>NW_027555847.1:281929074-286999074 GCF_003287225.1 Phascolarctos cinereus | reverse complement strand
TAAACTAGGGTACCCAGAACTGAGCCAACACTGAGGAAACAAAACAAGGGATGTTTCTGGTGGTCCTAGAGTAAAGGTGTTGGTTTTGTCTAAAAAAGCTGGCTAAAAGAGAAGTACCCTGGCCAAGGATTTCAGAAGAATAATATGTGGCAGCATGTAATTGAGACTGGGTCACTCAAAGATCAATGAACATAGTTCTGGTTGTATATTTTCCTTTCACAAGTGGCTTACTACTTGTGATCTCTATATGTATCCTCTCTCTTCACTGGCACTGCCTACTGTGTGTGTGTGTGTGTTTGGATGTTGCTTCCCGGGTTTACAAGGGAAATGTCATATTTCTTAATACGCCACCTTAATAAATGCTTTGATCTGTGTCCCCTAACAACAGAAAGGGAATCAGTGGACATCTGAGATACTTTTGGAGGGAGAAATGAACAGTGTTCCCTGAACATGAGGTTCCCACCTTTTGCTTCCAGAAACACAACTAGTAAGTGGGAAAGAAGGGTAGTTTCTCAGAGAAGGTGATGCAACTAAATGTCACTGAAAGAATGACAACCTGACTACTATATTTAACTGGAACTTAGCCATTCAACAGTTTAAGGGGAAATTGAAAATAAAGCCTGATTACAAGAAGCCAAGAGGAAAATTATCTGCATCAGGAACAGTAACAACAGAAAGAAAACTAAATCAAACATTAGTATTCTAAAAAAGACAAGAAAAAATATTTAAAGACTTGCTTTTAATGTCAAACAAAAGAGGAACTAGCACAAGACTCACTTCATGGTTTAGTTTCCAACAGTCAAAGCAGAATGTATTTCCTGTGCTGACTTAAAAGAAGCAATTGCCACACCCCACTCCTACACACAGCCCCAAACAAAACCAAACCAATCTAAAGCCATTCTAAAACCATTACTAAAACTATTTACTGTCTAAAACCATTACTCTGTACTTGATCTGTATTGTCACTATATACATCTATGTGTAAAGCTGCATTTAAAAAAAATTTAGTGCTTTTTTTTGTACGCCAATCAATTCCTATTATGATAATTTCCCTGCCCCCTCCCCCTCCCAAGAAAAAAAAAACACACCAAAAAACTCCTTGGTAGTGTGTGCAATGACTCATATCCATGGTCTCAATCATTCAACCAAGCCAAAGGAAGAATGTTTCTTCATCTGTTCTCTCGGGACTGAAATTCATTTTCTATATTTTATCTAATGTCAGCTGCCTAAAGGCAGCTTTCATTTACATTAATGTAGCCACCTTTCATATTGTTGACTGGCTCAGATTGCTTTGTTCTGTATCAGGTCATTAAAATGTCCTCACACATATTAATTCTTAATATATGTGTCTTTGAAAAAATTAGATATTATATTTATTTAACACAATTTGTCCAACCAGGCAAAAGGCACCCATTTGCTTGTTTTGTTTTATTCTTTGCTACAACAACATCAAAAATTTTGCTCAAGTGGTGAGTGTGGGACTTTCCTTTCTGTCTTTGACATCCTAAGAGCATCACATTAAGGAGAATGCTAGGCCAAAAAGTTTGAAAAGTTTAGCAAATTCTCTTGCATAATTTCAAATTATTTTCCATAATGGTTACGTGAATTTAAAGATCTACCAACAATGTATCAGTGGGCCTATCTTTTGATGTTACGTCCAAATCTATTTGCATATGTTATCAAATTTTCAAATAGCAGCCTTTTTTTTAAAAGAGCTCACTAGAAAAGCCTCTGATTGTGACTTCTGTTAAAATTAGCCCGAAAACAGTTTGCTTGAAAAAGGTATGTAGTGGCATGCAAAGCAGTATGAGTCGGGATGTGATGTAGCAACCCCAAAAGAGAATGTGATCTTGGACTATTAAGAAATATATAGCTTCCAGGAATAAAATTATAATCAAGTTTTACTCTGCCATGGTCAGTGATTACTTCAGAAGATTGAATTCCTTTCTAGAGTTTTAGGAAGGGTGGCTAGGTAGGGCAGCAGAGAGTGCTGGGTCTGGATTCATCTTCCTGAGTTCAAATCTGTCCTCAGACACTTAACTTACCTGTGTGACCCAGGGCAACTCATTTAACCCTGTTTGCCTCAGTTCCTCATTTGTAATGAGCTGGAGAAGGAAATGGCAAACCATTCCAGTACCTTTGCCAAGAAAACTCCAAATGGGGTCACGAAGAGTCAAATGGAAATGACTAAACAACTGAATAAGCTAAATGCTACAAAGTATTCAGAAGTAGAGAGCAAGGGTGAGTCCATAGCATAAGAGGATCAGTTGGAGGGACTGGATAGAAAAAACTCATGGGGTACATGATAGCTAAGTTCAAGAATTTAAAAGGATTTGTGAAAGAAGGAATAGATATTCTACATGACTCAAGAAAGCAAAACCAGGATGAATAGGTAGAAGTTTCAGAAAGGTCATTTCAGGTTTGACATCAGGAAAGATTTTCTAACAATTAGAACAATAATGGGAAGTAGTGAGTTCCCCCTCACTTTAGGTCCTCAAGCAAAGGCTTCCTCTATTTAAAGCCAAGTTAATTATCATAATTTTGAAGTTACTGTGAAACGTGTAAACCTTGAACTAAAACTTTCAGAACCTTCAAAGTATAACAGACATATACATCTAATACACTCTCTGGTAGAACTCTCTAAAGATAAAAATCTATGGTGAATATATGGGAATACCTTCTTGGTGCATTAATGGCAGATGTAGTTGAAAGAGGGGTGGGGTGCTCTTTAGGGAATAATGGGTTAGATTACCTTAAAATATATGGATATTTCAAATTTTAACCAAGAGTAAGTTTCACATATTAATTATCTGGTAATTTATTGAGGATTTTATGAAAGGATTATAATGCTAACATTTTATTTTAACTCCTTTGAAAAGTATTCAAATATGATTTAATTGCACAGAGGAAAGAGTATTGATACTATACTTGGAATTCAGATCCAGACTCTGATTCTGATTGCTTCTGTGACCTTGAGTACGTCTCTCAACCACCATTAATTGACCCTCAGTTTCCTTAATCTATAAAATGAGGAAGTTGGAGTACATGGTCTCTGAGGTCCCTACCAACTCCACAACTATGATGCCATGATCCTATGATTCACTGAAATATGACTGATACAACATTATCAATTTAATAATCTTCCAAGAATTAATATTAGTATTAATTAAGATCCTTTACATCCTTACAGAGGACAGATCTGAATACATTTAAAGAAGATACAATACCATTACTGAGTGGAAAACAACATGGTGCTGTGAAAAACCCTGTCTCTTGAATTAGAAGATTGCCTCTGATAAATCATTTAGCTATGAGGGGCCTCAATTTCCTCTACTGTAAAATGAAGGGGATGGATTCTGAGGCCCCTCAAGCTCATATATTCAATAGATACTGTGGGTATTTGAATATTTTTTTAAAAGCAAAATTCACAGTTCTTGGTGATTATAGTAATGGTGTCTCAAAATCTATTTGAAAAAGTCAGACTAAAATCAGGCATTTTTTAACATTTTTAAACACTTCATTATTATACTTATTTAACAACCACTAGTCACTATGGCTTACATACTTCAGTAAGTTTTATGAACTATTTGTTATTGTACATTTTTAAACAAATTATTTGTTCATTGGAAAGACCTGACAACTAAATGTATTATTTAAGATTGGCTCAGCATGGTACTGTGTGTTTCTTTCTTGATTTAATTCTTAAGGAGAAAGCATGAAAAAACAGCATCAATTTTCTATTCATACTATCAGTTATAATAAATTAGTACCAATCACCTTCTAATCAGAAATGTGAAAACAATCTATTGTATTTTTAAGGTGGCACCAAAGGCATAGCAGTGAATCATTTAACTCAATTTATAATTAGTATTTTTGGCTCCAACATCCCCCAAACAGTGAGCCATATACATAAGTATAGTGCAGATCAACAGAATTTCAATTATTTAAAGTTAAAAAAGGAAAAATTAAGTACCTACATTATTCTCCTTACGGCTCTGGGAGCTCAGTGATTTGTATATTTCTTCAAATGTAGATCACAACCCATCCTATGACTGTTGTCCATGTCTTGTCCATGTTCAACATCCAAGTACCTCCTCCCCCCAACATTTTTGGGGCTTTCCTTAATTTCTGATGTTATCAAGATACAAAAGAGCCTTTGGGCTATACATTTATCATCCATGACCTTCTCTGAGAGATCAGACAGTGCTTAGAACTTCTTTACTGACCAGGGTTGGGAAACCTGCAGCCTCAAGATCACACGTGGCCTTCTAGGTCCTCAAGTGCAGCCTTCTGACTGAATCCAAACTTCATACAACAAATCTCCTTAATAAAAAGATTTGTTCTGTAAAACTTGGATTCACTCTGAAGGCTGCACCCAAGGACCTAGGCCACATGTACCTTGTGGCCACATGTTCCCCATTCCTGCCAATACTCTTACTTCCCTTTGTACTGATTAGACTTGTGCTGATTAATAGCTATATGTGACTTTCTACTAAGTACCTGTGATATTCATGTTACACTCATTTGATTCAACAAGGTAATATATGTGGGACTGTATAAAATCATTGGTAGTTTTGAAAAAGTATTTTTTGTGGAAAGATCTTTTTTATTTACATAAAGAGATCTCTTTTATTCATATAAACTAACCTATAATAATGTTAATAAGTCATCTGCATATTTCTAAGATTAAACAACTCCAGGAATTAATAATATGACATTTCTAAGCATAGAGAACAAGCAATGAAGTAACTCTGTGACTACGGAAAACTCACAAACTGTCTGGACTTCATTTATCCTTATATTAAAAAAAATGAGGGTGGCAGCTAGGTGGAGCAGTGGCCCTGAAGTCAGGAGGATCTGAGTTCAAATCTGGCCTCAGACCAAACACTTGACACTTATTAGCTGTGTGACCCTGGGCAAGTCACTTAACCCCAATTGCATAAAAAAAATGAGGGATTGGGCAGATAGATGAGAGATAAAGAAGACAGATGATTAATGAGGGCAGTTGGTAAGGGGAAACTGGAGGTCAGTAGAAAGATTAGATCTGGATAAACAGATCTGAGAATCTAAATGCACTGAGGTGGCAATTGAATCCACAGGAGATGATGAGGACACCAAATGAAGTAGTACAGAGGGAGAAAAGAGCCAAAGAAAAATCCTTGAGGAACACACACTTACTGGGTATAAGCTGGATAAAAAAAAAATAGTAAAGGAAACAGAGGTGTAATTAAACAAACAGAAAAGAAGCAGAAGATAGCAGAGAAGTCAAGGAGGATGAGGAGCCATTAGCTTTGGAAATTAAGATTTTGTTTTATAAATGACGAAACTTAAGTCCCAGAGAGGTCAATCTCCTTGTTTATGACTATACAGCTAGTTAATGTCAGCTCCAGGATGAGTACTAAGGTCTCTGGATTTCTTGATTTCACTTACACCTTTATGCTTACAGAATCCTGCTGCCTTTTGTTTCTACTTCCCCTCACTGCCTGATGTCTATCCCAAGGCTTCCATAACTTCCACCTAAAATGTTACAATAGCATCCTAAGTGGCCCCTTCTCATCTCTCCTGCCTTTTAATCAACTCCATAAACAGTCACCAGATCAATCTACTAAATGTGTACAAACGATAATATCACTCTCCTAGTCAAAAATCTTCAGTGTTGCCTCCAACGGCTATAAACTAAAGTTGAAACACCTTAAGTTGTCATTCAAGGATTTCCGCAATCTAGTACCAAGGCTTTTCCAACATTATTTCACCATCCTCTGTTTCATGTACTCTACAATCTGGCCAAACTGGACAATTCCTCATTCACATTTTCCCATTTCTATGCTTTTGAGCTTGTCATTTTTTTTTTGTCTTTTCTCCATTGCTTTCCACTAAAACCCTAATCATCCTTCAAGGTTTAACTTAAAAATATTGTCTTCTCCATGAGGCTTTCCTTTTCTTCCATCAAGAAGTGATTTTTCCCTCACTAGATCTACTCAGTTTAATTCACCAAATACCCAATACTTGTCTGTAAAAAAAAAAAAAAGCACTGAGTGTGCTTGAGCTGATCATACACTACTACTTAATGAAGTTATTCCTGCACATAGTGAAAGGTGGTGTGATGAAATAGAATGAGCATTTAACTTGGAGTTAAAAGGCCTGAGTTTAATTTCAGTCTTTGTGAAAAAGCTGTATAAACTGACCAAATCTCAATTTCATCATATATAAAATAGGGATGACAATATTCATATCAACTTCATAAGGTTTTGTAAATAAAATGCTTTATAAATATTAAACATATAAATATGACTTATTGTTGCATGCTTCCTCTTTTCTATCACATTATAAAGTTCTTGAAGAGGGTGACTTTGTATTACTTATCTTCATAGATCCATCAGTGTCCCCCACAATGGTATGAACATCCTAGGTATGAACAGCCTACTTACTGTATGCTTGAATTATGTACACCTAATCCTATCATTTTTTAAACTATCCTGGTTTGACTTTTTTTTTTGCTGAGGCAATTTGGGTTAAGTGACTTGCCCAGAGTCATACAGCTAGTAAGTGTTATGTATCTGATGCCACATTTGAACTCAGGTCCCAATATTCTAATCACTAGCCGCCCCGGTTCAACTTCTTTTCATTTAGACTGTGAGATTCTTGAGCTCATGGACTGTGCTTTGCCTTTCTTAGTATTTACAAAGTTTAGCATAGCACCTTGCTTATACCAGGTGATTAATGCTTATTGACTAACTAACTTCATCACTGTTTTTTCTTCCCCATTCAATAGCCTAATGTAAGTATACTCTAAGGTTCAATCCTTGTCTTTCTGTTTTCCTCTCTACTCCCACACAATATCTCATTTTCTCTCATATTTTCAATTAAAACTTAAAAACAGATAACTTGCATTTCTGTCCTCTTTTAAACATCAATTCTACATTTCCAAAAGCCTACTGCATATTCCCAGGAGTTGGTTGTCTTACCATTTTCCAGTGAAAACCCATACCATTGCCTCATTGTCACATGGAAGTTACCCTAGATTCTTGAAGGCTATGTAAACAGAGCACAAGCACTGACTTTTCCAGAATAGAAAGGAATAGTCTATGTATCTACTGGCCAAGGACCAACATCAATGAAAAGGTACATTACAGGGTTGGCCACCAAGTAAAGACATAAAATTTTGAGCATACTAGGCATTTAATAAGTATTTGTTGAATTAAAGGGCTTTTGGGGAGATTTTTTTGGGAGGTTGAGGGTTTCTGCTTTTGTTTCGTCATTTTTGCTCTAGCAATTCATGACCCATCTATATACAAAAATATCTGTGGAGAGAGCTCCTATAAAGATGGAATCCTAGATCTTTGCTTGGGATATGCAATTATGTTCCACTATCTTCTCAAACTCAACATATTTAAAACCTGTAACATTATGACATTGCTGAAATTAATTCTCTACTTGAATTTCCTATTCTTGTTAATAGCATTCTTCTCCCAAGTACCTTTCCCCACACATTCTTCTCTTCATTTGCTTGCTAACCTCATTGAATCAATGTCTTGTTGAGTTTTTCTCCATGATTTATCTCACAACAATTCTATCACTCTATTCTCATTGTTATTGTCTTGGTTCAAGCTTATATCACTTCTTCGATCAATCAATCAACAAGCAATTAAAGCATCAGACACTGTGCTAGGAGCTGGGGATATAAAGATAAAAATGAAGTAATCTTGCCCTCAAGAAGCTTACATTTTCTCAAGTGAAACAATACAAACAAACTGAGCACATACACAATAAATACAGTATTAATTTGGAGGTGCATTATCAGATGGAGGAATCAAGAAAGGCTTCATATAGAAGGTGTCAATTAACCAGTTTTGAGGGAAACTGATTCTAAGAAGCAAAAGTGAGGTGGGAGTACACATCATGCCTATCCAGTTTGATCTTTTGCCTCATATCTCCAACTGCCTATTTGAAGTTTCAAAGTCAGAGCAAAATCAACCTGTCCCAAACTAAACTCATTAGCTTTTCAAAATCCATCTGCCTTCCAAGGATCCCTATTTCTCCCAAGGACACCACTATCCTTTAAATCACGTTGACATTATCCTTGACTTTTCTCTCTGTCTCAGCCCTCACAATCTAATCAGTTGTCAAATCTGGTCATTTTAACTTCCAGAACATTTCTCAAATCTGTGACTTCTCTCTACTTATATGGCCACCACTCTTGCTCAGGCACTCATCACCTCTATCCTAGACCACTGCAATATCCTCCTAATTGGACTACACGATTCCAGTCTCAACCCTCTCCAATTTGTCATCCACACATCTACCAAAATGATTTTCCTAAAGTGCAGGTCTAATCATGTTATTTCCCAACATGATAAATTCCAGTGGTTCACCTTTGCTTCTAAGATCAAATATAAGCTTCTCTGTTTAGCTTTTAAACCCCTACCTCTGGAAGATTTTTTATATCCATCCCCTTTGCCCTACTCATAGGACTTTTATATGGGCTCTCATCACCTCTTGCTATATTCTCTAATTGGCCTCTCTCTGCCTTCAATCTCCCTTTCCCACTCTATCCTCCATGACTTCACCAGGTTTGTCTTCCTAAAATGTTAGTTAGATCATGTTACTCCTGCTAAAAGTCCTCATTGGTTTTCCCTCCTCTGAATTCCTCTCAATACCATCTGGAACAGGATTAATTAATTTTCATAGCAGTTCATAATTATAAATTCTACGTATTTTCTCATTTGAGTTCTACAATCCAACTCTGGTGTAGGTGGTGTAAATATTTTTACCCTCACTTTATAGATGAGAAAACTTGGGCTCAGAGAGGTAACTTACCTAAGTGACTTAACCAAGAACATATAGTAATAATAATTATAAAATCTCGTATTTTAATAATACTCTCTGGTTTTAATGTGTTTTACATTTATTATCTCATTCAAGCCTCAGAGCCTGTGAGGTGATGGTATTATCCCCACTTTGCAGATGAGAAAACTAAGGCATAGAAAAGTTACAAACTGGTCAAAGGCCAAATATACATTAATTGGCAGTAAGGACCCAAATTCAGATCCAAATTTTTCTCACTACTCAAGAATATATATTTCAATACTTTTCCCATCCTACTATGTACATGTCCATCTTATTTTTATGTGTGCAGTGGAGAAGGGATTTCTTAGTCACAAATGAAGTGGTAACAAGGTATTAACATTCCCTGATCCCTTTACAAAATAGGACAATTCTTTCTGCCCCTTCTGACTCAGAGAGAGGTGTTCACATTCCCTTTAAAAGCATCACCAAGTGTTGACACCTTTTTTATTTTGCCAGTATCTCCCATGGCTGAATCAAGTGACATCAATTCAGGTAGGAGAAAATCAAACCCTACCTCCTCTGTAGGTGAACATATCTTAATCTCTAGCACTGTAAGCTTCTTGTGGCAAGGGCCACACTCAAAAGTACTCATAGCATCATAATTCTAGAGCTGAAAGGAATGTCTGTTGACATTTGGTCTAACATGTTTATTTTACAGATTAGAAAACTGAGACCTAAACAGGGTCTGGTTAAGTAACTTGCCAAGGTGTCAAAGGAAGTAAACACCAGATCCTCAGGTCTTCTGATTGACAGAAAGTGCTCTTTTCACTATCTAGATGAGGGAAACCTGTGGCCTCAAAGGCTTCAGGCTCCCCACCCCTGTGCATGCTGCCTCAGAAGTATTTTGAGTCTGGAGATTCTGAGGCACAGAATTCATGTCAGGAACAATCAGAACAGTGAAATATTACATGCAAGAAGAAAGAATTATGGGGCAACTAGGTGGTACAGTAGATAGAGTGCCAAGCCTAGATTCAGGAAGATTCATCTTCTTGAGTTCAAATCTGACCTCAGACACTAGCTATGTGATCCTTAGCAAGTCACTTAACTCTGTTTGCCTCAGTTTCTTCATCTGTGAAATGAACTGCAGAAGGAAACAGCAAACCACTCTAGTGTCTTTGCCAAGAAAACCCCAAAGGGGGTCACAAAGGGTCAGACATAACTGAAACAACTGAACAGCAACAACAACAAGGGATTATCATCTATGGTAGTTCATGAAATAAACCATAACTATTTTATTTTAAGGGTAAATTTTAATTTCTTAATTTAGATATATAAACTTTGCCTTAAAGCATTTAACAAATATACATAGCTACCTGCACTATGCTAAGCGTACTACCACCTAAGAGAAAAATAAATGAGATTCACTTAAGTCATAAATCCTCCCCCAATCACAAATTCTTTACTATGTATGAGCACTGCTAATTGCAGAATTCATATTTTATAAATATTAGTACAATAAAATGATCATGCTGTAGGGCATAAATTCTTTGAAACTTCACATTTAAGCTAAAGTTCTATCTAGATTTAACAATCAGAATGAAGCAAACGAAAAACCCACCTTCCTGACTTTTCTAAACCTCCTTTACGTGATACTAAACCATTTCCTCGTTATTAATGAATGTTTAGGAAATGCATTTTGGTGGCTTACATAGATATATACAGTGTACAATCTGGAGTGACAAGATAGTAAGAGGTACAAACTAATACCCATGATGTATTATTCATCTATTCTTAAGAGTAAGTCATCCAGGCAAACAGGAAATAGAGTAATTGGATGACTCCTTTATGCATAGGTTCCCAAGATAATAACAATAGTTATAACAAGAAACATAATTCATATTTACATAATCCCTTAAAGTTTGTAAAGCCTTTTCCTCATATCAATGTTGATAGTTTATACCACCAAAGTACGAAAAGGAAGCTTCATCTTTACATATGATAATCACCAAAATAAATATGTAGAAAGCCACAATTTTTTTTTCTGATACATCAATAATTATTACTAGAAAAGTTATGGGAATAACTGTAAGAGAATCTACAACATTCAGTCTGACAAACGTTAATCAAGCATTTGTTGTTGAGTACAACTCTGTGCTTGGTCCAGGAAGGAGACACAAAGATCAATTATGTGTCAGAGGGAGTATCCACTAAATTCCTGCTCCAGTGTTGCCTTGTGGTCTGAAGGTGACCTTGGGATCTTGAAGGCACTCCAGTGGAGTGCAACCTCTGACAAGTACCACAAGCTGGAGCATGTTTCAAGTATGAACTTACAGATGAACTTTATATCTATGTTCTAAAGACTAGTTATGGGGTTTTTTTGCTTGTTTTTGTTTCTTAGGCAATTGGGGTTAAGTGACTTGCCCAGGGTCACACAGCTAGTAAGTGTCAAGTGTTTGGTGTGAGGCTGGATTTGAACACAGGTCCTCCTGACTCCAGGGCCACTGCTGTATCCACTGTGCCACCTAGCTGCCCCCAAGACTAGTTACGTTTTAAAGAAGGTTGGTTTTCAGGTAAGCCACTGGGCGATGAGTTTTCTGGCTGCGGAAATCCCTGAAGACTACTGAAGTCACTGAGGAAGTATGATCTGTGGATCATGTCCGTGGAAGGGATACTCATACCAGCCAAATCACAGAACCTTGAACTACTAAAGCAGAAGTCAGGTAGTGTGTGAAAAGCAGTGCCAGGTAATAGAAAGAGTCATCAGATTTGATTTCAGATAACACACTCAAACAACAGTATTAAATGCTTACTATGTGCCAGTCACTGTGCTAAATCCTAGGGATACAAAAAGAAACAAAAAACAGTCCTTGCCCTCAAGAAGCTTACATTTTAACGGCAGAGAGAACATGCAAATAAATATAGACAGAGCAATACAGAACAAATAGGAAATAATTAACAAAGGGAAGATGTTAGAATTAAGAGGAGTTGGAAAAGGCTTCCTGTAAAAGGTAGAATTTTAGTTGGAACTTAAAGGAAGCCAAGTGACTCAGGAAGCAAAGATGAGGAAGGACAGTGATACAGGCAATGGGGACAGCCAGAAAGAATGCCCAGAGCCAAGAAATTAAGTGTCTTGCTCATGGAACAGCTAGGAGATCTATGTCACTGGATTGAAGTATACATGCACATGCTGGGGAGTAAGGTTTAAGAATACTGGAAAGGTAGGAGGGGGCTAGGTTATGAAGGATTTGAATGCTAAACAGAGTATTTTGTATTTGCTCCTGGAGGCATATGAAGCCAGTGGAGGCTATTGAGTACTGGGGTGACATGATTAGACCTGCACTTCAGAAAAATTACTTTAGTGGCTGAATGGAGAATGGATTTGATTCGGAAGAGACCTGAAGCACTCAGGACTACTAGCAGACTATTACAATAGTCCAGGCATGACATGATGAAGTCCTGCATTAGAACAGTGAAAGGGTCAATGAAGAGAAGGGGGCATATTTGAGATGTTTAAGAGGTGAAACTGACAGGCCTTGGCAACAGATTAGATATAGGGGGTGAGAGACAGTGAAGAGTCTAGGATGACTCCTAGGCTGCATGCCTGAAGTATAGTGTTGTCCTCTACAGTCACAGGGAAGGTAAGTGGGGGGAGGGGTGGATGGGGGTTTTTGGTGAGAAAGATAATGACTTCAGTTTTGGGCATGTTTAGTTTAAGATGCCTACTGAACATCCAGCTCAAGATGTTCAAAAGGTAACTGGAGATGCAAGATTGGAGGTCAGTAGATAGTTTGGGGCAGTATAGGTAGATTTGGGGATCAATCAGCAAAGAAATTGCAATTAAACCCATGGGAATTGATGAGATCACCAACTGAAGTAGTACAGAGGGAGAAGAGAAGAGGACCCAGGACAAAAAAGTCCTGAGGGTCTTATGTTGTTAGAGGGCATGATTAAAGGAGACAGAGAAGGAGCAGTCAGATAGGAAGAGAACCAACTGAGAGAGTGGTGTCCTGAAAACCTAGAAAGAAGAGAGTATCAAAGAGGAAAGAGTGATCAAAAATGTCAAAGGCCACAAAGAAGACCGAGAAAAGGCCACTGGATTTGGCAACTAAGAAATCATTAGCAATTTTGAAGAGAACAATCTTGGTGGAAGGAGAAAGTCAGAAGCCAGATTGCAAGGAGTTAAGAACAGAGGGGGAAGAGAGAAAATGAGGTACCTATTATAGATGGCCTTTCTGAGGACTTTAGCTACAAAGAGCAAAAGGGCAAAATGATGGTAGAGGGGATGGAAGGATCAAGGGAGCACTTTTTTCAGGATAGAGGAGACATGGGCATGTTTTTTTTGGCAGTAGGGAATGATCCCACAGACAGAGAAAGATTGAAAATAAATGGAAGAGTGAGGATAACAGAGGAGGCAATGTGTTGGACACAGAATGGAATGAGATCACTTGTAAAAGTAGAAAAGGATTAAAATCCTACAATGATATCTATTTAGTACACATGTAATCATAAATAAGCAATTTGGCTACAGCCTTCTGGTCCCTAAATCAGAGAGAATATAATTTTAACTTACATTCCTTCACAGAGTTGTGTAGAAAACACTTTATAAACAGTAGGATATTCTAAAGATTAATTTTATCAATTGTAAAAATGATAATATTTAATCTGTCTCATCAAGGATTTTAAAGACCAGTAGGGAGGGAAGACAGGAACACAAATAACTGCAGTACTATTAGAATTTTTTGAGTGCAGTGTAGAATTTCAAAGTATTGATGAAAGAGCTAAAGATGAATATTTATACTGAGTTAACAGCTACTAAAAGACGGAGCAGCTAGGTGGCATAGTGGATAGAGCACCGGCCCTCAAGTCAGGAGGACCTGAGTTCAAATCCAGCCTCAGACCAAACACTGACTAGCTGTGTGACCGTGGGCAAGTCACTTAACTCCAACTGCCTATAAATAAAACCATAAATAAATACATAAATAAATACATAAAAATAACAACTACTGAAGGAAAACTACATTGATATTTTTTATTCTTTTCTCATGAAAGGGGTATCACATCAACCCCACATAGCCATTCCTTAACATTCAGATGACAGAATGATTTGAGTTTTATCAGCTTTCTTCCATTTAATGGGGACACAGCTAATAGAGGCATTACAGTATTTTATTAAAAAATATTCATTTTAAATTATAAATCTTAAGGTCTAGGTAAGTTTGCTGTCCTCAAAAAGCTATAGGACAAAGAATCATACGAATTGCGCTGTCTTGCTTACCTTATCTCCAAGACCAAAGAGGAATTGATTTTCCAACCTTCCACAGAGTGCTGAAAGATTGAAGATCCACCCGTTCGAATGATTTTATTAGAACTATTGACCAGTGGTCTATTGGAACACAGCTCACCATCTCTGAAATGTAAAACAAAAAATGAACTTTTTTAAAGTTAAGAAACACAATAATTTTTCAGAAACATTCCAAAATAATCTAATTTGAATTTATGATGAAATAGACATACCAGTGAATGTGACCCCAATGAAATTCATTCTGTGGTACTTATAGGGATAAGGCTGACTGAAGAGAGCAGTGAGGGTGAGAGGGAAATAATTATACCAGAACATAAATTCATGTGTAAGACAGGAGGAAAGTTAATTCTCTCTCTTTTCTACTCCCAACCCTTTAGTTGATAAATCATAGAAAGTAATCTCTTTATGAAGTATGGACACCTATTCAAATCATAGAAAATAATCTCTTTATGAAGTATGGACACCTCTTAAGTTGAGGCAAATAAGCAAAACAAATTTGCCACGCCCCTAGGTTATTTAATTAGACAAACCCTGGATGAATTTTTGGCATTTCAAGGATGGCAGAGATTTCAAGCAAGGAACTATCTGGGGAGGAACTGTTAAGGATGGGGACAGGGAAAGAATTTCTCTCAAACCCCCCCCCACACACACTTTGCTACACCAATAGCTTTGATGGGGAACTACTCAAGCAGTAGGAGACCCGATATTGATTTCTCTCACACACACACACACACACACACACACACACACACACCCCATAAAACAGGTCTACAGCAGCTAGCCACTTAACCTGAGGGAGTAAACAGTACCAGGAGTTGTGAGTTATCTTGACATCCATGTATCCTATATGTGTGCCTACTACTATTGGACTCCTTCAAGTTAAAGCCCACAGTTCCCATGGACACTGTGTGTATTTGTAGTACTCCCTGGGTTTATGGGAGGAATGACTTACAGTTACTATTTTTATTATGTCAGATTAGTATAAGATTTCACTTAGGGTCAGTTGTATGTGTTGGTTGGTTGTTAATAGGAAGCATACTTAGTGAGCTACACAGTTTTAGAAGGGCCACATAGAACCTGAAGAACTATTTGAAAACCTAAGCCATATAGTTGGGAAATAGCCCATAGTGGGTGCTTACACATACTTTTTGGAATAAAGCCTTGTCTGCATGAAAGAAAGGTCATTATGAGAGTTTTTAAATCATTTATTCAAATGTCTGTACTCTTCTTCCTCTACAGACAATGAAAATGATGGTATATAAGACACTTTCCTTCTCTTTTTGGGCTAATTAGACTATTAACTATCATTCACTCTGGTTTCAAAAAATTAAGAAAATGAGGAGAATGGTCCTGAACTGAGCAGGTGTGTGTGTGTGTGTGTGTGTGTGTGTGTGTGTGTGTGTGTGTGTGTGTGTGTTTTCAGTCATGTCTGACTCTTCATGACACCATTTTGGGTTTTCTTAGCAAAGATACTAAAGTGGTTTGCTATTTCCATCTCCAACTCATTTTACAGATGAAGAAACTGAGGCAAACAGTGTTAGGTGATGTGCCCTGGCTCATACAGTTAGTAAATGTCTGAGCTACATTTAAACTCAGGTTTTCCTCCAGGCCTGGTACTCTTGTCTACTGTGCTACCAACCTGCCCTCCAAACCAACGGTTTACCTCAATATTTTATCCCTGGACACTAAAATGAATCGGTCCTATGCTTAGATGTTTTATTCTTTTGTTGGTATAAATATGGCCTCAGACATTAAAAAATGCAACTGCTTATGATGAGACAATGAAAAAGGATAAGATGCTCCAAAATGTACAGTTATTCCTTCATGTATTATTGACTTTTAAAATATTTAGGATTTCTAAAACACTTCTAAAATATAAGGCAGAGCTTTACACAATCTTCAAGTTATTATCTAGTTATTATGCAGGCAAACCTCTCCCACTATCAATGGAAATTTTGCCTGGGCAACAGCTGCTGGATGAATTCTGTAATTGGAGGGTTATAGTACAGTATTTTGTTTTACATTCTTTTTAAATGATATAGTTAGAATTTGAAGCAGTGCAAATGAAAATCTGCAGTCAACACCCCCTCCCAAATTTAGATTTCTTTTAAAATTAATATCCTAAAATATCTTTACTGATGAAAATGATACATTAGCATTCCCATACATGGCTAATAATATTCATCTTACTAAGGTTGTTTGGGATAGAAGGGAACATAGGGAATTTAGCATTCAATGGCACTGAAGTCAATTTTTATATTCTATGCCTAATAATTGTAGATGTCCACAAATGAAAATATAGACAGACAGAAAAGAACATTTGAGCTTTAGTTGCTGGGCTTTTAAGACTATGAATGGATAAGTGCAAATATATCATCAGTCTTGGAAAAGCAACACAAAAGCACATGTTCTACTAACAATAGGTCAACAGCCGAAGCAGCAGCAGCATTCTATAAGTAGAAATTATCTCATGTAAAATGATGCTTGTAAAAGTGCTTAGAATGATCAAAATGTATTTTTTATCATCATAACACTCATGTCTCTATGGAAAGATATATGAGCAAGAACCACATTTTACTGAATAATAATGTAGAATATACTGAAATACATTCAGTTTTTTTAATGAGAAATATTTAATAAAGAATATGAGGGGTTACTGACCCATCATCATGGCCAGTTCAGCTGCAAGTGCACTTTTGCCTCTCAAAATTATCTTGTGTTTATTTTGTATACATTTTATATATAGGGAAGGGGAAGGGCATAAGGATTTATACAGCACCTACTACGTGCCAGGCACTATGCTTTCTAGTATTTCACTTCATCCTCACAACAATCCAGTAAATTAGGTGCTCTTATTATTCCCATTTTGCTGTTCAGGAAACTGAGGCTGACAGAGGTTAAATGTCTGAGGCCACATTTGAACTCAGGTCTTCCTAACTCTAGGCCAAGTACTGTATTCACTGTACTCACAGTGCTTCCAGCTTATTATGCTCCAAACTCCCTTAATAGAATGTAATCTTGAGACCAGGGATTCTTGTTTTGTTACTGCATCCCTGATACTAGCATGGTGACACAGATAGCAGGTTCTTAGTCAGTGCTTGTTGACTTCATGTTTTGTTCACAGAAAATCTGAAATATGCCTAGATCAATGGATCAACAAGCTGGCAAGCAGTTTAACTAGACTTTATAGGAATGGTTATCTATATCACAGCACATGACCGAAAGAAGGCATTGCTACAAACTTCCTCACCTAACTGCTTTTCACCAACAACGATGTCTCAAATGGCTAGTATCAGGTGTACTATCTGAGGCTGTGACACAGTTTTTCTCTAGAAATTTCAATTGCTCCTATGAGTATTTAACTCATGACCTTGGCAACATCCTGTCTTATTAAAGAATATTTTCCTTCCAGTGTGTGCCCTGCACAATGTTGCCAATCTTATTTCCTTCTCCCCAGATAAAACAAAACTTCTAAACAACTTCAGGGAACACATTCTTGCATAAGCCTATTCTACAATATAATACAGTACACATGCCTAAAGGAAAAGTAACAAAATACATCAAAGAAAGTATGCAATATAAAACTATATCAGAAGAAATCCTCCCTTATACTGAGCTAAAAATAATTCATTAAGCTTGCCTTCCGTATGGCACTGGTAACAGAAGCTAGTCATTAATTACGTTACTAGTACCCAAAAATAATATTTACTCTTTGAAATATGTTTCCCATGCATCTTCACAACTTATTCAACAAAGCCTGAAATAGATTACAAATATAATGCAATAGCATACTTTTAATCATATTTTTGAATAACAAAATTTTATCCCAAATGTTTTTCATTAAAATATGCTGCAAAACTCTTCATGAACAATTTTGTTTGTTTGTTTTCACTTGTACTTGACATAAATTCTCCACTATAAAATGAATGGTCATGTGAGTCCCTAAATCCCACACAAAGATCAAATTGGCTATCCTTTTCATAATATAATGTTAAAACAGTGGTATATGGCAGTAAAAGAGTACTTTTTTCACAGTTCCTAAAAACTCCAATAGCAATTAGTAGAATTCCATCTTACTGTATAAGCTAAATTAGATGACTCAATTTTGGATTTCTTGATATGCAGCACTAGATTCACTCAGACACAGCATTAAACTAACTTTTGCTCTTAGAAGGAACACTGCCAGTGAAGTAGAGAATACATATACTTACTAACTGTACACAAGATGAGATTTTTTTAAGCTAATAAAGTTGAACATGAGATAAAATTTCTTAAAGAAAATAGCCAGATGATGGCATAATGGACACAGAGATCATCTTAAAACCTGTTTTTTTTTTCAAATCCCTCCTGACATACAGACTGTGTGATCCTAGACATTCTAGGCAACTCTCTAAGGCTCCAATTTGCAACTCTCCAAAACCCTAGTTTACAAAGAAGGTACAGGCCTGCATTGGTAAAGGAAACTGCCTTATACCAATTTAACCAAAGATCTAGTCTATATCCCAGTTCCTACCCTAAAGAAAATAGTGTGTTACAAAGACATTTAGGTAATTTATACAGGTGGACAAAATACACAGTTATAATAGCTAAACATAAGTAGCATATAATATATTTAGATTAATTTACTTGATTATTTTCCTCATTCTTAGCTTCATTTTAAAATATGCATAATATTAATGAAATATGCATAATATTAATAAAATATGCATAATATGCACAATAGTTATATACCACAACAAATATCTCTTAAAATGGTATTAAAAATCCTCTCATTATGGAGACATCGATCAGTCAACGATGTCATTGAAACATATTACATCTTCTCAAATGGTTACTAGTTAATGGAAATCAACTCAAAGAGCATTTTAGGGAAAGTCTACTACAAGAAGTCAAAGAATTGGAGATTTGTAGCTGGAAGAGATCTAGGAGATCAAACTAATCCAACTACGTTTATTTTATAGATGACAGGCAAGGTCACACAGTAGGAATGATAGAGTTGAGACTGAACGGAGGTCCCCTAACTCAAATCTAGTAGTGTCTCTCCATAATGTGCTTCTTTGTTTATATTTAGAATAACTCTAAAATTACTCCTTGGTCACAATATGCTTGCTATAGCAGCTGCTGTTCATGGAATCACCAAATTTCAGCTGGAAAAGACTTCGGTAGCAATCTAGTCCAACCTATATTTTAAGAATTCAATCTCTTCCCCTCCCCAATCCGCTCTAGAACATAACTGACATATAGTTAATCACCCTTTCCTTGAAGACCTATATACTGAGTGGAAAACCACTAGCTCCCAAGGAACCCCACTCTATATCTGCTTAGTTCTCATTATTAGGAAGGCTTGAGAGTTTTCCTCTGAAATTAAGCCTAAATGTGCTTCTTTGCAACTTTTACTAGCCTTGACCTCAAGAGCCAAAAAACCCTAAACCAGAACAAAATAAACAAAACATCCAAATCTAATTCCTCATCCATATAATAGTCAACTCTTTGAATAAATGAAGGTAGGTGTCTAGTTTCCTCAGGATTCTTGGATTCAGGCCAAACATTCTCATTTTCTTCAACCAATCCACAAGGATTCCAGTTGTCCTCAGAATAGGCATATTGGGAGAACAAGAGGAAAAGCTGTGTTAAGCACTGCTGTTCTCATTATTTCTCTCCTTTCCTAGCTATTTGTCTTTAACAGTATTTGGAAATTCATGTTTTAAGGTGTTATTGCTGACTCTAAATTGAAACACTAGACCCTCCCAGGAAAGAGATGAAGCTCTGGAGAAGGGTTTTAGACCCCCAGGACACTGGAACTTTCAAGAAGTGAATGTATAATTATACTGTCTAAGGTCCCTTCCAACTCTAAACCTCAGCTCCAAGCTGTAGATGGCTCTCAGACATACCTTACTGCCCACCTGCAATGCATGTAGTGCCCCCCAAAGGCCAGCTACTGCTTCTGTTGCTTAACTCACATTTTGAATATTGGTGTACACAGAACTGGACCTTTCTGCCTTATTAATCTGAAAGAAACAACTCTGGATGCTCTGAGGCTTCAAGGGAGGCTTTGGAAGAAAAGAAAGGAAAAACTGTCATTAGAGAATTGTGTTCAGTAAAGCCTTTTAAGAGTAATTCTGTATGTTGTAGTAATGCTGAGATTTCCAAGAAGCCCCAGGCTCTTCCCAGATTGTGCTCTGTATCGCGAGTTTCAACCTTGGAGAATGGGAGAAGCCCCAGGCAAAACGGGACATCTGTCTAGAGTTGATGCCAGCAAAAATAACTCTGAGACCCCAGAAAGAACCAAGGGGGCGGCAGTAAGCGGGGGCAGCAGTCAGGCAGCTGACCGGTCCTGAGACGGGGGCGGGGGACGGAGAGAAATGGGAGGAGCTCAGACTGACAGGCAATAGTCTCGCTGCACAAAACAGTAATTGCTGGAGTTAAATAAGGAGGAGCACACATTGTTATATCGGAGCCACACAAGCTCCTTTTCAGCATCGAAGAGAAACCTGTTTCTCCGCAACAAAAGGTTCCTCCTGGTTCCTCTCGGTTCCTCCTACTTAATGCTTTTTTGGGGGTCTGTCTTCTCCCAGCTTCTGCCCTCAGATAGCTGAGAGACACTGGTTACAGGCAAGCTATACAGCAATTCCTGTTTTCAGATAACACCACCAAGGGGAAACCGCAACTCTGGCTCTTGAGGGTGCACAAGCTCAGCACCCTCAGCTGCAACTGGGGCCCGCCTACGCTGTTCCTCCGGCTTGGGACTGCAGCCTCAAGTCTCGAAGCTTCTCAACTGGGGCTGAAAGAGAAGAGCATGCCGGCTGCGCCCAGGAAGAAGGGGTAGGTGAGGTACCAGCCTTAGTCCGCCACTGAAACACGCTCCAGGCGAGCAACTGGAGTAGTAACAAGCACACGTCGTATCTGTCTCTGTCTCCAGACGCGCCCCTCCCACCCTATCTCCCCAGTGGAGAGAGCCATGTAGACCGCACGCTCCCCTGGTACTAAAGCCCTTTCGCAATTATTTTCAGTTACAAAAGCTTGATTTCTGGAAATGGCTTACCCTTAGGTGTTCCCAAGGAGAAAGCAAGACCTTCTCCATCTATGGAAATCTCACTCTCCATCCATCAGTTTTCCAGAGACCCCCTTTGTTAGATGGAGAGACAGGTCTGCAGGGTTTATCCCATACTCTCCGCCCACTGCCTCCACCACCACCCCCTTTATCAAAAGCGTCCTCTTTGTCAATTGCTCTGCGCCGGGTTTTCGATCTCCCAACACCCTCTCCCCCGGTAGACACATACTCTTGCACCCCACCCCACCCCCGCCCAAATCTATCTTTTACACTTCTTAGATAAACAGGCCAATTAAACCTTTCTCTACCCCCTAGCTACAAGATTTCTAATACACTGACTTACTTATAGACTAGCAATGTCTACCTATATGAATTCCCCCTCTTCTCATCCTCTTAACTTAGATTATTAGTCCTTTGGGAGCAGCTGTCTATGCCTGGTAAAAAAGTGCAAGAAGTTTGGTGTGTGTATAGGGGGGAGGGGAGGTAGCACTCCTTAACGGGGACACATAAAGTGTGGCTTTAACTAAGGATTTCACTCTGGGTAAAAGCTGAGAGAATTAAGAAACTACTAGCAGAAATATCTGCTAACAAGGAGTTTCTGAGGTTAGTCGTCTGAAGAAGATTTGTTTCTAAAAATGGATTTTTAACTGTTTTTACAGCCAAGGTACAATAGCAGCAAAGTTGTAGTAACCTCTTGAGTAAACTTGAAAGTCACAAAAACGGTGAGGAAGGAAGGGCAACACTAAAATAAATCAAGAGACCTTGGAATGTTCTTAAACTATTTGTCCATTTGAATGAAGCGAAGAAACTGAAGAAAATGATATTTTGTAGCGTTCTGCGTCCCAGTTTTTAAAGCTGATTGCAAGACGTCAACATCTTTGACATCTTTACACTTTCAAAGAAAGTGCAAATAAAAACTGAGATACTAGCTGTAAACAGTTAGAAATTCTGTTACACCGAGATACATAGTTAGAATGAAGAGAGGAAGGAGAAGGGAAGGTAGTCTCTACTTTTTTGAGTTTGAAAGCTCATCACCTCAGCAACCTATTTCCTCTGTGTACATAGAGGGCAAGGTAAATAATGAGAACTCACTTATATACTACCTCTAAGGTTAAAGGGGAGTCCTTCCACTAACTCGTTGTTTACATGAGTAGTTACTACTCCTTTGACTTCTTCAGGCATCAAGACCGCACATGCACAACTGAACTACTACTGGAAAGGATGTGGGGGCTGGGGAAACACACATTTGAGTGGGAGCCTATTTTATTTAAGAGGCTAAACAGACACAAAACACACACACAAACACACACACACACACACACGCCCTCTCCAGCTGTTCCTTCTTCTACATTATCACGTCTTCTATCGCTTTTGTTAGACCCACACTTTGCATTTACCCTATGAGTTGCGTTTCCTGATGCTCCTCAGTTCTTGCTATTTCTTTTGTCTTATAAACGATCAGGAGGATACTTATCGTGCAGATAGTCCACCTCTTCCTGATGGAGCGCATCTTGCCAGCCCAGGGAAATCCTTTTTTCCCCCCTTTCACACCTTCGCTCTGCATAACGATTCCGTTTGGTGTTAGAGGGGAGGATGAAAATCTATAAAATGAGAGGGAAGCCTGGAGCTCCGATCACAAGAGATCAGGGACACAGAAGGCAGTGGCAGTGGCAGTGGCAGTGGCAGTAGCTGCTGCTGCTGCTTCTGCGGCGGCGACGGCGGCGGTTCCTCGCATGCTAGTGAAGAGGTCGGAGGTTTCCACTGGCACCCTGGTTCTGCTCTGGGTCCCGGGGCGTTCCCTATCGCTCCGCGCCTGTCTCACTCATGCTCTCCTTTCCTTTCAGATTCAACACCTTGTGCAACTGAGGTGGCAGAAGCTGCAGCTGGGCTCCCGAACGTCACTGGCCCTTCCCTTTTCCTAGCAGGGAAATGATGAGCAGAAACCAGCCAATCGCCGGACGTAGGGGGCGGAGGCTGCTGATGCCTCCGTTTGCGGGCCGGCCGCTGTTTTTTTGTAACTGTAACATTGCCTTTCTCTCTTATTGTAACACTGACTGAGAGAGAAAACTGCTCCACAGCTTTAGCAAACACATACAAGTGTCGAATCAACTCCTTAGAAGTTTTTAGACGTTCTTTCTCGAAGTACCAGCCAGACTGTGAGACAATAGGGAGTAGTAATCTTTTTCTCCCTAAGGATAAGTTTATGAGATGCCATCTAAACTTCTAAAGAGAAGTCAGGTGCTTCTATGGATTCCCACCAGGGGTATAGACATGAGAGAGCTGTCTAGAGGGCTGCAATTTACAAAGATTTTTGCAGTTTGCAGGGAGATTCTTCATTAAAATGTCAATCAAACCCTAATTTTGATTTTTACAGAAAAGTGAACTTTGCCTAGAAATAATGGGGAAATGTAACTTATAACTTCATACTTCATATTTAAATATTTAATTAAATACATTTTGAAATCATGTTACTAACCAAATCTACACTGATCCTGTCATACACATTTCACTCTTCTCATCCTTTTCTTTCACTCTCAATTGAGTTTCTTGTGTGAGCCATGGCATAGAGGACCCTATTCCACAAGGCCTGCTCTGAACTCATGTGAATTACTCCTGGAACTGGCCTAATAAAAAATAAGAGAGTTGGGGTCCCTCATTCTCTCTGGGTCATTATACCTCTCCCTGTGTTAGAATTCTGAAGAAAATATCTAAAAACAAAGCTTAGGTATAGCTTACATCTAGGGTCTCCCAGAAAAGGATTAACAAACTTACTTCTAAAATAGGTACTTAATACACAAAACAGATATCAGGCATAGGACAGAAATTTATTTCTTCTAGCATAACTGAAATGCTTAAAACAGAAATGATACATTAAAACACACACTAACAAATACATAAAACATAAAATCATCATCCTCATCATCATCTCCCTAAATATATTTTGTGAATATACTTGCTTCCAAGCAATTCAAAAAGTCTAGATCAATCCAGGCATGGTTCTTCATGGTTCAACATGAGCTTGTTGGAGGTCATTTCCTTTTAAAAGTGATGTAGTTTTAGGAAGCACCTCCTGGTAGACAGCTAGCACTGACTCAACAACTTCTGATTTCTGGATCTCCTGAAGTTTCTACTAGGTCTGAAAAAAAATGTCCATTTTTTAGAGTCAACATTAAGGGGTGTGGGTACAGGGAAAGAAATATAAAACACAACAGGCAGCCAGAGGCTTGAGGTTCAATTTTAGACGCACTTAATTTTTTCTATCATGTGCTTCAACAGCTAGAAGCCATTGACACTATAAAGGGGAATGGAGAAATTCCTTTCCCTTACCTTGCTAAAGTCCAGGAAAGAGGTGCTTGGGTTTCAAAGCTACAGACTCAAAAGAGAGAGGTGTGGAGTCTTTCAGTATATGTTATTGCCTATTGAGGGATTGATTCTTCCTGACTTAATTAACAATCATCTTCAACAGAACTCCCCCAGTAATGGGGATCAAGAGTCCGAATAGGAGCCACTGTGTTACACAAATTTCTCTCCCTATGTTGTACAATTCTCCCTTGAAAGGGAATAATATACATGTCCAACTCTAGAGATAGATCCCATTTTCTCTGTTTCTTGCTTTGTGGGAAAAAAAATCAAGGGGACATTTACTGTATAAAAATTTAATCTTGCAGAGTACATCTTGCTGGTCCAAGAAAATCCATATTTTCTCCATGTTACAAGTTCTCTTTTGCATAGGCTTTTTTTCCCCTATTATGATGGTTTTGTCTGTTCTGTTTTGGGCTTTATTGTATATTTGTTTTGTTTTGTTTTTTTTAAGAAGAAAGGGTAAGGGGATAATTGGAGCTAAAAATCAATGATGCTGCATGCAGTGATGTCCAAGACTGCTGCTGTCAGCTCTGCTAAACTGGGCCTAATTTTTTGCTGTTCTCAGTCTCTCTGAAGAGATGTGGCTCTTAACTCCATTCATGAACATTTCTTTATAGATTACTAAAAAAAAAAAAGGTAATTGTCAACCAGCTCCGGAAAAGTATGCATTTGCCAGTCTTCTCAAGGAAAGGGGATCACCCAGACCCAAGCCAGGTTTGTCTATTCTACTAACTTCAAAAACATCTTTGTTAAAAGTGTATTGTTCCTGCCATAATATCTTTGCTTTTCTCACATGATTATTGGTTCTAAGATCCCCAAACTGTTTCAGTATTATCCTAACAGCATACAGTAAGTAATTATGAAGCATTATTAACACTACAAGCAGCCCAACAGGACCTTTTCAGATTTATTGGTGTTTAAACAAATCTTCAAGCCTTAGTGCATTTCTGTTTCAGTGGCTTTTTAAGAGAATAAACAAGGAAGATAACAACATCAATGTTCAGGTTAAATTATTACCCAGAAAATGGAACTAATAAGAGGGGAGAGGGAAAGGGGATTCAAAGTTTAATAGGAAGCCAAAACATTGTGTAGATAATATTTTGGCTTTCCTCAAATGCAACCTGACACTAAACCCTGAAATTCACAAACACAATAGTTCAACTGTAAGGGGAGACAGAAGTCTACATCTTTAATCTTATAAAATTAATTAGGAAGTTTCAGATTAACCTAAAGGAAACCTGGTATATTGTATAGAGAGTTGGTTTTGGAGATAGGAAGAAGAGAAGAGGTTGAATACTGCTTCAAATCCCTTTTTATCATGTATCCCAGGGCAAGTCATGTAACTTCTATACATTTCAGTTTCCTCATCTGGAAAATGAGGGAGGTGGATTTGCTGACTCTAATTCTATGATCACCTGACTCTCTCAAAATAAACACACACACATACACACACACACACACACACACACACACACACACATACACACTGGTATGAGGTGTGAGTGGGGTAACTTTTTAAACTAAAGAGGTTTCAAATTTGAATTTGTTGAAGAATATAAAGGTTTTCAGAATATTGACCTTTAATCAGCCTTAAAAGAAACTCTGGTAGAGTTGCAATCACTCATCCCCAATCCTACCCTTTCAAAACAATCACAAAAATGCTCAAACCCACACCAGGGGCAAACGATAGTAACCTCTCAGGGTAGGCAAATTTAAAAGTTGCAAAGAGGGAAAAAAAAAGTATAATCCCAGTCTTGGGTAAACTGATTTCACTGACATGCAGTTTCTCTCTAAAGAAACAAGTTATTCTGAGATGTGTAGTCTTATATAGATGCCTGGGGAGCTGAGAGATTAAGGGACCTGCCTATGGTTGTACAGCTAGTAAGTGTCACAGCTAGGACTTTAACCCTGGTTTTCTTTACTCCAGAGTTTTCTCCTTATCCACTACCCCATATTGCCTTACTAAAAGAAAGAAAAACTTTATAATTTTCTATTACTGCCTTTTGGGGAAAATGGCATAAATGTATTCTACTGCTTTGCATTTTACATTAAGATGAACATTTCTGAATAGCTAATATATCAGCAAAACTCTCCAGAGATTCTACTTCCGGTATCATGAACATTTGCTGTTTGGAGGAGTTTTGTTTCAACAGTTTAATATGCATATTCATAGAATAAGCACCCAGCACATTTAGGATTTCAAAATGAATAAAGATGTAGTCCAATACTGAGTCATAGTTGCAGGAAATCCTGTAAAACTCAGCTTGCTGTAGCACTAAAGGTGGCTATGAAGACTGGGCAAACTTGCCAGCCCACAAAATAATCCTTTTGTACTCACCACCTCCAAATAGTATGAAATTAGTCAATTATGGTTTGCTCTTAAATTATCCTTCCTCTTTTCAGACTACCAGATCTTCAAGGCAGTGATACATTTGTATTTATTCAGCACAATTCTACAATTATATAGCATCTTATAAATAAATGATGCAAATAATAATGGCAGTTGGTTAAAAACAACAACAAAAGGCTATCTTATTTGTTAACATTACTTTTTAATTCCTGGCAGTGCATTTCAGTAGACCTGGGGGATGGGAGTTTGGAGGGAAAGGAAAATATTTGAATACATTCCTGTTTCTTCAGTGTATTTCTTTCTTTTTTTATTATAATCAAAAATAAACACCTAAGTTGAAGGCTTTCAGGGCCTTCCACAATCCGGCTCTAATCTAACTTTCTAGCCTTATGTCATTTCACTTCCCTTAATGTACTCTACCTTCCCAGCCAAATTCAGTTATTGAGTACCATTTCCTGATCTCATTCAGCCCTCTTCCAGATCTAGGTCTCTAGGCTGGCCAAAATACCTGAAGTGGGCATGACTTTTCCTTTCCTTAATCTTCACCCATTGACATCCATCTAATCCTTCAAGGCAGAACTTAGATACCATGTTCTCCATGATTTCTTCCTTGATCTTCTCAGCTAGAAATGTTCTCTATCCTTTTTTGTGATATACAGACTTCACTTGTTGGACATCCTATATATTTAACAATTTTCTGATATAATATGGTTATTTGTGTTCCTTTCTCACCCACAATTAAATTACAAGTTTCCATAGTATGTTATTTTTCATTTTTGTAGCTGTAGGACTCCCCACAGTATCTTGTGTTTGAGTTAACTTATTTGCTATAGCAGAAACACCTCTTTTATATAGGCTAGACTAATCTTTTAAAAGGACAAGAGGCCATTTGGCTTCCTTGCCACCTGAGGCAAGAAAAGTCTTGGGTTTTAACAAGTTGGTATGGGTTTTACCTTAGTTCCAACTACCCTGTGGAAAATGCTTTTCTGCCATAGCATTGTCAGTTGCCACCAGGGATACAGAGACAAAGGGTTGTAGCCTTGTTACC
This sequence comes from Phascolarctos cinereus, assembly GCF_003287225.1. Taxonomy (NCBI): domain Eukaryota; kingdom Metazoa; phylum Chordata; class Mammalia; order Diprotodontia; family Phascolarctidae; genus Phascolarctos; species Phascolarctos cinereus. The sequence goes on along the minus strand of NW_027555847.1, from coordinate 286,971,173 downwards.
TGAATTAATGTCTTTTAACCTTGGAAATTATATCATTTTAAACATGAATTGTTTTTATTTTGCTTCATGGTTCTTAAATGCCTTATGACATTCTAGCCCTAAGCTTGAATCACTGGTTTAGCCAGAGTTAGGTCCTGACTTAAACACATAGTGACCATATAAACAGTAGGGATGATGACATTTCTTCTAATGCTAATTCTGGGGGAGAGAATCTGTTCTGTTTAGGGAAAGCCAGAAACATATGACAAGAGCTATGTATCCTGTTAAAAACCACTGTATAATTTCAAAAATCTTAAGGACAAAATATTTATCTATGTCTACTTACTCTAAAACAGTTATTTCTGCTTACTTGGTTACCTTACTTTTTGCCCACTTGTTTAATGTTTTTATCAATTGGATATGAAGATAGAAATGTCTAAATTCACATCTTTAAGGTGTCTGTTTCTATCTAACCTTATCACTCTCAATGACTTGAGGTAGCATTCAAGAAAAGATGGTTGTTTGTCTTTCATTCTTGAAGAGGACCAGTGACATCAGGAAGGTGATGTCTTGACTTGCAAGTGAATTTGGATTTAAATGAGGCAGGACTATACAAAATCACTGGCCTCACTCTCTCCTCCAGAATCATCTGGGTTCAGTGGCAAGACATGTATCAGGAAGACTGAAGATGGCCCCCAGGAAAAAACTGCAACTGATTATTAAGCAAAAGGAGTCAGGTTTACAAAATTGAACTTTTTTCTTAAGTAGAGAAGACTGACTTTTAGACGAAGGCTATATTTTAGCCCTAATTCCCTTTATTTGTTATCAGAGATCTGAAATTATGAAAGAGCTTAGCATAACATCCTGTCGATTAATACTTAGTTAAATGGAAGGATGACTCCTTAAAATATTAGCAAGTATTTCTACCTAAATGTTCATTGAGAATGGAAGAGCAGTTAGAAACAAAACCATGAAGACACTTATTCCCAAGTTGAGATCTCCAAAGGCCGTGTTTAATATTTTTATAATGCAAAGCCCAGGGCCTTACTAAAGTAGTTTGCTACTTTAGTGACATTTTGAAGTCTGTGTTTTGTACTACTACTTTTCGTTTATTGCTTGGAGTACATGAGCCTCAACTTACCTGCATTATGGTCCAAAATCCCTTTTTAACTTCTGTCATAATTATCTGTAACTAGGCTATGATCCCTTCACATAATCCCAGAAACTTTACTTCATTGGGGCCAAAGTAAAGAGATTTTTTTTTCAACCCCATCATGTCCTTAGTTAACATGTAAATCAATTCGAAACTAAATAGGGTTTTGTGAGATGGGTAAGTTTTGTTCTAGTAACTGCCTTTCTTATTTATTCTTATCAACAAAAATCACTGATCTCATTACACCTACTGTCATATGCAAGAGTAATCTGGTAAACTGCATTTTCAACTGTCTTCCAAAGCCTTTGTTGTAGACCTTAGAAGACTAGAACCTAGCCTTATTATGCATGATCACAAGGAGGAAGAGAAGAATATTTTCCTCACCCTAACCCTTTTATAAACTAGTTAAGGTGCTTAAAGAGAGATTGATAAAGAAACATCACAAAAATGGTATGGGGGAGCAATATCCACTGAGACCTTGCTACACAGCCAAGCTAGTGTTTTCTTTAACCAAAAAGAGCTTTCCCTGAGACTACATTGATCTAGGGGACTGAAGCTTCATATGTTGATTCTAAATTACCTGGGGTATAATAAAGCCGATCTGTGAGAAACTAGTACCCCTCAAGATTAATGGCTATGCCACCATCAAATGAGTTACATACCCATCTCATTCATCACACCTGTCTAACCCAACTTGTTTCTATATAGAGATAAGTGAGCTGAGATCTTACTTATACCAGTGATCAGTGAGTATCCTTTCCCTGTGATTTTTAAGTAAACATTTTTTCAGTTGATGTATAGCCAATATGCATGCTTCGTTACATTGCTGTTCCAAGCCTAAACCATCACAATGGCCTGAGTCAGACTTATTCCAGAACATCTCAGCAAGATTAGATCTGAATGAACTCATAGTTAACATATGGGAAAGACAAAGAATGCAAAGATTCAGGTAATCAGATGCTTAGACACAGTAGCCTAAAATCTTGTGAATCCTTGCCATACCATTATTAAGTAAGTTGCTTTTGGTTAAATGCTATATGGTTTAAACCTGTTATTTTCTACAAATCCGAGCCTGAAGAACTGGCCTAGCACAATACAGTCATGGCCCAAACAAAATGACAACCAAAGACTGTGAATTCTGGTAACATCTATCATCTAAAATTTTCCTGAGTATCTTTTCCCTTAAGTTATTTTTTCCTTCTCCCTCACAACTCATCCATGACCTTCCTTTGTTTTGGATAGATATCTTTCTTTTTACATCATTTTAATTTCCCAATTTATCCTTTTTTTCTGATTTCCTACCCAACGAGCAGTTAACATAAATATAAAAAAGCAAGACTCATTTCTGAGTAGGTTAATGGTTGTGATAGTAATGATATCCTAACTCCTCCCTTTCTACCACCCTACCCCACCCCTCCCATGCAAGTTCAGTTATCCTTAAAAAGTTTTGGAACCATCCTTGAGATTTGATTGCCTCAAGGAAGCGAAGGTTCATGTTGTTGATGTCATTCTGGTGACCTGAGTAGAAAAGAAATAAAAGGAGCTCTATGCTCTCTCAGCTACTTAATGGAACACAATGGACTGACTCTTGCTTTTAATATTTAGTTGTTCTTTTCTCCTTTCATTTACTCAGTAAACCTTTACTTGTCACAGTGCCAGGCATTGTGTTAGTGTTGGTGATGCAATGAAAGGTAAAAAGAAAAAAAAACAGTTCCTGTTCTCAAGGAACTCATCATCTGATGGAGGAGACAACATGAAAATAACTGTACAAAGAAGCTATATAGGAAAATATTAGAAATAATTAGTAGGGAGAGGGAATTTTAACTGGGACTTGATGGAAGTCAGAGAAAGCAGGAGACAGAGATGAAGAAGGAGAAAGCATTCCATGCATGGGGGACATAGTTACAAGGATGGAAGTTAGCAGATGAAGTGTCTTATTTTAGGAACAGAAAGGAGACCAATGTCACTGGATCAAAGAGTACATATTATGTGGGGAGCATAAGTTACAAAAGAAGTGGAAACAGGAACATTCTAGGAGGATGGCAATGTAAGGAAGAAAATTACCTGGCTCTCCTGAATTTCCCCACAAACAATATAAACTAATGCCTCAAAGTGAACTTTGAGCAGCGGGAATAATTAAAAGTTGAAGCAAAGCAAGTGTCTTCCTAAGACAGCATGGGAGGACATTAGGAAAGACCTCACCTCCTGGGGTGGTGTTTTGACCTGACTGAAGGGAAAGAACCTGCTGGAAGATACTGCCTAATCACCATCAAGCCCTGGTGGTAGCCATAGCTTCAGAAACTTTAAACTCAGGGGTGGTGTAGGGGTTGGAGAGCTAATCAGGGGAAAATTCTAGGGCCTTCCATTAATGCTGGATGTTAGGCTGTAGCTCTGGGCCAGGAGGAGCAAGCACTGACCTCAGTGGGGTCACAGAGGGCAGGGACCCTGTTGGCTGTGGGCACTCACGGAGTTTCTGGTTTTCATTCCAGGCATAGGGTTGAGCTGAGGCTTGAAGCTGCAGGAGGAACTTCAGAGAATAAGGGCATTTGCAGTGATAGCATTACAGGGATCCCTGGTCATGGCTCTGGGGAAGAGAAGAATATCTGAAATCAGGCCCCTAGATAGAGTTCAGAAAACAACAGCACTGTACCCTGAAGCCTGAGATATTATCCCGTCTACCTTGGGACTAGAGGCTGACTTTAACATAACATTAACAGAGGAGAAATAAACAGCTCAAATAATAATAATGAGTAAGCAAAAGAGAAAGAGCCCTTTCATAGATAATTACCATGGTTATAGAGAAGATCGGGGTTCAAATTCAGAAAAAGATAGGTTAAAACAGCTACTTCTATCTCAAAGGAAAAAAAAAACAAAATGCTCAAAATAAAACAAAGTTTTAGGAAGAGCTTTAAAATGATTTAAAAATCAAATAAGACAGGTTGCTAACTTTTGAAAGTCTCAGGTCAAGGAGAAAAAATATAAGCAACCAGAAAAAAATTCAAGACTTTGGAGCTATAGTCAGGATGACACAAGATTTCTTTTTCCTGTTTACCTCTTCATGCTTCACTTGAGTCTTGTATTTGAAAGTTGAATTTTCTATTCAGCTCTGATCTTTTCTTTTTTTCTTAAATTTATTTCTTTTTAGTTTTCACATTTACTTCCACAAGATTTTGAGTTCCAAATTTTCACCCCATCTCACCCCTCCTCCCACCGTAAGATGGCATGCATTCTGAATACAGTCTGCCCTCCCTTCTATCTCTCCCTCACCTCTTATCCCCTTCCCCTTCTATTTTACTGTAGGGCAGGATAGACTTCTCTACCCATTTCCTATATTTCTTATTTCCCAGTTACATGTGAAAACATTTTTTTAAACATGTGTTTTTAAAACTTCGGGTTCCAAATTTTCTTCCTTCCTCCCTCCCTACCCATCCTCATTGAAAAGGCAAGCAACTCAATATAGGTTATATATGTGCAGTTATGCAAAACACTTCCTTAGCAAACATGTTGTGAAAAACTAAATCTATTTCCCTTAATCCTATTCTGCCCCCCCATTTATTCTATTCTTTCTTTTGACCCTGTCCCTCCTCAGAAGTATTTGCTTCTGATTACCCCCCTCTTTATCATCCCCCTGTTTTCTTGTACCCTTCTGCACCTAATTTTCCTGTAAGGTAAGACAGATTTCCATACCCAATTGAGTGTGTTATTCCCTCTTTAAGCCAAATCTTTGGAGAATAAAATTCACTCATTCCCTCTCACCTTGCCCTGTTTCCCCTCCACTGTAAGAGTCTTGTCTTTTCTGGGTTTTTTTTTTGTGAGATAATTTACCCTGTTCTACCTCTCCCCTTCTCCTTCTCCCAGTATAATCCTCTCTCACCCTTACTTCTGTTCTCCAGATATGACTCCTTCATCTTCAACTCACCCTGTGCCCTCTATCTATCTATCTATCTATCTATCTATCTATCTATCTACATACAATTTTTCCCCTCCAACTACCCTAATACTAACCAAAGTCGCATGAGTTATAAATATCATCTTTCCATGCAGGAATATAAACAGTTCAACCTTAATAAGTCTCTTACAATTTCTTTTTCCTGTTTACCTCTTCATGTTCCACTTGAGTCTTGTATTTGAAAGTCAAATTTCTATTCAGCTCTGGTCTTTTCATCAAGAATGCTTGAAAGTCTTCTCTTTCACTGAATGACCTGAAGGATTATGCTCAATTTTGCTGGGTAGGTGATTCTTGGTTGTAATCCTATCTCCTTTGCCCTCCAGAATATTATATTCCATGCCTCTGGTCTCTTAATGTAGAAGCTGCTAAATATTGTGTTATCCTGATTGTGTTTCCACAGTACTTGAATTGTTTCTTTCTGGCTGCTTGGAATATTTTCTCCTTGACCTGGGAACTGTGGAATTTGGCTACAATATTCCTAGGAGTTTTCCTTTGGGGATCTCTTTTAGGAGGTGATTGTGGATTCTTTCAATTTCTATTTTGTCCTCTGGTTCTAAAATAGGGCAGTTTTCCTTGATAATTTCTTGAAAGATGAGGTCTAGGCTTTTTTTTTGATCATGGCTTTCAAATAGTCCAATAATTTTTAAATTCTCTCTCCTGGATATATTTTGCAGGTCAGTTGTTTTTCCAATGAGATATTTCACATTGTTTTCTAATTTTTCATTTTTTGGATTTGTTTTACAGTGTCTTGATTTCTCATGAAGTCACTAGCTTCCAATTGCTCCATTTGAATTTTTAAGGAAGTATTTTCTTCAGTGAGCTTTTGGACTTTTTTTCCCATCTGGCCAATTGTGCTTTTTAAGGCATTCTTCTCCTCATTGGCTTTTTGGGCCTCTTTTGCCATTTGGATTAGGCTATTTTTTAAGATATTATTTTCTTCAGTATTTTGTTGGGTCTCCTTTATCAAGTTCTTGACTTGTTTTTCATTATTTTCTTGCATCACTCTCTTTCTTCTTCCCAGTTTTTCCTCTGCTTGTCTTCCTTGCTTCTCAAAATCCTTTTTGAGCTCTTCCATGGCTTCAGACCAATTCATATTTTTCTTGGAGATTTTGGACATAGCAGGTTTGACTTTGTTGTCTTCTTCTGGTTGTATGTTTTGATCTCCTTTGTCACCAAAAAAAAGATTTTGTGGTCCCGCTCTTTTTGTGAAGTTTGCTCATGATCCCAGCCAATTACTCTTTGTTAAGGTAGGGGTCTACTTCCAGTATGGAGAATATACTGTCCCAAGCTTCCGGGATATTGTGTGACTGTTTTCAGAGATACTTCTAGGGGCCTGTAAATTTTCCATTCTTCCAAAGTGGTATGAACAAGGGCAAGGTGTTTACTGCTTTCCTTGTCTGTGCACTGGTCTATGAGTGACCACAAGCAATCTTTTCTGCCTTGGAAATGTGAGGAAGATTTCCTCTTCACCACCACTACAAGCTTCACCATGCCCCAGATAGCCACCCAGGACTGTGACCCAGATCCAAGCACAGGCAAAGCAAGATAATCTTGCTTCAGCACCAGCAAAGAGATCCCTACAACCCGCCTCTAATCAGCCACTGGATTCCCTCTCAATCTGTGGCCTGGAAGCTCTGGAAGCAACTGCCATGTGGAAACTGGGGCTCAAACCACACTTCTCTCTCACCTAGGTCACAGACTTTTCCTACTGACCTTCTAAGTTGTCTTTGTCATTTGTGGGTTGAGAAGTCTGGAAACAGCCACAGCTGCCTGTGATTCAGTCCTCTTAGGTCTGCTCCAGGTTCGTTGAGTCCTGTTTTGCCTGCATGCCCATGCTGAACTGCGTTTCTCTTCCAGCCTGGTGTGATAGACCTTTCTAACCAACCATCTAGGTTGTCGTGGGCTGGAAATTTGTTTTACTCTGTTTTTTTCTGGATTCTGCTCCTCTAGAATTTGTTTAGAGCCATTATTTACAGGTATTTGGAGGGTTTTGGGGGAGAGCTCAAGCAAGCCATCTTAGCTCTGCCTCCAAAATCTTTACTTCTTGAATGGAGAACATTATCTGTAACTCTTAAGACTGCTATTGTTACTTGGATAGTTTGAAAGATCATGCATAGAGAGAAGGCTTGGGGTTGAGTTGAGAATGATGATATGACCCTAAAAAATAGAATTGGGTAGAGAGAGGTAAAATAGAGCAATTCTGTCATACAAATGAAGCATAAAAGGAAGAATTGTGAGAATGAAGGCAGGCGGGGATGGAAAGTTGGTAGTGTTTGAACCTTATTCTCATCAGAACTGTGTTAAAGAAGAAATATCATGTACATCTTGAAGGGTATAAAAGTCTTCTTAATTTACAGAACAATAGGAAGGTGAGGGGTTAGGATAAGGCAAGGATTCTTAGGATGGGTAGATTAAGGAATAGGAGAGTAAAGGGAGAGGATAAGAAAGATTCTTAGAAAGGGTACAGATTTAATTAAAATAGATAAACAGAGAAACTACATTATATGCCATAGAAAATGAAGCAATGTCAATACAAAACCTATAAGAAAAACTAAATGAATTGAAGATGGAAATAGATAGCAAAACTTTTTACTGGGGAACTTCAATCTTCCCCTCAGAACTAGATAAATCTAACAAAAAATAAAGAAAGAAAGAAGTCAAGGAGTTGAGTAGAGTCTTAGATAGGCTAGATATGATAGCTATCTGGAGAGAATTGAATGGGAATAGAAAGGAAAACATCTTTTTTTTTTGTTCTCAGTGGTACATGTACCTTTATGGAAACTGACCATATGTTGGGGCATAAAAACTTCATAGTTAAATGCAAAAAATCAGAAATATTAAGTGCATCCTCTTCAGATCATAATGAAATAAAATATATTTAATAAAGGGTCATGAGAACACAGTTTACAAATTAATTGGAGTCTAAATAACCTAATCTTAAAGAATGAGTGTATTAAAGAATAAGTCATAGAAACAATAAGTAATTTTTATTAAATAGAATGACAGTAATGAAACAAGATATAAAAACCTATAGGATGCAAGAAAAACAATAATCAGAGAAAAAAATTACATCTCTAAATGCTTATGTCAACAAAATAGGAAAGAGCAGACCAACAAATTGGATGTGTAATTTAAAAAACTAGAAAAAGAACAAATTAAAAATTCTAAATTAAACATGAAATTGGAACTCCTAAAAATTTAAGGTGAGATTAATAAAATTGAATGTAAGAAGACTGTTGAAATAATAAATAAATCTAGAAGTTGGTTTTATGGGAAAAACAATAAAATAGATAAACCACTGGTTAATGTGATGAGAGAGAGAGAGAGAGAGAGAGAGAGAGAGAGAGAGAGAGAGAATAAAACCAAATTACTAGTGAAAAATGAAGAGTGAATATATCACTAATGAAAATAAAATCAAAGCAATTATTAGAGTTATTTTGCCCAATTGTATGCCAATAAATTTAACAATTTAAATGAAATGGAAGAATGCTTACAGATTATAAACTGCCTAGATTAACAGAAGAGGAAATAAAAAATCTTAATAAACGCATTTTGGAAAAAGAAATTGAACAGGAAATAAATGAGCTTCCTAAGAAAAAAGCATGAGATTTACAAGTGAATTCTACCAAACATTTAAAAATCAACTACTTCCAAGACTAAATAATTTAAAATAATAGGCAAAGAAGGAGTCCTACTAAGCACCTTTTATGAAACAAATATAGTACTAATACTTAAACCAAGAAAAGCAAAAACAGAGAAAGAAAATTATAGAACTATTTCATTAATGAATTTGGATGCAAAAATTCTAAATAGAAAGCTAGCCAGGAGAATACAGAAATATATTACAAAGATTATATATCGTAACCAAGTGGCATTTATACCAGGAATTCAGGGATGTTTTAACGTAAAGAAAACTATCAGCATAATTGATTATATCAGTAAGAAATGGAACAAAATCAAATGGTTATATCAATAGATGCAGAAAAAGCTTTTGACAAAATACAACATTCACTTCTGTTTAAAAAAAAACACTCAAAAGCATAGGTATAAATGAATTTTGCTTTAAAATGATAAGAAGCATCTATCTAAAACTATCAGCAAGCATTATTTGTAGTGGGGATAATCTAGAAGCCTTCCCAGTAAGATCAGGAGTGAAACAAGGAGGCACATTATCACCAATATTATTCAATATTGTATTAGAAATGCTAGCAATAGCAATAATAGAAGAAAAAAATAAATCAAAATGGGCAGTGAGATAATAAAACTATTTTTCTTTGCAGATTATATGATATACTTGGAAAATCCTAGAGATTCAACTAAAAAGTTAGTTGAAATAATAATTTCAGCAAAATAGCAAGATGTAAAATAAACTCACTCAAATCATCAGCATTTCTATGTATCACCAAAAACCCTGCAAGACAAGATAATAAGAGATACCTCATTAAAATAATTGTAGATTGTATAAAATACCTGGGAGTATACCTTCCAAGACAAATCCAGAAACTACATGAATATAATTATAAAACACTTTTTTTTTGTACACATAAAGTCAGATTTAAATAATTGGTGAAATATTAATTCTTCATGGGTGGAGAGAGGCAATATAATAAAAACAACAACTCTATTTGAACTAATCTGCTTGTGCACTACCATTTCAATTAAATTAGAAAACACCTTTATTGAGCTAGAAAAAATAATAAAATTTATTTGGAAGAATAAAAGGTCAAGAATATCAAAGGAATTAATGAAAAATTTTAAAGGGAGAAAGTTTGGCAGTATCAGATCTTAAGCTTTACTATAAGGCAGTAATTATTACTGGCTCCAAAATAGAAGGATGGATCAATGGAGCAGAGTAGAGGTAGAAGACACAGTAGTAAATGATTGTAATAACCTTGTGTTTGACAAACGTAAAGATTTAAGCTTTGGGGATAAGCATACACTATTTGGTAAAAATGGTTGGAAAAATTGGAAAGCAGTCTGGCAGAAATTGGAGAGATCAATATCTTACATCATTTACCAAGAGAAGATCAAAATGGGTATATGAGCTAGATATAAAGAGAGATATCATAAGAAAACTAGAGCATGGAACACATTACCTATTAGAATTATGGATAGAAGAAGAATTCATGAATAGACAAGAGATAGAGAATATTATGAGATGTCAAGTGCATAATATTGATTACATTCATTTTAAAGGTTTTTGCTCAAACAAACAAATATCGCCAAGATTTGAAGGAAAGCAGAAAATTGGGGGGAAATTTTTATAGACTATTTCTCAGATAGAGATTTTATATCTCAACTATGTAGAAAACTTTGTCAAATTTATAAAAATATGAGTCATTTCCCAATTGATAAATGGTCAAAGGATATAACAGGGAGTTTTTCAATGAAGAAATCGTAACTATATCTAGTCATATGAAAAAAGTACACTAAAATATTATTGATTAGAGAAATGCAAATTAAAACAACATTGAGATATCATTTCACACCTATCAGGTTGGCTAAAATGATGGAAGGGGAAAATGACAAATGTTGTAGGTGATGTGGAAAAATTGTGATACTAGTACACTATTGGTTGAACTGTGAACTGATACAACTATTTTGAAGAGCAATCTGGAATTATGCCCAAAGAGTTATAAAACTGTGCATAAAACTTTGACCTAGAAATACCAGTACTATTTTCCCATGTTATCAGGGAAAAAGGAAAAGAATCTAAATGTTATAACATATTTATAGCAGCTCTCTTTGTTGTGGCAAAAGACTGGAAATTGAGGGGATGCTTATCAATTGGAGAATGGATAAACAAGATGTAGTATATGATTGTGATGGAATACTACTATGCTGTATGAAATGGTAAGCTGGTTGATTTTAGGAAAATGTGGAAAGACTTGCATGAAATAATGAATAGTGAAATGAACAGAACCAAGAGAATGTTGCATACAGTAACAGCAACATTGTTCTAAGAACAACTGTGAATGACCAAGTTATTCTGAGTACTATACGTATTCAAATCAACTATAAAGGACCTATGAAGGAAGATGCTAGCTACCTCCAGAGAAAGAAGTGATAAATATAAATATGCATAATGTGGTTTTATACATAGATTTATATATCTGTGCCAAATAGTGGCTTGTAGTAGTGCAGGAAGGGAGAAAGTTTGGAACTTAAAATGTAATAGCAAAAAAAAAATAAATTTATAAAGATTGGAAAGATGATTTGACAGGCAAGTTACAAAGGACTTTTTGACGGCAAACAGAAACTTTTATGCTTTATTCTGGGAGTGATAGGGAGCCATTTGAGTTTATTGAATAAAAGAGTGACATGATGCTTTAGGAAATCATTTTGATGCTTTGGTGGAAGATGGATTGGAGTAGAGAGAGAGACTTGTGGCAGGCACACCAACTATCAGGCTATTGCAAATAGACCAAGTGTAAGGTGTTGAGGGCCTGCACCAGAATGGTAACAGGGTCCAAGTAGACAAGAAGAAAAATTAGAAGAAGTGACAGTGATTTAAGAGATATGATGAAAGCAAAAATGACAAGATTTGACATCAGGTTAGATATGGGAGATGAAAAAGAGTGGAAGGACAAGAATGAAGCTTAGGCTAGACTGGGAAGTATGTGGTGTTCTGGACAGTAAAAGAGAAGTTTGGAAGGGGAGGGTAAGTTTTAGGAAGAAAGATGGTGAGTTCAGTTTGGGTATGTGGAGTTAATGTCAATATATAGATAAATATGTATATATATGTGTGTGTGTATGTATGTAATATATACATATGTGTGTACACACACATACCAATGTCCAGATAGATAGATAGATAGATAGATAGATAGATAGATATAAAACTTATATTACTTACTAAAGGTAAGCACTTACTATGTGAAAAGTTGTTATTCTAAGTGCTGGGGATACAAAGAAAGGCAAAAAGTAGTTTCTGCTCTCAAAGAGCTCTCAAACTAATGGGGAAAGACAACATATAAATAGAAGCTGAAAGGGGGTGAGGGGATGAAGTCCTAGAGTTAGGTGGAAAATGATAAGCTATCTGCAATGGTAACACTTCTTTAATGGGGGTTCTGGGGAGAGTTCTCTGATATTCACCCTCTATGCTCTCCAATCAGAGAGAGGAAGGCATCCCAGGGACAGGGAATACTGAGAAGGTATGAGTTTCAGAGTTGTTATAATCTTGCAGGATGGTGAGTTTCTGGAGATTATGACAGCAGCAGAGCATCAGGGTGGAAAATTATGAGATGTCTGCTCTGGTTGCCCTACTTAAATTGAGGATCTGTGAGGAGCTTTCTGACACTGAAAATTGATACTATCTTTATATTTGAATAAACTTTACATACTCTATTATATTAACCAATAAATGGTCTTTATTCCTCAAGAAATCTTAAGGGTTCCACTAAGATCTCTAATATTGACTGTTTTTGTACTCTACAGAACCTTTTACATTTCTCCACTTGGGATGGTTAGATGAAGACCCTCTCTTTCTGAATGACATCTGCCTAAGTCATGAGAAGAATTTTTATTCAGATGATGTATCATTTTTTAGGGTTAACTGAGCTCAGGAAAGATGTCAGAGGGTCTTTGTTTAACAAGGTCTTTGAGAGTCAGTATGGGGTAGTCTTTAAGAGCTGAATTCAAAGTCAAGAAGGAAAATTCAATTATTTCTTCTGACACATACTCGTTATGTGACCCCAGACAAGCCATTGCTCTAGGAAATTCTCTAAGAATATAAGTTGTAACAGAGGTTCCCACCTGCATTGGTAAAGGGAGTTTCTTACATGGGAATTTCCTATACCAATGAAATAACTGATTCAGTCACTCTCCTAGTATACAATACAGTATTTTTCTTTTTAAAAAAAATTAATTTATTTTTGTCACATTTTAAGTTCCAAATTGTCCCCCTCCCTCCCTCCATCCCCACAAGAGAAGGCCACCATTTGGCACAGGTGTATAAATAAGTGTGAAACCATACAATGCATACTTCTATTTATCAGGTCTTTCTCTGGAGGTGGATAGCATCTTCCTTCATAGGTCCTTTGTGGTTGATCTGAGCATTTATAAAATTCACAATAACGTAGTCACTCACAGTTGTTCTTAGAATAGTATTACTGTTACTGTATACAATATTTTCTTGGTTCTGCTCATTTCACTCTTCATTATTTCATATAAGTCTTTCCATGTTTTTTTTTTCTAAAATCAGCTTCCTATAGCACAGTGCTATTCCATCACAATCATATACCACAACTTGTTTAGCCATTCTCCAATTGATGGGCATCCCCTCAATTTCCAGTTCTTTGCCACCTAAATATTTTAGAACATATAGGTCTTTTTCCTTTTTCCCTAATCACATTGGGAAACAGACCTAATAGTAGTATTGCTGGGTCACAGTTTTACAGACAGTTTTAAAACTCTTTGGGCATAATTCCAGATTCCTCTTCAAAACAGTTGGATTAATTTGTAGGCCCACCAACAGGGTATTAATATCCAAATTTTTCCACATCCCCTCCAACATCTGTCATTTCACAGTATTGTTGATTGACTAAGCGTTTGAAACAAATTCAAAGGAACATTGTCAATTTGGTTGAAAGGTGGCCAACTAAGTCTAGCTTTTGTTTGCTCCTAGGGCAGAGGTTTTTGAATCCTGACCACATGAGTATGGACTTGAAGCTTAGTTCTCACCATATGGTGAATAAAGTTGTACCTTATCATTCATTCTTACATAACCATGTCTGAGATATCTTAGAATACCTCCAGCTTCAATGACCAAGTCTAAGACTTAGACCAATAGCCTTCCTTATGTCTCTGAAAGCAGCTTGAAATGATCAGGCATCTGAGTAGCAAGAGATAAAAGGGTATTCACCCACTCTTGTGAATCATTGAATAGGGACTATATCTTGAGTCTGGTAATTGTCAATCTAAAAGGTGAAGATCTAGACTGATCTAATCAGCCAATATAAAATAGAGTGAGGATTTCCATGTAGGAAGAAATAAAATGAATAGAGTCACACCACTGCAGAAGGGGAAGTCTCCACACATCATGGAAATCAGGAAAGAACTTTCTTCTGTTCAAATATGTTTGAGCTAAAAGTATCTATCTTGGCATTTTTAAAAACCCCTTGTGTGGGTTGAAATAATTTCACTTATGTTGGGAACCAACTTTTAATTTCACTTGACAATTTTTAAATGGGTGAAATTGCTTTCAGAGATTAAAATATGCCCAAATTTAGTGGTCTTTAGATGTGGTTTAGTTAATGCCTTCCTTCTGATGACTGTTATATACCTCTTGTTTAGGAAAACTTATATTTTATGATTTGAAGCTTGATTTTTTATTTACACATAAGAACATAAACTGCACCAGGTGATTTGGAAAGAGATAAGAATCTTGAATATTGCAGATATTTGAGGTATTTAACTACAGTTTTAAATTACTAGGCAAGCAGCTTTAAAAGGAAAAAAAAAGTTGTTTTTTTTAAGCAGACAGCACTTATCAACTGCTATAGAAAGGTGAATGAAAAAAGGGTTTTTTTGTTTTGTTTTTTTTAGATTTTCAACTGAGAGCATATACTGTGCCATTTAGAAAACTGGTTTAAAAGCCAAATTAATATTCTATATTACAAAAGGCTATTTGATCACCATAAAATCATATATTTACATATGAACCTGTTTGAACAATTCATCCCTGTATATACCTTAGGAATAAAGATATAGAAACAACTCTTGGTAATTCAGTTTTGGAAAGCTAATTATAGCTGTGAAAAGCTAACTCATTTTTATGGTACATTGTCAATAATTTCATTTAGTCATAACAGAACCATATCTTTGGAAATAGTCGAAGCAAACTTTAAAATTTTGGTACCACTAAATTATATTATTGCCTTGTTTATTTAAAAATTATGGATTAAACCATGATATGAAGAACATTGACTTCTACTTAGATTATCAAATGTAAAAAGTAGTCAACGATCTTGTTTTGGAATAACCTTATAGGACCATCTGAGCAATGAAACTATAATACTTCTTGTTAATGTGGTAAGCATTTCTGGGACCTATAGAAGTGATGCTATGCCTACATAATAGCCTGCATTGAATTGGATGAAGACACAGTCAATTTATATTCAATGTTATTTTATTTGGCCGTATTAGAATAAAAGTAAACTGGGCACCAAAATCTAGAATATATGCCCTTTTTAGCAGAGGATAAGGAACCTAACTACATTCCTTACTAACCTGAAAAACATCCATGTTCTCACAAGTAATACTAAGTAAATAAGGTAACTTATCTTTCTGAAAAAGTTGAAAGAGATTTTAGACATTTTTTAAATGCCATTTAGCTTTGTTTGGGATGCTTGACTTCTTCATTTTAGGTAGACTACTTGAAATTTTTATGGCAATAAAGATTGCACAATGTTGCCTGTTCTCTGAAATGATGAGAAAATGAGGAACCTGATGTTTCATGAGGTTTGAAGCAAACCTCAAGAATTTTAGCTGTATATCTTTTGTGACATTCACCATATCACATATTTAAATGTTCCTTTATTTGTTCACATTCATTGCTTAGTTAAGCACATGACCAAAAAGGAAGAAAATTATGGATACTTTAAAAATAATACCTAGATGATGGGTGGAGACAGTTTTGGTTGTTCTTATACTCTACCATGAATTGTAGAATGATTGATAAACTACAAAATCCCTAACTTAACAGATCTGTTGATTATGTAAGCAATGTAAAATAACAAAATACTCTTAAACCTTTGATATATAATTTTCAACTACTTTGAGACATTAATGTTCTATGTTAAGGAGTAGAATCTCCATTCCGTGCCATAGAAAAGCGTTCAGAAACTTCTCAGGGAAAAGACCCCACTAGGTATCCCAGACCACCAGGACTCCTGTTAAATGTCTGGTCTTTCAACATTAGATCTACAGATCCCACTACAGTCATGCCTTTCTTGCTAGGGCTTAAAATTATATTAGAAGGTCAGAGTATTTATTTTGACAAGCACTTATTTAAGTACATTCAAAGAAAGTGGATAGAACAAGCAAATGGGAACAGAGCAATGGGAGGGTAATCAGAGGAATAGTCTATAATCAAAGTAGTGTAAGAAAAAATAGTCAGGACTTCCAGGAGCCAAGATGGTGGAGAAAGCAATAAGTTGCTCTCACTCTCCCTAATTGAGCTTGAAATACAGAAAATACTGTCCCAGGAAAAATCCTATTAGAGCGGAGAAAGCAGAAAGACTAGGTACAGCAGTTTTTTTAGCTTGTGAAGCTAGGGGGATAAATGGGAAAGATTCCTCTTGCTGTGGCTGAAGAGGAGCAGTACAGGACAGGAGGTGTCCTGGCAAGACCCACCTCAGCAAACCAGCAGGAGATCCTGAGCCTTAGGAGGTGGAGTAGGCAAGCACTATACCACAACCCCCCTATGTGCTTTGGCACAGCCAGGGGCTAGAGCAATTGGAAGCTAGTGACTTTATGAGAAATCAAGACACTGTAAAAAAAATTCAAAAGAATAAAAAAAAGAAAACAATGTGAAATATCTCATTGGAAAAACAACTGACCTGGAAAATAGATCCAGGAGAGAAAATTTAAAATTATTGGACTATCTGAAAGCCATGATCAAAAAAAGAGCCTAGACATCGTCTTTCAAGAAATTATCAAGGAAAAATGCCCTGATATTTTAGAACCAGAGGGCAAAATAGAAATTGAAAGAATCCACCGATCACCTCCCAAAAGAGATCCCCAAAGGAAAACTCCTAGGAATATTAGCCAAATTCCACAGTTCCCAGTCAAGGAGAAAATATTCCAAGCAGCCAGAAAGAAACAATTCAAGTACTGTGGAAACACAACCAGAATAACACAGTATTTAGCAGCGTCTACATTAAGAGACCAGAGGGCATGGAATATAATATTCTGGAGGGCAAAGGAGATAGGATTACAACCAAGAATCACTTACCCAGCAAAACTGAACATAATCCTTCAGGGGAAAAAATGGTCATTCAGTGAAATAGAGGACTTTCAAGCATTCTTGATGAAAGGACCAGAGCTGAATAGAAAATTTAACTTTCAAATACAAGACTCAAGAGAAACATGAAGAAGTAAACAGAAAGAGAAATCATAAGAGACTTATTAAGGTTGAACTGTTGACATTCTGCATGGAAAGATGATATTTGTACCTCACAAGTTCTTTGTCAGTATTAGAGCAGTTGGAGGGAAAAATTATATGTATGTATGTAATAGATAGATAGACAGACAGACAGACAAATACAGAGCACAGTGTGAGTTGAAGATGAAGTAATGGTATCTGGAGAATAAAATTAACAGGTGTGAGAGGATTATACAGGGAGAAGGAGAAAGGGAGAGACAGAATGGGGTAAATTATCTCACATAAAACAGACAAGAAAAGTCTTTTACAGTGGAGGGGAAACTGGGGAAGGTGAGAGGGAATGAATGAATCTTATTCTCATCAGATTTGACTGAAGAAGAGAATAACATACACACTCAATTGGGTATGGAAATCTATCTTACCCTACAGGAAAATAGAGGGAAAGGGGATAAAAGAGCAAGGGGCTTCATAGAGGGGAGGGCAGATTGGGCTAGGAAGCAATTAAAAGCAAACACTTCTAAGAAGTTAAAGGTTCAAAAGAGAGAATAGAATAAATGAGGGGGCAGGAGAGGATGAAGGGAAATATACTTAGTTCTACACAACATTACTACTGTGGAAGTGTTTTGCATAACTACACATGTATAACCTGTATTGAGTTGCTTGCCTTCTCAATGAGGGTGGGTGGGGAGGGAGGAAGGGAGAAAATTTGGAAATCAAAATTTTGAAAACAAAAGTTGAAAAAATTATTTTCGCATGCAACTGGGAAATAAAATATACAGGAAATGGGGTATGGAAATCTATACTACCCTACAGGAAAATTGAAGTGGAAGAGGGTAAAAGAAGAGGGGGGAGAGAGATAGAAGGGAGGGCAGATGAGGAGAAGAGGAACTCAGAATGCATGCCATCTTGTGGTGGTGGGGGACAAGATGGGGAGAAAATTTGGAACTCAAAATCTTGTGGAAGTGAATGTTGAAAACAAAAATAAATTAATTAATTTAAAAAGGAGAACCAATTACCAAATGAAGTGCATTTTCCAGAAAAAAGGCAAATAATTTGAAATCAGTTGTGCATGTGAAGTCATACAAAACATATTCCTATAATAGTCATATTGCAAAAGAAAGCAGACAAAAATAAAATAATGAAAACAAAATTAAAAATCATATTTTTTTTAAAAAAGAGTCTTTTGGAATTGTCTTGGGCCACAGTATTGCTAAGAGCCAAGTCTACCATAACTGATCATTGTACAATGCAGCAGTTACTTTTGAAATCCTTCTTGAGCTCTTCCAAGAAGGCTTTTTGGGCTTCAGAACAATTCATATTCCCCTTTGAGGTTTCAGATGCGGATATATTGACAATGTTGTCCTCTTCTGAATTTGTGTTTTGATCTTCCACGTCCTCATATTAAGATTCTATGGTCATTGTCCGTTTCAGCTTTTTGCTCATGATATTTGCCTGTTTTCCTGACCTTTAAAGTTGAGCTCTCCTGCTGGAGCACAGGGGTCACTGACCCAGACTTCTTATTCTGAGGGCAAGAGACCTGGTCCCTGGCTTTGTGTGCTGGTACTTCAGGTGCTGGCAGCTGAAAGCTGTCAGGGTCTGATAGTTTACCTGGTGATGAGCTGGGGTCAGCAACAACTTGGGGTGTAGGGGGTTTGGACCTGGATGATGTTGCTCTAAAGCACCAGAAGGTTTGGCTACTGGAGGACACCTGCCTGCCTGGAGTTGTGCTTCCTAGAGTTGTGCTGAAGCACCAGGACTTTTGACTGCTGAAGGATACCTGCCTGCCTGGAGATGTGCTTCTTTTAATTGTGCTGAAGCACAGGGAGGTTTGGCTGTAGGAGTCTACTGGTTCCACAGCCTGTACCAAGGCACTCGTGGGGCATTGGTGCTTGCCTGCTCCACCACCCTGGAGCTCAGGATCTCCCACTGGTTTGCTTAGTTGGGGCTTGCCACTGGCTTTCTAGGATGCCTCCTATCCTGTACTGCTCCCCTTCCACCAGAGTGAGAGGGACCTTTCCCATTAATCCTTCAAGCTTCCCATGTTAAAAGACTGCTGCCCCCCCCCCCATATTTCTGCTGGCTCAGCTATTCCAAGATTTTTCCTGGGGCAATATTTTCTGAGTTTTTAGATGTCAATAAGAGAGAGTGAGAAACATTTACTTCTTACTCCATCATCTTGGCTGCCAGAAGTCAAACTGGAAAAATTACTTAAGTGCAAAAAGAAATCTATAGGCAAAATGAAGAAGAGATGTTCGCTCTCAGAATTAGAGAAAGCTAAATAAAAAGGAATGTAGAGCACTGGACAAACTGTTGAAGAACTTAGAGTTTAATAACATTTTCTAAATGGGATTACTTAAAGAACATACATGCTTTTCTACACCAAATGATAATTTTACAAAATGGAGCATGCGCTAGGGCACAGAGAAATTATAAATAACAGTTAAAAAACCCCCAAATACTAAAGATATTATTTAGAGTATTTAATGCAATGAAAGTAGCAATTAATATGGGGAACAAACACAGAAGGTATAGATCTAAATAGAAAGTTTATAATAACATTTTTTTATAATAACATGTTGTTAAAATATTTTTTGAATTAACACTTTCATGGTAGTATACAGGTATTGGCCTTCTTTTTTCATTGTTCATGTTCTTTTGAGAGACCTGTGATCCTTAAGGATCTACCGATCCTGATTTGGGAGGCAGCATGGCATCATAAAAACAGGATTGGATCTGGAATTTAAAGACTTGAGTTTGAATCTCACTACTGACATTTAATATTTCAGTGACTGGGCATGTCTCTCTATTTCTTTAAATATAAATGAAGGGAGGTTGGACTAGATTATCTCTGAGATCCCTTCAGTGTCTAAATCAATGATCCTTTGACTTGTATCAGATTCACTTTAAAAAATACATTTTTGCTTTAACCCTCTTTTCTACAAAAAAATGTATTTTTTTTTCCAGTTCAGTGTCTTTGTTGTTCAAATCTAATTCTATGGAAAGATTCCTCAGCATATATTTTTTTTCCTTTTCTGTTCTTTTATATTATTATTATTTTACATTGAGTGTACTGATTTATGGCCCAAATTTCTAATTTATTTTAAAAATTTCTTAGGTGAACCATTCTGAGATTTCTTACCATTGTTTCATGACCTCTGGAGAGTTAATAGGATTCTTTCTTTCCTTAGGTAAAATTGGTTCACTCTCTTTAATACTATAATAATCTATTTAATGTTCATTAGTTTTTCTTTGAGTTTTTATTCATTTTTCTTGTTTGTGTCTTTTTATTGTTCTTTCTGTTTGCTTATCTGCTTTCAATCTAGGTTTTTATACATGCTTTATCTCTTGATCTCTCAGTCTTTCAGCTTTTTTCTTGAATTTCCTGTTGCCTTTAGGATTCTTACTCACTCTTTGATCCACTGACTTCCATGCTCATACAGATCATATATTTAGGGGTTTTGGGACTCTCAAGCCTATTTTACTTCGGAGGTACAATGATCAGTTAGGTCTGGGAAGAGTAACCTTTGAGGGGGAAAGACTAATAGCAGCACTGTTTCTAGTCCTCTTTCCTGAGGCCCAACATTCACTTTCACTACCCTGTGGCTCTGAATAACATGTGACCCTTTTAACCTGCTCAAGTTATTGGCTACAATCTCCCTTCCCAGCCACTATTTCTGTCTGTCATGTAGTTGGGTAAAATCAAGGTCGGTCCCCTCTTGTCAGGTCAGAGGAAATTCAGGCTAAGTCACAGAGATAAAGAATCCCTCCAACTAAACTGTGAGTCACAAACCAGCTAGCTTGATTGTATTCTCTGCGGTGGGTCTGAAAAATTTGAAGGGTCAGGGATGGAGGGATAAAATACAAGCTACAAGTATTTAGGTTGTCCAGTGTTAATTCATGTGGTTTTTATCTTATGCAGGAGATCTATCATTTATATGGGGAAATCAGGTGTAATTTATCTCTCATGCATTCCATTTTGTTTAGATTTTGAATTTCAAAAAATTTACAGTAAAGCAATTTCTCCACAGTCTTACTAGTAGTGTGATCTTCAGATGGTCTCTTCATTTATTTTTTTAAATACTATTTTATTTTTTGTCCCCAGTTATGTCAAGAAAATTTTTAGCATCTTCTTTTGCTTTTCTTGACTTTCCTTTGAACTTTATCTTCATTTTAAAGCATATGTATCTATTTTAATAGTATTTTATTTTTCTAATTATATGTAAAGAAAGTTTTCAATATTCACCTTTATAAAATTTTGAATTACAAACTTTTTTCTCCCTCCCATCTCCCCTTCCCAAGACAGTAAGCAATCTGATATAGGTTATACGTGTACAATCATATTAAACATATTTCCACATTAGTCATGTTGTGAAAGAAGAATCAGAACAAAAGGGAAAAACCAAGGGAAATTTTTAGAAAAGGTGAAAATAGTATGTTTCTATCTGGACTCTGCCTCCATAGTTCTTTCTCTGGATGTGAATAGTATTTTCCATCATGAGTATTTTAGAATTGTCTTGCTGAAAAGAGCCAAGTCTGTCAAAGTTGATCATCTTTAGCATTCACTTTTACAAAATTTTGAGTTCAAAATTTTTCTTCCTCCCTCCCCTCCCCGCTTCTGAAAATGGTAGGCAGTTTGATATAGTTTATATATGTACTATCATGTAAAAATATCTCCATATTAGTCAAAGTTATGAAACAAGACATATATCAAAAGGAAAAAAAAAAAAGAAAATTAAGTGAAAAAAAAGTTTTGATCTGCATTCAGAATCCATCAGTTCTTTAATTGTATGTGGACAGCATTTTCCTTCATGGGTCCTTTTTATTTGTCTTAGATCATTTTGTTGCTAAGGGCTGAGTCATTCATATTTGATCACACACAATGTTGCTAATACTGTATACAATATTTTCCTGGTTCTGCTCATTTCACTTTGCATCAGTTCATAGAAGTCTTTCCAGGTTTTTCTGACATCTGCCTGTTCATCACTTCTTATTGTACAATAGTATTCCATTACATGCATATACCACAGCTTGTTCAGCCATTCCCCAATGATGGGGATCCCCTAAATACCCAATATTTAGCACCACAAAAGGGCTGTTGTAAATATTTTTGTGCATATGGGTCCTTTTCCCTTTTTTATGATCTCTTTGGTATACAGCCCTAGAAGTGCTATTGTTAGATCAAAGGGTGTGTACTATTTGGTTGCCTTTTGGGTATAATTCCAAATTTTTCTCCAGAATGGTTGGATCAGTTCACAACTCCAACAACACTGTATTAGTGTCTCAATTTTCCTACATCTTCTTCAGAATTTATCTGTCACATTAGCCAATCTGATAGGTGTGAGGTGGTACCTCAGAGTTGTTTTAATTTGCGTTTCTCTAATCAAAAGTGATTTAGAGCACTTCTCCATATGCATATAGGTAGCATTGATTTCTTAATCTGCAAGATGCCTGTTCATATCATTTAACCATTTATCAGTTGGGGAATGGCTTGAATTCTTGTAAATATGACTTAGTTCTCTATATATTTAAGAAATGAAGCCTTTATCAGAGACATTTGGTGTGAAGATTGTTTTCTAGCTTTCCGCTTTACTTCTAATGTTGGTTACATTGATTTTGTTTGTAGAAAAGCCTTTTAATACAATCAAAATTATCTATTTTACATTTTGTAATGCTCTCTGTCTCTTGTCTGGTCATGAATTCTCCCCTTCTCCATAGATCTGACAGGTAGACTATTCCTTCTCTTCTAATTTGCTTATGGTGTTACCTTTTATGCCTAAATCATGCCAAATGTCTGCCATATCTCACTTTTCTAATATTCTATTTACTTCCTTTCTTTCATGTTTATTTTTTGGTTAGATTCATCATGTTTTGAAAGGGTGCAGTTGAGGTCCTTTAGTAGTACAGTTTTGCTATTTCTTCCTTTAATTCACTTAACTTCTCCTTTAAGAATTTGGGATGCTATACCACTTGGTGCATATGTGTTTAGTATTGATATTGCTTCATTGTCTATGATACCTTTTAGCAAGATGTAGCTTCCCAACTAATCTCTTTTAATTAGGTCTATTTTTCTTTTATTTTTTCTGAGATCAAGATTACTACCACTGCTTTTTTTAAAAGTTCAGCTGAACTATAATAGATTCTGCTCCAGCCCCTCACCTTTACTCTGTGTGTGTCTCTCTTCTTTAAGTGTGTTTCTTGTAAACAACATATTGTAGAGTTCTGGTTTTAGATCTACTCTGCTGTTTCCATTTAATGGGAGAGTTCATCCCATTCACATTATAATTATGATTACAACCTATGTATTTCCCACCATTCTATTCTTCCTCCTGACTGTCCTCTCTCTTTTTACCCTTTACACCCTCACCAGTGTATTGCTTCTGTCTACTATCTTCCCTGATCTGCCTTCCCTTCTGTCAGACCCTCCACTCCCCACTCCTTTACCTAATCTCCTCTCCTCCTACTTCTCTGTCAGGATAGATTTCTACATTCACTTATTGTGTATATGATTCCCTCTTTGAGCCAGTACTGATGAGAGTAATGTTCAAGTGATGCTTATCACCCAACCTCCCATTTTCCCCTCCAGTGTAGTAAGTTTTTGTGTTTTTTTCATGTGAAATAATTTACCCCATTCTACCTCTCTCTTTCTTCTGCACCCATTGTCCTCCTCTTTTTTATCTCTTAATTTTTTTTTGTCATTCCCTCAAAATCACCTTATACCTGTACCCTCTGTCTAGGTGTCTTCCTTCTAGCTGTACCAGCAATGGTACAATTTTTAAGAATTACAAGCATCATCTTCCCATTTAGGGTTGTAAATAGTTTTGCTCCATTGAATCCCTTATGTTTTCTTTTCCCTTTTTACCTGTTTATGCTTCTCTTGTGTCTAGATATTGGAGGTCAAATTTTTGGTTTAGTTCTGGTATTCTCCTTATGAAACCTTGAAATCCTTCTATATCATTGAATGACCATTTCCCCCCTTGATGTATTATGCTAAATTTTACCAGCTAGGTGACTGTTGGTTATAGTCCTAGTTCCTTTGCCTTCTGGAATATCATGTTCCATGACCTCTGGTTCTTTAAAGTTGCAGCTTCCAAGTCCTGCATAATCCTGATTAGGTTCCCTAATATTTGAATTGTTTCTTTCTGGCCTCTTGTAGTATTTTTTCCTTGACCTGATAGTTCTGAAATTTGGCTATAATGTTTCTTGATGTTTTTAGTTTGGGATCTCTTTCCTGAAGTGATCAGTGGATTCTTTCAAAGCCTATTTTGCCCTCTGGTTTCAGGACATCAGAACAGTTTTCTTTGATGATTTCTTGAAAAATGCTGTCCAGGTCCTCCTTTTGATTATGATTTTCAAATAGTCCAATGATTCTGATATTATCTCTCCTGGATCTATTTTGCAGTCAGTTGTTTTTTTTTTTCCAATAAGGTATTTTATTTTTTTTTCTATTTTTTTCATTCTTTTGATTTTGTTTGATTGATTCTTGATGTCTCATGGAGTCATTAGCTTCCACTTGCCCAATTCTGTCTTTTAAGGACTTGTTTTCCTCAATAAGCTTTTGTACTTTCTTCTCCATTTGATCAATTATACTTTTTTAAAGAGTTAATTGATTTGATTTTTATTTCAGAACTTTCCTTTAACATGGTTAAGGTGACAATTGAAGCATTAGTTATACATTATTAAAGATAAGATCATCACAATTTTGTGCAATTCTACATTATGCCATTTGTAATGCTCATGTAGAATGAAACCAAGATTGCTTAATTGCAACAAAAGTGGAACTAGCAGAAAAGTTATTCTAAAGATACAGTAGCAAAACTACACCAGAAGAAAAGTAAGAGGAACAATATTACTTTCTAGAATGTCTAAAATACAGGTACCTGATTATAACATTTTTTAAAAATCTGTATTAGCTATCTTAACCATAATAGTTTATAGAAAGAGTAGTTTAACTACTGGAAAACTCTTGAAAGGTTCACATCTGTAAAACCAGTATAAGGCTACAAATACAATTTACAGCTTGAACACAAAACTGTGTCAAACAGTAATATTCCCAGCCATAATACAGTACAAAGGCTGTCATGCAGTATATGCTTCTTGGCTCCCAGTAAGGTTTATGTGTCTAATACAGAAGATGCTGAGTAAACTGCCTAAGTTCAGCAGAGTTTCCTTTATGTGAAAGATACAACTGCTTGAATTTTAAACTTCTGGAACAGCAAGATCCATCAGTTTTTTCATAACATTTGATGCCATCCTCTTGATTATGTGTTCAAAGATGAAAGTAGGCATGATTGTAATGGTAACTACAATCCCAGGCGTTGAAAGTATGTCTGCAACTTGAGAGTCCTTCAGGCCAATTACATTCTGACCACTGATTTCACCAATGTTGTGCTCAGTAAGAAGACCATTTCTTGCTGCACAACTGTCTTTTACTACAGAGGCTATTTTTTCATTTTTAAAAAATGAATCCAATATGTCCTGTACTATCCTTATGCATGGTAATAGTTCATTCAAATGGTCTGTCCCGAATAGTCATTGTAATCTTCTCTCCAAAACCCTGTTTGAGAACTTTATGAGCTTTATCAGAGCTCCACCCTGCACAATTTTCACCATTAATTTGAAGAACTTAGTTTCCAAATCTCAGACCAACCAGAGACTTAAATTGAAGGCTAATTTTTCCATGTTGATTTTTACACAAAATGACTTACTGGATTCCTTGTTTAATTTCTACTCGTCGAATTCCAGCATCATTACCAGTTATAGGAGCCACGATACAATTCATAGCAGAAGGCCTGGGCACCAATTGCTGCCCCTGCGATGTTGCTTCAGGACCCAGGGCCATGTTGGTACATAGTTCTTCTTCATTTAAACTCAGGCCCATGTACTGAGAGAGTTCAGGATATAGTTTAAGATAGAGACTTCCATCTTGAGAAATGAGAGCAAAGGCATCTGACAAAATTGCTGTACTGGCAGGATTTGCAGAAAAGACTGCCTGAGGCTGAATTACTTTATCTACTTTCAGGTGTGCAAGTGATAGATACAAAGACATTTTTGCAGGATTTTACTGACCCTGGCCAGTGCTTTCCTCCAACAGGCCCTGACGGCTTTGCCCCAGCAACAGTTTTCTGATTCTCTGGGAAGGGAGAAGTCCGGGATCGATCAATTGTACTTTTTAAGGAGTTGTTTAATTCAGTGAATTTTGGTATTTCTTTTCCATTTAGAAGATTCTATTTTTTAAGCTGTTGTTTTCTTTTTCCAGGCTTTTGACTCTTTTTTCATAATTCTCTTGCATCACTTTTGTATCTTTTCAACATTTTTCTTCTACCTTCATACTTTTTTTAAACTCCTTTTTGAGCTTTTCCATGAGTTCTTTCTGGGCTTGAAATCACTTCCCATTATTGTTTACAACTTTGCCCATAGGTGTTTTGACAGTGTTGTTCTTTTCTGAGTTTGTGTCTTGATCTTCCCTGCCACCATAATAACAGTTTATGGTCAGATTCTTTTGTTTTTTGCTCATTTTTTTTGTCCTTTTCCCTAAGTTTTAAATTTGAGCTCAGCTCCTGAGGTGGAAGGGGCACTGTCTCAAGCTTTTTGGGCCAGGGGGTGCAGGCCCTTCCTGTTTACCTGGTGCTGCACTAATGTTGTCCTGAGGCCAATGGAGGATTCTTGTGCCTGGTGATATGTTGAGGGGGTAATTTTGAAGTGGATGGTGCTTCTGGAAGCCATAGACCTCTGGCAGATTACCTGACGCTGAGCCGGGGCCACAGTACTAGTGTCTAGCATATGCTGTGGATGGTAGGATATATCTGCCCTATCATCTGCTAGTTTGTCTAGTTTGTTTGGGGCTTTGCTGAAGCAGGTGACAGGTCTCTACAATGATGACTGTCCTTTTGCTTAAGCACTTCTGGGGTTCAGTATTGGCATCTGCCTGTTTGCCTGGGACTACACTAAAGCCCATGAAGTGTCCTGGTGCTAGGGTTTGCCTGGCTATGCTGGGTTATGTGTGGGATCCTGATGCTTTTGTCTGTCCATTTACTTAGGTACCCGTATAGTCCTGGTGTTGGCATCTACTTGTTTTCCTGGTGGCATGTTGAAGCACAAGCTGTTCTCAGAGCTGCTGTCCACCCATTTCCATGGCCTCCTGAGGCACATGGGGGAGGGGGGTTCTGGGATTGGAGTTTGACAGTTCTACCACACTGGGGTTCAAAACCTCCTGCTGTTTCCTGAGATGGGGCTTGCTATTGGCTTGCTGGGATGCTTACTGTCTTTCACTACTCCCCTTTTACCTGACTGAAATTGACCTTTCCTGCACACCTTCCAGTTTTCTTGGTCTAAAAAAATTGTTTCTCTCCATCTTTTTGCTGGCTTTGCTGTTCCAAGATTTGTATTGGGTGCTATTTTGTGATTGTTTAGAGCTTAATATGGGAGAATTATGGTGATTTCCTGCTTTCTGCACCATCTTGGCTCTACTTTTTGCCCACTTTTCAAAATAGTTTGTATAATATTGAAATTAATTGTTCTTTAAGTGTTTTGTAGAATTTATTTGTACATCCATCTAGCTCTGGCATATTTTTTTCCTTAGGAAGTTCATTGATGGATTGTTCAATTTATTTTTCTAAGATGAAATTATTTATGTATTCTTTTTCCTTTTCTGTTAATCTGGACAATTTATATTTTAGTGAATATTCATCCATTTTGCTTACACCATCAAATTTATTGGCATATAATTGGGCAAAACAGCACTTAATAAATGATTTAACTGAATCTTCATTTGTGGTGAATTCATTCTTTTCAGTTTTGATACTGGTAATTTGGTTTTCTTTCTTTTTTATCTATATTTTTTTTTTCCATAAAACCATCTCCTACTTTTATTTATTGTTTCAGTGGTCTTCTTACTTTCAGTTTTATTAATCTCTGTGATTTTCAGGATTTTCAATTTGGTGTTTAACTGGGGATTTTAAATCTGTTTTTTTTCTAGTTTTTTTTTTTAGTTGTAGGCCCAATTCATTGATCTGCTTTTTCTTGATTGTGTTGCCATAAGTGCTTAGAGATATAAATTTTCCCCTTTTTACTGCTATGGCTGCATTTCACAAATTTTGATATGTTGTCTCAGTGTTATCATTCTCTTTAATGAAATTATTGATTATTTTTATGATTTTCTATGACATGCTTTTATGATTGCTTCTATGATACATGACTATATCTATGATTAATATGTTTCTATTTCCATGATTCTTTAACCCACTCATTCTTTAGGATTAGATTATTTAGTTTCCAATTAATTTTTAATCTGTCTTTCCATGGCCCTTTATTGAATGCAATTTTTATTGCATTATTACCTGAAAAAGATGTATTTAGTATTTCTGCCTTTTCCCATTTGATTGTGAGTTTTTATGTCCTAATACATTGTCAATTTTTGTGTAGGTGCCACGGTCTACTGAGAAAAAATGTGTATTCCTTTCTAGCCCATTCAATTTTCTCTAGAAGTCTTTTACATCTAACTTTTCTAAAATTCTATTCTCTTCCTTACCTTCTTTCTTCTTTATTTTTTTGGGTATATTTATCTAGTTGTGAGAGGATAAATATAAAGTCTCTCTTTGTATAATTATACTGTTTATTTCCTCCTGTAACTCATTAACTTTTTCTTTAAAATTTTGGATGCTATACCATTTCCTGCATATATGTTTGATACTGATTTTATTAGCAAGATGTAATTCCCTTCCTTATCTCTCTTAATTAGATCTATTTTTGCTTTTGCTTTGTCTGAGATCATAATTTCCACTCTTTTCTTTTTTTACTTCAGCTGAAGAATAAGAGATTCTGCTCTAGCTCTTTGTATTTACTGTGTGTGTATGTGTGTGTCTGTGTGTCTGTGTGTGTGTTTCCCTTGAAAGAATTATACTCAGTTTTGCTGGGTAGGTGATTCTTAGTTGTAATCAATGCAGTAACCAGTAACAACTTCAGAAGACTAATGAATTGATCAGGATGCTTAAATCTTTAAAAGTTTTTTTTTTCCTTTTGTCATAGGAGCAGCAGTTTCCTGATATAGCTTCCCTAACCCTGATAATTTTTTTTCTCTCTCCGCACACAGCCTGATTGGCCCTTCATGCAGCTTCCTGGTTTGGGGAGCACACATTGCCTGTAATTGGTGCCTTTCAGACTTGATGGGTGCCTAAGAGTATGTGAATCACTGTACCACGATGACTAACAAAACCTTTTTTCCACATGGTGATGAGGGGACCATATCCAGAGATTTTAAGTTGCACTGTATCTTTGCTGTGTTAGGTCAAAGTAAACCTCTTCTTTTGTAAGATATTTCATTTCATCCCAACACATAACTTGTGTGTTTTGGTTAAGTTTTTAACAAAAGCTTAAAATTTACCCAGCTTCTAGTCACTTCCCCTTAATATTTGTGTCTATGTATGTATGTGTGTATGTAGGTGCATATGTATGCACATGATAACTTCCTTGACTAGATAATAAGCTCATCGAGGACAGGGATTATTTTACTTTTGTCTTTCTATTCCCAAACACTAGGGCAGTACCTAGTACATGATAGGTGCTTAATGAATACTTATTTACTGATTGTTATTTCATTAGCAATTGACATAATTTTTGCATTTTCTAAAATTATTTTTGACAAACTTTTAAAAAATCTTTTGTTGTATACTTAAAATATAGCATTCAATATTTTACCTTTATATTTTAATGTTAAAGTATAAATTTAAATGCTAAAAACAAAATATAAATAAGAAATTGAATGAATCCATTTCCATTACAAAATATAGAAATATTAAAAAACACAGCAACACAATTTTCTGATATCATCATCTATGGTTCAAAATAATTTCAGAGATCATTTGATCCAATTGTATATGAATTCTTTCCATGAAATACCTATGTAAATCCATGCTTCACTTAAAGGTATCTGGTGAGGGGGAATCCATTGTCTCTCACGATAATCCTTTCTATAGCTCTAATTGTAAGGATTTTTCCCCCTTATATTGAGCCTCTCTAAAACTTCTAGCTGTTATCTTAGTCCTTGCTTATTGAATTGAACACAGATGTGCTCTACAAATTTGTATATAAATTTTAAAAAAATGATAATTGAGTATTCTAGATGTCCTAAATGTGATTGCTATTTAAAGGATATTTTACTCATAAAAGGATTCTTTTGTAAGGGAATATTCATCCATTAATTTATAAATTCTTATTTTTATATATTGAGTTTGCTTAAAACCCAAAGAGTTAAATATAACTTTCTGGGATTCAAAGCATGAATGCATATTTTAAAAATAACTAACCTGTAAGCGAGTTGAAACATATGCTTTGGGAAAATGAATCAATGAATACACTTACTAGTGGAAATCTCAGGGAATAAGGGAAAGCATAACAAGTCTAATCCATAGCTGAAATGTTTCTACCAAGCATTATATAAATAATTGAGCTAAACCCTGCACTAAAATATAATTCTTTACCCACATCTACAATATGTGTATGACTATCTACAGGGAATTGTGGGTAAAGAATTGTATAGAAATCAGTTTTTGGAAATGTGATAGCTTTTCCAAGATATTTTAAATTTTTGAAGGTATTTCTCTATTTCTTTTCTCCGTTTTGTTTGCATATAACTTTGCATTATGTGTTCCGATTGTACTTTTTTCTTCTGGTTTTGCTATGATTCCACCTTGCTGGTTTGTTATTGTGACTTTCTGCTTTTTCCTTTTTAGCTAGACTAGATAATGGTTTTTATTAGTCTTTCCTATTTTAAAGGAACTTATTTTTATTTTGTTTTTGTTATACAACATTTTAAACATTCATTTTTGAAATTTTGAGTTTCAGATTCTCTCCCTCCAGCCCCTTCCCTGCCCATTGATAAGATAAGCAATATAATACACATTATACATGTAAGTGACACAAAATATTTTTTTATATTAGCCATGTGGCAAAAAAATAAAGAAAATGAAAAAAATATGCTTCAATCTGCACTCATAATCATAATCAGTTCATAATTTTTCTCTGTGAAGGTGAATAGCATTTTTTCATCATCTATCCTTTAGAATTGTCATGGACCACTGCACTATTCAAAGTATTTAAATCTTTCACTGATGATTATTGTTACAAAATCACTGTTACAATGTATGACATACTATGCAACTTAATTTTGCATCAGTTTAGATAAGTCTTCTCAGGTTTTCCTGAAACTATCCCACTTATTTCTTATAGCACAATAGTATTATATCAGATTTCAAAAAACTAGCTTTTAGTTTTATCATTTCAATTTTTTTTTGTTTCAGACTTATCTATTTCTCCTATATTTGGAAATATCTCCTCTTTTGTGCTTACTTTAGGTTTCTATATTTGTGGAATTTTTATTGTGTTTAAATGTATATTAAGTTCATTAAACTTTTCTTTTTCTGTTTTGTTAACATATGTTAGTAAAGATATGATTTCCCCTCAATGATTGCTTAAACTGCATCTGAAAAATTTTGATTTGTTGTTTCATTATTATTGTTTACTTTTACATACTTACTAATAGCTGTTATGCTTTATTTTACCTAATCATTATTTAGTCTTCATTTGAGTCTGTATCTTTTCTTTGTGGTTCCTGACCCAATTACTATTTTTATTGTGTTGTGGTCTATAAAAAAATGAATTAACTATTTCTCCTTTTTACATTTGTTTGTAGTAATATCTCTGTGTCGTAGTACATGGTAAATTTTTGTAAAAATACCATGTGATGTTGAAAAATATCTATATTCTTTTTCTGTCCCAGTTAAAAGAATCCATAAATCTTCCTCTTTCCCCTCGGAGCCCATGGCGGTGTGGCTGTTCCATGATCATGGCAAAAATCAAGGCAGGGGATCTTCGTGGGAAGAAGAAGGAGGAGCTACTCAAACAGATGATTCAAAGGTGGATCTTTCCCAATTGAGAGTGGCCAAGGTCACTGAAGGAGCTGCATCCAAGCTTTCTAAGATCCAAGTCATCCGAAAATCTATCGCTCAAGTTCTGACTGTCATCAACCAGACACAGAAAGAGAACCTCAGGAAATTCTATAAAGGCAAGAAATACAATCCCCTGGACCTTCGGCCCAAGAAGATCTGTGCCATGTGCTGCAGGCTTAATAAGCATGACGAAAGCCTGAAGATGAAAAAAAACCCGCAGAGAAAGGAAAGCCTGTATCCCCTTCAGAAATTTGCTGTTTAGGCATAATTTGTTAAGGTACTCAATAAAAAGACAAATTGTTATTAAAAAAGAAAAAGAACCCATAAATCTTTTAACCTCAGTTTCTCCAGAAATTTATACGAATTCATATTTTCCATTTATCTATCTTTTATACTCATTCAAAAACTGTTAGAAAGATATTGAAGTTTACTTTCACTATTATGTTACTGTGTTTTCTCTCAGTTCAGACAATGTTTCCTTTATGAATTTGGATGCTAAGGCATTTGGATCATATATGGTTTTTCTTCTTCTTCTTCTTCCTTATATTGGTTTATTGTCCTTGTTTCCATTAAGTAAAACATAATTTCTTTGTTTATTCATTTTAATTTTTTGAATGTTTTTGTTTGTCACGTAGCATGATTGTAATTCCTGATTTTTCTAATTCACTTGATGCATAATAATTATTTTATGTCCCCTAAGTTTTATTTTGTGCATGTCTTTTTTTTTGAATGTGTTTCTTATAAGCACCAGATTTTAGGGTTTTGTTTTCTTATCCAATCTGTCACTTTTTCCATTTTTTTGGGTTGCTTAATATATTCATATTTAAAGTTATGAGAGTTAGGCTTCTATTTTTCTCCATCTGTCTCTAATATTGCTTTATTCAAGTGATGATTTTCCCCCTTTTTTGCTACAAACGCAGTACTATGTTTCTTCAGTTTTCCTGTAGCTCAGATAATATTTTCTTTATGAATTTAGATGCTAAGGTACTTGGAGCATATAAAAATTTTTAAACATATTGGTTTATTGTCTGTGGTTCTATTAAGTATATCATTTCTGTGTTTATTTTTTTCTTTTTTAATGTTTTTGCTTTGTCACATAGAGTGATTGAAATTTCTGGGGGGGGGTTTTAGTCACTTGATGCATAGTAAATTTTTTATGTCTCTTAAATTTTATTTTGTATATGTATACCTATGTTTTATAAATGTGTTTCTTATAAGCACCAGATCGTAGGATTTTGTTTTCCTATCCAATCTGTCACTTTTTCATTTTATTGGATTATTTAATCCATTCATATTGAAAGTAATGAGAGATAGGTTTACATTTTCCTCCACCTGTCTCTAATTTTTTTTTCAAATTATTAGCTTTCCCCACTTTTGCTATAAACTCAATACTATGTTTCTTCAGTTACTTTACCCTAATCTTTGTTAAGGTAATTCTGTTCTTACTGTCTTTTCCCTTCACCTCTCCTCTCATTTGTTATGCTTTTTTTTTTGGTGGGGGAGGGGATTTTATTAGTTCCTTTTTCTCTCCTGCTTTTATCTGGTTATATAATTCCACCCCTTACTTGTTTCCCTCTTACTCAAGTAAATTCCTCTTCCCTTTCAACTAGTCCTTTTAATTATTCTTTTTTCAAGTTTAAGTTTTGAATCCCTTTCAAAAAAGAAAAAGGATTTCTCTCACTCTCTCTGTTATCCATCTTCTCTGTGCATCTATTTTTTCATTTATGACCCTTATAATTATCTTGTGTCTTTATTTTCTTTGTATTCATTCTAGGCTCTTCCTCTAGGCTCTTTCTATCATTGACTTGTAAGGCTGACTCCTCCCATTGTCCATTCTGCTTCAATCACACAACAATGCCAATAACTGCAAATGTCAGAGAACACACCATCCCATGGTGGGACCCGTCCCCCACCACATTCCTAATTATGCAGCCATTCACTGATCTATACCCTCCCTAGTAATCCTCCACCCCATTTGCTTCAAAATCTCTTTCCTGGGTTAATGTTCTTCCACTCCCCCAGGAATTCTAACTTTCCTTCTCCCTCCTGGGGTAGGATGAATAGACTTTTCAAGCATGAAATACCTCATCTAGCTCAACATCCCTGTCTCCCTTCACAGACCATCCCTCTTCATCCATAGGAACATTCATCTATGGAACTTCCTCCCACTATTCAAGCAAGGTCTCTTTCCTTTTCTTTTCAATCTTTTCCTCATTTTCCTCATTCACTCCATGTAGCCTTTTCTCTTTCTAATACCACAGGGGCCACATCTTCCTCTCACTGCTAACTTTTGCTTTGATCTCAGAGCATCACACACTCTCCTCTATCCTCCTGGTCCCTTCTTCACATCATATTCCTTCCCATATTGTAAAGTAGTCCCACAAAAGATATTGATTTACCTGTAGGCAAGACAGTGCCCACTTCTGTCCATAATGCCCCATGCGTGCCTCTTCACTGTTACTTCAACAGTCTTCTGACTTCACCCATCTCTATATATACATTTATAAAGAAGTTTCTTACTAGTCTCTCCGCTGTCACTCTGTTGCTGTCTTTGCTGCATTTATTCACTCCCTGTGTATTTCTGTTGCTTGTGGTACTCAAGAAACAAACAATCTTTTCAGTTCTGGTTTTCTTTCTAAAAAAAAAAGATTAAAATATCTTTTTATCATTGAATAATAACCTTTTTTCATGTATGAATAAATTTATGTTTGCAGTGTAGGTCATCCTGGGCTATATCTTGTCCTTCTTTGCCCTTTGGAACACATTATTCCATTTCATCCTGTGTTTTTTGGTAGGTTCAGAAAAATCCTGTGGTATTTGGATTTTCTTTCCTTTGTATTTGAAGGTCTTTCTCTTTACCACCTACAAAACTTGTTTCTGAATTGGGTTGTTACTTTTAACCACTATGAATCTTGGAGTTTGCAGACTGGTTTTATTTTATTTTTTCTGGAAGTGATTTGTGAATTTTTTCATTTGGTATTTCATTCTCTACATTCAGAATTTCTAGGTAGCTCTTTCCATTTTTTCCTTAATTGTGGTGTTAAGGCTTTATCCTATTGTGTGGGACAGCGACCCCAACCCAAATTATACTCAGAGACTTCTCAAGGTGGAAAGTAAAGGTTACCTTTATTACAATCTGTCTGGATGGCTGTCTGCTTCTTCATGCATGTGGAGAGAGAAAGAGACTGAGTAACAGGGGCCACCTTATGAAAGCAAATCTCTGCCCACCACGCAAACAAGGCTCCACCCACCACACAAACAAGTTTCCACCCACCACTACCCCTTACCCCCTTAACTGGGGGTGGGCTTACATTCTAAGCTTGAAAGTTTCTTCCTATCCTCTTAACTGGGAGGTGAGGCTTACATTCCAGGCCTGAAATTCAAAGACAAGGAAAGAGGCTGGAAGCTCAGGTTGGGGGTGGGGCAGGGCTTATTCTTTCTGTTAAGTGCATAAAAACAGGGCCTAAGTGGGGGAGGATTTTGAAAGTAATAATCAAGAATTATTTGACCCTTTGACTCTTCTGAGAGTTCATTTCTCACACTACCTTCTGAACTCATTACCTTAATTACACTGAGAAGTCTTCACTGGGACATCCCATTCACTATCATGTTCTACTAAGAAACCTATGATCTTTAAGTTGTCTCTATGAATCCTATCTTTGAGAGTAATATATTTTGTTTGCACAATGAACATATATACATATATATATATAGTATGTATTAATGTTCTTCTTTTATTTTTATTTCTTTTCTTTTAGATTGTCTTTTATTTCTGAATATTTGCATTCCCAATCTATGGTTCTCTTTTGTTTCTTTGGTGAATCTTGCCATTGGGAACTCCAGCCTTTCTCTTCTGCCCATTATTTTTGCTGTATAGGCCACAGATTTTGCTCACATAA
The DNA here is from genome assembly GCF_003287225.1 of Phascolarctos cinereus. Classification (NCBI taxonomy): domain Eukaryota; kingdom Metazoa; phylum Chordata; class Mammalia; order Diprotodontia; family Phascolarctidae; genus Phascolarctos; species Phascolarctos cinereus. The sequence continues at coordinate 286,935,145 of NW_027555847.1, read as the reverse complement.
TTCTCATTTTTCTTTTGAATCACTCAGAAATAGCATGTTATAGTTCCATGTTCCCCTCACATTTTACAAGGTCTTCTGTTTCTTCATGTGTTGCTTCATTTTTCTTTGTTTTACAGTATTTATTCATAGACCTCTGAACTAATTTACTAGATATGGAAGCCAAAACATTCTATTTGTTAGTTTTCCCTGCTGATTTTATCTATTTATCTTCAAGCTTTATAAGTTTTCTTTTTCCCTATATTTTTTTTGCAATTTCAGTCTTCCCTCCTCCCCCTGATTTTCTGGCTTTTTCTACTCTGAAGGTAGTTTCCTTGAGGGCTGGATCTCAAAGTATATTAGCCTCCTCCCACACTGGGAAATTCACAATTCCCCAGCCTAGATCTTTGCTTCAGCTGACTTTCGGATGGTCAGAATTGTCCCTAGCTGGATGCTATGCTCTTTCCCTCAAGTTTAGTGGAGTGCTACATAGCCATACCCTCCTTCCTACCTGCCCCACAACACATACACAGGGTGTCCTGCACTGTCCTGGTATCATGTCCTGCTCCCTCTTTTCCTTAGTTCTCTGACCTAAGCTGGCACAATGCTACAAGATTTTCTTCTCTAACAATAGTAGTTCAGAGCTTTGCAGCACTGGTATTATAGTGTTGCAGCCTCAAATCAGGCTTTTGTTCCTAATGGCTTCAGCTATCTTCTCTGTCTTGGCTCAGTCAAACTTCTGCAGCCTAGGACAAGGGCCTCCATGTCACTAGAAAGAAGAAGCGTGGATGGAATGTCAGGATGTGTTTTATTATAGGCCTGTGCCAGGTCCTTGCATCTACCAGTGCAGCTTCTCCCTCCCAGTAGCTTGGGAAGCAGTGAGGGGTGCTGAGTGAGCTCAGGATCAGTGAGCACCAGTCCATTTGTTTGTTTGTTTTAAACTTTCTCTTGGATTCTGGGTGTCCTAGATCATGGAGATAGCTGAGGTTGCTTTATCTTTGTTGCATAATGGAAGAGTTTGGGGAGGTTGTGGAGATTAGGAAAAAATGTCTAGCACTCCATCTTGTTGCCCATGTAACCCAGAGTATCCCCCAAAGGCACTATTAATTTTTTACTTATTTATTACTGATGAGGATGGGATCTAGACCTCAGAAAGGAAAAACCCTGGACTTTCCCACATGGCCAAATCTCTGGTGCTCGCCTGAGGCTATAATCCCATCGAGTAGCTTTTATTGTGGCTACACCCAATCTCCCATCCATTGTCTTACTTCCCTATGGCCCCTGGCCATTTCCCACCCTTAATCCTGGCTAGGCTCCATTGTCCAGGTCCCAGGAGCTCTGTTCACCCCAGTTTACTGGCCACTGGCATCCAGATCTCCTTAGGCCCCTCCTTCCATTACCCCAAACTACTTGGCCACTCCTAGATCCCTCCCACAGGCTTTCTGTACATAAGGTCCATCTTGTTTCCATTAAGAGGCTCTGATTCTTATAATCTAGCCACTGCTCAGATTTTCACAATCTAGCGAATAGCCCAAAGATTCTCAGATTCCTTAAGAGTCTGGCTAATATGGCAAATTTTCAATAAACCTTGTTTTTGGCTGAAGGAAAGCTTGGGCCAAATTCTTTTGAGCAGGACCCATGTGTAGTGATTTTGGGATTCCAGGACCCCTAACCTCTAGATCTCATCATTACCAATAAATTAGACAAGGCAAATAAAATTCAAAACCTTCCCAGGTCCACCTAAAACTATTTAGCAATAGTTTTGTATCTCTCTCATTTGAAACGAATACAATAGATTTGTTTTGTGTATGGTTGGGTATTGCTAAAGAAAAAGGTAACTTCTGATCCTTCTTCCCTAAAGAAAATGCCAAAGAAGCAAATAAAGATAAGGAAGTTCTTAAAAGTAGGAGTGGATGTGAGAGGTATTCTCAACCCTGGATAAGTGGGATATGCTCATTTACTGTCTTAGAAACAACTGAAGATATGTTGGAGGGGGGTTCCTAATACTGCTGCTCTGTAATTTTTCTGATGCTTCAGTATTAAGATGACTTATTCCAATTCATACCAGAGCTTTGACAAAAGTTGTTTTTGGTTATTTTTTCCTGGTTGTGTATAGTTCTCTTCATGGCTACAGAAATACTTAGGAATCATTGAGTGACTATAACTGCATAAAGAGCCAACCTTTTACCATCTTGTTTTTTTTTTTACCACAAATAATAGATTTCATAACTTCATTTCACTTTACCTGCTTAATTTCAGTTTGAGTACTTATTGTATATTTCATTCACTATTTATGAGCAAATTTTCTTAATGACTCATATTTTTTTCTCTTTTGCTTGTACATGATAGGTCCTATTCTAAGATAACTCAGCAACAAAACTTATTTATATGAAGCCAAATTTGTTTAGATAAAATTTTAGGGTATAGTTGGATGGCTCTTTGTATCACAGAAAGATGATGAAGGAACATCACTACTAATTTTGACCCACCTCATCTCTAGTTATGAGCAGCTAGGTGGCACAGGCAGCTAGGTACTGTAGTGGTTAGAGCAAGGCCTTGGAATCAGGAGGATTTGAGTCCAAATCCATCCTCAGACACTTAATAGTTGTGTGACCCTGGGCAACTCATTTAATACTATTTGCCTCAGTTACCTCATCTGTAAAATAAACTGGAGAAGGAAATGCCAAATTACTCCAGCATCTTTGTCAAGAAAACCCCAAATGGGATCATGGAAAGTCACACACAACTAAAATGACTCAACAAAAACAACATTTCCAATTAAGGTGCATTCCACCAGGGCTGTGGTGTGAATTGGGTCTACTGCTAATCACTACTGTAATAATTGGCAACTGTAGGAACTAGAAAATTATTAGCTCATTGGTTCTTTCTTATGCACAAAAAGGAGCCTTTCTTCCTTGTATAAGTTTGATGGCTCCTATCAGATGCCTCTGCTCTATAACCACATGGAGCCTAAGGTTCACAACCAAGTGTAACTTTATAGTAGTAGTAATTGTTGTTTCTGTTGTTGTTCGGTTATGTTTGATTCTATGTTACCCCATGGACTTTGTTCATGGGGTTTTCTTGGCAAAGATACTGGTGTGGTTTTCCATTTCTCTCTCCAGTGTGTCCCCATTTTACAGATAAGGAACTGAGGCAGAGGTGTTAAGTGACTTTCCCAGGGTCACAGAGCTAATAAGTATCTGAGGCAAGATTTTAATTCAGATCTTCCTGATGCCAGGCCTGGTGCTCTCTCCACTGCACCACCTAGCTGCCTCTATGTGTGAAAAGATATTCTTATTTGTCAAGGCAAAAATGGGGAGGAGGTCAATTATCAAAAGACACTTTATCTAAGACAAGTAGAAACAGAATCAGTCTTAGAAATTAAAGATCAATGATTAAAAACAAAACAATAAAAAACCACAATAAGGCATTTTTAAATAAAATAGAACAAGGATATATGTACATATTTGTGTATACACAGGAGTGTCTATTCTTATGCAAGATATGCTTAATAAAATAATACAAATAATAAAATGCATATGTATAGAAAGAATATATTGGTATAGAAGAAATATAATAATCAGCAGGGAATATATCTACTTTTAATAACTGCTTGTAAAAGACATTTCTACATAAAGGAATCATTGGTTTTGTATTCTTCTACCCTTGGATTAGACTACTGTAACAGAAAAATGGAGCAGGATCTTTTCAGATTAAAAAAAGCAATAGTAGAAAAAGATAGACAGACAGACATAGATATGGCTATGTCTATACCTATACATATATACATATATGCATTGGTACACATATGCATATATGCATATATACATGTGTGTGTAATTATGCATTATATATGCATATGTTCACATATGAGGGTAATTATGTGTGTGTGTGTATATATATACTTTTTCGTAGTAGCTTATACCTCCCCATTTATAAAGGTTTTTGTCTTAAAATGTGTGTATGTGTGTAAATATTTGTAATTCATATGTCTATGTATAAATTTAAATGCATTTATACACACATAAAGGTATTTTAAGAACATATATATATATGTGTGCAAGTATGTATATGTTTGTATATATCCACTTGTGTTTACCTTTACTAATATAAAGTTTAAGTTTTGTCTCTAGAATTATATAAAATATACTTTGTATTCATACAACAATGTGTGCATATAGTCCTTATAGATATGATATGTAAATACATTAGTATGTTCACAGGCACCCATAGGCGTACCGTATATATTAATAATATATTAATAAACATACATACATGTAAACATACACATATGTGACTTGTACATATAGATGCACATATAGGAATACACACATACGTGGACCCCTATAGATGGCATAGTAGATCAAGTCTGCCTCAGAGTAAAAAAAAAAAGTTATGTTTCATTCAAGTTCTGTCTCTAACACCATAATTTACAGACGAGGCACCACTCAGCCTTAGTGAAGGTAGTTTATTGATCCACATCTGGTAGCTCCCTATATGACTTAATTTACCAGTCTAATCTCTATCACATATACACAAATATTTATGTTACAAAAATATGGTCATGTATTTATTAGTTTAAAAATATTCCATATATTAAAAAAAAACTGAGCTTTACCATGTGCTTAGTAGAACACAAAGCAATTGTGTATGAAATCATGATTCTACATTTTTAATCACTTGCTTTAAAAATAAGCATATCATAAAAATTCCTTGTTATTTTCAAAAGTGTCCAGCTTGCCTGTACTTCCTTCTGAATTTTCTTCTGTTCTCTTCTGTGGTATTCATGTCTGCGTACATATATACACACAAACATACATACATATGTATGTATGTATGCATGTATACATATGATGAATATATACAGGCATGTTTCTATACATACACATGTGTACAGATGCATACAAATACATGTACATACTATAGATACATATATATTTTTCAAAAGTCCTTTTTTTTTTGGAAGGAAGAGGATACAAACTCTCTCTCTAGCCTGAAGAATAGAAGGGAAGCAAACAGTCAAACAAAACAAATCCACACAGTGATCATGTCCAGAAATGTTTGATTCTTTCTGTATTTTGAGTCCTTATCCTTTATATAAAAATGTCCTCTGACAAGGTAGTCTTTGCTCAGCTCAGAGTTCTTAAGTCTTTTAAAGTAGTTTTTACTTATGATGATGTCATATTTATTATTCTTCTTGTTCTACTCACTTCACTATACATCACTTTGCACTACCCAAGATTCTCTGAAATTCTCAATTTCATTATGTTTTTATGGTACAATAACATTCCATTGCATTTATGGTATAACACCCTGTTACAATAATGAGCTCATTTTAAGCCTAAGGGGCAATTTAATAGCCCCTGAGGTCCACTTTGTTCTTTTCTCTTTGACTTTAGATAATTTACTTTAGATGAAAGGTTCTGAGTTCAACCAGGGCTTTTAAAGCTTTTTATAACCTGGCCCCCTCTTACCTTCCAGTCTCCTTACATCTTACCACCATTTACTCTGTGATCCTGTGACACAGGCCTCTTTGCTGCTCCATTTCCTGACTGAATTTTCACTGGTTATCCTCCATGACTGGAATTCTCTCCTGTATCTCTGACTCCCGGCTTCCCTGACTTCCTTCAAGTTCCAGCTAAAATCCCATTTTCTACAGCAGGATTTTCTTGATCTTCTTTAATGCTATCTTTACTCTGAGAACATCTCCAATTTATCCTGTATATATCTTGTTTGTATAGTTGTGTGTATGCTGTGTCTCCCATTAGTCTGAGGGCACTGTGAAAGCAGGACTTTTTTTTTTTAACCTTTTTTTGTATCCCCAGTGCTTAGCAGGGATATTATGCATCCCTGGTACATAATAAGTGTTTAATAAATGCTCATTGACTGACTTCCTTGATATCTCTCTTTATCACATCTCATTCTTCACTTTGCTTTTTAAAGGTATTATATAAATGCCACTGCCTCCAGAGAAAGGACTTCCAGGGTCTGAATACAGAATGAAGCATACTAGCTGGGCAAGTCACTTAACGATTCCAGTATCTTTGCTGAGAAAACACCAAATGGGGTCACAAAGAGTCAGACATGAATCAAAATGACTGAACAACAACAGGACCAACAAATGCTTACATACATAACTGCATATTCATATCTATGTTTACACATTTATACATAGAATATATACAGGATGTAAAGATTTATGCATATATCATATATCTCTAATATGAGTCAGTGATTGATTTATAAAATCCATGATAATGCACAGCTATATTTCAACAAGTATTTTTTTTACTGTTTCTCAGAAGTTACTTCTCTATACATGTATACATAGGTGTATACACAAGCTGTTTACGTTTGTGCATTTAAATATAATATACATGGAAACATGTGAACACGCTGCTAGGTATCCACAGACATGCATATATGTGTGTGTCTGCATATCTTTAATACTATATTTCTATCTCTGTAACTGTCTAAAGCATAGAGCATAATTATTTATAAGTTAGGATAATATATGTAAGTGCATACATACGCACACACACACACACACACACACACACACACACACACACACACATATATATATAAAACAAATATCCATTTTCAGGTTCTTGCTGAAGAGAAGTAAGCTCAGACTTTTCAAATGAAGTAAATTCTCTCTCTAATGATTATTATATAAATGGGGGAAGCACCACTGATAACTATTATCTTAGATTTTTGTTTCGTATAGCAGGAAGGCTATTGTTGGCCACTCCCTCGAGTGATTATCTTAAGCAAAATTTTATTTTTTAATTTTATTTAATTTGAGAACACTATGGAAGTGTTTGTCCCATCTCTCTAGGATCATGTCCTTATCACTAAAATTAAGAATTAAAAAAAATAATGTGCTTTTAATTCTGCTTTTAAGAAAAAGAATGACTACAATCAAGACCAGGTGGTTTTAGGCTGCAGGGGTGAGGAACCCATGGCTTTGAGGCCATATGTGGCCCTCTAGGTCCTCAAGTGAGGCTCTCTGACTGAATCCAAGCTTCACAAAATTAGTTCTATAAAACTTGAACTCAGTCAAAGGGCTATATGTGAGAACCAAAGGGGTGATGTGTGGCTTCAAGGCCGCCAACTCCCCATCCATTATCTAGGGTTTGAGGGATAGGCATAATTTTGAGTTAAAATCTTATAACCTATAGCTGAAAAGAAAACAGGAACTGCTATTCTTTACTCATCAGCTGTGGGTCTATCATTATAACCCTGAAAGTAGACCTCAACTAGTGCTGAGGATTTGTGACTTGCCCAGAGTCACACAGCTAGTAAGTGTTATGTGTCTGAGGCTGGATTTGAACTCAGGTCCTCCTGAATCCAGGGCCAATACTCTATCCACTGTGCCACCTAGCTGCCCCATTCATTCTTGAAGAGGACCAAAATGACATCACTGTTAGAATTAAGCTACAGTGTTTCTCACTGTGGCTAATCAGACCAATATGAGCTTGGAAGGCTCTGCCACAGTTTGGGCACAAATAGTCTAGGTGAATATTTAGGGTGGATTCTCTAAATTTGCACATTTTGCATTTCTTTTGAGCTACTTCAATTCTGCTTGGCTCATAGAACACAGTGCCTTCTTTAATGTGGGTTTGCCATGCTGGGAAGTCCTTTGCCAGCCTATGCTATGTCACATAATCAATTCCAAAGTTCTTCAGAGAGACCTTGAGAATGTCCTTCTATAGTTTCTTCTGATTACCATGTGAGCACTTTCTCTATGTGAGTTCTCAATAAAATAGTCTTTTAGGCAAGCTTATAACGTGTGTAGCCCATCAGAGGTGGGATCTCTGCAGTAGAGTTTGGATGCTTGGAAGTTTAGTTCTGGTATCTTATCCTGCTAGGTGATCTTCAGAATCTTCCTAAGACAATTCAAATGGAAGTGATTCAGTTTCCTGGCATGGTGCTGATATACTGTCCAGGTTTCACATGCATACAACAATGAAGTCAGCATGATGGCTCTGCAGACTTTCAGTTTGGTAGTCAGTCTAATTACTCATCTCTCCCACATTTTCCTTTAGAGTCTTCCAAACAGTGAGCTAGCACTGGCAATGCATGTGCCAATCTCATTACAATGTGTACATCCCTGCAAAGTATACTGCCAAGGTAAGTGAACTTATCCACAGTATTCAAAACTCCTCAATTTTCTGTAACCAACTGCTCCAAATATAGATGGTGGAGCACCTGTGTTTTCTTGGTGTTAATTGTTAGGCCAAAATTAGCACGAGCGGCAGAAAATCAATCCATATTTTGTTGCATCTCAGCTTCAGAGACTGCACTGAGTGCACAATCATCTGGAAACAAAAAAATCATACCTCAGCTCTCATTCCACTTTTGTCTTGGCTTGTAGCCTTTTCAAGTTAAATAATTTGCCATCAGTGCAGTAGCTGACCTTGGTGCTTTGTTAGTCCTCGTTGAAGGAATTTGGCAACATTGCTGAAAACGTCATGCTTAAAAGTATGGGAACAAGCACACAGGCTTACTTCACTCCCTTGATGACTGGGAAAGCATGAGAGCATTATCCATTACCTAGAACCTGAGAAAGCATGCTGTCATTAAACTGATGTACAATACTGGTGAACTTCTCCAGGCAACCCAATTTTGACATAATTTTCCATAAATTTTTATGACCGACAGTCTCAGTCAGATTGATGAGTGTTGTGTATGGACCTCTCTTTTGTTCCTGACATTTCCCCTAGAGTTGTCGGGCAGCAAACACCTTATCGACTTTTCCTCAGCCCTTTCTGTAGCCACACTGGTTCTCAAGTAGATGACCATCTTCTAGGTGAAATATCAGCCTATTAAAGAGGATTCTGGAAAGACTGACTGAGGCAGAGGACGTGATTTTCAGAGGACAATTTATTTCCTTTATCTTTATAGAGATGGACAATGGAGACATCTTTTAATTCCTGGGGGATAGCCTCCTCTTGCTATATAACCTAGAAAATTTCAGTCAGCTTTTGTAGGAGTGATGGATACCTGCTTTATAAATATCAGCTGGAATAGAATCAGAATTAGGTGCTTTGACACAGGTGAGGAGCATAATGGCATTTAAAACTTCTTTAGTTGGAAATTTGGCTAAAGATGGATTGACTTCAATCTCAGGTATATGGTCCATGGCTTCAGCATTGATTGATAACGGTCTTTTGAGAACACTATGGAAGTGTTTATTCAATCTCTCTGGGATCATGTCCTTATCAATAAACGATGTGGCTTCATCTGTACTGAATAATTGACAGTCACCATATGCCTTCAGGGCATCATAAAAACATTTTGTACTGTTATTACCAGCATAAAACAGAATTTCATCTGCCTTCTTATTGAGGAAAGAATCCTTCATCTCTCTAAGTTTCACTTCTACTTTACTTTTGATGGAGTTAAATGCTACCTTCTTAGAAATGGATGAACTATACTGCTGGTAAACCCTGTGGAGTTCTTGTTTTTCATTTAGCACCTTCTGAGTTTCCATGTCATTTTTGTCAAACCAATCTGGATGCTAGGGAATGTTCTGACCCAGATGAACAAATGCAGTATTGTACAGCAAACTCCAAAAGCTGCCCACTATTTTTCTGATCCACTGTTGCAAACCATGTGTTAGCTCAGCTTTTCCTCCAAGTTAGCCATGAATTGTTCCCGCTCAGAGAAACACTCTAATCTGCTGACATTGTCTTTTGATAGTCATCTTGCTTTGGGGCTGCCATTTTTATTGAATAAGAATATTTAGCTTTAGAGCGGATAAGTCTATAATCAGTCCAGCCCACTGCTCCATACATTGCCTTTGTCTCTTCTTCTTCCAATGACAGAGATTATTAAATGCTGATGTTTGCTGCAAGGGTGCATCCATGAAGTTTTATTGTATTTAGGTAAACAGAAGACAGTATTGGTGATAAGAAGGAATGAGATGCTCAAATTTTCAGTAGTAAGTGACCATTGCTGTTGCTGTTTCTAACTCCATTCCTCCCAAGAACTCCCTGCCATGTCTGGTAGTCTGTATTTACTCAAGAATTTAAGTCACCCAGCATTATAAACTTGTCATCTTTTGGCACCTTGATGATGAAAGTTTCCAAGTCTTTGTAAAATTTTTCTTTGACCCCTGTCCCCCGTTTCAGGGTTTGTCATGGTGGGAGCATAGGTATGCTTCCTTGCAAGTGGCAATCACATTGTCATGAACCTGCCATTCACTCCTTTTGGTAGGCATATGAGCTTGTTCACTAGATTAGTTTTGATTGCAAAACCTACACCAGCTTCATGGTGCTCTCCTTCACTGAGGCCACTCCAGAAAAATATGTACCCAGCTCTGACTTTGGTAAACTGAGAGCTGCTTGTCTTTCATGTCCACTGAATTTTGTGTTGTCCATAAATGTGTACATATTTCATGCAGTGATGGTTTGTGGAATCATCTTTGCAGAAGTTTTTGCGCATTTTTTTGTGTTTCAACTGCAGGGTGGGTTTCTTATTTGCCATGGTAAGCAGGCCAAGTTTGGGTAAAATAGACATTTTTAGCCCCTTCCTCATACCAGGAGGTGAGCAGTGCTGTCCTTGAAAGACTGGTCAGACACTCAGGGGACTGACAAATCCCACTGCTACTTCCAGTGAGAAGATGCCCCTATGGCCTGGGCTGCCTGGGTTGTGACTGGAGCTTCCAATGTATCTATATGTGCTGCTTTGTCACTTGCCTATTGTCGTAGAACTTTGAGATAGGTAAAAATGATAAAATGGTATGGGTGATATCTTTTAATTTGTGCACAAATTGGATTTAATTGAAGTAGAATTGCAAAAAGTTGTCAGCCTCACTCTTTCTTCCAGAGTCATCACAGTCCAGTGGCAGGATGGAGTCAAGATGACTGATGATGACTCAGGATGTCGTAGATGACCTTGGTGTCTTTGATATCTAACCAAGCTCTAAGAAACTCACAGTGCCTGCTTCTGCTGCCTTTATGGACATTGAAACAAGTTGTTCTCATCTGTCCATTCCATAGGAGGAAGTCTTCACATGATTGGAGTAGAAACCCCCCTAACTCAATGAAAGGTTTGTAACCCCCTCACTTACCCTCAACCTGGTTTAACTTGTTTGCTAAAATGGTTTATTGTAGTGTGGCTACTGTGCATGATACAGCTTCCTGGAGCCACAGGGGAGAGTTGGGTGGATCAGGTAGATACAAAAGGTGAAAAGCAGCCCTGGAAAGGGCTTGGCAGCTCTCACACCAGAGGTACTAGTCTTCCCTGAAGACACTCTATGCCACACCAGCATACCTATCCATACATTTATTACTTCTGCTTTTTTGTAAAAAAAAAAAAATTAGGAACCTTTGGCCAAGGGGTTAAAGGGTTTCATAGAGTTGAGAAAGAGAAGGGACATTTGAGGTTATTTTAGTTTAGAGGTCTATCTCATTTTGTAGGTGAGAAAACTGAGTCATGGGTAGGTAGCCCAAGTTCACATGGCTAACTAATGGCAGTGCAGCATGAAGCTAGAGAGAGTGTAGTAAAAGTGGAAAGCACATGGGATTTGTCCACAGGTGATCTGAGCTCAAATCTTAGCTTTTCTACTTAATATTTATGTAACCTTGGGCAATTAATCTCTCAAAGTCTTCATTTACTTATGACCTCTAAGGTCCCTTCCAACTCTAAACTCTCTATTCCTATGACGACATCAAGTCCTTTTAGATCTAGAGCAAGAAAATTGTAGGTGATACCCATCTCATCTAGGAGAAATAGGATCATATATTCTAATATTCCTATCTCCTTATCACACTCTGCAATAGAAAAGTGTAGACAAATTTCTATTCGTTGCAGGACATATCATAAAGCAGCTTTGTTCCCAGGAGAAATCCATGTAAACTAGTTTCGTCTATAATAAAAGAAAGGACCATTACCATTTAAACAAAAAATATCATATGGGAAGAATGACAACCTGGTTTCTAAGAGGGAAGTGATTCTTGGGTAATTATATTGTTCTTAGAATAGGAAAAGTAGCTGTTTCAATAAAGGGAAATAAGTGCATGTCATTTTCTGAGGTTTACAAAAAGCCTCTGATAGAATAATGAGGGAATTGAGTTGCCATAGGATTAGATGGCAGAAGGGAAGCTATTTTGTCTCATATATATATATAAAACTTCCTTAGAGAAATACACAATTATTTCTCAAAATGGAACATTGAAAGACAGAACTATTGCAGCAGCAATATTATCTTCAAAAGATTAATCTTGAAAAGTATCTCCCACCATTTGGTAGAGAGTTAGCTGATGAACCAGAGATGTAGACTGAGACTATGTATTCTCATGTATGGCAATATGTTAGTATGTTTTCCTGGACTACACATTTATAAGGGTGGAATTTTACAACCCTCCCATTAAGATTATCACAGAAGGTACAAATAGCTTGTGTGAACTAGCCAGCTAATAAATCAAAGGTATGAGCTAGATTTGAATGTCTTTCTAATTTTTTGATGATCAAAATTCTGTGATCATTGAGCAAAGACGTTGATGCCACACACAAAATCTCTTTTGATTGATTGAATCACCATGCCTCTTAGCATGTTTATGAAATAGTAAGCCAGTTTGGAATCCTGAAGTGCAAGGTCAGGCCTGTCTAGTGGTAGAGGGACTGTAGCCAGTTCTTGAGAATGAATTACTTGAGGGGAAAGGAAAGAGTTTTTCAGGGTCAGCTAATTAAGTATGCTTAATTATAAATGGGAAGTACACTGGGAGTGGGGGGGTCACAAGCAACTTTACTAGAAACCCAGCCCCTCAGGATTATTCCTAAAACCCTAAGGGATTATATAGTAACTAGTACAGGTTAAGAGATTAACCCTGGGGGGCAGCTAGGTGGTGCAGTGGATAGAGCACTGGCCCTGGATTCAGGAGGACCTGAGTTCAAATGCGGCCTCAGACACATAACACTTACTAGCTGTGTGATCCTAGGCAAGTCAACCCCATTGCCTAGCCAAAAAAAAAGAGAGAGAGATTGACCCTGGAGAAGGTATTTAATATATTTTTTACAAGGGAGTGCTGTGATTTGGATTATAGAATGGGTAGATACATCAGAGAGAAATGATAAGAACTCTCTCCCCCGCCCCAGAAAACAAGGGATATCAATTCTTTTTTAAAACAAAAATAATACAGGAGACACAATACAAGTAGAATAATGTTACTCATTTGTTACATTTAATATACATGTTATACATAAATACATACATATTTTGATGACTATTAATTTCACAATAGAAAAATACATTGTTATAAATAATTTGGAAGGAATATAAAGTGAAATTTTCAATTTTTTATGACAACGAATTTTCATTTGATAGAGGAATCAAGCATATAAGGAACAGGCTAAAAGTTGATGAAATTAATCTGTGTGAGAACAGAAAAGTTCCAATGGATTTAAATAGAGAAATTTTATTAACATGCATATTTATGGATTTTTTTAGGAATCCAAATAACATATTAAAAAAAGAAAGGCTTTGAGATGCTGACTATGATTATGAAATAAGACTTGGGAATCATTGTCACCTAAGGACATAGGCCAATATGCGTTGCTGCATTCCAAAACTAAATGAAATATTGAGCATCATGAAGAAGAGAACTGAATTCAAAACAAACAAAAAACCATGATTGTACCCTTAGTGCACATGAACTGGTGGTATCCTGACTAGAGCTTCTCTGGAGCTGTCTAGACAGTCTTCCTCTGTTGGAGCAGAGCACAGCTGTCAATGTTAATAACAGGCTGCTGTTTGGTCACTCTTCTCAGTGTCAGAGACAAGTGCTCACATCCTTTCTGAACTGTGACTGTTGATCTTCCTTTTAGCCTCTTCCTTAAAGGGCTAGTTTGTGCTATCCAGTCATTCTCTCTGCCCTCTTTATACCTTGGAATTTTTTCCCCAAGATTAATATGCTGGCTTCTATACATATATTTTTTTCTTTCTAAGTTTTCTTCAGAAGACCTCAAGGCTTGAATTTGAAGGGTCTTGTCTACTGGGACAATGGATTTCTTACCTCGATATGCAAGGCCTTTGGGCGTGAACTATATGTATCCAGGAAAAACCTGTCCAGTTCTATTCTTCCTCAAGATGCCTTCTAGATATCTTGCAAGCTTTCCTTCCAAATAAAATTGGAGTTACTATGGAATATGTGATTTTATTTATATAAACTACTTCTTGTGATCTATTTCTTTGAGCCTGCTCTGGGAGCAGTACATATATCTGATTGTCTCACCAAGTTGGAAGTTTTTTGCCTATACCAAATGACCAGTGAAGTCCAACTGAAAACATGTGGACTGGACAGTATAGCCACTCTACATGGGAGGATGAGGCTTCTAACTTTCCCCTGCTGACCTAGTCACAATTCTATCCCATCTTCCTAAAGTTTCCTTTTTGTAATTCTGATCATGAGTCTAATGCTACTTCTGAACTAGATGAATATGGGAGTCATACTCCATGATGCAGACCACAGTACTATAATCACTAGCTGAATCATAACTATTCAACTTTGAGTCTGACTCTTCATATAGCCTTTCTAATACCAAGACCACTCTCTTTTCCTATATTCTAGGTGATAATTCTATAGCAGTGTTATATAAATCAAATCTGCCATTTTCTGAAGCAAAGGATACTCTACTAGCAATCCACAAATTTCTTATTTCTTTAGAACCATTATCTCCCAGCTACACTGTTTCCCCCTCTCAGGTCAACTATGTTTTCATTGTTCTCTAGGCTATACTGCTGATTCATCTCCATAGCACTTTTTCTGCTATGCCATAGAATTCTCTTTAGCCTGGAAGCTCACCCCATCCCTGGACTACTCACATTGGCAGTCTCTCCCTCTGATTGCTAGTTTCTCCAAGAACCTCCAATTTAAGGAGGAAGCTGAGGCCAATCATGTTTATTTATTCATCTCCAGGCTGCTCTGCTAATTCACCTCCACAGGACTTTGTATATACTATGTACTTTCACACTTCACCACTACCACTAACCACCACCACCATGACCATCACCACAGCTCCCTTTTATGTGTCATCTTCAGCCATTAGAATAAGCTCCTTGAGGGCAGAGACTATTTTTCTTTCTGTTTATATTTATGTTGTTAGAGTTTAGTACAATGTCTGGTACATGTCGTTTTTGTTGTTGAGTCTTTTCAGGCATGCATGACTCTCCCTGACCCTATTTGGGGTTTTCTTAGCAGAGATACTGGAGCATTTTGCCATTTTCTTCTCAAGCTCATTTTATAGATGAGGAACCATAGAAAGTAAATGTCTCAGGCTGATTTGAACTCAGGTCCAGGGCTGGACGTTCTATCTACTGTGCCATCTAGCTGCCCATATAAGTGTCTAATGAATACTTGTTGAATTCCTGAGTGAAATGGATTTCACTTGGTAGAATTCATATCACTTGACTCAGACCTGTGATTTTATTTGTATAAACTACTTGTGAAGAATTTTTCCCTACCAATGTAGATTACAACTGATTTGCAATTAAAAGTCTTAGAGATCTGCGTGGGAAGCTAAAAGGATAAGTAACTTGTCTGCAGGAGTGTGCTGAGAAATAACAACTGGGTCTCTGGAAAAAAAATACAAAAAAAAACCCCACCCACTTTAAAGTTTAATCTGCGTTAACATTTTTCCATCATTTTCTTAAGTCTAGACAATCAATGAAACAGTAAATCAAGCACTGATTTCTAATGCTTGTCAATTTCTTAAGTTTAAATACTCCCATTGGAGACTTAATAATCTGCTTTTGCTCCAGTTAGAGCTGGCTCCAGCACAACCCTGGATGTCTGCCTAATCACAGCCTAGATACATCAGGGGAAGAAGCTGTACCTAGATCTCTCTGCCTTAGAAGCAAACTCTGTAACCGTCTTGATCATTGCCTTTAAGAATTTATACATAAAATGTAGGTATATGTTATGAAAGCTCTGTTTTGTCAGAGTCTCAACCTGGCAGTAGCAGCATCTTGCTTCCAAAAGAAGTAAAAAGAATGACTGAGAACTACTGATTTTCTTTTCCTTGAGGAAGGTTCTTCCTTTCAAATAAAGGAATTTTCCAGTTCTAGGCAACCTTTCCAAATTTGTTCATCACAGACTATCATCACAAGATCAGTGGAAAAGTTTCTTGGTTTTAAGTTAAAGACTACCTTACATTAGTCTAGGAAGGTCCGTGTCTTTCCACTGCTCTTGGAACATGGATTTGGTGTGTGTACGTATTAAACCTAGGACACAGCAACGGGCAGGGAGCAGGAGAAAGACGAGGTTTGGTGGAACAGATATGGTCACTTGTAAATGAGATATTCAGGCTGTATCACAAGTTGAGAAAACATTCTTCCTATACAAATGCTTAACCAACTCACGGGTGATCTCTTTGAACCCTCCAAGTTAACAGTTCTTAAACTTTTTTGTGCCCTGGACCCTTTGGCAGTCTGGTAAAATCCAGGGATTCCATTTCAGAATGTTTTTAAATGCATAAAATAAAAAAGAAAACCATAATATTACAAAGGAAATATACTGAAACATATGTATATATGTATTCTATACGTGTATCTATATATTATATTCATGTATATAGACATATGTATGTATAAAAAACAAATATATAACATATGTAATAAATTGACAGAGCCACTAAAATCTATAGAAAGCCTCACTGGGAACCTGGAAACCACAGGATAAGAACTTCTGTTCTTAGGATTATGGAAGACAGTACAATATATAACTATGAATTATGGAGTACAGTTTGTAATATTGGTTCTATTGCCAGGTTTCTGTGACCTGTGACACCAATATGTAACAGATATATACACACACACACATATATATGTATATATGTGTATGTATATATGTATATGTGTATATACATATTTATACATGTGTGTGTGTGTATATATGTATAGTGACACCAATATGTAATGCATATCATTGCTTCTAAAATAGAACAACTGCCTGCATTGTTGCTCCTACTTGTCTTCAAGGAGACCACAGATTCTGCCTTTTAGGGGAGCAAGAAAAAGGTTCTGGTTTGACCTTTGTTCTTCTCATCTTGATCTCCAAGAGGGGTAATGGGCTACAATAATACTTATCTACCACACCTCAAATATTTGTAGTAGCTCTCTTTAAGGACTTCGTAATCAAAGCCACTTTCCCTGTTGCTCTAAAGGGGCGAGTAACTTCTTACTCTCACTATCTTTAGCTCCCTCCCACCAAACACATGGTATTAAAAAAAAAATCTCAGATGAGGGAACATATCCAAGCAAAAAGTAAGCAGGAATTGGGGGAGTACACTACCATTCATATATTAGTATGTAAATGAGTTCTTCAACTCATTTCTGAGTTAAAATCTCATCTTAACCATAGAAAGAAATGTTCCAGAGAGTCCCTGTTAGCAGTCTCTGAGGGTTCAGTCACCAGATATCAAAGGGCATAGGTACAGGGGGCTTCCTCACATGTCTGTAGTTCTAGTTGGATCTCCCTTGGGTAATTCAAAAGCTTGTACCTTGTCTACCTTATCTATTTTAAGTAATAATGGCTAGTGTTTATATAATGCTTTGAAGTTTGCAAGGCACATCACATATGTTATCTCATTTACATTATCTCACATGTTATTTCATATCTCAGGAACCTTTTGAGGTAGATGCTATTATTACCCCTATTTTATAGATGAGGAAACTGAGGCAGACTGAGGGTAAGTGACTTGCCTAGGGTCAGATAAGTAGTAATTGTCTGAGGCCAGATTTGAATTCATGTCTTTCCAACTCCAGGCCCAGCTCTCTATCCATTATGCCATGTAGCTGCCCCTATACTTACCAAGTATGCATGGGCACCAACTTGTTAAATATAGGTTGTCTCCATTGAAAGAATATAAAATTCTCAAAATCAGAGGCTCCTTTTCCTTTTTTACTTTGTGTTCCCAGTTCATATCCCAGTGACTGGCACATAGTAGGTTTTTAAGAAATTCTTGATTGAGAAAATACTATCTTTTCAAAGACACGGTTGTTGCTAATGTGACATTTTTATTCTCTACACCAAAGATCTTGAGCAATTTATAGCCTAGTTCAATGCATAAAACTTCCCAAGAAGCTCACATAACAAAGGTGAAAAACATACAGAGAGAAAGCCACTCTAGGATCAGACTTCCCAGAGTCACACTGAATTTACAAGGAAAGGTCTTCAATGGTTTTCTTGCATTCTCCCCATCCAACAAAATCAGATCTATAACTGCAATTTAATGGCCATGGAAGGAATACTAGCCCCAAAATTTAGATTTTCCCTCTTTTGTAATCTAAAAAAATATTGATACATTTTGTTTCTACATTACCTGTTGCGTCTACTATCATATGCAGTGTTCTACACCCATAGTCCCATGCAATTAAAAAAAAAAGAGGGAAATACAGCCATCTTTTTTTTTTTTTGGTACCAAGACTGGTTATTATAATTTGACATTACATTTCAATTATTTTTGTTGGTTTTGGTTTACATACATTATTTATATTATTACACATATACACTTCTTTGCTTCTATTTACTTCTCTCTGCATCAGATCATAGAAATCTTCCCTGATTCTTCATAGTGTCCATGTTCATTATTTCTTATAAAGCAGTATTATGTCATTATTACATTTATGTACAGCAATGTGTTTTGGTGAAACTAGGTGGCTTAGGTGATAGAACGCTGGGACTGGAGTCGGGTGAACCTGAGGTCAGACACTTAGCTGTGTGACCCTAGGCAAGTCACTTAATTCCGTTTGCCTCATTTTTTTCATTTGTAAAATGAGCTGGAGAAGGAAATGACAAACCACTCCAGTATCTTTGCCAAGAAAACCTCAAGTGGAGTCAAGAAGAGCTGGATACCACTGACAAAAATAACTGAACAGCAACTGAAACAACAATTTGTTTAGCTGTTCTCAACCAACGGGAATCTACTTTATATCTAATTCTTTGTTGCTAAAAAGTGTTTTGAATAAATATTTCTATATCTAGGAGAACTTTCTTATTATGCTTGGCATATTTATTTCTTATCATATGCCTAACAGTGGGATCTCTGGGTCAAAGAATATTTATATTTAGTCACCTTTTTATCATAATTTCAAAATACTTTGCAGAATGGTTAGATCAAGTCATAGCTATACCATCAGAATATGAGTATTCCTGGCATTCCACAATGTCTCCAACATTAACCATTCCCAGCTTTTTTCATTTTCCCCAATTTCCTGGATATGGTATAAAACAGGTATGTCTTCATTTGCATTTCTCTTATTATTTGTGATTCTGAACAATACTTCATATAGCTGTTAATAATTTATCATTCTTTGGAGGATTATTCCTATCTAGTGACCACCTATACAGTGGAAAGTGGATTTTTCTCTTACATATTTGTATTTGTTACTTCTGTATTTTGGATATTGGACCATTATGTAGTTATTTGAATCATTGCATAATAGATCATTGAATCATAGGTCATTGTATTGTATTTAGAGCTGGAAGAGACTTCAATGACCCAAGATTCCCACCTCCTCACTTTCCAGATTTCTTTCTTTCCAGGAGCTTTCGAGGAATTTGAGGTAAAAAGAGGCTAAGTGACTTACCTGGGTCACAGTGTTAGTGTCTGAGGTGGGACTTCAGTCTTACAGATCCGAAGTCTGTTCCCTCGTTCAGCATTCTGTATTAGCCCTCACACAAAGATTATTTTCCAGATCAATAATTTCCCTCATCCTAGCTTTATTGATATGTTCATGCAAAAATCTTCTTAACAACATGTGATCAAAATTATCTATCTTTAGTAAACATTACTTCCTTGTTTAAGGAAAGTCTTTATTATACCCAAAGTCACCGATCTAATCTTCTCAATTATTATTTTTTTTAATATGCTAGGGACATAGCCATTTTAAGTTTTTTGTAGTATAAGATGTAAGATGTTGATCTAAACCCAACTTCTACCAATCTATTTTTCAATTGACCCAGTAATTCTCATCAATTAGGGCATTCTTCACGTAATTTCTTTCCTTGGGTTTATCAAGCCCTGGGTTATTGAGCTTAATTGTTTCTGATTCTTCTTATCCAGTATGTCCCACTGATATAATTTTCTAATTTTTAATCACCACCAAATAGTTTTCATAATTACTGCTTTAAATATAATTTGAGGTCTGCAAATGATAACCCTCTTTCATTGCTACATTTTTTCATTGTTTCTCTTGAGAATTTGGTACTTTTGTTAATTCAGATGAAGCTTGTTATTTTGTCTTGATCTGTGAAGTCTCCTCTTAGCAGCTTGATATGGATAGGACTAAATATGT
Organism: Phascolarctos cinereus; assembly: GCF_003287225.1. Lineage (NCBI taxonomy): Eukaryota > Metazoa > Chordata > Mammalia > Diprotodontia > Phascolarctidae > Phascolarctos > Phascolarctos cinereus. Next base: position 286,914,864 of record NW_027555847.1, on the reverse strand, counting down.
AAATTGATTTGGGTGGCATTTTCATTCTTGTTAGGTCAGTGTAGTCTTATAACGAGTGATTGTATACCCAGTTATCTAAGTTATTCTTCATTTCTTTGAGGAGTATTTTGTAATTGTATCTGTACAAAGCTTGAATATATTTTACTAATTGATTTCCAGATATTTTAGGCATGTTGTAGTCATTTTGAATTAGATATCTCTTGTTATTATTTCATCCTGAATTTCATTATTGCTCTGCAAAAAAATGCTCATTTTTATGTGTCTATTTTGTCCTCCATCTTAACTAAAGCTATTAATTTTCTCAACTGGTTTCTTACATAGTTTTCTAACTAAACAATCATGCCCTCATCAAATGTCATGATTTTGTTTGCTCTTTTTTGGTATTTAAGCCTTAATTTTTTTTTTCTTGCCTTTTTGTTTGATAGCAATTCTAGAGTTGTCAAATAATTGCAGAGAAAGGGGCCTTATTGCTTAACATTTTATTTAATGACAAAGCTTCTACTGTTTTCCCAATTCATACAAGGTTAACTTTTGTGTTAAAATATAATATGTATGAAATATACATATATTCATTAACATATATAGAATGTATATTTGCTGTTCAGTCACTTCTGACTCTTCATGACCCCATTTGGTGTTTTCTTGGCAAAGATACTGGAGTGGCCTGTCATTTCCTTCTCCAACTCATTTTACAGATGAAGAAACTGAGGCAAATAGGGTTAAATGACTTGCCCAGGGTCACACAGCTACTAAGTGTTCGAAGCCAGATTTGAACTTAGATCCTCCTGACTCTAGGCTTGGTGCTCTATCCACTGTGCCATCTGGCTGCCCCATAGAATACACATAGAAAATTAATATTTATATGTATTTAGTAAAAGAAAATCCAAAACATTTTCTTTATTATTTTTGTTTTTAATATGATTTTTTAAAATTTTTTTTATGATTTTTGGGGTTTTTTAGGCAGTCGGGGTTAAGTGACTTGCCCAGAGTCACACAGCTAGTGTCAAGTGTTTGGTCTGAGGTCAGATTTGAACTCGGGTCCTCCTGACTCCAGGGCCGGTGCTCTATCCACTGTGCCACCTAGCTGCCCCTTAATATGATTATTTGCTGATTTTCTGATTGAATTACCTTCATATCCCTTCATTTAAACCTAACTTGATTTTTATGATAAGGATAAATTGGCATTGCATTTTTGCTAAGATTTTATTTAAATTTCAAAATCCAACATCCATTAATGAAATTGTTTTATCTTCTCCCTCTCTCTTTGCTTTATTCTTTTCTCCCTTTGCTTTATTCTTCCCTGTTTAGTTCATAGGACTAATAAAAGGTTATTTGTAGAGTCTTTACATTGTTTCCCCAATATTTTTAAATGATAATATTTTTTTCCAATAAATGCCAGGGTTCTCACTCCCTTCCCCTAAACTCTGGAAGTTCCTTTATTCTAGTTCAGTTTCCTTTTCTGCTAAGGGACTTTATTTGATGTTAAGTTAATTGAAAATTATATTTTTATAGACAACCTATTTGTAAGTTCTCAGTTTTGTTGGCATACAGCTATGCAAAATTTGTTCTGGTCATTCTTTTTATTGCTCCTTTACTGTGATTGCATCTTTTTCTTCACTTGACAATTTCATTTTTCTTACTCTTTTTAAAATCAAATGACTTAAAGGTTTATTGAGTTTGTTAGCTTTTTCAAATAACTTGCTTTTAGTTGTTTTTTTAAGTTTTAAGTCTTTTGTTTTCTATTTTCTTTTTTCTTGTTCTCAATTTTTCAAAATGTGCCCTTTTGTGCTTATTTTAAGGTCTTTTTGTTAATTTTCTTGTTTTAAATTCTATATTAAACTCATTGATTCTTTTTTTCTGTTTTGCTAATGTGAATCCTCATAGATACATTTTTTCTCTGAAGACTATTTTAGCTGTACCCTAGAAATTTTGGTACGTCGCCATATCATTCTCTTTTACATGGTTATTTCTATGATTTGTTCTTTGATTCACTCATTCAATATTTTGGTAGTAAGTCTCCATTTAGATCTGTGTCCTTGTTTTCACTTTATTAATATTTTTATTGTTATGGTCTGTAAAGAACAGCTTTAGTAGTTCTACCTTTTCCATTTATTTATAATTTCTCTATGCACTAGCATATATATATATATATATATATATATATATTTTTTATAAAAGTACCATGTGGTTGAGAGCAATCTGTATATTCATTAATGTTCCAATTCGAAGATAGCATAAATTTTCAGCTGTCACTTCCAGAAAATTCTTTTGTTCTATCTCACCTTTTGTTTAGTTTTGTGAGATTCATCCAATGTTGAGAGAGAAATCTGAAAGCATAATACAATTAATCTTTTATCTGCCTTATTTTTTATTCAGTTGGCTTTTCTTTTATGAATTTACATATAGTATCATTTTGGAGCCTATGTTAAGTGTTGATACTATCTCATTTTTCAGGTTCCATTAACATGATTTCAATAGTGATATCGTGATTTTTTTTAGATAGCATTATCACAATTCCTGTTTACTTATATTTACCTGATGAATAGCCATATTTATTCTAGCTTTTATTGGTTGGATGTGTTTCTTTTTTCCCACTTAATAGTATTTTATTTTCCCCCAATAACCTGTAAAGATAGTTTTCAACATTCACTTTTATAAGATTTTGAATGTGTTTCTTATAGAAAGCTGACTTTTGGTTTTAGTTTTCTTATTATTTTCTGCATTATTCTAATTAGATTGTTTAATCCATATATACTTAAAGTTTTAAGGTTTTGTTTCCTTCCATTTATTTTCTTAGTACTTCTTTAAACATAAGAAAACTTTTCCTCTTTTAAGTCAATACTTTGATCATGAAATTAGTTTATTTAAACCATTGTTCAGTAGTGTCCAATTCTTCATGACCTGTGGACCATGTGTCCATGGGGTTTTCTTGGCAAAGATACTGGAGTAGTTTGACATTTTCTACTCTAGTGAGCTAAGACAGACAAAGGTTAAGTAACCTGTGACACAGCTAGTAAGTGTCTGAAACTGGATTTGAGCTTAGGTCTTCCTGACTCTAGGTCCAGTTCTCTATCCACTGAGCTACCTAGCTGCCTCTTAAAATGCCTTGATGCTGATCTGTTTACATGACCTCTCTTCCTTTGTCTGCTTCTGCTTGCCTATCTTTTCCTAAATTATCAGATTTTATTTAAATTATTAATTTTTATGTATTTTATCTTCTCTTTCCCCCACTCAGTTAAGTGATTGGCTTAGAATCTCCTCCCTTCACCTCCATCTTTTCATTTTTATTTTCTTTCGCTACACCTTTTTCTAAGGGGATTCTGACCCTTAACTTGAACCTGTGGTACCTGTTCTCTAGGAGATCTAGGCCAAGGGTGGGGAACCTGTAGCCTCAAGGCCACATGTGGACCTCTACATCCTCAAGTGTGGCCCTTTGATTAAATTCAAACTTCACAGAACAAAGCCCCTTAATAAACAGGCTATGAGTTTGTGGGAAGTACTACGAAGCACTAGAATGATAAATATAATCAAAGCTGAGACCCTCAGTTAAATAATCATTTTTGTTAATATGTCCATCAATGCAAAGTAATGAATTTGGTAACTATTTTTCTATATGGTAAGCAATAACTAATTCCTCTTTTTTATTATTTATCCTGAATGACTAAAGTAAAGCAATAACATCAGATAAAATATAACATACAAATTGATAGATAGTATTTAAGGTCCTTGGCATCACCCTTTATTCCTTCCTTCTCTCTAACTCACGATCTACAATATCCTTCCCTCCCTCATGCAGACCCTAGAATCTACAGTTCACTTAGGATTGTGTCAAGAAGAGAACAACCTACAGTCACATGCCTAGGATCTGTTTTCTGTAGAAAGAAGCTTCTTAGAAGAGCAGAACTCCTCCAAGGAGTAGGATTCCCAGTTTAGATAGGAGTCTGACAAGATGGTAGGATGACTGCGGCTGGTTGGAGGCAGGATTTGTTTATTTTGGAACTCTCTGTGATTGGAAACATTCTATACTCCCTTTTCCTCCCTTTTTTTCTCTGCTCTTTCGAAGAAGAGCATTCACCAGATCCTGAGGAACTAGAACAAATGTTGGGGGGAAGAGTCAGTGGCCATTGCTGTTTCCAGTGTGATCCCTGGGATATCCTAACATCACTACACACATAAACTCACACACACACACACACACACACACACACACACACACATACGTTGTCTTCCCCATTAGACTGTAAGGTTCTCAGACGCAGGGATTGTCTTTTGCTCTCTTTCTATCCTCAGCACTTAATACAGTGCCCGGTACATAGTTGGCACTTATTAATGTTTATTAACTGATAAAAAGTGGCAGTTGGCTAGATGAACCATTTAAAATGACTTGTGATCAAATACCACATTTCTTAATGAAGGGAAAGAGGATCTAGTTCTTTAGATAATGCTATCCACATTTCTCATGCTCAAGCATTTTCTACCTTTTGTTTCACTTTTTTTTCTTTCTGTATAGGTACAATCTCTTCTGAAGCAGTGTCAGATGATGCAAATTCTGTTTATTCTCTATTATTATTAATGCTGATGCCTATGACAGCTATTTCAAAATGGAACAAATCAGAGCTTGGGCTAGCAACATTCCTATGTGGATGACAAAATGCTTTGTTAAGGAAAGTTTGAGCTAAGCTGTTGAGATGAAAATATTATCAAAAACATCCCTCAAAGACCAGCTCAATTCCATCATATGCTGTGGAAGAGAATGACAGAATCCATATGTACATTCGGTTGCTGAACTGATTTCTGTGTTCCTGTAATAAAGAAACAGGAAAAAGGTAAAATCAACTATGCACTCTATACAGATCTCTCATATCTTTCAGTTATTTATTACATTCAATCTACACCATTTAGGAAGTTTATCATTTGATATTCAAACTTCCAGTTCATCTTTAATGTCATACAATTGTACCATCTTGGTAAAATAAGTAAAGTAAAAGACATTCAGAGCAGCGAAAAAAATTTTTTTTTAAGTTCAAATACCTCTTTGCAGGAAGGTAATATTGTTCCATTGAGCCTAGCATCACTAAGATGAGAGCACTTCGTGGCTCAAAGTAAAACAATTCTGAAAATCAGAGACTAATATGATCTTAACACCACATTGTGGATAAAATAAGGTATATTTTGTGAGACTACACATTCAACATATTAAATGTTGAATGGGGCATCTATTTGGATGTTCAATGGCAATTAAAATACATGAACATTTTTGCCTCCATATTGACTGTAAAAACACCTACTTGTATGTTTTCACATCATGTTGTTGTAGGAAGAATAAGGGGCTACTAGTGGCGCAACAAAGAGAGCACTGGACTTGGAATCAGGAAGACTCATCTTCATGAGTTCAAATCTGACCTCAGGCATGTACTAGCTGTGTGAGCCCAGGGCACTTAAACCCTGTTTGCTTCAGTTTCCTCATCTGTAAAATGAGCTGGAGAGAGAAATGACAAACCACTCTAATGTCTTTGTCAAGAAAACCCCAAATGTGGTCACAAAGAATCAGACGCAACTGAAACCACTGAACAACAACAAAAATAGGAAGTATAAGTAAAAAAGTATTAAAAGCATTTGAATTTGTGCCTGGTGAAATAAAGATTCACATGTGAGATTCTAGATAAAATCTACATATATTTCTGCATGTTAAATGGTTGCTTTGAGAAACAAAATAAACAATATAAAATGAAGAGATATAGAACATAAATTGTCAAGAAAAGAAAATACTGAAGTTGTTCAGATGTCTATCAGTTTGCAAGTATCTTTCATTGATAAAATACATGCTGGTGAAATGTTTACAGATTAAGTGTGTTTGGAGAATTATAAAACAAAAAGGGAAAAGAAAGACAGAAAGAAAGAAAGAGAGACAGAAAGAAGGAAAGAGAGAAAGAAAGAAAGAAAGAAAGAAAGAAAGAAAAAGAGGAAGGAAGGAAGGAAGCAAGGAAGGAAGGAAGGAAGGAAGGAAGGAAGGAAGAAAGAGAAAGAAAGAAAGAAAGAAAGAAAGAAAGAAAGAAAGATATTGGTTTGTACTTGGCTGTATTCTCTCTTGACAGTCTGGAAGGATACTGTCCTGTCTTCCATTATCTTCAGTGCATCTCTGTACAAACCAAGCTTAATCAAAAACTACTCTAGACATTTTTTACTGGGTACGTGAAAAAACCAAGAGAGAGTCCTTCCTTAGAACAATTTATCTAGCAGTCTTAAGAAGAAAGGAGGAGAGGAAAAGTAATGAAACTGGCAACCAATGAAAAAGGTCTAATGAACTACATTGGGGAACATTAATGATAATTGACAGTTATATAGACAGTTTGCAAAGAACTTTATCTGCATTATGTCACTTGGGTCTCACAATCCTGTGAATTAAGTACTATAAGAATAATTATCTTTGTTGTATGGATGGGCTGCTAAGTATCAGAGATGGCATTTGGACCTAAGTTTTCTTGCTTCCAGGTCCAGCACTTACATAGCCTCACCCATCTATTCCTCCCCTGCTTCTAGTAATTGCCCTTCAGAGGATGAAGTGAAAAAAAAAATCAGTACCCCTGGATAATGCCAATATGCTTTTTTGTATCAAGATCAAATAGGCAGGTGATGAAGAGGATTTAATTTTGCCCTCATTCCAAGTAAGGCTTGTGGTGTCTTTTACATTAGCCTACTCTGATTTTGCTGGTGATTATTTTCATCTTTTAAATGTATAAATCAGAAGAAGGGTACTGATTCCTTAATTGAGAAATGGTCAAAGGATAAGAACAGGCAGTTTTTTGATGATGAAATCAAAACTGTATGTAGTCATATGAAAAAATGTTCTAAATCATTATTGATAAGAGAAATGAAAATAAAAACAACTTTGCGATATGTCACACCTATCAGATTGGCTGAAATGATAGAAGGGGAAAATGACAAATGTTGGAGGGGATTTGGAAAAATTGGACACTAATACACTATTTTTTAAAATGTTTTATTATATATCTTATTTATCTTGTTAAATATTTCCCAGCTCCTTTTCAAGGTTGAGGCCTCACTAGAGAGTTTGCAGGCTGCCAGTTTTACTATCTCTGGGTTGTAGCAATAGTCCAAGAAAGGGCAGACGAAGGACAGAACTAGGTGGTAACCATGTGAGTGGAGAGAAGGGAATGGATGCACAAAATGTTGTGGCAATTGATTGGATATGGAGATTGATGGAAAGTGAAGAGATGGGGATGACCCCCAGGCTGGGAACCTACGTGACTGGAAGGCTGTCCCAGGATGGGGGATAAGAGAGGGATGGTGTGCTAAGTGAGTTCTGAAGGATGCTCTGAGATGCACCAACTCTACTCCAGCTCTCCAATAACACTGTAGATAATGAACAAGGGAAATCACGTTGGGATGACTGTAAGGATACTCAAGCTTGGGAAAAATAGGCTGGAGAACAGCAGAGCCCTTTCCCTAAGGGCATAATGATGGGGAGACAGGATCCTCACAATATAGCACACAATTTGCCACATATGTAGCTTCCACTTTGAGGATAGGAGAAAAGGTAGGAGGCCAGAAGGGAGAGAGGAAGGAGTTTTTCCAGGATCAAACTGACAGGAAAACACAAGATCCCTATTCTTGGAGGAATGAGTCAACTGGAAGAAAAGAAGAAAGAATTCTGGAGAAGAAACAAAAGGAAGAAGAAAAGAGGGTTCAACGAACAGAAATGAGAGGAAAGAAAGGAGAAAGAGAAAAGTATGAAGAAGGGAAGGGACAAGGTGAAGAGAGAAAGGAAGAAAGGGGAGAAAGAAAGAGAAGAGAGAAAAGGAAAGGTGGGGTCAAGAAGAGAGAGAAGAAAGAAAAGACTAAGATGGAGAGGGAAGGGCAGGATGAAGAAGAGAAAAGGGGGGAAAGGGGAAAGCAAAAGACAAGGAAAAGAGCTAAGAGGAGCTGAGGAGGGTGAGAAGGAGAAGAGGAGGAAAGAGACTAATACACTGTTGATGGAACTATGAACTGTCCAACCATTTTGGAGAGCAATCTGGAATTATATCCAAAGAGTTATAAAACTGTGTATGCCCTTTGATCCAGCAATGCCACCGTTTAGTCTGTTTCCCCAAATTATTTGGAAAGCGGAAAAGAACGTATGGGTTCTAAAATATTTATAGCAGCTCTCTTTGTGGTGGCAAAGAACTGGAAATTGAGCGGATGCCCTTCAATTGAGAATGGCTAAACAAATTGTGGTACATGATTTTGATGAAATACTACTGTGCTATAAAAAATAATGAGCTGGTTGATTTTAGAAAAAAACATGCAAAGACTTACAGAAAACAATGAAAAGTGAAATGAGCAGCACCAAGAGAAAGACATATACAGTAACAGCAATATTGTTCTAAGAATAATTGTGAATGACTAAGTTATTTTGAGTATTGTAAATACTCAAATCCACTATAAAGGACCTATGAAGGAAGATGCTATCTACCTCCAGAGAAAGAACTGATAGATAGAAATATGTGTAATGTGGTTTAATATATATATATATATATGTACATAGCATATGTATATGTGTATATATAGGTGTGTATATATAATATATGTATGTGTGCATATGTGTGTGTATCTGCTTCTAATGGTGGTCTTCTCTACTATGGGGTGAGGAGGGAGGGAGAAAAAATAAAAAAAACAGCAGAGAACAAAAGAAAACTCAGAAGGAAACACAGAAAAGCAGGGCATCTTTGAAAACAATGTATAGTATGTAGTACATAGTTTTTCAAACGTGGTAAACAGTTTGAAATGGAGATTCATGGTTTCATGTTGAATCTTCTCTTTGTGTTGTGCTATACGAATGGAAATTTTAAAATCTTTTTGTACTTAAGTTCAAAATGAGTAAAAAACATTTTTAAAAAGTTTACTGAATTGAGGCTGCTTCAATATGAATATTTTATCCCTTGTGAGAAAATCATTAATTAATCATGATATTTGCCATATACCATTTTGCAGTTTCTGAAATAATCAATGCTTATGGATCTTTACGGATGTCCTGTGAGCCAACGGCTTGTAAGGCCTTCAAGACAGCAGAATGTACTCTAAAAATTTAATAGTATCTATTATTCCCCTTTTTAAAGACATTTTATTTACTGAAAAGGACAGAAAAGGTAAATTTGTGTGAGGAACACAGAGAAAAAGCAACTTGAGGAGAAATATAGTGGGAAATTTTTGTATTGATGATTTGTATCATATATGACATAAATGTGTATGTTCAGTTACTTAGTCTAAAATAGAACTGGTTCCCTACACTCAAGGGAGTCTGCTGAGAAAACACATGAGAAGCCAGGGAATTAGAAAGTAAAGGCTGATGAGAGAAACTGCTTACACAAGCCAATAAATCAGAAATCAGAAAAGAACACAGAAGCTGACAGAATCAAGAAGGCAATAGAAGCACAATCTAGGTAAGACAAGATGACTAGAGAAATAAAAATCCTGCAGGGGATGTAGGGAAACGATCTGAAAATAGGAAAATCCTGATTTGGGGAGCTGATTGGAGAAGTTGGAATCCTCTATTGTTTGAAAAACCAACTGAATCCTAACCCTAATTGCTGCATTGCTCTTTAGTGCCCTCTATAACTTCAGGCTTGTCTACATGGTGATTTTACGGGCATCTATGGATCAAGATGAATAAAGCCCTTCCATCCAGAGAGCACACTTAAACAGCTTTGCAGACCCCAGGCTTAAGGTGGCTGTTTGCTAAAATTTCTTTAACGCTAATTCAGTGGCCTACAAGTAGCAGAAAAGTTGCTTCTTCCAGCGGAAGGGCAGAGAAGTCCAGAAGAAGAGTGGTACAGACTATGCCCTAAAGAGCCTAAGGATATCAATACCTTTAGTTGAGAATTATGAGTTGCCTTAAACATATGGTTTTCTCTATTCATTTTCCTCACTACTAGGTTTCTCTCTCAAGAAGGACAAGTGTGTGCATTGGTGGGAGAGTATGATCTAAGTTTATCAGCAGACAGGTTATGATTATTATCAGTCTTCTGCCAGTAAACGTTTTGTGTTTAATAGTAAATTGTTTCATCTTGGCTGAGTGGTATGTACACTGGTGAAGGCTCAGGGACTACAGTTTTGAGTAGTAGATATATGGCTACTCCACACCAGAATCTCCTATAGGCCAGTGACAGTGAATTGAAGATGAATAACCTTTCATTTGGGGAAACATCTGATTTGTCAAATTGGGTATAGGTAGGATGTATGAAGCAAGTCCAACATAATAAGAGAGACTCTGGAAAAAGTGGAGGGTATAGTACCATGCCCATTAGGCCTATACTATATGGACTTGTTCACATTGAAAAAAGTACTTTGCAAAGAGATAGCATGTAGTACTGGCATTCTCTTTAGTGACTTCTGTCAACTGAACATGTTTACCAAATGCTCTTCCTTAAAACACTTGAAGTATCTGATAATATCTGATTTAACAGTTGTGGTTTTCAAGCTTTCGTTTGGTTAGATCTACATAATCCATGTCCTCTTTTTTTTTTCTTCTCAGGTATATTTTTCTCAATATAAAATTCTGTTTATACTAGTCAAATTCTATATAGTGCCATAGTCTATGGCCCAGGGAAATGAATTCGGTAACAGTAAGGTGAAGGCAATTTAATGCTGATGATAGTATCCATACAGTTTCATTCCCTTTGTGAACACAGGCTAGTACTTAAAGACGGAGCTAAATGCATTCTACTTACATATTCTTGTCTCATCTCATTACTAAAGGCATTTGTTCCTGATTGCTCCTGACTAATTGCAGAAGTAATTTAATAATAATTCAGCAGCTGCTTTTGACTTAATGGACAGTTATGGATACTAGGTGATAAGGTAGTAAATAGTATTCCAAGATGGATTTCAGAGTACTGCATGAGAAAAACCAAGATGATTTGCTTCTGACAAAGCAAGAACGAGATCTATTCATTTCCATTATTTGCTTGCTGCAGAATAAAGCAGAGAGGGGAAAGGGATGGGAAAACATGTACATAGCGTTTATTATACTGCCTTTTTCACAACGAGGAGATGGGAAAGAGGACGAAAGTCTCAAAGACTGCTTCAAAGGCTCAAATTTACTTTTACGACATTCTTTTATCTCATGTTATCTTGTGCAATCTCTGTCTAGCTAGAGGGGTGACTCAGAATTGATAATAGAGAATTCCTTCTTGGCTTATCCTTAAAGCACAAAACAAGTCTCTAGAAACCTGTCTGGTTCCTGCCCCTGACTCCCACTAACTTCGAGAACACTTTCCCCCTCTTTTTTTGAGTCCTAGGGGGATATAGGACAGATTGAATATTTCTTCACTGTGTGCCAGTATTTGCATAATTGTTCCTTAGTTTTTGAGAAAAGATCATATTGCTTTTATCTTGATACCAATTTAGAGTATGCCCTTAAAATAGTACAGGTGAATTTTTTTTTAATATTGATTTTGACTACTCACAATGCAATTAGAAAAATTCAGTGTCTAAATTAAAAATATACATTTCTGGGAGCGTATTAAGAAATGTGTGACATAAAAATGCATGCAATTATTTTCTACAATAATAAAAAAATTAGGGGCAGCTAGGTGGCACAGTGGATAGAGCACTGGTCTTGGACTCTGGAGGACCTGCTTTCAAATCTGACCTCAGACCAGACATTTGACACTTACTAGCTGCGTGACCTGGGGCAAGTCACTTAAACCCAATTGCCTTTAAAAAAAAAAACATATATATGTATGTGTATATATACATATATATCTATCTATCTATATATATAATATATATATTATATATATATATATTATATATATATTATATATATATTATATATATTATATATATATATATATTATATATATATATATTCACACACCATATATATATATATATATATATATATATATATATATAAAATAAAACAATTCATATGTGTGTATAATGCTTTGAGGTTTACAAAGCAATTTACATGTATTGCTCCATTTGATTCCCACAACAATTTTGTGAGGTAGAAGACATAGCTATGATTGCCCTCATGTTTGTGTAGAAATTTCTAATATGGGAACTCCTACTGATGCAAATTATAGATTTACAACTCATCTATAATTTATAGTCTTACTGAGTGGCCTAATGCCCTGAGACATTGTGACTTGCCTAGGACCACAGAGCTAGTATATGCCAGAGGAATGACTGAACCCAAATTCTCTGTATTCTATGGCTGCTTCTTTAACAGTTCCTCACCACTGTTTTACATATGAAGAAACTGAGGATTGGAAAAGTAAAATGACTTTGTCCTAGGCCACATGGCTAGGAATTTCCTGGCCTGAGATGTGAACTCCAGCTCTTCTGATTCAGAAGCCATTGTTTTAGCTCCCTAGAAGTTAACATTGCTTTTAATTTTTACTTACAACACCACTAATGTGAAAATACGTTTAATAGGAATGTAAATAAAAACCCAATATCAGATTGTACACTGTCTCGGGGAGGGTGATGGGGAGGAAGGGGGAGAAAAATTTTAAATTCAAAAGCATATGGAAGTGATTATTGATAAGTCAAAATAAATTAATAAAGTTAAAAATACCAAAACCAAAACAAAAAACCAAAAAAAAAAAATGAAAGAAAGTACAGAGTTCCACAAGTAGTAAAGGACAGAGTCTGTATTGAAACTGAAGTTCCCTGGCTCCAGACCCAACATTTTTTTCCCTACACTACGATGCTGCTTTCTATAAATTATATATTTAAGGATTTTGTTCTTTAGTGAGCAGAATTTCAAAAACATGGAAGTACTGTGTATATTATATTAAGTAACTACTGATTAGCATACTTAGAATTTTTGTAATGGAGTGATGAATTGTGTTGAGATATCATTCTTCTCTGAACTCTAAGAACAACTATAAGAATCTTGGAGCTCAAAGTCTTATGATCTATGAATGTGTCATTCAGTAATGGAATTTAAAATCAAGATAGAGTTACCTTGTGGGATAATTGACTCTTAAGAAAATCAAATCAATTAGTTAAATAGTCCCTATGCCAATACAAAATTCAGTAATCACAAATGATAGAGGTGGAAGAATATTGACTGAATTTTCTGATGCTTTATTGCTGATTCATTCTATTGACAAATATTGTCACTTCTACTTCCATCATATCTCTAGAATTCAGGCCTTTCTCTCTACTCACATAGCCACTACCTTAATCCAGGACCCTCATCACTGGCCACCTGGATTATTTCAATTTTTGCTAATTGGACTCTCTTTCTCATTCTTTCCTCCTTCCTCTCAAGTCTTTCCTCATTCCAATCCATCCTTCACCTAGCTGATAAAGTGATTTTCTTTAAGCTCAGTCCATACTATCTCATTCCTCTATGCAAAATTTCCCTTTTTATAGTACTTTAAATCTTTCAAAGCACTTTCCTCAGAACTACCTTGTGTATAGGGGTATCTATGTGCTGTAGGTGATGGAGGGTTTTACTTGGAGTCAGAAAGAGATGAGTTCTAATCCTGCCTCAGAATTTGATTGTTGTCCTTCATTCTCAAAGAGGACCAAAATGACATCACTATGTTAGAGTCAAGTTGGAGTGTGTCCAACTGTGGCTGATCAGACTAATGTGAACTTGGAATACTTTACCACAGGTCAGGCACAAATAATCCATGTGAACATTTGGGACAGATTTTCTAAATTTGTGCATTTCACATTTCTTTCAAGCTACTTCAATTCTGCTTTGCTCATAGAACACAGTACCTTCTTTGATGAGGGTACACCATGCTAGGAAGTCCTCTGCCAGCCTCTCCCCCTGTCACACAAAATCAATTTGAAAGTTCTTAAGAGAGACCTTGAGCATGTCCTTGTATTGCTTATTCTTACCACCATGTGAGCAGTAGCCCTGTGTGAGTCCTCCATAAAATAGTCTTTTTAGCAAGCATTTGTTTGGCATTCAAACAATGTGGCCAGCCCATTGGAAATTCATTCTTTGCAGTGGAATTTGAATGCCTGGCAATTTCGTTTTAAAAAGAACCTCAGCGTCTGGAACCATATCCTGCCAAGTGATCTTCAGAATCTTCCTGAGACAATTCAAAAGATAAATCCCTTCAAATGGAAGCAATTCAGTTTCCTGGAATGGCACTGATATACTGTCCAGATTTCACAGGCATACAACAATGAAGTCAACACAACGGCTCTCTATGCCTTCAGTTTAGTAGTCAGTCTAATTGTTTTTCTCTCCCACACTTTCCTTCAGAGCCTCCCAAACACTGAGCTAGCTCTGGCAATGCATGCGTCAACCTCATTATCAATGTGTGCATCCCTGAAAAGTATACTGTCAAGGTAAATTAACTTGTCCACAGTATTCAAAACTTTTCCATTTGCTGTAACTAATGGTTCCACATATGGATGCTGTTGTGCTGGCTGATGGAGCACCTGTGTTTTCTTGGTATTAGTTGTTAGTCCAAAATTAGCATGAGCAACAGAGAATTTTTCCATACTTTGTTGCATCTCAGATTTGGAGACTGCACTGAGTGCACCATCATCTGCAAACAAAAATCATGCCCCAACTCTCCCTCTATGTAGTCATGGCTTGTAGCTTTTTCAAGTTGAAGAATTTACCATCAGTGCAGTAGCTAGCCTTGATGTTGTGGTCATCCTCACTGAAGGCATTTGACAACATCATTGCAAACATCATGCTAAAAAGTTTGGGAGCAAGTACACAGCCTTATTTCATTCCATTGGTGATTGGGAAAACATGAGAGCATAGTCCATTATCCAAAACCTGGCCAAGCATGCTATCATGAAAGTGACATAAATACTGATGAATTTTTCTGGGCAACCAAATTTTGACATAATTGTCCATAATCCCTCAAAATTGACAGTATCAAAGAACTTTGTCAGATCTACAAACATTGTGTACAGACCGCTGTTCTGCTCCTGGCCTTTCTCTTAGAGTCGTTGGGCTGCAAACACCATATCGACTGATCTTTAGCCCTTTCCAAAACCACACTGGCTTTCAGGTAGATGACCATCTTTCAAGTGAAGGATCAGACTATTAAGGAGGACTCTGGCAAGAATCTTGCCAGTAATGGCTAAAAGAGAGACCCCTCGATTGAGAGAAGATAGTTTATTTCCTTTGTCTTTATAGAGATGGACGATGGAGGCAACTTTGAATTCCTGGAGGATAATCTTCTTTTGCCATACAACCCAGAAAATTTCAGTAGTTTTTGTATGAGCAATGAACCCCCCACTTTATATATCTTAGGTAGAATAGAATCAGCACCAGGTGCTTTGCTACACAAAAGGAGTCTAATGGCATTTAAAATCTCTTCTTCAGCTAGAACTTCAGCTAGGTAGGGATTGACTTCAACCTGAGGTATATGGTCTATGGCATCAGCATTGATTGATAATGGTCCATTGAGAACACTATGGAAATGTTCAGCTCATTCCTCTAGGATCATTTCCTTATCACTAATCAATGTGGCTTCATCAGCACTGAGTATTTAGACGCACCATAGGTTTTTGGCCCATAAATATCCTTCAGGACATCATAAAAGTGCTTTGGATTGTTGTTATCAGCATAAAACTGAATTTCAGCTGCCTTCTTCTCAAGCCAAGAATCCTACATCTCTCTGAGCTTCACTTGTATTTTACTTATGATGAAATTAAATGCTCCCTTCTTAGAGCTGGATGAACTATTCTGCTGTTAAACCCTGTGGAGTTTTCATGTTCATTCAGCAGCTTCTGAATTTCCCCATGATTTTCATCACATCAGTCTTGATGTTTGTGAATCTTCTGACCCAGATGGGCTCCTTTTATGCTCCACCCTTGCCAACTGTTTGTTGGCTGAACTTTCCTTCCAAGTTATCAACAAACTGTTCCTTCTTCAGAGAAGCACTCTAATCTGTTGACATTAATTCTTCTTGTAGTCATTTTGTCTTGGTGCTACCACTTTTGTTGAATGCAAATATTTAGCTTGGAGAAGATAAATCTATGATCAGTCCAGCATTTTGCGCCACCCATTGCCTTAGTCACTCTCACATTGCCAGTGTTTGTTGGGAGGATGCATCCTGAAGTTTTATTGCATTTAGGTAAATGGAAGACAATGTTGGTGATGAGAAGGTCATGAGATGCACAAGTCTTCAGAAGTAAATGACCAGTGCTGTTTCCAACTCCATTTCTCCCAAAGACACCCTGCCATGTCTGGTAATCAGAGCTTACTCTAGCATTAAACTCACCCAGAATTATAAGCTTGTCTTCTTTTGGCACACTGATGATAAGGGTCTCCAGGTTTTCATAAATTTTTCTTTGACCTTATCAGGGTTCATCCTGGTGGGAGTATAGGCACTGATGATTGTGGCAATCACATTGTTATGAGCCTGTCATTCATTCCTTTTGGTAGGCATATAAACCTGTTGACTAGGTTAGTTTTGATTGCAAAACCTACACTAGCTTCACAGCATCCCCCTTCACTGTGGCCACTCCAGAAAAACATTTAGCTCTGACTTCAGCAACTATCTCAGATAGATATTAGTTATATGTCCTTAGGCAAGTCACTTAACCTGTCTGTACCAGTTTTCTCATCTATAAAATGGGGATATAATGTCACCTACCTCTCAGGGTGGTTGTGAGGAGCAAATGAGATAACTTATGAAAAACTCTATGCAAACCTTAAAGCACTATAAATGTTAGCTATGATTATTATGTAGACAGCTCAAGTATTATTATCCTCACTTTGCAGATAAGAAACCTGAGATTCAAATAGGCAAAATTATTTGTTGCATGGTCACATAGTAAGGTTCTGTGAGGTACTCTGATTCCAAGTTTGACACTTTTTCCATGACATCAGGTGGAAGTGATAGAAAAGAAAGCAGTGAATAAATTCTGCAAAACTTACACTATTGAATTTGAACTTACACAGGCATGTTGAGAAGTAAGCCTAAGAATAGGCAAAGTAAAGTTTTATAAGGTGGACCCCTCATGCTCATTAGAGCAGGAAATACTTCTTCCGTTTAACTCCGAGGCTCAGGATGTGAGCACTAACTTTCAGGGTAGCAGCATCTAAAATAGAACACAATAGTGCAAAAATTGCTTGTGATTACTCAGATTGAAAACAGAAAAAGAGAGAGAGAGATAGAGAGAGAGAGAGAGAGAGAGAGAGAGAGAGAGAGAGAGAGAGAGAGAGAGAGAAGGAACTTAGAGTAATTTCCCAAGTATGAATTTATTTTCTCAGTCATGAAAGACTGGTTGCCTTTTGTGAATTACCACTGAGAAAGAGTATATGAATCCTTGAACATTACATTGGTGAGGAGTATACTATAAAATATAATTGTAATCATCTAATTCTAAACTGAATTAGGGCAACCTAGCAATATATTACAGTGTAGCTATACATGATATATTATAGCAGTGCATATGGTTTTCATTACTTATTTACCTATTATTACTTTTCAATACAATTAAAAAATTCATCAAGAACTTACTATATATCAGGCATTGGTTAGAGGCTGAGAATATAAAGAAACAAAAGTTTTTATTCTCAAGGAGATTATCTTCTCCTGGAATTATGTGCTTCTGGTATAGAAATAATGATGACAGTGGTATTTCTTTTAGAAGATTTGTAACTTTGAAGATAACATTTCTTTTCCCTAGAATGAAAATATCTTATCAAAAATGTTTTATTTTATTGAAACACTAATGCATTGTTGATGGAGTTGTGAACTGATCCAACCATTCTAGAAAGCAATTTGGAACTATGTGCAAAGGGCTATAAAACTGTGCATACCTCTTTGATCCAGCAATACCACTTCTAGTTCTGTATCCCAAAGAAATCAGAAAAATGGGAAAAAGGGCCCACACATACAAATGTATTTATAGCCACTCTTTTTGTGGTGGCCAAGAATTGAAAATTGAGAGGATGCCCATCAAGTGGAGAATGGCTGGACAAATTGTGGTATACGAATGTAGTGGAATACTATTGTGCTATAAGAAATGATGAACAGGTGGACTTCAGAAAAATCTGAAAAGACTTACATGGAACTGATGCTGAGTGAAGTTGGCAGAATGAAGAAAACATTGTACACTGTAATAGCCACATTGTGGGGTGACTAACTTTCATAGACTTGGCTCTTTTCAGCATTGCAAGGATCTAAGACAACTCCAAAAGATGTATAATGGAAAATGCTGTCCACATCCAGAGAAAGAACTATGGAGTCTGAATGCAGATTGAAGCATACCATCTGACCATTTTTGTTTGATTGTTTTATTTCTTCTTTCTCGTGGTTCCTCCCATCGGTTCTAATTATGCATTACAACATGACTAATGTGAAAATATGTTTAATATGAATGTATATGCAGAGCCTATATCAGATTGCACACTGTCTTAGGGAGGAGTTAGGGAGGAGGAAAGAAAATTTAAAACTCAAAAGCTTATGGAAGTGAAGTTGAAAACTAAAAATAATTAAAAATGTTTTGTTCTATGCATAGATAGCTGCATATTTTAGACAATAGTCTAATTCTTTTTCCCTTCTTTCTTTTCCAACAATTAATTCTTCCTTTGACTTTTCTTCTTTTCTTCACTCTAATAAACTCTTTTAGGTGGTTGACATAGCAGAGCATACCAACGTGATGATGAAATAAGGGTAAGATTGGTTGGGCCAGATTTTTTTCTATCATTGAAGAAGGTTTGTACAGTATATCCTGGCTTTGGATCAAACTTATTGTTAGAATTTTTCCCATATTCAACCAAGTCTAAAATTTTCTCTTCTTAAATTTCAATCAATGCTCCTATGTCTGACTCTTAGGACCAAGTAGAACAAGTCCAATGCTTCTTCCATGTGACAACCTTTCAAATATCTGAGGATAGCTATTGATTCAATTGAATTCAACAAATATTTATGAAACACATATGATATATGAAACGTTGTACCAAGTATTGAAGACAGAAAGAACAAAGTGAAACAGTTTCTGCCCTCAAGAAATTCACATTCTACTTGGGACACACAGTTTATAGATCAATGAATAAAATGTGTGTAGGAAGAAATTTCATGAGTGTTAATAAGCAAAGGCCATATGTAGGAGGTGGAGCCTGAGCTGTACTTCGAAGGAATTGAAACCTTTTCTGCTTGTTAAAACATTGTGGAGCTTGTGGTCTACTGACATAGAATTTTAGAAGGTAGAGTTATCTCAGTGCCACAGTAGGATATTCCATTTTATACCTATTCTATGAAATTAAGTTTATTGCAGTGATTCTGTACACGTTTTAAATTACCATAGCCTTTTAGAGTTTCCTGTCAGTTTATCTAATTTTTACAATTCTGATTTTTTTTGCATCACTCTTACCTGCACCATGTGATTCTTTTCAATATTAAGATGAAGTAAAATTAGTTGTTTTTCAGAATTTTTAGTTTTTCTTTTAAGGTAATTTGAGACTCCAGAGACTGACTTTATAGTCAGTACTGGAAATAACTAGCTCAGGTGAAGAAATTGGATGTTAACCTATATGGAACCAACGATTTCAAATGAATTGGGATAGGGAGTGGAATATTGGGGAAAACTGCTATATTTCCTTATGATCCCCTGAACTCAAATTAACTGTACAATTCTTACCCAGACATAAAAATCTTTAAACTCCCTATAGTTCACACTCATTCAAACATAGTAAACCTACATTAGCCAATGAGATAATGTTGTAAAATTATTGGCAAACTTTAAAGAGATGTATAAATTTAGGTCTTGAAGCATTGATTACAATGGCCAAATTGTTCCCAAACTCAGTTTTCAACAA
Organism: Phascolarctos cinereus; assembly: GCF_003287225.1. NCBI lineage: Eukaryota > Metazoa > Chordata > Mammalia > Diprotodontia > Phascolarctidae > Phascolarctos > Phascolarctos cinereus. Next base: position 286,895,093 of record NW_027555847.1, on the reverse strand, counting down.
ACATGTATTATGTCCTTATTTGTCCTATGCATTGTGCTAGGCACCAAGAGAGATACAAAGATATATAATCCTGGTCCCTGCTTTCAAAGTTATAACCTAATAATCTATGCTTTTGTGTCAGGTTTTCATGGAAAAGAGATTGCTTAGAAAAAGGTCAACATATTGTCACTTTTATACAGTCCCTTAACATATATAAAGTTCTTTCCTCACAACAATCATGTAATTGTTAAATCCTAGTTAGTTTAAACATTACTATTTTAATTGACAGATAAAGGATATGAGGCATAGAGAGTTTAAGTCATTTGTTCAGAGTCACATGGTTAATAAATATTTGAGACTGACTTTTATTGATAGCACTTATCTTTGCATTAATCCTTTCTTGAAGAAAAAGAATATTTTCTCCTTTCCTTCAGACTGAACTCATAGCATTGTGCTCTCATAGTTGTCCACCTTTCTGATATGTGGACATATGCATGCTTCATGGCTCTTCAGGACCATCAGTATTATTTCAGTTATTCAGTTTGGCTGCTTTTTTTTTAAAAAAGTAATTATTTACATTAGTATAGTTGCCGTGTATATAGTTGCCCTCTTTCTGTTTGCTTCACTTTTCATGTATTCATTAATGCAAAACCTCATGTTTCTCTTAATCTCATTTACCAAGATGAGATCTGCCACAATAATATTCCATTACAGTCATATGTTATAGTTTTTGTAGCTATTTGTCAACTAATAGACATCCACTTTTTTTCTAGCTCATTGCTATCACAAAGGGTGCTAATGTTTATCATTTGTTCACTATTGAAGCTCCACTTCTATCTTTGTCTTTCTTGAAGTGTATATGCAGTAGTGATATCACTAGATTAAAAGCTATGAGTGTAGTTAAAATCTGACATCTAGAACATTAGTTGGACCAATCTACAATTTCATCAACAGGATTTTAGAGTTCTTATATTTCTACAATTCCTTTAGCATCAGTTCTTCTCAGTTTTTGCATCTCAGTGTAGATTTATTTTAATTTTAGCTCCTTGGAGTATGTTTTAAAATGAAAATTTATAATTTGTGATTCATTTTTGAAAACTTTTTTTCCATATTTTTGATTATATATCTATTAAAGGATACCTCTATATACACATACACACATGCAAAAATACACCCATTCCTTTAGACTTCAGATATTAGAATTTATGAGTAATGCTTGATGGAATGACTTTTTCAACTATTTTTCTCATTTGTTGAATAAAATTTCAGTGTAAAATCTTTAATTTTGCATAAATAAAAATGGGCAATTTTGTCTTAAATGTTTTCTCATTCCTTCTTCCATTGTTCTCTTCATTTGTATTTAAGGTCAGTGATCACAATTTAGAACACTTCTGCAGTGTTACTCTTAGAGGTATAATTGAGTTTATTTTCCACCTTTCCCAGGCTCATTGCTCTACCCTTAACCTACCTCTCTGAAACTAAATTTCTTCAGCTCCTAGGATGACCTGGAGGGACTGGTCATGAAGGGATCATGGGAAGCTCTCTAAGGACATTTGATAATGGTGGCGGGTAACTTCAAGAAGCTTTTATAATTTAGTCTTTTCTACCTTTTTCTGTCTATTCTGTGAATTACCTTTTTTTCTTGTGTGTACTGATAGACAGATATACTAGTGTCATACTCCTGGTCCTATTCTCCTATACAATCTTATTCCTTAGGCTCCAAACTCCTTTATAGCTTCCCTCTTTGCATCCTCTAAAGCCTCAGGGCTATTCACAATGATGAACTTCCACCTAACCCTGTCCTAGATCCCTATGGGGAAACTGACAAGAATATAACTACAAAAAAAATGTTATTATCTAAAACTGTTGACTGTGGGACCTACTTTATCAATTACACTATCGTCTTTTGGAGTAAGGCACTGGAAAGGTGATGTCAAGAAGAGTGGGATGGTGAGTTGATCTTCAGTTATTTTTTCAAATAAGTACCATGTGGAAATAGACTCTTTTAATTTTCTTTTTCCTGCCATTACTAATTATGATTCATTTTGTGACTGTTTTTCTTGTTGATTTGGTGAAAAGAAGAGCTACTCCTTCTATTTCTTCTATCATCTTTCAACTACTCCATTAACTGTCTCTCACTTTGAAGATATCTTCAAATGATTAGCTGCTAACTGTCAGATACTACATATATAATATAGAAAGCAAAAGTTTGTTACAAAATTGGCCAACTTGACTAATTCTAGAAAACCTGTGTATGCAAGACTTTCATTATGTGTGGTCAGACATAGGTGTTACAGTATTTAAAGTTCATAGATAGGAGGTAAGGTAGTATAGAAATGAGCTATTCTGCTATATAAAATAAGCCTGGTTAGAACTTTGATTCTATGGATAATTCTCTGGGTTTCAATTTTATTGCTCTAATCTACAAATCTCTTTCTAACATTTCACATCAGGACTAGTCTTATTGTATCTGATAAATCCAGTATTAGACGCAGCACAAAAATAGGATTTACATCAACAAGAAGTTTTGTTTAAATACCAATTCTTCCTTTTTAAAGACTGAATAGAAGGCAGTAATAAAATAAATGTTAGTTGGTGAATTTTGAGGTGTTTAAACAATATAAGAAAATGCTCAACCCCCCCCCCATTTAATTATGAATTGCCTTTTCAGTAATTTTAAATGTTTATCTTTTGAGATCATGCATTGGCAGTCAAACATAGACTAGTTAGGCTCAGGAATCCTGTCTCTTTTACTTAAATGATGCATTTGGCTTTATTAGTGGAGATGGTGTTAAAGAAGATGTATTACCATTTGCTTTGCAAATATACCCTAAATACCACAAGTCCTTTCTATTTGACATATGCCCAAAATTTTATACGTGTTTTACCTCCATATTAGAAAGTGACTTCTATAAGAGTAGGTACTTGTTTGTTTGTTTGTTTGTTTTCATTCACATCACCAGTGCTTTGCACACCTTTTTTTTTTTTAAAGTACTTAATAAATGATTTTTCATACATTTATTGATTTACTTCAATTATTATTACATAAAGATGTTTGTATTTACACATGTTAAATTATTTGGAAGGATCACTGGAAAATAGGCATTTAATTTACTCTTGAAAAGAGAGTTCTAAAAAACCCCTAATATTCTACCTTGGTTATTATTTAGGATTTTTAATTTTTGGAAAATCTGCTCACCCAATTTCTAATTCTCAACAACAATATTCACTAAAATTTTTGGCATCTAGGGCAAATTCTGTTGAGGAGAGAAGGAATGCGGAAGAATGTCTAATCTATACAATTCTATGCAAGGAGAGTTAGGAATTTAGAACTAGAAAGAGCCTTAAATGCTATTAAGTCCTACCCAGTCATTTTAGACATGAAAATAGGCCCAGACAGATTAAGTGACTGACCCAGTGTCATGAGGTTATTAAGTATCTGAGGTAGGATTCAAACTTAGGAGTTGAGGAAACTAAGAAATTAGGAAGTTGCCAAGTCCAAAAGGAACAGGGGTTAGGGTAGAGAAGAAATGAGCCTATGTTCTGGGTTTCAATTTTCTTAGAAAAAGAGAATAACATGAAGCTCCACAGATTCCAGAAACACAATTTTGATAGCATTGCACAGTGGTTGCTAAGTGATGGTTGCAAAAGAACCCTCAGAAAAGACAATGGGAAGCACAGAGTATTTCAATGCCTCTTGGTCCTCTGAATCAGGAGCTTTGAGAGGAGCAGCTTCACAAGGGAACAAAGAAATAAAGGTGTCAGCAAGGCAAAGTTAGGTTTCAATTAATATCTTAAGATGAAAGGAATGTAATGGAAAGAATTCTAGGATGAAGAAGAATTTTTTAATGATAGTGAAGGGTTTCAGAGGGCATAGGTAAAAGCAAAGGGAGATGAGTATAAAAACTAAGCTAAGGCTGTTTTTCTTGAGCAGAAGGAAGGCCTATTTTTGTAGGGACATTATGGTACTGAGCACATCAAAGAGAATTTCCATAAATAAATAATGGAAGCACCAAAAATAGGTTGAAGAGAAATCCCAAAATACATTGAGGGCACCGTAACAGGTGCATACCACCATTACTATTACTCCTGGCATTCCACAAAGTGTGAGTCACTAGGTCAAATGGTGTATGTGGATAATTAGCCTTCTTGGGAAGGCAATCAATGAATCAGTATTAAGCATCTATTATGTACCAATATTGTACTAGGTATCAATGTACTGGGTATCAATGAAATGAAACAAAGGGAAGAAGAATTTAAGAGCCTATAATGTGGCAGGCACTGTTTGAAGTATTTTACAAGTATTACATTTGGGCTTTACAACAACCAGGTAGATGCTCTTATTATCCCCATTTTACAGATGAGGAAACTGAGGCAAACAGAGATTAAGTAACTTGCACAGGGTCACACAGCCAGTAAGTATCTGAGGTTGGATTTGGACTCAGGTCTTCCTGACTGCAGGCCCAGCATTTTGTGCATTAAGGTGCCACGTAGTAGCATCTATGTGGAGCTTGCACTATGATGAGGGACAATGTATGTGTGCATGTATGTGATACACACACACACACAAACACACATATAGTAATTTTTTGGTGAAGCCACCTGTAGCTGGGGTAATCAAGAAAAAAAAGTGTTTCTTGTGGTGAGCTTTGAAGAAAACCAAAGATTTTAAGAGCCATAGGTGAAGTGGGAGCATATTTCAGGTATGAAAAGCAGCTTGTACATAGGCATGGGACGGGAGGTGGAGTGTCGTGTATAAAAAACCAGAAGAAGCCCAATATGACTGGAGCAGAGAGTGGATGAAGTAGGAGAATGTATAATATGGCAGCAGATAGAATACTGGACCTGGGTTCAGGAAAATTTGAATTCAAATTGGATTACAGACACTTGTTAGCTGTGTGACCAAAAAGTACATGTGGACTCCATTTGTGAAGCACTTTAAATGCCAGAGGGATTAACATTGATCCTAAATTTGTTAGGAAGCCACTGGAGTGGATTGAACAGATTAGTGACTTGTTCAGACTAGGGTCTTAGGAATTCTGCAGTATGTATGATGACCATGGGATTGTGGTGAGTGGTAGTCATAGCATTATTGAGGAAATAGCAAGGTTATACTACCTACCTCATATGTTGATGTTTAGGGAACAGAGAGTTTGAGGGGAAGGAAGAGAGGAACAAAATTTTGAGAAGACTCAGGCTAGTCCTTGCTTTGATCACCAAAGCCTTGTCTGGTACTAGCTAACCCCCATGCTGCTTCTTTATAATCTGATTCCCATTTGCTACTAAATGTGTTTTCACTCTCCTCTGTTTGCCCCTGCAGTGTCATTACTTCTACTTCTATCTACTTAATTTATGTGCTTTCTTCCTTGTCTCCTCCTTTAAGTAAGTAAATTCCTCCCCAGGCACTACCTGCCTTGATCTTTGTATCTTTTCTTTCACCTCATCTTCCCATGCTGTACAATGAAATTGGCAATTGGTTTAGGATGCTCTTTCTCAACATGTTTTTGCCCTCCCCTTGTGTTTAGAACCTTCTTTTAATTTGTCCAGAGCCATTCCTAAGGACCACAATTATCATATACTTTGGGTCCAGCCAGATAGCTCTGTAGGTCTTGAATCTGTCCATCATAGGTCATATAGCACAGGATTTAGAGATGGAATGGAACTTTGAGAGTGCTTAATCTAACCTTTTCTCTTTATAAATGTAGAAAAGGAGGAGCAGAAAGTTTCAATGACTTGTCTAAGATCACACAGATAATGAGAAATAAATATAGGACCCAAACCTTTTACTTTTGGCTCCATGCTCTAATTCTGAGGTTCTGCCTCATACTCATATACAAGTTACATGGAACAAATAGCACATCAGTTTTGTCAAAATAGCAAACAATGACTTTATATAGAGCAGGCATCCGAGATACAAGTTGTTATTGGGAAGGAAGAAAGGGAAGACAAAGAAAGACAAGACAGAATAGTCATACTTTGATTCAATAATATAATTACTAGGCATATACCTTCAAAGAGCTTTGAAAAGATAATGGTGGGGGGAAACACTTGTATGCAAAAATATGCATACAAGTTCTTTTCATAGTAACAACAACAACAACAACAACAAAAACCCTCTGGAAACTAAGACAATAACCACCTTTTGGGAAATGGCTAAACAAATTATGGTATATGAATATAATGTACCATGGGAAATGACAAAGTAAACAGTTTCAGAGAAAATTTGAAAGACTTCTCTGAACTGATGAAGAATGAAGGGAGCAAAACTAAAAAAATGTACAATGACATTATAAAGGAAAAAGAAAACTTTAAAAGATTTTCAATCTCTGAATGCAATAATGATGATGCCAGAGGACCAAAGATAATGCACACTACTCACTTTTTGCCAGAGAAGTGATAAAGAGGTGTATACATTGAGAAAAAAGGGGGATAAACTGGGGAATATCTACAAGCAACCCTAAAAGGGAGTTAAAAAAAGCAGAAGGGAAGGAAAGAAGTAGATTCTGAGGGTATGCCTTAGATTGCACCTCTTAGACAACTGGGGAATAGTTGAATATATTGTGGGATATGAAATGGATATTAAAAATAAAATATGATTGTACCACAAGAAATGATGAAAGAAATGATTTCAAAGAATCCTAACAGAGTTGTGCTGGAGCCAGCTTGTACCAGAGCCAAACTGTTAAATTTTCACTTTGAACATTTATACCTTGGAAATTTAGCAAAAGCTAAAAATTAAGACTTGATTTCTCGGGGTTTTTATTGTCTAAACATAAGAAAGTGATCAGAAAAAAATGCAGAGTGAGAACCGGTTGACAAACATTTACCAGCATACCCCTGCCTGGACAACATAAATTGATGCAGAATATGAAGTGAGCAGAAACTGGGGCAATTTAAAAAGGATAACAACACTGGAAAAGCAAACAACTTTGAAGAGTCTAAGAATTCTGTTGTGATGACCAACCACCTCTCCAGAGGACCTGTGATGAAGCATGTTGCTCACATCCTGATAGAGAGGTTGAGAAAGAAATGGGGATTTTGGGACATAGTTATATCATGGATTCATTTTAACTATGCTTATTTGTTTGTCTTTCTTTCTCCCTCTTTTTAATCGAGGCCACCCTCTCCAATTAGGGCTGAGAAAAGGATAAACAGTAGTGATATGTCTTCCCCACCAAAAAAAGAGGGCAATTGTAACATTTTCTTTAAATGCAAAAGAAAAAAAATAGAAATAAGTTCAGAAAGGAGATGCGACATACAGGGCGGTTGGTATAAAAAGGAGATTCATAATTTCATAGAGAATCCTCTTTTTGTATTTTATTTTGCTTGTCTATATTCAGAATGAAAAAGAGAGAGAGATACCATAGAACTTAGGAAAGCATATGTTGCAGAGCACCGTACAATGTTAGACAAAATTTTCTTACTGGGAGCTCCTTATATCAGTGAAATAACTGATTCAGTCCTAAAAAGTTCTGAAAAGAGAGAGAGAGAGAGAGAGAGAGAGAGAGAGAGAGAGAAACTCTGACAGAAAAAAGAATGATCACAAAACTACTAAGAGGAGATGGCAGAAGAGAGGGGACAGAGTTGGCTTCCAGGAGCCAAGATGGCGGAGTGAAAAGGTAGTCGCTCTCACTCTTCCCTATCAACCTCTGCAAACCCAGAAAATATCAGCCCAGGAAAAAAAAAAACCAACCCTGGAACACCTGAACTAGAAGAAAGACAAGGAGCAGCAGTTCAGGAGCCCAGCAAACGGATCTCTCAGTGCCTCAGCAAAAACAAGGGGCCCCAGGCAGATAAGTACCCTGCGGCATTCATCTGAAAGGAGGTGAAGAAAACAACCTAAAGGCTTCCTAAAGCCCTGGTCTTGCTGATTCCAACCCAACACCAGGTGAGTAGGAAGCCTCTAATTGTGAAGAAATCCTGAAGCCCAGGTGGTAGAGCAGGCAAACACCAACACCTGGACCTCCGAGTGCCTCAGTGAGGGCCAGGGAACCGGTGGAAACCAGCTCAGAAAACCACCAGGAGTCTCCACCACAAAGGAATCTCCTGCTGCATTAGCAGAACTGAGGGAGACAACAGCGCAGGGGGCCCCAGGCAGATAAACATCCTGCAGCAGCCATCTAAAAGGAGCAGAAGAAAGCTAAAGGAAAGGAAAAGCAGGCAACCTAGAATTGCCTCAAAGTTCCAGCCTTGCTGATTCTAGCCCAACACAAGGTAAGCTGCCAGAAACCTACAGCTTCCAAATCCCAGTGTAAGAGGCCCCAGCACGCAAAGGCAGTGACCAAGACCTAGGCTCCCAACACAAGAAGCCTGGGTAAGTACCCCCTGTTCCCCAGCAGGAGAGCTCAATCTCTCTAAAGGCCAGGGAATAAGGAAACACCATGAGTAAAAAGAAACGTACCATAGACTCATATTACGAGAAGAGTGAAGATCAAGACAGAAATTCTGAAAAGGACAACATTGTGAACAAACCCACATCTACAACAACAAAAGGGAATATGAACTGGTCTGAAGCCCAAAAAGCCTTCTTAGAAGAGCTCAAGAAGGATTTTAATAGTCAAATGAGAGAGATAAAAGAGTCCTTGAAAAGTACAATTGGCCAGTTGGAAAAAAAATACACTGAAGAAAAGTCTCTAAAAAACACAATTGGCCAATTGAAGAAGGAAGGGCAAAAACTAACAGAAGAGTACATTGAAGAAAACAAATCCCTAAAAAATACAATTAGCCAGTTGAAGAAGGAAGGACAAAATCTAACAGAAGAGTATGCTGAAGGAAACAAGTCCCTAAAAAACACAATTGGCCAGTTGAAGAAGGAAGTACAAAAACTAACAGAAGAAAACAATCTGTTAAAACTAGAATTGGACAAATGGAAACTAATGTCTCTATGAGAGAGCAAGAATAAGTCAAAAGAAACAAAAAAATGAAAAAATCAATGAAAATGTAAAATACCTCATCAGTAAAACAATCGACCTGGAAAATCGACTAAGGAGAGACAATTTAAAAATTATTGGACTACCTGAAAATCATTATGAAAAAAAGAGCCTGGACAGTATCTTTCAGGAAATCATAAAGAAAAACTGCCCAGAAGTCCTAGAACCAGAAGGGAAAATAACCATAGAAAGAATCCACAGATCACCACCTGAAAGAGATCCCAAATTGACAATGCCAAGAAATATAATAGCAAAATTCCAAAATTACCAGATGAAAGAGAAGGTGCTGCAAGCAGCCAAAAAGAAAGAATTTAAATATCATGGAACCACAGTCAGGATTACACAGGACCTTGCAGCTTCTACGTTAAAAGACCACAGGGCATGGAACATGATATTCCGAAAGGCAAAGGAGCTTGGAATGCAGCCAAGGATCAATTACCCAGCAAAAATGAGCATCATTTTTCAAGGGAGGAGGTGGATATTCAATGAAATAGGAGACTTCCAAACTTTCCTGATAAAAAGACCAGAGCTCAACAAAAAATTTGATCTTCAAGTACAGGACTCAAGAAGGACTTAAAAAGGTAAATGGGACAGAAGGATACAATATGCTGTTAATAAGGGGGGGGGCTGTTTAAACCCCTACAAGGGAATATGAGACTTGCAACCCTTGAGAACTGTATTGTTATTACACCTTGTTAAAGGAGTATACATAAAGAGGGTGGATATTAGTTGACTTTGATGTAATGATAAAAAAAAATCTAATCAAGTTAAATGGATCCAAATAAGTGGATCAATCTAATCTTAGAAAAGGTACTGAGAAAGGAGGAGGCAGACAAGGGTAAATTACATTACAGGAAAAGACACAAAATCCTATTACAGCAGAGGGAAAGGGGGGGGAGCATTGTTTGAACCTTACTCTCATCAGATTAGGCTCAAGAAGGGCATAATATAATCAGTTAGGTATAGAAATCTAACTTGCCCTATAGGCAGTAGGAGGGAAAAGGGGAAAGAAAAGGGAGGGGGAAAAAAAGGGAGGGGGAAAGAAGGGAGGGAAGCAGCAGTAAGACTAAAGGGGAAGAAAAGGGAAAGGGATAATAAAAGGGGAAGGGACTGAAGGAGGCGGTGGTCAAAAGCAAAACACTAGTGAAGGGGAGAAAGGAAAAAGGAGAAAGAAAAGCATAAATGGGGGAAAAGGATGGAGAAAAAGACACAGATAGTAATCATAACTGTGAATGTGAATGGGATGAACTCTCCCATAAAACGGAAACATTGCAGAATGGATTAAAAACCATAATCCTACAATATGTTGTTTACAGGAAACACATTTGAAAAAGAGTGACACATACAGGGTAAAGGTAAAAGGCTGGAGCAGAATATATTATGCGTCAGCTGAAGTAAAAAAAGCAGGGGTAGCAATCCTGATCTCAGACAAAGCAAAAGCAAAAATAGATCTAATCAAAAGAGATAAGGAAGGAAACTACATCCTGCTAAAAGGCACCATAGACAATGAAGTAATATCATTACTAATATATATGCACCAAATGGTATAGCATCCAAATTCTTACAGGAGAAGTTCAGGGAGTTACAGGAAGAAATAGACAGCAAAACTATACTAGTGGGGGACCTGAACCTCCCCCTCTCGGCACTAGATAAGTCTAACCACAAAATAAACAAGAAAGAAGTTAAGGAGGTGAATAGAACATTAGAAAAGTTAGGTATGATAGACCTCTGGAGAAAACTGAATGGGGATAGAAAGGAATATACTTTTTTCTCATCAGTACATGGCACATACACAAAAATTGACCATGTACTAGGGCATAAAAATCACAATCCAATGCAGAAAGGCAGAAATATTAAATGCATCCTTTTCAGATCATGACAATAAAAATTATATGTAATAAAGGGCCATGGAAAGATAGACTAAAAAATAATTGGAAACTAAATAATCTAATCCTAAAAAATGATTGGGTCAAACAACAAATCATAGAAACAATCAATAATTTCATTCAAGAGAATGACAATAATGAGACAACATACCAAAACCTATGGGATGCAGCAAAGCAGTTCTTAGGGGAAGTTTTATATCTCTAAATGCTTACATAAATAAAATAGAAAAAGAGGAGATTAATGAATTGGGCATACAACTAAAAAAACTAGAAAAAGAACAAATTAAAAATCCTCAACTAAACACCAAATTAGAAATATTGAAAACCAAAGGAAAAATTAATAAAATTGAAATTAAGAAAACTATTGAACTAATAAATAAAACTAAGAGCTGGTTTTATGAAAAAACAATAAAATAGATAAACCTTTGGTTAATTTAATTAAAAAAAAGAAAGAAGAAAACCAAATTACTAGTATCAAGAATGAAAAGGGAAGCTACCACCAAGGAAGAGGAAATTAAAACAATAATTAGGAATTATTTTGCCCAACTATATGCCAACAAATTTGACAATCTTAGTGAAATGGATACATGTCTACAAAAATATAGATTGCCCAGATTAACCGAAGAGGAAGTAAAATACTTAAATAACCCCATCTCAGAAAAAGAAATTGAAACGCCATTGATGAACTCCCTAGGGAAAAAATCTCCAGGGCCAGATGGATTTACATGCGAATTCTATCAAACATTTAAAGAACAATTAATTCCAATACTATATAGACTATTTGGGAAAATAGGTGAAGAAGGAGTCTTACCAAATTCTTTTTATGATACAAATATGGTGTTGATACCTAAACCAGGAAGAGTCAAAATAGAGAAAGAAAATTATAGACCAATTTCTCTAATGAATATAGATGCAAAAATTTTAAACAAAATATTAGCAAGTAGATTACAGCAACTTATCACAAGAATAATACACTATGACCAGGTAGGATTTATACCAGGAATGCAGGGTTGGTTCAATATTAGGAAAACTATCAGCATCATTGAGCATATCAATAACAAAACCAACAGAAACCACATGATCATCTCAATAGATGCAGAAAAAGCTTTTTTGATAAAATACACCCATTCCTATTAAAAACACTAGAAAGCATAGGTATAAATGGAGTCTTCCTTAAAATAATAAATAGCATTATCTAAAACCTTCAGCAAGCATTATATGTAATGGGGACAGGCTAGAAGCATTTCCAATAAGATCGGGGTGAAACAAGGATGTCCATTATCACCACTGTTATTCAATATTGTACTGGAAATTAGCTTTAGCAATAAGAGAAGAAAAAGAAATTGAAGGCATTAGAATAGGCAAAGAAGAAACAAAGCTATCACTCTTTGCAGATGACATGATGATATACTTAGAGAATCCTAGAGAATCAAGTAAAAAACTACTTGAAATAATAAACAACTTTAGCAAAGTTGCAGGCTATAAAATAAACCCACATAAATCATCAGCATTTCTATATATTACCAACAAAGCCCAACAGCAAGAGATAGAAAGAGAAATCCCATTTAAACTTACTGTAGACATTATAAAATATTTAGGAGTCTACCTCCCGAAACAAACCCAGGAACTCTATGAACACAATTACAAAACACTTTTCACACAAATAAAATCAGATCTAAATAATTGGAAAAACATCAGTTGCTCATGGGTAGGCCGAGCTAATATAATAAAAATGACAATCCTACCTAAGCTAATTTACTTATTCAGTGCCATACCAATCAAACTACCAAAAAATTATTTTATAGAGTTAGAAAAATAATAACAAGATTCATTTGGAAAAACAAAAGGTCCAGAATATCAAAGGAACTAATGAAAAGAAATGCAGGGGAAGGTGGCCTAGCAATTCCAGATCTTAAATTGTATTATAAAGCAGCAATCATCAAAACTGCTTGGTACTGGCTAAGAAATAGGGAGGTGGATCAGTGGAATAGGTTAAATATGCAAGACACAGTAGTCAATGACTATAGTAATCTATTATTTGATAAACCCAAAGACCCCAGCTTCTGGGATAAGAACCCACTCTTTGAAAAAAACTGCTGGGAAAACTGGAAAAGAGTATGGCAGAAACTAGGCATAGACCCAAATCTCACACCATATACCAAAATAAAGTCAAAATGGGTTCAGGACTTAGATATAAAGGCTGATACCATAAGTAAACTGGGAGAACAAGGAATAGTTTACCTATCAGATCTATGGAGAACAGAAGAATTCATGACCAAACAGGAGATAGAGAACATTATGAAAAGCAAAATGGATAATTTTGATTACATTAAATTGAAAAGTTTTTGCACAAACAAAGCCAATGCAACTAAGATTAGAAGGAAGGTAGAAAATTGGGAAAGAATTTTTACAACCAGTCTCTCTGATAAAGGCCTCATTTCTAAAATATATAGAGAATTAAGACAAATTTATAAGAACACAAGCCATTCCCCAATTGATAAATGGTCAAAGGATATGAACAGACAGTTCTCAGATGAAGAAATTAAAGCCATCTATAGTCATATGAAAAAATGCTCTAAATCGTTATTGATTAGAGAAATGCAAATCAAAACAACTCTGAGGTACCACATCACACCTATCAGATTGGCCAACATGACAAAACAGGAAAATGATAAATGTTGGAGAGGATGTGGGAAAATTGGAACGCTAATACATTGTTGGTGGAGTTGTGAAATGATCCAACCATTTTGGAGAACAATTTGGAACTATGCCCAAAGGGCTACAAAAATGTGCATACCCTTTGATCCAGCAATAGCACTTCTAGGGCTATATCCCAAAGAGATCAAACAAATGGGAAAAGGACCCACATGTACAAAAATATTCATAGCAGCTCTTTTTGTGGTGGCAAAGAATTGGAAATTGAGAGGATGCCCATCAATTGGGGAATGGCTGAGCAAGTTGTGGTATATGAATGTAATGGAATACTATTGTGCTATAAGAAATGATGAACAGGCTGACTTCAGAAAAACCTGGAAAGACTTATATGGTCTGATGCTGAGTGAAGTGAGCAGAACCAAGAGGACTTTGTACACAATAACAGCCATTATGCAATGACTAAATGTTAAACTGAACCCTTCTCAGCATTACAAGGATCTAAGACATCTCCAGAGGCCTGGATGGAAAATGCTGTCCACATCCAAAGAAAGAACTATGGAAGTTGAATCGCTCTCACTTATTTTTACCTTCAGTTGAGTTTTGTTTCATCTTTCTGAATTTTTACTTACAACTTCACTAATGTGAAAGTATGTTTAATGGGTATATAAATGTAAAGCCTATGTCAGATTGTGCGCCATCTTGGGGAGGGGAGAAAAGGGAGAAACAATTTTCAACTCAAAAGCATATGGGAAAAAAAAATTAAAAAATAAAAATTAAAAAAAAAAAGAGAATGGACAGAGTTAAGGGCAGTGAAAAGAAGAATATAAGGGAAGGTTGCTGTTTGTTCTTCATTCTCAAAGAGGACCATGATATCAGGGAGGTGATGCCATGACATGCAAGTGAATCGGATTTAAGTGAGGGAGGTCTGTGCAAAGTCTTAAGACTCAGTTTCTCCTCTGGAGCCATCTGGGTCTAGTGGTCAGATAACAGATCAGGACAACTGGTGATGACCCAGAATGCAGTGGGGGGACCTTGGCCTTTCTAAGCTAAGCTCTTTAATAGAGCTCATTTTGACTGAGGCAGTGCCCATTAACCGACCTTCATATTGTACCTTTTCTTTCATGTTTCTACTGATCTCTATGAAATCATTTAAGCCTGGATTATCTCCTGAAGAAACTGCACAAGGGTATAGCTTCTCCATTACTACAGTAGATGGACCCTTCATCACACAACTCCCCCTTCCCAAAGATGCGGCGTCAGCAAGAATATGATTCTTTTTTCTCACTGCCTCTTCCAGATTCTCCCCTGACTAGTTAGGCATCTCTATTACTTTGAGATTTGCCCTGTTTACCCTATGTAATCCTATCAAGATCCTTATGATGGTTTTCTACTACATCTCAAATCATTTCCCCCCCTTTTTTTTTTCTCCTGAGAGTTTAGTATTTGGTTTATGATTTTGTTCTTTCTTGTCCTTCCCATTACATTATCTTTGGAGACTTCCATTGACATGTTGAGAGTCCCTTAAATACTCTTGCTTCCTACGCTGTAAAATACCTCAATCTCCATTATCTAAACTTTTAGTCCACAACAACCATATCAAAAAAAATGGTTATAATCTTTATCTGATCATTTCCTACCAAGGTCAACATTTTAAAAACATAACTCATTATTTTCCCCCAAATTCTTCCCCTTCTTCCTTTTTCCCTATTTCTGTTGAAGACACCAGTATAGTTCCAATTACCCACATCTACAACCTTTTAAATTTTTCCTTCTCCTTTACCTTTCACATGCAATCATTTGACAAATCTTGTTGATCATGCCTCCACAACAGACTGCACATTTGTGCGTTTTTCTCCATTTACATAATCAGGCTTTCTTCTCTTTTCATCTGGACTCCAGCAGTAACATCCTAATTGATCTTGTGGCTTTCAGTCCCTTCCCTTCTAATACATTCTCTACACAGCTGCCAAATTAATATTCCTAAAGCAATGGTTGAGCCATATCACTGTCTTCCTCAAAAAAGGCTGATGGTTTTCTGTGTCTAGATTAAGTACCTAAAGTCCTCTATCTGGATTTTAAGTCTCTTCAGTTTGGCCAGAGCCCCACACACATTCTGTGTTCTAGACAATTTGCCCTGCTTCTTATCCCCAGTACATAACATTCCATTTCCTGTCTCCATGCTTTGGCCGAGGCTGGTCCACAGTCCTCTTTGAATGAGTTGTCTTTTCACATTGTCTGTTAGAAACTACAGCTTCCTTTGAAACTTAGCTCAAGCACTTCTTCCTAGAGGAGGCCTATTCTTATCCAGCACCACCCCAGTTACTAATGTCTTGACTTTAGAAAATAATTTGTATATATTTTATATTTCATTTTCTATGTATGAATTCCACCCCACTCCCCAATAGAATGTAAGCTCCTTAAGGACAAGGTCTATTTCACTTTTGTTTATTATATGAGAGGAACTAAAAAATGTTTGCTTTATGAATGAATTTGATATTATATAATGCGAGTTTAGTGGATGACACGAGTAGAGTGAGATATAATAAAAATAAACTGGAATATTTATGTAACTTTATCCCCAAATTATAGTGTAACCCATATTTTTAATAGCTGGGGTTGCTCTGAGTTTTCTTTCTTTTGGATTCTCTTGAATTGTTTTTCCATGATGATAAGACAGTAAGTATATTAGATTTGTGTAGCCTGAGTGGCTTAATGTAAATCCAGTTGTCAAAAAAGTTGTTTATTATGTTATAGTTTGAAAACTAAAGGTAGCAACCTGCTTTATAAGGAAACAAGCCAGAGGAAGCCCGAAGTCCACAGTAAGCACACCTAAGAATCAGCATGGATCATGAAATTTCAGCATGATGTCATTAATTTTGGAGCCCCAAGTCTAAATGCACTACCGGTTCATATCAGAGCTAAGAGAGACCTTCAAGCGACCTCAATGCTCTAGTTGTCGGATGGGGATCAGCCCAGAAGCTGCTGACATATCCACAAGATAGAAGGAGGTAGTGGGTTGACTTTTACTACATGGTAGGTCTGATCCATTTTTCTCTTTGTGACTTTGACATTGGAGAGATGCCAGGTAGCATTTCTCTACAGATGGTCTCTGGGAGTGTCTGTTCATTTGGAGAAAGTGAAGCTTAGAACTCAAATCTTAATAGAAGTGGATACAGTTACTGAGGAATTGAAATTTTGAAGCACACTAGAATCAATGGGTTGCCAGCAATTTAGAAGTTTTGATGTTGTATCTTTCATTTTTCCCCATCCTATTCCATTTTAAAAATTCTGTTCTATAATGTAAACATGCAATTCTTTGAACCACTAGGTGCTTGGAGGGAGATAAGAATAGTGGTGGTATAGTTGCTTAGCTGTTTTGATACAGCCATGAAATAGTTGAAAGGCAGAATGGCATAGTGTGTAGGGAGCTGGCCTTGGAATCAGGATAATATGGGTTCAAATGATACCTCCAACATATGCTTAACTCAGGAACACCATGGAACCTTTCGGTGCTCCAATCAATTTTCTAAAATTGTAAGTTGCAAAACAGTTATACATTAATGAAAGTTTCTTCAACAGCAAACTTCTTAGCTAGACTGTTGAAATTATAGGCCCATACCAAATGGGGGAGAAAGAAACAAATTATGAAAGGTTTTACATTTCCAATGCTAAAACAAATGAGATAACAGAGAATGTGGACTAATTTTCTTTTTTATTTTGGTTTGCAATACTCTTTCCTATCATAAAATATCACAAATACCAACAAATATAAACATTACAATATATAAAGAAGAGAAAAACAGAAATGCACATGAAACTGTGAACCTCTAACATATATATTCTGATTTTTTTCAGAAAATGAAAATTAAGTCTAACATGATGTTAAAAAATTCAAAACAAACTGCCTTCCCTTTCCTCATCCCCATTTGAACCAGTCTCTGCTCTCCTCCTTGCCTTCCTATAACATTTTATTCTTTATTCTCCTCCTTTTAGTTCTTTGCATCACTCTCACTACCCATCAACACTGTTGGCCAATTCACCTCATTACTCTCCACCCCCCCAACCCCTAATTTCCAATGCTGAAACAAATGAGATAACAGAGAATGTGGACTAATTCATTTTCTTTTTTTTCTTTTTATTTACAATGCTCTTTCCTATCATAAAATATCACAAATACCAACAAATATAAATATTGCAATATATAAAGAACAGAAAAACAGAAATGCACATGAAACTGTGAACCTCTAACATTGTGACAAATACACACAAATAAAACCTCTCCATCGTGACAAATAAACACAAATAAAACAAATTCCCACATGGGCTGTTTATTTATATTTCTCATTCTTCCTCTCATGTCCATCAACTACACCAAGAGGTGGGAAGCATCTTCCATCATCAGTTCTCCAAAGTCATAATTCATCATTCCATTGAACAAAGTTCTCTCCTTTTGAAATTGTTTTCCTTTACATTGTAGTCATTACATACATTTTTCTAATTGGTGTTTCTCACTTCATTCGGTACCTGAGTGCAAAACTCTTCTGAGATTTCTTTAAATTTGTCTATTTTCTACAGCTAGTGCAATAACATTTCATGATAGTCACACACAATTTGTTTAGACATTCACTACTTGATGGGCACCAATTTTCTTTCTTGCTCTTTGCTAAGAAAAAAGTTCCACCATAAATACCCTCGTATATATAGCTCCTTTCCCTCTATCTTTTACTTCCTTAGATTTCATGATTATTAGTGCTATCTCTTTGTCTAAGGATCTATATAGCTCAAAGACTTCTTGACCATAATTCCAAACTGCTTTCCAGAATGGTTGGACCAATCTACAAATCTCCAATAGTGCTTATCTTACTAGAACCTCCCCCCCAAATAAATATCATTCTTTTTTCTAATGGATGAGAAGTGGAACCCCAAACTTTCATTAATGTGTATTTTATTTTTTATCAGTTATCTAGAGCATTTTTCACATGCTTAGTGATAGCTTATATCTCCTCTCTTGAAAATTAGCTGTTTTACATATCCCTTGGCCATTTATATATAGGTGAATAACTTTTTTTGTGATATATTTGTATCCTATATCTTCTATCTTCCTACATCTTAGATATCAGTCCTTTGGCAGGGAAGTTTGCTGCAAACATCTTTCCCTGTCAACTGTATTCCCATCAACTCCAACTATACTGATCCTTTCTTTGCAAATGATTTTTAAATTCCTTGTAATTAGATTGCTTTCTAGGGTATGAGAAATGATTTATTCCCATATATGCAGATGGGTAGCTAGGAAAGTTGATGTTGCAGCCAGGGGACCCAGACAAGAGTTCCATTTTACATGTATGAGAGGGACTGGAGGGGTTTATGAAGAGGATGCACTTTGAATTCTAGACCCACTCATTAGCCTTTCCTACAGTCCATGTGATCTCTCAATAGTTAGTCAAAAACATCTAAATGCCTCCAAGCACTGAGTTAACTAAGCTTTAGGTATATAATAAGAGGAAAAACAAAGCCCTTGTGCTTAAGAAGCCTACAATGTAATATAAAGATCGTAATTGTTTGGCGGGAGTGGTGGGATTATTTTGAAAGTTCATAACATTATCATCTATTTTAAGCTATAAATAGAAAATATAACCCTCTGCTAAAATTATCTCATATAGTCAAAAAGACATGATATTATTGTGGCAGTTGGTTCATTTGATTTGTAATGACAACACTTGTCATGAAATGATATTGGTTTACTACGTAAGTTAAAATCTGTAGGCAACAGCCACTGTCTTTAACTACCCTTCTTTAATGTACCATCAGCAGCATTTCATAGTCCTTTGGTGCTACCTAGATTCTAACTTTTAAATAATAACCAGGTATTTGTTATCAAAATGGATGATACTTAAGTCAAAAGAACCAATATTTATGTCAGATAATCTATGGCTGCATAGTGGCTGGGGAAATAACAACAACAAAAAACAACAACAAAACAACACAGCCAAAGCTTTTGGGGGGCCCTTTGTGATAAATGCAGTTTCTTTTACGAAGTAAGATTGGAGACATAAAAGTGAAAACAATGCAAATAACCAAGTTGCAATGGTTCTAGATTTCAATATGCTAATGAGTTCCTATGATATATTTTGCATCAAATACCTATCCCATGTTGTATAAACTCATTTAAGAATTATAAACATATCATTCAAAAAAATTAGTACCAAGTTTTTTGTAACAACTAAATTCCAGCATGAGCCTCCAAGGCAATACAAGTTCTATAATAAATATTTGTTGTATACTGAAAGCAGTAAAGTAGTGATTTTGAATATAACACATCATTTTTATTCTTTTTGACAGGATCAACCCTGTTCTCCATCCTACAGTCCAACCTTTAGATTGACCAGTTTTTCCCATAAAGAATACATCTATTCCTCTCCCATGGTGGTACCTGCATCCTAAAACATAACTTTCTATTTATCCTAACAATGAGCATGAGATATTGCTCTTTTTAGATTATTATCACTTTTCAAAGAAAACATAGAATAGTGGATAAATAGTTAGACTTGTAATCAAGAGGACCTTGGCTTAAATTCCACCTCAAATCCTTACTAGTTCAGTTAATATGGAGCAAGTCACTACCTCTGGCCACATCAGACTAATATATTAATAAGACTAGAATTTTTAAGATACAAAAAGACTGTGATCATCCTTGCTGGAGGGAGTTTCCCACACTGAGAGTTTCCTTGTTACAGAAATCACAGCTCCTTCCCGCGTTCTTCTTATTTTTTCCAAATACTATTCTAGAAAACTTTCATACTCAAACTCTGAACTCCATTTCATCTTTGGAGCAGAGGCAGTAAGGATCTTCTTCCCTGAAGTGCTTACCTTAATATCCCCTTAGGGGCAAGGCACTTCTTGATCCATGGCTCAGGTCGTGGTAAAAAGGAGTAAGCCTTCTAAGTGCTCCAGAATGTCAGTACCATACTCTGACATCATAGAATCCTAGAATCACTTAGAATCACAGCACTGAAAAAGACTTAAAGGGATTGTCTTATATTTGGACTTCAAGTAGGGGCACAGCTAAGTAATCCAAGTAAATAAAATAGCTGTTCAATATAATGGTAATGCATTTACATATATGTGTACTATATGTTTATATATGTTTACATATGTATTTGTGCATGTGGATCTAGGAATGGAAAATATACAACTTTCATTGCTAGTATATTTACATGTATAATCAATGCTAAAAACCAAAACAAAAACATTCAAAATTCCCTTTTTTCCATATTTTAATTTGTTTTCACCTCCATGAAGTTCTAATTCAAAGGCTCATCATGACACTGACGTGACCTTGGTTTCTCAAAAGTACTAGCTGAATATAAGCATGGAAAGGCATCACCATTCTGGAAAAAGTTTCCATCCAGTAAGATCTGGGAACTAAACTTAGTCTGTTTTTGAATGATCGGCCTCACCAATTACAGAGAGGTAATTTTGTTGATAAATTCTTTGGCTATTGAAACCTATAAAACAAATAAGAAAAAAATGGCCTTTAGTACTATGTGGTGTCCTCTGCTTTTCTATGATGACAACAGAGCTGTAGAAAAGGAGGCAAAGGGTGCTTAGAATCAGAAAGGTTTTAGACTGACTATAAACTTTAATTTGGTTGTTAGTATTCCCAATGTGAGCTTTTTGTCCAGTGACCAACGAAAATATATACTAGTTGCATAATTAAATCATATCAAATCTGACTATGTCACCATAAAAGAAACCAAAAGAAAGGAGGAAATTGAAGATCTATGTTGCTGGGAGGTAGGGCTAGGCAGGCTCACAAGTCCTCTTTGGAGATACAAAAAAAGGGAACTGGCAAAGTTGGTTTTATTGTGCACTAAAGGCAAAATAGAAATATCATTTTTTGATACATTTAGTCTTTAAATATCGCAGTGGTCATGGTATATACATATATTTGCAAAGAGATGACTATGAAAATAATTTCAGCTTAATTACTAATAATCTCTTTTGGGGGAAAAAGGAATAGAAAAATACCATGAAACACCTCCAAATTAAATCAGCATTCATGTTGATCATCAATTACCTCAATTCAAAAGTAGAAATAAGTGGGAGGAGGAAAGAAATATATTGGAAAATATGGGATGGGAATGATTCTTTTCCAGAAAAGAATCAGTAGATGCTAGACACAATAAGTACTACATATAATAAAGATTAAATTTATTATACTTTAACAGATAGAAAATTATTCATTACTGACTTGGCAGTCATTTCTGAATCAAGTCTCTGTGGGCACAGTCACCTAACTGACTCAATAGGAAAAATCAAAACACAAAACTAAAATAAGGAATAAAAATGAGAAAAGGATCCTTCATACAATTGAAAGAAGTTGATCCTGATATATTCAAACAGATTAGTAATAAGAGCAATGAGTAATGGACAGGAAAAGGATAACTCATAATTTTTTATTCAAAAGTCTCGTGACAGGGGCAGCTAGGTTGCACAGTGGATAGAACTCCAGCCTTGGAGTCAGGAGGACCTGAGTTCAAATGTGACCTCAGACACATAACACTTACTAGCTGTGTGACCCTGGACAAGTCACTTAACCCCAATTGCGCCACCAAAAAGGCACACACACACACACACACACACACACACACACACACACACAATCTAGTGACTATAAATAAATTTCTGCAGTAAAGTGATCAAAGGACATAAAACAGTGCCTTAGAGATGTCAACTGGATAGAGCCAGCCTCTAACCTGTGGCTGACCACAGTGGAACAGAGCTGACTAGAAACAAAAGAGTTCAGAATCAAAAAGAAGTTTTCTTTTAAAGGGAGGAAAATGGCTTGCAAGCAAAGACACATGGGCTAGAGCCCTGCCCCTAGTGGCGGGGTAGGAGGGGAGGAAGAGCAGAGGGGATGGACCCAAGGCAGTGTGGGGAGATTTCAATACTTACAGTATAAGCCCTGACAATGAGGGATAACAGCAACAATGTGACGCTTTTGATTGATAGCGAGGCTATCAGGTGCGGGTTGTCTCAGCTCCGAGAACACCTGGTGCTAGTTAAAGCAACACAATTACTATATGAAACAATTCTGAGATTTTGTTGCGGCTGAGATCATACAGAGGGTGACTGCAAAGGATTGTTATTATGCCAACCTCAAGGCACGGCTTCTTGCATTGAGCATTCACTTGACTTACTCCAAGTAAAATAAGATGGTAGCCAAAGGCGACACTGGTTTTTATAATCTAATCTCATTTGTAAATTATTATGGAGAAAGATAATGAAAGATTATTAGCAGTTTCACCTCATGAGACAGAGAGAAACAATAAAAGCTAAAAACAAAAACAACCCCCCCCATCCAAGAAAAAAAAATCTTAAATCTTGGCAAGATGCACAATTAACCAGTCATATTAAAAGCACTGAAGAATAAAACTTAAAGGAAGACAACAAACACAAGAAAAATGTAAAAGATCTGCAAATATTTTACAATAAGCTATTTTATCAAATAAAGGACTGAAGGACTAGCAAACTTAGTTCATAACGTCACAGTTACCGGTGTAACTTACTGAAGAGGCACCAAACAGAACAAAGATGGGAAAAGCAGGTGATTCAGCTCAGAGTACACAGAGGAGATCCATGATAGGGGAAATAGATCCATGAGAGTAGTGAGGGATGAATTCACAAGGTATCTGAATGAGAAGATTCCAAAGGTATGGAAAATATCTCAAACGTTATTAATACACTCCTCCCCAACCCCCTCAAAATAAGGTGATCTAGAGAATATCATCAACTATTGACTTAAGTGCCTGTTTTTTCATGTGAATAACATGATTGTGAGAAAAAACAACACATGCATTGTGGGAATGTTCAATGAAAGTATAAGGAAAAGTATGACTTTCATAAGTGATATTCTGCAATAAACTTCATGTCTTCCATGATAGAAATTAATAAAATATGGAGAAAATATACGATTCTACTGTGTTTATTTTTTGATGTGTTAATACACTTCATTTGGTAAAGCAAAAAGTCACTTTAAGGCTCTCCTAATGAGGTCTCCAGCCTGTTTATCAACATCAGAGGAGATAACTTATTTTTTTTACAGTTATGGTTAAGTGTATGTTAATTTAGTCCTGATTTTTGTGTTCTGCTTCACTTCATAGATAAATTCATTTTTTAATCTTCAAATTTATCATTTTTAATCTTACAATAATATTTCATTATAAAAAATTACTAAAATGTATTGGCCATTTCTCAATTGCTGGACAAGTAGTTTGCTTTGAATTATTTGCTTGTGTAAATAAAGCAGCAAAAAAAATTTGGTACGGATGTGTCTTTTTGCCTTTTAATATCAGCCTTAAATTGAATTCCTAGTAATGTGATTACTAGATTAAATAGGATCCTCAATTTTGTAATATTACTTGATATTGCCAAATTTTGTGATAAAAGGTTTTCACAGATTTACAATTCCACAATGTGTAGCAGACTTTGAGACAGACCTCTACAAGCCAGGAGAGGCTGCCTCTATGAATCACTTTCAAGGAATCTGTCTAATTCACTCACTGGAAGAAATTGGAGGACTCCAGTGGGGGAAGAAATACAGGGCATGGGTTTTTTGAACTGAAGCCATAGAAACAATTGCCCCATCCCACTTTTGTTAGAAGAGAGAAGAGCCGCAAAACAAAGACACCGAGAATGAAGAAAATGCTTTGTGAGTGAGCCCAGGCTGTATCAAGGGTGGCTGGCTCCTTTATCCATTGAGGAAGACAAGATAGCTATGACTAGAGCCTGGGTGGGTGGGGGAGAGAGGAGTAGTCTGATCTTCAGTGAATTTTCCCCTGCCTGAGAATTCAGGCAACCGAAGTACTACTTTCTCCCTTTTCACCCCTCTTTCTTTTCAAGAAAACAAATGCTTTAATCCAGTATTTTCTGTTCTTTAAAGTTATTTTCTTGCTGTTTTAATTAGCTTCAGTCGGGATTCACTCTCACTAAGTGTTCCTCAGTTCAGGAGTTAGAACCTCCCCTTTCCTAGAAGCTCCTTGAATTGGGAGAAGGAATCGTATCAAATCCTTGCCACTTTAAGATGATGTCCTGCTCTATTCTCTGTGGGAGTTGGGTAGGGACCCTCCCTCATTTTTATTCCTGAATTCTGGATTGCCACCAAGTTATCTAAGGGATGTCCTTATTTCTAGGTAAATTCAGTCACAATTATATGTAGAGACAAATTCATCTGCCTCGAGTAATTTGAAAGTTAAGGGATTCTGGGAAGATGGCAGAATGGATCAGAAATTTCCAGGCTCTCCAGATTTCCTCCACAAAGAAACAGAAAAATCACCATGGAATGAATGAAGAGCAGCAAGAATAAAGGGATAAAGCAGCTGTGCAACTAGGACATCATGAGAAGAACTCAGAAAAGACTGGTTTGAGTGAAGTGTAAATATCTCCAGGCCAATTCCTCTGAATCAACAAACTGTGGGCCCTGGGGGACACAGACTATAGGCCTCAAGAAATTTCACCTCAGGAGCTTTTTCCCTCGCAGACTCAGGAACTTTCACCTCCCAAACTTTTATCTAAAGGATAGCAGAGATTGAGCGGGGAAGATTGAAGGACCCCCTGTTGTTTCTGGAAGTCCAGCCTAGCACTGTCACTCAGACATTATCCCCAGCTATGACTGTGGGAGATGAGGAGTGAGCACAAACCTGGTGAGTGCAGGGAGCAAAAACATTTTTAGGACAGCATGGCAGAGGCTTAGGGGACCAAAAGAGGAGTCCCTGAGCTTCAGCTCCCTGACAGAATTCAAGAAAACAACAGTTACTTGTTTCCCTAAGGACTTGAGTCCTTATGGCAACATTACCCACAACTCAGGATTAAAACGTGATAAATCTTTCTGTGGTGGCGGAGAATTGGAAATTGAGGGGATGCCCATCAATTGGAGAATGGATGAACAAGTCATGGTATATGAATGTGATGGAATACTATTGTGCTGTAAGAAATGATGAGCAAGATAGCACTTCTAGGGCTATATCCGAAAGAGATCAAACAAATGGGAAAAGGACCCACATCTACAAAAATATTCACAGCAGCTCTTTTTGTGGTGGCAAAGAATTGGAAGTTGAAAGGATGCCCATCAATTGGGGAATGGCTGAGCAAGTTGTGGTATACGAATGTAATGGAATACTATTGTTCTATAAGAAATGATGAACAGGCTGACTTCAGAAAAACCTGGGAAGACTTATATAGTCTGATGCTGAGTGAAGTGAGCAGAACCAAGAGGACTTCGTATACAATAGCAGCCACGTTATGCAATGACTAATATTGTTAAACTGAACCCTTCTCAGCATTAACGAGGATCTAAGACATCTCCAGAAGCCTCGGGATGGAAAATGCTGTCCACATCCAAAGAAAGAATTATGGAAGTGGAATCGCTCTCACTTATTTTTACCTTCAGTTGAGTTTTGTTTCATCTTTCTGATGGTTCCTCCTATTGGTTTTAATTTTTGCTTACAACTTCACTAATGCGAAAATATGTTTAATGGGTATGCAAATGTAAAGCCTATGTCAGATTGTGCACCGTTTTTGGGGGGGGAGAAAAAGGGAGAAAAAATTTTCAACTCAAAAGCATATGGAAAAAAAATTAAAAACAAAAAAAAAACCGAGGAGTTTGAAAAAAAAAGAAATGATGAGCAAGCAGACTTCAGAAAAATCTGGAAAGACTTGCACAGACTGATGCTGAGTGAAGTAAGCAGAACCAGGAGAATGTTGTACACAGTAACAGCCACGTTGTGTGATGACTAACTTTGATAGACTTAGCTCTTCTCAGTAATGCAAGGATCTAAGACATCTCCAAAAGACTCATGATAGAAAGTCCTATCCACATCTGGAGAAAGAACTATGGAGTTTGAATGCCAATCGAAGCATACTATTTGCTCTTTTTTTAAAATTCTGTTTTGTTTTGTTTCTTCTTTCTTGTGGTTCCTCGTATTGGTTCTAATTGGTCTTTACAACATGACTAATGTGAAAACAAAACAAAACAAAACAACAACTTGATAATAATGGTATTAAGCTGCTAAAAATAAAATAAGACAAATAAAAAATGAATAAACAAATGAAAAAGACTTCTGTCTCTGATAGATACTTTGGTGTAAAAGAAGATCTGGATTCATATTCAGAGGAACATAGTGATCTAAAAAGAAAAAAAAAGCAATTCAAGAAAATTGTTTTTTTTAAAAAGTTAATCAATTAGAAAAGGATGTACAAAATCTTAAGAAAGAAAATAACTCCTTGAAAATTGGACAAGTGGAATCAGATGATGTTATAAGACACCAAGATATAATAGAACTAGAAAAATAGAAGAGAATCTGAAATATCTCATTAGAAAAGCAACTGATGTGGAGAAGAGATCAAGGAGAGACGATATAAGAATTGTCAGACTACCTGAAAGTTATGATAAAAAAAAATCAGTATAAGATATTGTAAGAAATTATTAAGGAAAATTTCCCTGAAGTTCTAGAACAAGAGGTAAGGTAGAAATAGAAATAATCCAATCACCACCTGGAAGAGGACCTAGGAAGAAAACTTACAGGAATATCATAGCCAAGTTTCTAAATTCCCAGGTTGAAGAGAAAATATTGCAAGCAAAAAGAGAAAAAAATTAAATAATGTGGAAGAAAACAATCAGTGTTTCACAAGACTTAACAGCTTCTACATTAAAAGACTATAGGTCTTGGAACATTATATTTCAAAGTGGAAAGGAGCTGCGGTTGCATCCAAGAATAACTTATCCAGCAAAGTTCAGTATACTCCTGAATTTTTTTTTAAAAAGGCTATTTGAAAAACTGAAAGACTTTTGGGTGTTTGTAACAAAAAGACCAGAACTCAATGGAAAATTTGATATAAAAAAATCCAGAAGAAATATAAGGAGATAATTAAAGACTAATTATAAAACACTGATAAAGGTTAAACTGTTTACTTATGACATATGAAAATGTTATATGTATCTTTAAAACTGTTATCATTACTAAGGTAGTTTGAAAGAAAGGTTGTGGGTTATATGTGAAATAGAAGGGGAAAATGACAAATGTTGGAGAGCATGTAGAAAAATTGGGACACTAATTCATTGTTTGTAGAAATGTAAAATAATCCAACTATTCTGGAGAGCAATCTGGAGTTATGCCCAAAGAGTTATTAAACTACCTATATCCTTTGGAAATAATAAGAGAACATTGTATATAGTAATAGCAATATTGTTTTAAGAATGACTTTGAGTGAATAAATTATTTTGTCTATTATGAATACCAAAATTAATTATAAAGGACATATGAAGTGTGAACACCATGAACCTGGTGAACCTTAATTTGAAACAGAGTCTGCTCTGAGAAAGAGACAAACAAAATCAGGGTACATGTGTCCATGGTTTAATTTCTCTCGAGCTGGCTTGATGTGCATTGCATGGGAGTTCAGTTCAAAACTGGCACCCCGTAAGAGGGCCAGTTCAGAACTGGCTTAATTTGGGATTTTGGCGTACAGCATTATATACCCTTTCAAAAGGGCCTCATAACAACCCACCATCATTCCAGACCACTCCCAGCCTTCCTTTACCTAGGATCTGTCTCCACCCAAGCCTGAACAGGATAAAATCAATTCAGTCCTAGGTTGAAGTCTGACCAAGATAAGAAGATTCAATGTGATCTCATTATCAGAGATGCCCTTCTGAAGAACTTTGGACCAAAGGCTGGCAGGTGGAACTCTGAGTCTCCAAGACACAGATTACCAAGAGAAATTATTTTTTTCACAGAAGAAATACACTATCTGCAACCAGAGAAAGAACTGATAAATAGAATTACATATTGAATAATTTTATATAGATGTACATATTTATGTCTAATGTTAGCCATCTAACTGGGGCAGGGCAGGGAGAGGAAAGAAAAAAAATTGCACGACAATGATAATTTTGTTGTATATTTGAAAGGAATAGCCAGTTGTGCATAGCAGATTTGCAGTTTCATATACAATTGTCTTTTTTATTGTACTATATTATGGAAATGTTTATTTTATTCCATAATTAAAAATAAAATTTTTTAAAAAAAGAAAATTAAGGCCACTCTCAACCATTTCACTTTCAGTCTCCAAACAAATCCACACTATGTGAGGGAAAAAGGAGACCTGTCAATTGAGGGAGCTCTGAGCCATTTCCTCTAATGTGCTTAGATCCCTCTAAGGGGACAGGGACCTTGAGGACCAAATGGCACCATGCAGAGGATGGAATAAGAAAGGTCCAGGAAGGGTGAACCAGGGCTATGTCTAAATGAAGTCTATCTTTATCAGTTACCTGCCCCATCCTGAGGTGATACTGTTTCATTGCAGTTGTGCCATCCGGGACACCAGCCCAAGTTTTCAGGGAACTCATGACAAAGCAATCATATCAACACCTGAGGGTGAAATGGATGGAAAACCCATTGGATATGCTCACAGCAGAGTCAATTCCAGATGCTTTTTGTGGTGAAAAGGGTGTCCTGAGAAGAGGCAACAGTGCAGGGGGGCCCACAAGGGTGGAAACCACATTCTGTCAGAACTTTGTGGCAGCAAAGATTTGACAGACGTTTCAATGCCATATCCTGACTAAGCAGCAATTGTACTAATGGCAAATCTTTTGTACTAAAATAGAGAAAGAAAATCAATATATGCAATTTGCCAGTAGAATAAAAATTGGAAACCATATGGGATCATGTTACACAGATTTTTCCAATTGCCATGAGGAGTGCTATTGGACAAAATAAGTCTCTTTTCCTCTCCTACTGTTCCTGTTCTCTTCCAAATTTATGGTTCCTGTTCTCTATTTTTTGTTTCTCCACATAATTTCTCAGCTATTCTTTTAAGTTCACCCTACCTCTTCTTCCTTTCCTCCTGGCTCAACTTTCTCCCTCTTCTCTGTGGGCTGCTATTTTCTTCCTTGTGTGTGTGTCGGACAATTCAGGTGCAAGGCATCTTCATAGCTTTTTGGAAGGAACAATACTGCTTGTGTAGAAACTGTGGCTTTTACCACTATGGTTGACTTTTTGTTTTGGCTCAAATTCATTTGCATTCTAAACCAGAGTTGGTTTGGGGAACTGCTAAGCCTAAATTAGATAGTTGCCTCTAACTGAGAGCTTTGATCTCTACTCAGAAATAGGTCAAAAAAAAAAAGAACTAATCCTAGCTTGAGGGCCCTCTGTCTTTCTCTTTTATGCAGAATGTGTTAGCAATGATTAAATTCTTACAAAGGGCTATTAGCATGACCTAATTTGAGAGTCTCAAATTCTCTAAAGCTTAGTAGTCTGGAGCTGAAATGGTGCCTTCCTCTGGTTCCCCATCAAGTTCAATGGAACACTTGGAGCCTGAAGGTTCAGATAGAATATATTTTTTTTAAAAACAAAAAGATTCACTAATCTCTGGGTAAAAAGCAATCCACCTGATGGTAAAGACAGATAAAGGCCACCAGCCAGGAGATATAAGCAAAAAAGAAATTTTATAATTGTCTTTATATACTTCTTGGCCAAATGGCTAAAGTTCAGTTGAACTGCCTCAAGTTTGCTCCATAATGCCTTGGTTCACAATATCTCTTGTAAAAAACTGAAATCACAAGAGTTCCACTAGCATCCTAGACTTTAACATCTGAAAAAAAATGATCCCTAAAGCTAGTAGTTGAGAGCAAAATGAGAGTAAAACCAAAAGAAGCTACCATACTTAGCACACGCAAAAAATTACAAGCAGATGACATATTGGCTAAAATTACAAGCTCAGCAATTTGCACTACAGTGGCACAGAAGGGTATAATGGAGCAACTTGCCCAGATATGATACCCATTGAAAAGCTGGCCAATTATGTTGAAGTTTAGGGATGCTGGGAACCCTGAAATTCAAGGGCAAAAACATGGGTTCCACCTCGAATGAATTCAACTCAAGCTTTCTTTCAGTCAGAGACAAGGTTTATTAAAACACTTATTGAGGTGGGGAAGATTTTAAGAATCTGCTCTATTGGCCAGATTTTAAAAATCTGAACAGAGACAAGTTTATTATATTACCAATAGAAGTGAGCCAGACTCTTAAGGAATCTGAGCAATTTAATGGGGGGCAAGATGGATCTCATATACATAAAGTTATGGGAAGATCTGGATGCGATGTAGGAGTGGCTAAGTAGTTTGGTGTAACTGGGAGGTAAAGGAGAAGGACCAGGAAAGACCAGGTGCCCCAGGGGAGCAGCCAAGTGGAAGGAATCTAGGAAGTGGTGGTCTAGGATGGGGCCAGGTACAGAAAATGAGGGCTGGGCTGGGCTGGGTTAGAAGTAACAGAGAATTGGAGATTGGGGCAGAGTCAAAGCCACTATGCAAGGACAGTTGAAAGGATTATACTGGGAAGAGTCAGGTGCCCCAGGCAAATGCTGGGGAATAAGCCAAGTGGGAAAGTCCAGGGGCTTTTCCTTTTTGGGATCCAGATCCCATCCCCATTAATGAAAGAATAATAAGCATATCACCAGAAGATATCAGGGCTTTTGGAGATCTAATGACATGAATTGCCTCTCTGTATTTTGCCCTGGTCGCGTGTTCCTTATGTGTAGTGTCCTCATGAATGACACCTACTCACACCAATCTCCCGGATGATAGTGCGTATATTTGTGATAGAGTGAGCTCTAGATTTATTGGGCGGGAGTGTTGTTAGATTATGTCTTATTATACCATTCCTCTCAGGGAAGGGAAATCTACATGGATCCAGTCAAGTTTCTAGCTAAGACTAGTCATTTCAGGAGGAATAAAGATGCCTACATAAGTTACTGAGATATATTACTTAGACATGTAAATTCCAGCAGAATCTAGAACATCATTTAAGACTTTTCTGGGTTATAAGGGGGCTTATACATTCATGGATCAGGGGTTAAGACACTGGGAACTAGTGCACAAGTAGAATAATTATCCATCTGGATCCAAGTATATCAATGTTCTTGTCCTTAGGGATGCACCTTGATGTCCATCCCCTTTGAATAACAAAGCACAGCATCCCTTAGGCTCAGCTGCATATATGTCTCAATTTCCTTCTCCACTAGGAGGAGGGCATTTGAAAAGGTGCACCAAGTCACATAGGCTTAGATCCAGTGACAGTGGCCTCCAGGCTTCTTTCAAGAACAAGACATTCTATCTCCGCTCTGGGCATTTTCTCTGGCTGTCTCCCATACCTTGAATGATCTCCCTGCTCTACTCCACCTACTGACTTTCCTGATTTCCTTTAAGTCTCAACTAAAATCCTATCTTTTACAGGAAGCCTTTCCCAACTTCTCTTAATTCTAATCCCTTAGCACTATTGATTTTTTCCTATTTATCTTGTACCTAATTTGTTTTTATGTTTGTTTGCATGTTGTTTCTTCCATTAGATTATAAGCTACTTAGGTCAGGGACTTGTCTTTTGCCTCCTTTTGTATGCCCAATAGTTAGGACAGTGTCTGGCCCATATCAGGCACTTAATAAATGTTCACTGATTGATTGACTATTAATTATAGGGTAGATATCAAAGGATACTAGAGTAACACACCAGAGACCTATGGGTGGAGATGCATAGAAGACATCTGACTGAAGGCACTCCACTAACTAGCCTATTAAATGTCCAACAGTTAACTGAATTTACCTAGCAGCTGGAAAGGTGCTGAAGAACTCATGAAAACAGCAGCTGGTGGTTATTACATTTCTAGCCATATGATGGGTTGTGAATATGGTGAGCTAAAATAGAGATTATCCTTAACTTTTGAGATTAACATATTGAGGCAAGGCCATTCTCTAATAATATGGTATTGGGATTCATCTTATGAAAGCCAGGTATATACAATGGGGTAGTGGGAGTTTATATTTCAGCCTTTCTTGGGAGCAAGATTCCCCTGCTGCTGTAGTGACTTAAAACAGACATAACTGATTTTATTTTCATTGCAGAAAAGAGTGAACTGTTATCCTTTATCTGACTGAATAATTTGTCTCTGATCACACACAGTGGGAAAAGAACTTAGAATCCAATGGGATGGACAGGCATAAACCTGGGAAGGAAGTTATGAATAGCAATGAGAATAAATCATACCCTTAGAAAAGAGTCCTGGAAAGCATTGAGAAAGGCTGAGGTTGATAAAATCTTGTTGAACACAAATTCTGGGAGTGGCAATGCTCAAGTGTCACATGCCATTGAGTGGCTTGATTAAATGAATCATGGAGATAGCTATTCATGCCCACTGAGTGAGCTAAGGTACTTTGACTCTAGCACCAACTGATAGGAGTGCCCTCTATTAGCAGATGAAGTAATGGCTCTGCTTGTGTCAAACTGAAGAATAGCATTTCATATTATTTCAGTGTTTTTTTTTCCCCCTAAAGTACAGAGAATTATAGAGTTACTTTACAGAAAACTGTATTTTGCTATAGTACACAAATGTTAGGTCAGAACTCACACACCATTAACTCTTTTTTACTCAACTAGGCTTATAGGAATAAAGCCAGAAAAGACCTCAGATATCATCCAGTACACCTGTGGTTTTTTTTAATAAATGAGTAAACTGAGGTCCTACAGCAGAAGGAACTTGCCCAACGTCAGACATTACATAGTACAGTTGAGATTTGAACTAAGATCTACTGACTCTAAATCTAGCACCTTTTCAACTCTGTATTACTCCATCTCACTATATAGCCTTCATTATATAGCCATACTAAATGGTCACCAGCAAGCTAAAAGTTAAATTGTCTCTAGACTGACAGGATGACCAATCTGGTTATTTCTCCTACAAGAAAAGAGCTTGATAAAAACACTTACCATACCACAGAAATAATAGGGAGATTTTATCTCATTTTAAAAAGTGTATCGTTTTTTTAAAAAATGACCTTTGACATCTGTATTAGAGACACATTTGATCTTGTAATAACTTGTGTGAGTCTTGTCATTAGTAAATGGTTTTCTGCCATGGGGAAAAATAAGTTTGTTTTTTGTAAAATCTTTCATGACACAGTCTGTTTTAAGAAAGGATGGCAGTGCTCTTCAACCTCACCCTGCGGTTAGGATCAAATTCAATTTCAAGAGAAAAAGGCTTACAAAGAATACTTATCAAGATGGAGACAGACTCATCCCAACCTGGATTATGCTCTTTTATATAAAGTCACAAATGTTACACATGATCACAATCAATTCTTTTTATTTATAAACATCTTTATCCTTAGTCTTGAAAGTTTTTGCAGCCTTTCTTCAAAATCCTACCTATACTTTGCAAATCAGAAATCTAGTTAATATAACCAATCAGAGTAACCAAAATAGGGAATTTAGACAACTAAGTTTGTTTCACATTAATGTTTTAATTTGAAATTAACTATAAAGTTAGCCAAACTCTTTATTAGTTTGGCATAGCATGAGAACTGCTCTATGTTGACTATTCCTAGGAAGTAACAAAAAAGGATGCAAAATTCTAGATTTTACTATAGTAGTATAAAGAGAAGTAGACTGGTTTACTGGATAGAGAGCTTACCCATTCCTATTCAGATCTAATTTCAACTGTGTGGCCATGAATGAATCATTTAATCTCTCAAAGCCCCATCAAGCCACTTAATACTATAAATTACAGACAATTTGCTAACAACAGAAGTTCCTTACACTGAAGAAAGTACAGGTCTGGAATAAGAGTCATTAATATAATTGCTAGGTTTTTTAAAAAAATTTTATTGGTAAAGAAGATTTGAATTATACTTATAAACTTTTTAGGTTAATTTTGATGGAAATGTATCTAATTTAATTCATTAAAAATAGAAAAGAGGGAACACTAGAATATTATGCCTTCTATAACTATTTCTAAAAAGTCCCCTCTTGATTTTCAATCACCCATTTCTATATTTTCTAGAATATTTATATTTAATGATCACAATTCATTCTGCATAATGGGATCTTACTATAAAAATAATAGCAAAAGACTCTCACAAGTAAACCTTATTTGTCTTCACAGTATCCTCCTGTTGACAATGAGATTAGATATTATTATTCCTAATTTACAGTCAAAACAACTAAAGATTGAATAACTTACTTATGATCATGGGAAAATGAAATCTTTAATGACCACTCTTCTAAGTGCCTAGCTCAGGAATTGTTCCTTTATAGGCCACACTTACTTTTTAATCTAAAAAAGATGCTGAGAGATATGGAAATTAAATTCTGCTAAGGATCCAAAATCAATATATGATAGAATTTTTGGGCGTGTAAATAAAATCTCTAAAGATACAAAGAATTTTTGTTTAATCTATCCTCTGTATGGTGACTCAAAAGCAATATTCAAATACAGTATGAATATAAGGTTAAATATTCAGTCAAAATAGAGAAAGATTAATTTCAGACTTTGGACTTGAGAAAGATTAACTTGAGTTGTGGGCTATGGTTCTTTCACATTGTACTTTCCATGAGTACTTAATCTTTCAATCAAATTAACTACTATAAAGAATTTGTCACTAAAATGACGGCATGTAAATAACACATCCAACATGTGTCCCTGGATATAACATGGTATTTTGAAAACAGTTACTTCCAATTATCACATTCTTAGGCTCTTGACAAATACTTGTGCTGTACACACCCCAACAGTACCAGACAACACTATATGTACTTTTAAAAAAAAATTCATTACAGTATCCTACAGAAATGATTATTATTCTTATCTGTACTCACTTCTCATTATTCTGCAAAGAAAGTATAGGGCTTTGAGTTATGAGATTTTCTCCTGAACTACTTTAATATGCATAATCACAGAATGCCACAGATTTTAAAGAGCACAATTTGCCTGGCACAAAGTAAGTGCTTAATAAATGCTTTTTCATTCATTTGTTCATTTACTTGGTAACCTCAAAGTTGCCTAAGGACATCAATTTTGCGCTAATCCCAAACTAAGATGTAAAACTGATGTTCTAGATTGACTGCACATACTCTATCTTTTCCTATACCCTTTTATGAAACCAAATGGATAACTTCCCATGGAAGGACTATTTTCAGTTAGCAAGAAAAAACAATTTTCGTAAACAGTGGCTCATACTAACATAGTGAAGGACAAGTCAGGGGGAATACCTCCAAAAAACAGGTCAAGCAAATTCTGAAGCTATTAAACCACATGTGTCAATTCATCTCATGGCTTTCCATCTTGCCATAACTTATAAATGCAAGTTGCCCAGAAGGCCATGGGGCAAATGCTCAATGTCTTTTGATGTAGTGTAGCCCTGGTGAAAGTTTTGAGACAACTGAAAAAAAAAAGTCAGTATCACAGCTCAGAGTTCAAAGGAATATATCTGTGTACACCTGTACAACTAGAGCAGACCTCTCTCTGTAGTCTTCCCAGACCTCCCTCTCCTATTGCCTCTTCTCTTTGGCTTCTTCTCAATGGTTGCCTGTCATGACTACAGGACAAATGAATGTCATAGGCAGTCTTTTTCATACTACCCCTACAAAATAAATGTGACCCAGATGCCAGATTCCCTACTCTGTCTCTGATTGATTCTGACCACCAGTCTAGTATTGTCTCACACACTAACTAAAATTAGAGAAACTGCCATCAAAAGTGACTTGCATCTCAAAACTTATAACAGGTGGAAATTTTTACTTTAACTGAGAAAGCATGCAGGATGGATAGGAAAGCTATTTCTAATAATTATTTCTTATTTTTCTGTCACAAAAAAGGGAGTAAATAAAAATTTAAATACAATCATGTTAATATGAACAAATTAGCAACTAAAACAATTAACATAAACAAATAAAAACAAATAACACAAGCAAACAAATTAATGAAGTTAAAATAAATAATACAAGCAAATAACATCTTAAAGTCATATTCATATAAACAAATAATTAGATTTCAAATAATAATACAGTAAATATAATTTTAAACTTTCAGGTAATTTGCCAAAATTAAGTTATCTAAACCTGATGATCTAAATCAGTTTATTTGTCCTCATAACAATGAGTCTTGAAATATGGCAACAGGAAATAATGGTAAAATGATAAACTGAGATATGAGATTCAGGGATTCAAATCTTGGTTCAAATAATGTTTTAATTTGTCACTTTTGGCAAGCCACTTTACCTTTCTGAGCTTCAGTTTAATAAAATGTAATTGTGAGTCGGAGAAAAAGGATACGTGTGGAAAATGGAGAAGGAAAAGGTGGGTGGGGAACTTGGTATTGATGGCATCTTAATATAGAAAAATGAATTATTCAATGTCTAAAATGGGTTACTGTATTTCCTTAGAAATTTAAAGTCTATCATAAAAACAGATAAGGCTCATGACAGTACCTAAAGGATAACCACAAATTCTGAAAAGTGCACTTTGTTTGAGGTGTTGTATTTCCTCACACAGCTGCACTGCTGTACTTTCTCTACAGAGTCCCAGAAACCTCTTCATCATGTAAGCTCACTACACCTAGTAATTTGTACACCCTCCTCCCTATGACCTCTCCCTCTAATTTCTTGACTCCTCCCAGAACCCTCAGGCTGTCTTCTGGATTTTCTTTTCCTCTTAGATTATAAATTTCTCAAGAGTAGGAATTGAATTTCTATTTAGATTTATATTCCCAGTGTTTATTGAAGAGCCTAGCACCTGTAAGTGCATAATAAAAGCCCTTAAATAAAAGTACTGCCTAGTTGTTGAGTCTATGTTTTTCTGTAGTCACTGTTGTCCTTGATTCTTCATTTTTGCCAAATAGTCTATACAGTATTGGAATTAGTTGTTCTTTAAATGTTTGATAGAATTTGCTCATAAACCCATCTGGCCCTGGAGATTTTTTCCTAGGTAGTTCATCAATAGGTTGCTCAATTACTTCTTCTAAGATGGAGTTATTTAAGTATTTTACTTCCTCTTCTGTTAATCTGGGCAATTTATATTTTTGTAAATATTCATCCATTTTGCTAAGATTGTCAAATTTTTTGGCATACAC
Organism: Phascolarctos cinereus; assembly: GCF_003287225.1. Taxonomy (NCBI): domain Eukaryota; kingdom Metazoa; phylum Chordata; class Mammalia; order Diprotodontia; family Phascolarctidae; genus Phascolarctos; species Phascolarctos cinereus. The sequence goes on along the minus strand of NW_027555847.1, from coordinate 286,857,694 downwards.
TTGGGCAAAATAGTTCCTAATTATTGTTTTAATTTCCTCTTCCTTGGTGGTGGCTTCACTATTTTCATTTTTAATACTGGTATTTTGGTTTTCTTCTTTCCTTTTTTAAAATTAAATTAACCAAAGGTTTGTCTATTTTATTGTTTTTCCCCCATAAAACTAGCTATTAGTTTTATTTGTTAGTTCAATAGTTTTCTTAATTTCAATTAATTTCTCCTTTGGTTTACAGTATTTCTACTTTGGTGTTTAATTGGAGATTTTTAATTAGTTCTTTTTCTAGTTTTTTTTTTAGTTGCATGCCCAATTCACTGATCTCCTCTTTTTTCTATTTTATTTATGTAAGCATTTAGAGATATAAAACTTCCCCTAAGAAATGCTTTTGCTCCATCCCATAACTTTTGGCATGTTGTCTCATTATTGTCATTCTCTTCAATGAAGTTATTGATTGTTTCTATGATTTGTTGTTTGATCTATTCATTTTTTAAGGCTAGATTATTTAGTTTCCAATTAATTTTTTAGTCTATCTTTCTGTGGCTCTTTATTACGTATAATTTTTATTCCATCATGATCTGACAAGTATGCATTTAATATTTCTGCCTTTCTGCATTGGATTGTGAGGTTTGTATGCCCTAGTACATGGTCAATTTTTGTGTATGTGCCATGTACCACTGAGAAAATGTATATTCCTTTCTATTCCCATTCAATTTTCTCCAGAGGTCTACTGTACCTAACTTTTCTAATATTCTATTTACCTCCTTAACTTCTTTCTTGTTTATTTTGTGGTTAGATTTATCTAGTTCAGAGAGGGGGAGGTTGAGGTCCCCCACTAGCATGGTTTTGCTGCATATTTCTTCTTGTTAACTCCCTGAACTTCTCTAAGAATTGGATGCTATGCCACTAGGTGCATGTATGTTTAGTAATAATATTCATTGTCAATGGGGCTTTTTAGCAGGATGTAGTTTCCTTCCTTATCTCTTTTGATAAGATCTGTTTTTAGTTTTGCTTTGTCTGAGATCAGGATTGCTACCCCTGCTTCTTTTTTTTTTTTTTACTCCAGCTGAAGCATAATATATTCTACTCCAGTCTTTCATCTTTACCCTTCGTGTGTTGCTGTGTTCCAAATATGTTTCCTGTAAACAACATATTGTAGGATTATGGTTTTTAATCCATCCTGCTATCTGCTTCTATTTTATGAGAGAGTTCATCCTATTCACATTCACAGTTATGATTACTATCTGTGTCTTTCACTCCATTCTATTCCCCTTACCCCTTTTATGCTTTTCTTTCTCCTTTCTCCCTTTCCCTCCTCACTAGTGTTTTGCTTTCAACCACCATCTCCCTCAGTCCTACATCCCTTCTAATAGAATCCCCCTCTCTTTTCTTCCTCTTTACCCTTTCTACTTCTTCCCTCCCTTTTATCTTCCCTCATTTTTCTTTCCCCTTTTCCCTCCTACTGCTTATAGGGTGAGATTGATTTCTATATCTAACTGATTATGTTATTTGCTACTCTACCCAAACCTGATGAGAGTAAGGTTCAAAGAATGCTCATCTCTCTCCCTTCTTTCCCTCTACTGAAATAGGATTTTGTGACTTTTCCTGTAATGTAATTTACCCTTGTGTGCCTCCTCCTTTCTCAGTACATTTTCTAAGGTCAGACTAATACACTTACTTGGATACATTTAATCCACTTGATTAGATTTTTTCTTTTATCATTACATCAAAGTCAACTAATATGTATACTCCTTTAACATGGTGTAATAACAATCCAGTTCTCAAGAGCTGCAAGTGTCATCTTCCCTTGTAGGGATGTAAACAGTCTGCCCTTATTAACAACATTTTGTATCTTTCTGTCTCATTTACCTTTTTATGTCTTTCTTGAATCTTGTACTTGAAGATCAAATTTTTTGTTGAGCTCTGGTCTTTTTATCAGGAAGGTTTAGAAGTCCTCTATTTTGTTGAATATTCATCTCCTCCCTTGAAAAATCATGCTCATTTTTGCACGGTAGTTGATCCTTGACTGCAATCCTCCTTTCCTTTTCTCTCAGTACATTTTCTTAGTTAGATAAGATTAATATACTTACTTAGATCCATTTAGACCACATGATTAGATTTTTTTTATCATTACATCAAAGCCAACTAATATCCACCCCCTCTATGTACACCCTTTTAAAATACTGTAATAACAATACAGTTCTCAAGAGTTACAGATGTCATCTTCCCTTGTAGGGATGTAAACAGTTTGCCCTTATTAATAACATGTTTGTTTGTTTTTCATCTCATTTACATTTGTATGTCTCTCTTTGAGTTTTCTATTTGAAGATCAAATTTTCTGTTGAGTTCTTATCTCTTTGTCAGGAAGGTATGGAAGTCCCCTAATTTTGTTGAATATCCATCTCCTCCCCTGAAAGATTATGCTTATTTTCCCTGGGTAGTTGATCCTTGGTTGTAATCCAAGCTCCTTTGCCTTATGGAGTATTGTATTTATTCCCCCCACACAATCTTTTAATGTAGAAGCTGCAAGGTCCTGTGTAATGCTAACTGTGGTTCCATGGAATTTAAATTGTTTCTTTCTGGCTGCTTGCAGTATTTTCTCTTTGACCTGGTAACTTTGGAATTTGGCTACTATATTTCTTGGCATTTTTAATTTGGGATCTCTTTCAGGAGGTGATCAGTGGATTCTTTCTATGGCTATTTTAGCCTCTGGTTCTAGGACTTCAGGGAAGCTTTACTTGATGATTTCCTGAAAGATTCTGTCCAGGCTCTTTTTTTTTTCATAGTGATTTTCAGGTAAACTAATAATTTTTAAATTGTCTGTCTTGCATGTATTTTTCCAGGTTAGTTGTTTGACCAACAAAGTATTTTTACGTTTTCATTTATTTTTTCATTCTTTTATTTCTGTTTGACTGATTCTCACTCTGTCATAGTTATTAGCTTCCATTTGCCCAATTCTAATTTTTAACACATTGTTTTATTCTATTAGATTTGGTACCTCCCTTTCCATTTGACCTATTTTATTTTTTAAGGAGTTCTCCTCAGTGAGTTTTTGCATCTCCTTTTCTGTTTGGCCAATTCTGCTTATTTTCTTCAACGTACTTTTTTTCCCCCCATTTGGCCAATTGTGTGTTTTAAGGACTTGTTTTCTATAGGTTTTTTTTGTCCTTCCTTTTCCATGCTATTGACTGTCTCTGGCATACCTCTCATTTCTTTTTCCAATTTTTTTTTCTTCTGTCTCTCTTATTTGACTTGTATAATCCTTCTTGAGCTCTTCCAAGAAGGCTTTTTGGGCTTCAGACCAGTTCATATTCCTGTTTGAGGTTCCAGATGTGGGTTTGTTGACAATGTTGTCCTCATCAGAATTTCTACCTTGATCTTCACTGTGCTCATAATAAGAATCTACTTTATGTTTCTTTTGGCTCATGGTGTTTGCTTATTTCCTGGCCTTTAAAAAAAATTATCTTTCTTATTGGGGAGCAGGGGGCAGTCACCTAAGCTTCTTGTGCTAGGAGACTGGGGCCTGATCACTGACTTTGTATGTTGGGACTTCAACTGCTGGCAGTTGGAGGCTGTAGAGTTCTGGTAGGTTACCTGGTGTTGGGCTGGAATCAGCAACACTGGAACTCTAAGGGTAGGATTGGGTAATCTGACCCCTGGAGGTTGCCTGCTCACAAGGGCCTTTCCTTCCCTCCTATTGCTTTCTTAGGCTCCTTTCAGATGAATGTTTCACTGCTGCAGGATGTTTCTCCACCTGGGGTTTTCCCCCTTGGAGCACTTCCCAGAGATTTGCTGAGGCACTGGGAGAGTAGACTGCTGTAGAACACCAAAGCACGTGGCTATTTTCTGAGCCTGTTTCCACTGGTTTCCATGCCCTTACTGAGGCACTCTGGGGTCCTGGTGTTGGTGTTTGCCTGCTCCACCACCTGGGGTTCAGGATCTCCCCTGGTATGCTGAAGTAGGGCTTTCTGCTAGCTTGCTGGGATGACTCCTGTTCTGTAGTGCTCCCCTTCCCCTAGAGCAAGAGGGCCCTTTCCCATTAATCCCTTCAGCTACCTGTCCTACCAGACTGCTGCACCCTGTCTTTCTTCTGGTTCAGCTGTTCCAGGGTTTTTCCTGGGGTGATATTTTCTGAGCTTTTGGAGGCTAATAAGGGAGGGTAAGAGTGACTTACTTCTTACTCTGCCATCTTGGCTCCCAGAAGTGGAACTTGAGCCTTCATTTTTGGAGAGGGCTAGTGACATCTTGGTGTATCCTGCACCTGAATTAAATGGTCAGCCTCCCCCTCTCTTTCAGAGTCATTGGTGTCCAGTGTCAAGATAAGTCAAGATGAGTGGTAATGACCTGTGATGAAGTAGATGACCTTGGCATCTTCTATGTCTGACCACACTATTAATTCTCCACAGCACCTGCCTCAGCCACTTCATTGCCATTGGAACAAACTGTTTTTATCTGCCTATTCCACCCTGAGAAGTCTTCACATGCATAGGGTTGACATCCCCCTTACTCACCTAGGGTTTGAGATCTATCAGTAACCCTCAATCTGGTGTAGCCATCTTCTAAGGCAAGATGGTTGAACCGGGGTGTAGCCACTGTGCGCACTCCATTTTCTTGGAGCCACAGGTGGGAGTTGGACGAAAAGGTGAACACCAAATGTCGACTTGGCAAGCCCTCACACCAGAGATGTTAGTCATCTCTGAATATCTCATAAACCCCTGGAGTCTTTAAAGCTCATTACATTGTCGTTGGTCAGTTGTGTCTGACTCTTTAAACCCCATTTAGGGTTTTCTTGGCAAAGATACTAGAGGGTTTTGCCATTTTCTTTTACAGTTCATTTTACAGATGAGGAAACTGAGGCAAAGAAGGTTAAATGACTTGTCCAGGGTCACATAGCTAGTCACTGTCTGAAGACCATATTTGAACTCAGCTCTTCTGACTCCAGGCTTGGCACTCTATCCACTACACAACCTAGCTGCCCCTATTGTAATTCTAGTGTAGCCTATTTCAAATGAAACTCCTCGAGCCAAGGAGGAAGGAAAATGCACTCAAATAATGGGGTAGAGATACTTGTGTCCTAGAAATTCAAAACAAACATATAAACACACAGAAAGGCAGTTGTGATGTCTAATATTCTTACTGGACTATAAGTATTTTTAGGGAGGGAAATCTGTCTTAGCTAAACTTTTTGCCACCACTACAAAACAAACATAACATTCTATATAGAGTAAACCCCTAATACTTTTAAAAATATTGTAGTATATAGATTTAAAAGGGATTACTCATTTTGATAATTTAATCAACAATATTATATGATTAATGTTGACCAAATTAATTTTGCAGTGTCAATCCAGACTCAAATCCTTCTTTCTCAGAGTTCTCTTGGATTCTTGTGTCATCTCCCTAGAAGATAGCAAGCCCCATGGTGTGTGTGTGTGTGTGTGTGTAGGGTGGTGCTTTTGTGGCACCCTCAATAATTTCTTTGCCAGGCAATACCTCCTACATTATTGAAATGACTGGATTTTCCTAGTATATACTTAGTTCCCTTCTTTCCTCTTTATTGTAGCTATTTACAGCATCTAACAGGGCTACAATAATCCTGTGGGCAATGGTTGAGGTGAGGTAGCCAAGCTTCAAGGCCTTAGGTTTTAGCCTTCAGGTTTAGACTTACAGTGCCCTCTGTGTATTTCCTCTTAAGACCTTATACCCTGAGGGTGAGTATACCAGCAGAGTTCAGCTCTAGCAGGTCCTACCCAGGCTAAAAAGGTGTCTAGAACAGCCCCAGTGGCAGACAAATGTCATCTGAGGATGGACCTTACTAAACAGAAAGTGACTCATTGCTGTCAAGATTCAATATGAATGTAACAACATAAATACAGATAAAGGATTCATTTTCAGTTCCTAGATTTCCTTGTGAAAGTCCTCACTCCATTACTTAGCACTTTGAGTATTAACTGTTTTCCTCCACATGCTTAATTTCTTTGCACTTATAAATGATGTTTTCTAGGGAAGTATCTTCTTTTAAGTAACCAACTCAGAGCGATGATTCTGCATTAACCTTCTATTCTGAGGCATGACTATAAAATATTTACCTTGAACAGATTCCCAGTAAATGGTGAGAACCAGGAGAACACCTTTCTTCTGACACCAAATCCATGCTACTATGAACTGTCTGTCCTTAAGAACAAACGAAAAACCAAAATCCATATCCCTCAGAGAGCAGTGAGCTGCATGGTACAGGATGCTTGTGACCATGTCACTTTGAATCCTAGGTGGGAGTGTGTTAGAGTCAGCCAGCTCTCAAGAGCCAATTGTTAAATTTTCTGTGTGAGCATTTGCAACATGGAAGTTGTCAAAGGCTGCAAATCAAGATTGGATTTATTGTTTTGTTGGTTGTCTATGCATAAGAAAGCGATGGAGAAAATGTTAATGATACGTAATAAACCTAAAAGTGTGTCCTGTGCATATTATTATTATTATTTTGGCTAGGCAATGGGGTTAAGTGACTTGCCCAGGGTCACACAGCTAATGAGTGTTATGTGTCTGAGGCCAGATTTGAACTCAGGTCCTCCTGAATCCAGGGCTGGTGCTCTATCCACTGCACTACCTAGCTGCCCCCACATTATTTTTCAAAGAGCTGGATGTAAAACATTTACCAGCAAACCCTTGCCTAAAGCCCATCACAATGCTTCACTGCAAGTTGAAATAGGAAAAACAGACAGGAAATAATTACTGAGGTGAAAAATGAGGCCCTAGAACCTGAGGCTCTTTTTTTTTTTTAATGAAATAACACAAGCATTTCTATAACACAGTAGAATAAAAAAAAAGATGATTGCACATGAAACTACAAATTTATTAAGTACAACTTGCTATTCCTTTTAAATATATAATAAAGTTATGTGATTTCCCCCCTTTTTTTCCTTCTCCCCTGCCCTAGAGATGGCTCTACATTTTGAAAGAACTGATAAATAAAAGTATGCATAGAATACTTTTACACACACACACACACACACACACACACACACATTTATTTGTGTCTAAGTCTCTTTTTCAAAACCATCTCTATAGCATTTATTTTCTCATGAGGCCTACAACCCTGAGATTACAAGGATACTTGCCTTTAGTAACATACATTGTGTCCTGCATGTAGTAGATATTTTTTTATTTTATTTTTTTAATATAAATTTATTTATTTTTGGTTTTCAACTTTTACTTCCACAAGATTTTGAGTTCCAAATTTTCTCCCCATCTAGTCCCTCCCCCCACCCCAACACGGCATGCATTCTGAATAACCCTTCCCGTAGTCTGCCCTCCCTCTTCTCTCTCCCTGCCCTTCTCTTATCCCCTTCCCCTTCTATTTTCCTGTAGGGTAGGATACACTTCTGTACCCCATTTCCTGTATTTCTTATTTCCCAGTTGCATGTGAAAGCATTTTTTTTAAACAGGTGTTTTTAAAACTTTGGGTTTCAAATTTTCTCCCTTCCTCCCTCCCCACCCACCCTCATTGAAAAGGCAAGCAACTCAATATAGGTTATACATATGCAGTTATGCAAAACACTTCCATAGTAGACATGTTGTGAAAAACTAACTCTATTTCCCTTAATCCTATCCTGCCCCCTCCATTTATTCTATTCTTTCTTTTGACCCTGTCCCTCCTCAGAAGTATTTGCTTCTGAATACCCCTTTCCTAATCTGCCCTCCTTTCTATCACCCCCCTGCTGTCTTGTCCCCTTCTCCCCCTATTTTCCTGTAGGGTAAGACAGATTTCCACACCCAACTGAATATGTATGTTATTCCCTCCTTAAGTCAAACCTGATGAGAACAAGATTCAGTCATTCCCTCTCACCTTCTCCTGTTTCTCCTCCACTTTAAGAGCCTTTTCTTTTCTTTTTTTTGTGAGATAATTTACCCCATTCTACCTCTCCCTTTCTTCTTCACCTAGTATAATCTTCCTTCATCCCTTAATTTTATTCTCCAGATATGACCCCTTAAACTTCAACTTGTACCCCCATCTGTCTATCTATCTGTCTGTCTATCTATCTATCTATCTATCTATCTATCTATCTATCTATCTATTTATCTACACATATATACATACATATAATTTTTTCCCTCCAACTACCCTAATACTGACAAAGATCTCAGGAGTTATAAATATCATCTTTCCATGCAGGAATGTAAACAGTTCAACCTTAATAAGTATCTTATGATTTCTCTTTCCTGTTTACATCTTCATGTTCCACTTGAGTCTTGTATTTGAAAGTCAAATTTTCTGTTCAGCTCCGGTCTTTTCATCAAGAATGCTTGAAAGTCCTCTATTTCACTGAATGACCATTTTTTCCCCTGAAGGATTATGCTCAGTTTTGCTGGGTAGGTGATTCTTGGTTGTAATCCTATCTCCTTTGCCCTCCAGAATATTATATTCCATGCCCTCTGGTCCCTTAATGTAGAAGCTGCTAAATCTTGTATTGTCCTGATTGTGTTTCCACAGTACTTGAATTGTTTCTTTCTAGCTACTTGTAATATTTTCTCCTTGACCTGGGAACTCTAGAATTTGGCTACAACATTCCTGGGAATTTTCCTTTGGGGATCTCTTTCAGGAGGAATCGGTGGATTCTTTCAATTTCTATTTTTCCTCTGGTTCTAAAATATAGGGCAGTTTTCCTTGATAATTTCTTGAAAGAGATGTCTAGGCTCTTTTTTTGATCATGGCTTTCAGATAGTCCAATAATTTTTAAATTCTCTCTCCTGGATCTATTTTCCAGGTCAGTTGTTTTTCCAATGACATATTTCACATCGTTTTGTAATTTTTCATTCTTTTGGATTTGTTTTAAAGTGTCTTGATTTCTCATAAAGTCACTAGCTTCCAATTGCTCTATTCTAATTTTTAAGGAAGTATTTTCTTCAGTAAGCTTTTGGACTTCCTTTTCCATTTGGCCAATTTTTCTTTTTAGGGCATTCTTCTCCTCATTGGCTTTTTGGACCTCTTTTGCCATTTGGGTTAGGCTATTTTTTAAGGTGTTATTTTCTTCAGTATTTTTTTTGGTCTCCTTTAGCAAGCTGTTGACTTGTTTTTCATGATTTTCTTGCATCACTCTCATTTCTCTTCCCAGTTTTTCCTCTACTTCTCTTACTTGCCTCTCAAAATCCCTTTTGAACTCTTCCAAGGCCTGGGACTAATTAATATTTTTCTTGGAGGCTTTGGATGTAGCAGCTTTGATTTTGTTGTCTTCTTCTGGTTGTATGTTTTGATCTTCTTTGTCACCAAAGTAAGATAATATAGTCTGACTCTTTTTGAGCTGCTTGCTCATGATCCTGGCCAATTACTTGAGTTTTAAACTCTTTGTTAAGGTACGAATCTGCTTCCAATGTGGAGAATGTACTGTCCCAAGCTTCGGGGGTTTGTACAGCTGTTTTCAGAGATACTTGTAGGGACCTGTAAATTTTCAGTTCTTGCAAGGCGGTATGATAAGGGGTGAGATGTTTACTCCTTTCTTGGCCTGTGCTCTGGTCTATTAGTGACCACAAGCACTCCTTTCTGTCCTGGAACTATGAGGAGGGTTTTCTATCCACACTCACTCCAAGCTCTACCATGCCAGTGTTCCTCCTCACCCCAGGACCGCAGCCCAGAACTGTGACCCAGATCTAACTAAGCATGGGCAAAGGAAGAGATTCCTGTCTCAGCACTGGCAAAGAGATCCCTGCAATCTCCCTCTGATCAGCCACTGATTCCCCCTCAGTCTGTGGGCCAGAAGCTCAGGAGGCAGCCACCCCCCTGCGGCCCCACCTCTGTGCTCCCAGGGAACTGGAGCTGAGACACCGTCCTCTACTCTCAGCACCGGAGAAACAGACCTTTCCCACTGACCTTCTCAGTCTTTGGTGTTCATGGGTGAGAAGTGTGCAAACCTCCACAGCTGCCTGCTATTCAGTGCTGTGAGGTCTGCTCCAGGTTCTCTGAGGCCTGTGTGCCCATACTGCACTGAGCTCCTATCCCAGCCCAGCACAATGTACCTTTTTGATCAACCATGCAGGTTGTTTTGGGCTGGAAATTTCCTTCACTCTGTCTTTTTGTGGGTTCTGCTGCTTTTTGCTGTTTTAGAATTTGTTTAGAGCCATTTTTTACAGTTATTTGGAGGGGTTTGGGGAAGAGCTCAAGCAAGTCACTGCTTTTACTCCACCATCTTGCCTCCACCCCCTGATCCATATAATAGATCTTAATAAATGTTTGTTGATTTTGCCTCTGTTTAGATCATGTGGGCCCTGTGTAATTAGAAATTATCCATTCTGAATCACTAACATCAACTACAGCAGAACGCTTTTTTTTTCTTTTTGGTTGCCCACCAGATCTGAGTACCTCTCCTTCCTTCTGGAAATTTCAGTGACTAGAAGATTATGCTTTTCTAGAACCGTGATGTGATAATGATAACAATAAACAATCATAATGATGATAATGATGATGCCCTACTTGTGTATTACTTCATAGTTCACCAGTCATTTCATATTGTGTTTTTTTTTGTTTATTTTGCTATTATACTATGCTTACATGCTTGTTGAATGAATGTGTGAATAAATGAAGTAGAGTAGGCATTATTACTAACTTTTAATAGTGAACTGAGACTTAGTAGTCATAAGAACCATTTGTTACTTAGAAGACCTTGCGTTAGAAAAAGTATCTTCCAACCTCAAGTCTAGTGAACAACCAAGTAGACATTTAGATACGCACAGCACCAGGATTTGATAGATTGTGAAGGAATTAATTATCTATTGGAAAATTATTTTCAAAGAAGTTTGGTCCCCCATTCAGGTCCTTGATCCACATTCCCTTGTGAAAGTATTTCACAACTGACAATTAATTATACATAAACATCCTTATCATCTGTTTACACTGTTCTGTTACAAATGGCCTACCAATTTTGGAATCAAAGATATAGACCAGACTTTTTTGGCCTATGAGTAGTCCAATCTATGACACCCAAGGTAATGAAGGAACTAGCACTGATTTCCCAACTCTTTGGAAAAAAGAACAACAGCATGATGTACCATTCTTTTTCTTTTTTTCTTTTCTTCTTTTTCTTAAGGCTATTGGGATTAAGTGACTTGCCCAGGTTCACACAGCTAGTAAATGTCAAGTGTTTTATCTGAGGCCAGATTTGAACTCAGGTCCTCCTGACTTCAGGGCCAGTGCTCTATCCACTGTGCCACCTAGCTGCCCCTATGATGTACCATTCTTTTTTTTAAAAAAAAAGTTATTAATTTATTTTGATTTATCAACAATTACTTCCATATGCTTTGAGTTGAAAATTTTTCTCCCCCTTCTTCCCTCCCACCCTCTCCAAGATGGTGCACAATCTGATATACGCTTTACATTTACATGCCCATTAAACATATTTTCACATTAGTGAAGTTGTAAGTAAAAATTAAAACCAATAGGAGGAACCATCAGAAAGATGAAACAAAACTCAACAGAAGGTAAAAATAAGTGGTAGTAATTTGACTTCCATAGTTCTTTCTTTGGATGTGGGCAGCATTTTCCATCCTGAGGCCTCTGGAGATGTCTTAGATCCTCGTAATGCTGAGAAGGGTACAGTTTAACAATATTAGTCATTGCATAACATGTTTGTTATTGTGTACAAAGTCCTCTTGGTTCTGTTCACTTCACTCAGCATCAGACCACATAAGTCTTTCCAGGTTTTTCTAAAGTCAGCCTGTTCATCATTTCTTATAGCACAATAGTATTCCATTACATTCATATACCACAATTTGCTCAGCCATTTCCCAATTGATGGGCATCCTCTCAATTTCCAATTCTTTGCCACCACAAAAAGAGCTGCTATGAATATTTTTGTATGTGTGGGTCCTTTTCCCATTTGTTTGATCTCTTTGGGATATAGCCTTAGAAGTGCTATTGCTGGAACAAAGGGTATGCACATTTTTGTAACCCTTTGGGCATCATTCCATATTGTTATCCAAAATGGTTGGATCATTTCACAACTCCACCAACAATGTATTAGTGTTCCAATTTTCCCACATCTTCTCCAACATTTATCATTTTCCTGTTTTGTCATGTTGGCCAATCTGATAGGTGTGATGTGGTACCTCAGAGTTGTTTTGATTTGCATTTCTCTAATCGATAATGATTTAGAGCATTTTTTCATAGGACTATAGATGACTTTAATTTCTTCATCTGAGAACTGTCTGTTCCTATCCTTTGACCATTTATCAATTGGGGAATGGCTTGTGTTCTTATAAATTTGACTTAATTCCCTATATATTTTAGAAATGAGGCCTTTATCAGAGAGACTGGTTGTAAAAATTTTTTCCCAATTTTCTACCTTCCTTCTAATCTTATTTGCGTTGGCTTTGTTTGTGCGAAAACTTTTCAATTTAATGTAATCAAAATTATCCATTTTGCTTTTCATAATGTTCTCTATCTCCTGTTTGGTCATGAATTCTTCTGTTCTCCATAGATCTGATAGGTAAACTATTCCTTGTTCTCCCAGTTTACTTATGGTGTCAGCCTTTATATATGATGTACCATTCTTAAGAAACCTCTAGGTTGAGGTCCTAGTTTCTGTTGCATAGCCTGAACTAGATAGATCTCTTCTTCCCATTTGGTGCCTATTTCTTTTATCCCTGGAACCTTCCATGCTAAAAACTTCTTTGCCCATTCAACCTTACTGATTGATTAAACCTACTTGGTTGTGACATCAAATATGGAAAACCAATTAAATTAATATTTGACATAACCTATAAAAGCCCTGATTTTGGCCTATTTTATGAATGTCTAAGTGTGTATCTTTTTTTTTAATTGTCCCTGCCTCACTTCCATGTTCCTATCTCTAAGCCTTCCCTTAATTATCTCTTGCATATGATAAAGCACAGCATAGCATTAGAGACTAGTCTGACTCTTTTGAGAATGCAAAGTGCCCTAAATAGACTGGAATACCTGGTCACTCTGAAGGAAAAGCTTTCTTCTGTAGAGGTAGGTGAAAACTCAGATGTCCTAACACATCAAGAGGGAAGATAGGTAGTCTTCTGGCAGTTTGTGAATCTGAGAGCAGCCTTTACAGAACACCATTACTGACCCCTATTCCTCTTCCTCTTGGAGCCTAATGCCCAATGGCTGGCCCCACTGTGCTCTGGAAACCAATTGTATTCACTCCCTTCAATGTCAGAGATCTGGTTCTATTCTTTCCCCTAAAAAAATTCTTCTTCTCTTGTTGCCCCTGCTTTTCCCTTTCATGTCCCTGGGTATATTGTTTAACACCTAGAATCTAGTCTTGTATGAGTTAAAAGAAGTCATAATAATTTACCTTTTGCTTTATACATAACTGGTATGTTGATTCTTCTGTGAAATATGCTCTAAGACAAAAGATTTTTGTTAAGAACTAAGGCAGTGGGGTATGGGGTACTCAGCAATACAATCATATTTAGTGTTTTATTTCAATGTACTCTCAAATAGTTCAGATTAATTTAAATAAAATTTCCAAATGGACCAACTGATTGATACTTCTTAAGATGGTGATTTATTTCTGTCAGACTTCCTCCTATGCTTGCATGACTGACTGATTTTTATTTGATGAACTTGATGTCAAACTATAAACACTGACTCTTTTCTTCTTGATCACCCTGATCTGTTGGTTGCTTTCTTCAAGCTACCTTATCTTCCTTGAATGAGTCTTTTACTCAGTTTAAGAAGTAAGGGTTCTAGACAATAAGATGTAACTATGTCCCCTTGGGACCTCTCCTGGAAGCTTATATGGAAAAAAATCTGATGCACTAAATGATGCGGTGGGAATTGCTGGGGCCTAAATTTAAAATTCAGGTTTTTGAATGAATTTACAAAAAGCCCTTCCCTAACCTCATTACTTTTTTTCTTGGCTCACATGATACGATCAAAGAGAAGGTTAATATTTAAAGAAATTAAATAGTTTACTACATTGGATAAGGTACCAATAGTTTCTAGTAATTTCAAAAAACTTCTTAAAGATATTTCATTAAGCATATCACTTAATACTCTGTAGCAATTGGAGTCAACTTCCTTTTTAACACACAAAAATGAGCTGTAATATTGCCTAAGAAACTATAACCTATAAATTTTAGAGCTCCCAGAAGGCAATGAAGAAAGGATGTTGATTTTTCCTTCTTTTTCGTGCTTCATTTAAAACAAGCATGAATTTTCCAATAGACTTTAAGACAGAAATTGATAAGATTTCTAGACTCGGAGTTCAGGCTTTTTAGAAGAAAAAAAAATGCATCTGACAAGAGAAGCTAGATAGGGCAAGATAATATATTAACTAAACCTACTATTTTTCATGCATTTATTGCTCCATTGAATGAAGTAATAATCTTTCAATGAAACCAGAATAAAAAGATAAAATTTGCCTCTGAAGTAAGAGAACTCTCTTCTGTATTCCAGTGCATAGGTTAGAATGGAAGCACAATAGTATAGTTAAGAGATCACTCATCTTGGAATTAAGAGATATGGATTTATGCTCTGTTATTTTTATAAATTGTGCAATCTTGAACAATTTATTAAGCTTGTTTTGGAGGCTGAAGCTGGAAACAGAGAAAGGATGGTATTGAAGAGCATGGTGTAGAATTCAGTGGTGGGGAATCTGCAGCCACAAGGCCATATGTGGCTTTCTAGGTCCTTGGGTGAGGCCCTTTCGACTGAGTCCAAGTTTTATAGAATAAATCCTTTTATTAAGGGAATTTATTCTGTGAAGTTTGAATTCAGTCAAAGGGCTGCAGTTAAGGACCTAGAGCACCCCTGGTAGATGATGTGGATAAGATAGAATTCAAAAGAGTAGGTATTAAATAATAGTTGTCTGGAAGTAGAACTGGAGCACAGGAAGAGACAAATTCAGCACATCTCCGGGAATGGGGAAGGAATGCCTCACTGGGAGACATCTTCAGGAGACACGGCATTATGTATATATTTATTTAAAACAGATTTTGGTTTAGATGACAAAATGTCAAAGGAAGTTGTAGAAAGGTTGAAAATATTGTTGCGGTTGCTAGGTCTCCACTCTAAAAGGGAAACAAAGTGATGGTGAGAGTTCAAATTATAAAGAGAATCAGAATATCCCTTTGTGACTATTTTCTTTGAATGTATAGGTAAGATATATGCATGGTCCCAGGAATGAGTGTGTGGAGGGGAACCCATATGCCTCGATAAGGTTCCCTTTTGACAGAGGAATGTAAGTCTTGTGGAAGACACTAATTGTGAGGAAAAGAAAAATATATAGGTTCCATCACAGCGCTGAAGCCATTTTAGAGAATCTGGTCCCTTAAGAACCTCCTGAGGTTGAAACTGCTAGTGGCAACAGGACTTAGATTGTATAAATAGTCTGGGGCAAACAGGAACCTAGCGCAGGGATGGTGTTTACCTGATGTACAGGAGATATACAATTGGTGTTTATTCACAACAACAACAAAATAATTTCCATAGGGCATAGTTGCACAGTTGGTCAGGAAGAAGAGACTGGGGAGGTATAGAACTTAATTGGCTAGATATAAGCATATAGAAGAAGGAGCTGAGGAATGTTAATGAAGAAGATATGAAAAATTCAGAAATGAGATTGAAGGAAGAATTGGAGTTTTCCTTATTAGGAGATCAGTCACTTAGATCTGGAAGAGATCTTAAAGTCCTTAAATTTTTGACCTCTTCATTTTGCAATTGAAGAAACTGAGGCACAGAGAAGTTAAGTGACATGCCCAGGGTCACACCACAAGTGTCTGAGGTTTTCCTGACTCCAAGTCCAGTTCCCTAATCAAGTACCATACTGCTTCTAAATGCTAATTATTGATTGGGAATGACTGACTAGTAATGATAACTCTCTAGATTTCCCGAACTTGAGCCCCTATTTATCTTCCATTAGAATTCAAAATGCCTTCTAAAACACAGAAGAACCTCATGAGTGAATTGACTCCCCAATTGTTTCAGACACTGAGGTCTTAGGGTCTTGACGGTATTGCTATGGTAACTGCAAATGCTCTAGGCCCTGGTACAGGACTGAAGTCCTCCTTGTTTCCTGTCCCTAGGGGTTAGTATTTCAAGCGTTCAAAACCCTCCACCCAAATACTGTATCTGAAGCAGGGACTTTTCCTCACAGGCAAACTAAGACTGGTGTATGCAGAAAAGAGGTAGATCTGGGAGTATTTCTGCCAGACTAAGAGAAAGGAAGTCAGCATTCTATCTTTAGCTGCAGCTCTGTTCCTCCCACCCGATCCCCTATTCCCCAAGCTTAAAGGTTCACTAAGCAGGAAAATTCCTCTTGTCTTTGAAAGGGGAACTTGTGTCTCTCTTTAAAACTAGGTATTCAACAGTTAAGTTGAAACCTGTATAAATGAACATTAAGGTTTGTGAAAGCATTTTACATAGACAAAGGAAAGCAAAAACAGCTAGAGAAATCAAAACCGCTCTTTCTGATGTTCCACAACTTTTCTAGCCTCTGCATATGGCAAGGGACAAAGTAGGAATTTAAAGGAGTCCTTTGCTGGAAGCAAGAGAATTTCCTTCTCCCTGTGTCAATAGATAAGAATAGCTTGTTAGGGAGGCTGAGATTCCTCATCACTTGTGATTGCAGGACACCATCACATCCGCTCAGCTCCTGCTTAGTCAGCAATGCAGGCACAGCGCAATTCATAGTTTTTTCTTCTCAGATTCTCACCATGCCTCTTCCTGCTCCTCTCTATTCTATTGAAGCTGACCTTCTAAAACAAAGTTAGGAGCAGACAACCCAAACTCTGGAAATTCTAGGTAAACACACTCTCCAATCCCATCCTGCCCTCTACTAGCTAGCAAGTAGGTACCATCTTTTAAGATTTCTGTGACGATGCTCTGTGGGTAAGGTCAAAAGGAAAGTTACACAATAAAATAATTAATGATATTAATAATGAAAAAAAGGGCTATGTTAATGAGGGGAGAAATATATTTAACAAAAATTACCCTTCAAAATCATGCAATTGGTGAGAGAAAATTTGTGCTAAGTCCCTGTTTTAACACAGGTCCTGGAGCCTATGGCTCTGCCTTCTAGTAAAAGGGTTGAATCAGAGAGGCCAAGGGTACTGATAAGATGTGAGAATCAGAAAGATCCAATCTTGCAGCAAAATGAGATTTCTCAGTGATGAACATCCTGGGGAAAAAAGACATGATGGAGACTTTCAAAGAAGTCCCAAAACCATGTTTACCTCTCCTAACACAATGTAAACTCCTTGAGGGTAGGAATCTTTTGTTTTGTCTTTGGGATTCCTAGGGTCTAGCCTGATGCCTGATGTATAGTAGATGTTTAATAAATGCTTATTGAATGAAAAAAAAACAAACCAACAAAATCATGCAATTGAAATAATGCTAGAGAGATATCTTCAACTGTACAGCTTTCCATGTATGCTATTAAAGGATCAATCAACTAATAAACAAGTATTTATTAAGCACTTATTATGGGCTAAGTGTAGTATTAGGCCTGAAGGTCCAAAGAAAAATGAAAGAATCATCACCCTACAGGGGCTTATGTACTAGTTAAGTTCATACATGGAGCAACATCAAAGGTTTGGTCACCATGTGATATCTATCAATCTATTTCTGTGTGTATGTGTATATAAACATGTATATGCATACATATAGACAGACACATATTTATACACACACACACACACACACATATGTATATGTATTTCCTAACATTAACTCATTAAATTTCTCACTAAATCAAAATGTTGTCATTTATACTGGTGGAAAAATTACCCATATCAACAAAACCAAGGATCTCCCTTGTCTTTTCCCCTAGTCTCTAACAGTGGCCTCTCTCCTTTCCAGGGCCAACCTCCCTACTCCTGTTCTTTATCCCATCTCTTCCTGTCTTCTCCAGAAGATTGAAACCTTAATCATCTCTCTTCTATAAACTTCAAACTCTCCTTACCTATTGATTTTTTACCTACCACCTTCACCTCTCCTCACTCTTAAAAAAGACCTTTCACTTGACACTACCATCCCCTCAAGCTCAGTTTCTATATCTCTTCCTCCCTTTCTCAACCACCTGTTTAAACTCACTGCCTTTATCTCCTCTCTTCTGACTCACTTTTCAGTCCTTTGCATTCAGGCCTCCAGCCTCACATGACTGAAACTGCTCTGACTAGAGTTTTCATTTATCCCACAATTCACAAATCTGATGGTCTTATTCTAGCCCTCATCCTTCTCAAATTATGCTTGTTTCATTTGACATTGTGCACCACCTTATCCTGAACACTCTGGACTTTCATGACAATACCTCTTCTGGTTCTTTTACATTTTAAACCTCTCTTTTTCTCAGTCTCTTTTGCTAGTTTATTATTCCCATCACGCTATCTAACTTGGTCATTACCTTGCTCTGTTCTAGGACCACTGCTTTTTCCTCTCTATACTCTGTCCTTGTTGACTTCCTTAGCACTTATGACTTTTATTACTTGCTCCATACCAATGTCTCACACAGCTATATACTATAGAAATAGAGCCCCATTCTCTCTATCGCTTCAGTTCTACATCACCAATTGCCTCTTGGATATTTCAAGCTGGATATCCTGGAAACACACCATAATCAACATGTCTAAAACATATCTCATTCTCTTCAAATCATCTGCTCTATCAAATTTCCCTATTTCTTTTGAAGATAACACCTTTATTCTAGGTTCCCAGGTTAATAACTTTGGTGCTATCCTCAACTTCTCACACTCTCTCACCCCACATATCCAATATTTGGTAAAAATCTTGCAATTCTCACCTCCACAATATATTTCAAATTTGACTCCTCTTTGCTTATTCAGCTAACACATCAGTTTGGGTCTTTACCCATTTTTCTTCCTGCTTCAAATGTCTCACCATTCCAATACATCTATTGCTGGCAAACATGTTTTTAGTGAATATCAGACCATATCATACCCCTACTTAAAAAAAATAGTTTTCCTATAAACTCCTCTGTTTGACTTTTAAAGCCCTCCAAAAATTGGCACCAGCTTGCAGTCTTGTTGGACACACTTCCTCTTCTACACATTCCAATCCAACCAGCTAAATTGACATTACCTGTTCTCTGAACAGTATAGTACATCTCCCATTTCTAAGACTTCGTTCTTTCTTTAACATGTATAGAATGTACTCCTCCTCACCTTTACTCCATAGAATCCTTCCTTTCAAGATGCAGCCTAAGCACCACTATTTATATAAGGCTTCTCCATTTCTCCAACTGATACCATCCCCTCCAACTACCTTGTAACCTACTTTGTATTTATATGTATTTATTCTCTTGTATTATATTTATTCTCAATATATTATGTTTATAACTATATATGCACTACCTTGTTAGAATGTAAGCTCCTGAGGCAGGAATTTAAATAATAATAATACTTACATTTTTATCCCCACTGCCTAGTCCAGTGCCTGATACATAGTAGGTGCTTAATAAATACTTGATTGATTTGACATTTGAAAATAAATCATTTCCCCCTGCTATTTTCTATTACTGAGGCCATTCCTAGTCTATATTACATATTTATTTCTGATCTTGTTAAAATATTTTAGGAGATACAAGAATTCACAAACTTTTGAATAATTCAAAAACCTAATTTAATTCTATTTTAAAACCATTTTTGAAAATCAAATTCTATTTTAAAACTATTTGAATATATCTGTATATATATACACACACACACACACACACACATATATATATATATATATATATATTTGAATGCTGACTTCACAAAGAAATTGCTGTATTTTATCATAACAAATCAGAGAGTTGTTTAATTAAATTCTAGTTCCAATGACCAAAGAAATTTCACCTCAGGGTAGTGAGATAATTTACAAAAGGAATGGCAGAATCACTGTCAGTGATTGGAGAGAAATAAGGGAGAATTAGAAAGGTATCAGAAGACTGGAGATTAGCAAATATTGTCTTGATTTTAAGAAAGATTTGAGAAGATAGCAGCCAGAACATGCAGATCATGAGGTCTGGCATTACTACCTAGAAAAATTTCATAATTTATTAAAACATCCTCAAAACAGTTTTTTTTATCTTTAAAATGGAGATAATAATATTACCTAGTTCCCAGAAAATTTTTTTGGAAGATCAAGTGAAATAATTAAGTTCTTAGCACATAGTAGGTGATGTATAAAGTCAACTATAGTTGTTGCTATTGTTGTTACTTTAAAAATATCACTAGGATAACACAGATTTTCTAAGTTATTCTAAACTAATCTAATTAGGGAGAAAAAACCTGTCACCTTATTAATACACACACACACACACACAGTGAGAGAGAGAGAGAGAGAGAGAGAAGTAATCAAAAGAAGATTTATAACTGACATATGCCTACTCTCCCATTTATACAAAATCTTTATAGGAATAATTTATACATAAATGAATGGCATCCTTAATGAGTCTATCAATATATAAAAGAAGCAAGCTTTTGCAAGTGATATTCAACAATGAACTGAATTTTTAAAACTAATGAGGATCTCTGAAGAACAGTAGTAAGGCAGGTCATCAAAGAATTGCATGTCAAGAATGGAAGATGGACTAGTCATGTGATTAGAGTGGAGGCTGAAAAACAGATAGCTCATGGGTTCCACTTGAGCCCTCACGATGTCAGGAGAAAGCAAAGGAGTCCTCCAGAATGTTGGATGAACTCCTTAGGGTGAATTTTTGGGAAAAGATGGACAAGAGTAATATAGTACGGATGGATATGCATGGGTTAATGTTTGCATGGAGAGAGAGAACTCTAAGCTCAATGTGATCACAGATCAAGTATTTGAATTTTGATGATTAATATTCAACTCAGGTAATTGGAAATTATTTTTTTCTGACAGGAATGTCATACACTTGATCACATTATTGTTAGCTCATTATAGTTTCAGAGAAAAATAATCCTATTTTTAAGTGGTGATCTATTTGAGTTCCTTAGTGTTGTACAAATTCCTCTCCTGGGTCCATTTCCTCACATGCAAACTCAAGCTAATAATATATAGGATGGTTGAACATGATTGTGGACTTAGAGTCTATATTTTAATCTCTATTTATTCTACTGTTGTGTTAAGGACACAAAAATAACCTAAGTCAAGTGAATGTCAATTGACCAGAAACTGAAAGAAATATCTAATTCAATTGAAAAGAAAATAATTTAACCAGAAATTAAGATCACCAAAAGCGCTACAGATTTAACATAGATAGCAATAATGGCCATTTCTCTTGCCATAATGAAATTGATCATAATGAAATAGCTGGGTCGGTCAACACAAATTAAAAACCACCTTACTCAAGATCCCTTTAGTTGAAACAGACTAAGATCTTCTGGAGCCTATACATGCCAAGACATTTTTGTTTTATTTTCTCTGTATTTTGTGAGCTCTTTAAGCGTCAACTATATATCTGGGAAGATGGCAGAATAAGAGGCAGCCCAGGGCTCCACTTCTTCCCTTATTACCTTACATCAACAATAACAACACAAAGTTGCTCAGGAATAAAAAGAAACAGTAAAAACTAGAAGGAGGGAAATCAAACAAGCCACTACAAAATACATTTCTAGGGGAAAAGTAACTGATTATAACACTGGTACGTTGCTTCTGATTTTCCTACTTCTTGAGCTCCTCTTGTCCAATCCATGGATAAAGACATAAGGCAGATGAACGCTTTCCAAGGCAACTTATTTAGAAAGAGTCCTATTCTCTGGGTATGTTGCAAATCATAAAACAGACCATTTCCAAGGCTCAAAAAGGATGGCATCTATAGAAGAAGGAGGATCCCAGGTGGAATAAGGATGAGCTGTACAATTATACTACCCCACTAGGGATGGAAGAAACTTTGTAGTTATAGAAAAGGGAGAGGCCCAGAGATATACATCAGATTCAACTATCTAATAGTGGATAGGAGGAAACAGCCAGCAAGAAGATTGAGCTTAAAGGTGTAGAAGCAAAGAAGCCAAAGGCTTCTTAGAATTTCCACTCAATAGAGAGTCCCAGTAATGTGTCTTTCAGAATTTCTCTTAGAGGGCAGTTACTATATTTCCCTTAGGAGCAGGCCTGAAGGATTGGGACCATGTTGTAATGTTAAAGCATGTGAACACTATCATTGTGCTTCTTACAGTCATCTACTGATATAAATCAATTAGGCAAACAGTTAAAATTTTAAAACAAGATATTTAATAAGGCAGCATAGAAAGAAAAGTTAGTACAAAGTATTTCCCCCAAAGTCTGGGGCACACTTTTCTAACAGTAATATAGAATCCAGGGGAAAGTGGGCACAGGCTTAAAATATGACTTTGGCATAGAGGTAACTCACAGTTTCTATCTGCTGGAATTCCTTTTCTCACCTTTGGATTATATTCAAGAAATAGCCAAGGCCAGGTGTGGTGGTGCCAGTCTGTAATTCTGGCTATTGAAGATAATGAGGTTTGAAGATTTATTGTGCTCAGGAGTTCTGAGCTTACAGTTGATTATGCCAATTGAGTGTGCACACTAAGCTTAGCATTAATATTGTGATACCCCATAATCAAGGGACAACATATTCCTTAAAAAAGAAAAAACCAGCAGAATTCAGAATCAGAACAAGTCAAGGCTTTTTTATTGACTAGTAGTGGAATCAGGACTCTTACTAGTGGGTGCATTTCTAACTTGAATGACAGAGAGAGAGACAGAGAGAGAGAGAGAGAAGGAGAAAGGGAGGAAGGAAGAGAAAGAAGGAGGAAGGAAGGAAGGAAGGAAAGAGGGAAGGAAGGAAGGAAAATAGAGAGGGAGGGAAGGAGAGAGGAAAGAAGAGAAAAGAAAAGAGAGAATAAGAAAGAAAAATGAAAAGAAGAGAAGAAAACACATCTCTGTTAAACATGTCATAGCTGGAATTCTGCAGGGTTGAGACTGCCTTTCCTGGGTGTTTTTATTTTTTCTACAACTTCCAATGCAGACCTGGCTGCTCTTTTAGGTATATTTATAAGATGCCAATAGGAAGTCCAAATCCTTAGGTTTTCTGAGGTTCGCAAGTTCTTCTTTTGGTCAAGAAAGGGTAAAAGTAAGGCTAAGGCACTTTTCTCCTCACACTCAAGTTATTCCTTGTTAGGGCATTGACTGGATTCATCCACTACCAGATACTCACATCATCAATTCCAAATACTAAACTGGTTTTATATAAGTCCCATAGATGTGAGCAAATTTTCTCAATTAATTCAGATAGAATTTCTATGCAATACCACTTCAATTCTTCTGATGACTTTTAAGAACTTCAAAATTAATGGGGGCCTTTTAACAGCTAGTCTAATGCTTTTGAGTCATTGATAGAGTGATTCAATAAGGTGCTTTCATATGACTAAAGTATCAGGGCTGAGAAATGTGTTAGTTACTTTAAGTGGAGAGGTGTAATTGATTAGGTAATTGATTAACTAAATCCACTGCCAGCTGTACATATAGCATTTATATTTATATGTACACATGTTGTTCCCCAAATTGCAAGTAAGCTTCTTGTGAGCAGGGACTATTTGATTTTTGCTTTTGTGGATAGTGCTGGGTACATTATAGGTGCTTAATACATTCTGTTCATTGATTAATAGTTTTTTTTGTTTTAATTTATTTCAAACAGCTCTACAAAACACAACATGAAGCAAATGCTTTGTAAGTTTTTTTTTTTAAATGATGAAATGGAAAGAACAGGATGAAACTTGGAAATGAATCTGAGTAGGAAAGCAAAGAAGGTGTGAAAAAATTTAGCAATTAATTTTTAGGGGATGAATTTACCAACTTTTACACAAAAAACAGAGCTATGTGTATAAAAACAATTCATATTTATTGGCAAACTTAGAAAAAAACATTTCTAACCAAAGAGCTATCAATATTTTCAGTTTTCTATTTAACCATCTGAAGTAGCTTGAATTTATCATATTTTCTGGCATTTAACATGACATTTAATAGATCATGAAATACTGTTTTCTTCTGAACTGCATCATTTGTGAATAGCAGTGAAAGTTGTTCAAGTAGGCTATATTAGTATCTGAATTTTTTTTTCTGAAGCATTTTAATGGAGCAGTTAAATTATTTTTAGATGAATAGTTAATGGACTCTCAATGTGACATTATCACCTACACTCAGAATTATATGACCTACCAACCTTTTCTTGATGCAAAATGATGAAAGAAGATGAAAAAAGGAGTTGAAGTCAGATTTTCATAGGATATTTGAATAAATAGGATGTAACAGGATAAAAAAAGAATATTTTCTGACATTATAGAATCAACAATATTTCAATCGCCATAAACTCACGGGACTTTGGAGCTAGAATGGGTCTCCAACATCATCTAGTTCTACTTTCATTTTGTAAATGAAGAACTGAAAAAGGCTCGTAAAATGAAATGAGTTGTCCCAATTCAAAGTCACAAACTATAGAACAGCAAATATGATGCAATCACCTTACATTAGTACTAGTCTTCTCCCATTTGCTTTTTTTTTTTTTAATGATTAACATCTTAGTAGGTTGAAAATATAAAGATTACTCACATGTAAATTCAAAGTTCCTCACAGAGGATCATAAGAGTTTGAGATAGAATGAATCTTAGAGATCAACTAGTCCAGTCGCCTAACTTTTTAGTTGAGGAAAGTTAGATGCAGAAAAGCTGCATGTTTTACTCAAGGTCACTTATATACTGTGGAGCCGACCTGAGATTTGAAATGAGATACTTTTGACTCCAAATCCAGTATTCTTTTCAACATGTTGTACTGCCTTGAGGATGCAAATATAGCAGAGGAATTCAGTTAGAACAATTGCATACATAAAATCTCTCGTAGATCATGGATACATAGGCTAATGTATATTTTCACATCCACTTCAATCCATTGAATTTTCATTGTGGCACTCACAACAGAAGATGAACTATGCAACATCAATTCAAACACTTTAATGTTTATTATGAGCTGAGAGCTATGCTAACCCCTGGGAAAGATACAAAACGAAGTTAAACACGGCTCCTTTCCATTTAATGGCTCCATATGAAATAAACAGAAATAATAAATTTAAAAATTGTACATAGTATCAGAGCCAAGATACTAAAGGGTTAGGAACTAGTACATCAAATTCTCTTCCATAAAACTCTTTAAATAGAACTTGAAAATGCATTAAATTAAATCCTGATAGACAAATCCAGAAAAAGTCACAGTGAATCATTTGTCTAGCCCTATTCAGCATAGAGAGACAGAAAAGGAGGAATAAGAACAGGAGTCAGGCCAGGAGCAGGTATGGTCAGAGCACTTCAGTGCCCAGGTAGAGGCTGTGCACCAAGGCAAAAGGAGATTCCAGACTCATACTGAGTTCCATCACAGACATGCTGGGGAACGGTGACAGGAATGATCTTGTGGCTTTGTCTCCCATAACCCAGTGTCAAGTGATTGACGGAGAATGGGCCTCATACCTGCCCAAAGGTAAAGAAGCCCTGAGTGGTATAGAAGGAAATTCAAAAGCTAGCAGCAACAGCTCAACAGCATTGTGGCTCAGATCTCAGGAGTAAACAGGGCTTCATTTTCAGCATCTAGTCCCCTTCATAAGAATACTCAGGGCAGGAATCTCAGATCAAAAATGGTACCTACAATTCTTCTACTCTCTACTGAGAGAACTTTCCATCTACCTGATAGCAGCTGACTCCAGCAGCAGTCTACTTTTCTTCAGACCCAAACCCAAGTAAGTAATTTGCAGAGATCATAGCAAATAGATTTTGTCTTAGATCAGACCACTCTGGGAACACTGAAAGCTGGCATATCACCAGCCTGTCTCTGATATACTAGAATAATACTATGTTCAAAAACACAACATTTACAGCCCACGATTTTCCCTTCAGAAGTGCTGTGGAGTACCTCCTAACATCAAGTCCGAAGTCAAGAATAGTCTAGAAGAATGGGCAAACCAAAAATGAAGCCCAACTTAAAGAATTATTATGGTTGTGGGTAAGTTCAAGACAAAGTCAGGAGAAGAAAATACTCCAAAATATCTACAAACAAAGCCTCAAAGGAAAACACAGCCTGCACAAATATTAAACTATACTTCCTGAGAGAGATAAAGTAAGAGAGTTTTTTTTAAGAGCTAAAAATGATTTTTATAAGTTAAATGAGCACTTCAAGGAAAAAAAATCAGAAAAGAATTGAGAACTATGGAAGAAAGAACTAGAAAAGGAATTAATAGCTTGGCACAATGGGTGCAAAACTTTACCAAAGCAAAAAACTCCTTGAAAAATTAGATGGACCAAATAGAAGCCCATGACCCTTTGAAGCAATGAGACATATTAAAAAAGGATAAAAATTTTAAAAAATAGAAAAATATATAAGGTATCTAATAGCAAAAAATAACTGATCTAGAAAACAAATTGATGCGAAAAAATATTAAGAATCATTGGAATATTTGAATGGCATGATGAAAAAAAGAAACTGCCAGAAAGAAAGAATTCAAGTTCTAAGTAGCCACAGTCAGAATCACACATGACTTAGCAACCATAATGAAAGCATGGAGAACTTGGAATACAGAACGTTTTCACTTTATGTAAATTCACATTGTGTAAACTCAACTTTACATAAAGAATTCTGAAAGAAATACTCATTCCAAAAAAATAACCACGTTAACTTTACTGTATAGGACTGTGCTCTCTCTCACCCCACTCTTGCCCCTTGGCACAGCCTCCCGCCACAAAAAAAAAAAAATCAAGTTCCAGGAAAATTGATGTGTGGAGAGACTACTATCTGTATATCCAGGCCCTACAAGTTTGTCTTACATTTGTTTGCCCTCAGGTACCATGTGTCTGTCCCTGGCACCTGTGTGTCATCTGTCCTCTCCTGTCTTTATCCATGTCTGGACCCCATGTGTTTTCCCTTGCATGTTCTTTTTCTTGGTGATGGCCAGGGCCTCAAGTGCCTGGCCCTAGCCCCTGCATGTTCCTCCTTCTGCTCTTGCTTCTCTTTCCTCCTCTCCCATATGTCCTTTTACATAGATGTCTTACATAAAGTGAGAACTGTTTATATAATACTCCAGGAAAAAAATGATGCAGACTTACAACTGAGAATAACTTACCTAAAAAATGAGTGGACTGTTACTGGCATGGAGGGAAAGGGGCTTTAATTAAATAGAGGACTTCTACACATTCCTGAATAAAAGATCATAGGTGCAAAGAAACTTTGAAGTTCAAACACAGGAGTGAAGAGAAACACAAAAAGGTAAACATGGATGAACAATGAATGATAAATAACCAAAGAAGAATAAATTGCTTACATTTAAATATGGGGAGATGATACATGAATCCTATCATCAGCAGAAGTCATAGAGAGATAAGGCCTAAGAATGATTGTATCATGTCTCGATGATTTTTAGAAAAGAAAGGAAAGAGAGGTATACCCTTGGAGAGAGGGAGAAAGAAAAAAAAGATCAGAGAACATTATCTGAAATAATATGAGTGTGCAAGTAGATATCAATACAAATAAAATGGAGGGGGTGAGAGGATGGCTGACAC
Source organism: Phascolarctos cinereus (assembly GCF_003287225.1). Lineage (NCBI taxonomy): Eukaryota > Metazoa > Chordata > Mammalia > Diprotodontia > Phascolarctidae > Phascolarctos > Phascolarctos cinereus. The sequence goes on along the minus strand of NW_027555847.1, from coordinate 286,830,208 downwards.
TTGAACTTTACTCTCAGCTGTACGTGTCGAAAGACTGAAGAAAACATACATACATACATACATACATGCATGCATGCATACCTACCTACCTTACTACATACATACATATGTACATACATTCATAGTTTGGTATATACTTCATTTAACAGGGAAAGAGGAGAATGGGAGAGGAAGAATTCAAAGGATAGATTAGTTCTAAGGAAAACAAATTTCATTTATTTACACAAAAACATTTACAGCTCTTTGAGATGGCAAAGAATGGAAATCTGAGGAGGTGCACATAAATTGGGTATGGTATATAAATATGGTGGAATATGATTGTGTTTATCTTTTATTACAAAAATGACCAGCCATGATTCTAGGGGCCTATTGATGGAAAAAAAAATGATATCCACCTTGTAATGGAGAGGTGAAGGACTCAGGATGTGGAGTGTGACAAATGCATTTTTGAACATGACTAATGTAGAAATTTGTTTTGATTAACTGTACGTTTTTTTGGTGTGTGTGTGTGTGTGTGTGTGTTCTCGATTGTGGGTGACAGATGGAGTGAAATTAAGAAAATATTTAATTAAAATAGCACATAAATGTAAAAGAAAAGAGCAAATGTAGTGAGTGGCATGTGAGCTCTGAGGAGGGAAAGTCCTTACTAACTAGAATCAAAGAAATGCATGATACATATGCTAAACCCATTTACCATATGTATACTTATTAGAGCTCACTGGCACATCACTAGGATTTACAGCCATTAATGTATGCAATCAAACTTTATCGACTATACAGTAATACAAACATCAAGCTCTCTAGGAACAAACTGTTAACTTAATTCCTAAAGGTCCAGGTAAGTATGTTGTGAACTGGTAAACACGACCAAGTTTCCTCTCTGCCTGTCTAGCAATTATGCATCTCCCTCCAAGATGGCATTCTGGCAAGTCTCCATCAATCACTGCTGTTCTTGAGTGAACATGAGATGATCACATTTCCAGGGACAAGGAATGCAAGAGACTCCTAGTTTTATGCCAGGAACAAGGTGATAACTGGGGTCTAGAGTGGGTTTTTATAATTTTGGCTAAGGGATTTTACAAATTACATCCAAATTCTGAATGGTGATTACCTAAGCTTATCATGAAACTACTAATCAAAGTTAAAGTCTTTACACAAGTATTTATCCATTATTTACTTGATTTGGGGGATACATCATTAGTAGTTTGCCCCATTTAGGGGAAGCAGACATTATTGGCAGACTACACTACTCAAGTGCTTATCTTTGTAACCCTTGTCCCAAAGCCCATCGGTGTGAGATTCTCTACTTTTTGGTGGAGATGAATCCCTGCCCTCAGTAAGGGGCAGGTTAGAGTTGATGAGAGGTGAGAGAGCTTCAGCCTTCACCAGTCTCCCTTTGGGATTCTTCAGGGTCATCCTCCTTTGGGGATTCACCGTGTTTTGATCACTTGGGATACTCTGAGGGGGAAGATGTAAAAGATCAACCCCACTTCAGGTTGCTTAAGGAAAAGACTGTAGGAGCTGGCAGTCTCTATCATGACTATGTCCTCAGCAATTTCCTCAAATCACTATTCCCTTGGATATTTTTGTACCCAGAGTGCCCTCTACAACATCTCTGAGTTTCACTAACAGCTAGGTTTCCCCAGATACACAAAAGATGTACAGAGCCGTGCTGGAGCCAGTTTTTACTGTCCTGAGAGAACTGATTGTTAAATTGTAATTGTAAGCATTTATACCTCAGAAATCAGCAAATGTTACAAATTAGGACTTGACATAATGTTATATTGATTATCTAGAATTAAGAAATTGATGGAGAAAATGTTAATATCGCATATTAAACTTAAAGATGTATCATGTGTAGATTTTCTTTTCTTGAGAGCTGGTTGTTAAACATTTAATAGTACACTAAAATATGAGAGATTCCTGAGTTCTCACACAACCTTTCAAGTTAACAATGTACAGTATAGTATTTATTACACCTTGCAGAGAATGAGGACATATAAAGTCTGTGTAGTGGCCCTAAAATCTATAAAATCTATACAATTTGATTATCTGGATAAGGCCCTTTCACCAGATTCCTAAAATTCAATACCACACTATTTGAACTATTTTCAGAAGGGGAATAAATTTGGGGTTGCTAGCGAGGCAACTTCCCTCCTCCTAACAATCCAGTAAGAACCAATTTCACTCCAGGGATACATATAGAACTTTATCCACATGGTCCTACCCTAAGGAAGTGAAATCCCTAGAGAGGGAAACAAACTTGAGGTTGCTTGAGAAGCAGGCCCTTTTCTGTTGGATCTGCAATGTCTGAAAATCGTGGTAAGAACAGAGAGCAAAACCTGCAGCTTTTGCATTCCCTGGTCATGGCTTTTAGTCCTTGGCAGCTCTGAGCCATATGAGTGACCCTCTTGGTGTTTGTTTTTTTTCTGTTTTGGTATAGGAACTCCCACTGCACTTGCTAAGGAGTTTGGATTCCAGGATTCTTCTTCTTTTTTTTTTCCCAAGGAGCAAAAGCTGACCTGAAATTTCACTTTTTCTCTTTAGAAGTCAAGGTTTTAGAGCTCTCTAGGAATGTGACATTGTTCGTGAAAACCTCTGTCCAGGAGGCTGGGGTTCTAGCACTAAGGGTCCAAGAATTCTCTCTCAGTTTGGGCTTCATATATGAAAACACATGTGGCTGCTATTTGCCTCAGTTCCAAGGCTACCTGAGAAGGAAAACGCTAAGTTCCCATACAGGCCTTTTCCTTCTTCTCAGCATGGCTCTCTTGGATATGTCCTTCAAAAAGAATAATCACACACACACACACACACACACACACACACACACACACACAATTTTAAATGCTAACACTACAACCGACCTTCCTCCCTTCTTTGTAAAGGTTACAACTGTGGCTGCTCATCACTTTGTCCTCAATCAATCCACTACAACCAGAGGTTTAACTAGATTTTTTTTTTCACCTGGAGCTAGAAGAATTGGGAGAATAGAGTGGAGGGATTGGTTTGCATACTTAGGTGGAGAACAAGTTGTAGGCAGCAAGGACAGTCTTACCACTAATGCAGTTGCAATGGGCCAGGGGGCATCCTCTCCCAACCTCCACCTACCTGTAATTCTAGTACCTTGACTTCTCCATTTTATTGTTTGGTCTAGCCAACCCCATGGAGGTTCAGGTCAGAGGACCTCAAGAAATAGGTAATGCATTCTTTACAAGTAGGAAAAATGTGCTCCTATAGCCATTCACCACATCCTCCCTCCCCTGTGTTGGTAGCCCAGGAAAAGCTCTGTCCACCAAATCCTTGTTATCTGTGACATCAGTGCAAGATGATCAATCCCTACTTGATGAGATACAAAATCCCAAGCAGGGTTAATGATCCTGTAAGCTTATCAAGAGAATATACCCTTGTTCAATCCCCCACATTTGAGAATAAATTGATCAAAGGTACATGGAAGCAGAAACCAGGGGATGCATTAGTTAAGCTACTTTTTTAAATTTCAAAATCAACATTTACATGTTCTTCCTTTTATGCATTACACTTAATTTATACATACTCAGCAGGTGTTTCTTTTCTTTCTTTAAAAGGAAGCAGGTGTATAATTTAAGTGAGTTCCCAGATATCATAATAGGTGCTACATAAACCAGAGGGAGATGGTAGGCTTATTTCTGTAAACAAACAGAAGTTAGTAAACACATAGAGTAATAATTTACATTGCTAGAGAATATGTGGGGCTCAGCATGGATGCAGTCATTGGAATGAATATGCATCAAATCTACAGAAATCATAAAATTTAGGGTAAATATTTTTATTACAATAAACAAGACTAATCAAGATGCAGATCCTATACCAATATGAATTAAAATAAATTACTTTAAATATTTCATTTTCTCACAAATATGCCAATTCTTAGAACATTTTAAAATTTATCTTTTTAACAATATTGAAATACTTTTTCACAGTTTCTACATGCCACACTTTTTTGATTTCCCTACATAACTTGAAAGAACACATGCAAGAATTAAATCTTACTTTGAGACCATTTTAATAGAAATGAATTATATTTTTGCAAAATCTAGCTTCTGCTACACTTAAATTTTGTCTCTAATTAAAACTTAGTATAAGTGAAAAAGAGGCTGACAAATTAAAATACATTTGTTTTGAAAAATGTCTTTAGTTGAAAGAAATGTAATTTCATAAAATTATGAAAATATTTTTGTAAATACTCTCATTGAGACAGTTTTGAGATGTTTGTACACAGCACCAATACAATGTGCTTTCTCTAGTTAATTGGATGGTATCTTCATAATAATAAACTAGAAAAAATGGAAGCAGTTATTAAGGTGGTTTGCAAAACATTCAATCTACAAAATCAATTTGTCAAGAATAACACAAGAAGAAACAATAAGAGTAATGAAAACCTTTATGTTTATACTGGTGGTTTAGAAACCGTTAATTGAATTTCATTAGTTTTAAGTGATTTTACTTAAAGATTTCTGCAGTTTGAGCTTTCTTATTTTTATTCTCTCCTTTTATTACATTACTTAAGTTTTATACATATATAAAGAATTATATGTGTATATGTGTGTTTTTACGTAACCATAATTTTATTTTTTGAGCAAAAATAAATAATACAACCAAAAAACCTTTTATTTTATTTTAACCACTTCTTATGGGGATTCTTCTAAAATAGGCTTTATATTTCCATGCCTTCCTCAACAGAACACACTGACCACTGTTTTACCTCCCAGTAATTCAAGGTCAAAATAACACTCATTGAATAATTTAGGTAGTGCTTTATGGTTACCAAATTTCATCATGTGCAATATGTCATTTTGTCCTGTCACATGTGAGGTGGTACAAGCAGGATCACTTGAAGATGATACAAAACTGAGAGGGATAGCTAATGTGCTGGATGTCAGGTTAGAAACCTAAAAGATCTTGACAGTCTGAAAATGGGCTCAATCTAAGATAATGTTTAGTGTACAGAGAATAGACTTGTGATTTCACTACTATAGGACAATCCCAAGTGAGGAAATATCTTCTACAAATTCATGTCAGAACCTTCTTTGCACTTTAGAAGCTTAGAGAATTGTCTAGAGCACGGACTGATAAACTGACTTCAGGTTCACAGGACAAGTATATATCAGAGGCAAAAGAATCAAGATTATCCTTGCCATGGGGCTTTCTCTCTATTCAGTATACCATGCCAAATTTGAATTAAGATGAAATTTAATAATAATAATGACATTTATGTAGCACTTACCGTGTTCTAGGTACTGTGCTAAAAACACATCATAATTATTATCTCATTTGATCCTCACAATAACTCTGGTATTATTATCTCAATGTTTTGGAGAGGGGGAAACTGAGGCATACAGGATTTAAGTGACTTATTCATGGTCACTCAGCTAGTAAGTGCCTGAGGCTAGATTTAAGCTCAGGTCATTCTGACTAGAGGCCCAGTTCTCTATCTATTCTACTACCTCACTGCCACCAATGGTGATTAAAGATAAAATTCAAATAAAATAGAGGATGTCTAGAAATCAATCTTTCTGAAAAAGATGAGAATATCTTTCCACAATTGGTTTTACTCATTTTATTAAATATTTCCTAATTATATGTAAAAAATAATAATTTGTTTTTTAAATTTTGAATTACAAATCTCTCCATCAGTTCCCTCTCCTTGAGAAGGTAAGAAATTTGATGTTGATTACACATATGAAGTCATACAAAACACATTTCTATATTAAGCATGTTACAAAAACACACACGAAACATGAAACAATAAAAATAATGTAAAAAATGTATGATTCAATTTGTATTCAGAATTAATTTCTTGGATGGATAACATTTTATATCGTGGGTATTTGGAATTGTCTTGTATCATTATCTTGATCAGAGTAGCTAAGTCTTTTATAGTTGATCATCCTTACAATATTGTTGTTGCTCTGTACAATGCTCTCCTGCTTCTGCTAACTTCATTTGGCATGAATTCACCTAAGTCTTCTGGAAACCATCCCGCTCATCATTTCTTGTAGCACAATAGTACTCAATCATAATTGTGGAACACAACTTGTTCAGCCATTCTCCCACTGAGGAGCATTGCTTCAATTTTCAATTCTTCACCATAATAAAATGAGCTGCTATAAGTATTTTTGTACATATAGCCCCTTTTCCTTTTCCTTTTATGTCTTTGAAAAATATCCTAAGTCAAAGGATATTTAAAAGTTTTATAGTCCTTTGGATGTATTTCCAAATTGTTCTCCAGAATGGTTGTATTAGTTAACAACTCTACCAACAGTTAATTGGTGCCCCAATTTTTCCACATCCCCTCCAGCATTTATAATTTTCTTTTTCTGTCATGTTAACCAATATAATAAGTGTGAGGTGAGAATTGTTTTAATTTGCATTTCTCTAATCAATAGTGATTTAGAACATTTTTATGTGACTGTTGATAGTGCTGATTTCTTCTGAAAACTACCTATTCTTACACTTTGATCATTTATCAACTTGAGAATAGCTTATTTCTTAAACAAAAAATGTTTCAGTTCCTATATCTTTCAGAAATGAATCCTTTATCAGAGAAATAACTTGTAAAATTTTTCTCCAGTTTTCTGTATTCCTTCTAATTTTGGCTACATTAAGTTTATTTGTTCAAAAGCCTTTAAATTTCATTTAATCAAGAATATCTCTTTTACTTCCCATAATTCTCTCTATTGTTTGGTCATAAACTCTTCCTTTATCCATAGATTCTATAGGTACATTTTTCCATGCTTTCCTAATTTACTGGGATGAGATAGTATTGATTTTTTAATCAGGTTGTCCATAATATTTCAAATTCAACATGTTCTCTCATTTCAACTTGTGACCCATCCTACAAAACCCCAGCTAATTTCTCTAATTCTATTAAAGCCACCTCAAACAGTCAGGTTCATAACCTTGGACTTATCTTTTAATTTTTTCATCTCCTTCACCTCCCATATCCAATAAGTTTCCAAGGTTTCTCCAGTCTACCTGCCCAAAATATTTCACATTCATTTCTTTTTCTCCACTCACATGGTCACTAACATAATTTATGCCCTGATTACCTCTTGACTAGTTCTTTGTGATAGCCTCAGAATTGGTCTCATACCTTGACTTTCTTCTCCCTAATCAATTCGTTACTTTTCTGCTCAAGAAACCCTGGTGACTTCTTTCTTCTAAGATCAAATACAGATACCTCTATTTGTCTACGAAAGTTTTTCACATTTTGGCTCCAGTATACCTTTTCAGGGTACATCTCTTTTCTTCACACAGCCTATATTCCAGTTTGCTTTTCCCAGTAAACATAATTACATTTCTGGACTTTCTTCCCAAGCTGCAATTCATTGCGTCTCCTCCTGATTCTCTGAAAATCCCTAGCTTCCTTCAAAGCTCAGTTAAAGAAATATTTCATACATGAAGCAAATCCTGATCTTCTTCCCAGTAATAAGTTCCTTATCCCCAGAAATTACTTGGCACAATATATATTTTGTTGTAATTTCATTTGTATTCATTCCTTCCCCTTAATAGAATATAAGCTTCTTAAGGTCAGGGTCTTTTTATTTTTTATCTCTGTATCCCCAGCATCTGTTTCATACTAATTAAGTGCCAGATGAACTTTGTAAATGCTTGTTGAATTTGCATGAAATTGAATTTCTTTGGTCAGACCACATCTGAAGTATTTTGTTTCATTATGAGTACCACATTTTAGGATGGTCCTTGGTAAATTTCAGAGAATCTGAAGGAGAGAAATCAGGGTGGTAAAGTGACTTAAGTTCATGCCATATAAGGATCAGTTGAAACTGCAAATATTTAGCCTAAAAAATAAAAGACTTAGGGGAAAACATGATAGCTGGAATACTCCTTGATTCCTAGTACCACTTCAGGCTTTCCTTCTACCACCATCATTGGGTAATCTCTCCTTTGGGCTTAATTCCATGTCTGCTGATCTTCACTGTCTTTCTCTCCTCTTCAACTCTTGCCTCGTGCTAGGGGGACTTCAACAAATACATTTATACTTTCTGAAAATCCTAATTTCCTGCATTCTCAGCTTACCTATGACCATCCCATTTCAGCTATACTTGGAAACAGTCATACACTTGATCACCCACAAATGCTCTACTGACTTCCCCTTCTCTCACCCACTTAGCTGAGAAACCTACTTTGTATTTCACTAAAAAAAACCAGAAGCCATTCATGGAAAGCCTTTTTTCCCCCCATCCTTATCACATCACTCATATGACATCCACCACTATTTCCTCCTTCTCCCCTTCCTCACATGAAAAGGTGGTACTTCTCCCTCTCAAGGAAAACCTTTCTACATGACCAAATGATCTCATTCTATCCCATCTTCTCAAGTGGATTGCTCCCTTTATCATCCTTGCCCTTTCACTTATCTTCAATCTCTGTGTACTTTGACTATATATTTACTCTTAAGTGTAAGGGCTGGCAGACCATCCACATACCTAGAATCTATCTGACTACGGAAAAAAATCCTCAGATGCTTTGCTCCACTTTTTTTTAAAACTCTCTTTAAACAGATTAGAAAATCTGTCAGTTATCAGAAGCTTGGATCCGGTCAGCTTTATGTTTCAGAAGGAGAGTCTTCACCTCAATGGGTCAAAATCTTTTGGAATATAAGGCAGCTAGGCAATTCTGTTAAGCAGTACCTGCAGGTTTGAAAAAAAAATTCTTATTGCTGTCTTTTGATTTTATCTCACCAAGATTTCCTACCATTTCCCTTACTCCTCCACCTTCTAAAAACGTTCTTCGTAACAAATAATTTTTTGAGGAGGAAAAGAGAAAAAAGGTGCAAAAAAAGTAATCAACACCACAAAAATAATCTGTCATTTTATGAAATGTTTTGCACATGTGGATTATTTTAGCAAAGGATCAGGGGGAGGTAAAATCTCCTATCTCTTTTAGGGGGCCAACTTTATTTTTTATAATTTTAATACATTCTTTTTTCTCCTGTTTTGTGGTTGTTTATCTTTCTGCTGATATTATTGTCATGTTTGTGCATATTGTTTCCCTGTCTCTGCCTTCCTAACCTCACATCAATTTATATACATCTTTCCATGCTTCTCTGTATTCATTTTATACAGAATAGTGATATTCTATTACAATCATGCACTATGATTTGTTTAGCAATTCTCCAGTCAATGGTCAACTATTTTGCTTTCATTTCTTTGCTACTACAAACAGTTCTGGCTTAAATATTTTGACATATGAAACTTTTTAAGTTTACCATTGACCCCTTCAGGTTCTCTCCAGTTAATAGTAGAATGTCTGGGTCAAAATATGTGGACATTTTAGGTATTTAATTTGCATTCCTGCAAATGACTCTTTTGAGTTGTGTACTAATTCATAGATCCACCAAAAAGCCATGGCTAATATTTATTCTATCCTTGAAGCTCACTTCCTCCTGCTGGGATTATGAATTAATGAAAAGGCATTTATTAAGTATTTGCTATGTGCTAAAATGCTGAAGGTGCAAAGACACACCTAACTCTCACAGAGTTTAAATTCTTTTTAGGAGAGACAACATACAAAGGGAAATGGTGACCAAGGACAACCACTTTGGTCTCAGGAATATGTAGGTTGGCATATCCCAATCCAGTAACAAAGCTAAATTTGATTTGATTATGGTTCCAGAAAGAAAGAGTGGTAATAGATAGGAAAAGTCTCATGCTTGCAGAGGAGATGAAGACATCCCCTTCTTATTAGAGGCTTCTTACTTAGGGTTAGAAATTCTTTGTTACTTCTATTCATATTCTGGTGGTTAGCTTGCTTCTAGACTGAATTATTTTTCGTGAATGTCTTTTAAACCATTTATCTAGGGCAGTAGGTCTGATGTTTCCTCTGAATCCTCCCTCTACTCTGCCCAAAGATTATTTTATCTCTCATGCAAATGAAAAGGAGAAAAAAGGCCAAGGACAATAACTTATTGGTGGATTCAAGTCATTGACCTCCACCTCAATCTTCCATTTTCCTGCCTTTATTGTGTACAGGTAGCCAGTAGCTAGCAACCCAGGTTCTGAACTGTCACCAAGAACTAAACAAATAATAGAGGAAAGATATAACTTGTAGGAACAGTGGGTGGTGAGGTAGTGAGGAGTTGCTTGGCTGAGATAAAGAATTCCCTAGTCAATTCACTAACTGGATAATCCACACATACACAGCAAATGGCTGTTTATTTTAGTTTGAGAAGATGATCCCCATCTCAGCGTTGGTAGAAATTATTTGAGCCTTTAGGAACAGAAATATTTCCTACCCTAAGCACTGCCACCTATTTTCCTCAGGTAGTTTAGGCCAGAAAGCAGCAGTGAGTGTTAATAAAATGATAAATATTAATCATCAGATAAGACATTTAGTCGGGAAAAATTAATTTTATTTTTGCAATATATTACAATAAAATGCAGAATTCATAGCATGCATAAAGCAACTATTTAATAATTATTACCTAACCATAAATCTGCTTTAGAGATATGCAAGTACATATTTGAGATGTCAGCATGCAATCTGATTTAAGGTCCTATTTTTTCTAATATAAATAATGCAGCTTGCTGAGAATAACTTCATTAAATATACTGAGAGGCTATAAAATAATAAACAATTAAGTTGTTGGAAATACCTGCTATACTAATTTAACTCAAAAACCACTCCATAATTTCATTATTCATGCATGCAAAACCTTTGCTTTAAAATATGAGCTAAGTTTAATGAAAAGAATACTTTAATACCTGTAGAGTATAATAAGGTGCTGATTGCATTTTAAATATACAGGCCATTACAATTTCTAAAAGAAGTAATAAGTAAGGCTCTGAAAGGAATCCTTGACTGAGCCAAATACCACTTTTCTGGAATGCTGATAGGTGCAACTTCAAAAGGAAACAGATTTCTTTTTGTCGTCAAAATTTCATAGGCAAACTTGAATGCTAAAATATAGCCCCTGTCACCTTTGTCAGTTGCCAGCTTATTCTAAAGGAATCAAAGACAAAACATGCTTAAAAAGGTTACTGACATGCTCTTCACAGATCCCTCTTCTCTTCTGCATTCACCTGCCAAATTATTGGGTGGTTAGAACCTGAAAGTCTATATTACATGGCAGGAGCCCTGCATACAACTTCTACTGGGGGCATTTCCAAAGAACTTGTAAATATCAATGGTTCTTCAGAAGTCACAGAGTTATGGAAAAATAGAAATTCAGAAGTCATCCAACTCTCTTATTTTACTTATGATTATGCATTTATAATGCAGCCTCTACTCCTGCTTTGATATCTGTTGATTATGTTTTATCATAGGTGTGGATCTTCCCTTCACCAGTGCAGATTGCAATATTTCTATACCTTATTAAAAATAAATGTTTTATTTGAAGTCTTTTAAAATCATTGTCATTTTTCTATTATTCCTCCTGTTATTTCTCATCACCTTATGACAAAGTACAGCATGAATGAAGCTAAAAAAATAAATCAACACATTGGCCCTGTCTGACAACTTATGCCTCATTTCACAGCAGTCTATTACCTTTCCACTGAGATGAAGAAAGTAGGCTTCATTATAAGTTCAGTGAAGTCACAATTAGTCAATGTATTGATCAAAGTACTTTTATATTATTGTGGTTATTGGGTAAATTGTTTTCCTAATTTTTTCTCACTTTACTCAGTTTAGAAAAGTACTCCAAAATTTCCTTGAATTCTTCATATTCGTTGTTCAGAGGGCATATAAACATTCTATTACATTTATATGCTACAATTTATTCAGTCATTCACAAATCAGTGGATACTTTCAAGTCCTTTGGTATGAGAAAAATGCTAGTATAAATATTTCTGTATGCCAGGCATGGTGGAATATGCCTCTAATTCCTGCTGCTGGGAAGGCTGAAGCTGGTGGATTGCTTGAGCTTGAGAATTGAGAGCTAACGCAGGTTTAATCAGATTTGTGCACTGTCTGGCACCAAAATGGTGGGTTACCAGAGCAGAAGGCCACAAGGGAAGACAAACCAACCTGAGTCAGAAATGGAGTGGGTTAAAACTTCCATGCTGATAAGCAGTGGGAGCAGCTCTATGATTGGCATCTATGCTTCCAGCCTGAGCAAGATAGAGGGACTATGTAAACTAATTAACAAATAAATAATAAAATAGAAGTATGTTTTTGTATAGATGGGAGCTCTCTCTTTAACTTTACACATCTACATCTTTGGAGTATATTTGCAGAAGAATAAAAATTCTTAATCATGTCTGTTTTTACTGCTACTTTATCTGAAATGGTGATGCCATTCCTTTATTATTATTATTATTATTATTATTATTAGTCCACTGGATTCTACTCTATCCCCTTATTTTAAGTATGAATGAATTTTTAATTGGGTTTCTTTTAAACAACACATTATTAAGTTATGTTTAGTAATTCATTCACAATACCATGCCCCACAGAAATGAAGATTTGTCTTTGTGTACCCATTTAATAACTTGAAACAAGGTGGTGCAGTGAATAGAGTGCCGGGCCTGGAGTCAAAAGGACTTGAGTTCAAATTTGGACTCAGCACTACTAAGTGCTGTTACTAAGTTGTGTGATCCTGGGCAAGTCACTTAACCCTGTTTGCCTCAGTTTCCTCATCTATAAAATGAGCTGGAGAAGAGAATGGCAAAGTATTCCAGTACCTTTGCAAAGAAAACCCCAAATGTGGTTGTGAAGAATCAAACGTGATTGAACAATAGCAATAGGGGAAGCAGCAGCAGCAAAAACAACAAACAACTTTTAATTGTTTTGATTAATTTTAATTCCTCTCCTGACCCAGGTCCTGGATGCTACTATTCTTCAGCAGGCTTCTCATTCTTTAAGACTGCTCTACCTCTTTGGCTTCTTTCTCTACTTGGCAAGTTCCTCCCAGAGCCTCCCTTCATGGGAAGTTCTCAGACCAGCCATGGTAATTCCTTCAGTCCTTTCCAGAATCCTCTCCTGACTTTCAGGACTTCCCCAACATATTTCCATACAGGTACCTTCTCTCTCCCTATCTCCCCTTCTCTCATTGCTTTTCACTTCCTTTTTTATAGGTTTGCTTCCTCCATTAAAATTTAAGCTCTTTTGTTTTGCTTGTATTTATATTCCCAGAGCTTACTGGAGAACCTGACACATAATAATTATTTGATAAATAGTTGTTGACTTGGCTTGACACGAATCTCTGGGATTCTCTATTAGGGCTGGTTAATGGAGAAATTTCAGGGGATATGTGTAACTTCAATAGGAAAAAAAGTTAATGTGTTTTTCACAAATCTTTGGTTTCCCTTGAAATACTATATATTTATGTATTTAAAAACCATTATTCAGAGGAGCCCATTGGCTTTAACCAATTGCTTGAAGTGTCATGATGAAAAAAATTCCCTGTTCTTAGTAAACTGTTATTGTTTGTATGTAGATAACTTAACTCCTCTTTGTTTATGCTTATTTCTTCGATTTCTTTTTTTATTTTATGATTATAACTAGCACTTCTTAAACAATATCCAATAATGGCAGCAAGAATGAAGATCCTAGTCTTACAATGATTTTTAAGGGAGACTTCTAGTATTTCTTTCCTATAAGTAATAATTACAAAGTAATGGTTAAAATATTGTTTTTAAATAGATGCATTTGCATATTTTTAAAAGGTTTATTTGATTCTTATTTTTTTGGAGTTTTAAAAAAGCACTGTATTTGTGCAAAGGCATCTACCATCATAATTACATTTTTAGTTATTAACATGATCATAAAAATTACATTTATAGTTTTTTTAATGTTGATTTATCCCAACATTTCTATTAAAAACTCACCTTTATCACACTAAGCAACTTCTGTTCTTTTCTGTCTATTTCTACTTGTAGTTTGGTTAACTTTTCATCTAAATATGTCAGTGCTCTGTCACTCCTTTTATCTTTAGCTTTTAAGTAGTGTTTATCTTTAATATCTTTAATAGTGATATCATTTAGTCATCTTTGATGTTTTAAGCATAAAGTAGTTCCCATGTTTAGTTCTCTTAATCATGTCTGTTAGGACTGCTGCTTTATCTAAAATTTTGATGCTGTTCTTTTTTTCAAAGTCCACTGGATTCCACTCTAGCTTCTCACTTGAAGTATGAATGAATCTTTAAGTGTGTTTCTTTTAAACAAGAAATTATTTGGTTATGCTTACAGATTCATCACCAACACCATCCCCCAATACAAACTGAATGAGGACTCCACAAGGGAAGAAAAGGACCTCCAGGACCAAAAGACATGATCAGTTTTCAGATGAAGTAATCAAAGGTATCTATAGCCATATGAAAAAAAATACTCTAACTCATTATTGATTTGAGAAATGCAAATTAAAACAATTCTAAGATACTGTGTTACGCCTATTAGATTGGCTAATAGGACAGAAAAGGTAAATGACAAATGTTGGAGGAGATGCGGGGGAAATGAGATATTAATGCACTGTTGGTGGAGTTTTGAACTGATTCAACCATATTGTAGAGCAATTTGGAATAATGCCCAAAGGCATGCCCTTTGACCTAGCAATACCCTTACTAGGTCTATATCCCAAAAGAAGTAAAAACAAAAAATGAAATGACCTATAAGGACAAAAATATTTATAACATAAATATTTTCTGGGGGCCAAGAATTAGAGATTGAGGGGATGGCCATCAATTGGGGAATGGCCAAACAAATTGTGGTGATTATGATGGAACATTATTGTACTCTAAGAAATGATGAACTAGATGCTGTCAGATACACCTGGAAAAACTTAGATGAGCAGATGTAAAGTGAAACATACTATGTACAAAGTAACAGCAATATTGTAAGATGATCATCTGTAAATGACTTAGGTATTCTCAGCAATACAACAATCCAAGACAATTCTGAAGGACTTATGATGAACAATGATATCCATCCCCAGACAAAGAACTGATGGTGCCTGAATGCAGATTGAAGCTTACTTTTTATTAACTTTATTTTTCTTGAGTTTCTTTTCTTTGTCAGTGTTTTTTTTTTCACAACATGACTATAATGGAAATGTTTTGCATAACTACACATGTATAACCTATATCAAATTGCTTGCTTTCTCAGTGAAAGGAGGTAAGGAGAGAGGAAGGGAGAGAATTTGGAATGCAAAATTTTAAAAACAAATGTTAAAATTTTTTAATATGTAATTGGGGAAAAATAAAATAGAAAATAAAAAATAGGTAAAGAACAAAAAGAAAGAAAAAAAAGGAAAAGACAAGAAAAGAAAAGTCAAATCAAGAAAAGAAAAAAGACAAGAAGAGAAAAGAAAAGAAAAGAAAGGAAAAGAAAAAAGAAAAGAAAAGAAGAGAAGAGAAGAGAAGAGAAGAGAAGAGAGAAGAAAGAAGAAAAGAAAAGAAAAGAAAAGAAAAGAAAAGAAAAGAAAAGGTCCTCTAGTATACAGGAGTTGTGACTATTCCCTTCTGACTATGTGTATTGTCTACATGCATACCTTCTCCTTATCCTCCCTCTCTTCCTCCTCCTCCTCCTCCTTTTTCTCCTCTTCTTCCTCCTCCTCTTCCTCCTCCTCCTCCTCCTTCTTTTCCAAGTTTGAGCCTACCCCAGTTTTGGGGGAATGTTTTATACCAAATCTTGTTATTAACTTTAAGAAATTCCTATTGCTAAAAAAAAGCTAATTGAGTAGGATTTCCTGAGAAGCAGTATGGGAAACCCAGCCTCTCAGGGTTACTCTGGATCCCTGAGTATGAGTAGTCACTGCTCTTGTGGGACCTGATATGCCTTTGCAATTGATAGTTGGGGAAGTACTAAGAGGGAATGCCACAGTTGCATGTCTGTTCTTGTTCATGGCAAAAATTTTGTAAAATTAACATCTTTTTCACTGATCAACTTTCCTATTTTTTTAAACTAGCATCAAAATGTTTTGATGATTAATGCATCTTTTGATATCCTGTAAGGCTAGGCCATTTCTTTCCCATTTTTTTCATTATTTTCCTTGATATCTACATCTGTATTATACATAAATATATAATATTAGATAAATAGATATAAATTTTGTATATAGATATGACACAGAATATACTGGCATCAAATCACTTTATATGAATATGCATCATATATAATATTAATTATAATATATGTTTGACTTTATGTACATCTGTACATACATTAACCTATGTTTAACAGAAAGAAAAAAACATTTGAATGTGAAGCAGTCAACAATCATTTCTTAGGTGCTTACTATATGTGCAAGGCATATTTGATGTGAAATATATTGCCATCAACAGAGAAGGATGATATGGGAGAAGAAGTAATTAGCAGCACCAATCGTATTACAACTATATATATGTGTATATATATATATATATATATATATATATATATATACACACACACACACACACACACATATATATACATATATTATAAATATATATATATATATATATATATATATATATATATTTCTTGAAGTACATTAAAGGAAAATTTCTACTTTTATTATAAGCTTCTGGGAATTAAGGCATTGGTATTAACTTAGATTTGCTTATTGCAATAAAATTGGAACTTTGTGAAATTTAAGCCCATATTCCTGCTGTTGGCCATAAGTAAAACATTTGTTTTAACTTAGCTAGGAAAGAGAAATATGAACTTGAATGCCATTAACATATGTGCCCTTTGTTCTTGTCTGCTGTAAGCATCATATACTGCTTTACTTTATAGTGTAACATATCCATTTATGGTAGCTGCATTGTAGTGCTTGACATGATGTTTTTAATAATCCATGTCTTCTCTTCCTTACACAATACTAAGGAAAGGAATGAATGAAGACTTTGGCCAAGTTGATATTCAAATTCATTTCATGATTTATTTTTATAAATGTAACACTTCATGTGAAAATCCAATATCATCATCTCTTAGTATCAAGATTCAAATTTTACTAGGAAACTTAGTAGTAAAATTTGACAGACTGCTTTCTCTAATATGTTAGGGCTTTTCATTCTATGGTGATAAAATTTCCCAACTGAATTGATTAATTTTAAAAAGATTAAAAAACAAAACAAAAAATAAATTCTACTCTTATGCTTCATCATGGTGTGTAGGTGACCCTGGATTTCAAAGGTTGAATCTATCAAATTGCAGATTCTAGCCAAATCTATAGAAGTATATTTGAAGGTTTTAAGTACTAGTTTTCATGGAAAGAGCATCACCAAAAGTTTGTCACCTGGTAACCCTGGTCCTTTTTTATTCTGTTAAGCTGGTATCTTTTTTTTTAAACCAAAAGAAGTAATGAAGACTTTCTACTAAAAAGTGAAGAGGGTTAAATATTTATCAAAAGTGAATTTCCACAGCAAAGAAAACAAGGATATTTTGACATAGAATTAATAATTGTAGTTGATGCTGTATTTACAGTAGAAAAATATACGAATCTCTGTAAACAAGGGCATAATAGAATCAAGATTTCTTAAAGCTCATTTTAATTTCTATGTTCTCCTATTTGCAAAGCATTTAGGCAAGAAAATGTGATTACTTCCCAACTATGTCATAGTCTGTAATGTTTAACTTTTAAAGAAAGGAATAATCTTTTGTTTACTTTTGAATTTGAATTCAAATTTGCACAGCTAAGAAAACATTCTTTTTGCCCAGACACCGTAAAATGGATTAGTTTGTATATTGGCAAAATCATAGGCATGCATCTTATTTGATCCAGGAGTTCCAGCACACCTAGGAACACACAACATAGAATCCATGTTCCATACATGCTTGCAGACAAAACAGTGATTTTGTTTTCTAAAACAGAAGCTGTGCTTATGGTTTAAACAATAATCACAGCAATTTATCATATATTTGTAGAAATTATGACCACTAGGTGATATAGTAGACAGAGTGTTGGACTTAGAGTCATAAAGAACTGAATTTGAAACCTGCCTCTGACATTTGCTAGTGGTATGACTCTGGACATGTCATTTAACCTCTCTCAGGCTCAGCTTTCTCATCTGCAAAATGTGTATATTAATAACACCTACCTCATGGGAATGTTGTGAGAATCAAATGTAATGTTTTTTGAAAACCTTAAAGAGCTATATAAAGAGCTATTGGTATTATTATTATCACTATTATTATTATTTACTAGTCTCATAAGAATAAACTTACTCCTCTATATCAGTGAAGAAATATCTAGACATATGAAATAAATAATTATTCTTTGCTTGCTTATCTCCCTTAACACAGGTAAAGTGAATGTCTGAATTAGTTCAGATGTTCATAGGGGCTTGTTGGTAGAAAGAGAGATAATCAGCTTTTCTGCCCTCTGCCCATCATTAAGAGGCAGTACACACTTTTTAAACAGGTATTTTTGTGGCAAGCCAGCAAACTCACAAGGGAAATGAAAGACACCACACATACTCTACTTACATACCTTGTGTGTCTTCTATATACTTGGAATATTTCCCTGTACATGTGGTGCCCTTTTTTGACTTGTGCGATTCTCAAGACTTGTGTCAACTCATGGTCTACTTCTGTAATTTACAATGTGTGTAGGTCCTGCTTTTAGGACAACAGAAACCAAAGGCCTTCCTACTTTCCCCTTTATATAGCAAAAAGTCCGTCCTCTGATATAGACGGCTGTATCCTGATTTTTTTTCACATTTCTGCAACAATGCTTTCTTGAACTTAAGTTAGAGGTGAAACTTTTAGTTAGAAATCCAGGGACAATTGAGAACAAAGCAGTTATTGGGACATTGAACAGAAAAGAGTTAAAGTTATCCAGTATAAGCAGTTTCTAATACTAATTAAACAACTCCATATTAAAAAAAATGCTTTGTTCATGTGAGATCTTTGCAAAATTTTCCAATCCACTTTAGCAATTCCACATTGAGCAGTTTTCTACAGTGTTAAAATTGTATCTTATTCTAGTTCTTATGACTACCACTTCTCCCCCTTCTAGTTAGTTTAATAAGTTTTAGCAGGAAATAAGATTGCAAAAGGGAATCTGGAAGTCATGCACAGACCATTCTAAAGATCAAAGGAGCGTGATTTGCAATTGTATCATGTTGAACCAAATTAGCATCCTAGTAATCAGGAGAAACCATAGAGGTGTTGCTTGTCAAAGTTCTGGTCCTATGATACGTAAATTCCAGATAAAATCCAGACCTCTACAGTTCCAGGTCACCAAAACATTAAAAAGGTCCAGATTTACTCTGAGATAATGAAGTTTTGCCAACAACTTTGAGATGATTTGAATATGCTAATTTACTCACCCCAATAAGACCTCAAACTCCTGCCCCCAAGCCCTCTTCCATCTCCATTGGGCCCATACTGCCTGGTGTTCCTAAATCTAATCCATGGTTACCTGAATGATACTCTCTGTTCCTCCTCCTGCTCCATCTTCTTCCCTACCTTCCTGCCTTCCTTCACCATCTCCTGTCCCCATGCTACCATCTGCCTCTGTACCACTTTTGCCTTTTGTCTCCATCAAGGTCTGAAATAATATAAGCTCATAGACAGAGAAAAAGGCATCTTTAATTGAGGCCAAGAGGGTAGTGAGCATGGGCACTGCACTATACAAGGAATATCCGCAAATGGGACTACAGCAACAATTTCATACATTCAAGAGGGGAGGGAGAATAGGTTGTTTGTCACTTTAACCATGGAGTCATTTGAAATGTTGGGGTTTGGAGATGAGGTAGTCTATATCATAGAACAGCAGGGGCAAGGACAGGTCTTTGGAAGCAGGTTTAACCTAGCTCTCTTAGGTTTTAGTGGGTTCTGATTGCATAGTTAAGGACCAGACACAGAAGGTCACAATAGCCTTGGTGCAGTTCTTTCAATATGAGTAGGCTTATTGCCATGATGGTCATGGTAGTTCAGAGTCATAAGAGGGGTGATTGTTCAACTTATTTTTACATACCTCACAATCCTCTCATTTCCCCTTTTGGCCAAATTGGTAACCTAAACCTTATGAAGATCAATGAGAAGACATAAAAGGTGAAAGCTGCTGCTAAATCAAAATTGTGTTATGTTAGACTTCCATCTTGAGTTTCCTTACGCAGGAAAGGCAGATCTTCAAGGCAACAAAGAAAGAAACAATCATTAAAAGAGCTATTAGGATCTCTAGAAGGATGAGTTGAAGAAGGTCACCAAGGCCACTCGGAAGGAGAGAAAATAAATCCAAGAAAGGAAGAACATTTTGGGCAGGAGCTAAGTCAAAATCAGTGAGGGTCAAAGTGACCTTCCAAAGCTCCTCCACTTTCTGAGTTATGCAGCTGGATTCATTCCCATAGAAACCACACTCCTCACCAAGGTGCATGTCCCTCTCTCTACTGACAGGATGGCTTCCAGGGCCTTTGGTTCTGGAGAACAACTATGGCTAGGGAGGTAACCTATTTGGTCACTAAGGAAAGCATCTTAGTATTTCAGTTAAAGCCCAGTTCTGTAGGAGTAGAAATGTGTACGGCCTGCTTAGCATCCAAGATGGCATAAATAGGTAGGAGGGGTCTTAGAATGGCGTAACCTGTACCCTATTTTTCCACAAAGGGATTAGGAGAAGGGTGAGAACCAAAGATGGATACAGACCTCCATTTCCTAATAGGAAGAGGAAGACTAAGAAGGACAGAAGAAAAATTGTAAGAATGAAGGGTGCCAAGGTTAAGGATTGCAGAGGTATCAGTGGAGTCATGTAAGGTCATGACGGACATTATGGAAAAAAAATGGCACAGGCACCAGACAAAAGATAAGGGAGGGTTATATACAAGGCAGAGTTTCACTGAAAGAAATGCCTAGTTTCTTCCAAGAGCAAGGAAAGGGGAATAAAGATTTTTTCCACTCATTTGGAGTAGATGATAGTGCCTTCTACTGTTTGGGAAGTTAATTTTTCCATAGGATAGTGCAGAGGATAGCATGGGGAGATAGTTGGGAGACTAAGTTATCAAAAGTTTGTATCCAGAGGCCACAAAGGACACTAATGGGGCTATCAGCCTGAAGATCATCATCAAAAGAGCAGTTATGAATTAAACTTCAGGGGACAAAGTCACCAGACAAGATGACAAAAGCAAGAGATGATCCACTGATGGGGACCTAGGTATCACACTACTGCCAGTATGTCTCATTATGGGGAGAGATAGAACCATTAAAGTTGGGCAGGAATGGCAGGCTTGAGTATAAAGGCTGGCAAGGATCCCAGGGCCTATAAACATTCTGACAACATGAGATCTGGCTCTATGAGAACACCATTCCTGGGCTAATTTCCAAGATACTTTTTCCTTCTGGTCTTATCATAGAATTTAGGATTGAAGGCATAGAAGGTATCAAAATCATGAGAGGAACATCTTAAGGTGTATTTGCAGTTGGAGGAGGGATATAATCTAATATGACCTGGCCATGCACCTTTCTTTGGGTGAGTTAGGTTGAGTATGGGTCAGAGGCTCTTTTTCCCACTGAGCAAAGGTGAGGTGGGGTTCCCCATGGGGATAAGAACTGCATAGGGGAAAATGACAATTGCTAACAGAGATTATTCATTGTCTGAGGGGGCAGCTGGGCCTGCTGAATGATCTCATACTTCCCACTATCTTCTGTCTCCCAGGTATACTTGTCATCTATTCTCCAGATGTCTTCTATGTTGTACCAAGCTTCCAAGGGGGCAGGATTGGCTATTAGAGTAGCCTTTGTGGAAGAATGATTGTTCCTTAAGCAGAGCCAACAGTTGGTAGATTTGGTTAGGAATTCAACTTCTTGAATAGCAGGTGCATAGGGGTGAGATAAGGCAGTGACAAAGGAAAGAAAGAGAAAGAGGTTCAGGAGGAAAAAGAGAAGAAAGGAGGTCCCAATCTGAAACCAGTGGGACACATTGCAACTGCCATAAAGAGGAAACAGAGTATTAAGGTAACTATCAGTCTTCATAACTAGCAAGGCATGGTAGGTTCAGAGAAGCAGAAAAGAAAGAGTGAGTAAAATAAAGGGGAACAGAAAAATGAGTAAGACTCAGCCCTCTTCTGGAATCTTGGGGGAGCAGTCTACTTCAAATGTCATCTGCTTCTCAATCCTGATTGGATGATGTTTTAGGACAGGTCGTCAAGGGATTCAGCAGTCCAAGTAGGAATAGAGGCTTATTTCTGGTGAGAAAGATGGAACCTACTATCAATGCCTTTTAAATTGGAAGCTGTTGAGTTGGTGACACTTTCTTGGTAGGATCCCTTCCATTGAGGCTGTAAGGCATCTTTCTGTGAGTACGCTCAATCTTTCTTTGAAGTACACTCAATCCCCAGGCTCCAGCTGGGGGCGGGGGAGGGGGAGTATTGATGAGCCTGTACCTGAGGAATGAGACTGAGAGATGATTAACTTCCTGAACTTGTCTCAAAAGACTTTCACAGTAAGAGAAAAATGTGCCTTTGATCTGAAGAGAATCACAGGTGGGGTAATATAAAGACATAGGATGGCCAGTAACAATCTCAAAATGGGCAAGAAAGAATTTCCTGAAAGGAGTAGTTCTAAGGTTTAGGAAGAACATCTTTAAATACTTATTTTTATCCCTACCACAGGATCCCCACTGTGGCCAGCAGTGTCAGGGATAAGATTTTGTTAATGACTGCCAATGTTCCAAAAACTTGCAAGTATCCAAACTCTAATTCAAAGCCATTTGATGGCTGCAGTTTCCTTGGGCTAGAGGGCAAGGGAACCAGATAAGGTGGACCCTGAATTGCCCATATGTCTTTGCTAATATTCTCAATTAAAGAGGCAACCCAACCAAAAATGATGGGAGTCCACAATTCAAGGGGGATTAGGTATTTACTCATCCAGTTGGAGGGTACTTGGGACTGGGTACAAGGGGCTCATGTTAGTAGCATGGCATCCAGAAACTCACTCCCAGGACTGGGCAAGATGTGATCTTTGATGAGTCCTACTACTACCACCAATGAATGTCAAGTCCTGAAATAAAACAAACTCCTAGAGACAAAGGCTTCTTTAATCAAGGCCAAGAAGGTTGTGAGGAGGGACCCTGTACAAGGGAGTACAATGAGTAGCCACAAATGGGACTTGCAGCAATAGTTTTATACATCTAGGAAGGGAGGAGGGAAAGGTTAAATAAATTGATTGAAAAGTATGTCATGAGTTGTTTGTTACTTTAACTATGTAGTCATCTGAAATGCTGGGGTTGGGAGAAGAGGTAGTCTATATCAGGGCTTCTTACACTTTTTCCACTTACAACCCCTTCAGTGACAGGTCACAACTCACAGTTTAAGAAGTACTGGTCTATATGATAGAATAGCAGGGACAAGGGGGTCTCTGGAAGCCTTTTAACCTAGTTCTGTCAGGTGTGAGTGAGTTCTGACAGTGTAGCCCAGGAGCAGAAACAGAAAGTCACAATAGCCTTGGTGTAACACTGTTAGGTTTGTTGCCTTAATGGTCAGGGTAGTTCAGAGTCATAAAAGGGGAGACCATCCAACTCAGCTATACATTCCTGAAATTCCTCACCTCCCTTTAAATTATTAACAAGTGATTGCCATCCCGCTTACTGCTGCCAATCATGATCTTTCCCAGTGTGTATCCAAAGAACCAAGTGTGCCTGCCCCTATTTCATAATTTTGTAATTTAATTATCAATTCATAAGCCTTTTCCTGATGCTTCATATTAAAAATGACTTTTTGAATAGGATAAAGAACAGTGGGAAGGGATGAAAAGAAAACTACAGAGAAAAACATTCTATATTTTATTAAAGTAAGCCTGAGTGACTCCATGTTTAAATCTTGCTTTAACTTTAGGTATCTATATAGCCAACCTGAAAGAGATGGCAGTCTGGAAATCCCTCTGTGCACATGTACTTAGACATGGGAGATGCTGAACTGGCACAAAACTCATCCGCTCATGAGATGTGTACCAATCAGCATGTTGTTTAGTCATTTTTCAGTGGTATCCGGCTCTTCATCGTCACCTTTGGAGTTTTCTTGACAAAAAACCTGGTAGTTTGCCATTTCCTTCTCCAGCCCATTTTACAGAAGAAGAAACAAGCAAGCAGGGTTAAATAGGAACCCTGGGCAAGCCAGGGTCACACACAACCAGTAAATGTCTGAGGCCAGATTTGAACTCAGGAAGATGCATCTTTCTGACTCCAGGGCCTGTACTCTACTCACTGCGCCATCCAGCTGCCCATCAGCATACTTCTGCCCTTATAAAGAAGTTGCTTAGTCCTGTATATAAAAACCTCTTGTAGGCTGTACCCAACTGCTTGCTGCCTTGGTGTGAAAATAAAGTACTTTTACCTTTCTCTTTCTGAGTTTGCTTTAATGACTAAGGTGAGGCCTTAACCATGATTTTCTCTTTTTTTTAATTTTTATTTTATTAATTTGTTTTGAATTATCAATAATCACTTCCATATGCCTTTGAGTTTAAAATTTTTCTCCCTCTTCTTCCCTACCACCTTCCCCAAGACAGGGCGTAATCTGATATAGGCTATACATTTACATTCCTATCAAACATATTTTCACAATTGTGATGTTGTAAGTAAAAATTAAAAACAATAGGAGGAACCATCAGAAAGAGGAAAAAAAAACTCAACAGAAGAGAAAAAAATAGCAATTCAACTTCCATAGTTCTTTGTTTGGATATGGGTAGCATTTTCCATCACAAGGCCTCTGGAGACATCTTAGATCCTTGTATTGCTGGGAAAGGTTGCGTTTATCAATATTAGTCATTGCACAACGTGGTGGCTGTTATTGTGTACAACGTTCTCTTGGTTCTGCTCACTTCACTCAGCATCAGACCATACAAGTCTTTCTAGGTTTTTCTGAAGTCAGCCTGTTCATCATTTCTTATAGCGCAATAGCATTCCATTACATTCATATACAGCAACTTGCTCAGCCATTCCTCAATTGATGGGCATCCTCTCAATTTCCAATTCTTTGCCACCACAAAAAGAGCTGCTATGAATATTTTTGTACATGTGGGTCCTTTTCTCATTTGTATGATCTCTTTGGGATAGCCCTAAAAGTGCTGTTGCTGGGTCAAAAGGTATGCACATTTTTATAGCCCTTGGGGCATAGTCAGGATTTTATCTTAATAAAACATTTGGATAAAGAACTCCTCCCTATACAAGGTCACTCTTGAAGAAACAAAGTATTAGAGTTAATACATAATAATTTTTTTACCCAAAAAGTGTTTCCTCAGGGACTAAGAAGACTCAAATGTGAGTTTCTTAATAAAATAAATGGGGATTATAATCTCTCTATTCCCTTCATATTTTTTGTCTCTCCTCCTATCCCTACTTCCACCCCCATCTGTATTGCTACCTATCTATATCTAGCCAGGAACTAACTGCTGCAATAAGATCTTAGGCGAATCAAATCAATCACTTTTTTGATGTGTATAGTGCCCTTAGCATCTAGTTTTCCTAAACCACAGGAGGAGAACCTACAGCCTTGAGGCCACCTGTGGCCTTCTAGGTCCTCAAGTGCAACCTTTTCAATGAGTCCAAGTTTTATAGAACAAATACTTTTATTAAGGGGATTTTTTCTGCAAAATTTGGATTCAGTCAAAGGGCGGCACTTAAGGACCTAAAGGTCCACATGTGGCCTTAAGCCCATAGGTTCCCCACCTAAACTAATTCTTCACCTTTCAAGTTTGTGTATTTTATTTTATTCAGTACTGGGAAGTATAATTTTTCTCATTAAAGCACCCCACATTTGTGAAATGCGGCAAATTGACATGTAATAGGGGCATCTTAGGGAATTATAAAAGACACTCTGATACACAGTTCCCATGAGGGAGTTGGTGCACACAAATTGTGCAGAATGAAAACTGATATTGGATGGGGAGGGAGGGAGACAGTTCATAACTTAAAATGCAACAAAATAAATAAACAATTTTTTTAAAATTAAAAATATGGTGGTAGGGAAGGGAAAGTGCAGGGCAGGGCTGGAACCATTTTCCATTCTTAGCCAATAGTAGCTTAGGAGATCAAGTGTAATAACTTCAAGATCATCACGTCAGGATCTCAGGTGGCAGATGCTCAGTCACCAGGTAAGTACTCCATCAGGAAAATATACAAAGGGGTTGTAAATACATTGCAGCATCCGTGGGGGCCAGCACTCCATTTTGGGTTATACTTGTTCTAGCTGGAAGTTTCTCTGCCTCTGTTACTTGTGTTTTTTTTCTTTAGGTACCCTATAGCTATTGCTGGATTTGGGGAGTGGGATGGAACTCATCTTTATGAAATTCCTGCATGTGGCCCTGGAACGTAACCAAAGGTAGGAGTATATAACAGTGTAGGAATCCAGACAGATACAATAATGATTAAAGAACACAAAGATATTCGAGATTCCAGTAGGTAATGGATTCAGAATTAGAGACAACAAGATAAAAGGAATCAAGCAAAACCCAGGTAAAGGAAACACTGTGAGGTATACCTGAAATAAGAATGAGTTCAGTCACAGAGGCTTCTGACATATTCCCTTTTTAGGCATGAATTAATTCAGGATGCAGGGCCTCGTGTGACTCTAGGTGAGAGTGAGTGACTGACTGATTATACTTATCTGGAAGAAAGAGCGAGGTGACAGTAACTGAGGGTAGGTAATGACAGTATTTCTTCATATTATCTGCTGTTTCTTCATGCATTGAGCAATTGACTTTATTGGGATATCAGGGTTTACCTTTAACTTGTTAGTCCGGATTGTTGGAAAAGAATAACAGCAACACAGATACTGAAATTTAACAGGTTAAGTAGAAATATATTTCTCATAGAAATGAGAAAGGTTCTAATTACTAGAGGATCAGGGGAACAAGAGATGGTTGGTGACAGTGAAGGCCATGCTAAGCAAGTTGGTGCAGTGGAATTAGAGAAGTTTCAGACAGACTCCGCAAAGGACTCTGGTATCTGTTTGAGGCAAATAGAATGATGACAGCTGAAAGGCCATTGGAGGAACTATTACCTAAAAGATGAAAAGAAGAGCAATGAAATTGTGTCTTCTTCTTGGCTGTGGGAACCTACCAGCTTAAAGAATATGAGAAGGATCTGAAATAGATAATAAAGTTGCTGCAGACTTAGCTAGGCCAAGGATAAGGCCTCATTGAGATTATGAAGAAAGATGGGCTTATAGGTATGGACATCACGCTGAATGGAGCTGCCTCTGAGTCTGGCTGAGCTCCCTGGGCTAATTGGACATTTTTCCTACTACTACCACCCCTAGGACACACCTCTGATCTGCCCCTAGCACAGATGAAGCAGCCAATGTGGTGAATGGAGATGCAGATGCTAACCATATAGAAAGAGAGGGAGAGAAGCTGTCCCTTTTGTTCCCGTTTCCTATTCTAGCCCAAGTCCCCCTCTTCTTCCCAGTTTCTATGTACCTTTTAATCTTCTTCCTAAACCTTCCCTCCCATGAGATATTATTCTTCAGTAGAATATAAAAAAAATGAAAACTCTGAGGGGAAAAAAGGAAATTGAACATGATATGAAATCCGTACAATGGATGGGTCTAGATTAGCTGAAAAATAGAAGTGATCACCGTGGTTCTGAAGATCTAAGGTAGGCCTAATAAAAGGAGACTTCCAAGATTAAATGATATGGTATGGTATGGTGTAGTAGTCATTTACCACAAATCTCTGTAACTCAAGATACCAAAATACATTATGAAGTCAAAAAAACATGAGAGAACAGCAGAGAACTTAAATATATTCATCTACTACTCAGCATCTGTAACCGCTGCATACCCTGAGTTCTTGCAGTTCAAACAGCCTCAAAGTATTTTACTTCTAAGTCTGACTATGGGAGATCTTTGCTCAGGCCCTCCATAGCATTGACTAAGTTTGATGTTTCCTCAACCCCCAAAGGTGGCAAAAACTTGTTGTAGCAGCTATCCCATGGAACACACTCAAGAATGGGAACACGCATAAGATTTACCCTCCATCTTTCTGATGAGCCATATATGTTCTGATTCCTAGAAAATGTTGGTTCTATAGTATCTGTGAGAAGAGCAGAGGGGCCTGAGTCAAGAGTGGTTCATGTTATTAAACCACCTATACCCTTTGATCCAACAATACTACTACTAAGTATACTTCCAAAAATGATTAGAGAAAAAGTAAAAGAACTTATGTGTTCTAAAATATTTTTAGCAGCTCTCTTTGTGGTGGCAAAGAACTAGAAATTGCAGGGATGTGTATCAACTGGGGAATGGCTGAACAAGTTATGGTATATGATTGTGATAGAATACTACTATGCTGTAAGAAATGATGAGCTTGATGATCTTAGAAAAATATGGGTAGACTTGCATGACATAATGAAGAGCAAAACGAGCAGAACCAAGAGAGCTTTGTATATAGTAACAACAATATTGTTTTCAGAACAACAGTGAGTAAGTCATTTTGGCTATTATAAATACCCAAATTAACTATAAAGGACATATGAAGGAAGATGCTACCTGTATCCAGCAAAAGAATTGATAAATAGAAGTATGTATAGAATGGTATGTGTGTGTGTGTGTGTGTAGATACACACACACACACACATATGTATATGCATATGTGTGTATATGTGTATGTGTGTATGTATATATGTATTTGTGCCTAATGGTAACCATCTCTAGGGTGTGGGGTGGGGAGGGAAGAAAAAAAGAAAAAAAAGGAAAGTGACATGATGACTTTATTATATATTTAAAGGGATTAGCAAATTGTACATAATAGATTTGCAGTTTCATGCATACTCATCTTTATTATACAATGTTATAGAAATTCTTTTTTATTCCATAAATTAAAAATAAAATTTAAAAAAGAGGGTATCTTTTAGAAATGTGCATAAAGTAGTAGATATCAGGTATAGGGCAGTTATTTTTTCCTTCATTGTAAAGAAATGCTTAAAACACCAATGGTTCATAAGCACACTTTAAAAAATACTTAAAACCAGAAACCATAAAGCATCACTCATATTATATTCCCCTAGAGACTGGAAAGACTCTAGGGAGACTTGTGTTACTAATTAAAATATTTCACTTTCACATCAGTCAGCTGAGTAACCATAAGTGACTCAAGATTCATGGCTTCTGGCAAGTCAGGTCATTATTTGGAGTTTGAGAATGAGGTGGTCATCCCTTTCACTCAGAATTAATGCAGTTGCAGAAAAAAAAAAAACCCTTGCTGTCAGTTATTAACCAAGAACTCTTGACTTCTTGAACTCTGACAGTAGATCTGGAAATATCCATTTGTTTAGAATCAATGTTTGGTCATCTGTTATCATAGGAAAAAAAAAAGTAGAAGAGAAAGCCAGAATTAGAAGTCTGCTCTCAGTCTCAGGAAGGGAAGTACGCTTTCTTTTTTTTTTTTTTTGGAAGTATGCATTCTTGCGGCCACGTGCTTGTAAATGCCATAACACTTACTGGGGAGGGGTAAGAAGAATAATTTAATTTATGTCCTGTCAGTAAGTTCTAAATGACACAAAATCAAAAGGGAGAGGGGCAGAAAACTTATCCTCTTTTAAAAAGTCTACTGAGTAGATAACTCTTCCTTATCTCAGCCATGAATAATTTTTTAAATTTTATTTATCTTTTCCTGAACTTAAGAAATAAAACAAGCATTTCCATAATACAGTAGAATAGGAAAAAAAGTTTTTACATGAAACTGCAAATCTATTATGTACAATTTGCTAATCCTTTCAAATATATAATAAAGTTATCATGTGACTTTCCCTTTTTCCCTCTTTTTTTTTACTTCCCTCCCCCCACCAGCCTAGAGATGGCTACCATTAGGCACAAATGCATACATATATTCATACACATATATGTATATGTACACATACATAAATACACACACACCATTCTATACATACTTCTATTTATCAATTCTTGCTCTGGATGCAGATAGCATCTTCCTTCATATGTCCTTTGTAGTTAATTTGGGTATAAATAATAGTCAAAATGGCTTATTCACTGTTGTTTGGAAAACAATATTGTTATTACTGCATACAAAGTTCTGTTGGTTCTGCTCATTTTGCTCTTTGCTATTTCACGCAGATCTATCCATGTTTTCTAAGATCATCAAGCTCATCATTTCTTATAGCACAGCAACATTCTATCACAATCATATACCACAACTTGTTCAGCCATTCCCCAATTGATCGACATCTCTACAACTCTTTGCTACCACAAAGAGAGCTGTTGCAAATATTTTGGAACATGAAAGTTCTTTTCCCTAATGATTTTTGGAAGTCGACTTAGTAATGGTATTGCTGGATCAAAGAGTATAGGAGCTTTAATAATATGAGTCATTCTTGACTCGGGTAGTTTGATAAGCCTTTGGACATAATTCCTGATGGCTCTCCAAATTGGTTGGGTTATTTTACAATTCCATCAATGATGAGTTAGTTTTCCAAGTCTTCCACATGTCTTCCAATGTTTATCACTTCCTTCTTCTGTCATTTTATCCAACCTGGTAGGTGTAAAATGATATCTCAAGATTGTTGCATTTCTCTAATCAATAATGATTTAGAGCATTTTTAATGACTATAAATTGTTTTGATTTATTCATTTGAAAACTGCCTGTTCATATCTTTTGACCATTTATCAATTGGGGAATGACTCTTAGTCTCATAGATTTGACAAAGTTCTTTATATATTTTAGATATGAGACCTTTATCTGATAAACTGTCTATAAACTTTTCCCCCAGTTTTCTTCTTTCCTTATATATTTATTTCATTCGCATAAAACTTTTTTAATTTAATGTAACCAAAATTATATTTAAGTTAAAATAAAAAGAAAATTATAGACCAATTTCATTAATGAATATGGATACAAAAATCCTGAATAAAATACTAGCTAAAAGTTTACAACACTGTATTACAAAAAATTATACATTATGCCAAAGTGGGATTTATACGAAGAATTCAGAGATAGTTTAATATAAAAAACTAATACAATTTATTAGAAAATAAAACAATCATATGATTATATCAATAAATGCAGAAAAAGTTTTTGATAAAGTTCATCATTCACTTCTATTTAAAACATTTGAAAGTATTGGTGTAAATGGATTTTTCCTAAAATTGATTAAAAGCATTTATCTAAAACCACCGGCAAGAATTATTTGTAATGCAGATAAACTAGAGGCCTTCCCAGTAATATCAGGTGTATAACAAGGATGTCTTTTGTCACTAATGTTACTCAATATTTTATTGGAAATCCTAGCGATAGCAATAAGAGAAGAAAATGAAATTGAAGAATTCAGAATAGAGAATGAGGTAATAAAACTGTCTCTTTTAGCAGGCAATATGATCATGTACTTGGAAAATCCCAAAGACTGAACTAAAAAGTTAGTTGAAACAATAATTTTAGCTAAGTATCAGGTTATAAAGTAAACTCATATAAATCATCAGTGTTCCTATATATCACAAATGAAACATTGCAAAAAAGGATAGTTAAAAATACCGCATTTAAAGTAACTCTAGACAGTATAAAATACTTGGGAGTATACTTGCCAAAACAAATCCAGGCACTATAAAAATAAAATTATAAACAATAAAAAAAAACTTTTCATGTAAATAAAATCAGACTTAAATAATTGGAGAGATATTAATTGTTCATAGGCATGGCCAATATGATGAAAGTCTCAATTTTACCCAAACTAATTTATACATTCAATACCATCCCAATTAAATTACCAAAAAAAAAATCACTGAATTAGAAAAAAGAAAGAAAAATCATTTGGAAGAATAAAAAGTCAAGAATATCAAAGCAAATAATGAAAAAACAGTTTAAAGAAAGGAGGTTTGGCAATACCAGATCTTAAACTATATTATAAAGCAGAAATTATCAGAAGTATTTGGTACTAGCTAAGGTATAGAAAGGTAGATCAATGGAATAGAGTAGACATACAATTTACAGCAGTAAATAAACATATGATCTGATATTTGACAAGTATAAAGACTTAAGATTTTGCAATAAGAATTAATTATTTGGTAAAAATTATTGGGCAAACTGGGAAGCAATATGGCAGAAACTAGGCATAGACCAATATCTCACACCATTTACCAAGATAAGGTCAAAATGGATGCATGACCTAGATATAGAGATTTTACAAGAAAATTAGAAGGACACAGAACATATTGTTTATCACACGGATAGGTGAACAATTTATGAATAAACAAGCAACAGAGAACAAAGTTAGCCATAAAATGAATAATTCCATGGAATAGTTTGGGTATACAAGACATAGTAGTCAATCTACTGTTCGAGAAACCCAAAGACTCCAGCTTCTAGGATAAGAACTCACCATCTGACAAAAACTGCTGGGAAAACTGGAAAATATTATGACAGAAACTAGGCATAGACCAACATCTTACACAGTATGCCAAAGTAAAGTCAAAATGTGCATATGATTTAGATATAAAAGCTTTACTTTAAGCAAACTAGGAGAGCAAGAAATAATTACCTGTCAGATTTATGGAGAATGGAAAATTTTATGACCAAATAAGAGAGAGAACATTGTGAAATGCAAAATGGATAATTTTGATTACATTAAATTGAAAAGTTTTTGCACAAACAAAGCCAATACAACCAAGATTAGGAAGGAAGCAGAAAATTGGGAATTTTTACAACCAGAATCTCTGATAAAGGCCTCATATCTAAAATACATAGAGAACTGAATCAAATTTATAAGAATACAAGTTATTCCCCAACTGATAAATGGTCAAAGCATATAAATAGGCAGTTTTCAGATGAAGAAATTAAAGCTATCTATAATCATATGAAAAAAATGCACTAAATCACTATTGATTAGAGAAGGGCAAAGCAAAACAACTCTTAGGTACCACATCACACTTATCAGATTAGCTAATATGACAAAAACAGGGGAATTATAAATGCTAGAGAAGATGTGGGAAAATTGAAACACTAATATATTGTTGATGGAGTTATGAACTGATCCAACCATTCTGGAGAGCAATTTGGAACTATGCCCAAAGGGCTATAAAAATGGGTATATCCCTTGACCCAGCAATACAACTTCTAGGACTGTATCCCAAAGAGGTCATAAAAATGGGTAAAAGATCCCTGCGTACAAAAATATTTATAGCAGCTCTTTTTGTGGTGGCCAAGAATTGGAAATTGAGGGGATGCCCCTCAATTGGGGAATGGCTGTACTAGTTGTGGTATATAAATTTAATGGAATACTACTCTGCTATAAGAAATGATGAGCAGGAAGACTTCAGAAAAAAATCTGAAAAGGCTTACATGAACTGATGCTGAGTGAAGTGAGCAGAACCAGGAGAATATTGTACACAGTAACAGCCACATTGTGTCATGGCTGATTTTGATAGACTTAGCTCTTCTCAACAATACAAGGATCTAAGAAAACTTCAAATGCAGATTGAAGCACACTATTTGCTCTCTCTTTCTCTCTCTCTGTTTTATTTTATTTCTTCTTTCTTGTGGTCCATTCATTCTAATTCTTCTTTATAACATGACTAATGTGAAAATATGTTTTATAAGAATGTATATGTAGAGCCTAAATCAGATTGCATGCCATCTTGAAAAGGGGGGAAAGGAGGGAGGCAAAGAAAATTTAAAATTCAAAAGCTTATGGAAGTGAATGTTGAAAACTAAAAATAAATACATTAATTTTAAAAATGGTTAATTTCAATTACATTAAATTAAAAGTTTCCTTCTTGGGGCAGCTAGATGGTACAGTGGATAAAGCTCTGGAGCCTTGGAGTCAGGAGGACCTCAGTTCAAATCCATCCTCAGACATTTGATACTTACCAGCTGTGTGACCCTGGGCAAGTCACTTAACCCCAATTGCCTCATCAAAAAGCAAAAAAAAAGTTGCCTTCCAATCATTTTTGTGGACATTTTACCTACACTTCCACTGGCATGGGGACATGCCATATCTAAGCATTATTTTAAAAAAAATAGTCTGTGCTTTTGAGGTGGGGGCATGATGAGCCAGAGAGTGCAAGAAAAAGTTTGACTTCCTCTTTTAGATGTCAAGGACTCATAGGACTGAACCTGGGCTCTGTATGAGTGTTAATCTATGTCACCTTGTGAGAGACAAGCATAGGTAACAAACTAATTCTATGTAGCCATGAGAAGTAATGGGGAAAATGGTGTGTGTGTGT
This sequence comes from Phascolarctos cinereus, assembly GCF_003287225.1. NCBI lineage: Eukaryota > Metazoa > Chordata > Mammalia > Diprotodontia > Phascolarctidae > Phascolarctos > Phascolarctos cinereus. Next base: position 286,796,127 of record NW_027555847.1, on the reverse strand, counting down.
GTGTGTGTGTGTGTGTGTGTGTGCATGTGTGTAGGTATGTATGTGTGTTGTGGAGAGGAGATTAACGAGGTGAAGATAGGAATTGCAAAGAAGAAAGCCATGTAGGGAAGCTGGTAGAGATTTTCTGATGAGGGAAGGAACGAGGGACAGTCTTCTTTCTCAAGTTTCCCCTAGTCAGGAACTCAGCAAATTGATCTCCACAGTACATACCTAGTTTGTATGTTGTTAGCTTCCTGTTCCACATCTATGGTCAGAGATGACAAATTTTGCTGAATTTTTGACCACCCTGGAGTTTCCTTATTGGAATATTTTACTTCAACTCTACTTAACAATAATAATAAAAATAAAATCTTTGGAATAATTATACATTAGTCTAGTGAAATAAATTTGAAATTGAACATGTCCAGAAATTTATGTCCCATTCTTCGTTTTAAATCCACCCTCTCTCTGACAAGTGGTAGATAGCATGCATCTTCTTCCATACTGGGGACTTCTAATTTGTCATTGCATTGATCAGGGGGCTAAAGTCTTTCAATTTTTTTAAAATAATGTTATCAGTATATAAATTGTTCTCCTAGTTCTACTTACTTCGTTCAATATCAATTTGTAGATATGAATACTTCCCCCAAAACTTCCTTGTTTTAATACATAGATATGAAAACTTTCTAGAATCTTCTGAAACTATCCATTTTGTAATTTCTTATGACACAATAATATTATATTACATTTTTATAATGTGAATTGTTTAAGTATTCTATAATAGGTTTTTACTCCCTGAGTTTGCAATTTTTGGTTTTGATGATGAGAGCTAGTATAAAAGCTTTTTTTTTTGTACTTAGAAGTTCCTATGCTTTTTCTTTTATTTTCTTAGGGTACATATTTAATGATGATGTTACTGGATCAAAGGGTCTGGTAGGAATTAGTTTTGGACTGACATTTATAACACATACCATAAATAATGAGCTTAAAATAATTCCCCCATATATACTGTAAAATGATATGAATAAATAGTTCTAAAGAGAACATTTCAAAGTGTGAGAAGGTAAATGGAAGAGTCTTCCAAATCATTAATAAGAGAAATGTAAATCAACATAATTCTGAGCTTTTACTGCACATTTAGCAAATTTGCAAATATGACAAAAGGTGAAAATAGTCAATACCTGAGTGGCTATATAAAAAGATAGGCATACCTAATACAAGTTTATGAGAATTGTTGGAAAGTAGCATTCGTGATTATTGCCTTATAACATAATTTGAAGGCTTAAAATGACATTCCTCATTCTGGAAAATGATTTCAATTATAGTTTAAAAAGTGACAGTGACCATCTTCTTTAACCCAGAAATCCTCTTAGCCATATACCCCAAGGAGGTCAAAGACACAATGAACAGTCCAGTATATTCCAAAATATCCATCTTATCACTTTTTTTCTAACAGTAAAGAATGAGAAACAATGTATGTGTCTGTTGATTAGGTGATAGGAAAAGAAATTATAGCACATGAAATAATGAAATGTTACTGCTCCCTAAAGAATGAGTGTGAAAAATCCAAAAAAGCATGGACTTACACGAATTGATGTAGAATAGGGAAATAGAAACTAGGGAAACAGTACACATAATAGCAAAAGCACTGTAAATGGGAAGGACAAAAATTAAATACTTTTTTAATGGAATCAACCATTTTGGCCCTGGAGAACTGAGAAAATGAGCCTCCTTCCTTTCATTAAAGGAATGGGGTACAGAAGGTATTGAGTATTGTATATTTAATTACCATTTAATTATTAAGATGATTCTCAAGTCCACTTATCCTGCTTCAAACTCTTTGCTTACCTCCAGTCTCACATCTTCAGCTGCCTTTCAGACATCTTGAGCTGGATGTCCAGTAGACATCTTAAACTCAATATATATAAAATGGAATTCATTATCTTTCCCCCTAAACTCTCCCCTCTTTCAATGTTTCCGAAAACCATAGAGGGTAACACTATCCACCCAGGCCCTCAGTCTCTCAAGGGATCATCCTTGACTTTTAATTATCTCTTACCCCCTACATCTGTTTTTAGGGTTTATCATTCCACTATTGTGACATCTCTCAAATATGCTCCCTTTTCTCCTCTGACATTGCTACCACTCTAGCACAGTCCCTCATCACCTCACACCTGGATTATTGTAATAGCATACTTATGAATCTGCCTGCTTCAAGTTTCTCGGCCTCCAATCCATCCTGCATTCAGCCACTAAAATGATTTTGCTAAAGTATAGGTGCAATCATGTCACCCTCTTAAACAAACTCTAGTGTCTTCCTATTGCCTCCAGGATCAAATACAAAATGCTCTATTTGGCATTCAATGCCCTTCATAACCTCCCTCCCTCCTACATTTCCAGACTTCTTAAGCCTTACTACCTAATGTATACTCTTTGATCCAGTGATATTGGCCTCCTGGCTGTTCCATATACAAGACACTCCATTTCTCAGGTGTCGGCTTTTTCTCTGGATGTCCCCCATACCTGGAATGCTCTTGCTCCTCCACTGTAGACACTTCCCTGGCTTCTTTTAAGTCCTGACTGAAACCCATAGAAACTTTCTGCAGCCCCTCTTAATTCCAGTGCCTTTGATCTATAAATTATTTCTTATTTATCTTGTAAATGCCATGCTGTGTATATATTTGTCTGTTGTAATTTCCTTGAGATCAAAGACTATCCTTTACCTTTTTTTAAAATATTCTCAATGCTTAGAAGAATGTCTTGCATACAGTATGCACTTAATAAATGTTTATTGATTAATTAATTATCATTTTGGAGACATTGAGTTCATTGGTTAGCTTTACTAGATAGTTTTTTTCCTTCTCTTTTTTTTTGTGAGTCAATAGGGGTTAAGTGACTTGCTCAGGGTCACACAGCTTAGTAAGTTTTATGTGTCTGAAGCCTGATTTGAACTCAGGTCCTCCTGGATCCAAGGCCAGGGCTCTATCCACTGTGCCACTTAGCTGCCCCTTCTTTCTCTTTTTAAATAATTGTTATGAATAGTGACTCATTGTATAGCAAGGTAAAAGTCATATATTCATAAATGAATATGATAAGAAAGTAAAAGATTTCAACAAAAATAAGACACTTTTTGTTTGTAAAGAAAAAAAACCCAGACCTTATACTATTTTTTTCATTGTTGCTACTACTTGTTTCTATCATATGAGAACTTGTGTAATTTGGGTAAACTCTATCTCCATGGAAATAGATGACATTAGTGTCAATTATAGCCATCACTGAAACATTTCCCTACTGAAAAAAGAAAGTATAATAAGCACTGACTATGCTATATGACTGGTGTCAAAGATAGTATAAGAAATTACCATTGTCTTAAGGGCCAGAGATCTTAATGAACAGGTATCTGGATTGCGATTGCCATAGATAGAGGAAAATTTTATAGAATAAGGGAGACATCTCTCAAATCAGATATGGCAATTTAGATATAAACAGGGATAAAATTACTTGTTTTAATGTATCAGATCCACATGCAAATTATTGAAATTTATGCTGAGTCAGTCCAAATGACCCTATGGTTTCCACTATTACTTATCTTCCCAGTACAAGTCAACCAGTCTTTTGGAAAAGGAGGCACATACTTTGATCACATCTTCTTCTCCTTTGAATTATCTGCTACCTGCTTTTTCATCTCATCCTCCTTATCTCTAATTTCATTTGTCTATGATGCAGCAATAAGATACAGGCTGAGATGCAATGGCCTATTTCCTTTTGGAAACATATACCTATTCAGATTTTCTTGGTTTTAGTATCTTTAAAAACAGCACATAGTTTGAACTCAGTGCCAGGCCACATTCAACTCATGCTTGCCTTGGGTGCTACAATAAACTTTTTATAAATTGTCTCTGTCTGAATTTGCTTCATTCTTGCGGGAAAATTCCTGAACAAAGATACTTCACCCTGGTGTGTTCACTGGGGAATGCTGTTCTGACTCCTACAATCCTCAAACTGGGCCTTTGTCCCACGGCAGGAAGGAACAGATTTCCCAAAATTCAGTCAGCCACACAGTGATTGGACAATTAACTTGTCAAATGCAGGTAGGTAAGATAAGGACAAATACATCCTGAATCTAGATTTTGATTTTTTTCCTCTCATTTATGCATGAAAAACAGAAGCAGAAGGTGCACAGAAAATGCAGGGTAAGTATGGATCTTGCTGGGGCAGAGGGTGTCCCTCATTTATAGGGGAATACCGGTATGCAAATTCAAATAAAGATTGGGAGGAACTATTCTGCTCTCAATTGGAAGACAAGCTGCAAAAAGCTCGGGAGAGGAAAAAGGAATCTTGCAGGCTTTGTCTCCTGAGTTTCTCCATTTGCAGGGACAGAGAATGTAGTGGGGGGGGCAAGGGGGAAAGACAAAGAAAATTCAGCCAGACGAAAGATAGGACTTGAAGGATTATAGTCAGATATACATACTTGTAGAGGGCCAGCCATAATGGTCCAATCTGGGTTTAAGATCCAGGACAGAGCTTGACTTCGCCCAGGCTTAACCCAAGGGGCTCAATCATTTAGGAAGCAGGGCTCTCCAAATCTACCCCTGAAAGGAGGCTTCTGAGACATTCCTTCTCACTCTTTGAACTTTAGATTTACACATTCACTCCTCGATGCAGGTGGCGCCTAGGCACCAGGAAAAAGCCTTGGAGTTTACAACCCAATCTAGGAACTCTGATAACAAGGAAATGTATGTTGTCACATCCTCAGCAGATGTTTTGGGGAATGTCTCATGGGGAGGACTCTTTAAAGTTAGGCTAGATTTTCTCTATATAACCTGTACCCTCTGATGAATAAACCAAGTTAGTCTCTACTGCTCCGTCTGGCCCACTTCTCACAGTTATTTTGCACCTTCCCATTCAGTGGGATTCATCTGATTGCTGGCAATACAAGACTTAAAGATCAATAGCCTAGGCAAAAAAGATCAATAGCCTAGGATTTTTGTGCAATTGAGAAGGCTTTTGAAAAGGAGACTATCCTCATTATAATATAACTAAGACTAGAATACCCTCACAGGAAGAGAATGAGGAGAAGGGATTAAGGAAGGGAAAGGGAGATTTTAGAAAACTGAAGAGGAACCCATGAGGAAGGACTGTCAGCTCTACTGCTTCCAGCATCATCTGGCCTAAAGCCTGTTGTGGATAATGGTGATAAGTGTTCACAATGACAGGAGGGTGGACGTAGTTGGGAATTAGGGGTGTCTTATGGGAAGACTGAAGTAGAATACCTTGTCACCCATAAAAGCTGCTGTGAAACACCATAGAAAGGGAAGGGTGGGTGGAGAAAACTAATGGAATCTCAAACAGATCTATACATTCTCACTGACTTTTCATCAGCCTCTCAAGAGGAGGAGGAAAACTGTAAGATTCTGTCTGCTTTTACAACCCTGGCCAGGTCAGAGAAGGCAGAGGTAAAGATAGATGAGAAAAAGGAATGAATTTTTTCCTTCCTCTTTCTTTTCTCCTGGTTTTTTAGAAACCAATTTGAAACAATTCAACAGAAATTAATGGTTTAGATAAATTAGTAGGTTTTAATCTATGTTCACAGGAGGGTTATAAAAAAAGGAAAAGTGGAAGTTTGAGCAAGGAGGGATAAGAGGAAATGAGCAGAAAGTTAAGGAAGTTGTAGTCTGGCTACACTGACTATGAATAGAAGGTTTGAAAGTAAAGGGTTTGTAGAGGGAAAAAAAGGGAGGGAGACAAGCATTGTTTGAACTTTACTGTCATCAGATTTGGCGCAAGAAGGAAATAACATAATCAAGTAGGTATAGAAATCTAACTTTCCACATAGGCAGTAGAAGGAAAAGGGGAAAGAAAAGGGAGGGAAGAGGTAGTAAGGGTAAAGGGGAAGAAAAGGGAGGGACCTAATAGAAGTGAGGCAGGACTGAGGAAGGCGATGGTCAAAAGCAAAACACTAGTGAGGAGGGAAAAGGAGAAAGGAGAAAGAAAAGAATAAATGGGGGAGGGGAGAAGGATGGAGAGAAAGACACAGATAATAATCATAACCGTGAATGTGAATGGGATGAACTTTCCCATAAAACTGAAGCAGATAGCAGAATGGATTAAAAACTATAATCCTACAATATATTATTTACAAACACATTTGAAACAGAGGGACACATACATGGTAAAGGTAAAAGGCTGGAGCAGAATATATTATGCTTCAGCTGAAGTAAAAAAAAAAAAATAGCAGGGGTAGTAAACCTGATCTCAGACAAAGCAAAAGCAAAAATAGATCTTATCAAAAGAGACAAGGAAGAAAACTACATACTGCTAAAAGGCACCATAGACAATGAAGTAATATCATTACTAAACATACGTACACCAAATGGTATAACATAATATTGATAGACTTAACCCTTCTCAGCAATACAAGAATGTAAGACATCTCCAAAGGCCTCATGATGGAAAATACCATCTACATCTAAAGAAAGAACTATGGAGTTTGAATACAGATTGAAGCATACTACTTGCTATTTATTTTTCTTCTGTTGTGTTTTGTTTCCTCTTTCTGGTGGTTCCTCCTATTGGTTCTAATTCTTACTTACAACATCAGTAATGTGAAAATATGTTTAATAGGAATGTATATGTATAGCTTATATCAGATTGCGTGCCATCTTGAGAAGAGAGGTGGGGAGGGAGGGGAAGAAAAATTTAAAACTTAAAAGCTTATGGAAGTGATTGTTGATAAATCAAAATAAATTAATTTTAAAAAAGAAAAAAAAGAAAAATCCGGGGACACTTATATGAACTCATGCAAAGTGAAATGAGCAGAATCAGGAGAACACTGTACACAGTAATATTGCACAATGATCAACTGTTAATGACTTAGCTATTCTGAGAAATACAATAGTCCAAGACAATTGCAAAAGATTTATGATAAAAAATGCTATCCACATCCAGAGAAAGAACTGATGGAGTCTGAATGCACATCAAAGCACACATTAAAAAAATTTTTATTATTTAAAAAAAAAAGAAATAAAGGGTTTGGAGTTTGGAAAGAGAAGTTTGAGGAAGGATTTTGATGTTTGGATAAGAAGGAAATGAGAAAATTTATTTGGTTATTTCTTATAATATGGAAAAATATAAAAAAGATTTGTAGTACTGAATTATTAGAGATAGCATATTAAAATTTTGTCTTGAAGGACCATTAAAAGGGTATATTTTAGGCCTTATGTAAGGAATATACATTCATAATTTTCTTACAGAGGTTGTATTTGCTATTTGTTTCAGAAAATCTTCACCGATTCTAAGAGAGGGGTGAAAATACAAGACCGTCACTTTAAATTTTTGACAGTAGGTGAACTGAAAGTAACTGCTCCTATACTTTGAAGTGTTAGCAGTAAATGGCTGTTGGGAAAAATTGATATGATTCCATTTGTAAATATAGATCCAGATATGATTGAATTTATTCTACTTTCATTTTAAGAGTGAGATATGTTCTCCTGTCAGGATAATTGCCATCTTTGACCCTTTATAAATAAATCAGGCCTCAATGGGAAAAGACACTTAGTATTTAGCATTAAAACAATCTGTTTAGAAATAGGAAAAATAAGTTTCTCTAAAGTAAAATTGGGTCAAAATTATTCTTTACTGGTCTTAAATGCAATCAGTATAGAATGCCCAAAGTAATAAGGTGAATGAAGTGATTTTATATGCAAGAAAATTCAGAGATGCATTCAATTGACTTGTCATTTGACTGGCAATAAGCATTATCTTATGTTTTGAATTCATAATATTGTATATGCTATTTTTATGTTTTTGAACATTATTGTATGGTGAATTTGGGAAGCCATTGTATAAGATATGCATTTAAGAGGATAATGAAATTGTATCGCTAGAAATTTTTTATATAGATGTAGTAAAATTATAAGAAACTATGGTCACAATATTAAAAATCTGTCAAGTATTTAATTGGTCAGAATTTGAAAAGGAATAATAATAATTACCTATTGTTTGGGAAAAGTTTGGGAAAAAAAAGGAGAGGCCTTGTAAAATCTTATCTGTAAACTTGCCAAGTTCTTTGGGACCTTCTATCTGGCAAGGTAATAAAATCTAATCAGTCCTGTGAAAGAATTTGCTAAAGGTTGTGAAATTCTAAGATAATGAATTGGTTTACTGAGAAGCTTGTATCCTCTCATTCATCACAAACATTACCAAAAGTGGGGGAGTACTTAAAAGTTCACTTACAGTATAGAAGTAATTTTATAATGATTTGCAATTAGGAAAATTGCAAAATTATACCTGGAATAGTATACATTAAAGATACATTGTGAGCCAATTTAGGCTTGGCAGATTCCAGTTTTAAAGATTTATTTTTGCCTTAGGAGGTTAATTTACAATACCTTACTATATGGATCTCTGTTGCTCTGGAGACTTAGAGTAAGTAGCCAGAGTTTTTGTGTTTGTTGCTTTTTTTCCCCTGTGTTTTGAGTGAACTATGATATATTCGTTATCTATGTGGAATTCCAGAATGTAATTATTTTATTGTTGTGCACAGCTAACTCAGCTCACCACAAGAGCAAGTATCCTATATTAACTCTGAAGGGATAAGGCCAGCTTAACCTTCTATCTCACATGCGCATTGATGAGGGGGGAGACAAGATTGAAGCAACTCCCCTTAATTTTAACAAAGCATTCACTTAAGTAGTAAAGTAACAGGAACTTCTTCTCAAGTCACCATGAAGTAGAGCTCATGCTGTGCTAAGGACAGTGCATGCACATCCTGTGCACTTATGTGATTCCAATCACAGATAAACTGCTAATGACCATACAATAACTAGGGGAGTTAAAGATTATTAAAGATCCATATAATGGAACACTGAACCCAGTGACCTTTGCTCATAGATCAGCACCCCAGAGGGGTCTCTGCCCATCAGTGAGCAGCCTGTGGCAGTCTACATCCTTACAGATCCCTAACATTTTATTAATTTTTATTGATTGATTTTTTACACCAGTATCAATTTAAACTAGAAAATATATAAAAGGATGTTGAGTGAATATATATAAAGGCATGATAAACTTTTACTGTTAACTATTATTGCAACAACATGAAAGAAATAACTGCATATAGCTCTAAGCTTTGATTAGTGAAATTGCTATTCGAAACAAAATTTCTTGGGACTCTAATTTGGTATTTTTTTGAGTTTTGGTTTCAGGTATGATTGTCTTTTTTGTTATTAAGTCAATAGTCTATCATTTACGAGTGATGTCATGTACTATGTATGGCCTGAGTCTGTCCCTGGGAAAAGTTGAGAAGATGACCTTGTGTAGGCAAAGGTAGGATTTGACAGCATATGAAATATCCACACTTATAGCCCCACCTATGCAATGAAAGCTGGTGTATATTTTCTCACCTCTTTTCCATAGCCAAGCTTGGTCATCATATTTATACAGGCGAATCTTTGTAAGGGGGCATCTAGGTGGTACAGTGGATGGAGTGTCAGGCCTGGAGTCAGGAAGATTCATCTTCCTGAGTTCAAATCTGATCTCAGATGCTCACTAGCTATGTAACCTCAGGCAAGTCACTTAACCCTGCAGTTTCCTCATCTTTAAAATGAAGTAGAGAAGGAAATGGCAAATCATTCCAGTATCTTTGACAAGAAAGCCCCAAATTAGGTCACAAAAAGTCTGATATGACTGAAAATGACTGAACAAATCTATGTAAGGCATGGCAGTAGACTTGGAAAATACATAAATAAAAATGGAATAATCATGTTTTTAAGGTGCTTATGTTGCATAGTGAGAGAAAAAGAAAGCTATACTATACCAGAAATTTAGAAATTTATGTATTAATAAAAGTTTTGAATTTTCAAGGGTAGAGTTTTGAAGTCAACAACAAAACAAGTGTGTATATGTAAGTGTTGTTTTAAATATACACCATTATGCTACCTTAGTTCTGTAGAGAAGTAACTTATTTTTTCTTTTTCAACCCTTTTATTTGATTCCTTAGCATGCCTTTCAATTCCAATATATCTACTACCTTAGATGCAGATAGGTGATATACAGGATAGAACACTCTTCTTGGAGACAGGAAGACTAGAGTTTTAATCCTAACTTAAATATTTATTTTCTGTAGGACCTTGAATAAATCACTGAACTACTCTCTACCTCAGTTTCCTCATTTATAAAATGGGAGAAATAACATCTATCTCATAGGATTGTTGTAAGAATAAACTAAAATAGTACATACAAACACTTTGGAAATTTTAAAGCACTAAATGAATATGAGTTATCTTAAGGTATTCAAGGATATTCTATAGAGAGAGTATGAAACAATTGGAAAAGCTAGCAAAAAATCAAACCAAGTGAAAGTATTCTAGAGAGCTTAATTTCCCCCTTGATCCTCAGATGGATGTACATAGAGGAAAAAGTCCAATTTCCTTTGGATTTCTTGCTCAGATGTTTTTGCATATGTAGGAAGTAAACTGATTATTAAGGAAGAAATAAGTAATGAGTGCCAACTTCCACTGGGCCATTTATTGTCTTGCCTCTACTTATTCAAATGGAAAGTTGGCATATTGGAGTTTAAAAGATAACCTTCCCCACCACACCCTCCCTCAATTCTGATGTTTTGATAGGAAGTTCTCTGGATGATTAAAATAGAAAACTGTCTCACAATCCATGAAGATTTTTAATTTCACAGAGGACTTCAAAGAATTTTTCCACTATTACTTGGAGAAGAGAATAGACTGAAAAACTGCAAGCCATAAGAAGATAAAAGGGATTTGAAAGATTGAATTAGATGCCTAAAGAATTTTCTATATAGCCAACTAGGTGTGGTCAAAAGAGCTGAGATAACTTGATGCAATGGGACTATCCCCTAGTCCCAATCCCAGCTGAGGTCATGCCACCTGCTAGTCACAGCCTAGCAATGAAGCCTCAATATAGGAAAAAACCAGTAGGTGGCAGAAGAGAAAGCCCAGTAGCTCCACAGAGAGGACCACCAGAAAGTAGTAGAGATCAATGTAATGATATTACCAGAGTATATTGTAAGTATCGTAAGAGTGAGTTTCCATGACCATCAATACACCCTAATAATAATGTGTTCCCCAGAATAATATATTCCCTGTGCACGGGCTCCTTCTTGAGTGTTCCTGGTCATGCTTTTTAACCTTTTTTTTTTTTGACTCTTTGTGAGTTTAACCTGACTGTGTGGATGGCCTTTTATGAATATTCCCCTAACAATCCATGTACCATATGCATGTGGTACCATACACATAAATGTTCCTTAGGAACATGTGTTCCCTGTAAGTGTATCTGCTCATTCATGTATTGGTCACACGTGTTCTGTTATTTATCCCCTATGTACTGAAGATGCCACTTTAGTGACAGGTAGGATGGATAAAGGACCTTTATTTGATTTTTCTTTTAATTGATGTCCCTTCCAGTTGTTCTAATAAAAGAAACACGTCAGTGGAGATTTATTAGCTATGTTTTTTAGTTGGATACTGAACTAGGAGAGTTCCCTTGAGCCTATGTTAGTTTTCTGAAAGCCCATGTACATGGGATCTTAACTGCTGCACTTACATTCTACATCACTGTCTTCTTGAATTTGAGCTTGTGCTAGTTTAGCAAGATGGAGAGACCTCTGCTTTTAGATTGCATCAAGCATCACATGATGCTCTCCCAATGACTGTCTCATAAACTTATAGACAAATTGGAATAAATCATAGTCTGAATTGACTTTACAGATTAGGAAACTGAGGTCCAGATAGTTTATGTTGCTGTATGAAAAGATGCATGCTTTGAGGAGAGCAAGCAACACCATCTGCCATAATTCTCTTTTCCAAACTCTCCTTTCAAACACATATCCATTGTGTTGCAAGTAGTTTTCCTTGTTTGATACTATCCTTGTTCCTCCACTAGATTAATGAGTTGGATCAGACTCATGATACATTCAACATAAGAGTTGCTTAATGAGTGTTGAAAAGAATTTAAGTTGCACAAATTGCTAAGCATTTCTTCTCTCAGTACTTGATTTTTGTCCTAGAAAGAGGAGTCATCTGATAATTCAAATGCTCAAAATAGTCATTTTCCTGAGACAAGTGTCAAGGAAACTAGAATTCACAATAGTTAATGACATAGCAACATGCAATCACACCTGTTAATTTGTCTCTCTTTCTACTTTATTCTACCATTTGCTTCTATTGCCAGTTTCTTTTTCAGTTCTCTTAACTTTTAGTTTCTTGTTGAACTCATCTTATCTGTGTCATAAAAAAGTAACTTGTCCAGTTCTAAAAGCTGAATGAGTCTACCAACACCTAATTTTGTATTACCTATTTCAAATTCATATGGTACTTTAAGGTTTATAAAGTTCTTTCCTCAGAATCACTTCCAAGGTAAGTATTATTATTTCAGTTTAATAAATGAGGACATTGAGTCTTTGAGAGGTTAAATGACTTGTCCAAGGTAACTCCTACTATCTACAGCTAGTCCATGTTTTTATTCCTTGGACAGGGTAGCACTGTTTGTAAATGTGACCTGCATTTTTAGTGTTTAAAGCTTCTTAAACAATGTTTTAAACAATAAACAATATGAACTAAAAACCAGTCCAGCCACCAGTTTCAAAAGAAACCTTCCTGTCTGGGGCTCTCTTCCATTGTATAAACAGACTTCAAAGTAACTAGCTTTCTGACCTCACTGGTCACTTTGTGTGGCCACATTGCTATTCTTCACAGGATCCCCAATTGTTATCTTGATGTTTTCTTTAGCTAGGAAAACAAGAATTAAAAGAATCACATCATACATATTCTTTATGTAAGAACCTCCAAGCAATTCCTTCCATTTTTAGAAATAGAAGCCTAGAAAAACATAATGCCTGAAACTATACTAAAAATGAGTTGATGATGGTACTGGTATCATGTGGACTGCCCTGTGGTAATTTCTCTAGAATGAATTTTCAGCTTTGTGACATTCTTGGACTCTCAGGCACTAAAATGATTGGATGATATGGTCAACTTAGTCCAAATATTCCTTTAGGTGAGAACTTTAATTTGTTTTAATTGTGGTCATCAGGAAGGAAAATGGTTATTTAGGAATAAACCTGGGTATAAGCTGAGAGGATGAAATTAGGACAGCAAAAATGTTGACCTATCTATGGCTATCACAAGAAATCTCAATGATGGAATTAATACTGGCTCATATTCATATAATGCTTTAAGGTTTATAAAATGTTTTCTGCAAATCACTCTGTAACATTATAGGATTGTGATAAAATATTCATTTTACAGATTAGGAAACTAAGGCTTGGAGAGGCTAAATGACTTGCTCATGGCAATAATGTAGAAGAAAGATCTAAATTTATTTCACACTCTAGTTCTAGCCTTTTTCATTCTAAGATTCAAGACTTGAAGGACATTGGTCTTTTGGAGAATGTAAAACCAGATTGGTAAAGTACTGTAGCTTATATTAAAAATATCAATTAAAAAAAAGAAAGCTTAAAAATTTAAAAAATATCAATTTTAACATTGTCATTGTTAAACTGAACAGTTTCTGAAGTTATCATTTCATGAATCTATGAAGTGCTCTCCTGTTATTAACAATTTGGTTGCAGTGTTAACTGCTAATGTTTAGTCTATTACCAAGACTTAGGTATTAATGGTTTCATTCAGTTACTTTAACTTTTTTGACAAGAACTCAATAGAATTAATGACCATTTTGATATCACTACACTTCTTATTTTGTATTTAACAAAAGAAGATAAATTATTGGGCTTTCTTTTTCTTATAATTGATTTAAAAATTATTCTATACCAACCACTCAAGTTGTTATATAGCTAGTTCTTGGAAAAGAAGAAAGCTACTCTTTATATAGCAGTGATGAGGTGGGATGGTGAGCGGAGGTGTTCAATTGTTTTTATTTATCTTACTACCTAGATGGGTTTCTTAGCATATGTATTATTTTATATTCTTTTTTTTTAAGTTCTGAGCCCCCAAAGGCAGTGGTTTAGCAAAAATATTTTGTTTTAAATATTCTGTTTTAACTCTCTTTCCTCTCTTGTTATGCTCAGTTTAATTATCTCCTCCCTACTATATTTCGACTAAGTTGACCCATATTAGAAAAGCACCTATGGCTAACACTGTTATAAAGATTAAATAAATATTTTAAACAACTTTTTCCCATGCTTGGTGATGGTGATGATTGGAAGGTGATTAATTTTAGTCTTCCACTGGGGAAGCCAAGAGAAGAAGGGACATTTAAAAAAGAAAAAAAATAGCTTCTAGGTCTATAGCCCAGGGTGTGGGGATGTTCAGCAATATACCATCTGCTTCAATGCATCTAATATTTAATTAGCCCACACATCATCACTCATGGAATTCTGGCATTCACTAATTATGGTGGTTCCCACCTCCCCTCACCCCAACTTAAGTTCTTTTAGCTCCATATAGTATCTGAAAGTTTTCCCTCTTCCAGCTCAGTGTGCTTTGTATGTTTCTTGATAGGATCTTGGCTCTTCCTTGATTCTGTCCCAGGCTCACTAAAATTGAGCCTTGAATTGTGTAGTAACTGTCTTTTAAGACCCATACAGGGGCATGACTATTTATTTTTTGCTCAGTCAATGATATTGCAAATAAAAACATTCCCCCCAAATAGGAATAGTAAGTGTTGGAAGGGTCATAGAAAGGCAGGCACATTAGTACATTGGTAGTAGAGTAGTGAAATAGTACAAACCTTTGGGAAACCACTTTAGAATTATGCAAATAAATTCACTAAAATGTCCTTATCCTTTGACTGGAGATATTTCTTTACAAGGCATATTCACAAAGGAGATCAATGATATGAAAAAAGTCCCTTATGCACCAAAATATTCATAGCAGAACTTGTTATGGTAACAAAGAGCTGGAAACAAAGTAGATATCCATCAGCTGGGGAATTGCTAAACATATTGTAGTATATGGATATAATGGATTGTGATTTTGATATAAGAAACAATGACCAAGATGAATACAGACAAGAATGGAACAATCTACATGAACTTATTCAGAATGCAATAAGGAGTACCAAAACAACAGTATACAGAAAGAGAAGGAGCCAAGATAGCACAAAAAAGCAGAGATTCAGTCGACCTCTCCTAAATTCCCATCCAAAAATTTAAAATAATACCTCAAAATTAAATATGGAGTAGACAAATCCACAAAAGGGATGAGGAAAAACAATTATAAGCCCAAGACAATTTAGAATGTTGGCAAAAAAAAAAAGTTTATTGCACCCTAGCAAACTTGTAGCAGGCCTTGAGGGAGCCTGTATCAGCAGTGGCAGTGGCTGCTTCTGAAGTTCTCAGCCCATAAATGGTAAGGGGGTCGAACAACTGATAAGAAAGCGATTACAAGGGTCCCTTTGCTAGAACTGGTGGCAAGATTCTGTTGAATTACCTATACTTAATTTTGGGTTGCAGTCCCAGGGTGAGGAGCATTATCATACTAGAGCTTGTGGCTCCAGTAAAGTAGGGACCCTGGTCATAGTTCCAGGGCAGAAAAAAACCCTTGTGGTCTCTCAGAGACAAAAAAAAAAAAAAGAAGCACAGGCCATGAGAGCATTAAATAAACCTTTTTTTTTTTTTTTAAGATCATACCACCTTGGAAAAACTGAAAGCGTACAGACTTCCAAAACTAGCTCTGAATACAGCTACACAAAATACTTGAAGCTTGGGACAACGGCCCCTCCATCCCAGGAACAGAGCCCAACTTTAATATGAAGCTAAAAGTCAAGAAATAGGCTGGAAAAATGAGCAAACAACAACAACAACAAGATTCTGACAATAGAAAGATACTGTACTGACAGGGAAGATCAAAACACAAAATTGAAATAAGACAGCAAAGCCAACATTGCTACAAAGTCTCAAAGAAAAAGGTAAATCATTCTCAGGCCTAAAAAAAGAAAATCTGGAAGGACTCAGGAGAGAGAGAGAGAGAGAGAGAGAGAGAGAGAGAGAGAGAGAGAGAGATTCTCAAAATCAAATAAGAAAGGCAGAAGAAAAATTGAGGAAATAAATTACACTGATGCAAAAGCAAATATGAAAATAAAAGAGTCAATAGCTTGGTAAAGGAGGCACAAAACATACTAAAGAAAATAACACCTTGAAAAACAGAATATGCCAAATGGCAAAAGAGGCACAAAAATTGAATGAACAAAAGAACACACCCAAAAGTAGAATCAGCCAAATGGGAATAAAAAAGGCACAGAAACTCAATGAAGGAAATAATTTCTTTAAAAAAACCCCAAAAAACAGAATTGGACAAATGGAAGCTAATGGCACCATGAAACATGAATAAGCAAAAAAATTTAAAAAAGAGTGAAAAAGGAGAAAATGTGAAATATCTCTTTGGAAAAACAGTTCAGCTAGAAAAAAAAATTTATCAAGAAGAAATCATTTAACAATTATTGGGCTACCTGAAAGCCATGATGAAAAAAAGAGCCTAGATATTATATTATAAAGAACTTTCACAAAAAAATTACCCTGATATTTTAGAACCAGAAAGTAAAATAGAAATAATCCACTGATCACTTTCTTAAAGAGATCCCAAAATGAAAACTCCCAGGAATATTATACCCAAACTTCAGAGCTCCTAGTTCAAAGAGAAAATATTGTGAGTGGGCAGAAGGAAACAATTCAAATATCATGGAAGCACAGTCAGGATAACACAAGAATTAGTGGCTTTCATGTTAAGTTATCATAGGAGTTGGAATATAATATTGTGGAGGGCAAAGGAGCTAGAATTACAACCAAGAATGATCTATCCAGCAGAACTTAGTATAATCCTTCAGGGGGGAAAATAGAGGACTTTTAAGTGATCCTAATGAAAAGACCAAAGTTAAATAGAAAATTTGACTTTCAAACGCAAGACTCGAGAAGCATAAAACAGTAAATAGGAAAGAAAAATCATAAGGAATTCAATAAGGTTAAACTATTCACATTCTTACATGGGAAGATGATGCTTCTAACTTTTAAGAACTTTCTCATTATTAGGAGTTAGAAGGAATATACATAGACAGAGGGCATGGGTATGAGTTGAACATGATGAAGTGATATCATTTTTTTAAGGCAATTGGGGTTAAGTCACTTGTTCAGGGTCGCACAGCTGGTAAGTGTAATGTGTTTGGTCTGAGGTTGGATTTGAACTCAGATCCTCCTGCATCCAGGGCTGGTGGCCTATGCACTGCGCCACCTAGCTGCCTCTAAAACTTTTTTTTAAATGAAAAAGCACTATTACAAATGTAAGATGGTGGCAAGGGGTGAGGCAAGGTAGATTGTTAGGCAACAGTGTATCTCAAAAACATCTGGGAATTTTAGTGGATTGCAAGCTCAACATCACTCAGCAGTGTGATGTTGTAGCTAAAAAAATCTAATATAATCCTAGCCTATGGTAAGAGGAATAACATCTTGGAATAAGGACGTGATAGTCACTCCATACTCTGTCAAATCTCATATTCTGGGCTTCATTCTGGATGTAAGAAGGTAAACTGAGAATTTACTTTGCTTGACCACACAGATATATAATAGGTTCTATTTTTCTTGCATTTTCAAAGGGTGTAGTGGGGGTGAGAAGGAGAAAAATTTTGATTGAAAATGAAATAAATTTAAATAAAAAATGCATAGCAGTCACTCTCTCACTCCATGGAGCTTGTCCAGAGTTGCTATTTCTGCTTTCAGCAACTACATTGGTGTTGGTGGCTTGCTTCAGTTCTTATAGCATCCCAATACTGAAAGAAAGACTTTGTGTTTTAGTTGGGTGTGGTAAATTCTTAGTAGTAATTAACTTATAGCTTTCTTCTCCCACCTGCTCCATAATGATAGAAGAGGAACTGGCATTATCATTAAAAGAATAGACAGCTTTTGGCTCAACCTCTTGGTTGGAGGATTGGTGGGATTCTTTCCACATATCCTATAGTAACTCCTAGCTTCCCAGGAACAGTGTGAACTCAACTAGGTACAGTTGTACCTAGACCTATGGCTATCTTTTGTGCTTTATGTTTCCTTTTTTTTTTTTAAGTAGATGACTGAATACTGCTGTAGAGGTCCAGACTTGAAGGTCACTTCATGATTTTCAGAGATCCAGAGGGCTGGGGTCCAATGAAAGGATCATTTAGTTAAGATAACTACTATTTGTCCCCCAGAACATTCATGTGGTCCAAGAATGTCACTTCTGAGCATAATCTATTGGTGTGGAGTGGTGTGGCTCCTACTATAGAAAGCCACTGATAATAAGCTGGGGAAAAAAGTAATAAGGATGGATCATATGGAGGCTCATGTCATATGATGATGGATTGAAGGAATTGGGCATTCTGAGCCCAGATAAGTTATGGGGAGCACATGGCAGCAGTCTTTAAGTATCTGAAGGGATGTCATGTGGGAGAAGGATTTAACTTGTTCTCTCTGGTCCCCAAAGACAAAAAGAAGAACAATGGGTAGAAGTGACAAAGGAACAAATTTAGGCTTGGAATTGAAGGGGAAAAAACAAAATCATAAACATAAACAAAAACAACAATACTACTTCTAATGATTAGGTATGTCAAGAAGTATAATGGGTCACCTCAAGAGGTAGTGGGTGCCTCATACCTGAAATCATCAAGTGGAGGCTGAATGATACTTTGTTGGGTGTGTTATAGTGAGATTCTTTAAAGGATGAGTTGGACTAGATGACTGATGAGGTCCCCTTTAAGTTATGGAATTTTGTGATTATGTGATTTTGTAAAGAATTCCAGAAAACATGTCATTCTAATGTAAGTTCTGTAATGTCATAAACATATATTTTTGGTTACTTCTTTGGGAAAGTTTTTGAAATTTTTGCTTGTTTTAAGCAGTCTTAAGCATGAAAGTTACAGATTGGAAAACTTGAGAACACACTATGATTTCAATTCCATGATTAATTTCCCATGATTTCTAAGTCGGTTGAAAATATGTAGCACTATAAATAACAAATCTGAACATTTCTGTGGGAAAAAAAAATCAGATTAGTATATGTATTGATTAGCTGAAATACATATGTATGACAGTTCTGCCATCTTCTGTTCTCAAGTTTCCTTACCATTTTACCTCCATTAACAACTTACTTTAAATAAATTGTGTATGTGATTTAAATAAAATGATATAGTTAACATTAAACATACTGCTTCACTTTGGTCCTTTTTTCCATTGGTATTCATTTTCCCATATACATTGATTCATGCGTGTAGACTTTCAAAAAGTTCATATGTCTATTATATAGCTACATGAGTCCATATCGCAGTATAGTTGGCATGATTTATATGTTATAGCATCATAGATTTAGAGCTAGAGAGGACTTTACATGCTATTTTCAATCCCCCATTTTACAGAAGGAGAAAATGAAGCACCTAGTTGGCATTACCAAATACCTTCCTCAACTTTGGGTAAGGAATACCTATAGTTGAATGGACTCAGATGCTGACTACTTATGTGACCATGAGCAAGTCACTCAATTTCTCCATGCCTTCAATGTTCCTTATAGTTCTAATGAAATGATCCCATGAGACTGAATTGAGTAAGGTGAGATTTGAACCCACATCTACTTATTTTAGTTCAGTGTCCTGTTTACCACACCATGAGACTTCTCAAAAACATTAGTATCATCTTTCCTCTTTTTCATTATTTTAACACCAATGATGAAGAAATAGAAATCTTTAAATTCTATGTGTCTCTTTTATTATATTTTAGTTCTAAAGTTATTTTATATTAAACGTATCTATATAGCTGTCTATTCATAAGAATTTGTATATTTACCTGCATACACAGATGAAAACTAACCAGGTGGAACACCAGCATAAGCATTTGAAATATTCTTTAAATATTGTATTTCTAAAACTGTCCCCCACCATGAGGTAGCTAAAATTTTAATTAGAATTCTATATTTACAAAGTGGGAATGTGTACAAATAGAACAGGGCAGGTGGCACTCTAAAGCTGAATTTAATAGTTAAAAAAAATGAATATTAAGAGAGTCAATTGCTAAGGACCATATATGTCAAAGAATGACCTTGAGCTCAGTAGATGATTCTAAGAAGAAGCTGGACTGAAGGACAAATATAAAGAGAGTAAACGTTAATCAATCAATCAGTCAATCAATAAGCATTTAAGTATCTACTCTGTGCCAAGTGCACTACTAAATGCAATTGATGCATCTTTCTTTCTTTCTTTCTTTCTTTCTTTCTTTCTTTCTTTCTTTCTTTCTTTCTTTCTTTCTTTCTCCTTCCTTCCTTCCTTCCTTCCTTCCTTCCTTCCTTCCTTCCTTTCCTTCCTTCCTTCCTTCCTTTGTTCCTTCCTTCCTTCCATTCTTTCATTCTTCCTCTTTGCCACTATAAAAAAGAGCAGCTATAAATATTTTTGAACATCTAGATCCATTTCGATTTCTTCGATTTCTTTGAGATACAGACCTAATAGTGGTATTGCTAACTCAAAGGATTTTATATCCTTTGGACTTGGGTCCAAATTGCTCTCCAGAGTAGTTGGATTAGTTCACAGTTCCACTAAGAGTGCATTAGTGTACATATTTTATCATATTTTCTCTAGCTTCTGGAATTTTCATTTTTTGCCATTGCACCAATCTGATGGGTATGAGGTGGTAACTCAATAATTTTGATTTGCTTTTCTCTAATTATTTCTTATATAGCACATTTTTATGGGACTACCATTTGTACTTTGGCAAATGACTCTTTTTTAAAAAATAAATTTAACACAGTTCTCTATATATTTGAAAAATGAGGCCTTTATCATAGAAACTTGCTATTCATTGTTTTCCCTAGGTTCCTGTTTCCTGGCTAATTTTGGCTGTTTCCTTTCATTTGTGGGTGGAAAAAAAAAACTTTTTAAAAATTTAATGCAATCAAAATTAATCATTTCACCTCCCATGGTAAAAACCCTTGGTTACTCATTAATTCTTTCCTTACCCTTAGAACTGACAGGTAACTATTATTTCTCATGCTTCTCTGATTTGCTCATAATATCAAATTTTTCATCTAAAGCATATACCCACTTATTTTGATGTGAGATGTTTTCTACGCCTACTCTCTCCCTGATTATTCTCTAGTTTTCACAGTAGTTTTTTTTTCTCAAATAATCAATTCTTGCCTCAATAGCTGGGATTTTGGGGTTTATCAAACATTATGTTACTGTGCTAAATTGCTCTATGTGATAGAATTCATTGCTGAAGCACCCTATTTTGTATCCTGGGGTAATTTATTTGGATGATTACAATTTTGTATTATAGTTTGTGATATGGTGTGGCTAGGATGCCTTTATTCACCTTTTTCCCTTTGATTTCCTTCATATTCTTGACCTTTTGTTCTTCCAGATGAATTTTTTTAAAAAAATATTTTTTTCTTCAATAAAGCTTCAGTAGTTTTGTTGGTATGGTACTAAACACATGACATTAATATGAGTAATACTATACTTTTTATTATATTGGTTCAGCCTACCCATGAGCAATTAATATTTCTCCAACTGTTTAGATCTGTCTTTATTTGTGATGTGTTTTGTAATTGTTTTCATATAGTTCTTGTGTGTGTCTTGGGCAGGTAGACTAACAATTATTTTTTACTGTCTGTGGTTGTTTTAAATGGAATTTCTCTTTCTGTCTCTTCCTGCTGAATTTTGTTGGTAACACATAGAGATGCTAATGATTTGTGTGAGTTTATTTTATATCCTGCAACTTTGCTAAAGTGGTTAATTATTTGGACTAGATTTCACTTGATTCTGTAGGGTTTCTATATGCCATCATATTGTGCAAAAATAGATAGTTTTGTTTTCTCATTGAATCATTTCTCTTATTCCTTCAACTTCTTTTTCTCATCTAATTGCTACAGTTAGCATTACTAGTACAATATTTAATGATAATGGTGATGGTGACATCCTTGCTTCACCTGATCTTATTGGGAAGGCTTCCAGATTCTATGTATTACAAATAATGTTTGCCTTTTTATTTAGGTAAATACTACTAATCATGTTAAGAGAAGCTCCACTTATTCTTATGCTTTCGAGTGTTTTTTTTTAATATGAACGGATATTATGTTTTGTCAAAACACTTTTCTGCATCTATTGATCTAATCATATTATTTTGTTGGGTTTTTATTGATATGGCCAATTATGCTTATAATTCTCTTAATGCTAGACCAGCCTTGTATTCCCGATATAATTCTTACCTGGTCATAGTAATGATCTTTGTGATATATTGCAGTATTCTCTTTGTAAGTATTTTATTTGAAAATTTTGTGTCAATATTTGTTAGGGAATTTGATTTCTAGTTTTACTTAACTGTTTTTGCTCTCCCTGGTTTAGGTATCAACAAAATACTTGTGTGAAAGAAGGAATTCAGTTGGATTCCTTTCTACCTATTTTTTTTTTCATACAGTCTGCATAGCATTGGAATTAATTGTTTTTTTAGTGCTTGGTAATTTTTTTTCCCCATAAATCCATGTGGTCCTATTTTTTCCCCCTTAGGGAGCTCATTTGTGGTTTATTTAATTTATTTTTAATAGGATTATTTATTTTATTTCTTTTTCTGCTTATCTGTGCAACTTTAATTTTTGCAAATATTCATCCATTTCATTTAGATTGTTACTTTTATTTACTTAAATCGGGGAAAATAACTTCTAATAACTACTTTAATTTCATCTTCATTGGTGGTACACTCACTCTCTCATTTTGTATATTAGTAATTTGGTTTTCTTCTTTCTTTCTTATTTTTCTTTTAATTCAAATTAAACAATGATTTATATCTTTTATTGGTTTCCTCCATAAGCAATTCCTAATTTTATTTATTAGTTTAATTTTTCACTTTAAGTTTTATTAATATGTCCTTTCATTTTTAGAATTTCTGTTTTGGTACTTAACTAAGGATTTAATTTTTAAAAAAATTTTCTACTTTTTAAAGTTGCATGCCCAATTTTTTGATCTGTTGTTTTTAACTTTTATTAAAGTAAGTGTTCAGATATAAAAAATATATATTTTAAGTACTACTTTGGCTGTATTCCATAAATATAGATCTGTTGTCTCATTGTAATTTTCTTTAATGAAATTATTTATTATTTCTATGATTTGTTCTTTGACCCACCTATTTTTTAGGGATAGATTATTTAGTTTACAATATATTTATTTTTAGCAGCTTATTATTGTAATCAGGTTTTAATCCCAAGTTATAAGTAATGGTGGTTCAGGCCTTAGGTCCTCCTTACTGCTATTTTCTGAATTCTGTCTTGGGGCCTAATCTGAGGCACTCCTCTCCTACCCTAAGACACAGTTAGGGCCTTCAGTTATGGTATCCCCAAAATGTTCTTTCTCCCTTAGTTGCTGTACTCATTAAGTATGTGCGTTCTTTTCCTCACAAATAGGCACAGTGTAGGTCAGCGCTGCTAGGTCTGGCATCCAGAAACTGTGTGGGGTCCTTCAGTCTCCCTCCATTCAGCCATCTGATCCTCATGCTGTTTGCTAGATGAAGGTTGTGATGTGAAAGTTTGTGAGGTGATATTTCTTGAGGTGGTGAGATAAAAGTTTTGAGGTAAGATTTCTTCAGGCATAGTCTGTTTCCTAGTGGAGCTGCCCACAGGGCCTACTGTTTGATAATTTAGTGGAGTTGACCTAGAGGTGTTCACACTTCACTTAGGTCACACCTCAGCCTGGAGAGGTTATGTTTTTCCTGAGGTCCTCTCAAGTTGTCTTAGGAGGACAACTGCTTTATCTTTTATTTTTGTTGCTCTACATTCATTGTAGTGATGTTCTTCTTGTTTGGAGAGGAAATTTCTGACCTACTCTGCGATCTTTCCAGAATGCCTGTTCCCAAAATTCAATATGAAATTAAAAGTAATGAAATAGGCTATAAAATGAGTGTGTGTGTGTGTGTATGCATATATGTATATATGTATGTGTATGTATGTATGTATGTATGTATGTATGTATGTATGTATGTATGTATATAATGTGTGTGTATGTATATAAAACCTGTACATAAAAAGTTACTATGGTGACAGAGAAGATCAGAACACAAAATCAGAAAAGGACAACAATGCCAAAATGGCTACATGCAGAGCCACAAAGAAAAATGTGACTTGTCCTAAGACCCAAAAAAGAAACCTCTAGAGGGGGTTAAAAAAAAAAGATTTAAAAAATCAAATGAGAGTGGTAGAAGAAAAATAGGGAAAATAAATGAGAGTGATGCAAGAGAATCATGAAAAAAGTGTCAACAGCTTGGTGTAAAAGTACCAAAAAATGGAATAAGATGCACAAAAATTCACTGAAGAAAAGAACTCCTTAAAAAGTACAATTGGCCAAATGAAAAAAGAGGTACAAAAGATAACCCAATAAAATAATTCCTTAAAAATTGAAATTGGGCAAGTTGAAACTAATGACTACATGAAACATCAAGAAATAATAAAACAAAACCAAAAAAATAGAAGAAAATATGAAATATCTCATTGGAAAAACAACTGACATGGAAAATAGTTCCAAGAGTCATAATTTAGGAATATTGAACTACCTGAAAACAATGATCAAAAAAAGAGCCCGGACACCATATTTCAAGAAATTATTGAGGAAAATTTCCCTAATATCCTAGAACCAGAGGATAAAATAGAAATTGAAAGAATCCATGGATCACCTCCTGAACGAGATCCAAAAACGACAACTCCCAGCAGTGTTATAGCCAAATTCCAGAACTCCCAGGTCAAGAAGAAAATAATGCAAGCAGTCAGAAAGAAACAATTCAGATATCACATAGCCACAAGGATTTAGAAGCTTCTACATTAAAGGAGTGGAGGGTTTGAAGAATATTCCAGAAGGCACAGAAACTAGGATTATAACCAAGAATCATCTACTCAATGAAAAAAAAAAAGGACACTCATTGAAATAGAGGGCTTTCAAGTATTCCTGTTGAAAAGACTTTAGCTGAACAGAAAATTTGGTTTTCAAATACAAAAGAGGAAATGTAAAACATTAATAAACTTAAATTTGTTCACATGCCTACATGGGAAGATGGTGACTTGTACTTCTTAAGAATATTATCACTATTAAGCTAGCTAGAAAAAGTATACATAGATGGGGGCATGGGTCTGAGTTGATTTTGATGAGATATTAAAAAAAAACTCACAAAATTAAAGGGTGAGAAAGAGGATTGCACTGGAAGAACAGGGAAGGGAAAACTAGAATGGGGTAAATTCTCATATAAAGAGGCAAGAAAGAAGAGAGAGAGAGAGAGAGAGAGAGAGAGAGAGAGAGAGAGAGAGAGAGAGAGAGAGAATAGAGAGAAATGCCTAGTAATCAGAACTGTGAATTTGAATGGAATGAACTTACCCTTAAAATGGAAGCAGATAGCAGAGTGGATTAAAAACCAGAATCCTATAATATGTTATTTACAAGAAACACACTTCAAGCAGGGACACACATACCGAGTAAAGGTAAGGGGTTGGAGTAGAATTTATTATGCTTCAGCTGAAGTTAAAAAAAAAAAAGAGGGATCACAATCATGCTCTCAAAGTAAAAGTAAAAATAGAGCTAATTAAAAGAGATAAGGAAGAAAACTCAATCTTGCTCAAAGGAACCATAGACATTTAAGTGATATCAATGCTAAACATATATGCACCAAATGTTATATCATCTCAATTTTTAAAGGAGAAGTTAGATGAGTTACATGAGGAAATAGAAAATCAACTATACTAGTGGGGACCTCAACTTTCCCCTCTAAGAACTAGACAAATATAACCAAAAAAGAAACATGAAAAAAAGATAAGGATGTAAATAAAATTTTAGAAAAGTTAAATATGATAGACATCTGGAGAAAACGGAATGGGAATAGAAAGGAATATACCCTTTTCTCTGTAGTACATGGAAACTGCACAAAAATTGACCTTGTATTAGGGCATAACCATTAGGTACAACCAAATGCAGAAAAGCAGAAAAAAAATGTAGCTTCTTCAGATTATAATGCAATAAAAATTACATTCAATCAAGTGTTTTGGAAAGATAAATTAAAAATTAATTCGATCATTCCCAATTCATAAAAGCTCAAAGGATATGAAAAGCAGTTTTCAGAAGAATAAATAAAAGCTATCTATAGTCATATGAAAAATGTTCTAAATCACTGCTGATTAGAGAAATGCAAATTAAAACAACTTTGAGGTACCACCTCACATCTATCAGATTGTCTAATATGACAGAAAAGAAAAATGGTAATGTTGAAATGGATATGGGAACATTGGAACACTAATGCATTGTTGGTGGAGTTGTGAACTGATCTAACCATTCTGGAGAACAATTTGGAACTATGCCCTGCAGTCTTCAAAGCTGTTTGATTCAGCAATAGGTTTCTTAGGTCTGTATCCCAAAGAGACATAAAAAAGTAAAAGGATCTATTTGTGCAAAGATATTTATAGTAGCTCTTTTTGTGGTGGCAAAGAATTAGAAATTGTGTAGATACTTATCAGTTAAGAAATGGCTGAACAAGTCATGGCATGTGATTGTGATAGAACACTATCATGTTATAAGAAATGAGAGCAGGTAGATTTCAGAAAAAAAACCTAAGAAGACTTATATGTACTGATGCAAAGTGAAATGAGTGGAACCGGGAGAATATGGTACACAGTAACAGTAACATTGTACAATAATCAACTATAAATGACTTGGCTATTTTTAGCAATGCAATTCCAGAGAACTCATCATGAAAAATGCTATCCAGCTCTAGAGAAAGAACTGATACAGTCTGAATAAAGACTAAGTTATACTATTTTTCACCTTATTTTTTGGGGTATTTTTGTCAGTTTTTTCTTTCATAACATGACATATGGAAATATGTTTTTGTGACTGCAGATGTATAACCCATATCAAACTGTTTACTATCTCAAGGAGGGAGAAGAAGAGGAAGGGAAGCAGATAATTTGGAACTCAAATTTTTTAAATGAATTTTAAACTTTTTACATGTAATTGGAAAAATAAAATATTCAACTCTTAAAAAAAGATTTATTTTTGTTGCTATTTAGTCATTCAGTCGTTTCCAACTTATTGTGACCCCATGGTTCATAGCATGCCAGGCCCTTCTTTCCTCCACTATCTCTTGAACTAGGGGTGAGGATCCTTTGACCTCAAAGCCACATGTGGCCTTTTAGGCCCTTGTGTGTGGCCTTTTGACTAAGTCTAAGTTTTACAGAATAAATCCTTTTATTAAAAGGATTTGTTCTGTGAAGTTTGAATACAATCAAAGGGCTACACTTGAGGACCTAGAGCCCATATGTGGCCTCAAGGCTGCAGATTCCCTACACCTATACCTGAACTCTGTCCAAGCTCGTATTTGTTGCTTCCATGATACTATCTATCCATCTCATTCTCTGCCATCCCCCTTTACTTTTTCCTTTAATTTTTCCCAACATCAAGGTCTTGTCCAATGAGTTCTGTCTTCTCATTATGTTGCAAAAGGAGTTAGGTTTCAGTTTCAGTATTTGACCTACCAGTGAACAGTATGAATTAATTTCTTTAAATATTGACTGATTTGATCTACTTGTTGTCCATGGGACTCTCCAAAGTCTTCTCCAGAACCACAATTCATAAGCAGTGATTCTGTTGTACTCAGCTTACCTTATAGACTAGTTCTCCTAGCCCTACATTGCTACTGGGGGAAAAAGAAACAGTTTTGTCTGTATGGACATTTGTTGGCAAGACGATGTCTTTTTTTTCTTTTTTTTTTAGTGTGCTGTTCAGGTTTGCCATAGCTTTACTTCCAAGGAGCAAGACTATTTTAATTAATGGTTGTAGCCCAAGAATATAAAACCTGATACTTCTCATCTATTTGCCAAGAAGTACTGGGACCAGTTATTAAGGATCTTAATTCTTCTTAATTTCTATCATTAGAGTGGTACTGTCTGCATATCTGTGATTGTTGATATTTCTCCTGGCAACCTTAATTCTAGTTTTTTATTAGTCCAGCCTGCCATATACAAGATGTATTCTGCATGGAAGTTAAACAAATAAGGGGACGATATACTGCCTTGTCATACTACTTTCTTAATCTTAAACCAATAAGTTCTTTGTTTGGTTCTCACTGTTGCTTCTTGGTCCATATACAGGTTCCTTAGGAGACAAGTAAAATAATCTGGTACTCCCATCTGCTTGAGGACTTGCTACATGGCTTTAGATTAGTTACCATACCATTGTGATATTACCATACCATTATAAGATCTTTCTTATAAGGTATTTTTGTGTTTTCTTGCCACCTCTTTTTAATCTCTTCTGCTTCTGTTAACATTTCTATCTTTTATCATGCCCATTTTTGCATGAAACTTTTCTTTGATATCTCTAATTTTCTAGAAGATATCTCTTCTCTTTCCAATTTTATTGTTTGCTTCTATTAATTTCAGTTGCTTATTAAAAAAAACACCTTCTTATCGCTCCTTCTTATACTCTGGAGTTCTTCATTCAATTGGCTACCTCTTTCCTTTCCTTTGTTCCTTTTCACTTTCCTTCTTTCCTCAGCTATTTGTAAAGCCTAATCAGATAGCCATTTTGCTTCTTACTCTCCTTTTTCTTTGGGATGTTTTTAAAAAGTAGCTGCTTTATGTACAATATTGTGAATCTCTGTCCATAGTTTTTCAGAAGCTCTATTTACCTGATTTGTTTACTTAAATCTATTTGTCAAGAGCATGTCATATTCACAAGAAATATTATGTAGGTTGTAAGTATGTGTTCTGAAGATTTTCCCTACCTCCTTCAATTTAAATCTGAATTTCGCAACAAGAAGTTCGTGATCTGAGCCACAGTCAGCTCCAGATCTTATTTTAGTTGATTGTACAGAGCTTCCCCAGTTTTGGCTACAAAGTATATGATCAATTTTGATTTCAATATTAACCATCTGGTGATGTCCATGTATGGAGCTGCTTTTTGCATGGTTGAATAGTACTGGCCGTGACCAGAGAGTTATCTTGACAAAACTCTATTTGTCTGTGCTCGGCTTCATTTTGTACTCCAAGGTCAAACTTGTCTGTTATTCCAATTATCTTTTTATTTCCTACGTTAGCATTCCAGTCCCCTATATTTACTGTGACATCTTTTTTTTTTGGTGTTATTTCTGGAAGGGGATGTAAGTCTTCATAGAACTGATCAAATTTGGTTTCTTCAGTATCAGTGGTTGGAATATAGACTTGCATTACTGTTATGTTGAATGGTTTGCCTTGGATTCCTACTGATATTCTGTCATTTTTGAGATTTTACCCCACTGATTTTCTCACCCTGTGTTTCTTCTAAGGGATTCTTGCCTGTAAGTATATATTTATACCTATGTCTATATCTATATCTATATCTGTATTTATATCTATATCTAGATCATCTAGATATATACATATAGGTAGATAGACATATGGATATACAGATATAGACATAGACATAGATATATAGATATAGATATGTATATATACATATAGATACAGATATATAGATAGATAAATATGCATATATACATATATGTATATATATGCATGTATGTATATGTATGTATGTATGTGTGTATGTAGGTGTATGTATATGTATATATCACTTGAACTAAATTCACTTATTCCCTTTTATAACTTTAATACTGTCCATGTGTTGTTGTTTCTTTTCAAAGATATTAGAAGCGGTTTGCTATTTCCTTCTTCAGCTCATTTTACAAATGAAGAAATTGAGGCATATGGGATTTAGTCACTTGCTCATTGTCACACAGCTAGTAAGTGTTTCAGGCTGGACTTGAACTTAAGGCCTTGACTCCAGGGCCGTCATGCTATCCACTGTGCAACCTAGCTGTCTCACTAAATGAAATTACAAACACAAAATTAAATAATCAAAAATAAACTATTTGAATCATGAAAAATGAAGAAGATCGAGTCAAAATATCTTTCATTTGAATGAAATAGGTTAAGAAAATGAAATTTATTCATGAAAGAGGATTGTGTTGCCAAGGGAAAGAGGAGTGGACAGTAGATTGCATGAATAAATGAAATGATATGGGACCAGGATCTTTACTATGCTGAATGAAACGGTTTAGAATCAGGGAGTTTATAGGGGCATTGCTAGGAGGTCAGGTCTGGATTAAATAAATTGCATATATACTATTATTCTCTTCTAGTTTTCAGATGAACTAGAGATAGTAATTTAAGGAGACAAATTTGACTTTATAGATGGTTTCGCAGAAAGTTAGTGGGTGGGGATTCATGACTAATGCATATTGGTGACAGGTAGGACAGTAGTTGGAAATAAGAGAATATATTTATATGCAGAAATCCAGGAATCAGAGAAGAGAAGCACAGGTTTAAATATAAGTAGCAATATCTACAGAGGTAGAAGCAGAGTTGATATTTTCTTCAGAATATAATTCATTTGTCTCAAAATAGGAAATAAATGGGAAAATCAATCATAAACCTGGAACAGAGTCATGATATGGTAGTGATGGGAGACTTCAATTATGAAGACATGCCCTAGAGCTCTCTCTACCAAAAGAAGAGTAGCTAATAATTTCTAATAATTTTAACCATGATTTTCTCTGTCAAAAGGTGAAGAGGCTGAGAGGAGAAATTCTATTCTGGATCTGATTTTCATAAAGAAGGAACTGGTTGCTAATGTTCATTTTTCACCTCATAAAGGATATAAAACTTTCAATAGTATCACTTGCACCTTGTAAAGGATGTTAGGCTTTGGGTTGTTCATTATCATATGAAAAGTCTAGGAAAGCATCTGAGAAGCCCCTCAGAGAAAATGAGCTTCCCTCAAGGGCATTGATTGCTTCAGTCACTTTCTGCAGCCCACTCTTTTGCATGGATCTATAGGAGAGATTTATAGGCGCACACTCATCCATGGGAACCCTCAACCCCAGAGTTACTGAGGCAAATGGTCATTGCCTGGTTTTTGCCTAGGGGAGGGGAAAGGAATATGCATTTATCAAGTACCTACTATGTGACAGGCACTGTGATAAGGACTTAACAAGTTGTCTCATTTGAAGATTTTGATAATATACTTTAGCACTAGGCTACTCATTTAAGGCACACTCAGTATGGATGGTTTGATTCATGGGGAAGGGATAGGGAGAATGAAGGGCTGTGAATTCAGCTTCTAGCTGGTAATTCTTTTAGTGTTTACTCAGACTACTTTGTCTCACAAGCTCTTCCCACTCTCTCTGGCAGCATCCCTTTCATCTTCTGCTGTGCCTGAGGCCTAAGATAAGACAGCTATAGAGGTGTCTCTGACATCTATCTGCCCTAATACAAGGACATGACTTATACTTCCTACTGTGCTCATCTTACCTGCAACCTCAGGTGAGAAGATAATTCTGATGTATTTTCCATTTCCTGCTGTCTGTGTTTCCTGAGGGAAGGCTACCACAGGGCAGGCATTCACTTTTATCTGTATCAGCACAAAGTAACTTCTACTTTCTTTTGTTCTCCTCATTTCCCACCAGGGAAGTGGGAAATCATTCCCTCCCGTGTGAAGAGAAGCAACCTTCCATTTGGCCTAAGATCTTCCATCTTCTTCTGTGCCTGCCCACAGAGGGAAGAGAATAAAGAAAGTCAGTGGACAGAAGTGGGGGGGGGTACCTCTATATCCTGCTGCTCAGGTTCAACTTCTTTTAAAACAATAATTAGTTAATTAATTTTTAGTTTTGAACATTCACTTTTATAAGATTTTGAGTTCCAAACTTTCCCCCTCTCTCCCCTCTCCCCTCCCCAAGATGGCATTCAATATGAGATAGGCTATACATGTACAATCATATTAAACATATTTCCACATTAGTCATGTTGCGAAAGAAGGATCAGAACAAAAGGGAAAAAACATGAGAAATAAAAAACAAAAAAAAATAACAAAAAGAGAGAAAATAGTATGCTTCAATCTGCATTCAGACTCCACAATTCTTTCTCTGGTTGTGGATAGCATTTTCCATCATGAGTCATTTGGAATTGTTTTAGATCGTTGCATTTCTGAGAAGAGCCAAGTCTAACAAAGCTGATCATCGCACAATGTGGCTGTTACTGTGTACAACATTATCCTGGTTCTGCTCACTTCATTTAGCATCAGTTCATGCTAGTCTTTCCAGGTTTTTCTGAAATCCACCTGCTTACTATTTCTTATAGCAAAATAGTATTCCATTACATTCAAATACCACTACTTGTTTATCCCTTCCCCAACTGATGGGCATCCTCTCAATTTCCAACTCTTTGTCACCACAAAAAGAGCTGCTATAAATATTTTTGTATATATGGGTCCTTTACCTTTTTTATGATTATGGAATATAGACCTAGTAGTAGTATTGCTGGATCAAAGCATATGTACATTTTTGTAGCCATTTGGGCATAGTTCCAAATTGCTCTCCAAAACGGTTGGATCAGTTCATAACTCCATCAACAATGCATTAATATTCCAATTTTCCCACATCTTCTCCAACATTTATCGTTTTCCTCTTTTATCATGTTAGCCAATCTGATAGGTGTGAGGTGGCACCTTAGAATTCTTTTAAAGTGCATTTCTCTAATCAATAGTGATTTAGAGCATTTTTTCGTATGACTATAGATAGCTTTAATTTCTTTATCTAAAAACTACTTGTTCATATCCTTTGACCATTTATCAATTGGGGAATGACTTATATTCTTATAAGTTTGACTCAGTTCTCTCTAAATTTCAGAAATGAGGCCTTTAGCAGAGACACTGGCTGTAAAGATTATTTTCTGACTTTCTGCTGCTACTTTAGCACTAGGCTACTCTCTTAAGGTGCACTTAATCTGGATGGTTTGATTCATGAGGAAGGGATGGGGGAGTGAAGGGCTGTACATTCAACTTCTAGGAAGTAATTCTATTAGTGTTTATTCAGATCACTGTGACCCACAAGCTCTTCCCATTCTCTCTGTGACAACATCCCTTTCATCTTCTGCTGTGCCTGAGTTCTAAGATAAGGCAGCTATAGGGGTGTCTCTGACTTCTATCTGCCCTAACACAAGGACATGACTTATACCTCCTACTGTCCCCGCTCCCGTCTCCAGTCTCAGGTAAGAAGATAATTTTGATGTATTTTCCATTTCCTACTGTCTCTGTTTTCTGAGGGCAGGCTACTTGGTCACATTGGCTTGGTTTATGCAAAAAAAAAAAGTTCTGTTTAACATAATCAAAATTATCCATTTTGCATTTCATATTGCTCTCTGTCTCTTGTTTAATGATAAATTCCTCTCTTCTCCATGAATATGAAAGGTAAACTATTCCTTGCTCCCCTAATTTGCTTATAGTTTTACCCCCTTTGTCTAAATTGTGTACCCATTTTCACCTTATCTTGATGTAAGTTGTTGGTCTATGCCTAGTTTCTGCCATACTGTTTTCCAGTTTTCCAGTTTTTATCAAATAGTAAGAAGCTGGAGTCTGCAGGCTTGTCAAACAGTAGATTACTATAGTCATTGACTACTGTGTCTTTTGTAACTAACCTATTCCACTGATCTACCACTCTATTTCTTAGCCATTACCAAGCAGTTTTGGTAATTGCTGCTTTATAATACAGTTTTAAATCTAGTACAGCTAGGCCACTTTCCCTTGCATTTCTTTTCATCAGTTCTCAGGTTCAATTTCTATCTCCTCATGTGATGTATCTTGTCTGTACTCTATACTTTGGAGGGAAGAATGAAAGGGGGCCTCCCATATAACTGCTTGACTTTCATATTGGACTGAGCTTATCTCTTGCCTGATCTCTGGCCTCTGCTAGTAAGAGGAGTGGAAACCTCTATTCAACATTCAATGATGAATATTCTCACACTTGTTCATACCCTGTACATCCCAGAGATTTTACTCTCTTGTAGCTCATTCCCAAACTCCATTCCCCATTCTGTACCATCTGACTCCTCAGTCCTAGCCTTCTTAACCCTCCCAACAAAAAGTCCAAACAAAACACCATCTTGCTCTCTGGAATGCATGTTTCCATGGGAACCAAACTTAAATCTTAATCTTAAACCATAAATCTTTTTTTCTCCCACTCCTTCTATATTCTAGCAATCACTGAAACCTGACTCCCCTTGATGACACAGTCTTAATTTCTATTCTTTCCTGCACTGATTATACCTTCACTCACTACCTTCAGTTCACTAGTTGGAATACTCCTTGCTCCGCATTGTCACTGCCAGGTTCTCTACCCATTTTTATCACTCAGTAATCTCCTTTGAGATCCATGTTTTTCTTATCTACTACCCAATCAAAATCTTGGTGGCTGTTTCTATAGACCTCCAGGTCTCTTCTTTTCCTCCCCAACAAGTTTAGTATAGGCTTACAATTTTTCTCTCCCCAATTCCTGCCCTAATACTAAGGGACTTCAATATAAATATTAACTCCTTCAAGCACCCTAACAACTTAGTTCTTTAATCTACTAACTTCTCATGACCATTTCTCCACTCTACCTTAGCCATACCTAAAGATAATGAAACCTTTTTTTCCTTGTTTTTACCCATGAATGCACTACCTTCAAGAATTCTAAATTCCATTTATGTGACCATAATTATTGCCTTTCCTCCTCTCCCTTAGCCTTCCTGTACCAAACTCTACTCTTCACCCATATGGTGAACTCCAGTCCCTTGATGCCTCAAATCTCTCTCAAGCCATATTCCTTGGAATAGCTACTCTCTCTCTATCTTTTTTCATTAAGAAACCTGGGTGAAGCAATTCAACTCTACACTGTCTTCTTTTGAATCTCTACTCCTGTTATAATTTTACTGATTTCATTCTGCCAAGTGTCAGACTTGAAAAAAAAACCATGCAAGTTCTAACAGTCACTATGAATTATATTTTGTTTAACTGTTTTCTCTTTGTGAGGATAGCAGGATATATCCCCAAATGATTCTGATGTAAAAATAAAACTTATTTTAAAAAAACACACCTTGGCACCTATTCCCCCATTCATGTTTTCAGCTCTCTTTTTGTGTGTTGCACTCCCTTATTAGAGTATGAAATTCTTGAAGGCGGAAACTGTTCTTCATTTCGCTTTTATTTATAGGCCCAGCACTAAGCATAGTGTCTGGCACAATATTGAATAAATATTTGTTGATTGCGTAGCTGACTGTTCCACTTCTCTTTTTTATATCCTTTCCATCATGTTATTTTGCCCAGTAAATGCATGACACTCACATGAATACTCACAATAGGTCATTATTTAGGAATAAAAAATAGAAGCTGATGATTATAAACAAATTTTTATACATGTACTGAGATAGTAGGAGGACTGAATTTTGTACATGTTTTATGTGAACACTAAACTAGTCTGTAAGAATAATTGGATGAATTTGATTCAAAATACCATTCAAAATTTACTCTCATTTTGTCCTCAGAAAGTTCATTTGTACTAATAGCTTTTTGATCATGTGAATTCTCAGCACAGATGCTAATTGCCACTCTATCCTGTTATATATGTAAAGTGTTACTCTTCTTAAATGAACAGGTTAGGGGCAGCTGTGTGGAGGGGCAGCTAGGTGGCTCAGTGGATAGAGCACTGGCCTTGGAGTCAGGAGGACCTTTCAAATTCAGCCTCAGACACGTAACACTTACTGGCTGTGTGACCCTGGGCAAGTCACTTAACTCCATTGCCTAGCCAAAGGGAAAAAAAATGAACGGTTGTTGCTCGAATAGCAAAGAGCAATATTTGGATAAGTAAAAGGATGAAATCCATTTGGGGAGACACAAAGCCTTTCAGATAAATTGGTAAAGAGAGACATTGGTTTTTAGGAGGACCAAGTAGAGGATTGCCACTTGGGTATATGTACTGAGTAGATCTGTTTGAAGACAAAAAAAAAATGATAATTACGGAGTACTTAGTCCCTCAGTTTGTTTGCATGTGACTATTTTTAGAGTTTTAAAAGTTTTATGTTACAAAAACAGTAAATCCAATAATTGTTTCTAGTATATGGAGAATATGAAGACTGTTGATTTCATAAGTGACAGAAAAGCAGATTTCTTTAGTTTTACCTCATAAGGGAAAGACAAATCACTGATTGTCAGAAGACTGATTCAAGGCCTTCGAATGGTAGAAAAATAGATGCTGAGTTTGATGGAATCAGCAGGAAAAGGTTTCAGTTGTCATGTTAAGAACTTATAGATTAAATGAGACATTTCTACTTTGCTAAATAGCTGGAGAAAAGCTGGAAGTTCATTGAAAGAGAGATACGTTCTGTTGCTGGTTGTATTTGTTGTCTTCCAGCACTATTTGCAGCATGAGAAAGGAGAAAATTCTCCAAAGTACCTAGTTACTCTTTACTCTCCACTCTCGCCAAGAGGAAGAAACAGAATGAAAAAGATTTGCCTTCCCATCTACTTTTCTGTGGAAAGAGCTTGCCTTTCTTATAGTTAATAGTTCAAAGCACTATGTACAAGAAACTATGCTAAGCATGGAGGGCACAAAGAAATGCAAAACCAAATCAAAACAACCCCTCCCCCCCAAAAAAGGTCTGTTTTTAAAGAATTCAGAATGTAATGGAGTGAAAAGCTGGATGGGTTAGTGTATATCGTACAAAGCCAACCTGAGATGTTTTGCTGTGAGCTTCACTGAGCTATAAAAGGAGAGTGGTAGCTGATTAGACAAAGTAGAAACCATTGCCTTTCAGATTAGAGGCCACTGGTAGTTCTCCTACTTAAGGTAATGGCTTTTGCCTTAAAGGGAGTACCACATTTATCAGCAGCCTCTTGAGTGCTCCTGTGATCAAAAAGAATTCTTTTATCTACTCAAGAGCAGAAGAGCAAAACTTTTGCCTGGTAGGATCAGAAATGAAGAATCAATCAAAGAAATGGTTTTGTGTAGCATAGATTGTTACTTAAGGAAACAAGAACTTCAAGTCTAATTCTAAATTGCCTTGAGTTTTTCGGTTTCCCCACTTGTGTGCTACCTTGTTAGATTTCTAGCATGTAACCATCCTCCCTCATGGATACTACATGCATTGTAGAAAAGTGTGTCCTAGGTTTATGGGTAGACTATGATGTTTTGATTATTCCTGTAGCATTTCCCTTATATTGAATAACTGGATGTCATGGTTATGCATGTTTTATTTTTCCTTAAGTAAATTTAAGAGTCACTGCTGTTGTGGTGACTCATTTCTTGTAAATGGAAACCCTATTGGTTTAGGTTCAGGAGGTACGGTGGTGATTAGTAAGAATAAGCCTCCACTTTCCACAGAGGAACACCATAGGACCTTTGAAAATTTGAACTTAGGTGGGATGATAGTGGTCTCTCTTTGGGAAGTCCAGACTTATCAGTGTAAAGGCATATTTGGATGAGAGTGCTAAGCTATAGAGCAAAACTGGGTGTGGCCGATCAATCAAGCACCAACTACGTGCCTGCCAGTGCACTAAGCGCTGGGGATACAAAGAGAGGCAAAAAGGAGAGGTCGTGCCTTGTGTGAGTGCTACGCATAACTTTAAATAGTGACGTCCTTCATTTGCTATCATTTAGAAAGTAAAAGATTACATCATACTTACAGATAAACCTAGCAATGCTTCTTTTTCAATCCATGGAAATGTTGAATTTTAGAAAGAAATACACTATGCTCTAAAAGAAAAAAAAGAATGTCTTATAAGCACACATCATTAAGCAAATACATCGCATGTACCCTTTTCTTTAAATACCTCCAATTTATAAGTAGGCTGAGTCCTTCAAATCTCATTAACTATTTCCATGGAGACCATTAACTATACAATTATAATTCATTTTCCACTTTGCACAGCTAAAAGCAGCTAAACACTCAGGTTTTGAGTTTTATCTTCATTGCTTCCAAATCAGGAATTGTAATGAAACGTCTTTGCAATGAAGTTGGTGGAAGAGATAACTGAGGAGACTGGAAACACTTTTTGAGGCATATTATCTAGGTGCCCATAAATTGTCTTTTGGTAGTTTAGTGTTAAATCTCATTGCAAAAAAATTAGAATTGCTGCTGACATTCCATTCAAAATGGAAAAGTCACAAAAAAAAGCTTAAAAGCTACATATATTTTTATTCAGGAGTATTGGTAGCAAATGAACTTCATTTTCAATACCAAGTTTGTTATAAAATAGAAAGTGTAATATATACCTGGACACTCTAGAACTATAAACAAGTTTTTATTATGTTTCCCTCTCCTTCCTCTTCTATGGGGATGTTGCTGATTTGTGCTATGGATGGATCTATAACTTTGTTATGCTAATCTCAGCAAGGTTACACAATCTAACAAAGAGACTATCAGACATACAGAATTTGTTTCCTCTTCATACCATGAAGAAACTTCAGTTTTTCTAGTTAATGTAAGCATACATATATGTATATCAATATTATTATTTATAATACAATAAAATATATTATTGATATATTGAATCTCAGGCCTTCTGGCAGATCTACTGCAATAAAATATGTGAATATTATTAGAGAATAATCCTTGCCCTGTTGTATTTTGGAATTAAAAGCCTTGGGATAGAAAGAAAATTTTTAGAAAACAGAGTTTTTATAAGGCACAACCATATTGAAAATGCTTTTTTTGATTTTAATTTCTTTTAAATGAAAGAAGTTGCTTTTAAAGTAAGTTGTTTAATTTTGTCATTCAAAATGTGGCCTATCAAATTTTTATATAATTTAGAAGTTCACAAACTATTTTCACTGTAACCCTGGTAATCCATGAAACATAAATAGGGGTTCTGTGAGAAAATTTTTGGTGCTGTTATTAATAGAATAGATAGATTTTGATATGAACCATTTGAAAGCCTATCAATATTTATGAGAGCACCTCTCCACTGACAGATCAATACTTTTTACTATCAAATTTTATGTTATTTATAAATCAAACATCCTTATTACATATGCCATTTTAAAAGTAGAAAAGAGGTTTAATTTTCACTATATTTCTCTCATGTGACCCAACTCTCATTTTTTCCTATTTGTATTTCCTATTGTGACATTCTCTCCCACAAGAACACCATTAATACATGATTATTCTATCAATACATTTTTAATTTAATATTTTATTTTCCCCCAGTTACATGTAAAATACTTTTAACATTTTTTTTAAATTGCTGAGTTCCAAATTTTCTCCCTCCTTCCCCTACCTCCTTATTTAGAAGGCAAGCAATTTGATATAGATTATACATGTGTAGTCATGCAAAACATATTTCAATGTCAGTCATATTGTGAAAGAAAACACAGTCAAGAAACCAAGAAAAATAAAGAAAAAATATGCTTTGATCTGCATTTAGATTCTGTCAGTGCTTTGTCTGATGAGGTATAGTATTTTTTATCATA
The DNA here is from genome assembly GCF_003287225.1 of Phascolarctos cinereus. NCBI lineage: Eukaryota > Metazoa > Chordata > Mammalia > Diprotodontia > Phascolarctidae > Phascolarctos > Phascolarctos cinereus. The sequence continues at coordinate 286,756,877 of NW_027555847.1, read as the reverse complement.
AGTCCTTCAGAATTGCCTTGGATCACTGTATTGCTGAGAAAAGCCAAGTCATTCACAGTTGATTATCATAGAATATTGGTGTTACTATGTACAATGTTCTCTTGGTTCTGTTCACTTCACTATGCATCAGTTCATGCAAGTATTTCCAGGTTTTTCTGAGAGCATCCTGCTGGTCGTTTCTTATAGTATAGTACTATTTCATCACAATCATATACAGCAACTTCTGTAGCCATTCCCCAGTTGATGAACATTCTCTCAATCTACAATCCTTTGCTACCACAAAAAGAGCTGCTATAAACATTTTTGTACACATATAGCCTTTTATCTTTTTTTTTTTTAATTTCTTTGGGATACAGACCTAGTGGTGTGATTGCTTGGTCAAAAGGTCATAGTTTTATAGCCTTTTCGGCATAGTTCCAAATACCTCTCCACAATGGTTGAATCAGTGCACAACTCCATCAACAATGCATAGTATCTCACTTTTCCCAAATCCCCTAGAATATTTGTCATTTTCCTTTTTTCTCATATTAGTCAATCTGTTGGTAAGGGGTGGTAACTCTGAGCTGTTTTAGTTTGCATTTCCCTAATCAATAGTGATTTAAAGCATTTTTATATGACTATAGAGAACTTTGATTACTTTGTCAGAAAACTGCCTGTTTATACCTTTTGACCATTTGTCAAAGGAGGAATCACTCTTATTTCTATAAATTTGACTCAGTTCTATATATACCTGAGAAATGAGGTATTTGTCAGAGAAATTTGCTGTAATTTTTTCAATAGTTATGATTACTAATTATGTATTTCTCTTCATCCTATCCCCCATATTTATCCTACTCTCTTTCTCCTTTCATCCTGTCCATTCTTTTTGCTTCTGACTTTTGCCTCCCCTCTAATCTATCAGCCCCACCTCCTGGCTTCTCTTATCCCATTCCCCTCCTACTTTTCTATTTGGTAAAATAAATTTCCATTCCTAACTGAGTTTGTATGTTATTCCCTCTTTGAGACAATTCCAATGACAGTAAAGTTCACATATCCTTCCCCACATCACACATCTTCCCTTCCACTGTAAAAAACTCTTTCATGCCTCCTTTATATCATATACCACTCCCATTTCCCTTCTTCCAGTGCATCCCTCTTTTTCTCCTTTTAATTTTATATTTTTAGATATTCATCACATAATATTCAACTCATATCCATGCCTTCTATCTATGTATACTTCTTTAACTGCCCTAATGAGGATGTTTTTAGGAGTTATAAGTATCATTTTCCCATGTAGGAATGTAGACAGTTTAACCTTATTGAATCCCTTATGATTTCTCTTTCTTGTTTTCTTTTTTATACTTCTTTTTAGTCTTATATTTGAAAGTTATATTTTCTATTCAGCTCTGGTCTTTTCATCAGGAATACTTTCAAGTCCTCTATTTCTTTGAGTATCCATTTTTCCCCCTGAAGGATTCCACTCAGTTTTTCTGGGTAGATGATTCTTGGTTGGAATCCTAGATCCTTTTCTCTCTACAATATTGTATTCCAAAGCCTCCAATCATTTAGTATAGAAAATGCTAAATCTTGGGTTACCCTGACTGTGGCTTTACAATATTTGAATTCTTTTTAACTACTTTCAATATTTTCTCCTTGACCTGGTAGCTCTGGAATTTGGCTATAATATTTTTGGGAGTTTACATTTTTGGTTCTCTTTCTGAAAGTGATTGGTGGAATTCTAAAATTTCTATTTTACTTTCTGGTTCTAGAATATCAGGGTAATTTTCCTTGATAATTTCTTGAAAGACGATGTCTTTTTTTTCCCTTTCACCACAGGCATTCAGACAGTCCAATAATTCTTAAATCATCTCTCCTGGATCTATTTCTAGGTTAGTGCTTTTTCCAATAAGATATTTTACATTTTCTTCTATTTTTTCATTCTTTTGATTTAGTTTATTATTTCTTGATATCTCATGGAATCATTAGTTTCCACTTGCCCAACTATAATTTTTAAGGGATTATTTCCTTCAGTGAGCTTTTGTACCTTCCTTTTTCCATTTGGTCAATTTTGCTTTTTAAGGAGTTTTTCTCTTCAGTGAATTTTTGTATATCCTTTTCCATTTGGCCAATTCTTCTTTTCAAGACATTCTTCTCCTCATTGTATTTTTTTTATACATCATTTATCCTTTGGCCTACTCCATTTTTAAAGGTGTTATTTTCTTTAGTATTTTCTGTGCCTTCTTTACCAAACACTTGACTCTTTTTTTCATTCTTTTCTTGCATTGTTCTGATTTCTTTTTCCTATTTTTCCTTTACCTCTCTTACCTGATTTTAAAAATCCTTTTAAGCTCTTATATGGCATGAGGACAATTCATATTTTTTTTTGAGGCTTTGGATGTAGCAGTTTTGACTTTGTTGTATTCTTCTGAGTTTGTGTTTTGAACTTCCCTGTCACCATAGCAACTTTCTATAGTTAAGATCTTTTTCTGCTGTTTGCCCATTCTTCTGCAACCTGTTCATTAACTTTTAATTCTATGCTAATCTGGGACTCTGCTTCTGCACTAGAAGGTGCACTCTCAAATGCCTCAGGTATTTTGTGCAGCTATTTTCAGGGATAATTCTGGGGACCTGTAAGTTTTGGGTTTTTGAAAGGTAGCATGATCTCAGCAAAGCTGTGTTTACCATTCTCCTAGCTTGTATTCTGTTCTGTGAGGACCACAAGCATTCTTTCCCACCACTGAATTGTGACCAAAGTTTCAGCTTCCTTGTGCTGCAAGCTTGTGGTGTACTCATGCTCCTCCTTGCTTTGTGACTGAGACCCAAGATCCAAATGTGGGCATTGCAACAGAGTTCTGTCCCTGATGCCAGTGAAGGGACCCTTGTAATATCTTTCTGACCAGTTATCTGACCCCCTTTAACATCTATGGGCTAAGAGGCATAGAAACTGCCAATGCTGCCACAGATTCATTCTCCCCCAAGGCCCGCTGCTGGTTTTCTTCAATGTGGCCTGCACTTGACTATGCTCCTGTTTCACTCCAACCTTTTGTGGTTTCTGCCACTACAGAATTTTTTTTGAAGCATTATTCAAAGATTTTTGGAGGCATTCTGGGAAGAACTCAGGTGAGTCCCTCCCTTTCCTCTGTGACCTCAGCTCCTGTCCTCTCTCTTAATACGTTTTAAACTTCAAAGTTACTTGTAAACAAATTTGGGAAATGCAGGCATAGTTATCCCTTACCCCCGTCTATTACCTAAATATAAAAACCAACAGATGGGAATAAAGATATAGTCATTGTTCCATAGATTTGAAGAATGTAGAAAGCCAAACTAGTCATCAAGTTCTGAAAAAATTCAGACTGACCATTAAATTAATTTGCTTTACCATAAAGACCAAATTCATTGAGGAAAGGCCAAATATGTACTTAATTTTGAGCTTTGCAGACACAAATTATGAAGTTGAATATTTTTTAAAAAGTAGTTGTTAAAATCACTTTGTAGAGGTGGAGCCAAAATGGCAGAGTAAAAATAGTAACTTGGTCGAGGTCTCTGCCAAACCCCTCCAAATACCTGCAAAAAATGGTTCTAAACAAATTCTAAAGCAGCAGAAGCCACAAAAAGATGAAGTGAAGCAAATTTCCAGCCTAAGACAACCTGGATGGTTGAGCAGAAAGGTATATCTCACTGGGTGGGGAGAAGAATACAGTTCAGCATAGGTGCACAGAAAATACAGGCCTCAGCAAACCTGGAGCAGGCCTCAGTAAACTTGATCACGGGCAGCTGTAGTGGTTTCCAGGCTTCTCAACTCACAAATGCCAAAGACAACTTAGAAGGTCAGTAGGAAAAGTTTGTGACCTAGGTGAGAGAGAAGCTCAGTCCAAGCCCCAATCTTGGGTCAGCAGCTGCTTCCAGAGTTTCTGGCCCACAGATTGAGGGGGAATCAAGTGGCTGATCAGAGAGATATTGCAGGGATCTCTCTGCTGGTGCTGAGTCAGGATCACCTTGCTTACCCTGTGCTTAGATCTGAGTCAAAATTGTGGGTGGCAGTCCTGGGGCAAGGAGGAGTGCTGGCATGGTAGAGCTTGCAGTGGAGAGGAAATTGTCCTCACAGTTCCAAGGCAGAAAAGAGTGTTTGTGGTCCCTCATAAACCAGAACACAGGCCAGGAAAGGAGTAAACACCTCACCCTTGATCATATCACCTAGGAAGAACTGAAAGCTTACAGGTCCCTAAAAGTATCTCTGAAAACAGCTGCACAAAATCCCCAAAGCTTGGGACAGTATATTCTCCATACTAGAAGCAGATCCCTACCTTAACAAAGAATTTAAAACTCAAGAAATTAGCTGGGTACATGAACAAACCATGCAAAAAGTTCAGACCATAGAATCTTTTTTTGGTGACAAAGAAGATTAAAACATACAACCAGAAGAAGACAACAAAATCAAAGTCCCTACATCCAAAGCCTACAAGAAAAATATGAAACGGTTCCAGACCATGGAAGAGATCAAAAAGGATTTTGAGAAGTGAGTAAGAGAAGTAGAGGAAAACCTGGGAAGAGAAATGTGATGCAAGAAAATGATGAAAAACAAGTCAATAGCTTGCTAAAGGAGACCCAAAAAAATACTGAAGAAAATAATGACTTAAAAAAATAGCCTAACCCAAATGGCAAAAGAGGTCCAAAAAGGCAATGAGGAGAAAAATGCCTTAAAAAGAAAAATTGGCCAAATGGAAAAGGAAGTCCAAAAGATTACTGAAGAAAATATTTCCTTAAAAATTAGGATAGAGTAATTGGAAGACAGTGACTTTATGAGAAATCAAGATGTTTTAAAACAAAACCAAAAGAATGAAAAAATAGAAAACAATGTGAAATACCTCACTGGAAAAAACAACTGACCTGGAAAATAGATCCAGGAGAGAGAACTTAAAAATCATTGGATTATCTGAAAGTCGTGATCAAAAAAAGAGCCCAGACATCATCTTTCAAGAAATCATCAAGGAAAACTGCCCTGATATATTAGAACCAGAGGGCAAAATAGAAATTGAAAGAATCCACTGATCACCTCCTCAAAGAGATCCCCAAAGAGAAACTCCTAGGAATATTGCAGGCAAATTTCAGAGTTCTCAGGTCAAGGAGGAAATATTACAAGCTGCCAGAAAGAAACAATTCAAGTATTGTGGAAACACAATCAGGATGACACAAGATTTAGCAGCTTCTACATTAAGGGACTGGAGGGCTTGGGATATAGTATTTCAGAGGTCAAAGGAGATAAGATTATAACCAAGAATCACTTACCCAGCAAAACTGAGTATAATCCTTCATGGAAAAAAAAGAACATTCAGTGAGATAGAGGACTTTCAAGCATTCTTGATGAAAAGACCAGAACTGAATAGAAAATTTGACTTTCAAATACAAAACTCAAGTGAAACATGACAAGGTAAACAGGGAAGAGAAATCATAAGAGACTTATGAAGGTTGAACTATTTGCATTCCTACATGGAAAAAATGATATTTGTAACTCACGAGATATTTATCAGTATTAGGGTAGTTGGACAGGAAAAAATATATGTATGTATGTAGTTATAGATAGATAGATAGATAGATAGATAGATAGATAGATAGAGGTCACAAGATGAATGAGTGATATTTGGAGAATAAAATTAAGGGGTGAGAGAGGATTGTATGGGAGAAGGAGAAAGGGAGAAGTAGAATCGGGTAAATTATCTCACATAAAACCGACAATAAAAGGCTTTTAGAGTGGAGGGGAAATAGGGGAAGGTGAGAGGGAATGGGTGAATTTATTATCATTGGATTTGGCTTAAAGAGGGAATACCATATACACCCAGTTGGGTATGGAAATCTATCTTACCCTCTAGGAAAATGGGAGGGGGAGTTGGAAGGGAACAAAAAAGCAGGGTGATGATAGAGGGGAGGACAGATTGGGGAAGGAGGTAATCAGGAGCAAACACTTCTAAGGAGGGACAGGGTCAAAAGAAAGAATAGAATAATTGGGGGGGTGAAATAGGATGAAGAGAAACATACTTAGTTTTTCACAACATGACTAATATGGAAGTGTTTTGCATGGCTACACATGTATAACTCATATTGAGTTGCTTGCCTTCTCAATGAGAGTGGGTTGGGAGGGAGGAAAGGAGAAAATTTGCAACCCAAAGTTGTTTTTTTTTTTAATACATAAATTTATTTTTAGTTTTCAACATTCACTTCCACAAGTTTTTGCGTTCCAAATTTTGACCCCATCTCACCCCTCCCCCCACCCCAAGATGGCATGCATTCTGAATATCCCTTCCCCTAGTCTGTCCTCTTCTATCTCTCCCCCCTTCTCTTATCCCTTCCCCTTCTTTTTCCTGTAGGGCAGGATAGACTTCTGTACCCCACTTCCTGTATTTCTTATTTCCCAGTAGTATGTGAAAAATTTTTTTTAAAAAATATGTTTTTAAAACTTTAGGTTTCAAATTTTCTCTCTTCCCTCCTCCCCACTCACCCTCATTGAAAAGACAAGCAACTTAATATAGGTTGCACATGTGTAGTTATGCAAAACATTTCCATAGTAGACATGTTGCGAAAAACTAACTCTATTTCCCTTAATCCTATCCTGCCCTCCATTTATTCTATTCTTTCTTCCGACCCTGTCCCTCCTCAGAAGTATTTACTTCTGATTACCCCCTTTCCCAATCTGCCCTCCTCTCTATCATCCCCCTGCTCTCTTGTCCCCTTCTCCCCCTATTTTCCTGTAGGGTAAGACAGATTTCCATACCCAATTGAATGTGTATGTTATTCCCTCCTTAAGCCAAATCCTATGAGAATAAGATTCACTCATTCCCTCTCACCTTCCCCTTTCCCCTCCACTGTAAGAGACTTTTCTTTTCTGTTTTTTTTTGAGATAATTTACCCCATTCTACCTCTCCCTTTCTTCTTCTCTGAGTATAATCTCTCTCATCCCTTAATTTTATTCTCCAGATATGACCCCTTAATCTTCAACTCACCCTGTGCCCTCTATCTATCTATCTATATATACATACATACATTTTTTTCCTCCAACTACCCTAATACTGACAAAGGTCTCATGAGTTATAAATATCATCTTTCCATGCAGGAATGTAAACAGTTCAATCTTAATAAGTCTCTTATGATTTCTCTTTCCTGTTTACCTCTTCATGTTCCACTTGAGTCCTGTATTTGAAAATCAAATTTTCTATTCAGCTCTGGTCTTTTCATCAAGAATGCTTGAAAGCCCTCTATTTCGCTGAATGACCATTTTTTCCCCTGAAGGATTATACTCAGTTTTGCTGGGTAGGTGATTCTTGGTTGTAATCCTATCTCCTTTGCCCTCCAGAATATTATATTCCATGCCCTGCGGTCCTTTAATGTAGAAGCTGCTAAATCTTGTGTTATCCTGATTGTGTTTCCACAGTACTTGAATTGTTTCCTTCTGGCAGCTTGTAATATTTTCTCCTTGACTTGGTAACTCTGAAATTTGTATACAATATTCCTAGGAGTTTTCCTTTGGGGATCTCTTTCAGGAGGAGATCTGTGGATTCTTTCAATTTATATATCAGGGCAGTTTTCCTTGATAATTTCTTGAAAGATGATATCTAGGCTCTTTTTTTGATCATGGCTTTCAGATAGTCCAAATTGTAAAATTCTCTCTCCTGGATCTATTTTCCAGGTCAGTTGTTTTTCCAATGAGATATTTCACATTGTTTTCTAATTTTTCATTCTTTTGGATTTGTTTTACAGTGTCTTGATTTCTCATAAAGTCACTAGTTTCCAATTGCTCTATTCTAATTTTTAAGGAAGTATTTTCTTCAGTAATCTTTTGGACTTCCTTTTCCATTTGGCCAATTTTTCTTTTTAGGGCATTTTTCTCCTCATTGGCTTTTTGGACCTCTTTTGCCATTTGGGTTAGGCTATTTTTTAAGGTGTTATTTTCTTCAGTATTTTTTTGGGTCTCCTTTAGCAAGTTGTTGACTTGTTTTTTGATTTTCTTGCATCACTCTCATTTCTCTTCCCAGTTTTTCCTCTACTTCCCTTACTTGCTTCTCAAAATCCCTTTTGAGCTCTTCCAAGGCCTGGGACTGATTCATATTTTTCTTGGAGGCTTTGGATGTAGGAGCTTTGACTTTGTTGTCTTCTTCTGGTTGTATATTTTGATCTTCTTTTTCACCAAAGTGAGATAATATAGGCTGACTCTTTTTGCGCTGCTTGCTCATGATCCTGGCCAATTGCTTGAGTTTTAAACTCTTTGTTAAGGTAAGAGTCTGCTTCCAATGTGGAGAATGTACTGTCCCAAGCTTCAGGGGTTTGTACAGCTGTTTTCAGAGATACTTGTAGGGCCCTGTAAATTTTCAGTTTTTCCAAGGTGGTATGATAAGGGGCGGGTGTTTACTCCTTTCCTGGCCTGTGACCAGAAGTATTCCTTTCTGTTTTGTAACTGTGAGGAGGGGTTCCTTTCTACAGCCACTACAAACTCCAGCATGCCAGTGCTCTTCCTCACTCCAGCACCGCCCCCAGAACTGTGACCTAGATCCAAACACGGGTAAAGGAACAGATCCCTGCCTCAGCACTGGCAAAGAGATCCCTGCCTTCCCTCTCTCGTCAGCCATTGGATTCCCCCTCAGTCTGTGGGCTGGAAGCTTGTGAAGCAGCTGCCCCCGCCCCAGGCCACTCTCTTAGGGAATGCAGCTGAGCCCCTGCCTTCCTGTCTCGGCGCACAGCAGAAAGAGACTTTTCCCACTGACCTTATAAATTGTCTTTGGCATTTGTGGATTGAGGAGTCTGGAAACCTCCACAGCTGCATGAGATTCAGTCCTCTGAGGCCTGCTCCAGGTTTGCTGTAGCCTGCATGACCACACCATGCCATGCTGTGCTGCATTCCCAGCCTGGCGTGATGTGCCTTTCCGCTCAGCCATCCAGGTTGTCTTGGGCTGGAAATTTGTTTCACTCTGTCTTTTTATGGGTTCTGCTGCTTTATAATTTGTTTAGAGCCATTTTTTATGAGTATTTGGAGGGGTTTGGGGGAGAGCTCAAGGAAGTCACTGCTTTCACTGCGCCATCTTGGCTCTGCCCCAACCCAAAGTTTTAAAAACAAATGTAAAAAAAAAGTTTATACATGCAACTGGGGAATAAGGTATACAGGAAATGGGGTATATAAATCTATGCTGCCCTACAGGAAAATTGAAAGGGAAGAGGATGAGAGAAGAGGATTGATGAGAAACAGAAGGGAGGGAGGATTAGGGGAAAGTATATTCAGAATGCATGCCCTCTTGGGGTGGAGAGGAATGACAAGATGGGGAGAGAATTTGGAAGTCAAAATTTTGTGGAAGTGAATGCTGAAAACAAAAGAATTAATAAATTATTAAGAAAACAAGACCACTTTGTGATTGGTGAGGACCCAGAAAAACAGTAACAATAATATTAATTCCTTCACTCTCTGGATTTTAATATTCATTATCCATGGCAAATCTGAATGACTTCATTGTATAGGTAGAAACCTTAAGATCTTCTCCCCTCTGGCCAAGTGGCCCTGAGAAAACAAGAACTTTCCTTGGATTTTTCACTTGTTCTTTACTATTCTAGGTGAAGGGATTGGTGACTCCAACCTTAGAAGTTTCAAACAATCAAGAGAGCTAAACATAGGAGTCCAGGAGTTGAAATTAAGGCTAGGTTTTTCAGACAGGGCAGCATTCATGCACTAAAGAGCAAGTGGCAATATTTGGGAGTGATTTTCTGGACCCTGGCCGCTGGGAGCTGTGACATAGATTCATCTGGCAGCAATGATGAATCTGTATGTAATTTTGGTGGGACCAAGGCTATGAAAAAACTAACTAAAGAAAATAATTCCTTAAAAAATTAGAATTGGGCAAGTGGAAGTTGATGACTCTATGAATCAGTCAAACAAATCAAAAGAATGAAAAAATAGGAGAAAATGTAAAATGCCTCATTGGAAAAACAATGACCTGAAAAATAGATCCAGGAAAGATATTTTAAGAATTATTGGTCTTGGGGGCAGCTAGATGAAGTGGATAGAGCACTGACCCTGAAGTCAGGAGGACCTGAGTTCAAATCCAGCCTTTGACCAAACACTTAATACTCACTAGTTGTGTGACCCTGGGCAAGTCACTTAACCCCAATTCCCTAAAAAAAAAAAATTGGTCTACCTGAAAGCCATGACAAAAAAAAACCCCTTAGACAGCATCTTTCAAGAAATTATGAGGGAAAACTGTCCTGAGGTCCTAGACCCAGAGGACAAAATAGTCATTGAAAAAATCCACTGATCACCTCCTGAAAGAGATCCCAAAATTAAAACTCCAAGGAATATTGTAGCCAAATTCCAGAATTATCAGTTCAAGGAGAAAATACTAAAAGCAGTCAGAAAGAAACAATTTAAATGCTGTGGAACCACAGTCAGGTCTACGTTAGCAGATTGAAGGGCTTGGAATATGATACTCTAGAAGGCAAAGAAGCTTGGATTACAACCAAGAATCAACTACCCAGAAAAAATGAGCATAGTCTTTAAGGGGAAAAGATAGACATTTAGTGAAATAGGGGGTTTTGAATCATTCCTGATGAAAAATTGAGAGCTAAACAGAAAATTCAATCTTCAGTTACAATATTCAAGAGAGACCTAAAAAGGGGCATAGTGCTGTCCATGGATCAAGGGGGACCTGAAGAGGAGGTTAAATGGAACTAAGCACAAGCTGCATGCAGGGAATGTTGGGGGGGGGGCATTAGCAGATACCCACTGTTTGCTACCAATTTTAGGTGAATGGCCTGTAGTCTGGAAGACACAAATCTGACACAAAAGACTGCAAGGCCCAGATATGATAGGATAAAACATCCTTAGCTCTATTTGGATACAGATAATTCATTTTTCCAACCATGCAGTATCAAATCCACCTCATAGCCAGACCCAGGATAGCCAGGTGGGTAACATTCCTTTTCAAAGGAACAAAATGGGGAAACCAACCAGGAGGATCCCATCTTAGACTGAGGCTAAACTTGTCCTCTCAGCTTTTCCCAATGCTGACTTCCCACCAGTATCACATTCTCTGAGTAGCTTGTGGCATTTCTCTCAGATGGTGGATTGATTATCAATGGATTATGATCCATCAGACAACTCAAAATAAAATTCTAGGAATTCTTACCTCAAACAGTAAGTTTCATTAATCACAGCTTAGGAAAAACTTTTCCAGGATTTACATCTCAAGTATTCAAGACATAGTAGTCAATGAATATAGTAATCTATTATTTAATAAACCCAAAGACCCGAGCTTCTAGGATAAGAATTCATTCTTTAACAGAAACTGCTGGGAAAACTGGAAAAGAGTGTGGCAGAAACTAGGCATGTATCAAAATCTCACACCATATACCAAAATAAAATCAAAATGGGCCCATGATTTCGATATAAAGGCTGATACTGTAAGCAAACTGGGAGAGCAAGGAATAGTATACCTATCAGATGTATGGAGAACAGAAGAATTCATGACCAAAGGCAAGACAGAAGACGTTATGAAATGCAAAATGGATAACTTTGATGATAATAAATTGAAAAGTTTTTGCACAAAGCCAATGCAACCAAGACCAGAAGGAAAGTAAAAAAAAAAAATTGGGAAAATTTTTTACAACCAGGCTCTCTGTTAAGGGACTCATTTCTAAAATGTATAGAGAATTAAGTCAAATTTATAAGAATACGGGTCATTCCCCAATTGATAAATGGTCAAAGGATATGAACAGGCAGTTCTCAGATGATGAAATTAAAGCTATCTATAGACATATGAAAAAAATTCTCTATATCACTATTTATTAGAGAAATGCAAATCAAAACAACTCTGAGGTACCACATCACACCTATCAGATTGGCCAACATGACAAAACAGGAAAATAATAAATGTTGGAGACGTGGGAAAATTGGAATATGAATGAATTGTTGATGGAGTTGTGAAATGATCCAACTATTTTGGAGAGTGATTTGGAACCATGTCCAAAGGTCTAAAAAATGTGCATACCCTTTGACCCAGCAATAGCACTGCTAGGGCTATATCCAAAGAGATCATACAAATGGGAAAAGGACCCGCATGTACAAAAATATTTATCGCAGCTCTTTTTATGGTGGCAAAAAAATTGGAAACTGAGAGGGTGACCATCAATTGGAATGACTGAACAAGTTGTCGTATATGAATGTAATGAAATACTATTGTGCTATAAGAAATGATGAACAGGCAGACTTCAGAAAAACCTGCAATGACTTCTATGGTCTGATGCCGAGTGAAGTGAGCAGAGCCAGTTTAACATTGTACACAGTAACAGCCATGTTCTGTGATGACTAATGTTGATAGACTTAACCCTTCTCAGCAATACAAGGATCCAATACATCTCCAAAGGCCTCGTGATGTAAAATGCTTTCCACATCCAAAGAAAGAACTATCGAGTTTGAATGCAGATTGAAGCATAATATTTGCTATTTTTTTCTTCTGTTGTGTTTTGTTCCCTCTTTCTGGTGGTTGCTACTATTGGTTCTAATTCTTACTTACAATATGACTAATATGAAAATGTTCAATAGGAATGTATATGTATAGCATATATAAGATTGCATGCCGTCTTGGGGAGGGAGGGGGAGGAGATTTTAAAAATCAAAAGCTTATGGAAGTGATTGTTGATAAATCAAAATAAATTAAATAAAAAATAAAGTCAGTTTGTTATATTTGGCTATTTTAAAAAATAATTATTTTATAAATATTTCTCATTCTTGTGCTTCAAAGAGAATGTCCAAAGATGCATGTGTCACTCTTGATTTTATATCCATCATTTCTCTGGTAGGAGATAGGAGGTATGATTAATATTTACTTATCTGGCCTTATGGCTTTTGATTGAATTAATTAGAGTTGTAAATTCTTTCAGGGTTATTTTTCTGTATAATGTTATGATGTTATAATGTTATAATTTATGTTCTTAGCTCTGTTCACTTTACAGAGGTTTTTGCAGTTTCCTCTGAAGCTGTATGTTTTATCTCTGAAACCATCCATTTCATTATTTTTATTCCCAATATTAAGTTTAAAGTAAAACATTTTTAAAAGTTAAGGTCATTTACCAGACTAGCTTGGGAAAAAAAATAACCAGAAAAATGATTTCTTTCCAAGGAAGAAATATTTTTAACACATCATCATCTTTCTTTCTTTGGACAGTGAGTGCAGCAATAGTCACTCTGAGTTTCCTACTAGCCCCCTTTCATTCTGTACTAGACAATTAGTGAAATATCCTTAAACAGACTAAATATGCACAGATGAGCTAACACATAACGGAAATATTTAGTCTTCTTTAGAAAGATTCTACTTCCTACTTAGCTACCCTCAATAGCTCCAATTTTGAGTCTGTTGTTTTCTTAACACTGTGGGGAAAATTGTTAGAAAGAAAATCCACCAGTATGGCTTATTTCACAGCCTATGGCAAGAACAAATAACAGGAAACAACATCATACAATTAAAATATAAAGATTTGTCTGATTACTATCGAAACTACTTACTTTCATACTACACAGCTGGGAAATCCCACTCCCAAAGCCAATGGCAGGAGAAGACTACTTATCTCTGAGAAGGAAAGATAAGACGTAACATTCACCACCCTAAAAATGGCTTTCAGTTGCATTTTACAACCTAGTCAGACATTTTTACAGCCTTTTTCTATATTTCCAAAGCTTTTGAACACACATGATAAGAATATGATGAGTAATTTTAACATTATTTTTAAGTGATATGGTGACATAAAGATATGGTACAGATGAGGTAAGCTAGAGAGGATAAGAGAAAAATAGGAAAATTGAGACCCTACAGTTATTTAAGACCAGTAATAGGAAGGAAGAATCCTTACTCAGGAAAAAGAAATAAATCGGCCTATCACAAGAATACAGAGTATCCTCAGAGTTTGGGATGGTGAATTTACCTCTTTCTATGAAAAGAAAGCTAAACATTTGGATTCTTTGATGGATCTGAGGATACTCCCTTTGATTATGAAGATCATAATCCATCCTTTTCCCCTCCTGACTGCTATTAAGTAAAATTCTATAGAAGGGCATTCAACATTATGGGTGCCTTCTCTTTGTCTGATGATCATTCTGTGGCTACCAATTATTCACACAGGCAATATATCAATTATTCTGGGCACATGACCAGCTCATTTTTATTTTTCCAGTCATACATTCTTTATACCACTTCTCTTGTAAAGTTTTTCATTGTCAATTTTTTGTAATCTAGTTATATCTGAGATGTGCCTTGGTGTATTGCTCTATGAGTGACTCTCAACTTTAATTCTTAAGAGACTTGACTTCTAGATCTTAGCAAAATAACTGGCCTACAGTATCAATGCTTTTTCATTCACTTAATGTAGCATCACAACTTACTCTTGTAAAGATCTTCTTTTGTTTCAAGAAGAAACCAGAAAGCAATCTGGCCAAATCCTCCCCCACCTTCTCTTCAATTCTGAGCAGACTTTTGTCTAAGATACAAGTAATGATGAAACAACTCTATGGCTTGTCTATGCAATTGCATATCATATTTCAAACAATATAAATTCTTAATCCACCCATTTTTTAAAAAAATTGGGGATAGTTAAGCTAAATTCTTTCAAGTGTTATAGTTCTCATTTAGAAGTCTCTGCAGTGACTTGGTTGATACAATAAGTGTGATATCTTCTGCAAACAGGAATATTAGGAGACCTTATTGTCTAGAGAGAATCTTTCTTCCGTGTGTATTCTGACTTAGATATATACTATCTATGCTCTGGCAGACGACTTTGGTTAGCATACACTTATCTTTTTCACACCTCAGTTGATGTTAAAAATCAAATGGGCAACAAATACTACTAATAATTGACATTTATATACAGCTTTTAATTTTTAATTTTTTTTTGCATTTATCATGTCATTTAAGTCACACAACTATCTAAGAGAAGCATGGTGGTATCATGGCTTACCTTGAAGCTAAGAAGACCTAAGTTCAAATTCTACCTTTGACACCAACTGACCTAAGTCACTCTGGGAAAATTCTTCAACCTCAAAGATCTAGGCAACTCTCTGAAACTGCAAGTTGCAGAGAAAGTGCTGACTTGCATTAGTAAAGGGATTTCCTCATATGAGAGTTCTGTATACCAATGAACTTCTGGGTCTAGTCCTTCTCCCTAAACCTTGAGCCAAAAAAAAAAAGCCTTATGAGATAGATGTCATATTTATTATTTTCTTTCTTTTGTAGATGATAAAACAGAAGCTCTAAGAAATTAAATTATTTGCCCACCATCACAAAGCTAATAAGTGTTAAAGGCAAAATAGGGATAGTATCATTTCCCACTGACTTTGTTTTCTTTTGAAATGATTTACACTTCAACATACCCTTATGCTAAGTACCTTCTCAGACTCCCCTTTTAGCCGCCTTTTGTGTATGGCCTTTCTCCATTAGATTCTAAACTCTTTGAGGGCAGGCACTACCTTTTTAATGTTTGCTTCTTCAGCAATTAGCACAGTACCTGGTATATAGTAGGCACTTGGTGTACATTTATTGACTGACCTACTGACTGCAGTTCTTTCTATTCCAAGTTCAGCATTCTATTATTCCAAAGTGCCTCTCAAACTTATCTTTGTCATTATATATTTTGAGACATCTTGTAAGGTTTTGGTACCTTCATAGTATACACTTTCTAGGAGAGCTTTAAAAGGCAGAATATTGCTCTGCTGAATTAATATTTTCTTACAATAAACAAGCAACAAGCACAGTAAGCTCTTTAATTTTCTGTACCTTTCTCTAATTTATGTAAAGCACCAGATTTGGTTTTCTGTAGAATATCACTTGCAAAAGTCTGTCTTTTCTCATACCTTTATCAAGGATGTCCTGAATGTGTGTAAATCGATCTCATAAAAAATTTTTAATAAAATTGATATATCACTAACCTTAAAATTAAGTTGCTTCTAGCATGGTTTTTCTCTGTACAAATGTGATCTAGTTCAGCTACACTTTCTATGATGGTTTCTTTTAATTAGTTTTAAAATCTTCTTTAATATTTTATTTTCCATCAATTACATGTAAAGGCAATTTTAATGTTATTTTTTTTTAAATTTTGAGTTCCAGGTTTTCTTTGTCCCTCCCCCACTTCCTTGAGAAAGCAAGCAATTTGACATAGGTTATATGTGCGTGGTCATGCAAAACACATTCCCATGTAAGTCATTCTGTGAAAGAAAACAGACAAAAAAAACTCCCAAGAAAAGTAAAGAAATTAAAGAAAAAGCATCTTTGATCTGCATTCAGGGTCTAAAAGTTCTTTCTCTTGAAATAGCAACTAGCTACATTATTCACTGTAGATCATCATACAATATTGTTGTTACTGTGTACAATGTTCTCCTTGTTCTGTCATTTCACTTTGTCTTAGTCCATGTAAGTTATTCCATATTTTTCTGAGAGCATCCTGCTTATCATTTGTTAAAGCACAATATATTCCAGCAAAACCATATGAAACAACTTGTTCAGCCATTCCTCAATTGATGGACATCCCCTCAATTTCTAATTCTTTGCCACCATTAAAAGAGCTGCTATAAATATTTTTGTACATGTAGATCCTTTTTATTTTTCTTTTATATCTCTTTGGGATACACCTAATAATGGTATTTTTTGGTCAAAAGGTCATAGGGTATACTTCCGAATTATACCCCACCATGGTTGAATCAGTATACAACTTTACTAATCGTACATTAGTGTTTTGATTTTCCCACATGCCCTCCAACATTTGTGATTTTCCCTTTCTGTCATATTAAGTAATCTGACAGGTGTAACATAGTAGCTCAGAGTTGTTTTAATTTGCATTTTTCTCATCAATAGTGATTTAGAGCCTCTCTTTAATATGGCTATAGATGGCTCTGATTACTTTGTCTGAAAGCTGCCTGTTCATATCCTTTGACAATTTATCAATTATAGAATGGCTCCTATTTCTATAAATTTGACTCAGTTTCTATATGTTTGAGAAAACAAATCTTTGTCAAAGAATCTCTCCATAATTTTTTTTCACGTAATGATTACCTACTATGTGGTACCCTCCATCTTACTTCCCCCTGTTTTTCCTACTCTCTCCTTTTATCCTGTTTGTTCTAAAAACCATTTTGCTTCTGACTTTTACCTCCTCCAACTGCCCTCCTTCTATTAACCCTTCACTCTTTTATCTCCATTCCTTTCTACTTTCCTGTATGGTATATTATTCTCTTTTTGAGCCAATTATGATGAGAGTAAGGTTCATGTGCTCCCTTCTCCACTTCTCCTACTTTCCCCTCCATTGTAAAATCTCTTTCAAGCATCTTTTATGTTAGATAATTTATCCCGTTCTACCTCACCCTTTCCCCTTCTTCCACTGCATTCTTCTTTTTCATCCTTTTTTTTTTAGGTAATCATACCCTCACATTCAACTCACACCTCTGCTTCCTGTCCCTTTATACTGTTTCTAACTCCCTTAAGAATGACAAAATTTTTAGGACTTATAAATATCATTTTACCATATAGGATATAAATATAAACATTTATGTAGAGTATAAACAATTTAACCCTATCAAATCCCTTATCATTTCTTTTTCCTGTTTACCTTTCTATGCTTCTTTCCCATCTTGTATTTGCAAATCAAATTTTCTATTCAGCTTTGGTCTTTTCATCAGGAATGCTTGAAAGTCCTCTATTTTACTAAATATCCATTTTCCCCCTGAAGGATTATACTTAGTTTTGCTGGGTAGATGATGATTTTTGGTTGTAATCCTAGCTCCTTTTCCCTCCATAGTTTCATATTTCAAGCCCCCCCCCCCATCCTTTAATATAAAAGCTGCTGAATCTTGTGTTATCCTGACTGTGGCTTGGTGATATTTGAATTGTTTCTTTTTGGCTGCTCACAAGATTTTCTCCTTGATATGGGAACTCTGTAATTTTGTTACAATATTCCTGGGAATTTTCTTTTTGATATCTTTTTCAGGAAGTGATTGGTGGACTCTTTCAATTTCTATTTTGCCCTTTGGTTCTAGGATATCTGGGCAGTTTTCCTTAATAATTTTCTTGAAAGATGATGTCTAGGCTGTTTTTTGATCATGGCTTTCAGGTAGTCTAATAATTTTTATTTATTAACTCTCCTCCATCTATCCAGGTCAGTTTTTTTTTTCCAATGAGATATATCACATTGACTTCTATTTTTTTCGTTCTTTTTGTTTTGTTTTACTGTTTCTCGAGTTCTTATAAAATCACTGGCTTCCATTTGCTCCATTCTAATTTTTAAGTACTAATTTTCTTCAGTGAGCTTTCAGATCTCCTTTTCCATTTGGCCAATTCTGCTTTTTAAAGTATTCTCCTCATTGGCTTTTTAGACCTTCTTTTTTAACCTTTGGGTTAGTCTGTTTCTTAAGGTGTTATTTTCTTCAATTTTTTTTGTGTCACCTTTACTAAGCTGTTGACTTGTTTTTCATGATTTACTTGCATCATTCTTATTTCCCTTTCCAATTTTTCCTCCACCTCTTACTTGACATTGAAAATCCTTTTTGAGCTCTTCCAAGGCCTGAGACCAACTCATATTTTTCTTGGAAGTTTTGGATATAGGAGCTTTGACTTTGTCATCTTCATTTTAATGTGTGTTTTGATCTTCCTTCTTACCATAGTAAATTTCCACAGTTTTTTTCCCCATTGTTTGCACATTTCCTAGCCTATTATTGATTTTTAATTGCTTCTTAAAGTGGACTCTGCTTCTAGGATGGAGGGAGCACTGCCAAAGCTTCAGGGATTTTGTGCAGCTGTTTTCAGAGATACTTCTAGGAACCTGTAAGTTTTCAATTCTTTCAAGGTGGTATGATCTAAGGAGAAGTGTTTGCTACTCTCCTTATGCTCTTCTATCCTGTGCTCTGATCTTTGAGTGACCACAAGTACTCCTTTTTGCCCTGCAACTGTGAGGAGGGTCCCCATTCAACTGCTGCCACAAGGTCTGCTATGCTAGTGCTTCTCCTCACCTTGAGACTGCCACCCAGGACTATGACTTGAATCTGAGTATGGGCAAACCAATAGAGTTCTTCCTTGGTAAAAGCCAAAAGACCCCTGTAATCTCCTGATCAATTGTTTGACTCACTTAGTGTCTGTGAACTGAGAACTCTGGAAGCAGCTGTTGCCACTACTGCTGCCGCTGCTGATTCTATCATTCCTAAGGCCTGCTCCTGGTTTGTTGTGGCCAGCGCTCTGCTGGTGTGGCACATGTTGGACTGTGCTCCACTCTCACCCAGATGTAATAGAACTTTGCTGCTCACCTAAGTTTTCTTTGACATCTGTGGGCTGAGAGGTCTGGAAAATGCCACTGCTGCCAATGATTCAGTCACCTCAAGGACTGCTCCAGGTTCGTTGGGGCCTAGTCTGTGCTGGCATGGCCTGTGCTGGACTGTTCTCCACTCTCACCCAGATGCAACAGATCTTTCCTGCAGACCTTCCAATTTATCTTGGGCTGGAAATTTGTTTCACTCCATCTTTTTGTGGGTTCTGCTGCTCTAGAATTTGTTTAGAGTCATATTTAAAAGGTATTTGGAGGGATTTGGGGAAGAGTTCAGGTGAGTCCTTGTTTTTACTTCACCATCTCGTCTCTGCCTCCCAACTCTGCTTTTCAAGACATTCTTCTCCTCATTGGATTTCTATGCTTCTTTCTACCATTTGGCCTATTCTTTTTTTTTTTTTAAGTGTTATTTTCTTGAAAATTTTTTTTGACACCTTTACCAAACTATTGGCTTTTTTTCATGATTTTCTTGCATCACTCTCATTTTTCTTCCTAAATTTGCCTCTTCCTCTATTACTTGATTTTTAAAATTCTTTTTGAACTCTTCCATGGCCTGAGACCAATTCATATTTTTCTTTGAGGCTTTGGTTGCAGGAATTTTGACTTTGTTGTCTTCTGAGTGTGTGTTTTGATCTTCTTTGTCACCACAGTAACTTTCTATGGTCAGAATTTTTCTCCTGTTGTTTGCTCATTTTCCAGCCAATTTTTTGACTTTTAACTCTATGCTAAAGGGGGTCCCTGCTTCCCAAGTGGAGGGGTCACTGTCCAAAGCTTCAGGGGTCTTGTGCAGCGGTTTTCAGAGATACTTCTAGGGGCCAGTAAGTTCTTGGCTCTTCTAAAGGGGTATGACATAGGGAAAGCTGTGTTTACTATTCTTCTATACTGTGCACTAGTTTGTGAGCAACTACATGCACTTTTTTCCACCCTGGAACTATGACCAGGCTTTCAGCTCTCTTGTACCTACAAACTCTATTGTGCTAGTGCTACTCCTCACACTTGAACTAAGACCCAGGACCAAGACTCAGATCCAAGTATAGGCAACGCAACAGAATCCCACCCCTGGTACCAGCAAAGGGACCCTGTAATTCTCCTTCTGACCCTTTGTTTGATCCCCTTACCATTTGTGGGCTGAGAGGTCTGGAAATCACCATTGCTGTCATTGATTCTACCATCCTGAGGCCTCATTCTGGTTTGTTAGAGTTTGCTGTGCTGCCTCATCCTGTGCTAGACTGTACTCTTTTCTCATCCTGGTGCAATATACCTTTCCTGCCAATCTTCTATGTTTTATTGAGCTAGAAAATTGTTTCACTCCATCTTTTTGTGGGTTCTGCCATTCTAGAAGTTGTTCAGAAACATTATTTAAAGCTATTTGGAAGTGTTTGAAGGAGAGCTTAGGCGAGTCCCTGCCTTTACTCCGTTACCTTGGCTCCACTTCCCCCATCATACTTTCTTTAACCCCATTTCAACTTCCACATGAGCACAAAGGAGACAGCTAATGTTGGTCTCAGTTTAATGTGTTTAATGGGGATTGTAATGCTACAATATTGACTTTCTGAGATTGTGTAAAACTTACAATGAAATAATGGATTTAAAATAATTTGAAAACTTCACCACTGCAAGTATAAATTATAGTCTACTCTCAAATCCCTTGTCTTTTTGTCACTAATGGCTTACCAAAATCCATATTTGTGGCTCCTCCTCTGTTTACTTTCTCTATTCCTATTCTAATGTGCTTTTGAACACCCTGGAGGAAGTTATACAATTGTGCCATCAGGTCCACTATTATTTTATCTTGTCTGTTTTAAGATGCTACTGTATGGCTGTCCCTTATCTTTTCTTCTGCCCTCAAGACTACATTATTTTTTTGCCCCCCTCTCTCATCAGTGGTCTTCAACTCCTACTTGATTGAGAAAGTAGAAACAATCACTCAAAAGATTCCTCTTCTCCAAAATGCTATCTCAAAGGCCCAAAATATTCAGTAAAGAGATGATTCTTTTTCTTGTAAAACCAGCCTCGGTAGCTGTGTTTTTGGTTCATCCCCTAGAGATTTCACATTTCATCCTCTACCCCCTTTCCAATCCCATTCTCTTTAGTTTTTCAATCTTTCTCTATCTGCTGGCTCCTGCTTCACTGCCTACAGACATGCCTAATCTCCCCCATCTTTGACCTTACTATCCATACAACCTATAATTCTCTATCTTACCTCCCTAAAACAGACAAACTTTTAATTAAGGAGCCTTCTGTTTTTATGATCTTGATTTCGTATTCTGCCCATCACTTTTCAACAATTTGTACCCTTGTTTCTTATGTACATTTACTATCTCGCACCTAGATGTATCAGTAAAAACATCATGTGCAAAAGGTGGCCAAGATGCCATATCTTGAAGAAGGATCCAGTTGTAGGAAATACAAAAAAAAAAAAAAAGAGCGAGAGATGAAGAATCTTTTTTTTTTTTGTAATAGATTAGGAATGTCAGAGAACACAATGGCAGAGTGTTTTAAAGACTGGAGGAGTAGGAGAGTGGAAGAGAAGAAGATTGTATTTTAAAATTAAGAACAGGAGATAGGAGTTTGCTAGACATAGAACTTAGAAGTAACCTAGAAAGTACTAGTTGAATAAGTCCCCACCCTCTTTGGTATTGAGATAATAATGGATAGCATTAGCTTATTCTTTCTCTAATTGCCTGGAAGGAGGAGGTGGGGACAGCAGGGAAATTGAGCCATTTGTTTGAGTTGACACATATCTGAAGACTGGGTTCCAGGTACTTAACTTCAATCATATTCACTGCAGTTCTTTCATCTTGTCAAGTGGAGCCTGATGGGTAGTTGTTTTTCTCAGATGCTTTAGTGAAACAGAGCAGAAACGTATTTCTTCCAAACTAGGTACTAATATGTTATGATGTGAAGTGGCCTTCCAACATAGTCCCTAAAAGAGAACTCAGTTTGGTGCTCCATCCTCTTGGGCCTAGTAATGAAAAAAGAAAAAGTAAGTACTAAGGAAGGGTCCTACATGATATCAGAAGCTCCCACCTACTTGAGCATTCAATGATTTTAGAGGGCTGAGTGGCTGTTGAACAGTGGTGGCAAGGGGAGAGCCTGAAAGTGGCCATGGGGATCAATGATTATGCCAACTCCTCCTCTTCACTCATAGTTTCCGGCGGCATGAGAGAAGGAAACCACACACTAGAAAGAATGGCCAAAGATGCAGCATCTTCTAGAGGAAGTCAGCTTTCCATGAGTAAAAAATTAACAAAAGGGTATGAAAGTAAAAGGCATAGAATGAAAAAAGGGTTGTTATAAACATAGTGTGTGTGTTCCATTGAGTGCTGTGTAACCCACAGATACCCAAAGGTACCCTAATCTTTCCTTGCTAGTAAACAAGTCAAATATTTACTTTGTCAGGTCCAAAAATTCAGGTTAAGAGTTGGTATTATGGTTACTGAAAATGTTGTGTAATATATGACATCTGGAATAGCATATTTCACTTGCTGGGTTTAACATAATTTCTTTCAATGAATGACATTTCCTCTGAACTGTCTCAATGATGTACTGCTTTGATATTTAAAACTCAATACTATATGTCTTATATAACACTGCAGTGTATTTAAATTTTGTTTCAATGTCCTTCCATGTCCCAGTGTACATGATGAAGTCTTTTGATTTTCAGTTGTTATAAGCATCTAAAATTTGACATTTAAAATATTCAAAACAGCTACATTACAGTACATTATGTATAAATACAAACACATTAATAAAGCAAGAAAGCAGCGTGTGGGGAAAATCTGTAGCCTATAAGACATTACTTTACT
Organism: Phascolarctos cinereus; assembly: GCF_003287225.1. Lineage (NCBI taxonomy): Eukaryota > Metazoa > Chordata > Mammalia > Diprotodontia > Phascolarctidae > Phascolarctos > Phascolarctos cinereus. The sequence continues at coordinate 286,733,769 of NW_027555847.1, read as the reverse complement.
GAAAACAAATAATGTGCTAAGTTCAGATTCCGTCAAACTGACAATATGAACAACCAAAAACAGAATTATTGCCAACGATTTCAATTTGCCTGATGATAATTGGACAAAAAATGTGGTGCCACCAGAGATTTTATTTTAATATATTTCTTCAGAGAGAAACAGATCAAAGAGAAAAGTACATCCGCTTTCTTCATTATAAATTTTATTTTATTTCTTAAATTTTTTTTTATTTTTAACATATGTTTTTAAAACTTTGAGTTACAAATTTTCTCACTTCCTCCCTCCCCACCCATCCTCATTGAAAAGGCAAGCATCTTGATACATGTTATAGATGTGTACTCATGCAAAACACTTCCATAGAAGTCCTATCATGAAAAACTAAGTATATTTCCCTTCATCCTATCCTACTCCCCATTTATTCTATTCTCTCTTTTGACCCTGTCCCTCCTCAGAAGTGTTTGCTTTTGATTATCCCCTTCCCCAGTCTGCCCTCCTCTCTATCAACTCCCTGCTCTCTTGTCCCCTTCCCCTCTTATTTTCCTGTAGAGTAAGATAGATTTCCATACCCCATTGTGTATGTTATTTCCTCCTTAAGCCAAATCCTGTGAGAATAAGATTCACTCATTCCCTCCCAGCATCCACCATTTCCCCTCCACTGTAAAAACCTTTTCTTGTCTATTTCATGTGAGAAAATTTACCCCATTCTACTACTCCCTTTCTCCTTCTCCCAGTATAATCCTATCTAACCCCTTAATTTTATTTTCCAGATATCACCCCATCATCTTCAACTCACCCTGTGCCCTCTATCTATGTATACATACATATAATTTTTTCTCCCCTCCCATTACCCTAATACTAACAAAGGACTCATGAGTTACAAATATCATCTTTCCATGCAGGAATGTAAACAGTTCAACTCTAATAAGCCTCTTATGATTTCTCTTTCCTGTTTACCTCTTCCATGTTTCACTTGAGTCTTGTAGTTGAAAGTCAAATTTCACATTCAGCTCTGCTGTTTTCATGAAGAATGCTTGAAAGTTCCCTATTTCATTGAATGACCATTTTTTACCCTGAAGGATTATACTCAGTTTTGCTGGGTAAGTGATTCCTGGTTGTAATTGTGTCTTCTTGAACCTCAAGAACATTATATTCCATGCCCTACAATCCCTTCATGTAGAAGCTGCTAAATCTTGTGTTATCCTGATTGTGTTTCCACAATAATTGAATTTGTTTCCTTCTGGCAGCTTGTAATATTTTCTCCTTGACCTGGGAACTCCGGAACTTGGCTATAATATTCCTAGGACTTTTCCTTTGGGGATCTCTTTTGGGAGGACATCTGTGGATTCTTTCAATATCTATTTTGCCCTCTGGTTCTAAATATCAGGGCAGTTTTCCTTGATAATTTCTTGAAAGATGATGTCTAGGCTCTTTTTTTGATCATGACTTTCAGATAGTCCAATAATCTATTTTCCAGGTCAGTTGTTTTTCCAATGACATATTTCACATTGTCTTCTATTTTTTCATTCTTTTGGATTAGTGTTGCAGTTCCTTGATTTCTCAAATTGTCACTAGCTTCCAATTGCTGTATTCTAATTTTTAAGGAAGTATTTTCTTCAGTAATATTTTGGACTTCCTTTTCCATTTGGCCAATTTTTCTTTTTAGGGCATTCTTCTCCTCATTGGCTTTTTGGACCTCTTTTGCCATTTGGGTTAGGCTATTTTTTAAGGTGTTATTTTCTTCAGTATTTTTTTGGGTCTCCCTTAGCAAGCTGTTGACTTGTTTTTCATGATTTTCTTACATCACTCTCATTTTTCTTCCCAGTTTTTCCTCTGCTTCTCTTACTTGCTTCTCAAAATCCCTTTTGAGCTCTTCCAAAGCCTGGGACTGATTCATATTTTTCTTGGAGGCTTTGGATATATAGGAGCTTTGACTTTGTGGTCTTCTTCTGGTTGTATGTTTTGATCTTCTTTGTCACCAAAGTAAGATAATATAGTCTGACTCATTTTGAGCTGCTTGCTCATGAACCCAGGTAATTACTTGAGTTTTAAATTCTTTGTTAAGGTAAGAGTCTGCTTCCAATGTGGAGAATGTACTGTCCCAAGCTTTGGGGGTTTCTACAGCTGTTTTCAGAGATACTTGTAGGGACCTGTAAATTTTCAGTTCTTCCAAGGTGGTATGATAAGGGGTGAGGTGCTTACTCCTTTCCTGGCCTGAGCTCTGGCCTATTAGTGACCACAAGCACTCCTTCCTGTCCTGGAACTGTGAGGAAGGTTTTCTCTCCACAGCCACTACAAGGTCCTCCACACCACTGCTCCTCCTGACCGCTGCCCAGAACTGTGACCCAGATTCAAGCATGGGCAAGGCAAGAGATTACTGCCTCAGCATTGGCAAAGAGATCCCTGCAATCCCCCTCTGATCAGCTGCTGGATTCCCCCTCAGTCTGTGGGCTGGAAGGTCAGGAAGCAGCCACCGCCCCTGCACCCACACTCTGGGTTCAGAAACAGGCTCTGAGACCTAGCTCCTCTCCCACAGCAGAAAGAGACTTTTCCCACTGACCTTCTAAATTATCTTTGGTGTTCATGGGTTGGGAAGTCTGGAAACCACCAGAGCTGCCCACGATTCAGTCTGCTGAGGCCTGCCCCAGGTTCACTGTGGCCTGCACCGCAACACCACACTGCACTCCTATCTCCGCCTGGCAAAACATACTTTTCTGATCAATCATCCAGATTGTCTTGGGCTGGAAATTTGCTTCACTCTGTTTTTTTGTGGGTTCTGCTGCTTTAGAATTTGTTTAAAGCCGTTTTTATAGGTATTTGGAGGGATTTGGGGGAGAGCCCAAGCAAGTCTCTGCTTTCATTAAGCTATCTTGGCTCCCCATTCTTTTTTTTTTCTTTCTTTCCATCTCTCTCTGTTACTCTTCCATTTCTTTATTCCCTGCCTGTCTTGTCTCTCTCTGTCTCTGTGCCTGTCTGTCTCTCTCTCACTCACCATTTAAATTCTTATTTTGTTAGCATATAATGTTTTGCATGTAGCAGATTCTGATAATTCTTTGTTTAGTCCAATGTTCTCTGTTATGATTTCACCTTGTTCATTTATTAATTTTAAATTAGATTTTTATCCTTTTTACTTTTGAACAGGTTAGCTAAAGTTTTATTGAGTTTGTTGGTCTTTTAAAAATTTAGTTTTTATCAGTTTTATAGTCCTTTTTTCCTATTTTTCCTATTTGTGTTCTAGTTTTCAAGATTTTCTCTTTCAAGCTTATTTTGAATTTGACAGTTTGGTTACTATTTATTTTAATTTGCATGTTTGATTAATTAATCCTGTCTAGCTCATTATATTTGCTCTCTGAGAAATAGTTTTTCATCTGAAGATTGGTTTAGATGCATGTCAGAAACTTTGGTATGTTACCTTATTATCATTGTATTTCAAATAGTAATTAATATTTTCTATTACTTGGCAATTGTTAGTTAATATGTAATTATTAAATCTCTACTTATTTCTGTATTTTATTTCACTTGGTTCACTTGGTTCATTTTTATCAGGAATGGTGTCAATTGCCATTCCAATTGCATTAATATTTTTAAAAATATGTTTACATTTCTGGTCTTTTAAATGCTTATTTAAATTTTTGTGTGTCCTACCAGGTGGTCCCTTCTTCTAAACAGACCATGATTCTGAGAAATATGCATATTCATTAATATTTCCTAATACAATCATTACTTTAATTCTCCAATGTAATCTTTAATAAAAAAAAGTCTTTCAGATCTAAATTCTCCAACATTTTTGTTCAATTCTTTATTTTCCCCTTTTGTTTACTTTTGTTAGATTTGTATAGTTCTGAGAGGAACTAGACAAATAAGCATTAAACACTCCTACAATTAATGCTATTGTCTAGTTCTCCTTTTCAATTCAGTTAACATGTGCTGTAACTTCATAAATGCTACCACAAGCTTCCTTTTTCACAACATTCCACATGCTCTTAAAAATACAGTAACATCATTTATAGTCTCAGTGGAGAGTGAAATAGCAAAGTAAGTGTTGATACACATAAATATATGAAAGATATATTGAAATTAGATATAATATAACCTTAAAAATGTAGGTTTAGCATCAAAAGAGAAGGAAAGCAGGAAAGGCCTCATGAAGAAGGTAACACAAGCTGTCTTGAGGGAAACCAAGGATCCCAAAAGGCAGAGACGAGGTGGAAGTGGAAAGAATTTCAGGTCCTGGGAATTCCCAGTGCAAAGACATGAAGGTGTAAGATGAAACACCATTTGTGAAGAACAGCAAGCAGGTCAATATGGCCTGACTACACAGTGTGTGAAAGAAGACTAGAAAAGTATGAAGGGGTGAGGCTGTAAAGAATTCTGAATACTAAGCAAAGGATATTGGATCCTAAAGGGAATAGGTAGCCACAGGGATTTATTGAATATGGTGTGGCATGAACTTAACCATTAGGAAAACCTTTTTGGCAGGTTTATGAAGGATTAACTAGATTCAAAAGATAGTTGAGGAAGGGAGCTCAATTAGGAAGCTACTGCAATAATCCAGCAAGAGGTAATAAAGGCATAAAATAGAGCGCTTTTTGTATGAATAAAGAGATGATGTCTACAAGGGATGTGGTAAAGGTTAAAGTTACAAAATTGGTACCTGATTAGACATGTGCTCTGAGACTGAGTTGTGAAAGATAAGATTAAGATTTTGAGTGTGGGTAACTCAAATAATACCAGTAAGGATGATGCCATTAATGGTAATAAGAAAGTTAAGAAGAGGGGAGAGTTTTAGAAAAAAGATAATTTTGTTGTTTTATTCACATTGAGTTTGAGATACCCATAGAGAGTCAGTTTGAAATGTCCAATAGGCCATTCTTGATTATTCAATCAACAAAAAGTTATTGTCTTGACAATCTGCCTAATTAATGGAGTTCAATTGTTTCAGTCATGCCAGACTCTGTGTCCCCGTTTGGGTTTTCTTGACAAAGTCATTTGAATGGTTTGCCATTTCCTTCTCTAGCTCATTTTTGCAGGTGAGGAAACTGAGGCAAAAAAGGTTAAGTGACTTGCCCAGGTTCATACAACAAGTAAGTGTCTGAGGCTGTGATTGAACTCAGGTCTTCCTGACTACAGGCCCAGCACTCTATCCACTGTGTCACCTAGCAACTCTGGTATGAGGGTTTGCTGAGCCTTTTTCAGTGCTGCCCATTCTCCTTTGGTATCCAACCTTCACCCAACTCTCAGCTGTGGCTCCAAGAAGCTGGAGTATGTACAGTGGCCACATTCCAGTAAAACTTCTCAGCAAATAGGCTAAACCAGGTTGAGGGCAATCAATAGAGCCTCAAAACTGTCGGTTAGTTTAGGGGGATATCTATCCCAAACATGTGAAGACTTTCTCCAGTAAAATGGGGAAACAGTTTATTCCAATGACCATGAAGACAGTTGAAGCAGACACTGTGGAATGTTTAAGGCATGGTCAAGCATCAAAGATGCCAAGGTCAGCCATTGCATCCCAGGTCATTGCTAGTTGTGGTGACTTTTGTCATGTCACTGGAATTCTATGACTCAGACAGAGTGAGGCTTATGATTCTGTACAACTCTGTCTCATTTAATTCCAATTAAAAGCAAGTAAAGACATCATCCCTTAATCTCATTTGTCTTTTTTGAAATGAAGAACAAATAGCAAGTTATTATATTCCTATTATGTGGTCAGTATTATGTTGAGTATTGGAGGATAAAGAATATAACTTGTATTCCAACAAATCATTGATCTGAGTATGGGTATAGACACGAAACCTGCTTTCATATTTGTGAGGACCTCTTAGGATCTGAATGTAAACTTTTAGTTTATCCATTTACCAAGGGTTGGTGGCTATTGATGAAAGTTGACTCCAAATTAATTCAGAGACAACAGGTGTTCCATAATGCTCTAAAAGATAGCCAAGTCTATCAAGAGATTTCTTTCATTTGCATAGAGGAACATATGTATCAGAAATTAATCCATTTTGAGGCTCCCCAATTTAAAGCTTTCAACTAGATAATCAGAGAATTCTGTATAATCCTTCACTATTATATTTTTCACCGCGAGATAGATTTGAAATAGAGGGAAGCCATAGTTAAGCTGGCATCTTAACGTCCACTATATCTTCCAGCCATACCCATGAATCCCAATCTAATACCTTTGGAAACATTATGATATGCATTTAGTGCATGTTCAGTTTTGCCCTACACCTCTTCATCAACCATCTACCCTTGTTGTAGAAGTCTTTCATAAGGTAATCTGCTAAAGGGCCCTTGCAGTTCCTGATGACTGAACCACTCAGAAAGATAACACATGATTACACACATTGCATGAATACCCTTTATTATACTCATCATTGAAAGACAAAATAGTAAAATGTAAAGACCTTTGAAAGTATAGACAGAATCCCATCAAAACCTGGCTCCTACGTACCTTACCAATCTTTCTACACCTTACTCCCCTTCATATGTACTATAATTCAGTGTCATCTTTGCTATTCTTTGCATGTGTTACTCCATGTTCCAACTGGGTATTTTCACTGGCTTTCTCCTTTACCTGGTACTCTCTCCTTCCTTATCTCTGCCTCCTCATTTCCTTGTCTTCTTTCCAGTCTCAGCTAAAGTTTCATTTATGAGGCTTAAATCAGATGATGGCAAGTACAAATTATTTGCAAATAGAAGGTCTATTATTCCAGTGATATTGCTTGCCCTCCTTTTCCCATTTCTTATATCACCAACAATTTCTATTTGGGAGATTTGACAAAATAGTTGTGGGAAATGCTATAATAATTTAACAATTCACTGGTTTTGTGCCAAATAGAAATGCTTATACTTGTAGTGTTTAGAGGCCTGAACACAAAGATGTAGTTTTGATTAGTAACAAACATTAGAAAAAGGTATAGGAAACAAAGCAGAGAGAAAAAGTGGTGTCAGAGGGAGATTCTGATACTGTTATGCTAATGGATCTCATTGCCTTGTGACAGGGGAAGAAGGAAATAACCTATTGAAAGACCATGCAAGGAGAAAATCTTTTATGCTAATTGGCTTCATAGATGAAAATCAATGGCTCATTAGTTCTAACCATATCATTGTGCATATACAAATCATGTTTGTTGGAATAGTAAGTGACATTATAGGCAGTGTGGCTTGTCACACAGAGAAAGCTAGTTTCAACCTTTATTACCTTAACCAAACAAACATTCTTCTTTACACTAGAAGACACTGAAAATCATCTTTTCTGTAAATGATAGATGAAATCTAAATGTTCAGGACCAAAAATGGACATATGGGAGCTTGGAGCTCATAGCCTGAATCTCAATCATGAGAGCCTTTAGATACATTCTCACTGTAGTTCATCTCAATATAACTTAATCCAGTCTGCCATTTATTTCAAATTTTCTTAGTTGAATTCTGATTGAACTATGTGAAGATAAAGACTATTCCCCCAGTTTTTGTTTTTCCTGTTTTGTTAGGCATGTGTCAGGCTATGGCAGGCAAAAACTTATGGTCTAAGATGAGGTCAATTTTTGCCAGTGGTCACAAACCTCTATTCAGTGTACCAACTAAAGGCCCACAAAGGACCAATTTGATGCAAAGTCAGTACCAAAAGGTAGCTGAAGGTAAAGAGCTGTCTTTGGTTACAAATGAGGACAACATGAGCACACATATATTAGATGTAGTCAAGAAGTAAATGCCAACTTGGTTCTTAAGAAGCTGATGTCTGCTGAAACAATTCTAGGAAATAAAGTCAGAGAAAGAGATAGAAGTCACTCCAGGCCCCAAGGACTTTGAGCCTGATCTCATTACCAGTCCTTTATGGAGCCTTTCCACCAGGATTTAAAATCAACTAGAAGACATTGTGGGAATTGAAGATGTAGAGTACCCTCCTGTGCTGGGCAGAGGACACCAAGTGACATTTGAAAAAAAAAATACCTCTGTGGGCTGATTAGTATACAATGTTCTGAGGAAGATTTGCTAACAAAATCTCTGTTAATAACAAGAATGACTAGTAACGTATGACTTCAAGGCTTGCAAAAGCCCTTAACATTTATCATTTTATTTGATACTCACAACAACCCTGGGAGGTGGGTGGCGTCATTTCCATTTTACATATGAGTAAACAGAAGGAACAGAAAGTTTTGCCCAGTGTCATAAAGCTAGTCAATACCTGAGATATGATTTGAACTCAGATCTTCCTGATTCCAAGTCCTAATTCTATGCACTGCGCTACCTAGACACCCAATTATTCTCAAAATGAAGGTGAATATGGTCTCCAATGATTGGACCAATTTCCAGCCTATTCAAGTTATTAACTGAATAACATAGGCAGCAAAGTAGGGCTCAAGAAGTAAATACATTGGCAACCCAGGCCTTCCATGGAGAAACTTACAATGAGTGAGAGAAGAAACTGATGGTAGTGAACAGCACAAGAATATTGATTTACTGGAGTACATTCAAAGAAGTCTCATTTTCATTTTGTTGAATTTCTAGGAGTTAGGTATTGAATAGAGCACTGGGCCTGGAGTCAGGAAGACTCTTCTTCATGAGTTCAAATGTGGCCTCAGATGTTTACTAGGTGTGTGACCCTGGACAAGTCACTTAACTCTGCTTGCCTAAGAGTTTCCTCATTTGCAAAATGAGCTAGAGAAGGAAATGACAAACTACCTTGGTATCTTTTCCAAGAAAAGACCGAATGTGGTCATGAAAAGTCAGATGTAACTGAAGCAACTGAACAACAACAACAACAAATGAATTATAGTATTCATTCAAGGAGATTCTTATTTATGGGACAGGAATGTTGTTATTGAAAGAGTAAAATGTAGGATGTGTTCAAAAAGTAATGGGTAGCATTTATGTCATTTTCTCCCAACATTTTAGAGAGTAGTCAAGAGTATTGCCTTGATGAAAGATCTCAAAAATTCTCTCCACCTTGCTCCCCTTCCCCAAAAAATCCACACACACAATACCTCATTGATTAATGGTTTCATCACAAAATCCCAAAGTCTGGATGTGTTGTCCAAAATACTGAGAAATGTATGGGAAAATAAGAGTATTTGTAGATGAATGGACTTTAATTCAGGAAGTGAATGAACATTAATGGACATATGCAAATGATATTAACTGATTCCTATGGCAGAGAAGGACTAGGAGAAAGTAGGTATCTACTCAGATAGATTCTATCAGTTTAAAAGCATTCCCCAAAGAATCTCAGAGGTGTTTTACATTTTTCAAAGGATTAGCAAGAAGGTAATTAAAAACTTAGACTAAATGGAAATTTTTTTGGATTTGAATTATCTCAATGACAATGGAAAAACTTGGGAAAAACACATAAAAATCTTGGATTGACTGGAAGAAGGTGTACTGGAGCTATTATCATTATCAATTGACAAATGGCATTTTGGCAGATCCTCAAGTACATAACTCAAATAATATCTCAGAGAAGACAGAAACACAGAATTGGTCACATTCAAAGAAATTTGGAGACTTAAGGATTCCTGAAGGGTTTGTTGGCCATTGGTGCAAATCAGAATTCAAGAGCCTTAGAATAATAGCAGTGCTTCCAGGACTGTGCCTGTAACTGTCATGCTGGCAAGCAGCACCAATGGAAACATAGCATGGCAACTTTTCTTATATATATGCTAGAGTCACAGATACTGAAAACCTCATAAAGATAATTCTTGCTACAGAAGTCCTTGACATTGTCATAAGTCTCAATATCAGAAATTGATAAGATTTTAACATTGGAAATGACATTAAAGAAAAAGTATCATCACTTTTTGCCATAGCACTCTAAGGATCATGTGATTTTTTTCATTTGGCTTGCAACTGAAACCTTCTATATGTGTAGTCTCCTTCATTAGAATGAATTTGAATTCTAATTTTAATCTTCTCGTGAGCAAGGAATGCCTTACTTTTCTATTTGCATCTCCATTGCTAGTAAAGTATTTTTTAAAATAAATTATTTATTCATTTTAAACATTTCTTTCTTTGTAAATTTTGAATTCCAAGTTCCCTCCCTGCCTCACACCCCACCCCTATCCATTGAGAAGGTAAGCAAAATGATTGTAATTATACATGTAAAACATTTCCATATTAGCCATATCATAAAAAAGCAAAAAATTATAAAGAAAGAAAGAAAATTATGTTTTAATTTGCAATCAAAGTTCACTGATTCTTTCTCTGGATGGAGAAAGCATTTTTTTTCATACTGAATACTTTGGAATTGTCTTGGATCATTGTACTGCCAAGACTTTCACAGATGATCTTCATTACAGCATTGCTGTTACTGTGCACAATGATCTTGTAGTTCTCACTTCAGTGCACATCAGTCCATATAGGTCTTGCCATTATTTTTTTCCCCAAAACTGTCCTTCTTCTCATTTCTAATAGCACAATAGTACTCCATCACAGTAATATACTGCAATTTGTTTAGCCATTCCCCGCTTGTGGAACACCCCTTCAATTTCCAATTCTTTGCTGCTGCAAAAGAGCTAGTGTAAATATTTTTGTATGTATCCATCCTTTTCCTTTAAAAAAAGTCTCTTTGGAATATAGAAATAATAGTGCTATTGCTGGGTCAGAGGATATATATATAATTTTGCAGTCCTTTGGACATCGATCCAAATTGTTGTCCAGAATGGTTGAGACTGTTCAGAACACCATCAACAGTTTATTATTGTATCTATTTTTCCTCATTTCCTGCAGTATTTGTCATTTTTGATAGGTATGAGGTAGAACCTCAAACTTCTTTTAATTTACATTTTTCTAATCTATAGTGATTTAGAGGATTTTTTCATATGATTAGGGATTGCTTGACTTTATTTTTTTTTGCCTGAAAACTCTATTCATTTCCTTTGACCGTTTATCAATTGGGGAATAGAATCTTTTTTTTTTTTTATAAATTTGTCTGAGAAACTTGCTATAAAAATTTTTATATAGTTTCGTCTTTTAGCAAAATGTAGTTTCCCTGGTTATTTCTTACAATTAGGTAACTTTTGCTTTTGCTTTGTCTGAGATCATCATTGCTACAGCTGCCTTTTTTACTTCAGGTGAATGAAGCATTACAGACTTTGCTCCAGCCCTTTATTTTAACTCTTTGTATGTCTTTCTGTTTCAAGCCTGTTTCTTATTCATTCATTCATTCATTCATTCATTCATTCATTCATTCATTTATCTATCTATCTATCTATCTATCTATTTATTCATTCATTCATGCATTTATTTATTTGCTTGCTTATTTATTTATTTACTTACTCACTCATTTATCTATCTATCTATCTATCTATCTATCTATCTATCTGTCTGTCTGTCTGTCTGTCTTTCTGTCTTTCTGTCTGTCAGTCTGCCTGTCTGTTTGTTTGTTTATTTGGTTTGGCTAGGCAATGGGGTTAAGTAACTTGCCCAGGGTCACACAGCTAGTAAGTGTTATGTGTCTGAGGCCGGATTTGAACCCAGGTCCTCCTGAATCCAGGGCCAGTGCACAATCCACTGTGCCACCTAGCCGCCCCTTCAAGCCTGTTTCTTTTAAACAGCATATCATTGGATTAGAGTTTTTATTTCATTCTGCTGTTCTTTTTTATGAGTGAGTTCATCTCAGTCACATTCACTGTTATGATTATTGTATATTTCACTCCACCCTCTTTTCTCCTTTTTATCCTTCTCTCTTTATTTTTTCTCTCTTCAAAATTCTGTTTTACTTCTGACCATTGCCTCCCTTAACCTGCTCTCCCTTTTATGATTCCCTCTTCTTTCCCCCTTCCCCTGCTATTTCCCTATTGGGTAAGTTAGTTTTCAATACTTAACTCTCTTTGTGTGTGTGTGTGTGTGTGTGTGTATATTTTCTTTGAACTAATTCTGATGAGAGTGAGGTTCAAGCATTGCCTGCCATGCTCCCATTTCCCACTCTACTATAAAAAACTCCCCCCCCCATTCTACATCTCTCTTACCCCTTTCCCTAGTACATACATCTTTCTCATCCATTCATTTTTTTGAGATCATCACACCCATGCCCTTTATCTGTGTAGATTTCTACCTCCCCAAATAATAATGAATTCTTAGGAGTTATGTGTATAATCTTCCCATAAAGAAATGTAAACAGAGTTCTGCTTCTGGGAGCCAAGATGGTGAAGTAAAAAGATAGTTGCTCTCACCCTCCCCTATCAACCTCTGAAAACCCAGAAAATATCACCCCAGAAAAAACCCTGAAACAGCTGAACTAGAAGAAAGATGGAGCAGCAGTGCAGCAGCCCAGCAAATGGTCTCCCAGTGCCTCAGCAAAAATAAGGACAGAACTACAAGGCCCAGGCAGATAAGTACCCTGGAGCATTCATCTGAAAGGAGGTGAAAAAACAACCTAAAGGCTTCCTAAAGCCCAGCCTTGCTGATTCCAACCCAACACCAGGTAGCTGTAGAACCCTACAGCCTCCAATGTCAAGAAATCCTGAAGCCCAGGTGGTAGAGCAGGCAAACACCAACACCTGGACCTCCAAGTGCCTCAGTGAGGGTGGGGGAACCAGTGGAAACCAGCTCAGAAAACCACCAGGTGCCTTGGCACTCTACCACAAAGGAATCTCCCAGTGCATTAGCAGAAAGAAGGGAAGCAGCACTGCAAGGGGCCCCAGGCAGATAAACACCCTGCAGCACCCATCTAAAAGGAGCTGAAGAAAGCTAAAGGAAAGGAAAAGCAGGCAACCTAGAATTGCCTGAAAGTTCCAGCCTTGCTGATTCCAGCCCAACATGAGGTAAGCTGCCAGAAACCTACAGCCTCCAATTGCCAGCATAAGAGGCCCCAGCACACAAAGCCAGTGACCAAGACCTAGGCTCCCAACACAAGAAGCTTGGGTCAGTACCCTCTGTTCCCCAGCAGGAGAGCTCAATCTCTTTAAAGGCCAGGGAATAAAGAAACAACATGAGTAAAAAGAAATGTACCATAGATTCATATTATGAGAAGAGTGAAGATCAAGACAGAAATTCTGAAGAGGACAACATTGTCAACAAACCCACATCTGCAACAACAAAAGGGAATATGAACTGGTCTGAAGCCCAAAAAGCCTTCTTAGAAGAGCTCAAGAAGGATTTTAATAGTCAAATGAGATAGGTAAAAGAGTCCTTCAAAAATACAATTGGCCAATTGGAAAAAAAACTGAAGAAAACAAGTCCCTAAAAAACACAATTGGCCAAAAGGAAAAAAACACTGAAGAAAACAAGTCCCTAAAAAACACTTGGCCAATTGAAGAAGGAAGTACAAAAACTAACAGAAGAAAACAATCTGTTAAAAACTAGAATTGGACAAATGGAAACTAATGTCTCTATGAGAGAGCAAGAATCAGTCAAACAGAAACAAAAAAATGAAAAAATAGATGAAAAGTAAAATACCTCATCAAAACAACCGACCTGGAAAATCGATCAGGAGAGACAATTTAAAAATTATTGGACTACCTGAAAATCATGATGAAAAAAAGAGCCTGGACAGTATCTTTCAGGAAATCATAAAGGAAAACTGCCCGAAGTCCTAGAACCAGAAGGGAAAATAACCATAGAAAGAATCACCATCACCACCTGAAAGAGATCCCAAATTGACAAGCCAAGAATATAATAGCAAAATTCCAAAATTACCAGATGAAAGAGAAGGTGCTGCAAGCAGCCAGAAAGAAAATTTAAATATCATGGAACCACAGTCAGGATTACACAGGACCTTGCAGCTTCTACATTAAAAGACCAGGGTGGAACATGATATTCCATAAGGCAAAGGAGCTTGGAATGCAGCCAAGGATCAATTACCCAGCAAAAATGAGCATCATTTTTCAAGGGAGGAGGTGGATATTCAATGAAATAGGAGACTTCCAAACTTTCCTGATAAAAAGACCAGAGCTCAACAAAAAATTTGATCTTCAAGTACAGGACTCAAGAAGGACTTAAAAAGGTAAATGGGACAGAAAGATACAATATGTTGTTAATAAGGGGGGCTGTTTAAACCCCTACAAGGGAATATGACTTGCAACCCTTGAGAACTGTATTGTTATTACACCTTGTTAAAGGAGTATACATAAAGAGGGTGGATATTAGTTGACTTTGATGTAATGATAAAAAAAATCTAATCAAGTGGGTTAAATGGATCCAAATAAGTGGATCAATCTGATCTTAGAAAATGTACTGAGAAAGGAGGAGGCAGACAAGGGTAAATTACATTACAGGAAAAGACACAAAATCCTATTACAGCAGAGGGAAGAAGGGGGGGAGCATTGTTTGAACCTTACTCTCATCAGATTTGGCTCAAGAAGGGCATAATAAATCAGTTAGGTATAGAAATCTAACTTGCCCTATAGGCAGTAGGAGGGAAAAGGGGAAAGAAAAGGGAGGGGGAAAGAAGGGAGGGAAAAAGCAGTAAGATAAAGGGGAAGAAAAGGGAAAGGGATAATAAAAGGGGAAGGGACTGAAGGAGGCGTGGTCAAAAGCAAAACACTAGTGAAGGGGAAAGGAAAAAGGAGAAAGAAAAGCATAAATGGGGGAAAAGGATGGAGAAAAAGACACAGATAGTAATCATAACTGTGAATGTGAATGGGATGAACTCTCCCATAAAGGATGGATTGCAGAATGGATTAAAAACCATAATCCTACAATATGTTGTTTACAGGAAACACATTTGAAAAAGAGTGACACATACAGGGTAAAGGTAAAAGGCTGGAGCAGAATATATTATGCTCAGCTGAAGTAAAAAAAGCAGGGGTAGCAATCCTGATCTCAGACAAAGCAAAAGCAAAAATAGATCTAATCAAAAGAGATAAGGAAGGAAACTACATCCTGCTAAAAGGCACCATAGACAATGAAGTAATATCATTACTAAACATATATGCACCAAATGGTATAGCATCCAAATTCTTACAGGAGAAGTTCAGGGAGTTACAGGAAGAAATAGACAGCAAAACTATACTAGTGGGGGACCTGAACCTCCCCCTCTCTGACTAGATAAGTAACCACAAAATAAACAAGAAAGAAGTTAAGGAGGTGAATAGAACATTAGAAAAGTTAGGTATGATAGACCTCTGGAGAAAACTGAATGGGGATAGAAAGGAATATACTTTTTTCTCGCAGTACATGGCACATACACAAAAATTGACCATGTACTAGGGCATAAAAACCTCACAATCCAATGCAGAAAGGCAGAAATATTAAATGCATCCTTTTCAGATCATGATGCAATAAAAATTATATGTAATAAAGGGCCATGGAAAGATAGACTAAAAAATAATTGGAAACTAAATAATCTAATCCTAAAAAATGATTGGGTCAAACAACAAATCATAGAAACAATCAATAATTTCATTCAAGAGAATGACAATAATGAGACAACATACCAAAACTATGGGATGCAGCGCTTAGGGGAAGTTTTATATCTCTAAATGCTTACATAAATAAAATAGAAAAAGAGGAGATTAATGAATTGGGCATACAACTAAAAAAACTAGAAAAAGAACAAATTAAAAATCCTCAACTAAACACCAAATTAGAAATATTGAAAACCAAAGGAAAAATTAAGAAAATATATGGAACTAATAAATAAAACTAAGAGCTGGTTTTATGAAAAAAACAATAAAATAGATAAGCCTTTGGTTAATTTAATTAAAAAAAAGAAAGAAGAAAACCAAATTACTAGTATCAAGAATGAAAAGGGTGAAGCTACCACCAAGGAAGAGGAAATTAAAACAATAATTAGGAATTATTTTGCCCAACTATATGCCAACAAATTTGACAATCTTAGTGAAATGGATACATATTTACAAAAATATAAATTGCCCAGATTAACCGAAGAGGAAGTAAAATACTTAAATAACCCCATCTCAGAAAAAGAAATTGAACAAGCCATTGATGAACTCCCTAGCAAAAAATCTCCAGGGCCAGATGGATTTACATGCAATTCTATCAAACATTTAAAGAACAATTAATTCCAATACTATATAGACTATTTGGGAAAATAGGTGAAGAAGGAGTCTTACCAAATTCTTTTTATGATACAAATATGGTGTTGATACCTAAACCAGGAAGAGTCAAAATAGAGAAAGAAAATTATAGACCAATTTCTCTAATGAATATAGATGCAAAAATTTTAAACAAAATACTAGCAAGTAGATTGCAGCAACTTATCACAAGAATAATACACTATGACCAGGTAGGATTTATACCAGGAATGCAGGGTTGGTTCAATATTAGGAAAACTATCAGCATCATTGAGCATATCAACAACAAAACCAACAGAAACCACATGATCATCTCAATAGATGCAGAAAAAGCTTTTGATAAAATACAACACCCATTCCTATTAAAAACACTAGAAAGCATAGGTATAAATGGAGTCTTCCTTAAAATAATAAATAGCATATATCTAAAACCTTCAGCAAGCATTATATGTAATGGGGACAGGCTAGAAGCATTTCCAATAAGATCGGGGTGAAACAAGGATGTCCATTATCACCACTGTTATTCAATATTGTACTGGAAACCTTAGCTTTAGCAATAAGAGAAGAAAAAGAAATTGAAGGCATTAGAATAGGCAAAGAAGAAAAAAGCTATCACTCTTTGCAGATGACATGATGATATACTTAGAGAATCCTAGAGAATCAAGTAAAAAACTACTTGAAATAATAAACAACTTTAGCAAAGTTGCAGGCTATAAAATAAACCCACATAAATCATCAGCATTTCTATATATTACCAACAAAGCCCAACAGCAAGAGATAGAAAGAGAAATCCCATTTAAACTTACTGTAGACATTATAAAATATTTAGGAGTCTACCTCCTGAAACAAACCCAGGAACTCTATGAACACAATTACAAAACACTTTTCACACAAATAAAATCAGATCTAAATAATTGGAAAAACATCAGTTGCTCATGGGTAGGCCGAGCTAATATAATAAAAATGACAATCCTACCTAAGCTAATTTACTTATTCAGTGCCATACCAATACTACCAAAAATTATTTTATAGAGTTAGAAAAAATAAAACAAGATTCATTTGGAAAAACAAAAGGTCCAGAATATCAAAGGAACTAATGAAAAGAAATGCAGGGGAAGGTGGCCTAGCAATTCCAGATCTTAAATTGTATTATAAAGCAGCAATCATCAAAACTGCTTGGTACTGGCTAAGAAATAGGGAGGTGGATCAGTGGAATAGGTTAAATATGCAAGACACAGTAGTCAATGACTATAGTAATCTATTATTTGATAAACCCAAAGACCCCAGCTTCTGGGATAAGAACCCACTCTTTGAAAAAAACTGCTGGGAAAACTGGAAAAGAGTATGGCAGAAACTAGGCATAGACCCAAATCTCACACCATATACCAAAATAAAGTCAAAAATGGGTTCATGACTTAGATATAAAGGCTGATACCATAAGTAAACTGGGAGAACAAGGAATAGTTTACCTATCAGATCTATGGAGAACAGAAGAATTCATGACCAAACAGGAGATAGAGAACATTATGAAAAGCAAAATGGATAATTTTGATTACATTAAATTGAAAAGTTTTTGCACAAACAAAGCCAATGCAACTAAGATTAGAAGGAAGGTAGAAAATTGGGAAAGAATTTTTACAACCAGTCTCTCTGATAAAGGCCTCATTTCTAAAATATATAGAGAATTAAGACAAATTTATAAGAACACAAGCCATTCCCCAATTGATAAATGGTCAAAGGATATGAACAGACAGTTCTCAGATGAAGAAATTAAAGCCATCTATAGTCATATGAAAAAATGCTCTAAATCATTATTGATTAGAGAAATGCAAATCAAAACAACTCTGAGGTACCACATCACACCTATCAGATTGGCCAACATGACAAAACAGGAAAATGATAAATGTTGGAGAAGATGTGGGAAAATTGGAACACTAATACATTGTTGGTGGAGTTGTGAAATGATCCAACCATTTTGGAGAACAATTTGGAACTATGCCCAAAGGGCTAAAAATGTGCATACCCTTTGATCCAGCAATAGCACTTCTAGGGCTATATCCCAAAGAGATCAAACAAATGGGAAAAGGACCCACATGTAGAAAAATATTCATCGCAGCTCTTTTTGTGGTGGCAAAGAATTGGAAATTGACAGGATGTCCATCAATTGGGGAATGGCTGAGCAAGTTGTGGTATATGAATGTAATGGAATACTATTGTGCTATAAGAAATGATGAACAGGCTGACTTCAGAAAAACCTGGAAGATTTTATATGGTCTGATGCTGAGTGAAGTGAGCAGAACCAAGAACTGTACACAATTACAGCCACATTGTGTGATGACTAATAGTGATAAACTCAACCCTTCTCAGTCATACAAGGACCTAAGACATCTCCAGAGGCCTCATGAAGGAAAATGCTGTCCCATCCAAAGAAAGAACTATGGAAGTTGAATTCTATCTTTTTTTACTCTTCTGTTGAGTTTTTTTCATCTTTCTGATGGTTCCTCCTATTGTTTTAATTTTTACTTACACTTCACTAATGTGAAAATGTATTTAAGGAATGTAAATGTAAGCCTATATCAGATTGTGTGCGTCTTGGGAGGGTGGTAGAGGAAGGGGGAGAAAAATTTTAAATTCTAAAGCATATGGAAGTGATTATTGATAAATCAAAATAAATTAATAAAATCAAAACCAAATGGAAAAAAAAAGAAATGTAAACCCTTTAACCTTATTGAATCCCTTATGATTTTTCTTCCATGCTTACCTTTTTATGCTTCTCTTGAGTCTTATGCTTAGTATCATTTTTTTTTATTCAGTTCTGGTCTTTTCATCAGGAATGCTTGAAAGGCCTCTATTTCATTAAAATTTTATTTTCCTCTGAAGAATTGTACTCAGTTTTGCTGGCTACATTATTTTGGGTTTTAAACCTACCTCCTTTCCTTCTGGAATAACATACTCCAAAAACATTCCCCCTACTCCTTTAACATAATACTGACTGTGGCTCCATAATATTTGAATTTTTTTCCTGGCACTTGAAGTAATTTTTCTTTGACCTGGGAGCTGTGGAATTTGGCTAGAATATTGCTGGGAGTTTGCATTTTGGTATCTATATTAGGAGGCATTTGGTGGATTTTTTTAATTTCTATTGAAACTGGGCAGAATTTCTTGGTAATTTCTTGAAATATAATGTCTAGGTTCTTTTTTTACAAAAAAGGTGGCTTTCAGGTAGTCCAATTATTCTAAATTGTCTCACCTTAATCTATTTAACACTTTTTTTTTTGGCCAAGGAGATATTCATATATTCTATTTTTTTTATTTTTGACTTTAATTATTTCTTGATTTCTCTTGTAATAAGCATCCAGTTGCCAAATTCTAATTTATAAGAAATTATTTTCCTCAGTGAGCTTTTGTACCTCTTTCCACTTGAGCTATTTTGTGTTTCATAGAATTTTTTTCTTCAGTGAATTTTTGTGCCTCCTTTATTACCAATTCTCTTTTTTAAGATGTTATTTTATTCAATATTTTGTATCTCTTTTTTTTTACCAAGCTATTAATTCACATTTAGTAATTTTTTTTGCATCATTAATTTCTTTTCCCAATTTTTCCTCTACCACTTTTATCTCTTTCTATAATGCTTCCAAGAATTCTTCTTGGGTTTGGGTCCAATTCACATTTTTATTTGAAGCTTTGCCTGTAGCTGTTTTCACATTGTTGTTTTCTTCTGAGTTTATCCCTTGGTCTTTCCTGCCGTTATAATAGCTTTTTATGGTCAAGTTCTTTGTTGCTGTCATTTTTCTCATTTTTCTAGCCTACTTCTTCACTTTGAATTTTATATTAAAATTAAGCTCTGCTTACCTGAAGTTGGAGAAATACTGTCCCAAGCTTCAGTCTTTTTTGTGCTGGTATTTTCAGAGCTAGTTCTGGGAGTCTTCAAGTTTGAGGTGCTTTTAAGGTGTTGTGATCTGGGGAGAGATGTGGTCTTTGCTCTTCTGGTCTGCACTCTTATTTTTACCCAAAAATGGACCCTGCTCCCCTGCAGCTACAAGTGCTAGCATTCTTCTTGACCTTGGACCCTGTGACAAGGTATTCTGCTCTCCTGAAGGTATAAACATTAGACCTTTGAACTGAAACCAGGACTCCTGCTCTTTTGTATCCCACCAAAAATACTCATCTCTATGCTGAACTGAGATTCAGAACTGTTCATGGGCAATAGAATTGCCAATGGTACCAGCTCCATGTACTACCAGCAAAGGGTTGCTTTTAATTTCTTTATGATAACTTGTCTGACCCTCTTACCATTTCTGGGCTCAGAGCTCCAGAAACTGCTGCTACTAATGCTACTGTTGCAAGTGTCATCATGACCCATTCCTTGTGCTCTTGCCATACTCTGAGCTGGCTCCCACCCAAGTGTCACAGAGTTCTTCTGCTGACCTCTGAAGTTATTTTAAGCTGGAAAATTTCATTCTGACTTTTTATTTTCTTTGGTGCTCCAAAATTTGACTTGAGGCATTATTTTAAAGTTTTTCAGAGGGGAACGTTGGGAGAATGTAGCTGAGCAACAGCCTCTACTCTGTCATCTTGGCTTTCTTTATAACAGAATGCTTTGCTAATACTAGGTGCTTAATGAATGCTTTTACTCATTCATTCAAAACTATGGTGCTGTTTCTAAGTCTATCAATGGCCTCATGTGCAGATGTATATTTAGGAAGGCCAAGAAAGATTAATCTGCCCTAATTACTTCAACACTATTTGGAGGATAAATTCTTGAAGATCCAGTCATTAATGCACCAGAGTTAGCTCAGGCCAACTCAGGCAAATCCTTTGTTCCATACACTCATTATAGCCTGGAAGTTTTTTTTTTAATTGAACTTCTGTTCCAAGAAAACAATGGTTGTCAGAAATCAACTGTGTTTGTCACAAGAGAACTTACTGACAGTGAGACTTTATCTGATTCACATACTTTTCTTAAATGGTCAGGGAAAACTTAAAGGATTAAAAATGTGGAGCAAAATTTAAAGTATAAATGAAATCTCCTACACTTTTTTTTACTAACACCAAGTTGAATGCCACCTTCTAGAGATAAATATCTGGGTTAACCAACTTTGCCTTCAGTTTACTCTCTTTGATTTCCCACCAGTGTTGGGGTAGATGCTTGGTCCCTCAGGTCATATGACCAATGATATCAATCAAGCAATCAATCAACAGCCATTTAATATGTGTTTCTATGTATCAACTGCTTTACTATGGATATATACATATATATGTGTGTGTGTGTGTATATACACACACACACACACACACACACACATATTATATATGTATATATATACACACACAAAAAAATGAAATAATCCCTACTTCCAAGAGCTTACATCATAATACATAAGGAAAAATGCATGCAGAATAAATTTAAAGGGAATGGTTACAAACAGCAAGACAGTTAAATAGAAGGTAATAAATTCGAAATTGGGAGGGATCAGGAAAGGCTTTTTACAGAAGGTGGTATTTGTGCTGTATCTTGAAGAAAAAGAGGGATCCTATAAGGAAGAGGTGATGAAGGAGTACATTCCAGACATGAGGAAAAGTAGAGAGCATTGAGAGAGGGAGTGTCCTGTATGAGAAACAAAATGAAGACCTTTTGGATGGATCCCAAACTATAGTCCGGGAGCAATGTGTAAAATAAGGATGAAAAGCTAGTCTGGAGCCATATTGCAAATGGTTTTAAAAGCTAAATAGAGAGGTGATTCTAGAGGAAATGGGGAAACCCTGGAGTTTTGTTTTTGTTTTTAAGTAGGGAAGTGACATGATTTGTTCTGTGTTTTAAGGAAAATCGCTTTTCTACTTGGGTTATGGATAGACTCAAGTAGAAATACACTCTATACAAGGAAACATCCTAAAAAGGCTATTGCAATAATCTAGATAAGCAGTGATGAAGGCTTGAACTAAAATTGTAGTTGTGTAAATAGAGAAGGATTTGGATTTGAGAAACATCTCACATCAGGTATAAATGGCGATACTTGGTACCTCATTGGATATATGAGGTGAAGAAAAGTGAGGAAACAAGGATGATAACTGAGGTTAAGAACTTGAGAGATTGGACAAATGATGGTAAGTTCATTGGACACAGTTTGGAAGAGTGGTTGATTTTGGGAGAAAGATATTAAGTTATATGTTGAACATGTTGGATTTGAGTTGTTTCTGGAATATTTAATAGGCAGCTCTTAATGCTGGATTGAAGGTCAGAGGATTTATGACATGCCTAGAATTACCTAAAGGGCTAAAAGTAACCCATGAAAGCCTGGGAGTTTAGCCACAATCAGAAGGTATTTTACCCAAGACTTTAGAACTTCCAGTAGAGTGTGCCACATGAGTTTGGGTATTTTGTTTCATTGAAACAATCCTCTTTGTCTCATTTGTCCTTATATGACTGGTAATGGTAACAAACATATGATGAAGGACTCTGAGATTGCTACAAGCCATGAAGTGAAGAAGTGAACCTCAGTGACTCGAGTTTCATTTCCTTGCTATTGAGGAAATGGTAAAAAATTAGTTTTATGCAATGGCACAATCTTTTGGACTATAACTGAGGTGAATGTAAAGAGATAAGTAAATAAAAAAGTAACAGCCGATGGCATGGCCTCCAGATATAGTAAATAAGTTCAGACATTTATGATTAAATACTATAAAACAAAGGAAAACGGTCAAACATTTGATGAGACTGAAGATCCTATGGAATTTGAGAACAGGGAGTGACAATATACTATTTCTGAGTGGCTCAAAAGATAAATGAAAATTATGAAAATTGGAAAGTTATGACTTGCACAGCAAAAAATAATTTGCAGAATACAGAAAAATGTGAATCTGTGATGGCAAGAATAATCAAAGACACAATTGAGAGAGCAATAGTTTAGAAATGCAAATACACAGTTGCGAAAGTTAGACTAGAAGAAGAAACAAAAGCAATGACATTAAAAGAAGATGTGCTTACTATCCAAGCAAAGGATACAAATTTTGAAGTCATAATGTACAGAGAAAAACTAAGGCTCATAGTTCTGAAAGAAGAATATGACAAGATAAAACACCATAATGGAGGAAATGATAGAAGAAAATTTCCCAGGACTTCTGAACACAGAAACTTAAACTCTAATAGAAAAAATTCAAAGATCTTCAGAAACAAAACAAAACAAAACCTAAGACTACAAAAATTCCAGGAATACTGGTTAAATTAAATAATTGAATTCAGTAACAAAAACTTCTGTAAGAGATAAGGAAAAAGATCTTCAAATGCAAAGGGAAAAAAAAATCATATGAAAGACTTCTTCATCCACCAGAAAATACACGAGGGAATGGAATTATGGTTTCAATGAGCATCAGAGGTCAGGATGAAACCCGAGTGACCTACCTTGTAAATTTGTAAATTTGAGCTTAGCTATGCATGTTAAAAGATGGTATTTAATTATAATATAGAGTTTGAAATATTTTTGGAAAGATAACCAGAGCTGAAGAGATTATTTGTTTCTTGAAAACCCTAATCAACACAAATGAAGAATGGGTGAATAAATTCAGAAGGCAAAGGACAGCAACAGAGTGACAATAGAAACCAATGAGAAAGTTCTTTATAGATGTTCACAAAGAGACAGAGGTGAAGGCAGAAATCTAGTGGAGGTAACAGTATAGAGGCGAAGAAGCAGAATTATGGAAATAATTAGACAACACCTTGACCACTAGTGAATCATTATTTTGTTTGTGGGACTAGATAAAAATAAGGGAGGGTCCGTGAGAAGGAAGAAGGAGGATATAAAGCAGTTCATGATGTGCTGAGGTCAAAGGGCTAGCAATGAGGGGAAGATTATCTCTGTAATCTCAGAAGGAGATAATTCTATGGAGAAATTGGAGAGGTGGGAGAAAGTTTGAAAAAGGTGGGAAAGGATGGAAGTTCTGCTTTAGTGGTAGGAGGGGATTGCACTAATGAATGTTCCTGTGGATGAAAAGAAATGGTCTGTGAAGGGATATGGACTTTACAATGGGTGTGGCCTGGGAGATTTGGTGTTCCACAAGCCTCCTCAGCCTACATTGGGAGGGTAGGAGTTGGACCCTCAGGGGCAATGGCACCTGAGTGAGTAGGAAAATATGGACAAGAGAAGGATATTTTTAGAAAAATAAGAATTAAGGTAAATAAAGGAAGGCATAAATCAATGGTGGGTTACATAACAAAGAATGTGATGGGGTAGGGACCCTATCATGAAGTACTATACTCTAGGACACTGTTCTGGGAATGAGGCACAATGGAAATGGGGAATGCATGGGACAATTCCTACAAGGAAGTGATATAAAGAGCCTAGAGGGGATAGCCTAGAATGAATACCTTGGAAGCTTGGATTACATGAGGAATACAGAGAAAAGAGAGAAACCAGATGATTTTAGGTGTAATGAATCAGAGATGAGGATCCAGAATAGACTTTTAAAAAAAGGATGAATGATGAAGAGAGTGAGAAAAATCCCTTTTGGAAAGGGGCACAAAAGTGAAATTGAAAAACTAAGGAACAATATTAGTTGAAGGGGAGAAGAAGGGATCTACTTGACTGAGAGGGAAAAAGGGAGGAAGATTATATAACCAGATATTTATCTGTTATTTTTATTTATTATTTATTTTATTATTTTAGTTGATTTATTATTCATTGTATTTATTATAAATGTATTTGTTACTTTTAAAACATTTTAGTTATTCTATTTTATTTAAATATTATATATTTTTAAATTTTAATGAAATGGAAAGGCAACTAGTAGATAAACCTCAAGGGGAAAAGGGTAACAAATAAAGGTACAAAACAAGAGTGAGGAAGAGAGAGCAAATGTTCACAAAGTCACCTTTGAACAGAGCCACCTTGAAGCAAAAGCTTAAATCATGTAATTTGAAGGAACATAACTGTTGGCAACAGAAAAGGGAATAAATCATAATTTTAAAAACCTTCAATATTAGAGGCAAATGGAGGAAAATGCAGACCCAGCTTATAACTTTAAATGTGAATAAATTAAATAATCCAATAAAATAAAAAGAGTAATTGATTGAATAAGAAACAAGACCCTGTAATGTTAAAAAAGAGAGTTAAAAAACCCTGACGATGCAACAAGTGCATCCAAAAAAGCATTAATCGCCAAAAGTAAAATCATTTTAAAATTAAAAATGATAAATAAGAACATCATATTATTATCAAAGGAACCATACACCATCTCCAAACCAATACTGGTAACAAACTTATTTGTTCTAAATGCCCTGGTATCTAAATTCGTAAAGGAAATATTATCTGAGCTTCAAGAAGACATAAAAAATGAAACAAGTTTGACAGAAAGTATCAATATCTCTCTCTTGGTTTTGTACA
Organism: Phascolarctos cinereus; assembly: GCF_003287225.1. Taxonomy (NCBI): domain Eukaryota; kingdom Metazoa; phylum Chordata; class Mammalia; order Diprotodontia; family Phascolarctidae; genus Phascolarctos; species Phascolarctos cinereus. Next base: position 286,708,424 of record NW_027555847.1, on the reverse strand, counting down.
TATCTAACAGAAAGACAAACAGAAAGGGAATGAAATTGAACAGATTTCTGGAGAAATGAATTAAAAGTCAGATAGAATCCTGTAAATGGGATAGCAAAAGAAAATAAGCATTTCTCAGTAACACATGGAACTTTTAGAAAAATTACCTTGTATTAAGGCACAGAGATATTGCAACCAAATGAAAAAGGCAGAAGTAGTTAATACATCTTTTACTGACTGTAATGCAATAAAAATAGTAATTGATTCAGGGGCCACAAACAAAAGATACAGACCCAAATAAAGACTTAGTGGTGAAATGTTAATAGTTATTGGGTCAGAAAACACATCATAGAAATAACTAATAACTATGAAAACTAAAATGATGATGATGAAACAACATACTAAAATTTCCAGCTAAAGTAGTGTTCAGTGTGATAGTCTTATCCTTTTTCTTTCCTTTTCTTTTTTGTTTTTTTTTGTTTTTTTCCTTCAGTCTTTTTTTCTATTAATTTATTTTAATTTATCAACAATCACTTACATATGCTTTTGAGTTGAAAATTTTTCTCCCCCTTCTCCCCCCTACCCTCCCCAAGACAGCACACAATCTGATATAGGGTTTACATTTACATACACATTAAACATATTTTCACATTAGTGAAGTTGTAAGTAAAAATTAAAACCAATAGGAGGAACCATCAGAAAGATGAAACAAAACTCAACAGAAGGTAAAAATAAGTGACAGTGATTCGACTTCCATAGTTCTTTCTTTGGATGTGGACAGCATTTTCCATCTGGAGTCCTCTGGAGATGTCTTAGATCCTCATAATGCTGAGAAGGGTTCAGTTTAACAGTCTTAGTCATTGTATAACATTGCTCTTATTGTGTACAAAGTCCTCTTGGTTCTGCTCACTTCACTCAGCATCAGACCATATGTCTTTCCAGGTTTTTCTGAAGTCAGCCTGTTCATCATTTCTTATAGCACAATAGTATTCCATTACATTCATATACCACAACTTGCTCAGCCATTCCCCAATTGATGGGCATCCTCTCAATTTCTAATTCTTTGCCACCACACAAAGAGCCGTGATGAATATTTTTGTACGTGTGGGTCCTTTTCCCATTTGTTTGATCTCTTTGGAATACAGCCCTAGAAGTGCTATTATTGCTGGATCAAAGAGCATGCACATTTTTGTAGCCCTTTGGGAATAGTTACAAATTGTTCTCCAAAATGGTTGGATCACTTCACAACTTCACCAACAATATATTAGTGTTCCAATTTTTCCACATTTTCTCCAACATTTATCATTTTCCTGTTTTGTCATGTTGGCCAATCTGATAGGTATGATGTGGTACCTCAGAGTTGTTTTGATTTTCATTTCTCTAATCAATAATGAATTAGAGCATTTTTTCATATACCTATAGATGGCTTTAATTTCTTCATCTGAGAACTATCTGTTCATATCCTTTGACCATTTATCAATTGGGGAATGGCTTGTGTTCTTATAAATTTGTCTTAATTCTCTATATATTTTAGAAATGAGGCCTTTATCAGAAAGACTGGTTGTAAAAATTCTTTCCCAATTTTCTACCTTCCTTCTAATCTTAGTTGCATTGGCTTTGTTTGTGCAAAACCTTTTCAATTTAATGAAATCAAAATTTTTCATAATGTTCTCTGTCTCCTGTTTGGTCATGAATTCTTCCATTCTCCTTAGATCTGATAGGTAAACTATTCCTTGTTCTCCCAGTTTACTTATGGTATCAGCCTTTATATCTAAGTCATGAACCCATTTTGACTTTATTTTGGTATATGGTGTGAGATTTGGGTCTATGCCTAGTTTCTGCCATACTCTTTTCCAGTTTTCCCAGCAGTTTTTTTCAAAGAGTGGGTTCTTGTCCCAGAAGCTGGGGTCTTTGGGTTTATCAAATAATAGGTTACTATAGTCATTGACTACTGTGTCTTGCATATTTAACCTATTCCACTGATCCACCTCCCTATTTCTTAGCCAGTACCAAGCAGTTTTGATGATTGCTGCTTTATAATACAATTTAAGATCTGGAATTGCTAGGCCACCTTCCCCTGCATTTCTTTTCATTAGTTCCTTTGATATTCTGGACCTTTTGTTTTTCCAAATGAATCTTGTTATTATTTTTTCTAACTCTATAAAATAATTTTTTGGTAGTTTGATTGGTATGGCACTGAATAAGTAAATTAGCTTAGGTAGGATTGTCATTTTTATTATATTAGCTCAGCCTACCCATGAGCAACTGATGTTTTTCCAATTATTTAGATCTGATTTTATTTGTGTGAAAAGTGTTTTGTAATTGTGTTCATAGAGTTCCTGGGTTTGTTTCGGGAGGTAGACTCCTAAATATTTTATAATGTCTACAGTAAGTTTAAATGGGATTTCTCTTTCTATCTCTTGCTGTTGGGCTTTGTTGGTAATATATAGAAATGCTGATGTGGGTTTATTTTATAGCCTGCAACTTTGCTAAAGTTGTTTATTATTTCAAGTAGTTTTTTACTTGATTCTCTAGGATTCTCTAAGTATATCATCATGTCATCTGCAAAGAGTGATAGCTTTTTTCTTCTTTGCCTATTCTAAATGCCTTCAATTTCTTTTTCTTCTCTTATTGCTAAAGCTAAGGTTTCCAGTACAATATTGAATAACAGTGGTGATAATGGACATCCTTGTTTCACCCCTGATCTTATTGGAAATGCTTCTAGCCTGTCCCCATTACATATAATGCTTGCTGAAGGTTTTAGATATATGCTATTTATATTTTAAGGAAGACTCCATTTATACCTATGCTTTCTAGTGTTTTTAATAGGAATGGGTGTTGTATTTTATCAAAAGCTTTTTCTGCATCTATTGAGATGATCATGTGGTTTCTGTTGGTTTTGTTGTTGATATGCTCAATGATGCTGATAGTTTCCTAATATTGAACCAACCCTGCATTCCTGGTATAAATCCTACCTGGTCATAGTGTATTATTCTTGTGATAAGTTGCTGCAATCTACTTGCTAGTATTTTGTTTAAAATTTTTGCATCTATATTCATTAGAGAAATTGGTCTATAATTTTTTTCTCTATTTTGACTCTTCCTGGTTTAGGTATCAACACCATATTTGTATCATAAAGAATTTGGTAAGACTCCTTCTTCACCTATTTTCCCAAATAGTCTATATAGTATTGGAATTAATTGTTCTTTAAATGTTTGATAGAATTCACATGTAAATCCATCTGGCCCTGGAGATTTTTTCCTAGGGAGTTCATCAATGCTTGTTCAATTTCTTTTTCTGAGATGGGTTATTTAAGTATTTTACTTCCTCTTCGGTTAATCTGGGCAATTTATATTTTTGTAAACATGTATCCATTTCACTAAGATTGTCAAATTTGTTCACATATAGTTGGGCAAAATAATTCCTAATTATTGTTTTAATTTCCTCTTCCTTGGTGGTAGCTTCACCCTTTTCATTCTTGATACTAGTAATTTGGTTTTTCTTTCTTTTTTTAATTAAATTAACCAAAGGCTTATCTATTTTATTGGTTTTTTTCATAAAACCAGCTCTTAGTTTTATTTATTAGTTCAATAGTTTTCTTAATTTCAATTTTCTTAATTTTTCCTTTGGTTTTCAATATTTCTAATTTGGTGTTTAGTTGAGGATTTTTAATTTGTTCTTTTTCTAGTTTTTTTAGTTGTATGCCCAATTCATTAATCTCCTCTTTTTCTATTTTATTTATGTAAGCATTTAGAGATATAAAACTTCCCCTAAGAACTGCTTTTGCTGCATCCCATAGGTTTTGGTATGTTGTCTCATTATTGTCATTCTCTTGAATGAAATTATTGATTGTTTCTATGATTTGTTGTTTGACCCAATCATTTTTTAGGATTAGATTATTTAGTTTCCAATTATTTTTTAGTCTATCTTTCCATGGCCCTTTATTACATATAATTTTTATTGTGTCATGATCTGAAAAGGATGCATTTAATATTTCTGCCTTTCTGCATTGGATTGTGAGGTTTTTATTCCCTAGTACATGGTCAATTTTTGTGTATGTGCCATGTACTGCAAGAAAAAAGTATATTCTTTTCTATCCCCATTCAGTTTTCTCCAGAGGTCTATCATACCTAACTTTTCTAATGTTCTATTCACCTCCTTAACTTCTTTCTTGTTTTTTGTGGTTAGACTTATCTAGTGCCGAGAGGGGGAGGTTCAGGTCCCCCACTAGTATAGTTTTGCTGTCTATTTCTTCCTGTAACTCCCTGAACTTCTCCTGTAAGAATTTGGATGCTATACCATTTGGTGCATATATGTTTAGTAATGATATTACTTCATTGTCTATGGTGCCTTTTAGCAGGATGTAGTTTCCTTCCTTATCTCTTTTGATTAGATCTATTTTTGCTTTTGCTTTGTCTGAGATCAGGATTGCTACCCCTGCTTTTTACTTCAGCTGATGCATAATATATTCTGCTCCAGCCTTTTACCTTTACCCTGTATGTGTCACTCTTTTTCAAATGTGTTTCCTGTAAACAACATATTGTAGGATTATGGTTTTTAATCCATTCTGCAATCCGTTTCCATTTTATGGGAGAGTTCATCCCATTCACATTCACAGTTATGATTACTATCTGTGTCTTTTTCTCCATCCTTTCCCCCCATTTATGCTTTTCTTCTCTCTTTTTCCTTTCCCCCTTCACTAGTGTTTTGCTTTTGACCACTGCCTCCTTCAGTCCCTTCCCCCTTTTATTATCCCTTTCCCTTTTCTTCCCCTTTAGTCTTACTGCTGCTTCCCTCCCTTCTTTCCCCCCTCCCTTTTCTTTCCCCTCCCTTTTCTTTCCCTTTTCCTCCTACTGCCTATAGGGCAAGTTAGATTTCTATACCTAACTGATTATATTATGCCCTTCTTGAGCCAAATCTGATGAGAGTAAGGTTCAAACAATGCTCCCCCCCCCTTCTTTCCCTCTGCTGTAATAGGATTTTGTGTCTTTTCCTGTAATGTAATTTACCCTTGTCTGCCTCCTCCTTTCTCAGTACATTTTCTAAGATCAGATTGATCCACTTATTTGGATCCATTTAACCCACTTGATTAGATTTTTTTTTATCATTACATCAAAGTCAACTAATATCCACCCTCTTTATGTATACTCCTTTAACAAGGTGTAATAAAAATACAGTTCTCAAGGGTTGCAAGTCTCATATTCCCTTGTAGGGGTTTAAACAGCCCCCCTTATTAACAACATATTGTATCTTTCTGTCCCATTTACCTTTTTAAGTCCTTCTTGAGTCCTGTACTTGAAGATCAAATTTTTTGTTGAGCTCTGGTCTTTTTATCAGGAAAGTTTGGAAGTCTCCTATTTCATTGAATATCCACCTCCTCCCTTGAAAAATGATGCTCATTTTTGCTGGGTAATTGATCCTTGGCTGCATTCCAAGCTCCTTTGCCTTGGAATATCATGTTCCATGCCCTGCGTCTTTTAATGTAGAAGCTGCAAGGTCCTGTGTAATCCTGACTGTGGTTCCATGATATTTAAATTGTTTCTTTCTGGCTGCTTGCAGCACCTTCTCTTTCATCTGGTAATTTTGGAATTTTTTATATTTCTTGGCATTGTCAATTTGGGATCTCTTTCAGGTGGTGATGGTGGATTCTTTCTATGGTTATTTTCCCTTCTGGTTCTAGGACTTCCAGGCAGTTTTCCTTTATGATTTCCTGAAAGATACTGTCCAGGCTCTTTTTTTCATCATGATTTTCAGGTAGTCCAAGAATTTTTAAATTGTCTCTCCTGAGTGATTTTCCAGGTGGTTGTTTTACTGATGAGGTATTTTACATTTTCATCTATTTTTTCATTTTTTTGTTTCTGTTTGACTGATTCTTGCTCTCTCATAGAGACATTAGTTTCCATTTGTCCAATTCTAGTTTTTAACAGATTGTTTTCTTCTGTTAGTTTTTGTACTTCCTTCTTCAATTGGCCAATTGTGTTTTTTAGGGACTTGTTTTCTTCAGTGTATTTTTTTTCCAATTGGCCAATTGTATTTTTGAAGGACTCTTCTACCTCTCTCATTTGACTATTAAAATCCTTCTTGAGCTCTTCTAAGAAGGCTTTTTGGGCTTCAGACCAGTTCATATTCCCTTTTGTTGTTGCAGATGTGGGTTTGTTGACAATGTTGTCCTCTTCAGAATTTCTGTCTTGATCTTCACTCTTCTCATAATATGAATCTATGGTACGTTTCTTTTTACTCATGGTGTTTCTTTATTCCCTGGCCTTTAAAGAGATTGAGCTCTCCTGCTGGGGAACAGAGGGTACTGACCCAAGCTTCTTGTGTTGGGAGCCTAGGTCTTGGTCACTGGCTTTGTGTGCTGGGGCCTCTTATGCTGGCAATTGGAGGCTGTAGGTTTCTGGCAGCTTACCTCTGTTTGGGCTGGAATCAGCAAGGCTGGAACTTTCAGGCAATTCTAGGTTGCCTGCTTTTCCTTTCCTTTAGCTTTCTTCAGCTCCTTTTAGATGGGTGCTGCAGGGTGTTTATCTGCCTGGGGCCCCCTGCAGTGTTGTCTCCCTGTTTTCTGCTAATGCACTGGGAGATTCCTTTGTGGTGGAGTGCCCAGGCTCCTGGTGGTTTTCTGAGCTGGTTTCCACCGGTTCCCCCCCTCACTGAGGCACTGGAGGTCCAGGTGTTGGTGTTTGCCTGCTCTACCACCTGGGCTTCAGGATTTCTTCACAATTGGGGGCTTCAGGGCTCCTACAGCTCACCTGGCATTGGGTTGGAATCAGCAAGGCCAGGGCTTTAGGAAGCCTTTAGGTTGTTTTCTTCATCTCCTTTCAGATGAATGCTGCAGGATACTTGTCCACCTGGGGCTCATTTTAGTTCTGCCTTCCTTATTTTTGCTGAGGCACTGGGAGACCCCTTTGCTGGGCTGCTGCACTGCTGCTCCTCGTCTTTCTTCTAGTTCAGGTGTTCCAGGAGTTTTTTTTTCTGGGATGATATTTTCTGGGTTTTCAGAGGTTGATAGGGGAGAGTGAGAGCGACTACCTTTTCACTCCACCATCTTGGTTCCCTGACAATCATATCCTTACAGACATATATTAACAAAAGTGAAAAACAGAACATTAATTAACTGAATATGCATATAAAAATGAGAAAACTAATAAATAAGCCTAAAATAAACAGAAAACAAGAGATATTAAAAAATAAAAAGAAAAAAGGTAGATAAGAAACAAAAATCCCCATAGAAATGATAAATAAAATTAAAAGCTGGTATTTGAAAAGATTAATAAAGTTGACATATAACTAATAGTCATTCCCCAATAGATAAATGGTCCAAGAATAGGAATAAACTGTTATCAAAAAAACTGAAATGTATTTCCATATAGGGTGGGTGAGTGCTCCAAATCACTATTAAAAAGAGAAATACACATTAAAAACAACACCGAAGTTTCACTTTGCACCCTGGCAATTTGAGAAAATGATCAAAAAAAGGACAGCAATCAATGTCAAAAGGTATATGAAAGAATAGGCACATTTATAAATTGTTAGTGGAATTGTGAAAAGGTACAACCACTTTGGAAAGCAATTTGGAATAATCCAAATAAAACGGCAAAAATATCCATAGAGTTTGAATCAGAGACTCCATTACTGGGCTTCCCCAAAGAAGGCATCAATAAGAAAAAAGTACCCATATGCTCCAAAGTATTTATAATAGCACTTTTGTAAAATAAAAAAAAAATTAGAAACAAAATAGATGCCCATCAATTGGGGATTGACTAAGAAAATTGTGGCACATGAATGAAATGAAATATTACTATGCTTTAAGAGCATGTGTGTAATGAACACAGAAAATCATAGAAAGATCTGTGTATGAACTGATGCAGAATAAAGACAGCAGAACCAAGAAAACAACATACACAGTAACTACATAATGTAAATGGAAAGAACTAAAGCCAAAAATAAAAAATAAATGTAACAAAAATTATGAATATCAGACAGAATTTGAATAAAGAGATATGAGAAGACATCCCCAACCTGTACCAATTTGTGGAGATAAGAGGTCCAAAATTATTACATATTGAATGTGCTTTTCAGACTTTTTCAGTGTTTCAATGCATCAATTGGTTCTGATTTTTTTCTCTCAAAAAATAGTATTTGTTGCATTTTTGGTGGAGTTGTGAGCTGATCCAACCATTCTGGAGAGCCCCAAAGGGCTACAAAATTGTGCATACCCTTTGACCCAGCAATACCATTTCTACTTCTATATCACAAAGAGATCATGAAAATGGGAAAAAGACCCACATGTACAAAAATATTCATAACAGTTCTTTCTGTGGTGGCAAAGAACTGGAAATTGAGGGAGTGCCCATCAATTGAGGAATGGCTGAACAAGTCGTCATATATGAATGTAATGGAATACTATTGTGCTGTAAGAAATGATGAGCAGACAGACTTCAGAAAAACCTGGAAAAATTTGTGTGGACTGATGTTGAGCAAACTGAGCAGAACCAAGAGAACATTGTACACAGTAACAGCCACATTGTGTGATGACTAACTTTAACAGACTTGGCTCTTTTCAGCAATGCAAGGATCTAAGACATCTCCAAAAGTCTCATGATGGAAAATGTTATCTACATCTACAGAAAGAGCTATGGAATCTGAATGCAGATAAAAGTATAATATTTGTTTTTTTTTTCTTCTGTTTTGTTTTGTTTCTTCTTTCTTGCGGTTTCTCCTATTGGTTCTAATTCTTCTTTACAGCATGACTAATGTGAACATATGTTTAGTAAGAATGAATATGTAGAGCCTATATAAGATTGCACACCATCTTAGGGAGGGAAGAGGGGAAAAAAAAGGGAGAAAATTTAAAACTCAAAAGCTTATGGAAGTGAATGTTAAAATCTAACAATAAATAACTTGAATAAATAAATGATATTTGTTATATGGGATGCATTTCTGAGCAGGTAATGGAGGTATATTTGGCATAACTATAGTCATGTAAGATACTGGATCAAACAAACTAATATATCTCCGAGATTTCACTAGATAACTGTTTCCCCATAGGTTTAGAGAAACAGGATACATAAGATAATTGAATGGAAATTATAAAGACTTTCAATTATAAATTAGACAGAGAATCCTGATGACTACCTTTCCATGTTGAGCAAGAAGCCAAGATTTTTTTTAAAATTGAATTAAGCTGGTGGATCTGAATTACTTCGGCCACTCTGTCTTCAAAAGAGTTTGGTTTTTAGAATGAGGAATTTTCTTTTAGACAGTAAAAGTTTGTGAGCTGCTTTCTAATAAAAAAAAAAATAGCTGCAGCCTAAAGTTGAAGCTTCCATTCAACTTTAAAAATGTATAAATATAACACGTATTTGGTCAATATGAACTAGAATATCTATTTATAGGTTTATTGTTGATTTAAAAAAATAACAATAAAATTAATTTTTAGGGCCTTGTGCCTTAAGAAAGTGCTCCCAAGGCATAGAGGTATTGAAACAAGCAAACAAAAATCCCCTACAAACCCAGTAACTCACAAAGAAGCAACTTCCCTAAACATTTCTTCAAGAAGCAGAAATAAAATTCCAGATCCTGGCAGAGGCGTTGGAAAAATCACTGATTATAGCATCATAATAAAAATAATTCCAGAGATAAAAATAATTTTAATTGCAAAAAGGATGGTATTTTGCCTTTGTATGTGTAATTAAGTAGCAGCACTCTTCCAGCTCAGTTTATGTTAACAACAAGCAAGTCAACAAGCATTCATTAAGTGTTTACTTTGTGTTAGGTACTTTGCTAAGTTGAAGTAATCAGAGAAAGAAAAATTGAGGTAGGAGGTTAAATTCTGTTAAACTAAATGCACAAACTAAATGTGCTCTTAATGTGTAAATGTTCCCATCAAAGTCAGAATGGAAGGTTGGCATCGGCCAGCAGAAGATTGACTACATCATTATGGTCTTTAAAAAGCTTATCTTACCTATCCTGGGATATTCAAGACAGAGAATAATGTTGTGCTTTATGGAGTGTGATCTTATCTACCTCTACCAGAAGTAGAGTTGGTGGATTTTCTCTCCCCCGACTCCATAAGCTATGACATCTTGCAGCAGAGCTATTAGCCCAGTAAGAGATCATCTAGAAGGAAACAGACAGAAGCAAACATAGAGAGTCAGACAACTAACTTCAAGGAACATGATTCTTGGCAGGAAAAAAAAATCAACCATGGATTCAAGGGAGAATTAGCCCTCATAGTTAGCAACTGATGTATGGAGAGGAGTAAACTCATTCAGCAGAGATACTCTGCACTCTGTGGAGAGTGGTGTAGGGACACCAAGAAAGGACATCACATCAGGACCCAGCAATATTCACTTGACCATTTATATTCCCTACCTGTGCTTCATGATCAAAGAATTTGAAGTTTATGTCCATTCCTCCCATAGAAACTGTATATTCATGAGAAAGTAAACTTTAGTTTTATGAGGGTAGAAGGAATATTTTATAGCTAAAATTATTATTATGAGATTTTATTAAAGACCTATGCTTTCAGTCAATTAGCATTTATTAAGTGCCAGGTAGGGCAGCTAGGTAGTGATGTGGATAAAGTGCTGGACTTGGTTTTGGGAAGTCTTATCTTGCTGATTTCAAATCTGGCCTCAGACGTTTACTAATTATGTGACCTTGGATAAGTCACTTAACCCTGTTTGCCTCAGTTTCCTAATCTGCAAAATGAGATGGAGAAGGAAATGGTAAACCACTGTAGTGTCTTTGACAGGTAGACCCCAAATGATGTTACAAAGAGTAAGGCAAGACTGAAAATGACTGAACAACAATAATGTGCCAGGTACTATGCTAAGCAGTGGAGACACAAAGAAGCAAAAACAGTTCTTATCTTCAAGAGTTCACATTCTAAAAGGGAGAGAGGAGCAATATATGAATTTAACATTTTCTGTGTGATTAAATATATCAGACAAGCTGATGTCCATACTTATTTCTTTGAGCTAGTTCCGTTTATTGACTGACTATTAAACGGAAGCTCCCTGATGGAGGTTGACACATTATAAAGCATGAATTATAGTTTTAAGAGTGTGTATTTGAAGAATACTATTTAACTTGAGAGTGGTTGGCCCCTTGAAGAAACAACCTACAATTTGAGATTCTACACATAAAACAAACTTACATATCTTTCATTTTTTAAAATAAAGAATTGATTCATCAGGAACAAAAATAATATAAAAACAAAAGTCAGCAACAAAATAAAATTATTTTAGGAAATAAAATTAATTAATTCTCTCAAAAGACCTTGAAACATGAATGTAAGTTTCATCATAGCATGATAGGAAGAGCAACAGACATCGGAAAACTTCAGTTTGAGTACCAGGTCTAATGCTACCTATGCAATCATGAGCAAGACTCTTAAATTCTCTAAGCCTCAGTTTCATTATTTATAAAATGGGGACAATAATTTCTATATTATCTACCTCATAAGAATGATCCATACAGTATCGTTTTGTGAAATTGACTTCGGAGTCTTGAAAGCTATAACTGTACATAGTCTCTGGCAGTTCCTATCATGTTAGAAATACTGTAATAGCCAGTGACACCTCGTTATTTGAGTTCCAGACTAGCTAAATTCAGTAAATAATGATTTTGATTTTTTGGCCATGGGAATGTCAACTCATATTTCAAGGGGGTTGCTATCCATATTGTTGGAAGAATGGCATACACTCATAAAATCATGAATCTTTGGTAGTGTTGAATACAAGGACATTTCAGCAGGCAATTGTTTAGCATAAATATATATATATACACATACATATATATATATATACACATACATATATATATACATACAATATATATACATGCAATATATATATGTATATATATATATAAATACATATATATACACATACATATATATATATACATACAATATATATACATGCAATATATATGTATATATATATTATATACATACATACAATATATATACATGCAATATATATATATATATATATATATATATATATATATATATAACACAGAAGCCTGAAAACCATTACTCTGGACTGTTATCTGAAATAGTTTGCGAGGAAACTGTTATTAGTAATAGAAACTGTTGCCTTTTTGCCTTAAGAAGTAAACTGGGAGCACAATCTAGATTTTCACACAGTAAACAAAAACAGAAACTTCATTGGCCAGCTTTATTTGAAAAGTCATCATAACCTTCATTGTTTCACAGGAAAAAAAATTGCATTTAATTTTCAATTCCTAGAACAATTTGATTTTAGTAAATGAGAGACCTCTTTACCATGTAAATTATAACTATTTCTTGTTCCAGAAATACTCTTTCCCATACTGATAATAGCCATGAAGCTACATAAATATCATCATCGCCTGTGCATGGTGCAGCTTGGAAAGGATAGGTGCTGCCTGCAGTTCATTTTAATTGAACAAAAATTAATGAAGCACATATATTATCTATAGAGAACTAAAAACTTTTATTGGGGGATGGCTGGTGATTCCTTCATTCAAAGATTTTCCCAGGTATGCAGCTATTCTTGCCATCCCTTTAGCCTGAAAACTCTCTAACATCCTTGCAAAAGCAGCCCTAGATTGGCAGTCAGAACTAGAGTGGAATGTTAACTTTACTAATTTATAATCTATGTCACCTTGAACGAGTTACTTCTCCTCTATGAACCACAAGTCTCCACTATGAAAATGAGAGTTGGTCTACTGTTTATGACCTCTAATGTCTGTAGCAATTAGAGATTCTATGAGAAGTGTTGGACATAGAAGCTCCAGAACAACATCACTTGTGTAAATATTTCTTTGCTTGAATTGATAAAGGAGAATACTTAGGAGTTGGACAAGAAGCTTCTCTTTTCTATTTATTTAGGGAACACGATTTCCTTATTAGAGAAAGGTACTTCAAGTCCTACATATGTAATATCAAAGGACAAATTTACCAAATGTTTCTACAGATAAAGCAAATGCTGAGTTAAGGATAATAGTTTCTCATTATTACAAAGAAAATTGGTGCTTTCAGCTACTTTCCATTGATGAAATCTCCCCATTAAACTGATAGTTTGTGTCAGAAAGTCCTTATTTTAGAGGTTGATAGGGTAACATATCGTGTGGTGCAAAAAAAAAATCTCCATATATTTCATATTGATATCCTTCTGTTACTCAAGCAAGTGGCATATACCCAAATGCCTATTTTTTTTTGCAGTGAATAGGAAGAGAGTTTAGAAACAAATTCAATTAAATATACAACTACTGTGCTACTATTCTTATTTGAAAATATATCTGCACATATTATTAATATATGTCTGCCATGCAGTGAATAAAGAAGGGTATCTGTTCTTACAAGGACAGAATGGAAAAGGAGAATTCAGAGAAATTGGTCAAGTATTCCAGAGAGAAAATAGAAACCACATAATTGTACAGCCAGCTGAATTTTTTTAAGGCAATCACAGTTTTGGGGTAACCTGTTTTAACTTTGAAATCTCTCTGTAGAGATACATACTTAGCTAAATTGAGCAATAAGCAATTTTATACACACACAGGAATGTATGTGTGTTTGTATTATGTATGCACGCTTGTATGTATGCATGTATGTATGGCAAATATCACATATCACAAATTAAGGTCTTGGCAAGGAATAGCAGCCAATTACTTGGATTGTAAAAGCAGGACAAAAATATGTTTCATAATGTTCTCTTTTGTCAAATGATAAGTAAGTGACATTAGAAGGAGACACACAGGCTAAATAACAATCCAGTTATATACACTTGTCTTGTATATACACATTTTCAGCACACCCTGCCTTTCCTATAGGGGAGAAAACAAGAGAGTGTTGGCATCCATTTGCTAAATGCCTCAGGACGTGTCAAAACCTCTCACAGCCTTAATTTAATTTATTTTTTAATGTATAAAATGGGAATAATAAAACCTCCTATCTCAGAAGACTGTTATGAGGATTAAATTAGATCACACATATAAAACATTTCATAAAATATGAAGGGCTATATTAAAGTTATCTCTTTTTATTCTTTGTTTCCCAGATCAGTTTCTAGGACACTTGTTGTCTTCATTGCCTTACCTCCCATTCCCTCCTCAACCCTTTGCAGGGTATTCTAATCACACTACTTTGTTTAAATTGCTAAATCTAATCCAATCCAATTAATTCAATTCGGTTCAATAAATATGTATTAAGTGCCTATGATGTGGCAAGTAGTATTCAGTGTGCTATTCAGTGGCCAGAGCTTTATTTCTCTGAGCCAAGTAAGTCTCAAGCAAACTTTAAGCAATTTCAAAGGAATATATAGCCTACCCTACGTGGAAGATGTTGCTCAATTTCTATATTTATAAAATGGAACTTATTTTTCTGAATACCCACCATCCCTCCAAATTGCTCCATGTCTTTTCATGGCATCACTGTCTTTCATTCACTTAAGATTTAATATTCAAGGCATTCTCCACTCTTCCCTTATACCTAACATTCCAGTCTTACCAGTTCCACCCCTATAACATATAACTTATTCTTTTTCTTTTCTCCATACACACAATTTCTATCATGGTCCAGGACATTATAATCTCTTGATTAGACTTTTTCATTGCCTCCTATTAGGTCACCCTAACTCCAGTCTTTTACCTATCCGTTGCCTCCTTTATATAGCTATAAAGCTGATATTCCGAAAACATAGGTCTGGTCACATTACCTGCCTTCTCACTTGCCCTATACTGTTAAAATTTTATTTTCATTGGACCCTAATTTCTTTCTGAACTAACTACAAGGTCACAGTTTGATATCAAGACATCCATAATATGGTTTCCACTTTTCACATTTTATCTCATATTATTTTTACTCATACTCTCTCCATTGCAGTAGAACTGGCCATCTAATCATTTCCTGAACTTGAATTTTTAACTCTTAAGTTTATGTTTTTGTCCCTGATGCCTAGCCTTTTTCTGCCTGTGCCTCATGGACTCCCTAAGTTCCTTAAAAGAGAAGTTCAGGTATCACCTCCCTGTTTTCCGCACTCTGTCCTTGAAATTACTATCTATCTATCTATCTATCTATCTATCTATCTATCCATCTATCTATATCTATATCTATCTACCTTTATATATACAATATATTACAATCTATATTAATTTATACATACACACATTATATATATATGTATGTGTGTGTGTGTGTGTAATATATATATATATATCTATACATACATACATAAAATTTACTTTATTTGCATACTCGTGTCCTCCTAAAAGAAGGCCTTACACAGTGCCCTGAAAATAGTTGATCCTTAATATTTGTTGAATTGAGTTGAATTTAATATTTTGCCTAGCCCAAAAGCCAACTAGCATATTTTAAAAGATAAGTGATAAAGATCAAGGCATTAATTTGATTTTTACAGTAAAGGGATTAACAAATATTGCATTAATAAAATAGAACATCTCCCATTAACAAAAACAAATATTAGTAATGAATCTGCTTTGAAAACCAGTGCCATATCAATCATAGTGATTTATGCATATAATTCTTGGATGAGGAGGACTGAGGATGGTAGATGTTTTGAGATTGGGTGTTCTGAGCTGCAGTGCGGCTAAACTAATTGCATCATCTTCATTGTTTGTGATTAATATGATGAGACCCACAGGACCTGAGAAGGAGAGAGGGAGATGAGGCTCCAGGTTACCTAAAGAAAAGTGAAATGACTAAATAGGGAGTAGATTAAAAGTTGCTCACTGATAAGAAAAGGAAAGGGAGAGAGGAAGAGAAGGGATAAGAGGAGGAAAGAAGAGAAAGTGGATGCCCAAGATGTTTAGTGACAGATGGAGAAACTTGGTGAAATATAGTTGATTGTATCTTCAAAGAATAATGAACTTTCATATTCTGTTTTTCAGGTCGTAGTTATTTATCCAACAAAATTTCTAAGCCCATGGAGTCCCTAAACCATGAAAGAAATTATGCCTTTTAACCTTTTCAATAACTGAGATGTCAACTTGAACTTTCATGTATCCAGTAGAAAATAATGAATACAATTTTGTAAGTGTGAATCAATTCCTTTTTTTTTTTGCTAGTGCACAGAGAGCTCAACCCTCCATTATTAAAAGCATGTTCAAATTTCAAAATTTTATATCTCCTATATGTTTGTTGTAATGCAGCTTTGTTGATTTCAGGGAGAAGATTTGTATAATAGATCCCATTAAATAATTTACAAGCTTTATATTTAATACTTTCTTTTTGCTAAAGACAATTTTAATATTCTTAAATTTTCTCTTTAAAATTGGTTATTTAAATTCTGGAGAGCAATTAGGAACTAAGACCAAAGGGCAATCAAATTGTGCATACCCTTTGATCTAGAAATTCCTCTACTAGCTCTGTTTCCAAAGATACAATAAAAAAAAAGGCAAAAGAACTTTTATGTATAAAAATATTTTATAGAAACTCTTTTTGTGCTGACAAAGAAGTGGAAATTGAGGGGACACCATCAATTGGGGAATGATTGAATAAATCATGGTATATGAATAGTATTGTGCTATAAGAAATGATGAGCAGGTAGATTTCAGAAAAAACCTGGAAAGACTTACATGAAATGATGCAAAATGAAGTAAGCAAAACCAGGAGATTATTATACACAGTGAAAGCAACTGTAAGGTGATTTTCTATGACTGGTTTAGCTCTTTTCAACAATGCAATAATACAAGACAATTCTAAAGGATTCATGATAGAAAATGCTATCCACACCCAGAAAAATATTGATGCAATCTGAATGCAGAGTGAAGCATACCATTTTCACTTTATTTTTTCTTGCTTTTTTCCCCTTTTATTCTGTTCCTTCTTTCACAACATGACTAAAATGGAAATGTGTTTACATGATAGCACATATATAACCTATTTAAAATTCTTACCATTTTTGGAAGGGGAGGAGAAAGAGAGGAAGAAAATTTGGAACTCAATTTTTTTTTAAAAAAAAGAATGTTAACATTGTCTTTACATGTAATATGAAAAATAAAATACTATCAAAATAAAAACAGTTTTTTCATGTTACAATATGACAGACAAAAGATGCAAAAGTTATAGTCAAAAATGACAAGTAACCTTTGGGTAAGTTTAAAAATCAATTTGATCAGTTTCAGAGTGTTTTTAGACATTTAAAATGTCCTTTAAAAACATTGAAACAGAGAATCTTAGCATTGAAAGTGATATTAATGGCCATTTGATTCAACCTTTCATCCAAATTAAAAATCTATCCACAGATACTATCTTATCTCATCCAATGATGTTATGTATCTTGAAGGCTAGAAAGCAATATAACACAGGATCCCAGACTGTCTTTAAGGAACTTACAATTTAGCAGGCAGTCAAGATACACAAAAGGAAAATATCAATAAACAGAGTGACAATTGTTTAGTGCCAAACAAATTAGAAAGACGGCAATTGAGATAACAATTCAGAAAAGCAAGAGACCCCCAAGAGCTAAGGTGATTGAGGATAGCTTGATGAAAGAGGGACAGTTTGAGTTGTAAGTGTCAATTAAATCATTATTAATAAAGTACTTTAAAAAATTAGGTAGGCCTGCAGATACAAACACCAATGCACCAAAGGTAGACAATCAAATTGATTATCTTCCTAATCTAGATGAAAAATCATGAGATCCAAATGTGCTCAATTTCTACTTTTTTATTTCCAAGAAATTCATCTTTGTGCAAGTATTTTCAATAAAAGCAACAAGGATTCTAACGCTTAGTTACATATGCATGTTTAATGTGGACATAAATACATTCTCTATTTGCTTTTTAATCCTGTTAAAAATAGAGTGAATAAAAGGATAGCTGTCCTCATCATTATTTTAAAAAGTGCTAAATTATCTTTTAATCTTTAGAAATTATCATTTAAGAATCATAAAGGGCTTCCTCATAAGGAAAATTATTTTGTTCTTTTAACATTTTTATAATTGAATCTGCCTCCAAAGTGATATCTCATTAAATCTTAATAGCTCTTTGATTTCTTATAAACTGGATGGAAAAGAATAAGTTAATGGAGAATGACTGTCATTCAGCAATTACCTCATTTCATATCTTTTATTCTTTATTTTATAGTAACCTTAGTGCAAAGTCTTTCACTTTTACTAGTTGATTCCTCATGGATAAAGAAGTAGGAACAGAAAGTACCAAACATCTCCTATGTTAGCTTGGTTCTTCTTTCTAACACTTGCAAATATGAAGTGTATACACAATGTGGAATACCATGCAATGGCTAGGGTTTTTGTTTTTCAAATTTTTGTTAACTTCACTTCAATTACAGAACAAGCAATGAGAAGAGCTCTAAAAGAAGGGTTCTTAGGACATGGGATATGGTATTGATAGGTTGCTACCTGCAACATTGGAAGAAGTAATTGGATCAATGAAAATGTAGAATCATAAAAGTAATAAGGTAGGCATATCTAAAATTTTAATTTTAATAGAAAAATAATTAATTGGTAGAAAGACCCAATCATTCCAGTCCATAGCTTCCTTTTCATTCCATCTCTGATTTAGAGCCATGTAGTGACACAAAAAGTGAATCAATGTGGCTTAGTGGATAGAAATAAAGCCTGAAGCTGGTAACACCTGGTTTTAAGTCATGCTTCAGATACATAATGGATGTATGACCCTAGGCAAATTACCTAACCTCTCAGGGTTCTAGGCTATTCTTTAAATGTATCTGCAGAAGTCCTTCATTGGTTGGTCCAGAAAATTTCCTCACCTAGGAGGTCCCTATACTAATGAAATCACTTAGTGCCTATCCCTGTTAACAAGACAGAAAAATGACATTGAGTAAGAATATCAGGTAACAACTTTATAGAATAACTAATAAAGACCCTTTGAAATGGCTCATGTTTTGCTTCTATGACTCATATTTATAGTAACTACAGAGGGAGAGATAGATGATGATGATGTTAAACTTAATTATGTTTGAGGCATAGAAACAGTGACTGAATGTTTTCAAATTATCTTGGGATGGAGATATATTAGTTATCTATTATCCATTTATCAATCCTCATTGACCTCTATCATCCCTCTATCTATATTTACTTACTATAGGCCTTCTAGTTTGGAGACAAAAATCAATGTATGAATTGTTTTCAATAGTCTTTATGAGTCATCTCAGAAAGATATGATCCAATATTATGTACTATGCATTATTTATGCCTTTTTTTTGTTTCTCTTCAGGCTGTGTATTATAATTGTTGAATATCTAACAGGATTATAGAGAAAACTTCAGAAAATTTGTAGTGTAGTCAACATCTATACGAAAGTACCATTTAGATTCTGAGATAATACAATACTTTCCTTGACTTACTAATGAAGAAGATTGAGAGGAAGAGTGATGGGAAATATATACTGGATCTATTTCAGTCTTCTTCCCTTTTCCATTACTTATCACTTGCATCTGAAATGGATGGCTAAGTAAAAATAACCTTCAGAGCCAGCTCAGCATTTCTCCAGCTACCCTCAATATTTGTTTTCTGGCTATGATTTTATTTTAGATAGTAACCTTGCTTAGATTCTGTTGCATGGTGGAGGTCACCTCATGTTTAAGTTTCCAAGAATGGCTGAATTTTAAAATTTCATTTTCCCTGAAGAGATATATGATGAGAATTCTAAATAGGAAGAGGTAAAGGGACTTGGGACATCGGTGTCAAAGGTCAGACAATATAAAAGATGGAAAGAAGTTTCTCAGTTTGAGTTAAACTAGACTCATAAATATTGTTAAAGTACCCTTGGAGTGGGAGTTTTGGTTTTTTGTTTTTTAAATTAAGGAGGAGGGAGAAAAAATGAAACCCCTTTATTATGCCAACAATTATTTTTAATTTCCATTGCAAAACACAAGAATAAAAATATCCACTATTATAAATGTAAAAACCCATTTAGAAGCAACCAGTTTTGTCTATTTTCAAGTGTTATACATTGGTTTCTTTCCTTTTAAAATAACCAGGGCTCATTTTGATAGTAATTTCGTGTGCCATTATAAAATACCATTTATTTTACCTGTTATTTCATGACATTTAATCACACATAGCCTGAAAGATGAGAAACAGGATCAAGTGATTCAGCTTTTGTTCTAATTTTTTTTTGTATTTAAATTATATTCCAGATATACTTCAATACTTTGATGAATCTGTATTTTTATCAATGGAAGGAGTCCCCCTAATGATGACCAAAATCCACTCATGTCTTCTTATCCTGTACAAATCTTGTACATATCCTCTCATTAATCATTACAAGTATGCATCCATTGTTTTGGAGGCCTTATAAATCTTTTGACCTTGTGTGGAACCCATAAGTTCTCTAATGTTCTTGTTATGAGTAACCAATGTGTTTTTGCAGACATCTACCTTTCTGATTTCTTTTGTACCACTGCTGTGAAATTATACATTGAATGTACACTTTAATCTTCTCACACCTACTATGTGCCTCTCCATTGTCCTTTATTGACTAACAATTTTCAGGCTGAGAGATTGTGGTATTATATGACTCGTGGTCATACAGCACAACCAGAATAAATATTGATATATAAAAAAGAAAACTTTGTTTCAGGGAAAAAATCATGGGTGGGTAAGGCACTATGCAATTTACTACAAGCAATTCAGCTTGCTTTCTTCCTCCTGATAAACTATGTCTTATCCATTGTCAATCCAAAGTTTCACTTGATATTTTCTGTGAAGGTTGGTTAACTACCCTTTTGAGTGGTTACAGAATTCTATTTAAGATGCATTCTGGGTATAGTGGATGGAGAAAAGCCCTCAAAGTCAGAAATGCCTGGATTCAAATCCCACAGCCCACACGTATTGACTATTTCCCCAGGAAGGTAACTCAAACTTTCAGTGTTCTAGAAAACTGATTATAACTTGCAGAGGTGTTAACCTGTATGGGTAGGTAGTCTTTATCCATCTTAGGCATCTACACTGATAAAAGCACAAGTCTAGTCTGTATATCTATTCCTATAGAATTTGTTAATGAAGATTTATGATACTTGAAGATTTGACAAAATCAACACATTAACAACTGCCAATAGGAACATCTGGAGTACCATGCCATTTGTAGTGAATTTCACTTCCATTTGGACTATGTTGCACACTCTCCATGAGATTGAAAAGCACTTTTAAGTCACAAATATTCTTATTTAAAATCTTGATTGACAGTAATAGAGAATTGTTAAAACAAGTCATTGCTGTTGTAACATCTTTAAGGGAATATTATATGATATTTTTGGAGGAGAGCTTTCAAGGTGGAATTTTGCTCTAACAAGTTAAAAGCCTTATTCCCAAACAATAAAGTAAATGGGATTTTGCTTTCTCTGTACATTTCTATTATTTGTGTGACTACAAAGATAATATCTACTAGCGTCTTCAATTTGTGTAAGGGTTAGTCTCTAAGTTGTAAAGATCAGATAGTAAGCTTTTAGAGGTAGAATTATTGGGATTTTCATGAGCAACCTGTCAAATAAAAATGTCTTCTTCTTCCTTTTCCCAACCATATGGTATCCTTTCTTCTTTCAGAGATCTTGAAACTAGACAGCAAAACTCCTTCACAGTTATGTCTCTTCCGGCATAGACCACTTCTATGTTTAGCTGGTATAATGTAATCCTCTTCCCATCTTGATTTTCTTTATTACTATTACTCTTACTTTAAACAACATATTGGGAATGGTTATACAGAAGATCCAAAAGTTATGATTCCACTTTCATTGCTGAAAAGAATATTTAATTAGAGAAATATTGACAGATATTTATCATTATCTCTTAGTTATTCTCATTCCTGTTTCATCCTTAAGTGTTCTAAGAATGAGTTTTCTTTTTTGGATCTCTAACCAAGGTTTCTATAAACTAATCTTATTCTTGTTTTATAATGAGATGTTACTCATAATCTTTACAGAATCACTAAATTTCAATTGGAAAGACTTTCCAGAAGCTCCTGAATACAATCCATGCCCAAGAACTGAATTCTCTATGCAACATATCCAACTTGTAATAACTGTCTTTGAAGATTTCTAGTATGAGAGAAAACCTTACCTCTTAAATACTTTATTCCATATTTAGAAATAAATCTCTTACTGGTAATCCTGTTGTTATTTTTGTTATTGTTTTAACCCAATAACTATTTTTTCTATAATTTACTTCACTCTTTTGCAAGTCTCTAGACAGAGTTATTTATTTCATTACTTCTTATTGTGGTAGCTGTACTTATTTACTTCCTTGTCTGTGAGAACTTTTAGCAAAATATATTTTTCCTGATTTTCTCTTTTAATTAGGTTTATTTTTGCTTTTTGCCTTGTCTAAGATCAAAATTGCTACTCATGCCTTTTTATTTCCATTGAAGCATAATAGAATATACTACATCCCCTAATTTTAACTGTGTGTTTGTGTGTCTTTCCATTTCAAATGTGTCTATTGCCAAGAACATATTGTTGGATTCTTATTTCTAATCCACTCTACTATCCACTTTCATTTTATGAGGGAGTTCATCCCATTACCATTTACAGATGTTATTACCAAATGTAATCATTTCCTTCCTGTTTTATTCTGCTTATCCTTCTTTCTCTTTTTACCTTGTCCTTTCTCAAAAGTTTGCTTTGCTTCTGACCACTACTTTCTTTCATTTGCTTTTCTTTTTAATCTCCCTTCCCCTTTTCTTATCCCCTTCTCCTCCTATTCCCCTAAATAAGATAGATTTCTATACCCAATTGAATGTATATGGATTCTTTGCTCTTTGAACCAGTTCTGATAAGAATGAAGTTCAAGCCTTGCCTACCACCCTAAACCAATTTCCTTCTCTCTATAAAACTTCTTCCTTTTATATACCTGTTTTATGTGAGAAATATTTCCCTATTCCTCTCCCTTTCCCCTTCTTACAGTGAATCCATTTTTCTTATCTTTTCATTTTGTGAGATCATCCCAACATAATGTACTCACACTTGTGTTGTCTACGTAGATTTCTAATAATGGCAAAGTTCTTAGAAGTTATGTGTACAATCCTTCATATAGGAATGCAAACAATTTAACCTCATTTTTCTCTTGTGACTTCTTTTTCATGTTTACTGTTGTATGCTTCTCTTTAGTCTTGCATTTTGATGTCAGACTTTCTACTTAATTCTGTCTCTTCATCAGGAATGCCTGAAAGACCTCTATTTCATTAAAAATTAATTTTCCCTAGAAGAATTATTCTCAGTTTTGTGTGTAGGTTAGTTTTGGTTATATTCCTATTTCATTTACTTCCCAGAATATCCCATTCCAAGTCTTCCACTCCTTTAACTTAGGTGTTAAATTTTGTGTAATCCTGACTATGGTTCTATGATATTTGAATTGTGTGCTTCTCTCTGCTTGCGATATTTTCTTCTTGGCCTGGGACCTCTGGAAATTGGCTAGAATATTCCTGGGAATTTTCATTTTGGGGTCTCTTTCAGGAAATGATCTGTAGATTTTGTCCATTTTTACTTTACCCTCTGGACCTAAAGATATTGAGGCAATATCGTTTTTTCTTAATTCCTTGAAAAATGATGTTTAGGTTCTTTTTGTTTTTGCTTTGTTTTTGCTTTATTACAGCTTTCAAGTAGTCCAATAATTCTTAAATGATCTCTCCTCACTCTATTCCTCAGGACAGTCATTTTTCTGATGTGATATTTTACATTTTCTTCTATTCTTTCCCCCTTGTGACTTTATTTTATTGCTTTTTGATGTCTCATGGAGTCATTAGCTTTCACTTGCCCAATTCTAATTTTTAAGGAATTATTTTCTTCAATGAGTTTTTGTATCTTTTTTCTATTTGCTTTATTCTTCTTTTTAAGGAGATCCTTTTTTCCTGTGAATTTTTATGGCTCTTTTACCACTTAGACTAATTCTATTTTTAAGTTATTGTTTTCTTCAGTATTTTTATGCCTCTTTTACCTAGCTATTAATTCTCTTTTTCATATTTTTCTTGCATCACAGTCATTTCTTTTCTCACTTTTTCCTCTATCACTCTTATCTCTTCCTTTAGTTCTTCAGGATATTATTGGGCTTCTGTCTAATTAGTAGTTATCTTTGGGAGAGTGGTTCCTTGCAACTACTTTCACATTGTTGTCTTCTTTTGTGTTTGTGGCTTGGTTCTCCCTGCTATTCTAGGAGATCTTTATATTTAAATTCTTTTATTGTTTGATCATTCTTTCAGCCTGTCTGGTTTTGTTGCTTTGTATTTTATGTTAAAGGTTAGCTCTGCTCACATCAGGGTGAGGAGACATTATGCCAGATTGCAGGCTTTTCATGTTGCTGTTTTTGGAGCTAGTTTTGGGGGTCTGCAAGATGTTTCCAAGGTGGTGTGATCTGGGGAGGGGTGTGGTCACTGTTTTTCTTGTCTGTGCCCTGTTCTTTACCCATGGAAGCCCGTGCTTTCCTGAATCCACAAGTGCTAGCACTCCTCTTGGGCATGGAAATGTTATCTGGTTCCATGCTCTCTTTTAATCAACCACAACTGCTCCTTCCTTCCCTAGAATTGTGTTCCTGAACTATGTACAGGAAATTTTCCAAACAGCACCAAATTCAAAAACCAGAGTTAGCAAAGAATCCTCTTTAATTGCTATCTGATCAATTACCTGACTCCATTACAATCTCTGCTTCTAAGAGCTCTTGAAACTGCTGCTGCTGCATCTACAACAGCCACCTCCAAGGTCCAGTGCTAGTGCTGCTGCTGTATGTGCTCTGGGCTGGCTCACACTCTGGTGTCACCTCACTTACTGAGATCTATAGTTGTTTTAGGCTGGAAAAATTTTTTCTCTCAACCTTTTGTTATCTCTGTCACTCCAGAATTTAATTTCAGAGATTATTTTAAGTTGTGTGGAAGCAAATGGTGGGAGAGTTCAGATAGGTTGCTGCATCTACTCTCCCATCTTGTCTCTGCCCAACTTGGATTGCATCTTAAACTATTTTGCATTCTATTTTGCCGCATCACACAAAGCATACTTTTGCTTTCTTATACCTTTTACCTCCTCTTCCAGGGGTAAGGTACAGTCAGGGTTAAGTTCTGCTGCTTGTTGGCACAGAATTCTGTATTGTAGTAGAGCATGGTCTGCTGGAAGTGATTGTAGCAGCAGCAAGGAAATTGTTTAGTGAATTCCTGAGGAGAAGCCTCTACATGCTATTATTCTTCCCTAGAAGAGAGTGGGAGATGGCAGAGGAAGGTGTGCAGAGTGATCACGTTAGGAACATTAGTGATTATTCTTCTCTGCTGTTAATTAAGTTGTAACCTCATTAGTTGCCTTGGTATCTTGACATGTAGAGATAGTTGAAATTCCTTTACTTCATGTTCATAATTCTTTTTGGGGGTAGATTTTAGAGTTCATGAGAATTAGAAAAACTGTTCAGCCTTCTATCATGTTGCTTTTACTACTACTTGTGATTTCCAATACACTTTTAAATAGATGTTAAGAAATTTTTTTAACTTTCAATGAATATTTGTAATTTTGCCATGTAGGTAAATAGAAGGATGCTAATTTTTCTTCCATAGAACAGCATTTACAATGCTTAAAAGAAGTTACCATGTTCTTCTTCAGTCTGTTCTTTCAGGCTAAACATACTGAGTTTATTCAATTTATATCCTTGGCATCAGCTTGAGACCTTTACCATCTTAGATACCTTATTACAGATGTTATTCAATTTATCAATTTCTTTCAAAAAGAAGATGCCCATGAAGTGAAGCAAATAATACAAATGTTTTCATTTATGATAGAGGCTGGCAGAACTACCAGTAGATCAATTCTGTAAAGTCTATACCAGTAGATCAATTCTGTAAACTCTATGCCTTTCTTTTTTTAAAAACCAGAAAACATATTATGACTTCTTTTATATTGAATATTTATCTGCCCCAATTCCAAAGCAAAAACAATTTTAACATTCATTTAAAAAATTGAGTTCCAAATTGTCTCTCACTATTTCACCTATCTCCCCTCATTGAGAAGACAAATAATTTGATATAGTTTATACACGTTCAGTCATGTGAAACATTTTCATGTTACTCATGTTGTGAAAGAAAATCACAGACAAAAAAACTCACAAAAATAAGAAAGTGAAAAAAGTATACTTAGATCTGCATATAAACTCATCTGGAGGTGGATAGCTTTTTTCCATCATTATCCTTTGAAATTGTCTTAGATCATTTTATTGCTGAAAAATAGCTATCATTCAAAGTTGATCATCATACAATATTTTTGTTACTGTGTACAATGTTCTCATTTTTCTCATTTTTCTTTGTATCAGTTCATGCAAGTTCACGCAGGTTTTTCTGAGAGTATCCTCTTCACTATGTCTTAGAGCCCAGTAGTATTCCATTACAATCGTATACTACAACTTGTTCATATTGAATGACTATTCCTCAATTGATGGACATCCAATCAATTTCCAATTCTTTGTTTCCACTAAAATGTTGTTATAAATATTTTTGTACATGTAAGTATTTTTCATTTTTTAAAAATCTCTTTGGCATACATACCTATTATGTGGTCCAAGGGTATGCATGATTTTATAGCCCTTTGGGCATAGTCACAAATTGTTCTCCAAAATGGTTGAATCACTTCACAACCCGACCAATAATGCATTGGTATCTCAATTTTCCCACATCACCTCCAACATTTCTTATTTTCCTCTTCTGTCATAATAGCCAATCTGATAAGTATGGTGTTATCCCTCAGAGTTGTTTTAACTTGTATTTCTCTAATCAACAGTTATTTAGAGAATTTTTCATATGACTATGTATAGCATTAAATATTTCATCTGAAAACTTCCTGTTCATATCCTTTAACCATTTATCGAATGGGTGATGGCTCTTATTTTTATAAATTTGACTCAGTTCTCTATATATTTGAGAAATAAGGCCTTTTTCAGAGAAACAGGCTGTAAAAAAGGTTTTTTTTTTCACAGTTATGATTACTATGTATTTCCCTGCATCCTATTTCCACCCTGTTTATCCATCTATCCATCTCTCTCTGTCTCTGTGTGTGTGTGTCTCTCAGTCTCTCTCTCTCTCTGTCAGTCTGTCTCTTTCTCTCTCTCTCTTTCCTTTGACCCTGTCCATCCCTAAAAGTGTTTTGCTTTTGACTATTGCCTCACACAATCCAAATACCCTTCTATCAACCTCACTCCTCTTATCCCCTTATCCCCATCCCCCTTTCCGTTCTATTTTCCTATAGGATAAGATAGATTTCAATACCTAACTGAGTATGTATATTATACTCTCTTTGAACCAGTTCTTATGAGAGTAAGGTTAAAGTACTCTTCCCACCTCTCCCATCTTCCCCTCCACTATAAAAGCTCTTTTGTGCCTTTTTTACATGAGATAATTTACCCCATTCTACCTCTTCCTTTCTCTTTCTAACAGAACATCTCTCTTTCTCATCCCTTAATTTTATTTTTTTTAGTTATCCCATTATATTCAACTCACACCTGTGCTTTCTATCTATACTCCTTCTAACTGCCCTAATAAGGCTAAAGTTCTTAAAAGTTACTAGTATCATCTTCCCATGTAGGAATGTAAACAGTTTAACCTTATTGAATCCATTATGATTTCTCTTTCCTGTTTGCCTTTTTACACTTCTTTTGCATCTTGTACTTGAAAGTCAAATTTCCTATTCAGCTTTGGTCTTTTCATCAGGAATGTTTGAAAGTCCTCAATTGCATTGAATGTTCATTTTCCCCAGAAGGATTATATTCAGTTTTGCCAGGTAGGTGATTTTGGTTGTAATCTTAGCTCCTTTTACCTCCAGAATATAAAATACTGAGTCCTACAATCCTTTAATGTAGAAACTGCTGAATTGTGGGTTATGCTCACTGTGGCTCCTTGATATTTGAATTTTCTTTCTGCCTGCTTGCAACATTTTGTCCTTGGCCTGGGAGCTCTGAAATTTGGCTAAAATATTAATGGCAGTTTAAATTTTGGGATCTCTTTCAGAAGATAATTAGTGGATTCCTTCAATTTCTATTTTACCCTCTGGTTCTAGAAGATCGGGGTAGGTTTACTTGATAATTTTTAAAAAAATTAATATTTTATTTTCCACAGTTAAATCAAAAAATTATTTTTTTCAAGGTTTAAGTTGCAAATTTTCTCTCTCCTTCCTCTCTTTCATTTAAAAGGCAAGCAATTTGACATAGGCTGGATATGCGTAGTCATGTAAAACACATTTTCATTTAAGTCATACTATGAAAGAAACAGACAAAGAAAAGTAAAGAAAAAAAGTATCTTTTATTTGCATTTAGGCTCCATCAGTTCTTCTAGAGATGGACAGCAACTTTCATCACAAATCCTTCAGAATTGTCTTGGATCATTGAACTACTGAGAAGAGTTAAGTTGTTCACAGAAGATCATCATCCAATATTGTGGTTTCTGTGTACAATGTCCTCCTGCTTCTATTTATTTCACATTGTATCAGTTCATGTAAGTCTTTTCAGGTTTTTCTGAGAGCATCCTGCTCACCATCTATTATATAGCACAACAGTATTCCATCACAATCATACACAGCAACTTGTTCAACCATTCCCCAATTGATGGACATTCCCTCAATTTCCAATTCTTTGCCATCACTAAAAGACCTGCAATAAATATTTTTGTACATATTGATTATTTTGCTTTTTTCCCCCCTTTGGGATACAGACTTAGTAGTGGTATTATTACGTCAAGCAGTATACATGTATTTATAGCCCCTTAGGCATGGTTATAAATTGTTCTCCAGAATGGTTGAATCGGCATACAACTTCATCAACACTGCATTAGTATTTTAATTTTCCACATCTTCAACATTTGTTATTTTCTTTTTCTGTCATATTTGTCAGTCTCATAGGTGTATGAGGTGAGTGGTGATATTTCAGAGTTGTTATACTTTTCATTTCAATAATCAATAGTGATTGGAAGCATTTTTTATGGAACTATAGATAGCTTTGATTACTTTTTCTGAAAACTTCCTTCTATATTCTTTGTTCACGTCCTTTTGTACATATCATTTATCAATTGACAAAGGGCTCTTATTTCTATAAACTTGACTTAGTTTTTTACATATTTAACAAATGAATTATTTCCCAGAAAAAAAATTCATCAGAAAAACTAAAACATTTTCATATTAGTGATTACCAACTATATGTTTCCTTCCATCCTATTTTCCTCCTACTTATACTATTCTCACTTACCTTTCACCCTGCCCATTCTCAAAAGTTCTTTGCTTCTAACTTTTGTCTTCCCCAATCTGTCCTCTCTTTTATCAGCCACTCATCTTCCTTTATCTCCTTCCTCTTTTGCATTCCTGTATGGTAAGATAGATTTCTATACCAAACTGAATGTGTATTTTGTGCCTTCTTTGAGCCAATTCCAATAAAAGTAAAGTTCATAAACTTCCTCACTCCCTTTCTTCAACTTCCCCTACACATTAAAATCTCTTTCAGGACTCTTTTATGTCAGATAATTTACCCCATTCTACCTCTCCCCTTTCCCTCTACCAGTGCATTCTTCTGTTTCATCCCTGCTTTTTTTTTTTTAATATATAATCATCCCATCATATTCAAAGCAGACCAGGGCTTTCTATCTATGTAAACTCCTTCTAACAGCCTTAATAATGAGAAAGCTTTTAGGAGTTGCAAGTACTAATTTCCCACAGAAATGCAAACAGTTTAACCTTATTAAATCTCTTCTGGTTTCTCTTTCCTCCTTTACAATTTTATGCTTCTTTTGAGTCTTGCATGTGAAAGTCAGATTTTCTATTCAGCTTTCATCTTTTCATCAGATCTTCTTGAAATTCCTCTATTTAATTGAATGTCTATTTTTCCCACTGAAGGATTATATTCAGTTTTTCTGGGTTGATGATGATTCTTAATTGTAATCCTAGCTGCTTTTCCCTCCAGCATTTCATATTCCAGGCCTTCTAATCCTTTAATGAAGAAACTGCTAAATCTTGGCTTATGTTGACTGTGACTCCACCATATTGGAATTGTTTCTTTTGGCTGCTTGTAGTATTTTTTGCTTAACATGGAAGCTCCACAATTTGATTATAATATTTCTGGAAGTTCATATTTTAGGATCTCATTCAGGAGGTGATCAGTGTATTGTTCCCACCTCTATTTTACCTTCTGGTTCTAAAAAATCAAGGCAGTTTTTCTTGATAATTTCTTGAAAGATGATGTCTACTCTGTTTTTTTATATAACAGCTTTGAGGTAGTACAATAATTCTTAAATTATCCCTCCTTTATCTATTTTTCAGGTCAGTTGTTTTTCCAGTGAGATATTTCACAGTTTTTCCTACTTTTTTCATTTTTTCATTTTGATTAATTGCCTCTTGAAGTTTCATAAAGTCATTAGTTTCCACTTGCCCACTTTTAATTTTTAAGGAATTATTTACTTCAATGCTTGTACATCTTTTTCCAGTTAACCAATTCTGCTCCTTAAGGAGTTCTCTTCAGTGAATTTTTGTATATCTGTTTTTTCAATTTGGCCAATTATGCTTTTCAAGGCATTCTGCTCTTCATTGCATTTTTGTGCCTCTTTTATCTTTGGGACCTATTCGATTTTTTAATAATTAATTTATTGTTAGTTTACAAAATCACTTTTTGTGTTTTAAATTTTTTCTACCTCTCTCTTCTCCACTCTCCCCAAGACAGCATGCAATCTGATATAGGCTCTATTTCTACATTCATATTAAGCAGATTTTCAGATTAGTCATGATGTAAGGAAGAATTAGAACTAATGGGAAGATCCACTAGAAAGGAGAAACAAAACAAAACAACAAAATAAAAGGAGAGCAAATAATATGATTCCATCTGTATTCAGACTCTAAAGTTCTTTCTCTGGATGTGAATAGCAATTTCCATCACGAGTCTTTTAGAGCTTTGCATTGCTGAGAATAGTAGTCTATCACAGGTAATTGTCACACAATGTAGCTATTACTGTGTATAATGTTCTCCTGGTTCCACTCATTTCACTCAGCATCAGTTTTTATAGGTCTTTCCAGGTTATTAAACTATATATTAGGGCAGGTGGGTGGCACAGTGGATAGAGCACCAGCCCTGAAGTCAGGAGGACCTGAGTTCAAATCTGCCCTCAGACCAAACACTTGACACATACTAGCTGTGTGACCCTGGGCAAGTCACTTAACCCTAATTGCCTAAAACAAACAAACAAAAAACCCCAATATATTGTGGGATTATGATTCTTAATCCGTTCTGCTATCCACTTCCATTTGGTGAGTCTATCCCATTCACCTTCATAGTTATGATTACTATTTGTGTTTTTCTTTCCATTCTATTTCCTCCCTCCCTTATACATTTCTCTTTCCTTTCTCCCTTTCACTCCTCACTAGAGGTTTGCTTTTGACCACTACCTCTGTGTCTGCCCTCCTTTCTATCAGCCCCCTTCCTTTTCTTCCTCTTTCCCCTCCTACTTCCTATAAGGTAAATTAGATTTCTATACTGAACTGATTATGTTATTCCCTCTTTGAGCCAAATCTGATAAGAGTAAGGCTCAAACAACGTTCATCTCCCTCCCTTATTTCCCTCTAATGTAATGAGTTTTTATGCCTCTTTGTGTGATATAATTTACCTTTGTCTGCCTCCTCCTTTCCTCTTGTCCCAGAACAATCTTTTTTTTATCATCACAAGAAAGTCAACTTGTATTCACATCCTCTGTCTATGTATACCCCTTTTAAATGTCATAATAATGATATAATTCTCAAGAGTTACAGGTGTCATCTTCCCTTGTAGGGATGTAAACAGTTTGCCCTTATTAATAACATGTTGTTGTTCTTAGTGTTGTTGTTTTCCTGTTTACCTCTTTATGCCTCTCTTGAATCTCATATTTGAAGACAAAATTTTCTGTTGAGTTCTGATGTTTTCCTCAGGAAGATTTGGAAGTCCCCTATTTTGTTGAATATCCATCTCCTCCCCTGAAAGATTATGTTCAGTTTTGCTGGGTAGTTGATCCTTGTTTGTAATCCAAGCTCCTTTGCTTTATGGAATTTCTTATTCCATACCCTCTGATCTTTTAATGTATAAACTGCAAGGTCCTCCACAATTCTGACTGTGGTTCTATGATATTTAAATTGTTTCTTTCTGGCTACTTGCAATATTTTCTCTTTGACTTAGCAGTTTTGGAATTTGGCTATGATATTCCTTGGTATTTTCAATTTGGGATATCTTTCAGGAGATGATCAGTGGATTCTTTTGATGACCATTTTACCCTCTGGTCCTAGGGAATCCGAGCAGTTTTCCTTGATGATCTCCTGAAAGATGCTATCCAAGCTCTTTTTTTTTAAATATAAATTTATTTATTTTTAGTTTTCAACATTTACTTCCACAAGATTTTAAATTCCAAATTTTTGCCCCATCTCGCCCCCCCACCCCAAGATGGCATGCATTCTGAACACCCTTTCCCCTAGTCTGCC
Source organism: Phascolarctos cinereus (assembly GCF_003287225.1). Lineage (NCBI taxonomy): Eukaryota > Metazoa > Chordata > Mammalia > Diprotodontia > Phascolarctidae > Phascolarctos > Phascolarctos cinereus. The sequence continues at coordinate 286,676,020 of NW_027555847.1, read as the reverse complement.
CTCTCTTCTATCTCTCCCTGCCCTTCTCTCATCCCCTTCCCCTTCTATTTTCCTGTAAGGCAGGATAGATTTCTGTACCTCATTTCCTGTATTTCTTATTTCCCAGTTGCATATGAAAACTTTTTTAAAAACATGTGCTTTTAAAACTTTGGGTTACAAATTTTCTCCCTTGCTCCATCTCCACCCACCCTCACTGAAAAAGCAAGCAACTCAATATAGGTTATACACGTGCAGCTATGTAAAACACTTCCACAGTAGACATTTTGTGAAAAACTAACCCTATTTCCCTTAATCCTATCCTGCCCCCCTAATTTATTCTATTCTTTCTTTTGACCCTGTCTCTCCTCAGAAGTATTTACTTCTGATTACCCCCTTTCCCAATCTGCCCTCCTCTCTATCATTGCCCTGCTTTCTTGTCCCCTTACCCCCCTTTTTTCCTGTAGGGTAAGACAGATTTTCACACCCAATTGAACGTGTATGTTACTCTCTCCTTAAGCCAAATCCCATGAGAATAAGATTTGCCCATTCCCTCTCACCTTTCCCCATTTCCCCACCACTGTAAGAGTCTTTTATTTTCTGGTTTTTTTGTGAGATAATTTATCCCATTCTACCTTTCCCTTTCTTTTTCTCCTAGTATAATCCTCTCTCATGACCTAATTTTATTCTCCAGATATCACCCCTTTATCTTCAACTCACCGTGTGCCCTCTATCTATCTATCTATCTATCTATCTATCTATCTATCTATTCTATCTATCTATCTACCTATCTATATACATACATATAATTTTTCCCCCTCCAACTACCCTAATACTGACAAAGGTCTCATGAGTTATAAATATCATCTTTCCATGCAGAAATGTAAATAGTTTGACATTAATAAGTCTCTTATGATTTCTCTTTCCTGTTTACCTCTTCATGTTCCACTTGAGTCTTGTATTTAAAAGTCAAATTTTCTGTTCAGCTCTGCTCTTTTCATGAAGAATTCTTGAAAGTCCTCAGTTTCACTGAATGACCATCTTTTCCCCTGAAGGATTATACTCAGTTTTGCTGGGTAGATGACTCTTGGTTGTAATCCTATCGCATTTGGCCTCTAGAATATTATATTCCATGCCCTGCAGTCCTTTAATGTAGAAGCTGCTAAATCTTGTGTTATCCTGATTGTGTTTCCACAATGGTTGAATTGTTTCTTTCTGCAGCTTGTAATATTTTCTGCTTGACCTGGGAACTCTGGAATTTGGCTACAATATTCCTAGGAGTTTTCCTTTGGGGATCTCTTTCAGGAGGTGACTGAAGGATTCTTTCAATTTCTATTTTGCTGTCTAGTTCTAAAATATCAGGGCAGTTTTCCTTGATAATTTCTTGAAAGATGATGTCTAGGCTGTTTTTGTGATCATGGCTTTCAGATCTAATACTTTTTAAATTCTCTCTCCTAGATCTATTTTCCAGGTCAGTTGTTTTTCCAATGACATATTTCACATTGTTTTGTAATTTTTCATTCTTTTGGATTTGTTTTACAGTGTCTTGATTTTTTTTTTTTTATAAATTCACTAGCTTCCAACTGCTGTATTCTAATTTTTAAGGAAGTATTTTCTTCGGTAAACTTTTAGACTTCCTTTTCCATTTGGCCAATTTGGCTTTTTAGGGCATTCTTCTCCCCATTGGCTTTTTGGACCTCTTTTGCCATTTGGGTTAGGCTATTTTTTAGAGGTGTTATTTTCTCCAGTATTTTTTTGGGTCTCCTTTAGCAAGCTGTTGACTTGTTTTTCATGATTTTCTTACATCACTCTCATTTCTCTTTCCAGTTTTTCCTCTACTTCTCTTACTTGTTTCTCAAAATCCCTTTTGAGCTCTTCCAAGGCCTGGGACTGATTCATATTTTTCTTGGAGGCTTTGGATGTAGGAGCTTTGACTTTGTTGTCTTCTGGTTGTAAGATAATATAGTAAGATAATATAGTCTGACTCTTTTTTGTGCTGCTTGCTCATGATCCCAGCCAATTACTTGAGTTTTAAACTCTTTGTTAAGGTAAGAGTCTGCTTCCAATGTGGAGAATGTACTGTCCCAAGTTTTGGGGTTTTGTACAGCTGTTTTCAGAGATACGTGTAGAGACCTATAAATTTTCAGTTCTTCCAAGGTGGCATGATAAGGGGTGAGGTGTTTACTCCTTTCCTGGCCCGTGCTCTGGTCTATTAGGGACCACAAGCACTCCTTTCTGTCCTGTAACTGTGAGGAGGGTTTCCTCTCTACAGCCAGTACAAGCTCCACCACCACCACGCCAGTGCTCCTCCTCACCCCAGGACTGCCACCAGGAGCTGTGAGCCAGATCCAAGTATGGGCAAAGCAAAAGATTCCTGCCTCAGCACCGACAAAGAGATCCCTGCAATCCCCCTCTGATCAGCCACCAGATTCCACCTCAGCCTGTAGATTGAAAGCTCAGGATGCAGCCACTGCCCTGGGCCCTGAGTTCTGCACTCTGTGTTCTATAACTGTCTCTGAGACCTAGCGCCTCTCTCACCGCAGAAACAGGATTTTCCCATTGACCTTCTGAGTTGTCTTTGCAGTTCATGAGTTGCAAAGTCTGGAAACGGCCACAGCTGCCTGCAATTCAGTCCTCTGAGGCCGGCTCCAGGTTGCTGCCACCTGTGCACCCATGCTACAATGCGCTCTCCTCCCTGCCCTGTGTGATATACCTTTCCAATCAATCATCCAGATTGTCTTGGGCTGGAAATTTGCTTCACTCTGTCTTTTTGTGGGTTCTGCTGCTTTAGAATTTGTTTAGAGCCATTTTTTATAGGTATTTGGAGGGGTTTGGGGGAGAGCTCAAGCAAGTCACTGCTTTCACTCCACCATCTTGGTTCCACCCCAGGCTCTTTTCTTCATCATGGTTTTCAGGTTGACTAATAATTCTAAAATTTGTCTCTCCTGGATCTACTTTCCAGGTCAATTGTTTCACCAGTGAGATATTTTATGTTTTCTTCTATTTTTTCATTCTTTTGTTTCTGTTTGACTGATTCTTGGTCTCTCATAGAGTCATTAACTTCCACTTGCCCAATTCTAATTTTTAATGAATTGTTGCCTTCTATTACATTTTGTACCTCCTTTTCCCTTTGGCCAATTCTATTTTTCAAGGAGTTGATTTCTTAGTGTACTTTCTCTCCTCATTCAGTCAATTTAATTTTTTAAGGACTTGTTTTCTATAGTCAATTTTTGTCCTTTCTTTTCCAAGCTATAGACTCTGTCTTGCATACCTCTCATTTCGTTCCCCAATTTTTATTCTACCTCTCCTATCTAACTTTTAAAATCCTTATTGAGCTCTTTCAAGAAAACTTTTTGGCCTTGAGACCAGTTCCTATTCCCCTTCAAAGTTTTGGATGTGGGTGTATTGACAATGTTGTCCTCTTCTGAATTTGTGCCTTGATCTCCCCTGTCCCCAAAGAAATAATATATGGTCATTGCCCATTTCTGCTTTCTGCATGTGGCATTTGCCTATTTCTTGGCTTTAAAACTTTAGCTCTCCTGTTGGAGTGAAGGGGGCTCTGACCCAGGCTTCTTGTGCTGGGAGCCTGGGAGCCTGGCTTTGTGTGCTAGTGCCTCAGTTGCTGGCAGCTGGAGGCTGTAGAGGTCTGGCAGTTTATCAAGTGCTGAGTTGGAGTCAGCAGCACTGGAGCACTTGGGGTGGGAGAGGAGAGTATGGCCTCTGGGTGATGACAGCTCATCCAGGCTTCTTTAAAGCACTCAAATGTTTGGCTGCTGGAGGATGTCTGTCAGCCTGGATTTGTGCTGAAGCATCAGGAGATTTGGCTGCTGGAGAATGCTAGCACATGTGGTGGTTTTCTGAGCTGGTGTTTATCAGTTCCCTTACCTTTGCTATGACACTCGGGAGGTCCTAGTGTTGGTACGTGCCTGCTCCACTACCCTGGGACTCAGGATCTCCCTCTGGTTCGTTGAGGTGGGACTTGCCACTGACTTGATGGAACACTGCACATCTTGTACAGCTCTCCCTCCCCCAGAGTAAGAGGGGCCTTTCCTGTTAATCCCCTAAGCTTCCCAGACTACAAGACTGCTACGCCTCATCTTTCTGCCAGCTCAGCTACTCCAGGGTTTTTCCTAGGGTAATGTTTTTTTTTGGCCTTTCAGAGGTCAATAAGGGAGGGTGAGAGCAACTTACTTCTTACTCCACCATCTTGCCTCTCCATTTATTCTATTTTAAAAGTATTGTTTTCTTCAGTAATTTTTGTGCCTCCTTTACCAAATTGTTGATTCTTTTTTTCATGATTTTCTTGCATCACTCTAATTTCTCTTTCTATTTTTTCTCTATCTCTATGACTTCATTTAAAAATATTTTGGAGATATTCTATGACCTGGGCCCAATTCATATTTTTCTCTGAGGCTTTGGCTATAGCAGGTTTGAGTTTGTTGTCTTCTTCTGAGTAACTGAAAAAAGGGTAACTTTCTATACTCGGGATCTTTTTCTTCTGTTTGCTCATTTTCCCTCCTATTTCTTGACTTTTACTCTTACGTTAAAGTGCAGCTCTGCTTCTGGAGTGGTGGAGTCACTGTCTTAAATGTCAGGTTTTTTTATGCAGTTGTTTTCAGAAAAAATGCTGGGGACCCTTAAGGTTTTAGTTCTTCCAAGGTAGTATGATCAAGAGAGAGATGTGTTTACTTCTCTCCCTTTCTGTGCTTTTGTCTTGGAGTGACCATAAGCAGTCTTTTCCACTTTGAAACTTTGGCTATAATGTCTATTGTGCTAAATTTCCTCCTAGCCTTGTGCTTGAGACCCAGACATGATTATGGGCAGTGCAGCACCCTGTCCCTGGTTCCATTAAAGTGACTCCTGTAATCTCCTTCTGACCATTTGTCTGCCTCCCTTACTGTCAGTGGGTCAAGAGGTATGGAAATTGCTACTGCCTCCATTGATTCAGTCACCCCCAAGGCCTATTTATGGTTTGTTAGGGCCTGTTCTCTGCTCTTGCCCTTGTGCTAGACTGTGTTTCATTCTCACCCTCATGCAGCCAACCTTTCCTGCTGATCTTCTAAGTTGCTATTGGCTGGAAAATTGCTTTCACACAATTCTTTTCTGGGTCCTGATGTGGTAGAATTGTTGTGAGGCATTGTTTAATGGTATTTGGAGGAATTTTGGGGAGAGCTCAGGTGAGTACCTGCCTTTTCTCAGCCATATTGGCTCTACCCTCAATAATTGCTTAGAAGATGATGTCTAGGCTCTTTTTTGATCATGGTGTTCAGGCAGTTCAAAAATTCTTATTTGATCTCTCTTCAATCTTGCTTTGAGCATAACCTCATTTCCAGTTTACCAATCTAGAGATTTGGGGGAATCTACTTTCTTGACACTGGAAACTTTTTCGACGCTAAGATATCTCAGTCCCAGTGAGAGAGCTCATTCACTTTGTATAGTTCATGGTACATTCTGATCTGTATAACTTCTCCGACTCCAATATCTTCTAGGACAAATAGATTTATTATTCACTTTTGTACTGGTGTTTTTTGCAATTTGCATCTTGTGGGGATAAACTATATCCAAGGATTTAATTCCCTTCCCAACAAATGCCAGAAGTCAGAAGCTTCCTCTCAAAAATTCCTGCCAAATTCTTTCATTATGCAGGCAGAGACAGTGACATGTTCATTACCTTCAACAATGAAGAGAATCAACTAAAAATGCCTAGGCTTAAGTCTTTGGTTATATATATAACTTGTTTTATATGTTTTCAGAATGAGAATTTTAGAGTTGGAAAGAACTTGGTGAATATTGAGCCTAACCCCTCCATTTTATAAATAATGACATTGATTCACAGAGAGGATACATGAGTTTCTCAAGACCACAACCATTTAGAATGTGGAACATAAGTCTCTCACTCCTATTTCAGTCATCATTGCACTCTATCAAATCGTCATGTGCTCCAAGAATGACTGCATGCAATAAAGTACCAATACAATCTGTCCATAAACTCTAACATTATATAACGCTATGTATAGAGAGCAAATAATATGTTCTGTCATATAGTAGAAGTGCATGGAATAGCTTTTGTGTGTAAAACACGATATTTAATGTGAAGCACGGTAATGGGTTTTTTCTCAGACTCATGTCTTTTTTCCTCTGAATGGAGACACAAAAATCACTGGTAATGTAAAGAGACAGTGAAATTTTTCCCTGCCAAAATACAGCAACAGAGTCTACTGAGAGACAAAAGATAAAAGCAACGATGAGGGCTAGGAGGATTGAGAAAAATGACTTGGTCTCCTTTCTCTTCTTTTGTTTCAAATTCAATTGCATGTCAAGCCAAAGATTTTAGTAATCTCTCACTCTAAATCTGATAGTTGTCTGGGACAAAATAATGTTTTCTCAGCCCTAGGCAAAAGGGTCAAATGAGATTTAATCGTATCCAGGAGGCATTCTTCCTGGTTTCTTTTGTTGGATGTAGTAGCAGCACATAACCTTTAACCAACTAAAGAGATACCAGTCTAACCAAATTTAGGAGAGGCTTTTTAGTCACTTCACACTAGCATATAGAGCAAAAATGGATAAAGAAATGAAGCTCAGAAGCTGGTATCAGGGAACAATGCCTATCAACTACACAAAACTACTTGTGATATATTCAGCAACCTAGAAGAGAACAAAATGGGGTGTGTGTGTGTGTTTGTGTGTGTGACAGACAAACTGACACAGAGACACAGTGATAGAGGCAAAGAGAGACAGAGGGAGAGGGACAGAGGGAGAGGGACAGAGGGAGATAGAGAGAGATTGACAAACAGAGAATATGAAAAACATGGCATTTAGAATGTGAAGGGAGTAGCAGACATGTGACATCCAGCAAGAAGTAAGAGGTACAATGTCACATTTAAGTGCAGACTCAGCAGACAGCAGCATTCAACAGGGAACAGGTATAGACATGGAAAGTAATCACATAATCAGAAGACACTGAAGGCTGTATAGCACTGGGGGCATGAATTGCCCTTCACTGTGTATCATGTCTCTGCTGAATTTGCCTTTTCATTGGTGATCTCATTGTCGCTGCAAGACATTGCTCTTTTATAATACCTTCAGTGTTTTCTCTCATCAGGTCTATTTCATGGCCATCTAATCTCCAAACAGCTAGGATGTAGTGACTTGAAAGACTCTGCTTAATGAGGCCAGGCTTATAATTTTTAACCATAGTGAGAGCCACAACACATAGTTAAAAAGGCCAGAAAGAATGTTCTTAAGTTCAACATCATTATTTAGTGGATCACTGTCCACGACACAAACAGGTAATACGAAAGGTAAGTTAAAAATACATGGCTCCTAAAATTTGTAGCTCTAACAAAATAATGACAGAGAGGGGCGGAGCCAAGATGGAGGAGTGAAAGCAGTGACTTGCTTGAGCTCTCCTACAAACCCCTCCAAATAGCCATAAAAAATGCCTCTAAACAAATTCTGAAGCAGCAGAACCCACAAAAAGACAGAGAGAAACAAATTTCCAGCCCAAGACAACCTGGATGATTGATCAGGAAGGTATCACGCTGGGCTGGGAGCACAGCACAGCGCCGCTTGGGGGCAGAGGCCACAGCAAACGTGTAGCAGGCTACAGAAGACTTATTCATGGGCAGCTGTGGAAGTTTCCAGACTCCTCAATCCACCAGTGCCAAAGACAACTTAGAAGGTCAGTGGGAAAAGTCTGTTTCTGTCGGTGCTGAGAAAGGAAGGCGGGGTTTCAGCTCCATTACCCAAGAGCATGGCCCTGGGCTGGGGGTGGGGAGTTGGGGGGCAGCTGCTTCCCCAGATTCTGACCCACAGACTGAGGGGGAATCCAGTGGCTGATCAGAGAGGGATTGTAGGGATCTCTTTGCTAGTGCTGAGGCAGGAATCTCTTGCTTTGCCCGTGTTTGGATCTGGGCCACACTTCTGGGCTGCGGTGCTGGGGTGAGGAGGAGTGCTGGCTTGGTGGAGCTTATAGTGGTTGTGAGGAGGAACCCCTCCTCACAGTTATAGGACAGAAAGGAGTACTTGTAGTCACAGGCCAGGAAAGGAATAAACACCGCACCCTTTATCATAATGCCACCTTGGAAGAACTGAAAATTTACAGGTCCTTACAAGTATCTCTGAAAACAGCTGTACAAACCCCCGAAGCTTGGGACAGTACATTCTCCACATTGGAAGCAGATTCGTACCTTAACAAAGAGTTGAAAACTCAAGTAATTGGTCAGGATCATGAGCAAGCAGCACAAAAAGAGTCAGACCATAGAATCTTACTTTGGTGAAAAAGAAGATCAAAATACACAACCAGAAGAAGGCAACAAAGTCAAAGCTCCTATATCCAAAGCCTCCAAGAAAAATATGAATCCGTCCCAGGACTTGGAAGAACTCAAAAGGGATCTTGAGAAGCAAATAAGGGAAGTAGAGAAAAAACTGAGAGTGATGCAAGAAAATCACGAAAAACAAGTCAACAGCTTGCTAAAAGAGAACCAAAAAAATACTGAAGAAAATAACACCTTAAAAAGTAGTCTAATCCAAATGGCAAAAGAGGTCCAAAAAGCCAATGAAGAGAAGAATGCCCTAAAAAGCAAAATTGGCTAAATGGAAAAGGAAGTACAAAGCACTACTGAAGAGAATACTTCCTTAAATATTAGAATAGAGCAATGGGAAGATAGTGACTTTATGAGAAATCATGTCATAGTAGAACAAATCTAAAAGAATGAAAAATTAGAAAACAATGTGAAATATCTAATTGGAAAAACAACTGACCTGGAAAACAGATCCAGGAGAGAGAATTTAAAAATTATTGGACTATCTGAAAGCCATGATGAATAAACAGAGCCTAGACATCATCTTTCAAGAAATTATCAAGGAAAACTGCCCTGATATATTAGAACCAGAGAGCAAAATAGAAATTGAAATAATCCACAGGTCTCCTCCTGGAAGAGATCCCCAAAGAAAAACTCCTAGGAATATTATAGCCAAATTCCAGAGGTCAAGGAGAAAATATTGCAAGCTTCCAGAAGGAAACAATTCAAGTACTGTGGAAACACGATCAGGATAACACAAGATTTAACAGGTTCTACACTAAACGACCGCAGGGCATGGAATATAACATTCCAGAGGGCAAAGGAGATAGGATTACAACCAAGAATCACCTACCCAGCAAAACTGAGTATAATCCTTCAGGGGGAAAAAATGATCATTCAGTGAAATAGAGGGCTTTCAAGCATTCTTGTTGAAAAGACCAGAGCTGAATAGAGAACTGGACTATTATTACACCATGTTAAAGGGGTATACATAAAGGGGGTGGGTATAAATTGACTTTGATGAAATGATGAAAAAAATCTAATCAAGTGGGTTAAATGGATCCAAGGAAGTGAATTAATCTGATCTAAGAAAATGTACTGAGAGAAGAGGAAAGGAGGAGGCAGACAAGAATAAATTATATCACAGGAAAAGGCACAAAAACCTATTACAGCAGAGGGAAAGAAGAGAGGGAGATGAGCATTGTTTTAACCTTACTCTCATCAGATTTGGCTTAAGAAGGGAATAACATAATCAGTTAGGTATAGAAATCTAACATACCCTATAGGCAGTAGGAGGGAAAAGGGGGAAAAAAAGGGAGGAGACTAATAGAAGGAAGGTGGGACTGAGGGAGGCAGTGGTCAAAAGCAAAATATTAGTAAGGAGGGAAAAGGAGAAAAGAGAAAGAAAAGCATAAATGGGGGGAAAAGGATGGAGAGAAAGACACAGATAGTAATCATTGTGAATGTGATATATGAATGTAATGGAATACTATTGTGCTATAAGTAATGATGAACAGGCAGACTTCAGATAAATCTGGAAAGACTTATATGGTCTGGTGCTGAGTGAAATGAACAGAACCAAGAGAATGTTGTACACAGTAACAGCCACATTGAGTGATGAATGACTTTGATAGACTTGGCTCTTCTCAACAATTAAAGGATCTAAGACATCTCCCAAAGCTTCATGATGGAAAATGCTACCCACATCCAAACAAAGAACTATGGAGTTTGAATGCAAATCAAAGCATACTATTTGCTATTTTTTTTCTTCTGCTGTGTTTTGTTTCCTCTTTCTGGTGATTCCTCCTACTAGTTCTAATTCTTACTTACAATATCACTAATGTAAAAATATGTTTAATAAGAATGTTTGTGTATAGCCTATATTAGATTGCATGCCATCTTGGAAAGGGAGGTAGGGAGGGAGAAAGAGAAAAATTTAAAACTCAAAAGTTTATGGAAGTGATTGTTGATAATTCAAAATAAATTTAAAAAAAAAAACTTGCCCAGGGTCACAGTAAGGGTCTGAGACTGGATTCAAACTCAAATCTCCTAGACCCGAGTACAGTGTGGAATCTACTGTCCTCCCTGGCTGCCCGAGGTTTATGTCTCCACCAGCTGCATTACCTGTGTGGCCCTGGACAAATCACTTAACCTCCCAGAGTCCCAGTTTTCTCATCTGTAAATTGTGGTTAAAAATAGCACCTGCACCCACAAAGCTGTTGTGGCTATTGATTGAGATTCCAAATAAAAACTTTGCAAAGTTTAAAACCCTAAAAAATAATAATAATAATAATAATAATAATGACACAGAAAATAAGGACATATGTCAAAACAAGGCCTACTATTAAATATATTTATATTTTTGGCACTGAAGCTAGTCAGGCTAGGCTAGGCTAAGGTCACAGGAACTAGTAGTGTTTGCCAGTTCCTCTCCTTTACATATCATTTGCTTGAGTTAATTGCTCTAAGGTTATTTTAATAGGGTAACTAGCTCCTCAGCCTTTTGGAGAATAATTCAATTTTTGGTTCTAGACTAAAGGGTCTTCCTTGGAAGGAATATTTGGAGGAGGGAGGGATGACAAAGTAAAAAGGTGCCTAGAGTACAAAATGTGTCACCTATGGATTGAGTTTATCCCTATTCATAGAAAAGAAAATACTAAGTAAGAAAGAATCATGGAATGAAAATAGTCATTTGAGAGGCTGATACTCAACTTCATAGGACATTTACAACAGGAGATCCTTAGTAGACAGTTTATATTTCATCTCCACAAGTGGGCTCTCTTTTGTCATTCTTTTTCTTTCTGTGGGACATTCTTTCCTTTTCAGCTGGTCTGCCACTGTTACTGTTGCCAATGCAACTGCTCTGTTAGCAAATACACCACTGCTCAGTTGCCCAGGAAGGTAGAGAGACACCAGTTGCCTTACAAGATTCACAAGGCTCTGTATCAAAGGAAAGAAGATGTAAAGAGACGTTGGCTCCAAATCAGACATAAGGTTGCTTAGGGATCCACTAGCTCATAGATTACAGCCAAGCAGGAGACACAGCTTCTCCCAGTGATACTCTGGGACCCAGAGAGTCATCCTTACACTTCACATTTAAGTGGAAGAAGAAGCCTGAGGGGTAGCAATTGCCCCTTCAGTTTATTGCTGGAATTCCAGCTCAACAGTCAGTAGAAAGAGTCATTATTTCTGACAGGAAGCAGCCAGAGGATATCTCTACCTGTTATGAAGTTGGAGATATTCCTCAAGGGCTTACTATTACATGTTTATTAGTGCAAAGAAAGAAGTAAGCATACACACACACATATATATGTTAGAATGGAAAATCAAGCTAAATGGTAAGGATTATATTTTGAGGAAACAGGAATTTTCTTCTTGTTAGTAGAAGTTTTCTACAAGAAATTATTCCAGGGGATAGAGCCAAGATGTCAGAGTAAAAGCAGTGACTTGCTTGAGGTCTCTCTCAAAGCCTACCAAATACTTGTAAAAATGACTTTAACAAAATTCTAGAGTAGCAAAACCCACAAAAAAAAGAATGAAACAAATTTCCAGCCCAAGGTAACCTGGATGTGTGGGATGGGGGGGAGGGGGGGTGGGGGCAGGGCCAAGATGGTGAAGTAAAAGCAGTGACTTGATGAGCTCTCCCCTAAACCCCTCCAAATACCTGTAAAAATAAATGGCTCTAAACAAATTCTAAAGCAGCAGTATCCATAAAAAGACAGAGTGAAGCAAATTTCTGGCCCAAGACAACCTGGATGGTTCATCAGAAAGGTATATTGTGCTGGGTGGGAAAAGGAGCACAGTTCAGGGTGGTTGCTCAGGCCACAGCAGGCCTCAGAGGACTGAATCATGGGCAGCTGTGGTGCATTCCAGACTTCTCAATCCACGAATGAAGTCCAAAGACAACTTAGAAGGTCAGTGAGAAAAGTCTGTTTCTGTTGTGGAAGAAAGCTAAGTCTCAGCCTCAGTTCCCAAGCAAGCGCAGCCCCGAGGCGATGATTGCATCCTGAGCTTCCAACCCACAGACTGAGGGGGAATCGAGTCACTGATCAGAGGGGGACTGCAGGGATCTCTTTGCCAGTGCTGAGGCAGGAATTTCTTGTTTTGCCCATGCCTCAATCTGAGTCACAGTTCTGGGTGGTGGTCACGGGGTGAGGAGGAGCACTGGCTGGTGGTGGTAGAGCTTTTAGTGGCCGGAGAGAGGAAATTCTCCTCACAATTCCAAGACAGAAAAGACTGCTTGTGGTCACTCATAGACCACAACACAGGCCAGGAAAGGAGTAAACACCTCCCTATCATTCCACCTTGGAAGAACTGAAAATTTACATGTCCCTACAAGTATCTCTGAAAACAGCTGTACAAATCCCCAAAGCTTGGGACAGTACATTCTCTCCACATTGAAAGCAGACTCCTACCTTAACAAAGAGTTTAAAACTCAAGTAATTGGCTGGGATCATGAGCAAGCAGCACAAAAAGAGTCAGACTATATTATCTTACTTTGGTGATAAAGAAGATCAAAACATACAACCAGAAGAAGACTACAAAGTCAAAGCTCTGACATCCAAAGCCTCCAAGAAAAATATGAATCAGTCCCAGGCCTTGGAAGAGCTCAAAAGGGATTTTGAGAAGCAAGTAAGAGAAGTAGAGGAAGAACTGGAAAGAGAAATGAGAGTGATGCAAGAAAATCATGAAAAACAAGTCAACAGCTCGCTAAAGGAGACCCAAAAAAATACTGGAGAAAATAACACCTCTAAAAAATAGCCTAACCCAAATGGCAAAAGAGGTCCAAAAAGCCAATGAGGAGAAGAATGCCCTGAAAAGCCAAATTGGCCAAATGGAAAAGGAAGTCCAAAAACTTATTGAAGAAAATACTTCCTTAAACATTAGAATAGAACAATTGGAAGCTAGTGACTTTATAAGAAATCAAGACGCTATAAAACAAATCCAAAAGAATGAAAAATTAGAAAATGATGTGAAATATCTCATTGGAAAAATAATAGTTCCAAGGGATAGAATTTAAAAATTATTGGACTATCTGAAAGCCATGACCAAAAAAAGAGCCTAGACATCATCTTTCAAGAAATTATCCATCTCCTCCCTTGATTTTGTATTTGACTTTCAAATACAAGACTCAAGTGGAACATGAAGAGGTACACAGGAAAGAGAAATCATAAGAGACTTATTAAGGTTGAACTATTTATATTCCTTCATGGAAAGATGATATTTATAACTCATGAGACCTTTGTCAGTATTAGGGTAGTTGGAGGAAAAAATTATATGGATAGATAGATAGATAGATAGATAGATAGATAGATAGATAGATAGATAGAGGGCACAGGGTGAGTTGAAGATTAAGGGGTCATATCGGGAGAATAAAATTAAGGGAGGAGAGAGGATTATACTGGGAGAAGAAGAAAGGGAGAGGAAGAATGGGGTAAACTATCTCACAAAAAAAACAGAAAAGAAAAGGCTTTTATGTGGAGGGGAAATGGGGGACAGTGAGAGGGAATGAGTGAATATTATTCTCATAGGATTTGGTTTAAGGAGGGAAAAGCATACACACTCAATTGGGTAGGGAAATCTGTCTTATTGTACAGGAAAATGGAGGAAGAAGGGAACAAGTGAGTAGGGGGATGATAGAGAGGAGGGAAGATTGGGAAAGGGGGTAATCAGAAGCAAATACTTCTGAGGAGGAACAGGGTCAAAAGAAAGAATATAATAAATTGGGGGGCAGGATAAGACTAAGGGAAATTGAGTTAGTTTTTCACAACATGTCTCCTATGGAAGTGTTTTGCATAACTGCACATGTATAACCTATATTGAGTTGTTTGCCTTTTCAATGAGGGTGGGTGGGAAGGGAGTAAGGGAGAAAATTTGTAACCAAAAGTTTTAAAAGCACATGTTTAAAAAAAATGTTTTCACATGCAACTGGGAAATAAGAAATGCAGGAAATGAGGTACAGAAATCTTTTCTGCCCTACAGGAAAATAGAAAGGTAAGGAGATAAGAGAAGGGGGAGAGAGACAGAAGAGAGGGCAGACTAGAAGAAGGGGTCTTCAGAATGCATGCCATCTTGGGGCAGGGGGAGGGATGAGATAGGGTGAAAATTTGGAACTCAAAATCTTGTGGAAGTATACATCAAAAACTAAATAAATAAATGTATATTAAAGAAAATTTTAAAATAAAATAAAACTTAAAAAAAGAATAGAATATGAAAATGAAGCCAGAGTCCATTCTGCAAAAAACACAAACTAAACCATAAATAATGTCTATGAATATCAATTTGGAATCTTGAAAAGCTTACATGATAAGTTTTTTTTCTTTTTCAGTAAGAACTAATTTGCAATAGGATAACTAGTTTGGGGGGAAATACTTTCTTATCATTTTCCTCTCCCCCACCCCAATATCCTTCCTTGAATTTTATTATTTTTTTAATATACATTTTCCACCAAAATTAAATTTCAATATAAGAATCCTAACTCTTAATTTTACTCAATAATGACTTTTTTTGGGAGACCATTGGGGTTAAGTGACTTGCCCAGGGTCACACAACTAATAAGTGTCAAGTGTTTGGTCTGAGGCCAGATTTGAACTCAGGTCCTCCTGACTTCAGGACCAGTGCTCTATCCACTGCACGACCTAGCTGCTCCTTTCAATAATGATCTTTTAAAAATGTTCTTGCATGCCTCCATTCGTTTCTCTTAGCAATAACCATAAGGCATTAGGAAATGATTAATTTCTAAATCATTAATTATTTTTTTATTTCAATTCATCTTTCAAGTTGATTCCTAATGAGATCACTTTTCAAAATGGAGTAGTAGCTGGCACCAACATTATTGATATTCCCTTACTGTCAGCGTTTGGGCAGATGGCATTCCATTGTGTATTTTAACAGAAAGTTGGCATGGTTCTTCATTTCATATATAGTTTATTGCACAGGTTTAAATTTATGCTGAGACTTAGAGACTTTGGAACTCAAACATTTTGTGTTGTTGTTGTTAAGAGCTTACATCTACAATGCTAAATACCATCAGAAACAGGATAAAGGAGTGTTGGGTCGAAGGTTGATTTTATCAAATATATATATAGAACCAGAGACTATAGTCTCTTTCCATTTAGAAAAAGAAAGTTATTACATCTTTAATCTTTTATAAGTTTAATTGCACTATATATATATATATATATATATGTATATATATACATATATATATATATGTATATATATACATATATATATATGTGTGTGTATGTATGTATGTATGTATGTATGTATGTATGTATGTCTATTTTATCTTAAGTAATCTGAAAACTTGAGTCCATTCCTCATTGGCTTCTCCTCCTTCTAAATAAGGTATTGAAGGTTTATTTCTGTTCTTTGTATTTTTCCAGTGGTTCATGTTCCAAGCTAAGTGAACAATGTCATTTGATATCTCCTTGAATATATATGTGCCCTTGGTGAAAGATGGTGGAAATATACATTCCACTACAATTTAACCTTTTAATGTGGTATTTCCCATTTCCAATGCACAGAATTTGGTTTGAATATTATGTTTTCAATTAATTTTCATTCCATAGAAGATAAGTGGCTTGTACAGACTACAGAACTTGAAATCACAAAAACTTGATTTTGGATACTGCCTCAGACATTTCAAGTTGTGTGACCCTAAGCAACTCACTTAACTACTCTGTGCCTCTATTTCTTCATCTATAAATCTGAATAATAATAGCATCTACCTCATATGGTTGCTTTGAGTATCAAATGAGTTGACGTGTATAAAGCACTTTACAAAGTTTGAAGAGCTATAGAAATGTTGTTGTTATTAGTCATTCCTTTACAAAAAGAGTTTTCTTGTCAGAATATTACTTGGCTTTACCATTTAGTTTTATCCTCTAAAAACTTCGTGTTTTATAAAAATTGTATCCTAGAAATGAAATAGATTTCAAGGTTATGAAGAATGCTTCCAGGAAGCCTGTAAGAGCTCACCCATATAATTATATACTATATAGATAAACACATGAGAAGAGGAGAAAAGATAAGTGAAAATTTTGGTGTTCTTTTTATAGTGTTAAAAAGAAGTATGGGAAACTGGCTAAGCTTCCAGAGCAGATAGAAGTAGTAAAACCCAGCCTAGCTCTCTCTCTCTCTCTGTCTCTCCTCTCCTCTTAAAAAATCTAGAAAAAGGATCTGGATGGGCCAAATAGTGACCAGGGAGTCCAAGAAGAAAATACAATGGACGACTTTTTTTTCAAGCCAGAAATCAGTAACAAGAGCCAGAGAGCAATTGGATCACTCTGATCCCAGGGCTAGGTTGTGGTGTGTACTATGGACGTGGGGGGGAGGGGAAGGTGAGAGAGACCTGCAGCTACTGAGACCAGATGTGAGGCTGAATTGCTGTTGTGTTCCTGGGCAAAGAGTGGTCATGGATCCAGCTCACATACTGCCGTGGACTTGATGATGAGTAAGATTCAAGGCAAGAAGTTGCTATGTGACACTGACACCATTATGATCTTGCAGATTAGTAGTAGAAATATAGCCTAAGGCTCACAACTGAGTGACAAGAACAGCAAGAACAAACCACAGGGGAATGTGCAGAGTCTTCCAGCTGTCTGGCTAATGACATTTTACTAAGGTTTCAAGCAGGTAGAATTTTACAGTTTTGTAGCCCAGATCCAACCTGGTGTCAGGAACTTGCAAAATTCAGACCAGAATGATAGTCATCATACTCTAGATAAGACCCCTGTAGGCACACTAAAAGTTTCTAAGTCTCCACCCTGAGCTGAGCCTGAGATCCATGAAGAATTTAATTGACACCAGAGAGAGCAGTAGCAAGAGCTCAGAGCATATAAATTAGGGGAAAAAAATCAACACCTCATCATTCTCTCCAGATTTCCATGGAACCTAGCCCAAAAGAAATAAATACATAAATACATACATACATACATACATAGACTTCCATGTTAATGAACTATAGTTGCCCAAGGTATAAAACCAGAAATAAAAATAAACAATTGGTACTCAAATTCAAGCAGAATTTATAAAACAAATGAAGGTAGTATTTTTAAAGAGTTTAAAAATAGTTTGAACTGAATGAGTGTTAGAGAAGAAAATTGAGAGAGGAAAAGAGTTAAAAATTTAGCATAAGTGGTACTAAACCTCACTCAAGTAACAGACTCCTTGAAAATTACTGTGGAACAAACAGACGATTCTCAAATCTACTCTAATCTTTCTGCTGACCTCCAGTCCCTTGTATCTAACTATATAATGGATAATTTGAACAAAACACTCCATCCCTCTACTTCAGGCATTTTCCCAGGCACTGTCATATGTCTAGATATGATCTCATAAGGCATCTCACCTTCAAGTCCTGGTTTTCTGCCTTCCTTCAAATCCCTGATAAAATATCTTCTACACAAAACCATTCTCAATCTGTCTTAATTCTAGTACTTTTTGGGGGGGCTATTTCAAATTTATCCTGGATATATCTTGTTTATACATAGATGTTTATACATACTATAATTGTCTTCCCCATTGAACTATAAAGTCCTTTAGAGCATGGAATGCCTACTGTTTTTCTATGTGTTCCAGGCATTTAGTACAGAGTTTTTCACATATCAGGCTCTTAATAAATGTGTGGGGGGTGGTGTGGGAGAAGTTTTGTAATAGGTTTCCCTGATAAAGTTCTTATTCCTAAGATATATAAGAAACTGATTCAAATTTTTAAAATAAAAATCTTTCACCAATTGAAAAGTTATATACATACATATATATGTATGTATTTGATGTATAAAGGATACATATATATATATATATACATACATATATATATATATATATATATATTTGACATATGAAGGATATATACTAGAAGTTTTCAAAGAAAGTAATCAAAACTATTCAGAAACATATGTGCCTTTGTGACTCAACACTTGGCTTCCATAAGGATTGTCTGATAGCTACATGAACAAGATTCCCTTTATTTCCTGACTGAAAAAAATTGTCTATGGAATCACAAACTTACCTGAACTGATTGAATTTGAAGGGACTTCAAAAGGTTATAGTGCTCACTTCTAGGACTCATTTATTAAATCATCTAAGAAAAGTACTGAGATAAAGATATTATAGTTTCTGGTGATGGTTGTCTCAAGGTTTTAATTTTTCTAGTCAAAAAAAAAATTAGAGTTAATTAATTCTCTCCAGATTTTACATAAGTCATTCTTTTAAAAGAAAAAAGTACAGCAGACTTGTATCTCTCTTTTAAGATCATTTATTCAATAAACAGGAAATAATTTGTTTGAAATGTACAAGCAATTTCTAAAGCACTTCTGTGATTAACATCAAATTAGAGAAAAAGTAAAACTGAGAAGATGAATTACAAAAGGTATCCCCTGAACTCTTCAAGTAACTGATTTTGAAAAGTGGGAAATTAAATGATAAACTATTGGCAGGCAGATAACAAACATTCTATTAAGTATTTGCTAGATGACCATCACTGTGATAAACATTGGGGATTCAAATCCAAGTAAAATGAAAGACAACTCCTGCTCTCAAGAAGCTTACATTCTAACAGCGAAAGACAATAAATTAAAAAAAAACGTGGTTCAAAAGTATTGTTATGAGAGGACAGTAAAGAAGGTACACATGTAGTACACATATCAAAATCTGCTGGGAAGTCAGAAACACAGTTAGAAGAAAAACTTGGAAGAAGATGAAACTTGAATGGTCTCGGTCTGTCCCCAAAATGGAGGCCAATGAAGAAACTCAACTATGGGTGAAGGGGGCTAGAATTAAGTGATGGGATGTTCCGGGGTAAGAAAGTTCCAGGCACTATAGAAATTTTCATCATGAGAAGGCAGCCAAGTCATGTGGCAAAGTCAAGAGAGGAAATAAGAACTATTCACTTAACTAGCAAATAAGAGAAATGTGTTGGCTATAGCTTAGCGATATTTTACTAAAACTTTTAATAAAATGCTATTAAATGAAAACAATATTTTTATTATTTTTTGTGAGGCAATTGGGGTTAAGTGACTTGCCCAGGGTCACCCAGCTAGTAAGCATCAAGTGTCTGAGGCCAGATGTGAACTCAGATCCTCCTGACTCCAGGACCAGTGCTCTATCCACTGTGCCACCTAGCTGCCCCTAAAACAATATTTTAACACATAATTTAATATAAAGAGACCTCTGGGAGTGGAATTAAGATGGCAGAGTAGAGCAAACAGCCAAGCTCTTTTAACATTTCTTTCCTTTAAAAAAAATCCTTCAAATTTAACTCTGGAACAGCATAGCCAACAAAAGGTCAAAGTGAGATATTTTTCCCACCCCAAGACAATTTAAGATGTTGAAAGGAAAAATCTTTGACACTAGGGTGAGGACTGGCATAGAACCTACATAGCAACAACATTACTGTGGGTGCTGGAGGCAGCAACAGGAACAGCAGCATCTTTGGAAACTCTCAGGTCAGAGACAGTAAGGGGATCTGGCAATTGGTCAGAAAGAGATTTTTGGGACCCCTGTTCTAGCACTGGCCACAAGATAGGGTGTGGTTTGGCAATTCCATTGCTTATTCCTATTTAATAGTCGCAGTTCCAGGACAGAGAGGAGTACTTGTAGTCATAACAGATCAGTGTTCCTAAGTAGCAGTATTCCTGAGGAGCAGTATTCCTTTGGTTCCAAGAGAGCAGGAGTTCTGAGGAGCAGTGTCATTTGGTTCTGCCAAGAAGCAATAGGCCTTCCTGAGTAAGAACCTGAGGGAAGAACAAAAAAGCAGTGACCATGCCTCTTCACAGATGATGCCACTTTGAAAACACCTAAAATTTCTAACCTCCCAGAACTAAGTATGAAAATATATATGTGAAAAAGCCTGAAGTTTGGGACAGTGTCCCCTAGAACCACACTGGAAATGGACTCTAACACAAAGTTCAACATCAAGAAAGAGCTGGAAAAAATGAGCAAACAACCCCCCTCAAAAAAAAAAAAAGAAATACATGTATAAATTAAATCAAATTAAAAATTCTCAATTAAATACCAAATTAGAAATTCTGAAAATCAAAGGATACATTAATAAAATCAAAATTCAGAAAACTATTGAACTAATAAATAAAACTAAGAGCTGGTTTTATGGGAAAAGAAACAATAAAATGATGTGAAAAGAGAGAGAAAAATGAAGAAATCAAAGAAATATATAGGCATGTGAAGAAGTGCTCTAAATCCCTTTCAATTAGAGAAATGCAAATTAAAAGAACTCTGTGGTACCACCTCAAAGCTACCAGATTGGCTAAAATGACAAAGAAAGGAAAATATTAAATGTTGTAGAGGATGTGGGAAAATTGGGATGTTAATGCATTGTTGCTGCAGTTGTGACCTGATCCAAACATTATGGAGAGCAATTTAGAACTCAGGCAAAAGATCAACCTAACTTTGCATACCCTTTGAATTACCAATAACACTACTAGGTTTGTATTCCAAAGAGATTATAAAAAAGAGAAAAAATACCTACATGTGCAGAAATATTTATATCAACTCTATTTGTGGTGGCAAAATTGGAAATTGGGGATATGCTTATCAGTTGGGGAATGGCTGAACAAGCTGTGGTATATGAATAAAATGGAATACCATTGTGCAATAAGAAATAATGAACAAGGAAAAAAACAAGAAGGACTTGTACAAAGTGATACAAAATGAAATGATCATAACAAGTAAAATGTTTTACAAAATATCAGCAACAATGTGAGATGATCAACTATGAAGGACTTTGTTCTTCTCAGCAACACAATGATCCAAGACAAATACAAAGGACTCAAGAAAAAAAGTGCTGTCTATATCCAGATAAAGAACTGATGGACTCAGAATGTATATCAAAAGATATGTTTTTCACTTACCTTATTCTTTCTTGTGTTTTTTTTTCCTTTTGACCCTTTTTTTTAAACCATGATTGCGATGATCATGAATATATGTTTTATATGAAAACACACATATAAACTAACTCAAACTGCCTACCATGCTTAGAAGAGGGGAACAGAGAGAGAGAGGGACAAAAATGTGGACATTAAAATGTTGTAAAAATGAATGCTCAACATTTTCTTGATATGTAATTGGGAAAAAATAAAATACTATTTAAAGAAAAAAAGGAGAGAGAAAAGTATAAACAAGGTGGAAATAGGATGGAGGAAAAATATATATTTAGTAATTGTAACTGTGAATGTGAATGTGATGAACTGTTCTATAAAATAGAAATGGATAAATATTTTGTTTACAAGAAACATATTGAAAGCAGAGAGACACACATAGAGTAAAGGTAAAGGGCTTTAAACAGAATATATTATGCTTCAGCTGAAATTTAAAGAAGCAGGGCTATCAATCTTGATCTCAGAAAATGCAAAAGCAAAAATAGATCTAATTAAAAAAAGATAAGGAAGGAAACTACATCTTGCTAAAAGGTACTATAAACAATGAAGCAATATCAGTATTAAACATATATGCACCATGTGGTATAGCATCCAGATTCTAAGAGAAGAAGTTATGCAAGTTACTGAAAGATACAGACATCAAAACTATACTAAGGAGGAACCTCATCATCCCCCTCTGAGAACTATATAATTATAATGACAAAGTAAACAAAAAAGAAGATAAGGAGGTGAATGGAATTTTAGAAAAGTTAGAAATGATACACCTCTGGTGGAAGCTGAATGGAGATAGAAAAGAATATACCTTTTTTCTCAGCATTATATGCCACCTACAAAAAAACCCAAAACTTGACCATGTATTAGGGCATAAAAACGTCACAATCCAAGGTACAAAGGCAAAGTTATTAAATGCAATCTTTTGAGATCATGACTCAATAAAAATTATTTGTAATCAAAGGCCAAGGAAAGAGAGATTAACAATCAATTGGAAACTAAATCAACTAATCCTAAGGAATGAGTGGATCAAACAACAAATCACAGAAACAATCAGTAATTTATCAAAGAGAATGACAATAATGAGACAACATACTAAAATTTATGAGATGTAGCCACAAGAGTTCTTAGGGGAAATTTTATATCTCTAAATACTCACATAAATAAAATAGAGAAAGAAGAGATCAATGAATTGGGTATGCAACCACATAAGCTAGGAGGGGAAAACAAATAAAAAATCCTCAATTGAATACCAAATTAGAAACTGTGAAAATCAAAGGAGAAATTAATAAAGTCAAAAGTAAGAAAACTATTGAACTAATAAATAAAACTAAGAGCTTGTTTTATGAAAAAAAAGCAATAAAATAGATAAACCTTTGGTTAATTAAAAAAAAAAAGAAAACCAAATAACCAGTATCAAAAATGAAAAGGGTAAATTCACCATCAGTGAAGAGGAAATTAAAACAATAATTAGGAGACATTTTACCCAAATGTATGCCAATCAATCTGACAGTCTAAGTGAAATAGATGAATATTTACAAAAATATAAATTGCCAGATTAACAGGAAAAAATGCTTAACCCAGATTTAGAAAAAGAAATTTAAAAAGCCATCAGTGAACTCTCTAAGAAAAAAATCTACAAGGCCAGATGGATTTACAACTGAATTCTACCAAACATTTAAAGAAAAATTAATTCCAATACTATATATACTATTTGGAAACACAGGTGGAGTCCTACCAAATTCTTTTTATGACAAAAATATGGGGGCAGCTAGGTGGTGAAGTGGATAGAGCACCGGCCCTGAAATCATGAGGACCTGAGTTCAAATCCAGCCTCAGACCAAACACTTGATACTTATTAGTCCTGTGACCCTGGGTAAGTCACAATTTAAGCTATTGCAGCTAACTCAATTGCCTAAAAAAAATTTTTACTGATACCTAAATCAGAAAGAGCCAAAACAGAGAAAGAAAATTATAGACCAATTTTGCTAATGCAAATTAAAATACAATATTAACATGGAGATTATACCAATTTATGAGAAGGATAATACACTTGGTTAAGGTGGGATTTTTTTTTTTGTGAGGGCATTTGGGGTTAAGTAACTTGCCCAGGGTCACATAACTAGTGAGTCTTATGTGTCTGAAGCTGTATTTGAGGTCTTCCTGACTCCAAGGCCAGTGCTCTGTCTACTGAGCCACCTAGTTGCTTCTGCAGGATGGGATTTCAACCAGGAATGCAGGGCTGGTTCAGTATTAGGAAAACTACCAACATAATTGACCATATCAATATCAAGACTAACAAAAATCATATGATTAACTCAATAGATGTAGAAGAAGCTTTTGACAAAATACATCTATCTTTTCCATCAAAAACAATAGGAAGCATAGTAATAAATGGAGTTTTCCTTAAAATGATAAGTCGTATGTATTAAAGAAGCATCAGCAAGCATTATATATAATCAGGATATGCTAGAAACTTTCCCAATAAGTTCAGGGATAAAACAAGAATGTCCATTATCATCACTATTATTCAATATTGTACTAGGAATATTAGCATTAGCCAAACGAGAAGAAAAAGAAATTGAAGGAATTAGAATAGGCAATGAGGTAGCACAACTATTACCTTTTGCAGATGATATAATGGTATACTTAGACAATGCTAAGGAATCAACTGAAAATCTACTTGAAATACTTAAACAATGTTAGCAAAGTTGCAATATATAAAATAAACCCACATTAACCATCAACATTTCTATATATTACAATGAAGCCAAGCAGCAAGAGACAAAGAGAAATTCTAACTATCTGTAGACAATATAAAATGTTTGGGAGTCTACCTGCCGAAACAAGACAAGAACCATGTGAACCAAATTATAAAACACTTTTCAGAAGAATAAAGTCAAATCTAAATAACAGAAAAATATAAATTGCTTAGGGTAGGCTGAGCTAATATAATAAAAATTACGATTCTACCTAGATTAATTTACTTTTTGAGTGCCATACCAATCAGACTACCAAAAATTATTTTATATAGGTAGAAAAAAAAATAACAAACTTCTCTGAAAGAACAAAAGGTAAAAAAAAAAATCAAAGGAATTAATGAAAAAAAATGCAAAGGAAAGTGGCCTAGCAATATCAGATTTAAAACCATATTGTAAAGTGGCAATCATCAAAACTATTTGGTACTGGCTAAAAAATAGAGTGGTGGATCAGTAGAATAGGCTAGGTATTTAAGACACTGTTGTAAATGGCTATACTAATTTACTGTTTGATAAATCCAAAGACTGCAGCTTCTGGGATAAGAACTCACTATTTGACAAAAATTGCTAGGAAAACTGGAAAATAGTATGACAGAAACTAGGCATAGACTAACATCTCACACTGTATATGAAGGTAAGATCAAAATGGGTATGTGATTTAGACATAAAGGGTTGTACCATAAGCAAATTAAGAAAGTAAGGAGGAATTTACCTGTCAGATCTATGGGAAAAGAAAGAATTTGTGACCAAACAAGAGATAGAGAACATTATGAAATGCAAAATGGATAATTTTGGTTACATTAAATTAAAATGCTTTTGTAGAAACAAAATCAATAAAACAAAGATTAGAAGGAAAGCAGAAATTTGGGATACAATTTTTATAGACAGTGTTTCTGAGAAAGGCTTCATTTCTCAAATATATAGAGAAGTCAAATTTATAAGAATACAAGTCATTCTCAAATTGATATGAACAGGCAGTTTTAAGGTAAAATTAATCTATAGTCTACAGCAATCTACAATCACATAAAAATGTTCTAAATCACTATTGATGAGAGAAATGCAAATTAAAACAACTCTGAGGTACCACCTCACACTTATCAGATTGGCTAATGTGACAAAAAAGCAAAAAAAAATGATATATGTTGGAGATGATTTGAGAGAAGTGGGACATTAATGCACTATTGCTGGAATTGTAAACTGACTCAACTATTCTGGAGAGCAATTTGGAACTACATCCTGAGGGCAAGCAAACTGTTCATACCCTTTGAGCCAGCAATACCACTACTAGGTCAGTACCCCAAAGTGATCATAAAAAAGGGATAAAAGATCCACAAGTACCAATTTTTTTTTCAGCCAAAGACAAGATTTATTAGAACATCTGCCATATTGGTCAGACTCTTAAGGAATCAAAGCATTATTTAGCTATTGGCTAGATTATAAGAATCTGAGCACCTGAATGGAGATAAGATGGACCTTATATACAGAAAGACTGGGAGAGATCTAGGAATGCCCAACTAGTCTGAGGAGACTGTGAGGCAATGGAATGCCAGGGACCTGGACAAAGTGGTCAAGGGAGAATGGAGCCCAGTTGGGATTAAGGCTGGGAAGTGGCCTAGGGCCATAGGGAGGTAACACAGTAGAGGACTAGGTTAGGTTAAGAGTAACAGAGAATTGGGAAATTGGATGCAGCCACAATGAAAGACAAGTTAATGGGATTATAGCCTCAGGTGAACTCCAGAGATTTGGCTGTGTGGGAAAGTCCAGGGTTTTTCCTTTCTAGGGTCCAGATCACAACCCCATCATTCCACCCTCAGACAAATGGAACCCAAATTCTTTTGGGATAAAAAGCAAAGGTCTTGGCTTCTGAAACTGCTTTCTGCTGGCAAGGGGCATAGAGTTGGCCCTGCCTCAAGGGGTTCCCAAAGAGGAGGTTGACTGGAATCAAGCACAGGCTGCATCCAGGGAATGATGGGGGGGGCATTGGCTGGTACCCATTGTTTGCCACCAACTGTCAGTGAATAGCCTGTAGTCCAAGTTTGGAGGCTAGCTTCTTTACTTTCAGCAGAATATGCTGAACCTGGGTGATGCTTCCAAGCAAAGGTTGCTCCAGGAACCAAGGCCATTGCCAGGTGTGGGGATCCCAGGATTCCAATCTTGGCTGGAAAAGAATTTAGGATTAGGTAGCTTCCCCAAATGGGCCACAAAAATGTTGAGGTTTAGGGGTGTGGGACCCCAAAATCACAACACTTAGGTCTTGCCCAAATGAATTTGACCCAAGCCTTCTTTCAGCCAAAGTCAGGGTTTGTTAGAACATCCGCCATATTGGCTAGACTCTTAAGGAATCTAAGCATTACTGAGCTATTAGCTAGATTATAAGAATCTGACCAATGGCTAGTTTATAAGAATCTGAGCCAAGTAAAAAAAAAAATTTATAGCAGCTCTTTTTGTAGTGACAAAGAATTGGAAATTGAAGGGATGTCCATCAATTTTGGAATGGCTGAACAAGTTGTGGTATATGAATGTAATGGAATACTATTGTGCTCTAAGAAATGATAAGCAGGCAAATTTCAGAAAAACCTGGAAAGACATACATGAGCTGATGCCGAGTAAAGGGAGCAGAACCAGGACAACATTTTATACAGTAACACTAACATTGGGTGATGATCAACTATGATAGACTTAGCTCTTTTCAGCAATACAGTGATACAAGATAATTAAAAGGACCCATGATGGAAAATAATATCCATATCTAGATAAAGAACTATGGAGTCTGAATGCAAATAGAAGCATACTGTCTTCACTTTTTTGGGTTTTGTTTTTTCTTTCTCATGGTTTTTCCCTTTTGTTCTGATTCTTCTTTCACAACATGACCAATGTGGAAATATGTTTAATATGATTATACATGTGTAACCTATATAAGATTGCTTGCTGTCTTGGAAAGGGGGTAGAACAGACTGTGGGAGAAAAATTTTGAGCTCAAAATCTTGTATAAATTAATGTTGAAAACTATCTTTACATGTAATTGAAAAAATAAAATACCATTAAATGAAAAAAAATTATTAAAGGAAATGACAGGAATGAAACATATACCAAAATTTATGGAGTGCAGCCAAAGTAGTACCTAGGGAAAAAAATTATATCGCCAAAAATATACATCAATAAAACACAGAAAGAACAGATTAATGAATTGGGTATGTAACTAAAATAATTAGAAAAAACAAATTAAAAATTTTCAATTAAATACCAAGATGAAAATCCTGAAAATGAACAGATGAATAAATAAAAAGATAGAATTAATTAATGAATTTAGAGTTGGTTTCATGAAAAACCCAATAAAATGGGTAAATCATTAATCAATTTATTTTAAAAAAGAAAGAAAAAAGGAAACAAATTACCAGAACAAAAAATTATATGAGTAAATGCAACACCAACAAATATGAAATTAAAGCAACTTTTAGGTATTATTTTACCCAATTGTATGCCAGTAAAACTGACAATACAAGCAAAATTGATGAAAATTCACACACACAAAAAATGTTAATTATCCAGACTAACATCAAAAGAAATAAAATACCTAAATACTTCTTTATTAGAAAAACAAATTGAACAAGCCACAAATATCTCTCTAAGAAAAATCTTGAGGACTAGATGGGTTTACAAGGCAATTAGAGCAAACATTTGAGGAAAAAAATAATTCTAATATTATGTAAAACAATTAAAAATACATAAAGAAGGAATCTAATCAAATTCCTTTTGTGACAAAAAAAATATGATTTTGATACTCAAACCAAGGAGAAGAAAACAAAGAAAAAAACTATAGGCCAGTTTACTTAATGCTTATGGATGCAAACATTTTAAATAAAATACTAGCAAAGAGAATACAGCAAAATAACAGAATGATCATACACTATGACTTGATTTAGATTTCTACTCTGACATTGTAGGGCTGGTTAAATATTAGGAAAAACAATAGTGTAACTTACAAGATCAAAAAAGAAAGAACAAAAATCACGTAATTATCTCTATAGATGCAGAAAAATCTTTTAACAAAATACAACACACATTTCCATTAAAAATGCTAGAAAGCATTGGAATGAATGGAGCCTTTCTTTTAAAAAAAATAAATATCTGATTTAATTGACCTTACTCCAAACTAAATTTTAAGTGAATATTTTTATAAATAAAAATGTATTTATTTTTCTTAGTAAACAAAATCACTATTTATTTCTGAATTTTTTTATTTATAAAAGTTGAATTCCAAATTCCCTTCCACATAATCCTTACCCTATCTACTGAAAAGGCAAGTAATATTATATCAATAACACACCCAAAATCACATGAAAAATTAATCATATTCTAAAAAAAGAAAAAGAAAGTGAGAAAATTATACTTCAGTTTGCACTCAAATTTCATTAGTTCTCTCTGGAGATGCACATCAATTTTTTTTTTTCATCATGAGTCCTTTGGAATTATCTTGGATCATTGTGTTGATCAGAGCAGCCAAATCTTTCACAATTGATCATCATTACGACATTGCTGTTCACAATGATATTTCAATTCTTCTCACTTCAGTTTCATCAGTTAATATACACTTTGCCATGATTTTTTGAAACCATCCCCTTCATCTTTTCCCACAACATAATCATAGTCTATCACAATCATATGCCACTTGTTCAGCCATTTCTCAGTTAATAAGCATTCCCTTGATTTCCAATTCTTTGCCACCACAAAAGAGCTCTCTCTCTCTCTCTCTCTCTCTCTCTCTCTCTCTCTCTCTCTCTCACACACACACACACACACACACACACACATATATACAGCTACACACACACACACACATATGTGTATAGACCCTTTTTTGCTTTTGGATCTATTAGGTACACAAATCTATTACTGGTAATGCTGGATAAAAGGGTAGGCACAGTTTTATAACACTGTGGGAATAGTTCCAAATTGTTTACTAGGTTGGTTAGACAACTTCATAACTCCACCAATAGTTGATTAACGTACCTACTTTCCCTCATCTTTTTCAGCATTTGTCATTTATTATAGGTGGAAGGTGGTACCTCATAGTTTTTTTTTAATTTGTATTTCTCTAATCAGTAGTGATTTAGAGCATTTTCCTTATGATTATAGATAGGTTTGATTTATTCCTCTAAAAACTAATTGTTCATATTCTTTGACCCATTTATCATTTGGGAAATGGCTCTTGTTTTTGTAAGTTTGACCCAGTTCAATATATATTTAAGAAATCAGGTCTATATCAGGAAAATGTTCTATATATTTTTTGATGTTGCTTCATTCTCAATGGTACCTTTTAGCAAAATGTGCTTTTCCTAATTATATTTTTTAGTTGGGTCTATTTTTATCTTTGCTGTGTTTGAGATCATGAGCTCTACATTTGCTTTTTTTATTTCACCTTAAGTATACTACATTTTGTTCTAGCCTTTTATTTTAACTCTGTGTGTGTCTCTCTGTTTCAAGTATGTCTTTTATAACAACCTATGGTTAAATTCTAGTTTCTAATCCATTCTACTTTCCTTTTCCATTCTATGAGTGAGCTCATACCATTTACATTCACAATTATGATTACTGTTTATTTCCCTCTATTCCACTCTTCTTCTTCTTCTTCTTCTTCTTCTTCTTCTTCTTCTTCTTCTTCTCTTCTTCTTCTTCTTTCTCTCTTTATCCTGTATCTCCTCAGAAGTCTGTTTTGCTTTTAAACACTGTGCCCTTAATCTGTCCTCCACTTTATCCCCCCCCCATATATCTTATTCTCTTCCTTTACTTTTTCCTTACTGGGTAACATACCTTTCTATATCCAACTGAGCATGTATGTGTATGTTTGTGTGTGTGTGTGTGTGTGTGTGTATCCTTCCCTCTTTGAACAAATTTTGATGAAAGTGAGTTTCAAGCATTGCCTGCCACCACCACCCATTTTCCCATCTATTGTAAAAGCTCTTCCTTGTGGACCTCTTTGATGTGAGAAAAATTTCCCAATTCTGTTTCTTCTAGTATATTCCTCTTTCTCCCCACTGCAATTTTTGTGGAATCATTCCAAAATAATCTACTCACACACATGCCCTCTATCTATGTAAACTCCTTTAACTGCCTTACCAATAGTTCTAAGGAGTTATATGTATCATTTTCCCATATAGCACTGTATGATTTCTCTTACTTGCTTACATTTTTATGCTTCTCTGGAGTCTTGTATTTGAAAGTCAATTTTTATTTTCAGCTCTAGTCTTTTCACCAAGAATGCTTGAGAGACCTCTATTTCTTTAAATATGCATTTCCCCACTAAAGAATTACACTGAGCTTTGCTGGGTAGGTGATTATTTGCTGTAATCTTAATTACTTTGCTTTCCAGAATACCATATTTGCAAGCCAATCAGTTCCTTAATATGGAAGCTGCTAAATCTTGCGTGATCCTGATTGTGGCTCCATAATATTTTTTTTTTCCTTTCTGGTTGCTTGAGAACTTTCTCTTTGATATATGACCTCTGGAAATTGGTTATAGTAGTCCTGAGAGTTTTCATTTTAGGATCCCTTTCAGTAGGTTATAATTGGATTCTTTCAATTTGTGTGTTACTCTCTAGATATGATGCAGAAATCAGATGACCTTATTTTTTAGCACAAATGTAGCCATCCTATCTTTTAAAATGCTCTCTAGTGATGTGTCTTCCTTACTTATTCAGGGACGAGTCTTCCCAATTAATCCATCATCATAATCTGTCACCCACACTAATTTTATTCTGTTCTCTTACATCCCCAATTCTTATGGAGGTAACCAAAGAAATTACTTTCCTTTAGCTGTTCCATTATGATCTGGGTAGGAGTGCATCTCTAGATTTTTCTGTCCCTTATCTTTCCTTTTCCTACCACAGAACTTCCCAGAAGTGGTCCTTTCCAGAAAATTTAGATATTATGGAATTTAATGAATATTATGCATATTTTAGGATTTAATTAACTCAATCTTTCCTTCCTTTCTCATATTTTTAAATGTCTCCCTAATTTGGAGCCCTTATATAAGTTTAGTCCCTTTATGATTCTTCTTTGTTTTTCTTCATTCCTCTCGTTTTGGTCTTCAAAACCAATAGCCCATAAATATAAGAGAACTGATGATAAAATCATAGTATGGAGAGGTACATATAGTGCTAGTCTCAGAACTAAAAATAAATTTCAGTTCAAGTTGTACTTCTGAAATTTTTTGGCTGTGTGATCACTTAAACTCTCAGTGTTCTTGGTAGCCCTCTAAGATTTACTATAAGTTACAGAAAAAAAGTGTTAACTTTGATTGATAGAAGGAACTTGTACATCAGAAACAATTTTTATCAATAAAATCTAAGTCCAGTCCCTATCCTGATTTAATTAGTATTGGTGTGTATGTGTGTATAGAGGGGATGGTAATTGTTCAGATTCATCTTTCTTGTATTTCTGTTGTTTCAATTGTTTGCAAATATAATATTCTGCTGACTTTTTTCTGCCTTGTAATACCTCTAAATATTTCTTGTGTCATTTTTCTTTAACAAAGACGTGTAGATTGGACTGATTAATTCTGTATTGAAAAATTCTGGCAGTATTCTTGTATTATTTCTTACAATATGATATTCAAGTGTTTTTTATTCTCATATTCTTATAGAATACTTAGAATCCTTAAGTTATCTCTTCTTCAAAGGCATTTGCTTCTACTTATATGGCAATCATATATTCTTCTAACATTGTTGCTTTGTGTTTTTCTTCTGACCACTTTTCTTCTATATTTGGATAGTTACAAAACTCATTCTCTCTTTGAAATCTTCTGATTCTTGGGGAGAATCTCCATTTTGTCTTCTAAGTTCTGTACATTTAGATCATTTGTGTCTTTTTAATATTGTTGTGAGAGCTCTGACTTTTACTTAATTTCCTTCTTAATATATTACTTTAAAAAGATTTATTTCTCTTTTGAACTATTATAGAGTTTCTCCCCTCTCACCCTGCCCCTGACCTTTGGAGAAGTGAAAGATTTCTCTTATTGATCAGAGAATCTTTGTTAATTGTTCTTCATATTATAATACTTTTTTTCTTGTATTCTGTACTTCTTTGTGTTTCTACTCATTTTGTTTTTCCTTTATACACATCTCTCTTGGTTTATCTGCTTGTGACTTAGGTTTATAACCTCACATTTCCCCTTGGTCTTTTAGGCTTTCTTTTATATTTGTAGATATTCACTTCCAATTACCCTAAAAATTCTTTGGCCCCTCTCCCTTCTATTTCTATAAGATACCCTCAAGGCTAGGCATAGTCTCCTCAAATTTGGGATTATGGACTCATAGTCTTGATCTTTTCCCTGAGGAAATTCTTTTTGGAAAAGCTTAAAGGTTACTTTCCCTCAGGCTTAGAAGATTTTTACTTCTGGTCAACTCCCTTTGAGCTTCTCCTCTTTCTTTTCTCTACATGCTCAATTTGCTCTCCCTTTCTGATGTTATTTTATTTGAGATACACACACACACACACACACACACACACACACACATACATACATACACACATACATATATATGTCTATATATTCTACGGCAATGCTTCTCATGCTTCTCAAAGTGTAGTCTAGGAACATCCCAGAAAATCATAATTCTTATCATAATAGCACTGACATTTTAATTTTTAAAATGATAATTGTAAGAATTCAAAGAGATTTTGAAAACAAAAAGTTTGAGGATCACTATCAAATGGAATTTCTGTCTTTTTATCTTTCAGTTTCAACATTAATTACTCCAGATAAAATGCATATTTATATCTGTGATTGAATATATGGGAGAGAGGGGGCTATCAAAAACAATTGCTCTATTTTCAAGCTAATCATGTAATCTCACCCTCTGTAAGATTTTTAAATCAGTGTAAGCCAATATTGCCTTTGGCTATTATTTATCTCCAATTGTCACAAATAGCAATTATTTCTTAGATGATGTGATCTCTAGGCTTTTTGGTCTAATTATTATGGAAATCAGCTTATATTGTGTTAACAGAGTAGCAAGGATCATTTCATATTTTTATATTTTTCATTATTTCATAGTTTGTTGTGGGGAAAAAATCAATAGCTTCAACTACTAATGATGAACTGCTCCATATTTAACAAAAAATAATCAGGAACCAAGCCTAATACATTTCCAAAGCCATACTAAAATCTTTTAGAACCTACCAGGCCTTCCATTTTACAGCCATAGTCTATGAGAATCCTTGTTCACCTATATGCTCTAACAATACATCAGAAGACTTTTATTCAACAAGTTTAAAATTGCATGAATGTTAATGAATTCTTTTTCAGTAGAAAACAAAGCCATTATCTTAATGGGGGGTATTTCTTCCCAGCCACTTAGTTGCTTTATTTACAAGAGTTTTTGTTTTTAAGTGGTTGTGGGTCTGTTTTTTTAGAATATCAAAATCAAAAGTTTGAATTTTTTATTTTGTATCTATCTACTATCATTATTGTTATTATAGAAGAACAATGACTAGATAGAATATGTTACACTTTCAAGTGAGTTAGCCTAAAGATAAATGTTGTTTGAAAAGGCCTTATATGTTCGAATAATTTTTAGAACTTCTAAAGGATCATAACTTTTAATTTTTTAATGTCAATGAATTCAGGTAATTCTTTTAAAACTGATGCTACTATTTATTACACTATTTGTACCTTTCCAATTTCATTCACTAGTCACAGCCAAGATGGTAGAGTAAAGGCAGGGTTTCTTCTGAGCTCCCTCCTAAACCCTTCCAAATACCTTTAAATAATGTCTCTAAACAAATTCTAGAGCATCAGAACCCACAAAAAGACAGAGTGAAACAATTTTGCAGCCCAGTACACCTTGGAAGTTCAGCATGAAAGGTCTGCTGCACCAGAGTGAGAAAGAAGCACAGTCTAGCACAGGCTGCATCAGTGTAGACTGGGCTCCAGCAAATCTGGAGCAGGTTTTGAGGTGATTGAATCAGTGGCAGCAGTAGCAGTTTTCAGACCTCTCAGTCCACAGACCAAAGACAACTTAGAAGATCAGTAGGAAAGGTCTGTTGCACCTGTGTGAGAGAGGAGTACAGTCTGGTATAAGCTAAGATAACTCAGCCCAGGCCCCAGCAAACCAGGAGAAGGCATTGGGAGGCACTGAATCAGTAGCAGAAGTGGTTGTTTCCAGAGCCCTCAATCCACAGAGAGTAAGGGATTTGAACAACTGGTCAGAATGTTCTCTATTGCTTTGCCCATACTTGGAACCAGGTCACAGTCCTGGGTGGCAGTCCCAGGTGAGGAGGAACACTAGCACATGAGAACTCATAGCCACAATGTAGCAGGGACTCCTCACAGTTCCAGAGCAAATAAGAGTGTTTGTGGTCATTCACAGACCAGAGTACATGCCTGGAGAGTAGTAAATACTGCTGCTTAGATCATACCTCCTTGGAAGAACTGAAAACTTACAGGTTCCCAGAATTATCTTTGAAAACAGCTGCACAAAACTACTGAAGCTTGGGACAGTGCACCATCCACCCTGGAAG
Organism: Phascolarctos cinereus; assembly: GCF_003287225.1. NCBI lineage: Eukaryota > Metazoa > Chordata > Mammalia > Diprotodontia > Phascolarctidae > Phascolarctos > Phascolarctos cinereus. The sequence continues at coordinate 286,641,568 of NW_027555847.1, read as the reverse complement.
CAAAACCCTGCTTTGACAAAGACTTAAAAGACAAGTAATAGGCTTGGGAAATCAGCAAACAACACGAAAAAAACAATCTGACCATAGGAAGTTACTATGGTGACGAGGAAGATCAAAACACACACTCAGAAAAAGATAACAAAGGGATTAAATTCTTAAAATCTAGCCAATATCTCACTAATATTCAGAATCCTTAAAAGTCTGACCAATATGACAAATGTTCTAATAAACTTTGTCTTTGGCTGAAAGAAGGCTTGGGTCGAATTCTTTTGGAAAGGATCCAAGTGCTGTGATTTTGGGGTACCAGTACTCCTAAACCCCTAAACCTCAACATTTTGGTGGCCAGTGCAGGGAAAATGCCTAATCCCAAGTGCTTCTCTAGCCAAGACTGGCAGGTATGTAAGCCTCCCCCCACCTCTTTATTGCTCTGCAGTTGGGGTCGCACTCCAAGCACCAAGGGTTAGAAGTGGCTTTTGGGCAGACAGTTAAGAGGCTGTCTTGCACTAGGTCTGATGCTCTCAGGCTCTCAGTCCACTGGGTCAGTTTGAAGCCATGGACCTGGGTACAACTTCCATGGCATAGAGGACAAGGACAGACACCCTAACTGGAAGTGTATGCCCAATTCTGTCAGTTCTCTAGGTGCTAGAGAACTGGGGAAAACTGCAGTTGCTTTTTGGTTCCCTGAGACTTACTTACTCCCTTCCCTCTACACCCCTGAATCCTCCTTCATGGAGGTTACAGGGAAAAGTTAGAACAGCTAAAACTATCTTGGCATATTTTGGAGGTTTTCTGATTGATCATTAAGGAGTTTTCAAATTCCTCCTTACAACCCTGGTCACTCTTTTCTCCCACTCCCTTCCCTTGAGTCAAGGAGGTATGTTAACTCCTCTCACAGGAGAAGAGAGTTTCACCCTTTACCCCTCACCTTTGATTTCACCCTCCCCCACCTGGGAAAATAAGTATGTGGGAGGGGCAGCAGCTATAGCATGGGCCCCACTGGCAATGGCCTTAGGTCCTGGGGCAACCTTTGCCTGGAACCATCAGCCAGGTTCAGCACATCCTGCTCAAGGTAAGGAAGCTGGCCTCTGAACTTGGGTAAGCATGCTCTTTTAAAGTTGTAGTTTTAACTGTTAATGATGAGATGTTGATTCTCTGTGTAAAGTAATTTGGAAATGCATTTAACAAATTTGAAATTACCTGATTGGTAATGGGTTTGTTTCAAGTTTCAAATTGTGAACTTTTTGTATCAGTTATGTCAAGCAACTTTTCATAATTTGGTTACCACTAACATAATTTGGCTATTGTTGGTGACTGTCTTAATGTGTAAACTTGCCAAAAAGCTTGTTTGGTTATGCATGGCTTGCTGAGAATTTGCAAGTATTTAGAAATCTCTAATGATTGGCTTTTTACACCAGGAAAAATTTAAATTTGAAATGTAAATCCTGGAAAACTTTTTCCTAAGCTGTGATTAATGAAACTTACTGTTTGAGGTAAAAGCCCATAGGATTTTATTTTGAGTTGTCTGATGGATCATAATCCATAGATAATCAATCCACCATCTGAAAGAAATGCCACAAGCTACTCAGAGAATGTGATACTGGTGGGAAGTCAGCATCAGGAAAAGCTGAGAAGACAATTTTAGCCTCAGTCTAAGATAGGATCCTCCTGCTGAGGTTCCCCATTATGTTCCTTTGAAAAGGAGTGTTACTAATCTGGCTATTCTGAATTATCCGAATACAAACAGAGGTAAGGATGTTTTATCCTCTCATATTTGGGCCCTAAAGTCCCTGCTTCATATTTGAACCCTGCAGTCTTTTTGTCAGATTTGTGTCTTTCAGACTACAGGCCATTCACCTGCAGTTGATAGCAAACAGTGTGTACCAGCCAATCCTCCCCCCCCCAATCGTTCTCTGTATTCAGCCTGTGCTTAGTTCCAGTCACCCTCCTCTCATGAGTTACAAATATCATCTTTCCATGCAGAAATGTAAACAGTTTGACTTTAATAACTCTCTCAAGATTTCTCTTTCCTGTTTACCTCTTCATGTTTCTCTTGAGTCTTGTATCTGAAAGTCAAATTTTCTACTCAGTTCTGGTCTTTTCATCAAGAGTGCTTGAAAGTCTTCTATTCCATGCAATGTCAATTTTTCCCCTGAAGGATTATGCTCAGTTTTGCTGGATAGGTGATCCTTGGTTGTAATCCTATCTCCTTTGCCCTCCAGAATATCATATTCCATGCCCTCTGGTCCCTTAATGTAGAAACTGCTAAATCTTGTGTTATCCTAATTGTGTTTCCATAATACTTGAATTGTTTCTTTCTGGCTGCTTGCAATATTTTCTCCTTGTCTTAGGAACTCTGAAATTTGGCTACAACTATTCCTAGAAGATTTCCCTTGGGGATCTCTTTCAGGAGGTGTTGGTGGATTCTTTTAATTTCTATTTTGCCCTTTGGTTCTAAAATATTAGGGCAATTTTCCTTGATAATTTCTTGAAAGATGATATCTAGGCTCTTTTTGGATCATTGCTTTCAGATACTCCAATAATTTTAAAAGTCTCTGTCTTGAAACTATTTTCCAGTTCAGTTTTTCCAATGTGCATTTCACAATGTTTTCTATTTTTTCATTCTTTTGAGTTTGTTTTACAGTGTCTTGATTTATCATAAAGTCACTAGTTTCCAATTGCTCCATTCTAATTTTTGTTGTTGTTTTTTGGGTTTTTTTTTAAAAAGGCAATTGGGGTTAAATGACTTGCCCAGAGTCATACAGCTAGTAAGTGTCAAATGTTTAGTCAGAGGCCTGATTTAAACTCAGGTCTTCCTGACTTCAGGGCCAGTGCTCTATTCATTGCACCACCTAGCTGCCGCTTCCATTCAAATTTTTAAGGAAGTATTTTCTTTAGTAAGCTTTTGCACTTCCTTTTCTATGTGGCCAATTTTTGCTTTTGAAGGCATTCTTCTCCTCATTGCCTTTTTAGACCTCTTTTTCCACTTGGGTTAGGGTATTTTTAAGTGTTATTTTCTTCAGTATTTTTGGGGGTCTCCTTTACCAAGCTGTTGACTTGTTTTTCATGATTTTCTTGCATCACTCTCACTTTTTCCTCTACTTCTTACTTGCTTCTCAAAATCCTTTGTGAGCTCTTCCACAACCTGGGACAAATTCATATTTTTCTTGGAGGCTTTGGATGTGGGATCTCTGACTTTGTTGTCTTCTTCTGGTTGTATGCTTTGATCTTCTTTGTCACCAAAGTAAGATAATATAGTCTGACTCTTTTTGTGCTGCTTGCTCATGATCCCAGCCAATTACTTGAGTTATAAGCTCTTTGTTAAGGTAGGGGTCTGCTTCCAGTATGGAGAATGTGCTGTTCCAAGGTTTTGGGCTTTTGTGCAGCTGTTTTCAGAGATACCTCTAGGGACTTGTAAATTTTCAGTTCTTCCAAGGTGCTATGATCAAGGGAAGGTGTTTACACCTTTCCTGGCCTTTGTTCTGGTCTATGAGTGACCACAAGCAACCTTTTCTCTCTTGAAACTGTGAGGAGGATTTCTTCTCTACCACCACTACAAGCTCCACCATGCCAGTGCTCCTTCTTGCCCCAGGACTGTGACTAAGATCCAAGCATGGGCAATGAAAGGGAATCCTGCACCAGTAGAAGGATCCCTGCAATTCCCCCTGTGATAAGCCACTTGATTCCCCCTTTTCTGTGGGCTGAAGCTCCAGAAACAGCCACTGCCCCTGAGTCACGTCTGGACCTGCTTCTCTCTCACTGCAGGCACAGAGTTTTCCTACTGACCTTCTAAGTTGTCTTTGATGTTCATGGGTTGAAAAGTCTAGAAACTGCCACTGCTGCCTGTGATTCAGTCCTCTGAGGCCTGCTTCGGGTTCAGTGAGGCCTGTGTGCCCATGCCAAACTGTGTTCCTCTCCCAGCCTGGCACAATATACTTTTCTGATCAACCATCCAGCTTGTCTTGGGCTGGAAATTTGTTTTACTCTGTCTTTTTGTGGGTTCTGCTGCTTTAGAATTTGTTTAGAACCATTTTTTACAGGCATTTGGAGAAGTTTGGTGGAGAGCTCAAGTAAGTCACTGCTTTTACTCTGCCATTTTTGCTCCACCTGCTACATGAATTATTCCTACCAATTTACATATAAGGAAACCATAAAAGAGGGGTTGATATTGCCTGCTTAAGGTCATACTGATAATAGAAGAATGAGAATTCAGATCTCCTGACCAACAGTCTCTCTCTTTCTGTCTTCTGTCTCTGTCTTTATTGCTCTGTATCTTTATTTCTCTGCAATAGATACTGGTGTATTATAGCAAACAACCCAGGGGTGATGAGGGGAGGTGATTCTTTAAAGATGGAAAAAGTCTTTTCCAGAGGGTCTTTGAGAAGATAGGCATTATAATGCATTGCTGATGATAGCTGTGAATTGTTTCAACCATTCTTGAAAAAAAATATAGAAGAGACTATATTTTTCATTATCTTTGATTTAGCAGTATCAGTACTGGGAACATATTGAAATAAAACAAAGACATAGGGAAAAGTTCTATACAAACCAAAATATTCTTAGAAGCTCTTTTTGAAGAAGGAAATACTGGAAAGAATGGTTGTTCATCAATTAGCAAAGTGAGGTATAATTACATAATGAGAAGATAGAGAAATTTTAAGAAGACACTATAAATGAAACCGTAATCTTTTCTTTCTTCCTTCTTTCTTTTCTTTTTTTCTTCTTTCCTTCTTTCCTCTTTTTTCTTCCTTCCTTCTCTATATCTCTCATCTCTCTGTCTTTCTGTGTGTCTCTTTGTGTCTGTCTGTGTCTCTCTGTTTCTGTGTTGCTGTGCCTCTGTCTCTGTCTCTCTCTGTATTTCTCTCCATCTCTCTCTCTGTCTCTTTTTTACTCTCTCTCTCTCTCTCTCTCTCTCTCTCTCTCTCTCTCTCTCTCTCTCTCTTTCTCTCAGAGGTTAGGGTAACCCATGGAGGGTTTGTTGTCTTTTTCATTACAGGTGTGTTATCATCTCCATGTCTAAATCCTCAATTTTCACTTGAAATGGAAAGCAGGTTTCCAAGATTATTCTTATCCTTAGGTCAGTAGGAGTAATCCTAAATGCTTAGGGTTTTCAACACTTGCTCATGACCTTTCACGTAATGAATTCTTCATTGTCATTCATCTAGTAGGACTCCTGACTTTCATGTAAAATAATTTACTGAGAAAGTATAGCAAGAAAATAGTTATGAACACAATAGTTGTAAACTTCCCCCTTGCATGCACAAGATCCCTAGGGAAAGTAGATTCAAATTTAAAATTCAAAGTTAATGAAGCATATGTTCAGAGAACACACATGCCAAACAAGTACCTCCCATATCCTGGTAACTAAGAATTCCTTTCTCATTTCATGTGATCTGCATGACGTTCCCCTTAGGCATAAGTCTTTGCTGGGCTTCAAGTATCAGTGCCTTTCAAGAATATATAGCTAACAATTCTCTCCATTATTGTTATAGTCCTTTAATACTGCTACCAAATTTGGATAATTGACTTTCCATATCTATCTGCAAGTACCTCCTTCATCATTGGCCACTGCAACTGCCTCCAGCGTACTCTGCTACCCTTTCAAGTTGCCCATGAGACCTCTGATGGTTCTTCCAACTCTTTGGAGTTCAAAGAGTTTTAATTTGTTCAGTTCTATCTCTGAGTATTCAGTAGCCTAATATGAGAAGAGAATGAATACAAAAGAAACTCATGAATCAAGTAAGTATTCATTGACCCATAGAAACTAGATAGCAGCTAGAGACCAGGAACTCAAAGTAGTTCTTACTTCCCTTGATCAAGAAAGGAAGAGAGAGATTAGCATGCCATCTTTTTTCATGTGTTTCCAATTTAGCACCTCCTAAGTCATCAGATCTTCAAACTCATCAGTCAATTATAAAACTTTTTGTGTTCATACTACACAGAATCTTCACTTACTTATGGCCAGAAAGCAGATCCCCAAAAGTCCACATGCTGGATTGAAAACAGGCTGTATGCATTATCTGTAAAACTCAAAGGAAGACTACATTTTAGCATGCTCTGAGGACTGGAGGTTCATTCTATTCCTGCAATCTTCTTAACTTGGAAACAAAAGATCACTATGCCTTTGTGGCCTCTCTCTCATATTGTTTTATTCCTCCCCAAATCTCTATTTTAAAGGAATGTGCCTAGGCCAGTCATGTTCACTCCTTCATTCCTCTCTGGGATCCACTCCTAACTCTCTAAACTTCTTTCATCATCATAATCCCATGCAAGCAATTCCCTTCTCTTTCATTTTAGCTTCCTTTTATGTGTTGTCTTCTCATTCAAATGTAAAACTCCTAGAACGAAGTCTTTCTTTTGCTTATATTTGTATACCCAATGCTTAGCACAGCACTTATTGCATAGTGAATGCTTAATAAATACTTGTTGAGTAGACTTAGAAGAACAAAGGGATAAATACCTACGCTGTAATGCTATGATAATATATAATAAATATCTTTCTTATCTTCATTGATGAGGTAAGTGTGGTCCTGATGTCCAAATTAAGGGGAGAGAGGAGTTAAAGAGAAGAGAGCTACACTTTAAGCTATCCAATGGATATTAATGCTAACATTAAATAAGACATTACAGACTGCAGTAATATGTCAAGAAAGAATTTTCAATGACTAAGTTATACTTATATCAAGAATGAAAGTTGAGTTTAACATCAGGAAATGACAATATAATTAATGGTATAAACAACTGAAACTACATATGCTGTAACACAAAATTCGTAATTATGCCAATAGAAGCAGAAAAAATAATTGAGAAAACTTTTTTTTTATATATAAAAGCCCTAACGGAATAAGAGTGGAAAAATTCTAATTCAATCAAATGCATCTATCTTGAAGAAAAATCTCATATTATTGCAGTGGTAAAAAAAATGTTCTAAATACAGGAATGCAGTTAAAATACTTCTTCCCAATATTGACATAAAGAAATATAGCAATAAAACCTATGAGTAATTAATTAAAGGTATAAACACCAACAAAAAAATTGACACAATTATGCCTATTTGATGACAATAAAGTTTCTAAGAAACCATCAGTGAATCAGCAAGAAGCTAATAGAATCATTTAGTAACTTCCATGGAAAAGCAGGATACCAAATCTTCAATATTTCCATATAGTACCAACGTGAAGTAATAGAAAGTGAAATTCATTCAGAATAACAATACATTGGCAAAAAATATTCACAAGTTAACCTAACCTACCACGTCACACTTAGTACTCCAGAGAAATAAAGCAAGACAAATAGAGTGATAGATTCACTGTTTGTTAGTACACTATATATTTAAAAGCATGACTATATTACATTAATTAATTTCTAAATGTACCACTCCAATCAAACTGCCAGGAAATTAATTTATACAACTAGACAAAATAATAACAGTATTAATTTGGAGGTAAAAAGAATTCCTGAGTCTACAAGGAAATAATTGGGGAAAGAAACTAAGAATGAGGGAGGTATGATATTACCAGATCACAAAAAAGATTTAAAATGGATGATCATTAAAATTATGTGATACTATTCAAATAATAGAAAATTTGATTATCTGAGGATATAAGACACATATGTCCCAGAAACAACTGAATGCAGTATTTGATAAACCCAAAACACTAAGTACCTGGAGAAGGACTCTCCATTTGATAGGAAATGCTATGCAATTCAGGAAACAATTTGGCAGAAACTGGATTTAGACCAATAACTTGAGTTGGTATTTATTATAAAATTACCACGAACTCCAATGAACATGTAATCTATCCTTTGATATAGTGAAATCACTACTAGACTGCACCTAATGAGGTCAATGAAAAAAGGAAATGAATGTTGTGTGTACATATGCTTATGAGTATAACAAAATATCATAGCAACATTTTTCAAAATTAGTAAATAACTGGAAACAAAATTTATGCCCATTGATTGAGTAATGGCTAAAAAATTGTTGTATTATTGTAAATGGGATATTTCTGTTCTTCAAGAACCTAGTAAAGAGAACATTTAAACCAAAAGAACAACACAGATGATGACTAACATAAAATAGATAGTAATACTAAAAAGTTATCTAATTCAGGTGAACTAAAATGACAGATTTCTGTCATAGGGAACTGAGAACTGAATATACATTCATAATAGGCAAATGGATATCATATGCATAGAACATTACCCTCCTTTAGTAACCTCTGAAAGCCCAGAAAATATTGCCCAAGGAAAAACCCTGGAAGAACTGAACCAGAAGAAAGACAGGGTGCAGTAGTCCAGTAGCCCAGGTAGCTTGAGGAATTAATGGGAAAGGTCCCTCTTTCCCTGGGGTAGGGGGAACAGTACAGAATGGGAGGTGTCCCAGCCAGCTAGCAGAAAGCCCCATCCCAGCATACCAGGAGGAGATCCTGAAACCCAGGTATTGGAGCAGGTAAACACCAACAACCTGGACCTCTGAGTGCCTCAGTGGGGGTGGGGAAACTGGGGGAAACCATCTTGGAAAACCCCCAGGTGCCCAACCATTCTACAGCAACCAGCTCTCCCAGTGCCTCAGCAAAACTGAGGGAAGCAGCATTCCAAGAGGCCCCAGGGAGATAAATATCCACAACATCCATCTGAAAGGAGCTGAATAAAGTGAAAGGAAAGGAAAGGGAAAGCAGGCAACCTAGAGTTGCCCTAAAGTTCCATCCTGGCTGACTCCAGCCCAATACCAGGTAAGCTGCCAGAACCCTACAGCCTCCAATTACCAACATTGGAGACCCCAGCACATAAAGCCAATGACCAGGTGCTGGGCTCCTAACACAAGAAGCTTGGGTCAGTGCCCTCTGCTGCCCAGCAGGAGTGCTCAATCTCTTTAAAGCAAAAAGAAATATTCCATACATTCATATTATGAGAACAGTGAAGATCAAGGCAGAAATTCTGAAGAGGACAAAATTGTCAACAAACCCATATCTGGAACCTCAAAAGGAAATATGAACAGGTCTGAAGCCTAAAAAGTATTCTTAGAAGAGCTCAAGAAGGATTTTAAAAGTCAAATGAGAGAGGTAGAAGAAAAAATGAGAGGTATGCAAGAGAGTCAACAGCCTGGAAAAGGAAGGACAAAAATTAACTGTAGAAAACAAGTAAGTCCCTAAAAAATATAATTGGCCAACTGGAAAAAAAAAGTACACTGAAGAAAACAAGTCTGTAAAAAATACGATTGGCCAAATGGGGAAGGGGGTACAAAATCTAATAGAAGAAAACTTGTTAAAAGTTAGAATTAGGCAAATGGAAGCTAATGAGTCTATGAAAGAGCAAGAATCAGTCAAACAGAAACAAAAGAATGAAAAAATAGATGAAAATGTAAAATACCTTATTGGTAAAACAACTGACCTGAAAAATCAATCCAGGAGAGACAATTTAAAAATTATTGGTCTACCTGAAAATAACGATAAAAAAAAAGTGCCTGGACAGTATCTTTCAGGAAATCATTAAAGAAAACTTCCCTGAGGTCCTAGAACCAGAAGGTAAAATAACCAGAGAAGGAATCCAATGATCACCTGTAGAAAGAGATCCAAAATTGAAAATGCCAAGGCATATAGTAACCAAATTCCAAAATTACCAGGTCAAAGTGGAAATACTGCAAGCAGCCAGAAAGAAACAATTTAAATATCGTGGAACCACAGTCAGGACTACACAGGACCTTGCAGCTTCTATGTTAAAAGACCATAGATTGTGGAATATAATATTCCGTAAGACAAAGGAGGTTGGATTACAACCAAGGATCAACTACCCAGAGAAAATGAGGAGATGGATATTCAATGAAATAAGGGACTTCCAAACTTTCCTGACAAAAAGACCAGAGCTCAACAGAAAATTTGATCTTCAAGTGCAAGACTCAACAGAGACATAAAGAGGTAAATGGGGCAGAAAGAAACAAAATATTGTTAATACTGGCAAACTGTTTACATCCCTACAAGGGCAGATGACACTTGTAACTCTTGAGAACCATATTGTTATTACACCATGTTAAAGGGGTATACATAAAGGGGGTGGATATAAGTTGACTTTCAGGTAATGATAAAAAAAATCTAATCAAGTGGGTTAAATGGATCTAAGTAAGTGGATTAATTTGATCTAACTAAGAAAATGTACTGAGAGCAAAGCAAAGGAAGAGGCAGACAATGGTAAATTACAGGAAAAGGCATAAAAACCTATTACAGTAGAGGAAAAGAAGGGAGGGAGATGAGCATTGTTTGAACCTTAATTTCATCAAATTTGTTTCAAGAAGAGAATAACATAATTAGTTAGTTATAGAAATCTAACTTGCCTTATAGGCAGTAGGAGGGAAAAGAGGAAAAATAAAGGATAGAAGGGAGGGAAGAAGTAGTAAGAGTAAAGGGGAAGAAAAGGGCTAGTAGAAGGGAGGTGGAACTGAGGGAGGTGGTGGTCAAAAGCAAAACACCAGTGAGATGGTAAAAGGAGAAAGGAGAAAAAAAGCATAATTGCAGGGTGGGATGGAAGGATGGAGAGAAAGACATCAACGGTAATCATAACTGTGAATGTGAATGGGATGAACTCTCCCATAAAACATAAGTAGATAGCAGAATGGATTAAAAACCATAATATCTTATTTACAGGGAAACATTTGAAACAGAGGGACATACACAGGGTACAGATAAAAGGATGGAGCAGAATATATTATACTTCAGCTGCAGCTAAAAAATAAAAAAAGCAAGGATAGCAATACTGATCTCAGACAAAGCAAAAGGAAAAATAGATCTTATCAAAAGAGATAAGGGAGGAAACAACATCCTGCTAAAAGGTACCATAGACAATGAAGCAATATCATTACTAAACATATATGCACCAAATGGTACAGCATCCAAATTCTTAGAGGAGAAGTTTAGGGAGTTACAAGAGGAAACAGATAGCCAAACTATACTAGTGGGGGACATCAACATCAACTTCCCCCTCTCTGAACTAGATAAATCTAACCACAAAATTAAAAAGAAAGAAGTTAAGGAGATGTACTTAATATCAGAAAATTTAGGTATGATAGACCTCTGGAGAAAACTGAATAGAAATAGAAAGGAATACACTTTTTTCTCAGTGGCACGTGGCACATACACAAAAATTGATCATGTACTACAGCATACAAACCTCACAATGCAATGCAGAAAGGCAGAAATATTAAATGAATCCTTTTCGATCATGATGCAATAAAAATTATATGTACAGAGGGCCATGAAAACATAGACTAAAAATAACTGGAAACTAAATATTCTAATCCTGAAGAATGATCTATTCAAACAACAAATCACAGAAACAATCAATAACTTCATTCATGAGAATGACAATAATGAGACAATATATCAAAACTTAAAGGATACAATGAAAACAGTTCTGAGGGGAAGTTTTATATCTCTAAATGCTTACATGAATAAAGTACAAAAAAAGGATATCAAAGAATTGGGCATACAACTTAAAAAACTAGAAAAAGAACAAATTAAACATCCTCAATTAAACACCAACTTAGAAATATTGAAAACCAAAGGAGAGATTAATAAAAATGAAATTAAGAAAAGTCTTGAACTAGTAAATAAAACTAAGAACTGGTGTCATGAAAAAAAGAATAAAATAGATAAACATTAGATTAATTTAATTTAAAAAAAGAAAATAAAACAAATTACCAGTATCAAAAATGAAAAGGGTGAATCCACCACCAAGGAAGAGGAATTTAAAACAATAACTAGGAACTATTTTACCCAACTGTATGCCAATAAATTTGACAACCTTAGTGAAATGGATGAATATTTACAAAAACATAAATTTCCAAGATTAACAGAAGAGGAAGCACAATACTTAAATAACCCTATCTCAGAAAAAGAAATTCAACAAACCATTCATGAACTCCCTAGGAAAAAATCTCCAGGGCCAGATGGATTTACATGTGAATTCTATCCAACATTTAAAGAACAATTAATTCCAATATTATGTAGACTATTTAAGAAAATAGATGAAGAAGGAGTCTGACTAAATTCTTTTTATGATACAAATATGGTGCTGATACCTAAACTGAGAAGAGTCAAAATGGAGAAGGGTCAAAATATTATAGACCAATTTCCTCAATGAATATAGATGCAAAAATTTTAACTAAAACACTAGCAAATAGATTACGACAACTTATCACAAGAATAATCCACTATAACCAAGTAGGATTTATACCAGGAATGCAAGGCTGGTTCAATATTAGGAAAACCATCAGCATAATTGATCATATCAACAACAAAACTAACAGAACCACATGATCATCTCAATAGATGCAGAAAAAGCTTTTGACAAAATGCAATACCCATTCCTATTAAAAACACTAGAAAGCACAGGAATAAATGGATTCTTACTTAAAATAATAAATTGCATCTACCTAAAATCTTTAGAAAGCACCATATGTAATGGGGACAAGCTAGAAGCATTTCCAATAATATTGTGAGTGAAACAAAGATGTCCATTATCACCACTATTGTTCAATATCTTACTGGAAATATTAGCTTCAGCAATAAGATAAGAAAAAGAAATTGAAGGTATTAGAATAGGCAAAGAAGAAACAAAGCTATCACTCTTTGCAGATGATATGATGATATACTTAGAGAATCCTAGAAAATCAAGTAAAAAACCTACTTGAAATAATAGACAACTTTAGCAAAGTTGTAGGCTATAAAATAAACCCATATAAATCATTGACATTTCTATATATTACCAACAAAGCCCAAAAACAACAGATAGAAAGAGAAATTCCATTTAAAGTCACTGTAGACATTATAAAATATTTAGGAGTTGACCTACCAAAACAATCCCAGGAACTACATGATCACAATTACAAAACACTTTACGCAAATAAAATCAGATCTAAATAACTGGAAAAACACCAGTTGCTCATGGGTAGGCTGAGATAATATAATAAAAATGACAATTCTACCTGAGCTAATTTACTTATTCAATTCCATACCAATCAAACTACAAAAATTATTTTATAGAGTTAGAAAAAAATAATGACAAGATTCATTTGGAATAACAAGAGTCCAGAATATCAAGTGAAATAATGAAAAGAAAGGGAAGGTGGCCTAGCCATTCCAGATCTTAAATTGTGTTATGAAGCAGCAATCATCAAAACTGCTTGGTACTGGCTAAGAAATAGAGTAGTGGATCAGTGGAATAGGTTAGGTATGCAAGACACAATAGTTAATGACTATTGTAATTTATCATTTGATAAAACTAACAACCTCAGCTTCTGGGATAAGGACAAAAACTGCAGGGAAAACTGGAAAAAAAGTATGGTAGAAACTAGGCATAGATCAAAATCTCACATCATATACCAAAATTAAGTCAAAATGGGTTCATGATTTAGATATAAAGGCTCATACTGTAAGCAAACTGGGAGAGAAAAGAATAGTTTACCTATCAGATTTATGGAGAACAGAACAATTCACGACCAAACAGGAGATAGAAAACATTTCAAAATGCAAAATGGATGACTTTGATTACATTAAATTGAAAAGTTTTTGCACAAACAAAGTCAATGCAACCAAGATCAGAGAGAAAGTAGAAAATGGGGAAAGAATTTTTACAACCAATATCTATGATAAGGGCCTCATTTTTAAAATATACATAGAATTAAGTCAAATTTAAAAGAATACAAGTTATTCCCCAATTGATAAATGGTCAAAGGATATGAACAAACAGTTCTCAGATGAAGAAATTAAGACCATCTGTATTCATATGAAAAAATATTGATTTCACAGGGTCAAAAGAGTGAGTAGAATAACTGGGGTGTAGGATACGATGAAGGGAAATACATTTAGTTTTCCACAACATGAACACTGTGGAAGTGCTTTTCATGACTACGCATGTATAACCTGTATGGAGTTGCTTGCCTTGTCAATGAGGGTGCTTTGGGAGGGAGGAAGGGAGAAATTTTGAAAACCAAATTTTAAAAAGAAATGTTAAAAATTTGTTTTCACATGCAACTGTGAAATAAGATATACAGGCAATGTGGTATAGAAATCTATCTTGCCCTATAGGAAAATAGAAGAAAAAAGGGATAAGAGAAGGGGGGAGATAGAAGGGAGGACAGATTAGTGGAAGGAGTATTCAGAATGCACACTGTCTTAGGGTGGCAGGAGGGATGGGAAGGGGAGAAAATTTGGAACTCAAAATCTTGTGGAAATGAATGTTGGAACTTAACCATAAATTAATTAACACGGAAAAAAAAAAAGAAAATAGAGCCCACGCCTGAGGAAAACTCCAACTCAAGAGAAATTCCTTTTCATCAAAATATTTCTCTGCCAAAGAGACTAAGGGATAGAGATTATGTAGCTGGGCACCAGAAACAATGGAAATCAGAGCTGTCTCCTTCTTGCCCCATATAGGAAGGAAGGTTTTACTGAGTAGTCTGGCTGCTGGCAATAAATCTGTGCTTGCTATAACAATGAAAAAAAAAAGTATTATAAAATGTTACAAAATGTGATATATTATGATATTTTATTTAAATTATTTGCATCAATCAATTAATTAGATTTGTCTATTTGTCTCTGATTTATCATCCCTAATACTAATTCCTAGATTTGCTTATAAAGATCATATCAGTCTCACAGAGTTTCTTAGAGTGCTATCATTCTAAATTATTGTGTTTTCAGTGTTTATAGTATATAATGGTGTTTATAATGTATACATTTATTCATCTTTGAATTCACTAATTTCACCTAGACTAGGGTATACTTTTGTAACTAAATGTCATTAAATTTTTCCTTCTGAGATTGTTATTTAAGCTTTTGAATTTTTATTTTATTAACTTTGCTGTTTTTTAAAAGTATCTTAATTTTCTTTTTAATCTTCAGGACTTTTTCCTTTTTTTTTCTGGAAACAATTTTTATTCTCTTCATTTATACTTTGTTGCTAATATTCAGAACTTCTAGACAGCTGTCTTTTAATTATTTCCTTTCATTAATAAGTTAAAGATTTCAGATTTGGATGTCCTGAGTAGCATGTGGTTCTCAAGTTGTCTCTACTCATCCTATCATCAAAGGCAATTGATTTGGTTTGTATGGAATTCATGTTTAACATTATTGTGTTTGCTTTTCTTCAACTATAATTTCCTCAACAAATATTTTGTATTTTAAATCTGTTACTCTTTTTTCCCCACTTCTTTAGGTAAAGTGTCCATAATATATTATATTTTCTGAATAATCTCCTGATTGTGCTTTAAAGAAACTTATGTGTTGTAACATAAAATCTCACATGTGTATTTCTTTTCCAAGAAAGAATTTATTTTCTTCCCTCTCAACTCTCTCCTCTTTCCCTATCTTATTTACCCAAATAACTTTTCTTATCTTTTTGCAATATTTAGTATTTCTTGCTCTATATCAAATAGTAGTGGTGATGAACATTCTTGCTTTAGCACTGAAGTTATTGGAAAAAATTCTAGTTTATCCATGCAATTGCTAGTTCTTAGCTACTACTTATATATTAAGCAAACTTCTGTACTCCTAGGTTTTCTAGTCTTTTTTTGGCAGAAGTAGATGTTGCAGGTTCAAGACTATTTAAAAACTATATTTTCTTTCCATTATATGATTTTTTATCATTCTTGTGATTGCTAAGGTCAATTATGTTTGTAGTTTTACTAATACTGAACTAATCATTCATTCTTAGTATAAATTGAACTTGATAATAATTCATACTCTATTTGAATAAAACTTTATCCTCTGCCCTAATGTAAATATTCACTGTGGAGATTGGCCTAAATTATAGAATCAGAAGGAATTTTGTTTGTTTTGCCTCATCATGATTTAAGTATCAAGACCATGTTTTTTTTTAATTATAAATGGAATTTGGTAGACTGCCTTCTTTTCCTACTTTTATAAATAGTTTAATATTGGAATTAACATTTTAAATGTTTGAAAATATTTACTTATAAATATGTCAATTTCCCTCCTTTTGCCACCAAGAGTTCATCAGACACACACACACACACACACACACACAAACACACACAAATACATACACACATATGTATGTATATTCACACATTTCATTTGAGTAGTTGATATTATCATTCTTTAGTTGGATACAATCATTTGTAATACTTTTATTTTTATTAGCTTTGAATTATTCTTTCTTCATTTTATGATATGAGCAACTTGGTTTTCCTCTTTCTTTTTTAATCCATCTGGCTAATTATTTTAAAGACCTCTCAATTTTATTTATGAAATGTTGTTTTCTTCCAATTTTATTGATCTTCACTTTGATTTTCAGAATTTATATTTTGATATTTAAATTATAATTTTTGAAAATTTACTAAATTTCTAACTTTTTTTAGTACAAGGCTCAATTCATTGATCTGTTTTTTCCCTCTTGTTGATGAAAGTATTGCAGAATTTATATTTTCATAGTACTGCTTTGACTGCATCCTGAAAATTTACATATATTATCTAATTGTGTCATTATTTTTAGTAAATTACATCTTGTTTCAAAGAAGATGATATTTCCCTTTTGAACCATTCTGGAGTTTCTTTTATTATTTTACATTCCTTTGGAACTCCAGAGGTTGTCTAGTTAACTACGCATTGATTTTTTCTCCTTTATTATTTAATATTTTTAAGATAGCTTTGTATAAGGGGCAGAGTTAATATGGTGGAATAAAAGCAGGAACTTCCTTGAGCTCTCCTCCAAACCCCTGCAAATACCTATAAAAAATGACTCTAAAGAAATTCTAGAGAAGCAGAACCCACAAAATGACAGAGTGAAACAAATTTCCAGCCCAAGACAACATGGAAGGTTGACAGGAAGGATATGTTACACACATCTGAGAGAGGAGAGTAGTCCAGCACAAAATGGGCTAGCACAGACTGGGCCCCAGAGAACCAACGGCAGGCCTCAGGGGATGGAATCACTGTCAGCTGTGGCAGTTTCCAGACTTCTCAACTCACAAATGCCAAAGACAACTTAGAAGGTCAGTAGGAAAGGTCTGTTGGCCATGAGTAAAAGAGGATCAAGGTCTGGCCTCAGCATTGGGGCAGCAGGTTTTTGAGAAGCAAGTAAGAAAAGTAGAGGAAAAAATGGGAAGATAAATGAGAGTGATGCAAGAAAATCATGAAAAACAAGTGAACAGCTTGCTAAAGAAGACCCCCCTTCACATACTGAAGAAAATAACACCTTAAAAATGGATTAACCCAAATGGCAAAAGATGTTGAAAATGCCAATGAGGAGCAGAATGCCTTAAAAAGCAGAATTGCACAAATGGAAATGGAGATCCAAAAGCTCACTGAACAAAATAATTCCTTAAAAATTAGAATGGAGCAAATGGAAGCTGATGATTTTATGAGAAATAAAGAAAAAAAATAAAACAAAACCAAAAGAATGAAAAATAGAAGACAATGTGAAATATCTCTTTGGAAAAACAACTGACCTAGAAAATAAATCCAGGACAGATAACTTAAAAATTATTGGAGTACCAGAAAGCCATGATCAAAAAAAGAGCCTAAACATCATCTTTCAAGAAATTATCAAGGAAAACAGCACTGACGTTCTAGAACCAAAGGGTAAAATAGAAATGAAAGAATTCACCAGTCACCTCCTGAAAGAGATCCCCAAATAAAACTGCTAGGAATATTGTAGCCCAATTCCAGAGTTCCCAGGTGAAAGAGAAAATATTGCAAGCAGTCAGAAAGAAACAATTCAAGTATTGTGGAAAAACAATCATGATAACACAAGATTTAGCAGCTTCTAAATTAAGGGACCAGAGAACTTGGAATATGATATTCCAGAGGTCAAAGGAGGTAAGGTTAAAACAAAGAATCATCTACCAGGCAAAACTGAGGATAATCCTTCAGGGGAAAAAATGGATATTCAATGAAATAGAGGACTTTCAAGCTTTCATGATGAAAAGACCAAAGATGAATAGAAAATTTGACCTTCAAATATAAGACTCAAGAGAAGCATGAAAAGGTAAGCAAGAAAGAGAAATAATAAGGGACTTACTAAAGTTGAACTGTTTACATTCCTACATGGAAAGATTATGTTTTTAACTTATGAGACCTTTTTCATTATTATAGTAGTTGGAGGGAGTATGTATAGACAGAGTGAGTTGAGGGTGCAGGGTGAGTTGGATATGAAGGGATGATATCTAAAATTAATAAAATTAAGGGGTGAGAGAAGATTGTGCTGGGAGAAGGAGAAAGGAAGAGGTAGAATGGGCAAATTGTCTCACATAAAAGAGGCAAGAAAAAGCTTTTACAGTTGAGGGAAAGGGGGAGGTGAGAGGGATTGAGTGAATCTTACTGTCATCAGATTTGGTTTAAGGAGGGAATACTATACACACTCAATTGGATATGTAAATCCAACTTACCCTACAGGAAAATAGAGGGTAAGGTGATAAGAGAGGGGAGGATGATAGAAGGGAGGGCAGATTATAGGAGGGGGTAATCAAAAGCAAACACTTTTGAGGAGGGACAAGGTAAAAGGAAATAATAGAATAAATGGGGGCAGGATAGGATGGTAAGAAATATAGTTAGCTTCACAACATGACTTTATGGAAGTTTTTGATAACTACACATGTATAACTTATATCTAATTGCTTGCCTTCTCATTGAGGTGTATGAGGAGGGAGGAAGGGAGAGAATTTGGAACTCAAACTTGTTTTTACATGCAACTGAGAAATAAGATATAAAGGCAATGGGGTATAGAAATCTATCATGCCCTACAGGAAAATAGAAGAGAAGGGGGATAAGAGAAGGAGGAGGATGATAGAAGGGACAGCAGATTCGGGGAAGGGGTATTCAGAATGCACACCATCTTGGGGTAAAGAGAGGGGAGAGATAGGGAGATAATTTTCTAAGTAAGATAAAATGTGTATGTTTATACATATCTAAGTATATGTGTTTGTATGTTAGCACATGTAGTATGTGTATATGTATGCATATTTATATGTTAGTGTATATGTGCATGTGTGTATATAATATACATACACATATATTCACTCTAATCATATAAATATTTTGTATACTCTGATTATCTATGTTTATATGTACATACATGTATGTGTGTGTGTGTGTGTGTGTGTGTGTGTAAATATATCTGCCATTAACTGTTGCCTTCTGGGGAGGGGAGGGGGAAAAGAGCAAAGTAAAAAGTGCACAGCAGAGAACAAAAAAGAACTTACAAGGAAATAAAGAAAGGATGGACAACTCTGAACACAGTATTTACTTTATAGGCTTTCTTGATATGGAAGTTTATTGCTGTATGTTTTGAATCCTCTCATGTTCTGCTGTGTACATGGCAATTTTCTTCTTTTCTTATTTTGCTTTTAAGTTTAAAATATGTTTCTTTTTTCTTTTTTATTGCATATTTAAGTTTAAATTTTAAAAAATGGACTTGGGCAAGTGGAAACTAATTAGTCTATGAGACATCAAGAATCAATCAAACAAAATAAAAAAAGAGAAAAAGAAAATTTAAAATTTCTCATTGGAAAAACACCTGACATGGAGAATAGATGCAGGATAGATAATTTAATAATTATTAGACTACCTCAAAGGCATGATTAAAAAAAGAGAGCCTAGAAAGCACGTTTCAAAAAATTATTGAGGAAAACTTCCCTGATATCCTAGAACTAGTGAATAAAATAGAAATGGAAAGAATCCCTCTATAACTTCCTGAAAGAGATCGCAAAATCAAAACTTCCAGGAATATTATAGCCAAATTCCATAACTCTCAGATCAAGGAGAAAATACTGTAAGCAGCTAGAAAGAAACAATTTAAATATCAAGGAATTACAGTTAAGATAACTCAAGATTTAGCAGCTTCTACATTAAAGTATCAGGTTTGGAATAAAATATTTTGGGAAGCCAAAGAGCTTAGATTATAATCAAGACTTGACTACATAGTAAAACTGAGCACACGCTTTTGGGGGTGGGGGGGAATGAGCATTGAAAGAAATGTAGGACTTTCAAACATTCTTAATGAAATGACCAGCGCTAAACAGAAAATTCAATTTTCAAATACAAGACTCAAGAAATGCATAAAAATGCAAACTGGAAAGAAAAAAAAACAAAAGTTATTCATTAAGGTTAAACTGCTTACATATCTTCACAGTAAGATGATACTTGTCACTCTTAACTTGTATATCTATTAGGGCAGTTAGAAGAATGATACATATACAGAGGATGCAGGTATAAGTTGAATTTTATGTGGTGATTTAAAAAAAGGGAGTGAGAAAGAGAATTTCATTGAGAGAAGAGGGGAGAGGCAAAATGGTGTAAATTATAGCACATGGGAAAGGCATGAAAGACTTATGGCAGGGGAAGGGGTGAGCATTGTTTAAACCTTACTCTTACTGGATTTGGCTCAAAGAAGGAATAACATGCATACTCAGTTGGATATAGAAATTCATCTTACCCTATAGGGAAGCAGTGGGAGAGAGGCAAGAAAAGTGTGTGTTGGGGGGGGAATGATAGAAGGAAGGGGGGATTGAGGGAGACAGTGGTCAGAAGCAAAACACTGCTGAGGAGGGACAGTGAAAAAAGAGAAAAAGAAAAGTACAAGAAGAGAAAAATAGGATGAAGGGAAATACATATCCAATTATCATAAGTGTGTATGGGAATGAAATGTTTTCTCCCATAAAATGGAAGCAGATAGTAGAGCAGGTTAAGAACCAGAATTCCACATTATGGTATTTAAAAGAAACACATTTGAAGTAGAGAGACACACAAAATGAAGGTAAAAGGCTGAAGCAGAATATATTATGCCTTAAGTGAAGCAAAAAAAAAAAATCAGGGATACCAATCATGATCTTAGAGGAAAAAAAAAACCAAAAATAGATCTAATTAAAAGAGACAAGGAAGGAAACTATATCTTGGTAAAAGGTACTATGGATAATGAAGTATTATCAATTCTAAATATATATGCACCAAGTGACATAGTGTCCAATTGTCTACATGAGAAGTTAAATAAGTTACAGGAGGAAATACACAGTAAAACTGTGCTAGTGGAGAATCACAAATTTTCTCTCTCAGAACCAGATAAATCTAACCAAAAATAAACAAGAAAGAATTTGAGGTGAAGAAAACTTTAAGCTAGATATGGTAGGTCTCATGAAAAAATAGAACGGGGATAAAAATGAATATACCTTTTCCTTAGTGATACAAACCCCCCCACATATTAAGACATAAAAACCTCACAATCAAATTCAGTAAGACAGAAATATTAAATTCATCCACTTCAGATCATGATAAAAAGTTACATTCAATATAAGGCAGTGGAAAGCAATTACAATTAATTGGAAACTAAATAATCCAATTCTAAAGAGTGAGTTAAGAGCATAAACTCAGGGGGTGGAGCCAAGATGGCAGAGAGAAAGCAGTGACTTGCTTGAGCTCTCCCCCAAGCCCCTCCAAATACTCATAAAAAATGGCTCTAAACAAATTCTATAGCAGCAGAACCCAAGATAAGACAGAGTGAAACAAATTTCCAGGCCAAGACAACCTAGATGATTGATAACAAAGGTATATCACACAGGCTGGCAGAGGAGCACAGTGCAGCGTGGGCACTCAGGCCCCAGCAAATCTGGAGCAGGCCTCAGAAGACTGAATCATGGGCAGCTGCAGCAGTTTCCAGACTCCTCAATCCACAAATGCCAAAGACAACTTAGAATGTCCATGAGAAAAGTCTGTTTCTGCGGTGCTGAGAGAGGAATGTGGGGCCTCAGCTCCATTCCCCAAGAGTATGGCCCTGAGTGGGCAGTTGCCTCTTGAGTTTCTGGCCCACAGACTGAGGGGGAATCCAGTGGCTGATCAGAGAGGAATTGCAGGGATCTCTCTGCCACTGCGAGGCAGGAACCTGTGCTTGGATCTGGGTCACAGTTCTGGGCGGAGGTCCTGGGGTGAGGAGGACAGCTGGCCTGGTGGCGCTTGTAGTGGCTGTGTAGAGAAAACTCTCCTCACAGTTACAGGACAGAAAGGAGTACTTGTGGTCACAGGCCAGGAAAGGAGTAAACACCCGCCCCTTATCATACCACCTTGCAAGAACTGAAAATTTACAGGACCCTGTATGTCTGAAAAACAGCTGTACAAACCCCTGAAGTTTGGGACAGTACATTCTCCACATTTGAAGCAGACTCTTACCTTGACAAAGAGTTTAAAACTCAAGTAATTGGCTGGGATCATGAGCAAGCAGCACAAAAAGAGACTATATTATCTCACTTTGGTGAAAAAGAAGATAAAAATGTACAACCAGAAGAAGACAACAAAGACAAACCTCCTACATCCAAAGCCTCCAAGAAAAATATGAATCAGTCCCAGGCCTTGGAAGAGCTCAAAAGGGATTTTGAGAACCAAGTAAGGGAAGTAGAGGAAAAATTGGGAACAGAAATGAGAGCGATGCAAGAAAATCATGAAAAACAAATTAACAGCTTGCTAAAGGAGACCCAAAAAAACATTCAAGAAAATAACACTTTAAAAAATAGCCTAACCCAAATGGCAAAAGAGGTCCAAAAAACCAATGAGGAGAATGCCCTGAAAAGAAAAATTGGCCAAATGGAAAAGGAAGTCCAAAAGATTACTGAAGAAAATACTTCCTTAAAAATTAGAATAGAGCAATTGGAAGCTAGTGACTTTATGAGAAATCAAGACACTGTAAAACAAATCCAAAAGAATGAAAAATTACAAAACAATTGTGAAATATCTCACTGAAAAACAGCTGACCTGGAAAATAGATCTAGGAGAGAGAATTTAAAAATTATTGGACTATCTGAAAGCCATGATCAAAAAAAGAGCCTAGACATCATCTTTCAAGAAATTCTCAAGGAAAACTGCCCCGATATTTTGGAACAACAGGGCAAAATAGAAATTGAAAGAAGCCATCAGTCACCTCCTGAAAGAGATCCTCAAAGGAAAACTCCTAGGAATATTGTGCCCAAATTCCAGAGTTCCCAGGTCAAGCAGAAAATATTACAAGCTGGCAGAAAGAAACAATTCAAGTACTGTGGAAATGCAATCCACATAACACAAGATTTAGCAGCTTCTACATTAAAGGACAGCAGAGCACAGAATATGATATTCTGCAAGGCAAAGGAGATAGGATTACAACCAAGAATCACCTACCCAGCAAAACTGAGTATAATCCTTCAGGGGATAAAATGGTCTTCAGTGAAATAGAGGACTTTCAAGCATTCTTGATGAGAAGACCAGAGCTGAATAGAAAATATGACTTTCAAATACAAGACTCAAGTGGAACATGAAGAGGTAAACAGGAAAGAGAAATCATAAGAGACTTATTAAGGTTGAACTGTTTACATTCCTGCATGGAAAGATGATATTTATAACTCATGAGACCTTTGTCAGTATTAGGGTAGTTTGAGGAAAAAAATTATATGCTCTAAAATGCTCTAAATCAGTATTAATTAGAGAAATGTATGTTAAAACACCTCTGAGGTACCGCCTCACACATGTCCAATTGTCTAATTTGACGGAAGATGATAAGTGTCCAGAGGGAGAGGATGTGGGAAAACTTGTGTAGTAATGCACTGTTTGTGGAGTTGTGAAGTGATCCAAACATTCTGGAGAGCAATTTGGAACTACATCCAAAAGAACTATCAAATTGTATATATACCCTTTGATCCAGCAGCTCTTCTACCAAATATATGTGCTTAAAAAATCAAAGATAAAGAAAAGAACATATTTGTACAAAATTATTACAGCAGTTTTTTTTTTCTTTGTGATGGCTAAGAATTGAAAATTAGAGTCTGTCCATCAGTTGGGGAGTGGCTGACCAAGTTGTGGCGTATAGTTGTAATGGAATATTATTGTGGTATAAGAACTGATGCGCAGGATGATTTCAGAAAGAAATTGGAAAGTCTTACATGAACTGACACAGGGTGAAGTGGGCAGAAGCAGGAGAATATTGTGCACAACAACAGCAATATTGTTTGATGAACAATTGTGAATGACTTAGCTATTTTCAGTAATACAATGATTCAATACAATTCCAAAGGACTCAAGATGAAAAATTCTGTCTGTCTGCAGAGAAAGAACTGATAGTGTCTGAATATTGACCAATGCATACTATTTTTTTTGCTTTCATTCTTTTGTCTGATTTTCCTTTCACAAAATGACAAATATGGAAATATTTTTACGTGATTGCACATGTATAAGCTATATCCAATTCCTTACTGTTTCAGGGAAAGGGAAATGGAGGGAGGTAAAGAATTTGGAAATCAAAATTTAAAAAAAAAGAAAAATGAATGTCATTTGTTTTTGCATGTAATTGTGGGAAAAATAAAATGTTATTAAGAAAAATAAAATGTCCAAAAAAAAGTTCCCTTGTCACTTTTTGTCTCCGCTCCCTTTTCTTGGAGGCATACCCTCCACCCCCACCCAAGATTTATTTACATTGTGGGTATGTAGAATTTGGAAGTCTGACTTCCTGCCTTGAATACCCTCTGTGGGGACAGAACTGACCCCCATTTGGGTTTTAGTCCCTTTTCTGTTATCATCCTAGCACCCTGCTCTAATTCTCCCTTGTTTCTCCTCCTTTCTTTCTCACAGCATTTTTGCTACTTTTTGTGCTGTGGACAGAAGGTTGATTTTTAAAATATATTTCTGAAGCCTTTGGTCCCTAACCTGGAAGAGTATCCCAGAATGGGTGCCAAATATAAACTTTTGAGTTCATTTGTGTTCTTGCTGCAGCAGTAGTGGCTGGTAGGGAGTGAATACTTTAAGATAAGAATTTTAAATTGTTTATTTGTGAGGATTTTATCTCAAAGTGTGTGTGGGGGGTTGGAGGGTAAGTTTTTGAGTGATAGAGAGTTGAAAGGGTTTGAAAAAGTGACGAAGCAGCCATTTTACTGATTACATAATCCCAGCTTCATAATAATAATTGCTAATAATTACTTTAAAAAATAAGCTCTAGAGGCAGCTAGGTGACCCAGTGGATAAAGCACCAGCCTTGCAGTAAGGAGGACCAGAGTTCAAATCCAGCCTCAGACCAAACACTTGAAACTTACTAGCTGTGTGACCCTGAGCAAGTGACTTAATCCCAATTGCCTCATATAAAAAAAAGAAAGAAGAAATAAGTTCTATCTGATTAACAATAAGAGAGTTTAAAATTAAAACAATTTTGATATAATGCTTGAGACTCATCAAACCGGCAAAAAAAATTAAACAATAAAAATCAATGCAGGTAGAGTTGTGGAGATACAGATATACTCATTCATTGATTGGAAAAGTGCATATGTATAGAGTCATTTGAAGAGCAACCTGGAAGTATAAAAAGTTATGATAATAATCATACTATAATGGTTCTAGGATTGATATTACACTCCGAAGTGTTTTGGAAAACAAATCTAAAAGATCAAAACTTACCATTTCAATGATTTCATATTTTCACTATAATTTTCTTATAGATGTAATGAAATAATACTCATAAAGTACTTAACACAGGACCTGGCATATAGTAAGTGCTTAATAAATGCTTACTTCCTCATGTCCTTGAAAAAAATCAAAACAAATGGGAAGAACTTAAATGTCCAATAAGTGAAGGATAACTGAATACAGGGGGTACAATAATGTAATAAAACAGTATAAAGAAATGAGTACCAACAAGCATGAGGAATACAAGAAATCTGGAAAAGCTTTTATAAAATATAGTAAAGCAAAATGAAATGCAAAACCAAAAAGATGGAGAACATAGTATAATTTTTGAAGTAACGAATGAGAATGAATATTAGAGGACCAAGTAGTCTGGGGACTTAAATTTAGGGATAAAAAAGCTGGTACTTCATGTGTTGTAGTAGATTAATTTTAATATAAATAATTATTGAAAACATTTGAATATTTGGGTAGATGTTCAATGGTTTGGTATTACTTAGTTTAGCCAGTCATATCCTTAAAGCCCATGAATATGCTCATCTTATATCATATCACCCAATTCACTTCTTTTGTTACAAGTCACTGTACATTTCCTACTTAAGCTTCTGCCACATGCAACATTTAACCTCTTTGATTTTTTTCTTATTACTGATGTAACCCCTGTCTTGAAACCCACTGGTCTTGGTCTCTCTACTTATTGGTGTGTAGTTGGCAAATGGGAGGGACCTTCTTCAATACCCCTTGAAATTCTTGAAATTTCATTTCAGGACATTTTGAATGTTGAGTTGCTTTGGGCACTTCTGGCTTCCAGCTTCAGAAGGGGCCAATTTCACTTCTTAAGTTACTTCTGAAAGAAAATATTCTAGGGAAACATGAGAGGAACCAACAATCTCCATCGTGCCCCTATGCTGGCTTGTTGCTTTAGAGACTTCGGGAAGTTTTTCTTTGCTTCATGATCAAGACCGTCCCTTTTGGTTGAGCTGAGCCATCTCTCCCAAAATGGGAGCTCTTTCACTGTGTATTATCTGGTATATATTCTCTTATTTATACCTTCTCTGAGTTCTGTTTTGCAGTGATTTGGACAAATGTGTTTCTTTGCTATGTGGTATATGTGTTCATTTTGTAATTGGTATTTGGTGGAAAAGAGGTCAAGGCTTGGATATGAAGCTTGCCATCCACTTCCCTCAATAATAATGATAAAGATACCAGAAGTTAAATAGAATCAGATCACATCCCTTGGACTAATAATATTTAGGGGGGCATATATATATATATATATATATATATATATATATATATATATATATATATATATAATTCTAGCCTAGTACCCCCTCTTTCTCAGTAGATCAGTAGGCCTCACTATACATGATACCCTTTCTCTGTCACATTGAATTCTCACTGCTTGGCCACTATATATTCCAAAAACAGGCTGATTCAGGTTCAGACAATCCTTTTCTCACAGACTTTTAAGCATGGGTGATTTATTATCTGCCTTTTGCCCTCATTATACTTTATATTTCATTTATTGCACCCATTCATCTCCTCCTTGTTCAAGGGAATGCACTAGAATGTAAGTTCCTCAGGATGGGAAGTCATTTAAATTTGAGTATCCTTCACACCTTGCACAATTTATTGCACATAGTAAGTGCTTAATGTTTGCTGAATAACTAAAAGAAAGATAAAAGGAATCATATTTATTAAAAGGGATGAATAATTTTATGTCTGGTGGATTTTCAATAAGTATAATCTAAACTGTGACTAATACAAATAATAAAATCTCATGAATTATTCCAAAAGACATTTTTTCTTTCACGCTGTATAGTATTGTGTTAGTTATATTGTTGTATTATGAATTTGGCTGTTTTACTCTATAATCATCAAGTATCAGCTTTCTAAAACACAGGATATTGAAATAGATAACCAAATGATCCTAGACATAAAAGGAAAACATTATGTTCCTAATTTAAAAAAAAATACAGAAATGGAGACTAAAAGAACATAAATTGATGATTGATGCACATTAAGTGTAGAAAGAGTTTGAAAAAAGGCACTAGTGTAAGTTAAAGCAAAAAAAAATCTAATTCTTTTATGAAAGTGAATTCCACATTTTAGAGATGATAAATCTTTTTCATCCTTTTTGTTCAGTCATTTTTTCAGTCCTGTCTAACTTTTTGTGACCCCCACTTTGGAGATTTATTGGCAAAGTTACTGGAGTTGCTTGCCAGTTCCTTCTCCAGCTCATTTTACTGATGAGGAATTGAGGCAGAGAGGGTTAAATGACTTGCTCAGGATCATACAACTAGTAAGTGACTGAGGCCAGATTTGAATTCAAGAAGATGAGTCTTCCTGACTCTCAGCCTGGCACTCTATCTTTGGAGCCACCTTAGCTATCCCCCATTTTTTTCCTCAGCCATGATTCAGTTTTTCATAGAGATAAGTGGGCTATTTCTGGGGAACAGGGGGAAATAGAAAGATAATTAGCTCCCCAATGGAAAAGAGAAATAGTGATTATCTTCTACCTTAGGTAAACCAAACTCAGAATAGCTCATATATCTTGCTGCATTTGAATTCCAAAGGACAAAGACAGCCAACTGAGCAATTATAGAATCCAGTTTCCAGACTATAAATTCAATATCAGAAAGGAGTTGGAAAGTACTGGCCAGAAGAGCTTTGAGAACAGTTATCCTTTTTTAGGTCATGCCAAAAACCTTGTTTTTGAATTCTTCCAATGATATTTTAAATTGTTCCCAATATGCAACATTGGAATAATATATCTTTGCAAATACGCAAGAGATAAAACCTCCTCTCAAGGAAGAAAAAAGCCAAAAATTATTCTTGTGGCCAGTCATCATATAAAACTTGGAAACATGACTTTTCTGACCTCTCCTTCATAATTTTCATCACAAACACAAATATCTGGAACATTAAAGTGGCCACCAGCTGAACAACATGAAGAAATTCAGATTTAGAAAAAAGATTAATGGTTTACATCACTCTAGGGCTTGCACAGCTCATCTTAAAAAGCGGTAGTTCTACTGCTTCTATTGGTTTTAATTTCAATCAAGATTGATTGTCCATTCTGTACCATTAAATGTTTAAGATGATGTTTGGAAAATGGTACATAACGGATATAGAAGATAGTACAGGATGCTTTAGTACAACAGGAAGAAATCAAGAGCCTGATGTAAATAAATCTATTTTCAAGTAGTTTGTCAGTTTGCTTATGCGTACTGGAGTTGGGTTGATTTTTCCTCTCTATACTTACGCAATCTTATTTAATCTGTGACTCTTGTGAATTTGACATACACTGTTCATTTGTAGACCTGTGCTACTTTAAACAAATTCATCCCATCAGCAGTTCTCAAAGGACTAGAAACTTCAGAGACATAGGAAAGAAATGATTTTTTAAAATTGAAAGCAAAAGCTTGACCATATTTATAGGTATGAAAGGTCCTGTGAGTGGCAATAGACAGACAACTCAGAGTTAGGTTATATTTATACTATTTTCATGATCAGCATGATTTCTGTTTCTGCTTCAATCACATAAGCTCTCTGTGCTACCATTTCTGTGCTTTTCAAATAGAACATTTTCAGTCTCTTGACTCTTGGCAGTCTAGTTTTCAATGCATTAAACCAGAATACCCTGGTACAAGAGTCATGCATGTGCATGACCTTAGAGTAATACTATAATCCATCAAACTGCTCACAGAGCCTTGTCTTTCTTGCCTAAAAAGAATGTGGGAAATTGGAAGCATTAGAAAGCTTAGAAACTAAGACCAAATGCAGCTAATGTAATGGAAGTTCCCTCTATCCTTTTGGCTAGTCCCTCAAACCCCCAACTACCCTTTAATATGTACCAATTATATAATACAAAGAGCTATTATCAAATAAAAACAAAGGAAGATGGATTCTGGAAAAGATTCATGGTTAGGTACAGATTGGATTAGATGGTTAATTAGGTGCCCTCCAAATCTTATTCTATAAATAGAAGGAAAGGGACAAAATAGTTAGGAAAAGTGAAACAAATTGTAGATATTGTCTATTTTGCTACCAGAGATTTAGCACTTGACAAAATGTTTTTAGCTCCATTGTTATATTTGATTAGAAACTGGTCATAATATCTAATCTTTAAATTCTTAGGCCTTCATTGCCTTATGATTAGCCTTACGAGTCTTTTTAGACAATGATTTGCTAAGAATGGATATATTTTTTGCAGAGACTATCTTTCTTTTACTTTGTATGTGTATTCTTAGCAATTATCAGTTACTCACACAGAGTAAATGGTCAATAAATGCTTGCTGACAAGGCAGGATGGAGAGAGAAGGCAGAGACTTGCCTGAGAACTCCCACAAATCCCTCTGAACACCTTTAAATAATGCCTCAAAAGAAATTCCAGAGCAACAGAACCCCAAAAAGAATGGGTTGTAACAATTTTCCAACCCTAGACAACTTAGAAAGTTGACAGGAAAAATCTGTTCACCACAGTAAAAATGGAGCACAGTCCAGTACAGTTTGTGAAAGCTCAGACTGGGCCCAAGAAAACTAGGAGTAGGTCTTGGGTATGACTAAATCAGTAGCAGTAGTAGCAGTTTCCAGACATCTCCATGTAAAGTGTTCAAAAGGAGATCACAAGGGTCACCTTGATGGCACTAGGGTCAGGATGCTGTTGCATTGCTCATAATCAGATCTGGGTCTCAGTCCTGTGGCTCAATCCCAAGGTCAGGAGAACCAGCACAATACAGCTTGTAGCCAAAGGGGAACTGAGACCCTGTTCATATTTTCAGGGTGGAGAAGAGTGCTTGTTTTTGCTCATAGAGCACGGAAAGGGGGAGTAGTAAATACAGCTCTCCTTAGATCATACCACCTTGGAAGAACTGAAACCTTACAAGTCCCCAGAATTACATCTGAAAACACCTGAAAAAAAAAAAAAAAGGAAAAATGAAAAGAAAACTGAAATTTGGGACAGTGCCCCATCCACCCCAAAAGCAGAGCCTCACTTTAGCATAGAGTTAAAAAATCAAGAAATAGGTTAAGAAATGAGCAAACAGCAGAACAAAAGATTCTGATTATATAAAGTTACTATGATGACAGGAAAGTTCAAAACACAAAGAAGACAACAAAGTCAAAACTGCTACTTTCAAAACCTCAAAGACAAATATGAATTGGGCCCCAGCCCATGGTAGAGCTCAAAAAGGATTTTAAAAATTAAGGGAGGTGGAAGAAAAACAGGGAAGGGAAATCAGAGTGATGCAAGAAAATCATGAAAAGAGTCATCAGCTTGGCAAAGGAAGTACAAAAAATAGTGAAGAAAATACATTATAAAACAGAATAGGTTAAATGGCAAAAGAGGTACAAAAATACAATGAAGAGAAGAATGCTTTGAAAAGCAGAATTGTCCAAATGGGGAAAAAAAAGAAAAGGCATAAAATCCACTGAAGAAAAGAACTCCCTGAGAAGTAGAATTGTCCAAATGGAAAAAGAGGTAGAAACAATCACTGGAGTAAATAATTCCTTAAATATTAGAAATGGGCAAATGGAAGCTAATGATTTTATGAGAAATCAAGAAACAATCAAACAAAATCAAAACAATGAAAAAAGTAGATGGATATTTGAAATATCTCATTGGAAAAACAACTGACCTGGAAAATAGATCCAAGAGAGATGATTTAAAAATTATTGGACTACCTCAAAGACATGATCAGAAAAAGAGCTTAGACAACCATCTTTCAAGAAAATATATAAAAAAAAACCTGCCCTGATATTTTAGAATCAGGAAATAAAATACAGGTAGAAAGAATACACTGATCACCTCTGTAAAAAAAAATCTTAAAATGTAGACTTCCAGAAATATTATAGCCAAATTCTGAAGCTCCCAGGTCAAGGGAAAAAATATTACAAGCAGTCAAAAAGGAATAATTTCAATACTGTAGAGCCAAAGCCAGGGTAACCCAAGATTTACCAGCTTCTACATTAAAGAATCAGAGGGCTTGGGATAGGATATTCTGGAAGGCAAAGGAGCTTGGATTATAAGTAAGAATCACCTACCCACCAAAACTGAGTATAATCCTTCAGGAGAAAAATGGATGGAAGAGGATTTTCAAGAATTCAGATGGACATTCAATGAAATAGAGGATTTTTAAGAATTCTTAATGAAAAATTCAGAGCTAAGTAGAAAATTTGACTTCCCAATACAAGACTCAAAAGGAGCATGGAAAAGATAAAAAGGAAAGTGAAACCATAAGGGATTCAATAAGATTAAGCTGTTTACATTTCTATGTGGGAAATTAGTACTTGCAACTCCTAAAATTCTCTCATTATTAAGGAAGTTAGAAGGAGTATATATAGACAGAAAACCGTGGTCTGGACTGAATATGATGGGAATGTGAATAACCTAGCTTTTCTCTGCAATACAATGATCCAAGACGATTCTGAAGCACTTATGTTGAAAGTTGCTGTCCATCTCTAGAAGAACTGCTGGAGCCTAAATATAGATAAAAGATAGTTTTTTCTTTACTTTTCTTTTTTTGGTCTGTGGTTTCTTTCACAGTATTCACTGTATTTCACAGTATTTCATGACCTATGTGAAACTGTGTTTTGCATGGCTATATGTGTATGACATATCAAATTGTCTTCTCAGTGGAGCATGGGAGGGAAGAGAAGGAGAGAATTTCAATCTCAAAACTCGAAAAACAAATGTAAAAATTGTTTTACATGTAATCAGGAAAATAAAATAAAATATTAAGTTAAAAAATATTCTCATTTAAAGGGAAATAAATACATCAATGAGAGTCCATGAACCATGATTTTTTAGAATATGTTGATTCTTCATAAAAGACCTTTAACATAGGGGTATGGGGACTGGACATAAAGAAAGCATATAGGTGTTATGATGCATACATTCCAATACATCTTCAGATTAGCCACTGTTTTAATGCTGATGGTGTTTCTGATCATTGAAATAAGCTCTAGGAGTCAAAATTTTGGTTAGAGGGGGTTCTTCATTGAGCCTAAAATCAAGATTTCATCAGGCATGGGAGAACTGGGAAGAGGAAGACAGCCATGTGGGACAGAGATGTCATCTTTGGTTCAGAGAGACGGCAGGCACTAACTTGGAAAGAGAAGATAGTGGTAATTAGCATAGAAAAGCACAGCTGAGCAGAATCAGAGCTGTGAATGTGAGCAGATGGGAGATTCTAACAGCAAGATTTTTCTGGATGAACATGAAAGAAAGCCACTGAAAGGATTGTAGGATGTTTGCAGAGACATGAATGACCATGAAGGGCTGAGGTGTCATCACTTTTTATCTTGCCCTACTGACTGGAAGAAAATAAAATTTAAAAAGGAAATAGCATTGTACCCTGAATTTCACCACTAGTGTAATGAGTCTGAAATAATTTCTTTTTTATTAATTTATTTACTTTTAGTTTTCATTATTCATCTCCACAAGATTTTGAGTTCCAAATTTTCTCTGTATCTCATCCCTCCCCAACCCTAAGACAGCGTGCATTCTGAATGCCCTTTTCCCTAATCTCTCCACCCTTTTATCTCCTCCCCTTCTCTCATCCCCTTCCTCTTCTATTTTCCTGTAGAGCAGGATAGATTTCTATACCCCATTGCTTGTATATCTTCTTTCCCAGTTGCACGCAAAAACAATTTTTTTAACATTTGTTTTTAAAACTTTGGTTCCAAAATTTCTCCCTTCCTCCCTCCCCACCCACCCTCATTTAGGAGGCAAGCAACTCAATACAGGTTATACTTGTGTAGTCATGTAAAACACTTCCATAGTAGTCATGCTGTGAAAAACTAACTATATTTCCCTTCATCCTACTCCATACCCCAGTTACTCTATTTGCTCTTTTGGCCCTGTCCCTCCTGAGAAGTATTTGCTTCTATTACCCCAATCTGTCCTCCTCTCTATCATCCTCCTGCTCTCTTGCCCCCTTCCCTCCCCTATTTTCCTATATGGTAAGATAGATTTCCATACCCAATTGAGTGTGTATGGTATTCCCTCATTAAACCAATCTGATAAGAATAAGATTCACTCATTCCCTCTCACCTTTCCCCATTCACCTCCATGGTAAAAGCCTTTCCTTGTCAGTTTAATGTGAGATAATTTACCCCATTCTGCTTTTCCCTTTCTCCTCCTCCTAGTATAATCCTCTCTCACCACTTAATTTTATACTCCAGCTATCACCCCTTCATCTTTAACTCACCCTATGCCCTTTCTCTCTCTCTCTCTCTCTCTCTCTCTCTCTCTCTCTCTCTCTCTCTCTCTCTCTCCATATATTTTTTCCCTTCCAACTACCCTAATACTGACAAAGGTCTCATGAGTTACAAATATCATTTTTCCAAATTGGAATATAAACAGGTCAACCTTAATAATTCCTTTATGATTTCTCTTTCCTGTTTACCTCTTCATGCTTATCTTGAGTCTTGTATTTGAAAGTCAAATTTTCTATTCAACTCTTGTCTTTTCATCAAGAATGTTTGAAATTCCTCTATTTCACTGAATTTTAATTTTTTTTCACCTAAAGAATTATACTCAGTTTTTCTGGGTAGGTGATTCTTGGCTGTAACCCAATTTTTTTTCTCCTCTAAAATATCATATTCCACGCTCTGTGATCTCTTAATGTAGAAGCTGCTACATCTTATGTTATCCTGATTGTGTTTCTACAGTTCTTGAATTCTTTCTTCCTAGCTGCATACATATTTTCTCCTTGACCTGGAAACTCTGGAATTTAGGTACAATATTCCTAGGAGTTTTTATTTGGGGATCTCTTTCAGGAAATGACCAGTGGATTCTTTCCATTTCTATTTTACCTTCTGGTTCTAAAATATCAGGGCAGTTTTCCTTGATAATTTCTTGAAAGATGGTGTCGAGGCTATTTTTTGATCATGGCTTTCAGATAGTCCAATAATTTTTAATTTATCTCTACTGGATCTATTTTCCAGGTCAGTTGTTTTTCCAATGAGTTATTTCACACTGTCTGCAATTCACAATGTCTTGATTTCTCATAAAGTCACTAGCTTCCAATTGTTCCATTCTAATTTTTAATGAAGTATTTTCTTCAGTGAGATTTTGGACTTCCTTTTCCATTTGGCCAATTTTTCTTTTTAAGTCATTCTTCTCCTCATTGGCTTTTTGGACCTCTTTTGCCATTTAAGTTAGGCTATTTTTAAGATGTTATTTTATTCAGTATTTTTTGGGGTCTCCTTTAGCAAGCTGTTGACTTGTTTTTTCATTATTTTCTTGCATCACTCATTTCTCTTCCCAGTTTTTCTCTATTTTTCTTAATTGCTTCTCAAAATCCTTTTTGAGCTCTTTGAAGGCCTGGGACTGATTCATATTTTTCTTGGAGGTTTTGCATGTAGGAACTTTGACTTTGTTGTCTTCTGGTTGTACTTTTTGATCTTCTTTGTCACCAAAGAAAGATTCAGGTCTGACATTTTTGCACAATTTGTTCATGTTCCCAGCTAATTTCTTGAGTTTTAAGCTCTTTTTTAAGGTAGGGGTCTTCCTCCAGTGGGGAGAATTACTATCCCAAGCTTTGGGGGTTTTGTGCACTTATTTTCAGAGATATTTCTAGGGATCTGTAAATTTTCAATTCTTCCGAGGTGATGTGATCAAGGGCAATGTGCTTACTTCTTTCCTGGCCTGTGTTCTAGTCTATGAGTGACCACAAGCACTCTTTTCTGCCTTGGAACTGTGAGGATGATTCACTTCCCACCACCACTACAAGGTGCACAATGCCAGCACTCCTTCTAGCCCCAGGATCACCACCCAGAACTGTGAGCCACATCCAAGGACAGGCAAAGCAAGAGAATCCTGCCTCAGCACCAGCAGAGAGATCCCTGCATTCCCTCTCTGATCAGCCACTCGATTCCCTCTCAGGCTGTGGACCAGAAACTCTGGAAGCAGCCACTGATCCAGGGCCATGCCAGAATTGGGGCTGGAACTGAGCTTCTCTCTCACTTAGGTCACGTACTTTTCCTACTGACTTTCTAAGTTGTCTTTGGCATTTGTGAGGTAAGAAGTCTGGATACTGCCACAGCTGTCCACTATTGAGTCCTCTGAGGCCTTCTCCAGGTTCACTGAGGCCAAGTTTGCCTGCACACCCATTCGGAACTGCATTCCTCTTCCAGCCTGGCATGATAGACCTTTCTACCCAACCATACAGGTTGTCTTTTTTTAATATAAATTTCTTTATTTTTAGTTTTCAACATTTACTTCCACAAGATTTTGAGTTCCAAAATTTCACCCCATATCACCCCTCCCCCCACCCCATGATAGCATGCATTCAGGATACCCCTTCCCCTATTCTGCCTTCTCTTCTATGTCTCCCCCATCTCTTATCCCCTTCCCCTATATTTTCCTGTAGGGCAGGATAGATTTCTGTACCCCATTTCCTGTATTTCTTATTTCCCAGTTGCATATGAAAACTTTTTTTAAACATGTGTTTTTAAAACTTTGGGTTACAAATTTTCTCCCTTGCTCCCTCCCCACCCACCCTCACTGAAAAGGCAAGCAACTCAGTATAGGTTATACATCTGCAGTCATGACAAACACTTCTATAGTAAACATGTTGTGAAATACTAACTCTATTTCCCTTAGTTGTATCCTGCCCCCCCATTTATTCTATTCTTTCTTTTGACCCTGTCCCTCCTCAGAAGAATTTGCTTCTGATTATGCCCTTTCCCAATCTGCCCTCCTCTCTATCATCCCCCTGCTCTCTTGTCCCCTCCCCCCCATTTTCCTGTGGGGTAAGACAGATTTCCATACCCCATTGAGTGTGTACCATATTCCCTCCTTAAGCCAAATCCTATAAGAATAAGATTCACTCATTATCTCTCACCTTCCTCCATTTCCCTTCCACTGTAAGAGCCTTTTCTTTTGTGTTTTTTTTGTGAGATAATGTACCCATTCTACCTCTCCCTTTCTCCTTCTTCTAGTATAATCCTCTCTCATCTTTTAATTTTATTCTCTAGATATGACTCCTTCACCTTCAACTCACCCTTTACCATCTATCTATCTATCTATCTATCTATCTATCTATCTATCTATCTATCTATCTATCTATCTGTCTGTCTGTCTGTCTGTCTGTCTGTCTGTCTGTCTATCTATCTATCTATACATATATATATTTTCTTCCCTCCAACTACCCTAATACTGACAAAGGTCTCATAAGTAGTGAATATCATCTTTTCCTGCAGGAATGTAAGCAGTTCAACCTTAATAAATCTCTCATGATTTCTCTTTCCTCTTTACGTCTTCATGTTTCACTTCGGTCTTGTATTTGAAAGTCAAATTTTCTATTCAGTTCTGGTCTTTTCATCAAAAATACTTGAAAGTCCTCTACTTCACTGAATGACCATTTTTTCCCCTGAAGGATTATACTCATTTTTGTTGGGTAGGTGATTCTTGGTTGTAATCCTATCTCCTTTGCCCTCCAGAATATCATATTCTGTGCCCTGTGGTCCTTTAATGCAGAAGCTGCTAAATATTGTGTTATCCTGATTGTGTTTCCACAGTACTTGAATTGTTTCTTTCTGCCAGCTTGTAATATTTTCTCCTTCACCAGGAAACTCTGGAATTTGGGAACAATATTCCTAGGAGTTTTCCTTTGGGGATCTCTTTCAGGAGGTGACTGATGGATTCTTTGAATTTCTATTTTGCCCTGTTGTTCTAAAATATTGGTGCAGTTTTCCTTGAGAATTTCTTGAAAGATGATGTCTAGGCTCTTTTTTTGATCATGGCTTTCAGATAGTCCAATAATTTTTAAATTCTCTCTACTAGATCTATTTTCCAGATCAGTTGTTTTCCAAATGAGATATTTCACATTGTTTTCTAATTTTTCATTATTTTGGACTTGTTTTACAGTGTCTTGATTTCTCATAAAGTCACTAGCTTCCAATTTCTCTATTCTAATTTTTAAGGAAGTATTTTCTTTAGCAAGCTTTTGGACTTCCTTTTCCATTTGGCCAATTTTTCTTTTTAGGGCATTCTTCTCCTCATTGGCTTTTTGGGCCTCTTTTGCCATTTGGGTTAGGCTATTTTTTAAGGTGTTATTTTCTTGAGTATTTTTTTGGGTCTCCTTTAGCAAGCTGTTAATTTGTTTTTCATGATTTTCTTGCATCACTCTCATTTCTCTTACCAGTTTTTCCTCTAGTTCTCTTACTTTCTTCTCAAAATCCCTTTTGAGCTCTTCCAAGGCCTAGGAGTGATTCATATTTTTCTTGGAGGCTTTGGATGTAGGAGCTTTGACTTTGTAGTCTTCTTCTGGTTGTAAATTTTGATCTTCTTTGTCACCAAAGTAAGATAATATAGTCTGACTCTTTTTGTGCTGCTTGTTCATGATCTCAGCCAATTACTTGAGTTTTAAACTCTTTGTTAAGGTAAGAGTCTGCTTCAAATGTGGAGAATGTACTGTCCCATTCTTCAGGGGTTTGTGTAGCTGTTTTCAGAGATACTTCCAGGGACCTATAAATTTTCAGTTCTTCCAAGGTGGTATGATAAGGAGTGAGGTGTTTACTCCTTTCCTGGCCTGTGTTGTGGTCTATGAGTGACCACAAGCAGTCTTTTCTGTCTTGGAACTGTGGGAGATTTCCTCTCCACAGCTACTACAAGCTTTGCCAGGCCAGCATGCCTCCTCAACCTCTGCCCAGAACTGTGGCCCAGATCCAGACATGGGCAAAGCAAGAGATTCCTGCCTCAGCACTGGCAAAGAGATCCCTGCAATTGCTCTCTGATCAGCCATCCAATTCCCCCTCGGTATGTGGGTTGGAAGCTCAGTAAGCAGCCCCCACCTCGGGGCCACACTCTTGGGAACTGAGGCTGAGATCTAGCTCCTCTCCCAGTGCAGAAACAGACTTTCCCACTGACCTTCTAAGTAGTCTTTGACATATGTGGGTTGAGAGGTCTGGAAACTGCCACAGTTGCCCATCGATTCACTCCTCTGAGGCCTGTGCCAGGTTTGCTGTGGCTTGAACACCCACAACAGACTGTGCTCCTCTTCCAGCCTGGTGAGACATACCTTTCTGATCCACCACCAGGTTGTCTCGGGCTGGAAATTTGCTTCACTCTGATTTTTTGTGGGTTCTGCTTCTTTAGAATTTGTTTAGAGCCATTATTTTACAGGTATTTTACAGGTATTTGAAAGGTTTGGGGGACAGCTGAAGCAAATCACTGCTTTCATTCCAGCATCTTGGCTCTGCCCCTCTCTAAGCTTCATATTCTATTCTTATGAGTATAAAAGAAAATTAGCATTAAAAAAGAGAAATGATTAAGAGAGTAAAAAAAAGATTCTTAAAAATTCCCTTCTCACTAGTTCTTAAAAAAATACATTAGATATGCAAAGTATTTTTCCAATTTTCTCATGTCATGTCACATATGATAGAATTGATGTATTTTTGTTTTAATGTAAATGGAGTAAAGACAGTAGATAGAATCAATTTTAGAGTTAGGAAAAACTAATGTCATTCTACTCTTAACATGAATGACTCCATCTTGAATTCGTAATGAGCACTCACACTCCAAGCAATTGAGCATATAAATAACTTCTATTCCTGAAGAAAATTTCCGTGAATATAAATTTTTAATCATGAAAATCTCATTAACTGAAAGCTTTTGAGTCAAGACTAATTTATAAAAAGAAAACTAGGTAGGGGAAAGGCTGTATTTCTTTTTTCCTCTCCCTCTTCTTCCACATCCTGTCCCATGATTTATTATTATCTAATAAAAAGTTTCTACTGAAATTGAATTTAAACATAAGCATCCTAATTCTTGGTAGCTTAACCCAATGAAGATCACTTTTTTAATGTTCCTATATGACTGGGGCAGCTGGGTGGTACAGTGGATAGAGTACCTGCCCTGAAGTCAGGAGGACCTGAGTTCAAATCTAGCCTCAGACCAAACACTTGGCACTTACTAGCTGTGTGACCCTGGGCAAGTCACTTAACCCCAATTGCTTAAAAATAAAAAAAATAATAATAAAAATTTTTTAAAATGTTACTATACGACTTAATTTCTCTTAATAATTTATATGGTGCAGTCTAAGTCACTTTTTCCCTTTAATTTATCTTCAAAATTTATTACCATGAGGTTGCTTTTCAGAATTTGTATTGGCAAATAACTAGAAATAGCAGGGATGACCATCAACTGGGAGACCACTTCTGAACACATTTTGGTATATAATCAAAGTAAAAAAACACTATGCAAAAAGAAATGATGAATGTGTTGATTATAGAAAAACACGGATATACTTGCATGAAATAATGAATACAAGAATGAGCAAAATCAAGAGAACATTGTACACAGTAGTAGCAGTATTGTTTTAAAAACAACTTTCAGTGACTAAGTCATTTTGACTACTATAAATACCCAAATTAACTACAAAGGACTTGTGAGGGAAGACACTACCTGCATCCAGAGAAAGAACTGATAAAAAGAAGTACACATAAAATGATTTTACACACACACACTTATTTGTGTCAAATGGTAGCCATCTCTAGGGTTAGGGTGGAAGAAAAAAGGAAAAAAGTTACATGATAATTTCATTATATATTTTAAAAAGAATAGCAAATTGTACATAACAGAGTTGCAGTTTCATGTACAATCATCTTTTTAAAAATTCTTCTATTATTGAAATGCTTGTTTTATTGCATAAGTTAAAAATAAAATGGAGGCAAAGGAAATGGCCTCAGGATTTACCAGGGCACACAAACACACACAGATACACACAGCAATGTGAGGAAAAAATCCCTCCCAAGATGTTCACACACAAAAAAAATGCATATAAATATGAAGTCCGAGCCAGATTTTAAAAAATAATTGCTATTTAAATTCACTCAAGGACAGCAAAAGTATAAATAAACCATAAATAATGGGTTTTATAGCATTTAAGTATGGAGCTTTTAGTGGTCATTCATTAAAAGAGAGAGGCAATTTGAGTAAAAATGTTCTACTCAAGTAATACCAAAGAGAAAAAATAATAGGCTACTCTTGGAGCTAAATACTGCAGGACCTCAGCAAATTATGCCACATCTAGACAGACCCATGAAGTTACATACACCCTCTATGGACCAACCCCCCCCCCAAAACAAAAAAAAAGTAGCCATATACCAAGCCACTTACATGCAAGCAGGCAGGAATAGATGCTTCTAGTGTCTTCTTCTCTCTCCCTTCTCCAAGGAAGATTGTTTTTTAATTCATGCCAAGAGGGAAAGCAGAAGATTGGGCCAGAGGCTGACCATTCTGCTATACTCCAAGAAGAGTACTGGGCTAGAATATATCTATATTTATTCTTTTAAACATTGTTACTCTAGGAGAAGTGGGACAGCTGGGTGGTGCAATGGATAAAGCACTGGGCTGGGAATGAGGAAGACCAATCCTCCTGAATTCAAACCCAGCCTCAGACACTTACTAGATGTGTGTGACCCTAATCAAATCACATGACCCTGTTTGTCTCAGTCCCTCAAATGTAAAATGAGCTAGAAAAGGAAATGGCAAACCCTTCCAGTATCTCTGCCAAGAAAATTTCAAATTGGGTCAAGAAGAGTCAGACATGACTGTAAAAGGACAGAACAACAACTGAAAATGGAAGTAACTTTTAGGTCCAAGATACCCTCTTAATAGAGTATGATGGCTCTAAGATATATGTGCAACACATGACATCTTTCCTACCAAATACTAGTTCCAAAATGAATGTAAATAGGGGCAGCTAGGTGGTGCAGTGGATACAGCACCAGCCCTGGAGTCAGGAGGACCTGAGTTCAAATCCAGCCTCAGACACCTAACACTCACTAGCTGTGTGACCTTGGGCAAGTCACTTACCCCAATTGCCTTGTCAAAAAAGCAGAAACAAAATGAAGGTAATTTTACCTCATCTATGAATAAAGTTGAGGTCACACCTCTTGTTATAGATGGACACCATAGATCCCAAATGGGCATTGTATCTAGAAATAAGTTATGTCCCCTAGAAGGACAATCCTGGAAGACTTGACACTTAGAAAAAGATCTCCAACAAAGTGTTAAATTTTCAATGTAAGCATCTATAGAAATGAAAAAATAAACACAAACACTATAAAACAGAGATTGATTGATTGTTTTGTTAATTATTTAGACTTAAGAAAGTGATAGAAAAATTATAATAAAGCAGAATAACTTTAAAAGTGTGTCATGCATCCTTTTTTTTTAAGACTTGGTTGTTAAACATCTACCAGAACACTCCTAAAAATCTCTGGAGGAAAATAAAATGCCCTGCACATAAGAACTATAGTAGAGGAAATGAAACGATATAGAGAATGGAAAAAACAAGGTGGTAAAGCAAAGCAAGAAAAACTGACAGTGTAAAACTTCACTCAAGAACTGAAGTCCCTCAAAATCAGAATGAATCAGAGGGAAAACAATGACTTAATATTATTTTACAGGTATATCTTTGAAAACCAGAGTGCAAATTCTCAATAATAAAATACACTATATTCTGCACAAAGATGAATTTGCAAATTGTTCACAAAAAAAGTGTTAGCCAGCTTAGATAATAGAATGAAGGAGCTGATGTTAGCTACTTCCAATACATCATTACAAATGCAGTAAAATAGTAAAGGAGCTAAAGCACCTCTCATCCAACCCCTTCCACATCCATGTGTTCCAGAGCTAACCACAAGTATTTAGTCTTAATTCCCTATTTAAAATTTCATAGGCACTCACTCCATCATGAAATTCAGTATATAAAGCAATCAAATGTTGTTCTTATTATTTGCAAAGTCATGTCTGATTTGTTTTAGAGTCAGAAATTTATTTTTGAATTAATAAATCTCAGGAAGAGGGAGAGGCAATTTCTTCCCACATTATTTCTGTTATCTCCTCCTTTTACCTGCAGAGGCAAAATTCAGAATAAAAATAGACCAAAAATCTGAATAATTCTGCACTCACTACCAGATACTGTTCTTCTTTGTTCTTTAATTAAGCTGTAGCAGGAATGGGAAAGAAAACTTTTTTTGTCATGGTTGATCAGATGTAGGAGATAGATGGCTCTAATTCCAATTAATTGAATTTTAACTTATTTAAATTTCATTTGCTTTAAACTGTCCTCATCTTATAAGAACAAACACAGTTAAAAGCAATGAAATAAGCTCTTCTAATATTTCACATGCTGCCATAGGAATCAAAACAATAAGTTATAATATTCTGAAGCCCAATTTTTTGGGGGCAAAGCCTCTACATACCTAGCAAAGAGAACTTGCATCTTTTCTTTCTCTTTTAGGAATATACATACACACATACATACATACATATAGATACATAGATAGATATCTATATATATATATGGTAAAAATGAACAAACAAACAAAGAATGGTCTATGGTCTTTACTTCTTATGGCTCAGAAAAAAAGTATGTCTCTGCACAATTTGAAGGAGTGTGAGTTTCTCCTTTTTAATTTTTTCAGTTATGACCCTTTTTTTAAATTCTAAACCAGTTTTGTGGCCATAGACTAATGTTTATTTTTACAAACTTCTTTATATAAGGAATATCCTGACCAGAACCATCAGGCAACTTGTTTATAATCCTCTGGCA
The DNA here is from genome assembly GCF_003287225.1 of Phascolarctos cinereus. NCBI lineage: Eukaryota > Metazoa > Chordata > Mammalia > Diprotodontia > Phascolarctidae > Phascolarctos > Phascolarctos cinereus. The sequence continues at coordinate 286,598,580 of NW_027555847.1, read as the reverse complement.
CTTCATCCTAACGGTTATCCCGTGTTTCTTTATGGATGAGAGAATGTCTGGGTCTGTATCCACTCTTTTTGCAGCATGTCTATTTTGTCTACATGTCATAGTACTTGAAAGCTTCTTTCTCTTCAACTGCATTAATTAATTGATGGAAAATTTGGTAGAGGCAATGAACCTGCCTGCAATATTTTATCCCAACTCTGTAGGAAGGGAAAGGGAAAACAAAAGGGAGTGGTAAGAGAAGGTCAGGAAGGAGGAAAGACAGAAGTAGGAGGGAAAAAGGGAAAAAGAAAGGAAAGGAGAGTGAGAGAAGGGAGGGCAGTTTGAGGGAAATGGTGATCAGAAGCAAAACACTAGTGAGGAGGGACAGAGTAAAAAGTAAGAGAAAAGAATAAGTGGAGGAAAATAAGATGGAGGGAAATACACAATTTGTTTGCTATCCCTGCTTTTTATGGTCACCCTAAACAATAGATTTTCATCAAGTTCCTTATTTTAACTCCCTGTGAATTTTTCTGTTTCAGGTGTTTCTTTTAAACACTGTATTGTTGGATTATGCTTTCTAATACATTCTGATGTCCTCTTTTCTTTTTACAACCAAGTTTATTCTATTCACATTAACAATTATGATTGGAATTGTTCATTTTTCTGCATCTTACCCTCTTGAACTTTTTTCTTCTCTTCCCCTCATTTTCTGAAAAACTTAATGTGAAAGACCTAGGTGAAAGATGTAATGATCTATTTCTGCTCTGTTCTCCCCATTCCTCTTCAATGACCTCTGACAACAGATTTTTTCCCTTTTTTGTTTATTTATTTCATTTTAAACCTTTTAGAATCCATTCTTTGATATTGGGGTTTGTTTTGCTTGTGACTTCTCCCAAGTCTTATATTTCATGAATGCTATAGTTTTTTTTTTTCCCTTGCAGGATTTTACCCAATTTTCTTATCGTTGTTTTGTTGTGTCATTCAGTCATGTACAATTTTTCATGAACCCCTGGATCATAGCACACTAGGGTCTTCTGTGCTCCATTATATCTCAAAATCTAAGATCATGTTCAGTGTTTCGATGACATTATTTATCCATTTCGTACTCTGCTATTGACTTTTCCTTTTACCTCTAATCTTTCCTAATATCAAGGTCTCTTCAGTGACTTCCATCTTCTCATGTGGCCAAAGTATTTGAGCTTAAACTTCAGTATTTGACCTTCCAGTGAATAGTCTGAATTACTTTCTTTAAGTATTGACTAATTTAATCCCCTTGCTACTCAAGGAACTCTCAAAGGTCTTCTCCAGCACATTTTTTTTAATCCATTTTCTCTTTGGTTTTATTTTGTTTGTCTTTTTAAGTTATTTTCTTTTTAATGTATTAAATAAAACAAGCATTTCCATAACATAATGAAATGACTCCAAATCTACTATGCATAAATTAGTATTCCTTTCAAAAATACAACAAAATTATTGTGCCCTTTTCTTTTTTTCTCCACCTCCCAAAGATAGCTACCATTAAACACAAATATATATATATATATATATATATATATATATATATATATATATATATATCACATACAATTATTCAATACAGAATTCCATTTATCAGTTCTTTCGCTGGATGCAGTTAGTATCTTTTTTCACATGACCTTTATAGTTAATTTGGATATTTATAATAGATAAAATAACTTATTCACTCAAATTCATTTTTAAAACAATATTGCTGGGGCAGATAGGTGGTGCAGTGGATAGAGCATTGGCCCTGAAGTCAGGAGGACCTGAGTTCAAATCCTACCTCAAACCAAACACTTGACACTAACTAGCTGTGTGACCTTGGGCAAGTCATTTAAACCCAGTTGCCTAAAAAAACAAAAAACAATATTGCTCTTATTGTATACAATGTTCTCTTGGTTCTACTCATTTTGCTCTTCATTATTTCCTGCAAGTCTATCCATGTTTTTTTTCCTAAAATCATTGACCTCATCATCTCCTATAGCACAATACTGTTCTATCACAATCATATGCCACAACTTGTTCTTTGCCACCAAAAAGAGAGCTGCTACAAACATTTTAGAATATATAGCCTCTTTTTCATTTTCCTTAATTATCTTCAAAAATAGAACAAGAGGTGGTATTACTGGGTGAAAGGATAAAGGTAATATAATAATTCTTTGGGCATAATTCCAGATTGCTCTCCCAATGGTTGAATCAGTTCACAATTCCACCAACAATGAATTAGTGTCCCTGAAAGAATCAGTTCTGCATTACTCAGCTTTCCTTATGTTCCAACTCTCACAGCCATACATTGCTACTGGTAAAACCATAGTTTGACTATGAACTTTTGTCAGCAAGGTGATGACTGCTTTTTAGTATGGAGTCCAGACTTGCCATAGTTTTCCCTCCAAGGAGGAAGCATCTTAATTTCATGCCTGCAGTCACTAACTTCACTGATTTTTGAGCCCAAGAATATAAAATCAGACACTCTTTTTATTTTTTCTCCCTCTATTTCCCAGGAAAGGATAGGACCAGTTGACAATACTTTAATTTGTTTGTTTTTTAAGCTTCAAACCAGCTTTCATACTCTCTTCTTTCACTTTCATCAAGAAAGACACTTCTTAATTCCTCTTCACTGTTCCCCATCAGAGTGGTATCATCATCTGCATATCTATTTGTTTGGGGATTTTTTGTTTGGTTGGTTGGTTTTGGGTAGGCAATGGGGTTAAGTGACTTGCCCAGGGTCACACAGCTAGTAGGTGTTATGTATCTGAGGCTACATTTGAACTCAGGTTCTCTTGAATCCAGGGCCAGTGCTCTATCCACTGTGCCACCTAGCTGCCCCTGTCTGCATATCTGAGGTTGTAATATTTCCCCCCAGCAACCTTAATTCCAGTTTTTGATTCATCCAGTCTGACATTTCTCATGAAGCACTCAGTTCATAATAAAAAAAAATAACAATATATAGCCTTGTCATACTCCTTTTTCAATCTTAAACCAATCAGTTGTTTCATGGTTTCTTAATCTGTCTCCAGGTTCCTTAGTAGACAAGTAAAATGATCAATTACTCTCAATCTCTTTGGGAACTTGTCACATTTTGTTGTGATCCACACAGCCAATGGCTTTAGTGTAGTCAATGAAGCAAAAGTATATATCTATATCTATATCCATGTCCCTAAAGAGAGACATAGATATAGATATATACACAGATAAAAATATATATATATATATATGTGTGTGTGTGTGTGTGTGTGTGTGTGTATACACACATTTGGAATTCCCTTACTTTCTCTGTTATCCAGTGAATGTTGTGAATTTTGTCTCTAGTTCCTTAGCCTCTTCAAAAACCTGCTTTGCTTTTCTGGTAATTCTTAGTTCACATATTGATGAAACGTAGTTTGCAGAATCTTAAGCATAACTTTGCTGGCATAAGAAATGAGCAAAATTGTTTAGTAAATTGAAAATTCCTCGGCATTTCCTTTCTTTAAGATTGGGACATAAATAGATCTTTTACAAGCCAGTGGCCACTGTTGTGTTTTCCAAATTTTCTGGCATACTGAGTGCAGTGCTTTAACATCATCATCTTTTAAGATTTTAAATAGCTCAGCTGGGATTTTGTCATTTCCACTAGCCTTATTGTTAGCAATGCTTCTTAGGGCCCACTTAACTTCATTCTCTAGGATGCCTGGCTCTAGATTAGTTACCACATCATGGTTATTATTGATGCCAAAATCTTTCTTGTATAGTACTTTTTTGTATTCTTGCCACCTATTCTTAAGCTCTTCTGCTCCTGTCAAGTTCCTAACATTTTTGTCTTTAATCATACACATTTTTGCATGAAAGACTCCTTTGATGTTTCCACTTTTCTTCAAGAGATTTCTTGCCATTCCCATTCTGTTATTTCCTTCTATTTCTTTGCATTGCTCATTTAAGAAAACCTTCCAATCTCTCCTTGCTATCTTCTGGAATTCTGCATTCAGTTGGCTATACCTTTCCCTTCCTCCTTTAGATTTTACTTTTTTTCTTTCCTCAACTATTTGTAAAGCCTCAGCAGACAGCCATTTTGCATTCTTGCTGTTCTTTTTCTTTGGATTTTTTTTTTTGTTGCTACTTCCTCCTGTACAATATTGAGAACTTCTGTCCATGGTTCTTCAGGCACTTCATCTTTCAGATCTAATCCCTTGAATCTATTCATTACTTCCACTTCATATTAATAATGGATATTACATAGATCATACCTATATGGCCTGGTGGTTTTCCCTACTTTCTTCAGTTTGTCTGAATTTTTCAATAAAAAACTTATGATTTGAGCCACAGTCAGCTCCAGGTCTTGTGTAGCTGACTGTCTGGAGCTTCCCCACCTTTGGCTGCTAAGTATATAATCAATCTGATTTCTATGTTGACCATGTCCAGTGATGTTCATGTGGAGAGTCACCTTTTGGGTTGTTGAGGAATGTTTGCTATGATCAGCAAGTTATCTTAACAAAACTTTATTAGTCATGCCCTGTTTAGGTTTCTACTCCAATGCCAAACTTTCCTGTAACTCCAATTGTCTTTAGATTCTCTGCTTTAGCATTTTAATCCCCTATGATGAATTTGATATCAGGTTTTATTTGGTGTAATTTCTAGAACCAAAATTTACTTTTCCTTACATTGGAAGCTCTGGATTTGGGCTCTAATGTTCTTGGGCATTTCATTGTAGGTATTTGTCTTGACTTTTTTTCTTGCATTGGACTTCAATGACTCTGGAAGAGAAAGAATGGCTGACAACTTTGTGTAACTCTGCCTCATTTAAATCCGATTTGCATGTGAGTCAAGACATTACCCTCTGATGTCATTGATCTTTTATTTACTTACATGGCTTGGCATCCTAGCCAAATATGTCAAAAGGTATGACAGGAGGCTTAGCCTATATCATAGAGAGTGACTGGGAATGCAATGTGTTCTCAAAGAAACCAGTACAAGAAAGAATGGTCCAAAGTATAGTTCTAGACACTGGGGATAAAAAGAGAAAGACTGACATTGTCCTCTTTGAGGATAGACTACTACCATTACCTTTTTACCATAGTAATTCTCAGAAAGGACAGAATCCTCGTAGAATCCATGTGATTGAGTACTGGTTGTTTTTATATTTTAGGTGATCATTTAATTAAAAAAATAGAATTAACATAAAGAAAATTCATTGTAAGAGATGCTCTGGCCACTTGAGTTGAGAACTATGGGTAAAGGTGGATGGCAGTATGGCTCAACTCTTGCTTTATGCCAAAGAGTGCTAATTACATTTCATGAGAAACGCTTGCTCTGTGCTCCACAAACATTTTTTGTCTCTAATTCCCTGTCCTTTCCACCTGGTGGTTTGTTATGTATCAAGTATTTATTTTTTCTTGCAATTTTCTAACTATTTTTTAACTCATACTCTGTTTCTCTTTTCCTAAAACATCTTTGTTCAACCCAGAAATAGATATTATCAATGTATACTATGACTGTAGTTAGAGAATAGAAATTGGGAAGGTTCTGCTGTTTGGCTTCACAGGATGTAAGTGACTCAAAAAGTTGCTTTCTAGATTCAGGGATCCCAATATCTGTCCAATTTTTACAGAGGATCTCTATATGATGCTGAAAAAAATTGTTCTTTAATTTTGTTAATAATTCAGACATATGGATGAATCTCTCTGATGTGGAATTTTAAAATATATTCAGGATTATTTTTCAATTTCCTCCGTTAAAAAAAAAGTGTCTCTTGTTGTAGTCAGAGTATATGCCTGCAGGCAAAATTCTAAAGAGAAGGAAGGGAGGTAATCATTTAAAGATGGTTGCTGTGATCAAAAGGGAAGTTCTATGGAAAACCAAGCCCAGAATGGCAGAGATGAGTATGATCTAAGAGGATTCCATTCCAATCTGCCCTGTCCCCTGGACAGATTGAGAAATGCTCGTCTACTTTGTTCCCCAGTGAAATATGGTTTTTATCAACAACAGGGTATAGTTATGGCAATTTCAATGGCTGATTAAGGACTGTTGAGAAATAAACAGAATTTGAAATTTGGAAGTTGAAACTCTGCTCTGTGATCATTGATCAAAGCACTGAGGAAAGAAGGCTAGAGATCATTGTGAAGGTGATTCTAGGTGTATATAGTGATATTGTGATTGGAGTCTGAAGAGTGAGTTTGGTGTAAAAATGGTTTCAGCTTTTTGTATATAGTAGACTACAAATGAATGAGGTAGCATATAATGGAAGAAAGACAGAACTTGTTCCCTCTGGTTCATTGGAACCTGGCATGTGGAAGACTGCATATGGGGATTAAGGCTATGACCTGGGTCCTAGTGCTCCTCCTACCTTACCTTGCTCCCCACAAAACATTTCCCCTCAGGTTGTGGATTCCAGTGAAATGATCTGTGATTAAAGTAATTAGAAATATTGTGAGATCAGATTCTTTTATACTCTGCATTCAAATAAAAGTTTTCTGAAATCTTTCTGGTTTCTGTTTTTATAAAAGTCTGTTGGGCAGAATGATGGGAAATACAAGGTGATCTAAGGCATAGTGTGTCATAGCAGTAGGGTTTACTAGATCAGAATTATGAACCTACATACTTATGATGATTCTCTATCTTGAAACTAATAAAACTTAAACATTCCTACACAAAACCACTAAGTGTCAACTGTAATTAGAGACTTAGCTTGCCAACTTTTTAAATTCTTTTTTTTAATTAATAAAAATTTATTTTCTTTTCTTCCCACTTTCACTACCTCCTACCACCTCTTCCACAACCCTGACAAATACATACAGGGGAAACAGAAAGCAAGGATACAATTCTAACATAAACTTTTAAGGGAAGCTGGAGAGATCACAATATTTCATATTACAAACCTGATCACCACCTTTCTGTTCCCTGCACCTCTAACCTGGCCCACAAACTCCCCATGCTTGACCAAACAACTGTCAAGTCTGTGAGATTGTGGTTCTAAGGTAGAGAAAAGAAAAGCAGTTCTGGTCCATATACTTCCAAGGGTAAGTAATTATTTCCAATTTCCAAGGCAAATGAGGAGGCAGAAAGAGAGATCAGGCAAAGAGATTCTAACACATTCTGATGGATAAGCCCCAAAGTACTTGGAGAGTAAGAGTGATGTGGTTAATGACAACAATAATACAGCTACCATTTGAATAGTACCTACTATGTGTCCGGCACTGTGTTAAATACTTTATAATTATTATCTCATTTGATCTTCAAAACAACCCTGGGAAGTAGGTTCTATTATTATTATCATTTTATAAGTGAGAAAACAGAGCAAATAGCAGTTAAATGACTTGCCCTGGGTCACAGAGATAGAAAGTATCTGAAGCCAGATTTGAAGTCAAGTTGTTCTGACCCAGAATTCTATCTAGACCCAGACTTCTATCCATTGTTTAGTGAGACACAATTGTGAACATGTTTAAGGAGTTGTATGTGACAAAAATGGAAAGAGGGAAATTAAATTGATGCATAAAACCTATGTGTAGAGGTGGGGAATCCCGTAAGTGAATCAAGCCTGGAGTGAGACTCTGTATGTGCATTTGGAAATAACCTTTCTCCTAGTACCCTCATTACATCCCTCTCTCCAACAGCCTCTGGAAAGGTTTTGATGAAAAGCTGAATCATATATTGTTGAACTATTGACAGCTATAGGCATCTACTAGGAATTGGTGAGAGAGGCATTATGTAATAATGGTTAGAGTTCAGGATTTGAAGTAAGAAAAGCATGTTTCAATCTTACTTCTGACATGTATTACCTATGTGACCATGGGCAAGTACTTAATATTTCCGAGTTTCAGGAAGCTTACCTATTAAGTTATGCATGATTTGCAATCTTTGTTGATGGAGGAAGTTCCCACACTAACAAAATCAAAGTACTGATATATGTGCAACGTGTTATATTAGGCGCTTCAAAGACTACAAGATAGATTCCAGAGCTTACAGTGGCCACTTAATACCTGTTGGTCAATTAATGTATTAATGAATGTCATATTATTTTGTACCAATCTTCCTAGCTACTCCACTTCCTCCATCAAGCCATCATCCTTGTCCAGGTTCCTTTCAGCTCTGTCTAGGTTTTAAAATGGCAAAGAAAAATGCATAAAATATTTTATAAAATTATCACAATTCACTCATCAGTTACTGACTCCAGGCCTGGCATTCTGTTCAGGGAGAACTTACATCTCTAGTGTGAGGGCTTCTCAAGAACTTTTCAGGGCTTCTCATTCCCCTATGTTGCCCACCTTCACTCATCTTTCACTTGTGGCTCCAAGAAGCTGTAGCACACGCAGGGGCCACATCCCAGTAAGCCATTTTACCAGATGGAATAAACCAGGTTGAGTGTAACCAGCAAGTCTCAAACCTGTTAGTGAGTTAGGGGATGTCTACCCCAAGCATGTTAAGACTTCCCCTATCAGAATGGGTAGATGAGGACAGTTTGTTCTAATGGCTGTAAAGGTGGCTAAAACAGATGCAGTAGAGTGCTTGAAGTGTGGTCAGGTATTGAAGAGGCCAAGGTTATCCACTATATCCTGGGCTATCACCAGTCATCTGGACTTTTGTCCTACCACTGGTCTTTAATGTTTTAAGGAGAGAGAGTAAATCTAGTGACTGTGCAATTCTACCTCACTTAAATTCAATTCACATACAATTCAAGAAATCACCTGCAATGCCATTGATCCTCTTCAGAAATGGAGGATGAAGAACAAATGAAGAACAAACATAGCATTTAACACTATTGATCACATTTCTTTTTGGGATACTCTTCTCTCTAGATCTTCGTGACATTGCTCTTTCCTAGTTCTCATATCTGTGTGACTGATACATTTCAGTCTTTTGCTGGTTCTTTTTTTCTGCTTGAGGCAATTGGGGTTAAGTGACTTAGCCAGGGTCACACAGCTAGTAAGTGTCGAGTGTCTGAGGACACATTTGGACTCAGGTCTTCCTGACTCCAGGGCTGGTGCTTTATCCAATGTGCCACCTAGCTATCCCCTTTTGCTGTTTCTTTATCCATGTGATGATCACTAACCATAGGTGTCCCACAAAACCTTTTCTTTTCCTTCTTCTCTTTTCCATCTATAACATCACACTTTCTGATCTGATTTGCTCCCATTTCAATTATTATTCCTCTATAGATGATTCCCAGATCTATAAAACCAGCCTTAGTGTCTTCTAAGCTATAGACCAAAATCACCAGCTGCCTTTTGTATATCTGAAATTGGGTGTTCCATAGGTGTTTCAAACTCAACAGGTTCAAAACAAAATTTGTTACCTTCACCCCTGCAATAAGATCTTCCATTAATGTATATTTTTCTACTATTTCTCAGGGGTACTGTTATCTCAGTAGCTAAAACTCATAACCTCAGCATAATTCTTAAATCCCACTCTCATTCACCCCATACATGGTCTTTTACCAAGACTTGTTGCTACATAAAAAGAAACTGAGGGGATTAGAATAGGTGATAAGGAAACAAAACTATCAGTATTTGCAGATGGTATATTAGAGAATATTAGAGAATGAACTATAAAACTAGTTAAAATAATAAACAACTTTAGCAAAATTGTAAGATTTAAAATCCTGAAATCATCAAAACTTCTATATATTACCAACAAAGTCCAACAACAAGAGATAGAAAGAGAAATTCCATTTAAAACAACTGTAGACTATATAAAATACTTGGGAGTCTACTTGTCAAGACAAGTACCTGAACTTCATAAACACATGTAAAAAAGCTTTTCACACAAATAAAGTCAGATCCAAATAATTAGAAAAAACATTAATTGTTTATGGTTAGACTGAGCCAATGTAATAAAAATGACAATTCTATCTAAATTAAATTATTTAGTGCCCTTCCAATTAAAGGGCAGCTAGGTGGTACAGTGGATAGAGCATCAGGTCTGGAGTCAGAAGATTCATCTTTGTTAGTTCAAATCTGGCCTGAGACACTTCTAGCTGTGGGACACTGGCCAAATCACTTAACTGCATTTGCCTCAGTCCCTCATTCATAAAATGAGCTGGAGAAGGAAAAGGCTAACCACTGCAGTATCTTTGCAAGGAAAACCCTAAATGGGTTCTCAAATACTTAGACACAACTGAATGACTGAACAACAAATTACCAAACAGGCTACCATATTTTTATTTTATAGAGCTGGAGAAGAAATAACAAAACTCATCTAGAATAACAAAAGGTCAAGAATATCAAAGTAATCCATAAAAAATGTGAAGGAAAGAGGCTTAACCATACCAGAATGCAAACTATTACAAAGCAGTCATCATCAAAACAATCTGATATTGCCTAAGAAATAGAGGGATGGATCAGTGGGATAGATTAAGTACACAATACACAGTAGTAAATATAGTAAATGACCATAGCAATCTAGTTTTTTATAAACTCAAAGGTCCAAGCTTTGCAGGCAAGAACTCTCTACTTGACAAAAATTGATGGGAAAACTGGAAAGCAGTTTGGCAGAAACAAAGCATAAGCCAACATCACACTGTGTTCCAAATTAAGTTCAAAATTTGCAAATGATGTAGAGATAAAGAAAAAATTCATAATTAGGAAATCATGGGAAAATTTACCATTCATATTGATGGGTAAGGGTAAATTTATGACCAAGCAAAAGATATAAAGCATTATGAAATGTAAAATAGACATTTTAATTATACCAAATTTAAAAGATTTTGAAGAAACAAAACCAATGAAGCCAAGATTAGAAGGAAAGTAGAAAGCTGAGAAATAATCTTTAGAGTAAGTTTCTCTGATAAAGGCCTCATTTCTCAAATACAAAGAAAGTTGAGTCAAGTTTATACTACATCATTTCCTAATTGATAAATTGTCAAAGGATATGAACAAGTGGTTTTCAGAAGAAAGAATCAAAGCCATCTATTTTCATATAAAGAAAATTATCTAAATCACCATTAGGAAAATGCAAATTAAAACAATGCTGAGGTACCACTTTTTATCTATCAGATTGGCTAATATGCAAGAAAAGGAAAATGATAAATTGGAGAAGATGTGGGAAAATTGGGGTGTTAATACATTGTCAGAGTTGTGAATTAATTTAACCATTCTGAAGAACAATATGGAACTGTTCTCAAAAGGCTTTCAAATTTCACATATCTTTTGACTTGGCAATAGTACACTAAGTCTGTATCCTAAAGATATTTTTAAAAAAGGAAAATGGCCTATATGTACAAAAATATTTATAGCAGCTTTCTTAGTGGTGGCAAAGAATCGGATATTAATGAGATGTCCATCACTTGGGAAAGACTGAATAAGTTGTGGCATATGCTTGTTATTGAATATTATTGTGTTATAAGATGCAGGATGTTTTAAAAAAAAATCCTGGTCTTATATGAACTTCTGCTAAATGAAATGAGCAGAACCAGAAGAACATTGTGCACGGTAACAGCAATATTGGGCCATAATCAACTGTGAATGACAGCTATTCTCAACAATACAATGGTCTACTGCAATTCTGAAGGACTCATGATGAAAAATGCTATCCACTTTCATAGAAAGAATTGATGGCACCTGAATGCAGATTGAAGTGCACTTTTTTTGATTTATCTTTTTTTTTTGGTTTGTGTTTTCTTTTACAACATGACTGATAAACATAAATATGTTTTGCATAATAGCACATGTATAACCTATGTCAAATTGTCTGACTTCTCAATAAGGGAGGAGGGAAGGAAGGGAGAGAAAGAATTTAGAACTCAACACTGTAAAACATGAGTGTTAAAAATTTTACATGTAGTTGGAAAAAATAAAATATTTGAAAAAAAGATTTGTTACCGCCTTCATTACATCTTTTATAGGTATTTCCCTTCTATCTGCTCTCATTATCTCACTTCTAAACTATTACAACAATCTTCTGTTGGGTTTTCTTGCCTTGTCTTTCCCTCTTCTAACCTATCTTGCTCTTAGCCAGACTATTTTCTTTTCTCTTTTTTTTTTTTTTTGAGTGAAGGAAAGCTTTTATTACATTTCTCAAGAAAGAAGCGGGCACAACACACTTTAGTAGCATACGGGCACTGGTTCAGTGGTGGAATCAACTTTTAAACCATTAGTAAGATCCATACTCAATCCATCCCATCAGCGCTCCTATTGGTCTAGTCCATCTGAGTTACACCCTTCCTGGACAGCCCCTCACATGTTTGTCCATGTTCCATTAACTCTGCTCACTTCATGGGTCTCACGTTCAAAAATGGCGACTATCTCTGCCCTTGGGGTGTGTCAGTTCATATTCAATAAGCTTATTAAGCAAGCACAGTGGAGAAAAGCCTTTGCTGGATTGAAGCCCTGTCCTTGAACCCAGCTGGTTGCAACTGGTTTAGCTTCTAGGGCTCTTTCTTAAGGAACTAGTTGTTTATAGAAAAGTTTGGAGTACTTTCTGATTGGTTGAGGGACCATGCACAAGATCTTCAAATTTCTTATCCTTCTGTGAAGGCTAACCCCCTAAAATCTTTCTTACAAATCCCCCCTTTTCTTTTCTAGTAAAGATTTGGCTTCCACACATTCCCAATTTCCTTATCCTCTAATCTCTTTAACATGATTTCACATTCTCCATCACTGGGCAGAGTCTCATTGGTACTTTCAGTCATCATCCTTATATTGCCAGAGCTTGCCATCTGAACTCTCACTGTGGTTCTACTGGGATAATCTTAGTGAGGGACATCTCTATCAATTGTTATACCAGTCCTCTAATGCGTGGAACTATACAACATCCTACAACATTTCAGCCACAATTAAGTTAGCGATGATGGATACAGCCATTACTTTTCCATTTGCCAAATTAGGATTCTAACCATCCCTGTAATCAATTATCTATCCCAGAGTTTTCTGCTAACTCCTCAGCTAAAGTGGTTAAACCTTGCAATGCCTTAGTGACAGTTCTATCTGGGGCTGTGCTGCTGGGCAACATTTCACTGGGGGATTTGGGGGAACAATATGGGAGAAGGAAGGGAGAAATTGACCGATGCACTCACAAATTAAAAAGCAGGCAGTACCCTTATTAAGTACAGATACAGAGACCCAAAGTAAATATAAATTGTCCATTTAAAGCTTCAGAATTCTCTTCTCATACAGCTGTCTGACACCCTGGACATCATCTGGCGAAGTCCTCTGATCTAAGTGCTGTTCAAACAGTGTCCAGCAGACTCTCCTCCTGCAGAGATCCTCCTTCTTGTGTCCAACTCTCCTACAAGACTGATCTTAATACAATTTTAAATTACCTTGCCAATAACCAGGACAAATAATGAAAGATAACTCAACTCCCATGTCTCCAGCATTACAAGATCAAAATTGGAAACTTGTCCAATTGCCATATTCTAAGAAACTCAAATTAGAAAAATTAGAACCTAGATTTATATTCTGCATTACTTCTAGTTTTATACCTTGCATTAATTCAGTATTCATTCCTATTCATATTCCTCCATCAAGAGGATAAGATTTTACTAAGGAATTAATAACAGACTCCAACACACAGTAGTTAATTTAAAACCAGTACACATCAAATACTAAAACAATCCCAACTTCTACTCATGTACAAATAAATAATCTTTAATTAAAATGAGTGCTTCTTTTAAGGCATTTGCAAGATAAGTCACAAGCAATTCTTTTTTTAACATTAATTATACCAAACTGAGACAACTTTAACATTAACTAAGTATTAACTAACTAACAGAATAATATCCTAGTTCCACAATCTCTTGGCCTAATTATCCCCATAATGATGGGGTATGGGCCCAAGCCCACCAAAGACCCTTGCCCCTTGCCCCAAAAAGCCAGAGTATTTTCTTAAAGCATACATCTCACCATGTTACCCCACTACTCAAAAATGTTACAGTGGCTCCCTGTTACTTCCAATATCAAGTGAAATATCCTCTGTTTGGCATTTAAAATACTTAAGAATCTGCCCTCTAGAATGTATGTGACAGATTTTGTGGTATAATTCAAGAACTGTGAAATAGTTGTAATTTTCATGGCACTAAGACATAGGATAAGCTCTAATAGTGGAGAAAAAACTTGGAAAGAAAGTGGAAAGACCAACTTAAGAAAATTAGGTCGTCTTTGGAGGTGTGGTGGACTGGGGGCATGAAAATGAAAGGGAATTTTGAAGAAGTGGCAATGTAAGATGGAGTAGGATTTTAAAACTCATGCCTGCCTCCTTTTCTGCACCCGAGGAACTTACAGTCTAATTAAGGATAGAGAATTTTTTTTAAAAAATGTACATGCAAGATTAATCCAATGTACATAGAAGTTCATCTTGAAGGGAAGGCACTAGAGGTGGAGGTGGGAAGGGAGAATGCAAAGACTGCTACAAAAGGTGGCATTTGAGTTGAATCTTTTTTTCAAAGTCAAGTGTTCTCAGTTCCATTTCAGTGACCCTGATGGGAGACAAAGTTCTGAGCTTTTTCTCTTTCCTTTTTTATTAATAGTATTTTATTTTTTCCAATTATATATAGATAATTTTTAGCATTTATTTTTACAAGAATTTGAATTCCAAATTTTGCTCTTCCTCCCTTCTTTGTTCTTAAAATGGTAAGCAATTTGATATGTTGTACATGTGCAATCATGTAAAATATATTTCCATATTAGTCACAGTTGTTAAAAGAAGGAACAGATCAAATGAAAAAGAAAACACAAAAAATAAAGTAAATGAAAATATGATTTGATCTGTATTTAGAGTTTATCAGTTCTTTATATCTACGTGTATAGCATTTTCCATCATGAGTCCTTTGTAATTGTTTTGGATCATTGTGTCCATGAGAAGAGCTAAGACATTCATAGTTGATCATCATACAATGCTACTGTTGCTATGCACATTATTTTCTCCTGTATCTCTTCACTCTGTATCAGATCATGTAAGTCTTTTCAGGTTTTTTTTTTTCTGACATCTGCCTGCTCATCTTTTCTTATGGCACAATAGTATTCCATTACATCCACATACCATAACTTATTCAGCCATTCCACAATTGATGGGCATCCCCTCAATTTCCAATTTTTTTTTGCTACCACAAAGAGAACTGCTATAAACATTTTTGTACAAGCAAGTCCATTTTCTTTTTTATGATCTGTTTGGGATACAAACCTAGTAAAAAGTGATTTAGAGCACTTCACCATATGCCTACAGATAACTTTGATTTCCTCATCTGAAAACTGCCTTTTCATATCCTTTAAACATTTATCAATTGGGGAATGGCTTGTGTTCTTATAAATTTGAATCATTTCTCTATATATTTGAAAAATGAGGCTTTTATCAGAGACACTTGTAAAGATTGTTTCCCAGCTTTATGATTTCCTTCTGATCTTGGTTGCATTGGTTTTGTTTGTGTAAAACTTTTTTTTTTAGTTTAGCATAATCAAAATTATTTATTTTACATTTTTAATGCTCTCTATCCCTTGCTTGGTCATAAGTTCTTCCCTTCTCCACATATCTGACAGGTAGATTATTCCTTACTCTTCCAATTTGCATATGGTACCACATTTGAATCATAGTTTAAATCACATGCCCCATCTCGATCTTATTTTGGTAAATGATGTAAGCTATTCGTCTATACCTAGTTTGTGCCACACTGTTTTCCAGTTTGCCCAGCAGTTTTTGTCAAATAATGAGTTCTTTTTCCCAGACACTGAGGTCTCTGGGTTCATCAAACACTAGGTTACTGTTGACATTTACTAGTACCTTTTGTGTACCTAATCTATTCCACTGAGCCAGCACTCTATTTCTTAGCCAGTATCATATAGTTTTGATGATTATGGCTTTATAAGATAGTTTGAGATCTGCCATTACTAGGCCACCTTCCTTTGTATTTTTTCATTAATTCCCTTGATATTGTTGACCTTTCGTTCTTCCAAATGAAATTTGTTTTTTTATTTTTTTCTAGCTCTATCAAATAATTTTTTGATACTTTGAGTGATATTGCACTAAATAAGCGAATTGGTTTAGGCGGAATTATCATTTTTATTATATTGGCTCAGCCAATCCATGTGCAGTTGATATGTTTCCAGTTGCTTTGATCAGATTTTATTTCTATGAAAAATATTTTGCTACTGTGTTCATATAGTTAATGTCATTGTCTTGGCAGGAAGACAACTAAGTATTTTGTATCATCTAAAGCTGTTTTAAATATGTATTCCTCTTTCCATCTCTTGCTACTGGGATTTGTTGTTAATATATAGAAATATTTGTGTTTTATGTGGGTTTACTTTATATTCTGCAACTTTGCTAAAGTTGTTAATTATTTCAAGTAATTTTTCAGTTGATTCTTTAGGATTCTCCAAGTATACCATCATATCATCTGCAAAGAGGGATAGTTTTGTTTCCTCATTGCTTATTCTAATTCCTTCAATTCCTTTTTCTTCTCTTCTTGCTAAAGCTAACATTCCTGGTACAATATAGAATAATAGTGGTAATAATGGGCATCCTTACTTCACCTCTCATCTTATTGCGAAAGCTTCTGACTTATCCCCATAACAGATGATGTTTGCTAATGGTTTTAGATTGATGCTGGTTATCATCTTAAGGGACATTCCCTTTATTCCTATGCTCTCTAGTGGTTTTAGTAGGAATGGGGGCTGTATGTTGTCGAAAGCTTTTTCAGCACCTATTGTGATAATCACACAATTTCTTTTGGTTTTGTTATTGATATGGTCAATTATGCTGATGGTTTTCCTAATATTGAATCAACTGTGCATTGCTGGCATATATCCCACTTGGTAATTAATGTATGTTCCTTGTGATATATTGCTGTAATTTCCTTGCCAGTATTTTATTTAAAATTTTTACCTTGATATTCATTGGGAAATTGGCCTACAGTTTTCTTTCCCTGTTTTAGCACTTCCTGATTTAGGTATCAGCATCATATTTGTGTCATAAAAGTAATTTGGAGGACTTTTTGCCTGTTTTTCTGCTGGGGGATGCCTGTTTGCCTGGAGTTGTGCTGAAGCACTTGAAGATCTGGCCACTGGAGGGTGCTTGTTTGCCCAGGGCTATGCTGAAGCATGTGGTGATTCTCAGAGCTGTAGTCTTCTGGTTCTCTATTAGCATCATTTTGTGTGGAAAAGCACTAGGTGCTGAGTCTATTCCAGCTGAGATTTAGAATGTGTGGAGGGGTCCATCGCACATACAAAAGTTGACTGAAATTTTCTGGGTTATATGGCAAGAGGAGATTATCTCTCAGAAGTTCAAGGACACCTTCATTGTCCCTGTCTGTAAAGATGAGTGAAATAGATTGTCCTTTGACTATCACAGAGGGGTCTCCCTCTTAGTCACTGCTGTCAGAATTCTTGCCAGAGTCCTTCTTAATTGGCTGATCCTTCACCTAGAAGATGATCAGCTACATGAGAGCCAGTGTGCCTTCAGAAATGGCCAAGGAATGGTTGATATGGTGTTTGCTGCCTGACAACCCCAGGAGAAATGCCAGGAGCAGAACAGAAGTCTGTAAGCAACATTTGTAGATATGACTAAGGACTTTGAAACAGTAAGTATGAGGGCTTATGGAAAATTAGGTCAAAATTTGATTGCCTAGAGAAGTTCATCAGTATTTTAAGTCAATTTCACACTGGCATGCTTGCCTGGGTTCTGGATAATGGATGATGCTTTTGCGCTTTCCCAGTCAGCAATGTAGTGAAACAAGGCTGTGTGCTTGCTCCCATGCTTTTCAGTATGATATTTTCAGCCATGTTGTCAAATGCTTTCAATGAGGATGAACATGACACCAAGATCAGCTACAGCACTAATGGTAAATTTTTCAACTTGAAAAGGCTACAAGCCAAGACCAAATTGGAGGGAGTGTTGGTGCGTGATTTTCTGTTTGCAAATGTTTGTGCACTCAATGCAGCCTCTGAAGCTGAGATGCAAAAAAGTATGGATCAGTTCTCTTCTGCTTGTCCTAAGTTTGGCCTAACAATTAACACCAAGAAAACAGAGGTACTCCATCAGCCACATCATCCATATAGGGAACCATTGGTTACAGAAAGTGGAGAAGTTTTGAATGCTAAGGATAAGTTCACTTACATTGGTAGTGTACTTTTCAGGAGTGCCTTGACAATGAGGTTGATGCACACATTGCCAGGACTAGCTCAGTGTTTGGAAGGCTCCAAAGGAAAGAATGGGATAGAAGAGGTATTAGACTGACTACTAAACTGAAGGTCTACAGAGCCATTGTGCTGACCTCATTGTTGTATGCCTGTGAAACCTGAACAGTATACCAGCACCGTGCCAAGAAACTGAATTGCTTCCATTTGAATTGTCTTAGGAAGATTCTGAAGATCATGTGGGAGGATAAATTACCAGACACTGAGGTCCTTTTTTGAACTAAATTTACTTCCAAGCATTTAAACTCTACTGCAGAAAGCACAACTATGATGAATTGGCCAAATTGTTTGAATATCAAACATACACTTGCCTAAAAGACCATTTTATGGAGAACTCACACAGGGCAAGCACTCACATGGTGTTCAGAAGAAGTGATACAAGGACACTTTCAAGGTCTTTCTTGAGAATTTAGGAATGATTGTGTAACATGGGAGACACTGGCACAGGACAGCCCAGCCTGGCATACCCTTATCACAAAAGATGCCGTTCTACATAAGCAAAGCAGAATTGAAGTAGCTCAAAAGAAATGTGAGATGTGCAAATTTAGAGAATCCACCCCAAATGTTCACATGGACTATTTGTGCCTCACCCCGCTTGGTAGAGCATTCTGAGTTCATACTGGTCTGATTAGTCACTGTTGGATGCATTATAACTTGACTCTAGCATAGTGATGTCGTTTTGGTCTTCTTCAAGAATGAAGGACAACCATAACCACTTTTTAAGGAGTTATTTTCGTCATTGGATTATTGTGCCTCCTTTTCCATTTGGCCAATTCTACTTTTTAAATTGTTTCCTTTTTCCAAGTTGTCAAGTCTTTTTTCCCTATAATTCTCTTGCATCATTCTCATTTCTTTTCGCAATTTTTCTTCTACTTTTCATTTCATTTTTAAACTACTTTTTGAGCTCTTCCATGAGTTCTTTCTGGACTTATGACCAATTCCCATTATTTTGAGGGGTTTGTCCCATAGGTGTTATAACATTGTTGTACTCTTCTGAATTTGTGTCTTGGTCTTTCCTGTCACCATATTAACTTTATATGCCAGATTCTTTTTCTGTTGTTTTTTTTTAACTAATTTTTCCCCTCACTTTTAAATGAGAGCTCTGTTCCTGGGGTGCAATGGGCATTATCTCAAGCTTCTTTTGGCAGTGGGGGTGGCTGCAGGCCCTGGCTGTTTACTTGGTGCTACACTGGTGTTACCCTGAGGCCTACGGTAGGGTTGGGAGGAAAAGAGGGCTTGAATTTGATGCTGTTCTGAGGAGGTCAGGTGGGAAGGTGTCTGGTGATGCTGGAGGCCATAGGCGTCTGGCAGCTTACCTAGTACTGAGCTAAGTCATATGGCGGGGGATGGGGGTGATTCCCATTGCTGGTGTCTACCCATATGTTGAATTCCATAGGAGGTCCTGGCGTTGGTGGCCTCTCTTTGCCTGGGGCTATTCTGAAGCACATTCCAGGTATGCTGTTGGAGTTTGTTCTACTGCACTGGGCCGCGGGCCCTGCCCTTGGCTTGCCAAAGCAGGACTTGCTACTGGCTTTCTGAGACCCATCCTGTTCTGGACTGCACTCTTCTTTTCCCCAAGTGGGACAGATCTTTTCTGCTGACCTTACAAATTTGCTGGACTAGAATGTTGTTTTCCCTAGTTTTGTTTGTTTGCTGGCTCTGATATTGCAGGATTCATTTTGGGGTTAAAATTTACAGTTCTTTGAGATGAATATGGGATGGTTAGAGTGAGTTCCCATTTACTCTGCCATCTTGGCGCTCAGAATCATGCTTGTCTTTATTTGCTTTCTGACTAGAAGTCAGTGGTATTCAAAAGGTCTGTTTGTCTCTTCTTCCCTTATTAAATGGTAAACCCTTAAAAGTACTTTTGCCCTTTCCCACTGCTTAAACATATTTACCTTTGCATTATCATTTTGTCTTCAATAAATTCTACCCATTTTTTTCAAAATTTCTACCCATTTTTCCATTAAGTATGCTTTATCATACTCTAGTTAAAATTCTGTTATTATACTTTGTGATTAAACTCAGTTTTTCAGGGTTAGCTATTCTTGATTGTAAGCTTTTTTTGGTCTGCATTTTCTGATAGTGTATTGCAAGATATCCATTCCATTAGGTAGTTTTAGTTTTCTTCTATAATCCTCACCATGGTTCCTTGGTACTTGGACTCTTTCTGCCTGGTTGCATGGCTTTTCCCCTGACTTGCTTTCTGGAACTTAGCCATGAAATTCTTCAGTGTTTCTAGTTTATGATTTCTTTCTGTAGATGATTAATAGATTCTTTATATTTTCACTTTACCCTCCTATTATATTAAGTCTGGGCTAATGTATTTTTATTTTTTTAGTCTAGTTTATTAAAAAATTTTTTTTTGAAATATGCTATCTGGGTGTTTTGTTACTAAAGACCTAAAACTTCTCAAGTTACAGTATTAAATGTGTACTATAATACATATAAACGTATTTAAGATCAATTTTTAAATTGTATTATTTTATAAGTGATTGTATTTTTTTAAGTCTTTTTTATTTTGTTTTATTCTTTCTCATTAATTCATGCCACCATTTGTGTTTTTTTTTCTTCATTCTGTTTTTCAGGGAGTCTAGTACTTAGGTAAGGTTTTCCAGATAGTCTTCATAACTACTTAATTTCCTTCCATTTTTTTCCTCCTTAAGAACTCTTATTTTATTTATAATTTCCTTTTTCTTTCTTTCTTTTTTTGGCTTCTTTTCTTCCAATAATTCCTTTAGTCCTTGTGGCCAAACCTTTTTCCCCTGCACCTTTACTTGCATTTGTTGTGGATTTACTCTTTTCTTTTGGGTTTACTTCCTTGGTGTTTCTTCATCCACAATGTCTTCATTGTATTTAGAATCTTGTTGTTTTTACTCACATCTACAGGCTCAGTTTCTCAAAGAGAATCTTGTATTAAAGTCACTCTTGGATGGAGAGGGCAGACCCTGCTGTGGCAGGCTCCAAACAGATTTCACAAAATATACTTTTTGTTGTTTTTGTGTAAATCTCTTGATTGTGCAGCTTGGGTCTTGTCTTGTAGTTCTGACATCATGCTACCAGGCCAATGTTTCAGGGGTTGTAAAAAAAATGGGTAAACTAATGTGTTGTTGGTCAAGTTGTCAATTCATCCCATGATTTTGGATTCAATTACTAATGACTTGGGAATGACTAAAATTTTGCTAAATTAATTTAACAGAATATTACTGCCCTGAAAGTACCAATGAGGAGGATGAATCAAGATTAGCATGGAAAGGCATATGAACAGATGCAATGTGAAATAAGTAGAACTAGGAAAACATGATACATGCAAACAGTAACAACAAAACAATGAAACTTAATGCTATAAAAGTATGATGAATTTTAGCCCCAAAGAAGAAATACAGAAAGTCATAATCCTCCTCCTTCTTTGTAGAGGATTAATGATGTGTAATACCGAATATAAAATCTGTTTTTTTATAAATTCATTAGTTTTGCCTAACCTTTTTATTCTTTCTTTTAAAAATTCTTTACTACAAATGCAGACAAACCAAGAGAAGGCATTGAGACACATGTGGATCACAGACTGCAATAAAACAACTTTAGTTAAGATAAGGTTAAAAGGTTATAATTCATATCAAACACTACTTTCTTTCCATGTCATATCCTCAATGGCAATAGCCATGCTAAATCAGAGAATGTCCTGAAAAGTGGAAATTCTACTAAAATTTTCAGCACCAACTCTCCCATGGTTAGTGGCAAAAAACAAAACAAACAAAACAAACTTATGATTTCAAGAATTGTCTTCCCACCCCCTTAAAGAAAAAGCAGCTCAGCTTATCTAAAATTGAAGCTTCTCCTAACAGAAAGTATTGAAGTAGTTGAGTCTCCTTTCCAATCAAAATCTAGAATTATTAAACTATTTTATATGTCCACAAAACTCCTCCCCATTCCTGTCATAACCATTGCATCAAAATGATGATGATGATGATGATGATGATGATGATGATGATGATGGTGATGATGATGATGATAAAAATAGCAACATATGAAAGAAAAGAATATGGTTGAAATAATTTTAAAATATTCAAGAACAATTTCAGTGGGGAGCATATTAAGAGAGGGGAATGTTGTTACTGATGTGTTGAACTTAATTTAGGTGTTGGTAAGTTTAATACTTAAATAACATGCATAATAGATATCTAATTGTTCTATTCTTTATGTGTGGAAATGCCTTGTGTTTATTGAGGTACAAATTTACAATAAAACAAACAGCTCATAATTCTGTTTTTCTTTCCATATCCTCTCAACATTAACTGTTTCCTTCTTTTGTTACAAAGTTTTAATGTTACTTTAAATTGCTTTTTTCTTATCATTAGTGATTTAGAACATGTATTCATATGGCCATTTATTTATAGTTAATAGTTCTTATTCTGAAAATTGTTCATATCTGTTGACTAATTGTCTATTGGGGAATAACTCTTCAGGGCATACAAGATCATTGTAGACTATGGATATCAGACTTTTATTGGTGACATTTGATGTAAATATTTTTTCAACTCTACTCTCTAATTTGGTCTGAATTGATTTTCTTCATGCAGAAGCTTTTAAAATATGTAGAAAAAATTGGCCATTGTTTCTCTTAAACTGTCCTGTTTCTCTTATGTAATTAAAATTCTTCCTTTAGCCATATTTGTCAAAGGTATTTGATATTCTTTCCCCACTTTTATGGTGTAACTTTTTATATTGAAGATACACACACACATATATACATATACATATACATCTTTTTGTGGTACATTTTATGCAACAGTAAGTCTGTAAATTAATTTAGGATTATAAATTTACAGGTAGAAAAGACCTTAGAGACATCAAGTCCATTTGATAGGAAAGAAACTGACACCCACAGAGGTTAATTGATTTGTCCAAGATCATACTAAGGAAGTATAAGAGGTTATTACCATTTTTATTATGTTAGCACAGCACAACCATAAGCAGTGGGTATTTATTTAAATATTCCTTTACTTTTGCAAATAGTGTTTTTGTGGTTGTATTTAGGCACCCTTATTTGTGCCTTTGTAAGCTGACTCCCGGAAATTTCATAAGTTTTGTAATAATTTGGAATAAAATTCATCTTACCATGATTTATTTCTATGTTTAATTTATAATATGTAGAAATGTTGATGATTTTATATCTTTGAACCCAGATACTCTGAGTTCAGAATTAAGGTTATTTACACTGTATCAAGCTGCTTCTATAATGTAAAGAAGTGATGTCCAAGTCCACCAGGATGCTGCTAAGCAAGGATAAGGTTGGGGTGCATCCCTCAGATCATGTCTCACATGGGTTACTTAAGAAGCCATTGCAGAGATGGCAGTTCGGGTACCACAGGACCCCCACCATCCTTTCTATTCTTGTTTCATATTCATGTGGCTTTCTCTGCTGTTAGGTCTTTTTTGAGCAGGTCACTAAGCTAGGCTATTTGGGCCTGCTACTCTTGACTCCAAATTGCTAGGGAAAACTATCCCTGGACTCACAGAGGTCTTCTGAGTTAACAGTGTGCAGAGCTGAATAACTTGTTTTTTAAAGGCTACCAAAAGTGTGACTGATCATTCAGCAAGTCAATGGATAGCCACCATTTAATTTTTTCAGGTTTAAATGAGGAACTTCTGACTGCCAAAAAGAGCAAAGAAGAATAAATTCTTATTCACCCTTTCTTTACAATTTGTGAATGAGTCACCACCATCTTTTGAACATTTTTTAATAGAGCGCTAGAGGTGACAAATGTCTGAGAAGGGCAAAATCTAAAATGGGTTTTTGAACCATACTTTTCCAGGTGATCTGAATTTAGTTTAAAAGAATTGCAAGCTCACTATTAGTCTATGGTGCAATAGGGCTACTGAAATACACACACACATACACACACACACACACACACACACACAGATCTTAGGTTGACATAACACAGACAGGGGAAGAGTGAGAAGCATAGAAAACCAAAGGTATTATGGACTGGAGAATCAATGAGAAGTGGCCAAATAAACTTTTGTGAGAGACATAGATTAAATATCCACAATAAAGGTAAGGCCAAGGCATTTGTTGACTGACCAAGGCTATTCAGACCCTCAGGAAAGGATCTTATGAGTAGGTATCATTATTTCCATTCAATTTCTCCAGGATAGCCAGTAAAGGAAGAAGAAAATAATAGGCAGTTATATACTTCCTACTGTATGCCAGACACCAATTCTAAATTCTTTTTACAAATAATATCTCATTTGATCTTCACAACAACCCTAGAAGCAGGCATTATTAGTATACCCATTTTAAAGTTGAGGAAACTAAGGCAAACAGAGGTTAAGTGATTTGCCCAGGGTCACACAGCCAGTAAGTATCTGAGGCCAGATTTGAACTCGTCTTCCTTACTCCAGGCCCAGTCATCTATCCACTGTACTACTTAGCTGACTGTAGAGATATAGGATGATGGAAATTACTAGATCAAATGAGGGTTCTTTAAAAGTGGAAAAAGACAGCATGTTTCTATACATCAAGCAAGCAGCAGGTAGATACAGAGAGATAGTAGATTACTAGGAGAATTTGGATAAAAGTCTTCTGAAGAAAATGGAATGGGATGGGATCAGGGTGAATGTTGAGAGGTTTGCCTTAGGAAGAGAAAGAACATATCTTCGTGTGAAAAGAGGGTAAAACAGGAATAGTAGTGGGAAATATTTGACATCTGAGATGAGGAGGAGGAATAAAGAAGAAACTCTCAACAAATAATTTTGTTTTTTTGGTGAAATAAGGAATGTCCTCAGCTGAGAGAGTTGGAAAAGGAAAGCCTTGAAAGGTTTGAGGAGGGACAAAAAGGTAAATGAATTGATTAAGGAGGTATAAAATTATTACCTTGATTTAATGAGGACCCAGCTGAGATAATTTAATTTAAATTTGTAGTGGATCCAGTCTTCATGATTCTCTTCAGTTCCTTTCAACAGCAAATAAATAGGAACAAAGATGAATATTTGGTATGAATAACCTAGGGTTGAATCTTGTGAAGGGATGATCAGTTATAGGCTAAGGGGGAAAGAGACTTGAGTGTAGAGTAGAACTGGTTCACCAAAAGTTCAAGATAGTGAGGGAGAAGAATGTGGACCATGTATGGTTGATACCTGGGAAAGAAGAGATAGGTAAAGATATTGGAAGTCATGGAGAGGAAAAGAATAGTTGGATGTTGTAATGTGTAAGGAAACATTGAACAGTTATGAAAGATATAAAAGATTGTGGTCAGAAAAATAAATTTTTGAGTTCATGAAAATGGAAGTGGAATGCATTTGGATAGTGGCAAGATTAATAGTATGATCATCTCTATGTATAGTGGACATGGAATTAAGGAGTAAATTGATTTATAAATGGAAAATTTGTAGATTAAGAATTGAGATGTTAGGATGTTTGAGAGAATATCAGTACATAGGTGCAATTTCTTTAGTTATGAGAGCAAGAGATGGAGTGGAGAGAAAGACTGTGGTCCAAGCACTGAACTCATTTAGAAAGGACAGGAGTTTAATGAAGGTTTAGTTACAAGAATCTTGACTGAGGGATGTTTATATTGAATGAAAAATCTAAGAGGATAGGTTACTGGAATTGGAAAAGAGTGACCAAAGATGCCCAGTCATCAGAAGAGAGTCAGTTCTGATTTAGAGATAGAGGAAAGTGAGAGACATGGGAAAGGAGAATGTTTACGATGAAAGCAAGGTGGAACAGGAATTCCAGAAAACAAAGTGAGAGAACTCAGTAGATCTGGAATGAGAGATTGAGTTGAAGGGAACATTTAGACGTAAAAGGAACATTGAAGCACAATTGCATTTTTTTAAAGAAGATACAGGCAGTGTAATGTAATAGAAATGGATATGATAGAAGCAGTGTTTTATAGAACAGGGGATAGAGTAGCTTAAAATGAGCACTTGATTTGTAATCTGGGTTCAGAGCCTGGCTCTGCTACTTATTTCCTTGTAGCATTATAATACAGGCCATAATAGTCTAGAAATATCTTCTACTATATCCCCAAAAGCTAGTTTTCCAGCTTTCATTGAAAGATTCCCAGTAATTTGGAACTTACCACCTCCTGAAGCTGTATTTTTTTACTTTTAAAGATTTTTATTTGTTAAGGACTATGTAAAGACAAAATTTGTCTTATTTTAAAGAAGTCTAATCCCTCTGCCCCATGATAGCCCTTGAAAAACTTGAACACCATTATCATGTGTTTCCTAAATCATCTAGATTCCATCTTAAATATCTCCAGTTTTGTCCAACAATCTGCTAGAGAATTTTGGCATGGTGTCTAGCCCATTCACCATCCAGGAGACTAGACATCATGTGATAAGAATGCCAATTACAAGGACAGATTACTGATCTCCTTTCATCAAGCCTCATAGTCTGCACGCCCAAGATTTCTGGACCACAATAGCAATCTTTTCCACCTCTTACTCTGCCCCCATGGTCTAGGACAGGATAATCAGCATAGGAGCCTATGATTATTTTCATGAATGGATGAAAGCATTACCTATCTTTTTGGCCAAACCCATATTTTTCAGAAAAATGCCTCCTTAAAGATGAATGGAAATGACTATTGAATTAAAGTCTGAGCCCATTTATTCAAGCAAATTCTAAAGCTGTGGACTATTTTCATATCATAGCATTATATTACTTATTTCTTTTCTCTCTTTCCCAATACTACATCCATCTTATCTCAACTCATCTTAAACATGCCTTTTTAGGCTAACAATAGATAGGCTTCCTACTTTCCAAATCATTTTAGTTTGATGAGAATATTCTGCCCTTGGTGCCCTTGATTCTCTTCCTTGATTCTAAAATGAGGCCATAATACTCATACTTGGATGTCTAGACCATTTCCATAGCAATGGATTGATGCCATATACATAGTATTAAGACTTCACACCAGGATCAAGCTTGAAAAGAAAATGCAATACAGATTAAGAACATACATATTAACAACAGATGTATTCAACAACAATGTAAACAACAAAATAGAGGAAAGGAGAAAAACAATTGATCAGATTTGTTTCATGTTGATTATTTTGAACATTGTGTTAATAGTTTCATTATGAAAATGTTTTTTGGAAAGCATCATACCTTTCAATTCACCCTACTCAAAAAATTATATTGTATGTTTGCATGTAGAATTTTCGGTTTCCAGTATGTGGAGGAAAAGATTTCCATGACTTAGCTTTTTAATTATAGATTATTATGTTATGGTATTATGGAGAGTGATTTGGGATGAGGCCTCAGAATTCATCAAATAGTCCTAGTCATCTCATCAACTGTTCTCTTACTCAGGAAAATGAGTTGGTCACTTTTTAAAATGACTTTAGTTCAGTCTCTTCTATATTAGATATTAATCTGCAATATAGAGATGGAATGAAATTCAGAAAAGAAACCAAGAGATCAAAGGCCAACTCTTAACTAACATTTACAGAGGACTTTAAGATTTGCAAAATGTGCTAAATGTATTTATTGTTTCATTTTATCCTTACAGCAACTCTTTGAAGTAGATACTATTTCTGTCTTAATTTTTATAAACGAAGAAACGGAGTTTCAGAAAGATGAAGCAATTTGCCCAGGGTCATACAGTAAAAGTGTCTAAGCTGGAATTCAAATATAGGTCTTCTAGACATCAAGTCCAAGACTATCTCTGCTATACTATTCTACCTCCCTACTTCTCCATTTTGTTGCAGGGTACTATAGGGAAGGACATGTCAGCTGATTCAATAATAAAATTCAGTTGAATTAAATGTTTAAAGTGAAAGGATAGACTCATTTAATCATCATGTCTCATACGTAGTGGATATAGCTGTCAGAAACTCCAATAAACTGTCAGGGGCACAGGTTTAGGAGCAGAAGGGTAGGAGAAAGACCATAAGAGATTCTAAAGAGCTTAAGAGGATTTGAGAAGTACAGTATATATTAATGCTGCTAGGCAAGAATGTATATGAATCATCTAAGGTAAATCATAGTATTAGATTATAAATTACTTAAAAGGAAAGACTGTCATTCATTTACTTTTGTATCCCCTAAAATATCTAATTGTTTTACACATAGTTGGAGATAATAAGTATTATATGAATGGATCTACCAGTATAATTTAGTTATAAGGCATCCAGAGAATACTAACTGGTGATAATTTTAAATTAAAGATTCTATGACTTTATTGGTAACTAATTTGTTATGGGTCATTTTGACTTTTTCTGAAGTCTTCTAGCAAAAAAAAAAAATTATCAAAATTACTAAAGCCTGCAATGCATTTTTCTCAATGCTGATTTTAATACTACATTACTGCAGCACCATGAAGTTGGGAATTAATTATCATAGAATACCTGCTAATCTTCAGATATTTTATTTGTAATTCATTTCCTAAGATACTGCAAAACATACGATAATCAAGAATATAATGGATTTGACCTATTAGATGGTGCCTGATGAAAACATAAATACAGTAAGCATCTTAAAAATATTTTTCAGAGCAATTTCTTAAAAAATATGCACCTCATCTCTACATAACCCTGACATTCCTCTACCCCCAACCACTCTAAGGAAATAGATTTTTTAAATAGCTTATGCTATAAAAATGAGATTGGGAAAAATAAAAATATTGACAGAGCTGCTTCCCAAAGTTAGAATTACATTTTTTTAAAAAACATCACAGTGAAATATTAGTACATCTCCAAATTTGGAGAGACTTAAATATTAAGTTACGATGATATGCATACACATACTCACATACATATGCACACATACTCAATACTGTCTATATAATGCAAAGTGAAGTGGGAAATCTAAGTAATAACTGGATAATTTAGAATGAATTCAGTAGATGTATTATGTGAAAGGAAAAAGAGTAGTGACATATTGAAGCAACATAGGGGGTTGTTGTGTACAAAAAGCATAATTACAGCTAAAAAACAAGTTCAAAGTTCACCTGGCCCTTAAATTTGTGTAAGCTGATCTTGGCTAAGGCGCATCACTTTTTCAAGCCTCAGCTTTCTCTTCTGAAATATGAAGGAGTTTCATTCTGGAAAGCAACTTGGAATTATGCTTAAGAAAAAGACTAATATGCATGTAGCCTTTGGTGTATTGATACCACTGGGATGTAGGCATATATTCCAAGAATGTCCAAGATACTCCTGATTCAACTGGTTCAGTAGTTCAGATCTGGGATCAAAACAAAATGATGCATTCATAGATCATAGAACATATAGCAAAAAGGAGTTTGCTTTCCAGACTTTCTGTTGCTAGTAGATGTTACTATTAACAAAAGTTCAATGATGAAAATAAAGGTCCTATACATACCAACATCTTTGTATTGACACTTTTTGTGATAGAAAAGAACTAGCCCAACCATCAGTTGGGAAATGGCTAAGCAAATTGTGATACATGAATGTCATGAATTCTTACTGAGTGGTACAGAATGTTTAATAAGAAAAATTCCCAGAAACCTGGGAAGTCTGACTGATACTAATTGATTTGGAGTGAAATACATAGATGAGCTAGGGAAATACTGTGGTCTGTAATTACAAAAATGTAAGTGGAGAGATCAACAACAAAATACAAATAATTGAATCTGTTTAGTTATAATGACTAAGTTTGACTAGAAATGACAAGAAAATGTACCTCTCTCTCTTTTTGCAGAGGCAGGGGACTCTGAATGTAAGGCTATATTTATCAGCATATTGAACTGATGTGCTGCCTAATTTTACTGAATTACTTTTTTCTCTTTCTTTTTTATTCTATTTTACAAAGGGCAGATGGCTCACTGAGAGGAACAATGGAAAAGGGAGGAGTATATTTGGAAATGAAAATGATATAAAACAAACATGTTAAAATAAAAAAAAACTTTAAAAAAATAAATTTCCCAAAACTAATGAAGGGATTGCACTAAATGACCTTTATTAGGACACTCCCAGCTATTACATTTTTATTCTGTGAAGTTTCATATGTTTTTTTTTAATTTGCTCAGGCACTAAAATTTATACATGTAAGTATTCTTCATATTAATCATCCTCTGGATTAGGTACAAATAATTGGCCTTCTGATTTGAATTTTGGAAATTGTAGTTGTGTAGCCTGGGGCAGCCTTGACTTATGTGCATCAACTTTTTGTTACCTGAAACTTAACAATTCTTATATCCATGGTACTTCTTTTAAAAAGTTAAAATTTAAAAAAAAAAGTATTTACAAATGCTAGTTTGTTACCTGTGAGTAAGTTCTCTTTCCTTTTGGCCCTAAAATCACAAGGACCTTCACAAATATTTGCTGAAGATGATGCATCCCAAATTTGAAAGCTGTAATGTCTTTTGACTACTCCATCTGAATGATCCTTTCACTAATGACACAGAAAGATGTTTGAAAAGGAGTTACTACTGAAAGTATATTTTCTCTATATATCTCTTTTGAAAGTGAGTGATTAGCTGCTATTATACTTCACATCTCTACAGATGTAACCTCCACAAAGCAGTGGCCAATATTTTGAGGGATAATTGCTCTGGCCTCATTATCAGATTATCAGCTGTGTGCAGTCATTAATACATAATCATCATAATGGTGTTTACCTGCCTTTTTTCAATAATATGCTACTCATAACCCTCACCTAACTTTATCCAATGAAAGGATTTGAAAAATATTTTTCTTAGTAGTAAGAAGTGATTGTTCTATTTCAACTGTTTATATTATATTCTCTTGTAAAGTTAAACTTAAAAAAGGTCTGGGAATCAAACTCTAGGCTCCAATGTTGATGTGAATTCTTGAGTTCTAGTCATTCCCTTAATTTTTTCTTTTTTTTCTTTTAATGTTACTTTTTCAATTACAGGTCAAGAGAATTTTTAGCTTTCATTTTCACAAGATTTTGAGGTCCAAGTTTTTTCTTTCTCCCTCTGTCTCCTCTGCATTCTGAAAATAGTAGGCAACTTGATATGGATTGTACACATGCTATCAAGTAAGACATATTTCCATTTTATAGTTATGAAAGAAGAAAACAAATCATAAGGAAAAAAACACAAAAAGAATAAAATAAGTGAAAAAATATGTTTCAGTCTGCATTCAGAGTCCATCAGCTTTCTTTTATCTGGATGTAGATTGCATTTTCCTTCATGAGTCCTTTGTACTTGTCTTGGATTATTGTGTTGCTTGGAAGAGCTGAGTCATTCATAGCTGATCATCACACAATGTTGCTGATACTATATGCAATGTTTTCCTGGTTCTGCTCATTTCACTTTGCATCACTTTGTACAAGTCTTTCCAGGTTTTTCTGAAATCTGCTTGTCTATCACCTCTTATTGCACAATAGTATACTGTAACATTCACAGACCACAACTTGTTCAGCCATTCCCCAATTGATAGGCATCTCCTGAATTTCCAATAGTTGGCCACCACAAAAAGCATTGCTATAAATATTTTTGTACTTGTAGGTCCCTTCCCCTTTTTTATAATCTTTTTGGGATACAGAGCTAGTAGTGGTATTACTGGATTAAAGGGCATGCACAGGTTGGTTGCCCTTTGGGCATAGTTCCAAATTGCTGTCCAGAATGTTTGGATGAGTTCACAACAGTGCATTAGTGTCCTGATTTTTCTACGTCTTTTCCAATATTTATCATTTTCCTTTTATCACATATTTCCCAATGTGATAAGTGTGAGGTGGTATATCAGAGTTGCTTTAATTTGCGTTTTTCTAATCAAAGGTAATCTAGAGCACGTCTTCATAGGCTTATAAATACCTTTGATTTCTTCCTCTGAAAGCTGCCTGTTCATTTTCAGATGAAGAAATTAAAGTTATCTATGGTCATATGAAAAAATGCTCTAAATCACTATTGATTAGAGAAATGTAAATCAAAATGATTCTGAGGTACCACAGCACACCTATCAGATTGGCTAACATGACAAAACAGGAAAATGATAAATGTTGGAGAAGATGTGGGAAAATTAGAACACTAATGCATGGTTGGTGGAGTTGTGAACTGATCCAACCATTTTGAAGAACAATTTGGAACTATGCTCAAAAGGCTATCAAACTGTGCATACCCTTTGACCCAACAATAGCACTTCTAGGGCTGTATCCCAAAAACATCATAAAAATGAGAACAGGACCAACATGTACAAAAGTATTTATAGCAGCTCTTTTTTTGTGGTGGCAAAGGATTGGAAACTGAGGGGATACTCATCAACTGGTGAATTGCTGAACAAGTTGTGGTATATGAATGTAATGGAGTACTATTGACCTATAGGAAATGATGAGCAAGTGGACTTCAGAAAAACCTGAGTGAAGTGAGCAAAATCAGGAGAATGTGTACATAATAACAGCCACACTGTGATGAGTAACTTGGATAGACTTAGCTCTTCTCAGCAATGCAAGGATCTAAGACATCTCCAAAAGTCTCATGATGGAAAATTCTATCCATATCCAGAGAAAGAATTGTGGAGTTTGAATGCAGATAGAAGCATACTAATTGCTTTTTTCCCCTTCTGTTTTGTTTTGGTTTTTCTTTCTTGTGGTTTCTCCTATTGATTCTAATTCTTCTTTAAAACATGACTAATGTTAAAATATGTTTAATAGGAATGTATACATAGAGCCTATATCAGATTGTATACCCTCTTGGAGAGGGAAGCAGGAAGGAAGGTGGAGAAAATTTAAAACTCAAAAGCTTATGGATGTGGCTGTTGAAAACCAAAAATAAATTAATAGTAATAATAATAATAATAATGCTGCCTGTTCATGTATTTTCACCATTTATCAATTGGAGAATGGCTTGTGTTCTTATAAATTTGACTCAATTCTCTATATATTTGAGTAATGAGGCCTTTATCAGAGAAAATTACTGTAAAGATTTTTCCCATTTTTCTGCTTTCCTTCTAATCCTGGTTGCAGTGGTTTTGTTTGTACACAAGCTTTTTATTTTAATATAATCAAAATTACCTATTTTGTATTTTATAATGTCTATAACTCACTTAACTTCTTTAAGAATTTGGATGCTGTTCTACTTCATGCATATATTTTAGTATTGATATTGCTTTATTGTCTATGATATATTTTAGCAAGATGTAGTTTATTTCCTTATCTCTTATAATTAGGTCTGTTTTTGCTTTTACTTTGTCTGAGATCAGGATTTCTACCCTTGCTTTTTTTTTTTTTACTTCAGCTAAAGCATAATAGATTCTAGTCCAGCCCCTTATCTTTATTGTGTGTGTGTGATTCCCAGTTTCAAGTGTGTTTCTTGTGTATAACATATTTTAGGATTCTGGTTTTTGATCCACTCTGTTATCTGCTTCCATCTTATGGGAGAGTTCATCCATTCACATTCACTGTTAAGTTTACTACCTGTGTATTTAACTCCATCCTATTTTTCCTCCTGTTTGTTCTCGTTCTCTCTCTCTCTCTCTCTCTCTCTCTCTCTCTCTCTCTCTCTCTCTCTCTCTCTCTTTCTCTCTCTCTCTCTCTCTCTTTCTCTGTTTAATTCTTTCCTTCCTCATTAGTATTTTGCTTCTGTCAACCACCTCCCCTGATCTGCCCCCCTTCTGTCATTACCCCCTCCTTTTTGCTTAATCTCCTCCCCTCTTACTTCTCTGTTAGGTAGGATAGATTTCCATATTCAACTGATTGTGTATATTATTCTCTCTCTGAGCCAGTACTGATGAGAGTAAGGTTTAAGTGATGTCTCTCACCCACCTTCCCATCTTCCCCTCCACTATAGTAGGTCTTTTGTGCCTTTTCATGTGAAATAATTTATACCATTCTACCTCTCCCTTCTACAACCAGTGTACTCCTTTTTCTCATCACTTATTTTTATGTCATTCCCTCACATTCACCATATACCCATCTGTGATTATTCCTTCTAGTTGTACTATTAGTGATACAATTTTTAAGAACTACAAGTATCATATTCCCATGATGTGATACAAGCATTTTAACTCTGTTTAATCTCTTGTGTTTTCTTTTCCCTTTTCACCTGTTTATGCTTCTCTTGGGTATTGATATTGGAGATCAAATCTTTGGTTTAATCCTGGTCTTCTTATAAAAGTTTGAAATTCTTCTATTTCATTGAATGACTATTTCTTCCCTTGGAGTATTATGCTGAATTTCACTAGGTAAGGGATTCTTGGCTGTAATCCTAGTTCCTTTGCCTTCTGGAATATCATACTCTGTGACCTCTGATCCTTTAGTATTGCAGCTGCTAAGACCTGTATAATCCTGAATGTGGCTCCCCAATATTTGAATTGTTTATTTCTGGCCACTTGCAGCATTTTTAACTTGACCTCATAGTTCTGAAATTTGGCTGTAATGTTCTTTGGAGTTTTTATTCTGGTATGTCTTTCTTGAAGTGACTGGTGGATTTTATCAATGTCTATTTTGTCCTCTGGTTTCCAGGATATCAGGGCAGTTTTGCATGACACTTTCCTGAAAGATGCTGTGCAGGTCTTCCTTTTGCTGTGGCTTTCAGGTAGTCCAGTGGTTTTGATACTGTCTTTCCTGAATCTGTTTTCCAGGTCAGTTGTTTTTCCCATGAGGTATTTCATATTTTCTTCCATTTTTTTTTCATTCTTTGTACTTGTTTGACTGATTCTTGATGTTCCATAAAGTCATTAGCTTCCACTTGCTCAATTCTAACTTTCAAAAAGTCTTTTTTTCACTAGCTTTTGTTCTTTCTTTTCTAGTTGTACTTTGTAGGGAGTTTTCTTAGTAGATTTTTGTATCTCCTTTTCCATTTGTCCAATTCTACTTCTTGCAGTTGTTTTCCTTTTCCAAGCTATCAACATTTTTTTCATAATTCTTTTGCATCACTCTGATTTCTTTCCCCAATTTTTCTTCTACCTCTTTTTGATTTTTAAGTTCCTTTCTGAGCTCTTCCTTGAGCTCTTTCTGGGCTTGAGACCACTTCCCATTTTTTCTTTTGTTTTGCCATGGATGTGGTGACATTGTTTTCCTCCTCTGAGTCTGCATCTTCATCTTCCCTGTCATCCTAATAACTTTCTATGGTTAGATTCTTTTATGTTTGTTTGTTTTTGCTCATTTTTGACCATTTTCCTATCTTTTAAATTTGAGCTCTGCTCCCAGGATGGAAGGGACACTGTCTCAAGTTTCTTGTGCCTGGGGCTGCAGACCTTGGCTATTTATGTGGTGCTGCACTGATGCTGCCCTGAGGACCATCAGAGATGCTTGTGTCTGGTGCTGCACTGAGGGGGTGGGTTGGTGGGGGGTTAGTGTTGCTGGAGGTTTTAGGTATCTGGCAGCTTACATGGTGCTGATCCAAAGTCCTAGTGCTGGTGTCTTGGGTGTGCTGAGGCTGATGGGGCATTTCTGCATTTCCCCAGGGATACAGTGGATCATGTGATGGTCTTTTCCATGGTGGATACCTGTATGCCCAGCACTATGATGAAGCATGTGGCAGGGGTCAGTGCTGGTAGCTTCCTGTTCACTTAGGCATTCACAGGGTTAGTGCTTATCTGTTTGCCTATGTCTACACTAAAACACATGGTAGTTCTCAGAGCTAGAGCTTTCCTGGTCCCCTGGCTATGCTGAAGCACATGTGAGATCTTGGTGTTGGTGCTTGCCTGCTCCACTGTGCTGGGGCTCAGTATCTATTGCTGGCTTGCTGGGATGCTTCCTGTCCTAGCCTGCATTCCCTACTTACCAGAGTGACACATACCTTTCCTGTTGATCTTTCAAGTTTCTTGGGCTCAAAAACCACTTCAACCCTGTTTTGTTTTGGTTTTCTTTTTGCTGGTTTTGCTATTCCAGGATTTGTTTAGGGCTCCCTTTTATGGTTGTTTGGAGGTGATTATGAGACAGTTACTGCAATTTGCTGCTTGCTCTGCCAACTTGGCTCCTGGAAGTCGCTAGTTATTTCTTTAACGATACTTTGCATCCAAGTTTTTTTTTTAATAAAATATTTCATTATATTACATAAGAAATTACTTCTCGATATTATCAGCATCATGGAGATGCTATTAATGGAGTAGGCTGTATGATTGGCAGTGGACAGAACCAGAAGGATGGAGAGAGGTTGCAATGAGACAAATTTAGTTTGACGTAAACAAACAAATACAAGCACCATATCTAATAATTAAAGGTATGCAAAAATAAAATGTACCACATTGAGAGGCAATGAGATTCCTGCTACTGGGGATCTTGAAGCCCAGGTCAACAGACTAGTTATGTTGTATTGATTACTGCATGTCTTAGACTTGGCCAGTGAAGTGTCTTCCAACTCTAAAATTTTGTAAGTCTCTGGCTTTTTGCCTGTTCTAACAACAACACAAAGCTACTATTTTACATGCTCTTATCCATGTGGATATTCTCTCATCCTGAAGCAGTGATAAAGGGTTGAATTAATCTTGTACTTATAGGCGTAAAACTAGCAGTTAGTCTTGTACTTATACTCATCCACTCCCGCTCATTCTGTAAAATCATTGTCTTTGTCCTTACATTAGTTCCCTGTATGGGTCTACTCAGTTTTCCAAAGTGTTTGCTTACTGTCTCTTAATGTCATGAAAATACCAGGGGAGCACATGGGCTGTTGACAAGTTATCCCACACTTTCAGCATGTATCCAACTTATCTTCATTTTAGCTCATATAGTTAAGAATTTGCCATTGTGATTCTGTCTGCAATCTTTTGTTGTCTGCTTACATCTTCTGTGAATCTGTTTCTTTCAGAGTGATAATTGTTCAGTTCTAAGTAGACTGTAGTGCAGCCACACAACTCTACAATGATACTATTATTTAAAAAATAGGGGTATTTGTTTATTATTGTAATTAAAAGAACTTTGGACTTTATTTTAAAAAATCTTACTTTCTCTTCTCTTCTTTTTCATTACCTGTAAAGGACAGTTAGGTAATAGAATAGAGAGAGTGTTGGTCCTGGAGTCAAGAATATCTGAATTCAAATCTGGTCCTGACACTTATTGGCTGTACGACTCTGGGCTAGCCACTAAAACTCTGCTCCAGTTCCCTCAACTATAAAATAAAGGTAATGATAACACCTACCTCATAAGGTGGTTGAAAAGATGAAATGAATGATATTTAGAAAAAAGTGCTACCTAGTACATAGTAGCAGTTATATAAATGCTTCTTCCCTTGGTTGGTTGGTTAGTTGGTTGATTGTTGTCCTCCATTCTCAAAGAAAACCAAAATGACATCACCATGTTGGAATCAAGGTACATTGTACGCAGACAACTGTGGCTGATCAGGCCAATAGAAGCTTGGAATGCTCTAACCCAGATCAGGTACAAATGGTCCATATAAATATTTGCAGTGGTAAATGTCTCTAAATTTGTGCATCTCACATATTTTTGAGCTACTGCAATCCTGCTTTACTTATAAAGCACAGCATCTTCTTTGATGCAGGCACGCCATGGTGTTCAGTCCTTTGCCAGTGTCTTCACAATATCACAATTAATTTCAAAGTTTTTCAGAAAGACTTTGCATGTGTCTCTGTATTACTTCTTCTAACCACCAGGTGAACACCTTCCTTGCATAAGTTCTCCATAAAATAATATTTTAGGCAAATGTACATTAGGCATTCAAAAAATGTGGCCAACCCGTTAGAGTTCTCTCTGCAGTAGAGTTGGAATACTTGGTAGTTTAGATTGAGAAAGTACTTCAGTATCTAGTACCTTATCTTGCCAGAACCTTCCTAAGATAATTGAAATGGAAGAGATTCAGTTTCCTGACATGGTGCTGGTACACTGTCCAGGTTTCATGGGCTTACAAAAATGAAGTCAGCACAATGGCCCTGTAGACCTTCAATCTGGTAACAAGCTAATACCTCTTCTCTCCCACACTTTCCTTTGGAGCCTACCAGACACTGTGCTGGCTCTGGCAATTCACGTATCAACCTCATTATTAATGTGGAGATCCCTAGAAAGTATACTGCCAAGGTAAGTGAACTTATCCACAGTACTAAAAACTCTATTTTCTGTAACTGATGGTTCCAGATATGGATGGTATGGTGCTGGCTGGCGGAAAACTTGTTTTCTTGATATTAAGGCCAAATTTAGCACAAGCACCAGAAAATCAATCCATACTTAATTGCATCTCAGCTTTAATAGTTGCATTAAGTGTACAACCATCTGCAAATAAAACATCATGCAATAACTCTCCTTCCACTTTAATCTTCACTTGTAGTTTTTTTTTAAATTTAAATAATTTACTTTCGGTGTGGTAGCTGACACTGATGTTGTTTTTGTCCTCATCACGGACGTTTGACAAAATTGCGGGAAAAATCATGTTAAAAACATGTGAGCAAGCACATAGCTGTGCAGCACTCCATTAGTAACTGGGAAAGTGGGAGAGCATCATCTGTTATCCAGAACACAGGCAATCACAAAATCGTGAAATTTATGCATGATACTGTTGAACTTCTTCAGGTAAATTTTGCCATAATTTTCCATAAGTCCTTAGGACTGACAGTATCAAAAGTCTTAGACAAATCAACAACATTGTGTACAGACCTCTGTTCTGCTCCTGGCGTTTCTCCTGTAGTTGTTAGTCATCAAAAAAAAAAACATATAGACCATTCCTCAGTCTTTTTTGAAGCTATACTGGCTCTCAGGTAGAGAATAGTTTTCTAGGTGAAAAATCAACTATTAAGGAGGAATCGAGCAAGAATCTCGTCAGCAATGACTGAGAGAGACCTTCTGTGATTGTTACAGGATGATCTATTTTCTTTTCCTTCATAGAGATAGGAAATGGAAGCATCTTTGAACTCCTGGGGGATAAACTCCTCTTGCCATATAACATGGAAAATTTCAGTCAGCTTTTGTATGAGCAGTGGAATCCTTTTCTTGTAAATCTCAGCTGGAAGAAAATCAGCACCAGGCAATTTGCCACATGAGAGGAGCCTAATGGCATTCAAAACCTCTTCTTCAGTTGAATATTTGGCTAGAGAGGGATTGACTTCAACCTGAGGTATATGGTGAATTGCTTCAGCATTGATTGATGATGGTCTGTTGAGAACACAATGAAAGTGTTCAGCCCTTAGATCATGGCTTATTACTAATCAATGTGGTTCCATCAGCACTGAGAAGGTGAGAGGTATCATAGGTCTTTGGTCCATAAATAGCCTTCAGGGCATCATAAAAGTACTTTGAATTGTTACTCTCAGCATAAAACTGAATTTCATCTGCCCTTTTTTACTGAGCCAAGAATTCTGCATCTTTCTAAGCTTTGTTTGTCATTTACTTTTAATGGAGTTAGATGCTGCCTTCTTAGAACTGGAGGAACTCTCCTGCTGGTTTACCCTGTGGAGTTCTCATTTTTCATTACAAGCTTCTGAATTCCCCCATCATTTTCATCAAACCAGTCTTGATGTTTGCAAGTGTTCTGACCCAGACAAGTAAATGCAGTATTGAACACCAGATTTCTGAAAGGCGTCCACTCCTTTTTTGTTCTACTGTTGCCAAACATATGTTCGATCGGTTTGTCCTCCAAGTTAGCAATGATTTTTTCCTGCTCAGAGAAGCACTCTAATCCATTGACATTAAGTCTTCTGGTAGTAATTTTGCCTTCAGATTGTTGTTTTTGTTGAATGTGAATATTTAGCTTGGAGAGGATAAGTCTATGATCAGCCCAGCATTTTGTCACACATTGCCTTCATCATTCTCATATCTTGTCTGTCTCTTCTCCTTACAATGACATAGTCTATTAAATGCCAATGTTTGTTTCAGGGTGCATCCATTAAGTTTTTTTTTAATATAATTAATTTATTTTTAGATTTCAACATTCACTTTCATAAGATTTTGCATTTTAACTTTTCTTTCCCTCTCTCTCCTTTCCTCCCAATATAGCATGCAATCTGATACAAGCTCTATTTATAAATCCATATTAAGCATATTTTCCCATTAGTCATGATGTAAAGAAAAATGACAAGTAATGGGAGGAACCATAAGAATGGAGCAATGAAACAAAACAAGGAAAAGGAGAGCAAATGGTATACTTCCACATGCATTCAGAATCCAGAGTTCTTTCTCTGGATGTAGATAGCATTTTTCATTGTGAGTCTTATGAAGTTGTCTTAGATCCTTGCATTGCTGAGACAAGCTAAGTCTATCAAAGTTGGTCATCACAGTGTAGCTATTACTGTGTACAATGTTCTTCTGGTTTTTCTGAAGTCTACCTGCTCATCATTTCTTATAGCACAATAGTATTCCACTACGTTCATGCACCATAACTTTTTCAGCCATTCCCCAATTGATGGGCATTCTCTCAATTTCCAATTCTTCACCAACACAAAAAGGACAGCTATAAATATTTTTGTACATGTGGGTCTTTTTTCTCACTTTCATGATCTCTTTGGGAAACAGCCCTAAAAGTGGTATTGCTGAGTCAAAGGGTATGCACATTTTTATAGCCCTTTGAGCATAGTTCTAAACTGCTCTCTGAAATGGTTGGAACAGTTAACAATTCCACCAATAATGCATTAGTGTTCCAATTTTTCCACATCTTCAACATTTATCATTTTCCTGTTTTCTCATGTTAGCCAATCTGATAGATGTGATATGGCACCTCAGAGTTGTTTTGATTTGCATTTCTCTAATCAATAATGAGTTAGAGCATTTCTTTATATCAATATAGATAGCTTTAGTTTTTTCCTCTGAAAGTGCCTATTCATATCCTTTGACCATTTATCAACTGGGGAATGACATGTATTCATATAAATTTTATTCAGTTCTCTATGTATTTTAGAAATGAGGCCTCTATCAGAGACACTGGTTATAATTCTTTCCCAGTTTTCTGCTTCCTTCCTAATCTTGGATGCATTGACTTTGTGCAAAAAGTTTTCAATTTAATGCAATCAAAATTATCCATTTTGCATTTCATAATGTTGTATCTCTTATTTTGTCATAAAGTCTTCTGTTCTCCATAAATCTGACAGGTAAACTGCTTCTTGTTCTCCTGGTTTGCTTATAGTACCTATCTTTGCTTATAGTACATATCTAAATTGTGTACCAATTTTGAATTTATCTTGGTGTAGGGTGCAAGATATTGGTCTATGCCCAATTTCTGCCATACCTTTTACCAGTTTTCCCAGCAGCTTTTGTTAAAAAGTGATTTCTTATCCCAGAAGCTGGAGTCTTTGGATTTACCAAATAGTAGGTTAGTACAGTCATTGACTGCTGTGTCTTGCATACCTAACCTATTCCACTGATCCACCACTCTATTTCTTAGCCAGTACCAAGTACTTTTGATGATTTCTGTTTTATAATACAATTTAAGATGTGGTACAGCTAGGGCATCTATCCTTGCATTTGTTTTCATTAATTCCCTTGATATTCTGGACCTTTTGTTCTTCAAGATGAATTTTGTTATTGTTTTTTCAAGCTCTATAAAATAACTTTTGGTTTGATTGGTATGGGGCTGAATAAGTAAATTAATTTAGGTAGAATTGTCATTTTTATTATATTAGCTCAGCCTACCCATGAGCAACTGATATTTTTCCAATTATTTAGATACGACTTTATTTGTGTGAAAAATGTTTTGTAATTGTGTTCATGCAGTTTCTGGCTTTTTTTTGTCAGGTAGACTCCCAAACATTTTCTAATATCTACAGTAATTTTAAACGTAATTTCTCG
The DNA here is from genome assembly GCF_003287225.1 of Phascolarctos cinereus. NCBI lineage: Eukaryota > Metazoa > Chordata > Mammalia > Diprotodontia > Phascolarctidae > Phascolarctos > Phascolarctos cinereus. Next base: position 286,556,889 of record NW_027555847.1, on the reverse strand, counting down.
AGGGGGGTGGAGTCAAGATGGCATAGTGAAAGCAGTGACTTGCTTAAGCTCTCCCCGAAACCCCTCCAAATACTCATAAAAATGGCTTTAAACAAATTCTGAAGCAGCAGAACCCACAAAAAGACAGAGTGAAACAAATTTCCAGCCCAAGACAACCTGGATGATTGATCAGAAAGGTGTATGATCCTGCGCTGGGAGTGCAGCACAATGCAGCGTGGGTGCACAGGCTGCAGCGAACTTGGAGCAGGTTTCAGAGGAGTGAATCATGCCAGCTGTGGAGGTTTCCAGACTCCTCAATCCTCCAATGCCAAAGACAACTTAGAAGGTCAGTGGGAAAAATCTGTTTCTGTCAGTGCTGAGAAAGGAAGGCAGGGTCTCAGCTCCATTCCCCAAGAGCGTGGGGGGGGGGGAGGGGCAGCTGCTTCCTGCGCTTCCAGCCCACAGACTGAGGGGCAATCCAGTGGCTGATCAGAGAAGGATTACAGGGATCTCTTTGCCAATGCGGAGGCAGGAACCTGTGCTTGGATCTGGGTCACAGTTCTCGGCAGTGGTCATGGGGTGAGAAGGAGCACTGGTGTGATGGAGCTTGTAGTGGCTGTGAAGAGAAAACCTTCCTCACAGCTACAGGACAGAGAGAAGTACTTGTGGTCACAGGCCACAAAAAGAGTAAACACCTTGCCCCTTATCATACCATCTTGGAAGAACTGAAAATTTACAGGTCCCTACAAGTATCTCTGAAAATAGCTGCACAAACCCCCACAAAGCTTGGGACAGCACATTCTCCACATTGGAAGCAGACTCTTACCTTAACAAAGAGTTTAAAACTCAAGTAATTGGCTGGGATCATGAGCAAGCAGCGCAAAAAGAGTCAGACTATATTATCTTACTTTGGTGACAAACAAGATGAAAATATACAACCAGAAGAAAACAACAAAGTCAAAACTCTGACATCCAAAGCCTCTAAGAAAAATATGAATCTGTCCCAGGCCTTGGAAGAGCTCAGAATGGATTTTGAGAAGCAAGTAAAGGAAGAAGAGGAAAAACTGGAAAGAAATGAGAGTGATACAAGAAAATCATAAAAAAAAGTCAACAGCTTGCTGAAGGAGACTCAAAAACATACTGAAAAAATTAACACCTTAAAAAATAACCTAACCCAAATGGCAAAAGAGGTCCAAAAAGCCAATGAGGAGAAAAATGCCCTAAAAAGAAAAATTGACCAAATGGAAAAGGAAGTCCAAAAGCTTGCTGAAGAAAATACTTCCTTAAGAATTAGAATAGAGCAATTGGAAGTTAGTGACTTTATGAGAAATCAAGACACTGTAAAAAAATCCAAAAGAATGAAAAATTAGAAAAATGTGAAATATCTCACTGGAAATACAACTGACCTGGAAAATAGATCCAAGAGAGAGAATTTAAAAATTATTGGACTATCTGAAAGCCATGATGAAAAAAAGAGCCTAGACACCATCTTTCAAGAAATTATCAAGGAAAACTGCCCTGATATAGCAAAACCAGAGGACAAAATAGAAATTGAAAGAATTCACAGATCTCCTTCTGAAAGAGATCCCCAAAGGAAAACTCCTAGAAGTACTATAGCCAAATTCCAGAGTTCCCAGGTGAAGGAGAAAATATTACAAGCTGCCAGAAGGAAACAGTTCAAGTACTGTGGAAACACAATCCGGATAACACAAGATTTAGCAGCTTCTACATTAAAGGACAGCAGGGCACAGAATATGATATTCTGGAGGGCAAAGGAGATAGGATTGCAACCAAGAATCACCTACACAGCAAAATTGAGTATAATCCTTCAGGGGCAAAAATGGTCATTAAGTGAAATAGAGGACTTTCAAGCATTCTTGATGAAAACACCAGAACTGTATAGAAAATTTGACTTTCAAATACAGGACTCAAGTGGAACATGAAGAGGTAAACAGGAAAGAGAAATCATAAGAGACTTATTAAGGTTGAATTGTTTATATTCCTGCATGGAAAGATGATATTTATAACTCATGAGACCTTTGTCAGTATTAGGGTAGTTGGAGGAAAAAAAATATATGTAGATAGATAGATAGGTAGACAGAGAGATAGAGAGATAGAAAGATAAATAGATAGAAGGCACAGGGTGAGTTGAAGATTAAGGTGTCATATCTGGAGAATAAAATTAAGGGATGAGGGAGGATTATACTTGGAGAAGGAGAAAAGGAGAGGTAGAATGGGGTAAATTATCTCACACACAAAAGAAGAGTCTCTTACAGTGGAGGGGAAATGGGGAAGGTTAGAGGGAATGAGTGAATCTTATTCTCATAGGATTTGGCTTAAGGAGGGAATAACATACACATTCAATTGGGTATGGAAATCTGTCTTACCCTACAGGAAAATAGGGGGAGAAGGGGACAAGAGAGCAGGGGATGATAGAGAGGAGGGCAGATTGGGAAAGGGTAATCAGAAGTAAATACTTCTGAGGAGGACAGGGTCAAAAAAAGAATAGAATAAATGGGAGGGCAGAATAGAATTAAGGGAAATAGAGTTAGTTTTTCACAACATGTCTACTATGGAAGTGTTTTGCATAACTGCTCATGTACAACCTATATTGAGTTGCTTACCTTTTCAATGAGGGTGGGTGGGGAGAGAGGAAGAGAGAAAATTCGAAACCTAAAGTTTTAAAAACATGTTTAAAAAAAATGTTTTCACATGCTACCGGGAAATAAGGAATACAGGAAATGGGGTACAGAAGTCTATCCTGCCCTACAGGAAAATAGAAGGGAAAGGGGATAAGAGAAGGGGGGAGAGAAAGAAAAGAGGACAGACTAGGGGAAGAGATATTCAGAATGCATGCCATCTTGGGGTGGGGTGAGGGGTGAGACGGGAGGAAAATTTGAAACTCAAAAACTTGTGGAAATGAATGTTGAAAACTACAAATAAATAAATTTGTATTCAAAGTTTAAAAAACCAGTGTAATTTCTCTTTCTATCTTGTGCTATTAGGCTTTGTTAGTAATATATAGAAACAGTGGTTTGTGTGGGTTTATTTTATATCCTTCAACTTTGCTAAATTTATTTATTATTTCAAGTAAATTTGTACTTGATTCTCTACAATTCTCTCATCATACCATCATATCATCATCAGAATAATAGCTTTGTTTCTTCTTTGCCTATTCTAATTCCTTCAATTTCTTTTTTCTTCTCTAATTGCTACAGATAATGTTTTTAGGCCAATATTAAATAACAGAGGTTATAATGGACATCCTTGTTTCATTCCTGATCTTATTGGAAATACTTCTAGTTTATCCCCATTAAGTATAACACTTGCTGATGGTTTTAGATAGATGCTATCTATCACTTTAAGGAAGACTCTAATTATTCTTATGTTCTCTCGTGGTTTTAATAGGAATGGGTGTCATATTTTGTCAAAAGCTTTTTCTGCATCTATTGAGATAATGATGTGATTTCTGTTAGTTTTGTTGTTGATATGATCAATTATGCTGATATTTTTCTTAATGTAGAACCAGCCCTGAATTCCTAGTGTAAATCCTACCTCATCATCATAGTGTACCATCCTTGAAGTTTTATTGAATTTAGGTAAATGCAAGACAGTTCATGATGAGAAGGTCATGAGATGTGCAAGTCTTCAATAGTAAGTGACCATTGCTGTTATTTTTTCTGACTCCATTCCTCCTAAGAACTCCCTGCCATGCCTGGTAGTCTATGCCTATTTTTGCATTAACAAAATCCAGAATTTTGAGCTTCCTTTCCCTCTTTCAGTGTACTGATGATGAGAATCTCCAGATCTTCATGAAATTTTTCTTTGACCTCATCAGGATTTGTCATGGTTGAGGCATAGGTACTGATGATGGTAGCTTGGCACTTTACTGCAGGTGGTAATAACATTGTCATGAGCCTATCATTCGCTTCTTTTGGGAGGCATACAAGCTTGGTAACTAGATTAGTTTTGATTGCAAAATGTATGCTAGCTTCGTGGAGCTCCCTTTCACTGTGACCACTCCAGAAAATATACGTATCCAGTTCTCACTTTGGTTAGCTGGCCTTCATTGGCCAACTTTGTGTTACTCAGGCTGCTTTTTAGATGCAATACATGCTAACTTCTTTTGCAACAAGAGCTATTTGTCTTTCAGGTCTATTGGATTTCATGTTGTCCATAAGTGTGCATACATTCCATGTACTGATGGTGAGTGAAATAATTTTGCAGAAGTTTTGTATATTTTTGTTTTGTTTTGACTGCAGGGTAGGATCCCCACCTGCTGTGGTATGTAGGCCATAGTTGGGTAAAGACACAATTTTTAATGTACCTGTTCTAGCTCCCTCCTCACACCAGAAGATGAGCAATGTGGTCCTTCCAAAAAGCTGCTTAGATCCCCAAGGAGTTGTTGAATCCCACTGCTGCTTCAAACCACGGAGAAAATGTCTATCACCTGGGCTACCTGTGTGCAGGGTTGTGACTATAGCTCCCAGTGTATCCACATCTGCTGTTTCATCACTTGCCTGTAGCCACAGGACTTTGAGAGAGTTAAAAATGGTAAAATGATATGGCGATGTCTTTTGATTCATGAAGAAATTGAATTTAAATAAGGCAGAGTTCTGTAAAGTCATCTGCCTCACTCTCTCTTCCAGAGTCACCACAGTCTAACAGTAAGAAAAACTTACCAAACTTACCAAAAAAAAAAAACGGTAAGATGACTGGTGATGATTTGAGATGCAGTGGATGATGTTGGTGTCTTTGATGTCTAACCAAGGCATAAGCACTCCAGAGAGCTTATTTCAGCTGCCTCCATGGTCACTGGAATGAATTGTTCTCATTTGCACAGGGAAAAAAAAATTTTACCTCTGTGATGTAGACACCCCCCCCCAACTCAATGAAGAATTTGAGAGCTTTGAGTTACCCTCAACTTGATTTAGCCTGTCTGCCTAACTGGTTTACAAGGATGTGGCCACTGTGCATGCTACAGCTTCTTGGAGCCCCAGGTGAGAGTTGGGTAGATCAGGTGGACAACAAAGGTGGAAAGCAACACTGAGCTCAGCAGCCCTCAAACCAAAAGTACTAGTCATCCCTGAATACACCCTGTACTCCAAATGCTCATTCCCTAAATACTTACTGAAGGAAAGGAGGAGTGGAATGAGGAATATGTCAGGTGTAGAAGTCTATATATGTATAGTAAATTTTAATAAGTCCCTGCTTATGACTTCGACTAAGTCCTAGTTGTTTGCATAGAATAGATATAATTAAATATTTCAAAGACAGAAACATGATAGAAACTTAACTATCTGTAAAACAAAGTACTTAACTCTTTTAAATCAAGAAAACATGTTTGTAAAGGTAGAGAAGGGGTAGATAAAACCACCTAGAACCAAGTCATATCGTACGTTTTTTCTTTATGTGTTTCTTTTCACAATTGCCCAAATGATTGAGAAGATGAAAGCAGTTGACAAGATTAGTTGACAAGATTTGTTACTTTGACCTCACAGAATCTTCATTCCAATCAGCTGTTGTAACAGAGGACATTTGGACACCACTTCTGTGAGGCATAGAAAGGTATCAACAAGGTACATACAAGTTATTAGATTAAAAAAAAATTATCAAGCTGCAGTAGCATTAAAAGAGGCCTTAGTAAATTGTGACCCAAGTAATCATTATTGCTGGATCTTCATATCTGAGGATCCTTAAGCCTAGCTTAGTGTGACATTCAAATCCATAGAGTAGGACATATAGATAACTGATTAGGATTGATGTAAGGGGTTATGAAAATCCAACTGAGTCTGTACCTCTACTATCAGAAAGAAAACGAATCTAGGGCATCTCCACATCCCAATAAATAAAAGGGCTTAAACTTCCCAGAAGCCTAGCCTTAACTATCAGAGCACTGAAAGGAAGAGGTGGAGTCAAGGAGTAAATGACAGGGAATGCTAGAAAACTTTGAAACAGCAAAACAAACATAAAGACAAATTGAAAACAGTATAATAAAGATGTAGCTATAGAGAAAACCTTAACATCATAAAAAGACTAGGCAAAACCTCAAAGAGAAATGAAAGTATGTTGAACAAATCTTATAATATAAGAGAAAAGGGAACCAATATTCCCTTATGAAAGACTGAATTATGTGGATTTCCCAGGTGTTACAGAGCAATAGCAAGAAATTTTTAAATGTTTTAAAAAGAAACTTTGAAAAATAATAAAAGAAGAAATTAGGAAGGTTTTTAGATTTTTTAAACATTTTTCAATAGAGAACTTGAAAACACAATTAGTAGAGCAGGAAAAAAAATATATTGAAGAAATCTCCAAAGAAGCAGAGGCTGTAAGAGTAACAGATTTGCAAGACAAAAATATTGAAGTGGAGGAAATTTTGACATAAGAAATGAAATAGAAAATAATGTTTAAAGAACACATGAATTTGATACAAACCAAAATGACTGAGCTTGAAGACAAGATATGAAGAAATAAGAACTATTGACCTCTATTAAAAGCATGACAAATAAATAAAAACCTGAATAGCACAATGGAGCAAGAAGCTTAAGAACCTGTGGAGGACTTCTGAACATAGACAATTAAGTTCAGATTGGAAGATTCCATAGATAGCTATGGGGGTTAGAGAGAGTGGGAAAGTACTTCAACCTTAAATTAGAGTGATTAAATTCAACAATGCCAATTTGTTTTTTCATTTACTTATTTATTTGTACGATACTAGGATAAAAAGCTTCAAAAATGAGAGAAAATAAAATCAAATAATATACAATAATTCCTCAATCACAAGAAATCAGAGAATGTAAATATGTCAAAAAGAAAAAAGATATAAAGCTACAATTTTTAAAAATGACATATTCTAAGAATTTAGGCCTAATCATCAATGGAAAAAATGCACATTTAACAACAGAACACTTGAAGAGTTCTTGTCTCCTCTTGTTACCACATTAATAGTGAAGTAAAGCAGTTAAACCAAAAGAGTTCTAGATCTTACCAAAAGGGAAGTTTGCAAAAGTCTCTAGTGTTGCAATCTCAGGAAAGGGATATCATAAAGAATATCTTCTCTCATATTGGCTTCTTCTTAGAGTGTTTTCCTTCAACAACCTGAAGTGAAATTGTCATTGCCCATTTTCCTTTGACCACTAATCCATTGGCAGAATTACTTTTGGTCTTAAAAACTTGTGTTAGTTTCTTTTTCTCTCTCTCTCTCTCTCCCTTCCTCCCTCCTCCCTCTTTCTGTCTCTCCCACACACAGCTTAGATATCAGACTTTCATCAGAGTTATTAGGTATAAAAGTTTTCCCCAAATGGTGGACTCCCTCCTAATAATAATTATACTAATTTTGTTCCTGAAAAGCTTTTTAATTTCATGTGATTAAAATTATCCATTTTCTCTTTTTTGAGATTTTCTCTTTACCTTGTTAGATTAAGAAATTGCCTCCTAGACCTAAGTAAGAAAAATACCTGCAAATCCAGCTTCAGACACTTGACACTTACTAACTGTATAACCCTGGGCAAATCATTTAACACCTATTGCTCATCCCATGTCACATTCACACAAAAAAAGGACAGCTAGGTGGTGCAGTGGATAGAGCACTGGCTCTGGCCCTGAGTTCAAATCCAGCTTCAGATGCTTGACACTTACCAGCTGTGTGACTTGGGAAAGTAATTTAACTCCAATTGTCTTGCCAGAAAAAAAAAAAAGAAAAATATCTGATCTTGTTCTCATATTGCTTTTTTGTATAGTAAGTCCTTCAATAGAGTCAGCATAGTGTAGAGGATCAAGAGCTGCCCTCCAAGGCAAGTTATTTAACCTATAGGTTTCTCTAGGCAACTTTTGAAGACTATACAAAATACTACTTGTATTGATAACTCTAATTTCCTCACCCAGGAATTTTCTTTCATAACAAAATCAAAGATTCACTCCCAAGGCTTCTTCCTATGACATTTATATTTAGGCAGTGTTTCCATATTGTATTTGCTGTAATATATGACATAAAGTATTGGGATGAATTAAATTTCTGCCAGATTACTTTTTAAATAATTCTTATAAAATAGAGTACTCTTCCTGAAATAATTTATGTGTTTGCATTCATCCAATATTGTATTTTGGGGGGTTCTTTCCCTACCTAATCTTTTCTACTGATCTATTTTTTTTTCCATTTTTTACCCATTTTGAATATTTTTTTCATTTTTAATGCTTTTTAATAGAATTAAGCAGCAGAGGTGTATTGCTTTTCCTGGACAACAGATTGTCATACAATAAAAAGACACATCAAAATATCATAGACAGCTCTTAGTTCCAGATATAACATTGATTCCTTAAAACTTAAAGACAAAATTTTAATAGATATGACTTCCAAATACTCATGATCTCCAAACTAAGTTGAATGAAAGACTTCAAAATATAGTGACGTGACTGTGGAGATCAAAATCATGTTTATACAGATTGAGGTACTTATCATTCATACTATTAGTGTGCTAATGAGGATGCTTTCAGTGAGCCTGGATAAGATGAACTTGGTCCTGATAATTTTATTCAAGTATCTATTTTTTTAAACTGTGCAGCAATCCATAAAATATTACTTGTGAAGAATAATGGGCAGTATAGACACCACCCAGGAACATTTCTATCTGAAAACTACTGAAATACATGGGAATAAGATAAAAACAACACAACAAAAATAACTGTCTCAAAGTGCAGCCCATTATCCATTCAAGACATGAGAGTGAATAAATTCTCTTTTTTTTGCAAGTATTATAAGAAAAATTTGGAAATAGATTTAAGACTGGAAGTCAACAGAGATGTTATGATTAGATTAGTATGTTTTAGAATCACCAGCATATGGAGACAATAATTGAATTATTAGCCTATGAGATCACCAAATGAAATAGCATGGAAGGATAAGAGATAGGGTCCCATCATAGAACATTTGAGGTACCCATAATTAGTAAGCATGACCTTAAGGAAAATACAGCAAAGGAAACTGAGAAGGAACAATCAGAGAGGTAGGAGGAGAATTGGGAGAGAATAGTATGAAAATCTAGAAAGAGGGCAACATCAGGGAGAGGAAGATGATTGGCTTCCTGCAAGGCTACAGGGAGCTCAAGAAGGAAGAGGATTAAGAACAGACTACTAGATTTGGCAATAAAGAGGCCCAACTCCAAAACCAGTTTACAATGTCCTGAAGGAAGAATAATCCTAATTATAGTCAAGTAGTGATGGATAGATATATTATGTTGCTATCCCTGAAACACCTCTAAATTGTCTAAGCTTCTGTTTTCATAACTCCTGCTCCAAATAATATTGCTGAATTATTTCTCTTGTCATAGAGAGTTATTAAGAGGCAGCATGTTATAGGAAGATGAACACTGAAATAGAAGTTAGGAATCTTGTGTTCTAGTCTTAGGTCAATCCATCATTCAGCCAATCCATACCCATTCCTATATATTTTGGTCTTATTCTCTAGTCTTCTAGAGGAAATGCATGACACATAATGAATACTTAATACTTGTTTAATGACAAAAAATATTAGCTATTTTTGAAATCAGTGACTTCCCCTGATTTTGCTTATATTTATGCATTACGATATATAAGAATCCACATGAGTTTAACTAAATTGTGCCTCAATGGGCATATGCCATGGCTTGTGAGTCTACTTGTTCTCTATTTCAAAGAGTAATCTTTTGCTGACTGTTTCAATCCTCATCTAAAAAATGTGGATGATCTTTCTTGTCAAATTTATGTAAAGTTGTTAGGTGAATAGCATAGACACAGTTTGTTGTTGTTGTTGAGTTGTCTCAGTTGTGTCTGACTCTTCAGACCCCATTTTGGGGCTATATTAGCAAAGATACTAAAGTGATTTGTCATTTCCTTCTACAGATCATTTTATGGAGGGGAAACTGAGGCAAACAGGGTTAAATGACTTATCCAGTGTCACACAGCTAGTTAGTGTCTGAGGTTAGATTTGAATTCATGAAGATGAGCCTTTCTGGTTCCAGGCCTAGTGCTCCATTCACTGCCCCCACAGATACAGCTACTTTATGTCAAATTTAAAGGAAGAGAACTTTTCTCCATCCATTTTCAAAAAGCATATATCTGCAACAAAAAATGTTCTCGCTTACACAAACTTTACAGTAGCATAGGAAAACAGGTTACCATTAAGATAGTTTTGAATGGCATACTAGCTAGTACCATGCCAAAATACTTTGAAGACTAAACTTACGAGAAAATTATTACAAAACTATGCAACTTTTTCATTATGTTAAACACTAAAAAAAGGGAAAAAATTTGTCTATGAGAGTAAGGAAGGATAAAATATTATTAAACTCTGCAGTCTCTTAAACTGTTACCATCGTTGACTATCAGTTCAACTGAAAGGATAAATTAAATCATTTCTCCAGAATCGAATTCCATTAAAAAAGGTCACCAAATGTGATCGACTCTCCTAGACCAATATCAAGCTAGATATCTTCTGAGTCTCAGCATTCATTAATCCATCGATGAGAGTGCAAATATAGATGCCAAAAGCTGCCCTTTGCTGATTCATATGCTTTGCCTGGAGTCCAATATGGCTGTTGAAGTGGTTTGTGAGATTCTGGGAATTATGGAACTAGCTGTAAACAGGCTCAAAAATGATCAAATCTATGTTTCCCATGCCTCTTCTTTTCAGGCATTCTCAAACTATATCTGGGATTTAAATATAATTGGCTTCAGGAATTTTGGCTGCTTTTGCTCCTACTGCATTTATAACTCTTTGCTAAATTTAGCTACTTGTATCCAAAGAAGACAGGACACTAGGTAAAGACAAGTCTTGACTTTTATTCAGAGACATAAGAGCAGCAAAAAAATGTGAGAGGATGCCTTTATGTCTCTCATTTCACACGAATTTATTAACAACTTGCTATCCTCTCTGAAATCTTTTTCCAACTCCCACTACCATTGATGAGTTTGGTTCCCAGAAAGTAAATTTTGCTCTTCTCTTTGGAATTCTAGGGATCACCTGAAAAGTTGGGGGTGGTTTTCTATTACTATTATGCATGGGACCCCCCACCTTTACAAGTGTGCTTCTATTGATTATCAATTAGCCAGCTAAACGTAATTAACTTTTTAAAGAATGGAATCACTCAGACGATGTAGTAGGAACAGTTGGTGCAAAAACATCCCCTTAGCCTCATTTCTAAAATATATAGAGAATTAAGTCAAATTTGTAAGGATACAAGCCATTCCCCAACTGATAAATGGTCAAAGGATAGGAACAGGCAGTTCTCAAAGGAAGAAATTAAAGCTATCTATAGTCACATGAAAAAAAGATCTAAAACACTATTGATTAGAGAAATACAAATCAAAACAACTCTGAGGTACACCTATCAGATTGGTCAACATGACAAAACAGGAAAATGATAAATGTTGGAGAAGGTGTGGGAAAATTAGAACACTAATGCATTGTTGGTGAAGTTGTGAAATGATCCAACCATTTTTGGAGAGCAATTTGGAACTATGCCCAAAGAGCTATAAAAATGTGCATACCCTTTGACCCAGCAGTAGAACTTCTAGGGATATATCCCAGAGAGAGCATACTAATGGGGAAAAGACCCACATGTACAAAAATATTTATAGCAGCTCTTTTTGTGGTGGCAAAGAATTGGAAATTGAGAGGATGCCCATCAATTGGGGAATGGCTGAACAAGTTGTGGTATATGAATATAATGGAACCATTATGCTGTAAGAAATGATGAACAGGCTGACTTCAGAAAAACCTGGAAAGACTTGAATGGTCTGATGCTGAGTGAAGTGAGCAGAACCAAAAAAACATTGTACACAATAACAGCCACATTGTGCCATGACTAATATTGATAAACTTAACCTTTTTCAGTAATACAAAGATCTAAGACATCTCCAAAGTCCTCGTGATGGAAAATGCTATCTATATCCAAAGAAAGAGCTATGGAGTTTGAATGCAGATTGAAGTATATTATTTGCTATTTTTTTCTTCTGTTGTGTTTTGTTTCCTCTTTCTGGTGTTTCCTCCTATTGGTTCAAATATTACTTACAACATCACTAATGTGAAAATATTTTTAATAGGAATGTATATGTATAGTCTATATCATATTGCACACCATCTAGGGAAAGGAGGTGGGGAGGGACAGGGAGAAAAATTTAAAACACAAAAGCTTATGGAGGTTATTGTTGATAATTCAGAATAAATTCATAAAAAATTTCAAAAAATAAAACCCATCCCTTCAAAGGTATTGGGCATTTTTTTCACAAGCTCATACAGTGCCTAGAAAAAGTGGGCTTGAGATGGGAGAGTACATTGGCAATGGAGTAACTCATAGCTAAAATTTGTTAATTCATTTTCTCTCTTCTTGGAATCCTCATGAATGTCCTTTAAGATACATACAATTCTCTCTCTTTTGGGTCCCCAGAATTGCGGCCCTTGTAGTTGCTCCTCTTTCTGTTCCAAAGAGGTCACAATCTATGAATCTGTTTCTACCCAGTGTGTCTGGTTGGTCTTCTTTCATCTCATCTGGATTTGTTGCTTGTTAAGCTGGTCTTGGCTCTCTGATCTGTTTAATTATGAGTGGGGAGAGGGAGTATGGCACACTTCCTCTGTGCTAAATTTTCAATCCCCCACTTCTGCCCCTGGCATTGAATAAGGTCCAATTTGTTTAATTGTCTTTTGGTAGGTAGATAAGTAGTTAGGTCACAGGGCTATTGTATATATCCTGTCTATGTCTCTTTTATGACTTCCAGTCCTGCATCACTTACTAAATATTGGACATTTTGAACATGTCCCTTTGGCATCTCAAATGCAATATATCTAGAATGATTCACTACATTTTCCTAAAAAATCCACCCCTCTTCTTATTACTATTGAGGGTACACTCATCATCAGAGTCATTTGGATTACCAATCTCAGATTCATTACTAACTCTTTACTCCCCATCATTCCTTATATTAATCAGTTGACAAGTATTATTAAATCTAACATCTTTCATACCTTTCCTCATCTCTCATTTCACTCTACAATTTAGTCTAATGGATTTATTTGTAGTTCTACATACGTATCATTGTATTTCCTGTTTCCAAGACTTTGTACTGGTGCTAAAATGCCTGAAATGATTTTTTCACCTCAATCTCATTTACTTTGTTCATAAATATGTGTGAATATATGCATACAAACTATTTATGCATACATGTAATTTCTCCTCTGATAGAATGTAAGCTCCTTGAAGGCAGGTGCTATTTAATTTTTTTCTTTGTATTACCAGCACTTACATAATGTGTAACAACTAATATGCATTAAGTGGAGGTTGGGTCTGAAAAGAAAGAATAATCTGAAGTGAATGAAAAGGAGTGCATCCCAGTCACAGAACACAAATTATGCAAAAGTATAGAGAGAAGAGATAGAATGTGACATATGTAAAACTGAAAATAGCCAGTTTGGCTTGAATGTAGAATATGTGAAAGAAAATAATGTGAAAGAAGCCTCTAAAATAAGCTAGAGAAGATATTGAAGCAAAGCCTTTAAGTATCAAGCAGAGGAGTTTACATTTACCATAAAAGCAATAGAGAACCCTGTGAAAGAATGTACCTATTTCTAATAGTGAAAGAACTGCAAATCAAAACAATGTGGTATTTCAGAAAATTGGCAAAGATAATAAAAGATAGTAATAGGGAATATTGAGAGGTTGTGGAAAGACAGAAACTAATGCATTATTTGTAGATCTGTGAATTAATGCAACCATTTTGGATGACAACTTATAAGCAAATAAAGTGGCTAAAATGTCCTTATTCTGACTCAGACATTCAACTACCAGTTCTATACACCAACAGTCTTATTGAGAAAAAGTAAGGCTCCATATATGACAAAGTATTTATAACAATATTTATTGTGGCAACAAAGACTTGGAAACAAAGAAGGTATGCATAAATTAAGGAATAAATTGTGGTAAATTAATGAAATGAAATGTGACCATGCTCTAAGAAATAACAAACCTAATGAAAAGAGAGAATTATCAAAAGACTCAAATAAACTGATCCAGAGTTAAATCAGCAGAATCAGGAAATCAATGTACACAATGACAACTGCAATGCAATTTTTAAAAGTTGCAAAATTATGAATTACAAGCCTATCCACAAACAAGAGAACCAAAGAGATATCTCTCACTATACTTTTGCAGAGGTGAGAACAAGGGGGTTCATGGATATGTACTGATTGTATACCATATCATTTTTTTTAAATCTATTTTTCAATTTTGCCTATTTTTTTCTTTTCTTCCTCTTTTTTTTTTCTTAAAACAAAACCCTTTGTTACAAGGAATGGCTTCACTGTGAAATAAGAGGAGGAACAGGAAGAGGAGTAAAGAGAAAATCTAGATGATCTAAAAATAAAATACATCAAAGATAAATTTTTTAAAATATCTGCTGAATTTAAAGCAGAGACAATTTGGTTTTATTTCTCCCTCCTTAATTGTGTATGGTTACCAGACATGCAAAGAAAAAAATGACTTGCGATGAAAATCTATTATATTCATGCTAAGTGATACAATGGGTAGTCTTTTACCTGGAGTCAGGAAGATCAGAATTTGAATCCTGCCTCGGATGCTTACTAGCTGTGTGACCATGGGCAAGTCACTTAATGTTGTATGTATCATTTTCCTCATCTGCAAATGTGAATATCAATGCACCTACCACCCAGTGTTGTTATGGAGATAAAAATGAGACAATATTTGTAAAGTACTTTGTAATTCTTCTATATAAATATTATATATAATACATATACTAAATATTATTATTGCAATTATTATTATTCACTTATGGTTATGACTATTATTTGGTTGGTTTATTGTTTCTTTCAGTTTAAATTATTGAAATACAGATAAAAATGCAATAGAAAGCCAGAGGAGCTTCTTGATTAGGACAGTAAAATAGTAAGACTTATGCTTTAGAAATATTGATTTAATGATTGTGTGGAGAATTGATGAGAGAAAGTAGATATTTGAGGTAAAGAAACTGATTTGGAGCATATTGAAATAATCAAGGAGGGAGGGAATGAGGCTTGAACTGGGTTGATAACCATCTCCCAATCAACTAGGGTCATGGTCTAGGTATCATCTTTGATTCCTCCCTCTCTCTTACCTCCCTGCCCACATCTAATGTACCATCAAGCCATGATGATTTAGCAATGGATTGGATATGGGGGAGAAGGGTTCTTTCCCAATATCTTCCATACAGATACTCTTCTCTCTTCTCTCCTTTGATGCTACCACTACTCTAGAATACACCCTTATCATTTCATGCCATGATTATCAAAATAGCTTTTTATTTGGTTTTGCTACATCAAGTATCTTCCTACTTCAACCTATCCTTTACCCACCCATCAAACTGATTCTCTTAAAGTGCAGGTCTGACCATAGTTGCCTATTGGCTCCAGCATCAAATATAATTCCCTCTGTTTGGCTTTTAAAGCCATTCATCAACTCATTCCACCCGACCTTTCCAGGCTTCTGATCCAATGACTGGCCTCCTTGCCTCCTGAACAACTTGGACAAAACATTCCATCTCCAGAGTCTGTATTTTCACTGGCTATCTTCCATATCTGGAATTTACTCTCTCCTCTTCTCTGCTAATTGGCTTCCCTAGTTTCCTTTATGTCTCAAATCAAATCCCACTGTCTACAGAAGCCATTACCAGTCTCCTTAAATTCTAGTGTCTTTTGTCTGAGATTATCTTAAATTTATCTTGTATATGGACTGCTAGGTTGGGAAATGGGTAGAATGACATGATTTCAAATCTAGTCTTGGGTCTTAGCTCTATCACCCTGCACAAGTCATTTAATCTCTGCCTAGCTCAGTTTAGTTTTCTATAAAATGGAGATAACAATAACATCTCCCCCCAAGTGGTTGTGAAGATAAAATAAGATATTATAAATCACTTTACAAATGTTAGTTTTATATAGATGCTATAAATTATTATTGTTATTGTGCATTTTATTTGTATATAGTTGCTTTTATGTTGTCTCATCTATTAGATTATAAGATTTTTGAATATAGGTATTTTTTCTTTTCTTTTTATCTCCAGCATTTAGAATTCTCTAAACACATAGCAGACATTTCATAAATGATTGTTAACTAGACTTGGGTATCCTAGTATACTTGGAAGGCTGGTGAGGTGGTGTGAGGAGAGATAAATAGTTAACTTTAAACACTTTACAGCTAAAATACCTGCATATTATGAGAAGAGACTGAATCTGGGTCTTGGATTCCTGGTGGCTACTTTTCTTTTCTTTTTTTGGCCCCTAGGGTATAGTTTATCCAACAGCAATCCCAGAGATGTACATATCCAGCCATGATATTTGAAAGAATGTCAAGTTAACCAGATTTTCCCACATTTACATTTTACATACAATGCAGATAGTCATATTTGAACAAAGGAAGACAATAAAATATATACACCATAGCCCAGTGGGTTTAATGAAATTCTTAATAAAATTCTGAAATGTATTAATAAAGACATCCATCAACAATGGTACTTGTCTGGGGGGCAGAGCCAAGATGGTGGAGTAAAAGCAGTGACTTGCTTGAGCTCTACCCCAAACCCCTCCAAATACCAATAAAAATGGCTCTAAACAAATTCTAAAGCACCAGAACTCACAAAAAGACACAGTGAAACAAATTTCCAGCTCCAGACAACCTGGATAATTGATCAGAGAGGTATATTGTGTTGGGCTGGCAGAGAAGCTCAGTTTGGCATGGGCACGCAGGCCTCAGCCAACATGTAGCAGGCCACAGAGGACTGATTCATGGGCAGCTGTGGCAGTTTCCAGACTCCTCAATCCATTAATGCCAAAGACAACTTAGAAGGTCAGTGGGAAAAGTCTGTTTCTGAGGTGCGGAGAGAGGAGTGTGGGATCTCAGCTCTAGTTCCCCAACAGCATGGCCGGGGAGGGCAGCTGCCTCCTGAGCTTCTGGCCCACAGACTGAGGGGGAATCCAGTGGCTGATGAGAGAGGGATTTCAGGGATCTCTTTACAAAGTGCTGAGGCAGGATTCTCTGGCTTTGCACATGCTTGGATCTGGGTCACAGTTATGGGCAGTGGTCCCAGGGTGAGGAAGAGCACTGACGTGGTGGAGCTTGCAGTGGCTGTGAAAAAGAAACCTTCCTCACAGTTCCAAGACAGAAAGGAGTGCTTGTGGTCACTAATAGACCAGAGTACAGGCCAGGAAAGGAGTAACACCTCTCCCCTTATCATACCACCTTGCAAGAACTAAAAATTTACAGGTCCCTGCAAGTATCTCTAAAAACAGCTGTACAAACCCCCGAACCTTGGGACAATATGTTCTCCACATGGGAAGCAGACTTTTACTTAACAAAGAGTTTAAAACTGAAGTAACTGGCTGGGATCATGAGCAAGCAGGGAAAAAAGGGTCAGACTATATTAACTTACTTTGGTGACAAAGAAGATCAAAACATACAACCAGAAGAAGACAACAAAGTCAAAGCTCCTACATCCAAAACACCAAGAAAAATTTGAATCACTCCCAGGCCTTGGAAGAGCTCAAAAGGGATTTTGAGAAGCAAGTAAGAGAAGTAGAGGAAAAACTGGTAAGAGAAATGAGAGTGATGCAAGAAAATCATGAAAAACAAGTGAACAGCTTGCTAAAGGAAACCCAAAAAATACTGAAGAAAATAACACGTTAAAAAATAGCCTAACCTGAGTGGCAAAAGAAGTCCAAAAAGCCAATGAGGAGAAGAATGGCCTAAAAAGAAAAACTGGCCAAATGGAAAAGGAAATCCAAATGCTTACTGAAGAAAATTCTTCCTTAAAAATTAGAATAGAGCAATTGGAAGTTAGTGACTTTATAAGAAATTAAGACACTGTAAAACAAATCCAAAAGAATGAAAAATAAAAACAATGTGAAATATCTCATTGGAAAAACAACTGACGTGCAAAATAGATCCAGGAGAGGGAATTTAAAAATTATTGGACTATCTGAAAACCATGATCAAAAAAAAGAGCCTAGACATCATCTTTCAAGAAATTATCAAGGAAAACTGCCCTGATATAGTAGAACCAGAGGGCAAAATAGAAATTGAAAGAATCCAACAATCTCCTCCTCAAAGAGATCCTCAAAGGAATACTGCTAGGAATGTTATAGCCAAATTCCAGAGTTCCCAGGTCAAGCAGAAAATATTACAAGCTGCCAGAAAAAACAATTCAAGTACTATGGAAACACAATCAGGATAACACAAGATATAGCAGTGTCTACATTAAAGGACCTTAGGGCATGGAATATAATATTCTGGAGGGCAAGGGAGATAGGATTACAAGCACGAATCACCCAACCAGCAAAACTGAGTGTAATCCTTTAGGTGAAAAAAAATATTCATTCAGTGAAATAGAGGACTTTCAAGCATTCTTGATGAAAAGACCAGAGCTGAATAGAAAATACGACTTTCAAATATAAGACTCAAGTGGAACATGAAGAGGTAAACAGGAAAGAGAAATCGTAACAGACTTATTAATGTTGAACTGTTTATATTCCTGCATGGAAAGATGATATTTATAACTCATGAGACCTTTGTCAGTATTAGGGTAGCTGGTGGGAAAAAATTCTATATATGTATGTAGATAGATAGATAGATAGAGGGCACAGGGTGAGTTGAAGATAAAGGGGTCATATCTGGAGAATAAATTAAGGTATGAGAGAGGATTGTACTCAGAAAAGAAGAAAGGGAGAGGCAGAATGGGGTAAATTATCTCACAAAAAAAAACAGAAAAGAAAAGCTCTTACAGTGGAGGGGAAATGGGGGAAACTGAGAGGGAATGAGTAATCTTATTCTCATAGGATTTGGCTTAGGAGGAATAACATACACATTCAATTGGGTATGAAATCTGTCTTACCCTACAGGAAAATAGGGGGAGAAGGGGAGAAGAGAGCAGGGGGATGATAAAAAGGAGGCAGTTTGGGAAAGGGGGTAATCAGAAGCAAATACTTCTGAGGAGGGACAGGGTGAAAAGAAAGAATAGAATGAATGGGAGGGCAGGATAGGATTAAGGGAAATAGAGTTAGTATTTCACAACATGTTTACTATGGAAGCATTTTGCATAATTGAACGTGTATAACCTATATTGAGTTGCTTGCCTTTTCAATGAGGGTGGGTGGGGAGGGAGGAAGACAGAAGATTTGAAACCTAACGTTTTAAAAACATATGTTTAAAAAAGTGTTTTCACATGCTACTGGGAAATAAGAAATACAGGAAATGGGGTACAGAAGTCTATCCTGCCCTACAGAAAAATAGAAAGGGAGGGGGATAAGAGGGGGGGGTGAGATAAAAGAGAGGACAGACTAGGGGAAGGGATATTCTGAATGCGTGCCATCTTGGGTTGGGGGGAGGGGTGAGATGGGGTGAAAATTTCAAACTCAAAATCTTGTGGAAGTGAATGTTGAAAACTAAAAATAAATAAATTTATATAAAAATAAAACAAAACAATGTAATATAAAAAAAATGATACCTGTCTGCCTTTAATAAATTCTAGTCACTTGGCCCTGATAAACTGCATCCTCAAGGACTGAAGGAACTGGCATATGTGACTGCTGAGCCACCTTTAATGATATTTGAAAGACTGAAGAAAGTGAGAGTGGTACCCCCAAATTGTAGAAGGGCTAATCTTCTTTCTTAATGGAAGAAGAAGGAGTCTAAAAACATTGGACAATGATCTCAACTTTAATGCTAGGGAAAATTCCAGTATTTAATGTGAAAGAGAGTGTTGGAGAACATAAAAAGTTTGGATTACAAGGAACCAACATGTCTTTATGAAGGACAGATCAGGCTGGATTAATTAAAGATTAATTCCTTTTTTAACAGGGCTATAAACTGGCTAATGAAGGGGATGTTGTAGATATTGTTTACTTAGATTTTAGCAAACACTTGATAAATAGCATTATACCATTTTCATGGAGGATATAGATATGCAGACTACATGTTAATATTATATGAATTAAGGGTTGTAGAATGATCAGACTCATATTTTGTGAATGGTTCAGTGTAAACAGAGAGCTGTAGCAGAGTACCTCAGGGATCTATACTTGATCCTATGCTGCCAACCATTTTTTGCCAATGACTAGAAACAGATGGCATGCTTATCAGATTCACAAAAGACAAAGAGCTGAAAACAATAGCTAATACAACTGGATGAGATATTTAAGACCCAAAAAGATACTGGCAGGCACGAATACTGCATTGAATTTAATTAAATTAAATTCAGTAGAGATAAATGTAAATTCTGACACTTTGGTAGAAGAAAAAAATGAACTGCACAAGGATGATATAGGGAAAGCATGGTTATTCATTTTTTCTGAAAAAAAGAAATGGACTTTTTAGTGGACTTTAAACTCAATAAACATATGCAATGAGATGTGGTAGCCAAAAAAAAGAAAGCTGATGCAGTCTTGGGTTGCATTAAGAGAAAGTTAGCTTCCAGGATTAAAACATGATGATCCCACTATATTCTGCCTTAATCAGATCTCATTAGAGTGCTATGTTCAGTTCTCTATACCAAAATTTGAAGAGTTTATAAATTAGGAAAGGAGAGCAACCAGTCTGCAATGACGATTCCATGTCATATGAGGATACTTAAAGGAACTGGGAATGTTTAGCTTGGAAGAGATGCAGGGAAGACAGGATTGCCATCTCTAAGTATCTGAATGGCTCCCATGAGGAAAAGAAATTAGATTTCTTCTGTTTGTCCCAAGAACACAGAATAAGGAGCAATGGAATTAAGTTTCTAAGAGTAAATTTAGGTTTGCTAACATAAAAATAATTCCTGACTGTTAAAACTATACAAAAGAGGAATGAACTATACCAAGATATGGTGAGTTTCTCTTCCTTGAATATCTGCAGAAAAAGTCTAAAACCTCACTTGTAAAAATTATATTGTGAGTAATTCCTTTCATGTATAGGTTACATTAGATAACTACAGAGGTTGCTGCCAATTCTAAAATCTTTAATTGTCTGAAATAATAAATAAACATACAAAAGAGGAATATTATATGGAATGGTGATTGGATTTATCCTGCTTTATCCCAGGTGAAGAGGGTTAGGAATAGGAGTAACAGTAGAAATTACTAAGAGAGAATTTAGGCTTGAGGTGAGAAAAAGGCTTCTTAATAATTACAGATTATTAAAAAAAATTAATCTACTTCAGAAAGAAGCTCTTCTTCATTGAAAATCTTCATATACACACACACACAAATAAAATCCAGGATAATCTCTAGTAATATATACTATAAAACAATGGTGTCATATTGAAATAGCAAGGAATTGCTGTTGGCTATATGTTGACTTAGAAAACAAAATAACAGCAATAATAATAATAATGTTATCTATGTTCTTATAGTTTTATTTATTTTGTTATACATTTCCCAAGTACATTTGTATCTAGTTCAGGCAATATTCAAGAGTTTTCCTGGCTGTATGGACTGGGAGTTTACGAACTTCCTTGTAAATATCCTCTTCATTAATTTTTTTTCATATTGGACTAGCTATCACATGTAATGACTTTGAACTCTGAAATTTGATGATTCTATGAATTGCCAAAGAATATTAGCAATTATTTTTAACTCTTACACTGGTAAGATTGAGGAAAGATAATTTAATATTTCAAGAAATTCTAAGTGAAAACTTCCTGAATATCTTAAGTTCAGAGAGTAAAACAGAAGTTGAGGGGCAGCTAGGTGGCACAGCAGATACAGCACCAGCCATGAAGTCTGGAGGACCTGAGTTCAGACCCAACACTTGACATTTACTAGCTGTGTGACCCTAGGCAAGTCACTTAACCCCAACTGCCTAAAAATAAAAAAAATAATAAAATTTAAATTTAAAAAAATAAAATAGAAGTTGAAAGAATCTACCAATCACCTCTTAAAAGTGTGCCCAAAATGAAAACTCCTAGGAATATTATAGCCAAATTCCAGAGTTCTCAAGTCAAAGAGAAAATATTGCAAGCAAAGAAAAAGAAACGAATCAAATATCACAGAGCCGCAGTCATGGTCACACGAAATTTAGCAGTTTCCATGGCAAAAGAGTGGAGGTCTTGAAATATGACATTCCAGAATGCAAAGGAGCTAGATTACAACCAAGAATAACTATCCAGCAAAACGGAGTATAATCTTTCGGAGGAAAAATGTATGTTTAGTGAAATAGAGGACTTTCAAGCATTCCTAATGAAAAGACCAGAGCTGAATAAAAAATTTGGCATTCAAACATAAAACTCAAGAGAAGCATTAAAGGTTAACATGAAAGGAAAATCATAAGGGACTTAATAAGGTTATTTTTTTACATTTTATATTGGAAGATGATACATGTAACTAAGAACTCTATCATTATTAGGACAATTACAAGGAGTTTACATAGACAGAAAGCGTGGGTGTGAGTCAATTATGTTTGAATGATCTCCAAAACATATGAAGAAGTGAGAAAGAGGGGTGTACTGGGAAAAGGCAGAAGAAAGATGTAGAATGTAGAAATTTTCTCACCTAAAATAGGCAAGCAAGGAAGAGCTTTTACAATGGAGGGGGAAATGGGGATGCTGTGGTTGCCTCATAAGAATTAGCTCAAAGAAGGAACGATGTGTATATGTGTATGTATGTATGTGCATATATATATATATATATATATATATATGTATGTATGTATATGCATATATATAATATATATGTATATATATATACACACACGCACATATTTGTGTGTGTCTGTGTCTGTGTATACATATGTATATATGTATGTATATAAGTACACACATGCACACATACATACACACACAGAAGTTTGATTGTATATTGAAATCTACTTTACCCAACAGGGAAATAGGAGGAGAAAAGAATAAGAGAAGGGAAAGGGTGATAAAAATGGAAGTGGACTAAGGGAAATAGTAGTTAGAGGCAAAATAGACTTTTGAGGAAAGACAGGGTAAAAAGAGAAAGAGAAAAACAAATAGAAAAAATGGGATGAGGGAAAGTACACAGTAATCATAACTGTGAATGTGAATGGGACAAGCTCACTCATAAAATGGAAGCAGATAGCATAATGGATTAGAAACCAGAATTCAACAATATGTTGCTTACAAGAAACACACTTGAAATAGAAGTAGAAACACAGCATTAAAATAAAGGCTGGAACAGAATCTAATGTGCTTCAGCCGAAGGAAAAAAAAAAAAGAGGGATGTAGTTATAGTCTCAGCAAAAAAGCAAAAGCAAAATTAGGCCTAATTCAAAGAGAGATTTGTGGAAACTACATTTTGCTAAAAGTTACCAGAGATAATAAAGTAATATTTTTAAAAAATTTATAGCAATTTTCTCTGTTAAAGATCTTATTTCTAAAATTTTACCGAGTAAAGAAATGAATCAAATTTATAAAATAAGAGATGTTCCCCAATTGGTAAAAGGATTTGAACAAGCAGTTTTTAGGAGAAGAACTCGATGCTATCTGTTGACATATGAACAAATACTCAAAATCAGTATTAATGAGAGAAGGGTAAATTAAAACAATTCTGAGGAAGCAACTTACGTCTATCAGAAATGATAAATGTTGGAGAGGATGGAGGAAAATGGATACACTAATGAACTGCTGTTAGAGTTGTGAACTGGTCCAAATAATCTGGCTAACAGTTTAGAACTATGCCCAAATGGCAATAAAACTGCAAATGCTTTGACCCAGAAATTCCACTACTAAGTTTGTATACCAATGAGGTAAAGAAAAAGGAAAATGATCATAGAATTAGAAATTTAGGGGATACTCATCAACAGGGCAATGGATGAACAAGTTATGGCATATGATTTTGAAGGAGTATTGTTGTACTATTAGAAATGATAAGGATGATGATTTCAGGGAAAAAAAGATACCAAGAGCTACGTTAATTGATGCAAAGTTAAGTGACAAGAATTGGGAATAACAGAAATATTGTAATAATGATAGATTGTAAATGACTTTGTTACTTTGATCAATACAATGACACAAGAAAATTCTAAAGCACTTACTTAAAAAAAAAAAAAGCTATTCCCCTCCAGAGAGAGAACTGATGAACTCTGAGTACAAATTTAAGTAAAATTTTCTGACTTTATATTTTGCAATATAGGTAATAGGGAAATGTGTTTTATATGATTTTACATTGTAATTAACATCACATGGGCTTGACTTCTTAGTGGATGGAGGAGATTGTGGGAGAGAATTTGGAACTCAAAATTTAAAAAGAACAGAGTGGTAAAAAAAAAGGTATATAAATAATAATTTAAAAGAACAACCAGCCTATTCTGTGCATGGTTTAATACTTACCTGTATGATGACTCTACTAACTTTCATTTACCAAGCAAATTTTTAAATGTCTCAACTTCAGATTTACCTGACATTTACAAATTATTTTTTTTCTTTTTAGATGAATGTCAACTCATAGCTAAGAAAAAATTTCGCAAGACTTGAGTCTAAATTAAATTTTCGTTTTGAATTTGTGTTATTCACATTTTTTGCCCAATGATATGAAACTTTTGCACGAAATAGAGTGATCACAAAACTGAATGAAGGTGAATTTTTTTTTATCAAAAATGGTGTATAATTCAATCCCAAATTTCACTAATCCACAACAAATTAAGGGTCTGAGAAACTAAACAAAGACCAAATGGTACTTATCACAGTTTCCTTTCCAAATAATCAATAGCATTATTTAGATTAAATTACATGAATTCGCATCAAGATAGCAGTCAGATTTTAGCAATGGGTAGTTAATTATAATACATGAGATAGAGTTCATGCTTTAAAATTATTGGTTTTATCTTTGGCGTAATGGGGAAGCAAAAGCTTATTCTCTGCTATAGCAACTGAAACAGATCCAGGGTATTGCATGTTTTTTTATTTGTGAATTGAGGGTATTGTCATGTGGGCTTTTACTTCTACCATTTTTTAAAAATAAATTTTGCGTCAACACATCACACAAAACTTTAGCTGCTCCCAATTGAATCTGTCTAAATGAACACAATATCTGAAAACAGTTAAAAAAAATAGCATAGCAGTAATTTCAACTACTTGACATATTAGTAGCTTACCATTTTAAAGGATAGACCAATCGTATGTTTCATATTTATATTAACATTGTTCTGAATTTTAATTAATTAACTGAATTTCACTGACATTTAAAGCTGAATTAATTTATAATAAAAAATTGTATTAATTTTGTAAGTTCCTTTCTTTCATCTTTCTTCACTTGATATAACTCCATAGAAGCCTTATGACATTTTTACATTTTTAATTTAGTATTTTATTTTTCCCAAATCATGTAAAAACAATTTCCAACATTAATTTTTAAAGTTGAGTTCCAAATTCTCTCCTTCCCTTCCCACTCCCTTTATTGAGAAAGCAAGCAATTTGATATGTTATACATGTGTATTCATGAAAAAAAAATTTCCACATTAGTCATGTTGTAAAAGAAAACATAGTTCAAAATGAAAACACAAGAAAAATAAAGGAAATTATGAAAAGTTATGTTTTTATCTGTATTTAGAATCCATTAGTTCTTTCTCTGGGGTTGGATAGCATTTTTCATCATAAGTTCTTCAGAGTTTTCTTGGATCATTATATTACTGAAGCAGCTCAGTCATTCATAGTTGATCATCTCACAACATTGCTATTACTGTGTACAGTGTTCTCCTGGTTCTACTCATTTCACTTTGAATCAATTCATGTAAATATTTCCAAGTTCTTCTGAGAGCATCTAGCTCATCATTTCATATAGCACAATAGTATTCCATCACAATCCTATATCACATGTTCAGCCACTCTGAATTGATGGATATCCCCTCTGTTTCTAATTTTTTGCCAACCCCGAAAGAGCTGCTATAAGTATTTTTGTGATGTAGGCCTTTTCCCTTTTTTTTTTTATCTCTTTTGGAATAAAGACCTAGTAGTGGTATTGCTAGTCAAGAGGCATGTGTGGTTGTATAGGCATTTGGTTAAAGTTCCAAATTACTCTACATAATGGTTGAATCAGTTCACAAGTCCACTAACAATGTATTAGTATCTCAATTTTCCCACATCCCCTCCAAAATGTGTTGTTTTCCTTTTCTTTCCCATTAGCCAATCTAATAGGTATGAGTTAGTACCTCATGATTGTTTTAATTTGAATTTCTTCAATCAATAGTAATTTAGAACATTTTTTTAAAAAATGTGGCTATACATATCTTTAATTACTTTCTGTGAAAACTGACTCCATATATATATATATATATATATATATATATATATAAAATGTATGTATATATATGTTTGTGTGTGTGTGTATATGTACATATATATATATATTTACACACATATATATGTGTATACACACACACACACACACACACATTTGAGAAAGTCCTTATGAGTTACAAGTGTCATCTTCCCATGTAGGAGTATAAAGAGTTTAACATTATTAAGTCCCTTATGATTTCCCTTTCCCATTTACCTTTTTAGCTTCTCTTGAGTCTCATATCTGAAAGTCAAATTTTCTATTCAGCTCTGGTCATTTCATCAAGAATTCTTCAAACTGCTCTATTTCATTGAATTCCATTTTCCCCCTGAAGAATTTAGTCAGTTTTGCTGGCAAGGTGATTTTTGGTTGTAATCCTAGCTCCTTTGCTCTACAGAATATCATATTCCAAGCCCTCTACTCCTGTAATATAAAAGCTGCTAAATATCCTGTTATCCTGACTGTGGCTCCACAGTACCTGAATTGATTCTTTCTGGCTGCTTGCAGTATTTTCTCCTTGACCATGGAATTTGGCTATGATATTCCTGGGAGTTTTCATTTTGGGATTTCTTTCAGCAGACCATCAGTGGATTCTTTCAATTTCTATTTTACCCTCTGATTCTGGAATGTCAGGGCAGTTTTCCTTAATAATTCCTTGAAATATGATGTTTACACTCTTTTTTATCATGGCTTTCAAGCAGTGTAATAATTTTAAAAATATCTTGCCTGGATCTATTTTCCAGGTCAGTCATTTTTCAACATGATATTTCACCTTGTCTTTCCATTTTTTTTCATTCTTTTGATTTTGTTTTACTGTTTTTGATCTCTGCATAGTCATAAATCAAGTCCAATTGTTAAGGCATTATTCTCTTCAGTGAACTTTTGTATGGCCTTTTTCATTTGGCCAATTATACTTTTTAAGGAGTTTTTGTTTTCCCTTCAGTGAATTATGTGTCTTTTTTCATTTTGCTAATTCTGATTTTTAAGGAACTCTTCTCTTCAGTGAATTTTTGCAAATCGTTTATCATTTGACTCATTTTGCTTTTCAAGGAAATCTCCTCATTGGATTTTTGTACCTCTTTTACCATTTAAACTATTGTGTTTTTTAAGGTGTTATTTTCTTCAGTGTTTTTTGTGCCACCTTTACCAAGCTGTTGATTCTTTTTTCATGATTTTCTGCATCACTTTCATTTCTCTTCTTGATTTTTCCTCTACCTCTTTTACTTGATTTTTAAAACCATTTTTGAGCTCTTCCATGGCTGAGACCAATTCATATTTTTCTTAGAGGCTTGGGATGTAGGAGTTTTGACTTTGTTCCATAGTAACTTTCTATAGTTAGATTTTTTTCCTGTTATTTGCTCATTTTCCCAGTCTATTTCTCAACTTTTAACTCTTTGTTAAAATGTGGTTTTGCTTCCAGGGTGGAGGGTGATCTATCTCAAGCTCAAGGAGTTTTGTGTAGCTGTTTTCAGAGATACTTCTAGGGACCTCTAAGTTTTCAGTTCTTCCAAGGCAGTATGATCTGAGGAGAGATGTGTTTACTGCTCTCCTGGCTTTTTCTCTTCTCCGTGAGTGAACATAAGCACTCTTTTCTGCACTGGAACTGTGGAGCCTATTACTCCACTGCATCTGCAAGCTCTGGTGTGCTAGTACTCCTTCTGCCCTGAGACTGCCACCAAGAACTGTGACTTGGATCCTAGTATGAGCAAAGCAACAGAATCTTGCCCCTGGCATCAGAAAAGAGACCCCTGTAATCTCCTTCTGACCAATTGTTTGACACTGCCCCACTCCTTACAGTCTATGGGCTAAGAGCTCCCAAAGCAGCCACTGCTGCTGTTACTGGTTAGATTACTCCCAAGGCCCACTGCTGGTTTTTTGGGTCCCAGTCAGTATTGGCACAGCCTGAACTGGACTGCGTTTCACTCTCACCCTGGTGCCACAGATCTTTCCTGCAGACCTAAGTTGTCTTGGGCTGGAAAAATGTTTTACCTCATACTTTTGTGGGTTCTGCTAGTCTAGAATTTGTTTTAGGTCATTATTTAAAGTTGTTCAGAGAGGTTTTGTGGAGAGCTCAAGTGAGTCCCTGCCTTTTCTCTGCCATCTTGGCTGTTACCTCCTCCCCCCCCTCATGATTTTTCTTAAAATTCTTTATAGTTCCTCTTACTTATTTTGTTATAATTATATGTCACACTTTTTCTACTCATTGCCCTACTGATAGTCACATGATTTAATTTTAATAGTTTGCTACTTTAAATATATTCTACTAGAAATATTTTCCTACAGAGAGGCCTTTTCTTCTTGTTCATAAGTTTCTTGCTGTATGTACCAAACAGTGAGGTTGTTATCCAAAAGGCACAAAGAATTTTGTAACTTCTCTTATATAATTCCAATTCATCTTCCAAAATGATTGAACCAGTTCATTGCTCTTCTACCACTGAATTAGGGTGCCTGTTTTTTTCACATTCTAATTAACACTGCAATTTTCCATCTTTTATCATCCTTGACAATTGTATGGATATGAAGTTATACTTTAGAGCTATTTTAATTTGTATTTCCTCTGATTATTAGTAATTTTGAAATTTTTATTGTTTAAATAGGAGATATTAAGTGGTCTTAAAAATAGTCAAAAATTTTCTTGTACTCTTGAAACCCCAAAAATCCAAAATAAAAATTAATTATATATCAGATATAGAGTAACTAAAACTGAATCCACAAGTTAAGAAGATAAAATACCACAGAAGACAAATAACACATTAAAGTAACTTTAGATAGTTCAAATATTTAGAACTCTCACTCTATGTTTCTGCTTTCTAATTACACCACCCTGGGTGCAATGAGCACAGGGTCTGGCTGTGAGCAAGTCCCACAAACATTAATTGAATGAAGCCTGAACCAGTACCCAATTGTGAAAGTGGTATCACTTTTGAACTGGTATCAAAGGGGAAAGGGGAGCAAGTGGAATGCATATATTTAAGCATAAAAAGATTGAATTCAAAAACCAAACATGCAAAATAAAGTTCTGAAGATTAGTAACTAGAATATATTAGATGAAAATATTGTGAAAAATCCCCCAATTTTGAACAAATAAATGAAGATAAATCTGAATAGGTGCACATGGCATCTTAAGATATTCTGTTGAAGTTTTGGCAAATTAAAGTCCTTAGGGATTTACTTTAATAAATATATGAGAATTAGAAATTACAGTATAATATGATAAATATTTGTTAAGTGACTACTATGTGCTAGGCACTGTACTAAGCAGCAAGGTCTCAAATAAGAAAAAGAAAGATACTCCTCACTCAAAGAGCTGTCAATCTAACAGGGAAAGAAACACACAAAAGGAAACTGGAAAGCTGAATGTGGAACTGTTCGCACATGATGGTACAGTCAGAGTCAAATAGAATTGTTCATGGCAAATGAAGAGATGGCTGAGAGTTGAGGTCTTTATAAATGGAAGTGAAGAGAGGAGGTTTTTGTTCTGCCATCCAGCCTCCAGAGAGGTAGAAGCAACTGAGAGTATTTAGGAGGTGTGAGTACCAAAGCTGAAGGAATTTCTACCATGATGATGAGTTTCTTAGTGATAAGCTTATTAGGATAAATCATTAGTGAGAGGATAGAGATGATGATGATGATGATGATGATGATGATGATGATGTTAGAGTCAGAACCAAACTAGTGACAGCATATCTTTTGGTGTAACTACATAAGCTCTATAGTTCTTGAAAACAATTCAATTTTCTAAGGTTAAGAAATTTTCCCGGGGCAGCTAGGTGGTGCAGTGGATACAGCATCAGTCCTGGATTCAGGAGGACCTCAGTCCAAATCTGGCCTCAGACACATAACACTTACTAGCTTTGTGACCCTGGGCAAGTCACTTAACTCCATTACCTAACCAAAACAAAAAAAAAAAAAAAGAAGAAATTTTCCCAATAACATTAATACTACACAATTTTACTGGGCAATAAGAAAGGTACAGTTTTTAGTGTGTCTCTAATCTTTAACTCGGTTGATGGTATTCTAAATGTGAAATCCTGAATCAGTGACAAAGGTGTACAATTGTTATACAATTGTATATACAACGCAAAAGGGTATACAATTGGAGGTGGTGAATTGTACCTTTCTGGATGGTCCTATCAAATGGAACTAGAATAAAGAAAGAAGTTAAAGCTAAATAGAAGAATGATTCACAGAATTCCTTGGAATGGCAAATAAAGGAGTTAGTGAAAGTTTTTTTTAATGTATCTAAAGAAACATTTTTTTAATTGTCTTGTACTACACTGCTCCTGATAAGTATTCACAAAAGATTGTGGACATAATTGTGATTTATGCACCAACATCTGTTGCAGAGGATGAAGAGGTAGAAAAATTATATGAAGGACTTGATAAGACCCTACAGTGCTTTGTATTTAATTACTTTAATGTAAAGATGGAAATAGGTAAGAGTGGTAAGACATATAGAAAACATTGATTAACAATAAAAAATGAGAGAGACCAAACACTGCATACTACATAGAACCCTTATTTCTATGCAGCAGATGCTCTGAGACTGCTATCCCAGACACTGATTTCCACTGGCATGTTAGGTATCCAGAGAATAGATGCTATTTCTCCTTTCAGAGTCTCTTTGGACCTTAAAGGGCAGGCATAGTTCTTTCTCTAATACTATAGCTCAAAAACCCTCACTGATGTGCTTCCCTCAGTGCTTATCATTCTGTGTCTCTTAGCCAGAATAACTTAATTAGGAATACTTAGAGATATAAGAACTTTTGGCTCAACTCACTTTTACACCTATATCTCACCCCCTCAAAAAAAAGTCTGGGACACAATTTGTTAGAAATAGATACAGAATCCAGGAGAAAATGATTTTGAGTTTAGAACAGCTTCTATTTGTTGGAACTCATTTTTCTGCTTTTGGGGAACATCTTAAAGTTCCATTTTATCATTGTGTACTTTTCATCTGGGCTTCTTGTAGAATCCTGAAGTTTCCTTTTCTCTGCATGTCTAATTTGTCCTAGGCTCTTGATGTAGATAGTACTGTCAGTTGTTATTCCCAGGAACTCTGCTATGATGCTAATGAGGACAACAAATTTTATGACCTTAAGAGGTTAACAAGATCATTTTCCAGTTAACTAGACTGGGAGTGGGGTGGGCAGAAGACAAGAGATTGTGGAGACAAAAGTAGAGGCAAGAGACTTTCTACATCCACCCCAAAGCCATTCTCTCTTGGGGGTTTGATGCTCCTTTTTTTCTGATTCCCCACTGGTATGTTGAATTATGAACTGGGCATGACTCTCTTTAGTCAATATCATTCAATATCAACATTATAGCTACACTCCTTTTTATCCAGTGGTTGCTCTACCTTCCAAATCAATGAAAGACTTCTTGCAACGAATCTAATGCCCTTGATCAAATGATTACTTCAATACATATTAGCTATGTTTTATTCACACCTAGTTCACATCATTCATAGGTTTATTCAAACAAGAAGTCCAGGCCTACTATGATTAGTGAGGTAGGGATATGGAACACCATTGTTATCCTATACATGATGTAATAGTTTCTTAGAGAAAATAATTGGAAGGTGCTAGAAAAGGAAAGAAGTTAGTGATATAAAAAAAGAAGTCATTTGTGTTTTGATGGAAAAGAAGTAACTTATTACTAACATTTAGGTCATTTGTAAACCAGCTTCCTGTGTAGAGTTAGATTAAGTATTTGTTTAGAACCAAGATCAAAATTAGTGCAAAGCTAGGGAATAAAAATGAGAAAAAAAATGATATGCTGATGAAACAATTTAACATTAATCAACTCAAATGAGTTACTGATAATGAAAATCTGGTAATGGAAAGAAAAGACAGATTTTTAAATATACTAATTTCATAAAAAAAAGTTTAACCAATGATTTTGCAAATAAAGTGATGAGAAATGATTGCCTAACTGTGGAAGATGTTGGGACCTATATGATATTGTTATAGTCACAATAAGACTACAGTTAGTGATTGCCTTTTTGCCTAGTCCTTTTATTGCCTAACTTTTTTTAAAAAATTGCAACATTCTATGCTGTACCTGATTTTTTTTCTGCTTTTGCCTTTAAAAGGCTATATAACTGTTTTTTTTCCAATAAAACTGTAGTGAAGTTAATTTTGTTTCATTAATCTTTTGAGAATTTGTTCCATGCTTTTAGGAGAAATAGAATTAGAAATACTTCAAGGTATCTAGGTTTGGGAAACCCTGACTTTGGTCCTTTCTAGAGCCATGATTCTATGATCTTACTTCATTACACAAATAAATGCTCTATTTATTTTAGGAGGCTTTAAAGAATTACAAGGCTTGAAGAGACATTTGGTTAATGTGCTGATACCTGTTTCAAGTAAGTCAGTATATAGAACTTTACTCTTAGTCAATATTTCTCATTTCTGCTACTTATTTCATTGGATGGACAGTGATAAGACAATAGGATTCTGTCTCTGTGAAATGAGATAGCTTACCTTATCATATTTTATCTTAATACCTTGAATACCTCAATATCCAATCCTAATTTTTATTCTACTTCCTCTTTCCCCCAAATTAGAGAGTATGAGATTTAAGAGGGGGGGAAATGAAGACTGGATCTGGAGATGATGACTTCCATACCAAAACAACTTACAAAGACTACTTTAAAACTTCAAGGGACATGATCTTCATGAGTAGAATAAGTATTCAACACTAATGAAATCAGGAGCTCTTGGAGTATGGAATTTAACACTCAAGTTAAGATACCTTATCTTACAAGTTTTTTACATACTTGCCTCAGTTATCTGGCCTTTCTAGCTGAAAATGAAAGGAAAGGATAATGTTTAATGTATTCACTCAATGTAAATATACACTTATATCTGTCACTGTGTTGTTCTCTTCTCCAGACTCATTAAGTTTTTCTTTCATTTCTAGGATTTATGAAGGAACATTTCTCCAGAGTAGTATATGTGACAAAGTATATCAAAATGAAAGAAATCTTCATTTAAATTAATCCACTACCATTAGCCAACTGTTCAATCTTGGACGAGCCATTGTCTTGTACAAGATGATTACTTCATCTATAAAATAAGAGGGTTAGAATAAATTATCTCTAATATCTAAAATCTCTTGCTTTACATATATATATATATATATATACATATATATATATATATATATATGTAATTATCATTACAATCTGTTTTTGAAAAATAAGCTTTTCTGGAGCACATATAACTCACATTGATGAATCATTTTAAAATTTACACTGATAAGGGTTTATTGGAAACATCTTTCTCACATAAAAACTAAGTATTTCACTATATCACACTACTATTTCTTCCTTGAAAATTATTGTTTCCCTAATCAGAACTATTGAAAGATTCCATCAATGCAGTTTATATTATCTGATACTGTACTTTGACCCATTAACAAAGTGAAGCATTATTTAAGTAATTTGGACAAAACATGCCCTTTAGTCTATAAATATTTTATGTAGTTTAATGTCCACAGGAGGAAAGTAACAAAACTTCAGTGTATAGTTTTATTATGAATGTTTTCCCTCTCTAATATGTATAATGAACTAAAATAAATATATTACCAAGATCCTTCCCTTGGTTGTTAAATTGCTAAAGTTCATAAACAAGCACTTCTCAAAAGGAAATGCAAATGAATTGTAAATGAAAATGAAATATTCTGTCAAATTACTAATAGTAAGAAAAAATGAAAAGCAAACATCTTTGTAGTTTCATCTCAAACATCAGGAAATTGTTAAGGATGACAAAAGGGGAATGGTCATGGTTGCAGAAGATGTAGAAAAATAGAAACAATAATACACTGTGGGTCTGCAAAATGGTCCAAGGATAATGGAAAACAGTGAGAAATTATACTAAGTAAATGACTAAAATAAAAAGGGGGCTAATGTACAAAAAGATATTTATATCAGCACTTTTTGTAGTACAATAATTTGCTTGGAGGGGAGGAGGGAAAGTTTATCAGGATAGACCCAACAAGTTGCTTTGTACTCAGCCCGGAATACAAGGGAAGTTGATCAAAACAGCGAAGTGTTAAGATTTTAAATTAGAATAAGTTTTAGACTTTATTGCTTCTTTACAAGGTATGAAGAAGTTATCTGATGCATCTAGAGTCAGAAGGCAGCTAGCTATTTGCTGGACAAATTTCAGTCAGCCTCAGGAGGCTCTTGAAAAAACAAGAAACTGTGAGATGAGAGAGTTGGCCTTGTTTATCAAGACTCAAGTTGTTAAGATGGCTATTCCTCTGGAGCCCAGTTGAGTGACCTTCCCAACAGACACATTGTTCCCAGGGGGAAGAGTATGAAAATTCCATAAGAAGAGAAAAGACATTGAAGATACTAGAGATATGTTGTCTGAGTTATAAGTATTCTCTACATATATGATTTCATTAATGTGTGTGTTTATTCTGCTCAATAACACTATATCTCAGATTCTCAGGGAAAATCCTCTGTAGCTAATATTTTTACTATGCCAGCTTTGCTTTTAGATAAGTGTCTCCTTTGGCTAGCTAATAAAGTAAATGGACCTGCTTGGGCTCATGTGACACAGTTTTAGGAATATAGAACAGATTACCTTGGATTTGAGATAGACACTTCCATTTGGTACCAAACCTATAAGTGTAAATTAAGAGTGGTAGTCCCAGAAATCATGCTAGAGTAGCAAAAAACTAGAGACAAAGTACAGACCTAGCAATTTGGGAATGGTGAAACACGATTAGTGGGACATGAATGCAATGGAATGTTAGTTTGATGCAAGACGATCTGTAAGAAAAATAAGGATATATGGCAAGATGAACTAATACAAAATAAAGTAAACAGAGTCAGGAATAAATAAATAAAAACATATATACACATTATATTATGTGTGGCATATATGTATGTAGATATGTAATTTTACATATGTGTATACATGCATATATGTGCAGATTTATATATATGCACATACATTTGCATATATACAAACATACATGTATACATGCAATAATCCCAAAGTAAATTTTAAAAACCACAACAAAAACCAAAACTTTATAATGATCAATCTAGGCTCAACATAAGACATATACCAACTTTTCTTTCTTCTTTCCTTCCTTCCTTTCTTCCTTCCTTTCTTTTGTTCTTTCTGTCTTTCCTTCTTTGCAAAGGTGGGAGACTATGAATGAGGAACACTGAATATAATGTCTGATATGTTTGTTATGTTGGTTAATTTTTCTGAACTGTTTTTAATTTTTCTTTAATTCTTTGTTATGAAATGGATCTCCAGGGAAAGGGAAAAAAAGTAAATGTATTGGGAAATGAAGGTGATGTATAAATGCATTGAATCAACAGGATTTGGGTAGTTTCATCAAGGTACAAGCAGTGTGTGTGTGTGTGTGTGTGTGTGTGTGTGTGTGTGTGTGTGTGTAAGGGGAGTATTGCTCTAATAACACCTTGAAGAGAAGCCACCTGGAAGACGGGATAAGAAAGGCCTTAGTTCAAGCTTCAAAGTAGGTTCCCCCCATCCCCAGTTGGAGTGAAGCTTGTGAGCTCCAAAGAGTCAGAAGGATTTGAACGATATCAAATTGTGCACAACAGATTTGTGGTTTCATGTGCAATCATCTTTTTTATTGTACTATATTATGGAAATTCTTGTTTTAGTTTATAAATTAAAAAGAAATTCCCATCTTTTCCTCAAGGGTCTATCATCCTCCTCCTGGGACAGCAGTAGCTGGCTGAAATGGATAGATCAGTAGCCAACGACACATTGAATAGGAGTTCACCATTCTCAGGGAGACTGCACTGCTTGAGGACCCCAGAATGGAATTGTAGCAATCTATTCTGTGAGTTATCACTTTGTCACAAGTGCTCAAAGCTTGAGTCCACTTTTCTCTATAATCTGCATATACTGCTGGGAAACTGAGTCACAAGCATTTAGATGTGTTTAGGTAGCTACCTAAAGTACAATATCTACTGTTCTTACTGTACCATTCTAAAAACTAATTAAGGGTGAATCATTAAGATGATTCTTAACTGGTTAGAGACTCACCTCCAAATCCTAAGTGGAATCAGTAAAACCATGAAATGAAGAAGAACCCTTTCTCTGAGAACCAAGACTCACATGGAAAACTAGTAGTGGATAAGGATCATCACAGTTTACATGGAGCACACTTTCAAGAAGTATTTAAGAACAAAGAAAAGTGAGGGGATAATCAGTGCAAAGGCACAGATAGAAGATATAGAATAGAGCATATTATGTGGGGAAACAAGAAATCCAGGAAAACAACATAAAATAAGGCTAGAGAGGTACTTCAGGGTCAAGTTGTAAAAGATTTTAAACTACAAACTGGGGACAAATTTTGATCCTAAAGGTAATGGAGAGTTATTGCCAATATACTATTTAGCAGGGGAATGACCTGGCTATATTAGCATGTTAGGAAAATCCCTTTGACATCTGTGTAGACAATGATTTAGAGTCAGGAATAACTTGAATAAGGTAAAACAATTTAGAGGCTATTGCAATAGTCCAGGAAGGAATTCATCACCTTGAATTAAGGTGATGGCATTGTGGATAGGAAAAAAGGAATGGAAGAGGGAGATGTTGTTTGGGTAGAAATGAGAATATTTGACAACCAATTGGACATGTGGAACAAAAGTGAGTAAAGAGTCAAAAACAGCCCTAATGTTGTGAACTAGGGTGACTAGAAAAAAATGGGGCATGAGGAGGAATGCTGGTGTGGTGGAGCTTGTAGTGGCTGTGGAGAGGAACTCCTCCTCACAGTTATAGGACAGAAAGGAATACCTGTGCTCACAGGCCAGGAAAGGAGTAAACACCTCACCCCTTATCATACCACCTTGTGAGAAGTGAAAATTTACAGGTCCCTACAAGTATCTCTGAAAACAGCTGTACAAACCCCTGAAGCTTGGGACAGTACATTCTCCACATTGGAAGCAGACTCTTACCTTAACAAAGAGTTTAATACTCAAGTAATTGGTGGGGATCATGAGCAAGCAGCACAAAAAGAGTCAGACTATATTATCTTACTTTGGTGACAAAGAAGATCAAACTATACAACCAGAAGAAGACAACAAAGTCAAAGCTCCTACATCCAAAGCCTCCAAGAAAAAAATGGAGCCCTAAAAGAAATAGCTAAGTTTGGGAAAGGAAATATATATGGTGCAGTTTTGGACATGTTGAGTTAGAGATGACAACAATTCACAAAATTAGAAATAAACTATAAAAAGGAAGGAAAAAAGCATTTATTAAGTACCTACTATTTTTTAGGTAATTTAGAAATATCTCATTTGATACTCACAATAACCCTGAGAGACAGATACTATTAAAATCCTTATTTTACAGTAGAAGAAACTGTGGCAAATAGAGGTTACATGACTTGCCCAGGTTCATACAGCCAGTAAGTGTCTGAGCCTGGATTTGAATTCATGTCTTCCTGACTCCAGGTCTATTGATCTATCACTGGGTGGCATCTTAAGCTACCTAATGGCCTCAGGAGACAGACAAGGTCTGAGTATATTAAAAAAAAAAACTGTATTAGGTATGATAAAGAGGTAGAAAACATAGTACCAATCTTGAGAATCTCACATTCTAATAGGGTTTACATCAAACCAAAGAGATATGTATAGAATCATATATATGAAAACACAGATGGTAATAACCTTTAAAGAGTGACAAAATTATAATTCCTTTATCCAGTACAGTGATCTGCAGGAGCCATTGGCATCTTATAGTTTTCCTATACCTTTTCAATGTCAAGAGAGTACAATTCCCTAAATATCTCCTTGCACACTTCTTGGCTATTCTTTTAACCATAGGTTAGGAAAATAACAATAAAACACTTAGGAAATCCATCTAGATTTTCTGCTGCTATAAATGTGGATGAAAACTATATGGAAATGGCTTGTTACCACTAGTAGTCTAAATATTGGAGAGTGTATCTCTTCCTTTTCTCTTTTCTAATAAATTAGATTTTTTAAAAAAGTGATCACAAAACAGAATCTGATTGTCATTCCCTCAGTAAACAGCTTTGATCTGAGACATCTGACAGCTCTATAAAAATTGTGCAAAATGTTCCAAGAACTTGACTGTCCTCCACATAATCTTCTGTTTTACCTGTATCTCTTATTTCCATGATATTTAGGTAGGGAGGTTGTTAAAAATTATATTACTGTATTTTATATAGAAAGTGGTTAGAGGTTATATCATAGTACAAATCTCTAACATATATATAGCAAACATTATGAATAATGTCCTTGTTTAATGAAGATTCACTATAGAAATGGAAGCCTCACTAAAATCAAAAGCTATATATTAAAATGACATGAAAATAAATTATCTTTTTATATATTGTCTCAACCAGCTTCTTTTTTTCCCTTTGGGAAAAGTATGCTCTATTTAGACAAAACAAGAAAAATACAAATATAGACAATATGTTCCCCAAATACATTTGTTATTTTTTCTTTACAATCAGAGAATCTATTAGAACACTAACTGCCCCATGAACTCAAAGTACCTGGTAAAAAGTCAACCGAACAGTTTTTTTGCTAATTTCCAGGATGCCAACTAATTGATTTAAGAGATAATGTTCTTTGGGGTCAAAAGAAATGACAACTTGCTGTAGCATCCTACTCTATGTTATAGTCCATAAGTGTATAGAAAACTGAGAATATTTAGCAGATATATACAGATGCAGATAAGCAACTTGTCTATAACTTTTAATCTTATGGAATTATCTGGCTCACTAAAAGGCTAAGTGATTTTCCCTTGGTCACACTAGGCTAAACTTCAATCAATGTCTTTCTGATTTCTAGAACAATCTGTCTCTTACAGGGAAAAGATGTCTCCAAAATAAACAGTTTACAATATATATAGACCATTTATTTAACACTAAAATAATATTTGAGGACAAAATGTGTCAGGAGGTCACTCAGGCCTTTTTGTCATTGACTCTAATTAACTTGAAATTTTCATTACCGTAGAGGGTTTCCACCCAAACACCTTCAGTTTAATCCTTCACTATTTTAATCATATAAGAATGCCAACATATTATTTCACATATCTACATATTTGTAAGGCATTTTCCTTTTAAGTTACTCTGACCTATTAAAGTTAATATTACATCTAAAACTGAACTTAGCATCTTCCCTTTAAAACTAGCCCCCTCTATTCTTCACTATTCTGTTTTAAAAAAAATGTTTTCCAATCACCCAGCTTAGAATTTCAGTATGTCTTACTGATTCTTCCTTTCTAATGATTTTCTGTGGGTCATATGGAAAGAATGATAGGTTTGGAATTAAACAACCTGGGTTCCAGTCATGCCTCTGACACTGACTTCTTGTGCAACCTTGAATAAGTTCCTTGACCTTTCTGGAAACTCAATTGCCTCATCTGTAAAATGAAGACATTTAAAGGCCATTCTAGCTCTAAATATATGATCCTATAATTCCCCTCTTCATAGTCTTGCTGCCACTTTTACAAATTTAGACTTTTATTATGTCACACCTATATTGTTTGTCTACTAATAGATCTTACTGTTCATGTTCTTTGCCCTCACAAATCCATCCAATGCAATTGTCAGATTTGTCAATCTACAACACTCTTTTTATCATATCTCTTCTCTGCTTAGGACATTCAATTTTTTTTTTGTTTATAAGTAAAGTCCAAACTCTTTACCCTTTGAGCAAAGCTTTCCACAATCTACCCTTTCACACATTTCTAACTTTTCCTCTGAATACTCACAAAAAGAGAATCTCTTATTCTGAGAGACTGCTATCATCAATGTTCCCTTAAAAGAAAAAAAGAAACAGACAAGTGAAATACTATCTACCTTACTTCCTCCATGCCTTTGCATATTCAATCACACTTATAATTGATCTCACCTGTCATCTCTGAATATACAAGCATTAAGGTCACTAAATAATTTGATATTCACTGGAAATTACTGCTGGAATAGATGTTTTTTTTGATTTAAGTTCTATGATGGTTCTGATAATGTAGCAACTAGATGGGAAAATAGATCATTTGTTATATGTAGACCCTTTCTAAGTGACATTTGGCCAATGTCTAGGAGGCATGGTCAACAATTCCTAAAGCCTATTACAGATTATTATTTAACATTAGGTCCTTACCCACATTCTTAGGGCAAATGAACTAGATAGGCCAAAATGTAAATCCTCTATTTAAAGCTTATATATATATATATATATATATGTTTTCAAATTCCCTTTCCAGTTATTTCTACTGGGGAATAATCTGTTATATTTTTTTCATTGACAAGATTCCTTTTTTCCTCAGATCTGGTAACTAACTGGTAACTAAACATGAAACTTCAATCTCTTACCAGTAGGATGCTTTCATTGGAGATATCTAGTTGGTGAGTATAAGGAAAAACTTGAAGGCCTCCTGATGGTTCATATGCTCCTGCAAAATGAACTATAGGAAGAAAGGAAAGAAGCATTTATTAAGTAGCTAATATGTGGTAGGTAGTTTGCTAATCTCATGTCATTTGATCCTCACAATAACCCTGGAAGATAGGTACTGTTAAAATCCTTGTTTTACAGTAGAAGAAATTGAAGCAAATAGACTAAAACCAGGCTGTGATAAGCAAAGATGCCAAACAAAGGAGTTTGTATTTGGAAGCAAAAGGGAGCTATAGAAGTTTAATGACAAAGAGGATGACAAAGTCATATATGTACCCTAGAAATATTACTTTGGTGACTGTGGAAATATTGATTCTATTAGAGCAAACTTGAGGTGTATAGAAAAATTAGGATGCTATTGAAATAGACCAACCAAAAAGAGATGGCAGTCTAAATTAGAGTGACAGCCATGCGAGTAGAAAGAAGAGGATATATAAGAGAAATATATTGGATATATAATGTGAAGGAATGAGGTGACCAACAAGAAAGTCATTTTTTTCTAATCCTCACTTAAAAACTGGTCTTCCCAGTTTTGAACAAATTATGTAACAAAGGCAATTAGTTATGTAACAAAACAACTTAAAAAGACCATTTTCCTTGCAAACACCTGAAAAAATAGAAACAAAAAAAGGTAGATAAATAAATTACTGCAACTCTAGAGAGTATTAAAAAAAATAAAAATAAATAGCTGTGGAGTTTTTTTTTAAAAGAAAAATAACAACAAAGGGATCATTAAGTTATCTCTTAAAGTGCACTTGCATAAATATAAAAGCACAATATTAAAACAATAAAAGTGGTGATAGAGGAACAGGCCTAAACTGTCATGAAATAACCCTCACAATCACCTTCCTCTAGATCAGAGATTCCCAAAATGGGCC
Source organism: Phascolarctos cinereus (assembly GCF_003287225.1). NCBI lineage: Eukaryota > Metazoa > Chordata > Mammalia > Diprotodontia > Phascolarctidae > Phascolarctos > Phascolarctos cinereus. The sequence goes on along the minus strand of NW_027555847.1, from coordinate 286,515,317 downwards.
TGGGGGAGGGAGCACTGGAATGATCCAGGGAGTCAGTAGTAGCATAGAGTACAATTGGGGGGGTGTTGAAAAAATAAGGGGTTCTGGAAACAAGGAAATAAGAGAAAATAAGAAAATTTCAAAGAACCATTTGTACATGTTTCATCTATTGTGTAACAGAGCTAAAGTAATACTGATTACATTATTTTTCCAAATAAGCACACAAAATGTAAGCTATAACTAATCAGTGGTCAAGTCTGCTAACAGTTCTTAACAAACAAGTGTTGGCAGGTGAAATGCGTAGGACATTGTTAGGAAGTTCACTATGCATCATCAGGAATATGTGTGTGTAATGACTTGCTTACAATACAATACTGTATGGTTACATGATGCAATATTGCAAATAAGTTTGGGAACCTCTGCTCTAGATGAAACACTGTTCTTTACGGGATTAAACAGCATAAAGGGAAGGTGTATAAAATGGAAGAAATGGCTGAGGGAAAGAAACACAAAAGGTACCTTAATCAAGTCAATGGTAAAAAAAAAAATTAAGTAAAAGTTACTCCTGTAGCTTCAGGAAGAAGACCTATATGAGAATGGATGAGGTGGTAAAGTAAGGATTATGTTTGTCCATTCTTGAAGAGGACCATGACATCAGCGAGATGATGACATGACTTGAAATTGACTTTCATTTGAGTGAAGGGGGGCTGCGCAAGGTCACCAGCCTCATTTTCTCCTCCAGAGTCATCTGGGTCCAGTGGCCAGATATTCATCAGGGTGACTGGAGATGGGCCAGGATTCAATGGGAGACCTTGGCTTTTTAAGCTAAGGTTTTTTCAGTTTCTCATTTTGAATGAAGTGGCGCCTATTCAATGAATAGGCCTCTTTAAGAAGTGAGTCAAGGGATGTTCCCTTTAATAAAAACAAAAAAATCAAACTAGGAGGGGAAGACCATCAGGGTTTCTGGCCAAAAGAGAAACAGTTACTATTTACATTCCCTCTGAGCCAGGAGGGCCCAAAAAATAATCAGTAAATGGTGCTTGGGCAGGGATCTATTGTCCAATCTGCAAGCTCTAGAGTGAATTGGGTTTAAGGCTTGTTCTTTGAGAAAGAAATTGAGGCAGTAAACCACAGAGAGGAGAAGGAAAAAGAGAGGAGGAGAGACAGAAGAAGAGGAACAGTGATAGGAACAGGGACAGAGACAAGGACAGGAACAGAGAGAGGGGATGATGAACTGAGTTACCCACAAAGAACTGGCTCACTGGGTTCCTATTCAGGCAGCTTGGACTACTCACAGGTTGTGTTTGTCCTTCATTCTCAAAAAGGACCATGACATCAGAGAGATGATGACGTGAGCCTGGTAACCTTGTACAGCTGTCCCTCACTCACTCAAATCAAAGTCAAAGTAAGAGATTTAAACAGTGGAAACAAAATGAAAAATCTTGATTCATTGTGGGGAGGTCTGTTAGAAGAAAACTCCCACGAGATGAAACTCTATAACAAGAAATGGGGATTTAATGATGGACATAATCTGTAAGTATTCGATGTTCAAAGAGGTCACCACCTCTGAAACAAGATAATACCTCCATAGACACCATCCTAAGAACAGAAATTGGAGCTCCTCTGTGACATTCACAACCAGAAAGCTTCCATGATATGGATACAGATTTCATGACAAATGAGAAAGAATAAGATCTTGCAAAAATACAGTGGGGTGGGGTAGGGCAGTGGAGCAAAGATGGTGGAATAAAAGCAGTGGCTTGCTTGAGCTCTCCCCCAAATCCCTCCAAATACCTGTAAAAAATGGCTCTAAACAAATTATAGAGCAACAGAACCCAAAAAAAGACAGACTGAAACAAATTTCCAACCCCAACACAACCTGAATGGTTGATTGGAAAAGTCTGTTGCACTGGGCTCAGAGAGGAGAACAGCTCAGCATGGCCACACAGGCAAAGAAAAGCCCTCAGAGAAGCAGGGGATTGAATCAAGAGGAGCTGTTCCCAGACTTCTCAACCCCTGTGGCATAACACTAAAACTCATTTTTAAAAAAGCAGAAAAAAAGAAGGGGTTAATGAATTGAATATTGATTTTTTAAAACGTAGAAATTCAACTGAAAAAGAGGAGATATTAAAGATTAGAGAAGAAAAGAGTGGTGGGGGGGTAGAGCCAACATGGCAGAGTAAAAGGAGTGACTTAGTTGAATTCTCCCCCAAAGTACTCCAAATGCATGTAAAAATGACTCTAAACAAATTCTAGAGCAGCAGAACCCACAAAAAGACAGTGTGAAGCAAATTTCCAGCCCCAAGACCACCTGGATGGTTGATAGGAATCTACCTGAGGAACTGTGCTTCTCTGGGTGGGAGAAAAGCACAGTTCAGCATGGGTCCTGCAGGCAAAGAGAAACCCAGAGCAAACCTGGAGCAGGCCTCAGAAGACTGAATCATGGGCAGCTCTGATGGTTTCCAGACTTCTCAACCCACAAACAGCAATAACAATTTAGGTCAATGGGTAAGATCTTTTGGATCTGGGTTAGAGAGAAGTGTGGTCCAGCCCTAGTCCTAGTGCAGCCCCAGGGCAGCAGTAGCAATGACTGCTTCTGGAGCTCTCAGCCCACAGACAGTGGGAAGACTGAGTGGCTGATCAGAGAGGAACTGCAGGGATCTCTCTGCTGGTGTTAAGGCAGGATTCTCTTGCTTTGCCCCTACTTGGATCTAGGTCACAGTTCTGGGTGGTGGTCCTGGGGCGAGGAGGAGTGTTGGCATGGTGGAGCTTGTGGCAGCAGTGGAGATAGCATTTTCCTCACAGTTTCAAGGCAGAAAAGAGTGCTTGTGGTCACTCATAGACCAGAGCACAGGCCAGGAGAGGAGTAAACACCTTTCCTTTGATCATACCAACTTGGAAGAATGGAAAATTTGCAAGTCCCTAGAAGTATCTCTGAAAACAGCTACACAAAATACCCAATGCTTGTGTCAGTAAACCCTCCATACTGGAAGCAGAGACCTATATTAACAAAGAGTTAAAAAGTCAAATAATTGGCTGGAATATGAACAAACAGCAGAAAAAATTCGAACTATAGAATCTTAATTTGGTGGCAACGATCAAGACATACAACTAGAAGAAGACGACAAATTCACAGCTCCTACAGCCTGCAAGAAAAATATGAATTAGTCTCAGGCTGTGGAAGAGCTCAAGAAGGATTTTGAAAAGTAGGCAAGAGTAGAGGAAAAACTAGGATGATAAATGAGAGTGATGCAAGAAAGTAATGAAAAACAAGTCAACAGTTTGCTAAAGGACAACCCAAAATAATGAAGAAAATAAACACCTTAAAAATAGACTAGCTCAAATGGCAAAAGAGGTCCAAAAAGCCAATGAGGAGAAGAATTCCCTAAAAAGTAGATTTGGTCAAATGGAAAAGAGGGTTGAACAGCTCACTGAAGAAAATAATTCACTAAAAATTAGAATGGAGCAAATGGAAGCTAAAGTGTCTATGAGAAATCAAGAAATTATAAAACAAAACCAAAAGAATGAAAACACAGAAGACAATGTGAAATATCTCATTGAAAAAACAACTAACCTGGAAAGTAGATCCAGGACAGATAATTTAAAAATTATTGGACTGTCTGAAAGCCAGGATCAAAAAAAAAAAAAAGCATAGACATCATCTTTCAAGAAACTGACCTGATATTCTAGAACCAGAAGGTAAAATTGAAATGGAAAGAATCCTCCAATCACCAGAGATCTCCAAAGGAAAACTCTTAGGAATATTGTAGCCAAATTCCAGAGTTCCCAAGTCAAAGAGAAAATATTGTAAGCAGTCAGAAAGAAACAATTCAAGTATTGTGGAAACACAATCAGGATAACACAAGGTTTAGCAGCTTCTACATTAAGGGATGAGAGGGATTGGGATATGATATTCTGGAGGTCAAAGGAGCTAGGATTAAAATCAAGAATCATCTACCTAGCAAAAGTGAGTGTAATCCTTCAGGGGAAAAAATGAAATTCAATGAAATGGAGGACTTTCAAGCATTTTTGCTGAAAAGACCAGAGCTGAGTAGAAAATTTGACTTTGATGGGATGATAAAAAAATCTGATGAAATTGTGAAAAGGAATTGTAATGGGAGAAGAGGAAAGGAGGAAGCAGAAAAGGGTAAATTACATCACATGAAAAGGCACAAAGACATATTATAGTAGAGGGAAGGGAGGGAGGGAGATGAGCACTGTTTGAACTTTAATCAGATATGGATCAAGGAGGGAATAACATACTGAGTTAGGCATAGAAATTTAACTCACCGTACAGGCAGTAGGAGGGGAAAGGAGAAACAAAAGGGAAGGGCGATAGAGGGGAAGAAAGAAGTAGTAATGGAAAGAAAAGGGAGGAAGCTGATAGAAGGGAGGGAAGATTGAGGGAGGTAGTGATCAAAAGCAAAACTCTAGTTAGGAGGGAAAAGGAGAAAAGAAGAAAGAAAAGCAAAAATGGGAGGGGGGGAATGGGATGGAGAGAAAGACACAGATAATAATCATAAGTGTGAATGTGAATAGGATGAACTCTTCCAAAAAATGAAATGGGTAGCAGAATGGATTAAAAACCATAGTCCTAGAATACGTTGTTTACAGGAAACACATTTGAAACAGAAGGATACACACAGGGTAAAGATAAAAGGCTGGAGTAAAATGCAATATGCTTCAGCTGAAGGAAAAAAACAACATGGAGAGTAATCCTACTCTCAGACAAAGTAAAAGCAAAAATAGATCTAATTAAAGGAGATAAGGAAGGAAACTACATCCTGCTGCTAAAAGAAACCATAGACAATGAAGTAATGTCATTAGTAAACATATATGCACCAAGTGGTATAGCATCTAGATTCTTAAAGGAGAAGTTTATGGAGTTACAGGAAGAAATAGAGAGGAAAACTATACTAATGGGGGACCATAACCTCCCCCTTTCTGAACTAGATAAATCTAACCAAAAAATAAACAAGAAAGAGTCAAGAAGTTGAAAGGAATTTTAGAAAAGTTAGATACGGAAGACCTCTGGAGAAAGTTGAATGAGGATAGAAAGGAATATACTATTTTTCTCAACTGTAGGTAGCACACAAAAATTGACCATGGAGTAGGGTATAAAGACCTCACAATCAATGCAGAAAGGCAGAAATATTTATGCATCCTTTTCAGATCATGATGCAATGAAAATTATATGTAACAAAGGGCCATGGAAAGATAGGCTAAAAATTAATTGAAAACTAAATAGTCTAATCCTAAAGAATGAATGTGTCAAACAACAAATCATAAGAACAATCAATAATTTCATTCAAGAGAATAACAATAATGAGACAATGTACCAAAACTTATAAGAAACAGTGAAGTTATTAGGGGAAGTTTTATATCTCTCAGTGCTCACATGAATAAAATAGAGAAAGAGGAGATCAGTGAATTGGGAATGCAACTAAAAAAAACTAGAAGAACAATTTAAAAATCCTCAATTAAACATCAAATTAGAAACACTGAAAACCAAAGGAAAGATTAATAAAACTGAAATTAAGAGAACTATTGGACTAATAAATAAAACTAAGAACTGGTTTTATGAAAAAAAAACAATAAAATAGAAAAACCTTTGGTTAATTTAGTTTAAAAAAAAGAAAGAAGAAAACCAAATTACGACTATCAAAAATAAAAAGGGTTATTCTACAACCAAGGAAGAGGAAATTAAAACAATAATTAGGAACTATTTTGCCCAACTGTATGCCAATAAATTTGACAACCTTAGTGAAATGGATGAATATTTAGAAAAATATCAAATGCCCAGATTAAAAGAAGAGGAAGTAAAATACTTAACCCCATCTCGGAAAAAGAAGTTGAACAAGCCATCAATGAACTTCCTAGGAAAAAATTTCGAGAGCCAGATGAATTTAAAAGTGAATTCTATCAAACATTTAAAGAATTATTAATTCCAATACTATATAGACTATTTGGAAAAATAGGCAGAGAGTCTTACCAAATTATTTTTATGATACAAACATAGTGCTGATATCTAAACTGGGAAGAGTGAAAACATAGAAAGAAAATTATAGACCAATTTCCCTAGTGAATATAGATGCAAAAATCTAAAATAAAATATTAGCAAATAGATTACAGCAACTTATCACACAAATAATACACTATCACCAGATAAGATTTATATCAGGAATGTAGGGCTGGTTCAGTAATAGGAAAACTATTAGCATAATTGTTCATATCACCAAAAAAAAAAAAACAAAGAGAAACCACATGATTACCTCAATAGATGCAAAAAAAAAAGGATTTGATAAAATACAACACCTATTTTTGTTAAAAACACTAGAGAGTATGGAAATAAATGGAGTCTTCCTTAAAGTGATAAGTAGCATCTACCTAAAACCTTCAGCATGCATTATATCTAATGGGGATAAGCTAGAAGCATTTCCAATAAGATCAAGGGTGAAACAAGGATGTCCATTATCACCACTGTAGTTCAGTATCATACTGGATACTTTAGCTTTAGCAATAAAAGAAAAAAATAAATTGAAGGTATTAGAACAGGAAAAGAAGTAACAAAGCTATTATTCTTTGCAGATGATATGATGATATACTTAGAGAATCCTAGAGAATCAAGTCAAAAAAAGTACTTGAAATAATAAGCAACTTTAGTAAAGTTGCAGACTATAAAATAAACCCATATAAAGCATTGCCATTTCTATGTATTACCAGCAAAGCCCAATACCAAGAGATAGGAAGAGAAATTCCATTTAAAATTATTGTAGATATCATAAAATGTTTTGAAGTCTACCTGCCAAAACAAATCCAGCAAACAAATCCAGAACACAATTACAAAACACCTTTCACACAAATAAAATCAAATCTAAATAACTGAAAAAACCTCAGTTGCTCATGGGTAGGCTGAGCTAATATAAGGAAAATGACAATTCTACCTAAATTAATTTACTTATTCAGTGTCATACTAATCAAACTACCAAAAGATCATTCTATAGAGCTAGAAAAAATAATAACAAGATTCATTGGGAAGAAAAAAAAGTCCAAAATATAAAGCGAACTAATGAAAAGAAATGCTGTGGAAGGTGACCTAGTCATAACAGATCATAAGTTGTATTATAAACAGTAATCATCAAAATTATTTTGTACTGGCTAAGAAATAGAGTAGTGGAGCAGCTAACGGGCACAGTGGATAGAGCACCAGCCTTGAAGTCAGGAGGACCTGAGTTCAAATCCAGCCTCAGACACATAACACTCACTCAGATGTGTGACTCTGGGCAAGTCACTTAACCCCAATTGCCTCACTAAAAAAACAAAAAACAAACAAACAAAAAACCAAGAAATAGAGTGGTGGACCAGTGGAATAGATTAGGTACAAAGACACAGTAGTCAATGCCGATAGTAATCTATTATTTGATAAACCCAAAGACCCCACCTTCTGGAATAAGAACTCACTATTTTACAAAAATTGCTCATTAAACTGGAAAAGAGTATGGCAGAAACTAGGCATAGACCAAAATCTTACACCATATAGCAAAATAAAGTTAGAATGATTTTAGATATTAGATTTATATTTAGATATAAAGGCATTATAAACGTATTTACTTATGTTTATAAAGATATTTCTTTAGATTTAGATATAAAGGCATTATCTATCTATCTATTTATGTGTATGTGTATGTATGTATGTGTGTGTGTGTATGTGTGTGTGTGTGTGTGTGTGTGTGTGTATGCATTATAAGCAAACTGAGAGAGGAAGGAATAATTTGTCTGTCAGATTTTTGGATAATGAAGAATTTATAACCAAACAAGAGATAGAGAACATTATGGAATGCAAAATGGATGATTTATTTACACTGAATTGAAAAGTTTTTGCACAAAGCCAATGCAACTATGATTTGGAGGGAAGCAGAAAACTGGGAAAGAATTTTTACAACTGATGTCTCTGATAAAGGCTCCACTTCTAAAATATGTAGACAACTGAGCCAAATTGATAAGAATACAAGTCATTCCCCAATTGATAAATGGTCAAAGGATATGAACAAGCAGTTTTCAGAGGAAACAATTCAAGCTATTGATAGCCATGTGAAAAAATGCTCTAAATCACTACTGATTTGGAGAAATGCAGATCAAAATGATTCTGAGGTACCACATCACACCTATCAGATTGGCCAACATGACGTAACAGGAAAATCATAAATGTTGGAGAAGATGTGGGAAAATTGGAATATTAATGCATTGTTGGTGGAGTTGGGAACTGATCCAACCATTTTGGAAAGCAATTTTTAACAATGTCCAAAAGGCTATAAAATATGTATACCCTTTGACTCAGCTGTAGTACTTCTAGGGCTATATCCCAAAGGGATCATAAAAGTGGGGAAAATGCCCACATTTGCAAAAATATTTATAACAGCTCTTTCTGTGGTGTCAAAAAATTCAAAATTGAGGGGATGCCCATTAATTGGGGAATGGCTGAATGTGGCATATGAATGTAATGGAATACTAGTGTGCTGTAGGAAATGATGAGCAAGCAGATTTCAGAAAACCTTGGAAAGATTTGTATGGACTGATGCTGAGTGAGCCACGTTATGCAGTGACTAACTTTTTCAGACTTAGCTTTTCTCAGCAATGCAAGGATCTAAAACAACTCCAAATGCACTTAGAAGGATACTGTTTGCTCTTTTTTTCTCTTCTGATTTGTTTTGTTTCTTCTTTCTTGTGGTTCCTCCTATTGGTTCCAGTTCTTCTTTACAACTTGAATAATGTGAAAATATGGTTAATAGGAATGTATATGTAGAGCCTATATCAGATTGCACTCCACCTTGGAGAGGGGGGTGGGGAGGGAGAGGGAGAAAATTTAAAACTCAAAAGCTTGTGGAGGTAAATGTTGAAAACTAAAAATAAATTAATGAAAAAGAAAGAAAGAAAAAAAGAAAAGAAAAGACCAGAGATATGTAGGAATTTTGGTGTGCAAAAACAGGAGTCAAGAGAAGTACACAAAGATAAACCTGACCTATCAATCATAAGGGGCTATAAAAGGAAAAACTGTTTACATTCTAATATAGGGACATGATACATATGTTTTCTCAAAACCTTATCATCACCGAAGAGTCTAAGGTTGACTAAGGAGGAGACTGAGGACTTAGAAGGAACTTTATTATGTCTTGATGATTTTAAAAGGAAAATAGAAAGGGAGAGGAAGAAGAACACAATATGGTATGATATGGATAAGAGTGTTAAGGATAATTGTCTCACGTGATCAGGATGTACAAGTAGAGGTTTATATAAATAAGGAGGAAGGGCTGAGGGGAGTTGGTGACACTTGAATCTCATTTTCATGCAAACTGATCAAAGGATAAATTTATAGACACAAACATTTACTTACATATAAGTACATATTATACATACACATATAGGTACATACGTGTATACAGATACGTATACATGTGTATCAGTGTGCATATCTTTACACAAATATTCACATAATTGAGCATAGAAATATAGAAATAGGAGAGAGAGAGATGAGATAACAGGGGGAGGCATAGGAGGCAGGGTGGATTAAAGGAGGAATATACATACACACACACACACACACTTGTGTGTGTCCATATATGTATATACGTATGTAGGTGTGTATGTATATATGCATCCACTTTCATCCAGGAGTCCCACTACTAGGCTTATTCTTCCAAGAGAAGAGAATGAGGAAAATGACACATACACACCAAATACTTAAAGCAGCTTTTTGTTGTTGTTGTAGTAGTAGTAGCAAAAATCTGGAAAACAAGAGAGAGCCTATCATTTGGGGAATTGTTGAATAAAATCAGGCATGTGAATGTGACAGAATACTATCCTGCCATAAGAAATAATAACAAAAAAAGAAGTCATTTTAAAAACCTAGGAAAGCTTATATAAACTGATGCAGAGCAAAGTGAACAAAACCCACAGAAAAGCACACACAATAACAACACTTTTAAAACAAATAAGTTTGAAAGCCATAAGAATTCTGACAAACAGAATGGCCTACCAAAATTGCAGAAGAAAGATGATGAAGCATACTGCCCACCTCCCAAAAGAGAGCTCAGAGATAAAATAAGACATATTTTTTTGGGAAACACAATACAGGAATATATTTTCTTTACCTATGCACACTAGTTATAAGACTTTTTAATGATATGGAAGACAGAAAAGTCAATATTATTAAAACAGAAAATATAATTAAAAATTAAGAGTATGTAGCATACTTGTAATAAATGCACTATTTATCAAAAGTATGCTTAATATCCAATGTGATGTGTAGTTTCATGATAAAAAAAAAATGAAAGAATCTGTGTCAAAAGGCTGTGAGCTCAATCCCAAATCATGTAAAAAGCATTTGAAGTAAAAGGAGAACACATTGCATGTTAAGCTTTTTTTAAAGATGGAAAATGTTGTAATGTCTATTGTATAAATTCATAAATTTAATAAGTTTACTTTGTCCCAGTTAATTCATGCCCTGTGTATGTGAATATGTGCTGGTTGATTAACTTAAAAAATATAGCCCATGAATGCTATTGTAAGAAGATTTATATGAACTGATACAAAATGAAATAAGCAGAACCAGGAGATCAATTTATACAATAACAACAATACTTTAAGGGCAACCAACTCTGAAATACTTATTAACTTTTATCAACATAATGGATTCAGCTATAGTTCCAGAGGACTCAGGATATTGATAACAGGTTATGTTTTTCTTGCCTCCTCAGTGTACAGGGGAAAGGGGGAATTCAGAACTGAAAACCAAATAAAGTGGCAGGAAAAAGACACTGTCCCTGAAACCTGATTGAATAATGTGCTACCAGAGGAATCTTCACTGTGCTAATCTACACTAATTTACAACAAGCTTTGGTTTAAAAAAAAAACAATAGAAAATCATTAATTTTTGTTTCTAGGATTTTCATATACACTAAGATCATTTTAATCATGAAAATGCTAAAGCAAATCTAGCATCCTATGTCATTTTCAAAAGCTCTTTTATATCTGTAGGGAACCTCCTGTTTTTTTTCCCTTAAACATTGAAATTCATGATAGATACCCTGTATCTCTGAAAAAAAAATGTAAAAGACTGTTTAAAAAGGGGAGACTTTACCCTTTTCTTAAAGAAGTAAAGGTCTTCACTTAGGAAGTGTTGAATATACAGCCAATCAACAAATCTTTAATAACCCCTTAAATCAACAGATAAAAATTAAAAGCTCTTCAACTTTAAGATGTAAGCAGAATGGATTTAAGAACCAATTCCAGAAAGACATCAAATGGACATAATATTTCCATTTTTACCCTCTAAACTTGACTGTCAACATTTTATCAGTGTATTCTTGGATTAAAAATCCAACATTGTGTGTATCACCCCAACTTCTTTATAATGGAATACCTATTTTCAAAGTCTTTCCCCTGGCATTCCACCTAGGAAAAATAATCTATATGAACTTCTATAAAATACCTTCAGGTTGAAACCTTTCTTGACTTTACTTCAAATTACTAGAGCTGTTTGGCATTTTCCCCCTGAAAAATTCTGAAATGCACTGAGGGGTGCAATTCAATCCATTACATCAGTGCATTTTAGTACAAGATTTAACAGTAACCCAGTCAAAGTTCCATCCAAAAACTGTAATTGTGGATGCAAATAGCTGTGAAACAGTCTTTGCAGCTCTTGAAAAGCATTTTACAAAAGCGTTGTATAGTAATGTCCAAAAATGTGCTTGTGAAACCTTCTGTTAAAATTTTTTTTTTTGCATACATATCATTATCTTTAAACACATGGCCTGCTCCTTTTGGCCAAATGTTCTTATGTGTAGATCTTGGACTAATTTACATCTCTCAATTCTGATTTTCATCTCCATATTCCAGTACAGAAAACTTCATGAGGTGCTAAACTCTGTCAATTTTTGTGCTGAATTTCAGTACTTTTCTTCCTTCAGTAAATAGAGTAAAATGTCTCAAATGATGAAAATGGCCTGTATTTAACACCCTTAACAATAAACAGATGTAATTTTCCTTAATTTAACTGGTCTTATTCTAGTTAATATTTACAGGAGGATAAAGAGAACAATAAAAGAGAATGATGGAAAAGTAATTACATTCTCCATTATCATGCCACATTTATACTTCCTTTTATTGAAGTAGAAAGAAATATTCTTCATATTTTGATCTATCTTTGTTAAGATGATGAGGGAAGGGGGAAATAACTCATTGGGTTCATCTTTATCCAAGAAATTCCACATACCCTCCAATGATGTAGGAAAGATAGTCTACTGTGTCTTAGGGGTGTCCTAACATTTGAAATTTAATAATTAGTTGAAATTTAATAGTTGAAAATAAATTGATGTTTAAGAAATAGTTAAAGTAACTTTTTTAATTTTTAATTTTAATTTATTTTTTTTAATTTTTAATTTCAAACCCAGTGTCTTCTGTTTCAGAATTGAAGGCTGTATATGGAATTGTAAAACGATCCTCATTGAATATGAAGGACGTTTAATTTACATTTCTAGAGTGTCATCCAGAAAGAGGCTCTGTAATATTAAAACACCTAACTACATTGGTGTATACGTTCAGTTATTGCTGAGATAATTAGATGCATAGCTTTAAGAAGTAGTCCTGTAGCCAGACATCCATTGCACAGGACATTGAAGGATTCACTCTGAACAGCAGCATCTCATTAGCCAGAAAAATGAATGTATACACCAGTGATTTAAATCCAAAGTTAGCTGGAATGAAGAAAAGTGACAATTTAGCCACAAAAATTTAACCAGATGGTTTTATCCTCTGAGCAGAAATAATATAGTTGGATTAATTCAAGCATTTAATAGTTTCTATAACTTGAGTAAATACATATCTAATGAAAATGCATGTAAATATAGAGTTTAATTTTAAATTGCATTGCTTGATTGACTTTGAGCTGTTCATGTGATCATATATGAAGGAATTTTCACTTTTTTTTGAGAATTTGCAACCTTTGCCAACTATTTAAAGAAAAAAAATAGCACATTGCCCAAAAAAAGGTGGAGTTAATTAATATCCTTTACATTTTCCTTGTCTTACTCACATTTAGAATATAACTGTGAAAATTATCTCTACCAACTTCTATCAAGGTACATATAGCTTTGGCACAGAGGCAGTAGTTAATGTAATATCTGATTAACAGTACTAAAAAGGCAGCTGTCTTGTTTTCTTCTTTGGTTTTCAAGTTTTATACCCCTAGGATTTCTTGCCAATTTCAAAGTACAAATAGATTTAATGGATCATATTCCAAAATAATGGGATTCAAAGCTGTCATACATATGATCTTTGGTGGAAATAATGAACCTTTCATAAATAATTCATGGGAGGTGTCAAATTCTAGTGGTAAAATTATCTCTTGTCTCATTTTTTAATTTAAAACATTACTGGTCAAAACTTATCTAAAACTTTGTGTCACCTAGAAGCTGGAATTGCCAAGCTTTTACCTGATAATAAAAATGATGTCCTCCTCTGAAATCAAGAGCTACAAAGTCAACAGAGTTCCAAAGAAGTTATAGCATCTCTAATGGGTTGTAATTCAAACAAAACTGATTTGCAAAACTATTGGACTACTTCCATGAAGCTATTAGGTGAGACACTTTAGTCAACATCTTTAACACCCATCTACAAAGTGGCACCAAAAAGAAATAAAAGGAAAGAAGGAAAGAAATCATTTTATGAAGCAGGGAAGGAAAAGGAAAATGTTGATGGCAGACAAAGAAAGGCCAATGCATACATAAATACATCAACATCCATACTGTGGAAAAGGGACATGAGTTTGCAATTAAAAATAATAAATGAGAAAACCCAGGAAAATCAAATGCTTTCTTTGATTAGTTTACTTGCCTCTTTCATTAATACTGATATTGAGAGAAGGAGCTCTCTAAGGCAATTTTAGACAGCTCAGGTGGAAATAAAGTCGTTAGTTTTTGAGGTCTCAATTCATAGCTATAATCCTGTTCTACAACATTGTTGATTATATTACCTGTGGAGTCAATAACATTGATATATTGATCCTTCAGCTGTATAAATAAGACTCTCTACACCACATATGATTTGCCCTAGCCAATCTAGGCATTTGCTGTGATATAGTGAAAATAAACAAAACTCAATGTTCTATGGCTTCAGTGGTTGTGTGTGGCCCATGAATTGATTTGTAATATTCAAGATTATCACACAAACTTAATTCACATGAAGAGTACTATGTGAAAATTACTTTAAAATAATTGGTGTATAAAATGCACAGGTAATATGAAGTGTTATATAAATTAAATCTTAAAAGTAATCATACTTTGTGTGTGTTTGTGTGTGTGTGTGTGTCTCCAGAAAATAAAGGCCATCAAACAGCACCATGCTTCTAGTGCATTAAAATGAAACTAACATTTTTTGGTCCATTGCATATTCTAAATCATTGGGATAAATTGCTTCAGCAAAATTATAGTAAACTAAAGAAATTCATTTACTTTTAGCTCTGTTTTGCAAATACACATAAAAACAAAAATAATGAAAGCCTTTTGCAAAAGCAAGGAGATTATCTGCTGTAGTTCTGCTCTGAGGTCACACTGAAATCACATTTTTTTTCTAAATGCAAGATGGATTCTAATTTTAGTTGCCCAATTTTGAAACTACATCAAAATGGCAAGTTTTTTAAGCACTGAATGGGTTGTAACTTCAGTCTTTTCTCTAATCATTGTATGCATTTAGGGGAAGGTGATGTTCATGAAAACAAATGACTAATAGCACTAGTCAGAGCCCAAACGAATGTTTTTTTTTCCTTGTCTTGCCTCCCTCCCTCCCTTTTTTCCTTCTTTCCTAATCTTCACTTCTTTACTCATTCCTCCTTTCTTCCCTCCTTTCTTCCTTCCTTCTTTCCTTCCTTTCCTCCTTCCTTCCATTCTTTCTTTCTTGCATTCTTTCTCTCTTCTTTCTTTCTCCCTCTTCCTTCTTTCTTTCCTTCTCTCTCTCTTTTATTTCTTTTTTTAATTGCCCTTTCATTGTTGTTCTTTCTTTCTTTCCTTCTTTCTTAGAAGTAGGGTCACGTTTGCAAACATGCTCGTGTCTTAATAGTATCTTTGCTTTATTCTTAGGTTTTATCTAAGATATTTATATCAGCTTAGACTGACAACTATGTTAACAATAGTTTGGAGCAGCTAGGTGATGCAGTGGTGATGTAGTGCTAGGTTGAGGGTCAGAAGACCCGAATTCAAATTCAGTCTCAGGCACTAGTTAGTTGTGTGACCTTGGACAAATCAGCACCTCTGCTTTTATCAATATTCTCAACTATTAAGTAGGGATAAAAATAGCACCTAACTCATAGGGTTGTTGTAAGGATCAAATAAGATAATAATTGTAATGCACTTAGAATAGTGCCTGGCACATAATAGGCACTATATAAATGCTAGTAATTATAATAATAATAATAATGAAAGACATAAGAACTGGATTCTGTTAATATCATTGCTACTCTATATGACTGATAGATTAAAAAAGTCTAATTATAACATTCATAGTTGCAATGGAAGCTTTCTCATCTATTTCCTAAGACTGGACCACCCTTTAAGAGGTTTGGGGTATGTGCTATTTACACTGTGGGAGTAACTTCTGGGCTTAAGACATTAAAGCTGAAAGGAAGTAAAATTTAAAATTGCAAAGCAATATTTAAGAATACTTGTGATTAATAAAATAGAAGGTACCTATACATGGCAGGTATTCTATTTAAAAAAAATCTTATTTGAAATGACATTTCTTTTAATATTAAAACAGGTCTTATTTAAATCAAATTGATTTCTATATAAACATAGACATGTTATATCTATTTATCTATCTAATGATTTAATAGTAATATTTTAAAATATAAAAAACCTAGAACTTGGCTATGCCCTTTATAGTATCCCTGAGACATCAGTTGGTCTGAAGGAACAGTGTAGTCCTGATTCTAATGAGCTTGCATAACAGATAGTATCACTACCACCACCACTTACTGGCAGAAACTGTATTTTCGATCTTAAAATCTCAAGAAAAAAGCATTCATGAATGTGGGCAATACCTTGCCAATTCAACTTCATTTGATGATAAAACTGTCATATTAACATTTAGTTTCTCTTTTGGTCAGCTCTAGGTCGCTTAAATTACACAATCCCTAGTCCTTTCAGCATCTGAATAAGGCACAACTTATCAATTTCCTCTTTAAAACATGTGACTATACATAACATAATATTCTATGCATAGTCTTTCCTTCACAGTGCAAAAGGGATATCTTCTCACCTTGCCAAACAATCACAGTGTTTATTCATACTAAAAAATAAAATAAATTAAAATATTTTTCATAAGACCTAGCCTCTAGCCATATTTCCTACAAACTGTACTTTTACAGTAGATTAAAAATCCCACAGCAGTTTCCCTCTTCCCTCTCCCCATTATTTTAGTCTGTTGAGGATGTTTGATTTCCTGATTCTGGAATGTAATAAGGTAGCTTTCCTTTTTCACCATATTTAGCATAAAAGCAAATACGTTCCAGAAAAAAAAATGCTCAGTTGTACTTCCACAGAAAGTTGGTTTTTATCAGCAAAATTGCATTTTAAAGACTGCAAAAATTATGAATTAAGGTAAATTTGTTTAATGCCTTTATCCTCTTCCTCTTTCTTCTCCTTTCCCCCTCATTTTATTCACTTCAGTACTCTTATTGTCTTGTATGGTCTATTCAATCTTAAAGAAAAGCAGGCTAATAAAGTTATGCATGGGGCCATGTTCAGAACTGAATGAATTAATGTTCCCTGAGGTTTTAAAAGACTACTAAGTGGAGTAATGATTAATAGAGAAGAAAAAATATTAATACTTAAATTCTGTGAAGGGGAGAGAAAGTTTGGGTCAGGGAACTCCTTAGTGCATGCCAATATGCCTTATATATGCTCAGATTTAATCTAATGTACATTTTAAGTTCATTTAGTCCCAATCTAAACTCTACAATATGTTCTGTGCATTAATTATCACACTGACAAGGTCTCATGCTTATTAAAATTATGATAATAACTAAATTTAATTCTCTCTGTGTCTTCTGTCTTCCTGTCTCTGTGAGTGTGTCTCACTGTCATACATGACCAATTCCAAGCTTATCTTTTCACTGATCTTTTTCTCTGAAATTAGCAATTTTGGACTTCTCAAGTACCTGTGATTTTGGAGAGTATTAAATTCGTTTGTCTCTCTTATTCTTTCATGGACTGTTGCTGCTCTATATAGTCATCTTCTTCTTGAAACTTTCTTCTGTCTATTTTTTTGGGTTACTACCCTGTCCTGATTCTTTTGCATTATCTGACCACTTCTTCTTAATCTTCTTTGCTGGATCTTTATTCAGCTTATACTTATACACTATGGGTGTCCCAAAGGCCTCTATCCTGGAACTTTTTCTCTTTCTCCTCTATGCTATTTTACTTGATGATTTATCAGTCCTCATGGATCCATTTATCATCCTTACACAGATAATTCCCAAATCTATTTACCCAGCCTAATCTCTCTGCTGCTTTCCAATCTTGCATTTCTGCAAAGTGTCTGAGACATATTGAACTAACCTGGTGTCCTATAGACATCATAATCTCAAAATATTCAAAACTAAACTCATTATCTTTTCCCACAAATGTAATTAAATCAGTCAATAGACATTTATTAAACACTTAATATATGCCAGGCATGGTGCTGAGAACTGGAGATACAAAAAAGAACCAGAAGACAGTCCTTACTCTCAGTAAGCTTGCAATCTAATAAGGGAGATAACAAGCAAACACATATGCCCAATCAAGCTATATACAAATAAATAGAAATTAATTAAAAGAGGGAAAGTACTAGAATTAAGAGAGACTGGAAAGTGCTTCCAGTAGAAAATGACATTGTAATTGGGATCTAACAAAAGCCAGGGAAGGCAGTAGACAGAGATGAGGAATGAAATTTGCCAGGCATTCCAGAGAAAGTGCCCAGATCTGAGAGATGGAGTGTCTTTTTCAGGGAACATCAAGGAGGTCAGTGTCATTAGACTGAGGAATTCATGAAGTAAGGAGTAAGAATACTGGAAAGGTATGAGGGGGCTAGATAATGAAACATTTTGAACACCAGTAGAATATTTTTATTTTGATTCTGGAGAAGTTCGTAAGTCACTAAAGTTTGTAAATATTTTTGGTGGCCAAATGGAAGGTGAATTGGAGTGGAGAGAGACTTGAAGCAGATAGATTCACCAACCAGCTATTGCAAAAGTCTAGGCATGAGGTGATAAGGACTTGCTCCGGAGTGGTGGTAGGGTCAGAAGTGTGAAAGGGCATACTCAAGAGATGTTACAAAGGTGATATTGATAAGTATAGGTAGCAGATTGTATATGATGAATGAATGATAGAAATTGAGGATGACACATGGCTTGTGAGTCTGAGGGTCTGAGAGGATGGTGTTGCCCTTTGACATATGTAAAGGAAGTGGAGGTGTGGAGGGTTTAGGGGAAAAGATAATGAATTCTATTTTGGACATGTTGAATTTAAGATGTCCACCAGACATCCAGGTTGATATGCCTGAAAGGCAGTTGGAGTTGTGAGACTAGATGTCTGCAGAGAGGCTTGGGCAGGATTTGAAAATTATCAGCACAGAGATGGCAAGTAAATCCATTGGAGCTGATGTGATCATCAAGTGAAATATTTTAGAGGTAGAAAAGAAAGCCCAAGACAAAATCCTATAGGATACATATGATTAGTTGGTATGATCTAGATGATAATCCAGCAAAGGGATAGAAGGGGTCAGAATAGGTAAAAGGAGAAGAGAAGGGAATGTAACCCAAAAACCCTAAGAGAGTATCAAGGAGAAGGTGATCAACATCATCAAAGGATACAGAGATGTCAAGGAGAATGAGAATTCAGAAAAGGCTATTGAATTCAGCAATTAAGAGATAAACAGTAACTGGAGAGAGCAATTTCAGTGAAACAATGAGGTATGGAAGCCAGATTTCAAGAGATTAAGAAAGGAGTAAGAAGACTGAAAGTGAAGGCATCTGTCATAGACAATCTTTTCAAAAAGTTTGGACAGAGAGAAGAAAGGAAAAAGGATAGTAGCTATTCATAGATAGGAAGGATCAAGGGTGAGGATTTCTTTTTGGTTTTGGTTTTGGTTTTGGTTTTTTCCAGGATAGGGGAGATATGGATGTTTGCAGACAGTAGAGAATGACCTAATAGAAAAAGAGATATTGAAGATAAGTCATAAAGGGAGATAACAATATGTGATCTGATGGAGAAGATTAATTGGAATGGATTTACTTGTGCAGGGAGAAGGGTGTACTAGGGTAAGTAGCAAGGTCATCTTTCTGTGTGAGATAGGAGTGAAGGACAAGAGAGTAATAGACAATGTCTGAGTGATATGAGAAGAGTCAAAAGGGACAAGAGGGAGCTCATGGTGAATGATCTCAATTTTTTTTCTGGAAAATATGAGACAAGGTTCTCAGCTGAGAGGGTGGGGAAGTGAGATTTGAGAAGGGATTGAGAAAAGATTAAAAGTTTTGGAATAACCACTGTGGAGAGTGGGAAAATAATTTTTTAAGGGAGGTGTAGAGGGATTGACTAATAGCAGAGAGGGTCCAGTTGAGGTTGTATAATGTTAATTGATAATAGATGAGTCAGAATAATTGCAAAGGGGGAATATAATGAATAATGAATGTCAGTAATAAATGTCAGAAGAGAATTTAGGATTGAACAGATTTTCCAGTCATATAAATAAATATGAAAATTGAATTTGTCTCAAAGTTGGAAGGGGCCTTTGCATCATAGCCTCTAATAAAGATATACATTTTACTTCAAAATTCAGTAGTTTACAATTCTTCTTTTGAAAATTTTATACCTTTGATGACTACCCATTAAGTAATGGCTCTTGATCTCATATATTTGCTTTAGTCAACTAAATCACCTATTTATCAGAGATTTTTGACACAAAGAGTCTTCCTAAGCAAATTTCTGTTTTTATCATAACTGAATAGATTAATTCATGCAAAAATTTAATATAATTGAAATTATATATTTTGGTTTTTTGACCATTTCTTATACTTTTTTGGTTAAAAAATTCCCTGCTAATCATAAATTTTAAAGCTTTTGACAAAATACAATGCTCATTCTTATTAAAAACACTAGAGGGCATAGGAATGAATGGAGTCTTCCTGAAAATAATAAGTGATATCTCCCTAAAACCTTCGGGAAGCCTCATATGTAATGGGGATAAGCTAGAAGCATTTCCACTAAGATCAGGAGTAAAACAAAGATGTCCAATATCTCATTATTTTTCTCCATTCCTACATTTTATCTTAACTAACATTATTTTAATAATCCTTTTCTACTTATTTGCTTTGTCCTCATTATTTCTCTCTCACTTTCACTAAGAGGTACAAATAAAGGCTTTTTGGACTTCTTTGGCCATTTGGATTAGTCTAATTTTTAAGGTATTTTTTCAGTATTTTTGGGGTCTCCTTTAGCAAGCTATTGATTCATTTTTCTTGATTTTTTTTTGCATCACTCTGATTTCTCTTATTATTTCAAGTAGTTTTTTGCTTAATTTTCTAGGATTCTCTAAGTATATTACCTATCATCTGCAAAAAGTGATAGCTTTTTTATTCTTTGCTATTCTAATACCTTCAATTTCTTTTTCTTCTCTTATTGTTAAGCTAACATTCCAAGTACCGTATTGAACAACAGTGGTGATAATGGACATCTTTGTTTCACCCCTGATCTTAATGGAAATGCTTCTAGCTTATCCCCATTACATATGAGGCTTCCTGAAGGTTTTAGGTACATATTACTTATTATTTTCAGGAAGACTCCATTCATTTCTATGCTCTCGAGTGTTGTTAATAAGAATGGGCATTGTATTTTGTCAAAAGCTTTTTCTGAATCTATTGAGATGATCATGTACTTTCTGTTAGTTTTGTTGTTGATATGATCAATTATGCTGATACTTTTCCTTGTATTGAACCAGCCCTGCATTCTGGTATAAATCCTACCTGGTCATAGTGTATTATTCTTTTTTAAATTTTGTTTTTATCAATTTATTTTGAATTAACAACAATCACTTCCATAAGCTTTTGAGTTTTAAATTTTTCTCTCCCTCCTTCTCCACCTCCCTCCCCAAGACAGCATGCAGTCTGATTTAGGCTATACATATACCTTCCTATTAAACATATTTTCACATTGGTCATGTTGTAAGTAAGAATTAGAACCAATAGGAGGAACCACCAGAAAGAGGAAACAAAACACAACAGAAAAAAAAAATAATAGCAAATATCTGCATTCAAACTCCATAGTTCTTTCTTCTTTGTGGATAGCATCTTCATCACAAGGCCTTTGGAGATGTCTTAGATCCTTGTAGTGCTGAGATGGATTAAGTTTATTAATATTAATCATCGCACAATGTGGCTATTATTGTGTACAATGTTCTCCTGGTTCTGCTCAATATAGTGTATTATTCTTGTGATAAGTTACTGTAACCTATTTAGTAATATTTTATTTAAAATTTTTGCATCGATATTCATTAGGTAAATTGGTCTATAATTTTCTTTCTCTGTTTTGACTCTTCTCAGTTTAGGTGTCAGCACCATATTTGTATCATAAAAAGAATTTGGTAAGACTCCTTCTTTGCCTATTTTCCCAAATAGTGTATATTGTATTGTAATTAATTGTTCTTCAAATGTTTGATAGAATTCACTGGTAAATCCATTTGGCCCTGAATTTTTTTTTCCCCCAGAGAGTACATTGATGACTTGTTCAATTTATTTTTCTGAGATGGGGTTATTAAAGTATTTTACTTCCTCTTCTGTTAATCTGGGCAATTTATATTTTTGTAAATATTCATTCATTTCACTAAGGTTTTCAAAATTATTGGCCTACAGTTGGGCAAAATAGTTCTTAATTATTGCTTTAATTTCCTCTTCCTTGGTGGTGAATTCACCCTTTTCATTTTTCATACAGGTAATTTGGTTTTCTTCTTTTTTAAAAAAATTAAATTAACCACAGTTTTACCCATTTTATTGTTTCATTTTCATAAAACCAGCTCTTAGTTTTATTTATTAGTTCAATAGTTTTCTTAATTTCAATTTCATTAATCTCTCCTTTGGTTTTCAGAATTTCTAATTTGTTATTTAATTGAGGATTTTTTTTAGTTGCATGCTCAATTCTTTGATCTCCTCTTTTTCTATTTTATTCATATAAGCTCTGAGAGATATAAAACTTCCATTAAGAACTGCTTTTGCTGCATCCCATAACTTTTGGCATGTTGTCTCATTATTGTCATTCTCTTGAACAAAGTTATTGATTGTTTCTGTGATTTGTTGTTTGACCCATTCATTCTTTAGGACTAAATTATTTAGTTTCTAATTAGTCTATCTTTCCATGGCCCTTTATTACATATAATTTTTATCACATTATGATCTGATAAAGGTGAATTTAATATTTCTGCCTTTCTGCATTAGATTGTGAGGTTTTTATGCACTAGTACATGGTTGATTTTTATGTATGTGTCATGTACCACCAAGAAAAGAAGAATATTCCTTTCTATCCCCATTCTATTTTCTCCAGAGATCTATCATATCTAACTTTTCTAAAATTCTATTCACTTCCTTAACTTCTTTCTTGTTTATTTTGTGGTTAGATTTATCTAGTTCAGAGAGAGGGAGGTTGAAATAACCCACTGGAGTAGTTTGGCTGTCTATTTCTTCCTGTAACTCCCTGAACTTCTCTAAGAATTTGGAAGCTAAACCACTTGGTGCATATATGTTTAGTAATGATATTACTTCATTCTCTATGATTCCTTTAGCAGGATGTAGTTTCCTTCCTTATCACTTTTAATAAGATCAATTTTTGCTTTTGCCTTGTCTGAGATCAGGATTGCTACCCATGCTTCTTCTTTTTTTTAAACTTCAGCTGAAGCATAATACATTCTACTCCAGCCTTTTACGTTTACCCTGTATGTGCCCCTCTGTTTCAAATGTGTTTCCTGTAAACAACACATTGTAAGATTATGTTTTTTAATCCATTTGGCAATCCACTTCTGTTTTATGGGAGTGTTCATCCCATTAACATTTAGAGGTATGATTACTATCTGTGTCTTTCTCTACATCCTATTTCCTCCCTGTTTATGCTTTTCTTTCTCCTATCTCCCCTTCCCTCCTCACTAGTGTTTTGCTTTTGACCACCACCTCCCTCAGTCCCTACTCCCTCATCCTGCCTCCCTTCTGTTAGCCCCCTTCCTTTTCTTCCCCTTTACTCTTACTAGTTCTTCCCTGCCTTCTATCCTTCTTCCCTTTTTTTCCCTTTTCTCTCCTACTGCCTATAGGGCAGTTTGGTTTCTGTACCTACTTGATTATATTATTCCTTCCTTGAGCCAATTCTGAGGAAAGGAAGGTTCAAACAATAATCATTTCCCTCCATTCTTTCCTTCTATTGTAATAGGTTTTTGTGCCTTTTCCTGTAACATAATTTACCCTTGTCTGCCTCCTCATTTCCTTTTCTCCCAATAAATCCCTTAATTAGATCAGATTAATCCACTTACTTAGATCCATTTAATCTACTTGATTAGTTTTTTCATCATTACATCAAACTCAAGTTATACCCACCCCCTCGATGTATATCCCTTTAAAATGGTGTAATAACAACACAGTTCTCAAGAGTTACAAGTGTCATCTTCCATTGTTGGGATATAAACAGTTTACCCTCATTAATAATGTGTTGTAGTTTTTTTTTTCTGTCATGTTTACCTTTTTATGTCTCTCTTGAGTCTTATATTTGAAGATCAGATTTTCTGTTGTGCTCTGTTCTTTTTATCAGGAAGGTTCAGAAGTACCTTATTTTGTTGAATATCTATCTCCTCCCTTGAAAGATTATGATAAGTTTCACTGTTGATCCTTGGCTGTATTCCAAGCTCCTTTGCATTGTGGAATATCATATTCCAAGCCCTACAATCTTTTAATGTAGAAGCTGCAAGGTCCTGTGTAATCCTGACTGTGGCTCCATGATATTTAAATTGTTTCTTTCTGGCTGCTTGCAGTATTTTCTCTTTGACCTGGCAATTTTGGAATTTGGCTACTTATTCCTCGGTGTTTTCAATTGGGATCTCTTTTAGGAGGTGATTGGTAGATACTTTCTATGGCTATTTTACCCTCCAGTTCTAAGATCTCAGGGCAGTTTTCCTTGATGATTTCCTGAAAGATGCTGTCCAGGCGCTTTTATTTTTTTCATCGTAATTTTCAGGTAGACCAATAATTTTTAAATTGTCTATCCTGGATCTGTTTTCCAGGTCAGCTGTTTTACCACTGAGGTATTTTACATTTTCATCTATTTTTTCATTCCTTTGTTTCTGTTTGACTGATTTTTGCTCTGTCACAGAGTCATTAGCTTCTACTTGCCGAATTCTAATTTTTAATTAATTGTTTTCTTCTATTCGATTTTGTACCTTGTTCTTCACTTGGCCCATTTTACTTTTTAATGAGTTTTTCTCCTCAGTGAGTTTTTGGGCCTCCTTTTCTATTTGACCAATTCTGCTTTTTAGGGAGTTGTTTTCTTCAATATACTTTTTTTTTTCCAGTTGGCCAATTGTGTTTTTTAAGAACTTGTTTGCTACAGTTAATTTTTGTCCTTCATTTTCTGAGCTGTTGACCTTCTCTTGCATACCTCTCATTTATTTTCCCAATTTTTCTTCTACCTCTCTTATTTGACTTTTTAAATCCTTCTTGAGCTCTTCCAAGAAGGCTTTTTGGGTTTCAGACCAGTTCTTATTCCCTTATGAGGTTTCAGATGTGGGTTAGATAACAATGTTGTCCTCTTCAGAATTTCTGCATTGATCTTCACTGTCCCTGTAATAAGAATCTATGTTATGTTGCTTTTTGATCGTGGTGTTTGCTTATTTCCTGGACTTTAAAAAATTGAGCTTTCCTGCTGGGGAGTCTGGGGCCTGGTCACTGGCTTTGTGTGTTGGGACCTCAGAAGCTGGCAGTTGGAGGCTGCAGGATTCTGGCAGCTTCCCTAGTGTTGGGCTGGTGTAATTGAAAGGGGATTATGGACTGCACAGTACTTTCACTTTAGGTTCTGATCTTAAGACACAAAGACAAGCTGGATACTAACTTAACAAGTAATTGGGTTTATTTGATAATGCTTAAGGTGATAGAGAAGTAGGAATTAAAATAATGTACACATGCATATCATCTAGTGAATCAACATAGAACAAAGAAAGGATAGAAATAAGCAAAGAAAGAAAGATACATCACAAAACCAGGTGAGCTCCAACACCTGACAATGGCCAGGGAGACTTCAAAAGAAACAGTTATCAGGGTCCTGATTGGAAAAACCAACAGAGGTGGGCAGATGCTCAGAAATGGAGACCTCCAAAGGTTCCTTTCCCAAGTGCCTCTTTTTATATCTATGTAAACCATGGGAAAACAACCTTAGAACAAAAAGGGAGCTTGGCCAAAGCTCCAGATGCCTATTTTTTATGTATGTATCCAAGGATGGGCCAGATCCTTGGACACACACATATTTCTTGAGATAAGAGTTGTTCTGCCCAGGTAACATAGTTTGTTTATTCTTTGATGTTTCACTCCCTTGGTGCTTCTTATATCCCTTATGTCAGGTCAGGAGGTGGTCATTTGAGGGGCTGGGGAAGATCTCCTCAGTTTCCCTTACAGCTGGAATCAGCAACACTGGAGCTCTAGGGGTAAGGGTGGCTAATCTGGCCCCTGTAGGTTGCCTGCTTACCTGGGCTTTTTGCTTTCTTCTGCTCCTTGCAGATGGATGTTTTGCTGCTGCAGAATGTCTCTCTGCCTGTGACTTTCCCAATTGGAGTTGCACTTCCTGAAGTTTTGCTGAGGCACCAGGAGACTTAGCTACCAGAGAAAGCTTGTGGCATATGGTGGTTTTGTGAGCCAGTTTCCACAAGTTCCCTTGCCCATACTGAGACACTCAGGGGTCCTGATGTTGGTGCTTGCCTGCTCAACCACCTGGGGTTCAGGATTTCCCTTGGTATGCTGAGGTGGCACTTTCCACTAGCTTGCTGGGACATATCCTGTTCTGTTCTGCTTCCCTTCTGCCAGAGCAAAAGCATCCTTTCCCCTAAAGCTTCCTGGGCTACAGGACTGCTGCACCCTGTCTTTCTACTGGATTAGCTGTTCCAGGATTTTTCCTGGGGTGACACTTTCTAGGCTTTTAGAGGTTAATAAGGGATGGTGAGAGTAATTTACTTCTTACTCCACCATCTTGGCTCTTGGAAACAGAACTGACTCTCATTTCTCTTCCCAATTTTTCCTCTTCTTCTCTTACTTACTTTTCAAAATACTTTTTTTAGTTCTTCCATGGCCTGAGACAAATTCATATATTTCTTGGAGCCTTTGAATATAGGAGCTTTCACTTTGTTGTCTTCTTCTGGTTGTATATTTTGATCTTTTTCTCCAAAATAAAATTCTATAGTCTGAGGGTTTTTTATGCTGTTTACTCATGTTCCCAAACAATTATTTGACTTTTAAACTCTTTGTTAAGATAGGGCTCTGCTGATGGAGGCAGCTAGGTGGCACCGTGGAGAGAGCACCAGCCCTGGATTCAGGAGGACCTGAATTCCAATCCAGCCTCAGACACATAACACTTACTAGCTGTGTGACCCTGGGCAAGTCACTTAACCCCATTGCCTAGCCAAAAAAAAATTAAATTAAATTTAATTTAAAAAAAGATAGGGCTCTGCTTCCAGTGTGGAGGGTGTACTCTCCCAAACTTCAGAGGTTTTGTGCAGCTGTTTTCAAAGATACTTCTGGGGATCAATAAATTTACAGTTCTTCCAAGAGCAAGGTGTTTACTCCTTTTCTGGCCTGTGCTCTGGTCTATGAGTGACCACAAGAACTCTTTTCTGCCTTGGAACTGTGAGTAGGATTCACTCTTCACTTCTGCCACAAGCTCCACTGTGCCAGCACTCCTCCTTGCCCCATGTCCACCACCCAGGACTATGACGCAGATCCAAGTCTGGGTAAAGCAAGAATCCTGCCTCAGCGCCAAAGAGATCCCTGAAGTCCCTCTCTGATCAGCTGCTTGTACTCCCACTGTTGGTGAAGCTCCAGAAGCTGCTGCCACCCTGGGGCTGGCTAAGACTTGGGCCAGACTATGCTCTTCTCTCACCCAGGTCTGACAGACTTTTCCCACTGATCTTCTAAGTTGTCTTTGGAATTTGGGGGTTGAGAGTTCTGGAAACTTCCACAGTTATCCTGTGATTAAGTCCCCTGAGGCTTGCTCTGGGTTTTCTGGGGCCCAAGTCTTAGCAGGTATGGCCCACGCTGAACTACCCTCTTCTCCCAGTCCAGTGCAACAGACCTTTGTATCAACCTTCCAGGTTGTTTTGCGCTGGAAATTTGTTTCACTCTGTCTTTTTGTGTGTTCTGCTTCTCTAGAATTTGTTTATTTTTTTACAGGTATTTGGAGGGGTTTGGGGGACAGTTCAAGCAAGTCACTGTTTTTACTCTGCCATCTTGGCTCTGCCCCTGTAAGGTCCTCTTAAACGAAAACCATTATAAAGTCCCTTTTTCTCCCAAAGACCTAAATCTCTTCTTACAAGGAAATGTTATGTTATTGGTATCCTAGCCTTTCTTTCTCTACTCTTTCTGCTCTCCTCCATTACCCCAGTCCTATCCCAGCATAGTTCTCTCCTTTTTTACAAAGATTAAAGTAATTATGATGCCTTTATTTTTTTCATTTACAGATTTGGTTGGAATATGTCAATCAGTCACCTATGTTACTTGCCTTTTTTCTTATTTTTGAATCTTCTTTCTATATTGCTCTTTCTCACAAAAGATACTAATTCCTATATAGCAGGTCTTTAGTACATGAGATATGGAACCAAATCTCTCTCTAGATCATTTTACATTTTCCATCTTGGGGCATTTTCTTGTTGTTTCATGTTCTCTAATCTTTCTTTTACCACACAGAACATATCTTAAAATATCTCTGAACATTGATAATCTTTAAATATTAAATGATTAATTTAATTACTCAGTCTTTTCTTGATGATTGTGTTTATTTGGCTTTTATGCATTTTTCTTGTTTAGAGTTATTGAGATGAATGAACTATTTACCTCTATCCCCCCCCCATAAATATCTTAAATGCTTCTCAACTCTTTGATGTTGAAAGTCCACCTATTTATTAGTCTTAGGTGTACAGACTGTATGACTTTTTGGTTGCAGTTTGACCTACTTGGCTTTTTGGGGAAAATATACCTCTCTTTTCTCTACTTTATAATGACTATATTATAATCCAATATTATTCAAATTTCTTTCCCTCATATTTAAAGGTCTTTCTCTTGGCTGTTTGTATAATTTTTATCATTAAATTTTTACATTTAATCACTGCATATATTGAGTTTTTAAATATTTTCTCCCTCCTGGTGCAAATATGTGGGTTTATTTTCTTTTTGTAAATTAACAAGTATTTTTTATTTACTTTTTCCACATACTAGTATTTTATTTTTTCCAACTATATGTAAAGATAAGTTTCAGCACTCACTTTTATAAGATTTGGAGTTCAAATTTTTTTCTCCCTTTCTCCCTTTTCTTCCTCCCTCTCCAAGATGGCAAGCAATCTGATAGAAGCTATTCATGTATAATCATATTATACATATTCACATGTTAGTCATGTTGTAAAAGAAGAATCAGAATAAAAGGGGAAAATGTGAGAAAGAAAAAACAAAAGAGAGAGAAAATAGTATTGTTTGATCTGCATTCAGACTCCATAGTTCTTTTTCTGGGTGCAGATATCATCTTCCACCGTGAGTTTTTTGGAATTGTTTTAGATTATTTCATTGCTAAGAAGAGCTAAATCTGTCACAGACAGTCATTGCACAATGTTGCTATTACTGGGTACAATGTTCTCCTGGTTCTACTCACTTCACTGAGCATCAATTCATGTAAGTCATTTCAGGTTTTATTAAGTCCACCTGCTCATAATCTCTTAGGGAACAATAACATTCCATTCCATTCATATACCACAACTTGTTCAGCCATTTCCCAATTGATAGGCATCCTCTCAGTTTCCAATTCTTTGCACTACAAAAAGAGCTGCTATAAATATTTTTGTACATGTGGGTCCTTTTCTCTTTTCAATTGACCTCTTTGGGATACAGACCTAGAAGTGATATTGCTGGATCAAAAGGTATACACAGTTTGCAGCTCTGTGAGAATAGTTTCAAATTACTCTCCAGAATGGCTGGGTCATTTCTAACATGGATTTTTAATGAGCATTTTGTTGTCTTTCTTTAAAAGTTATGGATAAAATTATCTTATTATTTCTTGCACTAAAGCATTTAGGTTTTTAGATTTGTCATGTTCTTCTTGATGATCTTTTGTCTGTGAATCTTACCTTCAAAGTAAATCACTTCAATATTTTTGAGTTTGTATGTGTATACGCATGTATGTATGTACACATACATACATATTTCGTATGATTTTTGATAAATTTTCTTCCACTTTGTTCATCATGTGTTTTAAATCTGTTATTCTTTCAGGACCTCTACTTCTTTGGGAATATTTTGCATTATATATTCAATTTTTCCTTCTCTGCTGTTTGTGAGTAGTTTTTTTTTTCCATTGCGTGTTCAATTTTTTCTACTTTACTGTTTCCATGCTTTTTTAATTTTCTTTGGAAAACTTTGACTTGTGATATAAATTAATTTTAATGTATCCTTTTAAAATTTCAATTGTCTTCTGCTACATTATGGAATCCTTACTATTGTTCCACAATCTCTGAGTCTACATGATTTTATATTTCATCATTCAATTTTAGTTCATCTTTTATATTATAATATATTCAACATCCTCTGGCTTTTTTTTAAGCTCTTACTTATCCTTCTTTCTGTATTTATGATCTTTTCTTTTTGTGAGCTAGTGTTTTTTCAGGCATAATCTTTTGAACTTTGGATCTCCCAGTCTTTCTCTTTTATATCCAAAAGCTTGCCTTTGATTTCTTTCCTTATTCTTTTGTGACCCTTCTTCTTCTACTGCCCTATAGACCTCAAGGCTAGACATACTGGTGGTCCACAGACTTCTCCCATTGGGATGCATAGATATGAACTAGATTTCACTCCCTTCTCAGACTTGGGGATGAGAGGTGGGGGAGGTGGACAAGCCTCATCTCAGCTTTGAGCTCCTTTCTTTCAGTAACAGTTAATCTTTTATTTCTAGTCTATAACTTTATGTTCTGAACTGCCTCTATCTTTTGCTGGGCCCTACACTTAGCTACCCCATCTTACCTGTGTCTCCTTCCCTCTCCAGATTGTATCTTTCTTCCAATCATTTTCCCCTTCATTTGTCTTGGCTGGGTAGAATAAATATCTGCTTTTTCTTGTAGGGGTAAGAAAGTTCATGCCAAGTTATGACCTTGAGAAGTGAGGACAGTGTTACCTGCAACTAGACCTTGAGTCATAAGCCTGAAAGTTTACTTGTACACACTGCATCTGGTATATGGGGTGGTTTAAGGGAAAGGACAGGAGAAGACTCTAATTATTTAAATGATTTTATTTTATTTCCTCTGATTTTTAGTTTGCATGGTGTTTTTCTTTTTTTATTTTGTGAATTCAGCTATCATTACTTTATATAAAATAGACAATCTTTTTCTGAGGTATTTGGGTTGCTGAGGTTACTGAAAGCAACTGAGCTACCCTCTTGATGGTAATGAATTCTCAAATATTATGTATATAGAATATATACCCATATATTGAATAAAATAATTTGCTATATGAATTATGTGCTTTCTTTGGTCACTTTTTCAAGCATGTAGCAACTAACAACTAAACTAACACTTTGGTTATAATTCCACATTTAGTGGCTGCTAGAAATAGTAAGTCTATTCTGGTCATTTTACTTGGACATAACCTGTGATTTCTGTTTATTAACTGTTTCAATTTCTCTTATGCAGAAGCTGCCTCAGATAGTTCAGACTAGTGCTTATAAGTATAGACACTTTAACTGTGGTTACAGTACCACAATTCTCCTCAACTGGTAGAGAAAAATATTACTTATCCAATTATAAACTATATATCATGCATAGCCTATAAAGAGGTTGTGCTCTTGCCAGATGCTATGTGTGAATAAGTCCATTCCCATCTAGTCACCTTTAATTAAAATGAATTTTCCATTGGCTCCATTTCAACTTGTTTGCTAAATAAATGAAAATGTCTTTTATCCAGAAACCAAATGAATAATTAAATGGGAAATTTTTATGAATGAAAATTGAATGATCTAATAATGTGTATCTAAAATAGTTCAGAATTTTTCAATATATAAGAAAGGGAAAGGGAGGAAACAATGAAATTTGAGGAAGAGAAAAACATGAAAAAGTAATAAAGTAATTAATGAGGTTTGTTTTTTGTTTCGTTTTATTTTCTTAATCAAATCCAAAAGACAAAAATATACTTAACTGATTTAGGTAGAAGTAGAACCAAAATCACTGCTGTGATAAACTTCTTTTAAAACTCCATTTTTTTTCTACCGGAAATAAAATGTCTGATGTTGAGGCAGTAAAGAAATAGTTATGGTGTTCCTATGAATTTCTTTTTCTCAGGCAATATCCTAATCCATAAAAAGAAAATGAACAGTCAATTACTCAAATCTTTGAATAATTTAAAACACACTCACCATTCCTTTGAGGTGGGAACTATGATTTTCTGCTTGTACGAGAATAAAAGGATATACAAAATGATTGATCAAGGATCATTCAGAGAATTAGTCTGTGGATATAAATTGAAACACCCATGTCTCACATGTGGTAAAATACTCTTTGTGATTTGCTCCTTTGTGCCTTGGATGTTGCAAGCTAGAGACCTGCAAATGGACTAGGTACAATTCTAGATATCAAGTCATTTCTCAAGAAAACTGGGCAGAATATAAATAAAAACACAGTAACAGAATATTTTGGGATCACTCTCTGAATTGTAATATAATAAAAGCAAAGTTTTGTGCCTTCCTAATTACCTATCCTGATTCACATTAGGCTTTTGGGAACTCTAAATTATTTGAGGTAATCTTCCATGCCTACTTGTTACTGAACTTCATCTCTACAAAACTCTTGGAATACTTTATTCATTCCTTTATTTTTTCCTTGTCATGTTTCATTTTGTATTATAGTTATTTGCATACATTTTATCTCTTACACTAAATTGCAAACCTCTCCTTGAGAATGGGGACCATATCTTATTTAGTTTTCTATCTCTCTTATTACCTAGCACAGTGCTTTGCAAATCATAGGTGGCTGTTAAACATTTCAAATTGGACTTCCCTAACACATTTCTAACTCAATATCCAAAGCAGAACTCATTATACCTCCCTTGTTCAAATTGTATACATTTGCCAAGTGTGCCATCATCTTTCTAGTGACCTAGGTTTTATCCTCAACTGCTCATTATCTCACTCTACTCATAAAAGAGTTGCCAAATCAGGTCGTCTCTACCTCTACAACATCTCTTATATTCATTTCCTCTTCTCTGCTCACACAGCCACCACCATGGTCCAGTAGCTTATAACTTTTAGACCTGTATTATTTCAATGGTCTCCTGATTAGTCTCCATGCCATCTCTCCACTCTCCAATCCATCCTACACAACTGTCAAAGTAATTTTGCTAAAGTTCATATCTGAACATATAATTTGACTATATTATAATTATATGTCATATAATTATATGACATATAATTATAATCAAAATTGTAATGTCTTCCTCATACTTCTTGGATGAAATATTCTTTTGTTTGGCTTTTAAAGCAATTTACAACTTGCCACCCTCCCCCCACCTATCTTTCTAATCCTATTGTAGATAACTCCATTTATCGCAGCCTACATCCTTCTTGCTGTTCTTATCATCTAGTGCTTCATCTCTTTATCTTTGCCTTTGCTCTGGCTATATACCTCTTGTCTAGAATGAACTCTTCCTTATCACTTCAGCTTCTTAGAAGCTTTAGTTTCCTACAAAAATTAGTTTAAGCACCACCTACTGTATGAAATCTATCTTGATTTTCTCAGCTGCCCTACCCAGAAATTACTTATGCATCTTATATTTATTTTGTACATACTTATAAATGTATTGGCTCTCTTCTCCAATAGAATGTAATTTCCTTAAGGACAATTTTGTTTTTCTTAGACTTAACATCGTGTGTGGCACTATTAAGCATAGAGATGCTTAATAAATGCCTAATGGAAGGTAGTTGGTACAGTGGATTAAGTGCTGGGCCTGAAATCAAGATTTATTTCTTACTATCTGTGTGACTCTGGACAAGTCACTTAATGCTGTTTAACTCAGTTCCTTGTCTGTAAAATGAGCAAGAGAAGGAAATGGAAAACCACTCCGGCATCTTTGCCAAGAAAACACCAAATAGGGTCATGAAGAGTAGGATGGGACTTCAAAACAACTGAACAACAATAACAATAAAATAAATGCCTGTTGATAAATTCGACTGATATTTTGTGTTGGATTTTACTTTACCACATATATTTTCCTTTGCACAGACATGGATTCAATGTTCTTAATTATTATCATTCTGACAACAGGAAGAATAGTGACAAAGAAAGTGTTAGAAATTTTCTAACATTTATGTTATGAGACTAAAGCTGTAATTAAGGATTTGGGATCCAGATGCAATTTATCCTTCTTCTTATTGTTCCTATTGTACAACAAAAATACAGTTAGAACCATGAAACAGTTTTCATAATGAGAATAATTCAGCCTTACAGTTTATGATGGGAGTTGAAATGTAAAATGAGGCTGGACAGGAATGTGGAATATATTCTGGAGTAATAATATTAATCTCCCTTTATTGTTTGAAATCACCATTCAACTAATCAAATTTGGGGCATAACATAAATCATTAATAAGAAATACATTTTTAACTACATGTATTAACGTGTCAAAATTCACAGCAATGGTGAAAGAAATTTTTATTTATCTCTAGCATTTCCTTAGCTCATCTATGATCAGACTGGAGACCATTCTAAGCAACTGAACTGTTAATATCCCCCAAAATGTTGAAGTCTCACAAAAGAGATAGGCAGTTATTATAAAGAACCTCAGAGGAATCTTTTGAAGGGATTTCAACCATAATGATGTTGAGCTCAGTCTATTTAGAAAGAAATAAACAGGATTTTGGTTTGAGAAGTTGTAACTATTTACAATAGTTGTTACAACCTGTAGTCATGTGCAAAACTCCATTTTTTTATCATTTTTTTTCTACCTCTCTTACATGATTTTTAAGCCCCTTTTTTAAGAGCTTACATGAGTTCTTTCTGGGCTTGAGAACAATTGTTTTTTCTTAGGGGTTTTGCTCACAGGTTGGGCATGTTTGTCCTTTTCTGAGTTTGTGTATTGATCTTCCCTGTCACCATAAAAATTTTCAATGGTCAGATTCTATTTTGTTGAGGTTTTTGTTGTTTTTTTTCTCATCTTTTTTGGTCTTTTCCCTTTCTTTTAAATTTGAGCTCTCCTCCCAGGGTGGAAGGGGCACTGTCTCAGGCTTCTTGTGCCAGGTGCTGCAAGGCCTGGCTATTTACCTGGTTATACACTGATGTTGCCCTGAGATGCATAAGGGACCATCTGGTGCTGTGCTGAGAAAGCACAGGGGGGGTGGCTGGAGCTATTGGAGGCTGTAGTGGTCTGGAAGCTTATCTGGTGCTGGGCTGGGGTCCTTCTGTCTGGTGTTTGCTGAGACTGGTGGGATGCTTCTGCATTTCCCTGGGGCTACTCTAAAGCATGTGGCAGTTCTCAAAACTGGCTTTTGTCCATTCTCCTGGCTCTACTGAGGCATGTGGGGGGGTCCTGGTTTTGGTGTTTGCTCCACCATCCTGGAGCTCAGGATCTCCTGGGTTTGTTGAGGCGGGTTTGCTGCTGACTACCTGTACTGGACTATGTTCTCCTTTCACCTGTGTGACACAGACCTTTCTTGACAATCTTCCAAGTTTTTTTTGGTGTCTAAAAGATTGTTTCACCCATTCTCTTTTTGCTGATTCTGCTATTCCAGGATTTGTCTGGGGGTACTATTTTATGGTTGTTTGGAGGTGAATGTGGAAGAGTTATGGTGATTTACTGCTTATTTCTCTGTCTTGGTTTACAAAAATCCAATCTTAACTCAAGAATACTTAATTCAGAAAAGAAATGATATAGAACTTGTATCAAATCAATTTGCCTTGATCCAGCAGACTATAGTACTAAAAACAAAAACAAGGATATCAGAAAAAGTTTATGAAGAAGGACTAAGAGGGAACAATCATTTATTAAGCACCTATGATGTGCCAGGCACTGTAATAAACAATTTACAAATATTATTTCATTTGATTCTCACAAGAAACCTGAGAAGTAGGTACTATTATTATTCCCATTTTACAGTTAGGGAAATTGAGGTAGAAGAGGTTAAGTAATTTACCTTTGGACATATAACTAGAAAGTGCATGAGGCTGGATTTGAACTCCAGTCTTTCTGACTCCAGGTGCAGCCATCTATCCATTTTGCCACCTGATTGGGAAAAAGCAGTGCAAGAAACTGGCAAATAAGTTGGAAAAGATGCCAAAGCAGTTTCTTTACTCAGATGTTACCAAAAATTATTTTTTTATTTTTTAAATTTTAATTTATATGATTTTTAATTTATGTGATAAAAAAGATTTCTGTAACAGTATAATAAAAAAAAAGGTGATTGCACAAGAAACTGCTAATCTATTATGTACAACTTGCCATTCCTTTTAAATATATGATAATTTCTTTTTTTCTTTCCTTCCCCTCATGCCCTATAGATGGCTACCATAAGACACAAATATTTACATATAGGCAAATTCATTCTATATATGCATCTACTTATCAGTTATTTCTCTGAATGAAGATATCTTCCTTTATATGTTTTTTGTAATTAATATGGGCATTTATAGTGGTCAAAATCACTTATTTACTGAAAATTGTTCTTTTTAAAAATATTTAATATTTTATTTTTCCCAAGTTACTTGTTAAAACAATTTTTAACATTCATTTTAAAACAAATTCTCTCCCTTCCACCTTCCCCAGCACCACCTCCTCCCTGTTGAGAAGGCAAGCAATTCAATTTAATTTATATATGTGTAGTCATGCAAAACATTGCCATACTAGTCACATTGTGAAAGAAAACATAGAACAAAAAACAACAAAAAAAAACCTCTAGAAAAATATTTTTTTAAATTACGCTTCAATCTGTATTCAGGCATTATCAGTTCTTTCTCTGGGGATGGGTAGCATTTTTTTTTTTATCATAAGTCCTTCAGAATTTTTTTGGATCATTGTGTTGCTGAAAATAGCTAAGTCATTCACAGCTGATCCTTTTACAGTATTGCTGTTACTTTGTACACAATGCATTTCACATTACATCAGCTCATCAAAGTCTTTGCAGGTTTTTCTGAGAGCATCCTGATCATCACTTCTTAGAGCACAATAGTACCATCAAAATCACATGCCACAATTTATTCAGCCATTCCCCAAATAATGGGCATCCTCTCAATTTCCAATTCTTACCCACCAAAAAAAAGAGCTGCTATAGATATTTTTATATAAATAGGTCTTCCCCCCACCTTTTTTGGATGTCTTTGGGATATAGAACTAGCAGTGGTATTGCTGGATCAAAGAGTATGCACAATTTTATACCCTTGGGGTATAGTCCCAAATTACTCTACAGGAGGTCTGAATCAGTTCACAACTCTATCATTGATACATTATAATCTCATTTTTTCCACATCCCCTCTAACATTTTTCATTTTTCTTTTCTGTCCTATTAGCCAGTCTAATGGGTATGAGATAGTACCTTAGAATTGTTTGAATTTGCATTTCTCCAATCAATAGTAAGTTAGAGCATTTTTCATATGGATATATATAGCTTTGATTACTTCATCTGAAAACAGTTCAAATTTTTAAATCATTTATTAGTTGAGGAATGGCTCTTATTTTTATAAATTTGATTTAGTTATACATATGTTTTAGAGATGAAGCTTTTATTAAAGAAACTTGTTTCAATTTTTTTCAGAGTTGAAATTGTTCATGTATTTCCCTCTCATCATATCCCCTCATTAATTCTATTCTCTCTTTTTGCCCTGTCCCTCCTAAAAAGTGTTATGCTTCTGACTATGCCCTTCCCCAATTTGCCTCCCTTCTATGAACACACCACCATCACTCCTTTTTCTTATCCCTTTCCCCTTCTACTTTCTTTTAGGGTAAGATATATTTCCATACCCAATTAAGTGGGTATTTTATTCCCTCTTTGAGCCAAAACTGATGAGAGTAAGGCTGTCTCATTCCCCCTCACTTGCTTCCTCTTCCCCTCCACTGCTGTAAAAGCTTTTTCTTGCCTCTTTTTATGTGAGATAATTTATTCTTTTCTACTTCTTTCTTTCCCTTACTCCCAGTCCATTTCTCCCTCATTTCTTAATTCTATTTTTAGATAGCATCCCTTCATATTCAATTCACACCTGTGCCCTATCTCTAGATATACTCCTTTTAACTGCCTTGATAGTTCCTTTTTGTTTCTGTTTCTGTTTTTGTTTTTTAAGGCAATTAGAGTTAAGTGACTTGCCCAGCATCATACAGCTAGTAAGTGTCAAGTGTTTGGTCTGAGGCCGGATTTGACTCAGGTCCTTTTGACTTCAGGGCTGGTGCTCTATCCACTGTGCCACCTAGCTGTCCCGATAATGAGAGTTCTTATGAATCCCAAGTATCATCTTTCCATGTACAAATGTAAATGGTTTAACCTTATTAGGTCCCTTATAATTTCCCTTTCCTGTTTAACTTTTTATGCTTCTCTTGAGCCTTGTATTTGAAAGTCAAGTCTTCTATTCCTTTCTGCTCTTTTCATCAAGAATGCTTGAAAGTCCTCTATTTCATTGAATATCCATTTTTGCCTCAAGGATTACACTTATTCTTTGTGGGCAAATGGTTCTTAGTTACAATGCTAGCTCCTTTGCCCTCCAGAATATCATATTCTAAGCCCTCTTATTTTTAAGGTATAACATGCTAAATTTTGTGTTGTCCTGACTGTGGCTCCATGATACTTGAATTGTTTCTTTCTGGTAGCTTGCAATATTTTCTCCTTGACCCAGGAGCTCTGGAACCCTGCCTCAGTGCTATAACATTCCTAGGATTTTTCATTTTGGGATCTCTTTCAGTTGATCAGTGGCTTCTTTCAATTTCTATTTTACCCTTTTGTTCCACAATATCAGAGTAATTTTCCTTGGTAATTCCTTGAAAGATGATGTCTAGGCTCTTTTTGATCATGGCTTTCAGTTAGTCCAATAATTTTTAAATTATCTCTCCTGGATCTATTTTCCAGGTCAGTTGTATTTCCAGTGAGATATTTCACATTATCTTCCATGTTTTTATACTTTTGGTTTTGTTTTGTTATTTCTTGATTTCTCAGGGGGAAAAAATAGCTTTCAGTTGTTCAATTCTAATTTTTAAGGAATTATCTTCTTCAGTGAACTTTTGTGCCTTTTTTTTTCCAATTGGTCAATTTTGCTTTTTAAGGCACTTTTTCCCCCATTGTCTTTTTGTACCTCTCTTACCATTTGGCCGTCTGTTTTTTAAGGTGTTATTTCCTTCATTATTTCTTGTGTCTCATTTAGCAAGTTGTTGACTCTTTTTTCATGATTTTCTTGCATCAATCTCATTTCTCTTCCCAATTTTTGTACTTGCCCATACTTGGATACAGGTTGCAATCCTGGGTGGCAATCCCAGGGTAGGGAGAAGCACTAGTACACCAGAGCTTGTGGACCACAAGGGACTCTCCTCACAATTCCAGTACAGAAGAGAGTGCTTGTGGTCACTCACAGACAAGACCACAAGATAGGAGAATAGTAAACAAACCTCTCCTTAAATCATGCCACCTTGGAAGAACTGAAAACTTAGACCATGTCTGAAAACACAAAAATCCTGAAAGCTTAGGAGAGTGTGCCTTCCACTCCGGAAGCAGAGCCTTATTTTAACAAAAAATTGAAAGTCAACCAATAGGCTGTGAAAATGAACAAACAGAAAAAACAAATGAGCATAGAAAGCTATTGTGGGAACAAGAAAGATCAAAACACACACTTAGAAGATAACAAAATCAAACCTTCTACATCCAAAGCCTCCAAGAAAAATATGAATTGGTCTCATTCCATAGAAAATTCAAAAAAAATTTAAAAATCAAGGCTTTTTGTGTTTTCAGACATGCTTCTCAGTACTCCTAAGTTTTCAGTTCTTCCAGGGTAGTATGATCTAAGGAGAGGTGTGTTTACTACTCTCTTGTCTTCTGCTCTTGTCTGTGAGTGAGCACAAGCACTCTTTTCTCTCCTGGAACTGTGAGGAGGGTCCCTGCTCTACTATGGCCCACAAGATCTGGTATACTGGTACTTCTCCTCACCCTGGGATTGCCACCAAGACTGTAATCCACATATGGTCAAGGCAACAGAACCCTGCCTCAGTGCTAGCAAAGAAACCCGTTTAAAATTCTTCTGACCAATTGTTTGACCCATTAACTGCCTATGGGCTGGAAGCTCTGGAAGCAGCTGCTGTCACTGCTGGTTCAGTGGCTCCCAAGGCCTGCTCTTGGTTTGCTGGGGCTGGGGATGGGTTGCAGCAGCCTATGCTAGACTCTGCTCCACTCTCATCCAGGTGTGACAGACGTTTGCTGCTGACCTTGTAAGCTGTCTTTGGCTGGAAAGTTATTTCACCCTGTACATTTGTGGGTTCTGGCACTCCAAGAATTGTTTTATGTTATTATTTAAAGGTGTTCAGAGGAATGTTGGGTGAGCTCAGGGGAGTTATAGCCTTTTCTCTGCCATCTTGACTCCACCCCCTCAATAAAATACTTTTATTAAAAAAAAAAAGTATTTCTAGAGCCATGTTGGGGGAATGCTGTAGACATGATTTCATCGGTGTTGGGTATTCCTCTTGTGGAAATGAACTGCAATGTTTAACAGCAATTCCTCTATAACTTAAAAGACCTTTCCCCTCTGTTGTATATGGTGTTGTAGTCTGACAATTTTTTTAAAAGGGTAGCCCTCAGACTTCAAAAGTAATACCTAACAGAGCTACTTCTCCCAACCTTAACATGGTACACACTCCAAAACATTTTCCAACTTTGTTCTTGAGACATCTTTGAATTTAAATTTCCTAGAATTTTGTGAGTAGAATACAGGGCAAATACATGGTTCCATAGGCACCAGAGATGAAATTCCTATATTATCCTTCACCACATTCATTCATGAAGTCTTCCATTCTCTGATTCACTCTAGAAGGCTTTCAATGTGGTAGTAGGCCAGAACCCTGTGTGAATAAATATGGCATTACTGATGAAGGTCAGTTTGTCACCATCTCTTGGCTAAAGGAAATCTCTGGAAATCATGACTCAATTAAAAAAATTAAAAATGGATGGAACTCAAAAATTGGACTATAGGAACTGAAGCTAACTGAGTATTTGTATGGAGAGCCAAGAAAGAATGAAGTATCCCAGTGGAAAGTTTATCATCATAACTTCAGTTATTAAAACATCATAATATTTTTTCTTATTGTGCTGAATATAGAATAAGATACATTAGCCAGCAACCAAAATTGTAACCTCAGCTGAGACACCAAAAGGAAACAAGAATCAGGGGTATTTTCTGGGAATAGTTATAGATGTCATAAGATTCTCATACAATGGCATCACTTCTTTCGTATACCTAGGCTGCTTTCTTAAGGGGCCACATAAGGGGAAATGTCAGGATTGCTTTATTTTATTTTTTTTAAATATCTGGATAAATCTATTTCATTTTACTTTATTTTAATTTTATTAATTTATTTTGATTTATCAACAATCACTTCCATATGCTTTAAATTAAGAAAAAATTTAAAATTTTCCTTGCCCTTCCTCCCCACCAACCTCCCCAAGGCAGCACACAATCTCATATAGGCTATACATTTACATTCCTATTAAACATATTTTCACATTAGTGAAGTTGTAAGTAAAAATTAAAACCAATAGGAGCAACCATTAGAAAGGGGAAAAAACTCAAAAGAGGAGAAAAAA
Source organism: Phascolarctos cinereus (assembly GCF_003287225.1). NCBI lineage: Eukaryota > Metazoa > Chordata > Mammalia > Diprotodontia > Phascolarctidae > Phascolarctos > Phascolarctos cinereus. The sequence goes on along the minus strand of NW_027555847.1, from coordinate 286,474,242 downwards.
AATGATAGTGATTCAACTTCCATAGCTCTTTCTTTGGATGCAGATAGCATTTTCCATCATGAGGTCTCTGGAGATTTCTTAGATCCTTGTATTGCAGAGAAGGGTTAAGTTTATCAATACTACTCATTGCACAACATGACTGTTATTGTGTACAACATTCTCTTGGTTCTGCTCACTTCACTCAGCATCAGACCATACAAGTCTTTCCAGGTTTTTCTGAAGTCAGCCTATTCATCGTTTCTTATAGCACAATAGTATTCCATTATATTCATATACCACAACTTGCTCAGCCATTCCCCACTTGATGGACATCCTTTCAATTTCCAATTCTGTGCCACCACAAAAAGAGTTGCTATGAATATTTTTGTACATGTGGGTCCTTTTCCCATTCGTATGATCTTTTGGGATACAGCCCTAGAAGTGCTATTGCTGGATCAAAGGGTATGCACATTTTGTAGCCCTTTGGGCATAGTTCCAAATTGTTCTCCAAAATGGTTGGATCATTTCACAACTCCACCAACAATGCATTAGTGTTCCAATTTTCCCACATCTTCTCCAACATTTATCATTTTCCTGTTTTGTCATGTTGGCCAATCTGATAGGTGTGATGTGGTACCTCAGAGTTGTTTTGATTTGCATTTCTCTAATCAATAATGATTTAGAGCATTTTTTCATATGACTATAGATGGCTTTAATTTCTTCATCTGAGAACTGTTCATATCCTTTGACCATTTATCAATTGGGGAATGGCTTGTGTTCTTATAAATTTGTCTTAATTCTCATATATTTTAGAAATGAGGCCTTTATCAGAGAGACTGGTTGTAAAAATTCTTTCCCAATTTTCTACCTTCCTTCTAATCTTAGTTGCATTGGCTTTGTTTGTGCAAAAACTTTTCAATTTAATGTAATCAAAATTATCCATTTTGCTTTTCATAATGTTCTCTATCTCCTGTTTGGTCATGAATTCTTCTGTTCTCCATAGATCTGATAGGTAAACTATTCCTTGTTCTCCCAGTTTACTTATGGTATCAGCCTTTATATCTAAGTCATGAACCCATTTTGACTTTATTTTGGTATATGGTGTGAGATTTGGGTCTATGCCTAGTTTCTGCCATACTCTTTTCCAGTTTTCCCAGCAGTTTTTTTCAAAGAGTGGGTTCTTATCCCAGAAGCTGGGGTCTTTGGGTTTATCAAATAATAGATTACTATAGTCATTGACTACTGTGTCTTGCATATTTAACCTATTCCACTGATCCACCTCCCTATTTCTTAGCCAGTACCAAGCAGTTTTGATGATTGCTGCTTTATAATACAATTTAAGATCTGGAATTGCTAGGCCACCTTCCCCTGCATTTCTTTTCATTAGTTCCTTTGATATTCTGGACCTTTTGTTTTTCCAAATGAATCTTGTTATTATTTTTTCTAACTCTATAAAATAATTTTTGGTAGTTTGATTGGTATGGCACTGAATAAGTAAATTAGCTTAGGTAGGATTGTCATTTTTATTATATTAGCTGGCCTACCCATGAGCAACTGATGTTTTTCCAATTATTTAGATCTGATTTTATTTGTGTGAAAAGTGTTTTGTAATTGTGTTCATAGAGTTCCTGGGTTTGTTTTGGAGGTAGACTCCTAAATATTTTATAATGTCTACAGTAAGTTTAAATGGATTTCTCTTTCTATCTCTTGCTGTTGGGCTTTGTTGGTAATATATAGAAATGCATGATTTATGTGGGTTTATTTTATAGCCTGCAACTTTGCTAAAGTTGTTTATTATTTCAAGTAGTTTTTTACTTGATTCTCTAGGATTCTCTAAGTATATCATCATGTCATCTGCAAAGAGTGATAGCTTTGTTTCTTCTTTGCCTATTCTAATGCCTTCAATTTCTTTTTCTTCTCTTATTGCTAAAGCTAATTTCCAGTACAATATTGAATAACAGTGGTGATAATGGACATCCTTGTTTCACCCCGATCTTATTGGAAATGCTTCTAGCCTGTCCCCATTACATATAATGCTTGCTGAAGGTTTTAGATAGATGCTATTTATTATTTTAAGGAAGACTCCATTTATACCTATGCTTTCTAGTGTTTTTAATAGGAATGGGTGTTGTATTTTATCAAAAGCTTTTTCTGCATCTATTGAGGTGATCATGTGGTTTCTGTTGGTTTTGGTGTTGATATGCTCAATGATGCTGATAGTTTTCCTAATATTGAACCAGCCCTGCATTCCTGGTATAAATCCTACCTGGTCATAGTGTATTATTCTTCTGATAAGTTGCTGCAATATATTTGCTAATATTTTGTTTAAAATTTTTGCATCTATATTCACTAGAGAAATAGGTCTATAATTTTCTTTCTCTGTTTTGACTCTTCCTGGTTTAAGTATCAGTGCCATATTTGTATCATAAAAAGAATTTGGTAAGACTCCTTATTCACCTGTTTTCCCAAATAGTCAATGTAGTATTGGAATTAATTTTTTTGATAGAATTCACTTTAAATCCATCTGGCCCTGGAGATTTTTCCTAGGGAGTTCATCAATGGCTTGTTCAATTTCTTTTTCTGAGATGGGGCTATTTAAGTATGTTACTTCCTCTTCTGTTAATCTGGGCAATTTATAGTTTTGTAAACATGTATCTATTTCACTAAGATTGTCAGAATTGTTGGCACATAGTTGGGCAAAATAATTCTTAATTATTTTTTTAATTTCTTCTTCCTTGGTGGTAGCTTCACCCTTTTCATTCTTGATACTAGTAATTTGGTTTTCTTCTTTCTTTTTTTTTAAATTAAATTAACCAAAGTTATCTATTTTATTGTTTTTTATAAAACCAGCTCTTAGTTTTATTTATTAGTTCAATAGTTTTCTTAATTTCAATTTTATCAATTTTTCCTTTGGTTTTCAATATTTCGAATTTGGTGTTTAGTTGAGGATTTTTAAATTGTTCTTTTTCTAGTTTTTTTAGTTGTATGCCCAATTCATTGATCTCCTCTTTTTCTATTTTATTTATGTAAGCATTTAGAGATATAAAACTTCCCCTAAGAACTGCTTTCGCTGCATCCCATAAGTTTTGGTATGTTGTCTCATTATTGTCATTCTCTTGAATGAAATTATTGATTGTTTCTATGATTTGTTGTTTGACCCAATCATTTTTTAGGATTAGATTATTTATTTTCCAATTATTTTTTAGTCTACTTTTCCATGGCCCTTTATTACATATAATTTTTATTGCATTGTGATCTGAAAAGGATGCATTTAATATTTCTGCCTTTCTGCATTGGATTGTGAGGTTTTTATGCCCTAGTACATGGTCAATTTTTGTGTATGTGCCATGTACTGCAGAAAAAAGTATATTCCTTTCTATCCCCATTCAGTTTTCTCCAGAGGTCTATCATACCTAACTTTTCTAATGTTCTATTCACCTCCTTAACTTCTTTCTTGTTTATTTTGTGGTTAGATTTATCTAGTAGAGAGAGGGGGAGGTTCAGGTCCCCCACTAGTATAGTTTTGCTGTCTATTTCTTCCTGTAACTCCCTGAACTTCTCCTGTAAGAATTTGGATGCTATACCATTTGGTGCATATATGTTTAGTAATGATATTACTTCATTGTCTATGGTGCCTTTTAGCAGGATGTAGTTTCCTTCCTTATCTCTTTTGATTAGATCTATTTTTGCTTTTGCTTTGTCTGAGATCAGGATTGCTACCCCTGCTTTTTTTCTTCAGCTGACGCATAATATATTCTGCTCCAGCCTTTTACCTTTACCCTGTATGTGTCACTCTTTTTCAAATGTGTTTCCTGTAAACAACATATTGTAGGATTATGGTTTTTAATCCATTCTGCTATCCATTTCCATTTTATGGGAGAGCTCATCCCATTCACATTCACAGTTCTGATTACTATCTCTGTCTTCTCCATCCTTTTCCCCTTTATGCTTTTCTTTCTCCTTTTTCCTTTCCCCCTTCACTAGTGTTTGCTTTTTGACCACGCCTCCTTCAGTCCCTCCCCCTTTCCCTTTTCTTCCCCTTTAGTCTTACTGCTTCTTCCCTTCTATTCCCCCCTCCCTTTTCTTTCCCCTTTTCCCTCCTACTGCCTATAGGGCAAGTTAGATTTCTATACCTAACTGATTATATGCCCTTCTTGAGCCAAATCTGATGAGAGTAAGGTTCAAACAATGCTCCCCCCCTTTCCCTCTGCTGTAATAGGATTTTGTGTCTTTTCCTGTAATGTAATTTACCCTTGTCTGCCTCCTCCTTTCTCAGTACATTTTCTAAGATCAGATTGATCCACTTATTTGGATCCATTTAACCCACTTGATTAGATTTTTTTTATCATTACATCAAAGTCAACTAATATCCCCCCTTTATGTATACTCCTTTAACAATAACAATAAAGTTCTCAAGAGTTGCAAGTGTCATCTTCCCTTGTAAGGAGGTAAGCAGTCCCCCTTATTAACAACATATTATATCTTTCTGTCCCATTTACCTTTTTATGTCCTTCTTGAGTCCTGTACTTGAAGATCAAATTTTTTGTTGAGCTCTGGTCTTTTTATCAGGAAAGTTTGGAAGTCTCCTATTTCAATGAATATCCATCTCCTCCCTTGAGAAATGGTGCTAATTTTTGCTGGGTAATTGATCCTTGGCTGCATTCCAAGCTCCTTTGCCTTATGGAATATCATGTTCCATGCCCTGCGGTCTTTTAATGTAGAAGCTGCAAGGTCCTGTGTAATCCTGACTGTGGTTCCATGATATTTAAATTGTTTCTTTCTGGCTGCTTGCAGCACCTTCTCTTTCATCTGGTAATTTTGGAATTTTGCTATTATATTCCTTGGCATTGTCAATTTGGGATCTCTTTCAGGTGGTGAGCGTGGATTCTTTCTATGGTTATTTTCCTTCTGGTTCTAGGACTTCAGGGCAGTTTTCCTTTATGATTTCCTGAAAGATACTGTCCAGGCTCTTTTTTCATCATGATTTTCAGGTAGTCCAATAATTTTTAAATTGTCTCTCCTGAATCATTTTCCAGGTCGTTGTTTTACTGATGAGGTATTTTACATTTTCATCTATTTTTTCATTTTTTTGTTTCTGTTTGACTGATTCTTGCTCTCTCATAGAGAGTTTCCATTTGTCCAATTCTAGTTTTTAACAGATTGTTTTCTTCTGTTAGTTTTTGTACTTCCTTCTTCAATTGGCCAATTGTGTTTTTAGGGACTTGTTTTCTTCAGTGTATTTTTTTTCCAATTGGCCAATTGTATTTTTGAAGGACTCTTCTACCTCTCTCATTTGACTATTAAAATCCTTCTTGAGCTCTTCTAAGAAGGCTTTTTGGGCTTCAGACCAGTTCATATTCCCTTTTGTTTTGCAGATGTGGGTTTGTTGACAATGTTGTCCTCTTCAGAATTTCTGTCTTGATCTTCACTCTTCTCATAATATGAATCTATGGTATGTTTCTTTTTACTCATGGTGTTTCTTTATTCCCTGGCCTTTAAAGAGATTGAGCTCTCCTGCTGGGGAACAGAGGCACTGACCCAAGCTTCTTGTGTTGGGAGCCTAGGTCTTGGTCACTGGCTTTGTGTGCTGGGGCCTCTTATGTTGGCAATTGGAGGCTGTAGGTTTCTGGCAGCTTACCTCTGTTGGGCTGGAATCAGCAAGGCTGGAACTTTCAGGCAATTCTAGGTTGCCTGCTTTTCCTTTCCTTTAGCTTTCTTCAGCTCCTTTTAGATGGGTGGCAGGGTGTTTATCTGCCTGGGGCCCCTTGCAGTGCTGCTCCTCTTTCTGCTAATGCACTGGGAGATTCCTTTGTAGGTAGAGTGCTAGGCACCTGGTGGTTTTCTGAGCTGGCCTCCACCAGTAACTCCACCCTCACTGAGGCACTCAGAGGGCCAGATGTTGGTGTTTGCCTGCTGTACCACCTGGGCTTCAGGATCTCTTCCTGGTTGACAATTGGAGGCTGAAGGGCTCTGACATCTCATCTGCTGTTGGGCTAGAACCAGTAAGGATGGGTCTTTAGGAAGACTTTAGGTTGCTTTCTTCTGCTCCTTTCAAATGAATGCTGCATGGTACTTATCTGCCTGGGACTACTTTCACTTCTGCATCCCTTAATTTTTGCTGAGGCACTGGGAGATCCATTTGCTAGGCTACTGCACTGCTGTTCCCCATCTCTCTTCTAGTTCAGCTTTTTTTCTGGGGTCATATTTTCTGGGTTTTCAGAGGTTGATAGGGGAGAGTGAGAATGACTACCTTTTTTACTCCGCCATCTTGGCTCCTGGAAGTGGAAGTCTCCAGGGATTGCTTTATTACAGATCATATTCTATCCATAACCTAGGAAATCCTTGAATTTCTTCTAAATTTATATTTAATTCCTTATAATGTGGGTAAAAATGAGCTATTTCCTACTCAACCATTTCTACACAATTTTTCTTTTTATTACTCAGAGTAGTTTGAATGCATTATTTTCTTACATTTTGCTATTTCTGATATTGGTTAAAATATACAATGTCAAAATTGATGTATCCATAATTCACTATATAGTATTTCTTCTAATTTTGGATTTTTTTTTACCACATAATACAAATTTCAATTAGATGACATTTCTTTTTTCCCTTGGGAAGGGTTTGTAATTAGGTATACAATTACCACACAAAATAACAAAAAGTTTTACACATATTTATATGTACATATGCATGGTTATGTAGACATAGAATTTTGTCACTGAATCTTTGTATTACATGAAGTTTCGCTATTTTGACATCTTTCTGTGATGTATTATCAATATAGACGAAATAGGTTATTTTAATTATTTAAAATCTAAAAAAATTTTGTACAAGTAAAACCAATGTAGATAAACTTAGAAGTAGAAAATTTGGAGGAGAGGATCTTAGCCACAAATTTCTCTTATAAATGTCTCATTTATAAAATTTATGTGGAATTAATTTAAATTTATAAGAATAATAATCATTATCCAATTAATAAATGATCAAAGAATATGAATAGATAGTTTTCAGTGGAAGAAATCCAAGACATCATTTGCCATCTGAAAATTTACTCTAAATCACTAATAATTAGAGAAATGTAAATTATAAACAACTGAGTTGCTCCCTCATACCCATCAGGTTGGGAAATTATAAATATTGGAAGGGCTGTGAGCAAGCAGGTATTTTAATTCATTTTTGGTGGAGCTGTGAACTGGTCTAAACATTGTGGAAAGCAATTTGCAACTATATCTAAAAATCTATTAAATTGTGCATACATTTTGACCCAAGATACTGCTACTGGTACCATACTCCAAATCAATCAAAGAAAGAAGAAGGTGCCCATTATCTACAAAAATTTATAGCAGCTCTTTCCACAGTGGCAAAGAATTTAAAACTGAAGGGGGTGTCCATAAATTGGGAAATGACTGAACAATTTATGATATATGAAAGTGATGTGATATTAGTCTGTAATTAGAAATGTAGAAGGGCACCATTTCAGAAGAAAAAAAACTGGGAAGTCTTGTATGAACTGATGCAAAATGAAATGAGTACAATTAGGAGAACAATTTATACAATAATAACAATATTGTAAAGATAAACAACTCTGAAAAGACTTAGAAACTCTAATCAACACAATGACCAGCTACAATTTCAAAGGACTCATGATAAAATATGCTATTCACATCCAAATAAACAGCTGGTAGACTCAAAGTACAGATTAATGCATATTCCTCTCCTCTCCTCTCTTTTCCTTCTTTCTTTTCTTTTCACTCTCTTTTTCCTTTGGGGCACATGAGGTGTTCAGGGAGAACTAGCACCTCTTTGAGGAGGGCTTGTTGAGCCCTTTTCAGAGCTGCTTATCCACTTTTGGTGTCCATCTACCACCCTACTCTTGCCTGTGCCTCCAAAAAGCTGTAGTTTGTATAGTGACTGAACCCTGGTAAACCTTCTTTCGGATGGGCTAAACCAGGTAGACGGTAAGCAATGGGTTTCAAACCCATCAGTGAGTTGCAGAGGGGTGTCTACTCTAAGCATGTGAAAACTTCCCTAGCAGAATAAGTGCATGTGAAAAATTTGTTCCAATGACCATGAAGGTGGTAGAAGAAGGATGCTATGGAGTACTTAGAGCTTGGTCAGACATGATAGACTCCAGAGTAATCCATTGCATCCTAAGCCATTTCCAGTTGTCTTGACTTTTGTCTTGCCACTGGCTTCTATGACTCAGGAAGAAAGAGTGAGGCTGAGGCCTTCTTACAACTCTCCCTCACTTAAATTAGTTTTGCATGCATGTCAAAAGAAATCATCCACAACATTTTATCATTTTACATTTTACTATTCAACTATTTTATTGTTTTATTATTTTTATTATTTTACTATTCAACTTTGATTATTTTATTATATTACTATTTTATCATTTTATCTACCTTCAAGTCCTGTAGTGATGGTCTAGTAATAAAGCAGCAGGTGCTGGGAAATGTAGTCACAACCCTGCACTCAGATGGCCCAGGGTACAGGACCATCTTCTCACTAAACTGAAGCAGCAGTGGAATTTGGCAGCTCCCTGAGTGTCTAAGTAGCTTTTTAAAATATCACATTGTTCACTTCCTGGCATGAAGAAGCACAAGAAAAGGAGTCCTAAAAATGTCTGCTTCAACTATTCCTGGCCTGCTTACCCCAGTAAGCCAGGATCCCATCCTCTAGTCAAAACACACACCAAAAAAAAGTGTACAAAAGAGTTTTGTGAAAATAATTCCTCTTACCATTGGTATGTGGAAATGTGTGTACATTTATGGACAATGCAAAACCCAGTAGGCCTGAAAGACAAAGAGATAATCTTTTTCTTGGAAAACACTCATTTATCTGAGAGCCTGTGTGGCTTCAGAAAGGGCCAAGGAATGGCTGACATAGTGTTTGCTTCCTGACTCTGGGAGAAATGCTAGGAGCAGAGCAGGGGTCTGTACACAGTGTTCATCAATCTAAACAAGGCCTTCGATACTGTCAGTTGTGAGGATTTGTGGAGGATCGTGATGAAATTCAGATACCCAGAAAAGTTCATTAGTATTGTATGCCAGTTCCATGATTATATGCTTGTATGAGTTCTGGATAATGGATGACACTCTCACACTTTCCAAGTATTCCATGGAGTAAAGTAGGGCTGGGTGCTTACTCCCATGCTTTTTGGTATGATGTTCTCAGCAATGTTGTCAGATGCCTTCAATGAGATCAAAAATGGCACTGAGGTCAGCTACCACACTGAAACTATTTAACTTGAAAATACAAGCCAAGACCAAAGTGGAAGGGGAGTTGATATGTGAATTTTTATTCACAAATGATCATGTACTCAATTAAGTCACTGAGGCTCAGATGCAACAGAGTATTGATCACTTCTCTGTTGCTTGTGCTAATTTTGGTCTGACAACCAACACTAAGAAAACAGAAGTCCTTTACCAGCCAGCACCATATCATCTATATGTGGAACAATGGGTCACAGCAAATGAAGAAATTTTGAATCCTATGGATAATTTTACTTATTTTGGCAGTACACATTTGGGATGTATAAATAAATCAAGAGATTGACTTATGCATTGCCAGAGCTAGCTCAGTGTTTGGGAGGCTCTGAGAGAAAGTATGGGAGAGGAGACTTATTAGGCTACCCAAAGTGAAGGTCTACAGCGCCATTGTGGTGACCTCATTGTTGTATATCTGTAAAGCCTCGACAGTCTGCCAGCACCATGCCAGAAAATAGAATCAATTACATTTTAACTGTCTCAGGAAGATTCTGAAGATAATTTGGCAAGATAAGGTACCAGACACTGAGATCCCTTCTCAAGCTGAATTGTCAAATATTCAAACTCTACTGTAGAGAACGTGACTCTGAATGGCTGGCCACATTGTTCAAATGCCAAATATGCATTTGCTTAAATGACTATTTTCAGAGCTCTCACACAAGGCAAATGCTCACATGGTTGTCAGAACAAGCAATGTAAGGACACACTCAAGGTCTGTCTGAAGAACTTTGGAATCAATTTTGACATGGGAGACATTGCTACAGGACTATCCAGCATGGCATGCCTGAATCAAAGTTAGTACTGTGCTCTACAAGCAAAGCAGAATTGCAGTAGCTCAAAAGAAACATGAAAAGTGCTAATTTAGAGATACCCCCAACTCAAATATTCATGCAGACTATCTGTGCCTGACCTGTGGTATAGCCTTCTAAGTTCATATTGATGTGGTCAGCCATAGTCAGAAACACTGCTCATTGCTCCCAACAGTTCGATGTAATTGTGGTCTTCTTTGAATATTTTTTAAAAAAAATTAATAATTTATTTTAATTTATCAACGATCACTTCCCTAAGTTTTTGAGTTTTCCATTTTTCTCCTCCTCCCTCCCCACCTCCCTCTCCAAGACAGTGTGCAATTGGATATAGTTTATACATGTATATTCCTATTAAACATATTTTCACATTACTCATGTTGTAAAGAAGAACTGGAAACGATAGGAGGAACCACCAGAAAGCGGAAACAAAACAAAGCAGAAGAAAAATATAGCAAGTAGTATGCTTCAGTCTGCATTCAAACTCTACAATTCTTTCCTTGGATGTGGATAGCATTTTGCATCATGAGACTTTTGGAGATGTCTTAGAACCTTGCATTGCTGAGAAGGGCTACATCTATCAACATTAGTCATCGCACAACATGACTGTTACTGTGTACAATGTTCTCATGGTTCTGCTCACTTCACTCAGTATCAGTTCATGTAAGTCTTTCCAGGTTTTTCTGAAGTCTGTCTACTCATCATTTCTTATAGCACAATAGTATTCCATTACATTCATATATGACATCTTGTTCAGCCATTCTCCAGTTGATGGGTATCCCTTCAATTTCCAATTTTTTGACATCCCAGAAAGAGCTGTAATAAATATTTTTGGCCATGAGGGTCCTTTTCCCATTTTTATAATCTCTTTGGGATACAGCCCTAAAAGTTGTATTGTTGGGTCAAAGGGTATGCACAATTTTGTAGCCCTTTGGGCGCAGTTCCAAATTGCTCTCCAGAATGGTTGGAACAGTGTACAACTCCATCAACAATGCATTAGGGTTCCAATTTTCCCATATCTTCTCCAGCATTTATCACTTTCCTATTTTGTCATGTTGGCCAATCTGATAGGTATGATGTGGTACCTCAGAGTTGTTTTGATTTGTATTTCTCTAATCAATAGTAATTTAGGGCATTTTTTTTTCATACAACTATAGTTGCTTTAATTTCTTCATCTGAGAACTGCCTGTTCATATCTTTCCACCATTTATCAATTGGGGAATGACTTGTATTCTTACAAATTTGACTTAATTCTCTACATATTTTGGAAATAAGGTCCTTATCAGAGACACTGGTTGTGAAAATGGTTTCCCAATTTTCTGCTTCCTTCCTAATCTTGGTTGCATTAGCTTTGTTGGTGCAAAAACTTTTCAATTCACTGTAATCAAAATTATCCATTATCCATTTTGCATTTCACAATGTTCACTATATCCTATTTGGTCATGAATTCTTCAGTTCTCCATAAATCTGACAGGTGAAGTATTCCTTGCTCTCCCAGTTTGCTTATAGTATCAGCCTTTATATCTAAATCATCAACTGATTTTGACTTTATTTTGGTATGTGGTGTGAGAGTTTGCTCTGTGCCTAGTTTCTGCCATACTCTTTTGCAGTTTTCCAAGCAGTTTCTATCAAATAGTGAGCTCTTATCCCAGAAGCTGGGGTCTTTGGGTTTATCAAATAACAGATTACTATAGATACTACTGTATCTTGCAAACTTAACCTACTCCACTGATCCACCAGTCTATCATTATATCAAAGTCAGCTTACACCCCCCCATTTCTATACCCCTTTAAAATGGTGTAATAACCATACAGTTCTCAAGAGTTACAAATGTCATCTTCCCTTGTAGGGATGTAAAGAGTTTGCCCTTGTTAATGACATGTTGTTGTTGTTTTCTGTCCCATTTACCTTTTTATGACTCTCTTAAGTCTTGTATTTGAAGATCAAATTTTCTGTTGAGCTTTGGTCTTTTCATCAGGAAGTTTCAGAAGTGCTCTATTTCATTGAATATTCATCTTCTTCCCTGAAAGATTATGCTTATTTTCACTGGATAGTTGATCTTTCGTTGTAATTGAAGCTCCTTTGCCTTGTGGAATATTGTATTCCACTCCATACGATCTTTTAATGAGGAAGCTGTAAGGTCCTGGGTAATCCTGGCTGTGGTTCCATGATATTTAAATTATTCCTTTCTACCTGATTGCAGTATTTTCTCTTCATCCTGGTAATTTTGAAATTTGGCTACTATATTCCTTTGTGTTTTCAATTTGGGATCTCTTTCAGGAGGTGATTGGTGGATTTTTCTATGGATATTTTGCCCTCTGGTTCTAGGCTCTCTGGGCAATTTGCCTTGATGATTTCCTAAAAGATACTGTCTAGGCTCCATGTTTTTCATTGGAATTTTCAGATAGACCAATAATTTTTAAACTGTCTCTCCTGGATCTATTTTCCAAGTCAGTTGTTTTACCAATGAGGCATTTTATGTTTTCATTAATTTTTTTCATTCTGATGTTTCTGTTTGACTAATTCTCACTCTCACACAGAGTTATTAACTTCCATTTGCCCAATTCTAATTTTTAACAAATTATTTTCTTCTGTTAGATTTTGTACCTCCTTTTTCATTTGGCCATTTTATTTTTAAGGAATTCTTCTCCTCTGAAAGTTTTTGGGTCTCTTTCTCTGTTTGGCCAATTCTGCTTTTCAAGGAGTTGTTTTCTTCAGTTAATTTCTGTCCTTCCTTTTCTAAGCTATTGACTCTCTCTCTTGCATACCTGTCATTGCTTTTTTGAATTTTTCCTTCTACCTCTCTTATTTGACTTTTAAAATTCTTCTTGAGCTCTTCCAAGAAGGTATTTTGGTCTTCAGACAAATTCATATTCCCTTTTGAGCTTCCAGATGTGGGCTTGATGATAATGTTGTCCTCTTTAGAATTTCTGCCTTGATCTTCACTGTTCCTATGATAAGAATGTATGGTAGGTTTTTGGGTTTGGGTTTTTTTTTCTTTATTTGTTCATTTTTTGATCATGGGGTTTGCTTATTTCCTTGCCTTTATAAATATTGAGCTCTCCTGCTGGGGAACAGGGGGCACTGACCCAAGATTTTTGTGCTGTGAGTCCGGGACCTGATCACCACCTTTGTGTCCTGGGGCTGCAAATGCTGGAAGTTGGAGGCTGTAGGGTTCTGGCAGCTACTTGGTGTTGGGGTGGAATCAGCAACACTGGAACTCTAGGGGTAGGTCTGGCCCCTGGGGGTTGCCTGCTTACCCAGGCCTTTTGCTTTCTTCTGCTCCTTGCAGATGGATGTTTTGCTGCTGTAGGATGTTTCTCAGCCTGGGACTTTCACCTTGTGTTTCACCTGTGCTTCCCAGAATTTTGTTGAGGCACTGGAAGGGAGAACACCGTGGCATGTGGTGGTTTTCTGAACCAGTTTGCCCTGGTTCCACTGCCTGTACTGAGGCACAAGGGGGTTCTGGTGTTGGTACTTGCCTGTTCCACCACCTGGGGTTCAGGATCTCCCTCTGGTATGCTGAGGTAGGGCTTTCCACTATCTTTCTGGGACAACTCCCATTCTGTACTGTTCCCCCCACCCCCAGGTCAAGAGGGACCTTTTCCACAAGCTTCCTATGGTACTGGACTGCTGCACCCCATCTTTCTGATGGTTCAGCTGTTCCAGGGTGATATTTTCTGTGCTTTCAGAGGTTAATAAGGGACAGTAAGAGTGCCTCACTTTTTTTTGTGAGGCACTTGGGGTTAAGTGACTTGCCCAGGGTCACACAGCTAATAAGTGTCAAGCTTCTTGTCTGAGACCAGATTTGAATTCAGGTCCTCCTGACTCCAGGGCCAATGCCCTATTCACTGTGCCACCTAGCAAGAAGTGGCTGGGACAAGCAGACTCTATTCAGTAAGTTATACAAATGAAAGTACAATGGAAGAAAAAAATGAAGAGGGATTTCCAACATAGGCACTTATGTGAAGCTTACTTAAAAGGTAAATTTAAACACAGCTATGGCTGGTCCGCCACCTCCCTGAGGTAACGCAGAGCAGACATCCAGGTTGGTGAACCTTATATCTCCCAATACCTCCAGTTGAGGTGGAAAACGTTATAGTGGCACTACATTTTATGTAATGTCTGGCTTTCATTTTAGATGTGTGCTTTTTATTGTATTAGGGGAAAAAAGGTCCTTCTGTTTCTATTATTCATAGGGCTTTTAACCTAAATCACTGTTGTATTTTGTCAGAGTTTTTTTCCGTGCATTTTGATATAATCTTGTGTTGTTGTTTTAAGTTTGATTATGAGTAAGCCAATTACTAATTATAATTATTCAATTAATGTGATTATGTATCACTCATAGGTTATGAGATCTTCATAATAATAAGCACACACAACATACATACACAAGTATACATATATACTGTGTATGTATGTGTGTATATTATATGTACACATACACTTACGCATATATACATATTTTATCTATTTTGGTAAAAGTACCATGTCATATTGAGAAATGGATGGAAAGAAAGAAACATATTGCTATAACTATTTCTCAGTATGACACAGTAAATTTACCAAAACACATACTGTGCTAGGACACAAAGAAATTATAAGTGCCTGTAAAAAGATAAAAATAATAAAAAAAAAGTTATGTCACAATTCAAAATAATTGGTAATTATTCCAGGGAGCACAAACAAATGATACAGACCTAACTGGATATCTAATCATGTTATCCTAATTAATAAACACAGCAAAGAAGAAATCATCAAAAATATAACTGTGGGAGAGAATATTAAAAAAGGAATGCGAAGCAAAACTTCTGAGATGCAACTAAAGCAGTTTTGCAAGGAAAACATATCCCTGATTACACAAAATACAAGAATAAGAAACAGAAATGATTAACCAATTTAGTATACAATGAAAAATTAGGAAATAAATACTGAATTCTTAAGCACAAAACCAGAATTTTTCAAAACTGGAGAAGAAACAGATAAATTGATGTGTATGTATGTGTGTGTAACTGATTTTTTAAATTCTAAAAACTGGTTCTTCAAAAGATTAATAAAATTATAAAGTGTCAGCTCATCTATTAGAAAGAAAAGGAAAAGTAAATTAACATAATACAAAATTAAACAAGGTTAAATCACAACAGAAATGAAAACAATTAGCAAATCCTACTAAATGCAGTTATATGTTAACACAGTTGAGAACATAAAAGAAATGCAGAACTATCTACAAAACTGACTGAACAAAGAATAGAGATATGAACCTGTTTTCAGAAAAAGAAATTAAACTAGTGGTGAAGGAACTAGAAAAAAATAAAACCTATTTCAAACATATTCACAGGAGAATTCTCTCAAACTTTAATAAAGCTATACTGCAAAAATGATTTTCAATAGTTCTATCAATTTCATTTTATGAGACAAATATATAACTAAAACCAAAGTCTGTAAAGAATGGCAATGTAAAGAAAGAAACCTGTGCATTAATTTCAGTAATGAATATATGTTTTAAATTTTCAAATAAAATTCCAGCAAAAGGAATATTGGAAAAATGTTTAGAAAATATTCAATATGATCAAGTTGGTTTTGTATCAGGGATTCAAGGATGGTTCAATATTAAAAATATTACTCACATAATTAGCCACATTAAATGATTAATTATTAATTAACTTAAATAATTAATAATTTATTGTGATTAACTAAAATTAATCAAATTCAAATGAAATCAGCAGATTATATCCATAGATGTAGGAAAAAGTCTTTGACAACAATCAACATTAATTTAGGATAAAAGCCCTACAAGCATAAAAACAGAAGAACCTTTTTCTAATATAATTAAAAACATATATCTACATTGAAAACACCATCACAAAATAAGGAAAAACTAGAAACTTTCCCAGTAAATACAGAACTTAAACAAGTATCCTGCCTTTCTCCAGTTTTCTTTATAATAATTCTAGAAATACTAGTACGTGCAATAATATAAGAAAAAATCAAAACCATGAACTTAAGTAAAGAACATACAAAATTATTTGTTAGCTGATAATATTCTAGATAATTAAAACTTATTAACATAATTATCCTATAAAAACATTGCAAGTCACATAAATAAACATTTCCACAAAGCAATAACAAAATCCAAATTAATAACCAAATTGATTTAAAGAAATCAAAGCTCTAAAATCTCAAGAAAATTAACAAGTATAAGGTGGGGGAATAAAGGGGGCATAGAACTTCCAGACCTTAAATGTTATTACAAAATAGTAATAATTAAAACTATTTGGTACTGGTTAAAAAATAGAAAAAAAATTATCTACGGGATAGATTATGTAAAGAAGAAGCAAAAACTATTGAGTTCAATCACTCAATGAAACAAAAGCATTGATTAAGTGCTTCCTATGTGCCAAGCATCATTCTGGGAACTAAAGGCAAGAGCAGTCCTTTCCATCAAGGAGCTTACAGTTCAATGAGGTAAACAAATATAAATGAATAGGAACACACAGAATAAATACAAAGTGGATGGGACATGACCTTAGAGGAGAAATAGCTAACAGATGGGGGAACTGGAAAAGACCTCCTTCAGAGGGCAACATTTGAGCTGGGCTTTGAAAGAAAACAGTATTTTTAAGAGGCAAAGATTAGGAAAAAGAAAGAAGAGAGAATATCAAAGAAGTGATGGTGATTGACGTTGTCAAACACTGTGGAAACATCAAGACTGAGAAAAAAAAACCATTAGATTTGGCAATTAAGAGACCACTGATAACTTTGGAGAGAGTAGGTTGTGAAGGGCAAGGAAATGGAAATAAATCATAAATGGTGTTTCCAAATTTAGCTGAGAAGCAAAGGAGAAACATGGAGAAATATCATAGCTAGTAAGAATGTTAGATATGAGTGAAATTTTTTTGGAAATTGAGGGCAGATGTGTATATGATTTCAGGCAGAGAAAGAACCAGTAGATAGTGAGTGTTTAAATATTAGAGAGAGTGAGGCTGTCAATGAGGGCAATCTATTGTAAAATAAATGAATGATGAGATGAAGGGTGCATATAGAGAGGCTGGGCTTAGCAAATTCCTTGGTCAGTGATAAAAATAGAAAGATTCTAAATACACTCCAAAAAAACAAATCTACCAACACTTTTTTGTAGTAACAAGTAAATGTAAACAAAGTAGATGTCCATCATTTGAAAAATGGATAAGCAAATTGTGGTATTTAATGTTGTAATGGAATATTACAACATTGTTGGAAGCGATGCATATAGTGAAATATTGTTGTCATGTCAACTGATACAAAGTGGAAAAAATAGAACCAGGAAAATAATATGTTCAATGATTATAACAATGTAAATGGAAAAGCTAATAAGAAACTAATAGAAACTAGATTTTATGAATTTATAATGATCAAGCTTGGTACCAAAGAAGAAATGGGAGAATGTAGCTACATTTTTCTTTCTTTTTGCTAAGATGGAACACTGAATATAATGCCAAATGTGGTTGGTGTGTTAATTAATTTTACTGATATAATATTTTCTCTGTTTTATTCATAATGAATATCTTGGGTGGGAAGAAGAGTCATATTGTAAGAAATGTAGATGGTATGAAAAATAAGATCATTAAAAACAAAATGACATGTGATCCTCTGTTTTAGACAGATATGTGCAGTGTTTAAAGGAACTATGTACTTTCCCAAAAGGAATGAGATCCTATGTATTTCTGGGCTCAAACAACACTTTTTAATGGGCTCTATAGCTTGTTCATCCAATAGTATGCAATAATCAAGGAAAATAAAAATTCTTCACTTTCTCCTCTATAGACAATTAAGCTTACTCTTTTGACTTAGGATGTATCTCATTTAGGAGATTCTGCAGTGGTTTAGGGTTTGATGCAGCCAACAAAATGTCATCTACCCTTTGAAGCACCTTATAACCTAAAGCAAACTTTGCATCAATTTAGAATCTATGCTGGACATTTTACTTGTTTTATGCCTTTTTAATATTAATAGCAATCAATAAATTACTACAAATTAATGTTAATGATCAAACAGTAAAAAGACACTAAGTTATCTCTCTACATTACCTATTTCACTTGGCTCTTCCTCAACAACTATAGCTACCAGTACTGTATCTTTAAGTGCCAAATGGATTGTTGAGAAGAACAGTTTGCGTTCACAGTTGAGAGCAAGTTAAAAGATGTCTTATTGTAAAATTGTCTTGATCTCTCTATAGAATCTGGAAGGTTGGATGTTTTATCTCCACTTCAATCACTTTTTGCCCTGTAGCTTTTGACTTTATCAGCCTGGGGATCCACAGGAATTAGGGTGCAGCCACCTCCAGTATCCATTGTTCTATTTATGTATCTCTTAACAATTTAACACCTGTAACACTATTGCCATTTTATTGGCTTCCTACTTTTGTTTATGTGTCACTGACAAAGTTTTTGAGTATTGTGTCCCCAACCTTGTTTTTTCTCTTAAGCCCTGTGGTTTTTATTGCACAACTTACATTGTATAGCATGATTTTTAGGAATGCACATGTCACAGTATAGTAGAACTGACTGTACTTTGATTATACACTATTTCCTAGTTGTCAAATGCTACTTAAGTTGTGAAAGTTATTTGAAATTTTCTACTATATTTCTTCCCTATCCTTCCTTCTTGACTTTATTACAATGGTTTTGAGATGATAATAATGAGAAAAAGAGAGACAAACAGACAGATAGCATTTATTAACCACTGATTGTATACCAGGTATAGTTCTAAGCACTGAGTTTACAAAAATAAGTCCCCTTCATTCACCCCACCTACCTCCTAAAAACAATATTTATCCTGAAGAAGCTCACATTCTAATGACAGAGGAAAACAGAAGAAAACTGGAAAGTAATCATAAGGTGAGGGAACAGAAAGGAATTGTACTCACAACAAGAAAGACTATTGTGAGGGAGGAGAAAATTTTGAGGAGTGAGAAGCTTGGGCATCTCATGCAATGTTAGTCTACGCCAATGACTCACCAATTAAGAGAGAAGGCCATAGTGTAAAGGCATGTCTTAAATATAAAAAATAGTAATAAGTACTTTCTGTAAAGCATTTCATCAGCTGTATCTATACATGATACTCTTATCAATATTTTAAGCTAAAAAACAGAGTAGTCAATACAGCCCTGAAATGACAATGTTTATCCTAAAAACCTTAAAGATTACCTGAGAATTTTCTAGTACTTTATCTTTTAAACAAATATTCATAGAGTCACATTCTAAAATAAAATCCTGATAATATTCTTAACATTTTAGATCTAAAAAAGCTTCTCAAACAGCAAAAGACAGCTTAAAATTAATAGCCATGAACACTAATGAACAGGAAAATGAGGATACTTGACAAAGACTCGTTAAATTAAATTAAAATATTTTGAGTTAGATAACTTTCGTGCTTAAACATTATTAGTCATACTTTGTTCTTATCTGTTTTATCATTACTTGGTTCTCATTCTTCACTATGTTAGTGAAATGACTCATCTTTATCAACAATTCTATTGATTGTTTCATTCAGAAATTGAGAAGACATGACTAAGAGGAGTGAAAAAAACATTATTCAAATGACACAAATGATTATTTAATGGTATGAAAGGTGAAAGCATATTTTATGTAGTTTTAGGAGTAAAATCTAGTACTAGTTTATAAAAGTTATTGGGAAACAGATTTTCTGATTCAGTTGGAGACTTTTTAAACAACTAGTTGTTTTCTAATAATTTGAATTTCATAAGAAAGGTTTTCTTATCTTTGAGGCCACAATTTTATTGAAACATGATACTTAAACCCTTTTCAAAGAAAGTGTTTAATCAAAAGCTGAATGACCATTGGTGATGTATATTACAGAAATAGTATTTTTTCTCTGTATAAAAGAGTAGACTACATGACTTTGCATTCCCTAATCTACTAGATCCCACTTCCAAAGAATTACATATAAGCATTAACTACTTTCTTTGGAATATTTGCTCTGGTCCCTTGAAAAAGGACACGAATTTCACTGTGATTCTTAGTTGTTCTGTTGGTCCTCATGACTGGGAGTTTTGTTGAAAATGATTTGAAACAGTCAGAAAGAGTCACTCCCTCAGTAAGTTATTAAAATGTCTGTAATGGGTCTCCAACCTAATTCTGAATCCTTTGCTTTTTCCAAGCTCTCCCTTACACATCCAGCAATTGAAGCAACAAATATTTCTCTCCTCTCTTCCCAACTCAGTAAGAACATATGCTTGTCTCAACAAGTGTGAAATACAACTTCAAGTGTCTGACTGCTTTCTGCTTTGTGTTTCTTTCCCTGAGCACAGTTCACCAAATAATGATCCAAGAGATGAACATTTACAGCTTTGGTGGCTAACTTGGGAATAAGAAAATTCCTGAATTCCAGAATTGCTGTCATCTGCTCACCAAGAGGTGATTCCTAGAAGTTCAACACTTCTTGGAGGAGAAATAGAATGCTGACAAGTCATGCTGCATCTGAAAGGACTAAAGAAGCATTTTTAGACGGCCAGCAGATCTGGACCTCATACATTACTAGTCCAGCAGGCCTCAGGTGAAAGTGAAATATACATCCAACAGTCCCAAGATAACCTGAGTCTTTAAGAGAGCTTACAATGATAGTGATGAGTTATTGTTTTATGCTTTAAGTATATACTAAGGTACACTAAGAGTCTTGTGTTTTAAACATTTCTTTTATGGTAGAAGAAATAAATAGCCATTTTGTACACTAAACATCTGTTCCAGAAGGAATCCTTTTAAATTGCTGTAGGGGAGATTCTCAACCTAAGTTACATATAAGTTTTATTTTTGAGATTTCTCTAAAAATTTCTTTTTATGATGGAGATATAATGAGCTAGAAAGATGGAGGCAGACTGACCCCCCTATCATTTCTTCTTTTTCAAATGTATTTCTGCATTACTTTGGTATCCAAGAGGAAGAATTTTAGATAAAGCACCAATATCTTACCTCTGGCACCTAGAGAGGCTATCACACATGAGAACCTGCTCAGGACTTACATAAAGCCAGGACAGAGATGTAGTATAAATTTGCTTTCAAGAAGTATAATTCTTGTTTAGAAAAGCTTTTTTCTGAGGATTTCACTTCCCTTAAACAGATCCCATTATAAGACCAGAACCCTTTGCTGGCCTCTACCTCTATTGGAACTTGTCTCAGGTTACTCTGAGAATTCCCCATCTTTGTGTAGGGCCCAAATCCTAGATCCCTCCCCAGGCAACTTTCCTACAACCTTGCAGGCAATATAAGAGAACAAATAATCCTCTCTTCTTTCAAGCCCAGGATGGGTAAGAATGCATCTACAACTTCCTCTTTTGTTTCTCTCCATCAATCATAAAGGGTTATGGATGTTAGTAGATAGAATAATAATTAGCTTCTTCCTCCTTCCCTCCTACTTATTCTCTTAACCTTCTTAGATCCTGTTGCCTCTAGATATTCTTTCACTATTCTTTCATTAGCTTAAGCAATATGAATTTGAAAAAAAAGTCTTGTTTTTTAAAAGACACATGAGATATTGATTTCATTGTATTGGTTTTTTTTAAAAAATTCTTTCTCGTGTTTTTTCTTTTTTCAAAGTGTTTATATGCCCAGTATAGTGCATTTTGTTTTTATTGTTACTTTGTTCCCAATGGTCCCTTTTTTCCTCTATGAGTACTTTTTCATCATATTTTCAACATCATAGTTGTTATTCATTCCAGAGGTTTTTTTTATTTTATTTTGTCACATTTTATTCTATTTTTTTTATTTCTTCTTTCTTTTAATTCATTAGATTATGTATTTTTTAGAGTGTTTGCTTTTTTGGAGAAATTTTCTGGCATGTGTTCTAACATGTCTCAACAACTGTTCTAAGTCAAGAATTCTGAAATCTCTTTATCTGACCATAATCTATGATCTTTTTGCCTCTCCCTCTGCCTTCCCACTCTTTGCTCATGTCATGACCTCCAATCTCTTGACTCCTCAATTCTCTCCCAGACCATCTCCCCCTGCACTAGCCACACTCTCCTCTTCTCCGTATCTTGACTCCTTGGTTAACCAAGTCAACTCTACATTTTCCTCTTTTCTTGATCCCTGGCTTCCCTATCATATCATCCACTATGTCCAAGCCTCAGCCTTGAATCTTCTCTACCATTTGTTTCTTTCACTCTTACACACATGGTATTGAATGAAGGTGAAGAAAATCATGCAACCATTCTGAATGGTTCTATTACAAATTTATGTTACACAGCCTCAACTTGACCCTCATCCCTGCTAGACAATTTATGATCCCACTCTTCACAGGGAATCTACCAAACCTTTTCATCGCTCCTCAAACCTCCCATATAAACCCCTTCCTTACTCTCAGCTAAGAACTATATCTCATATTTTACAGAAAAAAGCCTGAGGTCATTCATCACAGGTTCCTTCTTTTCTCCTCTGCTCATTTCCTATCACTCAGATGCCTTCTGATACCTTTTCTTCCTTCACCCCTGTCTCACATGTTTAAGTGGCCTTACTCCTTACCAAGGCTAACACCTCTACTTTTTCAAGTGATCCCATTCCAAACTGTTTCCTCAAGGAGATTGCTTCCCTTTTTTATGCCCACTCTTTCCTTTATTTTCAATCTCTCCCTCTCTAACTCATTCCCTTCTACCTACAAACATATCAATGTCTTCCCCTTCATGAAAGAAAACCCTCACTGAATCTTTCTATCCCCACTAACTATAATATTATATCTTTTCTGCCCTTTAGAGCTTAACTCTTGAAAAGGCTGCCTACCATAGGTGCATCCACTTTCTCTTCTTTCATTGCCTTCTTAACCCCTTACAATCCAACTATTGTCTTCACCAAAACTGCTCTCTTCAAAGTTACTAATGTTATCCTAGTTGCTAAATTCTGTCTTTTTTCTCAATTTTCATTCTCTTTTACCTCTCTGCAGCTTTCCTTTTGTCCATATTTATTTTTGAGAGTTTTAATTTCTACCATAACTGTAATCCTTATTTCTTCTTATAAACATTTCTTTAATGAATTTCTTTATTTTCTGAATTATTACTGTCTCTAGCAATCACTCAGTTTTTACAGAGATAACATAAAATATTTTGCCTTTTTGGTATTCTCTTTTACTAAAGTTTTCAAGTCTCTATGCTTTGCTTCATAGCATCAATTCATTGGGTTATGTCCTTTTCTGAACTGTTCATTCATGTTCCCATCTCTATCAGTCATACTGAGAGTTTAACTCAGTAGGACATTACATCATGCCCAACCTTTCTCTCTTAGTCTTTTTGTCTTTTGCCCCCTCCCTTCTTTTCCTAATAGTTTTACATCAGTCCCTATATTTTTAGGCTTCCCACCCTCTATTGTCATCCATTTTTCTCCTGTCTAGATCAGAGAGGCTGTCAAACTCTAGCTCTCTCAGTTAAGGGATAAAGTTAATGTCAGGGATCAGCTAAGCTACGTAGGCCACAATTGATTTCATAGTACCTATTTTTTGACATTTTATAAATGAATAAGGATGGAGATAGGGCCAAGACCTGTGATTTCACTAAATCCTGGGTGAGAAAACTCCCTCTTTCCAATGAAGATCTACACTTTTTCTGCAAATATACATATAATACTTGAAGACCAAGTGACTTTCATAGGCTCAACAGCCAAATATGTGTCAGAGGCATCCCTTGAACCCAGGTCTATATTATATTAGCTCAAATGTACAAATATGTATTTATAATGTAATATTTTTAAAGGATAATTGCTGTGTCTTGACAGAAAATGTATAGCAATGGATATGTACATAAACAAATACATATGGACATATATACCTCCATTTGCAGGTTTCTTGATATGCACACAAAGGTTAAGAACTTTTGTTCTAAGGAAGCACCCTTCTGCTTATTTTAACTGGAAGCATTTTTTATAGATCTGGTAATCCTAATATAGAAAAGGTCCAATGAAGAACTCTGAGTGAATACAGTCTGGAGATTGGTTTGGGAGTGATTAATCAATTCATAAGTTTAGGCAATGAACATTTACTGATTTCTTTATTGGTTGCTTTGCTCTGAGATTTCTTATGAGCTATCTATGCAGAATAACAAGCTCTTAAGCTCTAGGATGGTTGTGCAGAGTCCAGGGGAGGCCACAAGAGCCAAGATACTCATGGTTATAAGAATAGCCTTGGGGTGTAAGAAAAACCTTCCTTTTATCCTCCCTTGGGTTTTTCAATCAAATATAATACTCAATGATCCTGAAGCACAGATTTGGAAGTGAAGGTAATAGATCACATCTTGATTCTCCATCCCTGACCTAGAATGCTTAGAAAATGAGAACAATTAATGTGTGTCATAGATGTTACTATTCTGCTACAAAAGAGGTTATTTTGGTTTTGTTTTGTTTTTGTTTGTTTGTTTTTGCCCCTGCTGGTAATATACCTTCTAATATCCAGGTTATCCAAATGGCTAGTTTGTATCTACCTCATGATACAGACTAAACACCTCATGACATTCCCTATCTCTAGTTTTCCTTATGCCTCAGTAGTTGGAAAAGAATAACTTTAGTGAATTTCATTTGGTTAAATTTTTTTATCCAATTGCGGTCATTTTTTTCTTTTCTTAGCATGGCTGCTGATTTCCCACAATATCACTCATTTGCAGAGGCATTTGCTGCCAAATGGAAGAATTAATGAAGATGGGACAGACTGATCACCTTCCCTTTCTATTTTAGGGGAAGAATCTTACAAACCCAGGGTGCAGAGTGGGGGATGGAAAGCTCAATTCAAAGTGCTTGGTTGAATTCCTGTTGCTTTGAAATTGCAAGGGCAACATCTGGCTTATAGTGTGTTGTGTGTGTATATGTGTGTATGTACATTTATGTAGAGGAAAATGGAATTGGAGATTCCTAGCTACTGACTCTTATATGGCCTCCACCTTTTGCACAGAGACCTTTCTTAACTCCTTTCTTAAATAAGTCCTGTGGGCATGACTTTCTTATCCAATCCCTCCAATCCGTTCCTCACTCTCTTCTTTACTTACACACATTTTAACTGCTGATAGAACATAAAGAAAAACTAAAATTGACTAAAACCAGCTGCCTCTAAGGCAGGGGTTCTAAACCTATACATGGTGAACCTGGCTTTTGTAAACAATTTTGATACTAACATTTCAATATACTTGGCTTCTGTTGGAATCCTATGTATTTTATTTGCTACATTTAAAAATAGTGTTCTGAGCAGAGATTCATAGTCTTCATAAGACTACCAAAAATGTTAATGACACACACAAAATTAAAAACGTTGTTCTGGGCAGTGGTTCATAGTTTTCATGAGACTACCAAAATGGCTCATGACACACACAAAAAAAGTTAAGAATCTTTTCTCTAAGGAAGCATCCTCGTGCTTGCCTTATTTCTTTACCCCTAATCAACAATGATTATTCATGATTTGGGCTTAATTATTCTTGATTCAGGACATTGGTCTGTATTTGCATGGTTTTAATTTTTCCTCTGTTTTTTAAGGAGTTATGAAATATTAAAAATCAATCAAGATCCTCTCATATATTTTTATGTCAAAACTCCCAGCAAGGATCACACCCATAATTGCTGCATAGTTCTCTGCCCCTTTCTCTCATTTGCATACCTTGCTGATCACTGCCCTATTTTCTGACTTCCCTTTCAGAATAATGAAGCATCCAATAAGAAGGTACTATGAGAATTAAAACTCTCTGTTAAGCCAGAATTCCATACTAATGAAATAGCTATGTAAGCAAAGCAAAAAAGAACAAGTAAGCTTTGAGCTTTACTTAAGTCCTTCACTCAAGGGAAAGGGGAAAAAGGAGAAGATGGGAAAAATGCATTTATCAATATATTTTTTTTTCAGCCAAACACAAGGTTTATTAGAACATCCATCATATTGAACAGGCTCTGGGAGTCTGAACATTAGTAAGTTATTGGCTAGATTTTAAGAATCTGAGCAGTGTCTAGATTTTAAGAATCAGAGCAGTATCTAGATTATAAGGATCAGAGCACCTTAATAGAGACAAGATGGACCTTATATACATTAAGACTGTGGGAGGGATCTAGGAGTGGCCAAGTGGTCTATGAGGTAATAGAATTCCAGGGACCTGGACTTCTTGGCCAAGGGAGTATGTAGCCTAGATAGGATTAAGGATGGGAAGTGGCCTGGGGTCATAGGGAGGTCCACAAGGAAAGGCCAGCTGATGGGATTATAGCCTCAGGGGAAGACCAGAGATTTGGCTATGTGGGGAAGTCCAGGGTTTCCTTTTGGGGGTCTAGATCCCATCTTCATCATTCCCCACTCAAACAAATGAGACCCAAATTCTTTTGGGGTAAGGGGCAAAGGTCTGGGATTCTGGAAATGCTTCCTGCTGACAAGAAGCATAAAGCTGTCCCTGCCTTGAGGGGGTCCCAAAGAGGAGGTTGACTGGAACAGAGAACAGGCTGCATCCAGGGAATGATGGGGGGACATTTGCTGGCACCCACAGTTTGCTACTAGGTGAATGACCTAGTCTGGAAGACATAAATCTGCCAGAAAAAAAACTGCAGGGCCCAAATATAAAGCAGAGATTAGATTTAAGGCACAACTTTGAGAGGATAAAACATCCTTAGCTCTGTTTGGATTCAGATAATTCAGTTTTCCAACCATGCAGTATCAAATTCACCTCATAGACAGACTCAGGAATAGCCAGGTGGGTAGCAGTCCCTTTGAAAGGAACATAATGGGGAAACTAAGCAAGAAGGATCCTATCTTAGACTGAGGCTAAATTTATCCTCTCAGCTTTTCCTGATGCTGACTTCCCACCAGTATCACATACTCTGAGTAACTTGCAGCATTTCTCTCAGATTGTGGATTATTGATTATCAATGGATTATGATGTATCAGACAACTCAAAATCAAATACTATAAGCTTTTACCTGAAACAGCAAGTTTCACTAATCACAGCTTAGGAAAAACTTTTCCAGGATTTACATCTCAAACTTATAATTGTCCTGGTGTAAAAAGCCAATTATTAGAGATTTACATACACTTGCAAATTCTCAGCAAGCCATACATAACACAAATAAGCTTTTTGGGTAGTTTGCACATAAAAACAATAACCAATAATAGCCAAATCATTTTAGCAGCAACCAAATTATGAGAAATTGTTTGACATAACTGATGCAAAAAGTTCACTAATTTGAAACTTGAAACAAACCCATTACCAATCAGGTGACTTCAGTTTTGTTAAATGAATTTCCAAATTACTTTACACAGAGAATCAACATCTCATCATTAACAGTTAAAACTACAACTTTTAAAAGAGTGTGCTTACCCAAGTTCAGAGGTTAACTTTATTACCTTGAGCAGGATGTGCTGAACCTGGGTGATGCTTCCAGGCAAAGCTTGCCCTAGGGCCCAAGGCCATTGACAAGGGACGCCCAAAAAGTAGCTCTACCCCTCCCCCCTCCTTCCTTTCCCAGGTGGGACAGGGTGAAATCAAAGGTGAGGGGGAAAGGGTGAAATTCTCTTCTCCTACGAGAGGGGTTAACAGATACTCTCTTGACTTAAGAGAAGGGAGTGACAAGGGTTGTAAGGAGGTCTTTCAAAACTCCTTAGTGATCAATCACAAAACCTGCCAAATGTGCTAAGATAGTTTTAGCTGTTCTAACTTTTACCTGTAACCTCCGTGAAGGAGGATTAAGGGGTGAAGAGAGAGGGGAGTAAGTAAGCCTCAGGCAACCAAAAAGAAACTGCAATTTTCCCCAATTCTCTAGTGCTGAAAGAATTAATAGAATTGGGCATACAGTTTCCAGATAGGGCATCTGTCCTTGTCCTTTATGCTGTGGAAGGTGTACCCAGTTCCTTGGCCTTGAACCAAACCAGCGGACCAAGAGCCTGAGAGGGTTAGGCCGAGTGTGAGACAGCCTCATAACTGTCTGCTCAAAAAGCTCCTCCAAACCCTGGTGCTTGGAGAGGGACCCCAACTCCAGAGCAAGAAAGAAGGGGTGAGGGGGGAGGCTTATATACTTTCCAGTCTTGGCTGAAGAAGAACTTGGAGTTAGGCAGTTTCCCTGTGCCGGGCCACCACAATGATGAGGTTTAGGAGTTTAGGGGTGCTGGGTCCCCGAGATCATGACACAGGGATTCTGTCTGAAAGAATTTGACCCAAGCCTTCTTTCAGCCAAAGACAAGGTTTGTTAGACATCCATCATGTTGCACAGACTTTTAAGGAGTCTAAACATTAGTAAGCTATTGGCCAGATTTTAAGAATCTGAGCAGTGGCTAGATTATGAGAATCAGAGCCTCAATATTTTCAAATGTGCTACCTAGCAACAATTTGGCTCTTTCAGACATGCTGCAGCACAAAACTCAAGTGTCCTGACTTCTCATCCCTTTATCACAATTTTTCTTCCTCTCTCTCCCTCTTTCCCTCTTTATTTTTCTCTCCCCATCTCCTCTTTTTCCTTTTTATCTCTGTCCTCTCCATCTCTCTCTACTCACTTTCCCTGTTTCCACCTTTCCCTTTCCCTTCCTTTTAATTTTCCCCTTTCTCTCTTTGTCTGTCCCTCTCTCTCCCTCTCTCTCATTTTTCTCCCTTTTCTCCCTCTTTCCTCCTCCTCCCCTTTTCCTTCTCTTCACTTCCTATGTCCCTGTGCTCATCCTACCTCTTGTGACATCTCTCCTATGGAGTAAGGAGAGATAGTGCAATTTTAAGTTTTACACAATTGTTACACCTCCCAAAGGCTGATATAGTCAGATACTAAGAACTCTTCCTCCAACAGAAACTGGTCTCCTCTTCCTTCACAGACTCCATATTGACTCTTTCTCTTGGCATACAATTCCCTTCTCCCGTATTAGGCTACATTATACTGCTGCATACCTCACCGATCTAGAGTTGCCCATTTTACTCCCATCAACAGAGGCTAATCTAATGTTCTTCCCAAAGGGAATGTTGGGGCTTAGAATGAGCTACCACGAAGAGGAAGCTTTAAAGGGACAGCACAAAGCTATTTGAAGCTCAAACATTTAAGTCTAACAAAACTATTACACTAGCAGCAGGGACATCCTGGAATCAAGTTGGAGGAATAGTTTAGGGGAAAATAGTCTTTGGTTGTCTTTTTTTTTTAAGTATAACTTACCTCATAGGAAAGTTTCCTTTCTTTTGTTACCATATGCCTCTTTATTTCCATGTTCTTACTCTTTTGAGGTGGTGAGATACCTCCTCTGACTGTATCATCTTGCTAGAATGCTCACTTTATCTTTTTTATAAAATAGAATCAGAGACCTTTAGGACTGAAATAGAATTTATAGAACACCTAGCAAAATAAAACCCTTCATTAAATAGATGATAAAACTTTGGCTAAGAAAAGTTTTTGCATTTCATATGATTAATTTGAAGGCATGGGATCAAACTTGAGCTAACCAATGAAGAGGCCACATTAAAACTAAAAATAGAATACTTAAGAAACATGCTGGTGGTTCTTCCAAATTTTTAGACAATAAGCTTCTTTTCCATACTTTCAGACATTAGATTCCTTTTCAAATTTTCACACATAGATCAACAAATTAACAAACAAAAGAAGAAAAAAATTGAGAGAAGGTGGGAGGCACACTTAAAAAAAAAAACAACTGACGCTTACGTGATGCCTTCTGTTATTTAACCTAAAGTGAGATTTTCTTTGGTGTCTGCTTAAAATTTGCTTAGCCTACTTGCTTTTATTTTTAATATATATTAGGGATATAAAATTCATTATGATAAACCTCTATAGATTTGAACAGAGAGCCTCTGAATCTCAAGGAACCTCAACTTTTGCAGCTTAGACCAAGTAACCCTGTCACATTACTGCCACTTTGCAGTATACCTAAATCAAAGGAGCATTTCTTTAGAAGTATATTAAATATTTGAATACCATAACTGAAAGCCTTATCTCACTGGGAACTTCTCCTGTGGGATCTAACTATTGTTTCAATCACTTAGGACTTGGACTTCTTGTCCAATAAAAAAAAAATGAACTGAATTAGGAAAAATGCATAGTAGTATAAAAAAAATTGATGAGTTGACCAACTTTCTATGCATTTGTTCACATTAACCGCAAACTTCAATTTTTTAATCAAAAGCCCTGCCACTGTTGGGGTCCCAGTGGAGTTCCTCAATCCTTTCACATAGAGCAGTGTCATCAGGAGACCAATGAGGTTAATTAAGACTTGCCACATTTACTGGTCACCAGAGGATTCAGTTCAAAACTGTGTGGTTGCTGTCGCTCACTTTGAGAATGACAAACAGTGATGTCAGCCAATGTGGCTGCTGACCTCACAGATACAGGGAGACCCAGAATCATTTTCTATAGCTGAATGAGCACCATTTCCTAGAACAAAAGAAAGCACTCTTGTTCAGAAAGTTCTTAAATACACATAGCTCCAAACTATCGCAACCACATCAATCCTCAAACTCTGTTTCACCGAAGAGGAGGGGAAAAAAAAACAACAACTTTCTGAAATCTGTCCCAGGAGTCCTGGATACCACTTCCCACATGACTTTTTCTTTTTCAATATCTCCCTGTTCCTAGCCTTCAACATCCTCCAATGCAGCTTTTATGTCTGAATACAAATAAATCCAATCAAAGTTCATGTCAATATAGACTTACCAGTTACACTGCCTCATCTGAGATTCACTCCAGCTGGGAAGGGTCCTTGTCCTTGGCTGATTATAGATGTGCCTCCTGAATGGTACTGTTGTCTAGACCACATTTTATGGAGCAAAGAGGCAAGAGATTCAAAGATTAGAAACTGGAAAATAATGCTTGATTTTTAGTGATGACTTTAAAAGTACACATACATATGCATACTTTACGCTCAAAGAATTCTTGGGAGGTATGTTAGGGGAGATATGCATATTATCTATAATGAATAAATTGATGTAGAGGGTATTGCAAGGTCATACTTATATTTCATACCAGGAACTGGAAAAGCCCAGTCATCTTAATTGCTATTGCTTTTTATATTATGAAGATTAAGGACAAAATAAACCATACTATGGAAATAAGATATAGCCAAGATTGAGTCAGATCCCTGAGGAAGTCATTAGCAAAAAGGGTTCATGAACAACTGTCTAGGTGACATGATAAAATCAAAGTTTCAGGCATTAGACATACAAGATTTCTTTCTGTACACTCTATTAGTTTCTAAGAGCTTCAATCCCAAGAAAGATTGGCTTATTTTAACCTTGTGAATCCCATGGTGTATGTTTCCTTGACTGAGGATGGCTGAGGTTTGCCTAGGAGAGAAATTGTAGTAGCAAGAAACTATTTCATCTTTCACTGTTGCCTGACCACCTTTATATTTAATATAATTACCTTTGCTTCCATCTCTAGAGTGAACTCCTCTTTTAGATATATAAACCAACACAAAGTAGATAGACAAACAGAGAGGGGGAAACCAGGGGGAAAAAGTGGGCAGCTATTCCCCTCATAATCTGAGAGAACTTCCTGGGAGAGGCATGAGGTTAATTGACTTGTCCAATATCATTACATGTCAGAGAATGGGGTTTTGAACACAAATCTAACCTATTCTATGTTGATCTTTCCATCTCCTACAATAAACTACCTCTCTCCTCAATAACATGAAAATAATTCCTTTTTTCCTCCTAGTGTTGTTTGATAAGTGGGGTGGAAGGTGTTTTACAGAACTTAGTGAAATCTTTGGGTAAGTAAGTTTGAGAAACATTTTCCAAAGTTTAGCATATAACATGTTATGTGCTATAATACACAGGTTATAAAACAACTACATAAGATAGGTCAAAGGGACATAAGAAGACCTGTAGTACTCTCTGTTATTACACACACACACACACACACACACACACACACACACACATTTGTGTATATATGTGTGTGTGTGTATACACATATATTCTCTAAGTTCTCTCTGACTACAAGTTGAAGAAGAATAGGAAGAATGAATTTCCTTATTAAGTGTTCACCATAACAATGAAATCATAGTTCTGGTCCAACAAAAAAAAAGAAAAAAAGAAAAGAGAAGATGATGGTATGAACAAAATGAGTACAGTCTTCCTATATGTTTTATATGTGTGTGTATTTACAGATAGAACTGTAAGACTATTCTTCAAAGAACTATTTTTTAAATCCAAAGGACATTCTAGAAACCAATAAATTAATAATCTCACCTTTTTCTTAATTTGAGATCATTTATTCACAAAGGGAAAAAATAAAATGGCTAATGTAAACACAAGTCCACTCTCATAGCTAATTGGCCAGTAATGCTAAAGTAATATTTAAACTTCCAGAAATCTGAAAGCATCTGTTCATAGATAATAGTTAACATCAAAATCCTGGAGACCATCTATGAAAGTAATCTAGGTTCTAGTCACTATGTAATGGATCAGCGTATTGCTTATTTTTACATTAATATCTGGGATATGCAATATTAATATGCTCTATGACTTCAAATTGTCACTATTCTTAACACTATTAATAGAGATTAATTTAGCAGATTTATGTGGCATTTTCCCACAAAACACCTTATACACATAAACCATAGTAGTTTTCAATTTTATAATTTATTCATGTGAATACCTCATATTAATGGGCCCTGAACCCATACTGCAAAGCTTAAAGAACAAATTATCAAGGAAATACAATAGTAATAACATTCATAAACCCAAATCACAATAGAAATAAGATGTAGTGTCAGGATCACCTAACTTTGAGGAGAGTGGTTTGGAAGGATAGTTGTTGTCATTTTAATATGCCAAGGTAAAATCAGTATTTCCACCTTGTTAATGTATGGGAATCCAAAATATTACTAAATAAGATGATAACAACATCAAAATGAACAATATCTTCATCCTTAAAGACCTACATGGATGTTTCATGTAGGAATAAACAGTTCAAATGATCATAACCACTTCTCCAGAATTAGGATCCTTACATAATTCTATAATTTCTACAATTTCATTACAAAAATTTCAAAAATGAACATTTTAGAGACAAGGTAAATGGACTCAGGAAATCTAATCAAATAATGAACTATATATGCTCAGTACCTAGTATATTCTTAAGCTGTAAATTAAACATATATATGAATAATAATACCTATCACTTATATAGATTTATTACGTGCTATGTACTGTTCTAAATGCTTTACAAATATCATCTCATTTGATCCTTACAACAACCCTGGGAGGAAGGTACATTTATTATGCCCATTTTATAAATGAGGAAATGGAGGAAAGCAAGGTTAAATGAATTTCACATTGTTACACAGCTTGTAAGTATCTGAATTCAAATGTGAACTCAGGCCTTCCCCACTCCAGTTCTGGCCCTCTATTCACTATGTCACTTAGCTGTCTATATGTACACAACTTTCATCTAAATATAAGGAGGAGAAAAAGCATTTATAAAACACTTATTTTTCATTGTTTTCTTTGAGATTCTTATAATTTGTGCCTCCATATGAATACTTTTATTATTTCTTCTAGTTCTAAAAAGTAATCCTTTGGTAGTTTGATTAGTATAGAACTTGGTAAGTAAATTTGTAAAGCAAAGATGCAAAAAGAATAATTTATACTAAAATATTGATATTGTAAAAAGGAACAACTTTGAAAAACTTAACAAAGCTAAATGACTGAGTGATCAGCTATGATTCTTAAGGAGTAATGCTAAAGAACACTACCCGATAGATAATCTGAGTTGGATTGGTCTGAGGCTGCCAGGATATTCTTTGATACCCCTTTTCTGCTGTGTCTAAGACTCCAGGGCCACCCTAAAGCTCAAATTCTCTTCTGGTGCTATGAAGCTATCTGACTGTCCTCCTTATGGGATCCAGTTGCTTTGCACTGCACCTTCTATCTGCTCTGTCTTGTTCTGGGTTTTTGCAGAATTATGGTAATATTTTTGTGTATTTCTAGAAATGGTAGAGGAATTGATCTATGCTCTTTTTTCTCTTGGAATCTGAGTTACTCTAGGTTCTGAAAACTGCCATCTTCTCACAAA
This sequence comes from Phascolarctos cinereus, assembly GCF_003287225.1. Lineage (NCBI taxonomy): Eukaryota > Metazoa > Chordata > Mammalia > Diprotodontia > Phascolarctidae > Phascolarctos > Phascolarctos cinereus. The sequence goes on along the minus strand of NW_027555847.1, from coordinate 286,440,198 downwards.
TCCCTTCCCTCATGGTTGATATTTATACAATCACATATCAATCATGATAATCTCTCCAATTATTTCTTTTTCTTTATCTCTGTAAAGAGTATTTTATAGTAAAATTCCAGTGTGTCCTGGTAAGAGGACACAAATATTTTATACATTCCATATTAATTTTGAAAAGAATTTATTTTTCTATCAGTTCCTCCTGTGCTTTATTGGCAATATATAGAAAGGATTATAGTTATATATACTACTTTACTGAAGTTGTTGTTTTGGCCAATTTTAGTTGAATCTAAAAAAAAAGTTCTCTAAGAAAACCAATAAATTATCTTCAAAATAAAAAGCCATATTTTTGTTTTTTTCTTTTCCTATACTTATGCCTTCAAATTTGTTTGTCTTGTCTAGTTGGAATAGCTAGCATTTCTAGAATCGTATAAAATAGTGGTGACAATGAACACCTTTATTTTTTCCCTCATCTTATTTGAAAGGGCTCTAATGTTTCTCCAATTAAAGGTAAATCCAGATGTTTGTTTTCAGTAGATATTATTTACAAAATTAAAGATCCATTTATTTCTTTGACTTTTAATATTTTAATATAAATAGAAATTATTTGTGAAAAGCTTTTTATGTATTTGTTGATATAACAGGATGATTTTATATTTATGTTTTTGTGTAGCCTATTAATTTATGGTTTTACTAATCTTGAACCAATCCTATATTCCTATTTTAATTGTAACCCGGTCATTGTGTAAATCTTTATAATATGTAATTGCAACCTCTTTAAAATTTGTGATCAATATTTTTTACATTATTATTCATTCAAAGTATTGTTTTAAAATTATCTTTCTCTGACATATCTCTCCCTGGTTTAGGCATCAGAATCACATTTGGTTCTTGTATGGACTTTTCCATTGTTGCAAATTTGGTATGCAATGTTAGAATATTTTTTTCTTTAAATACTTTGATAGAATTAATTTGTAGCCAATTTGTTCCTGATTTTTCTTTCTTTTTCTTTTAGGAATGTCTTTGTGGCTCATTAATTTTCTTTTCTGAAATTTGTGTTACTTAAATATACTCTTTTTTACTAACCTGAGTATTTTATATATTTTTATTAATATTCATCCTTAAACTAACTCGTTGGAATATAGTCAATTAAGAAGCATTTGTTAAGCATTTACTTTCTGCTAAACATTGTGCAAGTTTAGGAAATAAAAATACAAACAAAGATAAGAAGCTTGCATTCTAGTTCGGGGAAGGATAACACATAAAAGAAACTGAAAAGTTTGTGAGAAGGTGTGGTTGGGGGAAAAAGAAGAAGGTGCACAGTGTAAGGGGCATGTCTGGGAAAGTCTGGAATGTATACTGGAGACTAATGAATACATGGCTGGCCTGGGTGTCCCTAAATAAAGATTCTGGGAGGAGCCATCCAATTGAAGTTAATGGGATAGAAGGTATTTGCAGTGTATGAATTCCAGAACTGAAGTTAAATTCCAAGATATGGTAGTAAGTGTGGAGTGCATCCTGGAGAAGAATGGAAACATGGCTGGCCAAGAGCATTTTACTTATATAGAAGTTCTAATAATTACCTTTGTTTCCCTTGCATTTCTTGTGAATTTTTCTTTTTCCTTTTTGATATCAGCAGTTTGGATTTACTCTCTCTGTGTCTCTCTGTCTTGCTCTCTTTTTATTAGATTAGCTAAAGTTGTTTAGTTTATTGTTTATTCTTTAAAACCAGTTCTTTTTAAATATATTTGTTGAATGATTTAATTTAATTAATAATATTATCTTCATGCTTTTCCATTTTTTTGTTTGCTTTAGTTAGAACTTTTTTAATTTGTTGCTATCTAGGTTTGTTTTTTGGTTTTTTGGGGGGGAGAAGGGGGACATTGTATTCATTGCAATTCATTAATTGGTTCTTCTGATGAAAGTGTTTAAAGATACTCATCTTAAGTACTGCATTGGTTAGAGCCGCAAGAGTCATTGTTGTTGGTGGTGTTTTGATGTTGACTTATTGTTGCAATTTTATTTAATCAAATTGTCTGTTTTTTTCTATGATTTGTTTTTAACCTTTAAATTCCTTGGGATTAAATTGTTTGGTCTACCTTTAAGTTTTAGTCTTTTTTTTTTCAACTTTTCTTCATTGATTATAATTTTATTATACCACAGTAAACAAAATATATATTCACTATACCTAATTTTTTCATTTATGTATACATTTCTATACCTATCACATGGTCAATTTTTGGAAAAATACCATGTGCAATTGAGATATATGTATGTGTGTGTATCTATACATATATGTGTTCATATATATATATATATATATATAGTATGTGTGTGTGTGTATATATATACACATATATATAGTGCGTGTGTGTGCATAGGTATATATATGCACACATACACACTATATATGTATAGATATATATAGTTATAGTGTGTGTGTGTGTGTCTGTGTGTGTGTCTGTGTGTACACACTCTTTAGTGGCAGCTAGCAGAAGATAGAATGCTAGACCTGGAATCAGTAAGACCTGAATTCAAACCCAGCCCCAGAAACATACTAGCTATGTGACCCCAGACAAGTCACTTGACCCTGACCTGCTTCAATTCCTATTAAAATATGAATAATAGTTTCCAGGGTTGTTGGGAAGATCAAATGAAATAATATTTGTAAAACACCTAGCACGGTGTCAAACCCATATTAGGGGCTTTATAAATACTACATTATACTATATTATAGTTATATATATATATATATATATATATATATATATATATGTATGTATATATATGTATATGTATATATATATGTATATATATGTATATATATAAATATGTATTATATATAATATATTATTATATATTATATTATTATGCATTATATTATAGTATTATTATACTATATTATATATTATATTATTATGCATTATATTATAGTATTATTATACTACTGAGTACTATATTAACATTATAATTATATTGATACTTCCATTCAGTAGTCATCATAAATCTATCATTTATCATATCTTACTTTTATAAAAATTATATTCAGGTGTCAACACTTTTTTATCTATTTTTTGTTAGACTTTCCCACTTCTGAAAGGTACATGGCTATGCTATCAAGGGAATTAAGTTTTGATATTTTTTCATCTTTGGTGCTTTTAAGAATGATATCGTTTCCATGTATAAAATCTTCTGTTCAGCTTTTAAAGGCCATCATAAATTAGCCTCTTTCTCCTTTTCCAGGCTTCTCAAACCTTACTCTCCCTTTGCCCTACATAGTCTATAATCCAGTAACACTGGTGTCCTTACTGTTCCTAGAAATCCATAGACAATCTATCTTCCAACTCCATACTTTTTCAGTGACTACGTCCCAAGCCTGAAAGTCTCCTTGATTTCAGCCTCCTGACTTTTCTGAATTATTTTTTCACATCTCAACTAAAGGTGAACCTTTGGCAAGAGTCTTTTCACAGCCATCTTTAATATTAGTACAGTATATACCTTCTTTGTACATAATTGTTTACTTGTTGCCTCCCTAATTAGAATGTACTCTCCTTGAGAGCAGATCATTTGCTTTTTGTTTTTGTTTTTGTTTTCCTTTTTTCATTCTTTATATACATAGTCCTTGACACAGACCTTTACATATAGTAGGTACTTAATAAATGCCTATTGGTTGACTGACTGAATGACTAATAATTCCCTATTTATACAGAAAAAGAAGTTAGGGTGATGGAGAGGAATGTGTCAACTTTAGTAACATAATTTAAGTGATCTGACTCTCCTCTGCCCTTCTCTGCCCAATAAAATCTCAACTTCCACTTTAATACTTTAACAATCCCTTTGTGATCCAGATCCCATGACTGAAGTTTGTTTTGTGACTATTCCCTTCCTAATCCTATCCTCTATCTTAAGCTTCACTGTCTCTTTTCTCTGTAATTATATTTTCCATCTTGAATTGATTTCCATATGTGGGCAGTTGCATATGTGCTATGTATGGATAGGTGCATTAGTATGCCTTCAACCATCCTTTGCCTTGTTTGTGTGAAGTTCATGAAACTGTCAATCAGAATTTATTAAACATTGACTATATGACTGACATTGGGCAGAGAGGTGGGAATGAAGAAAGAAAAAAAAGTAGTCCCTCTCCTCAAGAATCTTACATTATAATGAGAGGGAGATCATTTGAGAAACTATGTACACAAAATGTATATTCAATGTAAATGGGAGGTAATCTCAGGGGACAAAAAGTACTTAGAGGGTGAGGAACCAAAATCATAATGAAGGTTGGATGTGGTGGAGTAATAAGGAAGAATGTTGTTGGTTGTTGTTATCCTGCATTCTTAAAGAAGGTCAATGACATCAGAAGACTGATGTCTTGACTTGCAGATGAATTGGATTTAGGTAAGTCAGAGCTGTACAAAGTCATCAGCTTCACTCTCTCCTCCAGGGTTATTGGAGTACAGTGGCAGGCAATACATAGGTCAAGATGACAGGTGGTGGTCCCAGATGCAATGAGAGACATTGGTCTTTTTAAGGTAAGATCTTTTTCAGGTCTCAATTTATCTTAGGCAACATCCATTCAGGGCTTAAAGGATAGGCATGGATTGAGGCAGAATATTGCCTAGTTTGACTTCAGCTCAGTATTTATTTATTTCTTTTTTTTAACATATGTTTTTAAAACTTTGGGTTACAAATTTTCTCCCTTCCTCCCTCCCCACCCACCCTCATTGAAAAGGCAAGCATCTCAATACAGGTTATAGATGTGTAGTCATGCAAAATACCTCCATAGTAGTCCTGTTGTGAAAAGCTAAGTATATTTCCCTTCATCCTATCCTACTCCCCATTTATTCTAGCCTCTCTTTTGACCCTGACCCTCCTCAGAAATGTTTGCTTTTGATTATCCCCTCCCCCAATCTGCCTTCCCCTCTACCAACCCTCTGCTCTCTTGTCCCCTTCCTCCCTTAATTTCCTGTAGGGTAAGATAGATTTCCATACCCCATTGAGAATGTTATTCCCTCCTTAAGCCAAATCCTATCAGAATAATATTCACTCATTCCCTCTCACTGTCTCCCATTTCCCCTTTACATAAAAGCCTTTTCTTTTCTGCTTCATGTGAGATAACTTACTCTATTCTACCTCTCCCTTTCTCCTTCTCCCAGTATAATCCTCTCTCATCATCCCTGAATTTTATTTTCCAGATATCACCCCTTCATCTTCAACTCACCCTGTGTCTATCTATGTATACATACATATAATTTTTTTTCCCTCCCACTACCCTAATACTGACAAAGGACTCCTGAGTTACAAATATCATCTTTCCATGCAGGAATGTAAACAGTTCAACCTTAATAAGTCTCTTATGATTTCTCTTTCCTGTTTACCTCTTCCATATTTCACTTGAGTCTTATATTTGAAAGTCAAATTTTCAATTCAGCTCTGGTCTTTTCCTCAGGAATGCTTGAAAGTGCCCTATTGCATTGAATGACCATTTTTCACCCTGAAGGATTATATTCAATTTTGCTGGGTAGGTGATTCTTGGTTGTAGTCCTATCTCCTTTGCCCTCCGGAATATTATATTCCATACCCTGAGGTCCCTCAATGTAGAAGGTGTTAAATCTTGTGTTATCCTAATTGTGTTTCCACAATACATGAATTGTTTCTTTCTGGCTGCTTGTAATATTTTCTCCTTGACCTGGGAACTCTGGAATTTGGCTACAAAAAGCCTATGAGTTTTCCTTTGGTGATCTCTTTCAGGATCTCTTTGGTGGATTCTTTCAATTTCTATTTTGCCTTCTGGTTCTAAAATACCAGGGCAGTTTTCCTTGATAATTTTCTTGAAAGATGATGTCTAGGCTTTTTTTTTTAATCATGGCTTTCAGATAGTCCAATAATTTTTAAGTTCTCTCTCCCGGATCTATTTTCCAGGTCAGTTATTTTTCAAATAAGATATTTCACATTCTCTCCCCATTTTTCCATTCTTTTCGATTAGTGTTACAGTGCCTTTGTTTTTCAAATTGTCACTAGCATCCAATTTTTCCATTCTGGTTTTTAAAGAAGTATTTTCTTCAGTAAGCTTTTGGACTTCCTTTTCCATTTGGCCAATTTTGCTTTTTAGGGCATTCTTCTCCTCATTAGCTTTTTGGACCTCTTTTGCCATTTGGGTTAGGCTATTTTTTAACTTGTCATTTTCTTCAGTGTTTATTTTGGATCTCCTATAGCATCACTCTCAGTTTTTCCTCTACTTCTGTTACTTGCTTCTCAAAATCATTTTTGAGCTCTTCCATGGCCTGGGACCAGTTCCTATTTTTCTTGGAGGCTTTAGATGTAGGAGCTTTGGCTTTGTTGTCTTCTTCTGGTTGTACATTTTGATCTTTGTCACCAAAGTAAGATAATATAGTCTGACTCTTTCTGTGCTGCTTACTCATGATTCCAGTCAATTAATTGAGTTATAAATTCTTTGTTAAAAGTAGGAGTCTGTTTCCAGTGTGGAGAATGTACTGTCCCAAGCTTCAGGGCTTTTGTGCAGCTGTTTTCAGAGATACTTCTAGGGACCTGTAAATTTTCAGTTCTTCCAAGGTGCTATGATCAAGGGCAAGGTATTTGCTCCTTTCCTGCCCTGTGCTCTGCTCTAAGACTAACCACAAGCAGTCTTTTCTGTCTTGGAACTGTGAGGAGGGTTTTCTCTCCACAGCCACTACAAGCTCCACCATGCCAATGCTCCTCCTTGCCCCAGGATTGCCACCTAGAACTTTAACCCAGATCCAAGCACGGTCAAAGCAAGAGAATCCTGCACCATCAGAGAGATACCAACAATCCTCCTCTGATCAGCCACTTGATTCCCCCTCAGTTTGTGGGCCAGAAGCTCAGGAGGTACCTGCCGCCCTGGGATGAGCTTGGGGAATGGAGCTCGGACCCTGAACTCCTCTCTCACCACTGCAGAAACAGACTTTTCCCACTGACCTTCTAAGTTGTCTTTGGAGTTTGTGGGTTGAGAAGTCCGGAAACTGCCACAGCTGCCCTTGATTCAGTCCTCTTAGGCCTGCTCCAGGTTTGCTGCAGCCTGCATGCCCACTCAGAATTGTGCTCCTCTCCCCAACCGGTTATATATACCTTTCTGGTCAATCATCCACATTGTCTTTGGCTGGTAATTTGTTTCACTCTGTCTTTCTGTGGGTTCTGATGCTTTAGAATTTGTTTAGAGTCATTTTTGTAGGTATTTAGAGGGGTTTGGGGGACAGCTCAAGCAAGTCACTGCTTTTACTCTGCCATCTTGGCTCCACTCCCCAACTTCACGAAAAGTAGGAGACATAAGTGATGGAATTAGGAGATGCAATGCCAAGAAGGCCAATGTTGCTGCATTGTGGTGTAGGAGGAAGGGAATCATAGAATAATAAGATTAGAAAGGTAAGAAGGGTCCAAGTAGTGAATGGCTTACTTATTCCCCTCCATGTTTGTTTGCACTTCTGGCTAGTAGCAATAATGAGTAATAATAAGTTCTTATCCCTTCTTTATTTCTTCCTTAGAGCATTATTTTTCTCCTACCTTTTATTACCTCCTTAAAAACAAACAAACAAAAAAAAAACTGGAGTAGAGCCAAGATGGTGGAGTAAAAGCTGTGACTTGCTTGAGCTGTCCCCCAAACCCCTCCAAATATCTGTAAAAATGGCTCTAAACAAATTCTAGAGCAGCAGAACCCACAAAAAGACAGAGTGAACAAATTTCTACCCCAAGACAACCTGGATGGTTGATTAGAAAGGTATATCATGCCAAGCTGGGAGAGAAATGCAGTTCAGTGTGGGCTTGCAGGCAAAACAGGATTTGGTAAACCTGAAGTAGGCCTCAGAGGACTAAATTATGGGCAGCTGTGCCAGTTTCCAGACTTCTCAATCCACAAAAACCAAAGAGAACTTAGAAAGTCAGTAGGAAAAGTCTGTGACCAAGGTGAGAGAGAAACACAGTCCCAACCCCAGTGCCTGCATGGCCCCTGAGGCAGTGGCTGCTTCTGGAGCTTCTGGCCCACAGACTGAGGGGGAATCACGTGGCTGATCAGAGGGGGATTACAAGGATCTCTTTGCTGGTGGTAAGGCAAGATTCTCTTGCTTTGCCTGTGCTTGGACCTGGGTCATAGTTCTGGGTGGTGATCCTGGGGCGAGGAGGAGTGTTGGCATGGTGGAGCTTGTAGTGGCAGTGAAGAGAAAATCGTCTTCACAATTCCAAGGAAGAAAAGAGTGCTTGTGGTCAATCACAGACCAGCGCAAAGGCAGGAATGGAGTAAACACCTCGCCCTTGATCATACCATGTAGGAAAAACTGAAAATTTACAGGTCCCTACAATTATCTCTGAAAACAGCTATACAAAACCCTGAAACTTGGGCAACACATTCTCCACACTGGAAGCAGACCCCTACCTTAACAAAGAGTTTAAAACTTAAGTAATTATCTGGGATCATGAGCAAATTGCACTAAAAAAGTCAGACCATAGAATCTTGCTTTGGTAACAAAGATCAAAACATACAACCAGAAGATGACAACACTGTCAAAGCTCCTACATCCAAAGCCTCTAAGAAAAATGTGAATCAGTCCCAGGCATTGGAAGAGCTCAAAAAGGATTTTGAGAAACAAGTAAGAGAAGTGGAGGAAAAACCAGGAAGAGAAGTGAGACTGATGCAAGAAAATCATGAAAAACAAGTTAACATTTTGCTAAAGGAGATGCAAAAATATTCTGAAGAAAATACCACTTTTAAAATAGCCTAACCCAAATGGCAAAAAAGGTCCAAAAAGTCAATGAAAATAAGAATGTCTTAAAAAGCAAAATTGGCCAAATGGAAAAGGAAGTCCAAAAGCTCACTGAAGAAAATACTTCCTTAAAAATTAGAGCAGTGTTTAAAAGGACTTTCAGTGTAATGGAAAGTTTCATAATAAATGCAAAATATAAAGAATTGAAAGAAGCATAGGAATTAATTAAACAGAGCCAGGAAAAGTTACACATGACTACAACAATGTAATGGAAAGAGAAGAAAGAAAGAAAGAAAGAAAGAAAGAAAGAAAGAAAGAAAGAAAGAAAGAAAGAAAGAAAGAAAGAAAGAAAGAAAGAAAAGAAAGAAAGAAAAAAAGAAAGAAAGAAAGAAAGAAGAAAGAAGAAAGAAAGAAAGAAAGAAAGACAGACAGACAGACAGACAGAAAGAAAGAAAGAAAGAAAGAAAGAAAGAAAGAAAGAAGGAAAGAAAGAAAGAAAGAAAGAAGGAAGGAAGGAAGGAAGGAAGGAAGGAAGAAAGAAAGAAAGAAAGAAAGAAAGAAAGAAAGAAAGACAGAAAGAAAGAAAGAAAGAAAGAAAGACAGAAAGAGAAGAAAGAAAGAGAAGAAAGAAACTAGACATCATGTAAAACAACCAAGAAGTCTGGCCTTGAAGAAGAGTTGAGAGAAATATATTTATCTCTGTTCTTTGCAGAGGTGGAAGACTATGGGCATAGAATATTGCATATATTGCCACATTGATTTTGCTGAATGTTTTTGTCTTTCTTTAATTTTTGTTGGGCAGTGAGGTAGCACAGTGGACAGAATGCTGAGCCTGGAGTCAGGAAGACCTGAGTTCAAATCCAGTCTCAGACATTTACTAAGCTTGGTGATCCTAGGCAAGTCACTAATTCTTGTTTGCCTCAGTTTCCTCATCTGTAAAATGAGCTGGAGAAGGAAATAGCAAAACACTCCAGCATTTTTGCCAAGAAAACCATAAATGGAGTCATGAAGAGTTGGACACAACTGAAACAACTGAGCAACAACTATCATTGCTAGAAGGCATGACTTGTTAGGTAGGGGTTGGGGGAGAAATATATTTGGAAATAAAGATGATGTTAAAACAAAAACAAAAAAAAATAGAATGGGTTTAGATTCTTAAAATCCAGCCGCTGATCAGATTCTTACAATCTAGCCAATAGCTCACCAACATTCAGACTCCTTAAGAGTCTGCTCAGTATGATGATGTTCTAGTAAACCTTGTCTTTGCCTGAAAGAAGGCTTGGGTCAAATTCTTTCAGGCAGGATCTGGTGTTGTGTTATTGGGGTCCCAGCATGTCTAAATCTCATCATTTTGGTGGCTTGTATGGGGAGACTGCTTAACCCCAAGTTCTTCTCCAGCCAAGACTGGAAGGTATGTAAACCTCTCCTCTCCCCTCCTTTCTTGCTTTGCAGTTGGGGTCACTGTCCAAGCACCAAGGCTTGGAGGTGCTTTTCCAGCAGATAGTTATGAGGCTTTCTCACACTCAGCCTGATGCTTTCAAGCTCTCCGTTCACTGGGTCAGTTTGAGGTCATGGACCTGAATAAACCTTCTGCAGCATAGGGGACAAGGACAGACACCCTACCCAGAAGTGTATGTCCAATTCTGTCAATTCTCTCAGCACTGGGGATTTGGGGAAAACTGCAGTTTCTTTTTGGTTCCCTGATGTTACTTACTCCCTTCCCTCTACATCCCCTAATCCTCCTTCATGGAGGTTACACGTAAAAGTTAGAACAGCTAAAAATATCTTGGCACATTCTGGAGGTTTTGTGATTCATCATTAAGGAGTTTTGAAACAGCTCCTTAACAACCCTGGCAACTCCCTTCCATTGAGTCAAGAGGGTATTTGTTAACCCCTCTCATAGTAGAAGAGGTTTTCATGCTTTACCCCTCATCTTTGATTTCACCCTCCCCCACCTGGGGAAAAGGAGGAGGGAGGGGCAGAAGCTACAGCATGGGCCCCATTGGCAATTGCCTTGGGCCCTAGGGCAACTTTTGCCTGGAAACATCACCCAAGTTCAGCACATCCTGCTCAAGGTAAAGAAGCTAGCCTCTGAACTTGGGTAAGCACACTCTTTTAAAGTTGTAGTTTTAATTGCTAATGATGAGATGTTGATTCTCTGTGTAAATAAATTTGGAAATACATTTAACAAAATTGGAGTCACCTGATTGGTAATGGGTTTGTTTTAAATTTCAAACTGGTGAACTTTTTTTATCAGTTATGTCAAGCAACTTTTCATAATTTGGTTACCACTAAAATAATTTGGCTACTGTTGGTTGTTGTTTTAATGTGTAAACTTGCCAAAAATCTTGTTTGGGTTTTGTCTTGCTAAGAATTTGCAATTATATAAGAATAATCTCTAAAGATTGGCTTTTTATACAAGGACAAATTTAAATTTGGGATATAAATCCTGGAAAAGATTTTCCTGAACTGTGAAGTGAAACTTGCTGTTTGAGGTAAAAGCTCATAGGATTTTATTTTGAGTTGTGTGATGGGTCATAATCCATCGATAATAATCCACCATCTGAGAGAATGCCACAAGCTACTCAGAGAATATGATACTGGTGGTGATGAGGTCTAGAAATTAGGGGTGCAGGAATACCAAAATCATGAGACATTGGTCCTGCCAGAAAGAATTCGACCCAAGCCTTCTTTCAGCCAAAACCAAGACTTATTGAAGATTCACTATATTAGCTAGACTCTCAAGGAATCTGAGCATCGGTGGGCTATTGGCTAGATTGTGAAAATCTGCACATCTTAATGGAGACAACATGGACCTTATATACAAAAAGACTGTAGGAGGGATCTATGAGTGGCCAAGTAGTCTATGAGGTAATAGAATTCTAAGGAAATGGAGGATCTAGGAGTGGTCAAGTAGTCTATGAGGTTATAGAGTTCCAGAGAAATGAAGCCTAGATAGGACCAAGGGTGGGAAGTGGCCTGGGGCCATAGGGAGGCAAGACAATGGAGGGCCAGGCTAGGTCAAGGATAACAGAATTGGGGATTGGGTGTAGCCAAAATGACAGAATCATGGCCTCAGGGGAACACCAGAGATTTCCTTAATCAAGTGGGAGAATTCAAGGACAGTCCAAAGGTTTTCTAGGGCCCATAGACAAATGGAGACCAAATTGTGACAAAAGTCTCACTTGGGGCCCATACCCTATCAATGGGAATCAGCATCAGGAAAAGCCTAGAAGACAATTTTAGCCTCAATCTAAGATGAGATCCTCCTGGCTCAGTTGCCTCATTATGTTCCTTTGAAAGGTAATATTACCCACGTTGCTATTCCTGAGTCTGGCTATGAAGTGGATTTGATATTGCATGGTTTGAAAATTGAATTATCTGAATCCAAGCAGAGCTAAGGATGTTTTATCCTCTCAAAGTTGGGACCTAAATCTAGGGCCCTACAGTCTTTTCTGTCAGATCTGTGTCTTCCAGGCTACAGGCCATTCACCAGCTGGTAGCAAACAGTGGGTACCAGCCAATGTTCCCTCATTGTTACCTGGATGCAGCTTGTGTTCAGTTCCAGTCAACTTCCTATTTGGGACCCCCTCGAGGCAGGGACAGCTGTATGCCTCTTGCAAGCAGGAAGCAGTTTCAGAAGGCCAGACCTTTGCCCCTTACCCCAGAAGAATTTGGGTCCCATTTGTTTGAGTGGGGAATGATGAGGATGGGATCTAGATCCCAAAAAGGAAACCTGGACTTTCCCACATGGCCAAATATGTGGAGTTTGCCTGAGGCTATAATCCCATCAACTGGCCTTTCATTGTGGCTACACTCAATCTCCCAATTCTCTTTTTCCCTTAGTCTATCTTAGCTATCCATTGTTTTACCTCCCTATGGCCCCAGGCCATTTCCTACTCTTAAGCCTAGCTAGGCTCCATTCTCCAGGTCCCATGAGTTCTGTTCACCCCAGCTTACTGGCCACTCTCATTCAGATCCTCCATAGACCCCTCCTCAAGTCACCACAAACTACTTGGCCAGTGCTAGATCCCTCTTACAGTCTTTCTGTATATAAGGTCCATCTTATCTCCATTAAGGTGCTTAGGTTCTTAAAATCTACCCACTGCTCAGATTCTTACAATCTAGCCAATAGCTCACTAATATTCAGACTCCTTCAGAGTCTGCCCAATATGATAGATATTCTAATAAACCTTATCTTTAGCTGGAAAAAAATAGAACGGAGCAATTGGAAACTAGTGACTTTATGAGAAATCAAGACTTTGTAAAACAAAACCAAAAGAATGAAAAAATAGAAGACAATGTGAAATATCTCATGGGGAAACAATTGACCTGGAAAATAATTCCAGAGGAAATAATTTAAAAATTATTGGGCTATTTGAAAGCCATGATCAAAAAAAGAGCTTAGATATCATCTTTCGAGAAATTATCAAGGAAAACTGCACTGATATTCTATAATCAGAGGGTAAAATAGAAAATGAAATAATCCACTGATCACCTCCTAAAAGAGATCCCCAAATGAAAACTCCTAGGAATATTGTAGCCAAATTCCAGAGTGCCCAGGTCAAAGAGAGAATATTGCAAGCAGCAAGAAAGAAACAATTCAAGTACTGTGGAAACACAATCAGGATAACACAGGATTTAGTAGCTTCTACATTAAGGGACCACAGGGCTTGGAATATGATATCTCAGTGGGAAAAGGAGATAGGATTACAGCCAATAATCTGCTCAGCAAAACTGAGTATAATCCTTCAGGGGAAAAAAAATTGACATTCAGTGAAATAGGGGAGTTTCAAACATTCTTGATGAAAAGACCAGAGCCGAATAGAAAAGTTGATTTTCAAATACAAGACTCAGGAGGAGCATGAAGAGGTAATCAGGAAAGAGAAATCATAAGTATTAAGGTTGAACTGTTTACATTCCTACATGGAAAGATGATATTTGTAATTTCATGAGATCTTTCTCAGTATTATGATAGTTGGAGGGAAAAAATTATACAGAGATAGGTACATGGATAGATAGATAGATAGATAGATAGATAGATAGATAGATAGAGGGCACAGGGTGAGTTGAAGATTAAGGGGTCATATCTAGAGAATAAAATTAAGGGATGAGAGAGGATTGTACTCAGAGAAGAAGAAAGGGAGAGGTAGAATGGGGTAAATTTTCTCACATAAAACAGACAAGAAAAGGCTTTTACAGTGAAGGGGAAATGGGGGAAGGTGAGAGGAAAAAAGAGTGAATCTTATTCTCATAGTATTTGGCTTAGGGAGGGAAAATAGATGGTGAAGGGGACAAGAGAGCAGGAGGATGATAGAGGGGAGGGCAGATTGGGGGAGGGGGTAATCAGAAATAAACTCTTCTGCGGAGGCATAGAGTCAAAAGAGAGAATAGAATAAATGGGGGGTGGGATAGGATGAAAGAAAATACAGTTAGTTTCCACAGCATGACTACTATGAAAGTGTTTTACATGACTACACAAGTATAACCTATATCAAGTTGCTTGCCTTGTCAATGAGGGTGGTTGGGGAGGGAGGAAGGGAGAAAATTTGGAGCCCAAAGTTTTAAAAACTAATGTTAAAAAAAATTGTTTTCACATATAACTGTGAAATAAGATATAGAGTCAATGGGGTATACAAATCTGTCCTGCCCTATAGGAAAATAGAAGAGGAAGGGGGTAAGAGAAAGGGGAGGAGAGATAGAAGGGAGGGCAGATTTGAGGAAAGGGTATTCAGAATGCATGCCATATTGAAGTGAGGGGAGGGATGAGATGGGGAGAAAATTTGGAACTCAAAATCTTGCAGATGTGAATGTTGAAAACTAAAAATAAATAAATTAATGTATCTTAAAGAAAAACCAACAACAACAAAACAGGACAAACCACAACCAGGACTAATTGTTACTTTTTAATTTTTATTCCATCTGTGGCTCTTGAAGAGGGGTGTACTCTGAAGAGGCAGTTATTTTTATACCTTTATTTTCATGTAAACATTTCACAAACAAGTTCATTCTATTGCTCAAAAGCATTTATGTTTCTGGATCTTTTTGGTAAGGTATCTTCTATTTTCCTTTCAAAGATTCTTCCCAGATTTGATCTTTTCATCAAGAATATTTACAAGTTCTATATTCCTTTAACATTCCTTTTTTCACTCAAATGGATTATACTAATTTTTCTAGAATAGCATTCTTAGTGGTAGCTTTTGCTTTTGTCTTTTAATCTTACATTCTAAGATTTTTCTTTTTAAAAGAACTGAGAAAATGAGAAAACCTTAAAACACTATATAATTTGTTGTAAAATAGTCTTAATTTTTTTCTGACTTCTTGGCAATGTTCTTTCACCTAATACACCCAGATTTTGGCTAGGATATTATGGGTTTTTATACAGAGTTTCTACCAGAAGATGATTGTTAGATTTTTTTTTTCTGTTTTCATTTTGCCTTCTGGTTCTAATAGCTCTGGGCAGTTTTCTTTTGTGACTTTGTAAAATGTATTACCTAGGAGTTTTGCCTTACATCTGTTTGTTTGGCAATGGTTTTCAGGGTGTCCATTAGTTCTTAACTTATTCATTTTCCCAGTCAGTTGTTTTTCAGAGTAGAGATAAACTGTTTTCCCAGTCAGTTCTCATTTTCCGTTACAGAGTTGACACATTCTTTAATTTTCCAGTCTTCATAGTTTGTTCCAATATTGCTTATTATTTAATAGTCATTTAGTTTTATTTGCTCTATTTAAATTTTGAGTATAATATTTGAATAAACTATTTTATCTTCTGATCTAAAATATTTATTCTCTTTCCAATTTTTCTTTCAAGAGCTAGACCTTTTTTTTATTTATTCCTTCATTTGTTCCATCTACTCTTGGAGTCATGGCTAAGCCATACATTTTGGTTTTTCCCTGAAACTTTTGTTGTACTTATCATGAAATTACTTTTCTTCTTGGTTTACCTATTGGAGGTATCTTGATATATTCTCTTTTGTCAATGTATTTGGTTTTCTTCTATTTACTCATTTCATACAGTATTCACTATATACATATAAGTTACTGTTGTTATTATTATTACCAAATGCTTGTGCTGTGGGCCAACCTTTCATGAACAATGCCAGAGAGAGAGGGAGAGAGAGAGGAGAGAGAGAGAGAGAGAGAGAGAGAGAGAGAGAGAGAGAGAGAGAGAGAGAGGGAGAGAGAGAGGGAGAGAGAGAGTGAGCACAAGACTTTTCCATGCTGGTAATTTTAAAAGATGTATATTTTTTCCAGTTGTGCATCCAACAGAAAGAGGATATTCCCATCCATGCAGAAGGGGAACCCAGAATGTCTTCTCCAAAGAGCAGGTGCCTGGCATCACCCCTGTAAGTGCCTCTATATTAGGTGATCTGGGCATCAGTAATACAAGGATTATGTGATTTGTCTTTCCCCTAACATATCTTCCCTCTATTTTTTTCTCAATTCTACTCTTGGCTCTGATAATTATTTGTAAGCTTCTATTTAGAAATGTTGCAGCAGAGCCACATGATGATTTCTTTGAAATGCATTGATGCTAATTGACTTCATAATGTTCATGGAGACATAAAAATTAGAGCAGTGTTTCAGAAACAGTGGGTGCTATTCTGTCAGTACAATAAATCCACCTATAGCCATTTAGATTCTGGTTTCCAAAGCACAGTTAGGAATATTTTTTCTCTGTCAGTGGCCAGTTGTTTAAGAGGCCTTTTTTCAAATGAAAGAAATAAAAAAAAAAGTAAAAGTATTGTACAAGGGTCCGACCTGTTGATTTTTTAAATGGAGGATAGCATCCAACTAATAAATAACTACCACTCTGCTGCCTAAATACAAACGACTTAAAAGGGTCCTGGAATTTATTTGGAAGTCATCTATTCAGAGTAAATTTCAGACACCTGAATTTTATTGCTGTGATGGTTCAAAAGAAAATGGTTTCTTAAGTATAAGAACATTTATATATCACAATTTAATGTGTAGCAGCAACAGTAAGCTGGATGAGATGAGAGTTAAGGTCTGATGAAAACACATTTTAAATGTTGAAAAGTTGCAGGATCTTAACCTCTGGTTAAGTAGGGTGCTGACTTGTTCTGAAACTCAGACAAGACAAAAAAGAATTTTCAAAAGTCTTTCTAGCCACATGCTTGCCTCAATGATTGTCTAATCTAAGAAGCACAATGTGAGAATAGCAGGTTTCTTAACCTCACAATGCCTCAAGAAACTTCTTAGTTTCAAAGCACGTGATGATTTTCATGTGTAGAAAGATTTTCCTTACTAGCAGTTCTCTACACCACTAAAACCAAAGATATAAGCCATACCCTACTCAAACAAAATGGAAATTCACATTTGTATTTTACTTTAAAGTTTGTAAAGATGATTTGTATATGTTATCTCTCTTCCTTACAACTATTTTATGAAGTTGGTGATATTCTTTCCATTTTATAAATGAGGAAAATCTCAGAGAGGCTAAATGACCTGCTCAGAGTAACATAACTAACACATATCTGGAGAATAATTTAAACTCTGATCTTTCTTGACTTCAATTCTCTGCATTTCTTTTAAATAAATAAATGAATGCGTAAATGAATAAACAAACAAATGAATAGATGAATACAAAATTAAAAAAAAAACTTCTTAAACTGACTGAACAAAGATTTTGTGTTTTTTTCTTATCTGATCTCAGCTTAGTAGCCTTCCCATAATAATGGAAAACAATTAATAAATGTATTTCTTTTTTGTTTCACTCCTGGAATTCCTGACTGGAATATTTGGAATGTGAATAATTATGAAAAACTATCACAGTAGACATGTTTCATCACATTTTTTTCTATAGTCCTTACCTAGGTTTACTGTAGGCTAGTTTTAGAGAAGGCTGTTAATAAATCCTTGTTAATTGATTCAAATCACAATGAATTTACCCTTAGGTGATGAAATCTTAGTCTGGTGTTAAATATGTCTGAATCCAAAAAGTAAAATAAATGAGAGAAGAATTCATTCATTCAAAACTCATACTAAATGCCTGTACTTAAAAGCACTGACTGGTCCCAGTGACAAATACAAAGACAATTGACACATGGTCCCTGATTTACATGTCACATGTAATCCAGCAGGAGGATACAATAGATATTGTAGTCTGGGCTCCCCTTTAAATGCGGTCCTGAAAATCACTCTAGATTCAAAATGTGTTTTGGGTCAGCATTGGTCTTCATCAACATTCCCTTCCCTAGACCTAATAGCAGATGTAGTAATTGTAGAAAGCAATTATAATTGCTAAAAGTAAATTGTAAAAGCAATTGTAAATGTAGAGAGCAAAGGACATTTAATTAAATGTCATTGTAAAATACATGACAGCAAAACCCCTTCACCTTGCTCCCCTTAAGAATATACTGTTCTATAGTGTATCCACCAAAATATTTATGGGAAAGGGCATGAACATAGAGGAAAAATAAAAAGGAGAAAACATGTGTAATAGAGTTTAAGCTGAGCCACAAAAACTTGAAGTGGTACACATTGCAGGGATAGTTAAGAACTGTAATATTTCATTGTACATTTCTATGGGAGACTAAGATTTCTACCTTTGTATGGAGCAATAGGAGGACTTAAGCTAGGGATCCCTTTACTCTCCTATTTACAAAAAGCGTACTCATTTAGAATTATATCTATCTGTCCATCTAATTGTCTATCTGTCTTTCACACATCAGATATTTACAATCTAGAGGTTCAATGGTCTTTTAGAGATTCAGTATAAAAGCCACTTTCTTTGGTCTCTCCAAAGGTGAAATAACTGTTTACTCTTGGTGAGCTAAGCTTCCTTCCACCAAATTCTTATTATACAAAAGATGGTCACAGATTTGTGAACAAACATGTTCACAAACAGTAAAACAGAAGTCAGAAAAGTTCAATGGATTAGTTTGCATAGCAGAATGCACAGGGGGAAATGGATCTTTTTTCTTTGAAATGAGACAAAATCTTAGATGAACCAAGGAGAGGAGGATTTTGCTGTAGAAGTAATTTCTTAGCAGTCTCTAGTGCAGGCCTGAACAACCTGCAGCTCATGGGCCACTTATAGCCCTTGGGCCACTTGCAGCATGCCAGAGGATTTTGAGTGGGATGTGAAAAATGTGCAGGAAAAAATTCTCTATATTTTTCATAGGCTGCTAAAATCCTTTGATGGGCCACAGGTTGTGCAGACCTGCTCTAGTGGTTCAGGCTCTAGGAATCAAGGGACTTGTGTGAAAGTTGGCTTTCTCCATATGCCTGCAGCTACAAGGACTCTTATTGGTCATTCAAAAATTTGTGCCTTCTTTCTTGAATAACACTTTCTTTCTTTCTTTCTTTCTTTCTTTCTTTCTTTCTTTCTTTCTTTCTTTCTTTCTTTCTTTCTTTCTTTCTTTCCTTCTTTCTTTCTTTCTTTCCTTCTTTCTTTCTTTCTTTCTTTCTTTCTTTTCTTTCTTTCTTTCTTTCTTTCTTTCTTTCTTTCTTTCTTTCTTTCCTTTCTTTCTTTCTTGTTCTTCCATAGGCATATAGTAAAGGTCTGAGTCCTCTCAGCCATCAGGAACCATATCTATCTACACGTAGGCATCATCATAGCATTGTTCTTCAAAGAACCGCTCAAGCTCAACTAGAACAAGGACATTATACATTAGTGGGGAACTGAGCCCTAGCCAAGATCCCTCATGCTCCTGGAGTAATATCCCAGTTGGATTCCCTTTCTTCCTCAAAATGTTTTCATGATGCTTCATTATGTAGCTATTGGTATCTAGTGATCTGGTACTAGTCTAGTATCTAACACTCTTCTAGTAATGGCATTTAGATGTGAACAGCTTTCCCTAAAAGAGCAAAATGTTGGGTTTTTTTTCTGTTGAGCTGTTTTCTGCTACCATCTGCTGATTTTTTATTGACTTGTATCTATCATGTAACTTTTCCTAGAGGAAAGATTCAGATTTCAGAGCCTATTTGGCTATTTCAGCTTTTTGTGAGTTAGACCCCAAAGTAAGTCCCAGATAACTCTCAAAGGCTCTCAAGCTAAGGTAGTCTGTTTTTGTTTTAATATTATATTCATTGTATTATATTAGAACCCTTTGAACTCAGTCTATCGTTTTAATAGGGGAAGACATCCTTTCAACTACCATCATATCTCTAGTCTTTAGCCTGAGTTCTTGCAGATCATCCCCAGAAGCATCAATTAAATTAATAAGGGGCAAGAAAGAGGCCTTCTTATAAGCACTCAACACTGCTCTCCACGAATATGAATGTAACAAAAACTAACTAACTATTATAACATAAAATAGCATACAATAAGAGGTAAAAAGTCCTATGCAAGATTGAGGAAAGGAAAGACAATTTCTAATTGGTCCATCAATGAGCTGATCCCTTCTTGTAAGATGTGTAAAGTGCTAGATGCTGAAGGGGATACAAAGACAGAAAAGTAAAAGCATTTATTATCCAAGATTGGTGGCTGGGTATCATTGCTTCTGTGATCTCTGCCTCTGAGTTCCTTTGTCCAGGTTTCCAACTATGTTTAATGTAGTTTTTAAAATGTAAAGCTCATTATCATATTACATTTCACAAATTTATCACATTTGGTTCATATTTCTCCACTTTCTAATAAGAGTTTTATCTCCTAAATGTCACATGACTCCAAAAGAAAGCATATTTATTTATTAGGCTGCATTTACTACATGTATGAATACATTTACTCCATTGAATTGTAAGTTCCTCAAGGTTAGGGACTGTCTTTTGCCTTTTTTTTTTTCTATCCCCAGCACTTAGCACAGTGTCTAGCACATAGTAGCACTTAATAAACATTGATTGATTGATTTAGTGTTTTAGAAGCAATATCCTAATCCCAACCCCCAGCCAAGTTAAGCTACTATTTCCTTAAAGGATTTTGAGAATTTCTTTGAGTTTTGTTTGATTCAGAGAACTCAATCTTCCTTATCACACAAGAATAAAGCAGCTATGGGGAGCACCAGGTATGATCTGATCCTTGGCTAATAGATGATGAAAAATAACTCAGGCAAGGGAGCTTCACTCAATTGAATCAACTCAAAACATCCCCAGTGCTTAACCCTGCTGAATATCCTTCTGCTTTGACTAAGTAAATCACTTTTTTGTTAATGGTTGAATGATGTATGAGAGTCCCATTTTGTTCTGTTATCAAATGTAAGCTACCAGGATAATGTCATGAGTCAGGACCAGACAAAAACAACATGAAATCAAAATTTAATAGATACAGAATTTAGATTCCTGAACAACTAAATGTCTATTTCATAAAAGTGCTCAATATCTATTTGCTTCCTCTCTGTATCTTAAAATTGTTTTAAATATTTTGTTGATGCCTTTTATCTCCATATCACACTTATTTCTGGAGAAAGATAAAACAAAACAAAAATTCCTCTTCCAAATTGCTCCATGAAAAAGAAAAACAACCAAGTAAAAGCATCCAATTCATTGCTTGAATCTGACCACAAGTTCAAACTCTGTCTTAGTGGTTCCATTCTTTGCCATGAGGAAAGAGATTATGATGGTAATGGTGATGACGATGAAAATGATGTTGATAACTAGCATGCATATAGCACTTTAAGGTTAAAGAATTTCTTCATAAATGTTATCTCATTTAATCTTCACATTAATCCTAGGAGATAAGTGTCATTATTATCCCCATTTTATAGACAAGGAAACTAAGGCAAATAGAGAGTAGGTGACTTGCTTTGGGTCATACAGCTAGTAAATGTCTGAAGTGCTATCCAAACTCTGGTCTTTCTGACTCTGGATAAACTTCATCATTAATTTGATTCCCTTCTGGTGACCTTTGAACTGACAGTGTTTTAACCACTATGTATATTTATCTTTTGGTTTTATTGTTTCACTTTGTATCAGTTTATACAATACTTAATGTTATTTTGAATTTCTTATAATTCTCATGTCTAGTAGCCTTATAGTGAAATGCTTCATTAAATGCAAATAGTCCATATTGGCATAAAAAATTGGGGCTCAAAAATAAACAGGATGTTATCTATGGGCAAGAAAAAATTATCTTTGGTTCAACTAATTTGTGTATTATATTCCTCTTTATTCTTCATGCTCTATGAGGGTAAGAGATCCCATTAAACTTACAATAAAAGTTCCACATGATGTAGAAAATTTCAGTAGAGAGAAGATAATTTTGTACAATGTGGAAATTCCTATTAAGCCCTATTGGTCTAGGAAAGCAAAGATAATGTATTTTCCCTAACTGCTGGTCCGGGTCATTTATTTTGGCTTAATTATACAATTGCTCTTTGACTAAGATTAGAGGTCAAGGCCCCTCTTAAGAACTATATATTCTAAAGAAGTCAAACTCCACAGTCTAATTAGATATTTTCAATTTCAAACTGCAACCTACATTTTTATGCCAAAGACAACACACAATTCAATTACAGAACTTTTCAAAAATGATTTCTTCCCTTCCATACATTTGTTTCCAAATGAAATTGTCTGCACTGTTTATTAGTATTGGCTGAACAGTGTCAAGTTAAAATTAAAATTTGCAATGTGTAAGAGATCCTTTAGTATTTGGATCATGGGAATTCTGCACAGAAATTCTGCATGACACCTGTCAGTTTCCAGTTTAAAACAATGTCACCTGTAACAATGGGAGACTGATCTAATTAAAGTCACTTTTCATGTATAGCACTTGCAAGTAGCAGAAGACTAGAATGGAGAACACTTGAAACAGTATTGAATATATAAGACAACCACAAGGCAATACCATAAACCACTTTCTGCCACTTCAAAGCATTTTTAAATTCAGTGTTTAATTTTATTTTAAAAAATATTTTATTTTCAGTTCTGAACTGCTCCCTTCCCCTTCTCCTTCCTCACCTATTGAAAAGACAAGTAAAACAAAATCCATTATAAATATGTATAGCTATGCAAAACAAATTCCTGTATTAGCCATGTCAAGAAAGGGAGACAAACATATATATATATACACACATACACACACACACAAAGAAAGGGAAAGAAAAAAGAGAGAAGAAGGAGGAAAGAAAGGAGTAAGGGAAGGAAGGAACAAAGGAAGGAGTGAAAGAATGAAGAAAGAAAAAGAAATATGCTTTAGTTTGTACTTCAAGTCTATCAGCTCTGTATCTGTTGTTAGAAAAGATGTTTCATCTTATGTCTTTTGAAATTGTGGCTAGGCATTGTGTTGATCAGAGCTACTGTCTTTCAAAGCTGATTATCAGACAGAGCCAAGATGGCAGAGTAAAAGCAGTGACTTTCTTGAAATCTCCCCCAAACCCCTCCAAATATATGTAAAAAATGGCTCTAAACAAGTGTTAAAGCAGCAGAACCCACAAAAAGACAGAGTGAAACAAATTTTCAGCCCAAGATATCCTGGATGGTTGATCCAAAAGATATAGGGCGCTGGGCTGGGAGAGGAACGCAGTTCAGCATGGGCGCATAGGCTTCAGTGAACCTGGAGTTGGACTCAGAGGACTGAATCATGGGTAGCTATGGCAGATTCCAGACTTCTCAACCCATGAACGCTAAAGACAGCTTAGAAGGTCAGTAGGAAAAGTCTGTGCCTGTGATGAAAGAGAAACACATGGTCCCAGCCCCATAGCCTGAGTGTGGTGCTAGGGTGGTGGCTGTCTCTGGAGCTCCTGGCCCATGGACTGAGAGGGATTCGAATGGCTTATCAGAAAAGGATTGCAGGGATCTCTCTGCTGATGCAGGATTCTCTTGCTTTGCCTGTGCTTGGATCTGGGTCACAGTTCTGGGTGGTGGTCCCGGGGCAAGGAAGAGTGCTGTCACGGTGGAAGAGGTAGAGGCTATGGATAGTAAATTCTCCTCACAGTTCCAAGACAAAGAAGAGTGCTTGTGGTCACTCATAGGCGAGAACACAGGCCAGGAAAGGAGTAAACACCCTGCCCTTGATCATAGAATCTTGGAAGAACTGAAAATTTTCAGGTCCCTAGAAGTATCTCTGAAAACAGATGCACAAAACCCCTGAAGCTTGGGACAGTACATTCTCTGCACGGTAAGCAGACTCTTACCTCAACAAAGAGTTTATAACTCAAGTAACTGTTGGGTATCAAGAGAAAGCAGCACAAAAAGAATAAGATCATAGAATCTTTCTTTGGTAACAAAGAAGATCAAAACATACAACCAGAAGATGACAACACCGTCAAAGCTCCTACATCCAAAGCCTCCAAGAAAAATATTAATTGGTCCCAGGCCATGGAAGAGATCAAAAAGGATTTTGAGAAGCAAGTAAGAGAAGTAGAGGAAAAAACTGAGAGTGATGCAAGAAAATCATGAAAAACAAGTCAACAGCTTGCTAAAGGAGACCCAAAAAAATACAGAAGAAAATAACACATTAAAAAATAGCCTAACCCAAATGGCAAAAGAGGTCCAAAAATCCAATGTGGAGAAGAATGCCCTAAAAAGAAAAATTGGCCAAATGGAAAAGGAAGTCCAAAAGCTTACTGAAGAAAATACTACATTAAAAGTTAGAATGGAACAATTGAAAGCTAGTGACTTTATGAGAAATTAAGACACTGTAAAACAAATTCAAAAGAATGAAAAAATAGAAAACAATGTAAAATATATCATTGGAAAAACAACTGACCTGGAAAATAGATCCAGGAGAAAAAAATTTAAAAATTATTGAGCTATCTGAAAGCCATGATCAAAAAAAGAGCCTAGACATCATCTTTCAAGAAATTATCGAGGAAAACTGCCCTGACATTTTAGAACCAGAGGGCAAAATAGAAATGGAAAGAATCCATCAGTCACCTCCTGAAAGAGATCCCCAAAGGAAAACTCCTAGGAATATTGTAGCCAAATTCCCAAGTTCCCAGGTCAAGAAGAAAATACTGCAAGCAGCTAGAAATAAACAATTCAAGTATTGTGGAAACACAATCAGGATAACACAAGATTTAGCAGCTTCTATATTAAGGGACTGGAGGACATGGAGTATGATATTCCAGAGGGCAAAGGAGATAGGATTACAACCAGGAATCATTTACCCACCAAAACTGAGCATAATCTTTCAGGGGAGAAGTGGATATTCAGTGAAATAGAGGACTTTCAAGCATTCTTGATGAAAAGACCAGAACTGAACAGAAAATTTGACTTTCAGATACAAGACTCAAGAGAAACATGAAGAGTCTATAAGACCTTTGATGAAGAAAAAATGTAGTGTCATGTGGATAAATTGTATTGAATCCTTATTAATGACTAACTTTCCCTATCTATATAAACCATGACAATAAAAGTTCTGTATTTACTGGAAAAAACAAATAACAGCTGAGGAAAATAAATCAAAAAATAAAAAGATTTGTGAAATGCAAGGTCAGAGGTAACCTGTGAGAGCATATGTAATGCTTCTCTTCTTGCTCTACCTCCTCTAGAATACTATAAATTCTTTGAAATTGGGGACAAAGTTTCTAAACCTGCTTTGTTATCCCCCAAAAGTGTTCATTATATAGAATTTGTGATGTAAGTAACCTCTATGTTACTTCTCCAGCCCTTACTCACTTTGTAAAAAGATTTCTGCAGAAGTAGTTCTACCATATGGCAGATTAAGGAAAAAGAAAAGTTTACATTTTCAAAAATTGCAAAAAAAGGTAAAATACATTGTCTAAACCACCTGAATCCCCTACCCATACATTGGAACCAAGCCATCATTGCACTTATTAGCCATTTCCAAACAATACTACCTTCTCTCCTCCTCTACATACTGGAACTTGAATTCTGCCTTTGGGACACTGAAATCTTATAGGTGAGCCATCTCTAATTGCGTCCTACTTTATGTATTGTATTTTTAGAATATAAGATCCTTTATAACAAGGACCTTCTTTATTGTTTTTGTATCCTCATTTCTTAGCATAATTGTCAAAACATGACAATCAATTAATAAATATTTTATTAATTCATTCAAGAGACATCTAACTCTTAAAAAAAAGCTGGTTATCTTTGCATTATCATTATCATTTATCATTGTTATTATATAACTTGTTCCACTGGTTTTATTTTCTTTAATTTCAATCAGTTCACAAAATACTTCTAAGGCCTTTCTGAAATCATCTACTTCATAATTTCTTACAGCAAAATAGTATTTCATCACATTCATCTCAAACTACATAATAAATTGGTAATTATCAAAACAATTTGTTTCTTGGTAGGAAATATATTGATCCATGTAACAAATTAGTAACATAATATACAGAAACAAATGAGCACAGTAACCTAGTTGATCCCAACTATCGGTGCAAGAACTCACTAACCAAAAATACTTTTGGGAAACTGGAAAGTAATTTGGCAGAAATTATAGGCCAGTGTCTCACACCATATGCCAAGATGAGCTGAAAATGGCTGCATGACTTAGATAAACTACCAAAGAATTACTTTATAGAGCCAGAAAAAAAATTAAATTCATTTGGAGGAATGGAAAATCAAGAATATAAAGGAAATCAATGAAATATAAAATGGGAAGGAAGAGGGCTTAGAAGAAAAGATCTCAAACTACACTGCAAAGCCATAATTGGCAAAAAAAAATAGTTACTGGATAACAAATAGGAAGTTGATCAGTGGAACAGATTAGGTATAAAATATGCAGAAGCAAGTAAGAACCATAACCTAGTGTTTGATAAACCCTAAGATCCCAGCTACTGAGTCAAGAACTCATCCTTCTCTTCTAACACTTCCCTAGTGCAGGCCTTCACCTCTGCTGTATGGTCTCCCTCATATCTTGCTCACTTGAGTCCACACTTAACTCAGCTTCAAATTGATCTTCCTAAATTGAAGGTCTGACTTTATTATATCCATATTCAATAAACCCCAGCAGTTTGCCATTCCATCAAGATCAAATATAAAATCCTCTGTTTGTCTTTTAAAGCTTTTTCATCACTTGGCCCCTTCTTAGGATTTGAGTATTCTTACACCTCAATCCTACCTATATATGCTGTGAGCTGGTGACATTAGCCTTATTTCTGTTCCTCAAATAAGATACTCCACCTCCAAACTTTAGGAATTTTCACTGGCTATCCACTATGCAAGAAATTCTCTCTCTCCTTATCAACTTACCTTTACCTCTCTGTCTCCTGACTTCCTTCTAATCTAAGCAAATATCACTATTTTTCCTCCCTATTTCCAATTTTTCCTTTTCGTGTCTTATCTATACATAGGGTTGTTTTGGTTTTTTTGTGGTATGTTGTCTTCCAATTAAATTGTGAGCTTCTCTACAGCAGATACTCTCTTTTTTGTGTGTTGTTTTCCTTTGTAATATGAGTATTTAGCATAGTGCCTGACACATATTAGGTACTTGATAAGTGCTTGTAGGGTTGATAAGTTTCAACTTCCCTGAATTTTTTTTTCCATTTCACTGAGACACCTAGGTTACAAATTTAAAAAAATCACTATTTCCTCAAAGCAATTCAGGCCAATATTTTCATCTTCTATGATCTGGAGCTCTTATCCAAAAATAAAGAGATAATCTCGAGAGGCTGTGTAACTAGGCTGTCTAACTAGCCATATCATATTATGAGCAAAATAGTATTTTAACCACCATCTCCCCCCACCATCCCAAATGACTTTTTTATTCCTTTTGCATGTTTTCATTCACTTCTGCATTTTTCTTAGTTTCATTGAGTGGGCTTTCTGGATTCAATACAATTTCAGCTCTGAATAGATGCATTTATGGATTCTCGCCATCAATATGACATTTTTTTATTTGAGAATCTTTTATAGCATTAGAAAACACCTTAGATATTAGTAGTAATAATAGCTAACATTTATATAGCATACTAAGGTTTGCAAATCACTTTACAAACATTATCTCATTTCATCCTCACAACAACCATAAGAGAATTGTATAGAGGCGAGAACAGTCAGAGAAGCTTAACTGACTTGCCCAAGGTCACACAGCTGGTAAGAATCTAAGGTCAAATTTGAAACTCACGTCCTTCTGATTCCAGATCCAGCACTCTATTTACTGTGCCCCCTAATAGCAATTTCATGATTTCATTTATTTTATATTTTACATTTTCCTTGAAGATTGTCGAAGAAACATGGTTAAACATATTTTTCATAGTAGCTTGTGTAATTTTAGAGAATATACAGAAGACATTTTGTCTGAGCAGATCCCTCAAGGCTGTATTTGGTTTTTCCAAGTAAGATTACTTTTAAAAATAACAATATAACCAGTCTGTGATTTTATATTCTATATATCTCAGTGATTTATACAACCAGAAAGATGCAGTTTTGCTATAGAAAATAAAGCACAAACCCTGCCTATCTTCTTCTTGTGCTTTCATCAATATCAATTATGTATCTAGACCACAAATGAATACAAAAGCATTTATTAAGCATTTACTATATTCAAAGCACTGTGCTAAGTACTGAGGTTACAAATAGAAGAGCAAGACATTCTCTGATCTCAAGGGACTTACATTCTAATAGGGGAGACTACACATAGATGGTTTCAGCCACAAGTCAGCAGAAAAATTTGAGGTCTTTCATCATGAGTTCCCTCTTCTCTCTCCCTCATCTCATATCAATATCTCAGATATCTTTTGTATCTTTCATCCTTGTCTCATACAAAAAGGTGGTCCTGCTCCTTCCAATGCAAACCCTTTTACCTATACAAAAGAACCCATTTTATTCTGTCTCCTTCAACACATTACCCACTTTGTTATCTATGCTTCTTTTAGTTAAATTCAAACTCTCCCTGTGTATTGGCTTTCCCTACTAGATGCTTACACTTTTCCTATCCTGAAAAAGTCCTTACTGGGTCCTTCCATTTCTGCAATCATCCTTTATCTCTTCTGCCTTTTATGGCAAAACTCCTTGAAAAGGTCATCTACAATGGGTACCTCCACTTTCTCTCCTCCCTCATTTTCCCTTCCCCTCTGTAATCCAGCTTCCAATCTCATTATTTCACCAAAACTGTTCTCCCAAAAGTTGGGAGAACATAATTGCCAAACATAATAGCTTTTTATCAATTCTCATTCTCCTTGACCTTTTTGCACACTCTGACGCTGTTGATCATTCTCCTCTTCTTGATACTCTCCTCTGTAGGTTTTCAGGACACCACTCTGTCTTAGTTCTACTGCTACCTATCAGACTACTCATTCTCAGTATCCTTTGCTGAATTATCTCTGTATCATGCCCTCTAACTGTAAATGTCACAGGGCTCTGTCCTGGACCTTTTATTCTCTGTCCGTATTATTTCAGTTGTGATCCCCTCAGCTCCCACAGATTAGATGATCATTTCTGTCTTGATGATTCTCAAATCTGTCTCTCTTGCTCTAACCTCCCTCCCTTCCACCCCTACTTCTGAAACCAGAGATGTCCAGTCTCGCATCTCCCACTGCCTATAAATATCTCAAACTAGATGTCCTGTAAACATCTTAAACTCAACATGTCCAAATCCAAACTCATTGTCTTTCCCCATAATTCACCCCTCCTCCTAACTTCCCTATTACTGTTAAGGATACTACAGTCTTCCCCAAACCTCCAGGTTTATAACATAGACACCTC
The DNA here is from genome assembly GCF_003287225.1 of Phascolarctos cinereus. Lineage (NCBI taxonomy): Eukaryota > Metazoa > Chordata > Mammalia > Diprotodontia > Phascolarctidae > Phascolarctos > Phascolarctos cinereus. The sequence continues at coordinate 286,410,958 of NW_027555847.1, read as the reverse complement.
ACTATCTCTCACCCCCCCATATCCAATTTGCTTCCAAGGCCAGTCAATGTTACCTTTGTAACATCTTTCCAATATGCCTGATTCTCTTCTCTAATACTGTCACCACCCTGGTGCAGGCCTTCATGGCGTTACAATTTACCTGTCACAAGTTTCTCCCCACTTCAGTCTATCATCTCTTCAGCCACTGAAGTGATTTTCCTAAAGTCTTTGTCTATGTCACCTTTCTATCCAATAAACACAAATACCTCCTAATCATCTCCAAATTAAAAAGCAAAATCTTCTGTTTGACATTCAAAGTCCTTCATAAACCAACCCTTCCACCCACCTACTCATCTTTCCAGGCTTCTTACATGTTAATTCCTGCCACATAATCAACACTAGCATCCTAGCTGTTCCATGTATAAAACACTCCATCTCAGGTATAGGCATTTGCTCTGGCTGTCCTCCATTTCGGGAATTATTTTCTTCCTAATTTCCATGTACTGGCTTTCCTGTTTTCCTTCAAGTCCTAAATTAAGTCTCATCTTCTATAAGAAGCCTTTCCCAATCTCTCTTAATAATAGTACATTCCATCTGTTAATTATTTCCTATTTATCCCATTTTCCATATTCCATAGCTTATTTGTACATATTTGTTTGCTTATTGTCTCCCCCATTAAATTAGATTAATTCTTTGAGAAGAAGGACTGTCATTTGCTTTTTTTTTTGTATTCCCCAGAATGTAGCACAGTGCCTGGCACATAGTAAGTACTTATCGATTAACTCATATCAGATTAAAAAGTCGTATGGTCGTTAATGTGAAATACAAACGCAGATGATATTTTATCTTTTTTAATGCCATGTGATATTATTCTGTGGAGAATAAACCCACAACTGAAGATAAAAAAAAGGCAAACAATACAACTTGACTGAAAGAGAAAGGCACCCTGAGGAAATGATAGGAGAAGGTATGTGTCAATAGGGTTGAAACATCAATCAAACAATAAACACTTATTATTTTTATTTTAATAGTAATTTTTCCAGTCACATGTCAAGACAATTTTTAGCATTCATTTTTATAAGATTTTGCACTCCAAATTTTTTTTCCCTCCCTTTTGCCCCCACTTCTGAAAATGGTAGTCAATTTTATATAGGTTATGCATGTGCTATCATGTGAAAAATATGTCCATATTAGTCACAGTTGTGAAAAGAGAAACAGATCCAAAGGGGAAAAAATGCAACCAGGAAATAGAACAAAGTAAGTGAAAAATATATGCTTCAGTCTGCATTCGGAGGTCCAGCAGTTCTTTATCTAGATGTGGATAGCACTTTCCTTCATGAATCATTTCTACTTATCTTGGGTCATTGTGCTTCTGAGAAGAGCTAAGTCATTCATAGTTGATCATCACACAATGTTGCTGATACTGTATTCAATGTTTGCCTGATTCTGCTCATTTCATTTTGCATCAGTTCATACAAGGTTTTCCAGGGTTTTTTTTTCTGAAATATGTCCATCATTTTTTATTGCACAATAGTAACCTATACTATCATTCATAGATGACAACTTGTTCAGCCATTCTGCAATTGATAGGCATCTCCTCAATTTCCAATAGTTTGCCATCATGAAAAGGGCTGCTATACATACTTTTTTGCACTCGTAGGTCCCTTCCCCTTTTTTTATGATCTATTTAGGATATATATCTAGTAGTGGTATTGCTGGATCAAAGGGTATGCACAATTTTATAACCCTTTGAGCAGAGTTCCAAATTGCTCTCCAGAATGACTAGATGAGTTCACAATTCCACCAACAGTGTATTAGTGTCCCAATTTTCCCACACCCTCTACAACATTTATCATATCCCTTTTTTTGTCACATTATCCACTCTGATAGGTGTGGTATGGTACCTCAGAGTCGTTTTGATTTGCATTTCTCCAAATCAATAGTGATTTAGAGCATTTTTTTCACATGACTTATAGATAGCTTGAATTTCTTCCTCTGAAAACTTCTTGTTCATATCTTTAGACCATTTATCACTGGGGGAATGGCTTGTATTCTTATAAATTTGACTCAGTTCTCTACATATTTGGAAATGAGGCCTTTATCAGAGACTTTAACTATAAAGATTGTTTCCCAGCCTTTTGCTTTCCATCTAATCTTGGTTAAATTTGTTTTTGTTTCTGTAAAACCTTTTTAATTTAATATAATCAAAATTATCTATTTTACATTTCATGAGGCTCTCTCTCTCTTATTTGTTCATGAACCTATAACTCATTTAACTTCTCCTTTAAGAATTTGGATGCTGTACCACTTGGTACATATATGTTTAGTACTGATATCACTTCATTGTCTATGATATCTTTTAGTAAGATATAGTTTCCTTTCTTATCTTTTTTTTAATTAGGTCTATTTTTGCTTTTGCTTTGACTGAGATCAGGATTGCTACCCACCTTTTTTTTTAAATTTCAGCTGAAGCATAATAGATTCTGCTCCAGCCCCTTACCTTTACTCTGTATATATCTCTCTGCTTCAAGTATGTTTCTCATAAACAACACGTTGTAAAATTCTGGATTTTGATCCACTCTGCTGTCCATTTTTTTTTATAGGAGATTTCATCCCATTCACATTCACAGTTATAGTTACTAACTGTATATTTACCTCCATCCTATTTTTTCTTCTGTTTGTCTCCTCTCTCCCTTCAACTTTTCCTTCCTCAATAGTTTTTTTTTGCTTCTATGTACCAACCTCCCCCAGTCTCCACTATCTTCTGTCAGTCCCTCCCTTTCCCCTTTTACTTAATCTACTCTCCTCCTATAGATTTCTATATTCAGCTGATTGTGTATATTATTCCCTCTTTGAGCCAAAACCAACAAGTTTAAGCAATGACTATCACCCATCATCCCGTCTTCCTCTTCACTGTAATAGGTCTTTCTCACCCCTTATGTGAAATAATTTACCCCATTCTACCTCTCCCTTCCTTTTGCACCTAATGTATTCTTTTTTATCATCCTTGAATTATGTTTTATGTTGTTCCTTCAGATTCACCTTATACCCATACCCTTTATCTATGTATATTCCTTCTAAATGTACTACTAGTGGTATATTTTTTAAAAATTTATGAGTATCATCTTCCCAAGTAGGGATGTAAACAGTTGAGCTCCATATTTCTTTTCCCTTTTTAGGCTTCTCTTGGTTCTTGATATTGAAGATCACATTTTTTGGTTCAATTCTGGTCCTCTCCTTATGAAAGCCAGAAATCATTCTATTTCATTCAATGACCATTTTTTTCCCTTGAAGTATTATGCTTAATTTCACTGGGTAGGTGATTGGTTGTAGTCCTAGCTTTTTTGTTTTCCAGAATATTGTGCCCTATCACCCTAATCCTGTAACGTTGTGGCTGCGCAATCCCAATTGTTATTCCAATATTTGAATTGTTTCTTTCTGGATATTTGCAGTATTTTTTCCTTGACCTGAAAATTCTATGATTTGACTATAATGTCCCATGGAGTTTTTATTTTGGGACATCTTTCTTGAAGTGATCACTGTATTCTTTCAATGCATATTTTACCCTCTGGTTCCAGGATATCAAGGCAGTTTTCCTTGATAATTTCTTGAAAGATGCTGTACAAGTCTTACTTTTGTTATGACAAAAGAGACCAGAGAGCATCTACGTGAACTCCTTAATTTTACACTTAAGGGAACTGAGGACTAGTAAGGCAATGATTAAGAATAATTTTGTTGGCTTAGATTCTTAAAATCTAGCCACTGCTCAGATTCTTAGAATCCAGCCAACATCCCACAGACTGATTCCTCAAGAGTCTGCCCAATATAATGGATGCTCTAATTAATCTCATCTTTAGCTGAAAGAAGGCTTGGCTCAAATTATTTTGGGCAGGACCCATGTGTTGTGATATTGGAGTCCCAGCACCCCTGAATTCCAAAACCTCAACATTTTGGTGGCCTGTACAGGGAAACTGCCTAACTCCAAGTTCTTCTCCAGCCAAGACTGGAATGTATGTAAGCCTCCCCGACTTCTTTCTTGCTTTGCAGTTGGGGTCACTCTCCAAGCACCAAAGCTTGGAGGTGCTTTTCGGGCAGACAATTACAAGGCTGTCTCACACCTGGCCTGATGCTCACAGGCTTTCGGTGCACTGGTGCAGTTTAAGGCCATGTACCTGGGTACACCTTTCATTGCATAGAGGACCGGGATGGACACCCTGTTTGGAAGTGTATGCTCAATTGTGTCAGTTCTCTAGGCACTAGAGAATTGGGGAAAACTGCAGTTGCTTTTTGGTTCCCTAAGGCTTACTTATTCCCTTCCCTCTACACCACTGAATCCTCCTTCATGGAGGTTACAGGGGAAAGTTAGAACAGCAAAAAATATCTTGGCACATTCTGGAGGTTTTGGGATTGATCATTAAGGAGTTTTGAAACTCCTCCTTACAACCCTGGTCACTCCTTTCTCCCTTCCCTTGAATCAAGAGGGTGTCTGTTAACCTCTCTCATAGGAGAAGAGAGTTTCATGCTTTACCCCTTCTCTTTGATTTCACCCTCCCCCACCTGGGGAAGAGGAGGGGGGAGGGGCAGCAGCTATGCATGGTCCCCATTGGCAATGGTGTGTGGGCCCTAGGGCAACCCTTGTCTGGAAACATCATCCAGGTTCAGCACATCCTGCTCAAGGTAAAGAAGCTAGCCTCTGAACTTGGGTAAGCACACTCTTTTAAAGCTGTAGTTTCAACTGGTAATGATGCGATGTTGATTCTCTGTGTAAAGTAATTTGGAAATGCATTTAACAAAATTGAAGTCACCTGATTGGCAATGGGTTTGCTTCAGATTTCAAATTGGTGAACTTTTTGTATTGTTTATGTCAAGCAACCTTTCATAATTTGGTTACAGCTAAAATAGTTTGGCTATTGTTTGTTGGTCATTGTTTTAATGTGTAAACTACCCAAAAAGCTTGTTTGGTTTTTGTCTTGTTAAGAATTTACAATTATATAGGAATAATCTCTAAATAATTAGCTTTCTATACTAGGAAAAAATTAAATTTGATATGTAAATCTTGGAAAAGTTTTTCCTAAACTGCGATTAGTGAAACTTGCTATTTGAGTTAAAAGCTCATAGAATTTTATTTCAAGTTGTCTGATAGATAAGAATGAACCATCAATAATCAATAATCCACCATCTTGAGAGAAATGCCACAAGCTACTGAAGAGAATGTAATACTGGCGGGAAGTCAGCACATGAAAAGCTGAGAGGACAATTTTAGCTTCAGTCTAAGATGGGATCCTCCTGGCTCAGTTTCTCCATTATATTTCTTTGAAAAGGAATGTTACCCACCTGGCTATTCCTGAGTCTGGTTATGAGGTGGATTTGATACTGCATGGTTGGAAAACTGAATTATCTGAATCCAAACAGAGCTAAGGATGTTTTATCCTGTCACCTCTGGGCCCTGCAGTCTTTTCTGTCAGCTTTGTGTCTTCCAGACTACAGGCCATTCACCTACAATTGGTACAGTTTGCTACAGTTGGTATCAAACAGAGGGTACCAGGCAATGTACCCTCATCATTCCCTGGATGCAGCCTGTGCTTGGTTCCAGTCAATCTCCTCTTTGGGACCCCCTCAAGGCAGGGACAGTTCTATGATCTTTGCTCCTTACCCCAAAAGAATTTGGGTCCCATTTGTTTGAGGGGGTAATGATGAGGTTGGGATCTAGACCCCAGAAAAGAAAAACCCTGGACTTTCCCACATGTCCAAATCTCTGGCTTTCACCTGAGGCTATAATCCCATCATTTGACCTTTCATTTTGGTTACACTCAATCTCCCAACTCTGTTACCCTTAACCCAGTCTGGCCTTTCTTTGTCTCACCTACCTATGGCCCCTGGCCATTTTTCACCCTTAATCCTATCTAGGCTGCATTCTCCCTGGGCCACAAGACCCAGGTCCCAGGAATTCTATTCATCCCAGTTTATTGGCCACTCCTAGGTTCCTTCCACACTCTTTCTGTATGTAAGGTCCACCTTGTCTCCATTAAGGTGCTTAGATTCTTAAAATCCAGCCACTGCTCAGATTCTTAGCCAATACCTCACAGACTCTCAGATTCCTCAAGAGTCTGCCCAATATGCTGAATGTTCTTGTCTTTGGCTGAAAAAAAATTTTTGTCTATCTGTAAGTTTGGGCTTTAAATGGAGAGAGAGGAATCTAGCCTATTGGAGTAGGGACTTCTCTGGTTCACTCAAGTTGAAAGGCAAGTCAATTCAAAAGAATGTTTTCACAATTTGATAATTTCTGAGGATGTTCAAGACTATGCAAACTTTTTTTTGAATGTGAAGAAAATTTTGAAAAGAAGATCCATAATGATGAGTTATGTGGGAATTTTTGTAGATGTTCCTAGATTACCTGAGATACCACACACTCCAGATATAGAAGATTTTATCACAGATTTTTTAAAATTACTTCTTCCTCCATTGGTATTTTTATTCTCATGAGCAACTGGTTTTATTTCATAGGAATATAAATGCTAAGTAGCTGATAGTGATTATGATGATTAATGCATTCAACAATGTATTTGAAAACATGTTTTTGAACATGTAGTGCTTATTTGGTAATACCATTTGCCCATTCAAACACTAACTGCCAGTATATGTATATAGGCATGGTGGCAGCTTTTATATTCTGTTCATGACATTTTCCATTTCTTTCATTGTTTTAAATTAATTTCATTGAATTATATAACTTATACTGTCTTGGAAAGTAGATAGTGCAGTGAATGGAGCCCCAGGCATGGAGTCAGGAAAAACTGAGTTTAAATCCAGCCTCAGATGTTGTGTGATCCTGGGCAAGTTGCTCAAAATCTGTTTGCTTCAGTTTTCTCAACTCTACAATGGGGCTGGCACATAGTACACACTGTGTAAATGTTAGCTATTATTAGCTATTATTCTTTTATTTTCTAGAGCTTAAAGATTATTGCATTGTTTTTATGTCATATTGCATGTGTAATGCTTAGTTTAGGATTGCTTATTTGCACAATATAATTTTATAAAGCATTTAGCACAGTGGCTGGCACATGGTAAGTATAAATATAAATGTTAGCTATTATTATTATTAAGGCAGGGAAGTAGAAATGGAAGTTAATGTATTGGAAAAATATTGTAAGGCAATAGGTAGAGAGAAATATATTTTATTTTAGGAGTAAACTCAAAGTATGAAAACAAAATTTTATAAAATTCTTGAAAGTAACTGAAAAGGAATTAGAGAAATTTAAAATGATCTGTAATAGAAGAAATTGCTCAAGCCATATTTTGTGAATTTATTAGATTCCACTGATCACTCAAAACTTCCTGATATGGAGACAAAAGTAAATAATTCCTAAGAGTTTATCTTCATACACTCTGAGAAGGAGGAGAAGTTCATAAAAAACTAGATTTGGTATGCAAAGAAGGCTTGGAAATAGAAAAACTGAGAGGCAAAAACCTGTGTCAAATAAGATGACTCACTCATACATAGTACTACACCTTGATTTCCTAAACTAGAGGGATATTATAGTTAGAAATTTTCTAAAGAAAAGATTAATTTCCTCCTGGGAGATCACTTAGAAAGTTTTAATCAGCAAAATTACAAAATCACTATAATACTGGAATGCATTAGATGAAAAAGGAGTTAACTTATAGAATCAGATTTCAAAAGAATCACAAGATTATAAAGCTTGCATAGCCTGAAATCTCTATATCCAGCCAGTCTATTATTCAAGTCAATGTGGAAAAGGTCTCTGATTCTATATTTTGAGGGAATAGCTAACTACAAAAACTGTGAGAGAAGGGAACAGTAAAACCTGAGAAAGTAGAAGAGGTCAGACTACAGCAAATGTGTGGAGGCATGAATACATCACCAAATGCTGAAGTCACTTATAATTTGTAGCAAGCTTGAACAAAAGTCACCAAGCTTTTGTTAGTGACTTGAAAGAATAAGTCAGTTTGTGTACTTTCTCAGGGCTACAAATAGTGATTTATCCTGGTAAAGACCAAGTTGCACTAACTCTTAACACAAGATTGAAATTGAGACCTTTCCTTTCTATCCCATACCCACCTCCAGGTTCACCTCAAGTGTTTTACAATACTTGCACCAATCTCGCAAATGCCTCCAATTCTAAACTAACTTGATGACTGAGGCACAATTTCTGGAATAAGAAAACATTTCTTAGGTCTATCTTAACCCTTCCTTTGTGAAATATTACATTTCCAAAGACTTTTCTTTTAAAGTGCACTATTGAGATTTGTTGACTGAACATTTTAAAATTTACTTTAAATAGGCTGGAATGAATTGATTAAGTCAATCAATTCAAACTTTATACAAGACAATCCCTCACCTCAGGAAGTTTCATTTTAAAGGCAGATATTAACATGCAAGTTGAGTATAATAATTGAGTAAGAGGGGTCATAGTTTGGAAATAGCCACAAAGTAACATAAACAATAGTTATAGAGAAGATGAGGCAAAAACAAATGTCACATAGAAAGGTGGCCTAGGGTCAGGATTCAGGGTTCTACTGGGATGGGGGTAAGATGTTCAAAGTACAGGTGGCATGATTTAGAAATGATGAAGAACTTGGAGAAATAATTCAAACTAAGAAACAAAAAGGTAAAGCTAAAGGACTCTGGTTCCATTCTCCAGAATTTCTCACTTTTCAGATCAGTAGGTGACAAAATTGGTAAAATTATCTGACCTATGACCAGGATAACTTACTGTATTTCAGGAGAAAGAAGTGGTTGCACAGGTAGCCATGTGATGATACTAGTTCTTGTATTTGCAATGCATACTTTGAATCAATTCAATATGTTGGTATATATTGACATACACGTTAATTATTGTTAGCACTTTGTATATACTGTAACTATATCTGTTGGATAATTTGGCTGCTTTTTTACACATATGCTAATGTAATCATTGTTGTTCAGTTGTTCAGTCATGTCCAACTCTTCGTGACCCCATTGACCATAGCATATCAGGCTCTTCTATCCTCCATTATATCTCAAAGTCTGTCCAAATTCATGTTCATTGTTTCCATGATACTATCTATCCATCTCATCCTCTGCTCTCCCTTTTTTCTTTTGCCTTCAATCTTTCCCAACATCAGGGTCTTTTCTAATGATTCCTGTCTTCTCATTATGTGGCCAAGGTATTTAAGCTTCAGCTTCAGTATCTGACCTTCCAGTGAATAGTCTGAATTAATTTCTTAAAGTATTGATTGATTTTACCTCCTTGCTGTCCAAGGGACTCTCAAAAGTTTTCTCAGCACCACAATTTAAAAGTATCAATTCTATAGTACTCAGTTTTCCTTATACTCCAATTCTTATAGCCATACAATACTACAGGAAAAAATCATAGCTTTGAATATGTGGACCTTTGGCAGCAAGATGCCTTCTCTGCTTTTTAGTATGTTGTACATATTTGCCATAGTTTTCCTTCCAAGGTGATAGAATCTTTTAATTTCAAGCCTGCAATTGCTGTCTGCAGTAGTCTTTGAGCCCAAGAATATAAAATCTGACACTGCTTCCATTTCTTTTCCCTCCATTTGACAGGAAGGGATGAGACCTGTTGCCAAGATCATAGGTTTTTGTTGGTGTTGATGTTGTTAAGTTTCAAGCTGACTTTTACACTCTTCTTTCACCCTTATCAAGAGACTTCTTCATTCCTCCTCACTTTCTGCCATCAAAGTGACATTGTCTGCATATCTGAGATCATTGATATTTCTCCTGGCAACCTTCATTCCAGCCTTTGATTCATCCAGTATTTTGCATGATGTATTCTGTATATAAGCTAAAAAAATAGGTGACAATATATAGCTTTGTCATACCTTTTTCTAATCTTAAACCAATCAGTTTTTTCATGTTTGGTTCCAACTGTTGCTTCTTGGACCATGTACAGATTCCTCAGGAGACAAGTAAGATGATCTGGTATTCCCCTGTGTTTGAAGACTTGCCACATTTTCTTGTTATCCACACAGTCTCTTTAAGGACTTGTTGCATTTTGTTGTTATCCACATAATCAAAGGCTTTAATGCAGTCAGTGAAGCAGAAGTAGGTGTTTTTCTGGAACTTCCTTGCTTTCTCTATAATCCAGTGAATGTTGACAATTTGGTCTCTAGTTCCTCTGCCTCTTCTAAAACCAGCCTGCTTTTCTGGTAATTCTTGGTTCACATATTGCTGTAGCTTAGCTTGCAGAATCTTAAGCATAACCTTGCTGGTGTGTGAAATAAGCACAATTGTTAAGAAATTTGAACATTCCTTGGCATTGCCCCTCTTTAGGATTATGACATAAATTGATTAGCAATATCAATAAGCTGACATAGTAATGTCAAATTAAATGATTTGTTAACATACAAACTTACTGATATTGCTATTGATAAAGCAATATTTTTGCTATTTGTGATTGCTTCTATTTGGGTAGTATATCCTACATGTAATTTAGATATTTTTCATTGAAACCAACTGTAAGGTGGTTCTTTGCATTGTAAAATATCAGTTATATGAAATACTAATAATTATGATGTACCAAATTATGTTTTAAATGAGTAAAATCTTTTGACCAAGGTTGCCAAAGGCCAGAAGGTCTCAGTTGCTGAAACCCAGTATTACAAATACTTTGGGTATTTTTATGTCATATCTTTAATAATATCATAGAGACTTATAAGGATTTTCCATGAAGAATAAACATTTTCTAGAATAAACTTTTGGTAGACTATGACAGGAGTTAAATTGTTATTATCATTTTACCATTTTTTGAGGAAGAGAGTTTTACCCAGTTTTGGAGGCTCAACAGAAAGGGAAGGCAGAGAGGTGAAAATGATATAAGAAAATAAGCATCTTCCTGATGAGAGAAAAAGTGAAAAGGCAACTGTACGACCAGAGCAAATTAGACCTGGGACCAGGTTGAATAGCAGCTGACAGCTGGTGACAGTGAAAGAAAGGAATTCCAGTCAGGATCTACTTTCTTTCCCATTTTGGTGACATAAACTTAGCTTCCTGAGTCATAAACAATTTTCTAGGTATTATTCAAATATTTGTGTTTCTGTGTTATGTGATAAGGATTGTAAATTATATTACCATTAAGAGTGACTTGGTTTAAGCCTATTAAGTTTGGGGTTTGATGCTGCTAGAATGTGGGTGAAGAGAATTCTCTGATTAACACCACAGTGGAGGCTGAACTAATTAAAGAAAACATTTATGCAATTTTGGTCATTACTATGGACATTTTAGAACATAATTGACTACTTTTAAATATGTAGAAATAAAGAGTTTTCATTTTGTTTTTAGACTAGGCAATGGGGTTAAATGACTTGTCCAGGGTCATACAGCTAGTGAAAGTTATGTGTCTGGGTCTGGATTTGAACTCAGGTCCTCCTGACTCCTGGGCCAGTGCTCTATCCACTGAGCCATCTAGCTGCCCCAAAATAAAGAGTTAATAAGGAAATAAGGCCTATCTTTGGGATAAGATTTTTTGTAGTGATCCGTGGGTGCATTCAAGACACTCTCTACCACACACAGTCCATAAAGTATTAGAATTAATTTATACTTAGAAAACACTTTTTGAATATTAGCTCACTTGATTTTTATAACAACCCTCTGTCATGATAAGCTGGAGACTGAATAATTTAGAACACTCCAAACACAACCAATGGTACATGAAGTTGTTGCTCCCTGTCTTCAGTTTGGGCTAGGCTACTTCTTAAAGTTGTGTCAGGGTACCCAAAACGCAGATTTTTCTTAAGCTCATACTCTAGGGGTGTCTCTATTAATCTGGAATAGCTCTGAATTCATGTACCCTGTAAAGCTTGTGGGAAAACTCTCACATCACAAATTCTCATTTCTCTCTCATACTTTTATTCTTTTTGTGTGTCTCTGTCCTTATCTTTGTCCCTCTCTCTGAATGTCTGTCTCTATCTCTGTCTTTTTGTCTCTCTGTCTCTCTCTCTCTCTTTCTCTCTCTCTCTCCCTCATATATCTAGTTCTGTCCCAAGCCCAGCATCTGACTGGACATATAAAGATTCCTTCTCTTACTCTATTAAGCTGTGCCTGCAAAAACCAAGCTGTATCCCTGATCATGACCATAAAGATTTATATAGGCATTTTATTTTTATACAACACAGATATGAAAATAAAATAGAGAAGCTAAAACTCCCACCGTCTGTTGGCTGCTTTTTCTAGCAACTGATGAGGAAAAAGGTAAAAGCATGAAGTTGCGCTCCTTCTCCCTGGGTTGATAGAAAAGGGATAAGAAGGAGTTATTAGCTAAGCTGCAGTTCCTTACTACCTCAGGAGGTACAAGTCACTCTTTCTGCTTCTCTTGGCTGGAGTGAGGTCAGAAACACAGGTTCACTCCTGTTCTTTGCTCGGGTTCTGATTGCCTCCATTGTCACATGTTCTTAGGCACCATTGGACCTCCTATTGGCAAAACCCTCTGTCTGCTTCATATAATGGCTCCCCTGAAATTTCCCATTGTGACTTTCTCTTCCTTCACAGAGGTTGATTCAAGGTGAAGGTCAAGATCATCCAAACCTTGGGGGAACTTCCTCATCAGAAAGTAAGTCCTTGGTTCTCAGGTTACCATGGCAATGCTTATATGCGTAGGGCTGAATCCATATTTTATATATATATATATATATGTGTGTGTGTGTGTGTGTGTGTGTATACTATATATACATATATATGTGTGTGTGTATATATATATACAAGTGTATATTATATATATATACATATATTATATATGCATATATGTATATATATACATATACACACATACGCACATACATGTATGTGTATGTATGTTTGTGTGTGTATATAAGCCATGTGGCACTATTACATTTTTATCCAAAAAAAAATTCTTTGCTCTTCCCCCCAATACAATTCAGTAGATAACTATGTCTGTTTTGTAGACTCATGAGGATTATCTCTGATCTGCAGGGCAGAAAATAAGGTTCTATAATCATTGTGCCATTATTGCTTCTATAAAATATTTTTTTAGAATTTTTATAAAAATAATCTGAGCAGCTTACCAAATCTCTCAGAGTCTTCCCCAAATCACTATGGCAGTAGCACACAAAAAACAGACAATCTATAACTGCCATATAGGAAACCTGAGATAGCAAGCTTGCGATATAAAACATACATCTTTCTCCCATCCCACCCTGACTCCAAAACAGAGGAAATTTATATTCCTTCCTACCTCCCATTCATATGACACTTGGTGTCACTTTTTTCTGAATACTTTCCTAAACATCATTGAAATAGTGGTGCAAGATGTTCTGTTTCTGTTCTGTTTACCTACTTAATTATGTCATTAACATTTAGGTGTTCTTAAAATGAATTCCATGAACTTGAATTTTTTTTTGGTAATATTTTGATAACTATATTTCAATATAATTATTTTCCTTCTTAATATTATGTTTTTTGTTTTATACATTAGTTTTTTTCTGGGAAAGGTTCCATTGGTTTAATAGACTGACAAAGAGGTTCATAACACCAAAAAGGTTAAGAAATTCTGTTCTCCAGCATATGTAGGACATATGGGATTGAGTTATGCTCCTAAACTTCATGTACCACCGGTTATTCTATATATCCCAACATTGCCACCAGTTGACGTCTCCACAATATCATCTATTTATTGCTGTTCCAATTTTTTGGAGCCTCCCAAATACTGAGCTAGCTCTAGCAATATGTTTGTGTGTGTGTTAACCTCATCATCTATGTGGTTATTCTTGGAAAGCTTACTGCCAAGTAAGTTCTCTGTAAAATAGTCTTTTAGGTAAAAATATGTTTTTGCATTCAGTATATATGGCCAGCCCATCAGAGTTGCACTCTTTGCGGTAGAGTTTGAATGTCTGGAGGTTCATCTTGAGAGAGGACTTCATTGTCCAATACTTTATCTTGCCAAGTAATCTTCAGAATCTTCCTAACATAATTCAAGCAGGTTGCTTCTCAGGCTACCAGAATTCTCTGTCATGGACTCCCACTGGGGGCTCTTTGAACCTTTCAAAGCTCATAAGGTCTGGCCAGTTCTGTCTCTCACATTCATTCCCCCAAGACCAGGGAAGAATGAACACAACAGAGACAGAATAAACAGAAGCAACCATAGGATCATGTCTACAAGACAGCCTGGGTGGAAAGATAAGGCAGTTGGCAGCAGTACCTGCAACCTCTCTCCTCACTTGGAGGCTTATTACATTTTTGCCTTGCTCAACCAGAGGGAAGTGAGGGATTTCACCTATTAATGACTTTTTTCATACACACACTTTTAGCCTGACAACCAGTTAAAAGACTTACAAGTAGTTATATGGTACAAAATGGTTTAGGGAACATGTGTGTAAGGGAAACAGGGAGACAAAGAGCTACCGCTCCATCACCCAGTATTGGAAGAATTCACCAACCCTTCAGGTGGGTTGATAGTAGGCAGAGCAAAATATGCATGCCCTGAGGACTGCACACTCATTAATTCAGGCCCCTATTACATATATACAATTAGTGACCATCCAATAAGTCTTAAAAATCTTTGGAGAGAGGTGGGACCTGTTATCACTTGTGCAGTCCATTCCATTTTATGCTTTTGGAATCACTATGATTTTTAAGAAGAATTTTTTTCTTATATTGAGCCCACATATTCCTTTAAAATTTCAACCCATTAAAATCTGGGGCCAAGCAGAATAAATATACTCTCCCTGACACATGAAAGTCTTTTAGATACTTTAAGACAACTATTGTATCTCACGTAATGTTTCTCTTATCCAAAGTTAACTTCCTACTTTCTTCCAGTCAATTCTAATTTAACAGGTTTTTGAATCCTCCTCTGAAAGATTTCTGGCTTTTTGGTCTCCTTTGAAAAATGCATCCATTACTGAACATTCTACTCTCTGTATATGATGTGAACAGGGCATAGTATACAGTACAATGGAACTGTCATGACCTTAATTCTCATTTTCTCTCTCCCTACATATTCCAAGTCTTGGTTTTCTACTTATTCTTCATCTCTTACAATTACAAAGCTACTCCTTATTTCAGGCTGTTATTATCTCCTGTCTTGGTTATTGCAACAGCTTTCCAGTACTTCTCCCTGTCTTAAGTATTTTGCCACCCCAATCTATTCTACTGATGCTGAAGTAATTTTCCTAAAGCACAAGGCCTGATTATGTTGTTCCCCTTCATAATCAACTCCATTTCCTATTGCCTTTAGGATAAAATATAAACTTCAATGTTTAGGTTTTAAGGCTCCAATCCATCTTTCCATTCTCATAAGACATTACGTTATCTACCACACTCTGTGTTCCAGGCAAACTGGAACTCTAATCCTCACACATTATACCCCCATCTCCCATTTCTGTCCCTTTACACTAGAAATCAATCAATCCATAAGCAGCAATTAAGTGCCTACTATGTGCCAATGCTAAGCATTGGGTATACAAAAAGTGGCAAAATCTCTCAAGGAGCTTACAATTTAATAGGAGAGACAACATGCAAGGGAATATATACACAGCTATCTGTATGAAAGATAAATGGGAAATAATAAAGAGAGCGAAAGCAATGGAATTAAGAAGAGTTGGAGAAGGCTTCTTGTAGAAGATGGGATTTTAGTTGGGAATTAATGAAAGCCAGGAGGTAAACAGTTTAAGCGGAGGAGAGAAAACATTCAGGTATAGGGGAAAGCCCAAAAAAAATCTGGAGCTTACCCTCTAAAATGCAGTTCAAGCACCATCTACCTAATTACCAGGGCCTTCACTCCCAAATGACTTTTAAATATGTCATATTCATTCACTTCATATTCATGATCACACACACATATGTACTTATATATGAAATTGTTTGTCCCATTAGAATATTCATTCTTCTAATTATCTCCTATCATAATGCCTAGCACATAATAGATAATTAATAAATGTTTGCTGATTGACTGATCTTGTACACCATGTTTCTGTTAATGCAACTAATATTGTATTAATTCTGTAAGGTGATTTCTAAGGACCATTTAATTTAAATTTTTTAATTAATTTTATTTTTTATTCTGAGCTAATATGCCAAAAAATATTTTCCCTTTATTTATACACATCAGAACTCAAAAAGGATTATATATGAAGTTATGAATCTCTGCTTCATATTGTTTACTTTAACAAAAAAAAAGTATATGTCTCATATAATACTTTCAGAACTGTCCTGCTTGTCTGCATTTCCTTCTGAACTTTCTGTTTTCTTCTTTGCATTAAAAAGGAAAAGTTCCAATGCTCCCTTCCCTTTTTGGCATTGTCACTGTTGCTATATCCTCTCTATTGCGATCTTTAAAAAAAGAAGAAACTTATAACAAATAAGCATAAACCAGCAAAATAAATCAACATCTTTATGTCCAAAAAATGTATCTTTCTACACCTTGAGTTCAGAAAATTTTTAAGAAGATACTACTTAAATTACCTCTTACAGGCATGTGGGATGCACAATACAAGGGCCCAGAGGTAGAAGATGGAGTATAATAAAGCCAGGTTGGCTAGATCACAGAGTAGAGTAGGTATGTAATGTCCAATGAGTCTGGAAATCACCTCCCTGTGAGGAGGTGAGTAACAAGTTTTATCATTGATCCTTTGGAGACATGGCTGGTCATTACATTGATCAAATTTTTTCAGTAGGTGGTCCAGTGAATAGAGTACTGGGCCTGGACTCAGGAAGACTCATCTTCCTGAGTTCAAATCAGGCTTAGACACTTACTAGTTTTGTGATCCTTGGTGAGTCACTGAAACCTGTTTGTCTCATTTTCCTCATGTGTAAAAATGAGCTGGAGAAGTAAATAGCAAATACCTCCAGTATCTTTGCAAAGAAAATCCTAAATGGGATCACAATGACTCATGCACAACTGTAAAATGACTGATACACTAATGACTTTGTGAAAATCATTCTCCCAGTTCTGCTCACTTCAATCACACTCCATTCATACTACATAGGATTCTCTCAAATTATCTTCTGTGTCATTTCCTGTGGCACAACAATACTCCATTACATGACTATGAAATAATTTGTTTAGCTATTCTCTAATTGTTGGGTACTCCCTTAGTTTCAAATTCTACTGTTTTCTTCTTTGGTTTCCATTTCAATTCCCTCTCCCAAATCAGGAAACTTGTTTTGTTTGCAACTATATTCTCTCTTAAAATTCTACTATCCTGAACCCTACTGTGTTGAATTTGAAATATTTCTACAAAAACAAAAAAAAATAATATTTTTCCATTAAAACATAACGTTGATCTGATTCTCCCTCACTTCTCTTACTCAATATTTGTATATTCTCACATTGCCAAATTATGGGAAATTATAATTTTTACCCTCCTTCTACCTTTATACACTAGATATTTCTCCTTTAACTTTAATTTCTCTCTCTTCTTACAACAGAACCAATCCACTTTCAAGTCTTCTGTTTTGTTTTATTGTTTAACTTAATTCCCTCAATAACATTTGAAGACATACAGATCCTCAAGTGACAATTGTTTCTTCTATGCCATTAGAATGTTAACACTATAATACCGTACAGCTCCTTTCAATTGTTCAAATAAATTTACTTTTCTAGCTTTCTATGGATTCATGTTTGTATTTGAAAATGGCTACTTGGCTCTGATCCTTTCATCAGAAATGTTTAAAAGTCCTCTATTCTATTAAATATACATTTTTTCTTATCCGATGCCAGTCTCTTTTGCTTAATGCGATATTGGTTTCCAATATCTCCTCTCATTTAATAGAAAACCTGTCAGATCTTGTGTGATCCTGGCTACATTCTTTTGATACTTAAACTTTTTCTTTCTAGATAGTTCTTTTCAGTATTTTATCTTTCATAGGTAACCTCAGTTTTGTCTATGACTTTCCCAAGAATGTGTCCTTTGGGGGTTCCTTTCAGGAAGTGATTGGAAAATTCTATATTATCTTGAAATAGGGTACCCCAATTTTTTTTAAATCATGTTTTTCAGGGAGTCCAATGATTCTTAAATTCTTTCTCCTTCATTTATTTTCCTGGTCATCTAAGATATACATACATATAGCACACACACACACACACACACACACACACACACACACACACACTCACACACACTGTTTAAAGTCTTGTTTGGTTTACTCACTTCTCTAGGCTTACTCCTGAACTGGGGCCTTGTGACAGAGTCATGTTCTGTGTGCTCACCTGCATTTTTTTAATATTATTTCATGATAGTGTTAGGACTCTTTGAGTCCCTTGGTGTGAATGCTTTCCTGGTCTGAACATTGTTGTGTCACTGGTTATTGCCATTCCCCAGGGCTTCTAGTTTTCAGCAAGGTTTTATGATTAGTTTGGAGCTTCCTGACCTCATTGGGTCTTTTTCAGGGTGAGATGCACAGCTTTTGTTGCACCTGGACACAGAGCTCTGGAGACTAACTATGTCTTCCTGACTAGTCTCTGACTATGCTAAATTTTGAGGCTGTTCTTGTTTACTCATGACCCACTTCCAATTGTTCATGGGCTTTTGGAAGCTTTTTGAGTAGATCTGAGGTGGAACTGAATTTTCATTGAATTTTTGGCTCATTATTAGGTTTGGTAAGAACTTCAGGGTTTTGCTTGAGTAGTCATGGGCGTTGGCAGTCTTCATTTATTTAGACAGTCATCTTAGTTACAAGTCAAGAACCTTTTGTTCTAAAATTCTACAATAATTTTCTCTGAGAATCTTGAATTATGCTTTAGCAAGATCCTGTTAATTATTAAACCTTCCTTAAAGATAGTAAGGTAGAAAAGGTAGTGATATGAAATATGACCAAAGTAATTTTTGTTTTATAGTTTTGACATTTTTAATTAATAAGGATTTTATTTTGTAAATCTATACATGTTTTATGTATGTATATATATACAAACCTATACACACAAGCATATGTATACAAATACACGCAAACATATATATATATATATGTATGTGTATATATATATTCCTTTAAATTGGACATTTTATTTAAGTGTGTGAATGTTAGAAATAATTTTTCTCTTCTACTGATACATTATACAATAATTTCACTTCTGTGAAGGGTTGAATATGAAAAAAAAATGTCTCTAGTTCTAAACCCAGTAATTCCATTGTGAAATGCAAGACTTATCTGTTAAGTGGACTATGGAATCATCTCCCTCATGTATAATCATAGTTTGACTAGAAACTTTTCATCTCCTTGAGTCTTAGCAACTCTAGTTTATCACTGTTATTCAAGGCACTTTAAAATAAGATATATTTATGGCTTCAGACAGTTGTCATATGGAGAAATGAAATGCAGAGTCAAATAATTTGTTAGACATTAAAGTTAAAAATAGTTAAAAATACTTTCTAATTTCTAATCAGAAATTAATTTAGCCTTACATTATCAATTGATGTTGCCTTCCTTTAAATTCTTATTTATAATTTTAACTGAATCTATCTTTCTTGAATTTCAGATTTAAACACTTTACTTTTACAGTAAGTTCTTTTGCAATCTGTGCTAATATGTTGATGTAAGTCTTGTGATTTTCTAGTTGGGCAACATTTTCTTGAAGCTTTATTGTTGTTGTTGTCTCCTGGAATTATATTTGCTCTATAACTCTTTCTGTTCAACTCAAAAAATCAATTCAGGCAGGTGTCACAACAGATAGACTCTGATTTGTAGGAAGAAGATATTATTTACTTATTTTCCAAATACACAAACTACTGTTTCCCTTGAAAAATCTAAAGACTCAATTCTCTCTCTCTCTCTCTCTCTCTCTCTCTCTCTCTCTCTCTCTCTCTCTCTCTCTCTCTCTCTCCCCCTATTATGTCTATCTTCAGATCAGACCTTCATCTTATCAATCCCAGATAATTGTAACATTTTCATTGATATTACCACAGCAATTTACCTTCAGCTGCTGGCAATACCTCCCTGTTCTGTCCAATACTGCCACCCCAAACAGCCCCCTATCTCAGAGCATTAGCCTTCAATTCTTCTCTAAACTTTATTTCATAGAGATTTCTTCCTTCCACTTTATTATTGGTATTTTAACAAATTTGACAAAAATTAAAGAGAGGAGGAGATGGAAGTGCCGTTTTCAGACTAGCAACACAAAGGTAAGGTTCATCTTTAGTAAAAATTGAAGTAGGTGAAATTTATTTTTATTTTCCTACATATCTGAGTTTCTTCTTCCCTATCAATAGCTTTAAAGGGAATTTGAGGTGTTCTATATCCTGATACCACTCTCCAGCTACTCAGAGCCCCTGTTGTCAATCAATCAACACACATTTATTCACTGTCAGTCACTGTTCCATTCCCTTTGTTTTCAGTTCTTTACTCCAACTGAAAAAATGTGTTTTTACATATGTGTACTTTCACAAACGTCTATGATCTCTTTTCAGTATATTGCCCAGTAGTGACATCTCTTTGTCAAACAGTCTGTATATTTCAGTGACTTTTCAGGTATTGTTCCAAAATGTTTTCCAGAGTGGTTAGACCAGTTCACAGATTGACCAATTTTATTGATATTGGTATTACTGTACCAGTCCAACAGCCCCTCCAACAACTGACATTTTTATCTGTTGTCATCTTTGCAAGTTTTATGGATATGAGAAATGATTACCTAAAAGGTGCTAAAATTCTGTAACTTTCTTAGCATCTTGATTTTCATACCTCATTCCACATAAAGCCCACCACTGATGAAAGAGAGCAGAGATAATCTGACCAGAAAAGGACCTCTATGATCCTTCCAGTAAGATGGGGGACTAATCAGGTCTTATCTACCCTGCCACTGGGCCCTGAATACCATTAAGTCTTATCATCTATCCTGCTGTTATATTCTGCTACAGCTATTTGCTGTCTGCTCTGCAACTGAACCCTAAGGAATCCTGAACTTTGCCAAGTACCCTTAAGTTAAATCCTAAGAACCAGAGTGCCTTTCCATATACCTTTCCACTGAACTCTAGGATTCAGTATGTGCAATCTCTTCCAATTAGAATAAGTTTTTTCATAGCAAGAATTGTCTGGCTTTTCTATTTGTATTTCCAGTGTGTAGCATAGTACTAAATAAATGTTTTTACATTCCAAACCATTTTATCCTTCAAAGTATCTTTCTTTGATAGGATTAATTTGATAAAATACTTCATGATAAAGTGTTAATTGAAAGTTAGGCATTACCATACTACCTTCCATCTGCAGGATAACAAGAGTATTCTTCAATAATTTTAGCCAAAAGAATGAGTGACTTAGGAAAAATTGTGATTTATGATAAATGGTTAAATGGACATTAGTTACTGGTGACTCTATCAGTGAGGAATACAATACATTAGGGTTCAAGGTGATGACAATGGAGATAGATAACTACAAATGCTCAAGGTACCCATAGGACCCTGAGGGGCAGGTGGAGCTTCTTGGCTCTGGGGTAAAGGACCAGAACATACTCCCTTTATCAGAATCACTGGGAGAGATATTTGGTGGTAAAGGGACTCTTTCTAGGACTCCACCAAACAAACTCCTCTGATCACATATATGGCCAATTCAGCCTACTAAAATCATGTTGGTCACCACTATTTTCTATTCCAGCAATTTTCATGATGATGATTAAAGAAATGGCAAAGGAAGATAATTTTTGTTTAGTTTTTTAACTGTTTGGGAAAGAAAGAGAAGTTACATAGAGTACAAAAATTCTGTTCAGCTCTTTTTAAAAATGACCCTGTTCTCCCACTGTTTCCAGTGGGAAAGAAGTAACAAACCTCCCTCCTCACTTATTTGTTGATAGTGGTACATAGCAATGAAAGTGGTTATGGGGAGTGAGAGGAAGAGGAGAAAGAAAGAAAGAAAGAAAGAAAGAAAGAAAGAAAGAAAGAAAGAAAGAAAGAAAGAAAGAAGAAAGAGAGAAAGAAAGAGAGAAAGAAAGAGAGAAAGAAAGAGAGAAAGAAAGAGAGAAAGAAAGAGAGAAAGAAAGAGAGAAAGAAAGAGAGAAAGAAAGAGAGAAAGAAAGAGAGAAAGAAAGAGAGAAAGAGAGAAAGAGAGAAAGAAAGAGAGAAAGAAAGAGAGAAAGAAAGAGAGAAAGAAAGAAAGAAAGAAAGAAAGAAAGAAAGAAAGAAAGAAAGAAAGAAAGAAAGAAAGAAAGAAAGAAGGAAAAAGATAAAGATAAAGATAGGGAATGAATTTATATATATATATATATATTTATATATATATATATATATATATTATATATACACACACACACACACACACACACATACACACACATATACATATGTGGGTGTCTGTATGTATATATAATTTGTTCCCTACCTAACATCCTCATTTGATAATGGTATTCATGCCAGTAAGCCTTTATACATAAAAGGCTGAGGCTGGTAAAAACTTGAGCCCTGGAGTTCTGAGCTGCAGTGAGGTAAGTCAATCAAGTATCCTCATTAAACCTGGCACTCCCACAGTAAATCCAGAGGAGCTGTGGTGCAGGGGAGTAGGGAGTAGACTGCCTAAGTAAGGGCAAAACAGAGCCAATCAAAGCTTCCATGCCAATCAGTAATGGGATTAGTTTCCTTTTCTGAAATTAACTTCTCCATTCTGTTTTGACAACTGGTATCATTTCTATAGCTAGGTAACCTTTTTAGATTTCTGATGCACAGAATGGAGTTTTGCTATGGAATGTACATATGTTTTACAAGAACTGACACTGATATTTTTACATCACCCTTTATAATTTTTTTTAAATGAGCACATGGGCTGTCTATGAGTTGTTACTTGTTCTGTGCCTGTGCCGTTTTCTTTTTTGCTCATACATTTATTTGATGATATCCTTTATTCTGCTTCATCTGCTTCAAGATTTTTTTTCCTTTAATTTTCAGCATTTTGCAACCTACTCACGTTCATCATGAACTTTTCCATTTTTCTCTTGGTGACACTAATTTTCAATTTATTCGAAGTGCTCCATATTTCAAAGTGAAATGACAATACTGAGGGAATATTATCAAAAGACAGACCTGTCTTTCAGGGTGTAGATTAGAGCTACTAAAATAACTTTGTAATTTCCAAAAAGTAACCTTCCTGTTTAATTTTGAGCAGAGGTCACTGTACAGTTGCACTTTTGGTCCCAGATATGTGTTCTTGTGGAGGAGCTCTCTAGGATGTCTACCTAATTGTATACCACCATGAGAACAATGGGCATTTTTCATCAATGTTGTTTTCATTGGGTCAATAATCAGGCTAAATGCATGAGTCTGAGGAGTATTTTAATAAATACCTAATTGAATAAGTGATCATACATCTTATCTAGGATACTCGGCAATGTTATTGAGCTTAAATAATCATTACAACGTCATCCACGAACAGGGGAACCTCACAATCTAAAAGAAATCTTTCCTCTGCCTCTTCTTTGATTTGGATCTTCTTCATGACAGCAGTGGATAACTTCAGCAAGTGTATTTCTCCTTATTTTATGCTTCACCTAATTTTGTAATCAAGGTAACTTCAAAAAATCTTCTCTCTTTCATCATGTTTTACAAAGAAATTTTGTATAATTTTATACATGCATAGGATACATTCTGTTGAAGGAAAACCTTTATGGTGCTGTTTTTTCTTCTAAGTCAAATGCTATTTTGTTGTCATTTAACAATGAATACATCATCTTATGATCCCATGCCTTTTTATTTTCTATATCTTTCAATAAACTACATTATTTTAGATACTGTAGAGTTATCACTTATTAAAGTGTGCCTTTTTCCTTCTAATACCTTGATCAAGAGTGGTGTCTGCGCATATGTAGGTTATTCTCATAAAAATTTTGTACAGATGGGAAAGTGGGTATATATCTATAGGTTAGTAGTATTGATGGTCTTTCATTTTCTAATTCTTTTGAGATGTAGTGTAGGATCATACGGCTCAGTGGATAGAAGACAGGGCTTGGAATTAGGAAAATTCATTTTCATGAGTTCAAATCAAGCCTCAGATATTTACTAGCTGTGTGACAAGTCACTTAACTCTGTTTTCCTCAGTTCCTCATCTGTAAAATGAGCTAGAGAAGGAAATGGAAAACAATCACATTGTCTATGCCAAGAAAACCCCAAATGGCATCATGAAGAGTCAGATAAAACTGAAATGACTGAACAGTACAATACAATATAGGATCACAGACCTAGAACTGAAATGGACATCATATGTCTTGTAGTCCAAATCTCTCATTTTACAAATAAGGTAACTGAGAGGCCCAAGGCAATTAAGGGGAATATCCAAGAGCACTCAGATAGTAAATTACTGATAATGGATTTGAACCCAAGCCTTCTGACTCCAAAGCCAGCAAATACTGGTAGACAAAGAAACCACAAACATTATTTATGGTAACTTACACATGCAATCATAGTGAATGTTACATTAATTTTAACATGATTTAATAAATATTCTATAAATTATAAACAAAGCATTAATTAAAAGATAGTATAAAAGAGCTAAATCACAATTGGCCAATGACAAAGCCCAAGTTATGTTTCAAGACTTTTTCCCCCATATAGCTGGTAACTTCTCATTTAAATAACAAATGATGATTCCTCAATGCAGTTTTGCCACCTTGAGCATGAATCTCTTCCACATTTACTTCTTATACTCTATCAGATTTTCTCATCTTTGCTGTACTACTTTTATGTCCTCTACAAGCACATCTGGGGTTCGATGTTAGAATCTAAGTGCTATTATCAAGGACAGGTCCTGTTGTCCTTGAAAATGGCTCATTATACAAAATTTTGCAGCTTTTATATTTTTTCTTTCTCTGTTGTCTTCCTTCTAGTTTCATCTTTTGATACTCTGAAATGCCTTTTTTCGGTGCCCTTGCTTACTTCCCCTGCCAAGCCCTTTTTAGACTCACTTTACCCACCATTGTTTTTCTTTCTTTTGTGAGTCAGTATTGCTCATGATCTTCCACCATTTTTCTCCATAAGATTTTACAAACAAGTTCATATCCTAAACATCCATTTATGTTAGTTGTCATCTTTTTTTGTTTAGCAAAAAAGTCAAATGTTTGCTGAATAAAATAGTTTTTAGGCTCATTTGATCTCCTTCTGACAATTGATTAATGACAGTTGAACTTCTCTATGAAATAGTTGTAATCAGCACTGATGTCCTTTCATCTATTTATATTCCATTCTTTTGCATCAATAATTTAAGTAGACTAGTTTGGAGTTGTTTTAAGTTTAAACCATGTCCTTTTCCTTGTTTTGTTTTGTTCTGTTTTTGCTTTGTACTAATTTTGATCTTTGCTAGAACAACTTGGTGATCTGTTTGTGCAAAGACAGCTCATGCAGGAATAACTCCCACATCAAAAAGTAGTCACTTTCTGTCTCTTGAAATACAATTGATATCATTTTTAATTGATATTATTTGGTTCTCAGCATGTTCTGCAACTTCTGATTCTTTTCTCAAAGAAAGTATATGTGATTTGTGGGTATGAGATGTCTTTTGTATAGCCTACAAATCTTAGCTTCTCTCATTTCATATTCCTGAATCATATTTTTCCAACGAGTTTTTTCATCATCCTTGTCTCTTCTCACCTTTATATTTGAAGCCACTGAGTATCAAGGCTTCTATTGGTTTCATTTGGAGGGTCTAATTGAGTTTTTCATAGATTTTTCTCTATATCATCATCCTGTACAACAAATATTGAAGCATAAGCTACTATTATATTCATGGATCTCTTTATGAAGAGACTTCAGTGTGAGATGAACACATCATATGAAATCATATTCCTTACTTCAGATGCAAGATAAAACCAACTCATTAGCTGCTTTATTTATCCTCCACAGAGAATCTGTGAGCTATCCTTCCATTTAGCAATAATCTTTTTTCTTCAGCTTTCATTAATAATAATAATGTCAAAATAGATATTATCCAACTCCTATACTTCAATAATAAAAACCTAATATTTAGAGACCAAAAGGTTAAGCTAAAGTTTACATATAGCATAAAAATTGTGTGATTTTTTTCTATACCTGTAACCATCATTACAGAAGAGGAAGAGGATCAAAAAGAACTGCCATTTTTCTTTTTCTTTCTTTTCTAGATTCCCATGGCCAAAATGTCATTACCATGAGTCCATCCTACTGTACTTATCTAAGAGGACCTTGGAAATTAGACACATATTATGGCTAGGTCTAGGAGTAATACTCAAAACCTTTCTAGTATGGTAGGATGGGTCAGAGTTTACACTAAACTGGCATAACCTTCAAGAACCTAGGGCCACCTCCACAGCATGATGAAGCATCAGATAAGGACTAAATTATAAAGAATTTTAAGTGTTGCAATTTGGCCTGAATTCATCAAGGAAGGAAGGAAGGAAGCTGCTAGATAGCAGCTACCAGAATCTTGATTAGATAACAAATTTGGATTGAAGGAAGATGAAAAGTGGAGAGATTGCTGAATAATTATAGTAGAGTCTGGGAGTTATAGTAGTGAGAAGGAATGTTTTGACTTCTGCTACATCATCACTAAGTCAAGGAAAGAGAGAAAAGGGACCTTTGTGGGAGAAAGTAGCCAGGTGCAGTATCATAAAGAAAAAGCCAAGTCTTACTGAAAGCCAAATTATGGAGGTAGTGAGAAAGGAAAAGTTTTATGGAAGATGGGGTTATATGGTAGAATAGTGTAGCCAGTCTTTCAACTCTAGTAGTAATAGTTGTAACTAATGCGTCTATTACCCATATTGTAGCATAAATGTAAAAGTTAGGGCAACTCAGTGAAATGTAGTGACATTCAGGATTTCTTAGCTAATACACTCTCAGACAAAAAGAAAGAAACATGGAGAAATACAAACCCAGTGTTTGGATGGTTTGATGAATCTTCAATTCTCTTTTTATGTGAAGTAACTATTTCTGTTATCCTCCTAAATTTAACTATAATTTTTACCTTATGAACCTACCTACAAATTCATCAGTGTGCTGTGCTGATAATAGGAAACATCTTAATATTCATAAATACACACAGTATGGGATTTTTATAACAAATATGTTAGGTTATGAATTGTACCGTGAAGAGTAACATGGGTAATAATGATTTAATAATGAACTATTTTTGGCTCATAATTGTGTCCTATAAAATGAAGTTATTTTATTACATTTGTCATGGAATGATTTATATATTATAGAAGAAAGAAAACAAAATGAGAATTAGCATTTTTGCATTGAATTCTCATTCATGTAATCATGATAATTTAAGAGAATTCATTAACAAAGTAAAATATACCACACGTACTTCCAGATAAATTAATATAATAATAGCTAACACTTATATAGCACTTACTATGTACTCAGCACTGTGTTAAGCATTACAAGTAATATCTCATTTGATCCCAATTTTCCTGATAAAGAAACTGAAATAAACCGAGGTTAAGTGGCTTGCCCAAGGTTGTGCAGCTAGTAAGTGTATAAGACTAGATTTAAACTCAATCTTTCTGAATCCTGGCATAGTACTATATCCATTGTGTTAGCTAGCAGGCTAGGGTTCCATTAAAAAAAAAGATTTAAAATTGAAATACTTTCAAATGGTAGGGGATAGATTTGGAAATCATAATCTCTACTAACAAAGGTTTCTTATTGACCAATCATTTACCACCCACTTGTGTCAGGTACTTTGATACATACTGGGGATATGGACAGAAAAGTTAAAACAGCACCTATATTAAGGCATTTGTGAGAAAACGGTAGAATTTCACCTTACTAACATCAAACTACTGACCCACTGGAACTACTTCCATAGCTTGGAAGGGGTCATGCAGACCCCATGAATACACTCAATATGTGACAGTTGTCAGAATACTGGAGTAGCACCACTATTTATAAATTTATAAAGATTAGCAGAGTATTTATCTGTTTTATACTCATTTCTTTATAAGTAAACTTTTTAGGAAAAGATGATGGATGTCAAAGAGTATAGACTCTCTTCTGGGCCCTCTTCTCTTCTCCTTCTATATTATATTATTTGGTGATCTCATCAGCTCCCATGGATTCAATTGTCATCTCTATGCTCATGATTCCAAGATCTTATCTAGCCCTAACCCCTCTCCTATCCACTAGACTCACATTTAGTATTGCCTATTAAAACATCTCAAGCAGGATGTCTCATAGATGTCTTAAGTTCAACATGTCCAAAATTGACATCATTGTCTTTCTCCCTCAAATCTTCCCCTCTTTATGACCTTCCTATAACTATCTAGGGCACCACTATCCTCCTAGTTACCCCAGCTCACAATGTAGGTGTATGCTTGATTCCTCACTCTCTCTTACCACACATATTTAATTTGTTGCCAATCCCTGTCAATTTACCTTTGTACTATCTCTTATCTACATCCCCTTCTCCTTCATAACACTTCACCACCCTGGTGCAGGCCCTCATCAACCCATGCCTGTACTATTGCAATAGCTTGTTGATTGGTCTTCCTCTCTCACATCTTTCTACACTCTAGTCCATCCTCCATTCAGCTGTCAGATTGATCTGCCTAAAGTTCAGGGGTCTGATGATATCACTTCCCTATTCATAAAACCAAATGACACCCCATTATCTCCATATTCAAATATAATATCCTCTTTTTGGGATTCAAATCCTTTCATAACCTGGTTCCTTATCAACTTTCAAGGCTATTGACTAGCTTCCTTGTTATTTCTCTCATGAGACACTCCATCTCCTGATTCCAAGCATTTTCATCAGATGTCTTCATGCCTAGAATATTCTCCTTCATCTCCACCTTTTGCCTTCTCTGGCTTCCTTCATGTTGGAACTACAACATCCTTAAAGCCCCTACCAGCTCCAAAACAGTATGATTCCAAGACATCTGAATTCTATGCTTTCCATGGTATAATCTGGAGAGCTGAAATTATGAGTCAATTGGCTAAAATATGAAACATAAACATTAACTGTACAAGAGGGCTAAGATATTATCAAAATATTTGTCATACTGAAGAGGGGATACTGAGAACTGCAAATTAAGGATGCCAATTCCATACTAGGCAAACTGATAAAATCTATGTTAAAAACAAATATAATACATGTATGCCCATGTAAGACATTTATGTCACCATGGGTTGCCTAAATGTTTAGTTATATATGCTGCAAGGGAAATGTTGATAGATATTATCAATAAGGCCGGAATTTCTTCTGTGGAAAAACCTGCACCGCTGTTGACATATGCTGAACATTGGAAGGAGAGGAAGCAACAGTAAGGTACCCAGGAGCACTGTGAAGCTAGGCTTTCTTTTCTACAATCTGAGAGGAATACTGAAATTATATCTATCTCTTCCCCCATCTGCTGCCTAAAATATCTCTCGTCTAGGAGTATGATTTTGGTGTGTTCAAAACAACAACAAAATGCTTTTCTTTGTCACTGTTAAGGGACAGGAGTAACTCTTAGCTTATACTCAGAAGCTTAGTTCCCTCTTACCTAATGTTGGATATACAAAAGACCATAAAAATGTGATTAAACTATTTTGACTAAGTAAAACAACACTAATGAATAGTTACTTGAATCTGAAGATAAAAGAGGCTGCTTTGGGAGGTAACAGGTTTCTGGATGACTACTTGAGCATGTTAAAGGATTCTTGTTTGGGTATAAGATAGCCTTTGCCATCTTTTCTGACTCTAGAATTCTATGGTTTATAAGTCACTAACTAGGTTTCTCAGGTACTATCAAAAGTAAGTTATTTGGGGATTTCGGGTAATGTTTTGATATGGAGAAGGAAGTGATTTATAGACAGAGACAGAAAATCAAAGGGAAGGAACACAAGTAACTTTCATGAATAGAAAAGTATAAATAATAGAGCTGATTAAGGATTAAAACTGAGATTATGCATATTTAATATTTTTATAAGTGATCTAGATAGATGAGGGAGTTCACAGCAAAATCTCTAAGATTAAAAATGACATTAAGTTCTCCTGAGTAGTGAAATGTCAAGCTTACAGGAATAAATTATAGAAAAGAAGATCTCAGGGCACTGTGTGACCAAGCTGAAAGATCGCATTCAAAATGCAATGTGGATGGGTATGAAGTATAGAGGAATAAAATGTTTAATCATAGAAAATTGTTTTTGCATGCTCTTAATTTTTCCTTCCACTGATTTCAACTGGATGGCCTTGTTTTGTATGGACTTCTATATTTCATTGTATATTTTGTTATTAAGATGCATTAATAAACTCTGAATCAAGTGGCATCAAGAATTTTTATGTCTGTCCACATTTTTTGAGTGAGGAAGGAGAATGGAGGGATGATACCTAAAATTTCATTGGTAAAAAGAGTTCCCACTTAGGAGCTCCCTTTACTAGTACAGATCAGCATTTGGAG
The DNA here is from genome assembly GCF_003287225.1 of Phascolarctos cinereus. NCBI lineage: Eukaryota > Metazoa > Chordata > Mammalia > Diprotodontia > Phascolarctidae > Phascolarctos > Phascolarctos cinereus. The sequence goes on along the minus strand of NW_027555847.1, from coordinate 286,380,674 downwards.
ACTTAACTAAAACACTCCAAATTTATTTACTTTTTTATTTTCATACCATAACAAAGTTTATTAGAACATCCATCATATTGGTAGACTCTTAAGGAGTCTGAACATTAATGAGCTATTGGCTAGATTTTTAGAATCTGAGCCTTTGGCTAGATTATAAGAATCTAAGCAGTGGCTAGAATTTAGGAATCTGAGCATCTTTATGGAGACAAGATGGACCTTATATACATAAAGGCTGTGGGAGGGATCTAGGAGTGGCCAAGTAGTCTGTGAGATAATAGAATTCCAGGGACCTGGACCACCAAGCCAAGGGAGAATGGAGCCTAGATAGATTTAGGGTGGGAAGTGGCCTGAGGCCATAGGGAAGTCTACAATGAAAGGCCAGTTGATGGGATTATAGCCTCAGGTGAACTCCAGAGACTTGGCCATGTGGGAGAGTCCAGGGTTTTTCCTTTTTGGGGTCTAGCTCCGATCCTCATCATTTGCCCCTCAAACAAATGGGACCCAAATTCTTCTGGGATAAGGAGCAAAGGTCTTGGCTTCCAAAACTGCTTCCTGCTGGCAAGGGGCATAGAGATGTTCCTGACTCGAGAGGATCCCAAAGAGGAGGTTGCCTGAAACCAAGCACTGGCTGCATCCAGAGAACAGGGGGGTGGTGGATATTGGCTGGTACCTACATTTGCTATCAATTGTAGGTGAATGACCTGTGGTCTGGAAGACAAATTTCTAACAGAAAAGACTGCATTGCCCAAATGACAGGATAAAACATCCTTAGCTCTCTTTGGATTCAGATAACTTGGTTTTCCAACCATGCAGTATCAAATCTACTTCATAGCCAGACTTAGGAATAGGCAGGTGGGTAACATTCCTTTTCAAAGAAACATAATGGAGAAACTGAGCCAGGAGGATCCTATCTTAGACTGAGGCTAATATTGTCCTCTCAGCTTTTCCCAATGCTGACTTCCCAGCAGTATCACATTCTGAGCAGCTTGTGGCATTTCTCTCAGATGATGGATTATTGATTATTGATGGATTATTATGATCCGTCAGACAACTCAAAATAAAATCCTATGACCTTTTACCTCACACAGTAAGTTTTACTAAGCACAGCTTAGGAAAAACTTTTCCAGGATTTACATCTCAAACTTAAATTTGTCCTGGTGTAAAAAGGCAATCATTAGAGATTTCTATACACTTGCAGATTCTCAGCAAGCCATACATAACACAAACAAGCTTTTTGGCTATTTTATACATTAAAACAATAACCAACAACAACCAAATTATTTTAGCGGTAACCAAATTATGAAAAGTTGCTTGACATAAATGATACCAAAAGTTCACCAATTTGAAATTTGAAATAAATCCATTACCAATCAGGTGACTTCAATTTTGTAAATGCATTTCCAAATTACTTTACACAGAGAATCAACATCTCATTAATAACAGTTAAAACTACAAATTTAAAAGAGCTTGCTCACCTAGGTTCAGAGATTAGCTTCATTACCTTGAGCAGGATGTGCTGAACTTGGGTGATGCTCCAAGGCAAAGGTTGCTCTAGGGCCCAAGGCCATTGTGGTTGAGGGGAGCACACAGTAGCTGCTGCCCCTCCCCCCTCCTTCCTTTCCCAGGTGTGGGAGGATAAAATCAAAGGTGAGGGGTAAAAGGTGAAATTCTCTTCTCCTATGAAAGGAGTTACCAGATACCCTCTTGACTCAAGGGAAGGGCGTGACCAGGGCTGTAAGGAGGTATTTCAAAACTCCTTAATGATCAATCACTAAACCTCTAGAATCTGCTAAGATATTTTTAGCTGTTCTAACTTTTCCCTGTAACCTCCATGAAGGAGGATTCAGGCATGTAGAGGGGAGTAAGTAAGCCTCAAGGGGCCAAAAAGCAACTGCAGTTTTCCCCAATTCCCTAGCGCTGAGGGAATTAACAGAATTGGACATATGCTTCCAGATAGGGCGTCAGTCCTTATCCTCTATGCTGTGGAAGGTGTACCCAGGTCCATGGCCTCAAACTGACCCAGTGGACCAAGAGCCTGAGAGCACCAGGCCAAGTGAGAGACAACCTCATAACTGTCTTCCCGAAAAGCACCTCCAAGCCTTGGTGCTTGGAGAGTGACCCTAATTGCAGAGCAAGAAAGGAAGGGAGGGGGGAGGCTTACATACCTTCCAGTCTTGGCTGGAGAAGAACTTGGGGTTAGGCAGTTTCCCCATACAGGCCACCAAAATGATGAGGTTTAGGGGTTCAGGGGTGCTGGGACCCCAAAATCACAACACATGGAATTTGACCCAAATCTTCTTTCAGCCAAAAACAAGGTTTAGTAGAACATCTGTCATATTCATAAGACTCTTAAGAAGCCTGAATATTAATGAGTTATTGTATAGATTTTAAGAATCTGAGCCTTTGACTAAATTATAAGAATCTAAGCAGTGGCAAGATTTTAGGAATCTGAGCAGCAGTTAGAATTAAATACAAGGTAATGCAAGCTTTGCATATGAAAAGTTGTCAAGAACCCAAGATTTTCTATCTCTGAGATGACCTCTATTATGCCACACTGCCTCTTATCCAGATAATATGAGGGAACAAGAAAAACAGAATTATCTCAGCTTTTGAAAAATGTTCATGAATTGTCTAGATAATACTTTGACTTTCCATTGGATTAATTGGACATTTTTATAACTGCCAATCTCAAACTTTGTTAAAATCTAGAAGATTTGTGTGTGTGTGTGTGTGTGTGTGTGTGTGTGTGTATGTGTGTGTGTGTAATAACTCTTTTTCTCTGTATGTGTAGGAATATACAAAGAATCCTCAATTTTGGAAAGAAAAGGCTGAGAGGAGGTGTAATCAAAATCATAAAACTCTGAAAACCAAAAATAGAGTAAAGGCAGATTTGTTCTTAACTTGAATAGTGAAAGCAAGGAGTAAGGTGAAGCACTCACTGAAGCTTGAAAGAGTCAATTTATCAAAGTGAAATATAATTTTATACAATGGGTAGTGTCAAGAACTTATTTCCCCATGAGAAATGGGTTCAGTAAATGGCCAGGTCAATTCAAAGTTGATAAATCATTAATGAGTACTCCCTTTTAAGGGGTATTTTCACAAAAATCTTGAAGCACAGAGTACTCTGTCCTAGCATCACTTGAATTATCTCAGAGTCAGTTTCTGAGCTTCTCCAACTGAGAGAAAATGGAAGAGTTGAATACACCAAAATCCATATACTGTTCAGAGATACATTAATCATTTTGCAAAGAGAAAAAACGCATTGAATACTGGTTAATATTTATTGCATCCACAATATGTTTAAAATCAAGACTGGGAAGTCACTCAAATAACTTCATACCCCAAAGGTTAGCAGAAACAACCAGTTTGTTGTGGACCAGTTGGCCTATCTTCCAGTTCTGGCTCTGCTTCTAAACTGGGTGTGATATTGGGCAAGACACTTTCCCTCTGTGGGCTTCATTTACCTAATCTGAAATGATGTGACTGAATAATGATGGACTACAAGTTCAATTCAATTATTTTTTTTAAGAAAACTTTTACTAATGCATTAATGTTTGGACAAAATTGTAATTTTTTAACAAAAAAGATCTTATTAGGTACTTTGTATCACATTGGCCAAGATAGCCACCCCCCCAAAAAAAAAGGAAAATTGAAATTGTGAGAGACTGTACAGATCCCTTAACTCATCTTTATTACCACTGGGCATATACCCCCAAGAGGATACATATGTTAAAAAAAAAAGACTCATTTTATACATATATGGCAATACTCTGTTCTAACACATAGGAGAAGAGCCCAGGCCCTAGTGACAGCTGTCCTGCTCCATCACAGATGATAAGCCTCTCTTGGGACTAACCAGAAATGAGGAGGTCTTGGCTGCTGGACCAGAGAATGCTAAGTGGGTGGTCATACAAGGCAGTTTACATGACCTGTTATGAGGATCACTGACTATGAATTAAATAGCATTTTTCCCTTTACCCCTGATGTACCTGGCATAGTTCCTACTTTTGGTCGTCTTTTTACATTTGGAGATCCATTGTAAAGTGCAAAGATTTGACATTACTCATCATATGGACAAGATCATTTAGACCTAGGGAGTGCTTCTACCTGGAACTGGCACAGATTCAGTTACTACTTCAGGGAACTGCTACATTGTTTATTTTGGTTTTTTTGTGTTTTTATATTTTAGTTTTAAAATTCCTCTTTTAGTGCTTCCTGTATCAAGGTCGATGAGTAGTAGCCTTCAAGTCATTTGAATGCTAGAAATCCTCTAGAAGGCTTTAAATACCTTAGCACCAAGGAGTGGAATGGAGTGGGAGCAATATCCTAACCCCTCACCCATGCAAATTAGACCAATTTTTCCTTAGATTCTCCTCCAGTCTTGGTTGTCTCAGAGGAAAAAGGCTCAGGTTATTGATACCATTTTCTGGTAGACGAAGTACAAAGTAGCACAAGGATCTCCAGTTCTCTGGTGCTGGGTTGGTGCATCACTATGGACAATTCAGTCCAGGGAGCTTTGCACTCAGCTGAACTAGTGGTTTCTTCAATGCCTATCCTTATTGAATATTCTTCTCTTGCTATGGCTAAGTAAATTTTGTTAACTATTGAATAATCTCCAAGTGTTTCATTTTGCTCCCAATATTAAACCTAAACCATGAAGGGACTGACCTGAATCAGGCCTTTTACTTGGGAGGGAAGGACCTATGAGGGTAGAGTTGTGGGAGGATATTATAGTGATGAAGTAAACAGAAGATATGAAAGTACACTAAAGAAACATTTTAAAAGTACACAAAAGAGAACAGAATGAACTTTAAAGTGGGTTGCAGACAAGAAGGGTGATTTTATTGCTACCAAGTTAAATGTAAAACAGAAATTAAAAAAAATTATTCATAATGAAAGTTCATGGCTCATATACAATGTTCTTTTGATGTTCTTTTTTAGGTGGAATGACACATCAAAGGGGCTGTCCTTCCTCCTTTGCTTCCCTTATTCCCCTTTGCTGGACCCAGGGACATCCAGAACCTATACTAAGGTCACAATATTTTGGTGAGCTACAATTCACCAACTACAATCCTTCTGGGGAGATAGAGAAATAATAGTTCTTACTATCTGCTACTATATTGTAGCTTAAGATCCCCTGGGCCTTTCCATATATCCCGTATCTATGCTGTTCAGACCCCTGAGAGTTGCCATTTGACTTGCTGATACACCCTAAACCCCAAGGGCTTTTCCTATCTACTCTGCTATTGAGCTATAAGTTTGAAGTGAGTCATTTCATCCACCCTGAAGCTAAACTCTCTTATATGCATGATATTCCCCAATTTAAACTTGAGCTGGTTGTAAGTAGAAACTGGATTGCTTTTTAAAATTTTTTCATGCATGTACACATGCATATGTGCTTGTATGTGTTGATATTTCTCAAATTCATAATGAAAAGGTTTTTTAAATGTTATTTTTAAATGTAAAACTTCATCTACTTATGTTGCCTCTATTTCTTCTCCTCATTTCTCCATCCCTTTGTAACATGGCTTTTGAAGTCACCACCTGCTCTCCAAGGATATCAATGATTTAATGGTTAATGTGTATATAACACCTTAAATTTTACAAAGTTCTCTGCATGGACTATGCCATTCAACCCTATCAATGAAACTATGAGAGAAGAATTATGCATTTTACATGACAAACTTAGTTTTGGCCATGTTGGATTTGAATTGACAATGGTGCTTTTAAAGATGCAGGAATGTAACTCAGAAAACACATTGCAATGTTCCATTACTATTTACTAAGCATTTTAAATAATATATTATCTTAAAATTAACTTAAACTCAGGTTAGGTAAGAGCAGGCTCAATGCAGTATAACAAAAACAAAATGTTAGAGGTGATTATTCAAAATATTCTATATGCTAAATAATTGCATACTTGTGATTTGTAATCACAAAAATACAAAATAATTGTTAGATCAGTTTTCCAAATAGAAGGCATGTCACAATCAAGGTGGCCAATTAAGTTGTTCCCAACATAACATCTACCTCTCCTCTGCCAACTTGAATTAATAAGAAATGTCAGACACATAGTAGATAAAATTTTATGAAGAAAAGATGGGAAGAACTTCCTCCTCCCCCCTCCAAAAAAAATAAAATTTCTGAAATATAAGTGGACAGCCAAATGAAGATCTTCTCACCCACCCTTATGCTGAATTCTGTGTGACTAGAGGCACAGATTTCAGTTTTAAGTTTCAAATATGCTAGCTTTTACCATTCTGCTTTCAGCAGTGGAGCAATCTGACCCCTTCCTTCCTAGCTCATCCCTCTATAAAAACTATGATACACCACTCACTCAGCTCCACAAAGTGAAGATGGAATGAATATGTGGAGGAAGGAGACCTAGCAGGACCAAGGTGGAAAGTTGAAGGGCAAAGTTGGGAGGTGATGTAATCCCAGATGTACTCATCCCTATACTGAGTATTCATTGATTAAACTTCAAAATAAAAAGAAATAGAATTGCAGAATGCATAAGAAAAAAACGTCAATAATTTGCTGCATACAAGAAATACATTAAAAATTAAAGGAACACAGAATGAGCATGAGAAGTTGAAACAAAGTGTGCTATGTCAAACTTTCAGAAAAGCAGACACTGCAGTCATGATTTCAGGTACGAAAACATTAAAAATTCGCAATGGTAAAGAAGATAAACAGGGAAGCTATATTACATTTAAAGGAACCATAGACAATGAAATAATATCATTAAATTAATATGCACTGAGCAGTACAGCATCAAAAATCCAGAAAAGTTATGTTAAAAGGCATGCATAGTACTGTAATAGTTTTAAGTTCCTTTAATATTCTCCTTTCAGAGCTAGATAAATTTGACAAAGATAAACAAAAAAAAATTTTTTTGACCAAAAGAGTTAAAACAATTAAATTTGAAAGACTTATGATATCCCATAAATAGAAATATTGGAAAATGCATATACATGATGTGGCACTTTTACAAAAAATCAATTATATGTCATGGTATGAACAAATCTTGTAAATAACTGTAAAAAGGTTGGATTATTATAGCACACAATTATTATACAAATCATACAAATACTATAGCATACAACACAATAAAACCAGTTGTTAGAACAGGGGTACACAAGCAAAAGATACAGAGCTTAGATTTAAGTAATGCCATTTTAGACGGAGAGTGAGTCAAAGAATAATTTAAAAGATAATTATAACAAAGGGACAGGATGCCAAAATTTAGGGTAATTAGCTAAAGGTCTTCTCAGAGGAAAAAGTATCTCTAAAATACTGCAGTCAAAAAGAAATAGAAAAATATATTAATGAACAAAACATACAGTTAAAAAGAACTTTAAAAAGTCAATGTATTAACAGATCTAACCAAGCACAAAGGAAAGCACTTAAAAATCAGAGGAGAAAAGTAAATACATTTTTTTAAAAAGGCAAAGATTAAGGAAATTTTGTTTACCTTTGGTAAAAGAAAAGAATGAGAAAAAATGAAATCATCTAAAAAAAATAATGTTCACAAGAGAAAATCAATGAAAAATATAATGATAAGCTACCCCCGCACAAGTATATTACAGAAAAACTGAGAATTAAAAGGAAATGAACCACTTACTAATCACATAAACAACAAGGCTAGACATTTCACCCAATCATCACTACCTCTCAGACCTCTCCAAAATAAACAATTATGCTTGAGAAGTAAGCATTCTAGGGGCAGCTAGGTTGCACAGTACATACAGCACCAGCCCTGGAGTCAGGAGAACCTGAGTTTAAATCCAGCCTCAGACATAACACTTACTAGCTGTGTGATTCTGGGCAAGTCACTTAACCCCAATTGCTGGGAAAAAAAAGAAAGAAGCCTTCTCAGCCGTCTCCTTGCCATACATAGTATAGGGCATCAACCCTAATGAGATAACAGCCTAATGAACTCACAGCAAAAAAATGTTAATCCATAATGCTCATGCATCACTCTTTTCTCTCACCAGTCCCTATAATTTGGTAGAACTGCAAACCGGGACTGGTCACCAATTCCCATGCTGCTATTCTCTGCTAACATAACCTGTCCCTGCCCTCCATCTAAGCAGTAGAAATTAACTCTGACCTTCTTCACATACAGTCTGGGGTAGAAGAGGTGGGCAGAGAGCTGACTGTGCCTGAGATTGCAGCTCATTTTGCAGTGGACATTTAGAGAACTAAGAAACAAAGGGAATTGTTCCACCATGGGACAATATTCTAGCCTCTTTATCTCTGACAGGAACAAATACTTGTAAGAGTGAGAAACAATAAGAAAAAAGAGAGCCTGGGGACAAGATCTATAAGGAATTAGCTATGTATTCTATGAAGAATGCTTAGACTAAAGCAGAAACAAATATGTATAATAGTAATGAATCAAAGAGTGAAAGTTTAGAATAGAAAGATAGGAACGAGAATCAATAAAGAGAAAGGCAGAAAGAAATCTTATTTAAGGTAGAGAAAATAAAACTAAAATTTAACAAACAAAAGTTCAAGGGGAAGAGAAAAAGAGATTTAATTGACTTCTTGAGTCTTCTGAAGAAAAAAAATGAAAGAATTTGATCAATAATTCAATAAAAGGAGGAGTAAAAAGAAAATATTAATTTAAGCAAAACTAAAAAAATAGGGAAAATATTGACAAATATGATTGGATTTGGAGAAAGGAGAAGTGTTTGAAGGTCAAGAGAAGAAAGCCTATGGTTTGCTTTAAAGTAGATCAAGCAAAAATATTTGAAGAGAAAAAGTACTGTCTTTACAGAGAAAGAAGAAAAAAATCACAATTCTGGAAATTATCAAATGGAACACTCAAAATTTTGAAGGTGAATAGATTGAATGATCCAGTAAAAAAGAAAAGAGTGACAGACCAGATCATTTTTTTAAAAAATCCTATAATGTATATCTTAAAAGAGACACACCTAAAAAGCAAAGAATAAAAATAAAAAATAATTGTGAATAAGGGGCCAAAAAAATTCATTATTCATCAAATGAATTGAAGAAGCAGGATCTGAAATCATGCTGTCCAAAAAGCAAAAACAAAAATTAACATAAAAAGAAATAAACAAGGAAACTGTATTATTCTGAAAGAAACCACAAACAACAAATAAATATCAAATTAAACCTACATGCTTCAGATATCTTAAAATCTAAATTCATAAAGGAAACATTAACTCAAAGCTAATAACAATAATAAAATAGCAGGAGGAGATTCTAAAGTCCCTCTCTCAGTTTTGAAATCTAACAGAAAGATAAATAAAAGAAACAAGATTTAAAATTCATCAAATTGCTGGGGAAACTACAACTAAAAGACTTATGGGATCTTATAGATGATACTCCTAAAGATTATCCATATTTTTCATTAACGTCTTCAATGACTAACCAAGTATTCTGTCACAGAGACATTGCAAAAAATGTAAAAAAAAGTCTTTTTTTTTTAAAAAAGCACCCTTTATAGAGCATAACTCAATAGGAAAAGCAATTTGTTCAGGAGGCACAAGTAAAAGCCACAGATCCCAAATGTAGACAACAAGGAAATCCTAAATCATGAATTGGACAAAGAACAAATCATAGAAAAATAGTAATTATGTGAAAGAGAATAATGATGCAACAACATGCCAAAATTTCTGGGATGCAGCTAAAGCTGTTGTCAGGGGAAGAAAAACGCATCTCTAAACATGCATTAACAAAATAGAAAAGGAGTGCATTAATGAATTGAATATTGATTTAAAAAATCAGGATGCCAATGAATAACAAAGCTTAAGTAATTGTAATAACAATAAAATGATAATAATTGACTTTATATAGTACCTGTATAGGTAATGAACTTACTAATCAATCACTTTACAATTCTTATTTCATTTAATCCTCACAATAACCCTAGGAGAGAAGAGCTAATAATAACAATGGATAATAATAGTAATTATCCCCAGTTTACATATGAGGAAAATGAAGCAAACAGTGGTTACTTGATTTGCCTAGGGTCACTTTGGCAGTGTACTTTCCATGGATATACACATTGGTAACGAAGTAGATACACACATTTCCAGAGCTAGTTAAGTTTTTGGGAAGCTACGAAGGAAAGTGTGGAAGAGAAGAGCTATTAGACTGACAACCAAAACTAAAGGTCTAAAGACCTGTTGTGCTGACCTCATTATTACATGCCTGTGAAACCTGGACAGTATACCAGTGCCATGTCAGGAAACTGAATCGCTTCTATGTGAATTGTCTTAGGAAGATTCTGAAGATCATCTGGCAGGATAAGATACCAGACACCGAGGTCCTTTCTCAAACTAAATTGCCAAGCATTCAAACTCTGCTTCAGAGAGTACAACTCAGATGGGCTGATCATATTGTTTGAATGTAAAATGTATGCTTGCCAAAAAGACTATTTTATGGAGAACTCACAAAAGGCAAGCGTTCACGTGGTTGTCAAAGGAAGTGATACAAGGACACTCTCAAGATCTGTCTAGAGAACTTTAGAATTGATTGTATGACATTAGAGACACTGGCACAGGACCACTCAACATGGTGTGCCCACGTCAGAGAAGGTACTATGTTCTATGAGCAAAGCAGAATTGAAACAGCTCAAAGGAAATGCAGGATGTGCAAATTTAGAGAATCCACCCCAAATGTTCACAAGGATTATTTGTGCCCAGCATGGGGTAGAGCATTCTGAGCTCATATTGGCCTGATCAGCCACAGTCAGACACACTGAAACCTGACTCTAGTATAGTGTTGTCATTTTGGTCCTCTTTGAAAATGAAGGACAACAACCAACCAACTATAAAGCAAACTCCAGCCCTGTTACAAATGTATATATTGCATCCTTGGTCAATAGTATTTGAATTATGTCACTGAATCCTGATTCCAAACTAGTTTCTTGGTTTTATACAAACCTCATAGATTGTAACCAAGTCTCCTCAATAATCTGAATATTCCTGAGCAAAATCATTCTATTTCATCCATTAGCTTTTAAAGACTTCAAAACGTTCAGCAATTTTAACACCTAGTCTGAAGTCTTTGATTGACTGATTCAATAGATGTGACTGGGTCTTGTTCACACTTCGTTCACAACTGCGAATTGATTCAATGAAAGTGTTCTCCCCTGACAAATGCATCAGGATTGAATAGGGTGTAGTGATTGATTTATGATTGACTCAATTGACTCCCACCCATACAAATGCCTTTTTCATTCCAAAGTCTTGTTTAAATATCTTTTCAATCTTTTGTCCTGCTAATCCTCAAACTAAACATTTTGTTTCAGTGGTTTTAAAATTATTTAACATCCTTGCATACATGTTTACCCTCACTTAGAATTACCCTCCTATCTTCTTTCCTCCTCTGAATTCTTCGCATCCTTCAAAGCATAGCTTTAAGTCCCAGCTCTTTGATAAAGCTTTCTGTGACTGCTTCCACCTACGCATGATTTGTTATAGCAGTTAATAGCTATACCACCCATATATGACCTTGCAATTTATGAGAAATGGGTTGTTGCCATAAAGTGGTAGTGCTTTAGAGCTGTTTGGCCATTTCTAGTTGGGTGGTTCTCTCTTTACTTTAGGCTATCTGCCAGCAAAATTGTGCTAAAGTGGTAGAGAGCTCAGCCAGGGATATCTGCCCTGTGAAAACAAAGATTCAGAAACCGAATAGACTACTGTGGTAAAGGTATAGTCACTTTTATCCTCTGCCATATGTTTGTTACTGAAACAAATTTAAACATGCTTCCAAACATGGTCAATATATACAGCAACACGTTATGATTGCATAGTGGCTTTCTGTTGTTGTTGATGATTTTTTTTTCAACTGAGCATAACCGAAAAGAGAAAGGGAATCTTCTTTATGGCTTAAATGTCTTTTCTAAAGACACTGATAGAAGAAAATCTGCTTTCTTTCTTTAAAAAAAAATCTCCTTTATGAGAGAGGCTGTTTATTTGCAAAACAGAGATATTTGTCTTTGTTTTCAGTTTCAGTTTCTCAGTTCATGACAGCACTAGCCTTATGTGATTTAACTCTACTTCTGCAGGAAAAAAAGTGTTTTGTGTGTCTGAATTTGTGTGTAGGGGGGGTGGGTGTGGGTGTGTTTTAATGTCTAGTAGAACCTTTCTGTGATAAATAGGGCACAAATTGAATTTTACTGTCATGGTGTTATTAGCCAAGGTCTGAGTAGGTGACACCAACTGTTTGGAAAGGCAACAACAATTCAATAGTGTTGTTGCATCTTCACCAGTGGAGTTGTTATTGTCACTGTGAATTTAAAAGGCAAAAAGTGATATCACATAAGACAATACAGAAACAAGGAAATTACAAAAGGATAGAGATTTTGGAACAAAACTCTTTTTTTCCCATTGAAAATTACTACTTATATTTGCAGTGTAGGAACTTTAGATTCCCAATTCTAAACTAATATGTAAATTCTATCCAATAAGAAAGTTCATAAAAATAATAATATTTTGACCATAAGCTGCCTTTTAAGAAAGGTATGGTCAAAATATTTGTTGGCTTTTTCCTATACAAATAACTTACTAAAAGCCTCTGGTCACTCATAGTGTGGAATATTTCAATCAAACTTGAAAGGACCTTTCTTTTATTTATATTTCATTGTTTCTGGCCTTGCCTCTTGAGAGATTTATGCATCCACAAAAGCATAAAAAATGTAGAATCTTACATCTTTATTCACACATGAGTATCTATGTCTACATATTTGTACACATACAATCTTTATCTTTCTCCTGAGCTCTAGCCCCATATCACCAGATGCTTGTTAGTTATCTTCAAATGGATGTTATTTAAGTATCTTATGTTCAATATGGAATCTTCCCACCCCTCTAAACTTCCCTGTTTTCCTGGAGGGCATCCCTGTTCTTCTAGTCACACAGGATTACAACCTTGACATCATATTCGATTTGCAGGCCCCATCATTTCATATTTGAATTATCACAACAGCCTCCTAATAGCACTAATGACTTCCAGTTTCCATCTCCTTCCAATGCATCTTCCAGAGAACTGCCAAAATTATCTTCCCAAAGCACAAATTAAATGCCTTTCTTTCCCCATCCTCACCCTCCACCTCAGGAAACTTCACTGCCTGTTTATTGCTTATAGATGAGATACTAATTCCTAAGTTTGATATTTAAAACCTTTCACAATCTGACTCCAACCTAACTTTCAAGACACATTTTATATTATTTACCTTCACACACTCTACAGTCCAAACTGGCCTACCTGTTGCTTCTTGAACTTAGCATTTCATCTCCTGACTCTGCCAGGCTATTCTTCCATTTCTGGAAACCTCTCCTTTTTTCCCCTTTGGATCTCTTCACCCAGCTTCTATTAAGGCTCTGCTCATGTGGCCATACTCTACAGGAAGCCTTTCCTGATCTCCTTGTTGTGAGTGCTACTGCTATTTTCTTCCTCAATTATCACATACAGACTTATCCATTTACCTGTTTATTGCATCTTTCCAATGAAAAGGGGCACCATGGTATCCCTAATGCTTAGCACAGTGCCTGGCACATAGTAGGCACTTGAATATCAATAGATTGGTTAATAATAATTATTATTATAATTATAAAGATAATAACAACAGCAACCATCATTGTTATAGTGCTTTATCTCCTTTGATATTCACAAAAACCTGAGAAGTGATACAGATATTATCAGTCCCAATTCTACAGATGAAGAAACTAAGGCTCACACAGGTTTGAGTGATTTGCTCAGATTTACATAACTAGTAAGAGCCTGAGTTGGAATTGTAAGGGTAGTTTTCTAGATTTTTAGCCCCGCATTCTTTCTAACAGGCCACACTAGGAGAGCACTCATACACATTGTGGCATTTAAAAATGAAAACAGCAGCAACCAACTAGCAGCTATTTGAAAGAAGCAGACACCAAGAAAAGCAAAAACTTGTCTCACTTGGTAATGATGTACAGAGCAACAAATGATTAAGTAAATTCTGGATAAACAATAGTGGGAACAAGCCGGGCTCAGAGGAAAGGGGATGGTGTATGGTAAGTCGTCTGAGGAAAAAGATGGGCTTTGCCCTCAGTCATCACCACTAAAATGGTCTCAAATGATTTATTTCCTCAAGAACTCTTGCACTGATTAGTTAAATGAACTGATGTGATTTATGCAGTGTTTGTTGAGGGTTCTATGGTAACTGGGGCACATTATTTGGATTTTTAGTTCTTATGCATCCAATCAAAAACATCATCGCTGTACAGAGCTAGAGAATATCTTTCTCTAGCACCACAATTTTTCTAGGCTGTTTCTCTGGGCATTACCAATTTACCTCCTGATTCATAAACTGAGACAATCTAATAAAGGATTTACATCTTGTCTAACTAAGTTTTCATCATATGAGAGAGTAAAGTACCCAATACACAATTATTATATCAACCTGGGCCCACCATGTGCATAATGCACATATATATGCACATATAATGAGTATTTTGATGTTTGACATATAGTATAGAATGAATTATATATACTATATGTGCATATGTAATCATCTGCTGAAATTCTGAGTGTTACCCACAGAGTACTTAGAATTTATTTTTGGTTTCACATTTCTTTTGGGTCTGTTTTTGGGAGAAGGAATGTGTATGAGGGAGTGATCTCCACATGCTACAATTAGTATTAAAGTACTTAATAGGATGTGATTAGGATAATAAGACAATAACATTGAGAATGTATAATGCCCCAGTAAGAATATAGGCCTTAATATGATACAGCAGAGGCATAGATTGTAGCATGCTATTTTGACAATCAACATACCACTTTGATCTGAAAATGTAGCTTTCAACAGAAGATCATTATTGAGTCAAAGCCAATGACTGCATTGCCTTGTAAAATACTTTAACATTTGCTTTTCCTTAGCTCTTTTCTATGTTTGATCCCTGGATTCTTTTACCAATCATTTAAATCACTTCGAAAACCTCACTCTAACCCAAATTCCTTCTGTAGTTTTATATGATAATAACAATAATAACTATTGTTTATACAGTGCTTTAAGGTTTATTAGGCACTTTTTATCTCACTTGATCATCACAACAATCTTGTGAGGTAGGTACTATATTTCACTAGAAAAGAAATGAGACTGAGAGTGGTTAATTGAATTGCACAAGATCACAAGGCTAGTAAGTGGCTGATATAGAATTCAAACTCAGGTCTTCCCAACATTGTCCTGCATTCTATTGACAGTACCACAAAGGTACCTAGAAAAGTAACACCCACTACTTACTACACTACAATTTAGAAACTCACCTCCCTCTGTGCATTATTGGCACAATTTCAGTAAGGGCAAAATAGAGAGTCTTACAGTTCAAGATTCTTTGATTGAAGTCTCACCTCTGTCAGTCACTAGCTATCTGACCACAAGTAAATCACCTAATTTCTCTGTGTTGAAACTCCTTCTACTGATTCAGATAATAACCTACATGTAACTTAAATAAAGAGGTACTCAAGTATTTGTATGATCATCCTGAGGAAAGTTATGTGGTGCAATGGATAGAGTGCCAGGCCTGAAGTCAGGAAGACTCATCTTCATGAGTTCAAATCCTGTGTCAGACACTTCCTAGGTATGTGACCCTGGGCAAGTTACTTAATCCAGTTTGCTTCAGTTTCCTCATCTATAAAATGAACCAGAGAAGCAAATGGCAAACTGCTTCAACACCTTTGCCAAGAAAACCCCAAATAGGGTCACAAAGAGTCAGATACAACTAAAAAGAACTGAACACACATGATCAACCTGACAGGATTGTTATGAGTCTCAAAAGAGATGATGTCACACTCCCTGTGAAATGCTTTGCAAACTTTAAAGTTCTGTATAATTTGAGGTTACTTTTTTATGCAGTCACATGATCAGAAGGAAATGGTGATTATTGTGGAATCTACTGCCCAATTTACTGTATTCTGTATGTTCATGTGTGTATTTAAGGTGTTCGTGATGCGACCAATCTTCCCTTGGCCATGGAGAATGTATATGATTGTTAGAGTAAGATAGATGATTCTTACATATTTGATGAAATGAAGGTATCTCTGGATTTGGGGAAGGAAGGTAGAAAAACAAGAGGATAAAACAAATACTTTTTCTTTTGAACTACAAGCAGATTAATGTGGTCAAAGAGGGGGGGAAAATGCCATGCTAAGAGTTATTGGACTTCCTATACTCCCATGTAACCCTCAGCAAATCTCTGGAAAGGATACCAAAAGGACTAAAGATAAAAGAAAGAAACAAAGAAACAAAAACATGTCTCCATCCATTCCAGACCTGCAGAAAAAGATATCTAGAACCCAAGGGATGCAGGTAGCAGGTAGCACTAGAGAAGCCAATGTAATTTCAGGTTAATACAGAAGGCTATAGAGATGGAAAGAAGAAATATACCAAGTATTCCAGCTGCAGCTAAGGTATACAGGCCAGAAGCCAGAGGAGGCAGGGAGAGGAACCTTGCCAGGGTAAGCAGTTTGAGCTCCTACAAAGAAATATTAAGCAAGCCAGCACACTGAACAGGGGGTGCAAAGCAGCAAAAGTTTTACTCATCAGTTATCTGTGAGCTGATTCTATTGCTGGCTCTCAAAACAGAATCAAGGAACAGAAACAGCACCTAGAGGTCATTGTGCAGGGAGATAAGGCTGAGTAATACCCTACTTAAAACAGTAGAAGTCTCAGTATAGTAATGATGATGATGATAATGACTTTTATATAATGCCTATTATGTGCCAGGCTCAATGCTTTATGAATAGTATTTCTTTTTATCCACACAACAACCCTTGAGGAAGGTGCTGTTATTTTTCCCATTTTACCAATGAAAAAATTGAGGCAAACAGAGGTTGAGTGACTTGCCCAGAGCCACACAGTTAATAAGTCTAAGGAAGGATTTGAACTCAGGTCTTCTGATTCCATGCTCAATATTCTATTTGCTGCACCACCTAGCTGTCCTTATGCCCAGTAAAACTTAGGAGCAATTCAATGCCTGGGTGGCTGAGTAAGGGGTCACGGTCTGTGCAGGAGGACTATAACCAGCTTGATTTCCAACATCCCACTGAAAACAGTCAAGAAAACAGCAAAGGCTAGAATCAATTCCTGGTTGAGGATTTTGTAGGGAAAGATAATACTGAATCTAGCTGAGGCCAAAAGCTACAGTACACTTCTGGGAGGCTGAGTCAGAAGCCAGGGATTAAGGCAGAGGATAACAATTAATATTAAAGAAACTATACCAATCAGCCAAAAATAAACCAAAACTTTTGTAATATAATAAAAGTAGTTTTAAGAAGAAAAATTATATTGCTAAATACTTGCATTAACACAATTTGAAGCAACAACTGAGTGAATAGACCATGCAGCTGTTGCCGTTTGTCCTTCATTCTCAAAGAGGATCATGACATTGAAGAAGGTGATATGACTTGGAAGTGGGTTGGATTTAAGTGATGGAGGGGTGAGTAAAGGCACCAACCTTACTCTTTTCTGTGGAGCCATCTGGGCCCAGTGACAAGATGTAGATCCAAATGACTGAAGATGGCCCCAGATGCAGTGGGAGACATTGGCCTTTTTAAGCTAAGGTCTTTCCCACATCTCAGTTTTTCTGAGGTAATGTCCATTCAGTGATTAGGCTAGATAAGAATGAGGCAAAGAATGTCCTCTTTTACCTATGAGTGAGATAGATGAAGTTTCCTCATTACTAAAATTCATAAATTCCCTTTGTACCCCCAAAGCAGTAAAACTTGATGCATCTGAAAACATTTGCTGTGCATTAAGCAAGAGCTAACCTGTGCTCCAATTCCTCTAGCAAGGTAAAAATTGTGAAAGACTGCTAGCTTAACCACCAGGGGCTTCCTGCTTATCTATCTCTAGGCAGAACTTCTAAACCCTTATGGAAAGTCTTCCCAATTCTTTGCCTCTGGGCAGAACTTCTAAACCCTTATGGAAAGTCTTCCTGATTCTTTGTCTGTGGGCAGAACTTCTAAGTAGATTATCACAAGATTTCCTGAGCCTTTGTCTGTAGGCAAATATTTCCAAATAAGGATATTATTGTATTAAGGGTCTTAGAAAGCTGCATTTAAATTGTGAACCCTGAAACCTAGGCAATGGGAAGAAGGGTTCAGGAATAGGGAGGGGGTATCACATTAAGACTATAAAACTTTGTTCCCCACTAACAGACTTTGCACGTCCTGGCTGCAGCTGCTTGAGCAGTGACAAGGGCTGTGCCCTTACTCATGAGGAAGGATAAAGACCTTTTCTGATCTCCGATTCAGACTCCAAACTCTTGATTTCGTTGGTCACTGTCCCACACACCTAGTTAAAAAAAAATCACTCAGGCCAATTTGGAAATAATTACTATTTGCACTCACTTTGAACTGTCAGAGCCCAAACAATGACCAAATGAGGCTTGGACAGTTCCAGTTGGGCAATACAGCTCCTTCCTTCCTCCTTTCTCTCCCTCATTCCTTCCTTCCTTCCTTCCTTCCTTCCTTCCTTCCTTCCTTCCTTCCTTCCTTCCCTTCCTTCCTTCCTTCCCTCCTTCCTTTCTGCTTTCCCTCCCTCCCTCCCTTCTCTCCCTTTCTTCTCTCTCTACATTCTTTCCCTCTGTCCACATTGGAAGTCATACCCAAAGGAACATAAATTTTGACCATTGAAACCTCACAGGATATCTTGGGGTTTACAAGTTAGATTTCTGTTTTTAAGGATCACACCTTAAATCCAAGTCACTCGGATGCTCATTGATCAGCCAACAATATTTCCTAGCCATGCAGCTAAAGGGACTTGAAAAGAAACACATTCCTCAATGAAACACAATAATTTAAATACTCAAAATGAAAGAAGGCAAAACATCAAAAACAAAAATATTTGCAATAAATAAAACTAATACAAGCAACATAATAATGCTTTAGTTAATTTGATACAGAAGAGAAAAACTAAGTTGCCCATTAAAAAAAGAAAAAGGAGAATTCAAATTTGAAACTTTTTCTCAATTATACATCAATAAAATTGATAAGTGAAAAATGAACAAACATTTAAAATATAAAATGTGCAGATTGTAGGACAATAATTAAACAATGCAAACTCAAAAAAAAAATTAAATCCATAAAAGAATTTCCAAAGGCCGAGGAAACAATAATGAGGTAAATTTATAAGTGAAATTTATGAAACATTTTATGTAACAAATATGATGATGGACTTGAAGTACAGAATGGGACATACACTTTCAGATTTGAAAAATGTATAAATTTGTTTTGCATGGCTCTAGTTGTTACATGGAAGGGCTGTTGTTCTTTTGATGGGAGAAATACTTAAGAAGGAAATGGAAAAGTAGTTATAGTGATACTCAAAGAAAGATAAAAATGTTGAGGAATAGAATAATTAAGTATTAAAATAATAAACAGAAGAGAGCAGAAAATTGTGGTCTCACTACTTTTATGATATTTTTCTTCCCTTGTTGAAGTTAAGCCATTAAAAAATCCAATCAGAAAATTTTTTGCATGTATTTTCAAAACTTATCTTGAAATTTTGGCAGGCAACATTTTCCCTTTAAGTATATCCCTTTTGTTTTGTTTTGTTTAGGTCCTATTTTTGGAGTCTTGCAGGTAAATAGGAATTTCTTTATCTCTTTTCTTATCTCTCATCTTCCAACTCATACTTCCTGCCCCTCCCCACCAAACCCATGTGAGAACTGTTTTTAAAGTTTAAAATCAAATTAGCATTTCTCATTTCTGGAATATACATAGAATTGTTTTAGAGGAAATGACATAATAACATAAATTAAAAAGAAGACAAATTGGCCACTTGTTAGATTAACTTTATTATTGGGAGAAGATGATTCTTTCAAAAAGTTTATAACAAGGTTTTCTGGGAAAAGAATATTATTTTAAATGTCCATATATGTGATGTGCTACAAGGAAATTGAAAGATAAAAATACATGAAACATAGCATATACCAGTTTAAAAATTTGGGCTTTTTTAAATTAGATAACCTAAAACTCACTTTCATAATCAAAGTGACAGAGCTACCTAAAATGTTCACCCATGGGTCCCATCCATTCAGATTTGAGTTCAAATTCATTCCATTTAATTTTGGATTTTGCCCATATTTAAATTAGAAATGGGAACTTCCAAAATCAGTTCAGATCTAGATACTAATTTTCTTCCCTTACTGACTGACCCAAGCAAATACAGCATAAAACATTTAATGAAGATCATTATCAACAATAACAAGCATTTATCAATTGAATAAATGATGAAGTAACAGGTAAATAGCATTATTCATCTTCTCAAATTAATTCAATCTCATCCCACTTTCCAGCCAAGTAATTTAGGGTACAAATCCCTCTAATTTCATTATTCCAATAAGGAAGGCAGATACAAGTCCCTTTTCTGGCTAAAGTGAGGGGGAAGAATTCCATCCACAAAGTATCTATCTCTGCTGAGTTTGGCAAGCCAAATGAGAAAAACATAATTCTTTTGATAGCTCCACTAACTTCTTTCCTTGCTCCATGGGGTCTCTGGGCACCTTAAAACTTCTTGATCTCAAGGCATTATTATTACCATTTGTGATTGTTCTTGGTTCTTTTGCATGGTCACTAATCTCAGAAGTAAATCTTTCCACAAAACCCCATCTCCTTTCCAGGAATCCCTCAGCCCAAATACCCAAATGCACTATGAGCATTCAATCCAATGAGAAACAAAATATTGAAAGTTCAATTAGTTAGCATGTTCTGGGCCCAAGCATTATTGAAAGTATAGTTCTGGACTTCCAAGAACCAAGATGGTGGAGTAAGCAGTGAGTTGCTCTCATCTTCCCTTGTGGACCTTGAAGAACCCAGAAAATACCATCCCAGGAGGAATCCTGGAACAGCAGAGCCAGAAGAGAAATGAAGTGCAGCAGTCTTTTGGCTTGTGAGGCTGAGGGAATTGAGAGGAGGGGTCCCTCTTGTTGTGGCTGAAAGGGATCAGTACAGGATAGGAGGTGTTCCAGCAAGCCAGTGACTAGCCCCACCTCTGTGAACCAGCAGGAGATCCTGGACCCCAGGGTGGTAGAATAGGAAAGCACCAACACCAAGGACCCCATCCCCCAACTGCGTGCCTTGGCACAGCCAGGGGAACCAGCAGATGCCAGAGCAGAGAACCACCACTTCTGCAGGGG
This sequence comes from Phascolarctos cinereus, assembly GCF_003287225.1. Taxonomy (NCBI): domain Eukaryota; kingdom Metazoa; phylum Chordata; class Mammalia; order Diprotodontia; family Phascolarctidae; genus Phascolarctos; species Phascolarctos cinereus. Next base: position 286,359,519 of record NW_027555847.1, on the reverse strand, counting down.
GACAGTTGTCCACCAGTGGTTGAGCCTAATTGTGTTCTAGCACAGCCCCAGGTGAGGAGGTGACCTCCAGCAGCTGGACCATCCTCGTCCCCACACCTTACCCCACAAACTTTGGTGTAACCCCAGGAAAACACAGAAGGGACAGAAGAAGTAAGGGGAATTCATAAGGGGAAAAGGAAAGAAAATGGAAGGGACTGATAGAAGTAAGGGAAGACTGAGTGAGGCAGTGCTCAAAAGCAAAACTCTGGTGAGGAGAGAAATGGAGAAAGGAGAGAGAAAATCATAAATGGGGGGGGATAAAATGGAGAGAAAGACACAGATAATAATAATAACAACTGTGAATGTGAATGGGATGAACTATCCCATAAAACTGAAGCAAATAGCAGAATGGATTAAACCATAATCCTACAATATGTTGTTTACAAGAAATACTTTTGAAACAGAGGGGTACACACAGAGTAAAAGTAAAAGCCTGGAGTAGAATATTTTATGCTTCAGCTGAAGTGAAAGAGTAGGGGTAGGAATCTTGATCTCAGACAAAGCAAAGGTACAAACAGGTATAATTAGAAGAGATTAGGGAGGAAATTACATCCTGCTAAAAAGCACCCTAGTCAATGAAGTAATAGCATTACTACACATATGCACCAAATGGTATAGCATCTAAATTCTTGGAGAAGTTTAGGGAGTTACAGGAAGAAATGAGAGCAAAACTGTACTAGTTGGGGACCACAATAGCTATCTCTCCGAACTAGATAAATCTAACCACAAAATAAACAAAAAAGATGTTAAGAAGGAGAATAAAATTTTAGAAAAGTTAGATATGGTAGACTTGTGGAGAAAATTGAATGGAGATAGAAAGAAACATAAATTTTTCTCTAGTACATGGCACTTGCACAAAAATTGGCAAGGCACTAGGGCATAAAAACCTCACAGTCCAATGCAGAAAAGCAGAAATATTAAATGTGTCCTTTTCAGATAATGATGCAATAAAAATTACATGTAGTATAGGAAGTATAGTTCTGCTCAGATATTTACAAAACTTCATAGTTCAAGAAAGAATGACTGTGAAAACAACATATAAACATTATATTTCCATATATATGATAGATACATACATACTATGTAATATATGTTAAATACATTTATGTATATACACATATACATACATATACACTTAGACAGACAAACAAAATTCATGGGTTGTATTTCCCAACACAAACAGGTAATTGAATAAGGATATCTCAGACACTGAATGCCCTTCTGTTGCTGCAGATGTTCAGGCAGAGATTAAATCATCTGTAAGAAATCATAGGATTTTAAGATGCAAAGAATCCTAGAGATCATCTAGTTCAAACCCTCCATTTTACAGATAAGGAAATTGAGACCCAGAGAGGTTAAATATATGCCAAAGGTCACAGAGGTAGTAAATAGCTGTGTTGGGATTCAAAACTGGATCTTTTGAATCCAAATACACTATTCTTTCTACTTGCTGACATAATAATTTCAAAAAGGGAATTTATGCTTTTAGTAGGGGACATAGAACATCCCTTTAATCTCCAAGATTTTATGGTTATTTTAAGTTAATTATCTGAAGAATTAAGGAAAAAATATCACAATGAGTTTTATTTTCTAGTTGTATTAAAATTGATTGTTTTCTTCTTATCTTCTGTAAATAAAGAATGGTTACAGAGTGACATAACAAGTTACATATATAGATATGATCCACAGAAATGATGGGCTTGGGATAGTTGCCAAAAATTGTCAAAGCTAAAATAAAAATGTAGTCAGGTTTACATAGGCCTTCTCTATCAGGACTACCTAATGGCCTCAATAGATTTACTAGCTAATTAATGTGTTACAGCAATGCTAATTACTTATATTTATCCCTGTGGCTTTTTGAAAAGCACTCAGTGAATTTTTAAAAACCCAAACAAATAAAGGGACTGGAGAAGGAGATAAATCTACCCAATTTTATATGCTTTCATAATTTTGAAGTCTCTCATGGGCACAAACTAAAGGTGATAAAGAGACAATAAGTGATCCTAAAATGAGCTTTAGAAAATAGAAATTTAGACAAGTATGGTTAGTAAATTTTGAAAAAATGGCAACAGTTTGAAGTATTTTTTTTCCTTTTTTATTAACTGATAAACTGATACTATGGTCAAAGGAAGGTATAGGACATTAAAAATCAGACATATTTTACATCAATGGAATTGATTTTTAAAATGTTTTGGATGTACATTTTATTCTCTTCAGAGATTTAGCTTCCCGGAAAAAAAGCACAATAAAATAATCATTTAAATAACAAAAATATGGTAAAATTTGTGTATGACAGTAGCATTAGTAGAATCAAATGTACAACTATTGGTGAAAGCCTAGTTGGAATTCTTGCTATAAGTATGCAGGCACCTTAAGAAGTCAAGCTTATTTATTAAATATGGATTTGATTTTTGCTTAATTTGTGGCCTATGGCATGTGTCTTTCATGATCTGAATGAATGCTTTATTTCTATTTGTTGTTTAAAGATGTGCCAGCTTATAAAAATGTGTTTCAATTAAATGAACAAAAGCATTTAAGATTCCATTTAATAATTCAATATTTCTGATGAATAACCTTCATTTCTACTATGTATTCATGAAGTGTGATATTTTTAGGATACAGCATATAATTTACAAATATTACTGAAATTGTATATGGCAGAGATACATAGGGTAATTTTTCTTACTTCAGAAGATCCTTTATAGACAAATACATAAAAAGAAAATAAGAATAAAGGTTGAGAAACATGGAGAAGCAGAGAGATTTTTGAAGTTTAACCTTTATAATCAGTTAATAACAACACATTTATAAAGCCTTTCAAGGTTTGCCACATCCTTTCTTCATTAACAACTCCTTTACATAGTTTGATACTAATATTGTTATTTCTACTTTACAAATGATTATGAGACCCCTCCCAAAAAATTAAGGAAGCCAATTCCGTTCTCATTGTTTAACTAGTTCAGCAATATCATTTGATCCCAACTTGTTTCACTAAAACAGGTAATGAAAGCAGGAAACCAAAGTCTATGGGGGGAGGTAAGAAGTAGAGATTGGGAGAAATCCTAGAAACTATTATCTAAAACCATTTAGACTTCCGCTTCCGGGAGCCAAGATGGTGGAGTAAAAAGGCAGTCACTCACTCTCCCCTATCAACCTCTGAAAACCCAGAAAATATCACCCGAGAAAAAAAACCCTGGAACACCTGAACTATAAGAAAGACGGGGAGCAGCAGTGAAGCAGCCCAGCGAACGGGTCTCCCAATGCCTCAGCAAAAATAAGGGAGGCAGAACTACAAGGGGCCCCAGGTGGATAAGTACCCTGCAGCATTCACCTGAAAGGAGGTGAAGAAAACAACCTAAAGGCTTCCTAAAGCCCTGGCATTGCTGATTCCAACCCAACACCAGGTGAGCTGTCAGAGGCCCACAGCCTCAAATTGTGAAGAAATCTTGAAGCCAAGGTGCTAGAACAGACAAACACCAACACCTGGACTTCTGAGTGTCTCTGTGAGGGCAGGCGAACTTGGCACTTGACCACAAAGGAATCTCCCAGTGCATTATCAGACACAAGGGAGACAACACTGCAGGGGGCTCCAGGCAGATAAACACCCTGCAGCACCCATCTAAAAGGAGCTGAAGAAAGCTAAAGGAAAGGAAAAGCAGGCAACCTAGAATTGCCTGAAAGTTCCAGCCTTGCTGATTCCAGGCCAACATGAGGTAAGCTGCCAGAAACCTACAGCCTCCAATTCCCATCATAAGAGGCCCCAGCACACAGTGCCAGTGACCAAGACCTAGGCTCCCAATACAAGAAGCTTGGGTCAGAACCTTCTGTTCCCTAGCAAGAAAAAGCTCAATCTCTTTAAAGACCAGGGAATAAAGAAACACCATGAGTAAAAAGAAACATACCATAGATTCATATTATGAGAAGAGTGAAGATCAAGACAGAAATTCTGAAGAGGACAACATTGTCAACAAACCCACATCTGCAACAACAAAAGGGAATATGAACTGGTCTGAAGCCCAAAAAGCCTTCTTAGAAGAGCTCAGGAAGGATTTTAATAGTCAAATGAGAGAGGCTAAAGAGTCCTTCAAAAATACAATTGGCCAATTGGAAAAAAAATACACTGAAGAAAACAAGTCCCTAAAAAACACAATTGGCCAATTGAAGAAGGAAGTACAAAAACTAACAGAAGAAAACAATCTGTTAAAAACTAGAATTGGACAAATGGAAACTAATGTCTCTATGAGAGAGCAAGAATCAGTCAAACAGAAACAAAAAAATGAAAAAGTAGATGAAAACGTAAAATACCTCATCACTAAAACAACCGACCTGGAAAATCTACCCAGGAGAGACAATTTAAAAATTATTGGACTACCTGAAAATCATGATGAAAAAAGAGCCTGGACAGTATCTTTCAGGAAATCATAAAGGAAAACTGCCAAGAACCTAGAACCAGAAGGGAAAATAACCATAGAAAGAATCCACCGATCACCACCTGAAAGAGATTCCAAATTGACAACGCCAAGGAATGTAATAGCAAAATTCCAAAATTACCAGATGAAAGAGGTGCTGCAAGCAGCCAGAAAGAAACAATTTAAATATCATGGAACCACAGTCAGGATTACACAGGACCTTGCAGCTTCTACATTAAAAGACTGCAGGGCATGGAACATGATATTCCGTAAGGCAAAGGAGCTTGGAATGCAGCCAAGGATCAATTACCCAGCAAAAATGAGCATCATTTTTCAAGGGAGGAGGTGGATATTCAATGAAATAGGAACTTCCAAACTTTCCTGATAAAAAGACCAGAGCTCAACAAAAAATTTGATCTTCAAGTACAGGACTCAAGAAGGACTTAAAAAGGTAAATGGGACAGAAAGATACAGTGTGTTGTTATTGGGGGGGCTTTTAAACCCCTACAAGGGAATATGACACTTGCAACCCTTGAGAACTGTATTGTTATTACACCATGTTAAAGGAGTATACATAAAGAGGGTGGATATTAGTTGACTTTGATGTAATGATAAAAAAAAATCTAATCAAGTGGGTTAAATGGATCCAAATAAGTGGATCAATCTGATCTTAGAAAATGTACTGAGAAAGGAGGAGGCAGACAAGGGTAAATTACATTACAGGAAAAGACACAAAATCCTATTACAGCAGAGGGAAAGAAGGGAGGGGGGAGCATTGTTTGAACCTTACTCTCATCAGATTTGGCTCAAGAAGGGCATAACATAATCAGTTAGGTATAGAAATCTAACTTGCCCTATAGGCAGTAGGAGGGAAAAGGGGAAAGAAAAGGGAGGCAGGGAAAGAAAAGGGAGGGGAGGAAGAAAAGAGGGAAGAAGCAGTAAGACTAAAGGGGAAGAAAAGGGATAATAAAAGGGGGGAGGGACTGAAGGAGGCTGGTCAAAAGCAAAAACTAGTGAAGGGGGAAAGGAAAAAGGAGAAAGAAAAGCATAAATGGGGGAAAAGGATGGAGAAAAAGACACAGATAGTAATCATAACTGTGAATGTGAATGGGATGAACTCTCCCATAAAACAGAAACAGATTGCAGAATGGATTAAAAACCATAATCCTACAATATGTTGTTTACAGGAAACACATTTGAAAAAGAATGACACATACAGGGTAAAGTAAAAGGCTGGAGCAGAATATATTATGCTTCAGCTGAAGTAAAAAAGCAGGGGTAGCAATCCTGATCTCAGACAAAGCAAAAGCAAAAATAGATCTAATCAAAAGAGATAAGGAAGGAAACTACATCCTGCTAAAAGGCACCATAGACAATGAAGTAATATCATTAAAACATATATGCACCAAATGGTATAGCATCCAAATTCTTACAAGAGAAGTTCAGGGAGTTACAGGAAGAATTAGACAGCAAAACTATATTAGTGGGGAACTGAACCTCCCTCCTCTGCACTAGAAATCTAACCACAAAATAAACAAGAAAGAAGTTAAGGAGGTGAATAGAACATTAGAAAAGTTAGGTATGATAGACCTCTGGAGAAAACTGAATGGATAGAAAGGAATATACTTTTTTCTCAGCAGTACATGGCACATACACAAAAATTGACCATGTACTAGGGCATAAAAACCTCACAATCCAATGCAGAAAGGCAGAAATATTAAATGCATCCTTTTCAGATCATGATGCAATAAAAATTATATGTAATAAAGGGCCATGGAAAGATAGACTAAAAAATAATTGGAAACTAAATAATCTAATCCTAAAAAATGATTGGGTCAAACAACAAATCATAGAAACAATCAATAATTTCATTCAAGAGAATGACAATAATGAGACAACATACCAAAACCTATGGGATGCAGTGAAAGCAGTTCTTAGGGGAAGTTTTATATCTCTAAATGCTTACATAAATAAAATAGAAAAAGAGGAGATTAATGAATTAGGCATACAACTAAAAAAACTAGAAAAAGAACAATTAAAAATCCTCTAAACACCAAATTAGAAATATTGAAAACCAAAAAAAATTAAAATTGAAATTAAGAAAACTATTGAACTAATAAATAAAACTAAGAGCTGGTTTTATGAAAAAACCAATAAAATAATAAACCTTTGGTTAATTTAATTAAAAAAAAAAGAAAAACCAAATTACTAGTATCAAGAATGAAAAGGAAAGCTACCACCAAGGAAGAGGAAATTAAAACAATAATTAGGAATTATTTTGCCCAACTATATGCCAACAAATTTGACAATCTTAGTGAAATGGATACATATTTACAAAAATATAAATTGCCCAGATTAACAAAGAGGAAGTAAAATACTTAAATAACCCCATCTCAGAAAAAGAAATTGAACAAGCCATTGATGAACTCCCTAGGAAAAAATCTCCAGGGCCAGATGGATTTACATGAATTCTATCAAACATTTAAAGAACAATTAATTCCAATACTATATAGACTATTTGGGAAAATAGGTGAAGAAGGAGTCTTACCAAATTCTTTTTATGATACAAATATGGTGTTGATACCTAAACCAGGAAGAGTCAAAATAGAGAAAAAAATTATAGACCAATTTCTCTAATGAATATAGATGCAAAAATTTTAAACAAAATACTAGCAAATAGATTGCAGCAACTTATCACAAGAATAATACACTATGACCAGGTAGGATTTATACCAGGAATGCAGGGTTGGTTCAATATTAGGAAAACTATCAGCATCATTGAGCATATCAACAACAAAACCAACAGAAACCACATGATCATCTCAATAGATGCAGAAAAAGCTTTTGATAAAATACAACACCCATTCCTATTAAAAACACTAGAAAGCATAGGTATAAATGGAGTCTTCCTTAAAATAATAAATAGCATCTATCTAAAACCTTCAGCAAGCATTATATGTAATGGGACAGGCTAGAAGCATTTCCAATAAGATCGGGGGTGAAACAAGGATGTCCATTATCACCACTGTTATTCAATATTGTACTGGAAACTTTAGCTTTAGCAATAAGAGAAGAAAAAGAAATTGAAGGCATTAGAATAGGCAAAGAAGAAACAAAGCTATCACTCTTTGCAGATGACATGATGATATACTTAGAGAATCCTAGAGAATCAAGTAAAAAACTACTTGAAATAATAAACAACTTTAGCAAAGTTGCAGGCTATAAAATAAACCCACATAAATCATCAGCATTTCTATATATTACCAACAAAGCCCAACAGCAAGAGATAGAAAGAGAAATCCCATTTAAACTTACTGTAGACATTATAAAATATTTAGGAGTCTACCTCCTGAAACAAACCCAGGAACTCTATGAACACAATTACAAAACACTTTTCACACAAATAAAATCAGATCTAAATAATTGGAAAAACATCAGTTGCTCATGGGTAGGCCGAGCTAATATAATAAAAATGACAATCCTACCTAAGCTAATTTACTTATTCAGTGCCATACCAATCAAACTACCAAAAAATTATTTTATAGAGTTAGAAAAAATAATAACAAGATTCATTTGGAAAAACAAAAGGTCCAGAATATCAAAGGAACTAATGAAAAGAAATGCAGGGGAAGGTGGCCTAGCAATTCCAGATCTTAAATTGTATTATAAAGCAGCAATCATCAAAACTGCTTGGTACTGGCTAAGAAATAGGGAGGTGGATCAGTGGAATAGGTTAAATATGCAAGACACAGTAGTCAATGACTATAGTAATCTATTATTTGATAAACCCAAAGACCCCAGCTTCTGGGATAAGAACCCACTCTTTGAAAAAAACTGCTGGGAAAACTGGAAAAGAGTATGGCAGAAACTAGGCATAGACCCAAGTCTCACATACCAAAATAAAGTCAAAATGGGTTCATGACTTAGATATAAAGGCTGATACCATAAGTAAACTGGGAGAACAAGGAATAGTTTCCCTCTCAGATCTATGGAGAACAGAATTCATGACCAAACAGGAAATCGAGAACATTATGAAAAGCAAAATGGATAATTTTGATTACATTAAATTGAAAAGTTTTTGCACAAACAAAGCCAATGCAACTAAGATTAGAAGGAAGGTAGAAAATTGGGAAAGAATTTTGACAACCAGTCTCTCTGATAAAGGCCTCATTTCTAAAATATATAGAGAATTAAGACAAATTTATAAGAATACAAGCCATTCCCCAATTGATAAGTGGTCAAAGGATATGAACAGACAGTTCTCAGATGAAGAAATTAAAGCCATCTATAGTCATATGAAGAAATGCTCTAAATCATTATTGATTAGAGAAATGCAAATCAAAACAACTCTGAGGTACTACACCACACCTACTAGATTGGCCAACATGACAAATAATAAATCAAAATAAATTTTAAAAATTAAAAAATTAAAATTAAAAAAAAAACCATGTAATATCTACTACCACTGAGATAGATGTCTCCACTTCCCTGGAGTATTGCATCCAGCTCCATTTTACTGGCTCTAGCTCATCAAGCAGGGGTCCCACATGGATACCTGCTCTCCTTGAACAATGAAAGAGTTGAACTAGGTCGTTTCTAAGCTACTTTCCAGCACAAACTTCTACAATCTCTAAATTGTCATTTAACCTCAGCCTGAAGACCAATAGCAACAGAAGGGAATTCATCATTGCATGTATCCTCATTTATTTAGGTATTTGTAGATACAAATTTATGTGGTATGAATTGAAAATATAGGAGTTGCTTCATGCAAATTGTCAAACACGACAAAAATATTAATACTAAAGATTGGGGTGGTATGAAATGATAGGCATGACTTCTGGAGCCAAGATGGCAGAATGAGGTAGGAATTAACCTGGTCCCCTCTGAAATTCCCCTCCAAACAAACTTGGAATAATGCCTCAAAATCAATTTTGGCATATTGAAGCAGTTTTCCAGCCCAGTACAGCTTGGAAAGTCAACAGGAAAGGCCTGTGTTACTGGATTGGGAGGGGAACACAGTTTGGTTAGCAAACCAGCAACAGGCTGCACACACACACCCCCCACTCCTAGGGCAAGGCCGGCAATGAGGACCCACTCCCAGTACAAGCCAACAGTAAGATATGCCTTCAGTGCAAGCCAGCATCTAGACTAGGAGTGGGAAACCTGTGGCCTCAGAACCACATGTAGCCCTCTAGGTTATCAAATGCATCCCTTTAACTGAACCCAAACTTCACATAACAAATCCTTTTAAGGGGATTTATTCTGTGAAGTTTAGATTCAGTCAAAGGATACACTTGAGGACCTAGAGTCCACAGGTTCCCCACCCCTGATAGGCTCAGATACCAAGTGCAAGTCAGCAGCAAGGCCTCAAACCCTGACACAAGAAGCTTGGGAGAGTGCCTTCTCTACTAAAGGGATACAGTCCAACTTTTACATGAAGTGAAAAGTCACAAAATAGGCAGAAAAATAAGCAAAATCAAACAATAAAAAGAAGCCAACCATAGAAAGTTACTATGGTTGAAAGGAGGATGAAGGCACACACTTAGAAAAGCCCAACTATATGAAAACACCTACATGTGAAGACTCAAAGAAAAATGTGACTGGGTCTGAGGCCTAAAAAGAGCTACTGGAAAAGAACTCCTGGAAGAGCTCAAAAAGGATTTTAAAAATCAAAAGAAAGATGTGAAGGAAAAATTGGTAAAAGAGATAAGAGTAATGCAAAAGAATTATTAAAATAGTCAAGAATTTGAAAACATGCAATATAGGAAAAGACAGAAAATTCACTAAAGAAAACAACTCCTTGAGGGAGGATTCTGAAAAGATGGTAGAGTAGGTCAGAAAATCCCAGACTCTCAAGATTTGGCCCCAACAAAAGAGATAAAATAGTGCCTCTGGGTGAATACAGAGTGGTAAAAATACATGCATACATACATACATATATACAGATATACATATATATGTGTGTATATATATGTTTATATGTAGATATATATGTGTATATATGTGTGTGTGTATTGTGTGTGTGTGTGTGTGTGTGCGTGTGTGTGTGTATATATATATATATATATATATGTATATATATATATATATACATATATATATATATATATACATATATATATATATATATATATAAGACTAAGGGCAGAATGATGGTCCTCCTGGGACAATCAGAAAATAACTGAAGAAAAATCCTAGGATGATGTTTGGTGCCTGTGAAGAGTAAACACTTCCAGCCCAGCTCCACTTAAACAAATGGCCAGCCCTTGGGTTAACTGTGTTGGGAGGCTGCCTTGGCCTCAGCCACAGGAACTTTTCCCCCTGGGACAGTGATGGGAGTTGTGCATCTGAGCCAGGGAAGATTAAGGGAACCCATGCTGACAAGGAATGCCAGACCCAATTGTGCTGTGGAGACATGGATTGGGGTGAGAAGGAACCAACACATACTTCATGAATACAGAAGCAGTGGGTTTGGGATGCTGCTGGTTGTGGTCACTTGCAGGAAGCTGGAGGTCTTGGTTTTAGTTCCAGGCCAGAGGGGAGAACTAAAGGAGGATCTGGGGTCAGAGACACCATCTTCCATACCCTAGGACTAGAAGTGATTGCAAAAAAAAAAGTGCACAGGCAAAAGAGAAAGAATCCAACCACAGAGGGTTACTTTGGGGATAAAGAAAATTGAGGTTTGTCTTCAGAGGAGGATATTGCAGCAAAGAAACTTCTATCCCAAAGAGTAACACCAAATTATTACCTGTCCTAAAGAAATTCGTAGAAGAACTTCAAGACTCTAAAAATCAAGTGAGAGAGATTAAGGCAAAACTAAATATATATATATATATATATATATATAATATAAAAAACAAGAAAATTATGAAAAGAAAACCCACCAATTAGAAAAGGAGATCGAGAATCTTAAGGAAGGAAATATCTGCTTGAAAATCAGAATTGGGCAAATGAAAGCCAGCAAAATTATGAAGAGATCAAGAAATAATAAAGCAAAATATAAAGGATGGAAAAAAATAGAAGAGAATGTGAAACATCTCATACAGAAAACAAGTGATCTGGAGAAAGATCAAGAAGAGAAAATATAAGAATAATCAGATTACCTGTAAGCTATGGTCAAAGAAAAAGAATCTTGATACAATAATGCCAGAAATAATTAAAGAAAATTTCCTTGAAGCATTAGAACAAGAGGGGAAAATTCAAATAGAAAAAAAAATCCATCTATCACCACCTGAAAGAAATCCTATCAGGTAAACCTAGAGGAATATTATAGTCAAATTCTGAAACCCCCAGCTCAAGGATAAAATATTACAAGCAAGAAGAAAAAATATTAAATATGGTAGTGCCACAATTAGAATCACACAAGACCTACCAGTGGAGACACTAAAAGACCATAGGTCTTGGAAGACTATATATTGAAGACGAAAGAATTGGGGTTCTGGGAATATAACACCATAAAGCTGAGGATAATCCTGAATTGAAAAAAGTACATTTAATGAATTGTCAGACTTTCAGGATTTTGTTTTAAAAAATCACCTGAACTTAATAGAAGATTTGATATACAAAACCCAAGAGAAATATAAGGTACATGCCAAAAACCAATTACAAGGGAGTCAATAAGGGCAGACTGTTTATCTTTTATGTATGTAAAATCTAAAACATATGTCTAAAATTGTTATTAGTAATTGGGTACTTCATAAGAAAGATTGGAGTAGATCTGAATATGATATGACATTAAAAAGCATGACCATTTAGGAACAGCTAAAAAGAGTAATTATCTTATATAAATGAAATGTGAGAGGAAGAGCTGACACAAAGGAATTAGATGAGGGAGGAGGGCTGTTAGTTCTGGAAACCTACTTTCATCAGGAATGGGTTCAAGAGGGAAAACATATAAATAACTAGAAAAATATAAAAGGCTTCTAAATTCAGAGAGAAAAAAATGCTAAATGATTGGGGGGAGGATAAGGAAGGGAAATGTGTGTATGTATGTGTGTACATATATATATATGTATATGTATATATGTGTGTATATATACAAGCACACAAACATACATATATGAATATAAGTGTATATATATATAGATATAAGTGTGTCTGTATAGATATATGTGTGTATGTATATATCTACATATAAATATATCTGTGCTTAATTGTAGCCTTCAGGGGTGGGAGAGGAAGGGGAAAAAAGAACAAAATAAAAAGTTTGCTGCAGAGAACAAAAGAAAACTTGCAAGGAAGCAAAGAAAGGATGGACAGCTTTCAACACAACACATCAAATTTATTATATAGGCTTTTTTGAAATGGAAATTTATTGCTATATATTTTGAATCCTCTCATGCTCTGCTCTGCACATGACATATTTCTTTTTTCTTTTTTTCTTTTGTATTTAAGTTTAAATGTTTAAATTTATATTTCTTTTAGAGAAAAGAAATTGTGTATTTAAGTTTAGTATTCGAGGCTAAAAAATTTTTTTAAAGAATTCCTTAAAAAGCAGAATTGGCCAAATTTGGGTGGGGGGTACAAAAAAATCAGTGAAGAAAACAGTTCCTCAAACAGTATCATTGGCCAAATGGAAAAGGAGGTACAAAAACTCAGTGAAGTAATTCCTAAAAATTAGAACTGGCCAAGTAGAAGCTAATAATTCTATGAGGCATCAAGAAACAGTAAAACAAGATCTAAAACTGAAAAAAATAGATGAAAATGTAAAATTTCTCACTGAAAAAAACAAGTGACCTATAAAATAGATCTAAAAGAAATAATACAAGAAATAGACTATCTAAAAGACACGATAAAAAAAAAGAACCTGGACATCATATTTCAAGAAATTATCAAGACTGGTAAAACTGACCTTATATCCTAGAACCAGAAGGTAGAATAGACATTGAAAGAATCCACCAATCTTTTCCTGAAAGAGATCTCAAAATGAAATCTCCCAGGAATATCATAGCCAAATTGCAAAGCTTCCCAGGCCAAGGAGTAAATATTGCAAGCAGCCAGAAAGAAACAATTCAAATATCATGGAGGCACATTCAGGATTACACAGGGTTTAGTAGCTTCTACATTAAAGAATTAACAGGTTTGGAATACGATATTCTGGAAGGCAAGGGAGTTAGGATTAAATCAAGAATTACCTACCCAGAGAAACCAAGTGTAATTCTTCAGTGGGGGAAAAAAGTATATTTAATGAAATAGAGGACTTTCCAACACTACTAATTGAGAAATAAAAACCAGAGTTAAACAAAAATTTTGACCTTAAAAATATAAGACTCGAGAGAGCATAAAGTAAGTAAACAGGAAAGAGAAAGCATAAGAGATTCAATAATGTTAAACTGTTTATATTTCTATGTGGCAAGATGAAATTTGTAATTCTTAAGAACTATTTCACTTAGGATAATTAGAAGGAATATACATAGACAGAGGGTATGGGTGTGAGTTGACTATGATGATATGTTATCCAAAAAGAACAAAATTAAGGGATTAAAAAAAGTATTGCACTGGGAGAAAAGGAAAGGGGGAGGTAGAATGGAGTAAACTATCTCACATAAAAAAGGTGTAAAAGAGCTTTTACAGGGCAGGGAAAGATGGGGGGGTGGCAGACAATGTTTGAACCTTACTCTATCAGAATTGGGTCAAAACAGGAATAACAAACCAACATTTGGATATAGAAATCTATCTTACCTTATTGGGAAGTAAGAAAGGACAGAGAAAAGAGAAGGGGGTGATAGAAGAGAGGCAGAATTGAGGGAGGTGGTGGTCAGAAGCAAAACACTTGAGAGGAGTGACAAGGTGAAATGTGAGACAGAGAGGGGGGAGACAGAGAAGGGGAAAGGCAGGGAGGGAAGGAAAGATAAACAGGGGGAAAATAGGATGGAGGAAAATACACAGTTATCATAACTGTAAATATGAATGAAACTAACTCAACCATAAAACAGAAGCAAATAGCAAAATGGACTAAAAAGAAGAATCCTATAATATGCTATTTCCAAGAAAGGTATTTGAAGCACAGAGAAACAGAGTAAAAGTAAGGGGCTGGAGCAGAATCTGTTATACCAAATGGTATAAGATCAACATTTTAGAAGAAGTTAAATGAGTTACAAGAGGAAATTATATATATAAACTATACCAGTGGAAGACTTCAACTTTCACTTCTCAGAACTACATAAATTTAACCAAAAATAAAAAATAAAAAAGAAAGACATTAAGAAGGTGAATAGATTTTTAGAAAAGTTAGATATAACAGGCCTTTGTAGAAAACTGAATGGGAATAAAAAGGAATATATCTTTTTCTCAATGGTACATTGCACCTACTCAAATATTGATCATGTGTCAGGGCATAAAAACCACACAATAAAATGCAGAAAAGCAGAAATATTAAATGCATTCTTTTCAGATCATAATATAATAAAAATTACATTCAATAAAAGGCAATGGAAGGATAAATTAAAAATTAATTTGAAACTAAATAATCTAATCCTAAAGAATAAGTGAGTTAAAGAACAAGTCAGAGAAACAATTAATAATTTCATTAGAGATAATGACAATGACACAATGGACCAAAATTTATGGGATGTAGCCAAAGCAGTACTTAGGAGAAATTTTATATTGCTAAATGCTCACATCAATAAAATAAAGAAAGAGTAATTGATGAATTAGGCACTGAACTAAAAACACCAGAAAAAGAACAAATTTTAAAACCTCAATTAAAAGCCAAACTGGAAATTTTGAATATCAAATGAGAGATGACTAAAATGGAAAGTAAGAAAACCATTGAACTAATACACAAAACTAGAAGTTGTTTTTTTTTTGGGGGGGAGGGAACACAATGAAATAGATAAACCATTGGTTAATTTTATTTTTAAAAAAAGAAAAGGAGAAAACCAAATTACCCATATAAAAATGAAAGGGGGTGAATTTACTACCAATGAAGAGGAAATTAAAGCAATTATTAAGAACTATTTTGTCAAATTATATGCCAATAAATCTGACAATCTATAGACTTACAAAGATATAAATTGCTCAGATTAACTGAAGAGAAAATAGAATACTTAACCCCATTTAGAAAAAGGAATTGAACAAGCCATCAATGAACTCCCTAAGGAAAAAAAAAAAGATCTCCAAGGCCAGATGATTCATAAGTTAATTCTATGAAACATTTAAAGAATAATTATTCCTAATACTCTATTAACTATTTGGAAAACTAGGCAGAGTCTTACTAAATTTTTTATGACATGAATATGGTGCTGATACCTAAACAAGGAAGAATAAAAACAGAGAAAGAAAATTATAGACCAATTTCCCTAATGAATATTGATGCAAAAATTTGAAATAAAATAACAGTAAGGAAATTACAGTAATATATCACAAGGATAATGCACTATGAGCCGGTGGAATTTATACCAGAAATCCAGGGCTGGTTCAAAATTAGGAAAACTATTAGCATAGTTGACCATATCAATAATAAAACCAACAGAAATCATATGGTTATCTCAATAGATGCAGAAAAGTATTTGAAAAAATATAGCCTTCATTCTTTTTTAAAAAATCCTACAGAGCATAGGAATGAATGGAGCTTTCCTTTCAATGATAAGTACCATCTATTTAAAACCATCAGCAAGCATTATATGTAATGGGAATAATCTAGAAGCCTTCTAAATAAGATCAGGGTGAAGTAAGGATGCCCATTATCATCACTATTATTCAATATTGTACTATAAATGTTACCTATAGTAATAAGAGAAGAAAAAGAAATGGAAAAGATTGGAATAGGCAATGAAAAAACAATGCTATCACTCCTTGCAGGTGACAGGATGGTATGCTTAGAGAATCCTAAAGAATCAACTAAAAAATTAGTTGAAATAATTGACTTGTCAAAGTTGCAGAATATAAAATAAATCCACATAAATCATCAGCATTTGTCCATATTAACAATATAAGTCAGCAGCAAGAAATAGAGAAATTCCTTTCAAAATAATTGTATAGAATATAAAATACTTGGGAGTCCATCTGCCAAGAGAAATCTAGGAACATAATTAACACAATTACAAAACAGTTTTTCTCACAAGTAAACTAATATCTAAACAATTGGAAAAATGTTAATTGCTCATGGATAGAATTATTGTATATGTGTGTGTGTGTATATATATATATATATATTTATAAATTATATCAAACCAATATAATAAAAATGACAATTTTACCCAAATTAATCTACTTATTCAGTGTCACACAAATCAAACTACTAAAATATATTTTCTTGAGCTAGAAAAATACTTTTAAAAATTCATCTTGAAGAACAAAAGGTCAATAATTTTAAGGGAATCCTAAAAAAAAAATGTGAAGGAAGGTGCCCTACCTGTGCCAGATCTCAAACTGTTATAAAGCACTAATCATCAAAACAATCTGGTACTAGTTAAGAGGTAGAATGGTGAATTTGTGGAATAGTTTAGTATATTTAGTACATGAATTAATGGCATAGTTTAAGTACATGATACAATACGATAAATGACCATAGTAATTTATTCTGTGATAAACCCAAAAATCTAAGCTTTTGAGATGAAGCCTCACTATTTAACAAAAATTGCGGGGAAAATGGGAAACCAGCATGGCAGAAAACAGATAAAGACCACACTACATAACAAGACAAGGTCAAAATGGGCATTTGATTTACATGTAAAGGGTAATAAACCATAAACAAATTTGGGGAACATGTAATAGTTTTTTTTTTCTGTCAGATCTATGGATAAGGGAAGAATTAGGACTAAACATGGGATAAAAAGCATTTCTAAATATAAAATGGATAATTTTGTTATATTAAATTTTAAAATTATATTAATTTAAATATTAAATTTAACACCAATCCAACCACTAGAAGGACAGCAGAAAACTAAGGGAAATTTATATAGCTAGTATCTCTGATCAAGGCCTTATTTTTCAAATATGTAAAGGACTTATTCAAATTTATAATACAGGTCATTCTCCAATTGATAAATGGTCAAAGGATATGAAGGGGCAGTTTTCAGATAAAAAAAAATCAAAGTTATCTGTAGTCACATAAAATACTCTTAATTATTTTTGATTAGAGAAATACAAATTAAAACAACACTAAATATCACCTCGCACCTATCAGGTTGGCTAATGGAGAAAAAAGGAAAATGTTAAATGTTGGAGAGTGTGTTGGAAAATTGGGATAATAATGCATTGTTGGTGGAGTTGTGTACCAATTCAACCACTCTGGAGAGCAAGCTGGAATTATGCCTAAAGGGCTATAAAACTATGTATATCCTTTGATCCAGCAATGCTACTACTAAGTTTGTATCTGAAAGAGATAGAAAAAAGAAAAATAGAGAGAAAAGGACCTATTTGTACAAGGGTATTTATAACAGCTCTTTTTGTACCAACTAAGAATTAGAAACTGATGGGAGGCCCATCAATTGGAGAATGACTGAACAAATTATGGTACATGATTGTAATGAAATACTACTGTGCTATAAGAAATGATGAATAGAATGATTTTGGAAAAACCTGGAAAGACTTACATGAATTTACACAGAATGGAGAGAGGAGAACATTGTACACAACAACATTATATAATGAAGAACTGTGAATGACATATATTCTTAGCAATACAATGATTCAAGACTATCCCAAAGAACTCATTATTAAAAAAATGCTATTTGCCTCCAGAGAAAAAACTGATGAAGTCTCAATAAAGACCAAAGCATCCTATTTTCCATTTTTTTTTGGTTTAAGTTTTATTCCACAAAAAAATACAGAAAGATATTTTGTATGATTGCTCATGTATAACCTAAATCAGATTGCTTACCATCTCAGATGGTAGGAAGGGAGGAAAAAAGAGATAGATTTTGGAAATCAAAATTAAAAAAGAAAAATGAATGTTAAAAATTGTTTTTATAAATTGGGGGAAAATAAAATATCATTTTTTAAATGCTATTCAAACTGATATGTTCTTTGTGGAGCTCTGAGGTGGCACAACCATTTTGGAAAGTAATTTGAAATTATACAGATAAAGTGACTAAGATGTCTACACCTTTTCAACCAAACATATCCTTAAGAAGCTATGAATTAAAAAAGTGCCTACATACTCCTTTTAGTTGTACTTTTTGTGACAGCAAAGAATTAGAAATTGATTGGAGAATGGCTAAACAAATTGTGGTAATGAATGTAATTGATTATTACTCTGATGTAAGAAATTATATATATGAAGAATACAGAGAAGCATGAATAGATAGATCTGCATGAATTGATGCAGAGTGAAGTAAACAGAGCCAAGAAAATAACATAAACAGTCATTAAAACAATGTAAATGGAAAGAACAACCACATACCAAAAAATTAAATGTGAATATAACAAAATTATCAAGATAAGCATGACTCAAATGATGAAATTGGAAAGATACTCTCTACCCACCACTTCATGGAATTGGGAGGTCTGTAGGTATTACACATTTCAAATTTTTTTCAATATATCAACCAGTTGTGTTGAATATTATTTTCTCTGTAAATACTATGTGTTTTATGGAATGGATGGGGTGATGTGTGCAGATAACCTATGATGATGTAAGAAATGGAAGGTATCAATAAAAATGTATTTTTAAAAATAGAAAAAAAATTAGAGAAGGAGAAAGCATAGGTCATTGAGTGCTGGCTCTAAGATCCTGATCTGGGTTTAAGATCCAGGACAGAGTTTGACTCTTGCCCAGCCTTAACCCACAGGGCTCAATTATTTAGAAAGCAGAGTTCTCCAAATCTCCCCCTGCAAGGGAGGCTCCTGAGACATTCCTTCTCACTCTTTGAACCTTAGATTTACACATTCACTCCTCTATGCAGGTGGCATCAAGGCGCCTGGGAAAACCTTGGAAAATATAACCCAATCTAGGAACCCTGATAATGAGGAAATGTATGTTGTCATGTCCTCAGCAGACGTTTTGGGGAGTATCTCACAGAGAGAACTCTTTGAGGTTAGGCTAGATTTTCTATATATATATCCTGTACCCCCAGATGAATAAACTGATTCAGTCTTTACTGCTCCACCTGGCCCATATCTCACATTTATTTCTTACCTTCCTGTTCAGTGCACTATCTGATTGCTGGCGACAATAGGTATTGTCTTGTCCTTGCCCTATTTCTTCTCTGCCCAATGTGGTTACCTGGGGCAATTAAATCTAAAACCTAAACCCCCAGGGAGACCCTAAATTCTTCCTGATCTCAATACCAGAGTAAAAGAAAGTAATTTCTGCATAGATAAATTTGACTTCCCACCCTTGGCTATGAGGAACTTTTTATTATCTCTCCATCCTCTTCGGAAATGTAAAGAAACACATTCCTCCTACACTTGGTGCCCCAAACAGTGACAACATTGGAAGTCTGAGGAAGGTGGTTCCCTTGGGTACTCCAGAGAAAAGAAAAAAACTTTGGCAGCTATTATGCTGTGAAGCAAGGTCCTTGGTAGCTGGATGCTGTGGATTCAAGGTAAAGGGAGCAAAGGTCATTACAAATTATCCTTTAGCAGTTTTAGGGCTAAAGGGACTCACCAGGCTTAAGTGGGAGATTAGAAATTAAAAGAAAAGGATTAGAAGAAAAGTTTAGAAACAGTCTCGGTAAATAGAGTGTAAGAAAAAATAAGGAAAAGGGGCTTGAGCATAAAAAATAGTGTTGCTTTGGAAAGGCCACATGCACTTACTTTCAGTTTTGGGAGGCGTGCCTGGGGTCGAAAGTATGGGTCAAACACAAAGCAGAATCATAGACAAAGAATGCTATCTAAAACTTTTCAAGGAAATAGTGACAGGAAGGGGTTTATTTATTACAAATAGTCAGCTACAGGAATTTTGGAACATGCTAAAAATATGTCTCACTCCCCCAGAGAATGTGCCATTAGCGGCAAAAGTGCCCAGGGTAAATGCAGGGGTGGGAACAGAGGAAGTAGAAGAGAGGAATAGATTATTTGATGAGAAACTTAGAATTGCAGAAGAGGATGAGGTGAAAGATGTGTATTCCCTTTCTCTTAAACAACAGAACTGGAGAAAGCTCATTCTCCAAACAAGTTATCTGGTAGGTGATTTATAACTAAACTCTCTGAAATGAGAGTCTCTCTGTCATTATGTTATCTGTTCTATGTGAGCATCTGTGTGTATGTGTATAATCTGAAACCTTTTGCAGCTAGCTAGCTTTCTCCCCTTACTCCCCTCCCTAATACCAACCATCTCCCAGGAGCTGGTGGATGGTGGGGAGAAGGAGAGAAAAAATATTTTTTATTTAGGTAATATGATTGGTAAAAGGCAAGTAAGTATAAGTATGTAGGAGAGAGGAGTATGTGTAGCAAGCTTAAGGAAGGTATAATTTATTTGCACAGTGTGATTAGAGGCTTTGAAAGCAAAAATGTTTTGAAACTTTTTGAGAATTGTTAGGAAAAAATTCTTTCTTTTTTGCATTCTAAAGCTCTGGCCAAAGCTTTGGGTGTAAAACCGAAAGATTATCAAAGATAAGTTGTTCGAAAATATTCTCTTCCTTTCTCTCACATTTCAACCTTGGCCCAGTTGGGGTGTGGGAGACAGAATGAGAATAGTTTTTTATGTTTTTGGAACGCAATCAAAAGATAATTTAGCTCATTCAAATTAGTAATATGTTTATTACAAGTTTTAAAAATCTAGTATTGCTACAAATTGGTAAACTTTTGTATTGTTTTGTGTTATGTCAAACAATTTTTAATAATTTAGATGTTATTAAAATGTGAATTAAAGACTAAAAGATAGTGGTAAAGCTGTGTAAAAACCAGCTAAATTATTTTATCAAGTCCAATTAATCTTGCTTTGTAATGTTTTATAACTGTCAATTAGAAAATCAGGTATTTCCATCTTTATCTGTAATTAAAGATCAGCTTGTAGTTAAAACAATTTGACTGTCACTTATGAAAATTACCAGATTGTTAATTAACTTATTTGAAGTTACTGTTCTAATGTTAACACCTAGAATTTTTAATTACTTAGGAGTGAAAAGAAGGGGCAGGAGGCAATTCTCTCTACTTTGTACATTTGCCAGGGCTCCTGGAAACTATCTGTTGTGGGCAAAGTCATCTGCCCTGAAAAAAGAAAATAAGAAAAAAGAACTTCTTAGGATTATGCAGTTCCTAAACAATGAACTTAACTTGCTGAGAAGTTGCAACTGTTTGTATAATAGATAGAAATGATTTCTAACAATTGGCTTTTGAACAGGATAAGTTTAAATTTGAGAAAGAAAAGATATTAAGTGAAGTCTCTCATGTATGTGAGACCTGGTAAATCTTTCTTACTTATTACAACTCCATGGGAGTAAAATTAACTGTATCTGGCTTTAAGCCATGATTAGCGGAACTTACTGCTTAAGGTAAAAGACTCTTAGGACTATAACTAATTTTGTTTTGAGTTTTAATTTGGGTATAGTCATCTTTATTAAATTAGTATTTGAAGTTTTCCTATTATGTTCCTTTAAGAAGGAATGTTTTCTACCATGTGCAAAAATTTTGTTCATAATTCTATTAAACCTGTTAGTCAAAAATATTCCCAGACAAAAATAATTTATTATATGGATGATAAATTTAGTGAACTCTCTTTATTAATGTGTGAGCTTTAACAAACTCTTCAGTCTCAAAGATTTATAATTACTCCTGATAAGGCACAAAAGAAATCACCCTTTGCTTACTTTAGACATATCGTTTCACAGTCTACAATTAGACCCCCACAATATTACAAAATGGGCAAGATTCTTTAAAAACTCTTAAAGATATTAATTAGCTTTAGCCTGCCTAGTAGATCGCCACTAATAAATTATTTTAAGATGAATTTAAACTAAGTAGAATAATAGATAGCTGAAACTCCAATTAACTCCCTTTAATTTGTGGGGGCATGATATTTTACATCTTAGGGGAACTGTTATTTAGTTTGGGTGGAACAGTGGTTTTTGACAAAAAGAATGCTTTTTACAGTAAAACGATTAGTTGAACAAGACTTTTAAAAGGACATATAGAACTCTTTACAAATCCTTGGAATTCACCTGTGTTTTGTTATTAAAATGAAGTCAGCAAAATGAAGGATGCTTCATGACCTCTGAGCTATTAATGAAGTCTCCCTTCACCCAATATGATTCCTGTTTCCTAGCCTTTGATAGCTATTGATTTAAAAGATTGTTGTTTTATTATTCCACTGCAAGAAGCTGACAAATGTTGTTTCGCTTTTACAATACCCAGTGTTAATGTAGAACACCCTGCAACCAGGTTTCAATAGAGAGTCCTTCCTAAAGACATGAAAAATAGCCCAGACCCTCCAAATACCTTTAAAAACTGACTCTAAACAAATTCTAGGGCAGCAGAACCCACACAAAAAGATGTAGTGAAACAAATTTCCATCCCAAGACAACTTGGAAGATTAGCAGGAAAGCTCTGTTGCACCAGGATGAGAGAGGAATGCAGTCCAGCAAAGGCAGCACCAGCATAGCCTCAGTCCCAGCAAACCCGGAGCAGAACTCAAGGCAACTGAATCACTCCCAGCAGTGGTGGTTTCCAGACCTCTTAGCCCACAGACACCAAAGACAACTTAGAAAGTCAATAGAAAAGGAAAGGTCCATTTCACCTGGGTGAGAAGGAAGTGCAGTCCAGCTTAGGCCACACCAGCACAGCCCCAGACACAGCAAACCAGGAGCAGGCCTTGAGAATGACTTAAACAGCAATGGCAGCAGCTGCTTTGAGAGATCTTAGCCCACAGACAGTAGAAGGGTTAAACAACTGGTCAGAAGGAGATTACAGGGATCTTTTTGTTAGCACTCAGTCAGGACTCTGTTGCTTTGCCCATACTTAGATCCAGGTCCTGGATGCTAGTGCCAGGGTGAGAAGGAGCACTAACACAGCAAAGCTTACAACCACAGTGAAGGGGGGATCCTCTTCACAATTCCAGGGCAAAAAAGTATACTTGTGTTTTCTCACAGACCAGAGCACAGGCCAGAAGAAAAGTAAACACCTCCCCTTAGATCATACCACTTTAGAAGAACTTAAAACTTACAGGTGCCTAAAAGTATCTCTGAAAACAGCTGCACAAACCCGCTGAAACTTGGGACAATGTGCCCTCCACCCTGGAAGCAGAGCCCCACTTAAACAAAGACTTAAAAGTCAATTAACAGGTGGGAAAATGAGAAAACAGTGGGGGAAAAAACTTTGACTATTTAAAGTTACTATGATAACAAGGAAGATCAAAACACACACTCAGAAGAAGACAACAAAGTCAAAGTTCCTACAAGTAAAGCCTCCAAGAAAAATATGAATTGGTCTTAGGATGGGGAAGAGGTCAAAAATTTTTTGAAAATCAAGTAAGAGAGGTAGAGGAAAAATTGGGAAGAGAAATCAGAGTGATGCAAAAAAATAATGAAAAATGAGTCACTAGCTTGGTAAAGGAGACACACACAAAAAAGAAATACAGTAGAAAATAACACCCTAAAAAACAGACTAGGCCAAATCATAAAAAAAAGAAAAAGCGCAAAAAGCCAATGAGGAGAAGAATGCCTTAAAAAAAACAGAACTGACCAAGTGGAAAAGGAGGTCCAAAAGGTCACTGAAGAAAATAATTCATTAAAAATTAGAATGGAGCAAGTGGAAGGTAATGATTTATGGGAAATCAAAGAACAATACAACAAAATCAAAAGAATGAAAAAATAGAAGACAATGTGAAATATCTCACTGGAAAAACAACTGACCTGGAAAATAGATCCAGGAGAGAGAATTTAAAAATTATTGGACTACCTGAAAGCCATAATCAAAAACAAGAGCCTAGACATCATCTTCAAGAAATTATCAGGAAAACTTCCCTGATATTTTATAATCAGAGGGTAAAATAGAAATTGAAAAAAAATCCATTGATCACATCCTGAAAGAGATCCCAAAATGAAAACTTCAGGAATATTATAGCCAAATTCCAGAGTTTGGAAAAACAAGGAGAAAATATTGCAAACAAGTAAAAGAAACAATTCAAGTATCATGGAACCACAGTCAGGAAAACACAAGATTTAGCAGCTTCTACATTAAAGGAGCAGAGGACTCATAATATATAGTATGATATTCCAGAGGGCAAAGGAGTGAGAATTGCAACGAAGAATTATCCGCCCAGCATTCTTGATGAAAAGATCAGAGCTGAATAGAAAATATGACTTTCAAATATGAGTCAAGAGAAACATAAAAAAGGTAACAGGAAATCAAAATCATAAGGGATTTAATAAATTTAAACCTTTTACATTCCTACATGGGTAAATGATATTTGTTTTTAACTCATAAGACCTTTCTCATTATTAGGATAGATAGAAGGAGCATATATAGACAGAAGAAACATGTGTGAGTTGAATAAGAAGTGATGATATCTAAAAAACATACATATTAAGGTGTGATAGAGGAATGTACTGGGAGAAAGAGAAAGGGAGAAGTAGGATAGGGTAAATTATCTTATAAAAGAAGCAAGAAAAAGCTTTTGCAGTGGAGGGGAGGGGGGAAGTTAGAGAGAATGAGTGAATCTTATTCTCATCAGAATTGGCTCGGATAGGGAATAACACACCTACTCAGTTGGGTATAGATATCCATCTTACTTACCCTACATTAAAGTAGGAGGGGAAGGGGATAAGAGAAGTGAAGGGATGATAGAAAAGAGGGCAAATTGGGGGATGGGTAACCAGAAGCAAAACACTTTTGAGGAGGGACAGGGTGAAAAGACAGAAAAAAAATAGAATAAACAAGGGCAATCAGATTGAAGAAAATACAGTTAGCAACAGTAACTGTGAAAAAAAATTTGAAGCAACTTTCTCCAATAAAGTCCTCATTTCTCAAACATATAGTGAACTGAATCAAATTTCTGAAAATAAGAGTCATTCCCCAATTTATAAAGGATCAAAAGATACAATCAGTTTTTAGATGAAGTAATCAAAGCTATCTATGGCCATATGAAAAAATACTCTAACTCACTATTGATTGGAAAAATGCAAATTAAAACAATTCTCAGATACTACTTCATATCTATTAGACTGGCAAATAGGACAGAAAAGGAAAATGAATGGGGTAAATTATCTCACGTAAAATTCTCAAGAAAAAAACTTTTACAGTCAAGGGGAAGAAGGGGAAGGTGAGAATGAATGAGTGAACTTTGCTCTCATCAGATTTGGCTTAAGGAGAGAATACCATGCACACTCAGTTGGGTATGGAAATATATTTTATCCTACAGGAAAACAGAGGGAAGAAGATGGGGGGGATGATAAAGTGGAGGGAAGTTTGAGGGAGGGAGTAATCAGAAGCAAACACTTCTGAGGAGGGACAGAGTCAAAAGAGAGAACAGAATAAAAAAAAATATAAATTGTCAAGATCAACAGAGGAGATAATGGAATATTTAAATAACCTTGTCTTAGAAAAAGAAGTTGAATAAGCCATAAACAAGTTCCCTAAGATAAAAATCCATAGGACCAGACATATTTACAAAGGCATTCTACCAAAACATTTAAAAAACAATTAATTCCAATACTGTATTAATCATTAAATACAGGGAAATAAGAAGACTTACTTAATATGTGTTTGATACATACATCAATGGAGAGCAAAAACAAAGATGTAAAATGATAGGCCAATTTTCCTAATGAATATTGACGCAAAAATTTAAATAAAATGCTTGAAAGGGCCTTACAGAAATATGCCACAAAGATTATATACTGTGACCAGGTAAGACATACCAAGTATTCAGGGCTGCTCAATATTACAAAAATAATAATTGATCATAAAAATAGCAAAAACAACAAAATCATATAATTATCTCAATAAATGCAGAACAAACTTTTAACAAAATACAGCACCTATTCCTATTAAAAACACTTGAAATTAGGGACAGCTAGGTGTGCAGTGATAGAGCACCAACCCTGAAATCAGAAGTACCTAAGTTCAAAATCCGGCCTCAGACCAAACACTTGACACTTACTAGCTGTGTGACTCTGGGGAAGTCACTTAACCCCAATTGCCTTAAAAAAAAAAACAGAAATTGTAATAATAAATGGAGCTTTTCTTAAAATAAATAGTATCTGTTTAAAACCAAGAGCAGATATGATTTATGATGGGTATAATCTCTTCCCAATGAGATCAAGGGTGAAATAAGAATATCCATGATCACCAATATTATTCAAATTGTACTTGAAATGCTAGCTATAGCATTAAGACAAGAAAAAGAAAATGAAGGAATTAGAATAGGAAATGAGGAAATAATAATATCACTCCACAGATGATATGATATTATACTTAGAAAATCAACTGAAAAACTAGTTGAAACAATTAACAAATTTAGCTAAGTTATAGAATATAAAATAATCATATAAATCATAAGCATTTCCATATATTATCAACCAAATCCAGCAGGAAGAGATAGAAAGAGAAACTGCACTTAAAATAACTGCAGACAATTTGAAATACTTGGGAGTCTACCTCCAAAGACAAACCAGGACTTATATCAACACAATTATAAAACACTTTTCATACAAATGTTGGCAAAGTATTCATTGTTCATGGTTATGCTGAACTAATATGATAAAAAACTACAATTCTACCCAAATTAATTTACTTAGTGCCATACCAATCAAACTACCAAACAATTATTTAATAAATCTAGAAAAATTACTTATGAAATTGATTTGGAGGATCAAAGGTCAAGAATACAAAAAAAGAAGAAGAAATAAGAATGAAGATGGCCTAGAAATACCGGGCCTTTAACCATATTACAAAGCAGTACTCATAAAGAACAATTTAGCACTGGCTAAGAAATAGAGTGACGGATTAATGGAACAGATCAGGTACACAATACATAGCAGTAAATGACTGTAGCATTATACTGGTTGATAAATCTGAAGATCCAAACTTTGGGGGCATAAACTTATCATTTGACAAAAATTTCTGGAAAAAACTTGGAGCAGTTTGGCAAAACTAGACATACACCAACATGTCCCATCATATGAAAAGTCAAGGTCAAAATGAATATATTATTTAGATATAATTAAACATTTTAATATAAAATGACATCATAAGAAAATTATGGGATCATGCAAAATTTTACCAGTCAAATCTATGGATAAGAGAAGTGCTTATGACCAAACAAGAAACAGATAAGATCGTGGTAAGTATAATACATAATTTTGATTACATGGAATTAAAAAAAAACTTTTGCACAAACAAAAAATATGCAGTCAAAATTAGAAAGTTAGCAGGGAACTGGAAAGAAAAATGCCTCATTTCTCAAATATGTAGGGAACTGACACAAATTTATATATTTTTACTTTTTTAGTTTATTTTAGTATTTTCCCTAATTTATTTATTTTGAGTTTTCAATATTCACTTCCACAAGATTTTGAATTCCAAATTTTCTCTCCATTCCTCTACTTCCCCCACCCCATGATAGCCTTCATTCTGATTATCCTTCACCCAATCTGTTCTCCCTTTTATTCCTCCCCACCCCTCATCCCCTTCCCCTTCTATTTTCAGGTTTCTATACCTCTTTGCCTGTGTATCTTATTTCCCAGTTGCATGTAGAAACAATTTCTAACATTCATCTCTGAAACTTTGAGTTCCAAATTCCTTCCTTCCTTCCTTCCCCCCTACCCACCCTCATTGAGAAGGCAAGCAATTGGACAAGTATCATCACACAAAACACTTCCATAATAGTCCTGTTGTAAAAGACTAACTATATTTCCTGCCACCCTATCCTAGTCCCCATTTAGTCTATTCTCTCCTTTGTCCCTGTCTCTCCTCAGAAGTGTTTACTTCTGATTACTCCCTCCCTCAATCTTCCCTCCTTTCTACAATCCTCCCTTTTCTTACCCCCTTCCCCCCCTACATTCCTGTAGGGTAAGATAGATTTACATACCCAATTGGGTGTGTGTGTTATTCCCTCCTTAAGCCAAACCTAATGAGAGAACAATTCACTCATTCCTTCTTACCTCCTCTCCGTTCCCCTGTACTGTAAAAGCTTGTTCTTGTTTCTTTTATGTGAGATAATTTGCCCCATTCTACCTCTCCCTTTCTACTTCTCCCAGTATATTCCTCTCTTACCCCTTAATTTTCTTTTTTTAGAAATTATCCCTTCATATTCAACTCACCCTATTCCCTCAAACTACCCTAATAATGAGATAGATCTCATGAGTTACAAATATCTTCCCATGTAGGAATATAAACAGCTCAACTTTAATAAGTCTCTTATGATTTCTCTTTCCTGTTTACTTTTTCACTTCTTCTCTTGAGTCTTGTATTTGAAAGTCACTTTTTCTATTTAGCTCTGCCTTCTCAAAAATGCATTAAATTACTCTACATCATTGAAAGTCAATTTTTCCCTGCATTTGCTGGGTAAATGATTCTTGGTTTTAATCCTAGCTCCTTTGACCTCCAGAACATCATATTCCAAGCTCCCCCATCTTTCAATGTCAAAGCTGCTAAATCTTGTGTTATCCTGATTGTGTTTCAACAATACTTGAATTGTTTCTTTCTGGCTGCTTGCAATATTATCTTCTTGACCTGAGAACTCTAGAATTTGGCTATAATATTCCTGGGAATTTTTCTTTGGAGATATCTTTCAGGAGGTGATTGGTAGATTCTCTCCATTTCTATTTTACCCTCTGGTTCTAGAATATCAGGTCAGTTTTCCTTAATAATTTCTTGAAAGATGATATCTAGGCTCTTTTTTCAATCAAGACTTTCAGGTAGTCCAATAATTTTTAAAGGATCTCTCCTGGATCTATTTTCCATGTCAGTTGTTTTTCCAATGAGATATTTCACATTCTCTTCTATTTTTTTTTTCATTCTTTTGGTTTTGTTTTATAATTTCTTGATTTCTCATAAAATCAGCAGCTTCCCTTTTCTCCATTTTAATTTTTAAATAATTATTTTCCTCAATGAGCTTTTGGACCTCCTTTTCCATTTGCCCAATTCTGCTTTTTAAGGTATTCTTCTCCTCATTGGTTTTTTGGACCTCTTTTGCCATTTGGGTTAGTCTATCTTTTTAAGGCATTATTTTCTTTAGCTTTTTTGGGGGTCTCCTTTAGCAGGTTGTTGACTCACTTTTCATGATTTGCTTGCATCATTCTCATTTCTCTTCCCAATTTTTCCTCTATTTATCTTACTTGCTTTACAATATCCTTTTTGAGCTCTTCCATGGTGTGAGACCAATTCATATTTTTCTTGGGGGCTCTGGATGTAGGAGCTTTGACTTTGTTGTCTTCTTCTAGTTGATGTTTTGAGCTTCCTTGTCACCAAAGTGAGATTCTATAGTCTGAATTTTTTCCTCTTTTTGCTCATCTTCACAGCCAGTTCCTCGAATTTTTAACTCTTTGCTAAGGTAGAAGTCTGCTTCCAGTGTGGAGAATGCACTGTCCCAAGCTTTGCGGGTTTTGTGCAGCTGTTTTCAGAAAGACTTCTAGGGACCTGTGAGTTTTCAGTTCTTCCAAGGAGGTATGATCAAGGGCGAGGTGTTTACTCTTTTTCTGGCCTGTACCCTGGTCTATGAGTGACTACAAGCAGTCTTTTCTGCCTTGGAAATGAGAGGAAATGCCACAAGCTCCACCATGCCAGCACTCCTCCTCACCCCAAGACTGCCACTCAGGACTGGACTCAGATCCAAGCACAGGCAAAACAAGAGAATCCTGCCACAGAGCCAGCAAAGAAATCCCTGCAATCCTCTCTGATTAGCTACTCAATCCCCTGAGTGTCCATGAACCAAAAGCTCTGGAAGCAACTACATCTGTGGCCACTGCCCTGGGGCTGTGCTAGGGCCAGGGCTGGACCACTTTATTCTCTCACCAAGTTCCAATAGACCTTTTCCACTGACCTTCTAAGTTGTCTTTGACATTTGTGGATTGAGAAGTCTGGAAACCACCACAGCTCCCCTTGATTCAATCCCCTGAGGACTCCTCCAGGTTCGCTGAGGCCTGGTCTTTGCCTGTACAGCCCACATTGAACTGTGCTCTTCTCCTAGCCTGGTGTAACCATCCAGGTTGTCTTGGGCTGGAAATCTGTTTTACTCTGGCTTTTTGTAGGTTCTCCTGCTCTAGAATTTGATTAGAGCAATATTTTACAAGTATTTACAGGGAATTGGGGGACAGCTTAAGAAAGTCCCTGCTTTTACTCTGCCATCTTGGCTGTGCCCTTCCCCCCAATTTCTATTTTTTTAAAAGTTCCATTCCCCAATTGATAAATGGTAAAAGGATATGGATAAGCAATATTCAGAAAAAGAAATCAAAGAACTCAATAGTTATGTGGAAAAAAACATGTTCTAAATCACTATTGATTAGAGAAATGCAATTAAAATAACTTTGAGGTACCATTTTATACCTATCAGATTGGCTAAAATAACAGAACAGGAAAATAAATGCTGGAGGGGATGCGGAAAAATTGGAACACTCATGCACTGCTCTTGGAGATGTGAACTGGTCCACCCATTTAGTTAACAATTTTGAACAATGCCCAAAGGACTATCAAACTCTGTGTACTCTTTGACCTAACAATACTACTAGTAGGTTTGTATACCTGAGGGAACAAAGAAAATGAAAAAGGACTTATATATACAAAATTATTTATAGCAGCTTTTTGTGATAGCAAAGAATTAGAAATAGAGGTGATGCTCATCAATTGAGGGATGGCTGAACAAGTTGTGATATAAGATTGTGATGGAATACTGTTGTGCTATAAGAAATGATGAGTGGGATGGTTTCAGTAAAACCTGGGAAGATTTATATAAACTGATGCACAGTGAAGTGAGTAGAATGAGGAAAACATTGTATACAGTAATAACAATATTTTAATTGTGTTCACCTGTAAAAGGCTCAGCTACTCTGATCAAGACAAAGGTCCAAGAGGATTTCAAAGAACTCATGATGAAAAAGTGCTCTGCACCTTCAGGAAAACTGATGAACTCTGAGTGTAAGTCAATGTATATATTTTTCACTTTGTTTTTCTTCCTTTTTTTTTGCAAGTTGGCTAATATATTTTGCACAATTTCACATGTATAATTGTTATATTGCTTGCCTTATCATTGAGTGGGGGGAGGGTTCAATGGAGGGAGATAATTTGGAATTCAAAAATTTTTAAATATTAAGAATAAATATTTTGTTTGAAAAGACACAAAAAAGAGAAAGACACAAGTACTCTGTTCAACACAATCACCAGCTATGATTCTGGAGGCACAAAGATGAAACAAGCTACCCATCCCCTAATAGGTGCAGCACTCTAGGTGAAGACTGAGACTTCTTTGTGTTTACATGGCCAATGCAGGAAAGTGTTGTTTGACTATGTACATTTCTTATACAAGTTTGTTTTTCTTTTTCAATCATGGGGGAAAAAACAGAAAAGGTATTTGGAAAAAGAAAAGATGAAGTTTCATCAAAAAAAATTAAATTTTAAAAAAGAAAACAACATGAACATAAAAATCTAAACATTCAAACATATTCATATTTCCTAACAAATTGGATTTACGAAAGATGAGACACAAAAAAGGGGGGAGGAGGAAATAGAGGTGGCAAAAGCAAAACTCCCATATTTATAATAAAAATAGATTAAAACTCAAGGATGTATGAAATTAGTGTCCTAAAAATTATGAAATATAGCTTGTTTTCATGACTGGTTTTAACAACAAGTAATTATAAAAGATTGAGCTATAATCTAGTTCTGCATAGGCCAAAGAACAATAAGCAGGGAAAGAAAAATCAATTTCTATTTTCTATCACTTATGTGAATGGCAAAAGCTTTCCCATTAAAAGAAATAAATAAAGACCAATAAAGGAAATGTGAAACACATGCCGTTTGTAAAATTAATTTGATGTAAAAAAGTTTTGGGCAGATTAAATTTAAAAATTTGAAAATGTTACAAAAAAATCAGAGTGATAGGAATGTCATTTGATAAAGTGAAATTCAAATTGGAAAAAAAGGAAAGAGAAAATCAAGGTATTATGGGCTGCTTAAATTAGACTATTCAACCATACAGGTTTAAAATTTAAAAGGCAATAAGTGCTCTTGGACCATTAATTCCAATTAAAACAACTTTATTAATTAGGCATTAAAAGTAGCAAGCTTCAAGAATTAAAAGCATATGAAGCAACATTTCTCAGTCACCAAATCAGAAACTCAGCAAGGCAGTCTGCAGATATTTGGAGCTAAGGACTTCTGTCATTCTCCTTATCCCGTATCTACTGGCCCAACAGTCAAAACTACCTCCTTGTCTCTTAAATAAATAGCCTGGCTAGCATGTAACTGCCTTTTATAAAACAAACAAACAAAAAGACTACTAGATAGAGCCACCTAGGAGAAGTAAAACAACACATGAGGAAAAGGATGGGGGAAGGGGCTCTGGCTAGAGCAACTTGATGAAAAAAAAAACAATTTTGTCCTCAACAATGCAGAGGTCAGTTAGGCAGCATAGTTGTCTCTCCCCTACAGCACAGTTCTTTAGCACCCTACTGGTTATCTAAATAAAAGCAGTATATCTACCACGCATGGGCATAAGAGAGGAGAAAAAATAAGTAAGTAACAAGTATGGTACTAAATAATTCGACATTTAAATTTATAAAAGAAAGTTTAACAAGTGATTATAATAAAGTGACTAATCAAATTAAAACAGTATAAATGATAAAATCACAGATACCAACCACAAAAGAAATAACTTAACAAATCATTGAGAGAATTAGTGAACCTCCATTTTTTAAAACTAAATATTTAGGATGGTCATAACAAAATAAATCTTCATGTAGTGTCATTGAGAAGTTCTATGCAAAGTTGAAAAGGTGAAAATTATACAGTCAAAGGTTCTTAACACTTTTTGTGTGTCATGGTCTCCTTTGGCTATTGAAGCATATGGAGTCCTCAGAATGATGTTTTTAAATACATAAAATAAAGTATACAGGATAGCAAAGCAAACCAATTATATCAAAATATTCATCAATTTTTTTTAAAGTTCAAGTGCTTAATTTTAAATTTTCTATCACATATATATTGTATTTTGTATAATGTAATAAATAACGATGCCATATGTAAAAATTGAAGTTATATGAAAACTGAAAACGAATCCATAAAATAATGATTCTATAAAATAACACATAAGAAAACTAGAATATTTAAAAGATAGCACAATATGAATTATGAAATTCAGTGAAAACTATGATAAGAAGCAAATTCATATCATTCATACAAAAGACAAAAACAAAATTAATTAATTTTGCCACTAAAAGACATATGATAATGCAAAAAGTTTAAAAAGTGAAGATTTTTAAAGTAAAGGCAGACAGCCATTTCCGGAAGCCAAGACGGTGGAGTAAGAAGTAAGTCTGTCTTGCCCTCCCTTGCTAACCTCTAAAAGCCCAGAAAATATTGCCCCAGGAAAAACCCTGGAACAGCTGAACCAGAAGAAAAATGGGTGCAGCAGTCCCATAGCCCAGGTAGCTTGAGAGATTAACTGGAAAGGCTCCTCTTGCCCTGGGGGAAGGGGAGCAGTAGAGAATGGGATGCATCCCAGCAAGCTAGGAGAAAGCCTCATCTCAGCAAACCAGAAGGAAATCCTGAAACCCAGGTGGTGGAGCAGGCAAACATCAACACCAGGACTCCCGAGTGCCTCAGTGAAATGAGTTTGGAAAACCACCAGGTGCCTCACCATAGCGACCAGGTCTCCCAGTGCCTCACCAAATTCAGGGAAGCTCTCCAAGGGGCCCCAGGCACATGAACATGCTGAAACATCCATCTGAAAGAAGCTGAAGAAAGCAAAAGGAAGGAAAGGCAGAGAGACATACAGAGGGTAAAGGTAAACAGCTGGAGTAGAATATATTGTGCTTCAGCTGAAGTAAAAAAAAGCAGGGGTAGCAATCCTTATCTCAGACAAAGCAAAGGCAAAAATAGATCTAATCAAGAGATAAGGAAGGAAACCACGTCCTGCTAAAAGGCTCTATAGCCAATGAAGTAATATCATTGCTAAAAATATATGCACCAACTGGTATAGCATCCAGATTCTTAGAGGAGAAGTTCATGGAGTTACAGGAAAAAAAAATAGACAGCGAAACTATACTAGTAGGGGACCTCAACTTCCCCAGCTCTGAAATAGATAAATGTAACCACAAAATAAACAAGAAAGAAGTTAAGGAGGTGAATAGAATTTTAGAAAAGTTAGGTATGATAGACCTTTGGAGAAAATTGAATGGGGATAGAAAAGAATACGCTTTTTTCTCAGTGGTATATGGCACATACACAAAAATTGACCATGTACTAGGGCATAAAAGCCTCACAATCCAATGCAGAAAGGCAGAAATATTAAATGCATCCTTTTCAGATCATGATGTAATGAAAATCTATGTGTAATAAAAGGCCATGGAAAGACAGACTAAAAAATAATTGGAAATTAAATAATCTAATCCTAAAAAATGATTAGGTCAAACAACAAATCATGGAAACAATCAATAAATTCATTCAAGAGAATGACAATAATGAGACAACATACCAAAACTTATGAGATGCAGCAAAAGCAGTTCTTAGGGGAAGTTTTATATCTCTAAATGCTTACATGAACAAAATAGAAAAAGAGATCAATTAATTGGGTGTACAACTTAAAAAAAATAGAAACAGAACAAATTACAAATCCTCAATTGAACACTAAATTAGATATACTGAAAACCAAAAGAGAAATCAAGACAATTGAAATTAAGAAAACTATTGAACTAATAAAAAAACTAAGAACTGGTTTTATGAAAAAAAAAAACAATAAGCTATATAAACCCTCGGTTAATTTAATTTTTAAGAAAAGAAATAAGAAAATCAAATTTCCAGTATCAAAAATAAAAAGGATAAATCTACCACCAAGGAAGAGGAAATTAAAACTATAATTAAAAACTATTTTGCCCAACTGTATGCCAACAAATATGACAATCTTGGTGACATGGATAACTATTCATGAAAATATAAGTTGTCCAGATTAACAGAAGAGTAAGTAAAATACTTAAAATAACCACATCTCAGAAAAAGAAATTGAACAAGCCATTGATGAACTCCCTTGAAAAAAATCTCCAGGGCCAAATGGATTTATAAGTGAATTCTATCAAACATTTAAAGAACAATTAATTCCAATACACCATTTGGGAAAATAGGTGAAGAAGGAGTCTTGCCAAATTATTTTTATGATACAATATGGTGCTGATACCTAAACCAGGAAGAGCCAAAACAGAAAGAAAATTATAACCCAATTTGACTAATGAATATTGATGAGAAAACTTTAAATAAAATGTTAGCAAACAGATTACATCCTACCACAACAATAATACACTATGAACAAATAGGATTTATACGAGGAATGCAGGGCTGATTCAATATTGGGAAACAAACTACAAATTTAACAGAAACCACATGATCATCTCAATAGATATAAAAAAAAGCTTTTCATTTTTTTTATGCAATTGGGGTTAAGTGACTTGCCCAGGATCACACAGGTGGTGTCAAGTGTCTGGTCTGAGGCTGGATTTGAACTCAGGTCCTCCTGACTTCAAGGCCAGTGTTTTATCCACTACACCCCCTAGCAGCCCCCCAAAAAAGCTTTTGACAAAATACAACACCCATTCTTATTAAAAATACTAGAGAGCATAAGAATAAATGAAATCTTCCTTAAAACAACAAATAACAACAAATAGCATCTGTCTAAAACCTTCAGCAAGTATCATGTGTAATGAAGACAAGCTAGAAGTATTTCCAATAAGATCAGGGGTGAAACAAGGATGTCCATTATCACTCCTATTATTCGATATCGTACTGGAAACATTAGCTTCAGCAATAAGAGAAGCAAAAGAATGTGAAAGTATTAGAATAGGCAAAGAGGAAACAAAGCTATCACTCTTTGTAGATGATATGATGATATACTTAAAGAATCCTAGAGAATCAAATAAAAAACTACTTGAAATAATAAACAACCTTAGCAAAGTTGCAGGCTATTAAATAAACCCATATAAATCATCAGCATTTCTGTATGTTACCAACAAACCCCAACAGCAAGAGATAGAATGAGAAATTCCATTTAAACTTACTGTAGACATTATAAAATATTTAGGAGTCTACCTCCCAAAAAAAACCCCAGGAACTATATGAACATAATTACAAAACACTTTTCACATGAATAAAGTCAGATCTAAATAATTGGAAAAACATCAGTTGCTCATGGGTAGGCTGAGCTAATATAATAAAAATGACAATTCTACCTAAGCTAATTTACTTATTCAGTATCATACCAATCAAACTACCAAAAAAAATTATTTTATAGAGTTAGGAAAAAAATAAGATTAATTTAGAATAACAAAAGGTCCAGAATATCAAGTGAACTAATGAAAAGAAATGCAGGGGAAGGTGCCCTAGACATTCCAGATCTAAAATTGTATTATAAAGCAGCAATCATCAAAACTACTTGGGACTGGTTAAGAAATAGAGTGGTGGATTGGTGGAATGGGTTAAGTATGCAAGACACACTAGTCAATGAGTATAGTAATCTTTTGTCTGATAAAGCCAAAGACCCTAGCTTCTCGGATAACTACTCATTATTTGAGAAAAACTGCTGGGAAAACTGGAAAAGAGTATGGCAGAAACTAGGCATAGACCAAAATCTCACACCATATACCAAAATAAAGTCAAAATGGGTTCATGATTTAGATATAAAGGCTGATACTGCAAGCAAACTGGGAGAGCAAGGAATAGTTTACCTATCAGATTTATGGAGAACAGAACAATTCACGACCAAACAGGAGATAGAGAACATTATGAAATGCAAAATGGATAACTTTGATTACATTAAATTGAAAAGTTTTTGCAGAAACAAAGCCAAAGCAACCAAGATTAGAAGGAAAGTAGAAAATTGGGAAAGAATTTTTACAACCAGTCTCTCTGATAAGGGCCTTATTTCTAAAACATATAGAGAATTAAGTCAAATTTATAAGAATACAAGGCATCCTCCAGTTGAGAAATGGTCAAAGGATGTGAACACACAGTTCTCAGATGAAGAAATTAAAGCCATCTATAGCCATATGAAAAAATGCTCTAAATCACAGATTAGAGAAATGCAAATCAAAACAACTCTGAGGTACCACATCACACCTATCAGATTGGCCAACATCACAAAACAGAAAAATGATATATGTTGGAGAAAATGTGGGAAAATTGGAACACTAATGTGTTGTTGGAGGAGTTGTGAAATGATCCAACCTTTTGAAAAATAATTTGGAACTATGCCCAAAGGGCTATAAAAATGTGCATACCCTTTGACCCAGCAATAGTACTTCCAGGGCTGTATCCCAAAGAGATCATGCAAATGGGAAAAGGACTCACATGTACAAAAATATTTATAACAGCTCTTTTTGTAGTGGCAAGGAATTGGAAATTTAGAGGATGCTCATCAATTGGGAAATGGCTGAACAAGTTGTGGTATATGAATGTAATGAAATACTATTGTGCTATAAGAAATGATGAGGGGGCAGCTAGGTGGCACAGTGGATAGAGCACCGGTCCTGAAGTCAGGAGGACCTGAGTTCAAATCTGGCTTCACACTAAACACTTGGCATTTACTAGCTGTGTGACCCTGGGCAAGTCACTTAACCCCAATTGCCTAAAAAGCAGAAGAAAGAAAGAAAGAAAGAAAGAAAAGAAAGAAAGAAAGAAAGAAAGAAAGAAAGAAAGAAAGAAAGAAAGAAAAGAAAGAAGAAAGAAAGAAAGAAAGAAAGAAAGAAAGAAAGAAAGAAAGAAAGATATGATGAGCAGGCACACTTCAGAAAAACCTGGAAAGACTTGTATGTTCTGATGCAGAGTGAAGTGAGCAGAACCAGGAGAACATTGTACATAGTAACAGCCATGTTGTGCAACGACTAATACTGATAGTCTTAACCCTTCTTAGCAATACAAGGATCTAAGACATGTCCAAAGAACTCATGTTGGCAAATGCTATCCACATCCAAAGAAAGAACTATGGAGTCTGGATGCAGATTGAAGCACGCTATTTACTATTTTTTTCTTCTTTTGTGTTTTGTTTCCTCTTTCTGGTGGTTCCTTCTATTGGTTCTAATTCTTACAACATCAATAATGTGAAAATATGTTTAATAGGAATGTATATGTAGAGTCTGTATCAGATTGTGTGCCATCTCAGGAAAGGAGGTAGGGAAGGAAGGGAAGAAAAATTTAAAACTCAAAAGCTTATGGAAGTGATTGCTGATAAAATAAATTGAATAAAAAAAGTAAAAGCAGAAATAGGTACAATAGAAAAAAAAATAGTGGAATCAATAAAACCAAGATTTAGTTTTTGAGAAGACCAAAAATTGCCACATTATTAGTGAATATGACTTTTTAAAAGAGAAAAAAATAGCGCGTATTGCATATGGAAAATAAAAGATCCTGACAAGCAAAAAAGAATTCAAGAATATTATTAGGGAATACTTCACACAGCTATAATCTAACAACCTAATAGACAGATGGGTGCATAGTTCTCTGATGTTGGAGTCAGGGAGAGATGAGTTACAAACCTGTCCCAGACATTTAGTAGCTATGTGACTCTAGGTAAGTCATTGAACCTCTCTCAGCCTCAATTCCTTCATCTGTAAAATGGGGGTGATCATAATAATTTCCTTAACTCACAGGTTAGTTACAAGGATCAAAGAAAATAATATAGATGAAAAATGCTCTGTAAAATTTTTAAAAGCTATATAAATATTAGCTATTAAAATAAAAAATTTAAAAGATACTATTATCTACTAAAACATCAACTGCCCAAACTGACATTTAAATAGACCAAAACAAATGAAATGTCATGAAATAATTATTTTGTATATTGGCCCCTAGAAATAAAATTAAACAAAAACAAAACAAAACACTACCTTATCCAAGTGATTTCCATCAAGTCTTAAGTACAAAATAACTTCTGTGTAACATTTCCTAATATCTTTGAAGCAGATACAATACTGATTTTAAAACCATGTGACAATAACATGAACAATTAAAAGTGTATACCAATTTTGCTAATGAAAATAAATGTAAAAATCACTAAACTATAATATTAGATTATTAAAATTATTCATGATGAATAAAAATCATTTTTAAGAGGCATATAATGTGTTCAATATTAGAAATGTTATTTCTGAGATACTAGTTTGTAATCCAACTGTCTACCCATGCTGTATGACTCTTTTCCAGGTCCTGCCATAAATTCACCACAGAACATCCATACAACTTGCTGAAGGCCTTTTTCAATTTCCCTTGACGTGATAAGAATACCAGTGGAGCACTGTGATTGTCTACCTATTATTACTCATCCTTACATCTAACTCCTCTTACGTTCCTATCATACATTTGACTAAATGGAGTATGCTTTACAATGGGGAGAGACTTGAGACAGATCCACCAACAATTTATTATAAAAGTCTAGGTGTGAGGGAACTGAAGTCTGCCATAGTCAGAAGATAC
This sequence comes from Phascolarctos cinereus, assembly GCF_003287225.1. Lineage (NCBI taxonomy): Eukaryota > Metazoa > Chordata > Mammalia > Diprotodontia > Phascolarctidae > Phascolarctos > Phascolarctos cinereus. Next base: position 286,319,578 of record NW_027555847.1, on the reverse strand, counting down.
AAGGGGATATATTCAAGAAATATCGCAAAGGTGAAATCATTAGGCCTTGACATCAGATTGGATAGTGGATGAGACATAATGAGGAGTACAGAATGAACTCCTAGGTTGTGAGCCTGTGGGACTAGAGGAAGGCACTGACCTCTACAATAGAAGGGAATGTAGTAGTAAAGTAAGGTTTAGGGGAAAAGGTAACTAATTTAGTTTTAGACGCATTGAAAGATGTCTACTGGAAATCCAGTCTGAGATGTCTAAAAGGTAGTGAAATTTCAGGTCAGCAAAGAGTTAGGATGGGATAGATAGATTTGAGAATCATCAGCATAGAGATGGTAAATAAATCTATTGGAATTGATGAGATCACTAAGTGAGGCTGAGGAGTTGTTTTTGGTTTTGTTTTTAGGTAGGGAAGAAGAGAACCAAGAGAGATTGGTGTCCCAAAAACTTAGAGAGAAGAGAAAATATCAAAAAGGAAAGAGTGATCAATGATGAAGACAAGTCATGGAGAATGAGAGTTGAAAACATGCCATTGCATTTGGCAACTTAAGACAACATTGGTAACTTTGGAGAGAGTATTTTCTATGGAATGATAAAATTGGTTCTCTCCTTCTGATATATCCTTTGATCTCAAGATAATAGCGATGGAGAACATAGAAGAACTTCGGATCTCAACTGGACCCTAGTTGCAGCAAAAATAATCCTTTCAAGATTCTCTAATTGATTCTCTATGAACTCTCCATATCAGGAATTCCTTATTTTCTCTTCCCTCCTTTAACTTAATACATACTCCCCACCCCCTCAGCAGAACACCTCATCTCATATTGCATTGTAAAAAAAAAAATTAAAATGCCCACATATCTGATCGTGAACTCTATCTTCTTTTCCTTATACTGCAAAATTCTTTGAAATTATCTCCTATTCTCTTCTCTTTTGCTTTTGTCCCTAATGGAGATGTTGTCCTTTCCCTAACCAAGGTTAACTCCTCTTTTTATGTTTTTAATCACATCTTCTCCCATCTCATTTCATGGATTTCCATTACAATCATCTCTTCTCCACTCCCATCTAATTTTCCACATCTCTGTCTACGGATAGTTTATTGGATGCAATATGCTCAAGCCTTTGTTGTCCTTAAAAACAAAACAAAAGAATGCTTCAGTTGACCTTACCATACTTTAAGATATTATACAATCTCTTCTTCCTTTCAGGGCAAAGCTCTTGTATAAAATTCTCTGCACTATTTGCTTCAACTTCCTCTCATCTAAATTACTTATCAACCCTTTGTAAAATAACTTTTGACATCATCTTCAACTGATAATTCAACAACCATTGTTTAGGCCTCATCTTTTTAAAACTCCCTGAATCATTTGACCCTGTTAAACACCCTCAAATCCTGAGAACTTTCTTCCCTCTGACTTTTCATCCTATTGGTCTCTCATGGTTCTCCTCCTACATGTTTGTCTTCTCAATCCTTTGTTGGATCACCATCTATTCCCTGCCACATATGTGTTACTGTACCCTATGGTTGTTTTCTAAACTCTCTCTTTCTCTTTCTCTCTTTCTATCTCTCTGTCTCTCTGTCTCTCTGTCTCTCTCTTTCTACCAGATCTGATGGATTTAGCTACTATCTCTATTCAGTTGACTACTAAATCTTTATATTTAGATCTCATCTTTCTTCTGAGGTGTAGTGCCATATCACTAACTATATATTAGACAGTTTTCATTGGATGTCCCAGAAGTATTTCTAATTTTATTTCTTCAAAATAAACCCATTATCTTCCCTCTTAAGCCCACCCATCAAGAGTTCAGTACTTTTTTTTTTGGTGAGGCAATAGGGTTAAGTGACTTGCCCAGAGTCACATAACTAGCAAGTGCCATGTGTCTGAGGCTGGGCTGAGTCCAGTATTTCTGATAAGAGCACCACCACCCTTCTAGCCACTCAAGATAACAATCTGAGTCACTCTTGACTCTAAACTTTCCCTTATACCATTATTAAACCAATTGCCAAGTCATGTCAATTTTGCTTTCACCACATCCCTCTTGTATACCCCCTGCATCCTATCTTCAAAGACATCTTCCTAGTTCAGAACCTCATCACCTCTCACTTTTACTATTAAAATAGCTTCCTATATGATTTCACTACTTTTTGTCTCTTTCCTTTACAATTCATCCTCCACATAGGTGCCAAATTGTAAAAGTACAAGTCTAACTACATTACTTCTTTGTTCAATAAGCTTTAGTGCTTTTTCCTTGCCTTTAGGGAAAAAAATATGCATGTATGTATACATGTGTGCATATATAAATATAGGTATAAATACACATACATGTATACATATACATGTATGTTTGTACATTTATAATATTTCCGAGAAATCTGGGAGGATTTGTATGCATTGTTTCTGAGTGAAGTGAGTAGAAAACAGAGAACAATTTACACAGTAACAACATAATAAAGAAAAGCAACTGAGAAAGACTTAAGAACCCTGATCAATGTAACAACCAAGCACAGTTCCAGAGGACTTATATAGGAACTTGTTTTATTTGTATATTTGTTATTAAGGTTGTTTTTTTTTAAAACTAGGAGAGATAAAGGAGAGAGAGGGAGTCTAGGCATAGGCTAAAGGGGTAGGGTATAATTTTACACAAATAAAAAGAAAAAGGAAAGAAATAAAACAGGATTATTGAAATATTTTAATGTACAAAAGAAAGTAGGAGGAATGAGAAAAAGAATAACAGAGGGCTTAGATTCTTAAAATCTAGCCACATGCTCAGATTCTTGCAATCTAGCCACTATTCAGATTCTTATAATCTAGCCAATAGTGTACTAATGTTCAGACTCCTGGGTAGTCGGTCCAATATGACAGATATTCTAACAAACCTTGTCTTTGGCTGAAAGAAGGTTCAGGTCAAATTCTTTTAGGCAGGACTCACATTTTATGATGTTAGGGTCCCAGCACCCCTGAACCCCTAAACCTCAACATTTTGGTGACCTGTATGAGGAAACTGTCTAACCCCAAGTTCTTCTCCAGCCAAGACTGGAAGATATGTAACCCTCCCCCCACCCCTACTTTCTTTCTCTGCATTTGGGGTCAATTCCCAAGCACCAAGGCTTGGACAGGATTTTTGGGCAGACAGTTACTAGGGTTTTTCACACTGTGCCTGATGCTTTCAGGTTCTTGGTTCACTGGCTCCATTCAAGGCCAAGCACCAAGGTACACCTTCCACAGCATAAAGGACAAAGACAGATGCCCTATATGGAAGTGTATGTCCAATTCTATCAATTATCTGGGCACTAGGGAATTGGGGAAAATGTCAATTGCTTTTTGGTTTCCTGAGGCTTACTTACTCCTTTCCCTCTACACCTCTGAATCCTCCTTTATGGAGGTTACAGGGAAAAGTTAGAACAGCTAAAAATATCTTGGCAGATTCTGGAGGTTTTGTGATGCAACATTAAGGAGTTTTGAAACTCCACCTTACAACTCTGGTCACTCTTTTCTCCCACTCCTTTCCCTTGAGTCAAGAGGGTATCTGTTAACCCCTATCATAGCACAAGAGAGTATCACCCTTTACCCCTCACCTTTGATTTTATCCTCCCACACCTGGGAAAGGAAGGAGGGGGGAGAGGCAGCAGCTACAGCATGGGCCTCCCTGGAAATGACCTTGGGCCCTTGGGCAACCTTTGCTTGGAAGCATCACCCAGGTTCAGCACATCCTGCTCAAGGTAATGAAGTTAACCTCTGAACTTGGGTAAGCATGCTCTTTTAAATTTGTAATTTTAACTGTTAATGATGATGTTATGTGTAAAGTAATTTGGAAATGCATTTAACAAAATTGAAGTCACCTGATTGGTAATGGGTTTATTTCAAGCTTCAAATTGTTGAACTTTTTGTATCAGTTATGTCAAGCAACTTTTCATAATTTGTTACTGCTAAAATAATTTGGGTATTGTTGGTTATTGTTTTAATGTGCAAACTACCCAAAAAGCTTGTTCGGGTTATGTATGGCTTGCTGAGAATCTGCAAGTGTATAGAAATCTCTAATGATTGGCTTTTCACACAAGGACAAATTTAAGTTTGAGATGTAAATCCTGGAAAAGTTTTCCTAAGCTGTGCTTAGTGAAACTTACTATGTAAGGTAAAAGGTCATAGGATTTTATTTTGAGTTGTCTGATGGATCATAATAATCCATCAATTATCAATAATCCATCATCTGAGAGAAATGCCACAAGCGACTCAGAATGTGATGCTGGTGGGAAGTCAGCATTGGGAAAAGCTGAGAGGACAATATCAGCCTCAGTCTATGATAGGATCCTCCTGGTTCAGTCTCTTCATTATGTTTCTTTGAAAAGGAATGTTACCCACCTGCCTATTCCTGAGTCTGGCTATGTATGAGGTGCATTTGATACTGCATGGTTGGAAAACTGAGTTATCTGAATCCAAACAGAGCTCAGGATGTTTTATCCTGTCATTTGGGCAATGCAATCTTTTCTATTAGATTTGTGTCTTCCAGACTACAGGTCATTCACTTACAGTAGATAGCAAATAGCAGGTAACAGCGAATGTCCCCCCCCACCCTTTCCTGGTTGCAGCCTGTGCTTGGTTTCAGTCAACCTCCTCTTTGGGATCCCCTTGAGGAAGGGACAGCTCTACACCTCTACAGCTCTATGCCCCTTGCCAGCAGGAAGCAGTTTTGGAAGCCAAGCCCTTCGCCCCTTACCCCAAAAGAATTTGGATCCCATTTGCTTGAGGGGGGAATGATGAGGATGGGATCTGGACCCTAGAAAGGAAAAACCCCAGACTTTCCCAAGGCCAAATCTCTGGCATTTGCCTGAGGCTATAATCCCATTGACTGGCCTTTCATTGTGGCTACATCCAATCTTCCAATTCTCTTACCCTGAACCTAACCTAGCCCTCCCTATGGCCCCTGGCCATTTCTCACCCTTAATCCTAGCTAGGTTCCATTGTCCAGGTCCCAGGAGTCCTATTCACCCTAGCTTACTGGCCACTCCCAACCAGATCCTCCTTAGACCCCTCCTCCAGTCACCCCAAACTATTTGGCCACTCCTAGATCCCTCCCACCATCTTTCTGTATATAAGGTCCATCTTGTCACAATTAAGGTGCTCAGATTTTGAAAATCTAGCCACTGCTCAGATTCTTATAATCTAGCCAATAGCTCACTAATATTCAGCCTCCTTAAGAGTCTGTTCAATATGATGATACTAAGGTACTCAAAGTAAAAAAAAAAAAGTCCTCAACTAGACAGAGACATTTTTCCCTACTACTTTTTGTTTTTCCTTTTCTCAGAGACATTAAAATGCTGTATTATTATATGTTTAAATTTTCTCTGGAGGTGTTAGTATTTGGGGAGGAAAGCAATGGAGGATGAATTGGAGAAGAAAAAGGAAAAATGGAGGGCTGAACTAAAAAAAAGTACTTCCAAGTGCTGTCTTGTCTTTAAAGTATCCCTCATGGAGAGAAGAAAAATAAGAGTTGATGACTACAGTGTTTGAAATATAGATTACAAAATCCTTTTAAGTAGCATAATTTTAACACTGGCGATTTCCTTATTTTTTGAAAAATATATGATAGAAGGTAAATCCAACAAATGAACTTTAATGCACTAACTGCTGTTTTTGTTTATCAAAGAGACACATCTAAATGACTGGGAGAGCTCTAAAGTACCTGGGGGGGGGGGCTTTAGAAGTCAGATGGTCCAATCACTCCCTCTGCTACCAAGGCCATGTTTTAACTGTGAGTTCCATAAGTGCACTTTCTCTCCCCCTCCTTTTTGCCCTAAATCATCATGGTTCATGGCATCTTTGTTAAGTTTTTCATAAAACAAGTGTACTTCAGTTATGTGATACACAAGTACTTGAAAACATGTATAAAATGATTTTTTTTGGTAAATTAAATCATTTTACAATTTAGCATTCAAAGTAACTCTAACAGATACTTTTATAATGTGAAGAACATCTTAATAATGTAAGCAATCACTTTATAATTTATGTTTCATACTTTGGATTTTCACATAATGTACTCAATTTTCAAAAATTTAGAAACAACTATAGTCAGATCAAGGCACTGCTACTAATGAATAGTAAAATGTGGCTTTGATAAATTGATTCAACTAGACAGATATTTTGATATCTCATAGCCACAGTCATGATCATCAATAATAATGAACTTATTCATGTAAGGTAATTTTGAAGGTTCTTTTGTTGTTTTTGTTTTGTTTTTTGGTGAAGCAATTGAGGTTAAGTGACTTGCCTAGGGTCACACAGCTGGTGTCAACTGTCTGAGGCTGGATTTGAACTCAGGTCCTTCTGACTCCAAGGCTAGAGCTCTAATCCACTGCACCACCTAGCTGCCCCTAATTTTGAAGATTCTTGACAAAGATTTGTATTCTGTAAAAGGAGAATTATTAATCTGTGGCCTACTTTTGTACTTTTATTCACCAAATTAACCATTTATAAAAGAAACTTTTAAAAATTTAGTAATTTCAGAGGCCTTTGTTTGGTCATATATTTTATAATACAACATGTTCACAGCTTTATAAAGGCAAAAGATCTGAGTAAAAACTTGAAAAGAAGTATAAGCAAAATTTAAATTCGTGAATTTGCTAATTTTTCTTTCCTATTTTGGGTATTAGCTAGAATTCAGTGTTCAGTCATAATTTGTATCACAATAAATTTATATATATGTATATATATATACATATATATGTATATGTATGTATGTATGTGTGTGTGTATATATACATATACATACATATACATATATATATACATAGTTGTACTTTAAATGGGACTTTTCTTTGTTCCAAATTTGGCAAACAATTTTGCTGTTTTTAAAAATCATTGCATTTCAAAATATTTTTCAGTTTTGTGCTATATACCTCACAGTTTAGATATCCCAATAATTTATCTTGCAGAAATCATTGTATTTTGAATAACTTTACTATGATTACATGTACTTGTGAATTAAAAATCATATGTAAATGAACTTAAGTAATATTTGCATACTAAAACTCACTTAATCATAAAATTCATAATCAAGTCAGGAACATTTTTATAAGTGTAGTTTCAATGAATGCATTTAATTATCTATAATTTGCAAATTGAGAGCTTTTAAATATTTTTTGAAAAATTTCCCTTTTAGCATGAAAAACATTTATTATTCTCTTACAGTTCTAGACAAAAATTAGTTGCTCACATGGTTAAGTCATATATTATTTCTTATTATCTCAATGGATTATATTAAATCAATTTTCTTGACCCACTCTACCATTAAATAACATTAATTCATTGCCCATATTAATTAGTCAAATGTGTGTCTGATTAATCCTTTTAGAATGAGAAAAAATTCTAGCCTCCAGTTAGAAACCATTTCATTTATAAAAAAGAATAATCAAATAAAAAAAACAACCATGAATGATGTTAGAGCTTTCATTTCCTGGAAAGGGGTTGTAGTATTAGCATGTGTTTAATTGCATAATGGACTTAACTTTAACTTTTAACCCAAGACATATTAAATAATAGCCTCCTTAGTGCACAGGGAAGACAGAGAGCCTTACTGAATCTTTTTGCACTTCCTGTTGTTTATAACTTCAGGAAGCAAAAATAAATAGACAACTTACTTTAACAGGTTTTTTTTTTTGAAGTTTTCCCTTTCAGGAAACTTGTTACAATTATATGGTGAATTACTCTATACTGTACTGTTCTTTAGTACAACCAGTGGGCTGGTATGTATAAACATTGATAATAATTCAATGTTGCTTTTGGGTTTACAGGATTATTAAAGTTCATAGCTGGAAATGACCCTCCTTTCCTTTGTCCCCTTCCCTTTCATTGGATGGTTTCTCTCAGAATCTAAACTTAAAGAGGGTGTCCCAGGCCAGCTATTTCTTCATTTCTTTCCACACTGCAATCATTATTCTTCATCCTGTTCCCCAGTAGAGAACCTTTCTCTTCAGTCTTCTCTCTCACTTTTAGCTTCCTTTTAAGTGTTGTCATCCTGCATAAGAATGTAAGCTCCTTATGGGCAGGAACTGTCTTTTTCTTGACTTGTATTTATACTCTCAATGCTTAGCACATTGCCTGGTATATAACAATTGATCTAAAAATGTTCGTTGATTACTGATTAATAAATCATCTAGAAAAGATGATTTAGTCCAAATGATTCATTTTACACCTGATGAAATTGAGACTCAGAGAGATTAAGGAATTTGCTCCAAATCATAAAACCAGTAGGTGACAGAATTGATACTTCAACACACATCAAGGACTCTTTCCAAAATACTTTTATTAATGCAGACTGATGGAATGCAGAGTGGTTGAAAAACTGGAAGCTAGAAAAGGTGCGATCTAGACCTATCTTTTCTTTTAATTTCCTCAATATTTGATTTTACTATAAACTTTGAAAGCAAAGAAACATTTATAGTTTCAAACTTACATTAATTCGCATATCAACTACTCTTTGAACTATGAAAATGGATCGGACAAATGAAAGTCTCAACATTATTTAATTTTAGAACTTTTCAGGATTCTGGGAAAAGGGGAGGAAAGAGACAGATTGAAAATAGTGTTTTAAAAGAAATTTATAGATTTAGTTTACCCCTGTTATGACATACTTATCCTTGCAACTAAGATATGATTATTTCTGATAATTTCTGAGCCTTTCACCACTATTTCCAATCAATCAATCAATAAGCATTTGTTGAGCACCTACTATGTGTCAAGCACTATGCTAGATACTAGGAATACAAATCCAAAATGACACAGTTTCTGTCTTCAAGAAGCTAACATTCTACTTACCTTCATTATTCTTATTCACAAACTCAGGAAATTAAAGTCTCTAAATGTCATGAGAATGTTGCTGTCCTCTTCATGGGTTTTGTGCTTACACAATCTTCCTTTGTTTTCTGCAGAACTTTCATGTTAATTTGACCTTTTGTTTATGTAAACTTTACTATTACTTGTGACAAGCCCAACTATTAATATGATTATATCACCTTATACTTCCCAATGTGTGTGTGTGTGTGTGTGTGTGTGTGTGTGTTTCAAGATAGGTCACTACTTTGAGGAGAGTGTGGGATCAGGCAAAGATCCCACAGCCAGACAGGGAGGTACAGATCTGACAGTTTGTTTGTCCTCACTGTGCTGGGTGTATGGAATGAGTTGAGGATAGGAAGGTTGAGGAGTTCTAATATTTAAATTCTCTGATAATGTTTCATGATTTTTAAAAAATCTTGCACTGTGCTTTTCTCTTATTTTCTTGTAGATCTAGCTTTTGTTACTCTCCTTGGCACATAGCCTTCTTGTCAATTATGTGATGCTTGAAGACCCTTCTTTTGAAGGACTTTATTCTCAGGACTTTTAATCTGATGGAGGCAATGGGATAGAGTGAGGAGTCATACATAAACTAAGTCCCTACAGGTACAATTCTATTCCTTATCTTTTACCTTTTTATTTTTTCCTTTTTTGATGTCATGCCATCCTTCCTTTGCACCTACATTCCTTTATTCAACTCTGAACTCTGCTCAGAGCCATGTCAAGCTGGGATTTCAACCACTTCCTATTCCCTTACAGGAGATATTCCTGAGAAATTTGACTGGAAGGAGTCATTTAATTAAAGGAGAATTTAATTTCCTAATGTATTCAACCCTCACTACCTCCAACTAAGTTCACTGATTTATACCTTCACACTTCTTTGTTACCACTAGATGCTCTCATCATATTCCTCTTCTGTTGGTAGGACCAAACTCCCACTTCTACCTCTGTGATCTGAGCCCACAATTCTATCTTTAATTTTTCCATCATCTCAAAAGTAATAGGAGTAATTTAATTTTCCCATTCAGTTATTTTTGAAGTCCTGGCCAGTCATTTCTTGGACATTCCTGTCCTACCCTCCCCCTTTCTGCATCCCAAGTGAAGTCCTCTGCATTATCTCTTTACCAATAATATTGGTTTACTGAGTAATTTTTTGTGTCCTTGTAGTATTAATTTATTTCTTCCTTCTACCTTCTTCTTGATTTTTCCACTTTATGCCATTTGCCACTTATATTCTTTTGTCCATTAATATTCTTTTTTCCCTTTAATGCCCTGCAAACAATATGAAACTTTTTTTAAAACCAAAAGACAAAAGACTCTTCCATCTCACACTCATAGCCTTACCCAAACCTAACCAAATGAAAACACATATTACATTTATTAGTCTTTGATTATCATCTAAACATAATTATCTTTCTCTAGTTTGATTAGTTTTCATGTTAAATAACCTGCTCACTTCTTTTTTAAAAGAATTAGTTTGGTTCTTTCTCTTTGTTGAACTTTTAATTATTTTCTTTGACATTTATATTCAGCCAAATAGTACATTGCACTTGTGGAGGGGTGGGGGGAAGGGTCAAATCAATTTTTCCTCTAATTTCTTGTAAACTGAGAATAATCATGTAAATCTGATTTTTTTTCCTAGGAATGTGAAAACTTTTTTTTTTCCTTTTTGTTCTTCCCCACCCTCCACTACCCTGACAAATTTGTTTGGCACCATAATTCTAAGGTGAAATTACGATACTTCCTAGGAAATTAAGCTTGATGAGAATGATGATGATGATGATGCATTATATCTTACTCTTACCAATATTTCTGTGCAATTTTCCTCTGTGATTTTCTGTTTCATATTACTTGTTATTCTAGAAGATTGATAATCTTTAGGTTAATCCTTTGCCGAAATATCTTTAAGATCAGCATTGTTCTGTTGTAGTGCTCTTATGTGTTATAATAATTTTGTTGCTTTTGACTCTATGCAACTAATTTTCCTTCTACTTCCATATTTTTATTTCAATTTGTCATTCTCTTTTTTCAAGGCATCTGCTATTTTAGAGAGTTTTTTCATTGCTCTAAATTATAACATTTCATTAGACTTGATTTCTCCTTTAAGATGTCCTATTTCTATCCTTATTTCTTAGGTTTTTTTAATTTCATTGTTTGCTTTTCTGAACCACTTTAGAGGTTTTGGGAGTTGTTCCATTATTGTCTCTAGGGTCCTTGAAGAATTTTTGTAATATTTTCATCTTCCTTAGGAATTTTCATTTCATTTCCTTTGCTTCAAAGTACATTCATTGCAATGGTTCTTTCACTTGATTTTATTTGTCTATTTTTTTTCTCTGTCAGGTTCTGTCCCTTTTTTTCAATCACTTTGATGATTGTTTTATGGTGACCTTTCTATACAAATATTTCATTTTGTGTGTGTGTGTGTGTGTGTGTATGTGTGTGTGTGCTGTTTCTTCTACTTTATTTTATTCTTCTAGATATCCCTGAGACTGATTCATCTCTGCAGTATTCTGTCTTTTGTGGTGTATTCTATCTTTTGTCATACCGTGGAAGTTGAACAAGATATGAAACTCTCAAGGCAATTTACCAGTTAAGATATTACTTTATGGAGACTCTGAAAGGCCAGCAGGGATGGTTCTATTCTCTACCTTTTTCAGGCCCACACTTTTGGGATCCATCTTTTTCTCAGCTACTAACTTTCCTCAAGCCCTTAGGCTAAATTTCATGGAGGTATGGTTAAGGATTTGGAAGACATATTCTCAGAAGACTTCTGAAAAAAATTCTATGATGTCTTGGTCTCTCTCCTTAACCTTTCTCTCACTCCTGAAGACTTCCAGTTTCCTACAGTGTTCAACAGGTGTACCATTATATCACTTCTGGGCCCTGTCCTCCTTCATAGTCTTCTTCCTGCATTCTTTATGTTCCCTGAAACTATCCCCTTTCTTCCCCCTTGAGCTCAGAAATTCTAGGACATTTTTTTTTGGCCTAGGGATTAATTCAAAAAGCCATTGACTAAAACTATAGTCTCCATAAGAGATATACTCCTTCCCGGGCCAGGGCATCCACAGTCTATCTGAGGAAAGTAGAGGGCATGGAAGCAACATGAACTAAGTCCTATTGAGTTTTGGGTGAAATCAGCATTATAAGGAGTTATTAGTCATGTACATATAATAAAGACAGAAATATAGCTAGTCAGAGCTTGACTAAGGCTTAGCTTAGTCTCTGTGACTTTTCCCCCACCCACTAATTTGGATCAAGGAATAAAGGCCATGCTCATTCAATTATCAGAATGCTATTCAATCTAATAATTGAATTCTTGAATTGAATAATTGAAAAAACAGAGTGGATGACAGAGTGTGATTCAAAAAAATTTTAACAGGGTAGATCAACGTACTAAATCAAATCAGTTAAAATTCAATGTGGATAAATATAAACTCATACTCTATTCAAAAAATTAATATTACTAGCATAGAATGGAGAGGAGGCTTTGTTAGATAACAATTGGTATCTAGAAACTCTAGGGCTTTTGGTGGACTTAAAAGTACAATATAGGTCAGTAACATGACCTTGGACTTCAAAAAAAATAGGCATGGCTTCTAGGATCAAGGATAGTTTAGTTCACTTTACAGTCTTTTGGTCATACCATACGTGGAATAGTGCATTCAAGTCTGGGTACTACCAGAATAAGGATATATATAATCTGGGGAGCATCCTGAGAAAGGAAAAGAACTGTGGATGTCTTGATTGTAGAAGAGATGATTCAGGGTTGCAAATTTTGTGTTTGTGAAGCCAAGGGAGGAGGGAAGGAGGTTGGGCTTGATTGCTGTGTTCATGTATTTGAAGGGCTATCATATAGAGGAGGTATTAGAGTTATTGTATTTTTCCCCAGAGGACACAGTAAAAAACAATGTGTAGAAGTTGTGAAGAGGTAAATTTAGGCTTTTCTTGTTAGTAAATGGAAGTGTCTAAAAGTGGAATTGATTTCCTTGGATGATGGTCGGTTCCCCTTTATTAGATGTCTTTGGCACTAGCCTGAATAATCACTTATCAGGTATGTTATGGTTAGATTTGTTCGGGGTATGGGTTAAATTCAATAGCTAATGAAATCATTTCAAACTCAAGTTTTATAATTCCATTATTTGCCTATAATCACTGAGCTAGAAAATATCAGAAGCAGGATTTAAACAAAGATTTTTGTGACTTCAAGTTCAACATTGTATCCACTGTGACATACTTTCTCTCATAACAATAAAAATTATGGTAGATAAATATTTCTTCACAATGTGTAGACAGTCTCAGAAAAGTGAAATAACTAGTCTTTTCTACCATAGAATGATGAAATATTTTCTCATTAAATGATCGAAAAAAATTCCAATAAGTAAAGAAATTTGTCCTTGACATTACTAATTAAATTCCCTAGTGGGGAGAAAGAGGAAAGTAGTTCTTGGACATAACATACTGTCTCTTTTTTTTTTATGCTTATGAAATCGGATAGAGACACTAAGGATAAGTTCTGTCTGGCATCCAGGGAAGAGAGTCAATACAGGGCAGCAGGATAAAACTACTCAGGCACAAGGAGATCCCAGGGGATCCACCCTGAACTACCACAGGGTGCTATCTGGTAGCTCTGTTGCCCAGTGTACAGTTCTGAGTCACAGATCCAGGGAGGAGAGGACTAGTTGCATGCATGGACATTAGCTGTGTACTGAGATAGTTGTGTATCTCTGATCCCAGGAACAGAGCAGAAACTCAGTTCTAGTCTCCAGCTCAGTGTGGAAGCCTGTAGTGGGGTAACCAGAGCAAGAGTCCCAAACTAAAAGTGAGCCTGAAGTTCAGTCACTCTGAACCTGCAGAGCCTTCTTGACTGTGTTCAGGGACAAGCTGACATTCTCAAACCTGGGACAAGAACCTGCAAAAGTCAGACCAGGAGGGCAGTAAGCAGACCTTGCCCCAGATCACATTATTTAAGAGAACTGAGAGCTTGCATGTTGCCAGACTTAGCTTACATCAGGACATAAAAAGATAGATGTTCAGAAGGGACAGCCCCCACAGAAATGTGTAGAGCCTAACACTACCAAAAGTTCAAAGCCAAAAAGGCTGGAAGAATGAGCAGACAAAATAATATCCCACCATAAAGAACTGTTTTGGTAACAGGGAAGCCCAAGACACAAACCCAGAAGAAAAAAAAAATGACATGACGCTATCTACAAGCAAAGCTTCAAAGAAAAATATAACTTGGAAACAAGTTCAATAAGAATTCTAACAAGAGTAACAGCAATAGTTAAACAACAGCAAACATTATTTTTCTAAAAAAAATTATATCAGTAGAATGTTAAAGGAGAGATCTAAGGAAGAAAGATATGAAATGAGAATTAACAGCTTGGAAAAAAGAGGGATAAAATCTTAATGAATAAAATGACTTTGAAAATTAGAACCAGCCAAATGAAAAATGATGACTCCATGAGGCATGAAATAAAATTTTAAAACATGAAAAAATAGAAATTTGCAATGTATCTCATGAGACAAACAAATGTCCTAGAAGACAGATTAGAGCAATATAATTTAAGAGTCACTGGACTACCAGAAAGCCATGAACAAACAAAGTGCCTAGACATCAGTGTTATTACTGTTCTCAATTCCTTATCCTTTTTCTACCATTGTTGGCTCTTTTCATGGCAAATCACCACTTTATAATACAGATATCTTGATTGCCTCTTTCATTGATCTCATTTGTCACTTCTGGACTCTCCCCCAATAATATCACTGAACAATCTCTCCTCTTCTGAGATTGACTCTATTCAAATTTGCTAACCAATTCAAATCTCAGTCTCCATTCTCTATTTACCTGCAGGATATTCTCTCGCCTTATTCAGTGAGATCAGTGCCTGGCTCAAAGTCTTGCTTTCTACATCAACACCTGCCCTAATACCAGATGACCTCAATATGCGTAATTATGTTGCCTCAAATGTTCAGTTCCTCAATCTACTCATTTATCATGACCAGGTACTCTTCTATTTTCCACAGCCATATACACAAATGTTCCACTTCCATATTCTTGAATCCCATAATTCCTTTACCTGACCAGAATTTTAAATAATTCCATATTTTTACATACCTTATAACCTCTAACCCTGTTTTTCATCCTTGTCATGACATCTTATCTTTCCCTCCCCAGTGCATTCCCAGAACATTATCTGATGTAGTCATTATCCTCTCCTCCCTTCCTAATATTAAATGGTTGCTGAACTCTACACTCTTTTGCTTTTTAATCTTTTGTTCTCTTGTAATATCATCAAATATGCCTTGATAAGCCCCATACTTTCTTCTGTCATTTACTTCTTTTCTTCATTTTTAAGTGATGCTGAGTAGAATTGGAAGAAATAATGAAACTATGCTAGTTGAAGCTACTACACATTTCTATTTTTCTCTCTCAATTGGTCCCTCTCTGCAGCAAGGTGATCAATCTATTCCACTATAATTGGTTGATTATATCCTGCCAAGTGATTTTTTTCCCCAAAACTTCTCATCTTCTCTTAAGTTTTCCACAGAATCATTGTTCTCTGCCCTCCTCAATCTCATACTTCAATTTAAAAAAAAAAAACTGTGGCTATTTGCCAAGAGCTCTCTATTTTCCCCTCCTAATTTCATATCAATCAGGCATCTTCCTCTGTTCTCTTATCCTTTACTCTCACCTCTAGTAAAGAGGTGACTCTTACCTTTATGAAGGCAAAATCCCTTACATTCATCTTTTTTAAAAAATTGATACTTTTCTTCTTTTTTAAAAATTTTATTATTTATTACTTTTAAAAAATCTTTTCTTTTTCAATTTTTTAATTCCAAATTTTCTTTCTCCCTTTTATACCTTCCCCACCCACTGAGAAGGCAAACCATATGATATTAATTATACATGTGAAACCATGCAAAGTATATTTCCATATTAGCCATATAACAAAAAAAAAGATAAAGAGAGAAAATTATACTTAAATTTGCACTCTGAGTTCATCAGTTCTCTTTCTCTGGAGGTAGATAGCATTTTTTTTTATCATGAGTCCTTTGGAATTGTCGTGAATCATCGTACTGATGAGCATAGCCAATTCTCACAATTGATCATCATTATAATATTGTCATTATTGTGCACATTGATCTCCCAGTTCTTTTCACTTTACTTTTCATTCATTTGCATAGGTCTTGCCATGTTTTTTTTTCCTTAAACTACCCCCCTCATCATCTCTAATAGCACAATAATACTTCATCACAATCATATACCACAATTTATTCAGCCATTCCACAATCGATGAGCATTCTCTGCTGAAGCATATTAGATTCTGCTCCAGCACTTTATTTCAACTGCATATGTCTTTCTCTTTCAAGTTTGTCTGTTGTTAAAAAGTGTATTTTTGGATTCTGTTTTCTTAATTCATTCTGCTATCAGCTTCCTTTTTATGAGTGAGTTCATCCCATCCACATTCACAATCATGATTACTAACTGTATATTTTCTTGTCTCATTTTCTTCTGTTTCTTTCTCTCTCTTTTTTTAATCCTATCCTTCCTCAAAAGTCTATTTTGTTTTTAACCACTGCTTCTCTTATCTGCCCTACCTTTTATCACCCTCATACTTCTCTTATTCCCTTATCCCCTTCCTCTCTTATTTTCCTATTAGGTAAATTATGTCTTATAGAACTGAGTATATATATATATATATATATATATACACACACATATATATATTTATGTATGTATATATGTACACATATACACACATATATATAGTATATGTGTATATGTGTGTGTATATGTGTGTGTATGTACATATGCATATTCTTTCTTCTTTGAACCAATGATAATGAGAATGTTGTTCAATATCCCCTCCATTTTCCCCTTCATTATAAAATTTCTTCCTTGTATGTCTCTTTTATGTGAGAAAATTTCCTCTATTCGAGGATCCCCCACCTTTCTCACCCCTTCATTTGTTTTGAAGATTATGCCAACATAACTGACTCACAGCCATGCCCTCTGTTACTATAAATTCCTTTTAACCGCCTTAATAATGAGTAAGTTCTTAGGAGTTACATAGGTCATCTTTCCACATAGGAATATAAACAGTTTAACTTAATCTAGACTCTTACAATTACTCTTTCCTGTTTACGTTTTTAATGCTTCTCTTGAATCTTGTGTTTAAATGTTAAATTTTCTGTTCAAGTCTAGTCTTTTTACCAGGAATGATTAAAAGTCTATTTCATTAAATATCCATTTCCCCCTAGATGATTACACTCAGTTTTGTTTTTCTGGGTTGGTTATTCTTGGCCTGGAAACTAGTTCCTTTGCTTTTCAAAATATCATTTTCCAAGCATTCTGCTCCTTTAATGTGGAAGCCACTAAATCTTGTGTGATTGTAACTGTTGCTCTAAGATATTTGAATTGTTTCTTTCTGTCTGCTTTAAATATTTTCTCTTTCCCCTGGGAGCACTGGAATTTCTCTATAATATTCCTGGGAGTTTTCATTTCAGGATCCCTTTTAGGAGGTGATTGCTGGATTCTCTCAATTTCCATTTTAGCCTTTGGATCTCGTATATTGAGGCATTTTTCCTTGATAATTTTTCAAATGTTGTCTAGGCTCTTTCTTCTATTATGATTTTCAGTTAGTCAAATAATTCTTAAATGACCTCTCCTCAACCTATTTTTCACATCACTTCTTTTCTGATGAGATACTTCACATCTTCTTTTTTCCATTGTTTTGACTTTGTTTTATTGGGTTTTTTTCACTTTTTGTATTAATTAATTTTGCTTTATCAATAATCACTTCCATAAGCTTTTGAGCTTTAAATTTTTCTCCCCCTTCCTCCCCAAGATGGCATGCAGTCTGATATAAGCTATACATATACATTGCTATTAAACATATTTTCACATTATTGATGTTGTAAGTAGGAATTAGAACAAATAGGAGGAACCACCAGAAAGAGGAAACAAAACACAACAGAAGGAAAAAAATAGCAAATAGTATGCTTCAATCTTTATTCAAACTCCATAGTTCTTTCTTTGGATGTAGATAGCATTTTCCATCATGATGTCTTTGGACATGTCTTAGATCCTTGTATTGCTGAGAAGGGTTAAGTTTATCAATATTAGTCATCACACAACATGGCTGTTATTGTGTACAAAGTTCTCTTGGTTCTGCTCATTTCCCTCAGCATCAGACCATACAAGTTTTTCCAGGTTTTTCTGAAGTCTGCCTGCTCATCATTCTTATAGCACAATAGTATTCCATTACATTCACATATCACAACTTGCTCAGCCATTTCCTAATTGATGGACAGCCTCTCAATTTCCAATACTTTGCCACCACAAAAAGAACTGCTATAAATATTTTTGTACATGTGGGTCCTTTTCCCACTAGTATGATATCTTTGGGATACAGCCCTGGAAGTGCTATTGCTGGGTCAAAGGGTATGCACATTTTTATACCACTTTGGGCATAGTTCCAAATTGTTCTCCAAAATGGTTGGATCATTTCACAACTCCACCAACAATGCATTAGTATTCCAATTTTCCCCCATCTTCTCCAACATTTATTGTTTTCCTGTTTTGTCCTGTTGGTCAATCTGATAGGTGTGATGTGGTACCTCAGAGTTGTTTTGATTTGCATTTCTCTAATCGATAATGATTTAGAGCATTTTTTCATATGGCTATAGATGGTTTAATTTCTTCATCTGAGAACTGCCCTTTCATATCCTTTGACCATTTCTCAACTGCAGAATGCCCTGTATTCTTATAAATTTGACTTAATTCTCACTATATTTTAGAAATGAGGCCCTTATCAGAGACACTGGTTGTAAAAATTCTTTCCCAATTTTCTACTTTCCTTCTAATCTTGGTTGCATTGGCTTTGTGTAAAAACTTTTCAATTTAATGTAATCAAAGTTATCCATTTTGCATTTCATAATGTTCTCTATCTCATGTTTGGTCATGAAATCTTCAGTTCTCCATAAATCTGATAGGTAAACTATTCCTTGCTCTCCCAGTTTGCTTACAGTATCAGCCCTTATATCTAAATCATGAACCCAATTTGACTTTATTTTCATATATATGAGATTTTGTTCTATGCCTAGTTTCTGCTATACTCTTTTCCAGTTTTCCCAGCAGTTTTTGTCAGAGTGAGTTCTTATCCCAGAAACTGTGGTCTTTGGGTTTATCAAATAATAGCTTACTGTACTCATTGACTACTGTTTCTTGCAAACGTAACCTATTCCACTGATCCACCATTCTATTTCTTAGGCAGTACCAAGCAGTTTTGATGATTGCTGCTTCATATTCTGGACCTTTTGTTATTCCAAATGAATCTTGTTATTATTTTTTCTAATTCCATAAAATAATTTTTTGGTAATTTGATTGGTATGACACTGAATAAGTAAATTAGCTTAGGTAGAGTTGTCGTTTTTATTATATTAGCTTGGCCTACCCTTGAGCAACTGATGTTTTACCAATGTTCTCCCGTTCAGAATTTCTGCCTTGATCTTCACTGCTCACATAAGAAGAATCTATCCTACGTTTCTTTTTGATCATGGTGTTTGCCTATTTCCTGGTCTTTAAAAAGATAGAGCTCTCCTGCTAGGGAACAATGGGCAATGACAGAAACTTCTTGTGCTGGGAGCCTGTGGCCTGGTCACTGGCTTTGTGTGATGGGTCCTCTGATGCTGGCAGTTGGAGGCTGTAGGATTCTGGCAGCTTATCCACTGTTGGGCTGGATTCAGCAACACTGGAACTCTAGGGGTAGGATTGGGTGGTGTGGCCCCTGGAGTTTGCGTACTCACCCAGGTTTTTCTTTCTTCTTTCATCAGCTCCTTTCAGATGGATGTTTTACTGCTGTGAGATGTTTCTCCATCTGGGGCTTTCTCCCTTGGAGCTGCACTTCCCAGAGTTTTGCTGAGGCACTGGGTGATTTGGCTGCTATAGAACACCAAGGCATGTGGTGGTTTTCTGAGGTGGTTTCCACTGGTTCCTCTGCCCATCCTGAGGCAGTCATGGGTCCTGCTGTTGGTGCTTGCCTACTCCACTATCTGAGGTTCAGGATCTCCACCTGGCATGCTGAGGTTGGGCTTTCTGCTAGCTTGCTGGGATGCCTCCCATTCTGTACTGCTCCCCTTCCACCAAGGCAAAAGAAGCCTTTCCCGTTAATCCCTCAAGCTGCCTGGGCTACCAGTCTGTGCATCCTGTCTTTATGCTTCTTCAGCTATTTCAGGATTTTTCCTAAAGCAATATTTTCCAGGCTTTCAGAGGTTAATAAGAGAGGGCAAGAGTGACTTACTTCTTACTCCACCATCTTGGCTCCCAGAAGTGGAACCAATAAGTTTAATTTAAAAGAAGACTGCTAATCTAAGAGTCAGAGATTAGAGAGCATTTCAGGCATGAGGAATAACGAGTGAAAAGTCATAGATTTGGGATGGAGCATGGAGCATTATATGTGAGGAATAAGTGGTCAGTAGGAAGGCCACTTTAGCTGGGTCATAGCTTGTGTGAAGGGGAGTAAAATATAAAAAAAGACTACACAGATAGGAATAGATGATCTTTAAGTGACAAAAAATAGGACAACATTGTCAACAAACCCACATCTGGGACTTCAAAAGGGAATATGAAATGGTCTGAAGACCAAAAAGCATTCTTGGAAGAGCTCAAGAAGGATTGTAAAAGTCAAATAAGAGACGTAGAAGAAAAAATTGGGAAAAGAAATGAGAGAGATGAGGGAAAAGAAATGCAAGAGAGAGTCAATAGCTTGGAAAAGGAAGGACAAAAATTAACTGAAGAAAACATCTTAAAAAGCAGAATTGGCCAAAGAGAAAAGGGGACACACAAACTCCTAAAAAAATAAAATGTGCAAAATGGAAAAGGATGTGCAAAATCTAAACGATTTGTTAAAAATTAGAATCAGGCAAATGGAAGCTAATGACTCTATGGGAGAGTGAGAATCAGTCAAAAAGAAACAAAAGAAGGAAAAAAATTAAATTAAACTTATGCTTTCCCCCCACACCCCATATGGTTGCCATCACATATTTTTTATCTGATTTTAAATTTGCAATTAACTACTAAATACCTCTGATCTAATAGCTTTCATAACTGAGGAGGGAAGGATCCAGTCTTCACAAGCTGCATTATATTTCTGGAATATTTTCAGTACAAAAAATAATTTTTTGCTCATGCTTGAGAAGACAGATTCTGTTCATCAACATTCAAGCTACACATATCCTTGGTTATTCTCTATCACCAACTGTATGTATTCCCCAGAGTGAGTTAATCAAGGTAGGTCAGAGATAGGCAACGACAACACTTTGAGATGATTCAGCTGAGCAAAGGTACCTTGCTCAAGTTATCTATTTTTATTTACCAATCAAGCCGCAGAGCAATCATGGAGCTCCCTATTGCTTTTTTGTATTTTTGTTTTTTGTTTTTTATACTCTGGAACTGAGGAAATATTCTTGATAGTCTGAGTCTTCAGTCTTCTGAACCAACTACATTTCAAGGAAGGTCTCAATACCTTCTGAGGAAAAAAAAATAGTCTAACTTGCATAGGAGATGTTAGGATAGTGCTCCTACCTTAGCCCTACTGTCAGAATCCGGGAACCATTGGCCCATTCAATCAATCCTGACCCCTTTTGCCTCACCAAAGTCTCTGAGTAACTATTCAGGCTTTTTAGTTGAACCCTGTCTTCACCACGCTCATCTAAATCCCAATTGCTATAGACTTCACCTAGTAAGCCCACCCAAAAATGGTGAATGACATCTAGACTAAAATAATTTAATCAGTCATATGTCTTTTCAATTCTAAGGAAGTTTTAGAAGGAGAAAATAGTGGAAATTCCAATTAAAATCCTGCTGACCATACTCCTAATAAGAAAATGTATGATTAAAGATAGTCGTGACATGAGTTCACAAAGGAAAGAAGAGTGCCTAATAAATTTGACAATTTCAGGAAAGATAGTACAAAGTCAGTAGAGAAAAGCTGTGGGCATAATTTACCTCAACTTTGAAGAAGATTCCATTGTAGTTCAACACACAAAAGACTTATCTACAGAGTCTATAATTGTGATATCTCAGGGTAAGTTTATAGAGAGCAATCCTGAGAAAATGTGAAAAGGAAATGGTTCATGACAGTGAAAATGATTTTGAGTGGTTGGAAAGAGGTGACAAGAAAACTGTCATCCAGTTAAGGATTAAGTTTTATGTAATTTAACTATTAATGACCTAGAAAAAGAAAGGTGCTATTAATAATAAACAACAACATGTAAAACTTGGGATATTTGTCTCTCACATATAGATGCAAGAAAAGTTTTGTACACATATGTGTGTGTGATTAACATAACTGTATATTATTAATATATTATATCTAATATAATTAAGCATCAAAACCTGGAGCTAAGGGAGGGAGTCAGTTGCTTAAAGGTGAGGAGAACAATATAAGTCAACAATTAATGAGGTAACTCTAGACAGAAAGTCTGGGAAACAATAGACAGACTCACAAAATAAAATCTACTGCCACAGGGGCTGAATCAGGAGGAGGGAGGCTGGCTTATACATTTTTTTTTTCTAACAACACTTGAAACACAGGATAACATGTTGTATTTGAGCGAGGTTGGTTTCTATTTTCTTTTCTCTACTTAGTATTTTTTTCCCTTTAATGTTTGAGAATTGGAATAGCCTAAGGACATATCCTTTTGGCTGAATGGTTGCTCCCCCTCAATTTTTCTCTAGGCCATAACTGACAGCTCAACATTTTGTATTTCCCACTGGTACCTTTGCTTGAACAGACCAGCTGTTGTTTCACTATCCCTTCCATGGTGGTAAAATTCCAATTTGTTGTGCAGTGGCTTATAGTGTTTTAAAGTTTATGGATTATTAACATAATTGCACTGTTGTGTGATTGTGTTAATATCATTTCTATGTTGTATTACTTAATATTGGCACTGTATTTTGCTGTGTACAGTGCCATTATGATTTAGGATAAAAATAACACAGTCATCCAGTTATTGAAACATTAGCATTCAGCAATGGGATTAGATACTCATGGTTTAGACCCTGTTGATTTTGTGGGAAAAAAAACTCATATCAAAAGTGTGTTACGTAATTCTGGGAAGAATTTGAGGAAATGTCAGGTATTTTATAAAGCAGAAAACGATGAGGCCAAAGCTCTATTTCTCTTGGCTTAGTTTTCTTAAACAAGTGGTATATACCTTCATCCTGTAGAGATACATATTGGAAAGGACATCTGAAAACGAGGTTAGCTTTCCCACTGAGAACAAGGGGATGGTGAGGGGACTGGATGAAGGATAAACTGGGGCAGTTGTTAGTAGGAAAGACAACACTGAGCCTAATAACACTTGGGATAGAGAATAGGATGTAAGCTTTTGTGCACAAATTGAAGAAGTCCACTACATAAAAATAAGAGCTTTCTACAG
The DNA here is from genome assembly GCF_003287225.1 of Phascolarctos cinereus. Classification (NCBI taxonomy): domain Eukaryota; kingdom Metazoa; phylum Chordata; class Mammalia; order Diprotodontia; family Phascolarctidae; genus Phascolarctos; species Phascolarctos cinereus. Next base: position 286,296,314 of record NW_027555847.1, on the reverse strand, counting down.
GAAATATTCCCATTCCTCTGGGAAGGCTCCCTTAGAGTCTTGGATAGGAAATATCACTGCAACACAATATGGAACACCAGCAAGGACAATTGATATGGGAAAATGAAAGAGGATGATGGAAAGCTTGAGAAACATATATTTTTTCCTTTATGGATTTGGAAATGTAGAATCCTGAGGTCACAGTGTGGAAATGCTCACATAGATTAGAAATGAAATTTATCAAATTGGTTTCTGAGCCTAGCTTGTTAATACTTTCTCATAGGAAAAGAAAAACTCCTCTAGAGCAGAGGCATCAAAATCGTGGGTACAAAACTCTCCAGGGTAGCCTAAACCAGATTAAAATGTAATTGGGAAGTCTTTAAAAATTATGATACAACATAGAAAATGTAATGTGTAGTTCTCTAAGTCAATAAGGGCCCCAGGGATGCATTTCTTTTTGAGTCTGACACTGCCGCTCTAGAGGATGCTAATCAAGAGATCACTGAGGGCAGACATGCAGGGTCAGATCATCCCAAGTAGGTTAAAAGTTACTGCATGAAAAATCTATTGAAATAGCTGGCCTTACTTAAAAGAACAGAACAGCAGGTTGGTTGTCCCCAGTTATCCAGAAAGTGAAGCTCTTTGAGTAGAAACCAGAAGACTAGAGAAAGTCTTGCAATAAGGAGTACTACTAGTATCAACTGACTACAAGATATTTATTTAACAATGGGCCATTGATGCAAAGTGAGAAGCCATCCTGAGTCAATTACATGCCAAAGCTAGAGCACCAGTAAAGTCTTCTGCGAAATAAGACAGTGAACAGAACTATTCCTCTGGAAGTGTGGGATCAGAAGTTGAAGAAACCTGATACAAGAACAATACCAATCACGGATGCAGAGCTATATTCAATTACACCCATTGATTGAATTGACATGAGTGCTGGATGCACTCAAGAGAGAAATTTAAAGTTGTTGTGCCAGAAGGTGAATAGCACCAAATTGACAATAGAAAACAATAATAGAGTTGGGAATTGGGGATCATTTAAACCCTAGAAAAATTAAACCATGGCCCAACTGGATTCTTTGCACTTTAACTCAAAGAGACTTATGCGACAGAGAAGTGAAAATAGAAAATCTAGAGTATTTTGTTGTGTAGGACAGCGCAATTGAAGTGGTGACTACACCCTATTCATTTTATGGAAGGAGCTCAGAAATTATACCTTTTAATCCTCTGTAGGGGTTCAGCCATTGTGTGTGTAGTGAAAATGATTACTCATACTTGGGCTGCCTCAATATATGTGTGTCAGCTGGTTCATAAAAGATTTAGGGCACACATGAAAACTGTATTAAAATGGAAAGTAATTTTATTTTAAATGATAATGAAAGAGAAGAAAAATTCACAAATAAAAGATTAATATAATCATGTCCTTGGGAATGGATAACCTTACAGGTCTCAGGCTCCAGGGTTTCTGGATTGAGGGACAAATGATTATCATTGTAGGAGTGAGTGTCTCACATTGTCACAGTTCAGGGAGAGCTCTGGGTTGAGAACTTAATTTATACTGTTTCAGGACAAGGGTGACTATCATCTAGGCATTATGTAATGCTAGATAACTTAGGATAAAAGATGGCTATTATCCAGAAGCTGTGAAAGGGTTTTAAATCTTAAGGCACAATTCATTACAAGCACAGCCTGCTTGGGTTAACTTTATCCCTTCTTGTTCAGTATGCTCTTTTCCAAGCAGTTGATCACTAGCCTCATGCCACCTTTCTTTGTGAGGGGCTTGAGATTTTAACCCACTGTAGTGAGTTTGTTGTTCCCTCAGGAAGTCATGGGTGTTAGACAAACATCTGCAGTGTGTCAGTATTGATTAGAATGAACTCTAGCCAATTTAAAGTGATATAAGAATATTGTTGGCAAGTGAGCTGGGGCTTAACATTTGGACACCTTAAAAATTCATTTCTTCTATGCAGAAACTTACAAAAAATTTTGATTGCAAAAGTCAAAGATACCCTGAATTCTCCCCATCTACCATAGAAGCAGAACTATTAACCTGTGTTAATTTTTCAGAGCCTGAAAATTCAAAAGATCACTGGGAAAGTAAGAATAAAAAGATGGACACAAAAACACTAGGAGTGTCAGCATCTTTCACACTACTGGTCCTACTTCCAGCCGAAGCAATTACTTTAATGATGGGGCCAACAATCCCCACATACTTCCAAGCACTTACTACCCACAAAGAATGTAAAAATCTAGCTAAAGCAGCAAGGCACCAGGAGGGAGAGTTAGGAAGCAGCATGTGCCAGACAAGTCAAATCATCGCCACCTCCTCAACCACCATGTACCCTCAGACTCTAATGTAGATGTCCCAGGATGCTGAATCTGAGAATATTGGGAATAGCAGTGCTTCCAGCCTGACACCCTCCATCATCGTGCTGTGAAGCAGTTCCTAAAGAGATGCAGCCTGATAACTACTCTTGCCGGTGGCTTCTGTCACAGCTACTAAAGACTGAGAAAGAGGCAGCTAGGTGGTGCAGCGCATAGAGCACCGGCCCTGAAGTCAGGATGACCTGAGTTCAAATCCAGCCTCAGAACAAACACTTGTCACTTACTAGCTGTGTGACCCTGGGCAAGTCACTTAACCCCAATTGCCTAAAAAAAAAAAAACTGAAAAAAAAAGACTGAAAAAAGAAAGCTTTTGCAACCAAGGTCCTTGGCACTGTCAAACATTTCAACATCAGAGAATAATATTATTTTATCAATGAAAATGACACTAAAGGAGAAGCATTATCACCAAATTTGCTGCTGTACACAACAGACCATGGGACCTTTTCACCTGATGTGAAGATGAAACCTTCCATATGTGCTGTCTTCCCCATTTGAATGTTAGCTGCTTTAGAATAGTGATTATAGAGCTTTTCTATTTGTATCCACAGTATTTAGAATAGTGTTTTGCACCTAGTAAGTACTTAATAGTTTTATATTCATTTATTCATTCAAGATTAGCTGGAGGACTAGTGTTCTCTCACTGAATAAGTGAGATGTGGAATGTACCTGAGAAGCACTGCATAGAATATACATCAGTTACTTCTGATCTTTTCTTTATTAAAGATTTTAAATAAGCATTTTTTTTAGATTTGTGGTTTCATTGTTGGTTTTCTTGTGGAAACACACATATTAGAAGGAGAAATTCTCAAAAGCTAAAAATGTAAATATAAAGACAATACATTATAATAAGGCTAAGGAATAGTAATAACTAAAATAATGTTACTATGTTGAATTTATAATAACTAAAAATGATAACCATTTGTCCAAAGAAAGTGAAGTGGTGCAATTTGCTTGCTTATTTAAATATATGTGTATATATACTATATGAATATGCATGTACAAGCATATATATGTGTATGTAGATATATATCTATATACATCCTCATGAAAAGGAATTAATTATCTTATAGACAGAATAGTCATGTGGCCAGAATAAGGAGTGGCAGGTGAAGCAACATAGTGCTCTACTTCTGCCCTTACAATTTCAGGAAGTGAGGAAGGCCTCCAGCACATTGGGTGAACCTTCTTGGGAAAACTGTTGAAAGGACCTGAACCAGGCCTGGATAGGTTGCAGTTTACATCACTGGAGGGAACTCCTGGATCGCTGAGATAGAAGGCCCATTGAGCACTCAAGTATCCTCACAATAATTCTGCCATGAAAATCAGATAACATATTACTAAACCTGTTTTTAGTTGGAGAAGTATAGCCAAGCCATTCTATTTTCTCAAGGTCAAACAGAATTTTCTATTCTAGAATCTAAAACTTTTTACTCAGCCTAATGTCATAGGTTTTTTTTTCATTCATTATCCTGTCTCTTGATCTTGACAATAAAATTTCTAAAATATCTAAAGATTGTATTGTTTTTATATAATATCTGTGGTTATCTCCTTTTGAGTTTGTGGTCACCAAGAACCTCCCTCCTCATATACTTCTGCAAGCAAATTTTTGAATCTAAATAAGATACATATTTAGCACACCTAGCTCATCCTCCCTGTACCTCTGCAAGGACACTTAGATTTATATAAATACATTGAAGAAATTTAAATTATCTCAGTTATTCTTTTGTATTTTAATTGTACTTATGAGAAGTTGTTAACATGAGTAAGCCATCTCAACTCTTTAGAACTTAATGTTTTACTTTGTAAATTGGAGATAATAGTACTTGTACTGTGTATTCCCTAATGTTGTTCTAATAAAAGGAGTCTATAAAGCTTAAACTTTACTTTCGGATAGAGCTCTGAACTTACACTCAAAAAATTTGAAGTATCCTACTAAGTTGTGTGATCCTGGGCAATTCATTTAAATTTTAACAGTTTCAGTTTCCTCATAAATGGTCTTCTATCATACTATATATCTATAGTATCTACATCATAAGATCAAATGAAGTTTATATATACATATATATGCATATGTGTTTTATACATGTGTATATATACATATATGGGCATATATATACATACATATACATATACACAGAGAGAGAGAGAGAGAGAGAGAGAGAGAGAGAGAGAAGAGAGAGAGAGAGAAAGCTAGGCCTGTTACATTTACCCTCCCCACCCAGGTTCAAGGGCACAGTGGGTAGAGTGCCAGGCCTGGAGTCAGAAAGAATATTCTTCCTGAATTCAAACTGTGTGACCCTTTGTCACTTAACCTTATTTGCCTCAATTTCCTCATCTGTAATATGAGCTGGAAAAGGAAATGGCAAACCACTCCAGCATCTTTGCCAAGAAAACCCCAAATACAGTCACAAAGAATTGGACATGACTGAAACAATTGAAGAAAACAACAACAACCAGGTCCTATAGTAGCCTGAGAGGGATGGAGATTTCTCTCCTAATACTATTGGCTAGAGTCCCCAACAATCATATTCCACTCAATTTTAAGACCCCAGTAGCTAGCACCATAGTTTTATTCAGTTACTTAATATCAGATTAACTTTTAAAAAGGAATATTCATTTCAAAATTATAGAAAAAGAAAACATAAACATCTCCCATCAATATTTCAGTCTAATACTCTTTACAACACTTTAATCTCTAGAGAGGAGAGAGAGAAAGAGTTTAGATTGATGGATTAATTTAGTTCCTACATATCATCATTCCCACAGAGTTCAAGTCCAAAGCTCCACTAAGCTATTATCTCAGACTATTGCCCCTCAAAAGACCCCTGCTCATCTGGCAACAACATCTGGCTTAGAATCCTCATCTCCAAGATCCCATCCCAGGTCAGGGGTTGTCTTCCTTGAACCTGGAATTGTGAAAGACAAAAAGAAATAAAACTAAAACCTCAAGTCCATTTCTTGGACCAAGGTGGAAGGGATGGTCCTCAGGCCTTCTTCCTTTTCCAGATGGAATAACCTGCTATGATTGAAGGAGTTCTTCACCTGTAGAAAGGAATGCATGTAAGATTGTGACTGGGCTTTATTCAGGTAGTTTTAAAGACACAGACATTTCTGGTTACATAACCAATGGTGGGAGAGGGAAGGAAGCTGCTAACACAGAATGTCCACACATTCTTAATTTCTCCTATCTCCTAGAGCAGGTTTCAAATATCTCCCACTGTAAGTGACACCATTTTAGGTGGTCTGGGTATTTATCAAACTGGATAGATAGATAAATATAGAGATATGGATAGATAGATATACATGTATACATACACACACATATTCACACATGCATGTACACATACGCACATGTGCATATACACATACATATATGTACTCACATGCACGTGTGTATATAAACATGTATGTGCATGTGTGCATGTATACACACATACATGTATGTGTGTGTGTATGTATGCACATAAATCTATATATCTATTTGATTTTGTGAAACTTAAAGTTCCATAAAAGCTTTAGGTATGATTATGCTTTCGAAAGAATCAAAAATTTATATTAAACAAAGAATAATGGAAAGATTTATGGTAAGTGTAAACTGGTCTTCAGTGCATTTCAGAGGATGGCTTGCTTATGAAGAAATTTCACAAGATCTATTGTCAAAGACATGCAATGATAAGCAAAATAGATCATTATATTAATGTTGCAACATTAGCAGAAATACAGGAAAGCTTCCAGTGTAGAGAATAAAATTTTCCGCCATGAAGAAATTATGAAAAAAATCTGGTTAATAATTGTTGTTAATTAGAGAGTATGGATGGATGCTGATATTCATTGGTAGAGGGAGTACCCACTCAGATCAGATAATGAATCCCCATTGAGATTTTAAGCATATGTATAGACATATGAATATTTGTAGAGTGTGGCTACCTAGCTAAAAATAGGAGAAGGAAATGGTGATAGACAGACACGTTATTGTAATTATATAGGAATTGATAGCATGTCAAAAATATATTCTGACTTTAGAAGTAATGTTTTCTAAGAGAGGTAACTGTGTTTTATTCTAAAGGACAGGGAACTTCATTGATACAAATGATGCTGTTCCATCTACAAAGGACAACCTTCCCAGAGTTCAAATGCAACTGAGTTCAACTAGCTGGATGATCTTACTGGAGAATATGGAGAGATAAGAATTAGTCAGCAGGATAGAACTAGGGAATAGTACATGCCTTAAAACTTCAATTGGGAATTAAATCTGAATGCAATAGAAATTTGAGAGCTCCAGGTTCTCTCACTTAACCACTTGTGTGACATAGGACGTAGGATAGATAACTTGAACTCTCTGCATATCACTTCCCTCAGACATCTAAAATGCATCACATTCACTCAACCGCCTCAAATTCTCCCATTTACTTTTAAATTCCTTGCAAACCTCACTACGTATTTGGAACTGTTCTCCAAAGTGATCAATGGTCTTTTAATTGCTAAATCTGGTTTTGAAGAGGGGAAGATAATATTTTTCAAAACGTCAATTCAGTGAATAGTTTTTTTACCTTTTTTTTCTCTTTCATTTTAAATCTTTGTCACATGGAGTAGCTTGTTTGGTTGGCATATATTTAATATACAGAGACAGCTAGATGGTGCAATGCATGAGCAACTGGATTTGAAATTAGGAAGAAATGAATTTGAATATTCCTCAGAAACTAGCTGTGATTATGGGTTTAAGCTTTATTAGCCTCAGTTTCCTCCCTTCTATTATGGAGATAGTATCACCTATCTCTTAAGGTTCTTTTGAGGATACACTGAGATAAAATACATAAAATGTGTTGTAAGCTTTAAAGCCCTATTTAAATGTCAGTTATTACTATTTATTTGATAATGAGTATGATATAAAGAGTACCAGTAAAAATAAGTTAATTTAAAAAAGAGAATGAAACTATAGAATGATGATAAGCTAGAGAATCTCCAGAGCCCTTTCCAACTCCAAAATTATGATTCTATGATCTTAGGACAAAGTCAAAGCTTTATCAAAGATTGAAGACTTTGACACTGGTTTCTGAAATGCACTGGAGGAAAGAACAATGTCAGAGATTACTGTAGTATAACAGTATTGCTATCATTAGTTTATTATCATTAACTGACTAAATAGTTGCTGGAGGCAAGGAAGATGATATCCTCAGGTGGGAGGGTAAAGATTTAAATACAGTTAACATTGATGGGAAAATGGTAAGCTAAGAGCAAAACTTAAAAAGCAGAAAGCTATACTCATTTTGGAGCTATCATTTTTAATAGATATTAATCCTTTGGTTTTTTTAACCAGGTATTTACATTTCAAACCTGGTCATTTTTGAGATGTAATAATTTTTCATTTAATTAGCTCAGTGCTTTGGAGAAAACGTTTATAAAAAGGTACCTTGCTGAAAAAATACTAAAGGGTTTATTTGCTTCTGAGTACGTAGCGATTATTCATGTAATTGCCATTAACATTAATGGGAGAGCACATGCATAGAAATTCCTGCTCATTAAATTAAAACTATACACCTTACCATTTTTAGTCTTATGGCAGAAAAGTATATTTACAAAGCTGAAAATTAAAAAAAAACCTTAGTTCATTTCCATATCTGTAGGAAACAGAAAAAAAAACTCTTGCAAATGTAATATAGATATGAGAAAGAATCTTTATTCACACATATGCATGTATGTATATATTCTCTATTGTGAAGAGGGAAAAAAAGCAATAAAAATACTATAGAAGATAATGTATTTTTAATTTTTGCAACAGATTTGTCAGCTAGTGCTTAAAATATTAAGGATGGACTTCTACTGTTTTGGAACTAACAGAAAGAATATTTTTGATTAGATATATCTGGCAAAATGAAATTAGCAAATAAAATTGCAGACCATATGCATACAGGATGAGTGCTAAACCCATGTAAGATATGCATGTTTACATAGGTTGTCTAAATAGAAGGAAATATGATTGACAAGGAGAAAGGATAGATGTGATCAGAGTTGTGCACCACCTATGAGGAGAGAAGGAAAGCCTGGAAAGGGCGATGCCTGCACTACTGCCAGTACTGTATCCAGGGAGAGGTGAGTGACAGGAAAGTCCCAGGAGTCTCAAGAGGCTGGGATCTCTTTTCACCAGTCTCCAAGACTTGTACTGGAGATTCATCCTGCTCAATTTAATAGGTGGGAGGTAGAACTTCAGTTGCTTTAAGTTGTGTTTAATTATTAGTGAATTGGACCATTCATCCATATGGTTGTTGGTTTAGATTTCTTTCTTTAAAAACTGTCTGTTCATATCCGTTAATCATGTTCTTATAATATCGAAACAATTTTTTATGTGTCTTGGAGATGAGATGCTTATCAAAGAAACTTGCTGCAAAGACTTTTTTTTCCCCCCTCAAGCTAACTATTTTCCTTACAATTTTAGTTGGTTGGCTTTGTTTAAGCAAAACATTTTGTGATTTAATGCAACAAAAATCATCCATTTTATCTTCTATGATGCTCTCTATTACACGTCCTTCTTGACTTCCACAGCATTTGATGTAGCAGATCACTCTCTCTTAGTTATTCTCTGGTTTGTTTGTTTGTTTTTCAGTGATTGGTTCTCCCACTTCTTGTCTGGTCCCTCTTCATGCTCTTTTGTGGGTTCATCATTTATATCACTCCTCCAGCCATAGGTGTACTCCAAGACTGGGACAAGTATAGACAAAAATGACTTCCTTGAAACTGCCTATAATGTACCAAATTATCTTTTTTTTACCCGTGTTTCCCCCCTTTTTTCTCCCTCTACTACAATGCCATAGAAATATCAGTGAAGAAAGTAGACAGAGAACTATGTAATCCTCTGTGGTGTCAAAGCATCAAAGAAATGTGAGTATGAATGATTGATTCTTGTCAATAATTATCAGACTGAAGACTTTTCAAGTTACGAAAAAGATGCTTAAACAAAAAAAAAAAACCTCCTCACATATGACACATCTTTAATGTACACACACAGTATCTCTACCCTTCCATCAACATTTCATAATTATAATTAGTCATTTAATCAGTGTAATTAATATTACTTAACTTGTCTGAATCCGCTTCATTAATCCCTTTTAATACAGCTTCTGGTAGATTGCTAAAACATAAAATATTCTGAAAAAATGAAAATTTTCATTACAATAGCTATATTTTCTTCACATGTATTTATTTCAAAAGTCAAACGTTAACTTCTGGATTTCATAGGACTATACTCAGAAGTTCCTCTGAGCAGATAGATAGATATATTATAATAAAATAATTCCAATAATACAACTAATAATAATATTTTCAATTTGCATTTATTTGTATAGCACTTTTTTAAAGTGTTTCACATGCATAATCTCATTTTATTCTCATAATGCTGCTCACAATAATGCTGAGGAAAATGAGATAGTGATTAATTACCTTGTTCTAGAGGACACAGATAATAGCAGAATCAGTACTTGACTGGAGCCCAGAACTCCTTCCAAATTTACTAAAACTTTTAAAGCTAAGAGGTATCCCAAGGGATAGATCATTGCCCCTGAAATTAGAAAGATTTGAGCCTCAGACTAGCTATGTGACTCTGGGCAAGTCATTTAATCTGTCTGCCTCAGTTTTCACAATTTTAAAATTAAGATAACAATAGCACCTTCCTTATAGGATTGCTGTGAGGGTTAAGTGAGATAATGTTTGTAAAACATTAAATCCATGTTTAGAAAAATGGTCTTTTTTTTATATAGGGTAGATAGGTGGCATAGTGGATAGAGCATTTGGCTTGGAATCAGAAAGGCTTATCTTCATGAGTTAAAATCTGGCCTCAGACACTTAAAAGCTGTGTGACCCTGGGCAAGTCACTTAACCTTGCTTTGCCTCAGCACCTCCTCTGTAAAATGAACTGGAGAATGAAATGACAAATCACTTCAATGTCTTTGTCAAGAAAACTCCAAATGAGGCAGCTAGGTGGCACAGTGAATAGAGCTCTGGCCTTGGAGTCAGGAGGACCTGAGTTCAAATCTAGTCTCAGATACTTAACACTTACAGCTATGTGACCCTGGGCAAGTCACTTAACCCTGATCATCTCACCAAAAAGCAAAGACTTTAAAATTTAAAAAAAAAATAAAGCTCCAAATGGAGTTGTGAAGAGTCACTCACAATTGAAATAACTAAACAAAATTATTTCTATATAGCCATCTGAAAATTCACATAAGGCATACACATAGAGATTATACACATAATTCAAAACTTAAAGATAAAATTAAATGATGAAATTTTCTTGATTTTTAAAAAACAAATTTTAATTTAAAAAAAGAATTAAGTATACTATAAATAAATAGTTGAAAACCACTTTGATGATACTTTAAAGAAAATTTTTAAAAATGAAGTTTATTTGAATTGCTTAATTTAATAATAATAAAGTTAATTCATCTATCATTGTTCCTTAAACTTTTCTACATGTATTTAAATCTCATCAGATAATTTGTACATGGCTTATTTTTTGTTTTTTTATTAATTCCTTTTGTTTTTATGTCATAATTAATTGTTTATGTATGGGGGAGAGTTTTCCTTCCTGATGTTTGAGTTCTTCCTTGTTAAAAAGGAGAAAATTAGGGGGAGCTAAGTGATGTAGTGGATAGAGTTCTGACCTGAAGGCCGGAGTCAGGAGGGTCTTGGTTGTATGACCTTGGGTAAGTCACTTAACACTGATTGCCTCACCAAAAAGCAAAATAAATAAATAATAAAAGGGAGAAAATTGAACAAAATTATCAGATACAGTGAACACATCTAAAAATGTACACATTATTCCTTAATAGTCTCCTGACTCTCTGACATTAGGAGAACAGTTGTATGATATGTTAACCTGGGAGGTTCATTAGTTTTTGTTTTTGTTTTCAAATTCAGAGATTAGCTTCCTTTCAGCAGTCTTTTCATTTTATTTTAAATTGATTTTATTGATATCTTTCCTATGCTACTCACTTCTCCACCTTTATCCTTTCTTCTGTTCCTAGTTCTTATCACACGCAAAAAAAATGAAGAGAAAAAGAAAAAATAATCAGGAAAATATATCAATATATAAAAAAATCATAATGTAATTTCGTATGTCCTTTTGGGGATAAGCTTGTTCTTAGAAATTTTGCAACATTCAGATTCTATTACTTTCTGGTTGTTTTTTATTTCATCATTCTAGACATTGTGCATGATACTTTCCTGGATTCACTTACTTTACTTTGCATCAGTGTATGTACTTTTCACATTTTTCTCAGTTTGTCATTTCTTACAACTTCATTATATTCATGTGCCACAATTTAGAAAATCACTCCCTAGTTGATGGGCATATATTTTGTCTTTAGTTTTGTTTTCATTAACCTCATTGTAGTCAAAATGCATTTTGTTCTCTTTGTTCAACTTATTGCATTCTCTATAAGCTTACGTAAATGTTCGAGTTTCCATGGATTTTTTCACTGGTTATTTCTTCCTTCACAGTAATACTCCATTTACATTCATATATAATAGTTTTTAGTTAGCTATTCTCCTATTGATGGGCAGAAATTTTTTCTGTTTTCTATTTTTTTGCTACAACAAAGAATGTGTGTGTGTGTGTGTGTGTGTGTGTGTGTGTGTGTGTGTGTGTGTCTTGCTTATGGCTATATTTTAACTTTCTTGAGGCATATTCCTAAAAATAAAGTAAGTAACAAGGACTATTCATTTTTTCTTAGATCACTCCAAATTCATGTTCAAAATGGTTGGACCACTTTAGAAACCTATCAATATTATTTAATTGTGTGACTACCTACTAAACCACCCTGTACCTCCCCCCACAACATTGATTGTTCCAATTTTTGATCGTCTTTGATAATTTGCATTTTTCTTATGTAATCTGTGTTTGGGTATTTATTATTTATTGGAATTTTATTTCTTCCTGTTTCCAATTAAGAGAGAGAAATAGACAGATAGAAGTGACTAGAAGAGGAATTTTGATGATTCCTCTTCCCCCTCTCCACCTGGGTGTATGAGGGGTTCATAGCCACATTGTGCATGAAGCTGAGTGATAAGTTAGAGGGGAACAGATATCAATGCTGGCATTCAGATTGATTGCTGCTTCCCTTTGCTGTCTTTGAATTTTGGATCTCCTGATCACTACTCAGGGGACTACCATGTTTAATGGCTACCTTTGAAGCCAGGCGAACTAAACACCATGCCAACCAATGTCAGCTGATTTTGTTGTTGAGACTTTGAGGCTCTCTTATGAGTCCTTAGATGTGTGCAAATGTTTCTTCCATTTCCAGGGGTGAAGAATCTACATCCTCAAGGCCACATGTGTCCTTTTAGGTCCTCAAGTGCATCCCTTTGACTGAACCCGAATTTCATGGAACAAATCCCCTTAATAAAAGGATTTGTTCTGTAAAACTTGGACTCAGTCAAAAGGTTGCACCCAAAGACCTAGAAGGCCACATGTGGCCTCAAGGCTTCAGGTTCCCCACCTCTGATTGTGATTTTGGCCTTTCACATGAGTTAGATACAGTGACTCCCACCAAGCTTGCAAGCTAGAGGGGGAGACTGCTCCTCATTGCTATTTTCCTGATTTCCCAATATTTTTTTTTTATATTTTAACTTATTTCTAGGCATCTTGGCTGCAGGAAGTGAGAGCAAGCTGAGCAGTTTGAAGGTTTGAGCCCCTGGGGTATTCACCCCATCTCATCCACCCTGAGAGGACCTACAGGTCCGGCTGCTGTGGCCCTCCCAGAGGGGTGAGTGACAGCCACCCAGTTGGGGGATTAAGATGAAATTGGATTTTCCCAAGTGGCATTGAGACTTGGTTCCAAATTAGACATCCTGTGGCAATATAGCATTGTGGGAGACTGGTGATTAATGGCCACAGAGGAGGTGGAGGTCTAGGAAATCAGAAATTTGGTCAGCCTGTGACATCTCAGCCATTGAACTAAAGAACAGAGAGAACTGGAGCAGGGTAACAGTGTGGAGTGCTACACCAGGCAGAAAGGAAAGGAGGCTAGAATCTAGCTAAGACCAGTTCTGTACTCACTAAAGTCACTTGGTGTAGGGACTGAGGCTAGTGAAACGTGAATTCCCCAGGGTGGTGTGGGAAGAGGCAGAGACACCTTTGAGTTCCAACCTTCAGGGGATCTGCCATCAAAAGAAAAGGAATCAGAAACTGAATGATGGGGGCAACTAGGTGGCACAGTGGATAGAGCACTGGCCCTGGATTCAGGAGGACCTGAGTTCAAATCCGGCTTCAGACACATAATAACACTTATTAGCTGTGTGACCCTGTGAAAGTCACTTAACCCCATTGCCTAACCAAAACAAACAAACAAACAAAGAAACTGAATGATAAGGAACAAAAGAAAAAAGACTGAATTTATCAGAGATCTCAGAAGAAAATTCTGTTTAAAAAGTTGAGTGCACACAGATATGTCAACAGTTTAGCTATTAATAACAGAAGGGAAAATGGCATCTAAACAAACCCAGAAATCTCTGAGTAAATATAACAAGACAAAGAAAAATGAAACAACACGTGATGAGGCAGCAAAAACTTTGGATTCCCAAGAGAGTATGGAATCACAGCAGGATATTCCCAAATGGTACAAGAGAGAAATAAGAATCTTCAAAGAATGTATGGCCTATACAGGAGAAATAATTGACAGAATTGGAGAACTTGAATCTGTCTTAGCAAATCTCTCCAAAGAAGCAAAAGAGAAAAAAGCTTTAATTCCATAAGGAACACAAACTGAGAAAGAAACAAAGATGTATAAAGAATATGAATGAAAAACTGAAAGTTTAGAATAGAGAGAAAAGAGAATTAATGAAGATAACAAAGTGAAGAAATTCTTTTTAGAAAGACACAAAATATTTAAAAAACTAACAAAATAAGTTAAAGGAGAGAAGGGAGAATTTTAATCAACTAATGGATGAAGAAAAAAGAGAATTAAATTATGTAAAAGGAAGAATTAATTCCTTTTTTTATATTTTGAGTTTGAGATTCCCTCCCCTACCCATTGAGAAGGCAAGCAATATGATAACCCCTTATACCTGTGATGTCACTTAAATAACAACAATTAAAATGAGTGTTCTCCAATCTGCACTCAGTTCATCAGTTTTGTTTCTAGAGGTAAATAGCATTTTTCATTATGAGTCCTTAGGAATTACCTTGGATCGTTGTATTGCTCAGGGTAGTTAAGTCTTTCATAGTTGACCATCATTTCAGTATTGCTGTTTCTGTGTATAATGTTCTGCTAGTTCTGCTCACTTCACTTTTTACCAGTTTGCTTATGTCTTCCCAGGTTTTTCTGAAACTGTCCTGCTCATCATTTCTTATGGCACAATAGTATTCCATCACAATCATATACCACAGCTTGTTCAGCCATTCCACAATTAATGGGCATCCCTTAAATTTCCAATTCTTTGCCACCATAAAAATAGCTGCTATAAATATTTGTGTACTTATGTGTCCTTTTCCTTTTTCTTTGATTTCTTTGGGATAGAGACCTAGTTAGTGGTATTGCCTTTGGCCATAGTTCTAAGTTGTTCTCCAGAATGGCTGGACCAGTTCAAAACGCCATCAGCAACACATAAGTGCCCCTATATTTCCACATCCTGATCAGGATTTGTCATTTTCCTTTTCTGTCACATTAGCCAATCTGATAAGTGAGGTGTTACCTCAGAATTGTCTTAATTTGCATTTCTCTAATCAGTGGTGATTTAGAGCACTTTTTCAACTATTGATTGATAGCTTTGATTTCTCCTAAAAAAATGCCTGTTTCCTTTTTCCATTTGTCAATTGGGAATAGAGGGAGGAATTTAAGGGTGAAGACAAGAGAACCTACGAAAATAGGGTTTCCTTAAAATAACTTAAGCAAAAATAACTTAAGAAACAATAATATCTTTAAAGAGGATGGCTTTTTTAAAAATCCCAATTTAGAAAGTTGTATTAGAGAGAAGAATAAAACATAAATCTAACTCATAACTTTACATATGAACGTATTAAATAATCCAATAAAATGAGTTACAAATTGAATAAGAAAACAAAACTCCAAAATCTATAGCTTATTAGTTTTAAGAGTTATTTTTTCCCCTCTTCATTCTTTTTTTTTACTTTAAAAAAAAGTCTTTGCTACATGAAGTGACTCCCATGAAAGGAGTACTAAAATAAATTAGTTAACATAACAACAAATTATATCAATAAAGAATTTAAAAGAAAAATAAATATATTTTAATTTATTTCATTAAATATTTCCAAATTATGTGTCAATGAATTTTTAACATCCATTTTTTAAAAATTTTGAGTTCTAAATTCTCTCCTTCCCTCCAATCCATCCCCCACCTTTTGAGAAGGCAAGCAGTTTATCAATTATACATGTGAAGTCATGCAAAACATATTTCCATTTTTCCCATGTTGCAAAAGAAAAGACATACACATACACAAAACAAAACAAAAATAAAGGTTTTTTTAAGTATGCTTCAATCTGATGAATTCTAAATTTGGAATTGTTTCTGATTAATATCTTGACCAGAGCATCTAAGTCTTTCAAAGTTGATCATCCTTACAATATTGCTGTTACACGTACAATGTTCTCCTCATTCTACTCACTCCATTTTGAACCTGACATTGTCTATGATCCATAGCTAGAATTCCCCAAGACATATATTTTTCCCTTGCCTCCATTCATTCCTTTTCTATCACCAGTGTTTTGTTTAGTTTTTTGTTTGTTTAGGGGGTTTTTTTGTGTTGTTTTTTTTTAAAGAAATTTGTTTGCCAAATCTGAAGAGCTGTGAGCTTAAGTGGAAGAAAGTTTGGGGATATGGCTTGAAGGATCTATATATTACTAACTCTTTTTCCTTCTATTTTTGCTATTTTCAATAAACTATGCTGCCACAAATGTATTGAGAAGCTAGGTCCTGTAAATGTGTGAGATTATGGTGATAAAGAGGAATTAGATACTAGGAGGGGACTCAAGAGTTATAGAGTTCATTTCAAGTAGATAATTCCTAACTGATTACCACCAGGAAGGAATCAAAGAATTTACAAGATGGACTCCATCTGATGGTTAATTGGGGTATGTAACCTTTTTTTCTTTTTTAAATTTTATTTTAGACTCAAATACTAGAACACAAATCAGAATAGAGAAAAGAAAAAAATATGAACTTAAATATTGGAACTTGAATGAAAAGTAAGAAAAGGAAAAAAAAGCATGTCATGTGCATAGAGCATAAGAAAGGATTCAAAATATGTAATGAGAAAGCCTGCATGATAAATACTACACATTGTGTCCATCTGCGCTTTCTTGTAAGTTTTCTTTTGTTCTCTGCTGTGCATTTTCCACTTTATTCTTTCTTTCACCCTTCCTCCCTCCTCACCCCCCCCCAAAAAAAGCTACAATTAATTGTGGATATATTTCTACATAGATTTTATATATATATATATGTATATATATATGTGTATATATATACGTGCACACACACACACACACACACACATATACATACATATATACACCTATATACATACATATTTAGACATATTCTTTCCTTGACAAATTCTGCTCCTGATCTTTGTTTTTATGTTTGTGCATATCTCTTGTTTCCTATACCTACTGATTCCTCTACTTTACTTCTACCTGCTATCTTGACTTCCTATTACTTAGCCTTCCCCCCTCCAAGAATCCCTCCCCAATCCTCCCATTTGCATAAACCTAAACAACCTTCTATTGCCCCCATAACCTATTCCTCATCCTCCCTTCTAGAGTTCACTCCTTTATCCTCCCATTCCCATAGATCTAAATACCCTTCTATATACCCCTTTAACCAATTCTCTTACCTCCCCTCTAGAGTTTCCTCCCTTGTACTCTCCCCCCCATCACCTTACCACTTTATTTCTTCTGAATTTAGAAGACTTTTATACCCTTCTAGATATATATGTATTGTTCCCTCTTAAACCCATTCCCTGTGAAAGTAGGTTACCAGAGTTACCAGCGCTCCTCCCCCATCTAATTCCTTTGTATCAGTTCTTCCTCTGCCACCTCATTTGTATAATAGTTACTCTTTTTAGCTGTTCCTAGATGGTTTTACTTTTTAAAGTCATATCACACTCAGGTCTACCCCAATCTTTCTTACAAACAACCCAATTACCAATGGCAATCTTAGAGATACATTTTTAAATATATAAACAGTAAGTAGTCTGCCCTTATTGTACCCCTTGTAATCAGTCTTTGGTATGTACCTTATGTTTTTCTTGGCTCTTGTATGTCAAATCTTTTATTAAGTTCAGTTTTCTTTTTTTTTAAAAAAAGTCTGACAGTTGATCAAATGTCCATTTTTTTTTTCATTCAGGATTATGCTTAACTTTGCTAGGTATGATATTTTTGGCTGGAGCCTGAGTTCTTTTGCTCTTTGATATATGTAGTGTTCCAAGACCTGTGGTCCTTTAGTGTCTCTGCTGCTAGGCCTTGTGTGATTCTAATTGTGGCATCATCATATTTACATTTTTTTCTCGTTGCTTTTAATATTTTATCCTTGAGCTGGGGATTTCAGAATTTGACTACAATGCTGCTATGAGTTTGCCTCATAGGATCTTTTTCAAGTGGTGATCAGTGGATTTTTTCTGTTTCCACTCCCCACCTCACCGCCATTCTAATGTTTCAGGACAATTTTCTTTAATTATTTCTTGTATCATTGTATCAAGTATATTTTTTTGATCATAGCTTTCAGGTAGTCTAGTTATTTTTGTATTTTCTCTTCCTCATCTGTTCTCCAGATAAAGTGTTTTTCTTGTGTTTTACTTTCTCTTCTATTTTTTTCATTCTTCATGTTATATTAAATGATTTCCTGATCTCATAATTCACTGGCTTCACATTGCTCAATTCTAATTTTCAAGGTGCAATTTTCTTCCGCAAGATTCTGGATCTCCCTTTCTAATTGGTTTACTTGCTTTTCATAATCTTCTTCTTTTTCTTGGATTATTCTTTTCTTTCTTTTTTTTTTTTAGTTTTTCCTCTATCTCTGTCACTTGATTTTCAAACTCTTTTTTAAGTTCTTCTATGAATTCTTTCTGGGCCGGTAACCATTTTATGTTATTCTTTGGGGTAGAAGAGGGTTTCTTTGCTTCAATATACTCATCTGAAGATGAACCCCAGTCTTCTCTATTCCTGTAATTAATTTTCTATGGTTGGATTCTTTCTTTTTTGCCTGTACATTTTTTTTTGTAGTAATAGCTTGATTTTTGTAATCACCTCTAGCCCTGGGTTATGGGGGTTGGTACCTCTTGCCTCAGATCTTCAGTTCTCCCCTCTAGCCTGGAACCAAAGCTAGACTTCTAGGCTCCTGTAAGTGCCCACAGCCAGGGTCATTCTCCCCCATGCTTCTTTACTCACCAGGCATGTGTGTGCTGGTTCCTTCTCATCCCCACTGCTCTCCACAGCACATCTGGATCTGGCATTCCTTGTCAGCAGAGGTTGCCTTGATCTTCCCCTGCTCAGATGCCCAACTCTCCTCACTATCATGGGGGTAAAAGTTTCTGTGGCTGGGGCTGAGGTAGTCTCCCAAACCAACTAACCTCAGACCTTGCCTCTTGTTTAAGCAACTTGCTGCTTGTTGCTAACCCAGACGCCAGCCTGGAGATGTTTACTCTTCACAGGGACCAACCTCATGCTAGGGTTTTTCTTCTCATCTTCTCAAATTGTCTCAGGAATACCCCTGTTGTGCCCCTATGATTATTTATTTTTACCTGCACATTGTTCACCCTAAGGTGCTATTTTATCTCTTTAGTTGGGGAAATTCTTGAGAGCTTGGGATTTTCTAACCTACTCCGCCATCTTCCCAGAATTCTCTTTACTACAGTCTTTAGGAGGGCTGTACCACTCATAGGCCAGAAATGACCTGAAGTTGGTACTGAGTAGATGATTCAAGGAGAACATGACCTGGTGACACCAAGAATGTTGCATTCTCTCATGAAACAATTAACAAAATAGTGTGCTGCTTTTTTGTAGGCCTAAGAAAGGTAACATCGAAGTCAGCTCAGAATATTTATATTTTAATGCCACTACTGCAGTGCCCCAAGTATCACAGAAAGATACACAAATGTAATACTGACTATCAGTATTTTGGATCACATTTTCCAATACTTTTATGGTTTAACTACTGGGGATGGTTCTATACACAAAGAGATCAAAAAGGGGGAGGGGAAAAGACCTACTTGTACAAAAATATTTATAGCAGGTCTTTTTGTGGTGGCAAAGAATTAGAAAATTGAGGAGATTCCCATCAATGAGGTACTGTGTGAACAAGTTTTGGAATTGTTGTTTGTCCTTTGTTCTCAAAGCAGACCATGACATCAGGAAGGTGATGTCATGACTTGCAATCCAATTGGATTTAAGTAAAGGAGGGCTGTGCAAAGTTACCAGCCTCACTTTCCCCTCTGGAGCCATCTGGACCCAGTGGCAAGACATAGATCAGGATAACTGGAGATGGACTTGGATGCAGCAGGAGACCTTGACCTTTTGAAGCTAAGTTCTTTCCCAGGTATCAGTTTCACTGAGGCAATGTTCATACAGTGATTAAGGCTAGGTAAGAAATGAGGCAAAAAATGACCTCTTTTACCTAATCAAAAATAAATAAATCTTGAAGGGGAAGATGCTCAGAAAACAAAAAGAATTGCTATTGACATTCACTTGGAGCCATCTGGTCTCAAACAATGACCAGGTGGGACTTGGGTTGGGGCCTATTGTTGGCCAATCAATGAGACCAGAGTGATTTGGCTTTAAGGCTTGGTCCTTAAGAAAGAAATCTAGTCAATAAATACCAAGATTTCTTTCTAGATTTCAGTAATCAAAATTTATATTCCTTTGGGCAGAGCACCCACGGGTAAGGGTATGATACCTTATGTGGACAGTGGGAGAGAAAGGAGGAAAGGAGAGGAGAAAGGAGGAAAGGAGAGAAGAAAAGAGGAGAGGAGAAAGGTAGGAGCTGCATTGCCCAATTGAACTGGACAGTTGGGTCCCCAGTGGGGCAGCTCACACAACCCTTAGGTTCTTGTTTGTCCTTCATTCTTGAAGAAGATCATGACATTAGGAAGATGATGCCATGGCTTGCAAGTGAATAGGATTTAAGTGAGGGAGGGTTATGCAAAGTCACTAACCTTATTTTCTTCTCTGAAGTCATCGGAGCCCAGTGGCAAGATATAGATCAGGATGACTGGAGATGGCCTAGATACCATGGGAGACCTTGACTTTTTTAAGCCAAGGCCTTTCTCAGATCTCAGTTTGTCTGAGGCAATGTTCATGCAGTGATTAAGATTAGATAAGAATGAGACAAAGGATGTCCTCTTTTACCTATTCTAAATAAATAAACAAACAAACAAAAAAGCAAATAAAATTTGGAGTGGAAGACATCTGGCCAAAATACAAACAATTGCTAGTTACACTCCTTCTGAACCATCAGAGCCCAAACAATGATGAAATGAGGCTTGTGCAGTTCCAGTTAGTCAGCACAACTATTCTTTCCTTCCTTCCTTTCTTCCTTCCCTCCTTCCCTCTTCTTCATTTCTCCTCTCTCTCCCTCTGCCTACATAGGGAATCATTCCCTTACCTGCAAGTGGTCTCTCCAGAGAAATATAAATTTTGATCACTGAAACCTCACAAGATATCTTGGGGTTTACAGGTTAAATTTCTTTTTTGAGGACCATACCTTAAACCCAAGTTACTCTGGTTCTTATTGATTGGCCAGCAATAGGCCCCAGCCACGCAGCTCAAGAAAATTGAAAAGAAACACTTAAAAAAAATTCAATAAAACACGATAACTTAAATTCTCAAAATAAAAGAAGGTATAAACAACATTGAAAAAAACCAAAATAATTGAAATAAATAAAACACAAGTCAAAAATTAAAAATAACATAATGCTTTACTTAATGTAATACAAAAGAGAAAAACTAAGTTGCCAATATAAAAAAAATGAAAAAGGAGAATTCAAATTGGAAATCTTTTCTCAATTGTATGAAGGGAATACTATCATGTTATGAGAAACAATGTGCAGTCAGATTTCAGAAAAATCTAGAAAGACTTACAATGAACTGATGCTGAGTGAAGTGAGCATAACCAGGAGAAGACTGTACATAGTAACAGTGATACTTTACAATGATCAAATGTGAATGAAGTAGCTATTCTCAGCAACATAATAATCCAAGACAATTCCAAAGGACTCAAGATGAAAAATGCTATCTACCTCCAGAGAAAGAACTGATGGAATCTGAATGTAGATCAAAAAGTAATATTTTTCATTTTCTTTATTTTTGTGTGTATTTTTTGGGGTCTGTGTCTTCTTTTACAACTTGACTAATATGGTAATATTTTTGCATGATTGGGCATGCATATCAAATTGTTTGCTGTTTTAGGGAGGGGGAAGGAGGGAGGAAGAAAAATTGGAACTCAAAATTTAAAAAAAAAAGAATGTAAAAAAAGTGTCTTTACATGTAAGTGGGAGAAAGTAAAATATTTTTTAAAAAAGAAATTCTACCACTATAAACCAAAAGCCTATATATTTGTATGAGGATAAATGTTTAACAACATGTGCTTTTAGTTGTATACATGATTTATCTGAGCATTTTGAGTCTAGATTTATAAAGTCATATATTATTATCATTTTTATTTAGTCAAATAGTTTATAAAATTGGTATCCTTTATCTTCTTTATCATGATTTCTACAAGTTATCTTGTAAGAAAGAAAAATTCTGTCAATCTTCTTTTTTCCCCTCAGATTTCTGTACAAACAAAGAAGTAAACAACTATTTTATGAAAATCTGTTAACAATATATTGATCTCCTCATGCCTGGAAATTTTTTTAGTTTCCAAGAATATTTTTAAAAATATATGAAAATCCCATCTGCAACTTAGTTTAATTCATTTTTGCTGATTATTCAGAAATAAATGCTACAACTCATAGGGTCAATAATTACAATTCATACAATTATTACAAGGGATTTTAAATTAAAATTATAACTGACATCTGCAGGAAAGTAATAACTAATCACAGTCTACACAATTGTTTCATATAATATTCCTAACAAGATTTTTTTGTTTTGAACTGAAAAATTTTAATAATTTTGTATTTAATGCAACTTAGTTTGTTTTATATGCTGAGACAGCTGCCAACAATGATTTTGTCAATAGAGCTAACATATTTGTTTAGTACAGCTCAAATTCAGCTCTTGCAGTTGAACATTTGTCTCCCATTTTAAATTATAGTAAATTAATAAACATAGGCAATCTATATTGTTACGCTAGAAAATGTAACTAATGAACAAATTATTTCTGTTCAAAGATTCTTAGGAATCCATGAAGAACTCTTAAGCAAGGGTTTTTGTTTTTGTTTTTATTTTGCAGAAATGTGGTGATCTCTTTAACATATATAACCATCAAATTCTTCATATACCTTTCAATCTTACCTTTCCCTCTTATTCACTAACTTGCATTAAAAATTTATAACAGTTTTCAAAATTGCATCTTGCATACATCCATTTTTAATTTAATCAAAATAAACAATCCTTAGTATTTCAATATATTTCCCTATAATTGTCACAATTGAAGAAAAATTTATTTTTTGGTTGAAACTCCATCCTGAATCAGTTCAACAAATGTACACAGGCATACAAATACCCTGGTTACTCCCTACTGGAGATATCTCTGAATAGTGGTTTCCTTGCTTGTATTTTCATACAGAAAAATAAGAACTCTGAAAATGGCTAAATATATTGTACCTGAAATCTATGTAGCCAATTTCCCACAGCCATAATATGATAAAACTTTGGTGTACAGATCTATCTAGCAATCAAGCAATAAACATTTATTTGATTTATACTATATGCCAGACACTTCTCTAGGAACTAGGATACAAAGACAAAAATAAAATAATTCTTTTCCTTTAGGAACTTATATTCTACTAGGTAAAGAAAACATATACATACCTCAATATATACTATGGAGTATGTTTGAGAATATGCCAGCAGGGGGCTACATGCAAAGCTGAATTCTCTGGCTAATTTCAATGACACATGAAACTCAATGCTGAAGGACTTGTGATTTAGGATGACTAAGCAATCTCCTTATTGGTCCTTTGGTCCCTGTGATGAAAAGGAAGAGTTACTTCATCAAAGATAATTATTCATTGATCCAGAAAGAAGGGACCACCCAATAAATTTAGGAGTAACTCCATCTTCTTCTACTGCACTCTCTGTCTCTGTCTCTCTGTCTCTCTCTCTCTCTCCCTTCCTCTCTCTCTCCATCTGCCAAATGGGCAGGAACTCTGTAAGATTTGCTTTCTTAAACTTTCAGAAAGGGAAAAGATCCCCTTTCCCTTCCAATGGTGACTGTTTGTATGTGGCCATGGTCACTCTTGCTGCCTGATCCTAGACTTTAGACCCTGAAGTGCTTCTTCTTCTTTGGCTTCCTTCTGTGAGAATATGTGATTGGATAGTGATCATCAGATGGATGTTTCTGTCTTTGAAGGCAACCTTGTGAGCTCAAGTAGTCTCTAGAACTCTCATTGTAGCAGGCTGAAAACAGGGAAAGTTATCTGCAGCTCTAACCTTCTTAGTGAAGAGTCCTATGAAAAGGATGAGCCTAAGTCATGAAATGGTTAGCCAGAAGATTTGCACTTGAGAAAGCTGTTCATTCAGTGAATAACAGATTTGAAGATGAAATGGATATTCAGGAATCCACTAATTGTTTCATGTTTTCATATCTTAAACATCAATTACATAGAAGAGTATAATAGAAATTATAGTCTGATATTTCATATTTTAAATCTTTTATTCAATGCACTTAAGAGCCCTTTAGTGTCTCAAGCATTTATTTTATGGAAAGGAAATCAATAACTAACCCATATATCTTATCTATTTTGAACGTTGAATAATATTCATTTTTTCCAATTTATTTATTTTTAGTGTTCAACATTTACTTCCACAAGATTTTGAGTTGCAAATTTTCTCCCCATCCCTCTCCTCCCCGAACCCCATGATGGCCTGCATTCTGATTACTCCTTAACCTAATCTGTTCTTCCTTCTATCACCCCCCTTCTCTTATCCCCTTCCCCTTCTATTTTCTTTAGGGTAAGATAGATTTTAATACCCCTTTGCCTGTGTATTTTATTTCCCAGTGACATGCAGAAATAATTTCTAGCATTCATTTCTAAAACTTTGAGTTTCAAATTCTCTCCCTTCCTCCGTCCCCACCCACCCTTATTGAGAAGGCAAGCAAATTAATATAGGATTTACACTGCTGTCATGCAAAACACTTGCATAATAGTCATGTTGTGAAAGACTAACTATATTTCCCTCCATCCTATCCCAGTCCCCATTTATTCTATTCTCTCTTTTGTCTCTGTCCCTCCTCAAAAGTGTTTACTTCTGATTACCCCCTCCCTCAATCTTCCCTCCCTTCTGCTATCCTCCCTTTCTTATCCCCTTCCCCCCTATTTTCCTGTAGGGCAAGATAGATTTCCATGCCCAATTTAGTGTGTATGTTATTCCCTCCTTAAGCCAAATCCAACGAGAATAAGATTCACTTATTCCCTGTCACCTTCACCTTCTTTCCCTCTACTATAAAAGCGTTTTCTTGAGACTTTTATGTGAAATAATTTACCCCATTCTACCTCTACCTTTCTCCTTCTCCCAGTACATTCTTTTCTCAGCCCTTAATTTTCTTTTTTAGATATAATCCCTTCATATTCAACTCACCCTGTGCCCTCTGTCTATATATATATACCCTCTAACTACCCTAATGATGAGAAAGGTCTCATGAGTTACAAATATCATCTTTCCATATAGGAATGTAAACAGTTCAACATTATTAAGTCCCTTATGATTTCTCTTTCCTGTTTACCTTTTCATGCTTCTCTTGAGTCTTTGGAAGTATTTGAAATTCACTTTTTCTATTTAACTCTGGCTTCTGAAGAATGCATTAAATTCCTCTACATCATTGAAAGTCAATGTTTCCCCTCATTTGCTGGATAAGTGATTCTTGGTTTTAATCCTAGATCCTTTGACCTCTGGAATATCATATTCCAAGCCCTCCAGTCCCTTAATATAGAAGCTGCTAAATCCTGTGTTATCCTGATTGTGTTTCCACAATATTTCAACTGCTTCTTTCTGACTGCTTGCAATATTTTCTCTTTGACCTAGGAACTCTGGAATTTGGCTATAATATTCCTGGGAGTTTTCCTTTGGGGATCTCTTTCAGGAGGTGATCAGTAAATTCTTTCAATTTCTATTTGACCCTCTGGTTCTAGAATATCAAGGCCATTTTCCTTGATAATTTCTTGAAAGATGATGTCTAGGCTCTTTTTTTGATTATGGCTTTCAGATAGTTCAATAATTTTTAAATTCTCTCTCCTGGATCTATTTTCCAGGTCAGTTGTTTTTCCATTGAGATATTTCACATTGTCTTCTATTTTTTTATTCTTCTACTTTTGTTTTATAATTTCTTGATTTCTCATAGAGTTATTACCTTCCATTTGCTCCATTTTAATTTTTAAGGAATTATTTTCCTGTGAGCTTTTGGACCTCCTTTTCCATTTGGCCAGTTCTGCTTTTCAAGGCATTCTTCTCCTCATTGGCTTTTTGGACCTCTTTTGCCATTTCATCTAGTCTATTTTTTAAGGAGCTATTTTCTTCAGCATTTTTTTGTCTCCTTTAGCAAGATATTGACTTGTTTTTCATGAATTTCTTGCATCACTCTCATTTATCTTCCTAATTTTTCCTCTACTTCTCTTACTTGCTTTTCAAAATCCTTTTTGAGCTCTTCCATGGTGTAAGACCAATTCATATTTTTCTTGAGGGCTTTGGATGTAGGAGCTTTTAATTTGTAGTCTTCTGGTTTTAAGTTTTGATCTTCCTTGTCACCAAAGTAAGATTCTATAGTATGACTTTTTTTCCTCTGTTTGCTCATCTTCCCAGCCAATTGCTTGACTTTTAAACTCTTTGTTAAGGTAGGCTCTGCTTTCAGTGTGAAGGTTGTACTGTCCCAAGATTCAGGGATTTTGTGCAGCTGTTGTTAGGGAGCTGTAAGTTTTCAGTTCTTCCAAGGTGGTATGATGTAAGGAGAGGTGTTTACTCCTCTCCTGGCCTGTGCTCTGGTCTCTGATTCACCCAGAAGCACTCATTTCTGCCCTGGAAATGAGAGGAATGTTCCCTCTCCACTGCTGCCACAAGCTTTGCTATGCCAGTGCTCCTCCTCACCCCAGGACTGCTACCCAGGACTGGACCCAGATCCAAGCATTGGCAAAGCAAGAAAGCCCTGTCTCAGCACCAGCAAAAAGATCCCTGCAAGCCTCCTCTGATCAGCTAGCTGCTTGATCCCCCCACCATCTGTGGGCTAAGAGCTCCAGAAGCAGCCGCTGCTGCTGTGGCCACTATCCTGGGGCTGTGCTAGCAACAAGGGCTGGACCACGCTCCTCTTTCACCCAGGTACAACAGACCTTTCCCATTGATCTTCTAAGCTGTCTTTGGCATTTGTGGATTGAGAAGTCTGGAAATCAACCCAGTTCCCCTTGATTCAGTCTCCTGAGGCCTACTCTGGGTTTGCTGGGCCCTAGTCTTTGCTGGCACTATCCACTTTGAACTGTTGTCCTCGCCCAGCCTGGAACAACCTTTCCCACCCAACAACAGGTTGTGTTGGGTGGGAAATTTGTTTCACTCTGCCTTTTTGTGGGTTCTGCTGCTCTAGAATTTGTTTAGACTCATTTTTACAAGTATTTGGAGGGGTTTGGGGGAGAGCTCAAGCAAGTCACTGCTTTTACTCTGCCATCTTGGCTCTGCCCCCAGTACTATTATTTTTTTTAAGAAGGAACCTTGTTTATCCCTTTAGGGACTGCCCTAAACATAAGCCAAACTTAAAGTTAAAATGAATTTTTCTAAGGCTCTTGGATAGGGCTGTAAAGAGCCAAAGACAACAAAAGGAAAAACCTGACGTCTCTTTTGAGAGTCCAAGTTTTCCAGAGCTGGATTCAGTCATAATGTAAACCTAAAGTCAGGATCCCATCGTGGGAGAAAGCATCTCCACACCCCTATGAGAGCGATAGTTTAGTTTTATATATGTTAAGAAAATATGAGGTAATTTTAGGAAGGATAGAGACTCTAGCCCTAGGAGGGATCCTAAAAAGCCTTGAGTAGTAAGTGGCATCTCTGAAGTACTAAGGGACTCATTAGTTTTGTTTTGCATTAGTAAAGAATGTTCTCAAACTAAGGCTTTTCAACAAAATGGCAGATTGTCTACACATAGCATTTTGTCTTTTGAACTTTTTCCATTGGGTTATTGTTGTTTTGTTTTGTTTTCTTCATAGACTGCAAGCTTGTTGAAATAAAGAATGGTGTCGGTCTCATATTTCTTGTGTTTAAGCCTAAATTATCTAGAATTACTCTCTGTTCATGATAACTATTTAATAAATATGTTATGTTTAGGAATGGCAACACTATGCTAAACACTTTTTTCTAAAGTCTCAGATGTAAAGGCAATTCTTTAACTAGGTATAAACTGACGTCAAGGAGTTCATTATCTCTCATACCCTCATATTCAATCTGTTGCCAAATCTAGGTGATTCCCTCTTTGTCACATTTCTCCAATGCAATCCCTTTCTCTCCATTGATACACCCTGATACAGACCCTCATCACCTTTCACCTGATTTATTTCAACAGCATTCTCTTTGGTCCCTCTGCCTCACTTCTCTCCCCATTACAGTTGATCTTCCTTCCAGCTGTTAAATCAATCTGGAAGCATGTTTAATCATTCTTCCCCTACACAATAAACTCCAGTGACTTCTAGTTGTCTCTAGAATGTGATGATGGTGATGATGATAACAATTAATATTTGTATAGTGTTTACTATTTTCCAGGGACTTAACAATTATTATCTCATTTGGTTCTCAGAGCAACCATACAAGGTAGGTGTAGTTATTATTATTCATTTTACAGATAAGGAAAATGACACAACTGTGGACAAATTTGAGCTCAGATTTTCCTGACTTCAAGCCCAGGCCTCTACCCACTTTACCACCTAATTGTCTCAAATATTAAATCTTTTGTTTAACTTTTAAATCATGTTTGGCTTTTTAAATTCATAACCTAGCCCCTTCCTATCTTTTCTGCCCTTTCACTCTCCATGTAAGTCAGTTATGCTATAATACTTGTTTTGAAAATGTGAACTTGTTCTATGATTAATATATTAAAGAATAATTTGAACATAATTTTAATTTCAATTTTGCTTAGACATTATTTCATCAGCAAGAGACAGAGAATGCAGAAAACTACACAATTGCACAATAGTTTATAAGTTGTAGCCCTTCAGCCATTTGCTTTCACAAACAAACTTCAGGTTTCTCTCAAGGTTAAGTACCATATTTATCACATATGTTCTGGTACAGTAGGCACTGTAGTTAACGGAAAGCTGGTCTACACCCACACACTACACTTCCCCTTCGATCACAGTAGAGGGGACAGTTTGGCCACGGTCCTGAATTGCACCCCAGTGGTGGCAGGTGCAGGCTGAGCAGAGCTCAAGGACATAAATACCACCACTATTTGTTATAGTATTTATGTATTTCTTAAGCACTTAATATATATAAAATTGTACTGCCCTTTTATTATGTTCCTATCCTTTTTATGTGTTACTAATAAAGTTTTTTTTTCAGTATTGTGCCCTTAACCTCATTTTTCCCATTAGCTGTACAGTATTTATTATATTATTTTGCATTGTGCATTGATTTTTAGGAACACATACATATGCCATGTTATAGCAGAACTGACAGTACTCTGCTATTGATTGACATGGAACTTCTTGATGTTTCTTGTACAAGACATTCAATCTCCCATCTTCATGTATTTTCATTGGCAGGCCTCCATTCCTGGGAGGCTCTTCCTCCTCATCTCCATTTTTTGGCTTTTCTAACTTCTCTTAACTTCTTACAAGTCTCAAATAAAACCCCATCTACTACAAGAACCCTTTCCTTTCTTCCCCAATTACTAGTGTGTTCTCTCTGAGATTACGCCCAATTCATTCTGTATACAACTTGTGTCTATATAATTGTTTGCATTTTGTAGAATGTATCATTGAGAGCAGAAGCTGTTTTCATCTTTCTTTATATCCCCAGAATATATCCCAATGCCTAAAATGTGGTAATCACTTAACAGATACTTATTGACTGACTGACCTATGATTTGAATTTCTTAATGAAATTAGGTGATTGGAGAAAATTGCAACTGTCAAACTTATTTTTGATGCAAGAAGAGTCTCCATAGTCTGTGACTTTCCCCAACCCTATGCACATTACCTGCCATAAGAAAAACAAAACAAAATAAAAAATGCTCAGAGGTTTATGGTGGTGGTTTCTCACTCTGAAAAGAATTTCAATCAATTAAGTTCAGAATGTTGGCTAATGAAAAATAGTAGATAGGTTACATAATAGTTTTTGTTAGGCAGTTGAAACTGCCAAATACATTTTGCTTTTTAAACATTTGGCTTTCATGTTTGACCTCAGAAATGTTAATTATTAAGAAAAACTACATCAGAGCAACCAAAGATAATTAGTTATGTTGTCTTTTTTTTTTCTGGGTTCAGCAGCTTTTTCTTTTTTTTAATCTTTTTTTAAATTAATTTATTTATTTTTCAGTTTTCAACATTCACTTCCATAAGCTTTTCATCTTTAAATTTTCTTCCCCACTCTTCCCACCTCCCTCCCCAAGACAGTGTGCAATACAATATAGGCTCTATGTATATATTCTTATTAAACATAATTTCACATTAATCATGTTGCATAGAAGAATTAGAACCAATAGGAGGAACCACAAGAAAGAAGAAACAAAACAGAACAGAAGAAAAAAAAGAACAAATAGTATGCTTTGATTTACATTCAAACTCTGTAGTTCTTTCTCTGGATGTGGATAGCATTTTTCATCATGAGACTTTTGGAGCTGTCTTAGATCCTTGCTTTGCTGAGAAAAATTAAGTCTATCAAAGTTAGTCTTCAAAAAACATGGCTGTTACTATGTACAATGTTCTCCTTGTTCTACTTACTTCACTCAGCATGAGTTCATGTAAGTCTTTCCAGGTTTTTCCTGAAATCTGCCTGCTCATCATTTCTTATAGCACAACAGTATTCAATTACATTCATGTACCACAACTTGTTAAGCCATTCCCTAATTGGCGGGCAACACCTCGATTTCCAATTCTTTGCCACCACAGAAAGAGCTGCTATAAATATTTTTGTAAATGTGGGTCATTTTTCCATTTTTATGATCTGTTTACAATACAGGCCTAGTAGTGGTATTGTTGCATCAAAGGGTATGCACAGTTTGGTTGCCCAAGAACTGTACATCCTTTAATGTGGTTAGGAAGGAACCTAAATTCAGAGACGAGTTCATTGTGAGAGTAAGAGAGAAGTGGTTAGTTCCACTCATAATTATCAATGAACAAGAGAATCAAGAAGAGGGATGGAAGGGTCAGCAACCTAGAGGGAGGATTACAGTCAGAGAAGGGGGGAAAGGTATAGAATGCACTAAATAATATCAGAATTATGTTATCTATACCATCAGGAGAAATTTATACTATGGGAACAAATAAACTCATTTCCTTAATTTATTCAGTAAGCTTTTATTGAATTGTTGTTGTTCACTTGTTTTAGTCATGTCTAACTCTTTGTGATCCTATTTGGGGTTTTCTTGGCAAAGATGCTGGAGTGGTTTTTTATCTTCAAGGAGTGGAAAGATGAAATATTCATACTAAAACAATAAAATAATGTAATTTCTAAGCTGAAAGTGTACTAAAATCTATGTATTTCCACTCACACCTGAATAAAGATCTCCTCTATACTGTCACTGATGATCTGGGTTCTTTTGAAAATCCTCCAATGTTGAAGAACTCATTAGCTCTCAAAGCAACCCATTCTATTTTTACATAGCTCTTAATGTTTAGGAAGTTTTAGTTTGTTTGTTTGTTTGTTTTTCTTACATCAAATAACTGATTTCTGAAATTTCTGTCCATGGCTCCTAGTTTAATCTTCCTGGACCAAGAATAAAAAAAAAATACTTTTTGAAACAAAGGTTGTTTCCCATGTGAGACTTTTTTCCTGAACCCCTTAGTGATAGTGCTTTTTCCCCACAATACCTTTTATTTATTTTTAAAATATTTTATGTGTACTTATATGCACACATGTTATTTTACCAGACAGAATAACTAAGAACTAAAAGAGTTTCATTTCTGCCTTTGTATCCATTGACAAAGTGCCTGATGTATAATAAGTATTCAATACACAACTTGTCTATAATTGATTATATCCCTTCAAATACTTCAAGACAGCTATCATGTTGTGCCAATCCTCCTGATCTTTCTCCCTCACTTCCAGTCTTATTTTTTTTCAGGGCAAACATCTCTTGCTCTTTCTTTTTTTAATTTTTTTTGAATTTATTTAGTATTTTATTTTCCCCTGGTTGCACATAAAAGCAATTTTTAACATTTATTTTTAAAACTTTGAGTTCCAAATTCTCTCCCTTCCTGCCTCCCCACTCCCTTCATTGAGAAGACAAGCAATTCAATATAGGTTATACATGTGTAGTCATGCAAAACATTTCCATATCAGTCATGTTGTGAAAGAAAATAGAACAAAAAAAAAACTTCAAGAAAAATAGAGATGAAAAAAAAGCATGCTTCAATATGTGTTTAGACACATATTCCTCTGGGGATGGATAGCATTTTTCATCATAAGTCCTTTCGAGTTGTCTTGGATTGTTGTTTTGTTGAGACTGGCTAAGTCATTTACAACTGATCATCTTGTAATACTGCTGTTACTTTGTACACAGTATATTTCACTTTGCATCAGCTCATGTAAGTCTTTCTAGGTTTTTCTGAGAGCATCTTGATCATCATTTCTTATGGTACAATAGTATTCCATCACAATCACATACCACAATTTGTTCAGCTATTCCCCAGTTAATGGGAATCCCCTCAATTTCCAATTCTTTGCCATCACAAAAGAGCTGCTATAAATATTTTTGTACATATGGGCCCTATTCCTTTTTTTTTTTTTACCTTTTGGGATACAGACTTAATATCGTTATTGCTAGGTCAAAGGATATGAATGGTTTTATAGCCCTTTGGCCATAGTTCCAAATTGCTCTATAGAATGTTTGAATCTATTCACAACTCCACTAATAGTGTGTTAACGTCTCATTTTTCTCCAACATTTATCATTTTCCTTTTGTGTCCTATTAGCCAATCTAACAGATATGAGGTAGTGTCTCAGAATTGGTTTAATTTGCATTTCTTTAATCAATAGAGTATTTTTTCATATGGCTATAAATAGCTTAGATTCTTTATCTGAAAACTGTTCATATCCTTTGGTCATTTATCAATCGGGGAATGGCTCTTATTTTTTATAAATTTGACTCAGTTCTCTACACATTTGAGAAATGAGGCCTTTATCAGAGAAACTTGCTTCAAAAAGATTTTTTTTCACAGTTACTATTGCTAACTATATTTCTCTCCATCTTATTTCCCACCCTGTTTATTTTCTGTCTTCTTTCACCCTATCCCTCCTCAAAAGTATTTTGCTTCTGACTACCCCTCCCTAAATTTGCTGTTCCCACTACACATCCTTTTTTAATCTCCTTCCCCTCCTAATTTATTGTAGGGTAAGAGATTTGTATACCCAATTGAGAGGATATATTATTCCCTCTTTGAGCCAATTTCAACGAGAGTAAGGTTCACTTACTCCTCTTCAACTTTCCATGTTCCCCTCCACTGTAAAGCTCTTTCTTGCATCTTTTATGTGAGATAATTTGCCTCATTCTACCTCTCTCTCTTTCTCCTAGTATATTCCTCTCTCACCCTTTAATTTTAGTTTTTTAGACATCATCACTTTATATTCAACTCACACCTATGCTCTCTGTTTATATACACTCCTTCTAACTAATAATGAGAAAGTTCTTATTAGTTAAGATGATACTAGTATCATCTTCCCATGTAGGAATATAAACAGTTTAACCTTATTAAATCCCTTATGATTTTACTTTCCTGTTTATCCTTTTTATGATTCTCTTGACTCTTGTATTTGAAAATCAAATTTTCTATTCAATTCTGATCTTTTCTTCAAGAATACTTGAAAGACCTCTATTTCACTGAGTATCTGTTTTTCCTCCTGAAGGATTATACTCAGTTTTGCTGGGTAGGTGATTCTTGGTTGTGATTCTAGCTCCTTCACTCTCTGGAATATCACATTACAAGTCCTCTGATACTTCAGTGTAGAAGCTGCTAAATCTTGTGTTTTCCTGACAGTGGCTCCATGATACTTGAATTGTTTCTTTCTGATTGCTTGCAATATTTTCTCCTTGCTTCTCCAAACTCTGGAATTTGGCTATAATATTCCTGGGAGTTTTCATTTTAGAATCTCTTTCAGCAGGTGGTCACTGGATTCTTTCAATTTCCATTTTACCCTCTGGTTCCAGAACATCAGGTCAGATTTCCTTGATAACTTCTTGAAAGATGATGTCTAGTTTCTTTTCCTTTTTTTTTTTTATCATGGCTTTCAGGCACTCCAGTAATTTTAAAACTATCTCTCCTATATCTATTTTCCAGGTCACTTGTTTTTCCAATGAAATATTTCACATTGTCTTCTGTCTTTCAGTTCTTTGGGGAGGTTTTGTTATTGTTTCTTAATTTCTCATGAAATCATTAGCTTCCATTTGCTCAACTCTAATTTTTAAAGAATCATTTTCTTCAGTGAGCTTTTGTACCTCCTTTTCCATTTGGCCAATTCTGCTTTTAAAAGCATTCTTTTCTTCGTTGGCTTTTCACCTCTTTTACCATTTGGCCTAGTCTGTTTTTAAGGTGTTATTTTCTTTTCTTTTCTTTTCTTTCCTTTTCTTTTCTTTTCTTTTCTTTTCTTTTTTCTTTTTCTTTTTTAGGCAATTGGGGTTAAGTGACTTGCCCAAGGTCACACAGCTAGTCAAGTGTCAAGTGTTTGGTCTGAGGCTGGAGTTCAACTCAGATCCTCCTGACTTCAGGGCCAGTGCTCTATCCACTCTGCCACCTAGTTGCCCCTAAGGTGTTATTTTCTACTGTAATTTTCGTATCTCCTTTACCAAGTTGTTGATTCATTTTTCATGATTTTCTATCAGTCTCATTTCTCTTCCAACTTTCCTTCACTTCTCTCACTTGATTTTTAAAATGCTTTTTGAGCTCCCCCATGGCCTAAGATCAATTCATATTTTTTTTCCTTAAAGGCTTTGGATGTAGGATCTCTGACTTTGTTATCTTTTTCTAAGTGTGTGTTTTGATTTTCCTTGACACCATAGTAACTTTCTATGGACGGAATATTTTCTGCTGTTAGCTCATTTTCCCACTCTATTTCTTGACTTTTTAACTCTTTGTTAAGGTAGGGTTCTGCTTCCAGGGTAGAGGGCACACAGTCCCAAGCTTCAGAGATTTTGTGCAACTGTTGTTGGAATACTTCTGGGGACCTATAAGTTTTCAGTTTTTCCAAGGTGGTATGATTTAAGGAGAGTTGCATTTACCACTGTCCTGGACTATGCTCTGGTCTATGAGTGACCACAAGCATTCTTTTCCATCCTTGAACTGTGATAAGAACCTGAGCTCTTTGGTGGCCCACAAGCTCTGGTCTGCTAGTGCTCCTCCCCACCCTGGGACCACCACCCACGAATGTGACCTGGATCTGAGTATCTAGTCCTGGCAAACAGACCCTTTTAATCTCTTTCTGACCAGTGTTTGACCCCCTTATCATCTGTGGGCTAAGAGTTCTACAAGCAACTGCTGCTGCTGCTGATTCAGTGACTCCCAAGGCCTGCTCCTGTTTTGCTAGGGCTGAATCTTTGCTGGCATGGCCTGTGCTGGACTGTGCTCCCTTCTCATCCTGTTGCAACAGACCTTTCCTACTCACCTCCTAAGTTGTTTGAGGCTGGAAAATTATTTCACCCCATCATTTTGTGTGTTCTGCTGCTCCAGGAATTATTTCATAGCATTACTGAAAGGTATTCAGAGGGTTTGAGGGAGACCTTAAGTGAGTCACTGCCTTTTCTCCACCATCTTGACTCTACTTCTTCTGTTTCTTTTTCTTTCAAACAATCCTTACATGCTGTGCTTTTGGATACCCTGACAAAACAGGTTGCCCTTTTGTGGACAGAGCACTTTCTCTGTGTCACTTTGACTAAAACACTTAACCTCATCTATCAAATAAGAGGGTTGTTCTAGATGATCCTTGAAGGCCTTTCCACCTCTAGATTTATGAACTTATGATCCTACACATACCCTAGTTTATCAATGGCTTTAAAATGTGGTTTAGAGAAATTAACATAATACTTCAAAACCTATAATACAGTAAAACCTATCTCATTCTGGTCATCAAGTTAAGAGATTCATAGTGGTATAGTGGAAAGAGAAATGGATTTGGAGTTATCAAAATACAGTGTTTAAATTCTATTTCTGATACTTGTTAATGGTGTGACCCTGAGCAAGTCACTTTCTCTGAAATTCAGTTTCCTCATCAACAAAATGAGGATATTATTTGTAATACATACCTCAGAGATTCATTGTTTAGATAGTGCTTTAGAAACCCAAAAGTCATAAGTAAATGTGAGCCATTATTTTTAGTGCAGTCCAAGTTTTCATTGCCTTTTTGGCTGATAATGATAATGTTGAGTTTGCCACCTCCTCAGCCTCTAGGTCTTTGTTCAGATGAATAGCTGTATAACCATATCTTTTATTTGAATCCATGTGGAAGATTTTACATTTATCCCTATATCAAATTTCATACATTTCCCTTCTTCTTTAGTATGACTTTGAGATTGATTCATAAAGTGTATGCCAAGCAAGCATAAATTCTGACAGGTTGCACAAAACTGGCATCCCTTCACCTATAAGCATAGCTACAAGCTATATACTTACTGTCATAAAACAAGACTAGTTGAATTTGAGGAGGTCATTACCAAGACACCATTACATGATGATTTTTTTAGTAAAAAAAATTCATGAAAACTGTCCCCTAAGGCATTGAGAATATTACTAGCCTGCACTAGTAGGAAAAAGTAGCTACATTTACAAAACCATTAAACTTTCAAGTATTGAAGTGCAAGTGAATTTATTCCTTGATTCAGACCATTTTTCTATGATGCATAGGTATTTTTGGATGTCAGTTGTTACATATTGTGTTAATTCTTTTTTCCAACTTTAAGTCATCCACAAACTGGAAACAGTGTTAATGATTATATAGCCAACATCTTTCCCAATATTGGAATCCATTCTACAAACTACCTGATAGTAATTATTCAGCTTCTCTTTTAACACTTGAAGTAATGGCTTCTCATTACCTTATGAATCTGAGAATTCATTTTTGGATAATTCTAATCAAGTGAAATTTATTTCTTAAGAGAAAACTGTCTCCAGTTTTAGACACAGAAAACTGTGTCCAAAGTGTCACAAAACCTAAAAGTAAGAAGGGATTTCAGAGGCCCTCAAGCTTAACTTATAATAGACCAACATTGATCTTAATAATAATAACAACAGTTAGCGTCTATACAGCACTTTAAGTACTTTGCAAATATTGTCTCATTTTATCTTCATGATAACCATGGGAAGTATGTGCTATTGTTATTTCCATGTCATAGATAGAGAAACTGAAGCAGACAAAAAGTTGACTTAATTAGGGTCATCCAGCTAGAAAGTGTCTGAGCCCATGTTAAAACTCTGGTCTTCTACTCTATCCACTGCACCATCTAGCTACCATGTAGAATGTCTTCTACACTTAGCTGAGACAATCTACTACACCCTGAGGTAGTACAACCCATTTTTGCACAGCTCTAATCATTAGGAATCCTTGCCCTGCCTCCTCCAATTAAAAATGTAAATCTGCTTCTCTTCAACTTCTAAACATTGCTCTTAATCTTACCCCCTCAGGCCAATAACAAAAACTTTAATATCTTTTCCCATATCACAGCCCTTCCTTTAAATATTTGAAGTCAAATTTAATGACCTTCTTAAATCTTCTCCTTTCTAAATTAAACATCCTTACTTCTATTAACTGATCTTTGCATGACATACCTTTCATATTTTGCCTTTTACTATTATATGTTGTGCCTAGTGACCACCACTCCCACGTCACATGACTTGGTCTCCCAGAGAATGACTTGCTTAGACTGAAGGCACTTTGTGGGTTTGCATCCTCTAAAATTGTATTCGCATTATGTTTACTTTTAATAGTCAGCCAGCGGATAAATTATTTCGAAGCAAAGACACTTAATTAATGACATAATTAAGAAAAATAGCAACAACATATTTCCCCCACAAAAATGGGATGCAGTATCCCTCAAATATCAATGGGAAATAGACAGACATAAAAAGCAGACATAGAAGGGTACAGATACGAGGAACACATGTTGCTAGACTACATATGAAGAAGAATACAATGGAACAGGGCACACCTGGAGAAAGCTAAATGGCACTTTCCATGCTGCAGGATTTTGCTGTCTTCTAGTGATGTCATAATGCTGCCTCAATTAGACCTGCCTCCTTTTCACCAGTCTTAGAGTTTCCATGGGAGACTAGAGACAGACGCTGTTACACTGGATCAGACTTGGGTGGTTGTATACTCTACTTCTGCTCCACTTTTTTTTAGGTTTAGGTTTTTTGGATTTAGATGAAAAGGAATTTTCTTGCCATAGGTCTTTGAGGAACAACAATTTAGGTGGAGAACTTGCCTGGGCAAAAAATCTCCCACTGGGGTCTCTTGGCTTGCTGCTTCAAAGACTCTCATGTACCCAACAGGAGATTCTCAGACTCAGGGATGAACATCTTCAGATCAAAGAGCAGAAACTTCCCAGCTAGCTAATTAGTGCCCTTAGGCTTCATATTTTCTTTTGGTTAAACTTTTTGGTTTCTGGGCTTGGACTCTCCATGAACAATACCACTTCAGAGCAAAAATAAATAAATAAATAAATAAACAAGAAAATAAATAAATAAATAAATAAATAAATGGATAAATGAATGAATGAATGAATGAATGAATAAATAAATAGATAGATAGATAAATAGATAAATAAATAGATAAATAAATAAATAAATGAATGAATGAATGAATGAATGGTCTCTGAAGGCTAGACTATAAAAGAGATAATAGTTATTTGTCCATTACCTACTAAAGAGCTTTGAGGGGTTTTTTGGGGTTTTTTTAGGCAATTGGGGTTAGGTGACTTGCCCAAGGTCACACAGCTAGTAAGTGTAAAGTGTTTGGTCTGAGTTCAGATTTGAACTCAGGTCCTCCTGACTTCAGGGCTGGTGCTCTATCCACTACTCCACCTAGCTGCCCCCAAGAGCTTTGAGTTTTAAGGTGCCCCAATTTTCAAATCCTAAGCTTCTTCCTTTCTCTCAAGAAGACAGTGGGAGGGGAAATGTCAAGAAAACAATTCCAAGTTACCTCAACTTGCTTAACTTGGCTTTTTAATCCGTAAATATGACCCATTTGAGGCCTGAGAGGTACTTTTTTGTATGCCCATAGGTCTTGTTGTTGTTGTTGTTAACGTCTTAACACTTCTATTATATTATAAATTCTTTGCTGGTGGAAAATTGCATCCTGTCCATCTTGTATCCTCATGTTGTACCCAATGCAAAGAATTAACTAAATATGTGCTAGGCCCTTCAGGGGATAAGAAGATGAGCAAATATAGCCCCTATTCTCAAAAAGTTCATGATTCAGAAGAAGGAAAATTTGATGATGGTGATAGGTATTAGGGAGGCAGTAACACTTGAGAAGGGTCATGAAAATGGATGTGATTGATAGTCAGAGATGGAGAAGAGAAGCTCCCTGGCAGAACAAACATGAGCAAAGGAGAGATGAAAAGTCTTTGATGCTTGATCAGAAATAATAATTACCATTTACATTAATATAGAATTTTAAGCTTTACAAAGTGATTAAGAAGCAGTAGCTCATTTGTTCCTCATGCAGCTAAATCTCTGAGATTTGTGTTTGTGAAGTTGAAAGAGTGAGTCTCAAAGGAACACTACATGTATCAGACAAACTAACAGAAATATGCAAGACCCAGTGTAAAAGGCATCCCTCAATGTATAGTCAAAGGGCATGGACTAACAGTTCTCAAAAAAGAATTTCAGGTTAATTTAAGAATTGCAAACTCTTAACTGTTTGAAAGGTTTCTACAAATCACTATTAATATAAGAAATGCAAATCAAAACCACACTGAAGTATTATTTCATACCCAGAAAAGAGGCAAAGATGACAAAAAGATGAAAATAAATAATATTGTGGGGGCTTTAGATACAAAAGTGTTCTAATTTACTGTTGGTGGAGCTGTAAAGTAGTTCAATCATTCTTGAAAGCTATTTTCAATTATACTGAAAAAAGTACCAAAATGTTTGTACTTTTGTATTCAGAGATTTCACCGTCAGACATACCTCTCCAAGGAGATGTAAATATATGTGAAAATGTCAGAGATATAAATGAGGTCCCAATATACACCAAAATATTAATAGCACCTCTTTTCTAGTAGCAAATAACTTGAAACACAGGAGATGTCCTCTAATTGGGGAAGGATTAAATGATTTGTGGTTCATTAATTTAATGGAACACAATTATTGCACCTAAAAAATGATGAATTTGAAGAATTAAAAGAAATATGGGGAGACTTATAAACTTATGCAGAGTGAAGTAAGCCCAACACAGAAAACTAGATATGTGATAACTAGAAAAGGTAAGCAGAATAAATAAACAGCAAAATAAAATTCATAATAACAATATATAGTAAAATAAAATTCAATGCTATTTAATTATAATGGTCAAACTTGGCTCTGGAGAAGAATTAAAATGTAACTTCATTTCAGAGGTGGTAGACTATAGGTTTGGAATATTGTTTATGTTATCTGACTCAATTGACATACTGATTAGCTTCCCCTCTCCCCCTTTTCTTTTTTATTCTTCTATTATCTTTATGGCAAGGCTTGAACTGCTTTTTGTGTGTCACTAAAGTCCTTGGGAGGCATATTTCTCTTCAACTCAGGAAGACAGAAAACTGTTACTGTAATAAGAATTGGAGAGAAAAGTTTTCTTCTATAGAAACAATTAAAAATGTTGTAAGAAACTATGGAAAGAGTAATTGGAGGGAGAAGATATACTGATAGGAAGGAGGTGTCAGTGTTTGCCCCCAGCCATATTGGCAGCAATGATGCTGACTACAGGAGTCAGCTTTGTGATAGCAGCTTAACAATTTCCTTCCTTGGATTCATGCCTCAAAGGGAATTTGAGAGGTGAAAGCTAAAGGGGCAAAGTGGCAAGCAAAAAGACTTTTTTTTGTTTGTTTGTTTTTTAGTTAGGGCCACTCATCTACCCAAAAGGAATTCTGAGAAAAAAAAAAAAAGAAATAATACACTGTGGGGAATGTGGAGGAACCAGTGGCAGACCTCATCCTGCGCATTTCCTTGTGTCTCTTTGATTGTTGTATCAGGGCTTGAGACAGTTCTGGAAGCCACATAGAGGATTGGAACCTTCCCTAGTGCAGGGCTGGAATAACCAACCCCAGTCCATTATTAGAGAGTTTTCTCAAAGTAGCCACTCATACTGATAACAACACTCCCAAGATCAGAATTATTACAAATTTATGCTTTTCATCTGCCTTCATCAAACTACAAGCCTAACCTGTTGTGGCACCTAGTGTTACAACATTTTTAACAACTGATGGCTTGCTGTACTGGGGAGGTCTCATAAACTCAGAAATGAAGATAAAAGAAAAACAAAAGATAGCAAGAAAATAGATTAAAAGGGAAATTACCTGGCCCATTGGTTAAATCAGCCAAAATCTTTTGGCATCCTATATCTAGTATCATTCATTTATTAGCTATCCCTCTCATCTTTGCATCATGTAAAATTTAATAAAAATTTGTCTTTATCAAAATTTTTGATCAAAATGTTGAACAGAAAAAAGCCAAAAATAAGTATCTACTGGAATCCTAGTTTTAGGCTGACATTGATTGATTATTCAACATTCGTTGGATGAAACAATTCAACTCATTCTAAACCTTCCAAACCCTAAAATTGTTGAGCCCACATCTCTTCATTTGTCTACAATGATATCATGAGGGACCTTGTAAAAACGTGTTTCTGAAGTCCAACCATACTTTGTAATGTCATTTTCATGATTTATAAATCCAATACTGGTATAAAAATGTGAAATGAGGTTAGTTTATGTTATAGTTTGTGGTCTTGTCATCAATCAGTATGGTGGAGTCCTACTCCTGCAACAGGAATCTGGGGCAAAAGTCGTCTCCCCCCACCCTCTCAAGGCAAAAACATACTTTATAATTGGAGTCTGTGTTCTACTTCTCTAGTCTCCCACAACTATGGGATAGTGGAACAGGAAGTTCATTTGTTCACTATAAACCTCTCAATTAATTTTTTTTGGAGGCAATTGGAGTTTAGTGACTTGTTTGGGGTCACACAGCTAGTAAATGTCTAAGGCCGAATTTGAACTCAGGTCCTCCTTACTCCAGGGCCACTGAACCACCTACCTGCCCCTTCAATTTTAAAGTTAAATTTATTTTTAAACTAAAAATATGAAAATTACAAGAAAAATATGAATGCAACTTTCTACTTCTTTAATAGAGCTGCCTCTTCAAATTTGCAGGTTGGGAAGGAAAAAGGGAAAGGGGCAGGCAGGCAGGGAAGCGCCTAGGGCACTTTGGCTCAGGGCATGCGGCAGCAGTGGTGCGCAGGCTCAGGTTTCTGCTTGCCCACAGTCCGCGAGCCACGGAGGGGAATGATGAGGCCAGCGCCCCTCTGCTGCCCAGCTGCTATTGCCGGGGGCCGAGACTGCACAGACCTTCCCAGTGCGCTAGGTTAACTTTGATCGCGGCAGCTTCTGCCCCAACTGAAGGTACAGATCCCGGGGAGGGGCAGCCAGAGTGGGAACAGCAGTGCCTGGAGAGGAGCAGGCCGAGCCCAGGGCCCCTGCGAGGAGGATGCGCAGCACCCGGGCTCTGAAGGGTGGAAGGGGTTCAGTACAAGTGGAGCAATTATCTCCCAGATTGGCAACCTCGCTGGTTTGTTTTAAATGATGGGATATTATCTTATGATTCACAGGATGATGTGTGCAAGGGGAGCAAAGCAAGCAGATAGATGGCAGTTTGTGAAATTAAAGTCCACCCGGCAGACAATTCAAGAACGGAATTAATCATTCCGGTGGAGCAGCATTTGTACGTGGAAGCTGTGAATGCCGCTGAGAGGCAGAGGGCTAGTCGGTCTGGGCAGTGTGAAAGCTTGTTTGACTGACACTAGAGCAAAAAAGGAAAAAGAAATAAGTGAAACCAATGATTCTCTGAAAACCCAAATGTCTGAAGTTTGCCTCTACTGTGACCTCTTAATACAGCAAGTTCATAGCATACAAGAATTTGTCCATCATGATGACATTCATTCAACCCCCACTGTAGAGAACGTGAACAAAGCTTCATCTCTGCTTAGTGTCACATGTAACACATTCATTGCCACACTCAAAGAATGTGTGACGATAGCAAATGCCAAGTTTAAACCAGAGATGTTTCCACTTGCCTCATCTAGATCCTTTAGTTTTTCCTGTTATCACCTTCATCTGTTCAAATAATGAAACATTCCATCAGCCACCCTGGTTCTTTACAGCTGGGAGACGAGTAGTCGCACTGTGAAAGAACCAGGGCCTTCACTTCACTGAATGTCCCAAAGGTGAAGAAGAAGCTACTGTAAACAGAGTATCATTGAACTCTTCTTCACTGTTCCAAAAACATTCTCAATGGAGATTTGGCATCAGCAGCCATTCCTGAAGAAAACAGAATTATGTTCAAAAAAAGACCTGAATTGGAAAATGTTCTTCCATCCTTCTCTTCCTGAGGAAACTGAAATGTCCAACTTTCTCTAAGTATTGCTATGCAAGAGCTGCTGTAGTTATATTGTTGTTATAGGGAGTAAGATTTTTCCCCCTTTAATTAGAAGGATTTCTCTGCACTTTATAGAATAATGCAAAAAAAA
This sequence comes from Phascolarctos cinereus, assembly GCF_003287225.1. NCBI lineage: Eukaryota > Metazoa > Chordata > Mammalia > Diprotodontia > Phascolarctidae > Phascolarctos > Phascolarctos cinereus. The sequence continues at coordinate 286,252,878 of NW_027555847.1, read as the reverse complement.
ATTACAAAAAACCTTGGAAGTATATTTTATCTTTATATAATTTATTTGCAAGAGTATTTTCCTAATAACTTCACAATTTTAATGTGTATCTCTTTCTTTGAACAAGTGGTGGTTTGATATTTACCAGGGCTGGGGAACCTGTGGCCTTGAGGCCACATGTGGCTTTCTAGGTCCTTGGGTGTGGTCTTTTGACTGAGTCCAAGCTTTATAGAACAAATTCTTTTATTAAGGAGATTTGTTCTGTGAAGTGTGGATTCAGTCAAAAGGCCATACTTGAAACCTAGAGGGCTACATGTGGCCTCTAGGCCCCAGGCTCCCCACCTGCGATTAGTCATTTATGAAGATAAATATAGATTAAAAATAAGTGTGAAGGACTGATGGCATTGTCAGTTTGTACTGTTGCTTTATAAACATGGAGCCTTTTGCATAGGTTTCATTCTGACAGGGGTATGAAATATATTATTGTTCCATGGACCAACTAGTTACTTACCCCCATTAAAAACGTATTACCGACATCAGTGGGCAATAATCACATTGTCTTCCTTGAAGACAAAAAAGAACAAATAATAATATCTTAACATATCTTTAGCCCGAGTGGCATGAAATATCAAGTATCTTTTTTTTTTTTTAATAAACCCAGACTGTGTTGTCATTCAGATGTTGGAATGGCATTCCTGAATTGTTGATACCAAACTGTTGATCTGAAGTATTTAATTTCCATTTATTTATTACTTTCTGCTGCATCAAAAAGAGAAGATAGCATTCTCATTTGTGACCAACCAAATTTAAGGTATGCATTTGTTGTTATTTGCATTGTAGCAGAAAAAGAAGTTAATGTTGCAGTGAATTTGTTGATTTTAAAAGAGAGAAATAAAATTATGTTTTTGTGGGGGGGAAAAATTGCAGGCTGAGCCATTGAGGGGATAATTGACCTAAGATCAGAGTGCTCTTTGGGTCAACATTTTTAAAACTGTAATTCATGACCCCCCACTTATGGGTTTTACCTTCAATAGTACGTCAGTTGATACAAATAACTCAAAATAATAGAATAGACTAAAATGGCATAGCAAGAACAGGAGTATTAAAAAAATCACTCTATAAACATGAAGTTTACTATCTTGTCAATACACACAACATCAGTGGAAAAAGCGGACCCAAGGAGAGTATATAGTAGTAGAAATGCACATACACACCTAACCATTGGCCAAGGCAATTCACATCTCTGCCCTTGAAGGTCCCTGATGTACCTCTCTCCTAGTGGTGTTCTCATTTTCACCTTCCGGACTCAATGTCCCCGCTGGACAAGTCTTAGTGTTTGTTCCTCTCACAGTTTCATTCCTGAATTTCAAGACTCCTGACCACCAGAACCCCCCACAACAGCTGTCTAATGAATGCAGCACCTCCTATCAGAGAGTTATTCTACTCCAAGGAATAATTGCTGATGAGGCATTTAGAGGAGAATAATTTCCTCCTCCTCCCCACCCCCCCTTGATGCACTCTGCTGGAAATGAAAGAGTATTCAAGAACTCAGGTCTTACTTCATAGTTGAGTGTTTCCTTCTCTGGCAGACATTATAGACTGACTTATCATAGCAGCTGGGGAGGAACTTCTTCATATCACTTAAAGGGACTACACTATGAAAAATGCTTCTACTTCCTTTACAAGCTATTAAGAGGCCACTCAAAGTAAACATCCTTTATAATCTATGAACAGTTGTCTTTGGATGTGAGCCACTGAAGGTGTACCCTTTACATGGTAAAAAGAATCTACTAGAAATCTGAAAGGGGTCCACCCTTTAAAAGGTGTAAATAACACTTCTTTAACACCTCATTGTTTCTGTTACAAGATCTTAACTCCAGTGATTTCTTCAAGGAAACTGAGGGGAACTTAATTAATCAGAGATTTTCAAAGGAATCTCTCCCTCTACCCCTGCCCTACACCCATCCCTGCTATTAAACAGGGGTGGGGAACCTGTGGCCTCAGGCCACATGTAGTCCTCTAGATCCTCAAGTGGCCTTTTGTGGCTCATTCAGTCAAAGGACCACACTTAAGAACCTAGAGGGTCACATGTGGCCTCAAGGCCATAGTTTCACTACCCCTGACTAAGCAGATTTCATTTAGTAATTTGTAATCTCCATCCCAGTTCTAATAATACATAATTTTAAAGTATATATTGAACCTCTGTCATCTACAAAATATTTCAACTTGCTGTGTGTGACTTACAAATATGTGGAGTTATAAACTCATACTATGGGAAAGTAAGATTTAAAACCATCTATAGACAGAAATGATTATGAGTGAAAAGGTCTTGTCATTCCTGAACATTTAAGTCCCCCTGAAAAGAGAATATTGTACTCACATAATCTCTACTACTGCAGTGGAAATTCACATGACCTTTTGGTTTCACTTCACTTTGAGAATATATTCCAGCAATTAAGTGCCTTCAGGGTTGATGATAAATAATCAAGTCAGAGAAGACATTCTTTTCATTCCAAATTTCCCAAGACTGTTGTCATTGCTGACAATGACATCATTATATGGTAAAGAACCAGAAAAGGTGAAAGTTTAATGAGATAATTGAGAATCATTTCACTTTTCTAGAGTGAAAAAATTCTAGAGTGACAAATTCCTACAATTCAGACTAACCTTAATTTTCACCTAAGAAAAATATGAAAAGTGTAGTATTAAACATAGAAAAGCAAATGGGTAAAAATGATATTTATAGGCTCTTAGAACTAAATGAGACCTTAGAGATTACCTAGTCTAACTCCCTCATTTTACAATAATAATAATAATAATAGCTAGCGTTAATGTAGCACTTTAAAATGTTATCTTATTTTATCCAGACAACAATTCTTGGATGTAGGTGCTATTATCATCCCTATTTTGCAGATGAGGAAACTGAGGCAGACTAGTTAAGTGACTTACTCAGGGTCACAGCTAGTAAGTGTCTGAGTCAAGAATGAAGTCAGATTTAGTTGACTCCAAGAAGAGCACTCCACTGCCTGTGTATGAGGAAACTGAAATTTGTAGAGGTGAAGTGACTTTCTCAAGATCAAATAATGTTAGTTAAAATTTGACCCATGTCAACTAACTCATAATCCAATACTCTTTCCATGGTAACGCAATTGTTTCCATAATACTACTGTAAATAAAATATCCAACAATCTTCTATTATCTCATAAGCCCTCTCCCAAAGAAAATTTATATGCACAGGAGAGATAAAATACATTATCAACATCTAAGGCATAGTGAATAGAGATACAGACTTGGAGACAGTAAGATTTCAGTTCAGGTCTTGCCTCTGACACAGATTGGTGGAGTGATCCTCAGCAAGTCACTTAACTCCTCAATGGAGCTCTCTAAATCTTGAAATAGTTGCTGATCTGCAAAGAAAGTTACCTCACAGAGAATTACCTTCATCATTAGTCTCTAAAGTGTCATGGCCCAAGGGACAGTATTGGGTATCCCGGGGGTATGCCAACTGAAGGGTGGAAAGTTGGATTACTTTTCATCCTCCCCATGATAGCAAATCATAGGCTTATCTACAATACAAATGCATCACCCCCTTCACTTTTTATCATTCCCTATCCTTGCCTTAACACTCCCCCACTTTACATTCCCCATGCCTCTCTTTTCTACCACTGACCTCTCTTTACTAAATATTGCCTTACTAAATATTGCTCCCTCAGGGTGTTAGACCTTACGTAAAATCCAATGGCAGCATCACAAGCCAAATTCTCTGTCTTCCGCTCAATAAACACATCTCCCCCAGATTTTGTGGCTATACAAATTGTCTAGCAGTAGATAAATTGTAGCCCAGTCATTTGACTAGTGACTAACAGCCACATTCCTCTTCGTTTTGTGTGGTACAAAGTTAATTGCACAGAATAAGCAAATTTGACCCCATGTCAATTAACTCCTACTCCATTGCTCTTTGGCATGGATTAGAAATTAATTCAGGCTATTCAGTAGAAGATCAAATACTGAAGCTGAAACTTAAATACTTTAGCCACATAATGAGAAGAAAGGATTCATTGTAAGAGTCTGAGGTTGGGAAAGATTGAAGGCAAAAGAAGAAGGAGACAGCAGAGGATTGGATGGATAGTGTCGTGGAAACACTGAACATGGATTTGTACAAACTTCAAGAGATAGTGAAGGATAGAAGGGCATGGCAAGCCTTGGTCCATGGGCTCATGAACAGTTAGACACAACTGAATGACAGAAAAACAACAACAGAAGTTGTATCACATATCTCATTAGGAAAACTTGCCTCTCAAACCCACTTCTATTCTGGATCCTCCTTCTTTCAATTCAGTACTATATTTTGAGGTACTCAGCTGTATGACCTTGTTGTTATTCTTAAATCAGCGTTCTCCCTCATCCCAACACCCCACATATCCAATCAAATCAAATCTTGCTATTTTTATCTCTACTGCTTCTCTAACAACTTACTCCTCTATACTCACATGGATGCTTTAGCTCAGTGCTCAGCACACAATGAAGGATTTAATAAGTGTGAGTTGACTGACTGACCACCTTGGTCTAGGACATCATAACCTAGACAATTATAATAGACTTCCATTTTTTTCTCTGCTTCAAGCTTCTCTTCACTTCAATACATACTTAATACAGCTGCCAAAGTCATGTTCCTAAAGCTCAGGAAAGCTCACATCAACACCCTCTTCAGTAAACTCTACTGGTTCACTGTTGTCTTTAGAATTAAACATTATTCCGTCTTTATTTTATCTTCTTCCACTCCAGTTCCCTTTTATATGTTATCTTTCCCCCAAACAGAATGTAAATTTCTTGTGGGGTAGGGACTGTCTTTTTGCTGGTTTGTTCACACCTATGCTCTCAGATTAAAACTGTATCTGAGACATAGTAAATGTTCTGTTTATCTGTCTCTGTCTATCATTATCTATATTTTTGTATAACTGTTATAATGTGTGTAACTATTTGCACAGTAGTACAGTCATGTAATTTATAATTAAGAAAATATACACATATTAGGGTGTATACTCAATTAATTAATTCAGTATGTAATCAAAAAAGTTTAAAGAAAGTGTTTGGCAATGAAATCAGGTCAGGTTAAAAAAAGAAAAAGAAAAATCTAAGAATCCTCCTTTAAGTGTGCAATTTTTCCAGTCTATCAGCTACCAAATAATTTTCTATTATACTCTATAGTAATACATGACACTTATCTTGCTCCTGATCCCAAATATCATGTTATTCTTCTGGTTGACACTATGGAGCAATTCATTGTGAGAAAGTTTCTTAAAAGGATAGTGGGAAAAGAATATTGCAGAAACTCAGAGTTGGAAGAGACCCAGGGTCCATGTAGTTGAACACATTCCTGAATAAGAACGACCTTTGTACCATCCCCTTGATTGAGGTCATCTAGCCTCCATTTGAAGATGTCCATCAAGGGAGAACCCTCTACCAACAAAAGGCACCCATCTCACTTTAAAATAACTTTAATTGGAAGTTTTCCAAAACATCAAGTTAAATTCTACTTATTTGTAATATTACTCTATTGTTATTAGTTCTGCACCCCTGTGGCCAAGTAGAACAAGTCTTATCTGACTTCAGTGACTGAATTCAAATACTTGGAAATAGCTATTTTGTTCTGCTTAAATTTTCTCTTCTCCAGTATAAATTTTCCAATTTTCTTTAACTAGTCTTCGTGTAGTTTTTTGGTTCCCTCAGTTTCTTCACTCAACACCTTGGTTGCCCTCAATAGATGCACTACAGCTAATCAGTTTCCTTGTTGAAATATGATTCTCAGAACTGGATGCAGTGGGAGGATCAGGAAAGGCCTCATCATCTAGTAGGTGGCACTGATATGAGGTGGGAAAGAAACTAGGGGGTCAGACATGGAGATAGCCAATGAAAGGCACAGGGAAAGGAGACTGGATGTCATTTATGAAGAATAGCAAAAAGGCCAGTTTTGATAAACCAATGAGTCTTTGAAAGGGAATGATGTAAATCAAGTCTAAAAGGGCATATTAAAGCCAGGTAATGAAAGACTTTAAATTCTGGACAGGAATTTTTATTTGATCCTACATGAAATAGGGAGCGAATGAGGTTTATTGAGTTTGAAATGACATGTTTAAACCTGTGTTTTATGAATATCACTTTGGCAGTTCTGTAGAGCAGCAGATCTCAAAGTTTTTAGCTCTAGGATCTTTATATATACTTAATTTTTTTTGAGGACTCCAAAGAACTTTTGTTTATGGGGGTTATATCTATTGTATTTAATACATGAAAAATTAAAATTGATAATATTTTAAAAGATGTATTGATTCATTTTGAGATAACAATAATAAACCTATCACATATTAACAAAATAACACTTCACAAAAAATAATTATATTTTCCAAAACAAAAAAAGCAAGGACAGCACATTATTTTATTGGAAATCTCTTTAATGTCTGGCTTAATAGAAGAAATTCAAATTCTAATATCTTCTTTTGCATTCTAGTCTGTTTAATAGGTTGTTTCAGTTGAAGTATAGGGGAAAAAAATCTGGCTTCACATAGATGGGTAGGTGAAAAAGAGAGGACTATTTTAACAGCCTTTACAAGTAATTGTCCATATTCTTCTTTGATACTACATCAAAACTCAACAAGTGGTAGTTTTTTGAAGGTTAGTTGAAATTTGAAATCTGAAACCATATCAATGAACTTTTCATACTCTGCTACATTAAAATTCATTGATTTGTTTTGTACTTTGAATGGATCTCTTACCCATTCAGGATTATGCAACATCATGCATTGGTTATTTAGAAAATATTGGTTTACTATATTATGCAGATCTTCCAAATGTTGAGATATTTAATGATACAATATTAAAAATCAATTGTTAATATTATCATTAATGCCATCAGAAAAAAAAATATTGAAATATCTGGACTCTGTCAAGTTCACAGTGGAGTACACAAGTTTTCTAAAATTTTAATTTTCATTTGAAAGCTTGAATTTTATTCATTGACAACAAATATTTTAATTGTTTTCCCTGCAGTGATAAACTCACTTGGTGCATGGTTTGTGTTTTGCTTTGTTTAGTTTTTATGAAAATGTCTACCAAGCGTCCAAGTCTGAATAACCATAGCCTTTCAGTTGTTCTTCCATGTTTGATGAAAACTAGTAGCTTGTTCAGCTTGGAACTCAGCATTATATAAGTGTTTTTCCTCAAGACAATCAATGTACTTCTTTCCATAAACAAAAGAAGTACTGTATGTGGACTTCCTATTTTATTACCCAGAAGAGAAAAAAAAAGATGTGTATTGAAGGGCTCAGACTTAATAAAATTAATATTTTAATTGCTACATCAAGAACAATATTAGGTGAAACCAGCATTTTTTTTTTTTTGCAGCAAGTGAAGAACACAATGACCTCTGGTACAATTGATGCCATTGGATGAATTTGTGCTAAGACACTAAGTTTTACCCACCATTGCTTTTGTACAATCAGCACAAATGTCACCAGTTTTGCAATATAAACCATGAGATTTAAAAAAAGATTTTATTCAATACTTTCAGCATTTCATCATCACTTGTGTTTGTGGCCAAGATCTCATATTAAATAAGATCTTTTTCGGAGAATTAGTTGGTGCTGATACTGAATGAATACAAGCAAAACAAGTCTAGCCATGTCTGCAGCTTAATCTCATTTATAAAACAGAAATAGAATTATGCAGATGAGATATTAACTCAAACTTCATGTTTGCAGCTAAATATTTATTTTTTTAATATAAATTTATTTATTTTTAGTTTTCAAAATTTACTTCCACAAGACTTTGAGTTCCAAATTTTCACCCCATCTCACCCCGCCCCCCCCAAGATGGCATGCATTCTGAATATCCCTTCCCCTAGTCTGTCCTCTCTTCTACCTCTTTCCCCCTCCTTCTCTTATCCCCTTCCTCTTCTATTTTCCTGTAGGGCAGGATAGACTTCTGTATCCCATTTCCTGTATTTCCCAGCAGCATGTGAAAACATTTTTTTAAACATATGTTTTTAAAACTTTGTTTCAGATTTTCTCTCTTCCTCCCTCCCCACCCCGCCTCATTGAAAAGGCAAGCAACTCAAAATAGGTTGTACACGTGCAGTTATGCAAAACACTTCCATAGTAGACATGTTGTGAAAAACTAACTCCATTTTCCTTAATCCTATCCTGCCCTCCCATTTATTCTATTCTTTTTTTTGACCCTGTCCCTCCTCAGAAGTATTTACTTCTGATTACCCCTTTCCCAATCTGCCCTCCTCTCTATCATCCCCTGCTCTCTTGTCCCCTTCTCCCCTATTTTCCTGTAGGGTAAGACAGATTTCCATACCCAATTGAATGTGTATGTTATTCCCTCCTTAAGCCAAATCCTATGAGAATAAGATTCACTCATTCCCTCTCACCTTCCCCGTTTCCCTCCACTGTAAGAGACTTTTCTTTTCTGTTTTTTTTGTGAGATAATTTACCCCATTCTACCTCTCCCTTTCTTCTTCTCCGAGTATAATCCTCCTTCATCCCTTAATTTTATTCTCCTGATAAGACCCCTTATTCTTCAACTCACCCTGTGCCTTCTATCTATCTATCTATATACATACAATAATTTTTTTCCTCCAACTACCCTAATACTGACAAAGTCTCATGAGTTATAAATATCATCTTTCCATGCAGGAATGTAAACAGTTCAATCTTAATAAGTCTCTTATGATTTCTCTTTCCTGTTTACCTCTTCATGTTCCACTTGAGTCCTGTATTTGAAAGTCAAATTTTCTATTCAGCTCTGGTCTTTTCATCAGAATGCTTGAAAGTCCTCTATTTCACTGAATGATTTTTTCTCCTGAAGGATTATACTCAGTTTTGCTGGGTAGGTGATTCTTGGTTGTAATCCTATCTCCTTTGTCCTCTGGAATATTACATTCCATGCCCTGCAGTTCTTTAATGTAGAAGTTGCTAAATCTTGTGTTACCCTGACTGTGTTTCCACAGTACTTGAATTGTTTCCTTCTGGCAGCTTGTAATATTTTCTTCTTGACCTGGGAACTATGGAATTTGGCTACAATATTCCTAGGAGTTTTCTTTGGGGGATCTCTTCCAGGAGGGGATTGTGGATTCTTTCAATTTCTATTTTGCCCTCTGTTTCTAATATATCAGGGCAGTTTTCCTTGATAATTTCTTGAAAGATGATGTCTAGGCTTTTTTTTGATCATGGCTTTCAGATAGTCCAATAATTTTTAAATTCTCTTCCTGGATCTATTTTCCAGGTCAGTTGTTTTTCCAATGAGATATTTCACATTGTTTTCTAATTTTTCATTCTTTTGGATTTGTTTTAAAGTGTCTTGATTTCTCATAAAGTCACTAGCTTCCAATTGCTCTAATTTTTAAGGAAGTATTTTCTTCGGTAAGCTTTTGGACTTCCTTTTCCATTTGGTCAATTTTTCTTTTTAGGGCATTTTTCTCTTCATTAGCTTTTCGGACCTCTTTTGCCATTTGGGTTAGGCTATTTTTAAGGTGTTATTTTCTTCAGTATTTTTTTGGGTCTCCTTTAGCAAGCTGTTGACTTGTTTTTCATGATTTTCTTGCATCACTCTCATTTCTCTTCCCAGTTTTTCCTCTACTTCCCTTACTTGCTTCTCAAAATCCCTTTTGAGCTCTTCCAAGGCCTGGGAGTGATTCATATTTTTCTTGGAGGCTTTGGATGTAGGAGTTTTGACTTTGTTGTCTTCTTCTAGTTGTATATTTTGATCTTCTTTTTCACCAAAGTAAGATAATATAGTCTGACTCTTTTTGCACTGCTTGCTCATGATCCCAGCCAATTACTTGAGTTTTAAACTCTTTGTTAAGGTACGAGTCTTCTTCCAATGTGGAGAATGTACTGTCCCAAGCTTCAGGGGTTTGTAGAGATATTTTCAGAGATGCTTGTAGGGACTTGTAAATTTTCAGTTCTTCCAAGGTGGTATGATAAGGGGCGAGGTGTTTACTCCTTTCCTGGCCAGTGACCACAAGTATTCCTTTCTGTTTTGTAACTGTGAGGAGGGGTGCCTCTTCACAGCCACTACAAGCTCTGCCACACCAGCACTCCTCCTCACCCCAGCATCACTGCCCAGAACTGTGACCCAGATCCAAACACTGGCAAAGAAAGAGATTCCTGCCTCAGCACTGGCAAAGAGATCCCTGCAATCCCTCTCTGATCAGCCAGTGGATTCCGCCTCAGTCTGTGGGCTGGAAGCTCAGGAAGCAGCTGCCCCACCCCTCAGGCCACGCTCTTGGGGAATGGAACTGAGACCCCACCTGCCTCTCTCAGCACTGACAGAAACAGACTTTTCCCACTGATCTTCTAAGTTGTCTTTGGCATTAATGGATTGAGGAGTCTGGAAAGCTCCACAGCTGCCCGCGATTCAGTCCTCAGTCCAGGTTTGCTGCGGCCTGCGCACCCACGCTGTGCTGTGCCCCACTCCCAGCCCTGTACGATACACCTTTCTGATGGATCATCCAGGTTGTCTTGGGCTGGAAATTTGTTTCACTCTGTCTTTCTGTGGGTTCTGCTGCTTCAGAATTTGTTTAGAGCCATTTTTTATGAGTATTTGGAGGGGTTTTGGGGAAAGCTCACGCAAGTCACTGCTTTCACTCCGCCATCTTGACTCCAGCTAAATCTTTAATTCAGTTCATATAGCTCCTGGAAAACTCCACTGTACACCATGAATGAATGAAATTAAAAAAGGCAAGTGTTTTAGTATTATTATGAAAATAATTTCGATCTTTTGGATCTCCTGAAAACATCTTGGGAACCAAGGAATCAGGGATCCCTGGACCACACTTCGAGAATTATTGGTGTAAAGGATAGATTGGAAAGGCTGTGTCAGAAGGACACTAAGACTCTTCTCTTCCTCACTCTTGATACTATATCTCTAGTTTTAGAAACTTCCTTTTCATTCTCTAAAATCTTCAATAGCTCTTATTGCCTTCTAAGTAAAGTTCAGAGCCATCTGTCTGACACTGAGGCCCCCTACAATCTGGTGCTATCTTATCTTTCAAACCTGATTGTATATTATGTTTCTCTCCATGTACTGTATTCTAGAAAAACCAGAAGACTATTACCCAAACACATCCCACAATTATATATTTTTAATTTTTCTTATACTTTTCCATATGTCTGGGATGTTTTGTGTCTTCTTTTCACCTAACGAATGCCTAGTAATCATTTTAATGCAACTCAAATGTCACTGTGAGGAAATTTAAATGAAATACCAAAAAAGGAACATACATGTTCAATGTTCACAAGGCAGGCAGTTTATTAGTCATGGACATACAAGCATACAGCTGAAAAGCTCTTCAGTTCCATGAATAAGCACAGTATAACTGAGATGGATACCCCTATTGATAGAAATTACAGAACTCTTATATATGATAGTTATTTCTGGGCCAGTTTAAAGAGACCAATTGGGGAGAGCACATTGGAAATAATCAGTCAGCCGGTAGCTTAGACCATATCTTCTCTTATTCATTAGAAAGGCATTGTGACTAGCAAAGTTTGCTAACTTGGAAAAATTTTGCTAAACTGATTATGATCAAAGGCCTCTTGAATTTCTTGCCTACATGAAACTGACTAATCTTGTTATTGGGTACATAGGAACTTCCCAGTAAATAGGCAGGACAATTAGTGGTCAACATGGGAGCAGTTCTATCTGCTAGGGCCTAGCAGCAGGCCAATCCTCACAGTCACCTAAGTCTTTCCTGATGCCTTTTTGGTAATAATGTTCCCTCACACCTTACAAGGCACTTTACTTTTTTCTCTCTAATATTTTTCTCATATAATTTAACTTACAGATAGCTGAATATCAGTACTCTGTATCTCTCACTACAACCACCACCACTCCCATTTGACTGGCATATCTCTGTGTCTTTTTTTTTTCCTTCTTTTGTTTTCCTTTATATTCTCTTTCAAATTTTTTTTTTATTTAAGTTATACGACTTATCTCAGAATGTCCAGGAGGACAAACTTCAGCACTTACAGGTAAAAATGTTTGTGTTCAACATATCATAACCAGTTCTCTAAGCTTCCAAGTTGATTCACATTACAGAGCTTTATTTTCTTGGTCACTCCCTGTTTTTTTAAATATTTAATTTTTCCAATTACATGTAAAAAATTAACATTCATTTAAAAAATTTTTGAATTCCAAATTTTCTTCCCCCTCCTCCTCCCCCTCTTATTGAGAAGATAAGCAATTTTATATAGGTTGTACAGTCATGAGGAAAATATTTACATATATGATGTTGTGAAAGAAAACAAAAAAAAACCAAGGAGAATAAATAAAGTTCAAAAAAAAGTTTGCTTCATTTTGCATTCAGACTCCATCAGTTCTTTCTTTGGAGGTGAATAGCATTTTTCATCATAAGTCCTTCAGAATTTTCTTGGATCATTGCTGAGAATAACTGTCATTCACAACTTACCATAGCAAAATTTTGCTGTTACTGTATATACTCTTTTCCTGGTTCTGTTCATTTCATTTTGCATCAGTTCATGTAAGACTTTCCAGGTTTTTCTGAAACCACCCTGCTCACCATTTTTAATAGCACAATAGTATTCCATTGAACTGATATGCTACAATTTGTTCAGCCATTCCCCAATTGGACATCCCCTCAACTTCCAATTCTTTACCAAAAGAGAAAAAAAGATCTAGAAATATTTTGGTACATATAGGTCTTTTTATTTTTTTTTATCTCTATGGGATATAGCCCTAGTAGAGTTATTGCTGGGTCAAAGGGTGTGCACAGTTTTATAGCCCTTTGGGCATCGTTCCTAATTGCTTTGCACAATGGTTGAATCAATTTACAAGTCTAACTGTTGGGGTGCTTGGGTGCTTATGCTTAGGTGCTTATGTTTGGGTGCTTGTACTCAGACCCCAATTTCTCCCTAGCCTCAGAAACACTGTCCCTTGATAATCATTTAAGTTCTGAGTGAACTAAAAACACCCCTTCCTGTGTCAAGCAAATTCCAGGACCAGATAGAGCTGATCAGTATTCTTCCTGTTTGTTATCACTGGGCCCAGGATGTCTGGGACCAGATACTCTCTTGAATAATGGGATTTTTCTTATCTTGAGTTTCAACTGAGAACTAACCTCTCCTTAACCACTCTCTCATCCTACCCCGATTCACCTAGTTAGCATATTGGGAACATGTTTTATTGTATTTTATCCTATATAAACTTTAACTGTACCTCTCTAAGGTTGCAGGATCCTTTAAGAATCCTTGCCCACTGAAAAGCTTAACAATAAATCTTTGCCACCTTGAATTAAAGAATGCTTTAGTCTGTGAATTCCTTCCAGACGGCCCGTCCTGTACTCTGGTCTTTGAGGGGTCACAACCTCTCAACCTCTCAGCCCGCAACACAACAACTATACTTTCAGTGTCCTAATTTTCTTTCTCACATCCCTCTTAATACTTGTCATTTTCCCTTTCTATCATATTAGCCAATCTGATAGGTATGGGTACCTCTGAGTCATTTTAATTTGCATTTCTCTAATCAATAGTAACTTAGAGCATTTTTTCATATGACTACAGATAATTTGATTTTTTCATCTGAAAACTACCTCTTCATATCCTTTGACCATTTATCAATTAGAAAATCCATCTTATTTTTATAAATTTGACTCAGTTATCCATATATTTGAAAAATGAGGGTTTATCAGAGGCACTTGCTATAAAAAATTTTCTATGGTTATTATTATTAACATTGATTGTATGTCCCTCCAACCTGTTTTCCCTGTTTTGTCCTGTGCTCGATCTCTCTCTCTCTCTCTCTCTCTCTCTCTCTCTCTCTCTCTCTCTCTCTCTCTCTCTCCTTTCATTCTATCCCTCCTCAAAACTGTTTTGCTTCTGACTACTGCCTCCCCCAATTTTTTTTTATCAGCACCTCCCCCCTTCTCTTACTGTCTTCTGCTCCTATTTCCCTGTAAGGTAAGATAGATTTCTACACTCATTTCAGTGTGAATGTGATTCCCTCTTTGAGTCAAATTTTTTGAAAGTAAGGTTCAAGCATTGTCCAATACCCCCCCTCCCTTCACTGTAAAAGCTCTTTCTTGCCTCTCTTATGTGAGATAATTTACCCAATTCTACCTCTCTTTTCTCCTTTCTCCCAGAGGAACCCTCTTTCTCACCCTTTAATTTTAGTTTTTTAAGAGTTTATCATTGCTTCTATATCTTTCCTAAACTTTGAGTATCTTACAAGGTGGTCACAGGTATCTACATATAATAGATGCTAAATCAATAAGTGTTTAGTGGGATTTAAATGGAAAGGAATCCTCTTAGTAGATCTCTGAAGGCTTGAGGAAAGAAGGAAGGAAGGAAGGAAGGAAGGAAGGAAGGAAGGAAGGAAGGAAGGAAGGAAGGAAGGAAGGAAGGAAGGAAGGAAGGAAGGAAGGAAGGAAGGAAGGAAGAAAGGTATGGATATTTGTACTGATTCAAACCCTGTTCTTTATTTTCTGGAACATCATTTGTCTTTGGTTTACTGTCATTTCTAGTCAAAATCACCAAGCCACAAAATTTTTCCAGTATGAAATCAAATCATAGACTTCTATATTACCACTATTAGTCATACCATAAAAGCTTCTTGATTTGGGCTTTTTTGCATTTAACAGTAGGGTTTTTTTAAATTTTAAATAATACAGTTTCACTATTTTAAAATACATAGAACAACTGAAACTAGTTTAACAAAGTGTTGTCTATTAGAGGTCTTTGGGGGCACTAGCTTCAAAGAAGAGAAAAGAAGGCTTCACAATTCACAAAACAATTATAGGTAAACAAGTACATTCATTATGCCTGAAAGCTTGAGGGCACTTGAAATCGGTTTATTTTCTTAATTAGTTTAAACATTCTGTTATTAATTTACTTAGCAAATTAATTTACTTTACTTTTTTTTTAAACAATTTACTTTGGAGCCCCTTAAAAAAAAGATAATGCAAAGGCTGTGTAATCAGACAAATGGCTCCTCACAGCAAAGATCAGAATGGGTAAAGACCAAGAGTAATAATAATGAGAAAGATGGGGCTTGCAACTGAAGCTATATAACCTTGAGCTATTTAAACAAACAATTTATAACCAAAAAGAGGACACAGATAACAGAAATAGCATTGACATCTATGATAATTTTACATAGACTTTCACCAATATAAATTAATTGCCATCTCAAAGGCATCACATGTATGCTGGAATCCAGACAACAGCTATTTTCATGCTTCTTTGCTCTAGCCACCATCTCCATCTAGTGAATTCAAGCTCTGGTCATGTAACCTTGGGGTCTGATCAGTGAATGTCTACCATTTCTGGCCTGAACCCATACAAACCACCTCATTCCCAAACTAGTTTCATCCCATCCTGCTGCATATGTACTCCCTCTCTTCTTTCTTATTCTACTTCTTAAAATTAGTATGAAATCAATACTATCAAAATAATCTTCCTTGGAGACCATTGCCCAATTTATATTATCTCCTCTTAATAATAATAATAATAATAATAATAATAATAATAATAATAATAACAATAACAATAAACTAACTTTTCTATAGTGCTTACTATGTTCCAGGCACTGTGCCAAATGTTTTATAGTTATTATCTCATTTGTTTCTCACAAAAACCCTGGGAGGTAGGTGCTAATTTTATCCCCATTTTCTAGGTGAGGAAATTGAGGCAAATAGAGGTTGTGAATTGCCCAGGGTCATACAACTAGTAAGTGTTTGAGGCTGGATTTGAACATTCAGGTCTTCCTGACTCTAGGCCCAGTGCCCTATTCACTGCACCACCAACAGTATAAATTAATTGTGGGCAGGGACTGTCTTGCTCACTTATATTGTATTTCTTGCTCTTAGCATAGAACTTAGCACCTAGTAAGCACTCAAATACCTTTTCTTTCATTCATTCAAAAGATCACAGAAAGCTCCTTAGTTCAGCAAATATTTGAAATACTAGAGATTTTGTAGAAAGGGTAAAGAGGGAATTGCCAAAGGCAACAACTGGTTAGACTATGAAGTAATTTATAAAATACTCTATGGAAAGATAATGATTATGAGCAGTTTGGTTCTTAAAGCAGAAAGAAATATTATCGGGAAACTCCAATTTAAAGAAAGCTTGACAAGTTATCCAACTAAGCAAAGTATGAGTGAATGAATTTTATGAAGTGCTTACTATATGTTAGGCAGTGTGCTTAATGATAAGTAGAAATACAAATGCAAAGGAGCAAGATAGTGCCTTCCTTCATAGAAATAATATTATAATAGGGGAAGGCATTGCACTAGGGGAAAAAATAGTGTCTAGGGAGTAGTGGTTTGAATAGAGATGTCACAGTGAATAGTGACTGGAGTCATAAGGCAATTCTTGATGAGTCATTTCCAAGAATGGTAGTATTGATCTAATATTTTTTTTCTTAGAGCTAGAGTTAGAAGGAGTGAGAGCTTGAATGTCCCAGCATGGAAGAGATAGATGGTTATTCCAAACAGTGCCATGGTGGACCTCAGTCTGTGCAAGATAAGGTGAATGTTAATTAATTAGAGGCAAAGGTCGTAGGGTGAGAAACTCAGTATGACATGGAGATGACCATATAACCAATTGTTGTGCTAATTATTTTGGTCTCAGAAAGAATATAAGAAGACTAGAAAGGTAGGAAGAGTCCAGGATATTAGGAATTTTTAAAAGCCAAACAGAAGATTTTATATTTGATACTAAAGGTAATAGGGGCCACTGGAGATAATGGACTAGAAAGTGACATAATCCAATCTATGCTTGGCAGGGAGACCAAGCAATCGACTACTGTCATAATCTAGGAGTGAAGTTAAGAGGACAGGGACCAGGATGGTGGTGGTATCAGAGGACAGAAGGAAGCTTATAGGAGAGATAATATGAAGGCCGACTTGATAGGACTTGGCAACAGATTGTATATAAGAGAGTGAGGAGTTAAGAATGATACATCTGTTTAAGCCTAGATAAGTGGGAAGATGGTTATGACCTGGACAGTATTAAAAAATTTATGAACAGAGAAGATTCTGGGGAAAAGATAATTAATTCGGTTTTGGGTGTATTGAGTCTAAGATTCAAAATGTGTGGCAATATGGGAATAGAGGTCAGCAGAGAGGTTAAGGCTAGATAAATATATGTCAGAATCCTCTGCATAGAAATAATAATTGAATTATGACAGCTGATGAGATCACCAAGTGAAATCATATAGAGTGAAAAAAGAGGATCCAGGACAAAGCCTTAGAGGATACTCATGTTTACTGTCAGGGGTTGCTGAAGCTAATTTGTATCCTTGTAAGAGCAGATTTTAAAATTTTCAGTGTGAGGCTCTACGTGTCAGAAATCAGCAAACACCATAACTCAGGGCTTGATTTATTATTTTGTTGATTGCCTAGATTTAAGAAAATAATGGAGAAAATGTTAACAATGTAAATTAAACTTAAAAGTGTGTCATGCATAGATTTTTTTTGAGGTATAGAACTGTTTCTTTTTAAATATTTACCAGCACACCTCTGATTCCTCAGGCATGACTTGGGTGAAGATCCAGCAAAAGAGAATAGACAGGAATGGTCAAGGAGGAAAATTATGAGAGATTAGTCTCATGAAAATCTAATGAGAAGAGTCAGTATCAAGAAGAGTGTGATCATAAGTGTCAAAGACTGCAGAAAGATCAAAGGCTGAGCACTGTAAAAAGGACAATAAATTAATGGCAATCTTGTGAATTTAGATTCGAAATAGGGAAAGCTGAAAAAGGAATGGAATTTGGGGGGAAAATAATGAATTCTGCTTTGCATGTTGAGTTTTAGATGTTTATGGGCAATCCAGTATAAAGTGTATTATAGACCATTTTTAGTGGTGGGAAATATAAATTGACTGATAATAAATACCTGGGTCATTAAGCATTCAGATTAGACTATGAGCAATACTTTTGGCACACAACAATATAATCTAAATTAAATTAGATATTGATTTTTTTAAAAGAAAATATAATCTCATTCCATTGAACTTCAATAAAATGTGGAGTATAAAATCAGGAATATAGCTTTCAATTCCACAGACTTTATACAGCACTTGTCATATAGACAGAAATATATCGCTTTTGAGAGGAAAAATTACATTTTAGACAAAATTACTGAGATGTCTAAAAATAACATAAGGTGCCGTAAGTTCCAGTGACATGCCATAAGAGCAAAGATATAAAGTACACATGTTAAACAGTCATAACATAAGGCCAAGGGAACTCATCTCAAGGATGCAATGCATTGAATGTTAAGTAGTAACTGAACAGGTAATTTTTTTCTCTCTTAAAATTACTAGTAGTTGCTTAAAGATTGTCCCTGGCTTTAATATCACTGAAGATCTTAATGATAAATGCAGTGCCCTTGAGTATTATAATTTCCTCATGCATATTATAACAGCATAATTGTAGATTTGATCATTTTACAAACAATCAAACAACAAGCATCTATTAAATTCCTACTATGCGGCTGCCAGGCACTATTCTAGAAAGTTGGGATGCATAGACAAAAGTAAGTCAGTCCTTACTCTAAAGGAACTCGTATTCTATTAGGGAGATAGAATATGTTTACCTGTAAGTAACCACAGAAAATATATAAAATAAATGCACAGTGATTTGAAGAAAAAAAACTAAAAGGGTTACTTTTCAATGGAGTATGCATGTTAAACATGCTTTAACACCTCAAAACATTTATGAAATAATAGACAGACTCTACCAGTACGGAATATAATTCCTCAGAATCTAGGTAGATGTTCTTCAGGAAATGCTATGGTCAAAACCAATCACCTGGTGGCCAAAGCTTCAGTGATAAGCCTCTTCACACTTAATCTGGTCTTCAGATGACATTTAGACAATCCATCACTTAGCATATACTTAAATCCTTTACTGCTTGACAAGTCTTGCCTAAGCTTTTGTTCCTGTGGCATAGCCTTTGAAAATTCATGGTCACCCTTGTGTTAAGATGAGGCACTGGAGTGGTACATTAGTAGAAAATGTTGGAATGTAATGCTAATATATTACTGTGCAAAAATGGGGTAAAGTTATCCCTCAAATGTTCTGTTATTGTTTTATAGCATGAATAACACACTTTGATGACATTAAGATCACCAGTCTCTGTTCACTTGCCTGGTTATTTGGGTGAAAATGGACATTTATCAGAACTGGAGATTTATAATAACTAGAGCATCAAACTTCATTGAATCAGGCTAGCAAATCTCCTTACCAGTCACACATGAGTGACAATGAAATTTCAAAGTTAATACTGTCATTTATATTTTATATCCAAGATAACTAATATATTGAAATAAAGAGGTCAAACTGTAATAGCAAATAGGAAGTCACTAACTAATTTAAATATCACAGTGGAAGTAAAGAATTACAGATGTTGTTACTACATTTCTATCTGGGTAGCAAGGGCAATTAAGATGCAACAAGCAATGAGGCCATTCAAGAGTAAAAAGAAATAAATCTAAAAGAGCAATTCTCTCCCTTTCCTCCCCCCAAACCCATATTCTATTACAGCATGTCTAGTTTTATTATTCTTTGCAGATATTGCATTTTTTTTAAACAAATTAAAGGTTTATAGCAACCCTGCATCAAGCAAGTGTATCAGCACCATTTTTCTAACAGCATGTGATCAGATTGTGTCTCTGTGTCACATTTCGGTAATTCCTTCAATATTCCAAACTTTTTCATTATTATTACACCTATTATGGTGATCTGTGATCAGTGATCTTTGATGTTACTATTGTAACATGCTCATGTAAGACAACAAACAAAAATGTGTTTGTTCTGACTGCTCCAGGACTAACCGTTACCTGCCACCCCAGCCCTGTCCTTGGGCCAAACTCTATGAAAGAAGTGACTATTTTTCCCTTGTCTTTGAAACTAAAGTGCCTTGCACATAGTGGGCACCTAATAAATCCTTGTTGGATTGGATTGAATCCTTAAACCTCTCCTAGCTCTCTCTCTTTTAAAAAATTCTGTGAAACCTCTTGATGAAAGTTTTAAGTTTGGTAATGTTACATTTTGCACATCTTGCAAATCAGAGTCTTCTACCCCTTCCTAGGTCCCTCATTCCTCAGACTCCAGACTCCTACTTCTTTATAGCATTTAATGAAAGCTGAAAGGGCAAAAACAAAGATAATGGAACACAATGTAAAGAAAGCAAATCAGTCAGTAAATTCCTCACTCCATACACAGACAATTATCACCAGCTGTTGCCCAATTAAACACAACCATCTAATGGCATGCCAGTGGTTCACAGAAGAATACACACACACACACACACACAGAGAGAGAGAGAGAGAGAGAGAGAGAGAGAGAGAGAGAAAGAGAGTCTTTGTGTAGCCAGGCAAACTACTCTTATACAAATGAAACATTTCCCTCAGTAACTCACATTTTTTGCATGTTTTGTTGTATTTTTTAGAATTCTTCCAGTACAAAGAACAAAAAAAGAAAGGAAAAGTCAGTAAAATGTGGAGTTTATTATAAAGTTTAAATATGTTTAATTTATTATTTAGTTTTTTTTTCTTTTATGCTAAATGAAGATGAAACAAAATCAGAAACAGTCTTAATGGCTGGATAGCACCTTCCTATGTCATTGTTCTTCAAGGCATTGTGCAGGTTAGACTGATTCAGTCATCATTCGATATTCCACCATGAAAGCGAATTTTAGCCAGGTTTGGTGGTGATGCTTATAGTCTCTGCTAAGGAGGCTAAGGCTAGG
The DNA here is from genome assembly GCF_003287225.1 of Phascolarctos cinereus. Taxonomy (NCBI): domain Eukaryota; kingdom Metazoa; phylum Chordata; class Mammalia; order Diprotodontia; family Phascolarctidae; genus Phascolarctos; species Phascolarctos cinereus. The sequence goes on along the minus strand of NW_027555847.1, from coordinate 286,232,129 downwards.
GAGGCTAAGGCTGATGGATTACTTGACTTTAGCAGTTCTTAGCTGTAGGAGGGCTGCAAGGTTTCCATACAAAGTTCAGCACCAATATGATGAGTTCCCAGGAGCAGAGGGCCACCAGATTGCCTAAGGCCCAAAAGGCCCATGTAAGAAAAATAGAGCAGAATAAAGCTTCTGTACTAATCAATGTTAGGATTTTTCAGCCTAGGTGAAATTGAGAGCCAACTCTCAAAAACAACAAAAACCCCATAAAAACAATTTTTAAAAGTCCTCTAATGATGTTTCATTTATCTTAGAGGACGAAGAAATAGGTAAAGATTGGCTGTAAGAAAACAGTTGGCTAGGGAGAAAACTTCAGGCTTGTGGAATGAGACAAGAATGAGTTATGATGGGGTCCAGGAAGATAAAGAGACTGGTGTGGTAAAATAGAAGATATTAATCAAGACTGAAAGTACCATAGCTTCCAATGGACAGTTATCCAAATCCTAAACCTTTGGTAGAGGGGAGGGCCTAGAATCTTTGTTATTCCTTCCTTTTTTTTTCTTCCCAAAGTTACAGGTATAGGGCAATGTTTATTATTGCTTGACTCCTTCTTGTAGTAATGACAATTTACCATGACACTAAATCTGTTTCATTAGGACCTTCATTATTACCATTATCAAATAGCATCTCTTAAGTCCCTAGCTTTGTCTCAATATTTCTCACACAAGGATAGAGTAATGCATTGTGCCATAAAAGAGTATAGAATTAGGAGTCAAAAGATCTGAGTTCCAACCTCATCTCTGCCACTCATGAGCTACATGTCCATTGGCAATCACTTAGTCTCACTAGTTTTCACTTTTTTCCCTTTTTCTAAGATAGGTATACTCACACTACCCATCATTATTGTGAAGGTCATGTAAGAAAATATATGTAAAACAACCTACAAGCAGTAAAGCATTACATAAATACAAGGTGCTTATATAATGATTATAGAAGCAACAGTCCTTTTCACCAATATTCTCTTCTTCATGTCATATGACTACAAATCGTACATTACTACTGTCTGGGAAAAAAAAACTCCCATATGGCATAGGAATATGAATGATTCCTAATCTCTTTCCCTGGAACTTCTCTCATCTTGTGGGAACTTCTTATTTTGGAATATCCTTTTGCCATGCCAGCTTCCTCTCATTGGTGAGTTCCTTCCTGATGTCTCCATTTTGAGGATGGACCTGGGCAGGCCATGCTTCATTCCTTTTCCAGATGTACTTCTGAATTTTATGACTTTGCCACCATGACTCTGCTGCCTTATCACCATACTATGCTGTCAAGCATATAACCCCTCTCCTTCTCTTCTAGCTTCCTTTTATGTGTTGTCTTCCCTCATTCAAATGTAAGCTCCTTGAAGGCAATGTTTATTCAGTGATTAAGGCTTAATAAGAAATGAGGCAAACTGAGACCTGTTAAAGACCTTAGCTTGAAAAGACCAAGATTCTCCACTGCATCCTGAACCTTCTCCAATTGTCCTGATCTCTATCTGGCCACTGGACCTAGATTGCTTTGGAGGTGAAAGTGAGGCTGGTGACTTTGCACAGTCCTCCCTCACTTAAATCCAATTGACTTGCATGTCATAGCATCACCTCCTTTCCTGAGAGACAACAATATTGAAATTGGGCCAATTAATAACCCTACAATGGCCTCTAAGTATTCAAATGAAAAGAAGAGTCAATCCACTCCTACCTTCAGTAACCACCACCACAATCAGTCAGCAGCCACCAACATTAAGGCAAAACTCTTCACCAGCAAAAAGATTACAACTTGATTTGCTGAAGCCTCAGATGATAGGTAACATATTTAGCAATAAAATATTTTAATTAAAGCATGTACATTGTTTTTAAGACATAATTGTATTTCATTTAACAGACTACAGTATAGTATAAACATAAATTTTATATGCACTTGGAAACCAAAAAATTTGTGTGACTTGCTTTATTGTGATATTTGATTTATTACAGTGGTCTGGAACTGAACCCACAGAAACAGTAAATTTATGAGATATTTGTGAATATCTATACTTCAGGCTTTTCTGAGACTTCAGTGATTGTCTAGGGGAATGTGCTAATTCAGTCAAACTGTGTTGGAGCACTTAGATATTTCTACAGAAGAAGAAAATATGGCCAATAAATAGTCAAAGTAACAGGTTTTTACTCATCAAGTTATAAGTCAGACAAAGGAAAGATGATAGTTTAACTTGAGGGAGCCAGGGGCATGAAGAGAGAACAAGCGAAGAGGGGGCAAGGATACAATTAGGTCACAATAACTAGGAAGAAAAGGATAAAACTAGATCTCCCAAGAGCTAGGATAACATCCACAAATTAGCTACTTCAACAGTGTAAGCTAAGAGGAAATTGAATTTGATTTAGCATTCCCATAAGTCTCCTGAGAATCTTTACTGTGTTTCTGGATGTGTATGGGCTCATACAAGTCTTTTGCATGCTTTACTCTCTTGAAGATTTTTTCCTAATTTCAGGAAGAATGCAAGTTGTCCCAAAATTCCTAGTGTCATTTTAAGCTATTAAAGTTTAAATAAGCTATTAAGTTTTAAATAAATCAGTGAAGCTTAAAGTGGCACTAAGACTTTTGGGACACTCTGTATATTAGTCAGTCAAAAAGCATTTCTTAAGTACTTACTATGTGCCAGGCACTGTACTAAGTGCTGGACATACAAAGAAAGGCAAACAAAAAATTGTCCTTGCTGTCAAGTAGCTTACCATCTAATGAAGGAAACAATGCACAAACAAGTAGTACAAACAAGCTATATACAGGATAAACTAGGAACAACAAAGGAAAGATACTAGAATTAAAGAGGGTTGGGAAAAATTTTCTTGTAGAAGGCAGGACTTTAACTGATACTTGAAGGAACCCAGGGAAGATAGGAAGTGGAGATGAATTCCAGAAATGGGAGACAGCCAGGGAAAATGCTAGGAGTTGAGATATGGATTGCCCTTTGTAAGGAACAGCACAGAGAGCAGTGCCACTGAATCAGAGTACGTGGAGGTGAATAAGACACTAGAAAGATAAGAAGGGACCAGGTTATTTAGGATTTTAAAAACCAAATAGAAGATTTATATTTGATCCTAGAGGTCATAGGGAGTCATTGGAGATAAGTGAAGAGGGTGGTGACATAGTCAGACCTGAGCTTCAGGAAGATTGATTTGACAATTGAGTAAAGGAAAAACTAGAATGGGGAAGAGATGTGAGGTGGGGATACTAACAAGCAAACTACTGCAATATTCTAGATGTGAAGCTATGAATGTCTGGATTAGGATGGTGGTAGTGTCAGAGGAGACAAGGGGGATTATAGGAGAAGTGCTACGAAGGTTGACTACAGATTGGATATGAAAGAGAGTGCAGAGTTAAAGATGACACCTAGGTTGAGGAGAGTTTTTGGGGAAAAGATAATGAGTCCCGTTTTGGATATATTGAATTTAAAATGTCTATAGGACATCAAGTTCAATATGCCTCATAGGAAGTTGGAAATGTGAGACTGGAGGTCAGAAGAAAGGTTAGGGCTAGAAAAACGGATCTAAGAATCCCCTTAATAGAGAAGATAATTGAATTATAGAAGCTGATGAGATTACCAAGCAAAATAGCCTAAAAGGAGAAGTATCATACACACACACACATGCACACAGACACACATACATGCATACATGCATACATATATGAGAGTAAAAAGGAAAAAGTATAATAGTATAGAGGGCCCAGGACAAAGCCTTGAGAAACACCCACAGTTAGCAGGCATGACCTGAATGAAGATCTAGCAAAGGAAAAGACTTTGAGAAGGAGTATTATGACACAGAGGAGAATAACCAGGATAGAGAAGCATCACAAAAAACATAGAGAGAAGGGAATATCAAGGAGAAGAGGGTGATTGACAGTATCAGACTGCAGAAAGATCAAGAATAATGAGGAAAAGTCTAATAAATGTGGCCATTGAACGGTTATTGGTTACTTTGCAGAGAGCAGTTTCATTTGAATGATGACATCAAAAGTCAGACTATAGAAAATTAAGAAGGACAGGAAAGGCAGTTTAGGTAGTGATTGTAGATGACCTCAAGGAGTTTAGCAACCAAAGAAAGAGGAGGTACAGAATGATAGCTAGTGCAGTTTACTGGATCAAAAGAAGGGTTTTTGAGGATGGTGGAGACATGGTTTTGTTTGTGGGTAGCAGAAAAGCATTCAGTAGGTAGGGGGAGACTGAAGACCAGAAAATAGATATGATGGAGGGGATAATCTATTTGGGAAGATGAAACAATGAGATAACTTGGTCAGACAGAGAAATTTTACTTGGAAAGGAGGAGGGCCACTACTTTGGGTAAGACAAGGTTGAAGGAAGATATAGTGGCAGAAGACATATGAGTTATATGAGATGAGGAAGAAGGGAGAAAAGGGATACCTTTGTTTTTAGGGGTGTGTGTGTGTGTGTGTGTGTGTGTGTGTGTCTATGTGTCTGTATGTCTGTGTCTGTGTCTGTGTGTTTAACTAAGAGGCAAGGTTTTCAGCTGAAAAAATGTGTGGGGGGAATTTATGAAAGGTTTGAAGAGGGTTGAAAAAAATTTGGAAGGGCCACTGTGGTGAGTAGGATATTAGGAGTGATGCATCACTGTTAAATATTTTAAGTATTTGACAAATGTGTATTTATGAGTCTTCTGTATTTTATGTATTTATTTTCTGAGGTAAGAAATAAATAGCTATCCTATAACTGAGACCTACTTTTCATATGGAGTGACTTTTCTGGAAAGGACCCTGCATAGCTCCCCTTTGGAGAAGTTCCAGACATTAGTCCAACTTAAGTTCATATAATTTTGGTCAGAATTCCAGAGTGACAGAATTATGAATCAGAGGTTGTAAGAAAAGATCCTCTCCTTTAGAGGTCAGGATCCCACAGGAATGAACTTAAGCTCACTTAATCCTAGAACCAAAGCCCTATGTGGGAGTAATACTAGGTCAAAATCTTCTAGCCAGCCAGGTGTAAACTACTTATACCCCTCACAGTAGTCCTTTCCTCTGAGAAAGGTGTAGTTGCAGAAAATACCTCCCACTGCCAGTCTTCACCCAGGAACTCTGAACCTCTCAAAATCATGAAGTAGCTGCCAAAGCTAGAAACAGCTGTCTCTGGACTGTTCTTTGGTTGGTTATTCTCAGGGAAAGAAACACAAAGCAAAATGAGCATCTATTGACTTGAAATACAATCTTAGATTCACCTAGGAAAGCCCATGTTCTCAAGCTATTTGTATATAGCCACCATACCTGATGCCAGCTTGTAACCTCCATATCCCCTCCCTAGCATCTCAAGATGTCAGTGGTGAACTATCAGAATCCCAAGTCACATGTTGGAAATGAAAGAAGAAAGATTCAGATAGTTGGTTTTTTTCTTTTTAAAACCTATAGAGTGGGTAATTCTTCTGATGTAATTGACAGTTATCTTTTGGGGTTTTTTGTTGTTGTTAGGCAATGGGGTTAAATGACTTGTCCAGGGTCACACAGCTAGTAAGTGTTATGTGTCTGAGGCTGGATTTGAACTCAGGTCCTCCTGACTCCAGGGCCAGTGCTCTATCCACTGAGACACCTAGCTGCCCCATAATTGACAATCATCTTAAACAAATCACTCTCCAATCTAAATTCATGAGAACTAAGAAAACAAAAATAGGCCAAAGAACATGTGTCACTGGAACTAGCCCAAGTAAAAACTTAGCCCCATTATTCCTATTTCATAAGAAAGTAACCCTAAAGCCTACAAACCTATGGAATCTTTAATCACATGCTCAATTGTCAGCTCAGTATGTAGTTCTATTTATTCACCTTTTTTGTAGACAAGCATACTCACATATACACATATATGTGCATATTTTCTTTCCTTCTAATTTATTACTGATTCCTAACTAACCTTGAGTAAGCTTCAACAGAAACCATTACTCCTTGTCACCTCTAAGAAAGATAGGGTGTTGATTATCTCTTTTCTGTGATTTACTTAATCCCTCCGTCTTATCAAGTTTAAGACCTCTTCCCTCTCCCATCAGGAACTTGGGTTCTGTCACATAAAATTCAGGTATGTTTTAGAAAACAACACAACCACAAATAAAACCTAGAGACTGAATTGGATACCAAATGCTATTACTCATTTTCCTAAGCAGATTTTCTCTTGGTGCTATCACTTTACAATTACTGTGTGATGCACCTGTTCACCAGCTGCTACAAATCCCGAATGCACTACAGAAGGAATAACAATGTAGGCCTCATGACCTTACATATTCCACTTCATAATACAACTTCTTTCAGAGAAACTAGGAAAGACTGGTGCAGTTTACAAATTATTTACTTATTAAGTTTTGGGGAGTGGGGCAGGGAAGGAGGGAAAACCATGTTTTCCCTACCCATTTTTACATTACGGTTTTTCACACTATCTCATTACCAAGCATGAGTCTGTGCTTTTAAGATTTCCATCCAAAAGGAAGATTTTAAACACATATACATAGATCTGGGCACAGCTAAAATAAAATGTTTCTGTCCCATGAAATTGTATACTTCAATATATCAATCTTCCCTAAAAGACTGATAGCAAATTGAGGTAAGAAACCAGTCTCTAATTTTTGATGTACCAAGTAATCCAATTTATTTTTTTTAATTTGTTGTGTCTATCCTATGCAAATACTGAATTAACAGGAAAAAAAGGAAGAAAAAAAAAGAACAATGAGTTTGTCCTCAAAAGACCTACAATCTACTGGAAATGTCCTCTGTGTGTGTATGAGTGGTTACATGCGTGTACATATTGTGAGAGGGAGACAGAACCTACAGTGAGGCAGATCAGTAAATGTTATTTGTAGGTGGGGGCATCTGAAATGAGCCTTGAAAGAAGCCAAGGATTTGAAGAGGTTTATGTGAAGAGGGAGTATATTACTGCAATTGGGTCAGCCTATGCAGTTTTAGTAGACAAAAACTAAGTTCAGGAAAAAACAAGCAGGACATTTTCCCTGGTATGTAAAGCAGATACAGAACATGGAAAATTATATGAAATGTTTGAAGATGTAGACTGGAAAAACATATAAAGGTCTATAAATGCTAAGCTAGGGAGTTTTAGTTTTTTAATGTAGAGACAATCAGTAACCACTGGAATAAGAAGTGACATGGCCAGATCCCTGAGTTAGGAAGATTACTTGGGCAATATGTGGAAGACGGATTAGATAGGAAAGAGACTGTAAGCTGAGAGTGTAATTAGGCAGCTAATCATTGTCCAGATGAGGGGCATTATGGGCCTAAACGAGAGTGGTTGGCTGTGTGGATAGAGAGAAAGAGAAATATGTAAGAGCAGGAGATGTTGTGAAGGCAGAATAGATAAAACCTGGCAGTAAATTGGATTTGAGAGGCAAGAGATAGGTAGAAGAAGACAAAATTACTCCTGGGTTATAAACCTCACACAAATACAAGCAGTATAAAACTTATAGAATGATACCATTTTGTATGAATGTACAAAAATGACACAGATTGACAATATCAAGCTTTCTGTTCAGGTTTCAGAGTGCCCAGTGTATTCAGGAGTGGGAAGCTGAAATGTTCAGGGTCTGGGGCTCTTTAAGGTTATTGTAAAATAACATTCAAGGCAGGGTATGCTGTAGTCAGACTGAACTAGCTCATGGGAGTCAACTGATGACAGTTAAATGTTTAATGTGAGCCATTTTCACCTCTGAGAACAGCAAATGCTACAAATCAGAGCTTGATTTACTGTTCTGTTGATTGTCTAGACTTAAGAAATTAAAGTGCAAAATGTTAATAAAACACAAAATGTAAAAGTCTGTCCTGCCATACATTTTTTTTTCAGAGAGCTGCTTATTAAGGCACTAGTACATCCCTGATTCTGGCCTTCTGGATTCCTATTAAGGCCAATGCCTATTTAAATAGATTACCTTCAAAAACTCTACCATAATCAGAGTAGGTCCTGGCAGGGAGGCTTCTCCTAAAACACCTTAGCTACTATAGAAGCTTTCTGATTTCTGGTTGAGTATTCCTGTGTACACTAATTGAAATGTTCTTTTACTACTAGCATGTCACTTATATGTTTTCATATCTGCTTCTAGAAATAAAGAAAATATGTGCTCACAGACTACAAAGGTTGTTGGGACATGTATTCCTGAAGTATGGGGCATGAATTGGCAGTATTTTCTTTTAAATAGAAGAGACATAAGTGTTAGAGTTTTTATGATGCCTCCTGCCATTTTGGTCCAGTAAAAGTTGTTCTCCTATCAGGTTGGCTAACATGACAAAACAGGAAAATGATAAATGTTGGAGAAGATGTGGGAAACTTGGAACATTAACACATTGTTAGTGGAGTAGTGAACTGTTCCAACCATTTTGGATAGCAATTTGAAACTATGCCCAAAGAGTTATAAAAATGCACATACTGTTTGATTCAGCAATACCACTTCTAGAGCTGTTTCCCAAAGAGATCATACAAATGGGAAAAGGAATCATGTGTACAAAAATATTTATAGCAGCTTTTTCTGTGGTGCCAAAGAATTAAAATTAAGGGAGGGCAGAGCCAATATGGCACAGTAAAAGCAGTGACTTGCTTGAGCAATACCTGTAAAAATGGCTCTAAACAAATTCTAAAGCAGCAGAACCCACAAAAAGAGTAAAAAAAATTATGGCCCAAGGCAGCCTGGATGGTTGATCAGAAAGGTATATTGCTCTGGGTGGGGAAAGAAGCACAGCTCACCTTGGGCATGCAGGCAAAACAGGCCTCAGTGAACCTGGAGCAGGCCTCAAAGGACTGAATCACAGGCAGCTGTGGCAGTTTCCAGATTTCTCAACCTGTGAAACCCAAAAACAACTTGGAAGGTCAGTGGGAAAAGTCTGTGTCTTTGGTGAGAGAGAAGCATGGTCCCAGCCCAATTCCCTGAGCTCAGCCCTGGGGCAGTGGCTGCTTGCTGAGCTTCTGGCCCACAGACTGAGGGGGAATCAGGTGGCTGATCAGAGGGGGATTGCAGGGATTCTCTTACTTTGCCCATACTTTCATCTGGGTCAAAGTTCTGGGTGGCGATCCTGGGGTGAGGAGGAGTGCTGGCATGGTGGAGCTTGTAGTGGTGGTGAAAAGGAAATCCCCCTCACAGTTCCAAGGCAAAAAAGAACACTTGTGGTCACTCATAGACCAGAACACAGGCAAGGAAAGGAGTAAACACCTTGCCCTTTATCATACCATCTTGGAAGAACTGAAAATTTACAGGTCCCTAGAAGTATCTCTGAAAACAGCTGTACAACCCCTGAAGCTTGGGACAGTACATTTTCCACACTGTAAGCAGACCCCTGCCTTAACAAAAAGTTTAAAACTCAAGCAAGTGGCTGGGATCATGAATAAACAAAGGTCCAAAAAAAGTCAGATCATAGAATCTTACTTTGGTAACAAAGAAGATCAAAACACACAACCAGAAGAAGACAACAAAGTCAAAGCTTCTACATCCAAAGCCTCCAAGAAAAATATGAATCAGTCCCAGGCCATGGAAGAGCTCAAAAAGGATTTTGAAAAACAAGTTAAGAGAAGTAGAGGAAAAACTGGGAAGAGAAATGAGAGTGATGCAAGAAAATCATGAAAAACAAGTCAACAGCTTGCTAAAGGAGACCCCCCAAAAAAATATTGAAGAAAATAACACCTTAAAAAAATAGCCTAATGGCAAATGAGGTACAAAAATCCAATGAGGAGAAGAATGCCCTAAAAGGAAAAATTGGCCAAATGGAAAAGGAAGTCCAAAAGCCTACTGAAGAAAATACTTCCTTAAAAATTAGAATGGAGCAATTCGAAGCTAGTGACTTTATGAGAAATCAAGACACTGCAAAACAAATCCAAAAGAATGAAAAAATAGAAAACAACGTGAAATATCTCACTGGAAAAACAACTGACCTGGAAAATATATCCAGAAGAGATAATTTAAAAATTATTGGACAATCTGAAAGCCATCATAAAAAAAAAAAAAGCCTAGACATCATCTTTCAAGAAATTATCAAGGAAAACTGCCCTGATATTTTAGAACCAGAGGGCAAAATAGAAATGGAAAGAATCCACCAATCACCTCCTGAAAGAGATCCCCAAAGGAAAACTCCTAGGAATTGTAGCCAAATTCCAGAGTTCCCAGGTCAAGGAGAAAATATTACAAGCAGCCAGAAAGAAACAATTCAAGTATTGTGGAAACACAATCAGGATAACACAAGATTTAGCAGCTTCTACTTAAGGGACCAGAAGGCATGGAATATAATATTCCAGAGGCAAAGGAGATAGGATTACAACCAAGAATCACCTACCAGCAAAACTGAGTATAATCCTTCAGGGGAAAAAATGGTCATTCAATGAAATAAGGGACTTTCAACCATTCTTGATGAAAAGACCAGAGCTGAAGAGAAAATTTGACTTTCAAATACAAGACTCAAGAGGAACATGAAGAGGTAAACAGGAAAGAGAAATTATTAGAGACTTATTAAGGTTGAACTGTTTACATTCCTGCATGGAAAGATGATATTTATAACTCATGAGACCTTTGTCAGTATTAGGGTAGTTGGAGGGAAAAAATTATATGTATGTATGTAGATAGATAGATAGATAGATAGATAGATAGATAGATAGATAGATAGAGCACAGGACGAGTTGAAGATGAAAGGGTTATATCTAGAAAATAAAATTGAGGTGTGAAAGAGGATTATACTGAGAGGAGAAAGGGAAAGGCAGAATGGGGTAAATTATCTCACATAAAACAGACAAGAAAAGGCTTTTACAGTGGAGGGGAAACAAGGGAAGGGGAGAGGGAATGAGTGAATCTTATTCTCATAGGATTTGGTTACAGAGGGAATAACATACACACTCAAATTGGGTATGGAAATCTATTTTACCTTACAGGAAAATAGAGGGGGAAGTGGACAAGAAAGCAAGGAGGTGATAGAGGGGAGGGCAGATTGGGGAAGGGATAATCAGAAGCAAACACTTCTGAGAAGGGACAGGGTCAAAAGAGAGAATAGAATAAATGGGGGGGCAGGATAGGGAAGGAAATATACTTAGTTTTTCACAACATGACTACTGTGGAAGTGTTTTGCATGACTACACATGTACAACCTGTATCGAGTTGCTTGCCTTTTCAATGTGGGTGGGTGGGGAGGGAGGAAGTGAGAAAATCTGCAACCTAAAGTTTTAAAAACACATATTAAAAAATTGTTTTCACATGCAACTGGGAAATAAGATGTACAGGCAATGGTGTATAGAAATCTGGAAAATAGAAGGGGAAGGGGATAAAAGGGGCGGGGGAGATAGAAGGGAGGGCAGATTAGGGGAAGGGGTGTTCAGAATGCATGCCATCTTGGGGTGGAAGGAGGGATGATATGGGGAGAAAATTTGGAACTCAAAATCTTATGGAAGTGAATGTTGAAAATTAAAAATAAATTAATTTTTAAAAAAGAATCATTGCCAAGAAAACCCCAAATGATGTCACAAAAAGTTTGACATGAGTGGAACGACTGAACAACAACAAAAACAACAAAATATACATTTAACTGTACCTGGGATCCCTATCATTTAGTTGCCTTACAAACTTTTTTTTGTTAAAATGCATTTTAATAAATGTTCTTCGAGATTATTCCAGAAAAAAAAAATTGAAAATTGAGAGGATGCCCATCAATTGGGGAATGGCTGAACAAGTCATAGTATATCAATGTAATGGAATACTATTGTGCTATAAGAAATGATCAAGTGGACTTCACAAAAACATGGAAAGATTTGTATGAATTGATGCTGAGTGAAATGAGAAGAACCAGGACAACATTGTACACAGTAACAGCCACTCTGTATGATGATTATCGTTGATAGACTTAGCTCTTCTCTGTAATGCAAGAATCTAAGACATCTCCAAAAGTCTAATGATGGAAAAATGCTATCTACATCCAGAGAAAGAACTATGGACTCTGAATTAAGAGCAAAGCATACTATTTGCTCTTTTTTTTCGTTTCTTCTTTCCTCTGGTACCTCTTATTGGTTCTAATTCTTCTTTACAACATGACTAATGTGACAATATGTTTAATAGGAATGTATATATAGAACTTATGTCAGATTGCATGACATCTTGGGGAGGGAGAGGAAGAGAAATTTAAAGCTCAAAAGCTTATGGAAGTGAATGTTAAAAACTAAAAATAAATTAATAAAAAATTGTTCTTACAGGATTATGTCCTTTCAACTTAAGTGTCCAAATTCATACATAGTTGTCACCAACAGCTTCCTGGTACTATGGGTGGCATCAATCATAGTGAATTCCAACATTAAAACAATTTATGTCACTGCAACAGTATTCTCAACTCCAGGAAATGAACTTCAAAGTCCCTGAGAATTGAGAGAAGAGGAAGAAGAAGAAGAAGAAGAAGAAGAAGAAGAAGAAGAAGAAGAAGAAGAAGAAGAAGAAGAAGAAGAAGAAGAAGAAGAAGAGAAGAAGGAGGAGGAGGAGGAGGAGGAGGAGGAGGAGGAGGAGAGGAGGAGGAGGAGGAGGAGGAGGAGGAGGAGGAGGAGGAGGAGGAGAAGGAGGAGGAGGAGGAGGAAGGAAGAGGAGGAGGAGGAGAAGGAGGAGGAGGAGGAAGAGAAGGAGGAGGAGAAGAAGAAGAAGAAGAAGGAGAAGAAGAAAAAGAAGAAGAAAAAGAAGAAGGAGCAGGAGGAGGAGGAGAAAAGGAGGAGTAAAAGAGGAGGAGAAAAAGAGGAGGAGAAGAAAGAAAAGAAGGAGAAAGAGGAGGAGGAGAAAAGGAATAAGGAAAGGTAGAAGGAGAAGGTGAAGAAAATGTGCCTCTTCAATTTAACTGGAATGGAGATCACTATTTAAGAAGCAATTACTCATGTTAAAAGGGAAAATATAAAAATCCACTCTCTTTTTTCCATACTTCATCCTTAGAAACTCTTGTGCCTCACTCAATGTTATTTTCAGTACTTTGACAACTCCAATCTCAGAACTCATGATCCAAAGATCAACAGTTAAGGGCAGCAGCTAAATAGTATCATTATCATTGGGATGATAAACAGCTCTAGACATCCCCTAGAAACCTATGGTACAAAGGAAAGAAACCGCAGGAGAATATATTTGTGGATTATTTCTTGGACAATTTGGGAGACATGAGGTAAAATGCTCCAAAAAGCAAGGTCTAGCTTATATCATTAGTTACTACTCTATATAAGAGTAGAAGTTTTCAATTGATGTGAAGGTTGGACAGTGTGTCCATCCTAGGTTTCCTCTTCTTAGTTCCCAGTGGGGCTTAGCACTATAAGACAGACAACCAAGATTTTTTATTTCCAAGAGTTGGTAAGATATATGCTCAGATGGAGGACTGCATTGTTGATGGTCAGAAAGCCCTATAGTGGACTCTTCCCATGAGGTTGATGAATGTCCCTGTTACACACTTAGTCTTCTGGGTGAAGGTTGTGGCAAAGCAAACCAGGTAGTCAGAGAAGGCCTATGGTATCTGTTGATGAACAGACAATATATTACTTTAAAGCCTGACTATAGTTAATATGATTTCATCTATAGATTGAATAATTATTTGGTACAGGGTGCTATGAAAATCTCATGTGGTGTTTCACCAATTCAGTCCAATCATTAGGTGCTAAGTACTGGGGATACAATAAAAAGAAAGACAGCCCCTGCTCTCAAGGAGCTTACAATCTAAAGGGAGAGACAACATGCAAAAGGAAACAGGAAAAGGTAGGGTATCAGGGGAAAATTTGTTCCATAGAGTTGAAGAAATCAGGCAGATCAGCAAATGCAGTACCATCTCTGCCCTCTATAAAGGAAGGTTTAAGAGGAGTTTGTTACTGAACCCTCCAAACCTCCAATCAGAGCAGAGGAGGCTGAGGGAGATGGCATCAATCAATGCTTGCATTCATAGCAAGATTGGTGAGAACTGAAGTGATAATCTTATCCTGGGAGAAGCAACTTGTTCTATGGAGGTGAAACTAAGCAAAGAAGAGAATGCAGAGTGGAGTGGGACCATGTTTTCTGTTTATATCTCCTTAATGTATATGAGAACAAGAAAAGGAATCAGGCATCTTAAGACCTGCTTAAGCACAAATTTTTGCTCTCTTAGTTTTAAGAATTTCATCACCTTTGCTGACACAGGATAATGGAGGCTGTGAGAATGCTGTGAAATCTGGAAACTACTAGTTTTCATGGCTATTTTTCCTGTAAAGTAGGTACCTCTGGTAGACAGAGGAATACAAAATCTATGAATAAGTTCCTCTAAAAGTCTCACAGAACAGTAGCAATATCTGCTTTATTAGAAAGACTTTAATTCATCCCAAATATTAGCAGAAAAATTAGAAGTACATTTCAAAAGTACATCATTTGGTATTACATTAGGAAAAAATCAGATTTTAGAAAAAGTCCTCATCTCTGCTTTCAGTCTTTCCAATTTGTCTCACAGACAGGTCAACTCTAACAGCATGTTGGGCTGATAAAAGGAAATTCAAAGCCTCTAATGTGAACTATGTTTAAATCACAATTCTCTCTTTTCTAAGGATAAAGTAGCACTCTGAGAAAGGGATAGGGCAGAGGTGTTCTGAAATCAGCTGAGGTTTTTCATTCCTTTGAGATGGTTCATGAATAAAGGGTTACTTGTTTTATTACTCCCTTCCACATTAGCATCTCTGAGCATAGGGGATAACTAAAATTTTAGAATATACAATAATAGGAGGATAGCTGACCCTTACAACTAAGTTATTTCATCTATATACACTCATCACAAAATTAGTGATGTCAAGTGACAACACAACTTAACATAAGGCTTTTTTTGTTAAAGGGATTTACTAAAAGAAGTAGGACATAGCTATAAATGTTAACATGTCTAGGACCTAAAATCACAAACTAATCTCTCAGAATGAACATTGAATCAACATTTTCTCAATGCTCTAGGATTCCAGGCAGGATCAGGACTAGCATTAAGAAGCAGACTTGTAATTTCATTGGTATAAGGAATTCTTCAAGAGGAAGTTTCTTCTACAAATGCAAATCAGCACTTGAGAG
This sequence comes from Phascolarctos cinereus, assembly GCF_003287225.1. Lineage (NCBI taxonomy): Eukaryota > Metazoa > Chordata > Mammalia > Diprotodontia > Phascolarctidae > Phascolarctos > Phascolarctos cinereus. Next base: position 286,217,067 of record NW_027555847.1, on the reverse strand, counting down.
ATTTTCTTGGAGCACCAGGAGGTTAAGTGACTTACTTATGGTCACAAAGGTAAAAGTCCCAGGCAGAGTACAGTAAATAATTTTGTAAAAAAAAAATGTATATATATATATATATATGTGTGTGTGTGTATATATGTGTGTGTGTGTGTGTGTGTGTGTGTGTGTGTATTGAGTGACGTGTGCGTGTAATATACGTATGTACATGTGTGTATATCATACCTTCACATCTTTCAAGAGATAAAATAGAGCCTATGATCTAACAAGTAGGAAACAACTTCAAAAGGGAAAAACAAAACAATGTAGAAATAGGTAAATATCCTCTTTCTCCTTTCACACAAGCATTTTCTTAACTTTTTCTAGCAATCTACATCTAACAGAAGCTCATTTAACACTTAGAGATTTAGGAAGCATGTACTGTGGGTATTTTGCCCTTGCTTGAATTGGTGATGTGTTAGCACAAACCTTTTAATAAGAATAAGAGTCAGAACACAGTCAGTAGCATAAATTTACAGTCCCAAAATATTTTACCTCTCCCTGGAAATTCCATTGATTACAACTTCGAGCAGGGTCTAGCTGTTATACCAGATAATACACAAGGCATTTGAGTTTTCACAATATCCACAATACGTAGTAATGTAACACTGAAACCTCATTGGTGCTCACTGACTTCATATAAAGTATTGAATATATAAAGTATTTAACTTCTTTTCCTTTGGTGCTATTAGGACAAACTGCATTCCTATTATATAATCATTTATTCATGATAACATTTCAATGCAAATAACAATGGGGAAAATGGCATTCATAATAATAAAAGAATAATGAGATTTTACAAGGAATAATGATAATGGCTAAAATTGATATAACATTTTAAAATTTGTAAAACACTTTCATTTTATCTTCACAGCAACCATATGAAGTAGTGCTATTATTCCATTTTACAAATGAGGAAATGGAGGCTGAAAGGTTACGTGACTATTCCAGGGTGATACAGCTAAAAAAAAAAGGGACTCATTTAAAACTAGATATTTGTTAAGATTGGTCAAATTGGCATAAGGCCACTGATGTAGGGACTACATTGTTTTTATACCATTCTCCTCAAGCCAACAAGAGGTTATCAACACAATCATTCTGCTATTCTGTTTTAATATTAATCTCTGTAGAGAAAAAATCATTTAAAAGTGGTACCTGGGGGTTCAAATTTGAAGATAATGATGTTTAATAGGAACTGATGGTTTGAGATACTTGGCAAGGCCCCATGCCCTTTTATTTTTAGTATATTTCTGGGTAGTCATTCTTTCCAACTCACTGGCGTGGATCTTTTAGACTCGGAAATGAACATTTCTAATGCGTGACATCAGCGTCTTAAAATAATTGAAAAAAAAAAAGCCAGTCTTATAGCCAAAGTTGTAAAGGTAGTTCATTGTTTTCAATTTCTTGAACTTTTGTGATTTTTGTAAGAGATAGGACAAGTAAGAAAATTTGTAGCATATTAATTAATTTGCAATATGGGTAATAACAAATGAAATACACACACACACACACACACACACACACACACCAAAATAAATATTCAATATGTATCCAGATATTTAAATACTCAAAATCAATAATATTAATTTGATCATTGGTAGTCAATAACTCATAATCAATAACCAATTATCCCAATAATCTTCCTTTGATCACACATAAACAAATGAAGAGTGAGCTGGATTTCCCTGTAACTCACCTAGAGTCTCTAGATGGGTGTTTGATGTTAACACACGTTGCAAATGTAGTAAGAACTAAAGTCATGATGATTTCTTTCAAAACCCAATATATATCTTGTTCCTTATTTTCTTTTTCTCACATTCTTCATTTTAATAACTGCAGTATAGATGTTATATACTCTTTTCCTTTTTGTAAGAAGGCAACTACACAAATGTCATTAAGATAGAACTTTCAAGGAGTATAGCAAGTAGAAATGACATTCATGTATAATAGAATAATCTAGGATCTCAAATGGAGCCAAATAACCTTAAAATAAAAATAAGCCAATATCTAAAACCCCCATTTTAGCACAATGCCAAGCACATAGTAGATGTTTGATGAATGCTAGTTGAATTACTCATAAAGAAAACTTATTTTTCAAATATTCTTTGTCAAATCACAGATGTTATCAGGTTAGTCAGAGAAGTAAGTGCATTACCCCTTTCTAGTAAGGAAAACTATTTTGCAGTTATGTGCTAAAAGATATACGTACTACATTTTACTCTAATGTAGAAAATGATAGCTCATAGTTTTCTCCTCTTATATAATGATAGTTCATAGTTTTCTCCTCTTATATTTAGGAAAAACAATAATATAAATGCATTTAACATATATCTAGGTTTAATTCAAGCTGTGAAGTGACATTAAAAATGTAGTTATAATCAACATCTATAGGTTTCAGCAATATTTACTGTATTTCCAAAAGTTTTTTTTTAATTTCACTGCACTAATATATTTAGCCATAAAGGAAAATTTGGTTTATTCTCATGCTGACAAAGAAGATCAATTTCATATTTTGATAACCCTGTTTTATAATTAGAATTCAATATATTTTCCACATTAAAGTTCAATATCTAAATTTTAGACACTAAGAATATATATAAATATGGATTGATAGATATAATATATATCATATCATTCAATTTTCTCATTATCATGGTCTACTTTTTTCAGGTTAAAATTCATAAAACTTTTGCTTCCTCATATGTTCTTATAGATGCTGACAATTTTGTTTTTTATCACATTGAAAATAGTTTCTTGAGCCACTATGTAAATCTGATAAGGTATCTGACTTTCAAGGATTTGTGGTTCATGGATTTAGATTCTCTCTGTCTCTTCCTGGTTTTCTCTGTCTCTCTCTGTTTCTGTGTCTCTGTCTCTGTCTCTGTCTCTCTCTCTCTCTCTCTCTCTCTCTCTCTCTCTCTCTCTCTCTCTCTCACTCTTCCTTCCTCCCCTACACGGGGATACACAAACTCAAGCCTACTCATTTTTCAATTTAAAATTTCATATTAGATATTTCAAAGTAACATTCAAAATGTTGTTTAACTTGTTCTGGAATCAAGATTTAAACTTTCCATTTACATTCAAAGTAATAAATCCCAGAAAAATAAAGCTGAGAGGGAAGGAAAAGCCCTTCCTTGCATCCCTTGCTCTAATTATCTCCAAATTATTTGCTAATTGGGCAAGATACTGTGAAGGGAAAAAAAATGTGTATTTTTTTTCATGGCTCATCAAACCAAATGAATTTTTTTTGTCCAAATTGGGTTCCAATTCCATTTAAGGGAACTTGGAGGTTCCCAATTTCTTAAAATTTGACTCCAACTATGTAATTGAGACTATTTTCCCTTCTCATAGAACAGGTATGCAGTAATTTTTAGAGAGAAGGTTTTCCCCTTTGTTCCCTTACCCTACTACATACCCTTTTTGCATTGAGTAAAGTACTAGAGTGGAAAGATAATGTTAATAACTACTCTAAATTAAGCTTGAGTACTTCTAAGTGAAAACTCTCAATCCTTCCAAAATTGACCATAACTAATTTAAAAGCTGTTCACCATTCTCACTGGACTAATTATATAGACAAGAATTTCTGCCCTCCCCCTCAAAAAAGGGGAAAAAACCCAAGCAAACAAAAATATTCATTTGGAAAGCTCCTCTGTGGAGAGCCATTTCAGATTTTGAGACTGCTTCCTTTCTTTCCACCCTCAGGAGTAGTTATAATTGTTTAGGCTTCCTTTCACAGAAAGTTAAATTTGTAAAACTGTCAAGAGAATATTTCCTTGCTATGGTAACACACATGAGAATTGCAGTTTACTTTAGGCTCAACTACTTCCAGTGTTAGAAAAAAAAAGCATGCACTAATTTAAGGTAATAGGCAATTTCTCCTTTAATCTCTCAGTTTTAATTTCTCAGTTATTTTTTTCTTAAGGAGTAACAAAAGGAGTTACAGGTCCACCCATGGAGGTTAGTGAGGAAGGGACCAGGATGAGATACTCTACCTTAGCACAAAGGGGTAGTTATGTCAAGGTGAGCGTCCATCTCCCAGTTCCTGGATTTATGTGTCAAAGTGACAGGCTGTTTTCCAGTATAAAAACTTTACCACTGAAAATTCCATAGTCCATGTAAAAAGGGTGTTCTGTCAAAGTTAGAACCTAACCCAATCACAGAGTTATCTCACTCAAAGGGGCAACCTACAGGGCCATATTTCCAAGGAGCACCTGTTCCATACCTCTTCTAACAAAGGAACAAAGACACATTTCCAGGCAGTAAAATCATAATGAGGGTTAGAGATTGTTAACCCCTAGGGTAATTTCTGCAATTATTTAGTGCATAAATCACAATTAATGAATTTTTATCCTGAACCTCTTGGACTATCTTTGTTAACCCCTAAGAGGTTCTTGAACAACTAAATGGGAACCACTAATTTAGAATTTCATTTTCATTAGCCAGAAATAGAACTTCTTGTTTCATTAGCCTAAATCAAAGATAGATGTGGAGAGAGCTTATGAGAACTAAGGCAAAGAAAATGTGATTGCTCTCTTTAGCTAAAATGGAAGACAGTTTCTAAAGTGGAGTTACTTATGTAAAAATTTTTTTTGTCTCTATGCCTGTCATCACGCAGTTGCTTGGACCACAAGTCATACAAAGAAAACTGTGGCAGAGAGGATTTTTTTCAAAGAACTAAAATTCACAAATAATGGTGGCACATTCTTTGCTGGAAGTTCCAAACTCTATACTGCATTTTCATGTGACAAAGGTCCATCTTCCTGTTTCATTTTCAGAATTCTCAATGACAGCTGTTCAAAGTTAAGTACAGTTTTTAAAAAATAACATTGCTAGTTTTACTGTCAATACATCTTCTGATGCTTTACTATTTCTTCACTTATGACTATTAGAATTATATTATTATTCTAAAACACTGATGATAAAAAAAAGTCATCTATCTCCAAAGAGAGAGAACTGATAAACTCAGTGCATTTGAAGTTTAATTTTCTCACTTTCTTTTTCTTTTTTTTCTTTTTCTTTCTTTCTTTCTCATTAGCAATATTATTAATATGGAAATATGTTGTATGTTATTTCACATATATAGTTGATATCATATTGCTTGCCTTCTCAATGGGTTGGGAAGGGTAGGGATAGAGGGAAATTGGAACTCAATTTTTTTTGTTAAAAATTTTCAAAAGAGCTATATATCTAACACCAGAATTTGTCTTGAATTCTAATCTCAAATCACCAATTGCCTATTGAACATTTCAGACTATGCATCTCATAGACGTCTCAAACTCAATAAATCCGTATCTGAACTTACTGCCTTTTCCCCAAAACCCATTTCTCTTGTGAACTTCCCTTTTCTTTTCAAGGTCATCATCATTCTTTCACTCATCCCGCTTCACAGTCTCCATTTTATCAGAGACTCTTTATACTCTTTCACCTCACATATTTACTCAGTTGCCAAAGCTTGGTTTTATCTCCACAATATCTGTCACATGAATTCTTTTATCACCACTTAAAGTCATCACACTGATCAAGGTCCCCATTAGCTCTTGCTGGACTATTAGAGTATCTTCTTAATTGTTCTTTTTGCCTCACATCTCTCTTTGATCTCACACAGGTGTCAAAGTGATTTTTACTAAAAAGCAAGTCTATCCAACTTTAATGCCTCAAGATCAAATATGAAGTCATCTGAATGTTAGTAAAACTTCTTCAATAGTAATAAAAACCTATGTCAACCTATCTTTTTAGTTTTATTACTCTTCTCCATACTACAGTCTACTGTAACTGGCATTATTATTCCTCATATCTGGTATTCCATTGCCAATCTCTGTCTTTGTCTTGCCTGGCCCTCATGCCCAGAATGTATTTTTTTCCTTACTTTCATCTCTCAGAATTTTGGTACATTAAGCTTTCCTAATACCCCAGCTGCTAGCACCTTCTCCCTCAAATTGTCTTGTATATATTTTGTCTGTATTTCACGTGTGTGTGTGTGTGTGTGTTGTGTGTGTGTGTGTGTGTGTACAGCACTCAGGTGGCTCAATGGATAGAACACTAGGCTTGTAATTAGGAAGACCATCTTCATGAGTTCAAATCCATCCTCAGACACTTACTAGCTGTGTGACCCTGGGCAAGTCACTTAACCCTGTTTGCCTCAGTTCCTCATCTGTAAAATGAGTTGGAGAAGGAAATGGCAGAACACTCCAGTATCTTTGCCAAGAAAACCACAAAATGGGATCACAAAGACTGAGACACAACTGAAATAACTCAACAACAACAAAAATGTGTATGTATGTGCATTTATGTATATATGTATATTTATACATGCATATATACATAAATATATATGTACATATATACATATAAATTTATATGTATATGTATGTCTGTGTGCCTTTGTGGGTGTGCTATAAAGTTCTTGAGGGAGAAAATGTCTTTACAGGTTTGTGGTAGACACTTAATGTTTGTCAACTGAGTGGTTAATTGGCAAATACAAAGTGTTTGATGACCATCACTCTCTTCCTATGAGACAGTTCCCAAGCCTTCTAGATCAGTATCAATGTCCAGCACCAAAGGTCTTCTTCGATCTGCATAAGCCAATGCTGGGGAATGTATGAAGCATATGATAAAGTTGTTAAAAAACTTCATCATGCTCTCAACTCAATTATCTCCAAATGGTGATCAATTGCTCAGGATAGTTTCTCCTTTCTTATCCTTCTGCTTTTGGATATTCCAAATGCATATTCATGAGTAAAATCATTGATAGCAATATTTCTTCACAAGTCTTCCATTATAGCCATCAGATCTGAGAAAAGTATTTGGTTCATGGGGGGTTGGGGATATAAACAACTGGTGAGCATAACTATCTTCTCTCATTGTTCACTCCCTGGTGATAAACTGTGCAGCTCCTATATTTGTGATGGATTCTACAAAATCATCATTTATCAATGCAGACCGACTCTTTCTTTTAAAAACTGCACAACATAGATTTTCCTGTGATTCTAAAATTTTCCTATTTTATTTTTTATATATAAAGAAGATTGGGTAGTTTAGCTTTAATATAGATAGTTCATTCTTACTGGCATTCAGCAAATTTATAATATATTTTTAACTTCCATCTGTTATCCCTACTTCAAAGTATACATTGAATGACTGGTTCCTATTAGTACCTATGGAAAGTAATCTTTTGAAGAGAACAAAGAGACTATCTTTGTCTATTGCGATTTTACTTTTCTTTCTTGAGTCATTTTTCAGTCATGTCTAACTCTTTGTGACCCAATTTGGGCTTTCCCTGGCAAAGAACTGGCATGGCTTGCAATTTCCTTCTCTAACTAATTTTACAGATGAGGACTTGAGGCAAATAGGGTCAAGTGACTTGCCCAGGGTCACACAGCTAGTAACAGTCTGAGGCTGGATTTGAACTCATGAAGATGAGTCTTCCTGATTCTAAACCCAGTACTCTATTCACTGAACCTGCCCTATGATTTTGCTGATGGTCATTAAAGCAATGACTCAAGAGAGAACTGCTAGTGTTCTTGCCTTCAATAAGTGCCTTAATTAACCTCTTAGAGGTGCTAGGTATGTTTGATATGTTTCTCCCTCAAGAACTTTATAGCACACCCACAAAGACACACAGACATACAAATACATATAAATTTATTGATAAGGAACTCATTGACCCTGTAATACAGCAGTACTTCATATTATAATTATTTCTATTGTATCTTATAATACCAGTAAATTACAAGCTCCAAGATGGCAGTAAAGAATGTCTTAGTTTAAACTACACATCTTTCATAGTGCTTATGTCACAAAAGGTGCTCATTAAGTGTTCTTTAAATTGGGGGGAAAAGAAGTTAATTGTCAAGTTAGTAAATGGAACAAATAACTTAATCACCTGAAATTAATTTAAACACTCTTTATGTGTCAGATATCTATCTTTTTGTCAGATGATGTTGTGAGAAATTGACATCATATCCTTGTGCTAGGAAAAACTTAAAAGTTTTCAAAACCTATATTTCATTTACTCAAATTACTTTTTAAAAACAGTCACTGCCAAGTGACTGTTAATGTAAATTCCTCAAGAAAATCTGGTATACAGCCCAAAACAGACATCCCACTTGCTCCCTGTTGGCAGCAGCTCCTCACCAAAAGCTGTTAAAACTGTTTGCTTTGAAAAAAAAAAGGTAAGCCTTTGATGGAAGTCAGGTGGTTCAAGTGTGTTCTCACACCCAAATAAATAATGCCTTAATCAATTTACAAACCAACCAATTACGAGCTTATTAAAAATAGCAATGAACCACTCCTGCAAACCAACCTTCTAGTTCCTTCCTTCATCTCACCTCCCTACCACAAAAACAACAACCAACCGAAACAACTGCCACCAAATGCAGGAATCGTATTGTCTCTTTTTTTTTTTCCTGCCAAATGACTTTAAATATACTCAAAATCTGTTCATGCTATTTCAGACACACCCTGTAGGTCTTATCATAAACTGAAAATCAATCACCTTGCTGAGATTACTTCGTAACCTGCTTCAGTGGCAGCAGCCAAATTACAGATGGAATTACACGAAGTAGACAAACTCAATTTAGTAGGGATGTTAAGGAGCCAAGCAAGACACAAATGAGATAAGAGCCAAGATTAAGTTTAGCAAAACATTTGTATAGTATTAGTGTAACCAACATTCCTGGGAAAAGTTTACCACGTCCACCAAATACCTATGTGATTACATGGGCTGGAATATAACTCTTTGCTTTGAGGTCTCACAAGTTTCCTGGTAGTTTCCACTATATGGACATGTTTTCTGATGGAGGTACTTCCAAAAGGACTAATCCCTCTCCCTACCTCTACCCCAACACATCCTTGCTATGACTGAAGAAGAGAGGCTCCACTGATCTGATAGGGTGGCCTTCATTATACTAAATATCCTATCTAATGGTTCTTCAGGCTGTTTCTTATGTCCTAGGCATCCACAACTTTCATAGGCATAAGGTAGCTTCCCAATGGCCTTCCCTTTCATCAAGCAGCTTCCAGGACTGATAGGGTAGGTCCTGACCATTCTTATTAGTTATAACACTCCAGGTACTTTTCGCTAGCTATTACCCCTAATTGAATGAAAAATCATAGCACATGAACTGAACCCTGAAATGGCATATCAAATACTATACCTACATAGCATCAGGAAGTGTGCCAAGGGAAGAACTTTTACACACACACACACACACACACACACACACACACACACACCCCTCACTAATCACAGTTTTATAATAATTATGCTTTTCCTGCCTTGTTTTTCCCTATTTCCCCCCTCATATTCTAGTTCCTATAGCAAGTTCCTAGGCAATTTAATTTGCAATACACTGTGGACATGCAAAACACTATATAAATAGAGGCTAGCCAACATTTAACCATCAGGAGGCTCTTAGGTGAGTAGAATCAGGTATGGCTATGTTTCCAAAGAGTAAATACTGAAAATTGAATTCAATACCGGCAAGAAAGTTTGATAGGACCCCCCCCCATCAATCAAGTGCTGAGCTCTGGGCCATATAATCCAAATTTTAATTTCTATTTCTATGTATCTACCCAGAATTCCAGTAGTTGCTGTTATAATAGAGACATCTTATATCCAAACAACATTTATTAACTGTCTTCTTGGGTTAGTGTTCCATTTGGCTCTTCTGTTTGAATATAACTTTTACATCATGGATATGTTGACTATTTATTATATGCTGATAGCCAGCCTCATAACGGCTTTTTCATTTGACATCTAATTCTGTCTAGCACTACTGTGTGACAATGGTCAATCTTTTATAAATTTATTTAGTGTCTATTTGATTTATCAATCTACTTATCATTTAGGATATCATTTGTACATATGCATTTAGGTTTGTAACTTTTTCTGAAGTTACCTTCATTAACTATTTTGTTTCATTATCATCTATAAAGCATTTTATTATTTCTGCTTTTTTCACATATTTATCATTTTCTATGCCTCAGAACATGATCTATTTTTATAAAGGTACCATGTTGTCCTGAGTATTGCATATTATTTAATATTCCATAAGTCTTTCAGCTCTAATTCTTCACACACATAACTTTTTGTTAGATTCATCCAATTCTGAAAAAATCTCCTACAATTATTCTGAAACTATGTCTTTTAAAAATTCAATTAATTTTCCTTTATGAATTTAGATTAAATAACATTTGATGCATATATATTTAATATTGTTATTATGATTTTTAACTTTTGTCTTGTCTGACAACATAATTCGAAATGCCCACTTATTTTTTAATCATTGATGGGTGCATAGTAAGTTTTGTTCTAGCTCTTCATTTTCATTCTGTAAATGTCATTATTTTTAGATGTGTTTCATGTACAAGGAAGACTTGTAGGATGTTTTTTCATTCCATTAACTACTGTATTATTTACTATATTCACATTTAAAGTTGTGTTATATTTTCCTCAATTTTTTCATATTCATTTTTTTCTTTACTGCTTTAATTAGGCATGTTGTCCATATTAGTTCTACTTACACTACTCTAATGTTAATCTAGTCTCACAGGTTTCAACCTATCCACTCCCCAATTCTATTTACCTTCCTTCTCTTAGATCCCTTTGATTTACATAAATTGCAAATTTCTGTTTCTTCCTTTCTTCCTTCCTCCTTTGCTTCCCTCTTTCCTCCCTTTCTCCTCTCCTTTCTTTTTTCCCCCTTTCTTTCCTTTTCTTGCCTCCTTTTATCTTTTTCTCACTTTTTTTAACCCTCATCTTTTCTTGCCAGGTTAAGTGAGTACTGTAAAGTCTTCCTTATCATTTACATTCCAAATTCTTATTTTCAGCAACATTCTTTTGCTGTAGCTTTTTCCAAGAATCTTTTCTTTTCTTTTATCTTTATTATCTCCATTATCTTCAAGGCTATTCTGAATTTCTATTTTCCTACTTGTGGGCATATTTATGTCTCTCACGAATGTAACATTTATGAAGTATCACATTCTTATCCCTTGTGGCCTGTTTTCTGCTTTGTCTCCCTCTTAGAAATTTCAGTTTATGAGGTAAGCAATATTGGATGAAAGCAGTTTTATAAGTTTGAAGTAATTTTATGTTCTAAGCTGTAAGCCTTAATCTTAGCATTGCTTTTACCATAATCAGTCCCCATTCCTAAGGTTCTTTTCTTTTCATAGTAAATAGTCCCCTTTCACTTGGTCATAGAAGCTCTTTTCTTATCTATCTGGATCTGCACCACACTAAGCATGACCTAGTTCTTTTATAAACTCCTCCTTTAGTTGCTTTCATGTTCTTTCTTCTGACAATCTTGAATTAGTGTCTGCTGCTTCTTATAAGGAGTAGGGGAGGGGCTCAGTCTGAGTCATGGGGTGGTGTAGTTGCAAAAAGAGATCCCTATTGCCAGAACTGGTATCATATATCTACAAATTTTTATGCTCATTGTTCTAGGTATTTGTGATGGGTCACAGTGAGAATGTAGAAGGGTCACTAAACATATACCTTCTATAATGTTAAATTATGAGGTTTTTAACTTTATGGTATTTTTATGTTCTTATCTTATGGATTCAGCTTCAGTTATTATATGCTACATAATCTAGTTTCTTCTTCTGGCATTTATTTTTTGGTTGCTCACGGTTTCCAGAAGCAACCAGTAACACACACTGGTCATACAATCCCAAATAAATATTTATTTATTTTATTTAAAATTTATTATATGATTCTGGATAGGGGCAGAGCCAAGATGGCAAATTAGGGGCAACCAACCAGCTGAACTCTCTCAATATTCCCCTCCAAAATACTTTAAAATAATGCTTCAAATAAAATTTTGGAGTAGCAGAGACAACAAAAGGTTGGAGTGTGACATTTTTCTGTCCTAAGAAAACTTCAGGAGTCAGCAGGATGAGTCTGTGGCATGGGGTGGAGGCCCTGTCTGCAGCTTATGAACAGGTGCCAACAATGGCAGATACATCAGTAGCAACTTTGGAAAACCTCAGCCCAGATACTGTAACAGTTTAGACAACTGGTCAGAGAGAGGTTGCAGGGGAGCCTTTCCTGGCACTGGGTACAGGTGTGTTGATTGACAACTCTATTGCCCCTACACAGTTCTGGGTCACAGTCCCAGGGAGGAGAGAAGACCTGGTGATAAACCACAAGGGAGCAGTGGTCACGATTACAGTATCATAGCAAAGAGGAGAGCTAGTGGGTGCAGCTGCAAAGCACAAGGGATCCTTCTTGGGTAAAACCAGAATACAGACCAGGAGAGTAATCATCATACCTCTCCCAGGATCATACCACCTTGGAAGCACCAAAAACTTGCAGATGCCCAGAACTAACTCTGAAAATAGTAGCATGAAAAAGCCTGAAGCTTGGAACAGTGCCCCTGACCCCTAGGTAAAAAGGGCCCAATATAAAGTCGGGTGGAAATAAGAAAAAAAATGAGGAATGCCCTGGGAGAAGGGGTAAGGGGAAGATAAAATGAGAAAATAGACTTTCAGGTAAAAAGAGAGAGAGAAGAAAAAACAGCACATAACAGGATGGAGGGAAATACGTAGCAATCATAACTAAATGTGAATGGGATGAGCTCACCCATAAATGGAAGCAGGTAGCAGAATGAATTAGAAACCAGAATACAATATGTTTCTTCCGAAAAAACACACTTGAAAAAGAAAGACACAGAGTTAAAATAAAGGGCTAGAACTAATACAACTAATATACTTCAGCTGAAGTAAAAAAGGCAGGGATAGCAACCATCATCTCAAACAAAACAAAAGCAAAAATAAACCTGAAAATAAATAGGGATAATCAGAGAAACTACATTTTGCTAGACAATTTTTATAGCACATTTCTCAATTAAAAACCTCATTTCTCAAATTTCTACTGAGTATAGAAATGAGTCAAATTTATGAAAGTAAGAAGCATTCTTCATTTGATAAATGGTCAAGGGATATAAACAGGCAATTTTCAGAAGGAGAAATCAAAACCATCTAGTGATATGGGGAAATGTTCTAAATAACTAGTGATTATAGAAATGCTGACTAACATAACTCTGAGATACCAACCTATACCTATCAGAAATGACAAATGCTGAAGGGATACAGGGAAAATAGATATATTAATAAACAGTTGGTGGAGTTGTGAGCTGGCCCAACAATTCTGCATAACTATTTGAAACTACGCTCAAACAGTTATAAAACTCTTCTTGCCCTTTCACCCAGCAATACCACTACCAGATCTATATCCCAAAGAGAACAAAGAAAACAAGAAAAGGACCTGTATGTCTAAAAATATTTATAGCAGCTCTTTTTGCAGTAGCAAATTATTGGAAATCAAGGAGTTACTCATCAGTTCCAGAATGGCTGAACAACTTTTGGAATATGATTGTGACAGAGTACTATCATATGCTGAGAGGGTTGTTGAGAGGGTTGGTTTCAGAAAAACATGACAAGACCTTTCTGAACTGATCCAAAATGAAGTGAGAAACACTGGGAGATCATCATATATAATAACAGCAAAGTTGTAATGATGATCAATTATGAAAGAATTGACTGCTCTAGTCAATACAATGATCCAAGACAATCCTAAAAGACTCATGATGAAAAAAATGCTACCCACCTCCTGAGAGAGAACTTGATGAACTTTGGGTTCAAATTGAAGTACAATTTTGTCATTTTCTTTATTTTACTTGTTTTTAAAAATATGTCTAATATGGAAATATGTTTTATATGATTTCATATGTATAATTAATATCATATACCTTGCCTTCTCAGTGGATGGGGAAGGGGGTGGGAGAGTGGGAGATAATTTGGAACTCAAAATTTAAAAAGGAAAAAAATGTTAAAAATAGATTATTTTTTTAAAAAAAGAAAATGGCTGAATTGAAACTAATCACTAAAGTCAAAGTGGATTGACACACTGAGGAAAAGAGTCAGAATGGAGGAGTCAAGATTTCTCCCATCTCTGCCTGGAGGTGACAAATTTCAGAACTGAGAATCTGGGAGGTTCAAAAGGAAGAAACTTCTTCAGATACTAAGCCAAGGGTTGTTGCCCTAACTAAAAGAGTTCTGTAACATTCCAGTGGAGAGAGCACGGTACTCCTGAGCTAAGTCAGCATCCAAAGGTGGAAAGTAGTACAGCTATCCACTGAAGATAAAGTCCAGGAGGCCAGAGGATTGAACTATTCTTGGAAATAGTAAACACTAAGAAGGCGCTAGACACTAAGTAAGCTGACTGGACCAGACTGGCAACAGCTGCCCAGCAGTAAAACAGCTTACTTAGTCCTATTTGGTAGCTACCATCTCATAGTAGTGTGGTCTGCCCAGTATTGTACACCAATGCCTTCCCATTGACACAGCAGCCTTCCAGGTCCTATCTAACAACTACTGCCTAGTGAATGCCTGGCCCAGTCCAAAAGCAGCAGAGTTTGTTGAGAAGCAAAAACAGGAAACTTTTCCAGTCTTCCTTAATTCCAGTGTCTTCCCTGTGTTAAACATTTCCTATTTATCTTGTATTTTTTATATATGTTTGTACATATTTACTTGTTTGTTTTCTCCTGCATTAAATTGTGAAGTTCTCAAGGGCAGGGACTGTCTTTTGTCTCCCTTTATACCCGTAGCACTCAACACAGTGCTTAGATATTTAACGAATGCTTAATGACTGACTGTCACTAAGTGGATCTTCTTGATTCAGCCCATTCAGACTTTGAGCTAGGCCCACACAGATGAGACACTGCACACTAGAAGGAGAAAGCTAAACCAGATCATCAGTCCTGAGAACACATTGTGCTCTGAGAAGAGTCAGCCTTTGTCTAGTGCTGACATCATGCCCTGAAGTAAATAAATATCATGAGATATTTACTCTGGAGAGAGAAAAGATGTCAAGGTCCTACAGCTCCAAAGTGATCAGTTCCCCAGTCCCATATGGGTTCCTTATACTAGTGCTTCACTATCATTGCACTTTAACTTCCTGTTCACTCTTCCCTCCTCTTAGACTCTGGTGTATTTGTGGGAGAACGTGATCCTGGTGTTAATGGACATGTTCTGTGCCTACTATACTTTAATTTTTCCTATGCCATTTGAATAAAGCCCTTTACTTAAGGACTAACTGAGCCTATTGGTGAATTGTGGAGGAAAAGTACAGTGGTTGAGCCTTATCAAGTGATATTTAGGAGGAAAACCACTCCCAGGGTTACTCCTAAACTCTTGAAAGTAGTAGAAGCTATCTTTCTGGGGACCCACCCTGCTAGTAGTCCTATGGTAGTAGGTAGTAGTAGTGTGCTAGGTAGTCCTGTGAATCCCAGGGAGGGGGTGGTTGTTATATTGGTAAATAAAATAATTTGGGAGAAAAAGAAAGCATTATTAAAAAAAAGAATTAGGAAAATTTCCTTGTAGAAAATGGGATCTGAGTCAAAACTTGTAGACAGGTAGGAATTCTGAGAATTGAGGAAGAAGTACATTTAATGCATAGCGGTAGAAAAGAGAACGTCAAGATTGTCAGAATAGTAAATAGGTCAGTTTAGTTAAAAAGTACTGTGTAGACTACTAATAAGATAGAAGTTAACAAAGACAGGAAGCAGTTATACATTTGTTAACTGTAGAGCCTGTATTTTATTTTAGAGTTAATTGGAATCCACCGGAGACATAGGAGCAGGGTAGTGACATGAGTGTATTGGTGTCTTAAGAATATTAATTTATGGGGGTGCAGAGCCAAGATGGCAGAGTGAAAGCAGTGACTTGCTTAAGCTCTCTCCCAAACCCCTCCAAATACTCATAAAAAATGGCATTAAACAAATTCTGAAGCAGCAGAACCCACAAAAAGACAGAGTGAAACAAATTTCCAGCCCAAGACAACCTGGAAGATTGATCAGAAAGGTGTATCGCGCCGGGCTGGGAGTGCGGCGAAGCGCAGCATGGGTGCACAGGCCTCAGCGAACCTGGAGCTAGGCCTCAGAGGAGTAAATCACGAGCAGCTGTGGAGGTTTCCAGACTCTCAACCCACTAATGCCAAAGACAACTTAGAAGGTCAGTGGGAAAAGTCTGTCTCTGTCGGTGCTGAGAAAGGAAGGCAGGGTTGAAGTCCTGGGCGAGGGTGGGGGTGGGGGGAGGCAGCTGCTTCCTGAGCTTCCTGCCCACAGACTGAGGGGGAATCCAGTGGCTGATCAGAAAGGGATTGCAGTGCTGAGGCAGGAATCTCTCTCTTTGCCCATCCTTGGATCTGGGTTACAGTTCTGCTAGGGTGAAGAGGAATGCTGGCATGGTGGAGCTTGGAGTGGCTGTGGAGAGGAACCCCTCCTCACAGTTATAAGACAGAAAGGAATACTTGTGGTCACAGGCCAGGAAAGGAGTAAACACCTCACCCCTTATCATACCACCTTGCAAGAACTGAAAATTTACGGGTCCCTACAAGTATCTCTGAAAATATCTCTACAAACCCCTGAAGCTTGGGACAGTACATTCTCCACATTGGAAGCAGACTCTTAGCTTAATAAAGAGTGTAAAACTCAAGTAATTGGCTGGGATCATAAGCAAGCAAGGCAAAAAGAGTCAGACTATATTATCTTACTTTGGTGATGAAGAAGATCAAAATATATAACAAGAAGACAAAAAAGTCAAAGCTCCTACAACCAAAGCCTCCAAGAAAAATATGAATCAGTCTCAGGCCTTGGAAGAGCTCAAAAGAGATTTTGAAAAGCAAGTAAGGGAAGCAGAGGAAAAACTGGGAAGAGAAATGAGAGTGATGCAAGAAAATCATGAAAAACAAGTCAACAGCTTGCTAAAGGAGACCCAAAAACATACTGAAGAAAATAACACCTTAAAAAATAGCCTAACCCAAATGGCAAAAGAGGTCCAAAAAGCCAATGAGGAGAAAAATGCCCTAAAAAGAAAATTGGCCAAATGGAAAAGGAAGTCCAAAAGACTCTGAAGAAAATACTTCCTTAAAAATTAGAATAGAGCAATTGGAAGCTAGTGACTTTATGCGAAATCAAGGCACTGTAAAACAAATCCAAAAGAATGAAAAATTAGAAAACAATGTGAAATATCTCATTGGAAAACAACTGACCTGGAAAATAGATCCAGGAGAGAGAATTTAAAAATTATTGGACTATCTGAAAGCCATGATCAAAAAAAGAGCCTAGACATCATCTTTCAAGAAATTATCAAGGAAAACTGCCCTGATATATTAGAACCAGAGGGCAAAATAGAAATTGAAAGAATCCACAGATCTCCTCCTGAAAGAGATCCCCAAAGGAAAACTCCTAGGAATATTATAGCCAAATTCCAGAGTTCCCAGGTCAAGGAGAAAATATTACAAGCTGCCAGAAGGAAACAATTCAAGTACTGTGGAAACACAATCAGGATAACACAAGATTTAGCAGCTTCTGCATTAAAGGACCGCAGGGCATGGAATATAATATTCTGTAGGGCAAAGGAGATAGGATTACAACCAAGAATCACCTACCCAGCAAAACTGAGTATAATCCTTCAGGGGAAAAAATGGTCATTCAGTGAAATAGAGGACTTTCAAGCATTCCTGATGAAAAGACCAGAGCTGAATAGAAAATTTGACTTTCAAATACAGGACTCAAGTGGAACATGAAGAGAAAACAGGAAAGAGAAATCATAAGAGACTTATTAAGATTGAACTGTTTACATTCCTGCATGGAAAGATGATATTTATAACTCATGAGACCTTTGTCAGTATTAGGGTAGTTGGAGGAAAAAAATTATATGTATGTATGATAGATAGATAGATAGATAGATAGATAGATAGATAGATAGATAGATAGAAGGCACAGGGTGAGTTGAAGATTAAGGGGTCATATCTGGAGAATAGAATTAATGGATGAGACAGGATTATACTCGGAGAAGAAGAAAGGGAGAGGTAGAATGGGATAAATTATCTCACAAAAAAAACAGAAAAGTCTTTTACAGTGGAGGGGAAGCAGGGGAAGGTGAGAGGGAATGAGTAAATCTTATTCTCATAGGACTTGGCTTAAGGAATGAATAACATACACATTCAATTGGGTATGGAAATTTGTCTTACCCTACAAGAAAATAGGAGGAGAAGGGGAGAAGAGAACAGGGGAATGAAAGAGAGGAGGGCAGATTGGAAAAGGGGGTAATCAGAAGTAAATACTTCTGAGGAGGAATAGGGTCAAAAGAAAGAATAGAATAAATGGGACGGCAGAATAGGATTAAGGGAAATAGAGATAGTTTTTCACAACATGTCTGCTATGGACGTGTTTTGCATAACTGCACACGTACAACCTATATTGAGTTGCTTGCCTTTTCAATGAGGGTGGGTGGGGAGGGAGGAAGGGAGAGGATTTGAAACCTAAAGCTTTAAAAACATATGTTTAAAAAAAATTTTCACATGCTGTCGGGAAATAAGAAATATAGGAAATGGGCTACAGAAGTCTACCCTGCCCTACAGGAAAATAGAAGGGGAAGGGGATAAAAGAAGGGGGGAGAGAAAGAAAAGAGGACAGACTAGGGGAAGGGATATTCAGAATGCATGCCATCTTGGGGTAAGAGGAGGGTGAGACGGGGTGAAAATTTGGAACTCAAAAATTTGTGGAAATGTTGAAAACTACAAATAAATAAATTTATATTAAAAAATAAAATAAATAAAATAAAAAGAATATTAATTCATGACCAGAGGATGAAATGGAGAAGGGAGAGAATGAAAGCAGGAAGAATAATTAGTTGAGATATACTGAAGTCTTGAATTATTATATTAATCATGTGAACAGACAGAAGAGGACA
The DNA here is from genome assembly GCF_003287225.1 of Phascolarctos cinereus. NCBI lineage: Eukaryota > Metazoa > Chordata > Mammalia > Diprotodontia > Phascolarctidae > Phascolarctos > Phascolarctos cinereus. Next base: position 286,198,278 of record NW_027555847.1, on the reverse strand, counting down.
AATGTGAAAATAGAAGCAATGGCATTTTACAATTTCATGGAGGCAGAAGATAAAGAAGAAGGAAGGGGTAAGAAATTATGAATCTAATTTAATGGAAGGAATGACAGAAATAGGAATGTTTGGGAAAAGGATGTGTCTAGGCAGAAAGTTCATAAATTCATTTGTGAACAAATTGAGTTATAGATATAAGAAGGACAATCAGGTAGAAATATTAATCAGACAGTGATGTAACAATTGAGTTCAGGAGAGAGATTTGGATTGGATATATAGATTGGACATATAGATGGATTGGGTTTGTAGACTTGAGGATCATCTACACAGAGATGATATTGAACTCATGGGAGCAGATGAAGATTTTTAAGGTAGAAATTGGACATAAAAATAAAAAATAAGAAGCCCTATGACGGAAACTCGGGGCATACCCACACTAAGACAATATAAATGCCTGACACATAGTTAGCACTTAATACATATTTGTTTACTGACTGGCTTATTGGGAGACTGATATTGATGCTACAAAGGATAGTGAGAAAGAATAGTCCTCAGTAGGAGTCAAGTGAGGGAGAACAGTACTACCTACAGAAGCATAGGAACAGAGAATACCTAGTTATAGTTAAAGAGAAAATGGAGGTTTTGATGATAAATAGAAATTTTAGAGTTCAAAATAATTTAAATTGATGTTATGAGTAAAGGTAAGATTTAAAATGCAGCTATTCTTATCAAATGCTGAGTTAGAACAAAGATGAAAGGTATTAGAGTTAAAGAAAACAATGAACTACAAAGTCAGGGTGTTTAAGGGGACATTAACATGAATATTTAAGTCACCAGATATGAATGCAGGGCTTGAGGTTGAGAAGAAGGTTGATGCAAGTCTTTGATGAAGAAGAGGAAATAAACTTGACATTGATGAATGGCTGAAAGAAGGATCTGGACAGGGTGATATCAACATATAGCAACAATGAAACTCAAAAGTAGCAAAGGGCTTTACAATGTAAGCCTAGGTTTTCTCATCCCATCCCAGTATATCTGGGGTATTAGAGAAAGAGGACCAATTTGTAGAGAGTGGTCTGGCATTCGGGGACTACTGGAGAAAGTCAGGTTTCCATTAGAGCTAGAAGATGTGGTGTATCAGGTGTAATGACTTAGAATTTTGGGTAGTTTATTAACAACAAAGAAGGAATTCCAGAGGGCACAATGGAATTTGAGGGTAGAGGAAAATATGGACTCTGGAGGGGTAGGGATAAAATTATGATGAGTTATCAGAAAGAAGAAATTTACCTGTGATTTTGAATCAGAGGGATAAAGAGAACAGGAACTTGGAATTTGCCTGTCATAAGGATGGAGAAGAAAAGTGTTATGAATGGCCTCCTGCAGTATAGGGTACTACAATGAAAACCATGGCATTAGTACAGAAGTACCATCTGGCATCTGCTTCATGGCTAGTCCTTCAAGCCAGATCCATAATTAGCATGGAAGCAAACAGAACTTTGAAACAAGGTACTAACATCTTTGGAGATATACAGGGGAGGACTACTTCCCTTCAAAGCGTGAGAAAGTGAAGGATAAATCTTTCCCAGTGCCCATCACCCCCCACCTTTCTTTACTATCTTTCCTTAGACTTCAATGTCATGTGACACAACCACTTCCCAATCTACCCTCCCTAAATCATATCACTGTGGTTCCCATCTTATGAGCTCTTTGATCTCCAGAAATCAAACAGTCATAAACCTTGAAATACCCCCTATTCTAGTGCCTGTACATCTGTGGCTGAACCATTTTTTGTACCCTACTACCTTCCATCCTATCTCAAAAGATTTTTTTGGTCTAGTAGAATTATTCCTAGTTTTATACTTCTCTTCCAAATACAGTTGTGTAGAGGTAGTAAATAGATATGCCTGAAAAGAAGAGATGTATGTCTGCATTGGTAAAGAAATGGGTTAGAAAAGCTAAAATGGGCAAATCTGATTACATGAAATAGGAAAGAGTATGAACAAACAAAAACAATGCAGTTAAAATTAGAAGGAAAACAGTTAAGGGGGAGGAAAGGAGGAAACTTTGCAGTAGATTTATATGATAAAGGTTTGATTTCCAAGAGACATAGGTAATTGATACAAATAAATATGAAGAAAGGTAATTCTCAATAGATAAGTGGATAGGTCAGTTTTTAAGGGAAATCAGTCCAAGCTTTCAATGACCATATGGTGAAGTGTTCCATATCACTAATAAAGGGGTAATGAGAGGGCAAGGTGGAAGCACAGGGGACAGAGAGGCTAGTAGTAATTATGTTCCCTCCTTCTAAAGAGAAAAGAAGAATGAAAGAAAAAAAAGAAAGAAAAAGAGAGAAGCAAAGAAACAAAGAACAAAGAAAAGAGTCATAGAGAGAATTTTTAAAATGTGCAAAACAAGAACATTAAAAAGGCAGAAGAGAGACATGGATAAGCAGGATAGTTTTGAAACCAGTATGTTGAATTTAATATATACTTTTACAAAATCAAAGTTTTAGATGCAATTTTCTTTCCTTGCCTTTCATTGTATATGCAAATATTCATATTTGTTGGTATTTTGTATTCAGAAAAAAAAAAAATTAATTTAAGATTTCCATTTCTATAAAGTTGCTTTTTGTTTGTTTTGTTTTATTTTGTTTTGTTTTTACATTTCATTGTTGACTAAGACACTGAGCACCACCTAGTGGCCACATTTCCGTCCAGATATACTGCTTCAGATTCAATCTAACATAAAACCAATTGAAAACTGCCACCTTTTTAGCATCCACTGAATGCTTCAGAATACAAAACACTAACATGATAACAGGACTAGAACATATTCCAATTAAAAAATAAAAATTTGGATATCTTACAATTCACAATGATTTGTTGAATTTAAAAAAGCAGTTCCTTTAAAAAAAAACCAGGAACAATTTATTTTTAAAAAATTTAAGAAGAAATACCTCCGTCAACACAGAAACACAAATATGTACATATGTACACACATACATTCACACAAGCATAGACAAACTTTTGGACCTTCTCTAACAAAAGTTGTGATAATAATGATAATGATAACAGCAGCAGTAGTAGTAGTAGTAGTAATAGTAGTGGTGGTGGTGATGGTCATGGTAATGTTTAAAAATATATTAGTAATGTTTAATCCTACCTATCTTAAAAAAAACTTAACACTACAAGGAACAATGACCCTTTATTGTATAGAAAACTAGATTCATTTGCAAGGGAGACTTTGAGTATTTACTTTTAAAAATATAATGCAGCTTCTTTCTGTATGAGCCAAGTACCCATTTGTGTCAAAAGAAAGCACACTAAATTTTTAAATCTATTTCTCTTAAAAAAACACACATATAGAATGAGGAAAGATAATTTTTGCCTAGATCATTCATTTCACTGAATAAGCTTTAAAGAATACAGTATTTGATTGTTAAAGCTTATAAAGTCTGCCATATTATACAGTAGAACATTGTTGTAACTTTTCGAGGGTTAGAGAACTAATATGAAGAGAGACAATTAGAGATGATAGCATAAATTTATATAACACATTGAACTTTAAAAAGTAGATTTCTCATAACAACTCTGAGGTAGGTAGTCCAGGTATTACCATACACATTTTCTAATGAGGAAGCAGAAACTTAGAAATATTTAATGACTTATCTAAGCCACACAATTCATTGCTGTCTAAAATAGAATTTGAAACTGATTTTCTCTTTATTTAAGGTCTATTGTTCTTTCTATGAAATGGCACTGACTCTTAGTTTTTTTTTTTTTTGTTTGTTTGTTTGGCACTGAACAGGTATATGCCTACTAGGTTTTCTCAACCCAAATATAAAATTTAATGTCCATAAAAAGTTCAAAGGGAAGATGATCATGTACCTTTTCACAACTGGATGCTAATCAAATAAAGCATGGTGGAAGACACAAGACAAAATTGATTGATTTTTATTACAAAACTTTTGCTTAAACAAAACACTTAAGAAGAGAAGTCACTGATCAAAAAAAATTGCATCAAGTATCTCTCAAAAGGGCTCGATATTTCTTTAAGCCTTAGCTTAAAAATGCATTAAGACTTTTGGTACACTCTATAGGAAGTAGAAAATATAAAAAACAAAAATCCATTACCCAATGGATAAAAGGTCAATGGATATTAGTAATTATCAAAAGAATTCCAAACTATTTACTGCATGAAAGATTGTTCCATGAAACTAAAAAAATAAGAAATAAAGTCAAAACAGCTATGAGTATATCCCGTAAATTTGAGAAGGCCAAAAAATACATATGATCCAAGATGAAGGGGCTAAGGAAATACTGGTATATGCAATATTGTTGATGTTATTGTATAGCAGTCCAAAATTTCTGGAAAATACATGTAGAATTATATTAAATGAGTGATTAAAATATCTATATTCTATACATAGAGATCCTTTTGTTAGCCAAGGAGGTCAAAAATAAAAAGAAAGATCTCATATATAGCAAAATATTTTAGCAGTATTATTTATGATAGGAAAGAAAAAAAAGGAGATCCTCATTGACAAATGGCAAAAAAAAAAAAAGAATATGGTACATGAATATAGTGTGATATGATTGTGCCAAAGGAAATTATGACTACGGAAAATTCAGAGAAGTAAAGGGAACCATATGAACTAATGCAGGGAGAAGTAAACAGAACCTGGAAAACAATACACAATGATCATAATACAAATGGAATAAACAATAACCAATAAATTAAACAATATGGTTGGCATCAGGTTCCCCATGGGCTCATTTCAATATTTCCCAGCTGGCCCTTCCATACCAATTATTTTTTTCCTGCCCCCATAAGGGAGATCATTTCAGAGATATCAACTGCAATTAGGAAAGCTTTCTGTTCCTGAAGCTGGCCAGATTCCTATGTCCACAAATCCCATGTTCCAGTTAAATCAGCAAAAGACCAGGAATTACCTAATTCTTAGAAGTGCTAATAACAGGTTTACCCACCACTGGGAGAGGCAGGAATTGGACCAATCTCTTTTCTAATTTTTACCCACTTTACTTGATGAACCTCTGAATTTCTTTTCACTATACATTGTAGGAAAGTATGACTTGTTTTCCAGACAACTATGTCTTTAAAAAAATTGCTGAACTTATACATGTAACAAAATGGGCATTTCCATAATTATGTGGAACAGAAAAAGAAGACTGGACATAAAATTGTGAATTTCTTACCAATAGCTTGATTTCTTTTCAAAAATATGATAAATTCAAACATGTAACTTTCAAAGCTGCCCTGCTTCTCTATGATTCTTTCTCTTACCCATTTTTCTTCTTCTTCCTTTCTTCCTGCCTTTCTTTTTTGCTTCCTTTCTTCTCTCCCTCTTTCTTTCATTCTCTCTTTCTTTTTCCTCATTTTATAGCTTTATCTCTAGCACCACTTTTTTCCCCATCACTTACTGGAAAAAAAAAACAGAAATATATAAAAAGAGATAGATATTTAGATAGATGATAGATAGATGCAGAGAAAGACAGAGTGACAGACATATAGAGAAAGAGAAAGCTTGAGACAGAGGAAAAAAGAGATCATATTTAATAAAATACATCTTATTCTATATCTTGAATTCTGGAACACCTTACCATGAGGGAAAGACAGCTAGAATCTAAAAATGTCTTCTCTGAAATTCAATATAAATACAATAGATACTTGTTAAGTGTCTCCTTTACAATAAGCATGATGCTGGCTACTTTAAATCTAGTAAGGAAATATGATACAATTAGGGATAATTATACTACACAATATTACATGATCTGAAACATGTGGTCATGTTAAACATACATAAGACTTAGATACTGCAGCTGTTAATCTTGAACCTATGTTGACTTGGACTGATTCTCACGCCGAGAAGCATTCACAAATTTATAGACTTATAGGAACATAGATTTAAAGTTAAAATGGAACTTAGAAGCAACCTAGTTCAAACCTCTCATTTTGCAAATGTGAAATTGAGTTCCAGAGAGGTTAAGTGATGCAGTGGGCTAGACTTGACTCAAGTTGGAGTGGTAACTCAGGTGTATTGGACAATGATATGATAATAGAATGAAATTAAATTAAATGAGGCACTTGTAATCTACTTAATAATAATAGCTAACATTTATATAGAGCTTACTATCTGCCAGGTGCTTTATAATTGTTATCTCATTTTGTCCTTAAAACAACCTAGGTGCTATTATTATCCTCATTTGACAAATTAGGGAAATGAGTCAAACAGAAGTTAAGTGACTTGCCCAGAGTCACACAGCAAGGAAGTGTCTGAAGCCAGATTTGAACTCAGGTCTTCATGATTCCAGACCCAGTAATCTATCCACCCCACCACTTAGGTGCCTCTTTAACAATTAATAGAAGTCACTCAGTCATAGCAAAGGAAGGACATTCAGAGCAAGGAAAGTGTATTCATTGAGGATAAAGCATTAATCTTGTTGAACATAGCTTCTCAGTGTTATTCATGCTGCTGGCCTGAAGTCAGAAGCCCAATGAAGGAGTTCCTGCCCATCCTATACCAACTGTTTTAGTATTTTGGTAACTAGGAAGCTACATCAAAGGCCAGAGCCTACCCCCCTCAGCCAATTAAATCTCCAGGATAGTTTTAATACTTTTTAAGTAGTGACCTCCAATTCACTACTCTACTCATACCTTTTATCTTTTAAAAAGCTTCAGGAACTTTTTTTCCCTCATGAAGACTTTATTCATTATTCTTATTGTCCATTGTTGTTTCCTTTTGTCTGAGTTTATTTAAATGTAGGCATTTCAGAGAGCAAATACTGTATTTCCTTCTTAATTTCAAAATATTAACCACATTCGGTATTCTGAGTTTAATCAGAATTATAATTTTGAAAGAAAAAATTCTAGCAGTTACACTTTCCCAAGCTTTCCCAGGGGCTAGAGAAAGAAGCAAATTCAAGAGTTTCTTTTAACAGACTGAAAATCCTATGAAAATAAGGAAATTTTACTAAAGCATTTTAACTCATCATTGCTACACAATAATTAGTGCCTGCTGGCTGCCAGCCAAAACAAGTTACCTACAGTACTAGTCCACAGATTAAAGCAAGAAATGCTTTCTTGGATAACAGCTTTTATTACTTATGGGTATAATGAGCACCAACATTACTTCCTTCCTTCTAACAATTCTGATGAGATTTTTCAGAGAGTATAAGGTTATACAAGTCATAAGTTTATAGTAAGGGTAGCACCCATGGAACGTATTTAGAAATGGATCTATAGTTGCCTCCTCAAAGAACATGGCACTTCTAGCAACTTATGAGGCCTCTAAGGAAATGTTTGGCTCAGAGTGAAATGAATTAGAATGATACAATAAGCCCTGGTTGCTTCCTTGATTATCACCTTTTACCCTCACCTTCCCCATGACAGCCACAGTGAGGCAGAGTACTACATCAAGTTTCTTCCCTATTTCTGATTTTCATTCTCTACAAACTGTTGTAACTAACTCTTCCAGGAGATTGGGCGGGGGGAGGGCATACTGAGGGAGAGGCCACTTTTTCCCCCTCCCCATTCTGGCTGGCTGTGAATGTTGAGAATCTACAGTACATGTTCTCCCTAGGAGAGCCTGAGAATGGATCTAAGAGACTTAGCTGCCTTTTCTATCAGTTGGAGTAGTAGTCTTGAGATGGACATTTAGAGCCTTGTATTTTCACCTTGTGAGTTTGAAAGGTGTAGGGTGTTTGCTTTGACTCAGTCTCTCAAGGACAGGTAGGCTACATCTATTTCCCCTCAGGATACCCTTTATATTAATCACAAATGCACTTTCACTGCCAAAAAATTCGGCTTTTAATATATCAGATTCCCTGCAATGGCTATTTTCAACTTTCTCTTCTCTCTATAAACCTCTTAACACTACTACCCATTTCCTCCACATTGGTAGAGAATATCACTAAATACTTAACTGAGAAAACATGGGCATTCACCAGGAACTCTCTTCTTTCTCCTCTACATGTCAGAACAACTTGGCAACATTCACCATTCTCTCTTCCTTTACTCCATTCTCTGATGAAAAAAATCACCTATTTAACTAGGTCCAACCACTCACTCCACTTGTACCATTGATTCCAAATTCTCCCACTTCCTCTGAAAGACTGCCTCCACAATCATGCTTACTCTCTCTCTAATCATCAGTTTCTCCTAGACTCCTTCCTTATTGCCTACAATCACACCCAGGTCTCTTCCCTCCTTAAATAACTTTCACTTGGTCCTACTGTCACTTAAAGATATTGCCCTATGTATTCTCAAACTCCTAGAAAACTTTTTCTACCCCACCCCTTGCCTGCCTTTACATTTCTAAACCTATTCTTATCTGGCTTCCCACCACATTGCTCAATTTAAAATATTCTCTTTCACATTAATAAATTAACAAATTGGATAGCCTTTTTTTCAACATTCATCCTTCTTTAGCTCTCTGCAGCACCTAACATTATTGGACACCCTGTTCATTTAGATACTTTGTCCTCTGTGTTTTTGTAATTCTAATGTCTCTTGGTTCAACTCCTATAGCTCTGACCACTTCTCAGTTTCATTTGCTAGATCATTATCTGTGTCTTGTTCCTTAACCATGACTGTACCTTCAATACTGTTCTGGGTACTCATCTTTTCTTGCTGTGTAACTACCTTCTTGTTGATCTCATCAGCTCTCATAACTTCCATAACACTTCTATGTAAATGACTCTCAGATCACTTGACCTAGCTCTTTCTAGAGTCCAAATGCATGTTAGACATCTCTACTTAGATATTTCATAGACATCTCAAACTTATGTGCAAAATAGAACTCACTTTTCCCTCACATCTATCTTTCTTTCTAAGTTTCCATTTCCATGGATAACCGTGACCTGCATTGCTCAGAATGCTATGATAGCTCACAAATGCTTGTTGGATAAAATATGAGCTCTTCTTTTTACCATTTAAAGTCCTTTACAATCTGATTTAGTAAACATCGCTGTTCTTCAGACTCAACATTCCAAACAAATCAGTCTACTTACTGTTCTGCATATATGATATTCCATATCCAACCTTCCAGGTTTTACACAGGCTCTGCCCCATGCCTATAATGAAATCACCCATCACCTTACTTTATTTCAAAGCTTGGCACAAATCCCTCCAAAAGAAAAAAAAATTACTCTGTATTTACTTTTGTATAATGGCAATAGAATGAGTCTTTTTTCTAAGAATCAGCCTAAATGGGGAGATGTTTCTCATCTTTATGGTGGCCATTTGAACTCTCTGGCCATGGCAACCTAAGAAACAAAGAAAAATACAAGATCATCCTCATTATAGTGTGGCCTCCTTCTGCTTCTGAAGTGCCAGTACCAGGGAAGCAGGGAAAGGGGCAGAGAACACTATGAATCATACGGTTTTAGATAATTTTCATTCTTTATCTTGGCTGTTGGCACTGTAAATGTGAAATCTCCATTATAGAAAATTTGACATTTTTGCTAAAAATAAATGTAAAAAGGGAAGTTTCTCCTAAATGGGGAGGATGTCTTAAAAGTTCTTCTTGGAGAGAATTGGGCTGGCAGAATTGATTTGATCCTGTGTCCAAAATTGACAAGAAATATCGTTTTGTGGTCATTTGGTCATCTGATATTGCAGTGCTCATGGTAAGTGTTCATAAAAAAGAACACTTTAAAAATAATTTAGCTTATCCACTAACACCTTTTGCAGCAACAAGAGAAGAGAAATTCTCTAGAGAAATAGATAAGATTCTGAGAAGTAAATAAGATATATTTTGATATTCAGTGACTTCAATGCAAGGGTGGAATTAAGTCAGGTTGGCAAGAAATATGAAGAAAACATGGACCTCTCTGACTTCCTTTAAGCTCAAAATAAAATCCTATCTTTTACAGGAAGATGTTCCAAATCTCTCTTAACTCCAGTGCCTTCATCAGAGGCTACCTCGTTTTTGTCTTTGTATCTCTCTATCCTTACACAGTGCCTCATACTCAATATGCTCTTCATGAATGCTTATTGAGTGACTGATTAATTGGTAAGGGAATATATACTCACAGAGAATATGTATTACTAGAGAAATGCATGGAAAGGTAAACATGCAAGAAATATGGCCAGGACACATAGAAGATTGACATGGCAGAGCTATCATTGTCCTCAGGTAATATTACCTTCTGTTGTTCTCTGCCATCATCTCATGGGTCCAGCAACTTACAAAATTCTCTTACAAGGATGGATTAAAGCTCCTTTAGTTCACATAAACTAAGATCATGACAGCCATAGCCAGGCAATGAACAAAAGCTTCAGCTAAAATTGTCTACCCTGTGGACTAATACTCTATTTCTCTTACTGAAAATCCCTGGGCCTTGGAAACCATCTGATTTGGGGTTAGAACATCCTTTTTAACTACTGTCAAATTCCAGATTATCAGTCTGACTCCTAAAACCATGCCCTGCAGTCCCTTAATGTAGAAGCTGGTAACTCTTGTACTATCCTGATTGTGTTTCCACAAAGGCAAGCAACTTGATACAGATTATACATGTGCAGTTATGCAAAACTTTTTTGAGGAATTCCACTCAATAAATCTTTAGGAAGCTATGTAGACTGGGGCAACAAAACTTCCTTCATGTTCCTAGTAATTATGCTCCTAGTGTATAAACTTCGAGCAAAGAACAAAGAATAGATGAGGCTTGCTGGGGCTTTTATCCTCTACCTTATGAGTTTCAGTATTCTTCTTTTATCATTCATATCTTGAATGTTTCTGGGTTTTTGTTTAGCATTCCTGACTGACAGAGACAAACCTTCCTGGTCTCCACACATTTTTAAAAATTTATTAAAATTTATTCAAGGCTCTTATTTGTTATTGTCTTTGGGTGAAGAATCCCCCTGAGCTCCAGAGCAAACTGTGATCTCTCCCTCCTCAAAATTCTCATAGAACTTTTCTGGACCTCTTCTTTACATTGGTCATACCTATCATATTTCATAATTAGATTGTAATGGAAAGTAGCTATGGCTTATTTTGGTTTTATTAAGCCTAAGGCTTAGTTTGTTAGTATTAAGTGTAGATATTCTACTTGGTATCAACAGAGATGGAAGGAAAGCATATATAGCAGGCTTGGTCTTAACTATGTAAGCCTTGTAGATGGGATGATTCTCATATATTGCTACATCTCTTGCAGGAAATGAATAGGTAGTATGTAAAAGCCAGTAACAGAGCTCCCTGTGACAGAGGAAGTCTCTATGATAGAGAAGAAAAGTGATTTACAAAATTACTTAAAATGTGGTGTGTACATTTAAGAAAATATTTGGCATATTCCATATCATTGTACCTGAAATTTATAGAGCACTTTCTGAGTTTACAAGACACTTTACATGCATTTTCTAAAAGAGGTTTACAATATAGGGCATTAAAGATTAGGTCATTGTTTTCACTGTTTTCAATACCCTCCTTATCAAACAGAAAATGAGGCTATGTAAAATTAAGGCAGTTAAGTGGCCCAGCAGACAGAGTGCTTGGAATCAGGAAATCTCATCTTCCTGAGTTCAAATCTGGCCTCAGATACTCACTATCTGTGTGACCCCAAGAAAGTCATTTAACCCTATTTGCCTCACTGTAAAATAACCTAAGAAAGGAAATAGCAAACCACTCCAGTGTATTTGCAGAGAAAATCCCAAATGTGATCACTGTCATATACTACTGAAATGACTGAACAAGTAAAATTCTATATATATGTATTTTTTTGTTTCATGCAAATACTTTATTATTCACTCATTCATTTTGAACTGTGAAGATCTAGGTCGAGATCCCACCTCTAACACTAACTAGCCAAATATTTTCCTAAATGGTTAAGTCATGTAATGTCTCCGAGCCCCATTTCCTTACTGGGGTAATGGGGTACTTACAGGGATGCAGTGATAAGCTCAAATCTAGTCTCCAAGACATACTAGTTGTGTTGGGCAAGTCATTTAACTTCTTTTTCCCCCCCCTTATGTAGTTAGATTTATTGCTTCTTTCACTCATTTATTCTTTTTTTCACATGTGAAAACATTTTACAAAACTTTTTTAACTTGTGTTTTTAAAACTTTGGGTTCCAAATTTTCTCCCTTCCTCCCTCTTCACCCAACTTAATTGAAAGGGCAAGCAGCTCGATACAAGTTATACATGTGTAGTTATGCAAAACACTTCTATGATAGTCATGTTGTAGAAAACTAACTATATTTCCCTTTATCCTATCCTGCCCCCCATTTATTCTATTCTCTCTTTTGACCCTGTCTCTCCTCAGAACTGTTTGCTTCTGATTACCCCGTACCCCTATCTGCCCTCCCCTCTTTCATCCCCCCTGCTCTCTTGTCCCCTCCCCACCATTTTCCTATAGGGTAGATTTCCATACCCAATTGAAAATGTGTGTTATTCACTCCTTAAGCCAAATCTGATGAGAATAAGATTCACTCATTCCCTTTCACCTTCCCCCATTTCCCCCTCCACTGTAAAAGCCTTTTCTTGTCTGTTTTATGTGAGATAATTTACCCAATTCTACCTCTCCCTTTCTCCCTCTCTCAGTATAATCTTCTCTCATCACTTAATTTTATTCTCCAGATATCACCCCTTCATCTTCAACTCACTGTATAGGTATAGATACAGATATAGGTGTAGATACAGATTATATATACACATGCATACATACATATATATATATATATTTTTTTTTTCCCCTGCAACTACCCTAATACTGACAAAGGTTTCATGAGTTACAAATATCATCTTTCCATGCAGGAATGCAAACAGGTCAACCTTAATAAGTCTCTTATGAGTTCTCTTTCCTGTTTACCTCTTCATGTTTCACTTGAGTCTTGCATTTGAAAGTCAGATTTTCTCTTCAGCTCTGGTCTTTTCATAAAGAATGCTTGAAAGTCCTCTATTTCACTGAATGTCAACTTTTCCCCCTGAAGGATTATACTCAGTTTTGCTGGGTAGGTGATTCTTGGTTGTAATCCTATCTCCTTTGCCCTCCAGAATATTATATTCCATGCCCTGCAGTCCTTTAATGTAGAAGCTGCTAAATCTTGTGCTATTCTGATTGTATTTCCACAATACTTGAATGGTTTCTTTCTGGCTGTTTGCAATACTTTCTCCGTGACCTGTGAACTCTGGAATTTGGCTACAATATTCTTAGGAGTTTTCCTTTGGGGATCTCTTTCAGGAAGTTATCAGTGGATTCTTTGTTTGTTTTTGTTTTCAGTTTTTGTTTTTGTTTTGTTTTATGTTATTTTGTTATTTTTTTTTGGTGGGGCAATTGAGGTTAAGTGACTTGCCCAGAGTCACACAGCTAGTAAGTGTCAAGTCTCTGGTCTGAGACCAGATTTGAACTCAGGTCCTCCTGACTCCAGGGCCAGTGTTCCATCCACTGCACCACCTAGCTGCCCCCAGTGGATTCTTTCAATTTATATTGTGCCCTCTGGTTCTAAAATATCAGGCCAGTTTTCCTTGATAATTTCTTGAAAGATGATGTCTAGGCTCTTTTTTTTGATCATGGCTTTCAGATAGTGCAACAATTTTTAAATTCTCTCTCCTGGATTGATTTTCCAGGTCAGTTGTTTTTCCAATGAGATATTTCACATTGTCTTCTAATTTTTCATTCTTTTGGATTTCTTTTACAGTGTCTTGATTTCTCATTGTCAGTAGCTTCCAGTTGCTCCATTCTAATTTTTAAGGAAGTATTTTCTTCAGTTAGCTTTTGGACTCCCTTTTCCATTTAGCCAATTTTGCTTTTTAAGGCATTTTTCTCCTCATTGGCTTTTTGGACCTCTTTTAGGTTAGGCTATTTTTTAAGGTGTTATTTTCTTCAGTATTTTTTTGGGTCTCCTTTAGCAAGCTGTTGGTATGTTTTTCATGATTTTCTTGTATCACTCTCATTTCTCTTCCCAGTTTCTCCTCTACTTCTCTTACTTGCTTTTCAAAATCCTTTTTGATTTCTTCCATGGCCTGGGGCTGATTCATATTTTTCTTGGAGGCATTGCATATAGGAGCTTTGACCTTGTTCTCTTCTTCTGGTTGTATGTTTTGCTCTTCTTTGTTACCAAAGAAAGAGTCTATGGTCTGACTTTTTTTTGCCTTTGTTTGTTCATGATCCCAGCCAATTACTTGAGTTTTAAACTCTTTGTTAAGTTAGGGGTCTGCTTCCAGGGAGGAGAATGTTCTGTCCCAAGCTTTGGGGATTTCGAGCAGCTGTTTTCAGAGATACTTCTAGGGACCTGTAAATTTTCAGTTCTTCCAAGATGGTATGACAAGGGGCAAGGTGTTTACTCCTTTACTGACCTGCACTCTGGTCTATAAATAACCACAAGCATTCTTTTCTGCCTTGGAACTGTCAAGAGTATTCTCTCTGCACCGCCACTGTAAGCTCCACCATGTGAGTGCTTCTCCTTGCCCCAGGACCACCAACAAGAACTGTGACCCAGATCTAAGCACAGTCAGAGCAAGACATTCCTGCCTCAGCACTAGCAAAGAGATCCCTGTAATCCCCTTCTGATCAGCCACCCAATTCCCCCACAGTCTATGGGCCACAAGCTCTGGACACAGCCACTGCCCAGGGCAGACCTTGGGGACTGGGGCTGACAGAGCTTCCCTCTCTCACTGCAGTCACAGACTTTTCCCGCTGACCTTCTAAATTGTCTTTGGCATTTGTGGGTTGAGAGGTCTGGAAACCACCACAGCTGCTGGTAATTCAGTCCTCTGAGTCCTGTTTGGCCTATGAGCCCACATCAAACTGTTCACCTCTCCCCACCTTGTACCATATACCTTTCTGATCAACCATCCAGGATGTCTTGGGCTGGAAATTTGTTTCACTCTGTCTTTTTGTGGGTTTTGCTGCTTTATAATTTGTTTAGAGCCATTTTTTATAGATATTTTGAGGGTTTGGGGGGAAAGCTCAAGCAAGTCATTGCTTTTACTCTACCATCTTGACTCCACCCCCCCCATAGAAATTTTAAAGACACATAATGGGAAAGTCATTCTGCCAAAAGTCATATTATACATCATGAGATGATTCTGTCCAGGTAATTGGTCTTAAGACTAGAAAGTAATTTTGTTTTCCTTTCACTTATATTACTGACAGCTTTAAATAATAATTCCATAGAAGTAACTAAAAGACCTGAAAACATGTTTAAGGAATTAAAAGCAATAAAAACTACAGTAGTCTTTTATCATTAAATAAAATCCACGAAATTTATTGCCAGAGAAACCACTGATATGTGTATTTTCCAGTGGAACATAACAAAAAAAGCCTTTATTCATCAATAATTAAGAGAGTACTCAAAGCACATGTTCTATGTTTTACATGTTGTTAGTAAGGATTTTCAAAGGTTTGAGTCTATCAACAGAAATCTGAATTTGTATTCTATCATTCCCTAAAGATGGCAAAACTTTCTTCTTTGCAAATGGCATTGTGAAAGTCGTATTAATCCTTGGCATGTTTTAGACCTTCTAAATGGGGTCCTTAATCATTAAAATATTTCATTGTAACTATCCATATAGCAAAAAAAAATCAAATGAAATCAAATAAAAAGTTAAGTGGATGAAAAATGTAAAGAGTGTGATGTGTAGATGGATGGAATGGATAACAGCTAGAGCTGGTCCTGAGCGGCACTATGGGATAACGATAAAAAGGCTAGGTTTGGAGTCAGAAAAAGCCTTGGGTTTGAATCCTAATCATGTCATCAACTACATGACCATGAGACTCTCTGAGTCTTTGTTTAATCATGTGTAAAAATGGGGAAAATAATACCTGTAACACTTACTGTATTATGATGCTGTAGATTTGTATGGTGTACAATGAATGTAAAATGCTTTGCATTCTTCAAAGCACTGTATAAGTGGCAGTTATTATAATGGAGGAAGGCAGCATAGTATAGTGAATAAAGAGCAAACCCTATCTCTATCCTATTACTATGTGACAGATATTTCAGCAGAGCAATGATCTGAGTACAGAATTGGAAAAAAAAGAAAGAAAAGAATGACCTGGATTGCATTTTTTAAATTGAGCATGATTTTCAAATATCCCAAATTTCTCCCCGAAATGAAAGTCCAACTTTTAAACTCCAATATTCTTCTAATGATGAGCATGGCTGAGAATATGACATATAATAACTATCTCTAAAGAATTAAATTTATGGATTGCCTAAATGGTAGATCAAGGATAAATAGCCTTCAGTGTATCACAAACAAGAAATTGTGTGCCACATATAGCATTACTGACATCAAAGTGAGATATAATTGAAAAAGAAGATAGGATAGTCATATAACAAGAGCAGGAATAATAGGGGAAAGAGTCACCAAGTATAGATGGGGCTGTTGGACACTGGTAGTCAGGTTGATATGATTTTAGGGGACCCTGAACTGAAACAACTTTCATGAGAGACTTTGGAGGATTGTGTCTACAAAAGCTAAGTGCTGCATTTCCTCATTACATTAAGGATAAGTAAATATCCTCTTATTAATTGTCTAATTACCAGTGTATCATTTTTGGCTCCAGACTTACCCCTAACAATGTAACAGAGAGATGATTTTGCTTATGTTGTTGGCAATAAATCATTTCAGTGTTGTCTGACTCTTCATCACCCCATTTGGAGTTTTCTTGGCAAAGATATTGGAGTGGTTTGCCATTTGCTTCTCTATTTCATTTTACAAATGAGGAAACTGAGGCAAAAAAGGTTAAGTGACTTGCCCAGAGTCTCACAACTAGAAAATGTCTGGGGCCAGATTTGAACTCATGAAAATGAATCTTCCTGACTCCAAGCCTGGCACTCTGTACTGCACTACTTAACTGCCCCTAACTTTATTTACCTTACTGCTAGTCACCATGAAATATGGAACTTGAAAATTTAGTCCTCCTGACTCTCAGTTCATTTTTCACTATATTATATTGACTTTCTTGTATACTAGGAAGAAAATAGATTATTGCCTGTATTGCAACTTCTTTTCCTAATGAAGTTGCTTTCTTCTACCTGATATCTACTGTCTTATTATAGACAATTGGCACATCGAAAAATTATTTTTAATTGAAAAACTGGTAAATTTTTGTTATGGTTTGTCACTAATATTGTCCTTGATTTGTCTCTTTTCTTCCAAGGATGTTGTTAAAAGCACAGCTGGACTTCATAAAGCTGGGTTTGGAGACATAGTTAATTCTGGATCCCCTGCTAACCTCCATTAATGAAGCAAATTGACCATTGGCTGATGATACTGTTACTTTCCTGTCATTGAACTTGATTCAGCATATCTCTCTGCTTATAATCTGTACTTTTGACCTGGAGCCTGATTTAGCTTTCAACTCTTTAGATGTTTCCTTTAATTTATGTAATTGTTTATCTGTTAGTTCATTGATCATTTATTATTCATTAATTTAAAAGTCTGAATGACCAACTGTTGCTAAACTACTTGGACATGCCTTTGGCCTCTGCCTTATAGATACTAGTTGCTGACCTTATAAAATAGCCTTTTGACCTTGGTTGAAAATATCTGGTTTAAACCTATGGACCCATACACAAATAAGTCCATATACTTCTAATGATATTTTCTCAATCCTCATCCTTCTTGACCTCTCTAGTCTTTAACACTGTCAATCACCCCCTACTCCTTGATACTCTCTTCTTTCCATATTTTCATAAAGCTTCTCCCTATTTTCCCTTCTATCTATGTGACCAATAGTTCTCAAGCCCCTTTGCTGGACATTTAAAAAAATGGAAGGAAATTAATTATGCCCTCTTCCTAACTTCTCTTTACTCTTGAGGGTACTACCATCTTCCAGTCACCCAGCCTGCTTGTTGTTTTAACTCTTCATTATCTCTCACTCTCCATATCCAATCTAATTCAAAGTCCTGTCAATTTTACCTTTAAACATCTTTCTGATATGCCTCATTCTTTCTTCTGACACTGCCACCACCTTGCTACATGCCCTCAACATCTCATGCCAGGACCATTGTAACAGCCTGCTGGTCTGCCTATCTCAAGTATCTCCCCATCCAATCTATCCTTCATTCAGCTGTCAAACTGATCTTCCTAAAGCACAGATCTAACCATGTCACTCTCCTACTGAATTAACCTATTGACTCCCTATCACCTCCAGGATCAAATATAAAATTTTGCTTAATATTCAAAGTTCTTCACATTCTTACTTGTTCCTACTTTTCTAGGATTCTTGTACCTTACATTCCATACCCAGCCACCATATACACTACAGTTTTGTGATGTTAGCATTCTTTCTTTTCCTCACACAAGACACTCTATCCCCTGATATTTTTTTCCCTGCTATCTCCTATTACTAAAATATCATCTTCCTCATCATCTACATCCTGGCTTCTCTGGCATCTTTCAAGGCCCACCTAAAACCACACTTTCTATAGGAAATATTTTTTTGATCCCCTTTAATTCTGGTGCTTTACTTCATTGATTATTTCAATTTATCCTGAATATACCTTGTTTGTATGTAGCTTTTTACATGTTGTTTCCCTCGTTAGATTTTGAGCTCCTTGAGAGTATGGACTATTTTCGCCTTTCTGTGTATTCCTAGTGGTCAGCAGAGTTCCTAGCCCATAGAAGGCATTTAATAAATGCAAGCTGAATGATTGACTGGATTGATTGTCACTTCCACTGTGCCCTCTGGAATGTCTATTACGTAGACAACAAACTTTTCTTTATCTTAAATCTTTTTCTCTCCCTTCCATCTACTAGTTCTTACTGAAATCTAGTTTCCTCTGATGGCACAGCCTCCCTTGCCACCTTTTCCAGTACTGGCTACACCTGCACTCATTCACCTTGGCTCACTGGTTGAGGTACAGGAGTTGAAATACTCCTTGCTCCCCATTGCCACTTCCAGGTTCTCCACCTTTATGTATCATACAGTAATCTTTCTTCCTTTGTGCTTTAAGCTGTTTATATCTATCTCCCAATGAAAATCTTAGTACCTATTATTTACACACACCCTTCCCCTTAGGTCACTCTCCTTCCTGAATTCTGTGAGTTTGATATCTGGATTACAAGTTTCTCTCCTTCCCAATTTCTGCTGTCATACTAATGGAGCATATGTAGTGATTCTTTAACCTCAAATACTTTAACCACTCAGTTCCTCAACCTACTCAGCTCCCACGAGCTATTCCTGCATCCCACCAAAGACATAAAAAAATGGTCGTTTCATTACCCACAAATGTACTACCTCTATGTTCAAGAATCTGAAATTGCCTTATATGATCATAATGTATTAGCTTTTTACCTCTACCTCTACCCTTTCTTACAAAAACCTTTTCTTTGTCTAAAACATGACCTCCAGTCCCTTGACCTCTCAATTCTCTCCTAGCCATCTCCCTTGAATTATCCACTATCTCTTCTCTGTTTTGACCTCTTGGTGAATCAATTCAATTCTATGGTGTCCTCCTCTCTTCAATCTTCAGACCCTTTATCATATCACCAGTTATAACCAGCCAAGCCTCAGTCTAGAATTAATCCAATCATCTGTCACCTTCCCTTTCATACATGACCTACAGAAAGAAGATGGAAAAAAGTTAATGCAATAATTCTGACTGGCTCCACTACAAATTTAAGTTATGCAACCTCAAGCCCTCACTAGCACTATGCAATTCTTCTATACCTCCCTCATCAACCCACTGTCCCACTATCTATAGCAGCTCTTTCAAACATTTTCATCCCTCCTCCCATGGAACCCCATTCCGCTATTCTCTCAGGTGAGAACCTTGATTCATATTTTATAGGAAAAAAATGAGGCCATTCACTGCAGTTCCTCTTCTCCTCTTTCTTATCTCCTATCACCCAAATGCTTACTGTCACTTTCTCCTCCTTCATGATGAAGTGCCCTTATTCATTACCAAGAATAACTCTTCTACTTGTTCAAGCAATCCCATTCTACACCATTTTCTCCAACAGATTACTCCTGATATCATCTATACTCTCAGTGATTTTCAATATCTCTCTGGTGGCTATCAACATTCTCCCCCATTCTGAAACAACTCCCACTAACTGTAGCCCTATATATCTTCTGCCCTTTGTAGCTAAATTCCTTCAAAAGGCTATCTACAATAGATGTGTCCACTTTCTCTCCTCTGGCTCTCTTCTTAACCCATCACAGTTTAGTTTCCAACTTCATAATTCCACAAAAACTGCTCTCTACAGAGTTACCAATGATCTCTTAGCTGCCAAATCCAATTGCTTTTTCTCAATCTTCATTCTCCTTGGCCTCTTTGTAGCTTTTAACACTGTTGATCTCCATCTCTTCCTTAATATTCTCTTCTTTCAGTTTTCAGGACTTCATTCTCTCCGACTTCTACACACTGCAGTTCTTATCTGACTACTTCTTCTCTGTCTCATAGGCTGTATCCTCTTCCAGATCATGTTTTCTAAATGTAGGTGTACCTCAGAGTTCTGTCTTGGGACCTTTTCTCTTCTTCCACTATACTACTTCACTATAATCATTAGCTACCATAAATTTAATTGCCATCTACTTATCCAGCCCCAAACTCTCTGCTACCCTCCAATCTCATATCTCTAACTGCCTTTCAGATGTATTGAAATTGATGTCCATTAGACATCTTAAACTCAATATTTACAGGACAGAACTTGTTTTTCACTCTAAACCCTCCCCACTTTTCCTGTTACTTACAGAGGTCAACTCCATCCTCTCAGTCCTTCATGTTTGTAACCTAGGAGTCATCTTGGACTCCTCACTTTCTTACCCTCCATATCTAAGCTGTTGCCACTGCCTGTCAATTTCACTTCTGCAACATCTTTCAATATTCTACTATCACTCTAGTGGAGCCCCTCATCACCTCATGCTTGAACTTTTGCAATAACCTGCTAGTGGGTCTGCCTGATTTAAATCTCTCCCCACTCCTATCCATCCTCTATTTAGCCATGAAAATGATTTTTCTAAAGTGTACTTCTAATCATGTCACCCCACTATTCAATAAATTCCAGTGGTTTCCTATTGCCTCCAGAATCACATTCAAAATGCTCTGTTTGCCATTTAAACTTTTCATAACTTTTCTCCCTCCTACCTTTCCAGTTTTCTTATCCTTACTCCCTAATGTGTGTTCTTCAACCCAATGTCTCCACTGTTTCATGAATATCTCTAGGGTCCAGGAATTTTCTCTGTCTATCCCCCCATAAATGGAATGTTTTCCCTCTTCCATTCCAACTAATGACCTCTTGTTTCCATTAAGTCCCAATTAATGCCACCTTGTACAGGAAACCTCTACTACTCCCTCTTAATTCCAGTGCCTTCTCTTTAGCAATTATTCCCTATTTATCCTGCATTTAGCTTGCTTCATATATATTTGTTTGCATGTTTTCTCCCCCATTAGATTGTAAGCTCCTTGAGGATAGGGGCTTTCTTTGGCATCTCTTTGCATCCCTAGTGTTTATCACAGAGTAGTGCTTAAAAATGTTTATTGATTGATTGGATATGCATTCCTCATCATATCTCTTCCATGAGAAGTTGAAACTAATTATATACCAGGAGGACAGGCAGCTTCCCAAATTCCCCTCCCTCCCACCAGTCCTGGGCCACAGAAGACTAAGTGGGAAAGGACAATCCCTATACCAAAACAGCATAGCTGATTGTGCTTAATACAAGGAACATGACTGGACTTTAAACAAAGTTACAAAGGTCTACAGCCCTAATTATTGATAAGACTTCCAATGGGTTTTTACTCAGGCCAGTGGAAAAGCAATGTAGCAAAGTAAACAGAGCATACTTGGACCAAACAAGACTTAATTTAAAATCCTACTTCTGTCTTGTAAAAGCCATGAGACCAGGACAGGAAGGTAAGGATTCAGGTATGGGAAACTTCGTGTTCAAAACCACAGAGATATGATATTGTGTATTGGGAGCAATAAATGGAAAATACAAAATGTATGTGTGTGATTAAGATAGGAATTGGGACTGGGATTTCACTGAGTAAAAGACCTGCCAAAGAGAAAACTCACTCTGCCATTACAGATCAATCCCGGCTCTAAAGTTTGTCATCTCAGAGATTTTCTCAAAACACTGTAAGGTAAAATGACTTGCTGAGGATCATACAGCTAGAAAGATAGGTTGGATCTGGATTGTCAAGCATTTTAAATGCCAAACAGAGAATTCTGAATTTTATCCTAGAGACAAAAGGGAGCTTCTTGAACTCTGCTAAATTGCATACCAAGAAAAATTCAACCTCCATATAAATTTTGGATGGAAATTATATTCTTGGACATCAGATTTTCCACATTTATTCTCCTAAATTGAGAAACACGAAAATGATATTTCATCTCAAGATGTATGAAGCAGATGGATAATAAAAATGTTTAAAGCTTAGGGCTATATAACATTAGCTTATAAGTATTACTTCCACTAGTATGACAGGAAGTACAAATGAGGCTTGAGGAAGATATCAAAATGATGCTTTGAGAAAATCTTTTTTTAACAGTGAAGCTGAGAAAATGACATCAGATTAAGTAAAGATAGCTCTTATTAAAAAGATATTTCTTGGAAAGAATTCAGAAATGCTCTTAATTTTGGGATCAAATCATGTTTCCACAAAAGAGAATTTTAATATCATGCACTGGAACTATATTTATCCTAGTTTTTTTTGTTTGTTTGTTTTTGGTGTTTTTTTTGTCAAAGCAAGAACAAATTATTATATTGGCCATGTCCTAAAATGTGTCTCCTTTTGCATATTTAGTCCATTACCTCTCTATCAGGAGGTGGGTAGCATTCATTATCATAATTACTCTGGAATAATGAGTGGATTGTTGTTTTAATCATACTTCTCAAAGTTTTTGAAATTGTTCATTTTTACAATGTTTTTGTTATATAGTAAAAGGTGTTCTCTTGCTTCTGATCACTTTGTTCTGCATCACTTCATATAAGTTTTCCCAGGTTTCTCTGAAACCATCTTTTTCATCATTTCTTACAACATAATACTCTTCTACTATATCCATATAATTTGTTTAGCTATTCCTCATTTGATTGTAGCAGTTGCAAGTTTTCTTCTCTTCCACCATTGTTCTTGTGATGTAATCTGTCTGCATCCAGGCATAATTGTTGAGGTTTAGAGGTTCAGGGGTGCTGGGACCCCAATATCACAACACATGGATCCTGTCCAAAAGAATTCAACCCAAGACTTCTTTCAGCCAAAGACTAGGTTTATTAAAACATCTGTCATATTGGACAGACTCTTAAGGAGTCTGAACATTAGTAAGCTATTGGCTAGATTAATCTAAGCAGTGGCTAGATTTTAAGAATCTAATCATATATCCTAGTTTTATAATAATGAAAGGAGAACTTTGGGCATCACAAAAGCTCAATATGAGCTCTTCTTTGGGGGAATTTTGCATTTATACTTTGCCTTTGTCGGTAACTTTTCATAAATTTTGGGTGCTGAATATAACCAAAATTTGGTTCACGAATGTTCTTTTACTTCCTTTATTCAATGCCAAGTCAGTAAAAGTTTTGAAAACTAGATAAATTAAAAACTTGCAGGACAAAAATCATTAACAACGGGGTATAAAATATTGAAATGGAAAGAGAACAATATGCAATGGTGTGCAAAGAAACCAATCAGTTATTAAATATTTATGAAATAATTGCAGTCCTCTTCCCATCTGCTATGAAGTTAAGAACTTTATATTTATTCTGTTCTTATATTATAGGTTGCAAACATATGTAAACTTTGGAATAACCCTCTCATAGAATGTTATACACTGCTTATATTCTCTCTCTCTCTCTCTCTCTCTCTCTCTCTCTCTCTCTCTCTCTCTCTCTCTCTCTCTCTCCCTCTCTCTTTTCCTCTCTTTTCCTTTTGAAAAACCACCCATTATATGTAGGAAAATATCCAATTATATTTGTCATTGACATGTAGAAAACATATATTTCATATCCTTCACAAAAACTTACTGCAGTATCTAATTGCAGGATGTAACAGCAAATTCTCAATGGCTACCCAGGAGTGGAGAACCTTTAGCTTTGAGGCCACATGAGGCCTCTAGGTCCTCAAATATGGCCCTTTGACCTAATCCAAACTTCAAAGAATCTGTCCTCAAGGCCACATATTCTCCACCCCTAGCTACACCAACAGATAGCAAACAAGCAGGTCCTAAAGGCTTGAAAAGGCTTACAGTGTAGGATGCTATTTCACCATGCATCAACTTATGCTAAGTTCAGAGAGACTCAGAATCAGAAGATGATAAGTATTTTATGCTATGGTATCTCTTGCTAACTCCCCCAAATTTTAGCTAAGGTATAGAGGGTTTATAATCTTCTTTGGTAGAAGGAGTGGTGACATCTATGAAATCACAATTTCTTGAAACAAATGATAATGGAGATACATATAAAGTGTCACATTTACTATAGAAAATTATAACCCAAAAAGCAAAAATTAGAAAGAGAAATTAAGCTAAAAGTCATATTTGATGGTGCAAATTAAAAATACGTATTTCGTTAAATATTTCTCAATTACATGTAAAAAAACACACTTTTTAATTTTTAAGTTCCAAGTTTTCTCCCTCCCTCCTGCTCATCCACCTCTTTGAGAAGGCATATGATTTAATCATGTTTATATATGTGAAGTCCTACAAAATATTTCCATATTATCTGTGTTGCAAAGGAAAACACAAACAAAATAAAACAATAAAAATAAGGTAAAAAAGTTTGCTTCATTCTGTATTCAGAATTCATTAGTTCTATTTTTGAGGTGGATAGCATCTTTCATCATGGGTCCTTTGGAATTGTCTTGGGCCATTGCCTTGATCAGAGTAGCCAAGTCTTTCGTAGTTGGTCATCCTCATAATATTACTGTTATTGTGTACAATGTTTTCCTCATTCTGCTCACTGCATAAGTTCATATAAGTCTTCCCAGGTTTTCTGAAAACATCCTGGGCATTGTTTCTTATAGAGCAATACTATTCCATTACAATCATATACCACAACTTGTTCAGTTATTCTCCAATTGAAGGGTATCCCTTTGATTTCCAATTCTTTGCTACCACAAAGAGAGCTGCTATAAATACTTTTGTATGCATAAGTCCTTTTCCATTTTCAAAAGTCCTTTTGGGATACAAACCCAGTAGTGGTGCTGCTGGGTGAAAGCGTATGTTGTTTTATAACCCTTTGGACATAGTTCCAAATTGTTCCCCAGAATGGTTGGACTAATTTATAACTCCACCAGCGGTGAATTAATGTCCCATTTTTTCCACATCCTGTCCAGCATTTCTCATTTTCCTTTTGTGTCATGTTAACCAGTCTGATAGGTAAGAGGTGGTACCTGAGAGTTGTTTTAATTTATATTTCCTAATCAGTAGTGATTTAGGGTATTTTATGTGACTTTTTATAGCACTGATTTCTTCTTCTGAAAACAGCCTGTTCATATTCTTTGACCATTTAATAACTGGGGATTGGCTCTTATTTTTTATAAATCTGGCTCAGTTGCCATATATTTGAGAAATGAGGCCTGTATCAGAGAAAATCTCTGCAAATTTTTACCCAGTTTTCTTTTTTCCTTCTAATTTTGGCTGTGACAGTTTTGTTCATGCAAAAGCTTTTTAATTTCATGTAATAAAATTATTTATTTTGCTCCATCTTCTAGTCCTCTAATCAGAGGGCAGAGGAGGCTGAGAGACTTGGGAAGGTTTTGAGTATATCTGAGGTTGAATTAAACAATATGATGAGGTTTCTAATGATCAGCTTATCCTGGGAATTGAGACCAAGCAGGGCTGAAGATGAAAAATGAGAAGCATAACAGTGGGGACTCATGACCATTAATACTAGAAAAATCTACCCCCTCATTATTATTCTTAGAATACTAGGGAGAAAGATGAGGAGTGACTAGTACCTTCCAGGGATATTAATCCATGAGGTGAGCACTTATTTAAGGCAATGACTCCAGTGAGAGAACTAAAATTGTATAACTACTAAAAATTGATGATGATGAAGAAGAAGAAGAAGAAGAAGAAGAAGAAGAAGAAGAAGAAAAGTTATTTCTACAGTGCTCTATAATTTACAAGACATTTTTTCACAAAACTGGGAAGTAGTTAGAGCAAGTATTATGGTCCCTATTTTACACATGAGAAAACTGAAGCCCCCATGGATGAGTGACTTGTCCAAGGTTACACAAGTAGTCACTGATGAAACTGAGCAATCAGATTTCATTCTTTTGACTCCAGGTTCAGTACTGTCCCCACTCTATTGTGCTGTTTCCAGTTTATTTATAGCTAAGGGATGTTGGTGATTTGGGAAGGTCAGAAAAACTTTGCTCTTCTGATGATGGATACGTCTGATCTTAATGAGGTTGATACTGTGGGGGGGGGGGAAGCAGTGCTAAATTCCCATAGGGGTCAAATGTTGTCCCCTTATTGATCATTAATTAGAGGGAGATATTCTCTCACTATGGCCTATCATTTGTAATAGATAAAGGATAGCTGTAGGTCAACAGACTAAGTGATATTTCAACACCCTTTCTGAAAATATTGGCATTACAAAGAATAAAATCTGCTCAGGGTAGAAAATGGTTGTTGAATGAATGAATGAATGGATAAGGAATCTGCAACTTTTTCAACAAACTATGAGGCATGATAATAGGATTTCAAGATCAGGAATATTATCAGGCCTATTTAAAGATGAATATGACAGGAGTGTGTACAATTAATTTCTCAGTGGTAGAGAAAGGCTTCAGGCAATCAGAAGACATGCAAAAGTTTAGGTGACATAAAATGAATACCTGAACTATACTAGTAACAGACAAAGGTTGTGCTATTAAATGTTTAATGATAAGCTCACTTAGCCAGGGGAGGGGGAGAACCTCTATTCATGGCACAGTTTTAAGTTTAATCTATATTATTAACACTTTCTCCATCATTTATTTTTAGGTTTAGACAATCAACAAAACAAAAAGCAAGCATTTGCCAGTTTCTGAGGTATAAATACTTACATTGAACCTTTAACAATCAGCCCTTTCAAGACTATCTAAGTTAGTTCCAATGTACTACTTTTTTGGCAGAGAAAACAGAAAGGAGGTTATGGATGGTTTCAGGAGGTAGAATTAATCAGCCTTAGCAACTGATTGAACATTGGAGGTAAGAGAGGAAAAAAGTCAAAGATGACTCCAAGGTGACTTAGACATTGGTGACACAGTGAACAGAAATAAAGTTTAAATGTGATGCTGATAAATTGGATCTTATTCTCATAGATCCTTACTTTTTTATAGTGAGTTCACGTTACCAAGATCTCCCACGTATTAATAAACATTAAGTTTTACTCAGAATTTGATTTATTATATATTTTTATCAGAGAGGAAATTTACTGAAGAGATCATTTACA
The DNA here is from genome assembly GCF_003287225.1 of Phascolarctos cinereus. Lineage (NCBI taxonomy): Eukaryota > Metazoa > Chordata > Mammalia > Diprotodontia > Phascolarctidae > Phascolarctos > Phascolarctos cinereus. The sequence goes on along the minus strand of NW_027555847.1, from coordinate 286,170,937 downwards.
TTAAGTCAAAAGGTTTCTTCCAGTTTCCCTTATTTATCCAGATGTCTTACATTATATATGTCTGTTGGACCATTGGCTATTATCTATTATATGAGATCCAGTTGCTGAGCTAGTTGCCAAATAATAAATGTGATTTTATATTAAAATTACTGATTGGCCCTAGCTCAGTAAGGTTTCTACCCAGATCAAACTATCAGAAGCTCCCCAAACATTGGCCTTCTCAACAGGGTTTCCCCCCATGGTATTAGAAGCATAAGCTCAACCCACTATTCTTTTTCTATTACTTCAATAAACTTTTTTTCTCTACAACATTGTGTCTGTCATTGCCTTAGCCACCCCCCCACTCTTGTAATTTAGATCTTGCACAATTATAGTTGAACCTATTATTGTATCCATTCAATTCAATCAAATTCAATTCTGTGAAAATGTATCAAATACCTACCATCAGACAGACCTTGTCTCAAACTTTTGGAATTCCACAATGAATAAATTCTTACCCAATCTACTAGATTCTACACTACGTTGCAATCTTTTAATTTGTGGAATGAAACTCATCACTGATAAGATCAAGCACATTGCCTTCTCTCATGCTATTAATCTAATGAATCATGGTTCAACACCAATTATATTCAGTCATTTTAATACCCAAAATGTAATAAACAAGGTGTATGTCTTAAAACTGATGTACAAAAAGATTAGAAAGATTATCCTCTAGAGCTTTTATTTACTGGTAAACTGCCATTTGTTCTGTGTCATTTCATCCTGACTATAATAAAAAGCTCATTATTGTGTTATTAGTTTTAATTTTGACATTTGAAACTGAAGGCTAGGCTCATTTTTCAAAAACATTTGGAATAACAAGAACTGCTCTTATGTGATTACAATTTCCATTGATATTTTATGATATTATTGCCAGAACTTCCCAAACCTTTTAAGGTCTTTTCAGCAATACCTAAAATACTGTTTGGGTCCCTTTTATGTGTCAAGTATTTCTCTAGGTAAATTGAGGGTTATAGGGAAAGTATAAAACATTGTAGGTATCTGGCCTCTTTTGTAATTCTCTTTCTTTGACATTCACATTATCCAAATTTATCATCCAATCTAGATTCTAGTGGCTGTTATCCAATGATCCCCAGAACATTTTCTCTCCTCCTTTCATAGGATGATAAAGGTATAGAAGAGTCCCAATGTGAATGAGTACAAGGAGAAACTATACCAATGAAAATGTAGACTTTTCAAAGATCAAGGAACCTATTATCTGGCTCAAAATTTTTCTCTCCATCCTATTTCCCAATATTGGGGTACCTGATCATAATATTTATGTTCCCTCAAATACCCTAACATGCCAGTCCCTCAATGTAGTCAGTTCTTATGATCTATTTCTCTATTTTACCTTATCTACACACACAGATGTCCATATTTGATCTTACCATCAGCCACAAAGATACTACTTCTACACTTATAAACTCTGAAATTTCTTTAAAGTTCCCTATACCTTGTGATCCCATAACCCTGCTTTTCATCCTTTATCTTGTTCATCAATCTTTCAAACCCTTAGTTCTCTCCCAGGACACCAGTGCTGCTCTGATTATACTCTTTTCTTCTTACTCCTTAAAAGTAAGAATTAATTTATTTAAATAAAGAAAAACACAAATAAATGTTTCTCCAGCACCTACAATAGGTCCTGGCACATGGTAGGTATATCATAAATGTTTATTGATTGATTGATTGATCAATTTCCAGTCTTGACATCTTGTTGAATCATTAAATTCTATGCTATCGTCTCCTTTTGAATCCCTTACCACTGTCCCATCACAGAAAATGCTTTGCAAAATTGTAATTATGGAATACACCCTCCCATCTCTAATATCTTGAGCACTAAATGCAACAAGTCACTTTTTGCTAATTGATTATCTCTCCCACTGACAACAGCAGCTCTTCCAAACCTTCTCATCTCTCCTTCCCTTCTCCTTACTTTCTCAGCTGAGATTCATGCCTCATACTTGGGGTTTCCTTACTCCCAGCCCCCCATGCTATCCATAACATCAATTAATTGCCCTTTTTGTTGTTACAAAAAAGAAAGGTTCTCCATAAACCAAAATATATATAGTAATACTATTTTTGTAGTAGTAAAGAGATCATAGTAGAGTAGATACTCATTGATTGAGCAATGGCTAAACAAGTTGTAATATATGAATGCAATGGAATATTACAATGCTTCAAGAAACAATCAATATAATGAATATTGAGAAGTATGGGACAAATTATATGAACATAAGTAAGCAGAATTAGAAAAATAATATGGATAATTAATAGAGCAATGTAAACAGAAAGAATAATTACAAAGCAAAACTGAATAAGAAATTATAATAAACAAGTTTAGTCCCAAAGAAAAGATATGAGAATGCACTTACTCCTTTACTTCTTTGCAGAAATTAGTGATCATAAGAGTAGGACAATGCATGTTTCAGTAAGATTATTACTAAACTATTTTTATGAGGAGGATGATGGTGATGATATGTGATGGTTCCTTGTGGATAGAAATGGGAAGGGTAATAGAAAATGTAGGTGATATAAAAATTTTTTAAAAAGCAATAAAATATATTAAATATACATATATATATATATATAATATGTATGTACATAAATATAATGGTACAGAAACAAATAGAATGATTTGATTACTACCTTGTCATATTATATGTGTGTATACACACACACATACATATATACATGCACATACATATAAACACATATGTATATGTATGTGTATAATGTGACAGGATGCTAACACATACATACATTATTATATATAAATATATGTATACACTTATATATGTATGCACTCACATGTATATGCTAGTTATATTATTAAATTTGACAGAGTGGTAACAAAATTGTCCTACTTATTTGTGTATCCTTATGAAATTACTATTTTTCTGTATATTTTTAAAATGTTTTGTTAATGCTTTTTTGCATATACTTGTCACTACTTACTATACTGGCATATTCCTCTTCCAAATGAAAGTCTTCCCTAATAACAAATATGTATAGTCAAACAAATCATTACATTTTCATGTCTGCATTCTCCAATTCTCATTCAACTCTAGCCAGTCATTTCTTTGGAGAAAACAAATTTATTACTATTTGTAGATGCAGTAATGATTTACTTCAAGAACACTCAAAATTCAACTAAAATTTATATGAAACAATTAATAACCTCAGTAAAGTAGCAGGACATAATATAAATGCTAAAAATCAACTTTTTTCAAAATCTAATTATAATTCTTTCTTCTACATTTTAAACACATTTGATTTTTTCTAATAAAAGTAGAAAAAAGGGATTTCCTTGGCAAATCTCGAACAGAAGCAGAATTATTTTCAAATGAACATATCTATTCATAACCCCTTTTCTGTATTTTAGCATTTACCATATGAATCTGTAACCTATTCCTGTGCAATGAGTTAAACTGATATAAAAAAAAACTGCTCTAAGCTACATTAATGTGTTTTGATGTTGCTGCTGGGTGAGGACCTCTCTCAGACTTCTTGTCAGTTCTTTCAAATCCACCCCCAACCTCAACACAATATTTCCTTGCCTCAGAAAATGAGCCCAAATTTTAAATTCTAATAACCTGTGCAGGTTCAGGCCATCCCCCTCCCAGCCTCAATCTCCCCCTGTAGAAGAGGCATTACATTAGCATAGCACTACAAGCCAGGGAACACATTGGGAAATATGGTTTGTCCACTAGATGAACAGAAGAGCCTCAAAGTCTGACAGGTGCTGCAGTCTCTATGTCTAAAAGATATTGGATCTTTACATTGGAACTCTGAAATATGTAACTCTAAAAGTATCCCTTGTCTGAAAAGGAACCACTGCTAATGTAGTTATTTTTTTACTGGAACAAAGGGATGCTGAAACATCTACTGTTTCAACATTCAAAAGGCATTGCCATCTTAACGCCAAATTAAAAGTGTAGCATTTCATGATCTAGGAGAATCATTGAATGATAGCATCAGGAGTTAGATACAGCTAAGGAGCAGCCTTCTGGCTCAGTGTTTATTTTCCTCTTTAAATAGGGGGTAGCTAGGTGGCACAGTAAATAAAGTGCTGGGCTTGGAATCAGAAAAACCTAAATTCAAATTCAAACTCAGATACTAGCTGTGGGACCCAGGGCAAATCACTTAACCTCTGTCTGCCTCAATTTCCTCTGCTAAAAAATGGTAATAATAATAAAACTTACCTCCCAGGGATGTTGTAAGGATTAAATGAGATATTTGTGAAGCATTTAATATAACATCAAGTACACAGTAAGTACATAATAAATGCTTCTTCCCTTTCCCCAAATTTCATACTCCTCTTGATTGTGCTCACATTTCCCACTTCCATCCATATTTTATTGATTCTCTCTTCAACTTCTACTGCTCAAAGTGCTATCTGGTGACTCTGCTGTTCCTGAAGTCATATTATTGTAGCCCTATATTGAGATCCAATTGTTGAAAGATAGAAGGTTTTACAGAATGCTTACACAATTTTCTGTTAATTGTAGACCTCCTAATCTGTAAGAAGACAGGAATATCACATGCACTGATCCTGAGAAGACAGAATTCCGCAAGCTTAAAAGGTTTTTTAATTAATCTGTGATAGTATAGAGCAGAAAGTAGAGTCTCCCAGCAAGAGCAGCAGCGCCGGGGATATCAATCAAGTTTCTGAAGAAATTTTGAACTGTTCCTTCCTACGTGGCAACTAGGTATGACAGGCTGGCCTCAGAGGAAAGCCTCTGCTTCATCAAATAAAAGAACCCAAATCAAATCTAGTAGGTGATTGTTCCTCTCAGAACTGAGGGAAATTGTGGAAATATTTTACATTTTTTAATTTCTCCTTCCTTTCCCTGGAAAGATTGTTTCTTATAAGTTGTCTGTTTTCTGTATTCGATAACTCTTAAGAGCCTATTCCCTCTGGATAAAGATAAGAGTTGATCTTAATGGTTTTTAAGTACAGCATGGTCAAAACTAATGGGAATTCAACTAATATGAAATTCAAGTTAATGTGAATTATAAAATGATATCAGATCACATTCAATGTGTATTACATTGAATTAATGTTATAAGCATGATCTAGTTGAGGGTTTTAGCACACTGATACACAGTCTGTTTTTGCCTAGTATATATGGATGGGATTTGCTGTTACATATGCTTTTACCAAAAGTTGTGTTGTTGTTCTTTTTTAAAAAATGGACAAAGGGAGAAATGCTTCCAATGAAAATACTGCCAGTGCAAAAGAAAACAAGGCTCTTCTCATGTTAGAATAAAAATATGATGTAATAGAATGTCATGAACTAAGCTAGTCATAGTAACTAAAATAAGATGAGATATTAAAATGGCTGCACCTAAGATATGGAAAATTATAAAATATACAGGTGAATTTTTTTTAAAAAATCAAAGTCTCATCAGCTTTTTGTGATTTGCAAATAACTACCAGGAATAGAAGTGTTACAATGATAGAAATGGTAAGTCATTTATCTGTACTGATCAAGGATTACAATAAAAAATATATTCCTCTTAGCAAAGCAGCCTCATTCAGACAAAAGCTTCAGTTTTAAGACAAGACATGAAAACGAAAATGAAGTGGATAGTTAAGACACTTTTGCTGCAAACATTTGTTAGCTCAACAGTATGAAAAATGAGGTTAATTGCACAATGTTAAAATTATTGGAGAGGTGGCTAGTGAAGATTTAGTAGCTAAATATCTTGATTTTTGAAGAAAATAACTGAAGAAGCTGGATACACCAACCAAGAAATTTTTAATATGGATGAAAGAGGCTGATTCTGAAAAAGGATGGCTTTCAGAACTTACGTTTCTAAGAAGGAAAAAAAAACCTAGTTTTGAATTGTCTGAAGATTACTTAAAATTTTTTTCAGGTAAAATGCAGAAGGACATTTAAGTTAAAAAACAATACTTGTTTATTGGTCTTGAAATCCTCATGCTTCAAGAAGCTGCATTCATTTATGGCTTCGAGCTCTCTCAGTGTTAAATAAGAATTCACAAGTAACTAAAGTTCTTTGCAAAGACTGGTTTACAAGTTATTTTAGACAAGCTGTTGAAAAATATTGCAAGGGCAACATTATCTTTTTTAAAACATTACTGATATTAGTTTATGCCCTAGGCTATCCAACTGCATTGGGTTCATTGTGTAAGAATGTGAGCATTGCAAATTTGTGATGTGGATAGTTTTCTATACCCACCAGCATACATATAAATATTTAAATGAAGAGAATACATGTCTACTCTGCTAAAATATTTTTAAATGACAATAACATTTTTATCATATCATCAGTATAGGGTTATCTTTAGGTAGGCTATTTAAAATATTTTTATTTTTTTAAATTTTACTTTCTATAACTATTGTTTTACATTGTAATAAACTTGAATCAGAAATCTTTCACTTATCCTTTCCTATTATATTATGCTAATAAACAGATAGGATCTTATTTTTAAAAAACATCACATATTTCCATTGTAGTGGAAATGGTTACTATTTTATAGATAATTATATCTTCAAATAATACAAATTCAGATAACAGGAATATTTTACAGGATTCCTTATTTGTACTAATTGGGACCTAGGTATACAGCATCTCTACAAACAAGGCAAAATGGGGGGAAATCAATGGCTAGATTGAATATACAATTATTTAAATGAGTCACAAGACTAATCTTCTCCTTGTAATCAGATTTCAATTATGATATGGGCTCTTCAAGCTGTGATGACTAAAAAATTACCTGCATTTTTAAACTATCTAAAATTTAAGGAAAAATGTCCATGTGGATTTGGAGCAGTGTGCTCCTGTGCTAAAATCATATGATCTTCATTTGTCTATCTATCTATGTTTCTATCTATCTATCTACCATCTATCGTCTATCTACTTATTTATTTGTGTATACAGGTTGCTTTAAATGTGAAGACCCCAGGGAAAACCTATAGCTGCTCACAGGAAGGAGATACAAATGAAACTTTGAACAAAGGGAAACTTTATCCTTTGAGCCAGGCAAGTGGGAGGAGATTATCAGATATACTTTATTTCTGTCGAGAAGTGGGAGAGTTTTCCACAGCCAAACTCTGGTCTATGTAGAGATAACTGCTGGTTACCTGATCCTTAGGGTATCTTTTCTCTGTGGATAACTCCTAGTGATTTATGGGATTTATTAATTGCTCCTTCAGGGTACTGCTGATCAGGGTCCCCAAAATCTATCACTTCTGCAAATAGCTTCAGATGATCCTCAGCTGCTGTGTAGCTGTGCTGTTAGTGCTAAGGGGCTTCTGTTTGTTTGTTTTCTTTTGTTTTTAAAGGTCTCAGGTTCATAAGCTTCTGAAAAGCTCAGAGTATATTTTTGGGTGCTATAAGAATTCATCCCTAGCTATATTCTTCTAACACACTTATATAGAAGAAACATGGTGTTTGGCAGCTCTTTCAGTGAACTTGTTCAAAACCATCCTTAGGTGGCAAGGAAGTAAACTTGGGTGATAATGTCCAATGACATACTCTTAGCTTTCCTCTAAGTTCCTTTCTTTCATGCACAGTAGTAGTATACAGGACCACCAAGTCTCCCTTCCCTACCAGTAATGTCCCAAGGTGTCACAGCACAGATTAAAATTCACTATGTTTTTGTACCAAATTCAGGAATCTAGACGACGTAGCAAGAGCCTCAAATTCCTTTTCCTACATGCTCCCACAAGCAATAAGAGCATGCATGCAAATTAAGATGCAGAAACAGCCTTATATATCCAATAGTTCCCCTAACAACTAATATGAAAAGTAACTAAAACTTTTTGGTTATGTAATAGATGATGTTTAAGTCAATGTGAAATGCATGAAATGATCTTTATTTTCAAAGAAACAGGATTTGCTCTGGGATTTATTTTTTTGGCAATACCTGACCTCATTATTTTTACTTTGAAGTTTCTAAAGGGAAGAAAGGTGGAAAAGAGTTCCAAAAACATATATAATAAATATGAAAAATCTTTAATAATATTGGAAGTTGTCATTTAAAAAGCATTATAATTTAAAGGTATACCTGCTGTCTACATATGTATAAGGATCACTGCTATGTACAACCAACTCTTTTCTATTGTATCACCTATTTGATGAATCTACTGAGGCACCCTTCGCTCTTGCCTTGTCTATTCACCTTGGTTGCTTAACTGCTCATGGTGCTTGGATGAAATTCAAGTCAACAACTCTCTCCTTCTAATGAGGTGCAGATGTGATGGCTTTGCCATCTGCCCTGTAACTGCATCCTAAGGTACTCCTTACTACCTTTCCTACCTCTATGTCCTAAAGTATGCCACTCCTTCACTATTATCATCTGATCTACTTGTGCAATCTAAGAATCTCTTAGTCTTGCCAATCTCCCCATCACTGTACTCTTAGGTCTTCCTGGGGCTTTCACTTGCCCTAAAGTTGAATTTTAATTTATATATTGTTCCTCCCAGTTAGAATGTGAACTCCTTAAAAAGCAATGATGGTATTATTTTTTTTCTATTTGTATCCCCAGTGCTTAACACAGTATTTTAGCACATAATAAGTGTTAAGTAAATGCTTTTGCATTCATTCATTTACCTTGAAGATCACCATTAAAAATCATTAACTCTGAGAGGAAAAAAAATAAATTAAATAAAGATGAAGCATATGTGAATTGCATAATAATCTAAATAATGCTCATATTTAGCTTAGACATAAGGTCAGATGAGAAGTCACAAAAAGACTAAATATTGTTTTGAATGTATTTCAGAGACAAAGCTTTAAGTACGCAAAATGAAAACAAGCCAAAGATAATGAGCTTTATACAGCACAAAGAAAAAGTTCTCTTAGAGATAGTTTCATTTATTAAAGAGAAAGTAATTTCAGTATTTTTTACTGCAGGATGTCTTTTTTTGGCCGTGCTTTAAAAAACCTGAATAATATTATCTATAGATAAAATTCCTTTCAACAAGTACATGTTCAAACTGAACTTTGTTCCAACAAAAACTGACAAATGAATTATCACAGGAACAAAAACTACATACTCACTAACCAGGTACAGCTGACATATTAAATCAAGCTGAGTTAATTGGAAGGTGGGAAATTTGAAGTAGTGATGCCTTAACTAAGCACAAAAACATCATTTATCTCATATACTACCATTCTAGAAACTTAGCTTCCAACAATACACCTTTTAATTCTCTACCTTTTATATTTTGGTTCATTAAAAATAACATTATTCCTTTTAATTCTTTTTTGAAAAGTTAAAATACCATGCCATTGTTAAGGATATATTTAGTTAGCATAGGCAGTGATACTGTTGTGGTCTGAGAGGCTGTGAACCCTCAAAGACTGAAGTACATGACAGGTCTGGAATGAATTCACAGACTCAAGCATTCTTTAAGTCAAGTTGGCAAAAAGTTTATTGTTAATGCTTTTCAGTGGGCAAGGATTCTTAAGGATCCTGCAACCTTAGAGTGGTACGGTTAAATTTTATATAACATAAAATACAATAAAACATGTGCCAAATACACTAACTAGGTGATTCAGGATGGGATTAAGGAGTGGTTAAGTAGTGGTCAGTTCTTAAAAGAACATGCACTTCTTGTACTTACTGCACAGGCATTTTACCCAGAATTCATTGGGAAAAGCCTACAAGGCGGGCCACATGGAGGTATGGTTTTAGGCCTGCTACATCACTAAGTTAACTAGCAGTCAGGAACAACTGAGAGTTGCCCAATCTGCCACCAATCAATGTCTTGTTTGACAAGATAGATGTAGGGAGTATACATGTCTTAAGTCTAGAATACAGTTAATGAGGAGCCCAGGATATAGATAATGAGGTAGGGCAGTAGTATAGATAGTCCAGTGGGTAAGAATGTCTTTATGACCTGGTGCAAAGCCAGTTCAAACTAATAATTCCTTCAGGTGCTGTTTGTAACTGCACCAAGGAGAGAGAGAAGGGTCTTGCTGGGGCCCACTCATGAGTAATTGCTAGGCACAGTGTCCTTGGGCTGGGGAGAAACTGTCAGGGATAGTGTTTCTGAGGCTAGGGAGAAATTGGGGGTCCAAGCACAAGCACCCAAACACAAGCACCCCATCAATATAATTTGATATGATATGATTTGAGGGTCAATAGGGAGCATAATACTCATACCCAAATCTCACCCATCAGCCTCAAATTCCACTATTTAGCAATCCATTTCTTTCATTGAAAAGATAATTCCTTTCTTACCCCTAAGATCCTTTCTAAATTCAGAGTGCTAATAATTCTATAAATGAACAAATAATCATGTAATAAATTAGATACAAGGCCATCATTTACACCTTAGTGTAAATTACTCTACAAGATCTTTTCCAAAATGACATCTAGCTGAGAGCATAATAAGGGCATCATTATGGAATGGAGATAGAGACAGTAAGAGAAGAAGGCACTGCTCTACTATTTTCCAATTTTCCTGGGACAGGCTCTGATCTTCAGGGACCTTATGGGTTAGATATACTTTATTAATCTCAATGTACACTCAGTGTCACCAATAATGACAATAATAACAAAAATAACAGCAATGACAACAAATATATTCCTAACTTTCTGTTCTCCATAGAAAACTGTGCTGGAAAAGAAATATAGTTTAGGTACCTGCCTTATTATAAATTATATGTATCTTACCAAACACATCATCACCAATATGATCATAGGATTATCAAGGTAGAAATGGAAAGAACTTTGGAAAATTAATTTTATTTATTCAAGGTCACACAGGTAAGTAGTAGGGGTAGATTCTGAACTAAGGACGTCTGACTCAAAATATGGCATAGCATTCCCTACACCACACTATCTTTCAATTATAAAGATTGTCTATCAGTCATGGAATACTGATACTGCTGCTCTGCCCTTCAAATCAGACAGTAAGAATCCCAGAAAAAGCTAAAGTCACTTGGTTCAACATTCCTGGGACCATGCAATCTCACTCATCTTCAATGAGGCCATTTTATACTCTTCCCTCTTGCTCATACAGTTAACCTTTCCAATTTGCAGGGGTTAGGGGTGTGGCACTCCAGTGATCTGGAAAATCTGTGTAAAATTTTTTGCCCTTCCCTTTATACCAGAGAAGTCTGATTTTTTTTTAAATTTTTTTCTTTTATGGGATGTTTACAGTACCTTCCTATAAAATTTGGGTTAAGTATTTAGTCATAAGCTCTGGGTCACTTGCTAGCCTTCACATGTCATCTATTTCTGTAAAACTCCCCCAAAATTCCCATTTTTCTTATGCCACCTCATAATACATCAAAACCATGTTGGAGAAAGTCATGATGTGGAAGGGATAACTATACTTCTCTTCCCTACTTCCTACTCTTTTCTCTGCTCAATAAGGCAGTAGATTTACATAATCTCTGATCTGCACTGAAAATGCTCAAATCAATTGACTGCCTTATTTTTCTACCCACCATCCCTGTGACTTCCCCAACCAAATCACCTTTCTCTGGGTAAAATTCAGTATATGTACTATCTCCCACTAAGAGAATGTTAGCTTCTCAAGGCCATGGACCAACTTGTTTTTGTATTTGTATCTCTACCAATTAGCATGCTACTTGGCATATAATAAACTATTTTTTTTCATTCATTCAGGAGGTAACAAGAATTATTTTTATAATGATTTTTGTAGGAAATTGTCTTTTAAAAACCTTAAGATTTTAAAAATGTTAGAGGCATGTTATGGAAAATTAGGGTGAACAAGGAGAAGGAAAAATACATGTTTAAAATTTCAAGATTTGTTATTTTTTAAGTTCCTTGCATTTATTCTTCATTGCACTCAAGTTGTGCCTATGTAACATAAATAAATGGTGATAACTTAAAAATTTGGTGAATTGTCTAAATGTTCCTAAAAATCCATATTTGGTACTGTGTAGACATAATTAGCAGAGACAACATAGTAAGCATAAAACACTAGCCTTAGAGTTAAGGGACTTGGGTTCAAATTCTACATCTATTGCTTACTATTTGCAATACATTGAGAAAGTCAATTAATCATGCTGGGCCTTAGTTTCCTAGTTTGAAAACAAATGAATTAGACTAAATTGTGGTTACTTCTAAATCTAGATTTGTACCTTATCACTGACTCAAAGGACAGAAGTGGGAGAAGAAACAGGAATAGAAAGAGGAAAAGTGGTATTAAAAATAGATTCAATCAATAAAATGTTAAAACTCTTGCTTGCAAATCTCATAGCCAGAGGTGTAGGGAAGTTGAAGTAGGGTGTTAGAAAAGTTAGTAACTCACTTGTCTAATACAATGTAATATTTATAAATTAATTTACACACATTAGCATTAATTAGCATTTATATAGAGCATTGAACTTTTCAAAGCTTTTCCAGTTAATATCTCATTTCATTCTGGACAACAATTATGACTGGTAAGCAAATATGATTATCTCCATTTTGAAAATTAGGAAACCGAGATATAATGGTTTGTGCATAGTAGGACCTTAATAAATCTGTGTTGAGTTGTGCTGGTCCCAGTTATAAGTAGATAGTGATAGTCCAGCTCTAAAAAATGCAAACACATAGCTCAGTACCATTTTTAACCCCTTAACATACTCCTCCCTCTCCAAAGTCAGAACAATTCTATTTTTAAAAAGGTGCCTTGGAAGGAGAATAAAAAGCTAAAACTGGGGGTTTGACACAAATATTTGCCTTAGAAAGCAGATAGAAAATTATCAAAGCCTCACTTCAGACTAAGATTCCATTTTCCTGATGCTTAGACAAATGATCTTTCTTAATCCTCAGTGGCCTCAAATTAATCTTACAAGATTGTTTGGACTTCATATCACACACATCTGTTTTCACTGCTACTATCTATAGCTTTACTTCATAAAGAATTGTTGATCTGATAATATATCCTGCTAATAATATATAATTAGCTAAGAAACGAAAGGCTGAAAAATATAGTACTGTGGTCAGCCAAGGATTTGAGATGCCTTACCTATCCCATATTGCTCACTATCAGATCCTACCATTCTTTTTAGAGTGAAGTAGCTAGTCTAATTGCTCCCTATGACCCTTTCTTGAAAACCTAGGAGCCACTAGTATGACTAAGTCTCCAGCTGTGAGGAATAGAAACATTTGTTCCTCAAGTTGGGCACATTCCGTTTCATTCCTGAGCTCTAGATAGACCTCAGGGGCAACTATTCTCCCCTCTACAATTATAGAATGTGTAGAAAGAGGGGAGAAAATAATTGGGCTTAACTTGTGCATTGCCCTACAACAAAACAACCTAAAATATGCAATACCTTAAAAATGTACAGATCCAAACAAGTTCTTATATTCCAATGAAGATTCAATCTATGCCACAAATAGAAGTTGTGATGCTCTGAATGCTACATGCTTGACTTCTCATCATGTTATCATGCTAGTATTAAAACTCACCATTGATTTATATTAAGTTTCTTATTATGTGAAAGTACATAGTACATTTTAAGCTACGTGTGTGTAACTGTGATGGCTATTAGCTGTCATGCCATCTATAGTGAATAGTTCTATAGATTGTCAATATTATTTTCACTTAGGATATACCTTTTTTAAACAAAAAAGTTAAGAAGAGTAATAAGCACTCAGTAAGTGAAAGCAGTTAGGAAACCGTTGTAAAATATCAATTGATGATTTGTAAATTTGTAAAATTGTAAATTTAATGCTGATTATGAGTTGATCAGTTTAAAATTATTACAATATAAATAATCCATTCCTGTTCTACTCATTGAAATATTATAAATATATGCAAATGAGTTTTTATCATGACCAGAAACATCACACTGGCTGGCTGGAATGAATATTTCTTAAGCAACCACTATGTGCCAGGCTTTGTGCTAAGGGCTTTAAAAATATTTCATTTGATCTTCACAACATTCCCTATGTTCTAGATGCTATTATTATCCCCATTTAATAGTTGAAAAAACTGAGGCAGACAGAGGTTTAATGACTTGTCTGGGGTCATACAGCTACTAAGTGCTTTATAGGTTGGATTTAAACTCAATAAGGTTTTTTTAAATTTTTTTTATAAATTTATTTATTTTTAATTTTCAACATTTACTTCCACAAGATTTTGAGTTCCAAATTTTCACGCCATCTCACCCCTCCCTGCACCCCATTCAGATGGCATGCAATCCGAATATCTCTTCCCCTAGTCTGCCTTCTCTTCCATCTCTCCCCCCCTTCTCTCATCCCCTTCCCCTTCTATTTTCCTGTGGGGCAGGATAGATTTCTGCACCTCATTTCCTGTATTTCTTATTTCCCAGTTGCACATGAAAACAATCTTTCAACATGTGTTTTTAAAACATTGGGTTCCAAATTTTCTACCTTCCTCCCTCCCCACCCACCCGCATTGATAAGACAAGCAACTCAATATAGGTTAAACATGGGCAGTTATGCAAAACACTTCCACAGTAAACATGTTATGAAATACTAACTCTATTTCCCTTAATTCTATCCTGCCCCCCCATTTATTCTATTCTTTCTTTTGACCCTGTCTCTCCTCAGAAGTATTTGCTGCTGATTACCCCCTTTCCCAATCTGCCCTCTTCTCTATCATCCCCCTGCTCTCTTATCCCCTCACCCCCATTTTTCTGTAGGGTAACACAGATTTCCATACCCCATTGAGTGTGTATGTTATTCTTTCCTTAAGCCAAATCCTATGAGAGTAAGATACACTCATTCCCTCTCACCTTCTTCCATTTCCCCTCCACTATAACAGCATTTTCTTTTCTGTTTTTTTGTGAGATAATTTACTTTTTTCTACCACTCCCTTTCTCCTTCTCTTAGTATAATACTCTCTCATCCCTTAATTTTATTCTCCAGATATGACCCTTTCATCTTCAACTCACCCTGTGCCCTGTATCTATCTATATATCTATCAATCTATCTTATTTTATGAGTTCAATTTGTTTATTAGCCACAACTTCCTCCTGTGAGAAGACAAAGGAGTGTGGAATACACAACATTGTTCCAAATGACTTTCAATTCAGATAGCCAATAAGAATGGTCACTAGATAATGGAATTATGAACATGAGATTAGAACTCAGGAGTTAATACACACTGGATTTCTTAAAAGCTGGTACTTTTCCTAGTCTTTGCTGCCCTGCTCTTGGCAGGGTCTTTATATTGCCAAGGGTAGCTCATAATTCAGAGATCTGAGGGGATAGATCAGATGCAGAGAAAAATTCTCTTTGTTCCCTTTGCCATTGTGTTTTCTTTGTCCCATTCACATACCTGACCTACAGCCCTGAGGTTCCTGTTTTCTAAGAATGAGAGCTATGTAAGATTTTTTTTTTAACTCTCAGCAGTCATTTGGCTTTATGAGCAGTGCTAATCTGAAGTGTAAAGCCAAATACATAATTGCCTCCCCTGTGTTAGAAAGATCTGTGGTTGTTTAGCCTGGAGAAGAAAAGGCAAGAAAGATACAACAGTTGTCTTCAAGCATTTGAAGTGTGGCCATTAAACATGGGATTCAATTTGCTCTATTTGGCTCCAGATGGTAAAACTCAGAGCAATGGTTAGACTTGATATAAGTGTTTGGGGAGGGAGAAAGGGAGAGATATCTTAACAATTAGAATTGTCCAGAAAGGAATGAGTTTTTGCAGAACATAATTGCCCCTCATTGACAGTCTTCAAGTAAAGACTGGATGATAATTTATCAAGTTTGCTAGAAAAGGGATTATTCATCAGCTAAGGGTTAAACTAAACAATAAATTACACTTAAAAAAAAAAACCTGGGACAGCTAGGTGGTACAGTGAATAGAGCACCAGCCCTGAAGTCAGGAGGACCTGAGTTAAAATCTGACCCACACCAACCACTTGACAGTTACTAGCTATGTGACCCTGAGCAAGTCACTTAACCCCAATTGCCTAAAAAAAACAAAAACAAAAACAAAAAAACTTTAAATTGTGCAAAGCCTTTTATAGAGTTTTATCATTTAAACATTATTACTATCCTTGAAGGTATGGACCAAAATTGTTATAGTTCCCACTGTCTAGGTGAGCAAACTTAAATTCAAAGATGTTATGTGTCCAAAATGAAACTCATTAACATTACTCTAAACCTATCCCTCTAAGTTCCCTATTTTGTTGAGGACATCAGCATTTTTCTAGAAACTAAGACTTACAACTAAGAACAATAAAACTATTCTTATCCTTCTCTCAACCTGCTCCCTCTCACATCCAAACATTTGCCAAATTTTGTAGCTCTACCTCCACAACATCTTTTGTCCATTCACATGGCCCCTTACCTAGTTCAGACTTTTATTACCTCCCATCTCTACCATTTTAATAGCGTCCTAATTGTTCTCACTGATTTTAGTCTCTTTTCGCTCCAACCCATCCTCCAAATAACTATCAAAACAGACCTTCTTAAGCAGGTGTCTGATATTTTCTACCCTTATTTAAGGAACTTTGAGGGCTCCCTTTGTCTCAAGGAAAAAAAACTACTTTGGCATTTAAACTCTCCCCCTTGCCCCTGAGCCACCATCTGGGGAAAACGTCCTTGAAGAGTGCTATAAAAATTCCACTCACATCCCTAATCAGATGGGCAATCACTGCCAGCCCCTTGATAGTATGTTTATTTCCCATCCTGAGCTGCAGCCCAGGGATCAGTTCTTCCTATAGGTATTACCTAATTTCCTGAGTGGGATCCCTCCATCCTGAGATATTCCTCTTCTTGGCCCTTCTCTATTCCTTCCCAAAGATTTTGCTGCTTGTATTAGTGGCCTCTGGATTTTGTTTACATCCATTACCAAAATCTGGTAGTGGTAAGTGTCAATATGATAAAGCCTCCTGTAATGACTCTTGAAATTATCTCTTCCTGTCAGCATCTAGCTTGTACCATCAATACCTCCCTTTAGCTTAGGTTACAGACCAAAGCTGACACTAGGTTTCCTAGAAGTTAAACCTCTATGGAGTAAGATAGGCAGCCCCAATGCCACCCTCAGGTTTCTACAGAGAAAGAAAGGGTGGTCACTGAACCTCATGCTTTAGTGGTAAGTAATTCCTTCCCTCTTACATCAATGAATCACTGACCAAAGCTTCGACTATGATCCCTGGCAGCTGCATCTTCACAGGTAGGAATTACTGCCCTCACCAAAGAGATCAAGGGCTGAGGGCCTGAACCCCATGCCTCAGTGACAGGGAGTCTCCCTCCTATCATGTTCCTTTTATCCATGAGCCTGTAACTTCACCATAACTTCAGGCATGTGTTTTGTCTGATGGTGAGTAGTGACCACTTGTTGGGGGTACATGACTAGAAAAAAATGGAAAAGAAAACCATATTCACTATATAGGGGTAATTGGTTGTCTGGATCCTGAAGTATAGGGTAAGATCCCCAAAGACAGAAGTCTTACTTTCACAAAAATTTTAATGGGCCTCAATTGGGAGTGTACCCAATTAGAATGTTATATGAAAGAAAATAGGGCCACACACCTAAGTTCCAATCCAGGGAGTTTGTAGCCTTCATACCTCTGGTATAAATTCACAAAGACGCTCACAAAAAAAAAAAAGTTTAAGAAAATAAACATGTCATCCCAGCCCTGCTTAACAGCCTCAGGAAGTAGAGACAATGGAGGATGAATATAAAGATAACAAACAGACCTGTTAGATCTTGGTAAATGCTACCATCGAACATAACTAGCTAGGAGATTGAAAATCTAACAGCTGTGAAATGTCCGCCAATTATAATAGTGAAATAGAACAAGGGGAGGAAAGGGAATAAGGAACCAGATCTTGGGGGAAGTCAGCTAGGAAGAGTTAGAGAATGGGGCCACTCACTATGTTGGCAAACTTTTAGCTTTTCTAGTTACTGCATGAATAATCAAAGTGAAAAAAATGTGTTGCAGTTTCATGATGTGTTGTGGCGGAACCATCTCAGAAAAATCAGAGTTAGACCATCTCTAATCCAAGTATAGACATTTATTAAGATTGACGTCTCTCATGAAGGAAGCTAGGTTCCAAGAGGAACCAGCAGCTTAATAAGACAAGACAGGCAATTTTATAGTGTAATAATGCTAATTACTAAACAGAAACTATGAATATTAAAAAGTTTATTAAGGGATTTGGTAATGAGGAGGGATCCCTTCTATGGTTCTGTAATCAAATATCCTGGTCCTGCTGCTTTCTAATTGACTAGCTATTGTAGTCCTGTCTAGTCAAGATAGATGGTTAGGTATTGTGGTCCTGTCCAGCTAAAATGCATGATGGGATTGTGGTTGAGTGCAGGGATACATCTGTTCAGATACGTGAATTAGATCTGGGGGAAGTGGCTAGCTAGGGGCAGTGGCTATATTGAGTCTGGGGGCAGTTTTATTAGGATTGCATCAAAGGGAATGAATATGCTGGGGAAATAGGAACTACAATAATTTTGCAACATTTTAGTGGACTAACAACATAAGGATTACTCCCACAACCACCACCACCACCACTACTTAATGGCATAGTATTAAAAGTCCCTAACTTCAATGCAAGAGGAAAGGTAAAACTGATGGTCTTATTCACTGTTGTAATAACTATTTTTAGTTCTTAGATAAGAGACTGCAGTTTTGTCTAAAAGCATTGCTTCTACCATTATAAAAAATACTTGTTATCTTCCCTTTGTCTTTTTCCCTTGAATGGACAAGGTTTTCTTATTCTGATAATAAATCCTTCAAGTTGCATTCCAAATACTCCCTTTGTTTCCCTTGGCTTCTCCTCTTTCTCTACCTCTCCCTCTCCAGTAAAAATGCTTTACTTTTCCATCCTAAGTGGATAGAGAATGTTGTTGGTTGGCTATGTACTCTAAGTGATCCTGAAAGCTTATAAAAATCAAATCTCTACCTTAGGAATCTGAATTTGCTATTAGCAAGAAGAGATTTTAGCACACTATTAAATCTCTTTACTTTTAGGCTGGCCTCCTATTTTGAGCTATGATTATTGGACTGAAACTTGTGGGTAAGCATCTCCCAAGAAATCAATAGAAATTCCCAACAATTTGGTGACAGCAAAGTGAGGACTAAAGCTGTATCTACCTTGGTAGAATGATCATACACCCAGGTACGATCAAAATGCACATAAGATAAAATTTGCACCTACATTAACAACCTTCCACAGTGCTCTATATCTTCCCCCAACTCATTGGGTGGCATTTGTCATTTTCCCTAAATTTCTTTTGTCTGAAGGAGACCAGAGCGAAATACACATATAGGATGATGAAAGTGTTACTTTTTTTTTCCTGTTGGCATTACTTTACAGGAAGCACACATCTTTCTGAGGATTTTCTTAGTAGTGAAAAGTTGATCAAGGCCAGATTTGTCCATTTCAACAGCTGCACCTACTTCTAAGAGGAGGTATAAGACAAAGCTAGAGATGGAAATTTTATGCCTCAGTGAGAGGGGCATTGTTTTACCTGGGCAACACCAGGGATGAGACTCAGACATTGGTCTGAACCTCATGCTCACTAGCCCCCATGCAATACATCCCCAATGAGATTAACACAAGAAGCCATTTGGTTGGGTGGCAGGCATATGTGAATGTAATATTGTAAATTAATTTATTAGTAATATTGTTAGTTAATTTATTAGCCCAAAATGCAAAGCCCCTGTAAAGACCTGGAAGAAACCAGTCTATAGATCTCTTAATAAGAGTCTCTGGCAGGCAGCAGTTTCTGAACCAGTCAGTGGATAGATTGCATAAAATAAGAAACCAATAAAGTTATTCTAGCTTGTGATCACCTCTTACATTGATGTTTGTTTATTTTTTTCCCTTTCTAAATGTTAATTATCTGGCAAAGTTATCAGTATTATACACCAGTTTAATGACAGTATACTCACATGAGTTCTGGACAGCGGACAATGCTCTTGTGCTTTCACCATCACCAATGGAGTGAAGCAGGGCTGTGTGGTTACTGCCATGCTTTTTTTTTTCTTTTTGGTGAGGCAATTGGGATTAAGTGACCCAGGGTCACACAGCTAGTAAGTATCATGTGTCTGAGGCCAGATTTGAACTCAGGGCCTCCTGACTCCAAGGCCAGAGCTCTATCCATTGCACCATCTAGCTGTCCCCTACTACCGTGCTTTTTAACATTATGTTTTCAGAGATATTCAACAAAGATAA
Source organism: Phascolarctos cinereus (assembly GCF_003287225.1). Lineage (NCBI taxonomy): Eukaryota > Metazoa > Chordata > Mammalia > Diprotodontia > Phascolarctidae > Phascolarctos > Phascolarctos cinereus. The sequence goes on along the minus strand of NW_027555847.1, from coordinate 286,150,789 downwards.
AAACAGCATCAAGGTCAGCTAATACACTGATGGCAAATGATTTAACTTGAAAAGGCTACAAGCCAAGACTAAAGTAGAGGGAGAGTTAGTACATGGATTTTTGTGACAGAAGATGGTGCACTCAATGCAGACTCTGAAGCTGAGATGCAACAAAATATGGATCCATTCTCTGCTGCTTGTGCTAATTTTGAGCAGACAAATACATCAAGAAGACAAAGGTTCCTCACCAGCCATCATCGCATCATACATATGTAGAACCACCAGTTATAGCAAATGGAGAAATTTTGAATGCTGTAGATAAATTCACTTACCTTGGCAGTATACTTTCCAGGGATGTACACATAGATGATGAAGTTGATGCTGGCATTGCCAGAGCTAGCTCAGTGTTTGGGAAGCTCTAAAGGAAAATGTGGGAGAAAAGAGGAGTTAGACTGCCTACCAAACTGAAGGTCTATAGAGACTTTGTGTTTACTTCACTGTAGTATGTTTGTGAAACTTTGATGATATATCAGTGTCATTCCAGGAAACTGAATCACTTCTATGGAATTGTCTTAGAAAGATTATGAAGATCATCTGGCAATATAAGATACCGGACACTGAGGTCCTTTTTCAAGCTGAACTGCTAAGCATTCAAATTTTACTAGAGAGTGTAACTTCAATGGTTTGGCCATGTAGCTTGAATGCTAAACATATGTTTGTCTAAAAGACTATTTTATGAAGAACTTACATGAGGCAAGTGCTCACATAGAGGTCAGAAGAAGTGATACAAGCATACTCTCAAGTTCCCTCTGAAGAATTTTGGAATCAATTGTGAGATATGGGAGACACTGGCACAGAACAAACCAGCAAAGTATGCCAATGCCTAAGAATAGCTCAAAAGAAACATGAAATGAACAAATTTAGAAACATCTCAAAAAAAAACATATTTTATGCAGTTAATAACTTTACAACTTAAGTAGAATGAGGCTTATTTAAATCAGAAAGCAAATACTTTGGGAACTTGAAAGACTATTTGCACTGACACCGTGTGAATATGTAGTTCAATTAGATGTCAATGAGAAGTATACAGACGTGGTTCTAGAATTAGTTTTTTAAAAATACAACTCAATTTTTTATTTTCAAAAGCAGAAATATAGAATTAGTAATTTTTCATTCAAATAGGAACAATATAAGGTCCTCATCTTTGCCAGCTATCAAAATGTCCAGCATTATTCAAAGAAAGAGCCCAGGATTGAGTAAAATACTATAGAATAGAAGATGGCAGAGTATAGGCTGGGATCCAGCTGAACTCTTCCAACATCCTACTCCAACCAACTTTAAAATGACATCTTAAATCAAATTTAATTAATTAAAGTTGCGGATTGGGTTTAGCTGGTACTCATTGGCAATTCTATTGTCCATATGTAGTTCTGAATTGTACTCCCAGAGCAGAAAGGAGCACTAGTACCTGCAGCTATGGGAGAAACGGCCTCTCCTGGGTAAAGGTGAGAGCACAGGCCAGAAGAGCACTGACCACACATCTCTCAGGATAACACCACACACACATACACACACACACACACACACAAAAAAAAAAAAACTTGCAGACCCCCAGAACTATCTCTGAAAACAGCAGCACAAAAAAGTCTGAAGCTTAGCACAGGCCCTCCCCAATCCCAGATGAGCAGATTTCAACTGTAACATACAGTTACATAAAGAAGAAATAGGCTGAAAAAAAATGAACAAACAACAAAAAATAAGGACCTGATTAGAAAAAGTTAGTTACAGTAGTTGGAAAACAAAGACATAAATTCAGAAGAAAATAGCTACAAATAAACCTTACAGAAAAATAGCAATTGAACTCAAGCCAAGCAAGAATTCCAGAAAGATCTAAATAAAGAGATAAGAGTAGTAGAGGAAAATTAGTTAGAGAAAGAAGAGTGATGCAAGAACATTATGAAAAGAGAATTAACAATTTGGCAAAAGAGGCACAAAATATACTAAAAAAAAAACCTTAAGAAACAGAATTGGACTAATGGTAAAAGAAGCACAAAAATCTCCTGAAGAGAAGATCTCTCTCAAAAGTGGAATAGGCCAAATAGAAAAGGAGGTAAAAAAATCACTAAAGAAAACAATTCCTTAAAAATTAGAAATAGATAAGTAAAAGCTAATGAATCCACAAGACATCAAGAAACAATAAAACAAAGCCAAAAGAATGGGGAGAAAGAAAAAAAGTGTGAAATATCTTGTCAGTGAAACAACTGACATAGAAAATAGATCCAGGAAAGATAATTTAAGAATTATTGGACAACTTGAAAGTCACGATCAAAAAAAGATCCCAGGCTTTCAAGAAAGCATCTTTCAAGATATTATCAAGAAAAACTATCCTGATAGTTTAGAACCAGAGGGTAAAATAGAAACTAAAAGAACCTACTGATCATCTCCTGAAAGAGATCTGAAAATGAAAACTCCCTGGAATATTATAGTCAAATTTCAGAGCTCCCAGGTCAAGGAGAAAATATTGCAAGAAGCCAGAAAGAAACAATTTAAATATCATGCAATCACAATCTTGATCACATATGCTTCATGGCTTCCTTGTTAAAGGAGCAGAGGGCTTAGAATATGATATACCAGCAGGCAAAGGAACTAGGATTCCAGCCAACACCAAGACTAACCTACCCAGAAAAACAGTATAATACTTTGCAAGAAGAAACAGATGTTTCATAAATAAAGGACTTTTAAGTATTCCTGATGAAAAGACCAAAGCTGAAGAGAAGCATAGTAACTTCTATTCCAGTCTTTTTGTTTTTTTTTTTTTATCTCTGTGAGTGTGTTTCTGTTTCAAGTGTGTCTTTTGTAAACAACATATTGTTGGATTCTGGTTTCTAATAAATTCTACTAACCACTTCCATTTAATGGGTGAGCTCATCTCATTCACATTCACAGTTATGATAACTCTTATTTCCTATTTGGTAAGTTACATTTCTATACACAACTGAGTATTCCTCATTTCTCAAATATATCCTGAGTATAGAAATTAGCCAAATTTATAAAATATGAGCCATTCCCCAATTGATAAATGGTCAAAGAATATAAACAAGCAGTTTTCAGGGGAAAAAAAAGCTATCTACATGTCACAGAAAAATGTTCTAAATCAGCACTTCTTAAACTGTGGGTCATGACCCTATTTAGGGTCACAAAAAATTTGGCAACAGTAAAAGGTTGCTGAATGCAGAAGGACCAAAAATTAATTAAAAAACGAAATGTGCAATGAATCCGAGGTGTTTCTGGCTTTGCTTGCCCATGTTGCATCACATAACTTCACTGCAGCCTTGGTTCTGAATACAAAGCACACATACTTTGCACTGCACATGACCTCAGGCCATGTAGCACCAATGAATGCTGCCAAAATGTGAAAAGGGGTTGCTGGTGGAAAAAGTTTAAGAAGCCTTGCTCTAAATCATTATTGATTAGAGAAATGAAAATTAAAACAACTCTGAGGTACCATCTCATACTTATCAAAAATGACCTGTAGGAGATGAGGGGGAAATGGGTACACTAATGAACTGCTGATGGAGTAGTGAACTGGTCCAACCTTTCTGGAGAACAATTTAGCACTATGTCCAAGGGGCTATAAAACTGTGCATACCCTTTGACCCAACAATATCACTATACACAGTGATACAAAGTGAATTGAGAACTGGGAGATCATTGTCCACAATAACAGCAATGTTGTGATAATGATCAATTATGAAAGATTTAGTTATTTTGTCCCAAACAATGCTTTAAAACAATTCCAAAGTACTCATGATGAAAAAATGCTATCTATCTCCAGAGAGAGAACTGATGAACTCTCAATGAAAATTGAAATAGAATTTTATTTTTGTTTTGCTGTATTTGCTAACATGATGACAGCTGTGCCCTGCTCTAAACTGTAAGTACTAAAACTGGCTATTAGATATTGGAACCCATTGGGACAATATATTTGTTTTGCTCTGAGTTTTGAATCCAAAAATAGCTATTTGAATTATTGTTAAGTTAGTACTCTACCATTCAAGAGAATATGCCAAGAGCTGCTCGAAATAAGCGTCATCTAAAATGTTACACATAGATTACATGGTTTGAAAGATTGAGAAGACAGCCTTATAAAATTAGCGGAATGATCATCTTGACTCAGTCTCCCCACTGTTCTGTTTCCTTTCTGAGCAGGAAATTTTCCCACCAGATAGATTATGAGCCTGGCTATGAGAACCTTTGAATAATGTGAAGCTGTATTATGTTATTGATTGTCCCAAACGTATTAATGACTTTTTCCTGAAATTGAACAGAACTGAGGGAGTTATGTCTTATACCTATGATGGTTCAGTCTGTACCTTTCACCTAAGTAATGATGGAAGAGTCTTCATATTGTACAGGCACGTCCTTCTTTGCTTCACAGTAAATTTCTCTGATAATGACAATTACAAATCTTTTGCAATGAATCTTACTGTTGCAATCTCCTGGCATCACTAAGTCTACTATGATGAGATTGAAGGAATTAAGGACTCTGCCAGCTCTATTTCCATTCTTCTAAATTGGTGACCATTACTTATTTCAACTTCCTAACCTAAACAACTTGAACAATTTTTTCTTAAATCATCCATTTCTTTGCTTATTAGTTTAATAAGCTTAATTAATAAGTATAATAAGTTACTTGCTGCTTTAATGATTATTTATTCATATATAATATATAAATATATATTAATTTCCTCATAGTCTTATATTACTTCTGTTTAAATAACTCTTTTCCCATCTATTATATGAGGATAAAACATATCACAAAGGGAAGGGAGTAATAGAGATATAAAAATCTCTAATTATTAAGTAGTAAACCTTCCTTTGAGAAAGATAACAAAATCAGACTATTTCCCTTTGGGGACTAGGATATGTGAATTTAGTTTCCAGATGTTTTCTAATAAGTAAATAATATGCTTACAGGACTCATAATAGCTGCAACTCTATTAGTAGCCTTAGAATTTCTGTTACCATGAAAACAAAAACAATGACAAAAGGTCAAGTAAAGAGAGTGGTCCTACGTGACACATTTTAACTTTGATCCTGAAAGTAATAGAGAATATGATTGGAAAAGGTACAGCAAAGCAATAAACCTCTTTCAGATCCATTTGAATTTCCACAGATGTTTACCTTGAATGTGTTCCAGGAATTGTCTATAAATTCTGCAATTGGGTTGAGGCTTACATAAGTAGAATTGTTTTAATAACTGTAAAGAAACTTTTAAATCATGCAGTTTTTTTTTCTTTTTTTAAGTGGAGATTGAAGGAAATCAGAGAAATCAAGAAACAGAGAAGAACGAGAGAAAGCATTCCACATATGGAGGACAACCAGTGAAAATGCCCAGAGCAGAGAGATGGAGCTTCCTATTTGAGGAACAGCAAAAAAATGAGTGTTACTGAATTAAAGAGCAGTTGCTGAGGTTTGGGGGAGAGAAGGGTAAAGTATAGGAACACTAGAGAGCAGATATTGATTGTGAAGGATTTTTAATGCTAAACAGTAGATTTTGTATTTAATCCTGCAGACAATAAGATGTCAGTTGATTTTATTGAGTGCAGGGAAGGGGTGAAATGATCAGACCTGTGCTTTAGGAGAATCACATTGGTTACTGAATAAAGGATGTACTGGAATTTAGAGAGACTTGTGGTTGGTAGACCAACAAATAAGGCATTGCAAAGGTCCAGGCATGAGGAGATGGGGACCTGAACAAGGGTAATAGCAGTATCAGAGGAGAAAAGAGAATGTATTAGAGAGAGGTTACAAAGCCTTTGATCTGAGTAGTAATAAGGGATCAATTAGTTAATCTTCTTCAATGCAGAGTCTATGCTGGATCTCCACTATCACAGTAGTATACACATTGGGGAGCATGTTTCCCTGTTTTATGTGTCACTTCACAGTTTATTATGGTATTGAACAGGATTATTACTGCTTTTATACATTTAAGAAATCTTGAATGATTTTAAGGTATGGAGAGAAGATAACTTATTGGAAGAGAGGCTTTAATTCATTGTTTTGTTCTACCAAATCAAATACTTTCCCAGAATGAAACCATACACATAGAAGAATCTTTCATTAGCTACATCCTTCAGTCAATTGTGAAATGGTAAATATATGGTCCTTTTTAGAACATTCTTAGCAAAAGGTTTCCTTTTTCTTAATACCCCAAGGCTATACTTGATTCTTGTTTTTAAAAAATATTTTGTAGAAATGGGAAAATAAGCATATGGGCCAATAGTTGTTGGTGTCCTCTTACACATTTGTTTTGTTTTGTTTATTAACAAGATTTAAGTTTTTTTTCATGCTTTTTGCATTTGTTCTTCCTTCAGAAACCTTATGAATACATCCCTCAACACCCTTATTCTAATGTCTCCCCCTACAGAGATATTCTTTGTGCATACTTCATCTAATCAACTTCTTTTTCCCATTCTTAGTCTCTTTACTGTCATTTCTAACTCTCCTAAAAAGCATATCCAAGACTATAATTTTAGATTCTAAGTGGAAGCCTATCCTTCCCTTGGTGGCAAAAAGTTTCATATGATACTGTTTACAATTCTTCATTATTTTTCTTCTGTTTGTTGTCCTTCCATTTTCGTCCTCAAGATGACTTTGTTCAAGTGTTTCTCTGGTCAAGGTTTATAAACTGCATTTACTTACTACTGCTCTCTGTTTAACGAGATGATACATCTCATAATCATCTATCATCCTTCTCCATAAGTTTAAAAAAAAAACAAATTTATATTCTAAATTACTATTACTTTTGGTAGCCATATCTCTCTCTGTGTCTATCAAGTAAGTCAAGTGGTTACTAAATAAGGCAATTTAAGGCACTTTCCTCTCCTATGCTACTTAATATACACTGGTGACATTTTTTATACAAAATGAATGAAAAAATTTATTAGCACTTATTATTTTAAATGCACAATACTTTGAAGATTAATGCTTAAATGCTTTTTCAGAATTAAAAGTGTTCTTTATATTATGTCATGTTGTACATTCTCACTTTACTTTGCATTAGTTCATATAGGTCTTGCTTTTTTTTCTTCTGAAACCATTCCCCTTGTGATTGCTCATAGCACAATATAACTCCATCACAATCATTTGCCACAACTTGTTCAGCTGTTCTTTAAATGATGAACATATTTTTGATTTCCAATTCTTCACCACTACAAATAGATTCTATAAATATTTTGTACATATAGGTGCTTTCCCCTTTTCTTTGATTTCTTTGAGATACAGATCTAGTAGTGATACTACTGGGTCAAAGGGTATGCATAGTTTTATAGCATTTGGGACACAGTTCCAGCCTTTTCTCCAGAATGGCTGGACCAGTTCACTACTCCACCAACAATTCATGTCATGTTATATATTACAACATACCTTCATATCATGCCCTATAATGTCATATCATGTTTTGTCGAATTATTTTACATTGCATAATATTATTGTAATGAATTGAATAAAATCTGGGTCAGTATAATTTCTGCTTTTGATTATCTACTATTAATTATCAATTATTTCTTAAAATAGTTCAGGATTGTTATTTCATTTTTTTATTCATACAATATCTTTTCTCAATTCTTTTTCTTTCCTCAAGCTTTCTACTAATTTAGAAATGGGCTCTGACAAGACCATGACATAACTAATACACACATATTTAGGTAAGGTAAGAGTTCCATATTAATACTGCAGCTTTTCCTGTTGATTAAAATAGTCATTTGTGTATGTGTATTTGTGTGAGAAAGAGAGAAAGAAATGTTTTTAGTGATCTCAATTTCAAGTATATACATTTTTTTCAATGATAAAACACGATGTAAATGTGTGTGACTTTTTTGTAGCCCATAAGTCTTTAACCTCTCTCCTTCTTTCTTTCTGGTCTATAATGCACAATATATTTCTCAACATCTTCATATATTTCTAAAATTGAATAGAAGTCACCAAAAGTAAAAGTATGTTTATTTCATTTAGATTTCTTTGCAGAATTTTCCTGCCTCTTCCCCCTCTGTAAAAGATATTGATGTAGTCCACAATGATTTCCTTGGTTGTCTTTTGGTGAATGTTTAATGAAATTGTGATTATACTTATTTTATATTTATATTGCAATGCAAGTTGACTAAATAACCCACAAAATGATGCTTTTTGTTGCCATCGGTAAATAATGAAAACAACTACGCAAAATTCTTTTTCATTTCCATAGAGTAAGCCATCCTTCCATTTAAATGCAACTTCATCCTGGTTTTTTTTCCCCCTATTTTGGGCTCTTTTGGGGTTGTTTTTGGTGTTTTTGTTTTGTAGTGACAATGTCAAGATTAATACAATTTCTCCAGTAAATGTACACTTGTTCATTATTCTAGAGGCATCTTACATTTAGAATACCAACAACCTAGTTAAAGTTAACTGTGTGATTTATAACTCTTTCTGACCCCTTTTATCCTACCCTGATACTGTTATTGCAAACATACAAGGGTGGAGTTCTACAGGCTTACTGCCATCTAGCATTTCTCTTTGTTTCATGAGTGGTCACAGGCCAAGGAATTCATCACCAAGTGTCCAAGATGCTAGTGATGAGTACCTCCATACTTAACTAGGCTGGTCCTCAATATGTAGCTGTGGCCACAATCAAAATATGTCATAGTAGAATGTGACGGAGGTTACATTCCACTGACATAGTCATTGATAATTGATGTTCGGTATAACATAGATACTTATTAGCTGTGTGACCCTGGATAAGTGACTTAATCCTATTTGTATCAGTTCCTCAACTGTAAAATGAGCTGGAGAAGGAAACAGCAAACCACTCCCATATCTTTGTGAAGAAAACCCCAAATAGTGTCAACAGAAAGTAGGACACAACTGAAAAAGACTGAACAACAGCAACACCACTTACGGGAGCCAAGATGGCAGAGTAAAAAGGTAGTCACACTCACCTTCCCCTATCAACCTCTGAAAATCCAGAAAATATTACCTTAGGGAGAAAAAAATTGTGGAACAGCTGAACTAGAAGAAAGATGGGGAACAGCAGTGCAGCAGCCCAGCAAACGGGTCTCCCAGTGCCTCAGCAAAAATAAGGGAAGTAACACTACAAAGGGCCCCAGGAGAATAAGCTTGCTGCAGCATTCATCTGAAAGGAGCTGAAGAAAGCAGCCTAGAGTCTTCCTAAAGTCCCAGCCTTGCTGATTCCAACCCAACACCAGGTAAGCTGTCAGAACCCTACAGCTTCCAACTGTCAACCAGGAGGAGATCCTGAAGCCCGGGTGATAGAGCAGGCAGACATCCAAACCCGGACCTCTGAGTGCCTCAATGAGGGTGGGGGAACTGGTGGAAACCAGCTCAGAAAACCACCAGGTGCCTCGGCACTCTACCACAAAGGAATCTCCCAGTGCGTTACCAGAAAAGAGGGAGGCAGCATTGCAAGGGGCCCCAGGTAGATAAACACCCTGCAGCACCCATCTAAAAGGAGCTGAAGAAAGCTAAAGGAAAGGAAAAGCAGGCAACCTAGAATTGCCTGAAAGTTCCAGCCTTGTTGATTCCAGCCCAACACCAGGTAAGCTGCCAGAACCCTACAGCCTCCAATTGCCAACCAAATACCTATAAAAAATGGCTCTAAACAAATTCTAAGGCAGCAGAACCCATGAAAAGACAGAGTGAAACAAATTTCCAGCCGAAGACAACCTGGATGATTGATCAGAAAGGTATACCGGGAGGACTGGGAGTAGAACGCAGCAAGGCATAGGCACGCAGTTTGCAGCAAACCCGGAGCAGGCCTCAGAGGACTGAATTGCGGGCAGCTGTGGTAATTTCCAGACTCCTCAATCCACTAATGCCAAAGAGAACTTAGAAGGTCAGTGGGAAAAGTCTGTTTCATCGGTGCTGAGAGAGGAAAGGGGGGTCTCAACTCCAGTTTCCCAAGAACGCGGCCCTGGGGTGGGCAGCTGCTTCCCAAGCTTCCAGCCCACAGACTGAGGGGGAATCAAGTGGCTGATCAGAGGGGAATTGCAGGGATCTCTTTACTGGTGCTGAGGCAGGAATCTCTTGCTTTGCCCATCCTTGGATCTGGGTCACAGTTCTGGATGGGGGTCCTTGGGTGAGGAGGAGCCCTGGCTCGGTGGATCTTGTAGTGGCTGTACACAGGAAATTTTTGTCAGAGTTCCAGGACAGAAAGGAGTGCTTGTGGTCACTAATAGACAAGAGCACAGGCCAGGAAAGGAGTAAACACCTCACCCCTTATCATACCATCTTGCAAGAACTGAAAATTTACAGGTCCCTACAAGTATCTCTGAAAGCAGCTGTACAAACCCCCAAAGCTTGGGACAGTACATTCTCCACATTGGAAGAAGACTCTTACCTTAACAAAGAGTTTAAAATTCAAGTAATTGGCCAGGATCATGAGCAAGCAAAGCAGAAAGAGTCAGACTATATTATCTTACTTTGGTGATAAAGAAGATCAAAACGTACAACCAGAAGAAGACAACAAAGTCAAAGCTCCTACATCCAAAGCCTCCAAGAAAAATATGAATCAGTCCCAGGCCTTGGAAGAGCTCAAAAGGGATTTTGAGAAGCAAGTAAGAGAAGTAGAGGAAAAACTGGGAAGAGAAATGAGAGTGATGCAAGAAAATCATGAAAAACAAGTCAACAGCTTGCTAAAGGAGACCCAAAAAATACTGAAGAAAATAACACCTTAAAAAATAGCCTAACCCAAATGGCAAAAGAGGTCCAAAAAGCCAATGAGGAGAAGAATGCCCTAAAAAGCAAAATTGGCCAAATGGAAAAGGAAGTCCAAAAAATTACTGGAGAAAATACTTCCTTAAAAAGTAGAATAGAGCAATTGGAAGCTAGTGACTTTATGAGAAATCAAGACACTGTAAAACAAATCCAAAAGAATGAAAAATTAGAAAACAATGTGAAATATCTCATTGGAAAAACAACTGACCTGGAAAATAGATCCAGGAGAGAGAATTTAAAAATTATTGGACTATCTGAAAGCCATGATCAAAAAAAGAGCCTAGACATCATCTTTCAAGAAATTATCAAGGAAAATGCCCTGATATTTTAGAACCAGACGGCAAAATAGAAATTGAAAGAATCCACATATCCTCCTGAAAGAGATCCCCAAAGGAAAACTCCTAGGAATATTATAGCCAAATTCCAGAGTTCCCAGGTCAAGGAGAAAATATTACAAGCTGCCAGAAAGAAACAATTCAAGTACTGTGGAAACACAGTCAGGATAACACAAGATTTAGCAGCCTCTACATTGAAGGACCACAGGACAAGGAATATAATATTCTGGAGGGCAAAGGAGATAGGATTACAACCAAGAATCACCTAATCAGCAAAACTGAGTATAATCTTTCAGGGAAAAAAATGGTTATTCAGTGAAATAGAGGATTTTCAAGCATTCTTGATGAAAAGACCAGAGCTGAATAAAAAATTTGACTTTCAAATACAGTACTCAAGTGGAGCACAAAGAGGTAAACAGGAAAGAGAAATCATAAGAGACTTATTAAGGTTGAACTGTTTACATTCCTGCATGGAACGATGATATTTATAACTCATGAGACCTTTGTCAGTATTAGGGTAGGTGGAGGGAAAAGATTATATGTATGTATAGGTAGATAGATAGGGGGGGGCACAGGGTGAGTTGAAGGTTAAGGGGTCATATCTGGAGAATAAAATTAAGGGATGAGACAGGATTATACTTGGAGGAGAAGAAAGGGAGAGGTAGAATGGGGCAAATTATGTCACAAAGAAAAAACAGAAAAGAAAATGCTCTTACAGTGGAGGGGAAATGGGGGAAGGTGAGAGGAAATGAGTGAATCTTATTCTGATAGGATTTGGCTTACAGAGAGAATAACATACACATTTAATTGGGTAAGTAAATCTGTCTTACCCTTATGGGAAAATAGGGGTGAAGGGTCATGAGAGCAGGGGGATGATAGAGAGGAGGGCAGATTGGGAAAGAGGGTAATCAGAAGCAAATACTTCTGAGGAGGGACAGGGTCAAGGGAGCGAATGGAATAGATGGGAGGGCGGGATAGGATTAAGGGAAATAGAGTTAGTTTTTCACATGTCTACTGTGGAGATGTTTTACATGACTGCACATGTGTAACCTATATTGTGTTGCTTGCCTTTTCATTGGGGGTGGGTGGGGAGGGAGGAAGGGAGACGATTTGAAACCTAAAGTTTTAAAAACATATATTTAAAAAAAATGTTTTCGCATGCTACTGGGAAATGGGAAATACAGGGAATGGGGTACGGAGGTCTGTCCTGCCCTACGGGAAAGTGGGGAGGGAGAAGTATAGGAGAAGGCGGAAGAGATGGAGGAGAGGACAGAAAGGGGAGGGGATGTTCAGAATGCATGCCATCTTGGGGTGGGGTGAGGGGTGATACGGGGTGAAAATTTGGAACTCAAAATCTTGCGGAAGTGAATATTGAAAACTGAAAATAAATAAATTTATATTAAAAAAAAGAAAATGTACTGAGAAAGGAGGAGGCAGACAAGGGTAAATTACATTACAGGAAAAGGCAGAAAATCCTATTACAACAGAGGGAAAGAAGGGAGGGGGATGAACATTTTTTGAACCTTGTTCTCATCAGATTTAACTCAAGAAGGGAGTAACATAATCAGTTAGGTATGGAAATCTAACTCGCCCTATGGGCAGTAGGAGGGAAAAGGGAAAAGAAAAGGGAGGGGGGATGGAAGGGAGGGAAGAAGTGGTGGGAGCGAAGGGGAAGAAGGGGGAGGGGGATAATAGAAGGGAGGAGAGACTGAAGGAGGAGGTGGTCAAAAGCAAAGTACTGGTGAGGAGGGGAAGGGAGAGAGGAGAAAGAAAAGCCTAAACGGGGGAAAAGGATGGAGAAAAAGACACAGATAACAATCATAACTGTGAAAGTTGAATCGCTATCTTTTTTTTCTTTCTCTTCCGTTGAGTTTTGTTTCCTCTTTCTGATGGTTCCTCCTATTGGTTTTAATTTTTATTTACAACTTCACTAATGTGAAATCTGTGTAATAAGAATGTAAACGTATAGCCTATATCAGATTGTGCACTGTCTTGGGGAGGGTAGTGGGGAGGAAGGGGGAGAAAAATTTTAAACTCAAAGGCATATGGAAGTGATTGTTGATAAATCAAAATAAATTAATAAAGTTTTTTAAAAAAGAATAAAAAATGCAAAAAAAAAATTTTAAAAAGGAAGTGACCTTAAAAAAAAACAACAGCAACAAAAATAACAACTATTTCCATATTTTGATATGACATTTACTATGAAAATAGTCAAATTGAATAAATGCTTTTCCTTGTTCATGTAATTTGTACTGTAGTTAGAGAGGGAAAAAATGAGAATTGAACAGAGATCTTCTTAGGGTTTTTATTCTTTTTTAATTTTTAAAAAAGTTTTCATTGATGTCCACTTTTTTATATCATCATAGTTATCCTAATTATACCTCCCTATTTACCTCCCACAGAGCTATTGCATACAACAGATGCAATCAAAATTGCCAAGATACTAATTCTGGACTCTCTCCTCTAAGGAGTTCCTGCCAATGCCTTGTAAAATTTACCCCAATTATTCCCCTTTTCCATTGTGTCTCATTACCAGAACAATGTTAATTCTTGCAGGCATCAGAGAGGGCATATTGTCTCATGGTAGGCCTCCCAAACTCAAAATGTCTCATTATGCACTGATCTACACATTCCCCAAGTTACCTTTTTGTTTCCATATTTGCTCCCCAAATCTCTCTTTTATCCATGCTTTCCCAACCCTTCAGGTGCAAGTTGTCCCCAGTACTTTCAACTCTACCCCCCCCAACACACACACACAGGTAAGATAAGTAGACTTTTCAAGCACCAAATTCCCCAGACCACACCCAGTAGAAGGTCACCATCACCTTTTACAGAAGATCTCTGTTTCCCCCAGGATCATTGATCAGTGGAGTTGCCTCCCATAATAAAAGCAATTCCTTCTTCCTTTTCCCTTCTTTTTAATCCCCCCCTCCACCCCTTCTTCACTCTCTCTACTGCAGGTTCTTATTTTACTGAGATCACAAAGGTGATCTTCCTTCCACTGCTAGCCCTCAATTTGCCTGGGCACATGACACATTCCTCAATATCTCCCTTCTGCCCTCCTCCCTTTTATGTACACTCCCATGTTGTAATATAGTCTGACAAAAACAAACAAAAATACACTGATTCACCTGGAAGTAGGGTATTGCCAGGTTCTGTCCATAATGCCATAGGATCACCTTTTTACTGTTACCTACACTGGAATTGTTTCAGTGTGTGTGTATGTATGTATGTATTTACATATATATGTATGCTTGCATGTATGTGTATATATAGGTATATGTATGTATATACACATATCTATCTATGTTCCCTCTGAATCATTTCTGATGAGAGTAAAGTCTAAGCATTGTCCACCCCCCATTTTCCCCTCCAATGTAAAAGCTCTTCCTTGAATGCCTATTTTATATGAGAAAAATTTCCCCATTTTACTTCTCCCTTCCTCGTTCTTCCAGTGCATCCTTCTTTCTCACCCTTTCTTTTTTTTTTTGGAAATCATTTCAACATAATTGACTCACATTCATACTCTCTATGTAAATTCCTCTTTGACTGCCTTAATAATGATAAGTTCTTAAGAGTTACAAGTATCTTTACAAATAGGAATTTAAACAGTTTAACTTTATTGAGTCCCTTATGATTATGCTTTCATGTTTACCTTTTTACTCTTCAATTGAGTCACCTGTTTGAATGTCAAATTTTCTATTCAGCTCTGGTTATTTTATCTGGAATACTTGAAAGTATTTTATTCTATTAAATATTCATTTTTCCCAAAGCTATACTCAATTTTTCTCAGTAGGTTTTTCTTGGTTGTAAATCTAGCTTCTTTGCCTTCAATTTTATCGTATTCCAAGTCCTCTGTTCCTTTAACATGGGAGCCACTAAATCTTATGTGATCCTGACTGTGGTTCCATGATACATGAATTTATTCTTTCTATCTCCTTGCAATATTTTTTCCTTGACTTCAGGGCACTGAAATTTGGCTATAATATTCCTGAGTTTTCATTTTCAGATCTCTTTCAGGAGATGATCAGTGGAATCTTTCAATTTCTGTTTTACTCTCTAGATCTAACATAGGGCAGTTTTCCTTGACAATTTATTGAAATAAAATGTCTGGGTTCTTTTCTTTATCAAGGCTTTCTGATAGTCCAGTGATTCTTAAAGTATCTTTCCTTGATGCATTTTCCAGGTCAGTTGTTTTTCCAATGAGATATTTCACATTTTTTTATCTTTTCATTCTTTTAATTTTGTTTCATTGTTTCTTATAGTTTCATGGATTCATTTACTTTCACTTGTTCAATCCTAGTTTTTAAGTTATTGTTTTTTTCAGTGAGCTTTTCTACCTTTTCTTTTTCCAGTTGGCCAATACAATTTTTAAGTTCTTTTTTTCAATGAATTTTTGTACCTCCTTTTCCATTTGGCCTATTCTGCTTTTTAGGGATTTTTTTTGTCTTCAGTGGATTTTGTGCCTCTATTCCCATTAGGCCGATTCTGTTTGATAGCTAGCTAGCTAGCTAGCTAGCTAGAGAGATAGATAGATAGATAGATAGATAGATAGATAGATAGATAGATAGATAGAATATCACCTTAAGTGATGTTTTCTTCAGGTTTTTTGTGCCTCTTTTACCAAACTGTTAATTCTCTTTTCATAATGTTCATGTATTACTCTCATTTATTTTTACAATTTTTCCTCTGCTGTTCTTGTCTCTTGCTTGCTTGCTATGGGTCAATTAGCATTTTTCTTCAAGGCTTTACCTCTACTTATTTTCTTCTTTTGAGTTTATATCTTGGTCCTCCCTACTACCATAATAGCTTTTTATGGTGAAGTTCTCTTTTGTTTGCTCATTTTGCCAGTCTATTTCTTCACTTTGAACTTTATGTTAAAGTTGGGATCTGCTCATTGGAGATTGGAGAGGCACTATGTTAAGCTTCAGGCTTTTTCATGCCAACATTTTCAGAGCTAGTTCTGGAGGTCTACAAATTTTTTGTGCTCCCAAGGTGGTGTGATTTGGGGATAGGTGTAGTTAGTGCTTTTATCTGCCCTAGAACTGTGATCCAGAACTGCATATGAGTGATAGAGTTTCTAATCAGCACCAGTTGTGCCCAATGCCAACAAAGGGCCCTGTATAATCTTTTTCTTTTCTTTTTTTATGTAATCCTTTTCTGACCAATTGTCCAACTCCCTTACTAACTCTCACCTGCTGTTTTCTATCTTATCACATGATCTTCATTGGTTTTTGTTGTTTTTGCTGTTGTTCTACAACAAATTAATTCTAACCCCACAAATTCTTATCAACTCCAAATATTTTAGCCATATATTTTTATAAAAATTTGTCTAACCTTCCTAACAATTCTTGAAATAAGCTTCCACAAGTGTGGCAGTTAGGTGGTGCAGTGGATAGAGCACCAGTCCTGAAGTCAGGAGGACCTGAGTTCAAATCCGGCCTCGGACCAAACACTTGACACTTACTAGCTGTGTGACCCTGGGCAAGTCACTTAACCCCAATTGCCTTAAAAAAATAAGCTCCCCCAAAAAGATTGAGACACTTCAAAAAAATATGCATTAATACATCTTGTTTACTCCTGTGAAAGCAGATGTTTTCAAATTATAAGATGTGTATTTTTTTCTCCACAGGCTGTTAAGAATATATGATTCCTGACAATATGTTATAATTTCACAAAACATTATAATAGGTAAACATTTCTGACATTTGACCTCACCAATCAATTTATGTTGTTCTCCCTCATGTTATCAGTACTATCTTAACTCTAAATTTGTCACTGTTGATGCCCTTCTCCTATATATTCTCTTATCCTTTGACTTTTATGACACTACTCTCTTGAACTTCCTTTTATCTTTCTGACCACTTCTCTTAAGATCCCTTAATAAGATCATTCTCCTTTTCCTCCTGCTTACCAACTGTGGGCATCCTTTGAAACATGAATAGGTAAAAGAACAATGCTGCTTCTATGGGATTTGTCATCATAGCCATTGTCGCCTTCCCTAGGACAGTTGTCCTTATGGGGAAGAATAGAACAGTGAGCACTTTTGTTCCCTCTCTAATTTCTACTATGTTGGAATAAAGACCTTGATGCTTTAGGGTTTTTGTTTTTCCCCCGCCTCTCATTTACCTATTGGCAACAACAACAACAGCAAAACTATGCGTGGCCCTGCCCCCTACCTAAGGAACAGGGATGGGGGCCCTTTTCTTGGATCCAACCTTGACAGTGACTTTTTCATGTTTCTGTGTATGTAGCCAAATCTGTCATTCAAGCAATATGAGTTGGAAAAAATGTGGATTTTTTGGATCTCTTTTTTCTATATATTATCTCCTTTGGAGTCTCATAAATTACCATGGGTTAAATTACCTTATCTATGAGATGACTGCCACTTTTACACATCTCAATTATAATCTCTTTCCTGAACTCCATTCCTATATTACCAACTTACTGCTGAACATTTCTACTTAGCATATTAAACTTAATATGTCTGAATCAGGACTTAATCTACTTTCCCCTACACTCATCCTTTTTCCCATCTTCCTGATGATAATTTCTCCAAATCATATATATTCTCTTTCTTCTCTCTGAACCTTCATGGCCAATCAATTGACATGTTTTGTTGATCATACTTATAAAATATCTTTTGAATCCCTTCCCTTCCCTCTACTAAAACAACCTTAGCCCTCAATTCAGGTCTTCATCACCTCTCACGTGGACTGTTTTGATTGCCTTCTAATTGTTTTCTCTAAATCTCCCTCTTCAAACGATCCTTCATATAGCTATCAAATTTATATTTCTAAGACACAGATCTGACTATATCATCCCCCTACACAAAAATCTTGAAAGATTCCCTATTGTTTCTAGCATAAAACCCAACTTACATAAAAATAATTAAATATTATTACTATTTAATTTTGTACTAATACCATTCACTCATTCCTGTCAAAATGGCCTGCTAGCTGTTTCATTTACTTGACATTGTATCTCACATCTTCATCTCTTTGCAGAAGCAGTCCATCATATCTGAAATATATTTGTACCACCTTTATACTCTTAATACCCCTACCTTTCTTCAAAGCACAGATTATGTGTCATATCTAAGATGAAGCCTTCCCTCTCCAACTCCTCTCACCCTCCCCAGTTATTAGCACTCTCTCAGTAATGGAATTACTTTTTTTTTAATTGGAACTGGAATATATTTTTAATTTGTGTAGATTTTCAGTTGGAATGTATTTTTAATTTGTATAGTCTTTATTTTTATTTATGTAAGTGTTGTTCTCTTCACCAACCTCAATTCCAACAATGGAATCTAAGCATTTTGAAAGAAGGGAATATTTGTTTCTTGTCTTTATGTTGCCAGTCCTTAGTGTAGCTCACTGTATATTACTGATAAATAATTAATAAATATCTGTCAAATCAAATTTAATTGATCTTTTACAACCAATGTAGTATAATCTCTGATTTGGCATAGCAAATATCAAATTTGACTTTCTCATAATTTCAGTAGGTCAAAGATTGATTTTTTTCCAGATTCTGTCTTAAAAAAGAGATCTGCTAGGAGCCAAGATGGCAGAGTAAAAGCAGTGACTTAATTGAGCTCTCTCCCAAACCCCTCCAAATAACTGTAAAAAAAAAAAGGCTCTAAAAAAATCCTAGAGCAGCACAACTCACAAAAAGACAAAACGAAACAAGTTTCCAGCCCAAGAAAACCTGGATGGTTAATTGGAAAGATCTACCACAGGGTAAAATAGAAATTGAAAGAATCCACCAATCACCTTCTGGAAGAGATTGCCAAAAGAAAACTCCTAGGAACATTGTAGCCAAATTCCAGAGTTCCTAGGTCAATGAGAAAATATTTCAAGCAGCCAGAAAGAAACAATTAAAGTATTGTATAAAAACAATCAAGATAACACAAGCTTTTATATTAAGGGATCAGAGGGCTTGGAATATGATATTCCAGAGATCAAAGGAGATAGGATTGCAGCCAAGAATCACCTACCCAACAAAACAAATTATAATCCTTCAGGGGAAAAAAAATGGACATTAAGTGAAATAGAGGACTTTCAAGCACTCTGGATGAAAAGACCAGAGCTGAATAGGAAATTTGACTTTCAAATACAAGACTCAAGAGAAGTATAAAGAGGTAAACAGGAAAGAGAAATTATAAGGGAGTTATTAAGGTTGAACTGTTTACATTCCTACATGGAAAGATGATACTTGCAACTCATGAGACCTTTGTCAGTATTAGGGTAGTTAGAGGGGAAAAATTACATAGATAGATAAATGGCACAAGGTAAGTTGAAGATGAAGAGATGATATCTGGAGAATAAAATTAAGGGGTGAGAGAGGATTATACTAGGAGAAAGAGAAAAGGGAGAGGTAGAATGGGGTAAATTATCTCACATAAAAAAGACAAGAAAGGGCTTTTACAGTGAAGGGAAAGTGGGGGAAGGTGAGAGGGAATGAGTGAATCTTATTCTCATCAGATTTGGCTTAAGGAGGGAATAACACACACACTCTATTGGGTATGGAAATATATCTTACCTTACAGGAAAATAATAGAGAAAGGGATAAGAGAGCAGGGAGATGATAGAGGGGAGGGCAGATTGGGGGAGGGAATAATCAGAAGCAAACATTTCTGAGGAGGGACAGAGTCAAAAGAGAGAATAGAATAAATGAGGGGTGGGATAGGATGAAGGGAAATATACTTAGTTTTTCACAACATGACTATTATGGAAGTGTTTTGCATGACTACACATGTATAACATATCAAATTGCTTGCCTTCACAATGAGGGTGGGTGGGGAGAGAGGAAGGGAGAAAATTTGGAACCCAAAGTTTTAAAAACAAATGTTACAAATTGTTTTCACATGCAACTGGGAAATAAGATATACAGGCAATGGGGTATAGAAATCTATCCTGCCCTATAAGAAAATAGAAGGGGAAGGGGATAAGAGAAGGGGGGAGAGTGTGGAATAGAAGGAAAGGCAGATTAAGCGAAGGGATATTCAGAATGCGTGACATATTGAAGTGGGAGGAGGGACAAGACAAGGCAAAATTTGGAACTCAAAATCTTGTGGAAGTGAATATTGAAAAGAAAAAGTAAATGAATTAATAATAATTAAAAATAATAATAATAAAAAATGCCTGTTATAAATAAACTTCAACCTGACCTAGAAATGGACTAAAATGGTAAAAACAAAATGTATACTGATATCCCTTAGTACTAGCAAAAGTGCACAATTGAATGTCTGCACTTTGCATAATATAAAACATATCTCCCCTCTCCTCATAAAAAGGCATGAATACACAGTGAGGCATAAAAATTAATTTTACTAATTCTGAAAAAGTTTTTCTACCTCTTGCAGTATATAAATTAAAAAATAAAAAGAGATAGGTATAAAATGAAGGATATTTTCAATGTGTCAGAAAATATATTGTTTCTTACAAAGTGGTACAAAAAGTCAGGGAACAGTTTTCTGGGTAGATGCGGATCATTCATCTTTATCAAAAGCCCTTGCCTAGACTCTCAATACAGAAAGCACAGGGAAATGAGAAGTAAATAGAAACAAAAGGATCATAGCAATCCTAATAGTCAAATCCAATAGAGAAGGGGGGAAAAAAACAATTAAAGAGTATATAAAAGAAAAAGCGGGAAGGGAAGTTCATCCAAGTTTAGAATCTTAAAACCATTTCAAAAGCTTCAAATAGTTGGGAAAATGTCACGTGTGAGTCCAGGATGAATCATTATCAAAGATGCAATGAAAAAAAAAAGCATGTCATTAACAGCTTTTTGTTTGAAAAAACAATTTTTAAGTCACTGTCACCTGCCAAAGACCCCAATCCATGGAACCCCCTTCCCTAATTTTACCAAAGCTAAAGTTAAGAAAATAAAGTAAGTCCAGTATATCTGACAGTATGTGTAGCATTTGGCAGACATGTACCAGTGTTTATCTATAAAGAAAAAAAAAGTGTGTTTTATCATAAGCTTTCTGGAATCAAAATTTGGAACTATGTTAATCTGAATCTTGTCTTTACTTTTGTTTTCCTTTATATTTCTTTTTAAAACTCTGGCCATTTAATACGTCATTCTCTTAGTCCATCTTTCTTCACTTTGTCCTACAAGCCTTTCCAACTTTCTTTGAATTTCTCATATTCATTGATTCTTATTGTCCAATACTATCCCATTATATATTCAAAAACCTGAATAATAGAAGAGACCTTCTACCTCTGCCCTGTTCCCTAGTAATGTTTCTGCTTCCAACCAGGCCTTCAAAACCATCATCTGGGAGCTAACCTTTGTGAAGAAAGGGCTTACATTACCATTGCACCAAACATTAAATGCCAGCAATTGTCATGGATATGGCAGTCAAACAACTTAACAACCTAACAAGGTATTCTGAGGAAGAAACAGTTATGTGCCAGGCAGGTCAAACCACTGTCAACATTTTGACCTACCAATTCCCTCTAACCCTGGTGGAGACAAGCCAGGACTCAAAAATTAATCCCAGGAATATTAGTACCATTAGCCCAGCTTCTACCTATGCTCCTAGAGTATTATCAAGGGTATCAAAACTTATAGAAAAGAGATATGACAATTAATTCTTGAAGAGAAACAACCCTTCCCTCCTCATAAGGGTTGCTACTAAAAGTCCCAGAAAAGATATGTATTACCACAAAATCCTTGGCACTGTTAAATGTTTCAATCTCAGAAAACGTTCTTGTTACTAATGGAAATACCATTTCCTCTAATGCTACACCCAAAGAATCACTACAGAAAAAAAAAATTAAGCTGTTCACTATAAGCTCCTTCTTTTCTCCTTTTACTCACCTCATAACACTAAGATGCCTTCTGCCACTCTCTGCAGATAATAAAATGGTATAACTATAGAATCATACAGAATCAACTAAAACAATATTTTAAATAAATAACAACTTTAGCAAAGTTCCAGGATATAAAAGAAATCCACATAAATCATCAGCATTTCTATATATTGCCAACAAAATCTAGAAGCAAGAGCCAGAAAGAGAAATTCTATTTAAAATAATTGCAAATAGTATAAAATACTTGGGATTCTACCTTCCAAGACCAATTCAGGATCTATATGAACACAATTAAAAAACACTTTTTTGTACAAATAAAGTCAGATCCAAACAACTGGAAAAATATTAATTGCTCGAGGGGAGATCAAGCCAAAATAATAAAATGATAATTCTACATTAATCAATTTATTCATTTCCATACCCATCAAATTACTAAAAATCATTTTATACAGCAAGAAAAAATGACAACAAAATTCATCTGGAAGAATGAAAGGTCAAGAATATTAAGGAAATCAATGAAAATGAAATTGAATGAAGGTGGGCCAGCCACACCAGATCTAAAAGTGTACTATAATGCAATAATTATAAATTTAAAAAAAAACCTATTTGATAACTAGCTAAGAAGTAGAATGGTGGGTCAGCTTAATAGTTTAGGCACACAATTCATTGTATCAAGTGACCATAGTAATCTAGTGTTTGATAAACCCGAAGATCCAAGCTTTGGGGTCAGAAATTCATTATTTGACAAAAACTGTTGGTAAAACTGGAAAACAGAAGACACTGAATAGTATAAAAAATATTAAGTGTTAAGGGATACTAACAAGCAAAACCTAGAAGAAAAGGGTAACTCCACAGTAATTATAAGCAGATCATCCTATAGAGAAATGGATTGGCCACAAGGCTCACAGAATACCAAGAAGTAAGCAAGAAATATTTAATTAAATAAAAGCTCTGGAGTTGGGGGAGGAAAATAGAATATATAGCTTAAAACATAAGGTTATTACCTTACTGAAGTAATGAACTCACTGAAAATTAGTTAACAGTAAGGCAATAAGAAATATTACTGAAAAAAGATTTAAAAATAGAAGAAAATATTAAGTATTAATGATTCAAAATAAAAACCATCTGGGAAATAGGTCAAGATAAGAAAATTAAGAATAACAGGATCATTAGATTCTTAAAACCATGACCAATACACTTCCTCACAATAAAAATCCCTGCTTTTCACATTTCAAAAATAATAAATAAAATTGCCCAAATTTAATAAAATTGGATGACAAGGTAAGATAGAGAATGTAGGGGTCACTTTCTGAAAGAAACTCCAAACTGAAAACCTCTAGGAATGCCATAAACAAAATTCAGAAATTCCAATTTATAAAAAAGCATGCAGAAAAAAAAATCAAATTTCAAGGAAGCTCAGTCAGAATCATGGAAAAATTGATAGTAAATAATTTATAGAAGAGAAAATCTCAGAATACAATATCACAAGAGGCCTTTGTGATTAATACACTAGGAAAAATTTAGTAAAAATGAGTCAGAATTTTTTAGGGGTTTGTGGTAAGAGCAATATCCTACTTCCCAATTTTTCTCCTCCCCCTTGTAGTAACCTACAAGTTCCCCATATCTCACCTTAAAATATATTAACACATTCCTAATAATTTGGTTGGGCAGCTAGGTGGTGCAGTGCACACAGTGCCAGGCCTGAAGCCAGGAAAACTCATCTTCCTTAGTTCAACATCTTCCTGAGTTCAAATATAGCCTCACATACTTACTTGCTGCGTGACCCTGGGAAAGTCACTTAATCCTGTTTGCTTTAGTTGCTCATCTGTAAAATGAGCTAGAGAAGAAAATGGCAAACCACTCCAATATCTTTGCCAAAAAAATTCCAAATGGGCTCACAAAGAGTTGGACACAGCTGAAATGACTGAACAACAATGACTTAGTTGTCTCAGGAGATTAAGGGCTGAGACTATTAATCTCACTTCCTACACAGGGGAAGTTGCAAGGGTATTCATATACTTGAGCAGTAGATCCTGATGAGAACTTTATTTAGCTGAACCAATTCACAATATTTTTAATGCCTATCCTTGTTTTCCTCTAACAGCTCAGTAAATCTCGTTTTGTTACAGATAAATAATCTATGAGTATATCATTTTATTCCAAAATTGAACTTAAATTATCAGGGGACTCAGTCAGGCCCATCCTAGAATGGTGTTTACAAGTAAAAAACAGAAAAAGATAGCATGGCACAGTGGACAGCATACTAGACTTGGAGTCAGGAAGACTTGGTTTCAAAATCGTTTCTCATTTATTAGCTATACAAGTCACTTAACCTCTCTGTGTCTTAGTTTCCTGACCTGAAACAATGAGTGTGCTTGACATGATACCCTTTCTGGTCCCTTCAAGCTCTAAACATAAGATCTTATTATGAGAGCATGCAAATATTGATGAAAACATGGCAGAGGAGTTGAACCCATCTTTTAGTTCAACTTGATTAAGAAAGGTTGAACATACTTATACAGGTTGGTGTGGTAATACATTAAATTCTACAGGGAAATAGGCAGATACAGGGAAAGAAGAAAGAAAGGTTTAAGAGGGATGGTAGAGTCATTTAATCATGCCAGCCTACTGTGTCTAAGGTCAAGGGAGAGGGTACTAAAGAAGAACATCACCACTCTTTCTGCTCCAAATTCTGGTTCCCTCCATTGAACTGCCCACACCTTTGAAAACACTCCATCTTGATTCCATAACACTATTGACAGTGATAATCTTTCTAAAACTTTTCCTCTCAATTCTAGTAGCTTACCTTTTTTATTTCCTATTTATTCTATACATAACTTCTTTGTACATAGTTGTTCATATGGCTTCTCCTCTGATTAATTGTGAGATTCTTGAGGGCAGTGACTGTATGTTGCCTCTCCTTGTATTCCCAGTGCCTATTACAATGCTTGGCACATAGTAGGCACTTTTAAAAAATGCTTATTGGCTGAAAATTTAACAATTGTCTTTCTTGCACAAGTGCCTTCAGCACAGCTGTACTGTCATATTGCTTAGGAAAATTTACCTTTACAGACAAATTTAGTCACTCAGAGAGGTTTGTAAGGGGTAAGGAAACCTTTCTATTTGAGTTAGGGGTGGAAGAGTAAATAGTGGCAAGGCATCTGGGTGCCATGAGATGATAAAGGAGGAGGAAAAGGGAGCTTATAGGGAAGAGTTTCATTTTTTTCTGTAAAACATGAGGCAATGTTCTCAGCTGAGAGGGTGGAAGGAGGGGGGCCCATAGGAGGTTTGAGGAGGGATGAAAAGGTTTGGAAGATCCACTGTGGAGAGTGGGATAGTTAGTTAATAAGGAAGGTATAGACAGATTGCCTAGCAGCATTAAAAGCCAAGTTGAAGTTGTGTAACAAATTTGTAGTGGACTCAGAACAGTTCACCAAAGGGTTAAGATGGGGGTAAAGGAGAGAGTGGTTAGTAAAGGGGAAATGGTGTGGAATATAATTGAAGACATGTGGGATTAGAGATCATGGTGTGGCTAAAGAGTGAGGTTTGCTATTGGAAGGCAGAGGGAGAGAGAAAAAGTCATTAGCTTGTGGTCAGATAAGGAGAATGAAGAATTCTTGGACAGGAAGATGATGGATTTGTAAACAATGGCAAAATATAGGGTAAGGCTATCTTTGTGCATGGTTGAAGTGGGGTAGAAGAGTAGTTCATGAGGAAGGAATAGATTGAGGATTACTTAGGATGTCTGAGAGTCAATGTGAAGTTTTCCAGCATGAAGGAAAGAATTTTGAAGGAGAGAAACATTGAGGGCCTGATACTGAATATTTTTTAGGAAGACAGGGGAGTGACATGGAAGTCAGTAGACAGCAATCACCACAATTTTAATTAGGTGTAAAATTTGGCTTATATGAACCTCAAAGTAGTAAAGAATGGAGGTAGTGGAAGAACCTGGAAGTGGCAACAGAGAGCAAGGAGAATTTCAACTCCCTTGCCTCGACCAATGACCTAATTCGAATATATATCTTAAAAAGATGCATCTTCACAATATACTTGACAAATGTTCAAGCAATCTTTGTTTGAAGACTTCTAGACCTGAAAATATAGGAGAAAGTCTTGAAATTGGAGGACCATCCTTGGTTTTGCCTTTTTTTTTTTAAGTTACAAATTTTCACCTCATCTCACCCCTCACCCCACCCCAAGATGACATGTATTCTGAATACTCCTTCCCCTAGTCTGCCCTGTCTTCTATCTCTCCCCCCTTTCTCTTAACCCCTTCCCCTTCTATTTTCCTGCAGGGCAGGATAGACTTCTGTACCCCATTTCCTATATTTCTTATTTCCCAGTTGCATGTGAAAACTTTTTTTTGAACATGTGTTTTTAAAACTTTGGGTTCCAAATTTTCTCCCTTCCTCCATCCCCATCCACCCTCATTGAAAGGGCAGGCAACTCTATATAGGTAATCCATGTGCAGTTATGCAAAATAGTTCCATAGTAGACATGTTGTGAAAAAGTAACTCTATTTCCCTTACTCCTATCCTGCCCCCACCCCCATTTGTTCTATTCTTTCTTTTGACCCTGTCCCTTTTCAGAAATATTGGCTTCTGATTATCCCCTTTGCCAATCTGCCCTCGTCTCCATCATCCCCCGGCTCTCTTGTCCCCTCTTCCCCCTATTTGCCTATAGGGTAAGACAGATTTCCATACCCAATTGAATGTGTATGTTATTCCCTCCTTAATCCAAATCCTATGTGAATAAGATTCACTCATTCTCTCTCACCTTCCCCCATTTCCCCTCCTCTGTAAAAGCCTTTTCTTGTCTGCTTTTTTTTTGTGAGATAATTGACCCTGTTCTACCTCTCCCTTTCTTCTTCTCTGAGTATAATCCTCTCTCATCCCTTAATTTTTTTCTCCAGATATAATCCTTTAGTCATCAACTCACCCTGTGCCCTCTATCTATCTATATACACATACATATATTTTTTTTTCCCTCCAACTACCCTAATACTGACAAAGGTCTCATGAGTTATAAATATCATCTTTCCATGCAGGAATGTAAACACTTCAACCTTAACAAGTCTCTTATGATTTCTCTCTCCTGTTTACCTCTTCATGTTTCACTTGAGTCCTGTATTTGAAAGTCAAATTTTCTATTCAACTCTGGTCTTTTCATCAAGAATGGTTGAAAGTCCCTTATTTCATTGAATGACCATTTTTTCCCCTGATGGATTATACTCAGTTTTGCTGTGTAGGTGATTCTTGGTTGTAATCCTATCACCTTTGTCCTCTGGAATATTATATTCCATGCCTTCTGGTCCCTTAAGGTAGAAGCTGATAAATCTTGCGTTATCCTGATAGTGTTTCCACACTATTTGAATTGTTTCTTTCTGGCTGCTTGTAATATTTTCTCCTTGACCTGGGAACTCTGGAATTTGGCTACAATGTACCTAGGAGTTTTCCTTTGGGGATCTCTTTCAGGAGGTGATTGGTGGATTCTTTCCATTTCTATTTTGTCCTCTGGTTCTAAAATATCAGGGCAGTTTTCCTTGATAATTTCTTGAAAGATGATGTCTAGGCTTTTTTTTTTGATGATGGCTTTCAGATTGTCCAATAATTTTTAAATTATCTCTTCTGGATATATTTTCCAGGTCAGTTGTTTTTCCAGTGAGATATTTCACGTTGTTTTCTATTTTTTCATTCTTTTGGATTTGTTTTGCAGTGTCTTGATTTCTCATAAAGTCACTAGCTTCGAATTGCTCCATTCTAATTTTTAAGGAAGTATTTTCTTCAGTAGGCTTTTGGACTTCCTTTTCCATTTGGCCAATTTTTCCTTTTAGGGCATTCTTCTCCTCATTGGATTTTTGTACCTCATTTGCCATTAGGCTATTTTTTAAGGTGTTATTTTCTTCAATATTTTTTTGGGGGGTCTCCATCCATCTATCTATCTATCTATCTATCTATCTATCTATCTATCTATCATCTATCTACCTATCTATATCTATATATACATACAAATAATTTTTTCCCTCCAACTACCCTAATACTGACAAAGGTCTCATGAGTTATAAATATCATCTTTCCATGCAGGAATGTAAACAGTTCAACTTAATAAGTCTCTTATATTTTCTCTTTCCTGTTTACCTTTCATGTTCCACTTGAGTCTTGTATTTGAAAGTCAAATTTTGTATTCAGCTCTGGTCTTTTCATCAAGAATGCTTGAAAGTCCTCTATTTCACTGAATGACCATTTTTTCCCCTGAAGGATTATGCTCAGTTTTGCTGGTAGGTGATTCTTGGTTGTAATCCTATCTCCTTTGCCCTCCAGAATATTATATTCCATGCCTTCTGGTCCTTTAATGTAGAAGCTGCTAAATCTTGTGTTATCTGATTGTGTTTCCACAATACTTGAATTGTTTCTTTCTGGCTGCTTGTAATATTTTCTCCTTGACCTGGGAACTCTGGAATTTGGCTACAATATTCCTAGGAGTTTTCCTTTGGGGATCTCTTTCAGGAGGAGATGGTGGATTCTTTCAATTTCTATTTTGCCCTCTGGTTCTAAAATATCAGGGCAGTTTTCCTTGATAATTTCTTGAAAAATGATGCGTAGGCTCTCTTTTTGATCATGGCTTTCAGGTAGTCCAATAATTTTTAAATTCTCTCTCCTGGATCTATTTTCCAGATCAGTTGTTTTTCCAATGAGATATTTCACATTGTCTTCTAATTTTTCATTCTTTTGGATTTGTTTTACAGTGTCTTGATTTCTCATAAAGTCACTAGCTTCCAATTGCTCTATTTTAATTTTTAAGGAAGTATTTTCTCCAGTAATCTTTTGGACTTCCTTTTCCATTTGAGCAATTTTGGTTTTTAGGGCATTCTTCTCCTCATTGGCTTTTTGGACCTCTTTTGCCATTTGGGTTAGGCTATTTTTAAAGGTGTTATTTTCTTTTTTTTTCTTTTTCTTTTTTTTTTTTACATTTTTTTCCCTTTTTTAGGCAATTGGGGTTAAGTGACTTACCCAGGGTCACACAGCTAGTAAGTGTCAAGTGTTTGGTCTGAGGCCAGATTTGAACTCAGGTCCTCCTGACTTCAGGGCCAGTGCTCTATCCACTGTGCAACCTAGCTGCCCTTTAAAGGTGTTATTTTCTTAGGTATTGTTTGGGATCTCCTTTAGCAAACTGTTGACTTGTTTTTCATGAATTTCTTGCATCACTCTCATTTCTCTTCCCAGTTTTTCCTCTACTTCTCCTACTTCCTTCTCAAAATCTCTTTTGAGCTCTTCCAAGGCCTGAGACTGATTCATATTTTTCTTGGAGTCTTTGGATGTAGGAGCTTTGACTTTGTTGTCTTCTTCTGGTTGTATGTTTTGATCCTCTTTGTCACAAAAGTAAAATAATATAGTCTGACATTTCTTGTGAGGTTTACTTATGATCCCAGCCAATCACTTGAGTTTTAAACTCTTTGTTAAGGTAAGAGTCTGCTTCCAATGTGGAGAATATACTGTCCTAAGCTTCGGGGTGTTGTACAGCTGTTTTCAGAGATGCTTGTAGGGACCTGTAAATTTTCAGTTCTTGCAAGGTGGTATGATAAGGGGTCAGGTGTTTACTCCTTTCCAGACCTCTGCTCTTGTGTATTAGTGACCACAAGCACTCCTTTCTGTCCTGGAACTGTGAGGAGGATTCTCTCTATACAGCCACTACAAGCTCCACCCTGCCAGCACTCCTCCTCATCCCAGTACTGCCACCCAGAACTGTAACCCAGATGCAAGCACGGGCAAAGCAAGAGATTCCTGCCTCAGCACTGGCAAAGTTATCCCGGCAATCCACCTCTGATCAGCCACCCAATTCCCCCTCAGTCTGTGGGCTAGTAGCTCAGGAGGCAGCCTCTGCCTTGGGGCCGAGTTCTGCTGGGGAACTGAGGCTGAGACCTAACTTCTCTCTCACCAAAGAAACAGACTTTTCACACTGACCTTCTATGTTGTCTTTGGCCTTCGTGGGTGGAGAGGTCTGGAAACCACCACAGCTGCCCACGATTCAGTCCTCTGAGGCCTGACCCAAATTTGCTGCAGCCTCCAAGTCCACTCCAAACTACACTCCTCTCCCCAGCAGGATATACCTTTCTGATCAACCATCCCGATTGTCTTGGGCTGGAAATTTTCTTCACTCCTTTTGTGGGTTCTGCTGCTTTATAATTTGTTTAGAGCCATTTTTTATAGGCATTTGGTGGGGTTTGGGGGAGAGCTCAAGCAAGTCACTGCTTTCATCTTGGCTGCACACCCCCCAGTTTTGCCTTTCAATAAGCCATTTTGACTTATAAAAACAAGATGAAAGTTTCCTGCTGCTGTTCTAGACTGGTGGTCCTAGAATAAGAGAATATAAGTGCTTTGCTTTCTTACCTAACTCACTCCTCTTGGCTTATGAAAGGATTCCAGTGTAAGGAAAAATATTAAGCATGATATCATAAAAATAATGACTCCTCTTTCTCTTCTTCTTAATCCTGTTTTTTTTAAATGGTATTTTTTCATATGATTATTTTTTTTCATCCTTCGTTTATGAAGAGGATCAATAATGTCACAATGGTAACGTTTTGACCTGCACATAAATTGGATTTAAGTGAGACAGAATTGCACAAGATTGTCAGCTCCACTCTCTCTTCCAGAGTCAACAAAGTCCAGTGGCAAAACAAAAGTCAAGATGACTGCTGATGGCCTGGGATACAGTGGAAGATCTTGGTGTCTTTGATGTCTGACCAAGCTCCAAGAGCTCCACAGTGCCAACTTCACCTGCCTTCAAGGCAGTTGGAACAAAGTTTTCTCATCCATCCATTCTGCTAGGGTAAGTCTTCACACACTTAGGATAGACATACCCATAACTCATGACAGGTTTTAGGCCTGTCAGTTACCCTCAACCTGGTTTAGCTTGTCTGTGAGATGATTTTCCCAAAGTGCAGCTGTTCCACATGCTACAGGTTCTTGGAACCACAGGTGAGAGTTGGGTGATGGGTGAACACCAAAGGTGGATGATCAGCCCTGAAAAGGGCTTGGCAAGCTCTCACACTAGAAGCACTAGCCCTCCTTGAACACCCCATACATCTCGTATGATTGTAGAATAAAGACAAAGACTGAATCTGTGTTTAATTGACATAGGAAACTCCTATGTGAGGAAGCCCCTTTTTCCAATTTAGGTCAGCTGCCTCTCCCTTTCTGCAATGTAAAATGTTAGGGAGTTGACTAGATCTTTAAGAGGTTAAGTGACTTTCCCAGGCCACATGGCCAGTATGTATCAAAGGGAGGACACATAATAGACTTAATATTTATCATAGGATCATTAGGCCATAGATTAGAGTTGAAAGAAACCTTAAAGGTCATTTTGTACACACAGAAACCCCTCTTTCCATAGAGGAGAAAACTGACATCCAGAAGGATTAAAAGATTTGCTCAAGGTCATAAGTGGAAGAAATGGAATTCAATCCTTGGATCCCTGATTCCCTTGTTGAATATCAGGTTTGAATCTAAGTTATATGGAACAATTTCATTAAATATGTGTGCATATGCATAACACAGAACAACAATAAGATAATTAAAATAAATTTTGTTTATAGTAATTTGTTTTTCAATTTAAAGTAAAACACACTATTTTTAGTTATATAATTCTTATTTTCCCATTTCCTTTGGGGAAATCAATTTAGGCCAATCTAGAAGTGTGACATAAATACAATTTTACTTATAGGCAAGAGAACTACACTAATCTTCTAAATAATAGAAATATGGGGTGCATATTCTTTCATTTTATATATGTTTATTTGAATAAATATGAAAACCTTGAACAGAGTTCATTGTTAAATAGAAACAGTACATTGAATTATGTCTTTAGAATCATGTAATTGCTGAAGTACTGCATTCCTATTAGTTAGAGCTCTAGGGTTTTATAGCTTCCCTAATTTAATTGGTAAGCTAGGCAGTGTTTTTGGAGCCTGCTTGATGTTTGTATACTTTATGTTTATCAAATATTATGCATGTCCAGTTACAGTTCTACCTGTACTTAATGAATAACAAAATCCTTAAAGAAGCAGTTAAATTTTCAGTGATGGAATAGTAATTAAGAGCAACATTCTTTTCAAGAAAATGCTCAACTAGCAGGCAGTGGCCTTGAGAGACAATTTTATGGTGAAAAATGTCATTTTAAAATTACACGGCTTTTCATGCTAATCCCTAGCAAGAACTGAAGAGTGAAGGTGAGGGCCTTCTAGCCTCAAGTTCAGAGAGTCCTCAGAGACAGCACATATTTAAAATTGGGTCCTTGAATATTTTCCACTAACTGATATACCTTGTCCAGCTAAAGTACATGATATTTCTTTAGTATGCTATTGTTTTTCATATAGGCCCAGTCCAAACTTTTATCATAGCTTCTTCTGGAGCACTAGGTCCCTAACTTGAGAAGATTCCTAATCTGGGCCTAAGAAACTCTTCTGCAATGTCATAACTAACCTAGGCCTTACCCTAAGATAATTCTGATTTAAATCATCCCATAAATCAATCTGTTAGCAACCCTCCCTTGTTTATTACAGAATTTATGCTCCTGACCAATTCCTTTCTCCGTAGGCTGAAGGAAGAAGTCTGGAGCTTCTTCAGTTGCTATCTTCTACTGTGAGATCACATGTTTTTAAATAACCAGATGACTGAGGTAATTCCTGGAGTACTTGCAGAGTGGTCTCTGCAGGTTTAAGCGTGCCATCAATTATCTTGTAATTACTTGATACTTTTACCATTCTTTTCAGAACAGAGTAGATAAATACTAACAACAATAGTTGACTGACTTCAATTCCATTACACACACACACATACACACACACATACACACACACACATTCATTCATCCATTTATTTATTTATTTATTTATTTTCTGAATTCACTCAACATAATAAGATCTCTATGGGCTTTTTCTTTTAATCCCATAACACAGCAACACATTCCAAATTAATCAATCCTCATTTTTTTCAAAAGATTACTCTGTAAATATAGTACACAGAAAAGCAGTAATGTTAAATTAAATTCATTCAACAGTGGTGATGGTAGGAAATATTTGGATGAAGAGGAACACTAGCTAACCCTCCTCCCTTTGGCTCCCATGTTCATGTGGGTGAGGGTATTTTTTCCTAACTCCTTTTAAGCATGACCCTCTCTAGTCAGCCCCTTTCCTTAGCTCTACCTCGTGGGGAATGAACAGGTTTTGTTGAAATGGAATGGGGAATAAAACACTGGGAAAAAAGGAGAGTTGCCCAAGGCTCCTTCTTCAGAAGGAATCCTTTCTGATTTTATTTACTAAACCTACTCCTCCCACTACAGCAATGATGACTATAATTGAACCTAAGTTGTTTTTTTTTTGAGGGGGGGGTTGTAGTTTTTATTTGGGGACATTCACTTAATCTTTTCCAACCTTTGGAGGAGCTATAATAATAAATGAGTATCAATGAAGTATCAATAAAATATCAATATAGGTACCTGGTTCATTCTGGCCCCCATTCCAGATGTTAACCACCAAGTCTCTCTCTCTCTCTCTCTCTCTCTCTCTCTCTCTCTCTCTCTCTCTCTCTCTCTCTCTCTTTCTTCCTCCCTTTAAGCAACTGAAATGCAATTAGACTAATAATATCTCATTAATCAATAATACATATTGGTGTTATAGAAATTACTTGATTCAGGTTAGTCTCAATTAGTTCAAGTTCAGATAGTGGAATGAAATGAAACACTCATAGAAGATCTGACAGTTAACAAAAGGAAGTTTAATTAGCCATAGCAGGGGAAAGATATTAAACTAATTACACAAGAATTTTTAGAGAAGATTACACATTGATTCAATCAGGTATAGCTCTCATGCCTCTGTCCCCCAAAGTCCCATGGTAATGTGTCTTGGAGATTTATTATTATTATTAATTATTATCATTATTATTTATTACTATTATCAATTATTCTAGCAAATGGGAAGTTATGCCAATGGCCCAAGTCTTTAATCTCCTGAGCCAATTAAGTCTTAGGAATAGTTTGTAATACCTTTTAAAGAAAAGAACTAGTTTAGCCCACATAGCTATATATTCTAGTTAACATTTCTTCTATTAGAACTGACTTTTACAGAGCAGACAACAGATGTGTAAAATAGACTTAAGGAAAAAAGATAGCTGCATTCTTTGTGTGTGTCTGTGTGTGTGTCTGTGTGTGTGTGGTTTGGTTTTTTTTTTTAGGTAATTGGGGTTAAGTGACTTGCCCAGGGTCACACAGCTAGTAAGTGTCAAGTGTTTGGTCTTGAGGCAGGATTTGAACTCAACTACTCCTGACTTCAGGACCATTGTTCTATCCACTGCGCCACCTAGCTGCCTCAGCTGCATTCTTTCTTGGGGAGGAAAAAGGAGGACTTTCACCATTTACAATTCCTAAAAAATAGAGATAGTTGCAGTTTTTCTTCCATGGCTTCAGATGGCCCAAATCATTTAGCTACAGTCGTTCCCAGATTCTCATCCCCTGGTTGGATGGTTGCAATCACATTTGCAATAACAGTAATAGCCAAGGTGGTCAATACTGAGGACCTAGCATGCCATTCTCCCATCTTCTCTTTCATCTGAATCACGTTCTTCTGAATGAAGATTGAAAGAAGATTCAAGATTGCTTGAATCTTTTCTAAAGCTTTTATGTAGTATTTTATTTTCTCCCAGTTATATGTAAAAAACAAATCTTAACATTTGTTTTTAACACTCTGAATTCCAAATTCTCTCCCTTCCTCCCTCTTTACCCCCCACATTGAGAAGGCAAGCAATTCCATATAGGTTATTCATGTGTAGTGATGAGTGCTTGACTCTGGAGAGGTTTCTGACCACCTGTCAGCAAGTGCAGTAAAGAGAGGAACTGTCTCATAAAGAAATCATAACCCTACAATAACCAGGGACTCATACATCCAATTCAATATTATATTACAATAGCACAATGAGGCAAAGTGGCACACAATCTACATGGGCATCTGATACTTTAGGCCCCAGGGTAAATATAAGATCACAGGAATTTTGGTAATGCTGGGCAACCTGCCTAGTCACCAGACAGGTCTGGTTCCTCACATGGAAATCATGTCTCTATGGATATGACAAAAGCTGGTTATGTTATCATAATAGCCAAGTATATTTGTGATCTTACTGTTGTCAGTATTCCCTCCAGTGATATAGATCATATCCAATCAAACCTGCTCATCCTGAGCAACTCTTGTCCATATGCTTTCATAAGTTCACCATGGAAATCCACCTAACACACTTGGACCTTACTTGTGGTCTTCTGACAATTCAATGATAGCAATGGAACTTAGAGACAGTCGGTAAGTTATACCTTATTCTTTTTTTTTTTAGTTTTTTTTTTCAAGTAAAAAGTATTTTTTTTAATTAATCTGTCCCTTCTAATACTGTTGCTACTTCTGGAGCAATTTTTTAGAACTTCTCAATAAAGAGCCACATCTTCAGACAAAACAAATTATCATAGCCGTATCCAAAAGTTTTTGTATTTTATGTCCTTCACTTCTCTGTAAAGAGGTGAGTGGCATGTTTTATTTTCATTCTTTTGGAGCTGTGGTTTGTTATCCTATTGATCAGTTCTAAAGTCTTTCAAAGTTTCTTTTTTCATTCTGTACATAGTTCTCTGCTCACATCTCTCTCTCCCAGTTCATAAAAGTCTTTCCAGTTTCCTCTAAAATTTTGCATTTTGTCATTTCTTATACCACAATAATATGCACATACTATTATTTATATATACCCCATTAGGAAGATAGCTCCCTAGCTTCCAATTTTTGCCTACCATGAAAAGAATAACTATAAATTTTTGTACATATAGATACTGTTGTCTTTTTTTTATTTCTTTGGGGTCATAGGACTAGTGTTGATCTAACTGTGAAAATTGTATGGTAATTTTCTAGACTTAATTCCAAATTTCTTTGGAGAGTGAATAGAACAATTCATAGCTCCAGAAACAATGCTCTAGTGTGCCTGTTTTCCCACACCATTTCCAATATTTGTCATCTTTGTCCTTTTTTTATCTTTGTCAGTCTGATAGACATAATGGGAAACCTCAAAATTATTCTAATTTGCATTTCTCTAATTATTAGTCATTTAGAGGATTTTTTTCATATGACTCTTAACAGCCCAAAGTGGTTTCTTTGAACACTGTCTGTTCCTTTTCTTCTGCCATTTAGTTATTGGGGAATTATTCTTAGTCTTATAATTTGAATCAGTTCCTTATATATCTTGAAATTACACTTAGAGAAATTTGTTTATTTTTCCCCAACTACCTGTTTCTCTTCTAAATATACCTTTTTCCACATTACCATCTCACTTTTTGATAACATATTTTACACATTTTTCCTTCAAAATTCCTCATTTATAATGTGTTTCAGTTTGCTTATGCCCACTATATGTCGCTTCATTGCCCGTTAGGTGTTCTTCAAAATTTTTGGAGAATCTAGTGCTCTATAACTCAGAACCAATATCATTAGACTATTTGTATTAAAAAGATGAACTTTTGTTTCAAAAAGTTTGACATTATTAATAGAACTTGTCAGTTTCCAAAAGGTAATTCTTCCCTACTGTCCTCCCCCCCCACACACACACGAACACAAGATTTCTATAGGTTTGTACATCCAAGTGTATATCATAGACTAGTCAATGGGCTTTGTTTTATCATGCAAAAATCTGCTGCCACCACCCACCCCAGTTCCCCAGACATAAAAGAAGTTAGCAACTTTGGGACTAAGTATTCATTAACTGAAAGTATATAAACTTCCTAACTTAAAACTTTTATACTATGACATAAAATAATTTTAGAACAAAGAAAATAAAATTATATGTTGTTTCCTACTGTAACATGACTTACATCAATCTCCAAAATGAAATACATTATAATACTGAAACATTTCTTTCAATTTTTTGCCTTATTTTCTCTCCTATATAGAGATTTGTCACAAAATTTAGCTATTTTTATATTCTAGATATGAAATTTAAAACAAGTGCATCTTCTGAAGGTTCAGGAATAAAAAGATCTATATAATTTTCCTCATAAATACCGGGTGCTTTTTAAACCTTCACTCTTATTCTAAAAGTAGAAACAGAATTATATAAAGCATTTACATGTATTTTTTTTGAGAATTATTAAGGTATGTGTGGGTGGGAAAAAGGCTTTTACAGTTTTGTTTATAAAGAATATCATCGTGGGTAGTTAGATAGGTTGATAAGTGTGGGCAGGCAGCATCCAATGGAAACAAGTCAGTTTAGTAACATTAAATTTTTATTTACCTGAATATTCCTTCAGAAATTTAATAAGTAAGGGGAAAGTATACAGCTCTTCTCCCATGCAGGGCTTTCTAATTACTTGTTTTTTCTCAAGGTCACCTACTCCATTAGTTTACTCACGGGTACACTAAACTTCTTTTATAGTTACCATTCCATAATCATCTCCTTTGACATTGTTCTCTCTGTTACTTTCATGCTTCCTTAATCTTCTACCAACCCATAAGCTTGAGTCAGCTTTACCATCTACTTTCTCTATTCCTATTCCCAGCCTGAAGAATGTTTATTTAATAGAAAAACTTGTTTGCTGCTGATAAAAGATTCAGAGCCCTGAAGACACGGTCCTGAATGAATGCAGGAAGCATAGTTTAGTCAAAAAAAAAAAGGAGCCATGGATTTGAAATCATAAAAGCTGGTCTCAAAAGCTCCCTCAATTGAGTATTAGTTGGGTAACCTTGGCAAAGTCATTTGGCTTTGTAGTTTCCTAATATGTAAAATAAAAGGGTTGGATGTGTTAATGACTATTATCCTTTCCAATTCTAAATCTTTTGAAATTCAATCTAACTGTAACTTGGTTCTCACTGTGACAATACAGTATTTTTTTTTATATTCACCTGTTACTGATTTACTAGAACATTTTCCATGAAATTATTTTAGACCTGCCAATGTCTTAATCTCACTCATTTCCTCGTTGTGTTTCATACTGTACTGAGATGATGAAAACCATTTTGGGATTGTTTACTCCCCAATTTGCCCATATCTAAGTTACCTCAACATTTCTCTGTGTGTGTGTGTGTGTGTGTGTGTGTGTGTGTGTGTGTGATGTATTAGAAAGATCCAAAAGTCAGTGGAAGGCTTTTTCAAAGCATAAGAAAACAGATTTTTTTCCCCCTACTATGACATTACCAAAATGAAAGTGATTATATTTTAACACATAGGAAACACTTTCTTACATATATGGGAACCGTTCGTGAATCAACTATATGTGTAGAGTTAGACCACTAATGACATACAGCGACAATCAAAATTAAGTCTAAAGGTAGAAAAATAAGAAGAAGAAAAAAAGGTAGGATTTTAACTGAAAAATCTCAGTCCTAAATTCAAATTTCAAAGAAGTTATTAACAATAAAAAGGGTAATGAATTTAATAGATGACATCAAAACAAAGTACAATAATTTCATAATAAAGCTTAACTCATGTAAGTCACTTGCCATCATGAAAAAACCAAAAGGACATTAAAAAGTTTTAGTTAGGAAAGAACTTGAATAACTTGCAAAGTAGAAGGAGACTACAGCCAATGATAAAATCAGTTCAGAATATATATTCATTTGTTAAATATTACAGAGAAGGGTGATGGTGTATTATGAGCAGTATCACCTCATTAAGCAGAAAAAAAAAGGAGTGGAAAGTACCATCAATTCATAGAAACAGTGATGAATTCCCAATGGATGTTTGCAAATAGTTCTAGATTTTACCTGAGAGAAGTGATTATTAATAACCAATGATTTTGGAAGATTCAGATTTTCCTCTTTTTCTTAGATCCTCATTTTAACAGCTCAGTCTCTGAAGGTTGAGTTACTATCCTCCTCTATCTATTCTCCTCTATCTAGCCTCCACCGTGGGGCAGCCATTGTATTCTGCACAAGCTTGCATGGGATGTAAATTCTTTCAATAGATTGCCCAAGGCTGATAGGAATTTAGGAGTGGATGATAAAATCAAAGTTCAGGTCCAGCCTCTCATTGTAATATTCACCTTCTTATTAATTGTTAACCACTCAGGGATGAGTGCCACTCTGGGGAACACTATATGATACCTTCATGATATACAGGAAATTATTTCACTTCTTTGGGCTTCAGTTGCCTCTCCTGCAAAATGAAAATTGGACTACATGCTTTCTGAGGTCTTTCCCAAAAGCTTTGAATCTATGAACCTTTGAAGTGCTTAGATGTTCTCTCAAGCAACTCTCAAGCAAAATAAAAGCATTTTTTTTTGAGAAAGCATTTTAATTTTAAAATTTGCCAAATCTCCAAGGACATTTAGAGATTTATTTTTTCTATAATAAATTAATGATAAAATTAAAGCAAATTAACAATGTCAATGCCATCTAATAGGTACTCATTGAAGTAGAGAAGCAATTTGTAGACAGACACTCAAAAAAATTTTTATACTGCGAGAGAATGTCTTTGATAAAGAATATGCTGCATGGTGCTTTTATACATCACACATTCAATTCCACAAAGGCACCATGGCATTCATTAGGCAACCTTTTGTATAACATATTACTATCTATAGTGAAAAAGCAAAAAAGAATAAATAAAACTAATGGTGAAACACTAGTACCTTAGGCTTTATTTTTAATTTAATGTATCATTTTAAGTATAAATTATATTTAAGATAATGAAATTCAAATGAATATAATACTAAGAAATGGAATATATATCTTTAAAAATGTGGCATAACGGCTGCTTCCGGGAGCCAAGATGGCGGAGTGAAAAGGTAGTCACTCTCACTCTCCCCTATCAACCTCTGAAAACCCAGAAAATATCACCCCAGAAAAAAAAAAAAACCTGGAACACCTGAACTAGAAGACAAGCAGCAGCAGTGCAGTAGCCCAGAAAACAGGTCGCACAGTGCCTCAACAAAAACAAGGGGCCCCAGGCAGATAAGTACCCTGCAGCATTCATCTGAAAGGAGGTGAAGAAAACAACCTAAAGGCTTCCTAAAGCCCTGACCCTGCTGATTCCAACCCAATACCACGTGAGCCATAGAAGCCCTGAAGCCCCCAACTGTGAAGAGAGCCTGAAGCCCAGGTGGTAGATCAGGCAAACACCAACACCTGGACCTCCAAGTGCCTCAGTGAGGGCAGGGAACTGGTGGAAACTAGCTCAGAAAACCACCAGGAGTCTCGGCAATCCACTGCAAAGGAATCTCCCGGTGAATTAGCAGAAAGGAGGGAGACAACACTGCAGGGGGCCCCAGGCAGATAAACATCCTGTAGCAGCCATCTAAAAGGAGCAGAAGAAAGCTAAAGGAAAGGAAAAGCAGGCAACCTAGAATTGCCTGAAAGTTCCAGCCTTGCTGATTCCAGCCCAACACAAGGTAAGCTGCCAGAAACCTACAGCCCCAATTCCCATAAGAGGCCCCAGAACACAAAGCCAGTGACCAAGACCTAGGCTCCCAACACAAAAAGCTTGGGTCAGTACCCTCTGTTCCCCAGCAGGAGAGCTCAATCTCTTTAAAGGCCAGGGAATAAAGAAACACCATGAGTAAAAAGAAACATACCATAGATTCATATTATGAGAAGAGTGAAGATCAAGACAGAAATTCTGAAGAGGACAACATTGTCAACAAACCCACATCTGCAACAACAAAAGGGAATATGAACTGGTCTGAAGCCCAAAAAGCCTTCTTAGAAGAGCTCAAGAAGGATTTTAATAGTCAAATGAGAGAGGTAAAAGAGTCCTTCAAAAATACAATTGGCCAGTTGGAAAAAAAATACACTGAAGAAAACAAGTCCCTAAAAAACACAATTGGCCAATTGAAGAAGGAAGGACAAAAACTAACAGAAGAGTACTGAAGAAACAAGTCCCTAAAAAACACAATTGGCCAGTTGAAGAAGGAAGTACAAAAACTAACAGAAGAAAACAATCTGTTAAAAACTAGAATTGGACAAATGGAAACTAATGTCTCTATGAGAGAGCAAGAATCAGTCAAACAGAAACAAAAAAATGAAAAAATCGATGAAAATGTAAAATACCTCATCAGTAAAACAACACCTGGAAAATCGACTCAGGAGAGACAATTTAAAAATTATTGGACTACCTGAAAATCATGATGAAAAAAAGAGCCTGGACAGTATCTTTCAGGAAATCATAAAGGAAAACTGCCCAGAAGTCCTAGAACCAGAAGGGAAAATAACCATAGAAAGAATCCACCGATCACCACCTGAAAGAGATCCCAAATTGACAATGCCAAGAAATATAATAGCAAAATTCCAAAATTACCAGATGAAAGAGAAGGTGCTGCAAGCAGCCAGAAAGAAAGAATTTAAATATCATGGAACCACAGTCAGGATTACACAGGACCTTGCAGCTTCTACATTAAAAGACCACAGGGCATGGAACATGATATTCTGTAAGGCAAAGGAGCTTGGAATGCAGCCAAGGATCAATTACCCAGCAAAAATGAGCATCATTTTTCAAGGGAGGAGGTGGATATTCAACAAAATAGGAGACTTCCAAACTTTCCTGATAAAAAGACCAGAGCTCAACAAAAAATTTGATCTTCAAGTACAGGACTCAATTGGGACAGAAGATACAATATGTTGTTAATAAGGGGGGGGGTGTTTAAACCCCTACAAGGGAATATGAGACTTGCAACCCTTGAGAACTGTATTGTTATTACACCTTGTTAAAGGAGTATACATAAAGAGGGTGGATATTAGTTGACTTTGATGTAATGATAAAAAAAATCTAATCAAGTGGGTTAAATGGATCCAAATAAGTGGATCAATCTGATCTTAGAAAAGTACTGAGAAAGGAGGAGGCAGACAAGGGTAAATTACATTACAGGAAAAGACACAAAATCCTATTCCAGCAGAGGGAAAGGGGGGGGGATTGTTTGAACCTTACTCTCATCAGATTAGGCTCAAGAAGGGCATAATATAATCAGTTAGGTATAGAAATCTAACTTGCCCTATAGGCAGTAGGAGGGAAAAGGGGAAAGAAAAGGGAGGGGGAAAGAAAAGGGAGGGGGGAAAGAAGGGAGGGAAGCAGCAGTAAGACTAAAGGGGAAGAAAAGGGAAAGGGATAATAAAAGGGGGAAGGGACTGAAGGAGGCGTGGTCAAAAGCAAAACACTAGTGAAGGGGAGAGGAAAAAGGAGAAAGAAAAGCATAAATGGGGGAAAAAGGATGGAGAAAAAGACACAGATAGTAATCATAACTGTGAATGTGAATGGGATGAACTCTCCCATAAAAGGAAATGGATTGCAGAATGGATTAAAAACCATAATCCTACAATATGTTGTTTACAGGAAACACATTTGAAAAAGAGTGACACATACAGGGTAAAGGTAAAAGGCTGGAGCAGAATATATTATGCATCAGCTGAAGTAAAAAAAGCAGGGGTAGCAATCCTGATCTCTGATAAAGCAAAAGCAAAAATAGATCTAATCAAAAGAGATAAGGAAGGAAACTACATCCTGCTAAAAGGCACCATAGACAATGAAATAATATTACATTAAATTGAAAAGTTTTTGCACAAACAAAGCCAATGCAACTAAGATTAGAAGGAAGGTAGAAAATTGGGAAAGAATTTTTACAACCAGTCTTTCTGATAAAGGCCTCATTTCTAAAATATATAGAGAATTAAGACAAATTTATAAGAACACAAGCCATTCCCCAATTGATAAATGGTCAAAGGATATGAACAGACAGTTCTCAGATGAAGAAATTAAAGCCATCTATAGTCATATGAAAAAATGCTCTAAATCGTTATTGATTAGAGAAATGCAAATCAAAACAACTCTGAGGTACCACATCACACCTATCAGATTGGCCAACATGACAAAACAGGAAAATGATAAATGTTGGAGAGGATGTGGGAAAATTGGAATGCTAATACATTGTTGGTGGAGTTGTGAAATGATCCAACCATTTTGGAGAACAATTTGGAACTATGCCCAAAGGGATACAAAAATGTGCATACCCTTTGATCCAGCAATAGCACTTCTAGGGCTATATCCCAAAGAGATCAAACAAATGGGAAAAGGACCCACATGTACAAAAATATACATAGCAGCTCTTTTTGTGGTGGCAAAGAATTGGAAATTGAGAGAATGCCCATCAATTGGGGAATGGCTGAGCAAGTTGTGGTATATGAATGTAATGGAATACTATTGTGCTATAAGAAATGATGAACAGGCTGACTTCAGAAAAACCTGGGAAGACTTATATGGTCTGATGCTGAGTGAAGTGAGCAGAACCAAGAGGACTTTGTACACAATAGCAGCCACGTTATGCAATGACTAAGAATGTTAAACTGAACCCTTCTCAGCATTACGAGCATCTAAGACATCTCCAGAGGCCTCGGGAAGGAAAATGCTGTCCACATCCAAAGAAATAACTATGGAAGTCGAATCACTCTCACTTATTTTTACCTTCTGTTGAGTTTTGTTTCATCTTTCTGGTGGTTCCTCCTATTGGTTTTAATTTTTACTTACAACTTCACTAATGTGAAAATATGTTTAACAGGCATGTAAATGTAGAGCCTATGTGAGATTGTGCACTGTCTTGGGGAGAGTGGGGGGGAGAAAAAGGGAGAAAAATTTTCAACTCAAAAGCATATGGGAAAAAAAATTTAAAAATTAAAAATTAAAAATAAATAAATAATTTTTTTTAAAATGTAGCATAATGAGCCACTGATATGAGATACAAATTCAATAC
The DNA here is from genome assembly GCF_003287225.1 of Phascolarctos cinereus. Taxonomy (NCBI): domain Eukaryota; kingdom Metazoa; phylum Chordata; class Mammalia; order Diprotodontia; family Phascolarctidae; genus Phascolarctos; species Phascolarctos cinereus. The sequence goes on along the minus strand of NW_027555847.1, from coordinate 286,107,138 downwards.
ATCAAAAGGTGCCCTTTGGGACAGGTTTACTATTAAATTTGATCTAACAAGTCCTAGATTAAAAGCATTTCAATGAGGATATAGGAAGTATCCTGAAAATTACACTTTCTTCTAAGATAAGCTCATCATTTTTGTTTGTGATGTCCTTTCTTCTTTGAAATACCCAAATGGAACATCTAAGTGGAAGGCCTTTCCTTCATTACTTTTATGTGAAATCCCATAGGTTATTAGTGTAATGCAAATTGCAAACCAAATTATTGAGATACATAGTAGTCTTTTACCTTCAATGGATCTCTCTTTCAGACTTTTTTCTTGGTTTGCTTAGTGGAGGGCAAGTGATAGTCATTTATTACACTTAGTTTGAGGAATGAACATGTAAAAAATTAATAATGCTACCAATCCTTTCCTTTGGAACCCAGCACCAAACACAGGCAGAACACAAAACATACCAAATGGCATGTTTCATAAATTTCTTAGTTATGATTAACAACTTTCTTGCTCAGACTGAGGAGACATTCTTGATAGACTGAGGAAGCTCTACAATTTCACTACAATCTATAACTTTAGTATTTATTGCATCAGATGATCTATCAGAAGCTACTCTATTTTATTTGATGTACTTATAGTGTTATTTTTTTTACACATAGTTGCAAGTGGTTTTATATTTTATGTATTTTCTTCCCATTTTTTTTTAGTATAAATAAATGTACTTTGAAGTTCAATGCCAATTTACATAAAACTCTCCTCATTGGTGGAGACCGATTATTCAATGCTCTACCTCTACATGAGAGATAGACTTATTGAGAGCTTTGGGAGAAGCCAGGATTTCTGGCTTCTAACTTGTACAGAGAAAACATGCAGACCCAGATTTTCTAAGGAAGTCATTCCTTAAAGAAGAGATTTTTTAGATGGAGACATTTAGAAAAGCCAGCACTTGGTCATGTTCTTATTCCCAGCTTGCTAAACTAGACTACAAGGACCTTTCCTCTGCTGTCTAGGATTTTGGCTGAATTAAGACATCTAGCTCTTAATAGGTAAACTCATTTATTATGTGTATCATCTGGTATATTCCCAATTTCATACCTTCTCTGATTTATGTTTGTTATTGGTTTGGAAGAAAATGGGCTTACTTGCTATTAAGTATATGTGTGTATTACAGAACTAACATTTAATGAAAAGGGATCAAGACTTAGATACCTGACTCAGGGCACTTCTTTCTCATTATGGGATAGTGATAAGGAGCTTAGTGTGAACCTACAAATTCTTTCCTCTAGATTAATAATATTTAGGTGGACAAATAGATACAATTCTAACCTGGTACTCTTTGTCTGAAAACGGCATAAAGGCCAACCTCTAGTGACAATTTCTTGTTTCCTGTCCTGGCAGGAATCAGGCTCCCTTACAGTAAGATGAGTGGAAGAGATTCCAGAGATGTTTACTCATGTCTCTCTGAAATCCAAGTCTAGATAAACCCATGGGGATACACATCACCTACATGAGCAACACATTCACTACCACTACGTGTACTTTTGTGACATATATTCAACTTGCTCCCAATGAATTTATTTCTTTTGGTTCATAGTGATATTTTTCTTATGTTTGAAGTAGCATTTGAGATTTTCTTCTCTTTAAAAACAAAACAAAACTGAACATGATTAAGAAAAGTCATATTGATATAAAAACATTATCATTAATACGTAAACTTCTTGGGAAAAGGAATACTATCATTGATTATATGTGCATCCCTAGTAACTTGCACAATACCTGTCACATAGTAAGTGCTTAATAAATACTTGTTAATTGATTCATTTAAAAATAGAATTATCATTCTTCTATTAACAGCGTGAATATATTCCTAATGTTTCCTAAGTTGAATAACATAGAAATTCACCTAAAAATAATTTCAAATTACATTTTGTAATGCACATTATATATGTCACACAGTGCATAAAAGGGTACCAGACCTCCCTCAATAATTTAGAGTTAATTATATATCTTTGCAAAATTAACTGTTCAGAGAGTATGGGAGTGGGACAACTGGGGGAAATATTAGAGAACAGGAGGGATAGAGTTGATACAAAAAAAGAAGAAAATAGAATCAACTAAATACGTTCAACAACAAAACAGAAGTTCAAAAGAGAAATGGATAAATATGGCAATGTTTTACTACCACACTAAAATACATATGTACATATATATGCATGCACAGGCATGTGGTTGTGTGTGTGTATCCACACACACACACACACACACACACACACATATATATATATATATTTAAAAAGCTGAATGCAATAAATTAATGGTTTTATATAAAAATCTCCATTTCTGATTTTCTTTTTATATGGAAATCCTCATTTTTAAAAAATTTATTTCCTAATTCATAATTTTAAACCTTGGAAACTCACAGGCAGCTTGGGACAATGCAACCCCACCCCCAGGTTAGCAGAACCCAACTTTAATATGAAGTTGGCACTCAAAAAATAGGAAAAATGAGAAAACTAAAACAAAAAATACTTGAGCATAAAAAGACATTCCAGTGTAAAGGAAGACCAAGTCATAAACTCAGAAGAAGACAAGAATGTGAAAACATATACAAGCAAAAGCTCAAAGAAAAAATACTAGTTAGTCACAAACCCAACAAGATTTCTTAGAAGTGTTAAAAGAGGAGATAATAAAGATAGAGGAAAATGTGGGTATATGTGTTGCAAAAAAATAAGAAAATAAAATTAACATATTGGTAAAAGAGGCACCAAACGTACTGAAGAAAATAATGCATTTATAAAAAAACAGAATTAGTCTAATGGTAAAAGAGGAACAAAAATTTACTGAAGAACTCATCAAAAGGAGAATTTGTCAAATGGAAAAAAAGAGGTACAAAAGCTCACTGAAGAAAATAATTCCTTAAAAATTATAATTGGGCAAGTGGAAGCTAATGACTCCATGTGACATCAAGAAAGAAATAAAACAAAGTCAAAAGATTGAAAAACAAAATAGAAGAAAATGTGAAATAACATATTTCAAAAAAAATGACCTGGTAAATTGATCTAGGAGAGATAATTTAAGAATTATTAGACTACCTAAAAGTCACAATTTAAAAAGAGTTTAGATATCATATTCCAAGAAATTATCAAGGGAAATTTCCCTGTTATCTTAGAACCAGAGATTAAGATAGAAATTGAAAGAAGGCACCAATCACCTCCTGAAAGAGATCCAAAACTGAAAACTCCCAGGATATTATAATCAAATTCCATAGCTCTCAAATTAAGGAGAAAATATTATAACCATTCAGAAAGACAGAATTCAAATATTGTGGAGCTACAGGCAGAATCACATAAGATTTAGCAGTTTCTATATTAAAGAAGTAAAGGGCTTGGAATATTCTGAAAGACAAAGGAGCCAGGATTACAACCAAAAATAACCTATCCAGCAAAGCTAAGTGTAATTCTTTGGGGGGGGGGTGGAATTAATATTTAATGAAATAGAGGAATTTCAAGCATTCATGATGAAAAGACCAGAGATGAATAGAAAATATGACATTCAAACATAAGACTCAAGAGAAGCATGAAAAGGTAAACCTGAAAGAGTAATCATAAGAGACTCAATAAAGTTAAACAGTTTACATTCCTATATGGGAAGATGATACAAGTAATTGCTAAAAGCTTTATCATTATCAGGGCAGTTAGAAAGGGTCTACACAGAGGGCATGGTTGTGAAACAATTATGTTGGGATCATCTTTTAAAAATGAAGTGGAAAAGAGAAAAGGGAAAATGGGGGGAAAGGAAACATAAAATGGGTAAATTTTTTCTCATATTATAAAGGTATGTAAAGAAGAGCTTTTACAGTGGTGGGGGGGCAGGGAGCAGGCATGGCAGTCAATGCTTAAACCTCACTTTTATTTCAATTGTTTCAAAGAGGGAAGCATACAAATACACACATACACAGAAAGAGAGAGAGAGACAGAGACTTGGGTATAAAATTCTATCTTACCTAACAGGGAAATAGGAAGAGAAAGGGATGAGAGAAAGAAAGTAATTATTTTTTAAAAAGAAGAGAGAAAAAAAGTAAGGCAGTGAACAGAAATGAAACAAACTTTTGAGGAGGACAAGATAAAAAGAGAAAGGGATAAACAGAAAACGAATGGGATAGAGGGAAATATACAGTTAGTAATCATAACTGCCAATGTGAATGAGATGAACTCATACATAAGATGGAAGTGTAGTAGATTAAAAACTAGAATTGAACAATATACGGTTTATGAAAGACACACTTGAAACAGAGACACAGAGCTAAATTAAGGTGTTGGAGGAGAATCTTTTATGTTTCAGCAGAAGTAAAAGATTCAGGTGTAGCAATCATGATCTGAGACAAAGCAAAAGCAAAACTATGCCTAATTTAAAGAGATAATCAAGAAAACTATATTTTGCCAAAATATACCATAGCAAATGAAGTAATATTATTTTTTTTACAGAAATACAGACAGCTGGGAGGAGAAGGAAACATGGCTAATCTGTTCCCATCACCAAAAAGGTGGCCCCATTCACCAATGGGGCCATCCAGGTAGAATGACGTTATGGGGTGACACCAGGTACTGAAGGAAGTTCTAAAGTGAAAAGTCAACTGATCATGGCGTTGAAATTTAGCAAATCAGAAGCACAGCAGAGAGGAAAATATCAGAGGACAACTTGTGGACTATCAACTCCTCCCTCCCCCTCTCCAAATGACCAACCCATTTTTTCAATAACACTTTTTTGTGGATGAAATGCTTTATTCCATTTCTCCTTCACAGGTCCCTCTTTGTAATGGTTTGCAACCTGATCACATCCATCATGCATTACTCTACTGCCTTTTGGGTGATTACCAACTTCACATTTTGGGGAAAACTTGCCCTATAACTCAAAGCTAAATAAGATCAACAGAAGAATATCAGTATCAAAAAGATCCATCTTTGTTTCAGGTAAACATGTGAAATCATTAGAAGAATTTTAGAACATCTGAAAAGCAATAGAGCTCATTCTCTTCCTTCAATTCAACTAATCTCTTAATTTTCTCAAGACTTAACTTATATATATATATATATATATATATATATATATATATATATATATATATATATTCACATAACAGTATACTAAGGAATTATCTCTATTAGAATCTTGTCAACTATATCTCATTATCTGGAAAAACAAATATGTGTTTTTAAGGGCTAAATTGCTTCCCTATTTATCCATATAGTTAACTTCAGAAAATTCCGATTTTACTTCCTTTTTAGATCCAACTGAGTTCATATACTCAGAATTTCATATGTTACTGTTCATACACTTTTCCTGGGCTGACTTCTATAGATTTTTAGTCCTTGGAGTCCTGCCTATGTTTCCTTAGAAACTTTTCAAATCTGTTCTTTCAAAATCTAGGGTGAATTTCAGACTGTGATGAGATTTTGTTTCCTTTTTGATTATTTGCTTTGAAGTGGAGTGGTCATTTACCTCATAGTCCACATCATTTCCACCCTAATTTTACAAGAACCCATAGGCTCAGCTAAGTGAACTTGCACTTGGACTCAGGACTCACTTTTCTGTTTCATGTTTCCTTTACAAAGTAGCTGACCAAAAATAGCTCTGAAGCAGTTTGGAGAGATGGAGTCAAGATGGCAGAGTAAAGGCAGGACTCACCTGAGCTCTCACCCAAACTCTTCCAAATACCTTTAAAATGACTCTAAACAAATTCTAGAGCAGTAGAACCCATAAAAAGATGGAGTAAAACAAATTTCCAGACCAAGACAACTTGGAAAGTAAGCAGGAAAGTCTGTTGCAACAGGGTAAGAAAAGAGCTCAGTACAATGCAAGCCATGGCAGCACAGACCAGGCCCCAGCAAACCTGGAACAGACTGCAAGGTAACTGAATCACTGGCAGCAGTAGTGGTTTCCAGACCTTTTTACAGACTCCAAAGAAAACTCAGAAAGTCAGAAGGAAAGGTCTGGTCACACTTGGGTTCAAATAAAGCACAGTCCAGCCCAGGCCATGCCAGCACAGCCCCAATCACCTTGGGAGTGACTGAATCAGTAGCATCAGTAGCAATGGCTGTTTCAGGAGCTCTCAGCTCATAGACAGTAATGGGGTTGAACAACTGGTCAGAAGGAGATTACAGGGGTCTTTTTCCTAGCACTGAGGCAGGACTCTGTTGTTTTGCCAATGCTCTGGTCCGGATCCTGGGTGACAGTCCCAGGGTGAGGAGGGGCACTAGCAGACCAGAGCTTCCAGCCACAGTGGAGGAGGAACCCTCCTCACAGTTCTGGGGCAGAAAGAGTGCTTGTGGTCACTCACAGACCAGAGCACTGGTCAAGAGAGTAGCAAACACTTCTTAGATCATACCATCTTGAAAGAACTGAAAACTGACAGGTCCCTAAAAGTATCTCTGAAAACAGCTGAACAAAATCCTCTGAAACTTGGGATAGTGTGTCCTCCACCTTGGAAGCAGAACCCTACTTTAATAAAGAATTAAAAGCTACAAAAAAAGAATTAAAAGCCAATTAATAGGCCAGGGAAATGAGTAAACAATGGAAAAAAACTGACTATTGAAAGTTAGTTTGGTGACAAAGAAGATCAGAAGAAGATAACAAAGTCAAAGCTCCTACATCTAAAGCCTCCAAGAAAAATATGAATTGGTCTCAGGACATGGAAGGGCTCAAAAAGGATTTTGAAACTCAAGTAAGAGAGGTAGAGGAAAAATTGGGAAGCAAAATCAGTTATGCAAGAAAATCATGAAAAATGAATCAACAGCTTGGTAAAGGAGACACAAAAAATACTGAAGAAAATAACACCTTAAAAAAACAGACTAGACCAAATATTAAAAGAGTTACAAAAAGCCAATGGGGAGAAAAATGCCTTAAAAAGTTGAACTAGCCAAATGAAAAAGGAGGTCCAAAAGCTCAATGAAGAAAATAATTCCTTAAAAATTAGAATGGAGCAAATAGAAGCTAGTGACTTTATGAGAAATCAAGAAGCAATAAAACAAAACCAAAAGAATGAAAAAATAGAAGACAAAGTGAAATGTATCACTGGAAAAACAACCGACCTGGAAAATAGATCCAGGAGAGATAATTTTAAAATTATTGGACTATCTGGAAGCTGTGATAAAAAAAAAAGAGCCTAGACATCATCCCTCAAGAAATTATCAAGGAAAACTGCCCTGATATTCTAGTACCAGAGGGTAAAATAGAAATTGAAAGAATCTTCAAATCACCTCTGAAAGAGATACCAAAATTAAAACTCCTAGGAATATTATAGCCAAATTTCCAGGTCAAGGAGAAAATATTGCAACCAGTCAGAAAGAAATAATTCCCATTATCATGGAACTACAGTTGAGAAACCCCAAGATTTAGCAGCTTCTACATTAAAGGATCAGAGGGTTTGGAATATGATATTCTGGAAAGCAAAGGAGCAAGAATTGCAGTCCAGAATCACCTACCCAACAAAAGGGGTATAATCCTTCGGGGGGGAAATGAAAATTCAATGAGATAAAGGACTTTCAAGCATTCTTGATGAAAAGACCAGAGCTCAATAGAAAATTTGACTTTCCAATGCAAAAGTCAAGATAAGCATAAAAAAGTAAATAGGAGAGTGAAATTATAAAGGACTTAATGAAGTTAAACTGCTTACATTCCTACATGGGAAGATGATATTTGCATCATCCTAACTCATAAGAAGTTCCTCATTACTAGGGTAGTTAGAAGGAGCATATATAGACAGAGGGCACAGGTGTGAAATGAATATGAAGCAAGGATATCTAAAAAGTTAAATTAAGGGGTGACAGAGCAATATACTGGGATAAAGAGAAAGGGAGATGTAGAATGGGGTAAATCATCTCAGAGGCAAGAAAAAGCTTTTGCAATGGAGGGGAAGAGGGAGGAGTTGAAGAGGAGTGAGGGAACCTTACTCTCATCAGAATTGACTCGAAGAGGGAATAATATACACACTTAATTGGGTATAGAAATCTATCTTACCCTACAGGAAAGTAGAAGGGAAAAGGCATAAGAGAAGGGGGGGGTGATAAAAGGAAGGGCAGATTGGGAGAGTGGATAGTCAGAAGCAAAACATTTTTAAAGGGGGACAGGTTGAAAGGAGAGATAATAGAATAAATGGGAAGGATAAGATGGAGGGAAATACAATTAGCAACAGTAATTGTGAAAAAAATTTTGAAGCAAATTTTTCTGATAAAGGACTCATTTTTCAAACATGTAGAGAACTGAATCAAATTTATAAAAATAAGAGACGTTCACTAATTGATGAATAATCAAAAGATAAAATCAGTTTTCAAATGAAGTAATCAAAGCTATCTATAGCCATATGAAAAAATACTGTAACTCACTATTGATTGGAGAAATGCAAATTAAAACAGTTCTGAAGTACTATCTCATATCTGTTAGATTGGCTAATAGGACAGAAAAGGTAAATTAAGTGTTTGAAAGAATGTAGGAAAACATGCGACTTCAATGCAGTGTTGGAGGAGTTGTGAACTGAATCAACCATTCTGTAGAGCAATTTAGAATTATGCCCAAAGGGTTATAAAACAATGCATACCCTTTGACCTAGCAATACCACTACTAAGTCTGTGTCCCAAGAGAGATAAAAAAGCAAAAAGGAAAAAGACTTATACATACGTATTTATAGCAGCTCTTTTCTGGAGGCAAAAATTAGAAGTTGAGTGTATGTCCATCAATTGGGGAATGGTACCACTGCCTTTGATGGATAAAACAATTTTAATAGTGATTTTTAAAAATATATATATTACATTTTTTCTGACTTCCAGGTCACATGAGCGATAAGATGGTGAACTGAACACTTTCTCCAATCTCCATGACCTTTCAAACCTCTCCAAAAACAGAAATTGTGCACCACAGATAAAGTAACTTCAGCTGTCTCCATGGTCTAGTATACCCAGAATCTAAAAAGTTCAAAACCTAAAAACCCAAAATATGACTCTAACCCTGAGATCACTTAGCACCTTCTCCAACTTCCTATGCTACTAGCTGCATAACTGGACTAGCAGACACAAGGACATGACATAGGCTTATAACAAAAACTCATCCTATAGCCAATTTTTGCACATTGCCCCCTCCCTTTTTGCTGTGTCATACAGATTCTGGCTCCAGGATGTTGAAGTTTGTGCAGGCTTTGCAAACCAACCTGGCCACAACCCTTGAGGAGCAAAAGCCTGCCAGGGGCTACAACCCAGAAACAGCAACACTGCAAAGCTCTGAACTGCTGGTGCCAAGGAAAATAGGCTGTAAACTACCTAAGTCAGAGAACTGAGAAACACAAAGAGTAGGACAGGACATGAGGACAGGATACCTGAGTGTGAGGAGATGTGTGGCACTGCACCAAACTTGAAGAAAAGAGCACATCATCCAGGTGGAGCCAGTTATGGCTACTCAAAAGTCAATTAGGGTGGAAACCTAGGCTTATGAACTATGAAATACTTTGTGCGGGAGAAGGCTGAGATATTTAGAAATCTAGCCCCCAAGGAAACCACAATCAGAAAGGAGATAGTCAGGAAGTGAACAATAAGGAAAATAAGGATGGGGCAAACCTAATGTACCAAAGATTTGAAGAAGAAGAAAATTCAAAGGCCTTGAACACAAACAGGTAAATCAACATTAACAAAAAAAGGAAATGTGGCTTCCAAATTTAGTAAATGAGTTCACGAATCTATGAATAAGTACTATAAAATGAAGGAAAATGATCCAACCCTCGATGAAACAGAGGACCCTGTGGAAATTTGAGGAGAACATGAAGCTACAAGATACTATTCCTGAGTGGGTTAAAAGACTTATGAGACCAGAATTTAAATCATGCACATCAAAAATAATGAATACAATAGAAAAACTTGACTCTGTAATGGCAAGCCTCAGCAAAGAAACAAAAGAGAAGGATCAATCCAACATGCAAATACACAGGGGTAAGGGACAGTCTAGAAGAAGAAAAGCAGAAAACAACAATGTTAAAAGAAAATATGTTTCCAGTACAAACAAAACATATTGAACTTGAGGATAAGATCAAAAGAGACAACCTGAGGATCATAGGTCTCCTAGAAGAACACAACAGGACGAAAAACCTTAACATGACAATAAAAGAAACAGTAGAAAAGAATTCTCCAGAACTTTTAAACACAGAAAATGAAATTCCAAGTAAAATAATTCATAGATCACCTCAAAATGAAAAAAATAGAGAAAACCAAAATTCCAAATCCAAGATACATAATAGGTGAATTTAACAATTCAAATTCAGATACAGAAAGTTCTGCTAGCAATCAGGAGAAAGACCTTCAAATAAAAAGAAAAGGACATTTGACACCCACTCAAAAAGGATAGGAATGAAACAATGTGTTCCAAAGAACAATGGAATTCAAGATGCTGTCCAAGGTGACCTATGATGCAAATCTTGGCTTCATCGTACAGGATAAAAAGGATAGATGTTCAATAATAAAGTCTTTGAAACATTTTTAGAAAGAAAACCAGAACTGAAGAGATAATTTGCTCTTGAACAGGTCAAACAACAGAAATGCAAGCAGAGTGAATAAATCCTCAGGCAAGGACAGCAACAGCAATAAAGTGACACCAGAGAGGTAAGGAAAAGACTTCTTTCTAAATGTAAAGAAGAAGACAAGGGTAAAGGTGGAAACCTTGTAGAGGCAACAGTGAAGAAGCAAACAGGGGCACTATGCACAGAACTTATTTACACTATGCCTACAGGTGAATGCCTCCTTTGTGAGACTACATTGCAACATGGAAAAGTAGATGAGGGAAGGGGAGCAGGGAGAGAAAGATGAGTGAATGATTCAGTAGAATCAAATTAAGAGTTAGTAATAACCTCTGTAGTCTCAGAAAGAGAAGATCATTTAGGGGAGTGGACAAAGAGAAGGAGGGAAAGATTAAAATGGGGAGGAAAGGAAGGAAATCTTATTTTGATGGTAAGAAGGGGTTCTACTGATGAATGTTGAAGACAGTTGGTGAAGGGAAGTGAGGACTCTATGCTAGATGAGGAATGGGTGTTTTGTCACTTGGGAAGTCTATTTGTCGCAAGGAGAGGAGGGTTTTGGAGTCCTTATAGCACTGTTATTATTAATATCATTACTAATAGGATCAATGCTAATGATAATAATAATAATCATTCTATATCAATATGACAGGAGGAAATCTATTCTTTTCCCTGTGCTGTTTAACATTTTTCACAATGATTTGGATAAAAGTACTGTAGTATATTCACCAATTTTACAAATGAAACAAATATGGAAGAGATACTTAATGTTTCACATGGCAGGGTTAGGATCCAAAATGATTTTGACAGGTTAGAGCTTTGAACTAAATATAATGAAATGAAACTTAATGAGGTTAATTACGGAATCTTTCACTTGGTAACAAAAATTATCATTGTAAGTATAGAGCAAAGGATGTATGGATTGATGATACCTATTCTCCAAAAGATCTAGGAGTTTTGGATGACTGTTACCTTATATGAGTCAATCATATGACACAGCAACCAAAAAAGTTAATGTGATAATGGGCTGCATGAAGAGGATTATATCCTCTAGGAATAAAAGAGATAACAATCCATTTATATTTTGTCCTTATCAGACTTCATCTGGATTATTGTGTTCAGTTCTGTGCACCACTGTTAAGGAGAACATTGATAAGTTGGAGTGTGACTAGAGGAGGGAAACTAGGATGGAGAAGGCACTTGGGTTTATGACATATGATTAGTAGAAAGAATTGGCATATTTATCATGGAAAAAAGAAGACTTGTGGGAGGCAGGCACAATATAGTTATCTTCAAGCATTTGAAAGGCTGTCATGTGGAGGAAAGAAAGCAATTTAGGCTTAATATGAGGGGGGGAAACTGCTAGCAATTTAAGCTGTAGACAAATGGCATGGGCTAACTTGAGAAGTGGTGGTTTCCTCCTCTTTGAAGGTCTTCAAACAGAATCTGGAGAGCCACTTACTAGGTACATTATGGTGGGTATTCATTTTGTTTGTGGATTAGAATTAATGATTACTAAAGTTCCTTCCAACAGTCAAATTCTCACATGTGTGGGTGGGTGGTATAGGTTTGCCCAAGAAATGAATGGTCACATTATTCAAATTTGCAAATGCAAATATTTTCATTGGGCTGGAACTAATTATCATATTCTACATAATTATAACTTTGAATAGATCAGGTCTATTTCAGATCAATGAATGTAGAAATACAGACCTGTGATTTCAAAAAATGCAAGGAAAGTTAATGTAGAAAAACCCATCCATTAAGCTAAAACTTACAGGTTTTGAGAATTTAAGTAACTTGTTTATTGTTACTTTTCTAGTATGTATTCAAATGAACATTATTCAAAGCTATAATTATGTAAACTATGGTAACTGGTTCCAGCCCAATGAAAATATACAATGCAAATTTCAGTAATGTGATCATTTCACAAGATTCATCATTCATTCTCGTAATCAAAAGGATTACATACTGTGCAGTTTCAATTTAGGTTCGGATCTCAAGATATAATGACACATACTCAGTGTAATCTTAACAAATAATCACATTTATTTTATAATGATTAATAATGATTAAAGCAAAACACACACAAATAAAGATAATAGTAACATTCAATATAATAAGTAATAATCAAAATTTAAAAAAGGGGGAATTAAAAAAAGAAAGGATACACACTCACTGACCAGGAAAGCTCAAATGCCTAATTGGCCAGAAAGACTGAAAAATGGCCAAGAGGTCTTAGTCAGGGAGGCAACGGCCTGGCATCCCACTCTGACTCCCCAGAAGCAGTGCACGCATTTTGCTTCTAACCACAATAGAGATTTGGCATCCCTATCTCTGATGTCGAAGTATTCCAAAAATCCCCTTCCAAATGACCCCTTTTATATCTATGTAAACCAGGGAAAAACAATCTTGATATTTTGTGTTGTGTATGTATCTTTGGTGAGGTCCAGGCATGCACACATCTTTTAAAAACTTGGGGCTTGATCAGAGCTCCAAATACCTGTTTGTTGTGTAAATCTCCAAGGAGTGATCAATTCCTCAGACAGTTACACACCTTTCTCAAGAAAAATGTTTCTTGAGATGAATTGCTTTTCCAGGTAACATAGTTTGTTGGTTATTTAATGTTCCCTCTCCATAGTACCGGCCATGCATTGGTAACTCCAATTTATCTTTATGTCAGGTCATGAAGCAGTTACACCAGGGGGCTGAGGAGGATCTACCCTTCTCAATTTCCCTTACAACACTAACCAGGACCTAGCTGTATGCATCAGGCAAGATCTGAACTCAGATCTTGCTGATTTCAAGGCTCATCTACTGTCTCATACTACACTGCCTCTCATCCACACAACTATTTAAGTAAAGAGAAATTAAGTTGCTATTAATTTTCACCCATTTTGATGGTATTTGTCTCCTAGCTGCTCAACAGAAAGAATTTCACCTACATAGACGTTCACTTTCATTTACATTTTTGACTCAAAGCTTTTATGCAGTATGCATTGACCACTTCAAATTTCAGCTCTTTGGGGGCATCTTGCAATCTTTCTATAACCCCAGTTAAAACAAGACTATTTCTTCAAGTTGTTACTAGCTGTCAAAGCACTACTTTATCATTAGAAATATTCATTAATTATAAATTTTAAGTGATTTAGAGTATTATCTATCAATTATAGTTGTATAAACAAACTTGCCATACTGTTTTCCACTACCTAGATTATTTAGTATTTACCTATGAGGATTATAATTATGCTTAAAACTCACTGCTGCTATTACTTTCATCAGTAAGAAAGTGCACAGGACATTTTGGGCAATATCTTCTTTTTGCTATTTTCCTGAGACTGTTCAAATGGAAGATAAAAGTACCTTTCATCTAGTCAAAATCTAATATGCTGACTATCTTTGATGATAATGCATTTACTCATACCTATATAGTTTATTCCACTGACATTTATTTTCTTTCTTTATTTTCTATAATTTATCTAAAGAAATAGCAATATAATCTGGTTTTGAACCAACATTTTAGTTATTTCTTTTTAAAAATAGAGACTTTTTTTATTTTTTTAGTTCCAAATTCTCTCCCTTCCATCCTTCTTCTCCCACCCAAAGGGAAGGCAAGAAAAAATAACCTATTACAATTATGTATATTCAGGAAGAAAAAATTCTCCCATTAGTCATGTTTTTTAAAAAGCAGGAAAGAGAAAAAAATATGCTTCTATCTGTACTAAATCCATCAGTTCTCAGTGTGGAGGTAAATAATGTGTCTCATCAGGAGTCCTTTGGAATTGTCCTGAGTGATTGTCCTGATCAATTACTAAGTTTTTCAAAGCTATTTATCTTGACAATATTGCTATTACTGTATAGATTGTTCTCCTCGTTCTACTTACTTCACTTTGCATCAGTATGTACAGGTCTTAACAGGTGTTCCTGAAACCATTTCTTTCTTTGCTTTTTAAACCACAATAGTATTTGTCACAACTTGTTTAGCCATTCCCCAATTGATAGGTATTCCCTTGGTTCCCAGTTCTTTGCCAACCCAAAAAGAGCTACTATAAGTATTTTTGTACCTATAGATCCTTTTATTCTTTCTTTGCTCTAGAAGTGGTATTGTTACATAAAAGAGTATACATTGTTTAATAGCTATTTTGGTCATGATTTCAAACTACTTTCTAGAAATGGTTGAGCTATTTCACAGCTCCACCAACAGTATATTGGTTTTTACCTGTTTTCCCACATTCCATCCAGCGTTTATACTTTCCTTTTTTGTTACCGTATCCAATCTGATGGGTATGAGATTGTACCTCAGAGTTGTTTTAATTTGCATTTCTCTAGTTAGTGATATAGAGTATTTTTTTCATATTTCTATTGATAGCTTTGATTTCTTCCTCTGAAAAGTGCTTATTCATATTGGTTGACTTTTTCATCAATTGAGGAATGGCTTTTATTCTCGCAAATTTGACTCAGTTCCCTATAAATTTTAGAAATGACACCTTTATGAGACATGCTTGCCACACAGATATTTTCCCAGTTTCTTGCCTTTGTTCTACTCTTAGCTATATTGTTTGTGTAAACAATTTTAATATTACGTAATCAAAATCATCCTTTTTACCTCATGTGAATCTCTCTATCTCTTATTTGGTCCCTACTGCACTAATTTACTTATGATATCACCCTTTATAAATAAATTGTTCATCCATTTTGAGGTCATGTTGGTATATAATATAAGATGTTGGCCTAGGTCTAGTTTCTGCCAGGCTACTTTCCAGTTTTCTGAACAGTTTTTGTCAAATAGTGAGTTCTTGCCCTGATACCTAGTATCTTAGAATTTCTCAAAAACTGTTGTGTTCATTTGCTTCTGTATATTATTTACCCAATTTTTTCCACTGATCAACATCTTTATTTCTTACCAAGGACCAAATTGTTTTGATGATTACAGCTTCAAAGTATAGTTTGAGATCTGGTACTGAGAAGCTCCTTTTCCCACTTTTTTTTTTCTTTGACTCTCTTGATAGTCTTGACCTTTTGTTACTCCAGACAAATTTCTTTTTTTTTTTCTAGCTGTATAAGGTAGTTCTTTGTTAGTTTGATTTGTATGGAACTAAATAAGTGAATTAATTTAGGAAGCATTGTTGTTTATATTATATTGACTCAACTTACCCATGAGCAATTAAAATTCCTCCAATTATTTTGATTTGTCACTATTTTTTATGAAGAATGTTTTGCAATTGTTTCCGTATAGTTACTGTGTGTGTCTTGTCAGGAAGACCCAAGTATTTCATACAGTCCATAGTTGGAATTTTTCTTTCTTTTCTTGTTGTATTTGTTGGTGATATACAGAAATGTGAATGATTTTTTCAATTCATTTTATATATTGCAACATTCCTGAAGTTACTAATTATTTTGATTACTTTTTAAGTTGATTCTCTAGTGTTCTCTAGGCAAATAAGCCTATTGTCTGCAAAAAATAAAGGTTTTGTTTCTTCATTGCCTAAGCTTATTCCTTCAATTTCTTTTTTCTTGTCATTGCTAAAGCTAGAATTGGTAGTATACTATTGAATAATAATGTTGGTATTAAACACTTTCACCTCCGACCTTATTGAAAATCTTTCTATCTTATCCAAATTACAGATAATGTTGGCTCTTGGTTGTAGATATGTACTACTTATTATTTTAAGGATAGATACATTCATTCCTGTGATTTCTAGTGTTTTTTATGGGTATAGGAATTACATTTTATCAAAAGCTTTTTCTCATCTACTCTAATAATGTGATTTTTGTTCTTTTTTGTTATTGATACGGCTAGTTATGCTTATAGCTTTCTTAATGTTGAAGTAGCCCTGCATTCCTGACATAAACCAAGCCTGGTCATAGTGTAAAAAGCTTCAATTTCCTTGTCAGTATTTTATTTAAAAATTTCATCAATATTAGACTAATTGGTCTATGGTTTACTGTTTTTACTCTCCATAGCTTAGGTATCAAGACCTCTATCTACCAGCCTGTTGAAAGGTAAGCATTGGGAGATAACTCAAATACAGCAAAGCATTCTAGAAATTTAAAAAGAAACTATAGAAATTCTTTTTATTCTCTAATTATGTACTTTATACTTTAGAAGGTAGCCTGTGGCAGCAATATAACCTACTAGGTGGATAAAGAAAATTAAATATCAGTGAGAGGATACAAAGAAATATATGTGGATGGTGCTTTACTTATTTAAATGGTAGGCAAATATTTATAAACCAGAAAGCATAAATATAAAAGAGGTAGGATGATTTCCCCCAATTAGCTAAAATTGTTTCCTCTGTGATTGTTGGTAATTTTAATATATTTTTTATTATTTTGTTGCAATAATTCCATGTTTTATGTCTTCTTATATAGCTGAGCCCGTGATTTTCAAATTGGAAAATGTGGGAAATAGAAACTCTTTAAAGATGAAGGCATGGATCAACCACATCATTAAAGGAAGATTACCCTTCACAAATAGACTTTTGACCTAAAGGTATGAATATATTCTTAAGAACAGCATCTGAAGGCAAGAGATCCACAGATGTGGAATAGTGCATATAATTTCAGAGTGTACACACATATACATATGTATATATGTGGGGGGGTCTTATTAATTTTTCCCCTCTCCTTTCCTGTTTTTCTATTAAGTCCTTTGCTGAAGGAGATGACTCTCTGTGAGGGGGAAATGAAGGGATTCAGAAAATCTAAGTCATATAAAACAAAAGATATCAATACAGATATAGAAAAATACAATTTCATATAACAGTAGATTTTGTGAAAAATAAAATTGATTTTATAAAGTCTCTCAATGATTTTCTTACTATTATAACCTATGATAGATGAAAGAGATAGATATAGAATGATGGATGGAAAATGGATAGACAGCAGGTTTATTTAAAAGATTAGAAGTTACTTGTAAATTCAATAGTAGTGAGAGCAGACTTACTTTTTTTCTTCTTCCTTAGTTTCTGGAACAGTGCTAGGCACATAGAATATAGATGATCAATATATGATTGTTATAGAATAATTGAATGAAAGATTAAAAGGCAGGCATAATTCCTTATTTTATAGAGAAGAAAGCGATGGCACAGAGATGTGAAGGGACTTTCCCAAGATTGAATAGGCAGTAAATAGTAGACCAAAGGTGAGAACTAAGTCCAAAAGCACCATGGTATAGTATCTAGAGTGATGGACTTGGAGTCAAGAAAACTTAGGCTCAAATCCTACCTCAGACACTTACTACTTGTGTGATATATAGATATAGATATAGATAGATATAGATATAGATATAGATATAGATGATATAGATATAGATATAGATATAGATATAGATATAGATATAGATGATATAGATATAGATATAGATATAGATATAGATATAGATATAGATATAGATATAGATATAGATATAGATATAGATATAGATAGACATATAGATATAGATAGACATATAGATATATCTATATATCTATATCTATATAAAGAATTCTAGTGTGGTACTTGTATTGATCATAAATAATCCCTCAGTTTTGCTCCTTGAGAGGCCCACTTATATGATTATACACATTTACACATTGATGTCAATCTTGTGCAAATATATGGAATCACATGTTATATATCTAGGCCTAGAAGAGACCTCAGACATGACGTAGTCCAAGCCCCTCATTTTGCTGATGTGGGCCAGGTTAAGTCATTAAAACAACTCTGAGGTTCTACCTCACATTTCAGATTAGTAAAGATGGTAAAAAAAAAAAATGAAAGTAGCGCTTGCTGAAGGGGCTCTGAATTAGTCTAGCCATTCTGGAAAGCAATTTGGAATGATATTTGTGAAGTCACTAAATGATATATGCCCTCTGACCCAGCAAATCCATTACTGGGCACTTCAGAGGTCAAAAAAGAAAAGGAAAAGACCAATAAGAGCAGGAATATTTATAGTTGTGATTTTCATTTTTTTGTTTTTTTGTAGCAAAGAACTTGAAATAAAGTCAGTGCAACTAAAATTCACCACTTACTGTATTTCGTTCAGAGCCTGAAACCTCTATTGTTCTATTCAGCAGGGGGAAATAGCAGCTAAAGTGAAAGGCATTGAACATTGTTGGATAGTTATGATTGTTAGGAAGCTTCTTCCATAAAATCTAAACTTACGTCTTCCAAATGTTGTTCCACATTCTGCCTGCTAGAACAAAACATTTCATTTCTCATAACCATGTTAGTCCTTAACATATTTGAAAGTAGTTATCAGATTCCCCTTTGATTTTCCCCTTTCTGTTTGTCGAGATAAATACCACCAGCCCCATCAAAAGAGCTTCATATTGTATGGACTGCCATCACATATATGAATGTATCTTCCTTAAAGATAAGGACTATTTTTGACTTTCTTCTTACTCCTAGCACTTAACATAATGCCTAAAATATAGTAACTGCCTAACAAATGCTCACTGATTGATTGAACTTGATGCCCTTCAGCATCCTGATTGTTCTTTTCTGGACAATTTACACCTTATCAATGTCCTTAAAATGTACCACTCAGAATTGACATAATGCTCCATGTGTAGTATAACTCACTCAAAGTAACTTAGAATGATCACCTCCTTGTTCCTAAAAGCTTTGCTTTCAAATGAAGACAGCAATTTAATTATCTTCTTGGTTACCATATCATACTTGACATCTATGTTGACTAATATCAAGCTTGTGGTCTACTGGCAAGCTCAGCTTTTTTTTTTTTCAGGCAAACTCTCTTTTAGCCAAACTTGTCAAAGAGTAAGAATAAGGAAGAGAACTGGGGCAAGAATCAAGTCCCCCAGCAATCAGGCCAGATTTTTTTTCATTTAAATTTTTATGCATATTTCTCTAATGCAAGTTTTCTACATACTTAATTGTCTTCCTTCTCTGTTTCCATAACCCTCTCCCACCTTGGAAAAAACTACATTTCCCAGTAGATCACAAAGTATTAAATATTTTTTTAAGACAAGATATGATTCTATGATTTATCATTTCTCCTAGTTGATTTATCTAACACTTTCAACAAAACTGTCTTCTGCTGGAAAACAAGATAGTTTTTGGTTTTTTTAACACTGAAAATGAGTGAGGATAAATATCATGAAAGTATTTGTTACATGGTAATCACTGAATATTGTAGAAGAGTTACAAAAGGAATATTTATGTGGTAAGGATATCATTTCCAAGTTAATTCATAGTTGCTTCTCTTTTCTGGAGTTAGAGTGCAAATTTCTATATATTTTTTTCAATTTAAATAGTAATCAGAAAGATTTTGGATTGTCTCCATTAAATCCAATTGTATGACCTGAAAGGAACTATTTAATACAGTGAATCATGGGGCTTTCATGAGCATAAGCACTAGTTCAGAGATGTGTTAGGATCGCCTATTCATTCTGCCTTTGTTTCTTACAATAGAGACAATGTAAATAATATGCTATGCAGCTACTATTTTCAGTTCAGTTTTCTGTGGCTAGATAGGCTATTAGGTGGTCCAGTGGACAGAGTGCCAGGCCTAAAGTCAGGAAAATTCATCTTCCTGAGTTCAAATTGGGCCTCACACACTCACTAGCTGTGTGACCCTGAGCAAGTCACTTAGTACTGTTTTGTTTTGTTTCCTCATCTGTAGCTGAAAGAAAAAAATGGCAAACCATTCCAATATCTTTGCCAAGAAAACCCCAAATGGGTCATGAAGAGTTGTACATGACTGGAAAATGACTGAAAATCTGTGGCTTCTCATCCAGCACTTACTCCTACTTGAAATAATTGAAACAAAGGACTATGAAGAAAAAAGAACATGTCACATACCATAAGGAAATTCTGTCACCTATAAAATCTCCTCTCATGGCACAAGTCATTGATGACTGAAAATTTGAAAGCACCTATTATGTAAAATATTTTCTAGTTTGTTTTCTCATTTAGATAAAACTATATTCACAAAGAACAAACACTATTCAATTCAACAATAATATTTATTAAATGTTTAAGTGGTAGCAATGTGCTTGATGACAGAAATACAAGGATTGAGACATCATGAAATGTTGCTTATTTAATTTCTGGAACTTAAAAAATGATTATAGGGCTCTTTTTTTAATTTAATGTGAGTGAATTAGCTTATAATAATCATTTTTCAGAGAGGTGGAGCCAAGATGGTGGAGTAAAGGCAGGGATTCACCTGAGCTCTCCCTCAAACCTCTCCAAATATCTTTAAAAATGACTCTAAATAAATTCTAGAGCAGCAGAACCCACAAAAAGATGGAGTGAAACAAATTTCCAGCCCAAGACAACTTGGAAAGTTGTCTTGGAGAACACTGTTTCTGGCAATGGGTTACTCAGGAGTTTGTATTGTAGAGGTGGAGGACCTGATGATTCAGGTAATATACAAAAGCAAGTTATAGAACTCAAGTGCTGTCTTCCTTTCTGGTTGTAAAGAACATGCAATATTTTTGATCCTCTCCTTAGAGAAAAGTATGAGAAGCAGAAACTGCCTTATCTCCTACCTGGCTTCCATGTTGTTCTTTCCATATCTTAAGTGAATAAATATGTGGAAGTGGAAATGTACAGGTGTATCTTAGGAGTTTTGAAAGGTCTGGAAATCCATACCTGTGGTGGCAGTAGTATCCCCTGGCATGGCAATAGCAGTGGCATCAATCAGAATGGTTACGCCTAGGAGCTAGGGGAATGTCTTCATTGAAACCAGTGAGATTCACTGAGTGCAGACATAGAGACAGAAAGTCACCTGTGGAAACAAGTAGCTTCAAGGATCTCTAATCAATAACAGAGAGATCAGATCATAGCATCTCATCTAATCAGCCAATCCAGCAGAGCTGTGAGAGGATTCTACTCATAAAGGACATCTAATACCAGTTGCTGTGAATTACCCTTTTGAAACATATTTCCGTACATGTTTGCCTCACTACCACCATATTCCAAGCTTAACATTACTCTTCTAATGAAACAATTTATATTCATTAGAGAGTTCACTCCAGGTTATGGTGGGATGCTTTTGTAAGTTATATTTTTGCTATACCATTAGGGCTATGAGTTAATTGAGTCTGTTGGCTAACTGTTCATGGAAAGCACAGTGGTAAAGGTTCAAAAGCTATGTTTTTTGAAATATAGCCCCACAGGGAGCCCCTTAGAAACTGAAGTAATAATAAGTCACTTGAGTGTGTGTGTGTGTGTGTGTGTGTGTGTGTGTTGTGTGTGTGTGTGTGTGTGTGTGTGTGTGTGTGTGTGTGAGAGAGAGAGAGAGAGAGAGAGAGAGAGAGAGAGAGAGAGAGAGAGAGAGACTCTAGCTTAGAAAGACTTTTTTATTTTGGGAAAAGCTAGGTCCTCTGACTGAATGTTATGTACAGTTTATATTATATACAAGCAATGCTTCTGATTTCATTAGTGAAACAAAGGTCAATATTTTTTCTTGAACTCTCCAGCCAGCACAGCCCTTGCTATTTTGCATAGAATAGGAGGGCCCTCTGGGCACAAGGTTAAAATACTTTCCTCAATACATGTGTCTCAAACTTTTTGTTTTTGTTTCCTATAAGAGGAATTGGATACCTATCTGACTATAAGTCAAGTGACAGTTGAACTGTGAGGAGCATAGAAGGGTAAAGCAGATGACAGAGAAAGTCAAAGTTTAGTGTAAAGAGAATTCATAAGAAGAAAAGCATTTAACAGAGAAGTTCCAGGATATGTTCAAAGATCAGTCCTGATTTCAACCTATGCCTCTGTACCTTTTGTACCAACATAACTGATGAAAAGAAAGTTTCACGGTCACTGTCCAAGAAACTTACCTGAGAAGCCTGGTTGAGTGCTAATAAATCAATACAAAAGTATGTATTTATTAAGAACTCTCTAAATGCCCAGACACTTGCTCGGCTCTGAGAATTTAAACACAAAAATGGAACCCTATCTTCTATTATAGAGCTTGTAGTCTATTGAAAAGAATCTCTCTCTCTCTCTCTCTCACTCTCTCTCTCTCTGTCTCTCTCTCTCTCTCTCTCTCTCTCACCAGCTTCTCCATTAAAGGAGAAAAAGCCTTGAAATATGATATTCCAAAGGGCAAAAGAGCTAGAATTACAAGCAAGAATAACCTACCCAGCAACACTGAGTATAATTCTTCAGGGGAAAGAATGGATACTCAATGAAATAGAGGACTTTCAAGCATTTCTGATAAAAAGACCAGAGCTGAAAAGTACAAGTACAAGATGCAAAAGAAGTATAAAAAGGTAAACAGGAAAGAGAAATCATATGAGATTCAGTAAAGTTAAACCATTTATGTTCTTACATAGGAAAATGATATTTATAACTTCTAGAAACTTTTTTATTATTAAGGCATGCAGAAGGAGTAGAAATACACAGAAAGCAGAGGTGTGAGTTGAATGTGATGGTATGATTACCTGAAAAAACAAAAGCGATAAGAAAGAAGAATGCGCTGGGACAAGGGGAAAGGGATAGGTAGAGTGGAATAAATTATCTGACATAAAAGAGGCCTGAAAAAGATTTTATGGTGGAGGGGAAAATATGAATCTTACTCTCATTAGGCTTAAGCCTTGTGTTACTCTCATCATCCCTTGACTTCAAGTCAGGATAACCTGAGTTCAAATCTGGCTTCAGACACTTACTAATTATCTGAACCCAGACAAGTCACTTAACTTTAGTCTGCCTCAATTTCGTAGCACCTATATCACATTGTTGTGAGGGTCAAATGAGATAATGTAATGAGATAATAACAATGAGATAATAAGATAATAAATTATAATTGTAAAGGGCTTAGCACAGGACCTGGCACATAGTAAGTATTTGGTAAGTTATTGTTCTCTTCTCCTCTCTCCCCCAACTCATGTGCTGCTGAAAGAAGATGAAGAAAATAGTGAAACAGAGATGATTGGGTGCATACACACTTAACAAAAATATACGTTACATAATCTCAAATGGGGCCTTGCTTACGTCAATATAAACCTTTTACATTTTCCCAAGTGATTCACTATCCCACTCACCACCACAGCTTTCCTCAGATCCCTTATGGCTCCCCCTCCTCTCCTAAGCTGAGAACTTTGTCTCACATCACACTGAAGAATTATTTTTATCTTCTTTAATATTTTATTTTTCTCAATTACATGTAAATACAATTTTAATATTTTTTTTCAAATTTTGAGTTCCAAACTCTCTCCTTCCCTCCTTTTTGCCCCTCACTGAGTAGGCAAGCAATTTGATATAGGTTATATATGTGTAGTCAAGTGAAACACATTTCCATTCTGTGAAAGAAAACATGGGCCAAAAATAAAAGAAAAGAAAATAAAGAAAATGTATCTTTAGTCTGTTTTCAGGCTCTACCAGTTCTTTCTCTTACATAGTACTTTTCATCATAAATCCTACAGAATTGTCTTGAATCATCATATTGCTGAGAATAGCTAAGTTATTCATAGTAGATCATCATGCAATATTGCTGTTACTGTGTACAATATCATCTGGTTCAGCTCACTTCACTCAGCATCAGTTCATGTAAATCTTTCCATGTCTTTTTTCTGATAGCCTCCTGCTCATCATTTTTTAATGCATGATAATATTTCATCACTATCATATGCAACTTATTTAGCAATTC
Organism: Phascolarctos cinereus; assembly: GCF_003287225.1. NCBI lineage: Eukaryota > Metazoa > Chordata > Mammalia > Diprotodontia > Phascolarctidae > Phascolarctos > Phascolarctos cinereus. The sequence goes on along the minus strand of NW_027555847.1, from coordinate 286,083,001 downwards.
TGCAGTTGATGGACTTGTCCTCAGTTTCCAATTCTTTTCCACCACTAAAAGAGCCACTATAAATATTTTTGTACACATAGCTCCTTTTCCTTTTTTTTTTTTGTTTTTTATCTCTTTGGGATATAGACCTCGTAGTGGTATTACTTGGTCAAAGGATATGCGTGGTTTTATAGCCCTTTGGGCATAGTTCCAAACTGTTCTCCAGAATGAATCAGTATGCAACTTCACAAATAGTACATTTGTGTTTTAAATTTACCACATCCCCTCCAACATTTGTCATTTTCCTTTTTTGTCATTATAGCAAATCTAACAGGTGTGAAGTAGTAGCTCATAGTTGTTTTAATTTGCATTTCTCTCATTAATAGAGTTTTTTTCATATGACTATAGATAGCTTTGATTGCTTTCTCTGAAAACTGTCTGTCCATATCCTTTGATCATTTATCAATTGAAGAATGGCTCTTGTTTCTATAAATTTCACTCAGTTTTCTATATGTCTGAGAAATTCTTTACCAGAGAAACTCTTTGTAACTTTTTTCACAGTAATGATTACAAAATATTTCCCCCTGTTTATACCTCTCTCTCTCCTTTTACTCTGTCCATTCTCAAAGATGTTTTGCTTCTGAATTTTCCCCAAAACTGCCCCCTCTTCTATCAGTTCTCCCCCCACCCCTTCTCTTATCCCCTTACCTTCTTACTTTCCTGTATGGTAAGATAGAATTCTACACCCAACTGAGTGTGTAAGTAAATTCCTCTTTGAGCCAATTCTGATGAGAGTTAGGTTCATTTGCTCCCTTCCCTGCTTCCCCTATTTTCCCCTCCACTGTAAAATCTCTTTCAGGGCTCTTTCATGTCAGATAATTTCTCCCATCCTACCTATCCCTTTACCCTTCTCCCAGTGCATTCTTCTTTCTCATTCCATAATTTTGTTTTTTTAGATAATCACATTCAATTCACACCTCTGCTTTCTGTGTATGTCTATTCCTTCTATATGCCCTCATAATGAGAAAGTTTCTAGGAATTATAAACATCATTTTCCTATATAGGAATAAAAATTATTTAACCTTATTGACCATAAGCTTTGCTGTGCTAGTGCTCTTCCTTGCACTGGGACTAAGACCCAGGACTGTGACCCAGATCAAGAATAGACAATGCAACAGTGTCCTACATCTGGTCCCAGCAAAGGGACCACTATAAATCTTCTGCTACATGGTCTGATCACCTTACTGTCTATAGGCTGATAGATCAGGAAACAGCTACTGCTGCCACTGATTCAGTCACCTTGAGGCATGCTCCTGGTTTACTAGGGCCAGATCTGTGCTGTCACTGCCTGTGCTGGACTGTGTTCCTCTCTCACCTTGGTGCAACAGACCTTTCCAGCCAACCTTCTAAATTTTCTTAAGTTGGAAAATTACTTCACTCCATCTTTTTGTGGGTCTGCCACTCTAGAACTAGTTTAGAGTCATTATTTAAAGCTCTTTGAAGGGGTTTAGGGGAGAACTCAGGCAAAACACCGCTTTTATTCCTTTCTTGGCTCAACCTCACTTAAGTAATTAATGCCCTTCTCTAAGAGATTCATTTTTTCCGTTGTCCTCATCTCACATCACTCAGATGCCTTTCTTCACCTTCTCTTCCATCTCTATTTCATGTGAAGAGATGGTAATTCTTGACAATGCAAAGTTTTCTGTATGCACAAGTAATCCCATTACATCCTCTCTTCTCCAGCAGATTGTCTTCTATTCTCTCACTTTTGTTTTATCTCTCTCAGTCTACTGACTGCTTCCTTACTATATACATGCTCAAAACACCCTCCCTTGATCTATCCATCCTGGTTAGCCTTTATCTGGATCTCTTTTTTTGCCTCCCTTTTCTTTCTTTTCAGTCTCTTCTAAACCATCTATAATTAGGTTTCCAACCTCATCCTTCAACTAAAACTGCTCTCTCCAAAATAACCAATAATCTTTTAATGACAGCTCAAGGCCATTCTCAATCTTTATCTTTTTCTTTAAAAAATAATTAATTTATATATATTTTAGTTTTCAACATTCACTTCCATAAGATTTTGAGTTTTAAATTATCTCTCCCTCCCTCTCTTCTCCCCCCCCCAAGATAGTGTGCAAACTGATATAGGCTCTACTTATACATTCATATTAAGCATATTTTCCTATCAGTCATGATGGAAAGAACAGTTAGAACTAATTGGAGGAACTATGAGTATGAAGTAATAAAATAAAACAAAAAAGGAAAGGAGAGCAAATAGTATGCTTCCATCTGCATTCAGACTCTATAGTTCTTTCTCTGGATGTGGATAGCATTTTCCATCATGAGTCTTTTGGAATTGTCTTAGATCTTTGCATTGCTGAGAAGAGCCAAGTCAATCAAAGTCAGTCATCACACATTGTGGCTGCTAGTGTGTACGGTGTTCTCCTGGTTCTGTTCATTTCCTCAGCATCAGTTCATACAACTCTTTCCAGGTTTTTCTGAAGTCTGTCTGCTCATCATTTCTTATAGCACAATAGTATTCCATTACATTCATATACCACAACTTATTCAGCCATTACCTGGCTGATAGGTATCCCCTCAATTTCCAATTCTTTGCCACCACAGAAAGAGCTACTATAAATATTTTTATACATGTAAGTCCTTTTCCCATTTGTATGATCTCTTTGGGATACAGACCTAGAAGTGGTATAGCTGGGTCAAATGGTATGCAAAATTTTGCAGCCCTTTCGGCATAGTTCCAAACAGCCTTCCATAATGGTTGGATCAGTTCACAACTCCACCAACAATGCATTAATGTTCCAATTTTCCCACATCTTCTCCAACATTTATCACTTTTCTGTTTTGTCATGTTAGTCAATCTGATAGGTGTGATGTGGTACCTCACAATCATTTTGATTTGCATTTCTGTAAACAAAAGTGATTTAGAACATTTTTTTTCATATGACTGTAGATAGCTTTAGTTTCCTCATCTGAAAACTGCCTGTTCATATCCTTTGACCATTTATCAATTGGGGAATGAGGTGTATTCTTATACATTTGACTCAGTTCTCTACATATTTTAGAAATTAGACTTTTATCAGGGACTGGTTATAAAAATTCTTTCTCAGTTTTCTGCTTCCCTCCTAATCTTGGATGCATTGACTTTGCTTGTGCAAAAACTTCAATTTAATGTAATTGAAATTATCCATTTTGCATTTCATAACATACTCTATCTCTTGTTTGGTCATAAATCCTTCTTTTCTCCATAGATCTGAAAAGTAAACTATTCCTTGCTCTCCTTGTTTACTTATAGTGTCAGTCTTTATGTCTCAATAGCGTATCCATTTTGACTTTATCTTGGTGTATGGTATAAGATGTGGGTCTATGCCCAGTTTCTGCCATACTATTTTCCAGTTTTCCCAGCAATATTTGTTTCATAGTGAGTTCTTATCCCAGAAGCTGGTATCTTTAGATTTATCAAATAGTAGATTAGTATACTCATTGACTATTGTGTCTTGCATACCTAACCTATTCCGCCAACCCATCACTCTATTTTTTGGTCAGTACCAAGTGGTTTTGATGATTGCTGCTTTATAATAAAATTTAAGATCTGGTACAGCTAGGCCACCTTCCTTTGCATTTCTTTTCATTAATTCCCTTAATACTCTGGACCTTTTGTTCTTCCAGATGAATTTTGTTATTGTTTTTTCTAGCTCTATAAAATAATTTTTGGTAGTTTGATTGATATAGCATTAAATAAGTAAATTAGTTTAGGTAGAATTGTCATTTTTATTATATTAGCTTGGCCTACCCATGAGAAACTGATATTTTCCCAATTATTTAGATCAGATTTTATTTGTGTGAAAAGTGTTTCGTAATTGTGTTCATATAATTCCTGTCTTTGTTTTGGCAGGTAGACTTCCAAATATTTTATAATGTCTACAGTAGTTTTAAAAGGAATTTCTTTTTCTATCTCTTTCTGTTGAGCTTTGTTAATAACATATAGAAATGCCAATGATTTGTGTGGGTTTACTTTATATCCTGCAACTTTGCTAAATTTGTTTATTATTTCAAGTAATTTTTTTCTTGATTCTCTACAATTCTCTAAGTACACCATCATGTCATCTGCAAAGAGTGATAGCTTTGTTTCTTCTTTGCCTGTTTTAATTCCTTCAATTTCTTTTTCTTCTCTAATTGCTACAGCTAACATTACTAGCACAATAGTGAATAACAGTGATGATAATGAACATCCTTGTTACACCCCAATCTTATTGGAAATGTTTCTAGCTTATCCCCATGACATATAATGTTTGTTGATGGTTTTTGATAGGTTCTATCTATCAGTTTAAGGAACATTCCATTTATTCCTATGCTCTACAGTGTTTTTAATAGGAATGTGTGTTGTATTTTGCCAAAAGCTTGTACTGCATCTATTGAGATAATCATGTGATTTCTGTTAGTATTATTGTTGATGTGGTCAATTATGTTGATATTTTTCCTAATACTGAACCAGCCCTGCTTTCCTGATATAAATCCGACCTGGTCATAGGGTATTAACCTTGATATAAGTTCTTGTAATCTCCTTGCTAATATTTTATTTAAATTTTGTGCATCTATATTACTAGGGAAATTGGTCTATAATTCTCTCTGTTTTGTCTCTTCCCAATTTAGATATCAGCACCATATTTGTATCATAAGAAGAATTTGGTAGGACTTTTTCCTCACCTATTTTCCCAAATAATTTGTGTAGCATTGGAATTAATTGTTCTTTAAGTGCTTGATAGAATTCACTTGCAAATCCATGTTTGCCTGGAGATTTTTTCTTAGGGAGTTCATTGATGGCTTGTTCAATTTCTTTTTTCTGAAATGGAGTTAAGTATCTTATTTACCCTTACATTAATTTGGACAATTTATATTTTTGAAACTATTCATCCATTTCACTAAGATCATCAAATTTATTGGCATACAGTTGGGCAAAATAGCTCAATTATTGTTTTAATTTCTGCTTCATTTGCGGCGAATTCTCCCTTTTCATTTTTGATACTGGTAATTTGGTTTTCTTCTTTTAAATTAAATTAACCAAAGGTTTATCTATTTTATTCGATTTTTCATAAAACCAGCTCCTATTTTTATTTATTATTAGTTCAATAGTTTTCTTAATTTCAATTTTATTGATCTCTCTTTTGGTTTTCAGAATTTCTAATTTGGTATTTAATTGGGGATTTTTAATTTGTTCTTTTTCTAGTTTTTTAGTTGCATGCCTAATTCATTGATCTCTTCTTTCTCTATTTTATTCATGTAAGCATGTAGAGATATAAAACTTCCCCTAAGGACAGCTTTCCCTGCATCCCATAAATTTTGGTTATGTTTTCTCATTATTGACATTCTCTTGGATGAAGTTATTGTTTCTGTCATTTGTTATTTGGCCCACTCATTCTTTAGGATTAGATTAGTTTCCAATTAATTTTTAGTCTATCTTTCTGTGGCCCTTTATTACATATAATTTTTATTGCATGATGATCTGAAAAGGATGTATTTAATATTTCTGCCTTTCTGCATTGGATAGGGAAGTTTTTATGCCATAGTACATGGTCAATTTTTGTGGGGGTGCCACTGAGAAAAAGGCATATTCTTTACTGTCCTCATTCGGTTTTCTCCAGAGGTCATTGATATTTAACTTTAAAAAAAAAACATTCTATTCATTTCCTTAACTTTTTTCTTGTTTATTTTGTGGTTAGATTCATCTAGTTTTGAGAGGGGGAGATTGAGGACCCCATTAGTATAGTTTTGCTGTCCATTGCTTCCTGTATCTCCCTTAACTTCTCCTATAAGAAGCTGGATGCTATTCCACTTGGTGCATATATGTTTAGTAATGATATTGCTTCATTGTCTGTGGTACCTTTTAACAGGATGTAGTTTCCTTCCTTATTTCTTTTCATTAGATCTATTTTTGCTTTTGCTCTGCCTAAGATCAGGACGGTTTTTTTTTTTACTTCAGCTTAAGCATAATGTATTCTTCTTCATCCTTTTGCCTTTACTCTGTGTGCATCTGTCTGCTTCAAGCGTGTTTCTTGTAAGCAACATGTTGTAGGATTATGGTTCTTAATCCACTCTGCTATCCATTTCCATTTTATGGGAGAGTTCATCCCATTCACATTCACAGTTATGATTACTATGTCTTCCTCTCCATTCTATTTCCCCCTGTTTATGTTTTCCTCTTTCTTTTCTCCCTTTCCTTCCAGTAAAGTTTTGCTCTTGACTACCATCTCCCTCAGTCTGCCCTCCTTTCTATTAGCCCCCTCCCTTTTCTTCCTCTTTCCCCTTTCTACTTAATCTCTCCCTTCCATTCACCCCTTCCTTTTCTTTCCCTTTCCCCTCCTACTTCCTATAGCATAAGCTAAATTTCTATACCTAAAGGATTATGTTATTCTCTCTTTGAATCAAATCTGATGAGAATAAGATTCAAACAATGCTCATCTCCCTCCCTTCTTTCTCTCCACTATATTAGGATTTTATGCCTCTTCATGTGGTGTAATTTGCTCTTGCCTCCTCCTTTCCTCTTCTACCAGTACAAGCCTCTTTTACCAGTACAATCCCTTTTCTTTTCCTCTCTTTCTTTTTTTTTGTGAGGCAATTGGGGTTAAGTGATTTGCCAAGGGTCACACAGATAGTGAGGGTCAAATGTCTGGAGGCTGGATTTGAACTCAGGTCCTCCTGCCTCCAAGCCAGAGCTCTATGCACTGCACCACCTAGCTGCACCTAGAAAAATCCCTTTTCACCACTTAATTAAATTTTTTTTTACCATCACATCAAAGTCAACTTATACACATGCCCTCTGTCTAAGTATACCTCCTTTTAAATGTCATAGTAACATTACAATTCTCAAGAGTTACAAGTGTCATCTTCCCTTGTAGGGATATAAACAGTTTGCCCTTATTAATAACATGTTGTTGGTTTGTTTTTTTTGTTGTTGTTGTCCTTTCCTATTTACCTTTTGTGCCTCTCTTGAGTCTTGTATTTGAAGACCAAATTTTTTGTTGAATTCAGGTCTTATCATCAGGAAGGTTTGGAAATCCCTATTTAATTGAATGTCCATCTCTTCCCCTGAAAAATTATGCTCAGTTTTGCAGGGTAGTTGATCCTTGGTTGTAATCGAAGCTCCTTTGCCTCACAGAATGTTGTATTTCATGCCCTCCAATCTTTTCAGGTAGAAGTTGCAAGGTCCTGTGTAATGCTGACTATTGTTCCATGGTATTTCAATTGTTTCTTTCTGGCTGCTTAGAGTATTTTCTCTTTCATCTGGTAATTTTGGAATTTGGGTATGATATTCCTTGGCATGTTCAATTTATGATCTCTTTCAGGAGGCAATAAGTGGATTCTTTTGATGACTAATTTGCCGTCTGGTTCTAGGACCTCAGGGCAGTTTTCTTTGCTGATTTCCTGGAGGATGTTGTCCAGACTCTTTTTTGCATCATGGTTTTCAAGTGGACCAATAATTTTTAAATTGTCTCTCCTGGATCAATTTTCTGGGTCAGTTGTTTTACCAATGAGGCATTTCATTTTTTCTTCCGTTTTTTTTCATTCTTTTGTTTCTGTTTGACTGATTTTTGCTCTCTCGTGAAGTCATTAGCTTCCATTTGCCCCATTATAATTTTTAATGAGTTGTTTTCTTCTATTATATTTTGTACCTCCTTTTTCATTTGGCCCATTTTATTTTTTAAAGAGTTCTCTTCAGTGAGTTTTTGTGCCTCTTTTTCCATTTAGCCAAATCTATTTTTTAAGGACTTGTTTTCTACAGTTAATTTTTTTTTCCAGTTTAGGCAATGGGGTTAAGTGACTTGCCCAGGGTCACACAGCTAGTGAGTGTTATGTTTCTGAGACTGGATTTGAACTCAGATCCTCCTGAATCCAGGGCCAGTGCTCTATGCATTGTGCCACCTAGCTGCCCCCTCTACAGTTAATTTTTGTCCTTCCTTTTCCAAGCTATTAACTCTCTCTTGCATATCTCTCATTTCTTTTCCCAATTTTTCTTCTACCTGTCTTATTTGACTTTTAAAATCCTTCTTGAACTCTTCCATGATGGCTTTTTTGGGCTTGAAACCAGTTCATATTACCCTTTGAGGTTTTAGATGTGAGTACATTGACAATGTTGTCCTCTTCTGAATTTGTGCCTTGATCTTCCCTTTCCCCATAATAAGAAACTATGGTCACTTTCCATTTCTGCTTTTTGTTCATGGTGTTTGCCTATTCTCTGATTTAAAAAAAAAAGTTCGTCTCTCCTGCTAGAGTGAAAGGTGCACTTACCCAAGCTTCTTTACCTGCTCACTGGGGCCTTGCACTTGAATGTTTGTCTCCTGCTCACTCAGGCTTTGCCCAGGGATGTTTCACTGCTGATGGATGTCTGTCAGCCTGGAGCTTTGCCTCTTGGAGTTGTGCTGAAATACTGGGTGATTTGGCTGCTGGGGAATGCCATTACCCATGGTGGTTTTCAGAGCTGGTGTCTACTAGTTCCCCTGCCTCTATTGAGGCTCTCGGGGGTCCTGATGTTTGCACTTTCCTGGTCCACCGACTTGGGTCTCAGTATCTGTTATGCTGAGGTGGGGCTTGCTGCTGGCTTGCTGTCCTGTACTGCACTCCCACCCCCAGAGCAAGAGGAGCCTTTCCCATTAATCCTCCAATCTTCCTGGGCTACAAGACTGTTGCACCCTGTCTTTTTGCTGGGTTGATGTTTTCTGGGCTTTTAGAGGTCAATAAAGGAGGGTGAAAGAGACTTACTTCTTACTCCACCATGTTGTCTCCTGGAAGTGGAACCAATCTTCAGCCTTCTTGATCTCTCCATAGACTTTGACATTGTGAAATATCCTCTACTTCTTGATATCCTTTTCTCTCTAGATTTTCATGACACTGATTTTTCCTGATTCTTCTCCCACATGTCTGCTCACATCTTTTTTTTTCTGTAGGCATATTTTATAATTTTTATTTGTTTATTACTTATTAGTTTTCAACATTCACTTCCATAACATTTTGAGTTCCAAATTTTCTCCCTGTCTCTCCCTTCTCCCCATCCCAAGACAGCATGCAATTTGATATAAGCTCTACATATTCATATTGAACCTATTTTCACATTAGTCATGTCATAAGGAACAATTAGAACCAATGGGAGACACCAGGAGAAAGAAGAAACAAACAAAAATAAATTTAAAAAAGAGCAAGCAATATGCTTTTATCTTCATTCAGACTCTATAGTTCTTTTTCTAGACAGCATTTTTTTTATCATGAGTCCTTTGGGACTCATCTTGGATCCTTGTAGAAGAGATGAATCTCTCAAAGTTAGTCATTGACATTGTGACTCTTCCTTGTACGATGTTCTCCTGGTTCTGCTCATTTCACTCAGCATTAGTTCATGTAAGTCTATCCACGTTTTTCCGAAGTCCTCCTGCTCATCATTTCTTATAGTATAACAGTATTCCATTACATTCATATACCACAACTTGTTCACCCGTTCCCCAACTGATGGGCATCCACTCAATTTCAAGTTCCTTTAGGATAGAAGTGGTATTGCTGGGGGAGGCAGAGCCAAAATGGCATAGTGAAAGCAGTAACTTGCTTGAGCTCTCCCCCAAACCCCTCCAAATACCTATAAAAAATGGCTCTAAACAAATTCTAAAGCAGCAGAATCTACAAAAAGACAGAGCAAAACAAATTTCCAGCCCAATACAACCTGGAGGGTTGATGAGAAAGGTATAGTGCAGGGCTGGGAGATGAGCTCAGCTTGGCGTAGGCACATAGGCCACAATGAACCTGGAGCAGGCCTCAGAAGACTGAATCACAGGCAGTTGTGGCAGTTTCCAGACCTCTCAACCCGCAAACACCAAAGCAACTTAGAAGGTCAGTGACAAAAGTCTGTTTCTGTGGTGAAAGAGAAGCTAGGTCTCAACCTCTGTTCCCCAGGGAGCACAGCCCTGGGGCAGTGGCTGCCTCCTGAGCTTCTAGTGCACAGACTGAGTGGGAATCAGGTGGCTGATCAGAGGGTGGATTGCAGGGATAGCTTTGCCAGTGCTGAGGCAGGAATCTCTTGCTTTGCCCATGCTTGGATGTGGGTCACAGTCCTGAGGGTTGGTCCTGTGGCAAGGAGGAGTGCTGGCGTGGTGGAGTTTGTAGTGGCAGTGAAGAGCAAATCTTCCTCACAGTTCTAAGACAGAAAAGAGTGCTTGTGGTCACTCATAGACCAGAGCACAGGACAGGAAATGAGTAAACACCTCACCTATTATTATACCACCTTGGAAGAAGTGGAAATTTACAGGTCCCTAGAAGTATCTCTTAAAACAGCTGTACAAACCCCTGAATCTTGGGAGAGTACATTCTCCATATTGGAAAGATACCTCTACCTTAATAGTTTAAAATTCAAGTAATTGACTGGGATCATAGGCAAACCTTGCAAGAAGTGTCAGACCATAGAATCATTTTTTTGGTAAGAAAGAAAATCAAAACATACAACCAAAAGAAAACAACAATGTCAAAGCTCCAACATCCAAAGCCTTCAAGAAAAATATGAATCAGTCCCAGGCCTTGGAAGAGCTCAAAAAGGAGTTTGAGAAGCAAGTAAGAGAAGTAGAGGAAAAACTGGGAAGAGAAATGAGAGTGATGCAAGAAAATTATGAAAAACAAGTCAACAGCTTAAGGAGACCCCCCCAAAAAAACTGAAGAAAATAACACCTTAAATAATAGCCTAACCCAAATGGCAAAAAAGGTCCAAAAAGCCATTGAGGAGAAGAATGCCCTAAAAAGCAAAGCTGGGCAAATGGAAAAGGAAGTCCAAAAGATTACAGGAGAAAATACTGCCTTAAAAATTAGAATAGAGCAATTGGAAGACGGTGACTTTATGAGAAATCAAGACACTGTAAAACAAATCCAAAAGAACGAAAAATTAGAAGACAATGAGAAATATCTCATTGGAAAAACAACTGACCTGGAAAATAGATCCAGGAGAGGGAATTTAAAAATTATTGGACTATCTGAAAGCCATGATCAAAAAAAGAGCCTAGACATCATTTTTCAAGAAATTATCAAGGAAAACTGCCCTGATATTTTAGAACCAGAGGGCAAAATAGAAATTGAAAGAATCCACCCATCACCTCCTGAAAGAGATCCCCAAAGGAAAACTCCTAGGAATATTGTAGCCAAATTCTAGAGTTCCCAGGTCAAGGAGAAAATACTGCAAGCAGCCAGAAAGAAACAATTCAGGTATTGTGGAAACACAATCAAGATAACACAAGATTTAGCAGCTTCTACATTAAGGGACTGGAGGGCATGGAATATAATATTCTGGAGGGCAAAGGAGATAGGATTACAACCAACAATGACCTACTCAGCAAAACTAAGCATAATCCTTCAGGGGAAAAAATGGTCATGCAGTGAAATAGAGGACTTTCAGGCATTCTTGATGCAAGACCAGAGTTGAATACAAAATTTGACTTTCAAATACAAGACTCAAGTGGAACATGAAAAGGTGAACAGGAAAGAGAAATTATAAGAGACTTATTAAGGTTGAAGTGTTTACATTCCTGCATGGAAAGATGATATTTATAACTCATGAGACCTTTGTCAGTATTAGGGTAGTTGGAGGGAAAAAATTATTTGTATGTATATATAGATATAGATAGGTAGATAGATGATAGATAGATAGATAGATAGATAGATAGATAGATAGATAGATAGATAGATAGGTAGATAGATAGATAGATAGATAGATAGATAGATAGATAGATAGATAGATAGATGGATGGATGGATGGATAGATAGAGGGCACAGAGTGAGTGGAAGATGAAGGGGTCACATCTGGAGAATAAAATTAAGGGGTGAGAGAGAATTATACTGGGAGAAGGAGAAAGGAAGAGGTAGAATGGGGTAAATTATCTCACACAAAAAAAGAACAAATGGCTCTTACAGTGGAGGGGAAACAGGGAAAAATGAGAGGGAATGGGTGAACCTTATTCTCATAGGATTTGGCTTAAGGAGGGAATAACATACACACTCAATTGGGTATGGAAATCTGTCTTATCCCATAGGAAAATAGGGGGAGAAGGGGACAAGACAGCAAGGGAATGAAAGAGAGGAGGACAGGTTAGGAAAGGGAGTCATCAGAAGCAAACACTTCTGAGGAGTGACAGGGTCAAAAGAAAGAATAGAAAATATGGGGGGGATAGGGTTAAGACAAATAGAGTTAGTTTTTCACAACATGACTACTATGGAAGTGTTTTGCGACACTGCACATGTATAACCTATATTGAGTTGCTTGCCTTTTCAATGAGGGTGGGTGGGGAGGAAGGAAGGGAGAAAATTTGGAACCCAAAGTTTTAAAAACATATGCTTAAAAAATGTTTTCACATGCAACTGGAAAATAAGAAATACAGGAAATGGGGTACAGAAATCTATCCTGCCCTACAGGAAAGTAGAAAGGGAAGGGGATAAGAGAAGGGTGGGAGAGATAGAAGGGAGGGCAGACTAGGGGGAGGGATATTCAGAATTCACGCCATCTTGAGGTGAGGGGAGGAGTGAGACAAAAATTTGAAACTCAACATCTTGTGGGAGTAAATGTCGAAAACTAAAAATAAATAAATTTAAGAAAAATAAAAAATAAAATAAGGGGAAAAAAAAGAAGTGGTATTGCTGGGTCAAAGGGTATGCACAGTCTTATAGCCCTTTGGGCATATTTCCAAATTGCTCTCCAGAATGGTTAGATCAGTTCACAACTCCACCAACAAGGCATTAGTGTTCCAATTTTCCCACATCTTCTCCAGCATTTTCCTGTTTTGTCATGTTAGCCAATCTGATAGGTGTGATGTGGTACCTCAGCTGCTCATATCTTCCTATTAACTTTTGCAGAATGTTCATCCATGGCATGACCACTGAGTGAGACATGCCCTAAGTTTTTGTCCTGGCCCCTTTTATTTTCTTCCTTCACATCATTTCACTTGGTGATCTCATTACCTCTCATGGATTCAATTATGTCTTCTATCAGATAATTCTCAGATCTATTTATCTAGTTCCAGTTTCTCTCAGTACCTCAAATTAAACATCTCTGACTGTTTTTTGGGTATCTCAAACTAGACATCTTGTATAGACATCTTAAATTCAACATATCCAAAATGTAACTCATTATCTTTTCATCCAAACCTTCTCCTCTTCCTAGCCCTCTATTACTCTAGAGAATACCACAATCCTCCCAGTCACATAGTCTGGCAACCTAGGTGACATCCTTGAACCCTTCAAAGTCTCTCATCCTTCCCTATTCAAAAAATTATCAAGTCCTAAAACTCCTACCCTAGTAACATCTCTTGTATTGGCCTCTGACATTGCAACCAATGTGGTGCAATTCCCCATCACCTCGAGCTTTTTTGGTTTGCCTTTCTGCTTCATATCTCTTCCCACTCTAGTCCATTTGCCACTTGCCTGTCACATTGATACTCCTTAACAAAATCTGACCATGCTACCTCCTGATCTCCCCATTCATTCTACTTAAATGGCTCCCTGAGGCCTCCAGAATGAATTTTTAAACCTTCCATAACCTGATCCTTTTCAGTATTTTCACCCCCTACAGAACTCTACAATCCACTGACACTGAATTCTTTAATGTCCCTTGAATAAGGCAATCCTTTTCTTAACTGGGCATTTTTACTGCCTTTTTTAAGTGTGTGGAACTTTCTTCTTTCTCATAACTACTTCCTAGCTTTCTTGGTTTCCTCCAAATCCCCCCTTCTGTAAGAAGCTTTTTCCAGTTTTCCTTCTCTCTGAAATAATCTCCAGTTTACTCTGTGTCTATCTTATTTGTACATAGCTATCTGCATGTTGTCTCCACTGTTAGACTGTAAGCTTCTTTGCCTTTAAAAAAATTCCCAACATTTAGTATTGTCCATGGTAGCACATACTAAGCACTTAATAACTGCTGGTTGATTGAGGTACTCAGGCCATTCCAGGATTGGCTCAGGATTGGGAAATAATAAAACATTTGTGGAGCATAAAATGCAATAAAAGCAAAATATACAATGGAATAAAATCATTACTAGCAAAAGCCTACCCTGATCCCCCTCCACCTCTGCATTTCAGAAGCACAATAGTGTTGGTTCATAAATATGCCAAATTTCAGGAATACCAACTACTTATAGACTGTTTTCTTTCTTTGATTGTCTGTTTATCCCTAGACCTCTGAACAAAAAAAAAAAATCCTGAGATTGGCCTCCTTGCCTCCTTAAAGGGAAACTATCTTAAGCCTACTTAAAATGTTCCTATCACAATCCTAACTGCCCCTTCCCCAAAAGGGGAGCCATGTGGTCCTTGATAAAACAATGATTTATTTAATGAAGTTCTTGAGTTATACCCACAGAGGTAGGTAGGGAAAGGCCAATAAGCTAGGGGCCAAGAAATTTTAGTTGTACTATATCCTTGTCCCATGTCTCTTGACTGACATTAGAACCTCAGTGTAAGCCTAATACAGAGGAGAGATATAACCAGCTGCCATTAAAGTCTTAAATGACAGAAATAAATAGCTTGGCTAATATTCACAGTGCCCACTAGCTGATGCATTTAATTTATTTAATTTTTTTTTTATTGGAAGCATTTGAATTGTGAAAGAGAAGAATAGATTTTTAAAAGAAAAAGTGAATTTTTTGTAAGAGTTCAAAAAAAATGACTATCATACTTCTTGCATCTTTTTTCTGTGCAGGCACTTACACATCTTTTTTTTGTGAAGGACAAACAAAATCTTACTTTGACAATCTCACACTTTTTAGGCTGTCATTCTACTAACCTATACTTTAGGTGTATAGATAGAAATCAGTCTCAGAAATCAAAATGAGAACACTTGTTTGAGATGAAATTGTTCAGGATTCCTAGTCTCTTCCCTATACTGAGAGGTTTAGTGCTTTCTGTTTTGTCATTGAAAGCTCACTTGGAAGCTAGGCAAGCTTTGAACATTCTCTTTCTCTGTTATTGTAAAATGGCCAGCTATCCAGCTCCTTTTCTGAAGAGCACTGCTTTTCAACAATAGGGAAAACTAGAGATGCAACTAAGGAACTGAAAGAAGTTGCTGCATTATAGCCTAAGTAAAAAAAAAAATTGGATGTGTTCTACATGAAAGAATACAAATTTGACAACTGAGTCATAGGGTGGGAAAAGGGAAAATCAACTCTATTGCTCTACTTTAACAGTCTGAAGGACTTCTTTTATAACCTTCAAGTCACTAAGCTTATGGTCTGGTGAGGCACACTTAAAGGCCCGAGTTTACCATAATTCTGCTTTTTGAAGTATAGCTATGAAACATGGATAGACTGTGATTATGGTAATGATAGATAAAAAACTTACTAACAATCAGCTGGGGATCAGATTCCAGCCCTATTCTAAAAAGGAAAAAGTCATTCTCTCCTATGTGTCTCCCAGAACTGTCCTATGCCTCCCCTGATGGATGACTGTAGCCTAATAACTATAAAAAGGACAGCCACAACTGGCATTTATATAATTTTTTTTAAAGATTTGCAAAGTATTGTTTATCTATTAACTCATTTGAACCTCAGAATGTTGTTGTGGAAGGGCTGCACCCAGACATCGCAGTGCTGGGAATCAGTTGCAAGCTACATGAAAATTACTGTGCTCTATTCTGCTCCCTAATTTAGGTTCCTTGGTCAGAAAAAGCAGAACTCTAGCTAAGCTTCACATCCAAGATAAAGTTTCAATGCCAGGGCCATAATCCCAAGAAAAGTGAGGGGTATATTTGACAGAATAAAATAAGGATAACACAAGAAGGATCAGAGGATTTCAAATATGATATTCTGGATGGTAAAAGAGCTAGGATTACAACCAAGAATCACCTACCCAGTAAAGTGGGGCGTAATCCTTCAGGGTGGAAGTGGTAATTCAATGAAATAGAGAAATTTTAAGCATTCCTGATGAAAAGACCAGAGCTAAAAAGAAAACTTGACTTCCAAATACGAGACTCAAGCATAAAAAAGTAAACAGAAAAGGAAAAACAAAGGATTTAATAAGGTTAAACTGTTTACATCCTTATGTAGGAAGATGATACTTGTAACTCATAAGAACTGTCTCATTATTAGGGCAGTTAGAAGGAGTATATGTAGACTGATGGCACAGGTAGGAGTTGAATATGATGAGACAATATGTTTACAAGTAAAATTAAGGGGTGAGAAAGAGGAATGCACTGGGAGAAAGTGAAAGGGAGAGGTAGAATGGTTTAAATCATCTCACATAAAAGAATCAAGAAAGAACTATTACAGTGGAGGGGAAGTTGCCAAGCTGAGAAATAAGTATATTCTTCTTTCAAATTCAGTGACCTCCAGAAGTCTATCATGGCCAACTTTCCTCAAATTATATTCATCTCCTTCATTTTTTTTTCTTGTTTATTTTATGGTTAGACTTACCTAGGCCTAGGAGAGGTAAATTGAAATCTGCCATATTGCATCTTTTTACTGTCTGTTTTATCTTGCAAGTCATTGAAGTTTTCCTTCAATAATTCAGATTTTATGTCATTAGGTACGTATATGTTCAGTACTGACAGTCTATGGTATATTTTAACAAAAGATATTTCTTCAGTTTTTCTCTTTTAATTAAGTCTAATTTTTTTGCATTTATTTTGTCTGAGATCGTGATTGCTACTAGATTCTGCTCCAGTCCCTTATTTTATTTCTTATAAACACTAGCTTGTTGGATTCTGGTTTCTTATCTGTTCTACTATCTTCCATTTTATGTATAATTTCATACCATTCACATCCACAGTTAAGATGGCTAATTATGCATTTCTCTCTACCCTATTCTCTTATTTTTTATCCTTCCTTTTTTTTTTTACCCTGTCACCTCCTCATGAGACTGTTTGGCTCTTGACCATTGCCTTTCTTAATATACCTCCTTACTCCTCCATTCCTGTTTTCCTTTAACCTCTTTACCTCCTGCTTTCCTATAGGGCAAGACAGATTTCTATATCTAATTGAGTATGCATGTTATTCCTTCTTTGAGCCAATTCTGATGAGAGTATGGTTCAAGTGTTCCCCACAACCTCCCAAAGGGAAAAAAAGACCAGACAGATTAACAAAGTAATTCTACCAAACATTTAAAGTACAATTAGTTACAATACTACATAGATTGCTTGGAAAAATAGGTAAAGAAAGGGTCTACCAAATTCCTTCTACAACATAAATATATCCTTGATACCTAAATTAAGGAATCAAAACAGAGAAAGAAAATGATAGATCAATTTCTTTAATAAATATTGATATAAAAATTTGAAATACAATATTAGTAAGGAAAACCACTAAAATATGTCAGAAGCATTATTCACTAAAAACAGGCTAGATTTATACCAGGAATCCAAGACTGGCTCAATATGAGGATAACTATAAACATAACAGTTGATATTAACAAGAAAACCAATATCAATCACATGAGTTTTTCAATATATACATAAAAAGTTTTTGACAACACAATAGCCATTCCTGTTAAAAACAATAGAAAGCACATGAATAAATGGAGCACTCAAAATAATTTTTAAAAAATTTCAGTTGTTTCAGTGATGTTTGACTTTTTGCGATCCCTTTTGTGGTTTTCTTACAAAGCTACTCAAGTGTTTTGCCATTTCTTTAACTCAGATCATTTTACAGATGAGGGAACTGAGGCAGAGTTAAGTGACTTGCCCAGAGTCACAAAGATAGTAAGTGTCAGATTTGAATTCATGAACATGAATCTTCCTGATTTCAAGCCCAGTGTTCTATCCACCGCATTATCTAGCTGCCTCAAAATAATTAGTAGCATGTATCTAAAATGAAAAAGTAAGCATCATCCATCATGTGGACAAACTAGAAGCCTTTTAAATAAGATCAGTGGTGAAGCAAGTATGTTCAAAATCACCATTATTACTTAATATTGTACTAGAAATGGTAGGCATGACAATTAAACAAGAAAAAAATTAAAGAATAAGCAAAGGCAATGAGGAAACAAGAATATTGCTTTTTGCAGATGATATGGTCATTTACCTAGAGAACACTAGAGTTTACTGAAAATAAATAAATAAATAAATTTTGAAACAATGAACAACTTCAGTAAAGTTGCAGAACATAAAATAAAATCACACAAATCATATACATTTCCATATATCACTCAAAAAAAAATATCTGGCAGGTAGAAATAGAAAGAGAAATCCTCTTTCAAATAACAATAAACTGGGGAGCCAAGATGGCAGAGGAAAAAGGTAGTTACTTGCATCCTCCCCTATCAACCTCTGAAAACCCAGAAAATATCACCCCAGAAAAAAAACCCTGGGACAACTGAACTAGAAGAAAGACAGGAACAGCAGTGCAGCAGCCCAGCAAACCGGTCTCCCAGTGCCTCAGCAAAAATAAGTGAAGCAGCACTACAAAGGGCCCCAGGAGGATAAGCACCCTGCAGCATTCATCTGAAAGGAGCTGAAGAAAGCAACCTACAGTCTTCCTAAAGTCCCAGCCTTGCTGATTCCAACCCAACACCAAGTAAGTTGCCAGAACCCTACAGCCTCCAACTGTCAACCAGGAGGAGATCTTGAAGCCCAGGTGGTAGAGCTGGCAAACACCAACACCTTGACCTCTGAGTGCCTCAGTGAGGGTGGAGGAACTGGTGGAAACCAGCTCAGAAAACCACCAGGTGCCTCGGCACTCTACCACAAAGGAATCTCCCAGTGCATTACCAGAAAAGAGGGAGGCAGCATTGCAAGGGGCCCCAGGTAGATAAACACCCTGCAGCACCCATCTAAAAGGAGCTGAAGAAAGCCAAAGTAAAGGAAAAGCAGGCAACCTAGAACTGCCTGAAAGTTCCAGCCTTGTTGATTCCAGCCCAACACAAGGTAAGCTGCCATAACCCTACAGCCTCCAATTGCCAACATAAGAGGCCCCAGCACACAAAGGCAGTGATCAACACCTAGGCTCCCAACACAAGAAGCTTGGCTCAGTGCCCTCTGTTCCCCAGCAGGAGAGCTCAATCTCTTTAAAGGCCAGGGAATAAAGAAACCATGAGTAAAAAGAAACATACCATAGATTCATATTATGAGAAGAGTTAAGATAAAGACAGAAATTCTGAAGAGGACAACATTGTCAACAAACCCACATCTGCAACATCAAAAGGAACAAGAACTGGTCTGAAGCCCAAAACACCTTCTTAGAAGAGCTCAAGAAGGATTTTAAAAGTCTAATGAGAGAGGTAGACGAGTCCTTAAAAAATACTATTGGCCAATTGAAGAAGGAATGACAAAAACTAACAGAAGAAAACAATCTGTTAAAAACTAGAATTGGACAAATGGAAACTAATGAGTTTATGAGAGAGCAAGAATCAGTCAAACAGAAACCTAAAACAAAAAAGATGAAAAAATGGATGAAAACATAAAATTCCTCATTGGTAAAACAACCGACCTGGAAAATCAATCCAGGAGAGACAATTTAAAAATTATTGGACTACCTGAAAATCAGAAAAAAACAGCCTGGACAGAAGCTTTCAGGAAATCATAAAGGAAAACTTCCCTGAAGTCCTAGAACCAGAAGGTAAAATAGAAATATGCTCAACACCTGAAAGAGATCCCAAATTGACAACACCAAGGAATATAATAGCAAAACTCCAAAATTACCAGATGAAAGAGAAGGTGCTGCAAGCAGCCAGAAACAAACAAATTAAATACCAGGAACCACAGTCAGGATTACACAGTACCTTGAGGCTTCTACATTAAAAGACCGAAGGGCATGGAACATGATATTCCATAAGGCAAAGGAATTTGCATTGCAGCCAAGATCAACTACCTGGCAAAAATGAGCATGAATTTTCAAGGGAGGAGATGGATATTCAATGAAATAGGGGACTTCCAAACCTTCATGATAAAAAGACCAAAGCTCAACAGAAAATTTGATCTTCAAGTACAAGATTCAAGAAAGACATAAAAAGGTAAATGGCACAGAAAGATACAAAATGTTGTTAATAAGGGCGGACTGTTTACATCCCCACAAGGGAAAATGACACTTGCAACTCTTGAGAACTGCATTGTTATTACACCATGTTAAAGGAGTATACATAAAGGGGGTGGATATTAGTTGACTTTGATGTAATGATTTAAAAAAAATCTAATCAAGTGGGTTAAATGGATCAAAAGTAAGTGAATTAGTCTGATCTTAGAAAATGTACTGAGAAAGGAGGAGGCAGACAAGGGTAAATTGCATTACAGGAAAAGACAGAAAATCCTATTACAACACAGGGAAAGAAGGGAGGGGGGTGAGCATTGTTTGAACCTTACTCTCATCAGATTTGGCTCAAGAAGGGAATAACATAATCACGTTAGGTATAGAAATCTAACACCCTATAGGCAGTAGTAGGGAAAAGGGGAAAGAAAAGGGAGGGAAGAAGCAGTAAGGGCAAAGGGGAAGAAAAGGGAAAGTGGTAATAGAAGTGAGGAGAGACTGAAGGAGGCGGTGGTCAAAAGTAAAACACTGGTGGGGGTGAAAGAGAAAGGAGAAAGAAAAGCATAAATGGCGAAAAAAAGATGGAGAAAAAGACACAGATGGTAATCATAACTGTGAAAGTTGAATTGCTATCTTTTTTTTCTCTTCTGTTGAGTTTTATTTCCTCTTTCTGATGGTTCCTACTATTGGTTCTAATTTTTACTTACAACTTCACTAATGTGAAAATATGTTTAATAGAAATGTAAACCTATAGACTATAGCAGATTGTGCACTGTTTTGGGGAGAGTGGTGGGGAGGAAGGGGGAGAAAAATTTTAAACTCAAAAGCATTTGGAAGTGATTGTTGATGAATCAAAATAAATTAATAAAAGAAAAAAAAGAAAATGGGGATTATAATAGCACCTAAAAATATACATTTGTAGTTTTAACTGTTAATGATGAAAAAAACAAATAACAATAAACCACATAAAATACTTGAGTCTATCTGCCAATAAACACAAAAGAACTTTATGAACATAATTACAAAGCAATCTTCATGCAAATAAAGACATATTTAAACAATTTGAGAAATATTAACTGTTTATGGAGAGCCAAGTCAATATAATAAAAAATTATCATACTTAATTTATTATTTATTCAGTGCCATAACAATGAATTAATTTATAGTTACTAAAAATTGCAAATTCTTCTGGAAGAATAAAAAAAAACAATACAAGGGGAATCAATAAAAAAAATGGAAAGGAATGGGGTCTAGCAGTACCAGGTCTCAAATTAAACTGCAAAATTATAATCATCAAAACCATTTGGCACTTGGTAAGAAATAAAGGTTGATCAGTGGAATACCTTCTTGTGTGTGTGTGTGTGTGTGTGTGTGTGTGTGTGTGTGTGTGTGTGCACATGGTTGTGCATGTGTGTGCATACATGCACACATGCGCCTGAGAGACAGAGAGTGTGTGTGTATATAAACAAGCGAGCACAGTAACTTAGTATTTGATAAATGCAAAGATACCAGTTACTGAGGCATGAACTCTCTATTTGAAACAAACTGTTAGGAAAATGGAAAATAAACTAGCTGTTAACTATAGAATGCCACCTCACACCCTATGCTAAAATAAGATCAAAATGGGTACATGATTTAGACATAAAGGGTGATATCATAAGCAAATCATGAAATGTGGAAGGAATTACCTGTCAGATCTATATATGACCAAATAAGACATAAAGTGGTTCATGGGAGATAAAATGGATAATTTTGATTACATAAGTTTTTTTTTAAATTACTGTATAAACAAAACCAATGCAGCTAGAGTACAAAACTGAAAGAAAAATACTTGCAGCAAATTTCTCTGATAAAGGTGTCATTTCTAATACATACAGAGAGGATAGAGTCAAATTTCCAAGAAAAAACCATTCTTCAACTGACAAATGGTCAATGAATATG
The DNA here is from genome assembly GCF_003287225.1 of Phascolarctos cinereus. NCBI lineage: Eukaryota > Metazoa > Chordata > Mammalia > Diprotodontia > Phascolarctidae > Phascolarctos > Phascolarctos cinereus. The sequence goes on along the minus strand of NW_027555847.1, from coordinate 286,061,108 downwards.
AATAGACAGTTTTGAGAGGAAGAAATCAGTATTAATAATCATATGAAAATTTCTCCAAATCACTAATAATTAAAATTAATAATTAAAATTCTGGAAATCAATTTGGGGCCCAAAAGACTATTAAACTATGTGTACCTTGTAGATCCACAATACTGCTACCAAGTCAGTATAAAAAAGAGAGCAAAGAGGGAAAAGTCCCATGTGTACAAAATATTTGTAAGAGCTCTTTACGTCATGTCAAAGAATTGGAAATTGAGGGACATCCCAATTAGGGAATTATTGAATTGGGAAATGGCTTTAAAAGTTATGATATATAAAATTAATTTTTTTAGTTTTCTTTTTAATTTATGGAACTAGATAATCATTTCCATAACATAGTACAATAAAAAAGATTATCATACATAAAACTGCAAATCTATTATGCACAACTGGCTATTCCTTTCAAATGCACAACAAAATTATGTCATAGATTTGTTTTTCTTTCCTCTTCCCAGCTCTAGAGTTGATTACCATTAGATACAAATAGATTCTCATATATATATACACTATATATATAGATACCTATATATACACCATATACATATATACACACACACATATATACATATATATATGTATATACATATATATATATGTAAAATCATACTATACATACTTCTTTGTATCAGTTCTTTCTCTGGATGCAAATAGTTTCTTTCTTCATATGTCCTTTATACTTAATTAGGGTATTTGTAATAGACAACATAACTTATTCACTCAAAGTCATTCTTAAAATGATTTTGTTGCTATTATTATGCAATAAGTTATGATGAAGAGAATTTTACAATATGAAAAAAATACAATTTGGAATTAATATGTTTGAATAGTTGAGTAACAAAACCACCATCCCATTCCATCTTGGACCACTGCTCTCAAGGAATCAATGGGACCTGTCCAAGAGATGAATATGAGAGAGTGAATCTCTTGAATTGGAGAGGGCGCATCTCTTGGTTGGATCTTAGTCAATAAAAATTTATTAAATAATTATAGATTGAGTGCTGATACTAGAGTCAGAAAGATCCATCTTCCCTGACTTAAAATCTGGCTTCACACATTTACTGTGTGGCCCTGGGCAAGTCACTTAACTCTGTTTGCCTCGGTTCCCTCATCTGTAAAATGAGCTGGAGAAGGAAATGGAAAACCGTTCCAGTGTCTTTGCCAAGAAAACCCCAAATGGGGTTACAAAGAGTTGGACATGACTGAAAATAACTGAAGAACAGCCACAAATGTTCCAAGAATAGTGATAAGAACTGAGGTCATAGAGAAAGGGAAAAGACAGCTGGTTCTCTAAAGTAGCTAACAATGAAATGGGAGAGATAACATGAAGACAAACTAGATTTACACTGAATATGCTGGAAATAATCAAGAGAGCAAAGGCACTAGAATAAAGGGTAATCAGCAAAGCTTTCCTGTAGGAGCTGAGATTTTATCTGAGACTTGAAGGATGCCAAGAAGGCCAGGAAATGAAGATGAGGTGGAGCAATCCAGTTATGAGGGACAGGCAATGAAAATGCCTGGAATCTAGAGATGGAATATCTTGTTCTAGGAATATTAAGTCAACCAGTGTCACTGGATCACTGAGACTGTGGAGAGGGGTTGAAGAAAAAGAGAGAATAAGGTATAAGGAGACCAGAAAGATTGGGCAGGGCTGGGGGAGAGAGCAGGTTAAGAAGGAGTTATAGGAAACATTTGACATGTAACTATTGACATATTCCAAAAGTTGTAGTAGTAGCAAAAACAAATGTGGATTTGAGAGAGACTAATGTTTTTTACTCAATAAATTTTCATTTGTGAGAAATTAATCAATGCAATTTTTTCTTATGTGAATATCCATGATAACCTAGAGAATTTATTTCCTTTTATATTAAATAGCATTTACAGAAGGTTCAGGGGAATGGGGGCTGAAGAAGTTGGGGACACCTGATCTATAGCTTAGTATCAAATAGTATTGAAAACAGTTTCTAGGGGATAGAGTCAAAATGGCAGAGCAATTCAGTTGAAGTCTCCCAATATTCCCCTCCAAACAGCTTTAAAATAGGACCTCAAATCAATTTTTGGAGTGGCAGTCAACAAAATATCAGGGTGAGACATGTGTCTATCCAAATACAAGATAGGAGGTTGGAAGGAGAGGTCTATGACCCCATGATAGAGGGAGTAGAGTTCATGCCACAGCAAGACAAGCAGCAGACCTTGGAGATGGATACAACAGAGAGCAGCACTTTCAAGAGCTCTCAACCCAGAGATGTTAAGGGACAAATGGTCAGAAAGAGATTACAAGAGACTTTTCTGGCACTGGGTGCAGGACCTTATTGAACTGCCTATGTGCAGTACCAGGGCAAAAAGGAGCATTAGCATTTGAGTCTACAGGGGAGCAAGGGCCCTGGAGAATAGTGCTCACAGTTGCAGGGGTGTAGGAATTTGCATAGTCCCAAGGCAAAAAGGAGGATTAACACTTGCAGTAACAGGAGAGCAGAAATCCTGGTGACAGTTTCAGGGTTAAGAAAAAAGCTAGCACTTATGGCTAGATGGAAGCAACATCCCTTCTTCATAAAAACTAGAGCAAAAGCCAGAAGAGCAGTGACCCTGTCTCTCTTTGGATCATAGCACCTTGAAAGCACCAAACACTCACAGATCCCCAGAACTAGCTCTGAAAATAGCAGCACAAAAATCCAGAATCTTGGGACAGTGCCCCCATCACCCTCAGAGCAGGACTCAACTTTAACATAAAATCAAAAGTCAAGAAATAGGCTGGAAAAAATCAAGCAAAGAATAAAACAAACAAACAACAAATACCTGAGCCTAACAATATACCATGAAGACAGAGAAAGGCCAAGACATAAACTCAGAAGATGATAGCAATGTTGAAACAGCTAAAGACAAAGCCTCAAAGCTAAATGCTAATTGGACATAACCCAAAAAGAATTCCTGGAAGAGCACCAAAAAGAAAAGTTTAAAACCAAATAAGAGTAGTAGAGGAAAAATTGAGAAAAGAAATGAGTGATACAAGAAAATTACAAAGAGTCATTGGTTATCGTCTTTGTTCTTTAAGAGAATTAAAATGATATCACTAGGTTAGAGTAAAGGTAGTATGTCCAACTGTGACTGATTAGACCAATATGAGCTTGGAAGGCTCTACCATAGGTAGGGCACAAATAGTCCATATGAACATTTGCAGTGTAGATGTCTCTAAATTTACACATCTCATGTTTCTTTTGAGCTATTGCAATTCTACCTCACTTATAGAAAACAATGTCTTCTTTGATGCAGGCACATCATGCTGGGTGATCTTTTACCACTGTCTCCCATATCATACAATTGATTTCAATGCTCTTCAGTGCAACCTTGACAGTGTCCTTATATAACTTCTTCTGACCACCATGCGAGTGTCTGCAAAACAGTATTTTAGGCAAATGTATGTTTGGCATTCAAACAACATGCTCAACCCATCAAAGTTATGCTCTCCACAGTTGAGCTGAATGCTTGAGAAAAGACCCCAGTGTCCAGTACCTTATCTTGCCAGGTGATCTTCAGAATCTTCCTAAACCAATTCAAATGGAAGTAATTCAGTTTCTTGGTATGTCACTGGTATATTATCCAGAATTCACAGGCATACAATGAGGTTAGCACAATGGCTCAGTAAACCTTCAGTTTGATAAGCAGTTTAGTACCTTTTCTACCTTCTGAGCCTCTCAAATACTGAGTTAGGTCTGTCAACGTATGTATCAACTTCATCATCTACGTGGACGTGCCTGGAAAGTATACTGTAAAATATGGCATTCCAGAAGGCAAAGGAGCTAGGATTACAAACCTGAGTACAATCCTTCAAGGGGGGGAAATGGATATTTAATGAAATAGAGGACTTTCTATCATTCCTGATGAAAAGACCGGAGCTGAATAGAAAATCTGACTTTCACAATACAAGACTCAAGAGAAGCATAAAAAGGTAAATATGAAAGAGAAATCATGAGGGACTCAATAAAATGAAACTGTTTACATCCCTATATAAGAAGATGACACTTGTAACTCTTAAGAACTTTATCATTATTAGGGCAGTTAAAAGGAGACTACATAGACAGAGGGCATCAGTATGAGTTGACTATGATGGAATGATCTCAAAAAAAGGAATGAGAAAGAGGGATGCACTGGGAAAGGGAGGGGGAAGGGAGAAGAAGAATGGGAAAATTTATCTGACATAAAAGAAGTGCACAAGGAAGAATGTTTACAGTGGAGGGGGAAAGAAGGGTGGTGTCAGGCAACCCTTGAGCTTCACTCTCGTTGCAATTGGCTCAAAAAGGGAATAACATACATAATCAATGGGATATAGAAATCTATCTCACCCAACATGGAAGTGGGAAGGGAAGGAGATAAGATGGTGGAGGGGGTGGGAGATGATAAAAAGGAGGGTGGATTAAGGGAGGAATTAGAATCAAAACAGACTTTTGAGGAGAGCTGTTGTTTGTCCTTTGTTCTTGAAGAGGGCCATGGTATCAGGAAGGTGATGCCATGACTTGCAAGTAAATTGGATTGAAGTGAGAAAAGGGTAGCTGTGATCCAGTCTTGCCAGAGCTATTATAGGGTGATCCTGTAATCTTGCCATACAGTCTGTGGCTCTCCTTTCTCAGCAGCAAACTTTGCCCAGTGAGAGCACTGACTTAGCTCTGCTGGCAGCTTGGGCAGAGCTCCCCACCATAAGCACAGACAGCTTTGAGAAACCTGGTTTTAGGTATTAACATCTGCTATTATAATAAACACACACCATTTGTTGAACATCACACTTCACTGTACTCAAATTATTCACAGCACCAACACATGACATTTGACATGAGGAAGACCTGGGTTCACATCCCATCTCAAACACTTCCTAGGTGAACATGTCCCAACCATTCTGGGCTTCAGTTTCTTCATCTGTGAAATGAGGCAGTTGGAATTGATGATCTCCGAGGTTCCTTCCAGTTCTAAAAATAGGCTCTTATCATTCTATCTTTCCACTCAAAAGACCTCAGTGAAAGGTGAAGTAGAGAATAGAAGTATAACTAAGCATCATTTTATAAATGGGAAAACTGAAGCCTCAAGAAGTTTTTGCTTGCTAGTACACAGCTATTAATGACAACTACTGTGTTTGAAATTAGGTATTTATAAATGTAAGTTCAGTGTTTAGTATCTTATTTCACACTAATATAGAGAGAATTGTCCTCTACCATCATGGGAGTTTTCATAATAGTTAAAAGATGAAAATGATAGGGCAATATCTTAAAATGTAAGATGAGAAAGTAATGAAGATTGTTGCACCTACCAAGCATGGTGGAATCATTATTTAACAAGTTTTAGTGACCCTGCAAATCACTGGGTCAAATCTTTATGAAACAATCGACAATGAAGGGGGGGGAAATAGTTCAAGCAGAGAATTTTTGAAAGTCAATATGGCAGTATTTTATATTTTATCTTTTTTTAGATTTATAATCATAAGACTTGTACCAAACTACTGCCTTTAAACTATGTGGCCAATAAGACCTGACAAAGTCTAGATGTGGCTCTGGGAGAGTGGATTTAGTGTAGTGGATTCATATAGGATACCATATAGGTTGGAATTTTGAGTCCATTAGCAATGACTAGGTATTTTTCACAAGCCTCTGAGTTTTTTTCACAAAATTTCCAAAATTCTTAAATGTACTGTAACAAACTTGACAAAAAAGAGACCATGCGGTCGAGGCACTAATATGCAGCTGAGTAGTACTCTCTCATAAAATATTTCAAGGGCAACTAGGTGGCGCAGTGGATAGAGCACTGGCCTTGGAATCAGGAGGACCTGAGTTCAAATCCAGCCTCAGACACATAACAGTTACTAGCTGTGTGACCCTGGGCAAGTCACTTAACCCCAATTGCCTCACTGAAAAGCAAAAAAATAAATAAATAAATAAATAAATAAATAAGTAAGTAAGTAAAATATTTCAGAACTGCTGTTTGTTCAGGAATATGACTTTTCTTCTTTATTTCTGACTATGAAGGGGTGCAATGGGAAGAACATTAATTTGGAGTCAGAAAATGGGGTGAGGTATTTTTTGACTGCTGTTTACTATTTGTGTGAAGAAAGCCATTTCACCACATTTGACCTCAGTGTATGGAGAAGTGTATTGTTCTATGAAGTTCCTTGTAGCTTTAAGTATATGATCCCATGGATCAAGGACAACCTGGTATGAAGTCTTGAGTGATATTCTATGAAGCTCCATTCTAAATCCTGTTCTCAGTGACTTGCAAATCAGAGCTGGAGGCAAAATTCCAGAAACCAGAACTATCTTTTCTCCCACTTTAAGAGATATGTTGGCAATAAATCAAAGCAAAGAGTTCTGGGCTTTTTGTTTGTAAACCTAGGCAAATCCACTGCTGATAAAGAGACAATTCTGCTGTAAAGCAGAGGAATAGTGGCCCAAGTGAGTCTTTGTGGTAGAGCCATAGGTACTCATAGAGCATGGATGAGTTATAAGAAGGGAAGGAAAAGGACTAATGAGAATGCTCACTGAGAGCACATGAACACACCCAGGCCAAAGATGGAAGAATGTGACTTTAGGAACCTCTTGTTCCTGGGTAACTCCTTGTGTGTATCTGAGTTTCCTGAAATCAGGTCTCCTAAAACATGCAAGAGCTTTCAAAGGTCTTAGGAAGCAGTGATTAGATTAGAACAATAGAGGAAATCCAATTAGATGAAATTCAAAGGGAGTAAATGTAATGCCTTTTTCTTGGGTTCAAAAAAATTCATTTTCACAAATGTACACTGAGTCTGTGGTTGTTCCAAACCTACTCTTTCCTACTTCTACCACCTCACTTGGCTCTTTCAGCAAATTATTAAGATTCCTACTTCAAAAAGCAAATAAAGAGTTCCATCTATCAAGAACTCTCTTGCCTTTCTTATTCCACACCTCAAAATCTCAGTGCATGAGATAGCCCTTCATTTTACTACAATTAATCTTTATTTTTTATCTTTCAGTTAGGCATTCAGCAAGTCAATAAGCATTTACCATTTACTGAATGATTATTTTGTGCCAGGCACTGTGCTAAGTTTGGGGGATGCACCAAAAGACAAAAGACAGACCTTGAGGAACTCACATTCTAATGGGAAAATAGGGGAACCATTATATACAAATAAGCTATATACTGGATAGATCGGAAATAATCACTGGAAAGAAGGTACTATAATTAAGAGAGATTGAGAAAGACTTCCTGTAGAAGGTGGGATTTTACCTGCTATTGAAGGATCCAGGGAAGCCAAAAGGCAGAAATGAGGAGAAAGAGCCTCCTGGGTATAGGAGACAGCCAGTGAAAAAGCCCAAAGCTCAGAGATGGAGTGTCTCATTCAAGGAATAACAAAGAGACTAGTGTCACTGGATCAAAAGGTAAATGACAGGGTGTAGAGAAGGGGTTGGCCATAATGTGCAAAAAGATTGAAAAGTTTGGACTAGGATGAGATTATGAAAGGCTTCGAATACTAAATAAAGGATTTTATTGAATCTTAGAGGTGACAGGGAGCCATGATTTTATTGAGTGGGTATGAGGAGGGATGACATGGTTGGATCTGTGTTTTAGGAAAATCACTTTGGTGGCTGAGTGGAAAATGCGCTGAAGTGGGGAGAGACTTGTGACAGCAAGCTACCGCTACAGTCCAGGACTAAACCAAGGTGGTAGCAGTATGAAAGGAGAGAACGGAGTGTGTTTAAGAGATAAATTCATAGACCTTGGCAGCAAATTAGATATGGGGGATAAAAGATAGTGAAGACTACAGAATGACACCTAGATTGTGAGCCTAGGGGACTTGTAGGATGGTGTTGCCCTTGACAAAAATAGGAAAGTTTTGAAGAGCAAAGCTTTTTTTTTTTTTGGTGGGGAGGAGATGATAACAAGTTCAGTTTTGGACAAATGGAGTTTAAGATATCTAGAGGACATCATGTTTGGGATGTCCCACAGGTATTCTATCTCCTTTCCAGGAGCTTATTTTACTTATAATGGTCTTCTCCCTTCCTTCATATATACTGGTTCCTTCTCCATTTCCTGTAAACACACTCAGGTTTCCTGCATACTTAAATTACTTACTTGACCTCACCTTCATACATACTCCTCCATTTAATACCACTGTGCATAACTCCTCCATTAAATACCACCAAGCACCATCTGACTGATCTATGCTTAGAAATTCATTATAGCTTCTGTTTAACCTGGAGGGGGAACATGTGGTTTCAGAATCATAATGGGAACTCTTCCCCAAAACATCCCATAGGAGCTCTGCCTGTATTGGCCTCCAGAAAGCCACTTTGTTGATAAGATCTTTTCTGATTAAAATGCAAATGAAGTTTAACAAGAACAAAAGATAAGCTAAGAGAGTCAAGATCATTTTCCTCTACCCTCCTGGTTTGCATTTCTGCTTTTATCATGTATATTTGTCAGTAGTCAACTTCTTGATTTTTCATGCTGTATTCTGGCCAATAAAAATCCTTACTGTCTCTCTAAAAATTATTTCTTTTCACAACTGCCAAAATGATCATCCTGAGACAAAGGTCTAATAGTATTGCTCTCAGCTAAAACAAAAACAAAAACAAAAACAAAACTTCAGTATCTATCATTGACTAAATGATAAAGTGCAAATTCTTAATTGCTTAGCCTGACATTTAAAATCCTCCAAAATATGGCTCCTATCTACCTTTATGTCTTTATTTTACACTATTTTTCTTGTGGGGGTGGGGGAGAGATTGAGATTATGATCTCGACAAAGAGCAAAAAAGTGAATGTTTCAATACACAGAGAATAAAAAGAAAAGATTCTGTATGATACTGTGTACTTCTATTATGTACACTTTGTGCTTTTGAAGAAAAATAGACTAAACTTAACATGATAGTAAAAAAAACTGTTCTACACTGTGATTCCTTCTGAATTTCCTTCTGCTCTCTTCTATTTTTTTATGATATTTCAATGATACTTTTATTTCATTTCCTTTTTTCATTTTTACATCATTTTTATCACACACTCACACCAACTGTGATCCTCTTTGAAACCTTCTCTTGTATAATTATAGTCAATCAAAATGAATACATTAATCATATCTGAAAATATACATCCCATTCTGATGTCCATCAACACTCTATCAAGTGGTGGGAGACATGCTTCAGCATTTGTCTTCTAAATTCATGCTTGGCCATTGAATTGATTATAATTCTTAAATCTCTCAAAGTTGTTTTACTTTAGCTTTTGTAGTCATTTTGTAATTTTTTTCCTTCATTCTGTTCATTTGACACTGTCTTCTTTACACTGGCATTTTAAGTCACAAGACTCATTGGCATCCTGAAATTAAAGCTCAATGGGAAGAATATATTTAAAGAAATTAGCATTTATGCAATCAACACCCATCTTAATAAATGCATTTGAAATGGCAAAGCTGACCATTTGAAAAGTATCTATTTGAAAAAATTCTTACCATATCAACTAAAGAGGCCCTGTTATCCTAAGACAGCCACAGAATGTTTAAAAATCTCATCAAGAAGAAGAAGAATATTGACAAACTTATGGAAATACTTCTGGGAAAAAACACTCCACTGAGTAAAGGCTGATGATAGATATATGCCATTGGATTTGTTGAATATAATTGAAAGTGGTTTAGGCTTCATGTGTTTCAGTTTCATAGACATCAAATGAAGCCAATGAAATGGCTGAGAGCCTAAAGGGGAATTAAAGGGCCCTCTATGGTTGGCATTCACATATACTCAAGCAGCTATAGGTCTACAATTAAATGTCAACCAAATAAATGGCTGTCATGTGGATTTGTTTATAAAAATGAACAAGTTTATGAAAGCAATTCTGGGCCAGTTCATTGTTAACAGAAATTATATCTGGAGCCCAGACCAAGTGATCAATGCAAATTTTGCAACAAGATAGTCAAAACTGTACAATGTATCACTATACACTATAAAAATGATCACTTTCTGAATATCCGGAAAGACCCAAAGATAGTCAAAATTATGTAGCAGAAGTTTGCTATCATGTATAGACTAACAGTGGATAAATAATCGTCTTACAAATGTAGACCCAAATTATTCTTGAGAATTCAACCAATAAACTGTATTGGAATTAGTGCATCATCACACAAGAACTGCTGATCCAATCACTGAGACAAAACATTGATGTATAACAACTTAAGAACATTTTGAAAATGTCAGGTACTGCATATTCATAACCTCAAAAGTACACGAAATGAAAATCTTTGAAAATAAAGGGATAGTGGAAGAAATCAAGTCCCTGTGGGAGGGAACAGGTTGAAATACTGTGTCACACCTATCATTCTCTCTGCTATTGGAGTTTTCCCAAAGATGTTTTCAGTGAGCCTACAGAAAATGAGCTTATATCCCAACACATTTATTTAATTAGAAAAAGCAGTCATTTTTTTACTACCTGTGGAAGTTTGCCAAACATTACAGATGATGGAACGTAATAGCAGGATGATGACTTGTTCTGGGACTATTTCTATCTGAACTCTACAAAATAAAAAAAGAAACTATGATAACAGCAAAAGCAACATGATCTCAAACCACAGTTTATAAACCAGGAAGCAGTGAACAAATATCAGAGTCACAAAGATTTATTTAGAGAAAAGGAAGGATTTATAAGACCAGTACAAAACTAGGTCATGGCTATCAGTAACTACCAAAAAGCCATTTTTAGGTGTCTGGACTTATTGATCAATGCAGATTTTTCAATGAATGACCAAAAAACTCCATCTCATATAACTGCAGATACCAAATGCCTAGAAAGACACTATCAACTGGTCCAAATTTTATATCAGAAGCTCATTAGCCTTCACAAATTAACTGACAACAAATACTTCAGCTACAAATCTCTAAATACCCCTGAGGATTCAGCAAGTACATTTGACTGGAACCTGAGCATCATTCAAAGAAAGAAAGAAAGGAAAAGAAAACTGTTGGCCAACATCACCTGAAACATAAAAATCTGATAAAGTTTGTAATGGGCATTCCTGTACCTACTAATCATGACTTCCAATCTATAGGGAATGAAATGCTCTCAAAATATAAAGACCTAACTCCCCAGGAAAAAATCTCCAGGGCCCCACAGATTTACATGTGAATTCTACCAAACATTTAAAGAACAATTAATTCCAATACTATGTATACTATTTGGGAGAATAGGTAAAGAAGGAGTCTTACCAAATTCTTTTTATGATACAAATATGGAGCTGATATCTAAACCAGGAAGAGTCAACACAGAGAAAGAAAATTATAGACCAATTTCTCTCATGAATATAGATGCAAAAATTATAAACAAAATATTATCAAGTAGATTATAGCAACTTATCATGAGGATAATACACTACGACCAGGTAGGATTTATACCAGGAATGCAGGGCTGGTTCAATATTAATAAAATTATCAGCATAATTGAGCATATCAGCACCAAAACTAACAGAAACCACATGATCATCTCAATAGATGCAGGAAAAGCTTTTCACAAAATACAACACCCATTACTATTAAAAACACTAGAAAGCATAGGTATAAATGGAGTCTTCCTTAAAATAATAAATAGCTTGTATCTAAAACCTTCAGCAAGTAAAATATGTAATGGGGACAAGCTAGAAGCATTTCCAATAAGATCGGGGGTGAAACAAGGATGTCCATTATCACCACCATTATTCAATATCATACTGGAACCATTAGCTTTAGCAATGAGAAAAGAAAAAGAAATTGAAGGTAGAATAGGCAAAGAAGAAACAAAGCTATCACTCTTTGCAGATGACATGATGATATACTTAGAGAATCATAGAAAATCAAGTAAAAAACTACTTGAAATAAGAAATAATTTTAGCAAAGTTGCAGGCTTTATAATAAACCCACATAAATCATTGGCATTTCTATATATTACCAAGAAAGCCCAACAGCAAGAGATAGAAAGAGAAATTCCATTTAAATTTACCGTAGACATCATAAAATGTGTAGGAGTCTACCTTCTTAAACAAACCCAGGAACTCTATGAACACAATTACAAAACACTTTTCATACAAATAAAGTCAGGTCTAAATAATTGGAAAAACATCAGTTGCTCATAGGTAGGCCGAGCTAATATAATAAAAATGACAATTCTACCTAAGCTAATTTACTTATTCAATGCCATACCAATCAAACTACCAAAAAAATTATTTTATAGAGTTAGAAAAAATAATAGCAAGATTCATTTGGAAGAACAAAAGGTCCAGAATATCAAGGGAACTAATGACAAGAAATGCAGGGGAAGGTGGTCTAGCAATTCCAGATCTTAAATTGTATTATAAAGCAGCAATTATCAAAATTGCTTGGTACTGCCTAAGAAATAGAGTGGTAGATCAGTGGAATAGGCTAAATGACCATAGTAATCTGTTCTTTGATAAACCCAAAGACCCCAGCTTCTGGAATAAGAACCCACTCTTGAAAAAAACTGCTGGGAAAACTGGAAAAGAGTGTGGCAGAAATTAGGCATTTGCCAAAATCTCCCACCATATACCAAAATAAAGTCAAAATGGGTTCATGATTTAGATATAAAGGCTGATACTATAAGCAAACTGGGAGAGCGAGGAATAGTTTACCTGTCTGATCTATGGAGAACAGGAGAATTCATGACCAAACAAACAAGAGGTAAATAACATTACAAAAAGCAAAATGGATAATTTTGATTACATTAAATTGAAAAGTTTTTGCACAAAAAAAAATATAAAGACCTAGCAGAAGAAATCATATGGAACCAGAATAAAGTACATATTATCTCCATTATCCTTTATGCTACCACAATTGTTCCAACAATACTTTCAATGAACCTGCAGAATATAAAATTATATACTAATGCTATTATACATTTTTTAAAAAGTAATCACTTTGTGTGAAAGAATTATTAAACACTAAAAAAAAATAGTAATTTGTTCCAGGACCATTTCTATCTAAGTTACAAAGAAAAAAATAAAGGGGCAGCTTGGTAACACAGTGGATAGAGCACTGGCCCTGGATTCAGGAGGACCTGAGTTCAAATCTGGCCTCAAACAAACAACACTTACTAGCTGTGCGACCCTGGGCAAGTCACTCAACCCCATTGCCTAGCAAAAACAAAAAAAAAGAAAAAGGAAAAAGAAAAAAATAGAATCACTAAGGTTTTACCATTACTATTGCTGCTGCTGCTACCGTTTCCATTTATTTTTGATAATTGCAAAGTGCCTTTAGAAAAACCCTGTGAGACAAGTGTTATGGCTAGCTACTATTATCCACATTTTTTTCATATAAAGAAACAGACCCAGAAAAGTTGAATGACTTGTTCAGGGTCTCACATCTAGAAAGTTTGTGGATCACAATTCAAACTGAATTTGTCCTGACACCAAATCTAACACTCTATCCATTCTTCCAAGTAACATTACTTTGGCAGGTCAGTAATTTTTAGCTTATTTGGGTATTCTTTTGAAAAAGAGAGAAAATGTAATGTGGTGAATAGAGTGCCAGGTTTGGAGCCAGGAACACTTAGGTTCAGGTCTTGCTTCTGTTACATACTGGCTGTGTGACCCTAGGTAAGTCATTTATTGTCTCAATGTTCTAGGCAAATTTCTAGATTATAAACTGTAGACAAGGTATTGTCCTATGTTGGTGGAGAAAATTTCCTCACTTAGGGTTTCCTTAAACCAATGATATTACAGGTTCATTCATTACCTCCTTACCCTAAGATGCGACCACAGATTTATATTAGATTCCTGGAGCCAATTCCCTTTAAGTAAAATGTGTTTTGTCATAGGTATGCATAATTCCAGATGTATTCATTCAGTTTGCAGGCATTTTCTGGGTTCAGATTACAAACCATCTCTGCCTTTTCAATCTGTGCAATTCTTGTCAGTATTTTCCCAAAAATACTCTACCTAGAAGTTAGACAGATAATTAAACAGGGACCTGTTTTTAAAGAGCTTACAATCTAAAGCATATGCAAATACATGTATGTATGTATGTATTACATATACGTACATATATACATATATAATATACCAAGCTAAAACACAATTACTGCATAATGGCAAAAATAGTGCTATAATATCATTCAATGAAGTCTTTATCTAAGAGTGGGAATTTAAGATATGCACTGAAAGAGGGGTAAAATTTAAGTAGATGGTATTGGGGGAGTTGAAGGAAAAGCATAACACACAAAATAAGAACAAAGGTGCTGAAGGTGGAGAGCATGAAACATACGGTTCTGTTTGGCTGATACATAAAATATGTGAAGGAGAATAGTGTAAGAAAATATTGGAAAAGTAGGGTGGCACTAGATGTGGATGACTTTGACTGAAAGTCTATGCAGCTTAGTCTTTATTGGGTAGTCAATGGAGAAACAATTAAGATCTTTGATCAAGGACAAGATATGATCAGAACAAGCCATCAAGAAAATATATGTGATGGCATATGTAGATGCTGATGTTATCTGTAACTAATATGCCAAGAAGCCCTGGGGGATATGCTGACACAATAGTTATTTACTGAAAATGGAGGATCATGTTTCAGTCTGTACATTCTCTGTGCCTAACCTCTAAAGAGTTCGTTGAATAAAACAAGTGCATATGTGTGTGTGTGTACACATATATGTATTTATGTGTATGTGTATATGTTCATATACACATACATATAAATATGTGTATATGTATATACACACCTACATATGCATATATGTATACATGCAAACAAACATGCATGCATACATAAATAAACATCACTTATATTTTCTGGTTGTGCCTATATCAAGATTTAAAACTGGAAAGTACTCAGTCAAGTCAAAAGACTATATAGTATAGCATTTCTTTTTTTTGTCTGTTTTGTTTTGTTTTTTGCTAGGCAATGGGATTAAGTGATGTGCCCATGGTCACACAGCTAGTAAATGTCAAGTGCCTGAGGTCAGATTTGAGCTCAGGTCCTCTTGACCTCAGGGCTGGTGCTCTATCCACTGCACCACCTTGCTGCCCCTAATATAGCATTTCTAAGACAATTGTCTTTGTTCTTCTAGGTATTTTATTTCCAAATAAGAACTGAGGCTTCAATTAAACTTATTTTATTGTTAAATTTAATATATTTGTGGATCTACTTATAAGGTATCCAGAGAACTGGCCTGCTCTTGTAAGGAAAACTTCAGCTAGCGAAGACATTAGTAAGCACAATTTTGCTCCGATAAAGGTGTAACCTGGATTACTTGGCATGACAGTTCTAATTTCCATGACTGATTTCTGGCTGAAGTAAATAAAACTGCAATAAAAATGCATTGCAATTCCCACTTGGCATTCAAAACAAGAAAAAAGATGATATTAATGTTTTGTGAACTATTATGTATTAGGAGGATAATTTAAAATCATTTTTCTCATCTTTTTTTAAATGAGCAGAAGAAAAAAATCTGTCTTTTTCTTATTCTCTAAGATAACAGGAGAACTTGAATAAGGATTCAAATCTCTGTGCACTCTGCTTTGGATTTTAAAAGTCTTTCTCAGCTGTAATGACTGGTTCTAGTTTTTTATAGCATAGAGACAAGTCCAAGAAAATTTGCAAGACTTCATTGTCAGAAACTCACATAGTCTCATCATTGATTTAGTAAATCAATGAGCTCAGTATCACTCTGAATTGACTGTCATTCTTCCTTCCTAAGAAAGCATGGACAGGAATAATGATTCATAAGACATGGAAGATTATTTAATGAAAGATTTCTTGGATGTTGGCTATGGGTAGAAAACTGTGCTTCCATGAAGCAATCATATCTGTCCTTGGATGTCCTCAATACCCTGCATATAGTTGCAGCAGAGGGGACAGACAAATTGCATTTATTACATTTCAATTTTTATCTCCTTTCTCTTTAACAATGTATTTTCTCTTTAACTCTTCCAATATTGCTAGCTAGGCAGCTCATGACACATCTGCGGAAAGGATGTTCATTTTCACCCAAGCATATCTATGCTATGCACTTATTACCATAATTCTTATTCACAGTTTTAGCATTGCTTTCTGTGAAGTGTTTTACACTAAAAGGGTGAATTTCATCCCAGAATAGAGGAGAAATAAAGTTTTAGGAGAACAAGCCTCTAGATAACCAGATAACTCCACCACCAGAAATGCTGCCAGTATCAGCAAGCCTGATGAGAGAAAAGAAGTTGCAAAGGGCCATGCAAAGGGCTATGTTCTAATTGGAGATTAGACCATATAGGAGAGTATGGAAGGAAGCAGGAGATATTAGAGACAACTTCTTCTATTAACAAATGATTACTTATTTGCTACTCATCCTCTCCTTACCGCCAACCTCCTGTTTCCTTTATCATCTATGTCTGTACTTGGAGTCGTAGGCACAAATATTTTCCTTTCTTCTTCTTCTGTACTCTTCAATTCAGATTCACCCTCAATCTCTAGGATTCCCCATGTGTACCCCTTCTGCTAATCTTCTCCACTGAGCCTTGAGTAACCCCTTTTTTATTTTAAGCAAACTTCCTTACAACCTGAATCCTTCCCCAAATGTTACCTAATCTCCTAAAGGAAACCCAGCTTTCTCCATGTTACTATCCCTGGAGCTTGTCTCCTTTTCTTCTTTATGATTCATTGGGAGAGAAGGAAGGATTGGCCTACATCTCACTCCCCAGATCCTTCTCCATAGGATAATAATCTCCAAATTGCAAAAGACTTTAGATATAATCTAATTCCCCAGGTGAGACAGGAATGTTCTCATATCTAACAAATGGTTATCCAGCTTCTGTTTAGATAGCTTTTGTGATGGGAAATCCACTATCTCATAATATGATTTACTCAATTTTGCAACAACTCCAGTTGATAGAAACCTTTTGTCAAACAGAAATATGTATCTCTATAACTCCTACCAATTAGTAACATCGTATCATATTATATCATATCATATCATTATATTAGCATTAGAGTTGGAGGCAGGAAAACCTGGGTTCTAATCTCACCTCAACTAGTAAGTCATGTCAAGGCAAATTATTTAACCTTAGCACCTACCTCACAGGGTTTTTGTAAAGACATACACACACACACACACACACAGGATACAGATGTATATATACAAATACATGTATATAGACATAATTAATGTATTATACACACACACATATATCACTTTGCAAATCTCAAACCTCTTCATAAATGAAGATGATGAAGATGATGATGATGATGATGACAATGATGACTGGATTCACGCAGAGTACATCTAATAATGTTTCCCTATGTGACAGTCCTTCAAATACTTGAAGACAGTTATAGTATCCTTCCTGTCTTTTCTTTATCCAAACACCTCTATTCAACTTCTTCAAGCTCTGAATAGCTGTGTGATACCTATCATCCTTCCTCTCAGATTCCCTTCAACAGTGATTCAGCCAGATCTGCCCCCTCAGTACCCAAAAGTTTATCATATTTCCCATATCAAGTAATCTTGCTAGATATTAAGAAGCATGAGACGGGAGAGGTGCCCTACAGCACTCAAACTGATGCGAAACTATGTGAAACAGAAAGGAAAGCACTTATAAAAGTGAGGGTAGAATAAACCCAGTCTCCATCAGAGGAAGGCTTCAAAGATATCAATGAGAGGTAACTTAAGAGTTCAATTCTCTCATCATATTTCCTCCCCCAAAAAATAACACACTCACCCTCACACAACAAAGTCAGTAGTGATAAGAGGGAGATTCTTTAAGCAACCTGCCATAGGATAATAACTAAAGACCAGCTCACCATCCAATTGCTATTAATAGTCTCTGATCCTCAGTACTACAGATCCTTATTTTTACTATTAGCCCTCTGTATCATCCTAGACAAAGCTCAAAGAGGAGAGGAGAGCCTAGAAACATGTGACTTCAAATGATGGGAGAAAAAAGGCACTGTTACAGAGACCTCTCAAAGTATCCCTGCAGCAGTGTCGATATGGGTCAGACTCACTACTTAAGAGCCAGGATGCTTTGAAAGAAAAGAAAACAGGTAGCAAGGGTTAGGGGAGGGGTACATCAATGCTGAGCCTACAAAATGAGAAAAGCTGTCAAGGCCAGCATAGGAAAATCAGCAGAATAGGTAGTAACAATAGACAAAAGCTGATTGCAAAGGAGAAAATAACAAATATTTGTGGGGAGTGGGGGAGAAAGGCATACCAATAATAAATTTTTCATAACAAAGGAAATTGAGTCAATATACTCTGGTTTATTTTTCCCTCAGATGGAAAAAAAAAAGGAGTGGAGTACCAACCACTTTTTGTCCCAATAAGAACTAGTGTTAAGATTCATGATGTGTTCTTAAAGAAACTGATCTGCTGAAGCATCGATGCAGTTCATTCCTTGATTTCCTCCTGCTTTATGGTGTCACTTTACAATGCTGTCAAAGTTCATTTTCTTCCCATGAAGTTCAACTCCTATTCCTTTGTCTTTTATGTCTCTCCAGTGCTACTTTCCTTATTTTCCCACCAGACAGAGGGGAGAAAAATGAAAGCCTCACACTGTCTTTTTCTCCTTAGTCCTGAATAGTATTTTACTAGACACTTCCATTTTGTCAATAAGAAAGGAGGTGTGATGTAGTGGCTAAAGTACTGCATATGGAACCAGCAGTTACCAAGGTTTACCTGCCTCTGACACTAAATAATTGTGTGACTATGGGTGAGAAACTTAACCTCTCTGGGTCTGTTTTCCAATCTGCTTTAAAAAGAAGTGGGGGAGGGAGTTGCACTCTATGACCTCTGAGATCTGTGCTAGCTTTAAATTTATGATAAAGAGTTCCCTCATCATCCTGGTATTTGTCTATATTATTCCGTCACCTATAATGTTAATTTGGTAATGAATCATGTGATGAGATTTTTGTCTCTAATAAATTTTCCAATTACATCTTTTGCCCTTTAGATTCTTCAGCCCCTTGATATTATCTTTGTTTTCCCAATGTCTGTCAGTCAAGTCAACGAGCATTTATTAAGAGTTTATTTGATTTATAACAACCCTTTTCATGGTGGCAAAACATTGACAATTGAGGGGATGTCCATTCATTGGGGAATGACTGAACAAGTAGTGGTATATGGATGTAATAGAATACTATTGTGAAATAAGAAATGATGAGCAGACAGATTTCAGGAAAACCTGGAAAAACTTGTATGAATTGATGGCAAGTGAAATGAGCAGACCCATGAAAACTTATCAGCAACATTGTGTGATGATCAGCTATGAATGATTTAGCTCTTCTCAGCAACATCATGATCCAAGACAAGAGCAAAGGACCCATGATAGAAAATGCTATCCACATCCAGATAAAGAACTGGTGGTCTATAAATGCAGATTGAAGTAAACTTTTTTTTCACTTTATTTTTAGTGGGTTTTTTTGGTCTGTTTCTTCTTTCACAACTGTGAAATGTTTTATATTATGGCACACGTATAACCTATATCAAATTGCCTACCATTTTAGGAAGAGGGGAAAGAAGAAAGGGAGGGAGAAAAATCTGGAACTCAAAATATTGTAAAAATGAATGTTAAAAATTGTCTTGACATACAACTGAATAAAACAAAATACTATTAAAGAGTTTATTTGCCAGGTATTGTGCTAAGCACTAAAAGCACAAAGAAAGGCTGAACAACAATAAAAACAACAAAATCCACTCCCATTTTCAAAGAGGTCACAGTCTAATTAGAAGATGATGTGCAAACTACTTACAAACAAGACAGAATTAATTGATGATCATTTCAGAGCAAAGACACTAAGTTTAAAGAGAACTAAGAAAAGATTCTTGAAGGTAGGACTCCAGATAATACTTAAAGGAAAAGTCCACAGGCAAGAAATTTTATTTTAGAATCAAAAAGGTTGTGTGGGGGGGATACTTAGGAATGCTGATCGATAGAATGAGGATATGATTGACTTTTCAATATTTTTTAATCAGTACAAAATTGGCAGCCACAAATATAGGTCTCCTTGCTCCAAGGATAACTAGGTCTTTTATCACTGTGAAATAAAATGAAGGAAAATGGAGAGAGGGAGAGAGGGAGAGATTACTGTCTTAATGATTACTGTTTTTTTTATTATAGTATGGTATTTAGTGGGCAGTTAGGTGGTGCAGTGGATACAGTGCCAAGTTCAAACCTGGCCTCAGACTCTAGCTGTATGACCCTGAGCAAGTCACTTAACCCTGTTTGCCTCAGTTCATCTTTAAAATGAGCTGGAGAAGGAAATGGCAAACCACTACAATATCTTTGCCAAGAAAACCCCAAATGGAGTCACATAGAGACTGATATGATTGAAAAATGACAACTCAAACATGATATTTGATACTAGTAAGCTACTTTCTTCCCACTCTTTTTCATTATTTTCCTTAAGATTGTTGACATTTTTTTCCATTAGATGAATTCATTATTACTTGTGCTAGCTGCAGTCTTTTAGTGGTTTGATTGATATGGCACTGAATAAGTAAATTAATTTAGGTAATTTTGTCATTTTTGTTATATGTAGATATAGATATAGTTATGGCCCAATAATGAGTTATATCTTTCCAATTATTTAGTTCTCTTTTTATCTCTGTAAGGAGAATGTTGAATCTACTTCAATCTTGGTCCACTATGATACACTACCTTTCACCATGACCACCACCAATCCCTGAGCTACTGGGTCAGGGTAGGTGGGCCAGGGATAGACGTTCACTGCCTCTACTTCTATGTGGTGTGATTTAGCAGTAGCAGCATGCTGAGTAACTTCTTGAGTTAGAACTCTATCCTGCCTAGTCTCTGTACAAACTGTTGGTATCTGTCCTTCTCTGACATCTTTACCAGGCTTTTTAAAAGATTTTCAGTATTAGGCAGTTCTATGGAAAGAAGTAGAAATGAAATTGCCCCACTTCTCAGTTCTTTTGTGTAAAAACTAGCCATGTAATCAGGGATAGGTCAAAGCAGAGATCCTAGAGAAGGATGGACTTGTGCTTATATGATGATTTCCATTTATCCTGTTCCAAGTCCAGAAAGCTTACCATGTCATCCCTGATGAGAAGTAAATGACACCATCTGCAAATTTTGAAAGCTGTCTGCAAAAGTACAAAGTTAAAGAAACTTTATGGGGGAAAAAAATCTCCTTTCATTTTTTATATGTCTTTACTTGTTTCAGTAATAAATACTTGTGTGATTTTTTTTAAAAGACCACCATCATGTCTATTTACAAAGATATTTAGGGAAAAGGGAAAAGAATTTATATGTTCTAAAATATTTATAGCAGCCCTCTTTCTGGTGGTAAAGAACTGGAAATTGTGGGGATGCCCTTTAACTGGGAGTGGTTGAATAAGTTGTGGTATATGATTGGGATGGAAAATTATTATGCTGTAAGAAATGATGAGCTCAGTGATTTTAGAAAAAAAACATGCATAGACTTGAATGAAATAATGGAAAATGAAATGAGCAGAAACCAAAGAACATCATATATAGTAACAGCAATATGATTTTTAAGAACAACTTTGAGCAAATAAGTTATTTTGACTGTTATAAAAACCAAAATTAACTACAAAATACACATGAAGGAAAATACCACCTGCATCAAGAGAAAGAACTGATAAATAGAAATATGTATAGAGTGATTTTAGATATATATGTATGCATGAATTATATATGCACACATTTTTGTCTAATTTTTGTCTAATGGTAGCCATCTTAGGTAGGGGTGAGGACAGAAAAAAAGAGGAAAAAAAGAAATTTAGATGATAACTTTATTATTTATTTAAAAGGAATAGAAAATTGTACATAATAGATGTGCGGTCTCATGTGAAATCATCTTTTACATTATATTGTTACTTAAATGTTTTATTCTATAAATCAAAAATAAAATAATTTTAAAGTATTTAGCATATTTAAGACAGCTCCTTTGTGTACTACAATGGGTAGATTCCCAAGTAATTTATACATTCTATAATTACTTTGAATGGAATTTCTCTATCTCTTCCAGCTGTATTTTGTAGCTGATATGCAGAAAAGCTGGTGTTTTCTGTGCATAGCTCCTCTTTGTTAAAATCAGCATTTAGTATTTGTGTTTACTTACACTGAATTGATATCAGTCTTCTTACTCTGATCGGTACCTCATTCCCTTGATTTGTTATCCTCCCTCTTTCTCTCCCTCTCCCTCTCCTTTTCTCTTTCCATTTTCTCTCTTTATTTATCTGTCAATCTATGTCTGTAAGTATATACATACATAGGTATATGAAAAATTAATTGCAATATGTATTATAAAATTTTGAAAAAAAAACTTCCAAATGTAATAATTATAAACTCACATGTGAATGGATTAATCAACTAAAAAAATAGAGGAGGAACTGGTAACACAAAGAAACTTACTGAATACAAGAAATTATTAAAATAAACAGGCACGTAAAGGGAAAATGAAGGTTTAGAACAAAGTCTTATATGGATTAGGTGATAAAAAAAATATGAGTTGCAATCATGATTTCAGACAAAGCAATAATGTCAAGTCGGACAAATAGAGAAACTGCATTTTGTTTAAAGATACTATAGACGATGAAAAAATAACAGCATTAAATGTCTTATGCATCAAATGGCATAGTGTCTACATTCTTTGTGACACCAATGATCAAAGTGGATGTCCATCAGTTGCAGAATGGCTGAAAAGCATGGTGTAGGAATGTAATAAAATATTATTTTGGAGGGATACATGAGGGATATAATTTAGAGTAAGAGGATAGTATTTATAAGAACTGATGTGGAGTGAAATTAGCCAAATCCAAAGAACAATGTACACAATAATGACCATTTAAATGTAAAAATTGCTAACAAAAGCCAAACTCTGTGCATGTGAAAAACCAATTATGAACCTGGAGAAAAGATAATAAAATATACTGCCCTCCTCATACCAGAAGGTCATTGAACTATTAGAACAGAATGATTTGTGTGTACACACACACATACATGTAAATATGTATGTGTGTATATGCATGGGTTTAGTAACATATACTCGAAAAGTTGTTTTTCTTTGTTATAGCTGAGGATTTCAACTTGAGAGAGAAAAGGAGGGATTTTTGTTTTCTTTCCAGAAATTATTGTGATATAAAGGCACATGAGCTACCAATAAAATATATCATTGCAAGAAAAAAAAAGAGTAGTGTCAAAGATTGGATAGGATCACAGTTCATGGTAGTTAACATTATCAGACAAGAGTGAGAAGGCGAAGAGTTTCAGACATTTTGCTTCTTTTTTCTTTATCAAGAAAGATCTTTAGACTGGAAAGAGAGAAACAAATATGGCTAATAGAGAGTTAATTTATAAAATAAATAAGGATATGATAAGATAGAACCTATTAGCACCTAACTGCCATTGATGAGTAAAAGTTAACATGTCAAGTGAAATTACATTCTTTGGTAGAGAAAGAAATGGCAGGTGTTAGGGCTGAATGGTTTTCGGTGCTCTTCAAAAGCTCTTAGAGTCTAGAGCAGTACTCAGAGAAAAGTAAGCTCTATCTCAATCATTAAAAAAAGGAAAAACAATGAATTCTGGGTAGTGCATGCATGTGAACTTTGACAGCAGCAAAATTAGAAGATATTATTAAAAGAAATGCTTAAAATATATCTAGAAAAGAAAGAAGTAATCACAAATAATGTGGTTTCATCCGTAATTGCCAGATTGACCTTGTTTCATTTTTTTAGATAGCAATATTAAACTAATAGGTCAGTGAATAAGTACATAAAGTTTACTTATATTATAGAAATCACTAGCAGAAGTATTTCATGCTTTTCTTGTGGAGGAGATATTATGGCAAGCATTAGAGAAATTATTTTGTGCTTTTCTTGTGGTGAAGAATGAGAGACACTTTCTAGATGAGAATACACTTAAGTAGATTCAGAACTGCTTGACTGTTCACACACATCATTTTGGAAGGATGTCCCCAGTGGAATATCTAAGCACCTGTCCCTGACCTTATGATAATAATAGTTTTATCAATGTTTGCATAAAGACATGAATGACAAAAGTACCGAATTTGCAAATGGCACAAAACTGGATGGGAGACCTGAGATACTGTAAAATAGTTCTTATAACAACTGTTCTTTAAAGGCTAGAATATTAGGAAGAATACAATAAGAAGTAATTTAATAGTAAGTAAATATAAAATCTTTTACATATATTCAAAAATTTACCCCCACATGTAAAGTAAGATAGAAAGAGATGCTATTAAGCATCATATTTAGAAAAAGTAGGGGTATTAATAGATTGCAAGCTAATACTAGACAAGTTTGTGATTTGGCAAACAAGGACACTAATGCAATCTCAAATTTCATTAAAAGCTCACTTTGTTCTGTTCTAAACATTATATTTTAGGAATGATGTGGGTGAGCTGGGAAAAATGCAGAAGAAGACAAATAGGATGATGAAGGACTTAATATTCTTGATAATAACTAACATTTATATAGTGCTTACTATGTACTAGGAACTGTACTATATGTTTTACAATTATTATTTCATTTGGGCCTTACAAGAACACTGAGAGGTAGGTGCTACTTTTATTAAGACTACATTTTAAAAATGAGGAAATTGAGACAAACAGAGGTTAAATGACTTATCCAGAGTCACACAACTATTAAGTGTATGGATTTAAACTCAGGCTTTCCTGACTAAATGCACTGTATCACCTAGCTATCCCTTTCATGCCTTATGTATATTGCTTATAAGAAATGGAGTTACTTAACCTGGAGAAAACATAAGTTGGCATGAAAGATATCTTCAAATATTGAAAAGGTTATCTTATGGAAGAAAGATTAGACTTGTTCTGGGTTTGTTTTTTGTTTCTTTGTTTTTTCCAGAGGGAAAAACTAAGAACAAAGCAAAGAAATTAGTTAAGCTTCAAGGGAAAAAGTACTTAATAATTAGAACTGTTAAAAATGGAATGGATTGTCCTCAATGGTATTCTCTCACTATCTGTCTCTGAGCAAAGGCTGAATGATGTCTTCTCAGGTAAATTTTAGAGAGGATCCTTTTTTTTCAGGCCTGATGGGATAGACTAGAAGGCTTCTAGAAGCCTGAGATTCTCTAGTGCTAAGAAAAATTCATAGGGAAAAAAGCGGCATAGAAGCTGGAGAGCAATTAAAAAAAAGTTTTCTTAATTAAATAAAATCAACAATTTGAAGTTCAAATATAATTAATTCAAAATATGTGATATGTTATGCTATCATGGAATATCCCAAAATTATCATGAAAAACTTGAAGAACCTCTAAATTGTTTCAGAATGTTGAAAACAAAAGAAATGAGGAGAACAATTAGACCTCTCAAAAAGAAATAAAAAAAAACAGACAAGATAGTAGACAATTTTAGAAAAAACACAAAGAATTTCTTCCCAAAATTAACTTCTATAAAAAAGGAGAATGATTAGTTTTGAAATTCTGATTTCAAAGGTGGAATAAAAAATATCTAAAACAAGCTTTAAAGACAGGATTACAAGAAAACATAAATGTGTTAATAGAAGAGCAGAAGTAAAATAAGGATCATAAATTTCTAAGAATAATACATTAATTAAGCCAGAATACATTAGAAAATCATGCAGAAAAATATTTTAAAATAATATAAACCAAAGGAAAACTATAGAATGTTATAATCCATAATCAAATGGAGAGAAAATGCAACTTTTCAGAACCTGAGGTACCATTCTGTCTTAAATTTAAGATCGTATAATCTTGTAGGCTTTGTCAGTGGAGAGAAGCTCTGAGGAAACTTCTTAACACATTCTACTAGAGAAGATGGAATATGAAAGGGTCCCTGAAGTAAGTTCTATCCAAGTAGAGCAGCTATTTCTAGGAACCCTTGACAGAAAAGCTACCTATGATAGCATGTCCCACCTAAGTAAAGTAGATATCCAATTATACTGAAACACCCAACATAATAAGAGGATACAAAGGGATCGTTAACTATGCAGAAGGATCAATCAATAATGAAATATTTATTAAGCATCTATTCTATGACAGGTACTGTTAAGCACCAGAGATACAAAGACAAAAAGAGAAACCATCATGGTCCTCAAGAACATACATTCTATCAGAGGAGACAAAATGTAGAAACACACACACATGTGTATGTGTGTATATATGCATATATATATATATATGTATATATATATATATATATGCTCATATACATATACATACATATGTATATGCATAAATGTATGTATACATGTGTGTGTATTTGTATGTACATACATACATATATACATAAGAGCTCACCTGAATTCAGCTTGGAATCTCTGGTTTTCTTAAAGTCTCAAATTTAATTCTTCCATAAGCTGGACATTTCTGCCCCATACCACCCCATCTCACCTCCCGACTGCCACTCCAGCATCTAATGTCTTCCTTCCCTAAGGTTACCTTGTAGGTGCTTTGTATGAATCTTGTATGTAACTCTATGTGTATAAGTTCTCCTCTTCCCCCTCTGCTATATATTCTGCTTGAGGGCAGGAACTGTTTTACTTTCCGTCTTTCAAACACCAGCGCTTAGCATACTCTTTGTTGCTGTGACATATAAGGTAAATTAAATAACAATAAGTAATTTTTTCATGGGAAGGTACTAGTAAGTGTGGGATCAAGAAATAGCTCATTTAGAAGGTAGTGATTAATCTGAGCTTTGAAGGAAATTAGGGCATCTAAGAAATGAATGCATTTCAGGCATGGTGGACAGCTTATGCAAAAGTATGAAGGGGGGATGGAGAGCAAGACAAGCACTGATACAACTGAATATGTGATATGCAAGTGGAGAATAGTAGGGCTTGATTCACCTCAAATTCCTTGACTCTTTGCAGAACTCCTTCTACCATATCAAGCTGTTTCCTGTATAATTTAATATTTCTATAAACTGGATTTTTAAGAAAAAATATCCTTCAAATAAACAATTTGGGCAGATTGGCATAGAGGAGATCCGTAATCATGCTAGTAGTTAAACTCAGCAGCAGAATATTTTTGTTTTGTTTTCCCAAAAACATCACTTCCCTTTCTCTACACTCAGTAATCTAGTCAACTGCCATGGATTTAATTACCATCTCTATACAAATAACTTCAACATCTATGTATTTAGCCCTAGTTTCCCTCTTAAGTTTTATTCTACCATCAACTGTCTATTGAACATTTCAAATTGGATGCCCTACAGGCATCTCAAATACAACATGTCCAAAACAAAGATAATTTTTTCCCATCTTCGGAACTTCCTTATTATTACTGAGAGTTCTACCATGCTCTGCAACCTTAGAAACATTCTTAATTCCTCATTTTCCCTCATCCACATGTCTAGTCAATTGGCAAGTCTTCTCAATTCTATGTCCACACCCTTCTACCTTCTCTCCCCCCACCCAAGTCACAGTCACCATCCCTAGGTAACATACTTACCACCTTTTTTCTGGACTATTAGAACAGAGTCATATGAGGTTTCCCTAACTTCAAATGCCTCCTCTTTTTAATCTATCCTCCATATAACTACCAAAGTGATTTTCCTAAAGCAGAGGTATAACCATGTCATTTCCCTGCTTAATTAACTTGAGAGATTACCTAAAGAGCAAATAGTATTCTTTTGTTTCATGTCTAGGGATTTTCACAACCTGGCCCCAATCTACCTTTCTAAGCTGATTATAAAGTAGTCTCCTTCACTCACTTTATGGTCCAGACAAACTGGCCTTCTTCCTGTTCTTTGCAGATTACACTGCATCTCCACTTTTGTGCTTTTTCATAAACTGTCACCCATGCCTGGAAAGCAATCTTTTCCTCATCTTTACTTCTTAGAATATCTGACTTCCTTCAAAGTTCAGCCCAACTGCCCCCTCATACATGAGGCCTTCCTTAATCTTCCTTCCTCACTTAGCTTCCAGTGTTTAGCATTATTTTTTAAATATTTTGTATCAGGGCAATTAGGTGGCACAAGTGGATAGAGAAGCAGCCCTGGAATCAGGAAGACCTGAGTTCAAATCCAGCCTCAGACACTTACTGGCTGTGTGACCCTGGGCAAGTCACTTAACCCCAGTTGCCTCCAAAAAAATATATTTTCTATATAGCACATACTTTATAAATATTCTCCAGTCACCAACTAGATTACTTCAAGCTGGTTCCACAGAGAGGAGCTTCAATATCTCTGCTCAGGGAGAATTCATTTAGAGGAAGTGTTTTCTAGCTCTATAGCACATGAACACCTGCCAATGTCAGGGGTTCATGAGCTATGGTACTAGTTGGAAGAATATCAGTTGATCTAGCTAGACTTAATTATATTTTATAAACAGGTATTTACTAAGTGGTATAGGAAGAAAATTTGATACAAACACTTCTCTCCACCAAAAATGTCTGTGACATATTATTAAAACAGTAAAGAGTTCTCAGTAAGTTGGCTCAAGCTTAGAGCTCAGAGGCTGCAAGAGGCTGCAAAGTGGTAACTCACAGGTCCTCGAAGTCACTTTGGTAGAAGTTCTTTTCTTCTCTTCAAAGAAATCTCATGAACTTCCTCTTAGGCACTGTGCAGTTTTCTGCCTGCTGCCTCAGGATAGTGTCTCTGACTCAAGTGAAATGACTGAACAAGAAGTTTTCTACAAGGCTCCTTATGGAATGTTGGATCTACCTTTCTTCAGTGTTGTCTAGTTTGTCCTTGGTTCCCAATGTTTTTGCTACTAGTCAGTGTTGTTGCTAGTGTTCCCTCTTCTCCTTTTTCCCTCCTGTCACATTATGATGCTGTCTGCCATTATTCCCGCCTTCATCTCTATTTTAGATGAAGAGGCGTTGTACTCTTTGCCAAGGCAAAACCCTACATCAACAAGTGATCCCTTTTCATCTTATACACTCCAGGAAATTGGCTTCTCTATCATCTCTACTTTTATGCTAATGTTCAATGGTTCCCTGTATACCAGCTGCTTCCCAACTGCCAACAATCCTACTTATGTCTCCACCATCCTCAAAAACTCTTCATTTGATCCATCCATTCACAATAGCTATTGATCTATATTTATCTCACCTACTTTTTGTGGCTAATGTCCTTGAGATCCTCTATAATATGTGCCTCCATGTAGTTTCCTATAACTCTCTTAACTCTTTGAGCTCTAGCATCCATCTTTATTACTCAACCAAAACAACCCTCTTCAAACCTGTATCTTTGTTGTCTCTTAATTTATCTCTATCTCTTAATTGCCAAATGAAAATGGACTTTTTTTTAGTTCTCATCCTTCTTGACCTCCCTTCAGCCTTTAACATTGTCAATCTCCCTCACTTTTCTAGTGAGTCTTTCTCGGTCTCACTGGGTCTCTCTGGATCTTCTACCTATCTCACTGCTCCTTCCATGTCTCCTTTGCTAAATTTTTATACACATCATGCTCTCTGACATGGGTCTCTGACACGGACCTTCTTCTCTTCTCCCTTTGTACTATTTTACTTAGTGATTTCATCAGTTCCCATGAATTCTTTATCACTACTGTGATGAAGATTCTCAAATCTAGTAATTCTCAAATCTAGCTCTAACTTCTCGCCTGACAGCCAAACCCATATCTCCAATTGCTTTTTAGACATCTCTTACTTTATGTTTTATAGACATCTTAAACATATCATGTCCAAAACTGAACTCATTATGTTTTCTCCCCCAAATAATCCCTTCTTCCTAAATTGTTTATTATTTTTGAGGGTACCACCATCATCTCAGTCTTCCAGGTTTGCAATCTAGATGTTATCCTCTATTCCTCACTTTCTCTCTCCCTCCCCCACCCCATAAAATCAGTGATGAAGTCCTGTTAATCCTACCTTTTAACATCTTTTATATATGCCCTCCTTTCCTCTCACACTGCAATCACCCTGGTGTAGGCCTTCATGTCTGGACCGTTGCATTAGCTTGCTGATTGGTTCACCTGCCAAAAGCCTTATACCATTCCACTCCATACTTGATTCAGCAATCAAATTCATCTTCCTAAAACACAGATTTGACTAAATCATGCATCTATTCAATCAACTCCAGTGCTTCTGTATTGCCTCCAGGATCAAATATAAAATCCTGTGTTTCATATTCAAAGCCTTTTATAACCTTGTGCTTTTTACCTTTCCAGGCTTCTTTCATTCTATTCCCTCCACATATTCTGTGATCTGGTTGCACTGGCTTCTTTGTCATTCCTCAAGCACAACATTCCATATCTCCATCTCCTCACCTTGGGCATTTTCATTAGCAATTTGTCATGTCTACAATACTAACCCTCCTCACCTCCCCCTCTTCCTGGCTTCCTTGGTTTCCCTAGCTAAAATTCTATCCTCTATGGGAAGCATTTCCTGATCCACCTTAATTTATATGCCCCGCTTTGGTGATTATCTCCAAATATCTTCTATGTATCTTATTTGTATATATTACTGTGAGCTTTTCAGAAGGAGGAACTGCATTTCTCTTTCTTTGTAGCCTTTGCTTTTATCCTTCGTACAGTTCCTGGAATATGGTGGACACTTAATAAATGATTATTGACTGATTTACTGGCAGGCACCTAGTAGGTATTTAATAAATAACATTTAACTGACTGATTGGGGATCTTCTAGGAATAACAGCAAGTCCTCTCACCCTCAAAGATTCATAAGGTCATCCTCTAGTGGAATGGGGGACAGAGGCTCAACTGCTCACATTCATCAAATAATTCCCTCTCAGAGGATTGGCTAGTGCTGTGCTTTGCTAAGCTTACAGACAGCAGAATGCTGGGTTCTGAACTGGCTTCCTATTACGTAGAAAAAATCATAGGGTATGAATGGATATAAATTAATTTAATGTCTTTGATTTACTAATTAAGTAGAGATTGTGGGGCAATTATGTGGTTCAGTGGGTAGAGCACCAGACCTGGAGTCAGAAAGACCTGAATTTAAATCCCACCTCAGACACTTACAAGCCTTATAACCCTGGGAAATTCACTTAACCCTGTTTGCCTCAATTCCCTCATCTGTAAAATGAACTAGAGAAAAAAATGGCAAAATAATCCAGTATTTTTGCCAAGGAAATCTCAAACTGAGTCATGAAGAACTGGACATTACTAAAACAACTGAACATGAACAAGAGATCTTCTAACCTGATAAAAGTATAAATATGGAGGATGATTGTAAATTGACCCCCACCCTCAGATGTTGGCTTCCTGAAAGAATGTAACCTCTTGCCATGTAGTAGAAGCTTAATAAATGCTTATTGATTGATTGGTGATCATTACAGAGAAAATAAATAACATTTGTTAACAAAAGTCTTGAATAAGAGATTCAAATCTCTAGAGCATCATAGAAAAGGAAAGACTTAAGGAAGCAGATGGGTTAAATTCTTGGAAAAGAGCTCCTTCAATGACTATTTTTCAAACTAAGATATCAAATCATTGAAATAGACACACAGAGAAATCTGTATGACACTTTTATGTGATCTAGAAAAGTAGTTTTAAAAGGGGTATATGGAAAGAAGGAGAGAAAAAAATGAGGGAGAGAGAAACAAGAAAGTAAAGGAGACAAAAATAGGGGGGAGTCAGAAAGAAAGAAATAATATATACCCTAGAAAAGATAAGGAAAGAGGGTGAAGGAATATATTATTTCTTACAATTAGGGTGTTATAGAAGAATGTAATTAAAATATAGACATTAGAGGTTGAAGTAGAGGGAATCTCCATTTTTATATAAGCAGGCCAAAAAAATAGGAAAAAAAGGTGGTCATAGTTGCAGAAGTATAATAAAGTGGTTTGGAGTGAGGTAGAAGAGGAGAATTTGAGTAAGATAGTAGAATTGAGATGGTTATTGACTTGGGAAAGACAAAATATAGCTACAGATAGCTGATAACAGGGGGACTATTTCTCCTTTTTAAAAGTTAACTTATTACTATTTATTCTTTGATCTACTTATTTTTTTTTTAGTTTTTGTTTAGGCCATGAGATAAAGTGACTTGCCCAGGGTCACACAGCTAGTAAGTATTATGTGTCTGAGGCCAGATTTGAACTCAGGTCCTCCTGAATCCAGGGCCAGTGCTCTATCCACTGTGCCACCTAGCTGCCCCAGATCTACTTATTATTTAGAAAGTCATTGTTTATGTTCATGTTATGTCTCTGTGCTTTATGTTTCTTTTATTGAATATATTGTCTTATAGCTTATAAAATGTTTCTACTTTTCTACATTTTTATGATTTCTTCATGTACTTTGTCATGATCATTCTTGTCTCACAAATTGAGTCTAATAGAATAATTTCTTAGTATTCAACAATAACTTGTGTAGCACTGGCACTAATTTTACTTTTAAAAGCTTAACCAAATTATCCTGTGAATACCTCAGTATGAGTTCCCTTCTCTCCCCATCTCCTACTTTGGGAATTCCTTTACAATTAAATCCACTTATTTTTCTGAAATTGAATTATTTAAGATATCTATCTGGTCTTATGTTTGTTTGGTTATTTTTCACTCTATATTTTTGAATATATTCCTCTATTTCTTTTGAACATACATATCCATATATAGAGAGAGAAAAGGAAATACAAAACACATACAAAATAAATGCAAAATAATTTTGGTTGGAAAAACAATAAAAAAGGAAAAATCACCAAAAAAAAGTCTTGTGAGAGGTAGAACTTGAACTAAGCCTTACAGGATTAAGAGTCTAGGGATCCAGGAAGTCCAAGGAACACAGGTAAGAAAATAGAGCAATTCAAGCATAGGGAACAGCTTGGGCAAAGCAGAGAGATCAGAAATAGAATACTGTGTAGTCTAGTCTGTCTGGAAGATGGAATATGTGAGGGGAAGAATTGTACCATCAGCCTAGAAAGGAAGACTGGAGACATACAATGAAGAATTGTAAACTCCAAACCAATCAACAGTAAGTCAGTCAACAAGTATTTTTTAAGTAGTTACTGAATGCAAAGCACTCTGCTAGGTGCTAAAGGTACAAAGAAAGGTGAAAACACTTTCCCAGACCTCAAGGAGGTAAAATTACAATAGAAGAGGCAACATGCAAGCAATTATGTTCTTGAGAGATACATAAATGGGAGGGAATCACATAAGAAAGGCACTGGAAGTGAAGGAGAGGCTTCTTGAAGACAGTAAGATTTTTATCTGAGTCTTGAGTCTTGAAGAAAGCCCAAGAAGCCAAGAGGTGGAGGTGAAGAGGGAAAGCATTGCAGACATCATTCCTCCAGTACAAATTCCTGAAATGAGGAGATGGAGTGTTGTGTGTGGAAATAAAAGGTAAGCCAAAGTTAGAGCATAGCTGGTAGAGGCTACTAAAGTGCAAGAAAACTGGAAAAATAGGTGGAAGGGGAATGAGCACTTGCATAATGCCTACTATGTGTCAGGCATTATGTGAAACATTTTACAAATATTATCTCTATGATCTTCACAATAACCCTGTTATTATCATCCCTATTTTGCAGTTGAGGAAACTGAGGCAAACAGAGGTTAAGTGACTTGCCCAGGGCCACAAAGCTAGTAAGTGTCTTAGGCAGGATTTTAATTCAAATCTTCTGACTCTAGGTCCATTGCTCTACCCAAAGTGCTACCTAATTGCATCAAAGGTAGGAACAATCCAGGTAATGAAGAGTTTATTAGCATTGGGATCCAAGAACAGACTGAAGAGATTCACCATGGGGAACATCTCAAGCGCTGTATGAAACAGAGAAAAGGACTTCCAACCAGGTGCTGTGAGTAAACTGTGAAATGCATCAGATAAACTACAAGTTCAATATTGATGCTGTTTCCCACCTGCTAATTGTACCAGACAATTTTGAGTGTTTCTTGTTGCATCCTTTTCAGTTTATATTCTGAGTAAAAGTGTTAGATTGCAGATGTTAAATAAACTAACACTTTTTTTGCCAAACACTGTTAAAGGGCCTTTAAATAAGTCTAAGTTTCCAGAAAAACAAACAACTTTCTCTCCTGGTCTGCCTTTTCTCTTAAAGGGGAGAAATCTAGAAAACTTTTCCCATATCAAGTTACTCCACATCAGCACATTCATGGCTTATGCCTTCACCCAAACAATGACACAGACTGACTTTTTTGAGGTATATGACTTCCCATCCACAGAATTTGAAATAACACAAAATGAGGGCTGAGATCAGTAAACAAATTCACTTCTTAGTTTAATTAATTGAAAAATTACTGGATATCTGATAAGGAAAGGAATTCTTACAACACAAAGACTAAGCAGTATTTTTCTACCTATTCTAACTCTCAGTGCTATAAGGAATTTTTTAACTGGCGTCTATATAAGTAATGATGAAATTTAGTGTTTCGTGATAACATTAAGGATGGAATAGTTGTTACAATTTAAGAAAGGTGACAAGTCCTATCACATAATAAATAGTGATCAAAGATTATAATATTCCATCTAAAGTGAGCTATGAGTCAGTTGCATTCAACCTTATATTTGATGCTGAAGCTTGCATATCTTAATGCGATGGACTCAGGAAAGCTCTTATCTTCCAAACACATGCATTGCCTTTATTTAAAAAGATGGCACAGAAATATACTTTGAGGATGATAATCAAGGCCAAGCAGCATTCTGATGTTAAAATGCTACTTACTTGACTGCTCATGGAAGACAGTTGGAAATAAAAATAATAGTGATGAGTGGTTCATCTAAATTGTTCATAGGTGGATAACTGGAGAAGTTAGGGCTAGAGGTGGGAAAAAAGGTTGGAGAAACAGCAAAGACTTCATGTTTTTAGAGATGTGAGAATGCATCCCTGCATTGCATAGGAAAACATGGATGTTGATAATAGCTCTGCATTTTGTAGTTTGGAAAACATTAAACTGAGTAGCAGTAGCAGATAGAGAACAGGTTGGATGAGGCAGACAGCTATTGTCCTTGAAGACTATCTCATTAATCTATTTTCTTATTTTTGATAACTAATAATTTACATACTCTTCTTTCATATAAACTTCCCCTCTTAAGTAAATCACTGTGCATTTTAATTCTGTAAAATTAATATAATCTTTTGCTTTTAAGGATGGGCCTGGGAGAGGTTGGGTAAAATTACCAAGATTCAAGTACCAAGGAGACCATTCGGTCTCATTTTATAGATGAGGAAACTGATACCTAGAGAAGTTAAATTGTTGTTTAAGGATTCACACAACAGAGAAGGGATTAGAACTGAAAGCTTTCAAATCCAGGCTCTTCCAACTACATTGTACTGCCTAAGTTCATGAGACTCTTGGAACATGCTTTAGAGAAACAGGTTTCCACAGAAAGAGCAATGCTAAAAATATCAACTAAGAAGTGAATGATTTCTTAAGATCATCTCACTTGATAGAGAAAGCTATTATGTGAATTGCACATTTCAAAATGTTGCAATGCTAAAAAGAAAGGAAAAATCAAGAATCATGACCCACTGATTAAATTTAAAATACTCACTACAATGGCAAAATATGTTTCTGAATGATGAGTGTTGATCTGAAAATCACTTCATTACCTATTTTTGTCTAGACAACAGAAAAGACCATCTTTTGTAATGAGCCTTGCCAATGGAAGCAACCTTTATGAATGACGGTTTCTGACTAAAATGATTTCTTCAAGTTTTGAACATGATTAGCTTGGCCGTATATGTAACATTCTCAAGGAAACTTCATTATAGAAAGAGATTGAAGATGTATGTTCATAAGGCTAAGTGATTGAATATTTTGACAGTATTGACTGGCTAGATTGGTTAAATGACTCAAGCTCAGAGCACACATTCTGTTTCCTACATAGACAGTATGCCATAGATATATATATGAATGCTTTCCAAATCTCCCAGCTATTAGCATACTAACTTTGTATGTGCTTTATAAAAATAGGGAGATTAAAGTTTTTCATTAGCTAAAATACAGCACTAAACCTTTTTTAGTGACAGATATATTTAATAAACATAAGAATATAAGGTAGGTAGGTGAAGAACACTGGCCTTGCCCCTTTAACTTACCTGTTCTTTTGTATCAAATTTATTTGCAACTGAGCCACAGAAGATCTTGGGAAATATCTAAAAATATTGGTTGGTTGTTGTCCTTCATTCTCAAAGAGGACCAAAATGACATCACTGTGCTAGAGTCAAGTTACAGCGTGTATGACTTTGGCTGATCAGAACAATATGAGTTCAGAACGCTCTACCACAGGTCGAGCACAAATAGTCCAGGTGAAAATTTGGAGTGGATTCTCTAAATTTGCACAGCTCATGTTTCTTTTGAACTGCTCAATTCTACTTTGCTCATAGAGCAAAGGTCCTCTTTGATGAGGACCTGCCCTGCTGGGCAGTCCCATGCCAGTGTCTCCCATGTCATACAATCAATTCCAAAGTTCTTAAGAGTGTCCTTTTATCACTTTTTCTGACGACCATGTGAGCATTTGCCCTGTGTGAGTTCTCCATAAAATAGTTTTTTTGGCAAACATATGTTTGGCATTTGAACAATGTGGCCAGCCCATCAAACTTGTGCTCTCTGTGGTAGAGTTTGAATGCTTGGTGAGTTAGCTCAAGAAAGAACTCAGTGTCTGGTATCTTATCCTCACAGGTGATCTTCAGGATCCTTTTGTGTGACAAAGCACCTGGTGCTGATTCTATTCCAGGTGAAGTTAATAAGGTGGAGGGTCCATCGCTCATATAAAAGCTGACTGAAATTTTCCAGGTTATATGGCAAGAGGAGGTTATCCTCCAAGAACTCAAGGACATCTTCACTGTCCATCTTTATAAAGGTAAGGGAAAGAGATTGTCCTTTGACTATTATGGGGGGGGGGGGTCGCTCTCTCTTAGTCATTTCTGGCAAGATTCTTGCCATAGTCCTCCTTAATAGGCTGATTCCCTCACCTGGAATATGGTCATCGCCTGACAGCCAGTGTGGCTACAGAAAGGGCTGAGGAACAGTTGTTATGGTATTTGCTGCCTAACAATTCCAGGAGAAATGCCAGGAGCAGAACAGAGGTCTGCACATATTTGCAGACGTGATTCAAAAAATATTTGGACCCAAAGTTGAATACTTATCTGTTACAAAAGGCTTTCCTCTTCACCAGAGGTTAATACTTTTAGGTGTGTGATGGTTTCCTTTGACAGTTTAGTTTCCCCTTCTTGGAATGTTGTTTTTCTTTTAATTAATTTATTTATTTTTAGTTTTCAACATTTACTTCCACAAGATTTTGAGTTCCAAATTTTCTCCCCATCTCATCCCTCCCCCCCACTCCAAGATGGCATGCATTCTAAATACCCCTTCCCCTAATCTGCCCTCCCTTCTATCTCTCCCCACCTTCTCTTATCCCCTCCCCCTTCAATTTTCCTGTAGGGCAGGATAGATTTCTATACCCCATTTCCTATATATCTTATTTCCCACTTGTATGTAAAAACAATTTTTAACATTTGTTTTTAAAACTTTGGGTTCCAAATTCTCTTCCTTTCCCCCTCCCCACCCACCCTCATTGAGAAGGCAAGCAACTGGATGCAGGTTATACATGTGTAGTCATTCAAAACACTTCCATACTAGTCATGTTGTAAAAAACTAAGTATATTTCCCTTCATCCTATCCCACCTCCCATTTATTCTATTCTCTCTTTTGACCCTGTCCCTCCTTAGAAGTGTTTGCTTCTGATTACCCCCTCCCCCAATCTGTCCTCCCCTCTATCATCTCCCTGCTCTCTTATCCCCCCCCTTTTCATTTTCCTGTAGGGTAAGATAGATTTCCTTACCCAACTGAGTGTGTATGTTATTCCTTCCTTAAGCCAAATGCAATGAGAATAAGATTCACTCATCCCCTCTCAGCTTCCTCCATTTCCCCTCCACTGTAAAAGCCTTTTCTTGTCTGTTTTATGTGAGATAATTTACCCCATTCTACCTCTTCCTTTCTCCTTCTCCCAGTATAATCCTCTCTCACCCCTTAATCTTATTCTCCAGATATCACCCCTTTATCTTCAACTCACCCTGTGCCCTCTAACTATCTATCTATCTATCTATCTATCTATCTATCTATCTATCTATATATATATATATATATATATATATATATATATATATATATATACACATACATAGAATTTTTCCCCTCCAACTACCCTAATATGACAAAGTTTTCATGAGTTACAGATATCATCTTTCCATGCAGGAATGTAATAGAGTTCAACCTTAATAAATCTCTTATGATTTCTCTTTCCTGTTTACCTCTTCATGTTTCACTTGAGTCTTGTATTTGAAAGTCAAATTTTCTATTCAGCTCTGGTCTTTTCACCAAGAATGCTTGAAAGTTCTCTATTTTACTGAATGTCCATTTTTCCCCTGAAGGATTATACTCAGTTTTTCTGGGCAGGTGATTCTTAGCTATAATCTTATCTCCTTTGACCTCCAAAATATTATATTCCAAGCCCTCCAGTCCCTTAATGTAGATGCTGCTAAATCTTGTGTTATCCTGATTGTGTTTCCACAATACTTGAATTGTTCATTCTGGCTGCTTGCAATATTTTCTCCTTGACCTGGGTACTCTGGAATTTGGCTACAATATTCCTGGGGGTTTTCCTTTTGGGATCTCTTTCAGGAAGCGATTGGTGGATTCTTTGCATTTCTATTTTGCCCTCTGGTTCTAAAATATCAAGGCAGTTTTCCTTGATCATTTCCTGAAAAATGATGTCTACATTCTTTTTTTTTTTATCATGGCTTTCAGATAGTCCAATAAGTTTTAAATTATCTCTCCTGGATCTGTTTTCCAGGTCAGTTGTTTTTCCAATGAGATATTACACAGTTTTCTATTTTTTTCATTCTTTTGGATTTGTTTCATAGTGTCTTGATTTCTCATAAAGTCACTAGCTTCAAGTTGCTCCATTCTAATTTTTAAGGTAGCATTTTCTTCAGCAAGCTTTTGGACTTCCTTTTCCATTTGGCCTATTTTGTTTTTTAAGGCATTTTCTCCTCATTGGCTTTTTGGACCTCTTTTGCCATTTGGGTTAAACTTTTTTTTAACGTATTATTTTCTTCAATATTTTTTTGGGGGGTCTCCTTTAGCAAGCTTATTTTTCATGATTTTCTTGAATCACTCTCCTTTCTCTTCCCAGTTTTTCCTCTACTTCTCTTACTTGCTTCTCAAAATCCTTTTTGAGGAGCAGCTAGGTGGCACAGTGGATAGAGCACAGGACCTGATTTCAAATCCTGCCTCAGAACAAATGTGACCCTGAGCAAGTCACAACCCCGACTGCCTAAAAAAAATCCTTTTTGAGCTTTTCCATGGCCTAGGACCAACTCATATTTTTCTTGGAGGCTTTGGGTGTAGGAGCTTTGACTTTGTTGTCTTCTTCTGGTTGTATATTTTGATTTTCTTTGTCACCAAACAAAGATTGTATGGTCTGAATTTTTTTTTTGAGGTTTGCTCATAAGCCCAGCCAATTACTTGAGTTACAAACTCTTTGTTAAGGTAGGGGTCTTCTTCCAGTGTGAAGAATGTACTGTCTTAAGCTTTGGAGGTTTTGCATAGCTGTTTTCAGAGATATTTTCAATGACCTGTAAATTTTCAGTTCTTCCAAGGTGGTATGATAAGGGCCAAGGTGTTTACTCCTTTCCTGGCCTGTGCTCTGGTCTATGAGTGAACACAAGAACTCTTTTCTGCCTTGGAACTGTGAGGTGGATTTTCTCTCACCATCAGTACAAGCTACACCACACCAGCACTTCTCCTAACCCCAGCATAGCCACCCAGAACTGTGACCCAGATCCAAGCACAGGAAAAGCAAGAGAATCCTGCACCATCAAAGAGATCCCTGCAATCCCCAAATGATCAGCCACTCTACTCGATTCACCCTCAGTCTGTGGGCCAGAAGCTCCAGAAGCAGCCACCGCCCCAGGGCTGCATGTGGGACTGGAGTTGGGACAGAGCTTCTCTCTCACCTTGGTCACAGACTTTTCCTATTAATGTTCTAAGTTGTCTTAGGCATTCCTGAGTTGAGAAGTCTGGAAACAGCCACAGCTGCCTATGATTCAGTCCTCTGAGGCCTGCTTCAGGTTTGCTATGGCCTGCGTGCCCATGCTGAACTGTGTTCCTCTCCCCACCCAGCATGATATACCTTTCTGATCAACCATCCAGGCCATCTTGAGCTGTAAATTTATTTCACTCTGTCTTTTTGTGGGTTCTGCTGCTTTAAAATTTGTTTAGA
The DNA here is from genome assembly GCF_003287225.1 of Phascolarctos cinereus. Classification (NCBI taxonomy): domain Eukaryota; kingdom Metazoa; phylum Chordata; class Mammalia; order Diprotodontia; family Phascolarctidae; genus Phascolarctos; species Phascolarctos cinereus. The sequence goes on along the minus strand of NW_027555847.1, from coordinate 286,020,977 downwards.
GTCACTTTTTTACAGGTATTTAGAGAAGTTTAGGGGACAGCTCAAGCAAGTCACTGCTTTTACTCTTCCATCTTGGCTCCACCCCCCTCGGAATGTTTTTAAATTCATGAAATAAAATACGTAGTATTTCAAAGGAAACCACTTATATGGAAATTCAGTTACTTTAAAAAAAAGTTAGTGAATGCTAGTTAAGAACTACTTATAGACATAGATATCAAAAAGTAAAGAATTAACCTTAGTTTGGGGGTACTCAACCTGACTTTTTTTTATTAAGCTGTATGGTATCTATGACTAAAGAATTTTCAGGCTGATTTGATCTAAAATAAATTCTTACCACCATGCCATAACAAATTGAAGATGAGATGGACTGGCCAGCCCTGGGAAGATAAACCTAACAGAATAGCATGTCAATAGAGATATATATTGAAAAGAAGGACCTGCAAAGTCTACTGGATCAATGCACCCAGAAGAAATGCCACACTCAGACCAATGACAGCAGCATGATTATATTACCAAAAGAAATATGGAGGGTTGAGAGTTTGCTTCCCTCACCTAGGCCTTACATTTGGATTTATCATAAGTAATAATTATGTATGCTCATTCTACATGCTTCTAGTGTAGATAATTGTGGGACAGTATGTTGTAGGTCTATATGTGGATTGTTTGTTGCAATTTTTTTTACTAGTTGTTTCATTAAATGTGTTTGCTTTCAAATGATTCTGTTCTTTAGTTGACTTGAGAAAAAAGTAGACATAATGATTGTAGATGCTGATCTATCTTTTCCAGTGGCTATGAACTCATCAAGTACCATACATCGGGGATAACTATTCTGGTGTTCCCATGTGTGAGAGGCAGGTGTCCCGGATACTACATAGATATTTTGTATTTACTTATATGTGTGATGCCATTTGACAAAATGTTAGCCCCTTGAAGATAGAAACTATTTAACTTTTGGATTTTATCTATAGAGCCCAGTAAAGTGTCTGATATGTTAATGGAACTAGGTACTATTTTTATTAAGTGGATCAATAAAAAATTCAAAACAAGTAAATATGCAGAGATTGCTTTGCATCAGAGGATGTGATTATCTGTGGAAAGAGAACTGGATTTGGAGTTCAGTGACCTGGGTTTTAATCCCAGCTCTCTTACTTTTTCTTGTAAAAACTTAGCCAAGTTACAAATTTTCTGGAACATAACTTTTTCTTTTTTTAAGGCAATTGGGATTAAGTGACTTGCTCAGGGTCACACAGCTAGTGTCAAGTGTTTAGTCTAAGGCCATATTTGAACTCAGGTCCTCCTGACTTCAGGGCTGGTGTTCTATCCACTGTGCCACCTAGCTGCCCCAATATAGCTTTTTTATCAATAAAACAAGAGAAAGAAGGAATAATCACAAAATTTCCTCTCAGCTCCAAAGCATACAGTCCTCTACTCAGATCCAAAAGCTTGACTGCTTTATAAATAGGCATTTGGCCTATTCTTTTGCTTATATTCAATTATACCACAATAAGTAGAAGAGAAAAGAAGATGCTATAGAATGGCAGGGATGTTTAAATGTTCATTCACATGAAAACAGGAGGATGGAATGTTTGCCCCTTTTTAGCTTAATAATTAAAAAGAAATAATCAAGATCATATTTGAACACTTTTGCACAATTTTTACAAAAGCAGTTTGTTTCAAAATGTAAGCCAGCGAATAAAATGTTTTTAGGATGTTAAATAAGTTTTCAGCAGAAACACCAAAGCTGACGTGTCACTGGAGCTTCTTTAGTTATAAAATATTGCATACAAAAGATTTGTCATTCAATCTGGCTACATAAAAAATCCTTAAGGATACAATATGGTGTAACAGAAACATAATTGGTTTGGTCAATCAATCAACATGCACTTTAAAAAGAAATTTTATTTATATCTTTTGTTTTTACATCACTACATTTCCTGACATATCAGCATCCATACTCTTCCCAGAGAGTCATCCATTATAATAAAGGAAAAGAGAAGAAAATTCATCAGAACTAATTAACATTGAAAAAGTTTAATACTATATGAAATGTTCCAAACTCGTGATTCCCTCATCTCTGCAAAAAAATAGAGTAAGGAGTCTTTACTGAGGCCAAATTATATGAGGCATTTATGTGCCTGGCATATTTAAGCTCCAGGCATTGTGCTAGCTTCTGGGAACACACAGACGAAAATGAGTAGGCCTTGTGTTCAGGCCACTTACACTCTGTTGGGGAAATACTGTGCATATTTTACAGAATACAAATAAGGAACACTAGGGGAGGTAGAGGGGAATTAACAGCTGGAGAGTGGGGAAAATAAGCAAAGGTTTCACTTAAAAGGCGATATTTGAGATGAACTTTTAAAGAACCCTAAGATCTGGTAGTGAAGAGGGAGTACATTCTAGGCATGGAGGACACCCAGTGCATAGAGACAAGATATAGGGTGCTGTGTGTGAGGACTGAATGACCATAGAATGCAGGAAGGGAAGTAATGTATAACAAAGTTTAGACAGGTACACTGTGGCCAGGTTATGAAGGGATTATAAAGCAAAACAGAGAAATGCATTTGATCTTAGAGGCCATAAAGAGCCATAAGGGTTTGTTCAGTAGGAAAGTGACATAATTATCAGGAAACCCTAGTTCTAGTTCTGCATTAAGAAACTGGGTTAACTTGGGCAATATAGGGGCAAAAGGATACAATGAGGGAAATCACCATCTTACTGCACATTGCTCTGATCAAACCATGTTTGGAAAATTCCACTAAATTTTGATACCACACTTTGGGAAAGACACTGACAAGTATATTTAGAGTATGTACAGATAAGGATTACCAAGGGAATCCTGGTAATAGGGAAAGAAGGGGGAAAAAATCTTATCAATGAAGGACAAATATAAGCAACTGCAGATATTGAGCTTCAAGCAGAGAACACTTAAAGGGACAGGGTAGTTGTATTCTAGCATTTGGAGGGCTTGTATGTGAAAGAATGATTTAGATGTGTTCTGCTTGGCTGCTAAGGAAAAATGGGAATTGCAGAGAAAGCTGGTTTTAGCAATCTAAAAGTACAATGGGATTTCTAGAAGGCTGTATATGCCACCTTAATGGAAAACTACAAACAGATAATGGAGGAATATTGTAAGAGGGATTCTTGTTTGGTTTCAAGATGGTTTCTATGTTCCCTTCCACCTTTAGACTCAGTGATCTGTTAAGTCATTTTGACATTCTGAAACCCAGTTTAATTATGTGGAAAATCAATCAGTTAATCAAAAAGCATTTATTAGGTACCTTCTATGTGCTGCACACTGTTCTAAATGCTGGAGATATAAAAAGGCAAAATGTCCCTGATCCCAAAGAGCTCACAGTTTAAGTATAGAGACAACATACAAATGACTAAGATCAAATCAGTATGAGATAAATTGGAGAATATCAGAGAGAAAGACTGGAATTTAGGATGATCAATAAAGACTTCTTGAAAAAAGAATTTTAGTTGACACTTAAAAGAAACCAGGGAAGCCAGTAGGCAAACATGAGGAAAAAGAGGATTCTACACATGTGAAAGTCAGTGAAAATGTCTGGAGTTAAGACATGGAGTGTCATGTTCAAAGAAGAGTCAAGAGACCAATGCCACTAGATCATAGAGTATATAGAGTGACACTAAGGCATAAGAAGACTGGAAAGGTAAAAGGAAGTCAGGCTGTGGGCTGTAAATGTCAAATATGGCTTTTATATTTGATCCTAGAGGTAATAGTCACTGGAAATTATTGAATAGAAGTGATAACATGGTCAGACTTATGCTTAAGGAGATCAATTTAACAATTAAGTGGAGAATAATTTTTAGTAGAAGACACTTGTGTCAGAGCGATAAATCTAAGCATGGGCTGATGAGGGCCTGTACCAGGGTGATAGCAGAATCAAGGGAGACAAGAGGGAGTATACAAAAGAGTGTTGCAAAGGTAGAAACAAAAGGACTTGACAGTACCTTGGATAGAGTGAGAGAATGAGAAATTTAGAAAGACACCGAGGTTGTGTGCATGGATGACTAGGAGAATGGTGATAAGCAAATTAGGAAAGGAGAGAGTTTGGGGAGAAAGATAATGAGTTAAGTTTGGGGTATGTTGAATTTAAGATGTCTATAAGACATACAGTTTAAGATATTCAATAGACTGTTAGGAGACAAGTTAAGGTTGAATATCTGGGAATCATCAGTTTGGGGAAAATAATTGAATCTATGGGAGCTAATAAGTTTACTGAGCAAAATATTATAGTGAAAGAAGAGAAGAAGGTCCAGGATGAAGCTTTGATGGACACCCACTGTTAGTGAGAATGACCTGGATAAAGACAACAAAAGAGACTGAGAAGGATCATTTAGACAGGTTGGGTGGTCAGGGAGAGAGAGACACAGATACAGACACAGAAAGAGAGACAAAGGATGAGACAGACAGACAGATTCAAACTATGATTGCCACATTCCCTGAAGCTCTATTTTATGACTCATTTTAACGTGGTGAACGTTTCCTCTTTTCTCAGGTACGAGGAAAACAATAAAGGATCAACAAGTAGTTTAACTGCATGGATTAAAATGATTTCTCCTAGAAGCACAAGGAGAAATAAAGTCTATAAATTACTTATCATCAAAACTAGCTTACAAAGTACATTCACTGGCCTTGGCACAAATAACTATCCCTTATTATCATTACAGCTCTATTTGATTTGACACTTTGACTCTCAAGTGTTGTTTTGTTCTTTTCAGGAATTACTGCAGTGCTAGAGGGTTGTATTTTTGGTATTAGTATTATAACAAATAGAATCTAAGCTCCTTAAGGACAAAGAACACTTCATCTTTTTCAGTGAATCCCCAGAGCCTACCACAATGCCTAACACATAGTAGACATTACCTAAAATGCGTGTTAATTGATTGGTGCTATTGTTGTTTTTTCTGTCAAGCGAACCTAATTCATGAGACCAAGAGACAAAGTTCAATAACATTCAGGGAAAGAAGTAAATGTTTAAGTGTGGACTTTTCATAGTGCAAAATATGACTTTCCATGTGATGTTACCTGTATTTGTTAAGAAGACTGCACTGCTAAACAAATACCAATTGTAGATAAAAGGCCCTCTTTAAAACTTACTTTTTTATATCTCTCTACTTCAGTCCCAGCTAACAGATAGATTTACATTTCTGTGTGCTTGGATTCCTTGAACTTATTTCATTGAAATCCACATCCTAGTAAATATCTGACAGTAATAAAAATGGAATTGTGCTAAAATTCCTTTATGGCTCAATGCTTCACATTATGTGAGACAAGAAAGACCCCTGCAAAGATCAAACAGAGAGCTTTATCTGTGGTATTCCCTTTTATAGCAAGGGAGATGTCAAAATAAGGCAGCAAAACTGAAGTGTTTACTTTATAGAATGAGCATAACTAATCATTTACATGAACACTTTCATACTCAGAGTGTTTCATGATGATAAATGTAAAAGAAACATAAATGGTAGAAAGCCATGGCCTCATAATTTCATGAGGAGAGCAATTTGAATGACTATTTAGACTTGATTTATTTGCAGGAAGCATAATGAAGCTAGTAAGCAGATAATTGACATATTCATGAAAGATAATAAAGGGGAAATTAGGGATAGGATTTGAATTGTATTCTTTTTTTAAAAAAATGATAAAGGGAAGGCTGTATTTATAATTTAAAAACATATTTATCAAGACTAGAAGAAAAATGAAAGCATACAATGGGACTTTAAATGCCTTTTGAAGAGAATATTTGACAAATCAACTTCCACAAAGTACCAGCTTCTAAATAGATCAGTTACTGTGCCTAAAAGTGATAGTTTCCTTTTTAGTAATTGTAAAATCACTAATAGTTTATAAGTTAAGTGATATTTTTAAAAACTACTTTAGATAAATTCAAAAATTAAATAAGATTTTTTAATTGCTGATAAGATTCCCCAACAGAAACTTACTAATTTGTCCATATGATTGAAATATTCTATAAATAAATTTAAATGAATAATTCTTCAATATTTTACTGTATCAGTGATTTCATCAATGCATGTACCACTGGTGGTATATATTCCAACCCATCTATGCTTTATCTTTCATGATTCCTATATGTCCATTTTTTCCTATAATCCTTCACAAGAGACCACCCAACATGTTGGAAACCTTCCTCTGGATACTTTAGATAGCAATTTGTCTGAAAAATATCAAGAGGTTTTAATGAAATGTATAATATATATATATATATATATATATATATATATATATATATATATATATGTATGTGTGTATATGTGTGTGTGTGTGTGTGTCTGTGTGTATATGTATGTATACATGTCAGAAGTGTGATATAGCAACCAAGAAAATGAATTTAATATAAGGTTGCATTGAGTTAGTATAACATGCTGGAATAAGGAGGTTATAGTGTTACTGTACTCTCCATTGGTAAGAACACATTTGAAATATCATATTCAGACTGGGGCACCACATTTAAAAAAGAACGTTGATAAACTGGAGAATTTCTGGAAGAGTAAAAGGATGGTGATGTGTCTTAAGTTCATGTCATGTTATTGTTGTTGTTGCTGTTGCTTGTCCTTCATTCTCAAAGAGGATTATGACATCAGGAAAGTGATGCCATGACTTACAAGTGAATTGGATTTAAGTGAGGTAGGGTTGTGCAAAGTCACCAGCCTCATTTTCTCCTCTGGAGCCATGTGGGTCCAGGGGCAATATGTAGATCAGGACAACTGGTGATGGCCCCTCATACCAAGTAAAGATCAGCTGAAATAACTGGGAATTTGTAGGCTGAACTGGAGACTCAAAAAAGAACATGGTAACCACCTTCAGAGCTGACACATGGAAGGGGAATTAAATGTGTTCACTTTGGCTCCAGGGTACAAAGCAATGATGGGAATTTCAAAGAGGACATTTGAGCCTGATATAAAGTTAAATAGTTCAAATCATCACCAAAATTAAATGGGCTACCAAGGAAAGTAGTAGGTTCTATCTTGCTAGAAGTCTCCAAATAAAAGTTAGTCAAGCATCTTGGAGGAGGAATTCTTTTTTGTTAAGGATGAGTTGGATCATATGGGCACTGAGGTCTCTTTTAACTCTATATTTACACGGTTATTAGATTACGATTCTGGGATTTCTTGTCACTATGATTCTGTGATTTCTTGTCATTGCATGGGTAATAATTGGAAACACAGGCCTTCCAGTGCTTATTCCTTATTCTTTCTATGTAATAACAAGTGCATCTTCTCTTCTGGTCTTGGGTCTCTTTGAAACTTTTAGGCTATCTTTGTGTGCAGTGCTTCACAGGTAATGTATTTTGCCCACCATTTATCTCTATAAAATCAAAAAAGAATAAAAATCAAGTCATGGAACTGGAAAGTTGGAAGATACTTTTTAAATATATTTCAATCAGAGGTGGAGACAAGATGAAGGAATAGAGGAAGCAGCTAAGCTCTCCCAACATTCCCTTCAAACAATTTTAAAATAATGCTTCAAAACAATCCTGTAGGAGCAGAACCAACAAAAGTTGAAAATGAAACATTTTTCCAGTCTAAAGAAACTTAGGAGGTTGGAAGAAGCAGTCTATGACAGTGGGGTGTGTACCAGCCCAGAATGCATGCAACAGAAACATTAACTCTGGGCCTTGGAGGTAAATGTGAAAGTGGCAACAGCAGCTTCAGGGGCTCTTAAGCCAGAAACAGTAAGAAGATCAGGCAACTGGTCAAAAAATATCACAGAGGAAACCTGTGCTAGAACTGGGCTCAGGACAGGGCACTATTTGTCAGTTTTATCACTTATACCCACTTCTGGGTCGTAGTTCCAGGGCAGAGAAGAGTGTTTGTAGTCACAAATGACAGAGGCCACAAGCCACAGGCCTAAAGGAGTAGAGCCCTTTAAAATCAGTATTTCTTGTGGCTGCAAGGGATCCGGGGCCCTTCCTAGGTACGGACTAAGAAAAAAGGGATCATATTTCTGCCTAGATCACACACCACCTTGGGAGCACCAAAAACTTAAAAACCCCTAGAACTAGCTCTGAAAACAGTAGCATGGAGAAAAAAAAAACCTGAAGCTTGAAACAGTCTCACTTTTATACCCACAACAGGAATATAGTCCAACTTGAACACAAATTTCAAAGTGAGGAAATAGACTAAAAAAATGAGCAAATAACAAAAAAAAAAAAAGAACCTGAACATAAAAGCTACCTTGGTAACTGGGGAGAGCAAGACATAAACTAAGAAGAAGACAACAATGTCAAAACAGTTACAAGAAAGGCACCAAAGGCGAAAAAATGAATTGGATAGAAGTCAAATAAGAATTCCTAAAAGAGCTAAAGATGATTTTTAAAATCAAGCAAGAATGGCAGAAGAAAAAATGGGAAAAGAAATGAGAGCAACTTTAAGAAAATTGTAAAAATACAATTAACAGCTTGGGAAAACGGGGAAAATACTGAAGAAAATAACACTTTAATAACAGAATTAGCCAAATGGAAAAAGGTAAAAACTGACCTAGAAAATAGCTTCAGGAGAGATAATTTAAGACTTATTGGACTGCCTCAAAGCCATGATCAAAGATACTAGACATCACATTACAAGAAATTATGAAGGAAAAAGAGAGAAAGGATAAACAGAAGATAATAAGATGAACAAAATGCACAGTTAACAACCATAATAATGAATGTGAATGAGAGGAATTCACCCATAAAATGGAAACAGCAGAATGGATTGGAAACTAGAATCCAAACAATATGTCGTTACAAGAAACCCACTTGAAACAAAAAGACACTCATGAAATTAAAATAAGGAGCTGGTACAGATTCTATTCCTCTTCAGTTGAAATTTAAAAAGAAAAAGTCAGGACTAGCAATCGTGATTTCAGACAAAGCAACAACAAACCTAGACATAAATAAAGAGATAAGCAGGGAAACTACAATTACTAAAAGGCACCCCAGTGGAGTAATAGCAATACTAAATATTTATGTACCAAATGGCAGAGTATAAAAATCTTAAAGAAATAGTCAAATGACTTACAGGAAAAATAGACAATAAAAAAATACTAGTGGAGGACCTCAACTTTCTCCTCTCAGAGCTGGATAAATCTAACCATAAAATAAATAAGACAGAAAGTAAGAAAAGGAATAGAACTTTAGAAAAATTAGATATGATAGAGCTCTGGAGAAAATTGAATGGGAATAGAAAGAACTATACTTATTTCTCAGCTGTACATAAAAACTTCATAAAAAATCTACCATCTATTAGGGCATAAAACTCTCTCCAACAAATGTAGAAAAACAGAAATATTAAATTCACTCTTCTCAGGCCATATAGCAGTAAAAAATAAATTTCATAGAGAGTTGTGGAAGCAAAGATCAAAAACTAATTAGAAATTTAAAATTTTAATGTAAAAGAATGAGTAGGTCAAAGAACAAAGCATAAAAACAGTCAATAATTTCATTAAAGAGCATGACAACAATGAGACAACAAACCAAAATTTGTGAGATGCAGCCAAATCAGTGCTTAGGGGAATATTTATATCTGCATATCCTTACATCAATAAAGATGCAAGATAAAGAAAGAGCAAATCAATGGATGGGGCACGCAACTTTAAAAAAAAAAACTAGAAAAAGAATGAATTAAAAATCTCTAATTAAATACCAAAATGGAAATCCTGAAAATCAAAGGAAAGATGCATAAAATTAAAAGTTTTTAAAAATTGACATAAAAATGTAAAAAAAAAAACCCTAGGAATTGGTCTTTTAAAAAGTCATTTAAAAAATGGTTAATTTGATTTAAAAAAGAAAGAAGAAAACCAAATTTCCATGTCAAAAATGAAAAGGGTGATGTACCACCAATGAAGATGAAATTAAAGCAATTATTGGAATTATTTTGCTCAATATATTCCAGTAAAACTGACAATATAAGGAAATAGATGAATATTTACAAAAACAGAAATTGCCTACCAGTACTGGATTTTTTATATTATAAAGCAGTAATGATTGAAACAACCTGGTACTGGCTAAGAAATAGAGAGGTGGACCAGTGCAATAGGTTAGATACGCAATACATAGTAGTGAATAATCATAGTAATCTGGTGTTTCTTAAACCCAAAAATCTAAGTTTTGGGTGTAAGAATTCACTATTTGACAAAAAATTCAGGGAAAATTAGAAAGTAGTTTGGCATAAACTCGGCATATACCAACATCTCATATCACATACTCAAATAAGTTCAAAATGAGCAGATGATTTAGACAAAAGGGTGAAATCATAAGCAAATTGCAGGAAGATGAAAAATTATACCTATCAGACTGTGGATAAGGGAAGCATTTATGACCAAACAAGAGATAGAGAAGATCATAGGAAATAAAATGGGTAATTTTGATTGCATGAAATTAAAAAGCTTTTGCACAAACAAAATCAGTGCAGTCAAAATTAGAAGGAAAGCAGGAAACTGGCCAGGGTTGGAGAATGAAAGTTTTTTAATAAAGACCTCATTTATCAAATATATAGGGAACTGAGCTAAATTTACAAAAATAAGTGCCATTCTCCAATTGATAAATTTTCCATAGATATGAATAAACAATTTGAGGAGAAATCAAAGTTAACAATACTCATGCAAATGATGCTCTAAATCACCATTGATCAGAGAAATGCAATTTAAAACAATTCTAAGTTATCACATCACACCAATCAGAGTGGTTAACATGGAAGAAAGGGAAAATGATAAGTGCTGGAGGGGACTTGGAAAAATAGGGACACTAGTAGAATCGTGAACTGGTCCAACCATACTGGAGAACAATTTGGAACTATTCTCAAGGGGCTATAAAACTGTGCATACTTCTTGACCTAGCAGTACCATTACTAGTTCTGTATCCCAAAATGTTTACCAAAAAAAAAAAAGGAAAAAACTGTGTGTACAAAAATATTTATAGCAGCGCTTTTTGTGGTGGTGAAGAATTGGAAAGGGGATACCCATGGCGGCGGTGGGGGGGATTGTTGGAAAAGTTGTATCACATAATTGTGACAGAATACTATTATGCTATAAGTAGGATGGTTTCAGAAAACCCTGATAAGTCATATGAACTGATGCTAAGTGAAGTGAACAGGGGCAGCTAGGTGGCACAGTGGATAGAGCATTGGCCCTGGAATCAGGAGGACTCAAGTTCAAATCCAGCCTCAGACACATAACACTTACTAGCTGTGTGACCCTGAGCAAGTCACTTAACCCCAATTGCCTCACCAAAAAACAAAACAAAGTGAAGTGAACAGAACAAGGAAAACATTGTGTATAGTAACAGCAATATTATAAGGATTATCAATTGGAAGAATAGCATTCTGTTTCATACAAGATAATTCCAAAGGACTCATGATGAAAAATATTTTCCACCTGCAGAGAGAGAACTAATGAACTCAGTGCAGACTGAAGCATATTTTTTCATTTTCTTTATGTTTCTTGCTTTATATTTTTTTGTGACATGGCTAGTTAGAGAATATGTTTCACACAACTTCACACATATAATTGGTTTCATATTGCTTGTCTTTTCAATAGGTGACAGAGGGAGGGAGAGAATTTGGAACTTGATTTTTTTAAAATGAATGTTTAAAATAAACAAATAAATGTAGTCCAATAATTTCAATTTACAAATTAGGAAACTGAGACATAGTGAGGTCTGATGATTTGTTCAAGATCACCTAGCTACTTTGAGGCAAGCTAAAAATATAGTCTCACAGAACAGTGTTTTTTTTCACTATACTATGACTCCACATAATAATTTAGTGAGATATATCTGTAAAGTAAAACAATGTCAATAACACTACATGTTTAAGTGATACATAGTCAGATAAGATAGAAAAGGAAGAGGAAATATAACTTCTGTTAAATTAATTTGGAGTATATAGTGATATATTCACCACTTCTGTTAAAGTGTAATTAATAGTTTTTTTGTTTTTGTTTTTTTTAAAGAACCAGCACTTCTACTAGATGATTGAGACACATTACTTTTGATTGCTTTAGGCATTAGTAAAATGGGACAGCATAGTTAATGCATCCTCAAAGTGATAGGATACACATTTTAAGTACCACTAATAATTTTACAGGTAAAAAAAAAAGATACTTGTTTTCCTATTTTTCTCAAATAAGCTTTCAAAGACAAAATGTTTGCCTCTCACTTGAGCTATTTCACTTAGAGCCAGAAAAGACATCTTTTTTCCCCACTAGAAATCAATCTTCCAAACTTTAGAGCACCATTTGCCCCATTCCCATCTCTTTGTGTCTCTGTGTCTCTCCACCTCTTTATCTGTCACTCTCTATCTCTTTGTCTGTGTCTCTCTGTCTCTTCTCTTTCCTTCTCTTTCTTTCTGTCTCTGTCTCTATCTCTCCATCTCTATTATTCTCTGTATGTGTATCTTTGTCTCTGTCTCAGTGTCTTTTTCTATGTCTGTGTCTGCCCCACCCCTCTCTCTAGCATTTGGAACAGATGACAAGATTAAAATTTCACCATAAGTAGATTAAAGGTCTGTAGTTGAATATTTAGAATAATTTCAATAACCTGCTTACAGAATTTCCATGATGAGAAATTTACTAAAAGCATGGAACAATTTCTCCATGAACAGGTAAATCTATATTGAGACAACAGTCCTCAGGTACCACAGATTCAATCTTTTCCCTATGAGTATTATTTTTCCCATTAGCCAAACACACTACTGTTTTTCATATCAACGTTATACCATTTCCCTGTGAAGGAAGTAAATCACTTTTTTTATTTTTCTTGGTTACAGAAAAAAAATTATTTTAATTTTCATTTTCTGTTTGAAGATTGGTGATTTTTTCCCAATGATATTGATTTTCATTCTATAACTTCTTGCTCCATATTTTACTGTCTTCAGACTCTGACCCATTATCTCTGACCATTATTTCACACTCTTGACATTAAATTACCAATAATGCTCTAAGCTAGTACTGAATTGCCAGACATACTGTGAAGAAGAGCCTTCAAGGAAGTGAGCCAAAAATAAAGAGAAGTTATTGAGCATAGACAGCATAACAGCAGCGGTGAGCTTAATGTAAGGATGAGCTACTTAATGAAACTTCTTTACTTTTGAAGACAGATGGTTGAAAGTAAATGCAGCTTGTAATAAAGAGAGTGACTAGGAAAGGGCTATAAGGGTTAGTATGGGGATCAATTTTGCTCACTTTCCCATCTGTAACCAAGAATAAGGAATTCAGGGCAGAAAAAGTGAGGATTATTTTTCAAGCGTCTCACACTTGCCAATCAATCCAGACAAGATGGGAAAGAACATTTGAAGTGATTTGGCAGATAAAGAGCATAAGGCTATAGATGCTGCTCTGGAGAGAAAATGAGTAGCAAAGATCAAGCAGAAGCAGTTCTGCCTCCTGTGTTATATGCTGAACAACACAGAGGGGAGTAATAGGCTGACCACTTGCTGACCCAATCTCTCTGCCCAACCTCCAATCTCACATCTCCAACTGCCTTTCAGATATTTCAAACTGGATATCCAATAAAAATCTTGAATTCATATCCAAAATAGAACTTGTTATCTTTCCTCCTAAGCCCTCTCTCACTGTTACACTCCCTATTACTGGAAAGGGCAATATCGTCTTCTCAGTCCCACAGGCTTGCAGCCTATAAGTCATCCTGGATCCCTCTTTAAATCTCCCCCACCCCATATCCAAACTGTTTTCAAGGTCTATTCATTTCACTTTTGCAACATCTCTCATATATATTGCCTTCTGACACTGCTACCACTCTACTGCAGGCCATCCCCTCACACCTTGATTATAACAATAGCTTGCTTGGGATTCTGCCTCCTGACTCCATCCCTACTCCAATTCATCCCCCATTCAACCATTAAAGTGGTTTTCCTAAAGCGTAGGTCTGACCAGGTCATTGACCACCACCTCTTCCTCTCCCTCCACTACCCCTACTCAAGTGGCTTAATTTTTCCTCCAGGAGCAAATACAAAAGGTTCTATTTGGACTTCAAAGCCCTTCATAACCCAGCCTCCACCTACCTTTTCAGTTTTTTTATACTTCCTCTACCCCACCCCCACTCTTCTGCTGCCTGGGTACTCTTTGATCCAGTGACATTAGTCTCCTGGCTGTTCCACAAAAAAAGATACTCCATCTTTCCAATTCCAGGAATTCTCCCTGGCTGTCTTCCACGCCTGGAATACTCTCCCTCCTCCACTCTGACTACCAACATCCTTGGCTCCCTTTAAGTCGCACCTAAATTCTGACTTTCTACAATAATGCTTTCCCAGCACTTCTTACTTCAATACCTTCTTTCTTTTAATTATTTCCTATTTATCCTGTGTATAGCCTGCTTTGTGCATTTTTTCCTGCATGTTGTCTCCCCCATTAGATTGTAAGGCTTTTAAGGACAGGGACTATTTTTTGACTCTTTTTGTATCTCCAATAGTTATAAATTGATTGATTACACTAGTGTGCTTTAGGGGAGAGAGAAAGAGAAGAGGAAAGAAAGAGAGAGAGAGAGAGAGAGAGAGAGAGAGAGAGAGAGAGAGAGAGAGAGAGAGAGAGAGAGAAAGAGAGAGAAAGCCATGTTAAGCCAGGATCCAGTTACTTTGTGGTCCAAGCAGAGTCCTGGGATGACACCAGAATTTCTAAGGCCAAAATCTTTGATTTTGTTTTACTACCTCCTTCTGGGAAAGAACTAAAAGTAGGTGATATTTCTCCTATATGTCACTGAACAAATGGTCAGTTGTGCTCAAGGTTAAGTAAGCATAAGCAATAAAGGATAAAAACAATTATGAAATACTATATATAGAATACAATACATAGTATAGAATACCATACATAGAAAACCATGAAATAAGAATGATCATACTTCTTCACTGATATATTGCTGTGTGGAATCTTATTAAATGCCAGACTTTGTGCCTTAACTAAAAGATAGCAAAGCTGTGCCTTTAGCTCCATTTCTTTATTATGCCCAGTATCATGACATAAGCACCAAATTCAATCATTAACCATTTCTGGTTTGACTAGGAAGAATCAGTAAAGCTGGAATGGATGTGATTTGAGATTACTGTTTTATCTTGCTTTTGTTTAGGCCGAAAATGCCATGTGGGCTTAATTCTGATAAAAATCACTGGCGCTTTTGGTACCACTTCTTCCTCAAATACAAAAAAATCAATGTTTAAGTGCTACCTGCTTTGTTTCTTCTGTTGATAAATCAAGATGCTTTGCTATATCTGGCCAAGATTTCTATGCCCAAAATAAAGCTGTCATTCATCTTGAAATGTTCCAGTGGAAGAGTTTGCAATTTTTGGTCATTTTCATAAAGACTAACAAGAAATTCCCAGTTTAAAAAACTCAAGTAAACAAACAGAGTCTATAGATATAGTCTAGGAGTGATTACAAAAAGTCAACCCACTATGACCTGGACTTTTGTTCAACTGTCAGTCTTGAACTGAATCCTCTTCCCTGAATTATCTTCCAACACTAAATCCTTCCTTTTTCCCTCCTCCCTCTTATCACAAATGTCCCCTTAAAATTGGCTCCACACCTGGACCCCAGTTGTGCCTACTAACTGTTCCAATTCCTCTTTTCACTTCTCTTTTTGTACTGCTGACAAAATCTTTTCTCCCCTTTCTGAGAGTTTAACTATCTTTTATCCAGTACACCTGAGGAAAAGGCACAGCATCTCTATAGAGAGTGTTTTTGGTACTACATCCCACCTCAAGCACAGGACAATTTGTCGTATTAGAATCATGATTAATCTAAAAAGATGCCACATGACCTAGAGCCATAACTATGATGCTTCCATACTGCTCTTGATGTATCTATGATACAGCTGGAGAATCAATATTAACTATTTCTTTATGATTTTTATAATCCTATTAAAAACATACTACAGTTTACTTATAACTGAATAATTCCTACACATGCAAAAAAATTCCCTACTTTTCAAATTTACTCATAAAAAGTAAGGATGTTTATTTTTATTTTTAAAAACAAATTTTGCTAAGGTAGTAAGTAAAACTTCACTTTAATGCTATTGATAATTTACTAGGAGCTGAAAATAACTGCATTGTATGAGCCATTAAGGCAAATTTACTTTATAATCCCAAGTTTATTATAAATGCAACATTATCAAGTATTTCAATTTATAATGTAATGTGATCTATGACTATTGAATAATATGAAGGATTCAATTGAATCTCCATACACAACTTAAACACAATGAGTGGTTAGTAGTAGCTACCTACATAATTTGTCATCTGCCTAACAACACAGACTGTGTTTGTTTGTTTGTTCATTTGTCTTGGTGGGACCAACCATCAGTTATTAAGATTGGCTAAGATAGAAATCAAGCTATAACAGAAATTTCTTTATGAATATATTAGTTAATTTAACCCATGATGGCACCTGCTATATCAAAGAGCATCCTTATAAAATGAAAATAAATAATATCAGCATCAGTACAAGGGGTTTTATTTGTTTATCTGAGAAGGAGCTGACTCATAACTTCACTCTAGTAGGTACTCCTAGTTTTGAAACTCTCTTTACTAATGCAGATTGGCAACTAAATCGCCTCTGAGAACCCTTTTAGCTGTAGATCTGTGAGCTAAACTTGACTGTAATTTATTATATTATAACAAATATAAATATTGCCTGGAGCAGTAAGATGTGAAGTGACTTTCTCTTGGTCAAACAATAAGTCCCTAGCCACCCTTTCCAGTATTGGCTTCACCTTCACCTGTTCTCTCATGGCTCACTGGTCAAGGCAGGGGAAGTAAAATAGTTCTTGCTCCTCATTGCCAATTCCAGGGTTCTCGCCATTCCTCCACTCAGTAAATTCTCTTCCTTTGAAATTCATGCTATTCATATGCACTACCAAATTGAAGTCCTTGTATTTGTTGTCTACGGACTCTTAGATCATTCTTCTTCCTTCCTCAATTAGTTCAATATCTGGCTTGTAATTTTTCTCTTCTCAACTCTTGCCCTCATAATAGGGAACTCCAGCACATTCTCCCTCAAAGCCCTAACCACTAAAGTCCTCAATCTGTTTACCTCCCAAGAGCCACTCCTCCACTCCTCCTCAGCCACACCTATACTTGGTCATACCCTTGATCTTGTCATGACCCACAGATGTACCTCCTCTCTTTAAGAATTCCAAGAATCTCCTTATTTGACCCTAATTGTTTACTCTTTACCTCTCCCTCTGCCTTCCTTTACAAAACACTGTTCTTCATCTACTCTGCAAATTGTAAACCCTAGACCCCTCAATTCTCTCCTAGGCCATTTCTCCTGCATTGACCATTTTCTCCTCTTCTTACCATCTTGACCCCTTGGCGAACCAATTTGACTCCACATTGCCCTCCACTCTTGAATTCTTAACCACCCCCCTTATCATATTAGCAGTTATACCCAGCCCAGTCTGAGTCTTGAATCACTCCCACCATTCTTTGCCTTTACTTCTATACATATGCTACTAAATGAAGGTAGGAAAAAAATCACACAACTATTTGACTAGGTGCACTTCAAATTTATTTTATATAACCTCAACTGAGCCCTCACCAGTGCTATAGCAAACTCATTATCTCACTCTCCACAACTCTTCCAAACCCTTTCATCTTCCTCAAACCTCCAATGGTTACCCCTCTGTCCACTCTCTCAGTTAAGAACCTTTGCAGGAAAAAAAATAAGACCATTCACTGTTATCTCCCTTTCCTTTCCTCTTCTTCATCTTCTATAACTCATGCCTTCTACCATTATCTTCTCCTTCACCCCTCTCTCTGTAATGAAATGGCCTTACTCCTTACCAAAACTAATACTTCTACTTGTTAAGTGATCCCATTCCATCTTCATCTCCTCTATTTGCTCCCTCTCTCATCCCCACTCTTTCACTCATCTTCAATCTCTCCATGACTACTGGCTCATTCTCTACTGTCTAAAACTATGTCCATGTCTCCCCTATCCTGAAAAAAAAATCTTGCTTGATTCTTTTATCCCTATATTCCTATATCTCTTTTGTCCTTTGTAGCAAAACTCCTCAGAAAGGCTGTTTACAATAGGCACCACCACTTTCTTTCCTCTTCCTCTCTTCTTGACCCTCTATAATCTGGCTTCATTACGTCAAAACTGCTCTCTCCAAAGTTACTAATGATTTCTTAGTTGCTACATGCAATGACCTTTTCTTTAACCTCATTGTAATTGACCTTTTTGAAATTTTTAAGATTATTGATCACTTTCTCCTCCCTGACACTGTATTTTCTCTAAGTTGTCAGAACATCTTTCTCCTGAATATCTCTCTGCCTATATGATGCCTCCTTCTCAGTCTCCTTTGCTGGATCTACCAGGTCACACTTTTTAACCATAGGTAACTCTCAGAGTTCTTTCCTGGACCTTCTTCTCTTCTCTTGGTATATTATTTCACTTGGTGACAAACTTCCATGGATTTAATTACCCTCTCTCTGCTGATGATTCTCACATCTACCTGTCCTGCCCCAATCTCTCTGCTGACATTCAATCTCTCATCTCCAACTGCCTTTCAGATGTCTCAACCTGAATGTTCAATAGATATTTTAAACTTAATATATCCAAAATAAAATTTGTTATCTTTCCCCTTAAACCCTCCTCCTCTCCTATGCTTTCTACTACTTTACATGGCAACACCATCCTCCCAGTTCCTCAGGCTTGCAACCTAGGAGTGATCCTGGATTCTTCACTCTTTCTCATACCCCATATCCAAGCTGTTGTTAAGACCTATTTGTTTCACATTTATAATGTCAACCTAAAATAATGAAGACTATCAAAGACGCAACAACTAAGATCTTTAACTGAGACAAGGGAATTGCAATTCAGGACACCACACAACACCAAAGTCCTAGAGTGCCCACAAGGGGCTAGAAGGAGCAAGGGCTAAATACATTTCAACAGGGAAGGAGTCTCATGGAAGGCACAGCCTTCCAAAGTTGTTTTGCATAACAACTGAGAAGGCTGGGGAGGCTTAGGGACTGATAATATCTGATCAGAACAGTGGGCTCCAGGTACAGCAATCAGTAGTTCCACAAGCCTGGCTCCAATTAATTTGTATTTGCCCCAACCACAGGGTTACTGGGGTTAGGGTCAGGTAGCACCTTCTAATTATTTCCCCTTTTTGGTCAAGACATTGCTGACCAAGGGCTGTACTAAGGAGCTCTATGTGCTGCTGAATTTGGGTCTCAAAGACAGAGGATAACCTAAAACAACACTTAAAGAAAAAACACAAGCAAACAAGAATTAGGAAAAAAATAACCTGGAAAACTTGGAGGAGGGAACCAAGGCCAGCAGGGATCCAAGAGAAGAAGTCCCCAATCCACCAGGGACAAGAAAAATTAATTTTGGAGTGAAAGCAATCTTCTGGTGTACCAAGACTCATTCATTTGAAGATAATACTAGGTTTTAAGGCTCTTTAAAGAACTAATTGCTTCTTACATGATGTCTATTTAAGGTTAAATTTGTAAGGCCAGAGACCCAAGTATCGGTAACAGCTGGCTCCAGGGTAGTGGCCAAGCTAGAGATATAAACCTCAAGTCATGAATTTCCTTTTCCTTCCCACTAAACCAAGCTCCCTTCCTAAATCAGCCATGGAGATTAGGTGATATCTGAGAATTTGTCTTTTAGGAAATTAAAATCTTTATTGTACATGGCCATAGTAACTTGGAAAGAACAAGAATGTGTGGGCTCTCTCTGGCACTTTATATTTTCCATGAATATGTTTGATCAACACGGAATGATTTGGCAACACTGTTATTGTTTTGTAAGCTTAATTTTTAAAAAACCATCTTGGGTAGTCTATGTGAAACTGAATAGCAGCAAAACGTACAAACAATTTCTCAGGGTGGTAAATCTACAACGAGATTCTCAAAAGGAACAGATGAATGCTTGTGGGCCACCTTAGGGGTCTTGTGTGTGTATACATGCATATATGTATATGTGTGTGTGTGCGTGTGTGTGTGTGAAAAAAAGGTTACCAAAGTTCATAACCAGACAATAAAACAAAATAATTTTAATGGAAGGAAAAAAGGTTAAAATAGTAGAAATGCATTTTAGAACAGAAACACCAAATAGTATTAAAACAAATTCTAATCGAATATCCTATTGTGGAGCAGAACAATCTTCCTACACATACTTTTCTGTCATTCTAAGAACTCAAGATACCTAATTTTTAATACTCTTCCACATCTATTACTTTAAATTTTTGTTTTTTAATAACAGATGCTATATTTTACTTAAGTGCTTTCTCAAGCACATATCAGTGAAAAAGTATCAAGTAAATACACGGAACCATCACAATATTTGAATGCCAAGAGCATGAAAACTTGAAATGTCTGTAAAACTTTCAGGAAAAAAAAATAGAAAAACTCATTCCACACTTAGGAGGGTGAAATGCTGCTAAGGATTTAATAACAACACCATTTCTAAGTAGGTGACTTCTATGCCTAATTTTAATGGCCACATAAATGAATTCACCCAAAATATGCTTATTTTACTTCTCCTGTAACAAAGGGCTGTGGTGGGGTATTTGGATCCAGGGGTGGAGAGTCTGCAGTCTCAACGCCACGTGTGGCCCTCTAGATCATTAGCTGTGGCCCTTTGACTGAATCCAAACTTCATAGAACAAATTCTTCTAATAAAAAGATTTGTTCTGCAAAACTTGAACTCAGTCAAAAGGCCACACCCAATGACTTAGAAGGCTGTATGTGGCATAGGTTCCTCACACCTGCAATAGACTAAGTAAACGATTCCAAATTGTGTCAAATGAGTTGTCTATAGTAAAACATGTTCACCTCTCAGGTCATGCTTCACACATAGGTGTTACTTCCTCATTAAATGATAAACCTAGGTAAAATCAGATTTCTCACTGAGGTAACACAAGATAGCTCATACATTACTTTCCCCTAAGATTGCACTAAACCTCTATTCCTTGAAATAAAAACAGAAGAGGTTCCTGACTTTAACCTCCCAAATTAATAGATTTATATCTTTGTTTCACAAACTCCTCCATCTTTATCTAATTATTCTCCTGTTGTTCTGAAAGAATAAGATACTTTAGGGACCTAATCTTATGTGCTTTATCACCTGCCCAGATAATAGAAATTTACTATGACAGGAAAAAGCAGGAAAATGGTTATAACAGCATCAAAACTGGTTCTCCAGGCCCAGGCCTAAGGGCACAAAATGACTCAACACAAGTATACCAGGATAAAGCATCCTTAGCTCAGTTTGAGCTCAACAAAGAGTCATAGTTAGGTTTCTGGAGCAGCCAGACACATAAAGTTCCACTCCCATTTATATGGTGCCAAAGGCAGACTCAGGATTTCACCAGGTGGGAAACATTCCTGTTATCATTAGATTAGCTCAAAGTGCTCTGGGCTCAGTATTATAAGTAAGATTTTAGGGGCAGCTAGGTTGCACAGTGGATAGAGTTCCAGCCTTGGAGTCAGGAGGACCTGAGTTCAAATCTGGCCTCAGACACTTGACATTTAATCGCTGTGTGACCCTGGGCAAGTCACTTAACCCTATTGCCTAGCCAAAAAGCAATATTGATAGATAGATAGATAGATAGATAGATAGATAGATAGATAGATGATAGATAGATAGATAGATAGATAGATAGATAGATAGATAGATAGATAAATAGATAGACAGACAGATAAGATTCTAGGTAGAGGACTGATTTTTGGCTCAGGCAAAAACTCCAAGGAATTTGGTCTAATGATGGCAGGGTATAACCCATCTCAAGTCTTTGAGAGCTTTCACAGGATACAAAGAATTAAAGCAATGATTCTCAATTTGCATGATATAATGACACACTTAAGGCATTGTATAGTACTTACAACTAAAGCAGAACTGAATACTGAAAATCAAAATAGCAAAAATTTGCAGAGTGCTTAATGTATAATATGGGCAAGGTCTTATGTTAAGTTAGAAACAATGGCTTCTTACAAACCATCCAGAAAGGTATGTGGACATGACTACTAGAAGCTTATCTACCCTTACTAATGGCAGACTAAGAAGTCAAAGCTTTAGTCAAACCTGAGTTTTACAATTGCCAATGGCAATATTTGAAATCTTAGGAAAAACCCATTGCTTTCAGTTCATTCTTAGTTCTCTATAACTTTTCCCTATTTACTTTCAAATCAAGCCACAATTGTTGTTACTGCAGTTTTCATACAATAAATACATAAAAACTTTAATAGCTTATAAACACTTGATGTATTCAAACAATAGTTAACTTCTGGTGTATTATTCAGAGAAGTAATATAAAGCAATTATCCAAATATTTTCATATAAATTTCAAGTTGCTTTCTTAAATAAGCTTCTTTTTTGGCAAGAAGCAAAGCAGTTCTCAAAAATTCAAACATATAATCTATTATCAAAATGAATAGGAGTCTCATATAAATTACAGCAAAATCACTAAGTTCAAAATATTTCACTTTAATTTGTAAAACTCCTAAGTGTTCAATTAGATTTTCTAATCAAATTCTATTTACCTTTTGGTTGATTCCCAATTCACACAAACTTTTCTCTTTTCATGAACCAGGAAAGAGCTAATATTTAAAAGGCAAGCTTCCGCCCTTTTTTTCCTTCAGATTTCAAAAATGCAAAGAGAGGGGCATCTAGGTGGCGCAGTGGATAGAGCACTGTCCCTGAAGTCAGGAGGACCTGAGTTCAAAAATGGCCTCAGACCAAACACTTGAGACTTACTAGCTGTGTGACCCTGGGCAAGTCACTTAACCCCAATTGCCTAAAAAAAATGCAAAGAAAAAGAGAGACTTGTTCTGAAGGCTTACAGAATAAAAAAGTTAGCCACAAGACACAAAGAGGTAGATTTGTCAGCAAAGTATTCTCCTTCTAAGCCCTATGAATGTAGTTGCATTCACAAGACTCCGAGAGACACAAACATAGGCACACATACAAAAAATAAAACAGACTGACAGTTAACACACACACACACACACACACACAATACATACAGCATACTAAACACAAATAGCACTCCACAAAGATGAAAGACTGAAGCTTTCTTAAAAACAATTTTGTGTGCACAAATGAAAGTTCCTTTTTTAAGCCAAATTCTGTAACCTTGATAGAGACATAGAGATAGATTATTCAGATTCTCATTTAAAGATTTCTAAATACCAAAGGATCCCACCTTGTTTAATTTGTAAATGAATGCCACTGTGGCCAGCAGTGACAAGGGTCAGATTTGGTTAAATTCTTCAAGTCATCCAAGTGCTTGGAAGTACATTATCCATAATTTGAA
This sequence comes from Phascolarctos cinereus, assembly GCF_003287225.1. Classification (NCBI taxonomy): domain Eukaryota; kingdom Metazoa; phylum Chordata; class Mammalia; order Diprotodontia; family Phascolarctidae; genus Phascolarctos; species Phascolarctos cinereus. The sequence continues at coordinate 285,997,671 of NW_027555847.1, read as the reverse complement.
AATGTGCCCAGCAGCTGTCCCTCAGAGAGATCTATTGGAGTAGACCTAAAATTGTTCATGGATCTTTTAACAAACCCTCATTCAAAAAGCCATGGACTCAACTGAAAAAGAGACAGGATCTTAGGAATTCAAGAAGTCACTTACTCAGGCCAAGGCAAAAACTGAATTTGAATGGGCCACAAAGGGTCCCTGCTGGTACTAGGCATTTGGGTTCAGAACTGTCAGTAGGTAGGGCAGGAGTCTTAGAATCCCTCTTCTGACATCAGATATGTCAACCTGAAATAAAAAAGACTACCAAGTAACAAAAACTAAGATTTTGAATTGAAGCAAGGGAATTGCAATTCAGGACATAACACCAATGTTCTAGGGTGCCCACAAGAAGCAGAAAGGGCAAGGTCTAAATACATTTCAACTGAGAAGTTCCATGGAAGGCACAGCCTCCCAAAGCAGTTACCTAAGCTGTTTTGCATAACAACTGCAAGTCAATAGGGAAGATTGGGGAAGCTTAGGGAGTGGTGACATCTAGTCAGAACAATGGGCTCCAGGTATAGCAATGGGGAATTTCACAAGAAAAGTGACAACCAATTTAGACCTGCTCCAACCTTGGGATCAGTAGGGTTGGGGTCAGGTGGCCCTTTCTGATTACTGCATTCAAAAAAGGCATTTCTCTTAAATACCTCCTTCTCTTCTCTGACACTGTTAGCATTCTAGTGCAGGCCTTCATGACCTCACTCACACTTTGACTTTTTTCGACAGCCTGATGATAGGTCTCTCTGCCTCAAGTCTCTCCCCACTACAATCTACCCCTTAATTATTCACTAAAATGATTTTCCTAAATCACAGGTATGATCATGTCATTCCCTCCTCTCCCTCCAGCACTCAGTAAACTCCAGTGTATTCCTATTGCTTCAAGAATTGAACACAAAATGATCTGTTTGGCATCCAAAGCCTTTCATAACTGTCCAGTCTTCTTACACTGTACTCCCCAACATGTCTTCTTTGATCCAGTGGCACTGCCCTCTTGGCTGCTCCATGAACAAAACAGTCCATCTCTCAGCTCCAAACATTTTCTCTGGCTGTTCCTTGTGCCTGGAACACTCTGCATCCTCCTCTCTTACTGATGTCTTTGAGTTTTTTTAAGTCCCTAATAAACTCTCACCCTCTACAGGAAGTTTTCCTCAATCCTCTTAATTCTAGCTCCTTCCTTCTATTAATTATTTCCTATTTATTCTATATATAGTTTGTTTTGTACATATTTGTTTGCATGCCATCTCCCACATTAGATTATAAACTCCTTGAGGTCAGATATTATATGTTGCCTCTTTTCATATTCCCGAACTTAGCACAGTGTCTGCTACATAATAAATGCTTAATAAATCATTTACTGATTAATTGATTTTATAAATTATCATTAATTCCATTATACTTTATAGAATGAAGAATTTTATAAGCATTTTGGCAATACACTGTAGGGAGAAATTATTAATATCTCTAATCTTTTCCATTTTCAGTTCAAGATTCACTATTGGAAGGAAAAGGGAGAATAGTAGATAATTTTTTTCACAAGGGAATTTGACTTAGAAGTTTAAAGTTGGCCAACAGGATTTGGTGAGAAAATGCCAAATTAAAATATGATAATAAGGGGGTGAAGACAAGATGGCAGAGTAAAAGCAGTGACTTCCTTGAGCACTCCCCCAAACCCCTCCAAATACCTATAAAAATGGCTCTAAACAAATTCTAAAGCAACAGAAGCCACAAAAAAAGACAGAATGAAACAAATTTCCAGCCCAAGACAAGCTGGGGGAAAAGTCTGTTGGGCCAGGCTAGGAGCGGAGAGCAGTTCAGAATGGGCCAGAGCAGGCAAAGCCTGGGCCTCAGCAAGCTTGGAGCAGGCTTCAGGGGACTGAATCACTAGCAGTAGTAGTGGTTTCCAGACTTCTCAACCCACAAATGCCAAAGAGAACTTAGAAGGTCAGTAGGGAGTCTGTCAAATCTGGGTGAGAGAGGAGCGTGGTCTGGCCCCACTCCTGGCACAGCCCAGGACTATATGGCTGCTTCTGGAGCTCTCAGCCCACAGACAATGGGGGGATCAATCAGCTGATCAGAGGGGGATTGCAGAGATCTCTTTTCTTGTGCTGAGGTGGAATTACATTGTTTTGCCCATACTTGGATCTGAGTTGCAGTCCTGGGTGGTGTCAAGCCAAGAGGAATGCTGCTATGGTGGAGCTTGTGGCAGTAGTGAAGAAAGAATCCTCCTCACAGTTCCAAGGCAGAAAAGAGTGCTTGTGGTCACTCATATGCCAGAGCACAGACCAGGAAAGGAGCAAACACCTTGCGCCTTATCATACCACATTGGAAGAACTGAAAATTTATAGGTCCCTAGAAGTATCTCTGAAAATAGCCACACAAAACCCCTGAAACTTAGGATAGTACATTCTCTACACTGGAAGCAGACCCCTACCTTAACAAAGAGTTTAAAACTCAAATAATTGGCTGGGGAAATAAACAAACATTGCAAAAAGAGTCAGACCATAGAAACTTACTTGGTGACAAAGATCAAAACACAGCCAGAAGAAGAAAACAAAGTCAAAGCTCCTATACCCAAAGCCTCCAAGAAAAATATGAATCAGTCCCAGGCCTTGAAAGAGCTCAAAAACAATTTTGAGAATCAAGTAAGAGAAGTAGAGGAAAAATTGGAAGAGAAATGAGAGTGATGCAAGAAAATCATGAAAAAGAGTCAACAGCTTGCTAAAGGAGACCCAAAAAAATACTGAAGAAAATAAGACCTTAAAAAGTAGCCTAACCCAAACGACAAAAGAGGTCCAAAAAGCCAATGAGGAGAAGAATGCCTTAAAAAGCAAAACTGACCAAATGGAAAAGGAAGTCCAAAAGCTCACTGAAGAAAATAATTCATTAAAAATTAGAATGGAGCAAGTGAAAGCTAATTACCTTATGAGAAATCAAGAAATTGTAAAACAAAACCAAAAGAATGACCAAATACACGACAATGTAAAATATCTCTTTGGAAAAACAACTGACCTGGAAAATAGATCCAGGAGAGATAATTTAAAAATTATTGGGCTATCTGAAAGCCATGATCAAAAGAAGAGCCTAGACATCATCTTTCAAGAAATTATGAGGGGAAAACTGCCCTGATATTCTAGAACCAGAGGGTAAAATAGAAATGGAAAGAATCCACTGATTACCTCCTGAAAGAGATCCCCTAAAAGAAAACTCCTAGGAATATTGTAGCCAAATTCCAGAGTTCCCAGGTCAAGGAGAAAATATTGCAAGTAGCCAAAAAGAAACAATTCAAATATTGTGGAAATACAATCAGGATAAGACAAGATTTAGCAGCTTCTAGAGGGCTTGGAATATGATATTCTGGAGGAATAAGGAGCTAGGATTAAAACCAAGAATCACGTTCCCAGTAAGACTGATTATAATCCTTCAGGGGGGAAAATGGACATTCAGTGAAATAGGGGACATTCAAGCATTCTTGATGAAAAGACCAGAGGTGAATAGAAAATATGACTTTCAAATACAAGAATCAAGAGAAGTATGAAAAGGTAAACAGGAAAGAGAAATCATAAGGGACTTATTAAAGTTGAACTATTTACATTCCTACAAGAAAAGATGATAGTTGTAACTCATGAGACCTTTGTAAGTATTAGGATAGTTGGAGGGAATATATATAGACAGAGGGCACAGGATGAGTTGAATATGAAGAGATGATATAAAAAAATAAAATTAAGGGGTGAGAGAGGATTGTACTGGGAGAAAGAGAAAGGAAAGGGAGAGGTAGAATGGAGTAAATTATCTCACATAAAAGAGTGAAGAAAAAGTTTTTACCATGGAGGGGAAGAGGGAGGAGGTGAGAGGGAATGAATTAATCTTACTCTCATTGGATTTGGCTTAAGGAGGGAATAACATACACACTCAATTGGTTACGGAAATCTATCTTACCCTACAGGAAAATAGGGGGAGAAGGGGGTAAGAAAGGGGGAGATGATAGAAGGGAAGACAGATTGGGGTAGGGGGTAATCAGAAGCAAACACTTTTGAGGAGGGACAGGGTCAAAGGAGAGAATAGAATAAATGGGAGGTGGGATAGGATGAAGGGAAATATAGTTAGCTTTTTCACAACATGGCTATTATGGAAGTATTTTGCATGACTATACATGTATAATCTGTATTGAGTTGCTTGCCTTCTCAATGAGGGTGGGTGTGGAGGGAAGAAAGAAGAGAATTTGGAACCCAAAATTTTAAAAACAAATGTTAAAAATTGTTTTTACATGCAACTGCAAAATAAGATATGAAGGCAATGGGATATAGAAATTTATCCTACCCTACAGGAAAATAGAAGGGGTAGGGGATTAGAGAAGGTGGGGTGGTGTTAGAAGGGACGGCAGATCAGGGAAGGCATGTCATCTTGGTGTGGGGGAGGGGAGAGATAGGGAGAAAATTTGGAATTCAAAATCTTATGGAATTAAATGTTGAAAATTAAAAATAAATGAACTAATTAATCCAAAAACATATAATAATGAGTTTTAGGGATGGAAGTTGCCCATTTCTAGAAGTCTAAAAGCAACAGAAAGGCAATTAACGTTTTAAGCAATCAAAATTCTAAGGTGCTGACAACCCAAATTGAGAATATTTGAAATCTAACCAACAAACAAACAAATGACATTAAATTAATTCAAAGCACAACACCAAAAAGAGAAGAAATTAAAGACATACCTGCAATGCTATTGCTATAGCAAAAATCAGGAGTTTAAGCCATAGCAGTGGTATTAGCCTACTCTAGTGACTGGAAGTTTCTCCAGTGCACTCCACCAAATTTGTGTTTTCGAATGTGGCTTTACAGGTTTTGGATCTGTACCCCTGAAGTATTTTTTCTTGTTATTTGTTTGTTGGCTGTTGTTGTTTTACACAGCAGAGACACAGACTATCTGACACCTCCACATCACACAATGGGGGGGAAGCATTAAATTCACCTAAACACAATGATGGAAAAGGCATTAAATGGATGGAAGACACAGGAAAGAAAGGGAGATATCTCAATGAAATCAGAGGAAATGGTGTGGTATAATTCTACTTCTAATGGTACCATTTTCTGGCATCCCAAATTCTGACTTTTGGACTCAGTCCTCAGGCCATACTGCAGGCAGTAGATCTCTAGACCATCAGATATTCTAGATATTCTAACTTACAGAATCACCAGTCCTATTGTCTTCTGTGCTCCTTTTAAAGAGGGTCACAGACCAACCACCTCTTTATTTCTCACCAGCTACACTCTTTGGGCTTGGACTCCATCATAAATCTGCTCCTAAAAAATCTTTTCACCAGTAAACTCATCCTTCAACAAGATTATATTAGTTTTATTACTGACATCTTTTTATTACCTTTGGTACCTCTGCCCCTCAGGAGGGCGTGAAGGTGGAGCTAAGAACTCCTCCCAAAGCCTGCATTTAGAAAGGACTTACAGAAGAATTAATTCTTTATTTCCCACCAGATGTACTCCTTAGACTGGACTCCACCATGTCCCCTGTGCAAACTCCTTGTGAGCAGGGACTGTCTTTTTCTTATCTGTCCTCAGCCCTTAGCATGGTGCATTAAGTAAGCACTTAATAAATGTTCATTGACTGTCGTAAAAGTCCAGCAGAAGCATTCAAACAACAGAACCTTTTATGAGGGCAACAATCAGTCAGACAATCAATCGATCAATGAACAAGCATTTATTAAGGACCTAGGCATATGTCTTACCCTGTGCTATATACTGGCAGCAAAAGAAATAGGCCTTATAAATACAATGTGACAATAATGATATTTAATGAAACATTTTTTATTGTATAAGTAAAAAATATCACTCTTCAGCAAAACAAAAAATACATTCCTCATCCAGATAGAATAAGTATCTATTTTCTCTTCACAAATATTACTTTTTCACTTATATGGCACCTTTTATATCCCCACTTGAAAAATTATACCCTAAATCTGACCCCATTATTGTCATACCCTGAGCATTTAAAATATTCTGAGAAAAAGTGCCATGGAATCATAAAAATGCAATTATAAATATTTATTATTGTTATTTTACTTTAAACATAAAAATAAAAGTAATTTTTAAATGTAACTTTCTATTTGTTTTACTCATAAGTGTTTCATAATGCAATCTTAATGCATTCCTAGAAAATATCTTCCATTAGTATATTATTTTCCTATCTAAAATCTAAGAGAATAATCTATTACAGAATGTTCTTTAAACACAATGCTATAAGGGTTCCTAATTTTCACGTGAATAATGAAAAATTCACCAATTCCTCATTAGACAGCCATTCAATAGGCTTAGCCTTAGAAAATAACCATTATGGCAAATTTAAAGCATAAAGGTTTTTATTTGTTTGTTAATCCAGTCCCATCATTGCCAGGGCAATCTCAGAAACATGAGATTTATTTACCTTAGGTTTACTACAGCCTCAGAAATAATGATAACACTCATTTTGAACTTATGTTGAGGCATGTTTCTAAGCATACCAAGTGATTTTTATGAAAATAATGGAGGAAGAATAATGTTCATGATACTAGCTTTCAAAATAGTATTAGAATAGAATCAAGCATTTTGCCTGGGAAATCAAAGTAAGACTCATCATATGCACTTTAATATAAATCACAAATAGAAAAAAAAATCTTACATTGCTAAAAAATGTCTCCTTTTTTCCATATAAGGAAATTCAGCCTAGTTGCCAAGTGAATAATGAATGTCTATTGTTCATACTTTGAATGGCATTAGATAGACACACCATATCAATATCTTAGACAGACATCACTGCTTGACAAGGTGCTGCATATAGAATTAATTAGGAAGAGGAGAATTAATTGGAAACATTTGGGAAACTGTATTTTTAGCGACTCCAAACTTTTCCTTGAAGCAAAAATCTATCTTTTTTCTGCAGTAGTTATCTTTTCATATCAGCTGTGAAATAGCATGGATCCCGAAAAATTGTGAAAGACCTAGATGGAAATGGAGAAGTGAAAAGTAGGCATCAATCAATCAATAAACAACCATTAAATAAGCATTTGTTAAGTTCCTATTACATGCCACATATTGTGCTGGATGCTGATGATACTGAGATGAAAATAAAATAATCCTTTCCTTTCAGAGGCTTATATTCCATTGGGGGAGACATGAAAAATGAATTTTTTAACCACAATGGTTGTTGTCCTATGTGCTCAAAGAGGACCAAAATGACATCATTGTGTTGAGGTTAAGGTGTCCAGCTGTGGATGATCAGACCACCAAGAGCTTAGAAGGCTCTACCACAAGTCAGTCACACATAGTACCTATGAACATTTGGAGTGGAGTTGTCTCTAAGTCTGAGCAGCTCATATTTCTTTTGAGCTCCTGCAATTCTGCTTTGCTCATAGAGAACAGCACCTCCTTTGATGTAAGCATGCCATGCTGGGCAGTCTGTGCCATGTCTCACAATCACTTCCAAAGTTCTTCAGAGAGACCTTAAGAGTGTCCCTGTATCATTTCTTCTGACTTCTGTGTGAACACTTTCCTTGTGTGAGTTCTCTATAAAAATATCTTTTAGGCAAATGTACATTTAGCATTCTGCATGGCCAGCCCATCAAAACTGTGTTCTCTGTAGCAGAGTTTGAAAACTTGGCAGTTCAACTAAAAAAAGACCTCAGTGTTCGGTATCTTATCTTGACAGATGATCTTCGGAGTTTTCCTAAGACAAGTCAAATGAAATCAATTCAGTTTCTTGGCATGGCACTGGTACACTGTCCAGGTTTCAGAGGCAGATGATAACATCAGCAAAACAGTAGATTTGCAGTTTTATGATAAACATCTTGTTTTATTCCATAAATTAAAATAAAATAAATAAACCATTTTTTAAAAACAGCTCTATGGGCCTTCAGTTTGGTAAACAGTCTAATAACTTTTCTCCCACACTCTTTCAGAGCCTCCCAAATATTGAGCTATCTCTGGCAACGCATGCATCAACCTCATGATCTATGGGTATTTGCCTGGAGTATACTGCCAAGGTAAGTGAACTTATCCATAGCATTCACAATTTCTCCATCTGCTATAACCAATGGTTCCATGTTGAATGAGGCAGTGCTGACTGGTGGAGAGCCTCTGTTTTCTTGGAGTTGTCAGGCTAAAGTTAGCACAAGTGGCAGAGAATCAATCCATACTCTCACATCTCAGCCTCAAAGGATGCATTGAGTATACAATCATCTGTGAACAAAAAGTCATGCACCAACTCTCCCTCCGCTTCAGTCTTGGCATGTAGTCTTTCAAGTTAAACAATTTACCATCAGAGCAGTGGTTGACCTTGATGCCATTTTTGTCCCCACTGAAGGCATCTGATAACGTCACAGAAGACATCATGCTAAAAAGAGTGACAGCAAGAATACAGCCCTGCTATACTCCATCGGTGACTGGGAAAGCAAGAGAGGATCATCCATTATCCAGAACTCATGAAAGCCTGCCATCATGAAATTGACATACAATACTAAAGAGCTTCTCCAGGTAATCAAATTTTACTATGATCTTCCACAAGTCTTCATGACTGACAAAATCAAAGGCCTTAGTTGGATTGATGAACATTGTATGCAGACCTCTGTTCTGCTTCTGGCATTTCTCCTGGACTTGTTGGGCGACAAACAACATATTCATCATTCCTCAGCCCTTTCTGAACCCACACTAGCTCTTAGGTAGATAATTATCTTCCAGGTAAAGAATTAGCCTATTAAGGAGGAACTCTGGTAAGAATCTTGCCAGCAATGACTGCGAAAGACAGATTCCCACCCCTCCTCCACCATGATTGTCACAGAATAACCTATGTCCTTTTCCTTTATAGAGATGGACAATGGAGGCACCCTTGAATTCCTAGGAGATAACTTCTTCTTGCCACATAACCTAGAATATTTCAGTCAGCTTTTGTATGAACAGTGGACCTTCTGCCTTGTAAATCTCAGCTAGAATAGAATTAGCACCAGGTGCTTTGCCACACTAGAGAAACCATTGAAGTATCAAAACATGCCAACTTATGAGTGACTTTTCAAATAAGGTCAAGTTAATACTAATAAATAATAATTGTATTATTATTAACAGTAATAATAATATATTCAAAACCCAACCCATTGTCCATTTTGAGAGTGAAGGGGCTGGCAAAGCAGAGCAATTCCTGCTAGAGAGATGTACAGTGGACACTCATTGTGTCTTGAATCCTCCTCAGTAGCTGTGAAGGTCTGGCAGAAACTTTGAAAGGTTAGAAAAATGGGTTCTAGAATTAACACTGAATGAGTTAGCAGCCTAGCCAGTGTGATGAAATAGTATTGTTGTAGGCTGGCCTTAGTAAGAATCATTATATTGAACAGCTTGATTCAAAGGACAACTGAGGGAATGATGCCTCTTCATGATTTGGAACCATAAAAAGGCAAGATACTTTAAGGCTACCTTTCTAGTCACAATGCCATGTGTGTGAATGTGTGTGTGTGTGTGTGTGTGTGTGTATGAGAGAGAGAGAGAGAGAGATTTGTGTGTGTGTGTGTGTGTGTATAAGAAAGAGAGAGAGATTTGTGTGTGTGTGTGTGTATGAGAGAGAAAGAGAGAGAGAGATTTGTGTGTGTGTGTGTGTGTGTGTGTGTATACAAACAAGGTTCTAACTACAAAATTCATTAACCCTGAAGACCATTAGCATATAAAACTTCAAAATTTTAATTTGTTTTATAAAGTACTCTCATTTAAAAATAACTGTTGATAATAATAATAGTAGCTTGCATTTATATAGCATTATAAAGTTTGTAGGGGGCATCTAGGTGGCACAGTAAATAGAGTGTCAAGCCTGGAGTCAGGAAGACTCATCTCCCAGAGTTCAAATCTGGCCTCAGACACTTATAATCTGTGTAACCCTGGGCAAGTCACTTAACCTTGTTTGTCTCAGTTCCTTATCTGTAAGATTAGCTGGAGAAGGAAATGGCAAATCACTCCAGTATCTTTGCCAAAGAAAACCCCAAATGGAATCATGAAGAGATGGACCTGAATGAAACAATTGAACAACAACAAATAAGGTTTGTAAAGCCCTTTACACAAGCTATCTTATTTGCGTAATCTTCAAATTTGATAAGCACTTCATCCAAGTCTGTTAGGGAGAGGAGGAGATCAAAGTGACTATATCAATCAAACTTATGAAATTGCAGAGCATTGGTCATTGGCTGAAGGCAACTGGTGGAACAGAGAGAATTCCTACTTGTTGGCTATCTGAAGATCGTCCTCCCCCTTTCATGGTCTATAAACGAAAGCTAACTCACCTTCTTGCCCTTGCAGTGTTCAGATCTTGAGAACTCAATCTTCCAATCCCATAATTGCCAGGAGCAATAATGGTAACTTATGGAAGCAGATGATAGTAGCAAAAATGCTTGCACACAGCCTGAGACAAGAATTCAAGTATATTACTCCTGAACCCCAACATCTTATGTAGAAGCAGGGTAAAGATTTTGAATTCCCTAGCTACTATGTTCTTGCTACCTAGCCTTCCAGCAGAGAAGGAAGATTTTCCTGGGATACCTTAGTTTTGAAAGTTGGCTTATGGGTAACTCAAGATTAAAGACTCTGAACTCCACCTAACTGGGTCCTTGACCTAGATAAATTAGATTTCATGATTAATTTTGCTATTAGGAGAAAAATAAAGACTACCCATATAACTCTTGCATAGCATCTCAGAGAACACAAAGACCAAGGACATCACAAGTCCACTGAGAAGGTGCTACTTGTTCACAAGCTCTCAACCATATTTACCTTTCAGGGGGAGTTCACACTACAGGATCACACTATGATCCTTAGAGAGAGAGCTCTGTGGGAAAGAGTGACTTCCAATATTGACCGAAGTTTGCCCTGATAACAGCCTCAACTTCAGTTCTGGAGGTTGACAAATGTTGTGGGGCAAGCCACCATGTAGGTAGAAATAGAAAATGTTTGATTAGCTGTATTGCAAAATTGTTTTATGTTCTGATGCAGTTTAAATATTAACCTCCCAATTTTTTATAACCATAGTTGTTATAAAATTTTCTTCTAGTAATTCTGTTAATGCATGCTGTGATTCTCTCATGCTTAGCATTCCTTTTTGTGCTTGTGTCAGTAGTGCTTAGCACATACTAATACTTAATAAATGCTTGTTGCCTAGTTGACTGACTGCATAAATTACCTCTCCAATAACCCAAATCATTTTGTACATTGAGTACCTCTATTAGTTTCTTTTTTGAGGCAAAACTCAGGATTTAAGAGCCATAACTTTTACTATAATTAACATAATCCCAAAGGTCACCAAGATGGGAAATTTTTTTGCCAGCCAAGGAGTATGAGAAAAGGAAGCATTCTCTCTCCAGAGGCCAAGCTCTTTTGGACTGAACACAGCCAAACTGCATGGTGGGGTACAGGACAGGGAGAGGCCAGTGCCACAATCCCCACACACTTAGCCAAATGGTCTTTCATTTTTACATGTGGGAGCCTCTTTCCATACACTTAAGTGGGCACCATCATGGGCCATGAGAACTCAGCTCTTTTACACATGGAGAATCCATGGGTGAGAATTAATTTTTAAGTTTTTTTTTCTTTCTATGTTACTTGTTCTTCTGTTATCGGACTTTTTGTTGTACTGTTTTTTGAAGATCATCTTAATTATTATGCATGGGATTATAAATGACTATTTTTAATATTACTTGGTCCTTGCTTCAGGTTTTGCTGCTGTTGGCTTGAAGGAATTTTATCCCATTTATTTTCTGGTGCTTTTTGCATCTCAGCCATTTAATTTAAAATATATTGATGCCTATTCATTATTTTCTTCAGTGAGATTTTAAATCTTATTTTGGATTTTTTATTGTTTAATGTTTTGCTCTGTTTTGTCTTAGCCACCATTTTTTAAAAATCCCATTTAGTTTTGTCTGTTCCCTGCTGTGATTAGTTTGGTTTTTTTCCCTCTAGTTCCTTTTCACTATATTCTTCATTTCCTTGGTTTTTTTGTTTGCTTGTTTTGATGCAGAGATTTTTATTACACTTTGAAGTAACCAACTAAATTTTACAGTTTATTCCAAAGAAATCCTATTTTATTTCAAACTTTTATTTTCATATTTTTAGGGTAAGCCTCAAGTCTTTATCCCTTATTTGGTACTCACATGAAATTTTTGTTACATAAAATGCTTTATTGATACTTTTAGTCAATATGCTGTGCGGGAGTGAGTTGATTCACTGCCCACTGTTTTCGTGATTATTTGCTTTATACTGGCACATGAAGAGTTATTGATACTGTTTGTCATGATTTTGTGTTTATTCCTATTGTACTGATATTGATTTGCATACTTGCTTATATATTTAAGCTGCCTTGCCACATCTGCAAATATCATGTGACCAAGAACGTTAAACAGTTGTGTTGCATGCTTTTAAAGATTAATTTGTCACCAATAATGTAGCAAGAGGCATGTGCCTCTCCCTGTACCAAACAATTGACAGCACAAATATTATCTGTTAACATAAGTAGTCGTAATACAAGACAAATTCCTGAATAAATTTAATGAATCAGCAATGGCTGAATGTATACTTTGTGCAACTTCACTTTCCATTTCCCAAATGACTAGAGGCTATTTTAATAACTGGATCCAAATAGTATATTCTCATTCAAAATAAAACAATAAGGAAAGCCCAAGTAATCAAGTAAATATATTACTATTTTATATAAAAGTTAGCTAAATTGAAAATAACTTCATTCTCTTGGACAATAATACCTACGGAACAAGTAATTTTGGTGCTCAATTATAAGGGTAATTAAGTAAAATGGAGGCAACTTTTCCTCTATTTCATAAAATTGCTTTAGACATTACTTTCTTAGAAGAGAGTAAAGTTAATCATTTTCCAAAAGGGATTTATCCCAAGTGTCCTAAGGTGGCACTGTGGATAAAGCTTCAAGATACAGAATCAGAAAGACTTGAATTCAAATTCTGTTTCCATCCCTTCCTAGAAGCAGCTTGGTGGAACAGTAGATAGGCACTGACCTATAGTAAGGAAGTTGTTATTATTTAGTCATAAAGTTGTGTCCTATTCTTCATGACCCCATGGACAAGTCAATGGGGTTTTCTTGTCAAAGATAATGGAGTGGTTTGCCATTTTCTTCTCCACTGTATCCCCATTTCTAGAGTTGAGTTGCTGAGGCAAATACATTTAGGTGACTTACCCAGGGTCACACAGCTAGTGTCTGAGGCCAGATTTGAATTCAGGTCTTTCTGATTCTTAGCCCAGTGTTTTATCCACTGTGCCACATAAGAAAGTAGTAAGGAAGACTGGAGTTCAAATCTGGTCTCAGGCATTTACTAGCTGGGCAAGTCACTTAAACACTGTCTGCCTTAGTTTCCTCAACTATAAAATGGGTAAAATAATTACAACTACCTCTTAGGGTTGTTGTGAGAATCAAATGAGACAATATTTGTAAAGAGCTTAGCACAGTGCCTAAAATGCAGTAGGTGCTTAATAAATACCTGTTTCCTCCTTTCCTTCCTTCTTCATCTCCTCCTTCCCTTATTTCCTTCCTTCCTTCCTTCCTCCCTAGTGTGTGATTTTGGTCAAGCTATTTGATATTCCTCAGCCTGATTTTCCTCATTGGTGTAATGGGCATAACAATAACCTTATAGGCTTGTTGTGAGGATGAAATGAGATAACATATGTAAAGCACTTGTAAACCTTAAGACACTATATTATTATGTTACTTTTCTATATAGTATAAACTTCAGTGAGATGTAATGATTTCCTATATTGTATGATTTATAGTGAGGACATTTTCCTCGCCACAACCCCACGGAGAAGATGGTACAAGTATTTAACAGATGAGGAAATAATGACATTAAGAAGTGCCACTAGTGACCAGCATAGCCACAGGCAGAGCCAAAGCCAGTTCTCTGATTCCTAGTCTAGCATTCTTTCCATTGTACCATAGAGTTTCTCCAGGAGATTTAGGTGCCCAGCTACAAAGCCTGGTGGCAAGCAGTTTGGCCTCAATTATTTTTTTCTAGTCAGGTTTCCTCAGAAACAACTAGGTAGCACTTCTAAGGAAACCTGACTGAAGAAAGGTGTTTCTCAGTGCAGCTAGGTGGTGCAGTCGATAGAGCGCTGGCCCTGAAGTCAGGACGACATCAAGTCTGGCCTCAGACCAAACACTTGACACTTACTAGCTGTGTGACCCTGGGCAAGTCACTTAACCCCAATTGCCTAAAAAAAAATTTTTTTTTAAATGTGTTTCTCCACTCAGGTTTCCTCTATTATATTCAACTTGACTTTGACATAGCTCTCTTCATGCTCTTCTCCCACCCTCTTTTACGTCATTTTTTTTTTACAAAACATCATAAATGTTGTTTAGTAGACGTCGAAGTTTACAAATTAATGTGCACCAATTAGCAGTATCGATGTAGTTGGAGAGTATTGCGCCTTCTCCAAGCAGCACAGTGAGACCCTCCAATACTATGGTGGAATTTGTGACCCTTTCCAAGACCCCTGTTCTTCCGGCCAGCTGAGGTAAGTCCACGCATCTCTCTGTGTTTGTGCACTGGCTTGGTGATCCATTGAGTGTCGGGGTTTCATCTGATAGCTTTATGGAATGGGTCAATAAGAATAACCTCAAAGAATTTGTAGGTTGAATCTTCACCCACCCAGTAGGAGTTCAAGACTCTTAGGGCCCCACAGTAGCGGCCAGCATGTTCTTCTGCTACAGACTGAAGGCTCCTGGCAAACTTCAGCTGATTCACACCATGATGCACGGGTTTACCATAAGTTGCACCCTTGGGAACTGGATGCTTTTGTCCACTACGTCGAACTCGAATACGGTAGATGACATAACCTTGCTTGGTCTTGTACCCCAGCCTGTGAGCTTTGTCGGTTCAGGTAGGCCGCGGGGCTCGGTGCAGGGTGGACAGCTGGCGCTACTGCCAGCAGCACACTGCAGGAGGAACCACATGACATCCGACTGCTTCTTCCTCCATAGCTCCTGGATGTATTTGTAGGCCCCCATCATGGCTCACACCTAGCCTGCCTGATGGCTACCGCCGACCGTCTTATGTGATTTTCATCAGCATTCATTGCATAGAAGCCTAGGAGATCTATAATCTCATCAGGTTTAGGCATTCCTTCCACCAGCATAGATTTCAATCTTTACACTTCTGCATGATTCCTATACATATCCTTTCATAAATCCCCCAAAGAAGATCCATCCCACTTGCTTCTGGTTCTTTAATATTTTGAAGTATCAAATAGAGTATATAATCTGCCTATATATTGGGTTACTTCCATACTGTGTGACTAATCTATCTCATTTTGTAACATCATGTTTAATTTTTACGATGGCTTTTAGTCATCTTAAATATATTTTATGAGTAACATGTTGAAGCCTACTTACATTGTCCTTTATTTCACTAAATAATAGTGACCAATTTCTCAATTAAAATAGAACTTAGCTTTCCATTCCTGTGTGCCTAGGGTCTAATAAATGAGCTTTCATCTTATCTTGTCCTGAACCATGCCACTTCCTATCCCTTTCCAAACCGTGGACACTCTTTTTCCCCTCCCCACATTCAGACAGTATACATAACTCTTCTACATATGTTAACTTCATCTACTAGAATTTAAGTTCCGTGAAGAAGAAAAGGAAGAGACATGTCTTACCTGCTTGCATTTGTATCACCAGCACTTTGCACAGTGTGTGCTACTGTTGTCCAAGCTATCCCTGACAGAGGGGCCAAGAAACCTATTTTCTTTTCAACTCAATTCAGAACAGTTGATTTAATAGATTTATAATGATGCTTCCTAAAAATAGTGGAAATGTATATAAAAAAATTTCTTCCCATGTTTCTCTATCTGAAAAGACTTGATATGTTGTTTATATATATATATAATATATGTATATATATATATGTTATATATGTGTATATATATAATATGCACACATACATACATACACACATATATATTTTACAAATAAGTATGCACATGTTGGATGGCTCTAAAATTGAATTTCTATAATAAGGAAAAATTAGATGTACTAATTAATCCAAATTAAATTGTGTTCCCTTTAAATGTTTTATTTTTTAAAAGCTTGTTTCATTCTTAACTGGGATTTTGTTTCAACTTGAGCTAAGATTTGAATATATTTTCCCCAAAAATAACCAACTGAAATATAATAGTGACAAGCAATGGGAACATAATGTTTTCAAATTTTGCTTTACTCAGTTACATTAAATTTATTAAGCACTTAACCACTGCATGAGGGAGAATATTCACAAATGCAGCAAGAACAGAGATGGAATAGAATGCTTGATGAATAGTTGGTCAGGCAATTTGGGTGAAGCCTATAGTTCATGAGGGAAAACAATATAGCTGACTTATTCCATTATTAAGAGATACCTAAAAATAGCATAATCTTGTAAGCAGATATACCTCCTCCCTGCCCTGGCCTGGGTCTTTTGTCTGTAGACAGACTATGATATAATTCTTTCCCTTAACTCAGACCTTGTTTATGATATCCCCAAAAGGCATCAAAGTGACTGGTAATGGTTTCTTCCTTTGATAAGTAACATTATCAAGAACAAAGAAAAATTTCAATGTTCACACTAGCTTTTGGACAGACACTGGCTATAAAAACTCCCACTTTCTTAATAAACGTACCCAAGCTCCATGCTGAAAAACTAAAAGCTGATTCAGCAGATGCAGGCCTTAAAAATGGCAGTAACAAATTACAAATCATTTCTTGAAAAAAATTGTCCACCACAGAAAATTATACATTGCCACCCTAAAGCAACAATGTCATTCAGCTGGCTTAAAAGAGGCAAAGCATTATTTATATGAACAATGTGAAATATTGCAATACTAGTAGTATTTATATAATGCTTTAAGGTTTGCAAAGTATTTTACAATAATCTTATTTTATCCTCAAAACAACCTCGGGAAATAGCTACTATTATTATCTTCATTTTACATAAAAGGCAACTGAGGCAGACAGAGATCAACATCACATATCTAGTGAGTTTCTGAAGTTAAATTTGACCTCGGGTCTTCCTGACACCAGGCCCTATGCTCTTTCTATTACACCACCTAGCTCTTCATTCTCTAAAATATTGATTTTCTTTTTGTCACATATATTTCCAACATTATATAAATCAAATATATTATTGCTATTACAGCAGTAATTACTCTAGTCTGAAGCCCTGCTCTGTTATAGTTCATCACTCCCCCAGGGTTTTCCAGTACATTTCAGTACACTCTGGTTTGGGACATCTCTAGTACCTCTGTCATTGGCTTAAGACCACACAGATTGTATTACCTCAATTTAGAGGGCTCCCCAGTACCTCAATTCCATTTATCCATTTAACAGCCAGAGTAGCTTTTACAAAGGATTATTTATCTCAAAGGTATAGTAAGAACAAGTACACATACATTACCCCTAGAATCTAGGGACATAATTTTTCTGTATCTCTCCCATCTTTTGTGAGAAGAGGAGGATTATGTTCACTGCTTAGCTTTGTCCCGATATAGAATTGTTCTAGCAGTTTCCAAGTCCAAATCTCCCTTCATTTGTATCTTTGCACCCCGGCTTTCTCAGTACTTCCCTGCTCACACCCACATGGAAGGGAAACACAGAATGTCTTCTCTCAAAAGCAGGTCCCTGCAGTCTCCCCGATGGGTGCCTCCATCTCAGGTGATCTAGGCATACACAAAGTCCCATTACAATATCACAGTTATTACTTTGTGCTTGTTACAGAAATGTGGTCAAATAATTATACAGGAATAATTCAAATGTTTTATGATCATGTATGATTGAGCCAGATCTGTCCTAATCATTCAAGTACTACCTTCTGGGGACTTCCTATTTCTTTCAAGCTCAGTTTGCTCACTCAGATATTTTAGTCCTAAATATACTTTGACATTCATATACAGAAAACAACTTCCTTTCTACTCTCAAAAAAATTCAAGGCCAAATTAGTGGTTTTGTCAGTGAACTATTTTACAGCATGAAAGAAGTTGCTTTGGGTATATTCTACTTTTCTAGATTTAGAGTAATTTGGCAGGGGAGAGGGCAGTAGGTATTTAAGGTTCATGGATTTGCTGCAAAAGCTATTTTTACATGACCATCAATTCCATTGGCAAAAAGCATCCCCAAGGAGGTCTGCACACCTGTCAATCAGCTCTGCATCATTAGCCAATCACAGAGGTTAAAGAAACCAAATCAGGAAGAAAAGATACTTACTAAAATGCTAGGTTATTCCTAACATTGCTAAAAAGTAGCAGATTTCATTTCCTGACATTCAACCACCAATTCTCTTAGGTGTTTTTTTTTTTCAGAAAAGCCAAGCCTAAGATTCATTCTTGTCTTTTTTTAATTGATTGCCATCCATATGTAATACCAATGATTTGTGTATTAGAATCAGCATAGCTGCCAAGGTCTTAATTAACCTTACTTTAATAACACTTGCTTTCTACACATTTAATTTTTTCCATTTCAACATATTTATTTATATCCTTTGTAACATTTCTTAAGATACTTCTTGACAGAATCATGAAGAAATGGAAAATATTAGAGATAGAAGAGATCATAGAGATCACACAACTTAAATCCCTTATTTTATATGAGGTCTAGAGAGATCAAGCAAATTGCCCATGACCATGTATTTAGTAAGCAGTAGAAGTAAGATCCAAACCTAGAAGGTAAGATTACAAAGTCATTGTTCTTTTTATTATATCACATTATTTCTAACTCTAAACTCAAAAGAGAACTTGCTAAGTAAGAATATAGTTTGTCTATTGAAATGGTAAATTAATTTTCCATATCTATTAATAGAAAAAATGTTCAAAGGAAGACATACTCTTCCTTCTCATTCTCCCTTACAAAAGAAATGTATGATGACACATTAAGGATGAATAACAGCACCTAAAAAAGGAGGAAACATAGCATCCAAGATAAAGACATTTTTCACAAATGAATAAAAATAAAGCTTTCAAATTGTTTCTGATAGCAATCAGAATCAAAAGCTTGAGTCCCATGCTATAAGTTGCATGTAATATGCAAGTACTGCCCAGATAAGAATCAGTTGGAAAGTACCTGGAGGCCATCTTTCTACCCCAACACATATCTGACCTGGGATTCTCTTTACAACACCCCCAAGAAGTGTTCATCCAGTCTTGCCTTAATGATGTTTGGCGAAGCATGTCACCTCCTCAAGCAGCCCACATTCACTTTTAGAAATCTCTCCTTTTAGGGGCAGCTAGGTGTTGCAGTGGATAGAACACTGGCCCTGGATTCAGGAGGACTTGAGTTCAAATCCAGCCTCAGACACTTAACACTTTCTAGCTGTGTGACCTTGGGCAAGTCACAAAACCCCACTGCCTAGCCAAAACAAAAAAAAGTCTCTCCTTTCAAGGAACGTTTTCTCTACATCAAGCCCAAACCATCTTCCTCACCACTGCTACCCATTATTTCCAGTTTTACACTCTGGAGCCAAATAAAACAAGTCTAATTTTTGTTCCTTCCAATAGCCTATAAAATAGCTAAAGACAGCTATAATTCTCTGACCTCTACTCTCACCCTCAACCCTTCTTTAGCCTAAATTTCTTCATAGGTAGATCAACGTCATGATACGATTATGTTCAGATCTCTAGGATCTTAGTAGCAAAATTTAATTGCTTTGTGTTTTTTCTTATAAAGCACCATAACAATTTAGAGCAGGCCAACACAAATTGTAGTATTCCAGGTAGACTAGTTTCTGAGTGTGTGTGCGTGTGTGTGTGTGTGTGTGTGTTTTAACTTAGATTTATAGGTTACTCGTGATATTTCATTCCCTAAGCTAGATTTCCAGGAATCTAAATATCTCTATCAAGCCAATACAGGTTGGAATTTTGGACTTGTTTCTAAAGAGTGCTCTTTGTGCCCCTCTCTTCCTAGATTCCTAAGGTGATTTCTATTGGAAGTTATCAAACCATATGATGGAACAATCTTAGTGGTCTTGTTGGATGCATGTCTATTGTTAGATTGTTGTAAATCTACCTGAGGGCATCAAATATTATGACCAAAAGCCTAGACACCTAAGTAGAAAATACCCACCCAAATATATCTCAATAGGTATGAAAAGCTGTGACTTGTGAGCATTTCTCTAAATACCTAAATATCTAGCCAAAGGAATCAAATATTAATACTAAGAACCTCGAAATCCAATTAGTATCATGAATACAATGGTCTTGGATGCAACTACCTAGAGTTCCAACTACATTGGCTTGCTACAAATAGAGTGTTAGAAACCTAGCTGAAGAAATGTACGATATTACCAATAGGACTCTAGAAGTCTGACTATATAAATCATGTACACCACTACATGGTCAACAATCTAACTATATAGCTCCAGTTTATGTTTAATTATTCACAACACTAAGAATGTTCCAAGGCTAGCTGAAGAAATATAGTGTTGCCCCTCAGAAATTATAAATCTAAATGGAAGTTTGATATACAACCATATAGGAAAAAGTCCAACATGAAAGCTCCAAGTTGTTTTATATTAAGGTTAAATGACTAAAATCTTCTAAATCTCACTGAAAATTTAAATATTACACTTTTTTTAACTTATAGATAGTATTTCATTGTCATAGGAAGAAACCTCATGAAGAAACCTTACCAGTACAGGTAAGCACCTGGTTTGCAACCTACAGTCTTAGGGATATGCCTAGATCATTGACAGGTTAAATGACTTGCTAAGAGTCACAAATCAGGACTTAATCCAAGGGTTTCTTTTTACTCTGAAGACAGCTGTCTATCTGCTAGTCTTATTCTTTCTCTCCATTCTGGAATATCATAAGTACTATAGAAATACACCCATTTCCCTCCCTCCAGAACCTTGGACTCTAATCCTAGGTCCTCCAATTCCTCTAGGTGAGCTTTTTCTTTATCTTAAGATGGTCCAGGGCAACATAGCACATCATCCTCACCCTCTTCTCACTTTTTTATGTGTTGTCCTTCCCCATTATTCTCCTTGAAAATAAGGACATGCTCACTTGCTTGTATTTGGATCCTTAGTACTTAGCATAGTGCCAGGAGTATAGTTAAGTGTTTAATAAATATTCTCTCTCTTTCTGTGTGTGTGTGTGTGTGTGTGTGTGTGTGTGTGTGTCTCCCTCCCCATCTATCTACTTAATAAATTAATCTATGTAGAAAGTTGTGACATATAAAAAAGTTCAAGAGACATAATGTCTGGGTAATTAATCATTTTCTTAATTTTGGCTAGTGAATAATTAATAAAAGATTGGTCAATTGGCCTTCTTTTGTAAACCAAAAGCCCCTCCTGGAGGCTTCTTGGGCTTATGTATCTTTGGAAGAGTGGTTGTTTCCAACAATCAACTCTGATTGGTTAACAATGAGAGAATGAATACTATAATGAGATGGGGACCTATTCTAATGAGGGCCTACAGGGATGTGACTTTGATTATGTCATTCTTACTCCCAGACTACTCCACTTCTCAGGCAATCTAGACAAAAGATCTACTCTCCACCCAAGCCTGAGGAGAACACAATGGGTGGAATTCACCTAGATTAGATTCCTTTTACTCTTTAAACAGAACTAAGCTTCCCCAGTTGGGTGGGGTCTGAACAAAACTAAGGAGAACGTTAAATCCAATCTCATCATCAGCCCTATTCTTCAGAGGCTGATTTAACTTAGTAGAGAATGAGGAAGTAGGAAGGTTAAAAAAAAACAAACATCCTAGATACCCCATAGTAATTGGTTATATAGTAATAATAATGTTACTAGTAATTAATTAATAGTAATAATAATATGAGATCAATAATCATTTCTCTTAAAGTCTAGAGCAAAGGATTACATCTAAAGGTGAATGTGTGTTACAAATAAATATTACAAGTATTTAGATTAGTTGAAAGCTTAAGGAATGAAGGAAATCTAAATTAGCCAGTCAAGCATTTATTTATTATTTACTATATGTCAGTGACCATTATTTGCCACCTGAACTCCTATACATGTGCTGCTGAATGAGATGGAAAAAACCATGCAACCATTCTTACTGGGACCACTAGAAATTTATTTTATGCAATCTCAGCTGGGCCCTTCACTGCTGCTAGGCAATCCTACTATACTTCACTTACCAACTCACTATCCCATTCTCCCCAGTAGCTCTTCCAAACTTTTTTAGCCCTCCTCTAATCTCCCATGGCTACTCCTATCCTCACTCACTCTCTCAGCTAAGAACTTGGTCTCATATTTTACAGAAAAAAATTGAGACCATTCACCATGAATTCTCTCTTCTCTCCTCTTCCTCATTTCCTCCTTCACTCCTATCTCACATGATGATGATGATGTGGCTTTACTCCTTATCAAGACTTAACCTTCTGCTTGTTAAAGTGAACCCACTGTTCATGATTTATATATAAAGGCTGACACTATAAGCAAACTGGGAGAACAAGGAACAGTTTACCAATCAGATCTATGGAGAACAGAAGAATTCATGACCAAACAGGAGATAGAGAACATTATGAAAAGCAAAATGAATAATTTTGATTACATTAAATTGAAAAGTTTTTGCACAAACAAAGCCAATGCAACTAAGATGAAAAGGAAGGTAGAAAATTGGGAAAGAATTTTTACAACCAGTCTCTCTGATAAGGGCCTCATTTCTAAAATATATAGAGAATTAAGACAAACTTATAAAAATACAAGCCATTCCCCAATTGATAGCTGGTCAAAGGATATGAACAGACAGTTCTCAGATGAAGAAATTAAAGCTATCTATAGTCATATGAAAAAATGCTCTAAATCATTATTGATTACAGAAATACAAATCCAAACAACTCTTATCAGATTGGCTATCATGACAAAACAGGAAAATGATAAATGTTCGAGAAGATGTGGGAAAATTGGAACACTAATGCATTGTTGGTGGAGTTGTGATATGATCCAACCATTTTGGAGAACAATTTGGAACTATGCCCAAAGGGCTATAAAAATGTGCATACCCTTTGACCCAGCAATAGCACTTCTAGGGCTATATCCCAAAGAGATCATACAAATGGGAAAAGGACTCACATGTACAAAAATGTTCATAGCAGCTCCTTTTGTGGTGGCAAAGAATTGGAAATTGAGAGGCTGCCCGTCAATTGGGGAATGGCTGAGCAAGTTGTAGTATATGAATGTAATGGAATACTATTGTGCTATAAGAAATGATAAACAGACTGACTTCAGAAAAACCTGGAAAGACTTGTATGGCCTGATGCTGATTGAAGTGAGCAGAACAAGAGAACGTTGTATACAGTAACAACCATGTTGCGCAATGACTAATATTGATAAACTTAATCCTTCTCAGCAATACAAGGATCTAAGACACCTCCAGAGGCCTAGGGATGGAAAATGCTATCCACATCCAAAGAAAGAACTATGGAAGTTGAATCGCTATCTTTTTTTTTATTTTTCTTTTCTGTTGAGTTTTGTTTCCTCTTTCTAATGGTTCCTCCTATTGGTTTTCATTTTTACTTACAACTTCACTAATGTGAAAATATGTTTAATAGGAATATAAATGTATAGCCTATATAAGATTGTGCATTGTCTTGGGGAGGGTGGTGGGGAGGAAGGGGGAGAAAAATTTCAAACTCAAAAACATACGGAAGTGATTGTTGATAAATCAAAATAAATTTAAAAAAATTTTTAAAAAATAAAGTGAACCTGTTACATTCCCATGTCCTCCAACAGATTTCCCTCTCTTTCATCCCCAGTCTTATTTATTTTCAATCTCTTTATGTCTACTGGCTCATTCCTTACTGCCTAACATCGTGCCCATGTTTCCCCCATCCTGGAAAAACTCTCATTTGATCCTTCCATCCACATCAATCATTACCCTATGTCTCCTCTGC
Organism: Phascolarctos cinereus; assembly: GCF_003287225.1. Lineage (NCBI taxonomy): Eukaryota > Metazoa > Chordata > Mammalia > Diprotodontia > Phascolarctidae > Phascolarctos > Phascolarctos cinereus. The sequence goes on along the minus strand of NW_027555847.1, from coordinate 285,973,727 downwards.
CTTTCTGTAGCTAAACTGCTTAAAAAGATTAGCCATGATAAGTGCCTCCATCTCCCCTCCCACTCTTTTCTAAAGCCCTTACCATCTCACTTGTTCCATGAACAAGACATTCCATCTCTCAGCTCCAGGCATTTTCTCTGGCTATCCCCCATGCCTGGAATTCTCTTTGTCTTCCCACTCAGACTATTGACTTCTTTGGCTTCCTTTAAGTCTCAACTAAAATTCCATATTTTACTGGAAGCCTTTTTCAACCCCTCTCAATTCCAGTGCTTTCACTATTTCTGATTTATCCTGTATATAGCTTTCTTTGTATATATTTGTTTGCATGTTGTTTTTCCTATTATATTATAAATTCCTTGAGGACAGGGATTGTCTTTTGTCTCTCTTTGTATCTTAACACAGTGCTTTTCGCATAGTAGGCACTTATTAAATGTTTATTGACTGATTATGATAAGTCCTGGGGATATTAAAAAAATGGTCCTTGAACTAAAGGAGTTCATATTCTAAAAGGGAAGATTATATATCTACACACACACACACACACACACACACACAAAATCATATGTTTCTTCTATGTGCCTAGTTATATATGTATATGCATACACATAAATAATGACTATATATAACAAATACAAAAATACCTACTTACAAATAAATCTATTTGTACAAGTACATATATGTCATAGACATGGAAGAAATACATACATGCATATATTGTAGATATGTGTTTGTAAAAATATTCATTTGTAAATATGTATTTATGTATATATTTATTATATATGTGCACATGTACATATACAACTATATATAACTATGTAAATATATATGTCTGTATATGTGCATGTATGATATATACAAAATAGGTGGAAGGTAATCTGAGAAGGAACATCACTAATAGCTGAGGAGCCATATATTATATGCAACTATGCAATGCCATTCTTTTTATTTCTGTATTTTTATTTCTTTTTTTAAATTTCTATGTTTCTGGGGATGATATTTGATTTCTTAAACTAGATGTTTAAGATACTAACTAATGGTATATCCACATAAAATGAACATTCAAGATGGACTTGTTACACATTTCCATGAGAATACTCTATTAAGCTTTCTATGGTCTTAATGGTATTTTTTTTTTGCATTTTCAGTCAGAATTAAAACAGTTTAGTAATTTAGAGCAGTGGTGTCAGATAGAAACGGGGGCCACTAATTTGTACATAAAGATACCTGTCACATGTTGATGACTTAGTTTTAAAATGTAATATTATCTGTTTTATATGGTATTTTGCATTTATTTTGTCAAATATTTGCCAATTACATTTTAATCAAGTTTAGGCTGCACTCAGCGGCATTGTAGGCTACATGCAACCCACTAGACTGTGTTTGGGAAAAAAATAGTCCTATTCTGAAGAGAAAGACAAGCTGGTCATGTGAATATTGTGATTTAGAAAGTTTGTTAATTGTGCATACATGAGTTAGATGAAGTTTGCTAAACTGATTATGATCAGTAAAGCTTTGGATTCTTTGCCTAAATGTAGCTTATGAAATGAGCATTAGGTATATAGTAACTTCTCTGCCTAAAATTGGATCATCAATGGTCAAGCATGGAGTCACTTCTTTCAGCTAGGATCTAACAACAGGCCATTCCTCACAGTGGGTAAAGCCTCAAGCATGTGAAATGACTCCATTTTGGAACACTCTTGGAAAGAAATGAACAAGTACCTCATAGAATGGGCAGCCATTTGATCTGCAGTATTAAAGGTAACTCTCAAATCTCTGACTAGGTTTTCCCTCCTCTACCGTCTCCTCTTTCTAAGATGCATTCTGTATGCAGAGATGTCACTCTTCTGTTCAAAATCCTTCAATGACTCCCCTGTTGCTTATCAGATCAACTGAAAATTCTGCTTTGGTGTTCAATACCCTTTAAAACTCTCCTCTGAATGCTTTCAATTGTGCTGACCCCAACCGTTGTCCCTCATATATGTTTTATGCTTTCCAATTTTCATATCTTTACTCATGTTGTCCCATATGTTGGCACACTGAGCCTGGAGACAGGAAGACATGAGTTTAAAATTAAGCCTCAGACACTTACTAGTTGCATGACCCTAGGCAAGTCACTTGACCTCTGTTTTCCTCAGTTTCCTCATCTATAAAATAGGGATAATAATAGCACCTTCCTTTCAGTGTTGTAAGGATCAAATGAGATCTTATAAAGCACTTAGAACAGTGCCCAGAACATAATAGGTGCTATATAAATATTAGTTATTATTATTATTATTATTATTATTATTATTATTATTATTATTAATTACATGCTTGTAATATCTTCTCTGCCACTCCACTACCCAAATTAAATATCACTTCCTCTAGGAAGCTTTCTCTGAACTCCCCAAATGGTATTGAACCTTCTATTGTTGATGTTCAGATAGCCTGCTTTTAGACTTCTTTTATGACCTGTTTTTAATTTTTTTTGTATGTACCATATTCCACCTCCCCCACTAGATTTTAAACTCTAAAAGGACAGGGCCTTTGACAACTAAACTTAACATTTCATGCAGTGCTAAGCACAAGGCTCTGCACATACTACACTTTTAATAAGTGTTTATGAAATTGAATTGAATGAAATCACTAATCAAGTCCTTCTTATTATATTCCACTTAGTTTGGATAAAGTCCAAACTTTTTTATACTAACAAAGATAGGCCCAGCACAACTGATTACAAACCTTCTCTATCTAGACTCATCTATACTATTCCATTTCTTATATCTTATGGTGTAACCATACCACTCTACGTGAAATTTTCTGAGTAATTGTTATGCTTTCTCCTTTCTGTGTCTTTGCTCATAATTTTTCCTATGCCTAAAATTTTCTTTCACTCATCTACAATACTTACTTATTTTTTGTGGTAGAGGTAGTTTCTACTATGGCCCCTACCACAGAGGCAAGGCTAGTTTTTCTCTAAGATGTAATCATACATGAAGTAATACAACAAATATTAGGTGAGGTATAAAAGAGGGAAACATACGCATATCAAAGGTATTTGCCACTGAAATGAAGAAGACTTAATTAGAGATCCTCAAGATTTAATTAGTCCAGGGTATTAAACTTCTAATCATTGATTCCTGGATCCCTAAGTATATGAACAAGAGAGAATCAGGGTTTGTTCAAACTTGACAAGACCTTCTAACCAGGTGTGCTACTGTGACAAATGCAGAAACAGGGAAGCTGAACCCAGCTGAAGGCTCTATCCTGGCTATATATCCTTTCCATATGATTCTTAAGTAAATCTCCTTTTTTAAAAAAATAATAGAAGTTCTATTTTTGTCTCATTTTCCAGTCCTACATCTAAACCACCAGAATGAGTCAGGCCTGAGCCAGAACATGTGTCCATTTTTCAAACCCTTACTCATTTGCCAACCTATAGCTTCCTTTCAGTCTTCAATCAGGCAGTTAGTCAATAAAGTTTTCACTTATCCCTGTCCCTCCCCAACTGCACTCAGACGGAATTGATCCTTCCCTCTAGGGAAATCTCACAGTACTTTGTACTTGGACTTGTACATTGTACTGTGTGTTATGATTATTTACATACATCTTATTTCTCACACTAGATTGTAAGCTTTTTGATGGCAGAAGCTATATCTTATACTTCTTTATATCAATACATATAATATGTGCTGTCAGTATTTCTGAATTAGATGTCATGCATTTGAACAAAATGAATTTTGAATGCAAAGAGAAGGGTGATATAACGCAACACAAAGTTGTTCCTGTGATTGGAGTCACTGGAACGTGAAACAAGGTTTATTGTAAAGTGCCTCTTCAATAAAAGTTCCATTTTGTGCCCTATCTTCAACTCTAAAATATTCAAGTTATTAATATTTCACTAACAATATGTAATACTTTGTGGAAGAAGGAGATTCCTCATGTTTTATATGGGTTTCAGGTTTTCTCACTGCACTATGGGAATTACTTGGCACTTAATCAGTTTGGCACTTAAACACGTTCTGAAGTGCAATGATACTCACCTGTTTTATTTGTAGTGGCGACATGACATCATAGGAATTCAGTTCAATTTAACATGCATTTACTAACCGCCTACTATGTATAAAAGACTATGCTGTATCCTCATGATACAAGGACAAAAATGAGGCAGTCTCTACTTTCAAGGCCTTTAAATTCTCCTGAGAAGGATACAGCATGTGTGTAGACAGATTCCTGGCTTACATATCATATTAGGACTTCAGAATTTCTAAAGAAAAATAATTGATAAAGGAGAATTTGAACAGAAATGGATTGAAAAGGTTCCATGAAGGTGAACTGAAGTTGTTGGAATCAGGACACAGTCCAAAGACTGAATTTGATGATGTCAAATTTGGGAGGACTGAGTAAAACTGAAGGAGAATAACATGAATTTAAAGAGAAGATAGATGAAACTATTTGCTTCCAGTTAAAAAATATATTTTAACTCTCCCTTTGGGCTGACTCTATCAAGCTCCACTCAAATGTTAGGTACATAGACGGCAGCTACTTATCCCACTTCCCTCTGGATAGAAAATCCTGAGGATTTGGGTTTTCTAATCCTATTAATATTGAGACTCCTATTCAGTGTGATTCACCTAATATTCCTCTAATATCAATTAGATTTTACAAAGGGTTATTTTCTAAGAAGATATAACAAGGATAAAATTACAACATGTTTCAACCCTCCTTCAAACCAGGGACATCACTCCCTTGGGGAGAGTAGGTTCAAGCTCAAAGTAGAGGGTACGAAACATCTCCTCCCCAACCCAGGAGTTCATACTTTCTCCTACACACACACAGATCTGTGGGGAAAGTGGACTTAAACTTGAAACATAAAGTTACTGAGGGACACGTAGGATATATGCGGGGCCTACAACTACTTTGATATTCCTGGCACTCAGTGTCCTTTTCCTGCTTCAGGTGTGCCATCAATAATAGATGAATTATTCCCTTGCCCGTATAAGATAGTTCTATTTTATGACATAGTGTCATGATCCCTGCTGGGCTAGATCAGAAAGGTTGTTACTCTGGGACACTTCTCTGGGCTCAGCTATCCCTACTACTGACTCCATTTGCTTAGGGATGTATAATAACTCTTCTCACCTTATGAAGCCTACAGGATTGTAACTTGATACATTCTGTTTCTGAAAACTCATTCACTTAGAATGGAAATAGCAAACACAAGAGAAACAAGGACCACATACTCAGGTACACATGGCAGCCAGGTGGCTTGCCATAAGGTACCCCCTACCTCTACCCCGAGACTCAGAGCAGTTTGTCCTCACTCAAAAGGCACCGGGGAAGAGAAAAACTCAAAAGGGTCCAAAAAGTGTATGTGGTGGAGGCAAGGAGTGGGGGGATTGTATGCCAACATTTTGTATGCCAACTCAGTTCCAACTCTTTTATCAGTCCTGACTCTGAAACCAATCAGAAAACTCCTAGTTAGTACATAGCACCAGCCTCTCAGTCACTCATGATCAAAAGACGGTTAGCCTCAACCAGTCAGTTTGAAAGCATGCAGTTAATATTGTGCATATTCTGTATAACATGCCAGAAAAGGCAAATCTGCTCCAATGACCTGGCCAACATTGGCTCTTGCCTCATTATAATAGTCAAGTACAATAATGGAAAAAATTAGGTAAGGAAGATTTGGAAATAATTGCATTCTATAATCTATAACAATAGATCCCAAAGCTCTCTTTGACAATAATTACTAGGAAAAGTAGAAAACACTGGCAGAAATTAGACTTAAACTAATGTCTTATGGTATATTATTTAATAAATTAAAAATAAATATGTGACGGAACTACTAAAAATCAAACAACTAAAAAAATAGAAGGGAACCAGACCAAATACCTTTGATAATTCAGGGCAAATTCTTCTTTTTTTTCTTTTTTAGGCAATTGGGGTTAAGTGACTTGCCCGGGGTCACACAGCTAGTAAGTGTCAAGAGTTTGGTCTGAGGCCAGATTTGAACTCAGGTCCTCCTGACTTCAGGACCAGTGCTCTATCCACTGCACCACCTAGCTGCCCCAAAATATAATTTTGATGACATGAAATTGAAAGACTTTTTCAACAATATTCATTCCATTAATATAAGAGAAATTAATTGGTAATAAATAAATCTTTGTATCCAGTATCATCATAAGATTCTGATATTACACACACACACACAAATGAGAGAGAGACAGAGAAAAACTATGGTAGTACTAATATTTACCAAGAATTTTTGATAGAGCTTCTTTTCTTCTACTCACTTCATGAGAAAGTCCTGTCCTCTCTTCCAGGGAGGAGGAGGGAGAAATCAGACACGTTTCCCTAGAGATGAAAGGGACTACATCCAAAGAAGCTAAATTCCATTGTATCCTTGTATAACCTTGCTATGTTAATGCAAATTGGAACCTCTTTTTAACTGCTCAATGACTCTCCAGTGCCTCTTTTCTTCCCAGCATTAAACCTGAACTGAGAATGTTGATGTCAGAGCACTTTGCACCGACTCCAACAAAAACTAACAAAAATATATAAGGCCAAAAAACAAACTCCTATGGCTAAGTAGTCAAAGGTTTTGAACAAATAGTTCTTAAAACAATTGCATACTACTGACAAAAAAATATATATATGAAAAGTGTTCCAAATCAGTACTAGTAATAGAAACGTAAATATAATCAAATCTGAATGTTTACCTTCTACCCAGAATAATGGCCAAGACGATAACGAGTTGTCAGTATTGGAGGAGTTGTGAGGGGTTAGAAACACTGAAACACTCCTGGTAGACCTATGAATTGGTCAAGCCATTCTGAATAACATTTTAGAATTATCCTAAAATACCCAAGCCTTTCTATTCAAAGACTCTTCTGATAATGATATAGCTTAAGGAGTTCAACAATCAAAAATAAATAAATACCAAAGCAACAAAATATCTATAGCAGCACTTTTTATAGTAATAAAAATATTGAAAATAAAGTAGATGCCATCAATTCCAGAATGGCCGCACAAATTGTGGTATATAAATGTAACAGAATGTTACTGAGCTGTAAAAAATGATGAATTTTGTAAAAGAAACATGGGGAGACATATGAACTGCAGCAAAATGAAGTAAACAGGAATAGGAAATCAATATATATATGATTACAACAATGTAAATTGGAACAATAACAATTAAAATTGAATGCTGTGACATCATGTGATCAAGTTGACCCCAAAGAAAAGAGATGAGAAAGTAACCTCTTTAGCTTCTTTGAAGAGCTAGGGGACTATTGATATGGAACACTGCACATGCACTGCACATAAATGTTAGACTTTTGTGACTTGTTGGCTAGTTTTGCTTAACTGGGATTTTTTTCCTTCTTTGTTATAAGTGATGGTTCTCTGGGAGTGACAGAGAGATGCATTGGGGAATGTAGGAGACATAAAAATAAAATATGTGACTAAATGTCTTTTTTTTAAAAAAAGAAGAGTTGAGGTAGAGAGCCTCAATCTGAAGGAGAAAGATTAAGGGGTAAGACCTGAGGAAATAAAGCATTAAAGGAAAATTACAAGGTGACAAATAATAAATTGGTAAGGAAAGCTAAGAGCTTAGTAAGTAATGGGAAAGGAAGCTATATGTGGATAGCAAGTTGGTAGGAAGTGCTAAAGAATCTTTAAATGTGTTGACAAGGTTGAAAGCTCATCAAATAGTGTGAAAAGTAAAAGGCTTAGAATCTCAGTTCTAGTAAATATGGAGAGCAAGAAGTACGTATGATTTACACCAAATGTACAATGCTTGCATTTCTGCCATAGCCAAAGAGAGGGAAGGGAATAAGCATTTATGGATCACCTACTATGTAACAATGTATTAAGCATTTTTAATAAAAATTATCTCATTTGATTCTCACAACAACCCTGCAATGTAGCTGATATTGTACCTATTTTATGCTTGAGGAAAGTAAAGCAGAGCTTAAGACACTTGCTAATGAATGTCTGAGGCTGTATTTTAATTCAGGTCTTCCTGAATCCAGGCCCAGTCTTCTGTCTACTGCACTATTACTAGCGACCTTGTGTCTATTATTTATATTCAAAGTGCAGGTTGATCATCTTCTAAAAAGAGAAGGTGTAGAGCTTCAAAAAATACTTCTCAACACCCTAACTTATTGGGAGAAATGAAGTTTTCCTCAAAAAGAAAAAGGACTTTAATGTTAAAATAAAGAAGAAAAGAGGTCTTATGGCAAGAAGTTAGAGGTAGACAGGAAGAAAGAGCCCTGGAAAAAAAAAATAGTTCCTTGCTAAAGAGTAAAAGGCCCAAGAATAGGGGAGAGGGAGAGAGATAAAGTTAAAAGTGCACAGCAAAGAATAAAAGAAAACCTACAAGGAAGCAAAGAAAAGCTGGTCAGCTTTAAAAACAATGTGCAGCATTTATTATATAGGTTTTCTTGAAATGGAAATTTATTGTTTCATATTTAATGCTCCCATGTTCTGCTATGCACATGACAATATTTTTTCCGTTTTCTTATTAATTTAAAAGTTTTTTGAAAAATAGAGTGGAAAACTGGATGTTCTAAGAATGAAGATGTTGCCTGTCCTCCAAGGAATGATGAAGTAGATTCACAGATACTCTCAGGTGAAAGATCATCTAATAACAGATGGAAGAAGAGAAGAGCAGGAGTGGTTGGTGACTTGATTTTGAGGGGCACTGACAGCTATCTCTCAACTATAGGTTATCAACCCCTATTTCTTAACTGCAGTAAAGAGATCTGCTGTCTTTCTGGGATATGTTCCCAGCATAAAGGGAAGAATCCATCTTAATATTTGTCACAGTGTATAAATGCTACCCTCTTTTACCAATTTATAAAGGCACAAATGATGATAATACCATAAGTAACCCAGAAAACACAGCCAAAGATTATGAAGGCTTGGGCAAGAAACTGAGGACAATAGAGGCACAGATGGCATTTCCATGATTGTTGCCCATCAAAAACAAGAGATGAAGAAACAGAAAGTACATTTGGAAGTGAACAGATGCTGAAGAACATGATGTCTGAGGATGAGATTTGCCTCTTAGTTTTATCTTAAAACGTACAAATAATATATTGCTGGTCAGGGAAGTAGTATGTATAACAAAGACTGGTAAGGATGTCAGTCAATAAGTTCATAATAAATATTTATTAAGCGTATACTATGTGGCAGGCACTGAGATAAGCACCAGACACACAAAGAAAGGCAAAAGACAGACCTTGTCCTGGAGAAGCTCATGATCTAATGGCATAAACAACATGCAAACCAGCTATATACAAGATAAAAAAGGAAATAATTAATAGCGAAGACACCAGAATTAAAAGGGATTGGGAAAGGCTTCCTATGGAATACAGGATTTTAACTGGGACTTGAAGGAAACCAAAAGGCAGAAATGAGGAGGGAGAGCATTCCAGCGACAAGAAAAAGTCAAATGAAAATGTCTTGAGCCAAGAAATGGTATGTCTTGTTTGAGGAACAGCAAGAAAACCAGTGTCATTGGATCACAGAGTATGTGGAAGGGCAATAAGGTGTAAGAAGACTGGAAAGGTATGGGGTGGGAAGACAGGGTTACAAAAGATTGAGAGGAATCAAGAATAACACCTAGATTGGGGAGGGGGAAGGACTGAGAGGATGGGACAGTTTTCAACAGTAATAGGGAAGTTTGGAAGTGTAAAGGAATTAGAGGGAAAGATGTTGAGTATCTTTGAGATCTGCAAAATAAAATGTCAGAGTAGTTGTCTTCCTCAAATGTTTCCTACTCTTACCCTCCCTCCCACTAAAAAAAAAATTAAAAACTCATAAAAAATTAATTACATGGCATATATAAGTTAACTATAGGCAAGTACACAAAATAAAACAAAACATGTCTCAAAGTAAAAAACAAGGTAAAAATTTTTTTTAATTATTTAGAAGCCTCACTCAGTATCCTCACCCTGCTATCCATGATGCTTCTATGCTTCAGTCAGTGCAAGGAATCTCGTAGGCTTGTCCTTTAGAGTTTCCCAATGGGATTCCCTAGGCAGGCATAAGAGGCAGAAGATGGTAATTTGGTCTAGCTAAATCAAGAAAAGACATAAGAACTATAAGAGGAGGGCAGGAGGCACAGACAGCATAGAGGACAGTAGAGAGCCAACTAGAGGTCCCTAAAGAGCTTTCTTTATCCAGAGGAAAATGGATAGGAAACTTATATGGAGCTCATCTTCCCCTCTGGATGCCTAGAATTTACTTAAGGGCAGGCTCCAAGTGAGAGGAATCTGAACATGTCCAGACTTGGGTGAGGGAAAAAGGGGGAGAAGGGGAGGGAAGGATCTGTACATCCTTGAAAAGGAGAGGAATCAAAGAGTAAGAAGAGAAACCAGAGGTAAACAATAGGGAATACTGGGGAAAGGTTGAGAGATCAAAGGAAAAGCCTGAGTAAAAATCTAGCTCATAACCATCCCATTCCACCTGGACATCTTCTCTCCATCTTATCTTCTATATGAATCAACTGGATGACCATTTAGCCATCCAGAGATGATACATTGGGAGATCTGATCTACCCAGGTTTGAAACTCCTGCTCCAGGGACTTATGCTGTTCTGATTGGTTGCTGTGTGAGTGCAAATTTACATGCCCTGCTACATATATCTGGCCACCATTTTGCGTTGACAGATATTGGATTTGGCTATCTACTTCCCATCTGCTTTGCAACTATGTAGATATACCTTTTCCCTGACTTTTTGTCTCTTCCTAAGTGAACAGTAATCAAATATATACTATCATTGCTTCTGGAAAGGAGATGTCGATCAACTCCACTATAGTTCCACTCACCATCTCTGAAATCTCTCAGAGCAAAATATCTCCCTTTGGATACCACTTCCTGATATGTGTTGTCTAACTCAGAACCTTGAGACAAAGAACCTACTCAATTTTGAATCCCTGGTGCTTACTTAGCATGTTGCTTGCCACATTGTAAGGGACTGATAAATACATCTTCTTTCATTCATTCAAGCAGATAAACCAACTCAGAGGCCAAGAAAGACAGAAGGAAAAATAAGTAGAATTTTTTATAAAATTCCAGAAATGCTATCATCAAGTATTACGCTATAAAGGAAAAATGAATCAGAGTTCCTCTATCCAAAAAAATAATTCAACCTATATCATGGATAAAGAATGATAAACTTGATCATAATTTAAAGAGGCAGCAGAAAAGAATTTGAATTGAACTAAAAGTAGAGTGGAAGTAGGAGTGTAGGGAAGATATTGAACAATAAACTTGTAAAATAATGTGATATGAACATATAAGGCATATCAACAATAATAAAATAATAAAAGAATGAATTTGCTCAGCACAGGGCAAATCCAATCAATTAGGCTTTTAAAATGGTACAGAAGGGGGAAAAAAAGTTATAGCTTTAGTTCCATCAAGCTAGATGCCATACAAAAGTAGTTGCCATGTCAGATGATGAATAACAAAGGGGGGACTCAGAAGTTCCCAGGAGATAAAATCCCAGAAAGGAACTTGTAAGAAAACCAATGGCCAGAAATGTCAGTACCCAGGTGTACAAAGTATAGACAATAAAGCAAGGTAAACAAAAAGGCCTATTTTGAGAAAGCTAACTTGACCTCATAGGTCAAGGCTTATCAAGATGAGACTCATGACTGCAATATGTATTCTGGATGGGCATAAAGGGTAAGAGACTGGGACTATGATTTCATTGGTATAGGGAACTCCTGGCTTGCCCAAGGTCATGCAGCCAGTATGTATTAGAGATAAGACTAGAACTCAAGACTTCCTAGGTACAAATGCAACCTCTACCCTGATGATGGATAGGTGTATCATATTGAAAAGGAAAAAAAATGGATAAAGGCAGGGGATATAACATTTTATACTCATATAAGGGAAGAAATTTAGGGATCAGAGAAGTAAGCATGTTGAAAAACATTTAGTTGAAGAATAATGAAGGCAATAACTAAATCAGTTTTGTCAATGTACCCCAAGAACAGAGACAAAAAGAGCAAAGAGATGAGCTGGTTTTTTGAAATTAATCACAAGTCTAGCCCAGAATTATGAGCAATGATCAGGGACTTCAATTATCCAGCTCTGTGCTCGAGTTCTCTCTTTTCCAAAAGCAGAGCACTTAACAACAGCATTATTCAGAAGGCAAAGGAACCAACAAAGAGAAATTCTATTCTGAATCTGCCAAAAGAGAGGGAGGAACTGGATGCTATAGTGGAAATGGTGGGAAACTTGGAAGAAATATCTTCTTAAGATTTGTAACAAAGGAAATGAATGCAGGACATAATCTCGCATGCACTTTAGATTTTAGGAGAGCATATTCTAAAGATTCAAAAATGGATAGGGAAGATCCCAAGTACCAAAATTCTGTAGGGCTGACTTGTCAGCCCAGAAAACCACAAGAGTGAAATTTTGAAGACAAGAAAAGAAAGATTTCTGATGAGGAAAAAGAAAAGCATTAGTTTTCTGAAGAGACCAAGATAGTTGTACAAGAAATTTAACAACCAGCTTAGCTTTTTAAAAGATGTATCTGACAAATGGAAGTAATGATAGCTAATAAATGACTAATTTAAAAAGTTGGAGAATTTTTTTTCAATGTGGATTGGATTGGATAATGACTGAGGTAACTTCCAAACTCTAGAATTCTTTAGTTCTGTGATTCTATGAAGAATGAATGTGTACTATTAAACCTGGTTCATATGAAAACAAAACAAAAAAAAAAGGAATCATGTATGCTTATTAACAGAGAGCATTCTTTTGGATACAAAGAGGTGCACAGTGGATAGAGCAGTATATCTGAAGTCAGGAATATTCATCTTCATTAGTTCAGACCTGGCCTGATGTACTAACTAGCTGTGTGACCCTGGACAAGTCACTTAATCCTGTTTGCCTCAGTTTCGTCATCTGTGAAATGAGCTGAAGAAGAAAAAGGCAAACCACTACACTATCTTTGCCAAGAAAACTTCAAATGAAGTAACAAAGAGTCAGACACAATTGAAAAATGACTCAAGAACAAATTCATTTAGATTCTAAACTCTTGGATTCACTTTGCATTAAGAAATCTATATGAACAATATACCAATATTTACTTTGCACTGCTTTTACAGTGCTATATAATGCCCTACCCCTATGAAAGCTATCAAATGTAGAATGGTGAAAAATACTTCAGTCTTTAGGATTCACTGAGGCCAGTTTTATTTTTAAAGTGGTGAATCATTGTTGCATTGATTAAGCCACTGTTTATATTGATCATTAAAAACCACACTGACATCCTGGACAGATGGACAATTGAGTGTTTGTGTGTAAACACACATTATATGTATATTTCTATGTAAACTGTATGTGACTGATGAATAAAATAGCTATTTAAAAATCATAAAGAACAATAATATCATTGCAATGAAGAAATAATTGGTGAATTGCTGAACTTATATATATGTGTTTTATATATATATATATATATAACATATATATGATATATATATTATATATATAACATATATATGATATATATATATATAACAATAAATGACTTTTTCTTTCTCCAGGGAAATAGAAATAAGCCATATATAAATATATGAAATATATACAATATAAATGAAGATGTAATATAGATGAGTGATAAAAGAGTCAATTTATCATGGGTAACACAATTACTGAAAATGTCTTAAGAGGAAGCCACAATTAAGTCTTATCCATAGGACCCATCTCCCCTGAATTTCATTTGTTAGCTTGGCAACTGCTAATCTTTCACGAGTTTTCATCCACATCTCCTATTTAAGGAAACAAAATTGATATTTTGTCCCTATAAATAAAGACCTTACCATTAGTATTATAAGTGGCTAATGGAAAGGGCACCAAATGCCAAGAAACAGAATACATTAAAGATAATGTTCTTTAATGGAATTATTTCCAGGATCCTAATTCTATTTTGTTGTTGTTATTGTTACACAGAACTTGACTAATATCAACAAACATGATCACTTCCACATACAAAGAATAACAGAGAAAAGAATGTTTATGAATCTTTTATGCCCAGATTTTTTAAAATAAATATGTGATAAGTTCAGAAATAAATACACAATAAATTCAGCATATTAGTTTAAAAGCTGTCGTGCTTGTTTGTATCTCCCTATGTACTTCTTTCTTTTGTCTTCTATTATTTTTTAAACCTTTTAATTGATGCTCATTTTTTGGCACTGCTACCATAAGCTTTCTGATTACCCCAAAAATACTACCCCTCCAAAAAACCCTCTTTTTAAAAAATAAATATAGTCAAAGAAGACAAATAAACACATCAGTTATATCTGAAATTATATGCATCATTGAGTACCACCAGTCCATCATCTTTCTGTCAAAAAATGAGAAGAATGCTTTATCATTGATCTTCTGGAGCTATGGTAGGTCATTGGATAAATTGAAGTTCTTAAGTATTCAAAGTTATTTGCAATGCTATAATCATTACATACATTTTTCTCATGACTCTGATCATTTTACTCACTTAGTTCATTGAAATCTTCCAAGGTTCCTTTGAATCTACACCTGTAATCATTAATTACTGTGTATTGAGCAATTTTCTATCCATATAGAATTCTATCAATGTCAATCCATATGCTATAATTTACATATTCTCAAATGATAAGTACCTTCTTCATTTCTTATTTCCAGTTCTTTCCTATATCAAAAAATGTTGCTATTGTGTGCTGTAATGTGTGTGTGTGTGTGTGTGTGTGTGTGTGTGTGTGTGTGTGTGTGTGTATAATTGGGTCTTTTCCAATTTCTTTTATTGCTTTCAGGTATATTCCTTGTAGTGATATCATTGGTTTGGAGGATGTTGCAGTTTAATGAGTTTTGGAAGTAAAATGTTAAATTGCTTTCCAAAATGGCTGACCCACCCATAACCCCTCCAACAATTGTCATTTCCATTTTCCCCATTTTAGACAAACTCATGGACATGAGATAAAAACTAAAAGTAGTTTTAATGTGCATTTAGCATTTTTATATGGTTGTTGATAGATTTACTTATTAGTATTTAAGAATAAGGGTTTCTACACCCATCCTAATTAATGTAATCCAAGAAAGTCCAGATAATTAAATCAATCAAAGGTGTAAACTAGTTGTGAATAAACCTTAGTCAATTTGAAAAGACAAAAAGGTTTGGGTCATTACATGAAAGTTAATAAAGGCCACCAAGCAAATACCCTCTCACTGGTTAAAGAGATTCAGTTATGCTCTATGGGTTATAAATTAAAAAAACAAGCCAAGCCAGTCCAGGGATTCACACATTCTAGCAACAAATTAATTGAGTGCTGGACAAATCCATAATGAAAAATTTCTGGAAGAGAATTGCCTTTGGGGCAGGAGTGACATATATGAGTTTCTGTCATGTTCCACCCTCCTCACCCAGGTAGACCAGGTAATGACATTAGGAACTTCAAAAACAGATGTGGAATTCCCATTAAGAGGAGAGGCAACATTGAAGAAGCATTAGGGGATAATAGCAGTGGATGAACTGAAGTTGAGGAGTTTAACCAAAGAAGAACTAAACTCATGAAGAAAAGGTAGCTACAGGGATAGCAATCGTGATCTCAGACAAAATAAAAGCAAAGACAGTATCTAAGTAAAAGAGGAAAGAGAAAAACTACTTTTGCTAAAAGGTGCCATAGACAGTGAATTAATATCAATGCTAAACATATATGCCAAATGGTATAACATCCAAATTACATTCAATTTAAAAGGTTTTGTACAAACACAACCAATGCAGCCAAGAATAAAAGGAAAGTACAAACTTGGGAGAAATTTTATGGCAAGTATTGCTGATAAAAGCCTCATTTCTCAAATATATAGAGAACTGAGTCAAATTTGTAAGAATGCAAGTTGTTCTCCAATTGATAAATGATCAAAGAATATGAATAGGCAGTTTTCAGATGAAAAGATTAAAGCTATCCATAGTCATATGAAAAAATGCTCTAAATCACTATTAATTAGACAAATAAAAATTCAAACAACTCTGTGGTACCACTTCATACCCCTCATATTCCGTGACACAACAAAAAAGGAAAATGGCAAATGTTGGGGGGGAAGGTGAGAAAATTGAGACACTAATATACTGTTAATGGAGTTGTGAATTGATCCTACCATTCTGGAGAGCAATTTGGAGCTATCTCCAAAGGAGCATAAAACTGTGCCTACCCTTTGATTCAGCTATACCACTACTAGGTCTATATGTAAAAGAGGTTTCTTTTGAAAGGGGTGAGGAGGACCTAAGTACACAAAAATATTTACAGCAACTCCTTTTGTGGTGACAAAGAATTGGAAATTGAGGGGATGCCCATCAATTGGGGAATGGCTGAACAAATTGTTGTATGTGATTGTGATGGAATACAATTGGGCAATAAGAAATTATGAGCAAGATGTTTTCTGAAAAAAAAAACTGGAAAGACTTATATGAACTGAAACAAAGTGAAGTGAGGAGAACCAGGACATTTTACACAGTAACAACAATATTGTACAATGATTAGCTGTGAATGACTTAATTATTCTCAGCAATACAATGATCTAAGGCAATTCTGAAGGATTTTATGATGAAAAATGCTATCCACTTCCAGAGAAAGAACTGATGGAGTCTGAATGTAGATCAAAGCATTATTTTTTAAAACTTTAATTATTTTTCTTTTTTTTCTCTGTGTTTTCTTTTACAATATGACTAATAGGGAAATATATTTTGAATGACTGCACATGTATAACCTATATCAAATTGTTTGCCTTCTCAAGGAAGGGGGAAGGGAGGGAGGGAGAGAATTTGGAACTCAAAATTTTAAAAAGTGAATGATAAAAATTGTTTTTACATGTAAGTGGAAAAAATAAAATAATTGTGCATATGTGTTATGTGTAACCATGAATTGTAAAAAATTAGAATGAATGGTTACATAAAAGACAGGTGAATTAATGGAAAAAATAAAAGACAGCTTCAGAATTCTACAAAGACTGAAAACTTACCCTTGGAAACAAGCAAAATTACCTAAGGGGAATTTTATGAGGATATCATAAAGGAAGCAACAGAATTTCAGTAAAGAGTTTCTTTGAGTTTACTCTTTGGCTAAATATGTTGTTCTCACTCTTCCTGGGACACTGTGTAAGAAAGGAAATACTGTACTTTCAGTTTGGGGGGATATTTTTGCAACAACTGTCCTTGATAGGTAGCATAGTTTATAGAATGCTAAACTTGATGTCAGAGAGATCTGAGCTTGAATCCTATCTCATATACTTACTAGCTATGTGACCTTAGGCAAGTCATTTTACCTAACAATGCCTCAGTTTTCTCATCTTTAAAATAAAAGGCTAAACTTGATAGCCTCTAATGTTTCTTCCAGCTCTAAATTTATGGTCCTATGATCCTATACTATACCTGCATAGCAAATACTTTTTCTTTCTTGGATACTAATTCTGAATGATAATTAATGGGGTGCACACTAGAGATGACTTGTGAAAGACCAGAAACCGCATTGAACCCTGCAACACTGAGAGAATAGTCAACAACACTCTGGGAATGCAGCCTACCAATCTGAGGAGTGGTCTAGAGAAAGTGGACTTAGAGGGGTTACTACAAGTATAATTTGATCATTAACCTATTTGGAAATTGCCCCTATTCGTCTGTATTTTAATTAATTTTCTATATATTGTGTTTATCAGACTTGTCAGAAAAAATTGCTATTAAGATATTTTTCCCATTTAACTGTTTCCCTTCTAATTTTAACCATAATGATTTTATGTGTACAACATCTTTGCAATGCTATGTGATCAAAATTGTCCATTGTATCTCCTGTGACATTCTTTACTTCTTGTTTAGTAAAGTATTTGTCTGTCCTATTTTTCTAATGATGCAATCTTTTATATCTACGTTTTGTGTGCCCATTTGAAGCTTGTAGTGTCATATGGCCTGACATTTTAGTCTAAATCTAGTTATTGCCATACTACCTTCCAGTTTTCTTGGCAATTTTGTCTTTACCTTACAAAGGAATCTTCAGGTTTATTAAACATTATGCTACTATGTTTATTAACTTCTGGACCTTTTGATAACTGATCTATTTTACTAATCAACATTTATATGTTTTAAACAGTAGCAAATAGTTTTCATGATAACTACTTTGCAGTATAGGTCAAGATATGGTACTGGTATGCCACATTCTTTCTTTCCTTTTTTTTCCCCCTTTATTATTTTTTTGATATTCTTGCCATTTTGCTTCTCCAGATGAATTTTTTCCTATCTCTATAAATTATCCTTTTGGTAATTTGTTGGTATGTCACTGAATAAGCAAAATATTTTTTTAATTCCTTCTTGCTAAAAAAAAATAAGAAAAATTACAGTCAAACTCTCTAATGCAAATAGTTTTGCTATGGTGCTCATGTGACTCCACTCCATCATTTTCCCAAATGTGTAGAGAAATCCCTTTGCAGATGTGAAGTTATGGGCTCCTACAAGGTAGTAGCTTGTGCCTCTTGGAAGGAGAAGAGGGTTTGTGAACAAAATAAGCAATGACAACCTTCCAAGGGTACAGAAGGGAAAAGAAATGAGAATCCCCTTCTACCTCCAGTTGTATTCCAACAGTTGAGCTTCCCCAACTTGTATAAACAACCTTCACAAGCACACAGCTATATGTACTTGTCTTAAATATCTCGGTTGGGTTTTTTTTTCTGTTTATGATTTGTTTTGTTTGGAGTTTCTGCTTCCAACTTTGCTCTTTACGGTAAAAAAGGAAACATTGTTGATAAGATATTTATTATAGTAATACTCTTACTTAGATATGCCATCAGTTTACCTATAATTTAGATAGCAGCAGAATGGAGATAACTGCCAGCTTCAGAGAAATATGGGCCCCTTAAAATTTTCCCTCCTTCACCCTTGGTACTTTTATGGTACAAGATCCAATGCATCATCATGCTATCAAACAGCATGTCATGAAGCTATTTGTTTTGCTTTCTTCCACTGTCATATTTAATCAAAGTGTATGATCTAGGCCTTCTTTTCCTGGGTCCATGTTTATCAATGTTTTCAGTCAAAAGAATGGTCCCCACTACTCACCAAGTGCTTGAGGGGAACACAGCACATTCTGACTTTCATAAATCCAAACACACACTACCACCAATTTTCATTCCATTATATAGCATTATTTCCCCTATGCTTACAAGCATTATTTCATGTTTGAAAGAGCTTCTCTTTAAGTCTATTCATATTTTGACAAATGAGAATTGTATCTAAACTTTATCTTTCAAATAGGTTTCTAATATTTCTTATTTTAGCATACCTTCTTTTGAACCAATATCCAGTTCACAGACAGGGCATTCTGATTATACTACACGTATTTTATTGCACATCTCTATTATTCTGGTCGCATGAGTTCTCTGCAAAATTATTATCTACAGTCAGTATCAGTGAAATATCAGCAGGCCAAAATTTTCTACAGTTATTTTAAAATACATCTCTTTTTCTCTTCTTCTTCTTCTTCTTTTTTTTAACTGTACAATGTAATTTCTGGCTCACTTTCTCAAAGTCGGGAAGACTTTATCATCCCCTCAGGGTTCTAAGATAACTAACAGGCTTGGGTGAGTGGTGAGTTTTTTTGAATTGCCATAGGCTTGAGCCCCTACTAGCTATATCTGCCCCCCCTCCCATTTTTATGGGAGCCAGTGGAGCCAGTGACTAGTTCTATTTAACTAATTAACATTGGGTAGCTTATAAAGGGACATTTATTTCAAAGATTTTGCAAGAACAAACGTATATTTTTCCCAATATATCAAGGGCATAATTCCCCCTAAACTACCTCAATTTCCAGGGCGGGAGTTAGATTTATAATTTGGCACAGATTCTAAATAGCGTTTGTCCCAAGTCCACATCCAGAAATAAAACTCATAATGTGCTCTACATCATTCTTTGGTTGCTACATTCCTCCAAGAGAACTGAGTAACTAAAACTGATAGGCCATTTTGGATGCCTCTGTATCAAAGAGGCTTCTCTTGAAAATGTGGCTAAACATGCTCCATAATCTATCTTTCCAATGTATTTCCCTTACATATTATCACATTCTCCCAGGTTTTCCTATTACATAATCATAAATAGCAACAGCTCTCCACCAACTGTGAAAGTGATCATGGATTTTAAAAAGCTATTCCTGTATAGCACAAAAGTCTTAACCATCTGGAAAAGCTTAAAGTATGAGGCCAGTTAGTAACTATTTATTAAGCACCTACTATGTGCCAGGCACTGTGCTAAGCACCAAGGATACAATGGCACTTGAAGGAAGCCAGGGAAAGCAGGAGGTGGAGATGAGGGGAGATAGCATTCTAGTCATGGAGGATAACCAGAGAAAATGCCCAGAGATGAAAGATGGCATGTGTTGTTCAGGGAACAGCAAGGAGGCCAGTCTTTGGACTGAAAAGCACACAGAGAGTATGTAAAAAAGACTGAAAAAGAAGGTGTGGGGGCTGCTTCGTTATGAAGGGCTTTGAACACTAAACAGAGGATTTTATATGTGATCCTGGAGGCAACAGGAAACCATTGGAATTTATTAAATATTGGGATGACCTGGTCAAACCTGCACTTTAGGGAAATCACTTTGACAGCTGAATGCAGGATGGACTACAGTGGGGAGAGATTTGTGTCAGGCACACCCACCAGCAGGCTATTGCAATAGTCCAGGCATAGATTAGCCACCAAGAATTGCTCTTTAAGGCTTCTATAGAGTAATAGAGATTGCATTCTATAATGGTAGTCAATGTTTGAAGTCCCCAGTTCTTGAAATATTGAAAGAATAGAACTGACAAATTAGATATAATTATGCAAAACTTTGTTTTACAAATCTAACATTGACTTCAATGGAGACTTATTAAATTGTTTATCCCTAGAACAAAGAAAAATGTCCCTCTGTCCTGTTAAGACCTTTCCCATTTCTTTAGTGTTCCTGTGGGTCCTCTACCTTATTCAATATAAAACAAACTTAAAAGTTAAAAGTGTTTGAAAATTATTTCATGGTTATATGATCCCTGTGAAGAGACAAAGTGGCATAACATATAGAGGACTGGCCTTCGAATCAAGAAGACTTTGCCATCTCAAGCAGTATCGACTTGAGATATTAAGGCAAAGATCACGACCCTGAATGGAGTCTGAAATGATTCTAAGATAAGTCTCTATAACCTGTGCACTCCCTCAATTCCAGGGGGGATAGTTGAGCTGAGATCCTTTGGTAGGTTAGGATTTGTGACAATCCTAGACTAATAATAATAATAAATAAAAGATTAAATATATAATATAAATATAATTTATATTATTTTATTCCACTGCCACAATCCTAGATTAATAAAAAACAATAGCAAATATTTATGTACTGTTTACTATGTGCCAGCTAAGTGCTTTACAAGTATTACCTAATTTGATTCTCAAAACAATCATTGGAGGTAAATGAGATTATTATCCCCATTTTACAGATAAGGAAACTGAGTCAAACAGAGGTTAAGTGACTTTTCCAGATTCACATAGTCAATAAGGGTCTTAGATCAGATTTGAACTCATCTTCCTGACTCCAGGCTCTGCTCTCCACTGTACCATCAACTGCCTCTATACATACCAGTTCTATCCAGGCTATTCTACACTCAAAGTCTTGGATGGTATAGGTTGGCCCAGGCCCTGAGTCCTGGATTTATAATACCGTACTGGGTCTAGTTTCTACCTTCACAATCCCACATTGGGATCCTGAATAAGGTCAGACCCTGTCCCCTGTTGTAGTCTTATTTGTTTTGGATACACTGGGATAGAGGAGCCCCACATGTGGAATCTCAGGTGAATGTCCTTTTCTCTGTGTCCTGGCCCTTTTAATATTTTTGGGTGAATGTACTGAGGGCATGGTTGGTGCTTCGTAGGTGCTGTCTCACTTTTAGACCTTGTAAAGTGGTCTTTTTTGTTTGGTTGGTTTTTTGTTTTTATTTTTGTTTTTTGGTTGAGATTACATTCCGGGGCTTGTTCTTTGTGTTTGCCAAGCCCCTTCTTCATTTACCAATTTTTTAAACGTGATTCTCAGAAGCTAGGCTTGAACAGAACCTATTGATTCACCATCTTTGCTAGGAGTTTCCCTGGTTCTTTTTCTAAAATAGTTGAGTTGTGCTTTTCCTCAGATTTTATTCTAGATTAGTAGGTGCAGGTGAAACAGCCTGCCTTGATGTCTGTTTGTAAGAGGATAACCCTAACCTCTACCTTACAGTCACATCAGTTTCCATGATGAATCAGCATTGGCAGATGGGGATATTTCAGAAGGGGACAATAGTGAACCTTCTTTTTAATATCTGCCATGCTTATTCATCATTTTCTTGTCCCTGGACTGTCATTAGGATCTTTAGTATAGGGTTGTCAGGGATAAATATAACTGGTAATGAACCTTGAAAACCCAGAAATCACTGTATGTATTTTATGTTCCTGAGAGTACCATAGTATAATACAAATCAAACTACTGTGGGTTTGCTTAATAGAACTAGGAGGAAAAAAAATAACAAAATTCATTTAGAGGAACATAAGTGCTAGCATCTCTTGGGAAATAGTGGGAAAAAAGTAGAAATGAAAGGGAATAGGATTTCAAGATCTCAAGCTATATCATAAGGCGGTAAACATCAAAACTATTTGTTACTGGCTAAAAAAAAAAGTAGAAAAGGAGGACAGGCTATATAAACAAGACCTAAAGCAATCCAGCACAGCAACCAAGTGTTTGATAAACCCTCAAATACTAAGTATTGGTGGAAGGACTTCCTATTCATCATAGATTGTTGGGAAAACTAGAAAGCAATTTCACCTCTTATACCATATATCACACTAAGTTGCAAATAGATAAATAGTCAATGTTTGGAACAGCATCTCACAAACTAGACTTATAATTAGAACTGGGAGAGAACTGTTAAATGAAAGATAGAGATGTTCATATGAATAGATGGTTTCAATTTCATGAAATTTAAAAGATTTTGCATGAATAAATCAATACAGCCTGAATAAGAAGAGAAACTGTTGAGTGAAGGAAAAGTCTTTGCATCAAATATCTTTGATAAAAGTCTGAAATGTAGGACATAAAATAAATTAACAAACACTTAAGACCAAGAATAATTCCCCCAATAAATTGATGGCCAAAGGATTTAAATAGCAATCAAGACAAAATAGCAAACTATAAACAACAGTATGAAAAAGTGCTCCAGATCATTATAGCAAGAGAAAGGCATATCAGAACAACTCTGAGCTTTTGCCTCATGTTTATTAAACTGATCCAGATGATGAATGATAGGAATAGTCAGCGTTAGATGGGATAGAGAAGTCATTTGTAATAGCATCCCTTTGATTCAGCTGTGAATTGCTCTAAGCCTTCTGGAAAACAATTTCAAATTATATGAGAAAAGTCACTACATTTTTCATATACCTTTTGACCCAAAGATCCCTCTAGTGGGTATATACACCTTATATGTCCAATTTAAAAAAAAAAAGTTCTCTTACATAACAAAATATTTATAGAGGCATTTTTTTGTTTTGGCAAAAAAAAATGCAAATAAAATAAGGCCCTATTGACTGAAAAATGGATGGGAGAAAATCGTAGTACAGAAATGTGATAAACACTACTGTGCTATAAGCAATGATTATGAAGAATTCAGAAAATATATGAGAAGACTTGTGTGATGTGATATGATGATTTAAGCAAATTGAATATCTCCAATGACTATAATAATGAAGTGAAAACAACAGTAAAAGGAAGCCAAATCTTGATTAATTTCAAAGAACAACCTTAGTCCAAGGCAAAAGATGATAAAATGTACCTCTCTCCTTTCAACTAAAAGGCAGGGGATAACAATTGTGAAATGCTGCCAGAAACTATACATGTGTACCTGACAGTACAGATAACATTTGATTTTGCTTGACTATTGGTTTTGCTTGACAATTTTTCTTTGTCATAAGGGAGGACTGGGGGCGGGGGAGAGAAGTTAACATCACGAATTGCTAAAAAGGCATCACTAAAACTTATTTAACAAATGACTTGGAACATGTTTTGTATGGGCAACAAGTTAACAACATGACCCTTTAATATGAAAAAACATACTAAAATAAGAATATGTCAACATTTATTTGCCTAGTATTTTGTACATGCAAGACATTATGTTTTTTTAGAAGGAACAGGATAAAGATAAAGGCTAGGTGGTAGAGGATCTTGAATGTCAAATTAAGTAATTTGAACATTCTTCTGGAGAGAGAGATCAGAATTTAAGACTTTATTAACTGAGTAAATCAAAAGTTGAAATAGAAAGAAAGTCCAGGAAGAAACTATTCCTTAGTAAAGGAAAGAAGTTGGAATAAGAGTTGCCCTATCTCATTCACATGGACTTTTTATCATTGATTCTCAAAATGTGGTCTGAGGATCCCTGGGGTTTCCTGAGCTCCCTTTGTAGGCTGCAAAATGTCAAAATTATATTCATAATAAAACTAAGATGTTTTTTTTTCCATTATGTTAGATATTAACAGATATAACCCATAGAAACAACAGCTCTTTGGGGCTCTCAATAATTTTTAAGAGTGTAAAGGGATTCCTAGGACCAAAAAATTTGAGAACCACTGATCTATGTCATTTGAACTGACCAAATTAATTAGGCGACTATCTGCTGCTGTAAGGGAAACTGAGGAGATCCAAGATCCTCCCCAGCCCCTTGTGCAACTGCCTCATGACCTGACCTAAAAAAATTTAAATCAGAGTTTACATGCATGGCTGCAGGTACCAAGGAGATGGAACATTAAATAACCAACAAACTATGTTATCCAAGAAACCAATTCATCTCAAGGAACATTTTTCTTGAGAAAAGAATGTATCTGTCCAAGGAACTGATCACTCCTTGGAGACTTACGCAGCAAGCAGGTATTTGGGGATCTGATTAAGCTCCAACCTTTGTTAAGATATGTGTGTGTCCTGGACATGAGCTTACCAAGGATACGTACACAAAACAAAATATTAAGACTGTTTTTCCCTGATTTACATAGATATAAAAAGGGGTCATTTGGAAGGGATTTTTGGAGTACTTTGATTGATGCCAGAGGTAGGGATGCTGAGTGTCTGTTGATCAGAGATGGACCTCGTGGAAGGCCTCTGATTTGAGTCAGAGCGGGATGCCACCCCATTGCCTCCCTGACCAGACCTCTGATCATCCTTCAGTCTCCCCAGGCTAATAGGTATTTGAGCTCACCTAGTTAGTGTGTATTCCTTCTTTTCTTATTCTCCCTTTTCTTTATTTTGATTATTACTTATTATATTGAATGCTATTCTCATCTTTATTTGTATGTGTGTTTTGCCTTAATCATTATTAATCATTGCAAAATAAATGTGATAATTTGTTAAGTTTATACTGAGTACGTGTCATTATATCTTGAGATCCGAAGCTAAAGTGAAAGTACTGCACAGTCCATAATCCTTTCGATTACAGCTGTATTTTGTCTTTTTTTCAGACAACTTCCAAATGTTTTAATGACATGCACATAAATGTGGTTATTAGGCTTATTTTTCAAAGGAAGAAAATTGACATCCAATACACTGACATCCAATAAATAATACCACTAAAAAAAGGAGTAGTAGTAGCTGCCCCCTGGGAACTGACCCAGCCAGTTCCATTGGGCAGTGCTGCTATTTCTTCTTCCTCCTCTTCCTTCTCCTCCTCCTCCTCATACTTCTCCTGTTTCTCCTCCACTTCCTCTTTTTCTCCCTCTGTCCACCAGTCTTCTTGGCCTATGTCTTGCCACTGGACTCCAATGACTAGGGAGGAGAGAGTGAAACCAATAACTTTGCATAGCCCTGCCTCACTTAAATCCAAATCACTTTCAAGTCAAGACATCACCTGATGTCTTTGGTCCTGTTCGAGAACAAAGGACAAAGACAAACAATTCAACAACAATAACTAAAAGACCAGTTTGCATTAGTCTGTGAAATGTGATCTTTTCACTTCCCAAAATTCTGAATTTATTTATTCCTAAATTATTCAGTAGCACCATATTTTATTGCCAGTAAACTAATGCATGATTTGGGATTCAAAATTATTTCTTTGCAGCTAAGCAAACTTAAGTTAAAGTTTGTTCTCTTTTAGAGCATTTTGTAGTTTTTATATAAAGTGGCTGGGATCTCAAATCTGAAATAAAAGAATTGGCTATCCAGGCAAGATAAACACCAGTATCTCTGGGAGTAGATGCAATGAGAAGAGACTGAGAAATAAAGTGTATTGTTTCTCTCTGTCTGTCTCTCTATGTCTCTCTTTCCCCTCCTTTCTCCCTTCCTCCTCCTCCTTCTCCTTGTCCTTGCCCTTGTCTTCCTCATCATCATCCTTCTCCTCCTTCTTCTTTTCTCCTTTCTCTCTCTCTCTCTCTCTCTCTCTCTCTCTCTCTCTCTCTCTCTCTCTCTCTCTCTCTCTTCCTCTCTCTTTCTTTCTTTCCAAAATTTTCTTTAGGCAACTGGAGTCAGAGTGATCTAACTACAAATTTTACATTTATTAAAGATTCTGGAATAATACGTTAAATATTGAAAACTCTGATGGTATATGTGTCATAGGTGGGGAGGAATGAGGTAAAGAATATGAGAAGCAGCATGGAGTGGTGGAAAGGAGATGGAACCTGGAGGACCTGCGTTTGAATTTTTGCTCTGATAATTACTTGCTATTTAAATGTGGTTGTCACTTAATCCCTTTGAGTTTATTTTCCTCATCTGTAAAGTGATACCTTTCTGAGTCCTCTTTCTTCATTACCTTTCAGTAGCACTTGATGCTTTTGACCACCCTCTCCTCTTAGACATTCTCTCCTCCTCGCGATTTTCTGGCGCTACTATGTCTTGGTTCTATTTCCTCCTAACTAGATTATTGCTCCTTTTCAGTCTCCATTTTGGGCCCATCATCCAAATGCCCTCCATCAGTTATATAAAGTACTCTTTTTGGCATCTAAAGCTCTTCCTAACCTAGACTCTTCCAACCTCCCCATTCCCCTTACACATTACCTTACTCCATTCATTCTATAGTCTAGTTATAATGTCATATTTAT
The DNA here is from genome assembly GCF_003287225.1 of Phascolarctos cinereus. Classification (NCBI taxonomy): domain Eukaryota; kingdom Metazoa; phylum Chordata; class Mammalia; order Diprotodontia; family Phascolarctidae; genus Phascolarctos; species Phascolarctos cinereus. The sequence goes on along the minus strand of NW_027555847.1, from coordinate 285,946,642 downwards.
AGTTTCTTATATGCTATACTCCATGTCCCATTTCTGTGCTTCAGTAATGGTTATCCCCCATGCCTGGAATGTACTCCCAACTCATTTCCTCCTTGTGAAATCCTTGGATTCCCTTAAAATTCAGTTCATATGTCATCCCCAGAGAGTCTTTCCTGGTCCTATCCATTGCAATTATTTAGTGCATGCTGTGAGCCAACTATGGGCAGTTAGGCGATACAGTAGATAGAGTGTCAGGCCTGGAGTCAGGAAGATTCATCTGCCCAAGTTCAAATGTGGCCCCACAAACTTACTAGCTGTGACTGTGGGCAAGGCACTTAACCTTGTTTGCCTCAGTTTCTTCATCTGTAAAGTGAGTTGGAAATTGAAATGGCAAACCACTATGGTATCTTTTTCAAGAAAATCTCAAATTAGGTCATGAAGACATGACTGAAAAATGAACAACAACAAATAAGCCAAAAACTATTTTCCACGCTGGGGATAGAAATAGAAAAGCTAAGTAGTCTCTGATTTCTGACACTCTAACTAAGATAGAAAACAAATATCAAAGAATTCCATTGCAGGACAGATAAACATGTCCAGTGATCATTAGGAAAATCAGGAAGGGAAATGATAAAGGCCAATGATCTTTAAGATTCAGTGGCTAGGCAGATGATAAGTTCTACAGGCTCTTCATTTTACTCAATATAAAACAAACTTAGAAGTTAAAATATTTTACAGTTATTTCATAAACTATAATCAGTATGGAGATAGAGTGGCCTAATGTATAGAAGACTAGCTTTAGACTGAGGAAGGCCTAGGTTCAAATCCTGTGGACACACATCACTGTACAAATATGAACAAGTCACTTAACTTCTTAGTGCCCCTAGAAAACTCTAATATTTTTAACTTACAGAGAAATTGCCATCTGCTTTTGTAGAATAAGTTTACCAACCAGTATTCTTTATACAAGTGGTTCCCATTTCATAATTTGCAAACTTCCAAGAGGTTCATACTAAAAATTCTTTAATAGAACCTTAAGCATTAAATAATTTCCCAATTATGTTACAAATATATTTTTTCTCTGCAATAACAAGTATGTTTGTGTTTGGAGCATTATAAGTTCGCTTCTGTAGCAATTTGTAACTGTCATGATCATGTATACAATGCCCGTACAAGTAATTATTCTTCTGATTAAGTGTATGTAATATGTTCTTTCAGTTTCTCAGTCTGTTCCCAAACCACCACAAGGGTACACTATTTAAGCACAAACCACTTCCCTGTATCCATAGGGTCAGATGAACGGTTAGAATATATGTATCTTCTCTGCATTCTGTACACTGCACCAGAGGAGTTCTCTCACTGCTCTCTATTGCCCTGTAGTCACACCTCATCAACTACATGATCACCCAATCAAGTTGTTACGAATATTTGAGCTCTTGAACCACCAATATCAGGCTGTTTAAAAACCAGGATCACTGGGTACACACATTACTAGACATCTTGAAGCCATCATGGACTGTTACAAATATTCCGCATAAACAAACCTTATATTGCTTCTCATTGTAGCATCAAGACCATTTCCTGATTTAAACTTTACCGACTTATTCCTACCATTCTCCTATCTGAATGATTTTTCAAATGAACTACTTGTCAACATTAATTAGTTATTCAGTAGAGTTTCTGTAAAAGTATACCTGGGATGGCAATGGCAGAAGACAGGAAAGTCACATCAGAAGAGACAGTTTCCTTACAAAGGTAAATTTGTATATATGCATTGTTTAAAATGAAGCAATATATGCAATTGAATTGTAAATGCATTTGCCATTTAATACAATGTCTTTCATTACCCAGTACAGAAAGAAGTATTTTATATTGTAACCAACTTCATCTTTGTCCATTGACTAGATGACTAAAAATTTAAAAAAGAAATGAATTCCCATCTTTCACAAGAGAGCTTATAAAATTCTATCATTTCCACCTCATATTTGTGTAAGTGAGCATTTTCACTTTAGTCTTGTTTTAAACTGAATTGTAAAAATAAACTTAATGAGGAACCAGATTTGAGACTGTTTGATATTGGTACAAATATGGCAAAACTTTGCTTTAATAAAAAGTACACTATCAAAATTAAATTAACATCATATCACATGAAATATCTAAGTTGTAATTTATTTCATTACAATATTTATATTCAATACAATTTGTAAAATAAAGACATCTAATATGAAACATTGCAGATAATAGTAAGCATGTGAATACTAGTTGGATTCTTTCTTTTATTCTTACAGAATGCCTCAATAAAATACTCATAATTAATTCATAGTCTGAGTTTTATGATTTTATATATAGTTTTCTTAATTGTACATAGAATAAAATTTTAAATTTCATGATGATGATCACTACATAATAATAATATAAATTTTAATTTGGAACTTTTGGGGACAAAAGTTATCATTGTAATCACTATAAGTATTTGATGAATAAATTTTAAAAATAATGTAAGTAGTGTACGTAATTACTCTGGGGAGTCATGACATATTTTTGTTGTCATTGTTGAAACATTTGTCATTTGCAAAAACAAAAACAAAACAAAACAGTGGTCACCACAACCTTACCTAAGCAAAATCACAGGTCTGGAAGAAAACAAAAATTATTATTTGAGTGCAGTCAGTGGAAATAATCCTAGATTTAGAATCTTGGTTCTTTCACTAATTATTCATTGGCAAATCATTCAATTTCTTTGTGCCTTATGTGTAAAATGTGGGAAGGAGATTGGATTATATTTAAGGTTTCTTCCTTAATTCTGCTATCCAAATACAGTTCTCAACTTGGCTAATATGTGTTCAAAGTACATACTGCAAGTGGTTTCACTGAGACAGTTAATTGGACTTTCAACCTATACCAGACAAAGGAGATAACTGCCGAATTCCTCTTTCACTTTGTTTTAAGCGATTGCAAAACCAGGCTGACAGAGAAGCTGAAGAAAACATTTGCAAGTAAATTAATATTTTTGGGTTCTGTCACTCTTTTCTCCCTCCTTTCCGCCAACCCTAATATGTTAAGGGAAGTTGAGAAAATCTCTTGTCTGGAGATTCTAAAGAATGAAGCATTATCTTTTGTGTGTATTTTGGGTGAAATACTAACTAGAAATGACATCTAGAAATTATTTCTAGCGCAACAATCCCATTTTTAGAATACTATAGCCAAATAGATTGGAATAGGCTGCAGATGTGGGTAAAAAATAATTAAACCAGGCCTAGAAGAAATCAGGTAGTGAGCAAGGAGACGTTTGACTAAAAACTGAAAACATTACCTAATAATCTTAGATAGATAGGTTCTAGCAGCTGAGGGGAGCAGGAAAGGCCTCCCACAAAAGGCAGTGCTTAAACTAAGCCTTGGAGGAAGCCAGAGACTCTAAGAAATGTTGGCAGGTGTTCCGGGCATGGAAGACAGTTAGTATAGAAACAGAGAGTTGCAATATGGGTCATCATTTATAAGGAATAGCAAGTAGGCCTGTATGTATCTGGGGGTGGGGAGTGGAGAGAAGAGAGTGGCATATAAGGAGACTAGAGAAATACAAAGGGACCAGGATGTGAATAGCCAGACATAAGAGTTTATATGTGATCCTAAAGGTAATAGGGAGCCAGTGGAGTTTATTAAGAGAGGGTTGAGGAGTAGTGACATAATTAGATCTGTGATTTAGGAAATTCTCTTTGGTGGTTGGTTGGAAAATAGACTAGACTGGGGAGGTATGAAAAACAAAGATTTTTTGGCTTGCTATTGAAAAGAAATCCTCATTTATCATCATATCAATTATATATATACACACCCACATGCATATATGTAAGAAAACACATGTAGATACATACACATATGTATATGTACATATAAACACACACACACACACACAATCATCTTTGTGTGTGATCCTTCACTGTTTTTGTAGCTAATGGAGAATCTACTTTTTGAAGTCTCCCTTAAGAACTTCAATTTATATCTCGGATTTATTTCTCTGTCAGGATCACCATGCCAAGACTACCCTTCTGTTTTTACTCCTCTCTTTTTACTGTTAGGAGACACCCTATTTTCCAAAGCTGAGGCCCAGCAAGCAGACTGTGTTCTTAGCTTGTCACAACAACAGTCCTTTGTATTCACCTTCCGCAGGAACTCAAGTGCAGCAAAATTCTAGAGTTGGTTCACACCAGCCCCAGGTGGTCCCTGAGCTTCGACAAGCACTTGCAGGACCCACGTTCAGGTTATGAAGCCCTACTATGAATCAAACTTTCCTCATTGTTGCTGTTCTCCCTCATTGCCAAGGTTACAGCTCACTGTATAACCATGTGTGTGTGTGTGTGTGTGTATAATATATAACTAGAAAATGTAAAATAGCAAAATTAAATATTCTAACCCCACCTCCACAGTCTATGCAGCAGGTTCTGTGCTTACACCAATGATCTTGCTTGCTCAAGAATAACACTGTTGGACAGAAACTGGCCAGAGCTCCACATTAGAGGGAGACATTGACTTGTGGCTGGGCAGAGAGGGAAGCTACAGTGAGCACTGGAAGAAACCAAGCTTACCAAAACTTTTAGAAGTAATATTGGTGCTTTGATCCTCAAGGGGTTGATGTTTAAATTATTGAATAGCCATTTTGCTAGTGTACTATGAGCCCTAATAAGCGTATATACTGGTAAATCTATTTTATAATTGGACCACATATTACAGTAGGGACCAGAAATTTAAGTTTTTCTGCTTATCACATATATGTGTGTGTGTGTGTGTATGTGTGAATGTATATATAGACATATATATAGACATATACATTTATACGTGTGTGTGTGTGTATATATAATTTTATTTGTTGTTTTCTTTCATGTCTTACATGTGCACGTGTGTATGGGGTGGGGTGTTAGTAAGGAATTCATTCTTTCTTTTGCATAAAGCTAAAATATGCTCTCCTGCTCAAAGACAACACCATTAATACCACCTCTGCCCAAGCCGCCTATGATAAGACTAGTGGTTTCCTGATGCAGCTACCCTGACTTCCTGATATAGCTTTTTTTCTCCACTCATCCTGATTGGACGCAGCTTCCCTGATGCAACTTCCTGGTCTGGTTGCATAAAAGGTCCCAGCATGTGTAGTCAGACTTGGTGGGTGCCTAAAACCCTAAGAGTCACCATATCCTGTTGACTGACTGACCAGATGCATTTCCAGAAGGAGATGGAGGGAAGAACTAAGTGCAATTGTATCCTTGTTGCATGTCCTTACTTAATATGTCTTATGATCTTCCTGAACATCATCCCCTCCCCTTCTAGTCAGTACAATAAGTCGATGTATAAGTAGCTGGCATAAAGTAACAGTAGCAGGAAGGAAGTAGGATTGCAAGGGGGAACCTTCTTTGATCTTTGGAATGGTCTGTATGTGACTTCTACACAGATCATCCCAAAGATCAAAGCAGCATAATTTGCCAACTCTATTATATATTAACCAAAAATCACATCCTGAAAATGTGTGCTAAATCAGGGGGAGCCATGTAGGCCTTCCAATCAGGGCCTTTTTGTCCCATGATATAGTAATCTCAGATAAGTTTCAGATATCCGCATTAAGACCAGTAGAATAACAAATGTTACTGATAACTTTGAGATGACTTAGTTATGTTAATGAATGAACCTCAAGGTGGCATGGATAAGACTTAGTCTGTCCACTTCAAAAACCCTATAAAAAGGAGAATTCAAACTCTTGTGCCCTCCCCCACACACCCTAAGCATCTCCACCTCCATCTGGTTCCATCCATGCTGCTGGACTGCTCCCAATTGTAATCCACAATTATATGAGTTACTGTGACTTTCCCCCTTGCCATTCTCTTCACTGTCCTAACTACATTCCTCTACCACTCCATCCCCATTCCATTCCCACACCAGCTGCCTCTGTAACCCACACTTTGCCTTATCTATCTCTGTACTTTCTGTGCCATTTGTCCCTGAACCCTCTGTGCCTTACTAAAGTGTGATCGAAGCATCATTCCCTACTGACTTTTTGGTCTTTCCCAGCAACTACCCAAAGAACTGGGCATTTTTTGCCCCGTTTCATAATTCCCTGTCTTACTAAGTTCAGGCAAAGCAAATCTCCTTTGTTGTTACATGTTCAAGGACTTGTGTCTCATCAAACCTGAACTAAGAGGGTACTGGCCAGGAAAGAGAAAAATGGTCAAAGTCACACAAGAAGGAAGTGATAGATTGAGGATTTGAACTTGACCTCTGATTCCAAAGCCAGTGCTCTTTCTAAGGGGAACATATTTTTTCTCTATGTAATTACATAGACTCTGCTAAAAATAAACCAGGTGCCCATTTAGTAAGGACTACTCTTAGAACAAAGAAAGAAAGCATTTACACTTCACTGAACTAGGACAACTTCATTTTTTAGTTCAACCAATAAAAAGAATTAGTCAAGAAGTTTATTGACTCACTTAACAAAAAGCTTAGGATCTAGGCTGAAATCAACTAGTCAAGTGGGACACAAGAAAAATAACATTTCTTTGAACACTTTAGGAAAAAAGCTAATTTTCTTTTTCTGCTGGCCAGACTAAGCTCCTAAAAAGAAATTGAGAATGTCCAATGTTGAGAATGGAATTAGATGACGTGTGTTTTGCATCACTAGCAAGAGAAGAACAACTCTTCAATATGACTACATTTTATTCCTGATGAAATTACAGGATCCAAATCATTCTATTATCCAATTTAAAAAATCTCAGAGGGTACAAAATTAGTGCCTCAAAAGGTGTAAGATGGCAGGCAGCTAGTTGGAGCAGTAGATATAGCACCAGCCCTCGAGTCAAGAGGACCTGAGTTCATATACAGCCTCAGACACATGATACTTACTAGCTATGTGACCCCATACAAGTCACTTAGCCCCAACTACCTCACCAAAAAAAAGGCATAAAATAACTATTATAGATATATATGTATATCATATGTATATAATATATATAATATATATAATATATATATATTCCTAAAATCATTTTTTTCTCTTACGTGGTTCACTTTGTAATATTCCTGTTATTCATAATTCTCTGAACTTGTTTGTGTGTGATGGTAATAATTTCATCTCAAAAATCATATAAAGTACATTATGGTTTTGTCTGAAAACTTCTACGTATTTGTAAGTAAGGGGGATTTTGTTTTCCTTGTTAGATAATAGTTCGATGGATCCATGACCAAAACATTTTCTACTACTACTACACAGTGAGATATAGGGATGACATAATATGATATTTACTATGCTTGCACTGTGCTACATTGTGATGATATTGCTAACCTGTGAGCTTATTGTTGGCAAATTTCCTTCTTTGTGTGAGTGGAATTTGGGGAATGCATAAGGGAATGTATATGTGTCTGCCTCAACTGGCCCCCATCGAGGCTTGGGGGGACTTAGGGGCGTGCACAAGATAGACTGTCGTGCCTGTCTGGATTGGCCTCCCTTCTCACTAACCCCTGTGAGAAGGGTGATTAGGGGATCCTGTAGGAGTTGGTGCTCCCATTATCAGGAATCCATTGGGATAGAGAAGAATGAGAATAAAGTATACTATTTCACCCCTCTGAAGCTGTCTTCCTATCCTTCTGGCTGCCCAGATCAAGAGTGAACCTGTTAGAGGCTGGAGTCCAAAAACTCCAGTTGCTCCTGTGTTATAGCGTTTTTAAACACTCATGGGGTTAAGTCTTATACTTAATTTCTGGGAAATTACCCCAGAAAAGGATTGGTCACATTTTTATTCCCTTCTATATCACTTGGTTTTCAAAGCTATAACAATCAAATATAAATATCAGCCTTCCTCTGAATTTACAAGATAATTCTGAGGGGATGACCAAGGAGCATCTCAAGAAAGAACAGGATCCTAATCTCCACTTTATTTTAGAAAAGCAAATAGGTATCTGTACCTATTAATGTAAACCTCCCTAGATCACAAAATGGAGTTGTTTTTGGTCAATTCAGGTCACCTGGCCCAAACAAACTACGCCTCTAGGTATAAGTATTGGCAGGTATGAATGCTGGATTTTTAGGGATATTTGAGACATAGATGAATACACAAAAGGTATCAAAGGCCTGGGAAAAGTTAAAGGTTGTCCTGATCTTCTAGAAAGAGAAGAAAACAATATGCAAACTATTGGCCAATCAGTCAATAAACATTTATTAAGTGCCTACTACCTGCCAGACACTGTGTGAAGTGATAGGGATACAAAAAAGTTTAAAAATGGCCCCTGTCTCAAGGAGTTCACAGGACAAATAGGAAATAATTAACAGAGGCAAGATACCAGGATTAAGGGGATTTTTGAAGGGCTTCCCGCAGAAGATGGGATTTTAGTTGAGACTTAAAGGAAACCAGGCTATCCAGGAGGCAGAGACGAGGAAGGAGAACACACCAGAGAAAATGCCCAAAGCTAAGAGATAGAGTACCTTGTTTGTGGAATAGGAAGGAGGATAGTGTCATCAGATCAAAGAATGCATGGCAGGGAGTACAGTATAAAAACAGAGCATTTTGTATTTGATCCTGGAGGTGATAGGGAGCCACTGGAGTTTATTGAGTAGGACAGTGACATGGATGAATTAAAGGAATTAAGAATTTTTTAGATCAAAGAAAAGAAAACTGAAAGTTGACACGAAAATTGTCTTCAGTTATTTGAAGGTGAGCCCCTATGGAAGTGGAATTCAAGCAATTCTATTTGACCCCAAAGGGAAGAATTAATAGCAATTTATGAAAGTAACTGAGGCTAATTCAAGCTTGATGCGGGGGTGTGGGGGGATTTCTAACAATTAGAACAACACAGAAGAGAAATGGGATGACTCCACAGGTAGTAGGTTTCCCTTCACAGGAGATCTTCATGAAAAAACAGGATGATGATTTCTTGGACATGTTATAGTAGGGCCTCTCTTCTAAGTATATGTTGGACACTGCTAAGATTTCTTCCAAATCTGAAATACTGTGATCTTATGACTGTGATTTTCATTTGCTCAGCCTAACTGGTAAAAGTGGGAGGGGTCTGGGGAGCAGGGAGAAAAAGGAAAAAAGTACTCAGTAAGTGGAATAAGATGCTCAACAAATGGAATCCTGGCCACTGGAGGCTTCCACATTGCATCTTTTCAAGGAGAAATAAGATAGAAAGACAAAATGACATGAAAGTAGCCTGTGGCTGCCCCTCAGCCTCTTTCCTATGATAATACATTAATAATAAAATCTTAACCCTGAAGCTTGAGCACTCATAAGCAAGCAGTGAATATAAGCAGTATATTATACATATATATATTATATATAATATATATATATATATATATAATATATATATATATATATATATATATTATATATATATATATATATATATATATATATATATATATATATATATATATATAATATATATATATAATATATATATATATATATATATATATATTATATATATATATATATATATCTGCTGAAGGCTCAACCAGGGCAAAAGGCCTAACAGCCAGCAATGGACAGAGATCAGATTGTCCAGAATAGGGATTAGCATTTGATTCATATTGCTAATGAAGTTGAGGGGACAGTTTTCTAGCTTAAATTGTCTTTGAGAAAGAGACAAAAACCAGCCCTAGACACCAGCAGGTAAAATTTTCAGTGCCCAACCTAGCCTCAGGAGTCTATGACTGGTTATTGCTTTTCTTTTCCCAAAGCAGTTGGAGGAAGATGCTTAAATCTGAGCATCAGAACCATGGTAATGGCTTGCCTTTAGAAGCAAAGGGGGGGAAGGGTGATCTTTGGGAGGAGCTACAGATAGCTAGCTCAAGGTGAGTGTTTAATCTACTTGGTTTTATTCCATTATTCCTTTTCTTCTCTTGTTGTGATTAAAGAGCTGCATATAGTTATGATAGGATGCCATGCTCATGTGAGTAACATTTATTGAAATGTACCAGGGTTGTAAAAAACAGAGTTGTTTACCCCATTCCAGTACATAGAGACATTATGAGCCCTGCAGGAGTCTGATTGGATAAGTCCACATACCCTAAACTCATTAGTCTGATGGGATATGTGCTGCCATTCACAAAAAGAGTGGAGCTAGATTGTCAGCTCTCTGAGAGCCAGAGAGATATTGGTATTACTCCCCAAAGCACCTTCTGGTGTTATATGGCATACATTATTGTTGGGGATGAGTGTATGACTGACAATATTTGGTCCCAATTATGGTATAGGATGGAACTGGCTAGAAGTGTCCTCTGACAAAATAGCAATATTTTTTCTTCTTGAATTTTATGGATAACCAACTTAGAAACTTCACTTCTTTTCTTTACTTGAGCAACTCTCAGATAATAAATAGACTCATCAGTTATTCAAAACCACCATATATTTATTCAAGACTTTAGAAGTGGGAAAATGAGGGACAAAGATGATTTTTAATCACTGAAAATCTATGATCACTCTTCTGAACTAGTGCCTGTTCTTGAAGGGTTAGCCTTATTCTCTTGTTCCATTATACTTCCCAAAGCCTAAAATCACTTAGAGGCAGCTGTGGAACAGTCAAATTTCAATTCAATTACCAGAGATTTAGTTCCTTCTATGTGCTAAGTACTAGAGGAAAAATTAATTTAAATGTCTCAGACCTGCCCTCATTAAGCTTACAAGATATTAGACAATTCAAGCAGCAGGTTAATGGTTAGAGAGAATGAACCATTTTTATGCTTTTATTATTATGATTTTTGTTATTATTAATTGCATTAATCAGGCATTCCACACAAGTGGGAAAATATGAAACTCAGAAACATAACAACACAAACTATAATAGTTTATACATGCATTTCCCTGGACATTGAGAAGTTCCAAAGGAAGAACATTCAATATGATTAATATCATTTTCAGGGATATGAGGCACTTTTCTGATTTATTTGTCATTGGAAAATAATTTTTTGTGAATAGGACTACCAACTTCTCAGGGTGATGGTAGCTCTAGAGTGTTTTTAACAACAACAAAAAAAAAGGTTAACTAAGAAAATATGGAGGAACTCCATCAAGAAAATTGTTTCATGTAAGGGGAATGACACATAAGCCAGAATCAAATCTTTGGTTCAAGGAAAAGAAATTGGTCAGTCAAACTATTAGTGTTTCATTAAGGAACTAACCTTAGCCACAGACAGATCAACTAAAAATAAATTTACCAGTGCAAGAAAGATGACTAAGGTTAGGAAATGATAAGAAGAGAGCAAATAAATGCTTAAAGAAAGGTTAGGAGGAAAAAAATATAAATAGCAATGCCATAAAATGAGAATAGGTTATAGTAAATGCTGTATAATTCAGAAAACTTTACCTCAGAGAGGCAGCTGAATATAAGCAGTGCTTTAAGAAAAGAGAAGTATTCAACTAGAGCAAATAAAAAGGCAAGCGCAGCAAAAACAAACAACCAAAAACAAAAAAACAATAGCAGGTCCAAGATGGATTGCCAATGAATTAATAGTATTTGTGAAAAATATTTCAACTTACATGTATCTTAAATACATGTAAAGTTTTGACTATTACATGTCAGCTTTGAATATGTTACATAGTTGGCAGTGAAATTGATACAAAATGGAAGATAATTAGGAAATGATAGGATTCATAGTGAACACCTTAAGGCAAAGTGGAGTGGTAGTATACTAAAGGTTAGGTTATCTCCTAAGTGTACATTTTTTTAGCCAAGTGAAATATTGAGAACTCTCCTTCTACTAAAGGAAAATAATCAGGAAAATCTCAAAAAATATCAAAATGACCCTCCAGTCTCAATAATCTCCAAGCCCTTTCTGTGAATCTTACCTTCCTACAACAAGAAAGACCTGGAGAATTCCACCAGTTATTGCTGCATAGATTTTTGTGCTTGTCTTTCTGCACTAACCTCACTCCACTAAAGTCCTATTCTTATGCCTCATTGTGTTGTAATGACTCATTTTGTTCTAGAGCTCATTCTAGGTTCTCAAAGGCTCTCCAGCTCTGCACACACTCTGACAAGTCTTGCCAGGCAGGAAAGACTTCAAGTATGGATTTGGTGGTATATTGTATATCTGATATCCAAAGGCCAACCCAACCAAATAAGGGAGGGAATGAAAATTAATATAGCACCAATTATGTTCCGGTCAGTGTGCTATGTATATGTATGTTTTTAACAAGTATCGCATTTGATCCTCACAACTCTGCAAGATGGATGTTAGCATTATCCCTATTTTACAGCTGAGGAAACTAATGAAATATGAGAAAGTTGGGCTTAAATCAGAAGACTAAATGATTTGCCCAGGATCACACATCTAGGAAGTATTTAAGGCTAGATATAAACTTGTGTCTTCCAGATTCAAGGACCAGCTCTTTATCCATTATACCAACAGAAAATGTACAAGATTATTTTAGGCTGATGAATTTCTCAACCACAACAACCCTTGAATATCATCTATTTTACTATATATGGACTACAATCTACATAAATGAAATGGGTACCTACATTAGCAAAGCAATAGATCCTTAAAATATTAGATTATAGAATTATATATACTAGCTTTGACAACTTCCAGAAAAATTAAGTATTGATTCTCCATATACAGTGAAATTGTGTACTCCAAGTGGTCAATATCAATGGAAAAACATGAATACTGGAGTGAATACAATAAAGGTTACCTTTGAAAATATAAACATAACAGAATGTATCATTGAATTCAAGATGTTTGCAGAATTGTGCCAATCGATGAAGTCCACAAAGAAGTTTGTCAATGTTCTGTACTCTCTAAAGATGATCTCCAGCTACCTTGGAGTTTTTAATCTGGCACCTTGACCAGGAATACAATCATGATTGTTGGTGAAAATCTCATATCTTGGACTTATACATATAATTGTTTCTTATTTTTAAGTGCCATCCAAGAAAAGATTTAAAAAACAAACTACAACAACTTAAGAAAGTCTCTAAGTCATCAATGATTCACCAAAAAAAATATTAAGCACTTGCTGCAGACAGAAAAAAAATGATGGGTGCTTGGAGAGTGTCTAAATAAAGCCTAGAAAAGACACGGTCTCTGCTTTTATGGAGCTTACAATTTAAGGGAAATAAAATATACAAATGTGTGTTGTGAAGCACTTAACAAAGTGGCTAGCATATAGTAAGTGCTATGTAAATCTTAGCTATATACAATAACTGTAATTAAAAACAATATGTGATAATGGCAAAATGTTGTGCTGAATGAGTAAAAATCAATACTATGTCAGGATCCTTCAAATTCTGACCACAAAGATAACATACGGTATGAGGGTTTGTTGTTTGTTTGTTTGTTTTAATTCTGAACTTAAGAAATAAAACAAGCATTTCCATAACAGAATAGAATAGAAAAAAAAAAAGATTAAACGTGAAACTGCAAATCTAGTATGTACAACTTGCTGTTCCTTTTAAATATATAATAGAATTCTCATGTAACTTTTTGTTCCTTGTTTCTTTCCTCCCTCCCTCCCCCAACCCTAGAGATGGCTACCATTAGATACAAATATGTGTGTGTATGTGTGTGTGTGTAAACAATTCTATACATACTTCTATTTATCATTTCTTTCTCTAGAGTTTAGATGCAGATAGCATCTTTCTTCCAACATCATATGTAGTTAATTTGGGTATTTATAATAGTAAAATGATTCAAAGTTGTTCTTAAAAACAGTGTTATTGTCACTGTATACCATGTTCTCTTGATTCTGCTCATTTCACTCTTTTTTATTCCATGTAAGTCTATCCATGTTTTTTTAATCATTGAGCTCCTCATTTCTTGTACTACAGAGTATTCCATCACAATCATACAACACACCTTGTTCAGCCATTCCTCAATTGATGGGCATCCCCACTATTTCTATTTCTTTGCCACCACAAAAGGAGCATCTATAAATATTTTAGAACATATAGGTTCTTTTCCTTTTTCACTAATTATCTTGGGAAGCAGGCCTAGCAGTGGTATTGTTGGGTCAAAAGGTATACACAGTTTTATAGCTCTTTGGTCATTATTCCAGATTGCTCTCCAAAATGGTTCACAGTTCCACCAACAGTGAATTAGTGTCCCAATTTTTCCACATCCTCTCCAACATTCACCACTTTCCCCTTCAATCATTTTAGCCAATCTCATAGTGTAAAATGGTATCTCAAAGATATTTTAATTTTAATTTCTCTAATCAATAATGATAGAGCATTTTTTCATGTGACTATAAATTGTTTTTTATTTTTTCATTGGAAAACTGCCTGTTTATATCTTTTGACCATTTATCAAGAGGGGAATGACTCATATTCTTATAAATTTGACAAAGTTCTTTGTATATTTGAAATATGAGACCTTCATCTGAGAATCTGTCTATAATTTTCACCCAGTTCTTTGCTTCCCTTTTGATCATGGCTATATTTGGTTTTTTTATACAAAACCATTTTAATTTAATGTAATTTAAATTATCCATTTTATACCTCACATTGCTATCTCTTGCTTATTCATAAATTGTTCACCTGCCCATAAGTCTGATAAGTAATATGCTCTATGTTCTTCAAATTTTTTTGTAATATCTCTTTTTATATCTAAAATGAACGTTCTAAGTGAAAGGGTTTCCATTAATCAAGAGCACGTATTCCAAAATAGTCCCTCTCTTAGGTATATAGTGTCATTAACTTCTGGGTCCTTCAAACAACATGGGCAAAGATACACATATACGGCTCTAGGGACATAGATATCACAACTTTACCGACCCTTGCTCCAAATGGTACCAATGAAACATGTATGCTTAGATGACCTGAAAAAATATATATAAATACATGCACTCGCATACACATAGATACATACAGACTTATGTATGTATATACACAGAGCTTTCTTCTATTTATATGAAACCAATATATCGTTTTCATATAGTATGCCTCAGTGCATGACTGAAAAGAAATGCTTTATATCTAAGAAACACACACGTGTGTGTGTGTGTGTGTGCGTGTGTGTGTGCGCTTAATACAGAGTTAAGTTTTATAGACATGGGGGTCAATATGTTTGCCAACGGGGAAAAAACCGTTGAAAGAGACAAATCAAGTATAGGACCTTGGGAAAAGGTCACTTCAAGAAATCAGTAAGATTGGAGAGGACCTGTGTATGTTTATAGGCAGATCAAAAATTAGTAAGCATGAAATAGCATTACACCATAAAAAGAACAATGACTAGCTTTAGAACTGGGAAACTTTATTTCAAATTTTTGCTCTGAGACTCACTTAGGCAATTCACTTAAATTGACCTAACCTCCATTTCCTCCTCCATAAACAAAAAAAAGACTAAAAACACTTGCAGAACTTTCTTATTAGGAGTAAAGGAGTTCATCTTCTTTGTATAGTACACTTTATAATCCCACCAAAAATAATTTGTCATGCATTTTTCTGTGCCCGAATCATGGGTATTCATTAAGCATTTGGCTCTTTATTTTTCCTTCATGATTTCATTTGCACCTTTAATTCAATTAGTATCTCTATGAAGATGACTCTAAATTGTTTACACTCTCTCTAGCTCTAGCTATGGCTCTGGCTCTGTCTCTCTCTATCTCTTTCTCTTATTTTCTGTCTATTTTTGCATCTATCTGTCTATAATCTACCTCATAATAAACAGAACTCACTATCTTTAAACCTTCCCTAAAGAATTTAAAATGTTTTAAATAGTCAACAGAAGTTTAAAGAAAATGTTGTTGACCAGGCAACACAAGCTAAATAAGAAAAGGGAAGTGTAAAGATTAGAAAGATAAACAAACTGATAAAGTAGTTTGGTGATTGGGGTAGAATGATGAAACAGAAGGACATTGGTGCAAGACTGAAAGGAGATGGCTTCATGTCCATGGAAGAAATATGGTGGGTGGATAGAAGGAAGGAAGGAAGGAAGGAAGGAAGGAAGGAAGGAAGGAAGGAAGGAAGGAAGGAAGGAAGGAAGGAACGAAGGAAGGAAGGAAGGAAGGAAGGAAGGAAGGAACAAAGGAAGGAAGGAAGGAATGAACGAAGGAACAAAGGAAATAGAAATGAGCAGAAGATGGAAACATGTCCAGGAAACAGAATATGAATATCAGAGTTAGTGTTGTCCTGCATAGCATATTAAGAATTCTAAAGCTCAAAATGCCCTGAGGCTGGTGAGGGACACTAAGTACAACAAAAAGGGCTTTTTCTTGTTCTTGTGTTCTTTTTCTCTATATTGAGAGAAAAAGGAGAATCAGAGAAGCAATAGAACCTTTGCTAAGGGTACATAATTACTATAATTATGATTACTATATATAAAGTAATATATACCATATGTCATATATAATATATTACATATATATTACTATAATTACTGACAGAGATGGTAGAGCTATTACTTTCTTAATTTTCTTCTGTTTTCCCTGAAAAGGAGAATAACTTTTAACTATAAATAATAGAACAAAATAACTAAAAAGGAGTTATAACTAAACCAACAAAAAGAAAAGTAAGCACTTAATTTCCAGGAACAGACAAATCAAATTTCCCCCACCTTCCCACCTCCAAAAAATGAAACAAAACAAAACAAACAAAAAAATCCTCCAAACAGATCTAGAAAATGTGCCCAAAATGCAAGGAAAACATCAAAGTCAGTCATTTGTTCCACCCCAGGTCAGCATAGAGAGACAGGGAAATCTGTTGATATAATCCAGTGCTCACTTCCACTTTCTAGCCCAATCAGAAGTCTATAGAAGAATAATTAAGGCAGGAATCCCAGATGAAAGGGAAACAATTTTGTAGTTCTATAACTGAACCAACAGAGATATGATTGAAGTGACTGAGTCTGGAAGCAAACTATTGTTGGTCAGACCCTAACCCAGGTCAAGGACTTGCAGAGCTCAAACGATAAGGGCAGTAATCAGACTTTGCCCTGGATTAGACCACTGTGTAAGTACTGAAAGCTTGTAGATCCCCAGCCTGAGCTGTCCTTGAAAGAAGTGCACAGACCTGACTCTAACATAAAGTCAAAAGTCAAGAGTAATCTGGAAGAATGAGCAAATAAACAAAAAAATAAAAATTAAATTAAATGCCAATATAAAAAATATTGCTGGGATAGGAATGCTTAAGACATAATTCTAGAAGAAAACAATAATTCCAGAAAAATATGGTGAAAGAAAAAGAACATTTATTTGTTTTTATTAATGAAAAGAGAGTGTTAGAGGCAAAAAACAGAGTGGGGGGAGGGGAGCTATGGAAGAAAAAATTAGAAAGTGTTAGCAATTTGACACAAAACACTTCAGAAAGAAGGAATTTAAAGTACTGAGGAGCAACAATCAGAATTACACATGATTTAGCAGCTACCTCTATAAAGAAAGAGAGAATTTGGTGTAAATATTCCAGAAGGCAAATGACGTAGGCTTACAAACAAAAAATAACTTACCCAGCAAAACTGAGTATAATGATATAGAGGGAATTGATCTTTAGTGAAATAGAGGAATTTCAGACATTATCGATGAAAAAAGCAGAGCTGAATAGACTTTAAAGTTCAAACACAGAAATGAGAAGAAATATTAATAGTAAAACAATAAAAAACAATGACAAGACTAAACAAGCACAAACCTCTTATATTCAAAAATGGGGAGATAGTACCTGTGTCACCTTGTAAGGTATAAGAAATGTTTCCGTGATGAGCAGGCAGACTTCAGAAAGACCCAGAAAGACTTGTATAGACTGATGCTGAGTGAAGTGAGCAGAACCAGGAGAACATTGTACATAGTAGCAGCCACGTTGTGCAATGACTAACATTGATAGACTTAGCCCTTCTCAGCAATGCAAGGATCCAAGACATCTCCAAAAGTCTAACGATAGAAAATGCTATCCACATTCAGAGAAAGAACTATGGAGTTAGAATGCAGATCGAAGTATACTATTTGCTATTTTTTTCTTCTGTTTTGTTTTGCTTTCTCTTTTTTATAGTTCCTCCTATTGGTTCTAATTCCTCCTTACAGCATGACTAATGTGAAAATATGTTTAATAGGAATATGTATGTAGGGCCTGTATCAGATTGCATGCTGTCTTGGGGAGGGAGGTGGTGAAGAAAGGGGAGAAAAATTTAAAACTCAGAAGCTTATGGAAGTGATTGTTGATAAATCAAAATAAATAATTACAAATAATAAAATAATTTTTAAAAAAGAAATTATGTTTCCACAGATGTAGAGAAAGTGGTACTATAATAGAATTCAGAAGTTGTCACAGGGAGCAGTCTTACTCAAGAATTATTTTTAACAATGCCACCCAGAGACAGACAAAAACATGCTGGCATCAGCAGTGGATTAGAAATGAAGAAAGGAATAGAAAGGTTACAGCTTGGCCAAGGTGTGCATGGTTAATGAGCCTCTGCATATTAACTTCTCCCCGAGGGGAGGATTAACACAATTTAAGGCACAATGTTGTATGTAGAGAGGTGAATAACATGTTAAGGAGTAATATGAAGTAGGCATTCTGGGAAGTTGTACACCTCGAAGTATCCAGCCAATGGAGAAATGACAGAGTGACCTTGTGTTTAGGTACAGGAATATAACCGCTTGTTCTAGCTTCTACAGGGTGTGTCTGCCTCTAGCAGCACGGCTGCTTCTTGCAAGAACTTATAATAAATGAGCTTTCTTCATTTACCTCAGGAGTCTTTCTTTTTCCTATAGAAGTTATTTGTAACACCCTCTAAGCCTTTTAATCATCTGGTATCATAGAGAGAGACTTTCCCAAGAATAGTTCTGTCCTGCCTTGATGATCCTTAAAAAAAAATGAAAACAGAATGAAGAGGAAAATACTAGGAGGTGTTATGGGAAAGGCGAACTAGGGAAATTATCTCAAATTGTTGGGATTCACAAGAGGTATATACAAATAAGGAGTAAAAAGTGGGAGGGGATGTTGATGAACCTCATTCTCATCCAAACGATTTAAAAGAGGGAAGGATACACACACACACACACACACACACACACACACACACACACAAAGATGAGTGTAGAAATATGTTTCAGTAAATAGGCAAAGAAGAGAAAGAAGAGGGAATTAGGAGGCTAGAGTAAGAGAAGGATTAGTTCTAAGGAAAACAAAGTTTAACTAAGGACCTACAAAAATACTCATAGCTCTTTTTAAGGTGGTAAAGAATTGGAATTTGAAGGAGTGTTCAAGAGGATGTGATTTTTCCATGATCACACAGCTACTAAGTGGCAAAACAGGGACTTGAATGACTCCAGGTCCAGTGTACTATGCTGTCAGGTAGGAGTTGTAGATGGATTGTTGGGTTTTGATGGGGTTGTATTGTTTTTAGATCTGTGTTGCCATAGACAACCATCTGGGGAATAAGAACAGAATAAAATCGCCCTAAGGGAAGTTTAGGAATCATCACCAGGAAAACTCAAGCTGAAGCAGAGGACACAAAACGGTGAATTAATGAATGCAAAGCATTTACAGGCATTTATTATATGTTAATCAATGTGCTAGGTTCTGGGGATAAAAATATAAAAGACAGTCCAAAGGCAGTTTACTTTTCATTAGGGAGAAAGAATACAAATTAGGGAATAGTGATCAGGGAAAGATGTATTGGTCTAAGAAATCATTGGACTTATAAGTGAAGGCAGAGAGCAGATTATTGGTATGGCTTTTTCAGAAGCAATAATAATATTAATTTGGTTACTTTTCCCAGAAAAAGAGGTAGAAAGCAGAGGACCAGGGGATGAGATCAACACATAACAGAGTGGATAGTAGAAAGATGGTTGGAATGTAAAGGAGGAATCAGTAATAAATAGGACAGGACAAAGAGGGAACTTCCAATAGTGAGTATTTGGTCCATTTGATGAATTAACATACATAGACTCTCATAATAAGTTTGTGCAGTCTTGGGCCCTTCATATTTATGGAGATCCTTCAATGTCTTTGGGGACTATGCCCAGAAGATATTGGATGAGGATCCCCCATACTGGGACCTAGCGGCCTAGACTGTTTGGATAGGTAGAGAACCCAGAGCAGGATCATTGATTCTGGTACTTAGCAAACCTGAATTTTCACTCTGATCATATTTGAATATAAATATGAATAGCAGAAACCATAGTAAAGAACATAAGACCTTGAACTTTCATTTTTCACTAAATCATTGCCTACAGCAAACTCCCTAATGCTTCTTATTGAGAACAATCTAGAGTTCTATGGCATGTAACAAAATGAAACTTCCCTGCATTTTTTTCATGGAGTTCCTAAGAAGGCCATCCTCTTACAGGAGATTTGATATGACACATACACTAGGAATAATGCCAGACAAAATTTCAAGAGGCAGAATTTATCTGATACCTTTCCAACTCTAGGGATTTCATACCTCCCACCCTTTCATATTTTAGTCATTCACTTCCCTCATACTGCTCTCCATTTGTCCCAAGCCCCAGGAAGCCTACCACACCCCAAAAAGGTTCCATGGACTTCAAAAGTTTGGGGCCACATAAAAATGTCCCACCAATATCCTTGTTTCACTGACCTACCAGTTAGCATTAAGCCAGTATTTGATGGCTGTTGATGAATTCTTGGCTGAAGTAATAATGATTAATTATTCAGCCAGTGACAAGGAATTTAGGAACACGGTGAAATTGAATAATTTCTGCTCTCTCTCCATTGTGGATTCAATATAAGCAGAATGTTCCAGATAGCCTGAGAATTCAAAGCATTTGCTCTGTTATTAAGTAGCTGTGTAACCTTGAAAGTTTTTGAACTACAACAAACACCTTAAATTCTCAGACTCTTATTTACTGTCTTTATCAATGCATTATGATAAATTGAAGGGGGAATTTTTCAGATGGGATGTAATCATTCCTAAATAAGGCTATGCCTACCAGGCTCCAGTATGATAATAACCACGCTGCTAAAAAGCCATCTTCAGAAATTTGTTATGACTTTATAATTTGTTTGAAGAAAAAAGTTTACCCATTGAAAGTGGCACAGTGTTTTATTTAATATATAAATGAGAAAATGTTTTATTTAGTGTGATGAACACATGGCATACTGCTGTGCTGTGAAGGCCTTTTGTTTATGCTATTATAAAATACAAAATACTACCAGCAGGGGTATAATGTTTTAACTAAATTAATCTCATTAGTCATCTAATTGGGGAAAAAAACAGTGATAAAGTTTTAGTAGCACCATATAAACATGTTACTTTTATTCAGCTAGATGTCTCTTTTAAAAGTATCTAGGTCTGCCTAAAGAATAGGCCTTTAAAAAAAAAAGATGATTTCTGTGATTAGAAGTTTTTTCTTTATGGGGGCGGAGTCTGTTTAAAAAAAAGTGTTCATGGGGTGCAGCTAGGTAGCGCAGTAGATAGAGCATCAGCCCTGGAGTCAGGAGGACCTGAGTTCAAATTTGGCCTCCAACACTTGACACTTACCAGCTATGTGACTGGGCAAGTCATTTAACCCCATTGCCTAGTCAAAAAAATAAAATTAAATAAATAAATAGATATATATATATATTCATTAGGGTGCTTTGAACCCTGATACAAAGAATAAAATCAGGACTCTGTGTCTAATTATAAGAACATATGTTATAATATTCAAGCAAGTAGGATTAAGCTTAATATGTCTTAAGCTTCCCACCAATGTGTGCATTTGGCAAATAGGTTTAATGTAGTTAATATAATCAAAAATGACGGAATGTTTACATTTGAAAAGTTACCTGTACCAGACAACTATCTAGTCCAGCCCATACCTCAAAAAGAATGTCTACTACAATATCCAACAAATGGTCATTTAGCCTCTGTCTGAAGACCTCTTCCAAGTAGAAGCCCACTATTTGCAGAGGTAGACCATTCTACTTTTGGATAGCTTTAATTTTTAGGAATTTTTTCCTAGTACCAAGTGTAATTTTGCTTCTCCAAATTCTACCTAGTACTCCTGGTTCCTACCTTCTGGGGATAAATAAAACAAGTCTAATTCTTTCAGTATGATAGCCCTTCAACAGATTTAAAGACAGCTATCATGTCCCCCTCTCTTTTTCAGCTTCAGCATCCCAGTGAATTCCCCCACACATAAGATGTCCTCAGAAATGTTTATCATCTTGTTGTCCTCCAAGTTTTTTAATTCTTTTTTAAATGTGGTGTTCAGAACTAAAAACAATATCCCAAATGTGATTTGCCCAAGGCAGAGGACATCAGGACCAAAACCTTATTCTTGGAAATTTTGATTTTCTTATTGTAGTCTCAAACTGAGTTGTCAATTAACCTTTAAAAAGGTTGTGTTCACTTTAAAGTAGATTTTGGCATTTGATCTATTGTTTATACAGAAAATGTTTTTTAAAAAATAAGAAAAGAAATGTAACCAGCCCCTGTCTGAAAACCTATTGGTATAGAATTCTCTTGTTGGTGGAATAAATGTCCTGCCTACCCTGTGTGAGAGGGGTGGGGCAGAGTTGAAGCAGGAGAGTTTCAGTTCTGGGCTATTCCAGCTTTGGAATTCCTCAACCTTGAGTCTTCAAGTGACAAGTCCCTTTGGATGCTTTTGGCTTCTAACTTTAGAGGGAAAATGGAAGGGGCCAACCCCATTTCTTTAAGCTGAAGAAAAAGATTCTGGGAAAACGCAGACGGAGCTGGCAGTCTCATATCTCTGTCCCTAGCTTGATACACTACAGACCTTGGGGATTTCCCCTTGTTTGATATCCAGGACCCTATCTCTTGGTTGATCTGTTACCTCACTCCTAATGAGAAGCTCTTTCACTTGGTTTTCTCTGGTATATATTCTCTATGTATACTTTCTCTGCTTTCTGTGTTGTTTTGATTTGGGTAAGTGAATTTCTTTGCTATTCTTTATGTGTATTCACTGTGTAACTGGTATTATGGGGGGAAAGGGTTAAGTCTTGAGGTCTTATTCCACACAAAAAAAAATTATAAAGCAATCAGAAGTTATTTTGAACCCAATCAGATCCCCTAAACAAACAATAGTTAAGGGAGTAGGTAGATATAATTCTAGCTATATGTGGGGTGTTATTCAATCATGCCTGCTTCTTTGTGATCCCAATTTGGGATTTTCTTGACAAATATACTAATGTGGTTTGCCATTTCCTTCTCCAGCTTATTTTACAGAGGAGGAAACTGAGACAAACAGGGTTAAGTGACTAGCCCAGCAATACACAACTAGTGTCTGAGACCAAATTTGAAATCAGGAGGATGTCTTCCTGACTCCAGGCCCACAAGGTGCCACCCAGCTGCCCTTACCTATAGATAGATAAATATAATTCAACAAAGAACAACAGGCCTTCTCTCTAAGGAGAACAGAGAAAACTCTAGTCCCAACTTCCTGCTTCCCCTCCTAACAAAACTCAAAGTCTTCCTTGGAGAAGAGTAGGAAAAGTCTAGAGACATTTATTCTCCAGCCACATGATGACAGCCCCCTCACCACAGATAGGCCACTCACTATGCACAAAGGCATACAAAAGAAAAGCAACTCAAATAATGCAGAAAAACGCTAATAAAAATTTTTACCATCTTCTTCTCTGGCTCCAGCACTGTTTGTACTGGCCTCCTTTCCTGCTACATGACTACAGATCCACTGGTCTGGCTCTTCTCTTGCTGCAACTCTGCTGTAGATTTCCTATGTGCTATGGCCTCTTCCTCCCTTGGCTTGTCTCCAGCAAAGTATCAGTGTGTGTGTGTGTGTGTGTACATATACATATATATAGGTCATATAGTAGCCCTTTCATTTTTATGAATTCTCCTTTTTCATTTTAATCTCTCTAATTGGCTAATGATTTTTATTTGTGATTTTTTTTAGTGTAACATACTGCCCCTTTTTACGTGGATATTATATATACATATATATATATATATATAGATAATATATATATATATATAATATATATAGATACATATATATATAAACTGGATGGAGGTGCTGACTGCTGTTTCTCTACGATTTTTTTGATTTTTTTTAGAGATATTGGCCTCTACTTTTCTTTCCCTGCTTTATTTCTCCCTAGTTTTTGGTATCAGAAGCATATTTCTTTCATAGAAGGAGCTAGATAAGGTGCCTTCTACCTCTACATTTGCAAACATTTTTTAAAAATATGAGATAATTGTTCTTTGAATGATGGATAGAATTTACTTTTAAGTCTATTTTGCCTTTGGTTTTTTTTCCCCCATTTGAACATTTCTTTTTGATTTCTTTAATTTTTCTTCTTGGGATTAGGTTCTTCAAATTCACTGTATATTGTCTGTAAATCTGGGTATTTTGTATTTTTGTAAATGTCAATTTCATTATTATTTTTTTAATTTTGCTTACATTTAATTGAGCAGAATACTGTCTAGCATTATCCTTTTTTCTTCTAATTATTATTACAGTTATCCTTTTTGTAGCACCTCTTATGTTAAGCACTATGCTAAGTATTTTACAAATATTATCTCATTTAATCCTCACAACAACTTGGGGGGAATGTGTTATTATTGTCCCCAGTGTACAATTGAGGAAATTGAGGTAGGCAGAAGTAAAATGACTTGCCCAGATTCACAAAGCTAGTAAGTGTCTGAAGTCAGATTTAAACTCAGGTCTTGCTGACTTTGGAACCAGCAGCCCTCTATACACTAGGTCATATAGTAGCCCTTTCATTTTTATGAATTCTCCTTTTTCATTTTAATCTTTCTAATTGGCTAATGATTTTTATTTGTGATTTTTTTTAGTGTAACATACTACCCCTTTTTACATGGATATTTTATTTACTGAAAGAGTCAGCAGGAAAAAAAAAAGAAATTTGTGCGAGAAAAGCGACTTGAGACAGTTCTAAAAACCTGAAAGAAAACAGTCCACCACATATTTCAAAGCAGCTCAGTGAAAAGAGCATTGCTGGATATAAATATACCTGCAATGCCTTATTTTCTAGTGGCTAATTGGAATACAGCTGTTTGCAGGACTTTTAAGGATTATTGCTGGCAAATTTTACATCAAAGAACCATTTAAGGGCTATGGGACTATTATTCAATAATTATTTGTGTCATACCTGATAGAAATGTGAATTTGAGCTTCTTCATTGTAAGGTAGAGCATAGTCACTAGCATAAGTCAATACTTTGAAGTAGGAGAGTCAGAGAACAGAGGCTGCCTGAGAAGAAAGGACAAGAGAAGCATATATAAGAATCTTTCAGAAAAAGTGGAACAGAGACAAAGGGAGGTGAAGAGAATTACAGCTTAATGGAGAGCTAAAAGAAGGATTGAAATAAACTGGAACACTTGTGCACCTCTAACAATTACATGAAGAAGTTTACTTGACAATAACATAGAAAGGCTATTCATCAAGTAAACAGCACTGATGCAGCTAGACAGAGCTACCCTAATCTCCATAAGGAAATGCTTCTAGCAGAAAGGTACATTGATTCACATAACAATAGAGCACCCCTTCAATCCTAAGAAGGCCCAGTTTTTCACGGGCTAGGATTTTTATGTCTAATGTGACCAGAAAACCATGACAACAGAGGGAACCCCAGTCCCCTAGACTAATCAAGATTAAAAGATGTCTTCCCTGCCTTTTATGAGCAAACTAGCACAGCCTATCTTATCCCCACCATATCCCCCCCACT
This sequence comes from Phascolarctos cinereus, assembly GCF_003287225.1. Classification (NCBI taxonomy): domain Eukaryota; kingdom Metazoa; phylum Chordata; class Mammalia; order Diprotodontia; family Phascolarctidae; genus Phascolarctos; species Phascolarctos cinereus. Next base: position 285,921,079 of record NW_027555847.1, on the reverse strand, counting down.
CCCAGGGTTCTACTTGTAATTATAGTAAAATTATTTCCTCCTGGAGTTTTATTAAACTGTGCTCTTAATCCTGAGTTTTTCCTCATTGTATTAGAGAGGGACCAGCAGAAGTATGTGCTAAGAGGATCCCATTTATTACCTTCCTTTCTTTGCTAGCCTGCCTGCCTCTCAGAACCCAATGGGCAATGGAAAGCCTAGACTTACACTTATATTCCTGATTTTGTTTCCAATGTTTATTTTAATATAAGAATCTTTTTTTTTTAATTCAAGCTATAGCTACTGTTTCTTCACAAGAAAACTGAACCTGCCTCCATTTCTTCCCATTGGTCTCACAAAGAAGTGGTTCCTATGATCAAGCAGACTATAAGATCAAAGGGCACTTTTGTACTGTAGAGATTAACTCTTCTGTCATGATATTTTATTTTTCCCTGCTAGATTCAATCCATCTCTGTAGCACGAACCTTTGTGATCAAAAACTAATGAGGAGTCAGTATGGCATTGTAGAAAAAAAAAAAGCAATGAAGGCAGATTCTATATTCATCAAATAAAAAGGACTTGAAAAGAGAGAGACAGAGACAGAGAAAGAGCCAAAGACAGAGACAGAGAGACAAAAAGACTAAACTATAGGGTGAGCTATGTTCTCAAGTTTTCATCATAGTTTTAAAGTCTTACTGGATAATCATCTCCCCTATTTAAGCATACACATACACTTTATCAAATAAATGCTTTAAATGTTTCCAAATTTCCAACCAGCTTTAAAATTTAGAAGTATTCATGTTAAATCCTTTCCCACTACCTGTATAATTATTTTCTGTATTCAAAAATGTTAAAGCCCCTAAAGTGGCTTTCAAGTACAATAGGAGAAGCAAACAAACATGGGAAATATTTGTTGAAAAGAATTTCTTCATGTATTATAAAATAGGTCACTTGGAAATATTTGACATTTAAATATCAGATTAACAGGTGGAAAATCTTACTTTACTCGTATGCATGTGAATGCATCTTATCTGTACTCAAAAATATTTGCCAGACATAGAAGCAGCGTAAGGAAAGGTTAAACAAACAACAACACACAAACACGGCTGAACCAGGACTCCAGAAAACAGAAATAAAATGTCAGTTCTTCCAGGAACCGATACATGACTGTAGGCAAGTTATTAACCATTTCTGGGCTTCATCTGTTAAAAAGGACAGTTACGCTAAGTCTCTTTCCATTCTAAAATTCAATGATTTATTAGCATATAAGTAGCAAAAAAAAAGTTCATGTCTTAAATATCACTGAAACTAAAAAGAAGCATGTACTTAGGCAGTAGAAAAACAAGAGTATTTAACCCAACTGGTCAAAATTATAGAAATGGCTGCCTTCAGTTTCTCCCCCTCCAATCCATCCTCCATTCAGCCACTAAAGTGATTTTCCTAAAGCACAGGTCAGATCATGTCACCCCTTAACCCGATAAATTCCATGTCCTCCAAAATCAAGTACTAAATGCTCTTGCTGAAATTCAAAGCACTTCATAACCTAACCCCCTCCTACCTTTCCAGTCTTCTTTTAACTTATTCCATGCCACATGCTCTTCAATTTAATTACACTGGCCTCCTGGCCGTTCCATGAATAAGACGCTCCATCACTCAGTTCTGAGTATTTTCTCTGGCTCTCGTCTATGCTTTGAATGCTCTCCCTCCCCTGCCCCGACTACTGACCTCCCCGGCTTCCTTTAAGTCCCAATGAAAATGTCATCTTTTACTGGAAGCCTTCTCCAGCCCCTCTTAATTCTAGTACTTTTCTTCTGTTATTTCCTATTTATCCTGTGTATGGCTTCTTTTGTACAGATCTGTTTGCATGCTGTCTTATTTAACTGTAAGGCTTTTAAGGACTTCCTTTTGTCTCTTCTTATTCCCTCAGCACTTAGCAAAGTGTCTGGCACATAGCAAGCATCTAATAAATATTTAGTGATTGATTAATAGCAAGCTATTTCAACAATTAGGCCAAGGACACACTTTGGCTGAATGGCAAAACCAACAAACAAACAAACAAAAAACCCTTAAACAATTCATGGGTATCTCCAGTCATCCTAATCTATATCTGGCCACAGGACCCAGGTGGCTCTGGAGGAGAAAGAGAGGCTGGTGACTTTGCATAGCCCTCCCTCACTTAAATCCAATTCATTTGCATATCATGCATAATCATCTCCCTGATGTTGGGCCTCTTCGAGAATGAAGGACTAACAATAACAACAAGAGGCAGCAAACAAGAATCCAATGTTCATATGTAGGCATTAGTCAAGAGCATTCACGGAATAATTGAATCACAGCATTTGAAAGTTGCAGGGGACCTCAGATGCCATCAAGTTCACCCCACACATAAAAGGAATCCCCTTTATACTTGAAGATCTCTCTTCTCCTTGAGGCAACTATGGGGCCCTCAGTTCATATCTTGCCTCAGCCACTTGACTAGCTGTATAACCTTAGAAAGTCATGTAACATCTCTCAACCTCAGATTCTTCATCTGTAAAATGGGAATAATAAAAGCATCCCCTGGATCCAATGACATAATGTATATGCAATGTTTTGCAAATTTTAAAGCATTATACTAGCTATGATGATAGTGGTGTTTATTTGAAATCTCTTGGGGCCAAATGAAACAAGGCTCATCTCTGCTTTATGTGACAATACTTCAAATCCTTGCAGATAGCCATCATGCCCCTTCTGAATCTTCTCTTCTCCAAGCTAAACATGTCCAATTCTTTCAACCAATCCTCTTACACCAAGTACTCCCTTGCCTCCATTTTATGAAGTACCTTACTTCCCTTAAGTCACAGCTCATATGTCATCTTCTGCATGAAGCCTCTTCTGATCTCCCCAACTATTAGCTTCCTTCTTCCTAAGTGACCTTGTATTTAACTCCTTTATGTGTATTTATATATACATATATATGTTTGTTTTTGTTCACTTTATGTTTGTGCTGTTTGTATTTATATATTTACTTGCCTCTCCCACTGAAATGTAAACTCCTTACAAGTGGAGATTGAGCCATCCTTTGTTTTTGTAACCACACAGCCTAGCACAGTGCATGATAAACACCATTTAGTTGACTGATTGATGAATGGACTCAAGTACCTTCATATTTCTGGTTGCCTGTTGTGGATAGCTATGCTTTATTAATCTCCTTCTTAAAACAATAGTGATTTAAAATGAACATAACACTCCAATGAGGAATCCAGTGAGGAGGGCAGAGTATAATAGGGATATCATCTCCATGATCTTGGAAGCTACATCCTTCTTAATGCAGCTCAACATTAGCTTTCCTTGGCTGCCACATCACACTGCTTATACATATTGAGCTTGAAGTTCACTATGCATTCAAATTATTTTCAAAACAACTGCTATCTATCCATGTCTCTTCTGTCTTATATTGATGAAGATTTGTGTGGTACCCAAATGCCAGATGTTATATTTATCCCTGTTAAATCCCATTAAATTTAACCTATTGTTCTAGCCTGCCAAAGTGTTTATAGATCCTGACTATCCTCCAATGTGTTAGCCATCCCTCCCGGCTTTGTCTTATCTACAAATTTAATGAACATTATATGTAGGCCTACCTGCAAGTCATTGTTAAAAATGCTGAAAAGCATAAGACCAAGCACAGAATCTGGAGTACCTCCAGACACTGAATATTAACAACTGCTCTTTGAGTCTCACTATTCAGCCAATCTTAAATACATCTGATCATATTTGTAACCAATCCTTGTCTCTACAGCTTCTCTATAAGAATAGTATAAGATGTTTATTTAAAACTTTACAAGTTTAGGATTCTTGTAAAACAGGAGAGGTTGAGGATATTCTGTCAACATCTGTTCTTAATGAAGCAAACCTGGCTCTTTGTAATCACTGCATCTCTTTTTAGATGACAGCCAATTGTTTATTGATCCATTCTAGAATTTGCCCAGGAATGCAATTCAAGCTATGTGTCCTTTGGTTTGTATACATTTTTCTTCCCTTAAAAAAAAAAAAGACATTTGCCTTTCTCCAATCTTGCAGGACCTCTTCCATTCACTATGGTGTTTGAAATATCAGTGACAATGGCTCAGCAAAAATATCTGCCTGCTTTTTCAAAACCTAAAGGTGTAGTTCATCTAGATGAACTGAATTCATTAAGAGCAGCTAGCTGATTTTTACTATGTTCTTATTTATTTCAAATATCATCATTGTTAGCAATTTCCCCTATAAAGCTCATTCTCCTTTGCAGAGAACAGAAACAAAACACAAATTGAGAACTTCTGCCTTGCCTCTGTTGTTGCTATTGGGTAGTTTTCAGTCCTGTTCAACTCTTCATGACCTCATTGGGGGTTTTCTTGGCAAATATAGTGGAATAGTTTGCCTTTGCTTCTCTGATGTGTTCCCATCTTACAGAAGAGAAAACTGAGGCAAACAGGTTAAGTGACTTTCCCAGGATCACACAGCTAGTAAGGAGGCCAGATTTGAACTCAGATACTCCTGAAACCAGGGCCAGTACTCTATCCACTGTGCCACCTAGCTGCCCTCTCTCTGTTATGCATTACCTTATTTGCCCCAATCAAAAAGTTCTTTCCTTTCTTTGCTGCTCCTTTTTCTCCCAATGCAACTAAAAGATAGCTTTCTTTGGGAGTGGGGGATTGTTGTCCTTACCTTCCCTCACCAACTTCAACTCATTTTAAGCGTAAGAATTCCTGGTATTTTAAGAAAAAACATGTAATGACTTGCATGAAATAATGAAAAGAATGTTGTATACAGTAAAATCAATATTATTCAAAGAGTAACTGTGAATGACTAAGATATTGTGGGTAATATAAACATTAAAATCAACTACAAATGACTTATTTGAAAAGGCAAGCAACTCGATACAGGTTATGTATGTGTAGTTATACAAAACACTTCCGTAGTAGTCATGTTGTAAAAAACTAACTCTATTTCCCTTAATTCTATTCTGCCCCCCATTTATTCTATTCTTTCTTTTGACCCTGTCCCTCCTCAGAAGTGTTTGCTTCTGATTATCCCCTTTCCCAATCTGCTCTCCTCTCTATCATTCCCCTGCTCTTTTGCCCCCTTCTGCACCTATTTTCCTGTAGGGTAAAACAGATTTCCATACCCAACTGAGTGTGTATGTTATTCCCTCCTTAAACCAAATCCTATGACAATAAGATTCACTCATTCCCTGTCACCTTCCCCTGTTTCCCCTCCACTGTCAGAACCTTTTCTTTTTTGTTTTTTATGAGATAATTTACCCTGTTCTACCTCTCCCTTTCTCCTTCTCCCAGTATAATCCTCTCTCCCTCCTTAATTTTATTCTCCAGATACGACCCCTTCATCTTCAACTCATCCTGTATCCTCTATCTATCTATCTATCTATATACACATACATACAATTTTTTTCCCTCCAACTACACTAATACTGACAAAGGTCTCATGAGTTATAAATATCATCTTTGCATGCAGGAATGTAAACACTTCAACCTTAAGAAGTCTCTTATGACTTCTCTTTCCTGCTTACCTCTTCATGTTCCACTTGAGTCTCGTATTTCAAAGTCAAATTTTCTATTCAATTCCAGTCTTTTCATCAAGGATGCTTGAAAGTCCTCTATTTCACTGAATGACCATTTTTTCCCTGAAGAATTATACTCAGTTTTTCTGGGTAGGTGATTCTTGGTTGTAATCCTTTGCCCTCCGGAATATTATATTCTGTGACCTCCTGGCCCTTAATGTAGAAGCTGCTAAATCTTGTGTTATCCTGATTGTGTTTCCACAATACTGAATTGTTTCTTTCTGGTTACTTGTAATATTTTCTCCTTGACCTGGGAACTCTGGAATTTGGCTACAATATTCCTAGGAGTTTTCCTTTGGGGATCTCTTTCAGGAGGAGATCTGTGGATTCTTTCAATTTCTATTTTGCCCTCTGGTTCTAAAATATCAGGGCAGTTTTCCTTGATAATTTCTTGAAAGATGATGTCTAGGCTCTTTTTTTGACCATGGTTTTCAGGTAGTCCAATAATTTTTAAATTCTCTCTCCTGGATCTATTTTCCAATGTTCCAGTTGTTTTTCCAATGAGATATTTCACATTGTCTTCTAATTTTTCATTCTTTTGGATTTGTTTTACAGTGTCTTGACTTCTCATTAAGTCACTAGCTTCCAATTACTCTATTCTAATTTTTAAGGAAGTATTTTCTTCAGTAATCTTTTGGATTTCCTTTTCCATTTGTCCAGCTTTGCTTTTTAGGGCATTCTTCTCCTCAATGGCTTTTTGGACCTCATTTGCCATTTGGGTTAGGTTATTATTTAAGGTGTTATTTTCTTCAGTGTTTTTTTTTTTGGGGGGGTCTCCTTTAGCAAGCTGTTGACTTGTTTTTCATAATTTTCTTGCATCACTCTCATTTTTCTTCCCAGTTTTTCCTCTACTTCTCTTACTTGCTTCTCAAAATCCTTTTTGAACTCCTCCAAGGCCTGGGACTGATTCATATTTTTCTTGGAGGCTTTGGATGTAGGACCTTATCTTCTTCTGGTTGTATGTTTTGATCTACTTTGTTACCAAAAATAGATTCTATGGTCTGACACTTCTTGCAAGGTTTGCTTATGATCCCAGCCAATTATTTGAATTATAAACTCTTTTTTAAGGTAGAGGTCTGCTACCAATATGGAGAATGTATTCAGGGGTTTGTACAGCTGTTTTCAGAGATACTTCTAAGGACCTGTAAATTTTCAGTTCTTCCAAGGTTGTATGATAATGGGTGAGGTGTTTACTCCTTTCCTGGCCTGTGCTGTGGTTTTTGAGTGATGACAAGCACTCTTTTCTGTCTTGGAACTATGAGAAGGATTTTCTCTCTACTGCCACTATAAGCTCCACCACACCAGCCAGCACTCCTCCTTGTCCCAGGACTGCCCTTCAGAACTGTGACCCAGATCCAAGCATGGGCAAAACAAGAGATTCTTGCCTCAGCACTGGCAAAGAGATCCTTGTAATCCCTCTCTGATCAGCCACCTCATTTCACCTCAGTCTTTGGGCTGGAAGCTTAGGAGGCAGCCACTGCCCCAGGGCCACTATTGGGAAATGGGGCTGAGACCTAGCTTCTCTCTCACCTCAGAAACAGACTTTTCCGACTGACCTTCTAAGTTGTCTTTGGCACCCATGGGTTGAGACGTCTGGAAACTGCCACAACTGCCAGCAATTCAGTCCTCTGAGGCCTGCTCCAGGTTCACTGAGGCCTGTGCACCATGCCAAACTAAGCTCCTCTTCCGGCCCGGAGTGTTACACCTTTCTGATCAACCATCCAGGTTGTCTTGGGCTGGAAATTTGTTTCACTCTGTCTTTTTGTAGGTTCTTCTGCTTTAGAATTTGTTTAGAGCCATTTTTATAGGTATTTGGAGGGGTTTGGCGGAGAGCTCAAGCAAGTTACTGCTTTCATTCTGCCATCTTGGCTCCACCAAAATATACTTTAAAAGGCAAAAAAAAAAAAATTCCTGACGTTGTTTTCACAGAGCCATACTCATATTTGTCTTCTGTTACCTGGCTTTGCTTGTATCTTCTCTACGTTTATTTTTTTTTAATCTAAGTTGATTGGTGAGTTCCCTGTATATCAATTTTAGATTCTTCAGACAAATTCTATATTTTCTTTTCATGGGAATTGTTTCCCTCTATATCTTTAGAATTTCATTCTTGAGTGTTCCCCATCCCTCCTGGGTTTACTTCCTTTGACGCATGTTAGTCCATGGGAGCCAATCTATCTTTCCTCTAAACTTTTTGAAATTTTCTTTCCCAAAATCTAGGCTCCATTTCAGACTCTGCCCTGATTTCATCTCCTTATATATCAGAAACTCTAGGATAAGTGGTCCTTCTCCACAATGATCCCATCTCCATTCTATCCCCAGAAATCAGTTTTCCCCTATAAGTGAGAATCAGATCTAGAATAGAATTCTATCTTCTTGAAGGATGAATTTATTGCTAAGGCAAATAAAAAAGATATTAGTTATTCTAATTTGTCAGAGAGAGAGAAGAGGGAGAGACAGACAGAACAGACAGACAGAAACTCTAAAAAATACCTGGATATTTTAAATTCATACTCTATCATACCTATTTGCCAGTTTTGATATCTGTTTTCTCAACTACTCATCTACCGACCCTTTTTGTTCAGGTGATCTGTAGCTTACTCCAATGAAAAAGCCATTTCTGTATATCTCTCCATATTATTACCATATATATCAACAAATAGCTATCTCACTATTCCTAAGTAGAAAATCTCCATTACTCTTCCTTTTTTTCTTCCCCTAACCCTTACTGTGGATAATGAATTATGTGCTAGGGAAGGAAAACAACATCTTCCTCTTCAGAAATCCAGCTCTTTCCACCTAAGGAAGAGTCTGAAATATGTTTTTAGGCTCTAATTGTTTAGCTGTAGAAAAAAAAATTTGTATAGCTTTTTTTATCCTAGATTTATGAATGCCAAATAAAATTAGCATTGTCACATATATTGTGCAACAGGAGAAAATTGTGCAACAGAGAACTGTGGATCTCTGTTATGTAGAGCTTACTTTTATTTTAAGTATATAATAAATTCAAAATGTAACTTTTAAAGCCATCCTGACTAATTGATTCATCCTGGCCTTCTTTCTCTCCTATTCTCCTTGCAAAGTGGGATATTGGAAGGTGAGGAGGCAGAATCTTATCATTAACCTTCTTCTCTCTTCCACTTTGCCTTTCAATTAAAAAAAAAAAAGATGAAAAACTAAAAGCTTTTTAGGACTGTCTTTTTTTCCTTCTCTTTCTCCACTGTGTCATTGATCTCTTATTTTCCATCATTATGAGAGTCAATTCTCTTCTCCACCTTAGATGCTATCCCTGCCCCTCCCACTCCATTAAACCTTTGATTCTATTTCCTTTAGGAATCCTTTATTCTCTCTGAGCATCTGGAAGGTGGAAAGAAATTCATTTTGCTCCAACCTTAGAAAATGGAACCCTGTTAAACAGAAACCTGTTAACAGAAATACAAATATCTCATGATCAATGTCAGACACTGCACAATCACATATGCACAATTCCCCATAATGGTTGAGATTTTTAGCCTCAATTCTTGAAATCATTAGGGGTCTTGACTCTTAGCACCTGGATAAAACTTTTTATAGACAACTATCATTTTTAATAACTTGGAAACTCCACTCAAACCCCTTTCTTTATGTCAACAACTCCATAGTTAGAGCTATACTCACTTTCCCTTCAACCTTGCACCAATATTCTGTATGCTTCACAAATTTTCCCTACTCACTAACCTAGTCCATTAATTCACTTAACCCTCTAATTATTCCACTTATCTTTTCTTACTTACTTTACCTAATCTTAATAACTACAAGTACCTTATCCTTCTGGAGTCTAGCTCTATGGGTTATACTTCCTAATTCCCCTTGATCCTCCTAAATTCTTTTATAGTCTTCTTAATTACCCTTCATTGTGTTTTTCTTAAAAAAAATAAGTAGAAGCTATACAAGAATCTAGGCCTTGTTCTTCAAGAACTGCTTGATTTCTCCCAAATTTGCCAAGTTTTTCCTTCCTAAATTCAATCTCCTATCAACTTTATTAATCCAAACATTTTCAGGTCACCTCCACAATTTTCCTCTCCTTTTTCAGCTGAAATTCTCTTTTCTCTCCTCCTTCTCCCATCGACTTCTCCCATAACAGTCAGAATCAAAGTTTCTATTCCCTTAAATTATTGGTGTTACTACTCATACAAATTATGTCTTATTATTCAATTTCCTCTGCCTTTCCCTCCATAGAAGTTTACAAATGATTTAGCTTTCTCAAATATTATTGCCTTTGGCATGACATTGTTCCATCTAGAACAAACGTTTATAAGATAGTTTATAGTCTCTTTTCGCTTCCTAATTTCAGCAACAGTTTTACATCAGTTGAACTTTTACAGGAATTGGTTTTATCTATTATTCCATATCTTTGTCTTTTTCTATTTCTCACTTTTTGGAATTGATAATTTTTTTATTAGATCAAGTTGAAGCTGATATGGTTGTCTGCAGTGTTTTCTAATCATTATCCTTTCATTGAATTTTGTGTTAAATCTGGCCCTTACTTTAACTAGTTTAAAGTCTAACAATATATAGTAGATAATTACGATATAGGAGCCTGTCATTTCCTGTCTGTTAAAATAGATTTGGTTTCATTTTATGATGTTGTTCAATGTTCAGTGTCCAGTGCATTCTGATTCACTTTTGTAAGAAAACTTTAATGATACAGTCAAGATGCTTCTGAATAATCTACAAATCTTTGAATTCTTTTCTTTCTCAATCATGAGTCATATGTTTTTATATTCTCTCATGTAACCACTGAACTCAGTCAATATCAAAATAAATACATGTTGGTTAGAGGATCTTATCAAGTCTTTCATAAGATTGCTCTATCTTCATAGAAGTGATCTATCTTCAGCTCCTGTAAGAGATATCAGATTGCAAGCAATTATCTTCTTACTGTTTTTTTCTTTTGTACTTATCATGCATATTACAAGTTGAGACGACTGTGAAGTTGTATTCCTTGTTGACTTTGGATATACAATGAAACCAACCCCTTTGTTTGCCTTTCCAAGTAGAACCTATGAACTGGTGATATAGTATGGTTGCAAACCTTTGTGCATTAACAATATTGTCAACTTGAAGAATCAAGTTGTGGATGACCAAAAAGGCAATGGAGATGTGGTGGGCTCTTAGAGATACCATTATATTTGCAATTTCTTTAATTCCATTAAGAAAAATGTATAATCAGAAGAGGAGCTGAACCAGTCATACAGTAAGAAAGGAAATGATGATAGTGGAGTACGTTATTGTTGCCCATGAAATATCAGGAAACCTAGGAGATCTCCATTAAGATAGGTACATGCTCTGAAAAGGGTCTATGAAGAAATGTGGACAAGAATTGCAAAGGCATAGATGGTTTGCAAACTTTCATGACAGAGGGAATACTGATATGGACAAGACCATAGGTGCTTTGAAGCATCAAAGTGTACTAAAGAGGTTTTCTTTATATGTTTCTTATAAAAGAGAGCCAAAAGGTTAACTCACTCTCTCTCTCTCTCTCTCTCTCTCTCTCTCTCTCTCTCTCTCTCTCTCTCTTCTCTCTCTCTCTGTCTTTCTTTTAAATTAAATACATGTAGCCCTAGTTTACCAGTATAGAGAGGTTCAAGTTGCTGAGGTTATCTGTGATAGTTGAATAAACTTTTACCCAGAGGTCACATAAGCAACAAAATCTTAACTTTGGTGTTGAAAACTCTAGGACAGAGAACATATTCATCCTACCTATAAGCCCCTTGCAAAATTAGGGACTACTTTGGTGAGTTGCTGATACAGACATGGGAAAATAGGGGTTAAGGGCATAGTTAGAGACTTCCCGTCAAGTTTTGACACCTTTCTTTCCCCTTCTCCTTTAATTTGCTGAGATTGGGTGTCATTCTCAGTTTTGTCCCATGTGCTAGGTTTTTCTGCTGTCATTTTGGCCTGAAGAATTAACACAATAGCTGCTAAATATACTGAGGTGTATTACTGTTATTGGTCACTATATCTGAGAGCTCTCCCAACTACTACACAAGTGTATAACTAAACTCTATGCTTCATTTACATAGCCCTTACTTGCTTATATATTCTTTATGCTAGCTTACTATCTGAGAGACTGTACAATTCCACACATCTTCATGCTACATGAGACTAACCATTTTTATGTGAATCAAAGAAGACAGCCTCAATCCGTCAAGGAAACACTGAACATCACACTCTCCATTTTACCACCTCAGTATCTAAGAGAGAGTAGATTCAAACTTAGCTTAGCTCTATATAACATGGGTCATACCAAAATCATTCCCAATGAGTCATAGATGCAGGATAAGTCCTTATCTCTATTACTTCTATTGTTTTTGTTCATCCCTTGTTTTGAAAAAGGACTAATGACATCATAGGGCGATAGCTTAACTTGCAGGTGAATTGGATTTAAGTGAGGCAGAATTACCCAAATTCATCAGCCTTACTCTCTTCTGGAGTCATCAGAGGTCAGTGGCAAGACAAAAGTCAAGATGACTGGCAGTGGTCCAAGATTCGAGGGATGACTTTGGTGCCTTCAATGTCTGACCAAGCTCTAAGTGATCCACAGCTCCTGCTTCAACCACCTTTGTAACTGTTGGAACAAACTTTTTCTCATCCACCCATTCTGTTGGAGGAAATCTTCACATGCTTTGGGTAGCAATTCCCCTAATTCACTGACAAGTTTGAGCTTTTTGGTTACCCTCAACCTGGTTTAGCCTTTCTACTGAGACAATTTTACCAGGGTGTGGCTAGTCTACTGTGCATGCTACAACTTCTTGGAGCTACAGGTGAGAGGTGGGTGACAGGTGGATAGAAAAGGTGGAGGGCTAATCTGGGTCTCAAAGACATTCCCAAAAGTCACTCTTCGCTTTTCAGGGCATTGATGCTGAACAGGCTACAAAATCTGGATACTAACATTGCATTTCATAAGGCTACATGTCAGCATCAGTGGGGAAGCCCCAAGATCTTTCCCCTTTTAACATTGTCTATCACTGGATACTGGAAGCAGAATCAAAACATTTCCCACCAGCTATGCTGCTTTTGGAATTCTCTGGAACTCTCCAACATGCCAGATGGCTGACTACCTTTCCCCCACTTTTTCAGCTTCCTCCCATTAGATTATTAGTTCCTTGACTATCTTTGTTTTAATTTGTATTTACAACCCCAGCTTAGCATAGTGCCTGGCACATAGCATTGAACTTAATAAATGTTAATCAACTAAGAATAAAAGTAGAGATTTGGGCAACAGAGTCCTTTTTAATAAGTCTATGGTTAATGAAAGAACTTCTTATTCACCATGTTGTTAGCTAGCCAGAATCAGTTACAGAATTTATATGCATGCTCCAATGTCTCTCCTAGACATTTCTATGTCATGTCATAGACTATCCCAGGAGAAGGCTCCCTAGCCTCTCTAAGTGGGGAGATGCTGTCAGAGGTATTGACCCATGAAGGAAACTAGCAATTCTGAGAGACAGACATGAGAAGGAAGTGCTCTCTAGACATGGATGATAGGCAGGACAAAGTCATGGATGCAAGATACAGAGTGCCATGTATAATGAACAGCAAGAAGGCCAGTTTGTGTGGACCACTGTATGCATATAGGGAATTAATGTGCAAAATGGCTTGAAAGGTTGGTTGGGGCCATATTAAAAGAACTATAAGTGCCAAGCATAGGAATTTCTATTTGATACTGGAAGCCATAGTGAGCCACAAAAGCTTATTGAGTAAGGAAGTGACATAGAGTGGGGGAGAGGGGACAAATGTGCATTAGGACAATTAGTTTGATGGCTTATGTAAAGGATTAGAGAGGGAGAGACTTGAAGCAGGGAAACCAATTGGGAAACAACATTGCAATACTTCAGGCAATGAATGATGAGAACCTGAACTAAAGTGATGGTTGTGTAAATGGATAAAAGGAACAAGGTGTGAGAAATGCTATGGAGATTTTTAAGGCCACTAATGGGTCTAAAATGTCTACTTTAACACATGATTTTAGAACATTGTTTATACATCCACTCCAAAAGGCTTACCAGCCAGGTTTAAATTGGATTTAGTCACTGTATTTATTCAGTAATTAACATATCTTGGTATAAATAAATTCAGTTCAGTATGGCCATCTTTCTATTATCATATTTATGTGGAGAGGAGCAAGGTCTTTATGCTGCCTTTAGATTATAAACTACTTTGAGAAATGGACAGTATCTGATATTGCCTTTATAGTATCTCATCTCTTTCTGTAGCACAGTGCCTTGCGTACAGTGCTTCCTGAAAATGAGAAAAAGGACAATCATGGGCACTTTAAATATATATCCAAAGAAGTTGCCTGTTTGGAGCACTAATTATAGGCACTTCATTATGAATTGTTGTCCTTCCCTTTGCACTCTCTAGCAAGAGGCAATTAGTTCTTTTCATCTTCCTAATCCACTTCTAAAAGCAAGTAGCACAGCTGGTGAGGCTGCAAGGAAGATAATAACTACAGTTTTTCCTATTATTTAGCTTTGCTATATATACAAATGTGTTTTAAAATTGCTTATTAGCTAACTCTCACAGCACTCATTTCCATCCATTTATTTTTAGAGTCTGTGCTATGGAAGCATCTAATACAAACATGCACTAGGCCCATTTTACATACAGGATTCCTGGAAAACCCCTGTGATACCTATAATATCATCATCTCAATGAAAGAAGCCTGGTAACAATTGTTTAGGCTCTGTCTACACAGTCTGTTTGCAGGGTTGGGGAAGGAAAAACAACCATTTGTTTTTATCTTTAGAAAAGAAAATAATCTCTTTTTTAACTAAGAAAACTTTGGTAAAACCAGTTTGTACATATATAAACTATCTGAAAAGGAAAACACCATTTTCAGAGAGATGTATATGCAAACCATTATAAGGACCCTGGAGCAAATTAAATGTATTTGAGAGAATTCAGATCCAGACCTCAAAGAGCATATAACTGAATCATGAATTCATATAAAGTTATCTTTTACTAGACTGATGCTCATGAAGTTGAATAACGCTTTTTTTAGACAGAAAGAGCTCCTCAGTCTAGAGGAAATCAATTGTGCAAATACAAATGGATAGATTCAGGCCTAGGACTAGATATATGGCTTATAGTCTACAGAATGGCAAAGGGTCTCATATTTGAAAGTTAGTTATTTGTATCCTTTTTTTTTTAGTTTTTTTAAACAAGAAATTTGGAATTGTATACCTTCAGTCCTTACCTGGTTTAAATATTATTTATGATTTTAACAAGGCTTTTTCAATGTCTATGTGATCTTAATTACATCAGCTAACCTCTATCTATTTAGTAAATTTCCCCATCCATAAAATGCAAATGATAGACTTGACTTTCCTTGCCAAGCCTCAGGAAACCTATGAGTTGAAGAAAAAAGAGATGCTCACAAATTCTCTATTTTCATATACTCTAAGGATTATTATAAAAACAAAAGAGCAAATTTAACAAGGAGATTGTCTTTGGAATAGGGCCTTTCTTATAAAAGGCTTATATTTAAAGGAATACATCATTGTTCTCTACTATGCTGTTCTGTGACAAAGAAAACTGGTAAACCAAGATAGAGTATAGAATTAAAGGTACCTTGCCAACTGAGCTTGGAATAACCAAGAAATAAATAATAAGAATAAAAGATCCAATGAGATACCCAAATCCCCTATCTTTTTATAACATCATTGTTAGCTATAAAGAAAAAGAAGGGGCATTCTTACAAAGAAAAAGCATGATTCAAGTCTAGTATTCAATTCCATACACCATGCTTCCTCTCATCTCATCTCACCTCATTTTATAGAAGAGAAAACTGAGAGCCTAAAAGGTAAACTGATTTGCTCAGGTCCTTCACTTTCTTTCTTTTTTTTCAACAGTAATTGATTTTAATGGTATTTGTTTTCACTTTACCTGGTCCCACCACATTTGTTTCATCCACGTGGGCCAGCCTCCACCCCTGGGTTCCAGATCTGTCCTTTAGCAGGAAATATTGTTGGGAATGTTGCTTCTGCATATCACTCATCAGGGTGATGAGTAGCTGCTGGAGTATGGACAACTGAGGCTGTTGACAAGGAAATACAGGGAATGTGAGATGTATTTAGGGGCAGAGACTCAGGTGAGGAAAGTAGGAGCTTCAGATAGGCTGTAAACCCTGCATTACCCAGCCAGTGGGGAAACAGGGGAGGGAACTGCAATTCAGACCTAGGAATTATAAACCTTTGCTCTCCCTTCTGTAAGGTGTGCCCACACATGGGACGCCCGGCCTTGTTAGGCCATTAATAAAAAGTTGTTGGGTTTTTTTTCTGGTTCCAGGTCCTTCACCTTCTAAGATTGTTTTCTAACATATTATTCTATATCCTAGAAAACCTCATTTATTAAATGCAGCATGCCGACGTGGAGAACTTAACACACCTATAGTGAGCAGTTTTTCTCTCTTCTCAAGCCCAATCAAAGCACTTTGAGCTCTATGCATACGAGTTTTATAAATGCCAGATATTATCATTATTATTATTATAGTTGTTGTTGTTGTGAATCATGTTTTTCAAGCTGAATTTCAAGTGGTGTAGTTAATCCAAAGCCATGCACACAAGAAGAAATGAACAAAGGAGGCTGTGCTATTCTTAAATGAGCACAAGGGTAATCACAGGAAATTTTTGGATGTTTTGGACTCTGAAATCCTGTTCTACTTTGTTTCCAGCTGTGCTATGCAAGTACTTGCTTTGCAGAGTAAGTTATTATACACAGCAGGAAAGCTAGCCAAAGAGGGATTTAATAATCCCAAATGGTCTAACATTCAACAAGACTGTATCCTGCAAGCATTGGAAACAATCACGGTACATGCCCTAGGTTTTTATCTGCTTATTCTGGGCTCTTAAAAACATTTGTTTGAAGAGTAGTCCTTAATGACTAATTTCTTACCAGTCATAAGGCACAGGAATCCAGAATGAGTTTTTAGTCATTCTCTCAGCATCATTTTCTGGTGGGAATGCTGGAAGAGGCATCCAAGTTACTATTAAGTACACAAAATGGCTTTGGAAACATGCGATTTTGTTTCATACAACTACCATTTCTTTAATAGCTTTATATAAAATTTTTCAAATGAACATATTCGTCTTTCTAAACTCCATTATTTTTTGTGCACCTACAGGAATATATGTAGAGGAAAAGTGGAAATATGAGAAATAAGTGTCTTTATACCTATAAAATACCCTGGGGAGCAACAGATTTCATAATTAGACACACTTTGTTTTATAGATACTAGATATCTTGCATATCATTGCAGAAATTACAAAATACCAGCTAGCTTTAAACTGAAATAAAGAGCTATTTCTTGAACGAAAAAGGAAAAAGAAAGAAGGAAAAGAGAAAACAAAGTAAGAAAGAAAGAAAAATAAAGGAAGGAAGGAAGGAAGGAAGGAAGGAAGGAAGGAAGGAAGGAAGGAAGGAAGGAAGGAAGGAAGGAAGGAAGGAAGGAAGGAAGGAAGGAAGGAAGGAAGGGAGAGAAAGAAAGAGAAAGAAAGAGAAAGAAAGAAAGAAGGAAGGAAAGGAAGAAAGAAAGAAAGAAAATGCAAGTTTTTTTTTCAAAAGAAACATAAGGTGTTTACCAGTAATGAGGTAGTTTCTTAAACTAATGACATAGTAAACCAAGATCATCTCACATCCATCAAATGGGGGGAAAAGATAATGTGGAGGATTGGACTATAGACTCAGTTCCCTATGAAACTTGGGACTTAGAAAGTATCATTCATTGGCTAATTACGTTAAGGAGGTCATGGGATGCTTAAAAGGTGCTGTAAAGATTCCAGGGTATGGGTGGCAACAGAAGAAGCAGAGATCAGTTACATGGAGGGAGGGAGAAACATAGATCTGGCCATGATGTCTTGAACTGTATTCTCTAAACCCTGAGGCTGGCTGCAGGAGTTGCATAAGAAGCTTCTGTGTTCACTCTGCCCTCCCCCCACCGAGGCAGAATCCTCTGGCCTGCTCTTCCTAGAATAAAGAGGACATTGATCCCACAGCAGAGCAGATTCAGGCTTTAAGCTTCAGCAATGGTGTCACAAGTTGGAAGTGAATGTATCCTCTCCATCTCTGGTGAAACTGCCATCCAATTAAATAAAAAATTGACTGGAGGAATGAGTGTTGTGAAGCTGAAATAAAACAATGGATGTAAAGCACTTTGCAAAGTTTAAAGCTCTATGTAAGTGCCAATCATTATTATTATTATCATCATCATTATTATTAACCTATAGTCATGAAGCCTCTAGTTTGGTGATGACTTCATTCCCTGAGCCTTCTACTACCTGAGCTTCCTGCTGAGCTGAAGCAATGTTTATAGAGATACACAGGGGTGTGCTGATAAATGTTTAACAACCAATTGGGGGAGGTGGAGGGTGGATGTATGCATATACACTTTTTAATTTAATCTTCAAGGCTAGGCCATCAACAAAACAATAAATCAGGTCCTGATTTCTACAGTATAAATGCTAGCACTGAAAAATTTTAACACTGGCCAGTTACAGCTAGCTCCAGCTCACCATAATGGGGAAGAACGGAAAACAGCCATTTGAGAATGAGTATAGAGAATATTTATTGTATGATTCAATCTCTTGCCATTTTCCTTCTTTGCTATTTGTTTAAATACCTATAGCTATTTGTTTCAGAATTCATATGCCAATTTGCATGGTCTGACATGGAGATATTCTGGTGTGAATTTGAGCCCTGATTTTTAATAAATGATAGCATAAGGGGTACTACAAGGGAAAAAATCAATACTAGGAAGATTAGAGGAAGATAGGCAAACCAATACACTATTGGTCAAGTTGTGTCCAACCATTCTGGAAAACCATTTTCTGTGTAATGTAATTACACAAGAAAAGTTCCTAAACTCTTCATATCTTTCCAGCAATTCAACAACTGGCCTCATACCCAAAAGAAATTAATTAAATAAAGATCTCATCTGTACTAAAGTACTCACAGAAACATTATTTGTAATTGTAAAATTCTGGAAACAAATTTTGTGCCCAATAATTGAGAAAGGAAATGATAAAGTGAGTGCATAATAAATATGAAAAACTCAGAGGAACATAGAAAGACTTATGAAGTAATAAAGGAGAGAAAGCAGAGTCTAAAGAAATTATTCCCAATGACTTTAATAACATAAATGAATACAGCATTAAAGACAATAAGAATTCGTGTCAAAGTCATTGTATGATACTGGTTCCAAAAGTCTGAAATTAAAACATGCTTCCTTGTAATTATGAAATGGTAAATTATAACAGTGGAAGTTATATGTATTATCAGTAAATATCACTGCATTAGCTCATTTTGCTTTATTGTTTTTGTTGTTGTTTTTGGATTGGACCTTTATTTTAATTGGCAACGGTTTCTACTCTCAGGAAGGAAAAGCCATATACTAATGCAGATTGACACCTACTCAGAAATTTTAAAAATTCCTTGGGTCACCACAAAGTTAAATGAAATGTCCAGGGTCACATAAACAATGTGTGTCTACAGGAGTGACTTGAATTCAAGTTTTCTTTACTCCAAGCAGCTCTTACACCAGGCTGCCTCTCAATTTTTTTTTAAGTGGGAAGATACTATGATGGGCTGGGCAACGTTTGGGGGAAACATGTTGAAATGTTACTATAAAATACATCATTTTTTTTTCAAAACAAGTTTTAGATTTCCAGTTAAGAATGCATAGAGAAAGCCAGATCTCTCACACATATTCCAACAAATATCTGAAATAGATCAATGATAAAAAAAAAAAAAAACCAGAAATAAGCATTAAGTCAAGAATTTCACAAAAAGAAGACCAAATAAGACCAAATACCAGCTCAGGCTGGGAGATAGATTAGACCAGGGAAGTCAGTACCAGCTTTGAAAAATAGGCCTGAAGCCAGCAGGTGCTCTGAACTAAGATCATCAATTAAACATTAAAAATATATATACAGAAGAGAGCTGAAGGAAAATTCAGAAGGGGACACAGACAAGAAAAGTAGTGTTGGAACTATCATGTTGAATGAAATATGTACTTTAAAAAAATAAGCTTCCATAATAATAAAGATTCATAGTGTCACATGCAATCTTTTTGTGTTCTTTGGATAAGAAAATGTTCATATTATTGTTTGTCAAGTTCATGACATTAAAAACTCATTTTTAAAGTTTGTGGTTTTTTTGCTGTTTTCACTAAATAAAATCGGAATGACAAAGTGTAAACTCTCAGCACTGAGGAACAGTAAATCTTGAGTACAAGGTGGGTAGATGATGAAAAAGAATCCAACTTCAGGGGAGGAAAATAAGGTTTCGCATAGTTCAATTCTACAAGCAAAAACAAAGACATTCTGGTTTCAGGGTTTATACTGTAATAGAGGAAAAGACAACAAAGTTGACTTTGTTTCCGTGTAGGCAGCTATCATACAAAGCCAGATGAGACCTCAGAGTCCATCTGGTACATATCCTCTATTTTAGAGTTGAGGAAACTGAGTTTACCAAGGTAGTAGTGGTCAGAAATGAGATAAGAACCCAGGTCCTTCAGTGCCAGGACTATTGCTCATTCCACAGAATGCACTGCTTCCTCATCAAAACAACTCAGACAAATGATTCCCCAGGATTCTAACCTGAGCCCCAGAAGCTAGTCAAGCACACCGCACATGATTCATGTGCCACTGGGAAGCATTTGAACCAATAACGAGGAATATCAGTCAGGCCGATGCTTTCTATTTTTTCAGAGGAGTTGGCATTTCAGTAATCTCATCTGATGTAAATTTGTGTTACTCACTACGTCAGTAGGGCACAAGCTTTCTGTTTCCCTTTTTATCCAAATCATGTTTTTGCAAGTAGCAGTATGAAGCTGTTATTTGTCATTGTTAAGATCAGGTTCCAATTTTATTGTGATTTTGACCTCATACAAGAAGGAATATCGATGTCTTCAATCCATTTCACTTATCCTCATGGTTTGCCTACTTTAGTGGCTAAAACCATTTTCCCTGAAATATTTCCAGTAGGTAGGATGTGAGTCTTCCTGATTTTTTTAAATCTATCTTTTATTTTTAATTTATGGAATAAAACAAGCATTTCTGAAACATAGTATAATTTTTTTAAAAGATGATTGCTCATGAAACCGCAAATCTATTATGTACAATTTGATATTCATTTTAAGGGTATGGTCTTAACTGATTGATTCCAGTATATCTTCCAATCTATGACTCCAGAGTATTGATTGTAGTGTATCCAACATACCAGCAGCACAGCACACTCTGCTGTCCTCCAGGTCAAACTAATTATCTAGATGATTTTCAGTAGGGAAGGCCAGACTGAAATTCATCCCTAAACCATCTATTTCTTTGATTATTGGGATTACTAGCATCACATTTAAACAGTGTACTAACCACTCAATAGTATTAGTGGACTTGACTTCACTGTTAGCTCTTGGTTCCTGCTAGGTCATTATAAATACTCTGCCAGTCACAGAGTCAACTAGATGATTCAGTGGATCAAGTGTTGGTCCTGAAGTCAAGAAGTCTCACCTTCCTGAGTTCAAATCTGGCCTTAGACACTTACTAGTAGCATGAGCCTGGACAAGTCACTTAACCCTGTTTGCCTCAGTTTCCACATCTGTAAAATGAGCTGGAAAAAAAATGAAAAAACATTCCAGTATCTTTGTCAAGAAAACACTGGATGGGATCACAAAGAGTCAGACATGACTGAAATGACTGAACAACAATCAGTCACAGGGCAGAATGAGCCCCTATTATACATCACCTGACTCTCACTTCCCTACTTTGCCATTTCCATCACTCTCATATGATATAAACCAGAGGTTGGGTTGTGAGGAGCTTATTAATAATTGTTATTGTTGTTGGTATTATTGTCTCATTCTCATCTTTTATGTAGCTCAGATAGAAATGATATGAGGTCATTCATTGTGTTAATACTAGTCACTTATTTATTATGTTTTGTAAAACATAATACACAGATGGATAAAAATGACTGAATTTTGAAACTGAATAAGAGTATTGGGATATAATCTCATCTTCTGTAGAAACACTGAAAGCATCCAGGATGATTCCAGTACTAGACAGGGTATGTACTGCATCTTGTTCCTCTGTTAACATATTTTTCTGCTATAATTTATGTTTTAAATGTTTTTTGTTTGATGTAGATTTGACATCATGAATATTTAGCATATTGAGACAATATCTATTAAAAAAATTCTTAATTTTTTGTGGTTCAATGTTACCTCCAGACAGTCATGAGCCACAGTTCTACCTGTAATAATGCTATGATTACAATAGAATAAATTGAAGTTATCTCAGAGGGAAGGCACTGATACTCAGTGATGGAGGAAGGAGCATACTGCTGGGTCATGGTGAAAAATGAAGTCCAGTGAGTCAGAAGCAGAGCTCAGAGAGGAATGAAGGAGTGAAAAGGAACAATTACCAACATATAACAAGTAACTACCAACAGCTTAAGGAAAGAAATGTTTGAGCGCAAAAATTTAAAAATGTGCTGGTATATAGTGAAAATAAGCAATAGACAACCCTGTGAATTCCAATTGGTATATTTGTAACATCAAGAAAAAGCAATCAAAGCTCTCCACATGTTGGGTAAACCTCATGTGGTGAACTCATAGAAAGACACAAACAAAAGTCTCACAGAATGGCCAGGCACTGATGGGACATGGTTTTTATTGATTGAGGAAGTGTCCACATTGATGGGGTTATAGATTTAGTTGATAAGGAAGAGAAAGGTGAAGGAAGATTTTTTTTTTGTCTCTAAAGCCATCATGTAGTGTAAAACTCTGAGTAGGGCCAGGAACCAATGAAAGTCCCCTTTTCCTTCCCCACCAGCCACCGCACTGGGTGCCCAAATTACTGTTAGTCTTTGTCTCTTTCTGTACTTATGGCTACTATAGCTGCCAATACAGTAAGAACAAATCCGTAGATTTGGAGCAAGGAACAGGCCTGCACAGATGGTTGTTTTCCAATGGGCATTAGCTTATAGAATAAATTTTCTTGTTTTTGATTTAATTTTTAACATTCTTCTTATTGTGAGTAGGTGAGGTAGAGCATGCAACCTTGGTCTCACTTTGCCATGCTCATGGGAGTTAGAAATATAAAAACACTAAAGAACACTTGAACTATTTTAGGCTTTCTATGTTGGATTCCTTTTGTTAAAATAGACAAGACTAGAATTATCATACCTTAAGACAATCATTTCAAATGTCAAACAAGCCAACTGTTTCTTTCCACAAGTGAAAATATGACCAGAGAATCAAAGGATGAATCCTGGCACTAAAAATGCATATACAAAGTTTCAAAAACAATCTTTGTACAAATGTATTTATAGATAGCATATGTTCCCATTTCAGCTATTCATAAAATTTTACACCTTCAAGCAGAGGTAAAAATTCCACTGTGATTATATTTCTCTAGGAGAAGTAAAATATTTTCTGCCGAGTCCCAGAAACTAATCTACAAAGTGAATACTAAAAATTCAAACATAAACAGTGAACTCCCTTGCCTTCCTTCCTCTCTATCTCAAAACGTTTTTGGAGCCATACCTGGCTTACTATTTCAAAATTTCTCTATTTCTTCACCTGTTGCTTTCCTTGTCTCAGATAATGAAGTGATTCTTCATCTTTCCAAAGCTAATCCCTTCATATATATTATCATCCTATTCCTTCCTACCTTTTCTATGACCTTGTTCCCATCAAGCTACTACTTTAATCTTAACGTATATATTGGATTGAGATGCAGACAGTAAAAAATAGTAGAACAAAGAAAGGCTTCTTTTATGAAGTAGCACTTGAACGCTAAAGGGTGCTAGCGCTTCCAAGGTCAGGAAGGAGAGCTTTCCAAGTATGCTAGATAGCTTACACAAAAGAAAGGATTCAGGAAATGGAATATGTAGACAACAAATAGATATCAGGCCAATTTGGCTAGGGCACAGAATGCTTTAAGGGAAATAATGTGTAATCTGCCTGAAAAGATAGAGCTATTACATGAGCAAATTCAAGATAATTTCAGAGTCATAATCCAGTATCTAAGGAAATCAAGAAGGGCTTCATGTAGGAGGTAGCCTTTAAGTTGAGCTTTGGAGGAAGCTAAAAAGTCTAAGATGTAATTCACATTCTCTAGGTCTAAAATGGAACTCATTATCTTTACCCCTAAGCCTTCCCCTTCACCTAACTTCCATATTTCTGACTAGGATATCACCTTCAGTGTTTAAGGTTCACAACCTTGGAATCACTTGTTCTTGCCAATCCATGTCCAAACAGTTTCAAAGTCTCATCATTCACATAGCCACCCTGTAGTCCAAACCCTCATCATCTCTCACCTGGACTATTGCCCTAGCCTCCTTGTTTGTCTCCCTGACTCTAATCTTTCTTTTTTCCAATCCAACCTCCACACAGCTTCCAAAATGTTATTTGTAAAGAATGTATCTTGACTGTGTCATTGCCCTTCAGAGAAATATCAGTGGTTCCATATTTTCTCTAAGGTAAAATAC
Source organism: Phascolarctos cinereus (assembly GCF_003287225.1). Taxonomy (NCBI): domain Eukaryota; kingdom Metazoa; phylum Chordata; class Mammalia; order Diprotodontia; family Phascolarctidae; genus Phascolarctos; species Phascolarctos cinereus. The sequence continues at coordinate 285,896,973 of NW_027555847.1, read as the reverse complement.
AAACTCCTCTACTTGGCATTTAAAGCCCTTCACGGTCAAGATCCAGCTTATTTTTCATTCATTCACTCATTCAAGAAGCATATATTAAATTCATTTATGTGCAAGAAAGATACTTTTTCAGTCATCTTTTAGGGGGGAAGGTGGTATTAATACAGTCTAAGATTTTTTTCCTTTTAGTATCTTCCTCTTCTTCAGATACTGTATAAATTGATCCATCAATGCAATCACACTGCATCACCTCCAGGGCAGATATTTTCTATGTATATTGGTTGACTTCAGCTAATTTTTCTACTTATGTGCTCTTTGCCGTCTCCACCTGTTCTATATACAAGCACATTCAGGAATATGATGTCAGTATTTGAATTCAGTAGCTCCACTTTTCCTCAATGGTTAAAATAATCTCTCATAAAAACCTGTGTAGAACTTTTTTTCATTCTTTTGTTTGTTGTCCTTCCATCTTCATCTTCATATGTTTAAGGTGACTTTGCTTTGGGTTTCTCTCTAAGGTATTCTTAAATTGGTTTTTATCCTCCACTGCTTCCCTATGTTTTATGAGATGATGCTGTTTATAATCTTTCATCATCCTTCTCCATAAGATTTTACAAATAAATTTATATTGTAAACTGGTCTTACTTTTCCCTGTCATACTTTTCATATTGGCTATTAACTCAAGTATTTGCTGAATAAGTCACTTTTTTTAACTTTTTAGAATCCTTATTACAGTAAATGACTTACATATTTAATACCTCTATATGGAATATATCTGTCTTTTCTAACCATTACTCATTTTTTCTTAAACAGTGACTTGAATAGATCAGAATTGAATTTTTTCAACTGCATGCCATATCTTCTCCATATTTATTCTTTCTTTTGCAGTAGCATTATATAATTTTCACCTGAACTCTTAAATTGGTGGATTGACTATACACAAGGCAATTGATTCGGGAATCACTCCCATCTCAGTAATTAGCCATTTCCTGTTCATTAAAATGTACTTAATGGCATTCTTTGTAACTTTATTTGGTACTCACTATGATCAAATGCCAACTGATTCTTTTCTAGAAGAAAGTATTCAAAATTGAGAAACTTTTATGTAGTCTACAAATATTTGACCTTTCATTCTTTACTCTTCTATATTTTCCAACTTTTTTTACAATCTCACCTTTTTCCATCTATGCATTAAAATTACCAAGTATCAATGTGTGTTTTGATTTAATTTTAAGGATATTATGAAGTTATTCATAAAATATCAATCAATAAATCAAACAACAAACGTTTATTAAATATCTATTGGGTGTCAGGTCTTATGCTAGGCACTACGGATGCAAAGACAAAGATGAAAAAATCTCTATACTCAGGGAGCTTACTTTCTATCAGGAGAACAACATGGACACATATAAGCAAATACCAAACATGTTCAAAGGAAATACAAGGTAATTTTAATGAGGGGAAGGAAACACTAAAATCTGAGGGCCAGAAGAATCATAAAAGGCCTTGTAGAAAGTGGTTCTTGAACTAAGCTTAAAAGAAAAAGAAGAATGATAAGAAGTGGAGGCAAAGAGGGAATGCATTCCAAGAATAGGGGAGAATTGGTGCAAGGGTATAGTAACAGGAGACCATGTGTGAGGAACAGTAAACATTATTTTTTATCCACTGCAACCGATGTTGGTTCACAGGACAAAATTATTTTCTTACTGATATTTTGCAAATATTGTGAGCGCTGCAATATGAGATGACTAAATATCCCATGAAATTATGCTTCATGGCTCCTTTGGATGCCCTATAAAACCAACTGCTCCAATTCTTTATTTGCCTCTCTAAGAAAAGAGGTATCCTTCCATTTAGCTGCAATTTCCTCTTTTTTTGTTTAGTTTTTAGGGAGAATATCAAGACCTATATGATTTGACTATTCAGTTAGTATGTAGACTGCTTGGTCACCGGACAAGAATCTCAGATTTAGACTTACCAATACTTAGGTTAATGTTTATAGATGACCTAAAAACTTCGTGTTTCTTTGTCCCTTCTGACCTATTTTCCATAATTTGGCTACTCAGACTGCCAACACGGAAGGTGGCTGCACAAAGTTGAGGGTCATTTTTTATTTTTTTAATGAGGAGTTTCTCTAACTTAGGTGGACTACCACTGTGAAAGAAGGTTCATTTGTTTCTAAGATCCCATTTTGACTAGATTCATTACATTTTGTTAAGTCATGGGATCTGTATCACATGAAAGTCAAATCAACAAAAAGGGATACACTATGGTGGACACTCTGAGACATTATGAATAAAATATAACTCATATTAAAGAACAGGTATGTTCTCTGACTGCAGGGAGCTTATAATTTCATGCAAGCCTAAAAATGGATCAATATATAATCCATGCCAACAAAATACTTGTAAGAGTTATTGAGCAAATAGAGTCTCCTTAGCATCCTAATGTAATGGTAGTGACAGTGTTCACCATAACAATACTTTGTTAGGTAATTCGCATGAAGAAAACCCTTTAGCAAGTTATACATTGCACTTTTTACAAGCCAATTTCCTTATGTTTACAAAGACAGATAGGGAGACTGAAATGCTAAAAAAAAAAAAAATCTAATGCAGGGACAGCTAAATGGCATAGTGGATAAAGTATGAGCTCTGGAGTCAGGAAGACCTGAGTTCAAGTCTGGCCTTAGACACTTAGCAGCTGTGTGACCCTGGGCAAGTCCCTTAATCTCAATTGCCTTCCAAAACAACAACAAAAAAATCTAATGTCTGACTGGGAAGAGGAACATATAACTAACTGTGGCAGGGAATCCATCTCTACAGGAAGTAGCCGAGATAACAGAGGGCAGTTTGGGCCATTGCTGCCTCCTAGCTCTATAGGAAATGGGGAATGTAAGAGCACTTGCAAACACAAAATGTTGCACTTGCTGTGTCAGCTGCTGAAAGATTATTTTGGTAACTACTGAATGCTTTAGGGTGATGCTTGAAAGCTAAGGAAACATTAAAATGCAGTGTGCATATACTTGAACATACATCATCAAAGAAAGACTGAAGTGACAACTTCTTAGTTACATTTAGAGAGGATCATTTTTTCAGATACAAGTTGAAAAAGCCTCTGAATTTCCTCCCAATTTTAATACTCTGTGATTCTGAAATAGATACATTCATAGATCCCATCATGAAAATCCACAGACTAATAGAGTATTAAAGCTAGAAGGGAAATCAAAGGCCTCTTATTGCATATAATTTTTTAAACACATCTGAATACCAGATGAAAAATATTCTGCCATCTGCCTTAACCTCTTTGTACATCAAGTCTATCCTTAGCACTTACCTACTAAGAGATATATTCATTAAGTGATGGAGGAAGTTCCCCACTACTAGTGAAATTTCAGATTGTTCAGTTTTGTATATGAACTCCATACTTTGACCATAAAATAAACTCCAAGTATTCATAATGCTTAAGGAGCTTGATGATAAAAATTTACATCATTATTACTATGCATTAGTACTATTTTCACTTCTTGTTATTATTGAATACCTGATATAGGGAGATAGGTCCCATTTTCTTTTTCATGATCAGGCAAATTTATATTTCTATATAAGTTTCAAGAGTATCAAGCAAGACAACGCCATACAATTTTTGGCTACATAACCCCACCCCACCCCCCAAAAGTTTGTACAACAAATTTTAAAAGACTTCATGGCCTTTCATTCATTTCATCAATTAAGATAAACAAAGCAGCATCTTTCTTTATAATCTGGTCTCTTCTGTGACTAGAATTTTCTCACTGTTCATTTTGTCCAGTACAATTTTTGCTGTCATCAGTATCCATTGGCTCAGTTTTTAACCTCATTCCTCCTTCTGTATGAGGCAAATCATCTGGTAAAGAAGACAGGCAATTCTGGATCATTTCAATAACTCGTTTCAAGTGCTTCTGAAATCTTTCAGCTGTTTCAAGGCACTGCCTTTTCTGTACCTCCATCATGACTCTGAGCGTCTCCCTTGCTTGGCAGGGTCTGTATTCATTTATAAGATGATGCACATGGACAAAAAGCAGCTTAAGGTCTTCTAGCTTTTCTTCTTGTTTTATGCTTCCAGGACTCCTAATCAAGATATCTAGAAGATCTAAAAAGTTAATAAGGATAGACATATTGAGTTTTCTTAGTTCTTTCTTATGATCAAACTGCATAGGGTGAAGTCGTTCAATGCCCTGACTTTCCAAAGGGCGGATGATAAGGTCATCACACTGGAACTGATTGCCAAACATCATATAACTGTCCTTTATTGGAGGTGGAGGCTTAGGAGCTAGACCTTTCTGGATGTTTTCATCTGTATATTCCTTGATGAATTGCATTGGTGGTGGAGGGAGTGCACTCACTTGCTGAGGTTCACCCATCTTGAAAGATCCAAGTACCTCCCACTAAGCCAAGCAGTCTCTAGACTGTTGCGGATAAATCGCGTCTCAATAGGTCCCATTTTTAAGAATATATATTCAAGTTGTGAGCTGGAAGAAAATTCTTTCTGATGTGTGTTTAGAGCAGGCAGGCATGTGGCATGGCAATGAAGAAGAGTATATTGTTTTAATGTGGCCAAATTAACCCTAAGAAGAGACAGTAAGGAGACTATTTCAGAATAAAAAGCAATTAGAGGATGGGTCTTCCTGAATTCAAGGTCATTAATTTCCCAAAATACTCAAAAGGCAGAAATTGCCTTTCAAATTGCCTTTCAAATTCAAGCATCAGCTTCCCCTTCCTTACATAGAGAACACCTTGAATAAACAAAGGCTCTCAGAATAAATATTAATATAGGGGACTGTATAACAACTCTTTTATGGATGGTCTGAATGGGAATAGGCCCTAGCTGGACAAAAAAGGAGGGCAGATTTCATGAGAAAGACACCAAAACACGTAATGAAAGTGACCTTTTCCATCAATTTTATAAGTTCCACCTTTCTAGAATAAGGAATTAAATGAGAAATATATGACAAAAACGATGTTAACAATGAGAAAGCAGAAGCCAGGAAATCCGAAGATTATCCAAGCTAAGTTAACATGCCCCATGATTAGCATTAATTATGCTTGAGGGATAGCTATAGGTGGTTGCAGCATCAATTTCCCACAAAGTTACATGAATAACATGTGGGCGATGAATATTTTTTTAGAACTCTAACCTTTGCATGAATGAAAAGCATCTCAAAAATGTCATGATTTTCTGTGTTTAAATTTGCATTTTTTGCCTTGAATCAATGCCATTTTTGCCCTTGATTTGTATTCAGAAGAATAAAAAATCAAAGGCCTACAATAAAAATGAAGAATTTTATCAGTACAATAGTAAATGGGAGCCTTGATATTGCTTTCATGTTTCTATTATTTAAAATGTCAATAAAATGATATTTAACTGAAGTTCAGAATCCTAAATAAATACAAATAGTTTGATTGTCACATATAGTCAACAAAAAAAACTTTAGGAAAATAGTATGCACATCTTTAATTGGAAAGTTTGTATAAAAAACTTCACAATTTTAAAAATTCAAGTTAACATTGCCCTCTTCTGGCTTGATATTTGAATCTTCACGTAAAATTTCAGATAATACATTATAAGCAGTTGCGTATAAACTATAGTGGCCCATAAGTTGGTCTATTACAAAACATTGACAGCATAACATTAATGGCCTGACCCATCTAAGACCATACACTCTAGTCTGAACGTACCCAACATGTTGACTTTCTGAAGATATTGGTAGCAAAACAATAATATTTGAGCACAGAAAAGATCTCTATCCTCTCATGCCATTTGCCTTTGAAGGGACTCTGAAAGGAAACCCCAATGACAGACTGTTTCAGAGAGAAAAGACAAAAACATGGATAGAAAGACAATGCAAATCAATATCTCTAGCTGGCCCTGGAGCCAACCACACTTTCTCCTAGTCATTTTTTTTGTTTCCCCCATCTAACTCACCATCCTGTCCAAATTGGACCTGCAAAGACCATTAACTGGAGGAGCTTACTCAGCCTTGGAACTTGTTCCCCTGGAGTGTGCTATCTTAATTGATGAGACTAGTACAGCTAACTGGCCCCAAATAAATTGCGTATCACTCCAGACTTCTTCCTGTCATTTGTCCTTAGATATGTATATCCCCTTTCCATACACATTCCACTTCTTGTTCTGAGAATAATAATCAAATCAATATTACTATTGTTTGGGGTAAAGATATTACTGATCCTGCCTTGTTACTTTATGTCCACCTCTGTGACTTTCCAAAACAAAATAGCATTTTCTAGCTACTGCTCTCTTATATGTGCTGTCTCCTCCTACTAGAATGTAAGCTCTTGACTCCTTGGGACAAATAGAGTAGCAATGATGATGATGAAATGAAGTTAAATATCTTTTTTTTTTCTTATGGGTTCTCTCTTCCCACCCTACTTAAGGCCCAGAGGAAGTAGTTTTAATAAGTTCTACAGAAAGATTGGACAAATTCCCAGAGATCAGGCCAATAGAATGTTTCTAGATATGGAAGGAAATTGCTACTTTCCTGACCCTGTCACCTGAAAAGTATACAAATACAGGTTGTCCCCCAGATCATAGACTTTTTAATTGATATTTGACACCAGACAGCTTGCCCGTTATTTCTATCTTTCTAAAATTTTTAAGTCTTTCAAAAGTTTGGAGAAAAATAAAATGAAAAACTCTTCTGGCAGAATAATGATGTAGTATAGGCTCAAAGCCTAAATAGGCTTGTTGGTACTTACACATATGAAAGATGGATATTCAGAAAGATTCATCTGCATTACAGAGAAAGTTAAGACTTTCTCATACAGTAAGGGATCATACCTATTTTTTTTTCTGTTGCAGAGTTCCCCTCAAAATAAATATCAGAGCCTATGATCTCTAAATGAAGATGCAAATATATTTTCTAGTCCTCAAATATTGAAAGGTCTTCACGGGAAATGGGAACATATGATTCAGGCCCTCAAAATATACTTCAAAAATAGCATTAAGTATGATTTCACTACCTACCTGGGTTGCTCTGCATTCCAAAAAGCAAGCTTGGTACCTAGGACAAGAAATCTTTCCTTTGCCTCTCTTTGTTTCCCCGCACGTTTCACACCTACTACGAACTTAGTAAATATTTGTTGACTTTTAAGAGGAAGCACCTTACTGAACTAAAGCTATATGAGTCTCACCAATTAAGATATCACACTCCAGGGTAGAAGCTCCAAGACTGAGCCATCTCCTCCAGGTAACAGTTTTTATAGGATGGTGAGTTAGATGGGGGAAACAAAAAAAAAAATGACCAGGAAAAAGTGTGTTTGGATCTGGGGCCAGCTAGAGATATTGATTTGCATTTTCTTTCTACCCATATTTTTGTCTTTTATTTCTTAAACAGTCTGTTTCCTTTCACAATCCTTTCAAAGGCAAATGGCATGAGAGGGTAGAGAGCTTCTCTGTGCTCAAATATTATTGTTTTGTTACCATTATCTTCAAAAAGTCAACATATTGGGTATTCTCACTGAAATGAATGGTCCTGGATGGGTTGGGCCATAACTGCTATGCTGTCAACAGATGGACTTTGAGAGGAAAAGCACTAACTAGAAAAGCTTGTCCCTAGTGATATTTGGTTGGTTGGTTGGTTGGTTGGTTAGTTTTGTTCTTCCCTAGTACAATATCTGGATATTTTAGGATTTCTCCTTTTTCCTTATAAAAGAAAAAAAAAGCCTTTAAAGTTTTCAATAAACAAACAAAAACAAAAATATAGAAGGGCCCAGTTATCCTCCTGTGAGAAAAGCTAGCATTGTACCTCTAAAAACTACATTGGAGTACAAAGCTAGAAGCAGACAGGAGCTCTACTGACAGTCATGAACAGCAGTCATGGTACCAGCTGAGCAATGCTGCAACATTGTGTTATGATACAACCACAGGAGACAGGCAGAAAGTAAGTTGACAGGGCTGAAGTTTTCTTCAGAGAGGACAGCAGTCTGCACAGAGACCAGAGGGACACAGACAAAGTAGGATCAGTTGATGACACTGCCAGAAAACATCAACAACCCTGCAGCATAGGAGGTTTAGCTGCCCCTTCCACACAAGCCATGGCCACTTCTGCTCTGTAACTAAGTAACCTGCCCCTCCTTTTCTCTACCTGAGTCTACTCTTCTCACTAGTGCTATACTTGTGGAGAATAAGCTCAAAATTTATGGAGGAAATATTTTATTGCTTTATTGCTGTTCAGTTGTGTTCAGTTGTGTCCGACTCTTCAAGACCCCATTTGCGGTTTTTTTGGCAGAGATACTTGAGTTGGTTTGCTGTTTCCTTCTCCAGCTCATTTTGCAGATGAGGAAACTGAGGTAAACAGGATTAAGTGACTTGCCCAGAATTACACAGCTAATGCCTAATGTCAGATTTGATCTCAGGTCTTCCTAACTTCAGGCCTAGCATTCTATCCACTGCACTACCTAGCCACTCTGATGTTTTATTGCTACTTTTTTTTTTCAATATTCCTTTTTATCACTTGTCTTTCCTTTGAATTAGATATATCCTCTGACTGACTAGAAAATGAAAACACATCAGCACAATGTGGCTTTAAGTGGATGTGGACCCACAGACCATCTTCAATCTGAAGTAGTCCTTTTTCAAATGCTCCTAGGTCTTGAAATAAAGTGTAATTTTTGTTTTTTCCTCCACAATATTTTGAGGCAGGTACTACCAGTATTGTTACTGGTACCGGCAATGTCAGCAGAAGCTGGGGAAGTGTAAGACCTCTCTGACCCTGTAATTCTGATGGAACTACCTCACTATCAGAGGGTAGAAATAGTCACCAATTAGTGGGCCTATGATGATTTAAAGGGGATTCTTGACATGCATAACACCCTGTATAATAATTATCTTAGGCTTGGGGACAGGGTAAATATAATACCATCTAAGGTCTCCTTGGTATTTTCTGCAGCTCTAGGGAGTATATTTTAGATGAAAAATTCTGGGTTCAGTCACAATTATTCTGAGCTGCCAGATAGGAAAATTCCTAACACCTAGACAGAGATTGGGCTCTCTGACAAACTTTATGTTTATTTATATCTCCAGTTAACTTCTGACAGCTTTTGTGGTAGAAGTGAAATTCAATTTGCTGGAAATATTTGGATAACAAAACAGCCACTCATAATGCAGTGTGCTTGGATAGACTCATCAGGAGAAGAAGTTGAATAAAGAGCTCACCTACTAGGGGAACTTCCCTCAGCCTACTTCTTCCTTTCCAAAGGGACCATAGAGCCTCTGAGTCCCTTTGGAACCTCCGTTCTTGAGCAAAGTTCAGTCTTCCCTTTGCTCCTCAAAAGTGTGTTGGAAGTTCGGTAGCCAAGATGGCAGAGTAAGCAATAAATTGCTGTATCTTGCAAACTGGGAGAGCAAGGAATAGTTTACCTATCAGATCTATGGAGAACAGAAGAATTTATGACCAAACAAGAGATAGAGAACATTATGAAAAGCAAAATGGATGACTTTGATTATATTAAATTGAAAAGTTTTTGCACAAACAAAACCAATGCAACTAAAATTAGAAGGAGGGTAGAAAATTAGGAAAGAATTTTTACAACCAGTCTCTCTGATAAGGGCCTCATTTCTAAAATATATAGAGAATTAAGTCAAATTTATAAGAATGCAAGCCATTCCCCAATTGATAAATGGTCAAAGGATATGAACAGACAGTTCTCAGATGAAGAAATTAAAGCCATCTATAGTCATATGAAAAAAATGCTCTAAATCATTATTGATTAGAGAAATGCAAATCAAAACAACTCTGAGGTACCACATCATACCTATCAGATTGGCCAACATGACAAAACAGGAAAATGATAAATGTTGGAGAAAATGTGGGAAAATTGGAACACTAATGCATTGTTGGTGGAGTTGTGAAGTGATTCAACCATTTTGGAGAACAATTTGGCACTATGCCCAAAGGACAGGCATTGTGCCAGCAAACCAGCAGCAAGACCCACTTTAGCAAACCAGTGATAGATCCTGAGCCCCAGTAGGGTGGAGCAGGCAAACTTCAACACCAGGACCCCCCCACATGCCTCAGCATAGCTGGGGAATGTTCTAGGGGAAAAACTTTAAGAACCTCCTCATGCTTCAGCGTAGCCCCAGGTAAACAGGCAGCTGCCAATGGCCAGACCTCCAAGTGCTTCAGTGTAGCCCTAGTGAAACACAGAAATACCCCAACAGCCTCAGCACTCCCCAGACACCAGCACTAGAATCCCAGCTCAGCACCAGGTAAGCTGCTAGACCCCTACAACCTCCTCCACCACCAGCCACCCTCCACCCTTGCCCTCAGCATAGCACCAGACACAAGAGTCCCCCATAGGCCTTAGGGCAACATCAGTGTGGCAACAGGTAAATGGCCAGGGTTTACAGCCACTAGAACAATAAGATTAAGACAGTGCCCCTTCTACCCTGGGAGGAGATCTCAAATTTAAAAGAAAGGAAAAAGGTCAAAAAAGATGAGAAAAAAAGAAACAAAGAAAAAGAATCTGACCATAGAAAAGTATTATGGTGACAGGAATGATCAAGACACAAATTCAGAGGAAGACAACAATCTCAAAACACCTATGGGCAAAACCTCAAAGGAAAACAAGAAATTATCTCAAGCTCAGAAAGAACTCATGGAAGAGCTCAAAAAGAAGCTTAAAAATCATATAAGAGAGGTAGAGAAAAAGAATAAAAATTGGGGGGGGAAATGAGATTGAGACAAGAGAATTATGTAAACAGAGTCAACAGCTTGGAAAAAGAAAACAATGACTCAAAAAGTAGAATTGGCCAATGGAAAAGGAGATACAAAAATCCACTGAAGAAAACTCCTTAAAAAGTACAACTGACCAAATAGAAAAGAAACTACAAAAGCTAATTGAGGAAAATAACTCCTTGAAAGTTAGAATTGGACAAGTGGAAGCTAATGACTATATGACATCAAGAATCAAACAAATTCCAAAGAATTAAAAAAAATAGAAGAAAATGTAAAATACCTCATGAGGAAAAGAACTGACATGGAAAATAGATCCAGGAGACACAACGTCAGAATCTTTAGACTACCTGAAAGCCCTAATTATAAGGATGACATGGATGACATCTTTCAACAAATTATCAAGAAAAACCACCCTGATATCCTAGAACTAGAGGGCAAAATAGGCATTGAAAGAATCCACCAATAATTTCAGGAAAAAAAATTCCCAAAATAAAAACTCCAAAGAACATTATAGCCAAATTTCAGAACTATCATGTCAAGGAAAAAATACTGCTAGTGTCCAGAAACAATTCAAATATTGGGGAGCCACAATCAGTATTACATGGGACTTAACAGCTACAACATTAAAAGATCAGAGGTCATGGAACATGTTATCCCAGAAGGCAAATGAGCTAGCACTATAAACAAGAATCACTTACCCAGCTAAATTAAGCATAATACATCAAGGGAAAAAATAATCATTCAATGAAATAGAAGGACTTCAAGCTTTTGTTAGGAAAAGACCAGAATTGAACAAAAAAAAATGTGATATCCAATATCAAGACCCAAGAAAATCATAAGCAGGGAAAAAGGGAAAAGAAAACATAAGGGATTCAAAACAGCTGAATTGTTTACATCTCTACATGGGAATATGATACTTACAGTTCTTAAAAATTGTACCACTAATAGTACAGCTAAAAGGAATATGCACAAACAAAGAGTATGAGTATAAGAAGAATTTGAGGAAATGACATTTAAAAAATAATTGAGGGCTGAGAAAGAGTATACTGGTTGCAGAAGGAAGGGAGAGGTAGAATGGGATAGATTACTTTACATGAAGAGGTGCAAAAGACCTATTACAGTGGAGGGGAAGAGTGGAGGGTGGGTGGTAGAAATCTGTTGAAACTTACTGTCACCAGCATTAGCTCAAAGAGGGAATAATATACACAATCATTTGAATATAGAAATCTATCTTACCCAACAGGAAAATGAGAGGGGAGGAGATTACTTAAAAAGGGGGAACCTTTGAAAATGACAGAAAGGAGGGCAGATCAGGAGAAGTGGTAGATAGAAGCAAAACACTGGTGAGGAGGGAAAAGGAAAAAGGAGAGAAAGGACAAATAGGGAGAAAAATAGGATGGAGGGAAATACATAGTTAATAATAATAACTGTGAATGTGAATGAGATAAACTCTCCCATAAAATGGAAGCAGATAGCAGAATGGATCAAAAACAAGAAACATACAATATGTTGTTTACAAGAAACACATCTGAAGCAAAGAGACACATACAGAGTAAAGGTAAGGGGCTGGAGCAGAATCTATTATGTTTCAGCTGAAGTAAAAAAGCAGGGGTAGCAATCCTAATCTCAGACAAAGTAAAAGCAAAAATAGATCTAATTAAAAGAGTTAAGAAAGAAAACTACAACTTGCTGAAAGGTACCTTAGAAAATGAAGTAATATCAATCCTAAATATACATGCACTACATAGTATAACATCCAAATTCTTAAAGAAGTTAAGTGAGGAAGAAATAGACAGCAAAACTATACTAGTGGGAGACTTCAACTGTTCCCTCTCAGAACTGGATAAATCCAACCAAAAAAATAAAGAAGAAAAAAAACTAAAAAGATATATAGAATATTAGAAAAGTTAGATATGGTAGACCTCTGGAGAAAACTCAGTGGGAACGCAAAGAAATATACCTTTTTCTCAGCAGCACATGGCACCTACACAAAATTTGACTCTGTATTAAGGCACAAAAACTTCAAAATCAAATGTAGAAAGGCAGAAATATTATGTGTATTCTTTTTTTTCTGAGGGTTATGTCAGCATTTATTATTTAATTCAAGAACAGGTTATAAAGGAGGTGGGGGACATATTCAGAACAGAGTCCAAGGTGGAGCCCTAGGGGAAAGGGAAGAAGGGATGAGACAGAGAGATGAGAACTTCTCATCTACGTCTGCTCCAGACAGGCTAATCCTGATTTCTGAGTCCTGGTCTAGGGCACACAATGAAGCAAACAATAAAATGGGGTTTCGGGTTTAGGAAAACATCAAGGGGTGGCCAAAGTTACACATCCAACCAATGGTGGGAGCTGGGATTCTCCTTGGATCAGCAGCACCACTTCCTTTCAGGAATTAAAGCATAGTGATAAGTTCCATCCCACTTATTTTACCTCTAATGAAACATTCTTGTAGTCAAAGTCTTTGTGCTAAAGAATTCTTTCATCTCCTTTCTGACTTATTGCACTTTGATTCTAGTTTCTTTGAATGTGCATCCAACTTACAAGCTAACTGCTCAAGAGCTGCTACTTGCTCCTCAATTAAAGTGACCTGATCCAGAGAAGGCTGAAGTGCTGCATGTTTCTGGTTTAAGTCTTTTAGGTTTCTACTTATATTTACTTCAATATTTTTCATTTCTAGATACTTCAAACTAGTCAGTTTGTTCATATTTTCAAGAAGTTTATAGTCTTCATTGGTGGCTGTCAGCTCACCTATCAGGTATGTGGCCATTTTGGAGAACAGGTTCTGGTACAGACACATGATGTCCACTTTGGCAGGCTCTGTGGCCTCCTCGGTCATCACCACCGTGGCATCGTCTAGGCCAGGGAACAGAGGAACAGAAAGAATGGAGAGAAGGATGGGGATGGGGGAGGAGGGTGAGAGGGAAGGGGAGAGAAAGGGGAGAGGGGAGATGAGGGGAGGGATGATGGGGAGAAGGAAGAGGAGAAAAAGTGAAGGGTGAAGAGTTGGGGAAGATTTATTAAATGGATTCTTTTCAGATCATAATGCAATAAAAATTACATTCAACAAAGGACAGTGTAAAGATAGATCAAAAATTCATTGGAAACTAAATAATCTAATCCTAAAGAATAAGTGGGTCAAAGGAAAAAATCTGTGAATTACCCAGTTAGAGTCAAACAATATAAGAATGTTTCCAATTCATTTTCTTCTTGAGTGGGTACAGGAGAAGTGGGGAGCCTAGAGATTAGATCAGAGGCATAATAGAAACAGTAGTAGTACTAACAGTAGTAATACCAGCAGCAGCAATAGCAGTAGCAGTAGTAGCAGTATTAGTAGTAGTAACAACAATAATAATAATTAACATTTACATAGTGCTTTAAAGTTATTATCAAATGAGATAATAATTGTAAAACATTTAACACAGTGCCTGGTACATATAAATCTTAGCTATTATTATTATATTATCTTATTTTATCCTTACAACAAACCTAAAAGGTAGATGCTATTTTTAATTCCCATTTCATAAATGAGGAAAGTGAGGCAAACACAGATTTAAGTGATTTGCCCAGGGTCACATAGCTAGATAAATGCCTGAGGCATTTGAACTCAGGTTTTCCTAACTCTAGGTACAAATTAATTCATGGTAAAAGGAAAGACAGTGTCCCAAAAGTCTTAGTGAAGTTTAAGTTATTAAAACATTTAATTGTCTTAGTGTAGATTAATCTATTAAGGCTTCAATAGCTTTAATTAGGATCTTTAACAGATGAAATTGCACTAAGACTTTTGGGACATCCTGTAAGCACTAAATCCTTTACATGGCTCTTTTAAAATACATGTGCGCTATTCCTAATTCACTGAAGTTTTCTTTATTTGCTTGGTTTTTTTTTTAAGCTTACCTTAATACTCTTTCACATTGGTGACTTTGGCATTCAGGGGAAACCTGTGGACTCCTCAGAAAACTGCTTTTAAATTCATGAGATAAAATACATAAGATTAGGAAGCAAACTAATTATATTGAAATACAGTTATCAATTTTTTTAAGTTCATGGACCCCAGGTAAGAACTTTTGCTCATCATTGATGGTGAGGAAATACCTTCTACCAATGCAAATTGGCAGCTACCTGCAATTTGTCTTAGAGAGTTGTCTGTAATTGGGACAATAAATGACAACATAGAATATGTCAAAGTTAAAACTATAATCCTTCTCTTTCTTGATCTGAGTTAGTAGGGTCTCTATCAGGGCTTCTAGCCTGCCTCTTGCTAAATACTAAGCATCATAAAAAGCTCAGTACTCAAAGCACAGATTAGCAGACCAGTCTCTAAACCCATATAAGTATATCTATGAACATAATCTAGCTGCTCACAGGGCATTTGCTGTTGCAAGGGAGAAGCACTAGGTTCCTCTTATCCTAAGCAAGATTCCACATTATCAGTATTGGTTATGGAAAATTTGCGCATTTCCTCTAATTCCCTAGTATGCCCCTTTACTAAATTTACAGAGTGTATATTCCTGGCTTTCTGCATGTTGAGTCGGCATTCAAAATCCCAGATTGTCTATGCTTAAGATACCGTCCACAACAGTCTGAGTAGGCAGAAAAAGCCAAAAGCAAAGGATGCTTATGGTTTGGGGCCCACATGATTCACTAAAAATAGACACACTTCTGAGCTGATTGAGACATCCCAAGCGGATTCAATAGCACTTTTTTTTAACAGATGGAAAGTCCAATCCTCTAACAAATCCATTCTTCCTTGTTTTTTTTTATCCCACTGCACACTATGATATCTAGCAGTTTCTAGGGGCACAGCTGATGAAGCACTTATCTGAAAGGGATTTAAATGTGGCATGCCTGGATTGCAACACATATCAATTAGCCAGTAGCAATTTTTCTGTTCCTGGTGGTCTGGGATCTTTGTGGATTAAATCCCTTTAGGGCATCATCCATTTTCTATTCTAAAAATATGGGAGGAAAGAATAGCCCAGACTCTTCTCTGCTTTGGCTACTAAGAAGAAAAAAACAATTATGGCTCCAGGAAAAGGCATGTTGGTAGGTAATCAATCAGTTTCTTTTCTAGGAGAAAAGGGGTTTCATAACACATTGAATCACATATTATGTTGGTTGTCTCCGAAGGAAATAGTGTACAAGGAAAAGGCATAAGATGTACTATAGGTAATGGGAATGTGTCATTCTTCTACATCCAACAGATAGATTACATTTTACACTCATTGCAGTGGGATTTAATTCCCGATTAAAGCTCCCATTTTGTTGAAGTAATTGCATCTATTTTCTCCACAAAGAATTTTAAAAAAAAGACTGTAACCTATAACAAAATCCACCTCTTCATCAACATCTGACCAAAATAATTAAGAAAATAAATTACATACACACAAAGTCTAGTGTTTGTGTAAAACAGGGTCCATTTGTGTTGCACAGGTTTTCAGTAAATAGGCACAGGACAAAGGAACTCTTAGTATGGCTACAATTTATTACTGCAGGAACTACCTACTGTAACATATAACTACCAGATTTCAAAAGGCACAAAACAGCATGGAACTTGAATAAGATGAGATTAAAACATTGCACTAGAGCCTCAACATACAATAGGATGTAGAATTGTTAGAGATCTTAGACATTATCTAGTATGAAGTCCCTCATTTTACAGAAGAAGAGAGATTAGGGGATTACTCAAATAGCAGAACAAGGATTTGAACTCAGATCTCCCAAAATAAAATCTATTATTGCCAATAATGTGATAATTGTAGCTATTGAGTTGCAGCTTGAAATGATCCACATATGAATCATATCTAGAAAAGTTAATGTTTCAAAAAGTTCATTTTTGTAACACAAAGGGCAAAGATGGCATTTTCTAAATAAAAATATTATTCTTAAACTCATTTTAAGATGAAAAATACAGATTTAAGAAGAGTTAAGTAGACAATAAACTGTGACGAATATTATTTCATTCTATATAGTCCTAGTCCAAGAAAAAAAGTATTGTTTTCTTTCTGAAAAAAAAAAGCCAGCAAAGCAAATATACTGGATCCATAGTGAGCTGACCTTTCTCCTGGAGAGGAATAAAAAACACATCATCCAAACCTATGTCCCAAAGCTCTGCAGAAACCAAATGGTTCTATGCTGGGCAGAAATTAAGACCATGTCAACTTTCTCCCATTCTGATCTTTAAAACTTCTATCACAAGTACCCCAAGTTCCTGCTTTTTTGTCTTTAAATACATGTATCTTAATTACAGATGAGCTTCATATTGCAATAAGACAGGATCAGTTTTATCCTGGAAGAGACTGATGCCAAAGTGAATCCTGGGGGCTTTGGGCTCTAATCCCAGTTTTACTTCTAGATGGATACTGATGGGGTGGTTACATACTGCGGAAAGAAGACCTGGTTTAGTTTCTGCTACATCACTAACAAGCTGTGTGACCTTGGAAAAGTCATTGCAACTCTTAAGGGCTCACTTTCTTTATTTGTTACAGGGAGCAATTAGATTAGATGGTCCCAAACTAAAATCCCTTCCAGATCTAAGATTCTTTAATCCATCAAAGCTGAGTAAATCAATAATTTCAACATATCTTGCTTAGTTCTCCAGCAAAATTGTAATGATAATGACTTTAACTTTGTATTGTGCTGTATAGGTTCCAAGGTACATTTGCAGTTGTTATCTTATCTATTCCCCACTACAACCTGTACGGTCAATAGAGCAGATTTTATTATCAAATTTTACCAATCAAAATTGAAGGTCTGAACGTTAATGTAATTTGAGCAGGGTAATGCAGTTTCTAAGTCTGAGTTAAAACTGAAACTTAAGTCTGTCTACTTCAAGTCCATAAGAACTAATATTCATGTTATGTTAATTGATATCTGTAATTTTGTAGTTCATCTTAGAAAAAAAAAATGAAGCATATTACTTAACTTAAGGGGCCTGACCCTTGGGCAAATTACAACCTCTTGGTGCTTCAGGGCCCAAGACTACTCTCTAAGAATGTAAGTTTCAGAGAAAGTTCTGATCTTTGTCATTTGAGAAAATTCCTTCCTGGGACCTCCTCCATATGATGAAATCACGAAACAGGAAAAGATAATAATAATAACAATAATAATAGTAATAATAAAATAATAAAATCTTAACTGAAAGTATCATATTTAGAAATAAAAGTCTCAAATTAATAAATTTTACATTATTTTCATTTGAAGGACTTTGGGCACATAATATAGAAGAAAAGTCACTGGATTTAGGGACAGAGGACTGCTTGTATGTTGATTTGGGCAATTCTCAACCTCAGGTTACTTATTTTCAAAATAAGTTTGAATTGTAATCTATAAGATAATGTCCAATATTAGCCCAAGATGTTAGGCCTTTCTTTTTCACTTTCTTACCAAGCCAGCACCTTTTAGTGTAAACCATCAAAACCATTACCACCTTTCTAGCTCCCACTCTCTTCTATTCTAGATTTGCTTTTTCAGCTTCCCTAAATGCCAGAGGGGGTTCATTCGTTTATTTTGTTTCTGTTAGGGCATTCCAACTTCAGGTAAAGTTAGAAAATCCCTCTATGTTAATCAAGCAGGTTTTTTGAAGGTTTTGCAAGAACGTACACACATACTTGCACGGCTCGGTCCTGCCCTCCCACTCCCTCCACATTCCATTCCTTTGCTCAAATGCCTCTCCAGTCAATTTTTTAAGTATTCTCCTTTGCATTGTTTATAGTCAAGCCAAATTGGCCAACTAGTTGTTCCTCTATTTAACATTCAATTTCCTGCCCCTATGAATTCACACTGGCCAACAACCACCATGCCTGATATATAATCACTCATCACCTGAGTCTTGAGAGGAAGACAAGATTAAGATTTTTGGTACTCTTTTGTGTGCAATGTTCCATATCTAGCTCAAATTAGTCATGTACAAAGCACTCATAATCTCCTCTCCTAAACTGTACTCCTAATGTATGTTTCTATGAAGGGAATTATCATTTATAATCTGGGAGTCATCATCTTAGCCCTAATGATTTGCCAGGTCTTCATTATAATTCCTCAACATCTCTTACATTCATCTCCTTCTAGATATTCAAATCACAACCACAATAATCCAGACTCTCATCACCTCTCATCTGGACTATTCCAATAGCCTTGTTGATCTCCCTTATTGAGTTTTTCCTCTCCTCTCCATTCACATATACCTAAAGCACATGACTGATTATGCCATTTTTCTGCTCAAGAAGTTTTAGTGCCTGTTACCTTTAAGATAAAGTAAAATTTCCCTGTTTGGCATGTAAAGTCATTCACCATCTAGTTCCAGCCCACCTTTCCAGGCTGATTATCTATTATTCCCACTCACGTACTCCATGTTCTAAGTCAGACTGACCTGTTTGCTTTTCCTGTACATTACTTGCCATCTCCCATCTCCAAGTCATTGTACAGGTTATCATCCATGGCTAAAATGGTCATGTTCTTTTCCTCCTCTTTTTGGAACCCCTAGCTCTGTTCCAGGTTCTAAGTGCCACCTCCTCCAAGAGGGCTTTCATGACAAAACTCTCAGGACAGGAATGGTAAAATATAAGTTTTAAAAATACAAGAGTAAATATAAAGTGCTGCACTTATGATTAAAAAACTCGACTAAATAAGAACAGAATTAAGTAGGACAGGTAAAGACAACACTCCATGTGAAAAAAAAGAGAAAAAGAAAAACTAGTGGATCCTCAGAATATTGAAAACTCCATATAGCAAACACAAAGGTGGCATGGCAGATAAAATAACTAATTCAGTCCTAAGATTGAATTAATAAAGCCAATGCATCTAGCACAAATAGAGCTTTTCTGTCCTTATCTAGATCAAGCCACATATGGAATATTATTCAGTTCTGGGAATTACATTTTAGGAAGAAAGTAGATAAGCTGAAGTGTGTCCAAAGGAAGACAACCATGATGATTAGGAGGGGACTGGGAATTATGTCATGAAATTACCATTTGAAAGACTTGAGAATGTTTACTCAGCAGGACAGAAGTCTCTGGGAAGATATATATGAGGACTATTTTCAATGATTTTGAGGTGCTGCCACATGGAAGAGGGATTTGGTTTGTCCTACTTGGCAGTGGAGGGAAGAACAGGAATTTTGGGGCACACACAACAGGAAAGCAGATTTTTAGCTTAACATAAGTGTAAGAGAGTAACAATTTTTTTTATTTGGGGCATGCATCTGCTCCTACAAAAAGCAGTTGCCAAATTGTCTGCTTTGAAAGTTTACTTCTTTGGGACATAGGTTTGTTCTGATTTCTAGGAGAAGCAGTTACTAACTCAGATATCTGAGAGAGGAGTTGCTCATTTTGAAACTGACAAGCCACAGTGTGCTAGGGTGAATAGAGAATACAGTTTGCTTTGGTGATTTAGATATGAAGAATTGAAAAACTGGAAAATTTAAATTTAAAACTGGAGAAATATTGAAATAGAGCTATTTTGTGATTATCAGATACAATGTAATTTACCTGATTGTTAATGGAAGTTGAAAATTTGATTACTAACCATAAGCTCAACATAGAAACAGGTTGGAAGTTGAGAATCAGAGATTTCACCCAGTTCTTTGTCTAATTTGATCAAATGCCATGTCCAGTCATGTCTTACTCAATCACAGAATGGCTCAACTCCAATAAGCAGAGAAAGTATGCATTCAACACAGAAGCTACATTCATCAAGAAATTGTTATGGATAATTCTTGAGACAAAAAGAGAGCAACAAAATGTATAGACCACACTTGTTTGGTACCTGAAGAAATGGGCTTTTTTTGCTCATTTTCTCCCTATAAGATTTGTAATTGTGTGCCCACAGATATTGAGTACACTGGTAGGAGAGTGAACTAAATTTATTTGTCAATTGGGATGTATTTATTATTTTTAAAAAATTTATTTCCCCAATTACATATTAAGACAATTTTAAATATTTGGTTTTTTTAACCTTTCGAGTTCCCAATTCTATCCCTCCCTTCTCTCCCCCTCCCTGAGAAAGTGACCAATCAGATATAGGTTATACATGTGTAATCACGTAAAACTTTTCAATATTGGTCACTTTGTACAAGAAGACTCAAAAGAAAAACAATGAAATATATAGCATGTGTCAGTCTGCATTTACATAATATCAGTTCTTTCTCTGGAGGTAGATATTATGCTTCATAATTAGTCCTTCATAATCCTTTTCTTCACTAGTCCTTTTCTTGGATCCTTGTACTGCTGAGAATAGCTAAGTCATTCACGGTTCTTCCTCATACAATATTGCTGTTACTGAGTACAACATTCTCCTGATTCTGCTCACTTCACTTTTTTTGGGGGGGGTGACTAGGCAATAGGGTTAAGTGACTTGCCCAAGGTCACACAGCTAGTAAGTGGTAAGTGTCTGAGGCCTGATTTGAAGTCAGGTCCTCCTGACTCCAGGACCAGTGCTCTATCCACTGTGCCACTTAGCTGCCCCCCTGCTCACTTCACTTTGCATCATTTCATGTAAGTCCAGGTTTTTCTGAAATTATCCTGCTTCTCATTTCTTTTAACACAATAATATTCTATTACATTCATATACCACAGCTTTTTTAGTCATTCCCCAATTGATGGGCATACCTTTGATTTCCAATTCTTAGCCACCACAAAAAAAGAATTACCATAAATGTTTTTGTACAAATTGGTCCTTTCCCCTTTTTTGCTGTTTTTGGGATATAGATCTAGCAGTGGTATTGCTGGATTAAAGGGTATGCACAGTTTTATGGCCCTTTGAGTGTAGTTCCAAATTGCTCTCCACAGTGGGTGGATCAGTTCACAGCTTCACCACAGTTCATCAGTGTCCCAGTTTTCCCACATCCAACATTTTCCTTTTTGGTCATAATAGCCAATCTGATAGGTGTGAGGTGGTACCTCAGAGTTATTTTAATTTGCATTTCTCTAATGAACAGTGATTTATTTTTTCATGTGATTATAGATAGCTTTGATTTATTTGTCTGAAAATTGCTTGTTTATGTCCTTTGACCATTTATCAATTGGGGTATGACTATGTATATTTATAGAGACCCAGTTCTCTATATATTTTAGAAATGAGGCCTTCAAAAGTCACTTTTAAAAGAAAGTAATCTAAACTAGAAAGCCTTTCTTAAAAAGTTATCCAAGTCACTAAGAAACAATTAGAGAAATGAAAAGTAAAGCAACTCTGAGCTTTAACTGCACACACAATAATCTGGTAAAGACTTGATAAAGGGAAAATGATAAAAGTTGCATGGGATGAGGGAAAACAGATACATCAATGCACTGCTGGTGGTCCAACCATTCTGGAAAGCCATTTGTAACTATGAACAAAAGTTCACTCAGCTATGGATATTCTTATCCAATGATAGGACTACTAAGCCTATACCACAAAGAGATAAAAGAAATAAGAAAAAGATCTATATGTTAATACCAGTTTTTGCTGTAAAAAAAGAACTAAAGGGTATCCACTAATTGAGAAATGGCTGAACAAAATATAGAATATAAATATAATGAAGTACTCTTGGGTTATAAAAACTGCAAAAGGGATGCTTTCAAAGAAATATGGGAAAACTACCTTGAACTCATGCAGAATGAAATGAGCAGAAACAGTAGAACAATTTATGTGTGATCAACAACATTATAAAAAATAACTTTGAAAGACTTGAACTTTAACCAATATAATGATTACTCACTAATACACAAGACCAATGATGCTCCCCACCTCTTGATGCAAAAGTGATTTTAAAAAATGAGACATACATTTTTGGAAATTGACAAAGAGGAAATGTGTTTTGCTTGCCTGTAAATATCTAAGTAATTTTTTCTTTTTTTGCCAATTGAGGAAGTAGTTGGAATAGAAGGAGATCAGCAATAGAAAGGAAGGAAGGAAGGAAAGATGGAAGGAAAGAAAGAAAGAAAGAAAGAAAGAAAGAAAGAAAGAAAGAAAGAAAGAAAGAAAGAAAAAGAAAGAAAGAAAGAAAGAAAGAAGAAAAGAAAGAAAGAAAGAAAGAAAGAAAGAAAGAAAGAAAGAAGAGAAGGAAGGAAGGAGGAAGGAGGAGGAAGAAGGAAGGAAGGAAGGAAGGAAGGAAGGAAGGAAGAAGGAAGGAAGGAAGGGAAGAAGAAGAAGAAGAAGAAGAAGAAGAAGAAGAAGAAGAAGAAGAAGAAGAGAAGAAGAAGAAGAAAGGAAGAAAGGAAGGAAGGAAGCAAGCAGGGAAGGAGAAGGGGTCAATGCAGCACTTTTAGAAAATGAACTGAGGAAAATGGAAGAAAAGCCCAGAGAAAAGAACAAATAAACAGGACACCCTTGTAACTTACATGTTGAATTTATTATATGCTTAAAAGAAAAGGAAAACTGTGTATAATAGAGAATAGAGGTTTGACATACAATTCTCTCTTTCTCTTCTACTTTGCATATAAAAAAAATTAACTTGGTGTTTGTTACATTCAGAATAAAAAAGAACAGACCATTTCAGAATAACCTAAATTGGAGTCAGGAAGACCTGAGATAATTTCCTATCTCAGACACTTACTCCATGTTTGACCCTGGATAACGTACAAAACTTCTCCAAAGATATGGCTTTCCCCATGCAAAAATCGAGAATAATAGAAACTACTTCACAGTCTTGTTGTAAGAATTAAACAAGAGAAAAAATATGAAGCACTTCATAAATAAATGTCATCTATTATTTCCTATGAGGGGACTATTCAATATACTGTGGGTGGATTTCAGGGACATTTCTGATAAAATATCTCCTACTAATGTTGTGAAAAAGATGGAGAAAAGGTACAGAATAGTTAACATAATTGTTTAGTCATTCGGTAGTGTCTGACTCTTCATGACACCATGAACCACAACTTGTCAATACTGTCTATGAGGTTTTCTTGGTAAAGATCCTGGAATTGTTTGCCATTTCCTTCTCCAATGCATTAAGGCAAACAGAGGTGAAGTGACTTGCCCAGGTCACACAGCTAGTGTCTGAAACCAGATTTGAACTCAGGTCTTCCTGATTTCAGTCCCAGTGTTTTTGTCCACTGAGCCTTCTAGCCGCCCTGACTACTTAAGTAGATGGAATCAAAACTGATTGGATTGTCAGGCCCACAATAACTATTAATCAATCAATGTCACTGTGTCAGGAGATGTCCAGTGGAGTGCCCCTGAAATATGTTCTTGGTCCTGTGCTATTTAGTGTTTGTTTGTTTTTGGTTTTTTTGTCAATGACTTGGCTAAATACATAAACAGCATGCTCTTCAAATTTGCAGATGATATAAAGTTTGAATGAATAATTAACCAACTGAAACATTGAATCAGGAACCAAAAAGCTTTTGACATGATAGAACACTGAGCTGAATCTAACAAGACAGACTTCATTAGGACTAATGTGAATTCTTATACATTGGTAACAAAAAAAAATCAGCCTCACAAGTACGGACGGGAAAAAAAAATTGTTTGCAGTTTGTCTGAAAAAGATCTAGTGTTTTTTAGTGGTTGGCAAGTTCAGTATGAGTTACCTGGCAGCTGAAAAAGAACTTATGGAAATTTTGGGCAGTTTTAGAGTAATAGCTTCCAGGAACAAGTAGGTGAATACTCCCACTATACTCTGCTCTCATCTAGATTTCATTTAGATTTCATCTAAAGTATCATTTTGAATTCTTGCACAACATATTAAGGAGGACATTGATAATTTACAGAATGCCCAGAGAATGGCAACCAGAATGGTGTAGGGCCTTGAGTCCATGACATACAAAGATCATTTAAAGTATCTAGGTGTGTTTAGTCTACAGAAGACAAAATTCAGTAAAATGAGGTGGGGGGTGGCAAAGAGGCAAATTTGGGTTAAGTAAAAGGGAATAAGTGTGAGTTAGTGACTAGTTTGTTCTCTTCAGGGCAGCTGGATTTTGTTTTAATGAGTTGTACTTTCTTGTTCATTAATCAGGGAGAGCTCTCTAGACTTTAAGTCAAAAGACCTGAGTTCAAACTCAACCATTCTAGCTATGTGATTTTGTGTACTGATATGCATTCCATTTAGAATCCAAAATTAGTTCTAAATCAGCAGAAGATGGGGGAGGGGGTTAGTGGGGAATAATTGGTACTCTAGAGCTATTTGTTAATTAAATAAAGAAAATGTTTTTTCATAACTATAATAAATTAAATATACATTTATGAAATGTCTGCTTGCTATAAAGTCCTGTAATAATAATAATAGTTCATATTTATTCATTATTTTAGTGTTATTAAGTGCTTTACACAAGTATCTCATTTAAATCTCACAAAAATGCTTTGAGGCAAATAGTATAAATCGTATCAAATCCATTTAACACAGGAAAGCTCTGAAATTTGGATATATTAAATCATTTCACCAAGGATACAAAGATAATCAATACTGGAACCCATACTCACAAAAGGAACCCAGTTCTTCTGGTTGCAAGGCCATTTTCCCCCTATGATTTATAGTAACAACTAGTGAATTGTTAGCATGTCTGTTGTAGACCTTACACTAATATTAATAAGAAAATTCTAGGCTCCTTTCTAATAATACCCAAGTGGGAAAGACACTAAAGAGACTCACTCAAGGATTTCAGGGGCTCTGCAGCATCAGAAGTTTGAATTGCCCTGGCTTCGTGTGCATCCTTCCCACATGTACTCTGATACACAGGTTCCTTGTGTATGTAGCCTTCATGTATGTTTCCTTAATGCAAGTGTCTCTGCTCTCTGTGCATACTCTACCTCTGCTCTCTGATGATGTATGCTTTTTATGTGTTGGATATCCCTGCATATTCCCTGGTTATGTGTTCTCTGCAAATATACCCTTTCCTACTGTTTTTAAGAGAGAATGAAAGTAAACAGAATTAATATAAATATTTCTTCTTTAAAAAAAGTTCTTTGTTATCAGGTATACTATGTGGGTCGTGGGTTGTCTTTTCCCTTTTTTCATGCACTACTTGCCACATAAGCTTTTGCTTTAGATTTCATGCTAACCCACTGGCCTTAATACAATGCAGGAGCAGCACGTGCTCCTTTCCAGGCAGTAGTAGACGGCCACATGACTGCCCCTCATAGCAGACTCTACTTAGGTTATGAAATGTAATTTTAATGGACTATTTAAGTCCTTTTCTTAAGGATAATGAAAACATTTTTTCACCTAGAAGAGCAGATTCTTGGTATCTAGTAGAAAAATGCAGAACCAAGTATAGTGTTCTTCTGACAAATATAAAGCCACCAAATTAGTGTACATAAATAGCATTAGCAAAGCAATCTTTTAGGCTTATCCACACATTGCAGGAGAGTGGACAAATTACACTCCTCAGATGACCTTCAGAGACGTTACTTCAGCAAGTATCCTAAGGTTGACAGCTTCCAGTCAACCTCACTGACTTCACCTTAATTTCACTTACCAATCTCCCTCCCCTCTTCCATTATTGCACCATGAACTTCCTGGAAATGTTAGTGTAACACACAAGACCCTTCCTTCCTTAGAAACAGCCGGCTATAATGCATACTGTTTCCATCTTGTAGATGAACCATAGGACCAGCTGCAACAGCTCTTGTCTCTCAGTATCTCCTTTTTGCCTCTTAACAGTATGAAAAGACTTAGCCATTGAAGGTGAAGGATTTCAAAGTCCAAGGAAAGCTGTCTTAGCTGTCTGGCCTAAAAGGCAGATTTCTTTGATTTAGTGATGCTAGCTTTACTCAAACAATAATTCCCTTATCTAATTCCTATAACTAATAACATACTTTTCCTCCATAAGAATAAGATTTTTATATAATTACCTGTATTTAATGAATAGCCATCTTTCTTTTCTTTGTTTCATACAATGTTCCACTGAATAATATTTAGCTTATGAATGGTGCCCAAAAAATTTGCGCATAAGGAATCTCATATCAAGGTCATTGTAGAGGTTTTCCATCTTGGTATCTATCCCCACCTGGCCAGAATAAATGACTTCTTATTTCACTCTTAATTGATCCTTACTGTTATTATGTGGTCCCAGCATCCAGAACCTGACTAATGAGTACTGATCCTCTTGGGCCCCAAAAAATACCTATATAGAATATAGATATAGCTACATACTCAGTTCAAACACCTCAAATTTTGGCATCCTAGTACACTAAATCTTGAAAGGAGTAAAAAAAGAAAGGAAAATTTATAACACATTAAAAGTTCTCAATAATTGTTTTTACATGTGATTCAATGAAAGAGGTTAGTAGTGAGTCGTGAAATATAATTTCAGACTCAAACATCTGGTGTTTGTATTGATTATTTGGTATCCAGAAGCATAAGGTTGATTCATATTAGCAATAAGAAATAATTTTCATTGGTGTTACTGAATGGAATGCTTGATAAACAATAAGCTCCATGATAGGTGAGGTCTTATTAAACTTTTTATTACCCCAAACACGTAGCATAGTACTCTGTAATTAATAATTATTGAATTGTTAAAAAAAAAAAAAAGAAGGAAAGTGGTACTTCAACAATATCAGTGGGAAAAAAACTTTAATGAAACAGGTCTTTTCACTTTGTTCCCACACATGTCATCCAACAATGTATTAGATAACACACAGAAATGGCTTGATGAAAGTATCATCACAGTGAGAGTATATGCACTAAAATCATCTTGGCAAAGTGTTACTATCGAAACAAAAGCATTATACTGGAAACCCAGAAAGTAGTTTTACTCTGCTCTCCTAAAGCACAGTTGATAATCCTGAAATGTTAAAAACCTTAATTAAACCATAAGCACTAAAAGTGCTGTGAGCCAGATGTGTAATTTAACACAATTTCTGCTGAATGGAATAAGTGGAATAATATTTCTCTTTATGATGCATCAAAATAGTCCTGATGCCCATCACTATCATCTTTATGTAACCGTGTAAAGCTAGCCTTTATCCCCTCTTGTTGTGAGGCACAACCACAACTCACATATACTCTCATTTATAAAGTCAATTTGTCAGTTATCTATGAAGGATAAATTAAAAATACAAACAAAAGATATCCATGTTTTAGAAACGCAGCTGCTATTAAAACCTGAAAAAATGCATTTTTGCCTGAACTGTTATTATTGTCATAAAAAATGTTATTGTTGCTTGATAAAAAATCAACTTGGATTTGAATATAAACCAAAAATATATAAACAGCCATTTAATAATTCAAAACTCTGTGTTGTTGATTACTACAATGATGAAGTTCTATTACTAGGTTTCTAGTCTCTTCATTATCTTATTACCATACTTCTTTCATAAAATTCTCCATTCTTAAACCTAATTTGATATTCTGACTACTTGGCAATAAGCAGAAAGTTCAAGTAAGTTTGCTTACTAGAGATATTCAAATTGGAGATGGGTTACTCTACAATTAAAAAAGTTGTGAATAAAGCTAGTCCCAAGCCAAGGATGGAGTACAGCACAGCTCCAAATATGAGAGCTTTCCCATCTGCTTTGATGTGAAGTCATTCCTTCTGCATTAGGATTGATGTCTGCTTTGCCAATATTTTGAGAAATGGGACCATGGAAATAACTATGGTGGTTTTCCAACTGTATACTTTAATTCTAAGTGCAAGGGTGTACAACTGTATAACTAGCTCATTTTGGAATATGACGAGACTTTGTAATTGACTCTCAAACTTGGTCAATTCTGACAAACTTCAACACAAAAGATAGACATGAGAAAAAAGAAAAGAAATTGTTTCAGAGAATAGAAACTAGGAAAAGAGGGTGGGAAATGTAAAGATCAAATGAACAAACATATAACATGGCATGCAATGCCTGCTCAGGACTTTCTGTTTCTAAGTCAGGGCAATTGCAAAGAAACCAAGGAAAAGGGGGAAAAAAAGAGAAAATTGCAAAAAGCATTCTAACCAGCCTACTTATAGTCCATCTCTCATTAAAACTGCCCTAAATGTCATGGTCAGATTAATCTTCCTAAAACATAATATTCATCCTGTCATTTCTCTAACAAAAAAATCCAGTGGCTACATTGCCTGTGAAGTAAAAATTCAAAATCCTTAGTTTAACTTTCAAAGACCTGTGTAACCTGACCTAAATCTACCTTTTCAAATTTCCTCTCCTATATTTCAGTCACATTAGTTTGCTCAAAGTTTTTTCTGAGCATTCTTACTTCTGTGCCTATCCTGATACCATAATCGCAGACTGGAATGTATGCAGTACACTGAAAGTCTGGCTGAAAATATATTGTCTCAAGTGATTTCACTCCAAATCTTTTCACAGGAGTTTTGAAACATTCAGAACCTGGGTATTAGAAATGCTGACACTTAAGAATTGTGTGATTTCAGGCAAGTTGGGAAAGAATTTTTACAACCAGTCTCTCTGATAAGGGCTTCATTTCTAAAATATATAGAGAATTAAGTGAAATTTAAAAGAATATAAATCATTCCCCATTTGATAAAAGGATATGAACAGGCAGTTCTCAGATGAAAAAATTAAAGCCATCTATAGTCATATGAAAAAATGCTCTAAATCACTATTGATTACAGAAATGCAAATTAAAACAACTCTGAGGTACCACATCACACCTATCAGATTGGCCAACATGACAAACCAGGAAAACAATACATGTTGGAGAAGATGTGGGAAAATTGGAACACTAATGCTTTGCTGATGGAGTTGTAAAATAATCCAATCATTCTGGAGAGCAATTTGGAACTATGTCCAAAGGACTATAAAATTGTGCATAGCCTTTAACCCAGCTATACCACTTCTAAGGATGTATCCCAAAGAGATCATACAAATGGGAAAAAGACCCACATTCAGAAAAATCTGAAAGGACTTGTGTGGTCTGTTGCAGAGTGAAGTGAACAGAACCAGAAGAAAGTTGTACACACTAATATAAGGTGGCACTTGAACTATACTTTACAAGCATTCTGGGAAGTTCAGGTGACAAAGTAGTATATTTCAGACATGAGGGAAACCACTTGTTCAAAGTCACAGAGGCAGGAGGTAGAATGTTATGTAGAGAGAAGAAACTAGGACAGGTCAATAACATAGGAAATATTGCAGGAGAGTAGTAAAAAAAGAAGACTAGAAAGATGGGAGCTGGATTGAAGAGGACTTTAAATGTCAGGCTAACTATTTGATATTCTATCAAAGACATAATAAGGAGTAATTGAAGATTTTTAAGTGGGGAAAGGGTGGTGTGATACAGTCAAATATATGTCTAAGAAAAATGGCAGGTGTGTAAATGTTTAATAAATAGATAATGTTTGTCATGACAAAACAGGAAAATGATAAATGTTAGAGAAGATGTGGGAAAATTGGAACACTAATGCATTGTTGGTGGAGTTGTGAACTGTTCCAATCATT
The DNA here is from genome assembly GCF_003287225.1 of Phascolarctos cinereus. Taxonomy (NCBI): domain Eukaryota; kingdom Metazoa; phylum Chordata; class Mammalia; order Diprotodontia; family Phascolarctidae; genus Phascolarctos; species Phascolarctos cinereus. Next base: position 285,866,939 of record NW_027555847.1, on the reverse strand, counting down.
TTGGAGAGCAATTTGGAACTATCCTCAAAGGGCTATAAAATTGTGCATAGCCTTTGACCCAGCAATAGCACTTCTAGGGCTGTATCTCAAAGAGATCATAAAAATGGCAAAAGGACTCACATGTACAAAAATTTTTATAGGAGCTCTTTCTGTGGTGTCAAAGAATTGTAAATTGAGGGCATGCCCATCAATTGGGGAATGGCTGAACAAGTTGAGTGAATGTAATGGAATATTATTGTGCAATTAAAAAGTGATGAGCAGGCAGACCAGAAAAACCTGGAAAGATTTCTATGGACTGGTGCTGAGTGAAGTGAGCAGAACCAGGAGAAAGTTGTACACAGTAATAGCCATGTTGTGCGATGACTAACTTTGATAGACTTTGCTCTTCTCAGCAAGGCAAGGATCTAAGACATCTCCAAATGCTATTCACATCCGGAGAAAGAACTATGGAGTTCTAATGCAAATTGAAGCATACTATTTGTTGTTTATTTTCCTTCTGTTTTGCTTTGTTTCTTCTTTCTTGTGGTTCCTCCTATTGGTTCTAATTCTTCTTTACAACATGACTAATGTGAGAATGTGTTTAATAGAAATGCATACGTAGAGCCTATATCAGATTGCATCCCATCTTGGGGACGGAGGTGGGAAAGGAGGGGGAGAAAATTTTAAAACTCAAAAGCTTATAGAAGTGAATGTTGAAAACGAAAAATTAATTAATTTAAAAAAAGATAATGTATGTAAGATAAATTTGGAGAATTGAAAGGCTAGAGATAGGAAGATCAATGAGGAGGCTAATGCAGGAAAAGGTTTGAACTCAGGTGGTCAATGTGAGTAGAAAGAAGTGGATAGATAAGAGAAATATTGTGGTTAAGAAGACTTGACCTGTGTTCCACTTCCAGGAGCCAAGATGGCAGAGTAAAAAGGTAGTCGCTCTCACTCTCCCCTATCGACCTCTGAAAACCCAGAAAATATCACCCCAGAAAAAAACCCTGGAACAACGGAAATAGAAGAAAGATGGGGAGCAGCACTGCAGCAACCCAGCAAACGGGTCTCCCAGTGCCTCAGCAAAAATAAGGAGCAGAACTACAAGGGCCCCAGGGATAAGTACCCTGCACATTCATCTGAAAGGAGCTGAAGAAAGCAACCTAAAGGCTTCCTAAAGCCCGCCTTGCTAATTCCAACCCAACACCAGGTAAGCTGTCAGGACCCCCAGGAAGAGATCCTGAAGCCCTGGTGGTACAGCAGACAAACACCAACACCTGGACCTCCAGTGCCTCAGTAAGGGCAGGGGAACCAGTGGAAACCAGCTCAGAAAACCACCAGGTGCTTCAGGACTCTACCACAAAGGAATCTCCCAGTGCATTAGCAGAAAGAGGGAGCAACACTGCAGGGGCCCCAGGCAGATAAACACCCTGCAGCACCCATCTAAAAGGAGCTGAATAAAGCTAAAGGAAAGGAAAAGCAGGCAACCTAGAATTGCCTGAAAGTTCCAGCCTTGCTGATTCCAGCCCAACACGAGGTAAGCTGCCAGAAACCTACAGCCTCCAATTGCCAACATAAGAGGCCCCAGCACACAAAGCCAGTGACCAAGACCTAGGCTCCCAACACAAGAAGCTTGGGTCAGTGCCCTCTGTGCCCCAGCAGGAGAGCTCAATCTCTTTAAAGGCCAGGGAATAAAGAAACACCATGAGTAAAAAGAAACGTACCATAGATTCATATCATGAGAAGGGTGAAGATAAAGACAGAAATTCTGAAGAGGACAACATTGGCAACAAACCCACATCTGCAACAACAAAAGGGAATATGAACTGGTCTGAAGCCCAAAAAGCCTTCTTAGAAGAGCTCAAGAAGGATTTTAATAGTCAAATGAGAGAGGTAGAAGAGTCCTTCAAAAATACAATTGGCCAATTGGAAAAAAAATACACTGAAGAAAACAAGTCCCTAAAAAACACAATTGGCCAATTGAAGAAGGAAGCAAAAACTAACAAAGAAAAAATCTGTTAAAAACTAGAATTGGACAAATGGAAACTAATGTCTCTATGAGAGAGCAAGAATCAGTCAAACAGAAACAAAAAAATGAAAAAATAGATGAAAATAAAATACCTCATCAGTAAAACAACCGACCTGGAAAATCGATTCAGGAGAGACAATTTAAAAATTATTGGACTACCTGAAAATCATGATGAAAAAAAGAGCCTGGACAGTATCTTTCAGGAAATCATAAAGGAAAACTGCCTGAAGTCCTAGAACCAGAAGGGAAAATAACCATAGAAATCTCACCACCTGAAAGAGATCCCAAATTGACAACCAAGGAATATAATAGCAAAATTCCAAAATTACCAGATGAAAGAGAAGGTGCTGCAAGCAGCCAGAAAGAAACAATTTAAATATCATGGAACCACAGTCAGGATTACACAGGACCTTGCAGCTTCTACATTAAAAGACGGGCATGGAACATGATATTCCAAAGGCAAAGGAGCTTGGAATGCAGCCAAGGATCAATTACCCAGCAAAAATGAGCATCATTTTTCAAGGGAGGAGATGGATATTCAAAAATAGGAGACTTCCAAACTTTCCTGATAAAAAGACCAGAGCTCAACAAAAAATTTGATCTTCAAGTACAGGACTCAAGAAGGACATAAAAAGGTAAATGGGACAGAAAGATACAATATGTTGTTAATAAGGGGGCTGTTTACCCTACAAGGAATATGACACTTGCAACCCTTGAGAACTGTATTGTTATTACACCATGTTAAAGGAGTATACATAAAGAGGGTGGATATTAGTTGACTTTGATGTAATGATAAAAAAAAATCTAATCAAGTGGGTTAAATGGATCCAAATAAGTGGATCAATCTGATCTTAGAAAATGTACTGAGAAAGGAGGAGGCAGACAAGGGTAAATTACATTACAGGAAAAGACACAAAATCCTATTACAGCAGAGGGAAAGAAGGGAGGGGGTGAGCATTGTTTGAACCTTACTCTCATCAGATTTGGCTCAAGAAGGGCATAACATAATCAGTTAGGTATAGAAATCTAACTTGCCCTATAGGCAGTAGGAGGGAAAAGGGAAAGAAAAGGGAGGGGGATAGAAGGGAGGGAAGAAGCAGTAAGAGTAAAGGGGAAGAAAAGGGAAAGGGATAATAAAGGGAGGAGGGACTGAAGGAGGCTGGTCAAAAGCAAAACACTAGTGAAGGGGAAAGGAAAAAGGAGAAAGAAAAGCATAAATGGGGGAAAGGATGGAGAAAAAGACACAGATAGTAATCATAACTGTGAATGTGAATGGGATGAACTCTCCCATAAAATGGAAATGGATTGCAGAATGGATTAAAAACCATAATCCTACAATATGTTGTTTACAGGAAACACATTTGAAAAAGAGTGACACATACAGGGTAAAGGTAAAAGGCTGGAGCAGAATATATTATGCTTCAGCTGAAGTAAAAAAAGCAGGGGTAGCAATCCTGATCTCAGACAAAGCAAAAGCAAAAATAGATCTAATCAAAAGAGATAAGGAAGGAAACTACATCCTGCTAAAAGGCACCATAGACAATGAAGTAATATCATTACTAAACATATATGCACCAAATGGTATAGCATCCAAATTCTTAGAGGAGAAGTTCAGGGAGTTACAGGAAGAAATAGACAGCAAAACTATACTAGTGGGGACCTGAACCTCCCCCTCTCAACTAGATAAATCTAACCACAAAATAAACAAGAAAGAAGTTAAGGAGGTGAATAGAACATTAGAAAAGTTAGGTATGATAGACCTCTGGAGAAAACTGAATGGGGATAGAAAGGAATATACTTTTTTCTCAGCAGTACATGGCACATACACAAAAATTGACCATGTACTAGGGCATAAAAACCTCACAATCCAATGCAGAAAGGCAGAAATATTAAATGCATCCTTTTCAGATCATGATGCAATAAAAATTATATGTAATAAAGGGCCATGGAAAGATAGACTAAAAAATAATTGGAAACTAAATAATCTAATCCTAAAAAATGATTGGGTCAAACAACAAATCATAGAAACAATCAATAATTTCATTCAAGAGAATGACAATAATGAGACAACATACCAAAACTTATGGGATGCAGCGAAAGCAGTTCTTAGGGGAAGTTTTATATCTCTAAATGCTTACATAAATAAAATAGAAAAAGAGGAGATTAATGAATTGGGCATACAACTAAAAAAACTAGAAAAAGAACAAATTAAAAATCCTCAACTAAACAAAATTAGAAATATTGAAAACCAAAGGAAAAATTAATAAAATTGAAATTAAGAAAACTATTGAACTAATAAATAAAACTAAGAGCTGGTTTTATGAAAAAACCAATAAAATAGATAAACCTTTGGTTAATTTAATTAAAAAAAAAGAAAGAAGAAAACCAAATTACTAGTATCAAGAATGAAAAGGGAAGCTACCACCAAGGAAGAGGAAATTAAAACAATAATTAGGAATTATTTTGCCCAACTATATGCCAACAAATTTGACAATCTTAGTGAAATGGATACATATTTACAAAAATATAAATTGCCCAGATTAACAGAAGAGGAAGTAAAATACTTAAATAACCCCATCTCAGAAAAAGAAATTGAACAAGCCATTGATGAACTCCCTAGGAAAAAATCTCCAGGGCCAGATGGATTTACATGTGAATTCTATCAAACATTTAAAGAACAATTAATTCCAATACTATATAGACTATTTGGGAAAATAGGTGAAGAAGGAGTCTTACCAAATTCTTTTTATGATACAAATATGGTGTTGATACCTAAACCAGGAAGAGTCAAAAGAGAAAGAAAATTATAGACCAATTTCTCTAATGAATATAGATGCAAAAATTTTAAACAAAATACTAGCAAATAGATTGCAGCAACTTATCACAAGAATAATACACTATGACCAGGTAGGATTTATACCAGGAATGCAGGGTTGGTTCAATATTAGGAAAACTATCAGCATATTGAGCATATCAACACAAAACCAACAGAAACCACATGATCATCTCAATAGATGCAGAAAAAGCTTTTGATAAAATACAACACCCATTCCTATTAAAAACACTAGAAAGCATAGGTATAAATGGAGTCTTCCTTAAAATAATAAATAGCATATCTAAAACCTTCAGCAAGCATTATATGTAATGGGGACAGGCTAGAAGCATTTCCAATAAGATCGGGGTGAAACAAGGATGTCCATTATCACCACTGTTATTCAATATTGTACTGGAAACCTTAGCTTTAGCAATAAGAGAAGAAAAAGAAATTGAAGGCATTAGAATAGGCAAAGAAGAAACAAAGCTATCACTCTTTGCAGATGACATGATGATATACTTAGAGAATCCTAGAGAATCAAGTAAAAAACTACTTGAAATAATAAACAACTTTAGCAAAGTTGCAGGCTATAAAATAAACCCACATAAATCATCAGCATTTCTATATATTACCAACAAAGCCCAACAGCAAGAGATAGAAAGAGAAATCCCATTTAAACTTACTGTAGACATTATAAAATATTTAGGAGTCTACCTCCTGAAACAAACCCAGGAACTCTATGAACACAATTACAAAACACTTTTCACACAAATAAAATCAGATCTAAATAATTGGAAAAACATCAGTTGCTCATGGGTAGGCCGAGCTAATATAATAAAAATGACAATCCTACCTAAGCTAATTTACTTATTCAGTGCCATACCAATCAAACTACCAAAAATTATTTTATAGAGTTAGAAAAAATAATAACAAGATTCATTTGGAAAAACAAAAGGTCCAGAATATCAAAGGAACTAATGAAAAGAAATGCAGGGGAAGGTGGCCTAGCAATTCCAGATCTTAAATTGTATTATAAAGCAGCAATCATCAAAACTGCTTGGTACTGGCTAAGAAATAGGGAGGTGGATCAGTGGAATAGGTTAAATATGCAAGACACAGTAGTCAATGACTATAGTAATCTATTATTTGATAAACCCAAAGACCCCAGCTTCTGGGATAAGAACCCACTCTTTGAAAAAAACTGCTGGGAAAACTGGAAAAGAGTATGGCAGAAACTAGGCATAGACCCAAATCTCACACCATATACCAAAATAAAGTCAAAATGGGTTCATGACTTAGATATAAAGGCTGATACCATAAGTAAACTGGGAGAACAAGGAATAGTTTACCTATCAGATCTATGGAGAACAGAAGAATTCATGACCAAACAGGAGATAGAGAACATTATGAAAAGCAAAATGGATAATTTTGATTACATTAAATTGAAAAGTTTTTGCACAAACAAAGCCAATGCAACTAAGATTAGAAGGAAGGTAGAAAATTGGGAAAGAATTTTTACAACCAGTCTCTCTGATAAAGGCCTCATTTCTAAAATATATAGAGAATTAAGACAAATTTATAAGAACACAAGCCATTCCCCAATTGATAAATGGTCAAAGGATATGAACAGACAGTTCTCAGATGAAGAAATTAAAGCCATCTATGGTCATATGAAAAAATGCACTGAATCATTATTGATTAGAGAAATACAAATCAAAACAACCCTGAGGTACCACATCACACCTATCAGAATGGCCAACATGACAAAACAGGAAAATGATAAATGTTGGAGAAGATGTGGGAAAATTGGAACACTAATACATTGTTGGTGGAGTTGTGAAATGATCCAACCATTTTGGAGAACAATTTGGAACTATGCCCAAAGGGCTATAAAAATGTGCATACCCTTTGATCCAGCAATAGCACTTCTAGGGCTATATTCCAAAGAAATCATACAGGGGGCAGCTAGGTGGTGCAGTGGATAGAGCACTGGCCCTGACAAGTCAGGAGGACCTGAGTTCAAATCCGGCCTCAGACCAAACATTTCACACCTACTAGCTGTGTGACCCTGGGCAAGTTACTTAGCCCCAGTTGCCTAAAAACAAAAAAAAAAAAAAGAAGAAAAAGAAATCATACAGATGGGAAAGGGACCCACATGTACAAAAATATTCATAGCAGCTCTTTTTGTGGTGACAAAGAATTGGAAATTGACAGGATGCCATCAATTGGGGAATGGCTGAGCAAGTTGTGGTATATGAATGTAATGGAATACTATTGCGCTATAAGAAATGATGAACAGGTTGTGATGACTAATATTGATAAACTTAACCCATCTCAGCATTACAAGGATCTAAGACATCTCCAGAGGCCTCGTGATGGAAAATGCTATCCACATCCAAAGAAAGAACTATGGAGGTTGAATTGCTATCATTTTTTTTCTCTTCTGTTGAGTTTTGTTTCCTCTTTCCGATGGTTCCTCCTATTGCTTTTCATTTTTACTTACAACTTCACTAATGTGAAAATATGTTTAATAGGAATGTAAATATATAGCCTATATCAGATTGTGCGCCATCTTAGGGAGGGTGGTAGGGAGGAAGGGGAAGAAAAATTTTAAACTCAAAAGAAAAAGAAAAAAAAGAAGACTTGACAAATGATTGGATAAGGAAATGGCAAACCACTCCATTATCTTTGCCAAGAAAACCCAAACGGGGTGATGAAGAGTCAGACATGACCAAAATGACAGAATGACAAAAAAAACAATTGGATAGGGAGATTGAAGAAGAAAATATAATGAGTCAAGGGTGTTTCCAAAGCTGAGAATCTGGTTGACTGCAAGGATAGACAAGTATACATGTGGAAGTTTATAAAATCAAGTTGCTTAGGAAGAAATTTAATGAGTTCTATTTTGGACCTAATTTGGATCTAACGGCCTGGGTTATCCAAATAGAGATGTTCAGTTGTTGTCCAGTCATTTCAGTGCTGTCTGACTCTTTATGGTTTTATCTGATGTTTTCTTGGCAAAGATACTGGAGAGGTTTGCCGTTTCCTTTTCCAGCTCAATTTATAAATGAGGAACTGAGGCAAAAAAAAGTTAAGTGACTTGCCCAGGGTTACACAGTTAGCAAATGTCTGAGACTGGATTTGAACTCATGAACATGAGTCTTCCTGATTCCAGACTCTGTTCTCTATCCACTGTGCCACCAGGCTGACATGAAATGTCCAGTAGGCTGTTGTTAATAAAGGATTTTAGTTCAGTAGAGGCATTACAATTAGATATATGAATTTGGGAGTCAGCTGCATGAGTATGAGAGCTGATCATCACAGCAGAAATTATAAGAAGGTGTAGGACAAAGTCGTAGGTGATGCCTACACTTAGTAAGTAGATTATAATAATTCAGCAAAAGAAAATTAAAAGAGGTCTCCTAGGTAGGAGAAGAATCACAAGAAAGCATTATTATAGAAGCCAAGAGATGAAAGAATGTCTAGGAGGAGTGAATGTCAACAAATTAAAAAACTGCCAAGAGCTCAAAATGACTCAGAACTGAGCAAAGACCATTGGGTAAAGAGGATTTTGAGATGAGTAGTAACCTTAGAGAGATCACAGTAAGATATTACTGGTTGTTGTTTTTTTTAATTTTGGTGTCAATACATGCAAACACATAATTACATCTCCATCCATACTGGACAGAAAAATCAGGTTTTCCTGCTTCTGACGCAGAAAAAAATCTAATTATTTCAACTTTGAATTATTTATATTCTCTCTCTGTCTCTCTCTCTCTTTCTCTCCCTCCCCCCGTTTGTCTCTCTCTTTCTCTTTCTGTCTCTCTCTCCTTTCCCTTTTCCCCTCCCTCCCTCCTAATTACTTACCTGTTTCTCCCCCATAAGAATGCAACCTCCTTTAGAGCACTGTTTAGGGCACTGTTAGATGCTCTTTTTTCTCTTTTTTTATATTCCTGATGATTACTCTAATGCCTGGCATATACTTAAAGTATTTAATAAATGTTTTTGGTGCCTTATTGATTCTGTCCAGTTGTCTGAGATCTCAGCGGTTTACCTTTGCAAGCCTTGAAAAAAATGATTTAAATAATACTTTCCAATATTCTATTGATTTATGGTTATGTCTCAGCAGAATTAGTACCACAGCATGGGCAACCGTTGACCTAAGAGGATTTCCAAAAGGCTAAAGAAACAGAACCTTTTTTTGTGATATTTAAAATTGTCATACTACATTAATATAAAAGTATTTCATTTCACTCAACAGAAACATGTTAGGCTTTGACTATTTTTATTTTAAAACACCTTGTAAGGATTAATTGGAAGTAAATATAAGACCATTTCACATGCAAACATTTTTAAATTCATAGTGTTCAAAAGAAAAAATGTTAACTCTTTTTCCCAGATAGTGAATTGAATTTTATGGCAGTATGTCTACTGCATGATATATGGGCATGCATTACGTATCCTGGAAAAAAAGTGTTTTTACCATTCTATTTACTTTATAATCAAGACAGTTGTTTGGGTTAAAATTGTAATGTCTTCATTTAATTTAAGAAAAGTAAGCTGCCATATTTCAACTTTATAGAACCCATATCTTAGAATGAATGACAACTATGTTGAGAAATATATGCTCAAAAATTCCTACCAATCTGGTACAGAATGTTAGTAATAAATGTTTTGATTTCTGTTGTTGTGTGCTGTATTGCTCACTGCTGTTAGATTTATTTTGTCCTCATTGCTACTCAAACTGATGATAAAATCCCATTAGAAAAGAAGGAATAATTTGTTCTTCATGAGTAATTATCGGTTCATTTGAGAAACAGAATTAGAGAAAATAAGTTCATTTGCAATATTGACTTGAACTGGGTTTATCTGGAAAATTCATCAGTTGCATGCTTTTGCTAGTGGTTAAATTTTGGGTTGAGAGGATGTTATGAATCATCTAGTCTGACATGCTCTTTTTTTAGTTGACGAAATAAAATCCTGGAGTGCTTAAATAACTTACTCATGATCATTTGGGAGAATTTGAGATTCAAACACAAATCTGACTCCAAATCCAGACCTCTGTTTGCTACACCACTAATTGTCCATTGAATACCAGAGTCTGACAAGACAGCAAAAGTTATTCAAATAAGTTCAGTGTGGTAGAGTTTCTCATCAGTGAATATTGATGCAAATTTGGGGGAAAGAGACCAAATGAGCAAAATATGATTGTATCAACCAGCTTAAAACAGCAAGAAAGAAGGGAAGTCACCTTAAGATGGGCTAACAAAACATAAAACAATCCTGAATTTAAAATAAGCCTCAAAATATTTTTTTAAAAAGGAAACAAAGATTAACCCAAATAAAACAGAAAGTAGAATTATTTATTTTTAAATATTAAAGACTAGAAAAATTGAATAAACAAATATCAAAAATATGATCCTTATTTAAAAAATAGTTAAAAAGAAAACTTCTTCCAAAAAACATCTGGAAACTCTTGACTAATAAGATGCTCAAATTGAAAAGAAAAGGGGAAAATAGGGACAAAAAGAACAAAGTTGTGAAAGTAAAATGTATTCAGTTCCCCACTATGTAAGCTACATACATGAAGGATGCAAACCTGAAAAAAAAATATGTTCATGTTCTTAAACATAGTTTCGACCACCAAGTGGTATAGATGAACAAAGAAAGCTGAACTGGTCATCACCCCCTCGAGCAGAAAATAAGTCTAAAAATGCCAACCAATCTCTCTAGTCTGCACCATACTGCTTGAACTCAGGCTTCCTCCTTGTCTTCCTCCCACTGCAACTCACACTCATGCTCCTCTGACTTAAGCTCTGATTGATGACTTATTTTTCCTGGTTGGGAACCCACCAACTCAAGTTCCTGGCCATCTCCAAGCCATGTTGCTGCTCAGATGGCCTTCTCCCAAACCTGCTTCCTTCCTTTTCCCTCCCTCCATACTGACTCTTACTCTTCTATATATGTGTGCTCTTCTTCCTTATTACAATATAAGGTCCTTGAGAGTATGGAGTGTCTTACTTCTAGTACTTGTCTCTGCAGTACTTAGCTCAGATCCTTTCATAAAAGAAGCATTTGATAAATCCTGGGTCTGAATGAAGCTTCCCTAGCAACTTACTTCCCTCATGTCATGAAGTTATATTTCTATTTTCAAAATTGATCTGCCAAACAGTTGCCCATGCTGAGCTCACTCTTGTTGATTTTTATCAGCTTGTAATTTCTTTTTAACTGAGAGTTTCTGGGTCTTGGATTCTTTTACTAGGCTTGTAGAAGTCTGGCACATGCCCCACACTTTTCCACAGTGTCTACAGTTACCAGGTTCAGCACTAGTAGTCTGAATCAAATATCTCATCCCTAAAACAAGGAATATTTTCTCCTAACTTCTTCTTAACATCACTCATATATGTCCCCCTTTCTCTTTCAACAATAGATACTATCCTGTAGGCCCTCATTACCTTATGTCAACACTTACCAAAGCCTGCTGGTTGGTCTCCCTGCCACTGCTACAAGTATCTCCCACTCTATTCTATCTTCCACTCAACTATTAAGGTGATCTTCTTCAAGCACAGGTCTTACAATGTTGCCCCACATTCAATAAATCCAGTGATTCCCTATCACCTCCAGGATTAAATATGTCTTCTTGCCCCTTATTCCTCTCTCCTCCATGTATTCTATGATTAGGTGACACTGGTCTTTCTATTTCTCTTACAAGACATTTCATCTCCTTACTCTACATTTTCACCACCTATTTCCCCATGCCTGGAATGTTCTCTCTTCTTATCTCCGTTTCCTAGCTTCTCTGGCTTCCTTCAGAAAGCCCTAGGGAAAATCCTACCATCTACAGAAAGACTTTCTTTCCAGATGCTCCTTAAGCAGCTTCCTGCTTCTTCTTCCCATAAACCCCTTACTGAAAGGCTTGTGATGTACCTTATATGCAGAGGGAATCAAGTCCCTCACCCCAGGTCTTTCAAGTATAACCAAAGGAATTCTATAGAGATAACTAGGCATAGATTGAGCAGTGGTTGTTAAAAAGTAAAGACAATTTAGTAGCTAAGTTGTGGTTATAGTTCTGGTCCAGTCCTTGATCTGCTCTTCTTATTCATGAAATTCAGGTTTTAATATATAAATATATATGCATATGTATGGAGAGAGACAGACAGACAGACAGAGATGGATGGATGGATGGATGGATGGATGGATGGATGGATGATGGATGGATGGATGAATTGGATGGATGAAGATGAACCATTGGGTTCTTTGTAAGTGAATTTCAAAATATTTGTTCTGGAAAAAAAAAAGGTCTTAATATTTTAAAGATTAAAAGCAAGTCTAGAAGTGAGTTGGGTGCTTATAAGTAATAATAAGGGATACTGCAACAGATGCTAAAGAGACTCATTCCATGTTTGTTTTAGAGACATAAGGTGGGGAAGGAGAGAGCATAGAACTACTGGGAAGCTAGCTGACAGGAAAACCAATGACTAGAAGTAAAATAATATCATATTGATTCAAAAGACAGTGGGACTCAGAAGAACAAAGGCAGTCATTTCTTGAGCTATTTTTATGAGTAAGAAATTATTTCCCCCACTCTAGAAGTATCTCTCCCACTATAGAAAGAAGATAAAAAACTAGAGAAAACCCTTTTGCAAAGACTTTTGATGCAAGCTTCCCTGACTCTTGAAATTACCAGAGTAAGAGTTTTGCATATTTGCCTTGAAGGGTTTTTTGACTAAAAAATACTGACAGTGAGTTAGGATACTATCTATTTAACACTGAAGAAAAAACCAGGATTGATTAAACAGTGATTGATCACTCAACTCAAGAAAGCAATTATTAAATGCTTACTATATGCTGACATAAATATATCTGAAATATGTGCAAGGCTAATGTTTTGCTTTCTTTTTCACTAGGAGTTTCAATTCATTTTTTGTACCATGGTAATATTGTTCTTCATTTTGTCATGAAGCTATTGTTCATTTTCCTTTCCTTCATTGCAAGGAAGCAATTCCGTGCCAGTTTTTCTACCTGGGTGATCTGTCAGTCCTCAATCTTTGTTGACCTTGGACTCTTTTCCTATCCCTATATGTTTTCCAATAAAATACTATAAAGGCATTCTATCTGGTTTTCATACTGACTGGCCCCTTTCCTAAATAGAACAGGCAGCTCCACAAATCCCCAACCTCTGCTTGCTTTCTAAGTATATAAGGTTGGATCCAGAATCTGCTCAATGAGGCAGACTGAACTAGAAATTGAACATATTGTGTTTATCAGTATCCTTTATTAGTGACCCAAATGTCATCAAAATCATTGAACTCTTTTAAAATAATCATTAAACTGACAAATGCAAATTGACAAAATATGAAGTTGAAATGGTATTTTGTATGGCTAATGAGAATTCATGTTCCACGAGAATTTTGTTTTTCCTATGAGTTGGGACATATCTCATTTATGGGCATGTGTGATTTCCCTGTACATGCTGGTGATTCTATGAACTTAACCTCATTTATTGAAGATGTTTTTATTTTACATACTTGAAATGGGCAATTTGGCCATGCTACTTTCAAATGGTAGCTTGAACATTCATACACACACACACACACACACACACACACACACACACACATGAACACACACACACTGTGCCAATATCAGTTATCTCTATAACATAAAAAATATCTCAAATAGATATTGCTGTTCTTGTTCAGTAGATTCAGTTGTGTCTGACACTTCATGACCCCATTTGGGGTTTTCTTGACAAAAATAGTGGAGTAGTTTGCAATTTCCTTCTGCAGATCATTTTACAGATGAGGAAACTGAGGCAAATAGTGTTAAGTGACTTGCCTGGGGTCACACAACTAGTAAGTGTCTGAGGATGGATTTGAGCTCAAATCTTCCTGACTACGTGTCCTGTGCTCTATCTACTGTGCCACCCAGTTGCCTAAATAGATATTTAATAGGTATTTAATAGTTGTTGGATTGCATTTAATATCCTCTATATATCACATTTCATTCAAATACATGGGGAAATTACATAAAATATTTATTAATTTTTTAAAATATGGCAGACAAGCACAAACCAAATTTAAGGTGTATCTTTTTTATCATATAGTAGTTACCAAATTTTATACAAATCAATCAACTTCTTCAAAAGCTATCATGAAACAAAGAAATCAAATGGTCCAATTGAAATAAGATACATAATTTATACAATAAAATCACTAAGATTTGGGATCAGAAGACCTGGATATGATCCTAACCCTATTCCTAACTGAGGAGGTGCAAGCTCTTATGTGAGCTTGTAAAAATCACTTAAACTCTCTGGGCCTCAACTTCCTCAACTGTAAAATGAAGGGGTTGAACTATGTGATTACTAAGGCCCCATCCAGCTATAAATTCTATAAAACTTACATAAAGTAAAATAAATATCTCAATTATATTGCTAAGAATTAATCACATACCTCAGAAATTACACATACTACATGTATGATTATGCTAAATGATTCATGCCGCAAAAACCTAGGAAATAAGAAAAAGAGACAGATGTTAGTCCAATCCTCCTCAAAATCCAGAAAGAATCAGTTTTCCTTCCACTATACCATGAAGCCTCTTGAAAGATAAAACAAGCAAATAAATCCTGAAGCTATGTCAGATTTACCCAGCACAGTTTTTTGGTAGTTACATATCTGAGAAAGCATAGTGATGTCATTGGAATTATGATAAAAATTTGTTCCTTCTTGAATAAATTCATAAAGTTCATAATGCCAGAGAGATTCCAGGAGATCCCATTATGAGGAAAAGAAAGAATGAAGGAGAATAGAATATTGACAGACAACATGCCACAGTGTTTTCAATAGCAATAATATTAAGCATGTGTCAGCAACATGACTCCCTAACTTCAAACCCCACAGTGAGATTGCACAATGGACAGTCATTTGCTGTTAGTTGTGCTAACAAATCCATTGCCTAGAGGTCAGGGTCTTGTGTGAACTGAAAGTAGAGGCATAATCACAGATTTATAGTCACTCCTCTAACCTTTAAGTCAGTATTTTACTACTAGTAGCACTATAGGAAGTGCTTATGGATTATGCAAAAAAAAAAAATAAGAATTCTTTTATAGCAAAAAATATGCAAATTTTGAAGACATAAACAATATTCAAACAACCCATATTTAAATGAGAACTTGTCCATGCATAACATAGCTACAGTAGTAGGTCATAAAAATAATTTATAGGACAACAAGAATTATTTTATTTTCTAATTTCCGCCTTCTAAATGCTGATTGTTTCCCTAAATCACAGCTTTTAGCACCAAGCCTAGAAAGCACTGTCAGCATGTTTATTGCCTTTATGATCTTACTACGTAGAAAAATGTTGATAACCAGAGGTTTGTGAGAGCTTTCCTCAGAACCAACAGAATGTGGTAGCACAACTGCTGAATAAATTGCCTAAGTGGGGCTATGTGCCCAGGGAGTGCTCAGTCTAATCTTTAGTTCATATTTTTCTTATTACCTCCACATGGAGCTACTCAATGTTGAAGCCTCCTGGATATAATTATTCAAATACCTCTGTTTTACATTTTAATTATAAAGGAAATTCCAAACCATAATCATTAGTGAGGAATCCTATAGGATTGTTCATCACAATTTGGATCATAGATACTGCAACTTTCTATGAAAAACTTTTTAAAAACAATAATATCAATTTTTTTCTTCCATTCAACATCTATAAAGTGACTACGTGCAAGGCATAAAGTAGAACTTGTGCTACTTAAGGTTTTTCTATTATTATATGAGGACTTAGAGAAAGGATTTTTAAAGTGGGACTAATCAACTTGTATGAGGTTTTTTCCCCCAGTATTTTGATCACTATTTCAATATAACTGGATTCTTTTGAGCTGCGGTGTATATTATTTTATGTACTTTAAAACATCGTTCTGAGAAGTGTCGCATAGGATTCACCATTCTGTGACAAACAAGGTTAATAGTTCCCTGCCTTAAAGAGCTTTTTTCCTGGCAATAAATTAATCTAAAAGAAAGGCATTTTAAAAAGGAAAAGTTGAGTTGCAAGTTGAGTCTTGCTTAGTCTTTTTGACTCTAGCTTTTCGAGATCCATTCATTTACATGGGAGATCAGAGGATTTGAGAGGAGGGAGTGAAAAAAGAGATTCCTTTGTGGTTTGTTTAGAAGAAAGCCTCAAAAGGTTTTAAGTGAGAACGATTTCTAGTTGACAGCCCAGAAATTATGAGAGTTGATAAGAACTTTCAAACCCCAAGTGAGATAGTGACCTAGAACAAGAAACCTAATAACAAGGAAAAGAGAGTTTAAAAAACAGGGGTGGAGGGTGGAGAATGCCTTTGGGTTCTAAATAGTTAATTGGCTAGTTTGTGATTTAATAGAGTTTGGCCCCAAAAACTAAGTCCCTTCAAATACATTCTGGCTTTTTCTGAAAGACACTTAAATTTACATTAATTTATATTAACTAAGTCCCATAAATCCTTTTCTCATTAAAAGAGACAGAAAAGTTAGAGCCTTAGCTGAGGACCAAAACCAAGGTACAGTAGGTGGCAAAGGTAAGAAAAGTCCAAGGTAGAGTGGGATGTGAGGAATCAAAAGAGACAAACAGACAAGATAGAAATGGGGGCTGACAGAAGTTGAGATATCTCACCCAGTGAGAAGCTATAGATAGACACAATGTTCAGAAGGAAACAATGGCCTCTCAGCCTCAATTTCCTTACTTGTAAAATGAGAATAAAAGTGCTCAACATTCTCTATATTACAGTGTGGTTGCAAGGAAAGCACTATACAAATACTATTTATAATAAACATTATTTATAATAAATAATATGACAAAAGATAAAGACTAGAATAAGAAAGAACAGCTGAGGGATTATTAATCCACATGCTTAAGGAGAAGACTGGACTAGCATAGAGGCAGGAGAAATAGATGGAATGGATGGAATGGATAAGAGGTTTTAGGGGGGGAAATTATAAAACTTAATGACTCAATAGCTATGAAAAATGAAAAAGAGGCATGAGGTAGATATACATCTGAGTTTTCAAGCCTGGGTGACTGTGAGAATGGTGATGCCACTTTAGACAGAGAAGTTAGGAGGGGAAGTGGTTTAGCAGGAATGACCTCCTCTTTCTATAGGACAGGTGAATTTTGTAAATTCCATTTGCCTAGGTACTATGATATTTGTCTTATAGATATAAATTTAGCTCTCTTCCAGAAAAATCCAGTGTATATATAGCAATCCAGAAGTCTTGCTTTACCTACTTACTGGTTTTGGAAGGAGTCCTGCAAAGTTAAATGACAGAGGAGCTGACTTGTGGAGAAAACAATAGGAATTAGAAGTGAGGCATTAGAGGTGGGGGAAATCATATGAAACAAGTGAAAAGATAGTTAACCAAATCATACTTTTTAAAGATAAGGACAAAAGAAAGGGAAATGATTGCAGGATCACATTAAAAGAAGTTAGGCAGCACCCGGTACTCTATTTCAAGCAACACTACCACCCAAAAGAATTGTATTCCTTAGATTTGATGTTTATTGAACTATCAAAAAGTTTTTAGATCTCTACCCCCAATTTTCTCCAAGTTGTTTCCCCTCTGTGGTCGGGCCAAAAGATGGGTTATATTTAGAACACAGAAAGATCCTACTAATGACAAATGAGAGGCAAATGTCAAAACAAACAAAAGTTTCTGCTTGCGATGGTACTTATCTTCAAACATTCTTTTGGGGGCCAAATACAATTTGAGAATGTTAATAGTAATGATAGAGAATAAATGTATGTTTGTTGAATTGTTGATAAGCAAGTCTTCCCCCTCATTTCACTGGCAGCCAAGTGGCACAGTACATATAGATCTGAGTCTGGCATCATGAAGACTTGAGTTCAAATCAAGTCTTGGACAATTATAAGTGATATAATCCTGGGCAAGTCACTTAAGCTTTAATTTCTGCTTTAATTTCTTCATCTGTAAAATAGCGCCTAATTCCTGGAGTTGTTAGGACAGTTAAAAATAATATTTGCA
This sequence comes from Phascolarctos cinereus, assembly GCF_003287225.1. Lineage (NCBI taxonomy): Eukaryota > Metazoa > Chordata > Mammalia > Diprotodontia > Phascolarctidae > Phascolarctos > Phascolarctos cinereus. Next base: position 285,849,089 of record NW_027555847.1, on the reverse strand, counting down.
AATATTTTGCAAACCTCAAAGTGATATATTAATATTAGTTATTATTATTATTACTATATCAGTCTGGGCATGAAAGTAGATACATATGAGGTGAAGTTTAGCTAAAGGGTAAGAGGAAATTAGGGATAGATGAATGACATCAAACACATCTCAAAGATTAGTAGTTTTGTTAAACATCAGAATCCAATCAAACCACTAAACATTTACTGTTTTTTTCTCTCATAATGCTAATCATCAAATATGCTTTAAATATGGAGTCCTAAACATTGTGCTCCTGATGAAATAGAATCTCAGCAGGCAAAGTCCCTATTTGTACTAAATTCCCCAAAAGGATTTTGTAGCAATAAACAAAGCATATGAGCCCTTCACATCTCCATATTTACTGACAAAAAAAATGTTTACCACAGGGAAAGGCATATAAATAATTTGTACTGTACCTCAAAATATACTTTCAATAGGATATTTCATGAAGTATTTATATAGCACTGTTGCAGATTCCAATGAACCATAAATCAGGCCACTCTTCAATACCACAAGTAATTCTAAAAAAAAAAAAATGAACTCTATACTCATGGAAACATGTCCAGTATGCTAAATTTCTGTTGTTTTCTGTGCCTGCTTTCTCCTTGTTCACTTGGTTGTCACAGTAGCTGCACACTTGCAACATTTTTAAAATGCTTCTGTATTCCACGCCTACCCTTGCCCAAAGTGCTTGCCTTGTAAAATTTGCTTTGTTATTTTACAGTGAAGGTTAAGGTTATGTTTTCAACATGATGGAGAGCTGAAGTGACTCTGTGCTACATGGTAAAAATTAGTAAAATGCTAGGAAAACACTAGTATACTGGAGGCATGGTGAGTGTATGCCCCTGGCAATGGAAGAAGGTAAAGTCAAAGTATCTAATCTATTTCAAGAAAAAAATATTCTTTATTCCAATAAAGAAAAAAATAGAAGAGAAGAAAGATAATGGTTCCTTTACTTCCTGTCATATAAGAAGTTGTTATTTTAACCTGTGGGGGCAGAGGAAATAATGAAATCTTAGAATTCTAATGTTCTTTACATGTAGTCTGGTTCAATTCATGACCACATCGTTATTCCATCTACATCTCTCAATTGCTCACATAGATCTTTGATTCATTGATATTGCTATTCCCTCCAAGGATAAATGTAACTATCTATGACCTTCCAAATGATTGCCATGGAGGGTACACCCAACTGGATGAAGACCTTCTCCGATTTCTCTTTATATGAGAAGTATACCAGTGTAGCACACAGGCCACCCCATATTTATTCCCTGATCTTGCCACACGGCCAATTCATTTTTAAAACCACATCATTCTTTCACATCTTTGCTCCATTTGTCCATCAGAGTTCCTTCCTTACTTCTTAAGTGTTTCAGAGTGCACATAGCCACCATTTGCCTCTCCATTACCCTCAGACTAGTACACAAATTTTGTTTTGAAACTATAATGTCTCATGATTCATAATCATGCAGTAACAACAGGATAATACTATAATTAAAAGATATCCCTTTGTTTCAAGGATAAATTTGGCAGTTTTCCAAAGGTAATATAGTTTTAGCTCCTCTTTCTATCTAATCCAGGGCCCATCTCAATGACTATTTCCAGTGCCCATCTAAGATACATATCCAGATTGATGAAGTTTATACATTATATATATAAAATTATTTTTCTAGTCTGGACAAAAACCATTATTTAACCACTTCATTTTTCTTATGTGAATTATTAGGCCAAACAATTTTTCCTAGTTGTAGATCTCATCCAGGAGTCCAGGTAATATTCTTGATGCTTACTGTTCCCATGTTTCATGTTCTTGGGTTTGACATAACAAGCACAATGTCATCTGAAAATGGATACTTCTGGAATACTTTCTATAGGTAATGTCTCTTCAACCAGAACTCCACACTGGATAGTCTCTGTTACAATAATTAGCATCTTGGAAAAGATCTTCTGTCCTAAAACTTCCCTAACAAATGGTCATCCAGCTTCAGTGTTTAAATCTCTCCAGTGACTGGGAACTCAGGCAGCCCAGTTCGTTGGCTCTCCAGAGAAGGGTAGGCAGAAGCAGGAGAACACAAGGTATGTTGGGTGGAAGTCATTAATAGCATGGTGCTAGGTGCCTTTGCTTTCCTCATAGTTAATGTATATGAGATATTTGTTGAATGAATACAAGAATGATTAATAGGAATAGGTCAGACTGACGTCTTCACAAGCAAATAAAGTTTTCACAGTAGCATCACCTGATTCACTGTTACATCAGAAGTTGGTAGATAATTTTTTTATTATGCAACCTTGCTTTCATAAATAAAAAAAAAATTAAAGAAAATATTATAAAATTGAACAAAACCATTGCTTGCAGAAGCAGTTAGGTCATATTAGCTGGTTGACAGCAATGGAAATTGGTTTGGACTGGATTTGCTGAGGGCTGAAGCTATTTTTTTTTCCTTTATCACAAAAGTCTTGACTGGTTTCTCCAAATGTTGTTCCTAAAAAACATTGAAATTTTTCTCATCAGCATTCAGTGCAGGTGGAATAGTACAGGCTATATTCTTCATGAAATGTGCTTTAGAATTCAGTTTTGAGGGAATGGTTTTTAAAAGCTGGAAGCAATAAATGTCCAGGGAATGACAAAGTTGCCTGATCTACTATCTCCAGGAGGAGGCAAAGTGTGAGGCTATGAGTTAACCAAATCTAAAAATTCCAGCCTCAGAAAAATCACTTTCTTTTTTGGGTAACCTAAGTTTAGGAGATTTTTTTAAAGCTGTTTAATCTAACTTGCTGAATGTTCATATTTATTAAGTGTCCATAATAGACTATGTTTATACACTTACATTCTAAGGAAACAACATGGAGAGATCAATTTATTAAAGAGCATAGACTCTGTAGCTGTTTTCTCAACTCCTATTCCTATTGGAAGACTGGGTCCCCAGAGCACAGCTGCTACATCTCCCTACAGGATTCTGGGAGTAGCCCTGAGGGGATGAGGATGATTTTCTACTACTATTGCTTGTGAATCCACACCAGTATTCTTCTTCCCAATGATGAACAGTTGATATCAATTAATAAACCAGATTAAAATAGCTTTGAGAAAGGGTGTACTTACTAAGGTAGCATAGTAAAATCAGTTGTTACAAAACACCCCCTATCGTCTGTGATAATTCTCCCAGAAGTACATACAGAGTCCAGGGGAAAGCATTCTCACATTAGAGAGAACATGTGGTAAAAGGGTAGCATAGCTTCTGGCTATTGGAAGTAATTTTTTTTACCATTTATAGAGTATTCATGAAATTTAAGTTAAGTATGTTGGAGCTTTCTGATGGGACTTTGCAGAATCTTAAAGTTGTATTTTATATATCTGGTTCATCCTTATCTCCCAATAGAGATGTTTCTATGAGGTGGTCAGCTCCTGCTTGCCCTGAGGCTGCTGCTAGGTCACTGCTAAAGATTCCATATTGTCTGAGCTTCCAAAGTACACAAGGTCATACTCCACTTAAAGGGAAAGAGACCAAGACTCATCTCTTTTACTCCCAAACCATTCTCTCTCAAGCAATTAGCAGGAACTGCTGTCCACTGGCTTACCACGAAATTTCCTGGGTTCTGAACTTGTCTGCTATTTTATATGAAACCCACAGAAGTTTCTTCAGCCAAATGCGTTTCCTCATGTGGCATGATTTAACTTTGTCCAGTGGCCTTCACTCTTTCCAAATTGATAAAGGACTTTTTTCTCAAATAGTAAAATGGTTTTGACTAATTGATTTGATGGAGATGATTAGGCCTTGTTAACACCTAAGTTATTGATTAAATGGATCAGTCTTGGCTCTATGTAATTATTGAGTAATTATCTCTTATACTGAAAATCTTTAACTGCTTTTTCTTCTAGTTCCATAGTAAACCATCAAGAGCACAGATGGAGAGGGCAAAGCTTTGATGATTGCTGTTAGAGTAAATTACTATATATAAATTCCTTACTATGCTTTAAATATAGAAGAGGTTTTCAGGCAAGTGAGAAGAAAAAAATATGTTTTTGAAGAAAAGGAGGAAAATAACTAGGGAAATATGAAATTTTCTGTGGTTATTTTAGCCATGGAATATGGTAAAATTCACTATAGGGAACCTAAAATGAGGCCGAGATGGAGTTATAACATGATACCTTTGGAACTGAAAGTGAAATAGCATGCCAACTAATACTTTTATTTTAGAGATGAGAAAACTGAAGTCCAGATAGAGTAAGCAATTTGCCCAAAGGTACACAATTATTAATTGGCAAATCTTGATTTCAAATTCTGGTCCTCTAATTCTAATAAATGACCATTTTTATAGAACCATAAATCAAAGATGTCCAAATTAACCTTGTTTCTATGAATAATCCTAAAAGATGCTCATCATTATTTTAATTATCCTCAATGGGGTAAGAATCAAGCCTGTATATAAGGAGATAAGGAACAATATAGACAATCCCAAAATTTGCATTAGAGCCAAAAACATCACATTTGAAACCAGGTTTTGAATCAGTAAAGTATAAAATAGCATGTAACAAAATGAGCTGGAGCCCAATTACTAATAAAAAAATTACCATGGCACACTGCAACTACCAAGTACTTACCAAGATATACATGGTGCTATAAAATGTAGTTTCTCAGCCTAACTGTGTCTTAGGAGATTCAAAAATTAAATGTTTCTGCCTCTTTCTAAAGCTAAAACTATTAACTATAGAGAGAAGGATTAGACATCCTCTGGTACAAAAGGACCATTTTCCTCTCATGGATGGGCTCTAGGCAGGCAATGTGATGTAGGAGAAACATCATTAGATTTGGAGCCAAAAACTCTTATTTCAAATCCCAGTGCTGTTATGGGATTCCTGTATGACGTTGGGGAAGTCCAGACATTTCTCTGAACCTTAGCTTCCTCATATGTAAACTGAGGTAAATTAAAGGAGAAGGTAGATTAGGTGAAAATCAACAAGATCCCTTCCAACTCTGGATCTTATAAATTACTGAAGGTAAATACTATCATCTAGACTATGAATTACCAGAAGATTTAGCTCTGTAGTTAAATGGTGTATCTAATAGCAGGTCAGTCAGTCAGCAAGCATTTATAAAGTGTTTACTATGTGCTTACCGCTGGAAATACAAAGGAAGGGGGGCAAGACAGTCCATGCTATCAAGGGGTTTACTGACTGTCTTAGTGAGGGGACATTACATGCAAACAACCATGTACAAACAAAATATATACTGGATAAATAGGAGGTAATCTTACAAGAAAGTCAATGATAGCATTAAGGGGGATGAGCAAAGGCTCACAGACTTTAGCCAATTTTAGCTGAGACTTTAAGAAGCCAGGGTAGTTAGGTGATTAAGGTGAGGACAAGGAGGATTCCAGTTTGGGGACAGCAAGTGAAAATGAACAGACTTGGGAGATGGAGAGTTATATAAGAGGAACAGCAAGGAGACCAGTATCATTGGATTGTAGTTTACATAGAGAGGCATAAAGTATAAGACCGAAAAGTTAAGAAGGGACCTACAGGGTTTTAAATGCCAAACAAAGCAGATTGTATTTGATCCTTGTAGTAATAAGGAACCACTAGAGTTTATTGAATAGAGGTGTAACATAGTCAGACATCTGCTTTAGAAAGATCACTTTGACAGTTGAAGGATGGATTGGAGTGGGGAGACACTTGTGGCCAGAAACTAACCAGCAGACTTTTACAAGCATGAGGTGATGAGGGGGCTGCATTAAGCTGGTGGCATTGTCGGAGAACATAAATGAGCATATATGATAAATGTTTTGAAGATAGAAATGGACAGGACTTGGCAACAGATCATTGGATATAGAAGGTAAGAGTGAACAACTAAGGATGATACCTAGGTTGAAAGCCTGGGTGACTGATGGAAGATAATGCCTTTAGCAGTAATAAAGAAGTTAGGAAGAGAGGGGGTTTTGGAGAGAAAGATAATGAGTTCATTTTTGTATATGGTGAGTTTAAGATGTTCACAGAACATCGTTTGAAAATGTGCAAAAGGCAACTGGAGTTGCAAGCCTGGAGATCGGAAAAGATACAAGGGCTTTGATATGAGAATAATCTGCATGGAGACAATAGTTGAGTCCATGGAATCTGACAAAATCACTAAATGAAGTAATATAAAGGAAGAAGAGAAGAGGACCTAAGAAAGACCCTCAGGGAGAACACTGAGTGATAATAGGAACAACCTGGATGAAGGTCCAGCAAATGAGACAGAAAAGGATCAGTCAGACAGGTAGGAGGAGAACCAGGAGAGGAGAATAATATTAAGAGATTATAAAGAGAAAAGAGCATCAGGGAGAAGAGGGTTATTGACAGTGACAAATGCTACAGACAAGTCAAGAAGGATGAAGATTGAGGAAAGGTTATTAGATTTGGCAATGAAGAGGTCAATGATAACTTTTCAGAGAGTTTCCATTTAATGATGAAGCCAGAAATCAGACTACAGAGAGTTTAGAAACAGAACAAAGTAGAAGGAAGCGGAGGCACCAATTTTAGATAGCTTTTTCAAGGAATTTAGCCAAAAAATGGAAGAGAAAGGATAACTAGAGGGGAAGGACAGAAAAAAAATAGTGTTTTCTTGGGTTTTTTTAAAGAATGAGAGAGACATGGGCATGTTTGTAAGTAGTAGGGAATCAGTTAGCCAGGGAAAGATGGGAAATTAGTGAGAGATTACAGATGATAGAGGGCAGTTGGCACAGGGGATGGAGTGCCAGGCCTGGATTCAGGAAGGCTAATCTTCCTGAGTTCAAATCTGGCCTCAGATTTACTAGCTATGTGACCCTGAGCAAATCACTTAACCCTGTTTGCTTCAGTTTCTTCATCTATAAAATGAGCTGGAGAAGGAAATGGTAAACCACTTCAGTATCTTTTCCAAGAAAATCCCAAATGGGGTCACAAAGAGTAGGACACCACTGAAAAATAACTGAAAGGGATAATAGAAGGGACAAATTTCTGGGATGGAATGGTATTGAGTTCACGTAGAGGAGTTTACTTTCATAAAGAGAAGGGCAGCTAGCCAACTTCAGGACACTGAAATGTAGTACACTTCTAGTGTACCAACATTTTTAAGATGGAATCACATACTCTGGTCTTCCTTCTCAAAGCTCAGCATTATATAAATAGATAAAAACATAGTTGATAGATAAATAAAGATATCTATGACCTTGGGAAAGTCGTATAACCTCCCTAAGCCTCAGTTTCTTTGTGTAAAAGTGAGGTGGTTTGATCAGATAGTCTTTAATCTGCATTTGTGTTTTATGTGTGCGTGATGTATTATTATACACTTACCATCTACCATGACATCTCCTAAGGATGAAATAACTACTGAAACTTATCTTTAGTTTTTGTTCAGTTGTTTCAGTCATGTCCAACTCTTTGTGTCCCCATTTGGGGATTTTCTTGGTAAAGATACTGGAGTGGTTTGGCATTTCCTTCTCTAGCTCATTTTACAGATAGGAAACTGAGTCAAACAGAGTTAAGTGACTTGGCCAAGATCACACAGCTGATAGCAGATTTACATTCATGAAGATGAGTCTTCCTGACTCCAGGCCCACTATTCTATTCACTGTGCCACCAGCTGCCACTGTGTCTTTAGTAGGACAACAATAATGGTATCTTTCTAGGTAACTAATTTTTGAAAACTGAGTGTTTCCAGTAATAGAAGACTGGACCTCATTCTGTCTCCACAAAAATTTTGCAGCTCAGTATACTTCAGTCAACTAATACCACAACTCCAGGATTAAAATAACATACTCCAAGTAGTACTCTTTAACCATTAATGACTTTAGCAAATTTTGCTTAGTTAAGCATATGTTTCTCATATTATATCATAAGGCACAATGATTTGTACCAAAATATATCCAAAAATAATCTTTTAATGTTACCAGTTGCTATTTTTTCCAATTACCCTACAAGATAGTAAGGACCCTGTACTGATCCATATTATATTTAGGGGAGAATTGACTTGGGGTAAGAAGTCATTACCTAGGATCTGTTGTAATAATACATCCATCCACTGTCTAATTCACAATAAGCAAATCTGCTCACAATATGTAACTATTCATTCAATCCCATTGCCCATCTTATCCTGGATCCTGGATCATTCCTCACATCCCAAGACAGTTCAGGTCAGAGGGGAGTAGAAAGCATATAAAATTATTCTTTGTCTAATCATGAAATTGGCCACACTTCGGTTGCCCTGATAAAGGTTAGCATCGTCTATAATGTGATGCAATGTCATCAAATTAACTGGAACATCTAACAGATGTGCCATGTGGTGATTCATGAAGGGGCAGAAACTTAAATAGCAGCTATTTATATGTTAATTAACAATGTGACATACTGATAGATTTCTGTCATCAGTCTATGCACATAATCTATTGCTATTTTTTTTTAATTTTCTCCATATACAAGAGGGAAGAGTTGCCCTCCCTGGCCCTCTTTTAAGTATAGACATGCAAATTTATACCATTCCATGATCTCATTAATGAGGAGATATCATTGATGCCAAGAATAAAGATTGTTTTATTTTATGGCATAATAATAATCATATAATTTATCATCAGTGTCTTATGAAGATCCTAACAGTTTTTCCAGAATCATCTTTGCAATCCTCAAAGGATACCTCAGAGAATGCTAGATAAGCTACATGTAAGTATATGTGTGTGTTTAGCTGATCTAGTGTTATATAGTTAAAAATAATCTATATACCAATATATCTATATATATAGTTATGCCTATTTAAATATATGTTCCTAGTTATATATAAGGAAAGAGATCAGGACTAACCTTGTGACTTAATTGGTATTGGAGTCTCTGACATAAAGAATCTCTACCAGTTCAGGTCAGGACCTTCTTAGCAAATTACAGTCTTAAAGAGTGCCTAAATGTTAGGTGACTTGCCTAGGGTAACACAGCCTGGATGAATCAGAAAAACAGCTTCAATACAGGTCTTCCTGTTGACTCCCTTTTTCTTTCTGCATATGTGTATATCTATGTGTACAAATATATTACATAGTTATACATATAGCTTATGTTATATTTTCATAGATACATAGAATTTAAATGATTATTAATAGATGCACAAAAGGTTGAAAGTTTTTATTTAAATTCACCCAGAAAAGCTGAGATATAGCTAAGCATACGTCCTCATTTTCCAAAGTAAAAATGTGGATACAAAAATCATCTTAAATATAAAATTAATATTCTAAAGCATTTATTAAAATTTACATTAATTATTAAAGTAATGAATGTGGGAATCATCTCTCCTATTACTGGTCATAAGTTAGTCATTAACAATTATTATAAAGATATTACTTTTTATTTGTTTTTCTTTGGCTCTCCTTCACACTTCTTCCCCTGAAACATGCAAATACATATATACATACACAAAGAGAGAGACAGAGAGAGAGATCACACACACACACACACACACACTCACACACCCCAGAAAAATTCTCAAATGGAATGCTGCTAATAAGTTTGCAGTAAATGATAAGTGTAACTCAGTTTAAAATAAGACTCTGTCCTTTCTTTCCTAAGACTTGACACATTCGTTTTCATCACTAGAGATCATGCACTCCAATCATTTGGAAAATTGATGTGATCTGGAAGCATTTTGATAAGGGGCTCATGAACTTATCTGAACTCTACCATTTGCAGCAAATATCCTCTAAATGGTGTCCTTTGCGGTAAGCTGTCACCTACACCAAAGAAATGAAAAACAACCCATACACAAAACATAAATATTTGAAGTTGAATTTATTGGAATTAAATCTTGGTGTGTGGTTAACTGGCCTTCAGTCTAAAATGGGAAGGAACAGAACTTTCCATTTCACATAGTCCTCCAAATTGAGGATCATAAAGTCAGCCCCTAAACTCAAGAAAAAGGTAGACCTACAGTGGCAGAGTTCTTTCTCTGACCCCAGAGCAGGTTCATGGACTCAGTCCTAGGAGCTCAAAACAGGGACAAGTAGGCAGTGCTGTCACTTTCAATCTGTAATGCCTTCTTGCTAGCTAATGGGAAATGGGACCATCTGCCATCTGTGGGACCTTTGCTCAGGGACAAGTCAGTAGTTTTGATGCCTAGGCTCAAGTCATGGTCTAGAGCAGAGGTTCCCAACCTTATTTGGCCTACTGCCCCCTTTTTTTAAAAAAAATTACTCAGCACACCATTGGAAATCTACTTTCTTTAACACTTTAATGTTTTTTTACATCATTTAAATTTTTTACATCATTTGAATGTGTATACAATATTTTTAAATGATACATCTTAAATTTAATAATTTATTGTAAATTTATGGTTTTTCTGCATTGAAATTTTGATGATGCAGTATTGTGTTTGTAACTATATCATATTGTAAGCAAGTCATTACATGCTGTGACATACTTGCCTGCCAACATTTGCTTTTTAAGGCCTGTTGGTGATCAGTTATAACTTGCATTTTGTGTGTTTATTTGGAAAATAATGTAGTCACTACAACTTTAACTCTGTTATGCAACAGATGAAACATCCTAATGGTCTTTCAAATTCTTCTTCTCTTCTCTTCTTTCTTTATGCTTCCATTGTCCCTTATTATTATTCAATTCCCCCCCAGTTGCACCTGAGGCTACTATCGCCCCACCTTGGATCACTCCAGCACCCCCTGGGGGCAGCATTGCCCACTTTGGGAACCTATGGTAGAGCCTGGAAAGCCCAAAATGATAGCAATCATCCCCTTCCCTCTATTAGAAAATATCATAGAGTCCACTGAAAATTTGTAGCATCACCCCCTGCAATCCTTAAAGAACACACCACGCATATTACAGAAAACTCAGAAGATAGGAAGAAAAAAAGGATTTTTAATGAAATAGAGAACTTCCAAGTATTGCTGATGAAAAGACCAGAGCCAATAGAAATTTTTAAATATAAACCTGGAAGTCAAAATCACTCAGAAGAGAAGTTATAAGGATGCAGTGTTTATATTCTATTAGGGGGGGGGGTTGTTCCCTCAAAAACCTAGTGTTGTCAGAAAAGAAGTCAAAAGGAGGCCTTAGAATGCTCTATTTTTTTTTCTTTATGGTTTGATGAATTTAAAAGAAGAAAAGGGAAAGAGAGGGAAAAGAATATCCTAAGGGGGAAAGGGGGTGGGGGAATGATGGGTAAACAACTGATACAAGCAGAGAGCACAAGAGTCTACAAATGAGGAAGAAGTAAGGAGACACATAAACTTCATTTTCATTTGAACTGGTCAAAGAAGATTAGGACACACATACACACACACACACACACACACATACACATTTACACACGTATAAAGCACTTGGTATAGAAATACATTCAACCTAACAGGGAAAGAAAAGGTAACAGGAAGAGAAAAAGAGACCAATAAGAGAAAAATTAAATTCAGGAGGGAATAATTATAAGCAAAATAAACCTTATGCTCAGAGAAAGGTAAAGAAGAATTAAAAAGAGGGGGAAATGTTAAGAACCTGGGATAAAGAGGAGTCAAGGAGCAAAAAAAAATGTATAAGAGACTACAATGAAGAGAAATATACAATTAATAATCATAACTACAAATGTAAGTGGAACGAACTCATCCATAAAATAGAAAAGGATAGCAGGATGTATTAAAAAATAGAATTCAAGAACATGTTGTTAAAAACACACACACACACACATTTCAAACATAAAAACTCACCCAGTTAAAATAAAGAATTGTAGCAAATCTATTATGCTTTAATCAAACTAAAAAATAAAATGGGTGGTATTCATGATCTCAGGCAAGGCAACAGCAAAAATAGAATTGATTAAAACTGATAAGCAGGGAACACAGATTTTGCTACAAGGTACCATTTTGATGCTTAACATATATAAACTGAATGGTAAAGCATCTAAATACTTAAAGGAAATGTTAAATGAGTTGCAGAAGAAATAGACAGCAAAGCTGTGAGTGGAGACCTGAATGTACCCCCATTCACAGGCAAATGAAAGACATAGACAAACCTAATCAAAAATACAAATAAGAATAAAATTGAGAACCTGAATATGAATTTTTAAAAGTTAGATAGTTAGAATTCTGGAGACTATCAAATGGAAATAGAAAAGAACAGAAATGTTCATCATCTATGCATGACACTTTTAGAAAAATGACTAATACACTATTAAAACCATATAGAAATGCAAAAAAGTGATATTTTTATCCTTAATGATCACAATTAAAATATTTATATAGTAAAGGAGCATTGAAGAAAAAATTAAAATTAACTAATTAAATAATTTAATCCTAGTGAATTAGTGAGTCAGAGAACAAGCCATTAAAAATGTTACATGATTTCTCTAAAGATAATGACAACACATGTGCATGGTGGCACACGCTGATAATGCTTACTACTGGTGGACTTGAGTCTGGTAGATGTTTGAGCTCAGGAATTCTGAGCTGCAATAGTGCTAAAACCAAACAAGTGTCCATACAGAGACTGGTATCAATATGATGAGCTCCCAAGAAGAGAATAAGGGGATACACTTCCTACCTAAGGTCAGGCAAATCTTCCCAGGTCAGAAACAGAGTAGGTCAAAGCTTCTGTGCAACTCAGCAATCAAATCTGCTGCCCATGAGTGGTCACTGAACTTACAACCTGGGTGAAATAAATGGGTGGAATCAATCTCAAAGGATAAATGATAGATAATAAATAAATTAGACACATACATTCATACATACATACATATAAAGTATCAACAACAGTGAGACAACATACCAAAATTTGGGGGACACAGCCAAAGCAGTCCTCATGAGAAAATGTGTAACTCTAAACACTTTAATTAACAAAAAAAGATGAAGACCAGGTCAAATCTTTGGATATATTATGAAAAACATGAAAAAAAAACTATGTAAAACTTAATCATATTTAAAATTAAATTTCAATTTCAATTAAATATTAAAATATAAATCCTAAAAAAATTGTTGAAATCAGAAATTTTAATTGATCAATAAATAAAGCTATGAACTTTCTAAAAAAGAAATGTCATCAGCTAATTTATTTTTTTGAAAAAGAGGAAGACAAATTTCAAGTACCAAAAATAAAAGAAGAGAATTCATGACAAATGAATGAAAAATAGAGGATATTATTATTATTATTTTGTCCTACTATTTTCCAATAAAATCAGCAACTTAAATAAAATGAATAAATATTTACAACTTACAAAATACCCATGTTAACAGAACAAGAATCAGGAAATTTGAAGAACTCAGTGGGGGGGGGGAGGATGAACAAGCCATAAATTAACTCCCAATGGAAAAAGGGAGAAAGAACCTGGGAACAGATGGATTTGCATGCAAATTCTATCAAAATTCAAAGAAAAGTTAATCCTACTATTAAAAATTATTTCCACAAATAGAAAATACGGGCTTCTAATTTTTTCTAAGATACAAATATCATCTTGGTACATAAACCAGGGAAAGTCAAAAGTGGAAAAGAAAAAATATAAACCAGTATCCTTAATGAACCTCATTTTTTTTAATTTGATGGCAAAGAGGCCATGTCAATACATCAAAAGATTATACACTATGACAAGGTTGGATTTATGGCAGGAATACAGGCTTGGTTCAATATTAGAAAAACTATAAACATAATTGACCCTATTAATCCTCATATAATATGAACTCAAACTTCAGAGCCCAGAATAGAACACAATACTTCAGAGGTGGTCTGCCTAGGGCCAAATACAAAGCAACTTTCTTCCTGGAAGCTATGCCTCTCTTAATGTAATCCATTAGCTTTTTGGGTTGCAACATCACATTACTGACTCATACTGAGATTTCAGGCCAGTAAAATCCTCAGATATATTTCAAGCAGCTGTCTAACTATACTTACCCTTGCTTACACTTCTGAAGTTGATTTTTTAAAATCCATATATAAAATTTTACATTTATGACTACTGAATTTCATCTTATTTAGTCAACTGATCTACCCCGTCCTGACCTTTTTGGATCTTGAGTCTTACTTCCAATGTGTTAGCTATACCTATCAGATTTGTGACATCTGCAAAGTTGGTTTGCAAGTCACTTAAGCTGTATTTCCTCTGTTGTATGGCTATAAGTAATAGAACACCAGTCCCCAAAATATTCATTTTGCCAGAGGACAATGGTGAATTATATGGTAAGGGGGATAGCCTACCCATCTTTGATGACAGAGGAAACATCCATATCAGTGAAATCACAGATCCACTTGAATTGAACAATATGATTTATGAGTAACTTTGAGATCTATTGTTCTATAATGCTCCACCAGCCCATGTCCATAACTTCCTTCATGGCTCAGTTCAAAAGTCATTTATTCTAAGAAACATTCCTTTAATGATTGATCCCATCCCATTCTAGTCATTCCATCATTTAATGGCTCATTAACACCTACATTTCACCCTGTGTCTTTTTTTTTCCCTTTGCGGTTGTTTTGTCATTTTGTTCATGCCTTCTCTGTCTCCTCCAATTTAATTTTTTTTTTGGCAATTGGGGTTAAGTGACTTGCCCAGGGTCACACAGCTAGTGTCAAATGTTTGGTCTGAAGCCACATTTGAACTCAGGTCCTCCTGACTTCAGGGTAGGTGTTCTATCCACTGTGCCACCTAGCTGCCACTATCCCCAATTTGATTTCAAGCTTTTTTATGGCAGGGATTTTTTTTTTCATTCTATTCTATCATTTCAGGACTACCTACTACAATTATTTTCACATAATTGGCATTAAATAACTGGTTGCTTACTGAGAGGAAGTCATGGTTTGAGGTATTAAGAAGGAACACAAGCACTAAGGACCACATCAAGCAGTTATCCACAAACATCAAAGCATATGACTTTTCAGCTATTCAGTCTCATGGGCAAGTGTGGCCACTGACTCAGACATATTATGGAATGTATACCCTAGTCAGGGCCCAGAACTTTGAGTCTGTCCTTATATCTATTGCTGTTCCTTAGCAGATTCTCAGTGACCAAATGAAATGAGGCTCTTTGGAACAATCAATTAGTAGGCACCCCAATGCCTCAATGCCCTTTATCAACCAAAAAGCAACATTATTAAGACAGCTCTTGCATACTTTCCATCTAAATGAAGCTGCCTAAAACAGTTGATGGTTTCTAGTAGGTAGCCAGGTCAACTAAGTCAAACATGGAGTCTCTTCTGTCACCTAGGATATAGCAACAAAACCATTCTCACACTTTTTAATAATACAAGCATATTAAAATTAATATATACACAGAAAGTACTTTGGACCTTTGTTGTTCTAACATAAAAGTTACCATTTTTAATGAGGTTCTTTTAACTTGCCTTTGCCTTTCATTTGTAAAAATGGACAGAATTATGTTGTATTGGTCACTTACAGCATAAAAATCTTTAAAATATCAATAATGATCTTTAAAATATCCATATCATGAATATGGAAGCAACGTGGCTTCAGAATTAGGAAGATAAGCCCTATCTCTGACCCTCACTGGCTATGTGATCCAAGGTAAGTCACTTAACCTCTTAGGTTAAGGTAATTTTCAATGAGTTGTAGTGTAGGTGTCAATCTGCATTGGTAGAGGAAGTTTCCTTGTTGGGAATTTCTTGTACCTTTAAAATAAAATGTCTGATCTAAATGTTCTTTAATCTACGAATATTTTTTAAATTAATATTATTAAAATACTAATCATTTGGACATTTGAGAGACAACATGATATTCTGGAAAGAACACGATTTTGAAAGAAGAGGAGCGCATTTCACATCTTGGTTATGCCATTTATGACTTGTATGACTCCAGATAAGTCATTTCACCTCAATTCAATTATTGATAAAAATTAAGTTTGGAATAAATGAGCTCCAAAGTGTCTTATAGCTTTAAATCCTAGAATCTTAGTAGAAAGCTCAGAATCTACCCCACCCCCAATTAATCACTAAATGCCCAGACTTGAATCAATCAAGCCAAAGTAAACTATATATAAATAAAAAGCTAGGTGTAAATAAATAAATAAGTAAAAAATAAATGAATGAATGTGAAAGAATCTAAAGAGTTTGGGGTCATTGAATGAAAGCAAATGATGCCACACTTCAAATATTGTACAACTGATTGAAGAGAATAAGTTATACTTCATGGGACATATATAAAAAAGGAAACCAGTTCAGAAATTTGAGTTCAGTATTAAGCCAGTCTATCAGTAAGAGAATTCCATCAGCCCCTAACTGGGTATTGCTTGGGGGAAGGAGAGAGCTATTCTTCCTATCCCACCCCTCAGAAAACTCTTTTAGCTTGGGAGTACCTTCAATAGTCCTTCAGCTGGATGATCCAATAGGTAGAGCTCCAGCCTGGAATCAGCAAGACCTGAGTTCAAATGTGAGTGCAGACATTTAGTAGCTATGTGACTCTGTGCAAGTCACATAACCTCTGTTTGCCTCAGTTTCTTCATCTGTAAAATAAGAATAATAATAGCATCTACCTGCCATAGCTCTGTGAGTCAAATGAGATAATAATTGTAAAGTTCTTAGCAGTGTGCTTGGTACATAATAAGCACTATATACATGTTAGCTATTATTATTGTTATCATTGTTATAGCAGCCATTAGAGTAGTAATGACTGGGAATGGAGGAAATAGATAAAGATGGTGATAACAATAGCATCAGGAAATTAGACTCTTCATTTTGGAGAGAATGCTGATTCTGAACTCTAAAAGGGCATAAATTCTAGAGGCTCAGCATAAAAGCTATACTTAGGGGCACCTAGGTGGTGCAGCGGAAAGAACACGGGCCCTGAAGTCAGGAGGACCTGAGTTCAAATCCGGCCTCAGACCAAACATTGACACTTACTAGCTGTGTGACCCTGGGCAAGTCACTTAACCCCCTGGGCAAGTCACTTAATCCCCAATTGCCTAAAAGGGAAAAAAAAAAAGCTATACCTAAGGGGAATATCATAGGGAGTCTACAAAGGGAGAAAAAGAACTTCCAGTAACCAGGAGTTATGAGGTACACTTTTAACATGTTCTCTACGTGTCTTACTACCATCATACTCTAAGTTTGAGCACACTCCTCTGTGCCACACTGTGTGCCCTCAGTTTTCGGGGGGATATTATTTTTGTAACAACTATCTTTGTTCTACTTATTTACCAAATTTCTTTCTAAAAGCAAATTAAGTTCATGCAATGATCAGGGCACCCTGGTGGGGGACCATGAGTAATAGGAATAGAACATACAATCCTTAGGGTTATACTCAGAATTCACAGGGAAAAAGTATTCAATCTTCTACTGGGTACGTGGCCTGCCAGTATGAAAAGGAAATGGAGTTCACTGTGGTTTGGAGCTTGGGTGGGATATGGGGGTAAATAGGAGAAAAAGATGTACTATGCTAGGAAACACTGAATCTTTAACTTGAGCAAGAACAAGAAGACATTTGGTCCCTTCCCCCTGCATCTAGGAAAGTCTGGATTAAAACCACATAAGCAATAATGTAAAAACATAATTTATTCATGACTTGTTGGACCACATGCTGAGTCTGGTTTTCAGTTACCCCAGGCTCTTTAAAATTTTCCTCTTTAAAAAATAATATCCTAAATGTATTATTGTTCATCCACCATGCACATAAAGGTTATTTTTTTATTTAGCTCAGAGTACAAGGAATGAGGTTTATATTTTTAACAAAGCTTTATTGCAGAGAAGTTGATTAAGCATCAATATAGCTCATTTACCAATAAAATGATACTTTATAAACATAGTAAAAAATGATATTCATTTGAAGTCCTTTATGAATCATCAGAAAAGCTTCATAGCAGCTATAAATTACAAATCTAATTGATAGGGTAGAAATGTGTTGATAGAGATATCATTAGCCCATTTAAAAGTATATATGTATATGCATGTGTATTCCTTTTTTTCTAGAGCTAATCCCACATGAAATTAATTATCCACTTTTTAAGAAAAGGGATAAAGTGAGGATGAGGTAAGAGCGAAAGAAGTTTGGTCTTCCTCTTTGTCTTAGAGCTTGGTCTGAAAGGTCTGGAAAGATTTTTGGAGATATAATAACGGGAGAATCATTTGATTGGCAAGACAGTGGAATTGACATTTTCTAAATATAGGGTAACAAAAGCCGATTATATAAAAGTCAGAAATACTGCATAAAATCAAAACTTCATGAAATAACATAGAACAACTGAGCTATTTAGAGCTCTCATTCAGCATCCTGACCCCAACCCTATGCTGCCAACTGATCAAAGTCAGTACAAATAACTTCACAGGCTAGTGTTTCAAGGGAAAACTGTGGGGGTCACTGTCCCTACCTATGTATTGATTTGGTTTGATTCTTTTCACACTTTACAAGTGTTAGAAGAAAATGATTCCTTATCAAGACGGGAAGAACAAAAAAAAAGTGGAAGAACTTGGGGTTTCCATGATATTCTAGGATGAGCCTAATTCTGGTAGTTTAAATTTAGTATCCTAACAAAACTAGACACTTGTAGGCCGTTTAATGGTAAACAACAAAGACATAAAAATAACAATAGCTTATATTTATTTAGCACCTTAAAGTTTTATAAATATTTTATCATTTGATCCTCACAAGAACCTGTGAGGTAAGTGTTTTATTGTCCCCATGATACAATTGAGGAAACTGAGGCAGACAGAGGTCAAGTGATTTGCCCAGAGTCACACAGATCTACTTATCCTGATTTCCTAGTATGGTGGTTGCAGTTGTTGTCCTTCGTTCTCAAAGAGGACCAAAATCACACCACTAAATTGGGGCAAAGGTACAGTGTGTCTGACTGTGGATGATCAGACCAATACAAGTTTCAAAAGCTCTACCACAGGTCAAGTACAAATAGTTCACGTGAACTTTTTTTATTTATGTTCTGTTTATGTTCACATAAACATAAATTTGCTCATCTCATGTTTCCTTTGAGCTAATGCAATTCTGCCTTACTCACAGAGCATAAGACCTTTGATGAAGGCACAGCATGCTGGGTGGCCCTGTGCTAGTATAGTTATTCAGAGAAATCTTGAAAGTGATCTTGTATTGCTTCTTCTGACCTCCAGAAGCACTTACTTTATGTAAGTTGTCCATAAAATAGTCATTCTGGCAAGTGTACATTTAACATTAGAACAAATTTGTGCTCTGTGCAGCAGAGTTTGAATACTTAGTAGTTCAGCTCAAGAAAAGACCTCTGCGTCCAGTAATTTATCTTGGCTGGCGATCTTCAGAATCTACCTAAGAAAATTCAAATGGTAGTGATTCAGCATCCTGGCACGGTGCTGGTATGCTGTCCAGATTTCACAGGCACACAACAATGAGGTCAATGCAATACCTCCATAGACTTTCAGTTTGGTAGGCAAACTAATACCTCTTCTTTCCTATACTTTCCCTCCCAAACACTGAGATAGGTCTGGCAATGCATGCATCAACCTCATCATCTATGTGTACCTCCCTGGAAAATATACTGTGAAGGTAAGTGAATTTGTACACAGTATTCAAAATTTCTCCATTTGCTGTAACCAATGGTTCCATGGATGGATGGTGTGGTGCTAACTGGTGGAGAATCTCTTTTCTTGGAGTCAATTGTTAGGCCCAAAGTAGCACAACTGGCAGAGAACTGCCAATGAGGCATCTCAGCCTCAGTCGCTGTACTGGATGCATAATCATCGGCAAACAAAAATTCATGTGCCAAAGGTCAGATCTCCAAAGGTTGTGTACAGACCTATTTTCTGCTCCTGGCATTTCTCTTGGAGTTTTTGGGCAGCAAACACCATATAGACCGTTCCTTAGCCCTTTCTGAAGTCATACTGGCTCTTGGGTAGATGACTATGCTTCAGGTACAGGATCAGCTTATTAAGGAATACTCTGGAAAGAATTTTGGCCAGCAATGACTAAGAGAGAGAACCCTCTGTGATAGTCACAGGACAATTTATTTCCTTTTCCTTTATAGAGATGGAAATGGAGGCATACTTGAACTACTGGGAGATAACCTCTTATTACCAAATAACCCAGAAAATTTTAATCAGTGTTTGTATGAGCAGTGGATCCTCTATCTTGTAAATCTCAGCTGGAATAGAATTAGCACCAGGGACTTTGCCACATGAGAGAAGCCTAACGGCATTCAAAACTTCATTGATTGATGACAGTCTGTTGAGAACACTATGAAAGTGTACAGCTCTCTCTGTAGGATCATGTCCTTAACACTAATCAATGTGACTCCATCAGCGCTTAGTTGGGATGTACCATTGGTCTTTGTCCCATAAATAGCCTTCAGGGGATTATAAAAGCACTTTGAATTGTTACAATCTATGTAAAGCTGAATTTCATCTGCCTTCTTAATGTCTTTTGACTCATGCACAAGTTGGATTTAAGCAAGGCAAAGTTGCACAATGTATTGGCCTCACTCTCTCTTTCAGCATCATCAGAATCCAGTGAAAGAACAAAAGTCAAGAAGACTGGTGATGGCTTGGGATATAGTGGATGACTTTGGCATCTTCAATGTCTAACCAAGCTCTAAACACTCCATAGTGCCTGCTTCAGCCATTTTCAGCCATTGTAACAAATTATTTTAACTGCACTCGAGAAGTGTCCCCATGCCTGGGGTAAAGAACCCCCTAGCTCACACATGGATTTGAGACCCCCTCAGTTAACCTCACCTCAGTTTAGCCCATCTGCCAAAATAGTTTACCACAGTGTGACTGTGGCACATGCTACAGCTTCTTGGAGACACAAATTGAGAGTGGAGTGAATCAGGTGGATACCACACATGGAAAGGAGCCCTGAAAAGGACTCAGCAGCCCTCACACGATAAGTACTAGTCTTCCCTGTACACCCTTACACTCCAATCTACCAGAAAAACCTCCAAGAGATCACAGTTCCCCAGATCTTCCTAGAACCTTTTGTATTCAGGTAAGGAAAAAGTGATCTTTCCCCAAGCCAACCAAATATCAAGGAATGACTTAATACCTTTTAAAGGAAAAAACTAACCTAACCTACCTAGAGAAGTTAGGATATTGCACCTACCACACTCTAATCCTTGGTGTTAGGGTCCTTAAAGTCTTCTAGACAACCTTCCGCTACATAAATGACTTCATCTTTTACTGTCTATCATGATTTCTATTATTCAAGAAAATAAATACAGGCATCACTAAAAGAGAAAGAGAAAAACTAAAACAGAAACATAATAAAAAAAAAGAAAAGACAAAACAATGTAATAATTCTCTAAAAGAATGGCTGAATCCAGGGAGTAATAAGAATGATCCTGTGTTTAAATAATCTATTCCAAGTGGTGAATGATAATAAATTTTAATAGTTCACAGTGGTTCCTCAATGTAAAAAGAGAACCGTAAGTAGAAGCAGTACCAGGAACATTAAGACAAAGCAAATATGATGATAATTCCTACAGTCACCAATTCTTACCGTGAATCTGGGAGAATTACACTTTCACCCAATTAATGTGCCCTGGCCCTCCAGCCAGGACCTCTCACTCCTTGGGAGCCCCCATACATGAGGGGAGTAAAACATACAATGTTCGCCCCCCCATGAGAGGCCTCTAAAGGACTGTCCCCTTCTTCTATGGGAGCTGATTAAATATTTTCACTTTCAAAAAAAGGATACATGACCTAGATATAGAGTAACTACAAGAAAATTAGAGGAACATGAAACATATTATTTATCAGACTTATGGATAAGTGAATAATTTATGGATAAACAAGAGATAGAATGCAAAGTTAAGTGTAAAATGGATGATTTTAATTACATTAAAAAGGGTTTATATAAATGAAACAAATGTAGCCAAGATCAGAAGGAAAGCAGAAAATTGGAGGGGGGGGATTTTATAGATAATTTCTCAGATAAAGGTCTTATATCTAAAATATATAAAGAACTTTGTCAAATCTATAAAAATTGGAGTCATTCACCAAATGATAAGTGGTCAAAAAATATAAACAGGCAGTTTTCCAATGAAGAAATCAAAACAATTTATAGTCATATGATCTCTAAATAATTATTGATTAGAGAAATGCAAATTAAAACAACCTGGAGATATCATTTTATACTTACCAGATTAGCTTAAATTATTGAAGGGGAAATTGAAAAACGTTGGAAGGGATGTAGAAAAATTGAGTCATCAATTCATCGTTGGTGGAATTATGAACTGATCCAACCATTTTTGAAAGCAATCTGGAATTATGCCCAAAGAGTTATTAAACTACCTATAGCCTTTGACCCAGCAATGCTGTTACTAGGTTTATTTCCACAGATAATCAGGAAAAAAGGAAAATATATGGCATCTCTCTTTGTGGTGGCAAAAAACTAGAAATTGCAGGGATGTTCATCAATTGGAGAATAGCCAAACAAGTTGTGGAATGTGATTGTGATGGAATACTACTGTGCTCTAAGAAATGATGAGCTCAATGATCTCAGGAAAACATGAAAAGACTTGCACAAAATAACAAAAGGAGAAATGAGCAGAACCAAGGGAACATTGTATACAGTAATAACAATATTGTTTTAAGAACAACTTTGAGAGAATAAGTTGTTTTGACTATTATAAAGATCCAAATTAACTCTAAAGTACATATGAAAAAAGATGCTCTCTGCATCCAGATAAAAAACCGATAAATAGAAGTATGTATAGAATAATTTTACATATATGTATGTGTGTGTATATATATGCATATATATATGTATGTATTTATTAGGGATGAAAAAATAAAAAAGAAATTTACATGATAACTTTGTTGTGTATTTAAAAGGAATAGCAAGTTATATATAGTAGGTATGCAGTTTCATGTGCAATCATCTTTTTTATTGTACTATGTGATGGAAATGCTTGTTTTATTCCATAAATTAAAAATAAAATAAATTTTAAATAAACGCTTTCCTTTGTTGCCTTAAAATATGTTCTTTACCAACAGTGCTGCTCTTTGGTCATTCAAGCTTTTCCTGGGCAAGAGTTGTACCATGATCACTGGGTGTTACGCTGGTAGAAATGTGGAACAGCCAATCAGCACCATATTATGGTAATCAATGAGATAAGTTGGGCTTACCTTTTGCCACTGCATGTGCCAGTGCCCACTTTTCTGTGCTGTAATGTGGGAACTGATCTGCTGTCTGCTACTGCTGGGGCCTGGGTCTTTGCCTACTGATATTGATTGATGCTGGGGCTTGTTTGTCTTCCCTCCATCCACTTACATTGATATCATATCTCTGTCTACTGTCCCCTAGCCAGTGCCTCCCATGCTTTTGCCCCACTACCCAGAGGCCCATGTTTCTGTTTGCTAACCCCAGCCACATTTCTGGGGCCCACATCTCTGCCTTCTGGTCTCTCAGCCAGAGTTAATTGCTACCGCTCTGCCAGGGCAAGATAACTACAACTACTAGGGCCTGAACTCACCTGCCCTATACTGGGACAATATTGCTGTAGGTCTGGAGTACCACTGGGCTGCCTTTGTTGGTACCTGATGCTCATGCTAGAGGAAAACACAAAGCAGTACAAAAGATAACAAAGCCAGAGACTGCTCTTGTCCAGTGTGTAGGCTCTATCTCCCATAAGATAGATAGATAATAGTCACCATTTTTGCTGGGGTTACCCCTGGGAACTTTCCTTTTCTGCTTTTCAGGGCCCTTCTGTGGAAGCTCCAAAGAGAGAATTATAGTTCACAGTTTGGGGTGCCCATTGCTTGGGAAACGGCTAAACAGAATATAGCATATGAATATACAAAGTATTCCTACAGAGTTAAGAAACCACAAATATGAGGTATTCAGAGAAGCATATGGACTTGTAAGAATCAATTCAGAGGGAAGTTCACTGCACAGAACCAAGAAACAACAATAGCAATGTAAGTGGAAAAATCCGTAAAAATAAAACTTAATACCATATTTTAAAAAATGTGGCAGTGAAGCAGAGATTTCTCATTGCTCCTGAGGAACTGGTGAGACTTGGACTCTCATTTCCAGGGAATTCATTTGTATCAAAGCTTGTAAAGGATGGAGGACATGCTTCTGACCTAACTTGGGATTACCAAAGTTACTGCAAGAATGTATCTATCACTGAAGCTTGAGGAAAGTGAGATAGGGATTTCCTTCCTTTTCTCTGCAAGTATTTTGTCATCCTGTATAAGCATTTCTCTACTGAACAGTTCTCAGTGCTCTAGCATCTATATTTTCAAGCCACAGAGCAGTGTTTCATACTTTACCATTTCCCAATCAACTGGCATCTACTTTATTTCCAGTTCTTTGCTACCACAAAAAAGTGCTGCATAAATTATTCTACAAATTTGGGTCCTTTCTCTCTGACCTCTTTGAGGAATATGCCTAGCAGGAGGATCCCTTGGCAAAAGAGTTTGGACATTTTAGTCACTTTATTAGCATAATTCCAAATTGCTTTCTGGAATGGTTGGACCAATCCACAGCTCCATCAGAGCATAAGTGTACCCTCTGGGTTCCCACAGACCTTCCAATATTAATTATTCCCATATTTTGTCATCACTGCTATATATATAGTGCTAAATCAGAGTTTAGATAAGCATTTCTCTTATTATTGGTGATATAAATTTAGTTATTATGATAACTAATAGTAAAAAGAACTGTTTGAGCAGATCTTTGCACCACTTACTTACTGGGGAATTACACCTACTATTATATACTTGTATCACTCCCTCAGGCTATTTTGCCAACTTGTATTACACTTTAAGTTTGGGTACTCAGAAGCTGCTGCCACCTTGGGTTTTAAAAACAACCCTGTCAATCTACAATATAGCGCATGAGCCTCCATTTTTATGTTTCCAGTGAACAATGTAACTAAACACTATTAGCTCTTAGTAAAGCGTTTACTAAGATAGCATAATAAAAAAAAAATTATAGCTCAAAAATACAACCCCCATAACCTTGGGGCACATTCTTCCACAAATACATAAAAAATCCACTAGAAGAGTAGGTTCAAACTTATAGTACAATGGTAGTAAGGAACATGGGTAAGATGCATATGTAGCAAAAAAAACTCCAAACAGCTACACTACAGTTTTGAGATCTCTTTTCTCTGTAGCACCCTCACAGAGCTCCCCTCCTATGCATTGTTTCTCTTGAGCTACTCATGTTGGCCTTCTGGATCCACCTCTCTTTTCAGCTTGACTATTGATTGCTTGGCCTAGATACTTGAAGTTGCTCACTTCCTTAAATGTCTCTTGTCCTCCATATTTGTTTGCCCTATATATCTCTGACCCTCTTTATTAAGTGTAGTATCTTCAACCAGTCTGTCAGATTCACTCAAAGCTATGTGACCTGGGAAGCATTTTATAGGCATAATGAAGTACTATAT
Organism: Phascolarctos cinereus; assembly: GCF_003287225.1. Classification (NCBI taxonomy): domain Eukaryota; kingdom Metazoa; phylum Chordata; class Mammalia; order Diprotodontia; family Phascolarctidae; genus Phascolarctos; species Phascolarctos cinereus. The sequence goes on along the minus strand of NW_027555847.1, from coordinate 285,823,769 downwards.
TAAGGAATATATTTTATAACAACCTACATTGAGTTAATACCTTTTATTTACAAAGTTCCCTCTCTAAAGAGCTCAAAGCTCTCAATCCCCTTAATGCTATTGCCTTTCTTTTGTTGATTAATTCCAATTTATCCTTTATTTATCTTATTTGTACATAATTACTTTCATATTTTCTCCTCCCTTTGACTATGAGCTCCTTGAAAGGAGGGATTACCTTTTTCACCTTTCTTTGTGATAACATTTTTGAGATTTCTGTAACATCAGTTAAATTTGAGAATGGTAACCCATGCTTTTTATTTATGTTAATTCCCCATGTATCTCAGCCATAAGGTCTTTATATCCTTAGAGTTATCCATGGCATAGTGAATAAAATATCTGCCATTAAAACCTAGATGGTCTGGGTTTGAGTACTTTCTTTGACACATATTGACTGTCTGACCCTGGGCAAGTTACTTGACCTTTCACTGTTCTAGACAACTCTCTAAGATGCTAGGTGGCAGAGGGCCAATTTGTATTTGTAGAGGGAGTGTCCTCATCCAAGTTTTACTGATTCAAATGAAATCACAGGTCCAGTTCATATAACCATTCAACTCTTATCAAAGAAGCAAAGATCATTTCCAGTTCATAGATCATTTTCTTATTTTAGTTGCACTGATTATGCTAGCGCAAAAGCTTTTCAATTTCACGTAACTGAAATTATCTAGTTTATCTTTCATTATCTCTCTATCCCTTGATTAGTTAAGAATGCTTGTCCATAGTTGTAAAAGGTACTTAATCTTGTTCTTTGCTATTTTTTATGATAAAACTTTTTTTTTAATTTTCAAGTGAAATATCCATTAGCTTATTGTGAAATATGGCAAAAAATAGTCACCTAGATTTAATTTCAGTTGGTTTCTAGTTTTCCTAAATGTTCTGTCAAATCAGTTCTTCCCCCAAAAAGTTTATGTTCTTGCCTTGATCAGATACTAGATTAGTGAGTCAAATTGTTTCTAATACTTCCTTATCTAATCTGTTCCCTATTTTTTTATCAGTATCAAAACAGCTTTGAGTATTACCTAATTTGCTCATTTGCGCATATTACTCTAATGGTAAAAGATTCAACTTAAAACTAAATTACTTTTTTTGCCACCTTCCTTCCTCACTCATCAACCTCCAGTTCCTAAGATCCTGACAACAAAAGATAAGTTAACACATTCTTCTGTTCCCAATGTTTTATAGCTTCTGTTTGATTTAAAAAGGTCACATAAACAATTCCTTCTACAAACTTGCAGTTTTTCTAGAGTCAATACTGTAAAATAAATCTGTCATCTACCTCTATTGTACTGATTTATAGTATATTACTAGATATTTGGAAATCATTTCCAGGTAGCCATGACAATTAGTATTCCTTCAATTAAAACCTCCTAACTGAAACTTTGCTTTTGCTGATACATGTTGACACACTTGTGTAACCATGTTAAAACTTCCTTTTTTAGTTCAAATTAAAATATTAAAAGATAAATATTTCTCTAGTCTAAAGTCATTTCTAGACTCTCCTAAATGAAAGAAATTTTATTAATACTTAATTAAGCATTTTAGGAAATAATATTCTCCACTAAAATCTTCTCTCTCTTTTCCCTAAGGCCTTGCCCTTTCTTTTAGGTTTAACCACATGTTTGAGTCTGATACTTTTGTATAAGTCTGTTTTCACGCAAAAAAAAGCCTGCTGACTTGATACTGCATATCTGAATAAGAGGCAGAACTGGCACAAGAGATTAGAACAGGAAAGACATTCTTTGTGCTTCCAGCTGTGAGAGAAGGCACGTGGAGTTCTAGATTCTTTTCAGGGAAAAGCCTAAGAAGAGACTGAAAGACTTTGGGAAGAAGTTAATATATGGAGGAACCAGAACCTGACACGTCCCTGCTTTCCAGCCTGCCTCATTAGAGTCTTGGAATTTTCCCTTGGGTAAAATTTGGGACTTTCTTTCTTTTTAGGTTGAGCTGAGATACCTCACTTCTAGTGAAAGAGTTATTCACTCAATATATTTTCTGGTATATGTATAACTTCTCTTATTTGTTTACTATTCTTTGCATAAATGGGTATATTCTCTATTCACTATTTGTGATGGTCTTTGTGCAACTAGCATTTGATGGAGAGTCAAGACTTCACATATATCTTGGGACAATTCTATTTTAAGGGAAAGTGATGAGGAAAGCAGCTTGAAGTCTAAACATCATTTCCCCTAGGCTAACAATATTGGGGGTGGGGTGAGAAACAGACATAATTCTAGTCCATTATCCCCTCTCAGAGAGAAGCAAAGCAGAGCAGCCTGTGATTAGAGAAAGGAAGATTCCAAAGATATACTCATGTTTCCCTGCAAGTCACAATTAGACAAACTCATGTGGACATACACATAAGTTATATGAGCAACACATATGCTACATAGGGAAAAAGTCAAGAATAAAAGCTGAGGCCTTGGAAATAAAATAGTGGTGGTAAGTAGATTTAAAACTAGATATATATCATGTCTAGTTAAGATAATGGCTTTCCTCAATCCCCTGAAATAATGAAGTTAATGATTCAATTAAGAGAAGGAAGAAGTCTCTTGGAGAGAGTAGTTGGGTAGAAGCCCTGGAGAAGAGTAATTTTAGATCAATATAATGATTTTAGAAAAGTAATTCTCTGAAGTTAAGTAATTATTATTCTGGATTGATGAAGCAAAATACCAACTTTTTACGTTTCCCTGAGTTCTGTAACTATATTTTTCATATGGTGAAATTTTCTTTGTCCAAGATTCCTATCCTACCTTGCCTAATGGCAATTTAAAATATCTTTTGTGGAAAGAGATATCTGGGCATTATGAGATTCTTTCAATTTACAGATTTCTCTTACTGGTACTTTCAATCTACTAGATGTATTCTTTTTTCTTATTAGAATACTGCAGGGACAGTCTTGGATTTTATGTTCATATCCCCAGCACCTAGAAAAATGGCGTTGGCACAAAATAACCTCTTAATAAATGGGTTTTTCTTAATCATTCACTTTCTCATGTAGAAAGAGGTTAAAATTTAAAATGACACTGAATTAATAAAAGTTATTTCTTGTATCTACAATCAGAATATAGCATTAAATGTTTTATATTTTATAAACAACCTTAAAAGTCATCCGCTGGTGACATATGCACATTCACTTTATGCGAGTATAATAATTCACAAACAAAACTCTGGCCTTATTTAAAAGTAAAGAGGAAATAGGAGAAATGAGCCCAATACCTTTAAGCTGTTTAAAATATAACAATTATTGAAGTAATGACTTTGCACTTGGATAAATGCTGAAAACAAAACAAAAACTCTGTTATCAGTTTCCTTCCAACAGAAATAATAATAATAAAATTTCTTATGATTAGCTGATTACATTTCTACAATCCACTTGGCATACCTGGAGCATTGAATTTATATTACCTAGTTTATTAATTTAAATATTCATTTTGCCAAATAAATTATAATTGTGTCTTAAGATAAGAGATGAAATGCTGATTAAGAAGCAATAGGTAAGACTCTCAAAGATTCATAGATTCAGTAATTTCTGAAGGACCACAGGATGAGGGGCAGCTAGGTGGCACAGTGAATGGAGCACCAGCCCTGAAGTCAAGAGGACATGAGCTCAAATCTGGCCTCAGATGCTTACTAGCTGTGTGACCCTGGGCAATCACTTTACCTCAATTTGCTCAAAAAAAAAAAAGACTACAAGATGAAATTTAGAAAGTATAGAAGCATGGACATTAAAATCAAATATGGTAAGATGTGCTTACATTAGAAAACTAATACTCTACCGGACAGGAACAAGAATTCCGGTATTAATTCCTAGATTGACTACCGATTATTTAAGTATGCTTTTCTGTAAGAAGTCTCCCTTTCTATATATCCCAGAGACTTGATCATATATCTAACTACAAATGAAATTAACTGCATATTGACTTGGCCACATTTATCACTTAGGCCATTTAATGCCTATGACAATGGCATGTGATAGGAGGAATTATGAATGAAAAGATTTAATGAAAAAGATTTTAAAGATTTTTTTAATAAAAAGATATAATTTTTAATGAAAAGATATAATGAAAAGATATAAGTAGCCTACTCAGTCTACTAAATAAAGAAGCCCCAAGGAGCTCAAAAAACCTTGAATCACTTTGTCACAGTAAGATGAGAAGCAATGGCATAAATCCTCTTTTCAGACAGCAAGATTGAATATCGACTAGTCACCAATTCCTCCAGAGTCTTCTCTTACCTGGCTCCCCACTAGCACAAATGGGTACCAATCCCCTGGCCCAGAATCCCTTTCCCTAAGACTAATTTTTCTAGACCCAGATAAAAGCCCTATTAAAAAAAAAACCTGCCAGACTTTACCAGTTGTGGATAGTGCTCCAATCTCTATAAGACAAAGAGGATGTACCCAGTTCTACACAGGGACCCAACAGACCTGACCTATTTCCAACATTCTCCCTGACTGCTTTTCATATCACAAGTTTGTCCCCTTGATAAAACTTGCTTGCTTATTTTGCTATGCTCTCCATGTTTCTTTGTATTGGACTTTGAAAGTCCAAACTGTTTTAATCTGCATTAAGAGAAAAAGATCTTTATAGTCAAGACTTTGGGTAAGTCATTTTTGTTCTCTTGGCCTCAGTTTCCTTATTCTATAAAATGGAGTAATGGTGTCATTATGGGATTCAATTAGATTGCAGCACCTACTGATAGACTTTACAAACAGTCATTCATAACTAAGTAAACTTGATATATTGCATGGGACAAGCACATGGTGATAGTTTTTAAGAGCCCCCTGGAAATGGAAAAAGAAGAGAAAATAGCAAAAAGGAAACAATTTCACTATGCCATCATGGTTTGACAACATTGAGTGGCATTTTGCTTTCCCCCAGTGATACCAATAACCACTATAGCAACCTATCTATACATGAATATTGTTATCCCAATAACTGGTCAGAGTCTCAGCACAAGATTGTATCCATCCACGACTGCCTACGTGGGTGATTCCTGATTTCTCAACAAGCTGTGAAGAGACCAGCATAATTTCTGAGTCCCTCTCAGTAAACTGTGAAAGGAAATTCAAACCCAAACATAGGAACAAAATTTGTGCTAATTTGTGGCAAGTCTTACATACTTTCCTTGCCTTTCTCTTAGCTCAAAGCTCTATGTAATAAAGAAATTGGTTGAAAACAGGCAATTCATGCCAGATATAAGAGGGGCCATTCATGATCAGACCCAAATATAGTGGAAAAGTTTTCGGAGTTATGTATTAATACCAGGCTTCAGTGAAGTTCAGATAAAGAGGGTTTTTTAATTGGGAACACAAACTGATGGTAGGATCTAACAATGACCTAAAGCAGCAGAAAGAGAATGACTCCAGTCAAAAGTTGCAAGCTTTCTCCATCTGACACAGACTTAATACTGTTTTGCCCATATGTTTCTATGGGCATTAGGACCACTTAGCCTAAGTGGCTCCATGTTGAAGTCATATTCTTATGAATATAGTGTCAAATAATATAAAGGTTATAATTATCACAAAGAGGAATTTTTCTGTTTGGCCCATAAAGGCAGAACTAGTAACGATGGATAGAAGTTGCAAGGCACCAAATTTTGAGTTTGATATAAGGAAAAATTTCCTAACAGAGCTATACAAAACTAATGGATAGCTTCAGAAGGTAGTCAATTCCCCTCCTTAGAGGTCTTCAAACAAAGACTGGATGACCACTTAAATAAAAGATTCTTTTGGCAGTATGAATTGGACTCAGCATCCACTGAGGTCCCTAAAACCCAGAAGCAGCATGCTAGTTATCCTCTATAAAATGTTACGTATTTCAAAATCCAATCGGTCAGCAATTCAACAACTATTGATTAAGCATTTACTCTGGATAAGGCATTATGGTAAATTCTGGGAATACAAAGAAAGGCAAAAATAGTCCCTGCCCTTAATGACCTCACATTCTATTGAAGGAGACAACATGTAAACAACTATGTATATAGAAGACATATGCAGGATAAATTGGTGATAATCTCAGAATGAAGGCATTAGCATTAAGGACCAGGAAAGACTTCATTCAGTGGGCAAAATTTGATCTGATTCTTGAAGGAATCCAGAAAACCCTGGTGGCAGAGATGAGGAGGGAGATCATTTCAGATGTGTGGGACAGCCAATGAAGAGACACAGAATCAGGACATAAAGTTTCTTGCACAACGGGAGAAGAAAAAGGAAAGGGAAGAAGCTTTTATGTGGTCCCTATTATGTGCCAGGCACTGTGCTAAACACTTCACAGATATCACATCTGATCCTTACAACAACCCGGCAAGACAGGTGATGTTATTGTTCTTTCAAGGAAAGCAAGAAGGCCAGTGTTACAGGATTGCATAGTATGTGTTGAGATGAGTAAAGTTTAAAAAGACTAGGAAAAGTAGGAAGGCACCAAGGTAGTTAAGGTCTTCAAAAAGGTAAAATAAAAGATTCTATATATGATCCTGGAAATAATAAGGAATTGTTAGAACTTATTGAGTAATAGGGTGACACAGTCCAACCCGATATTTAAGAAGATCATTTTGGCAGCAGAGTGGAAGATGGAAAAGACTTGAGGAAGGAAAAACAACCAGTAGTCCATTGCAATAGTCCAGACATGAGGTGATAAGGGCCTGCACTAGGTTGGTCATTGTGTGAGTCAAAAGAATGGGATGTATATGAATGATGTTGTGAAGGTAAAAATGACAGGACTTGGCAATAGATTGGATATGTGGGATGAGTGTGAGTGAGGAGATTAGGATAACACTAAGGCTTGGTTGATTGGGAGCTTTTGATAATAATGGGAAAATTGGGAAGAGAGAAGGGTTTGGGGCAGGGGTAGGGAACCTGTGACCTTGAGGCCACATATGACCCTATAGGTCCTCTAGTGTGATCCTTTGACTGAATGCAAACATCACAGAACAAATCCCCTTAATAAAAGGATTTGTTCTGTAAAACTTGGACTGAGTCAAAAGGCCACACCCAGGGACCTAGAAGGCCACATGGGACCTTGAGTCCGGAGGCTCACCACCCTGGTTTGGAGCTTACAGATCTACATTTCAAAAAGCAGTTGAAGATGTGAGACTGCAGGTCAGGAGAGAGGTTAGGGTTGAATAGATAGATCTAACAATCAACTGTATAGAGTTGACATTTGAATCTATGGTGACTAATAAGGTGCCAAATTAGATAGTATAGAAAGGAAAGAGAAGAGGGCCAAAGAAAAAGCCTTGGGGGAATTAGTGACCTGCAAAGCACACTGAAAAGTGGTGGCCAGACTTCCAAGTCTGACAAATATATTCCTAGAGTAAATGAGGGCTGAAATTTTATAGCAAAAGACTTGGGAAGAATATCTCTTTGGACTATAGCTGTAAAGTTTTTTACGACTATAAAATGATCACTCCTATCCTTATACCAATGTCCCAAAAGAAAACTTTGGTAGGCTTCAGAAGTTTATACATGCAAAGTACTGGGGTGTATCTTGAGAAATGGTCCTATGTGAATACAAAATATTTTCAATATTAAAGAAAATATCCCACCATAGCAAACCATTTTGACTATTTTCACAAGAGTTTCCAATATGCACCTAGAATATCTTCCATTTTATTTAAGTAAATTTCTCAACAGTAACAGAGCTAGTGATTCTCAGATAGTGTCATTGTGATTAAATCTTTTATTCTAACCTAGTCAACTGAGTCAATAAAGTTCATAGCCAAAACTTTCCCTCCCTTCTCTTTCCGTAAGCCTCTTCCCTACCACCCTCCTGATAGAAAAATAAGAAAATGTGCAAATAAGAAAATGCATGTGGCAGGAGAAGTGACCTCACAAAATATTTTGGAATGACTTCAAAATGTCACCATATCCACACCAGTATGTTTATAGCAGCTTGCAATACCATGACTCAAAGTTACTACCTTTTTCCTTTCTATATAATTTATAGTGCTGGCCACACTATATAGAGCAATACCAAGAGTATGCAATGTATTGCCACAAAGATTTCCAAAGAAATATTTATAGTTGCCTAGGAGAATATGGGCATAGATTTCTAAATTTCAGAACTTATAATTCATGCTCTATACTTTAAATCACAGTGATATATAGCACATTATATAATAAAATAACAACAAAATAGAGACAATTGAAAACTGAAAATACCTCTTGGGAGTCATTTTTAATGTACTGGACTATAAGAGGAAGGAAGGAAACAGATCAAAATATGCATTTCTTACATGGAAAATATCTCTTAGATAGCTGTGTCCTTTTCATTAACTTTTATGGTAATCAGAAGCTTTCTTCTACATCTTGGGTCCAAAAGAAATACCCATCTTCATCATGAGTCATTCATAACCTTAAAGATGTATCATTTATTTTTCCTTTGTCTCAGGCTCAGTTACATTTTTAGCCCCTAGTAACTTGAAAACTATTCACGAACTACCTATTTCAAATCGGCACATAGGCTTAATATCTGTGAATCATCATAGTACTGATGCATGGTACACAATGGCATATTATTAAAATGGCATTTCTATTTTCTAGATATCTGTCTTTCTACTATGTTGCTATGTAGTAGGTCTCCACCTTTGACTGAGCTTATTTGTTTGTTAATTTTATAGCTTTCATTTTATTGATACGCTTTGTTTTCTTTGAATGTGAAAAAAGACAGAGAAGAGGGTTATATATGGTGGTGGCAAGTAATTTGGTGGTACACCAAATGTTGGGAAATACTTCTGGTTTGTAATCTACTAACAAGGGAGATATACCAAAGGTAATTGAAAGACTTGGTTTGGATAGCAGGTCATCCCTTGTCATTTTACAAAAATTTCATGCTGTCTGTTGTATAAAAGCTTTCCCTCTCTACATGGGAAATGAAAGCAAATAGCCCTCAGCTATATAGCATCACCACCACCAATAACAACAAGAACAATAATTACAACAACAATGAAACACAAAGATCTCTATCCCACCTAAAGGACTCCCCTACCTTCTACTGTATCTAGTTTGTTTGGGTTTTTTTGAACCACACTAGTGATTTTATTACTATTAGGAACTTCTAGTTTATGTGGGCCTGAAAAGAGTTGTTTCTGTGTGTTTGTGCATGTGTGTGTGTGTGCCTGCACACATGCTCGTTTATGTTCTCCATCTCAGAGGCATTATGAAAGCACAGTTGTAGCAGAAACCACACTGCACTTGGGAGTCATAAAATCATGAAATTTCAGAGCTGAAAGGGAACCTGAGTGCCCATCTATTACAACTCATATTTCCTAAAACTATCCCCTGCATGACATCTCTGATAAATAGTCATCTAGACTTGCCCTGAATACCTCCACTTTTGATCTATCACTTTTGGAAAGCTCTAATTATTAGGAAGCTGTTCCTTACATCTAGCCAACATTTGACTCTTTGCCACTTCCAACATGGCTCCTAATTTTGACCTTTGGGTCTAAACAAATTAAGTTTAATCCCTCATCCACTCAAAATATTTAAAGACAGATGTTATTCCCCACCCATCCCCATGTTCTTTCTTCTTTTCACCCCCAATTTTCTATCTTAACTATCCCCAGTTCCCTCAAATGGTCCCTTTAAAGTATGGAGTTGATATGCTTCCCAATTCTGGTTGCCCTCCTTTTGATAGTTATTATGTTATCAATGTTGTTCCTAACTTGTACCCAGAACTGAACCCAATAATCTAGGTGGGATTTGATTGGGGAAGAATACTTTGGGACTATGACTTCCTTATTCTTAGAAGCTATGTCTCTCAATGGAAACCAAGATCATGTAGGTTTTTGGCTCACATATTGTCCCATAGAAGCATATCAAACTGGAAGTCCATCAAAACCCCACAACTATTTGATAAAATCTATAATTTATCTATATATCCCATCATCTATGCACTATCACTGTCCATAATCTACTCTTCCATTGTGATTTTCCTACATCCACCTACTCCCCTCTCCAATTTATCTCAAATACATACAAAATATTTTTAAAATTCAAATATGACTATGTCATTCCTCTGTTTATGAAATTTTAGTGCCTCACTATTCCTCCTGAGATAATACAAGAACTACTTGTTTGTCATTTATAACTCTTCACAATATCATTCCAGTCTAGAGTTCCAGGCTGATAATGAATTATTTCTTCTAGCTCATTTTGTTGCCCACTTCGTGTTCCAGAGAAATTGGCCTACTTGCTGCTACCAAAATATGAAATTCCATCATTTGTCTCTGTGCCTTTGAACAAGCAGGGTGCCTCCATGTGTTTAGCACTTTTTTCAAGGTTTCATTTCTTAGAATTTCTGTCTCTCTTCAGGATTCAGCCTTTCCTCTTTCCCCCAACAATCATTTCCCCTATAATTACTTTATATTTGTATCTAATTTCCGTCATATAAAAAATGTTTCTTATACTTTCAAATGGAAACACAACCTCCTAAAAGGTGTGGAGTAGGAAAGCCAAAGATTTCTTTGAATCCATATATTTCTTGGATACATCCTAATTTGAGTCACTGGGGGAAGGGATGAAATTTGCATTGTCTCACTTTAGCAAGATGACAAATAATTCCTTCTGGATTTTCCAGAAACAAAATTTTACTAAGTAGATTCATTCAAAACATAGCACTTCATTTTAGGAAAATAATTTAGGAAAATTATGAGTCTTCTACTACCATTACTTTGTTTTGTTTCTTTTTCCTTAATCCTTGTAGGAATAAATAATGCTTAATTGATTAAGGTTAGGGAAGTCATTGCTAGTTAGAAGCAATCAGCTTTGGAGAACCACTGTTTAATACTTACTCAAATAACTTTTCTGATTAAGACTAATCAGTGGTACTTTTGAGTATCTAAAAAATATAAATGAAGAACTTACACAAATATGTGTTGAGCCTCTTAAGCTTTTTTATTATAATGAAACAGCCCTCCCCCATATATGTTCCTTATGCTTGTTCACTTTTCCCACAGAGAGTCTGTATACTTATGGCAAAGGGTGTCCTAGATTTATGGGGGAAATGTATTCTATTCCTCTATTTCTTCCGATTTATCAATAAATATCTTTCCATTTAACTAATTGTGTTCTCTCATTTTCTAGAGGAAAAACAAAAGTATGCACTTCAGTGGAGGCTCATGACTATCATTTTGAATGGAAGTAAGCTCATAGAGTACCTTGATACTGTAATTGTTAAAGGAGTCCAAATATGATAGAAGTATTTTAGGTGTTACTTCATTAGAATATCCCTTCTATCATTTCCTTTCTCTCACTGAACTTCAGCCTCTCCTTATGCACTCAATGCTTCCCTGCTACCTACAATCACTTCACAAATCCCCCCCCTCTTGCCAATCCCTAAAAAACCCTCCCTTAATCTGACCATATCCACCAGCTATTGATCTGTATCTCTCTTTTTCATGGCTAAACTCTTTCAGAAAACTCACTACAATCAACACCTTCATTTCCTCTCCTCTTGCTTTCTTCTAAACCCTCTGCAGTCTGGCTTCTGACTTCATCATTCAGCTAAAAGTAAAAGTTACCAATGATCTCTCAATTGCCAAATGAAATTATCTTTTTTTTTCCATTTCTCATCCTTCTTAATCTCTTCTCAACCTATGACACTATCAACCATTCTCTTCTTTGGGATGATGCATCCTCTAAGTTTTCATGGTACTGTTCTTTCTTGGTTCTCCTCCTACTTAAATGATGTTTCCTTTTCAATTGCCTTTGCTGGTTTTTCATCCCAGTCATGCTCACTAAATATATCCACCTCCTATGGATTCAATTATTTTCTGTATGAAAATAAGCCTCAGGTTTACTTATGCAGTCCTAATCTCTCTCCTGACCTCTAGTCTTGCATCACCAACTGCCTATTGGACATTTTGGACTGAATGTCCCATAGGCTTTTCAAACTCTACATGTCCAAAAGAGTACTCATTATCTTTCCCAAAACACTCTTCCCTCTTCCAAGCTTTCCAAATACTCTCAAGAACACCACCATCCTCCCAGACATTCAGGTTCACAACCTCAATGTGGTCCTTGATTCTTAATTCACACTCACCATGCACATATCCAACTTTTCCAAGACTTGTCACACTATTTCTCTTATGTGTCCCCATTCTTCCCATTCAGACAGCTACCACCCTAGTGTAGACCCTCATTTTTCATGCTTGAACTATTACAGTTGCCTGCTAGTTGTTCTCCCCACCTCAAGTATCTCTCCCCTCCCATCTACATTATTTTCAGGCGCCAAAATTATCTTCCTAAAGCACAGATCTGACCATGTAAACCCCCTACTCAGCAAACTCTGATGACTCCCTATTAGCAGCAAGATCATCTACAAAATCCTCTGTTTTGCTTTTGAAGATCTTCAAAACCTAGCCCTTTCCTACTTTTCTCTTCTTCTTGTATTTTACTCCCCTTCATGTACTTTGCAATCTCCCAATTCCCTTTCTTTTCATTAGCTCTCCCCGATGCCTGCAACTCTCTTCCTCCTCATCTGAGCCTGCCAACTTCCCTGGCTTCCTCAAATGATCTGCTCAAACCCTACCTCTATGGGAAGTCTTTCCTGTCCCTCACCTCTCCTCCATTGCCAGTGCCTTCCATTTGAGCTCAATTTCAAATTGCTGTGCATATCTTATTTGTACATAATTGTTGTCATATAATCTTCCCCATTAGACTACAAGCTCTTTGAAAAAAGGGAATACTTTGCCTTTCTTTGCATCTCCAGCTATCCTGGTACACAATAGTGGCTTAGTAAATGCTTGTTGATGGTGATGGTGATGGTGATGGTGATGGTGATGGTGATGATGACGATGATGATGGTGATGATGATGATGATGATGATAATGATAATGATGATGATACAGACATTAAACAGTCAAATGGTTTTAATAGGAAATGTATCAGGCAGCTTGGTAGCACAGTGGATAGAGCACTGGGCCTAGAGTCAGGAGGACCTGTCTTCAAATCCAGCCACAGATACTTACTGTATAACCCTGGGCAAAACTTTATCTCAGTTTCCTCATATGTAAAATGATCTGGAGAAGGAGATGACAAACCATTCCACTATCTTTGCAAAGAAAACCTATACAGAGTCACAAAGAGTTGGATACGACTGAACAACAACAAAAGTATTACAAAAAGTTGGACTTAAGAGAATTGGAGTCTATAACTCTTCTAATGTTGCTACTTACTGCTACTTTTTTGTTTAATTTTGGTCAAGTCTCTTCACTTCCCTAACCCTCAATTTCCTCTTCTATAAAATAGGGCATTTGGGGTAGATATTCCCATTTGTGTTTATAAATTATTTGTATATATCCAGATTGTGCATACAATGACCTCTTTGACCAGAAAAAATGTGTCTTTCTGTCCTCACTGGCACTACTTACTTTTGCATATTTAAAGGTAGATTTTCTACCTGCAAAATATTAAAAGTACCCAGAAAACTCCATTTTATTTAAGTCAACCAAGGATGCTTTAAGACCTTGACTACAACTTTAGCATTGGCATATGTAGCAGAAAATGCATCTCTGTGATGACATAAAATATGTCAAGAGTTATAGAGTGGATCATCCCCTTGATATATTCCATCCTTTGGGGTATAAAACTATCAAGAGCAAGCTGATGTAAAGCCCTATGGCTACAGTAAGCTACACATATATTCTCTCTCTTTTTTTTAAGGAAATAACACCATTTATATTAGAGTAAGTGAACTGCTAAGGAGTAAGAGTGCAACTATGGTTTGAAGAGAAAGTTAAACTGCATTCTGTGTTTAAGGTTTACCAAATCTTCATGCTGAAAGAAAACTTAGAAAGCATCTAGATCAAACCCTTTATTTTGTAGAGGAGGAAACCGACGCCCATATAGATGAAGTAATGTACAAAGTCAAGAGAGTAAATATCAATATTCATTAGTATTTAAATAATTATGAGGATATAATTCCCAACTCTAAATCGAACTTTTCCCATCCTATTGCTTTCCCCATTAAACCCAAATGACCCTATAATATCAAGTGTAACCAAGGCAAATTCCTCCTCATACCTGAGCTTCCTGGAAGCTCCCAAATTTTCAACATACTCTATGAATCCACATCTACTCAAAAAAAAATTATCATGAGTCCATGCTGAGGTGTTTACTTTTTCTAGGTGTTAAGAGATATAATTAATTCAAAGAAAACACATTTAACAAGCTATCATTAGAAAAAATATTTAATTGAATACTCTCCTGCTACAAACCTGGGACATCCTCTTCCCTAAACAGACCAACCATCAGTAAGAAGAGTAAATATGCATGGGGATTATTGCAGGAGGGTGGAGGAAGGAAAGTGCTTTATGAATAGAAAAGACCTATAATCAGCACATACACAGAGGGCATACAGATAAGAAGCACATGTCAAGAAGTTGATATGAAGAGATACATATCACATATGTGGCCAGAATGCAATACAGAGAAAAAATTCACACCTTTAATGCTACAGGGCTGATGTAACAATGCTGAGTATGCCATTTTCTGGGCTCTGCTGCCCACTGGGCATGTCTCCTCTGATTCCACTGCTGCTATAAAAATGGCTTTTTCTTCTCAGGTAGAAGGGCCTATAAGCTTCCAGAGTCTTAGTCTCTTTTTCATTACAATTTTTCTGTGTCTATCTTTTAAGTTTCAATTTGTATTGATGGAGGGATTACTCATGCTGATGAATACAAATTTTAAAGGCATCACAGTATTGTCCTCCAACAATCATTCATAATCAGTTTACCTTAGGAGAGAGTAAGTTTAACCTAGAGTGATTCATTTTCCATGTATCATATACATCAATAATTTATCATCTTTGGAATGGTTTAGAATTGACATAGCATTTAGCTAAAATCAGAATTTCAAGCATTTTTCCAAATGACTTTCTTTTTTTTTCATTTTTATGTTTTGATAATTTTGTCGAAAATTTTATTTTCCCCAACTGCATTTAAAAAATATTTTGACAATTTTTTTTTGTTTTGTGGCACAATTCCCTACCTCCTTCTATCTCCTCCTCCTTCACTGAGAAGGCAAGCAATTATATAGTCATGCAAAACATCTTTCCGTATTAGTCATGTTGTGAAAGAAAACACAGACTAAAAAAAAAAGAAAGAAAAATAATGCTTAAAAGTAGGCTTTGATCTACATTCAGACTCCATCAGTTCTTCCTCTGGAGATGCATAACATTTTTTCACGATAATCCTTCAGAATTGTCTTCGATCGTTGTATTTCTGATAACAGCTAAATCATTACGATGTTCTCCTGGTTCTGTTCATTTTACTTGGATCAGTTCATGCAAGTCTTTCCAGGCTTTTCTGAAAGCATACTCCTTGTTAGTATATCATAATCATATACTAAAACTTATTCAGTCATTCCTCAATTAATGAGCATCATCTCAATTTCCAATATTTGCCACCACAACAAGAGCTGCCATGAATAGTTTTGTATGTACAGTTTCTTTTTCTTTTTGTGTTTATCTCTTTGGGATAGACATAGTAGTGGTATTGCTGCATCAAAGGGAATGAATGGTTTTATAGCCCCTTGAGTATAGTTACAAATTACTCTCCAGAATGGTTGAATCAGTTCACAAGTCCTCCAACAGTATATTAGCACCTCAGTTGCCCCACATCTCCTCCAACTTTGTCGTTTTCCTTTTCTGTCATATGAGCCAGTCTGATAGGTATGGGATCAGAGCTGCTTTAATTTGTATTTCTCTAATCAATAGAAATTTAAAGCATTTTTCATATGATTATAGCTTTGATTACTTCATCTGAAAACTGCCATTTGACCACCCTTTGATCAATTGGGGAACAGTTCTTATTTTTATAAATTTGACTCAGTTCCATCTACATTTGAGAAATGGGATCTTTGTCAGAGAAACTTGTTGTAAAAAAATTTTTCTGTTAAACTTGTTAATTGTATATTTCACTCCTCTCTCTCTCTCTCTCATTCTCCTTTCATCTGTACATCCTCAATCCCAAAACCTCCTTTCCTTCAATCATCCTTCTCCCTTCTCTTACCCACTTACCCGCCTACTTCAGATTTCTATTTCTATGCCAAACTGAGTGTGTATGCTATTCTCTCTTTGAGCAATTCCAATGATAATAAGGTTCATCATACACTCTCCTATCAAGTTCCCCATCTTCTCCTCTACTATAAAAGCTCTTTTATGCTTCTTTTGTGTCAGATAATTTACCCCATTCTTCCTCTCTCTTTCTCTTCTTTCTAGTGCATTCCTTTTTCTCAACCCTTAATTTTATTTTTAGAAAATTATCCCATCATATTCAACTCACATCTGTGTCCTCTAACTGGCCTAATAATGAGAAAGTTTTTAGAAGTTACAAGTGTCATTGTCCCATATATGAATGTAAACAGTTTAATCTTACTGAATCCTTACTGATTTCTCTTTCCTGTTTACCTTTTTATGCTTCTCTTGAGTCTTATATTTGAACATCAAAGTGTAGTGGAACCAGCATCCAGATACAGAGGGAATAGGACCAAACAAGGCCTGACCACTCAGTCCAAGAATAAGGGAGAAAGGAGAGCCTGACTTCATACGAAGTCCCAATCCTGGAACTAAGGTTATAGATTTGAGTAAACAGAAAGAAAACTTCACTGAACACAGTGAAGAAATACTGTGAATTAAAAGAATCTTAAAACATAAGCCCAAAAGAAAAACAATTATTTCATAACATAAATAAATAAAACCTCAAAGGATAGAAAAGTTTGACCATAAGGACTTCTAGAGTAATTGAAAGAAAAGAAGCAAAAGATAAAAAATTAAATTAGAATTTCACTTTAAATTTAATTTTTTATTTCAATTAGAGCACTTGAGGGGGAAAAGGAAAATAAATAGTTCAGAACAAACCAAGAAAAATCTCCCTCAAATAGGAGACTCTATAAAAAATAAAATCAACCAAATAGAGAACATGGATAACATAAGGCCATAAGAAACATAGGAGCAAAGTTTAATGATGAAAGAAAAGATCATGCTATAGGATATCCACTAGAGAAATAGCTTAAGAAATATTAAACCCCTTGGAAAACATGACAGAACAAAATGAAATCTGAAATTTAAAATATCATAGTTATGAAATGTCATGGTTGAAATACACAACTTTTGGGGGGAGAGAAAAGGAGAGAGAGAGAGAGAGAGAGAGAGAGAGAGAGAGAGAGAGAAGAGAAACCATCAGGAAGAGTTCAAGCATGAGGCAATAAAATTTCAGGACCACATAAGATTATGCTACAACTGTTTTAAAGGGGAAAAAACTTGGAATACAGTATTTGAAAAAATAAAAGATAAATCTTACAACTAAGAGTAACTTACTTTGAAAAACTGAATAAAATCCTTCAGGGGAAAAATAGATCTTTAATTGAACAAAGAACATTTTAAGTATTCTTCATGATAAGACTTGAACTGAGTAGAAACTTCAAAATGCAAAAACAGAAGTAAAAAAAAAGCCTTAAAAAGTATATGCATTTGTAGAATTGAAATAAGCTAAAGGATCATTAAGTGCATATATTCTAATAGGGAGAGTCTGTTACAGCAACAAGATACTCTATCTCTATCACCCATGCCTGGAACACTCTCCTTCCTCCACTCTTCCTACTGACCTCCCTGACTTCCTATAAGTCCCAACTAAAATTTCATCTTTCACTGGAGGCCTTCCCCAACCCCTCTTAATTAACATGCTTTTTCTTTCTCATGCTTTTCTCTTTCTTAAATTATTTCCTATTTATCCTGTATATCTGTTTGTATGTTGTCTCCCCCATTAGACTGTTAAGTTCCTTGAGGGCAGGAACTCTTTTGCTTCTCCTGGTATCCCCAGCACTTAGCATAGTGCCTGGCACATGGTTGGTTGGTTGGTTATTCTCCTTCACTCTCAAAGACGATCAAAATGACATCACTATGTTAGAATCAAGTCACAGTGTGTCTGACTGTGGATGATCAGACCAATATGAGCTTGGAATGCTCTACCACAGGTCAAACACATATAGTTCATGTGAACATTTGTGGTAGATTCTCTAAATCTGCACATCTCATGTTTCTTTTGAGTTACTTAAATTCTGCTTTCTCATGCATGGAGCACAGCACCTTCTCTGATAAGGACATGCCAAGTTGAGTGGTCCTGTGCCAGTGTCCCCCATGTCACACAATCAACTCCAAAATTCTTAAGAGAGTCCTTGAGTGTGTCCTTGTATCACTTTTTCTGACTGCCATGTGAACATTTGCCCTGTTTAAGTTCTTGACAAAATAGGTTTTTTGGCAAGCATATATTTTGTGTTTGAACAATGTGGCCAGCCCATCAAAGTTGCTCTCTGAAGTAGAGTCTGAATACTTGGCAGTTTAATTCAAAAAAGGATCTCAGTATCTGGTATCTTATCCTGCTTAAGTGATTGGCATTTAATAAATGTTGGTTGATTGATTCTATTTCACCACTATCTCATTTATAAAGAGAGAGTAGTGTGTAAAGAGAAGAAAAAATAGAATCAGAAAAGAGTAGCAAAATTATTGGGGCAACTAGTTGGTACAGTGGGTAGAGAGCTCTTGCCTGGTGTCAGGAAGATGTGAGTTCAAATGTGGGCTCAGACACTTACTAGCTGTGTGACCTGGGGCAACTAAAAACCTCTGTCTACTTCAGTTTACTTATCTACAAAATGGGGATAATAACAATACTTAGCTACAGGGTTGTGAGGATCAAATGAGATAATAATTGTTAAGTGCCTGAAACATAGTAAGCACTGTATAACTGCTAGCTTTTATTATTAAAGAAGAATTCAACAATATGTTGTTCACAAGCAATAAACTTGAAGCATAAATATCCACACAGGGTCAAAATGAAGAACTATTGCAAAATTGATTATGTCTCAGGTGAATTCAAAAAAGCAAAAGGTGAGACATTATGATTTCAGATAAAATGATAGTAAAAGTAGACATAGTTAAAAGAGAAAAGCAGGGAAACTACATTACCTTTAATAGTCCCATAGATAACTAAACTTAAATATTTTTAACTTTAAACTTTTAGTACTTAAAATATATGTCCTGAACTGAAAAGTATCTGAGTGCTTAAAGGAAAGAGGAATTAACCAACATTTATTGAGCACTTACTATGTACTCGGCATTGTGCTAAACATACAAAGAATAAGTAAAAAAGAGTTCCTGCTCTCAAGAAGCTTACATTCTAATGGATAAGATTACACACACACATACACACACGCATACACACACACACACACACACACACACATATCTTTATATATGATAAATACATAGTCAATAGATAGTAACCTTGGAAGGGATGGCACTAGCAGCTAAGAGGACAAGGAAAAGCTTACTGGAGAAAGTGGCACCTGAGCTGAATCTTAAAGGAATCCAAGAATTCCATGAGTTGGAGACTGGGAAGAAGATCAATCCAGGCATGGGAAACAGCCCATGCAAAGGCACAGGAGATGGAAAGTATGCATGAGGAACATCAGATAGACCAGGATTGTAGATTTGTGTGGAGGGTAGTAGAACATAAGAAGACTGGAAATTAGAAGTGGATTAGATTGTGAAAAGCTCTAGCCAGACCACATCTGTAGTATTGAATTCAGCTCTGATCAGTACGGTTTAAGGAACATTAAGAGGAAGGAATGTCCTGAGTACCTGTCAGATCACAATTGGTTATGTCAAGCAATAAATATATACTCTGTGCATAGAAGAGTGTAAAGCACCTGGGACATAAAAACAAAAAGTCAAAACACTGCCTTCCCTCAAGGAACTTTACAGTCTACCTAGGAGAGACATTTTACATATCTAAGTATATAGAAAATTGACATTATGAGATTTGGAGAAGAAGGCACCAGAAACTAGAGGAATTGGAAAAAAAAAAAACCTCTTCAGCTAAGCCTTGAAGTAAAACTAAAGATGCTGAAATGGAGGTGTGAATGGGAGTAGTTCTGCCATGGGATACAGCCAGTGCAAAATCAAAAATGGGAGATGGAGTATCACATATGAAAAACAGCAAAAATGCCAGTTTGACTGGATCACATTGTGCATGTAGGGGAATATTACACTATAAATCTAGAAAGGTAAGTTAGGGCCAAGCTTTGAAACATTTTAAAATTCAAACAGATGACTTTATATTTGATTTAAGAAAACCTAGGGAAACATTGGAATTTACTATAAAGGCAATTGGCATGGTCTGATATTCATGTTAAGAAAATAAATTTAACAGCTTTATAAAGAATAGATGAGAGAGGAAAGTCAAAAGGGAGAAGACTATTAGGGATTATTAAAAAAAAAAAAGGTCCAGGTCCAGGTGGTGCAGTAGATAAGAATTCTGAGCCTGGAGTCAGGAAGACTCATCTTCCTGAGTTCGTATCTGTGCTCAGACACTGTGTGACTTTGGGCAAGTCTCTTGACCCTGTTTGCCTCAGTTTCTTCATCTATAAAATGAGCTGGATAAAGAAATGGCAAACCACTGCAGTCCCCAAATGGGATCATAAAGAGTTAGACATTACTGAAAACAACTGAACAACAATAATAGTCCAGATGAAAGATAATGAGCACCTGAAAAATATTGATGGAGAAAAGAAAATAGATGCTAGTGACTTTTCAGAGAGAGAAATTACAAGGTTTTGTGAGATGAGCAAGAGAAAGAATTCAAGGATAACATCAAGGTTTTGAATCTGACTAACTGTAAGGCTCATGGTGCTCTTTGCAATAATAAGGAACTTGAGAAAAGGGGTGAGATGGGGTGGGGAAGATAATGGATTTTGTTTTGGATCATTCAGATTTCAAACATCAATGAGATACGTAGTTTTAAATGTCCAACATACATTCGGTGATCAAAGAGAACCAGATAGCAAAGCTACAAAAATTAGGGAACTCAGATTAGGGCAAATCTACTAAAAAGAGAAAAGAGGAAAAGTGGGATATTACTATGTTTTTAGTAAAATTAGATATGATTAGTAAATGGGACTCAAAGGTAGCATGCATATTTAGTCACCTTTACAAAAATTGACCATATATGATGGCATAAAAACCTTGAAAATACAAAAAGGAAAGAAGAAAATTTGAAATTATCATTTGCTAGCCACTGCATAATAAAATTGCATTCAATAAAATTCATTGAAAATTAAATGGAGACCAAATAATTTAATTTTAAGGAATTGATGTGTCAAAAAATAACTCTTAAAAATAATAGATAATTTCATCAAAGAAAATGACAACGTACCAAAATGTTTGAGATCCGACCAAAGCAATCCTTAAGGGAAATGTCATATTTCTAAACACTTTCAACAACAAAAGAGAAAAAGAAACCCTCATGAAATAAATTTAGAAAAGCAACAATCAAAAACTCCAACTAAACACAAAAATAGACATTCTAAAAATTAAAAATTGATCAAAAATTAAAACAAAAAAATGAATTGATAAATGAAACTAACAGTTGGCTTTCTGAAAACCCTGATATAATTAACAAACTTATTTAATTTGATTCACAGAGAAGAAAAGAAATTGCCAAAATGATAAATAAAAAGAGAAATGAATGACAAATTAAAAAGAAATAAAGAAAATCACTTATATAATTTTGTCCAATAAAACTGACAAGTGAAATGGATGAATATTTTTTAAATGTCCAGATTAATAGGAAAAAAGAGAGAATATACATAATCCAAATCACTTAGAGGAACAGAAGTTCAAAACTGTTAATTGTAGTATAGTGGCTAAAGAGCTAATCTCAAAGCCAGAAAGACTACAAATCCTGCCTCTAAAACATACTTGCTTTACCACCCTGGGTGAGTGATTTAATGTTTTAGCGTCCAAGGCACTTAGTACCTAGGAGATATGAACTCTGAATGAATGAGTAGAAAGTAATCACAGTTGGGTTTTTTTTTTAATAAGCATTGAAAATCAGAGAGAAAGTAGAGAATGCAGTGGTGGAGGTCAGAGGGGAGGTAAAGAAAATGATGTAAGGAACCATATCCTGTCAAATGTTTTAGAGACTGAGATTCCTTCTACTTTCCAGCTGAGGTTTCAGGTTGGATACCAGTGTAACCATATTGATATCAGGCTGGAAGTGTGCATTGTCATTGATGTTGCTGCTTGGCTTGTACACATCATACAATAAACATTTTTCAGCCCCTGGACATATCTTGCTTCGTGGATCAGAGCAATGTACCTGTATGCAACAGCAATGACATCCAAATTCTAAAAATTCACTCTTCCTGAAATGATGAACCAGATATCATCCCAAAGTTTACAGCTTCTCTTGATTGACCGTGGACAAATGGGAAATTTTTATGGGTAGCAATTATATAACGTAAAACATAGGGGCAAATCAAGGAAAATGTTTGTGGAGATATAAATGATAAAATCTAGCAAGTAATTTGATATTGTGGGTAAAGTAATTTATGTTCTTCCCTACAACTTCCAATCTGCAAAACTTTTCTATTTTTTGTTGAGGGCATGAATATCCTCCTAGTCCCAATAAGGTTTATAAACTCAGAGACACCTTTAAATCATTCATCTAGCATACATATATATATATATATATACACATATATATATATATATATATATATACACACACACACACACACACACACACATACACATACACATATGTATTCCCATATATGTATATTATACATATGCATGTGTATATTATACATATATGTAATATTTTAATCCCCTTCCATTAAAAGCAAGTACCATTTTATTTTTTTTCTTTGTATTGCTAGATCCTAAGTCTGTTCCTGGCACATAACAAGCATTTAGTGAACTTTTTTTAATTCATTATTTTTGAAGAGATGAAACTTACATCTAAGGGAGTGAATGAAGTTTTAAGGGGAGACAAAAAGAGTAGAGATATACTACATATGGAACCCAAGCATCTGGGTTCAGTTTTGCCTCTGATATTAACCATTTTGTGTGGTTTTTGGCAAAATACCACTTCCCTGAGTATCAATTTCTTCATCTTTTAACTTAAAATGGTTGGACTAGATGGTCTTCAAGTTCCTTTCAAGTTCAAAAGCTGTGATCTGATCATATTTTTAGGACAGAGTCCTAGAGTACACTCACACATTAGATTAATACCCAAGTAGGGAAGGATGATCCTCAAAGTGAGCCATGTCAGAAAAATAATAAATGGAAAATGAAAAACTAGGCCAGTGTGGCACCAACAAGTCTGGAAAACTTAAAATCTAAGAGGATGAGATAGGCTGAAAAACTGACTGAGTAGAGTCAGCCAGAGGTGGTCACAATTTGATCAGGAAGTAAATGATAGCAAGGCTGGCCATTTGACTTGCTCAATCAGGTGCTTCAGTGCTTCGTTCTGTTTGTGCAAGACACAGACATGCTGTTCTACATCCCAATATCTTGTTTTGCTCAGGGTGAGCATCATTTTTTCCTTAAGTCAGCTATGGCAATTAAACTGTGGTTCATATTGTATCAAGCTGCTAATCAACAGATTTCATGGATTCCTGAGAAAAGATTATGAAAATCTATTTAGAATGGACACACCAGAAATGTCTTTGATGAATATAAGAGAAATCCCTATTTTTCCTTAATGTTACTCAAATAAAAAGGTCATCCAAAAATAAAGGTATAATTCTAAATCACCTCAAAAGACAATTTATGAGATTGAACTTGGAATGAAATTTGACAAAATACAAATCAAAGATAATGCTCTTCAACCACAAAAAAGTAGTATGTTAGTTTTATTTTGTTAATAAAAAATGCTTTTCTCTCATTTGAAAAGTAAAGTACCATATACTGATCCTGTCCAGAATATTAACTCAACCAGTTAAAACT
The DNA here is from genome assembly GCF_003287225.1 of Phascolarctos cinereus. NCBI lineage: Eukaryota > Metazoa > Chordata > Mammalia > Diprotodontia > Phascolarctidae > Phascolarctos > Phascolarctos cinereus. The sequence goes on along the minus strand of NW_027555847.1, from coordinate 285,799,941 downwards.
ATGTTTATTGCCCACTAAAAGGGAAAGACAAGGTTTCTGTAACACTTATGAGAAAAGTTAGACAGAAGTTTATTGTCATGCTGCTCTTTTGCACTCCAATAATTTTCAGTACTTGTCTAAACAAAAACACTGTCTCCAGTTGGATATGCCTGACTTGACAGAATAATCCTTCTCTCTATAACAATCAAGCTGGAGTTTGATTTCATCACTTAAGTGAAAATTGGTTTCCTAATGGGAAAATGCATCATAATTGTGTCAATATAATTCCTGAGCAAAGTCATTTAAAATGCAAGATTTGACACCAACTTTTCTCTCTATAAATTATTTGCCAGCAAGCCAACTACTTTGCTCTTATTTTCCTTCTTCCAGTTACTATTCTCATGGTGTTTCATTTTTAGAATTCAAGCACTAGCAAAGACTAGCCCTGATAAAAATGAATGTGAATACTACTGATTTATTTTTTTAATCCTCCTCTTGGGAAAATAATAGTTTCTACCTTCTAACATGAAAAAGGACATCTTGCCTCTAGCTGAATCACAGCACTGATACCCAATATCCAAGGTCATTAGTACCTACAAAGAGTTCCCCCAGGAAACATTGCATAGATTCTTTTTCTTTTCATATTTCAGTTCTTATAATAGGGCAAACTCAGTATTTCAAAGAGATAATAGATAAGGCAAAGGATAAAATATCTTCAAAATTCAAATTAGTCATCTTTTATGTTCCACAATCCCAAACCACATCAGATATGCCTGTGCCCTCCTGTCTCAGGTGTCACCTTGAAATACTGAGGACAAAATATGTCTAGCTAATCAGTTTTAAATTCAAGTATTATTAAACAACTACTTATGAAAGCAAAGCCTTTACAAAAGGGGGCAAATGATCCAGAGAGCAATATGATAAAGGTTGGTGACAGCAAAGGTTGAAAAAAGGTCAAACATTTCTGGGGCATCTGAAATTCTTAATAAAAATTACTTAAAGCCCAATAGCTTCAGGAGAACATGTAACGTCATGGGGAAAGAAACTCTGGCGAGCTTTGACCAAGTAGGAGATGTCTGACTTAAAAGTAGCTTATGTGAAAATGATTTGGGATTTTAGTTGACAGAAATATTAAAAGTAGCAAAGTATTATTACAAATATCTAATGAAATATTAGTTGAGTTTCCACTTCATTCCATATCTGAAATAGTATGTTCAGATCTTGGCACAACATTTTGGGGGTTTTAATATGTTTTACTGATATCTTTTATTATTTTAATCATTGAGATTGCCCCTCCCTTTTGCAATTTCTTATAACAAAGTTTTCAAAGTAAATAAGTAGAGGAAAAAGAAAAAAAATAGCAAAACTGACCCATACATTCCACATTTGTGGACCTCCCCCACTACTTCTGAAAAGGGATCTTGAGAGAGTAGGATCAAGAACAAAGAAGGTTAAGGAAGACATAAGGACTAAGGATGATAAAGAAGGATAAAGAAAAATCAGGGAGTTGGATTGGAAAAGTACAAATCAAAAAGCAACAAAAGACAGTTGTTAAGACAAGCTAAAGCAAGAAAGAAAATACAAGTAAAAGAATTAGAAAGTAAAGCAAATTGAAAAAGTGTATTGGTAGGTAGGTGGCAAACATTTTTTGAGATAAGGAGGTTGATGGAAGGCTGGAGGGGAGATGGATATGGCTATGAAGTTTTTGTTTTGTTTTGTTTCATTCTGTTTTCAAAAGTGAGGAAAGGAATTTAAGTGATGCTACTATTGAGAAGTGATAAAATAACTGTAAAAGTTTTAGCCAGTTACCTTGAGTTGAGTTTTAGAGACCCACAAGTAGTTCAAAAAATAAAAAGCTAAAAATTTCAATGAATATAGAAAGTAAGAAAAATTGTGAAGTGATTTTTGTGTTTAATGTTTTTATTTGTATCACAGCTGAATAGCTATAATTTATTTTCCAAGTATAAGTGGATCTCCCTCCTGGAGAAGGGACACAAAGAACCCATCCCTACACTCCAAGTTCAGGGAAGAACAGAGTAACCTTAAAGCAGGAGTTCTTAACTTGGAATCCATGACTTTAATATTTTAATAACCATTTTAACATAGTGTGTTTCTCTTGTACTTCTAGGTATTTAATATAATGTATTTTAAAATATTATTCTGGATCCATAGGTTTTACCAGACTGACAAAGGGATCCTTGACACCTACAAAAAAGTAAAGAACCCTCTCCTAAAGGAAATGGAAGGAAGGCTTCAATTGGAAAAAATGGGGAACTTGGAGGAAGTGAGATGAGTCAGGATTTTGGAAAGTGGGATACTGTTACAGAGTGGGAAAAAGGAAGAAAGAGAATAGCTGTGCAATTAGAATAGAGAGAGAGAGAGGGAAAGACAGATGGATAGAGACACAGAGAGAGACAAAGAAAGAAGGGAAGAGAGACAGAGAGAGATGTACTCCTTCTTTAAGAAGAGAAACTGATATTCTAAGAAGAAAGAAGTTTCTTGTCCTACAAAGTATGACATGAAAAAGCTACAGAAAATATCAGGAGAGAGATCATCCAGTAGGGGTCAAAGGGAAAAAAAAGTAATAGCCAATGTGATTACTTTCTCAGTGATAATGAGAGTATATACTGACCTGATAACAGTAGAGAGACCTGTTGTCTTTCAAGGACATGGATCCAAGATATTGTAGAGTCTGTACCAAGACTTATCAAAAGTTATGCCACCTATCCACTTCTGATGAGTCACATGGGTGCAAATGAAGCTACCAAAAAATGTCTAAAAGGTATTATTAACAATTATAAAGTCTGTTCCTGGAATGAGAAAATGAAGAACATAGGAGCACAAGTTCTATTTTCCCTACTGAAGTTAAGGGATATAGAAGAATTCAAGTGTCCAGGAGCCACAGTTAGGATCATTATAAGACCTAGTAGCTAATAGCACAAAGGAGTGGAAAACATGCAATACAATGTTCCAAAAGGCAAAAATTATGCATCTACAATCACAAATAACTCACCCAGATAAAATAAGTATAATAAGGCAGGGTAGGGAGAGATGGAAAGGCTTGATTTGATTTTTAAAAGGAAAGATCATGTCACCAGTATCAAAAAGGAAAAAGGAAAATTAACAATAAGTGAAAAATAAATGAGATTATTAGAAACTATTTGACCAACTGATAACCTGGATGAAATGACTGAATATTAAAAAAAAAAAAACCGCAGGTTCTTAAGGATACTAAGACTCTCAGGCTCTTTTTTTGTTACATCAGACCCTAACATGTGGAAGACAGTTCAAAATGACTTCCAAAGATTTATGTATGATTTAGGTCTAAAAGGTCTTGTCTCCTTCCTGATCTCTGAATTTTTTGAAAGCTCTAACCCTTTGGAAATCCTACATCAGACATCATCTTTTACTCTCTATCTTAGTCAGTTTTGGCTGAAGCAAATTTATTAGCCCATTTTTAATTTGTTTTAGTCTTTTTATAAAATATTACTTCTTCATTTCTTATTCTGGGGTAGTTTCTGGGTCTAGTTTCCATCTAAAAACCATGTGCTTCATTGACTATGTGCCCTAGATAGCAGTAGCTATTATTCCTTAGAATTTGTAAGAATTATATTCATTCCTTCCCATGGCCCTCAGCAGGCTGATTTCTCTTTTTCTTTCAAAAGCCTGAGTTCCCAGTTAGATCTCCCACTAAGTTCCCAAGGGCTAGCTCTTGTACTCAAACCTTTTTATAGAACTGTGATGATTTATCCTTAAAAGATCACTTGAGTAAGTGATTCAATTGTATCCTTTCATTCAAGTACGATTTATAATTGGCACTAGAATCAGTCCTTACAGCTAACCATTTCTAACTCCTACTCCAGCTAAATTAACTTATTAAGTATTTCTCTACTGCATTTTACCTGTACCCACCTTTAGAGTCCAGGAAAGCATGGATTCTGGTCATTGATTCTTGGTTCCACAAGAAACTATATCAGAGGCTTCCTGTCTAAGATATTATTTGACTTAAAGATTCCCTTGTGTCTGGAGTCTCATGTCTGGTGACCCAACTGCTTATCTGATCTTTGACTCATGGTTATTTTAAATTCCTGGTTGTCTCACTTCTCTACCTCAACCTCTGACTTCTAGCACTCAGTGCTGTTTGGGGCCTAATAACAGACCCAGAACTTTATGTTAGACACGCTATTCTGTGTATTTCCTTGAGCCTGGATATGATTGGCTTCTAATCATCATTCCCAGCCTTAACTCTGTCTTGCCTTCTGAATTCAGTTAAGTTCAATAAAAATAAAGTTTGTTTGGATAGAGTGGTGGAGTCTAAGTCAGAAAAATTCAGATTCAAACTCCACATCTAAAACTGTGTATAGCAGTGTGACCAAGAACATGTTACTTTATCTCTTTTAGCTTCAGTTTCTTCATTTCAAAAAGGAATTTCAATACAATTCTTCACCTATTAAGCACCTATTCTGTGCAAGGCATTGTTTTATGCTTTGAGAATAAAAGAAAAAATTAAAACTGTCCCTACCTCAAGGAATTTCTATTCCATGGAGATGATACCTATATCCAAATACATGAAAATAATACAAAACAATTTCAGGGGGGAAAGAGTGCTGCAGTTATGTAGAAGTTGCTACCTGAGCTTTGCTTTGAAGGAAAAAAAAATTATTCTATGAGGCAGAGGTGAGAAAAGAGCTCATCTGAGACATAGGGAACAGACAGAATTTCTTATAGGGGAAGCAAATAACAGACTACTTTTATGGAACAGAGAATGTGTGGAGTATCATTAAATAAGAATACAAAGGTAGTTGGAGGTCAGATTGTAAAGGCATCCAAATGTCAAACCAAGAAGTTTCTATATTATCCTAGAAGACAGTAGGTGCCAATGGAAAGACTCAAACAGAGGAGTTACATGGTCAGTCTTGTGCTTTGGAAATGCTTATTTGGAACCCTGTGAAGGATAGATTAGAGAGGGGAAAGATTTGGTGCAAGAACAACTGTCAGGCCACTACAGGAGTTCAGTTAAGAAGAGGTACTAGCTGTATGAGTGGAGAGAAGTAGAATGATAGGAGAGCTGCTGAATAGGGAGAATCCTCCCCATTTAATTATCTATCACACTATTCACAGCAGTTATTCTTGTGGTTCAGTTGTTCAGCCATGTCTGACTCTCCATGACTCCATAGACCATAACGTGAGAAGCCCTTCTATCATCCACTGTCTCCTGAAATCTGTTCAAGTTCATGTTCATTGCTTCCCTGACACTATGTATCCATCTCGTCTTCTGCCATCCTCTTTTCCTTTTGCCTTCAATCTCTCCTAGCATCAGGGTCTTTTCCAGTGAATGTTGTCTTCTCATGATGTGCCAAAGTATTTAAGCTTTAATATTTGTCCCTCCAAAGAACAGTGGGAATTAATTTCTTCAAGTATTGACTGATTTGATGTCCAAGGGACTGTCAAAAGTCTTCTCCAGCACCACAATTCAAAAGCATCAATTCGGTGGTGCTCAGCTTTCCTTATAGTCCAACTCTTTCTTGAGATTAAATACCCAAGTATTTTTCTTTTCTTACAATGTTATTGATTACTATGAGAGCTACTCCATTTCTTCTAAGAGATTCTTGTCCACAGTAGTATATGTAATGATCACCTGAATTAAATTCACCCATTCCCATCCTTTTACATTCACTGATACCCAAGATGTTAATGTTTAATCTTTCCATCTCCTGTTTGACCACACCCAGCTTACCTTGGTTCATAGATCTCACATTTCAGTTTCCCATGTAATATCGATCTTTCCAGCATTTGACTTTCCTTTCATCACCAGACACCTCTGCAGCTGAGTTTCCTTTCAGTTTTGGTCCAGCTACTTCATTCTTTTTTTTTTTTTTTGGAGAAATAATTGGGGTTAAGTAACTTGCCCAGAGTCACACAGCTAGTAAGTGGTATGCATCTGAGGCCAAATTTGAACTCAGGTCCTCCTGACTCCAGGGGCAGTGCTCTACACACTGCAACACTTAGCTACCCCCAACTACTTCATTCTTTCTGGAGCTATTTGTCATTGTCCTCTACTCTTCCCCAGTAGCGTGTTGGATACCTTCTGACATACAACAATTGCTGAACCCGCAAGAACCAGAATACTTGTCCACATCCTCTAATGGGACTCTAACTATCCCATAATGCCATAGTGGAGATAGTAATGGAGGAGCTGGCCCTCAAAGAGAGGGGTCAGTTCCTTTTTTTAACTCTTTTTATACTTCCCCTTCACCCCAAGTTGTGGGAAGAATCACTTAAAGATAAGGTTTGGTTCATGTCCAAGATCTCTGCTAAAGAGAGACTGAAGATACTTAATATTCAATGTAGATCAGTAAAGAACAGTTATTTTTTTCTAAAGAAATTCTAAAAATGCAAAAGACTCATAAGCAAGTATTGAAGAAACCTGAAATATCAAACAGTAATAAAACTAATTTTATACTTTCCCTATAGGCTGATATTATTGCTTTAGCAACTCAAAGTATAAGTCCTTCAGCCCTGAGTCACATGCATCCCCACAAAATGTCAGGGGAGCTCAGCATATGCTACAACAAATGATCCCCAGAGGTCCACCCCCATGCATGTTCCAATAGGTATAGTCCTATTCAACTCCTGTTACACTCTCTTTTCAATTAAAGTCAGTAGTATTCTATTAAAAACATATACCACAACTTATTCAGCCATTCCCCAATTGATGGGCATCCCCTCAATTTCTAATTCTTTGCCACCTCTCAGACAAACTGAGATTTGGGAAAGATTTTAATTTAGAAAGTCCAAGGTCACCCACTGTATCCTGGACCATTGCCAGTCATCTTGACCTTTGTTTTACCACTGGATGTTGATGACTCAGGAGGAGAGAATGGGACCCATTACTTTGCACAGTCCTGCCTCACTTAAATTCAATTTATGCACAAGTCAAGACATCACCCTCTTGATGTTATTGGTCCTCTTCAAGAATAAGAGACAAATAACAATTCTCAGAAAATCAATCAGTTTTCATTTGGCATATTTTTCCATGTTTCAAAATTCTGGAAAGTTCTTTTGAGTCCTTGAGAAACTCAGGCACTATTCTTTCTAGTTCCACCCACCCACCCAATTCCTTCCATTAAAAAGCCTAAAGACAGTACATGTCCTATAATTTTACTGACCTCCTAAATGTCATAAATAGTACCAAGTAGTTCACTCAACACCATTCTTAGGCAATTCCAAAAGCATGAGCCTTTAGGGAAAGCCCAGGCTAATCACTACTGATGGATCTAAATATTATAATCACTCCAAATTACAAACTTATATAAATTCAACAAATAAAGGACATTCTACAAAGTCCATGCTGTTATCATTTGCCTAGTACATATAAACAATTAGAAAAAAATGAAACTTTATATTTAAAAAAATGGAAAAATGAAAAATAAGGACAAATATGATGAAAAATAATATTCCCACTCTTTGAGGGAAATTTTAGTGCTAAATCTGCTCCTAGAACATGTGGATCTCTCTTCAGAGAGACTTAGAACTTGTTGTTAATTGGACATTACTTCCTTATTTTAGATAAGAAACCAAAATAATCTGGTTGAAAATTTCTCCATGAGTACCTGCAATACATGGAGCAACCTTATAAGTATGCCCAATGGTGTCCTTGTCAATGCATAGGGCAATATAGATGGATGTTCAAGCCAAATGTTTCCAGGTGTTGGTGCTGTACATAGGCACCCCACTTTTCTCCAAACAGCTCTGCCTTTGCATAGGTTAATCTAAATGGAGATCCAGACTCACCTGATAATAGGGTAAACAGGCTTATTTTAGCAAGTAAACATATTCAGATGGGCCCTAAACATGTGCGGTGCTCCCAAAAAATTATTACATTCAGAGTCGATTAGCATTAACCCCTTAGATTTAGGATGAGGTTGCCATCCATAGCAATACAGAGAACTGCTTCTGAGACCAGGAGGAGGCTAGGGTATTTGCCTTCTCTCTCTGTCATGAAGAGGTCCCTAATTCTGAACCCTTGTATTCAAGACCAAGTATAGTTCTGAAAAGATCCAAGTCTTCTTGACAAAGGAGCCTGTCATCTCAAATTCCAGCTCTTTATACTCCTATCCCAGGGCCCTAGGGAGAATCACTTAAAACTTAGATCAAGCTCATGTCTAGAGCTTTCCCAGGAGGGGAAGCAGGCAGGTACTCAGCATAAAATATAGATCAGGTAAGGGACATTTATTTCCTCTACACAAAAGAAATGCTAAACACAAATGACTCCTAAGCACACAGTGATAAAACTTTAAGAAGTAGCAGTAATTTATAACTACTGCTATATTCTCCCAAAAGGTTGATACTTAAAAGATTCAAGCATAAAGCATTTTGTGAGACTGCTAAATCTGAAATTTGCTGCACTCTTCACCCTAACTCTGTGCCATCCCTTCAAGGTTGATGTTGTCTAGCAAGCTAGTTTAGGGATTAGGCTTCTCAAATATGGTCCTCTACTCAAAGAAGCACTCTGGAAGCCAAAGCAGCACCTTCTTGAGGTGTTTTAGGGTACACCCTGAGGAGCCCATTAAGTTCTTATAGCTTGAATTCACAAAGCCGTTTCTAAGACTGGAAATGACCATTTCAAGATCTCCATTTCATCTTTCATATTAAGTAAAAACATAAAAAGAAGAGGCAGTTACGGTTTAGGGATTCAATCACATGGTCACCTAGGCCAGTATATATGCTAACTGCCACATGCAAGAAGCTCACCACTTTTTCCTTAGTGGAGAAGAATGATCCTCACACAACTCTTTTTTTATTTTATTTTTTAACTAATTGGTTTATTTTTAGTTTTCAACATTTACTTCCATAAGATTTTGAGTTTTAAATTTTCTCCCTCTCTCCCCACCTCCCTCCCCAAGATGGTGTGTCATCTGATATAGGCTCTACATATACATTCCTATTAAACATATTTTCACATTAGTCATGTTGTAAAGAAGAATTAGAACCAACAGGAGGAGGAAACACAAGAAGGAAGAAACAAAACAAAACAGAAGAGAAAACAAATCTTTGATCTGCATTCATACTCCATAGTTCTTTCTCTGGATATGGATAGCATTTTCCATCATGAGACTTTTGGAGATGTCTTAAATCCTTGCATTGCTGAGAAGAGCTAAGTCTATCAAAGTTAGTCATCTCACAACATGGCTGTTACTGTGTACAATGCTCTCCTAGCTCTGCTGACTTCACTCAACATCAGTTTATATAAGCCTTTACTGGTTTTCTGAAGTACACCTGTTCATCATTTCTTACAGCACAATAGTATTCCATTACATTCATACACCACAACTTCTTCAGCCATTCCCCAATTGATGAGCATCCTCTCAATTTCCAATTCTTTGCCACCACAAAAAGAGCTGCTATAAATATTTTTGTACGTGTGGGTCCTTTTCCCATTTTTAGGATCTCTTTGGGATATAACCCTGGAGGTGGTATTGCTGAGTCAAAGAGTATGCACATTTTTGTAGCCCTTTGGGACATGGTTCCAAATTGCTCTCCAAAATGGTTGGATCAGTTTACCACTCCACCAACAATACATTAATGTTCCAATTTTCCTACATTTCCTCCAACATTTATCATTTTCCTGTTTTGTCATGTTAGCCAATCTGTTAGGTGTGATGTGGTACCTCAGAGTTGTTTTGACTTGCATTTCTCTTATCAATAGTGATTTAGAGCATTTTTTCGTATGACTATAGATAGCTCCCACACAACTATTTAGGAAGACTCTTGAAGAAAAGCAGTGCCTCCCAAACCACCAGATCTGCTTCCAGCCCAGTCTCCGCAACCATCATAAATCTCCTAGATAAATATCACAAATTGAAAAAATTGAAGACAATAAAGCAATAAATAATACAAGAAAACTTCCCAGAACATGTGAATCAATAAAACAAAGCACCAACCAAACTAGAATACAAGGGGGATTAAGTTTAACAAGTATAATGACAAGGAACAAATTCTGCAAGTGGCCAGGGGAAAAAAATTTCAAATACAAAAGAAAGGAAATTTAAATAACACAACACTAGTCCATACTCATTATAAGCCATAGAAAGAAATAGAACAATATATTCTGAAAGGCAAAGAAGTTCAAGATGGAACCCAAAATGACACCCTGATAACCCAAACCTATCATCAGTTTTATAAATGAACATCAAATAAAAGAGAAACATTTGAAGAATTCTTGTTAAAAAAAAAACGAGCAGATTCTTTGACTGGCAAACACCTCAAACACAAGAAAGGTAAATAAATATAACTACCAAGAAAAGAACAAGTAATGAAACCAATAACTACATCTCTGCTAATTATGAAAAAAAGAGAGAGGGAGCAGCCACTAAGTTAAAATGAAAATAGTAGCAACGATAAAGGGAAAATTAAACAATTCTTTGTGAAAGTATGCAAGAAGATAAAGATAAAAGCGGAATTTACAGAAAAAGGAGTGGCAATAGAGCCTGAAATATCATGAACTAAATAACCCCCATAGATGAATATATGTTTTTGTAGCACTCTGTTGCAGCATGACAGTGTGCATAAAAGGGCAGAGGGGGAGTAGAAGATAAAGATGAATATGTGATACACCCTTAATGAAGCACTTTTGCAAAAAATGAAAAAATAATGCCTGTAGCCAATCATCAAGAAGAGGAGCTACAGAAGAATGAGTGGAATCACCAAGTATTGAAACTGAAAGAAGGAAAGCAGTTCTCAATGCAACGGTGGTAGGAGATCCCACTGAAGAACAATCCCACAGGACAAGAGGTATATTCAGTAATGGGATATGGTTAGCTTAACAACAGTTCCAATCTGCAGGTCATTAGTACACAAAGAGAGCACTTTCTCTGAGAGTATTGTGTTGACATGAACAATATTTCACTCCAGAAGAGAGAGAATTGGAGCAACCAGCTCCATAAAAGAGAGAGTATATGAATCCAGAGAAGAGATGGCTTGGTAATTGGGAAAGAGAACGATGACAAGGAGTGCAGAAGGTAAAACTGCATTAGGCTATAATTGTCTGTAGAGTTCTTTTAAATTCTGAATAGTCTATCCTTCCCTGCAAACCTGAACATTTAAATAAATAACAAGAGAATATAAACAGTTAGTCTCTTTGTAGCAAAGGGTGTAATTTTTACATAGTAGCTTTCTTGAGGTTATTTTATGATATTCTTCTTTCCAGAAAAAAAAATGATAACTGCAAGCAATCTTGCCCCATGTATTTTTTATTTAACCTTTCTAAGGTTAATGGTCATTTTCTTTGTGATAGAAGGACGATTATTGTGAACTTACTCTTTTAAGGCAATAAAGAGTTTTTTAAAAGAGCTTTATATTCCCCTGAAGAAATTGACTAGACAACAGTCAAGCCTACTCATTATGCTAAAGTTAAAGGTGCTGGGCAATATAAGGAAAAATAAATTCATTACTCTAAACTACTCCTTTTTTATCCAGTGGTGGGACTGTTCCTCACCTTCCCTGCCAGAATGAATAGCATCCCCTAAAGGAATTTATCCTACAAGATTTAGAAAGAGATTTTTTTTTCCATATATGAGAGAGAATTGGGGAATCTTGATCATATAATCATTGATTAAGAATTCGAAGGAGAACCTTAAAAGCTCTATGTATTTCAAATCCCTCATTTTTTTTTCAAGCAAGGAAATCAAGTGCCAAGAAGTTAAGTGACTTGCCTAAGGTCACACAGGTAGTAAATGATAGAGCAAAGATTCAAACCTAGGCCTTCTAACGCCAAACCCAGTGTCCAAGTTCTCTCCCTGGTAGAGAATCCTCTCCCAAGTAAGTGTTAGGGCAATAAATTAAATCAAGATTAGGGGCTACCATATCTGAACCTGATAATGGAAACCACATTGAAAGGCTCTTCTAAATGAGCAACCGTTTGTAAGAACAGAGGGTAGTAGTAGTGATAAAACAAACTAATTTCAGTGAGAGCTCTCTAGTTTGGCTCTATATCACAAGAGATGTAACAGGAACAATTATATTGCCTACTAGACAGGAAAATCTCTGGAGGCTTTCCTCTCTCACTTTGTCCAATGATACATCTGGTATAGAAGATACTGGTAGTAGAAAAGAATTAGAGTTTGGGGTTTGCCCGCAAACACTTCCTGACAGCATCCCCTGGGAGCCATGGATCTAGAGAACTTCACTATAGGAGGAGCTAAAGCAATACTCTATGATGTCTTCAAGGTTATGAGAAACTTCATTTGTTCAACATCAACAGACATGGTTGCACTTGCCCAGCACAGTAGCATGATAAGCCTACCTATTCAGAACTACAAGTGATTGAGAAAATATCATGAATGGACATATTTTCCCTAAATTGGAAATTTGTTTTAATATTGTCATTGGAGGGTATTAACTTGTTTTTGTTCTATTTTAGTTTGTTTTCTCTTACCTTTAAATAAGACTTTCCTTTAATTTTGTGCAACATATGTTTAAAAGGGGAGAATTCTATTTGTTTTCTTTTACCTTTAAATAACACTTTTCCCCTTTATTTTTGCATGTTGTAAGCTTGAAAGGGAATTTGGTGACAGCATGAGTGGTCTCAGCTAATGATTCATCCAGATTTTCTAGATAAGAGGTATGAACAAGAGAAATGAAAAAGTTTTCTAAATAACTTTGGCTTTTTCCTGTTGTAAGAGATTGGACAATAGGAATTACCTACATTATTTCAATTTCCTCCTTACATGTGGGTAGCAAGATGTTTCTATGTTATACCAAAGGAAAGAAATAAAATTATCCATGTTGGAAAAATCTGAACCCTCCAACAAGAGTGGTCTGTCAAAATTGATAGAGATCTGCATTAATTTACTAATGGTGGAACTGTTGTTCTAGTCATTGTGGAAAGTGTTTTGGAAATATGCCCAAAAAAATCACTAAATTGTGTCTTACCCAAAGGCTCAGTGATGGGACAATTAGGTATTCACCACAAAAAGATCAGAGAAAGGGGCAAAGGATCCATATGTTCAAAATATTTATTGCATTGTGTTTTGTAGCAGCAAGTAAAACCACAGGGTTGTCCATAAATTAAGGGATGGCTGAACCAAATATAGTAAATCAATGTAATGTAATAGCAGTACCATAAGAAATTATGAAAATGGTATTACTAAGAGACTTGTATGAACTATAGCAGAGTGAAGTGAGTAAAACTGTCAAAATAATGTGTACAATAAAACATTGTAAAGACAAAATTTTGAAAGACTTAAAAACTCTAATAAATGCAATGACCACCATACTATCCACTTCCTAAAAGAGAGATAATAGACTCTGGTGCAGAATAAGACGTACATTTTTTGGATGTGGCCAGTGTGGGAATTTGTTTTGTTTGTTTCTGCATAATTGTTACAAGGGTTTGGCTTTGTTCTCCCACTCATCCACCTATGAAACCAGGATTTTGTTTTCTTTTTCACAGAGGTGGGAGGGAGGGAAATGCTTTTGCATTTTGAAAGAATAAAATTTAAATTTAAAAGATAAGAAAAAAGGTTTGCCAGCATGTTAATGGTAGCCTGACAACTGGGAAAAGGAGGGGAAATGACCTTAAATATTTTCTGAATATCTTTGTTTGAGTGTTTGGCATTCTACAACAAAAACAGAAACAGCAAGGAACCAGCCACGAGACTTATGCAAGGTCTGAGCAAAGTTTCAGTCTATGAGTACATATAATAATCCTTCTAAATTTATATCAGCTTAATCCCCAGGGTAGACTAACAAAATACAAAGAAAATCAGATACTACAGACAACATAAAGGTGGATTAAATTTGCCTATAAGCATATTAAATGGGCATGCTCAGTATGATAAAAGAATAATAATGTCTCACTCAGTCACCCTTCATAACAATTACTCTTTACTGTCTCAGAAAGATGGTTCTTCCTTTGACAATTGTGAGTCTTTCCTCCCTATGCAGTCCATTGCTTTACTATATTTCTATTACTCTGCTTTTACTAAAAACAAAACAAAACAAAACAAAAATCTGTTATTGTCTGACACAGAGAAGAGTGGATTTCATGAGATTTCCCTATTCTCCATTATTACATTCCCATGGTGGCCAAATAATTTCTTGTGCTGCCTTATTATAAATAAAATAATAAGCTTGTTCTACTTCTCTTCTCAAAAGAAATTCTTAATATCATCAATTCTCTTTAAAAAATCCATTTTTCCCCTTGTAGGTAAAGAGTAAGGTGAGTATAAGTGTGGAGAAGGGATAGATGAGAGATATTTTGGAAGTAGCATTGATTAGACTTGTGTACATTTTTGGTATGAAGGATTAAGGAGAGTAAAGGATGAAAAATGTCACTAAGGTCTTGAACTTATGTAACTGGAAGATGATTATTGCATCAGCAGAAATAGGGACAAATGGAGAGGTGACACATTTGTAGGAAATGTAGGAAATATAAAATCCATTCTGGATGTGTTACATTTGAAATGTCTACATGACACCCATGTGAAGATGTCCAGCAGCACGTTCATCATGCAGCAGTGAAGGTAAGGATCAAGATTAAGTCTTATTGTGTAGATTTTAGATAGATTCATGAGCATTGAGACTAAAATTAAATCCACTGGAGCTCTCTCAGTCAGAGATAAGTAGAAAATCAATATAACTGTATGTGACAAGAGCTATTATCTAATGTGTCAGGCAGGTAAGATCTTGTGCGCTGAACTATGCAGAAAGTTGTTGAAAGTCTTAGGCATGAAGTATGCAAAAGGAGTGGACAGTAGTGGCTGTAAGTACTTAACCACCCTTTCTTAGCCCTTCCTAATTCTCCTAGAAATGGAGGTGTTTGTGAGGTAGAGTCTGACAGAGACCTTGTCATATTTAATTTTTTTATCACAGTAACAGAAATATTGTAATAATAATTAACTGTGAAAAGTTTAGCTATTCTAATCAATACCGTGATCTACAACAATTCCAAAGGACTCAAGATGAAAAATATCATCCACCTCCAGAAAGAGAACTGATGAACTCTGAGTGAAAATTGAAGCATATTTTTTTCACTTCATTTTTCTCACTTCTTTCCACAACTTGGCTAATGTGTAAATATGTTTTGCATAACTTCATATGTATAGTGGTTAGTGTATTTCTTGTCTTCTCAATGTGTGGGGGAGGGTTTTGAGGGAGGGAGAGAATCTGAAACTGAAAATAATTTTTTTTTACATTTCAAAAAAATAATTTTTAATCTCCCCATTACATTACAAGTAGGTTAATATTTTTTATTGTTGTTGAATTAATTCTGCTTGCAATTTTTGAAAAATGAGGTCTTACACATGATGCAGTATTTTTTGGGCCAGTGAACACCTAAGAAGGATGAGTAAAGACTGGAACCTACTAGCAGAAAGAAAAAGTGGTGATTAGAGCTGCTTCCTGTGTTAGGGAGGGTGAATTATGGAGAAGTATAAGTTCTAAGGTTTCCACTTCTTTCCAGCATAATCTTACATAATTAAAAATGCAACCTCCAATTAAACCAAATGAGGAAGCCAAGGGTAGCAGTGGGTACCTCTCAATCATTTCAATAAAACTTTCCCATTAAACAAATACAAAAGATTATTTTTTTTAACTGCTTTGATTCTTATTTTATTCCCTTATTTCCCCTTTCTGCTATCCTTATTTTGGCTTTGATAACCCTGCCACTATTCCTATATACCACAAGCCATAAAATAAAAAATACTTTCAGAAATTTATACCAAGTTATGAATAATTCATACATACTAACATTATACATTTTTACCATGATTCCATTTGCTGTACATTACTATGACCACTTCATTAGTGACTTCTGACCTCAGATATCTGATTTTTAACACAATGTTTGTACTCTACATTTTACTTCATCCACAAGAGGAGAAGTGTCCAGCCTCTCTCAGGCAAACTTTCCAAAGGGAAAAAGCAGCAGAAGTCATGAGGAAATAGTAACATTGTCATTCAATATTTATACAGCACTTTATAGTCCCAGAATATTTTGTGATCCTTTTTTATTATCAATATCTTTTCACTTAGCCTTAAAAGAGATCAGCTAATGTTCCTTTTTTACAAATGAAGAAACAAAGACTTAGAGAGGTTAAATGACTTCTTGAAAGTCACAAGTGAATACAATTCAATAAGCATTTTTATTTAGTGCCAAGTATTTCTCAGGCACTTTACTAGACAATGAGAATAAAAAGAAAAAAACTAAATAATCCCTCCCCTCAAAGAGCCTACATTCCATCGGAGGGAAGTAATATGTACACAGAATATTTTATTTTTTAAAATGCAAAGTAGCTATAAAGTAATAAGGAGTAGCACTAACAACCACTTGATCAGCAAACATTTATGGAGACCTCAAGTTAAGAGAGCAATTTCAAAGTGTCTAGAGCAGCTGAGCTTCTCCACAAACACTCTGACAAAATTCTAAAAATGCACCAGAAGGAACTAAAAGAGAAATATCAATGTAAAAGTGGAGTTGATTAAGTATATCAATCAAGTTATTCCACCACACTTAGAATAAGTGATAATATGTCTCAATATCTAAATGAGGTGAAAAGAAGTCTCAGTCAAGTTTGAAAGTATGACATTGTGAAAATACAATGTGCCACTTGAAAAGTACTTGATTGACCTGGAGTGATATTGACAGGAAATATTCAGATTACCTCAGAAGAATAGTCACTCCTAATGAATTGTCCATCAAACTGAAGACCATTTCAATATCCAAGTTGGTTCTAATGTTTGGCAGACTTATATTTCCATGAGTAGAAAATAAGGGGAGAATATTCTAGCTTGATTGGTTGTTGTCCTTTGTGCTCAAAGAAGACCAAAATATCATCACTATGTTGGGGTCAAGATAGAGTGTGTCTGACTGTGGCTGATCAGACCGACACAAGCTCAGAAGGCTCTACCACAGGTCAGGCACAAATAGTCCATATGACCATTGGAATGGTGATGTCTATAACAAGGAAGGAATATCCTTGCTAAACCCCCTGAGAAAGAATCTCTTAAGAACAGAGAAATCAAGGCTGAAGGCAAAGAGCTTCCCTCCATTCCCACCTTGCCAGAGGAATATTTTTTGTGTTTTGAGGAGTGCAGGAGATTTTGAACTTCCAATCTTACCACTGATGTCCTTACATCAGTCCCCAGAATATACAGGAGGGTAGCACTGTCTACCTAGAAAGAAGGGGCTGGAGGTGGGAGAGCACCTAGGACAGACTATACTATAGCTTTAAAAAAAAAAAAAGCTGTTTTTAGCTCTACAAAAAGTCCAGCACATAAGCTATACTATGACCAAGGGGAACTATGAACAGAGAGGAAGAGGACTTCCAGAATACAGAAGCTATAATTTTACCTTTTTACCACATATGCTCTTTAAACTTGATCCCACTTTCTCCTGAACTCTGAATGTACTTTTGGGAGAGTGTGTCATAGAATTTGGGGGTGGTAATCAACAAGCATTTATGTACTAATGATATCTGCTTAGTAAATGTCCCTTTCTAAAAGCTACCTATGTCAGGCTAACTAAATTAATTCTCAACCAGAATTTTGGATGGAAACATATTGTAAAGGAGATTGTGAGATATATCATTTGAAATATAACCTTCCAAACTTTTGGAGATACCTTTATAGTCCTATAGAATGTACTAGTGAAGAGCCAGGCGTTGACTCATTAGAGATAGTGAGAATTAGGATAAACACCTCAGAGAATACATTGCATTGCCCCAGAGCTCAGAGCCAAGCTGCCATCACTCAGTTCCCTGGCTCCCCTCAAGTGCTAATATGCTTCTAGCTTGCATTTACATATGAATTCCACTTAAGTAAAGTTAGTAAATATGATACTAACTGGTATTGAAATGCTGGGTACTTTGAAAATAGAAAGCTGCTGCTATTATTGTTGCTGATTTGTATATTACCTAGCTGCTACATGATACATGTCAATTTTCTTGGAGCATTGCTTATAATATGACTACTCAGTATAGTTTTCTTCAGTGATTGGTTGACTATTAGCAATATTGTGAAAATATGAATGTGGCACTTGAAAAATACTGTTACTGTTACTCATGCCCATTGATAATTACTGATATTTGGAGTTTGCATTTGTATGAAAAGATATTATAGAAGTCTTAAAGGACAAAGTAAAGGAGTTGAAGAATTGTAGAATAATCTGTATTGGAATTAGGTCAGGACAATCTAATATGGATGTGCTCTGTGATTTACCAGACCAAGCTTACCACTCATAAATCCCTGACAAGATTCTGAAAGGGAATGGTAGAGGGAAATTGGTTTGTAACCTCCCTCTCAGCAGTGCATGAGGTCTGCAACAAATCTGGAACATCAGAAAGTAAAGGTGATGATATAAACCCATTAACCGGGGTGTGGACTTGAATATGCACTTGAGTTTTGTTCTGTTTGGGAAGCTGAGATAAGATTCTTGTCTTCAGAATTGGACAGCTCCTCTGAGAGAAACTGACTCCTCATTCTGTATGCTAAAGATAAAAGTTCTACCTGCCCCTCAGCTGGGCCAATACAAAAGAAATGGCAATACTTCCTAGATGAATTTAAAGATTTATTATCATAGCAAACAAGCTACTAAGGGCATAAGAGAATTAGAGAAAATAATAACAAAATTTATTTGGAAAAAAAAAAAGAATAAAGATTGCATGGCTTACCTGTTGGAAGTTAGTTTCTAGAAGTCAAGGTTGGTAAATTACCTCTTTTGAGCCTTCCATGACACTATAGAAACCCAAAGAACCAATATATTTACCACAAAAGTGAGTTTCTCCTACTGATTCCAGTTGAACTAAATGAAACATGAACACGAGGTCAATGGCTAAGTTCTATGAATACATCATTACTGAATCTATGAGATAATGATTTATGAGATAATCTTCTGTAACTACTGAAGGGATTAGAACAGAGAAGATGTACTCTTGAAAAATAAAAGTATCTTATTATGTAGCAGTTGTATTTTTATTTTTAAAAAAAGAGTTAATATCACTATAAGGGCATAGAATAAGTTTAGTTGGAGTGAGAGACCAGAAGAAATAGAATGAAAGGTGTTTGTAGTTGAAAAACACTGTGAAGCATTAAATGAACTAGATAGCTTCCTATATCTTGCCTCTTCAATCATCTACTTTCCTTATACATTTAAATCTAAAGACCAAACCTGTGTTAACAGTGCATTTTCAGTGAAGCCAAAAAAATTCAAGTTTTTCTTGATCTTACATGTGTAATAAAAATACTCAACACAAAGTATAGTTTTTTTTAATTCCTATAGTGTTAGTATCAGTTAACATATTATTTGAATCAATGTAGTGGTTAATTGAATGTAAGTTCCCTCACATTTATCTTGAAAGTAAGTGAATAAGAATGCTTCCTGATTTCTGCAAAGGCTATTGCTACTCACTTACAGTTAGATCCTGAATTATGTCAGATAGAATCAACTTTTTAGGCACTTTCTCTTCAATGACGTGGCCTGGCTTCAGTATGCACAGTTTTCCTATAACTTATTAGGCTGACTTTGAAAAATCTTTGAGTAAAAATCATCTGACTCAGAAAATTTGGTTCATAAAACACATTAATAATTCTACTGTAGTAAAAACTAGCTTCCATTCAAGAAATGCAAAACTCATATTAACGAATAGCCCAAGTGAAAATGAGGTAGAAAAAAAAGTTGAAACATAAAAGAGAAAGCCAAGAGCAGCAGAGATAAGTTGGAAAAACCAGAAATTAAGCCTACTTCATTTTCTTACCTCTAAACTAACCATATTGTCATTATTTCTCACTTTGAACACTGTCCTTTGATGGATCCATGATTTCCTCCATCCCTCTACTTATGAAGATCACAGCTAATTTAACCTTTTTTTTTTCTGCTAACAACTAGAGGGATGAAGAAAGATATCATGTGGGAGACGATACGTGAACTATTAAGAATAGTAGCTAGGGATTCCAAAAGGCAAAGGTGATGAACGAGAACTTTCTAGACATGAGAGACAGGTTGTGCAAGAAGGTAGTAGACAAATTATTACTTCTGGAAAACTACAAGACCAGTTTAGGTATAATGTAGAGAATAAGAAATGGAGTGACGTGCAATCATTCTAAAAAGATAGACTAGATCCAAAATGGGAAAGGCTTTAAAGGAGAAGCAGAGGAGTTTGTATTTTATCTAAGAGGCAATAAGAAGCCACTTCCTGAACAAGGAAGTAATATGGTCAAACTTACACTTTAGAAATACCAGTCTTGCCATTGAGTAGAAGACTGATTAAAGAGGGGAGAGTTTATAGACAAAGAAACTGATTAGGAAATGTTTGTAATACTGCAGGCAGGAGTTGATAAGAGCAAACACTAGCGTAGTGGTCATGTGAGTGGAGAGGACACAAATGTGAGAGATATTTTGAAGGTATAATAAATAAGACTTAAAACTAACTAGATTTGGGGAGGAGAGCGGCAAAATTATGAGTGCTGCTGAAGTTACAAATCTGAGTAACTGGAAAGATGGTTATGCCCTCAAGGAAAATATTGAAGTCAAAAAGAGTAAGAAAAGATGAGTTGAATTTTGGATATATTTAATCATTATACCTAAAAGAGGTCTAAGTAGAGAAGGTACCATCAGATTATTAATGTTAGAGGAGAAATGAGATTTCGATATATAGACCTAGAATTTATCTCAGTGGAAACAATTGGACCCATGGGAACTGACGAGATCATTAAGAGAGAATACAAAAAGGGAAAAGAAAAGATTCCAATGTGATAACTTGGAGGATACCCTGGGAATGAGAAACATAAATGATGATAATGCAGCAAAGGAGCAGTCAGAGAAAGAGGAAAGCCAAAAGAGAGTAGTAACACAAAAGCTCAGGGAGTAACCAGGAAGATGCAGTGATCAACAGTGACAAATGCTGCAGAGAGGTCAAAGATGGGAACTGATAAAAGTTCATCATAACTGGTCATTAAGGGATCATTATATTACTTAGGGAGTGAACAATTTCATTAGAGTAATGGGATTGAACGGTAAGTAGGAAGTTGAGGCAAAGGATGCAGACTATTTCCAGGCATTTTGTTGTGAAAGGGAGAAAAAAATAAGATGGGGAAATAGTCAGCTCTGGTCAATGCACCTTCTAAACCTAAGTACAGCTGTTACAGCATGGTATAAAGACAGACAAGGATAAATTATATTATGTTCGGCTTTCCATGTATAGTTTTATTGTAAATTCCTTTTACCCAAGGGAATAAAACACTAAAGATGGAATTTCAGGCAACAGTGACACTGGTAAGAAAGAAAGGCTTTGAATAAAAGTTCCTTCCTAGAAACCATTCATACATAGTCATTGTTTTGTTTGCAGTTTTTTGGAGGCAATTGGAGATAAGTGACCTGCCTAGCATCACACAGCTAGTAAATGTCTGAGGTCAAATTTTCAGCTCATCCTGACTCCTGGGCCAGTATTTTATCCACTATGCTACCTAGCTGCCCCAACATTCATAATTTGTCATGCCAATAATTTCTGGGTCTGGATTGAAACAAAGTACAGTAGATCACAAGTGGGGATGCTCACATCTTTTTTTTGCATCTCTATCATTATTCAATAATGATCCCCCCTGCACTTAACAGGAACTTTCTTTTGTAACAAACAAGCATAATTAAGCAGGTAAATATTTTTTAACACATTGGCCACTTTAGATTTGCATCCTATTATTTACTTTGTCCTCTAGTTTGTTAATATGACCTTTTATAGCATAATATTTTCAGCTGTGTTGTCAAATGCCTTCAATGAGGGAGAACATGGTATCAAGGTCAGCTACTGCACTGATGATAAATTCTTCAACTTGAAAAGACTACAAGCCAAGGCCAAAGTGGAGGGAGTATTGGTGTATGATTTTCTGTTTGCAGATGATTGTGCACTCAATGCAGCCTCTGAAGCTGACATGCAACAAAGTATGGATAGATTCTCTGCTGCTTGTGCTAATTTTGGCCTAACAATTAACACCAAGAAAACACAGGTGCTCCATCATCCACCGTCACACTATCCATTTGTGGAACCATCTGTTATAACAAATAGAGGAGTTTTGAATGATGTGGATAAGTTCACTTACCTTAGCAGTGCACTTTCCAGGGATGTACACATTGATAATGAGGTTGACACATGCATTACCAGAACTAGCTCAGGGTTTGGGAGGCTCCAAAGGAAAGTATGGGAAGAAGTATTAGACTGACTACCAAACTGAAGGTCTACAAAGCCATTGTGCTAATCTTGTTGTTGTATGCCCATGAAACCTGGACAATATAGCATCACCATGACAGGAAATTGAATCACTTCCATGTGAATTATCTTAGGAAGATTCTGAAGATCACCTGGAAGGATAAGATACCAGACAATGAGGTCCTTTCTCGAAATAAACTGCCAAGCATTCAAACTCTGCTTCAGGAAGTGCAACTCTGATGGGCTGGCCATTTTTGTTCAAATGCAAAATGTACACTTGTCAAAAAGACTATTTTATGGAGAACTCACACAGGGCAAGCACTCATGTGGTGGTCAGAAGAAGCGATACAAGGACACTCTCAAGGTATCTCTTAAGAACTTTGGAATTGATTGTGTGACATGGGAGACACTGGCACAGGACTGCTCAGTATGCATGCCCACATCAGAGAAAGTGTTGTGCTCTATGAGCAAAGTAGAATTAAAATAGCTCAAGAAAGGGGCAGCTAGGTGGTGCAGTGAATAAAGCACAAGCCCTGGGGTCAGGAGGACCTAAGTTCAAATCCAGCCTCAGACACTTGACACATTAGCTGTGTGACACATAAGCTATGTCACTTAACTCCACTTGCCTCACTAAAATAAATAAAATAGAAATTTTAAAAAATTGAAATAGCTCAAGAGAAACGCAAGATAAGCAAAGTGAGAATCCACACGAAAGGTTCACACAGACTATTTGTGCTGGACCTACAGTAGAACATTACAAGCTCATATTGGTCTGATCAGCCACAGTTGGAGACACTAAAATTTGACTCTAGCATAGTGATGTCATTTTAGTCCTCTTCAAAAATAAAGGACAACAACAACATAGCTAGATCATTTATCCATTTGGAGCTTATTGTAGTAAATGGTATAAAATATTGTGCTAAACCCATTTTCCATTTTTTCCATAAGTTTTTGTCAAATAATAAGCCCTTACAGAAGTTGTTGGTGTCCTTGGGTTTATTGAACACCATACTAGTATTGTCAGTTGTTTCCAGAAATTTTTTCTACCTAATCTGTTCCATTGATCACCTTTTTTTTTTAATTTGTAGTGAATAGGTATGATGATTGTTGCTTTTTAGTATAGTTTCAGATCTGGTACTGGTGGGGCTCTTATGCACCTACTATTTTATGATTTTCTTTGAAATCCTCCCAATTAGTTTTGCCATTATCTTATCAAGATCATAAAGCAACCCCTTAGTATTGCTGTATGGCACTACCATGTAAATAAATTTAGTTAGTATCATCTTTTATGTTCTATTGGCCTGACTCAATAATGAACAATCAAATTATCTCTTTCCATGATACTTTTATTTCTATAAAGATTTTTTTTATATTTGCATTCATAAAAGTTTTAAATGTTTCTTAGGTAGTTAACTTATTTTGAATGAAATTTATTTTTCTATCTCTTCTTGTATTGTATTGTAAGTTGTATTTCCATATAAAGAGAGTCTAATGATTGTGTGGGACATCTTGTATATTGATACTTTTCTGAAGTTATTGTTTCAATGTTTTTGCTTTTTACTTGAATTGCTCTGCTCTAAATAAATGATTGTATCAGGTATGAATAGTGAGAATTTAGTTTCATCATTGCCTATACTATTTTCTCAATTTCTCTTTCTTATCTTATTTCTATAACTGGCATTTTAAGACTATACCAAATAGGTGGTTCAGTTCTTTTTCAGATATTGCCATTGTTCTCTGCTGACTCTCACATCTAAGTTAGGGCCTATGACAGAGAAGTTCAACCAATCAAATGTCCTATTGGTCATTGACATAAAGATACTAGAAATGAAAAGAGCACTGGCCCTAAACATATTGGAGGTATTATAGTCTTGTTAACAGTGGGTGTTTTTGGACCATGTGACTTCATTTGACAGGGAAGATTTGGCCCAGAATATTGCCAGGCAGATAGATAAATCAGTGGAAAACACGCAGGCAGCTAGAAAAGCAGACTCTTAAAATCTGTTAATTGTGACTTAAGTTGTGTCTAGTAGACAACTAGGAAACAGAGCAACATGCCTGGGGTCAGGAAGATCTGAGTTCAAATCCAGCTTCAGACACTTACTAGCTATGTAACCCTGGGCAAGTCACTTAAGCCTGTTTGCTTCAGTTTCTTCATCTGTCAAATGAGCTGTCCAAGGACAATGTTAGCTCTCAACTTTAGGATAGATATTACTAATCATATTAAGGAAAGCACCATTTATTCCTATGATGTTTATTGTCAACGTGAGCAACCAGATTACGGATTGCACATTTTCTCTGATCCCCATAACCTGTTAAACCTCTCCAAAACAGAAATTACATGCCAAAGGAACTTTAGCTGTCTTCATGGTCTAAGACACCTATATTCCAAATGATGGTTCAAAACACTCAGCAACTAATGCTCACTGATCCTGATCTTACTCAGCACCCCTTTCCCATCTCCCCTGCCACCAACAGCAAAATTGCATTAGTAGAGCCATGGACATCAAAACCCAACCCAGCATCATATTCCCTCCCTCCTTCTTTCCAGTGCCATGGAGATCCCACCTCCAGACTGTGGAAGTTTGCTTGGTCCTTGACGTCTGACTTGATCACAGCCCTTCAGAAGCAAAACCTTCTGGGAATGGTAACTTGGATGCACCAGTGCTGCAAAGTTCTGATCTACTAGTGTAATGCCCAGATAGGGCCAGTTCTGACCACTGAAAAGTCAGTTGGGGCAGAGACCTAAACTGGTGAACTATGTATGAATTATCCAATGTGGGACAAGAATAAAGAGTTTTTAAATCCAATCTCCAAGGAAACCATAATCATAGAGAAGGGAGTCAGGAAGTGAGTGATGAAGAAAATAAGGGGAGAAAAAAAGCCTGAAAGTACCAAAGATTTCAGGAAGAAAACTCAAAGACCTTGAACTTAAAACAGATAAATCAACAGTAAAACTAGTAACAACAGAAGTAAATGTGGCCTCCAGATCTAGTAACTGAGTTCAAGCATCAATGAAGTAACATTGTAAAACAAAAGAAAATGACCTGACACTTGATAAGACAGAAGACCCTGTGAAATTTGAGGTGAACATAGAACCATAACACTCTGTTCCTGGGTAGTTTAAAAAATAAATGAGAAGCATGAGAGCAGAATTTATGTCCTACACAATATATTAATGAACAGAATAGAAAAATTTGAATGGCAGGCCTCACCAAAGAAATGAAAAGGAGAGCAATAGTTTAGAAATATAAATACACAGAAGCGAAGGAAAACCTAGAAGGAAGTAAAACATAGGAATAACATTAAAAGAAAATAAGCTCACTATGCAAGCAAAACATCCTGAAATTAAACACAGGATGTGCAGAGACCACAAAATGATCATAGGTCTCCCAGAAGAGCATGATAAGACAAAAAGCCTCAACACCATGATGTTTACTGTCTTTAATATGAATAAGTACTGTGTTTTGTCAAAAGGGTTTTCTTCATTTATAGAATCATGTTATTTTTAACTTTTATCAATATGATCTATTATGTCTCTAGGTTTCCTGATATTGAACCAACATTGTATTCTTAATATAAATCCAAACTAATCATAATGAATACAATTTGGAGTGTGATGCTATAACTTCATTGTCAATATTTAATGAATATTTATGCTACTTTGGTGATATTTGTTCATGGTTTTCTTTTTCTGCTTGTCAAATATCAAGATTGTATCTATGTCACAAAGAACAGCTTGTGTAATACTAGAGTTAGTTGTGTTTAAATATTTGATATAATTTACTTTAAAATCCATTTGGATCTGAGTTTTTTTCTTTGAGATTGTGTTTATGGGGCATTAAAAGTCTTTTTTTCTGAAACTAGGTTAACATCTTTATTATGTAAATTTGAGTATTGTATTTTTCCATAGTATGCATCTGTTTCATGTGAATTATCAGATTTCTTGGTGTAAAATTGGACAATATAGCTATTAACAATTTGCTTTATTTCACCTTATTGCTTCTGAAATCTCCTTTTTTCATCTTTGGTTTTGCACAATTTGGTTTTCCTCTCCATTTTTGATGAAATTACATAATGATTGATTATTTTACTCATGATTTAAGAAAAATAGCTCCTGGTTTTATTTATTGACAATAGATTTTAAGTTTTCAATTTCTTTTTAAATTTCACCTTTGATTTTTTTTTCATTTGTTGGGACTGGATTGGATTTGTTGCTTTGGGGAGGATTTTTTTTTAGTTAATGCCCAATTCATATTTCTCTTTTTTATCTTTTATTGATAAAAATATTTAGAGATATGTGTCTCACTGTTGTCATTTTCTTTGATAATTCATTTATCTTTTCATTGTTTTTTTGGCCTCTCATTCTTTTGGATTATATTATTCAGTCTCCATTTAAATCTGAATCCATTCTTCAAAGTCCCCTTTACATTATAATAGTGTGTTGTGGAAAGAATATGTTTAATATTTCTCCTTTTAGCATTTGATGATGAGACACAACTTTTCTTGGAATTGCCCAACAAAAAGCTAGCCCAGATCTTTCTCAAAAATATTATCATATACCTAGCACCAGTTCCATGTGATATGAATAAAAATCAGCTTTCAACAACATATAAATAAATAAAGTTTAAGATGAAGTTCATCTTTAATGGTCTTTAATTTTTTAGATAGGTTGAAATTTGTGACCTAATTAGTAGGAGAAAATTCTAGTAAGAAACCTCCTCCTACCAATGCAGATCTTTACTGCTCAGCAACTTATAGTCTTAGGATTGTCTGGGGTATAAATGACTTTCCTTAGGTCTTGCAAGCAGCAGGTATCAAAGCAAGATTTGAACCCAGGTCTTTCTGAATCTAAAGCTGACTCTTCATCTACTACAGTGCTTCACTTTTTTATCCTTGTTTATCCTTGTTTGAATGTCTATCCCTATCTAATCAACTTTCATTTTTCCCTCCATAGAACTTGATGAAACCCCTTCAACACTCAAGTCCATGTAAATGTAAATTACAACATGCAGTTCATTCTTTGGATATCTCCCTCACAGGAGTAGCAGAGTTTGAATTTATGAGCAGTATCTGCTCTCCAACATTAATGAGGAATTATTAAATGCCTTTCTCATAACAAGAGAGACATATTCTTAATGATTCTGATATACCAGTTGCATTGAAAATTGAGCACATGGCAGATTGAATACTGTAATGCTGTTAATTGTCCTAAAAAAAATAGCTTCACTTGATGCTGGACATAGGCTGGTGAAAGCCTTGTTGTAAAAATAATGAGATCTTCAACTCTGACTCCCGAGGAAAATGTCTGTGTCAAGCAATGTCACCTGCTGTGTGAGGCAAAATTAGAATGATAAATGTGCCTTAGCAAAAAATGTTGATATTTCTGTTGCTAGTGATCTAACTTTTGCATTCAAAACTAATTAATTATTACAGGTTTATCTTGACAAAAACAGAAAAAAATGATTGTCATATCAGCCTTCCAAAAACAAGGAAGAAAAGAGATGAATGATACATCTCATACAGCAGACTTAGGATAAAAATGAATGAAATAAAAAGCAACTTCCATGGCAATGCATCAACTTCATTCCTGAATTCTCAATTCTTTTTTGTATTTGTCTTATTTTATACTTAAATACAAAATGAAAAAAAGAAAAAGAAACATTGTCATGTACACAGCAGACCATAAGAGAGGATTCAATATAAAATAATAAATTTCCATTTCAAGAAAATCTATATAATAAATATTACACATTGTCTTCAAAGCTGTCTGGCTTTTCTTTTACTTCTCTGTTGGTTTCCTTTGTTCTCTGTTGTGCACTTTTAACTTTATTTTTTCCTCTCCCTCCTACCCCACCCTAAAAAAGGCTACACTCAGGCATAGATATATATATACAAAGATATCTATAAACATAGACATATACACACATATCGACATATGCACACATATGTAAGACTTTACTTAGCATACTTCCTCCTAGCATCTGTTTCTCTGAAGGTGGATAGGCTATTCCTTCATAAATCCAAGTCTTTCCATGTATTTTCTAAATCAACCAGCTCATCATTTCCTAACATCACAGCAATGTTCCTTTCTGGATTCAAACAGCATCTTCCTTCATAGGATCTGTGAGGTTAATTTGGGTATTTCTAATAGTCAACATGACTTGGTTGCTCAAAGTTGTTCTTAAAGCAATACTGCTGTTATGGTATACAATGGTTTCTTGGTTTTGCTCATTTCACTCTTCTTTATTTCATGTAGCTTTCTCCATGCTTTTCTAAAATCATTGAGCTCATCATTTCTTATGGCTGTTTAATATTCCATCTAAACCACGATTTGTTTAGCCATTCCCCAATTGACAGGCATTCCGGTAATTTCCAGTTCTTTGCCACCACAAAGAGAACTACAATAAATATTTTAGAACATGTAGGTTCTTTTCCATTTTCCTTTATCTTCTTAGGAAAAAGAATTAATAGTGGTATGGCTAGGTCAAAGGGTATAGGCAGTTTAGTTTTCTACCTTCCTTCTGATCTTGGCTATATTTGTTTTATCTGTACAAAAACTTTTTAATTTAATGTAATCAAAATCATCCATTTTACATCTCACAACACTCTGTCTCTTGTTTATTCTTAAATTGTTCATCTATCCATAGGTCTGATAGATAACATATTCTATGTTCTTCAAATTTTCTTGTAATATCTCTTTACATCTAGGTCATGTATTCATTTCAACCTTGTCGTAGTAAATGGTGTAAAATATTGATCTATGCCCAATTTCTGCCAGACTGCCTTCTAGCTTGCCCAACAATTTTTATCAAATAATGAATTTTTACCCCCAAAACTTAAGTCTTTACACTTGTCAAATAGTAGGTAACTATATTTGTTTGCAGCTGTAAATCATATTTCTACTGTTTCACTGACCTACTTTTCTATTTCTTAGCCAGTACCAGATACTTTTGATAATTACTTCCTTATAATATAGTTTAAGATCTGGTACCATTAACCCCCTTCTTTTATATTTTTCTCCATTAGTTCCTTTGATATTCTTGATCTTTTGTCCTTCCAAATGAATTTTGTTATTATTTTTTCTAGCTATGTAAAATATTTTTCAAAATTTAATTGGGATGGCATTTATTATATAGATTAATTTTGATAAAAATTGTCATTTTTATTATATTGGTCATAACTATCCATGAAGAATTAATATTTCTCCATTTATTTAAATCTGATTTTATTTGTGTACAAAGGGTTTTTTTTATTATTTTGTTCATATAGATTCTGGGTTTGTTTTGGTAGGTGTATTCCCATGTATTTTACACTTTCTAGTATTAATTTAAATGGAGTATCTCTAGCTATCTCTTCCTGCAGGATTCTTTTGGTAATTTATAGGAATGTTGATGATTTATGTGAGTTTACCTTATATTCTGCTACTTTACTGAAATTATTAATTATTTCAATTAACTTTTTAGATGAGTCTTTAGGATTTTACAGGCGTATCATCATATCATCTGCAAAAACAGATAATTTTAGGGGCAGCTAGGTGGCACAGTTGATAGAGCACCGACCCTAAAGTCAGGAGGACCTGAGTTCAAATCCAACCAAACACTTGACACTTACTAGCTGTGTGACCTTGGGCAAGTCACTTAACCCCAATTGCCAAAAAAAAAAAGAGATAATTGTATTACCTCATTCCCTCTTCTTATTCCTTCTATTTCTTTTTCTTCTCTTAAAGCTATTGCTAGGATTTCCAACATAATATTGAATAATATTGGTGACAGTGGCCATTTTTGTTTCATACCTGACCCAACTGGGAAGGCTTCTAGCCTATCCCCGTTACAAATAATACTTGCTAAAGGTTTTAGGCGAAGCTTCTTATCAATTTAAGGGAAAGTACATTTATGCCTATACTTTCAAGTGTTTTTAATAGAAATTAGTGTTGTATTTTGTGAAATGCTTTTTCTGCATCAATTGATATTATCATATGATTTTTGTTACTTTTATTATTGATACAATCAATTATGCTAATAGTCTTCCTTGTATTAAGTCATCCCTGCCTTCCTGGTATGATGTTGTTGTTGTTGTTGTTGTTGTTTATTAATATAACAAGCACAAATGTCTAATGTGATACTTTAAAACATCACTTAGCTCTCAATGCTCTTAGGCAATTCCCTAAGAGTGTATTTTGTAGAACATTTCCTGACCTACATTGTCAGTGGAAGTTTACTCACTGGAAGTTCCCTACACCAGTGACTTCATAAGTCTGGAACATGAAGATAAAGATAGAGATAGATATGCACACATACATATGTATATAATACACTAATTATATTATGTATATGTTCATTCTAAATCGCAATAAATATACTGTTTTTAAGAAAATACAAATAATGCCTTAGGGTTTTCCTATAGCATAATTCACAATACTGATCTTTTTTTCACTTAGAGCAAGGTGTAAAATTGTCTTCATTAAAGCAAAGGTTGGCTCTAAGGATTGCATTGACTCAGCTTACATTTGACAGAATTGTTTTTTAATAACCCTAGAGAATTTCTTTACACACTGTCCTCCTCCTCCTCTTGAATAAGTATCATAATGACCTATAATTTTCTGTTTCATATTCAAGTCTATTACATAATATATACTACAAATTATTATAATATAATTACATTCAAGTGTCTATTATAGATAATATACATATATTATAATATATTATTACATTCAACAGTGTCTATTATATTCATATAATAGCTAATATTGAATATGATGAGACAGGAAATTACTGGTCAGCATGATTGGCCTTCATTAAGAGGAAGAAGAGAGCAATATCTATCAAACATAAAAAGTTAAGAAATTGCTGAACATGATATCTTTTTTTCTAGGTTTGTGAAAGAACAATTTTTTTCAAATGTAAGCTGAGTAAATGCAGTCCCTAAAGCCCACCTCTGCTTTAATGAAGACAATTTTATAGCTTGCTCTAAAGGAAAAAAAATGGTACTTTGTGAATTATGCTATAGGAATACACTAAAACATTATCTGTATTTTCTTCATAATGTTATTACTGCTTTTTTCAAGACAAGTGATGAAATGAGATCATTTTACCCCCAAAAAAATCCTGAGGGAGCAAGAAGGAACAATTGAAAGGAGAGTAGGCAACACAGAACATTCAAGCAAACTGACATCATCAGCCTGGCACCATTCCACTGAGGTTTGTTAAATGCTAATGGGAAATTTTGAAGTAAATCTACAGGAGAAAAGGAAAAATTGAAAAGTAGGGAAAGGAAACTTAAAGGGCAATCAGCATGGGTGCTTCCTGTTTAGATAGTGAAGATGAGGTCGGAATCAATCAAGCCTTCAATAAACTTTTATTAAGTGCCTACTATGTGCCAGGCACTGTGCTAAGTGCTATACAGAAACAGGATGTTGTGATGAGTTATTCCTCATTGGATATTGTATGAGTTCATATGACAGTTAGGGTATCATAATACAATTGATTCCTTTAGTTAAAAATCACATTTCACTCCATTTTGAGAGTTTTTGACTCTTTTCTCTGTTTTGTTATAGGTTTTTTAGGAAAGGCAAAGATTTTGTATCATCAAAGTAAGAATGCCATCCTTGATCCTCAGGACACATATAAGAGAGCTTAATTTGATGCAGGATGAAAAATGACTGAAACTGAAGTAGTGATTTTCCTCATAGAGAAGAAAACCATGAGCACAATTTATAAATATAACCTTTGTGCCTTAGGCATGTAGCATGAAGGACACAAATTGTCTTCAGGTTGGTAGTGTGGGTTTATCTCATATTATTTAGCATCAACTCCATTCAGAGACCTGGGGAATATATTCAACTTTAAAACATCACAGGCTGAGTCACCAAAGAATTTTAATAACAGTTAACTCTAGAATACTACTCCTACCTTTATTTATATTTATTTATTTTGTTCTCAACCTCTTTCAGAGAGAAAATCCCCCTGAAGTCACCTGAGATCCACTGTTCTCCACTGGTTCATCATTTCTAAGGACCTCCTAACAACATTTGCTGCCTCTTGAAAAAGGCTTTCAAGCAAGTCATGATATCTTTTTTTATCATCATACTCATAACATTTTATTTGCACTACTATCATATAAGAACATACTAATCTGTATTATTTTTACATGTGTACATATTTCAACACTACTTACCACCTCTTTGAAAACAAAAGTTACTGGGATAAGAAATCATTATTTAGCAAAAAAATTCTGGGAAAACTGGAAAAATTTATGGCAGAAACTGGGCATAGACCAAGATCTTACACCCTATACCAAGATAAAGTCAAAACCAATGCACATTTTAGATATAAAGAGTGATACTATAAGCAAATTAGAAGGGCAAGGAATAGTTTACCTTTGAGATCTATGGAGAAGGGGAAAATGTATGACCAAACAAGAGATAGAGAATATTATGAAATGCAAAATGAACAATTTTGATTACATTAAATTGAAAAGTTTTTGCACAAATAAAGCCAATGCATCCAAGATTAGGAGGGAAGCAGAAAACTGGGAAAGAATTTTTACAACCAGTGTCTCTGATAAAGGCCCCATTTCTAAAGTATAAAGAGAACTAAGTCAAATTTATAAGAATACAAATCATCTCCCAATTGATAAATGGTCAAAGGATATGAACAAGCAGTTCTCAGAGGAAGAAACTAAAGCTATCTAATAGCAATATGAAAAAATGTTCTAAATCACTATTGATTAGAGAAATGCAAATCAAAACAGCTCTGAGGTACCACATCACACCTATCAGATTGGCTAACATGACAAAAAAAGAAAATGATAAATGTTGGAGAAGATATAAGAAAATTGTTGTTGGTGGAGTTGTGCACTGATCCAACCATTTTGGAGACCAATTTGGAACTATGTCCAAAGAGCTGTAAAATTGTGCATACTCTTTGACTCAGCAATACCACTTCTAGGGCTGTATCCCAAAGAGATCATAAAAATGGGAAAAGGACCCATACGTTCAAAAATATTTATAGCAGCTCTTTCTGTGGTGGCAAAGAATTAGAAATCGAGGGGATGCCCATCAATTGTGGAATGGCTGAACAAGTTGCGCCATACGAATATAATAATGGAATACTATTGTGCTATAAGAAATGATGAGCAGGCAAACTTCAAAAAACTTGGTAAGACTTATATGAACTGATGCTGAATGACATAAGCAGAACCAGGAGAACCTTGTACACAGTAACAGCCCCATTATGGGATGACTGACTTTGATAGACTTGGCTCTTCACAGCAACACAAGAATCTAAGACAACTCCAAAAGATTCATGATGGAAATTGCTATTCACACCCAAAGAAAGAAATATGGAATCTGAATGCAGATGGAAGCATATTATTTGCTCCACGTTTCCTTTGTTGTTTTGTTTTATTGCTTTATTCTCATGGGTCCTCCTATTAGTTCTAATTGTTCTTTACATCATGACTAATGGGAAAATATGCTTAACATGAATGTATATGTAGAGCCTATATCGGATTGTACACCGTCTCAGAGTGGGGGGAGAAGAAATGGGAGGGGGGAGAAAATTTAAAACTCAAAATCTGATGGAAGTGAATGTTGAAAACTAAAAATAAATTTATTAAAAAATAATAATTTTCTTTATATATTACTCAGTGACTTCCATAAAACATTGTATACAAGAAGGTACTTAAATTTTTATTTGAATGAATGAATACTACTATCTGATAATCTAATGAGTCCCTCTGGAGGTCTGCTATTCTCTACTGGTGGAGCAATGTAAATTGTTCAGTACCTTCTCCATACCGTCCAAGACTTCCTGCTTTCCCCCCAGATATCCTACATATTGTCAGAAATAAATTTTGGGACAATACAGTGGATAGAATTGGACCTGGAGTCAGGAAGTCCTAAGTTCAAATGAGGCCTCAGACAGTAGCTATATGACTTAGGCAAATAGCTTAACCTCTGCCTCAGTTTCTTCATCTACAAAATAGAGAAAATAATAGCATCTACCTCTCAGTATTGTTGTAAGAATCAGATGAGATAAAATTTGTATACCTTGCATATCTTAAAGTGCAATATAAGTGCTAGCTATTGTTATCTCTGTTATTTTTATTTTAATAATTATTACAATTTCAATCTGGTGCTAGCTCTTTCAAAAGAGAGTACCAACACTGGTATAGAAATGTTAGATAGTGAACCCGGCCCATGATCTGCTATTCACTGTCTCAGAGTCTTCCTTACATGTCACATCTTCTCTACCTTTTTAATAATAAAGCACATAATGACCAGAATATGGTGATCAAAGTATTGTGATGACTTTTCAAAGAAGTGTTCTAGAGCATGCTCTTGTTCTACAACTGACCAAGAAAAATCTTAGACTCCAATCTCCTCACAAAGTTAAGGTGATCTCCATTTATCTGTCCTTCAAAGTCTTCTTGAAAGAAAGTGAGATGTCCTTCAGCAAATGACTACGCTATAAATTTCAAAAGGCCATAAGAGCATATTGATTGAGCTTCAGATCATTCCCATGAGGTATTGGAGCATATAATGAAAATTAAGCTGACATAAAAAATAAAGAAATCCTTACCATGAGTCACAAAAATTATACTAAATGAAATGTAGTTTTATACTTTGTTTTATTCCTATGCTTATGTTGTATATTAAATTTTAATTAATTTAATTAAATTTTTGGCCAAATTCTCTACATCTCATTTCTCTACAATTTTTAGCATACTTACATTATCTGTTCTTAAAATATGCATTTCCTTCTCCCTGTTGCCAACTTCAGTACTCTTAAGAACAAATCATCTCATTTCATCCTATTTCCCCCCCATGGGACTTCGAGGGATTCAAATATTCCTTCCTGGCTACTTTTGTAGATATTTCCAAAGAATGTTGAATATTATAGTAGTTTCCAGTGATATTTGGTTTGAACCTAACACCATATGTTCTCAGACCATTGAAGTGTATGTTTCCTGGTGGTTACAGACAATCATTGGAAACATCTTTATACGTGGACTAATTTTTCTGCCTTTTTTTTTTCTGATGAGACAATCAGGGTTAAGTGACTTGCGCAGGGTCACACAGCTGGTGTGAAGCATCTGAGGTCAGATTTGAACTCAGGTCCTCCTGACTCCAAGGCTGGAGTTCTATCCACTGTGCCATCTAGCTGCCCTTAATTTTTCTGTTTTTTTAAAAATCAAAATCTTATTCTGTTACTTCAATTTAGAGTTGAGGTGGCCTGAGTTTAGGAAACCTAAGATTTGCATGCAGGCCTCATTAGAGAATGTCAGGTGTTTGAAGACCAAACTAATTGAATATGGAGTGAATCATCCCAAGAGGTTGGCCACAATGCGATAAATTTACTGGATCAGAGTAATTCATAAAAACACGTACTTTCGTATGTCAAGGGTCTATAATTTTGCCAATATGAGTACTTCCTCCATCTTTGCAAATAACTCCCTATTATTTAGTAAATGGTATTTGAGAGTTTATGGGGATGAAGTGCTCATCCTCATAATGCTAACCTGGGGACAAAGCTTTTTGAACTTAGACAGGTATATGGGCAATACTCAGTCATCCAGCCTGACCTTAGGTTTAATCAGCCTGTACATCATGTGCTCCACTGGCTTAGCCAGGATAACTTCCACTCCATAATTAAGCAAAAGTTCAGAACTTCGGTGAAGGGAAAGAAGGTGTTCTTGGGGGATTATAAAAACTCACCCAGACCACCATCAAACAAGAAATATATCATCACATGATATCCAGAACAAAAGAGATGATAGTCTCAAGTCACCACATCTGTTCTGCTGTCTGCAGCTGAAGACATTACATTTTAGCAGGACTTTGCTAAGCTATTCAGGGGAAATTATATTCTCAGGCTCAAGGATCTCTTCAGGTGGCAGCTGCAGTCATGAAATTAAAAGGTGCTTTCTCCTTGGAAGGAAAGTTATGACAAATCTGGACAGCATACTAAAAAGCAGAGAAATTGCCTTGCCAAAAAAGGTCCCCATAGTCAAAGCTATGTTTTTGCCAGTAGCAATATCTGTGAGAGTTGGATTATATGGAAAACAGAGTGCCACAGAATTGATGCTTTTGAGTTGTGGTGCTGGAAAAGACTTTTGAAAGCCCCTTGGACAGCAAGGAGATCAAATCAGTCAATCCTTTAAGCTGAAGCTTAAATACTTTAGCCACATAATGAGAAGACAAGACTCATTGGAAAAGACCCTGATGTTGGGAGAGATTAAAGGCAAAAAGAAAGGGTGATGGCAGAGGATAAGAAGGATACATAGTGTCATGGAAACATGAACTTGGACAGACTTCAAAAGATAGTGGAGAATAGAAAGGCCTGGCATACTACGATTCATGGGGTCACAAAGAGTCAGATATCACTGAATGACTGAACAACACAATAATGACAACACACTAGGATGGCAAGAAAACAAAATAAATTGTCTATAAGAATCAATTGAAAGAAATTGGGACTTTTAGCATGAAGAAGAGTTTTTTTAGGGGGAGATAGGATATAGTTCTGGCATGTTGGCTATTTTTAAGAATTTGAAGAGGAAATCATGTGAATAATAATGATGAGGAGGAGGTAATGATAATTTGCATTTACATAGTGTTTTAAGATTTGAAAAGCATTTTACAAATATTTTCTCATTTCACGTCAAAAATACATTAGATTTGTTTTGATAGGATCTGGAAAGTAGAATAAAGTGTGAAAAGGCAAATATTGGCTCAATATTAATTAGAAGTACTGAATAATGAAGTTGACTCAGGAGGCAGTGAAGTCTACAAGTGAGGGCAGATGACCATTTACCAGAAATGTTGTAGCAGAGATTGCAACTCAGTTTGAAATTGGATTGGATTATCTCTGAGGTTCCCCCAACTCCAGGATTTTATGATTTTTATGACAAATGTCCCTTCACTTAAGACAAAAAAGAACATAAATCGTATCACAGAGGTACCACCATAAGCATTCATTGAGCCTATTATATTCACAAATAAGGAGCAGCAAAAAAAAAAAAAACCTCTTGCTGAAAGTATGAATCACCTTTTTTATGTTCTTTAAGGTAATGCCTTTGTTGTATGCCATACAAATATAGTGAAATTTCCAGGATAGCCAGTAACTTTTTGACTTTCATAAGTGGAAGATATGATCAGAGAATTGCTTTTTAGAGCATATCTCACTTTATCATGTTAAATGTCTTCTGTGAGAAAAAAAAAGACATCCTTCAACTCCATTCTTTGTGAATCTGTTTTTTGTCAGGCATTGTACTGGAGATACACCAACAAGGCCAAACAGTGCCTGCCCTGAACAAACCTCTAAAGAGGGGAACAACATATATAAAGGTAAGTATATACAAGATGAATAGAGAGTAGATGAAAAGTAATTTGGGGGAATAGGAGAGAGCACCAATAACTGAAGATATCATGAGAGGCTTCTGGAAAGGAATTGAAGCAGGAAGTCACATGTCATATACAGGAGCCACAAGTAAGCCTTCACCTTAAAGGCTCATGAACAAGTTTACATATTACCACACACAGTTTTTTTAGTTATAAGATTTCTTGAGATCCCTCTCATACTATTAAACAGCCAAACTGTAAATATGTAAAAAATATTTTAATGGAAATAGACAACAATATTTTAAAAAATAACATTACTTTTGTTTTCATCATAATAGTTTATAGTCTGTTCTCTGGGACTATGTCATGGTCTTTTCTTATTTTTAATAGGTTTACTAAGCTGGGTGTGTCAAAGATGTATGCTCCCCACCAACACAATGCCTGAAAAACACAAAATAGTCTCCATATGGAATATTAAAGCTATTTAAGCCTCATTAAGTAGAAAATGGATTCTGCTTCATGATGTGGACATATTTCTCCCCTCTTTCACCTTGTATCTGCCAGAGACCATTATTGTTGGATGTTTCAGTGGTGCTGAATATTAGTATTCTTAATATAAGTTGCAACTATTCTGAGGAGTGGTATATCAATATAAGCCCTTGTTATACTTATTTCCCTATTGAATAGAATAGCCCAGTGGTATTCAGAGATATCACAAACATTTAGAGTAGTGCTCAGAGAGCTATGGCTAATGTTCTTTTCATAAGAACAAATACATGTAAGCTGAGGAACAATTAATTCTATTATTGTTTGATAGTCCTAGCCCATCTGTTCCTTTTTCAATAATGCATTAGCTATCTGGTACTGTAACTTCTGCTTTCATTTAAAGGGCATTACATCTCCCTTATTATGAGGTCAGCACTGTTTAAAGCCTATAATAAGTGCACATGCTCTCTCACAGAGTCAGATTTTCAACTTACGACTTCAATGAAGAGCTAATAGAATTCTTATATTTTATTTTTCTATACTAATGCAAAGTACTACATATTTGATCAGGGAATTTATTTATTCAAATATATGGAGACTATCAAAAAAAGTCACCTATATAAGAAACAACTTTCAAATTTTTGGCCTTCTTGAAAAATCAGAATGCAGTAGGAACTAGGGTATTCATGCATACTTGACCAAGGTAAGATTTGTCAGGTTCACTGTTGGTGAAACCCACATGAAAACCTCCTACTGCTTGCATAGTCACACTGAATCATAGACTTTTAATTTGGGATTTGGGAATGTCAATTTAGAAAGGATCTCAGCAGTCACCTAGTCCAATCCAGGCACGAAAAGAATTTTCATTCAAATATATTTAACAAGTGGTTATATAACCATTGCTTTAATATCATCAATGAGGGCAGAGCCCAACGATACAATAAAAAGAGCAATCGTTCAGAAGTCCAAAGTCCTGAGTTCATATTCTGCCTTTGACACTCTTTGTGTGACCTTGGGCAAGTCATTTAAACTTCTCTGGGTTTTAGTTTTCTCTTTTGTAAGTGAGGGATATAGTAAGCCATTGAACTAACTTGTACTTAAATGGCTACAATCCTATGAACTTTCAAAGGAAACAAGTCTAGTTTTGAAAAGCTCTAATTTTTGAGAAGCTTATCTTGATACAAAGCTAAAATTTGTACAAATAAGGGAAAGAAAACATACACCCATTGCTACTAGTTCTGCCTTCTGGATTCAAATAGAACAAGTCTTATTCATTTTCCATGATAGCCTCCAAACTCTGGAAAAGAGCTATCATGTCCTTACAGAGTCATCTTTTCTCAAATTTATTACTATCAATATCATTATTATTATTAATATTATTATTATTATACATCTCCATTTCCTTCAACTGATCCTCATATAACACAATCTCAAGATCCTTCACTAATCTGGTTGCCCTCCTCTGAATACTCTAGTTTATCAATGTTTAAACTTCGGTATTCTGCCAATTAATTTACTTCTGCATTCTATGCTTAGGAATACCATTGCTTTCTGCTGACATACCTGTTAACATCATTAGACATATCTGGGACTTTTTTTCAGAGTGCTCAACCAAATCTTTATGACTGCCAATTCCCTGGCATCATATTATTTCCCCATTCAATGTGTTAAGTGATATGCTTGTATTTAGAGGTTTGTAAGGAGGATGGGGTGGGGAAGATATCTAAGCAGGAAATTCTTAACATGGAAAATCACTCTGGAGATATAGACTGGAAATTCATATTTAACTTAAAATCTTTGAGAAATTCCAGAGGTTGAGTGATTCGTCCATGGTCACACAACTTGTATATTTCAGAGGCAAAACAGAAACCCATGTCTCCCTCACTCAAAACTGAGCCTCTGCCCGCTATGCTATGCTGCTTCTCACTTT
Organism: Phascolarctos cinereus; assembly: GCF_003287225.1. Taxonomy (NCBI): domain Eukaryota; kingdom Metazoa; phylum Chordata; class Mammalia; order Diprotodontia; family Phascolarctidae; genus Phascolarctos; species Phascolarctos cinereus. Next base: position 285,760,001 of record NW_027555847.1, on the reverse strand, counting down.
CCTTTCTATGCTGTAAAATTTTAGGAAAAAAATCCTATCAGAAAGTGATTTAATAACATTCTTGGTGAAATTTTATAATAGTTAACCCTTTCTAGACACAATTCTGAAATGCTTCTTCAATTTAATAAAGAAGACCAATGAAAAAATAGAACTTGAAATAAGCAATCCAACTCATAAAAATATTTTCTGGAATAAAGTGCACTTCTACTTAGTTATATGTATCCTAGTTTTTGTTCAAATCCACCTAAGTATAATTTTATTTCTTTAAGCATTACCCAGTTCCTTTAAGGAGTGATGAAAGAAAAAACTCATCATCCTACTATTATCATTGACTTTTATAGATGGTACTAATGGGGAAAGTGACTAATATGGTGTGACAGCAAGATCAAAGTAAGGAGCTGTGTGTCTGCCTGGTGCAGACTCACAAAATTACATTTTTCCAGAGCTAGGGTCACCAATGATTAGTTATCTTTTTACAGAGATAGCTATGGCTTTATAGGCTTAAACAGACAAAACATGGTGGAGAATCTGTGCACTTGCAGCTGAACAATACTATACTTGTCTCTGATTAGAGGCAGAATAATTCTTTCATTTAAATAAAGCTATTTAATCCTTTCCTTCAGTGTACTTTTTTCATGATTTCCTGGAGACTTGGGTTACTTATAATGATGTAACTATGCTATAAACTTTCGTAATAGAGTTCAATAAAGTTACAAGTAAAATAACAATAATAACTATATATCAGTGGAAGACTGAATGAATGTGCTGTAGTTGTCAATAGGCTATTTTTCACCACTGCTCCCTGTGGTGAGTCATTATGGTATCTCCATTTCACTACAGTCACCAAGGAAATAGTGTAATTTGCAAATTTCTTTCTTTTTTCAATTATCTGAGCAATTTAGTTTTATCCTTGCTTCTCTTTCCTTAGACTGCATCAGAGATCATTGCAACTATAACATAAGACATCTTCTCATCATAAATCCAAGTTTCTCTGAGCATCTGCCGATCAAAAGATTAAGCCAAGGTCCAGTAGTCCTGTGTTAAAACTTTTCCCTGTACACAGTTTCTCATCTTAATTATACAGTTTGTGGTTCATTTAAAATTGACAAATGGAACGGATGAATGTGGCTTTTCCCAGCCACATAATTCAACTGTTTTATTGTTATTTACTTGATATAAGATGCTTTAGTGCTAACTAATCTCAAGTGAAATACTTTGAATTTGAATGGAATGTTTATAAATCCCTTCAGTCTTGCAGCACTAACTTGCTCAGAGATTTATACCAGTTTTGCAAAGGGTTAATGATCACAAAAATGACTGATCCTAGGCAAAATTATGTATAATTTAAAATTAAAATAATATAATTTTTAGAGGTTGACACTATTCAGAATATTTCCTTCATACAGGGGGAAGCTAACAGAAATTAGTTTTGTGGTCATCATTTGCCTATGGTAACATAGTAGACCTTTAATATTCTCACTGTGGCCTAATGTCTACACCTGACTTCCCTAGGCAACACCCCCTTGATTTGGGCCCATATTTCCTCCTTTATTGGCTCCCAAGGAACACCCTCCACTATCAAATTATTGTCTATCACTCTGGGTAAAATCTGACAAACTAAGTATACCAGAAGTGTTAATTGGAGATAATGACTTAATGGGTTATCTCTTCCAGGCATTTTCACATTTTAACAAGAGGTAAGCTTGATCCAAAGGAAATGACACAATATGGCATGCTATAAAAGGCTTAATGCCATTTGCAGCCTCTCATTTTAGAGTTAAGGAAATTGAGGCCTAGAGAGTTTATATGACTTGCCCTGGTCATGGAGCTAATAAGTGAAAGAGATAGTATTTGAACCTGTGTTTCCTAAATGTGAGGTTAGCATTATTTCAACTACATTGTGTTTAGGCAATATTAGACTTCAGCAACAAGTCTGTAGGTCAGCTATTATATGGCAGGAAGATTTACCTGGGGCTGCTGTAAGTACCCTACGTAGTTAGTCTAATCTATGACCACATATAATGGTAAAAAAAAAAAAATCGGGATTACACCTTTAGTAATACAGAAGGGAAGGTATGGATTCAGAGGAATCTGGGATTGCAGAATCACCATTTCTATGTGCCAATACATGGCTAGAATTGTGCTTCTTTAAAGAAATATTTGAAAAAAGTGAATTTTCATTTGGGCTTAACTATCTCCATGGAAATAAACTAATAACAGTAGTCTATGCTGTTGATATATGGAATTTTTCTTTAAAAAGTAACATGACCTGGCACAATCAAAGTAAAGTTAAGGGTGAAAGTACTTTCTCTCATAACCCAATAAGAAAGACTACATTTGCTAGGCAATTAATTCAGCAATGAGTTATGAAGTTCTATCTTTCAAGTGGCATAACTTTATCATAAGAAGATACATTGAAATAACTGAACATATTTAGGCTAGAGAAGGCTTGGGGGAAGTAGCTGTAATCCCTGTATATTTTATTTACTTTTCCTTAATTTTATTAGATTTAGAAAGATGCCATAGGATAGAGATATTATACTCACTTTTGTGTAGTTCCAAAGGGCAGAAGTAGGATCCACAGAAGAAAGTTACCTGGAGACAGATTTCATTCAGCTCAATTATAAGGATAAACTATTAGAGTTGTCCAATATTAGAATAGCCTATGGACACAAATTGTGAGCTCCCTGTCACTCACTAGAAGAGTTCAAAATAGGAGGAATCTGACTATCTGTCAGAGAAGTTATAGAGGGGATTCCTTCACAGGATAACCTCTGAGTTCAAGATCACTTTCAACACTAAGATTCTATTTATATATTGACACCTTACATTTGTATATTTTTTCACAATGTTTTAATGTTCACTATCTCATCTGATTAATGCAACAATTCAGGTACATGGATGCAGCATCCAGACTGGGAGACTGGCTATGATGATGAAACATTCAAACAGACACTTGCCTAAGTTCACCAATTGGTGACTTTGAATGTCTATTTCTGGAACTCTGCTTTTGGGGCCTTCTGGGAGAGAGGATCAAAAGCCTGATTGACTTTCTATAATTCTTATTCCTCAGAGTCCAGGAGGGCACTTAATCACTGGATACTAGTTTCCTTACTTCCTCTGAGCACCCATGAATTCTTGTTAAAAACAACAAGAATGAGAAACTGAGGCACAAATGTTTCCATCCTACACACACACACACACACACACACACACACACACACCCCAAACTCATGAATGTATTGGTGAGGGTAAAACATAGCTAGCAGGAATTATGTGTTGTTGCACACCTTTCCTGTCATTTCCCACACCTCTGTTAAGCAGGTGACAATTTATCACCTCAGCAGCATTGCAAATACAGGTACTACATATTATATATTTTTAGTGGTGAAAAATTGGGGGCTTAAGAGATTTAAGTGGTAGACTCAAGGAAATGTAGCAATTTAGACAGATTTCCATTGCACAAAGTTCCTTCCTTTGCAGATTTCTGTTCCTATTATTTATTGTAACTCTGTGGGATCCCCTCCCATGCAAAGAAGATATAAACTCAACATTAAGAAACAACTTTCATATGGAAATATCAAAAAAGATGAGAACAAGGTACTGCAATTAACACTTTCCAAGCAATTATCTCTACAGTCAGTCAGGCTTCGGCTGCTTCCCTTTGGGGCTCAGCATCTTTCTGTTATTCACAGAAAAGACACCTGTAATTAAGCTTGAAGTCATCAGCTACCTGGAGGTTCAACCTTTTCTCCCAACCGCCCAGAAACTTAATTCAACATAACACTTTTTACAATACCAAGCACAAATATATGATCACCATTTCATCTCCCACAGACAATTTTACTGTACTTGTTGGAACTTTATACATCTTCATTGATAGCCCTACTTTTCCATAAATTCCACTCAGACCAAATAGCCAGTATCCAAAGATGACATTGTCATCTTCTTTGTCATTAGCAATAAAGGAAAAGAATTACAATTAATTTATCATTTCCTCTCAAGTTCCCCCTGAATGCCTCACTGTGGCATGGAGGTAACTTTGGACATTTATAGGCTTTGCTATGAAACATAAGCTCTGCCAAGTCTTAGAAAGCTGCAAGAAAACTTCGATGGTCTATATTTATTTCATATACCTGGCACTCCTCCCTTCCATTATTACAGGAATAGAACATAAAGAAGCTTACAAGAACCAAATAATTCACACAAACATACACTAGAAGCAGTAGAGACCACACTTAGAACATTCTATATAAATTATCCAGACACTGAAGTGATTTCCAATCAGCCTAGCTAAAGTTAGAAAGATGCATTACCAGAGTGGCCACAGGCCAGTTAGTTTTTCAGCCACAGACATTCTTGAAGACCATCTTGAAGGCAAACTCCTTGAAGACAGGAAATGTTTCATTTTTCACTTTGTATCCACAATGCCTAGTGCATACTGCAGTAAGCATTTGATAATTGTTTGTTGAAAATAATAGAATCTAAGTAATAGTAAGTTATGGTCAACATGGATAAAATATCCACACTCACGAAATCACAGATCCACTGAGTGTATTGTTATTCAATTTGTGTGTGTGTGTGTGTGTGTGTGTGTAGAAAACAAGATTTGAGGTACAACCTTAAGGCAGCCCCATATAGCTTCTTTGTAGGGGGAGGAAGGTAACTTACTTTTTCAGACCTATTTATTTGCATGGGAGGCATAGAAGATCTTGGGTCTGAAGGGGAAAAAAAGCTTTAGTTCAGATCCACATAGTTATCATGTGGTTAATTTGGCAACCACCCCACATTCCAGAATATGGATTCTGAAGATACAGGACATAAGAAAAGGGTTACAAGAAGGTTCAGAAAATCTCCAACTCTCAGAAACATACTTCCATGGAAAAACAGATTGAAATTCAGTCCCTGACTTGAAGAATAAACTAAAAATAGACTAGATGCCCGTATAATTTTTAGCTGGCTAAGAATTTTTCAGCATTATTGTGAAGGACATTGAAGATACCTGTACTATTTATTGTTTTAAAACTTTTCAATTGTATGCTTTTTTTTTTGGTTTAGTTCAAGTCACACATTTGACAAATCTTGGGTGTATGACCCTGGGTAAGTCACTTAACATTTTATTTCACTAGGGAACTTTCTAAGACTATAAGATGCAAAGAGCATACCCCCCTGCATTGGTAGAGGGAGTTAAGATTTCCCTAAACAAATGAAATCACAACTCCAGTCCCTGTCTCTCAATCTTTATGCTTTGTTTTAGTCCAGGCTTGACTCAGATTTCCCTATCTAAGAATTTTCCATTGTAACATGGCTAATTGGCAGGAGCCTAAACACCCGTACAACAGGATTTTCTGCTTAGGTAACCAAGAAGCTATGTTGATAGTTTAAATCTTGGTTCCCTGTAACAATTAAGACTCAGTGACAGTTTCATTACTGTTTAGGGAAAACTAGTACAGTCATCATAAAGCAGTTGTTGCTAGTATCACATCCCTTGGTGGCAAAGTCTACATTTCACAGACATACAACAATGAGGTCAGCACAATGGACCTCTGTGAACAAAAAGTCATGCACCAACTCTCCCTCCACTTCAGTCTTGTCTTGCAGCCTTTTCAAGTTAAATAGTTTACCATCAATGTGGTAGCTGACCTCGAAGCTATTTTCAGCTTGATTCAAGGCATTTGAAAACATCATGGAAAATATGTTAAAATGCATGGGAGCAAACACAGAGCCCTGCTTCACTGCAGTGGTAACTGGGAAAGTGTGAGAGCACTGTCCTTTATCCAGAATCTATGCAAGCATACCATTATGAAACTGGCATACAATACTGATGAACTGCTCTGGACAACCAAATTTTGACATGATCTTCCACAAGCCCTAGGACTGACAGTATCAAAGGCCTTGATCAGATCAGTGAACATTGTGTACAAATCTCTGTTCTGCTCCTGGCATATTTCCTGGACTTGTTGGGTAGTAAGCACCATATACACAGTTCCTCAGCCCTTTCTGAAGTCACACTGGCTCTTGGGTAGATGAACATCTTCCACATGAAGGATGATCTAATTAAGGAGGGCTCTGGGAAAATATTGCTAGTAATGACAGAGAGAGGGGGAGAGAGAGAGAGAAAGAAAGAGAGAGAGAGAGAGAGAGAAAGAGAGAGAGAGAGAGAGAGAGAGAGGGTCCTGTGGTTGTGATAGGATGATCTATTTTCTTTTCTTTTATATAGATAGGCAATGGAGGCATCCTTGATTTCTTAGGGATAATCTCCTCTTGCCATATAATCCAGAAGATTTCAGTCAACTTCTGTATGAACAGTAGAACCCTTTCCTTTTATCAGCATCAAAAATATTGTAGATCTCCATTGGGATGGAATGAGCTCCAAGCACTTTGCCACATGAGAGAAGCCTATTGGCATTCAATATCTCTTCTTTAGTTGGAAGTTCAGCTAGAGAGGGATTAATTGCAACCTGAGGTATATGGTCAATGGCTTCAGCATTGGTTGAGTTCACCATGGAAGTGTTCAGCCCATCTCCCCAGGTTCATATCCTTATCGTTGATCAGTATGGATCCATTAGCACTAAGTAGTTGAGATCCATTAGAGGTCTTTAGCCCAGAAATTGTCTTCAGGGCATCATAGAAGACTGGATTGTTGCTATAGGAATAAAATTGAATCTTACCTGACTTCTTACAGAGTCAAGAAAACCGCCTCTCTCTAAGCTTTGCTTGTACTTTACTTTTGATGGGAGTAGGTGCTTCCTTCTTAAAAATGGAAGTACTGTTCTGCCGGTAAACCCTATAGAGTTCTTCCTTTTCATTTAGCAGGTTCTGAATTTCTCCATCATTTTTGTCAAACAGTCTTGATGTCTGCGACTTTTCTAGCCCAGATGAGCAAATGCAACACTGTACCCTAAATCTCTAAAAGCTTCCTGTTCCTTTTCTGCCCCGCTGTTGCCAGCCATTTGTTGCTCAGCTTTCCCTCCAAGCTGGCAATGAACTGTTCTTGCTTGAAGAAGTACTCTAATCTGTTGCCATTATTTCTCCTAGTTCTTGTCTTGCCTTGGAGCCACTGCTTTTGTTAAATTCTAATGTTTAGTTTGGAGAGGATAAGTCTATGGTTGGTCCAGCACTCTGTACTATACTTCATATTTCTTTCATCCTGTCTGTCTCTTCTCCTTACAATGAAATAGTCTATTAAATGCCAATATGTGCTGCAAGGGTGCATCCTTGAAGTTTTATTGCATTTAGGTAAGCAGAAGACAGTGTTGATGATGAAAAGGTTGTGAGACACACAAGTCTTCAGTAGTAAGTTACCATTGTTCTTGCTGTTTCCAATTCCACTCTTCCCAAGGACTCCTTGCCATGTCTGAGAATCTATGCCTACTCTACTATTAAAGTCACTCAGAATTACAGCTTATTCTCTTTCAGCACATTGACAATAAGGTCTTCATAAAATTTTTCTTCAACCTTATCAAGGTTTGTTATGGGGGGAGCGTACACACTGACCATGATGTCATGGAACTTTCCTGCAAGTGGTAATTGCATTGCCATAAGCCTGTTGTACACTCCTTTTTGGAGGCATACAAGCTTACTGACTAGATTAGATCTGTTTGTGAAATCTATGTCAGCTTTACAGTGTTCCTTATCCTGGTGGCCACTCTAGAAAAATGCAAATCCAACTCTGACTTCAGTAAGCTAGCCTTCATTTGCCAGCCTTGTTTCACTCAGGGCTGCTATTTAGATGCGCCACCTGGTGAGTTCTCTCACAGCAGGAGCTGTTCACTTTAGATGTCTATTGAATTTCATGTTGTCCATGAGTATGCACACATTCCAAATATCAATGGTAAGTGGAATCATCTTTGCAAAATCTTTTGTACATTTTTTTGTGTGTGTTTTGACCACAAGGTGGGATCCCCACCTGTGGGCCAGGATTAGGTTAGGTGAAACAGACAATTTTTAGGGCACATTTTCTAGCCCCTTCCTCACATCAGGAGATAAGCATGTGATCCTTAAAAAAAAAAAAGCTACTCAGACACTCAGGGGGCTGCTGAATCCCACTGCTTCTTCAGTCCAGTGAGAAGATGATCCTATGCCCTAGGCTATTTGTGTGCAGGTTTGTAACTATAACTTGCAGTATATCCACACCTGCCATTTCGCCACTTGCCCATTGCCACAGGACTTCAAGATAGGTAAAATAATAAAATAGGAAGATAGTAAAATAATAACATAATAAAATAGTATAATAGTGGATATTGAGTGATGTCTTGATTTGAGCATGAATTAGATTTGTGAGGTAGCGTAGCACAAAGTCATCAGCCTCACTTTGTCTTCCATGTCATCACAGTCTAATGGTGAGACAAAAGTCAAGATGATTGCTAATTGTCCAGGATGCAATGGATGACCTTTGTGTCTTCAATGTCTGACCATGCTCAAAGCACTCCACTGTGGCCACTTCCAGTGCCTTCATGGCCCATTGGAACAAACTGCTCTCATCTACCCATTCTACTGGGGGATGTCTTCAAATGTTTGAGGTAGACATACTTCTAATTCACTGATGGGTTTTGGTACTATCAGTTGCCGTCAGCCTGGTCCAGCCCATCTGCTGAGGTAATTTTACTGGGATTTAGCCACTGCATGCTACATGCTATAGCTTCTTGGAGCCACAGGTGAGAATTGGAGGACAGGTGAACACCAAAGGTAGATAAGCAGCCCTGGAAAGGGCTCAGTAGGCATTCATACCAGAGGTACTAGTCTTCCCTGAACACCTTACATGCCCCCATCAAATTCAATCTATTTTTCTATGTATCTATCATATATGTTTTATATATATATATATATATATATATATATATATATATGTATGCAGCATATAGCATGTGTATAATACTGTATCATATATCACATCACATCATATCATATCACATTATATTATATTACATATATCAAGTTGTACAAATTCAGCAAACTACATTTTATTGTGCTTGTTGTCTACAGATCGATGTGCTTAAAGTCCTAGGGCATATTCATGTCTGCCTCCAGTTCCTGAATGTATATGGACAGCTTACTTTTTAATTCTACTGTATCTTCATGTTCCATTGAGAGTCTTAAAGTATACAGCTAATTGTAAGATATAAGGCCTGGCTCATAGTAAGTGTTTTATAAATGCTAGTTTATATCAGGGCATCCAATCACCCAAGGCTCTCCTTCTTTAATATTGCCTCTTCTTTCCCCCAATTCAGTTGTGACATCATTTTAGTTCAACCTTTCCATCAATACCAGATCTCCTGGGTTAGACTTGAGTCATGCTGGTCTATTGATTAGGCTTGGGATTAATAAATATGAGTTTAATTAATTAATTAAATGACACACCCATTGAACATCTCCCTTTTGATTAAAATCTACTTAATAATAACTTGAAAATAATGTTCAGCAAAAGCATTTCATTGGTTCTGTTTAACATAATTATGCTCCTGTCTCAAATGATCTGAACAGAAGCAAGGAGTCCATCAAGAACAAGGAGACTTAACTCCTGTGCATGGGTTTTTATACTTAAGCAGCAAGGAAATAAACTACATCAACTAAATCTCATGGCCTATTTTGTTGCAAAACCTGTAGCTTGGTATGTCTATGTACAAATATACCATGACTAACTAGCATGATGAACTGAAGGTTTTAACACAAAGAGGTAAATTGCACTTCATAGTTTTTGCTGAGACTTGGTAGAAAAAGTCCCATGACTAGTATGTGGTTTTAGGGCATGTAATTGATTCGAAAGAAATAGGATATGTGAAAGATTAGGTATAACAATGTAGATTTAAAATGTATACCCAAGTAAACAAAGTACAGGATTTAAAGGGAGGAGAGTTGATGGGGGGCAATTGGGTGAAGGACAATGGAGGCGTAAAAAGAAGCAATATTTTCAATGGAATATATTGTAGAGCGAAGACCACGTAGGCAGGAAGGGGGAATAAATGAGGAACTCGAGAAAATAATCACATTCCTGGCACAAAGGTATGACACTGTAGTGATGCAGAACTTCAGTAATATAAGAATCTGATGGAGGTATCTCTGCCACAGGCTGAGAAGTAAGTTAATACATGTTTGATCTGCCTTAATAATGATTTCATTCTCCAAAAGGTAGAGAAAACAACAAGGTAAAATTCTATTCTGGATCCATACCAAGGAGGAGGAGTTTGTTACTGGGTAATGGTGGTGGACATGACAGTATTACAAGAATTGTCAGAGTCCTTGCTAGCCACTGAACAAATAAACCAGTACAATACACAGAGAGACAAGTACGTTGCAGTTTATTTATCCACTCAGGAGTATTAGATACCATCCATGGGTGATGGATATGTGTGTCTCACATATATTTGTGTGTGTTTGTGTACATGTCTGCATGTGGTGAGTTCCTGCAACCATTCAAAATTATGTTTTATTTTGTAATCACAAAATGATTGGGAGAAAGGAAGTATTGAAGTACATTCAGTGTCATGCAGAGAAAAAAACATCTACATAAATATGCATATATATATAATAACAGCAAATAAAACACAAAATTAAGTCAGTTATGTTCTCCCAAAAATCCTCTTTCAACAATGAAAACATGGGCATGGAAAAAGTAACCACTGGGTGAGAGATTGGGGGTGGGAAGTGACCATCTTAGAGATCTTAATGGAGAAGAAGAAAGCTGAGTCTGACCTGCATCTTAAATTTTAAGAGAACAGCTTTCAAAGGGATCAGAAGAAAAATGCATAGACCATGGACCAACGTACTTCAGGTGAAGTCAGACGAGGATGAACGGGAAGCCCTCAAGCACAAAAAACTGAAGTCACAAAGGGAAATAATTCTTCTGAGCTTTGAAAAAAGTTTTCTGAAGACATTAAGATGAAGCAAAAGGAAATTACCAGTCAATTTATATTTTTAAGATATATACTGGAGATGGAAGTAAGGACATATAATAGGATAAAGACAAAAGTGGTAGGGTACTAGGAGAATTGTGTTAGGAGCACTAGTGCTGAGTGAGCTGAGGCTGTCCAGGCAAGCTAAAAAACAACACAAAGTGCTTTTTTAATCAAATTAGAGAAAAGAAGAACAAAGCAAGAATAGGAGAGTAACTTGGGATGGGTGCCAACTAGGGAGAAGGCACATAGTCTTATTTTGCTGCTATTTATTCTGATGAAGGATCTCTGGAGAGGAAAAGACAAAACAAATGTGACTAATAAGAAGTTGACACTCAAGATGTGTAAGGAAATAGTAAGAGAACATCTACTGTTCTTGATGAGTTCAAGTCACCTGACCCTGATATTTTATCTCTTCAGACCCTAATATATACATACATGCATACAAAATACATATATACACATATATGTATATTATTATATCGTAGTATGATGTGATGCATTGTATTAATAATTCTCTTTCACTATATCAGGTTGCATGTCATCTCGGGGAGGGAGGCAAGGAAGTAAGGGGGAGAAAAATTTAAAACTCAAAAGCTTATAGAAGTGATTGTTGATAAAATAAAATAAATTAATAAAATAAAATAATTCTTTCAAAAATCAGAGTGATAGCAATTAAATTATTACATACAACACATGCAATAATATATTACATTTAATTAATTACATGTGATAAATTATATTTTAGCATACATAATATATGATATTTTATATTACTTGTAAAATAATTATTATATATTATTACATGATATACCATGGGTCATATAAATTATATTGTTATATTTGTTGTTTATTGTATATTAATCATATTATATATGTTGTTTATATTACAGCAATTACATTATATGTCACATATTATATAATTGGAAATTAAGATATATCTAATATATATTATCTAATATATGTCATACATAGTATATGCAGCTAATTTAATTGCTGTCATTCTCTTTGATCTTTGAAAGATAATTACTAATTATTATATTCGTTATATATAGCTAATTTAATTGCTGAGTCACCTTCTGTTATCTTTGAAAGAGAAAAAAGAACACGAGAAGTAACAAGAGACTAGAGAATAGCAAATGCTCCAGTTTTCAGAAAAGGAATGGATTCTGCAAACTCTAGGCCAGGAAGCTTTGTTTCCATTTTTGTCAAAATGTTTGTTTGATGATATATGCGCACTTAGGTAGAAGGAAGAAAATAAGTATTTCTGTGGAACTTATGTGCCAGGCACTGTGCTAAATGCTTCACAAATATAATCTCGTTAAATTCTCACAACAACTCTGGTAGGTAGGTGCTATTATTATCCCCATTTTATAGTTAAGGAAACCAAGGCAAGCAGAAGTTTAATGACCTGCCCAAGGTCACACAGCTAGTAGGTATCTGAAGTTGGATTTGAACTTATGTCTTACTGACTCCAGCACCAAGTGGATTCAGAACAGGCTGAATGTCCAGACTGAAAGAATTCCTCGTTCACAGTTTTATGTCTCCTGGGAAGGGGGAGTCCAGTGAACCTTCCACAAATCTAGAACCTTGGACTGAATCTTAGATGGTGAAATTTAATGATGATTTCTGGATTCAATAAATTTTTCAGCACAAGATGAGATTGGAGCCTAGAAAGCTAATTTGATCCTAGACTTCATTAAGAAATGCATGTTGTTGTTAGTTATTTCAGTAGTGACAGATTCTTCATGAGCCCATTTGGGGTTTTCTTGGCAAAGATAGTGGAGTGGTTTGCCATTTCCTTCTCCAGCTAATTTTACAGATGAAGGAACTGAGACAAATAGAGTTAAGTGACTTGCCCAGGGTCACACAGCCAGTAAGAGTCTGAGGCTGGATTTGAACTCATAAAGATGAGTCTTCCTGACTCCAAACCCAGCACTCTATTCACTGCCACCTAGCTGCCCAAGAGATACATAACTCTCAGAAATGAGGAGGTACAGGTTCCCCATAACTCTGTCCTCAACAATCTACATCAGGAACTACATCAGTGTTAATTTCTGTGGTATGCATTGATTAGCTATAGACCGTCCAGTGGGACGCAACCAGAATAGTGAAGGGCCTAAAATTCATCTCATATGACAATCAGTTAAAAAAATTTGGAATGCCTAATCTCAATTAAAGTGGACTGTTTTCAAGTATTTAAAAGACTGTCATATGAAAGTGAGATTAGATTTGTCCTGCTTAGCTGCAAAGGGCAGAACAAAAAGCCATAGGTGGAAGTTGAGAACGCAAATTTTGAAGATTAATATAAGGGAAAACTTCTTTATAATTAGAGCTATCCAAAAATGGTATGGATTCCCTCAGGAAGCAGAGGGGTCCCCCAATTGAAGGTATCTAAGTAAAATATATATATAATCACTGAATAGATATGTAGTGGAGGACTTTTTTTTTCATATATGGATTGAATTAAATAGCTAATAGGGTTTCGTTCTAATTCTTTGATCCTGTAGTTCTTTCTTTCTTTCTTTCTTTCTTTCTTTCTTTCTTTCTTTCTTTCTTTCTTTCTTTCTTTCTTTCTTTCTTTCTTTCTTTCTTTTTTCTTTCCACTAGGCAATGGGATTAAGTGACTTGCCATAGGGCACACAGCTACTAAGTGTCAAGTGTCTGAGGCTGGATTTGAACTCAGGTCCTCCTAACTCCAGGGCCAGTGCTCTATCCACCTAGCTGCCTCATGATCCTGCAGTTCTTTAAATAGAAGACATGGCCCTTGAATAGTAGTCCCTATTTTTGAGGTGTCTCATAGAAAAATATTGCAATAGATAAAATTCATCATCAGTCCTCCTTAGTCTTTGTGGTTCTTCTGTGCTACCCAAGCTATGTTTGGTTATGTTTTGCTTGTCTATGCTTATTTGTTATAAAGGAGAGCGTCTAGGGGGAGGACAAAGTTGTGGAGGAAATTTTAATAATAGAGATAATGATACAAAAAAAAAGAAAAGAAAGGAGAATGTACCAATGGAACATTTTTTAAAAATGCAGACCAGAATGAAATTCAAAAAAGGGCATAGATAAACAGAAGTCTTGTTACTACATAGTATACATTTTTAAGCTGTACATAATACAATATTGCACAACTGAATATACAATTTTCTTTTTCTTTTTTTCTTTGTATATTGAAATGTTCATGATTTTGATTTTTTTAGTTCATAATTTTTTAAAAGATAATTTAATTAAATAAAATATTTCAATGATCCATTCTTTCCCCAATTTTCAGAACCACATCCTGTGACCAGATTGCTGCAATAGTTTCCTAACCAGCTTTCCCTGATTCCAGACCTTCCAATCCTGTACATTGCCACTAGATTAATCTTTGTAAAACAATACGTTCATCATGTCCTTTCCTTGCTCATACTGTTTTCTCACTTTTTCACATCTTGTCTCACCAACGAAATTGTGTGAGTACCCTCCTTGAGGGCAAAGATCAAAAGTTTCTCATATTTCTTTTGTGTCCCCAGAGAGGCTTGCACAATACAAAGAAAGAGAAGGTGATCTGCAGATGCTTGCTGAATTGAATGGAATAATCATTTTATATTGACTGTTTAAAATCCATTTAATTTGACCTTCTGCTAATTGTAAAGCTCAATGGCTTTACATTCCTAAAGACCTTAAAATTATTTTCTGAGAGTTTATTGTTAGAATTTTACCCATGTTTTCCTGACTCTAGGTCCACCCACACCACATTACCTCTGGATTTTATTTTGCCCATTAGTGCCATGTATGGGCATGTTCCTATTGCATTGTCAAATGTCTGTTTAGAGTGGATTTTTCTATTCCTTCAATCTATTGAACTAAGTAGAAGAAAAGGTAGTGCCCATTTTGTAGCATTTGAATCCTCACAGTGCCATCTTGTGGTGACAATAAAGGGAAAGAAAAAGACGTATAAAAGCTCAAAATTACTATTAAGCTGTGTTCCAAAGCATCCCCCTCCGCTTTAGTTGAAATGTGAAAAGAATGCAGGCTCCCATTCTACTTGTTGTTTGAGTGCTTTACCAAAAAAAAATTGATTTTATGGAATAAAGGAGATTTATGTCACCAAACATGTTTACTACTCTCTTTTGCAGAGCATAAGCTGAAAAAGGCTTTCCTATTTATCAGGGATTCTTAACCTGAGGTCAACAAACAGATATTAGTTTCAGTGAGCTTGGATAGGAAAAAAATGTATTTTTAAAATTTCCAATTTATCAAAATTTATTATCTCTTTCTTTATGAATGTAAGCAACAACACTTATAATCCATACCAAATTGCTTACTCTCTCAGGGAGGGGGGAGTGAGGGAAGCTGCAGAAGTCTGGAACTTAAATTTTTTTTTACATTAATGTTAAAAATTATTTTTACATGTTATTTTTAAAAAACAAAATGTTATTTAAAACGAATGTAGATAACAATTATTATTCTGAGAAGGGGTCCATGAGACAAAAAATGTTGAAGAACTTCTATAAAACGGTGAGATCTTTCAAGGGCTCCCCTTGTATGTGAATGAGTAATAAAGCATTAACAATGTGCAAGCTCTTGCTATGCACAGTGATATGTACATATCACTGCGCTTTTCTATACAAATAGAAAAGTATCAGTTCCTGCCCTCAAGGAGCTCACATTCCAATAGGGAAGACAATATATGTCAAATCAAGTCAACAAATGTTTACTTAGTACCTACTATGTACCAGGAATTGTACTAATCACTGGAGACATTCAAAAAAAAAGTTTTAAAAAAGCCACTGCTCCCAAGGAGCTTAAGAGTATAATGGAGGAGGCAGCATGCAATACACACACACACACACACACACACACACACATATGTTTTTATGTACTCAGGATGCACACATTTTACCAAATGCCTTCAAAGTTGTTGGGAAAGGAGGTGACCCAAAAAATAACCTGGGGTTGGGGGAAAGGGAATATCGCTCCAGTGGACAAAGGGTGCACTCTTTCCCTTCCACCACTGGAAGTGAAGGGGTTGAACCAAATTTTAAAAATTATTCTACCCTCCTGAGTTCTGCGAGTGAGGATATAGGGTGAAAGCCATTGTTTCAATGTCATGGATTTTTTTTTTCTGGAGTGCATGGGGAAAACAGGGAAGGAGCAATTAGAAGTTGGCAGATACCATATAGCTGTTTTATTTGTCTCCCTAGCTAGAATCATTTCAGTAAATGGTAGAGGAGTGCCCATTTTCTATGAGGGTTGAAGCAAGGTGTTGCATTGACTGCAAGTGGGGATGGGAAGAGGTGTCCACAGAGGGTGGAATGGATTTGACTCCCTCCACTAGGGTCTCCTTGTGGGCAAGGACATCTGCTGTGAGTGGACAAGGAGGGGTACTGGCTCTTTGTTATCAGTCTCAGAGGCTACAAACTGTCAGTGACCAGGAGGTTGTTTCCCCCTACACAAAAAGTAAGGCCAATTTCATAGGTGCTATGACATAGGCCATGAGCTAGCCCAGGACCCAGGTTAGTCTTGGTTCTTCCATCTTCGCCCTCCCTGGTGGACTGTTGTAGATAGATAGATAGATAGATAGATAGATAGATAGATAGATAGATAGATAGATAGATAAATGATCAATTCAAGATAATCTCAGAGGGAAGGTGCTAACATTAAAAAGGACCAGGAAAGGTTTCTTGCAGAAGGTGGGATATAAGCTGAGACTAGAAGGAAGACAAGGAAGCCATTAGCCAGAGGTAAGGAGAAAGAATTCTGGGCATCAGAAATAGCTAGTGAAAATACACAGATTCAGGAGATGGAGTGTATTGTGTAAGGAACAGGGACAAGGTCAGTGTTACTGGATCATATTGGGAATTAGGATATAGGAAGACTAGAAAGGTAGGAGGAGGCTAGATTGTGAAGGACATTATAGGTTTCCATGTGAGTCAGATGAAAAGGTCCCCTGGTCGTTGAGTATAGCAGCAAAGCAGATAGATGGTAATGCATTATCTTCAAAGTTTTTCTATTAACAAAATAATTTTAGTTTCTGAATTTGAATCATTGGATAATGCCAAAGACTTTGGTGGCAAGAACTTTCTTTTCTGGGTCTTCAACAGCTATGGTTACAGCCCTTGCAAAGCAGTTGCCAAATGAGGTCTCCTTGGGGATTGCTTCCCAGGATGATGACTGCAAGGGAAGGTCTAGAAGGATAAATCATAGTATAAGAGATCCTGTGACTCACAGGGCTCTTGAACTTATCTACCCATTGATCACAATTAATCAGCAGTTGATGTTTTTCCCTTCTCCACAGTGACTTCTCCTCTCAATGAGGAGCATTGAGGGTCCAGGATTGAAGCAGGACCAGAGGTCAGCAGGTGGAGTAAGGGAAGGTGCTATTTCCAGGACTCTTGGGTTGAGTCCTAGAATCTCTGCCTGGGTCTAAGGAAAGGTGGTGGTGGTGACTTGACTTCCTCGGCACATGCCACTTCCCGTCTCTCCTCAGATTGTCTTGTTTCAGCTAGTCTGGCTTGCCTGCCCCATCAGCGGCAGTTGTATGGCATTTCATGGGGATCGCTGGCTGTTTTCCACCAAAATTACTTTTCCAAATGATGGCTGCAGTAGTTGGGCTAGAAAGAAGGGTAAGTGGTCTTGGGACACTCTTATTCTCAAGGCTCTTGAGTTCAGGGTCCTAGACTTTCCAACTAGGTTGGGGGGGTAGCTATCAAAATCTAACCAACTTGGCACAAGCTATACTACCCCACCTTTTCTCTTCCACACAGTGCCCTGTGCTTCAATCTAGGCTGGTTACCTAAAATCCTGGACTATTACAGAGCCTCCAAAATGATATACTCACAGTTATTAGAGACTTCTCTGCCAAGTTTACCCTTTCTCTATTCTGTATTTATCTTGTATGTATCTATTGATTCATATGTTCTCTTCTCATTAGAATATAAGAGATCAGGGACTGTTTGGGGCTTTCTCTGTATCTTCCTTGCTTAATAAAGTACCTGGCACATGCTAAGCACTTAATAAATACTTACTGACTGAGTAACCTCACAAAAGAATTCAATCAACCAATAAATATTTATTGAGCAGCTACTATATGTCAGATACTGTAAACTGTACTGAAAAAGCCAGGTAGCTGAAGAATACCCAGCCTATTGCCCAAACTATATAAAACAGTTGGATATACATTCATAGGTCATCTATGAGCACATACATTTGGACAAATAGTATGAAAGGAAAATGAACTGAACCTAGAACTGAATAGGAGAAAGGGATTAAGCAATGTTTTTAATGAACCAAGCTGAGACAAAGGCCAATCTCTTAGGCAAGATTCCCCTGATGATGCTGTGTAGCTACAAGTCATGGAATACCACTGTCTCTAGAAAATTAAAATTGCTGATCAGCCAAAAATTGTTGGGTATAAAGAGGCTAAAACATATTATCAACCATTGATCAACTACATAAGAGAAGAAGCCTAAAGTACTAATTTTATATGTTCATATGGCTTCTAACCACAGGAACGAAAAATAGGTATTCCTACGGATTTAGTCAATAAGCATTTGTTGAGTACCTCCTATGCACTAGAAAGCTTAGAAATGTGGCTAGGTTAGTCTGAGTATGCACTCACTGAAAGCAGGGAATTGTCTGCTTCCACCTATAGCATCTTCCAGAGAAGACTGTGGAGAGAATTCAATGGCATTCACTCCTTTGGGTCTACTCCTTAAATAGTCCCTGACCTCCTTCCGAAAGGACTTAAATAGTGATGGCAAAAATAAAAATTTCCAACAAGAGGACATTAAAAGTATTTTCAAAATGTATTTATCATTTTATAATATTTTATAATAACAAAATCCTTCATTAATGACATTTCTCATGATTCATTACAACTAATTTAGGGGTGGTTCTTTTTTATGCTTTAGGCCATCAGCTTATCCTAGTTTGTCATCAATCCTTTTAAAAATGCCTATATCTGGGGGCAGCTAGATGATGCAGTGGATTGAGCTCTGGCCTTGAAGTCAGGAGGACCTGAGTTCAAATCCAGCCTCAGACACATAACACTCACTAGCTGTGTGACTCTGGGCAAGTCACTTAACTCCAATCACCTCACCAAAAAAAAAAATATCTATATCCTTCTGTATTATTACTAAAGTATTATTTACTGTCTCCTTTCAATCCTAATTTATTTTCTTTTTTAAAAAGTGTTCATTAGGGGCAGAGCCAAGATACTGGAGAAAAGGCAGGGACCTTCCCCAAAACTCCTCCAACAACTTTAAATAATGCCTCAAAATAAATTCTGAAGCAACAAAGCCCGCAAAAAGATGGAGTGGAAAAATTCTCCAACCCAAGATAAGTTAGAAGGTTGTCAAAAAGGTTTGTTGCACCAGGATGAGAGGGGAATACAGTCCAATGCAGGCTGAGCCCCAGCAAACCAGGAGTAGGCCTTGGGAGTGACTCAATCAGTGCAGCAGTGGCAGTTTCTGGACTTCTCAGCCCACAGATGGTAAGAGTATTAGACAAATGGTGAGAAGGAGATTACAGATGTCCCTTTGCTAGCACTGGGGGCAGTACTCTGTCGCATTGCCCATATTTGGATTTTGGTCACAGTCCTGGGTATCAATCCCAGGGTAAGGAGAAGAACTAGCACACCACAGCTTGTGGCTGTAGGAGAGTTGGGACACTGGCCACAGTTCCAGAGCAGAAAAGAATGCCTGTGGTCACTCACAGACCAGAGCACAGGCCAGGAGAGTAAGAAACACACCTCTCCATAGATCATACCACCTTGGAAGAACCAAAATCATACAGGTCCCCACAATTATCTCTGAAAAGAGCTGCCCAAAAAAACCTGAAACTTGGGACAGTGGTCTCTCCACTCTGGAAGCAGAACCCCACTTTAGCATTGAATTAAAAGTCAAGAAATAGGCTGGAAAACAAGAATGGGCAAACAGCAGAAAAAAGATACTGACTATAGAAAGTTACTATGGTGACAGGGAAGAGCAAAACACAAGCTCAGAAGATGACAACAAAGGCAAAACTCCTACATCCAAAGTCTCAAAGAAAAATATGAATTGTGCTCAGACCATGGAAGAGCTCAAAAAGGATATTAAAAATCAAGTAAGAAAGGTAGAGGAAAAAATTGGGAAGAGAAATGAGTGATGCAAGTGATTCAAGAAAATCAGGAAAAAAGAGTCAATAACTTGGTAAAAGAGGCACCAAAAAAGATGCTGAAGAAAATAACACGTTAAAAAAAAAAGGCCAAATGGGGAAAGAGGCACAAAAATCCAATGAAGAGAAGAATGCTTTGAAAAGCAGAATTGGCCAAATGGTAAAAGATACACAAAAATCCACTGAAGAAGATAACTTCTTAAAAGGTAGAACTGGCCAAGTAGAAAAGGAGGTACAAACCTCACTGAAGGAAATAATCTTTAGAAATTAGAATTGGGCAAGTAAAAGCCAATGACCTTATGAGACATCAAGAAACAATCAAACAAAATCAAAAGAATGAAAAAATAGAAGAAAATGTGTAATATCTCATTGGAAAAACAATTGACCTGAAAAAGAGTTCCATAAGACATAATTTAAGAATTATTGGATGACCTGAAAGCCACCAAAAAAGATCAAAAAGAGAACCTAGACATCACCTTTCAAGAAATTATCAAGAAAAACTGCCCTGATATTCTAGAAACAGGGGGTAAAATAGAAATTGAAAGAATCCACTGATCCTCTTGAAAGAGATCCCAAATGAAAACTCTCAGAAATACTATAGCCAAATTCCAGAGCTCAAGGTCAAGGAGAAAACATTACAAGAAATCAGAAAGAAACAATTCAAATAGCACGTAGCCATAGTCAGTAACACAAGATTTAGCAGCTTTTACAGTAAAGGATCATAGAGCTTGGGATATGATGTTCCAAACAACAAAATAATTAGGATTACAACCAAGAATCACTTACCCAGAAAAACTGAGCATAATCGTTCAGGGGGAAAATAGATATTCAATGAAATAGAGGACTTTCAAGCATTTCTAATGAAAAGATAAGAAATAGAAATTTTGACTTTCAAATGCAAGACTCAAGAGAAACATAAAAAGGTAAATACAAAAGAGAAATCATAAGGTATTCAATAAGCTTAAACTGTTTACATTCCTATATGGGAAAATGGTACTTGTAACTCCTAAAAGCTTTCTTGTTATTAAGAAAGTTAGAGGGAGTATACATAGACAGAGGGCACGAGTATGAGTTGAATATAAGGGGATAATTATTTAAAATAATAAAATTGAAGTGGAGAAAGGAATGTTCTGGGAGAAGGAGAAAGGGATAGGAAGAGTAAATTATCTGACATAAAAGAGGTACAAAATAGCTTTTACAGTAAAGGGGGAAATGGGGGAATGGGGGAAGGGGAAGTACCTAAACCTTCCTCACATCAGAATTGGCTCAAAGAGTGAATAACATATATGATCAGCTGGGCATAGAAATCTATCTTACCATACAGGAAAATAGGAGGGGAAGCAGATGAGAGAAGGAGGGAGCCATAATAAAAGGAAGGGTGGATTAGGGGAGGTAAAAGTCAGAAGTAAAACACTTTTGAGAATGGGCAGGGTGAAAGGAAAGAAAGTAAGATAAACAGGGGGAAAATAAGATGGCAGGAAATACATAGTAATAATAATTGTAAAAAAAACAATTCAATAACAAGTTTCTTTGATAAAGACTTCATTTCTCAAATATATAGAGAACTGTGTCAAATTTATAGAAATAAGAGGAATTTCTCAACTGATAAATAGTCAAAGGATATGAACAGGTAGTTTTCAGAAGAAGAAATCAAAGCTATCTATAGTCATATGAAAAAAAATGCCCTAAATCACTATTGATTAAAGAAATTCAGATTAAAACAACTCTGAGCTACCACTCTACACCTCTTAGATTGGCTAATATAACAGAAAAGGAAAATAACAAATTTTGAAGGGGATGTGGGAAAATTAAAGCATTAATGCACTGTTTGGTGAAGTGGCATTCTGGTTCAACTATTCTATACAGCAATTTGGAACTATTCCCAAAGGTCTGTAAAACCATGCATACCCTTTGACCAGATCTATATCCCAAAGAGATTTACAGTATAAAAAAGGAAAAGGACGTCTGATGTACAAAAATATTTATAGCACCTCTTTTGATGGTGGCAACAAATTGGAACCTGGGGAGATGTCCATCAACTGGGAAATGGCTGATCAAGTTGTTGTATATGATTGTGATGGAATACTATATTGCTATAATGAACAGGATACCTTCAGAAACACCTGGGAAGACTTAGATGAACTGATGCAAAATGAAATGAGCAGCACAGGGAGAACATTGTATATAGTAACAGTAATATTGTATGCTGATCAATTATGAATAGGTTAGTTATTCTCAGCAATACAATGATCCAAGACAATTCTGAAGAACTTATGATTAAAAATGTTGTCCATCTCCAGAGAAAGAACTGATGGAGTCTGAATGCAGATTGAAGCATTCTTTTTCTTTACTTTATTTTTTTTGTTTGTTTTTTTCTGTGTGTTCTTTCACAACATGACTAATATGGAAATATATTTTGCATGACTGCACATGTATGACCTGTATCAAACTGTTTGCCTTCTCAATGATTAAAGGGAGAGGTGAGAGGGAGAAAGGGAATTTGGAACTCAAAATTTTTAAGAACCCTAGGAAGCATGGGGATAGCTAGGTGGCGCAGTGGATAGATCTCCAGCCTTGGAGTCAGGAGTTCAAGTCTGGCCTCAGACACATGACACTTACAAGCTGTGTGATCCTGGGCAAGTCACTTAACCCTGACTGCCTCACCAAAAGACAAAAAAAAAAAGAAGAAACAAACAAACAAACAAACAAACTAGGGGGCAGCTAGGTAGAGCAGTGGATAGAGTATTGACCCTGTAGTCAGGAGGACCTGAATTCAAATGTGGCCTCAGACACTTGACATTTGCTAGCTCTGTGATCCTGGGCAAGTCACTTAACCCCATTGCCTAGCCAAAAAAAAAAAGTAAATGCTTAATCATTGTTAGGGGGCAGCTAGTTGGCACAGTGGATAGAGATCCAGCCTTAGAGTCAGGAGGATCTGAGTTCAAATCCAGCTTAAGACAATTGACACTTACTAGCTGTGTGACCCTGAGCAAGTCACTTAACCCCAATTGCCTCACCAAAAAGCAACAAAAAAAAAAAATTTAAGAAACAAATGTTAAAAATTGCTTTTACATGTAATTGGGGAAAACTAAAATATTAAATCTATTTTTAAAAAAAAGTATTTGTTTGACACTTTTTTGACATTGTCCTCATTTCTTAACCCTGCTGCTCTGCCCCTCATCTAATATAACTCATCTAATATAACTCCAAGAAAGAAGTATAATTAAGCAAAACAAACCAAAATGTAGATTACATCTGACAGTGTGCCTCTGATGAAAGAAGGGAGATAAGTTTCATTACTAGCATTGATTGATCATTATGTTGATCTGAATTCTGGTATTTTGTAGCATTTTCTTTACATTATTATAGCTATTATATACATTTTTCTTTTGGTTCTGTACACTTTACACTGTCTCAGTTCTCCCCATTCCTATCACATTTCAAATGAAACCACACGCAAAGGTCTCTTCATAGGTTCCCAAGGTGGATAATATCGCCCCCCTAGGGAGCTCTGGAATGATAGGGAGAGCAGTAGTAGCCTTGGGTGCAATTGGGGAGCACTGACTAAAATAAGGGGGTGGTAGATGCATAGGGAAAGTAGAGAAGAAAATTTTGAAAAACCATTGGTATATGTTTCATCTATTGTGTAACAGAGTTAAAGTCGTAGTGATTACATAATTTTCCAAATAAATACACAAAATGCAAGTTATAACTGATCAGTGGTCAAGTCCGCCTACAGGTCTTAACATGTAAGTGTTGGCAGGTGAGCATGTTGCACATTTTCAGGAAGTCCAGCATGCATCGGCAGGAATATGTGAGTATAGTGATTTGTTTACAATATAACGGTTACATGATGCAGCATCAAAACTTCAATGCAGGAAAAAAACCACAAATTTATAATGAATTATTAAATTTCAGATGCATCATTTTTTCAAAAATATTTTATTTTTTTTAAATGACACAAATTTCAAAAAAATTGAAGGATAAAAGAAAGTAGATTTCCAAGGGGCTACTGAATAATAAAAAAAAAAAAGAAGCAGTAGGCCCAATAAGTTTGGGAAGCTCTGGTCTAAATAAATCTTTCAAGCATAGTATTATAAAGGTATAAAACCAACTGCACTAAACAACCAATCTAGAAGTCTGTAAATCCCTCCTAGACCAGGAAGTCAAAATTCAAGAGCTTATAGAAACACAGTTTAAGTGATCAGATCTATCCCCTGCTACAAGGAAAGAGTTGTGTTGTGAGAAACATGTTGGCACAGCACCAGTAACTTTTAGAGTTAATAATAGTACTCAGAAAAAAATAATAATAATGCTAAACATTTTTATAAAGATTTATGTTTGCCAAGCACTTTACATTTATTATCTCATTTGATACTTGAATTACCAAATAGGATAACCTTGAAAAGTTAAAGCAACATGTTAGTTTACATAATTGTACTTCAAACAGGCTGAATAGTTCAATGCTGATTTATGTTTTGTTGAATACACATGCACACACCAAATATTCCTCCCTTCCCTCGAAATTTGTGATAAAATTTTAAAGGAGGTAACAATAGAGACCACAGCAGGGAAGGCCAGAACATAAGCAATTTATTCAAATCATAGGGTTAAACTAAATAAAGACCAGAGACAACTGTAAGAAAGTATAATTGAACAATGAGTGTAATTTTATTTTTTACAACTAACAAAGTCTCAAAGCTACCAAGCCATCAAGAACTTCAAAATACAAATGTTAAATATTTAATTTAGTTTGAAACCATGGAGATGATTTATGCTTCAAGTGAATCATTTGGCTTTTATTTTATTTCAAAGGATGAGTTCAGCTACCTTGAATTGATAAGGTCAGAAAAATGGCTGTATAAACTAGATCTTATTACTGTGACTTCTTATCTATTTATCTTTGGAATGATGCCTGTTTGCCATAACACCTGCAATGTGTTTTTTTCCTCTTATGATACAACTGTCAGTACTAAAGACAATATAACTTCAGAAGAGCACATTGTATACTAATCTGTCTCATGCATCAGCAAAATTGCCAACTAAATTCAGATCCTAGAATTTTTTTATTGTTTATGATGATGTATGAAGTAGAAAGCAACACAGCTTGATTTCCTGAACAACAGTTGAGTCTCAGTGCACAGTTGGGAAGAAAAAATAGTGTTTGATTTGATAGAATTTGATAAGAAAATCACTGTAAGTTAATAAATATGATGCACCAAGTAGCCTGAGAGGATCTCACAATTTTTTTTTTGTGCCTCTTTGAATAATGCTTGGAGAGGGATTGTTGAACCAATTTCCAAAATCAAAATATGATTCCCTCCAGGATTATCTTGATATCTTTGTGACAGGAAGACACACTGAAAGAGACACTGGCTATATTTACTATCTCTTTCATTAAGAATTCTAGGATCACAAAATGAGTAGCACTGGGGTGTTGAGAGACATAGAGTCACAACCTGAACAGTAAGCTCTGATCAGAAAGTGTAGGAAGTATGACAGAATTAGGGATGTTCAAATTCTGAGAAGACTGTGCCCTGTTATGAATCATGCCCAGTCTTATTATCCATAAAGCAGGCAGACCATTGACTTCCTGCCTTCCTTTAGTTACTGGCATGGGAGAACAAGTCTCTCCCTTTCTCCTATTTTTTTTTTATGAGCATAAGGGAACTTTTCCATAGACAAAGAAAGTTCAGAAAGAAAAAGGAACTTGAAAGAGGAAAAAAAGATAGAAATAATTCCCTTATTGGAAACAGGACAGTTTTGCCTATTTTCATAATATTCTATGTACAATAAGCTACAGTGATCATATATGCTGGGCATTTACATCAATATGGGTATAGGGCAAAATGACTAAAAGACTGAACATTTCAAGAGGTAGAAATGAAGTCAAAATTTAAGTATAATAATTTTGATATTTTAACATTTCATTTCCCCTCCTAGACTAGGATTCAGAGAATCAGTAACATTTCAAGAAGGTAGAAATCTTTTGAGTTCAAAGTGAAATGCAGGAACTGTCTTTCTTCTCTTTATGTTCCTACTGTAAAACACAGGGCCTAGGACGCAATAGTGTTTAAACAATACCCGTTGGTTGACTGACTGAAATCAGTTCCATTGTGAGCAGCTCAGTAATTTTGAGGTTTTGAGTACCCTCTGATATCTGGAAAGGGGATCTTAAAACCTAAAAGCTGACTAACCCCATGACAGACAGGGAAGAACAGCTTCAGCAGATTTCACTTTATGGTTCACTCAAATATTATCCTTTAAGTACATTCAAACCCCTTGATTGGGTTGCTCTCTATGTGGCAACTCAGAGGAACTGGCACCAAACTTGGCTCCTATTATAATTTCCTTTGACTTCCTTTCCAAAACATCCTTCCTGGAAGGGAGGGACCAGAGCCAAGGCCTCATGGTGCTTCCTTGAAATTACTATTTTTTTGTTTACTAACTTTGGTAAAGGAGTACTTTGAATTGCTAGAATTCCTGACTTGGTTTCTTCAAAGTAAATTAACCTCTCGAAGAGGATTTTCTGCCTTCTAAAACAAGTTGGCATCTCAACCCTAAGTGTACATTTTTTTATAGAGACAAAAGATGAAAGCTTGTGGGGCCCCTATTTCAACACTCTCCTATATCTGTTGTCTCCTTCTGTTAAAATGTAAGCTCTTTGAGGGCATAGACTACCTTACTTGCTTATATTTGTATCTATGATGCTTACAACCGTGCTTGGTACATAGTAAGGTTTCAAGTATCATGCCAGGTACATAAGAAAACATTAGCAAAAGTTTTCATCCATTTATTCACTTGTTCCCGGCTGGTTGGCCTTCTATAGCTAGAGTCACTGTTTTTACTATTATTATTATTATTATTATCCATTTCTTTTCTGACTAAAATTCACCAAAATAGGGTAAATATGTGCCAGAGTTTGAATAAAAATTCTAACATGAATAGTATATGTATGTAAGTGTGTGTGTGTGCGTGTGTGTATATGTATGAGAGAGAGAGAGAGAGAGAGAGAGAGAGAGAGAGAGAGAGAGAGAGAGAGAGAAGAGAGAGAGAGGAGGGAGGGAGGGAGGGTGAAATCACCTCAACAACAGGAAGACATAGGTGCAAGTCTTTCTTCATTCACAAATTGGCACCCTGAGTAATTCGCTCAGCCTGTTAGACTTTATATGTTGCAAATGCTCTCCTGCATTAGAAGAGAGAATTCCCTCAGGAGAATCTCTCCACACAGTGAAGTATATGATCTTGACAAAATAAAGTGGTTCTTGCAAGAAGAAGACCCTAGATCAATTACAAGAGGCTTAGAGAAATAATCATCTGAAATCACTAAAATAATTGTTGCTATGCCTCTATAGAGGGAGGGAGTATTCTCGGCAGGAGTTCCCTGGAACCACAGAAGTGACAGATCGAGATAATATTACTGCCGCTCACAAAAACAACAATAACCAATCTTTACATTGCATTCTAAGATTGCAAAAAACCTTATGTAGCATTTTTAAATTACACAGAAAACAAAAAGAAATTCAAAAGGTGATACAAATGAGCAAGAAAAAATTATTGATTGTGTGTAATTTAATACACATTATAAAATATTACATACCAGCAGTTCACAGTTTTGTAAACAGTCCTTTTTTTCCTGTCTCAATTTTGAAGTGTTTGGTTGTTGATAATTGTTGGGTTCATTATGAGGAAAAAAAAGAGAAATTTCAAAATCAAAGAATTTAATATACATCATCTCAGCTGATTCTCAGAACACTTTGAAGTAGATATTACAGGTATTGATATCTGCATTTTGCAGATGAAGGGAAAGTTAAGTTACCTGCCTTTAGTAACACAGCTAATAAGCACCAGAGGAAGGATGTAGCAAAAGTTGATTTTCAACAATTTATTCCCTCTGAGAGTTCCATGAATAGTGGCTTTAAGTTTATTGAGAAGTCTGAGTGAAATTAAAAAGCCCTAGTTAGACTATAATGGGAGACTGGCCAATGAACCCAGATCCTATGAGCATTCAAAGAGTGTGTTCACATGTTCAACTGCTGCAATTTCCCACATGGAGAGTCATGATGATATATAATAGAAATGAGTTAGAGATGCTCTGGAGGTTGAAATAGATATTCTATAACTGGTTCCCATCTGCTGACCACATGATAGACAACAGTCTCTTAAATTGATGCAGTTGCATGTCTGGAATTGGAGAAACCTTCAAAAAACCTTAGTCGGCCTCTCTGTTCTCTCATTTGGCCCTCTGCTCTTGGTATGACTCCTTTGTGGAGATCATCCAGTGAGAGACACACCCCAGGGGTGGAGATAGCCACCATTTTTTATCATGAGACCCATGAAGTGGGCGGAGTTAACAGAACCTGGATGAACATGAGATGGTCTGTGCAGGAAGGGTGCAGCTTAGATGAACCAGACCAATCATAGCCCTGGTGGGTGGAGTATGGATCTTACTAATGGTTTAAAAGTTGATTGTACCACTGAACCAGCATCCACGTGCTACTAAAGTGCGTTGTGCCCACTTCTCTCACAAAAAGTGTGATAAAGGCTTTCCTTCACTCACTCACTATAGTAGGCTTTTGTTTCAGATTTTTCTAACACGGCCTCAGACACATAACATTCACTAGCTGTGTGACTCTGGGCAAGTCAACCCCAATTGCTTCACCAAAAAAAAATATTATTATGCCTTTGTTTTTACATCATAGTCATTTGCAGATACAAAATACAACATCCACTCACTCTTATAAGTTTTTTTCCTTATAACAAAGAAAAACAATTGAGCAAAATGACTGTCCTTATGACTAAATATAACAATTTCACCCTATGCCTTAAAAATTGGAAAAATGACACAAAATGGCAACAGTCAATGTTAGAGGAGCTATGGAAGGATAGGTACACTAATACATTGTTGATGAAGCTGTGAAATGATCCAACCATTTTGAAAAGCAATTTGAAATTATTCAAATAAAGTGACCAAAATGTGCATACCCTTTGAACCAGAGACTCCATTATTGGGCTTATATTCCAGGGAAATCACCAATAAAAAAAAGTCTCCATACACTCAAAAATATTTATGGTAACCCTTTTGTGGTAACCAAGAATGGAAACAAAGCACATGCCCATCAATTGGGGAATGGCTAAACAAATTGTGGTACATTATTGTGCTACAAGAAATGATGTGTGCAATGAATATGGGGAAACGTGGAAAAATCTGTATGAACTGATGCAGAATGAAATAAGCAGAGCCAAGAATGAATGGGATGTCCCAGTGAAGACTCCTCAATGTAATTAAGGTTTGGGGTAAGGCTGAGTGGGATGAGGGGTCCCATGAAAACTTCTTAGAAGAATAAATAGAAATTGTATTAGACTCAAGGCAGGCATAGCAGCCTGACAGGCCTAAGTTTTGATATACTAGAAACCACCTGATTTATGGGAATTCAACCCCAAGTACCAACCCCCCTCTTATGCCATTGCTAAGTAGTTAAAGTTTGCCAAGCCTGAACCTCCTGAAGAAGACCCCCTTATATTTTGTTGATACACCTGTTGCTATATTTCGGTCATAGTGACCTGGATATATAGTACAGTGTCTGGCTTGGCTGCACATCTTTAATTGCCTCTTTGATATTACTTCAGCAAACTAAGAAATATAGATATCTATATTGTGTTCATTGTTTTGTTTTCAGTTTCTATGGACATTGAGAATGTGAGCCAAATATTGGACAGTTGGTGGGAGGGGGATTTGCCCATTAGGGCCATTTAATCAGGTCCTTTGCTCCTGTGCTCTGCCTCCCCTCATCAGATCATCCTGGTGGAGGGACACCCAAATCTTGATAGATATAGATATATGTATAGATAGATAGATATAGATAGATAGATAGATATGTAAATTTTTAACTTTTTGTTTCTCCTTGGATACCTCTGCATGTTTTTTAATTTGAGTGGCATCCCACACAAGAAGACAATATACACAATGACCAAAAGAATATAAATAGAAAGAACAACTACACAACAAAAATTCAAAGGTACATGTGACAAAATTAGAAAGAACAAGCAGGACTAGAATGAAGAGATGTGATGATACCTCTAATCTACCCCTTCGTGATAATAGGAGGTCTGCTGGTGTTGCTCATTGCATGTGTTTAAAGACTTCTTCAATGTATCAATCAGTTTCTATTACTTTTTTTCTGCTAAAATATACTGTTTTTCAAATGGGATGGCTTTCTGGGAGGGGAAGAGAGTTGTTATAACTACAGTGGATAAACTACATTAATTAAATATAGCAGAGTTCAACTTAACATTTTTCCAAAAAAAAAATCAAATTGTTTTTTTAAAGAGTATTTATTGATATTTTCTGTCTCTTACATCACCATAGTTACAATTCCCTTCCCTTCCCAGACAGCCATCCCATGTGAAATTATCATGCCTTTAAAAATGGAAGTATAATGCCTTTGCTTTTATACCATAGTCATTTGCAGATACAAAATACAACACTCACTCACCTTTATAAGTTTTTTTTCCCTCATAACAGAGAAAAACAATTAAGAATCACAATCTATGGATAAAATTGAATTTGGCTAATTCCATGGTCATACTCTGTGGATAGATCAACTACAGTGATATAAGAGACAGAAATATCAATAAATACTCTTTAAAAAAAACAATTTAATGCACTTTTTAAAAAATGTTCAGTTGAACCTCTTCTATATTTTATTCACAGAGTATGATAATGGAGTTAGGCAAATTCAATCTTGTTCATAAATTGTGATTCTATGATGTGGTATTTACTCTATTGTTGGCTTGTATCCCTATAAAAGAAATATAAAAACAAGAATTAGCATTGTTCTAGAAAGTGCAATAAAAATAATAGTTACATAGTTAGCTTTTATTTATGATATTTCATACCTGACAACCCTGTCCAGGACAAGTATTGTCATCTCTATGTTACATTCAAGAAAATGGATCTAATATAAATTGAATGGTATATGCAACACTCCTAAGCTGTCTGTCACTATATCTGCCTTCAACGGTCATGCTCTGGTGAGTTCTGCTAGGATATTTTAAAAAGAAGGCATAAACTGAACTTTGCTCCTCTAGCTTTTATGGGCTTTGAATTTGCAGCATGTATTCTCTGGGTGTTCTCTCCTTTGGTTTAACTGGGAGGACCACTCAGGGATGTAGCTGCACTATTAAAAGATGATCATTAGGGTAAGTAGGAATTCTACCCTAGGGTTAGATAACTGACTCATCTGGAGGTAGCACAGAAAAGGAAGCCGGCAGCACATGTTACCTACCAGTGAGCAGACAAATACTTGGCTAGCAGATGAAACTTCACTACCACTCCCATGAGGAGAGGGAAGGTGGAGTGTGGAGAGAATATCTACCCCTCATCCATCCTGTGAGATTGAAACTGAAGTTCTGCAAGTGTTTCCCTAGAAAGGTCTTGGGGTACTTCTGTAAAAGCAAACACTGTGGATAAGATGGCAAAAGTAAAAAAAAAAATAGCAGATAAGATGAAGGAGAGGGGAGTTTATGGTGGAGTCAAAGGTTCTGGTCTTAACATCTTAACCAGAGTGACAGCTAGCTGTTTAGAGGTTTAAATCTCACATTATTACTTTTATTTTTCACTGTAGTAAATTTAAAAATCCATTCAATCTATAGTGTGAATAGTTCTCTGGATCATGCTGAGAAGGGAAAGTAAGAGATAGGTTCCAGTGGGGTGTGGCTGAAAATGATCCAATGAATTACAATAGGATTAAACTCTAGGACATTATTTCTTTAGCTTTTCATATTATGGACTCCTTTGGCAATCTGTTGAAAATTTTGGACTCTTTCTTATAATAATGTTTTTAAATGCATAAAGTAAAATATATAAAATGGCAAAAGAAAGGAATTATTTTGAAATACAATTATCATTTTTTTTAAATTCACAAACCTCAGGTTAGGAAGCTCTAAGAGTCTAGAGAGAAATGAGGAATGAACTGAACTAAGGAGGTATAGAGAATGGTGCTAATCACATATGTTGAAAGTGGCTGACCTGGGACTCAGGGCTAGAGATCTGTAGGTCCTATTGATGAGATTGGGATCTGGGCCCCAGAAAGGAAAAACTCTGGACTTTCTCACTCAGCCAAATCTCTAGGGTTCTCCAGAGGCTATAATCCCATCAACTGGCCTTTCATTGTGGCTACACCCAATCTCCCCTCCATTGTCTTACCTCTCTATGGCCCCTGGCCATTTCCCCTCCCATCTAGATCTCCTTAGGCCCTCCTCCCATCACCCCAAACTACTTGGCCACTCCTAGATCCCTCCCACAGGCTTTCTGTATATAAGGTCTATCTTGTCTCTATTAAGATGCTCAGATTCCTAAAATCTAGCCACTGCTTAGATTCTTATGATCTAGTCATTAAGCCAAAGCTTACTAATGTTCAGACTCCTTAAAAGTCTACCCAATATGATGGATGTTCTAATAAACCTTGTCTTTGGAAAGAAGGCTTGGGTCAAATTATTTTGGACAAGACTGTGTGTTGTGATTTTGGGGTCCCAGGACCCCTGAGCCCCTAAACAGCATCACTATTTACCAATGTGCAGCTCAGGCTGATGCTCAAGCCTAGAGTGGCACATGGAGGTTTTTATTCTTACCATAGCCACACTCCTAAGAGCCACATACATCACTGACACTATTCATGGAAGTCAAGTGCTTTATGTACAGATAAAGAAACAAAGCTCAAAGATGAAAAATGACTTGCCCCTAGACTTCCAGTGAATAAGTGGTAAGATGAGGCTCCAAACTGAGAATTCTGATTCCTAGCCCAGGACTCATTCCCTGCTCCACAAAGAACAGAGCTAAAACTTCAACTCAAGGCTTCAGACTTCATTTTCAGGGCATTTTCCAATTCACCAGAGTTGCCACTCAAATGCAAAGAAGAGAGTCACCTTGAATGCTTTCTTTTTCCCTCTCTTATGCAAATCCAGACTCTTGTCATTCAGGATCAGTTCTTTCTTCATTGTATTGAATTTATAATCTATCCATTCTCTTCTATTGTTGCAGCTAAAATTTTCCATCTTTTTTTTTGTTCCTTTTTTACCTCAATTATTGCCACTTTCTTTTCACTGCTCTATTCAATCACTTTATTCAGACAGCTATTTCAAAACGATCTTTTTTTTCCTCATATAGCTATAGAAAGTAAAATCAAGAATACATGAAACTTTTGCCTCAATCATTTTTTAAAAGAAGTTTCCAAGGAATATTCTTTTTTATTAAAAGAAACAGGGCTTTTAATGTCTGTGTTTCTCAAAATATACAAAATCTTGCCATTTTACAAAAATACACTTTTCTTGAAGAAACCCCAGAATAAAGAGATTCAGAGAAGCATCAAAACATACATCAACCTAAATATTTGTTTTTCTTGAGAATTTTTCTAGTCACTCCTAGAGACAGCAGCACTTTTAACTATTTGTTTCTCCTGCCACATCAACATTAGGAAGGTAGATGGTAGTCTGGGTTATTCTTTGAAGGGATTATAATTAGAAGGAAAATGGGAAGACATTCACATTGGAATCATCAGCATAGCTAGAATGATGTCAAATAAATTCTTTAAGACTTCAGTATGTTTTTGTTCTGGGTTTCTTTAACAAAGATGATGGTTGCTTATAAAATTGTTTTCCTCTATAAATAATTGGATGAAATATTTTAAAAGACACTAAATAAATTATATTGCTAATTTTAACATATAGAAATATATATATATATATATGTATATATATATATATATATATATGTTATATGTATTGTGTAAGCTATTAAAAGAAAATATCCCAAAAATTTTTGGAATTCCCTGAATTATGTAAGTATGTGTGACATAGTAGAAAGAGATCTGGCCTTGGAGTCAGAAAAATCACATTCCTGCCTCTGATACATATTAGCTATGTGACCATGGGCAAATCACATAATCTCTTAATGCCTAAGCAACTCTTTAAAATTACAAGTTAGAGATAAGCTTCTGATCAGTATAATCAAACAAGAGGGGTGACAGGGTATAGTTTTTATACCAGGAATCCCTCATACAGATGAAATCATAGGCCTGGACAGAAATATAGGCATAAATATAGATAGAGAGAGGAGATGAGAAATAAAGAAAAAGAGACAAAGAGACAAATCGAGAGAAAGGGAGAAAGGGAGAGAGAGAGAGAGAGAGAGAGAGAGAAGAATATAGAAAGATATGTACACATTTATATGCATAGGATGGGCTAGTAAATGATTAACAGTTGGGTCTCAAACACACACACACACACATACACACATATATTATATATATGACGAACCTTTAGGTTTAATCTGTATTATTATTTTTCTATCACTTTCTTAAGTCTAGACAATTAAAAAAAAACCTAAAACCCTGATATGTAGTATTTGCTAATTTCAAAGTTGCAATGCTCACAATGGAAATTTAACAATTAGCAGTCATGAGCTGTTTTGAGCTGGCTCTAGCATACCATTGTATTTTTTATATATACACATACACACACACACATACATACCTACATACATATGTAGGTATGTATGTATTTGTGTGTGTGTGTATATATATATATATTATATATATAGTATGTGTGTATTTATGTGTATTTGTATGTATATAATACTTAGAAATAAATAGATAAGATTAACACCAAGAAAATTAGAAGCATTATTTTATAGTTGTTTTACAAACTGACTTACTTCAAAGAAAAGATACTTAGTGACGAAGCAATTTGTATATACTAACATTTGTGGCAAATAAATTAATGAAGAACACTTCATATTGTTTTCATCAGCCAAAGTGGAAAAAAAAGGTTGCTATGCAGATATGTAAATTGAATGAAAATGGGTCCAGCATGTGTTTTCTCACATCATTCTCCTGAGTCAGCTTAGGCATCATTTCCAGTTTTGCTTCTTGTCTTTACTGCTAACAAGCCTCAATTGTGCATGTTTGTTATCTGTCATAAGAGTATTTTATTCTTTGCACCCTCCCATTCCAGTTTTCTCTTAATTATGAGTTGATGTTGCTTCTTTGTCTATGTAAAACTGCTGTTAAGTAGATTCTATTCTTAACCTACTTCACTAAATACATGATAGGCTTCAAAAATTCATTTCATCACCTATTCTCATCTCCATTTATTACACGTTTTCACATACTGAAGCACATAGAATAAGTTCTCACTCAAAATAAAATATGTGCCAAGTCCTCCTCTATCTTTCTCTTCTCACTCCCCCCATCCATCTGGTTTTGCCACCACCACATCATTTTGTCATTCTTAACACTACCTTCTTTTTTTTGTTTCCCTCTTAAAAGTTTTTAATATTCAGTTCTTTTCATTTATTTTATTATTTATTTATATTTTTTCTAAATTTTATAGTCATGTCTCCTTTTCAATCTTGTTAGACTTTGATATTACCCTTTCTTTCCATTGCCAACCAATATCGCAGCGAGCTTCACAGAATTCAACTCCAATTGCTTATCAGGAGGTTATCCTGGGTTTTCAAAGTCTCTGCTAGCAAAGCACTAGATC
This sequence comes from Phascolarctos cinereus, assembly GCF_003287225.1. Taxonomy (NCBI): domain Eukaryota; kingdom Metazoa; phylum Chordata; class Mammalia; order Diprotodontia; family Phascolarctidae; genus Phascolarctos; species Phascolarctos cinereus. Next base: position 285,724,428 of record NW_027555847.1, on the reverse strand, counting down.
TGACAAGCTATGCAGGATGAAAGGGTTAAACAGATTTTTTTTTAAATAATGGCCCAGAAACATTATTTCTGCTAGCTAAAGACAGGACAGTTAAGTCAATCAGGAGGTCGACCACTTTGTGATTGTGATTATATATTTATATAGATATGTATATGTGTATGTATATATATATAAACAACCTCCAAAACAAAGAAATAGATATAGATATTTAAAGTTGTTTTACTTTCTCAGTAAAGGAGAATGAGTGGAAAAAAGGGCAACTGGTCCCATCACTTCCTGGCAAATAGAAGGAGAATGAGAGCAGTGTCAGATTTTATATTGTGGGGATCAAAGATCACATCAGATGGCTACTGCAGCCATGAAATTAAAAGGCACTTACTCCTTAGGAGGAAAGCTATGGAAAATCTGGACAGCATGCTAAAAAAACCAAAGACATCACCTTGCTGACAAAGGTCTATATAGTAAAAGCTGTGGTTTTTTTCCAGTACTAGTATATGTCTCTGAGAGCCAGACTATGAGAAAAGCTGAGTGCCACAAGAATTAATGCCTTCAAATTGTCTTGCCAAAAAAGACTTTTAAGAGCCACTTGGATAAGCAAAGAGATTAAATCAGGCAATACTTAAAGAAATTAATTCAGACTATTCATTAGAAGGACAAATACTGAAGCTGCAGCTTAAATATTTTGGCTACATAATAAGAAGACAGGACTCACTGGAAAAGATTTTGATGTTGGGAAAGCTTGAAGGCAAAAAGAAAAGGAAACAGCAAAGAACGAAATGGATAGATAGTATCATGGAAGCAATAAACCTGAGCTTGGAGGCTTCAGGTGACAGTGGAGGATAGAAGGGCCTGGCATGCTATGGTCTATGGAGTTGCAAAAAGTTGGACATGACTAAATGAATGAACAACAATAACCAGTCACATATATAGTAAGGCTAGATTAGAATCCAGGTCTTCTGCCTGCAGAGTCAGTACTGTTTCTGCTGTGCCACACTGTCACTATCATGGAGAATATTCAGTACAAAAACAAATGGAAGAGGAACCCGTTACAGATGGTGGAGTCTAATAACCTTGTTTGTAGACTACTTAGTATTAATGGCATTCAAACTTTGAATATTGCAGGAATTTAGCCTCTCTATCCACCTAAGATCATTTAAGCAGAGGAAATATACTTATTGTTCAAACTGTGGTATGCAGTTGGATGGACAGACCATAAGGATGGTTTATCAGCACATGTACCTTGGACAGATTTTGCAGATGGATGATGACATGGGAAAGAAATGATTGGAGAAGACAGAGAGGCTTTTGATTTTAACAAATTGAACAGGGTTTCTCCTTGAAACAAAAGCCCATCTGTTTTATATCAACAACCTTCCAGCAATGTTATATAGTTATTGTAGAATGCCACAATCTCCAAATAATAAAATTTGCAGGTCACTCAAAGCTCAATAAGGAGGATCACATATAGGTCAAAGTATATTATCAATTAATAATTGCAAAAAAGAAAAAAAGTCACATCCCAAATAAATTGGAGGAACAATGAAGAAACATGTATAGGGGAAAAGTTACTGAACAAACAAGGGATAGAGATTATTGCAGAAGATAAAACGGACAGTTCTGATTATATAAAAGTTTGGCACAAACAAATCTAATGTAATTCAAACTATAAGGAAAACAGTTAAGTAGAGAAAGAAATTTTGAAGTAAGTTCCTCTAATCAAGTTCTAATTTCCAAAAATGAAATGAAGAAAGAAATGCTTTCAAAGAAACCTGGAAACACTCCATGAAATGATGTAGTGTGAAGTGAGTAAAACCAGGAGAATAATTTATACTATAACATTAACACTGTAAAAATGAAGAATTTTGAAAGACAAGAGCTCTGATCAGTGTAATGATTAATCACCATTCCAGAGGACTGATTATGAAGAATGCTACCCATCTGCTAAAAGAAAGATGATAAACTAGTATTCAAAATGATACACACATTTTTGTACGTGGCAAAAATGGACATTTCTCTTCCTTCTCATTTCAAAGGAGGGGAGTAGAGGGAGAAAACTAAATGCTGAATAATTGAAAAAGATCTAAATGTAAATATTTAAAAAAAGGATTGCATAAAATCTGAAACATTTTGATGAGAGTGAAGCAGCATAAAGAATACCATCAAAGAGATGGATGACCAGAAAAAAGTTATGACCTTTTTACATAGAAATAGCAAGGAGGAAAATGATGAACAATGCACATAATCCATTGGCATCCAAGTAATACCAAGAAATCCAGAAAAAGGTCCCCACTAATACTGATTGAGCTCCCTGTTGAGAACATAGAAAAGAGGCACACAGAATGAAAAAATATAGACAGGTTTAAAGCTACATTGCTGGACAGAGTACTCTTATTGATAAAATTACAAATTCATTCAAGTATGATAACCAGTTATACCCATGTGTCTATAATATTATATCATGTCCCTTGGATTCCTGGCATAGTTTACCAATTTATACTTGAATGTTATGACATAGAAATGTGTCATAAGCTAGTAAAGGAAACCTGCCTTTTTGTAAATAAGGACATCAATTTGTAAATAGTTAAATAAATCTTCCTCCCAAGAAGACAAATATTTACAGTTTTTTTAAGTTTTCTGATGAGAAGAAAGCAAAGTGAGAAAAATAACGAATCTATTAATAGATAGCTCAAAAATATATGACATTTGAGAACAATAGGTAAAACATGGTCCTTGCCTTTAAGATGTCTATAATCTTATCAGAGAAATGAGATTTATACATAGGAAATACTTAGCAAAGAATAGAAGATATAATCAACTACTGAATTTGTCATACTGATATGATATGATATATATCATATTGATGATACAGAGTTCAGCAAATGGAAAAATCAATATGGGAATATAAGGGAAAAAAAGATGGGAAAGGAAACATATGCTGAGCTAGAAAATGTGGTTAGCATTTGAATATATGTAGAGAAGAAAAAATTTGAGAAAACATGAACATATTAATAAGAAGATCTGTTTGATTGGAGAAGAAGGGAAGTAAAGGGTGATAATATCCCTAACGGACAAAGTGACAAAAGGTCTTTAATTCTAGGCTAAATAGTCTGGATTCAAATTGATAGGGAATTGTTTCAGATTGTTGAACAAGAATATGGCATAATGAAGTCCATGTTTTAGAAAGGTTTAACCTTCATTTAAAAAGAGAATTTATTTTGCGAAGAAATATATAAATCAAAAAGTAAATATCCTATAACTTATTAACATAACTGAGATAATTTAAAAAACACCTCTAACAATCAGCTAACCTGGTTTTTTTTAAGGAGAGAAAAAGAAAATTGCTAAGATAAAAAAGAACCATGTGGTTTCATAACAGAGAGGAAATAAGAAGAATTATAATAAACTACACACAATTATATATGAGAATAAATTGGAATGAAAAGTCAATTGATGAATGCCTACAAAAGTTGCCAAATCCAATTGCCTTTTCTCAGTCTTCATTCTCTTTGACCTCTCTGCAGCCTTTGACACTGTTGATCACTCTCTCCTGCTTGATACTCTTTTCTCTAGGTTTTTAGAATACCACCCTTTCCTGGTTCTCCTCTGACCTATCTGACGGTTCCTTCTCTATCTCCTTTTCTAGATCCTCCTTCAAATCATGCCCCCTAACTGCAGGTGTCCCTCAGGGTTCTGACCTGAAACCTCTTCTCTTCTAGCTCTGTACTATTTCACTTGATGATCCCATTAGTTCCCATGGTTTTAATTATCATCTCTATGCTAATGATTTTCATATCTACATTTCCTGCCTCAGTCTCTCTGCTGACCCCCAATCTCACATCTCCAAATGCCTTTCAGACATCTAAACTGGGATGTTCAGTAGACATATTAAGTTCCATATGTCTAAAACAGAACTTATTATCTTTCCTAAACCCTCCCCTGTCTCCTAATTCCCCCTTACTGTAGAGAGCAATGCCATCTCCCCAGTACCTCAGGCTCACAACCTAGGAATCATCCTAGGTTCCTCACCATCTCTCAGTCCCCATAACCAAGTTGTTATCAAGGCTTATCAATTTCACCTATGCAGTATTTTTCATGTTCCCCTTTCTCTCCTCTGGCATTGCCACCACTCTAGTGAATTCCCACACCTTGAATAGTCAATAGCCTACTGGTAGGTCTGCCTGTCTCAAGTCTCTACCAACTCCAAGCCATCCTCCATTCAGTCAATAAAGTGATTTTTCCTAAAATACAGGTCTGGTCATGTCACATCCCTACTCAATAAACTCCAGTGACTCCCTGTTGCCTCCAGGAACAAATACAAAATCCTCTATTTGGTATTCAAAGCTCTTCATAATCTAACCCCCTCTTACCTTTCCAGCCTTCTTCCCAGGTGTTTTCTTTGATCCAGTAACACTGGCCTCCTGGCTGTTTCACAAACAAAACACTTCGTTTCTCAGCTGCAATCATTTTCTCTTGCCCTCCTCCTATGTTCTTTCTCCTGTGCCTGCAGACCTCCCTGGCTTCCTTTAAGCCCCAACTAAAATTTCACCTTCTACAGGAAGCCTTCTCTCACTCCACTTAATTCCAATACTTTCCCTCTTTCAGTTATTTCCTATTTATCCTGTATGTAGCTTATTTTGTATATATTTGTTTGCATGTTGTCTCCTCCATTAGATTTTAAGTTCCTTGAGGCCAGGGACCATCTTTTGCCTCTTTTTCTATTCCCAGAGTTTAGCAGAGTGTCCAGCACACAGAAGGTGCTTAATAAATGTTTATTGATTGATTGATTGAAAGTATAAAATGCTAAAATTAACAAACAACAAATGGACATCTCAAAGCATCATAAAAAGAAATCAAGCAAGCCACAAATCAATTTCCAGAAGGGGGCATAGTGGAGGGATGAAGGAAAAGAAATTGTCCTAGATGGATTTACAAGCAAATTCTTTTTGTAATTTAGTCATTTCAATTGTATCCAACTCTTTGTGACCCTATTTAAGGTTTTCTTGGGAAAGACACTGAAATGTTTTGCCACTTCTTTCTCTAACTCATTTTACAGATGAGAAAACTGAAGCAAAAAGGGTTAAGTTACTTGCCCAGCGTCACACAGCTAGCATGTGTCTAATGCCACATTTGAACTCAGGCCCCACACTCTGTCCACTCCATCTCCAAGCTGAAGTAAATTCTATCCAACATTTAATGAGCAGTAATAACTATGTTACAAAATTATTCTCAAAAAAAAAAGATAGTCTTCCTTTTGTAATGAGATAAATATGACCCAGATACTTTGATAAGGGAAAGAAAAAGCAGATAAAGAAAATCAGCCTCACTAATGAGTATTGGTGGAAAAAAGTTTTGATAGTGGAGAGGCACTAGAAAGTTGTACAGGAAACACATACACGTCTATCAATTGGAAAACCACTCATCAAATTGTGGTATGTGATTGAAATGGAATATTACTGCATTGTAAGGAAAGATAAAAGTAATAAATACGGAGAAGTATGGAAAGAATTATATCAATTATTGCTTGGTGATCTCATCATCTGCCATGGGTTTAATTATCACCTCTATACAGATGATTCCCAAATCTATCTATCCAGCCCTAATCTCTCTTTTGAGTTAACACCCTGCATTCCCCTTTCAGACATTTCAAACTGTATATCTCATAGACATCTGACACTCAACATATTCAAAACAAAATTCATTATCTTTTACCTCTCTCCTCAACTTCCTTATCACCTTCCAGGGCGATACCACTCCTAGGTAATCTAAAAACAAACAAAAAAAATGATCAATAAAAATCTTTTTTTTAAGAGAAACATAGCAAAAAACAAAAACATTAAAGTAAGAATGCCACCTTCCCTACTATTATTTGATATAATTCTACAAAAATTAGAAAACACTCAACAGAAATGAAGAGGGACTTAAATAATGGGAGAATCAGTTATTTCTTATGATTAAATCAGGCCAATAAGATAAAAAAAAAAGACAGTACTATCCAATTAATTTATATATTTAATGATATACAATATTGCTGAGGGGATATCTTTTAGAGGCAGAAAAAATTCATTCAACAGAAATAAAGGTCTAGAATCTCAAAAAAGAAAGCCCTCTTATTTTTCAGTTTCTTTGACTTTATTCTGATGACAAGAATATAATAATAAAGGAAATAATGAAAAAAATCATCTCAAGCTTTATTATAAGGTAGTAGCCTTTAAAAGCATTTGGTGGCAGCTGAAAAAAAAGATTATTTATCAATCAATAAGCATATATTAAGCACTTACCATGTGGCAATCACTGTGCTAGACACAGAGTATACAAAAACAAAAATAAAATTCTCTCTCTCAAGGAGTTTGCATTTTAATGGGAGTGAGAAGTACATATATAAGAATATTCAAAATACATATAAAATAATAAATACAAATATAAGTAGTCAAATACAAGGTGGTTAGAGAAGGAGAGCACTAATACATAGGAGAATCAGGAAAGGGCTTCATGTTAGAAGGTAGTGCTTGAGACTCCTCTTGAAGAGAGAGGGATTCTTTGATACAGAGATAAAGAGGAATTCATGGAATCCATGGTTGGGGCAGGTGGGCGGCTAGGCAGCACAATCGATAGAGTGCTGGGCCTGATTCATCTTCCTGAGTTAAAATCTGGCCTCTGACACTTAATGTGTGACCCTGGAAAAGTCACTTGACACTGTTTGCCTCAGTTCCTTATCTGTAAATTAATCTGGAGAAGGAAAAGGCCAACTACTCCAGTATCTTTGCCAAGAAAACTTCCAATAACAGGTCAAGAAGAGTCAGGCACAACTGAACAACAACAAAGAGGGAATGCATTCCAAGCATGGAGGATAGCCAATATAAAAACATGGAAATGAGAGGTGGAGTGCAGTGTGTAAGGGGCAGAGAGAAGTCTAGGAGGCTTGAAAGATATACTGTGGCTTGGTTATGAAGGGGTTTAAATGCTAAGCAGAGGATCCTATAAGCAATAGGAAGCTACTGGTGTTTATTGCATAGGGAAAGAACATGGTTAGATCTGTGCTTAAGGGAAAATTACTTAGGAAGCAATGTGGAGAATAGTCTAGAGTAGCACGAGTCTTAAGGAAATGAGACCAATCAGGAGGCTTTGGCAATAATCTAGGCAAGAGGTAGCAAGAGTCTGACCTAAAGTGTTGAGGTTAAAGATGTGTTGTGGGGTTGTCTCAAAAGAATTCAGACTCAGACCATCTTCAACCCAAGTAAAGGCATTAATGAGAATTATACCTCTCAGAAAGTGTGCTAGGCTCCAAGAAGGAATCAGCAGCTAGCAAAGCAAGACAGAGATTATCATCGAGCAAAAGATACAATTACATCATTACAGAACATACGAATATTAAAATATAAAAAAGGTTTATTGATATGGGAGTTGTACATGTGACTACCTATAATTCATACAGAAAAGCTCACTGAGGGAAGGGGGGGCGATTTATGTATAATAATGATATTTTAATAAGCCTCTCTATGTCATAAATTCACCTTAGGACAGTTCTTTACTATTACTGGGCAGGCATCCAATTAGACTGTGACTTAGTGATCAAACATCCTGCTCTATGTCCTGTTGGTGCTACTTCCTAGTTGGTTGGCTATTGTGGTCCTGCCTACAACTGATGGATGGACTGTCTATTGTGGTCTTGTCTAAAACTAGATGTGTGTAGTTGACATGCCTGTTGTTCTAGTGAGGCAGTGAGGCATGTGAGAAAGTTGAGATATTGGAGGTAGGGACAGTGGCTTGATGAGGTCAGTCTTTAGATTCCATCATTTACTATATGAGTATAGAAAAGACATCAGCTCTGAAAGATTATGAGGAGGAAGAAATGGGCAAGATTTGGCAAATGATTGAATTTGTGGGCTGAGACTAAGGAGTTCATGATAATACTGAGGTTACAAACCTGGGAGACTAGAAAGATATTGGTACCTTTGAGGAAAAAAATAGGGAAGTTGGAAAAGGTGTGGGTTCAAATGGAAAGGTATGTTTTTGGATATGTTTTGGATATGTTGATTTCAAAATGTCTGTAGAACATTTGATATGAAATGTCAAATAGAAAATTAGTGATGTGCGACTGAAGCTTAGAGGAAAGACAGCCGCTGGATATACAAATATTTATGTCATGTGCACAGAAATGGTCATTAAACCCATGAGAGGTGATGATGTCACCAGGAGAGAGACTGTAGAGAAAGAAAAGGACCCAGGACAAAGCCTTGGGGAGCACCTATAATTTGGGCTCATGAGAGTCACACAGGTGAGCTGTCAGGATCAAGAGCTCTCTATTGCTCTATAATAATAACCATTGTCTTCTCTTCTTTTCCCTATAGGCCTAGAAGGGGAAATTACATCACCACCACTTTCAACACAGTCATCACTATATCCAGGCTTCTTTTCCATATCAGCTTCTGAAGTTCTCACTTTTCTCTAGAACACAAAGTGCTCATACTCTGAGCCACATTGCTCAAGATCCACACACCTTCAAGATTGAAGCCATCCAGTAGCAAGACATACCCAATATTTTCACCACCACAATACAGAGAAAGTATACCTAGAGAGTTATAGTTATAGAAACTTGCCCAAAGGAAGCTACTATCAATTTATGTGGGTGTTAGTAAAACTCTATTAGAACATCTAGAATTGGGGTGGTAAGGGTCCTTCTAACCTACTCAAACTTGAGACATCACCAAAACCATTACTTATCTCATTTCTGAGCCACTAAACTACACACAGATTTGAGAAACAATTGGGATGAGTCTCCTTAGGGTGATGTCTGAAGTTTCCCCAGGCTCAGTCTTCTAGCTGTTGGACCATGAACAGACAGATATCCATATGACCTTCAATGGGGGGAAGCATCATATAGAGTAGTTAAGTTACTGTTATGCCATTCATTGGCTTCATAGGCAAAATCTTTTTTCTATCAAAAGCTTTGTCAGTCAGTCAACAAGCATTTACTACATACAAGAGATTTTCATAGGCATTCAAAATGGATGGAAGACCCCTCTCTGGGTGACAGTTGCAGTAGGGAATCAAGGGTATTGACATGGACATAAATAATGTAAGTTCTTGGGAATTTTTACCTACATATTAATAAAGGACTCAGACCAGCTATCCTTCATTCTCTTGACTTTTCTGCCATAACTCCTAAAACTTTTCTGCTCTCTTTTATGTATTCTCTTCCTCCATTAGAGGGTAAACTACTCAAGAGCAGGGAGTGCCTTTTTCTTTCTTTCATTCTTTCTTTTTGCTTATAATCATATCTACATTGCTTAGCACAGGGTCTGACAAATAGTAAGCATTTAATAAATGCTAATTGCTTTGCCTTGATGTGTATAAGCACATAGAACAAATGTTATACCAGTTGTTGTGTTATTGTCAGTCAAATGGAAGCCCTTGGAGTTATCCTCACTACAATAGCTAGTCTATATTGAACAATACTAGGTCCCAACCAGAGTAAAAGATCCTTCCACATGGAGATGAAAGAGAATGAAGAAATTCACTACATAAACTTTCCTTACAATACTACGTGCCTTGTAGGGATGATATACCTGGAAACTTACAGTAGATTACTGGGAACGGAATAAAATTATTCATCCAAATATTGCAACCATTCCTAACTTTGTCAATATGGGGAACCAGGTATTCCAGGCACCTGGAAAGTAGTATGAGGTTGCTGGTCTTAACAATGATATTTTTTCACTATTCCCATGGCTGACACTAATGAGAAGCCGTGTGAGCTATACAGTGATCATTCTGTCTCAGGGTTACTTGAATTCCTCATATTATCATAATTCAATAGGTAGAAACCTAAAATCAGAGAAGTGAAACAGACTGCAAAACACCAGCAATAGGATATTATTGTGTCTCTAATTTCACTCAAACACTGACAAATAAAAATGTAGTCATCTGTGAGTTTCTTTAGTCATATGACACCACACCACTTAAACAGATTTTTCCAGTGACTTGATTTTTTGGATTGAATTGACTGATTGATTTCTTATGTAGACACAGCATATGGCAAATTACTCAGATCTCTTAAAAGTGAGAGTGCTGCTGGCCCAGTCTACCACCTTAATGAATTCTGTACAAGTGCTGTTTATATCCAGGAGTGTGAAATTTACTCAGTCCTTTGCTCTGCATAGCTAAAAAATGTATGGTCTATGCTGGAAAGGTTAAGTCCAGGGCACATTTCACTATGCATTATAAAATACTTATAGGATAATAACCATTTTCAATTACATCTAGTCAGGCAGCAATATTCCAAAGCAATTTTAGCAAAGCCTAATCCCCACCCTTCAAAATGAGCAATGTTTTCTCTCTAAGTCAGGTTTTTCCAAAACAAGGTAATAACTCTCTAAGGGTCTATGGGCCACAGGAAACTGCCAAGTAGGGAACTTCTCATTTCTAACATCCCCCCAACCCTTAAACAAAAGCAAAACCTTCCACCATGGGACCCTGTATACACTAATAAAACCTCCCTCCTCTCTTTGTGTCAACCAGATGGAATCTTACTTGGGCCATCTCATCTTTCATTATATCTAGTTTCCTTCCAGCCTCTCACTGCTCTCATCTCATCATTTATGGCCCTAGTTCTACTTCCTTCTTTGCTTCTCTGTATGTAGCAGATATTAAATCAATACATCACAAAATGATTTCAAGGGCACTTGTGTGACTCCCCCATTATGGTCAGCCATGGTATTTCCCTTCTTACTGGTTTTCTTGAAATTCCAAGATTAGATAGTCATTATTTAGGCTTAAAGCTGTGCCCATGTTAAATTCATACATACCTGGGAGGAAAAATTCTTTTGCTAGTTTGCTGGGAAGGTAAAACCATTAAGAGAGACAAGGGGAGCATAAGAAGGGAAGGCTGGAGGCTCTGAGTGCTGTTTAGCTTACTTTTTTCCTAAGACCATGTCTGTAAAAGGCTAAGTTGATAAATAGTCCATTTCTGAAAGGTATGATAAGCAAAAGCAAAGAGGCCACATTTGTTTTCCTCTTTTCAATAGCATAAATTTCCTTTCAACAGTTTGATCTTTGACAGAAATGTTATTTTCAAAATGGGGGGCATGATTGACTTTACAAAGATTAATAAATGTTGTTTTGACCCTTCTATTTCATTTAGTTTAGAGTAGTATATTTTGAGAGACATACAATTCTCATTTTATAGAAGGTGATTTACTGTTGTTGTTTAACTATAGTCCTATTCCAATGCCTCACTGTGGTATGAAAGTGACCTCGGGTTTTCAAATGCTACGTCAAGGAAGCAAAAGCTGCAGCATGTCTATCAAGCTAAAAAGACATCAAGTCTTCAGTCAAAGGATTCTATGTCTTTCATTTGAAAACCTACCTAGCTATACTTAGAGACGGCCATTAGCTCAAGGCTGACCACCTTTGTGAAGTCACAACTTAAGAATTCATACGCTAAAATTATTTGCATTAGGTGGAAGAAGAATGTACAAGTACAAAGTCATGAATCTTCAAAGTATTGTTTTTTTAAATATATGTGTATATATATATTTATATATACATATATATATAGTATTCTACTGTAAATGAAATTCAAAATGCCAAAATCTTTGCAAAAATCTTAATTTTATGCAGAAATAAAGCAAGTTTTTATTCATTTTCCTAAAGGATTCTTCACTTTCCGAAAGGATTCTCCAAGACTTTGGACTTCTGACTAATGCAATCAAAAACAACAAGTCAAAAGGACTGAAGATGAATCATGCCACCCACCTCCTGTCACAAAGGTGATGGACTTAAAATGTAGAATAAGATGCATTTTCAGACATAGCTAATATGGGGATTTGTTATGCTTAATCATGTGCCTTTGCTAAGATCATCAAAATTTTTTAAATGATATGTTTGACAAAAAAAAAATATTCCCCAAAGGACTCTGTTAAATGGTAAATTTCCTTTGTGTATTTAAAATATGATTTTATTTACACAACTATTCAGAAACATTCTGAAAGGAAAAGTATACCCATGTATAAAGGACGGTAGCAAGCTGTTTTCCATTGTTACTAAAACCAGAAAGGAAAGAAATATTAGAAAACTCAGGACTAGACATTTAACTTGGGTTTTCTAGCAAGGGAATTTTGATATCGTCTAGTCCAATCCCCTAACAGAAGAGAAAACTGAAGCTGTGAGATGTTTAGTGACTTGTGTAAGGTCACAGAGGCAGGAAGTTGGCAGACCCAGAATTTGAAACCAGGTCCTCTGATTGACATTCAGAATATGTTCCACTAAACTATGCTGCCCCCACCATTAGGGTGGTTACTTTGTTCGTAAAATCTCCTTCTGTTCAGAGATTTAAAAGAAAAAATATATATTCTCACTTATTCATGATGCTTCAGATATAGCCATAGAAAAGTCAGGATGCGACTACCAAGAAAGCAACATGATGTAGTCTCCGAACTGTCACTTGCTGGCTGTGCAATCATTGGCAAGGCAATTCATCTCTCTCAGTGGAAATCTCCTCATCAATAAAGTAGAGGTAGTAATATCAGCCCTACATCACAAAGTTGTGAAGAAAGCATTCTGTGAATCTTTAAACACTTTTTAAAATATGAGGCATTATCATCTTTACTCTGCAATCTATACTATTAAGTACCTAACCAACTTGACTTACAGTTTCAGCAGAATGTGTTAGACTATTTAATTCAATTCAATAAGCATTTATTAAACACCCATTTTGTGTCTGGTATTGCACTAGCTGCTGGAATAACAAACACAAAACTTAAACCATCCTTGCCCTCAAGGAGCTTACATTCTACTGGAGGGAAATAGTATATACACTGATAAGTAGATTAAAGGTATATACATATATATATTAGTATATGTTATATATGCATATGTATTGTTATATGGTAAGGAAAAGTAGTGATCCTCAGTTGTTTTTCACCTACTACCAATTACAGCACTTTGTCAAATGCTATTGTCTAAGTAGGGCAAAGAGAAACCTTCAGCAAAGCAAGGGACCTTAAATTAATGACCAGAGTTTAAATGACATTTCCAAAATCATATAGCGAAAGAAATTTAAGAAGCTCAGGATGCTTGCTCAATGTTCCCTACAATAGGGCCCTGAGAAATTTAATAAAAGCCTTTTTGTTTTTCAGAAGGTCTTCTTCATTGATTTATTCCCTACTGCCTTTGGGCCTAGAATCTGAATAATTTACCTTAGCAATCCAAAGGCTCATCTAAGAGGGGGGGGGGGCGGGAGGTTTTTTTGTGTCTCATTACATTGGACTATTCTATACAGATAGCATACAAGTTAAATGGAAATACATGAAACTGGGAGCATGTGAGGAGGGAGGATCCAAAGAATCATTACAATAATTAGATGATGCTAATATAACAGTTATCTATAATTCATTCCAAAATGGAAAGGATTAGTTTCTGGATACAAATCTATAAAATATCTTTTGTCAGAAGGTGACATTTATAGAGTTATAATGGCTTTTAAAAGATGATGAATGCCCAGTGCTATAATTCTGTTTGTTTTTCTCAGTGTTTGGTTGCAGCTAATGTGCACATTCAGGACAGGTAGGTGGCCCATCGAGCCTGGAGTCAGGAAGACCTGAGTTCAAATGCAGCCTCAGATACTTACTGGCTGTGTGACCCTGGGCAAGAAACTTAACCCTGTTTGCCTCAGTTTCCTCATCTGTAAAATGAGCTGAAGAAAGAAATGTCAAACTACGCCAGTATCTTTGCCAAGAAAACCACAAAAAGGGTAACAAAAAGTAAGACATGACTGAAACAACTGAACAACAATAACAATGTACATCTTATTTTAGCTAATTTAGGTCATGGGATTATAGATACAGAATTTGAAGGAAGCTAAGGAGCAATCTAGTCTAACCCCTCTATTTTACAGATTAGGAAACCTCTGAGGCCCAGGTTAGGTATGTAACTTCATAAGTCATACATATAGTAAACATTAGATGTGGATTTAACCTCAGCTCTTTCACCTATGTCATGTTGGCCAGAAATGTTATCAAAAATAAACTAATATTATGTATCTAGCAGGGTTTACAAATTATAACCTGCCCTTGGCAAACAGCTTTTCTGGGTCACCCCTTTCATTTTGCTTCTTGACTCATTACCTAATTAATTCCTTTTTTAGGTTCTGAGGCAATCAAGGAATATGTTTTAATATATAAAATGTTTAATCTTTCATTAATTAATCAATTAGCTCTTAGCCCCCAATCAATTTGATAAATGTTAAATATTAAATCCTGTTGATCTTATAGGCTTAAATAAACATCAGTGTTACTAACTACATTTTATTAATTGAGCAACAAACAATATAAATTCATTCAGATACTTCAACAATGTTACAGTGAGAAAAATCACAAGCCACTGACTTGAATTACTGATTTCTCAGCTCTGAAAACACAGTTCGACCAGTCATCTCAAGATGATTGTTAAAGTCTCTTTTCAAGAATTCTTTTCATAATGTTTCTTTGCTTCGATAAATCAGTCTCTCAGGAAAGATGTTCTCTTGTTCTCCTCAGTCTCTGTGCTCAGTCTCTCCCTTCAGCTATGACAGTTAACAATCTCCCCAGAATGACAATTAAACTCTCAGTCTCCCAAGATTACAATTAAATTGTAATTCCCAAGATCATATTCCCTCTTAAGGATGTAACAGTATGCTCAGCCACAGTGGGATGAAGTTTTGAAGCTGTAATTGTATATCCTATACCTGTACTCAAATCAAATATTCACGACCTAAGTACTTTAAAACATGGTCCCCCATAGCAGGAGTTCATCTGGAATCCCTCTGAGGTTTATCATGGATACCATCAGAGGAATGTCATGCTCATAAAGATTCATAGAGAATGAAACTCAGGGATCTTAAGGACAGCATCATAGCAAGGCTCCAAAATTCTTAACATTGTAAACAATCAACGTGATCATAGCATTTTACATGACAAAACAGGAATATTTCCAGTGGATGAAATGACCAGCAATCAAGATGTCAAATTATTATCTTCTTTCTCCCTTTTTATCTCCCTTTTTCATAGCCTAGACTCCAAACACTAGGAGAGCTGAGCCATGGGGATGCAGGGCCACATATTGGGCCCCTTTGCAATCTCCACAGTGAAGGTAGCTATTCCTCAAGGATGAATAGAGCACTTAGGCCCTCAATGATCTTCCATGTGAACCTAGAAGCCAACAACAAAGGAGTAATAAATAAACTGAATGTTAGCACTTGAAGGGTGATTATTAGTCATGTGATCTAATCTCATTTTACAGATAAGGAAAATAAGCATCAGAGAGATAAAGTATTCTGGTTGGGGGAAAATTTTAAACTACCACCGACATGTCATACAGTAGACCAAATTCTAGTTCAATGCTTCTGTCTCTGTGCCTTCAGAACAGATTGTGAACTTAGAATCCACTGTGAACCAGAATTACTTAAAGTTAGCACTTTAGATTTCCTGACACCGGCTTTCTAACATCCGCCTATTCATCCCTTATGAACCCTAGGAAGTGTAGGCAAGAGTAGGCCAGATTCAGAGATAAATTCTCTTCACTTCTGTGTCTCCCATTCCTGCCTCTACCAGGACACCTGTTCCTACTGAGTTGCATTATTTCCTGCGACACACTTCATCTTTTGTTTCTCATTCAGAAGTTGAATTTTGCCCTCCATTTTCATCCCAGTACTCCATTGCTGGGGAATTTTGGTGAGGTTGTTACATTTGAAAGATTTAAATTTGTTTTGAAGTTGATTCCCTGTGAAAAAGCAATGAGTAATACATTTGGCTTGCCTAAATGAGAGAGATAAAGTCCTTGAAAGTTGTGGATGCTCTGAGCAGTAGCAGAAATCTTTCCAAAGTCACACAACCAGTTTTACCGTTGATAGTATTTTTTGAGTTCTACTTTTATTACATAAGAGAGTAGACTCATAGACTCATAGACTCTATTGCTAGAAATACATAAGCATGAAAGAATGTGTTTCCCTGGAACGAAATTATTACAGGCCTATAAAAATACCTGAAAATTCAAAAACTTCCTATGAATTCTATAGTGAACATCAAATAGGGACCATATTTGAATAAATTACCCACTTGGGCCTAAAGTCATTCTAGAAAGAAGGATGTTGTAGCATAAAATGCTAGTGACTAATGTATATCTTCAGCTACCAGAGTGATGACATTAAATCAGATTTTCAATTTATGTCAAAAAACAAAGACAGAGAGGTAGATTTATGAGAGGCAGAAAGTATTGTCATTCATTCTCTTTCCTCATAAGTTCTCACATACAATAATTTCTTCTTTCACATTATCAAGGACTAAATTTTGTTGTTGTTGTTTAATGAATCACTCAATTACCCTGATAG
This sequence comes from Phascolarctos cinereus, assembly GCF_003287225.1. Taxonomy (NCBI): domain Eukaryota; kingdom Metazoa; phylum Chordata; class Mammalia; order Diprotodontia; family Phascolarctidae; genus Phascolarctos; species Phascolarctos cinereus. Next base: position 285,708,065 of record NW_027555847.1, on the reverse strand, counting down.
GAGGTAAAGGTTCAGGCTTGAATAAATTATCTTACAATCATTTGGGAATACTATAGCAAGAACTATTTTGTTGTTATTAATAATGGAAATTTAGTTACTCTAGCTCCTGACAATAAAGAGAGACACAGAGAGAGAGAGAGAGAGAGATACAGAGAGAGAGAGAGATTACTTCTTTAACTTATCTATGAATTGTAACCAATACAATTTGCAAATTAAACCTGATCATTCAGGGAATTATCTAACAACATTATTTTTCTGGACAAGGAGAAATTAGTTCTAAATACTAGTATTAGTTTAATTTCCATTGATTTAGGCTATTTGTAGCCTCCAGGTTTTGTACGTAATGCTTTCCTTTTCATAAGAGGAAATTAACCAAATACACTGCTTTTTAAAAGTTATTCTATATGGAAAGTTTTATTCTTTAAATTTCTAGCTATTGACATGTATTATGGATTTATCAGAAAAGTAGCAGAAAAAAAGTAGCAGAGAAAAGCACAATTTTACAATTGACCATATTTTCAAGACAATGAGACAAGAAATAATTTCAAATGTTCACTTTATATGTAATGAGTGTATGACAATGGCTACAAGACCTATGCTGTAATAAGTGATCATTTTAAAAGTTCTCAAATAGTGAAGTTTTATAAATTAAAAAAGCAGGCAAGTACATAGCCATATTATCATCTCGTTATTTTCATTACTCCTTACTTCCATTTCTGAATTTCAGTGATATTTGACCCTTGAAAATATTACACATTGCTAATAGTTTTAAACAAATTTTTTTCTTCATCAATTTAAAATACTAAGATAGGGGCTGATCTCCTCTCACCATCTTTTAAAAACCATTTGTGGTTTCTTATACACTACGATCACTTTAATCACTTATATACTACTGTTACTTCCCCACACAGAGACAGAACAAAGGGTAACAGTTAAATAAAACCAACTGACAAAGAGAATACATCTGACAGTGTAGATGACATTCTCCTCCTAAAGTCTATCTTTTAGTCCATCTCCAGGGAGCAGAAAGGAGAAAAGAGAAAAGAAGTTAAAACACCCAGAAACTCAAAAAAGACAAAATCCAAGAAAGGAGCCACTAGTAAAACCCATAGATCCTCAAATATCTAAATACAAATGAACAATGTTTTGGAAATAAACAAGATGAAACCAATGTCATAATTCTAGGAAGCCAATTTGACCTCATAGGCAATACCACAGAGACTTAGTAAGATAAAATCCATGACTGGAATAAGAGTATAGAAAACTTAATCTTATTCAAAAAAATGGAATGGATAAAAGATAGGGTAGGATAGCATTGTATATAAGGAAGATATTCAAGGGGTGAAATACAGGAATCAGAATGGGAAAGTACGATGAAGCGCATTGGAAGGATGATCAATGGATGTATAAGCGATACGTTTGTCGTCAGAGTATACCATAGACCACCCGGATGGAGAAGAAAGAGATAAGGAATTAGGGAAATAGATTGCAAACATAGCACTGAAGCATGATATAGTAATATTGGAGGCTCCACCTATCCAAATAACTGCTCAAGCTCTCTTTCTACAAGAGGTAGAGGAGCTACTAACTTCTTGATTTGCTTTAAGTTCATAATTCAATACAACATCAATCCAACAAGAGGGAAAGAGGAATTGTGTTGTGGAGCTGACTCTCAACGACAGAAAGAAACTGATCCTGAGGTGGAAATACTGGAAACCTGGAAAGCCCTGAACTCCTAGAGATTGTAATAGAAATAAATGGAATGGCAGGCATAGGCTGATATGCATCTTAGACTTTGAGAAAGCAGATTTCAAATGTCTAGAGCATACCGCCCCTTTCTCTCTCTGCTCCTTCCTCCCCCTCTCACCTCTCAAATTCAATGGAGCATCAAGAGAGTTAGCCTGATGGGGATTAAATTAGAATGGAAATGTAATGAAACATGGAGAGGGATGCTAAAGTTGAGATTGTAGAGAATTGCAAGGGTAGCATGGTACCAGTCCCTACTCTTCTTGTTGAGGCTGGCCATAAGGTATATCCTCCCTTCTCTGTGTGCTAGCTATTAAGAGAAAAGGTTGTAGATCCCTATGAGTGACAGAATAGAGCAGCAGAGACTAAGAAAAACATTGGCCATGGAAGTTTCTATCTTCTCATAAGCCTATGTCTTTATTCATCTTTTCTTCTACTTACTTCCTTAAACAAGGAACGAAGTCAAACATCAAGCTTGTTTGAATGATATTATATTGTCTACATGCCATCATGTACTTGAAGGAGGACTAAACGGCATATTTCTAGCGCAATGGATTGCAAGCCACTTCTGTATTGTCTGGGGACTTCCAGAGTGTTGAAGACTGGCAGGTGCATAACCATGTGGAAGACGTCTTTAAGACAAAGTAAGTCCATTATTTTATTGCTATTATGTATTAATTATGAATTTTGTTTAATTCTACAACAATAATAAAAGCAACTATGTATAAATAAGCATTTTTATTTGTCTACTTTTGTTGGAAGAAAATTAATTTGTCAAGACTTTTCTAGAGTTTAGGAAACACAGCAAGTTATGGAAGAGGCAGAGTTCACTAGCAATTGGGGCTCAAGAGATAATTTTGATCGAATTATTCTAAATCAATCCCAAATATCTAAATATTGAGACAGTGCTGCTCTATGGTGAGAAGTAGCTGAGAGATAGTTACCAACCCTCTGAGAACAACAGAGAGGCCCTTCCTTAGTCCTGTGGAGCGAATGCATATGATCTCCAGGATGACCATCACAGTGCGAAGTTCTGGACACTCCTAGTTGAATAACATTCAAACAAAGGCTTGCAGTGTTACCTGGTGGTGAAATAAGAAAGAATAAGTAGCATCCCTTGGACTAAAATTACCGAGGAGAAGTCAGTCAAGAAGGGATAAGAAATCTCAAGAATGAAATTCTGAAAAAAATTTCATACAAAGAGAAATAATTTCAAAAGGGAGGAAAAATGAAGGTTTTCTGAAAGTACTGACATGGTGTAGGCCTCACAGAGAACTCACCAAACAACTCAGATTCAATCAATCAACAAACATTTATTAAGTACCTACCATGTATCAGGCACTGTGTTAAGTGGTGGAGATATAAAAAAAAAAAAGTCCCCACCCTAAAGAAGTTCAAAATTGGGCAGCTAGGTGGCGCAGTGGATAGAGCATTGGCCCTGAATTCGAGAGTACCTGAGTTCAAATTTGGCCTCAGACACATAACACTTACTAGCTGTGTGACCCTGGGCAAGTCACTTAACCCCATTGCCTAGCAAAAAAAAAAAAAAAGAAGTTCAAAATCTATATGGTCCCCCTATTCTATTCCAAAGCCACGCTGCTACATCTCCCTTTCAGGTTCTAGGGATTATCCTTTAGGTTTTGGATTCCTTTCTTAAATCCCACTGGCTAGAGACTCCATTCCAGGTATGTTTCTCCCACTATCAGCCGCTAGTGAGTAGCAACTAGCACTCCAGTTCCATTTGTTCATTTCACATCATCAGCTTTTAAAAAAGGATATTTACTTATATAAACACAAAAATTTCCCCTCAATAACTAAAGGGTTCATTTTTAGGTCTCTGGGAAGAATGACTCAAATTTACCCCAGTTTCTACATGGCAATAGTCCCTCCAAGTTCACATCCAAATGCGTCATCACTCTCAGATGAGCTCTGCTACTACTGGGCTAGATCTTAAATGCTGGTCCTCAGAGTATTGAGGTGCATTTGAATCTCAGACCCCCACATTGCTGGACTCTTGTACTACAAGACTCCTGGGAACTTCCTTTACAACTAACAAAGCCAGAGCTTCCAGATTAATCTTCACCTGAAATGAAGGAAAAAAAATTATTTCAGAAGGCAAATAACTATGGTCCATATTCATAGGGCCACATGTCAACTTTGGAACACAGGGAGGGACCTAAGTCATTTTTCTCATCAGATTCTGCCATCACCAAAGGAGTCAAAGACCAGAGAGATCCAGAAAGAGACAGACCAAGAACAAATATTGAGGACTGCTAAAGTCTTTTGGACATGGTCCCAATTTTCTAGGTCAAAAGGTACAGCAGATCAAAAAATCTGCTGACCACCATGTAGTTGCCAGACAAAAACTAAATACAGAATGTGTGTGTGGGTACGCATGAGTGTGTATTCAATGTTGCTGATAAGATGTCTGGGTCACCTGAATACAGAGCAGCCACCGAGAAGTTCAAGAGGCACACAACATCATACTATGATAAGTAATTCAGCAAGGTAGTTTGACTCAGCTGAATCAGTCCTCAATACCTATCCTTGTTGAATATCCTTCCCCAGCTATTGTTAAGCAAATGTCTTTTGGTTAATTGTTAAATTACCTATGTGTCTCATTTCATTCCAATGTCAGAACCACCAGGGGACTAGTCCAAGTCAGACCCAGCCCAGAACAGCAAAGCACTTCTCTTACACATCACTGCAACTCTCCCAGGTAGGTCCCCCAGTCTGTTTTTGGGAAGTAGCCTCAGAGATGATCTGCATATTTATCAGGCCTCAGTTTAATTTTTGCTTAACTGCTTTTTTCTCTTTTTCAGTCTTTGTTAAAAGTGATGATTTTACTATCTGGATGGGGGGGAGGAGAGAGGGACATATAGGGGATGAAGGTGATATAAAAATATGATAACAAAGTGAAAAAATTAAATCAATTACCTCAGTTGCCCCAGCTTTAGTTGGTGAGTTCAAAAATGTGCTGTGAAGATATGTAAATCATCATTTCAGTGTAGTTTAACATATTTGCATTAAATAATGTCATTTGTCTAAAATTACATCTTATTCATACTTTATATTTGAGGAGATGGGGGATAGGCACTGGTTCTGTGATTTCATTGCTATGGGGCACTCTTGAAGGAAGAAACTATTTCTACCAGTGCAGGCTGGCACCTTTTCTGCAACTTAAAGACTTGAAGAATTACCTAGAGCATTGGAAACAAAAATGCTTATGTGGCACTCATTATTTGGATTCAAAACTTAATCATCTAATCAGGCCTGGACTTAGTGACTAGAAGTTCTGTGAGCAGGGAAGATACAATACCTTCTACAAGGCTGGCTAGAAATCCAATTATTCAGAGGAAGCAAAAGCACCTTCCTTCTTTAAAAAAAAAAACCCTCATCAGCCATGAGTTCATTATTTCCAGTCATAGTATCTCAGCAGAATAATCAACTGTTTTTCCTTCATTAGTTTAGCTTTACAACTTTGTTACATCCAGTTATTAAATGAACTCAGTAACAATTTAATAAATTGCTTTCCATTGTCTCCACATAGCAACTTGAGCCTGCTTATAGGTAATGGAGGAAAAGAGGGATTGCATTTCAAAATGCTTTGCTTTTCTTTAGGCACAGATCTTTGATTAACTAGGCCACATTAAATATAGGACTCCAAATCCAGGTGATGAAATTTATCTCAAATGAAGTCAGGCTTTTTGATCAGTCCTGCTTAGTGTCAGTTAGAGATCATAATGCTGTCGTCCTTTACACTTTCCAGTTTGTTATGAATTCAAGACTGTACTTCTGAGCAGCGAAAAGTAGTTTTTTCCTTTGATATTTCTGTTACTGTTGGGAAGGAATGAAGGAACGAAGGAAGGAAGAAACGAAGGAAGGAAGGAAAGAAGGAAGAAAGAAAATAACTGAGCAAAAAGCATTGGCTTCTTGCATGAGACAAGACGGCCATTTATTTGCACCCTGGAAATTGTGACTGCCAAGGTACTTCTATAACAAATCTACCTTCAATTCCACTAAATATCACTTGATTCTTTACTTTTCAACCTCTGCTCTGGCAGAACACAAACATTATTTTAGTATCTTTGTCAATTTTCCAGTTACCAAGTTTTCTTATTCAGATGATACCTACCTCCCAAAGAAATTTTAAGGAACTAATTTGTATTTACGTAGGTAAAGGCTGTATCAATGCAATGCAATGCAATTGTAAATAAAATAAAATAAATAAAATAAAATAAAATAAAATAAATAAAATAAAATAAAATAAAATAAAATAAAATAAAATAAATAAGTGAGTTGGATTAGGTGACTTCTAAGGTCCCTTTTAGCTCAGATGTTTTTGTGATCTCAAAGAAAAGTCAAAAAATCCATGAAAATACAATTATTTCTTGTTAGCTAAGACAACCAAATCAGATCAAGGCATGGGAATTTAATAGAACAACTTTATGACCTGAGCTCATTCTCCATTAAACTGCTTTTCTGGAAACTTTTCTTTGTCATTTGAACAAATGAGCTAATTTTTGTGTATTAGAAAACAACCTTATGTGAGATGAAAACAAGACAAAACTCAAACAAAATAAAGACAGCAAAATCAAGTTTTTCCCTACTGTGAGTCCAGTCCATCCTTCATTCAGCTGTCAAATTAATCTTATTAAAATCCAAATCTGACCTTGTCACTCCCTTATTCAATAAATTAAGTGGTTCCCTATCCATCACCTCCAGGATCAAATATAAAATCCTGTTTGGCATTCAAAGCCCTTTGTGACCTGACCCCTCCTACTCTCCAGTATTCTTTGACTTTATTCTCTGCTCCATCCTGCTCCATGTATTCTGCTACACACTAACAGTGGTCTTCTTAATGTTCCTCAAGCAAGATTCTACATCTCCTGACTCCGAGAATTTTCACTGGTTGTTTCCCATGGATGGAACACTTTCCCTCCTTGTTTCTGGCTCCTAGCTTCCCTGGTCTCCATTAAGTTCCAGATAAAATCCAGTCTTTTACAGGAAACCTTTCCTGATCCTCCTTAACGCTAGTGCCTTCCTTCTATTGTTGTTGTTGTTCAGTTGTTTTCAGTCATGTCTGACTCTTCATGACCTCATTTAGGTTTTTCTAGGCAAAGGTACTGGACTGATTTGTCATTTCCTTCTCTAGCTAATTTTACAGATAAGGAACTGAGGGAAACAGGGATAAGCGACTTGCCCAGGGTCACACAAGTGTCTGAGGTCAGATTTGAATTCAGGAAGATGAGTATTACTGATAGAGAGCCTAGCTCTCTATCTACTGTGTGACTTGGCTTCTATTTATTGATTATCTCCAATTTATCTAGCATGTGTTTTGTTTGTTTACATATTGTCTCCCCAATTAGATTGTAAGGTTTTTAAGAAAAAGGGATTGAGTTATTTTATTTTTCTTTGTGCCCCCAAAGACCAGCACATAAGTAGGCATTTAATAAATACTTATTGACAAGTTGACTAAAACAAATAGCAAAGAAAGAAAAAAAAAACAACCTAGGACATTCATTTTGAAAAGGTAGCATGTTAGCCCAGAGATCATTGGATTTAAAGTCATCAGTCTTGGATGTGAATGCCACCTATTTCTTACTACCTTTGTTACCTTGAGAAAGTCATTTTTCTTTGTGTCAGTTTCCTAATGTAAGTGATAAGACCAAGTGATACCTACCCAGGTCTAAAATTATGATACTATGTACTCAGTCAATCTACATCCAGAGAAATATTCCCAGACTACCTTCTGGGATACCTATTAAATCCCTTCATCCAGACTTCAGAAAAGCCCCTAACCTCTTCCTTTTTTTCTCATAATTTTAATGATAGAAACAAAGGAATTAAGATTCCCTTTCCCTCCATAATATCCAAGGACTTATTTTCTTTATTTCCTTAAGGGAAAAGGGACCTAAGATACTGTCTGATTTAAGGCTAATTTTCCCCAAGGAGCAATTCAATTCTTCTACAGGATAATGAGGCATATTATTCACAGGTATTAATGGTAATTAGTTAGTAAGACATTCATTTGCAAGAAATGGCAACATTCCAATGAACTGAAAGCAAGTCTTTTTAGGCCCAACTAGTTTAAAGAAAGGCTTAGGAAAATAGGCCCTGGTAGCATCATATTCCCTCATCACCTGAAGAATTCTTAATTTTAGAAATCAGTGGGGCTTTGAGCCTAATAAAAGGGTTATAACGTTGAAAAATACTGAGTTCAGCTAGATAAGTCTAATCCAGTGGTTCTCAAACTTTTTGGTCTCACAAATTCTTTTATGCTATTAAAAATATTGATGACTCCCAAAGAGAGTTTGTTTATGTGGGTTATAGCTCTCAATATTTACCATATTACCATACTATACTTACCAACTAAAATGCCTTAATATTATTATTTGTGGAAATCCTGAAAGGGCCTCAAGTACCCCCTCAAAAGATCTCCAACCATACTTTGAGAACTGCTAGTCTAGTCCATAGTTTCTTTCTTCTTCTAATTGTTGCACAATGGATAAGTATATTCCAGGCATGAACATAAATGAGCTCCATTATTAAGGGCTGCGGGGGGGGGGGGGGAGTAGGGGAAGGAATAAGCCTATTTGCTATCAACTACTATACTTGTCTGTGTTCCCTTACAAATAAGAGATTCATAAAACATTGCAAATGAAGGTCATTCACTTTAACTAGAATGAAACACAATGGCAATGTAATTTTCTTAATCTCCTGTATGACTTTCCTTGCATGCATTACATTTCCATCCCTCATTTCTTTTGTCTCATTTCATGTCTTCTATTATAATGGTTTTAATATGCTTATCCTCCAGTCTCTCATTGGCACTGCTTCAATTCACTAACTGTAGGTAATTAGCCTTAGTGTTCCTGAGCCTCTGTTATTTCAGTCAGTTGTTTGCAGCTTAGTTATTTTTTGTTTTGGAGGGGGTTTTTTTTGAATCAGTTCTTTTCTTAGTTTACAATTTAAGAGTCAGGATAAGGTTAATGTCAGCTAAGGTCAGGATGGCTTAGTTCGGTCATAATTTGAAACAACTAATTGCTCTGCTTCAGTCTCTTAATTAAGGATATATATCCAATGTCAGGTACCTTGTTTAAAAACATGGATGAGTAAAGTGAGACTAAAATAAAGTGCACATAACCCTCGAATCTAAACAGCTAATACTCTTCAACCAAAAGGCTGAGCAGAATCAAAGGCTCTTCTTTTGCATTCTTCAAAGAAAGGTGCTAAGAAAATTGGTGGGATTAATATGTAGTTGCTTCAAAACCATGTGATTTCTTCCAGAGAGGCAATGAATTCCACTCAACTCAGAAAAGATTCAGTAAATCGCTACTATGTTCACAATGCTGTGCTAGGCCCTTGGGAAGATACAGTTACAAAAATAACAGACTGCATTTCCTCAAGGAATTAACAATCCAGTATGAAAGAATAGAGATCGTACTATGAAAGAGTTTGTGATTTTCTCCTTTTATGGAACTCCCAGTGTGAGAATTCCCTCCACAACACAGATGCATTCCAGGTAGGACTTTGTCATAATGGCAAAGCTATGATTTAGGGAGTTGTCTGAAATTCAGAGTGATTAAGTCATTTATCCAGAATTACCCAGAAGTAGATTCATAGGCAGGTTCTAGAGATTTCAAGTCCAAGTCTATACCACCCTGTCTCTGAAGAGAAAGAGAGATTATACATGCAAAAACAACTCAAATACAAAATAGAAAATGATCAGTGCATATGAGAGGTACAAAGAAAAAGAAGAGAATTTCTGATGAGAGGGATTCAGAGAAAGCCTCAAAGAAGGAATGACATTTGACCTGGGTCTTAAAGGGCAGGTAGGATTTAAAGAGACAGAGATTCAAGGTCTGGGACACAAATAAGATCTGCTATATTTTCATTACTTAATCCATGTATATGCTAAAAATTTCCCTAGCTCTTTGTGATTGCCGCATGTGCATCACAGATCCTTACTGATGTTTCTCACTCAAACCATATCTCTTGGCCTTTATACCAGTTCTCCTCCCTGACTGGAATGAACTCTCTCACTACCCTATCATTTTCAAGCAACATCTACCTTTCCTGATTCCTAGAATACACACACACACACACACACACACACACACACACACACAAATTCCATTTATTTTGTATATGCCAATATATTTGTATGTTATCTCCCCTTCAAAATCCTTCTTCAGAAATATCTAATAGTATTGCCTTTTATAAGTAGGAGGAGGGGAATGCAGAGAAAAGACAAGGATTTGCCTGAGCTCTCCCCACACCCATACAAACAACTTCAGATAATGCCTCAAAACAAATTCTGGAGTGGAAGAACCTGCAAAAGGATGCAGTAAAACAATTTTCCAGCCCAAAACAACTTAGAAAGTTGGCAGGAAAAGTCTATTTCACCAAGGCAAGAGTGAAGTGCAATCCAGTGTATGCTCCAGCAAATCAGCAGTAGGCCTTGGGGGTGTCTGCATCAGTGACAGAAGTAGTGATTTCTGGACTTCTAAGCCCATAGGCAGTAAGGGGCTCAGACAACTGGTCAGAAGGAGATTACAGGGGTCCCTTTGCTGTCACCAGAGGCAGGATTCTGTTGCATTGTCGTACTTGGATCTGGGTCACAGTCTTGGATGTCAGTACCAAGGTGAGGAGAAGCACTAGCACACCAGAGCTTGTGGCCACAGGGGAGCTTGGACCTTGGTCATAGTTCCAGGGAAGAAAAGAGTGCTTGTGGCCACTCACAGACCAGAACACAGGCCAGGAAAGTAGCAAACACACCTCTCTCTAGATCATGGCCCACTTGGAAGAACCAAAAACATAGAGGTCCCCAGAATTATCTCTGAAAACCACTGCCCAAAAATCCTGAAGCTTAGGACAGTGCCCCCTCCGCTCTGAAGAAGAGCTCCACTTTAGCATAGGGTTAAAAGTCAAGAAATAGGCTGAAAAATGAGAAAACAGCAGAAAAAGATCCTGACTATAGAAAGTTCTTATAGTGATAGGGAAGATCAAAACACAAACTCAGAATAAGACAATAAATTCAAAACTCCAACATGTAAAGGCTCAAAGGAAAATATCAATTGGCCCCAGGCCATGGAAGAGTTCAAAAAGAATATTAAAAAGCAAGTAAGAGAGGTAGAGGAAATATGGGAAGAGAAATAAGAGTGATGTAAGAAAATCATGAAAAAAGAGTCAACGGCTTAGTAAAGAAGGAACAAAAAAATACTGAAGAAAATAACACCTTAAAAAACAGAATAGGGGGCAGCTAGGTGGCACAGTGGATAGAGCACCAGCCCTGGAGTCAGAAGGACTTGAGTTCAAATCTGGCCTCAGACACTTACTAGCTAGCTATGTGACCCTGGGCAAGTCACTTAACCCCATTGCCTAGCCAAAAAAAAACAACAAAACAACAACAAAAGTAGGATTGGTCAAATAGAAGAGGTGCAAAAACTCACTGAAGAAAATAATTCCTTAAAAATTAGAATTGGGCAAGTGAAAGCACAGATCTTTTCAAGAATGAAATAGGAAACTTCTGTTAATGGTGAGCAAGGAAAGGTCTCCGAGGATGTATTGAAAATCTAATGAAATAATGAACCCTTGACTTCTTTCTGGAGAGGATCCAAAGAATGGCAAAGGAACTCAAGAGTATGTCATATGATGATTCATTGAAGAAAATTGAAGCATTTGGCTTTGAGAAGCAGAAAAACTTAAAGGAATATGATTGCTGTCTTTACGTATTTGAAGAGTCGTCAAGTGGAAGAGAGATCAGATTTATTCTGCTTGGACTCAGCAGATAGAACTAAGAGCAGTGAAAGGAAGCTACAAAAAGGTACATTTCTATTTGATGTAGAGATGAAAAACTCACAGCTTAGGAGTTGTGATTCAAATCAACGAAGGGCATAAATACACCAAGGAAATCACAGATCCTTGAATTATGGAAATATCATTATTATTATTAAACACACATATAATAGGGCAGCTGGGTGGCCCAGTGGATAGAGCTCTAGACCTGGTGTCAGGAAGACCTGAATTCAAATCTGGCCTCAGATACTTATTAGCTAGGTGACCCTGGACATGTTGCTTAAACCTGTTTGCCTCAGTTTCCTCATCTGTAAAAATGTGCTGGAGAAGGAAATGGTAAAGCACTAGAGTATCTTGCCCAAGAAAACCCCAAACGGGGTCATGAAGAGTCAGACGTGACTGAAACAACTGAACCACAACAAATACATACATATACAGACCTCTAATCAAAGTAATCATGTAACTCTTCCATACATTGTTCTATGGTCTTCCTTTAGACCACATCATTTCAAACCTGACTTAAAAATACCCTAACTGTATTATCTACACTCAGTGATTACAATCATCCAAAACATATACATAATTTTAAAATTATTTCTTTAGTTTTTTTAAGCAGCATTTTTATGGTAGCATTAGTAGATGCAACTTTCTAATCATATATAGGTTAATATTAAAAGTCAGCTTTCTTTTTTTAGCATACATTGACTGACTGTGGAGGGAAGCTAAGCAGAAGAATGCTAAGTGGAAAATTGAGATTAAATTTTTTGGGCATAATCACTCAGTCAATAAGCATTTATTAAATGCCAACTACAGGCGCTATAGTATGTTGGAGATACAAAGCAAAAAAATAAAACAGAATTTGATCTTAAGGAGCTTACATTCTATCAGGCATGAGGCAGTTGATGACTATTACATAAATACAGTGCTATGAGAATTATTTGAAACAGGAAATGATTTTTATATTGTTTCATTTTTTGACAGTGATCTTCATGTGTGCATGTTTCTATTGACACTGGGATGTCATTGACCATATGAAATCAGATTGAGCTGGTTCTTCAAGCTTTAATTAATTAGTTCTCTTGCAGTTTAAAAGTAGATATTTATTCTATGGTAGGAGCAAGATCCAAATAAGGCTAATTTTTCTTTAAAAGGCTGTTGAAGTCACTTCTTGGTCACCTGAGTATAAAACAGCCATGGGGAGAAGTCTCTGATGTTTGCCTGATGGAAGATGATGGGCAACTGAGCCAGTGGAGCTTAGCTGTGTCAGCTGTGTCAACTGAGGTGTCTTTGATGCATATCTTTATTAAATAAATATCTTTCTCCTCCTATGGCTAACTAAATATCCTTTTGTCAAATGTGGAATGGCCTAATCGTGTCTCATTTTGTTACAGTATCAAATATAAATTAACAATGAACTAGACTGAGTAAAGCCCAGTCAAGAACAGTACCATTCCCATCCGTTTCACTGGTCATGTTTTGTTTTTAATTCCATGATTTTTAAGAATATATATTGCTCCAATGAAATGTACAGGTGTGTGTAGTTCTTACAGATATATTTCAATGATTATTAGAATTATTGAAGTAGCTATTGGTGTGGGGAGGCCAAGTATCCTAGGGATCATTCTAGCACACAATGAAACGGGATTGATCACACAGAAGAGCAAAGGAAAGCAAAATTGGAAACAAAGAATACCAAAAAACACATTATTGCTGTTAAAAAGCCTAATTAAGCCTCTACAACATATCATAAGCTTCTAGAACTTGGAAGAACAGTGAGAAGCCAGGTGTGTTGCTTCTGCTACTGTTGTTTTAAACAGCTACTTACAAAGTGTTCCTTCTGCAGAAAAATAAAAGTTGGAGAGAAAAAGTAATTTTTTATGGATCAAGGTCATTCTTACATCTAGACTTATATAAAAACTATTGCCAAAAGTCTACATAAGTAAGATCTGGACATCTGTATTAGATGGCAAAACATATGTTCCTCTACCAGAAAAGTTTGGGAATTATTTACCTGCAATGAGTCTAGAAGTCATGCCCCCATTGACGAAATGCTAACTTCTGATAAATACATTGATATGCTGAAAAAGTGAAAATCTTTGGTAATTACAGAAACTCCCAAATGAAGATGAAACACTACAACACAGTCTTACACCATACCACACATGAAAAAGTTGAGAAATTTAGCCAAGAAATGCAGATAGACATTCTTTAGTGCCTAGGGAACTCACCTGATTTTAAGCCTTATTAAAAACATATGGACTATAATGCCATATTATTTATATTTGCTATATATCATCAAGGGTAGAGTTGTAAAAATGGATTGTTTTTCAAAGGTACACTTGATATTAGATATGATAAAACTATAGTTTCATGACAAGGAATTAGATAATATATATCAAAATTTTGTGAACTCAATGCCAAGGCATGTAAAACAAGTGACTAAAGTAAAAGAAGAATATTTTGATTATTTAAGTTTTTAATGATGAAAAAAGTTGTAAGGTTTATTGCATGTCAATAAATTGAACTATTTTACTGTCTCAGTTTGCATACTATTATATGTAAATACAAATTACATAAAATGTAAATTATAAAGCAATTTGGGGATGGTGGGAGATATTAGCAGCTGGGAGGAGCCAGAAAATCTCACAGGAGATAGCATTTGAGCTATTGTTGGTAAAGGTTTGTAAGAGCTAAAAGTGAGGAGAGAGTGTGTTCCAGTCATGGGGGAAAAGGCACAGATGAATTTTGGAATCTCCTTTATAAGGAACAATAAGTAAGTCAGTTTGACACAAACATAGAGTGTATTACGGGATAATTTAAATAAGTGGATGATCTGTAGTGACAATATCCAAAGACACAAAATCCATTTGGGAAAGAGGGGAGTTCCAATAGTTTGTATTTGCTCCTAATTCATCTTTTTTTGGGGGGAAGGGGGCCCTAGGCAATTAGGGTTAAGTGACTTGCCCAGGGCCACACAGCTAGTGAGTGTCAAGTGTCTGAGGCTGGATTTGAACTCAGGTGCTCCTGACTCCAAGGCCAAAGCTCTATCCACTGTGCCACCTAGCTATCCTGCTCCTAATTCATCTTTAAGTGAATCATAATCTGGAAAGTTCGGGAAACCTGGAGTACTTGTGGCTCTCTAAACAATCTCTAACTGTAAGAATAAAACAAATCTCACACTAGCCTGCACATAAAATTGTGGCTGCATTTTGTCAGCCAAGCTCAGATCTTCTGTTTAAAAATGCATTTAAAAAAAAAAATCAAAGCCATGAAGGTTCCCATGAAATATAGTGCCCTATGCAAACACAACAAAGTAAACAGAGTTTCCTGCCTCCACTACAAACAACCTCCACCCCTGCCCCATCATCCAGGAGGCCTAACGAGAAATGAGATGTCAGAACTATTCCAGCACTCCTGTGACGACTCATCCCTCCCAGCTCTATATGCCTTTTGTAGAGATTTTTTTTGGTATTATTTTCTCTTCATTTCTCTGTGATAATGATGCTTAATAGATATTTTGCCCTCGCGCCTTTTTTTAAATATATTGTCAAATCAAAAAGAACTATGAACAAGGCAATGTTACATAAGGAAAAAGCACCTGCTCACCCATTCCCAACTTGACTACAGAAGACTAGCATTGCTTGTAAATAGCTCTAGAATATGCCTTCCAGGTGTTGCTATTGCTGTTGTTGTTGTTGTTGTTGATGATGATGATGATGATGAAGATGATGATGATGTTGAATATACCTCTTAAAAGCCACGGTAAAAAAGTGACTTTTGTATTAAAACTTTTGTGGAGAAAGCATGTCTCTAGGTTCTTATATTTCATTTTTGGTTGACAGGAATGATATCATATTCTGGCTTTCATTGAATCGGGGAGAACCCAAGCCTTAATTAAATGCTAAGGAGGATATAAAACTGAGAATTACAGTTAACTCTTTCAGTGCGTTGTTTTGAATGGATTGTCTCTTTTATGGGTTACCCACAAACAGATAATATACCTCCTATACCAAGTTAAAACACACAGCTCCACAATTCTTTTACTAAATTATCATGTATTGCCTTGTAATATCTCTTTTGACAAACTGTTATTCTATTGAACTATTGTATTGAATCATTATTTAAATACATTATTGTTACTTAGTTTTTCGGATAATCTATTAAACCATAATCTTCTTAAGATCAGGGACCAGGTCTTATTCTTGCTGATATTTGATAAATATTAAAATAAAATTAAAGCCAATTTGTTCAACCACATAACTGACCCCTTGTAATATAAGTATACTTAAATGTTAACTGAAGTAAACTAAGGAAGTAAAATCTCAGTTGGTGAAAGAAAAGTCATATGATAGGAATAAGAATCTTAGTATATCATGCATAATAAATACATAATTCATCATACATCATAATTGTATCCATCTCCCTCATTTTATAGAGGACAAAGCTGAAGCCCAAGAAGATTAAGTGATTTGTCCATGATTACAGCAATAGTGAATGTCAGAGGTAGAATTGGAACCCAGCTCCTCTGACTCTAGAGGTTTAACATTTTAAGATATGTTAAAGGCAGCTAGGTGGTATGGTAAACAGAGAGCTAGACCTGGAGTCAGGAAGACCTGAGTTCCAATCCATCTCAGATCCTTAATACTTCTGTGACCCTGGGCAAATACATTACCATCCATTTGCCTTAGTTTCCTCAACTGTGAAATAAGGATAGTAATAGCACCTATCTTGAAGGATTGTTGTGAGGACCAAACAAGATAATAACTGTAAAAAGCATATTGCCTGATACATAGTAGGTACTATATAAATGCTTGTTCTCATCCCCCTTAGAGATCATCTAGTACTCTAAAGTCCATTAGACCATCTCATTTGGCAGTACAATTTGGATCTACAGAACAAGAGAGGTAAAATTACTTGTCCAGTTAGATCTATGGAAGAGATAATTAGCTTACTCTCACAAATTATCATTACTATTTTTTCATTTTTGTTTGTTAAAGCATGGATTTAGTGAGGTCATTTACCAGTCTGTGACATAACCACCCAGAGTCTTTGGGTCCTACTCCAAGACTTCCAACAACATAGCTGAGATCCATCCAGGAGCTGGTGGCAACTAGGTGGTACAATGGATAGAGCGCTGGGCTTAGTATCAAGAAGATTCATCTTTATGAGTTCAAATCTGGCCTCAGAGACTCACTAGCTGTGTAACCCTAGGCAAGTCATTTAACCCTGTTTGCCTCAGTTGCTCATGTGTAAAATGAGCTAGAGAAGGAAATGGCAAGCCACACTAGTATCTTTGCCAAGAGAAACCCAAATGAGGTCACAAAGAGACAGACATGACTGAAATGACCCAACAACAAAACAAAAGTGGCTCCTAAACATTGGGGCTTTCACTTTTATATGTGAGAGAACAAATTAATACATCAATCACCAAATTTTAATTAAGTACTTCTTACGCTAGGCACTCGGTCTCTGCCCTCGAGAAGCATACATTCCCAGCAGTATTGGAAGATTAGGTGAGAACAACCTATACCCAAACCCTGTCAAAGACCTTCTGCTTGCTGAAGACCAAATTACAGCATTCTCACAGTCTCCCTTCCCTTCCTTTCCAAGGAAAACAGGAGAAGATACTGTAGAGACTAAAGCCTTGTGCTCCCGGCCCTTGCCCAACAACATATTGTTTTTGTTTTTTTAACATTCTGAAGTCTTGTTCATGATTTTTCTGATTTTGCTTACTTCCTCATAAATTAGTTGATATATATCATCTCATGCTTCTCTCAATTTGTCTTCATAATTTCTTATGCTGCGGTAATATCTCATTAGATTCATACACCATAATTTGTTTAACCACTTTACATTCAGTGGGTATCTGCTTTGCTTCTAGTATCAGGGTGTTTTTGTGCTCTTTTATTTTTGGTTTCCTCACTGTAAAAAGTACCTATCATGAATATATTGGAGAACATGGGGCCTTTCTATCTTGAATTTCTTAGGCTATGTGCCTAGCAATGGAATCTCCGGATCAAGCACATGAATATTGTGTTCACTTTCATAGCTAATTCCAAACTTCTTTCCTGAATGGATGGATGAATTCACAGTTCCAACAACAGTCTATTAATATGCTAATCTTTCTACAATCCTTCCAACATTAATTATTTCCATCTTTGGTCATGTTTGCCAGCTTTCTGGTTATGAAGTAAAATCTCAGAATTGTTTTCATTTGCATTTCTCTCATTATTAGTGACTTAGAAAAATGTTTCATATGGTAACCACTTGTTTTTTCAAATTTGCTTTTGAGAACTATTTGTTCATATCTAATGACTATTTATTCATTGAGAAATGGCTCTTGGAGATATATAAAGATATACATATGTATACACAGATATATATACATGTATGTGTGTATATATGTATGTATGTATGTATATAAATCCCTTATATAGCTTGATTATCTCAGACCCTTATCAGAGTTAGACAGGTTTTTTTTTCTTCCAAATTATAGTTTCCCTTTTTATGCTACTTAATTGATTTTTGTTTAGGCGAAACTTTTTCAATTTCATGTAATCAAATTTATCTATTTTATATTTTTAAATTCCCTATTTCTCTCATTTTTAAGAACTCTTCCCCTTGCCATAGTTCTAAAAGGTCCCTCACATAGTTCTCTTTTAAATTTTTTTAATGACAATTGGGTTTCTAACTCTATCATTCAACTGAAATGTCTTTCTCCAAGGTTAGCTAACTATCTTTTAATTTCTAAATCCAAAGACACACACCTTGTTCTCACTCTTCTTCATTTCTCTGCATCTTTCAACACTGCTGATCTCCTCAGTCTTCTTTTCAGGATACTCATCCATATCCAATTCACCAAGTACAAACAAGCCATAGGATATATCCTAGACCCCCTTCTGTCTGTATAATCTCCCTTATGTACTCCCATGGGTTCAATCAATATCACTCTGTTTATGACTCCCAAATATATATATTTCTCTACTGAGTTGCAGTTCCATATCGTGGTCTGCTGGACAGTTCCAGCTGGCATCTCAACTTAATTCTAAAACAAAACTTATTGAACCATTTGGCAAGTGTCAAGGACTTCGGTGGGAAGAACTTTCCTTTCCCCCAAAATCAGACCCTCCTTCTACTATACAATAATGGCAACCTCAGAGTCAACTTTGTCTCTTTCCTTTCCTTCTGTCCTCATAGCCTAGCCATTGCCAAGTCTTGTCAATTCTTCTTCTACATTATTTTTTCATCTGTCCCCTTCTCTTTACTCATGTGATCATCACTCTAGTTCAGGCTTTTATCACCCATCGCCAAGGCTACTATAATATCTTCTTAATTAATCTCCCTGCCTCAGTCCTCCCCTCACTCAATTGTATCCTCCACATAAATGCAAAAATCATCTTTCTAAAGCTCAGGTCTGGCCATGTCATTCTCTTCTTTAAGAAGCTTCATTGGCTCCCTATTACTTCAAGGGTAAAATACAAACTCCTTTATTTAATATTTTAAAACCCTTTATGATTTGGTTCTGGCCTATGTTCTTAGTTTTATTTTATACTACTCTTCCTCATTAACTTTATACACTAGCCAAACTAGCCTATGTGCTGTTCCTTGTATGCAACATTATATTCTGCACTTCTATGCCTAGAATAAGTTGTTCCTCATGTGTGGAGTACTCCCCTCAGCTTCTTGGAATCCCCAGCTTTCTTCAAAGCTCTGTTCAGGTGCCGTCTTCTACACTAGTGTCCCTGATTTCTTCCTTCCCCTTAATTTGTTTTACAATTATTTCATATTCATTTTTCTGTGTATAAAAATTGGATTTCCCCAGTAGATTATAAGATCTTTGAGGGAAAAGATTCTTGTTTTTGTCTTTGGGCAATGCCAAATAAGTCAAAAAATTTATGAAGCACTTACTATGTGGCAGATACTGTGCTACACATTGTAAATATAAATAAAAGCCAAAAGATACATTCCGTGCCCTCAACAACTGTATTCTGATAGGGAAAGGCAACATGTAAAAGAGACCTGAAAAGGGGAAGTAGGGGGAAGGTACCTCTGAAGTCCAGAGAGTTAGAAGGAGATCCAGAACTAGAATAGAGGAAGATTGTTCTGGGCATTCCTCAAAATGAAAGTTCTAAAAAGAATTCACCAGTGGGAGGGAAAGGGCAAGGCCAGAAAGGTCAAGAGGTGTTCCAGGGGGAGAAGGCAGATGAAATGTGGTGATCAAGTCCAGAGAGTCAGAAGCAGAGCTGGTAAGAATTAATGCTTTCAGATAGTAGACGCTTACTAAATATAAATTAAATTGAGTTGGATTTTAATAATCTTTGCAATGTGAAAAGGACTTTGTTAAATGATAAAGGGAAGAAGTATTTAAAGAATCATAATAATTTCCCAAGTGATAAAATGCAATCTTATTAAAGAATCAGAAATATACTTTTTACTATCTCAGGACTGTCTGATATTGGGGTGGGGGTGGGGAGGAAGACTGGACAGTTGTGAGTCCTAAAATTTTTATTTTCCTAAAGAAAGTATAGCAACATAACTGTTAGAAAAAACAACAGAGCCACCTGTTGGTTAAGCAAAGGAAATGACAGCTACAATACATTGTGGAAAGACTGAACTGTTTTCTTTTCAGTTAGTAATACAACTTACCACTATTTTCTAAGCAGTAACTTGGGATTTTTTAAAAAGAATGATAAAATTCCAGGTAATCTGACTCTACTCTTCCTCCCCATTACCACTAAGAAGGAGATACACTGTTTGAGAAAGACATGTCTCTTACAATCTGGTCTCCTCTTCCTCCTTTTCTTTTTCCTCCTCCTCCTCTTCTCTTCCTCTTCTTTATCCTCCTCTCCTCTTTTTCCTCCCTCTCCTTTTACCTCACTCCCTCCTCTTACTCCTACCGCTCTTTTTCCTCCCCTGTCTCTCCCTCCTTTTCCTTTCCCTTCCTCTGTCTTCTCCTCCTTTTTCTCTTCCTCATCCTCCTCTCTTTTCTCGAACCCCTTCTCTTCCTTTATCCAGAAGGGCTCTGATTAATGAACTTTCTTTCTCTTTTGCCTTTCCAGGCATCTCTAAGCCATAAAACTGAGCATCTATCTCCAAACTCTTTCAAAATTTAGCATCCCTATACATGTTGTCTCCTCACATTAGAATGTAAACTCCTTGAGAGCAGGGATTATCTTGTTTTCTTGTATTTTTATAACAAATGCTTAACACAGTGACTAGCACACTTTAAGTGCTTTAATAAATTTTTTTAATTAATTCATTTATTCATTTTATGAAGACTAAGAAGTATATTGACTCTGGGGGATTTCTAAGTTAGTACAAACATATGAGTCCACAAAAATGACTTCTACAAATTTAGAGTATAATTCTTTTTTTTTTTTGGCAATTGGGGTCAAGTGATTTGCCCAGGGTCACACAGCTAGTATGTGTCAAGTGCTTGGTCTGAGGCCGGATTTGAACTCAGGTCCTCCTGACTTCAGGGCCAGTGCTCTATCCACTGCACCACCTAGCTGCCCCTAGAGTATAATTCTTAAGAGTGATCTTTAAAAATAGAAGAGACAAATGTTTTTGCTAATACAATGAAATTTAACAACAAAAAAGAAATACAATGAGAGTTATTACTTGCCTTCTTTAACATGAGGTCACTTGAGTTTTATATCTCCAGGAAGCAAGACGAAGTGAATTAGGGTTAGAGGAAAGAGAAGGTGAAGGAAATGAAGGAAGCCAAAGAGAGATGTTGCCTCAATATACATTTTACAAAATTATCTATGACAAAATGTTATTCAAATCAGGATTTAATAAATGAATGAATGAAAAACATTTAATAGGTACTTACTATGTGTCGTACACTGAGCTAAGAACTGGTGACAGGAAAAAAAAAAGATATAATCCCTGGCTTCAAGGAGCCTATATTTTAATAGAAATGAATAGGGATTGGTAAGGCAAGGGAATTTTAGTATGATGAGTCACAGGGATACAAGTGCATCCATACGGCAATCAATTGACATCTCCCTTCCTAAAAGCAATTTAGGGTTATGGGGTATTTATTGGTTACTGTAACCAGAAAAAGATGTGGAAAAGGTTTGGGGGTAGGACACAGGGCCGATCAAAAACAAAGTCAGGTGGCTGGAGCTAGCTATATAGGATGAACTCTTATCGTAAGGACAGAATAGTCTCATGTTGGGAGCTAGAAATTCAGAGTTTGGCAAAGTGCCTGGCACATGGTAGGTATTTAATAAAGGTTTATTGATTGAATGACTGGAGGAACCAACCTGTGATAGAGAGACCAACCAGTAGTCTATTGAAATAGTCCAGGCATGGCCTGAATCAGGGTGATGGCAGTGTCACATACAAGAGATATTATGAAAATATAATTAACAGGACTTGGGAATAGATTGGATATGGTGGGGAGAGAGAGTGAAGAGTCAGGAATGATAAATAGATTTGGGTCCTGGATGGTATACTCAACAGTAATCAGAAAAAATTACCACAACTCTCTTTTAGATAGTGAGCTGTCCAAATGGGATTTAAATGTGACAATATAAAAAGTTGAAAGAGGTACAGAATTGTTTTTTCTGGATTACCAGACACAGTATTTTTTTTTTGGAATGGACTTTCTATAACACTATCTCTTTTTTTGCAGTAATTTCAAGACAATCTGTTCTAAAAAGACATGTAAACGCTCCAAATTCTTGGATATTTAATGGTCTTAAGGAGTCATAAGTATAACCTGTGATTCACTAAACAATGGTTCTCAAAGTGTTGTCCAGAGACCCCTGCAGGTCCCTGAGACCCTTTCAGATGGTCTGCAAGCTGTTTTCATTTCTAATACAGCAAATACTGATAGACATAACCTAGATGAACAAAAGCTTTCTGGGTTCCATGGTAAATTTTAAAAGTGCAAAGCCAACTTGAAACCAAAAAGTTTGAGAACTAATTGATTAAAGTAACTATTTAATGATGATCTTTCTAATATAGGGATAATGCTGTATTTTTTTATATGTTTACAACTAATCTTATAAATTCCTTATCATTGCCATTTACATTATTTTTTAAGGCTTATAAAATACACTAAAAAATTTCAAAACTAATCCCATTGTTTCTTATTGAAATTTTGGTTCATGATATATATGATGTGTAATCCTGATTTTTTTTAATACTGTAATCCAATTTTAGAATGTTTAAATTATTATTGGAAGTACTGTAATCCAAATAAAGTAACAAAAATGATTTTAGAGTCACTTCTTTCCAAAGAAGTGTCCCACACCCAAAGGGCTGTAAAAATGTTCTTACCCTTTGACCCAGCAATAGCACTTGTAGGGCTGTATCCCAAAGAGATCATACAAATGGGAAAAGGACCCACATGCATAAAAATATTTATAGCAGATCTTTTTGTAGTGGCAAAGAATTGGAAATTGAGAGGATGACCATCAATTGGGGAATGGCTGAACAAGTTGTGGTATATGAACGCAATGGAATACTATTGTACTATAAGAAATGATGAGCAGGCAGACTTCAGAAAAACCTAGAAAGACTTGTATGGTCTGTTGCTGAGTGAAGTGAGCAGAACCAAGAGAACATTTTATATACTAACAGCCACATTATGCAATGACTAATATTGATGGACTTAGCCCTTCTCAGCAATACAAGGATCTAAGACATCTCCAAAGGCCTCATGATGGAAAATACTATCCACATCCAAAGAAAGAACTATGGAGCTTGAATGCAGATCGAGGAATATTATTTGCTATATTTTTTTCTTCTGTTGTGTTTTGTTTCCTCTTTCTGGTGGTTCCTCCTATTGGTTCTATTTCTTCCTTTCAACATGACTAATGTGAAAATATATTTAATAGGAATGTATATGCATAGCCTGTATCAGATTGCATGCCGTCTTTGGGAGGGGGAGGGAAAGAGGGGGAGAAAAATTTTAAACTCAAAAGTTTATGGAAGTGATTGTTGATAAATCAAAATAAATTAATAAAAATAAATAAATAAAAAGATTTTTTAAATTGCCCACAATTTCAGTCTCAAAGTTTTTTAACTAGGAATGTCTTCCTGCAAACAAGAGGTAGATCTTTTTATTGACAATGTTGAATCCTCTGAATCTTTCCATAAAACTGAGATTATGTCTCAACTATAGAATTTTGTCTTAATTAAATAGTGATACATCGATAGCAATAGCAGAGTAGCCAGATAGTTTTTCTAAAGTTGATTGCTCTGAAATACAAATTTTCATTTACAGTATTTTGAGATGAGTACTTTCTGAGTATTGCTTCATCTTCATGATTCACAGAAAAAACAAAAAGCAATGTAGAAAGAGTAATTGTTGCAAATATGTCTTTGGACAGTTTATTAAACAGAGGGCCATTTTCAGAAATACAACAGTAATTACATTTGTTGAAGAAAGATTAAGCAATTTAGAATTATATTCTTTAGAAATTTAGGAATGAAATTGTTTGAGTGTATATGGAGTAGTTTGGGGAAGAAGTGTCTGTCAGATATATAGTATAAGTATACAAGTCCAGACATACTGTGTGACTATAAAGTAATGAACTATCTACCTACTTAACAGAGATTAGATTCCTTATGTTGTTAGAAATACCTTGTATGGTATCCATATTTAAATAAACATTCAATTTACTACAGTTGTACATAATACAAAAGTTGCATCTAACAGAGGAATCAGACATTATTCAAGACATTTATGTGTACTTCATTCAATATTTTTTTTAAAAATGCTTCCCCTTCTTTCTATATGTAACCAGGGCTTTAGCCTTCACAGAAGTACAAAAATTGATTTATCATAGAAATCAATATCTAAATCCCATAGAAAGACAAACTTTTTAGCTAAAAATACTTATTTAAAATTATGTTTGTGCATATAATTTGTGTACCTACAATGGCTAAACAAATGATTGTACATGAATGTAATGGAATATTACTGTGTCATAAAGAGTGAAGGATTAAGAACAGCATATGATCATGTATGACAATGAAGCATGAAATAACCAGAATCTGGAAAACAATGTAACTAGCAATGACAATGATATAAATGGAAAGAATAGTAAAGTGAAATTGACCACTGTGTAATTACAATGACCAAGGTTGGCCTTGGAAAAGAGCTAAGAAAATGAACCTCTTTTCCTTCTTTTAAGAGACACAGAACTACTGGTAGCTAATATTGAATATGATCTCCAACATGGTTGCTGTGTTGGTTGGTTTTGCCAAACTGTTCTTCCACCTGTTCTTTTTTTAAATTTCTTATAAAGGATGGCTTGCTTTGCAAAGCTATATTAAGAAATTGTGTGATGTACAAACAAAATACATCAATAAAAATAGAATTTACCAAAAGAAAAAAATCCCTGATTGCACAGCTCACTCTCTGTAAACTGTGCCTTCAATGGCTATCCACTTTGACTGCTCCTTATCCTGGCTATGTCTGTCATGATTTTTGTAGACTAACAGTCTTAAATTTTAAACTACAGTTTATTACTGAATGTCTTCTATTCCTTCACAGATTACATATGAATGATTAACAATCATTCAGTCAATAAAATATAAAGTGCATTGTGTTAGGCACTGGTGATTCAAAGACAAAAACAATAGTCCCTGACTTCAAGGAACTTACTATCTACTGAAGGATACAATATAGAGACAGAAAAATAACAGTAAGGAGAGCAGTAATTAGCATGGCCATCAAGAAAGGCTCACCAAAGGAGGTAACAGATATACTCTGCCTTGAAGGAAGCTAGAAATCCTATGAAATGGGGATGAGAATGAGGGTGAATTCCAGGCAAGGGGGAAAGCCTTTGCAAAGGCATGAAGACAGAATTGGGGAAATGGTGACTACACCAATTTAGCTGAAATACAGAAAGTATGAAAAGCCTAATATAAAGTTGGAACATTTTATCATATCAAAGAAATAGAAGAAAAGTGAATGCCCACCAACTGGAGAATTAGCCAAACATTGTGATATATGAATACATGGGAATATTATTTCACCAGAAATGATGGATATAAAGCATTTAGAAAATCTTGGGAAGAGTCATATGAACTGATGCAGAGCAAAGTAAGTATAATCAGGAAAAACAATTTACAAAATGGCCACAATTGCTCAAAGGAGAAAAACACTGAAGGACCTCAAAACTCCAATCAATATGGTAACTAATTGTGATTTCAGAGGCCTGGTGGTGAAACATGTCTTCTGCCTTTCAATAGAGATGTGATAAACTAGTGTAATGAAATGAAACATACATTTTCAGGCATGGCCAATGTTTACTTGTTTTCCTTAATTGTGCTTACCTGTTACAATGGAGCATTCTATGGAGGAGAGTAATCATTGGAAAACAGTAATGATACCAAGAAAAAGATAAGACTATAAATTAAACATTTTCAAAAAGAAGCCCAGCTATATTAGATTGCGCAGCATCTTAGGGACAGAGTGGGGTAGGGAGGGGGAGAAAATTTTAAAACTCAAAAGCTTATGGAAGTGATTGTTGATAAATCAAAATAAACTAATTTTAAAAAAAGGAAACCCAGAAACCAATTGTGCAAGATTTTAAATATCAAATGAGGCAGTTGGAATTTTATAGTTTAGAGTTTAGGGACAGTAGGAAGTCAATGAAGAATTTCAAGTGAAAGAGAGACTTTGTTATATCTATGCTTTAAGATTTTTTTTTGATAGTTGTATGGATAATGAATTGAAGAGGGCAGAGACTGGATATAAGCTATTTCAATAGTCCAGGTGGGAAGTGTTAAGAGACTGAATGAACTAGGTGGATACCTAAAAATGGGGCGAAGGGGATGAATGAGTTGGGCCTGGTGGTATATGGTTGTAATTCCAATTACCAGGAAGGTTCTTGACCTTAAGAGTTCTAAATTACTATAAGCTGTGCAGATGGAGCAGCCACACTAAGTTTGGTATCAATGTGGTGAGTTCCTGGGATCAGGAGAGGGGCTTGAAGGGGGAAGGGATGCATCTAATTGACTAAGGAAGGGTGGCTATCCTAGGTCAGATACAGAGCAGGTCAAAACTCCCATGCCAACCAGTGCCCATAAGTAGCTCCTTTCCTTCCAGCCTGGAAAAGATGAGGAGAGGAAGGAAGGAAGCAACGAAGGGAGGAAGGGAGGGAAAGGAGAGGAGTAAACAAAGGAAAAAAGATGAAAAAGATGTTATGGAGATAGAATTGCTAAGACTAACTGTATACTGTGTGACAGAGTAAAGAACAAAGGGTAACTCACAAGGGTGCAAAACAAAGTCAATGGGAGGATTGGTACATTCAATTGAAATGGGAAGTTTTGAGATTGGGAAGATTTAGTGGGGAAGCTAATGAATTCTGGTTTTGATATAAAGTCCATTGTGTTCAATACTGAAGCCCTGACATTCTAAACCGGTTTTAGTTTCTTTAAAGATATTCTACAAATTTACATGCACTTGGCATAAAATATTAAACTGAGTTTTTTGGTTAAGAAAATTAAGTAAAATAAACATCTTCATAAAATATGGTGCCCATTGAAATGAAAAGTATTTTCCTACAAGAGATTACTTCTTTATGGTTCCATTGTTGAAAAAGATAATTTACTCAATTCCATCTTTTTCAATTAACTATAAGAGGGAACTCTTTTATTTTACAAATAATTGTATATATATTGATTTTTCCAGTGCACTCTAAAGTTAATGTAGTATTTATTAAGTTTAATATATTTGCTAATATATCAAAAACCACCAAACATGTCAAATAGTTTCCAAAGCAAAAAGAATATTTTCCATTTGTAAAAAAATAAATTTATATTTATAAAGCAGCTTAATTAAAATTTTAAAAGGTCAATTTCAAGTAGACAAAAGTAAAAAATTTAAATAGTTGATTTTAAATAGCACTACAATATAACCCTACTGAATTAATCAACATACCAAACATTCTATCTTAATCTACATTTTAAAAGTGGACTGTTCCCAAATATTTATAATTTTATATCATTTGCATAGCTATAATTGTGCACAATTTGTACATATTAATGTTACATTCATATATTAAACATAATCTCAATACTCAAAAGTCTAAATAATCCAATACTGCACAACTGTATTCAAAAATAACAAGAATGTAACTTCTGTATTGAAGTTTCTTACAATTAGTGAGAAATGTTTTCCTTTTAAGGGTAAAATATGCAAACAGTTCACTGAACATAAATGGACATGTTCTGATTATAATTCACAGCTTGCAATTTGTATTGTTAGAAGGAATTCCTGAATTGAGGAGATCAAAGATTCATCTGAGTATTTTGAGTATTAACACTGCATTCATCTAACATCACTAAAGAATGAAGTGTTTCACATAAACGAACTTTCCAGATGACTTAAGCTTTCTCTTTTAAAAACGCTCTTTCTGTGTATATGTTGGGTAGGAGAGCAAGAAAAACATTTTTGGTTTCTAAAATACACTACTTTCCTTGTTTTATATATGCTGAATACAATTAAACATTTCTTGTGGATTCAGTGTCTTCATTGTGAAGATCACTTAATGAACTGTGATACAGGACAGTGATGCCCTGCTAAACTACTGAGGTATATAGTGACATTTGCCCCTACCACAAATGGTCTCGGACTTCTGCACATTCATAGTTTTTCTGTTTTTGTTGCTGTTGCTTTTAAATAATTCTTTTGCCCCATTTTCCTGATTTCATTCACGTTGCTCTCAGAATTTGTCAAGATCTGCACTTATGGTCCACCTATGTTCTTCCTCTCAACAGGTACAACTAATCTGATGCTTCTACCTTAGATATACTAAGTGCTCTCCACTCCAGTAGGCAAAATAGAATAGTATTTTGGCATTTGCTTCAGTTTCAAAGTCTCCTTGGTACTTAATAGTCATATATGAACTGATTTTGGTTCACCTTTCTGGTTCCTAACCTTCTGCTTACTACTCTCTGGCACCTTCATATATTTAATTATATTAATTAATATTAATTTCTTTAAATTTAATTTCTGCTTATCTGTCTGGTTTCTGAATCTTGGTTCCAGCATAACATTTGATCTGTGCATTCTCCTGGCCTCCAGAGTAGTTGGTAGACTTTAAGATAGCCTAGTTGCAGACCATCAATACTGTTAATTCCCTATTCCAGCATATGCCTGGTTCCCCTGATCCTAGCTTACTTCTACACTCACTGCATGTGTCACTCCACAGTTCCATAACTGACAGTGTTTGCCTCTAGAAGGTCTCCACTCACAGCTATTAGAATACTGTACATCATAGGTGTCAAACAGATATTTGAGTCTGGCTGCAACAAGATTAAACTGTAATGGGGAAATGTTTAACAAAATAAATTAAAATACAATGTAATATAAATAATGTTAATTAGTGGTTTTCTAAATCAAGGCATGACCCACAGGGATCCATTTCTATTTAAGTCTTGACAC
The DNA here is from genome assembly GCF_003287225.1 of Phascolarctos cinereus. NCBI lineage: Eukaryota > Metazoa > Chordata > Mammalia > Diprotodontia > Phascolarctidae > Phascolarctos > Phascolarctos cinereus. The sequence goes on along the minus strand of NW_027555847.1, from coordinate 285,679,102 downwards.
CGCTGCTATACATTATGGCTTACTAAAAAGCAAAAGGTAGTAAGGATTGCTAGATAATAAAAGTTACTAATCAGCAGTATTGCTATGCACAAAATTCTCAGTCAATAGGCTCCATACAAGTTGCTGAAGTTGGCTCAACACCTCAACTATGGGGTTTGTACATGGGCTTTGTACTATTTTCTCTGATGCTGAAAAAACTTTCAATTCTATGTTCTAAATGACTGAGGCTCCTAAAGCCTGATCCAACAACATAAGGTCTTACTGTACAGTTTATCTTGTCAGTGAAAAATTTTACTTTCAATCACATTTCTTAAAGTATGTTAAAGGTAGAATTTTAATATTTCATCCATAAGCAATCTATTTAATAGATACTTGCTACAGGTAAAGATTTGTGGTAAAAGTTATAGGCACTATTTTGAGGGCTGTTGTGGGATGGGGGCCCGGTTAATGAGGAAAATATATTTTAAATGATACTCCAATATCAGTAGGTGTCTCTTCAGGAATAATTTTAAAATAAAGGTGAACATACATTTACTCATTATCTACTATTATACAAAAAAGTAGATAAAGTGCAGTTTTAAAATGACTCACAATCCAGTAGTTTGTTATGATAAAGGAGTATCTAGGATAAAAGAACGAAAATTTGAAATAAAATATGGTCCTCTAATGTTGTCTCCTACATAACCAATGCAGTCCTAGGCCTATTTAAAAATAATGTGTAAGTACCTGAAAACTATGAATATGGCTTTGAATAATCTAAGCATTGACACCCTGGAATTAAAGTAGTTAATAAATAATAATAATAGTTTTAACTTTTTCTAAGATATCAGAGAAATTGAAATGTCCATAGCTCTTGTAAAATGGATTAATATTTTACTAGTCCTGTGCTAACAGTATCAATTACCTTTCTTTAAAATGTTTAGTTTGGAATTTAGTTTAGATAGATTGTCTTTGTTTTTATGTTCAGTTTGGAATTTCAGATACCTGAAAGTGTAAAACAAATATATAACTTTAATACTCCAGGTTTTGGAGCTTTTCACTGAAATTTAAAAACACAATATCTGCTTTCTTACTTTTGTAAATTGTAAATATTTCATCAATTGTAAAAAGTAAATATTCATTAACACCTGAAAATTGAATTCAGTTGTTAAATCTCTTGACCATACCAAAAGTGTGATTTTTTTTCTTTTGGTGTGGATAATGCTGCAATGGCAATTCACAATTTTTTAAAAAATCTAGTCATTCTGCTATTGCATGTCCTCTTCTTTTCTCTTTTATCCATCATGTCTTGTTTTGCTGTGATCAGGTTCCACCGGGACAGAAGCCACAACGACATTCTCACTCTGGAATGTGACATGTGTGCCAGAGGGAGGAGGCTTGTACAGGAAGATTGCAAGGATATTGAAGAGGATAGTTAATGCTTTACAACCAACACCTGAAAAGAAACACAAAAATAAATAAATAAAACCATAGGTTTCAGTAACTTTGGAAAAAAAATACACCCACTATAAATAAGTAATCAAGGATCTTAGTAGTCAAAAAGTTATTTTTCTCCTTTGTGAGACTTCCAAGTGAAATAGATTTTATTCATCAAAAGAAATAGTAATATAAACATATGCAAATTCCAATAAGGAATGGAATATGCATTTATTAAGCAACTACTATGCACCAGACACTTTGCTAAGCACTCTACAAATACTAGCATATGTGGCCTAGTTCTCAACTTTTGCCCAACACGACTAAATGAACTTAACCTTCAACGCCTTTTGCATAAGTAGAAAAATGGATTATCATAATTATTTCCTATTATATCAATATATATTGCGTTTTTCATAGAAAAAAGAGTAAATATCCCTTGGGTCAGTGTCTACCTTATTTACTATAGCTTGCTACATGTGCAAATATAAAAAAAAAGTTATATTTAACAAAATATAAATCCTGGCACCTCTATTGATATCAAATATAAATTTTAATGTTTTCAAGATTTGTGATTTTCTATGTAAAATCTTTTCAGATTTGGTGGGGGAAAGCTCCTACGTAAATAGATCAGACTCAACACCTAGGCTTCCACTTGTGAATGCAGAGAATTAAGGCATATTTGATACAGTTCAAAGAATCATGGATTCTGATAGGTTGCAAGGATCTCAGAGGCCCCCAATCTAAAATTTACCCAAACATGAGTCCCAATTACAATATTTTACTCCCATCTGAAGACCTTCCCTGCCTCCCAAAGTAGCCCACTGTACTTTTGAACTGTTCTAATTATTTGCAAGTTTTTCCTCATTTCGATCTTTGCAAATTCTATCCATCCATCCTACTCCTGACCTCTGGAGCTAAGCAAAGCAAGTCAAATCCCTCTTCCACAAGAAAACTCTTCAGATCCTCTTCAATTATTATATCCCCACTAAATCTTTTCTTATTTAGACCAAACATCGCCAGTTCCTTCAACTTAGCCTCTAGCATGGACACTAGGGATCATTACAACTTTCAATTGCCCTCCTCTGGATGATCTGACTTTTTCTAAAATGCGGCAATAAGAAATGAACAAGATTCTAGGTAAATTCTGAGCAGAAAAAAAGTAAAGCAGGATGAACAAATATTATCCTAGTTCTGAACAATATACAACTTTGGTAATGAAGCCTATAGGCGTATTATGTCTTGTCTGCCATAACACAAACAATTTTGAGTTTGTAGATCAGTAAAAGCTTCAGATTTTTTTTTCAGACAAACTACAGTCCAACCCCTTCTCTTCTGCTTTATACTTGTGAGGTTCATTTTTAAACTCAAGTATAAGATTTTATCATTTCCTATTAAATTTTATCTTGTTAGATTCAATCCAACACTAGCCTGTTGATGTCTTTTTGGACATGGACTCTACCACCCATTGTGTTAGCTAGCCCTTCCTTCACAAAACTTTCATTTAAAAAATAAAGTTTAGCTTACTAGCTGTGTGACCCTGGGCAAGTCACTTAACCCCAACTGCCTCACCAAAAAGCAAAAAATTAAAAAATTTAAAATAAAGTTTAGATTTTTGTATACAACTTATAAATAGCTAATCAGTTACCAAATTGGGTTTGCCCTATTGCCACAACATCTCTTGTATCTATCTCCTTCTCACCAATAGTATAGATGCTGTGTTAGTTCAGGCCAATACTGCTAACTTTGATTATTGCAATCAATCAATAAACATTTATTAAGCACCTACTATGTGCAAGTCACTATCTAAGTGCTTCCTAATTGATCTCTCTGTCTGCAGTCTTTGACCTCACCAAGCTATCTTCCATAGAATTGCTAACATGAAATTCCTAAAGGTCAGATCTCACCATATAATCCCGCCCTCCAACTAAAAAACACTGACAGCTCCTTATTTGTCTGGGACAAAACACAAAATATTCAGCCTGGAATTTAAAAGCCTTCTACATTTTCCCACCTTCCTTTTCTTCATTTATTCTCCATTCTACTCAAATTTCCCTGATAGTTCTTTACACACGAAATCCTCTGGCTGTCAAATGTACCTTTGCACAAACAATTCCCCATATTGTGAATACTCTCCTTCCTCACCTGAGGCTCATAAATTCCTTAGCTTCTTTCAAAGCACAGTACAAGTTAAATCTCCTACATGAGGCCTTTTCTGATTCCCCATTCTCTTCCTCTTGAGATTAACTTCATATTTTAATAGAGGGGGAAATGTAATACTGTTCTCTCTGTTTCAGGCACAAGTCTGACAGAAACAATTTTACTTAATTTAGCATTAATTTAATAGCCAATAGTGGGGGGGGAGGAAAGAGAAAGAGAAAGAGGGAGACAGAAAGGGGGGGAAGGGGGAGAGAGAGAAGAGAAGAGAAAGAGAAGAGAAGAGAAGAGAAGAGAAGAGAAGAGAAGAGAAGAGAAGAAGAGAAGAGAAGAGAAGAGAAGAGAAGAGAAGAGAAGAGAAGAGAAGAGAAGAGAAGAGAAGAGAAGAGAAGAGAAGAGAAGAGAAGAGAAGAGAAAAAAGAGATCCAAAATTACATAGTTCTCCATATCTGCAACATACCTCTTCCTACTCCAAGATAATTTGAAATAACATTTTTTAGGACTCAAGAAAAATCACAGCCCATAAAAAACATAATTTTGAGTTAACTTTTCAAAATGATATTTACTATAGCATTACATAACTGACAATTCTCTCCAGTGTTCTCCAAGAGTAAACAAAAATAAACAAAGAGACCTCCTCCCTATGATCAATATCTCAATATATTCTCAGTGGAGGTCATATCCCCATGAGAGGATGTGGAAGAGGAGACAGACCTCAGATGGATCTATTTATTGCCTAATCACTTCAGGTAGGTAATATTTTTAACAAGACAAGAGGTGCTCTTGATTCTAAGTCTTGGTTATTATCCTTAATGAATTTCTCAAAAAAAAAAGTCTTTTGTCCTCCTCCTAACCCACCTTCAAACAGAAGTCTGGAAAGTGTTATTTTTTAAGATCAGAGAATATTACAGCTTAATATTTCTAAGTAAACCAAAAGGGAGGTTTTTAATATGCTTACACAGTATATACTTTGTAGTTAACTTTTAGACATGTTGTTTCTCTTCCCTCACAAGCCCCACCACAACCACTTGTTGGAGGGGAAAGATTACTTAAGACCATGTTTTACATTAACAACACTGAGCATAGTTCCTTGTACAAAGTAGGCCCTTTACAAATGTTCATTGAATTAAAACTAAAAATAAAACTGTTAGTCACATAGTAGGTGTGCAACAGGTACTTACTGAATGAACAAAATGACACGATAGAGAGTTTCAGCAATAACTTATTTTCTACATCATCATTTTTAATTACATTAAATATAAAATTTCATAGTCAAAAAATGAGTGATCTCATCCTTTACAACATTATGGTTTTCTAGAGATCTTTCATTTTTTAATCATAACATTATCCTTAAATTTATAATAAGCTTTTTCCATCTTATTTGTTACAAAGTAATTCTATTATCTAATATGGCAGCAGTATGATGCATATAAAAGGGTTAAAAACAGAAAAGAAGAAATAACTAAGCAAACAGAATCAGGGAAGCACTAAACCAAGTTACTATATTTTTATTTTCTAAAAGAGTATAACCTCATTAAAATCTTAATGTTTGGAGACAGAACTAACAATTAACCCTCCTTCTCTCCCTTCTTCATTCTTCCACTTCTCTCTCACTTCTTCAGTATGCTAGCTATTTATAGAAAGTATAAATAATATGTAACTTTTGGTTTGTGGAGACATGGTTTGATCTCCAATATAATCAAATAGAAGTAATCACAATGATTTCATATTGTATCATTCTATTAAATTTGAAAGAATGTATTTTTCAAAATTCTTCAATAGGCATCAGTGACATTACAGAGTTTCCATATTTAACTGGATAATTTTTTAAAACTTTCAGCTACACTACTATTTTCCAGAAACATTATTTCTCACAATGATTATCAGCCAGGAAGTGAGGGTAAAGCATCATCCATAAGCTTCTCTGTCAGTGACAGAATAAAGAAAAAGCAAATAAAAAAAAAAGAACATTTTGAATACCTGATTAAGTTCTCTGCTTAAAAGGTAGGAAGGTGTTTGCTGCTCAATTTATTCAAACACTGATCCCATTGCTTTTGTGATTCAGTTACTTACTAGATTGATACTGATCTCTCATATATTACAACTTCAGACACAAGTAATAATAAGGGTTTTCCACTCTGGGAGCTTGCTGGGAAAAACACAGATCCTTTTTCCCACTTACAGTTCCTGTGGTGTTGTGTAAATATCATGGGTATCAAGAGACCTGAGTTTTATTCTCAGCTCTGTTACTACCTATTAAGTCACCTAACCTGTTTCTGCATCTGTAAAATGAGGATGCTTGACAATATTCAACCAGTGTGCCAAGCTGATTTGGTCATGGATGCTTGAAGGTTTGAAATGTGGAGAGGCATGAACATGAATACTGTGTATTTTGGGGAAACATCTTCTCCCCAGATAAAGTAACCAAAGCCCAAAGAAACAGAGCTATGAGATCGGTTCTCTACTTCCCTCCTTATAACAGGATGAACAAAAATGCTCCCATTTTTTCCACCATCTTAGGGATTTCTTGACAATACAGAGAATTCTGGTAAAACCAACCACCAAGGAAAACAAATTCCCTCAAAAACAAACTTGGCATTTAGCAACTCTTATGACCCCAAGGCTTGCTTACTTCACACTATTTCTTTTCTGCAGCAAAGTGTCTGTGTACTCTAAGTGAGCCTAAAGAGCTATAGAAACCTGTTGTGTATCCTAAGAAGCTGAAGGGTCATTACCAGCCAACAGTTTTCCTTACTTGCACTCATAATTTTCTTTTCCTTTCAGTTTGCCTACTCACTTTATTTAATCTCCAGTCAAGTGAACTTGCTAGTGGTAAGATTCTCAAGAAAACCAAGGTAAAATATTTACATAAATTCTGGTTCACAGATAAATATGCAGGATTGCATGGAATACCCACAATAGAATAGTGTCAGAAATGTAATGTACTAAACATAGAACAGGCATTAAATGGTGCAGTGGATAAAGAGCTGGACCTGGAGTTAGGAGGATCTGTGTTAAAATCCAGCCTTAGACACTTAACTAGTTTTGTGACCCTGGGCAAGTCACTTAACCTTGTTTGCCTCAATTCCTCATATGTTAAATGATCTGGAGAAGGAAATGGCAAACATTCCAGTATCTTTGCCAAGATAACCCCAAATGGGGTCCTGGAGTGTCAGGCATAACTGAAAACAACTCAACAACAACAAACATAGACCGATTAGGAATAAATGATTGCCTACTTCCTTCTCCTGCTCTCCTTCCTGATTCTTTTTAAATCTCCATTAGAGGACTGGGAAGAGTCCACATCTTACCAAGTCTGGGACTTAGCCACTTTGTGTTGTTGTTTTTGTTTTTCAGGGCAGTGAATCCTTTATTCCTGTTATCTAGTTCCAGTTCTAAGTCTAGTTGGTAGTCTGGGATTCCTTAAGAAGAAATCTGTTTTATTATCTCCATTAACTATAGTGGGTGGGTTAGAGTTTCTCTGTCAGTCCTCAGAGTTAAGAGTAGTGTGCTTTCCAGTGAAGATAGCTGTTTAATCATCTTCTCCTTATCTATCGAAGATATCCTATCTCTTAGTCTTTCCTCAGCTGAGCCTGCTTGCTTACAGAGGGCTGAATCTCCACCCTCCTAAAAATGAATCCCTAAGCTCCTTATTTGTCTTTCCAGTGGGTTTCTGTGAAGGTTAACATCTCTATTTAGTAAGTTGCAATGAGGGAAATCCAGTAGCCATGTGAAATATTATTCTCTTGAGATTTAAATGGATATGATTATACATTTAAGGAAAAAAGCACAGCTGGATTGAAATCTTGATTTGTTTTTGTAGAATGCTTATGTGTGAAACCATGAAAATGCTTCTTTTATTTTCTTAATGTATAAGTGTGTGGGTGAAGTTGAGGAAATTTGTTGTATTTTTATCTGTGCCTGTTAACATACGACTAACTGAAATGAGAGAGCAGAATCTTTCTTACTTCAGCCTGAGCAACCTGGAAAACAAAGAACTGCCCCTTTCCCTAAAAAATATTTGTACTATCAGTGTCTCCTTGTATATATAGAGCTTTGTAAACATTAATTAAATTAGTTGTTGCTGATTTTAGGTGTAAATTTTAGCTTTTCCAGGAAGAAGATATTTCTAAATGTCTACATTTTAAAGCTCAATCTGAGCAATCCTTAATCTCCTAAACTAGGTCACTAAGGTAAAGAGTAGAAAACAGAAGAATTGGGGAGGAGGAAGGTTCTCTCTTCCCTATCTCTTCTGAGGTATTTATTGCTGCCTTGAAAAATAAACAAAAAGGAGTTCAAAATTATTGCATGAGATATTACCTGAACCATGAGAAATTAGCATCGTGTAAATCAAAGTCCTTGGGAGTCAGGTTTACAAAACATGTAAAGGTGTTATATATTTTCATGATGATTTTAGAACAGATTATTTCATTGAATGAAAGAGAAATCTTTAAAACTTTCAAAATTTTACTCAGATTTCTTTTCTCATACAGCTATAAGATTTGGAAGTAATAGAATATAGGAATTTCTCTACTTAGCTCTTATGTGATAAACAAATTTATTTCTGTATCATGTTTCCTCAGAATGAAAGTATTTCTGTTCAAAGTAGAACTGTAGATTGTTTTTAACTATGATAAGAGTTCTTGAAAGAGAAAGCAATAACCTCAGACTGCCCTCCCCACTTTACAAAACCTAGGTCATTTATGTGTGCTGCCTTCTCCTAATAGGAATGCAAGCTCCTTGAGGTTAAGATATTGTCTAAATTACTTTTCTTTTGAGTCACCTTGGGGGCAGCTAGGTGATGCAACAGATGGAGCTCTGGCCTGGGAGTCAGGAGGACCTGAATTCCAACCTGGCCTCCGACACTTGGCACTTATTAGTTGTGTGACCCTGGGCAAGTTACTTAACCCTGATTGCCTCACCAAAAAAAAAAAAAAAGAAAAGAAAAGAAAAAAAAAGGGATCACCTAGCACAGTACCTGGCACATAGTAAGTACTTAAGAAATTGTTTTTAATTCATTCATTCATTGCTTTGTTATGTTCAAGTGATTATTAGAAGCCATTAGCCCCTTTGATCACTTTCATTTTTTCTGAAACAAGTTAAAGTTTCCCTAATGTGACCAAGTTATATTTGTTAAATGGAAAAAAATTATATTATTCTTTGTATTCTTGAGATTCTGGGCCTGTATACCATATGACATTTCAAAAGTGTTTGAATAAGATTTTTTCTTGTAAAAATGTACAACTGTAAATGGACCTTCAGAAGTTTATGGCTCCACCCACAATGAGTGGTGATAAGGTAGAGTATGAAAGGCTGATGGAATCTTACAGGATTCCTGGGAGAATTTCCTGGAGCCTGGTGGAAAAGTCAGAGGAGTCCCAAAATAGTGTAGCCAGGTGCTACGAGAGATTTCTGGAGGAGAGGAGGACAGAGGAAAAGGGGGTAGAATATGTGTTTGGGCTTGAAATAAAGCTAAACACCACCACTATCACTCCTTCCTACTAGCAGAGGTTCCCAAAGTGACCCATACTGAGCAGTGGTGGGTGCTGGATTGATCCAGGAGGTGGTAGTAGCTTCAGGTGCAGGAATTGAATAAAAGTAAGGGGGAAGAAATATAAGGAAAGAAGAGAAGAAAATTTTGAAAAATTTTTAAAAAGATAAAAATTTTTAAATACATGTTTCATTGGTTGTGTAACAGAGTCAAAGTCATAGTGATTACATTATTTTCCAAATAAATACACAAAATGCAAGTTATAACCAATCAGTCAAGTCCACTGACAGGTCTCAACAAGCAAATGTTGGCAGGTAAGGATGTCGTGCATTGTCAGGGAATCCAGTATGCATCAGGAGGAATGTGTGTGTGTGTGTGTGTGTGTGTAATGATACATTTACAATACAATACTATAAGGTTACATGATATAATATTGTGTCATCAAAATTTCAATGCAGAAGGGGCAGATAGGTGTCGCAATGGAGTCAGGAGGACCTGAATTCAAATCCTGCCTCAGACACTTGACACTTACTAGCTGTATGATCCTGGGCAAGTGAAACCCAATTGTCTCACCAAAAAGCAAAAAAAAAAAATTCAATGCAAGGAAACAAAACAAATTCACAATAAGTTATTATATTTAAGATGCGTCATTTCAAATATATGTATTTTTTTAAATGACACAAATATTTTTTTAAATCATTAAAGGAAAAAAATAAATAAAAAATAAAAATCATTAAAGGGTTAAAGAAAGTCGATTTCCAGGTCGATTTTTTTTAAAAGGGGGTAGGAGACCAAATAAGTTTGGGAATCTCCGTACGAGAGCCTCAGACACTCAAACTACATAAATCGACTGGTAACTAGCAACCACATGGCAACTCTCTAACCAACTGTTGGTGCCTTACCAGAGAACTGAGGAACAGAGGGACAGGTCATTAGAACAGGTTACTGTGTAGAAGTCTTCTGATCATGTAGACAGGTGAAAAAACTGGCGGACAGGGGAGAGAAGGGATTTTAGAGGGGTGTGTGGATTAGGATTTGGGAGAGTGAGAGGAGAGGATGGGGAGGACTTTTGGAAGGCTATGTGGATTGAGATTGGGAGGGAATGGGGGAGTACTTTTGGAGGGGTAGGTGAAGTAGGGGGTGGGGTAGGAAAAGAAGATAACAGGGATAGGGTAAAAAGAGAGGCTTAGAAAGAAAATTGTGAGTAAAAATAAGATGGAAAGCACCGGCCCTCAAGTCAGGAGGATTTGAGTTCAAATATTGCCTCAGACCAAACACTTGACACTTGCTAGCTATGTGACCCTGGGCAAGTCACTTAACCCCATTGCCTCAAAAAAAAATTATAATTCCTATGGATGAATTTCCTCCATCTTTTTTTTTATTTTTTAGGCAATTGGGGTTAAGTGACTTTCCCAGGGCCACAAAGCTAGTGAGTGTCAAGTATCTGAGGCAGGATTTGAACTCTGATCCTCCTGACTCCAAGGCTAGAACTCTATCCACTGTGCCACCTAGCTGCCCAGTAATATTATTTTAAGAATGACTTTGAGCAACTAAGTCATTTTGACTATTATAAATATGCATATTAAAAATAAAGGACATATGAAGAAAGATGCTATCTGTATCCAGAGAAAGAACTAATAAATATAAGCATGTATAGAATAATTTTACATACATACTTATTTGTGTCTACAGGTAGCCATTTCTAGGATGGAGGGAGGAAAAAAAGGGAAAAAAAGGAAATTCACATGATAACTTCCTTGTACATTTGGAGGGAATAGCCAATTGTACATGGCAGATTTGCAGTTTCATGTGCAATCATCTTTTTTGAATTGTGCTGTGTTATAGAAATGTTTGTTTTGTTCCATAAATTGAAAATAATATTTTTTTAAAAAAGGAATTACACACATGACAAAAGGGTGGATTATACACTATTAATTTTGAATAATTGGATATAGCTGTCACTAATTATTATCCATTAACAATTAAACATTGTATGCTAATTATGGATTACTGATTGGAATTAGATTATTTGTTATTAATTATTGTTGGCTTCTATTATTGGTTATCAATAACTGGTTTTTAGTGATTATTTATAACTATGGGTTTTCAGTTTTGGATACTGTTTTTTATTATAATAAACCCTGATTTTAGATTAGAATTAATTTTTGGAAAATCCCCTGAAACATTTTTCCTTAAAGAAAATTATTTCTCCATGCTATGGGCTCAAGCTCCTTGAGGTAAGGGGAACTTGACTGGTATAATTTAAAGCCTTTTAATTAACCCACTTTCTAGTCATATAATGTTAGGGAATAGGTCAAAAGAAATTAAATAACAGACCACTTTTGTACTTTTAGATATGATGAGCTTTCAAATGGCTGTTAACAATTGATGTTGTGTATAGGTTTTCATCTCCAGAAACTAGAACCTCCATTGCAAGTCATCTAGAAGAAAAGAGCAATATCAGGTACCAGCCACTAACATTATTATTGAATAAGGCTTTCAACCTGGGAGCTACAGAACCTCCCTTTAAGATTCTACAGCTTGACAATGAAACAGGAGGACAGAATCAATGTGCTAGCCTACAAGGCAAGATAGGTTCAGTTTGGCTTCCTAGAGATCACTTTGCAATTTACAGAACCATATCCAACAGAAATATATTCCTCTAGCTACAATACTCCACTTCCCCTCCTAAAGTAAATACCTTTTATTAATGAATGCCTCAGGACATATTCAGTTTCACCATTTATCCTTAAATCCACAATGATGGAAATACAGGGATAAAATAATTTCCTTGTGAAATCAACCATTTCCTAATTGCATTCTAACTGTATCCCTGGCTTGTATTCTAAATTATAATAATAAAGGGGATTTTTCTAACTGTGGCAGAGGGGCAAAGAGGGAGGGAGATGGTAGATTGAGGAAACTGTGGACCAAATAGAAGCAACTATTCTGATTTTCATACTGAAAATTGCCATAGGTACATAATTTTACATCAAATTGGAAGAGTTTTGTTAATTTTTATTCTTCCTCTCACAGAACCCACATTTGTAGCATAAGGGATGCCAGGCTTCCATGAAACAAAATCATCAGGCAAACATTGGACTGGAAGATCTCTAAAGTTCCTTGAAGCTCCAACAGTCTTTGGATCCATGACATTTATTCTAATCTATTCTCAATTAATATTGCCATCTCATCATTAATCAGTGGTTGAGTCAAGCTCTTTATGATCTTTTAAGATTACGAATTTCCACTTTTAACTGCCAAATTTATCTTCTTAAGTCAGGGAACATTGACAGCTCTGTTACACAATCACATCTTGACCCTTTTCTGATATTTTAATCAGGGTGTTACAGTTCATCAAATAAGATACTCTTTATTTTTATACTCCTCTACATGTTAAAATAGTCTTCAAATCTTCACAGGCACAAATACATTTAATAGTATCTCTAGTATTCAGGTAGCAATCTGTTCTTGCTAGGTCTATTAAAATACACAATACAATTTTGGCAGGGATCAGAAAGTGATAAGCATGTCTATATACTCTAAGATTTGTTTTATATTAAAACCTATTGATGCTCTATTATTACTATAAATAATATCACATAGGAAATTGATAGTTCATAATTGCCACAAACAAATCAATTTGCTTTACATTCAAAGATATCATCACTTACTTATTCCTACTAGCATGAAAGCCATTCTAGCGTTGTCATATAGCCAGCAAGCTCCTCTAATTCCACATTCGTTAATGTCCCAAAGACTACAAGAATTGTCTATTGCAAAGCCGAATACAATTGGTCCAGGAATTGTACCTATATGTGATATAATTGCACATGAAGAATAGAAATAGTCTTATTAAATTAAATTAAATAGACTTATTAAATTAAAATTAATATTTTCTATTTACATGTGTATATATAACATATTAATTATATACATTTTACACACAGAGCACACCAACCACATTTGTGAAACAACCAACCTTTAAGCAGCCTCCAGGAGGCACTAACACCTCAATAGATGTTACGTGTGTATATAACCTGTAGGGTCCCCTAGGCAATTTCATATACTTACATCTTTCTTATAATGCCTCTAGCAAACTTTTAGTGTTATTTTTCTCACTTTTTTCTTGTGTCAGTGTTACATGTAGATCCCTCTATACTTCAACTGTACTGATTTCAAATAAGGACAGAACAGGGATAAGATGTGTTTTATTGGTATAAGAAATTCTCATGAGGAAACTCCTTCTAGAGGTGGAGTTCAGCACTTGCTCTCCAGCTTAAGAGTTTTACAGATTTGTCTAGAACTCAGAGAGGATAAATGACTTGCTCAGGGTCACATAGCCAATGGGTGCCAGAGGCAGGACTTGAACTCAGTTCTTCTGGGCTTCAAAGACAGCTCTATATCAACTACATCACCCTGTGGCTCACTTAAAAAAAAAAAACCTAGGGGCAGCTAGGTGGTGCAGTAGATAGAGCACCAGCCCTGAAGTCAGGAGGACCTGAGTTCAAATCTGGCGTCAGATCAAAGCACTTGACACTTACTAGCTGTGTGACCCTGGGCAAGTCACTTAACCCCAATTGCCTAAAAATAAAAAAAAAAATTTTTTAACTACCTTTTCCATACCCACAACTAAGACTCTCTTTTGTTCAACCCAGATTTAGTTACCATTGTACAAATGAAAGAATTATCAGAAAGGCAATTAAAATAGTCCATTTGATGCTCTTGGATAGTTAAAATTGTATGCAAATAACTTTAAAATGTCATCTAAGGCCAATTTTTTTCATCATATTCAATTAATCCATAGACAGTTTTCTTGAATTTCCTTTACCTGTATTATATTGGTAGTAGTATATTGGTACACATACATGAACATCTCCCAAAATTGTTGTAGACTTCTTTTAGATTCATTAGTTAGTGGTAAAATTATTCTAATATTCTGACATTTTCTATCCGAAAGATAACTAATTCTTGAATTTTGATATGAAAACTTCATCATCCAAAATAATTTATTTGTACTATGTAGCTTCTTTGGTTAATTTTTGCTTAGTGTTTCAGAAAGTTGTAAACTAATATAACTAACATGCTAGTGACCTTCCAGAGAATTAAAAATATGCATACCTAATAATCGGACCAAAACAAACTGTACACCAAGTGCTAGGGAGCGTTGCTGGTTATTTACACACCTAAAATAATAAGCAATGGTAAATAGTTATAAAAACATTTTAAATAATAATTATATATTATAAACAAAAATCATTCTTTAAATCCAACATTACTTTTACTCATATGAATTATTTTCTTCATTTCAAATTGGATTTTTTTAAAAAGAACAAAACAGTTGTGAATTGATTTCCATTTTTATACATCTGGACAAAAATAGAAGAAATCAGTGCTTACTCTTTGATTCAGATTTTTAATAATTTATACTTACAAAATCAATTTTTAGAAGAGCTTACAGATATATTGCCATATTTTATTTTTGTGGCCCCTATTTCTATCAGGCAACAGCATTGTTGATTTCTTAAAAGCTGTTCAGATCATCAAAAAAAGAAAAATTGCAAACACATTAACCATATTGTTTATTTAGACTCCACCTAAGATAATGTTGACTGTTTACTTTGAGTGTTTTACCTTCCAAATTTTCTCCATTCTGTAAACATTTTCAGATTTCATAACGCTATCAATTATATCATTATTATGTAACATGATTCAAAAGCCTCTGAAATCTAAAAATTATCCCAAAGTCTAAATCAGATATCAAATTTCCAAAAAAAAAAAAGTTAAACTATGTTTACTATCCTCCAACAGAATAGAGTGAATTTTAAAATTTGAGAGTTGGATACTGTGTGATGATGGCAGAAGGAGCATTTGAAGTGGCAATGGGGAGCCAAAGAGCCCTCTGTGTTAAAGTGTACGAGAAGTAATTATCCTTAGAGAGAGTGCCAAGAAATGTATTTAGGAGAAAGATGAATTACAGTAATCACCAGAGCACATAAAAGAGATTTTAGATTCAGAGGGAAAAGGGGATGTTAAAGGTCATCTACTCTACCCTTTCCACCTCCCCTCCTCTTTTTAGAGATGAGAAAAATGAGGCCAAGAATGCCAGTGACCTTCCCAAGTACCTACATAAGTACTAGATGAGAGAACCAAGATTCAAATCCAGGTGTTCTGACTCAGAATCCTGTCATCTTTCTACTGCATCACAGCAGAGTAAGGTCTCACAGGGCACAAAAGAAAGGGTTAACAAAGAGGCAGTGTTATGCACTACATAGAATAGAAGATTCAGAGTCAGAGGGCTATTTTTGAATACAGGATCTGCCTTTCACATCTGAGTCCCTGGGCAAATAATTTCATTTCATCTAACTCTGCTTCAGTTTTTCTGTCAAGTTGGGGGGGGGGAGGGATATGGAACTAGATGACCTTCAAAAATCTCTTCAATCTTGGGATCTATGAGTCTCTGTAAGTTTCTTGAGGGAAAAAATTGTGTTTTAGTCTTTGTGTTCCAGGTGGCTTAAACTGATGATGATTAGTAATTAGTTTACCATAGATAGGGTGGGAGATACACTATAGAGGTGGCAGCAGTAGCCATGGCTAGTCCAGCGGCTTTTGCCTTCACTGCTATCATAACTCCCCTACAAGTACTACCCAATTCAAAAGAGCTGACACAGTATGGATCTTGCATGTTACTCATGGACTTGGCAGGTAAGCTGACCAAGGAGTGTGACAGCAACAGAAGCAAGTGGTGCTGATTGGTGGGAGGGGAGGAGTGTGTGGCACAGCCCTTATGTCATCCCATGCTTTTTCTGGTTCTGGGAGTTGCTGTAGCAGAGGTGCAATGGGGGCAACATTTTTTTTCCTTCCTTCTGATTTTAGGCAATACAAATTCACTTGTTTCCTCATACACATATTTAACATTAAGATGGCTTCAGCTTTCAGGAAAAACTTCATACAGGGTGGCGTAGATGAATTAAAAATACATACCGAAGAATAGCTACAGTAACAGGAGTACCAGCCATAAAGGTAAAAACAATGGTAACAAAGAAAAAGCCAAGGAATAGAGGCAAATTTGTACAGTGGGTTCCACACTTTCCAGCTTTGGCTTCAAAGCTCAAACTTTCTGCAGAAGACATCATTTGTTTTGTCCTTCCAATACAGGAACAGTTGTTGTATGTCTGTGAATATTGTAAACAAAAAAAAAAGCTATGCAAAACTTGAAAAGATGACTGAAAATATATTTTTAAAAATATTTGCAACATTTAAAAAATTATAGACCAGGTAACTTATAAAAATGAAAGATCATCTTATATCAAATCAATCACTCATCATCTAGAAAAGAAAGGACAAGAATATTAAGGTTGCATGAGAAAGGAAAATATAACAATTTTCAGAGAATAAAATGATAAAGTCTGCAGCCTATATAGGCTTATGAGCTTGATTTTTATTCCTTGTGAAAATACTAGAATATACCATTAAACTTATGATAAAGTGGACACCTAACAAAATAAATGGGGTTTACAAGGAAGTATTATAGCTTCTTCAACAATAGGTCATGTTTATTTTCTTTTTTTGACTAAGTAGCTAAACTAGTAGATCAGGAAAATGTGTAGATATAGTTTAGTGGTAGTAGTAGTAGTAGTAGTAGTGATGGTAGTGGTAGTAGTAGGTGGTTAACATTTTAGTAGCTAACATTTTATAGCACTTATTAAGTGATAGACACTGTGCTAAATGCTTTAAAATTACTACCACATTTGATCCTTACAACCACACTAGGAGGTAGGTTGTATTATTATCCCTATTTTACAGATGAAGAAACTAAGGCAAAAGAGGAGCTGCTAAGGCTACATTTGAAACCACATCTTGTTGACTCCAGGCCTGTTGCCCTATCTAACTTTGCCACCTAGATGACCAAACTAAAATTCAGTTTACCTAACTCTTAGTAAAGTATTCGATAAATACAACATACATTGATAAATACATTCATACTAATCTCATGAAAAATATGGGATATGTATAAATTACAAGAAAATCTAAGATGGACTTAGAAATGACCGAATGGATAGATTCAAAGAACAATGAAGTACCCCAAAGAATGCTTCTTGGCCCTTTGCTCTTTAACATTTTTATCAATGATGTAAACACGTAGCATGCTTAGCAGATTTGTAGATAACACAAAACTAAGAGGAATAGCTAATGCACTGGAGAAAAGAGGCAGAGCCCCAAAGATCTGGATGTGCTAGAGAATTGGGCTTAATATAAGAAGAAATTAAGTAGGGAGAAATGTAATGTTTTATAATCACCTATCTTCCTGTAAGCACACCCACCCTTTAAAAAGAATCTAACTTGATCACATAGCATCCCATGCTAGCTATCATAATATAGGCTCCCTTTCTCAGCTAAACTCCATGAGAAAGCCATATACATTAAGCATCTTCACCTTCTTACCCTCTTCCAAACACTCTGCAATTTGGATTTCTACCTTACGATTCAAGTGAAATTGCTCTATCTAAAATTACCAATGATTTCTTAATTGCCAAATCTAATGGCCTTTTCTTGATCCTTATCATTTTTGATCTTTCTACAAAATTTGATACTGTTGATCACATGTGAGCAACACCAATAAGGCTAGAATGATTGGATTATAGCAACATGAAAACTAAAAAAGAGAAATGCTGACAGCCTAGATGAAGACAGTGACTGTGTGGGTGGAGAGAAAAGGACGTACAAGAGATGTCATAAGTGTTTTTTTTTAAAGGCAAGATTTAACAACATGTTGTATAGGCAAGGTAAAATGTGAGCCAAGAGATTAGGATGGCAATGAGATTGCAAAGCTGGGTAACTGGGAAAATGGGACTGGCCTTGACACTAATAGAAAAGTTGGAAAGGGTACAGATCTTGAGTTTTATTTTTGTATTTCATAATAAAGTGAAATATAATTTGACCAATAATTTACTTAATTCAGGTATAAAGTTTCAACCTACTTATCACAACCTCACCAACAGTCTCAATTCTTTTTAAACTTTAAAGATGTCATTAAAGTGAGAAAACATTTCAGGAAACCATAAAGAAGTGCTGATTTTGTGACTTCAAAGAAAAGGGATTTTTATGTTTGTTTTAAGTTAAGCCTGCATTCCCTTAATAAAGACAATTTGTTACTACTAATGTGTTTGCCCAAACACTCACTCAGCTGGCACTAATGTGATAAGATCTAGCCAAGCATCCAAGCAGTTATAATTAGGCTCAAGACTATTGAGAAATACTGTGTAATGATAAAATAAAATAGCACTGAAAAAATTATTTTTTTTACATTTTAAATGGGAAAAGTTGAGAGACACCAAATCAAATCCTTCCTTACAATTCTCATAAAACAGAAGGAGATAGTGGTCACCCTCCGGTTCACTACAACTAGTATAAAATTGGTTTGCTGAGGCTGATTCCATGATAGAAATACTAGAATGGAACTCCAAAAGGAAAAAAAAATGCAAGTTTAAGATTTCATTTAAAAAAAAAACTACCCATTGATAAAAATGGCAATTAGCACATTGTCATTGGCTAAATTAGCAACAATAAAACCTAAAATATTATTAACCCTTCAAGTGTCATGAGTATTGTTTTTTTCTTGAAGGTAGAGGTATATTTCTCTATTTAAATTAACAATGGTGCAAAATGCAAATTTATGCCTTTTTGATTCATTTCCTCTTTTCTGTCTTATCTAATTCTATCTTATTTCATCTCAAACTTGCTTTTCATGCAGAAAGGAAGCCTGATGTAACAGTTAGATAGCTGTCTCGAAGCCAGAAGGACCTGGCCTCTGACACACACTGACTGTGCCATTCTGTGCAAGTCAAGTCAAGGCTCAGTACTTGAGCAATTCCCTAAATTGAAGAGATGGTATGAACATAAATACACAATATTTCTCAGTAGGCATGAGCCTGTAATCACTTGGCAACTTGGTTGGATTTCATCACATTGGTGCCAGTGGTTGTTAAAGGGAGTTTCCTCACCTTTCCCCATACCTGTGAAATCACAGGTTCACTCCAGCTCTGTCTTTATATGAAATGTGCAATATAATCCTTTCAAAACACTCCCTCCATGTATAAAACAACTCTTTCATAATCTATCTTAGAGTTGCCTGGGCCCCTGAGAAGCTGGGACTTGAAAGTATCAGAGACAGAACTGAAACCCACATCTCCTGATTTTGATACTATACTTTCTTGTATACACTATGGCTAGGGTAGGGTTAAGATCAGTCAGAACTATTAAATCCTTACCCATTAGTGATAGGTTGAATTCTTGCTTTCTCCTCTTTTGGAATCTAGTGTTTAGCACCAGTGCCTGGCATATAGTAGGCACTTAATAAATGTTGATTGCTTGATTGAGTTGGGGTGGGAAGTGGAGGAAGGGAGAATAGATATGAGACTTTTTTCTTATCAAGAAAAAAGCAAAAAATACTGGCATGGTTTTGAGGGTGAACTGATAACACACTGGGGATCACCCACCTCTGGGTCTAACTGTAGGACAGTCTGCTAAGATAACTGGCAGAGGTTCAGTGATAACAAATATAGAGTTGCCAGCCCTTGTCCGCTCAGTTGCATAAGGACTTTTAAAAGATAAGGCTGCACAGTTGAGAGAAGATACATGCCAAGCATACATGCAAGGCATACATGCAGTTTGACATTTACCAGTCCTATCCTACCTGTCCTTTCAACTACTTTTGATCCCTTCTCCACAAATTGCATTTCCCTAAATGCTTCCTCCTCCCTCTACCTAACTGACACTCCTTCCTGGTTCTCCTCTTACCTGTCTAACCACTCCTTTCCTTACTTAGTTTTACCTCTTGGCTCTCTACCTCTTATCCTCCTTTTTTAAAGGATATCATCAACTCCCAAATGTTCAAGTACCATCCATTACTCCAGGGCTTGCTGCTGCCATGCTGGCTTGATTACAGAATACAAACTCACCCAACCCACTATACCTACCAAGAATCAGATCAGATCACATCTTTATCAACTTGCCATCTGACCTTTCCCTGTATGCATACTCCCTTTTCTCCATTTATACCTCCTGTTATGAGAACAATAATCAGATCAGCACTATCACTGCTTCTGGAAAGAATATGTTCAGTTGGCAAATAAACAAAATCAAGCAAAAGGCTCACCATTTCTTGCTTTATAATCTCCACAACCTCCCTTTTGAAGTATCTTAATAGGTCTTTGATGATCTATCCTAACGTGATAATTCTAGGCTCCGTGTTACTAGTCTTAATTTCAGATATGTCTATAAATTTCTTAAGCACAGTACAATTTTTAACACAGAAAAAAAATGTTCTTAAACTATCTTAATTGTTCTATCATTTTACGTATTTGTATAAGCCTCCTGCTAAGAGAAAATCTGAAAAGCTCCTGCCCCAACTTTTCCATAAAAGATAATAAAATTGTCCTTGAGATTTAATTGGTCCAAGGGACTAAGACTTGAAAAATTGACAAAGCTTCCTCATTACCTAAATACAGAAGCCTAAATGAGGAGTCAGGGGTTTCTTCAGACTTGAAACATGAACAGGTATACCATTATGGCCACTGTGAAGAAGAGCTGTAGCAGGGGAGGTGCCCTTCTGAATTAATGCTATATCCTTGTGAATGCACTTTACATGCTATTTTGAGTAAACCTATTGCTAAATGTTAGATGGTCTAATTTTATTTCAAGTTTGAACTTGATCAAGCAAACCCACTGGAGTCAATCTGAGCCCAGAGCATTTAGCATTGGTTGGCAGAATGATCGCTTTTGTTGGCCTTGTGGTTGAAGCTGAAGAAGGACAATGAGGATGAAAGAGAATCTTTAGTGATCAGATGCCTTCACATCAGAGCTTTGCACCAGTGGTTGCAGTGTTTCTAGACCCAGGGAATTTTCCAAAATTAAGAGATACGGAAAAATATTCCAAAAGTTGATTTGCTAAGGATAGTGGGGAAGGTATGTGGACAAACCTCTCTATGGTTCATAGAATTTTGGGCAATATGTGACACTTAGAGCTAAAGGACTTAGTGTTTTAAGATGATGAAGTAAACACCAGGTAATTGCTTGGTCCCCTCTAACAACTTGCCCCACTGGAATACAGTGGCATTGTGTAGTTTAAAATAGGGGTTCATTAAGCCAGGTCTATAAACCTAATTTTGTAAAAGTATTTTAATAAGTGTAATTCAATATAATTGGTTTCTTTTGTAGTGGTACTTATTTAATTTTATATCTTTTAAAAACATTATTCTGAAAAAATGGTCCATAGGTTCAAACTGCCAAAGAAGTCTATGACATTTAAAAAAAAAAAAAGATTTATGAACCTCAGCTTAAAAGGAAACATTTTTCCGTTTTCACTCTGAAATGTATGGCATATAACTCTCACTTTATCTCCATCTGTTCTCTGTTCTCTCTCTCTATCTCTCTTTCTCTCTCTCTCTTTCCTCACAGTGAGGGGTCAATGAGGATCTCCAGAAGATTGAGCCGCAGAAGGGTACCCTCCTAGATGCCCTCCCTAACAACAGCAGAAATACTGATTATTTATGTATGGACACTAGAATATATGTATTGGCCTAGAAGAGTCTCTGGCCGCCTCTTCTGTTTTCTTATCTCTTTCCTAGGGAAACAAATAGCAATCCTAAGATGGACATCCTTAGCTGGAGTCTAGTGAGTTCAAGAGATCTCTCTAATAGAGCTGATTGGAAAGCTGTACAGAAAGAGAAGAGGAACCTTCTCAGGAAGAGAAATCTATGCTTTGACCAGTTTGGCCAGAACTCCTTGGGGTTGCTCTAGTGACCCTATGTAGCCATTCCTTACCACATCAATAGAGTGAATAAACAAGCCAGGATCAATGACCCTTTGATGTAAGGGCAGCAAAGCACCCACAATAGCCCTCATTTCTAGTAGAGGAAGGCATCAGAGAGAGAAAAAAGTGCAGACAGGCTCATTGTAGCCCTTTATTCACTATATCTACTGCAAAATTGATTAAAACTCCACCATGCTGCTGCCAGCATAGTACCCAGTGGTCACTAGATGATTTCCCTGGTAGTATTTAGGTGATCAAGGGGTAGAATTGTTGGGAGATAATTTATTTCTGACAACAGGAGAGAGGTGACATTTTCTGCATAATTACCCAATCCTCATGGAAAAAGGGAACAGTCCTTCAGTAGAGGCCTTTAAAGTGCTAAAGATTTAGTTTCCTCTCCACAAGATTTAGTTTAAAAGCCCTGGCTTCCTAGGGAGAGGAAGTTACTGGCTGGTGGGCAGGGGAACACTTTCTTGAGTGGTACCAAGTGAATTTCCATGTTACTCAGACTGCATGCAAGAGGATAGTGACCTCTTACCTAGCTACCTTAAAAGAGATGACCCATGATGAGGGTCAGAGACAATGCCATAAGGGTCATTATTATTATTATAGGCATATAATGTAGGCAATATAATATAGGCAATAATGTTCCTTATGCTGCTCTGTTCATCACATGTTGTTAACTAATATATTGCATATGACATGGACCAGATTATTAAGATCCAGACCTTCATTCTTTCAAAGGGGTAAGGTGAAGTCTGTGGTTTCCGGTCTTGATTTTTCTCCATAGTCAGGCATCATGGACTATATTCCTTCAGGTAACCATTATACTATTTCTTATCTTTGGGTTTATCTTTATGGGTTTTTTTATTTTACCTACACTAAATTCCTTCTCAAAGACTGACTTCTCACATCCCCTAGGTTAGGGGTATCCAATAATGGCCCTAAGGTCATTTAAGTGATTGAAATATCTTTTAGAAGAGCTTTAAGACCTTGCTACCAAGAGGCAGAATGTGGAAGAAGCAAAATCTACTAAGGTCTCTATTGTGTAAACTAAGCTAGGTGTTTGTTTGGGTGGGTTTTTTTGGTCCCCTCCCAGAAAACACAATGAAACTGTCTAAGAATTAATTGGTTCAAGAAACTAAAAGTAAATAGTTTATGTTAACATAACCTCTGGTCACCTAAGGACAAAAGCCTAGCTCTTCACCAGTAAGGAAGGAGCCACACTATGATTTTCAAAAGAATAATTTCTTAAATTTGTTGGACACTCTGGATAGGCTGGTTGATTTTTTGGCTACTGGGGCACACTACACTTTAGGATACTGAAACATGAAAATGAGAAAATGATCTCTGCCCATAAAAAATGTTTTCTCTATAAAATGGGAAGTATTTTTTAGATTTTGTTGTCTTCCTTTATCAAAATAGGCTGGTCTTTCTCGGGGTACATGCTCTCTTGTCTTTTTTTCCTTTTTCTTAAAAAATTTCTCTTGGCAACCTAAGGGGATAACCTATATTTAATATATGCTTGTCACTAGGTATATCATATTGACAAAAGCAGAGATAAGGGAGTGACACCTGACTGAATCCATGCTATATCTTTGCTGAATATCCTTTCCACACTATTCTTAAGTAACCTCCTTTTGTTAGATGTTAGATGGTCTATAAGTGTATGATTTCGTTCCAGTTTGAAAGCTGAACCAATAGATTGGTCTCAGTCAGGCAACACCCAGGACACATAACAATTATGATATCATAATGTTATTCAGAACAAATCCTCACCTGCTAACACTTTAAAGTATATGTATCCCTTTAGGTCTTTTTCAAGATAATTAAGTCTCAGGGCAGAGCCAAGACGGCACAGAAAAGGCAAGGACTCACCTGAAATTCCCCTTCAAACAACTTTAAAATAACTCCTCAAAATGAATTCTGGAGTGGCAGAACCCACAAAAGGCAGGGCAAAACAATTTTCCAGCCCAAGACAACTAAGAAAGTTGACAAGAAAGCACACCTGGCGAAACTAGAGCACAGTTCAGTACAGGCAACCACCCAACAAGATAGCAGCAGTTACCCTTGAAGGCAACTGAATTGGTAACATTGGCTTCAAAGCTCTAGTAAGGAAATCAGACAACTTGTAAGGAGATTAAGGGGTCCCTTTGCTGGCACAGGGTACAAGACTCTGTTACATTGCCCATATGCAGACCTGTGTCACAGTCCCAGGGCAAGGAGGAGCACTAGCAGAACAGAGCTTGTGGCTGTAGGGAAGTAGGGACCCTGGTTACAGTTCCAGGGTAGAAAAGAATGTTTATGGTTGCTTCCAAACCAGAGCACAGACCAGGAGAGTAGTAAACAGATTTCTCCTTAAATTATACCACGTTGGAAGAACTGAACACTTGCAAACCCCTGGAACTAGCTCAGAAAAGAAGCTGTACAAAAAAAAAACCCCAAAGCTTACCTCCTCCACCCCGGGAGCAAAGCACAACTTTATAACATAAAGTTAAAAGTGAAGAAATAGGCTGGGGAAATGAGCAAACAACAGCAACAATAATAAAAATGATAGCCTGACCATAGACAGCTACTATGGTGACAAGGAAAATAAAAACACAAACTCAGAAGAAGATAACTAAGTCAAAACTGCTACATCCAAAGTCTCAAAGAAAAATGAAAACTGGTCTTAGACTCAAAAAGGATTCCTGAAAGAGCTCCAAAAGGATTTTTAAAATGAACTAAGAGAGGTAGAAGTAAAATTGGGGAAAGAAATGAGGATGATGCAAGAAAATCATGGAAAAAAAGTCAACAGCATGGCAAAGGAGGCACACAAAAAAAATACTGAAGAAAATACCCCCAAAAAAAAGAATAGGCCAAATAGGAAAAGTGGTACAAAAATTCACTGAAGAAAAGAACACTTTAAAAAGTAGAATTGGAGAAATGAAGGTACAAAAGCTCACTGAAGAAAATAATTCCTTGAAAAATAGAATGGGGTACATAGAAGCTAAAGATTCCATGAGACATCAATAAACAATTAAACAAAATCAAAGAACAAAAAAAATGGAAGAAAGTGTGAACTATCTCATTGGGAAAAACAATTGACCTGAAAAATAGATCCTGGAAAGATCATTTAAGAGTTGTTTGAATACTTGAAAGTCATAATCAAAAAAGAACTCAGACATCATCTTTCAAGAAATTATCAAAGAAAACTGCCTTGACATCCTAGAACCAGAGGGTAAAATAGACATTGAAAGAATCCATTGGTCACCTCCAGAAAGAGATCCCAAAATATAAACTCCCAGGAATATTATAGCCAAATTCCAGAGTTCCCAGGCCAAGAAGAAAACATCACAAGCAGCCAGAAAGAAGCAATTTGAGTATCATGGAGCCACAGTCACGATTACACAATAATTAGCAGCTTCTACATTAAAGGATCAGGGGGCTTGGAATGATATTCCAGGGGCAAAGGAGCTAGGATTACAACTAAGAATCACCTACTCAGCAAAACTGAGTATAATACTTCAGGGGGAAAAATTGAAATTTAATGAAATAGAGGACTTTCAAGCATTCTTGATGAAAAGATCAGAGCTGAATATAAAATTTGACTTTAAAATACAAGATTCAAGAGAAACATAAAAAGGTAAACATGAAAGAGAAATCATAAGGGATTCAATAAGATTAAACTTCTAACATTCCTATAGAGGCAGATGATACTTGTAACTCCTAAAATTTATTATTATTAGGGCAGTTGGAAAGAGTATACATAGAGGAAGGCATGGGTTGAGTTGAATATGATGGGATATATATAAAAAATACGCTTAAAGGGTGAGAAAGAAGAATGCACCAGGAGAAGAGGAAAGAAAAGGTAGAATGGGGTAAATTATCTCACATAAAAGTGGTATAAAGTGCTTTTACAGTGGAAGGAAAAATGGGCAAAGTCAAGTGTGGGGGAAATGCTTAAAGTTTACTCTCCTCAGAATTAGCTCAAAGAGGAATAATGAACACACTCAGTTGGATTTAGAAATCCATCTTACCCTTCAGGAAGGTAAGAGGGGAAGTGGCTGATGTGAGAGGGCAGATTGGGGGAGGTAGAGGTCGAAAGCAAAACACTTTTGGGGATGGACAGGTTAAAAGGAGAGAGAGAGATAAATAGGGGAGAACACAGGTTGGAGGGAAATACATAGTAATCATAACTGCAAAAAAAAAATTTCTAGCAAGTTTCTCTGATAAGACCTCATTTCTCAAATATGTAGAAAAAACTGAGTAAATTTATAAGAATACAAGTCATTCCCTAATTGATAGTCAAAGGATATGAATAGACAGTTTTCAGATGAAGAAATCAAAGCTATCTGCAGGCATATTAAAAAATGCTCTAAATCAGTATTGATAAGAGAAACGCAAATTAAAACAACTCTGAGGTAGCAACCCACACCAATCAAATTGGGTAATATGAAAGAAAAGGAAAAGGACAAATGTTGGAGGGGATGTGGGAAAATTGAGACACTAATACACTTTTGGTGGAATTGTGAATTGATTGATCTAACCATTCTGGAGAGCAATTTGGAATTGCTCCAAAGGCTATAAAACCATGCATGCCCTTCAACTCAGCAATACCGCTACCAGGTCTATATCCAAAAGATTTTTAAAAAAAGAAAAGGAAAGGTTAAAAAAAAGACCTATATATACACAAATATTTATAGCAGCTCTTCTTATAGTGGCAAAGAATTTGAAATTGAGGGGATGCCCTTCAATTAGGGAACGGCTGAACAAGTTATGGTATATGATTGTGACAGGATATTATAAGAAAAGACAAGCAGGATACTCTAAGAAAAACCTGGAAAGACCTACCTGAACTGATACAAAGTGAAATGAACAGAACCAGGAGAACATTATAAACAGTAATAGCAATATTGTACAATGATCAAGCATGGATGACTTAGCTATTCTCAGCAATGCAATGATCCAAGACAATTCTGAAGGACTTTATAATGAAAAATGCTATCTATCTCCAGAGAAAGCAGTGATAGTGTCTGAACGCAGATGAAAGTATACTTTTTTAAACTTTCTTTATTTTTCTTGTTTGTTTGTGGGTTTTTTTGGTCTAAGTTTTCTTTCACAACATTACTATTTTGGAAATGCTTTGCATGACCACATATGCATAACTTATATTCAATTGTTTGCCATCTCAATGAGGTGGGAAGGAAGGGAGAGAGAGAATTTGGAACTCAAAATTTTAAAGCAGAAATGATAAAAATTGTTTTTACATGTAATTGGGAAAAACAGAACATTAAACATAGATATATGCTATATATTAAAAAAAATTAATGAAGTCTCCAAGGAGTTCATTTAACTTGTCCCTAAATAAAGTGGTACTTTTGTAGGTAGATAGATAGACAGACAGACAGACAGATGCACACAGAGTGCTTATATTTATCTCTCTGTGGAAGCAGAAATTCTATTCCATTAATGACTACTTCAAATGTAAAAGATTTCATTGTTATTTATGAGTCTCTTTGGCTTTGGCTATATGCTCTTGTACTATAATATACATTTTATTCAGTTTTTCTCCAGATTTATATGTTGTTCCATACTAAGGTTTGGAACTATGATAATCTCTCTTCCTAGGATTCTGCAATTAAACATAATGGACCATTAACCGTCCTCCTATTCATGATTTCAAACAGTGACAACTCTGTGGTACAAGTGAAAAGCAGATAAGATAATTCATCTTTCCAAACACCTAGCTATTTATCAACATATGTCTTGAACATTCTTTGTAGGGTAGCATTAAATCTTTTGTATTAGGGTAAATAAGCTATGATCATGATACCCTTAACCATTTTAAACTTCAATGGGTACTCCATCACCTTTCAAGAGAAGATAATAACCCAAAAAGTATCACAAGCAAATGAAAAAAAAAATTATACATGCACATGCACACAAGCATGCAAAAGCTCTTAGTTATTCTCTGAGCATCAGCAAAGGTTGTCAGGGGCTATTGATCAACTTCAGGGAGATTACATGTATTTTTCTTGCCACAGATGTAAGAGAAGCACACTATATTTACTTAGAGAAACATTATCACCACTTTACAAAAACCTTCCCCAATATGGGGCAGAGGTAGCAGGGCTCAAGTTTGGTGACCTCTCTTCTCCAATCTGACATACCTTCAAAGACTTTCTAAAAATTGTCATTTGCCACATCATCTCCAATTAGCAAAAGTATAGCAATGACTGTCATCTGATGTTAACACTAAAATAATCTACACAAGATAAATCACTAATTCTAGACAAACCACAGCATGATTTTTAAAAGAGCAGTTTCTTTCATTTATTGGACACTCTGGATAGGCTGGTTGATTTTTGGCTCTTGGGGCATGTTTCACTTTAGGATAACTGAAATGTGAAAACATGAAAATTATCTCTGTCCACAAATAAGAAGTTTTCTCCATAGAACAAGAAACTCAAGAATCTTTTGGATTTTTCCTCCTATATCAAAATTGGCTGTTCTTTCTTTGGGATAAGCCGTTCCTTTTTTTTTTCTTTTTTTTAAAAAACATTTCTCCTGATAACCTAAGAACAAAATCCTCTCTGTGTTGTAAAAGATTATAATTGGGGCATGGTAGCAGTATATGCTGATTCCTGCTACTAAGAAGGCTGAAGCTGGTGGATCCCTTGAGCTGGAGCTATCCTCACCTATAGGAAGTAGGGCTAAAACTAAATGGGTGTTCATGCCAAGTCTGCTATGAACATGGTTAAGTCTGCAGGAGCATGAGGCCACCCTAAGGAGGGGCAAAACTGCCCTAGGTTAGAAACAGAGCTGTTCAAAGCCAATTGCCAATGAGCAATGGGATTGATTAGGCCCGTGAGTAGCCACTGCCATTCCAGACTAGGCAAGTTAGGGAAATCCAGTATCAAAATTAGAATAAATTATCAGCAATTTCAGTTGCTTAAGTTTTTGTCTTCATGTATTTGAGTGAGGTATCTACTAGTATCTACATTTCTCCCCTGACTCTTAAAATTCTCTTCAAGATTCATCTTAGGCACCACCTCCTCAATGAATGAATGAATGAATGTAAAAAAAAATTAAGTGCCATCTATGGGCCAGGCACTGTGTTAAGCACTAGGAAAACAAATACAAAATCAATACACTCTCTCCTGTCAATGAACTTGCTTCCTAGTAAGACAACACAAATATAATAACATTGCCTACTGAGAGGGTATTTTGAAGTCTCAGACATGGTGAGTAGAATCATAGGACATTTGACTAACATGTCTTTTCTATGCAAACTAGTGTTCATTTTAAATACTATTCCCAGATATGGATAGAAAAGGGTGGCAGGAAGAGTACCTGTGTAAAGTAGCCTGGCATGAGGATGGCTAGAAAGTGGTATAGTGGGTCTGAGTCAGGATATGGAGAACTCTCAACAATCACAGGAGTCCAGGACCCCATAGTAGGAGCTGGAATACCAGACCACGGGTGAAGGCCGGATCAAGTAGACCTGTGATAAATGTGGCCAAAGAGCTGTAAAACCTTCCCTACTTGGACTGTATTTTGCTGAAGTGGTTCTCTTCCTCCTTAAATTTTCCTACAACACTAGACTGATCTCTCCTTTGCCCCTAATTATACTTAGTCGTGGACATGCCATCTCTCACACCCAAACCCTGAATTTAAGCTCTTTGAAGGAAGTGGTTATCATAAGAGGCAGTGTCCCATCATACTAGACTTGGAATTAGTAAGACTTGGGCTCAAATCCTGACTTTCTGACACTTACTAGCTCTATAACCATAGGTATGTGACTAAATATCCCTGATCATCTCTCAGTTTCTGCATCTGTGAAATACCTAGTAATCCCTATAGTGCCTATCACCCATGAAATAATGTGTGCAACACATAATCTAAAAGCTATTCTCCCAATGTCTACTCACATTGGCAGGCTGGGAGCCCAGAGCAAAGCTATAATATCTCTTCTCAAGGTTACAGGGATAGCCTTGATAGGTTTGGAGCATCTTAATAATGTTAAAACTTGCCCTCATTTTAAGTAGTTAATATTTAGTCAGATGTAATTACCTTTTAAAAATGCACTTACTACAATATTATAGTAAGTATACAAAAAGTCTGTGACAACAATGCCTCTTAAGTACATATAGAACCCAGGGGAAAACGTACTCAAAGATAGGGCTCATGTTACAAAGAGGGTAACTCACAGCTCCTGAAAGTCCTTTTTGCTGGAGTTCTTAAGATGTTCCCTTCAGGTATGGTGTGGTTTTCTTTGCAAGGCTTTTTGTAGAGCCTTAAATCTGCCTGTACTCATTTTATCCAGCCTGTCTCTGACTCTTAATGCTGATAACTGTCGTCAGAAATTCTGGAAATACTACTAGGGCATGGCAAGAAGTCTAAAATCCTCTGGACCTTTTGAAGTCCACATAGTCCTCCCAAAGCCAAAGTACAGGGGAAGGGGGATCACTGAGGCCAAAATCAAGGCTCTTCTCCTTCCCCCAATATTACAAGTTAAGAACTTGGCTAGGTTTCTTTTATGCTGAGAGAGGCTTGAATCCGCTCCTCTACAGAAGCCCTGCAGAAAGTATGCAAGCACCTCTCTCAATCCATAGAGACTCCCTATCACATTTAGTTGAAATTCATTGATTGAATTGAGATGCGCAAGCTTTGTCCACACCTGGTCGATCTATAACTGATTGAGATTTAATTGATGTGTGGTCTTACCAGACAAAAATATCTATTTCTTTAAGCAGGATGATGTGACTTGGTTGATTGAATCTATTCACCCCTCTCCTCCTACATATGTACAGCAATCAGTAAACTTAAAAGTTCTGTATAAATGTAAATTGTTTATTACTACATTTCATCTTTGTCTGATTAGCCTAAAGAAAGGGAAGGAGAGTGAGAAGATGACAACTACAGTTAAGTATTTGAAGAGCTGCCATATAGAAAAGGATTAGACTTCCACTTCCCCCATTCCCCACCAGACTAATACTAGTAGTAAATGGATAGAATTTTCAGAGGCAAATTTGGGTACTATATAAAGAAAAAAATTCTAACAATTAGAGATTTTCAAAAGTAGTATAGGCTTCCCTGTGGGTGTAATGGGTTCTCCCTCAGTAGAGATTTTCAAGAGAAGGCTACATAATAACTTGTGTGGTATTACTGTAGGGGGAGGCACTTCTAGTTGGGAATGGGCTGGAACCTCTCCAGTACCTCCCATCTCAAACATTTTGTACTTCTATATATTCAATGACTTGCCAAAATAACTTTACATATAGTCAGCAATTAATACAAAATTTACTTCAATTTAGTAGCTGATTTTGTAAACTCTGCCCATAATTTTTGAGCTGTTAACTTTTTAGTTGAGGCTACAAGGTTTTGAAATTCTTTCTGCCTGCATCCAATCAGAAACTTTTATAAGCAGTTTCTTTAGGAAACATCACACCTAAGGGTAGAGCCAAAGATGGCAGCGTAAAGACAAGGACTCACTTGAGCTCTCCCGCAAATCCCTCCGAATACCTGTAAAAAATTACTCTAAAGAGCAGCAGAACCCACAAAAAGACAGAGAGAAACAAATTTTCAGTCCAAGGAAACCACGAAGGTTGACAGGAAAGGTCTGGTGCACCAGGTGGAGAGAGGAGTGCAGTTCAGCGCACAAGACGCTCCAGTACAGACTGGGCCCCAGCAAAGCTGAAGCGGGCCTCAGGAGACTGAATCACTGGCAGCTGTGGCAGTTTCCAAACTTCTCAACCCACGAATGCCAAAGACAGCTCAGAAGGTCAGTCTGTCTGACCTGGGTAAGAGAAGACGACAGCCCAGTCCCAGCCCCCCAGCAGTGGCAGTGACAGCAGTAGTGACCGCTTCTGGAGCTCTCAGCCCACAGATGGTAAGCAGATCAAACAACTGATCAGAAGGAGAATACAAGGGTCTCTTTGCTGATGCTGAGGCAGAATTCTGTTGCTTTGCCCATACTTGGATCTGGGTCTCAGTCCTGAGTGGCAGTCTTAGGGCAAGGAGGCGCACAGGCATAGCAGAGTCTGTGGCAGCAGTGCACAGGAACCCTCCTCACAGTTCCAGGGCATAAAAGAGCACTTGTGGTCACCCACAGACCAGAGTAAAGGCCAGGAAAAGAGTATACACCTCTCCTTAGATCATATCACCTTGGAAGAACTGAAAACTTACAGATCCCTAGAAGTATCTCTGAAAACAGCTGCACAAAAGCCCTGAAGTTTGGGACAGTACACCCTCCACAGTGGAAGCAAAGCCCCACCTTAATAAAGAGTTAAAAAGTCAAGCAATTGGCTGGGAAAATGAGCAAACATGGAATGAAATTCAGACCATAGAAACTTACTTTGGTGACAAGGAAGAGCAAAACATACAACCGGAAGAAGACAACAAAGTCAAAGTTCCCACCTCCAAAGCCTCCAAGAAAAATATGAATTGATCTCAGGGCATGGAAGAGCTCAAAAGGATTTTTAAAATCAAGTAAGAGAAGTAGAAGAAAAAATTAGGAGAATAAATGAGAGTGACGCAAGAAAATCATGAAAAACAAATCAACAACTTGCTAAAGGAGACCCCAAAAAATGTTGAAGAAAATAACAATTTTAAAAATAGACTATACCAAATGGCAGAAGGGGTCCAAAAAGCCAATGAGAAGAATGCCTTAAAAAGCAGAATTGGCCAAATGAAAAAGGAGGTCCAAAATCTCACTGAAGAAAACAATTCCTTAAAAATTAGAATGTAGCACATGGATGCTAATGACTCTAAGAGAAATCAAGAAATTATAAAACAAAATAAAAAGAATGAAAAAAAAAACAGAAGACAATGTGAAATATCTCACTGGAAAAACAACTGACCTGGAAAATAGATCCAGGAGAGATCATTTAAAAATCATTGGACTACCTGAAAACCATGATCAAAAGAAGAGCCTAGAGATCATCTTTCAAGAAATTATCAAGGAAAACTGCCCTGATAGTCTAGAACCAGAGAGCAAAATAGAAATGGAAAGAATCCACAGATCACCTCCTGAAAGAGATTCCCAAAAGGAAAACTCCCAGGAATATTATAGCCAAATTCCAGAGTTCCCAGGTAAAGGAGAAAATATTGCAAGCAGCCAGAAAGAAATAATTCAACTATTGTGGATACACAATCAGGATAACACAAGATTTAGCAGCTTCTTCATTAAGGGATCAGAGGGCTTAGAATATATATTCCAGAGGTCAAAGGAACTAAGATTAAAACCAAGAATCACCCAGCAAAACTGAATGTAATCAATGAGGGGGGAAATTTGACATTCAGTGATGTAGAGGAATTTAATTTATTCTTTTTTCTTTTTCTTTTTCTTTTTTTTTTTGGTGAGGCAATCGGTGTTAAGTGACTTGCCCAAGGTCACACAGCTAATAGGTATCATGTGTTTGAAACTGGATTTGAATTCAGGTCCTCTTGATTCTAGGGCTGGTGCTCTATCCACTGCACCACATAGCTGCCCCATTTAATGCATTCTTGAGAAAAAAAAACAGAGCTAAATAAAAAAAATTGACTTTCAATTACAAGATTCAAGAGAAGCATGAAAAGGTAAACAGCAAAGAGAAATCATAAGAGACTTATTAAAATTGAACTGTTTATATTCCTACATGGAAAGATGATATTTGTAACTCATGAGAACTTTGTCAGCATTAGGGTAGTTGGAGAAAATATAAATATAGACAGAGGGCACAGGGTGAGTTGAATATGAAGGGATGATATCTAAAAAAATAAAATTAAGGGGCAAGAGAAGAATGTACTGGGAGAAGGGAAAAGGTAGAGGTGGAATGGGGTCATTATCTCACATAAAAGAGGAAAGTAAAAGCTTTTACAATGGAGGGGAAGAAGGGGGAGGTGAAAGGGAATGAGTGAACCTTACTCTCAATGGATTTGGCTTAAGGAGGGAATAACATACACCCTTAATTGGGTGTGGAAATCTATCTTACACTACAGGAAAGTAGAAGGGGAAGGGAATAAGAGTAGGGGAGGGGTGATGGGGGGGAGGGAGTAATCAGAAGCAAACATTTCTGAGGAGGGACAGGGCCAAAGGAGAGAATAGAATAAACAGGGGTCAGGATAGGATGGGGGGAAATATGGTTAGTCTTTCACAACTTGCATATCAACAAATGACTATTACGGAAGTGTATTGCATGACTACACATATATAACCTATATCAAATTGCTTGTCTTCTCAATGAGGGTGGGTGGGGGGGACGAAGGAAGAGAATTCGGAACTCAAAGTTTTAAAAACTAATGTTAAAAAAATTTTTTACATGTAACTGGGAAATAAGATACACAGGCAATGGGGTATAGAAGTATATCTTACCCTTCAGGAAAACAGAAGGGGAAAGGGAAGGGGATAAGAGAAGGGGGGGTTGTGATAGAAAGAAAGGCAGATTGGGGGAAGGGGTATTCAGAATGCACACCATCTTGGGGTGGAGGAAGGGAAGAGATGGGGAGAAAATTTGGAACTCAAAATCTCATGGAAGTGAATGTTGAAAACTAAAAATAAATTAATTTTAAAAAAAAAGAAACATCACACCTCTCTGGATTATTTCTGTCTGCCTAGAGCAGCTTATCCTTAATCAAGTTGGATTCATAGATTATGTAATTTTGTTCTCTGATATTCCAGGTCTGTACTTCTTTTGTTCAAATGTTGACAAAAAGAATTAAAGGTCATTTCACAGAGTAAATGTCTTTCCGTGTGCCCTTAGGGTAGTTTCACCTGTTATTGAAAACTACATCATCTTCTCAGGTTTAGTTTTAACGGTGTAGTGCTAATGAATCTCACTCTCCAAACTGAAACCTTCGATTCTCTCTCTGTCATTAAAGCTGTCATTCTTGAAGATGCTTTTGTTTCTTTTCAATTTCATATTAAAGTTCAAATCTTATTCCTCTAGCTGCAGGTTAAATTCTGCTTAAAATATTACCAGGTATTTTTATGAAATCACTTGGAGTTTAAAATTTATATATTGTTGCAATAATTCAGTTTCTAGTTGTTCAACTTTCTTCCCTTCAAATGAGAGGTTGGGCTCTTACTTTTTCTTTCAAGATTTCCTTATTTTTTATGAGGAATTTTACCAAATTCAACCTTTCATATAAAGAGTATCAACCTATCTTCCCAAAATAAAGTGAAGGTTATATACCTATACCACTTGTGGTGTAACTTGTAGTTTTTCATTATCTCACTAATTTTCTGTAATACGTGTATTACATCTATAATGTTTTCAGCCTCTCACTGTTCTTTGCATTGCACGTAACTAATTCATGCCATCACTGATTTTTACCATATGTAACTTCAGTTCAAGAAATATATAATGAGTATTCTCTCCATGGGTGCAGACTGTAGGTCATCTATTCCTGCCCATCCTGTGCAAATCTTTTCTGTCTTCCTGCAAATATTCCATATGGGACTCTACCTTCTAGACCTCTTGATACTGCATGGATAAAAATGAAATATGCAGATTGCATATCCTTTGTTCTCACTGAGACTTTTTTTTCATTCTGCTCATATTTCTCAGTAAATGACTTTCACACTTCTCCCGGGGAACTCCTTATTTGTAACATGTGAAAGCTATTCTACTCATACCCCTCAACTGTCCTTTGGGTGATCTTCAATTTTAAGTTAAATTTAAGGAGTTGTTTTATGGAATATGCTTTGTAAATATAAAATATTTTGTGAATGAGTTTATATTATTATTACATCTGTTTCTTATGCTTCCTCAATGCTTCAGTGGACCTATGATCTAATCAGTGTGGGAATTTCTTTTCACATTGGTGCATCTCACAACATAACTAGGCCAATTTACCCTGTTTTACTCTTGTACATTCCCTCCCATAAATCCTCTCACCAGTTTCTTGTTATTTTTTATAAATTTTTATTGATCTATACTTATCATTTAATATTCATATGGCTTGGTATAATCCTCCTGAAGGGGATTGGGAGGTAGACGGTGGGTGAAGTCTGCTTAGTAAACCAGGGAACAGTGAATGGATAGTGGTATGCAGGGTATACCCTGGTTGCAACTTGGGCTCTGTGACATATTGTATGAAAGAGGTCTAGAACCTCTTAGCTGTCTTTCTAAAGATGATCCAGACCTCTGACACAGACTGGTGATATTGTTAAAGATGCTGTCTTTTAGTTTGTGAACATGATAATCCCAGTCCTTACTCCTGACCATTTTCATAATTTTCACCTCAAACTATTGCTTCTGCTTTTATATCCTCACTTTTTAAGAAGTGTGTTTGTATTCCTTGAAGATTTTAATTTTTTTTTGTATTAGCTTCTTTTCTACTTACTAGAATTGTCCTAGTGATAGAAGGCCCTCTAGAAAAATTGTGGATCCTTACCATCCAAGGGATGGGATATGTAGGAATTTTATTTGCACTACTACTTCCACAGACATCTTACTGCTGCTGTCAGTGACTCTGTCAGGGATGTGTGGGGTGCGTAGGTACAAAAATGGGGAGGGGCTGCTACCTCTATCATACTGTTGCTAGTAGTAGAGTGCCGTTGCTGAGTCTAGTGCTAGAGCCTCCAACTTTGTTCCCACTCCCTCACCTTCTCTTCCTTGACAGACCCACTCACTGGCTCACAAACTGAATTATAGAATAGAAAGATGGTAGCCCTAGTGGTTGGTGCTAGGCTGGTTCTTTGAGGTAGAGAAATTGACTGTATAAAAAGATCCAGTTAAGTAGGAACTGAGCTCTTGCTGTCCTCTGAGGAAATTGTTCCAAATCTCACTGACTGGTTGTTGAGTGTGCTGTGACTTTGGAGGATGGATATAGTACTTTATTTTGACTTATTATCCTTTTAAATTGGTTCCTTTTCCTCTCGTGATAAATTTTTCTTAACTAGATTTTGTAATCCCCAAATGACTTATTGAATTTTAATCTTGAGCATGAATTATTGGGCAGGACAAAGCTGAGTCTAACCTACATGAGTGACATTTTACCACATTTCCAAAATAAGTATCTCAGGACTTATAATAACTCCATAAACACACTTTTTAAAAATCCAATCTACCTTACACAAAGATTATAATTACAGTTAAGCCCTCTATTATGATGTTCTAGGCCTATTCTCCTTTTATTTATATTTTCTACAGCAACAAACTTCCCTACATTTTTGTGAAGTTATATAGTGGGAAGAGAACTGCACTAGGAAATGAGGGACATACATTCTATTCCTGTTGCAACTAACAAGCTATGTGACCTTGGGCAACCTTTTTTTTACTATTTTTTTCAATATTAAATGAGAAATATAGCCTAGATGATCTCAAAGGTTCTCTTCCAGATTCAAAAACCTATGATATTTAGTTAAAGTGGTCCAAAAATAACCTACATTTATGTATTTCTATATGTAATTAGATCTTGATCTTATTCATGCATAAAATTTTTCCAATGGCACAAAGTCAATTACATTCTATTCGGTAAACAGCTGGAAGCACTATGACGATAGGCATCATGAAAGATCACCTTTTTTTTATCTTCTTAACCAGTGCAAATTATGCATATATATTTCCATAAATTCTCCATGGATGATCTACTCAATGTTTTGGAGGCCTTCTTTCAGGACATTTGACATTTCTAAGGTGCCAGGGCAGAGCTCAAGCCTTCCTCCCTCTTACTATGTGGCCAATCACCGTTTTCCAATCATAATTTTAACATCACTCTCTATACACTGGTCATCATTGAGGCAATATGCCATGGTCCTAATAATATCTATTAACCATCTCTTCAAAACAATATACAATATGTATATTATGTATTTCAAACCATATTCACTATTTTGACAAGATTACATTATGGATATAAATGGAACTTGTTCCACTATTATCCCTAGTTATTTTTCTGCTTCCTTTGTAAGAACTTCACTGTTACCTATCTTGCATTCCTATAGCCTACTTTTTTTTTCAGGGACTACACAGATCCAGTGAATACATCCCAAAATTATATTCAAAATTCCCTGATGAATTGGCACTTTCAAGTATGTGGAAGTATGAAAATACTTTTTTCCTAAAAAAAAACTCACTTAAACTTTTCATTCTAGAAATTGAGATTTTTTTTAATACGTCCAAGAGTCTTGTAATATAGCGCAAGTTCCAAATTACTAAAGAATAAAATGACTTAAATTTTGTTCTAAATTTCTTGATTGGCAATGTTAAGGAAAGAATTTTGATGAAGTTAAAAATAAAATGTAAAGTCAGTTTGAAAGCCTCAAATCAATTATTTTAATCTATTTTTAAAAAATATGGCATGATATGCTGAAACTGAAAAATCACTATGCTTGACATTGTCGGGGATTCAAAGATAGTTTGAATGCAAGAAACAATACTTATTCCCAAAAAGAGGAAAATCAAATCTAGTTTGGGACATAAGGCACTGTGAAAATTTTTGTACCTATAAAATATTTAAATACCAGCTTTAGGCCAAAAAAACAAGAAGCTAATTAAATACACTAAGCAAAAGCCTCATTAAAAAGAGAATAATTACTTTTGAAGCTTAGATTTTTATTCTTTTTCAATCTAAAATGTTTATGTTGATGATTGTGATGCACACAATAAAATATTACAGTAGATTAAAGAATGAATCTCTTCCAGAAGTCTCTAAAATGTCCTAGGACATGATGGAATGAGCACAGCATCATCTTCACTTTAGGCTAGAATGGTCAGGGAAAGCTTTTCAAAAAGCAAGATATGAGCTAGGGCCAAAATGAAAAGAATGTGGATAGACAAAGAAGAAGTGGGGAAGGTATTCATAGATTCATAAATTTGAAAAAAAAAACCAACACGGCTTAAATGTTATGTACTTTACCTACATATCCCTTACTGTAGATAAAGTCATAAAGTTACCTTTGGCTGGCTGTTGGGTACTGAATTTTTGCAGCCAGCAATGCAAGGAGAAAAATACTGGACACCGTCTCTTCCACAAACAGGAAAGTAAAACGAACCCAAGCAGTTGCAATTAACATTACAAGGGGCTGTCAAATTTCCCAGTTCTCCTGTCCTGTAAGAAACAAATTAATATAACCAAGAATCTATTTGTAACAACTAATGAACGGTTAAAAATTAATCTTTCCAGCAGTGGATTCATTACTTAACAATCAGGCCCACAGGAATTCAGGCTAAATAATGGATGACTGGCATGAATCTTATTCAAGGGAGCTCAGTGTTTATGCTTCCGCTCAGCTAATGATATTTTGTACATATAATGAAAAGCCTTAGATCACAAAGGTAGTCTATACCTGGGCATTAGATGTGTCTATTAATAAAACAATAACAGTAACAACACACACTGATCAAGTATCTTCTATGTGCAATGTATTGTTAGACAAATCTTTGCTATAAAATAACTTACACGTTACTAGGGGAAGCAGACAAAAAGTTATCAATGTTTAACTTGTTTTAACATACCTGCTCCATGTATTTTCTTTTCTCTTGGGCTAGCTTGTTTTGAAATTAAGAAGCTGAAAATTTGGGCTTATGTAATTTATTATGTATGCAGAAGTACTTAACAATAACCTTTGACAAGAAGAATGGTGATGAAACAAAGTGGGAATAGGAGGGAATTAGAAAACTAAAATGATAACATAATTGTATTTAATTAATATTATTTGTTATATCGGTTTTAGAAATACTACTGGCCCTGAAGTCAAAGATCTAAATTCAAGAGACAGTTTCCTCCCTTGGGCAAGTCACCTAACTTCTACGGAGACATTGCTTGCAACAATTACCTTACAGGATTGTTTTAAGAGTAAGATAATTTACATAAAGTGTTTGGTAATGGTAAAGCTAAATAACATATAGACTTTCCTAAAAGTTGGACATATCCATTTGCATAAGCTTTAGAAGGAAAAATTAAACATTTCCACAAAATTCATTAGCCAGGCTCACTAACCCATGTGAGATATTCAGAACGATATGATGAGAAGTTCAGCAATGAAGGCTGAAGATATGTACTAAGTGATGGGGATACAAAAAAGAGGCAAAAGAAAGCTCCTGCCCTCAAGGAGCTTAAAATTGAATGAAGTAGCTTAGATATAGAGCTGGAGGGGATCTAAGAGTTCATCTACACATAAGCCAGCAAATAGCCCAATTCTATCTATCCATGAACCATTGTGGTACTAACACACTTGCCTACTGTACAAAAAGAGATCGAAAGATTATATATACATATATACATACATATATATATATATATGTATGTATATATGTATCAAATTAATTAACCAATATTTTTATTTACCAAGTGCCTTCAATACACCTAGGCACAATATATTCCCAAATGAATGTTTGTTAACTAAAAATAAGAAATGGTACTTAGTTTCAAGGAATTTGCAATCTAGCTTATTAGTGAACCATGGTTTATCACATACTATAAAAATAGTAACTGTGATTTCTGTTACTCAAATGGATCTGAGGAAGGTCTCTAGCATATTGAATGAATCTTCTTTCATGAACTAATCAGAAGATGTAGAAAAGAAATATACAAGATGATCAGTCACTGGCCGGTTGAGATTTGCTTTGTTGGGGGAGACCACACCCAAATTTAGGATAGCACAGATCCATTTGGGCTTTTGTAGTTGGCCTTATGAAAGCTATGTCATGGGGGAAGCTAGGTGGCGCAGTGGATAGAGCACTGACCCTGGATTCAGGAGGATCTGAGTTCAAATCCAACCTCAGACACATAACACTTACTAGCTGTGTGACCCTGGGCAAGTCACTTAACTCCCATTGCCCAACCAAAAAAAGAAAGAAAGAAAGCTGTCACTAGTCCAAGACTTTGTCTACTAAGCCAATTAGGTCTTAGGGATTATTTTAATACTCCTTTAGTAAAAACTAGCCTCTATGTCAGTTATGGCTACAACCACTAAATGCATTTGGAAAAACAAAAGTGAGAACATAATTTACTGGTGGAAAGACCCTCTCTTTGACAAAAGTTACAGAAAAAACTGGAAAGCAGTTTGGTAAAAACTATGTTAAGACCAAATCTTAGAGAACAGACAAATAAGCTAAAAAATGGATGAGAATAGAATATGAAAATAAAAGATCATATCATCTTTAAAAATCAGTAAAGGATGAGGAAGTACCTTTCACAGCAATGGTGATAATATAGTTTTTAATGAAACAAGTAATAAAGGATATAAAAATTACAAAACAGACAATTTCACTGCAAGCTACGGATTCTAGGAGGTGGAGGAGAATAGAAAATACATTCTAAGCATGGAGATAGAAGATGGAATGTTATATGCAGGGTCCATAAAGTGGTATAATTTTTCTGGAAAATAGAACACAGAAAGATTAATGGGCAATAAGCCTGTAAAGACAGGATGGAGTCAAGTTGTGACTTTGAAAGCCAAATACAAGTTCATATTTTATCACAGAGGCAATTTGGAGCCACTCTGGATAATTGAGTAGGGAATGACATAGTCAGACCTATCTTTAAGAACATCAGTTTGGAAGTTTAGTGTCAGGGAGACCAATTAGGAAGTTATTGCAATAATGTAAGGTGAGGAAACCTAAACTAGGTAATGGACATATGAGTGGAGAGAAGGAAAAGGTTTTGAGAGATATCATATAGGTAGAATTAATAAGGCTAGGCAATTGCTAGATATGAAGGTAAGAAGTGGTCAGAGAGAAAGATTAGAAGATGATTACTTAACATATTCTGCCACAAAATATGTGGGGAGGGAGAGGACTGGGATAAAGCTATTAAAAAAAAAAACCTAGAGGCTCAATAGAATATTGTCACAGAGTATCCAACTCCCCCTTAAAAAATGAAGTGTTAGGAGGGAATCAATAGTCAATGTATCATAGGACTTGCTTCATCTTAATTTCTCTCCTTGCCAGTGTTCAACACACCTAATGGGGGATTTTTTTTGTCATGATAATTTGTACAATCTCCTCCAGTTGGAGGAATGAGGCAAATCCATACTCTGATGGTTTCTGCATGTCATAGAAATCATTACCCTGGGCTCTGGGTTTTCAAAGCTATGCAGATTGATCATGAGCTTGTCCATATCTGACTAAACGGCAAAGAACATTTGTCTGTGTGGTAGAAGGTCCAATCTAAGATAGAACAGACTGAAGTTAGCCATCAGGTTATAAAATTTTGTCTTAGAAATTTTAAAAGACCCTACACTTGAAAAGAAAGTGATCTCCTTTGGTAGAGAGAGGACCCACCATGTTGAAATCACAGATTCTTAAAGTGCCAAATATGAAAAACTTCTAAATTTTTTTTTGGGGGGGGGACAATTGGGGTTAAGTAACTTGCCCAGGGTCACACAGCTAGTAAGTGTCAAGTCTTTGGTCTGAGGCCAGATTTGAACTCAGGTCTTCCTGACTTCAGAGCTGGTGCTCTGTCCACTGTGCCACCTGGCTGCCCCCAAACTTCTAAATTTCTAAAGGACACAATAGGAGAAATGCAATTTGATATAGAACAGGTTGAATTTAGCCAATAACCCTTTGTAATACTACTTTGTAGTACAGCCAGAATAATCCTTTGTAAAGTGGAGGATATCTATATACATGTGTTTATACATTACATCTTCGAGAGAAGAAAATATTTCACTGATTTAAAATTATGAATTCTTAACCATTTTGCTTTAATGTTTAATATCTAAAGTGAATGCATATATGAATACATGTAATTTTGGATTTGGGCACTGAATAACAAAAAAGGAATTAAAGCATAGTTACCCATTATATGCTTCAGAGACACCAGCAAATGGCTCATTTCCACATTTAGCAAACAGAAATATGAAACTCAATACAAGAGATAGTAGTGACATCAACAGAGAAAACTTCATAATGTTTTTGCAAGCCATTTTGAATTTGGACACAATGACACCACCCAAAATTTGCCCCAGTGCTGCTCCTGGAATTAAAACAACTCCTGCAGAGAAATATGATATCAATAGTTAGAAAAGAAAATATTAACATACCAAACAATTCATGCTAATAATTGGGAAACATAAAAACAATTATGAAAATGTGATCTAACAAGTCAAAGCATTCAAAGAATAGGATTTTAGTTATACAAAGATGATATAATAGTTTATATTGTGGTTGTTGTTTATGCTATGAAAGCTTAGATAAAATGAAG
This sequence comes from Phascolarctos cinereus, assembly GCF_003287225.1. Classification (NCBI taxonomy): domain Eukaryota; kingdom Metazoa; phylum Chordata; class Mammalia; order Diprotodontia; family Phascolarctidae; genus Phascolarctos; species Phascolarctos cinereus. Next base: position 285,636,107 of record NW_027555847.1, on the reverse strand, counting down.
ATGAATAATTTTTTTATAATAGAGTGATGTATTGTGGTCCTTAATAATTTGGTTTTTAATATTCAGATACTTTTATTTATGGTATGGCTCTTTTTGTCCTAGAAAAGCTATGTCTCCATGACTTTAATCTCTATAACCTATAAGTTGCCAAGACTAAGTAATCTAAAGTTCTACCACATATATAATTAGAAAAAGAAAAATCAGTTAAATGATGCTATTTGGAAAAGTAAATAAAGAATAAAGAAACATTACCTCCAAGTGTAGCTGCAAAGCTGGATGACAATCCAAACTGATTTTCTATATATTTAGACAAAAACGTAGCAAAGCCAGTACTAATCAAAGCTTCTGTAGCAGTAGACATAGCTAAACACATAAATACAGGATTTCTCAGCAAAATCTAAAGAAAAATAAAGTAAAAATTAGAATGTAATAAAATAATGTATTGCAATAAAGAGAAAACTTGAAAAAGGAGCATTGTGAAAAGGCAGTTTTAACTAAGCATATTCTAACAAATTTATAAAAGCTAAGATTAGTCCCCTTGTTTTAAATACAAATGTAGTACAGCCAAATACCAATTTTTTATGCACTCATATACAAATGATCTAGACTGTCTTTCTCAAAAACTCTCATCTTCTTCATCACCATAGCGACTGTGGCATCAATGTATTCAGTGAGAGTAATAGAAGGGGAAATAGCTCCCCAAAAGCAAGGAAGGAAGGAGAAAGAACAAGTATTCATTAAGCATTTTAATATGTGCCAGGCACTGCAATAGGCACTTTACAAATAGTATCTTATTTTATGCTCACAACGACCTTGCAAGGGTGCTATTATAATCTCCATTTTACAAGTTGAGGAAAATGAGATAAACAATGGTTAAATGACTTGCCCAGGGTTACCCAGCTACTAACTGTCTAAGGCTGGATTTGAACTTCAGGTTTTCCTAAGTGCTCAGTGCTCTTTCCACTGTGCCAGGATTTGCAATCTAATTTACATTTTTCACACTCACCTGAAGTTTCTACAGAACTGTTGCCAGTTACATAAACTTGAGATTTAGAAACAAATGAGAGAAGAGGAAGTGAAGGATCCAATTGTATACAGCTTTCTCCAGGAATTTAGCCACAAGAGTGAGGAGAAATGTGGGAAGAGAAACAATGGGGATGGTAGGATTAAGTGAGGGCTTTTCCTCATACTTCATCCCACCAAAAAAAAAAAAATTAAGGCCATTTTTCCAAGAGTTTCCTCTTCCCCTTCTCATCTCACTTGGATGTCTTCCCCCAAGATTTCTTCTTTCACTCTTGTCTCATATGAAGAGGTGGTCCATTTCATTACCAAAGTAAATCCCTCTCTCTCTACACAGAACTCTTGATGTCATTCCATCCCATCAACTATAAGAGATTACCCTATCAGTCCCATTCTCTCTCCTCTGTCTCCCTACCTAGGGGTTCCTTCCCTTTTGTCTATAAACACACCCATGTCAAACCAATACCTCCACTTCCTTTCTTAAACACTCTACAATCTGGCTTCCAGCTTCAGCATTCAACTGAACCTATTCTTTCCAAAGTTACCAATGATCTTTTATTCGCCAAATTTCTTTTTTCTCATTCCTCATCCTTCTTCATCTCTGTGCAACATTTGATATTGTCGATCGCCTTTTCCTCCCGCATACTCTCTTCTCTCTAGGTTTTCAGACCCTGCTGTCCTGGTTCTCCTTCTACCTGTCTGGACCACTCTAAGTGATGCAGTGGATAGAACACTAAACCTGGAGTCAGGAAGACTTAAGTTCAAATCTGGCCTCAGACACTTAGTAGCTGTGGGACCCTGAACAGGTCATTTAAACTCTGTTTGCCTCAGTTTCCTCAACTGTAAAATGGAAGTAATAACTGCACCTACCTCACATCAAATGAAATAACCTTTGTAAAAGTGCTTAGTCCTGTGCCTGGCACATAGCAGGCACTATATAAAAGCTTAGTCTCTTCCTCTGTCATTTATTGGATGTTCTTCCAGGTCAAGCCCATTAATTACTGATGTCCTGCAAGTAGTTGTCCTTGGACCTCTCCTTCTCCTGCTATATTGTTTATTTAATGATCCCCTCATTTCCCATGGGTAAAATTATCATTTCTCTACAAATGATTCTCAAATCTATTTATTGAGCCCTTACCTGTCTCTTAACTTCCATTTTCATACCACCAACCTCCTACTGGACATCTCAAACTGTCTTGAGCCATGGATGTCAGAAACTTAATACAGCCAAAACAAAACTCATTATCTTTGTCCTTAAAAGCCTCTCCTCTTTAGAATGCCCCTGTTCCCACCGAAAGTACCACCATCCTCTCAGTCACCTAGATTCACAACCATAGTGGCATAGTCAACTCAACTTTAGTGTCGTACTTCAGTAGTTCTATATTATCAAGTATTCAAATAGAAAATCTTTTTTAACTTTCAAATCCACAACCTGGGCCCTTCCTAGCTTTCCAGTCTTCTTACACTTTACCTCACCCTAAACTGGAGTTTATGCAACACTGGAGTTTATGTTACTCCTCTCATTCCAACTTTCAAGTTGATGTATTTAATCCAGCTGTCAATCATGATTGGAATATTCTCCCTCCTCACCTCTGCCTCTTGACTTCCTTTAAGACTCAAACTCAAATCCCACCTTGTGAAAGAATGCTTTCTTTTTCTCTTCCTCTACCTCAAATGTTAGTGCCTTCTTTCTGGAATTACTTCCCATTTACATGAATATACCTTGCATGTACGTAATTGTTCTCACGTTTTCTCCTCTCCGTTAGAATGTAATATGTTATAAGAGCAGAGACTGTATTTTTGCCTTTCCAGCACTTAGTACTGTGCCTGGTACACAATAAGCACTTAATAAATGCTTGTTGACTGACTCTCCTCCCTAATACATTTCAAGCATTTGCAAAAATAATCTTTTTAATGCCCAAGTGTGCCCATGTCATTACTCAACTTCGAAACCTACATCGTCTCCCTAATATTTCCACATCTGGATGAATTCATGATCTTACTCATGTGGGTACTTCCTCCACTCCTACAATAGGTTCCTGTCCATGTTTTTACATAATTTTTCCATTATAAATCTATTACACAATGCATTGGGGAATCTTTCTGTAGTTTAATAATTCATGAATTCCAGTGCAATATTCTGGATGTCCGTCCAGATTCAGACTACGTAGCTAACCCTAATTTTTTTTTCTTACAATGATATTATTGGTAAAATGCTGCAGGTTATTTAAAATTAAATATATTTTTTATTTCCTTTTGTCTCATCTGCAATTCTGATTCTTCAAAAATCATGGTGAAATATAGGAATAATAATAACTTTCCTATATAGTTTAAGAAGCACTTTATTCACAATAGTTTTGTTAGAAAGGTGGTGCAAGTTAGGAAGGTGGTTGTTTTTTGCTATAGACTAGTAGAATCAACATGGGGAACTTCCAATATTGAAACTTCTGATGATGCACATTGGTAACTTGTCTGCCATTATATCTACATCTATCTACAGAGACATGTACAGACATTGGTTATATACTCATGCACAGGTGTGCATATAATCTATGTATATATGTGTTTTGTATGTATGTATGTACGGTATGTGTATGTGTGTGTGCGAGAGAGAGAGAGAGAGAGATAGCCATGGCAAACGGACACTGAGTTGGGCCAGAACTGAACAGGAGAGGCGCCTGGGTTGCCCTTGAGTATTTGCAAAGTTCTTTTAGTAAAGAAGTTAAATTATGCAAAATTTCAATTTACCTTAAGAGAAGCTGGAAAATCTTTAATGCTTTTCCCAAAATTCTTGTCTGTAGTCTTGGTGTCACTTTCATTCTGATGGGCCTGAGAAATTTTTCCAGCCTGTATTTCTGCTGTGCCTGCATAACCAGAAATGTATTTTATACCACATGTATGGTATACAGCTTTACTCTTTATGCACATCATTTACTTTAAAATAACATACCCTATAACAAATGCTTAATTGCTATGAACCAATCAGATACTTTGGAATAATCCACAGCTCTAACCAAATGAGTGGTATGCATCATCTAGGTCAAGGGTGAGGAACCTGTGGCCTCAAGGCCATATGTGGTCCTCTAGGTCCTCAAGTGCAGCCCTTTGTATGAATCCAAACTTCACAGAACAACTTTCCTTAGGAGCCTCCCAAACACTGAGCTAGCTCTGGCAATGAATGCATCAACCTCATTATCAATGTGCACATCCCTGGAAAGTATACTACTAAGGCAAGTTAACTTATCCACAGCATCCAAAACTTTTCCATTTGCTGTAACTGATGTTTCCACATATGGATGGTGTGGTAGTGGCTGATGGAGCACCTGCATTTTCTTGGTGTTAATTGTTAGGCAAAAAAAAAAAAGAAAAGAAAAGGAAAAAGAAAAGAAAAGAAAAGAAAAGAAAAGAACATTAAAGGAGGCAGCTAGGTGGTGCAGTGGATAGAGCATCAGCCCTGGAGTCAGGAGGACCTGAGTTCAAATCTGGCCTCAAACACATAACACTCACTAGCTGTGTGACTCTGGGCAAGTCACTTAACACCAATTGCCTCATTAAAAAAAAAAAGTTAGGCCAAAATTAGCACAAGCAGCAGAGAATCGATCCATACTATTGTATCTCAGCTTCAGAGGCTGCATTGAGTGCATAATCATCTACAAACAGAAAATCATGCACCAACATTCCATCCACTTTGATCTTGGCTTGCAGTCTTTTCAATCTGAAGAATTTACTATCAGTGCAGTAGCTGACTTTGACACCAGGGTTTATCCTCATTGAAATCATTTCCCTCAATGCACATCACAATGCATTCATAACTATCTCCTCTGGGCAACTCTTGTCATATGCACTCATAAATCTTATATGGAAATGATAAACTTATTGGGGGGGAGGGAGGACATTCACCCAATGCACTGAAAGCCTTCATTGATATTTAGTGACATTGTATAAATACTAATTGAGCATGAAACTTACTTTTTTAACTATTCTTTCTTCTTGGCTCATCTTCCTCACTCACACCTCTAGGCCACAATAGTGTGCATTTTCCTGACCTCATTCCCTTACAATCCATTTCCTAGGCAATTACTAACTATCAGGAGTAGAAATCAATTGAAAATCTCCATAGTAATTTAATGAATATTCACTGCATTAAATTGAATCTTTGTATATACTTTTCCCGATTTTCCTTACTTCTCCTTGCATCATTTCATATAGTATATCTTCCCTTTGATTCTCTGTATTCAGCAAAATCATTGTTTCATACATTCCATTATGATATCCAAGTAGAAGCAAAAAGAGCCATAGATATAGGGGAGCCATCAAAGGACAGAAAAAGCTTCAAAGCCAAGCTCCGGTGAAGAGTGACAGAGATGGACTTAAGAAAGAAGCAAACTCTGAGAGCATAGCAAGAGTGTCCTACACAGCAGGAAGACAGACTCAAGGGTAGCCACATGAGGACTCTATGAAAAGAGAAGGATTTTCAGACTCTGAAATACCAGGAATTGTGAGTTATCCCCAAACTTGTATCATTAACCTGTGTCTCACCATCACTGTACATAAAATTTGAGCTCACCCTTCCCATGGATGTTGTGTGTAATTTATGAAAGAAAAGTTTAGTAATGACCATCCTTGCTATGCCATTTAAATAAATGCTGTCGATAAGAGCTAATTATTGTTAATAAGAAGCACAGTGGAAGTGAGCAGAACCAAGAGGACTTTGTACACAATAACAGCCACGTTATGTGATGACTAATATTGTTAAACTGAACCCTTCTCAGCACTACAAGGATCTAAGACATCTCCAGAGGCCTCAGGATGGAAAATGCTGTCCACATCCAAGGAAAGAACTATGAAAACTGAATTGCTATCACTTATTTTTACCTTCTGTTGAGTTTTGTTTTCATCTTTCTGATGGTTCCTCCTATTGGTTTTAATTTTTACCTTCACTAATGTGAAAATATGTTTAATAGGAATGTAAATGTAAAGCCTATATCAGATTGTGCACCATCTTGGGGAGGGTGGTAGGGAGGAAGGGGAAGAAAAATTTTCAACTCAAAAGCATATGAAAGTGATTGTTGATAAATCAAAATAAATTAGTAAAATTTAAAAAAAAAAAAAGAAGCACAGTGGTGGGGACTTAGTAGGACTAACTTCCCAAAGGTTTATCCTTAGAACTCAAGTACAACATTCTATTCACAAATGTCTTTTTCAGGTTTACAGCATATATCATTGGAATTGCAATTAAGCTGCTTTGTTTTTGGAACATATCTTGATTCCTTCTGAGATTTTCCGTGGTCACAGAATAGTTTTGTGCCATTTGAATGATCTTTTCTTTATATTTGAAAGTCTCACTCCTGACATCTGCAAAATGTGCTGCTGATATTAGAATGGTTAAATTTAATCAGGATGTGTCTTGGAATTTGAAGAGGGGAATTTTCTTTTTCAGGACACGATTTATGGGTTCTGGACACTGATGCTTTGTTATCTGCATTAAAAAGTTCTTGCATTATTTCTGACATGATTTTTTTTTAATTGACGTGTTCTGTCTATGGTCCTTAAGTTGCAGCTGCCCATAACATCTTCAAGATCAGTGACTTTTCAGGGGCAGCTAGGTGGCACAGTGGATAGAGTACCGGCCCTGAAGTCAGGAGGACCTGAGTTCAAATCCAGTCTCAAACCAAACACTTGACACTTACTAGCTGTGTGACCCTGGGCAAGTCACTTAACATCAGTTGCCTAAAATAAATAAATAAATAAATGAATAGATGGATGGATAAAAGATCAGTGACTTTTCATTTATAGAATTTATATATCCTTACAATTTTGTTGCCTTTTATTTCTTCTACCATTTGTTCTCCATTTCAGTTTATTTGTGTGCCATATCTGTTGATCTCTCACCTCTTTAGATTGATTCTCCACTGTACATTTAATTTTTTTACAATCCATTGAATTCTTTGTTTCAAAAAAATTCTGCATTTAGATGAAAATCCTATTACTTATTTGTTTCTGATTTCTTCTCTTATGAAATCCATTTCACTTTTGAATAACTGTATTCCAAGCTCTCTTCAGAGTTCAGAGGACATTGTATTTTATCAGGCATTTGGTTCACTTTCTTCTTCTTCTTACAATAATTGCTAAAGAAGCTTTTTGCTGTTATTGAGGAATTACTCATCATCTTTTCTGGTTTTAGTATCCTATGTGGTGAGATTTATCTGCTTATGTTCTGGGCTTTTATTGAGGATTTTTCTCTTAGTTATTTTTAGAATTTTGGCCTTTTAAAAAATTTCTCCAGGGGCAGTTATGTGGCATAGTGGATAGAGCTCTGGCCTTGGAATTAGGAGGACCTGAGTTCAAATCTGACCTCAGACACATGACGCGTTTACTAGTTATGTGACCCTGGGCAAGTCACTTAACTCTGATTGCCTCTGACAAAAAAAAGGGGGGGGCCAAAAAAAATTCCTCCCTCACTTTCTGGCCTCACTTTTTTTTACAGGTGGGCATACCTGCAAGGCTATGTTTTAAGGTTGCCTGAGCCTTCTTACATTGGGGAACATACAGTTCACAAGCCTAGGTCCCTGATCTAATAATCCTCAGCAGGGATAGCCCTGGCTTCAGCTAGATTCCAGTCTACCTTTCTTCAGCACTGACATAGCTGTCTATGCTGGTACTCAACCTCAATTTCTCCTTCTGTTCTTCTCCTCCTCTTGAACCAACTCAAACAGAATTTGCCCCCTGAAGAGGGCTAAAGAAAGATTATCTGAAGTCTTAGGAGTCCCTAACCTGTGATTGGGATCTAATCAAAAGGCAGCACATTTTAACCCGCTTATATATCACTTAAGCTTCATGTGGCTAGGAAGCTTGTTTAATAATGGAAGCAAGAGGAAGGTGTATTCTGGCAGAATCTCCACAGCAGCAAGAAATCACACTATCCTTTCCTTCTTCCACTTCTCACCTACCTGTGAGTTATCTGGTTCCTCTGCGTCTGACAAATGGAGACTGGTAGATGAAGGACACTGAGTGAGCACTTTAAAATCAGAGTTTTGGGGAAGGGTAGAGCCAAGATGGCAGAGCACAGGCAGCAACCCAGCTGAACTTCCTCAACATTCCCCTCCAAAGAACTTATAATAATGCCTCAGATCAAATGCTGGAATGGCTGAACAAGTTGATTGTGATAGAGTACTATTGTGCTATAAGAAATGATAGGCTCAGATTCTTAAAATCTAGTCAATGGCTGAGATTTACTCATACAAGTGTCACAAATGTTCAGATTCCTTAAGAGTCTGGCCAATATGGCAAATCTTTAATAAACCTTGTCTTTGGCTGAAAGGGAAAAAAAATGATGGGGGTTGGGGGTGGGTTCAGGGAAAAATAAAAAACATGGCAAGACCTATATGAACTGATGCAAAGTGAAGTGAGAACTGCAAGATCATTGTGCACAGTAACAGCAATGCTGTGATGATGATCAATTGTAAAAGACTTGGCTACTCTGATCAATACAATTATCCAAGACAATTCCAAAGGACTCATGATAAAAATAAAAATGCTATCCACCTCCAGAGAAAAAACTGATAAACTCCAAGTACAAATTTGAAGTATAACTTTCTCACTTTATTTCTTGTTATTGGGGTTGGGTTTTTGTTTTTGTTTGGGGTTCATTTGTTTGTTTAGTGATATGGCTAATATGGAAACATTTCACATGACTTCACATGCATAATTTATATAATTTTGCTTGACTACCTAGTAGGTGGGGGAGGAATGGGAGGAAGGGAGAGAATTTGGAATTCAAAATTTAAAAAGAAGGTTAAAAATAAACACATTTATTAAAAATAACAAAGAATTAGAGTTCTTCAGTACTAATTCATGAAGGCTTAGTGAAACTATGTGACAAGTTTGTCTTCTTCCTACTATTGATTTAGCTGTTCTACATTTAGAGCACCATTTCTTTTTTTTTTATTTTTTTTATTGGTTGAAAGAGATGAAGTGGCTTAGAGAAAGTGATTAATCTATCATTTTGTTGGATGTGTCAACAGTACATTCATATTCTCTTCAACTTGATGAACAGACTTGGGAGGGAGATGCTGGAGGCACAATTGGAAAAATGAGCTCCAAAGAGTTGGCTGGGAGAGAGACTTTCAAATAGTTGATATATGCCCTTGGATTCACAGACATATACGAGTTAACCATATCATGCTCCTTGAACTCCGGGATCATGTATCTACACAGTGATGAGAGGACCTCTCCTGGGTGAGATTGTTCCCCCTCTTTCCTGGCTTGAACTGAGACCTGATCTCATCTGAGTTCAAGAACTCATTTAATCGTATGTACTCTCTGTAATATTCTAAGTTGTAGAACTTCTCTGGTTTGTCTTTGCCCTTGTGCATAGATGAAAGGGTTTGCTCACTATTTGATATGTGTGATGGCCTTTTCTGTAAGTGTTTAGTGAAAAAAGATAAACTGGCAAGTTTCAGATAAAGGTTACCAAGACCTATTTATCAGAGTTTTGTTCTGAACTCCTAAACTTCACATTCTTAGTATAGAGATATTTGAGTAGTTGGTGGTAGATAAACATGATACTCTTCCTGGAGATAGGAGAAAATCACCTCTGAAGCTGTCTTAGGTCCTGTCTGCCCCTTTCCCTTAGCTAAGGTATTGATGGTACAGACATAATCCTCTTCTTGTTTTCCATAAAATGTGATAAGATCTCAGATTACATCTTCATGCCACCCGCTAGAAGCATATCTTATTACACTAACCTCCCACCCATCCACTGTCACCACACATGTGCACGCACTGGATTCCAGGGATAAATGAAGAGAAATAAATTCACTAATGGAAGTTTGGTATACAATTAATTGTGTTGCTTTATCTTAGAAATGAGACCAAGTTTTACAAATAACACATGTTTCACAATAATGCCTATAATACTCATACCATGATCTTCATACAAATAGGAAACTAAGTTTCAGCATGGAAGGCAGAATGACTTTTCCAGTGTGGTATAGTAGCTAGTGGGCCAGAATCAAAGCCATGAAGATCAGGGTTCAAGTTCTACTTGTGACACATACTACGTGACTCTGGCCAAGGCACTTAACTTTTCAATGCACCAGCAACTTTTTAAGTCTAGAAGTTATGAGAAGGTGCTAATCTAGTGACAGAGAGAGTTTCTTCATCCAGGAATTTCTTGTACCAATAAAATTACAGATCTACTTCTTATTCCTATACTTAAATAAATATGCCTGCTCTAACAATCAAGAAAATCTCTTCAGTTTAAAGAACCACCTTTGAACACTTACCTGGCAAATGTTTTGGAAAGCAAGAAAAAGGCAAAATCAAAGACCATGCCAGGAACCAAGACAAAATGAACCCAATCCACCATGCACCCAGCCAGCGAGGATCATCTTCATTGATAAAAGCTCTTTAATGGGGGGAAAAAAAATAATTACTTCTAGTTTCTTACTAGAAACATACTTAGTATAATTACAGTTTTATAAGGTTTTACAGTGAAAATGACTACAGTAAAATTATTCATAAAGAGAAAAGGCTAAAACTATTGCATTTTTAAGTGACTAATTTTTTGATGTTCCAAAAATATTTAAAGAGTACAAGCTCTTTAAGTGTTGACATTTCAGTGACAGAATTATACAAAAGTAAAATATCCCAAAATAGCTATCATATTGACTTGAAAGTAGGCTGAATTTTCCCCCAACATGGCCTGCAAAAAACCTATGTCTTATTAAAGGTTCATCATCAGTAACATGACTGTTCAGAATCAGACTACGTTCATAGAAAGGGATTTTAGCAGCCATGTAGCACAACCTATATGTGAACACTGGAATCTCCTTTCCATACATCCAAGTGGTCATTCAATGTCTGCTTAATTAAATACTTCCACAAAAGAACAACCCACTACCTCTAAAGGCAGTGCATTCCACTTTTGCACATTTCTATTTGTTAGCAAATTTGTTCAAACATCTGATGTAAATTTTGCTTTTTGCAAATTCTATTCATTGCTCCTGGTTCTTCCTTTAATGTCAAACACAATCAATCTAGTCCCTCCTCCACATACAATCTTCAAATGAGAGAAAATAGCTATCACATCCCTCCTGTCTTTTCTTCTTCAGGCTAAACATACCCATTCCTTCAGTAATTCCTCATCTGACAAGGAATCAAGGCCCTTCACTATCCTGGTTTCCCTCCTCTGAATACTCTCCACCTTATCAAAGTACTCCTTCAACCATGGCACCCAGAACCAAACACAATATGACTGATAAGGGCAGAGTAAAGTAGGAGTATATCACACACACACACACACACACACACACACACACACACACACACACACACACATTCCTGGAAACTGTGCCTTTGTTAATACAGCCCAAAATCACGTTCGATTTTTAAGGTGGCCACAGCAAGCTACTCACTCTTATTGAGCTTGTAGTCCACTAAAAACTACCAGATCTTTTTAACAACAACTGCTAACTATGCCTCCTGTCATACTTGTGAAGTTGATTTTTGTACACAAATGTAAGACTTTAAATTTATCCCTAATGAATTTCATTTTATTAGAGTTAGCCCAATGATGTGGCCTAATGAAAATTTTGAGGGGCTTCCCTGACTATATCATCCATTATGTTATGTATCCTTCCCAGCCTTGGGTCACATACAAATTTGCCTTCTGTACTTTTTTCCAAGTCTTTTAGAACAAAACAATGCACACATGAACATATATTATAAATTCATCATTCCTCAGTCTTATGCAGTCTCCTTTGACTTTTGCAGTTTGCAGTGTTGATAAGAGTGGTAGAAAGGGGGATAGAGAAACTAAGAATGACATAGTTTTTAGACTGAATCTCTTATTAATTTATACTTAGGTGCTCTAAATATGAGATCCCTGTCTAATGACCAAATTAGACATGTTACAAAAGGAACTATATTAATATTGGTATTTTTGCTATACAGAAAACAAGAGGGTGGAAGCAAAATGCAGTTAGTAGAGTTGGTTTTCTCATGCTCCTAAAGAAACAAGTATTATCATTTCAGGGACAACTATACAGCTCTTTCACCTTATAATGAACATAAACATGACTTATTGGGGGAAAGAAAAGTCTAACAAGATTAAGAAAGGGAAATGAAAAAATTGAACAGGAAAGATTTCTGGCAAAATAATTATTAGTGAGGAGAAAGAGCCATTTCACCACCTTATTTCAATGATGTGATAAATCTGTGATCTGATCTATGTACGTATCCCTTCTAATGGTCTGAATCATAACTTACCTATACCTTCTCATCTTAAGTGACATCTCCATGTGTTCCTATAAATGCTTCATTCATGAAAGAGGCTTCTTGACATTAAATGAATACCAGTGGAATAAATGAGCTATCCATCACTTATTCCTAACTCTTGCTAAATTACCTGCCAATCTCTCTTCTCATAATACATCTCTCAGATGATATTCTTTTCACGGATTGTCCTGAAACCTCATTGATGGTGTTTGATCCTGCTAACCTCAAACAATGTACCACTCCATTGCTTTTTGGGCAACTTATAACTTTAATCCTTTGGAGACTATATTCCATGACTCACAGCTATAGAACAATACCAAAAAAAATGGGCCTTATGTTCAGGAAAAAACATAGTCATAAAAGTATGCAATTTCACATTAATCCAACCTGCTCTCTTCATTCTTAATTCTGGACCACAATGATTGTCCACCTGCTACGTATGCCTAAGATTACATAGATAGGTAGATAACTGAAAAAGCTCTATGAGTCATCAATCCAAGTTCATATAGCTCAGTTTAGTTAAAATAATGAGATTTATTAACCTATGTGCAAGGCACGGTGCTATGCATTGAGAATAAAAAAAAAATACAAACGAAATTGTCCCAGCCCTCAAAGGAGTTGTGCAACATATATACACATAAGGAGATACAAAGAATAAACACAATAAAAGTAATCTCAAGAGGAAGGTGATGATGATAAAAACTGGAAGGATTCAGAGATGCCACATATGAGAGATGGCACCTAGTTTAAGGAAACTAGGTGGAAGTGAGAAGTTTCATTCCAGACACAGGGAAATACCTATACAAAGGCAAGGAAGCCAGAGATGAAACTTCATTTACAGTGAGCAACTAAGAGACCAGTTTGACTTGAATAGTGAGTATGAGAAAGGAAATATAAAATAAGCCTAAAAAGATAGATGAGAACCAAATTGTAATAAACTTTGATTCTAGACTGAGAATGTTATGTTTTATCTTAGAAGCAAAAGGAAGACATGAAGACTTCGGGGGATTAAGGTGATGTGGTCAGATCTGTAATAGTCAGAAGTTGGCAAGTTTGAAGGAGGGATAGGTTTGGGGACAAATATAATGAGTTGTCATGGAGATGTTGAGATGGAGATGTCCAGAAAGTAGTTGTTAATGCAGGATGGGATGAGAAATTAAACCTTTTTATAGATGTGGGTGTCTACTTTATTGAGCCCTTCGAGGCTTAGGAGATTGTCAAGGGAGTATAGAGAGATAAGAAGAAAAAGCCCAGGAGAGATTCTTGGGGGATATCTACACATAGTGGGTAAGAGAAGAATGTTGATCCAAGAAGGGGGGCTGCAACATATTGGGAAAGCTGGTAGAAAAAGAAAGCAGTGTCATGGAAGCCCAGAGAATATCCAGTACAAAGGGGAGAGTAGGTGATAAAGTCAAGAGTTGCACAGAGGACAAGTAGATTGAAGACTGAGAAAAGGCCATTAGATTTATCAGTAAAGCAGCCATGAATGCTTAGAACAGAAGAAAGTTTGGAAGAGACTGAAAAGTGAGTGGGAAATTTTGAAATTGAAACAATGAATGTGGAAAGCCCTTTCCAAGAGGCTAGATCAGATTGGTAAAAATGTAAAAGTAAATGTTAAAAGCTGGAGGTATTATGAGAAGATCAGCATACTAATGGATGAAGCTTGATCAGCATACTAGTTGATGGAGCTCTGAATAAGTCCAACTATTCTAGAAAACAACTAGGATTCACAACATTCCCTGACCCACATACATATATCTTTTAATCCAGTGGCACCACTACTTAGCATATAACTTAAGTAAGTCAAAGACAGAGGAAAAAGTCATATACATATACCTATATACATATATACATGTACATACATACAATATAATATATACATATACATATATATATATATAAGAATTTAGAGCAGTAATTTCTGGGGTGGCAAAAGACTGGAAACAAAATGGTTGCCCATCATGTAAGCATAATTAATAGTAATGAAACATAAGAAATCACAAATATGAAGAATTTAGGGAAAGCTTGGTAAAATAAGCAGAACCAGGAGAACACAGTGACCACAATAATGTAATGGAAACATTAAAAATCCTCACAGCTCTGATTAATGCAGTGACCAAATGTGACTTTGGGCTTCTAATGATAAAACCTACCTCCTTTCTCTAATGATAAAACCTACCTCCTTTCTCTCATCAGACACCGCCAATGAATATTTGTTTTTGTTTAGCTGTACTTCTTTGTTACAAGAGATGGCTCTATAGAGAGGGTGAGTCACTGAGAAGTAAAAGTGATTTTTTTTAAAGCAGCAATTTTTTTTAAACTGAAGAGCTATAGGATGAAATTGGAAAGGATCACAGGAAGGGTTTTTTTTTCTTTGGTCACCAGAAACTAAAGATGAGAGAGAGAGGAAATAAGAAGAGATGGAAAGGAAGGTGAGGGAAGGAAATTAAAAGGATAACCTTAGCCTTAGGGCTAACTTGATGAAGTTCAACTTCACCAAAGACAAGCTTAGTAGAGCAGAAAATAGAGAATCCCAAAGCAGAATTTTGATGAATGGAGCAAGGAAAAAGAGGGAGTTTCCAAAAATGAACACTATTTACCCAGTAAAAGGATAACTGAAGTCTTCTCTTGAATTGGATAAGGGAGGATATAAAGAAATAAGTTTGGGATAACTACTTCAAGAGTATAATACAAAGTCAATCAGGAAAAAAATAAAAGAATTATTATATAGCAATGAGGGTCAAATTGAGATGAGATAGCATAAATTTATACTGAGCACAGAACAGTTATGTGACTTTCTCCAGGAGCATTCAATAGAAAATTAATAGGAATGGAGAAGATAAGAGAAATCTAAAATAAATGGTGGGGGTAACCCAGGCCTAGCATTTGATAAAGTGACATGGTCTTTAACCCAAGAGAGAAATGGATTCAAGGGAAGTTGATGGTGTTTGAAATTACTGGTCAACCAGAGAGTCAGGGCTATGAAGGTGATAAACTGAGAGAAGACAGAAGCATGGAAGAACCCAGAAACCTTGGTGAGGATAAAGAATAAATTTTGTGAAAGTGAAGTCAAAAAAGAGAATAAAAAACAGAAAGTTAAGTTTAGAGAAGAAGAATTTCAGAAATCATTAGTAAAGAGATGAAAGTTGTAGATGATGATTAGATCTCCTTGAATAGCTGAAAGCAGATGGAAGAAAAAGGTCATAGGCACTGAGAATGATGATGAACTTGAAGGTCAGGGTGTTTGAGGGGACATTGGCATGTATATTTGTTTAATTAATTTATTTTGATTTATCAACAATCACTTCCATAAGCTTTTGAGTTTTAAATTTTTCTCCCCCTCCCTCCCCAAGAAGTAGCACGATCTGATAATACATATACAGTCCTATTAAACATATTTTCACATTAGTGATGTTGTAAGTAAGAATTAGAACCTATAGGAGGAACCACCAGAAAGAGAAAACAAAACACAACAGAAGAAAAAGAAAATAGCAAATAGTATGCTCTGATCTACATTCAAACTCCATGGTTCTTTCTTTGGATGTGGATAGCATTTTCCATCATGAGGCCTTTAGATATATCTTAGATCCTTGTATTGCTGAGAAGAGTTAAGTCTATCAATATTAGTACCTAACTGATTATGTTAT
This sequence comes from Phascolarctos cinereus, assembly GCF_003287225.1. Classification (NCBI taxonomy): domain Eukaryota; kingdom Metazoa; phylum Chordata; class Mammalia; order Diprotodontia; family Phascolarctidae; genus Phascolarctos; species Phascolarctos cinereus. Next base: position 285,620,160 of record NW_027555847.1, on the reverse strand, counting down.
TCCCTTCTTGAGCCAAATCTGATGTGAGGAAGGTTCAAACAATGCTCATCTCCCTCCCTTCTTTCCCTCTGCTTGCAATAGGTTTTTGTGCCTTTTCCTGTAATGTAATTTACCCTTGTCTGCCTCCTTCTTTCCTTTTTTCTCAGTATATTTTCTTAGATCAGATTAATCCACTTACTTGGATCCATTTGTTAAATGATTAAATCCACCTGATTAGATTTTTTTATCATTACATCAAAATCAACTTATACTCACCCCCTTTATGTATACCCCTTTAGCATGGTATAATAACAAATTTAAGTCATAAAGTATAAGAACAGATAGAATTGGATAAGAAGACTGAGCCTACCTTTATAGAGGACAGAAACTGGATTCACTCCCTTTTTCATCTCCTACCCTACCTTCTTTCAACTCTTAGGAAAAAGATGACCCTCTCAGGATAAGCTCATCATTTCTAAACTCACCACCAAGCTGCTAACTCAACCCTTGATTGACTCCACTTCCCTCAGCCTCTTCTCCCTTCTGATTGGAGGGCAGAGTACCAAACTCCTCCCAATGCCTTGCTTTAAAGAGGGCAGAAACTGCACTCAGATCATTCTACTTTTCATCTGCTACCCTGAATACTTTCAACTCCATGGAACAGAATGCCTCCTGCTATCCCATCCTCCTCCCCACTTCCTACTTCTTTTTGTGTATTGCCTCTCCCCTTTAGATTGTAACCTCATTAAGGGTAGGCACTAGCTTTATTTTTATTAATTGTATCCCACTTAGCAGAGTGCCTAGTCCATAGTGTTGGGTTATATTGTATTGGACTAGGACAATTAGAAATTAAAGGATAGTTGGAAATAAAGGATGCAGTTTTCCAGGAGATCCAGGTTTCTATCAGTATAAGAAGATGCAGAAGTTGTAAACTGAAGAATGAAAAAAACAAATCTATTAAGAGTAGAATGGGTTCAATAGAAGGAAAGGACAGAGAAAGCTATGTATGCACTATGGAGGGACTAAAGTTGAAATGGATAAGAATGAAAATGGGAGGAGAATGAGAGGGGCAACAATCTTTCCTTTAGCCTGCATTGCCTCTGAATCATGAGGACAGAGAGAGCAGAAATAGAGAAATCATCTATCATTGAATAAAAACCAGTTGGTCATGGCCTCTCCCAATGCCTGGATCACATAGCCTCTGCCTCCCAGAGATCTAGGATTCTCCCCCACCCTCCTCCAGCCCCCCACCCACAATATGCTGTGAAAAGATGTAGACCCTTGGTTCCTTGATTTCTGAGTCTCTAAAAGCCAATCCTCATCCTTCCACCACCACCTCCAACTCTCCCCACTGCCTCCCCATCACCATCCCAAAACTGAGACTCAGGACCTGTGATTGCTAAGAGTATCCTTCAAAATAGTCTGTCTATTGCCCTGGGCAAGAGAGGCTGAGGCCTCAGATACTACTCTTCCCCTCATAGGAGGACCCCTGCTGCCCCTTTAGCACCTAAAGGTATAATCATAGTCTGGAAAATTCTTCACATACTAGGTTTTTCTCTCGTAGATAGTTAAGCTGAAATTTTTTTTTGAGTAATTATGTATCCTATTTAGAAAGCTTTGAAAAATTCAGAGACTTGATGCAATAAACACAATGTCATTAACAAATAGGTACATCTGGAGAATCTCACCATCTTTAGGTAACTCTGCTTCAATTAATCAACTCAGTTGGACTTCTTCCATGAGAGAATCAAATAGTGCTGGTAGTTATATGTCTGTCTCCCTGGCATTTATCTCACATGATATTAAAACATGGAATTGTCAAAGTTACCTTTTTACATCTTTACATCTTTCAAAGATCTTGTGTGACTTTGACACATATAAAAACTTTTTTGGTTTCAGTCCGCTAATTTGAATGCTTTTCTACAGTGAATAAACAATAGGCATAGTGAAATCTCATATTCTCTATATTTTTCAGTCAATTGTGTGACTAGAATGACATAATTTATTGTAGAATATTGTTTGAATGCCTTACAAGAGGAGGGTAGAAGATTAAGTTTTAACTCACATGACAAAAACATCAAGAAGCAATGGAGGAATAAGAAGCTGAAAGAAAGCTGGGCACAAGAACCAATTAAGTCAGATCATCTCAAGAACAGTCAAGGATAAAGATAAAAGGAGAGCAAACACAGTGGGGGGGAAAAGACCTGTTTAGGTTTCCATAACAACCTTTTTTCTCCATTGATGGCAATGGAGCCAACACCTTTAGATTCTAAGATTAGTTTCCAGTGTGCTGCATAAGGAAATAGAAATGGCACCAATGAAATGAGGATGTATAGAATTTTAGCCAGACCAGAAGAAATATACATATAGATGGTTTGTTATTATTGCTGACAACATTTAGAGGGTACAGAAGCATCAAACTTCATTGACTATATTTAAAAGAGAGGAATATGCCAAATTACATATAGATGGATAGATAAATAAAGATAGGTAGTATTTTTCCTGAGAAAATGTCATCAAAAAATACCAACAAGCTACTAATTCTCTAATCTTCTAATCTCTCCAAATAGGGCTGATCTACACAGGTACAGTAAGAATCCCTGGTGAAAATGAAAAAGAAATAGGTAAATTTTTGTAAACTATATTCTGTAGGTCACACCTTCCTAGTTATACAACTGACTAAGGTACAGAGTAGAAGTCCAGCCATGTCCTTCCCCTGCCCAAGAACCTGCTCTGATTCAATATTACCTCTAGAATAAAATAAAAACTCACCAAATTAGAGTTAAAGCCTAAATTTCTAGATTATTTCACATGACTCTCCTTCATGAATTCTCCATTCCAACCTAACTGCTTTGTTTGATATTTCCTGACTCAGCCTGTATTCCATCTCCTTCCTCTACTATACCTTTGCATAGGCTGTCCTGTATGCCTGGAATGCACTGTGTCCTTCCTTCTACCTCTAGGAATCCTTAGCTTCCTTTCCAGCTCAGTTCAAAGTGTCATCTCCTATAGGAAGCCTTTCCTGATGCCCCTAGAAGTTATTTACCCCCTCAAATTATATTGTAGTTGCTTATGTTTGAATATTGTATTCTTGTACTCCTCTAGTAGGATGTGTCTTTTAAAGGCAAATATGGGGGGATGATTGGGGGGCAGGGGATGGAGAAAGAGGGTTGTTTTGTCTTCTTATGCCCACAGAATTTACTATAAGTTGGGGCACAGGCTTACATGTATTTGAGAAATTGGGCAGTTTTCAATGACTTCAAGCTTCTACTTGAAACCAAAACTCATCATTTTAAAACCAATATTCTTTTTGGTAATGTTATATAGCATCAAATCACAGAATATCACAATCTCTGAAGAATCAAAACTGCAGGTCACATGAAGGGATATGGAAACACTTGGTGGATATAAATATGCTTCAAGATATTATCAATGACAAATTATGTACAAGAATGGCACAAAATCAAAGAGCTATATTATAGGAAAAGTGGGTGGACTGGTCATGCAGTGAGAACAAAATTGAACAGATCTAGTTGCTATACTAGAACCCACCTAATGATGAGCAACCTGGACAAAATGCCCTTAGCATGCTGGGAGGATACTCTGTACAAGGAATACTTAGGTGATGACATAGATAAAAATGCCACAAGAAAAGAATAAACGAATGGGCCAGAAACCAGTCATACTGAGAAAGTGTACGGTTTATGATATCAACACTTACAAAGAAGTTAAAACATTAACGTTAAATATTAAACATTAAAAACATTTTTTAAAGTTTCAAAACACATTGGCTTGCCTTTTCCCCATATCAGCATCTATATAGATTTTTAGCAGCTGTCCTCCCAACACATATCCAATAGCAGGGCCTAGGACTGACATAGAAAATCCAATTCCTATAAGAAAAGAAAAAATAGAACATGAAAATATTTCTAAATTTTCTTTCAAAATGCATAATAATGTGAAGAATATTTTATGGTAGAGAAAGTTTGAAATTGCATGGGGATTACATTCACAACAAAAATAGATTTATTTTTACTTTTTGTTTCATACACATCACTTTCAAAATCACCCTGAGTTTTAATAAATTTGTTCAATAAACAAGCTGTTAAGCTGTAGACATAAGGCCAAAATAGCTAGGAGACGTAAATGTGTGTGATGCTCATGATTTCAAGAATTTAGCACTGCCTTTGCATCAGCCCATAAATCTAAGATATTACTGTGAATGATGATTACTTTCTCTGTGTTCAGCTATATTTGAAGAGAACAGCATTCTTTGAAAAACTCTTTCACATGAAAATACTATTCTTTACATCTGTATCAATCTATGTAAGTCTACATCTGTGTTGATAGATCTATACCTATATACATGGTCAGATGTATTGATAGAGATAAAGAGATCAATAAAAATACATCAGGTTTCTGTTTGCAAAGCCTAGAGATACGGTTCAAATAAAAGATTCAGTAGAGAGTTTGTCTCCCCTAAAATGTTTGGAGACATGCTGGAAGGTCCAATAGTTCTGCACCAAAAACCCAAGGAAGAAAAATAGGGAAAGAAGTGGTGAAACAGAGACGAGAAAAGAGAAGAGAGAGTTAAGGGCTATCAGGCTCTTCCTTCCTGCTAGCCTCACTAGTGGCAACCTCAAATACAGCCTTCCATCTGCCCTGTTGAGGCCAAAATATATTCTCATTAGAGAAGTCCCTCTCACAACAGTGGGCTGCTGTTTCAATACAAACAAAAAATTCATAAGGATATTTGGGAAATTGGAATATATGCAAGAAAATATAGTATATAAAAAGGGATTTTAGGATATTCTTAATTAAACTCTGAGGTACCATCCATCATTACATCAGTGATGTCCATCATCTTTTAACGTAACTAGAATTCAACAGATTTTATATTAACTAAATAGTTCTCAGGAAATATCTTTTTTATGTTATGAAAATTCATAAATTACAAATAAAATTTAACAATTATGCAAATTTAGTTTAATGGGAAAGATCTGCCTGAAATATTTCCTAATACTTATGTATTTACTTTGTCTACAATGCAAATCAAACAAACAGCCATAATGGGTCAATTATTTTAGAACACAAATTCACCTATATAGAGAGATGACTTATGCGTAGGAACACTGTCATCAATAAAGGCTGTTCCTAGCGTGTAAAGAGGGGTTCCTCCTACTCCCAAAAATAGCTGCCCCAAGATGAACACATAAAGGTAGCTGGAAAGCTTGGAGGTGGAATCTCTGCAACTGCTACTGTTTCCTGTCACTGGGCAAGTATCTGAAAAAAAAAAGAAAAGAAAAGAAAAGAAACTTGGCACAAGGCGTTCATTTAAAACATATCCTTTTCATGAATTTTTTAAAGTCTTTAATTATTTCCCCTACTGAAATTAAATTTGGCTGTATTCAACTACAATTTGAAAAACATCATGATAGAAAGAACCCTTGTCTTAGAGTTAGGAAAAACATAATGAAAACCAGTCATCAATATTTACTAGTTGCTTGACCATGTGAAAGACAGGTAATATCTCTGACCTCAGTTTGTTCATCTATAAAATGGGGATGATGGTACCTGAAGTATTACTTCAGAGGTTAGATGTGGGGATCAAATAAGATAGTACATGTATAATATTTTGCAAACTTTAAAAGACCACACATGTGCACACGCACACACATGCACACACACATACATGCACAACATACGGAGAGGGAGAGAGAGACAGAGAGAGAACTTATTTTAGTCTAAACTTAAAATTTCACTAACACTTTTGGGACACTCTAAGTATCAGCTACCACCATAAATATATTTAGGAATGCTTTTTCTTGAAAGAAAATTCAACAATTATTTTGCCATGAAATTTCTAAAATACAGAATGAAACAGAAATATTTTAATTGATGACTAAGGTGGTATTGATTCCCAAGGCTATCTTGGCCCTCCATTTATTTCGTTAAAAGCAAATAGGGCAAGTCACTTAATCCTGACTAGCTCCAAAATAATTTTTTTTTAAAAAAAGCAGAGCTCCACTCTTCCCCTGAACCTAAATAGTGGTGAAAATAAGGGGCACATTTGTCCTAGATGATGAAATATCTACGGATCTACTATAGTTGTTGTTTTTATTGTTGTTGTTAAAAATGGGCAAGAAATACTCTGAATAGTAGGTTATAGAGAGATTGAAATCTGCAACCTCTTTTGAGGTTTGTGAGATACAAATTTATCACCCAATTCAGATCCTGGTGGCTGTTACCTATTGACCTCTAGGACATTCTCCTTCCTTCTTCAATGAGATCAGTGTACGGTTGATAGTCTTTCCTCTCCATCTTCTTTCCTGCCGCTAGGGGGTTCCAATAAATATAGGGTTTATTTATCTTAAGCTATCAAAGTTTAAAATAGCACTAAGACTTCTGGAACAACATGAATAGTGCTACCCCATCAATTATCCTAGCTTCAGAGTTCCTAAATCTACTCAGTTGCGATGACCTACTCTTCAAAGTCACAGACAAGAAGAGATTTTTGGTACTTCTATATCAACATCATTATATGCTTTAAAAAAAGAAGCTGTACATAATAAAGATTCATGCGTTAACAAAAAAAAATCCTCTTTTTTCTATTCTTTCTTACATAAAGAAAGGTCATTTGTTTATATTAGTCAAATTTATAATATTAAAAGTAAAGTTTAAAAAAAGAAAAGAAAAAGGAAATCCAAAACATGGGAAGGAAACAGAGTAAAGGAGGTAGGAGGACATCTTCACAACCACTACCCCGGTCCCCCACCCTGCAGTAACCAGGCAGCAGTCTGTAGTGCAGAGGAGATTTATTTGGAGTCAAAAGACTCGAGGTTAAACTCTTGCTATTTTATACTTTGGGGTATGAATGAAGAAGCACTTATCATGTGCTTCTTATATTCCAGATACCAAACTTGGTGCTAGTGATGCAAAGATAACAATGAGACAATCCCTGCCCTCATGGAGTTTATGTTCTAAAGATGAGTAAAGTAGTATGAAGGATAGAGCAATGGATTTGAAGTCAGTGGATCTGATAGATCACTCTGACAAATAACCTCTCAGAGCCTTGGTTATCTCACTTGTAAAAAGAAGGCCTAGAGCTAAATAATCTCTACAATTCTTTCCATCTCCAAATCTATGATACTAAAAGGTGAAAGTACATATAGGGCAGTGGTAGGCAGGAAAGACAGTTTCTGCCTAGAGAGTCACAGGGACTATAGTCATCAATTTTCATGCTTTTTTCCAGAAGCAGAGAATTGATTTCTGTTCCAAGAGCAAGAAACTGAAAAGGAGAGGTTAGTGCAAATGCATGAGAGGCTGTCCTGAGATATCCTGGGTAGAATGGATTTTAAGCTTGGTATGGGGGCCTATTAGATACACTCAGTCAAGTTTTCACTGACTCACTGGCCAATCAAACTCAAGGTCAAGTTCTAAATCGAGTAGATTATTGTTTCTAGGGAAGAAGACATGGTCTCTGGTCTAGATGGGTCTGTTCATGTTGGAGGATGGAGGGGTGGAGATGGAAGGGTCAGGGCCAGGAAATCACTTAACTATGCTGGATCTCAATGTTGTTATCTGTCGAATGTAAGGATTAGACCTGATTATCATTTCCTAAGGTCCCTTAGGACTTTACAGATCTACAACTATGAAATTGTAGTCTATATATAATTGTAGATTTTATACTAACACTATTATAGAAGCAGTCAGCAACCATTGCCAGGCCAAATGAAACTGAGAACGGTGAGATGAGTCAATATAATAATAAGCAATAATGCTCAGTTCACAGCTGGGAGGCCAACAATAAAAATACACAAGGGCAGCAAGTTGTGGTGAGGCATAAGGAATGGGAAGATTCATACCAAAGCTGATAAATTAAATTAGGCTAGCGCACTGTTTTGTCTTAAGGTGGTTCAGGTTGTTCATCAGAGTAAGACCCAGGTGATCCTCTATGGCGTAGAAGAATACCACTACACTGTCTGTTTTCCTGGGAGATATAGTTCTGATATGAGTCTGTTTCTAGGTTTCTCACCCTCTGTACTAGTCAGTAAGGAAGTAGCTGGTGCTTGGGGGGGGGGGGGTGCCCTATATTCCCTTGCCCCAGTTGTCTGGTGTCTGGTGGCCACCCTGCCCACAAAGGATCACTGTCTGGGTAAAGGATGACTCTGTGATGAGAAGGCCTTTCCCAGACTGCTTTAGCTTTAATTTCTAAGATGTTTGTTCAGATACCTGCAATGTTACCCTAAGGGTCAGAGGCAGTCCTTGCCCTCAAAGAGCTTACAATCTAAAGGGCAGCTAGGTGGCGCAGTAGATAGAGCTCTGATTTGGAGTCAGGAGGACCTGAGTTCAAATTTGACCTCAGACATATGACACTTACTAGCTGTGTGACCCTGGGCAAGTCTATTAATCCTGATTGCCTCATCAAAAAGCAAAAACAAACAAAAAATATTTTCAAAACCAAAACAAAACAAAACAAAAAAAGAGCTAACAATATAATGAGAGAAGACAACACTTAAAGTCATATTGACTAGAACCACATAAGAAAATGAATGTTTACCGTCAAATCTGTGTTATGTAAGAGGAAATATAGACAAAAGGCTTACTTGATCTTCCATGCAAACACATTAACATTAACATATAATCTTTTAAATTTACAAAGTCAACCTTTCCCTCCCTACCCCCACTACACAAAACTTTTTGCACCATTAAAACCTAGTTTATCTGTAAACAGATTAAACCAGATGCTCTCAGATAAGTTACCAGGTGCTTGCTGAAATGTGAACTACATCAGTTCACTATACTACTCCCAACTGCAAATTTTATAAAACTTTGCAAAACATGCCAAACTCAAAATCTGAAGTATTTCCCAAATAGGTCCAAAAGAGGCATGCCTTTAAATGAAATAAATGTCTTCCTCAAAAGCTACTTGTAAATAATTTTTTTCTAAGTAGAATCATCTATTTTTAGAGCTGAAAGATACATTAAGAATCACTCCAGTCAAACACCTCATTTTACAGATGAGTCAACAGGCTCAGACAAGTTACTCGATTCACCCAGGCCACCCAGTTTTCTTTTGTCTTTCATCAGAACCAGATAACCTCACTCCAGTCTAATTGTCTCTCTGCTTCACTAACTCACCATACTATTTAAAGTGTAACTAATTTTTTAAAAATACTTTTATAATGAATCACTTTACTATACAGGAAAAATCCTTTTTGCAAAATAAGTAACCCTTAATTGCATATGCTTTGCAAATATGGATTTTCAAAAATCAAGCTCCTTGAAAGTCATGAATTCCTACACTATATATATAAACATATATATATATAAATATATATAAACATATATAGTAATCAAGTAATCTTGATTACTATACACACATACATATCAAGACACTATGTCTGTTCTAGAAGATTTCTTCAGGTTTTTCTTAACACCTGCTTTTTCCTTGATTGCTACATTCCCATAAATGTCCCTAAAAATATCTAAATCAATACAACTAATTTAGTTTTGTTATTCTTAAGTGGAATTTAAAAGATTTGGGAGTTTTTAGGATAAATTTAACATTTTTTTATTTATGTTAATATTAGAAAAGGATTTCACAATTCAATGACAAAATTGAAAAGCAGGATTAAGTAGTAATTGGCATTGCTTAAGAATTTACTGACTGATTCACAATAGTTATAGGTTTTTAAAAATATCAAAAGCATGCATCTAGATGTGTGAATATGAACACACATATGCCTCTATGTTCATGCAAATGCACACAGAGATTTAAACTGAAAATACAAGTAATTTTAAAAGATATAGCCAATGATACTTTTTTTTTTAGGCAATTGGGGTTAAGTGACTTGCCCAAGGCCACACAGCTAGTAAGTGTCAAGTGTTTGGTCTGAGGCCAGATTTGAACTCAGATCCTCCTGACTTCAGGGCCAGTGCTCTATCCCCTGTGCCACCTAGCTGCCCCTCAATGATATTTTTAAATAGTCATCATTCTGTTTTCCTTGATTACCCTGGAGAAACAAATTTTTTCCTTCCAATAATAATCCACATATATGCAAATATATATTCACACACGGATATATATAAACATTCTGTTTCTCATGCACTGAAATTTGAAACATTATGATTGACCACAAGAGGGAGCTCCCAATTTCTTTATAACATCATGCTTAAATTCTTCAAGATTTAATATGGTGAACTACTCTCTTTTTTTGTTGTTGTTGTTGGTTTGTTTTGGAGAGGCAATCAAGGTTAAGTGACTTGCCCAGGGTCACACAGCTAGTATGTGTCAAGGGTCTGAGGCCACATTTGAACTCAGGTCCTCCTGACTTCAGGGCCAGTGCTCTATCTGCTGTGCCACCTAGCTGCCCCTGAACTACCTTTTATTAAGACAGTTTGTGTGCCGTGTTGTTGTTTGTCCTTTGTTCTCAAAGAAGACCATGACATCAGGAAGATGATGCCAGGACTTGCAAGTGAATTGAATATGAGGCTGTGCAAAGTCACCAGCCTTACTTTCTCCTCTGGAGCCATGTGGGTCCAGTGGCAAGATGTAGATCAGGATAAGTAAAGATGAGGCCCGATGCAGTGGGAGACCTTGCCCACGTAAATATTACCAATAAGGAAGAGATATAAAGAATAATGTTGGGTGTTTATACTTCAAATATATCTACAGATTCAATTTCATTTGAAATTTACTTTTCTGCTTCAGCTATTCGGCTCAGTTCTCCCAGTTAAGGTACATTTAATTGCACTAGTGAAGAAAGATAGTTAACTAAAATTTGTTCCTCACAGAAACAGTCACAAATGTTTTGAAGAGAAGGTTTGAGAAGATTTATTGCTATTTAAGAAACAGCAAGTTGAAATAAGAATATTTGCTTGGCTGGTAGAATAATCTTGGCCCAAAGGATCATTTGTCACAATAGTTTTTAGAAGGAGAGGGCAACACCAAATCGTACCTCACCCCCAAACAAGAGAGGAAAGTATATCCTTGATAAAACAAAATTCATTTTTGTAAAAAATATTAAAAATCTATTTTTTCTCTAAAGCTGTTTCTATACTAGGAAAAGCTCTTCAGTGGAATAGATCAGGACAAAAGGTAAAAAAAAGGCCTTTCATTAGGTGAATGGATTAAGGATAATAATCAGAAACTTTTAAAAAAATTATCTTAAGTCTAAATAAGAATTTAACCTTTCCTTTCCTCATCCCAGTTGAGGACCAGGATTTGAACCCATCCAAATGTAATCCCCTTCCTTTATTCCTTAAGGGATAAGATTAGGGCTAACCAAAGTACTTTCTTCCCTATTGTTATTCAGTCCTATTCAGGAGCTAGGAGAAATTTCTGCTGGAGAGCAGGACAAAGGGAAAGCGCAACACCTCGACCTCAAGCACAACCACCCTCCTATCAGAGCCTCAGATACCCGAATTCCATAAACCAACTGGTAGTTCTGTTGTTCAATCATTTCAATTGTGTCCTACTCTTCACGACCCCATTTGGGATTTTCTTGGCAAAGGTACTGGAGTAGTTTGTCATTTCTTTCTCCAGCACATTTTACATATGAGGGAACTGAGGCAAAAGGTGTGGTTAAGTGACTTGTCCAGGGTCACACAGCTAGTAAGTGTTATTGACTCTAGGCTTATTAAAGATCTTATCTCCTCCAACAAGGTCTCTGGTGCTGGCCCCCATCAACTCTTGCCTCATTATTGCAACAGTCTGATGGTTGGTCTTCCTGCCACAAGTATCTCCACACTCCAGTCTATCCTCTACTAAGCTGTCAAAGTGACCTTCCCTAAAGTGCAGGTGTGTCAGAAACACATACCCCTCATTCATTAAGCTCCAGTGGCTCCCTATCACTTCCATAATCAAAGTAAAATCCTCTCTTTGGCATTCGAAGCCTTTCATAACCCCTCTTTCCAGTCTTCTTATGCCTGCTCCCTTCTAATACATCCCCCCAGATACAAAGGTGGGAGAGACCTCCAATCATCTAGTAAGAGTCTTTCACAAATTAAAAATGTAGAAATTGAGGCCTGGAGAGGTGAAGTGACTTACTCAGAGCTGAGATTTGAAATCACAGCCAGATAGCATTCTTCTGTAACATGCTACTTACATCAAGAGGCACAAGCAATGGAACAGAGTAGCACAGTGAAGCCAAGGAAGCCAGGAGGCAAAGTAGAAGAGAGTCCTAATTGAGGACAACCAGGGAAAATGTCTGGAATCGGATGGATAGATGGATGGATGAAAGGAGCTTTTATTAAGTACCTACTATTATAAATGTACTGTGCTAAGTACTTTAGAAATATTATTTCATTCAATCCTCACAACAACCCTAGCAGGTATTTTGACATTTTACAATTGAGGAAACTGAGGCAGGGTTTAAGTGAAGTGCCATAGACAGGAAATCTCTAAGGTCAGTTTTGAACTCAGGTTTTTCTGACTCTTGATTTGAGACCCAGTGCTTTATTCACTGCACTACCTAGTCACCCTCAAAAATAGACTGCCTTATTCAAGGAACAGTAAAGAAGCCAATGTCACTAGAAAACAGAGTGTGTGAGGTAGAGGGAAGGTATAAGAAGATGGGAAGAGAGGATTTTTAAGGGCTTTGAATGCCAAGCAGAGGATTTTGTATTTGAACCTGGAGGTAATAGGGAATCACTGGAGCTTAATGAGTAAGGGATGGGGAGGGCATTTTGTGTAGTCAAATCTGAACTTTAGGAAGATCACTTTGACAGTTCAGTGTAGGATAAACTACAGTGGGCAAAGACTTGAGGAAGGAGCCTGCCCAGAAGGAGGCCATTTCAAGAGTCTAAGAAACAAGCATTAAAAGCCTGGACCAGGGCTGTAGCAGTGTCAGAGGACAGAAAGATGCATGTATGAAAGATATTACAAAGTTAGAAATGATATATAGGGGATGAGTTGAAGAGTTGAGGATGACACCTAGGTTTCAAGCCCAGGTGACTGGGAAAATGATGGTCCCTCAATAGCAAGAGGGAAATTAAGAAGAGGGAATGGTTTTGAGACAGAGAAATGATGGATGCATTAAGTTTAAGAAGTTTATGGGACAGCCATAGCCTGAGACAGGCAATAAACATTTGGAGACATGAGGCTGGAAGTCAGTGCTGAATAAATCTGAATATCTTCTGCATAGAAATTATAATTGAATTCATAGGAGCTAATGAGATCACTAAGAAGAGTAATATTGAGGCAGAAGAGAAGAGAGCACAGGACAAAGCTTTGGGCAACATCCAAATTTGGTTGTCAGACAGGCAGAAAGGAGAACCAGGATACAGTAGTGTCACAAAAACCTAGAGAGAAGAGAGTATACAGAAGATAATGAACATAGTGTCAGAGGCTTCAGAGAGGTAAAATAGGATGAGGACTGAAAAGTCTATTCACTCCAGCAACTAAGAGATGATTGCTAACTTTAGAGAACGTTATTTTGGTTGAATTAAAAAGTTCAAAGTCAAACAGCAGAGAAATAAGAATAGAAGGAGAGACAAGGATATAGAGACCCCAATTATTAATGGCCTTCTCAAGGAGTTCAGGACAAAGAGAGGAAAGCTGTTGGATGATAGCTAGGGGAGAAGAACAGATCAAGTAACAGGTTTTTTGAGGATGAGGTAGACATGGGCATGTTTGCAGGTATTATAGAAGCATCTAGTAGACAGGGATTAATTGAAGACAAGTGAGAGAATAGGAATGATAGAGGAGGCAATCTGCTGGAGAAGATAGAAGGGAATAGGGTCACTTGTGCAAAAGGTGCAGGATTTGCCTTGGTGAGGAGAAGGCGTAACTACATATGAAGCAGGACTGAAGAAGAAGATAGTAGCATGAGGTAAATAAATCATGGAGTTGGGGAAAAGAGAAGAAGGAGGTCTTGGTTAATCATCTCAATTTTTTCAGCAAGAGTCAAGATTCTCAACTGAGTTGGGGATAGGAAAAGGCAAGGGAGATCTAAGGAGAGATAAAAAGGTTTGGGAAAATGCTGTTATGAATGGGACAGTGAATCAATTAAAAAGGTTTTTAGGTGATAGCCTTATGGCAATAGAGGCCCAGCTGTGATTATACAACATAAATTTATAGTGGACCCAGTCAGCATGGTTTCATGATTTTCTCTAGCTTTCTTTGGCAGCATATGAGTAAGAACTAAGGCAGTAGATGGTGGGGGTAATCCAAGGCTGAGGCATGGCGAGGCAATCACTGACAGGATAAAGAGACAAGGGACTGGAGAAGAGAGGACAGTGTAGAGTTGAACTGGTTCACCAAGGGGTCATGATAGGGAAGAGAAGATGTGCAACCAGTGCAGGAGTTCTGGCCTGGAATGAGGGATTGGATGTCATGCTGAGGACAACAAACAGGATTTGGAGTTGCAAGGCATAAAGAGAGGTAGAATGACAAGAGATTATGATCAGATAAAGGAATTTCAGGGTTCAGGAACATTTAAGTGGAATTCTTATGGGTGATGGTTAGATCAAGGGTATTACCAATTTTGTGTGTGACTTGGAGGTGGGGAGGGAGTGGAGGAGTAGTTCATGGAAAATAAGTTAGGGGGTAGCTAGGTGGTGCAGTGGATAGAGCACTGGCCCTGAAGTAGGAGGACCTGAGTTCAAACCCGGCCTCAGACTCACAATACTCACTAGCTGTTTGACTCTGGGCAAGTCACTTAACCCCAATTGCCTCACAAAAAAAAAAAAAGAAAAGAAAAGAAGTTGGGGAATTGAGAAGTTAGGTTACTAAAGGGAGTATCAATATGTATGTTAAAGTCCCCTACTATGAGGATAGGAGTTAGGGAAGAAATAAAGATGGTGAACCAAACACTGAACTTAGGAAAGGAAGGAGGGTGCCCTTGAAGGAAAGCAGCCACCGGTGATTAATTATAGATTGAACGAACCTTAAAGGAGGAGAGGCTAATGAGTGATAGTGGCAGAGGGAAAGCCTAGAAAGAGTGATGAGGAATAAGAATAATTCCATTTCCCCCCATTACAACCAGCAATTATGAATGAAAGTACAAATTCAGTCAATGAGCATTTACCAGTTTTGTGTCAGACACTGTGCTAAGCTCTGAGAATACGAAGAAAGGTCAAAGACATCCCCTGCCCTCAAGGAGTTTCCAATCTAATGGGGGAGACAATAAGAAAACAAATGCATACAAACAACTTATATTCAGAATAAATAGGAAATAATTAATAGAGATACTAGATTAAGAGGCTTTTGAAAAGATTTCTTGTAGAAGGCAGCAAACACTGCTGGAAAGCGAGAACAGTCAGTCAAAGTCAGTCAGTAAACATTTATTAAGGATCTACTAAGTGCCAGGCACTGTATTAAGTGCTGGTTATGCATAAAGAGGAAAAGAGCAGTTCTTGCCCTCAAAGAGCTTACAGTCGAATGGGGAGATGACAAACAAATGTGTACAAATAAATTATACACAAAACAATTTGACAATAATTGAGAGGGAAGGCATTAAAATTAAGAGGAGTGGGGAAAGGCTTCCTCTAGAAGATGGGATTTTAGTTGGGACTTAAAGGAAGCCAATGAAGACAATATGCACAGATGAGGTCTGGAGGAACTCAAAAGAAAATGTCCAAAGCTGGTAGACAGAGTGTCTTCTTCATGAAGCATCAAGGAGGCTGAGTGTCACTGGACCTAAGAGTACACAGAAGAGAATAAGGTATGAGATGACTGGAAAGGTGGGAAGATTAGGTTATAAAGGGTTTTGCAAGCCAGAGGGTTTTGTATTTGATGCTAGAGGCAATACAGAGCCACTGGAGTTTATTGAGAAGGGGGTGACATTGTTGGACCTGCACTTTAGGAAAATCACTTTGATAGCTGAATGGAAGGTGGATCAGAGCGGGGAAAAACTTGAGACAGACAGAATCACTTTCATGCTGTTGCAACAATCCAGGTTTGAGGTGATGAGGACCGACACCAGAGTGGTCGCAGCATCAGATAAGGGAACATATTTGAGAGATGTTGCAAAGATGAAACTAGCAGGCCTTGGCAGGGCAGGGATGTCATGGAAGTCAGGGAACCTTTGTCATCCAGAGGGAGCCAGGTCTCTGTGAATGCAAGAAGAAGATGGAGGAAGTAACAAAGGCAAAGATTTAAAATGAAAGCTAGTTTTTTACCTTTGGGGCATAGTGGAAGAGGTGAGTAGATTTAGGGTTTAAGTGACTTGTCCAAGTATATATCTGAGCAAAGATCCTACCTCAGGTCTAGACTCCAAATCTACTCTATCACAGTTAACATCTTTGTTGAGGTTAGAGTCACTTTTCAAATACTTCAGTTTAAATGTCATAGATGATGTAAGCAATAAATACGTCCTACCATCAATCCAGAAAGGAAAGAAAGCTTAGAGGCCATTTTGTACCCCTGCATTTTACATATGAGGAAACTAAAGCTCAGTAAAGTTGAGGACTTGTCAAGGATCAGACAGCAGGCGACAAAGAATCTGAATCTAGACCACATTAATTAGTATTTATTGCACGGAACTGTGTACTCGATGCTACATGTAAGATGATACGATATGCAAGAAATGGCACGATAAGATGCCAAATACAATAGCATTTCAGAAATGTAAATTTGCTTCTTATGACAAATGGCACCATTTCACTTGGCTGATCAAGTAACACAAGCGTACAACATTAAAATGCCAAAAATAATTTTCTCCAACTAGTTCTGTAACATGAAACGTGTTATTGAACTTCTTATTAAAATAATAAATACGTTACAAAGGGCATTCAGTCCATTTAGGAGCGCTGTGAAGTACACCTTCAAGGACCGGAATTAGTGATTATGTTTCACTGACAGTTCAACATTCCCTGTTACAATCCTGAAAGGTGAGAAGTGTCACTTACACCTAATGGTGGCCAATAGAACAGCGTTCCATGGAAACGGTATGCCTAGGTGGCCTCGTGGTTCCTAGGCTGTGTTATTGTTTCTACAAACTTTTAGATAATTAAAAAAGAAATACCAGTGGTCAAAATACATACAAAATGAATCATAACAAGTATAAGCTCCCATTAGTAGGCCTATATTCCAAGGAAATCATTGATAAAAAGTCCCCACATAGACCAAAATATTGGAATATTTAAACAATTGTTAACTTCTCCCCTTCTTACCTCCCCCTCTATCTTCCAGTCTGACCTACATATGGCAATCAGATTGATCTTCAAACACTGTTCTCCTGCACAAAATCTATAAAGAGAGACACATTATGTATGAAATAAAAGTTCATCTTTCTTATCCTAACATTTAAAGTTCAACTTACCTATCTAGCCCTATTTGCCATTAATCTCCTGAAGGAATTATGTATTTCAATCAAACTTGCAGGGTCCATAGAACACGTCATCCTCTTCTACCTCTGTGCCCTCTCCTTTCCCTTTACTGAAAACCTTGTTGTTGTTCAGTCTTTTTTCAATCATGTGTGACCCTCCATAACCCCATTTAGAGTTTTTTTGACAAAGACACTGAAGTGGTTTGCCATTTCCTTCTCTAGCTCATTTTAGAAATGAGGAAATGGAAGCAAACAGGGTTAAGTGAATGCCCAGGATCACATAGTGATTTGAATCACTAAGTATCTGATTTGAATTCAGGTCTTCCTGACTTGAGGCCCTGCAACCTATCCACTATGCCACCTTGCTGCCCTATTGCTGAAAACCTACCCTTCCTTCAACATACAGCTTAAATTCCATCTTTACTATAAGAGTTTTCCTGACCACTCCAGTCCAAAGTAATACTCCCCCTGCCTTTAGCTCCCACGGTACTCAATGGTTGTGCCACTTACTTGGCCCTTATGTTACTTTTTTCATTGGTAATGCGAACTTGAAGAGAAGAATGATACTTAACATGAGGGTCTAACAAGTCAATTCTTTTTAATTTTTTTTTTATTTTTAGGTAATTGAGGTTAAGTGACTTGCCCAGGGTCACACAGTGTCAAGTGTCTGGTCTGAGGCTGGATTTGAACTCAGGTCTTCCTGACTTTAGGGCTGGTGTTTTATCCACTGAGCCACCTAGCTGCCCCACTAACAAGTAATTTTGCAGATAATGGGTGTTCAATACATAATTACTAATTAATTATCATCTGATTAATTCAATTGGCCCAGGCATTCAGTTTACAACACAAATTTTTAAATATTAAACAAAAAAAAGAATTAGCAGCAAACGACTTTTCATAATAAACTATCTTTCCACTCTGTCAATAGACTTAATTCAATGTGATTACATTCAATAAACATTTTTTACACTCCTGCAATAGGCAAGACATTATTCTCAATGCTGGATCCACAAAGATAAAATACAATATGATTTATGTTCTAGAAGAATTTACTATCAAATAAATTGAGGGTATCTGCTAAGCATACAGTGAGACAGAATGTTTGGATTTTTCTTTTGTACCTTTTTATAAAGTGCTATGGGAAAATTCAGGCCTGTTCAGAAGAAACCTGCTCCAGCTGGCAGGATCAACTTTCATGCAATCTGTCAGTCAAGTGCTAGCTTGATTCAAGAACTCGAGCAAGAAGGTACGTATTAAATATAAGCACTTCCTTTTAAGATTAAAACTCTTTATCTCTTCCATACTTGCCCCCAGAATACCTTCCTAAGAATCTTGAAACTGGGTAGTCCCAGAAAATTTGGGATGAATAATCTTCATCACCACCAGCAATCAGATATTTCTTTTGGCCACTAGGAATTGATGTGTAAGTTGATCACCCTCAACAGAAAAGATTTACAAGCAAAAAGGATGGTAAGAATTCAGAAGGCAACTCCATACCATGCCAACATGAGTTCAAATTGTACAAAGATAGATACTGTCAATGACAGAATTAAGTCAATTCCTAGTACACTAATTTCTAGCATTAAGTAGGTTCTAAATAGAATTAATGAATGATTTACTAGCCTTCCAAAGTCATTTATTTTTTAAAGTCTCCATGCTGAAACAGTCTATGGATGGACTCCAAAAGTACTAAAATGCCATATTAGCAAAATTTTGAGTTTCAGGGGAAAAGCAAAATAATTCAGGAGTGAGAGAATGCTAATATCTGTATAGCTACTATTTCCCTAAAATTTAAAAAGGATGCAAAGGAACTAAATTTAAAAAAAATTTTCATCATTTATACTTTCAAGGTTTTAACCTAAAACCTTTATTTTTAAAAGATACTGTAGGAAGTTTAAAATGCTTCAATTTTGAACAAAACTTAAAGAAAATGAAATATTTTAGGAGGTTTTTTCAATCATCATCTCACTTCTGTGAGAACTGACTAAACGCAATTACGTCAGGCAAATTGCGTCTCTTTAGATACTATCAAAGAATATAATAAACAAGTCTTACTGTCACGGAATTTGAGATAGAGATAGAAATTGAAGTTAAGCAGATTCTTCAAGTTATGCAACTAGCTAACAGCAAAACTGGCGACTAGTAGCCCAATCCAAGTTTAGTGTTGTTTTTCCTATCATGCTTCATTGTCTCCTTAATGAAGGAGTTATTATGACAATTCTCTAGGTTTCCTTCTCAGGTGTATATGTTTTGGTAGTTCATAATGGGGAAAGGAATTGCAGAGAGATCAGTAATACTTGGTGAATGCAGTTTCAGTTGAGTGACCAAAAAGAAAAACATTGCCAGAGATTAAGAGATGGGAGAGGAGGAAGTGAAGCAAAGCACAGGCAGCTTTTTCTTAGAGTTCACTGTGAAAGGGAGGGCAGATATAGGACAATTGCTTAAGGGGAAAATAGGGTCAAATAAAGGTTTTTACAACAAGGGAATGATCTGAGCATGTTTGGAGGCATTAACAAAGAGCTCCCCTGAGAAAGAGAAATGAAAGATTAGAGAGAGGGAAGAGATGATCAAAGGAGCAAACTGAAAAAAGAAGGGTGGAGAGGGGAACATAAATAAAGATACTGACCTTTACAATGAAAAGGACTAATGCTTCTTCTGAGACTGGCTCAAAAGAGAAAATTAGGAATGATGCTGGGGAAATTTGAAATATAGAACTGAGGAGAAGAGGAAGCTCATCCTAGATGCCCTCAATTTGCAAGGTCCTCTATTGAGAGAGTGAGGAGGCAATACAGCTGTCTTGAACAGAGAAGAGAAAATTGGGAAATGATGCTATGAAGAGTATAATAGAATCATTCAGAGAAGGAAAAAAGAATGAATGTGCAACAGTGAGGGCACAGCTAAGATTAAAGAATATGAATTTACAGTAGACAACATATGGGGTTGTGTCTTCCATTAGAGGCATTTAGCACAAAAGCAGGAGTGGGGAGGGGATGGTATTATTCAGGGTTGTAGTTTGAAAAGGATGGCTGGTGATAAGGAGGGATGGGATTCAAGGGAAGAGGACCGTGAAAAGATGAACTGGTTATTTATAGGTTTGAGATCTCCAAAAGAGGCATTGTGATGTCATTTCAGGGCTGATGGACTAGGAGAGTGGGGAAAGATAGAGTGAGAGTGACTAGAGATCATAAGGAAGGCAAAAATAGGGTTGGAAGTTGTAAGACTGGGGAAAAGATGGAAAAATCAGGCTATAGGCTGAAAAAGGAATTTCAGAGTTCTGGACCAGTTCTCAAGACTGAAGAGTTAAGGGTGATGCTAAGATCAGGAATACTGGCACACATACATGCATGCATACGAACATACAACACAAACACAGTGAAGAGAAACTAATAAGTGATGTATTCATAAGTGATTAATAAATGATGATAAGCAAGAGAGTATCTTGAACTAGTAGTGAGGTGCAAGGAATACACATATACTCTTCCTACACAAGGCCTCTTGCAGAAGTTGAGATTAGAGCTGAGCCTAGAAGAAAGCCAGGGAAATTAGGAAGAGAGATTCATTCCAGGCATGGAAGATAAATAGTAACATGGAGTGTTTTGTGTGAGAAATAGTTAGCAGGTTAGTGTAGCTAAACAACATGAACTGAAAAGGAACCTGATTATGAAGGGGTTAAAAGGCAAACCAAAGATTTTACATCTGATCATAGCGCAATGGAGTTTATTGATACAGGGGAGACACGGTCAGACATATATTTTAGAAATATCACTTTGGCAACTGGGTAGAGAATGGACTGGAGTCAGGGGAGATTCGAGGCAGGAAAACCAAGCACAAGGTTATTACAGTAGTCTAAGAAAGAGACAATGAGTGACTACACCAAAGTCATAGCCATGTGCGTAAAAAGGGACACACAAAATATGCTGTGAAAGGAGAAACATGATCTACAGTGTTGCACAGTGTCTGGCACGTAGTGGACATTTAATATATATTTATTGACTGGCTGGACTACAAATTGGATAAGTCAGGTGAGTATAGGAGAAATTAAGAATCCAAGATGATATCAAGGTTGCAAGCCTATGTATCTGGGAGGGTGGTGGCCTCCCCTACAGCAACAGGGATGTTAAGGAGAAGGTAGGGATTTGGGAGAAAGATGATGATTTATATTTCAGACATGTTAAGTTTGAGCTATTTATCTAGTTTAAGATATCTAACTGGCAGTTGGTGATATGATATTGGAGATTAGGAAAATGGTTAGGGCTAGATAAATAGATGAGAATCATCCGCATAGAGATGATAATTGAATCCATAAGAACTGAAGAGATCATCAGCTAAGATAGCACAAAGAGAAAAGAGACTCAGTACAGAAGAAGGCAGGGGGAGGGGGAGGGGACAACCAAAATTTGTTGGCATTACTTCACTTAAGATCCAGCAAAGGAAACTGAGAACCACTCAACAAAATAAATTCCCGGATTAAATGCAAACTCCTGTGTTTTTTATTTAAAGTCTTTCACGACCTGGCCTAGATCTACCACTCTCTTTATTATATGTTATTCCATTGTGTACACGGAATTATCCAGCCATATTAGCCTCATACAAGACACTCTATCTACCTTCTCCATACTTTTCTGCACTGACTATAGTTTATGACTAGCACGCTCTCCCTAATCACGTCTATCTCTTTCTTTTCTTTCTCTCTTTCTTCTTTTTTCTTTTGGTCATTGTTCTCTGCGGTATTATTAGCCAATTCTGTCTTTTAAAAAACTAACACTCTCTATGGCAGAAAGCCCAAATCTTGAGAAATCAATGAGCTCTGCTATAGAAACAGCAGAAAAACAATTACCCACAAATTAAATATTGTTTTAACCTTTACAAATTACTTTCTTCATAACAAAGTTAGGTAGGTAGTGTAAATAGTATCCTAATTTTACAGATGAGTAAAGTGATGATGAAAAGTTAAGTGACTTGCCAACAGTTACCTAACTAATGGTCAGACTAGAACTTGAGCCTTGGTCTTCTGTCTGTAAGCCCTGTGTTCTTTCTTTCTCTTTTTTTCATTCAATTTTATTTTATTTTCAGTTCCAGATTCTTTCCTTCCCCCACCTCCTACCTCATCCATTGATAAGTCAAGAAATATATAACCTATTACAAACATGAAGTCATAACGAAATAAATTTCCACATCAGCCATGTTTTGGGAGAAAAAAGAAAAAGAGAGAAAACAATTTGTATCAATTTGCATTCTGAGTTCATCAATTCTCTGTCTGGTAGTGAATATCATCTTTCATCATGAGTTCTTTGGAATTATAATGAGGCATTGCGTTGATCAGAGTTACCATCTTTCATAATTGATTATC
Organism: Phascolarctos cinereus; assembly: GCF_003287225.1. Classification (NCBI taxonomy): domain Eukaryota; kingdom Metazoa; phylum Chordata; class Mammalia; order Diprotodontia; family Phascolarctidae; genus Phascolarctos; species Phascolarctos cinereus. The sequence continues at coordinate 285,597,558 of NW_027555847.1, read as the reverse complement.
TTTACAATATTGCTTTATCTATATAGATTGTTCTCTTAGTTCTGTTCATGTCATTTTGCATAAGTTCATAAGTCTTTCCAGGTTTTTCTGAAACCATTCCCTTTATCATTTCTTATATACAGCGAAATAGTATTTCATTACATTCATATACCATAACTTGTTCATCAATTCTGCAATTAATGGACACCTCACAGTCCAATCCTTTGAAAGAGAAAGACCTGCTAGAAATATTTTTGTACATACAGGTCCTTTTCCTTTCTCATTGATCTCTTTGGGGTAGTATTGTGCTAATATTGGGAATGTACAGTTGAATCATTTTTGGGACATAGTTTCAATTTGCTTTCCAGAATGATCGGACTAGCTCTTAGCTCCACCAACAGGACATTAATGTGCCTTTTTTGCCCATTACCCTTCAGCATGTTATTTTCCTTTTCTGTCATCTTAGCCAATCTGATGGGTATGAGGTGGTACATCACAGTTGTTCTAATTTCTATTTCTCTAATTATTAGTGATTTAGAACATTTTTTATACAAATATTAAAACTTTGATATCTTCTTCTGAAAAGTGCCTGTTAATATCCTTTGATCATTTACCGAATTTGGAATGGCCCTTATTCTTATAAATTTGTCTCAGGCTCCTATATATTTGAGAAATGAGATATTTAGCTCTGACCAGTAACTTTAGCTATTTGATATTAAATGATTAAATGAAGCTGGTGCTTAGTCACTATGCCCTAAAAATGGAATAAGCAACTGGTGGAAAGACTCAAATTGATGCATAGAAGGGACACTTCAACCCCTCAGGATGCTCTAAAACCTTGAGGGGGAAAATTGGACATGCAACAGGCCTGGCCCTGACAGAGTGGGAATATTCAACACACATACACACACACACACACACCCCTCTGTGTGTGTGTGTGTGTGTGTGTATGTATATGTGTGTATACATTCATAAACATATACACATACCAGGCAGTGTCCTCTTTGGCTCATATGCAATAAGGCAAATACAAAGCAAAATTTTATATTGAAACCATGACTCCATTCCATTGTTCTGTGCAAATTTCCACTGATCTAGGCTCTCTCCTCTCCTATCTCATAAGCCTACATCTCATAATCACAGGTTGTAATAGGTCTTCTGGTTCAATCCCTTAATTTTATAAGGAATCTTAACACAGTGGCCAGTACACACACACATGGGTCATTTGCCAAATAGATACTATATTCTCTTTCTTCTTCCTACAATGGATCAGACATTAGATACACAGCTTGCCACTTTTCTTATTTTTATCTACATGTGATTGCCCTGGATGGGGGTGGGGGGTGGCTATTGTGGAGTAGATTCAAATTCCACCTCCTCTTCTGACGGGAGAAATGGCCTAGAATTGTGTAGACTTCTAGGATTTTAAGTTTTCACTCATCTCCTGAGGCACAGTTTAAGGATGGGGCAGGACTTAGAGAACCCAGAGAAAAAGTAAGAAACCAAGGGGAGTGAGAGACTCCCTTCTTCAGGGGCAGCAGCTTCTGAGCAGCTGAAAAGCAAGTGACATGAGCTTTGCCCTCCCAGACTGATAGACAAAAAGAAGCAAAGGCCAGAAGGGTTTTTTCCACAGCCATTCATCTATATAGCTGAAGCAGGGGAAAAAAAGCATATTTATGACAGTGAATATGGAAAAATTGGCAGTCCTTTTTCCCTACTTCAGCTGAAGGTGATTGGTACCCAGTTGTGAATTTGTTCATTTACTCTGATATAAGTTGTGTCTTTATTGACCTAGTTTCACTCATAAACATCTCTGGATAAGCTCAAACATGTGCTTTTCCTTGTGTTTCTTTGTTTGTGGTCTGAGTGCACAGGGTAGAACAGTCACACAGAAGACCACTGACTACAAAGTTCTCTCTTCCTGGCTGTGGGCCGGGAATGCCAATACCTGGTTCATCACGAGAGAAGCTCTCTCTAACTCGGAGAGACAGACAGACAGATAGATCTACAGAGACAGAAAGCAACTGAGCCATTTATCCAGCATTTTCAGTAATTATAAATTCCCCAGAGTAAAAATTCAAAAGGGACTTGAGAACCATTCGATCCCTAACACTTCTGAGTTGGACTTTCATCCCAGGCTTCTGCAGCAAGTTTTGGAAAGAGAATAAGGAAATGTGAGTGTGACTTCGGTTTTACTCATACATTAACCTGCAATACCTTGCTATAGAGTGACCCCTAGTGCTTTTCATATATGTGTCTTTTCATAAATTCCCCACAGAAAATAAAAAGTTTGAGGACTTCTTTCTTCTTCTTTTTCTTTCTTTTTGGTGAGGCAATCGGGGTTAAGTGACTTGCCCCAGGGTCACATAGCTACTAAGTATCAAGTGTCTGAGGCCAAATTTGAACTCAGGTCCTCCTGACCCCAAGGCCAGAGCTGTATCCACCACAATACCTACCTGCCCCCTGAGGACTTCTTTCCGTAAGTGAGTAGAAGACAACATCAGTCTTATGAACCAGCATTAGGGAGCTCAGGCAGTGACTTTGTGGACCATAGTTATCCTAAACTAACGCAGACTTCCATCCCAACCTACTGCCCTGTAATCTACTGATTCTCTTGTCCTTATTCATTGCAGCAGTGTTGTATCTCTCCATTGCCATTGACCTAGGACTGAGAGAGGTTTCCACGGCTGAACTAAGGCCAAGACCAGAGACTCAGATACAAGATTTCTTGTTGTTAATACCTCATCCATGGATAGAGTCTAATCTTCCCTACTTTTCTAGTACTCGAATAAAAGTTGATGCCTCCCCCCTCTTTTTAGTCACAAAGCTTTTAAGGGCAAGATCCCCAGTAAAAATTCCTAATATGCAGTTGGCAAATACCTACCTCTTCCCCTAATCTTAGTAATAAAGCACCTCAAATGATATAATGCAAATTAACCCCACCCTATTGCTACTACCATTTCCTTTTCTCTCATCTTGTTTCACCTTAGCCATATCCCTCCCGAATACCTATGAAGAAACATCTTAACCCTTCATTGTGCCTTTTGGAACTCAAATTCTATTGTTAACAAACTTCCTTTGATGCTAGACATTTTCTTCCTTCACTCCTTCCATATTCTGGTACATGTGGAAATCTAGCTCCCCACAAAATTAATGCAATATCAGGCATCCTCTCCAATACTGGATGCACCATCTCTCTTGCTTCCCAACACACTGGACCAGAAGAGGGAGTAGGAACACTCATTGCACCTCATTCTCCTTTCCAGAATCTCCATTTGCTTCCGTGGCTCAATTTTTTTTTCTTTTTGAGGTTTGCAGTATACAGGTGAAACATTATCCAGCACTTGAAATGGGTGGTACAATGGATGGAGTGTTGGAGTCAGGAAGACTTGGGTTCAAGTCCAGCCTCCAGCACTTCCTGGATGTGTGATCCAGGGCAAGTATGTGATTCTGCCTCAGTTGTGATTCTGTCTCAGTTTCCTCAACTGTGAAATGGGGATAATAATAGCACCTACCTCCCAGGTTGTTGTGAGGATCAAATGAGATAATATTTGTAACATACTTAGCACAGTACCTGTAACATAGTGGATGCTTAACAAATGTTTGTTTCCTGCCTGCCATCCTGCCTACCTGCCTGAATGCCATTATCTATTAGACTCCAGGTCATTCTTTCTCCTTGAAAGAGCTCAGAACTGGTTCAGTCTTCCTCTCTACTTAAAACTCTGTCCTTATACTTGGTGACTTCACGTTGTGTATTGATAGTCCCTCAAACACTGTGACCTACCAACAGAACAATCTATGACCTACAATTCCTAAGTGTATGACCTAATTTCATGACCTTTACCTCCATCACACCACCGAAGGAGAGGAATGAGTCACCCATGGCTGTTCCACTTCCATGAACAAGAACTATGAAATTCTTCTGACTATAACTTCTCTTCCTGGGTATTACTCCTTCTCAAATGAGAGGTGGGCAGTCCAACTAGTTACGTATATATGTATGGTTTTCTGTTACAAATGAGTAATAAACTGACCACAGAATTTGACAGAATGAAGACACTACGCTGGATCCTGCCTGGCAAAAAGTTCAGTACTTACGATAGCCTTACTAATTACAGCAAAAGCCCATCTTGTCCCTATTCGCTGGAACACTGGTTCTCCATTGCCACTGAACTAGCTGGGCAAAGTTTCCGTTGTTAGATGGAAACCAGGTCCAAAAAAAGACTTAGATACAAGATCTCTCATAGTCAAGTGCCTAAAATTCATCCAAAAGGCTATAAATTAGAAACATTAGAATTAATTTCCCGAGTTTAAATCCGGTCTCAGACACATAACACTTACTAGCTGTGTGACCCTGGGCAAGTAAAAAAAAAAAAAGAATTAATTTCCATTTCCAGAAAAGGCTTTAAAGACCAACTGTAAGCTCCTCTCATTAAGATCAGCTAGTTTGTTAGATTAGATAGCTAATTGTCTCCTATAAAGACTCAGAGTGCTTATACACTTTATAGAATTAGACATTTTAAGGGAAGGATGGCAGCTAAAGTTACTAACAGCCATAAGACAGAAACCAACAAACCTTTAGTTTACTAAATAAATAGGGGGAAATATAGTAAATGTAGTAAAACAATCCATATTTTAAAACCAAATTGTTCTTAATTTCAATGACAGAAAACAAAAGTTACTAACAGCCATAAGACAAAAAGAGATGGTAACATCTGAAAGGAATTGGGGGGAAGATCAAAGACAAACCTCTCAATTTATAGCCTGTCCAAGTCTTGCCTATACTATTAATACCACTAATAGTTTCCTTTTTCTAAAATCTTCTCACATTTTTCCCTATTACCTAGCAGACAAGTGATCTGGGAAAAGTGTTAACTTAAATACTGTTCTCAATTACAAATATTTAATTCTTTAAGCATCAGATGACTCAGCAGACATGCAACCTTTGAGTAAATTTGTACTACCTTTCTCACTTTGCAGAAGGTATATGATAAGAAACCTTCAAATTAAATCTCCTATTGTGATCTTTGTTTGTATTCTTTCTGGAGTCCAGAGGGGACAATCTTAATTCAAAAAACAAAGGAAAAACTAAAAGGATCAAGGTTTGGAGTTTAAGGATTAAGATTTTGGTGTTTTGGGGCAGCTAGGTGGCACAGTAGGTAGAGCACCAGCCCTGGAGTCAGGAGGACCTGAGTTCAAATCTGGTCTCAGACACTTAACACTTACTAGCTGTGTGACCTTGGGCAAGTCACTTAACCCCACTGCCTAGCCAAAAAATAAAAAATAAAAAAGATTTTGGTGTTTCATTTTAAAGTATAGGTGAGCCTTCTTAATGTCGAACCTTCTAGATTATCCAATTTTTGTGCACAAATTAGACTTTACTAATGATTACAATGAAACTCATTTATATAATACTTATTTTAACTAATTTTTTTTCTTATTGTAATGTTGTTCCCCTGGGAAAAAAAAAGAAATGTTTGAATGAAACCAACAAACCTTTAGTTTACTAAATAAATAGGGGGAAATGTAGTAAAAGAATCCATATTTTAAAACCAAATTGTTCTTAATTTCAATGACAGAAAACAAATGGTTATTTTAAGCAACATCCATTAGGTAGGCAAAGTGATGTAAGGGAGAAAACAATTCCTTATACTTCTATATATTGCCCAACTAGGTGTCTTGAATAGTACCTTGCTCATAGCAGATATTAGTATTAATTTGAATTCAGAATCAAGTATGAGAATAGAAAGTGGCAATAGATACATGAAGTACAAGGAAAAACAAAAATCTTAACCTTAATAGCTTTAAAGGCCCACAATGAAATAGGTGGGATTAACACCTTCAAAAGTAGGTTCCAGTATTTTTCTACTTAAAATAGGATACTCAGATTAAACATGTTTTCTTGAACTACGGGAAAGTAGAGAGGATAAAGATAAAGAAAAGGGAGACAATACAGTTCCTAATATCCTGGCTATATCACTTATTTCCACAGCCTTCTGGTTAGTATCCTCATAAAACTTTTTTAAAAAATATTTATCAGTAGTCTAAAGTGGGTTCTTAACACCTGAGGTCCAGGAACTTCAAAAAAAATTTTTTTGATAACTATATTTCAATGTAATTGGGCTTCCTTTGTAAAGCTATTTATCTTATGTATTTTAAAACATTATTCTGAGAAGGGGTCCAAGGCTTCACCAGATTTGCAAAGAGATCTATCACACATGTGCTCTAAAAAGATTATGGTTTAGGTTTTAGGGATTGATGTTTTGGCGTTTCATTCTAAAGCTTTGGCATTTTGAAGGCCCTGGGTCTTTCAACTGGGACTTTCCATTAGAGATCACAGTCAAAGTGGTTTCTCCCATTAATCCCCTACTAATCATCCCAGTAGGTACTAAAGTGGGTGGAGGCAGTGTAATCTAGAGAAGAGAGGACTATAGGAGTTGATACATGAGACCTTAGCTTGGCCCAACAACTGTCTAGCTATGTGACCATGAAAGCACTTTGCATTATATGTAATATAAATGTATGTTGTACATTAGACAATATAAATATAAAGGATTCATCTACTCAACACCCATCTTTAGTCTATTCATTTCCATTGCCTCAAAAAGAAAGGTCCCCAACTCTTTTGTGAAGACATAATTTACATTTTCCAAAAGCTCTTGAATCACTAAAACAGTGGTCCTGTTTGTAAGAACCTGTGAGAAATTGGAAGGGGGGCCAACAAGGGAAGGGTAGGAAGTTAGAACAAAGAAATTATGGCCAACCATAACATTTATTTTTGGAGTCAAGATTATAGAGAAGTGTATTTGTGTTGAGGGGAGGGTGTAGCAGCTAGTGCTTTGAGTTTTACTCCTCTCGCCATGGGAATGCCAGCAAAAAGCAAGGAGGGAATTGTGGTTCAGGACAGGGTAATGGAAGCAGCAACCAGGAACAAGTTCTGTCAAGTAAGGATGTGAGATCTTGATACAGGCATACCGACTAAGGGCTTTATGGGCAACTGTAAGAGGTTCCTGACTCTTTCATAGAATAAATAGCTCCTTGAGGGAACTTTTTTTTTTGGGGGGGGCAGGAGAAATAACCACATGTAATAGCATAAGAGAGACATTCATATCCTAGTTTCCCTTCTGCCTTGCATTGAGACTTATAAATACCTTCTTTAACCAAGTGTGATTTCTTATATTCATCAAGGGTACAGACTGGGATATTATTGCAAGGAAGTTATGAAAACCACATCTTAGAGGATGATGAAAAAAATTAGCCTGAAGTAAAAGGACACCTGTCATAGTTTCTGTTCAGTAGCCTGCATGATAATTTCATGGTATATACAGTTCACTGTGCCCAGCTGAGTAATGTACAAACTCAGATAGCAAAGAGATGTAGTAAAAGTCTAAATTCTTCTTCATATACTCCCCACAGTGTGCATGAGTACTGCTCAAAAGGAAACTAAAGCACCATCTTAGATATCCTGATGACTCCCAAAATAAATATGCAAAATAAATCCTAGTTACAATCAAACAGCGTACTAATATACTTCTCTTCTGAATAAAAGGGTTCCATTTATTTACCTAACAAAACTTTATATGAGCAAAAGATTTATGTTCATATAGAACCAAATATTGCTAGTAAGCTTATATCAGTTAAAAAGTTAACATCATCCAAAGTACTAAACAAACTGATCTAATGGCTAACAAGTAGCAGAAGGAAAAAATATTAAATACTATGAGTTAAAAAATGGCACAGAGCATACTGGTTACCATTCAAGGCCATATTTTAAAACATAAAACAAATCCTTTTATTAAGGGAATTTGTTCTGTGAAGTTTGGATTCAGTCAAAGGGCCACAGTTGAGGACCTAGAGACCATGTGTGGCCTCACGGCCACAGGTTCCCCACCTCTCCTTTAAGTCTCCAAGTGAATAAAGCTTCAGAATATTAGAAACTCTCATACTTCCCAAATTGATCATGAATGCTTTTGAGGAATCATTCAATATTTTTCCCTAGTCTGGCTTCAGACTTAAATCAATTCCTAGTAGCTGGAGAATACAATATTGAGGTTTTAGTAGCCCATTATATAGGTGTGAAGAAGCTGGGGAACAGAGAGGCTAATTGACTTTTCCTGTAATCAATCAAAAAGTCATCAAGTGGTAACTATGGGCCAAGCATCATGCTATCATCAGGGAACTGGAGTTTTTTGAGAGGCATACCCATCAGTGGAGTTCCAATCTCTGTGGGTCAAAGATAGAAGAGTAAATTGAAAGCATAGAAATGCATCACCACGATAAAGAAATTTAACATAATAGCTTCAATTTCCTATGGCACAGATTTAGTTTTCATAACTTTTGAGGCCTTCGCGGAGTAAACAACCAGCAGTTTTCTTCAGCAACTTAAAATAGGGGATGGAGAAGTAGAGAACAAGGTGGGGAGGCCTTCTGTAGAGATATTTGCCATAAAGGTGACAGGGATTTTTATTGGAATGAGAAGACATTCCCTGTTCAAGGGGAAGAGATAAAAAGAGATGACCAACAAAATGGGTACATGATTTAGACATAAAGGGTGATACAATGAGCAGATTAGGAGAGCAAGGAATGGTTTACCTGCCAGATCTATGGAGAAGGGAAGAATTTATGACCAAACAAGAGATAAAGAACATTATGAAATGCAAAACAGATAATTTTGATCACATTAAATTTAAAAGGGTTTGCACAAAGCCAATGCAACCAAAATTAGAAGGAAAGCAGAGAGCTGGGAAACAATTTTTATAGCCAGTGTCTCTGATAAAGGCCTCATTTCTAAAATATATAAAGAACTAAGCCAAATTCATAAGAATACAAATCATTCCCCAATTGATAAATGGTAAAAGAACAGGCTGTTTCCAGATGAAGAAATTAAAGCTATCTATAGTCACATGAAAAAATTCTCTAAATCACTATTGATTAGAGAAATGCAAATTAAAACAAGTCTGAGGTACCACTTCACACCTATCTGACTGGCTAATATGACAAAACAGGAAAATTATAAACGTTGGAGAAGATGTGTAAAATTAGAACACTAATGCATTGTTGGTGGAGTTGTGAACTGATTCAACTATTCTGGAGAGCAATTTGGAACTATGCTCAAAGGAAAACCAAACTGTGCATACCCTTTGATCCAGCAACACTACTAATAGGCCTGTAGCCCAAAGAGAGGCAAAAAAAAAAAAGGGAAAAGGACCCACATGAACAAAAATATTTATAGCAGCTCTTTTTGTGGTGGCAAAGAATTGGAAATTGAGAGGGATGCCCATCAATTGGGGAATGGCTGAACAAATTGTGGTATATGAATGTAATGGAATACTATCATGCTATAAGAAATGATGAGCAGGCAGATTTCAGAAAACCCAGAAATACTTATATGAACTAATGCTGAGTGAAGTAAGCGGAAGAACATTGTACACAGAAACAGCAACATTATGCTACGACCAACTTTGTTAGACTTAGCTCTTCTCAGCAGTACAGTGATCCAACACAATTCCAAAAGACTCATGATGGAAAATGCTATCCACATCTAGAGAAAGAATGATGGAGTCTGAATGCAGATCTAAGCATACTATTATCTCCTTTATTTTTGTTTTTGTTTTTTTCTTTCTTGTGGTTTTTCCCTTTTGTTCTGATTCTTCTTTTACAACTTGACTAATGTGGAAATACATTTACTATGATTGTACATGTATAGCCTACATCAGACTGCTTACCATCTTGGGGAGGGGGGAGATGGACAGTGGAAAAAAAATTTGGAACCCAAAATCTTATGAAAGTGAATGTTGAAAACTATCTTTACATGCAGTTGGAGAAAAAATACTATTAACTTTAAAAAAAAAAGAGCTGATGAAGATCTCTTTAGATAAAATTTCAGAATTGAAGTAACCATATCTCTTATCCAAGGACAACTATCACAGTAGATACGACCATCTACTTTTGAATGGAGAGAGAATACTATTTCTGTGTGTGTGTGTGTGGTGTGTGTGTGTGTGTGTGTGTGTGTGTGTGTGTGTAGACAGAGAGACAGGAGAGACAGACACATAAAATGTTTATTCTCCAATAGCAGTTGGAAGCTTTCTATTATTAGGACACTGTAACTGAAGCAGGGAGTCCCTACATTGCAGACAATGTGCATGATTTCATACATATGGAAATACAGAGAGAGAGCAGAGGAAAGGCTCAATCTGTTGGGACTTGGAAAGGCCTCCTGAAGAAGGTGGTCATTGAACTGAGTCTTGGACAAAACAAATGATTCTGAGAGGTAGAGATGAGGAGGAAGAACAGGAAGAAGGTCAATCTGGCTAGACCATAGAGTATATGGAAGTGAATTATGCAGAGAAAGACTGAAAAAATGAGGCTAGGTTATGAAGAGCTTTAAATACCAGGCAGAGGAGTTAATATTTGATTCTAAGTGTTGCAAGGAGTCTCTGGTGCATATTATGTGTAGAGGAGAGGGGGCCAGGGAATGACCTGGTCGGACCAGTGCTTTAGGAAAACATTTTGGCAAGTATTCCAGGTGAATGAGGAGGCCAGAAGCCAGATTTGGGGGAGTTCAGGAGAGGAATGAAAGTAAAAGAACTGATAAGTTTTTTTAAGGAGTTACCTGAAAAAGGAGGAAGAGCTATAGGACGACAGCTAGACACAAGATCACATGCTAGGGCCAGAATTTAAACCTAGGTCCTCACAACATGAAATCCAAAAGTAAGCTTATACCTCGAGCTACTTAGTTTAGGAAAGACTAAAAAAAATCAGTTTTCACTTATTGTCATCAACAGTGAAACATAATTGATATCATATTGCTTGCTTCTCAATGGGTGGAGGAGGATATAGAAGGATGGAGAGAATTTGGAATTTAAAAAATTTTTAAATGAGTGTGTGTGTGTGTGTGTGTGTGTGTGTGTGCATGTGTGCATTCAGATAGATGGCACAATGGATATTCAGCTAGATAGCACAGTGGATAGAGCACTGGGACTAGAGTCAGAAAGATCAGAATTCAAAAGTGACCTCTGATACTTACTAGCTGTGTGACCCTAGGCAAGTCACTTAACCCCTTCCTGAATAAAACTGAAGAAAGAAATAGCAAGCTGCTCCAGTATCTTTGCCAAGAAAACCCCATGGACAGTTGATCCACAGAGTCAACGAAGGGGACACGACTGAATGATTAAACAACAAAGTAAAACATTAGAAGAGGCAATGGATAGAAAGCTTGCTACAGAGACACGTAGACATGGGTTTAAAGTTCCTCCTGGGCAAGTCCTGGCCGGGTGACCCCGGGTGAACTGCCTAACTTCTTAGTTTCCCATGCAACTTTGTAAGCTTAAAAATTTCAGTAAAGAATCTTGAATGGTAATAGTAATTCCTTACCAGAAGATTCTCTACACCTATAAAATCATAAGTCTATTTTTTTAAAACCATATGTATTCAAAACATGCCATATTTTACACTGGGAGTTTGAATGTACCTACTGTAACATAAGAATTCAACTCTGTAAAGATTATAGTGAATCAAATTCTCTAACAAAAAAATTACTTGAAGATACTATTCCAAAGAATAGGTAGATGTCAGATCAATTGCTATCTAATAAGAAGGTCTTCATTTATAGAAGAATCAAAATAATGCTAAACAAGAATCACTAAACTAGAATGCACCAGCACAGTTTGGTAATTTTCCACCAGTTGTATTCTGGGCAATTAAAAAAAAATCAGAAGAAATGAGAAGTTCCTCATTTCTTCTTTCCTACAAAGTACATTTCTGGCCCCCCTTTTCAAGAACCTAACAGTTATTTAAACATTACTTCAGATTATTCCATATCTGTTTAGGTATGATAACACACCTGCTGTTTGTCTGAATTCATGTCTATATTCCCACCAAAGTGGCCTGGGGCTGTTGCCCATACACAATAATTCCATCAAACCACCTCCCTTCTTACAGCCTTTGCATAGTCTCTCTCCATGCCTGGAGACTTCTCCATCCTTACTTCCACCTTATACCTCATCCATGGGGTTTTCTTGGCAAAGATACTGGAGCAATTTGCCATTTTTTTCTCCAGTTTTATTCAGGAAGGGGTTAAGTGACTTGCCTAGAGTCACACAGCTAGTAATTTGAACTCTGATCTGAGTAACTTTCTTCAAGGTTCAATTCAAGCATTCTCTCCTACATAGGGCCTTACCCTGGATCCTTCTCCTCAGTTGTCAATGCCCTTCCTCCCTCTCAAAAACATGCTTTATATTTACCTCATATATTTTGCACTTACTCATCTGTGTTCATAATACTCCCCAATACAATCATGCTCCTTAAGGGCAGATGTTGTTTCATTTTTGGATTTGTATCTATGACACTTTAGAGAGTGTCAGAATACAGTAGGCACTAACTATTTATTGAATAAATACATAAACCAGTACATAGTTTTGTTAGAAAGCAAAGATATATAAAGTACTTAACTACCAAAGTCTGTCTTTCCAGACCAAGATATACTTTAAGCAGTTGGGTATATTATTGAGATAAAGGGAAACAATTCACATCCTTATAAGTAAAATAGAATATCATTGTGGCTGTTTTTAGACATGTTTCTCATTTTCACTTCCCCATTTACATTACAAATTTGACAAACGACAAATCTTATCTCTAAGATTCAGGGCTGAGCAACCCAAGTGATTGATGCTGTTGAAGGGCTAACAGATCCTTTCCCAACTGTGTTCACACCAGGTCAAATGAAACTAACTCTGTGAAGACCCTTTTAAGGAAGTGGGGCTTGCCAGAACCCTAACTGTTAATCATTTCATCACCACTGCTGCCTACTGACATATAAGAAGCTGCCGGTAACTTCTCTCATCCCTCGAAGAGGTATGGCAGCACTATAATTGCCACTCAGCTACTAGAACAAAGGCTTTGTTATCGAAAGGGGAGGCCTGAACAAATACCAGACAAATGCACCTAATTTTTACTTAAGTCAATTAAGAATGAATTAGTCCTCTACCCTTCCAGGAAAATGAAGTGTGCACTACAGAATTGTGTGTGATGATTTCACTGATATATGCCCTCTCATTTTTTTTTTCAGTTCCTTCCCCAAAGAGTTTCCCCTTTACATTTCAAAAGTTTGGTTACTTCAAGTCTCAGCAAAAGGGACAACACTAAAGCATCTGAGATTGTGAGTTATGAAACACATCTTAGGAGGTGATGAAAAAGAAGCCTAAAGCAGAGTTTCTTAACCTGTTTTGTGTGAAGTACTCCCCTTTGACAGTTTGGTGAAGCCTGTGGAACAATCCTCAGAATAATGTTTTTAAATGCATAAAATAAAATAGGTAAGATTACAAAGGAAACCAATTATGTTGAAATACAGTTAGTAATTGTTTTTAAGGTCATGAACTTGCAGTTAAGAACTCCTTGTCAAAAATCTTTTTTCTTTATTTTCTATTTATTTAGTATTTTACTTTCCCCAGTTACATATAAAAACAATTTTGACATTTGTTTTTAAGACTTTGAGTTCCAAATTCTCTGACTTCCTCCCTCCCCACTCCCCTCATTGAGAAGGCAAGCATTTCAATATAGGTTATAAAGTATTTCCATAATAGTCATATTGTGAAAGAAAACAGAAAAAAGAAGTTTAAAAAAGTATGCTTCAATCTGTACTCAGACACTATCAGTTCTTTCTCTGGGGATAGACAGCATTTTTCATCATAAGTCCTTCAGGGTTCTCTTGGATCATTGTATTACTGAGAATAGCTAATTCATTCACAGATGATCACCCTACAATATTGCTGTTACTTTGTGCACAGGACATTTCGCTTTGCATCCACCTATGCAAATCTTTCCAGGTTTTTCTGAGAGCAGCCTATCCTGCTCTGCATTTCTCATAGTATGATAGTATTCCATCCTACTCATAATCACATACTACAGCTTGTTCAGCCATTCCCCAATTGATGCACATCCCCTCAGTTTCTAATTCTTTGCCCCCAGAAAAGAGCTCCTATAAATATTTTTGTACATGTAGGTCCTTTTCCTTTTTGTTTTTTCTCTCCTCAAAAAAATGAAATCTTTAAGATAAGCGGAAATCTAGCCGAGTAAATTTTTATATAAAGCAGCAAATGACAAAGCTACAGAGACAAGGTCTGTTTGTTTAGAATCTTGACTAATTATTTAAATTAATTTATTTCTACCTTACCATTGACTAAAGACATTCCTATGTGCAGCTTCTCTGTTGTTTACAAGCAACCAATGCAATAATGGAAATAGACAAAATCTGAAGGATTCTTAGAAAGGGGAAGAAATTGGGCAAGTTTACTGACAGAAAGGAGACAAAGAGGTGAGTGGATTTAGATTAAGGGCCTGAAATCTGTATTAAGAAGTAAATCAGGGGGCAAAGCCAAGATGACTTGCTTGAGCTCTCCCCCAAACCCTTCCAAATACCTATTAAAAAAAATGGCTCTAAACAAATTCTAAAGCAGCAGAACCCACAAAAAGACAGAGTGAAACAAATTTCCAGCCAAAGACAGCTTGGATGGTTGATTCAGAAAGGTATATGATGCATGAGTGGTAGAAGAGCGCAGTTCGGGTAGGCGCACAGGCCACAGCGAACCTGGAGCAGTCCTCAGAGGACTGAATTGTGAGCAGTTGTGATGGTTTCCAGACTTCTCAACCCATGAATGCCAAAGACAACTTTGAAGGTCAGTGGGAAAAGTCTGTTTCTGCGGTGCTGAGAGAGAATCACAGGGTCCCAACCCCATTCCCCAAGCTCAGCCCCAGGGCAGCAGCTGCCTCCTGAGCTTCCCACCCACAGACCAATCAGCCACAATCAAGTGGCTGATCAGAAGGGGATTGCAGGGATCTCTTAGGTGGTGCAGGATTCTCTTGCTTTGTCCATGCTTGGATGTGGGTCACAGTTCTGGGTGGCGGTCCTGGGATGAGGAGGAGTGCTGGCATGGTGGAGCTTATATTTGCTGTGGAGAGGAAACCCTCCTCACAGTTCCAAGATAAGTGGTCACTCATAGAGCAGAGCACAGGCCAGGAAAGGAGTAAACACCTCGCCTTTGATCACAGCACCTTAGAAGAACTGAAAATTTTCAGGTCCCTAAAAGTATCTCTGAAAACAGCTGCACAAAACCCCTGAAGTTTGGGACAGTACATTCTCTGCCCTGGAAACAGACTTATTACCTTAACAAAGAGTTTATAACTCAAGTATGGGATCATGAGCAAGCAGCACAAAAAGAGTCAGACTATATTATCTTACTTTGGTGACAAAGAAGATCAAAACATACAACCAGAAGAAGACAGCAAAGCCAAAGCTCCGACATCCAAAGCCTCCAAGAAAAATATGAATTGGTCCCAGGCTCAAAAAGGATTTTGAGAAGCAAGTAAGAGAAGTAGAGGAAAAACTGAGAATGATGCTAAAGGAGACCCAAAAAAATACTGAAGAAAATAACACCTGCAAAACAGCCTAACCCAAATGGCAAAAGAGGTTCAAAAAGCCAATGAGGAGAAGAATGCCCTAAAAAGCAAAACTGCCTAAATGGAAAAGTCCAAAAGCTTACAGAAGAAAATACTTCCTTAAAAATTAGAATGGAGAAATTGGAAGCTAGTGACAATTTGAGAAATCAAGGCACTGTAACACTAATCAAAAAGAATGAAGAAATAGAAGAGAATGTGAAATATCTCATTGGACCTGAGTTATTTATGATTTACCTGGGTTAAGTCACTTAACTCTGTTTACCTGTTTCCTCATCTGTAAAATGAGTGGGAGAAGGAAATGGCAAACCACTCCAGTAACGTTATGAAGAAAACCCCAAATGAGGTCGTGAAGAGTCAGACACAACTGAAAAATGACTCAATAACAACAAAAACATCCTTACTCCAGGCCTTGAGCACCATCTATTCTACCACGTAGCTGCCTACTTTTGTAACATTATATTCAGTTCTAGGTAACACAAGTTAGAATGACAAACTAAAGGTCATCCTGAAGGTAGTGAACAGAATGGTGTAAGGACTAGAAACTATGCTACAGAAAATCTTTTTTTTTTTAAGAAATTAGGCAGGTTTAGCCTGGGGAAGACTTAGAGACATAACAGATGTCTTCAAATCTTTGAAGGACCATTGCAGAAGTGATGTACCTTCTTTTGTTTAATTCTAGAGAGCAACTAGTAACTATGTGAAAGTTGCAGAAAGGCAGATTTCAGCTTAATACAAGGAAAGGTCCTGAGAGTCCGAGGTGTCCAAAAGAGAATGGGCTGCCTTAGGAGATACCATGTATGTTAGGTGCTACATAGCTTATGAATAAGACCATATAGGCTCTTTTTTCCCCCCTAAAAAGTCAATGAAACCATCCTTGAAACTTAATTGTTCCAGAGGACTAAGGCTGAAATTGTTGAGATAGCTTCCCAGTTGCCAAAGACCATAAAAGCCCAATACATAAATATTCAGTGTTCTCAAGCTCCATTGTCATCCCACTGCCCTGAGTCAATGCACCAGAGTTCCTCTCACGGCAGAAAGGGAATGGAGCTGTACTTAACTTAATCAACATACTTTTGTTTAAAAACATTTCCATGTTATCATTAATCAAACATATTGTTCTAAATGTTATATGGTTTCCTAGTTTCTCATTTCTTTCCAATCCCAAACCTGATTCCTCCCACCCATACATCCAGACCAATCTGAGTCAGGCCTGGCCCAGAATAGTGGCCTTCTCATTATTAGAGGCCTTCAAGTGACCCCTCGTGCCAGTGGATTCTTGCCCAGGTATGGTTTTGACCAAATGATACCAGAAGATCCTTGAAACTAACTCTGAGATTCTATAACTTTGAATTAGGCTTATTATCTAAAATACTACATCTCAGAAGTAGCTAATACTCTTAACTTTAATACCAAAGGTTTATGTCATTTGCCATCTCTAACCAAAATTTCCTTTCATTTTTTCATGCCTCCATTTAAGTTACACAACCAGTTTTAGGTTATTCTTTGTTGGGGTTTTTTTTCAATTATATAAGTAGTTTCTCTATTTGGAAAATATTTTCCCAAGAATCCACTTAAATGTTCTTTTCCCTTTATAAAAGAGAATTAATTCAAGCTCTTTTAATGCAGTCCTCTATCACCTTTATATAACTCTGAAAGTATAATTCTCACCCTTCTAGCATTTATACAAGATTAATCATATTCAGAGTACTTTGTTTTCTTCTGCACAGTGTATATATTAAATTACTTTAATCTTCCCACAAATCATCTCATCCAATCTACTTATCTTTGTCTCTCCTTCTTTAGTTTCCCTCCTTTCAAAGAGGGACAAATAAAAGAAAAAGTACTTGAACCTATATGCCCATTTCCTAAATATAAATTTCAAGCCAAATAACATAGATGATATCATGACTATGTTAATAGCAATAGTACAAGCTCATTTTCTGATTCTTTGGCAAATATCCCTATAGAAAGAAAGGAAGTCCAGTAATAGTTCAAGAGGCTTGATACGTACCTGGAACTAAACTCAATTTCTAATGCCTGCCATGAAATCAGTTACTAAACTTTCATGCCCTTTTCATTGCCAAAGATCAAATGATGTCATATGTTCTGTATTTTTTTTAATCTGCTTTTTTCAATAAACTATAGCATTGTAAAGCCAAGTGTTCCTTGAGGAACTATATCAATTAAAAACATACAGTGATTTTACAACATGCTGAGGTTCTACTGGCTGAGATGAAGTGATTTGTACATGGTCACAGAGCTAGTAAGTAATAAATTTAAGAATGAAAACCAGAACTTTCTGAGTCCCTGGCCAGTACTCTATCTGTTCTGCAGCACTGCCTTTCATCAATAACAAATCGTCTGAATTCAACTTCAAAGCAGAATGTTAAGAAATATCAATCAAAAAATATTTATTAAAGCAATCATGAAATATAGAACAGTGAGAGAAATGATAGCACTCTCACTGTCTTTGAGTCTATAGTGCATAAAGTGTTACCAATTAGTTGGATGAAGTGATATGTTACCATGTTCAAATCTGCAAATCAACAACGGTGAGAGGGATGGCTAACACATTTCAGGAATCAGCAAACTAAGGCCCAACAGATAAATCTAGCCCAAGGCTCATATTTTATGTGGTCTCCAACTAAGATGGCTTTAAACTTTGTTTTAAAATGTAAAAACCATTCTGAGCTCTAAGTCATAGAGGTGAACAGCCTGCTGGGTCATAGTTTGCTATTCTAATTTACCAACTCTTGCATGGAAAAACTATAAGGAAATCAAAAGAATGATGGGACCAAAATAACAACCTGAAATTCAATGGGAATAAAGGAGCTCACCTATCCTTGAGTTCAAAAACTCACATTGTAAAGTACAGAATGAAGGGGGAGACTAAATAATAGTCTGTGTGAAAAAAATCTGGGAATTTTAAGGACTCTAAGTTCAATGAAGGAACACTGAAACATGATTGTCAAAAATGGTAATGCTGTCTTTGGTTACTTCAAGGCCGGCACAGTGGCCACACCACATTAGGCGATGGTCACACTGCATGTCTAGACTATCATATACAGCACTGTGTCCAACACTTTAGCAAAGTCCCAGAAACTGACGAGCCTTTCTCTTAAAATTGAGAATCTATTAGAGTTTTGCCTAACTATTCCCACAGAAAAAAACAAGTGAATGAAATATATCTGTTATCCATACTTAATAGGCAACTTAATGTATAACCAATAGGGACACATTCGTATGTACAATATATAAAAATAGATGTATGTTTGTATGCATGTGTGTATATATGATGGTGCAGTGGATTAAGAGTTGAGCTGTATAAATCAGGAAGACTTGAAGTCAAATCCTGTATTAAACATTTACTGGCTATGTAACCTTGGATGATATATCACCTAAACTCTATCAGCTTTAGTTTCATTATCTGTAAAATAAGAGGACTGGACTCCATGGCTTATAAAGTCACTTCCAGCTCTAAAGCTCTGATCCTGTGACCCTATGATATCTTGGACAGATACTGGAAATGGACAATGAGGTGGGTCCAGAATTGAACAGGATTCTCAGGGAGCAGGTTGAATTACCTTTAGGAAACTGCATGGTGTTTTAATGGCCCCAAACATCTCCCTGAATCAAAGGCCAATCCTTTTAATAATCTTTTTCCAAATGATGGTATATTACTATAAAACATGGAATACAACAGTCTTCAAAGAATTAAATTTGAACATCACCCGAAAGGCAAGAGATATGCATAGTGGGTGTGAGAAGGCTGCAACATATCACCAACCAACAACTGAACAAGAGAAATGGCATAAAGGATGTCATCAAAGATATGGCCAGAGAAGAAGGTGTCCTGGTCATGTGGTGAAAACCAAAATGGACAGCCATATATTCCATTGGTTGCCATGCAATCAAAAAATAGAGGAAGATTTCTCACCAGGTTGTACTCCAGGCTTCACCATGTTCCCAGAAACCTCTTCATCCTAGAATTCAAACCTCCACCCCTGAGGCCCCTCCTTCTGATTAAATGGCTCCTCCCAAAACTTCCATTTAAGAAAGACATCCAGGCCAGCCACCTCTTCATATTTCACAGATTGCTCTCTAGACTTCTTCATCATGCTCGTGCCCTACAACACTGAGTACCTACCTCCCTCCACTCCTTTCAGCTTCCTTTTATGTGTTATCTCCCTCTTCCTCCATTGGAATGTGTGCTCTTTGAGAGAAGGGACTATTTTTCCTTTTGCTTATAATTGTATTCCCAGCACAATGCCTGGCACTTAGAAGTACTTAATAAGTGCTTGTTGACTTACTGGAATCAAATACACTGAGTGATTCCCTCATGGAATATTCATGTAAGGGCATGGGATAAGGGGCATAATGGATGAGAAGGTATGCATGATAGTGTAAAAGCTATCATTGAAGACAGTACTTATATGAATGACATCATAAATCCATCAAAGCATAAAAGCATCAAGAAATTGGAGCTCAGACAGAATACGGTAATGGGGAGTTGGGGGGGGGAGTGGGAAGTAAGGTGACTAGAAACCTTGCTATTCAAGAATTCATTCAAGGAAGTAGAGATATTTAATCCAACAAAGAAAAATCTTAGCAAAGGTAGAATAGCTGCATTCAAATATGGAAGGATTGTCACATAAAAGAGGGGTTGATTACTTCAGCTTGTCCCGAAAGGCCAGAAGGAAGAGTAATGAGTTGACATTGCAGTGAGGCAAATTTATGTTTAGTGTAAATGTACAGAGAAAATATGCTAACAATTAAAACTATCCAAAAGCAGAATGTTCAGCCTCAGGGTTATTGAATTCCTGATGAGATGACTAAAAGGTCATCAAGTGGAGGTTGGATGACTGACCTGGTGCTGGGCCATCTCTAGTGGTCCTGATCCATGTCTGGCCACTGGACCCAGATATCTCTGGAGGAGGTGAGGCTGGTGACATTGCACAGCCCTCCCTCACTCAAACCAAAGCCAACTGCAAGTCATATCATCATCTCCCTGACATTATGGTCCTCTTCAAGACAAAGGACAAACAACAACAACAATCTAGAGGGGATTTCTGTTTAGGTATGGGTTGAACTAGATAACCCCAGCACCCCTTCCAATTCAGAGATTCCATGATCCCAAGGAACTGATATAATGTGAGTAAAGTACAAGTAGATACCAATTTACAGTACAGTTGTAGTTCATAAATATATTTGCAACTCTGCTATTGGGGGTTGGAGTCTCAAGATTGGGAAAGGGACAAGGAAAAGGGACCAAAAGATAAGGGGTAAGCATTACCATTGTCATACTAATTCTAAGAAGCACAAGAGACCAAGACAATCCAGGGGATTTGTTTCAAGGATTAAATGACTCTTTGGGGGGAAAAAAATCTAGGATTACCCCTTCTGGTTCTCACCTAAAGCCAAATATTTAGTCTAAAAGTAGACATCTTAAATTTAACAATAACAGACATTTAACACAACATTAATCTCTCCTAAGCCAGAGACTCTGAAATACTGCTAAAATATCATCTTAATACTCTACACTGACATCTATCATTTACCTTATTTTCATACTTTAAACTGAGATGTCAGTTTTGTTGTTTCTGACATTATTAACTAATCTATGATTAAAAGTAAATAAATGTCTAGCCATCTTCTCATAAGATCTTAAATTTGTCATCCTCATAATTATAGCGAAAAAAAACTTTTCTTTCCTTCCCCCATTTCTTCCTCTCTTTTTTGGAGACCCAATCCCTATCTCACCCAGGCTCAAAGCATAACAATTATGAGAAGCCACCGGATCCCACTGCTGTTTCCCCATAGGGAGTTTTAACCTCTATTTCTGTCTGATTTGGCTTTATTTGCCCTCTTAGGTAGCTTGGTGATTTCCCAGCCCTCCCCTTTTAAGAGATAACCATATTGGTATCAGATTTAGTTCTGACATCTAATTGACTTTCACCTTACTGAAGCTCAGAATTCCTGAGCATAAATGATCTACCAACCTTAGCTTCCTTAAATAGCAAGGATTTCTATTCTCTGATTATCTCTCATCTACCTGGACTCATTTTTCCTATGACTACAGGATATAGTCCTGTTGTAATTCATCTTACCAATTTAAATTACCAAAAAATTGTTCTAAAATGCAAAACATACTGCATTTATGATCGCAAGATTCCATACTCATGTCTCAAATTGTTACTTATTCATTTTTCAGTTATGTCTGACTCTTCGTGACCCTCATCTAGGGTTTTCTTGGCAAAGATACTGGGATGGTTTGCCATTTTCTTCTCCAGCTCGTTACAAATGAGGAACTGAGGCAAACAGGGTTAAGTGCCAAGAACATACAGCTACTGTCT
The DNA here is from genome assembly GCF_003287225.1 of Phascolarctos cinereus. NCBI lineage: Eukaryota > Metazoa > Chordata > Mammalia > Diprotodontia > Phascolarctidae > Phascolarctos > Phascolarctos cinereus. The sequence goes on along the minus strand of NW_027555847.1, from coordinate 285,575,770 downwards.
TAAGATCAGTGCTTTATCCATAAACCCCCTAGCTGTCTCAAATTGTGTTCATGTGTGTGTTATTGTGTTGCATAAAATGTGACTTGTCTCTTTAAAATACAAATGCAAAGAAAGGTGCCAGGATGAGAAGCTAACAGTAATTATCCAGTAATGCCCAATACGGGGTGATACTTTGCAAGATCTAGAATATAAAATTTGGTTTCTAGGAAATTTATAGTTCTGAGGCATTCTAAATTTTAATTTTTACTATTCTGAAAACCTCACAATTCCCTCACCCCATTTTAGGTTAAAAAAAATTGTACTTTGTAGAGGCCTAGCAGGATAGCACAACATTAGCATCAGAATAATTACATGGAGGGGCAGCTAGGTGGCACAGCAGATAGAGCACCAGCCTTGAAGTCAGGAGGACCTGAGTTCAAATGCAGCTTCAGACCAAACACTTGACACTTACTAGCTGTGTGACCCTGGGCAAGTCACTTAACCCCAATTGCCAAAAGAAAAAAAAAAGAATAATTACATGGATGCCAATGTTTGGGGGGGGGGTTGTTTTTAGTGACAGCATCATGCTCTACTATAATCTTAATCTCCAAGATTAAGATTTCAAATGCGTAACTGGCAGTCTCTGTCCTTCCATATCCCTTGTCCACAAAATCTTCTCCAGTCCCAAATCTGTCAACTTAGTCTGGCTCACTCCTGAAAATTACTTCTTCAACTTAAAGCCCTCTAACACTATTTTTTAAATCATAACATAACATAAAAAACATAATATGTTTTGTTTTTCTCACTAATTCAATCCAACCAAGCCAATAATTTCTACTCTTCTTTCTATCTAAAAAATCCCTCCTTATTTTATTCTCCCACCCCTACTACGAGGTCAACAAGAATTTCATAGAATATACCTTCTAACATAATTGTATCTATAAATACAAATATTAGTAATTATAATCCTTTTTATTAGGAAATTGGTGTTCTGTTGCAACATATTTTCTCTAAGATTCAATAAACCACACTCAAGAATGTAATAAACCTTTTAAAGTCGCTTGTTTTTAGGGGGGAAAATTGTTAAACACTATTTCATAGGATATTACTAACTCTAAGTCATATAGTATGAATATTTCATTTCTGTTTTATGTGAAAAAATAACAATGAAATTACCATTTATCAAACCATCCCTCCAATATTATTTGCCATAGTAATTTATAGAGTTGCTGCCTTTCAGAAGTGAATAAGCTGTTTTGAGCTGAAAGATGGATTTAAGAAACGGGATTTAACCATCCCAAATTCAGAAGAAACGTTCACTGAAACACACATTTACAGTTATTAAATTAGCTAAGAGCATTTCATTAAACATTTGGCCTTGGAGATTGGCAAGCATGCAGTGAATCTTTAAGTAGTGTATATCAAGTGATTTTTCTGATTTATAAATTATTTAATAGTAAACATTCATATATTAGTATAAAATTATCCTGAATGTTATTATAACCACAAAAACTGACTCTCAAGACCCTCTAAGTCTCCCAAATTTGCATTTCCCTTGAAAAAACTTTTTTTTCATTTTTGGGCAATTGGCGTTATGTGACTTGCCTAGGGTCACGCAGCTAGTAAGTGTTAAGAGTTTGGTCTGAGGCTGCATTTGAACTCAGGTCCTCCTGACTTCAGGGCCCGTGCTCTATCCACTGAGCAACCTAGCTGTCCCTGAAAAAACTTTTGTGACTCTAAGAAGCTAACACATAGCAAAGGAAATCAATTATCTTGAAATAAATATGTATTTTTTTTTCCAATGCAAGTTTATGGATCTTTGATCTGTAGACCCCAGTTAAGAAATCTTATCCTAGGTACTTAAAACAAAATAACTACACTTGATCTGGTCAGTATTATATTGACATAATGAATTAATTTTATAACAATTTCATAACTTTTAATTGGATACCATTTTATCTATTTTTTTAAGGGAGCACTTACCTTCAAATTTGGATCCAAAATGATATTCTCCACTTGTAAAGTGTGGCAAAGAAAATATGAGAGATCCTAGTCCCATCATAAAGGATGCAAAAGCAAGCCATCTTGGTTTATGCCCTCTTTCTCCAAAGAATGATACAAATAATGACAACAAACAGAATGAAATGTCATAGCTTGATGATACCAGGCCAGTCAAGGAACTCTTCAGTTCATAGCGCTTCTCAACAGTAGATATACTAATATTTACTAGGCCATTTACTACAATACCTACAAGGAAAAAAAGAATAACGATGTGCACTTTAGAATTATGTCACCACTGATCACCATTATCAAAGCAATACCAGAAATGCATTTACCAGAAATGTATTTATTCATGTCTTTAAAATTTAGTTTGCATAGAACCCAATTTAAAGATCCCATAGTCTTTCACAAGCTCGTGTTATCCCAATAATCTGTTTTATTGACAAATATTAATTCACTACAAAATGGTAGATCTTGGTAAATATTCAAACTACATGCTAAATCAGAATTCAGCTTTTATTCAGTTTTTTCAAATATGTTTGTGTTTAAACCAGCCAGCCAGGCAAATTTCCATCATACTATGTCACTAGGTAATTTTCTAGAGCAGCAAACCACTACTTACTTACACACTCTCCCTTTGGAAGAGTTCAAATTGTATGGGTTAGCCATGGACCATTGGGGAAAAAAAATCATCACTAACTGAAACTGGAAAATCACCTTCATTTATTTCATATAGACTAACAAGAAGTAAAATGAGTGCTCTAGAGACCACTTATTTCTAGAAAACGTTCAAAGCTGCAGTAAACATTAGCAAAGCATCTTTTGTTTCAACCACTAGTAGCAGCAATTATAAATACAACAGAATCAATGAGGGGAAAAAAATGTGTCCAAGTGTCAGCTACTTTAGCCACCAACATGGGTGTGACAAAACAAAGCAGTCATTCATCTCCTAGATCTGGCAGGATTTAATTTTTTAAATTATATTAAAAGCATAAAAAGTGAAATATTTTAAATTGGAAGACTTTTTTAAATTATTTAGCCCTTTAAGGACTAATCAAATGATTCTTTTCAAAGCATAATTAAAACTCAGGTTTTTAATAGACAATATAGACAAGATCCAGATGAAAATTCTTTATCTCCTAATGTTCTACAAAATAACTTAGTTTAAAAAAATAGTGCTTGCTTAATCTTCCAGGAGTACCACGTTTTATTTTGTGACAGTAAAAAGGCCCTGCCAAGGTTCAGCACCTCACTGTTCCCCAATCAGAGGCCCTTCCACCTTGTAAAGTGTAAAGCCCTCCCTTTTCCTACAGAAGATAAATTGTGTTTTATATTTTGTCTACTTGTCAGTGAATGTAACATATTGTCAATTTTCCTTGTTTGAATATAGAATTGTAACAATACGCAGTGTACATTTACAGAGCCTTGTGTATATTTACAAGGAACTTTTTGGCAAGCACTCTTGTAACTGTATGTGTATAATTAACAAACCTGTGTACGCTTATGCCCGGGCAACTATTTTTTGTAACTTGTATAGATTATCTCTAAACAAAGTGTGGTCTTTATTTTGAAAAATACACAACTTTGGGAAAAATATTTTTTTTATCTCCTATTAACCTGAAGTGTTATAACCTGAAGTGTTATCTCACTGAGATAAGGATGGAAATATTCATTACAACAATGGCCTTAATTTAGGAAACTGAGTTGCAAGTTACAAAGCCTTTAAAGGTTGATAAATTTGATAACTATTTGGTTCTTTGGTTTGGTTATTTTTTAAAGTATTAAATCTACTTATTACTCTAAGTGGTGGATCTGATTTATGAAGTTTGGTAAAATCTCCTCCACCTTTTGCCTTTAAAAAAAGAAAAGAAAAGAAAAACGCTCCCACACACACCACCTATGCTTCAAGAGATGCTTAACAAAAAATACTAGTTCCTGTGGGTTTTTTTAAAATAAAAATATTACTGAAATAACATCTTAAGCTGTTAATCATCTATATTAGTATGAATTAATGTATCAGGTTCATCTCCAGCAATCTAAAATAATAGTGTGGAGACAATATATGTTTTAATTGAGGGTGAAGGAAACTGAATGGGAGGTAATTTTGAAACTGATATAAGAATCTTTTTTTTCTAAATCAAAAATGAGGGCGGTTAGTCTTGCCATTCTCCTTTTCCCTTTGACATTTCAAAAGATGTCATTTTTTTTTCTAGGAAGCCTATCTACTTTCACACCATATCATCAGCAGTTCGAAATTCTGATCAACATTAAACACCTAAAGGTTGCTCAGAATTACCTATCTTGCTTTAATCCCAAAAATCCAACATAAATACAGGCATTTAAATCTAAGGAACATAATTCAGATACATACAGTCTTAACCGTTTCACATGTACTTTTCTTTGAGGTTTGTTCTTTAAAACGATAAGCTTATAAATAACAGAAACCACAAGGTTTTCATTTTATCTGTACTAGAGCGTATTGGATCCAAGGCAATCCCAGTGATTTTCATTTTAAAAAGAATCATCGGAAAAGCCATAGTATTGTGGGTTTTTTTCTACCACAAGTCGTGAGGAAGGGTTCTGCTACTATGATGAACAGATAAAATGAGCTAGAGATAGTTGGTTTTTTGCTTGTTTTAAGAGCTAAAACCAAAATGTCTTTAGGAAGGATGCGGATCTTTCAAGTAGTGAAACTCAGTTCAGTTAACAAAGTTAACAACCGCTAAGTGATCCCTACGAGCCCAGCTCTAACCACTTCTTCGCGTTTCCCACCTCCATTCAATTACCAGGGGTCAGAGAGGCGCCTCTGCCCACATAAGCTTTTTTCAAGAGCTCCCTAAGGGACCAGGAGCCCGAACCCGATCTTGTGGTTACCTTGGGTGAGGGCAAGGAGGCAGTAATGAAACAGAAAGCCTTTGGGGTTGTTGCAGCGCTGCAAGCATTGGGGAGTGAAGCGTCCGCAGCCACAGGGACCCTCCTCCAGCTCCGGGGGCTGCGCTGGCGGCGGCTGGGCCAGCGGCTGGGGCAGCGGCAGCTCTTCTCCAGGACCACTAAAGACGGAAACTTCGACTTCAGCCAGAGACGCCGGCAAATGTCTGCGGGGACCCGGGCTGGATGGGACGAAAGCAGGGTTGTCCAAGCCTCCGGCTCCCTCCATGGCGGGATGAGCTCTCCAGACTCGCTCAGGGAGCTTTCAAAGTAGTCAAAAGTCACCTAACTCTCCCGGAGCTTGTCCCTAGGGTAGGGTTGGGACTGCCCCCGCCTCCGCCCCCGCCTAGTCCTGCCGGACCCGCCTCAGTGGCAGCTCTAGCCACAATCACCTCAGGGGAGGGAGGGCAGCGAGAAGGGTTAGGCTGGGACCTCACCTGTCTGCTGCGGGCTCCGCCCGCTCCTCTTCTCAGAGGAAAGGCCTCTTGCGGTTAGGCTGGCCATTAGCGTGGCCGTGACGCCTCCCCAGCCACAAGTGCATCTGACCTTTGAACTTGACTTCGTCCTTCAAGCTTCCAGTGGCTACCCGGTCCCCACTGAGCCCCTGGTCTCCGGAGGGCAGCACTACCAACACCTGAGGATGAGGAAGAGGAGGAGGAGGAGAAGGAAACAGCTTTAGCGGCTGTGATGCAACTTCTTCCCTATTGCCTATAGATGACTATAAACAGTTGAGGAACAAAGGTAACGGGAAACTCGCCCCAAAGGTAAGGATGTCCCCTCAGCCCGTTGTATTTCTCCTTCGGGACTGAAGGTGTGGGATTCATGTAGCTGGACCCCGTGGGGGTTAACACTAAAGAAGTAAACACAGTTGTAGCTTCAGGACCACATTCTGTCAGGTTTGTTTGTCTCCTCTCCCCACCCCCTCCTTTCTTGTTATAAAAAAGAAACTAGTCCAAGAGTTCCAAAGGTGTGCATTCATTTGGGATCTGCAGAGCATCACAAAAGGTCTGACCCTTTCCCTCCAGTATTCTTTCCAAACTGCTTTCTTTTGTACTTCCGATAGAATGATGAAATATAAATTAAGAAATCATTTCAAAACTGGATTATGACATCACTGATACATTTTGTATTTGCATCTAAGATTCAGCTTGTGTATTGTTCAGTATTTTCTATATCTGAGATAAAATATGTCAATTAAAAATGAAACTTTTTAAGCTAAACCTGTGTTATCAATAGAGATCTCCTAGGCTTGGAAATTCCCTATAACAAAGCAGATCAGCAACTCTTATGTCATTTATAGAGTTATTTGGATACATAGTTAAGTAACTTATGCATGGTCATGTGTCAAAATGTGTTAGACACAGAACATGAGCTCAAGTCTTTTCCACTCTGGGGCTGACCCTTTTTCAATGATACTGCCTTATGTCAATGAATACTCAGAGGAAAGTATTATTTCTGATGACAACTTTCTTGGAAATAGTCACAGTGTATATTCCATCCATTATGGAATCTTGCTCTTCACTGCCACTTCCTACATGCCTCTTTAATCAGTGACCTTTCCTCTTTTAGAGTTTGTTCCCTCCATCCATCACATCATCTAACCAGTTATCAGTCTACCCATAACACATTACTAAGCACCTTATTTGTCTCAGGCGCTATGTTAGATGATGGGGACACAAAGACAAAAGAGAAGCCATGAAAATAACATCTGTCCTGAAGGAACTTTCGGTGTAGCTGATGGAAACAGCAAGGAAATATTTAGAGGGATAGAAAAAAGGTATCAGATAGATACAACGTGATTTTGAGAGAGAAACCCCAGAAGAGTTTGGAAGAAGATACTAGGAAGAAGGAATCAGTAAAGGCTTGAAATGAGTGGTGTGAACTGAATTTTGAAGTAAACTAAAGTAAGTAAACTCTGAGATACGAAGTTAAAAGGGGAGTTCATTCTAGGCATACAGGATAGCCAATGCATTCAACATCAGGGAAATGGGAGATTGAATGTTATCCTATCCAATGGAGAACATTAAGACCAGGTGGTATGAGCTATGGTATGGGTGAAGAGGAATAGTGTATAACAAAGATTAAAAGGTAGGTTAAGGCAAGGTCATAAAGGACTTTAAATGCCAGACAAAGGAGTTTATATTTGTTTTTGTAGGTAATAGCGAACCACTAGGGGTGTTTGAGTAAGGGAGTGACGTGGTAAAACATGTATTTTAGGAAAATCATTTTGGCATCTAGGTGGAGGATAAACTGAAATAGGAAAAGAGGGGGCAATGAGACAAATGAGGAGACTATTGTGATAGTCTCACCCAAGTGATATTTTAATGAGAGCTTATACTAGGGGAGTAGTTGTGTGAACAAAGGGGACAAATTTGAAAGGTGCTGTGCAGAAACAAGATTTGGAAACTGTGGATATGTGGGGAGGTGACTGAGAGTGAAAACATTGAGTTGTGAACCCCCAAAAATGAACCCCAATTAGAAACAGTCATCTCTAAGAAAGAGACAAATGAAATTGGGCTGCATCTGTCCACAGTTTAATTTCTCTCAAGCTGGCTTTACATACACTGCATGGGAGTTCAGTTCAAAACTGGACCCCCCCTAAGGGGGCCAGTTTAGAACTGGCTCGAATTGGGATTTGGGGGGTACAGCCTTACAAGCCATTCAAAGAATAGGTGTTCCCAAGGGATGCCAATCAACTCTGGGAGGTGGCCCATATTAAAATGAGAATCTTTCAGTACTTGACCCAGGTCAGTCAATCCTGGTCAGAGACTTCAATTTCCATATCACCAGTCTTGACAATAGGGAGGAATCAACATTCTCCCAGACCTGTCTAGGCAACATAATGAACAGGAATAGACCCATTTAGATTACATCTTAATGTCCTTCTGAAGAAGGATTGAACTTAGAAAGAAAGGGGGATGGGAAGCTCTGAGTTTCCAAGATAATGAGTACTAAGAAAAATCATTTTTCACAAGGTTTAGAATGTGCTTGACTAGAAGGACCATGCTGGTCCTCAACAGTAATATGGAAGTTAGACCAAGAAGAAGTAGGAGAGGGACATATTGAGTTTCAGATGTTTGAGATAAATAGGCAAGTGGTAATATGGAGACAGAACACAGGTGAGTAGAGCTTGAAATTGACATCTGGGATTCATTGAATGGAAATGAACATTTCTAAGCCAGCCACCAGGAAACTAGGGCCTGCCAGGAAAACTCAAGGTTCAAATAAATAGTACCATTGCTAATGGAAAGTGGCATGATGATAATGAACTATCCATCAGTCAATAGTTAACCAATCAATAAGCATTTGTTAAGCATATACTACATACTAGAAATTGTTCTAAGCACTGATCATACAAAGAAAGGTAGAAAGAGGGTGCTAGACCTCAAGGATCTCATAATCTAGTAAGGGAGACGATATGAAAACAACTATGTAGATGCAAGAGAATACAGGATAAATTGAAGATAATCAACAATGGGAAGGCACTAGCATTGAGGGAGATTGGGAAAGGCTTATGGTAGAAGGTGGGATTTTATCGGGGATTTGAAAGCCAAGGAAGCTATGAGGTGGAAATGAGGAGGAAGAAAATACTAGACAGCCAGTAAAAATGTCAGGAGATAGAGTATCTTATTTGAGTAGCAGTAAGGAGAACAATGTCACTAGATCACAGACTACGTGGAGATGAGTAATGTGCAAGAAAACTATTAAGATAGAGCCAGATTGTAAAAGGCTTTGAATGTTAATCAAGGATTTTATATTTGAACCTGGAGATAATAAGGAGCCACTTGAGTTTATTGCATGAGATAGGCTGATATGGCCATATCTGTGCTTTAGAAAGATTAATTTAACAGCCAAGTAAAGTATGGATTGGAGTGAGGATAGACTTGTGGCAGGTAGACCAATAAGTAGGCTATTGAAATAATGTGGTGAGGTAACGAGAGCCTGCACCAGGGTAGTAACTATGTCAGAGGAGAGAAGAAGGCATATACAAGAGATATAGAAAAGATAAAATCAACAGGACTTGGCAAGAGATTAGATTTGAGGGATGAGAGAATGTAAGGAATAAGAATGACACCTAGATTATAAATCTAGGTGACTGGGAAGATAGATGGTAGTGCGCTCAATAGTAATAGGGAAGTTAGGAGGAGGGGAAGGTTTTTGGAAAAAAGAGCTCAGGTTTGAACATGTTGAGTTTAAGATGTCTTCAGGATGTCCAGTTTGAGATGTCCAATAGGCAGGTGGAGATACAAGCCTGGAAGTTCCGAATATTAATATGGGCTCTGTAATGACTGTAATATAATATATATATATATGTATATATATATATATATATATATATATATATATATATATATATATATATATATATATATATATATATATTAGAACTTCCTTTCCTCATCGGGGAGCAGGACAATGGAGTTACACAACAACCAACCAATTAGATTTCTGAGTCTCAGGGCTGCTTGACATACCAGTGATCCTTTGCTAGTGAACTCTGGCCAATTTGGAGGTGCCTGTAGCTGCCAGAAACGACTGAACTAGCCCGAACCAGCTCAAGGGCAATCTTGCAGCTGCAGACTTGAGAATCTCAACTTTCTAAACAACTATGGCTTATTGTGGTCTACATACACACTCCTCCCCTTAACCCCCACTCTCTCCTTGAAAGCCTCTAGAAATGATATTATCTCACTCTTTTTCCACTCCTCTTTGAGCAAGTGAGAACTCTCTCCCTCTCTGTTCCCTTGTAAGTTCTTCTCTCCCTTACAAGTTTTTCTTCTCAGACAATAAATGTTTTTCATTGGTGATCAGGAGTATTTCTTTTCACTTCCCTTTATGGGCCTGGGGGTCTTTTGTTAACTAGAGAAAGGTATGGGCTGGATACATAGATCTGAGAATCATCAATATAGAGATGATAATTGAATCCATGAGATCACCAAGTACAATGGTAGAGAGTAAGGTGAGGGCCCAGGATAGGGCCTAGCCTTTACTTATTCCTAATCTTTGATCCTGATACAGCGCTCAACATTGTTGACCACCCCTTAATTCTTCTGAATACATTCTCCACCTTCGGTTATGATTACTGAGTTCAGTCAAGTGATTTCCTGGGTCTCCTACGAAAGTTTATCCATTCTTTCTCTCTATCGGTATTTGGAGCCTGGACCTTCTGTCTAAACTCAGTGATCTCGAACAGCTCCTCCATTTTAAGCTTTCTCCTCTATGCAAATGATGCACAGATCTCCATATCTAGTAGTTTTTCTTGGTATTTTTAATCTCCCAATTTCTCCTCCTCATTCTTCCCATCACTCAGGATTATAACCTTGAAATCATCCTCATCTCTTTTCTCAGCCTAAATCCAATCAATTGCCCAATCTCTTTAAATCTACCTGTTGAGATTTAGGTGTTTAGGGGTGCTGGGACCCCAAAATATCAAGAGCAAGAGATGAATGAGAGTCTTGCCTGAATGAATTCAACCGAAGCCTTCTTTCAGCCCAAGACGAAGTTCATTAGAACATCTGCCATATTGGCCAGACTTTTAAGGAATCCGAGCATTAGTGACCTATGGGCTGGATTATAAGAATCTGAGCCCTTGGCTACACTCTTAAAGAATCTGAGCATTAGTGAGCTATTGCAAGCAGGCCAGATTTTAAGAATCTCAGTATTTGGCTAGATTTTAAGAATCTGAGCACCTTAATAGAAACAAGATGGACCTTTTATACAGAAAAACTGTGGGAGACATCTAGGAGTGGCCAGGTAGTTTAGGGTGCCTGGAGGAAGGGTCTAAAGAGGATCTGAATGGGAGTGGTCAGTAAGCTGGGGTGAATGCCAGGGACCTGGACCACTTGGCCAAGGGAGAATGGAGTCTAGATAGGATTAAGGGTGGGAAGTGTACAGGGGCAACCAGGAGGTAACTGAACAGAATTAGGAGATTGGGCATAGCCACAATGAAAGGCCAGTTGATAGGAGTATAGCCTCAGGTGAATGCCAGAGATTTGGCCAGGTGGGAAAGTCCAGAGTTTTTCCTTCTAGGGATTCAGATCCCATCCCCATCACAGCCACTCATGTCTTTAATCTCATGAATCTCTTTCATGATAACATAACCACCTTCCTCCACGCCCTTATCAGTGCTTCTCCTAAACTATTGCAATAGCTTTAAAACTGGTAACCTACATACATTCCTTTAATTCTAAGCTTTCACACAGCTGCGGAGCTGATATTTTAAAGATCTAATCACATCACTCGTCTGCTCCAGAAGCTTCAGTGATTCCCCACTGCCTTTAATATAAAATGCAAATGCTTCTGCTTGGCATATTTCAACCTTTTAAAATTTGGTTTAAAATCATCTTTCTAAACTGGTAAATTCCTTCTCACTCATGCCTTCTATGGTCCAGCCCAACAAATGGACTTTTTTCCACTGCTCTGCTAATCACTCTATCTGGTGTATATGCTGTAATTACTTGTATATGAATATATATCCCCATAATAAAATATGAAGTCAAGGAAGACAAAAACTGTCTCATTTTTGTACTTGGAAAATAATATTTGCAAAGCACTTATTATAGTGCTGTTGAGATTTAGGGATGCAGGGGTACTGAGACCCTGAAATAGCTATTCAGGAGATGCAGTCCTGCCCGAAAGAATTTGACCTAAGCCTTCTTTCAGCCAAAGACTAGGTTTATTAGAACAACAAGTGAGGTAATTCCTAGTGAGTCTGCGCTATTGGTCAGATTTTAAGAATCTGAGCACCTTCATAGAGGTGAGATGGATCTTATATACAGAAAGACTGTGGGAGGGATCTAGGAATGGCCAAATAGGCTGAGAGTGACTGTGAGAAGGGGTCTAGGGAGGATCTAGATGGGAATGACCAGTAAGTTGGGATGACTGGGAGGTAGAATGCCAGGGACCCAGACCACATGGCCAAGGGAGACTGGGGTCTAGATAGGATCAAGGAGTGGAGGTCTAGGGTGGGGCCAGGTACAGAAAGTGCAATTAATTAGCTGGGGAGGTCCAATTGCCTCAGGTGAATGCCAGGGACCTGAATCACATGGGGCAAGTCCAGGCTTTTCCTTTTTGGGGTCCAGATCCCAAAGACATGGTCTTTTCCTTGTTTGAGGGGGAAATGATGGAGCACAGGCTTTGGAAATCCCCTCCTTGAATTTTCCCACTTGATCAAGGAAGTCTCTAGCATTCCACCAAGGCTATGACTTTTCAACTGGTCTTTCACTGTGCCTTCACCCAATCTCCCAATTCTCTATTACCCTTAACCTAGCCCAGCCTTCCATTGTCAATTACCTAAGGATGGCCCTCAGCTACTTCCCACCCTTGATCCTATCTAGACCCCATTCCCAGGCCGAGTTTTAGTCACTCCAGCCTACTGACCACCCCCATCAGTGTAAGGCACATAGTAGACCCTTAATAAGTTCTTGTTCTTTCCCTCCTCTCACCTTTGCTTACCACAGAGCCCTTAATAATTTTTTTTAAATAAATCATTGTCAAACCTGGAAATAATTATATATTGTCTGTATTTAACATGTCAAAGTTGATATGGGGGGGTAGGCGGGGGTAAGGTGTGAGTGTAACCCAGATTTCTAGCCAAACCTGAAACATTTTGCATGAGATTCTCCTCTTTAGTAGGTAGAATGCTGATTTGATGCTACGTACCTGCACACAGAGCAGACTTGGTTCCAGAGCTTTGAATAGGTAAGGCACTCTTTATACCTTCTTTGAGAAAGACATAAGTTATTCCACCATTTTGGCACTTATTCCAAGAAAGGGAAAAAGAAAAACTGTCTTGCACACTTATAAGAGAACATGTCACTGACTTTCAATTTGCCTCCCTAGAGACTTTGGAGAATTCTCCCTTGTGCGAAATATCTGGTTCTTTCTTTTAGTTGAGCGTGGTTGAGCACTTCCAGAGGGAGAGCCAACCACTATGTATTTTCTGGAATGTTCTAATTTTTGTAACTTCTCTGATTTGTTATAAATAAATTAGTTTATTCATTATTATTTGTGATGATCTTTTTGTAACTTGATTTTGGTAGGAAAAGGTCAAGCCAGTGAGTAAAAGGTGAGAGCTATATTTCTTTCCCCTTAATGTTTAGAAGACCAGGGAAACTAGCTTTTTGTTCTGAACTAATTGTGCCACTACAGCAACATTATTTAAAGGGAACAAATATAATTCTAACCCACTACCATCTCTCTTGAAGAACAGAGAGACCAGTTTCCTGGCTGTTCCTCCTGTTCCCTTCAAAGCAGGAATTGACATCTCCCTTGGAGAGAAGTGTTTGATTGCTGTGACATGACTCCCTTTGTTGCCCTTTGTTGTTCAATAGTACCTGACTCACTGTGACTCCATGGACCACAGCACATAGCATTGTCCATGGGTGGTTTGCTATTTCCTTTTCCGGTGGATTAAGGCAAACAAAAGTCAAATGATTGCCCAGGTTCGCGTAGCTAGTAAGTGTCTAAGGCCAAGTTTGAACTCAGGTCTTCCTATCTCTAGGCCTGGTGTTTTATCCAGTGAGATGCCTAGCTACCTCATGCCTCCCTTAGATCCTCATTTAGACAAACTATGTGGACATACCTAATTTACATAGGAGTATATGGGGTATTCAAGGAGGACTAGCATCTCTGGTGTGAAGGCTTGCCAAGCCCTTTTCAGGGCTTTTGGGGTCTACCTGGTATTCACCTTTGGCTCCAAGAAGCTATCACATGTAAAGTGGTCATGTCCTGATGAACTATCTTAGCAGATAGGCTAAACCAGGCTGACTGGCCTCAAACCAGTGAGTTAGGGGAATGGCAGATGTGAACAGTTTATTCCAATTGCCATGAAGGAAGCTGAAGGAGGTGCTTTGAGGCACTTAGAGCTTCGTCAGACATCCAAGACTCCAAGGCATCCACAGCATCCTGGGCCACTGACAGTTGTCTTGACTGTTGCCTTTCCACTGGTCTTCAGATGACTCTGGAAGAGAATGAGGCTGATGACTTCAATTCTGCCTCCCTTAAATCCAATTCATTGGGAGAGTCAAGGCACTCTGTGATGTCATTGGTCTTCTTGGACAAAGGACAAACAACAACTTACATAGGCAATACACATAAACCTTATATGTAAACACTTATCTGCAGGGATATATTTATACTTCCTCATTGCCTAATTTGCAGGAAGAAAAAAAGGGCAGCTAGGTGGCACAGTGATTAGAGCACCGGCCCTGAAGTCAGGAGAACCTGAGTTCAAATCTGGCCTCAGACACATAAGCACTCACTAGCTCTAAGATTCTGGGCAAGTCATTTAACCTCAGTTGCCCCACAAAAAAAAAAAAGAATTGGAAAAAAAACTGCCCTTGGTTCAGAGATTTATATTTGTATTTTGCCTTAGAGGTAGCCCATTTTCTGATTGGCATCCTTAAATTGCTTTTAATTTAAATAACCCTAGGCAGGGAAGGCTTAGCCTTAAGCTCCAATTCTAAAAATGGTCATTGTTTTAGGTGCCTAAAATTGTTTACATTTTTGATGGCCTTTGGGTTTTTAAGTTGGAATATTGGGTTGAGTCTTCTACCTACCTTTTTCCACTTGGATAGGTTTTGCCTCTGCCTATCACCTTGAGTGACGAGAAAATTTAAAGGGAGGGTGGTGGGAAAAGTGACTCTGATTGGGTGACAACTTCCTGTCAGGCTTTTTTTTCCACAGTGGGCTTCTTCATTTAGCAGATCTGGGAGTCTACTCTATTCCTTACACATCCATAGTAGACAGATATCATAGACCAAAAATTGGATTAAAGACTTTTTGTTTTTTACTTTCTTTCTACCCGGTTCATTTAGCATAGTACTTGGCATATAAGTAGTTGCTTAATAAAGGCTTGTTCACTTGGTTTGATGACTTTCAAACTTTACCCTTGGGGAAAAAACTCAACAGGCTCCCCACCCCCATCTCCCATTCCAAAGGATTGATACTATCTGAATATCAATTGAAGCATGCTTTTTTCAGTTTCTTTCTTTCTTTCCTTTTTTAAAATATTGAGTCTTTTTGTACAAAATAACTAATATGGAAGTGTTTTACATGATTGCACATGTATAAACTATAATGGATTGCTTACAGTCTCAGTGGGGAGGGAGGGATGGAGAGAGGGAGGAATAGAATTTGGAAATCAAAACTTTTTAAAAACTAAGAAATTGTTTTAACATGCAATTGGGAGAAAAAATTTATGTATGTGTTATGTGTGTGTGTGTGTGTGTGTGTGTGTGTGTGTGTGTGTAAAATTGTAGATAATGTACAATTATGGATGCACCAAAATTGAGGAGGATTGGGAAAGGCTTCTTACAAAAAGTGAGATGCAAAAAGAATGGAAAAGTAAGAAAGCCCAGGTTATAAAGTCAAACAAAAAATTTTTAATATAATCCTGGATGTAATAGAGGATCATTGGATCTTATTGAATAAGAGACTGACATAGTCAAATTTGTGATTGAGGAAGATCCCACAGCTGAATGGAGGATAGACTAGAGTGGAGAGAGATTTGAGGAAGGAAGACCAACTAGCACACTGTTGCAGTAGTCCAGGAGTAAGGTGGTAGGGGCCTGCACTGAGATGGTAGCAATGTCAGTGGAGAACAGGGAGCATATTCAAGAGATATAAAAAAGGTAAACCCAACAGATCTCCCAATAGATTGGTTATGGGGGATGAGAGAGAGTTAGGAGTCAAGGATGACACCTAGTTTTCAACCCTTGAAAATCATAGGGTTTTGGGGAAAAGATAATGAGTTCATTTTCATTCATGTAGAGTTTAAGGTGCCGGATATGGACTGGAACACAAAAATATAGTCAATTCCTTATGGATGTATTCCACCTGGATTCAAAGGACTTTGTGTAGAGGTAAAAATTTAGAATGCAAACTGCAATCCTATCCTCAAATATGGATCTCAAGTTGCCATCATTTACCAATATTTTTATGACAAATATGTGGGGGGAGGGGGGGAAAACTACCTTGAAAGCCTCTGACAGAGCTTAGTTTTGTTGGGTTCCTTTAGAAAGCTTATTGATACATGAAGGTGATACATGAAGGTGATACATGAAGGTGAGCCTGAGATTTCCCAAGAAAGTTGTTGGTATCAACAGAAAATCAACCATTGTATTTCTAGTATGTCTAAACCATCTAATATTCACAGAAACGTAAGCGTGGATCAGGACTAATTCTAATCTTTTGAAAATTCTAGCAGGATGCTTCAAGAAACAAACGGGGGCTCAATACCTGCACACTTTGATCATGTGTGCACACTGTACAGAGACTTATAAGAGGATAGAGACAAGGAGTACCAATGAGCATCCCTGAAGCCCTACTTATTCAGACTCTGAATTGGATCCTGAGGTATTTGACTTGGGAGACAAGCAAGAAAACAGCCTCGTTCTTGCTGAATTAGTGGGATGTTGGATGTGCTCAAGGTACAACCCATAAAATCCAGCTTACTGATTCTTGGCTATTAAAGAAAGATCTAAAATGATTCCTCTAAGGTGGAAACCCTCAGAAACCATCTCAAAAATATACTACTTAATGGTGTCATCTCAAAATCCAGCAGCCCTTAATTTATTTATCACAAATGGTGGGTAGTGATGAGAGAGAGAAAGAGACAGAGAGGTGAAGTGAGGTGAACAGTTAGGTGGTGCAGTAGAGAGAGTGCCAGGCCTACTTGGAAGACTTGAGTCCAAATCTTGACTCAGAAACTTAACTAGCTGTGTGATCTTGGACAATTCCTTTGACCTTTCTCTGCCACAGTTTCCTTTTCTGTAAAAAGTTGTGAAGACCACATGAGATAGTATGTGTAAAGCACTTTGCAAAGCTTAAAGCACTTTATAAATACTAGTTAATATTATCTGATGTGGGGGAAGGGAATAAGCATTTATGTAGCACCTACTCTATGTGCAAGATGCTATGGCTAAGCACTGTACAAAATCACCTCATTTGATCCTCACAACAACCCTGCTAGTTAGGTGATTGTTATTATCCCCATCTTAGAGTTGAGGATGCTGCAGCAAACTGAGATTAAGTAACTTGCCCAGGGTTATACAGCTATTAAGTTTCTGAGGTTAGAGTTGAATGCAGGGCTTTCTGACTCCAAGCCCAGTACTCTATCCACTAAATCACTTAGCTACCTCAAAGAACTAAACAAAAGAACTAAAATGAACTCGTACACTCTGCCATGTGTACAAGATGCTCAGGACTGTCTGCTAGCCAGCCAGCAATTTTTGGTCTTGGACTTGCAAAATAGAGACTGTGAGATTATTATGTCTACGGAAGAAAAGGAAAAGGTTGTTTTGATCTGTTGCTAATTAGAACATATGCCCCAAGGAATCTAGGGGCACTAGCCACTTTCCTAAAGACAATGGAGGAAATAGATAGTGACAGTGTTAGTATACTTCAGTATTGCCAATGACTTTGTTAAGGCACTGACTGGAGAAAAGACTTATCAAATTGTTAGGTCAGCTGGAGAAAGCTGCTCTGAAGCTGTTCAATTGACAAATTCCAGTTTTCCAGAGCTTCAGTTAAGGATATGGCCATATCATATCCATATAAAGTGTGAGCACTGATTCAAAGAAGTTACAAGCTCTTCTCAAGTAGCCATGCCACCTCTCTTAAGACTTTCTATTTCTAATTTTTAAAAAAATCCCACCAAGGGGGGAAAATAGCACTCAAAATTAATAGTTTGCCAAATAGCCATTAAAATTATATAAATATCCTTAAGTTATAAAATTGGCATACTGCAGATTAGGTGATTACATAAAATAATGAACACATTATACATCAATCTCCACAGCCCAGTAATAACCCCACCAAACCCAACAGCATGAATTACATTCAAACACGTTTTTAAGGGGACATAATTTAGACATTTAAATCAAATTAATTAAGACCAGACTAATTACATTAGTACAATTAGTATGGTACTCATTCAAGTACAATAAATTTAGCTTTGCAGTTTTTATCACAAGATTGTTAAGAATGATACTGCTATTGCTAAACCATTTAAATAATCTCACTCATACAAATGTGATTGTAGATAACCAGAACCAAAAAAGCAAGAAAAGCAAAACTGTCTTAAAACCTACAAAGTCTTTTGGAGATAAACAGACAAATGTAAAAAAGACTTAATTAGCTGGCTTCCTTCAAATCCCAGGTAAAATCCTACCTTCAACAGAATGCCGTTCCCAATTGCTTTTAGTTCTAGTAACTGCCTTCCATTGATTATTTCCACTTTTCCTACAGATAGCTTGTTTTTACATAGCTGTTTGCATGTTCTCTCCCTCATTGGATTGTTAGTTTCTTGAAGGCAGGGGCTATCTTCTATCTTTTACTTTTTTTTGTATCTCTACCACTTAGCATAGTACTTCACATACAACAGGTGCTTAATAAATGCTTATTGGCCAATTTGACTGACCTAACCATGCATTGGTAATGGCTTATTCAAACCCCTTTTGTCCTGTACACAATACCAGTCTGGAAAGTTTAAGAGTTGAATTGTACTGAGAAAATGATATATCTGCACACTTTTTTTGTAGCAGAACTCTCCGTATGGACTAACAACTGACCAGTGCCAAGTTTGCTGCTGCTCACCTGAGATAAGTAATAACATCAACCAACATATATTCAGCATATATAATAGGCCTAGTAAGACTGATGTGTATGCAGATGCTTTGTTCAATACACCCATTTGGTTATTGTTTACTCAATGGTCCTTCAGCAATACAGTCAATTCTGCTATAATGAGACTTACGAGTTACTAAAAATCACCACGATATACATAATCACAATAAAAACCACTTATGGGGAAAAATGGGATGAGAGGCACAACTCTCAACAACTTCATCACCTAGTAAGAATGGTAGCAGTTTTATACATGTTCAATGGTTAAGAAATCATAAATATTAGGATAATAGCAGCAATTTCAAAACAAATATTATAGGAGAACTAACTGTACAGCATCTCTCCAAAGTCTTAGTAGCTTAAAATTACACTAAGACTTTGGGGCACCCCATATTTCTTCTTCAGTAGAACCATCCCTCATGCAGAGAAAATCAGCTAAGTAAAATCAATGGATGCTTCCGTCTTCTAAAACCTACCACATCTCTACAAGGAGGAGAGAAATGTGTTTTATTTTCTGTCTTCTGGAATCAAGATTGATAATTGCATTTACTCTGACTTTAGTTATATTTAACTGAATTATAAGTTATATTTATTTGTATTACAATAGTTATTTTTTAATGTTTTCAAGATTTTTGCTTTTTTAGCTCTATATCAGATCAAAGAGGTCTCTCCTTGTTTCTCTGAATCCTTCAGATATGTGTAACAATGTAGATGCAGATTTACACATGTTGTTTCTTACAAAGTAATAATATTCCATTACAAATACACTTGCCTTAGTGGAGAGCATGCTGGATTTAAAGTGAAGAAGACCTAAGTGGGTGCCTCTGGGCAAACCACATAACCTCTCTCTCTTCAGTTCCCTCATTTGCAAAATAGTGGAAATAATTGCCCCTACCTTAAAATTATTGTGAGAATCAAAAGGGATAATATGTAGTTCACTAATTTTAAATTGATATACAAATATTAGTTATTATTATATTTTTCAGTGATTCCCCAATTGTTGGAAGTTCACTTTTTCCAGTTTTTTAAGACATTTTAAAATATTTCATAATTATGACTTTCCAAAATCAAGAGTTAAATTACAATAAAGCTGTCATAAACAGAGAGGCTAGCATTATGATTTTAAGTTGACCCTTTCTACAAGAAACAGCTTCCATTTTTGTGTTATCAGATAATACTTTTGTAAAGGAAAAGCCTCTGGACTTATTTCACTTTAAATACTGCATCTTTTCTGAAAGCTGTTGCCAGTGAGACTTCCATGGCCTTTTGTGATTTTTCTGTTATAACATTACAAGGCAGGGATGTCAACTTCATTACACTAGTATATAAGATAACAATGACAGCTTTTACTGCTAATGATTCCAGATGAACTGTTGAAAAGAACAGGTGGTAATGGTGTTGATGATGATGATGATTCACATTTATGTAATACTTGACTTATAATTTCAACTTAACAAGAACCAAGCACCTACCATGTGCTAGGCATCGTGCTAGGTATTAGGTCTTAGTTGCCTGTTGGGTATAATGAATTACTCAAAATCTGAGAATTCAGACAAACAATACCTTCCACTAACCACTAGATAAAAGGCAATCCATTAAGTGAGAAAAAGCAGTTTAAGAAATCAAAAGCAGGTAAAAGCTGCTGGCAAAGAAATACACAGTTACCAAGGAAGTTCCCTGGGAGTCCCAGGAGCTTTCTTCAAAGTCCTAAAAGTGTTTCTATATTCTTATTACCCAAAGGGCTCAGAGCTGAGTCCAAAAATCAATTCCCTTGGGAACAAAGTTAGCCAACTACCCTAGCTCTCCTCTGGAGCATTTTGATTCAAAACAGTGTTTATTATTGTGGGGGCGGGGGGGGGATGGTAGAAGAGGGGAGTTTGAGGGGAAACTCAAGCCTTCTCAGTTCCACTGGTGTCCTGGCCCACAACACTCCACTCCTAACCTCTGGCCACTGATAACACAGATGGCTGCAATAATAAATATCAGTTTCACAGCCCAACAGCATCTGCTCCCTCACAAAAGCCAGCGGTCCCATCAAAACTGCAACAAAAAGTCTATACTATCCCTCACTTGATCTCAGCAGGCTAGAAACTACCTCCTGTTCCCAAGACTGCGTCTCACCCTTATGGCCATTATAAATACACCCCAAACTTCCTTAACCTTCCAATTCATCATCCTCCTTGAATATTATAACTTCTTTCACTCCGTGTCAGCCATACATAGAATGTTGTGCATTGGATCGTGCCACAAGTGCTCCAGTTCCCTAATTAGAACCCTAACATTCTCCTATCTGCCCACGGCCACCTAACCGTCCGTCCTTCCTAATACTTCTACAGCCTGTTTGTTCTTCACCTTCATTGCCACCTCTCGTCCCTCTAACCCCTGGTGTTTTTCAGGCCATTACTCCTGTCTGGCCTCACACCTTCAGTTCTAAAGCTGCTTGGCCTATATTCTGCATTTGACCCTGTTACTGGATGTTGACCATCCTCTCCTCCGGGATAAAATCTCCTCTGTGGGCTTTTGTGATGTTCTTTCCTTGTTCGCTCCCTACCTGTCTGACTCCTTTGTTGGATCATCATCCACAGCCTGCTCACCATGAGCATCCCCCAGTGTTCTCTCCTTGGACCTTTTCCTTCTTCATATGCTCTCTCTTGGCAGCCACTTGAGCTCCCATGGGTTTAACTAAGATCTCTATCCGGAAGACTTCCAGGACTATATGTCCAGCCCAGTTTCTGCACTGAGCTTAAGACCTGGATCTCCAACCACATATTAGACTTTTCAATGTAAAGGTGTCAAATTGAACATAACTAAAATTGAACTCATTATCTTTTCTCCTAACTTCCTTTTCTTCCAAACTTTCCTATTTCTGTCAAAGGCATCACTTCAGCATTGTACTGAGATTAAGAACCCACCCTACATAGCCAATCAGTTGCCAAACCTTGCTTTTTCTATCTTCTCAATCATTCTTCCTGACCCCTTCTCTACATTCCCACAGCTACCATCTTAGCTCAGGCCCTTATTACCTTTCACTAGATTATTGCAACAGTCTCTTAATTAGTCTCCCTGCCTCAAGTCTCTCCCTGACTCCAGTCCATCCCATACACTGCTGCCCAAGAAATGTTCCTTAAGCACAAACGTGACCATGAGACTCTTCTCCTTTCCTTCTATACAGAAAGGAATCTTATTTTGTAGCACAGTGCAGAGTGTGAGGATTTGAGTTAAAGTACCAATGTTCAAGTCCTGCCTCTACCACTTAAACTTTTGTGACATTATTTCTTTGGCCCTCAGATTCCTTAGCTGAAGAAAAATTGAAAAGATTAGGCAAGATGACCTCTAACGTCCCTCTATCTCAATATGATTCCAGAGTTTTCTATGATTAACAAGCAGGCTGATGTTTAATATGATTTTACATGTATAGCCTGTATCAGATTGGGAAGTGGGAAGGAGAGGGAGATAATGGGGAAAAATCAGAACTCAAAATCTTACAAAAGTAAGTGTTGAAAGCTATCTTTGCATGTAATTGGGGGGGGGGGGAATAACATTAACAAGCAGGCTATAAGGTGCATTTCAGTTGTCCCTGTTTTTAAAGCTCAATACCACATGAGGTTCATGGGCTCCCAGGCCAAATTTAGAAATCCTTAGACCTAGATCTGTGAAAGGACATTTCTAACTGCCTAGGTCCAATTTAGGAGGGGGAGCTTTAAATGGATACTTTGTTTTTTAACTCACAGTTTCTGTTAAACATGGTGGTGGAAGGGGAGAGGTCAGATCTTAGGGCAATGAATATGAACAAAGACCACTGGGGCATTCAAAAAAGCAGGCGTTCTCTGAAGAGATATGTGGATGCACGTATACACTCATACTCTTTATTCCAGTAAAAGATTATTTCCTGAATAAAATTGTACATACATGTACAGATATGCATTTAGGAAATTCAGTATTTAGTAAGGAATCCCATCTATTTTTAGTAATTATTAGTAAATAGGTCATTATGCTTCTCTAAATGCAGCTAAGGTAATATTAATGGACTAACCCACAACGTTACATGAGCACACAATACACAAAAATCCCTAGATCTTCATATAGTATATCTAGGAGACTTCTGGCTGACCTGGCAACATGAAAGTTCTACAAAAGGGCCTCAGATAGAACAAAGGTAAGGTATAGTCAGTATAATTCTTAAGGTGATAGAGACTGGCAGAGGGCCTTGAAAGCAGTGTCCCTTTTGTAACTGAAGAAAAAAATTGTACTGGCTCAGTCCCTGGGTGCTTAGGAACCTGACAGGAGTCCTGAACCTGGCAGAATAATTACAGACATCCAGTTGAAGCTTGTCAGCAGGAAATGGAGCCAACTCTCAACTGGGGATTATTCAAGGTGGAGGAGAGAGATAGGGCTAAGGCCAACACCTACAGTAAGACTTCAGAGGACAGAGTCACAAATTAAGAATTATGGCTTACTTTGATAATAGGACCTAGTCCCTGCAACCTCATCCAGAAGCAGTGGCAGGTAGCATCCAGACTATAGAGCAGACAGGTACAAACAGGGCCTGCCCACGCTATATAACAGTGTAGAAGAGGGATATGGTTTGACTCAGGCACAAAGTCCCAATCTCAGAACCAAGAAGAGAATAATTTCAAAGCAAGTAGAAGAACCTAAAGAGAAAAGAATGTTTAGCCACCAGAATTCCCAACAATAGCTGGAAGAAATGAAGGGAGAGACTTTTGGAAGGGTGTGTAGATTAAGATTTAGAAGGGGAAATGGTAAGGGAGGGACTCTTAGAGAGGTGGGTAGAATAAGGAATGGGAAGGTAAGGGGAGAGGATAAGGAAGGTATTCTTTAAAAAGGTGTGGATTAGGGAGGTATTGGTTAGAAGTAAACTAGAAAAGGGATAAGGTAAAAAGAGACTGAAGACAATAATAAGGGGAAAATAAGATGGAGGGAAATATAGCGTTAGTAATTATAACTGGGAATGCGAATGAAATGAGCTCACTCAGGCCTAGCCATTCCAGATCTTCAATTGTATTATAAAGCAACAATCATCAAAACTGCTTGGTACTGGCTAGGAAACAGAGTGGTAGATCAGTGGAATAGGTTAAGTATGCAAGACACAGTAGTAAATGACAAGAGTAATCTACTGTTTGATAAACCCAAAGACTCCAGCTTCTGGGTTAAGAACTCACTCTTTGACAAAAATTGCTGGGAAAACTGGAAAAGAATATGGCAGAAATTAGGCATAGATCAAAATCTCACACCATATACCAAAATGAAGTCAAAATGGGTTCATGATTTAGATATAAAGGCTGATACTGTAAGCAAACTAGGAGAGCAAAGAATACTTTACCTATCAGATTTATGGAGAACAGAAGAATTCATGACCAAACAGGAGAGAGAGAAAATTACAAAAAGCAAAATGGATAACTTTGATTACATTAAATTGAAAAGGTTTTGCACAAACAAAGACAATGCAACAAAGATTAGAAGGAAAGTAGAAAACTGGGAAAGAATTTTCACAACCAGTGTCTCTGATAAGGGCCTCATTTCCAAAATATATAGAGAATTAAGTCAAATTTATAAGGATACAAGTCATTACCCAATTGATAAATGGTCAAAGGATATGAACAGGCAGTTCTCAGATGAAGAAATTAAAGCCATGTATAGTCATGAAAAAATGCTCTAAATCACTATTGATTAAAGAAATGCAAATCAAAACAACTCTGAGGTACCACATCACACCTATCAGATTGGCCAACATGACAAAAGAAGAAAATGATAAATGTTGGAGAAGATGTGGGAAAATTGGAACACTAATGCATTGTTGGTGGAGTTGTGAAATGATCCAACCATTTTGGAGAGCAATTTGGAACTATGCCCAAAGGGCTACCAAAATGTGCATACCCTTTGACCCAGCAATAGCACTTTTAGGGCTATATTCCAAAGAGATCAAACAAATGGGAAAAGGACCCACATGTCCAAAAATATTTCTAGCAGCTCTTTTTGTGGTGGCAAAGAATTGGAAATTGAAAGGATGCCCATCAATTAGGGAATGGCTAAAGAAGTTGGAATT
Organism: Phascolarctos cinereus; assembly: GCF_003287225.1. Lineage (NCBI taxonomy): Eukaryota > Metazoa > Chordata > Mammalia > Diprotodontia > Phascolarctidae > Phascolarctos > Phascolarctos cinereus. The sequence continues at coordinate 285,551,169 of NW_027555847.1, read as the reverse complement.
TGAATGCAGATCGAAGCATACTATTTGCTATTTTTTTTCTTCTGTTGTGTTTTGTTTCCTCTTTCTGGTGGTTCCTCCTATTAGTTCTAATTCTTACAACACCATTAATGTGAAAATGTGTTTAATAGGAATGTATATGTATAACCTATAGCAGACTGTGCACTGTCTTGGGGAGGGAGGTAAGGAGGGAGACAGAGAAAACTTTAAAACGCAAAAGCTTATGGAAATGATTGTTGATAATTCAAAATAAATTAATTTTTAAAAAATCAACTCACCCATAAAACAGAAGCAGATAGCAGAACAGATTGAAAAGCAGAATTCAACAATGCATTGTTTACAAGAAACACTTGAAATGAGAGCTACACACAGAGTCAAAATAAAGGACTGGAATAGAATTTATTATGCTCCAGCTGATGCAAAGGTAGCAATCATGATCTCAAAGTTAAAGGTAAAAGAAATTTAATTGAAAGAGATAAACATGGTAGCTACATTTTGATAAAAGGTAAAGAAAAATTAAATGAATTACAAGTAGAAACAGGTAGTAGTACTATAATAGTGGGAGACTTTAAACTTCCCCTCTGAGAACTAGATAAATCTAACTAAAAAAAGAAGGAAGTGAATAGAATTTTAAATAAGGTAGATATGATAGGTATCTGGAGAGAACTCAATGTGAATACAAAGGAATACACCTTTTTCCTCAATGGTTCCAGGTGCCTTTATAAAGATTGACTATAAAAAAATTTGTAGTTAAAAGCAGAAATAGTAAGTGCATCCTTTTTGTATCACAATGCAATAAAATTATATTTCATGAGGGACCACAGAAAAATAGAATAAAAATTAGAGACCAAAAAACATAATCTTAAAGAATGAATGAGTTAAAGAACAAATCTTGGAACAATAACTTCATTAAAGAGAATGACAATGAGACAATATATACCTATGGCAGGGGTTCTGTAAGGTTTGGATTCAAAGAAACACACTTGAGGACCTAGAGGCCACAAGTTCCCCTCTCCTGACCTATAGGATATAGCAAACACAATAATCAGGGAATTTATACCTCTAAGTGCTTGCATCACTAAGATAGAGAAAGAGCAAACCAATATATTAGGCATGCAATTTAAAAAAAAACTAGTAAAAGAATAAACTAAAAATCCACAATTGAACACTAAATCTTAAAAAGTAAAGGTGAGATTAATAAAATTAAATGTAGGAAAATCATTGAATTAATAAATAAAACTAGCAGTTGGTTTTCTGAAAAAAATAGATAAACCATTGGTTAACATAATTTAAAAAGAGAAGAAAACCAAATTACTAGTTTTAAAAATGAAAAGGGTTAATATGCCACTAATACAGATGAAATCAAAGCAATTATAAGGAATTATTTGGCCCAATTATATGCCAACAAATTTAACAATTTAAGCGAAATGGGAGAATACTTACAAAAAATATAAACACCTAAATTAGCAGGAAACAAAATATAAACTAGGTCTAAATAGATCTATTTTAGAAAAAGAAATTGAACAGGCCATAAATGAGCTTCTTAACAGAAAAGCACCAGGACCAGATGGTTTTACAAGTAAATTCTATCAAACATTTAGAGACCAACTAATTTCAATATTAAATAAATTATTTGGAATAATAGGAAAAGAAGGGGTCCTGCCAAGCTCCTTTTATGAAACAAATATGATACTGATGCCTAAATCAGGAAGAGTAAAAGCAGAAAGAAAATTATAGACCAATTTCATTAATATATTTGGATGCAAAAATACTAAATAAAATACTAACCGGAGATTACAATATATTACAAAAACTATACATTATGACCAAGTGGGCAGAAATGCAGCGATGGTGCAACATAAAGAAAACTATTAATATAATTGATTATATCAACAACAAAAGTAACAAAAATCATATGATTGTGTCGACTGATGTAGGAAAAGCTTTTGATAAAGTACAACACTAATTTCTATTAAAAACACTAGAAAGTACAGGTATAAATGGATTTTCCTTAAACTGACAAAAAAAGCATTTACCTAACACCATCAACAAGCATTATTTGTAATGGAGATAAACTAAAAGCCTTCCCAGTTGGATCTGGTATGAAACAAAAATGCCAACTGTCACCAATATTATTCAATATTGTATTGTAAATCCTAGCAATAACACTAAGAGAAGAAAAATAAATAAAAGAAATCAGAATGGAAAATGAGGTATTAAAACTATCTCTTTTTGCAGATGATATGATGATATAATTGGAAAATTCCTAAGACTCAACTAAACAATTAGTTGAAACAATATTTTTAACAAAGAGCAGGGTATAAAGTAAATCCACATAAATCCTTTGTTTGTATCACCAACAAAACCCTGCAAGAAGATAGTAAGAGATACCTCTTTTTATATAACTCTAAACAGTATAAAATTTTAAATAACTCTAAACAGTATAAAATATCTGAGAGTTACACCTGCCAAAACAAACCCAAGACCCATATGAACAAAATTACTTAAAAAAAAACTTTTTATACAAACAAAATCAGATTTAAATAATTGGAAAAATATCAATTGTTCATGGAAAGGAGGGCCAATGATAAAAATGACAACTTTACTTAATTTGTCTATTCAATGCCATCCCAATTAAGTTACCAAAAATAATTATTTCACTATTAGAAAAAAAACAACAAAATTCATTTAAAAGGTCAAGAATATCAAAAGAACTAATGAAAAAAATTGTAAAGGAAAGAGGTTTAGCAGTACCAGATCTTGAACTGTATTATGAGGCTGTAATTGTCAAAGCTATCTGGTCCTGGCTAAGAAATAGAAAGGTAGATCAGGGTAACAAAGTAGACTTACAATTTACAGCAGCAAATGATTGTAGTAACCCTGTGTTTGACTAGTGTAAAGACTTGAGTTTTTGGGATAAGAATTCTTTATTTGATAAAAATTGTTGGGAAAGCTGGAAATCACTCTGGCAGAAATTGGGCATAGACCAATATCTTACATCATTTACCAAGATAAGGTCAAAATGGATAAATAACCTAGATATAAAGAGAGATATTACAAGAAAATTTGGAGAACATGGAACATATTACCTATCAGACTTATGGATAAGCAAATAATTTTGAATAAACAGGAGATAAAAAGCAGTGTGAGGTGTAAGATGGATAATTTCAATTACATTAATTTCAAAATGTTTTGGACAAATAAAACAAATATAGCCAAGATCAGAAGGAAAGCAGAAAGGGGGGAGGGATGGAATTTATAGACAGTTTCTCAGATAAAGGATTCATATCTCAAACATATAAAGAACTTTGTCAAATCTATCAGAATACAAATCACTCCCAATTGGTAAATGGTCAAAGGCAGTTCTCCAATGAAGAAATTAAAACAACTTATAGTTATATGAAAAAATGTTCTAAATCATCATTGATTAGAAAATTGAAAATTATAACAACCTTGAGATATCATTTTATACCTATCAGATTGGCTAAAATAATTGAAGGGGAAAGTGACAAATTTTGGAGAGGGTGTGGAAAAATTTGGACACCATTTGGCTATTGAAGGAACTGTGAACTAATCCAGCCATTTTGGAGAGCAATCTGGAATTATGCCCAAAGAATATGCCTATACCATTTGAACCAGCAATGCTACTACTAGATCTGTTTCCCAAGGTAAATAAGGGGAAAGGAAAAGAACCTACATGTTCTAAAATATTTATAGCAGCTCTCTTCGTGGTGGCAAAAAGCTGAAAATTTCAGTTGCCTGTCAATTGGGTAATGGATAAAGAAATTGTAGTATATGATTATGATGTAATGCTACTGTGCTACAAGAAATGATGAGTTCAGTGATCTTAGAAAAACATAGATAGACTCACATGAAATAATGAAGAACAAAATAAGCAGAACCAAGAGAATGTCATGTACAGTGACAGCAATATTGTTTTAAGAACAACTGAGCGACTAAGTCATTTTGACCATTATAAATACCTAAATTAACTGCCAAGGACCTATGAAGGAAGACACTATCTGCGTCCAGAGAGAGAACCGGGAAGGATAAAAAAGAAAGTTACGTGATCACTTCATTATATATTTAAAAGGAACAGCAAATAAGAAATGATGAACAGTATGCTTTCAGAAAAATCTGGACAGATTTACATAAAATGAGCAGAACCAGGAGAGCACTGTATATAGTAACAGCAATATTATATGATGATCAGCTGTGAATGACTTGGCTATTCTCAGCAATTCAATGATCTAAGACAATTCCAAAGAGCTTATGAGGAAAAATGCTATTCATTTCGAGAGAAAGAACTGATGAATTCTGAATGCAGATCTAAGCATACATTTTCTTTACTTCCTTTTATTTTTCTTAGGGTTTTTTGTAGTTGGTGGGGGATTTTTTTGTCTGTGTTTTCTTTCATAACATGACTACTTCAGAAACATGTTTTGCATGACTGCACATGTATAACCTATATCAAATTGCTTGCCTTCTCAATAGAGTAGGGGGAGAAGGGAGGCAGGAGAGAATTTGGAACTTAATTTTTTTTAATGAATGTACATGTAATTGGGGAAAAAATAAAATTAAATGAGAAAGAAAAGCAACAATTAAAAGGAACAGCAAGTTTTACACAATAGATTTACAGCTTCATGTTCAGTCATCTTTTTTTTAATTCTATTATGTTAGGGGAAATGCTTGTTTTATTTCTTTTCTTTTTTTTTTTGTTTTGGGAGGCAATGGGGTAAAGGGACTTGCTCAGGGTTACACAGTTAGTAAGTGTCAAGTGTCTGAGGTCACATTTGAACTCAGGGCTTCCTGAATCCAGGGCCGAAGCTCCATCCACTGCACCATCTAGCTGCCCCTGTTTTATTTCTCAAATTGAAAAGAAAATAAAGAAAATAAAAAGAAATGAAATGAAGCTAAATGTGAAAAGTGAAATTAGAATTCTTGAAGGAAAAAATTGAAAGGAAAATTATACACACCCAGACACCACAAAGGTGTCAAACTCATTTATATTCCAAGTACAGACCAAACCAGATTAAAATATAGTTGGAAAATGTTTAACAAAATAAATTAATAAAACATCAATAATAGTAACATGTGAGGTTTTTAAAATATTAATTCATTTTTAGTTTTCATCATCCACTTCCATAAGCTTTTGAGTTTTAAATTTTCTCCTTCTCCCTTCCCAAAATGGTGTGCAATCTGATACAGGCTGTATGTATATATATTCCTATTAAACATATTTTCACATTAGTCATGTTGTAAAGAAGAATTAGAACCAATAGGAGGAAACACAAGAAAGAAGAAACAAAACAAAACAGAAGCAAAAAAAGAGCAAATAGTATGCTTCAATCTGCATTCAAACTCCATAGTTCTTTCTCTGGAAGTGGATGGCATTTTCCATCATGAGACTTTTGGTGATGTCTTAGATCCTTGCATTTCCAAAAAGAACTGTGGCTGTTACTGTGTACAATGTTCTCCTGGTTCTGCTCTTAATATGAGGTTTTCTAAGCCAACATGTAGTTCATCCATTTCTATTTGAGTTTGACACCACTGCTTTAAAAGGTAAGATGGAAAATCTTACCCAAGTAGTAGGTTATGTGAAAAATAGATATAACTCAATAATTCCATAAGCCAACAAGAAGTATTAGTACAAAATCTTTTCACAAAAATAAAAATTTGAATAAAAAAACAAGTATGTACTACCAAAATAGATTGACCTGAAAACAGGTTGAGGAGCAGAAATTTGGGACTTCTAGGATTTGTAAACCAGGGTCAAGCAAAAATCCTAAATGCCATATTTTAAGAAATCATAATTTGCCAAAATCCATTAGACCTGGAGGGCAAAGTGAAAATAGAAAGAATCCAATGGTCACCCCTAGAAAGGATCCCAAATTGAAAACACCTAGCTTGGGATACCATAGCCAAAATCCATAGCTTTCCCATTAGAGAAAAAAAAATACTGAAATTAGACTTCAAGAGAGACCCAAGAACCATAGGAAAGATTATATAAGACTATGTTGCAACTAAAGGATAGAAAATTCTGGGAATATAATATTGCAAACACAAAAGAAAAATGCTTAAAGCTAAGAATAACTTACTTTACAAAAGTGAATACAATTCTACAGTGGGGAAATTGGACCTTTAATCATTCCTGATGAAAAGACCAGAGCTGGGTAGAATCTTTGAAATGAAAACGCAGAAGACAAGAAAAACTTAGAAAGGTAAAAAGGAAGAAACTGGAAGGTGAGAAACTAGAAAAAGTGATAGGATGATAAAGCCCTTATGTTCTTTTTAAAATTTTAAATTAGTTACTATAATGACAAGTTAAATAAAATATATCTAGCCAACAGCAAGCCTTCAGAAGCATTATAAATCAGCTGAAACACCAAAGGACATTGTGTACGTGAATAAACCTTTGTGTAACAGACTCCAATAGCTGAAAACATTTTTCATATAAATTTCTAAAAACCCAACCATGAGTTTTTAGCATTATAAACAAAAAAAACCTCATAAATTAAACGACTTCTTACATTAAATTAAACAGATGATTGAGATGGTTTGTGAATAGTGATGAGGAATTGAGAACAGTTCCAGGCAACATAAGGTAAAAGCTCACCTATCAGAGCCCAAGGTTCTCAGGAAGATTAGGAATGGTAGGGAGTGAGGTGAGGAAAAGATGAAGATGAAGCATGGTGTGGAGATAGTGGCTGGGAAGTTGAATTATAGGTATTATACAGAAATCATTACTCTTTTCAATGTATGCAACATAGCAAATTATATTGCAACATGTTCAATAAACATATTAGCAGAGGTCCTAAAAATCTTGTTGTTTTATGGTTGGAGATATTGTTTAGAAGGAAAAGACATTTAGTTTACATTCATAGTGACTCGAGTAAAACTCGCTTGACATCACATACAGTTTTCTTAGAAAAGATGGTTATAAAAAAAATAAAAATTTTTTAAAAATTTTAAAAAGAAAAGACGGTTGTATTTAGCAAGAAACTTTATAGCTGAGAATTTATTTTGTACAAACAAAATGGGTTATAAAGAATTTTTCCCCCAAATGCTCAGACCAATGGTTTTATGGAAGAATTCCTGGTTATAGTAAACTTTTTTTTTTTTGCTTTTTGGTGAGGCAATCAGGGTTAAATGACTTACCCAGGGTCACACAGCCAGTAAGCATCAAGTGTTTGAGGCCAGATTTGAACTCAGGTCCTCCTGACTCTAAGGCTGAAGCTTATCATATCCACTGCACCACCTAACTTTCCCACATTGTGCAACTTTTGTGAAGATTTTAAAATACCCTTCATCACACACACACACAAAAAATCCCAAGTTCACATATTCTTGTGTTATTTTAGTTTTTAAATTTTGCAAATAGCTCTCTTGTGACATTTTCAGATTGAGAATGATGATATAGTGAATGTTGGACCTTGAATTAGGATGACCTGAATTAAAATCCTTTTCCTTACTAACAATGTGATGTTAGTTAAGTGACTTCTCAAGGATTAGATTTCTTCCTTTATAAAATTGAGGATTGGATTCAATGAAGCCTAAGATCCCATTCAACTCCAATCTTTTCCATTTTTATATAACTCTAGTGGTTTGAGGTGTGGCTGGGAGGAGGCATACTCTCTCCCCACTCTCTCCTCCCAATCCCCTTTCTTTCTGGAGATTTAATCAGCCACATTCTATTTTGTTAGTTTTTTAGCCTAAAGGAAATATTCCTCAGGAATTTTTAAAGGAAATGTTCCTCAAGTCCCAATAGTGTTTTTCTTTGCTCCTTCATGGAGTTTATAGTAATGAAAATTTAGGAATACAATCACCATAGCTTTGAGCTGTCTTGTAAGAAAATGATTAATGTAGGCAAATGTTTGACTCTAACTCTTAAATTGAAATTCTATAACCTCTAACCCCTTTATTTAATGCAAAAATTCAAGTCACCAGAAATGTTGAGGTAAAAAAATAAGTACAGTAAGTTACAATATCTGCTAATAAACAAGCACTGGGTAAGGAAGATGCAGAAAAGAGCAAATGTTTTCTTTGAACTTTCCTCAGGTTTGTTTCAGTGGGATAATGGTAATGTAGTTAATCTCATCAAGATATTCTGTTTGACGGGAAATCATTAAAATAAAGGAGGCTTCCTTCAAAACAGGATCAGTCAGACTCATTCCTTCAATATCACCACTTTCTCCTTTAGAAAGGATGACTATGAGACAAAAAGAGGGTAAGTATAAAAGGATGTGGGCAGGTAGATACCGCATTGGATAGAATGCCCAGCCTGGATTCAGGAAAACTCATCTTCCTGAATTCAAATCTAGCCTCAGACACTAACTGTGTGACCCTGGGCAAGTCACTCAATTCAGTTTGCTTCAGTTCTTCATCTGTAAAATGAGCTGGAGAAGGAAATGACAAACTGTTCCACTATCTTTGCCAGTGATTTTGAACTCCTGCAGCTCATCATACAAACTCCATTCTCCACCCCACCTCCTAACTTATTCCCATCTCTCAGCCTTCTGACCGCAAAGTTTTAACCAAACAATACCCCTTCCATCATGCTCTCTGAAATTGTAACAAATTCCCCTTCATCCTAAATCTTTTCCTCTCCTATGTCTTCTGTCTACTAGCTTATTACTGAAACCTGGTGCACCCCTGATGATGCAGCCTCCCTCACCATGCTTTCCAGTATTGGCTGCACTTGAACTAATTCCCCTCAGCTCACTTGTTGAGACTGAGGAGTTGGAATATTCCTTGCTCACCATTGCGACTTAACTCCATCACTCAGTAACCTCTCCTTTGCGGTTCACGCAATTCATTTCTACCACCTGATCAAAATCCTTGTAACTGTTGTCTACAGATCTCCAGATCACTCCTCCGCAATAGTTTGGTACATGAATCACAAGTTTTCTCTCCCCACCAACTGCTTCTCTCATACTAAAGGATTTCAACATACATATTGAATGAATGTTGAGTCTTCTTCAAACACCCTAATTACTCAGTTCCTCAACCTACTAACTTCCCATGACCTACTACTTCATCCCAATTCAGTGACACATAAAGATGGTCATACCCTTGATTTTGTCATCACCCACAAATGTACCACTTCCATTTTCTACAACTCTGAAATCCCCTTATCCTACTATAATCTAGTGGCTTTTCACCTCTCCCTTCATCTTTCCTCATAAAACCCTACTTTTCATCCATACCATGACCCTTGACCCCTCGATTCTCTCCCATATCATCTCCCCTTAACTAACCACTTTTTCCTCTTTTCCCCATCTTTTTGCCTTGGTGATGAAATTCAACTCTATACTGTCCTCCTCTTTTGAATTCCTAACACCCTTATAATTTCAACATTTATGCCCTAATGATCCTCAAATCTAGATCACTCCCATCATTTGCCACCTTTGCTCCTGAACATATGTGTGGCTGAATGAAGGCAGACAATATCAATTATTTTGATTGGGTCCACTACAAATTCATATACTCTTCACTTCTGCTAGGGATCTTTCTATACCTGCCTTATCAACTCATTATCTCTTTCCACAATAGCTTTTCTATTCCTTTTCATACCTCCTCAAACCTCCCATGGCTCTTCTCCCTCCACACTCTCAGCTGAGAATCTTGCCTCATGTTTTAACCCCCCCAAAAAAAAATTCAGACCTTTAGTTATGAGCTCGCTTTTCTCCCCTCTTCCTCATCTTCTGTCACTCAGATGCCTTCTGCCACCATCTCTTCCTTCATCCCCAACTCACATGATGAGGTAACCCTACTCCTTGCCAACACTAACCCCTATACCTGCTCAAGAATAATTATTAAACTACTGTGTGCCAAGCATTGTGCTGAATATGAAGAGAAAAATAAAAATATGGTCTGTTCTCAAGGATCTTATTTTCTACTGGAGAAGAACTACATGAGCACAGATGAGTAAATACAAACATACAAAGTACATATAAAATATAAACAAAGAAAAGTGGGTTGGGGAAATGGCAGTAGCAACTAGAGAGATCAGGAAAGACCTTTTGTAGGTGTCGCTTGAGCTGAGCCTGGAAACTAGAGATTCTATTAGGCATATTTGAGAAGGGAATACATTCCAGGTATAGGGAAAACAATTTTCCTTGGCACAGAAAGGTTAAGATACATCTCCCCTGGGCCATTTCAGCAGCCCTGGTCAGAAACAGGACACACACAAGATGCACAAACTAGGATGATAGAAAAGAGTAGAGTTATTTTCCAGAGCAGATATCACAAAGGCATATTCATGTTAGGGAAAGATGGAATGTCATGTATAAGGAACATCAATCTGGCCGCTTTGGCAAGAATATAATGTGTGAAGGAGGACAATGTGCTATAAGACTGGAAACATAAGTTAGATTCAGATTGTGAAGGGCTTTAAATCACCCAGAGGAAGGGACAGTGCGACCCAGGATGTTGGCACACATGAATAGATGAGACAAATGAATGATCGCTTCATAGCTAAGATCTTCCATTAGATGGTTCCCCCTCAATTGTCTCCACTATTATTAACTATAATTCTAGAAACACTAACTACATTGATAACACATGGAAAAGAAATTAAGAAAGTAGGCATATTCAAAAAGAATACAAAATTTGGCTTTAAATGACAAAACAGAGGTTTAAATTTTGAGGCAAGATGGAGCATCCATTATTACCTCCCATCCTTTAACCCCTCAGTTCTTTGCCAAGGGATCAACCCTGTAACAGCTATATTCTCCTCACTACTGCAACTTGAACCCTTGGTGAGCCAGTTCAACTCTACACTGTTCCCCCAAGTCCCTTGCCATCCCACCCTCATCTTCTTGCTGGTCTTAGCCTTGGACTAGTCCCCATTCTCTTTTGCCTTTGTTCCTATCCATGTGCTGCTAGACAAAGATGAAGAAAATTACGAAACAGCACCAACTGGGGTCACTACAAATTTATGTGACCTAGTCTCGACTGGGCCTTCATTATGACAAGGCTATCCTTTTGCACCTCTCTAATTGACTCTCTACCCTTATGTCCACAGTGGCTTTTCCAAATCTTTTCATTCCTTCTCAAACCTTCCATGGCTTTCTTTCCCTACCCCACCCCACCCCCATCTTACCTTATATTTCATGAAAAAAAATTAAGGCCGTTTGCCAAGAGGTACTTTTTCTCTTTTCTTCCTCATCTCACATCATCCAGATGCCTTCCCATGCTATCTCTTGCTTCACTCCTATATCACTTGAAGAAGTGACTCTTCTTGCTAAGGCAAACTTAAATGCTGTATAAATGTTAGCTATTGTTATTAGTAATTATTTGGACAATGTAGCCCCCACCCTGAAACTATTCTACTCAAATTTGCCAAGAAGGATTATGGCAACATTTTTTCTTCATCTTTCTCCCTCTTATTTCCCCCTGCCCCCAATCCTACAACCATTTATTGAAACTGGTAGCAAGTGAGGGAATAATCCCGTTTCTTTCTTTCTTAAAAATTTTATTTATTTATTTTACATTTTGAGTTCCAAGTTGTCTTCCTTTTTCCTTCCCTCCCAACCTCTACAGTAGAGAAGGCAAACATTTTAGATAGATGTATGTGTTGGAACCTTACAATAATACTTCCATATATCGATTCTTTTTCTGGAGGTGGACAGCATTCTTCTTCATGAATCTTTTGTAGTTGATGAATGTTCATATTACTCAGAATAGCTTAGTTATTCACAGTTATTCTTTGAACAAGAGTACAAATCAGAGGGAAGAAATTGAGAGGAGAGATAAAGTATACCTTAAAGATATGAAGATTGCACCCAACATAATGTGATTGGTATGCAATAGCCATGACTAGGGGCAGCTAGGTGGTGCAGTGAATAGAGCACCAGCCCTGAAGTCAGGAGGACCTGACTGGCCTCAAACCAAACATGACTCCTACTAGCTGTGTGACCCTGGGCAAGTCACTTAACCACAATTGACTAAAAAATAAAATAAAATAAAACAAAATACCCATGACTATATGTCAAGTCAGTGAACAAGTTCAAGAAAAGAAAATAAATATTAATTCTAGTATTTCTTTTTTGTTGAGTGCTTACCACATTTTCTTATGATCCAATCAAAGGCTTTAGTGTAGTCAATGAACCAGAAGTAGATGTTTTTCTGGAACTCCCTTACTTTCTTAATAATTTAGGGAATGTTGGCAATTTGGTCTTTAGTTCTTCTGCCTCTTTGAAAATCATTCTGCACAAGTTGCAGGCTATAAAATAAACCCACATAAATCATCAGAATTTCTATATATTACCAAAAAAGCCCAACAGCAAGAGATAGAAAGAGAAGTCCCATTTAAATTTACTGTAGACATCATAAAATATTTAGGAGTCTACCTACCGAAACAAACCCAGGAACTCTATGAACACAATTACAAAACACTTTTCACACAAATAAAATCAGATCTAAATAATTGGAAAAACATCAGTTGCTTATGGGTAGGCCAAGCTAATATAATAAAAATGACAATCCTACCTAAGTTAATTTACTTATTCAGTGCCATACCAATAGAGTTAGAAAAAATAATAACAAGATTCATTTGGAAAAACAAAAGGTCCAGAATATCAAAGGAACTAATGAAAAGAAATGCAGAGCAAGGTGGCCTAGCAATTCCAGATCTTAAATTGTATTATAAAGCAGCAATCATCAAAACTGCCTGGTACTGGCTAAGAAATAGGGAGGTGGATCAGTGGAATAGGTTAAATATGCAACACACAGTAGTCAATGACAATAGTAATCCATTATTTGAAAAACCCAAAGACCCCAGCTTCTGGGATAAGAACCCACTCTTTGAAAAAAACTGCTGGGAAAACTGGAGAAGAGTATGGCAGAAACTAGGCATAGACCCAAATCTCACACCATATACCAAAATAAAGTCAAAATGGGTTCATGACTTAGTTATAAAGGCTGATACCATAAGTAAACTGGGAGAACAAGGAATAGTTTACCTATCAGATCTATGGAGAACAGAAGAATTCATCACCAAACAGGAGATAGTGAACATTATGAAAAGCAAAATGGATAATTTTGATTACATTAAATTGAAAAGTTTTTGCACAAACAAAGCCAATGCAACTAAGATTAGAAGGAAGGTAGAAAATTGGGAAAGAATTTTTACAACCAGTCTCTCTGATAAAGGCCTCATTTCTAAAATATATAGAGTATTAAGGCAAATTTATAAGAACACAAGCCATTCCCCAATTGATAAATGGTCAAAGGATATGAACAGACAGTTCTCAGATGAAGAAATTAAAGCCATCTATAGTCATATGAAAAAATGTTCTAAATCATTATTGACTAGAAAAATGCAAATCAAAACAACTCTGAGGTACCACATCACACCTATCAGATTGGCCAACATGACAAAACAGGAAAATGATAAATGTTGGAGAAGATGGGAAAACTGGAAAAGAGTATGGCAGAAACTAGGCATAGACCCAAATCTCATACCGTATACCAAAATAAAGTCAAAATGGGTTTCATGACTTAGATATAAAGGCTGATACCATAAGTAAACTGGGAGAACAAGGAATAGTTTTTTTTCTAGTTCAATAAAGTATCTTTTGGGTAGTTTATTTGGAATAGCACTGAATAAGTAGATTTGGTAGAATTATAATTTTTATTTCATTAGCATGACTCACCCATGAGCAGTCACTATTTCTCCAATTACTTAAATCTGACTTTATTTGTATAAAAAGTGTTTTATAATTATGTTCATATGGTTCCTGGGTTTGTCTTAGCAGGTATGCTCCCAGGTATTTTATATTGTGTACGGTTATTTTAAATGAAATATATCTATCTCTTCCTGAAAGGCTTTGTTGATAATATACAAAGGCACTGATGATTTATGTGAGTTTATTTTACATTCTGCTACTTTGCTAAAATTTTTGTTTCAATTAATTTTTAGTTGAATCTCTAGGATTTTCCAAGTATACCATCAAGTCACCTACAAAAATACTTTTATTTCCTCATTGCCCATTCTGATTCCTTCAATTTCTTTTTCCTCTTATTGCTATTGCTAGCATTTCTAGTACAATATTGAAAAATATTGATTGTAATGGGCATCCTTATTTCAATCCTGATCTTATTGGGAAGACTTCTAGCTTAACAATTACAGCTAATGCTTGCAGATGGTTTTACCTAGATGCTTCTTATCATTTTAAGGAAAAATCAATTTATACCTATACTTACAAGTATTTTTAACAGGAATGAGAGTTGTATTTTGTCAAAAAGTTTTTTCTACATCTATTGATATAATCATATGACTTTTGTTGATTTTGTTATTGATATAAGCTATTATGTTAACAGTTTTACTTATATTGAACTAGCCTTGAATTTCTGGTATAAATCCCACTTGGTCACAGTGTTTAATCTTTGTGATGTATTACTGTGCTCCTCTAGCTAACATTTTATTTAGGATTTTTGCATCAATATTCATTAGTGAAATGGGTCTATAATTTTCTATGAGATCATGATTGCTACCCCTGCTTTTTTTGCATCACCTGAAGCATAATAAATTCTACTCTGGCTTTTTATTTTTACTCTGTTTTTATTTACTTTATTTATATTTACTCTATTTTTACTCTACTAATTTTTAAGTGCATTTCTTGTAAACAACATATTGTTGGGTTCTGGTTTTTAATTCATTTTGCTATCCATTTCTGTTTTATGGATGAGTTCATCGCATTCACATTCAAAGTTACAATGAGTGTATTTTCCTCCATTCTATTTTCCCCCAACTGTTTATCCTTCTCTTGCTTTCTTTTTACCCTATCCCTCCTCAGAAGTCTAATTTGCTTCTGACTACAGTTTCCCTAATCTGCACACCCTTCTAAGACTCCCTCCCTTATATTCCCTTATCCACCTATTTCTATGTAAGTTAAGAAGACTTTTATACCCAAGACTTTTATATGAGAATAAGGTTTCCATGCTGCATGCCCTCACCCTGTGCTCCCCTCCACTATAAAAGTTTTTCCATCCATGCCCCTCTTGTATGAGATAATCTGCTCCATTTTTCCTTTCTCTACCTAATTTTATTTTTAGGATCATCCCATCATAATTAACCTAAACCCAGGACTTCTATCTACGTATACTCTTTCTAACTACCCTAATAATGATAACATTCTTAAAAGTTACAAATATCATTTCCCCACATAAGACAGTAAATGGTTTAACCTTACTAAATCCCATATGATTAGTTTCTCATGTTTACCTTCTTTTGTTTCTTCTGATTCTTGTATTTGAAATTCATATTTTCTGTTTAGGTCTGTTATTTACCTCAAGAATGTCTGAAAGCAGTTTAATTTATTAAATATCAAATTTTTTCCATTGCAAGATTATACTCAACTTTTCTGGGTATATTCTTGTTTGCAAACCCAGTTCCTTTGCTCTTTGGAATATTATATTTCACACCTATTGATCCATTAACGTAGAAGCTGCTAAATCTTTTGTTATTTTGACTGTAGCCCCGCAGTTACTGAATTGTTTCTTTCTAATTGCTTGTAATATTCTCCCCTTGACTTGGAAGCTTTGAAAATTAACTACAATGTTCCTGTGAGTTTTCATTTGGGGATCTCTTTCAAGCAGTGATTGATAGATTTTTTTCTATTTCTATTTTACCCTCTGGTTCTAAAACTTCAGGGCAATTTTCCTTAATAGTTTCTTGAAGTATAACATCTAGACTTTTTATCATGACTTTCAGGTAGTCCAACAATTCTTTATATTGTCTCTCCTCAATCTGTTTTCCAGGTCAGTTGTTTTTCCAATAAACTATTTTAAGTTGTCTTCTATTTTTCATTCTTTTGATTTTGTTTTGTTATTTCTTGATTTCTTATGAAGTCATTAACTTCCCATTGCCCAATTCTAATTTTTAGTGAGTTATTTTCTTTGGTAAAGTTTTTTTTAATCTTTTTCCAATTGGTTGATTTTCTTTTCATAACTCTCTTGATTTTCTTGCCCTTCTCTTTTTCTTTTCCCAATTTTTCTTCTACCTCTCTTATTTGATTTGTCTTTTTTAAGCTCTTCCAAGAATTCTTTGGTAATTTAAACCCTCATCTTCTCTATCACCATGGTAACTATTTATGATCAGGTTCCTTAGTCATTTTTAATGGCCCATTTCTTGCCTGTTAAATTTATTTTAGGATCGGGCTTTGCTCCCAGAGTATTGGAGATAATGTCTCAGGCTTCAGATTTTTCATATTGTTTTGATAATCCTATCTGGGGGTCTTTGACTTGTTGGTTCTTTCACTGTGTTGTGATCCAAGGCCAGGTTTACGAGTGACCTCAAGTAACCACAAGTACTCCCCTCCACTCCTAAGCCAAGACCAGGCCCTTCTACCCCCTGCCCTGCCCTGCCACCACAAACTCTCTGACTCCCTGATTTCCATTTCTCCCACCACCACAAGCATCCAGAAACCAGGGACTTGGATTTCCTGCAAGTGATCATAACCAGTCCTCTCTGTTTTGAAACCACAACAGAGCCCCACTCATTTGCTACCATACTCCTGGGCATGTGCTTACTCCTACTTGCCCTTAGCTCCAGCCTGGGACTGCCCAGTCAGTCTGCTTGACCCTAGTGCCAGCAGAGAGCCTCTTCAATCTTCCCCTGGTCACCCACACCTCCCCCCATTTCTGTGGGGCTAAAGTTCCTGATGCCATGCTGACACTGCTGCCCCCAATGCTTGCAGTTTATTGGCATGCACTTGTCTCTGGTCAGACAACTACCCAGTAGGTCGATTCTTTCCTAATGTAGTCTTAAGTTGTCTTAAGCTGGATAACTGCTTTACCCCAACTTTTTATTATTTCTGTCACTCTAATATTCACTATGAGGCATTATTTTTAGTTATTTGGAGGGGGACGTGGGAGGACCAGATAATTTCCTGCCTTATTCTACCATCTTCCCACAATCTTCTTAATGCTGTTTTAAAATGTGCCTTGTTCTTTAAAGTTTGCTCAAAATTCCTCTTTTGTTTAGCACTAATATAGGAATAAAGTCTTATCAATAGGAACTGTTATGATTTGTGAGTTTCCTTATTTGTTAATAAGGAACTACAAAACAAGACAGGGCCAATAAGAACAAGGTATACATGATGGAAATGAAAGGCACAGAGGTTCAGTCTCTGTATAATCACCAGCTACCTCAGCAAGGAACTCAGAAGTAAAAAAAAAATCTTACTGATATTGATTCCCTATATTATAAATCTTCCAAAGGGGGGTAAACATGGATTTAGGTCTTTGCCTGATAAACTAAAAATAACAGTGGTTGAATAGTGGGGAGTTGGAAGGTGAGAAAGGGTGGTATTGAGTACTATTGAATCATTTTCTCTTCATTGTTTTTCTTTCCATGCTTTCTCACAAATATCTTTCTTATGAGAGGTGTGAACTAGGGGAGTGACTATAGAGTAAGTTAGACTTGATGAGAAGGAAAAAAGAGACTATTTAGAAAGAGCTGGCTACACCCACATTCCTAGAGTGGAGCTGGAGGGGAGATTTCTGCTGCTTCCTCCTGAAGCAGCTCAAAAAGTGATTTAAAAAAACAAAAACAATAAAAACTTTGAATAAATAAAGCTCACCAAAATCTGCTTTCAAGAAGGAATTTTCTCATGAATTAAAAAAAACCCCACAACTTCTTTTTTGCTTTGAGAAATTAAATATAATTTTATTTATTGCTTTTTGCTTTTTTTAAAGAAAAATTTCATCCATTATTACTATATGCATTGAACATATTACAAACATTTTAATTTTTTTTTCTTCTCTAATCATTATTTAATGTGTCTGCCTAATATAAGACTGATCAGTTCAATTTCCTTTATTGATAAGTTGATTACTAATTACCCAAAAACTGTCTCTCAGGTTTTTAATTCAGCTCATCTCCTTTCCCTCCTATTTCCCTACAGAACGAAATGTATTTCTGTACCCAACTGCATGTGTATTTATGTGTGTGGGTGTGTGTCTATATTGTTTCCCTTTAAACAAATCAGATGAGAGTGAGGTTGAAGTTTCAGCTGCTCCATTCCAACTCCTCCTCATTTGTGTAAATGTCTACTTTCGCAACCCAAACATGTGACATGATTTTCCCTAACCTTCCTTTCCCTCCTCCCACTCCAGTATTTTCTTCTTTTTCTCTCTTTCTGTTTTTCTCTTAAAATCATCAAGATATAGCAGAACCAATCCAGGCCTTATCTAATTAGACTCCTTTTATGATTCTGAGGATGATAGACTTCAAAGGGAACACATGTATCATCTCCTCATAATAGAATGTAAGCAATTTATCATGATTTAGTCAATTATCATTCTTTGTTAATGCTTATTATTTTGTTTCTTTTACCTTTTATTTAAACATCAAAGTTTCTACACAGTTCTAGTTCTTTTGTCAGAAATGCTTTGAAGGCCTTTATTTCTTAAAAATCCATATTTTCTCCCATAGTATTTTATTCAGTATTTCTGGATAAGTTATTTTTGGTTGTAAAGCCCATATTCTTTGCGTTCTGGAATATCATATTCGTAGTTCTTTACTCCTTTAGAGTGGTGGCTACTAAATCATGTGTGATCCTGACCTTATGTCCTCAATACTTGAATTTGGGGGGGGGGCTTATAGTTTCTTTTTTGTTTTGTTTTGTTTTGTTTAGATCTGGAAGCTCTGCATTTTGACTGTGACATTCCTGGGAGTTTTCATTTTAGGATTTCTTTCAGGAGGTTATTAGTTCCACTTTGCCTTCTGGTTCTAAGAGATCTGGACAGTTTTGTTTTTGTTTTTGTTTTTGGGGTTTTTTTATTATTACTGCAATGTGATGTCTAAGCTCTTTTTTTTCTTTTGTTTATGGCATTTAGAATCCAAAGATTCTTATTTTTTTTCTTCAATTTTTTTTCCAGGTCAGTTGTTTTTTGCTGTGAGATACCTATTTTCTTCTATATTTTTAGTCTTTTGACCTTCTTTTAATATTTTTTGTTGTTTCATGGAATTGTTGGTTTCTATTTAATCCATCCAAATTTTCAAGGCATATGTTGCTTGGGAAAGGTTTTGTACCTCTTGGGCCAAGCCATCAATTCCTTTTCCAATTATGTCTTCTATAACTCTTTTGAGGCTTTGCTTATAAATGTTTCTGATTCATTCTTTTCTTTGACACTTTTGTCCTGAGGGTTCTGCCACCACAATAGCTCATTATGGTGGGTTTCTTTTTTGTTTGCCCATTCTTTCATCTACTTTCTGACATTGGACAGAAATGTTTAGAGAGGGGGGGCGAAGCCAAGATGGCGGAGTGAAAGCAGTGACTTGCTTGAGCTCTCCTCCAAACCCCTCCAAATACTCATAAAAAATGGCTCTAAACAAATTCTGAAGCAGCAGAACCCACAAAAAGACAGAGTGAAACAAATTTCCAGCCCAAGACGACCTGGATGATTGATCAGAAAGGTATATCGCGCCGGGCTGGGAGCGCAGTGCAGCGTGGGGCGCAGGCTGCAGCAAACCTGGAGCAGGCCTCAGAGGACTGAATCTCGGGCAGCTGTGGAGGTTTCTGAAGAGGTCTAGGGGTTTTGGGGTGCTGGGACCCCAAGATCACGGTACCGGGCCCTGCTGAATGAATTCAACTCAAATCTTCTTCAGCCAGAGGAAAAGTTTATTAGTGATAAATCACAGAGGCCAGGTGATGCCCATAAGGACAGGCGGGCATGAGAAAGGCTCAGCCTTTGGGGCACGAGAGATTCTCAGCTAGGTGACGCCCGTAAAGACGAGAGGGCATGAGAGGTTCTCAGCCTTGTGGGCCTGAGATTCTCAGCATCTGAACGAGGGCCAAGGTGGATCTTAAATACTGAAGTAACTTTGGGTGGGCAGAGAAGGGGGTTGGGAAAAGGGTCTAGGTAAGAATTGTAATTGGGGAGTTCAGAGAGATTGAATAGACAATGGGAATAGATAATGGAGGGGAACAGGAAGGCAGAAGTTTGAAAGGCATCTGCACAAAATCAAGGTGGGGCTAGGACTTTCAAAAGGAGATAAAGGGAAGGCCTTTCTGGGGCCTATAGACAAGAGGGAGCCGATTAGGAAATTTGAAGGTTTAAGGGTTTTCTGGGTCCTGTAGACAAACAGGAGCCAGATTCTATTCAGGGCAAGGGTTGAAGGTGCATCTGAATAAGATCTAAAGGTAAGCTAGGGCTTTCAAGGGAGATGAGGATCTGGGGCCTGTGAGTCAGATTCCCTTTGGGGCAAAGGGCGAAGATCTTGGCTTGGGCCCCGCCCCTATCAGTTTCCAAACTCCTCAATCCACCAATGCCAAAGACAATTTAGAAGGTCAGTGGGAAAAGTCTGTTTCTGTCAGTGCTGAGACAGGAAGGTGGGGTTTCAGCTCCATTCCCCAAGAGCGTGGCGGGGGGGGGGGGGGGGGGGGGGGGGGGCAGCTGCTTTCCGAGCTTCCAGCCCACAGACTGAGGGGGAATCCAGTGGCTGATCAGAGAGGGACTGCAGGGATCTCTTTGCCAGTGCTGAGGCAGGAATCTCTTGCTTTGCCCGTGTGGATCTGGGTCACAGTTCTGGGTGGCAGTGCTGGGTGAGGAGGAGCACTGGCGTGGTGGAGCTTGGAGTGGCTGTGAAGAGGAACCCTTCCTCACAGTTACAGGACAGAAAGAAATACTTGTGGTCACAGACCAGGAAAGGAGTAAACACCTCGCCCCTTATCATACCACCTTGGAAGAACTGAAAATTCACAGGTCCCTACAAGTATCTCTGAAAACAGCTACACAAACCCCTGAAGCTTGGGACAGTACACTCTCCACATCAGAAGCAGACTCTTACCTTAACAAAGAGTTTAAAACTCAAGTAATTGGCTGGGATCATGAGCAAGCAGCACAAAAAGAGTCAGACTATATTATCTTACTTTGGTGAAAAAGAAATGTTTTGAGAGGTGGGGTCTGTCATACTTGTGAAATGCAAGTCTAGGCTGGTCCTATTGCTGCTTTATTGGGATATTGAGTGTTGCGGATCTCAAGGATAGGCTAGGAATATACAAGTTTTCGGTTCTCCCTAAAGTGGTCTGACCCAAAGCAATCTGCAAAGTCTGACTGCTGTACCCTTATCGAAGTTCTACAAGTTTTTGACCTGGGTTTCAGTCAGAACAACAGTAGGATGATATTGGATTCAACCTCGGTAAGTTAGCTGTGAAGTTGTTATTTCAGAGTGATAGAACTTTAGGCTCACCTTTGGTCTACTATTCCCTTCCTGGTCATTTCTCTTCAGATTAGACTAGATGTTGGAACTAAGGCCCTGCCCTGCTCCTGCAGTCTGACGCAAATTTCTGTCACTAGCCTCTGAATTTCTCCTTTCTTGGAACACCACTCAGGGCGTTCCTAACCAGAAAAGCCCCCCTTGTGCACAGTCTCCCTTCTTGGGTCACAATGGACCCAGAACTGGGAAGTAAGTAAAAAAACTGCCAGGTCCCCATTGCAGTGCCCTGGTATGTATGGTTGGAGCCCAAAGGTGGGTGGAAGGGGAACCCTGGTATGCATCCAGGACCTCTTGCCCTGAGGCACAGCCTTGGGCACTGGAGTATTCTTTGTGAGATTTATTCTTGTCCTAACAGACAGACCTCTTTGTCTTTCCAATCAGGATTTGGTCTGGTGAATTTTCTAGATTTGTCAAGAGGAATGGCACAGCCTTCCTAGAATTCTTATTTAAGGACAAAGTGGGAAGGGAATTGGACTTGGACTCAGAATAATTGGGTTCTAGTATTGGCCTTGCTACATAATTATATGAACTTGGGCAAGTCACTTGGCTTCTCTAGGACTCAATTTGTGCATTGGTCATAAGGTGATCAGAATCTATGTTTTCTAAGGTCCTTTCTAAACTTGTAGACTCTATAAAAAACAGGTTGTTTTTCATTTATGTAAGGGAAAACAAAAACAGTATGGCTAACTAAAAAGTATTTCTTTTAAAAGTTGAAGGTTTCTGAAATCTGAAAAGGGTAGACTACATTCTAAATACTGGAGATAAGGGATGTGAAACAGAGAAGACAGGGAGAACAACTAATTAAGAAGTTGGAGCCTGAGCAAACAATTTGGATTTCTGGACCAGGTCTGAGAATACAAGAATATGAGTCTTTAACCAAAGATTGCTCTCAGACTGGAATAAAAAAAAATAAAATTATCTATACTCTAGGAAATCTGATCATGGGGGCTTTAAAATGACTAAGGAGAAAGAAGGAGATTGTCTATGTATACCTAGTAAACTAGAGATCAATCCAGAGTACAGGCTATAAGAAAAGAAGAAGAATAAAAAGCGATGAATAAGAAGGCCCAAAGAACTCTGAACATGATTTGAAGAGTTTTGGAATTGTGAAAAATAGATTGGATTTGTCAAGAATTTGGGAAGGATTTGAGAAGTTGGAAGAAAAATAAGAAGAGCTGAAGGAGGAAAATTCATTGTGATAAAGGAAAAGGGCCTGAGAAGAATAAAAGGAAGAACCAGAGGAGACGTTAAAAAAAAAAAAAGAATCCAAGCTGAAAGAAGAGAAGCAGGAGGAAGATATTGAGGAGAGGATAGGTAGTAAGAAAAGGTAGGTTAAATACCAGAAAGTCAAACCAATTAATTGGTAAGACAATAAAAGATTTGTAATAGAAGGGAAAGGAAGTTGAAGCATCCAACCAAATTTCCTTTATGAAACAAATATGATGCTGATACATAACTTGTAGAAAGATAAAACAGAGATATAAACCAAAGCCTCTAATGGATAATGATGCAAAAATATTGAATGAAATATTTGGATAATAATATGATAATAATAATAGCTAGCATCGATATAGCACTTTACAAATGTTGTTCATCCTTCATTTTTGAAGAAGACCGATGACATGAGGTGGTGTCTTAACTTGTACATAAATTAGATTTAAGTGTGGCAGAGTTGCACGAAGTTTTCAGCCCCACTCTCTCCTCCAGAGTCATCAAGTCCAGTGGTAAGACAAAAGTCAAGATGACTGGCAGTGACTCAAAATGCAGTGGATGACCTTGGCATCTTCAATGTCTGACCAAGCACTAAACACTCCACAGCACTTTCTTCAGCCACCTTTGTGGCCGTTGAAACATATTGTTCTCATCTGTGTCTTTCTGCTGGGGGAATTCTTCACATGCTTGGGGTAGTCATCCCCATAACTCACTGATAGGTTTGAGGCCTATTTAACCCATCTGGTTTAACCCATCTGCTGAAAGGGTTTTACCAGGAGGGAAGGGAGGGGAAGGGAAAGAGAAAGAGAAAAGAAGGGAAGAGGGAAGGAAGGGAGGGAATACATGGGCTTTTTCAAAAAATGCTAAATAGGTCTATTAAAAAGTACAAATTATCATTAAATGAACTGGTGAAACCATAGAGGCCTTTCCAACAAGATCAAGGGTAAATCAAGGGTGTCAATTCTCATTATTATTACTTAATATAGTTTTAGAAATGCTAACTAAAGCATAAGAAAAAATAGATAATATTCATAGGCAAAGAGGAAACAGTCATGAATATTTTACAGGTGATATGATGGTTTACTTAGGTAATCCTAAAGATTGAACTCAAATTAATTGAAACAGTTAATAGTTTCAGTAAATTAACAAGATATAAAATAATCCCACAGAAATCATCACCTTTCTGTACATTACCAACAAAAGTCAGAATGAAGCTCCAGAAAAATAAATACCATTCAAAATAAGTACAAAGCTTTCAAGTCACTAACGAAATACAAATTAAAATAATTATGATGTTCCACTTTACACTTAAAAGGTTGACAAAGATGACAAAAGGGAAAAATTATAATGTTTGGCAGGACAAGCACACAAATACATTGCTATGGAGCTGGGAATTGATTGAACCATTCTGGGGGGGAAATTGCACTTATTCCTGATAAAGTACCTAACCTATGCATGCACTTTAACCTACTATTAATCATGTATCCTAAAGAGGTCAAGGGCAGAGCAAAAAGATTCATATATAGAAAAAAAAATACTTAAAGCAGTACTTCTTTTTGTAGCAAGAAATTGAAAACAAAATGGGTGCCTATCAGTTGAAATATGGCTAAACAAGCTGTGGCATATGAATGTAATAGAATTTTATGGGAATATATAAGGAATGATGAATGCGACAGATTCAGAGCAATATGGGAAAAAAAACTTTTGTTAATGGATTCAGACTGAAGTGAGCAAAAACAGGAGAAAAATTTATTCAATGACTACAATAATAGTTTGTAGGGAAATGATTTTTAAAGACCTCTGAACTCTGAAGCAGTGATCAATCATGACTGTAGAATATTAACAAAGCATATATCTTATCTGTTGGAAGATGACATAGTCCCTGTCTTGATTTGCTTTTTTTTTTTTTAGGCAATTGGGGTTAAGTGACTTGCCCAGCTAGTAAGTGTCAAGTGTTTGGTCTGAGGTCAGATTTGACTCAGGTCCTCCTGACTCTATCCACTGTGTCACCTAGCTGCCCTGCTTTTTTTTTAACTACACATATTTATTATTTGTACATTTACTATTCTTCTGGAGCTGATCAAGGGATGGATTAGGGAGGAGCAATTTAAAAAATTGTGGAGCATCAATAAAATTGTGTTTTAAATGCACAAAAAAGAAGTTCAGAAGGGGACACAAAGAGATGCGTTGTTAAACTTTAAACTTTATGTGTATATATGAACATTATGCTATTGTTGCTGTTGTTCGGTCCTGTCTGAGTCTTCAGGACCCAATTTGGGGTTTTCTTGACAAAGGTACTTGAATAGTTTTCCATTTCCTTTTCCAGCTCATTTTACAGATGAGGAAACTGAGATGAACAGGTTTAAGTGACTTGCCCAGGGTCGCACAGCTAATAAATGTTTGGGGCCAAATTTGAATTAAGCTCTTCCTGATTCCCTGCCTAGTGTTGTATCCATTGAACCAAACTAGCTGACCTTATATACATATATTTATTAATAAATATCTAGGTCTTTAAAATATATAAAGTTTAGGTATTTAAAATATATAAAAGCTATTTTTATAAAGTTAGTACAAACATATGCATATATATTCATATGAAAAAGTATATAAGTATGTAGAGAGGTTCACCTTTTATTACACAATCACTTCCCTCTACTTTATATGTTGAAATACTTGGATTTGTTCATAAACATTACATTCACTCTGTATTTTATAGTTTTAAAAAGTTGTGTGTGGCTGTAAAGGAGTTAACTGGGTGCTAAAGTGGCAAGATGAATATTAACTGTGGAATTATAGTCACTCTCAATCAGTTTTCTAGAGCAATTCTACCAGTAAGAAAGAAAAGTCATGAGGGTCTCCTGTCTAATAAGTACAGAGAGTCAGGAAAATTTTGTAGTAATTTTCACTGAATATGCAGTGCTTATATCTTCCATGGACAAATACTTGTTATCTAAGCTAAAAGCACAGATTGATCTTTCTTTTAGAAAAGACAGTGAAATGGCTGGAGTAACTCTACTCTTCAGATTATCAGGGACCGTTACTAATATTACAAAAAAAAACCCTTAATAGGAGATTTTCAAATTGAGAATCAATAAGAAGACTCTAACGAAGTAGAAAGGAATCCTGATCTTTGCCCAGAGGTTTGAGTGTGGAAAACTGATGCTGAGGAAGAAGAGAAGAAGGAAGATCTTTAAACATTTGGAGCTAAGAAACAAATTTGATGTTTTTCTTGAAGTGGAAGCTAACTAATAAAGTTGTCCTACAGGCCAGCTTATTACTTGAAAAACCATCCAGTGAGGGTTAGCAGAAAGGAATAGTAGTTTAAAGTAGGTTTGTGACTTTCTGATGAAGGGTACTGAAACAGTTTACTTGTTCATCTGATAACAATAGAGTTGTGCTATATGAGAAATGAATATTTCTCTCATATATAATAACTAATTTTTGTATTAGGACCAAGGTTTTTCCCATTCTACTTCCTTATCCAGAAATCAACCAGTGTGGGAAATTTCTCTTAGAGAGACAGTAAAAGAAATTCTAAGTTTAGGCTAGTGAGTGTATTCCTGCTCGTGTTTCTCAGACAGGTCCTGGAAAAATGTTGATTCTCCCTATTATCAAGACAGGTAATATGGAAATTGATGCCTCTTTGACAAAGGTGTGAGTGACCTAAGTTATGTACCCCAAGATAGCCCACCTCTCATTTGATTAACCAATCAGGTAATTAGGCATCCCTCAGGAACACCTTCTCTTCTTCTTCTAAGGGCATATAAACTGTGACCCCACTATCATTAGGGGTCTTTGGTCTAAGAGAGATAGCTAATGATCAACCTTTTGTTAACCTCCTGGTCTTGTTAATAAAATGGTTAAATTAACCAGATAATACATCTCTTGAATCTTTTTAAATGTCACAGCTGCCTTCTTTGGCCATGTTAACATGAGAAGCTCCTGAGATATGACAAAACAGACGACTCATTTCTAGTGATACATGTGAGCACAAATGATGCTGCCAGAAGGAACCCAGAAAACATTTTCTGAGATGATGAAGCTTTGGGCAGTAAAGTGAATGGGTAACAAATGTTTTGTCATTACTGTTTCCCATCAAAAGCAAAGGATATGGAAAAAGACAGCTCCTGGGAGTGAATGTTTGATTAAGATGTTTGAATCAGGATTTATATTTCTGGATCAGACTTTAAAATAAAGAATGATGGGCTCTTGGACAGAAATGGAATATAGTGTGCCTATCAGGCTGGTATTAATGCATTTGTCCAATGTTTTTCATATAAAATTAAAAGGCTTTACATTTAAAAGGAAGGGGAAGATAGCTACAATGAAGGAAGAAAAATGGCACTTAGACATACAAAAATTCGTAGGAAACCAAATCTAAAACAAGAATCAGTAATAAAATCCATATCCTCAAGTGTCTATACAAAATGTACAGAGACTATGGCTAGCAAGAAACACAAACTAGAAATGCTAACTCAAGGAGGCAAATTTGACTTTGTAGGTGTCATTGAGACTTGATAGGACAAGACCAAACAAGGATATGGATCAAGAAAGGCACACTTTAGTCCAGAATATCAAGAGAACTAATGAAAAGAAATGCAGGAGAAGGTGGCCTATTCATTTCATATCTTAAATTGTATTATAAAGCAGCAACCATCAAAACTGCTTGGTACTAGCTAAGAAATAGACTGGTGGATCAGTGGAATAGGTTAAGTATGCAAGACACAGTAGTCAATGACTAGGGTAATGTATTATTTAATAAACCCAAAGATCCCAGCTTCTGGAATAAGAACTTACTCTTTGATAAAAACTGCTGGGAAAACTGAAAAAGAGTATGGCAGAAACTAGGCACCATATGCCAAAATAAAGTAAAAATGGGTTCATAATTTAGATATAAAGGCTGATGCTGTAAGCAAACTGGGAGAGCAAGGAATACTTTACCTATCAGATTTATGGAGAACAGAAGAATTCATGACCAAACAGGAGAGAGAGAACATTGCAAAAAGCAAAATGGATCATTTTGATTACATTAAATTGCGAAGTTTTTGCACAAACAAAACCAATGCAACCAAGATTAGGAAGGAAACAGAAAACTGGGAAAG
The DNA here is from genome assembly GCF_003287225.1 of Phascolarctos cinereus. Lineage (NCBI taxonomy): Eukaryota > Metazoa > Chordata > Mammalia > Diprotodontia > Phascolarctidae > Phascolarctos > Phascolarctos cinereus. The sequence continues at coordinate 285,523,629 of NW_027555847.1, read as the reverse complement.
AATTTTTACAACCAGTGTCTCTGATAAGGGCCTCATTTCTAAAATATACGGAGAATTAAGTCAAATCTACAGGAATACAAGTCATTCCCCAATTGATAAATGGTCAAAGAATATGAACAGGCAGTTCTCAGCTGAAGAAATTAAAGCCATCTATAGTCATATGGAAAAAAATGCTCTAAATCACTACTGATTAGAGAAATGCAAATCAAAACAACTCTGAGGTACCACATCACACATGTCAGGTTGGTCAACATGACAAAACAGGAAAATGATAAATGTTGGAGAAGATGTGGGAAAATTGGAACACTAATACATTGTTGGTGGAGTTGTGAAATGATCCAACCATTTTGGAGAGCAATTTGGAACTATGCCCAAAGGGCTATCAAAATGTGCATGCCCTTTGACCCAGCAATAGCACATCTAGGGCTGTATCCCAAAGAGATCATAAAAATGGGAAAAGGACCCACATGTCCAAAAATACTTCTAGCAGCTCTTTTTGTGGTGGCAAAGAATTGGAAATTGAGAGGATGCCCATCAACTGGGGAATGGCTGAAGAAGTTGTGGTTATGAATGTAATGGAGTACTATCATGCTATAAGAAGTGATGAACAGGCTGACTTCAGGAAAACCTGGAGAGACTCGTGTGGTCTATTGCTGAGTGAAGTGAGCAGAACCAGGAGAACATTGTACAATGACTAATATTGATAGACTTAACCCTTCTCAGCAATACAAGGATCCAAGACATCTCCAAAGGCCTCATGATGGAAAATGCTATCCACATCCAAAGAAAGAACTATGGAGTTTGAATGCAGATTGAAACATACTATTTGCTATTTTTTTTCTTCTGTTGTGTTTTGTTTCCTCTTTCTGGTGGTTCCTCCTATTGGTTCTAATTCTTACCTACAACATCACTAATATGAAAGTATGTTTAGTAGGAATATATATGTATAGCCTATATCAGATTGCAAGCTGTCTTGGGGAGGGAGGAGGGAAAGGAAGGGGAGAAAAATTTAAAACTCAAAAGCTTATGGAAGTGATTGTTGATAATTCAAAATAAATTAATTTTAAAAAAAGAAAGGCATATTTTATTTAAATAAAAATCAGAGTGGGTAAAGGAATGGGAGGAAATAGGGCTATGTCTTAGGAAGATATTCTCATATGAGGACATATAGGAACTACAGTAGGGGAAATATGGCAAACATTTGGATAAGGATCAATGAAGTCAGAAACAAGTAATATCAGAGTAGGCTACAGACAACTACAAAAGGGGGCAAAAGTTGATGAATCTGGAAATAGCAAAAAAGACCAAAAAAAAATCTAACAGTCCCTGATTGACTGACTGAAATTGAAGAGAACAAATGCCAAAACTGAATCCCAGATCTTAATAATTTGCTCCATGTGGCAGTAAGTGATGCTAAATTTTGACACTTCACAGTGGGTCTACCTAATAAAAGCCCCAAGTCTAAAAGCAATCTCAGGCAGGTGGAGGTCACCTAATTCTCTGAAGACAGCCATTTGCTCAGCTGGGTTTGAGAAAAAAGCTTATGCTCCCTGTGAAGGAGTGTAATGTAAAGTACTCTAGAACTCCTGGATCTCATTTTAGATGAACTGCTATGAGGAACGATGGTATAGGTGGGTCATTTCCTGTTTTCTTGTATCTTTTCAGTTTGTCCTGAATAATCAATGAATAGCTTAGTCTGGACATTAGGAGAAACCATTTGTTATAAGATAAGCCATCTAATAATCCTCACAGTTCAGTAGTATTGCTTGGGATTCACTTCTATTCAATCGACTGGTCATTATATAGAAAGCAAGGAGACCTTAACATGGGCATTCAAGATTCTTTACCGATAGAACTACAGGAAATCTACCTGTTTTTATTGAAGAATACATTCTTGAAAAGGATAAGCACATTAAGGCTGAAATAAAAAAATCAACATGGGAGTCAATGTTTCATTTCAATTGAAATAAGGAACATCAGCTCCATGGATAAAACTAGTGCTATGAGGAAGGATGGTATGGGCCACTTCCTGTTTTGATGGAGTACCTTTTCAATTTGTCCTGATTAATCAATGAATAGCTAGTCTGGATATAAGGGGGAAACATTTGTTATTTAATGGGCAAGCCTGCATTTCATCAAGACTTGTTTTCTTTTGTTGAATTCAATAATATATTACAAAAGGCCTGTTCCAGTTTTGAGTATTTTGGGTCCAATTAAGGCTTTTCTCTTTCCTTTAACTGACAGAAAGGATTTCCTTTTGTAGAATATCTACTGAAAGGGAAGAACCCTTTCTTAGACAAAGAAACTCCAATGAAATCTTAATGGACTTGATGCATTGATGATAATAGTGAAGATCCAGAAAGTCAAATAGATGCCCTGAACGACAGCATATTTTCTGTCTTTCTGTGGAATGATTTTCATTTATAATAAAACATTCTCTCTCTGTAAGCTTAGAGAGAAGGAAGATAATGAACTCCTGTTCATTTACATGAAGGCCAATGCAACATTGGGGCATTTGATTCTTACCCTTGTTGACCAAAAACAATATCACAAGCCCATGAGACATGAGTTGCAACTGGATTTATTACAAAAGAAAAGCGCATGTATGTGGGAACTCCCCATACCAAGGAGCCAAACAGTAGAGGGAAAGCCTTGGTATTTAAGTTACAAGGAAAAGGGGAAGGGAAAAGGACTAACCCCTCCTGAAGAGGAGGAAGAAGGTGATGGCAAAAGCAGCATTCTTTTCCCTTGGGAACTGCTAGACCATGAAAATAGGACTGTCTGCTTATCTACAAGGGTCTCACCTGCACAAGCCAGTTTCCCAGTCTGGTGCAGACTGACTGGCACCTGTTGACTCCCAAGGACACACGGAATGTCCAGCTTGGGGAGCAAATAACAACTTATGTCAGCTGGGGAGGATGGGAGGAAGTCTTTGTCCTTGACATGTCCAGAGCCTCCTGCATATTCCGAATCTAGTGTGTCTGGAAAATATGGCAACTCAAGAAGAAAAGTTCAGGGGCCCCTTGATATCCTGGATGTCAAAATGCAGCCTTTAAGAGTAGTGTTGGAAATCTTGTAAGAGAATCCCTGTAGAATCTATTGGAATCAAGCAGTGGCTTCAGTGTCTTAGAATATTCCTTGACAAAGGAACTTTTTCTATAATCTTCATGTTTCAGTACCTGTTACTTGGGATTCACCTCTATTCAATGGACTGTAGTCATTACATAGAAAGCAAGTAGATCTTAACATGGCCGTTCAAGATTTTATTACCCAATAGAACCATAGCAAATCTGTCTTTTTTGAGTGATAGCAGGTATTTGGGCCAGGGAACTGTGAGCTGTGATGCAGCACTAGGAACTGCTGCTCCTGCTCTGGCTGGCCTTGATTTCAGTGTAGGGGCTTTACTTCCATACCAGAGAAACTAAGAAACGCTGCTTCATTAAGACAGTCCCCTATGAGACCATGATTATTGGTTAACACCAAGGGGGGGGGCAGTCCCTCACTTTCTACCTGAGCACAGGCCAGACGCTGACCCCAGCTCTGACCTCTGACCTCCAGACATCCAGAGAAACCAACCCTTGGCACTGGCCCCTGCCTGGACTAAATCTCCTCCATCTCCCCTTAACCCCTATCCTAACCCAGAACTAGGCTAAGTACAACCCCACTTTGGTCCCCAAACTTACCTCCTTGGGGGCAGCCTGGAGAGGCCCCAGAAGGAGGCCTTTGTCTAGTCTTACCCTTGATTCATGGAAACCCAGCTCCCCTCCCACTCCCACCCACCCTCTGGGACAGGTATTCTGGGGGGACTCACCACTGCTGGGTGTGTTGTGATAGAGAACTCATCTGCCTTGCAAAGAATTACTACACCCAGTTATGGGATAAGCAGATGGAGACCTTCCTACCCTCTACCCCAAGGCTAGGGATGCATGTGAAAGTGAAGGATCCAGTTGCAAAGGTAGTATTATCTAGGCAGTATGATTCAGAAAGCCAATTCATCTGCAACTTCCACACCCTAGGTGAGGAAAAGATCTTCCTATACTCCAATTCTACTCAAATGACCACCTTTGCAGGTGGCAAACTAGGGGTTCATCTAGTTACAGAGGTTGGCAAACACCAACTATCCTGAAATTGCTGCCAAGGATAAATTAACAGAACTACAATTCTGTGCTTGCCAGTTGTTTGATTAGGTAGAATGATCCAAAAGGCACAGAACTACGCAGTATCATGAGGAATGCTTCCTTATGATCAGCAAGAACACCAACCAGAGAGTGCTCAGACTTTAATCCTCCTCCTCACTGGCATCTGACAGATGCGACACCTCAAGAGTTTCTTTGAGGCCAAAAAGCTGGTGCAAAGTTCTTTTCTATACAACCTCTTTTCTTTCATCCCACTTCCTTGTTACTTACTTTCCCTCTATCACACCCTGGCTACTTGGATTTTGGATGGAAAAGAAAATGACAATATATGCTCCTTTGGTTCCATGACAGCCACGCCAGTCAGGGTGAAGTTGGTAGCCACTGGCCTACACAGAAACCACCTTTCTTCCCCCAACAAAGGTCATAGGTTACTGGTCAAACAAAGCCTACACAAAGCTCTTTATGTACTCTGAGGAAGAGCTTGAACAAATTAGGACACAACCTTGATTTCATGATTTGCCTTTTTCCATGTCCAGTCATCTCTCCTAGCCCTCTGATTAAGTAAGCAAAGGCCACTCACCTGCTCCCTTAATTTCTGGTTTTCTTTTATCATGCCTATGTTGCATGTGACTGAAGTGCCAAGAATAGGACACCCTAGCCTCTCTACTGTCCAGTTAGTCCTGGATGATGATGATCTGTGACTTCAAACAACTTGGCAGGTCTTGGATACCAAGGGAATGAGATTTTTTTTTTTATATAACAAACATTTTTTGATATGTGTATTTTATCCTTCCTTTCTGAAATGTCTTTGCCTGGGTGTAAGAGTGGTTGAAAAGATCAATGCAGAACTGACAGTCTTCATCACTGCTTGTCTATGTTTTTTGTAACTACTGTGGCAACTCTCAGGCTCTTCAGTGAAAGTTATAGAAGGTAGGAGCCTAAGCAGACATGTCAGCTTATTTTTAGTAAGGCCTTGCCTGAAGGCGTGCACAGTCCTCCTTGGACCCTTTGAGTCACTTATGGATATTAAGGGGATGTGAAGTTAAGGTTGTATGAAGTGAGCAGTTGAGGGTAGTCAATTTTCTTCTCTTCCTCTCTCTTTCCCTCATAGAGTTGCTAACTGGTAAATTTTTATTTAAGATGCAGTGAATATTTTTTCCATGGTTCCCAGGTTCAGTTCTTTGTACAGATTTTCCAGTGAAATAAAACCTATTCTGATGCTTGAGATGAAATAAAATTTCTTACCAAACCAGAAGCCAAGCAGAATAGTAGAGTAGGAAACCTGATATGAAATAACCCTAAGGATGACTTGAAGCTGATCTTAAATCTCTGGAGACTCTCCCAGCTTAGAACAAACACACCTAAGGGCTCAATTAGAATTAGAACAGCATCCAACAGGCAAGGGAATTAGGTATTTGCCTGGGCAGTCTCCTCAGTCTCAGCCTTTAGGAATCATTCTGGGCAGACCTTACCACATCTCCTTCATCCTAGAATACCCCTTATACTCCTTGTTTGTCCTATTTCAGGTATTAGAGCTAGGGAAGATTTGTGGTTTATATGGCTCATGACTCTGGATAGTTGTGTTTTAAAGAAGACAATACTCTAATACTATTCCTAGATATCATGAATTCAGAGTTAATGCTCCCTAACCTGGCTTTTCAGAAACAGGGGCAATTACCAGTTAAATGGTAGGGGCAGGGTTGGACCAGTTTTCCAAGTAGTGTCAGGATGCTGTGATGAACTTCTCTAGGTTGGACATTTTATGCTAGTCCGTTACTGTACTGGTACTGACCTTTTTAGCTTAATAGAGTCTATCAGAACCCATGTGGTATGAGCTTTGGGAAGCCATGGTGACCAACATGCTACTAAGGTATTGGCATCTAACTTTAAAGAATAAGCTTGTGCATGTTTGCATATGCTGTAGTGGGGTATAGGGAATTAGAAGGCAGATAGGAGGGAGAGACACCTCTGTCCTGAGCTGTTTCCATGAGGTTTACAGGTATGTCATAGACTACCAAAGACTGGAAAACAGAACATCCTACTGAACATTCAGGTATTTTCCCAGGGGCTTGGCCAGCATACCTGTACCAACAGCTGCTACTTCTCCCTGATCTTTTTATTCCTTTAATCTACCTGTGTTGTTCATACACTTCTAAATCACATTATTTTCACATCCAGCAACTATTCTATCCTGAGTCTAGTTCGTTGCAATTATTAGATCTTGCTATCTGATTCAGGAAGGGTGGCTGGGGTCTAAATTATATTCTTCCATCTCACTCAGATAGTTATTGCCATTCATTCAGTCCCCTAATCCCCAAATCCAGCTGCTTTAGGCTGGCCCAGCTTAGTCTGCTTTGACACACTCTCTATTGCTGTCAAAAGTCCAGTGCCACAACCCATCTCCATATTCCCATCATCCCATAACAGTCTTACAGTTCTAGGACACCAGTGTAATGATAGATAACATGTAAATAATATTTAGGGTTTACAGAATGTTTGACATGATCCTATCAGGAGAACTGGCAAGGGATGTGTTTCCTTGGCAGCTAGTGAGAGGGCACTGGAATCAGAAAGGCTGGAGTTCAAATCCAGCCTTAGACATTTTCTAGCTGTGTGACCTTGGGCAAGTCATTTAATCTCTGATTGCCTACCTCAAATGGTTGTTGTGAAGGTCAAATGAGATAATATTTGTAAAGTGCATGGCACAATGCCTGGCACATGGTAGGTACTTGATAAACGCTTATTTCCTTCTTTCCTGTGGAAGTATCAGAGAATACTCACAGACACCTATTTGTCTCCAAAAATTACAGATAGGTAGGGGAAAGTACATTACTTGCCCCGTGTGGCATTAGTGGAGTGGAAAAAAATGGAAGGTAACATAAATTAGAGGAATAAGGATGAAAGTCCCTTTCACATCTGTAGAAAAGGAATCACAAACAAAATAAGTAGCCATGAAGGTATAAAATTTAAAAGTTTTTACATAAAACCAATGTGGTTAAAATTAGAAGGAAAGCAGATGACTGGGAGAAAACTTTTTCATCAAGTTTCTCTAATAAAGCTCTTGTTTCCAAGATATGTGGGGAACTGATTCAAATTTATAAGAATGAATGCCACTTTCCCATTGATAAATGGTCACATGATATGAACAAGCAGTTATCAGGGGAAGAAATCCAAGTTATCAATAGCCATGTGAAGAAAGTGTTCCAAAACACTAATAACTAAGCACAAATTAAAGCAGCTGTGAGGTTCTACTTTCCATCCAGCAGATAGGCAAAGGAAATGACAAATTTGCTGGAGGTTCTGTGGGGATACAGGTACATTATTACACTGTTGGTTGAGCTGCCTACCCTTTACCCAGCAATACTGCTACTAGGTCTATACCCCAAAAAGATCAAAGAAAGAAGAAAAGACCCATGTATACGAAAGTGTAACAGCTCTTTTTATGGTGGCAAATAATTGGAAAGTAGGTGGGTAGAGTATGCCCATCAATTGGGAAATGGCTAACAAATTGTGGTATATGATTAATGCAAAACCATTGTGCTGTAAGAAATGAAAAGAACAGTTTCAAAGAAGCCTGGGAAGACATTGTATGAAATGGTGCACAATGAAGTGAACAGAACCAGGAGAACAATTTATACATTAACAACCACTGTAAAGACAAATACCTTTGAAAGACTTAAGAACCATGATTCCATGCTCTCCTGACAGAAAGGTGATATACTTGGGGTGCATTTTGAGGCCTGTTTTTTGTACATGACCAAGGCAGAAATTTGTTTTGCTTGACTACGCATATTTGTTACAATTTCTTTGTCAATGAGAGTGGAAAATGGGAAGTGAGAGAAAGTGGATTTTTATTCCTAGGAAAAAAAATTAAATCTAAAAAATGGTTTCCTTTTATATTCACAATAGATATTCATTTATTAATCAGGACAAGTTGGAAAGATATTCCAACTAAACAGGAAGTGCCCCATACCCTCCTTCCTTATAGCACTAGCTTCACCCATAGATTTGATGTTCCTTATTACAATTGAAATGAAACATTGAGTTTCATGTCAATTACTTTATTCCAACCTGAAGGTGCTTATCCTTTTCAAGAATGTTTTATTCAGTAAAAACAGATAGATTTGTATTGGGTAAAAGATCATAAATGTCTGTGTTAAATCTCCTTGCTTTCTATGTAAAGACCACAGTGCATTAAATTGAGCTGAGTTACAAGCAATGGGCAGCTAGGTGGCACAGTGGATAGAGTGCCAGGCCTGGATGGAAGACTCATCTTCCTACATTCAAATCAGGCCTCAGACACTTACCAGCTGCCTAATCCTGGTCAAGTCACTTAACCCAGTTTGCTTCAGTTTCCTCATCTGTAAAATGAGCTGGAGAAGGAAATGGCAAACCACTCTAACATCTTTGTCAAGAAAGCCCCAAATGGGGTCATGAAGAACAGACACAACTAAAAAATTACTGAATGAAAGCAATGACAATGAGACAACATGCCAACATTTATGTGATACAACCAAAGCAGGGAAAAACATATCTTTAAATGTTTACAGCTGTAAAAGAGAGGAAGTTCCATCCAACCATTCTGGAAAGCAATTTGGAACTATGCCCAAAGGGCTATAAAAAATGTGCATTTGATCTAACAATACTACTACTAGGTCTGTATCCCAAAGAGATAATAAAAAAGGGGGAAAGGACCCACATGTATAAAAATATGTATAACAGCTCTTTTTGTGGTGGCAAAGAATTGGAAATTGAAGGGATACCCATCAATTGGGGAATAGCTGAACAAGTTGTGGTATATGAATGTAATGGCATACTATTGTGCTATAAGAAATGATGAGCCTGCCACCTTCAGAAAAACCTGGAAGACCTGAAGCACTTGAAAGCATAAAACACTTGAAACATGAACTGATGCTGAGTGAAGTGGGCAGAACCAGGAGAACGCTGTACACAGTTAACAGCAACATTGTGTGATGACTGACTTTTAGACTTAGCTCTTGTGAGCAATGTAATGATCTAAGACAATTCCAAAAAACTTATGATGGAAAATGGTATCCAAATCCAGAGAAAGAACTATGGAGTCTGAATGCAGATAGGAGCACACCATTTTCTCTTTCTTTTGTTGTTTTTTGTTTTTTCTTTCTCATGGTTTTTCCCTTTTGTCTGATTCTTCTTTCACAACATGACTAATGTGGAAATCTGTTTAATATGATCATACATGTATAGCCTATATCAGATTGCATGCCATCTTGGGGAGGGGCGGAGAGGAGAAAGGAGGGGAAATTTAGAACTCAAAATCTTATAAAAGCAAGTGTTAAAAACTAAAAATGAATTGATTAATTTTTAAAAATAAAAAAGAAAGAAATTTTAATAAGAAAGTTCAATGATTTGAAGGAAAAAAAACTAGAAAAACAAGAAATAAAAGCTCCCAATCAAAAACAAAAATAGGAATTCTAAAAATCAAAGGAGAAATTAAAGTAAAAAGTGAAAGTGTATTGAACTAATCAACAACACTAGCACTTCATTTATTTAGTCAAATAAACCACTGGCTAACAACTTCAAAAAAAAACAAAGAAAGAAAGATAAAACCAAATTACCAATGTCAAAAATGAAAATGATGAATTCACAACCAATGAAGATGAAATAAAGCAATTATGAAGAGCTATTTTGCCCAACTATATGCCAATGAAACTGACAATCTCGATGAAATTGATGAATATCTACAAAAATATGTCACCCAAATTGACAAAATAAGAAACAGAATACTTAAATAACTCTATCTTACAAAAAGAAATTGAACAAACCATAAACAAGTTATCTAAGGGGAAAAACCCCAGAAGCAGACAGATTTATAACTGAATTCTACCAAATACTTACAGAACAATTAATTCAAATACTACATAAATTGTTTGAAAAAATAGGTATATAAAGTCCTACCAAATTCCTTCTAATACAGCATATGGTCTTGATACCCTAAACCGGGGAGAAATAAAAAAGTATAGGAAAACAATAACCCAATTTCCCTAAAGAATATTTATGCAAAAAAATACAGTACTAACAAGGAGAGTAAAACAATATATTACAATGATATCACTATGACCAGGCTGGATTTGTACCAGGAATTCAGGGCTTATTCAATATTTGGAAAACTATAAGCCTAATTGACCATATCAATAACAAAAACAACAAAAATCATATGATTATTTCAATAGATGAAGAAAAAGCTTTTGACAAAATACAATATCCATATCTGTTTTAAAAAATACTAAAAAACATAGGAATAAGTGGAGCTTTTCTTTTCTTGTCTTTTTGGAGTCCATCAATTCTTAATCTGGAGTCAGACAGCATTTTACATCATGGGTCCTTTGTAACTGTTGGATCATGATATTCATCAAAGTTGCTAAGTCTTTCACAGTACAACATTATTACAATGTTGCTGTTACCATGTACATTGTTCTCCAGTTCTTTTCACTTCATTTTGCATCATTTCATTTCAGTCTTTCCAGATCTTTCTGAAGTCATCCTCTTAATCATTTCTTACAGCCCAATAGTATTCCATCATAGCTTGTTCAGTCATTCCTTAACTGATGGGCATCTTCTCAATTTCCAGTTCTTTGTCACCATAAAAATAGCTGCTAGAAATCATTTTTTTTAAACATATAGGTCCTTTTCCTTTTCTCTTGATCTCTTTGGAGAATAGATATAGTAGCAGTAGTGTTGCATCATAAGGTATGCAGTTTTACAGCTATTAGGGCATAGTTCCAAATTGTTCTCCAGGATGTGGCAAGTAAAATGAAACTCAGGTGGACTCAGGTATTTTTTTTTTCAGGCATGATAAAAGTTTATTAACAATAACTCTTATAGCTGTTAATAAAATGGGTCTGACTGGCCTCCTCAGTTATATCAGTGATAGAAAAGACCATTTTTACTGAGCTCTGAAGGATGGGAAGGTCAGAGTAGTTGGGAAGTTTTATGATTAGCTGCAGCTGGGGAAAGTGGGTTGGCCTTCAGGTGTGGCTGATCACACCCCTCTCTGACAATTAAGTAATGTGTAGGGGAAAAGTTACATTCTTGAGTTTAAATCTGGCCTCAGACACAAGCTGTGTGCCCCTGGGCAAGTTACTTAGCCCTGTTTGCCTCAGTTTCCTCATTTGTAAAATGAGCCCAGAGAAGGAAATGGCAAATCACTCCAGTATCTTTACCAAGGAAACAGCAAATGGGATCACGAAAAGTAGGACACAACCGAAAAAACGACTGAACAAAATTACTTTAGAGACCTCACTTGCCTCTAGTAATCTTGGTTAGAACCACCCCAATCAGGATCACCCAGGTTAGCTGTCCCCTTGGGAAGATGAAACTAGGCCTAATTTTTACAAGGAGAGATAGGGCCAGCATTTCTGTCCCGAGGGTAGGGTCTCAGCTTAAACAGGTTTTTGTTAACCGACAAACAAAAATGGGAACTCTGGTTAAACTGGTTAGAAAGCAAAAGTCCTGGAGGCTAGGAGTGATCACATTATTCAATCGAACCAAAAGTTTGGATTGTGAAAGACCTCATTTAGGAGCTAAACTGAGAAATGGAGTTTGACAAAATTGGGAATAGGATCAATTATAAAATGACACAGCATAATTTTGATTTTCCTAAAGTAGAATCTATTTAAAATGAAGCTCAATCATTGTCTGTAAGGAGGATAAACCTGAAGCCTTGAAGCAAGGATGTCCACTATCACCATTATTATTCAATATTGTATTGATGGAATCCTAATAAAGCTGCCCCCAGGCCGAATATTCTAACTTCCTTGTGGGGGCCTCACTGAACAGTGTTCATGTCCTGATTTGACCACACCACACCACACCACAGGCCCCCCAGACCCAATATCCCAAATATGCCTCACTAGAACAGTAGGCATGTCCATGTGATGGAATCCTAGCCACTGCCTCTAGCTAGCCACAGCCCCCAGATCCATTCCTCAAATTCCTCACAAAAACAGGTGTGTCCATGCACCGAACCACAACCATATCCTTCTAATCTCAGACAGGGCTACAATAGCCAGCCAATAAGAACACAGCACCACCAGGATGTCCAAGTACGATGTGGACCCCAAAACAATAGAAGGGACTTTCCCTAAGTAGGCACCTGCACAGTAATAGCAAAAGTTGTCCTTTAGGTGAACTTATAGCGTGGAGAGGCTTGTTATAGTATCATTATCATACATACATCCTCCCCCCCCCACCCCCGTGGGTTTTTCTGAATGCATTATGGGAAATAGCGTGAACAGTTCCACCAAGGCTGGGACCCCTCCCCAATTGCCTAATTCCTTGACAAACCCCTCTTGTCTTTTTAATATTCATAATTTCTGTTGTACAATCAGCATCATTACACTGTAAAATTAGCTGCCTTGTTTTACTGAAGCTGCTGGTTCCTTTTTAAAGAGGAACTCAGTCTGCTGGAGAGCATAATTCTCAATAAATGCTTTTACTTGGGTTGAAGATGGTCTGAGCCTGTGAATTCTTTTGAGACAACCCCACAACGCACCATGAAACCACAACAGTACTAGAAATGCTAGTTGTACAATAAGGTAAGAAAAGAAATTGAAGAAATACCCACAGGCAATGAAGAAATAAATCAGATTTCGCAGGAAAGATGGTTTACCTAAAAACAATTAACGACTTCATCAAAGTTGCAGAATATAAAATAAAATCTCATATATCATCAGCATTTCTATACATTACCAATAAAACCCAGCCAGAAGAGATAGAAAGTAAAAGTACACTTACATAACTACAGTTACTATAAAACATTTAGCAGTCTCCCTGCCAAGACACAGGGACTTTGTGAACACAGCTACAAAACACTCTTCACATAAATACAGATCTAAATAATTAGAAAATTGTTCATGGGTAAGCTAAGCCAATATAATAGAAATGAAAATATTACTTAAATTAATTTACTTATTTGGTGTCATATCAATCGAACGACCAATAAATTACTTTATAGAACTAGAAAAAAATAATAAAATCCATCTGAAAAAACAAAACATCAAGAATATCAAGAGAATCTATAAAAAACGTGAAAGAAGAGGGCCTAGTGGTATCAGATCTCAAACTATACTACAAAGTCGAAATCATAAAAAGAATTTGGTACTGAATAAGAACTAAATTAGTCAATCGAAATACAATGATCAGTGGAACAGATGAGGTACATTATATACAGAAGCTGACGAACACTATAACCTGGTGTTGGATAAACCCAAAGATCCCAGTTAGGATTCACCATTTGACAAAAACTGCTGGGAAATTGGCAAGTAGTCTGGCATAAACTAGGCATAGACCAATATCTCACACTGTATATCAAGATCAGGTCAAAATGATTTAGAGATAAAAGGTGATATGGTAAGCAAGTCAGTGGAGCAAGGAGAAAAATTATCTAACAGATCTATGGACAGGAGAAGAATTCATGACCAAACAAGAGTCAGAAAAGTACATGGGAGGTAAAGCAAATTATTTTGATTATATAAAGTTGAAATGTTTTTGCAAAAACAAAACAAATACAGCTAAAATTAGAACAAAAGCAGGAAGGTAGGAAAAAAATTAGCAGATTTCTCTGACAAATGTCTCATTTCTCAAATATATAGAAACTGAGCCGAATTTATAATAATAAGAACCATTCCTAGATGGCAGAGTGAAAGCAGTGACTTGCTTGAGCTCTCCTCCAAACCCCTCCATATACTCATAAAAAATGGCTCTAAACAAATTCTGAAGCAGCAGAACCCACAAAAAGACAGAGTGAAACAAATTTCCAGCCCAAGACAACCTGGATGATCGATCAGAAAGGTGTATCATGCCGGGCTGGAGCGCAGCGCAGCGCAGCTTGGGCGCACAGGCTGCAGGGAACCTGGAGCAGGCCTCAGAGGACTGAATCATGGGCAGCTGTGGAGGTTTCCAGACTCCTCAATCCACCAATGCCAAAGACAACTTAGAAGGTCAGTGGGAAAAATCTGTTTCTGTCGGTGCTGAGAAGGAAGGTGGGTTTCAGCTCCATTCCCCAAGAGCTGGTGGGGGGGGACAGCTGCTTCCCGAGCTTCCAGCCCACAGACTGAGGGGGAATCCAGTGGCTGATCAGAGAGGGATTGCGGGGTTCTCTTTGCCAGTGCTGAGGCAGGAATCTCTTGCTTTGCCCGTGTTTGGGTCTGGGTCACAGTTCTGGGCAGTGCTGGGGTGAGGAAAGCGCTGGCTGGTGGAGCTTGAGTGGCTGTGGAGAGGAACCCTCCTCACAGTTACAGGACAGAAAGGAATACTTGTGGTCACAGGCCAGGAAAGGAGTAAACACCTCACCCCTTATCATACCACCTTGGAAGAACTGAAAATTTACAGGCCCGTACAAGTATCTCTGAAAACAGCTGTACAAACCCCCTAAGCTTGGGACAGTACATTCTCCACATTGGAAGCAGACTCTTACCTTAACAAAGAGTTTAAAACTCAAGTAATTGGCCGGATCATGAGCAAGCAGCAAAAAGAGTCAGACTAATCTTACTTTGGTGAAAAAGAAGATCAAAATATACAACCAGAAGAAGACAACAAAGTCAAAGCTCCTACATCCAAAGCCTCCAAGAAAAATATGAATCAGTCCCAGGCCTTGGAAGAGCTCAAAAGGGATTTTGAGAAGCAAGTAAGGGAAGTAGAGGAAAAACTGGAAGAGAAATGAGAGTGATGCAAGAAAATCATGAAAAACAAGTCAACAGCTTGCTAAAGGAGACCCAAAAAATACTGAAGAAAATAACACCTTAAAAAATAGCCTAACCCAAATGGCAAAAGAGGTCCAAAAAGCCAATGAGGAGAAAATGCCCTAAAAAGAAAAATTGGCCAAATGGAAAAGGAAGTCCAAAAGCTTACTGAAGAAAATACTTCCTTAAAAATTAGAATAGAGCAATTGGAAGATAGTGACTTTATGAGAAATCAGACACAGTAAACAAATCCAAAAGAATGAAAAATTAGAAAACAATGTGAAATATCTCATTGGAAAAACAACTGACCTGGAAAATAGATCCAGGAGAGAGAATTTAAAAATTATTGGACTATCTGAAAGCCATGATCAAAAAAAGAGCCTAGACATCATCTTTCAAGAAATTATCAAGGAAAACTGCCCTGATATATTAGAACCAGAGGGCAAAATAGAAATTGAAAGAATCCACAGATCTCCTCCTGAAAGAGATCCCCAAAGGAAAACTCCTAGGAATATTGTAGCCAAATTCCAGAGTTCCCAGGTCAAGGAGAAAATATTACAAGCTGCCAGAAGGAAACAATTCAAGTACTGTGGAAACACAATCAGGATAACACAAGATTTAGCAGCTTCTACATTAAAGGACCGCAGGGCATGGAATATAATATTCCAGAGGGCAAAGGAGATAGGATTACAACCAAGAATCACCTACCCAGCAAAACTGAGTATAATCCTTCAGGGGAAAAAATGGTCATTCAGTGAAATAGAGGACTTTCAAGCACTTTTGATGAAAAGACCAGAGCTGAATAGAAAATTTGACTTTCAAATACAGGACTCAAGTGGAACATGAAGAGGTAAACAGGAAAGAGAAATCATAAGAGACTTATTAAGATTGAACTGTTTACATTCCTGCATGGAAAGATGATATTTATAACTCATGAGACCTTTGTCAGTATTAGGGTAGTTGGAGGAAAAAAATTATATGTATGTATATGTAGATAGATAGAGGGCACAGGGTGAGCTGAAGATTAAGGGGTCATATCTGGAGAATAAAATTAAGGGATGAGAGAGGATTATACTCGAGAAGAAGAAAGGGAGAGGTAGAATGGGGTAAATTATCTCACAAAAAAAAACAAAAGAAAAGTCTCTTACAGTGGAGGGGAAAGGGGAAGGTGAGAGGGAATGAGTGAATCTTATTCTCATAGGATTTGGCTTAAGGAGGAATAACATACACATTCAATTGGGTATGGAAATCTGTCTTACCCTACAGGAAAATAGGGGGAGAAGGGGACAAGAGAGCAGGGGATGATAGAGAGGAGGGCAGATTGGGAAAGGGGTAATCAGAAGTAAATACTTCTGAGGAGGGACAGGGTCAAAAGAAAGAATAGAATAAATGGGAGGGCAGGATAGGATTAAGGGAAATAGAGTTAGTTTTTCACAACATGTCTACTATGGAGTGTTTTGCATAACTGCACATGTATAACCTATATTGAGTTGCTTGCCTTTTCAATGAGAGTGGGTGGGGAGGGAGGAAGAGAGAAAATTTGAAACCTGAAGTTTTAAAAACATATGTTTAAAAAACTGTTTTCCCACGCTACTGGGAAATAAGAAATATAGGAAATGGGGTACAGAAGTCTGTCCTGCCCTATAGGAAAATAGAAGGGGAAGGGGGTAAGAGAAGGGGAGAGAGATAGAAGAGAGGACAGACTAGGGGAAGGGATATTCAGAATTCATGCCCTCTTGGGGTGGGGGGAGGGAGGAAATGGGGTGAAAATTTAGAATTCAAAAACTTGTGGGAGCGAATGTTGAAAACTAAAAATAAATTTATATTAAAAAGAAAAAAAAGAAAAAAAGAACCATTCCTCAATTGATAAAAGATCAAGAGATATGAACTGTTTTCAAAGGAAGAAATCAAACCTATCAATAGTCATATTAAACAATGCTGTAACTCTGATAAATAGAGAAATGCAAATTAAAAGAATTCCAACATACTGAGTTACACTTATCAGATTGGCAAAGAAGACAGAAGAGGAAAATGACAAATGCTGAAGGGAATGTGGGAAAATAGGGACCCAAATGCACTATTGGTGGAGCTGTGAACTAAGTCCAACCATGCCAGAAAGAAATTTGGAACTGTGCCCCAAGAGTTATTAAACTCTGCATACTTTCTGATAACCCTATATCTATACTCCAAAAAGATCAAAGAAAAAGGGAAAAGGCTCAAATGTACAAAAATGTTTATAGGAGCTCTTTTTGTAGTATTAAAGAATTAGAGATTGAGGGGATGTCCATTAATTAAGGAATGGCTATACTTAAAGTTATGGTTGTTAGGTTTGTATTTTCCTCCCTTTGTTTCTTTAGAATTGCTTTTTTCAGTCTCCAGTCCTCTTTTAATTCAGTAGATCTCTAAGATTTGTTTTGAGCAAACTACTTTGATGTTAATCAATTCCATAGGATCTCTTCCCCTTCCACACTCCTATGTAGCTACCCTTTCACAAGTTATTGTATTTTACTTCAATTACTGTTTTTTCCCTATTTATTTAACTACTTACCTATTTCTCCTCCTCTTTTTTGTTTCCAGAAGCCATGCAATCTCAGCCTCTAATTTGGCTCTACCTCACTTCCCCACCACCACTCTCTATGCTAGTTGCCCTTAGGCATTTACTTAATCCCTTTCCTGTGGGGTAGGATGCTGACTATTAAGGCACAGCTCTGTATTAGAGAAAATTTCCTTTAAATGTGTAAATTCTGCCCAGATTAAGACTGCCGTAAGGTCCTTATATTTCTATGTAGATACCCACCTCCTCCCCATGAGAATATCACAAAGTTAATTGATTCATTCTAGACCTTCTTTTCTCTCCTCCAACCTCTTTTTTGAAAAGTAATTTTCTTTTATTGTACATTTCATAAGGAATTTTTCTTTGCTTTGTCCTATTCATGACATATCTCCTTTCCAATTTATGTGGAATTTTCTTTTATCATACATGAGTTCCTTGTTTGTTCCTTCTTAATTGTTTCTCTGCCCTTCACAGAGTTCAAGTTTTTCACCAAGGGTTAGTTCCTCCTTCCTATGCATTTCTATGTAGATCTTTTTCCCTTCTGTTTTTCTTCTGTACATTGCTCTTAGAGAAATATCAGTTCATGAGAGAAAAAATGTTAGCTGCAAGAAGCTTTATATGGTAGAACTTACTCTGTTTAATGAACCATGTACCCCAGTCCTTAAGATGATTAATGTCCTTTCCAAAGGTAATGTTATTTCATTTTTGGCTCTGTGTTCCTTCCCTGTCCACCACTCTGAGTGGAACTCACACCCAGAAACTCAGATATACTCTGTTCTGGAGTGGAATGTTGGCCATAGATGCACAACACTGTCTTAAAGAATGTGGCCTCTCAATGTATCCCCTGACTAAGCCTACCACAGCATCCCAACAGAGTAACTGCTCTCTTCAATGAGTTCCTTCATCCCTGATGCAAGATTCCCACTCTGTCCCACTTCTGGTCCTCTGGTTTGAATCCATTTCCTCTGCTATCTCCCTCCCATTCTCCTGGAACAACTTCTTGTCCAGAGACTATAGGAATACCAGTAGATCCCTTCCCTGTTTGCCTGTGGACTTTACAGTATTAAAGAACACATCCCCCTCTGTCCTTTATTTCTTCTCTTCCCATGTATGAAACTCTTTTCCAAAAAAACTCTTTTAACATCTCTACAGTCTTTCCAAAAAATACATTGATTCCTCTTGGAGATCAGGACATTTAGTCCATGGCATATCAATTTAACTCTTCCACCTTCACTTCTCTTAGTTCTTTATTTTCTTCCTTGTATCTTTGGTTCCTTATATACTTTTTATCTCCTGATTACACCTTTTTTGTTCTGTAGAATTCAAAATTGATATCCCACTTTATTTTTGTATTATTTTATACAATTTACTTTAATTTTATACAATTTGCTATGTATTAATGATGTATTAGTTACTCTCCCTTAATATGTGAACTTGAACTCCTTCTGAACTTAAGTCTGAAGCTGCATGCTCCCTATTTGTACCCCAAGCCACTCACACCATAAAAGTAATCATATTATGCATTGCTAGCTAAACTACCCTGTTATTGTTACATATAAATTTGCCTCATGTATATTATAGTAACCACAAGGAAAAATAACTGTTCTACAGTTTTCCTAACAACCAAGAAATCAAGCCCTGTGTGTTAGTTCCCTTTCTGGGGTCCTTTCCTCCACAAAAATCCAATGCAATAGGGAATCAATAGTATGCTTCCTAGGAAAGTGTCCACCAGACTGCAAGGTCTATATTCTCCTTTAGCAAGTGTCAACCATGGAACTTTCCAAAGGATGTTGGTCCAGGTGTTCACCACCTGATGATGTAATTTGTGGTTAGCAACCTCAACACTGAACAATCAGAAATGAGATAGGCCTATGTTCCCAAGATTGTGTAGGCTGATCAGTTCCTCTTTACTGATGATAAAAGAGTTGCCATGACTGTCAGATGCATCCTTGGCTACTGGGGATCCTTGGATACCATTTATTGGCAATTGCTAACTTTGCTAATAAATGAATCATGCTTGGAGTTCTGCACCTCAATTTCTCTTTATTGCAGATTTTGATTGCAACAACTTTCTTTTGCCCCAAAAGTCAATCTTTCTACACTTTCTTTGTTAAAGCATTGATCTCCAGCAAGCTGCAGAACAATTTTATGAAGTGGGTTCCATTATTCTAGTTTTACAGACAAAAAAGTAATAGGTTAATTGAGGTTAAGTAACTTCCCCAAGGTCACACATGGAGTAGCATCAGAGGCAAGATTTTAACCCACATTCTCCTGCCTCTAAGTCAATCAATCTATCCTCTACACAATATTGCCTCCCAATGATACCTGCTTCACAGAGTTGGTGTGAAGTTCAAATATGATACTGAATGCAAAGATCTTGGAACATTTTATAGCACAATTTAAGTGGCTAGGTTTTAGACCACAGATAAATATTTCAGATAAATTTTCAGACCTGTACTCAAAGCCTTACAATGGTAAATGGAACTATTAGAACTTCCCTTCTACTGGGCATAATCTTTTCTTTTTTTAAGGCAATTAGGGTTAAGTGACTTGTCCAGGGTCACTCAGCTAGTAAGTGTCAAACGTTTGGTCTGAGGCCGGATTTGAACTCCGGTCCGGTGCTCTATCCACTGCGCCACCTAACCGCCCCAGCATAATCTTTAAGAACTCAAGTTCACCTTCATGTCAAGGTGCAGCACTGAAGCAAGACTAAAACAAGAATATATGCTTATGCAAATATTTATTGAAAGAGAACTTCTCATACTCAGTGTTGCTATAGCAGATTCCTTAGGTAAGGAAATTGCAAATAGTAATTATAGAAACCAAGATGCAGGCAGTAACCAACACAATCAGGCTTATTCGGCAGTATTTAGATTGCTTCCATTGTTGCTCTTTCTTTTTCAATAAGGCATCATATCCGGGTGTGTATGTGTCCCCCAGCCAAAACCGTAGATCATTAGGGTTTTCCTAAAAGAAAAATTGTAAAATCAATATAATCTCAAGAAGTTACTTTGGCTTATAAGAGCAAATTCACTAATTAATAGAGTCACATCTTGAAACATTTGAAAACAGTTTTGTGTTTATCCAGTTAAAATCAGAGCTGTCAAATTCCAGACTTTGGCTGAGTGATCTGCTTTTCACATTTAAGTAAATTTCCCATTATTTGTAAACTTTAAAGTGCTATAAAACATTATTTTTGTTGGAATGAGTTGTTTAACATCTCAGAGTCCTAGTGTTTGCATCATTAACAAAAGTCTGCTGTTACTTGTACTATCTATCAAACAGATATGGGTAAAGAGAATGATTCTTAAATTTTAAAGTAATGTGTAGATCTGATAATACTATCATAGACTGACTGCAAAGAGCCCACATTTGGAAAATCTGTGTTAATTTCAGTTATTTAAAATTGTAGAATATATTTTTTAAATGTAGACATAAAGAAATGCAGAAGCTAGGAATGTTTGTCACTATTTTTCTAGGCTATAAATATAATAGGAAAATCAATTGTATAAATTATAGATGTTAAGCCTGGAGAGTAGAAGGCATATTAGGTGCTTACTAAGTGCTTATTGATTGATTGATCTGTGAGGGATGGAAGAGCTATCTTCAAGTTTGAAGCTTTGAGGACAATAAAAATTGCTTGGAGCTCTGATTAATTTTGCTAAAAGAACTTGTCTAAATTGGAAGTAATAGAAACCTTACCCTGATAATATGATTAGAAGATGCTTGATCTTAGAAAATGCAAGGGAAAATGAGAGAATCTTACTAGTACTTATAAGAAAGCAAAACTCATAAAGTAGCCAGATATTTTAAATGAAAGATTTGAAAACGTGACCTCTCCCTCTCTCTCCTCTTTCCTTTGCACCCTGAACAAATAAGAGGACTAAGGGATATTAGGGCAGAAAAAAAAGATTGAAAATTCTAGTCCAGAAACTTATATAAAGTATTAGTAATTTAAATGAAGTTGAACTTATTTGCTTTAGACAGGCTTTTACAGTTTAATTTTGTTGTTCACATGTATTATGTACACAATATAGAGATATTTTTAAAATGGACACAATTCACAATGATAAAGAGTTCACATTCTGTGTCAATAAAGGAAGTCTCTGCCTGTTGGTATGGGAGGAATATCTCTTCTGAGTTCATATGATGGGTAATTGTTGCCAAATATATATTTACCACAATGAAGAAATTATGGAAGTAAAAACCAAGGGATTATTATTATTATTATTATTATTATTATTATTATTATTATTATATTATCATTATTATTATTATCGATCATAGATTCTGGCCTCGGAAAAAACCTGGAGAATCATGAGCATTCCAACAAGTCTTCTTATAGAAAAAATTACATCAGAATGACAGGCAAATCATTGTTTTACATATTACAATTTTGTGCATCCCTCTTAGACCATATTGTTGTTGTTGTTGTTATTTGTTGTTCATCCTTTCTCAAAAAGGACCAATGACATCATCAGGGTGATATTGTGACTTGCAAGAGAAATGGATTTAAGTGAGGCAGAGCTGAGCAAAGTCACCAGCCTCACTTTCTCCTCCAGAGTCATTGGAGTTCAGTTGTAAGACATAAGTTAAGACGACTGGCAATGGCCAATACAGAGGGAGACCTTGATCCTCCCAAACTAAGATCCTTCCCAGGTCTCAGCCCACCCAAGGCAACACCCATTCAGCAGTTAAAGGCTAGGTAAGAATTGAGGAAAAGATGGCTTAGTTTGCTCTCACAAAAGAATCACTCTGAGAGGGGAAGACCCTCAGAGTTTCTGGCCAGAACGGAAACAATTGCCATTTGCATTCACTCTGAGCCATGAAAACCCAAACAACAAGTGAGTAAGGCCTGGGCGGGGAGCCACCATTGGCCAATCAATGAGAGCCAGAGTAATGTGGATTCAAAGGCATAGTCAAACAGCTCCATCTGAATCCAACAGGTTCCCTCAAACCCTGGTTCTCCAGAGCTATGCCTTTAGAAATCACAAACGAAAACCCCATAAGACAAGAGTCAATTGTTCCAGTCTCAAAAAAAAAAAAAAGAACAAAGAACACCCAAATCCCAAGATACCCCGCAGAGCACAAGCAATCAAAATCTATATTCATTTGGACCCAGCACCCACATGTAAGGCAGGACTTTCCACTTGACAGAGGGAGAAGAAGAAGAGAATGAGGAGGAAGAGGGAAGAGGAGAAGGAGAAGGAAGAATATGAGGAAGAGGAAATAGCAGTACTGACCAACTAGAACTGACCAGTTGAGTCTCCAGGGGGACAGCTACTACTACTCTTAGATCATTGTTAATCCTTCACTCTTGAAGAGAACCGGTGACATCAGGAGGGTGATGTCCTGACTTGCATGTGAATAAGATTTCAGTGAGGGACAGCTGTGGAAAGTCTTCAGCCTCCCAGCCTAAGCTTCACTTGCTCATAGTGTTTTGATGGCTCACAGTGAGTGTAAATAACAATTGTTTCTGCCTCAATTTTTACCTAGCTTTCAACTACTAAATGGGTGTTGCCTCAAACTGAGATCTGGGAAATACTTTAGTTTAAGGAGGCCAAGGTCCTCCACTTCATTGGGGCCATCAGCAGTTGTCCAGACCTATGTCTTTTTTTTAAAATTTTATTAATTTATTTTGATTTATCAACAACCACTTCCATATGCTTTTGATTTGAAAATTTTTCTCCCCCTTCCTCCCCCCACCCTCCCCAAGATGGCACACAATCTGATATAGGCTTTACATTCACATTCCTATTAAACATATTTTCACATTAGTGAAGTTGTAAGTAAAAATTAAAACCAATAGGAGGAACCATCAGAAAGATGAAACAAAACTCAACAGAAGGTAAAAATAAGTGATAGCGATTCAACTTCCATAGTTCTTTCTTTGGATGTGGACAGCATTTTCCATCCGGAGGCCTCTGGAGATGTCTTAGATCCTTGTAATGCTGAGAAGGGTTCAGTTTAACAATATTAGTCATCGCATAATGTGACTATTAATGTGTACAAAGTCCTCTTGGTTCTGCTCACTTCACTCAGCATCAGACCATATAAGTCTTTCCATATTTTTCTGAAGTCAGCCTGTTCATCATTTCTTATAGCACATAGTATTCCATTACATTCATATACCACAACTTGCTCAGCCATTCCCCAATTGATGGGCATCCTCTCAATTTCCAATTGTTTGCCACCACAAAAAGAGCTGCTATGAATATTTTTGTACATGTGGGTCCTTTTCCCATTTGTTTGATCTCTCTGGGATATAGCCCTAGAAGTGCTATTCAGACCTATGTCTTGCCACTGGACTCTGATGACTCTGAAGAACAGAGAGTGAGGCGTAGGCCATAAAAATTAGAGGGAAGATAGATCCATCCAATGTTATAAAAGTTGCAACTAACTTAGTTAGAGTCATATTCTCACATATCCCCGAAGGAAATAAACCTCATCAAACAAACTACATAGATAAACTAAATCAGGTTATAGATTAAACTATATTTAGAAGATTCACAAATAGATTGAGGATGTCAAATGCAGTTGACTGAAGCTGACCTTGTCCCCATTCGCAGACCCATGAATTGCCTGAGGCTGACAATTTTGTAATGTCCTAAACTCTCCCCTCCTAGATTCCCAAGTTTTCTCTATGGACTTTTAGTTACTATGCAAAACAACTTACTTTGTAAAACCATAGAATGTCCCAACACCTTTGCACCTGCTACAGCCCCTCTCCCTCAACCCAAATGCTTTTGGAGGCCCTCCTCACCCCTCTGCCCTGCATCCAGCCCCTAGCACTTGCTGCTGCTTGGAACTTCAGTTGTAACTCCTTCCCCCAACTAAAGAGCATATTTTTTGTTATTTTGGCTTCCTCTCCTTAATGCAACTTGATGAGGAGCATTTATATGTTGCCAAGGAGTCAGGGACAGTTGAGATTCTTCCTCTAGCTTCTTATCTAAGTAATGCTCTTAAGCAAAATTTTACATCCAATGAGACAGTTTTTTGTTCAGGTGAGGTTAACCTTTACATTAACCAAAACTTGCAGGAGGAATAGCCCTTAGTCTCAAATAATAAAAGCAAATAAAAAATTCCCATAACACTGCCATACTAATGAAATCCCAGATCCCCCAGACTCAAAAAGGAGTCAATATTCTTAGTGATGAGGTCTGGAGGTTCAGGGTGCTGGGACCCCAAGATCATGACACAAAGGCCCTGCCTGAATGAATTCAACCCAAACCTTCTTTCACCCAGAGAAAAAGTTTATTAGAGATAAACCACATCGGCCAAGTGACATTCATAAGGACAAGCGGGCACAAGAAAGTCTCAGCGTTTAAATGGGGGCCAGGGTGGATCTTATATACACTCAAGTAATTTTGGGTGACCAGAGGAGGGGCTAGGAATTGGAATGTCTGAGAGATTGAACAGACAATGGGAATAGATAATGAAGGGAACTGGAAGGAAGAGGTTTGAAAAGCATCTGAATAAGATCAAAAGGCAGGGCAAGGGCTTTCAAAGGGAGATAAGGAGCAGGGCCCCCTAGTCAAATGGGAGCCAGATTCCCCTTAGGGCAAGGGGCAAAGATCTCGGTTTGGGACCATACCCCACCATTAGGAGCACATCTGTGCAGTGTTAAAATAAAAATCCCTGTGAACTGCTAAAATGGAAGAAACTCCAGGTCCAAAAGGGGGACCTGGAATGAACCAGAGTCCTACCACAGTTTACAAAGATCATCAATGCATTTGTTGCTTGAGAAGAAGCTTACAAGCTGGAGCAGTGTGACAACGTTCTCATCTGCTCAACGGGAAGTGAGAAAGGGTAAGGTATTTATACATATCTAAGGTATTTAGTACTTTTTGAGGCATTTATGGCTAAATCAGTGGGAAATGAGGGCCTAAAAGGAATATATTTGTAAACACAATAAATCAGAAACCAGGATGAGTCAGAAAGTGAGATATTTCCTTTTCTCTCTAAGTTAGTCAAGACTGGTTTCAGCAGTTGCAGGTATCTCCAAGTTCAGCCAAAGTTTACTTTGCAAAGGAACACTGGTATGCCAAGTAGTCCTGGGCATCAGAAGTCATCCTGATTAGCTAATTGTTGTGCTACTCCATTGTCTGGTTCCCCTGGGAAAAAGGGAAGCTCTAGCATATTTAATCAGTTAGTGCAAGTATTACAGTGCTCATGTCCAGAGCAGCAAGTAAGTACAGGTTAATAGACATAGGCCCATGTGCCTTTATGGTATGCTGAGATTGGGGGTGGGGGTGGTCAGGTCAACTCCAGTATAGTGGTAAGAGGAATGACTGCCAGGGTCCTCCAATCATATAAGTTATGTTAGTCCTTTGTCCAAAGAGGTATTGAAACCACATCTGAGACTTGATTGGCTTAGGCCCTTGACTTGAATGAGTAGGGACCAGGGCATAAGGAGCTCCAGATCCTACAGGTTTGTGACTGTAGAATAGAACTGGTACAGAAAAGCTATACTCAGGCAATCAGTGACATGTCCTCACTGAATGTGCTTTCCTTTCTCTCAGTAGCTATTCCCTTCTCTATCTATGGCTAAGTATAACTTAGAGGGTGGTAGGCCAAATAAGTTTGGGAACCTCTGGAGAGAATAATCTCAACTGTCCCTGACTCCTCTGCAACATGTAAATCCTCCTCAATCAGTCTATTTGTGAATCCTCCAACTGTAGCTTAATCTGTAACCTGACTTTGTTTACCTATAAAGTTTGTTTGATGAGTTTTGTTTCCTTAGGGGATGTATGAAATTATGACTGTTTAACTAAGTTTGTTCAACTTTTATGACTTTGAGGGAAGTATGGAATATGTATTTATCTTCTCTTTAATCTATTTCAAATTTTATGGCCTAAGAGAATTATTTCTTTGTCACTCTGGTGTAATTTTATCTATAAGAAGCTTTGTCCTCACAATTGTTTGGGTTTTGTCTGAGGCTGGAAAACCTAGGTTTTTAACCTCTATAATTTTTGTATTGTGGGATGTGTGTGTGTGTGTGTGTGTGAGAGAGAGAGAGAGAGAGAGAGAGAGAGTTTGGCAGCACTTACTCACCACACAAATCCAGGGAACAAATATCTCTACCATAACAAATGTTCAGGGCCTCACAAGTGCCTCATTTCACTGAAATGCTGACTTGAGAGTTGTGCCTAGAACAGCTCCAAGCTCCGTGTGCACCATGTACTCCTACAGTTTAAGATGTCAAGGGCTCCTCATTTTAGGCTGTCTCAAAGAAGGATGAGTTTCCTACACTGCAGAGAATGATTGCTGACAGGTGGTCCTCAAGATCTGACCTGACTAGCAGGAACCCCTTTCTGACCTCACCAATGTGCTGGGCAAATTGGGAGCAATGATACCTTGGCAGTTGGCAGCACAGATGTGTCTTGGCACAGATATGCCATCTAGGGTACATTGCCAGGCCCCAGCTTAGGGAGGCAAAGCTCAGGTTCCAGCTGTTCTCTGAGTACAAAGGAGGGCAGTGGTGGCATCCATGACAGCACTGCTACAAAAACACAAGAGGGAATGGCTGCATCTGGGTGGCAGTCAGGCTCTGGCACAAGGAGGTGACAATCAGTCTGATAAGAGGGGGTAGTGAGAAGGCACTGTCATGGGGCCCCAGCACTGTCGGTACCTAGCACGAGGGAGCAGCAACACCACCTAGGGCAGTATTCTTACCCTCGTACAGGGAGACAGTGATAGTGCCTATAGTGTTACTTAGAACCCAGTGAAGGGGATAGTACTTGGTCTCAGTGGCAAGAAGCAACAAAGCAGGCAGCAGTTCAGGCTCCAGTGGCAGAAGGCAGCTTTGTCAATCCTAATGGTCATCGACTGGATAGTAGAGCAGGACCCAGCAGAATGGGCACTGGTTTGGGCAGAGGCAAAGGAAGGACTAGCAACACTGCAATCCGGAACCATTGGAGCTCTGCCATGTTGTTGCCAATACAGTATATAATGTTCAATGGACAAGGAAAGGCTTTTAGAACCAAGGATCGGTATTGTTAGAAACTGACTTGCTTTATCCTGGGCAAAGGGAAGGGTGGGAGATGAACAATTTACCTAGCCCCCAGTGGAAGAAGGGAGATTAGAAGCCTCTAAATGGACAAGATTTCATATTTATTCCAATCCCCATGGGATTCCCAGGGAAGAAAAAGTTCTGGCTGATGGGCCAGTGGGTAGTGGTATAGGATGAGTCTCAGTATTAACCCTGACACTTGCACAGGCTACAGATGAACATGAATCATGATGAAGATCAGAGACTTTGGCAGAAGAGCAACTCTCTGAAGAATGCCCTTCAATGTTGCTCCTGCTTATCATTCCTTCTTTATATTGATAAACCTATTGTGAATTGCAAAAATTTGGCATCACACACTATAGAAATCATTTAAATTCAAGACTAAATCCTTCCTAAGGAAAGAAGTAAAGCCTAGTATTTCTGGTCATATTCATGCCATTCTGGTCACATTTATCATATTCAGATGACTATTTTTATTGCTTGTTGTCTCCTTTCTAGTTTAATTTTGTTTTCTTCTAGTGCTCCATGTGTCAGTCTTATCACATTCTCAAGATTAAGATTGGCCAACAACATCTCTAATGACATTTAAGTAATGAAAGTGTCTATAGAAGACTTCTAGGACCTTGCCACCAAGGACTGGGATATAGTAGGAGAACCATCTACTAGGGTACCATATCTTGTACACCTGGATAGTCCTTTTCCTTAAAAGGTATTGAAACTATCTCTAATGTCTGAATAGCTCAGCAGACTAAAGGCTCTGACATTTGACATGGTTTCTAGATCCCCTGAGTACAAAAGAACAAGGGCATGAGGAACTCCTTCCTCAGGTTTCTGACTGAAGACCAGGAGTATGACCAACACAGTTGCATAAAAGTTGTACTCAAGGGAATCAGGGGAATACTTGTTCCCTATCCTTCTCCCACTATAGCTAAGAAAATATTTTTTTAGTCAACTAAATACTCTATGAATGTCTGATTTCCTTCCGATTTTGAACAAATATATTTACTCAGATAACTAAATTTCATCTTCAGGAAAGGAGCATGGAAGTTATTTATCCTGGGATTTGTAAATCTGTTGATACTACAGCTGTAATTTAATTAAGGGAAAAGTGTTCAGTCTGGGACCTGATGGAATCTCATGTTCACTGGTAAGGATATGGACAACTCCTGTTATGGAGAGATTTTCAGAATAATAGTAAGAGACCTGAGTGAATCCATTGGAAATGTCATAGATAAAGACCGGGGGGAAAAAACAACTAAAGACATTTGAAGACTTTACAAAAAACAGATATTTTAGTTTGTAGTGAAATATCTCAGGGAAGTTACATGGAACATTGAGTAGTAGGTGCTATGCCCCGATCAGACAGGATATTCTGACATTTAATCTTTAGTTACCTTTCAAAAGATAGAAATACAGAGATGTAGATTTCTCCAATTCAATTTAACCAATGTCATGAAAACAAAGTAGAGAGTATATAGAAAAGGATGTTGCCCTATGTCAAAGGCTACAGAGAGGTCAAGAAGGATGAGGACTGAGAAAGGGCTGATAGATCTAGCAATTAAAAAGTCATTAGTAATTTTGAAGAGAACTGTTCTGGTTGAATGAGGAGGTCAGAAGCCAGATGGTAGAGAGTTAAGAAGAAAGTGAGGGGCAGCTAGGTGGTGTAGTGGATAGAGCACCAACCCCGGAGTCATGAGGACCTAAGTTCAAATCTGGCCTCAGACACTCGACATTTACTAGCTGTGTGACCCTGGGCAAGTCACTTTAACCCCATTGCCTAGCCAAAAAAAAAAAGAAGAAGAAGAAGAGAGCAAAAGGAAAAGTAAAAGCACTTATTTGCAGATATCCTTTGCAAGACATTTAGACATGAAAAGGGAGAAAGATATATGACAGCGAATGGGGATGAGTAGATCAAGTTAAAGTTTTTTGAGGGTTGGGAAGACATGGGCAAGTTTGTAAACAGTAGAGAAACATTCAGTAGTTGGGGGAAAAAAAGAACATCAGTGAGAGAATAAGGATAAAAAGGACAATCTGCTGGAGAAGATAGGATGGAATGGGATCACATGTGCATACAGAAAGGTTTGCCTTGGCAAGGAGATGTTCCATCTCTTTGTGTGAGATGCGTCAAAGGAGGAGATAGTGGAAAAAGTTATCTGAGTGATATGAGATGGGGAGGGAATAAAAGAGAGCTTTCAAAGTTCAAATTTTTTTTAAATGAAATATGAGGTATAAGGCTCTCACCTGAGAGGGTGAGGGTAAGGGGAGATATGAGAGGTTTGAGAAGGGATAAAAAGTTTGGAAAAGTCACTGTGGTCAGTAGGATAGCGACTTGTGGTGATGCTATAGTAAGGGTCCAGTTAAAGTTATGTAACATAAATCTTTAGTAGACCAAGTAGCTCAGTTTCATGATTTTCCCACCTTCATTGAGAAGCACATGAGGAGAGAAGGTAGCAGATGGTGGAAGTAATCCAAGACTGAATGAGGCCTTAGCAGTGCAAAATCAGTGACAGGGTAAGAGGACAGGACAGCTAAAGTTAGGTAACATAAATTTGTAGTAGACCTAGGGAGTACAGTTTCATTACTGGTCATTCAATCAGTCAACAAATATTGACTAAGCTCTTATATCAAGGCATTGTGCTAAGCACTGAGAATATAAAGAAAGAAAAAAAATCCGTGGTATCTATGCCCAAATAGCTTACATTCCAATGGAGGAAACAACATGCAAGCAACTATATACACAGCACAAGTGTAAATAGAAAGTAATCTAAATGGGAAGGCATAAACAGAGGTAGGGGGGCAGAAGAAAAGAGTGGAAAGGTCTCCTGCAGAATGTGAGATCTGAGCTGAGTCTTGAAGAAATCCAGGGAAGCCAGGAGGCAAAGATGAAGAGGAAGAACATCTGAGGAATGGGAAACAGTCAGTGAAAACACACGGGACTGGGAGATGAAGTGCCATGCCCAAGGAAGAACAAGAAGGCTAGTATTGCTGCTCCATATGGTAGATGGAAGGGGGTAAAGTACAAGATGATTTAAAATCTAGGAAATGGCCAGGTTGTAAAGGGCTTTAAGCCACTGGAATTTAATGAGTAATAAAAATTCAATAAATTAAAATTACACAGTCAGACCTGTAATTTATAAAAATCACTTTGACAGCTGTGTGAAAAATGGATTGGAGTGGGGGAGGGATTTGAAGCAGAGAGATTAACCAAAAAGCTATTACAATAGTCCCGGGTGTGAGAGGATGAAGGTTTGTACCAGCTGGCAAATGTGTGAATGGAGAGAAGGGGACAAATGTGAGAGATATTGTGAAGGTAGAAATTATAGGACTTGGCAATAGATTGTATAGGAGAGCGGGTGTGAGAGAGAGGCTGAGGATGATACTGACTCTGCAAGTCTGGGTGATTAGGAAGTATGATGGTATCCTTGATAATAACAGGGGAATTAGGAGGAGGGGAAGGTTTTGGGGAAAATATAAATGAATCTCTTTTGGATAAAATGTATTTAAGATTCTTACAGACTATCCACCTTGAGACGTCCAAGAGGCAATTAGTGATGTAATACTGGCACTCAGGAGAGAAATTAGGGACAGATGTATAGATCTGAGAATCATTTGCATTGCTGTTATTCAATCATTTTATAATTGTGTCCCTCTCTTTGTGACTCCATTTGGAGTTTTCTTGGTAAAGATACTGGAGTAGTTTGCCATTTCCTTCTACAGCTCATTTTACAAAAAAAGCAACTGGGACAAACAGGGTTAAGTGACTTGCCCAGGGTCACACAGCTAGTGAGTGTCTGAGGCCAGATTTGAATTCAAGAAGATGAGTGTTTCAGACTCCAGGCTTAGTCCTCTATCCACTGGGCCACATAGCTGCCCAATCATTTGTATAGTGTTGATCACTGAACTCATGAGAGCTAATGAGATTAATAGGGAAGACTTTAATATAGAGAGAGAAATGAAAAAGGCCCAAGGAAGAACCTCGTAGGATACCCGCAGTTAGTGGGCATGACATTCCAGAAGAACTAGTAAAGGAGACTGAGAAGGAATGGTCAGGTAAGTAGGAGGAGAATCAAGACAGATCTGTGTCATGAAAACCTAGAGAGGTGGGAGTGGCTTGTTGAAGAGTACATATGGATGCAGAGAGGTATGGAAGAATTAGGATTGATAAAGGATCATGATATTTGTCAATTTAGAAATCATGGGTAACTTTAGAAAGAGCAATTTTGGTCAAGTGATGAGGATGGAAGCAAGACAGTAGGAGGCTTAGATTCAAGTGAGAGAGGAATCAAAAGTGTTGATTTTAGATGTCTTTCTAAGGAATTCTACTGAGAAAGAGAGCAGAGGTATAGAATGATAGAAAGCATGATTTGTAAGTGAATGAGGACTTTATAGGAATAGGAGAGACCTGGGGAGTTTTTAAGTAGCAAAGAAATAGCTAGTGGATAGTGCAAGACTGAAGATCAGAGGAAGGAGAATGAGAGAGGGGGCAATCTTCTAAAGAATGCATGAAGGAATGGGATCAAGAATTCATTTAGAATGGTTTGCCTTGGTAAGGAAAAATGTTGCCTCATTATGAGAGACAGGGTGAAGGAGCAGATAGCTGGGGAATATATCTGAGAATTGTGAGATGAAGAGGATATAAATAGGATCTTTTAGTGAATTTCTTCAATGTTTTTGGTGAAGTATGAGGAAAGGTATGCAAATGAGAAAAAGGTGGGAGAAAGCAATGCCTTGGGAGCTGTGAGAAGACACAAAAAGGTTCAGAATAGCTGGTGTGATGAATGGGATAGCAGACTGATTTTAGCGAGCTCTAAAAGGACTGCCTTGCTGAAGTGAGGATCCAGTTGAGATTATGTAACTTAAATTTGTGGTAGGCCCATTCAGTAAGGTTTTATAAAATTCTCCAGCTCTCTCAGCAGGACAGAAACAGGAGCCAAGGCAGCCAACGGCAGTAATCTAAGATTGGAGTTTCATAATTGGTGATCATATGACTGGTGATAGAACAAAAGATAGGGATAATACAAGTTTAGTGAACGATTGGTAGTCTAGTTTGGCTGGAAAGTAAAATACATGAAGAAGAATATAATAAAATAAAACTGGAAAGATAAGTCAGGAACACTGTGAAAGGCTACAACTTCTACAATGAGGAATGTGTATTTTATCCTGGAGGAAACAGGTAATTACTTGAGATGTTTGAATAAGGAGTAACACTTTTAGACCTATTCCTTAGAAGGATTAAATTTGCCTTTGTGGAAGGCTTGAACTAGATAGTGGAGAGGAGATGGGTTTGAGAGATGTTGGAGGGGAGGTTAATTTAGCAAACCTTAGCAATAGATATAGCAAAAAGGATGGGAGAAAGAAAATTTTAAAATGACCCCAGGATAACAAATTTGAGTGAGTAGGAGTATGGTGGTGACTTTAATAGAGATAAGAAAATTTAGAGATGGGATAGGCTTAAGGACGAAGATCATGAGAGTGCTGATGATTTCTGGGGTAGTTCCTAGAATGTGGGGACAGATAAAATAAAAGGGATAAGCCTTAGCAAGAAATGGGAATTCTACTTCATTTGACAAAAGAAGGATAAAACAGTGAATGTGTAATGATTCTAAAATGGTTTTATGAGTTGAGAGGTTTCCTTTTTGATAATCAAAATAATTCCAAATTGTCATATTGTCAAATCAACGCAAAAAGCATTTATTTGCTTACTTTGTGCCAAGCATTGTACTAAGCATTGGGAAAATAATATAAGTAGAAAGCTGAAAAGTGTGTGTGTGTGTGTGTGTGTGTGTGTGTGTGTGTGTGTAGGGGTGGGGCAGGAGGAATGAAGAAGATAGTGGGGAGACCACAATGCAGAAACTCCAGGAACTCAGGACTGAAGTCTGGAGAGGAATGAAGACATGGCTGCCCTTACTTTACTCTGCCCATCTGCGTGCCTGGTCCCCACCCATTCACATGCTTATAAGTGAAGCTGAAGGAAGTTACACAACCCTGTTGACAGTCTCCATCATAAATGCTTGCTATCTAAATTCGACTGGGCCCGCCCTTTAACAAGGCAATCCTTTTACCCTTTCCTAATTGGTTCTTTGTCCTGAGGACTTCACCTTTATACCTTACTTAGAAAATCAAGGTTATTAGCCATGAGTTCTCTCACCTTTCTTTGCATCTTACAATCCCTTAACCCCACTCTCTCTATTCCTTTATTCCAATCTATGATGAAGAGATGACTCATTTCTTTGACAACTCCAATATCTCTCATATAGCCATGATCCCATAACCTCCTGTCTTCTCTAGCAAATTGTTGCAGCAATCATTGTATTCTGCCATCTTCAATCTATCCCTATCTATGATTCTGTCCTTGCTGCCTGAAAA
Organism: Phascolarctos cinereus; assembly: GCF_003287225.1. Taxonomy (NCBI): domain Eukaryota; kingdom Metazoa; phylum Chordata; class Mammalia; order Diprotodontia; family Phascolarctidae; genus Phascolarctos; species Phascolarctos cinereus. The sequence continues at coordinate 285,489,840 of NW_027555847.1, read as the reverse complement.
AAAAAGCTAGCATTTATATAATGCTTTAGATTGCAAAGCTTTTTTATATATATTATCACATTTGAGCATCACAAAAACTGTAGGGAGATATTACAGTATTCCCATTTTACAGATGAGGAAACTGAGACACAGAGAGGTCAAGTGACTCGCAGGGTCACATAACTAAAAGTGCTTGAAGCAGGATTTGAAGTCAGGTCTTCCTAACATACACACATACACACATGCACATATATATGTACATGCAATATTATATATAATATATATTAGTATATAGATATATGTAGTATATATTAATTATATTAGTTCTGATATACAATTTACATTACATATGTAAATGTGCATATACCTGTATATCATATGTATGTATATATAGCAATAAATATACATGTATACATACACGCACATACTAAAGTTATTACATATATGTACATTATACATGCTTCACCATACATACCACATATATATGCCCATACAATATATAGTGTATATCATATACACACACTTGCCTACCACAAAACTGTCACTCCATCTCACCAAAACTGCCGTTATATCTTACCATATGTATATGTCTTTGTATGCATTTATAGATGTACACATGCACGCATACATGCAAGCATAGATATCCAGTGGTTGAACAGGGAATGAATAAAATTCCCTTTCCCAATTTAGGCAATTGATGTTTCAGGGGTAGGATGCTTTGATGATGACAAAGCCTCTGATTGCTTCTATCCATAAGTAGCTCAGTACTGTAGGACTTTTGCGTTTTGAGCTAATTTAATATCATTATTCATCACTGAGCAAGAAGAGCTCATGACACCTTGGACCTCTAAAAGGAAAGTTACTATGATTACTGAGTCCTTTCTTCACCTCTTCCTGCTTAGTAGTCAAGAAAGAGATTGCTTCATAATTTCAAAGGACAAGAGTACTTCAGTGCTAAAGTATACATGGCCAGAATCAGGTTGGTGTTTCATCATCTCCAAGCCATGCAAACACTGAGTTAGTACATATGGTTGACTAGAATCAAGGACAGCTTTGTGCTTCCCCATCAAATCTCCAATTACATAGAAAAATTAAGACAAAGTAATTTCATGGGTAATAGGAAAGCTTTAACAATTGACGGGATACAGAATGGCCTATTATGGTAGGTTAATAATAAGCATTTATATGGTACTTTAAGATTTACAAAGTGTTTAAAAATATTATTTCATTTTATCTGCACAACAACCTTAGGATATAGGTGCTATTGTTACTTTTACAACTGAGGAAATTGTGGAAGACAGAGGTCAAGGTTGCCCACCATGGTCACATAGCTGGTAAGTGTCTAAAGCTGGATTTGAATTTAGATCTTCCTTACTCCAGGTACAGAGTTCTATGCATTGCACCACCCAGCTGCTTAACTTTACCTGGAATAAAGCAAGGATTTCTAAGTGGTGGAAGAGAAAGAAGAGCACCCCAGATATAGGGTTTAATATAGGCCAAAAAAAGCTTATTATGTACTTTTCCTTGTTCAAATTACTTTTTTAGTTGTTGCCGTCATTATTACACAAAGGGATAACTCTGGTATAAATTTTCCACCTTAAGCTGACCATTGGCTTTCTAATGTAATCATCTGATAAGTTATCAGCTATCATTTTCATAGTAATGAATGATTATAGGTGGCATGGTGGGAAGATTCATCTTCCTGAAGTCAAACCTGGCTTTAGACACTTACGGGTGTCTGGGTGACCCTGGTCAAATCAATTCCCTCATCTGTAAAATGAGCTAGAGAGGGAAATGGCAAACCATTTCAGTATCTTTGCCAAGGAAACATCAAATGGGGTCATGAAGAGTTAGACACAACTGAAAAACAACTGAATAACAACAACATTTAATACAATTTCTTAATTTCTCTCACTAATTCCAACCTTCACCCTCCTCTCCCCCAAAATCTTTTTATTTCTTTTTTTTTCTTTTGCTTTGTTTTCAGTGAGGCAATTGGGGTTAAGTGACTTGCCCAGGGTCACACAGCTAGTAAGTAAAATATTTTTATTTCAACCACAAATATGACAGATTTCTGTGCCAAGGCTATCTTTACCGTTCTCTGCACCATTTGAAGTTGCTTGTGAAACAGAAAACAAGCCAAAAGGCTTATATGAAGAAGGAGAAAGCAAAGCACAGGATACCACAAAAAGAAAACCTGCTTCTAGTTAATTGAAGGGAGTCTCGGACTCCCACTTTTCAAATAATCAGTGTGGCCACAATGGCATCTGAAATCTTCCTTTGAAATTGCTCACCCCACACACACTTCAGAAGATGAATTTTATTGATTAGCTAGTACCTTCAAATAGCCAGAGAGGTTCGACTGCAGAGAATGCTTATCATAGTCTTGGATGGTCCAAGAAGGGCTCTGTTTTCTTTCTTCCATGGCCTCCTCTAGCCTTGTGTCCCCATACAAAGGATTATTCTTCAGTTTGAAAGTGGAGGTACTCTGTTCACTCAGAATGCAATTAATAAGCATTGGGTCTTTCACACTTGATTTTCCACCAACCTGCTCAGCAGCATTTCTCTTTTCTCTCTGTAAAAGATTTAAGGAAGAGAAGACTTTTATAATTTGTTTGCCAGTCCACTCCAATGCTGTTAGTTTTTCACTCAGAGGGTAAAATGTTGGCGAAAGTTTTAACCTAGGAATTGTGGATGATACCTGAAAACCAAGGTTTATTTTTAAGTTAGAGAAAAAATAAGAATGGAAATACTAGCTTCTAGCTATGTAACTTGAGTTTGGGCAGCTAAGTGGCACAGTGGAGAGAGCACTGGGCCTGGAGTCAGGAAGACATCTAAGTGAGTTTAAATCTGGTCTCAGACACTTACTAGCTATGCGACCTTGGGCAAGTCACTTAACCCTGTTGGCCTTCAGTTTCCTCATCTGTAAAATGAGCTGGAGAAGGAAATGGCAAACCACTCTAGTATCTTTGCCAAGAAAACCCCAAATAGGGTCACAAAGAATGGGACATGAGTGAAACAGCTGAAGAACTTGAGTTTCTCATTCTGTAGTTATGATACTTCAAAGGTGCTAAATGTGTGAGATTCAGATAATGTTACTAGGACACGCAGAAGACATTTATTAACAGTTGAACACTTAAGTGCCTTCCTCAAAGAGGTCATAGAATCTGAGGTGGTCACATTTTGCAGGGACAAGAAAGACTGATGAATAGATAAACCTTCAAAGTTATTTTCTCATTTGGCAAGATTTTGTGAATTACTTGGGACAGTGATAATTTTACATGTTTTTATTTTATGATAGCAGTGATCATGGATTGAAGAGATGAATCTGATAACTGGTTTTCCCCCCTTTTAGTTCTGCAATTTGCTGGATTTCATGCCATATATGTTTCTGTGCTCATTTTTGTTGTTTTTAGATCTATCATTTTTAAAAATAGCTATTACTCTAAGGAAAAATACAAAAGTTGTAGCTCTAAAAGTATATTTTAAAAATTCTTAGAGATGTTATTGTGGCTGTTGGTGTGGGAAAGTAAGGCATTTTTTTTTCAGAGGTACCCTGAATGTCTCTAATTTCTTCTGGACTTTCTTTCCCATATATTTCAAAAACATATTATAATGGCCTTTTCTTTTTCTTTCTTTCTCTTTTTTTGGTGGGGAAGGTGGGGAGAAGGGTAACCCTGTCTCTAACTCCACTCTCCCTCCCAACCTCTGCCATTGAGGGAAAAAAAAGAAAAACAAAACCTTTGTAAAAACTATGCATAGTAAAGAAAAACAAGTTCTAACATTGGTTATGTTTAAATATATTTGTCACCTTTCTATAAGGAGATGGGTAGCATACATCATCATAATCAGTACTCTGGAATCATTGCTGGACATTGCATTAATAATAGTTCTTAAGTCTTTCAAACTTATTGGTGCATAAATTTTTTTACCTGTTTCTGCTCACTTAATACTTCACAAGTTTGTTCTACTCCGTATCAGTCTTCCCAAGTTTGTACATTTCTTGCTGTGGAATATTAATGTATTATAATTGGCTCATTCTCCAATTATTTGCTACAACATACAGGGCTGTTATAAATGTTTGTATATATTTCTTCTTTTGTTATTCCTCTGATCTCTTTGGCATATAGGCTGCAATGATTAAAAAATTCTGAGAGATATAGTTTCTGGGGTAATTTAGTTATCTTACTAATAATGCTAGCACGTCATTAATAAAAGGATAGTCATTTGGCCTTCTCTCTTAGACCAACGATCCCTCATGGTGGTGGGCTCACAGTTTATATATCCTTCAAAGAGTAGGTGTTACTGAGGGGTGCCATTCAAGTGGCAAGTTAACCATTTGGTTAACACAGTGGAGGTGGGCTATCTTAAAATGAGGCTCTTGGGGCCAAAAGAGACATCAACTTCCATATCACCTCTCTTGAAAGAAAGAGAAAATAAATATTTTCCCAGAGCTGTATAAACAAACACAATGTGGAAGAATATACCCATTAGTCCAAGCTTAGAATTTCTTTTACTGTCTGATCAGATCTTTAGCCTGGGTAAATCTCTAAGAGAGATTTCCTACACTGATTGGTTTCTAGATGAGGAAGTAGAAAAGGTGAAAAAACTTGGTCCTGATTCAATAATTAGTTATTAAATATAAGAGAGGAATAATTAATTTCTCAGAAGGCCCAGTAATGATATCACTAGGTCAAAGAGTATGCACAATTTAGTTACTTTTGAGGCATGGCTCCAAATTTACTTTCCAGAATGGCTGGATAAATTCACAACTCCCCCAACATTACATTGATGTGCCTACTTTCCCTATAGCTCAACATCTGTCTTTCTCCTTTTTTTTGTAATCTGAATCTGATGGGTGTCAAATAGATCCTCAGAGTTGCTTTAATTTGCATTTCTCTAATAATTAATCATTTGAAGCATTTCTTCATATGCTTCATAGCTTACATTTTTCTTCCTTTTAAAATTGCCTATTCGTAACTTCTGACTACTTCTTGTAGAATAGATCTTGTTCTTTCAGATCTAAATCCATTATTTGGACGTGAGACATTTATCTGAGAAAATTTCTGCAAATATTTTTTTCCCTCAGTTAACAATTTTCCTTCTAATTATATTAGATTTGCATGTGTAAAAACTTTGAATTTTATATAATAAAAACTGCTTATTTTATCTTCTGTGCCCTTCTCTATGCCTTATTTGGTTTTTAACTCTTCTTGGTTTCATGTTTTTGTTTTGTTTTGTTTAGGCAATTGGGGTTAAGTGACTTGCCCAGGTTCACACAGCTAGTGTCAAATGTTTGGTCTGAGGCCAGATTTGAACTCAAGTTCTCCTGACTTCAGGGCCAGTGCTCTATCCACTGCACCACTGCTTTCATGTTTTTAAAGCTGTTTTCTTATTGCTCCTCTCATATTTTTTTTCTCATTTAAAGTTTATTAAAACTTTGACAGTATAAATTATTTAGGTTGTAGAATATCAAAAGATCAAACTTGATGAAGTCCGCATTTAAAAAAAAAACAACCCAAAACAAAAATGAATAGGAAAACAACAACAACAAAGGATGTTTTTCAGCAAATCTCTAAAACCTAAGGAGAAAAACGGAAATACAAAGTTCAAGGCCCTCACTTATCCACTTTTGTCTTCATCAGTTCCAGGGCTCACACATTAATTGATCATGATCAGATTTTTTTCTTTTGATTTTTTGGTTGATTTCTTTTTCTAATGAGCATCTGGTCTTTTCTTCCTTCTTTTCTGTATGTAGAGGACTTTAATTCTCTGCCTTTACTATTTTGTTTTCTAGAGTTTGGACTTTGATCACCGTCAGCTTTTTTCTCCTTACTGTTGTCTCAGCTATGGTTATTGTGATTTTGAGTGCCTTTTTTCACTCTCAGTTCTTTTTTGTATGAACTTTTTTTTTTTGGCTTTTTGGTGAGGCAGGCAAGGTTAAGTGACTTGCCCAGGGTCACACAGCTGGTAAGTGCCAAGTGTCTGAGGCTGGATTTGAACTCAGGTCCTCTTGACTCCAAGGCCACAGCTCTATCCACTGCTCCACCTAGCTGCCCCCTCATATATTTTCGATGTGGCCCTTCATATCTAAGTAATATATGTATATATATGGTATAAGACGTTGGTCTATACCTAATTTCTGCAGATTGTCTTTCAGTTTTCTCAGCAAATTTTGTTGAAAAATGAGCTCTTAACCCAGGAGACAGTTCTTCCTATTTATCAAATACTCTGCTACAATATTTATTTCTTTTGTTTTGTTTTGTACTTAATCTCTTCCATTAATGCTGCTCTTTGCAGTACAATTCAAGATCTAGTAGTGTCAGGCCTCCCCTTCCCGCTTTTTCATTATTTCTTTTAACATTCTTAACCTAAGCATTTATATAGTATCTACTACATATTAGACACAAATGTTATCTCACTGGATCCTCAGCTATATGAGGCAGGTGTCATCTCTGTTTTACAGTTTAATAAATTCAAGCAAACAGAGGCTAAGTGACTTGCCCAGGATCACACAGCTAGACAGCATCTGAGGAAGAATTTGAACTGAAGTCTTTCTGATTCCAGGCCCAGTGATCTATCCACTGAGCCACCTAGCTGCTTGATTTTGTTATTTTTTTTGTTTGTTTTTGAAGAAAATTAGGATTATTAAGGTCAAACTGTTTACTTATATACATGAAAATGTTATCAGTATTATGAAAACTGTCATCATTACTAAAGTGGTTTGAAAGAAAGGTTAGGGCTGAGTTGTGTATGATGGGGTAATTCTAAAAAACACCAAAATTAGGTAGGAAAAGTTAAAGGGAGTAATTATATTACAAAAATGGGGTGTGAAAGGAAGAACTAATATAGAGGAAGCAGTGGAGGTGGGGGGCTGGTAATGTTAGAACCTTACTCTCATCTGGGTTGAAGAAGAAACAATATGTACATGTGGAAGGCTGTAAAAGTCTTCTGAACATGTAGAGAGGTAAGAAACCTGGAGGACAAGGTCACGGAGGGACTTTTAGAGGGGTGTATAGATTGGAATTTGGGAGGGTAGGGGGAGAGATGTGTGGATTGAGACTGGGAATGAGGGAGAGGATGAGGGGATTCTTGGAAGGGTAGGTGAAGTGGGGATGGGAGGGTGTGGGGGGGAGAAGATAAGGTAATAGGGATAGGGTAAAAAGAGAGACCAAGAAAGAAAATAGTGAGTAAAAATAAGATGGAGGGAAATTCACAAATAGTAATTACAACTTTGAAAATGAGTGGGTTATTTAAAGCAGCTCTCTTTATGGTGGCAAAGAACTAGAAATTACAGGGATCTCCATCAATTAGAGAATGGCTGAATAAGTTGTGGTGTATGGTTGTAATGAGATACTACTGTGCTATAAGAAACGAGAAGTAGAAACAAAGGCAGGAGTAATCAAAGGCTGAGGCTTAGCCGGGCAAGATCAGAGAAATAAGAAGGGGTCAAAGGATTTAAGACAGAAAACAGTGTAGAGCTGAACTGGTTCACCAGGGGATCAAGATGGGGGAGGCCTGGGAGAGAGCTAAAAGGTCAAGGATTTGGGGGTTACAATGAGGCTGAAGAACAGGGTTTGGACTTGCAAGATAAGGAGCGGTATAATGACATCATAATGGGATCAGATAAAGGAATTTCAGAGTTTATGAATATGGAAGCAGTGAATTTGTGGGTGATGACAAGATCAAAGGTATGACTTTCTCTCTAGCTGAGGTGGGGGGCGGAGATTGAGGTCTTGGGAAATGAGTAAGTTGAGGAATTGAGAAGTAAGGTTATTTCAAGTTGAATCAATGGCGAAGTCCCCTACTATCAGGGCAGAAGTACAAGTGGGGTTATTTTGAAAGAGGCTCTTGACCAACACAGGTGTCAATATTTTTTCCTTACTCTCTTAGACTCCAGATATCCAATCATTTGCCAAGTTTGTTTATGCTTTCACAACATCTCTCATATACTTCTTTCTCTCTTCAAACACTGGCAACAGCCTGGTACAGGACCTCATCACCTCATGCCTAAACCATTAAAATAGCCTTCGGGTTGGTCTCCTTGTCTCAAGCCTCTCCTTATTCTAGTCCACACTCTACTCAGTTATTAAAGTACTCTGGAGAGAAATACACATAGAGAAGACACAGCCAAAACACATGTGAGGAGGGGCAACTCATGCTTCTAGTGCTACAGGTTTGTAAGGTTTCTGCTGTCTTCTTAGGTGGCACAAAAACTTGCATTGTATGATGACAAGGAATCACCTCCATGACCTCTCAGGACAAGGATCAATGCAGTCTTGTGTCATTCTGAGAAAAGAGTACTTCAAGAGCCTAATAGCTTGCATTTGTAATATCCATAAGTAATCGGTTCTTTTTGTTTAGCAGCCCATTAAGAGATAGATAAAAGACAGGTGGAAAGATAGGTAGATAGATAGACAGTTGATAGACATATAGAAAGACAATGATAGATACTTGATAGATAGATAGTTGATAGACACACCAATAGATAGACATATAGACAGATGGACAGACAGGCAAATAGATATATAGATAGACAGATAGACAGATAGATAGATAAATAGATAGAGCTGGAACTTAAATCCAGATGTCCTGATTCCCAGGCCAATGATCTTTCCTTTGTTCTATTTTGTGCTTTCAGAGATTGGTAGAGTCATAGTTGAGAGCATACTCATGCTTTTGACTTTGTTGAGTCTCAGTTTCCTCATATAAAGTATGTTTTCATACTTTAAATTGGGTCTGGAATAGATGACATTTAACACCCTGTCCAACACAATCTATAAATTTATGAAATGCTATTATTTCAGTGGCAAATTTTCTATCTACCGTACTTAGTGTTAAGTATTAAATACTTACAACTAAAAGGAACTGCAAATGTCTTTGGATCCAACTCTCTTCCTTTACAGATAAGAAAGCTGAAGCCAAGAAAGACTAAATATTTAATGTGGGGCGCTTCTATGGCCAAATAAATCTGCAGAATAAAATTATTATCTGAACCGAGTTCAATTAAAACAAAAAACAAACATTTTAAACAGTCCCTGCAATTACTAAACCCAAACACAATACCTACAGACTTAAGTGACTAAAAAAAAAGTAAACTTTTTATTAATGCCAAGTACTACCATTTTACAAAGCATCCATTATAATCTATAAAAAGCCAGAACTTAGTACAAAACAGGAAATGTTGCATCCATGTTTTTTTATACATGCAGTGAAATTTATTGGAAACATTTTCTCGAAATAAATTTCATCTTGAAGGAGGACTAAGGTTTCTAGAACGGATGTGTGGATTATTTCAGTTTGTGATATAAACAAGAATGAATAACAGAGAGAAACAGTATTTCATCTGTCTAACATAAAAAGGTGGCTTGTGAGAAAAGTAGAAAAGTAAATAGAAGAAAATTCTGAAAGGTAGTTGTTAAAGTAGATCATACCAAAAATAAAACACAGGCAGGTAGAGGAAATAGTTAATAATGTATCCTTCAATTTGAATTATCTCACAATAAAGGTAATGAAAAGCCCACAAATACACCACTAAGGATATACTATACACGGACTCATGAATAATAAATGATTTTGTCTTTTTCATTTTTAATTTCTGTCCCAGGAATTAAAGTCAATCCAAAAGTTGTAATTGCTACATGGGTTTTCAGATCATTGACAATCTGTTCTGAATGAAACTCCTGCCCTTGCTTCTAATGAACTTATACGCTGAAACTCACTGGTTCTTTCTTCTTAAAATAAAACATTATTGGTGCAGCTAGGTGGTGGGGTGGATGGAGCACCAGCCCTGAAGTCAGGAGGACCTGAGTTCAAATCTGACCTCAGACCAAACACTTAACACTTACTAGCTGTGTGACCCTGGGCAAGTCACTTAACCCCAATTGCCTTAAAAAAAAAAAGACAAACAAAACATTATTTATGAATTAACACAGTATTAATGCACTATCGGAAAGTTATCATAGTTATCTGCTTCTTAGTTGGCCCACAGAGAGAGGGAAAGTATAGAAGAGAAATAAAATGCAGACTGGATTTGCAAGTCCTGAGAATCCTTTGTGCTTTTCTTAGATAAATAAAATTAATAAGTAGGAGAATCTGAATTGTCCTCTGAGATTTTCCTAGGCAAAAAAGAATTTCTCTATTCTCTTCCCTTTGTCACCACAGTTATGAAGTTGATGTATTGTCAAATGTCCCTTAATAGAGGTGATAATAAAATGGGAACTGTTCTAAAATGAATTTAATATGTTAACATATCTCAAATACTTTTCATATGAGTGGGGGAAAAAGTTCACTTTAAATGCTTCTACTCCTGATGCTTTCTTTACTACAGAATCAGGATTTATCCAAATATTGAATTATCAGACGTTTAAAAAAGAGGTTAAAATGAGCACAGAAGTGAGTCAGTGCTGTTAAGAAAGGGAATATGCAAAATTCTAAAACAGAAAACAGGAAGCACTAGAAAAGAGGACAAGTGACATTTATGCAATACTTTAACATTTACAAAAGGTTTTGCATCCATTATCCTCTATGATTGTCACAACAACTCTGTGGCTATTATTTTCCGTATTGACTTAAGAGCGCAATTAGAGTCACACAGCTAAGTGTTTGAGACAGGATTAGATGAAGTTCTTTTGTTCTCTGTACTGTGACTAAGGTGAGTAGAGAAAGCATCTTATATGGAAAGAGAAAGAGACCTTTCCCAAAAGTTACTTTGAAGATCAGTTCATATTCTGTTCAAGGTCACATGCATCACACAAACATAGAATTGATAAGGACAGAGAAAAATAAGGACCGCTTGACTCTAAATACCTCTGTGTCTTACCTGTGAGTAGACCAGGTTATGCCAGTGCTGAGCAGCTGGATAATTGCCACCTGGTAGTATTGGGAGACTAGCTGGAGAAGGGCAGATTTCTTTATCAAAGATTTCACTTCAAGTTGCAGGAATTTGTCAGGGTGGTTGTTGTTTGGCAAAACTGAAAGATCCATGTCTTTCTGTGTGGTGAATATAGTCCAGACTGTTGTTTGTAAGGCTCTTCCATTATTGATGTCCCAGGGAAGGATCTCATGTTTGCCTGTAACGATATCTGCCTGGTGTTCAGTTGCAGGCTCCTGAGGGAAATCAGTCCTTGAAATGATATATTAGATGTTAGGTGAGATAAGCAGAGGCAATAAACTATATTGTCTAAGGGTTCACATTTTGGATTTTCTGGATTAAACAGGCAGGTTGGCACTTATTAATATTTGCATAGATAAGAGACAGTGGGTTAGAAGATCCCCTCCCCCAAGGTTTTATTATTTGAGAGGGCACAAAGGGAGAGTCTTTTCTTTTCCTAATTTTTAAGCAATTGGGGTTAAGTGACTTGCCCAGGGTCACACAGCTAGTAAGTGTCAAGTGTTTGGTCTGAGGTCGCGTTTGAACTCAGGTCCTCCTGACTCCAGGGCTGGTGCTCAATCCACTGCGCCACCTAGCTGCCCGGAAAGGCAAACTCTTACAATGTCCCTTTGAATGCTGTCAAGACCTTCAGCAGATTCACTCATAAATTTCTAGTCTTACTGTGACCTGTGAGACTTACTTGGAATCTTTTGCCTCAGTTTAGGACTTAAAGTGTCTCTCTATTGCAACTTCTAATCATGTTCAGGTGTTGGACACTCCACCCTAAAAGAGGAAATAGGAAGATTTTGTCCCATGGCCTAGAGGTGGTCTCTATGTGAGGTCCAGCTGTGGACCCATGTAAAATCTAGATTCATCCAGTTAGCATACTGACTCCAAACTGAGTTAGGCTTTTCTCAAATTTTCTAGGATCTTTATACCTCTATACTAGAGTAGAACTCTGAAGAAAATTTCCAAAAGAAATTTGGAATGCTTATATTTAGATTGCTTCCAAAAGTCTGTTAGCATAGTCCCTTTTACAAGAAGTATTGTGTTTTTTTGTTGCTGTTATTTTGGCTAGGCAATGGGGTTAAGTGACTTGCCCAGGGTCACGCAGCTAATAAGTGTCAAGTGTTTGATCCGAGGCCAGATTTGAACTCAGGTCCTCCTGAATCCAGGGCCGTTGCTTTTTCTACTGCACCACTTAGCTGCCCCCTACAACAGGTATTATTAAAAGAAAATCTTTGTTCAGGTCTTTGCCTCAAGAATGTGGCAAACTCAGGTAGAGGAAATTTAAATGAATTTATTTTAAAATATCAGGGTAGAAATATGTCGGTGGACTAGCCATGAGGGCCAACCCTGGGGATTCAAACTGGGAACACTTCTATAAGAGCAAGACAATTCTGATGGGTTCATATTTGCAAAGGGGATGGGGCCATCACAACACAAATAAAACAGAAAGAGGCCAAAGCATGTACCTAGCTCCATAGGAGATTTGTCCAACAAATAAGGTGGCTCCCCCGAACATCTTCATTACAATGCTTTGCTACAGTAATTCTTCACCACCTTCTACCCACAGTAGTGGGATTCAAGATATCCACTGCATGAAACACATTCATTTTTCTCTGTTCCCTTGACTTTGTGTTCAATATTATAACATATACACTTTGCTTAAGGATTCACACAAAATAGTTTGAAAGCAAAAGGGAATTTGATGACTTGAATGGGAAGTGTGGCAATATTCAAAAACTAATCTGTTACTGACATCCAGTGCAGAAGTAAAGCACCTCAGATTACTATTGATAGCTTTAATGGAGGTATTCTGACTCAATAACTGCCTTCAGCTCACATGAACCACAAGTCAAATTAGTTTGTAGTGTATCATTGGCTTTCCATTTCTAGGAACAAGAAAGCCTTCCAATTTTAGAGATGAAAGATAAGCTCTTTGGCTTTTCCTAAAATTGCTGTACTAAGGAAGAGCCACAAGAATGAATGCACTTTGTTGGAAAATGGGGTTATAACACCCTCTTAGTTCAGGTTTGATGTTCTAATGAAATGAAGCTCTCATCACTTTTAACACCCCAGCTCTGTGGTAGAGAGGATTTACCTATAGCCTGATCCCTCACGACAGGGTGTTACTGGGGGAAGTGTTAGGATAAGTCCAAGGCTTTCTTACCACTGGAGGGAGTTTCCTAGTCTTTGCCCCAAATCTGCTCTCCTCTAATTTCACATATTCCATCTCTGCAGGAATCTAAATGGCTGGATCAGAGATCATAGGTTGGGTTCTCAGCTGTTCCACCATAGGGTGGGTCTCTCAGTCCTTAACCCCATTATCTATCAGGAGAGATCTCTTCACTTGTGCAATTGCCAGCTTCATGAGCTTTCATTGCATAGTCTCTGAAAGCCTGGAGCTATCTAGCTGCTAAAAGCACTGGCCCAGATCACTTTCAATGCCACTGTGCTGCCAGTACAATTTATGCAGCCCACTTAGCAACATCCAAGGAATGCTGGCTTGGCACTTTTGTTACCCTTTCAGGCAAACTTCTCCTTTCCCTAGTGGGCTTATCCTTCTGCCTGAGTGGAAGCCCAGTCCCACAGAGAGGGTACTCCATACGTGATCATGAAGGGTCTGGCAATAGAGAGATAGGCGGTGTCTCATCATCCAATCAGGACACCCTCTTCCTCCATAGCTGCAGGGCTCGTCAATTCAACTCAACTATGATGTGAGCCTTGAAGCCCTCTCCTCTTGTCTCATCCTGCCAATTATGCCTTTCCAAATGTCAAAGTTGCAGGGGAGGGGGTTTGAAGCATCCAGAAAAGCTAAGTGCCACTGTATCCTTGTTGCACAGTCTCACTGCATTAGGGCAAAGTAACCCTCATTTGTTTTATGTTCAGTGATCTGTAAGTGCTCATTTAGTCTCAACCTCCAACCCGAATTGACAGAGTTTGCTTTAGGACCACACCTCCAACATACATGAATAGGAAAAAAAAAACCATGAGAATAGCAATAAGGATCACTTAATTTTTTTTCTTTTTTTGTTTGTTTTCTCTCCTTTGATAGACACTGCCTACTTCTAGCTGGATATGAGTAAACCAAAATCTATCACAGGACATTTTAAGTGTATTGGAGGAATTTGATAGATAATTTTCACATGAGAGAATACAGAGCACCTGACATGAATATTTGTTTGATAGTCTTAGTACAGAAAAGTTTAATTACATGACAAATATAGGCAGTACTTTTCATTTGTGAGGTTTTTATGCCCCAATACCTGGTTAATTTTTGTGAAGGTGCCAAGCTAAGAAACAGATACACTCCTTTCTATTACAATTCAATATTTTTGAAAGATCTCTCACATCTAACTTTTCTAAAATTCTATTTATCTCCTTATCTTCATTTTTATTTATTTTATAGTTAGATTTATTTAGGTCTGAGAGGGAGTAAATTGAGGTCTCCTTATCCTGTATATTTCCTCCTGTATATCTTTTAACTCTTCCTTCAAGAATTTGATCGCTATGCCACATAATACATATGCGTTCAGTACCAATATTTATTCATTTTCTATGGTACTTCTTAACAAAACATAGTTTACCTAATTATCTCCTTCAATTAGGTCTATTTTTGCTTTTGCTTTGTCTGGAATCATGATTGCTACCCTCTTTTTTTTTTACTTCAGATTCTTAAAATATTTCAGTATTATTTGTGCCTCTTTTACCAAGCTGTTAATTTTCTTTTCGTAATTTTCTTGAATAGCTCTCATTTCTTTACCAAATTTTTCCTCTATAGCTCTTACTTGATTTTGAAATAATTCTTTCTATTATCCACATCGGAGAAAGAACTATGGAATCTGAATACAAATTGAAGCACACTATTTTCACTTCTTTCACAGCATGACTAATATGGATATACTATTAATATGACTGTACATGTATAACCTATATCAGATTGCTTTCTGTCTTGCAGAAGGGAAAGGGGAAGGAGAGAGAAAAATTTGGAACTCAAAATCTTATAATAATGAATGTTGAAAACTATCTTTTTACATATTATTGGAAAAAATGAAATACTATTACATAAAAAAAATTTTTTTCTCCATTTTTTAATCTCTTTCTTGTTGGATTTCTTGTTGGAATCATTAACCATCTGCATTTTTCTTTGATGCTTTGTTTGTAGATGTTTTCATGTCATTGTCTTCTTCTGAGTTTGTGATTTGAGTTTCCCTGTCACCATAGAAGCTTTTTATGGTCAGATTTTACTGTTGTTGTTGTTTGCTCATTTTTCTTGCCTATTTCTTGACTTTGGACTTTATATTAGAATTGAGCTCTGCTCATCTCTGGAGATGAGGAATGTGCAGCCTGAGAGTCTGCCTTTCTGTTTTACAGCTCAGTGGAGGCTTGTAAGTTTTTACTATTTCCAATGTGGTATGATTTAGGGAGAGGTCTGGTTACTCTCCTTCTAGTCTGTGGTCTGGTCCCTACCTAGATAGGGCTTCTGCTCCCTTGTGACTATACTTGCACATCTCTCTGCCCTAGAACTGAGTAATAGGTAATAGAACTGCCAGAGAGCAACCTTTCCTGCTCCCAGTGCTAGTACCAGGGTCCTCTGGGATCTCTTTCTGACTAGATGTTTAGTCCCTTTACCATCCCCTGGCACTGGGCTGCTCTCTACCACTGCTGCTGCCACAGCCAGGTGTTTTCACAACTGCCTCTTCAGTATCCACAGGCCTCTTTTTCTATCTCATCATAAAGAGCTAGAAAATGAAATTCCATTCAAAATGATTATAGAGTATAAAATACCACGGAAGTCCACTTAAAAGTCATTTAGAAATTAAACAAATACAATTGTAAAGCACTTCATATACACTGAAATGATTAAAAAATTGCTTATCACCAGGGCATATAATAAAAATGACAATACTACCTAAATAAATATACAGATTTGGTGTCATACTAAACTACCAAATGCCACTATATAGAACTAAAAAGAACAAAAACAAAAACAAATCAAAATTAATCTGTAAGAAATTATACTGTAAACTATACTCAAAGCAGTAATCATCAAAACAATTTGGTGTGATTAAAAAATACAAATGTTGATCAATGAAATAAATTAGGTTCCCAAAAGCAATCCACTATAGGGATAAGGACTCACTATTCAACAAAACATACCACATAGTAGTGAATGACCATAGTAGCACAGCATTTGATAAACCCAAAAACTTAAGCTTTTGGGACAAAAATTCACTATTTGACAAAAACTGGTAGAAAAACTGGAAAACAGTATGGCAGAAAGTAGGTGTAAACCATGTTATTCTATATACCAAGATATGGTCAAAATGGATACATGATTGAGACATAAAGAACGATACCACAGTTAGGTGGTGTGGTAGATAGAGCATGGATCCTAGAGTCAGGAGGACCTTAGTTCAAGTCCAGCCTGAGACATTTGACACTTACTAGCTGTGTGACCCTGGGCAAGTCACTTAACCCTGATTGTCTTGCCTCCCCCCAAAAAAAGTAATACCACAAGCAAATTAGGAGAGTATGGAATAGTTTATCTGTCAGAATTATGGAGAAGGGAAGAATTTAGGACCAAAAAAGTGATAGTTATGATACAAAATAGATAATTTTTATTATATCAAATTAAAAAGGATTTACACAAACAAAACCAATATGACCAAGATTGGAAGGTAAGCAGAAAGCTGGTGGAATTTTTTTACAGCAAGTGTCTCTGATAAAGGCATCATTTCTCAAATATATAGAGAACTGAGTCAAATTTACAAGAATATGTCATTCTCCAATTTATAAATGCAGTTTTGAGAAGAAGAAATCAAAGCTATCTATAGTCATATTTTTAAAAATGCTCTAAATCACTATTGATTAGAGAAGTGCAAATTAAAATAACTCTGAGGTAGTACCTCACGCCTTTCAGATTGGCTAATATGACCAAAAAGGAAAATGATAAATGTTGGAGAGGATGTGGGAAAATGGGAACACTCACTAACTGTTGGTGGAGTTGTGAACTGATCCAGCCATTCTGGAGAGCAATTTGGAACTGCGGCCAAAGGGCAATCAAACTGTGTATAATCTTTGATCCAGCAACACCACTACTAGGTCTGTACACCAAAGAGATGAGAGAGACAGAGACAGAGACAGAAAGACATAGAGAGACAGAGAGACAGAGACAGAGAAGGACCTATTATCACAAAACTATTTATAGCAACTTTTTTTTTTGTGGTGACAAAGAATTGGAAATTGAAAGGATATTCATCAATTCGGGAATGGCTAAACAAGTTGCAGTATATGAATGTAATAGAGGGGCAGTTAGGTGGCACAGTGGATAGAGCACCAGCCATGGATTCAGGGGGAACTGAGTTCCAGTCCAGCCTCAGACACATAACACTTACAAGCTATGTGACCCTGGGCAAGTCACTTAACCCCACTGCCTAGCCAAAAAAAATAAAAATTAAAAAAATGAATGTAATGGAATATTATTGTGCTATAAGAAATGATGAGCAGGATGATTTCAGAGAAACCTGGAAAGATTTACAGGAACTGATGCAAAGTAAAGTGAGCAGAACCAGAAGAACACTGTACACAGTTAACAACAACATTGTACAACAATCAACTGTGAATGAATTATTCTCAGTAATACAATGATCCAAGACAATTCCAAAGGACTCATGATGAAAAATGCTATCCATTTCCAAAGAAAGAACTGATGTCAAAAAGGGGTATGCCAACAAAATTAACAATATAAATGAAAGAAATGAATATTTTAATTGAAATAAACATTCCATACATTACCAATAAAATTCAGCAAGAAGAGAGAGAAAAGAAATTCCATTTATTAACTACAAAATGTATGAAATACTTAGGAGTCAACACAGACATGCCTTTTTCTTATAATAAATCAAATTACTACCCATGTCTTATACAGTCATGATTTTTGGTTAACATCTTATTCTTAGAAATTTGAATCAGTTAGGAGACCTTGAACAAAGAAACTTGATGAAAAGATTTCCTGCCCCCACTCCTTCCCAGTTAATTGTTTCCTTTTTAATCTTAGCTATGTTGGTTTTATATGGGCAAAACTTCAATTTTATATAATCAAAATTATCTGCTTTATCTTCTGTGACCCTCTTTCTTATTTGGTTATGTACTCTGCCCTATCTATAGATTTGAAAATCAATTTCTTACTTGAACCTCTAATTTGTTTATACATCTAAATCAGAGGTGTTAAAGGCTATTAAGAAGCAATTGGGAAATGTTTAACAAAAGAAATAAAAAATACAGTATAACATAGATAATGTTAATTTGTGGTTTTCTAAATCAGTAAGCAGCCAGCACCACTGATCTAAGTCATATACCCCTTTGGAGCTTATCTTGTTATTACGGGTTACATGTTGGTTTATACTTAGTATCTGCCGAATTACTTTCCAGTTTTTTCCTAGCAGTTTCTGTGGAATGATGAGTTCTTTCTCAGTAACTGAGGTCTTTGGATTTATCAAAAAGTAGGCTACTATGTTCCTTTGTTTTTCTGTATTGTGTACCTAATCTGTTCCTCTGATTACTTAACTCATTGTCTGATAACTATTTTGTAGTATAATTTGAGATCTGATACTTCTTGTGTCCTACTTTTTTCATTATTTCCCCTGAGATTTCTAGCTTACTGTTCTCCAGACGAATTTCATTATTAATACTATTGTAATTATTATTACTGTTTTCAATCTACAAAGTAATCCTTTAGTACTGTGGTATGGCACTGAATGGGTAAGTTAATTTGGGTAGTATTGTCATTTTAAATTATATTGGCTTGACCTACCCTTGACCAAATAATATTTTTCCAATTATTTTTTAACGGTATTAGTTGTAGTCATACAGTTTCAGTTTGCTTCATCTTGTTAAATAACTTTTACTGCTTCTACTGAGTAATAATGATTTGAGTACCTAGGTGCCTATCACCAGGGTAGATGGTAAACAATTCTTAGATAAGAAACAATACAGTAAAGGAATATTACACACTAAATATCATAACACAAAATAAGTGCATAGACAGGAGCAAAGTGCTATATGTGGTATCAGAGGGCAAGGTCATTATAAACTAGGACAGGAAAGGGTCAAGAGATTAAAAAAAAGAGACAGCTAGATGGCGCAGTGGATAGAGCACCAGCCCTGGATTCAGGAAGACCTGAGTTCAAATTTGACTTCAGCCACTTGACACTTAACTAGCTGTGTGACCCTGGGCAAGTCACTTCACCCCATTGCCTCCCCCCAAAAAAAAGAGAGATTAGAAAAGAGCTTCATTGAGTAGTGTTTGAAGAATTTCTCTTCTTTTTCCTGTATTTTAACTGGTGGGATACCTAGCCAATTAACTTCATTGTGCTTTGCCACACAAATAAAAAATAAGGGTTAGGTTTTAAAACATTAAAAATCAGATTTTTCTAGAAACCAATCAGCAGTTGTAAAACACAGGGGAAGGTGATTGATCTTTGTAATCTCTCTCCCCCCCTAAAAAAAACTCCCTAAGATTTATCTAAGTCATAGATGGTTGGGATGTGTTTTGGTGGAGTTCCCCACTGTTAACAAATTCTTCTCAGATTTGAGTAGAGATTATAATTTGTTCATTACTATAGTTTGACCAAGTTTAGAAATCTGATTTTTGTCCCACTTGTATCATAACCAAAATAACAAAAAAAACAATTAGAAAAAGCATGCCCTTCTCTCAATATCTTCTCATATTATGAATATACTATCCTTTTTATGTTTTCTATCAAGAATTCATCAATTTCACGATCCTCACATAATTTAAGATAAATGTATGGAAGAAAAATGCAAACACTTTTGGAAAATAATCACCTGAAAACTAAGTACAGATTGTAAACCAATGGGAACCTTGCTAGCCTGTATTAATCATCAATTAATAACTATAAAGATCACATTTGCAAGGTGCAGTTGAGACCTTACTCTTCAGTAGTGGTAAATGGGAGAACGTAGTTAAAAGGAAGTTTAGGGATCTCCAGAGACCAATTTTGAAATGATTACTCTGAGAAATAGAATGTTACCTTACTAGGGCAAAAGAAAAAAATAGTTTTCATAGTGTGTCAAAGACTCTGAACTACACAATCGTTTTTATATATACACACTTTTTTAACTTACCAGATTTTTAGAGAAATAGTTAAGATCTGAAAACTGAAACTTGCTAAAAATGTAATTTAAAATAAAACTGTAATCTATCAAGTTGTTTTTGGAGTGATAAGAAGCATAAGAATGTGTAGGGAATAAAGGATGAAAAGATAATCCCTGCCCTCAAGGAGCTGACAGTATAATGGGGGAGACAACATGCAAGCAAATATTTATATATATGTATAAAGCAACCTATATACAGGATAAATAGGAAAAAATTAAGAGTGAAGGCACTACTATTAAGAGGGCTTGGGGGAGGCTTCCTCTAAAAGGTGTTATTTTAGCTAGGACTTAAAAAGAAGCCAGGGAAGTCAGTAGGCAGAGTTGAGAAGGAGAAGTGTCTTATGCTTGGGGGATAGCCAGAAAAAATGCCTATAACCAAGAGATGGAGCATCTTGCTCATGAGACAGACAGAAGGCCAGAGTCGCTGGATCAAAGACTATGTGTTGAGGAGTAAGGAGTAAGAAGACTGGAAAGGTAGGAGCAGGCTAGGTAATAAAGGACTTTGAATGACAGAGCATTTTGTATTTGCTCCTGGAGGCAATAGGATGCCACTGGAGTTTACTGAGTATGGGGTGACATGATAGGACCTGTGCTTTAGGAAAAATCACTTTAGTAGCTGATTGGAAAATGGATTGGAGTGGGGAGAGAGTTGGGGCAGGCAGACCAGCAGCAGGCTATTAGAATAGTCCAGGTGATGCATATAGTAAGGTGATGAGGGCTTGCATTAGAGTGGTGGCAATGTCAAAGGAGAGAAGGGAGAGTATTTGAGAGACGTTACAAAGGTGAAATCAACAGGCAGCTTTGTCAATAGATTGGATATAGGGGGTGAAAGAGAGTGATGAAATGAGGATGACACCTAGATTGTGAACCTGAGGGACTGGGATGGTGTACAGTAATAGTGAGAGTAGGAGAGAGAGTTTAAAGGAAAAGATAATGAGTTCCATTTTGAACGTAGTGAATTTAAGATGTCTACTGAACATCCAGTTGTAGATGAAGGTAGTTGGAGGTGTGAAATTGGAAGAAATCAGAGTTTGGGCAGGATAGGTATTTTCTTTGCATTCACTCTCTGGATCATAGGTTCCAAAAGTGGCCAATACCGCCCCCTGGGAGGTGCTGGAATGATCCAGGGGAAGCTGTACAACTTGGGTACAACTAGGGGGGTGTTGAATAAAGATAAGGGGGCAGTGGAAGCATAAGGAAAGAAGAGAAGAAATTTTTGAAAAAACATTCGTATATGTTTCATCTGCCAAGTAACAGTTAAAGTCCTAGTAATCACATTATTTTCCAAATAAACACACAAAATGCAAGTTATAACCAATCAATCAGTGGTCAAGTCTGATGACAGGTCTTAACAAGAATTGGCAGCAAGTGAGTCATGCATGGTCAGGAAGTCCAGCATGCTCAGGAATACGTACAGGCAGGAATATGTAATAACTTGTTTACAATGCGATACTATATGATTACATGATGCAATATTGCATCATCAAAATTTCAATGCAGGAAAAAAACCCCACAAATTTACAATAAATTATTAAATTTAAGATGTGTCATTTTTAAAAGTTATATATTTTTGAAACGACAAAATTTTTTAAACCATTAAAGGGTTAAAGAAAGTAGATTTCCCAGAGGGCACTGAGTAATTTTTTCTTTCTTTTTTTTTAAAGGGGGCAGTAGGCCAAATAAAGTTGGGAACCTCTGCTCTGGATGATCTCAACCACAGCAAATTGTTTCTGGTCATGAATCCCTGCTATGAATCAAACTTGTCACACTGTTACTGTTACCCCTCATTGTCAGAGCTACAGCTCACTGTGCAGCCATTGGTATAAAGCATGTCCCTCCACTAGGGGTGGGGCCCCAGCACGTGTGTGTTTGCTTGCAAGCCGTTTCACTCACTTTGAAAGTAAACTTTTTCAATCCTGACTGTCCCGTCTGTAACCTGCTTTGCTCAACTGTGGCCATCCACAGGTTAGAGGCCAGTTGTTGACAAGAATTATCAACATAGAGATGGTAATAATCTATAGGAGGTGATGCAATCACCAAGTAAAGTAGTATAGAGGGAAAAAAGAAGAGGGCCCAGGACCAAACCCTGAGTGACATTTTTGTCAGGGAGTGTGGTTTCAAAGAGGATCCAGCAAAGGAAATTGAAGAGTGGTCAGATAGGTAGGAGAACCAGAAGAGAGTGGTGACCCAAAAACCTACAGAACAGAATATCAAAGAGGAAGTGATCAATAGTGTCAGTGGCTACAGAGGTCAAGGAGAATGAATATTGAGAGAAAAAAAATTGCATTTGACAATCAAGACATCATCATGAGAAAAATTAATTTTAATGCTGTACCATTTCATTATTAATAATTTCCAATATTCCCTTTTCTGTAAAAATGGTTAGCTTAGAGGAGTCCCTCCCCTTCTAAAGAATGCCAGAAGCATTCCAATTCTGCTCAAGGCGTCTTCCAACTGGAAAACCTGATTTCTGTTCAGGGTATAAACAGAATCCAGCGTGGCTGAGTTCTCTCCCTGGGGGAAAGAACTCCTGTCCTTGATCTTCATCAGAGTTTAGGGTGATCAGCTCATGAGAACCTGGTTGAGGTGCTCAGATTGCTAGAGGGAGCTCCACTCCCTACTTCCCCAATGTGGTAAATGGAAGAAACTGGAAATTTCTAGCCTGCCTCCTCATTAAACATCCACCAATCAGGATTGAGTTTCACTTGTCAGAGGAGCTTCCTGTCATAAGGCACACACCTGACTTAAGGTGTTTCAGAGTTTCCCTTGGCATCTTTGGTTACCAAGAGAAACCACTGACCATCAATCTATTATTGGCTAGCCTAGTTAATAAATTTATTATTAATGCCTGGAAACTTTATTTCTTGGGGTTTTATTAGTGACATCAGTGACTTTGGAAAGAGCAGTTTTGGTGGAATGATAAGGTCAGAAACTAAATTGTAAGGGATTAATACCTACACAGTGTCAGGAACTGTGCTAAGCATTGGATGTTCTGGCCTGGCCTGGTCCGGCCCAGGCCAGTACCATCTTCAATATTCGGGTTCATTCAGTATTGGAACAAAAGGAGACACTTTTAGATCATTCAACAGTTAATAAAAGCAGACTTATAAAGCCACAGAAAGAGAAGGATATTCAGCTGGAGCTACACTGAGGACACTCCAAATGGAATCATATAGGCGAAGCTCCTCTGTCTGAATTACCCTCATTTTCTACCAGCCAAGCAGCAGAAAGGGCTGTGTGAGCTTCTCTGGGGAATGTTGATGAAATACAATCTTACCCACCGAGCGGCTTATCTTATTCCTAGTAATTTCTCCTTGTATCCACAACAGACATTAATTCATCAATCAGGACATATCAAAAAGGTCTTCCAACAAAACATGAGACGTTCCATACCATCCTTCCTTGTACCACTAGTCTTATCTATGGTGTAGATATTCCTTATTTCAATTGGAATGAAATCATTGAGTTACCATATACTTAATTCCAGTCTGAATGTGCTTAAATAGCCTTTTCAAAAACGTGTTCCTCAATGAAGACAGATAGATTTGTGATGGTTCCATTAGCTTAAGGATTAGGAATGTCCACATTAAATCTCCTTGAATTCTATGTAATGACCACAGTCCATTCAACTGAGTTGAGTCTCAAACTATACTACTCAACCAGGAGGATGGTAGCAAAAGTGCCTTTGTCAAGGCCATGGTTTGATTCCAGTAGAAAACATAGGGATCTTCTTGAAAGATTTTCAACATTAATCTTAAAGGCTGTAACTCACTTACACTAATATTGCACTGGGCTTAATGTAAATGAATGAGACTTGTGTATCTTGCTTCCCTCTAAAGCTAGATCAGGGTTCTGCAGTGATATAGGGTTTCCCAGTAAATGGAAACCATTCCACAGACAGGCAAAGGAACTGCTATGATTCAGGACATTTATTTGATTTCATACATCCCCCCCATTACCATCAATGGATCAAGTCCATTAAAGTTCAATTAGTGTGTTTTTGACAAAGAAAGAGTTTTTCTCCTTCAATAAATGTTCAACAAAGAGGATATCCATCCTATTAATGGGAAGAGAAAACTCTTAATTGTATCAAAATTACTCACAAGTTTTAAAGTTTAGTCCTCTTATAATGTATTAAAAAAAAAGAAAATGAGTCTTGATGAAATACAATCATACCCATTTAATGGCTTATCTTATTCCAAATGGTTTCTTCTTTTCATTTATCAATCAGGACAAACTGAAAAGGTCCTCCAACACAACAGGAGCTATCCCATACTATCCTTCCTTATACTAGTCTTGTCTATATAGATGTTTCTTAAATTGAAATGAAACCATTGAGTTCCATGTCAATTACTTTATTCCAGCCTGAATGTGCTTATCCTTTTAAGAATGTGTCCCTCAACATAACAGATAGATTTGTGATAGTTCTATTGAATATAAGATCATGAACACCCACGTTAATTCTCCTTGTTTTCTAGGTAACAACCACAGTCCACTGAATTGAGTCACAAGCAATTTGTACCGAATCACGAGGATTATAGCAAGAGTCCTTTTGTCAAGGATATTGCAAGGCACTGAAGCTGTAGGTTGATTCCAGTAGATTACAAAGAGATCTTCTTGAAAGCTTTCCAACATTCTATTCAAAGGCTGCATTATATCAGGTAAGTCTGCCCTGTGCCAATATTGCATTGGGCTCAATGTAAATGAATGGGAGTTCCCTATCTTGCTTCCCTCTAAAGCTAAGCCAGAACTCTATAGTGATATAAGGTTTCCCCATAAATGGAAACCATTGCATAAAGAGGCAGAGAATCTGCTGTTATTCAGGGCATTTATTTGACTTCATATATCCCCAATTATCATCAATGCTTCATGTCCATTAATGTTCCACTTGTGTTTCTTTGTAAAAGAATTCCTCTCCATCAGTAAATGTTTGACACAAAAGAAATACTTCCTGCCTATTAATTTAGAGAAAACTCTTAACTGACCCAAAATATTCACAACTACTAGAGTTTAGGCCTACTGTAATGTATTGAATTCATAGAAAGAAAGTAAGTCTTGATGAAATACAATCTTACCTAGTGAATGGTTTATCTCATTCCAAATGGTTTCCTCTTGTATCCACAACTGAAATTGACGTATTAATCAGGAGAAATTGAAAAAGTCCTCCAACAAAACAAGGAGTATCCCAAATCATCCTTCCTTGTAGCACTGGTCTTGTCCATGAGGTTGATGTTGTTTATTCCCATTGGAAAGAAACCATTAAGTTCCCTGTTAATTACTTTATTGCAGCCTGAATGTGTTTATCCTTTTCAAGAATGTGTTCCTCAATAAAAAAAACAGGTAGATTTGCTATGGTTCTATTGGGTAAAGGATCATACACATCCAAGTTAAGATCTCTGTTTTCCTATGCCCAAAGTGCATTGATTCAGTAATACCACTACTAGGTCTGTATCATTGGTGGTAGCAAAGAAGTGGAAATTGAAGGAATGCCCATCAATTGGGGAATGGCTGAACAAGTGGCAGTATATGAATATAATGGAATACTATTGTTCCATAAGAAATGATGAGCAGGCGGATTTCAGAAAAACCTGGAAATACTTACCGTGAACTGATGCTAAGTGAAGTAAACAGAAAGAGGGAACAGTACACACAGTACCAGCAACACTGTGTGATGACCAACTTTGATACACTTAGCTCTTCTCAGCAATGCAATGATCTAAGATAATTCCAAAAGACTCATGATGGAAAATGCTATCCACATCCAGAGAAAGAACTATGGAGTCTGAATGCAGATGGAAGCATACTATTTTCTCTCCTTTTTTTTTCTTTCTCATGGTTTTTGCCTTTTGTTCTGATTCTTCTTTCACAACATGACTAATGTGGAAATACGTTTAATATGATTGTACATATACAGCCTATATAAGATTGCATGCTGTCTTGGGGAAGGGAGAAAGGAGGAAGGGGAGAAAATTTAAAACTCAAAATCTTATAAAAGTGAATGTTGAAAACTAAAAATTAAAAATTAAAATTAAAAAGAAAAAACAAGATCTCTTTGTTTCCTATGTGATGAGCAGTGTCCAGACAACAACTTGAAATGAGTTACAAGCAAAATGCACTAAACCATGAGGATTATAGCAAAAGTCCTTTTGTTGAGGAATATTCAAAAGCACTGAAGCCACTGCTTGATTTCACTAGACTAGATAGGGATCTTCCTGAAGTTTTCCCATTTTCTTTTAAAAGGTTGCATTGTAACATAGAGGGAAAGACTCATCTGGCCCAATATTGCACTGTGCTCACTGTAAATGAATGGAAGTTCTGTAGCTTGCTTTCCACTACAGATAGGCTAATGATTCACAAGGATAAATTTTCCTTGTAAATGGAAACCACTCCACAGAGAGGCAGAGAATCTGCTGTGATTCAGAGCATTTATCTGACTTTACATGTCCCCCCATCATCAGTAATACTTCAAACCCATTAAGGCACCATTATGATTTCTTTGCCCAGAAACACTTCTTCTCACTCAGTAACTGTTCTACACAAAGAAATCTTTCCTGCTTATTAATGAAAAGAGAAATGTTTTAATTAGACCAAAAATATTGATCAGTGCAATGACCAACCATGATTCAAGAAGCTCACCATCCACCTCCTGATAAAGAGATGACAGATTCAATGTGAAGAATGAGACCTACAATTTGGACATGGCCAATTCAAAAATTTGTTTGGTTTAAATATATATAATATAATAATAATATATAATATACATTGTTTTACATATTATATTTAATATATTTGCATTTTAATATATTAACGTACAATTATGTAATATATATGTATATCTGTGTTACAAGGGGTTTGGTTTTTTCAATGGGGGGAAGGAAGTTGGCAGTGAGAGAAAATAAATGCTTGTTAATTGGAAAAAAAAAATTTAAACATATTCTAGCCTGAGCAACCAAGCAAGAGAACAAAACTGAAGGTGTAAGTAGCAGTAATCAGGACACAAAATTATCTTGATTTGCATATGTTTTACTTAGAAAGCCCCCGTGAATCAGTGAAAAAACTTAATGAGAAGATTAAAGCCTTCAATAAAGTAGCAAGATACAGAAGAAAATCACAAGACTCATTGTTATTTCTATGCAGGAGTAACAAAAACCTAGAGGAAATGCTACGAGAAATATCATTCAAAATAAGTATGAAATGTGTAAGATAATCTGAGAGTTAACTTATCAAAAAAGAGACAGCCTGGCAAAGTAGATAGAAGTCTAGTCTTGTGGTTCAAAGGTAACCCCTCAGTGGCCCAAGCAAAGAGGATGATCACTTATGGAGTTGTCAATCCCCAACAGGAGAGGAAATTCCTACCAGGGGAGTTCCCTGTACTACTGAAATCACAGGTCTGGACAAAAAATAAAACAAAATAAAATGTTAAAAGCTCTTACCAGGACACAGAATAAACAGAAGAATGATAACATTCACTGAATGCTTATTATGTGTTAGCCAGTACGGATTCATATAGAGTAAACTACAAAACATTCTTTCTAGAATACTTACACAACTGGAGGGATATTATGTGCTCATGATTGAGCCCTGCCAATATAATTAAAATGGTGATACTACCTAAATTATCTTAAATATTTATAAATTTATATATTTGCTGCTTAAATTAATTTATGGATTTAGTGCCATACCAATCTACCAAAGGATTACTTTACAGAACTGGACAAAACAACAAAATACATTTTGAGGAACAAAAAGTCTTTAATTCCAGGGGGAATAATTTTTAGAAGTAGGAACAAAAGGAGCACAGCATAACCAAACATCAAAATATATTTTAAAGCAAAATCATCAAAAAGCTTTGGTCCTGGTTAAAAATGTAAACCAGAAAAGTATACTGATGGAACAGACTAGATAAGAACCAGAAGCAATTAAAAGAAAAGCCCAGTGTTTGATAAATACAAGAACATAAATTACCAGGGGAAGGACTCTCTGCTTGACAAAATTGGGAAAAAATATGGAAAGCAAACTGACAGATTAGCATTTATGCCACATACCCCAATAATCTCTGAACAGATATGAACCTAAATATAAAAAGATACATCATTTCAAAAAAATTAAAGAAAATGAAGGAAATACATTTCACAACCACAATCATGGAAAGAATCCTTAACCACACAAGGGATAGGGATGATCAGAGAAGCCAAAATAAACAATTTCAATTATATGAAAATATCTTGCACGAAGGAAATCAATGCAGACATCACAAGAAGACAAACCATTAGATAGAGGAAAAAAATCTTTGCATCAAATATCTCTACATCTGATATAAAAAGCTACATAGGAAAGTGACATAAATATTTAAGATCAAAAGTCATTCCTCAGTAGATGATTGGTAATAAAACATAGGTACAGGTAATGAAACATAACTCTTTTCTCTCAGGAGAAATGCAGGAAAGTAAAGGCTACAAGGAGTAAAATGTTGCAGAGAAAGTCAGAAGCTCAACATGTTAGCTGATTATATTTAACTTTTGCCTTTCTTTGTTACAAAGGAGTCAAGTCTTAGGCTAAGGGGTGGGAAAACTTTCTTTACATCAGAAATGACTGATGTAAAAATAAAATGCATCAACAGAACTTACTTAAAAAAAAAAAAGCAGAGATGGAGAAAAACAATTACCTAAGAATTACCAAAATGAAGCCTGATAGACTTTTGAGAAAAGCATCTCAGATTTGGAAATAATTTATATTTTGTCTTTTAAACTTTGTCCATTGTGAAATTTTCCTGCTTCAGGTCATAAAGAATCTTCTTAGGGCTGTAATCACATGTTTTTTCAGTGACTAATATACTTTCTGGATTTACTTCTTTCATTTCTGGTCAAAAGCCATTTGAAAATGCTTACAGTCTGAATCATTTCACCAAGTTTGTTTTGTTTTCTCATTTTAGTGAGGCAACTGGGATTAAGTGACTTGCCCAGAGTCACACAGCTAGTAAGTGTCAAGTGCCTGAGGCCAGATTTGAACTCAGGTCCTCCTGACTCCAGGGCCAGCGCTATATTCAGTCTGCCATTTAGCTGCCCCTATTTCACCAAATTTTTAAAAGACAATATTTACTTTAAAGCATTTTTAAGTGCAGAGAAGGAACTTGTAAGTGAAGAAGGCAGGGAACAGATACATCTATTTTGTTTATGTTAAGCCAACAACACTCCCCTTTTGCTAGCACACTAAACTCATTTCAGGTAAGCTGAGTACTCTGGGACTCAATTATGATTTTCAATATCCCCAAGAATGAACTGATTTCTTCAAAGGTAACTTCTGACAGCCACCAAAAAACAAACATGGTAGTTCAGCTCAGATGACAGCCTCCAAGCATAAAGTGTCAATGACCATTTAATTGCCAACTCTGATGGCCTTTTTCAGTGCTTATTCTTCTTGACCTCTCTGCTGCATTTGACACCTGGATACTTCTTTGCCATATTTTTCTGTTCTCTTCCTGTCTATTCTTTCCTCATTTTCCTTAGGTGGTTCTTCATCTATAGCACACCCCTAACTATGGGTGGTCTCTAAGACTTTGTCCTGGGCCCTCTTCTCTCTCTACATTCTCTGATGACTTCCATCAGTTCACCTCCTAGACTTACCTAATCAGCTGAAGTTTCTCCCCTGAGCTTCAGGTCTTCATCTCCAACTGCTTATTGGCCAATTCCACTGTGATGTCCTGAAGATATTTCAAAGTGCCCAAAACAGAACTCATTATCTTTCCCCACAACCCTATGCCTCTTCCAAATTTTCACATTTCTGCTGAAGCCACCATCATTTTTTTTTGTCTCACATGTTAATGAACTCAACTCCTTGCTTTCATCTCATGTATCCAATCAGCTGCCAGCTCTTACCATTTCTACTTCCACATTATCTCATACATATGATTTTTTTTCCTCTTTAACACTATCCATTACCTTAGTTCAGGCCCTCATAACCTCTTAAGATTTTGGCAACCTTCAAACTGGTCTTCCTGCCTCAAGCATCTCCACACTCCAGCCCATCCTCACAAATAAATAAATTTTATTTAAAATAAACTAATTTTCCTTAGGCACAAATTTGACCAAGTCACTCTCTTCCTCCATTTACTGCAGTAGCTCCTTGATGGCCTCTGAGATAAAATGTAAAAATGCCTCTGCTTCACTTGTAAGGCCCTTCACAACCTAACCCCAATTTGTCTTTTCAGTCTCAATGTGCTATTATTTCCTCTCTCATATTCTAATGGTCCACCCAAATTGTACTGCTTTCTGTTTGTCACACATAGAACTCCACTGTTTGTCTGTGCCTTTCCACCGGCCATTTCCCATGCCTAAAATTAATTCCCTCTTCACCCCTGCCTCATAGAATCTGTTTTCTTTTAAGACATAGTCTAAGTACCACTTTCTACATGAAACTTTTCTTTCCCTCAATAACTTATTTAACCACCTTGGCTTTATTAGTATTCTCTTTATGTTTATTCTCTATATACTTACATATGTATTTGTTGTTTCCCCTGTTAGAACATAAGCTCCTTGAGAGTAGGGATTATTTTATTGCTTTTATTTTTAACCCTAGAACTTAAAATGAAGTGGGTTCTTAATAAACATTTGCTGATAGACAAACCCAAATAAGAAAAACAATTTTTGGCATGATGAACTGGAAAGAGTGCAAGATTTGTAGTCGCTTCTGCTTCTGGCCACACTAATCCAGGTTCTGTGCCGTGTGGAACAATCACAAGGCTCATAAGACCTGAGAATCCCTGTGTTGTGGTCTAGCCGTTTGTAGTTTTCACTTAAAAAACTTTACCCCTCGTGATGGAAAATGCTATTCACAAAGAAGAAAGAACTATGGAGTCTGAACGCAGATCGAAGCATACTATTGGCTATTTTTTTCCTTTTGTTGTGTTTTGTTTCCTCTTTATGGTGGTTCCTCCTATTGGTTCTAATTCTTACTTATAACATCACTAACATGAAAATATGTTTAATAGGAATGTATATGTATAGCCTATATTCAGATTGCACGCCTTCCTGGGGAAGGAGTTGGGGAGTGAGGGGGAGAAAAATTTAAAGCTCAAAAGCTTATAGAAGTGATTGTTGATAATTCAAAATAAATTAATTTTTAAAAAAAACCTTACCCCTGCCCTAAGCAGGTGAGACCCCCTTCTCAGGAAGGAGGACTTTGCTTACAAGCTGTTTCCCTCACTTTGAAATTAAACTTCTGTTTTATTCTTGAATCTCCTGTCTCTGGACTGCTCTGTTTGGCTCCAGCCATCCACAGGTTTGGTCCAGTTGACACTGTGAAATGATAGGCTTAACCTCTGTGATCTCTAAGGTCCTTCTATAATCCTTGCTCTAAAAAGAATCTATGTCTAATTTAAAGTTTGTTTACAATAGCAGTGTCAAACTCAAATACAAATGGGGTAAAAAAGCCCTACATTAGGATCCCTGAGTTCCATATATTGACTTAGAAAACCTTATAGTAACATTATTACTATAAGATTATACTATGTTAAAGTACACTATATTGTAAGGTTATACTATGTTAAAATAAAGTATTTTATTTCATTAAATACTTTCCAGTCACATATTAATCTGGTTCAGGCCACACTGGGTGCTAAGCAATGCTGCAGGTTGCAATGGGTTATTTGACACCTCTGGTTTACAAGATTATTGATCTGAACTAATGACAAATAGTGCACTCTAGATAAGATTTTTGTAGATAGAGTAAAAGAACTAAAAGCAATCATGGCTGATTTAAAGACTCTCTATTTAGGTATTTTTGAAATTGTTACTACATTAGCATATGAAAAAAGTAAAACTGATAAAATGCATGGGATGTGATCAGTTACATGTGAAACTGAGAATCCTTTGCTTTGAGTAGATTTCCATTCCAGTTAGGTTATTTTCAGGTCCAATAGCAGCACCAATAATCCCAAACAGCCAATAGTTTATACAGCAAATGGGGCATGTAAGAATGTTAAATATTAATACTGATCTTTAAAAAAAAAATTCTCTCTCTCAAAGGACTCACTGATGTAGATATTCTACTCTACTGACAGAAATCATACCCTATCCATGCCTTCTCATCTTCCTTGATTTTCATCCATGTCTCTCTGTCAATCTTACAAAAAGAAAAGCCATTCAACTAGGTAGAGGCCTTCTTATGCTTATAGATTAGAAGGGGAGGGGCTATAGAAGTTGAGTCCAACCTCTTCATTTTACAAATGAAGAAACTGAGGCCCAGAGAGGCTAAATGACTCCAAGCTCACACATAGGTACTAACTTGAAAATCTGGGATTTGAACCTAGGTCCTGTGACTCTAAGTCCCATGCCCTTTCCATTGTACCATTCATGGACTCTTAAAATCTACCCCTCTTCCAAACTTTCCTATTAATGTCAACGGCATCACTATCTTTCCTTTTGCCCAGTTCCATAACTCCAGTGTCAACCTCACTTCTCACTCTCCTCACACATGCATCACTTGCCAAATCTCATTTCTCTACAACCCCTCTTGCATCTTCTCTTCGCTGAGTAAAGCACCAAGGTTGTCTATCTGTCATGCTTTGATCATTTAGGTTCCCTACCTATAATAGCCATACAACTCTGATAATATTTTTATGCTATTCTCCATAACTTGCACATCCAAATGATTTTTGTTCTAATGTTCTGCCATCACTCAAAAGTATTTCTGGACCTTCTCAGAGTCCATGAGGTATAGCATAATCTCCTGAATGTACATAATGGCATTCAGTCTTGGTAAAATAATTTTGAGTCAACCACTTTCCTTTTGTGGCTCAACTGGTTCTGAAAAATTGTTTCAGAAATGGTAGCATCATTGGGTAATGTGAAAAGATAACCTGTGATTTTGTCAATGTGGAAACTTCATACACTGAAATAGATTGGGAATCATTTGTGACTTATAGACTTAAGGAGTTTCTGGGACACTAAGAGGTTAATTGACATGCTAATGGTCACAGAGCTAGTATGTGCTGCTGAATGGAGCCAGAGAAAGTCCTGCAGCTGTGCTGACTGGATTCACTACAAATGTATGTTATCTAATCTCAACTAAGTCCCCATTGTAGGATCTGGAATCTTCCCAAGTGATTTTATATTACACTTTTAACATGCATTTTCAGCCTTCCCTTCATTCCTTAAGCCTCAAACAACATCCCTTCTAACATGCTCTTAGCTGAGACTCTTCCTTCAGATTTTTCTGGAAAAAAAAATTCAGACTCACTAGCAAAAAACTCCCTTTTCTCCTCACAATCCCCTGAGATAATAACCCTATTATCTCCTCCTCTAGTCCAGTCTCTAACGAAGAGGTGGCCCTTCTCACTAAGATCAACTCTACATTCACCCTTGACTCCATCCCCTCTTCTTCTCCAGCAAACTGCCCCCACTATCATTCCCCTCTCTAATATGCAATCTTTCCCCATCTATTAGTTCCTTCCTTCCTTATGGCTTACCAACATCTCAAGTCTCTCCCATCCTCAAAAAATTCTCACTAGACTCTCCCTATCATCCTTTATCTCTATTCTTTTCCTCAGCTAAACTCCCTGTAAAAACAGTATTTCACATGGTACCTCTACTTCCTCTCTCCTCACTTTCTTGACCTCCTGAAATCTGGCTTCTGATCTCATCATTCAACTGAAACTGCTCTCTCAAAATTACCAAAGATCTCCTCGTGGCCAAATCTAATGGTCTTTTCTCAATTCTGATCCTCCTTGACTTCTCTTCAATCTTTGACACTTGATCATCCTCTTCTCCTAGATAGTCTCTTTTCTCTAGGTTTTTGGGAGACATTACTATCTCAAGCACTACCCAATCTCTCTCCTAAGTTCCAGTCCTGCATAACCAATTTCCTTAAACATTTCAAATTAGACATGTTATAGGCACATCAAACTCAACATGTACAAGACAAAACTTATTATCTTCCCTCAAAACCCACCCCCTCTTCCACACTTCCCTATTGTCAAAGGCACCACCATCCTTGTCACCCTATTTTATAACTTCAGCGAACTCCTCACTCACCTCAGATATGCATCACTTGCCAAATCTTGTTTCTCTATAACTTCTCCTGCATCCACTCTGCTTTCTCCATTCATATAACCACAAACTACATTCAGGCCCTCATCTCTGCTAGACTAGTGCAATAGCCTTCTATTTGGTCTCCCGGCCTCAGACCTCTTCCCCATTCCAATCCATCTTCCACATATTTGATAAAGTGATTTTCCAAAAGCATGGTCTACTCATGTCAAACCCCACCCCCTCAATAAACTCCAGTGGTTGCCTATTGTTTCAAGCATCAAACATAAACTCCTCTGCTTAACATTTAAAAAGCTGTGCAATTCAGCCCCAGCTCCTTCCTACCTTTATACCTTACTGCCCTCTCTGCTCTTCAATCCCACCATGCTAACCTACTTGCTGTTTACACACACAATACTCCATCTTCTGTCTCCTGGCCTTTACACTGGCTGTCTCTCACACCTAGAATTCACTCCTTCCTCACCTAAGTACCACTTGGTTTCCTTTAAGACTCAGTCTAAGCACCATCTTCATGAGGCCTTTCCTGATCCTTCCAGCTGCTACTGCAAGCCCTCCAAAACTACCTTGTATTCATTTTGTGGGTATTCTCTATGTATCCATATGTACATATAGGTGAGTATATATACACACAGATTCCTTGAGGGTGGGGACTATTTTACTTTTTTCTTTGTATTCCCAGTAAGTTTAATAGTAACTGCTTAGTAAATGTATGCAGATTGACTGTTCTTTCAGAACTCCTTACTCCAAGGCTGGCCGTTTATCCACTATGCTACAATGCTTCTCAACACATTTATAAAGAAACAAAAAAAGTCAACGGAAATTTAGGCTGCATTAAGAAAGCGACAGTAATCCAAGACTAGGAAGTCCCAATATTCTATGCCATAGTGCCACTACATCTAGAGCACTGCATTTCATTACAAGTACCACATTTTAGAAGGCTGGAGAGCATTCAGAGATGGGCAGAAGAACAATTAAGGGGGTGCAGCTAGATGGTGCAGTGGATAGAGCACTGGTCTTGGAATTAGGAGAACCTGAGTTCAAATACAGCCTCAGACACATGATACTTACTAGCTGTGTGACCCTGTGCAAGTCACTTAACCCTGACTGCCTTGCCAAAAAAAAATAATAATAATGAAGGGCCTCAGGATCATACCACACAAGAGCTGTTTGAAGAAACAATATATATTTAGCTTGGAGAAGGCTTAATGGGAGCAAGATAGCTGGCCTAGAGAAGAATAAGACCAGCTGCTTTTGTTTCTTGGGCAGAACTAGGAGCAAGGGGTGAAAATTTGCAGTTAGATTTAGGAACAATGTATAAGGAAAAACTTCCTAACAATTAGAACTATCCAAAAGTCGGGGGTATATGGTGTGTTAAGGGAAGACTAACACCTCTGGTGTGAGGTTAGTCCAGCCCTTTTCTGGGCTGTTCATCCATGTCTGATGTCCAACCAGTCACCCACTCTCACCTGTGGCTCCAAGAAGCTGTAGCATGTATAGCTGCCACACCCTGATAAAACCATCTTGGCAGACAGGCTACACCAGGCTGAGGGTAACCTACAGGCCTCAAACTCACCAGTGAGTTTGGTCAGACATCAAAGATGACAAAGTCATCCACTGCATCCTGGGCCATCACCAGTCATCCTGACTTATGTCTTGCCTCTGGATTTCAGTGACTCTGGAAGAGTGAGACTAACAACTCTGCCTCACTTAAATCCAATTCATATGCAAGTCAAGACATCGCCCTGTGAAGTTATTGGTCCTCTTCAAAAATGAAGGACAAACAACATCCAAAAGTGGAATGGGCTGACTCAAGAGGTGGGAAATGTCCCCTCACTGAAGCAAAAGACAGGTGACCAATTAGTGAGGATGTCATTGAAGAGACTCTTGTTAATTTTGGACAAGATGGTATCTAATGTCCCTTCCAAATTTTTATCCTTCCTTCCTCCCTCCTTCCTTTTCCCTCTGTCCACATGGGGAATCACACCCCTACATGTGAGCGCTCTACCTAAAGGAATATAAATTTTGATTACTGAAACCTTACCAAGATATCTTGGGGTTTGGGGGCTAGATTTTTTCCTACTTATTTATTCCATTATTTTAAAAACTGGGACAACTCTTTTGTCCCATGTAGTTTCATTTATGATTTCTTGAAATAGAGCTCAGGAAAACCATGCTTTGATAAAATCCATTGGGATTCAAATGGAGCTACTTGACCATACCTTAAACCCAAATCACTCCCGCTCTGACTTGCCAATAATAGGTCCCAGACAAGCCTCACTTGGTTGTTTGGGTTGTGATGAGTCAGTGAGTATAAATAGCAATTGTTTCTGTTCTGGCCAGCAACCTTGAAGGTCTTCCCTCCTAGTCTGATTTTTTTTTTTTGGCATAGGCAAACTAGGCCATCTATTTTTTTAAAAATTATTTTATGTGAGGCAATTGGGGTTAAGTGACTTGCCCAGTCACACAGCAAGTGAGTGTTGTGTCTGAGGCTGGATTTGAACTCAGGTCCTCCTGACTCCGGGGCTGGTGCTCTATCCACTAGCTGCCCCCTAAACTAAGCCATCTTTTGCCTCATTTCTTACCTATCCTTAAATAATTGAATGGGTGTTGCCTCAGATAAACTGGTACCTGGGAAAGACCTTAGCTGAAAAAAGACCAAGGTCTCCCACTGCATCTGGGGTCATTGCCAGTCATTCTAACCTATTCTTGCCACTGGACTCTGGTGACTCTGGAGGACAGAGTGAGGCTGATGACTTTGCACAGCCCTGCCTCACTTAAATCCAAATCACTTGCAAGTCAAAATATCACCACCCTGATATCCTTGGTCCTTGTTGAGAACAGACAAACAACAACAATGTTCCTAATAACATTTGCTTAGGGATATATTAAAATAATTTAGATTCCCTAAGCACACAACAAATTAAAGACAAGTAGTCTAGAAGAGCATCCTTATTACTGTATACTTCTGGCTGCAAATCAAAGTCTAACTGAAGTAAAGGTAGAAGATAGCAATCATTCTTAAAGTTCTCTCCCAAATCTCCCCTTAACAATTTCAGTGACAATTCAATCTCTCAAAGTTAAGAAAAAAGCTAACATTTACTCAAACCTATTCTCTT
Organism: Phascolarctos cinereus; assembly: GCF_003287225.1. NCBI lineage: Eukaryota > Metazoa > Chordata > Mammalia > Diprotodontia > Phascolarctidae > Phascolarctos > Phascolarctos cinereus. Next base: position 285,452,644 of record NW_027555847.1, on the reverse strand, counting down.
ATTTGTAGGTAGGGTTAAGTACAAATTTCCTAGTTTGTAAGTAGGAGAAAAAGACTTCTCCATATGGATTTGAAGTGTTTTAACTTCTAGAGGAGAAAAGACAGGCTCTGTGAGCATCATCTGGCAAAATGTGTATGGTCAATAAATATTACAGGACCACAGAATTTAGGGCTGGAAGAGGCCTTAGAGATCATTTAGTCTAAGATCCCTCATTTTATATTTGAAGAAAGTGGGACCCACAGAGGAAATTAAGTAGCAAAGCCAAGATTCCAATGAAGATCTTCAGACTTCAAATCCAATAGTCTTCCCTGGCCATCATATGAGCATCTTTGAAAGGAAATTAGAATAAACCTTAAACATTCTTCAGTAACCAATGTCTACCTTCCCTAATTAGAATACTTAGGAGTCTGTGAGATTCCAGAGATAACTGTAAAATTTTTCCTAAACACTAAAGCCTTTCCCCATGATGAAAAAGTTGTTTCCTCTCCCCATCTTCCTTACTCATCCATGATACAGATACCCAAAATTATATGGGTCTGAGCAGAAAAACAACAGGTTAGAGAGATGGTGCTGATCTCCTCCATAACAATGTAAACTGATTCCAACATAGACTGACGGAGAAATCTACAAACCAAAAGTCAAGAAAGATTCAGTTCCTTCCTTCCACCCATACCTACTCCCTCTCATGTCTTACTCCTCTGAGCTACATATCCTTTCCCTTTTCTGGGGACACTGGCTAGGAGGAAAGTTGGACAGGGGTAGAGAGAAGGTGCAGGGGGGTTAGAAGAGCTAGGAGGGAAGGAAGAAGGGAGGAAAACAAGAAAGAGGGAAGAAAAAGGGAAGATGAACAGGAGAAAAGATGAGAAGGGTAAAGAGGGAGAAAGAAGGAAATGAAGAAAAGGCAAGAAGGGAGGAAAACAAGCAGGGAGAGAAGAAAAGGGGAGGGTGAATAGGAGAAAGGACAGGAATGGAGAATGGGGGAAGGGGGTAAAGGAAGGAAAGAAGAAAATGGAAAAAAGGGGAGAAAGAAGAGGGAAAGGAATATAGGGGAAAGGGAAAGGAATGGAAAACAGGGGGGAAGGAGAGAAAGAAAGGGAGAAATGGGAGGAAGAGAGGAGTAAAAGAAAGAAAAGTTAAAAGAAGTGAGAGAAGGGGTGAAGCATGTGGGCGCCCAGCCATCCCGCTCACCCCGCCTCGCCCCCGGGTCTGAAGCGAGGGTCCGGCACCCCGGCGCCAGGCGGCCGGGGGTGGGTCCGTCCAGCAGTCAGGGGCTCCCCAAAGGGGCGCGGGGGGGGGGCTGGTCGGTGAGGAGGCTAAGTCCGGCAGAGAAGGCTCGGGGATCCGCCTCCCGGGCTGGATCCAAGGCTGCCCCAGCTGCCGCATGCCCCTCGGTCCCAGCCACCCGCACCACTGCCGTGGCCAAGGTTGTTCAGGCGCAGAGACCGCACTCGGGCCACACGACACCCTTCCCTATCCGCCTCCCCTCTGTTTCCTAGGCTCTGAGTGCGGCCCTATCATGTGATCAGCAAAGGGGGCGGGGCGGGGCAAGAGAGAGGGAGGGTGTTGGGATGCTGGATGCAACAGCGCCAAGGCAACAGGAAAGGGTCTCCTCCTTGCCCCGGTCTCTCTTCTCTTATGTGATTGGCTGAAGAAATTGCCCCATGGCTGCTGGGAAACCTCTTAAGTGTTGGAAGGCCAGGGAAGCCCCAAGGCCTATTGGGAGTCGTAGTGTACAGTGTAGACCGAGGTAATAACTTCTCTTCAGTTTCTCAACTGCACTAGACTCAGAACGGGGTCTGCTGGGAAATGTAGTTCAGAAAGCCAAGATTTCCTTGAGATTTTTCCTCTTTTCGTTCCAAAGGAGGAAAAACCCACAATAAAAATTTCCTTCTTGGGTCTTTGCGACAAGCCCTTATGAGTATTACAATATCAACAGCAATGAGACAGAACTAGCACAGAGGGGCTTATTAGAGAAGGCAATGTATCCATCCATCCTTCATACTACTGACCAGGTACTGTGCTAAGCACCAGAGATATCAAGACAGTCTGGGACCTTAAGTAGCTTACTTTCTAATTGGAGAGACAACATGATTTTACAGGTATATAAAAGACATAGACAAATCAAATACAATGTGATCTTGGAGGGGAAACCAGCTGAGGGGACCAGGAAAAGCTTCCTGTAGTAGATGATGCTTGAACTGAAATTTGTAGGAAACCAGGAATTCCAGGAGTCTGAGGTAAAGAGGTAATATATTCCAGGCATGGAGGACAGTTAATGCAAAGGCATGGAGATGAGATATGAAGCATCCAGACAAGATGTCACAACTAGGAGTGTCAGTAAATGTGAATGAGATCACACAGCCTCCATGAATCCCAGAGAATAAAGCTAGGCCAGTGTCCAGCCAAATGAGAGGAAAAAAGGCAAGATGTGAAGTCTGAGTAGTCAGAAGTCTGCGGTTATTGTTAAAAGTCTAGACTGGGTAAAAGAATACAGGTTGCTGGGAAATCCAAATATAGAAATAAGGGCAGAGGGGCAGGTAGGTGACACAGTGACTAGAGCACCGGCTCCGGAGTCAGGAGGACCTAAGTTCAAATCCAGCCTCAGATACTTGACACTAGCTATGTGACCCTGGGCAAGTCATTTAACCCCAATTGCCAAGGAAGGAAGGAAGGAAAGAAAGAAAGAAAGAAAGAAAGAAAGGAAGAAAGGAAGAAAGGAAGAAAGAAGGAGAAAGAAGGAAGGAAGGAAGGAAGGAAGGAAGAAGAAAGACTACAGGCTCAGACCTGACAGGAGAACACTTGAGGAAGTGTAGTCTAAATGGTCAGGCAAGACCCAGGAAAATCATCAAAGCAACACACTGGAATATGACTACTGATCCTACAACTGGGACTAGTTGCCTTCTGTCCTGTCTGTAACAGGGTCTTAAAGAATATGGCTAGCAGAGGGCAAAATTCTCAGGTGCTCAGTTGAAACAGTTTTTTGTTCTTATGTTACTGAAGGATGAAAAAGAGGCTCTTTTCTCGTTAGTGCCTAGAAGGTATGTTGTAGCATCCTCTTGGACTCAGAGTGGAAAATCAAATTATGTAAGTTCCTATTTTGGGGATACTGAATAAATCTTAGACAGTACATCGAATGTAATCATGGAGATAACTTGGTTCAATGAAAGTATTTATATAGTGTATACTATGTGCCAGGTACTGTGTTAAGTGCTTTATCTGAAACTGAGGCAAAGAGAAGGTAATTGACTTGCCCAGGGTCACACAGTTTGAGGTCAAATTTGAACTCAGGTCTTCCTGACTCCAGACCCAGAACTATGTCCACTGCACTGCCTTACTCTCCTTCACACATTCTGCTGTAGCACCTGAGACCCCAAGAATAAGCTTCCCAGGTTCAAGATAACTCTGTGGGTCCAAATCCATTCAAAACCATCGCTCACAAGCATTCACTGATGAATTTACTTCCTCTCAAGTCAGTCAGAGGACACAATTAGTTCAAAGAAAATGTATTTAATGAAATAGCATAGTAGAAAAATTTTCAAGAGAACATTTCTCCTACAAATCTTTGGCATATTCTCCCCAGAATACATGATAGAATCTGGCCACTCCTGTTGGAAGCAACAGCTGGCAATGCTTGCTGTGAGCAAGTGGAAACCAGCAAGGGAAGAACCTGACTGTGCCTAGGAATTTACCTCACACATACGGAGACAATCTCAGGGACATATCACACATACATTTATCTAGGTTTCCTGGGTGAAGCCTATGAAGCCAAGACAATGAGAAAGTGAGAGAATCCTCCAAATTTTACTGGGACTTTCATATTATGAGAATTTCTCACACAAGGGTTTTAATAGATAATGAAAGATGGAAGGTCAATCACATGTAATAAGATTTTCCTGTTCTGGTATTTCTTTTTTGGGAAGAGGTAATGAAGTTAATATATATTTTTTGAACACTGAGTTAGCTGGTTACCAAAACTACATGGGATTAGTGACTTCAGTGATCTTTTGGGCATTAGTAAATCCCATGAGACATTTTGGAGCGAAATGATGTTGTCTAAAGAGTTTTAGGAATTTAATAGAGTAAATAATTTTCAGCAATTTTCCTTTTTTTCTTCATTTCTCGTGAAGTAATTTTTTTTATATTTGATATTGGTCATTTGATTTTTCCTTTTAAGAAATTTAAAATTAGTTGATTTAATTAATTTGATTGGTTTTAAATAAGCTTTTATTTCACTTATTTCTTTTAATTTTATTAATTTCTTCTGTCAGAATTTCTCTTTTGATGTTTAATTAGAGTTTTTAATTATTTTCTAGGTTTTTTTAAAAGTTGCATGTTAAATTCATACTTCTGTTTTTTCTCACGTGTAGATAAAAGTGTCTAAATATATTAATTTTCCCTAAAGGACTATCTTGATTGCATCACAAAAATTGTACTGCGTTATCCCCATGGAAATGATCTATTGTTTCTATGATTTGTTCTTTGACCAGCTAATTCTGTAAGATTAAGTTGTGTAGTCTCCAATTAATTTTTTAATTTAAGACTCAGGTCTTAGTAGACTCTTTCTCTGAATCCTGAAGACAAGATGATTCTGAGAGAAGACTTGGATCATTTCCACCTATTAAAATATAAACATTTTATCCTTATTTATGCTGTTCCAATTGCTTATCCATACTTAACTTTTCATGTTTTCTTGACTCACATTTCTATTTCAAAGTCTCTAATTAGTTTTTGCCTTTTCACCAGAATGCTTGGGGGTCCTTAATTACATTAAAGGTTCTTTCTTTCCCCTGTAAAATTATATTGTTTTTCTTTTTTGTAAGACTATTTCTTTTGCTTTTTATAATATTGAATACCAAGCTATCTGCCCCTTTAAAATGATGGCTGCTAAATCTTATGTGACCTTGACTATGGCTCTCAGTGCTTGCACTTTTTCTGCCTGTTTGCAGTAGTGTTTTTCCCTTAACCTAGAAGCTTTAGACTGTAGATATGACATTCCTAGGAATTGCATTTTAGGATTTCTTTAAAGAGTTGGCTGGTGGATTCTTCTTATTTTCTGCTTTGCCCTTAGGTTCTATAAATATGGGCAGTTTTCTATCATAACATCATGAAATATATCTAGGCTCTTTTTTGGTCATGGCTTTTAGGTAGTCCAATGATTTTTAAATGTTTTGTCTTTGATTTTATTTATAGGTTATTTTTTTTAATAGCTATCTTTATTCTTCCCTGTCTCCTCCTCTTTCTTCTCTCCTTTCTCTTCTTCCCTTTTCTCCTTCTCTTCCTTCTTTTTTTAAATATAAATTTATTTATTTTTAGTTTTCAACATTCACTCCCACAAGTTTTTGAATTCTAAATTTTCACCCCATCTCCCCCCTTCCCCCACCCCAAGATGGCATGCATTCTGAATATCCCTTCCCCTAGTCTGTCCTCTCCTCTCTATCTCTCTCCTTCTCTTATCCCCTTCCCCTTCTATTTTCCTATAGGGCAGGATAGACTTCTGTACCCCATTTCCTGTATTTCTTATTTCCCAGTAGCATGTGAAAACATTTTTTTAAACATATGTTTTTAAAACTTTAGGTTTCAAATTTTCTCTTCCTCCCTCCCCCCACCCACCCTCATTGAAAAGGCAAGCAACTCAATATAGGTTATACATGTGCAGTTATGCAAAACACGTCCATAGTAGACATGTTGTGAAAAACTAACTCTATTTCCCTTAATCCTATCCTGCCCTCCCATTTATTCTATTCTTTCTTTTGACCCTGTCCCTCCTCAGAAGTATTTACTTCTGATTACCCCTTTCCCAATCTGCCCTCCTCTCTATCATCCCCCTGCTCTCTTGTCCCCTTCTCCCCCTATTTTCCTGTAGGGTAAGACAGATTTCCATACCCAATTGAATGTGTATGTTATTCCCTCCTTAAGCCAAATCCTATGAGAATAAGATTCACTCATTCCCTCTCACCTTCCCCCATTTCCCCTCCACTGCAAGAGACTTTTCTTTTCTGTTTTTTTTTGTGAGATAATTTACCCCATTCTACCTCTCCCTTTCTTCTTCTCTGAGTATAATCCTCTCTCATCCCTTAATTTTATTCTCCAGATATGACCCCTTAATCTTCAACTCACCCTGTGCCCTCTATCTATCTATCTATCTACATACATACACATATAGAATTTTTTTCCTCCAACTACCCTAATACTGACAAAGGTCTCATGAGTTATAAATATCATCTTTCCATGCAGGAATGTAAACAGTTCAATCTTAATAAGTCTCTTATGATTTCTCTTTCCTGTTTACCTCTTCATGTTCCACTTGAGTCCTGTATTTGAAAGTCAAATTTTCTATTCAGCTCTGGTCTTTTCATCAAGAATGCTTGAAAGTCCTCTATTTCACTGAATGACCATTTTTTCCCCTGAAGGATTATACTCAGTTTTGCTGGGTAGGTGATTCTTGGTTGTAATCCTATCTCCTTTGCCCTCCGGAATATTATATTCCATGCCCTGGTCCTTTAATGTAGAAGCTGCTAAATCTTGTGTTATCCTGATTGTGTTTCCACAGTACTTGAACTGTTTCCTTCTGGCAGCTTGTAATATTTTCTCCTTGACCTGGGAACTCTGGAATTTGGCTATAATATTCCTAGGAGTTTTCCTTTGGGGATCTCTTTCAGGAGGAGATCTGTGGATTCTTTCAATTTCTATTTTGCCCTCTGGTTCTAATATATCAGGGCAGTTTTCCTTGATAATTTCTTGAAAGATGATGTCTAGGCTCTTTTTTTGATCATGGCTTTCAGATAGTCCAATAATTTTTAAATTCTCTCTCCTGGATCTATTTTCCAGGTCAGTTTTTTTCCAATGAGATATTTCACATTTTCTTTTTTTTCATTCTTTTGGATTTGTTCTACTGTGTCTTGATTTCTCATAAAGTCACTATCTTCCAATTGCTCTATTCTAATTTTTAAGGAAGTATTTTCTTCAGTAAGCTTTTGGACTTCCTTTTCCATTTGGCCAATTTTCTTTTTAGGGCATTTTCTCCTCATTGGCTTTTTGGACTCTTGCCATTTTTGCATTTGGGTTAGGCTATTTTTTAAGGTGTTATTTTCTTCAGTATTTTTTGGGGGTCTCCTTTAGCAAGCTGTTGACTTGTTTTTCGTGATTTTCTTGCATCACTCTCATTTCTCTTCCCACTTTTTCCTCTACTTCCCTTACTTGCTTCTCAAAATCCCTTTTGAGCTCTTCCAAGGCCTGCGACTGATTCATATTTTTCTTGGAGGCTTTGGATGTAGGAGCTTTGATTTTGTTGTCTTCTTCTGGTTGTATATTTTGATCTTCTTTTCACCAAAGTAAGATAATATAGTCTGACTCTTTTTGCACTGCTTGCTCATGATCCCAGCCAATTACTTGAGTTTTAAACTCTTTGTTAAGGTAAGAGTCTGCTTCCGATGTGGAGAGTGTACTGTCCCAAGCTTCAGGGGTTTGTGTAGCTGTTTTCAGAGATTCTTGTAGGGACCTGTAAATTTTGAGTTCTTCCAAGGTGGTATGATAAGGGACGAGGTGTTTACTCCTTTCCTGGCCTGTGACCACAAGTATTCCTTTCTGTTCTGTAACTATGAGGAGGGGTTTCCTCCTCACCCCAGCACTGCCGGCCAGAACTGTGATCCAGATCCAAACGCAGGCAAAGCAAGAGATTCCTGCCTCAGCACTGGCAAAGAGATCCCTGCAATCCCTCTCTGATCAGCCACTGGATTCCCCCTCAGTCTGTGGGCTGGAAGCTCGGGAAGCAGCTCCCCCCCCCCCGGCCGCGCTCTCTTGGGGAATGGAGCTGAAACCCCACCTTCCTGTCTCAGCACCAACAGAAACAGACTTTTCCCACTGACCTTCTAAGTTGTCTTTGGCATTGGTGGATTGAGGAGTCTGGAAACCTCCACAGCTGCCCGAGATTCAGTCCTCTGAGGCCTGCTCCAGGTTCCCTGCGGCCAGCGTGCTGCGCTGCGCTGCACTCCCAGCCCGGTGCGATACACCTTTCTGATCAGTCATCCAGGTTGTCTTGGGCTAGAAATTTGTTTCACTCTGTCTTTTTGTGGGTTCTGCTGCTTCAGAATTTGTTTAGAGCCATTTTTTATGAGTATTTGGAGGGGTTTGGAGGACAGCTCAAGCAAATCACTGCTTTCACTCCGCCATCCTGGCTCCGCCCCCCTTCTTCTTTTTGTTGAGTTTATTTTGAAATTTCTTATCTCATGGAGTCATTAACTCAGAGGGTTTTTTTTCTTTTTTTCTTCTTCCTTAGGCAATTGGGGTTAAGTGACTTGGCCAGGGTCACACAGCTAGTAAGTGTCAAGTGTTTGGTCTGAGACCGATTTGAATTCAGGTCCTCCTGACTTCAGGGCCAGTGCTCTATCCACTGCGCCACCTAGCTGCCCCTAACTCTTAGGTTTTTAGGCTTTTTTGTGTCATGGACCCCTTTGGCAGTCTGATGAATCCTATAAACCCCTGTTCAGAATAATATTTTTAAATGCATAAAATACATAGAATTACAAATTAAATCAGTAATATTGAAATACAATTGTAGAAATATTTTAAAATACGTACACGAAACCCAGGTTAAGAATCCCTGCATTAATTTCTATTTTGTCCATTCTGATTTTTAATGATTCTGTTATTTGCATAAGATTTTCCACCTCTAGTGCTATGCTCCAAATTATCCTTGCAAATCCTTCCTCCAAAGGTGTCATTTCTTTTCTAATTTGCTCCTCTAAAGCTCTTTACATTTATAAAATCATTTAAATTATTTAACTCTTGCTTCACTTATTCCAGAAATAGTAGTTGACCTGGTATTTGAGTTGTGTTTTCTTTGAGGATTTGCATGTAGATGTTTTGGAGTCGTTCTCTTCTTGGATTTGTGTTTTGAGTGCACTTATCTTCATAATAGCTCTTTATTGTTGAAGTCATTTTGTTTATTCATTCTTAAATCACCTACTGAATTGGGTCTTTCAGTTAAGGATCAGCTGGGCACATTTCTGGAGGGCGTATCTGGACCCCCTTTGGTTTTAATTTGTATTCCCTGGAATCATGCCACTGTTTCCTTTCTTCCTATTTAGTGATGTGTTCTTCAAGAATCTCAGAGGTAGCTTAGGCAGGGACCTGTAAACTTTCAGCACATTCAAAGTGGTCTTATATAGGACTGTCTGATTGTTACTCAGCTGGTCTGAACTTTTCAAGCTCCTGATTCCAGTCTGGACCTCAGTGACAGCCCCAAACTAAATGATTAGCTCCCCTAGTTGGAGCTCTGGAAGCAACTTGTTCTGAGCTCCTTTTCATAGTCAAGCAACGACAAACCTCAGACTAGGCTGGAAGACAGAATCAGATATTGTGCTCTCACATCATAGCCATACACTGGCGTCTCACCTCTGCTGTGGTTCCTTTCTTTTATTCAATTAGGATTTTAAAAAATATAGACATACAAATGTTACCATGTGATGATTCACAACAAGACTTTCTGAAAAAATAAGTTTCAGTAATGTAAACATATAAAATAAATATCTATCTCTGATAAGAACAATAAAAAAGACTATTTACAATAATCCTATGTAAGGTAAATCACTGCTTGCTTCTCACATGTGAAAAGATAAACTTATGCCATTAAATAATAAAAGATTCATTATCTTTAATTTATATTCACTCTGCATACTGTCTTGCACGTTACTGGTGTGTGAGACAGTATTTTTATTTACTCCGTATCCTGTCTTTCACTAGTAATTGATCAATGTATATATCTCTGCTATACTGCTAATTTCCTCAGATTTCCATATCTGTGAGTCATTTCCAATTTATATAGTACAAAGTCAATGTCCCAGAGACCCCACTATTACTTCCAAAGCCCCATACCAACATGTTATTTGATATTTTTCAATTTTGTCAGCTCTGGCTGATTGAAAAGAAGAGAATCAGTTCTCAAAAGGCACAGTAACATCAATGACAATGGCAGTTCTTACCATCAAGAACTAATTAACACTTAACCCCAATTGCCTAAAAAAACAAAGGGAAGAAAGAAAGGAAGGAAGGAAGGAAGGAAGGAAGGAAGGAAGGAAGGAAGGAAGGAAGGAAGGAGAAGGAAGGAAGGAAGGAAGGAAGGAAGAAAGAAAGAAAAAGAATTAAGGGGGCAGCTAGGTGGCTCAATGGATAACACCAGCCCTGTAGTCAGGAGGACCTGAGTTCAAATCCAGCCTCAGACCAGAGAGCTAGTGTCAACACTAGCTGTGTGACCCTGGGCAAGTCACTTAACCCCAATGCTTCGCCCCCCCCATAATAATAATTAAGTCTAGTTGAAGTATCTCCTTCAATATGGAACAGTCAAATTCGAGCAAACCTTGGTAATTTGGTAGTTTCTGGAACTTTGTTGTCCTTTATTAATCTATTTAGGATGAGACTTTGCCACCAGAATCTTATAAATAAATTCATGCCATAGACCAGAGGTTGGCAAACTACAGCCTGAGGGCCAAATCCTGTCAAGCTTAGGAGTTAAGAAAAATTTTTACATTTTAAAAATTCAATAAAAATACTTTAAAATGTAAAAACTGTATTCAGCTCACAAAACTAAGCTGCAGGCTAGATTTAACCTTGCCTTAGTTTACAAAGGTGACCAAGTAAGAAAGAATATTTTCACTCATTCATTCAACTTGACAAATCTCCATCAATATAAGAAAAATAAAATTAAACACAATTCTGTTGATGATGATAAATACAGTTAGATGGTATAGTACAGGGGTGGGGAACCTGTGGCCTTCTAGGTCCTTGGGTGCAGCCTTTTACAGAACAAATCCTTTTATTAGGGGGATTTGTTCTGTGAAGTTTGGATTCAGTCAAAGGGCCACACTTGAGGACCTAGAAGGCCACATGTGGCCTTGAGGCTGCAGGTTCCCCACCCCTTTTAGTAAATAGAATCCTGAGTTTGAGGTAAGGAAAACCTGAATTAAAATCCTGCCTCAGACACTTACTGTGTAACCCAAGCAAGTTACTTAACCTCTTTCAGCCTCAGTTTCTTCATTTGTAAAATGAGGAAGTTGGATTCAATAGTCTCAGTCCATGTTTCCATGATCCTAATATAATAAGTGTGCCATTGAGGCAGCTAGGTGGCGCAGTGAATAGAGCACCGGCCCTGAAGTCAGGAGGACCCGAGTTCAAATCCGGCCTCAGACTAGACACTGACATTTACTAGCTGTGTGACCCTGGGCAAGTCACTCAACCCCAATTGCTTAACAACAAAAAAAGTGTGCCATCCTTCTGTACTACCCAACACTCCCTCCTCACCCAAGGGACCCCAGGTATCTCCCCAGGTTCTGGTACTTCGTGGGTCAGAATCCTCTTCAAACTATTGTTCACACCAATGTAGTTAATTTTTTCCCCACTCAACAAACATTTATTAATAATTCTAAGAGATATACACAATATAAATCAAGGCTATTGAGAAAATGATGTACAATTTCAAATTTCCTCTGACATTATTTCATACATTAATTCCATACACATTTTAATAGTATGACTGAAGAATTACAATATAGTCATTTGCTCACATGACTCAGGATAGCCATGTTAGTAGCAAAAAGCAGAAGCCAGATCAAGATTAGCTCTATTCTAGATCCTACTTCTGCCAGCAATGATAACTATAAAGATTTAACTCTTTTCTTCACACATTAGATCTGGATGTACAAAGACAGGTACATGAGTCCTTTAAAAAAATATAATAAAAACAACACTTTCTTATAGCTAAATAAGTAAATTTGATTGAAATTTTTAGATCATTCTCATTTAAGTGTAAATGAGAGAGAAGAGTATGTTTCCAAATAATGGAGAAGAGTATGTTTACAAATGAAGATGAGATTGTTGATTGCTTACATTTCTATAGCTGTTATTTATAGCTACAAAGCACTATAAGGTCACTATTTCATTTTATTCTCACACTATGAGGTAGCTACTGTAAGTATTATTGGTCTCATTTATTAAGGAGGAAACAGAGGCCTAGAGAGCTTAAGTTGTTGTAGCAAAGTCATGCTACAAAATAAACAGAAAAACTAGGACATAAATTCAAGCACTGGAGTTGGTGAGCAAAGAGCAGTTTCAGTCTAGTTATAGTGGTAGAAATTATTAATGCCTAAAAGAAAAGACCAATAGCAGTGCCAGATCTTAAACTATATTATAAGGCTGTAATTATCAAAAACTATCTGGTACTGGTTAAGAAATAGAAAGATAGATCAGTGGAACAGAGTAGAAATACATTTTACAACAGCAAACAAGTAACCTTGTATTTGACAAGTGTAAAGACTTAAGTTTTTGAAATAAAAATTCATTGTTTGGCAAAAATTATTGGGAAAACTAGAAAGCAGTCTGGCAGAAATTGGGTATAGACCAATAAATATCTTACACCATCTACCAGGCCAAGATCAAAATGGATACATGACCTAGATATAAAGAGAGATATTAAAGAAAATTTGAACAATAAAGAATGTATTACCTATCAGACTTATGGATAGGTAAATGATTTATGAATAAACAAGAGATAGAGAGCAGTGTGAGGTACAAAATGGATAATTTCAATTATATTAAATTAATAAGTTTTTGTACAAATAAAACAAAAATAGCCAAGATCAGAAGGAAAGCAGAAAATTGGGGGGAAATTTATGATAGATTCTCAGATAAAGGTGTCATATCTCAAATATATAAAGAACTTTGCCAAATCTATAATACAAGTCATTCCTCAATTGATAAATGGTTAAAGGATATGAACAGGCAGTTTTCTGATGAAGAAATCAAAATAACATAGTCATATGAAAAAAAATGCTCTAAATCACTATTGATTAGAGAAATGCAAATTAAAACAACCTCAAGATATCGCTTATACCTATCAGGTTGGCTAAAATGATTGAAGGGAAAAGCAACAAATGTTAGAAGGGATGTGGAGAAAATGGGATACTGATTCACTGTTGGTGGAACTCTGAACTGATCCAACCATTTTGGAGAGTAATCTGGAATTATGCCCACGGAGTTACTAAACTGCCTATATCCTGTGATCCAGCAATATCACTACTAAGTAGGCTTCCCAAGATGATTAGGGACCTATATGTTCTAAAATATTTATAGGAGGCCTCTTTGTGGTGGCAAAGAACTGGAAATTGCAGGGATGCCCACCAAATGGGGAATGGCTGAACAAGTTGTGATATATGATTGTGATGGAATGCTGCTATGCTCTAAGAAATGATGAACTCAATGATCTTGGAAAAACATAGATAGACATACACAAAATAGTGAAGAGTGAAATCAGCAGAACTAAGAGAAAGTTGTATACAGTAACAACAATATTATTTTAAGAACAACTTTGAGTGATTAAGTCACTTTAACTATAATAAATATCCAAATTAACTACAAAGGACGTATGAAGGAAAACACTATCTGCATCTGGAGAAAGAACTGATAAATAGAAGTATGTATAGAATAATTTTACCTGTGTGTGTGTGTGTGTATGCCTATTGTGTCTAATGGTAGCCATGGTGGAAGGGGAGGGCAGGGGGAGAGAAGGGAAGGAAAAAAGGGAAAAAAGTTACATGACAACTTTATTACATATTTAAAAGGAATAGCAAGTTATACATAAAAGATTTGCAGTTTCATGTATAAACATCTTTTTTCTATTCTACTATGTTGTGAAAATGCTTGTTTTATTATTTAAGAATAAATTCTTAAATTTAAGATTAAATATTCAGAATAAAATAAAAGAACCAACCAATAACAAGTTACTCAATTACTTTGGTAGGGTCCTTTAAGCTAGGACTATCTCAATTAATTTCACAGTATCTGATTTGTGATTTCTATGACTATTGTTATTATGTATATAAAGATATGTTTGTTTCTTAGAATTTTGTACTTGCAAATGCCATCCTTTCTCTGAACATGTAAACAAATTTATAATATATAATACATTTCTATACACAATTATACATAGCTATATTAATCACTGGGAACTTTCCCCCCATGTTAAGATCTCTGTATATTAAAAGTTTATTCCCTACCCTTTTATAGAATCTGAGGTAGTATTCACATGTAGACTCCTAAGAGAACATACTTTAAACACCTCTCTCTATCAGGGAACATTTGATCCTCCCTTGAGAAAACAATCCCAATCACCTGCATGGCAAAGGACAGGCATTTAAAGGAAAAAGTTCCAAAGAAGAATCATGTCCTCATTAATTAGCTATTATCCTTCATTCTTGAATAATTTTGTTTCTTGACTTCTTTTGCTTTTACTCCTGAAACTAATCAAGATGGTCATCTCTTGTTTCCCCAGTTATAACTTCCTATATATCAATGCTCTGGTCCTGAATGGTGAGTTAACACGGTATAGATATAAATGGCATACATCTAGTCAGTCCTGGACCCTAAGCTATGTTTCACATTCTATCTGACCATTGTACAATGTTCCCGCCATCTGCTATGACACAAAGCACATATCCTTTCTGCCCTCCACCTCTTGCTCTGAAGAGTAATCAAACTATTGCTTCTGGAGTTGTTGATTTTCCTAAGGCTCCACTCACCTTCCCTGTGGCTCCCCAAGCCAAAACACCCTTCCCTTCACTTCTCCACTGGCTACTGACGCTGTGGACTTCCTCTTCACTTCCACAGAAACCTCCTCACCTTGAAAGTTCACTCTACCCCTGGACTACTCACAGTCTCCACCCCTGTAGCGGTTTCCTTTGATTGGTTGGTTCCTCACGGACACTCCATTTTGAGAAAAATGCCCAGTCCAGCCACTTCATTCCTTTCCAGAATGTATTCCTGACTCTGTACTTTCTCTACTACGCCTCTGGATGGTATTCTCCATTAGAATGTAAGTTCTTTAAGGATAGAGACTTTTTTTCAGATTGAGTTTGTATTCATGGTGTTTAGCACAATGCCTGAAACAAAGTAAATGCTTAATAAATGTTGACTTGACTTGGTCCCCATTCCCTTATATGTGCTGTGTCCCCCTAGTAGAATATAAACTCCTTGAGGGAAAGAACTGTCTTGCTTTTGAGTTTGTATCCCTGAAGTGTTTGGCACACAGTAAGTGCCTCCAATAATTATTAGCTGTGTGATCCTGGGCAACTCACTTAACCTGGTTTGTCTCAGTTTCCTCCTCTATTAAATGAGCTAAAGAAGAAAATGGTAAACCACTCTAGTATCTTTGCCAAGAAAACCCCACCCAAATAGTCATAAAGGGTTGGACATGACTGAAACGACTGAACAAGTGCTTACTAAAGACAGTTCATTCAGTTTTTCATGGGTAAGTGTCCATCTGGGACCAAATGACCCCATAGACCTAGCACCATAGATAAGATACTCCACAAGTTAGCCAACATCAAATAAACTGGGAAACACTCCACTCCTCTATTCTTATCCCCCTTAACAAATTACTATTATTGAAAGTTATATTGACTCAGTGACCCAGTGTTCCCAGACCTGCTTGTCAGTCAGTGTTGGGAGACTCTGTTTGGGAAAGGTTAATACCAAGTCTGCAGCTTTTTTATTACCTGTTCTTTGTCATATACACCTACCTGTAAATTGTGAGGTACTTACTACCCTGTGGAGGAACTGAGATGCAAGGGCCCAATCTCTTCTCCCGACATTTGAACTAATCAATAAAACCTGGGCCTCTTTGAAGCCATAGATGATCTCCAGTTATCAGCCCGTTAATATGTGGCTACTTTGATGTACTTAAAATAAATTCCATTTAATTCTCTTTGTCTGGAGTTTTGCCTTGTTAATCAGGGTAAAGCCCAAATGAAGAATTTTCCACTCCATGCTTCCAGCTATCAGGGACAATAAAGTATTCCCTGGAAAATGGAAATGGGGCTTCAAAAGGGAAAAAAAGCAGTAAAGGAAAAAATTAACCCTTGTTAAGAAGTTGTAAAGTAGAGAAATGTTGGCAGAGTAAGAGAGGAAGGAAAAGAACAACCATATATATGAGTAATTTTTAAAAAACTGAGACTTTTCATGTCGAAGAGGGAGTTAGATGCCCTGATGAGGAAGAAGTTGCTTGTCCTCCAGGAAAAGATAAAAGTAGAGCCACAGAAGCTATCAAGGGAGAGAAAATACAATAAAGGCAAAACAGAGAAAAGTATTGGTGTTTGATAATTCTCTACTCAGAAGTAACAAGGCAATGGTGAGTATTAATAAATAAGACCAGCTTCTGCTGCCCAAAGTAATTAATATATCATAACTTGAAAATTTGCTCCTACTTAAAGAATAAGTAAAACACTTTTTTAATAAAAAAAAAATTCAGAATGTTTTTGAAATTCTTTTAAAATAATTTTCATTTAATCAGTTTACATTGTGAGAAAACATGGAATCCATATGACATTTATATATAAATCTTATGTTAATGTCAGAAGTGAAACCACTCACAGGTACTTTTTATTATTAACAAAGTGCCCAATTGAGAAATTTCACAGAAGTATGAACTTTTAAGAGCTGTTACAACAAATAGGGACAAGTATAGTGTTTTAAAGATGAAAGAACAATGATGAAATGAAGGAAAGAAATAAATAACAAACACTGAAAACCCCTGATTTTTGTGACCAAATACTAGTACCCAAATAGACTAATCAAATCAATTTTGTGAAGACAAGCAAAAAAAGTAGTCAGTTTTTAACATTTCAGTTGCAGTACATGTGAGAAGACAGCACATCTATGTTTATGATTTTGTTCTTATTTAGGGTAGATTAGTAGCCAATCCTTTAAAATCCTACACTTTGGAAAGTAGACCAGATTCTGGGGCACTTGCTTTAATTAGATTCTGTATTTCCTTGAATTTTGGATGGTCTTTGTCAGCTACCAGCTGTAACAGCACCGCCTCACTTGTAGTAACTATTATTCCAGTACGAGCAAGACGCTAAAAAAAAAAAATCAAATAAATAAAATCAGTATAAGAAATAAAACTGTTTCCAAAAAGCAAATGCATGTTAGGTTATAATACTTCAGTACATTCTATATGGAAGCCATGGCTAATAAGTACTGTACTTAAATTCAGTGATGGAAGAACTGACCCCATCCCTGCTTCATTCCCAAAATAGACCTGAAGTTAAACAACAGACGCTTGGCAGTAGACTTGCTATTACGAGGTAGATCCGTGGGGAGGAGCTGGGTAGTATGAGAAATGGTGTACAAGTGAGACATGAACTAAATCTCTACTGCAATGTAATAAAGCAAAATTAAAGAGCATGAAATAGAGAACACTCCCTTTAGACTTTGTGGAAGGCTGAAGTCAAGCCTATACACACTAAAAAGGGTAAAAAGCAGGCTGGAGGGAGAAGCCAGGGCTTTTACATGGGAAGTTTCTCAGCACTGGTACGGATTTAATTTTCTAGAAATCCCTAGCAGACAGCCATTGGAAGTTAGGGAATGATGGTAGACAATAATCCCCCCTCCCTACATGGAAAGATAAAGCATAAAGGTTTTTTTGTTTTATGCATAACTTAAGGCTTTCCCCTGGATATATGGTATCTGGTGGTGGTGGTGGTGGTGGTGGTGTTCAGTAGCTTTAGCCGTGTCTGAGTCTTTGTGACCCCTTGTAGGGGCAAAAATATTGGAGAGGTTTGCCATTTCCTCCTGCAGTTCATTTTACAGATGAGGAAACTGAAGCAAACATGGTTAAGTGACTTGCCCAGGGTCACAGAGCTAGAAAGTATCTAAGGCCAGATCTGAACTCAGGAAAATGAGTCAGACCTGACCCTCTATCCACTGCACCACCTAGCTGCCTGTGGTATCTGGTGTCCTTACCTTAACTCCCAACCCAAGACAAATAAAACCATCTAGCACAAAAGGCCAAGTGCCTTCTTAGACATCATGGTCCTCTCATACTATGAAGGCCTGTGTCATCAGCCATTATTTCAAAGGCCTTTTCCTTGGGGGTAAGGAAGACAAGGGGAAGTCTTGCTGCTAAACTCAAAAGAATCAAAATTAGCAACATATATCCTTCCTCTCTATTCAGCACTTGCATCTTTATAAACTAGATAAAACAATTCTTTTATATCCACTTGCTTGTGCTAGGCCACTCATTTGTGCCATGTGGATATCTAAGTTTAGGACAGCTTCTTGAACTTCCTTGCAAATTAGGAGGCCAAAATAGCAGACATTATTTCTTATTTCAAGAACAAAGCAGAGTTTCAACACTCTGCCTGACACTGGCCTATAGCACCCAGTGGCAAAGAGCTATGGGTGATGATACTGGAAAAAGAATGATATTGGGATAAGCCAAGATATGCTTCTAAACCTGAGTATTTTAGTGCATGGAAAAAAAAAAAGAGGTGGAGGAAGGAAGCTGTAATAATAGAAAAACTTATTAGTCCTCTAAAACTTGAGATTAACACCTTCAGCCTTAGGGGAAACTCAAGCTGCTGCTTTGAGTGTTTCAGAAGAATTTTTTTATTCCATTTTTTCCTTTTTCTTTCTTTATAAAAAAAGAATTTTCATTAATTTACTTTTTAAAAAAACATCACTTTAGTTTCTCCTATTATTCCTCTTCCCACTCCAAGAAAGTCATCTTATTTTTTTAAAAAAGCATCTTTTTGAAAGACAAAAAAAAAAAGAAATAAGGGTTAAAAAAATCAACATAATTAGTCAGATGCTGAAAAATTCTGAAAACACTGGCAATGTACAATACTTGCAGATCTTTCAATTCCACTAAGTGGGAAATCCATCTCTTCTTTCAAGCCATACTTGTTCTTTATAATTTTGTAACAATCACATTAGATTTTGTACACATGGTTTTTCTTCCTGTTTGTAGTTTTGAAGTCAGTGAGTATGCTATTTTGTTGGCGCTGATAACAGTAATATTCTATCACATTCATATACCACATTTTGTTCAGCCATTCCCCAGCTGATGGACATTCCCTCAATTTCCTATTCTTTGCAACCACGAAAAGAGCTGCCAGAAATATTTTTGTACATTAGGTCCTTTTCCCTTTTCTGTATCCCTGGGATACAGATCTAGTAGAGGTATTGCTAGGTCAAAGGGTAGGCACATTTTTAGTGGTGAATTTTGTTATTATATAAAAATGCTGTTGATTTTTGAGGGCTTATTTTATAGCCTATAACTTTACTAAAGCTATTGCCTTCATTACTATCTTTGCTGATTCTCCAGGATTTTCTAAGTAAATCATCATGTTATCAGCAAATATAGATAGTTTCATCTCTTCTCTACCTATCTTTACACACTTAATTTTGAGCCTTTCATATTACTGTTACTGCTAGAATTTCCAAAACTATATCAAATAAAAGTAGGAGAGTAGGTTATCTTTGCTTTACTCCTATTTTTATTAAGAAAGGTTCCAGTTTATACCCCCTTGAATAAGCCATTGTTTTCATTTAGACATTTTCCTTGACATAAAAAAAAATCCCTCAGTGCCTATACAGGCATACCTTGTTTATTGTGTTTCGCTTTATTAAACTTCACAGATATTGAGTTTTTTACAAACTGAAGATTTATGGCAACCCTGCATTAAACAAGTCTTTTGGAGCCATTTTTCCAAAAGCATGCGCTCACACTGTATCACTTGTGTCACATTTTGGTAATTATCATAATATTTCAAATTTTTTCATTATTATCACAGTGATCTATGATCAGTGACTTTTTATGTTACTGTTGTAATTGTTTTGGGGCACCACAAACCATGTTCATATAAGATGCGAACTTAATAAATGTTGTGTGTGTTCTGACTGCTTGGCCAATTGTTCAAGTCCATCTTTCTCCTTCTCCTCCAGCCTCCCTATTCTCTGAGATAACAACAATATTGAAATTAGGTCAGCCAATAACCTTACAATGGCCTCTAAGTGTTCAAGCGAAAGGAAGGGCCAACTGATGGGGCCAACTTCAGTGTTGTCTTATTTTAAATTGCCACAGCCACCCCAACCTTCAGCAACCACCGCTCCAATCAGTCAGAAGCTGTCAACACTGCAGCAAGATGCTCCACCAGCAAAAAGATTACAATTTGCTAAAGGCTCAAATGATTAGCATTTTTTTTAGTAACACAGTATTTTTAAATTAAGGTATTTACATTTTTTTATATATTATTGCACACTTAATAAACTACAGTATAATGTAAACATAACTTTTATATGCACTGGGAAATCAAAAAATTGGTGTCACTTGCTTTATTATGAGGTTTGCTTTATTGTGGTGGTCTGGCACTGAACCCACAGGATCTCTGAGGTATACCTGTACTTTGTATAGGTATTGCACAATTATTACCAAAATCAGTCAATAAACATTTATTAAGCACTTACTGTGTTCCAGGCTTGGTGTTATTGTGCTGGGAATACAAAGAAAGGCAAAGACAGTCTAACTCACAAAGAACTCACAGTTCAATGAAGAAGACAACATGCAAACAAACTATATGCAGGATAAATCAGAAATATCAACAGAGAGAAGGCACTTAGATTTATGGGAAATCAGGAAAGGCTTTCTGTAGAAGGTAAGATTTTAATTGGGACTTGAAGGAAGCCAGGAGACAGAGATAAGGATGGAAATCATTCCAGATAATTCTAGGCATTAGGAGACAACCAGTAAAAATGCCTGCAGTCAGGAGACAGAGCATCTTGTTGGTGGAGCACCAAGGAATTGGGCTTTATTGGGGAGGTATAATGGAGGCAGTTTATGAAGGGCTTTGAATCTGGAGATGATAGGGAGCCACTAGAGTTGAATAAGTGGAGGTCTGGGGAAGGGGTGACCTGGTCAGACCTACTAGACTTTAGAAATATTACTCTTGACAGCTGAGTGGTGGAGTATGGTGGGATATGCAGCAAGGAGATTTGCCAGTAGGCTATTATAATAGTCCAGGTGCGAGGTGATGAGGGCTTGTATCAGGTTGGTAGCAATGTCAGAGAAGAAATGAGATGGGAGTAAGGTAAGATAGACCTTGGCAAAAGACTGGATCTGGGGATGAGAGTGAAGAATCAAGGATGACATCTAGATTTAGAGCCTGGATGACAGGGAGTATGTTGGTTTTTTTTTTTAACATGATTATTTTAATTGTTTTCCTAATGTAGAACCATTCTCTCATTACTGATACAAATCCAAATTGGTCATGATGATTTCTTGAATGAATTGCTGTTGTCTGTTTCAGAGGATTTCCTTTAAAATTTTTAAATTAAATTTTAAATTTAAATTCCTTTAAAATTTTTAAATTAAAAAATTTTTAAATTGATATCATTAATGATACCATTCTATAGTTCTCTCTCTGTGCTTTATCCTTGTTAGATATTAGGACTATCTGTCTTATTAAAGAATCTCATAGGATCCTTTCTTCCTTAATTTTTGAGAATAGTATGTGTAGTACTGGAACTAATTCTTTCTTAAATGTTCGATAAGAGTTCATCTCTGAATTCATCAGTTCCTGGAATTTTTTTCTTTAGTAATTACAAGTTATATTTTCTTTTCTGAGAATTGGTGTTTAAGAACTATATTTGGTCCTCTATATGTGAGTACTTTATATTTTTGAAGGTACTCCTCTACTTTGTTTATAATATGTCTTGATTAATCTTTCTATTTCTTTTGGTTTTGCTGTGAAGTCATCTTGTTCGTTGGTTATATTGATTTGATTTTTTGTCCTTACCTTTTTAAATTATATTGGTAAAAGATTCAGCAATTTTATTAATTTTTCAAAGAACCAGCTTTTAGTTTCATCATTTCTATTGTTTTTTAGTTTCCAGTTTATCTATTTCTTCTTATTTTTAATATCTATTTAGTGCCTATTTTAAGTACATTTATTGGATTTCTAATTTTAATGCATATTTAATTACATATTTAGTGTATTGGTAGCTTTATTATCATTATTTGTACATGTGTTGAGATATGATTTTTCACCCTAAGAAGAGATTTAGCTAAATCCCAGAAATTCTGATATGTTGTTTCATCTTTGTTTTCTTTCCTGTAATTATTGTTTCCAAGATTTATTCTTTCATCTGAAGGAATTAATTCTTGATCTTATATTATATATTTGATTTTACTTTATTATTTTATTCTATGATCATATTCCTCTTCTCTGAGAGAAACTTATGTGTCCACAACTCCCCCCTCTGAAATTAGATACTAAAAGTTAAGCTTTTCCCACAATGACTATCAGTTAAAGAAAAACTGTTCTCAGTACTTTCATAAAACATTATTTCAGCATTTCCTGCAAGGCTTGTGGGGTATCCTTGAGAAGCTAGGACTATCTGACCTTGTCCCATCTTTAACACTTAAGGTGGTCTTATCTAATTCCTCAGTCACCAATGTTTGTCTTTATCAATAACCTCAAGATGCAGCTAGGACCCATAAAATTCACAAAAGCATTTCTTAGAGATAGAGGTGGTTGTCATCCTCATTGGGGGAATGCCTGCTTTTTCTTTTGATGTAACCAGTCATAATCTCTCACCTCTGTAATGCTGTTACCAATTATATGATTTTTGTTCTATGCTTATAAAAATGTATTGCACCCTCAATTCAGGGTTATTGGGCCAGAAATAGGGCCATTCTATCCATCCTTTATTATCAGGTGGCATGCCCCTGTTAATAAATTATATCTTGCCAAAAGAAATGACTTAGTGTACTTTTCTGTTAAATTCCACTCAAGAAAGATCCACTCATCATTTGGGATTTCATTGTTAAGTCTTTATTTGAGTCTGTGTCCTTTGTGATCCATCAACCAATTAAATATTTATTGTGTTATAATAGTCTATAAAGGATGTATTTACTATTTCTAACTTTTTATGTTTGTTTGCAACATTTCTGTGACCTAATACATGGCCGTTTTTTGTAAAAGTTCCATTTAACGCTGAGAAATATTTATATTCTTTAGCAGTACCATTTAGAAGTTACCAGAAATCTTTTAGCTGTAGTTTCTCCAGCAATTTGTTCAGTTCTATATTTTCTTTTTTTGTTTACCTTTCTGTTAGACTTATCTAAAACTGAAGAACACAGAAATCTCCTGCCACTACTGTGTTATTATCTATGCCTTCTTGTAGTTCAGTTAACATTTCCTAAACAACGTAGATGCTAAGGATTTGGAGCATATAAGTTTAATAATGACAATGACTTCTTTTCTGTGGTTCCTATCAACATAATGTAGTTTCCTTGTTAGTCTCTTTTTATGTTGATCCTTTTTTTTATGAATATTTTTGTTTTGTCTGATACAAAGACTACTACTCCTGCTTTTTTTAGATTAACCTAATGCAGAGAAACTTTTTTCCAACTGCTTTTTAAATTCTGTGTATGTCTTTTAAAAAAATGTGTTTCTTGTAAGCAACAGATTGTGGGGTTTTGTTTTCTTAACCTGTCACTCTTTTGCATTTTATTAGATTGTTTAATCTAGTTATATTTAAAATTAAAAGAATTAGGTTTATATTTTCCTCAAGTATTAATATTGTTTTTTGTTCCAAATTAAGATTTTTCTTATTCCTCTGTAAACGTGATATCATGTCTCTTCAGTTATTTTAGTTAGGCGGCACAGTGGATAAAGCACTGGATCTAAAGTCAGGAAGACCTGAGTACATATCTAATTTCAGACACTAGATATGTAACCCTGGGACGAGTCATTTAACCTCTGTCTCAGTTTTCTCAACTGTAAAATGGGAATACAGGGCCTACTTCATAGGATTGTTAAGGATCAAATGAGATAACATATACAAAGCCCTTAGCACAGTGGCTGGCAGACAGAAGGCACTTAACAAATGCTTTTTTTCCTTTTCTTTCTTTTCTTCCTTCCTTTCTTTCTTCTTATCCTTCTTTATCTATTTTGGGGCAACTCTATTATGACCTACTCAAGCTCACTTACTCTCAAGTCTCCCCCCACCAATTTCTTAGCTTTTGAATTTTCCTTATTTAGTTCCTTTTTGTTTATATTGAATTCTCCCTCTCTTTGTTCCTCAGTTAAGTAGTCAAGTAAAATCCCCCTTCCTCTCATCATCTTCACAGCATTTTGTCTGTTAGCTTTTAAACTTTCACTTTCTGCATCTTTGTCTGAAAAAGATTTCTTTCACTCATTCTATATATTATATAACTTCTCTGTCGATTCTAGACTTACTCTTTTGAGTCATTATTTAGTCTCTGTATTCCTCACTGAACTAAATCTTCTATATATTACATCTGCATTCCTTCTAAATAGCTTCTCTGTTTATTGCCTTGTAGATCTTGCCCCCAGCCTCTCTTTTCTTTTTTCTGTTGTAGCTCACTCTTAGAAAATTTAATTCATGTAGGTGATAGAGAAGATACTAGTCCATGGTAGGAATCTATGTCCCTGACTATGCAGTTCATTACTGACCTTTGCCTTCTCTGTTATAATTTTTTTTCCCCATTTGTTTTGAAGTTTCTTCCATAGGGCCATGATCTTCAACTCTTCTGGACATTAGTTGTCCCCAAGAACTCCGATACCCTTTCTCCTGAGAGAGCCTAAGTAATCTCTCTAAGCACAAACTCCCTACAGATTACATCTGTTGCAAGGTTCCAATCTCCCTTTATAAAATATCTCTTCTGCCATGGGAACATTCATCACTTGTATCATGTCCTACCATTGATACAATATTTCTCCCTTTCTTTCCCCCTCTTTTAAATTCTCCCTTTGTCCCATTATCCTTTCTTTTATGCTCTCTTCTCCTAGAGAGATTTTACAAGAAATTACAAGATTCTCCTTCCCTTCATTTTTAGCCATTGATGTGATTAGGGAACATCACATATTCCCCTCAATCTTCTTCCTCCTCTTCTCTTATGCAACCTCCTATTCCATAATTTAGTCTACAAAAAAACTTTGATTCGATTATAGGCAGAGTATTGTGACAGTTTAGTCCTTGATGTTTCAGACCTGTTTTTCACCATCATTCCTAATTCACTTCTGCCTTATCCATTGCTTCTACTGTTTTATTTAGGAAAAAAATCCCTTTGTGGTATCTCTGTTGTTATTTCATAGTTGTCTGGAGTTGCTGTGTTTATTCTTATATTTCGATTCTCAGGTGTATAAAAAAAAACCTAATACCTTCAAAACTAGTTTTCTTTCTAAGAATATTTCAAGCACATCTTTTGTTGAACAGCCATCTTTTTTTCAATATTAGATCCAGACTGTAGGGTAGGTCACATTGGGTTGCATATAACTGGGGAAGGAAGTGCTATTAGGATATGGATTTGACATAACAAACATGTAGAAAATGTAGTAAGATTCCACCACTACTGACCCATAGACTCTGCAAGCCACTTAACATTCCTCCTCCTGCACCACTAGATATGTAGCAATCAACAATTATTTTAGGTATTATGAATTTGACCCTGACTTTGGAGACATTCATGAACAAAACTGTTTCTGCAGTACAACTGCGGATGGATCGGGTCAAGCAAAATCAATTCATCACTCTGAAGAAGCATTTGCCCCTTCAAACTGACAAAGGAAGAAGGGGTATGTGCTGCAATAGGCAGCTATGCATGAATAGATGATTATACTCCTAACATAATCTACAATCTTCCATCGACAGAAGAAACCAAAAAGTATTTTCTCCAAGATCCAGAATGAGGTTAAGAGATAACCAGCATTAGATAAAGTTATTTAGGACACTGGATCCATAGATTCTCTGGGGAATAGTACTGGTAGTGGTAGTGGTGGTAGTGATGGTGATGGTGGTGGTGGTGATAGTAATAACAGTAGTAAATTCTGTTGTTTGCTTACTTTACATATCTGCTGGTGCAGGAGGAGGAATGTTAAGTGGCTTGCAGAGTCTATGGGTCAATAGTGGTGGAATCTTACTACATATTCTACATGTTTGTTGTGTAAAATCCATATCCTAGTAGCACTTCCTTCCCCAGTTATATGCAACCCAATGTGACCTACCCTACAGTCTGGGTCTAATATTGAAAAAAGATGGCTGTTCAACAAAAGCTGTGCTTGAAATGTTCTTAGAAAGAAAGCTTAGAATTCTGTGCCCTGACATTAATTTTATGAATAGTGCCTCTAATTTTGACTGGAGGTCTGGATCCTGCATTACAAAGGATAACTAACTGAAAGGCAGAATGTAGTAAGCTAAGGCCAAGCCTAAAGGCCTTCAAAGTAGAAAATGCAGGTTGGAAGAAGAAACCAGGATTTCTAAGGGAAAATTCCTAGGCTGCTGTACAGATAGAATTTTCTTTTCTTTTTAATTGAAAAAAATTTACTTTAAAAGTTTATTGTTTTTTATCTTTAAATAATTTTAATACATTTTGGTTTTTTATATTACTAAATATTTTCCTTTAAATTTTTTTCTTATTTTTAACATTCAGTTAAAAAACATTTGAATTCTGAATTCTCCCCCCCCAACACACACACCTTTGAGATGACAAGATACATGACATCAATTATACATGTGAAATCATGCAAAACATTCCCGTTGTTGCAAAAAAAAAAAAAAGAAAAAAGCAATAAAAGTAGAGAAAGTGAAAAAAAATTGTGCTTCTGTCTGCACTGGGACTCCATCAATTGTTTCTCTGGAAGTAGATAGTATTTTTCATCACAAGTCCTTAGCAATTGTCCTAGATCATTGCATTGGTCAAATAGCTAAATCATTCACCATTGATTATTGTATAATATGGCTAGTACTGTGTACAATGATTACCTGTTTCTGCTCACTTTATTTTGTATCAATTCATATAAGTCTTTTCAAGTTTTTCTGAAACCATCTCCCTCCTCATTTGTTATAGCATAATAATACTTTATCACAATCATATGCTACAACTTGTTCAGCCATTCCCAACTGATGGACATCCCCTCAATTTCCAACATTTTGCCACCATAAAAAGAGCTGCTATAAATATTTTTGTACAAATAGGTCCTTTTCAACTTTTTTGATCTCTTTAGAATACAGTCCTAGTAGTGGTATTGCTGTATCAAAGAATATTCACAGTTTGATAGCCCTTTGGGCACAGTTCCAAATTGCTCCCCAGGATGGTTGGATCAGTTCACAACTCCAACAGTATGTGAGTATCCAAATTTTTCCACATCCCCTCCAACATTTGTCATTTTCCCCCTTTTAAGAGGACTTGAGAAATATGATATTCTGAAAGGCAAAAGAGCTAAAACTACAACCAAGAATAACCTACCTAGCAAAACTGTGTATAATACTTCAGTGGGGGGGGAAAAAATGGAGATTTCATGAAACAGAGGGCTTCCAGGCTTTTCTGATGAAAAGACCAGAGCTGAATAGAAAATCTGATATTCAAACACAGGATTCCAAAGAAGAATAAAAAGGTAAACAGGGAAGAGAAATCATGAGGATTTCAACAAGGTTAAACTTTTTATATTCTTATATGGAAAGATGATGCTTGTAACTTCTAAGAATGTAATTATCAGCGCAGTTAGAAGGAGAATACATAGAAAGAGGGTACAGGTGTAAATTGACTATGATAGGATGATTTAAAAAAATAAAATTAAGTGGTGAGAAAGAGGGATGGACTAGGAGAAGGGAGGGAAAATGGGGAAGATTCTCTCTCATAAAAGAGGTATAAAACAAAAAGTGAAAAGAAGTGGAAGGGAAAATGGGGAGGGTGGCAATACTTGACCCCTTCTCTTATCACATTTGGCTCAGAGGGAATAATATACAGACTCAGTTGGATATCTTACCCTACAGGGAAGTAGGAGGGGAAAATGGTAAGAAAAGGGGCAGGGGGACTGATAGAAGAGAGGGCAAATTAAGAGAGGCAGTGATCAGAAGCAAAACAGACTTTTGAGGAGGGACAGGGTGAAAAGAGACTGCAAGAGGTGGATAAACAGGGGGAAAAAATAGGATGGAGGGAAATATAGCTAGTATTCGCAACTGTGAATGTGAAGGAGATGAACTCACTCATAAAACAGAAATGTACAGCAGAATGGATTGAAAACCAGAATCCAGCAATATGTTGTTTATAAGAAGCACGCTTGAAACATCGAGACACAGCGAGTAAAAACGAAAGGCTGGAAGAAAATCAATTATGCTTTGGCCAAGGTTAAAGAAAAAAAGAGTAGCAATCATGATCTCAGACAAAGCAAAAGCAAAAGTAGACCTAATTAAAAGAGATAATTAGGGAAACTACCTTTTGCTAAAAGGTATCACAGGCAATGAAGTAATATCAATATTAAATACCAAGTGGCATAGCATCCAAAATCTTAAAGGAAAAGCAAAGTAAGTTATAGGAGGAAACAGACTGTAAAACTATACTAGTGAGAAATTATAACTTTCTCCTCTCAGAACTAAAAAAATTAACCATGAAATAAGAAGAAAGAAGTTAAGGAGATGAATAGAATTTTTCAAAGTTAGTTACATCAATAAAAAAGACAAAGAGCAGATGAATGAATTGTCCATGCAATTAAAAAAACTTAAAATAGATAAACTGCTTCTTAATTTGATTTAAGAAAAAGAAAAGAAGAAAACCAAATTAACAGCATCAAAAATGAAAAGGATGAATTCACCACCAATAAAGAGGAAATTGAAGCAATTATTAGGAGCTATTTTGCCCAATTATATGCCAATAAATCTAGCTATCTTAGTGGAATAGATGAATATTTGCAAAAACATAAATTACCAAGGCTAACAGAAGAAATAGAATACTTAAATCATTCTATTTTAGGAAAAGAAATCGAACAAGCTTCCTAAGAAAAAAACTCCCAGAACCAAATGGATTCACAAGTGAATTCTACCAAACATTTAAAGAACAATTAATTCTTATATTATATAAGCTATTTGCAAAATCAGCAAAGAAGGAATCCCACCAAATTCCTTTTATGACACAAATACAAGCTGATACCTAAACCAAGAAAAGCAAAAACTGAGAAAGAAAACTATAGACCAATTTCCTTGATGAATACTGATGCAAAAATTTTAAATAAAATACTAGCAAGGAGATTATAGCAACATATCATAAAGATCATATACTATGTGCAGGTGGGATTTATACCAGGAAATATAAACCAACCAGCTCTTGACAAACCACACCACTCATTTCTATTAAAAAAACTAGAAAGCATAAGAATAAATGGAGCTTTGCTTAAAATGATAAGTAGTATCTATGTAAAACCAACAGCAAGCATTATCTGTAATGGGTATAAACTAGAAGCCTTCCCAGTGACATAAGAGGTGAAACAAAGATAGCCATTATAACCACTATTGTTCAATATTGTACTAAAAATGCTGGCTATATGAATAAGAGAATAAAAAGAAATTGAAGGAATTAGAATAGAAATGAGGAAACAAAACTATCGCTCTTTGCAGATGATGTGATGGTATATTTAGAGAATCAACTAAAAAACTAGTTGAAATAATTAACAACTTAAAGCAAACTTTCAAGACAGAAAATAAACCTGCATAAATCATCAGCATTTCTCCATAGTACCAACCTAGTCCAGCAGCCAAAGACAGAAAGAGAAATTCCACTTAAAATAAGTACAGACAACATAAAATACTTGGGACTCTACCTGCCAAGAGAAATCGAGGAACTATATGAACACAATTACAAAACACTTTTCACACAAATAAAGTCAGATCTAAACAACTGGAAAAATATTAATTGCTCACGTGTAGCCCAAGCCAATAAGACCAAAAAAAAAATGACAATTCTACCTAAATTAACACATTTAGTTCAATAAAACCACCAAAAATTATTTTATAGACCTAGAAGAAATAATACCAAAATTCATGTAGAATAACAAAAGTCAAGAATATTTTTAAAATGTGAAGGTGGCTTAGCAATACCAGATCTCAAGCTATATTAACAAAGCAGTAATCATCAAAAATAATATGGTACTGGCTAAGAAATAGAGTGGCAGATCAGTGAAATATATTAGGTACACAATATACAGTTTGATAAACCCAAAGATCCAAGCTTCTGGGACAAGAACTCCCTATTTGACAAAAACTACCAGGAAAAATGGAAATCAGTTTGGCAGAAACTTGGTATAGATCAGCATCTCACACCCCATACCAAGATAAGATGAAAATGGGTATATGATTTAGACATAAAGGGTGTTATCATAAGCAAATTAGAGGAGCATGGAAAATTTTACCTGTCATAGCTTTGGATAAGGGAAGAATTTGTGATCAAATAAGAGATAGAGAAAATTATGGGATGTAAAATGGATAATTTTGATTACATTACACTAAAAAGCATTTGCACAAACAAAACCAATGTAGTCAAGAATAGAAGGAAAACAGGAAATTGCGGAAAAATTTTACAGCAAGTTTCTCTGATAAAGGCCTCACTTCTCAAATACATGTGGAACCGAGCCAAATTTATAATAACACAAGTCATCCCCCAATTGATAAATGGTCAAAGGATAAGAACAGGTTTTCAGATGAAGAAATCAGAGCTATCTGTAGTTATATAAAAAATGCTCTAACTCACTACTGATTAGAGAAATGCACCTCATACCTATCAGAAAGGCTAATATGACAGAAAAGAAAAATAACACATATTGGAGGGGATGTGGGAAAACTGGGACACTAATGCATTGTTGATGGAGTTGTAAACTGATCCAATCATTCTGGAGAGCAATTTAGAACTATGCCCAAAAGGCAATCACACTGTGCATAACCTTTGATCCAGCAATACCACTACCAGGTCTGTATCCCAAAAGCAAAAAAAAAAAGGGAAAAGGACTTGCTTGTACAAAAATATTTATAGCAGCTCACTTTGTGATGGCAAAGAACTGGAAATTGAGTGGATACACATCAGTTGGTGAATGGCTGTGCAAGCTGTAGTATATGAAATGTAATGGAATACTACTGTGCTATAAGAAATGATGAGCAGGCAGTCAGAAAATCCTAGAAAAAGGTATATGAACGAAGAAAAAAAAAATTAAGAATTAAATTGATTTCTGAAGAACATTTCCTCTCCAAGACCTGATCAGTCTGGGAGTGTGAGCTAGCATCATCTCGGGTGACATCTAGTGACCAAATTGAGGACAGCAACACTTTTAGGTGATATGGTCTGTCATTGGCATTTAGGTATCAATATCTCTTTAAATTGGTTTTGGCAGAAGGCTGTTCACAGAAGCCTCACATTAGAATCAATAAGGAAACATCCTGGGCCAGGAGTGGAGAACCTGCAGCCTGGAGGTCACAGGTAGCCCTCTAGGTCCTCAAGTGCGGCCCTTTGACTGAGTCCAAGTTTTACAGAACAAATCCTTTTATTAAGAAGATTTGTTCTGTGAAGTTTGGACTCAGTCAAAGGGCCACACCTGAGGACCTTGAAGTTACAGCTTCCCCATCCCCTGCCCTAGACACTCTCTCACAGTTGTGTGTTTATTTTACTAATGTGCTTGTTTGTCTGTGCTTGTGTGTTTTTCTGTGCCTATGTCTATTTTGTCTATGTCTGTCTATGACAAGTTAGCAGCTAGCCAAGCAGGAGACAGGAGACAGAGAAACAAGATCTTTCCCTAACTTTGCAGGATTTTATGACATCAAAAACTAATTAGAAGCACCGGCCCTGAAGTCAGGAGGACCTGAATCCAAATCTGGCCTCAGACCAAACACTTGACACTTACTAGCTGTGTGACCCTGGGCAAGTCACTTAACTCCAATTGCAAAAAAAAACCCCCAAAACCCTAATTAGGCTAATTTGTGACTGAATTGTAAGTTCCTTACTGTAAATCTCCATATTGTGGTTTAAATGTTTTTATAAATGTTGATATATTCTAGTGAGTTTGGGGTTAACATTCTTTTCTCTTTTTTTGGAGGCAACTGGGGTTAAGTGACTTGCCCAGGGTCACACAGCTAGTAAGAGTCTGAGGTAGGATTTGAACTCAGGTCCTCCTGACTCCAGGGCCAGTGTTTTATCCGCTCGGCCACCTAGCTGCCCCTTGGAGTTAACATTCTCTAGGATTTGCTTTAAGGGAACTGAGTACATAATTGTCAAAGTTAAAGGAAAATAACATTCAGGTCTCTTATCACTTTTTTCCTGCCAAGAGATACATTTATTATTTTATAGCAAACACAGGAAGGTTATTTAGATGATTAGAAAGAAGCTGGTTTGGAAGTAGTTATCAGAGAAATTTCAAAATGTAAAAAAAAAAAGGAGGCAGTAGCTTACATTGTAAATAAAGCTGGCACTTTAAAACTACCTACTTATTAGTAATGCCTGGTTCCCATAAAGAAGTTTGTGCAAATTAGGGAACAACCAAAAAGTAAATAAGTTTGATTAGGCCTTCTAATTAGATACTTGGGAGTTTTACAAATTAAAGTTAAGTACTAATCAATTTAGAAAGAAATTTTCAAATTAGTATGTTTTGCAATTAGAAATTTTGTTGTAAATAATTTTAGGCTTCCCCCCCATCCCCCACCATTTGGGTTTGGATATTAATTGGAGTAGATTTCAAACAACGTGGCAAGAAGAAAATGACACTCCTACCCATTTTTATAACAGATTATATAGAAGCGCTAGGTGGAATTTGGGGCTATATCTACTCAGACCCCGCGATGCAAAAATTACTAATTCTGCTTTTGTTAAACAATCCCTGCCAAGAATTAAGTAATATATCCATTTTCTGCCCTAGATGGCATGACAAGGGTAGAGATGAACTTATGAGCATTGCCACAGAGGTATATGCAAGAGAAACAGAGGGAGAGAGAGAGAGAGAGTGCAAAGGAAGGGAAGATCTAAACCATTATCTTCACCCCACTCCCCGGGGGGGTGGGGTTATACCCCTCTGAGGTCCTCCTATTCCTGGCTACTTTTTCCTAATACCAACTATACCCCTACAAGCCCCAACTAAAATCCAACCTCCCCTGGCAACTCTACATCACATAACTATAGGTTGAAAGAATGTTTTTACCGTCATAAGAAGGGTCATACTGCTTGAGACTATAACTAAGAAAAATAATAGTACCTACCTCCCAAAGTTGTTGTGAAAATCAAAAACATGATATACTGATTAAGAAGTGTTCAACATAAGACCTGGCATATGGCAAGCACTATATGCTTGTTAATTATTGTTATTTCTCTGATTGAATGCAATCAGAGAATGCATCCATACTGGATAACTCTATAGTGGATTTTAAATGTGATTGGTATAAAATGCTAAAGGTGGTAAAGCGGATGATTTTCTCCATATGATTTAGAAATGTATTTGACTGAATTGATGACCGAAAGGTAATAAGCCTTGTTTCATATTTCCCATTCATGATGATATGAATGTTATAATTATATTTCTAAATTTTCTTGTATTGTAAATTCTGAAGAATCATTGTTTAAAAAATACTGTTAAGTGGATGATAGTTTTTTTGTTTTGATTCTGATACTGTGAAATTATTAATTATGTTATCAGAGATACTGTCATAATGTTAGGACCTATGAATCATTTATTTGGGTATATTTCAAAAAGAAAGAATAATTGCTTGCTTTACAGAAAATAATGAGAGGAAAAAAGATCTTGTAGAAACTTCGTTATTTGTATACCTGGCAAATTTCTTGGGACCATCTGCTTGAGCAAGGTCATAACAGCCCTGTGAAAGCATTTGTGAATTTTTATTTTACTTTAGAAGAATGAGTTCTTCTCCATTCCTTGGCAAATGGAGAATTTAAAAGTTTGTTTATAATATAGAGGTCTCTTATGTGATAATTTGCAATTATTAAAATTATGAAGTTATATTTCTAAGTTAAATTTTGAATCAACTTGGTCTTAACAGATTCCAGGCTTAGAGATTTATTTTTGTTTTAGGGATTAATATACAATACTTTATGATATAAATGTGTTAGTTTGGGGGTTACCATCAGTGTTTTCTGCAGGATTCTTTTTGAGTAAACATATTCACTATCTATGTGGGATAATAGCATGTCATTATTTTATTCATTTCTAATGATGATTTTAATTCAGGATAAGTTTAAACTGGAGAAATGGGGGCTGGGGGGAGAGGAAATTGAGTGATTTTTGGAAGGCCTGGTAATCTTTTATTGCTAATTTATTGCAGCAACATGAGAGTATCAGTAACTATGTCCAGTCTTAAGCATGATTAGTCAAGCTTGCTGTGTAAGGTAAAATGTCATGGGACTGTAATCTGATATTAGCCTAGGTTTTGAATTCAGGTATGATTATCTGACTGATCATTAAAGTCAGTAATCCACCATTTGAGGGAAATGCCACAAGCCGATCAAAGGGAGGGCAATCTGAGAAAGCTACAGGTAGATTTCTGTCCCTGGGTTGAGGGGACAACCATAGCATGGCTGAAGGTAGGATCCTATTGACTCAGTTTCCCCATTGTGTTACTTCCTTTTTGAAAAGGAATGTTTCCTACCTGGTTAATCCTGAGCCTGACTATGATGTCCTAAATGAGGTTGAACTTTACTGAGTGATCGGCTATTCCAAAACTTACCTGAAATCAAACAGAACTAAGGATATTTTATCTTATTATATATCTTTTGAGTCATTCTGTGCCCTTGGGCTTAGGCCTGGAGGACCAGAATTGATGCTGTTATAATCATTTCCCTACTTCTTTCTGTGACAATCTCTCTAATAAGGGCAAGTAAAGCCGTAATAATTTTTTTAAATAATGAATCTTGTGTTGCAATACTTTAGCTGCTATACACAGCTATGTAAAGCAAGTATATATGATCTTACTGTTTTCAATATGAAATTAAAGTAGTTTCATATCCTAAATAACTTAGTAGCGGGGTATTTGGGCCTGTTAATGTTATCTGCCCTTTATTGGTCATGTATCCCTGTAAAAGTTAAGGTCCCTAATTCAGGGATAACAATACTATATTATTAATCAGATAATTCATCTCAGACTGTTTTGGGAATGGTTAGATAATGTAAAAGTTTGGGACCATGAAATAAATCTATTATTTACTGTGGTTTAAGTCAGAATAATTTTCAATTTCGTTTTAAGGATATGGATTTTGCCACAAACAGTTATTCTAGAGGAGTGTACTTTATGGATTGTCTTATATTACCTTGAAGGGAAATTCAAATTTACCTAAGTTTATTATTTGTTTTGGGATTGACATCTCTATGTAGAACAAACAATTTAAATGTTACTGCTTGCTAGAAATATACATTGTTCTCTATATGCTTTGAATTGATTACTTAGCATATTTATACATCCTATGGTTGGATTTTTGTTACAACTAAGGTAAACTGGCAACATTTAGGTAAATTCATTTCTGTACTGTAGGTCATCCCCTTACAATGAGTGTTGTTACCTATGTTTTCACAGGAGGATTACATCCTTATCAGTCTCTGCTTCTCCAGAGGTAGGGGTGGTGGTGGAGGTGGGGATTAATTGAAGTTCTAATTATTAACTGGAATTCTAAATAAAGTGGAAAATTAGTTTGAATAATTGAAATAAAAATTTTTGTTGAGATAGCAACAAGATCAGATGGTTATTTGTTATATGTAAATGATTCTAATGTATACCTTGGGCATGTTTTTAATAAAAAGTTGTAAATTTGGTTCAGGTTTTTTTTATACATGAAATTGTATTGTTCACCCTCTACATAAGCCAGGCATTTTCTGGTTTCTTTTAACACTTAATTTAAAAGGTTTTAAATTGTTTAATTCTTGATGGCTCAGATGTTATTTGAATTTCCTAAATATATCAACATCACAATTTGCTAACCTATATCAAAGGAAGTTGACCTTACATGTCAACTTTGGCACATATTAAATCTTTAAGCAGAAGGGCCCATTTTACAAATCAGATCCTCAGTTTGTTTGTTTATAAAGCTTCGTCCTTAAGCCTATTGTTGGCAGTGTCTACATCACGTATAGGATTTAGATAGAGAAAGAAAGAGCAAAAAACCTTAAATGCTCTTGAATTTCAAGTGAATTATGTATTCTAACTTGATGCTATCTTTATAGCTCTACTGTTAATGAGATCAAAATCATAAAGTTTGAGCTGGTTTTCACCTCATGAACTAGTTGTTGGAGAAATAAAATTTAAGAGGCTATACTAAATTGTACTAAGATCCTGTAAAAGATTTCAGCAAGAACAATTAAAAGACTCTGCAAGTGATACGAAACCAAATAAGCAAACCTACTGAAAAAGAATCCCTTCAGAGCCACCCTGAGAATGAGACTTATCCCAGAATGTCTTAGAGAAGAAGTTTCTAGAGACCAAGGGGGATGGAGCCAAGATGGTGGAGTAAAAGTACTGACTTGCCTGAACTCTCCCCCAAACCCCTCCAAATATCTGTAAAAAATGGTTCTAAACTAATTTTAGAGTAGCAGAACCCATAAAAAGACAGAATGAAACAAATTTCCAGCCCAAGACAACCTGGATAGTTGATCAGAAAGGTCTATTGTGCTGGGCTAGGAGAGGAACAGAGTTTAGCGTAAGCATACAGGCAAAGACCAGGCCTCAGCAAACCTGGAGCAGACCTCAGGGGACTGAATCAAGAGGAGCTGTGACAGTTTCCAGACTTCTCAACCCACAAATGCCAAAGACAACTTAGAAGGTCAGTATGAAAGGTCTGTGACCTCGGTGAGAGACAAGCTCAGTCCCAGCCCCAGTCCTGGCGCAGCCCTGGGGCAGCAGCTGCTTCTGGAGCTCTTGGCCCACAGAGGGAGGGGAGATCAAGTGGCTGCTCAGAGGAGGATTGCAGGGATCTCTTCACTCCTACTGAGGCAGGATTATCTTGCTTTGCCTGTGCTTGGATCTGGGTCACAGTTCTGGGTGGCGATTCTGGGGCGAGGATGAGTGCTGGCGTGGTGGATCTTGTAGTAGTGGTAAGAAGAAACCCTCCGCACAGTTTCAAAGCAGAAAAGAGTGCTTGTGGTCACTCACAGACCAGAGCACAGGCCAGTTAAGGAGTAAACACCTCGCCCTTGATCATACCACATTGGAAGAACTAAAAATTTATAGGTCCCTAGAAGGATCTCTGAAAACAGCTGCACAAAACCCCCCAAGTTTGGGGACAGTACATTCTCCACACTAGAAGAAGACCCCTACCTTAACAAAGAGTTTATAACTCAAGTAATTGGCTGGGATCATGAGCAAACTTCACAAAAAACTCAGACCACAGAATCTTTCTTTGGTGACAAAGAAGATCAAAACATACAACCAGAAGAAGACAATAAAGTCAAAGCTCCTACATCCAAAGCCTCCAAGAAAAATATGTATTGGTCCCAGGCCATGGAAGAGCTCAAAAAGGATTTTGAGAAGCAGTAAGAGAAGTAGAGGAAAAACTGGGAAGAGAAATAGGAGTGATGCAAGAAAATCATGAAAAACAAGTCAACAGCTTGCTAAAGGAGACCCAAAATATTACTGAAGAAAATAACACCTTAAGAAATAGCCTAACCCAAATGGGAAAAGAGGTACAAAAATCTAATGAAGAGAAGAATGCCTTCAAAAGCAGAATTGGCCAAACGGAAAAGGAAGTCCAAAAGCTCACTGAGAAGATGTTTCCATACACCAGACAACTACAAGGGCCATCTGGGATCCAAGATGAAATATGCTGATTAAACAGACATTGGGAGTGACTTACTGGGATACTGGGAGACTTGCTGTTAAGTGATGTTGATGATCTTATTGTATTACTCTGGCTTATTGTTTCACAGTACCTATGTTTTATGAGTTTTCTTGCATATCTTGATGATATGTGAATCTCCCCTCTAAAATTAGTCCATGGTTCGAGATATTTTTGCTATGGTCTGTGCTATGATTAATCAATCTTTTACCTATCCTTGGTGAATAAACCCTTGTGGTCCTGTCTTATTCTTTTTAGATTTTGTATCAGTTGCTATGTTAAAGCCTGTTCTGACCTTACGCCCAAAAAGTTTGTGTTAATGTGCCCTACTGGTAATGATTATGTTAAAGATCTTATAGAATTAGCTTATAGATAAGTGATCTGTGAGAGACAAACAAGTTTCGCATTAATCAAAGGGGGATACTGAGAAGATGAAATTGATTCTGTATCATTTTTTATTGACCCTATTTGCAATTAATTGATTTTGCCCTGTAACTGCCTAAATCGTGGTTCTTTGTTTCTGAACTTAATTCAGAAATTCAGCAGGCCTGTTATGAGATGTTTAGAAATCCAGTGCTTCTGCTAATCATCATTTTATTCTTGCCTCAAGGAAATCTGCTATCCCTGAGGAATGTGTGTGGACACCAGAGAGTCTGGTACAGTATTTGTGGGCCACCAAGCTATCCGTCAAGCATGTCTGGTCTACCATATCTCTGATCTTGCAGGAAGACTCAAAACAATGAATATTTCTTAGTCCCAGGAAGAAAGGGGGGACCCACCTTCCAACCAATCATATTGTCCCTCTTGCCTCAGCTTTGTAACCAGTCATGTCATCTGCACCCCATGACACCACCTACCCTGTTCTGTTCTTTGTTCTAATCTTATTAGTTAAGTCTTCATGTTGGGATCTTTGGCATAAATTGAGGCAAACCATTGACCTCTTTATTAATTGATTTGTGCCCTGTTAATAAACCATTATCTTGCTTGGAGAAAATGTGCCTCAGTCTACCTTTGTTGAATTTTACTCACGACACTCAATATCTTCCATTTATTCTGTATACCAGCTGCCTACAAAATTTTGGTGCAATTTTAAGTTATTAAAGCTTAGGCTTTAGAGTATGACTGAGTTAGATCAGAGAGGGAAAGTTAGGAGTACCTCAGATGGACCAAGAAAGGCCTTTTAGAGTAGCTTTAATATTCTAATACTCTAAGTAGTCTAATACTACACTAAGTAAAGACACTAAAGTAGTCTTTAATACTCTAAGTAGTCTAATACTACACTAAGACTTTTGGGTTACCTTATATCTATCTATTTAAATGTTGTATCTCCCATTAGAATGTTAGCCCTTAAAAAAAGGAATGTATTTTTGCTTTTCTTTTTATTCACAGAACATAACACTTAATGTTTGTTGATTTGACTTTGACTTGGATTTTATCTTTTATCTATTACAGGGGAAGTAAGCCCTGAAGAGCTGGAAGATTTTAAATAATCAAATTCAGAAGACACAAAGCATAACAATTTCAATAAGAAAAACTGGGATTGTCTGAAGAGACTAATGTGGATGTACCTAATCAACCAACATAGATTTTAAAAGGAAACACACACAAGATGGAAAAAAGGTGAGGTAACAGAGGATGAATATGAGAGTGTGGCACAGGCCTGTAGAGAAATGCTAACATTTGGATTAAGCTGATGCTGGTGCTAAAAGCTAAGGACAATAACAAGAGTGGTGGGTGTGTGTGTGTGGGTGTGTGTGTGGGTGTGTGTGTGTATGTGTGTATTAGGATCTTTGCTTAGACTAGAAGAGACTATAACAACTGATAGCAGAGAGAAAGTAGAAATATTTAATTATTTTGCTTCTATTTACACTCCCAATGGAAAGATCTTTACATTGAAAGTAAACAAAAATGATTATTGACAACTTACCCAAAAGTAAATTGATACCCAAGATAAATAAGGAGAGAGTAGACCATCTATTTTCCTTAAATGAATTCCAGTTCCCATGGCTTAGATGAATGACATCCCTAAATACTGAAAGAACTGGCAGATGTGATTGCTGAGCCACTCTCCGTAACATAGAAGTAGACAGTTCCTGGGAAAATTCTACGAGAGATCAGTAAGGGATATTTGGCAAACACCTAGGAAGGGAAGTATAGTTGGCTTCACAGTACCTAAGCACAGGTACCACTTCATTAAGGAAAGCTTCCTCAAGAAAAGAGCATGCAGGAAAGCAATATTTAAATGCTGTGGAGAAATTGTAAACTGGACTAGCTATGCTAGAAAGAAATATAGAACTATACCCCAAAAGTCACTGACAGTATATATCCTCACAAAACAGCAGTACCACTACAAGTATAATATATATATAATATATATATATATATATTATATATATATATATATATATATATATATATATAATATATATATATATATATATATATATATCAAAGAGACCAAAGAGAAAAGGAAAGGGCCCATATATACAAAAATATTTAAGACAATACTTTTATTGTAGGAAAAAAGTAGAAATAAAGTAGATATCTAATTGTGGAATGGATGAACATACAATAAAATTAAAATGAAATTTTATTGTGACTATGAATGGGATGAACTCATTTATAAGAAGGAAGAGGATCGCAGAATGTATTAGAAAGCAGAATCCAACAATATTTTGTTTACAAGAAGTTTACTATAAACATAACGATGCACAAAAGGTTAAAATGTGGAACTAGGACAAAATCTATTGTGCTATAACTGAACTCAAAAAAGCATGATCTACAACAAAGAAACAGCAAAAACATATGGGATTAAAAGAGATAAACAGGGAAACTACATTATGCTGAAAGGCACATGAAATAACTGCAATACTAAACCTATGTACTGAATAACAAAGAATCTAAGTACTTAAGGGAAAATTTAAATGAATTAATAGGAGAAATAAAATAATTGTGGGGGATCCAATCTACCCCTTCCAGAGCTAGATAAATCCTAACCAAAAAATAAACAAGAAAGAAGGCCTTCTGGTGATTACCAAATGGGCATTAAAAAAGAGTATATGTAATTATCACTTTTGTGGCACTTTTGCAAAAATTGACTATGAACTAGGGCATTAAAACCTCACATGTGAATAAAAACAGGAACATTAAAAATCTATTACTAGTACAATGCAATAAAAAATTATACTTATTACAGCTCTTCTGAGGTAATATAATCCTAAAGAACTAGTGGGCCAAAGAATAATTTATAGAAACAATAAATAATTTCATAGAAGATAATGACGATATGATAACATACCAAAATGTTTGAGATGTAGCCAAATCAGATATTTAGGGAAATTTGTATCTCACCAACAAATAAAGCATACAACAACAACAACAAAAACAAAAAACAACAGAAACCAAACACCAAAATGTAGATTCTGAAAAATCAAAGAAGATAGATATTAACAAAAGTGAACACTAAAAACAGACAAACACAAAGGAATTAATAAGTAAAACTGGGAGTTTTTTTAACTAATAAAATAAATCAGTTGATTTGTTTTTTTTAAAAAAGAGGAAAACTAAATTACCAGTATCAAAAACAAAAAGAATTCATAACAAATGAAGAAATAAAGAAAATTGTTAGAAACTAGTGAAATTTAACTGAAATAGATGCATATTTACAAAAATATAAACTCCAAGATTAATATAACAAGAGGCATTGACCTAATTTCAGAAAAATAAATTGAACAAGACATGAATGACCACTGAAAGTGGAAAAAAACAAACCTAGGACCTGATAATTATATGACTTAGATACATAAAGAAACATTATAAACAAAAGAGAGGAACAAGGAGGGGGGGAAGGATAGGCAAGAGATCATAACCAAACTAAGTATAGAGAGGAGCACAGA
The DNA here is from genome assembly GCF_003287225.1 of Phascolarctos cinereus. NCBI lineage: Eukaryota > Metazoa > Chordata > Mammalia > Diprotodontia > Phascolarctidae > Phascolarctos > Phascolarctos cinereus. The sequence continues at coordinate 285,411,316 of NW_027555847.1, read as the reverse complement.
TGACTAAAAGGACAATTCTGATTACACAAAATTAAGAAAAAAACATTCATAAATAAAAGGAAAACAGCTAATTGGAGGAAAACATTTGAAGCTAATTTCTCTGATAAAAGGTTTCTGAGTTATGTAAGGACCTAATTCAAATGTACAAGACCAAGAGCAATTCCCCAATAAATAAATGATCAAAGGATATGAACAGGCAGTTTTCAAGAGAAGAAATCCAAGTCATTAACAATTAGAAAAGTGCACATTAAATCAAGCCTGAGTCCCTACTTCATATCCATTAGATTGGTAAAGCTGACAAAAAAACAAAATGCAAATGTTAGAGGGGCTGGGGGAAAAGGCATATCATTGCACTTGGTGATGGTGGAACTGTGAAACAATTTGTAACTATGCCCCAAAATTCACTAAAATGTGTATAGCCTTTGATCCAGTGATACCACTACTATGCTTATACCAAAAGAGATCAACAGAAAACAAAAAGACTCTTATGTACAAAAATATTTATAATACCTCTCCTTGTGATATCAAAGAACTGAAACCAAGGGAATGGCTAAACAAAATATGGTATATAAATGTAATGTAACATTGTGCTGTCAGAAATGACAAAAGGGATGTCTTCAAAAGAATTTATAAAGACTTGTATGAACTGAATGAAATGAGCAGAAGTGCAAGAACACTTTGTAATAAACAAAAATATTGTTTAAAAACAAACAATTGTAAAGACTTTAGAATTCTGAACAAAGCAAATTACCAAGGATTATGCCAGATTATCAGTTATGAAGCATGTTACTCAGTACCTAGGTAGATTCAATGTGTAAAATGAGACATATACATACGGACATTGGCCAGTGGGATTGTATTTGTTTGAGTGTGCATATTTGTTACAGAGGTTTTGATTCTCTCTGTTTTTCTTTTCTCAATTGGGGTATGCAGGTGAGAGGGAGAGAGAATAACTGCTTATTAAATGAAAAAATAAAATTTAATTAAAATGAGATACTATTGTTTGATAATAAATTACCAAAGGGACAGATTCAGAAAGACTTTGGAAGGTTTCTGTGAACTGATACAGTCAAACAAACAGGGCTAGAAGATCTATTATGTGATATATAACTTTATACATTACAATATAAAGGAAAACAACATTGAAAGGATAAAAAACCATAAGCAACACAATGACAAAGTAGGATTCTGAATGACTACAATTATATTTTCCCACCCTTTAGTGGAGAGGTCATGATCTGCAAGTGCAGAATGAGACATGTTTTCGGTCACAACCAATGCAATACAAACTTGTTTTGTTTGATCATGCCTATTTGTTACAAAGAATTGTTTTTCTCTTTTTTCTTGGGGGAAGGGGGTCATATTTGGGAAGAGTAAAGAATGATAGTGATGCAAATAAAAAACAGAAAGAAAACAGTAATAAACTTTAAAAATTTAATATATATATATTTAAAAGGCTATATGATTCATAGTTTCATATACAATCTTCTTTTTCTGGCCTTCTTTACATATGTAAGTGTTTATAACCCCACCTCCAATCCCTAGTATTTTTATTTTGGTCATGTCAGAATAGCCTTATTTCTTTTTTTTTTTGAAAGCATTTCTAAAGTAGTAAATACTAGGAATGCTGTGGATAGAGTTTACATAGGTTTTAGTTAAGCTTTTCATAAAGGACCTCATACTTTTATTTTGGACAAGATGAAGAGATACGATTTAGAGGACAATAAAATCAGATGAATTCATAACTGGCCAGACAGCTGGACTAAAAAAGTAGTTATTAATGGTTCAATATCAGCAAGGCAGAGATTGCTCACTGGAATACCCGAGGGATGTGGTTTTTGCCTTGTTTGTTTATCATACTTATCAATGAATTGGATAAAGGTGTATGTGGCACAGTCATCAGATTTGCAGATGAAACAAAATTAGAGAGCGAGCTAATATACTGGATGATGGAGTTGGGATTCTAAAAGAATATTTACAGGCTAGAGTTGAAATCTAATAAGATGATATCCAATAACAATAAATTTAAGTGTTACACTTGGATATAATAAATTGAATCAAAATAAAAAGTTTAAAAATGGGGAGGCATAGCCTGACAGTTTTCATTCTGAAAAATGTCTGGACTTTTCAGTGGGCTGAGTTCAATATGAATCATGAGTGTGATGTGGCAACCAAAAAAGGTAACGAGAACTTGGACTATATTGAGAGGCACAGCTTCCATGGATAGTGAGGTGAAAGTAGTCTTTCCTCATCAGAGCTCATCTGGAGAACTGTGTTCAGCTTGGGGGGGGGGGCGCCACAGTTTAAGCAGGACATTCACTGTCAGTGTGGACAGTGTTCTCTGGAGAGCAGCGAGGATGGCAAAGAGAGCTGAGACAATGTCATGTGAGGTTGGTTGAAGGAACTGGGCAAGTTTAGATTGGAAAGAGAGGATTCTGGGATGATAAGGAAGGTGTCTTCAAATATCTGAAGGGCTAATATGAAGAGGAAGAAACAGACTTGTTCCATTTGGTCCCAGAGAACAAAACAAGGAGCAATGGGTTAAAGGTGAAGAGAGGCAAAAGCACGTCAGGAAGAACTACCTAACAATTACAGATCCCCAAAAGTGGAATCTACAGCCACTCCTCAGAGGTCTTCAAAGGTAAAGTAGACAAAACCTCGCCAGGTTATGTGACAGTGGGGATTCCTTTTATATAAGGGTTGGATTAGACAGGCTCTGAGATCCCTTCCAGCTCTCGAACTGTGACTCTGTAATTGTAACTCCTGATTCTAAGGTAATAAAGGGACATATTCAGATAATCCCATTTAAGACAACTGCACAACTTTTTTGATAATCAATTTGCTCTGAGGCCCATGCCACTTTATTAAATATGAAATAAACCAGAGAAACCTCTTTTCTCATAACCTTTTGCTCATCTCCCTATCATCCCCTTCATCTAATAGGCTTACATATGAATATTACTGGCTATTGTAAAATTTTTTAAATGGATTTGTGATTTGATCTATTCCAGAGTTCTTTTTCCAGGCACTCATAATCCATCTAATAGTTAAGTACAGATCTGGGCTTGGCCCTGTGGTGTTTACTGTACTTACCAATGAACTGGCTACTTAGCCATACAAGAAAGGAATATTAAGGAACAGGAAAAAAAAATATTTATCCAAGGATACACTGATTCAGTTAAGCACAGCTTCCCTGCATCTATGTTATCCATGGTGATTCACTAGCAAAGCCTTTGGCACAGGCTGAAGCTCAATGTATCTTTTCCAATTGACGTAGAAACTACATCAAAACTCTGAGCTAAACTAAGTCTCTAAGACAGGTTTCTGTTTTTGTTTTTAAGAAGTGGCCCATACCCTACAGCAACAGACTCTGGTAGATATAGTCCTACTACCACATGCCACTCCTTAGCTGCAAATCTTCAACCACTTAAATGACTTTGTGTCTCTTAATGGATAGGCCCAATTTGTAAGAAGCTGGACACAGGCCACTCAAATCTCTGTATTTAGACTTGAGTAAATTTGGGATGAGTTTGTCTAGAGCCAAGGTCAAAGTTCTCTTGAATGATCACCCTAGAAGTAGTACCTCAGAGGGACTGCAGGTCACATGCCACATTGTAGTGACCTGGAAAGGAGGTGGGGGGACAAGTACAAAGAGGGCTGCCGGATATTGGCAGCCAGGCTGCTATTATATGAAAGAATACTAACGCCCGGATCCATAGGAAACTTCATGGGGCAAGCTATTGAAGAAAGAAGCAATCTTGTTCAGACAGAAGTCCGGGGTGATCATAGTTTGTGGCAGCTAATCAGAAGAAATTATGTATGTCCACCCCAGGGGTGATAAAATCAAATGACCATTTCATTTCTGCAGCCAAAAGCTTCCTGAAGCTGCCACTTACAATATCACTTTAAAAAAGCTGTTGTTGTTAAGTCGTTTCAATCATATCCAACTCTTCGTGACCTCATTTGGGTTTTCTTGGAAATGATACTGGAATGGTTTTCCATTTCCTTCTCCAGCTCTTTTACAGATGATGCAACTAAGGCAAACAGGGTTAAATGACTCACCCAGGGGCACACACTAGCAGGTGTCCAAGGTCACATTTTAATTCAGGTCTTCCAGACTCCAGACCCAGCAGTCTATTTACTGTGTCACCTAGCCTCCCAAAATGCAATTAGTCTCCCACTATTGGACCCTAGTTGTTACTAAGCAGATTGGTGATAAAAGATGAGCTCTCATTAAGAGGTAAATAGATAGAGCTCCTCTAGCAGCCTTTCAATCAGACTGACAGGGAAAGAAAGAAAGTGAGGTATTAAAGTGAGTAGATAACATAAAGGCCTAAGATTGTTAAATGGAAAATGGAAATTTTGCATTCAAGATTGAGCCTGACCTTTCTTCTAATTTTATTTATAATAAGACTGGCAAGATTAATATGATTTAGCTCTTCTAGTACTATGACAACTTATTGGTCTTTGGATGCTCACATTTTGAGCATGAAAAGTCAAATTAAAGTTTGTTGATGGATTAAAAATTGGTTTTTAGCACCCTCTGTCACTTTTCCCACTACTCTGCCACTGTCACAGAAGAAGTTGAAAGGTATGAAGCCATTTAAATTTTTTTCCTTTGTTTTACTGGTTGCCCACAGTGAAAATAAAAATATTAATTACTATCCCACTTGTGATATACTTTTCTATGATTGGTTAAGTTAGTCATTGGAAAACAGCTGTTCTGTTTCTGGGGTCAAACATGAAGCCTTTCAAGCATGGTAAAAGCTGTCAGAACTTACACTTCATTGTCAAGAGCCTTCAAAAATCCAGGGTTATTCCTCGAATGACAGTAAATACTGTAACTCTATCTTAAAGATAACAGTAAGAGAATCAGTTGTCCCTGTGAGAGGAGCTACCAAAACTGGTGTTATGTTAGCAGTAAGTAAAATGCAACAGATGGCTTAGGGTTTTAGCTGGCCAATAGGTTTAACCTATTTTAATAGCTTAGAAATTAAAGTTATTGTTTTAGGCAACGACAAAAACTTCCTGAGCTCCTCTAGCAGCCTTTCAATGAGACTGACAGGGAAAGAAAGGAAGTGAGGTATTAAAGCAAGTACATAACACAAAAGAACATTCAGTTCCTTTATGTAGACAGGAAGAGGAAGAGTATGTCTCTACCCTCTCTCCCCAGCTATGCTTAATCATCAGTGGAGATACCACTCAGTGTAGTCAGATCCATCATTCTGGTTTAAAAATCATTACTTTATTAACACTGATAAGACCTTTCCACAGTTCCTAATGTTCTTTTCTGGTGTCTGACGTGCTTGTGATAGCTGGCATTCTCTTCATAAATCCTCTTGATTCTAAGGCCAGGGCCAAAGGGTACCCTAGGAATCAAGCTGACCTTCTCTTGTAGTCCATGGGGGGCTTGGGTTTAAATCATGGGAGAACCAAGAGAATGAGAACCACAATGTGTTAGCAAAAAAGAACTTTTATTGAATGAGGATAAACTTACATTTCCAGCCAGCAGCACAGACACAGTATAGACCCTGCAAGCAGTATAGACAGCTTGTAGGGGAAATCCCTTTTATACAGGACCAGCAACCTGAACAGTCACATCTTCCCCCAAAAGACTTTTTTAAAAAATCAAAGAGTAAGAAGCTGCAGACATACTTTCAGCGATAAGACTAACCCCAAACCTGCTCCTTCTTCTAACTTCCCTATTTCTTTTGATGAGACCACCAGTTACCAAAGCTTGAATCCTCAGATTCATCTATAGAACATTGGTTAGGAATGAACAAGAATTACATAAGATGAGAAAATGAAGGAACATTACAAACTGTATCAAAGGAGAAAATATTCACAAATCTTTCCAATTCTCAAAGAAAATAATGTTCCTTTGCAAACTAATTTTCGGTCTTCTTATTTAAAGTAACTTGCTTGTAGATTTACATGAACTGATACAAAGTGAAGTGAGCAGAACCAGCAGAACTGTACACAGTAACAGCAATATTGTGCAGTAATCAACTGTGAATGACTTAGCTGTTCTAGCAATACAAAGATCAAAAACAATTCTGAAGGATTTATGATGAAAAATACTATCCACCTCCAGAGAAAGAAAGATGGTGTCTGAATGCAGATCAAAGCATATTATTTTTTACTTTTTTGTGTGGGGGTTTTTTTGAGGGGATCTGTATTTTCTTTCACAACATGATTAATATGGAAACATATTTTGCATGGCTGCACATGTATAAATTATATCAAATTGCTTGCCTTCTCAATGAGGGGGGAAAGGAGAAATGGAGAGAATCTGGAACTCAAAAAACTTTTTAAATGAATGTTAAAAACCGTTTCAACATGTAATTGGAAAAAATAATTTTTTTTAAAAAAATTACTTGCTTATGTGTTTCAGCTACTCAATCTCATTTGTATTGAAATCATTTCCACTAAGACATGTGGGTAAAGAGGAATGTTCACACTTTTAGGTCACTACATTACTAGTTAATGGTTTTAATGGCAACTTTAAACATAAACGGAATAGGAACTTTATTTCATAGATAGGCATGTTTCATATGCTTATTTATACTTTCCCTATTCTCTTTCTCTTCCTAATGATGGAGTCAGTAGTCTAGAGTTCAAGGCAGGAATAAGACCATGTTATTTATTTCCTCTCTGGTCCACTGATTATCCTCTCTCTCTCTCTATAGCAATACAGCTTAGAACTCAAAATGAGGTCTAAAATTCCTGGAACCCCACTTCTCTCCACCCCTGTCAGTGGAAGGGGTAGTATTTCCTCTTCTGTATTACCATGGCTTAATAAAACGTTGAATGAATAATTCTATTGCCTCCATCTTTTTTTAAACTTACTTTATAATTTCTCAAAGATCAAGGATTGCACCTATCTATACCAGCAAAAAACCCTCAAATTTCATGTGTTTATTTTTGTTATGTGCAGCACTATTTTTGTTATATTGCAGCACTGCACTATAACTGAAATTATTATTTTTCTTTGGAGATTTCAATCCCAGCCTATCACATAAAGGACTGTTATATATTATATACTTTAGAGAACTATAAGCAGTACAGTGAAGCTCTCTACTCTGAAGTTTTCCACCACTGACCTATATAACTCTACCTTTCTTGTCAGTTTCTTTGCGTCTAGCCTTCCATCAAATGTGAAAAGTGAAAATAATAAATAGTGAAAAGAATCATCTTTTTCAAAAGTTACTTTTTTTTATAACTTTCCCCTTTATTTACTAATTTCTTTTAGTTTTGTGGCCATATTTAGTCTGGCCAAAGATGGAAGAACTGTATTTAACTCCCAGATGTCAAAGGAGTACAGTGTTTGTCTAGAGGTGACAGCATACATCTGAAAAGGGCACAGGTACTTTGCATTCTTAATGCCCTCCATCGTGAGTACATACTTGGATGAAATTAATACCAGCTTTTGGCCTCAACAAACCTGAAGAGTACGGCATAGGATATTCAAGTTAGGACCATGGTGGCAAAATCAGTTCTTCAGGATATCAGGAATCATTTATTTAATATGATTACATTGCGCATAGTAGCGAAGCCCTAAATGAATTCACATAAATTTTTAATTTCTCAACAATTCTGAACTCAAATATAATAATATAGAGCTATTATTAGGTTGGTTTTTTATTTGTTTTTTGGGCTTTTTGCAAGGCAATTGGGATTAAGTGACTTGTGTAGGGTCACACAGCTAGTTAAATGTCAAGTGTCTGGTCTGAGACTGGATTTGAACTCAGGTCCTTCTGACTCCAGGGCTGGTGCTCTATTCACTGTACCACCTAGCTGCCCCTGTTATTAGGTTGTTAAGCACTGTTTCAAAAGCAGGTTGACTTGGAAAATGTGATAGGATCTATGACAAGATATATAAGTACAGATATTAAAGTGGTCATGTTACCTCAAGAGCAAACATCCTGTCCATCATGCTTCTTGATGAAGTGGCATCAGCTACAATGTGAACTTCGACACCTCGGCCAACCAATTCCAGAGCTGTTTGCTGAATGCACACATGAGTCTAATAGAAAAGTGTTGACATTATAACAACAATAAAACACAACATAAGTCGTTTTGATACCCCTCAATTCTTAAAAATAATAAAAAACTGAAGATAAATAGGCTTAATAAGCACAAACTAGCACTTCTATTTGTCAAGATCACATTTTAAAAGATAAATACAAATCAATACAATAACATTTCATAAGAAAAATACCTACTTCTACTCCAAATAAGACAACACTACGGACTCCAGGAATTTCTGCTAATGCTGCTTCTACTTCTGGTATTACCATGGAAAATTTAGTCTTCGGAAGCACCAGTTTAACACCTGTTAAATCAATTTCTTGTACAGTACTGCCAAGACCTTTGGGGTACTGCTCTGTTACAATAACCGGAATTCCTAAAATCCGTGCCCCCTGCAACTGCAAATAAAAAAAAGAATAATTTTTTTTTCAAAAAGATATACTATGCCTCAAATAAACAGAATAGAAATTTAATACATTACACAAATTATTTTTTTAAACCTACCAATCTTTGTCCTACACTAATGATATCACCAAAATACTTGATGGCTGGTCTGAATCTTTCTTGCATATCACAGCAAAAAAATACAGTGCTTGAAGGTGTAAGATTTCCCAGTGTGGTGAGCTAGAAAAAGAAAAGAGGGGAGAAATTAGCAGTTCATTTTCAATTTTTAATTCCGGAATATATTTATTAACAAATTTTTAATGTTTAAAACTTAAAGCAGGTAATGAGATGCCTTAAAAATGAAACACAAAAACTGGATACTGGCAATTTGAAATGAACTGTGACACAGCAAGAAGTGTTTAGAAAAGTCAGAGAAAATCAGAAAAATGATGCTTAGCTAATGAAAACACAATGTAAAATTATAAAAACCAGAAACTTTTTAATATTGAAATTTGTGCCCTAAGTGACTCCATTGTTTTCAGTCTGGCTTGTCTTCTGGTGTGTACCTGCTTGCTGGTCAGCACCTAGCATTAATAAGTCTTTTTTGAGAGGAGTCAGGCAGTCTGCAGGCATGAACTTTGATCCCATTCCCTACCAGAGAATCAGCATATAGCAATATGGGCTTTCATCCCATCCCCCTTACCTCTAGTCTCATTTCCCTTATGATGTGGCAATGCAGGAGAAGCTGAAGCCCAATGGTCCATCATCTTTTGGAAATATGCATCTTCCTGGATAGTAAACACTAGCCCATCTCCTTTTAAAAAACCTGTACCTATCAGGATTTATCTTGCCTGTATTAGAAAAGCTGTCTTTAAAAAGCAGCTGGCAGTTTGTGGCCATTCTACCAAGGTGTTTTCCAATAAACTCCTTTTAATTGTCTCTATGCAAGTTTTCCTACTTCAATCAGGGCAAGCAAAGATTTTAACATTAAAAAATACAACTTTTAGGAAGACAGCAAAAATGGGAGAAATAAAGGTTTTTAATGAATGGTGCTTCACTTTTAAAAGCAACATCTAACCACTTGCTAAATGACCTGCAACATACCATGAAAACAAAAGTCTAAAGCAATATCTCTGTTCTCAGATATGTACTAGGACAACGTGGAAATCAAATGAATTAAGTTTTTTTGTTTTTGGGGGGTTTTTTGGCTGGTCAATGGGGTTAAGTGACTTGGCCAGGCTCATATAGCTAGTAAATGTCAAGAGTCTGAGGCTGCATTTGAACTCAGGTCCTCCAGACTCCAGGGTAGGCGCTCTATTCACTGTACCACCTAGCTGCCCTGAATTAAGATTTTTTTTTAAAAATTACACTGCCTCATTTGATATTGCCACATTTAATAACAGATTCCACTACAGGAATCTACAAGAAGAGTTCGTGTCAATTGAGCCTTTAAGGAGGGTGTGTTCTTGTTTATTTGTTTTCAGTCACATCAGACTCTTGGCAACCCCATTTGGGGTTTTCTTGGCAAAGACACTAGCTCATTTTACATATGAGGAAACTGAGGCAAACAGGGTTAAATGACTTGCCCAGGGTGACATAGCTAGTAAGTGCCTGAGGCCGAATTTGAACTCAGGTTTTCCTGACTCCAGGCCTGACACTGTGCCACCTAGCTGCTCAGAGAAGGAGCCTCTGCTAATTGCCAAGTTTTTGTATTGCAGGGATATCTCAAGGATTAGGATTGGGTGGTGAATATAACCTTTACAATTACCTTGAATAACAATACGCATTAATTTTCATTGAAGTTTATAAAGTACTTTCTTCATAATGTCTCTATGAAATAAGTCAATAACCCCTCAGACATATATTCTATGAATCTCTCTTAAGTATCCTGTTTCCCCACAAAAATTTTTTCAACTTTATTCTCTAATTAGAATGTAACATGGAATTTGTTTGTCCTGTTTGTGGTAATGACGTTATTTATTAAAAACCTCAAGGGTAAGGGCAATGCCATAGTAATCTTTATTTTTGTATGTACTTGGCACCCAATAGTCATACGATACATGAATGAATGAGATCCTAGATTTAATAAACCAAAGAAAATTAGATTAAATTTAATGGTTGCAAATGTAAAAGGCCACACTTGTATTTTTTTTTAAATCAAGAACAGTATGGGGAGAGGGGAAGATAGAGCAAGGCTAGACAATAACTCATGCAAAAGGCAACAGGAGTAACTGTGGGGAAATGGAGGCATGTTAGAAAATAAAGAAACTTCAAACATCTACAAATGCCTCAGTCAAGTTCTAAAAACACAATGGAAAGGGCAATTAGATAAAGAAAAGCAAGGGGAAATTCCTGTAAGCTTCTGTATGCACTCTAAAATTGCACAAAAAGACTGCCAGAATCTTGCAGAACCTCTAAAGACAAGCTGGGGTACTCCGAATACAAAGGCTGAAAGCAATGTGGACTTATGGCAGGGTCTGAACAGGAACCCAGGCAGCCTGCCTGAGGTACTGCAGAAGACAAGGCCAGGGCAGAACCTAGGAAGCCAAACTCTTGAGATTTTGCAGTCAAAAACAACAGAGAAGAGGTCAACCAAAATACTGAGGTCAAACTCAAGAAGTCCTAGATGTGACGGGGCCTATTAACACTCATCTAGGACCAAACAGACACCTGTCCACTGCACCCAAGAGTTTAGGTGGGAATTAATACTGACCTTTCAAACACTGTCTGGAAAATGAGATGGAGGGGGCAGCTAGGTGGTGTGGTGCAGTGGATAGAGCACTGACTCTGGAGTCAGGAGGACCTGAGTTGAAATCCAGCCTCAGACACATAACACTTATTAGCTGTGTGACCCTGGGCAAGTCACTTAACCCTACTGTCTAACCAAAAAAGAAAAAACAAAGCTTGAAAATGAGATGGAAGATACGAATAATAAGGAGAAAATGCCAAACACAATGAAAAAGAACCATAGACTGAGAGAAGTCCAAGAGGTAAGAAGGAAAGAAGAAAGTAACCTCATTAGTCCTAGCTCTCAGGGAAACGAAGGTGCTTCCAAAAAGGACTACAATAGTACCAGGAAGAAATGAAAGAAAAGATACAAAACGGAAAAATATACAGGGAGGAAAAAGGACAAGAAGAACTGATAATACCTTAGCAGAGACAGTGGTAAACCTTATTTAAGAACTGAACTTAACTGAAAATTAAAATGGGATAAACAGAGACATTGGTCACTTACCCAAACAAGAGAATTGTACAAACACGGACATTTCTGATTGTCCCCAAGACAATAAGAAACATTAAAACTTTAACTCCCTTGGCATCTGCGTGCCTAATTTTCCCTACTTCAGCACCATGCTTCTGCTGCAGTGTCATTTGGAACCTCCCTCTCTGCCTGGAGCTTCCTAACCCAGGCATATCCATCCACCAATGACAGCGTCCTCCTCCCAGGGCCTCTGTTTTAGAGAGAGGCTCAGGCCAGGACACCTTTATTCCCTTTCTGGCTGTGCTATTAATTTTCAACACCATGCCCCTACATGAGGACTTTAATTTCTTCACACCTGCTGTTTTCAAGTCCTTTCTGTGTGTTGTATTCCCCCATTAGAATGTAAGCTCCTTAAGGGCAGGGACTGCCTTTCTTTTCATTTTTTTTAATCACTGGCATTTAGCACAGAGCCTGGCATATAGTAAGCACTTAATACTTAATTGCCTGTTGCCAAAAAGAAGAAGACAGAGAGAGAGAAAGAGAGAGAAAGACTGAGACTATATTGGATTCTTTTCTCTTTACCTCTTGAACTTCTCTTAGTCTAAAGAAAGTAAAAAATATAAAGAATTCACCAAATCATTTAATGAAAGAAATTTCAAAATAAAATTCCTAGGAATATTATAGCCAAAATCCAGAGTGTTAAAAAAACTGCAGGTGGCCCAAAACAAAAAGATCAAGTACCAAGGAACCACAGTAAGTATCACCCAGGACGTGGCAGCTGCCACTGTAAAGAAGAGAGTTTGGAATATCATATTCCAAAAGGCAAGAACACACAAACCAACAAATAAATAAATAAAGGCTTGTAACCAAGAATAACCTATTCAGCAAAACTGAGTGTGTGCAGGGAGTTTACAGGGAAAAAAAGAAATAAAATAAAAGATTTCCAAGCATCCCTGATGAAAAGGTCAAAATGGAGCAGAAACTTGAAAATGCAAATACAGGAGTCAAGAGAATTTATGGGACAACACAATGATGCAGTGTTTATGTTCTAAAGGGAGAGAAGAAACAAGATTCTCTTCAGATACTTCAGGTCATAAAGTTACGTCAAATAACAGAAGGTCCGTGGTTTTGTTCACTTTTGATGGTCTCAGGAGAAGAAGGAAAAGATGGAGAAAGGGGAAAACACTGAAGAAGAACATAGGAGGAATCAAATGGAATACTGCTATCACCTGTTCTAGGGGTTCATGGGATAAAGAGTATACAAGCATGGAGGAAGGTGTGGGAAAACCAGGTATTCCATGATGAGCCTCACTTCCATCTGAAGCAGAAAAAGGAAGGCTAACACACACACACACACACATTCAGGGAACTGTCATAAGCAAAACAAAATCTCATGTCATATAGTAAAGTGTGAAAGGGGGATAAAAGGAAAGAAAGTGTGAAAACCTGAGGTGGGAGAACGGCAAGGGGAAAAGAAAAGAGGAAATAAGGCAAAACAAGCAGCTTCAATTGGAAATCGCTAATGTTAAACTATTCTCTTTCAATACCTTTTTGTAGAAAGGGGAGTAGGGGTCAGGGTGGAGGCAAAGAGGAAAAAGTACAAGAGGACTTGATGGAGAAAAATACCCGATTAACAATCATTATGTGAATGTGAATGAGATGAACTCATCATAAAATGGAAAAGAACAGGAAGTGGATTAGAAGGCAGAATCCAAAAATATGTTATATACAGGAAACATACTTGGAACATAAAGGTTCACATAGAATTTAAAAAGGAACTGGAGTAAAATCAATTATGTTTAAGGTTAACTCAAAAAACCTCAGGTAGCAATCATGATTTCAGACAAAGCAAAGAAAAAAAAGAACAGATAAAGAGATAGGCAAAGAAACTATGTTAAAGGCACAACAGAAAAGAATATCAATACTTAATAAATATCTATACCAAATCTCATGGCATCTAAATACTTAAAGGAAAAATTAATCAAAAGTTAATCAAATTACAGGTAGAAATAGTAAACTATGATAGTGGAGAAACTCAATATACACCTTTCAGACTGAGATCAATCTAACTAAAAGATGAACAAGAAAAAAGTTAAGACCTGAATAGAACAAATTAGATGTTAGATTTCTGATTATTACTGAATGACATTAGAATTTAAGCTCCCTGAAGTATTATTTCATTCTCTGTACTTATATCTCCAGTCCCTGATATATAGCAGGTGCTTAAAAGATTACTGGTTTGTTGATGAGGGCAAAAGGAGTTTACATATTTTTTTCAGCTGGGAAAAGCAATTTACAAATACTAACAATTCACCAGGACATAAAAATTTAACAAATGTAGAAAAGAAATTATATTAAACACATATTTGCTTTTCTGATCACAATGCAACAAAGTATATTCAATAAAGAGCCTTTAAAGAAAGGATAAAAATTAGAGATTAAATAATTTAACTTTAAAGAAATGGTGAGTCAAGGATAAATTATGGAAACAATGTAAAATTTCCTCTAAGAAAATAACAGTAATGAAATATATATCAAATGGAGCTGAAGAAGTCCTTAGGAGAAAAATTTGATGTTATTAACTACTATTTAACAAAAGACAGAAATAACAGATTAATGAACTGGACATGCAAATAAGAAAACTAACAAAGCGTCAGTTAAAAATCCCCAATAAAACACCAAGTAGAAATTCTGAAATGGTAAGAAGAGATTAACAAAGTTAGAAGAAAACCACAGTGAGCTGATAAATAAAACTACAAGATTAAAAAAAGTTAAACTGTTGTCTAGTCTGATTAAAAAGAGAGAAAGTAAAACCAAATTGGATAAAATATGAGATTCACAACAAATGAAGGTGAAATAAAAGAAACTATTAGAAATGGCAAACTATATCTTTGCCAAGAAAACCCCAAAAGAGGTTATGAAGAGTCAGACACGACTGACAACAACAATATTAGAAACCTTTCTGTCTAATTATATGACAATAAAATTGATGACTTTGATAGAACGAATACTTAGAAAAATATAAAATATTCATGTGATAGGACCAATATTGTTAACAAGGTTTCCCCCATATCCTCCTCTCCCCCTTAATCCATACGTAAGCCAAGATAATCTATGCCTCCCTCGACACAGTAAATCACCACAACCTGCACTGCTTAGTATGATCTCATACTAAGACATGGGGTGGGCAGATCAGGAGACATCGACAGAAGCCAATTTCCCCTGTGTCCTTGTTGTATATCCTTGCCATGTTAGAGCTAAGTTAACTTTTTTTTTGTGCTTAGTGCATTTTGTCTCACCATCAAACCTAAACTAAAAAAATATTGGTGACAACTCTGCCACTAAGATTTAGTGTATTTGGTAACTGAAAAAAGATGAGATATCACTGTCACTCAAATAATGACTGAATTGGAAGAAGACTGCTGAAAGTCTGTAGGGCCATCAGAATAGCAAAAGCCCTTCTAAGACATTTATGGGGAATCCTCTCAATGAAAATGAGCTGGATCCTGCTCACATCAAGCTATTAACTCAGTGGGTGTTGGGAGAAGCTGCAAGAGAGGATAAAGTATGAAGTCCAGAATACCCTTGTTGTTGTTAACCATCCTGCAAAGACTAGACTGCCGGCATAATAAGATTGAAAGTAAATTTGACTGCCACATTCAGAAATTAGAACCAAAGTTCTCCAATTTTAGGGACTATTCAATGAAAGCTGAGGAGCAAACAATAGCGCTGCAAAAACAGAGATCTCTCTTGAAGAGGCTGAAGACTGAGAAGCCACAGATAATAGACCTGAGTACACTCTCCAACCAAAGGTTCCAGTTTAGATGCATCATGCAGAGATCAAAGAAATCAGACAGAATGAGCATGGAAGTAAGAAACGTAGAAACTTCAAATGGTGGTTTAAAAAAAAAAAGACATTACTTCTCCTGGGAGGAGGGTGATTTCCTCCACTGAGGAAATATGAGATCAGTAGGACTTTACCACCAAGGAACTGGGTAGGTTGCATAAGAAGTTCAAGCCTAAGAAATCACTGGAGCCAATGTTGAGACCTTCTCTGCAACTTAGCTCCAGAGATTTAGTGAGCTCTCTGAAGACTTACTATAATCAGAAAAATCAGACATAGGCTCCAAATGAAGATCAACCACCTTTTCCCCCCATTTTTAGGTGACTGAGATGAATTACTCACACCTAGTCCCATAAAGGTGAATTCCCATTGTAGTAGCTACCTGATGGGGATCTTCAAGAGAGGGCATGAAATACCTAAAGGAAATGAGTTTGAGAGACTGAATCTACATACACATTCACACAGCTTCACAAACTCTATAATTGGCCTGCCTTGGGCACTTATATCCTACCTTCTGGGTGCAGTCTCCTACAGAATGCCTTCAGATTTTAGCTCTAGGTTTCCCCTAGCACACACCTATGCAGGTGTAGGCTAAGCAACCAGTGAAATTTGAACAGTAAATTCAGGCAGCTGTGACTTGTGCAAATATTGATATCAATGTAAATAGGTACTCAGAGAATGACGGGAGGAGTCCTAAAGACTACTCCTCAGCTGGATAAATGTACAGAACAATGATCCCCTGCGGGAGGAAGCTTTGGGTATGGGCCTGGAAACATGGGGCAAACAAGAAAGCAATGAATGGACGGCTTATGGGAGTGCTAACAAAAACATACAGGGTAATTCAATTCCAGGACAGCTGAGACCCTTCAGTCCTACCCAAGCCTAAAGCCTTCTCTAAAGCCCTAACCCCGTTTGGATCATTCAAGGGAGGCTACAGTGGAGAGGCCATGGTGGAATTATGGCCTCTCAGGAGGAAATATCTGTGCAGACGCTTTCAGCAACATCTGTGTGTGTTATATGGGTAAGGGTGAATGGAAACCCTTAGAATTACACAAACCATACCACATAGTTAAGAATAAAGAAGATCAAGTGGAAGTTGGGGAAGGAAAGAGTGAAAATATTTCTTCTCTAGTGAGGGAGATGAAGAAAAGAGTTAAAACAGATTCATTTAAACTTTGTTAAAACAACTCCCTTTACAACAACTTTGTGTGGCCTGTGAAAAAGGCAGATGGCACCTGAGCAGGACTACAAGGAGCTGAGCAAAGTCATTACACCCCACACTACAGATGCTCTGGATCTCATCAAGGTTACAGTCCAGGTAGCCCAGGCTCAGGGTCAAGGGTATGGTGTTATTGGCATCAGTAGGAGCAGCATGCCATCACTTAGGAAGAAGACCAATATTTTTTTCTTTGAAATAGTATTTTATTTTTCCAATTACATATAATATTAGTTTTCAACATTCATTTTTTATAAAATTTTGACTTCCAAATTGTTTAATACCTCCCTCCTTTCCAACTCCCTCCACAAGACGCAAGCAATCTGATACAGGCTACGTGTGTGCAATCACGTAAACATATTTCCATATTAGTCATGTTGGGAAAGAAGCAACAGAACAAAAGGGAAAAAACAAAGGGGATTAAAAAAGTGAAAATAGTATGCTTTGATCTGCATTCAGATTCCATAGTTCTTTCTCTGCATGTGGATAGTATTTTCCACCCTGAGTCTTTTGGAATTGTCTTAGATCCCTGCATTGCTGAGAAGATTCTGTCATTGCACAACATTGCTGTGTGCAGTGTTCTACTTCTGCTCACTTCATTCAGCACGTATGTCTTTCCAGGTTTTTCTGAAATCTGCCTGCTCATCATTTCTCATAACACAATAGTACTCCATTACATTCGTATACCACAGCTTGTTCAGCCATTCCCCAATTGACGGGCATCCCTTTAATTTCCAGTTCTTTGCCACCACATAAAGAGCTGCTATAAATATTTTTGTACATGTAGGTCCTTTCCCCTTTTTTCATATCTTTGGGATACAGACCTAGTAGTGGTATTGCTGGATCAAAGGGTATGCAAAGTTTGATTACCTTCTGGACATAGTTCCAAATTGCTCTCCAGAATGGGTTGGATCAGTTTACAACTCCACCAACAATGCATTAGTGGCCCAATTTTCCCACATATTCTCCAACATTTATCACTTATCTTTTCTGACATATTAGCCAATCTGATAGTTGTGAGGTGGTACTTTAGAGTTGTTTTAATTTGCATTTCTCTAATCAATAATGATTTAGAACATTTTTAATATGACTACAAATAGCTTTAATTTCTTCATCTGAAAACTGCTTGTTCATATCCTTTGACCATTTATCAATGAGGAATGACTTGTGTTCTTATAAATTTGACTCAGTTCTCTATCTATTTCAGAAATAAGGCCTTTTTCAGAGATACTTGCTGTAAAAACTGTTTCCCAGCTTTCTGCTTCCCTTCTAATCTTGACTGCATTGGTTTTGTTTGTGCAAAACCTTTTTAATTTAATATAATCAAAGTCATCCACTTCGCATTTCATAATGTTCTCTATCTCTTGTTTGGTCATAAATTCTTCCCTTCTCCATAGATCTAACAGGTAAATATTCCTCGCTCTCCTAATTTGCTTATGGAATGTATCACCCTTTATGTCTAAATCATCTACACATTATGACCTTAACTTAGCATATGGTGTGAGATGTTGGTTTATGCCTAGTTTCTGCCATACTCTTTTCCAGTTTTCCCAACAGTTTTTGTAAAATAGTGAGTTCTTATCTCAGAAGCTGGAGTCTTTACTCTTGTCATTTACTACTGTGTATTGTGTACCTAATCTATTCCACTGATCCACCACTCTATATCTTAGCCAGTACCAAATAGTTTTGATGACTCCCTCTTTATAGTACACTTTTAGATATGGTATGGCCAGGCTACCTTCTACTTCATTTTTAAAAAAATAATTCCCTTGATGTTCTTGACCTTTTGTTCCTCCAGATGAATTTTGTTATTATTTTTTCTACCTCTGTAAAAAAAATTTTAGGTAGTTTGATTGGTATGACACTGAATAAGTAAATTAATTTAGGCAGAATTATCATTTTTATTATATGCTCTGCCTACCCATGAGCAATTGATATTTTTCCAATTGTTTAGATCTGACTTTATTTGTGTGAAAAGTGTTTTGTAATTATGTTGATATAGTTCTTGGGTTTGTCTTGGCAAGTAGACTCCCAAATATTTCATAGTGTCTACAGTTATTTTAAATGAAATTTCTCTTTTTATCTCTTGATGCTGAGCTTTGTTCATAATATATAGAAATGTTCACGACTGATGTGGGTTTATTTTATATCCTACAACTTTGTTAAAGTTGTTAATTATTTCAAGTAGTTTTTTAGTTGATTCTCTAGGATTCCCTAAGTATGCCATCATGTCATCTACAAAGAATATTAGTTTTGCTTCTTCATTACCTATTCTAATTCCTTCTATATCTTTTTCTCCTCTTATCGATAAAGCTAACATTTCTAGTACAACACTGAATAACAGCAGTAATAATGGACATCCTTGTTTCACCCCGATCTTATTGGGAAGGCTTCTAGTTCATCCCCATTACAGATAATGCTTACTAATGGTTTCAGATAGATACTACTTTTAAGAAAAGCTCCACTTATTCCTATGCTCTCTAGGGTCTTTAATATGAATGAGTGCTATATTTTTTCAAAAGCTTTTTCTGCATCTACCGAGGTAATATGATTTCTCTTGGTTTTATTATTGACATGATCAATTTTGCCAATAGTTTTCCTAATATTGAACCAGCCCTACATTCCTAGTATAAATCCCACTGGGCCACAGGGGTGATAAATTGTTGTAATCTCTTTGCTAATATTTTATTTAAAATTTTCTCATCAATATTCATTAGGGAAATTGGTTTATAATTTTCTTTGTTTTGGCTCTTCCCGAGTTAGGTATCAGCACCATATTTGTGTCATAAAAGGAATTTGCTAGGACTCCTTTGCCTATTTTTTCAAAGAGTTTACATAGTATTGGAATTAATTGTTCTTCAAATGTTTGGCAGAATTCACTTGTAAATCCATTAGGCCCTGGAAATTTTTTCTTAGGGAGTTCACTGATGGTTTGTTCAATTTCTTTTTTCTAAAATGGGATTATTTAAGTATTTTATTTCCTCTTCTGTTAAAGGCAATTTATATTTTTGTGAATATTCATCCATTTCACTAAGATTGTCAAATTTATTGGCATACAGTTGGGCAAAATAGCTCCTAATTATTGCTTTAATCACCTCTTCATTGACAGTAAATTCACCCTTTTATTTTTGATACTGGTAATTTGGTCTTTTGTTTTTCTTTTTTTCTCTTTTTTTAAATTACTGAAACTTAAAAACACAATAAGAAAATAAAAAGAAACATTATAAACTTAAATATTAAAACTTAAATACATAAGAAAAAGAAAAAAGCATGTCTTGTGGCAACAGAACATGAGAGGATTCAAAACATATAGCAACAAATTTCCATCTCAAGAAAGCCTATATAATAAGTACTACACATTGTGTTGAAAGCTGTCTGTCTTTTCTTTGCTTCCTTGTTAAGTTTTTTTTTGTTCTCTGCTCTACACTTTTTATTCTGTTCTTTTTTTCTCCCTTCCTCTCCCTATCCCCCCCAGAAGGCTACAATTAAATGTGAATATATTTACATATAGATATGCATATATTTATATACACATACATAAATACATACATATAGATGTATACTTTTCTAACAAATTCTACTTCTGATCTTTGTTTTTACGTTTGTGCAGATCTCTTATTTCCAATCCCTCCTAACTCCTCTACTTTACTTCTACCCTCTACTTTGCCCTCCATTACTTAACCTAGCCCTGCTTCAAGAATCCCTCCCTTATTCTCCCATTCCCTTAAATCTAAACAATCTTCTATACCCCCTTTAACCTATTCCCTCACCCTTCCCTCTAAAGATCCCTCCCTTATCCTCCCAAAGATCCCTCCCTTGTCCTTCCATTTCCATTAATCCAAACACCCTTCTATACTCCAACCTTTAACCTAGTCCTTCACCCTCCCCTATAGAGATCCCTCCCTTATCATCTCCCCCTTCCCTTAGCCTTTTATTTCTTTCTGAATTTAGAGGACTTTTATACTCTTATACACACACACACACACACACACACACACACACACACACACACACACATATATATATATATATATATATATATATATATAGCTCCTTCTTGAACCCATTCCAGATGAAAGTACGTTTCCAGAACTAACAATCCTCCTTCCCCTTCTAATTCTTATGTGTAGGTTCTTCCTCTCCCAACTCATTTGTATAAAAATAATTACTCTTTTTAGCTGTTCCTAAATGACTTTATTTTTTTAAAGTAATATCATACTCAGGTCTACCCCAATCTTTCTTATGAACTATCCAATTACTAATAACAATCTTAGACATACATTTCACATTTTACATACATAAAAGGTAAACAGTCTGTCCTTATTGAATCCCCTGGAATTAGTCTTTGATAGGTACTTTATATTTCTCTTGGCTCTTACATGTCAATTCTTCTATTAAGTTCAGGTATTTTTTTTTAACAAAGTCCTGAAAGTCTGACAGTTCATTAAAATAGCCATTTTTTTTTCATTCAGGATTATGCTTAGTTTTGCTGAGTATAGTATTTTTGGCTCAAACCCCAGTTCTTTTGCTCTTAGATACATAATGTTTCAAGACCTGCAGTCTTTTAGTATCACCACTGCTAGGTCTTCCGTGATTCTAATTGTGACACTGCTATATTTAAATTGTTTTTTTCTTGTTGCTTGTAATATTTTATCTTTGATCTGGGGGTTTCAGAATTTGACCACAATATTCCTAAGGGTTTTCCTCATGGGATCTCTTTCAGGTGGTGATCAATGGATTTTTTCTATTTTTGCTTTCCCTTCTTGTTCTAATGCTTCAGGATAATTTTCTTTAATTATTTCTCGTATTACTGTATCAAGATTCTTTTTTTGATCATAGCTCTCAGGTAGTCTGATTACTCTTATGTTTTCTCTTCTTTATCTGTTCTCTGGATCAGTCAGTTTTCTTATGAGATGTTTCACATTCTCTTCTATTTTTTCATTCTTTATATTTTGTTTTATTATTTCTAGATCTCACATAACTTCTCTGGCTTCCTCTTGCCCAATTCTGATTTTCAAAGAGCCATTTTCTTAAGATTCTGAATCTCCTTTTCTAATTGGCTGACTTTCTTTTCAAAATCTTGTTTTTCTTGTTTTTTGTTTTGTTTTTTGTCTTTAGTTTTTTCCTCAATCTCTCTCATTTGATTTTTAAAGTCTTTTTAAAGTTCTTCTATGAACTACTTTTGAGCAGGTAACCATTTGATGTTACTTTTTGGGGTAGAAGAGGGTTTCTTTGCTTCAGTATCCTATGAACCCTGGTCTTCTCTATTCCCATCATAATTCTCTATGGTTGGATTCTTTCTCCTTTGCCTGTGTATTTTTTTTAAAATTTGTAATAACTTAGTTTTCATAATCACTTCTAGTCCTAGGGTATGGGGGATGGTGCCTCTGGCATTAGATCCTCCTTCAGTTCTCCCCTCTGGCGGAACTGGAGCCAAGACCCCCAGTTTCCTGTAAGTGCCCACAGCCAGTAGTGTCCCCACCCCACTGCTTCTGCACTCACCAGGCATATACTGGTGCCTTCTCACCCCTGGCTGTGTCCCCACAGCACAGCTGGATCTGGTGTTCTTTGTCAACAGAGGTTCCTTTGATCTTCCCCAGCTCAGACGCCCAACACCCCTCACTGTCCAGGGAGTAAAAGTTGCTGTGGCTGGGGCCAAGGCAGCCTCCCAACCCAACTAACCCCAGGTCTTTCTGCGTGTTGTTTAAGCAAACCTAGGACCCAGCCTAGAGGTGTTTACTCTTCACATGGACCAAACCTTCTCCTGGGACTTTTCTTCAGATCTTCTCCAATTGTCTCAGGAGGATCCTTGTTGTGCCCCTACTCTTATTTTTATGGCTCAATATTCACCCTGAGATGCTATTTCTTCTCTTTTGTGGGAGAAAATCTTTGGAGCTTGGAATTTTTTGACCTACTCCACCATCTTCCCAGAATCCTCCCCTCTTGCTTTTTTTTAATCAAATTAAACAAAGGTTTATCTACTTTGTTTTTTTTTTAATCAAATCAGTTCTTAGTTTTATTAATTCAACAGTTTTCTTACTTTCAATTTTATTCATCTCTCCTTTGGTTTTCAGAATTTCTAATTTGATGTTTAATTGGGGATTTTTCATTTGTTCTTTTTTCTAGCTTTTAAAATTGCATGTCCAATTGGTTGATCTCCTTTTTCTTTTTCATGTAAGCATTTAGAGACATAAAATTTCCCCTAAGTACTGCTTTGGATACATCTCCTAAATTTTGATATGGTGTCTTATTATTGTCATTCTCTTGGATGAAGTTCCTGATTGAGTCTATGATTTATTGTTTGACCCACTCATTCTTTAGAATTAGATTATTTAGTTTCCAATTAATTTTTAATCTATCTTTCCATGGCCCTTTATTACATGTATTTTTCATTGCATCATGATCTGAAAAGGATGCATTTAATATTTCTATCTTTCTGCATGTGAATGTGAGGTTTTTATGCCCTAATACAGCATCAATTTTTGTGTAGGTGCCATATACTGCTAAGAAAAAGGTATATTCCTTTCTATCCCCATTAAATTTTCTCCAGAGGTTTATCATATCTAACTTTTCTAAAATTCTATTTACCTCCTTAACTTCTTGTTTATTTCCCCGTCTGAGAGGGGGAAGCTGAGGTCCCTCCCAGTATAGTTTTGCTGTCCATTTCTTCCTGTAACTCACTTAACTTCTCCTCTAAGAATATGAATGCTATACTACTTGATACATATGTTTAATATTGATATTACTTCATTGGCTTATGTTACCTTTTAGCAAGCTGCAGTTTCCTTCCCTGTCTCTTTTAATTAGATCTATTTTTGCTTTTGTTCTGAGATCAGGATTGCTATCCCTGCTTTTTTTACTTCAGCTGAAGCATAATATATTCGCTCCAGACTTTTACCTTTACTCTGTGAATGTCTCTCCGTTTTTTGTAAATGACATATTGTAGGATTCTGGTTTTTCATCCACTCTTGTTATCTGCTTCCATTTTGTGGTAAAATTCATCCCATTCACATTCACAATTATGATTCCTGTGTATTTCCCTCCATCCTATTTTTCCCGTTTATACTTTTTTCTCTCTCTCTCCTTTCACTCTGTTGCTCCTCACCAGTGTTTTGTTCTGACCCCCGCTTCCCTGAATCTGCCCTCACTTCTATTACCCCCTTCTTTTCTTTTCTTCTTCCCCTCCTACTTCCCCATAGGGTAAGATATTTCTTTACCCAACCGAATGTGTATATTATTTCCTCTTTGAGCCAAACCTAATGAGAGTAAGGTTCAAATGATACTTACCCCCTCCCTTCTTCCCCTCTACTGCAATAGGTCTTTCATGTCTCTTCATACAATATAATTAAACCCATTCTGCCTCCACCTTTCCTCTTTTTTTTTTTGGCTAGGCAATGGGGTGAAGTGACTTGCCCAAGGTCACACAGCTAGTAAGTGTCAAGTGTCTGAGGCCAGATTTCAACTCAGGTCTTCCTGAATCCAGGGCTGGAGCTTTATCCATTGCACCACCTAGCTATCCCTCCTCCTTTCCTCTTCTTCCAGTAAAATTCTTTTTATCATCCCTTAATGATTTTTTTTTAATCATCACTTCAAAGTCAAAGCATACCTACACCCTCTTTGTAAGTATACCATGTAATCCTGATTGTAGCTCCTTGATATTTGAATTATTTCTTTCTGGCTGACTTGCAGTATTTTCTCCTTGACCTGATAATTCTGGAATTTGGCTACAATATTCCTTGGAGTTTTCATTTTGGGATCTCTTTCAGAAGGTGGTAGTAGATTCTTTCAATGACTATTTTACCCTCTGGTTCTAGGATACCAGGGCAGTTTTTCTTGATGATTTCTTGAAAGATGCTGTCCAGGGTCTTTTTTTTATATATAATGGCTTTTTACATTTTCTTCTATTTTTTCATTTTTTAAATTTTGTTTGACTGATTCTTGATGTCTCATGGAGTCATTAGCTTCTACTTGCCCAAATCTACTTTTCAAGGAATTATTTTCTTCAGTTACCTTTTGTACCTCCTTTTCCATTTGGCCAATTCTATTTTCTAAGGAGTTGTTTAATTCAGTCAATTTTTGTGCTTTTTTTTCCAAGCTATTGACTCTTTTTTCATAATTCTCTTGCATAACACTCTTTTCCCAATTTTTCTTCTACTTCTCTTATTTGACTTTTAAAATCCTTTTTGATCTCTTCCAAGAGGACTTTTTGGGTTTGAGGCCAATTCATATTCACTTCTGAGGCTTCACATGAAGGCATTTTGATACTCTTCTGCGCTTGTGTTTGGATCTTCCCTGTCCCCATAGTAACTTTCTTTAGTCACGGCTCATTGTCCCAAGCTTCCTGTGCTGAGAGCCAGGGGCCTGGTAGGTGCTGGCAGCTTGCCCACTGTACTGGGGTGGCTCGGCTTAGTCATGCTTGTTGTGCCAGGGTTCTGGGGATGGCAGTTTGCCTTCTGCCTCGCGGCTCACCTGCTTTACCACTGGCCTGCTGATCCAGGACCATGGGGCTTCGGGTGCTGATCTGTGCTGTGGCTAAGAGCCTCCCACTGGCATACCCAGACACCGCCTGCGGTGGGCTCCATTCTCCTTTTACCCAAATGAAACAGACCTTTCCTGAAGTCCTTCTAAGTTATAAATTGTTTCACTCTGTCTTTTTATGGATTCTGTCACTCCAGGATTCTTTTAGAGGCTTAATTTAACATTGTTTATGAGGGAAACTGAGAAGAGCTCAGGCAACTTCCTGGCTTCTCTCTGCCATCTTGGCTCAACGCCCCACCCCACCCCAAAAAATTTTTTATATAAAAAATTGTTAACTATAACAGAAGTATTACTATCCATCCTGTGGCCTTAATGTTCCTGGTACTACTCCTATTCATTGTCACCATCTTATAACAGGAGAAGAATACGTGACTAAATATAATATAAGTTCATCATTTGTGCTGTGTCTCTGATATTCGTGGTGCTCTTCTGGTTCATCATCACCATTATGCTTTATAAGACCCACTGTGAACTGCAAAGATTTGTTATCACTCACCACATGGACCAGAATATTGAAATCTAAGACTTAGCCCTTGTAATAGGAATAGATTAGGATTGCTAGTTTTTGTCTTCCTCAACATTTTTCTCTCTCTTCTTTTTCTTTATGGTGATTCTTTAGGAAGTTATATATTTTTTTGTTTTTCTTTCCCTTAGTACTGCCTATGCCAGGGGGATTTGTCCAGTAAGAGCCCTGACAGCATTTAAATGATAGAAGGTACTCTAGATACATAGAAGATAAATACAGAGAAGGCAAAGGTAATTATAAAGAAGATATTATTCTAATTAAATTAGAAAGAGACATTCATTAGCAGCTAGAGGGTGAGGGGGCTGGGAAAGGTCTTCTAGAGTAGGGAAGGATGTGAACTAGGTCTGTAAGGAAAGCAAGGAAACCAAGAGGCAAAGGTGAAAGAGCAGAGAATTCCAGGAGTAGGGGGACAGCAATATTAAAGGTACAGCATCAGGAAATGAAGTATCAGGAAATGAAGAACTGAAAGTAAGCCAGTATAATTCAGGGAGGGGAGTAATGTGTAAGGCCGGAGAGACAGAAAAGGAACATGTTACAAAGTACTTTAAAAGCCAAAGAGATTATTGTATATTTTATCCTGGAGTTAACAGACATCCATGGAACTCACCAAGCAGGAAGACGGGGGGGGGGGGGAATGGCCTCTGCATTTTATAGAAGGATGAAACTGAGTGTCAAAAGATTTGAAGCAGGGTGGAGTCAAGATGGCAGAATAAAGGCAGGGACTCAACCTGAGCTTTCCCAAATTTCCCTCCAAACAATGACAAAATAATGCCTCAAAACAAATTCTGGAGTGGCAGAAGCAACAAATGGACAAGGTGAAACAATTTTCCAGCCCAAGGCAACTTAGAAGGTCAGCAGGAAAGGCCCGTCTTACTGGGATAACATTGCAATGCCATCTAGCCCAGCAAATTATGCCCTGGCAAGCCACCGGGAAGGGAGGCCCTAGGGGTGACTTATTATTACACTACTTGAAAACCACAAAAAAAAAAAAGAGCCTAGACATCATATTGCAAGAAATTATCAAGGAAAGCTGCTCTGATAGAGGGTAAAATAGAAATTGAGAGAGGGTAAAATAGAAATTGAGAGAATCCACTGATCACCTCCTGAAAGAGATCTCAAAATGAAAACTCCCAAGAATATTATGGCTAAGTTCCAGAGCTTCCTAGTCAAGAAGAAAATATTGCAATCCAAAAAAAAAAAAATCAAACACTAATGAGCCACAGTCAGCAAAACACAAGATTTAGCAGCTTCGATATTAAAGGTTCTGAGAGTTTGGAATATGATATTCCAGAGGGCAAAGAGTTAGGATTTCAACCAAGAATCAAATTACAACCCAGCAACACTGAGTATAATCGTTCAAGGGGGAAAAAAAACCAAAACTGATATTTAATGAAATAGAGGACTTTCAAGCGTTCCTGATAAAAAGATCAGAGCTGAACAGAAAATCTGATTTTCAAATATGACTCAAGAGAAGTATAAAAAGGTAAACAGGAAAGAGAAATCATAAGGAATCAATAAGGTTAAGCCATTTATATTCCAATATGGGAAAACAATATTTCTAACTCTTAAGAACTTTATCATTATTAGGGCAGTTAGAAGGAGTGTACATAGACAGAAAACCTAGGTGTGAATTGACTATCATGGGATGATATTAAAAAAGAAAATTAGGGGCAGCTAGGTGGTGCAGTGGATAGAACACCAGCCCTGACGCCAGGAGGACCTGAGTTCAAATCCGGCCTCAGACCAAACACTTGATACTTACTAGCTCTGTAACCCTGGGCAAGTCACTTAACCCCAACTGCCTAAAAAAAAAAAATTAAGGGGTTAGAGAAAGGGGTGAACTGGGAAAAAAGAAAAAGGAAAGGTAAAACAGAGTAAATTATCTCACATAAAGGAGGCATGAGAGGTTTTACAGTGGAGGGGAAAATGGAGGAATAACAGGCAATGCTTGAACTCTTATCTGAACTGGCTCAAATAACATACATATTCTGTTGGGTACAGAAGGCTATCTTACCCTATAAGGAAGTAGGAGGGCAGGGGGATATAAGCAGGGGGGAGGCTCATAGAAGGGAGAGTATATTTGGGGGAGGTAGCGGTCAGAAACAAAACACTTTTGAGGAATGATAGGATGAAGGTGGGGGGAGGGAGGGAGGAGGAGGAGAGAGACAGAGAGAAACAGAGAGAGAGGGAGAGAGAGAGAAGGATAATAGGAGGAAAAGCAGGATGGAGAGAAATACACAATTAGTAATCATAACTGTGAATGTGCATGGGACAAACTTATCCATAAAATGGAAGCAGATAGCAGTGAATTAAAAACCAGAATACTACAATATGTTTTGGGGTTTTCTTTTTTTGGGGGGGTGAGGCAATCAGGGTTAAGTGACTTGCCCAAGGCCACACAGCTGGTATGTGTCAAGTGTTGAGACTGGATTTGAACTCATGTCCTCTTGACTCCATGGCCTGTGCTCTATCCACTGCACCACCTAGCTGCCCCCAACAATATGTTGTTTACATAAAATATACAAGATGCAGAGAGAAACACAGAGAATAAAGGTAAAGAGATGGAGCAGAATATATTATGCTTCAGCTGAAGTACAAAAAAAAAGCAGGGGTAGCAGTCATGATCTCAGATAAAGCTAAAGCAAAAATAGGTCTAATTAAAAGAGATATAAGCATGGAAATGACATTTTGCTAAAAGGTGCCACAGACAATGAAGTAACATTAATACTAAATATATATGCATCAAATGGTATAGGAACCAAATTAGTAAAGGAAAAGTTAAATGAGTTACAAGAGGAAACAGACGGTAAAACAATATAAATAGGGGACATCAACTTTCTACTCTCAGAACTAAATAAATCTAACGAGAAAAGAAACAGGAAAGAAGTTAAGGAGATGAATAGAACTTTAGGAAAGTTAGATATGACAGACCTCTTAAAAAAACTTAATGGAAATAGAAAGGAATATACTTTTTTTTTCCTCGGGGGTACATGGCACCTACACAAAAAATGGCCATGTGTTAGGGAATAAAAACCTCACAACCAAATGCAAAAAAGCAGAAATATTAAATGCATACTTTTCAGATCATAATGCAACAAAAACTACATTCAATAAAGGGCTGTAAAAGCATAGATTAAAATAAATTGGAAACTAAACAATCTAATCCTAAAGGAAGAGTTCGTCAAAAACAAATCACAGAAATAATCAATAATTTCATTAAAGAGAATGACAAAAATGAGATGACAACCAAAATTTATGGGATGCACCCAAAGTAGCACATAGGGTAAAATTTATATTCCTAAATGCTTACATCAATAAAATAGAGAAAGAGCAGATCAATGAATTGGGCATGCTACTAAAAACAAAAACAAAACAAAAACAAAACTAGAAAAAGAACAAATTAAAAATTCTAAATTAAAAGCCAAATTAGAAATCCTGTAAATCAAAGGAGAAATTAATAAAAATAAGAATGAGAAAATCATTGAAATAAAACCAGAATCTGATTTTATGGGGAAAAAACAATAAAACAGATAAACCATTAATTAATTTGATGAAAATAAAATTAAGAAGAAAACCAAATTACCAGTATCAAAAATGGAAAGGGTGAATTCACCACCAATGAAGAGGAAACTAAAGTAATTATAAGGAGCTATTTTGTCCAATAACATGCCAATACATCTAACAATCTAAGTGAAATAGATGAATATTTTTTAAAAATATAAATTGCCCAGATTAACAGAAAAGGAAATAGAATGCCTAAATAACCTTATCTTAGAAAAAGAAATTGGGGGCAGCTAGGTGGTGCAGTGGATAGAACACTGACCCTGAAGTCAGGAGGATCTGAGTTCAAATCTGGCCTCAGACCAAACACTTGACACTTATTAGCTGTGTGAACCTGGGCAAGTCACTTAACCCCAACTGCCCGAAAAAAACAAAAAAACAAAAAAAAAAAGAAATTGAATGCTAAGCCATCAATGAGCTCCCTAAGAAAAAAAACCCAGGACCAGATGGATTTACAAGTGAATCCTATCAAATATTTAAAGAACAATTAATTGCAATACTATATAAACTATTTGGGAAAATAGGCCAAGAAAGAATCCTATTAAATTCCTTTTCTGACACAAATATGGTGCTGATACCTAACCTAGGAAGAGCAAAAACAGAGAAAGAAAACTAAAGACCAATTTCCTTAATGAATATTGATGTGAAAATTTTAAATAAAATGTTAGATTACAGCAATATATCACAAGGATCATATACTATGACCAGGTGGAATTTATACCAGGAATGCAGGACTGGTTCAATATTAGGAAAAATGTCAGCATAATCCACCATATTAATAACAAAGCCAAAAAAATTATATGATTATATCAGTAAATGCAGAAAAGTTTTTGACAAAATACAATACTCATTGCTATTAAAAACTCTAGAAAGTATAGAAATAAATGGAGCTTTCCTTAAAATTATAAGTAGTATTTATCTAAAACTAACAGCAAGTATTATCTGCAATGGGGATAAACTAGAAGCCTTCCCAGTAAGATCAGGGGAGAAGCAAGGATGTCCATTACCACCATTATTATTCAGTAGTGTACTAGAAATGCTAGCTACCACAATAAGAGAAGAAAAAGAAATTGAAGGAATTAGAATAGGGAATGGAGAAACAAAACAATCACTCTCTGCAGACAAAATGATGGTATACTTAGAGAACCCTAGAGAATCAGTTAAAAAAAAAACTAGTTGAAATAATTAACAACTTCAGCAAAATTGCAGTATATAAAATAAGCCTATATAAATCATCAGTATTTCTACATATTACCAAATGAGAAATTAATTCTTGATCCTATATTTCATATTTGATTTTATCCTGTAACCATATTCTATTTTCTACATAAAAAGCCTGGGCCTCCTCGCTGTATCTGAGAAAAGAAGACACTTATGCATGCTAAAGTTCAGCCTTTCTGAAGTTAGACATCAAAATTTAAGATTTCCCACAATGACTGCCAGTTAAAAAAAAAAACATGTTCTCAATATTCTCATAAAACATTATCTTAGCATTTCCTAAAAGGTTTGTGAGGTGTCTCTGAGAAGTTAGGATGACCTTGTACCTGACCTTGTCCCATCTTCAACAGTTAAGGTCATCTTATCTAATTCCTCAGCTGCCAGTAAGTCTGACCTTAACAGTAACTTCAAGATTAAGTTAGAACCCACAAAATCCATGAAAGCATTTTTTAGAGACAGAGTTGGTTGTAATTCCCACGTGGGGGCTATGCCTGCTTTCTCTGATGAGAAATCATAATCTCTCACCTCTGTAATGTTAGCCAGTTACATAATTTTTGTTCTGTTCTTTGTACCATGCTTATAAAAATGTATTGCACCCTCAATTCCAGGTCTTTTGGCCAGAGGCAGGGCCATTTGACCCACCCTTTATTATCAGGTGGCATGCCCCTGTTAATAAATGATATATTGCTTAAAAAATTGCCTCAGTTTATGTTTCTGCTAAATTTCATTCACAACAGAGCAAAGTCCAGGAGGAAGAGACAGATAGAGAAATTCCATTTAAAATAACTATAGATAATATAAAATACTTTGGAGCCTACTGTGCCAAGACAAACCCAGGAACTATATGGGCACAATTATAAAACACTTTTCACCTAAATAAAGTCAGATTTAAACAACTGGAAAAATGTTAATTGCTCATGGGTAAGCCAAGCTAATATAATAAAAATAATAATGTACCTAAATTAATTTACATAAGTAATCAGAGCCATACCAATCAAACTACCACAGCTAGAAAAAAATAATAAAATTCATCTGGAAGAACAAAAGGTCAAGAATATCAAGGGAATCAAGGGAAAAAACCATGAAGGAAGGTGGCTTAGCCATACCAGATCTCAAATTGTACTACAAAACAGTAATCATCAAAACGAACTAGTACTGCCCAAGAAATAGAGGTTGATCAGTGGAATAGATTAGGTACACAACACAGTGTAGTAAATAGAAGTAAATGACTAGAGTAATCTAATGTTTGAAAAACCCAAAGATCCAAGTTTTTGGGATACAAACTCACTATTTGACAAAAACTGCTGGGAAAACTGGAAAGCAATTTGGCAGAAACTAGTTATAGACCACCATCTTACACCATATACTGAGATAAGGTCAAAATAAGTACCTGGTTTAGACAGAGCAAATTAGGGGACCATGGAATAGTTTACCTGTCAGATCTGTGGAAAAGAAGAATTTATGACCAAATAAGAGATAAAAAGCATTACAAGATATAAAATGGATAATTATGATTATGTTGAATTAAAAAGGTTTCACACAAATGAAACCCATGTAGCCAAGATTAGAAGGAAAGCAGAAAATTAGGGGAAATTTTTTACAGCAAGTTTCTCTGATAAAGGCCTTATTTCTCAAATATATAGTAAACTGAGTCAAATTTATAACAATACAAATCATTCCCCAAATGATAAATGGTCAAAGGATATGAACAGGCAGTTTTCATTTTCAGATGAAGAAAATCAGAGCTATCTATATAGCTCTATTTAAAATGCTCTAAATCACTACTGATTAGAGAAAATGAAAATTAAAACAACTCTGAGGTACCACCTCAAACTGACTAATATGACAGAAAAGGAAGATCACAAACGCTGAAGGGGATGTGGGAAAATTTGTACACTAATGCACTCTTGGTAGAGTTGTGAACTGATCCAACCATTCTGGAGAACAATTTAGAACTATGCCCAAAGGGCTATAAAACTGTGCATGCCCTTTGACACTGCAATATCATTACTAAGTCTGTACCCCAAAGAGATCAAAAAAAGGAAAAAGGACCTCTTCGTACAAAAATATTTATAGCAGCTCTTTTTGTGGTGGCAAAGAACTGGAAATCAAGGGGATGCCCATCAATTGGGGAATGCTGAACTAGTTTTGGTATTTGATTTTGATGGAATACTACTATGCTATAAGAAATGATGAATAGGATCTTTCAGAGAAATCTGTAAGACTTAACATGAATTGATACAAAGTGAAGTGAACAGAACCAAAAGAACATTGCATACAGTAACAGTGATATTGTATAATGATCAACTGTGAATGACTTAGCTATTCTTAGCAATACAATAATCTAAGATAATTCCAAAGGGCTCATGATAAAAAAAAAATGCTATCCACCTGCAGAGAAAGAAGTGATGGAATCAAAGCATACTTTTTTTTAAACTTTATTTTTCTTGGGTTTTTTTCTTTCACAACATGACTAATATGAAAGCATTTTGCATGACTACACACGTATAACCTATATCAAATTGCTTGCCTTCTCAATGTGGGAGGAGGGGAGGGAGAGAGGGAGAGAATTTGGGAAGCAAAAATTTTTTTAAAAGAACATTAAAATTTTGTACATGTAATTGGAAAAAATATTTAAGATTTTTTAAAAAAGATATTTGAAGCAAATAGATGAAACAGGCAGCTATTGCAATAATCCAAGAGAGAGCTAATGAGGGCCTGAACTACACAGTTGCTATGTGAGTGAGGAGAATATGCGATGTTTTGAAGGTAGAAACATCAGGACTGAAAACGATAACAAGAAACAACGTGGCCAGACACGTCAGCATTTTTTAGGTCAGGTTCAATGTTAGGATGAAATGAAGAATTCATAGGTCATTGAACAGTTAAAAAATATTTACTTAGCTCTAATATGGAAAAAGTATTCAAAAAAGGATACAGGAGCAGTAGCTTTGTCGCCTCTTAAGGAAAAACTAGTCCATTCCATGTTAAGAGGGGAAAGAGGAAGAAGGGAAAATCAGTGGGGCAGCTAGGTGGC
This sequence comes from Phascolarctos cinereus, assembly GCF_003287225.1. NCBI lineage: Eukaryota > Metazoa > Chordata > Mammalia > Diprotodontia > Phascolarctidae > Phascolarctos > Phascolarctos cinereus. The sequence continues at coordinate 285,377,759 of NW_027555847.1, read as the reverse complement.
ACAGTGGATAGAGCGCCGGCCTTGGAGTCAGGAAGACCTGAGTTCAAGTCTGGCTTCAGAAATATAACACTGACTAGCTGTGTGACTCTGGGCAAGTCACTTAACCCCAACTGCCTCATCAAAAAAAAAAAAGTAGATTTTGCTCTTATCATAGTGTGAGAGGAAGAAGTCCGGGATGACATCCAGGTCATGGGCCTGAGTGATTGGGAAGATGGTGGCACCCTAAAGAGTGTCAGGGAAGCTCAGAAGGGTTTGTGGGGGAAAATAATAGGTTCTATTTTGGAAAAATTGAATTTAAGACGGCTACATGACAACTAGTTTAAGACACCATAGGAGGCAGCTGGAGGTGTGAATGTAGCTCAGTGAAAAGATCAGGGCTGGATATGTAGATCTAAGTATTATCTGTACAGAGATTTTAATCTATGGGAGCTGAGATAACCTAATGCAATAGTATAGAAGGAGAAGAGAAGGGGGACCAGGACAAAGCCTTGGGAGACATCCATAGTTAGAAGATGTGACATGTATGAAGAAACAGTAAAGGAAACAGAAAGATGAGCTGGTGAGATAGAAAGGGAATTAGATGAGATTAATGTCACAAAAACCTAGAGAAAAGAGAGTATTCAGAAAAGGCTATCTACAATATCAAATGCTAAAGACATGTCAAAAGGTGGTGGGAAGTGGGAAGAATCAGGACCAGATGGATTTGCAAATGAGTTCTATCAACATTCAAAGAACAATTAATTCCAGTATTACATATGCTATTTGCGAAAATAAGAAAAGGGATTCCCCTTGTTGTAGGCATTGCTCTAAAGCCAGCACTCTATTACTTCAAGTTAAACACTGGGATAAAATGGGATACTTGTGAGTCACTGAATATTTAGGTTAAGAAAAGAGAGACAATCAGAATTGTGTGGTTTGCCACAAGTAAAGACTAAAGGCTATCTAGCATGATATAAAGCAAATAGTATTAGACTAAGCATTAGAAGAATTATTTTCTAATCTGAACTTTACCACTAAGTACATAGGACCTTGATCAAGTCACTTCACCCCTCTTAACCTCATTTTCCCAGTCTGTTAAAATAAGTATCCAAAGTTCCTCCTAGAATAAAATTACGATTCTATTTCTAGAGAAAACAGGGAAGGAAAACATGGTCATTGTAACATAAATATTTCCACTCTGGGAAAGTCATAGAATATTAGAACTGGAAGAGATGTTCAAATGCATGCAATTCAATAACCTTCATTTTATATTTGAGGAAACTAAAGTCCAATTGCCTTAACCAAGGTCACACAAGTCAACACAGCAGAGATTAGAATACAGGCTTTCTAATTCCTAGTTTTGTTGTGTTGTTCCTGGATAATGTTCTACTGCAAAGCCTCCAGTACAAAGCTTCTCAGATGCTAAACTAGAGACTTCTGACTAATACGGCAGCTAGAACAAAAAAAGCAGAATGCCCAGTTGCCACATATTTACTCATAGACAGCCCTTTAGTTTGCAACAGACCTAAAAAGGTCAAGAAATTCAATCAGAAATTACTGACTTCTACCCTTTAACCCAGCAAAACCACTTCTAGGGCTGTATCCCAAAGACATCATAAAAATATGAAAAGGATCCACATGTACAAAAATATTTATAGCAGCTATTTTTGTGGTGGCAAAGAATTGGAAACTGAGGGGATGCCCATCAATTGGGGAATGGCTGAACAAGTTGTGGTATACAAATGTAATGAAATACTATTGTGCTACAAGAAAGGATGAGCAGGTGGACTTCAGAAAAACCTGGAAAGACTTATATGAACTGATGCTGAGTGAAGTGAGCAGAACCAGGAGAACACTGTACACAGTAACAGCCACATTGTCCAATGACTGACTTTGACAGACTTAGCCCTTCTCAGCAATGCAAGGTAAGACAGCTCCAAAAGACTCCTGATGGAAAATGATATCCACATCCAGAGATCGAACTATGGAGTCTGAATGCAGATGGAAGCATACTATTTGCTCTCCTTTTCTTTCGTTGTTTTGTTTTGTTGCTTCATTCTTGTGGTTCCTCCAATTAGTTCTAATTCTTCTTTATATCATAACTAATGGGAAAATATGCTTAATATGAATGTCTAAGTAGAGCCGATATGAAATTGCACACCGTCTTGGGGAGCGAAGAAGAGAGGGAAGGGGAGAAATTTTAAAACTCAAAATCTTATGAAAGTGAATGTTGAAAACTAAAAATTAATTATTTATTTTTTAAAAATTACGGACTTCAGTCACCCCAGAACTACACAAGAAATTATCTAGAAGCCTGAAGGCAAAAAAGGAAAGGGAGTTGCTAGCAAAGTCAGTGAAATTACACGAAAATCTCAAAGTAGGCCCAGAGGTTGCCTAGAGACACACAGCCTGCAAAGCTATGTATCTGAAGGAAGCAAGAACCAGACTACCCAAAAAAAGCCCAAAGGTGGTCAGTAAGCCCCACGTGGGGTCTTTGGAAGTACCAGAGAGGAGCAAGTAGGGCAAGCAACCAATGCAGTGTCAATATATCAGAGGAGACCAGCCCGGGCAAGTGATTCTAAAGTCCTGACATACATCCTGAGATGTCACAGAGAGACAGAAGATCCAGTACTGTGATCCTCAGTTCTGGATGGAGGTAGAGAGGGATGAACACAGGAACCCTAGCGATCCCAGGCAAGACCAAGCAAGACTGACCACCCTTCCCAAAAGCACACCCAAAGCACCAATTCAGGAGGCTGGGAAGGTGAATAAATCTGAGAAAATACCATTAGTATAAAAAAAATATTGCAAATCCAAGGATCCCAAAAAAAGGAAAGAATAACTCTCTGTAACAACTTCAAGCAGAGATTCTAAGGAAAAAATAGACTTTCCAAAAGGCCTGCATGAATACCTAGAAGAAAGGAAGGAAGAGATTTTAAAAATAAAAGATCTAGAAAAAAGAATTGAAAGGAAAATTAATAGTTTATTAAGATAAAGTGGTAAACCTTATCCTAGAAGTAGACTTTCTGGAAACTAGCATAAATCAAACAAAAATTAATGACTCCATAAAAGAGTAAGAAATACTCTAAGAAAACTATGATAAAAAAACAAAGCCTGTGCTCTGTATTTCAAAAAATGAAAAATGAAAATTGCTCATACCTATCAGAACCTAAAGATGAAGTACAGATAGAAAGAATCTATCAATTGTCTCCTGAAAGAAGTTCCAAAAGGAAAAGCCCTAGGAATATCATGGTCAAAATCCAAAGCTCGTCAAAGAAAAAAATACTGGTTGGTGTAGCTGTAAATCAGTACAAGCATCTAGAAAGCAATGCTAATAACTTTTGACCCAGAAAAGTGTCACCAAATACATCAAAATATTTATAAAAGCTTTTTTTTTGTGATAGCAAAGAACTGGAAACAAAACAGATATCCAGTAAGTGGGTAATGATTACACAAAACGTGGTGCATGATTGAAATAGAAAGGTGGTTGTCCTTTGTGCTCAAAGAGGACCAAAATGACATCACTATGTCCAGGTCAAGGTACAGTCTGTCCAATTGTGGCTGATCAGGCCAATAAAAGCTCACAAGGCTCTACTGCAGGCTGGGGACAAGTAATCCATTTGGAATGGAAATGTCTTTAAATTTGCTCACCTCACTTTTCTATGAAATAAAATATTTCTGTGCTGTAAGGAATGATAAATATTTATGAATACAGTGAAGCATGTAAAGATTTACATGAAATGATGAAAAGTGAAGTAAACAGAGTGAAAAAAGAAATATATAAAATATACAATTCAAAAAAGTAAGTGAAAAGAACAACCACAAAATAATCAAAAGAAAATGTTACAAAATTACAAAGAACAAGCAGGGTTCTACAGAAAAGATGCAAGATATCCTCCTCTCCCCCATCCCTTTGCAGAGGTAAGAGGTCCATTGGTTGTGGTACATTGAAAATATTTTCAGACATTTTTGTGCATTGTTCAGTTTTGCTGATTTTTTTCTTTTTTTTTCTTTTTCTTTAAAACAGTATTTGTGATATGGAATGGGCTTTCCAGGGGTGGGAGTGGGAAAAGAAACTGGGGAAAATTCAATGTTAAAAGAAACAACAACAAAAGACATGAATAAAATTTTGTTTTAAAAGGGAAGGAAGAAAAGAGAAAAAAAACCTAGAATCTGGGATAGTATCTTAGATTACCTCTTAAACAATTGGGAAATGGCTGAGCAAAAGTGATAACATGAATATAATGGTATATTCCTGGGCAAGTCTAAAGAGATGATATTACAGTATCATGAATAATATGGGGTGCAGTTAAAAAAACCCAACCATCAGGATTAGCTAAATACCTATTAAAATACTTAAAAAGAGTTTAAAAAACTATAAACTCAAAAGTTTTTCTAGTAGAATGTAAGTTTATTGAAGTAGGAAGCTGTGCCTTATTTATCTTTGCATCTTTCTCTAGCACTACTCCAGTAGTGTACTAAAAAAAAGATTAGTTATTGCAAAGGAAAGGAATTTTGTGTACCTCAGCAACTTTTAATTGCTAAGAACACAACTGTAGGGAAAAAAAGTACATTGTAATAGTGTTCAAGTGATGTTAGCCCAAGAGAAAAATTATAACTTTTAAAAATGTCTGTGAAAGGAATTTTTGTTTTAAAGCAAAAATAATTATCCAGTGATTGTCTCCTACACGTAGAACATAATTCAAAAATCACAACTGAGTCTATTAAAGACCTTCTCAATGAGATTTAATTAACATTTAAAGGGAACATCAAGGACTCATGTCTTACTTGGGTATATTTCAAAATATTTAGTTCAAATGTATTTCTTGACTACTGGTACTTTATAAAATGACACTGGGTGATCATTTTCACAATAAAACGATTTTTTATGACTCTCAAAAGTAAAGAAATTGATAACATGAATAAACAAACAAATGAATGTGCTCTTCATTCTCTCCCCACCTCCCCCCACTCCCACTGCTACTCTGTTTTTGTTTTTAGGACTATTTAACAGTATTTGAATTACCATTTATTAATGATATCTTCTCCAGCGTTCACTTTCTCAGAAATAGCCTCTCAAGGAGAGTTGCTGAGGCGTTAACCATGAAAATGTTTTGACATAAAAATGAGGCATTTCAGGGCATCATTCCAAGGTTACCTAAGAGACTTTTCAGTATATCTAACTGAAAGACCCTGAAAGAAACTTGATAAGCTCCGAATCTTTCATATCAAGGGAACATTATTTGATTTAGCAAACTACATATGAACTTTTTGGTCAGGATGCTCAAGTGATTACAAGGCAGGAGGAAAGTAATGGCAGGTAAGTAAGGCCAGGGATAACTCAGTTAAAGAACTGCTGCTTTAGAGTAATTGGCAGAGGGTGACACCTGAGCTCTAAATGCCCCCAGATCTGAATTCCACATTTATTTCATTTTCAACCTGAATGGCTAGTTTCTATTAATTATACAAAAAGAAGGTAAAAGTGAAAAATATAAACCAAGTTTAAGATTTATATAGTTCTTAGGTATCAGAAGATCTGCAGGTTATTCCAATTATCTCTCCTTCTTCCACCCCACCCTACCCCATCTCCACTGCCAATAAGCAGGGCTTCAAAATAAAGCTATGACTGATAATCAATACCAGGAAGCAAATTATACTTAACCCTTTTCCAAAAGTCTTCCCTCCCAATTAAAAAAAAAAGCTATCTCACAGTACTTGAGGAAAACATAATTTAACTGCATAGAATAACCAAATCCAGAGAGGGGCAACAGTTAATTTCCACATTAAGAACTTGGAGTATTAAGTTTAAAGATTTACAGGAAAATTTTAAAAAGATCTGTACACTGTACAGCACCTTTAGAAACCACGGCTGTACCACCACTTACCTATATGGGTGGTAACGTTTATATGTCTACTTGGAAACACTGCGAAATGACAACTACAATTAAAACAAACATGTGCACGCACGCTCACGTGCATTCTGAAATAAAGAAGTAGCAGAATTGTAAGCACACAAAGCACCAAAGTCCTGGCACACGTTCCTTGGGGAAGGGTTATCAGCTATGGTTGCACCAAGGACACCTGAGGAGTATGCATATTTAAGAGAAAAGGGAAAGCAGCGTACTTTCCTACCCCCTTCTCCATAACACCACCCCACTTTCTCCCGGGGTCTTACCTGGATCTGCAAGGGAACCAGGCGAACTTTGCAGCGTTCGCTCACTAGAAAGCCTTTGGGCAGGTCTACATACTGGCCCCACTCCTCGGCAAAGAGCTGCACCACAAATTTGCGGTGCATGTCTATCTGGTCGCCGTAAAGGCTCAGGAACTTCTGGATGAGCAGTTCGTGGCCCGCGCCGTGAGGCACAGTGGAGGGCCGGGCAAACACCGAGAAGCAGAAAAGCACTGGCACCGCACCCCCAGCAGGCAGTGACCCTGGGGCGCCGCCGCCGCTGCTGGTGTGCAAGTGTGCAAGGGAAGCAGGTTCCGTTGCCGACGCCATGTTCCTGGGCAGCTCCAGTGCACAGCTGAGCACGCTCTCTCTCGCTTCCTCTGTCTAAGGGAACAACACCGACGAACAGCTCCTCCTTTTCCTCTCGGTTTCTTGCCACCAGGAGAGGGCCCCAGTCCCCAGCAACCAGAGAGAGGAAAAGAAGAGGAGGAGTCCCTTTGCTGCTTCTCTCCTCCACCTCTCTCTCTGACCCTCCCTCCCCCCAACCCCACTTGCTCAGGGTCTGGGGTGAGTGGCCAAGAAAGAATGTCAGTGTGTGTCTGACTGCCCCACATCTTGCTGAAGAATCTCCCAAATACTGGAGCTGAATCCCCTCTTCCAGGCTTATAACGTATTTCTCCACTTCCACCTGTGCGGTAGGGCTCATCTTCACTGTTCTTTTCTTTTACTCAAAGGACACAGAAAGACTGCTTGGGACTATGGCTCTTGCCTTGAGCTATGTCTCCACCTCTATGTTCCTTCTCTTCCTTCTCAGACCTACTTTGTAAGAGATTTCCCCTTTTTCCAATGCAGAACTAGGTTCCCAGTAGCTTTTGAGAGATGGACCTGGGAGTGTGGGTGGCCCTTGTTGCGGCTACTGGGAAATGGCAATATTGAGTTCTCTACTGTAGCAGAATGCTTTCAACATGCATGCAGTGAGGGGCCAGCTAGGTGATGCAGTGGATAGAGCTCCAGCCTTGGAGTCAGGAGGACCTGAGTTCCAATCCGGCCTCAGACATTTGATACTTACTAGCTGTGTGACCCTGGGCAAGTCACTTAACCCCATTGCCTAGCCTCCCCCCCAAAAAAAAACATGCATGCAGTGGAAGGAACACTGGATTGAAAAAGAACCCGAGTTCAAATCCTTGCAATGCTATTTTGGCCCTCAGTTCTTTTGTCTATAAAAGTGGGGGAGGAGAAGAGGGGATACTAGGAAAGGAAGTTCCTAAAAATACTATGACAAACATATATATTTTAGAACAGTTATGAACATGACTTACTAGGTATCACAAAATTACCACTTTTCACTTTCTTACTCACACAGAGGATACTTTTTCTACATAATCAGAGCCCAGGTCCCAGTACTTTATTGTAGTGCACTGTTCAGTTGGGCAAGAGCATATGCTACATGTAGCACTACATGGTGATGATGATGATGGATGGATGATAGATAATTTATTAAACACTTAACTATATACCAGACACTGTGCTAAGTGTTAGGAGCACAAACACAAGTGAAAAACAACACAGTCCCTTGCCCTCAAGGAACTAATTCTAATGGGAGAAGAATCATTAAAAGGACTTGAACAGCTAAAAGTGGGAGGGTTGGAGGTAGTTCCATTGCTGGCTGTTGGGATAGCCATGGAAAAGGAGATGAAAGAGCCAGGTTCAAAGAGAAAATGGCTGGCATGGGTACTCCCTGCAGGTTGCTTTCCCCCCTCCCACTGGAATAGCATGCTGCTTACTGTTCCTTTCATGGGACTAGGGGAACTGAGGTGCTACATTTCTAGCACTTTAGCTCATTAATCTGATTCAATGTACTCTCCATTGACTGACTATCAGCTAGCTGTTAATCAGCCTCTTGGAAGGTAAATACTTTTTAAAAAGTGAAACTTTTTAAGGAGGTATAACAGGCACTGCTGATACAAAACCAATCCCTTGAAAAATGTGGGGCACGTGCTCTCACAATGCACATACATTTTATGGGGTGACTGGGAACAAATGATACAGTAATAGTGAGACACCTGTGGAGAGCACGTACTTACAAAAAATAAATTCACATATCCTAGTTACTGCATAACAAACTAGTGTTCTTATCTAGTCCAAAACCAGTCATGCGCCTTGAAACTACCATGTTTGCTTTCAGTGTATCTCCCCCTTCTAGCTGGATTATTGGTCCAGTCTTTCATGACATGGGGTGTGGGGGTAAGGGAGAGACATAGGAAGAGGGAAAGTAGCATAATACTCTGAACTCATCTGATATTCCTGCCTCTTTGTTGCCCTATTGTTTTTGTTGTTCAGCCCTCTCTGTCCCTTCGTGAAACCCATTTGGGGTTTTCTTGACAAAGATATTGGAGTGGTCTACCATCTCCTTCTCTAGTTCATTTTACAGTTGAGGAAACTGAGGCAGACGTTAAGTGACACACTGTTAGGTCACACAGCTAGTGGGTATCTGTTTGTCTTTTTTTTGTGTGTTGTTAAAAGAAATATTGGTTGAGGCCTGTCCCTGATCAATGAGACAAACTGAGGAAAAGAAAGATAGAAGTATTTTATTAAGCTCACCAAGACAGCAAGTAGTTGGGTGCTGCTGCCCATTTCAAATTGCTACTTTTTATAGACAGGATATATAAGGGCAATATATAAGGATATATAAGAGCAAAAGTATGTTGATTGGTACTCATAATCATGAGGAGATGGGGTTAGTGCCACTTCAACTCCTCCCTCATTATAGTATCATAGTGAGATGGGATTAGTGTGTATACACAAGGGTATTTCCAGACCATCTCCTGCAGGCTGGCTGCACATGTGCCAAAGTCAAAATAAGGCGTAAAAATGAGGTCACTCAGACTGACTGCACACGTAGCAGACTTTGCACAATCATTTCTTTGGTACTAACCATACTTATGGTGCAGCACCACATTAGGACCTCTGTCAGTCCTCTATCCTTACCTGCATCATCTTACTCTCAGCTGCTTATAATTTGGGAGTCAGTAATTTTGGAATCAGTCCTTTGCACCAAGGGAGGTCCTATAAACACAAACAAAACACAGTCCCTATGAGGACACACACGAGAAAATCCACTAACAGATATTTTAGCTATGAGAGATTTGGGAGCCAAGAGGTTAAACATTCCCATAGTGACCAGGGTTCCTTCCAATTCTCCTGGAACTTGTTCCAGGCATTCTGAACCCAGTCCATATGGGTATGAATATTATCAAAGTTGTCATGAACCCAAGTGCAACACTCCTGACCTATGAGAACGCATAGTCCTTCCCTCTTTTCCAGGAGGAAATCTAGAGCCAGTCTATTTTGGAAGGCCCTAGCTTTAAGTGCACGGACCTCAGTATTTAAGTCCTCCACTGAACCTATGGTTTCATTAACAAATACTTGCAAAATGCTGTTCAAAATATTCAAGAGCACCAGACTGCATCTGCATGGGACATACATGGGTAATAAGATGGGAAAAGGCACATTCAGCATCACTTACTAAAGAGGGAAGTGTGAAAGAAACTTGAATGGCTGCACACTTGATTTCCAAATGTGTGCTAGGAGTCAAGGTAAGTGTGGGCCGGAGGCCAAAAAGCACCCACTCCAACCTACCCTACTAGTACAATTTGAGGGGATCCAGTAATGAGCTTTTCTGTTACACAGGAAATAAAATCCCTGTGAAGCTATCCTAAAAAAATCCACTCATCTGCCAGGCCTCCTGTCTTAAAAAAAAAAAAATTCTCAGACCTTTTCTATTCCGAATGGTCACATTTCATTTCAGGGATAGAGTATAATCACATCTCATTTGCCATCCCATTTCCTGACCTCGTGTCCTGTTTTGTTCATAACAACAGAACTGAAGACCTGACAATGTCACGGCTCAAGCTGGAGATGAGATTGCAAAAGGTTAGTGATCTTTTTCCGATTAAAAGTGATTAAATGGAAAGATTCATTCTGCCAGCCCATGGCAGTATAATTTGTTACTATATGTTTGCCTTATTGATTGCAAAATAATAATCACATTAGTTCTGAATATCTGTCCCTATACCCACAGGGGCATCCCTTCCCCAAGGACAAAGGGATATGCACACATTTCCAGCAGTTGATCCTGTTAAAAGCATAGCTGGTATATTGGATCAGATACACATAAGTGTTGGGCTCTCCTGTTCTCCCAACCCCATGCCAAGCAGGGCATAAAGCACAAACAGAAAATGCATAGTAGATAGTAAGGTCCTAATCATCAGGTCAAATAATTTAATCTCTGTTTGTCTTAATCCAATGACAAACCATTCCAGTATCCTTGACAAGAAAATCCCATGGACAATATTGGCGTGCTATGGTCCGTGGGGTTATGAAGAGTCAGACACAACTGAATGACTAAACAACAACAGGTACTTTTTTGAGATAGGTAGTTGCCTTAGCGAATAGGGTGCTGGGCTTGGAGTCAGGAAAACCTGAGTTCAAATCTGGCCTCAGACACTTAACAGATTTGTGATTCTATGCAGTCATTTAACTTCTGTTTGCCTTAATCCACTGGAGAAGGAAATGGCCAACCACTCCAATGGGCAGCTAGGTGGCACAGTGGATAGAGTGCTGAGCCTGGAATAAGGAAGACTAATCTTCCTGAATACAAATCTGGCCTCAGACACTTACTAGCTGTGTGACCATGGGCAAGTCACTTCACCCTGTTTGCCTCAGTTTCCTATCTGCAAAATGAGCAAGAGAAAGAAGTAGCAAACCACTCCAGTATCTTCGTCAAGAAAACCCCTAATGTGGTCACAAAGAGTTGGACATGACTAAAAAATGACTGAACAAATCAGGTCAAACAAAGAAGCAGCCAAAAACCATGGTTCGGTGTTGGGCTCCTTTTTCCTCTTAACTGGGTTCAGGGGCTGATCAGGAGTTTCTTCCTCTTCTGAGCTGAGGTCAATCATGGCAGGCTTCACATGAGCGTGATGTATTCAGGTCATCTACTCAGTAACCTTGATGGCAGTATAACTAATCAGCAGAACCTGGAAAGGCCCATTCCAGGAGGGCTGGAGACTAGAAATCTTTCTGAAGCAGCAAATCCACCTGTAGTCCTCTGGCTTAAATGGACGCACTATCTCTTCCAAAGGCAGAGTCTGCATCAAGCCTTCCTCCTTCCTGTAAAACAGAACTGTGAAAGAGGACTAGAACGAAAGATCACATTCCTTACTATGCTTTCACCCCCTGTGGCCAGGCTCAGGCTCCAAGGTGCATCCTTGGATAGACTACCAAACAAAATTTCAAAGGGTGACAATCCACAATCCTGCCTGCTGCAATTTCTAAGTTGGAACAACACGAGGGGAAGTAGCTGAGGCCATACTAATTGTTTACTTTCCCAAAAAGATCTTAACTTCTCTATTTAGCTGCTTCTCCCCCTTTATGATTGTAGGTCATAGGGGGTGTATAGGCTCAGGGTTATCCCAAAACACTTGGACAGTTTAGTTATTTCTGCAGTAAAGTGTGGCCCTTGGTTATAGTCAATAATATATGGCAGGCCAAATCTTGGTAATATGTCCTTGGTTACACATTTTGCCATTGTGTTTGCTGTGGCATGTATTGCTGGAATAGCTTCCACCCAATGGCTCACATATCTGTATTCCCTAGACTCTAGCAATTCAATAAAGTCGATCTACAGTTATTCATATAAAAGAGTCTTCTTCCCTCGTGCCACCCCTACCTTCCCCCCCTCCGCCTTTTGTCATAGTTTTTGCGGATGTAGAACTAAAAGGGATCATTGAGATAAATCTAGTCAAACTCTATAATTTTACAGTTCAGCAAATTGACACAGAAAAGCAATGATTTGTCCAGGATCACACAGGTGAGTGGCGGAAGCAGGATTTAAACACAGGTCCTATGACTTCACATCTAGCTATCTTCCATTTCACACTTACTTCACTGGTTCTGCTCTCCTGCCCCAATTTCCCTGTTCCTCAGTTTACTCATTTTCTGTGACTTACTCCTGTATTCCACCTCAGCTATACCTTTAACTATGCCATCATCCACAAATGACTACTGCCACATCCATAAACTCAGAAATTCCCTTATGTGATCATAATCTATTGTCATTCTCCACCCCTCCCTCTGCCTTTCAACCCTCTCCTTCATTTTCATTATGACCTTCAACTCAACCCCTTAGTTTTTTTCCCCAGGACATCATCCCTACATTGTCTACACTCTCCTGCCTATTCACTTCTACACTGTTTTCTTCTCTTGAGTCCCTTGCCCCCTTATCCTCTCTTGTTCTGTGAAGTTTCAGCCCTAGATCATTCCTACCAACTGCTTCCTTTGTTCCTACATATATGCTGCTGAACAAAGCTGGAAGAAATGAAACCATGCTGACCTCCTCCTCCCATCCAATAAACTCCAGTAGCTCCCTATCAGGATTAAATATAAAATCCCATCTAGCATTTCCTTCATAACCTACCGGCACCCACTTTTCTAGTCTTCTTACATCTTACTTCCCTGCAAGTATTCTTTGATGCTGCCAACAGACTGAATCAGCCTCTAACCTGTGGATGGCCAGAGCTGAACAGAGCAGGCTAGAGACAGAAAGGTCAGGCATCAAACAGAAATTTAATTTCAAAGTGAGGGAATTGGCTTGCAAGCAAGGACATAAGTGCCAGGGTCCTTTCTCTAGTGAGAGAATCTGAAGCAGTGTGGGGAGACCTCAACACTTACACCAATGGTGGGACAGTGAGCTGTAGTTCTGACAATGAGGGATAACAGCAGTAATGTGACAAGTTTGATTCATAACACGGCTTCATGACCAGAACTCATCCAAGTTCAGTGAACACCTAGTGCTGTTCAAAGCAATACAATAATTTTGTGATTTTGCCAGAGGGTGAGATCATCTAGACGGTGAGTGCAAAAGGTTATTGTTATGCCAAGCTCAGGGCACAGCTTGCTTGCAAGGCCTTAGCTCTGGAAAATAGGGTGTCTCCTAATAGCTTGACAATGCAAAGACACCAACCTCCTTGCCATTTCTCACTCAAGACACTCCATTTCCCAAATCTGACCATTTTCATTGGCTGTCTCCAAATACCTTGAATTTTCTCCCTCCTTATCTCTTCCTCTTCTCTTCCTTCAAGTCCCAACTAAAATCCTACATTCTACAAGACTTTTATGATCCTCTTTAATCTCGTACCTTCCCTATATTGGTTATCTTCCTGTATATATCTCATTAGTACAGTTATTTGTGTGTTGTCTCCCATATAAGATTGTGAACCTTGATATCAGAGATTGCCTTTTGCCTTTCTTTGTTTCCCCAGCATTTAGCACAGTGCCTGGCACATAGTGGGCACCCAGAAATGTTTATTTAGGATAGAGCACCCGCCCTGAAGTCAGAAGGACCTGAGTTCAAATTCAGCCTGAGACCAAACACTTGACGCTTACCCAGGGCTAGTCACTTAACTCCAATTGCCTAAAAAACAAGAAATGTTTATTTACTTAGTGTTCATTGTCTATTGTCTTTATCCCATATATCCAGGTCTTTAATCCTATCCGTTCTTTGATCATCTTCTTTTCCACTCAATAGCTTCCTACCACTTTCCTAAGTGTGTTTTGCTTTCCTTACATCTTATCACCAGCCTCAGCTAATCCTTCCCTTTTTCACTTCTGACCTTCTTACAGGGCCATGTTGTTGATTGATACCTACCTACTATCATCTATATCTTAAAAAATATATCTTTAAAAATTCTAAGTTGTTTACTAAGTTGCCTATGCTTCATCCTCTATCATTTAGACAACTTGAACTTTTTTTCCTTATCATAATTGGTTCTTTGCATCTTCATAATTTCATTTTTAAGTGCTTCCCATACCTACAGAACTTTCCTTCTCAGATTTTCAACTGTGGCATGCTACTTATCCTTTCTCTGAACTCCTGGAAATCTGTTCTCTTAAAATCTACAGTATATACCAGGTGTTGTAAAAATTATTTTGCTTTGTGAGGAATCTGACAAATTACACTTTGAAATTATGATTCCCCCAAAAAGCTTCTTAGGACTAATGAATATTTGAAGAATGAATTGTTTTCTAAATATTCTTGTTTTGAAGTATATAATCAAATCTAATTAATTTATTTTAAAAATTAAATTTTATTCAATTAACAAAAATATTTTTTCTTTTGCCAAAGCTGTATTGCAAAAAAAAAGTTTTTAAACCCTTGTAACAAATATGCATGGTCAAGTAAAATAAATTTGTGGTTGTCTAAGTTAAAAAATTCTACATCCTGAGTCCATTTGTGAGGGGTTGGATAGCATCTTTTAGCATTGTTCTTTGCAGGTTTCACTGAACATGTCCCTTTTCAGCTTTCTTTGTGGCACAAAAGTATTTCATCATATTTATACAAAATAATTTGTTTGCCCAATTCCTAATTGATAAGCACTCCCTTAGTTTCTAATTCTTTACCGCCACAAAGAGACACTAAATATTTTGGTATTTGTGGGTCCTTTTTCCTCTTTTTTGGGAGTATAGGCCTAGTGTTGCTGGGTCAAAGGATACACAGTTTAATGACTTTAGAGGCATAGTTCCCAATTACTTTCCTGAATTGCTAGAATAATTCACAATTCCACCAACAATGCACTAATGCACTTGTTTTCCCATAAACCCTCCAATATTTGTCATTTTCCATTTTTGTCATTTTTGAACCCTGATTAGTCCTCAGTAGAAGAGACATGGATTAGGAAGAATAAAAAAGAATCTTTGACTTATAATCAAACTCATTCCCTACTATTTCTTTTTATAGTTATAACTAACAAAATACTAATTCACTTCAAAGTTACCATATGACTATTAGTTAGATAGATGCGAAGTATCTAATACTTAGAATTAAAAAACAGTTGGTTTATATCAATATTATTGAAATTCAACCAAGAAGTTAAAAAAGAATAGTATGAGAACAACTTTGAACTAATGTGTAAAATTCGTGACAAGGCAAACAAAAAATTCCCACATGATTATATTTAAAATTTAAATTTTATGTAATTGTATTTTTTTAAATGGCTAAGTACTTATATTTTCTCCTCTCCCACTACTAGAAAAAAAAAAGGAAAAAACCATAACCTTTGTAACAAAAAAACATGAACAGCTGACCAAAAGAAACTGATGAATATGGGACGCTTTTCCCCCTTTGTCTTTGACTTTCTTGAAACAGTGGGATATGAACTGATTAGTGACTTTTCTCACATGATTCCAAATTGTCTTCTGCAATGATTGATCTAATCTATATTTCCACCAAAATTGTACATCTTCCTATAGCTATTCCAGCATTGACTGTTTCTATCTTTTATTATCTTTGCAGCTCACTCAGTATCAAGTGAATCTAAGCTTTGTTTTAATTTGTACTTATTGTTAGTGGTCTGAAGCAACTTTTTACATGGTTGAGAGTTTGCAATTCTTTTGAAAACTTCATTCAGGAATAGTTCTTGGCCTTATTTATTTGTATCAAATCCCTAGGTATCTTGAATCAGAGATATTAATGTGAAGATTTCTTTTCTTTTTTTATTAATTTATTTTGATTCATCAACAATCACGTCCATATGATTTTGAATTTAAAGTTTTTCTCCCCCTTCCTCCCCACGACCCTCCCTAAGATGGCGCACAATCTGATATAGGCTATACATATACATTCCTATTTAACATATTTTCACATTAGTAATGTTGTAAGTAAAAATTAGAACCATTAGGAAGAACCACCAGAAAGAAGAAACAAAACTCAATAGAAGAGGGTAAAAAATAGCAATTCAACTTCCATAGTTCTTTCTTTGGATGTGGATAGCATTTTCCATCATGAGGCCTTTGAAGATATCTTAGATCCTTGTATTGCTGGGAAGGGTTAAGTTTATCAATATTAGTCATTGTACAACGTGGCTGTTATCGTGTACAATGTTCTCTTGGTTCTGCTCGCTTCACTCAGCATCAGACCATACAAGTCTTTCCAGGTTTTTCTGAAATCAGCCTGTTCATCATTTCTTATAGCACAATAGTATTCCATTACATTCATATACCACAACTTGCTCAGCCATTCCCCAATTGGTGGGCATCCTCTCAATTTCCAATTCTTTGCCACCACAAAAAGAGCTGCTATAAATATTTTTGTACATGTGGGTCCTTTTCCCATTTGTATGATTTCTTTGGGATATAGCCCTAGAACTGCTATTGCTGGGTCAAGGGGGACGCACATTTTGATAGCCCTTTGGGCATAGTTTCAAATTGCTCTCCAAAATGGTTGGATCATTTCACAACTCCACCAACATTGCATTAGTGTTCCAATTTTCCCACATCTTCTCCAACATTTATCATTTTCCTGTTTTGTCATGTTGGCCAATCTGATAGGTGTGATGTGGTACCTCAGAGTTGTTTTGATTTGCATTTCTCTAATCAATAGTAATTTAGAGTATTTTTTCATATGACTATACATGGCTTTAATTTCTTCATCTGAGAACTGTCTGTTCATATCCTTTGACCATTTATCAATTGGGAATGACTTGTATTCTTACAGATTTGACTTAATTCTCTATATATTTTAGAAATGAGGCCCTTACCAGAGACACTGATTGCAAAAATTCTTTCCCAATTTTCTGCCTTCCTTCTACTCTTAGTTGCTTTGGCCTTGTTTGTGCAAAAATTTTCAATTTAATGTAATCAAAATTATCCATTTTGCTTTTTAATGTTCTCTATCTCTCTTTTGGTCATGAATTCTTCTGTTCTCCATAGATCTGATAGGTAAACTATTCCTTGTCTCCAGTTTGCTTATAGTATCAGCCTTTATATCTAAGTCATGAACCCATTTTGACTTTATTTTGGTATACGGTGTGAGATTTTGGTCTATGCCTAGTTTCTGCCATACTCTTTTCCAGTTTTCCCAGCAGTTTTTTTCAAAGAGTGGGTTCTTATCCCAGAAGCTGAGGTCTTTGGGCTTATCAAATAAAAGATTACTATAGTCATTGACTACTGTGTCTTAACCTATTTCACTGATCCACAACTCTATTTCTTAGCCAGTACCAAGCAGTTTTGATGATTGCTGCTTTATAATACAATTTAAGATCTGGAATTGAGAGGTCACCTTCCCCTGCATTCCTTTTCATTAGTTCCCTTGAGATTCTGGACCTTTTGTTCTTCCAAATGAATCTTGTTACTATTTTTTCTAACTCTATAAAATAATTTTTTGGTAGTTTGATTGGTATGGCACTGAATAAATAAATTAGCTTAGGTAGGAGTGTCATTTTTATTATATATTAGCTCGGCCTACCCATGAGCAACTGATGTTTTTCCAATTATTTAGATCTGACTTTATTTGTGTGAAAAGTGTTTTGTAATTGTGTTCATAGAGTTCCTGGGTTTGTTTCAGGAGGTAGACTCCTAAATATTTTATAATGTCTACAGTAAGTTTAAATTGAAGATTTACTTTCTCAAACTACATTTTATTTAATGAATTGCTGTGGCTCAAGAATTCATCACCAAATTGTCAGCCAATGGACAATAAGCCCATAAACAAAGGCCCATCTTTTAAGTACAAAGTTAGTAGACATGAGCAGGCTGTTACACAGAATAAATAAAAACCTCAAAGAATAGAAGTAAAGGATGTCATAAAAGAGGGTTAATCATGTAGTAAGGGAAAGAGACCACCTGGGGGACAACCTGAGTGCTCCACCAGCATCTCGTTATGTCCAGAGAAATCCACATGTGTCTCTAGAATATTTAATGGACCTGTTAAAAGCAATTATCTGAAATAAAAGGAAACTGAGGACAAAGTTACTGAGCATCTATGATTTAGTTGGCAAAGCTAGCATTTGCATATCAAATAAAGTCATCTGACTCCTCAGATGTCAGAAGCAAGGAGTGATTACAGAGTTGATTTTTATAACAGAAAAGAGGAATAAAAATATATAGAAACTTGTTTTGAACAGAATTCAATTGGACAAGGCAGTTTACTTGACTAGTTAGCTTCTCCCAGCCTTTCTTAATCCTGCCCAAGAAGTCCTTCCTTACAAGTGGTGCCTTTTGCAATCAGAAAAGCTCCCTAGGAAAGACAAACTTTGTGGTTTGTAATTAGCAGCCACCTCTTATTTTCCAGCTACCACGCTTAGAAGATTCCATTACTCAACTTAGATTCCACCTTAAGAAAAAAAGGGAGCTTATCCGCTAAGACTGGAAAGAGGAACTTAACCTCTAGCCAACCTTTCTCCAGCTGCCAGAAAGGGGAACTTCTGGTGAACCCCCTTTCTACTAGAAAAGGAAACTTACCCTTTAAAAACAGTTTTATAATCCTATGATTATTTTATTATGTCTTACTCTAAATTATATGCTACTAAATGATAAAGTCTTATCAATGTGTCTATTCACTAAGTCTATAGGTAACCTAGACTTAAAGAGACTATCTATGTTAGTCTGGCTTAGCTGTTAGGGCTAGCTTTTCCTAAAGAAAGGAGTTTAATCCTGTAACCAAAGTAAAAATAAATCAAAGTGATCAAACTAATTGATTTCCTATTCAGACCCATGGTGAATTAGGAAGACATAGAGTCACACAGAATGGACAGGAATGGGTAGGTTATAATCTATACCTTCGAAGAATTATCCAAGTCAGTAAAATTAAAGATTCATTTAAATTTTTGACTGACATTTTTTTTATTCTAGCAGAATTTTGATCATGTAAGAGTGTTTTAATTTTACATACTCAAAATTGTGTGACCTCTTAGGAATATTTCTCTTCCTTGTTTTGTTATTTCCTCCTAGCTATAGTTGTGTAAAATACCTCCTTCTGTTGTCTTCTAGGTTTCATATCCATTTGGAATTTATTTTATATATTATGTGGCATAAGATATTATTCTTAACCTTTTTGCAAAACCATTTTCCAGTTTTCTTGGAGGTTCTTTTTTATTAGGAAGTCCTTCCTGAGGGCAGCCAGCTGGCGCAGTGGATAGAGCACCTGTTCTGAATTCAGGAGGTCCTGAGTTTAAATCCAACCTCAGACACATAACACTTACTAGCTGTGTGACCCTTCATCCCCATTGCCCAACCAAAAACAAAAACAAAAAAAAAAGGAAAAGAAAAGGAAGTCCTTCTCCCACGAGATTTTCTACATATGTATTCTTTGGTTTATTGAACATTAGGCTATTGTATATGACTGAGTCCTAGGTCTTACTGTTTTAGTCTATTCCATTATTTTTTTTATTATTATTTTTATTATTTTTCTATTTTTTTTAAGGTAGTTAGGGTTAAGTGACTTGCCCAGAGTCACATAGCTAGTAAGTGTCTGAATCCAGATTTGAACTCAGGTCCTCCTGACTCCAGGGCTGGTGCTCTATCCACTGTGCCACCTAGCTGCCCCTATTCCATTATCTTTTATAATGTAAGTTCAAAACACACTTTGTAATACTAGTTCAAATTTGAATATTTCCTGGGTAAATTCAGGGCTACATTTTCAACTCTGTTTCATAGAAAATAACTACATTTGATATTTATGACTGCTATAAATTATATATCCTGTTGACCTCTCACTATTTACTAGTGAGTTTAACTTCGAGTGTTTCTGGATTACACTGAAAATGTCTGCTGCAATTTCTGAGCAAAGTTTGCCATAGGTTTAGGAATATAGTACATTCATTTCAAAATGTCATTTCCTATTCATCCTGTACTACTGATTTCAGTTTAAGGTTTTTCTATACAAAAATAATTATTTTTTTCTTTTTTTTACATTTAATTTTTATTATATTTTTTCTCAATTGCATGTAAAAAATTTTTAACATTCTTTTTTTTTTAAATGTTGAGTTTCATATTCTCTCCTGTCAAGGTATTAGGAGACACCCTGTTTTCCAAAGCTAAGGCCCAGCAAGCAGGCTGTAGCCTGAGCTTAGCATAACAATAATCCTTTGCACTCATCCTCTGGATGATCTTAGACATAGCAAAACCCCAGAATTGGTACTTATGATTTCCCTATTTCCAAGGAGATCCTGGCCTAAGAGCTGGAGCTACAGTCAAAGTGCTGCAGCAGAAAGTGATTAATCACATCTACTGACATTCTACCAATCTCTGTGCTTGTAACTGCTAAGTGAACCAAACCAGGTGTTGCACTTCTGTTCCTGCCACGCTAACTTTGGTTCTATACCCCACTGAATGATCACAAGGCTCTATGACCCTTACAACTTAAGAAAATCGCAAGACTCAATGATTCTAATAACTTGAGAACTGTTCCCACAGGATCTAAGAATGCCTGTATTGTCCCCAAAATTCCTGTATACATGGGCCTGCTGTGGGAACTGTTTACTCAAGATTTGAGAGTAACTGTGTTGGGTCCTGCCTTTTTGTGGTTTTCATACTTAAAACCCTACTCCTGCTACAAGCTACCAGCTCTCTTTCTCAGGGGCAAACCTGTTTTCCTCACTCTGAAATTAAACTGCTATTTGATTCCTGACTCACCTGCCTCTGGCCTGCTTTGTTTAGCTTTGGCCATCCACAGTTCAGAGACCAGTCCAGTCTGGACTACATTGTTTTTGTTTTGCTTTTTGGTGAGGCAATTTGGGTTAAGTGACTTTCCCAGGGTCACACATCTAGTAAGTCTGAGGCCAGATCTGAACTCAGGTCCTCTTGACTTCAAAGCCAGAGCTCTATCCACTGTGCCACCTAGCTGCCCCTTAGACTACATTTAAAATTCTTTTGTCACTCCCACACTTTGTTCTTCCCCCCCCATTGAGATGGTGATTTAATATAGATTATATATGTGCAGTTATGCAAAACATTTCCATATTAGCCATGTTGCAAAGGAAAATGCAGTCCAAAAAGATAAAAGCCCAAGAATAATGAGGAAAGTAAAAATCTGTATTCAATCTGTATTCAGACTCCTTAACTTTTTCTCTGTAGATGGGTAGCAGTTTTAATCACAAATCCTTTGGAATTGTCTTGCTGAAAATAGTTAAGTCATTCACAGTTGATCATCATATAATATTGCTGTTACTGTGTACAATGTTCTCCTGGTTCTGCACACTTCACTTGTTAGTCTTCCCAGGTTTTTCTGAAAGCATCCTGAACATCATTTCTTATGGCACAATAGTATTCTATCACAATCATATGCCACCACTTGTTCAGCCATTTCCCAACTGATGGGCATACCCTCAATTTCCAGTATTTTGCCACCATGAAAAGAACTGCTATAAATATTTTTGTACAAGTAGGTCCTTCCCCCCCCCCTTTTTTCCCATCTCTTTGGGATATTGGTCTAGTAGAGGTATTGCTAGATCAAAGGGTATGCACAGTTTGATTTCCCTTTGGGTATAGTTCCAAATTGCTCTCCAGAATGGTTGGACCAATTCACAACTCCACCAACAATGTATTAGTTTCCCAATTTTCCCATATCCCTCCAACATTTATTATTTTATATTATGTTAGTAAATCTGATGGATATGAGGTGGTACCTCAGAGCTGTTTTAATTTGCATTTCTCTAATCAATAATGATTTAGAGCATTTTTTCATATGATTATAGAAAACTTTGATTTCTTCTGAAAACTGCCTGTTCATATCCTTTGACCATTTATCAATTGGGGAATGACTTGTATTCTTATAATTTGACTTAGTTCTCTATCTATTTGAGAAATAAGGACTTTATCAGAGAAGCTTGCTGTAAATTTCCCACCCCCACCCAGTTTTGTGTGTTCCTTTTCATTTTGGCTGCATTGGTTTTGTTTGTGAAAAATACTTTTTTAATTTGATATAATCAAAATTATCCATTTTGTATCTTATAATGCTCTTTATCTCTTATTTGATTATTTTTCCCCCCTTAATTATAAATCTGACAGTTAACTATTCCAGGATCCCCTAATTTGAGTATGGCATCATCCTTTTTGTCTAAATCATGTACTTATTTTGATATTATCTTGATATACAGTATGAGATGTTGGTCAATACATAGTTTCAGCCAAACTGCTTTCCAGTTTTCTCAGCAACTTTTGTCAAATACTGAGTTCTTGTCCCAAAAGCTTGTGTTTGGGGGTTTATCAAGCACTGTGCTACAATGGTCATTCATTACTGTGTATTGTGTATCTAATCTAGTCCACTCTATTTCTTAGCCAGTACCAGATTATTTTGCAAATTACTACTTTGTAATATAGTGTGAAATCTTAAATTGCTAGGCTACCTTTCTTCACACTTTTTCTTCACTAATTTCCTTGATATTCTTAACCATTTGTTATTCCAGATAAATTTTGTTATTATTTTTTCTAGCTCTACAAAACATATTTTTGGTAGTTTAATTGGTATGGTGCTGACTATGGAAATTAATTTGGGTAAAATTGTCATTTTTATAGAATTAGCCTTGGCCTACCCTTGAGCAATTAATGTTTCTTCAGTTGTTTAGATCTGACTTTATTTGTGTGTAAAGTGTTTTATAATTGTGTTCATATAGTTCTGGGGTTTGTTTTGGCAGGTAGATGCCCAAGTATTTTATATTGTCTACAGTTATTTTAAATGGAATTTCTCTTTCTATCTCTTGCTACTGGACTTTGCTGGTAATATTTATAACAATGATAATAATTTATGTAGGTTTATTTTATAACCTGCAGCTTTTCTGAAGTTGTTAATTATTCCAGCTAGTTTTTTAGTTGATTCTCTAGGGTTCTCTAACTATGTCATCATCTGCAAAGAATGATAGTTTTGTTTCCTCATCACCAATTCTAATTCCTTCAATTTCTTTTTCTTTTCTTATTGTTTGGGTAGCATTTCTAGTACAATATTGAATAACAGTTATGATAACAGATACCCTTCTTCACCCCTGATCTTATTGGGAAAATTTCTAGCTTATCCCCATTACAGATAATTCTTGTTGATGATTTTAGATAGATACTACTTATCATCTTATTCCTTTTATTGCTATGCTTTCTAGTGTTTTTAACAGGAATGTGTTTTATTTTGTCAAAAGCTTTTTCTGCATTTATTGAGGTAACAATATGATTTCTATTGGTTTTGTTTTTGATATGGTAGACTACGATGGCAGTTTTTCCTAATGTTAAATCGGCACTACATTCCTGGT
Organism: Phascolarctos cinereus; assembly: GCF_003287225.1. Classification (NCBI taxonomy): domain Eukaryota; kingdom Metazoa; phylum Chordata; class Mammalia; order Diprotodontia; family Phascolarctidae; genus Phascolarctos; species Phascolarctos cinereus. The sequence continues at coordinate 285,354,539 of NW_027555847.1, read as the reverse complement.
ATAAATCCCACCTGGTCATAGTGTATGATTTTTGTGATATATTGCTGTAATCTCCTTGCTAGTATTTTTTTTTAAATTTTGCATTAATGTCCATCAGGAAATTGGTCTGTAGTTTTCTTTGTTTTTTTTTCCTCTTTCTTGTTTATGTATTAAAATCATACTTGTGTCACAAAAAGAATTTGGTAGGACTCCTTCTTTGGCTGTTTTTTTCCCAAATAGTATTTATGTATAGTATTTGAGTTAACTGTTCTTTAAATGTTTGGTAGAATTCACTTGTATATCTATCTGTTCCTGGAGATTTGTCATTAGGGAGCTCATTTATGGTCTATTCAATTTCTTTTTCTAAGATAGGGTTATTTAAATATTCTATTTCCTCTTTTGTTAATGTGGGCAATTTATACTTTTATAAATATTCATCCATTTCACTTAGATTATTAGATTTATTGAAGTATAACTGGGAAAGATGGTAGAGTAGGTCAAAAAATTCCACACTCTCCAGATTTCCTTCACAAACAAGACAGGACTGTGCCTCAGATGGAAAAAGTAAACAAGAGTTGGGGTAGAGCAGTGGTCCTCCTGAGATAACTGAAAAATACCTGAGGAAAGACCCCAAGGTCAGAGGTTTGACCCAAGTGAAGTGCAAATACCTCCAGGCTGTCTCAGCTGAAACAACAAGTCCTATGGGCAGTCTCTGCCACAGGAATTTTTACCTCATAGGCAGTGCAGAGTCAAACATCTGAGCAGGGGAAGATCGAAGGATCCTCTGCGGTGAAGGGATGAGGGATACCAGGCCTATCTGCGCTGATTAGCAGTCCTGGTTTGGGGCTGACTGGGAGGAGCTAGCACACATCCAGTGAATGTGGTCACCTTGGGGCAAGAACACTGTTGACTGCGGGCACTTGCAGGGGAGCTGAGTTCCTGGTTTTAGTTCAAGGCCAGAGGGAGAACTGAAGGTTGCAGCTACTGGTGGGTCTGCAGGGAGCAAAAGCCCAGTACAACTTGGCTGGGGGCCCTAGCCACAGCTTGAGGGTAGAGAAGAGTGCCGAGGTTGAGCCCCAGACAGAGCTCAGAAAATAACAGTAAGAAGGACCTGAGGCCTAAGTCACCATTCCCCACACCCAAGGACTAGATCTGATTATAATAAGCTGCTAAAAAACCAAAACAAAATAAAAATAAAAATGAGTAAGCTTAGGAAAAAGAACCCAACCACAGATAGCTACTATGGGGATAGAAAAGATGTGAGTTCATATTTAGAGGGAAATAGTTCAGAGGAAGATAGTGGAGCTAAAAAAAAAGCCACTCATACCCCCAAGAGTAACATCAAATGGTCACAAGCCCCAAAAGAGTTCTTGGAAGAGTTTAAAAAGGACTTAAAAATCAAAAAAGAGAGGCCAAGGAAAAATAGGGGAAAAATAAGAGTAATCCAAGAACTCAAGAAAACTATGAAAAGAAAGTCAACCAATTGGAAAAAGAGATCCAGAATCTTAAGGAAGAAAACAACTGGAAAACTAGAACTGGGCAAGGGGAAGCAAATGATATTATAAGATACCAAGAAATAATAAAGAAAAATCAAAAGAATGAAAAAATAGAAGAGAATGTGAAACATCTTGTTAGAAAAACAATTGTTCTGGAGAACAGATTGAGAAATGACAATATGAGAATTATTAGACTACCTGAAAGTTTTGATCAAAAAAAGAATCTTGATGCAATATTACAAGAAATAATTAAAGAAAATTGTCCTGAAGTTCTAGAATAAGAGGGTAAAATAGAAATAGAAAAAAATCCACCTGCCACCACGTGAAAGAGATCCCAGGATGAAATCCTACAGGAATATCATAGCCAAGTTTCAAAACTCCCAGGTTAAGGAGAAAATATTATGAGCTACAAGAAAAAAATTCAAACACTACAGAGCCACAATCAGAATTACAAAAAACCTAGTAGCCACTACACTAAAAACTATAGGTCTTAGAACATTATATTTCAAAGAGCAAAAGAGCTGGGCTTGCTGCCAAAAATAACTTATCCAGCAAAGTTAAATATAATCTTTAATGGGAAAAGAAATGGAAATTCAATGAATTGAATGACTTTTAGGTATTTGTCACAAAAAGACCATAACTTAATGGGACATGTCACATATAAGATCAGAAGAAATATAAGGTAAACATCAAAGACCACTTACAAGGGACTCAATAAGGTCAAACTGTTTACTTCTTACATGTAAAAATGTTATCCATATTTTTAAGACTGTCATCAGTACTTGGACAATTTAAAAGAAAGACTGGGGCTGAGCTGAGTATGATGAAGGTGATTCTAAAAGACAAAATTGGGTAGGAAAATGTAACAAAAAAAGGAGCAATTTTCTTATACAAATGAGGTATGAGAGGAAGAATTGTTTCACCTCTTCCTTTTGCTGGTTTTACCACTCCAGAATTCATTTTCAGGTGTTAATTTAAAATTGTTTGGAGGGGAATTTGGGAGATCTCAGATGAGTCCCTACCTTTACTCTGCCATCTTGGTTTCACCCTCTTCCAATCTACTTCTTTACTTTGAATTTTATGTTAGTGTTGTGTTTCACACAATTTTGAGGAGAATGTTTGGTTAAACTTGTGTCCTTTTATATTCTTCTGCTATTTTCACAGCTCATTCTGGTGGCCTGCAAACTTTCTATGCTGTCAAATTGACTTGTTCAGGGAAAAGTCTGCTCACTGTTCTCTTCTGAGCTCTGCCAGTTCCTGACCCAGGTTTTAATATGTCAGTTTGTTCCTGGTTGGGAATTTCATTTGACTGTTGTTAGACTCAGACATTATTAATGCACTGGGAGGTTCTTCAGGGTTGGAGAAACTTAACTGAAGGCTCCCTTTTGTCTAGGACTCCTGTCCTAGGCTTTCAATCTGAGTTGAAGCCTACAACTGAGTTTCTGCTCTGCTGGGATCAGAGCTATTTAGCTACTGTTTGCTTCTAAACTTGTTCCTTGATCAGTAAATAGCTAGCATCCTCTAGTCACCACTCTTCTCCACCATCTTTATGTGCAGACTGTCCCCCCAGTCCAACTCAGAGCTGGATAGTGGGTGATAGAGTTGCCAAATGGCACCTGTTCTTAAACTCTGAGCTTGTTCAGGAATTCCCTGGGATCTCTTCCTGTCTCAGTACTTTCAGCCCTTGTGACTAGTCTTGGCTCTCTTTTAATCTCTGGGCTTCTAACCAGATTTTGTCCCCAGTGTCTGCAGACCTTTGTATGTCCTTAAGCCACCTTGGGATGGAAAAATAGTTAATTATGGTGACTTAAAAAATTGCTTCTAGATCAGAATTCAGTCTGGTGCATTTTTTTTAAATGGAGAAATTTTGTTGGCTCATCTTCAGGTTGCAGTTGAGATAAGGGATTGATAAGGTGATCTAAAAATGATGTTTGTTGTAATTCAGCCATGTCTGACTCTTCATGACCTCATCTGGGGTTTTCTTAACAAAGATACTAGAGTAGTTTTCCATTTTCTTCTCTAGCTCATTGAGGAACTGAAACAAACAGGGTTAAGTGACTTGCCCAGAGTCACACAGCTAATAAGTATCTGAGGCTGGATTTGAACTCAGAAAGACGAAGTTTCCTAATTCCAAACCCAGTGCTCTATCCACTGCACCACCTAGTTAGAGAAAATTGAATCCATTGGAACTGATGAGATCACCAAGCAAGAGAGCATAGAGGGAAAGGAGAAGTTCCAGGACAGAACTTTGGAGGTCATCCATAGTTACTACATAATACTAGGATGAATATGCAGAAAAGAAGATTGAAAGGGTGTAGTCAGATGGGAAGAAAACTAGACAGAATTGTCAAAAACCTAGAGAAGAGAGAGCATCTAGAACAATATGATTAACAGTATTAAAGACTACAGAGATGAGGATTGAGAAAAGGCATCAGATTTAGCAATTAAGATACCAATGGTGACTTTGGAGAGAGCCATTTCAGCTAAATAATAAGTTCAGAAGCCAGTTATCAAGGGTTTAGAACAAGGTGAGAGGAAAAGGCATAGAGGCACTAATTGGTTGTTAATGGCATTCTCAAGAAATTTAGACATGAAAGAGAGACTAGATATAGGACTATGGTTAAAGGTAATTGGATTAAGTAGAGTGTTTTGTTGTTGTTGTTGTTTTTTAAGGATAAGTAAAATATGGCATGTTTGTAGGCAGCAGGAAAGCAGTCAGAAAAGGTAGGTATGATACAGGGGGCAATATGCTGGAAAAGAAGGGACATAATGGGATCAGGTGTCTATGTTAGAAGGGTTTGCCTTGGCAAGGATAAGGGCTACATCTTAATGTGAGACAAGAATAAGAAGGGGATAGTGGGAGAAGATATTGGTGAGATGAGAAAGGAAGAAGGAGCTCTTGACAAATGGCCTCAATTTTTTCAATGAAGTATGAAACAAGGTCTTCAGTTTAGAAGATTTGGAGGAGGGGTTCCATTGGAAGCTCAAGGAGAGATGAATAGGTTTGAAATAATCACTGAGATGAGTAGGATAGCAAATCCATTTGGGAAGTGTAAAAGGACTGGTTTATTTCAGTGAGGGTCAAGTTGATATTATGCAACATAAATGTGTAGTGGATCCATTTTGCAGTTTTGTGATTTTATTCACCTCTGCTCAGTTGTACACAAATAAGAGTGAAAGCAGCAGATGGTGAGAAGAATCTAAAGCTGGGACATGACAAGTCATGATCAGCAATAGGACAAGGGGGCAAGTCTAAAGGCTAGTATTGAGTAGATCTGGTTTGCCAACATGTCAAGGTTGGAAAGGGAGGCCAGTATAACCAGTGCAGGGGTTATGCCTTGGAAAAAGACCAAGAAGTATAGGGATTCACGGTCATAATGAAGATAAGGAACAGAGTTACAGGTGATAAGACTCTACAGGGAAAGTTAGAATGGTAAAAGACTGTAATCAGATAAAGGAATTTCAGAGCTGATGAACATGACCATGGAAATGGAACATTTGTGCATGATGGTAAGATCAATAATGTGAACATCTCTGTGTGTACCTGAGGTGGAGCAGGTCTTGGAAAATCAGTAGATCAAAAAACTGAGAAGTTAGGGAATATCAATATATATATGTTGAGGTCCCCCTAGGATGAAGGCACTAGTTTTGGAAGAGAGAAAAACTGAGAGTCAGGCACTAAACTCATTGAGAAAAGGAAGAGTATCCTGGTGGTCAGTACATAAAAGCTACTAAAATCTCTGGTTAATTAATTTGAATTGAATGTACTTCGAGAAGAATGAGGCAGTTACAGTAGGTAACCACAGAATTGGGAAGTGACAATAGGGAGCAAGGATCATTCCAAATTCCCCACCATCAACAGTGAGTCAGGGAAATATAAAGTGGAACTAGTAACTGGAAAGGGTGGCCAGGGATATTGTATCATCAAGAGGGAGCAAGGTTTCAGTGAGAGCTAGAAGAGGGAGATGATGGTAAATGAAAAGATTTTAAGATAAAAACAAGTTGTTAACTATTGAGAAAGCAATGAAGAGAATACAGTGGAAGGAGATTACCTAGAGTGGGATATCTGGGAGTTAGGGAAGAGATTAAGAAGAGATGGCAAGAATACACAAAATTATACAAGAAAGAGCTTGATACCTACAGTGGTGTGGTTACTGATCTAGAGCCATGTATCCTAGAGAATGAAGTCAAGTAGGCCTCAGGAAGCATTATTAACAATAAAACTAGTGGAGGCGGTAAAATTCCAGCTGAGCTATTTAAAATCCTAAAAGATGATGCTGTTAAAGTGCTGCACTCGATATGCCAGCAAATTTGGAAAACACACTCGATAGGAAGAGGTGAGTTTATGTCCCAATCCTAAAGAAGGACAATGCCAAGGAACTTTTAAATTACTGAACAACTGCACTCAGTTCACATGCCTACAAGGTTATACTCAACATACTGCAAGCTAGGCTTCAGCAATATGTGAACTGAAAATTGCCAGAAGAGCAGGCTGGTTTTCAAAGAGGCAGAGGAATTGCCAATATTTGCTGGATTATGGAGAAAGCAAGGGACTTCCAGAAAATCATTTCTGCTTCATTGACTACAAAGTCTTTGAGTTTGTGGATCACAACAAAATGTGGCAAGTCCTCAAAGAGATGGGAGTACCTGATCATCTTACTTCTCTCCTGAGGAACCTGTATGTGGGCCAAGAAGCAACAGATTGGAACAAGTGATTGGTTTGAGATTGGAAAAAGGAGTATGACAAAGCTGTATATTGTCACCTTATTTATTTAATTTATATGCAGAGTACATTGTACAGAATTCCAGGCTGGATGAATCAAAAGCTGGAATTATGGTTGCTAGAAGAAATCTCACATATGTAGATGATACCACTCTGATGGCAGAAAGTAAAGAGAAATTAAGAAACTTCTTGATGGTGAAAGAGGATAATATAAAAGCTGTTCTGAAGCTTAACATCACAAAAACTAAAATCTTGGCAACTGATCCCATCACTTCCTGGCAAAGAGAGAAGAAATGAAAGGAGTGTCAGATTTTATATTCTTGGGCTTAAAGATCACTGCAAATGGAGACTACAGTCATGAAATTAAAAGACACTTGCTCCTTGGAGGTAAAGAAAGGTATTGCAAATCTGGACAATATACTTAAAACCAGAGACTTTTCACCTTGCCAACAAAGTTCTGTATAGTAAGAACTATGGTTTTTCTAGTATCAATGTATGGCTGTGACAGCTGGACTATAAGGAAAGCTGAGCACCACAGAATTGACATCCGGTGCTGGAGAAGACTTTGATAGCCCCTTGGACAGCAAGGAGGTCAAATCAGTCAATATGTAGACATTAATTCAGGCTACTCATTGGAAGGTCAAATACTGAAGCTGAAGCTTAAGTTCTTTGGCCACATAATGAGAAGATAGGACTCACTGGAAAGAGACTCTGATGTTGGGAAAGACTGAAGGCAAAAGGAAAAGGGAATGGCAGAGGATGAGATGGATAGTTAGTATCATGGAAACAATGAACATTAACTTGGACAGACTTTGAGAGCCAGAGGAGGATAGAAGGGTCCATAGGTCACAAAAAGTCAGACACAACTGAACAACAAAACAACAATAACAAAGTTGAGGGGATAGGAATGATGAGAGTGACGAATTAGGAATGGAAAACAGGGACAGGATGAGAATAAGCATTTATTAAGCATCTACTATGTGCCAGCCACTTTACAAATATTATCTCATTTGATCATAACAACAACTCTGTGCTATTATTATCTCCATTTTACAGCTGAGGAAACTGAGGCAGACAGAGGTCAAGTGACTTGCCCAGCCTCACACAAGTAGTGCCATAGGTCCTCCTGACTCCAGGCCCAGTGCTCTTCTATCCACTGTACCATCTAGTTAGGGAAGAATCACTGAGTTGGGGAGAGTATGACAGGGTCAACACATGCTAACCATTAAGGTATGAATACAAGCAGATTATTGTGGCTGATGAAAGGTCCATTGAGGGAGAGGCAAGTAATTTTTTAAATAATTAATTTATTTACTTTTAGTTTTCAACATTCACTTTCACAAGATTTTGAGTTCCAAATTTTCTCCCAATCTCTTCCCTCCCCCTACCCCAAGATGGCGTGGATTCTGAAAACCCCTCCCCCCAATCTGTCCTCCCTTCTCCTGTTCCCTTCCCCTTCTATTTTCCTGTAAGGCAGGATAGATTTCTATACCCCATTGCCTGTTTATCTTATTTCCCAGTTGCATGTAAAAATGGTAATTAAACTTTTTTTTGGGGGGGTGAGGCAATCAGGGTTAAGTGACTTGCCCAGGGTCACTCAGCTGTTAAGTTTCAAGTGTTTGAGGCTGGATTTGAACTCAGCTCCTCCTGATTCCAAGGCCAGAGCTCTATCTATTGTACTACCCAACTGCCCCCAGTAAATAAACTTTTAAGGCCCTCCTTCAAGGCCCAGCCTTCTAACTGGTAATGATATTGAGTCTTCTGTGAGGCCCAGGAAACCCAAATCAGAGAAGGCAGAAACAGGCAAAGGTAGGCCTTGAGGCAGTCTTCAAGGGAGGTAGCATTTGGTACTTTAAGGTGGTTCTGCTCTGGGAAAGTCATCCAGAGCACTGGAGAAGGCCCTGAGGCAAAGACAGTAGACAGTGGCTTGGATCTGAGGATTATTCAGGGATCTCTCTTGGAAATCTTAAAGACTGAGAATACATAAACATGTAAGTTAATTAACTTAGATTTGGAGAAGTCAGTGGTGTTTTTTTTTATAATAGGCATATGATGCTTTTTAAAAACATTTCAATTATTTTTGTTACATTTTAAATTCCAAGCTATCTCCTTCCCTCCCCACCCCAAACTAGAGAAAGCTACTATTTGACAGAGTATAGCTTACCTGCTCATATTCTTCAACTAATATTGCTCTTAAATGTTCTCTTGGTTCTGTTCAATTCACTCTTAATCATTTCATGCAAATCTTTTCATGTTTTTCTAAAATCAATCTGCTCATCATTTCCTACAATACAGTACAATTCCATCACAATCATATACCACAACTTGTTTAGCCATTTCCCAATTGATAGGCATACTCTCAATTTCCAGTTCTTTGCCACCACAAAGAAAGCTACTATAAATATTTTAGAACATATAGGTTCTTTTTCTTTTTGCCTGATCATCTTGGAAAACAGACCTTACAGCAGTATTGTTGAGTTAAAAGGTTTATAGTTTTATAACTTTTTGAGCATAATTCCAAATTGTTCTCCCAAATGGCTAGATCAGTTCACAGTTCCACTAACAGTGTGCTAGTGTCCCATTTTGTCCACATCCCCCCAACATTTGTCATTTTCCCCTATCGTTTTAGCCAATCTGAGAGGTAAGAGATATCTCAAAATTTTTAATTTAATTCTCTAATCAATAATGATTTGGAGTATTTTTTCATGTGACTACATACAACTTTGATTTTCTTCATTCAAAAACTGCCTATTCATATCCTTTGACCATTTATCAATTGGAGAATGAGTCATATTTTTATAAATTTGGCAGAGTTCTCTGTGTATTTGAGATATGAGACCTTTATCTGAGAAACTATAATTTTTTCCCCCAATTTTCTGATTTCCGTATGTAATGTTTTTTATTAAGGGGAGATCCAATTAAGATAGGATGCCGATAAAGTTTTTTTGCATTAACCACTGTGAATCATTTGAACCAATAATTACAAAACTTACCTATTTCTGCTGCTTTCAGTTTTGTAATCAGTTGGGGAATGACTCATTCTAACACATTTGATTTGTCCTTTGACCCATCAATTCTTTAGGATTTAGTCTCCAATTAATTTTTTTCAGCAGTCCTTTATTATTGTGTTGCATTTTAGTCATTAAAGGATATTTTAAAATATTTTTTCTTCTCTGAATTTGTGAGGTTTAAATGCACTTAGCTAAAATTTAATGTATTTTGCCTTATTTCAAATTATTCTCCTCCACACACTATGTGCTGCAGTCAAACTGTACTACTTGCATTGGGCAAAAACTAGTATACATGATTTCCCACAAGAAAAATTGACATTTTGCTCCAACATTTAACATTTTCCTCTTTTGTCTTCTTTCCCAGTCCGATAGATGTGAGCCAGAACCTTACAATTACTTTAATTTGTATTCTCTAATTATTAGTGATTTATAGAATTTTTTCATATGACAGCTTAGATTTCTTCCTTTCAAAATTACCTATTCATATTATTAAACCATTATTGTGGAAAGGTTCTCAAGTCTTATAAATTTGGATCAGTTCCTTCTATTACCTACATCACAGAAACTTGCTGCAAAGATTTGGTGAATAGACATGTGGGCAAGGGAGATATGGTATTGTTTCAAGGAGAAGTCCTGAAAATACTCCATATGCGTAGAACTGACCATGTCACTCCCTTATTCAATAAATTCCAGTGGCTTCCTAATACTTCTGGGATCAAATATTAACTTTGTTTGGCTTTTGAAGTCCTTCATAACTTGGCTGCAACTTATCTTCATATATTACACTTTTCCTCAACTCATTCTACATTATGCAGCCAAGCCCCATTTTCTCTCTGCTGCTCACACCACCACACTCCATCTTCCCTCTCAATGTCTTTGGACTACCTGTCATGCCTGGAAATTCATTCCCTCCTAATCTCCATATCAAAGAACAAGATCACACTTCAGTGCCTGACTTCCCCTAACTTGAATGTTAACTATTTTGTATTTTGTGACAGGTGAAAATCAACCCTGATTGTTGAACAATTAATGAGGAGGTGAGCTAAAAGTCTTCACTCAGCTCCTCCTGCTGAGAATGAGGCTTGATCATGAGACTCAACAGCCTCCAGTAATCTGGACAAAGGAATCCATCTCTACTAGACCACTCTGGTTGGTTTTCTCCTTCATGAGCTGGGTTACCCTAAACTTCAAAGGAGGGGTACAAAGACAGGGACTTATTGCTTTGGGGCAGGAATTTACCTAGATTAGATTCTGTTTACACTTCAAACAGAAGTAAGGTCTCCTACTTGGGTGGGGTCCGGAACAAGATTGAGGAACATACTCCAAGGATTAGGACAATCTCCTCTATCAACCAGGCCCTGACTAGCAGAGACTGATTCACTGACCTACAGGGACTAATCCCTGAATGAGGAAATAAATGGCCTGGATCCTAATTAATAATGGGTTATTAATAGAAAATAATTTCAGTATAAAGTATATGTTTACATGTTGTATACCTTTCATAGAATGTTGCATATCTTTCATAGAGAGCACTAGCTGTTAGAATTTTTTTTTCCCTTTTTATTTCCCAGTGACTGACACATAGTATGTGCTTAATGCTTGACTGACAGGTATTATTCTCCTTCCTATCTCAAATGATGATTGTGAGAAAAGCACATTCTAAACCTTAACGGTTTATATAATTTACAGTGGGAGTTTATAGGGAGAGTCCATTTTAGGCTTAAGAAACAGTGTGGACATCCAAGAGACACGGAAGAAAAAGAACAGGTGTTATATTGCTCTATTGCTCTTTTAAACAGGTTGTGCCCAAAAGTCTTACCTTCTTTCATATCACCCATAGCACCCAAAACTGCACTACTCAAAATAGTAACTCTTTTTTGATTGAAGTCTGTCACCTGTGTCTGAGTGTATCATATCCCAATTTAATCTATTAATTTCTGCCAAATTAAAAAAGGATGATACTGCTCCTGCCTAGGTGCAGGCCCTCATTACCTCATGCTAGGAGTACTGAAATAGCCTGCTGGTAGTTCTGCTGGCCTCCAGTCTCTCCTCATTCTGATCCCTTCACAGTCTAGCCCCCTCCTAGCCTTTCCAGGCTTCTTAAACACATATTCCTCAATCCAGGATTACTGGCACTCTTGCTGTTCTAAGAACAAGACACTCCATCTATTTCTTCTGGCATTTGCACTGGCTGTCCCCTATACCTGGAACATTTTCCTTCCTCATCTCCACCTACTGGATTCCCTGGTTTCTTTTAGGTCCCAAATAAAATCTCATCTTCTATAATCTTTAGGAAGCATTTCCCAACTCCTCTTAATTCTAGTTGTTCAGTTGTGTCTGTCTCTTCATGACCCCGTTTGGCAAAGATACTGGAGTAGTTTGCCATTTCCTTCTCATTTTACAGGAGGAACTGAACCAAACAGGGTTAAGTGACTTGCCCAGGGTCACACGGCCAGCAGGAGTCTGAGGCTGAATCTGAACTCAGGAAGAGGAGTCTTCCTAATTCCAAGACCAGTTCTCCATCCACTTTGACACCTAGCGGCTCTTACTTCTAGTCCTTTCTCTCTTTTCTTTCCTATTTATCTTGTACATAGCTTGTTTGTACGCTTGCTTTTTGCCTTCCCTGTTACAATGTGAGCTCCTTGAGGGCATGGATTGTCTTTTGCGCTTTTTGTATACCCAGTGTTCATCACAGTGCTTGGCACAAAAGTGCTTTATAAATGTTTATTGACTGACTCCCTGCCTACCATTTTAAATGAAGACCAGTAACGTGTATAAGGGTTAAGAACGAAGGAGGGCTTAATGTTCTATTACGAAAACACTCAGAATCTTGAGCAGAGGGTGCCAAGAGAAGAGAGTCAAGAACAGATGGAAAGTAAGTTCAGGGTCAGAAAGTACGATTTTGCTCCAGGAGTCCTTGGAGGTAATGAAAACAGGTAACCTTAGTATCTGTATAATGGTCCACATTTAGGTTTAATTAGCCTGGATTAAGTAGCGCGTATTTTCAGGTGCAAGGTGTAAATACGCCCCTAAATTGCCTTTACTTGCTCAATGGTGGCACCCAGTTTCAGAGTCCCAGGGGGTAGTTTGATTTTTTTTTCCCTAACTTGAATTGGGTTCACGTCTCTGCCTTCCTCCGGCTGATCTTGCTCTCGCAAAAGGATCTGTAGCGGCAGCACCGCGGCATTTTGGAGACTTGAGACGACAAAAAAAATCACCTCAAAACCCAACCTGTTATTTGGATCACAACTGGAGAAACCCACCCCCGCCGCTGTTAATGCCAAACCTCAGCGACCATCGCGGCACCCCAGGAGATGCCGGGAAAGAAGGGCCCCTCAGTCCCCCGCAGCGGGGTGGGCGCCCTCCCGGTGTGGCCCTCACCGACGCCACTCGAACATGCCGGCCCGGCCCGTCGTCGCCTCCGAAGATAAAGACCGAGGCACCACTCACGCCGTTTTTTCCGTTCCCTAGAGATCCCTCCCTTCCGGGGTACACTGCTTGACCACATTTGCTCCCTCCCACCTCCGCCACATCTCCTCCTTTGAAACCACAACCTTTACAAGCTCTCTGCGCTCTAGACTTCGTTTCGGATACACCCATGTTACACCTACGTCACCCCAGCAACCGACGCCGCAACTGACAGCGGAAGGAGCTGAGTCCATGTTCGAGGACTTCCTCTTCCGGGAGCACCGAGTGCCTTCCGGTTGTCAGACTCTCTGGACGCAGAGGAGAAAGTGGCGGTGGTCGTAGCGGGAGGGCCTCCTCTCATGGTGGATGTGCCCTCCGGCTCCAGTGGCTCAGTCCCTCCTCGTCGAATTCGATGCATCCGCGGCGTCCGGACGGCTTCGATGGCTTGGGCTACAGGGGTGGGGGCGGCGGCCGGGGAGGATCCCGGGGGCAACAGCTTCTCTGCAAGGTCCTTCAGCTCCACCTCCGACCTGGGCCACTGGGTGACCACTCCGCCCGACATCCCCGGCAGCCGCAACCTGCACTGGGGGGAGAAGACCCCACATTACCCGGCAGCGGTGCCCACGCCGCTCGGGGGACCCGGCGAGGAGCCCTACCCCGGCAGCTGCCCCAGCGGGCCCGGGGCTAGTAGCGGTGAGGGCAGGGCAGTGACAGGCTCCCGAGACCTGCCCTGGGCGGGTTGTGCGGAGGGAGAAAGAACCGGGACCTTCGGTTATTCTGCTCCTTTAAAAAACGAAAAAGCAGGCGGCTGTTAGTCTTCCCTTGGGATTGCCTTCCTCGATGTTCCCCCCTCCCCCCCCCCGCCCAGGCCCTTCAAACCCCATCCCAGGTCCTTTCTATTTTTTAACTTACCATTCTCTTTTCGTTTTCTTCTTTCCCCATCGAAGCCTCCAAGATGAGAAGCCCCATATGAAATTTGGGGTGTATTAAAGTCCTAGGAAATCAATTTGGTGACACTTAAAATGAAAATTGTTTTGAGTAGGGCGTCAAAAGACTAAAATGTTCTCTTAACTAAGCCCCACCATGTGATCTTGGGAATTCTCTAAAACTCCAATTTTTAAAATGTCAATAATATCTGCTGTTTCCTAGCTTTGGTTATTATGTGCCCAATTATTTTCACTTTAAGTTTCAGTATTAATAACATGGGCATCAGATATCTCTGTGATTCTTCATTTTTATTTAACAATTTTATTCAACAATTTTTTTAATTGTGTGGAAGGCTGGTCTTAAAGTGTTTATTTTGGAGCCACTATTAGTTTTAAATTCAAAGACATTTTTAAGTGCCCTCCTTTGCTTCTTCAAAGTAGGGGTTTTTTTTTAATCTTCATCTTCATCTTGAACTCTCAGCTTTTATAGAATTTCCATCCCTATTAGAAGTAGAAACATCTTCAGGTGAACATGAAATTGATATTTGGACCTGCCACTCAGTAAACAAAATCTTTAAAGCTCATTTTGATGCTTTTTTAAATTTAATTTTACAATTTCAGCTTAAGTTGAAAAACTCATTTGCCTTTATGATAATGGTAAAGCTACACAGCTAAATACCAGAATGTATCTATTTGAGGTTGTAAATAACATCCCTACACCAGAGCTGATTCCAGATTTGGAGCTGTGTGGCTCCAAAGTTTTGTAATTGTGAAAATATTTTATTGTTGTTTGAATGATTTGCTTTAACTACAGTCAAATAATTAGTTATAGCAGTAACTATAAGTGAGAAAAATTAAGGAGTTTTAGTGGGCTAAAAGTATAAGTCAGTTAATATAAATGGCAGCCAAAAAATTAATTTGATATTAAGCTGCATTGAAAGGCATAGTGTCCTGAACATGGTAGACCCATTTTTGCCGTAGTTAGGCCATATCTACAGAACTGTTTTTGATTCTGGATGTTACATTTTAGAAACTACATAGGCAAAATGGAATATGTGAAGAAGAAGGCAACCTGGATAGTAAGAGAACTGGCTAGCAGTGCCATGCTTGGATCTCTTGAAGGACCTGGGAATATTCCTTGATGGCTGCCTTCAATTATTGGGAAGATTATTGTGTGAAAGGGATTTGGTTGGTCCCAGAGGTCAAAGATAGGGCAGTTGGTGGCAACTGAGAGGATCAAGTTTTGGCTCACTGTAAAGGAAAACTTAACAATGTAAGGTATCCAAAAGTAGAATGAGTTGCCTTGAGAGGTAGTGGGTTTCTCTTCAGGGAACTCATGTTACAGAGGAAATTCCTATTCAAGGAAAGGTAAAGGATTTCCTTTTGTGGTCTTATGAAGTTTTATAGTGCTGCTGTCTCAGATACAGTTTTTCCCCCATGTATACACACACAAACACACAAGCATTTATTAAGGCCTATTATGTGCCTGATACTAAGATACTGTGCTAAATACATATATAAATATATAATGATTATAAAATATTGAGATTTATAAGCCAGAGATGAAAATTTGTTTCCACACATTATTGTCATTCCTATGTGTTTAAAGTTCTTATTTGCTGTACTAGAAAACATTTGTGGTGCAGTTGAAAAAGCCCTGGATTTGAAATTAAAAGGGTCTGGTTTCCAGTCTCAGTTGTGCCATTTATATATGTGAATTTGGGCAAGTCACTTGATCTCTCTGGATCTCAGATTCCTCATGTATAAAATGAAGTTGCTTAACTAGATGAACTGAAATCTCTTCCATATTTAAAGTGATAATCCTATCCTGATCAGTCACTGAGAAAATAATTAACCATTTATACAGTTATTGTTAGGGCTCTTTTACCGTTCTTATTTTGAAGATACTAATACTTTTTTTTTTAAATTTGAAATAATTAGTATTATTAGAATGAGGGTAGAAGCTTCTCTTAACTAAGTCAATTTCTTACACTGAAAATAGTGTATGAAGCTATTGTGGCAATAATAGGAGCCAGTAGGTAATGGTATAGTCTATACAACAAGCAATTCAATTTATTTAATATTTTATTCAGTACCTACTCTATATACATTAAGCACTGTTGGGTCTACAAAGTTGAATAAGATAACTGCTACGGCTCTCAATTTGCGATCTAGTTTGACCTTAGAGAATTTCTTTGGGTATGAAATTTCTTGGAAAAGAGAGAATAAAGTAGTAGTTTTTGATTTTTTGTTTCTTAAGCTTTATTGAATATTCCCACACCCCCCTTTTTTGCACTACAGTCTTTCCTGGATACTAATTTTTCTGGCCAGAGTGGAGAAGATATTTCACGTGAAATAGGGGAGAGGGTGAGAAGAACTATAAGAGGATGAAAGAGACTTGGCATCTAGTCTTATACTTTTTGAGGCTGGTGTGAATGCATGCATGAATGAAGTAATTATTAAACATTCTGCTAACCAAATAGTTTCTTCTCCACTCCCCTTAACATATACTAATACACTTTAGATTCTTTTAAAGGTGAAAAGAGCAAGGTCATTGCTTACTCAGAAGCAAGGGGACAGAGTAAAAGCACAGTCAAAGACAAATCTCCCTTTTTGTCTCTTATTAAAATGTCACCTGAAGTGCAAACTTTTCGGTTTGTGATACCTTACCATAACATTCTTTTCTGCTGGCTACAGATATAGAGAAAGGTTCCTTCCGTTTTTATCATCTGTGCATGAATACTTCTAACTGGACACTTTTCTATTAAATTTATTATTCAAAAGGCACTAATGACACTTAAGCCTAGACCAGTAAGTGAATTAAGCACTCAAAACAAATGGATTTTTGGTGGGGTGGAGGTGGGGGAGGAAGGACAGAGAAGAAAAGTAAGAAATTCCCCCCCCCCATATGGTTACTAGAAAAAGTATTATAGGGACTTTTATGGATTCCTCCTCCCCTACTCCCCGGGATTAATTGCGTATCATTTTAATGGTACCAACTGTAATTGTGTATCCATCTTTATCCTGTGCAGGAGAAAATGTATTCATGAGTAACCAGGAGTCATGGGAATACTTCAGGGTCTCCAGTACAAATTCATCATTTATATGAACATTCTAAAAATAGAAATTAATC
Organism: Phascolarctos cinereus; assembly: GCF_003287225.1. NCBI lineage: Eukaryota > Metazoa > Chordata > Mammalia > Diprotodontia > Phascolarctidae > Phascolarctos > Phascolarctos cinereus. Next base: position 285,337,863 of record NW_027555847.1, on the reverse strand, counting down.
TTAAGTTGCTACAGTTTACCCAACTATAAATGATATATAATCTTATTTCTTCTCTTTCAGAACAGTTGAATAGATTTGCTGGATTTGGTATTGGACTTGCAAGGTACTAGTTTTATGTGATATATGCTTTAACTTAATTAGAAATTGAGTAGTGTGGGGCAGCTAGGTGGTGCAGTAGAGAGAGCTACAGCTTTGGAGTCAGGAGGACCTCAGTTCAAATCTGGCGGAAGACACTTGACACTTACTAGCTGTGTGTGACCCTGGGCAAGTCTCTTAACATCGATTGCCTCACTCCCCCCCAAAAATGAGTAGTGTCTAAGATGAAGAAATTGATTGAATAGGTGATAATTGTTTTGGGCAGTAAGAATCAAAATTCTGAGTTTGTGATCAGAGGAAGACAGGTTAGATCAAGGGTTCTTAACTTTTTGGGTCAGGTACCCCATTAACAGTTTGATGAAAACTATGGACTCCTCAAAATATTGTTTTTAAATGCATAAATTAAAATACATGGGATTACAAAGGAAACAAGATTTATTGAAATAAAGATAATTTTTTTTCTTATCCAAGCTCATGAACTTCTTTGAGATTTATCCTATGCTGAGAACCCCTGGGCTGATTCACTTCTAAAAGTAAAAAAGTAATTTTGTGGTTTTGCCCCTGACTTTGGAAAGAAAGATTAAGCACTAGAAAGTCTGGGTTTTATTTAAAATTAACCTGAGATTTATAAACATTATAATCTACAGTGAGTAGAATATGTAGAGTACATTTAATAGAGTGTATGATTTTATTGTTTTGAAGATTTTAACTATGACATAGCTATTTGCTATGTATTTGCTAATTGTATTTGCTAATAGATTTTAATTGGATATCAGCTTAGCTATGGGCATTTCTTCATATTTCCATCAAATTCAGTAAGGAGCAAAATACCAAATTTATGTTTGCTTATTATTGTTACATTTTGTAATACTTACTTCAATACTTCAGGAACCTATGGGATTTTCTGATGTGGGAATTCCTTTCTCTGTTGTGATAACCCTCTGTAACTTAAGAGTTTCTTTGGCTTCGAAACACATCACCTGTGGTCATCATGTATATGCACTTCCCCAGACTTAACTGTGTTATTTCTTGAATCCAGTTTCATCTTCATACCATGATGAGGAATCAGAGGACAACTTTTGGGGTATATATTCTGACTCTACAGAATATACTAATAAAGATTTAGAGAAATGAAAGTGGATGTTTAAGAGAAAGGATTAATTGCTTAGCACACATTCACCATTAGGGATTTGTTCTTTATAAATGAGTAGTATGTATTGTTTCAGTTACATAGCTCCAGCTCAGTTGTATGTTGTTAGTAATAGTACATTGCTTTTGAAATATATTTTTATGTGTAGTCAAGATCATTTTAATAGCAAATATGTATTAATAATTTTAGGGTTGTATGTTGTAAACCTATGATTCTTTAGAAAGATAGATTTTGGAGTATTTACACAAATGTTCAAAATTATTTTTGTAGTCTGTTTACAGAAAATGTTTTGGCCCATCCTTGCATTGTTCTCCGTCGCCAGTGTCAGGTAATTGCATAATTTCTGTTACCTTTTGAAAATTTTAATTAAATGCTCACTTAGTACAGGTAATAATGAGGCTTCCAAGATTTGTGATGAACTTTGATAAAGCAGGCTATAAATCTTTACTCTCTTATTTCAAGTGATTTTTTTCTAAAATCGGTGCTAGTATTTAGGATCTCAGAATTTGAGAGATGCAAGGAACTTTAACATTCTAGTCCAATCTCTTCATTTTGAAGAATAGGAAACAGAGACAGAGTTTAAATAACTTTCCTTAAGTCACATGGTTGATGAATGGCAGAGTCAGGATCAGAACTCATTTTCTTTGACTCACTCTAGTGTCTTTTTTCTGTATGTTGTGTATCAATGAAGTCACTGCAAGTCATTGTTTTAGTATGCCTTTAAAGGCTATTATTATTTTGTGATAAATCATATGATAAAACCAAAACTATAAAGTTATCATTGTCTTCTGTAATATTTTTTCACTAACTTTTTCATCTTAGAATCATAAATGCATAGAATTTTAGAACTATAGGAACCTTAGAGATAAAGCGAATTATCCAAATGGATTGGAAATGGGCTCCTCATACTTCAAAACAAATCAAGGCTTACTTTTGCTTTTAAATTTGCTTAAAACAAATGTTTTAAAATAGAGTGCTTTTCAAAATGTAATTCTTAATTTATTTCAAGTTTTGTGGATTTATCCACATTTATTTAAAGGAAAATGCATTTTTAAAAATATTCTGACTATAAATATGGGAAATTGTCTCATCTTCAGTAATGTTTTGGTGCAGTCACAGCATGTATCCCTGTTATCTAGTTAGTCCTTTTTTAACTCTCTCCCTCTAATCTTGTAATTCCTTGAAGCAGTGATGATGATTAGCTAAGTTCCCTTGCTTCTATAATGTCCTCTGTGCTAGAGACAGATCCCTGAAGAGGAACCATAGAAGTAAGTTGCCTTTCTGCAACGATCTGATATATAGCTCATGGACTTTTTTGACTGTATGTAATGTCTTCAATTCATGTAGCTGCCCCACTGAGGAGTATGAGGAGAATCATCTCTGAAACCTTATATGAAAAAAGTTTTGGTAGAAAAGGAAGACTTGGCATTTTAGGGCTCAATCTGTTTTCAGTAGTGACTTTTTAAGTTCTTTTAGGGGAACTCATGCACATTAATGGCTCTTTCCTCTTATAAGGGACCCATGTATAGATTCTCTGAGAATGAATTGAACTTAGAATATCAGTATTTTAGGAACTTAGGTTGACTAGGAGTCTCTTCACGTAACTATGTAATAAGCATATTCTACTATTGTAAAAATATAGTTTAAATGAATTTTAATTAACTTCCTGATTTTTAAAAATAAAATTACTGCTTTCTAAATATATTTCTATGTTCCCTAAGATAGAAATGTGTTGATACACTCAATATTTCATTGGTTTATTTAAATGTATTTAAGGGAAAATGAAATTTTAATCCATTGATAACAAAGAACTTAAAAATCTTCCTAACAGGTTAATTATCATGCTCGACATTATCACCTCACTCCATTTACAGTCATCAATGTCATGTACAGCTTCAACAAAACCCAGGTGAGAATGTCAGTCTACCGGTTTGATTGATACATTTTCTAAGGCTGAAGTTGTATTATGTATACTCATTTACCTTAATTTTAAAAAGAACTGTTCTTGTCTGTTTAGATGGACAATAAAGAAAAGTTTTTTTTAAAATGAGAAAGTTTGAAATATATGTATTCATGTTTAATTGGTATATTCTTCATGACCCTAATTCAAACTGCTTATCTGTAAGAATATAACAGAAGCTCCTTGAGGGCTGTTTTGATTATGTTTTTGTATCCTCAGTTCCTAGCAGAGTTCCAGGCACATAGTAGATGCTTAATTAATTCTTACTGAATTTAATACCTTAAGAGTATGAAAAGAAATTGAGTCAAGACCCTCTATTAAGATTTTCTCTGGGAAAGCATCAATAACTATTACCATATAATTAAGAATTTGCCCATATTATGCAGACTTTAATGGGTATACCTTTTTTTTTTTTTTTTGCATTTTAGGGTCCAAGAGCCCTTTGGAAAGGAATGGGAAGCACATTTATTGTTCAGGGCATCACACTTGGAGCTGAAGGAATTATCAGTGAATTCACACCTTTGCCAAGGTATCCTTTTAAAATCTATAGTGAAATGTAAGGAAAAAAAATTTAAGTGTCCATCTTGAATCTGATATCTAGTAAGAAATAGCCAAAAGAGAAATTTGCCTATAATATTATGGTCCAGTGAATGATAGAATTAATTGAATTGTTTTGAACTGAGGAAATAGCTATGGTAAAATAGATAGAGAGCCAGTCTCAAAGCCAGGAAGACCTAGTTCAAGTCCTGTGTCTGATATATACTGGCCATGTGACGTTGGGCAAGTTACAGCCTCTTACTGCTTTCTTAAGGCAGTTGGGGTTAAGTGACTTGCCCAGGGTCACACAGCTAGTAAGTGTGGTCTGAGGTCAGATTTGAACTCAGGTCCTCCTGACTTCAGGGCTGGTGCTCTGTACACTGTGCCACCTAGCTGCTCCCAGGCAATTCTTGAAGACTGTAACTTTCAGGAAGGGTATGAACGTGGGATTAGTAAAGAGAATTTCCTTATCGGGGAGCTCCCTATGTTAATGAAATAACAGATCTAGTTCCTGTCTCTATCCCTTACAAATGGAAAGGAACTTAAAAAGATTTTTGCCTATTCTTATTAAACCGTAGCTTCAAATTTGCCTCCTAAAAATACCTTTTTTTAAAAACTTTATGTGTTTTCTAAAGCAAACTACAATGGTAGAGGGAGTTTTCTCTCCCAAGATTTCTGCATACCATTGAAATCACAGATTTGGACCCTGTTCCAGTCTCCTCAGCTTATGGCTCTAAAATTCTCTTAAATATAGTCATATTAAAAAAAAAAGATTTAAATTTTAACTCGTAAATTTTGGGCTAGCAAATATTTTCATTAGAATATGCATACTTAAAAATGAAAATGTGTTCTTGGCTCATTCACACTCACCCTTCTTTTTTGAATAGTACTACATTGAAAGAAAATAAATTAATACTCATAGCTAAATACTCTCAGAAGTTTAGTCAGAAGTATAAAAACTTTGAAAACATTATGTAATTTGGAAAATAATAAATATTTATGACTGTCTGTAAAGGGCTTAGCATATGTGCTGTGGGAAATATTCCCCAAATATAAAACATTTCCTTTGCCCTCAAGGGGCAGCCATAAAGGAGAAATAAATTAATAAATATATGTTTGAGTAGTAGTATTGAATTTAAAAGGACAGAATACAGGAAAAGACTTGGGTGCAGACCTGAGTTCAAATTTGGCCTCAGACACTTGACACTAGCTGTGTGACCCTAGGCAAGTCACTTAACCCCAGTTGCCTCACCCCCAAAAAAAAATTTGGTAAGCTAGTTGAATAGAGAAGATATATTGTTTTAATAAAGTTCTTATTAACCTTCCAATCTGAGTTTTTAGTCTCCAGTCTCAGTAGATTAGTTTTCATCCATGTATAGCCTATGATCTTATTTAAGGGATGAAGGAAGCAGAAATTATTTTTCTCCTGAATTTTCCTAATACTTTGTTGTTCTTTTATGTACTTTCGAAGTATGAGAGTTAATTGCCTGAATTTCTTTCTGCTAGATAGGAAGCTCTTTGAGAGATCCGACTATGTCTTATTCTTCCTTATACTCCCTTTTTACTTAGCAAAGAGCTTTGTACATATTAGTAATGGTTAAATGTTTTGTATGTATATAGACACAAATGGGCAGCCAGTTGGCACAGTGAATAGAGTTTTGGGCCTGGAGTCAGGAAGACCTGAGTTCAAATTCATCCTCAGACACTTACTAGCTATATGACATTGGGCAGGTCACCTAGCCCTGTTTGCCTCATTTTCCTCATCTGTAAAATGAGCTGGAGAAGGAAATGTCAATCCACTCTAGTATCTTTGCCAAGAAAACCCCAAATGGGTCATGAAGAGTCATGTTGGACTGAAGCAGCTCAACACAACCACACAGCTATGGTTTTTATAATTCATTTTGTATCTTGGCCAAGAAAATGGACACTTAAGTCTTCTATTTGGATAAATGTAATAGTTGATTCCATTGAAGAAAAATATTTTGTAATATTCTTAGACAAGGGACATCATGCAGTATTTATTTTCATATTTAAGTGCATTGTTGTTTTAATTCACTTGCTTGTGAATGCAAAGCTTCCTTGAAAGTTTTTATGTGGAAATATTGCCTCTGTGTGTGTGTGGGGTGGGGTAGCAACGTTGTAATAAATTTAATGGTTTGATGAAAAAGTATTCATTGGTTCTAAGTACTGCCTTCTTTATCTGCCCTCCCTCTTATCACTTTCACCCTGTCCTCTTATCCCCTTCACTTCCTACTTAACTGCCCTACTTCCTTGGGTAAATTGAGATATTCTTCCCATTTTGAATCAATTCAGATGGAAATGAGGTTCAAGCATTGCCTCCCTACCCCTGCCCCCCCCATTTTCCTCTCTACTGTAAAAGCTCTTTGTATACCTCTTTTATGTGCAATAATGCTCCCTGTTCTTCCTCTCCCTTCCCCCTCCTCCCAATTTATCCTTCCTTCTCGCCCATCCATTTATTTTTAGATAATCCCAACATAATCAACTCAATCCCGTGCCTTCTATGTTGAGTCCTTCTAACTGTCCTTATGATGATAAAGTTCTTAAGCGTTACATGTATCATCTTCCCATGTAGGAATGTAAACAGTTTAACTTTATTGAGTCCCTTAGGATTTCTCTTTCATGTTTTCCTTTTCATGCTTCTCATGAGTCTTGTATTTGAAAGTCACGTTTTCTGTTCAGCTGTGGTCTTTTCATCGAGAATGTTTTAAAGTCCTTTATTTCATTAAATATCCATTTTTCCCCATTTAAAGAGTATACTTAGTTTTGCTGGGTAGATTGTTCTTGATTGTAATCCTAGCTCCTTTGCCTTCCGGAATATCATATTGCAGGTACTCTGTTCCTTTAGCATGTGTTGGTTGTTGTCCTTCATTCTCAAAAGAGGACCAAAGTGACATCACTAGGATGGAGTCAAGGGACAGTATGTCCAACTAAGGCTGATTAGACCAATACAAGCTCAAAAGGTTCTACCCTAGGTTGGGCACAAATAGTCCACATGAACATTGGGAATATAGCTGTCTCTAAATTTGCGCATCTCATGTTTCTTTTCAGCTACTGCAATTCTGCTTTGCTCATAAAGCATGGCACCTCCTTTGATGCTGGCACACCATGCTAGCTGGTCCTTTGCTTAGTATCTCACATATCATGCAATCATTTCCAAAGTTCTTCAGAAAAACCTTGAGACTGTCATTGTATTACTTCTTCTGACCACCACGTGAGCAACTTCATTGTGTAGTTCTCCATTAAATAATCTTTTAGGCAAATGTACATTTGGCATTGGAACAACATGGCCAGCCCATCAGAGTTGTGCTGTCTGCAGTAGAGTGTGAATGTTTGGTAGTTGAGATTGAGAAAGTGTCTGGTACCTTATTTTGCCAGGTGATCTTTAGAATCTTCCTAACACAATTCAAATGGAAGTATTTCACTATGCTGTCCAGGTTTCACAGGCATACAACAGTGAGATCAGCACAACGGCTCTGCAGACCTTCATTTTGGTAGGCAGACAGTCTAATAACCCTTCTTTCCCACATTTTCCTTTGGGGCCTTCCAAACACTGAGCTACCTCTTGCAGTGTGTATATCAACGTCATTATTTATGTGGACATCCCTGGAAAGTATACTGCCAAGGTAAATGAACTTATCCACAGTATTCAAAATTTATCCATTTGCTGTAACTGATGGTTCCATGTTACAGCAAATGGATATGAAATCCTAAGGGACTCAATAAAGTTAAACTGTTTACATTCCTATACGGGAAGATGATACATGTAATGCTTAAGAACTTTATCATTATAAGGACAGTTAATAGGGCAGTTAGAAGGACTCAACATAGAAAGCACAGAGGAGGAAAATGGAAACATCCTTGAACTTCTGGGAAATAACCTCCTCTTAACACATAACCCAGAAAATTTCAGTCAGCTTTTATATGAGCAATGGGCCCCCGTCTTGTAAATCTCAGTTGGAGGATCTACACGAAGCACTTTGCCACATGAGAGCAGCCTAATGACATTCAAAACCTCTTCTTCAGTTGGAACTTCAGCTAGGGAGGAATTGACTTCAACCTGATGTAAAGAGTCGTTGGCTTCAGCATTGATTGATGATGGTCTGTTGAGAGCACTATGGAAGTCTTCAGCCAATCTCTGTAGGATCATGTCCTTATCACTGATCAGTGTGGCTCCTTTAGCACTGAGTAGTTGAGATGCACCAAAAGACTTTGGTCCATAAGTAGTCTCTGGGCATCATAAAAGCACTTTGGATGTTACTATCAGTGTAAAACTAAATTTCATCTGCATTCTTACTGAGCCAAGAATCCTGCATCTCTCTAAGCTTTACTTGCACTTTACTTTTGATGGAGTTAAACGCTGCCTTCTTAGAGACAAACTATCCTGCTTGATGTTTGCAAGTGTTCTGACCCAGGTGAGTAAATGCAATTAGGTGCACCAAATCTCTGAAAGCTGCCCTCTGCTTTTCTGCCCCATTATTTCCAACTGCATGTTGGCTCAAGTTTCCCTCCAAGTTAGCAACAAATTTTCTGCTCAGAGAACCTTTCTAATCTCTTGACACTAAGTCTTCTGGTAGTTGTTTTGCCTTGAGGCCACCATTTTTGTTAAATGTGAATGTTTAGCTTGAAGAAGATAAGTCTGTGATCAGTCCAGTACTCTGTGCCACACATTGTCTTCATCACTCTCATAATCTCCTTATGTCTCTTTTCCTTACAATGACATAGTCTATTAAATGCTAATGTTTATTGCAAGAGTGGATCCACGAAATTTAGTTGCATTTAGGTAAATGGAAGACAATATTGGTAATGAGAAGATAATGAGATGCACAAGTCTTTGGTAATAAGTGACCATTGCTGTTGCTGTTTCTGACTCCATTGTTCCCAAGGACTCCCTGCTATATGTGGTAGTCTGTGCCTACTCTTGCATTAAAATCACCCAGAGTTATAATTATAAATCTTGTCCTTTTTCAGCACATTGATGATAAGGGTCTCCAGGTCTTCATAAATTTTTCTTTGACCTCAGCAGGATTCGTCATGGTGGGAGTATAAGCACTGATGATGGTGGCATGGCACTTTCCTGCAAGTGACAATCACATTGTCATGAGCCTGTCATTCGCTCCTTTTGGGAGGCATACAAGTTTGCTGATTAGATTAGTTTTGATTGCAAAACCTATGCGAGCTTCATGGTGCTTCCCTTCACTGAAGCCACTATAGGAAAAACACGTATCCAGCTCTGGCTTCAGCAAGCTAACCTTCATTTACCAGCCTTGTTTCAATCAGGGCTCCTATTTGGATTTGATACCTGCTAAGTTCTCTCACAATAAGAGCTGTTCGTCTTTCAGGTCCACTAGATTTTATATTGTCCATAAGTGTACGTGTGTTCCATGTATTGATGATGAGTGGAATCAACTTTGCAGAAGTTTTTTTACATTTTTTTGCGTTTTGTGTTTCAACCACAAAGTGGGATTCCCATATGGCTACGGTAAGCAGGTCAGAGTTGGGTGAAGCAGACAATTTTTAGGGTACCTTTTCTGGCCCTTTCTCATGTCAGGAGTGAGCAGTGCAGTTTGTTCAAAAAGGCTGCTCAGATACCCAGGGGACTGCCGAATCCCATTGCTGCTTCTGGCAAGAAGATGACCCTATGCCCTGGGCCACTTGTGTGCAGGGTGGCGATATAGCTCCCAGTATATCTACATCTGCTTTGTCACTTGCATGTTGTCACAGGACTTTGTGATATGTAAAAATAGTATGGGTGATATCTTTTGATTTGCACATAAATTGGATTTAAGTGAGGCAGAGTTGTGTGAAATTATCTGCCTATCATCAAAGTCCAGTGGTAAGATAAACTCAAGATGACTGGGGATGCAGTAGGTGGCATCTTTGATGTCTAACCAAGCTCTAAGCTCTCCACAGTGCCTGCTTCAGCCACCTTCATGGCTGTTGGAACAAATTGTTCTCAATCACCCATTCCACCAGAGGAAGTCTTTACATACTTGGGGTAGACACCCCTCTAACTCACTGAAGGGTTTGGGACTTAACCCTCAACCTGGTTGAGCCAATCTGCTGCAACAGTTTACAAGGGTTTGGCCACTGCATGCTACAGTTTCTTAGAGCCACAGGTGAGAATTGGGTTGATCAGGTAGACACCAAAGGTGAAAAGCAGCCCTGAAAAATGCTTATCAACCCTCACACCAGAGGGACTAGTCTTCCCTAAACACACTCTATACCCTAGCATGGTAGTTACTAAATCTTACGTGAGGGTGACTGTGGCTTCATGGTATTTGGATGGTTTCTTTATGGCTGCTTTCAGTATTTTCTTCTTAACTTGAAAGCTCTGGAATTTAGCTATACTGTTCCTGGGAGTTTTCACTCTGGTATCTTTTTCAGGTGGTGATTGGTAGATTCTTTCAGTTTCTGTTTTGTCCTCAGATTCAAGGATATTAGGATAGTTTTCCTTCATAATTTCTTAAAATATGATGTCTAGGCTCTTTTTTTTTTATCATAGCTTTCATATAGTCCAATGATTCTTAAAATATCTCTCTTCAATCTGTTTTCCCAAGTCAGCTGTTTTTTCCAATGAAATAGTTCGCATTTTCTTGTTTTTTTCATTCTTTTGACTTTGTTTTATTGTTTCTTGATGTCTCATTGAAGTCATTAGCTTCCATTTGCACAATTCTAATTTTTAAGGAATTATTTTCTTCACTAAGCTTTTGTGCCTTTTATTCCATAAGGAATTATTTTCATCAGTTAAGTTTTGTAACCTCTTTTATCAATCTGTTCTAATTTTGTCCAAATTTTTTTTAAGATGTTATTTTCTTTAGTATTTTTTGTGCCTCTTTTACCAAGCTTTTAATTCTCTTTTCATAATTTTCTTCCCTCTCATTTCTTTACCCATTTTTCTTCTACCACTCTTATTTGATTTTTAAAATCATTTTTTGGCTCTTCCAGGAATTCTTGTTGGGCATGTGTCCAATTAATGGGTTTTTTTTCTTTGAGGCTTCACTTTTGTTGTTTTGACATCATTATCTTCCTCTGAGTTTGTGTCTTGATCTTCCCTGTCTCTGTAGTAGTTTTTTATGGCCAGGTTCTTTTTTTTGTTGTTGTTTGTTCATTTTCCCAGCCTTTTTATTGACTTTTAATTCTGTGTTAAAGTTGGGCTCCATTCTTGACATTGTTGGGGGAGAGGCATTGAGCAAAGCTTCAGTCTTTTTCACACTACTGTTTTCAGAGCAAATTCTGAGAGTTTCGAAATTTTTGTTGCTTTTATGTGATCATGGGAGAGGTATGGTCACTGCTCTTCTGGTCTGAGCTCTGGTCCTTACCCAGATCCCTTGGGACCAGAAGTAATTCTGCTCCCCAGGACCCCTGTGTCACTCAGGCCCCTGTTCCTTGGAATAGCAAGTGACTACTCCTTAGGGCCCCTGCCCTCTCTTATGACCAAAAGTGCTCCTTTTCCCCTTTGAACTGTGACCCAGAAGTGGGTACAGGCTGTGAAATTGCCAAACATTGTTTGGTCCTATGCCCATTGCTAGCATAGGGGGCCCCTGTAATCTCTTTCTGACCAATTGCCCAGTCATCTTACTGTATCTAACGCGAATGCTCCCAAAACTGTTGCTGCTGTTTTTTTCCACCACGAAGTCTCACCATGGTGTTGCACTTGGGCTCTGTACCAGCCTCTACCTCCGTGTCACAGATCTCTCCTTTCAACCTCCTAAATTACCTTTTACTAGAAGAATGTCTCACCCTGACATTTGTTGTCTTGGCTGCTCTAGAATTCCATTTGAGGCATTATTTTGAAGTCGTTTGGTGGGAAGTGTCGGGAAAGCTTGGCTGTAGTGCTTCTTCTGATTTACCATCTTGGCTCTGACCCTAGAAGTTCCTGCAAGGGTGACATTGGAAGAATGTATTTAGAAAGAAGATAAGACAGCCAAAGTCAAAGCCTATCATAGCAGCTACTTAATTAGAACTTAGGTATTTTCTTGTTCAGAATATTATGGAAGAATACAAACTTTGGTAAGAGATGGACTAGATGACTTATGAGGTCCTTTCCAATTCTATTATTTTATTTTGCTAAGCATCAGCTGCTTATTAATACTTTTATTGCATGTTGTTTGTTAGTATCATAATTAGACATGATGTTTCCTTCCATGAAGACTCTCAGATAGAACGTCATTACTTATCTCACACCAGAAGATGACCTAGCATCCTTTAGTTGTGGAATGAGGGCTTGTTGCCTGATAGGATTCTCTCTATCCCTCTGGGAACATTTAGCTGTGTGTTTGCAAGGAACCCATATATTTGCTCTTCTCTTTTGTTTTCTTTCAAGATATATTATTTATCCCTAAAATTCCCTTCTCCTAACTCTTTGTTTAAATTTCTTGGTGCCTTGATGCCTCCCTTACTGCTCTAATTGTTAGCAAATTGCTTTTGCTAGATCAATGGGCATGCTTTCATGTTGATAAAATGGAAAAAAAATTCAATTTTTCATCCTTTGGTGAGATTGATTCCTTCCTTCCTTCCTTCCTCCCTCCCTCTCTCTCTTTTTCTTTCTTTCTTGGTATTGAGCAACTTGCCCAGGATCACACGGCTAGTACATGTTAAGTGTCTGAGGTCGGATTTTAACTCAGGCCCTCCTGACTTCAGGGCCAGTGCTGTATCCACTGTGCTACCAACCTGCTCCTGAGATTGATTTTAGTGTGGTTTTCAAAAGACTTTTATCTTTTAAAATTCAGCTTATACTTGATTAGAAGCTAGCCATGATGAAGGAAAGTTCTTTTGGGCAGACCCCATGTTTCTTAGCTTCCTTTCCTTGTGAAGGGAAGGGATCCTAAGGCAGGATCTTTAACTGGAATGGCATCTTAGGCTGTCTTTGTAAGTAATCCTAACTGTTCCCTATCTCTGAGCTGCAACGAACAAAGTGGTGACTGCAATAGCTGTGGGAAGAAGGAAAGGATAAGCCATTTCTAAGGTTTTGTATAATTTGGTTCTATCCCAAATCATCATCGTTATATTACCTTTGCCCTTTCATTACTTGACCTTGAAGGATTTGAAGGCTGTATCATATAGTAGAATGTTTACCTTCTAATTCTTCCACCAACTGATTATTTGTGTGACCTTAAATAAGTTACCTTATTAATCTGGTCCTATCTTTATTCATTTTTAAAATTATGGGATTTGATTAGATGACTTTCAAAGTCCATTCCTACCCCAACATTCTGTGGTTCTATGCATAAATCATTATTGGAATTTCCCAGTTAAAATGATTATCTCTTGTTGAAAGCATCTTTCTCTGAAATTGAGAAATTCTCATTTTCTTAAACATTTCGTTCTAAGTTAATCTTCATGTCAAACTTAAGTACTTCAATAAATGTAGATATTAGTTCTGAAAATACAGATGACAATCCATTCATACCGTCTCATCTTGAATAACTCTTGTTCATATCCTGTAAGTCCTCTCTAGGGGATTCCATCCATCAAGCTATAGGACTTCTCCTGGAAATCTTGATATTACACAAATACAAATATAGCATATAGGATGTCCATTCGTTGTTCCTTACTCTGACCTTATGATCAGCTCTTCTTTTTGGTCATATATCTCTCTGATGACATCCTTTATGTCGTTTCTCTAGGTTAATGCTTCATTGGTAATATGCAATACTCTATTTATGTCCACCATGAATTTTTCCATTGTGCCGTGACTCTCAACTTTAATTCTTTGGAGACTATGGTATTTCATGAGTTGTCAGAGAGCATCACTGGAAAAAAAATATGGAGAGACCAGCGAAGGTAGTAGAGTAAGAGGAAGCATTATAGTTGAGCTCTGTCCCACAGCTACTCAAATATAGATCTTAGGAGGAACACCAGACCAAGTAGTGATAAGAATATCCAAGGAAAAACACATTTTTTTTTCATTTTTGTAGCCTAAGATCAAGAATTAAATCTATAGGTAAATGACCAGGGCAAGAATGTAGAACAGGGATGGACCTTCCAGGCCCTCTGAAATCAGAACTGTGTCATTCTGACTATAGAGAAAGATTATAGATTCTGCTGTTCTGGGCAGACCAGGGGTAGGCAATTACCCCTGGACTGGATCAGGAATTTCAGTTCCCAGGCATAGACCCATAATACACAGAAAGTTTTATGGCTATGGCCTAAAAGTGGGATATCAAACCTCAGAAGAGATATAGTCACTGCTCCCTTATGACTACAAGTAATACTGCTCCTCAGGACCCCTACTCCCTTGTGACTGAAGTCAATCAGGGCCCCTGCTTCTTTGTGACTAGTAGCTATACTGTTCCTCAAGGCTCTTGTTCACTTGTGACTGTAAGCATTCTGTGCCCTGGAACTGTGACCCAGAAGTGAGTATAGGCAATTGAGTTACCAAGCAATGCCCTGTCCTGCACCCGGTGGTAGCATAGGAGTCCCCTGTAGTCTCTTTCCGACCAGTTTCCCAGTCCTCCATTGATTTGAGAGCTGCTGAAGCTGTTGCTGCTGCTGCTACCTCCAAGGCCCACAGCTAGTGTTGCTGCCACATGGGCTCTGGGCTAGCCTCCACCCCAATGTCACAGACTTCTTCCAACCTTCTAAGTTTTTCTTGGGCTGGAAAAATGTCTTACTCCAACCTTTCATTGGCTCTGCTGTTCCAAAATTTGATTTGATGTGCTATTTTAAAGTTATAGAAGAAACTGGGCAGCTTCCTCTTCTCTGCCATCTTGGCTCCACCACCCAAGGCCAGTAATTAATTGAGTAGGATGAGAGTACCAAAGTGGAATGTTCCCTGATTTACCTAAGGGGGTAAACAACGATGGGGAGGAGGAGGAGGATCTTATTTATAATGTCAGGTTCCCAGATGGAAACCTTTTATGCTGAATTTAGGAGTGGGAACAAAAAAACAGGGACAGTTAACACTTACAGGATACATTCCAATTATCTGGCAAGTGCCAAGAGAATGTTATTATAAGCATGTAATATATGTATGTGTTTATGCATGTTTATATTCAATAGCAAGTCCATTTACATTCCTCAGAATTAGAAAGGGATAGCACCTGCAATTACAAAATTCTAACAGGCAAAATTATATTCTTATACATAAAATAAGGAGTCATAGAAACCGCAGAGATCAGGCAATATGGAAAGCATTTTAAGTTTCATTAGCCTTACTTCACTTATCTCCTTTTTGATTTTCCTTTCCATTTATTTCTATCCCTTTTTTCTTTCTTTTCTCTTTTCTCTTTAAATTCATTTCAAACAGTTATTGAGTGTTTGAGAGGAAGAATGATGATGGAGGGTCAGCTTTGGAATCAGGGAAACATGGGTTTAAATACTGGCCCTGATGCAGACTAGCTTTCTGACTCTGGACAAACTATTTATCTCTTAACTTTAAGTTGCCAGTTGGCCTCATTGGAGGGAATTTCTGGACCTCTCTCCGCCTGGAAAGTTCCTCTTATATACATGATATTGTGCTATTTATATATAAATATATGAGTATAAAGGATTTTTTTTTTAATGACAGAGTCCCTACCTTCCAGAGAGATTACAGTCTAATGAATAAGGGATGATAGTAGATAGGGAATGAAGCATATGTACAAATAAATATAATACAAAGTAAAATGTAATAAATGCCCAGGGAAGGTCTAGACAGTTCCATAAGAAATTTGAGGGGGTAGATAATCAGGAAAGGTTTTGTGGCCAAGGTGGTACCTAAGCTAGGTTTTGAAGGTAGAGAAGGATTTCAGCAGAAACGTGTAGGGAATTTACTCCAGCCATAATGGAATGGAGAGTGAGGGGCAAGATTGGGGGAACAACCAGTCGCCCAATTGGCTAGAATATAGATTGTGCAGGTAGGACAGTGGAATAAGGCTGGAGAGATAGGTTAAAGCCAGATTATAGAAGGCCTTAATAGCAAATAAGTTGGTATTTTATCCTGTGGAAAATAGGATGACACTGAAGGCTTTTGAGTAGGGAAGTGATAGGGGCACAAGATTTAAAGATGACTCTTGGGTTTTGAGCCTCACTGACTAGAAGATTAGTGGTGTCGTTGACAGAAACAGTGGAGTTAGGAGGAACGATAGGTGTTCGGAAGGAAGAAGAGTTCCATTTCATACATGCTGAAGGAAAAGATCTGAGGTTTTACCAAGCAGTTTGAAATGTGATATTTAGGAGGCATAAAAGTGGTATCTGAAGCCAAGAAAGTGGATGAGATCACTAAGGAAGATGAGGGAAAAAAAGGGAGACCAAAGAAAGTACCTTAAGGAACATTTATACTTAGGCTGGGAAATTGAGAATGAACCACCAATAGAACATTCATACAGGTAGGAAGAGGACCTGAAGATGGTACTGTCCTGGATGCTGAAGAGAAAATATAAAAAATAAAAGAGTGCTGGTCCACTGTGTTATGGAAAGGACAAGGATAATGAGGTCAAAGAAGAAACCATTGGATCTAGAAAACATAACTTATAGACTTGTAGAGAGCAGTTCCATTAGAGATGAGAAAAGAAGTCCAATTGCAAGGGGTTGAAAAGAGAAAGAGTAATGAGGAAGTTGAGGTCAACAAGTATAGACCATTCTTTCTATCCATTTCACAGGGAAGGGGAGGAGATGAGTAGGTTAATCTGAGATGGAGACAAAGTCAAGGGAAAGTGCTTTATTAGAATAGAAATTACCTGGGCAGGAGAGATTGAAGTTGATAGTACTCATGGAGTGAGCCTTCAAACGAAATCAGGGGAAAATATGGAGTAGTTAACTTTGGTAGTGGCAAATCTTCTGAACCTTGAGAGTACAAGTAAAGATATAGGAAAATGAGGGAACTCATACTTACCTCAACATTTTTGGTAAGATAAGAGGCAGGTGGGGCAGCTAGGTGGCACAGTGGATAGAGCGCCAGCCGTGAAGTCAGGAGGACCTGAGTTCAAATCCAGCCTCAGACCAAACACTTGACACTTATCTGGGCAAGTCACTTAACCCCAATTGCCTAAAAAAAACAAAAACAAAAACAGGATAAGACACAGGTGGCCCAGTCATTTGCTGAGAAAAGGGAAGGGAGTTGAAGACATAAGAGAAAGAAAGTGATAGAGGGTCATTTAGAGATGAATGAACGAATCATCAAACATTTGACATTGCCAGCAGAGATTCTGAACTGGGCACCCGGCAGTCACAAGTACCTCCTGTGTGGTCCTAGTTGGCTGAGGAGGACAAATGATTGCTGAGTCTGCCAGGGTCCTGGGAGGGCGAGGGAAAGCCTGGCCACATTGGCTTCAATGGAGACACTGTGGGGAGGTCATTTACTATCAGTAATTCCCCCTAAGCCAGCAGTACAGGAAAATCTGCTTTATCAGTGCCTGTGGCCGTGGCCCCAATATACTCTGAACCACCAGTATCTGCTGATTTCACTGTGAGAACCACTGATGTGGTATAGTACCCATGGCTGTGATTATCATTCTAAAACTCTGGAAGTTGACAGTGTTAGCTGTCTAAGCAAGGTACCCTCACCTCAGACAGATTCCTGGGTGAGATTAGTGTCTCCTGTCCAGGCTTTTCTTGCTTCTGATTAATGATTTTCTCCTAAAACATGCTGATGTCTAGGAACTGAAATCAACTACTACCATTCATCAAAATGCAGTGGAATTTAATATGGACTGTGTCTCAGTTGTCAAATAGGACATGTATGATCTCACATGGGGCTGGTTACATTGGGCACTCTCAAAGCAAAAGGATGTCCAGTCTTATGTAATGTTTGGCCCAAGATTGTTTTGGTGTCCTCAAAACCATTGCCTACCTATATCTTTTTCACAACATATCTCAAGGACAGGAATCTGATAGATGTTTCTTACCATAAACAGCAAAAAGAGGAAACTTCCTTCAGAGAGAGAGGGCTGTGTTATTAAAAGGAGTTAATGTTCCTTTTCTGGGACTCATTGGGTTACCTGACAGCATAGTGGACATTTTGAAAAATTTCCAAAGTGGAAATGCACTACCTGCATATGCCATCTTTTAGATTGCAGCACTGCCTGATACGCTGTGACTTTAGAAAGAATATCCATTACTGTCAGGTATCTTCATACTTGTGTCTACATGTTAATGCCACCTCCAGTTAGAGTACTTTCAGGTACTTGCAGGACAGAATGGAGGAAACAAAGTTGCTTATCATAGGGGCAAAAAATGGAAGAAACAGATGATAAACTCACACAAAAACTATAAGAAATCAAAGGAAAAGTTTCATATAGTGGAATAGGGAGTCCTGTGTGCCAGGCCACAAACAGTCATGCTCTTTAGCCCTGAGGGCACTGTGGACAAAGACATTCTCTTAATTGTACCTTTGCTTGGCAGACTTATGATACCAGTGCTCCAAGAGTTAAAGAACCCATAAGACCTTTTTAAAGTTAAATATTAGAAAAATCAGTGTTTCATGCAAAGAAAAAATGAACTCAATGTACTAATTTCATAGCAGCAGCAGCATAAGTAATGGTTATAGTTTTATGTCGTGATGATTTCTCAGTCTTCACTGTCTTTTTTGGTGATAGTTTTACTGCCCACTATAATGATGACAGACTAAATAATTTATTTCTTACATAAGGAACTTATCTTATAGAAATGATAGCTTTTTGGGGATCATGATCTTCATGTTATCCATCATTTAAGACTTTTAACCATAATCAACTCAGAATATCATTTCTCTTAGCACCATTGTTGCCAGTGAATGAGGGTGTTTTTTAAATTGTGTCTCAAAATCTCAGAAGTCTTTTATCATTTAAAAAAAAAGTAGCAAAATGAGGCCATTCTACTAGTTGAAACTTTAATTTTACATGAAAAAATTTGAATTCAAATTGTATGTGATAAAAGTGAGATGTGCAGATTGTATATAAATGACTAAACAAATTGACATTAAAAAAAATCACCATGCATTTATGAGGTCCTAGTTGAATTTGTTGTGGACCCAGTCAACAGACTTTTGTGACTTTAACAGTAATTCTCAGGAATGGAGGTGTCAGTGGTGTGTATGACTAACCCATGGTTGTAGATTACCAAGCTGGACACAGGAATACAGCATAGGACTGACGTAAACAGATTAGAGTTATTTATTTTTTTCTTCTCCACATTCTCTTTTTGTGCTCTCTGTTTTTCCTCATTGTTTTTCCTTTCAAATCTTCTCTTTGTCTTCTTACTGTTATTAATTTTTCTTATTCAACTTTCTATATTTTCTTTTCCCTTTCCCCTTTTGCCCTTTCTCCTCTCCTCCACTTCCTTCTTTCTTTTCCACTTCTCACTTTCCTACTTCACCTTTTATCTTTTTTATTACTATAATAAAGCACAAATTTTATTTTGCCTGAAGTCTCTTGTCTACCATCTCTACTAGTTCCTATCCAAATTACGAAATATTGTTGCTTACATCCTTAACCCACTCTCCCTTTTTAGTATTCCTTCCCCTTTCTGCCACCACAGATCATTGCGTGGTTTTGTGAGAAAATTTAGAACTTTAATTATGTGAAACACTGAGGCAAATTAGCCTGATTTTAAGCATTCCCCTTCACTTTCTCATTTCCTGATATCATGACTACATAGGAAAATTAGATAGAACTTAAGGCTAATTCAGGAACTAATTAAATAAGTTAAACTCTGTTGTTTTAGGGAACTTTCTCACAAGTGGAGTCCTAAGCAAGTGGGAGAACACCTTCTACTTAAAGCGTAAGTATCTTGCCAGAAGTTATTATTATTATTATTATTATTATTATTATTATTATTATTATTATTATTATTATAGTGGTAAAGTTTTGAAAAAATTCATACTAAATAAATAGCAGGATTACTGATTGTTTCTAAATTTTTAATATTGATCAAATGTTCATGGGAAAAGCACTTCAGAAGAGGGAAGGAAGTATGCATTTATTATATCCTTCCCTTAATAAATTTCACCATACCTTGGACTGTAAAGTGTAAACAGTTGAATGATATACATGTATATATACATGCATATGTGTGTGTGTACAGTGAAGAGCTAAGAGCAGATCTGTTACCTTAATGGCATTAACATGCTGTACTGAAGGACTTCAGTGATTAGCATAATAGTGACCAGTTCTGTAGATTAGAACTTTACTCTTCATATAAAAACAATAAACATTTATTTGAAGATTGTGAAGTGGAAACCTACATGTTTGCTTGCCTCTGTTGTATGCATTTGTATGCGTGCATGTATGTATATATACATATATATATAGTATGTACATCTATATTGTATATATGTGTGTGCATATATTGGAGGAAATGAAAACATACAGCGATAGGACCCACCATAAATTCGCAGTATCCAATCTTCAGGGAGCCTAACAGTCCTATTAATTTCCAGTTGATTCCTTGTTTGCGCGTGTGCGTGCACGCGCGTGTGTGTGTGTGTGTGTGTTCCATTCAACAGAAAAACTACTACTTGTGAAGACCTGTCCTATAAAATGAAAATCCCACATTGGAATTTGTATAATAACTAGATGGTGCAGTTGTATACCAAAGTTGTATAATAAAGCATTGGTGACATGAAACAACTTTGCAAAGCTGTCTTTTTTTTTTTTTAAATAAAAGGGGACTTCATTTACCTCTGTAGACTGCTTTTGTTCTGTTGGGTGAGATTCAGGGACTTGGACTGGTGTCAGTGTATGATAGTGGTATAATGGTAGTGAGCGCTACTTCTGAAGCTCTACTTTTGGATCTGAAGGTGTGAAATGAATTTTTCATACTGTTTACATAGGTCACATGAAAGTTTTTATAGTTGGATAAACTAAATCCAGACTGACAGGAAATAAACTTAATGTTCCTTTTACGCTGTAAATATGTTGTCACTACTCCCGAGTTTGTTTTTTTATCATTACTAAAAAATGTATATAATTCAGGCCTTCTGAAGTTAATTTCTTTAGATTATATCTGTGCATAAAATTGTGCTACTTCAATTCAAATTGTTAATAATTATATTTAAATAGCTTTTTAAAAAGCTGGCATAAACAAATCTTGTTTACAAGACAGTGATAAGTTTGTTTTGATCCCTACAGCCTAACTTACGTGGTGGCAATGCCTTTTTATTCAGCAAGCCTGATTGAAACTGTTCAGGTAAATTATCAACATATTTATTCTTTTTTGTGTGTCTTTTAACTTAACAAACTATTTTTCAAATGTTTTAACATACAGATGATATATTTTGTGGATTTGAGTTTTGTATGAAAATGTATAGATTAACATTACATCATTTGGACTGAGTAGTATTTTCCAGCTGATATTCTCATCACGTTGTTATACCCTAGACACCTTTCTAGGTGATGGTTGCAAGTCAGGCTAGTCTCATAGTTCTAATTTTGAGTCTCTTCTCTGTCCCTTAGCTATTCCATTCTCTTTCATCAACTCTTTGAAATCAGAACCTTATTTGGGATTTGTCATAAGTATGCAGGTAGTCTACAGGGTTTTTTTTGTCTTTTTAAGGACATTTTAGTACACTCAGAAATAGTTATTAGCCACCAGAATCAAATTACTTGTTCACTTCTCTCCCTTCAGTCTTGGCCTTGTATTTCAACCCACCTCCAATTTGCTGAACAGTATTGGAGGAAATCAAAACATGGTAGTGACTAGACCCACTATAAGTTCATAGTGTCTAATCTTAAGGGAGCCTAACAGTCCTATTAATTTCCAACTGATTCCCTATTAATACTCTCCATAACAATAGCTGTTTTAGACTTTCTTCTCTGTCCTCAAGCCCCCAACAACATTCCCTCTCACCCCCAGTAAGCAGAGGACCTAGCCTTCTTTGCTGGAGAGATTGAAGCCACATCTTGAGCTTTCTCATCTGCCTTTTCTACCTCAAAACTTGTATTTTTACCTATCCTCACTTCTTTCCTCATATCTTAGAGGATAAGGTCTTCCTCCTTGCCAAGGCCAACCCGTTCTACTTGTGTCTCTAATCTTAACTAATGTGGGACTTTGTTTCATCAATCAGTAGTTGTTTGATCCAACTTAATCCTGTCCAAGCATCCCCTCTACAATATCCACAATTGGACATTCAGTTTTTGTTGTAGTCCTCTGAGAAGCAACCTACTACAAAAGCAGCTCATTCTTTTGAATAGCTTTCCTTATTTGGAAATCTTTCCTTAAGTGATACCCTTAGTGACTACTCTTCCTGTCATTCAGCCACTTCTAAATCTGCATGCTCATTCTGTATCTCTCATCTTTAATCTTTTCCTTTTACTAGCTCCTTCTGTTCTACCTACCAACATGCTCATGTCTCTCCTATACTAAAACAAAATTTAAAAAAAACCCTTACTTGACTCAGACACTCCAAGTTATTAACCCATATCCCTCTCTCATTCAGTGATTAACTATGAAACTTAAAGAAAAAATATTCTGTACTCATTGCGTTCACTTTTTAATGACCACTTATTCCTCAACTCCTTGCTTCAGTGCTTATCTCTGTACAGGTGACTCCCAAATCCATATATCCCACCTTCTCCCTTTCCTCAGTCTCTTGTTCTGCATTTCCAACTGCATGCTAAAATTTTAGCTCCACTTTGATTTTCTACCAATAATATCAAACATATGTGCAAAACTAAACTCATCACTTCCATAACCCCTTACCCCCAAGCTGCCCTTCTCTCCACTCTCCTTATTACTGTTGATAGTACTAGGCTTGAAATCTAAATCATCTTGAACTCATCCCTCTCCATCTTTTCCTATGTCCAGTCAGTTGCCAGATCTTGTTGATTCTATCTTTATAATTTTTCTCAGAACTTTTCTTCCCTTTACCACTCATACTGCCACAACCCTAGTTCAGAAACTTATCGTCTCTCACTTTTGTCTCTCATGGTGGTTCCCATTGGAAGCACATTCTAAATGAATTTTTAATGTACATATAATGTCATCTGAAAGTATATGAAAACTTTCCAAATAAATTTTGAGGGAAATAAAATAAAAACAAAGAAACCCTTTTTGGGTATCATTTTTCACCACAAGGTGGCGACTCAAGTACACTGAGTAGAGCTACCTCGCTGGTAACATAACTTTTATTTATTACAAAGATATTCTTTCTCTTCTCTCAAACATACATTCTAGAACCTATTCCTTCTAATTCCTTAGGGACCCTTCACTCTCAAGTTCTTCTCCCTTCCCTTTTCTCCTCACCAACAAGCATTTTCAATTATTCTCAACTGATTTCTTCTCTTTTGCTTTAAGCATATACATTATAAACTTGTTTTTCTTACCTTTCTGCCTTTTTTTTTCCTGCAAAACTTAATGAGTTCTCCATAAACCTGAGCCTCCTCTTTCCTCACCTTATAGCTTTTTTACAGTGTTGCTTCTATCTCATCTCTAAAATTGCTGTCTCTGTAGTCACTAGTAACCTCCTAGTTAAATCCTGTAAATTTGTCTCAGACTTTTTACCTTTCTTATTTTTTCCCTTGGTTTCCATGATATTATGATCTCTTGCTTCTCCCTCCACTCCCTTCTTATCTTTTTCCTTTAGTGGTTCTTCAGCATACTGGTTTTTCGGTATATCCTCTAAGTCAAGTTGCTATTCTACTCTTCTACAGTCATTCCTTCAGATGTCTCATCCATGATGACTTTCAATAGTTATCTTTTTTTTTCTCCAGATGACTTCCTAAACATTTGGAAGACTTTTTCAATTTTTTTTAATGGTTTTTTTTTTGAGTTCCAAATTCTCTCCCTTCTTCTAGCCCCTCTACTACCCATTGAGAAGGCATCATACATGTGAAGGCATGTAAAATATATTTCCATATTAGCCATGTTGCTCCCCTCAAAAAAAGCAAGGAAAATAAAGTGGAAAAAATATGCTTCATTTTGCACTCAGAATTCATCAGTTCTCTCTCTGGCGGTAGATAACATTTTTCATCATAAGTGCTTTGGAATTGTTGTGGACCATTGTATAGATCTGTGTAGCTAACTCTTTTGTAGTTGATCATTGTTAAAATAATACTGTTACAATGTACAGTGTTCTCTTGGTTCTGCTTACTTCACTTTGCATCAGTTCATATAAGTCTAGGTTTTTGTGAAACCAGTCACCCTCATCATTTCTTGCACAATCATATACTAGAACTTGTTCACCCATTCCCCAACTGATGGTCATCCCCTCAGTTTCCAATTCCTTGCCACCACAAAAAGAGCTGCTATAATTATTTTTGTACATATGGGTCTTTTTTCTTTTTCTTTTATCTCTTTGGGTTACAGACATGGTAGTAGTATTGCTAAGTCAAAGGATATGCGCAGTTTTATATCCCTTTGGGCATAGTTCCAAATTGTTCTCCAGAGTGGTTTTGGAAGTTATTTTCAATTCATGCCTCTTACTTGGTATCCATTTTCTCATTCCCACCTGCCTACAGCATATCACCATTTTGTTGTCCCATTACCTTTAATATAATGCAAAAAATCAAACCAATCCCCTTCATAACAGCTGATTTCCCTTCCTGATTTCTCCTTTACTGTCAGTGGCATTACCATTCTTTTTCTTTCATGTTTTGATCATAAAATTCCAGAATTGAAAGAGACCTTAGAAAATAACTAGCTAATACAACTTTATCATTTTATATATGAAAGAACAAACTTCAGAGTGGTTCTGATTTTCCCAACTAACCTTTGACTTCTTTGCGTAACCAGAGATTTCGAGCTAGAAATTGGCCATCTAGTTTAGTCTTTTCACTTTGCTGTTGTGGAACTTGAGTCCCTGATAGATTACCTGAATTGCTCAATGTCATACAATTGACAGCTTGTATTTGAATTCAGATGGGTGACTGAGTGATCACAGTCTTCCCTGTCTATCTCTGATAGCCAACTTGATAACCAAATCTTATTGATTCTTCCTTCAGGGTCTTGGAAGATTTGTTTCACTTCTCCATTTCCCTGCTTTCACCCTAATTCAGATCCTCATCTGTTTCCTAACTTGTCTTCCTGCCTGGCATCACTCCTTAAATCAGATCCTCTTTCATCTTTTCTCCTTCAGTAGTACTTGTTTGTCTTCTACCCCCGAGATAGCATGGTGAAAGAATGCTAGACTCAGATAAGACCTGGGTTCTAATCCCATCTCTGACACATATTAATTGTATAATTTTCGGCAAATCACAATGTATTTGAGCCTCGATTTCTTCATCTGTAGGATGGAAGTAATAATACCTGTCATGCTTAACTTCAAAGAAATGAGATAATGTATATAAAACATTACAGACTTTTAAAAGTCAGCTTCTGTTATTTCACATAATCATTTTCAGATTAACGTAAGAAGCTACTTTAATCAGCTTATTTTCTGTTTTATAGTATTCCTTATAACTTAGTATTCAAAGCCTTAGTGGCCTCATCATGCCTTTCTGACTTATTTCCCATTACTCTTCAGTTCAAACTCTTCTGTTCTAATCAGTCCAGTTTCTTTATTGTCCCCTACATATCCCATGCTTTTTCTTTCCCTTTTACTTTTATTGTTCATTCTACTTGTCTACAGTGTCCTTTATTGTACTCACTACCAGTTCACTTCCCACTGTCATTGAAGGCCCCAGCACAAGTCTAGTCTCGTTTGTGTAACTTTACTTGGTTGCTTAACTGCACAGTGAACTTTTCCTTCCCTGACTTCCTATAGCTTTGTGGTCTGTACCATGATTTAGCTCTTTAAATAATTATTTATTTTAGCTCCTTTTACTATACAACCATTTTCCTTCTCAGTTGACGTTACCGAGAATTGAGAAAACAGTTCCTCTCTGTGACTTTGCTTTGGGGGGAGTACTCTGATTTAGAATAATAGAATTTTAGAGCTTTATGAGTTTATATGGTACTTGTTTGATAAAAATGAGATATTAATCTTTTTTTTAAAAAACCTATTCTTTTGGTTGCAGAGTGAGATTATTCGGGATAATGCTGGAATTTTGGAATGTGTAAAAGAAGGGATTGGCAGAGTGATAGGCATGGGAGTACCTCATAGCAAGCGGTTGCTCCCACTTCTTGCCTTGACCTTTCCCACTGTTTTGCATGGAGTTCTTCATTATATCATAAGTTCTATCATCCAGAAGTTTGTCCTACTTGTTCTGAAAAGGAAGAATGCTCATAGTCATCCAACTGAAAGCACCAGTCCTGTACAGAGTATGTTGGATGCTTATTTTCCTGAACTGATTGCAAGCTTTGCTGCCAGCCTCTGCTCTGATGTTATGCTTTACCCACTGGAAACAGTTTTGCACCGTCTTCATATTCAAGGAACACGTACGATAATTGACAATACAGACCTTGGCTATGAAGTGCTTCCTATCAATACTCAATATGAGGGAATGAGAGACTGTATCAATACTATAAAGCAAGAAGAAGGAATGCTTGGTTTTTATAAAGGGTTTGGAGCTATCATAGTACAGTATACCCTGCATGCAGCTGTTCTTCAGATTACCAAAATTATTTACTCTACACTGCTTCAAAGTAATGTTTAAAATAAAGATCCAGCAGTCATTAGTCCAGGAAACATATTTTGGGCTCTTAACTACTATGAAATTATGAGGAAAAAATGAATATTGAAAAAATGGTTAGGAAAATGAAATTCATGAAAAAAGAATCCATGATGACAATTTTAATTCTAAGACAGAAGTGCTTTATTTTGAATCAAAAAAAATCCCAAATCACAACAAAATAGTACTCATAAGATTAAAATGGTGTTGCTGAGCTCTTATATGCTGGATTGAAAAATAATATTCATAACAGAAGCACATTTTATTTTCTTCTAATATGAAAAGATGTTTGAACATAAACAGTTTATCTGGCCTCAGTATTTATTAGCTGTTTAAGCATCTAGATTGATATTGGAATGGCATCTCAAAGGTATCCATTTGAGTTAATACAAGGTCAGTTGATTATGTCTTAATGATAGCAATTGCGTTTAGTCAACCATGAAAAAAAGGTCAATTACCTTGCAAATTACGAGCAGGAGTTTCAGACTGTGTGTGTTTTAAATGTGCTGTGAAAGTATAGTTATAAAATAATAATTAGTAATGGCTGTATGTCCAGACAACTTGGTATTTCCAAAACTTTTCTCCATATCATTCTCCATATTCATCTTATATACTTCCTAATTTACTGTATTGCAGGATTAGCCTAAAATGAAACTAATGGTATATTTTCTACTTGTATTTCACCAACATAGACTTAATCATTTGGTAACAATGAGACAGAATAGACTGATTGGTTTTTCCATGTCCACAGTAGTGATCTGGTGTTATTACTACTTCTTGTTTTGCCAGCAATTTAATGCATATATGATTTACTTATATAGCTATATGAACTATCAGGATACTGTTTTAGAGCCATTTTTCAAACATTAACTGCACTTGAAGATGCATAAGACATAGAATAATCATGAGAACTGATTATCATTAGTGTCCATATTTACAAATTGTTTTGAAAAAAGTGTCAAAATAATTTGGTTTCAGAGTTACTTGACTTCCAAGGAACAAAACTAAAATTAATGTATTTGTTGACTAAAATTAATGTATTTGTTGCCCTTTGCCTTTCTTGTAGTGTTATTCAATTAATTTCCTTTTTTAAATTTAGTCTTTGAGACTTTGCTTAAACTTTTCCAGATTACAAGTGCATAAAGAGTAAAGCAGGGCTGTTTCCATTTTTAAAAATTTAATCTGATGTTTCAATGAGTGCTGAAGAAACACACCATAATCCTGAAAGGGAATTTGGTCATGGATGAGTTTTCATTTTTTCTTAATCAGTTTCGTGGGAGAACACACTTTAACCAAATGAGAGGAAAGAAAACTTGAAGGAATCAGTTTTAAGTAAGAGCAAAGTTCTGCCTTTCTTCTGAATTAGCTTTGGTGAGTAGGTTCTTTGCAGAGTAAAGTGATGTGTTTTTAACTATTAGTCATCAAACACTCTGCAGTTTATTTCTCACATTAATGATCCATAATTTACTTGGGAGACATTTAACACCTTGAAATCCATAAATTCATGAATACAAGAAAACTAAAATGTTCTTATACTTGTTAAATGTCAGGGGAGTGATTACTTGTCATTATTAGTTTGACTTGTAGTTAAATTCACTGAAAGTTTAATGGAAAAACATAAACCACAAAATGTGTTGTAATCAGAAAATAATGATATCCAAATGGCAAAAAAGTATGTAAATCAGGACTCTCTCTACTGTCTCGTAAGTTGTCCATGTAAAATGTTTTTTTAAAAAAAATAAAATTGCCGAAACATATATAGTTTCCATTTTATATACCATATGCAGAGAGGGAAAGAATGAAATTAAGAAATACTGTTCAAACTCTGGTTTTTTTGGTTAAACTTTTTATATTTTTGGTCTAGTTGCTTTCATTGTTGTTGAGTTGCTCTCATTTTTTTAAACATTTAATTTTTTATTTATTTTTTTTCTCAATTAGATGTAAATTTAAAAATGTTTTCTTAAAATTTTGAGTTTCAAACTCTTTCCCTCCCTCTTACCCTCTCTCCTTGAGAAGGTCAAGCAGTTTGATATAAATTATACATGTGTAGATGTGCAAAACATTTTCATACTAGCTATGTTGTAAAAGAAAACACAGAGCCCCAAAAAACAACAAAATAAAGTAAAAAAAAAGTATGCTTTAATCTGCATTCAGACTCCATTAGTTCTTTCACTGGAGGTGAATAGCATTTTTCGTCATAAGTCCTTCAGGATTATCTTGGATCATCATTTTGCCGAGAATGGCTAAGTCATTCACAGTTGATCGTCATATATTATTACTGTTATTGTGTGTAATGTTCTGGTTCTGCTCATTTCACTTTGCATCGGTTCATGTAAATCTTCCCAATTTTTTTCTGAAAGTAACCTGCTCATCATTTCTTACAGCACAAAAATATTCCATCAGAATCATATACCACAACTTGTTCAGCCATTCCCATTTGATGAGTATCCCCTCAATTTCCAATTCTTTGCCACCATAAAAAGAGCTGCTATGTATATTTTTGTACATACTTCCTTTTTCTTTGATCTCTTTGGAATGCAGACCTAGTAGTGGTATTGCTAGGTCAAAGGATATGCACAGTTTTGTAGCCCTTTGGGCATGGCTCTGAGTTATTTTCCAGAATGGTTGGATCAGTCTACAATTCCACCAACAGTAAATTAGTGTCCTTATTTTTCTATATCCCCTCCAATGCTTGTCATTTTTATTTTTTGTTATATTAGCCAAACTGATAAATGTGAAGTGGCACCTCAAGTTGTTTTAATTTGCATTTCTCTGTTAGTGATTTAGAGTATTTTTTCATATGCCTATTGATAGCTTTGATTTCTTTTGAAAACTGCCTGTTCATATCCTTTGAGCATTTATCAGTTGGAGAGTGGCTTTTATTTTTATAAATTTGACTGAGGTTATTTTGAGAAATGTTTGAGGCCTTTATCAAAGAAACACTATAAAATCCCCCCACCCCAGTCTCCTGCTTTCTAATTTTTACTGCATTGGTTTTGTTTGTGGAAACCTTTTTAATTTAATGTGATCCAAATTATGTATTTTACATCCATACTGCTCTCTATCTCTGGTCATAAATTCTTCTCTTATCCATAGATCTGACAGGTAAAATTTTCCATGTTCTCCTAATTTGCTTGTATCACCCTTAATGTCTAAATCATAAATCCATCTTGACCTTATCTCAGTATACTGTGAGATGTTCATCTATACCTAGTTTCAACCAAACTGCTTTGCAGTTTTCCCAGCAATTTTTGTCAAATGGTGATAAGTTTTTGTCTCAAAAGCTTGAATCTTTGGTTTTGTCAAACTGTAGATTACCATGGTCATTTGCTACTGTGTATTATGTACCTAACTTATTACATTGATCTAGTAATCTAGACTACTTTATTTCTTAGCCAGTATCAGATTGCTTTGATGACTATCACTTTCTAGGATATCAGGGCAGTTTTCCTTGAGAATTTCTTGAAATGTGATATCTAGACTCTTTTTGATCATGACTTTCAGGTAATCTAATAATTCTTAAATTACCTCTCCTTGATCTATTTTTCAGGTCAGTTGTTTTTCCAATGTGATATTTCACTTTTTATTCTTTTTTTTATTTTTAAAATTTTGTTTTATTGTTTCTCAGTGTCTCATGGAGTCATTAGTTTCCATGTATCTAATTCTAATTTTTAAGGAATTATTTTCTTCAGTGCACATTTTTACCTCTTTTTCCATTTGGCCAATTCTGCTTTTTTAGGATTTCTTTTCTTCATTGAATTTTTGTGCCTCTTATTACCATTTGGCCTATATGGTTTTTAAAATTTTCTTTAGTATTTATTTTTTGTGTATGTTTCTCTTTTATCAAGCTATTGACTCTCTTTTCATAATTTTCATGCTTCTCTCTCATTTTTTCCTCTTTCTTCCTCTTTCTTCAGTCTTTCCTCTATCTCTCTTATTTGAATTTTAAAATCCCTTTGAAACTTCCAGGAACTTTTGTTGGGCTTGTATGCAATTCACATTGTCTTTGAGGCTTTGTTTGTAGCTGTTTTGACATCATTGTCTTCTGAGTTTGTGTCTTGATCTTCCATATGGTTATCTTTTTTTTGTTGTTTGATCATTTTCCAGCCTATTTTTTAACTTTTAATTTCATGTTAAATTGGTCTCTATTCCTAGGGTGGAAGGGCACTGTCCCAAGCTCAGTTCTTCTGTGCTGTTTTCAGAGCTAGTTCTTTGTGTCTGTAGGCTTTTGGTGCTTCCAAGATGGTATGATCTAAAGAAAGGTGTGGTCACTCCCTTCCTGGCCTGTACTCTGGTCTTTACCCAGGAAGGGACCTTCTTCCCCTGTATCCATAGGTGCTAGTACTCCTTTTGGCCTGGAACTGTAACTAGGTTCCCTGCTTTCCTGTAGAGGCAATCACTAGTGCTCCTTTCTGCCTTGGAATTGAGACCAGGGTTCCTACTCTTTTGTGAGTGACCACAAGCACTCTTCTTCCCCCTGGAACAGTGACCAGGGTCCCTGTTCCCCTGCAGCTGCAAGCACTAGTGCTCCTCTTTTCCCTGGAACTGCAACCTGACACTGTATGGGCAATGCAACATGGTCCTGAATCCAGCATCAGGAAAGGGTCCCCTGTAATTTGTTGCCATCATCAAAAAAAATTCTTTTTTGAAATCCAATTTCTTCATATGTTTACAACATATTAAACAGATGACTAAAATTATATAGTGTTATCTACAGAGAAGGTAAACTTCATCTGAACTGGTTGGACTATTTTTCTGCTAAAGCCCTTATAAGATCATTTATTTAGCTTATAGAAGCTCACATTTTGAGAGTTCAAAATTATTTAAAAGTGGCAACCAATATTTTGTCTTTAGAATTTTTAGAAAACTGTTGTATCAGCACATCAATTATGCTCTAAGAAAGTTTATGGCCTATTTTAGATATGAATGATTTTATATGAGATTAAAATGGAAAAAGGAAGCAATTATTTTTACCATTTTTCTTCAATTAATTCACTATTACTTTATTTTTGTATATCAATTCTCTTTGGAAAAAATTTTTTTTTCTTTAGAGTAAGAGGTATCAAGCTCAAATTTAATGTTGGACCAAATTTCTCACAAAAACATGTAAAAAATTCACAGCTTATTCATCCAATTAAATTCTTTTGAACTGAATTTTTAAACATGTTTCCAAGAAAATGGATAACTTTTTATAATCTGTATCTTGCTTGTGGTTGTTTCATTTGCCTTCCCTTAAAAATATAGATGTCCTTCATCTGGAAAAAGCCCAGAATAAGTCAAAACAAAGTTACAAAAAAATCTGATAAAAATTAGTCACTATGCTTAGTAAACTTGTAAATTGATCCATTGATTTTGAGATGTCATAGGATGTATGCTAACCTCTCACAATCAGTAGCACTTCCATAGGGTATATTGTGCATATGCCTTTTAAAAATAATTTTTACACTAGGAAAGTACAATTTAGATTCATATGTGGTTCCAAATCAGCAGAAAATAATTTTTTAAAAGTAAAAAACTTGTTAAAATTTCCATGGATTTGGGGAACAAAGTGAAAGTAAAAGGTTTTATTTTAATTTTTTTTAAATTCTCAAACTTTAAGTGAATCAGAGCTAACTCCTGTCATAGATTTCCTTGATCCATCAAAAATATTTTTTTCAATGTTGCAAAAAAGATATTTTTGCAATTTCAGCATAGAGATATATAAGGCACAAAATTTATTTCAAAACCTATTTTTATATACCTATTAAGAGATCTTTGGTTAACACTTAAATTTTTTTTTCATCTTTGTCCTCTCATTTAAAATACTGTAATTATATGTATTGTGTTGGGAACTAGTTTTTTTTCTTTTGATCATTCCTTTGATATGAACCACTCTAATTCTTAAGAATAGTACACAGTTGGATAGGTAGGTGGCGCAGTGGATAGAGCACTGGCCCTGGAATCAGGAGGACATGATTTCCAGCTGGTCTCAGACACTTGACATGTAGTAGCTGTGTGACCCTGGGCAAGTTACTTAACCCCAATTGCCTCGAAAAAAAAAATAATATAGTGTACAAGTCCCTTCAGAACTAAGAGACAACGGAATCAAATCTTCCTGGCAACAATTCACATAACATTGAAATCTGAGACTTTAATTTAGCTTATGATTGCCCTTTGAAACTACATAGTTTTTCTCTCATAAAATTAATTGAATCTGGATAGTCTTGCTGTTGTGTTTTTAGTATCATACATAGCAGATCAACCAAATGTAATTTGACATTGCATTTTATGAAATATTGTCTGAGCTAGAAGAAATATTTGTATTAGTCCTTTTTTCATGTGATTTTTGTGTTAGATGTTTTGAAAAAATTGCATATTATTATGGAAAAGTTAAATATTTTCAGAATGATTATTTTTTTTTTACTGCTATAAACATCAGTGAGAAACACAAAATATATAGTTTAAATGAAATTTAAGAGCAAGGGCAGTTTCAATTCATTCAGTAAAAAATGGGCATCAGTGTTTTTTTGTTTTGTTTTGTTTACAAATCTCAAACCTCAAATCAGAAGACCTGGGTTACAGTCTCACCTCTCATAATGACAACCTTCAACCTCCTACAATTCACTTAACCTTCCTAGGCCTCCATTTCCTCATCTGTAAAATGAGAAGACTAGGTAGCCCCTGAGAACCCTTCCAGTTGTAGAAGTGTAAATCTATGATCTAATTATTTAGCCCCTACTAGGCACTAAGCTGTTGTTGTTTGTCCTTCATTCTCGAAGAGGACCATGACATCAGGGAGGTGATGCCATGATATGCAAGTGAATTGGGTGTAAGTGAGGGAGGGCTGTGCAAAGTCACAAGCCTCACTTTCTCTTGGCATTAGGCTAGATGATGGGAATAAACAGAAAAAAAAAAAAGAATCACAGAATTTTAGAGTTGGAAAGAACTTGAGAGGTCCTTTAGTCCAACTCCATTGTTTTACCTTTCATGCCTCTTTTTCTATCCACTCTGACCAAGTCCCACCTTGTAGCTGGCTGTCCTGATTTGGGAGAGCCTGCTATTTCTAGTTGCCCTAGACCTGTCTATGTTTTACACTAGCCATCTTCTCTTCTGCCTGTGTGTTTACTCCTTTCTACCTTATACTTTGGAAATAGTAATCATATCAGTCCTACGGATTGTTGTTGAAAAGTACACTGCTCTGTTACTTTACTCACCATCCCTTTCATTTCCCAGGGCAAAATACCTTTCTATAGCAATCATTCCTCCATTTATGTGCTCTCCCCTGTTATATATGTTCCTCAACAACAGGAATTGTCTTGCTTTTGTGTTTGAATCTTAAGTGCTTAGCGTAGTGCCTTGCACATAGTAAGTGCTCAGTGAATGCTTTTTCACTCATCCATTACAGATGAAGAAATTAAGGGAGGTTAAGTTGACTTGCCCGAGATCACATAGGCAATAAATGGCAAACCTAGTAAAGGTCTTCTAACTCTAAATCTAGTGGATTTTTAATTTCAATACTTGTTCCAACTTAGCTTCCAGTCTAATGGAGAAGACAAAATATATACAAGGAATTATAATACAAAGTGCACTGTGAAAGTGAATATTGAAAGGAACTATGAATTTGGCAATATAGCGACACCTTTGATCTACCCAAAGATCAAAACCCATCTATGATTTAATAGTTAAGTCCAAAAAAGTTGCCCAGGGTCAAACAACTATTAAATCAGAGGTAAGATTACAGCCCATATCTTCCTGACTTTAAACACAGCATTCCCTGCATTATGACTTGTTTCCCCAGTAGAATTTAAACTCTTTGAAACAATTGGAAAGGGAATTAATAGCTTGCCACAATAGGAGCAAAACATTGCCAAAGAAACAAACTCCCTAAAAATTATAATGGATCAAATGGAAACTAGCAACTCCATGAGAAAATAAGAAATGTTGAAAGAAAGTCAAAAGATTAGGAGGAAAAATACAAGGTATCACATCCAAAAACAAACTGACCTGAAAAACAGATCAAGGAAAGGCAATTTAAGAATCACTGGATAACCTGAAAGTATAGATAACATATTTCAAGAAATCAAAAAGGAAACTTTCCCAGATTTCTTTGAACCAGAGGTGAAAAAAAAATAGGAATCTTCCAGTCACCTCCGAAAGAAAAAAAGGAAGGAGGGAAAGAAAAAGAAAAAAGAAAAGAATGAGAAATAATGAAAGAAAGGAAGGAGGGAAGAAAGGAAAGGAAGGAAGGAACATTATGGTCAAAACCCAGAGGTTCCAGGTCAAAGAAGAAAAAGTGTAAGCAGCCAGAAAGAATTCAAGTACTGAGGAGCCACAGTCAGGATGATACACAATTTAGTAGCCACCGAAATAAAAAAGTAGTGAACTTGGAATATGATATTCCAGAAGACAAAGGATTTGGGCTTATAAACAAGAATAACTTACCCAGCAAAACTGAGTATAATGCTACAAGAAGAAAAATGGATCTTTATTGAAATAAATTTCCAAGCATTCTTTTTAAAATAGATTCCAATCTATTATGTAATTGATTATTTATTTTAAAATTTTAATTATTATTTTTAATTTTGAGTTCCTAATTCTTTTCCTCCCTGTTGCCCCTCCCCAACCCATTAAGAAGGTAAGTAATGTGATGTCAATTATACATGTGAAATCCTGCAAAACATATTTCTATATTAGCCATGCTGCAAAAAGAAAAGCAAGAAAAAGAAAGTAGGTGAAAAAAGTATTCTTCAATTTCTCTCCCTGGAGGGGGTAGCATTTTTCATTGTGAGTCCTTCAGAATTGTCTTGGATCATTTTCTTGATCAAAGTAGCTTAAGTCTTTCAAGGTTGATCATTGTTAGAATATTACTGTTGATATGTACAATGTTCTCCTGGTTCTGCTCATTTCATTTTGTATCAGTTCATATAAGTCTTCCCAGCTTTTTCTGAAACCATCCTCCTTGTCATTTCTTGTAGCATAATAGTATTCCATCACAATCATATAACACAAATTGTTCAGTCACTCCCCAATAGATGGGCATGCCCTCAATTTCCAATTCTTTGCTATTATAAAACAAGCTGCTATAAATATTTTTGCACATTTAGTCCTTTTGCATTTTCTTTGATCTCTTTGGGATACAGACCTAGTAGTGGTCAAAGGATATGCACAGTTTTATAGCCTTTTGGACATAGTTCCAAATTGTTCTTTGGAATAGATGGACAAGTTCACAACTCTACCAACAATGAATTAGTGTTACAATTTTTCCACATCACTGCCAGCATTTGTCATTTTCCATTTCTATCATGTTAGCCAAACTAATAGGTATAAAGTGGTACCTCAGAATTGTTTTAATTTGTATTTCTCTAATTATTAGTGACAGAGCATTTTTCTTCTTTTTTAAGGAGAAAACAAGCTGAGATTGGGAATTTATTTTTTAAAAACTATGGTATAGCTCATCTCTCCTATGAACACTCTGCAAAACCCAAATAACCTTAAATTAAATTAATTTACATTAATTAAATTAAATTACATATAATACATTGACATCATCAGTAGAGGCCTCATACATATTTTATAAATGTTCCAAATTATTTTTGAGTTGGTTTTCAACTAACCAGAAAATCACTGCAACCTTATTTCTGGTAAAGCAAATAAATGCATTATTCAGAAAAACACAGCCAGTGCAAATTATAATCCAGTTCCTAAAAATTTAGGGGAGGTGGACTGAATGCATGATGTCTTCAAACTCAAAATTCCAAAGTATAGTTCTTTCAAAATTAATAAGTGTTTTTTTTAAGTAATGACAGTTAAAAGAAAAAAAAGGCCTGCTTGCCGAATACAAAATTCTGCCACAAACACTGAAAACATACACCTCCACCTAAATGAATACCAGTAAGGTAGGACCATTATACTTTTAAAATCCACTAAATTGTTTCATTGGATACTCATCCTGATATAGGGCAGGAAGTGCTCAATAATGAATATCTGCCTACCCCCTCTCTTTGTCAAAGGTAGAGCATTTTTTTCACGTGATTATTGTTAGCTTTGATGTCTTCTTCTGAAAACTGCCTGTTTATATCTTTTGACCATTTATCTATTGGGGAATGACACTTATTTTTATAAATTTGATGGAGGCCATTTTGAGAAATATTTGAGGCCTTTATCAGAGAAATTTGCTGTAAAATTCTCTCCTCTTCCCGCCTCCCCACACCCCCCTCCTCAGTTTTCTGCCTTCTTTCTAATCTTGGTTGCTTCGGTTTTGTTTGGGCAAAACCTATTTCATTTAATGTAATCAAAATGATCCATATTACTTCCTGTGACACTGTTTCTTTCTTGTTTGGTCATAAATTTTCCCCTCATCCATAGATCTGGGAGGTAAACTGTTCCATGCTACTCTGATTTGTTTATGATATCATCCTTTATATCTAAATCATGTGCCGATTTTGATCTTATCTTGATATACCGTGTGAGACGTTAGTTTATACCCAGTTTCTACCAAACCTCTTTCCAGTTTTCCCTGCAATTTTTGTCAGCTAGTGAGTTCTTGTCCCAAAAGTTTGGATCTTTGGATTTATGCAACACTAGATTATTATGCTCATTTACTACTGTGTGTTGTATACATATTCTATTCCACAGATCTACTACTCTCTTAGCCAGTACAAGATTGTTTTATGATTGCTGCTTTGTAATATAATTTAAAATCTGATACTGCTACACTACCTTCCTTTATATTTTTAAATATTGATTCCCTTTTTATTCTTGACTTTTTGTTCTTCAAGATGAATTTTGTCCAGCTTGACACTTGACACTTATTAGCTGTGTGACCCTGGGCAAGTCACTTAACCCCATTGCCTAGCCCCCCCCAAAAAAAGATGTATTTTGTTGTTATTTTTCCTAGCTCTATAAAATAATTCTTTGTTAGCTTGATTGGTATGGCATTGAATAAATAATTATAGGTAGAATTGTAATTTCATTACATTAGTTCAGCCTGCTCATGAACAATTAATATTTCTCTGTTTATTTACAGCCGTCTATATTTTTTGTGAAAAGTGTTTTGTAATTGTGTTCATATAGTTCCTAAGTGTGTCTTGACAGGTAGACTCGCAAGTATTTTACATGGTCTCCAGTTATTTTAAATGGGATTTCTCTATCTCTTCCTGCTGGACTTTGTTGATAATATATAGAAATGCTAATGATTTATGTGTGTTTATTTTATATCCTGCAACTTGGCTAAACTCGTTAATTGTTTCAATTAATTTTTCAGTTGATTTTCTAGGATTCTCTAAGTATACATCCTGCAAAGTATATGGCCTGCAAAGAATGATAGTTTTGTTTCCACATTACCTATTCGAATTTTTTCAACTTCTTTTTCTTGTCTTATTGCTAAACCTAGCATTTATAGTACAATATTGAATAATAGTGATGATAAATGGACCTAGTCTTATTGAGAAGGTTTATATCTTATCCCCAGTAAAGATAATGCTTGCTCCTGTGTCTTTTTTTTATCTTTTTTTTTTCTTTTTTAGGCAATTGGGGTTAAGTAACTTGCCCGGGGTTACATAGCTAGTAAGTGTCAAGTGTTTGGTCTGAGGCCGAATTTGAACTCAGGTCCTCCTGACGTTAGGGCTGGTGCTCCATCCACTGTGCCACCTAGCTGCCCTCCTTGTTCCTGGTTTTAAATAGATACTGCTTTTCATTTTAAAGAAAGCATTATTTGTTCCTATGTTTTCTAGAGTTTTTGTTGTAGTTTGTCAAAAGCTTTTTCTTCATCTACTGAGATAATCATATGATTTTTGTTGTTCTTGTTATTGATATGGTCAATTATGCTGATATTTTACCTAATTTTGAACCAGCCTTGTATTCCTGGTATAAATCCCATCTGGTCAGAGTATATGATCTTTGTGATATATTGCTGTAATCTCCTTGCTAGTATTTTATTTTAAAATTTTGCATTAATATCTGTAAGGAAATTGGTCTATAGTTTTCTTTCTTTATGTATCAAAACCATATTTGGGTCATAAAAGGAATTTGATAGGACTTCTTTGCCTATTTTTTTCCAAATAGTTTATGCAATATTTGAATTAATTTTCTTTAAATGTTTGGTAGAATTCACTTGTAAATCCATCTGTTCCTGAAAAGTTGTCCTTGGGGAGCTCATTTATGGCTTAATTTCTTTTTCTAAGATAGAGTTATTTCAATATTCTATTTCCTCTTTTATTAATATGGACAATTTATTTTTTTGTAAATATTCATCCATTTCACTTAGACTGTCAGATTTATTGGGATTGTCAGATTAAAATTGGGCAAAATAGCTCCTAATAATTACTTTCATTTTATCTTCATTGGTGGTTCATTCATCTTTTTTATTTTTGATACTTGTAATTTGGTTTTCATTTTTCATTTTTTAAATCAAATTAACTAATGGTTTACATATTTTATATATAAGCAGCTCCTGGTTTTGTTTATTATTTCAATTTTTGTAACTTTAAATTTTTTTAATATCTCCTTTGATTTTTCAGGATTTCTATTTTGGTGTTTAACTGGAGATTTTTAATTTGTTCTTTTTCTAGGTTTTTTTTTTTTAATTGAAAGCCCAGTTCATTGATCTGCTTTTTCTCTTGTTTACTGATATATGCATTTAGAAATATAAATTTTCCCTTAAGTACTGCTTTGGCTTGTGGGGATAAAAATTATCCAACCTATAAGAGAAACTGAGGCAGAGCTCTGAACCAATGGCACTTCGTTAAAGGGTCCATGGTCCCTTCTAATGAAGTGGACCTCAGATCTCCCTTCTGATTTGAGATGCCACCTCCTAACAGGGTCCTATTTTTATAGGGTTAGATATGTAAACATTTAAGAACAGCTATACCAGATACAGAATAATTTCATTGGTTGACATATGATGCATGAACTAAAATAAGCAAAACAATAATATGTCAGCAGAGTTAAAAGTTGGGCAAAGCAAGGAATATCTCCATTGACTAGGTGGTCATCAGATGGGCACTTGCTCATGTTGGTCAAGAGGAAATGGTCGAGAGGTACAAAAGTAATTTTGGGGGATTCTCTATGTAGTTGTGTCACCTCTACCACACTGGGCTTGGTCACCACAACAAGGAAAAACAAAGGTAGAGGGCCTCTGGCCAGCTTCCCATCATTATACAAGTGATCTTATCATCTGCAACTTACAACTCTGGGGCCAAATATATGGAACTTATAATTATATCAAACTGGTTGGTACTGA
Source organism: Phascolarctos cinereus (assembly GCF_003287225.1). Lineage (NCBI taxonomy): Eukaryota > Metazoa > Chordata > Mammalia > Diprotodontia > Phascolarctidae > Phascolarctos > Phascolarctos cinereus. The sequence goes on along the minus strand of NW_027555847.1, from coordinate 285,298,435 downwards.
GTGGAATAGAGTGGGGGGTCTTCAAGGAATCAACTTTCTCAGGCTGCATCTCATAAATTTTGGAATGTCTCACTGTTATCTTTAAAGAAATTATTGATTCTTTCTGTGATTTGTTCTTTGACTCGCTCCTTCTTTAGTATCAGATTACTGAGTTTCAGGGCACCGAGGTGGTGCAGTGGATAGAGCACCAGCCCTAGAGTCAGGACGACCTGAGTTCAAATTTGGCCTCAGACACATAACACTCACTAGCTGTGTGACTCTGGGCAAGTCACTTAACCCCAATTGCCTCACAAAAGAAAAAAAAAGATGATTGAGTTTCCAATTAGTTTTTATTCTATGCTTCCAAGGTCAATTAAATGTAATTTTTATTGCATTGTGATCTCAAAAGGGTGCATTTAATATTTCTGCTTTTCTGTATTACCTTATGAGGTTTTTATGTACTAATACATGGTCAATTTTTGTGAAGGTGCCATGTACTGCTGAAGAAAGGTATACTCCTTTCTATTTCCATTTTATTTTCTCCAGAAGTCTATCATATCTAACTTTTCTAAAATTCTAGTCATCTCCTTACCTTCTTTCTCATTTATTTTATGATTTATCTGGTTCTGAGAGGGGAAAGTTGAGGTCTCCTACTGTTGCTTTTTTTTTTCTGGAACAGAATTTGGTCTAGTGCATTTTCTAGATCTTTGTGGAGTAGTTTTGGAGGGCCAGCTAGGATGTATTTCTTCATATTATTCATATTTGTATCCCCAGCATTTGACATAGTGCCTGGCAATAGCAGGTGCTTAACAAATGTTTACTGACTATTTTTTTTTTTTTGGTGAGGCAGTTGGGGTTAAGTGACTTGCCCAGAGTCACACAGCTAGTGAGTGTTATGTGTCTGAGGCCACATTTGAACTCAGGTCCTCTTGACTCCAGGGCTGGTACTCTATCCACGGCGCCACCTAGGTGCCCTGAAAATATGTAGAAAATATAAGATCTTACTGTGCTTATTGTTTGTTGACTATAAAAAATTTGATTCAGTACTGCAAAATATCACTTTAAAGACCCTCTTCCAACAAGGTATCTCTTGCATATATATATGTATGTATGTGTGTGTGTTTATGTATGTATATATATGTATATATATGTATATATATATATATAAAATAAAAGGATTCTTGAAAAATATAACAGCTACTTTTATTTGATGACACACTGATTATTAATATTAGGCAATGCATAAAACTGGGAAATATGTGTTTCAAAAGTGTTTACCACTGTCATAGAAGAGATCAAGAACAAATGGAAGAGGGATTCCTGGTAAAGTTCTTCAAATGTTTCTGTTTGTGGGTGATATTGGACTGGTTGTCTCAAGCTTTAGAACATTGTGGGACCTCTTGAAGAAATATATAATCTTTATAAAGTATTTGGCCTAATTGTATGCATAGATTAAAAAATGGATAAATTATGTCCATTGCCCTGAGTGTAATTAAATAGGAGAGCCAAATGGATATACACACATGTACACACATACACATACATATACACATTATATATGATATATATATATATGTATATGTGCGTTATAGATAGATAGATAGATAGATAGATAGATAGATAGATAGATAGATAGATAGATAAATAGATAGATAGATAGATGTAATAGGGCTTGTTTGGGCCCATCTACCATAGAGGCTCCCTATGCCCCCTACCACATGGTTGGGGGTGGCCTCCTTTGATTGTCTATGCAGCCAGAAAGGCTGAAGCTTTAAAACTGGCTAGACTAGAACAGTCTTTTTTTTTTTCTGGCTCCCACTCTGTCCTGGTTTTCTTTTTCCTGCTGCATCCAGAGAGTGAAGGTCACAGTTCACCCATAGTGCTGGCACCATGAACTGAACTTGTAAGAGGGGAAGGACCTTTCTCTCTTCTCTCTTTCTTTTACCCCTGCTTCTATAAATGGGGCTGAGGGTGTTTGTTTCACTTTAATTTCATTTGTCTTTCTCAGTTTCAGGTGCTGACAGTGATTCCCACTGAATTTCCTGGACCAGGATTTTGAGCCATGGTAACTGAGGCCAGGATTCCAGGTAGGCCATTACAACCAGCCAATCTGGTAGGGAACCCCAGGGAAGCCAGGATACCTGGGACTAGATCCCCAGGGGGTTTTTTGCTGTGGAGCTTGGGACTGTGCTCTATGGGAATGAAGCTAAGATATGAACCTAATGCCCTTTCCATCCCCAGAGACTGAGATAGTTTGGAGGGAGGGGGGATTGTGCCTCCCACGTGCTGGGAGATTAAGTTTGCGTATTTTGGTTATACCCTTTAAAGTGAACATTCCTTTGTGAAAGCTAATCTGAATGTTGGCTGCTAAATGGAACTGGAGTGCAAGGAACCTCACATATTTGAGGGAAAGTCATTGGTGGTGTCTGGAGCCATTTGTAGAGAGGTTAGACACACACCCAAAACCCTTTAAGGGTTCCAGAGAACCCTGAGGGAGTAGTGAAATGTAATAGAAGTAGCCATCTGGCGGCAGGGACCAGGGTAGCAGTATTACATACGCACACATATACATAAATGCATGCATGCAAGCATGAATGCATACATATGTGCATATCATACAAATAGTAGCTTAAAGCCCTCAATTAGGAAAATTCCTAATATTTAGGCAGAGATTTTTCTCTCTGTCCTAATTTAAATTTTTTATTGATCACAAGCTAACCCTTGGCCTCTTTTTGTTTGAAGCATACATGAAATTGTTAGGTAGAAGTAAGCAGAATACATTATAGTTTCTGTTACAAGAAACTCGAACTTACTCAGTCCTTGAAGAAGTGAGTACAGGCTTCAGTACAATTAGTCCTCTGCTTCAAAATGTCTGTTGACCTTCAATTTCTTCTCAATCTACTACAGCTCAACACTTTTTTTGCTTTCTCTTTTCAGTCTTTTTTTGGGGAGGTCTTTTTTTAGTTTCTCTTTGGACCTATTGCTCTATGTGTTCAAGCTCAGCTCATTAAGTCCCAAGTGGGGCTCAGTACTCTTCCCCCACTGCTCTTGAAGCTCCCCTCTTTCCCCTCATTCTCTCACAGAGGATGTGTGTCCCTTTAAAGACTCTCAGGCATGACTCAGGTAAATGCTTCAGCTCAAAGACTGATAGTCCCAAATCACTCTCAAGGCTGAGAGGAAATACTTGTCCCTATGAACTACAAATCCCAGTATGCCGGGAAGTTCTCAGTCCCATGTTACCGCAAGTATATACTATGGATTATTCATGTATATGAACTCTACATGGGGGATTACGTTATGAATCCTATTCTAAATATTTTCTATTAGAGAGAAACTAGGTTGGAGAAAAGTCAAGTCAGTATCAGCCTCCTCGCTCTACACAGACCCTCTTTCTCCAGAAGGAAATATAGAAGAAGCTGGTTTGAGTAGGGGAGGTGGAGAAGAAGAAGCTGGGCTGAGTGAAGGAGATGGGAAGGCATGTCGTAGTTCAACTGGACATGCTTTTTTCTCAGTGATATTTTTAGTATGTTGTCAGCTGATGGTTGTTGTGCCATAAAAATGTGTCAAGGGACCTAAGCAGCCAGATTAGCCAAGTGTTGGATATTTATAGCCTTGGATCTATTTGGCAGCTGTTCCATCTGATAAAATATTAAACTCAGTTACTCAGATACTCCATTGGCTATTGTTTTTATTGATGAGTTAAAATCAGCATTTAAAAATGAGTTGGGCTTTGATCTTCAAATGCCACTACTGCTGTTATTATTTTTAAAAGTCAGAGTTTACAAAGTGAACATTAGAGATATCTGGGAAGAGTTTCAAAGACTATTTAAATATTGTGTAATCTGTCTACCAAGATAGTTCCACTTGGCTTCCAAGCATGCACTTGTTTTGCAGGAGGATGGTTTGGCAGACTTTTTATCTGGCCTTCATTCTGACTTCTGAGTCATTCTATGCATTTCTTGGCCTTCAATGGCCTTACTTTGGGGTCATTACTTTAGTGGTTTGAAATATAGCAAGTTTAGGGCCTAACATGACTTTGAGGCATTCAGAAGCATTTTCTTAGCTATCTTCACCACTTTGAGGAATGAGATGTATGCATATCGAGTCAGTCAAAAGTATTACATCCTGTAACTGTTTTCTCTTTGATTACTGATGTCCCTCCTGTACTTAATGCACAAATCCTTACCTTTGTGATTGACTCTCTGCTTCTACTTGGAGCAACCACTGGAAGCCCCTTTTTGTCCTAATCCCTTCACTCTGGAAGGTCATTGAAGAAAATGTCTCAGGTGTTCTGTAATAACCTGGCTCTAGCTGCTACAAAGCAAGTGAAGATGGGGGATGGAAAGAGAATAGAAATGTTGTTCTAAGTCTCAAGTAAATGGAAAGTGCTCATCTGAAACAGGGATACATCTCCTAGGCATTGGGTGAAGATAAATCCACTGTGAACTGAATTAAAAAACAGAGACTTTTTCCTGTGGTTCAAGAAGTAGCTATTCCTGTAGGTTCTTGTAGCTGCCTGAATAATCCTTGAGTAGAAGGTGGGGCTATAGGATTTAGTTGTAAACAGCCCAGAAAATTTCAAAGGCAATTTGGCATAGAGGAATAAAAGAATAATGCTATTAGCCTCTTTTCATTGGACTTCTGCCTGAAAGCTGGAGAGAAAACAATCAGTATCTGTTGGAAGAGAGTTGAATTGCTGGGAGCAGCAAAGAAAAGTTGAGTAACAGCATTGGAGAGAAGACCCACCAAACCTATTGGCAATGAAAGACAGTGACAGTATTGAAAGGACCTATGTCACCTATGCAAGAGAGTGCTACAGATGTACTGTTATGGGAAGTAGTAACTAGAAGTGAACTTTTAGCAAAAGAGAAATGCAGCACAAATACCCTCAGAGAGGAATGTTGAAAATGAACAGAGGGAGTTAACAGCCTCCCTCCCTTTGCCTGGATCTCACCCAAGGCAGTACTTACTGCAAGCCATGAAAGCTATATAAATCTTCGGCTAAGGCTGGCCTACTGGGTGGATGCTTTTTGATTCTTTACAAACTCCAATGCGGTCATTCATGTGCCTTTATGGTTGTGTATGTTGAAGCCTCGTGAGTCTGAGTTCATGAAAAATGAGATGATGGTTACCTTTGGGGAGTTCTAGATGCTTAAGCACCTAGGTGGATGGGGACATGTAGCTCAAGAAGTGAGAAGTCTCAGAAATGTCCTTTAGACTCTTTTTGTGGGGAGAAAATCCATAGCAAGGCATCACCCAAACAGCTACATAAAAATCATATTGTTAAAACCACCTAAGCTAGTTTTCTCCACAGTTTGAAATGGAGGTAGTTAGAAAGCCTGTTTGTCCTTGTCTTATTCTTCACTGTATGCCCCTACTCTAACACTATTTCAGTGGAAGAGAATGAAGATAGTGATAATAACTTAGAATAAAAGGGGAAGCAATTAGCCGTAAGTTAATTGTTTGGAAATAAACAACACAATTTATATATATATATATATATATGTATATAGTCTCCACTAAGCCCCTACTCTGACCCCTGATTGTGTTCTAAAGGTGACCAAGAGTTCTAAAAGACTATGTCAGCAGAATGTAAGCCCTAGCAAGGATTACTAAATTGGAAAGGCCTCACAGGACAGTTAGGTGACACAGTGGCTAATGGGTTTGCAGTCAGGAAGACCTGAGTTCAAATCTGAACTCAGACCCTTACTAGTTGTGTGACCCTGAGCAAGTAATTTAAACCTCCATTTGCCTCAATTTTCCCGACTGTAAAAATGAGGATACTAATAACATTTACTTCCCAGGACTGATGTGAGGATCAAATGAGCTAGTATTTGTAAAGCACTTAACACAGCACCTGGCATATAGTAGGTGCTATATAAATGTTAGCTGTTACTATTATTATTTGAGTCCTGCAATGCACTCTGTATGTGCTATCCGAGGATCAGCTAATATTCAGAGATACTCATTATCAAATGACTGGCAGTCACATGATGAATGTTTTCAGCAGCAGTCCCTCAAGAATTCTGCTGAAGGAAAGAGGGGTTGTGTTCTGTACCAATGGAGGGAGTACTTAGTTCAAACCACAGATCCTTAAAGCAAAGACACAAATTAGGTGTAGTCTATACAAGTCACATTCAGATGTCCTTGTGATCGTTTGAATAAACTGTATTGCTCATATGGTAGATCACATGCGACTAAAATCGCCAGAATCATAATTCCCATAAAAATAATCAGAATCACACAATCTCAATACTTGCAAGGGCCATCTAGTCAAGTACCCCTCCAATCTCTGTTTAAAATTTTTGTAAATTAATTTTTTTCCTTTCCCCTCTAAGATTTTTTAAAATGATATTACTCTTTCAGTTTAGTCATGCATTCGTTTGGAGCTCATCTTGGTATGTGGCATGCAACATTGGTCCATCTGGTTTCTATCAGACTGTTATCCAGTTTTCCTACCAATTTTTTTGAATAGTGAATTCCTACCCCAATAGCCAAGATCTTTGGGTTTATCAAACACTAGGGTACTGCACTTGTTTGCTTCTGTATATTGTGTACCTAATTTCTCTTTCTTAACTAATGCCAAATTGTTTTTGATGATTTTCGCTTCATAATATAGTCTGAGATCTGGTACTATTAGGATCTCTTCCTTCTCACTTTTCATGTTTTCCCTCAAGATTCCTGGTCTTTTGTTCTTCCATATAAATTTCCTTGTTTTTTTCCCCCTAACTCAGCAAAGTAATCCTTGAGTGGTATGATATTGATAAGTAAGTTAACTTAGGTGGTATTGTCATTTTTATTACGTTGGCTCAGCCTTCCCATAAGCAATGAGAATTTCTCCAATTATTTAGGTCTACCTTTATTTCTGCTATACTAACTAAATGCAGTTTCAAGGTGGAAAGGCTGGGGTTGGGGGTGGGGGGGAGTTGTTGTTCAGAGACACTACATGCCACTGTAGCCATGTGGTATATTCTTGCTTGTGTCAGGGCAGAGTAAGCCTCCTCCTTTGTTAAATATCAGTGACTTGTGAGTGCTGTACTTCATTCCAACTTGGAGCCTAAACGAAGAGGGAACTGGTTTTAGAGCCATGCCTACACAATTTGGCATAGTCTTGGCCGGCTGAGAAAGAGGAGATGGCCTCCAGGCTCATATCATGGTTAAACTGGAGGAAGTAATCTTTATTTGCAGTACAGAGGAAGGTGGACAGATCATTTGGCTCTCTGCCACCAGAGCCCTCCTGATGGTGTTTGGGGAGACCTCTCTGTGGGACAGGCAGCAGGCTTTCCCTGAGGCAGAAGATCCCACTGAAGCAGACAGATGAGCTCTAAGAGTGCTGCAGGAGGTTGTTCAGAAGGGTAAAGAACACTTCAAGGCTACAGGGACCATGGAGTGAAAGCTGATGGGCAGCTAACAGGGTGGCCCAGAAAGTAAAGAGCTCTTCTCTGAAGGGGTTAGGGAATAAGAGGGCCTTAGATCATGGTCTCTGGCCCAGAGAATCCCGTTCCTGTTGAGGAAGGATCCACAAGAATTGAGGCTTTCCCAGATGTGATTTGGGATAGAGACTGTGGAACCCCCATGGGTTTTTACAAAGCCTCAGGTTTATCTTATCCCTGTTTTCAAGAGGAGGCAGTGAATTCCTCCCCTGAGGAAGCAGGTTGTAGGGGGACCGTCTCTGCAAAAGATAGGTGGTGGTTGCAGAAGTTCAAACTGAAACATGAGGAATCAGTGATTCCTGAGGGCGTGGTCTAATGGAGCCAGTACTGAAAGACTCCCAGCTTTGGACTTCCATGACCTTGGGAAGAAGTCTTTTTACATATCCAGCTAAATTTGTTAAAGCCTCCAGAACAAGTATGCTCTTTTTTTTTTTCCAGTGAGAGTGGGGGTGGGGTGGGGAAAAGGGAGAGATATCTATAGTCTGTTTGACAAGATTTAGACACTGGAAAGGAAGATGCTTGATCCTAATCAGGAGCCTAGAAATATTTCTGGAATTAGGGATTATAGATAGATGTGCCAAAAACATCCTTATTGATCTTCTAAGGACAAAGGGTAGTGCATTAATTTAAAAGTAGAGGCAGCTTCTGCTCTTACTCCCATGAACTATAACTCTTTCATTCTAGGACTTCCATTAAGGGGTAGGTGAGGGGCTCTAGTCCAGTTCCTAGATACCATCCTGCACCCTGACAGAAATGAGTGTTCACACGTGGCAGCTTGAGAAAATGGTCACATTTTTTTCCCTATATTTTTGTTCCTTATACCTATGTAAGAAATTTTAAAAATAGACATTTTTAATCTTTGTGATGTTAAAGAAAAACCCCTGTGAACCATTAAATGGAAGAAACCCCAGGCCCAAAAAGGAGAACCTGGAATGAACCAGAGTCCAATCACAGTTTACTCGGATTATAAATGCATTTATTGCCTGAGAATAAGCTTACAAGATGAAACAATGTCTGTTCTGACATGTTCAAGGTGCAGTTGGAAAGAGTAAGATATCGATACCTTTCAAACAAATGGAGGAAGGGAATATGGGGAAAAAAACAGGAAATAGTCCCCATTCCCGAGGAAGGGGACATTCAAGAGATGGAATAAGGAATTCCAGGGTCAGATATGGCTCTGTGATACACAAATCAACCAGACAATTCAAGGTCTGAGCACAAACAATAAGATAAGGGGATGTAAAACATGATGTGTCCTAGAGCCCCATAACCAACAATTATGGGGGTCTCTAGAGATAAGATGTCTCTTGAAGGTCCATAAACCACTAAATGGCTCAGGGTCTTCTTCAAAGCTGATATAAGCTTAATTGGCTTCAGAGCTGCTAATTTTCTGCACATCCAGCTAGGTTTACTCTCAATCACTGCAAAGGATTGTTGGTATGTCAAGCCAATACAACTAGCCCTCATACACTGGTTACCTGGATAATTGATAGAGGGGGAGGGACTCAAGCAAATCAAGGTATCCATTTTCATAGTGGCAACCTTGTGAGTTCAAAGTGGCAAGAGTTACTGGGGCCCTCAGTCAGAGCTGACTGGTAGTAGGAATTTTCAGCATCAGATACTGGTAGGAGGAGGAGTTCAAATCTTGGACTAGTTGATCAGAAAGGCTTGTTGTCTGATTCTAGGTTATCTCATTGACTGAAAGAAAAATGCAAAGGGAACATGAGTATGATAATGGGGAAAAATCTCACCACAAAGAAAGCTAGAAAAACTTGAGAGTTTAGCTTTGAAGAGATAAAAAGAAAAGTTTTATACAAGTGCTCTTACTATTGAATCAAAAGGAAATGATGTCAGCCTGTTCATCATTTCTTATAGCTCAATAGTATCCACATCTAAAGAAAGAACTATGGAGTTTGAATGCAGATTGAAGCATACTATTTGCTATTTTTTTCCCTTTCTTCTGTTGAGCTTTGTTTCCTCTTTCTGGTGGTTCCTCCTATTGGTTCTAATTCTTACTTACAACATCACTAATGTGAAAATATGTTTAATAGGAATGTATATGTGTAGCCTATATCAGATTGTGTGCGGTCTTGGGGAGGTTGGTGGAGAGGAAGGGGGAGAAAAATTTTAAACTCAAAAGCACATGGAAGTGATTGTTGATAAATCAAAATAAATCAATTTTTTAAAAAAAGGAAATGATGATTTCACTGGCCTTTTCTTTTTTTTGGTCCAGACTCACTTATTAATGTCTCTTCAATACAAGGCCTATCTAGCCTTTCAGCTGAAAATGGGATCCAACTGAAACACCTGGTCTAGTCCTGATTAGACATTATGCCACTAAGCACCAGACAGGTAAGTCAATTATCTGGTCATCCACCACCTGAGGTTTAGAGTGAAAAGGAACTTTAGAAATCATATAGTCCAAGTTTCTCATTTTACAAATGTGGAAACTGAGGTGCAGAGAGCTGAAGTAACTTTCCTAGGGTAGTATGGATAGTGCCCAGGACTTCTGTATCCAAATCTAGTGATTTTTGCATCTTACCATTGGACCGAATTGAGTCCATTTGAATTGACACTTGTATAATATTAATTTTGCATTCTTTGTCAAATTTTAATATTAACATTATTGAGAAGTCTAAAATATTCTTTTTTGCAAGTGAGGGTTCAGGTAGAGGAATCACACTGGGAAATGACTTCAGTATAAAAAAAGCATTATTAAGTATTATTTAAAAAGTATTATTAGTAAAAGTAAAAAGTATTATTTTAAAAAGTATTAAAAATATTACTAAAAGGATTCCTATGTTGGTGTTTAAGTTGAGTTGTGTGGGGTTTTTTAAGGCAATTGGGGTTAAGTGACTTTCCCAGGGTCACACAGCTAGTGTCTGAGGCCACATTTGAACTCAGGTCCTCCTGACTCCAGGGCTGGTGCTCTATCCACTGTGCCATCTAGCTGCCCCTAATTTGAGGTTTTTATTTTTTGATTTTCTAATTACTCTAGTAAGTTATTCTTGGTTGTAAGCCTAGATGTTTTGCCTTCTGGAATACCACTCTCCAAACTCTCCAGTCCTTTATGTAGTGACAGCTAAATCTTGTGTGATCTTATTTGTGGCTCCTTAGGACTTGATATATTTCTTTCTGGCTGCTTTTATTATTTTTTTCTTTGATCTGGGAGTTCTGGGTTTTGGCTATAATCTTCCTGAGAATTTTTATTTTGAGAAATCTTTCTGGAAGTTACTGGTGGATTCTTTCAATTTCTACTTTTCCCTCTGCTTCTAAGTGATCTGGATAGTTTTTTTCCCCCCATGATTTCTTGAAATATGGTGTCTCAGCTTTGATGATTTTAAAATTATTTCTCTCTGATCTGTTTTCCAGGCCAGTTGTTTATGATATGAAATACTTTTACTGTTTTTTCAGATTATCTTTCAATTTTTGACTTTGTTTTAATATTTCTTAGTGTTCCATTGAGTCAATAGTTTCTACTTAATCCATTCTAATTTTCAGGAAGTTATTTTCTTGAGAAAGGTTTCGAACCTTTTGTTCCAAGCTATTAATTCTTCTTTTTTATGCCTTTCTTCCATAGGTATCATTTATTTTTCCCATATTTTCTTGTTTTCATGGTTCAGACTGAGGCCTACAAGCTTTCAGTACTCTCTTCTGTTACATTTATGAAGTTCAAGTCACCTAAAATTACTGCATTACTTTTCGCATTTCAGCTGGGTATAGTTTATAAATTCCCCTCATCTTTCTAGCTCCTTTCTCAAGGAGTTCATCATCTGGCTCGCTATCTTCCTCTTCTCTTTACCTTCTCCTCTCACATAGCTGCTTAGCCTCAAACCTCCAAACTTCCCAATTCCTCTTACTCCTTAAATCCCATGACCTACTCTTTCATTCCATCTCAACTGTTTTAGTTATAATTTCTATAGTTTTTATTTTCCAGTTTATCTGGTTCTTCTCTCATTTTTAATATCTTCTCTCTTGTGCTTATTTTCAGTTTAATTGTTGTTTTTCTAACTTGTAAAATGCACATTCAATTCATTAATTTTCTTTTTAAAATTTTGTTAATGTGTGTAGGGATATAATTTTCCCCCTGAGGCCTGCTTTAGCTACATCCCAGAAATTTTATATTTTTCATAAATATCATTCAATTTCATATATTTATTAACTGTTTCTAAGATTTGTTCTTTGACTCATTTATTATTTAGGATTTCATTACTAAGTCTCCATTTGGGTCAGTGTCTTCGGTTTGTGAAACCTGAACTGGTTACTATTTTTATTGTATTTTTATCTGTAAAAGATGGATTTTGATTTCTGCCTTTTTAATCTTTATTTACAATATCTCTGTATCCTAATACAGTGGTGTCAAACTCAAATAGAAAGGGAGGCTAGCAGTCCATACTTACAGATGATCCCTGTGGGTGCTATGGCTTAGTTTTAAAATATAACATATTTTGTTCTAATTTTACTTATTTTCAGGTACCTGAAATAGAGAGTGACTATGTGAGTGAAAAGAAGAGGATAGAAGCAGATGTTTTGTGGCAGAATTAACAGGACTTATCAACTATTTAGATGTCAAACAACCTTCTTTGGTCCAGACCTACAATTTCATTCAAAAGCAAATTGGCAACTGTTCTGCAAAGTATAGTCTTATAGGTGCTAGGAATTAAAATTCTTTTTGCACAACCACACAGCCATTATGTGTCAAAGTTTGAAAAGTTCTTTCTGACTCCAAATTCTGCTTAATATTAAATATGCTATGAAGCCTCGCAAGTCATAACTGAACTACCTCAAAGCTCTCTTAATTTTTATTAGAGATGGCCTGCATAGGGAAGAGTTGCTTTTAGAGTCAGGAGGACTAGGAATACAGGTCTAGCTCTCACACATACTGGTTGGGTGACCCTGGGAAAATGATTTAACCTCTCAGTGCTCTGGGCAGCTCTCTAAGCCAGTAAGTCATAGAGCAGTTGTAGAACAATGAAAACCATAGGTCTAATCCAAAAACAAACTAGTCTTTGAATTTAATGGTAATTTCCTTTTGGATTAGTCAGACAAAAAAAATGATATTCCCATGAGGATTTAGAGAGAATTACCTTCTTCTCAGCATGTTTTCCTTCTTTTGAACTTCATTATATCTTCTCTTTTCCTCTTCCCTAAGCCAAAGGCCAATAAAGTGTCCTTAGAACTTTTGCTATTGCTAATGCAGGTGTACACCCATTCTTCCCGGGATTCTCCCTATGAAGAGAGAGAATTTTTGTAGGATCTTTGGTTAGACTGATTTTTATTATTGTAATGATGATGATGATGATGATATTTATTATTGTTAAAACCACATTTTGGTACCATATTTTTGTTTCAAGTCATAAATGAGAATTCAAACTAACAATAACATTGTCACTAGTTTTGCTTAGATATGCTACCAATAATAAAAAAAAAAAAACACATTCTTTAGACAATCCCTGGGCATCCTGCTCACTGTTTAAATAGGCAGACAGAAACTTTTCTGCCTAATTTTGCAAATGATTACATTAAAAAGAGAATTTAAGTGACTTTCTCACACACACACTGCACACACCTACTCACAGTAGTGTTGGAGCCAGAACTGTCTTAGTCATGATGGCACTATGAAATCAAGATGAAAATACCAGGCAAATGAAAAAGATGAATATTTTAAACAAAAAGAGATTTACTGGAACAAGGAGTCAGGCATGTACTCTATACAAATAAACTACACGAAGGGCTTTATCATAAGGAAATATCCTTCCTGAACATTTTTTTTTGGCATTTCCTTTAATCCTGTTCTTTTTGATGCAGCCTGAATAGTGCAGTCACCCCAAAGTGTGGGATAAAATTGTTCCAACCATTATAAAGATGTTTACATATTAGAAATTTTTAGTAGTTACATGATTATCATTCCATACCAAAGTCATTTATCCATCCGTCAATACATACATACTATGCAAAATTTTATATGCTGGGGATACAAAGACAAAATGAAAGAGATCCTGTAGTCAAGTAATTTACCACCTGGTAAGGAAGGCATAACTGTAGCTACAAACAAAATAGATACAAAATTGATAAAATATAATTTTGAATGGAAAACATTAATACCTTTGGGAATCAAGGGAGTCTTCATGTAAAGGGTAGTGCTTAAGCTGAGCCTTAAAGGAAACCAGGAATAGATAACCAGTATGGAGACAGAAGATGTTTGTATGAGAAGCAGTAAGGAGGTCAAATGAATTGTAATGTAATGTAATGGCTGAAATGGAGTAACTGGAAAATAAGACTAACCAGATTGTGAAGAACTTTAAATGTCAAACAGAGGATTTTATATTTGATCCTAGAGATAACAGGAAGCATTTGGAGATTGTTAAGTAGGGGAATGAGATGGTCAAAACTTAACTTTAGTCAAAATCACCTTGCCAACTGTTCAGAGATCAGATTTAAGATGGGAAAGACTTGAGGCAGTTTATTGCAATATCTGAGGCTAGTGTTGACGAGAACCTAAACTGGTATGATGACTGTGTGAGAGAAGAGAAACAGATGGATGTGAGTGCTATGATGGAAGGAGAAATGAAAAGATATGGCAGCTGAATGGATAGATGGAGTAATGAAAAATAGAGGATGACACAGAGATTGTGAACCCAGGCATCTGCAGGGGTGGGTGTTTTCTCCTATAGAATAAGGGTATTTGGAAAAGATAGTGAATTCCATTTCATATTCAGTTTGAGACACCATTGGGACATCCGGTGAGAAATGTCCAATACGCAGTTGGTAATATGGAATTAGAACTTAGGAAAGAGACTAGCACTGGATTTGTAGATCTGATAGTTTTAAAAATCAAGATGATAATTAAACCCATGTGAGCTAATGAGGTCACAGAGAGAGAAGAAAGTGAGGTGGTACAATAGAAAAAGTACTGACTTTGGAGGTAGAAGTTTTTTAAAAGACAGGAGAGATTTGTGCATGCATGAGAGTAGCAGAGAAGGAGCCACTAGAGAGGGAGAAATTGAAAATTGGGGAGGGAAAGAGGGTGAATGGGGATTATCATGTGGGTAATCTTCCAAAGGAGACAGAAGAGGATGGAATCAAGAGTAGAAAAGAAGGGTTTTTCTTCAGTGAAGAGAATGGAGTAAGTGGAGTCATCAGAGCCTGTAGTAAAGGGAGAGAGAATGAGATAATGATTAAAGGCCAGACACAAAGAGCGGTTCCCATGCCACATGCAATGAAGCAAATTGGGGCAATAAAGCAATGGGATCTGAGACTGAAGGAAAGATCAGTATCTCAGGGACAAAAAGCAAGCAAGCAAAACAAAACAAAAAAGGCCTGCCAAAACCTAGAGCAGAGCAGGAAGACTTTGCCCTTAGCAAATGTGTCATTGCAATTTGTTACACTCAATAAAAGGACGGTACTTGGGCTTTTAAGCCAGGAGTCATGGGAAACACTTGTTCATTTAGGCTCATATTGCCACATTAGGCTATGACTCACTACTATTTCTTCTTGAATTCTGACTAAGATGGGATATGGGATCAAGGAGGGCTTTATGGAGGAGATATATTTGAGTTGAGATATAAAGGGTAAAAATTCAATAGGAAAGAGTGGTCCAGCAGGTCCATTAGCTTATTTCTCCAGTTGAGTCAATATAACTATTTCATTCAAATAGAGAAATAACACCTATAATTGAGAGCATTTTCTTTTACGGCTTTCTAAACATTGCTTATATGTACCAACTTAACACTTTCTCCAGAATAGCACAATGGGTGCCAGAGTGCTAGAAAAATGTGTAGTTTGCTTGTTTTACTACCAAATAATTTCACTGAGGGAATAAGGTTTAATTAAAAATAAAATAAAAATTGTGAGCTGATGATGTTTTCACTTATTTATGAGACTAGAATAACAATAATTACAATTTTGGAATAGTTCTCTCTCTCTCTTTGTGGTAAAAAATGCATCTTACGGCAGTCTAGAAATATGCTGTTATCTAGATGGTAAAAATTGCTTAGGTGCTATACACTGAGAAACAGGCCTAGGCCCTATACACTGAACAATTCATTTTGAAATAACTTGATCCTCCACAGAAGTGAAGTTATGGAGGCACTACTCTGCATTCCTAAGAATATGGCAACAGAATATAAACCCTACAGAGTTATACAAGTTCCCAGTAGGAGCTATCACTAATGCACTGTGTGCCTGTCTTCCAAGCTAGCCAAATCTGAAAAGATTCATCATGAAGGCCACCTAAGTATGATTTTTTAAAAGCTACAGTAACTAAAAAATCATTTAGTAAGGTATAGATACGTTATAATCTGTAATTGTAGATACTGAAAACTAGAAATAATTCATGTCTACCTATAATAGGCACATGTTTGTTCTTAGAGAGCTGTGCAAGGGAACTTAATATCCTTCTCAGAACACTAGACCTGCCCTCTGACTACTAGCTTCCCAAAGATGTGATGGTCTTTGGGTTTCTATTTTTAGTATGGGTACAATATTGACTATAATGGTACCGTGCTTAGATGAGAACATTCACTTCTGTATTGTTGATTGCTTTCCCCTCACTCTGCTTTTTATAGAGAATTTTTCTAAAGCAGAGGGGCATACAGCATAAGTTTTCAGGTTCGGGTTATGTTCATGCAAGATCACAATTGATTGACAAATTTTAAAAATTAAACAATTGTGTTGAAATGATACAATTGTACCCTCCTCAAATTGGATTGGCCAGTTCTTTGACAAGTTGACTACTGTTTTCATGTCAGAAATACAGAACGTTTGCATTACTCTACACAATATCTTAGTCACTATACATTTAAAATCATATGAATGCAGGAGATGTTAAAGTAGCAGAAAGTAGGTCCTAGCTTCCCCACCACATTTTCTTCATGAACACTCAGAAAACACAACAGACCAAATTCTGACTGGGAAATAAAAGAGGACAGAGAGAGAGGTTATGGACACTGGGGACCAGGTTTGACCGGGAGCACACTAAGTATGAAACATTCCAACATGCAGGGCCAGAGAGAGGTTGGAACTGGGCATTAGGGCAGGAAAATATTCCAAAGATTCCAAGGATCTCAGAACTAGCATAAGGCACAGGAAGGGGTGCCATCTGATAGCTCAGTCACCATTACCAAGTTTCAGGTCACAGATGTAAGGCAAAATGAGGAGGGGACCTGCATCTAGAAGTGGCAGAAAGGATCTAGTTGTGAAGAACTAGGTCAGTGGTGAATGGTAACTATGTGACTGATTCTAGGAGCAGAACAAGGATTCAGTTCTAGCCTCCAGAGTCCCAGAAAAAAAAAGAAGAGTCTGCAATTTATCACTCTGAACCTGCAGAGCCTCCCAGTGGCTGAAACCAGCAGCAGTCTACTGAAACTTCCAAACAGGGACAAGCCAACAGACCCAACTTGGGTCGAGAACTTGCAAAACTCAAACCAAGAGGGCAAAGAGCAGACTTTGTCCCAGATCATGTCACTTTGAGAATACAGAAAGCTTTTATTTCCCCAGACTGAGCGATGGAAGAAGCTCAGGCCAAACATTTCCCCAAAGCAGTATGCTGAGTCCAAATATAAAGGCCAAAGTTAAGAAGTAGGCTGGAAGAATGGGCAAACAAAAACAGAATCCCCCAATAAAGAGCTACAAGGAAGCTCAAGACACAAACTGAGAACAACAAAATGACTCCAAAATGTTTATAAGAGAGCCTCAGAGAAAAAAAACAGGTCAGACACAGATCTAACCATCAATTACTGGAAGAGATAAAGCAATAGTTCTGAAAAAAAGCTAAAAAAGGATTTTAAAAACCAAATGAGACTGGAGAGGAAAGAAATGAGAACTATGGAAGAAGAATATAGAAAGAGAATTAATAGCTTGGAACAAGAGATACAAAACCTTACCCAACACCATTCCTCCAAAAGACTCCCTGCCATATCTGGTAGTCTGTGCCTACCCTTACATTAAAGTCACCCAAAATTATAATTATAAGCCTGTCCTCTTTCAGTACATTGATGATGAGGATCTCCATGTCTTCATAAAATTTTTGTTTGACCTTATCAGAGTTCATTATGGTGGGAGCATATGCACTAATGATAGTGGTGTGGTGCTTTCCTGCAAGTGGCAATCACATTATCATGAGCCTGTCATTCACTTCTATTGGTAGACATTAAAAAAAAATAACCTTGTTGACTAGATTAGTTTTGATCGTGAAACCTACACCAGCTTCATGGCGCTCCCCTTCACTGCAGCCATTCCAGAAAAACATGTATACAGCTCCAACTTCAGTGAGCTGGCTTTCATTTGCCAGCTGTGTTTCACTCAGGGCTGCTTAGTTCTCTCGCAACTAGAACTGTTCCTCTTTCAGGTCTTCTGGATTTTATATTGTTCATAAGCATCTGCACATTCCATGTACCAGTGGTGTGTAGAATCATCTTTGTAAAAGGTTTTGTACATATTTTTGTTTCAACCACAGGGTGGGATGCCTTCCTGCCCGAATAAGTAGGCCAGAATGGGGTGAAGCAGACAATTTTTAGGGGACCTTTTCTAGGCCCTTCACACCAGGAGGTGAGCAGTTGCTGTTTGTTCAAAAGGCCTGCTCAGATACCCAGGGGGCTGCTAAATCCCATTGCTGCTTCAGTCTGGTGGCAAGACAAAGTCCAGATTGACTGTGATAGGTTGGGATGCAGTGGATGACCTTGGCATCTTTGATGTCTAACCAAGCTGTAAGCACTCCGCAGTGCCTGCTTCAGCCATCTTCATGGCCGTTGTAATGAATTGTTCTCATCTGCCCATTCCACTGGGGGGAGTGTTCACATGCTTGGAATAGACATCTAACTCACCAAAAGGTATGAGACCCCTCAGCTATCCTCAGTCTGGTTTAGCCTGTCTACTGAAACAGTTTACTAGGGTGTGGCTGCTGCACATGCTACAGCTTCTTGGTAAGACTTGAGTAGATCAAGTGGACACCAAAGGTGAAAAGCAGCCCTCATACCAGAGGTACCAGCCTTCCCTGAACACACCTTATATCCTGATATTTTAAGGACAAACAAGTTACTTCACAATTTGAGCAGAGTGTTAATCCTATCCAGAAGTAGTAGTTGTGTTAGTCATATCTTGTAGAGAGAAATGACAAAAAGCAGCTTTAAGGAACCTTTCCAGAAAAAAATTAAAACTGGATTAATTCTGGCTAATCTGAAGCTAGATATATAGAGAATCTTAATACTGAAATACCAAAAATATTTGTACACATTTCAGTAAGAGTCTTAATCATACTCAAACCTATATTGCAGCTGACATAGTTGTGGAGAAAAGGTTAACCTGATATACTAAAGCGGGATAAAGTTATATCAAAGAGGGAAGCAAATATAGAAGATATCAGCATTAGCCCATGTGTTCTTGGAATATCATGGAGCAAACAGTAGGAAAAATAAGTACCTGGAGTCAATCCATGTTGGAAATTGATGAAGAAAGAACAAAATAATTATCAATGCTCAAGAGATAAAAATGGAAACAGGGATCATAAGGGGGAAGGAGGAGAATGGGACTTAAAGAATAAAAAGAGAAATTCCACAATGCCATGGCCAGCAGAATAAATTAATGCTAAAAAAGTGAAAATGAGAAATAATTCCCCCACACATTATGCTCATGCTTGCCCATTCCCATAACCATCATGGTGTAGTGTAAAAAGGGAACTGGGTCCATAGCCATCTCTGTTTTTACCTATGTGATGTTGGACAAGTCCCTCTAGGTCTCAATTTCCTAAGTACAATGAGGGGGTTGGAATAGATAATAATAATGATGAGAACAGATAGGTATTTAGACAGCTTTTTAAAATGTGCAGAGTACTTTATATGTTATCAATTTAAGTCTCACAACAATCTTGTGAGGTAGGTACTACAATTACTATAAACTTCACCCACCACAAAGGAGACAAATTGAGATGAGTTGCCCAAAGCTATTTATCAGTGCCAAAGGCAGTACTGGAATTCAGGTCTTTCTGAATTCCGCACTCTATACTTTAATGTCCCTTCCAGCTCTACCTCCTTTGTTCATTTCCTACAATTTTCTCATTCTTCTTTGTAATCTCAATCTTTCCTCTTAAAGTATTTTCTTGACCATGAAGCCTTCTGTCATCCAGACAAACAACAGTGATCTCTCTCCTACTTTACTGCCCTTAGCCATGGATGGATTCAGTTTATTGCTTGATCATTTGCTAGATCAGGTCTGCACAACCTGTGGCCCATGGGCTGCTTATGCCCCATGGGAAGGCCAAAGGATTTCAGGCAGCCTGTGAAAAATGTTTTCCTCTACATTTTTCACAAGCTGCTCGAAATCCTTTGGCGGGCTACAGGTTGTGCAGATTTATGCTAGATTTATGGTAGTCTCTATGTAGCAGTGACTGGTGATTGGAGGTGTGTGGCTTACTAGGAAAACTACTGTTAATGTTCAATAAGTCCCATGTAGAAGAGGAGGAAGCCTGCTTTTGGAAAGGCATGATGAAGTAGAATAGAAGTCTCCGTTTTGGAGCATGTGCAGTCCTTCTCCAACTGAAAGGAAAACCCCACCCTCTCCCCCCACAAAGCTGGCTGTTCCTGAGTCTGGCTATGAGGGGGAATTGTTACTGCATGATTGGTTGTCAGCTGTGACCCTTACCTGAAGTCAGACAGAGCTAAGGATGCTTTATCCTGCTGTATATGTGTTGAGTAATCAAGGACATGTGATGTTGTTATAACATCATGTTCTTGTTTTTTCCTTTTATAGCAAATTTCTGTAATCTGAGCAAGTGGTGGGTAGAAAGCATGAGCACAATGTAAATATGCAAGATCTTGCTGTTTAGTAACTGATCATTTGGCCTAGTCATCTTCATGTTACTAGATACATATTTCTGTATAAAATAAGATCCTTAAATGTTTCAAAATGATGTAAGAATAATTGGGTATTAATACAACTGTTTGTGGGACATAGCTGTTATTCTATTAATTATTGAAACTAAATTAGAAACATCTTTGGTTTGGTTTGAAGAAGAGAATTTTAGTGCAATCAGTTTTCTTAGAGGAGAGTAGTTTATGGAATAATTTATGTTACATCAATGGAAAATCAATTTTATTTGTTATTACTAATGTGGAAACAATACCTATTTATAAAGCATGTCCTGTGGTACAAACATGTTTTATTTTATATGTGTGTGCATATAAAAATTTATTATTTGATATGCACTATTTTGAACTTACTACTTGAGTATCATCCCAAGTCTTTTCCTATAATTGAAATTTATTTGTGTATCATAGGTCATCTTCTTATAAAAATTGTTCTATGTTCATGTTTTTATGTGAGGATTAAAATCCTTATCTGTCTCTGCTCCTCCTAAGGCTAGGCGGGGAATACTGGCAAGGTTTGAGCTGTTTTTCATAACGTAAACTAGTTTTTAGAGCAGTAAATTTTAAGAGTCTGTGCCGTGCTGTATTGAGATCTGTTTTGTGAGGGATTCTAGTAGGAACATCTAAGGAGCCTCTACAAGTCACTTGGAACCAGAATGGAAAAATCCAACGAAGTGAGGACACAAAATTTTCCAGATTGCCCCAAGGAAAGGTGTGCTAGGGACTTGACGACTGCATGGGACATCTGAGATACAGGATGAATTGTGTTGATTGAATGGATATTGGAATGGAGTACTAAGTCTCAATTTAAGGTCTATTATTATTTTTGTCCATTGTTGTACCCCTTTGGCTTTTTTTTCTGTATCTGTATATTACAATCTCTCGATTATCTTGATATTGTTTGATTTTCCCCTTCAAATTAGTCCCTAATTCTGGTCATTCTTACTATGGCTTGTACTGTGCTTCATTAATAGTTCTGATCTCACTTGGTAATTGATTGGGGCTGTCCCAGGTAGTATCCACAGTACTGTTTTACCTAGTGTGCTCTCTATGGTCATCGACATCCCCAGAGGTCATTAAGAGGAAGATTTTAAGGATTGTTAAGTGGTCCTCTGACCTTGACTTTTTGAGTTGCCATGTTTTCCAGAAACACTGGACCCAGAGCATGCAATCAAGGACATAATTTGTTGTTTGCATCCTAAACTAGACTCCTTAAGTGCCCTTGGGGAGCAAGACAGGTGCCAGCCATTCTGTGGCAGGCTGGGAAATTTGCTTGTGCAGCTGGGTCCCTTGCAGATAAGCTGACCCTCCTATCTTCATGGTCTAGCAGTTCTCAAGAGAAAAGAATGAGGCTTTTGCTATTGCCTTGCTCCTCCCCTTTGGGAGCAGCTTTGTCTTTTTTCTACCTTTATTGTATCTTTCCCCCTTCCATGCAACAAGCATTTAGGTGGAGATTCCTGGTATCTCCTGTTCCTTTGTCCTACTCTCATAAATACTCAAACTTTGTATGGATTGTGAACTCTTCGGGTTCCACATGCATGTTCATTTCTCTTGTAATAAACCTAGTTTTCACATAAATTTCATGAAGTTGCGATTGCCTGTTGATACGTGAAACTTCAGAGATTTTCAGGTTTTTTATACTACTTGCTCTTTCTTCTCTTTACTTGAACCCTCTACCTGATATGGACAATGCCATCTACAGGCTGAAGGAAGAATCTTAATGGATCTATGAGGGTCTGACTTATAAAATGAGCCCTCCTTATCTGACAGAAGATGGTTACATATTTGAGGCATATCAGGAAGGGTGGTTTGGCTAGACTAAAGAGTATATGAAGAAGAAGAATAAGGCAGGAATGGTAGTTTGCAAGCAAGTTGTAAAGAACTTTAAATGTGAAAAAAGAAAGTTTGCATTAGATACTATGGAGTTACTGGAGATTATTAAGTATGGGAGTAAGTGGTCAGACCTATGCTTTAGGAATATGACTTTGACAGCTGTGTGAAGGGTAGATTAGAGAGGTTGCAGACCTAAGTCAAGCAGAACAATTAAGAAGCTATCGTAATCAATCATGCAAGAGGGACTGAACTAGGGTGGTACTCATATGAATGGAGAAAAGGAGACAAGTGAAAAAAATGCCAGAGGTAGAAACAACAAAACTTGGCAACTGTTGTTGAGTAATATTTCAAAATTTTTGACATCTATCGCAAATTCAAAGACCAAAGTAATACATGGTACCCAGGAGCTTGAAGGGACCTTGGATCTCCTTAATTCTATAGGTAAGATGTTGAGCACCTTTACTAAGTTTCACATATTTTGTTTAGGGATTTCCCCTTTATTTCCCATGAGGAAATCACAAAGAAGTGATAGTCACTTTTTTCACCTTTTGGTGCATGCCAGAACATGAATGTAATTTGTGCAAAAGCATTCAAAATCACAGCACAGTGACTCATATTAAGGATTACACATTTCATTTTGTTAAAGGAAATGCAAAGTTGAGTGAAAATTAACTCTATAGTAGCTTAGCAGTACATATATATGTATGTGTGTGTGTATATTCCTTTGTCTAGTTGCAGCAGATGTCATCAAAAAATTTCAATTTCTGAAAACTATTTAGGCTGTGAAACAGTGCCTGGGGAATTTAAGGCTTTTTCACAAAATGTAAGAAATTCAAAAAGGGTTCTAGTTCATTGGAAAAGAGAGGACAGGAATAAAGAAATTTTATATGCCAGTGGGATGATGAATGTATTTCATTTAACTACTGTACAGCTTCCATTATACAGAGAGAGAAAATCTATTGGTAAAAAATTATATAAGGAAATTCCACAAATAATTCCTTTTCCCATATCCTAATAATACCCACCCCTATCAAACTCCTTTTTAATGACTAGTTTACATTCCTTTCTGACCAAAATTCATACTACTTACCAATGAAGAAGTGATTTCTTTTGCTAAATTGAGAGAAATTTGGCCTGTACCAACACATCGCCTAAAAGCCAAACTGGAACTCAAAAAGGAAATGGCAATGAGACATTTGTTACCAATGTAACATAACTGGAAATTAAAAGAGCATTTCTACAAAATGCTTGCAGAGGAGGCATGGGAAACAGCAGGGTGCAGCTGGATATATTTCTTGCAAGTGCTAGATTTATCAAAGGCTACTGACTAAATATTTCATATTGCAGGAATTTGAACTAGGTGGTTAATTAAGGTTCTTCTCAACTCTTTGCTTCTCTGATCTTCAAGACAAAAATCTGGTAATAATACATTATATATTAAGAAGTTCTAGTTACCAAATTTTTTTCTTTTTTAGGAAGGACATTTTTAGGAAGAACATATTCAGAAGAAGGACACTAGGATGGTCACATGAGTAGAAATCATGCCATAATAATAATAATTAGTATGACACATAATAATAGTTATAACAATTTATAACAATGTTATGATATAAATAATAACAATTTATGATAATTATTATTATAGCTAATATTTATATAGCACTTGCTATGTATGTGTTAGGCACTGTGTTAAGTACTTCATAATTATTATCACATTTGATCCTCACAACAATATAGGGCCAATAATAATGTTATTATTATTCTTATTTTACAAATTAGGAAACTGAGGCAACCTATTAGATAACTTGCCCAGGGTCATCTAGCTAGGCGGTAGCTGAGGCTGGATTTGAAGTGGATTGAAGTCAGTCTTCTGACTTCCTTGTGCCCTATTCACTGCACCATTCAGCTACTCCTGCAATAAATCATATACTAGTTAACAAATATTTATAAACTCCTACTGGCTAAATGCTAAACCACAGGCATTGTGCTAAGAATTGGAGATACAAAGAAAGGGGAAAAATAGTGAGGAGACAACATGAAAACAACTATGTACAAACAAGGTATATA
This sequence comes from Phascolarctos cinereus, assembly GCF_003287225.1. Taxonomy (NCBI): domain Eukaryota; kingdom Metazoa; phylum Chordata; class Mammalia; order Diprotodontia; family Phascolarctidae; genus Phascolarctos; species Phascolarctos cinereus. The sequence continues at coordinate 285,274,263 of NW_027555847.1, read as the reverse complement.
CACGATAAATTTGGAGATAATCAACAGGAAAAGTCACTATCATTAAGGGGAACTGGAAAGGCTTCTTGTAGAAGGTGGAATTTTAGCTGGGATTTGAAGGAAGCCAGGAAGCCTCTAGGTATGTGAAAATGCCTGGAATCGGGAGATGGGAGTGTCTTGTGCAAGGAACAGCAAGAAGTCCAGTGTCATTGGATTTCAGAGTATGTGACTAGGGATATTCAGCCTAGAAAAGATGGAGAAACATGAAAGCTTTCTTCGAGAATCCAAAGGATGTCTTGTGCAAGAGACACTAGACATTTTGCTGAAGTACAGAACTAAGAATAGTAGGTGGAAATTATGGAAAGATAAGTTTAGGCTTGTTGTAATCAAAAACTTCCTAATAGTGGTATATCTCAAAGTAGAATAGTTCATTTGGAATACAAGAAGTTTCCCCTCACTGGATGTACTCTGCAAAGGTTTTTTATTATTATAGGATTTTTATAGAAATGGTTTTTGCTGAGATTTGAATTGAAGTAGACTCTGAGGTTTCTCTCAAGATTGAGATTCTGTGATTTTGTGGATTATGGATTGAAGTGCTTATAACTCCAATTATGGACCATTGTTACTATATATTTTAAAAACAAACAAACAAACAAAAAACTGGTTGTTCAGTCACTATTAGCTCAAATGCAGATATTTAGTCTGTGTACATTGAATCCATAAGGGAAGTTCACAAGAGAGGAAAGGAGTGTGTGTGTGTGTGTGTGTGTGTGTGTGTGTGTGTGTGTTTAAGAGGGGAGAGAGGAGAAGATAATAAGCTTTGTTTTAGGCATATTTAATTTGAGATGCCTGTGGGATATCTAGTATATATTCGTATGTGTATATTTGAGGGACTGTGGGATTTGGATGTACAGCTCTAGACCAGAGGTGTCAAACACATGGGTGCCAGGCCATATGTAGTCCATAATACTCTTGATTGTTATGGAACCAGATTAAATATAATTGGAAAATATTTAGCAAAATAAATAAAAATACAATAAAACATAGATATATTACATTTTAAAACTAAGTCAATATGTAACCCATAGATCTTTATCTACGGTTCCATGGCTCGCATTTCTATTGAGTGACACCACTACTCTAGACAATTATCACAGGGCCCAGTAAAGAAAGAACTGATTTGCTATGGAAGATGAAAAAGTTCCATTTTGAACAATTTGGAACTATGCCCAAAGGGCTATAACTTTGCTCCAGCAATACCACTACTAGGTCTGTATCCCAAAGAGATTTAAAAAGGGGGGGAGGACCTATTTGTACAAAAATATTTATAGCAGCTCTTTATGTGGTGGCCAAGAATCGGAAATTGAAGGGATGTCTATCAGTTGGGAAGTGACTGAACAAGTTATGGTATATGATTATAATGGAATATTATTGTGTTGTAAGAAATAAGGAGCATAATGATTTCAGAAAAATCTGGAAAGACTGACATGAATTAATGCAGAGTGAAGTGAGCAGAACCAGAAGAACATTGTTCACAGTAAAAACGATATTATACAATGAACAATTGTGAATGTATGACTTAGCTATTCTTAGCAATACAGTGATCCAAGACAATCCCAAAGGACTCATGATGAAAAATGCTATCTGCCTCCAGACTGAAGCATACTATTTTTCACTTTCTTTCTTTCATTTTTATTGGTTCGTGTTTTCTTCCACAAAATCACTAATATGGAAATATGTTTTATATGATTGCACATGTATAACCTATATCAGATTGCTTACTGTCTCGGGGAGAGGAGAGAGAGGGAAGGATAGAATTTGGAACCCAAAATTTAAAAAAAAAACACAAATGTTAAAAATCATTTTTACCTGTAATTGGGAGAAAAATAAAATATTACAAGTAAAAAGTCACAGCCTCCTAAAAAAAGAAAAGTTCCATTTTCAAGAGAAGAGCGGTATTGTGGAAGCCAGCAAAGTTAATGAGCTACAAGAAACAGACAGTAGACGAAATGAGCCTGTGGGGAGGAGCCGCCGTCAGCTTGGAGCTAGGGTTGCTACTTGAAGAAAAGAACAGTAGTCTACCTACCTGGTGAGAATTGTAAGGAAAAGAGTCATACAGTATAGAAAAATGGGTCCCTGAGGGGAGTCTGATCTGGAACAGCAAACCAACAGCAGCCTTCCCCTTTTCTATAATTCTATCAGGTGCGGGACTATAAGTGATAAAGACTTTACAGGTGATGGGGAGGGAGAAGGGTTGCTGTGCTTGTTAGAAAGGGAGCTCTCTTCGTTCTCTAAGAAGTCTCGTGTGAGGCCTTTTTATATCTATTAAGTTGCAAAGGTAACTATCTTATGTTTTGATCTCTGTGAATATGTGTGCTTAGAAGATCGTATGGTTACTATTATTGGAGGAAGTGTCATATGGTGTTCTCAGATTGTCTGGGTAGTGTCAGTAGAATCTAGAGGTCTCCAAAGTATACTCAGGTCCTGCATGTCCAGAAGGAGCCTCTGATAAAACGTTTACAATTCTATTCTACTACAGAACTTGGACAAAAAAAAAAAAGCCAACAGGAATTGAACCTTAAGCCATACAAGTTTCTCCCACCTTGATACCAGAATCATTAAGTGCCTTATAAAGGTGAAGTGACTTTTCTTGCTCCTAGGCCAAGGATCTTCCCTGGGGAAACTGACAGGACTTCTCCCTGAAAAATCACCTTGATTTCTTTCCTGAGTTCCAGTCTCTCTCCTGAGTACAAGCCATCTTTTGGACATCTTAAACCCAACATGTCCAAAATAGAACTTAGTATCTTTTTGTCCAACCTCTTCCCTTTCTCTGAAATTTACTATTGCTATGAGGCGCCACCACTCTTCTAGCCATCCACACAACATTGATGCCATCCTAAATTATTTCTTGCTTACCCTACATATATAATCAGTTGCCAAATCTTGTTATTTCTTGCTTCACAGAGTCTCCCATATATACATTCTCTACACTTCACTCACACAATGACCAACTTAGTTCAGGCCTTAATCACTTCTTACTTTGACTACTGTTATTGCTTTCTAATTGGTCGCCCTGACTTGAATGTCTTTCTTCCCCTCTAATCCATTGTTCCATGCCAAAATGATATTCCTAAAGCAAAGGTCACCCCCCTTACTCAATAAACATAAAAGGATCACAAGTTCTAGTTTAAAATCCTTTTCAGCCACTTACCAGTCATGTGACCGTAGGCAAGTTACTTAATCTCTCTCACTTTCCAGTTCTGTAACATGAAGAGGATGGCAGCTTTTAACTCTAAAAATATGGCCCAATTATCTCAAGGATCACATATAAAGTTCCCTCTTTGGCATTTAAAGTCTTTTACAATCTGGCCTCTTCCTACCTTTCCAATCGTATATTTTTCTTTTCTCCACACTCTATGATCCAACTTCATTGGTCTGCTTCTATATTGCATTTCCCTTTTCTGTGCCGGTCACTATGCTGGTCACTGGCTGTGCCTAGAATACTCTCTCTCCTCATCTCTCTCTTTCTTCAAGGCTAACCTCAAATACCACTTTTGCAGGAGTCCTTTCTCAGTTCCCCCACCTACTAGTGTCTTCCCTGCTCTGAGATTACCTTCCATGTACTCTTTATATATCATATATATAAATCTAGTTATTAACGTGTTGTTTCCCCTATTGGAATGGGGCTTCTTTGTTGGGGGTGGGGATGGAGAGGGAAGGCTGTTTTTGCCTTTCTTTGTATCCTCAGCACCACACACAATGGTTAGAACATAAGTTAGAACATAATAAGTTCCACACAGACTGTCTTTTGTTTTTCAAGTGGTATGGCTATTCTGCAAAACTGGGTTTGTTTGAAACTTTGTTCCCTTCTTGCTACTTTTTCTGTTTAAAAATAGTAATCCAAATTCTAATTGATATGTTACCCATTCACCTGTTTTACAGCTGGGTTTTTTGTTTTTGTTTTTTTGGCATGGTTTTGTATCAATGTGACCTTAAAGATATTTTTCCTCACCTTTTTTTTTTGTATCTATCTGCCCTTCTTCATTTCAAACAACTATTTCTTGGAAAACTTGTTGATTACTATTTCCCAGATTTTATATGTGTGTGTGTGTGTGTGTGTGTGTGTGTGTGTGTGTGTGTGTACACCTAGTGTCTAATGTGTTATTAAGTGACACTAAAAGAAGCAATGTGACATCTTTTACAAATCCAGATCTCAGTAACTTAAAAAGTTAACTACTGAAAAGAAAGGAATGGAACTGAATTTGTACAACCATTCTGGAAAATGGAAAATTATTTGGAATTATGCTAGCTACCCATATATCCCCAAGGAATTTGTTAACAAAAAGAAACATCTCTTATAAACACCAAACATCTCATATACACACAATGACTACAACAATGTAAATGGAAAGAATGACCAACCACAAAGCAATTGGAAATGAATGTTTCAAAAACATAAAGAACAAACTTGGCTTCAAACAAGAGATACAAGAATACGATTCCTCCATTCTTTGGCAGAAGTGAGCAGTCCACAATATGAAACATGGCATATAAAGTCAATTTTTTAATGTAACAAGCAGTTTTGACTAATTTTTTCCTTTTCCTCTTTTTCTTTCTTTCTTCCCCTCTTTCCTTTTTTTTTTTAAATGATGAATGACTAGGAAGGGAAAGGACAGGATACAGGGGAAAACCTAGGCTATATAAAAATCTTTTATTTAAAAAGAAGTAGAACCAGAATGAAAACCTAGTTATCTGATTCAGATGTGAAAAGTTGTCAATCCTTTGGTGGCTCTAGTAAGAGTTAAATGTAAGTAACTGGAAGGAAAAAGAGGTTACAAGCTGCTTCCATTATACAACTCTATCATAACACATTATTAAAGCTGGAATGGGCATTAGAAGTCATCTAGTTCCAATAACTATATACAGAACAACATCTTTAGATATTGTTCTTTAGTTGATCCATTATCAGCAGGCTTGAATTCACTGTGATCTTTCTAAAGGAAAAGTAGTATTTGAATATGATTAGCAATGAACCATGGGTTGTGGTATAAATCTAAAGGAACATTTCACCTTCAGGATATAATGATTAGTAATAACGTTTTAGTATGCACAGAGTGTCAGACAGACAGCAGTATTTAAAACAAAATGCACAAATGACTCCACACAATCACCCCAAAAATTTCCCTCAAGAACAGTCCCTTCACATCCAGTTAACATAATGATGTCATATAGCCACTGGGAGCTTATAGGGAATGGCCCAACAGGTCCTGTTACAAAGGACCTAGATTAGAAGCTTCTAAGAAATGCAGATGAATCCCTGGAGCACTGAGGAGCTTGGGCTAGAATCCAGGATGCATTTCTATTTGTGTGGCAGCTCAAGGTCAAGACAATGAAGACATGTCTTGAATTGCGTTCTTTACAAGGCAGAATTTTCATAGTAGAACAAGAGATGACATGCTAAGTGGTTAGAAACCTGGCAAACCAATTTTGCTTAATAATGCTGTCATCAGAATACTGATGAAAAATGCTGTGACGTCTGAAAGTCTAGAGTTTCCACGGTTTAGAAATCACAAAAACATGATGCTATTACATTGACTTAATATAAGAACATAAGAATTTTTATCTGGAGCCAAACACATGATTAATTGAGTTCAATATGCTGCTGTAAGCAATACCCTTCCCCTTCCCAAGACCTGACTGTGCTCTCTCTTACCTTACCCTTAAGGGTAAGTCAAATCCCAGATTTTCTTAGTAGCAAATTTATCATTTAAAATGTACATTAGCATTGTTGATGGAGCTGTGAAGGGATCCAACCATTTCTGGAGTGCCATTTGGAACTATGTCCAAAGGGCTATAAAAGCATGCATTCTCTTTGATCCAGCAATACCACTACTAGGTCTATATCCCAAAGACATCAAGAAAAGGGAGAAAGGACTTATTTGCACAAAAATATTTATAGCAGATCTTTTAGTGATGGCTAAGAACTGGAAATCAAAGGGATGCCCATCAATTGAGGAATGGCTAAACAAGATGTGGTATATGATTGTAACAGAATATTATTGTGTTATAAGAAATATATACAAGCAGGCTGATTTCAGAAAAACCTGGAAGGAGGGCAGGTAGGTGGCACAATAGATAAAGCACAGTCCCTGGAGTCAGGAGGACCTGAGTTCAAATCCAGCCTCAGACACTTGACACTGACCAGCTGTGTGACCCTGCGCAAGTCACTTAACCCTATTGCTTAGCCCCCCAAAAAAAATCCTCAGAAAAACCTGGAAAGACTTACATGAACTGATGCAACATGAAGTGAGCAGAACCAGGACAATGTCATACATAGTAATAGCAATATTGTACAATGAACAATTGTGAATGAATGACTTAGCTATTCTCAGCAATACAATGATCCAAGACAATCCCAAACAACTCATGATGAAGCATGCTATCTGACTCCAGAGAAAGAACCGATATTGTTTGAATATGGACAGAAGCATGCTATTTTCACTTTTTCATTCTTTTTCATTTACTCGAGTCTTCTTGTACACAATAACTAATGTGGAAATGTTTTACATGATTGCACATATATAACCTGTATCTGCTTAATGTCTCAGGGAGAAGGGAGGGGAAAGAAGGAGGGAAGAATAGAATTTGGGACTTAAAACCTAAAAAAATATGTTTAAAAATTGCTTTAACATGTAATTGGGTTAAAAATAAAATAACTTAAAAAAAAAGACATGCATTAGGTTTAGAGACAAGATGGTGACATATAGGAAGCACTAGAGTCATGCTCTCCCAACATTCCTCTCCAAACAACCATAAAAAATGCCTCAAATTGAATTCTGGTACAGCAGAGCCAACAAAAGGTTGAGGTGAGGGGATATATCCAGTCCAAGATAGCCTAAGAGGTCAGAAACAGAGGTCTGTGACACTGGGGTGGAGGCTGGCCTAGAGCACAGATGGTGACAATATCAGCTGTGAGCCTTGAGGAAGACTGTAACAGCAGCAGCAGTAGCTTTGAGAGCTCTCAGCCCAGAAACAACAAAGTAACTGGAAAATTATAAAGAGAATACAGAGGACTCCTAGAATAGCAGTGGGTGCAGGACTAGCTGCTATTTGGCAGCTCCACTGCTCATAACGATTTCTGGGTCATAGTTCCATGGCAGAGAGGAGTGCTAGTGCTTGTGGTCACAAGGGATCGGGCCCCTACTTAGGTAAAGATAGACCAGGAGAGCAGTGACCACATCTCTACCTGGATCACACCACCTTGGAAGCTCCAAAAACTTACATACTCACAGAACTAGCTGTGAAAATAGCAGCATAAAAAAGCCTACAGCTTGGAACAGTTCTCCCCTCTGTCCCCCTCCCATAGCTTTAACATAAATAAACATGAACTTTAACATAAAGTTTTAACATAAAAAGAAGGGCAGCATAAAAAGCTAATATAGTAACAAAGAAGCTCAACACAAACCAAGAAGACAACAATGTGAAAACAGCAAAAGCCTTTGAGCAAAGTCTCGAAGAAAAATGCAGACTGGATACAAGCCCCGCCTTCAAAAAAAATTCATGAAAGAGCTTCAGAAAAAGCAAAAAAAAATTTTTAATCAAGTAAGAGTGGTAAGGAAAAATTGGGAAGAGAAATGAGAACAATTCAAGAAAATTGTGAAAAACAAATAAACACCTTGGCAAAAGAAGTGCAAAAAATACTGAAGAAAAGCATTCCTCATAAATTAGAATTGGGCAAGTGAAAGCTAATGACTCTGTAAGATACCAAGAAACAATAAAACAAAATCTAAAGAATTAAAAAATAGAAGAAAATGTAGGATATCTCATTAGAAAACCAACTCACCTGAAAAACAAATTGAGGAAAGATAATTCAAAAATGATTATACTACTTGAAAGCCTTGATCAAAAAAAGAGACTGGACATCATCTCTCAAGAAATTATAAAAGAAAACTGCCCATCAAATTGGCTAATATGACAGAAAAAGTAAAGTCACAAATGCTGGAGGGGATGTGGAAAAATAGACTATACTAATGAATTGTTGGTGGAGTTGTGAACTGAACCAATCATTCTAGAGAACAATTTGGAACTATGGCCAAAGGGCTATAAAACTGTGCATACCCTTTGGCCCAGCAATATTCCTACTAGGCTGTTATCCCAAAGAGATCAAAGGAAAAGAAAAATGACTTATATGTGCAAAAATATTAAAAGTAGCTTTTTTGTGGTTGCAAAGAACTGAAAACTGAAATGATATCTATTTGTTGTAGAATGTCTGAAAAAATGTGGTATATGATTGTGAATACTATTATACTACAAGAAATGACAAGGGGAATGGTTTCAGAAAACCTGGGAAAACTTATATGAGCTGATGCAAAGTGAACTGAGCAGAACCAAGACAACATTGTACACAGAAACAATAATATTGTAAGGCTGATCAACAGTGAAAGACTTAGCTACTCTGATTAAGAAAATGATCCAAGACAATTCCAAAGGACTCATGATGAAAAATGCTATCCCCTCCAGGTAGAGAAATGATGAACTCTTGCCTGCAGACTGAAGCATATTTTTTTTACCTACTTTATTTTGTCTTTTTTTTTTCAATATGGCTAATATGGAAATATTTTACATGACTTCACATGTATAATTGATAGCATATTGCTTGCCTTCTCAAGGTGGAATGGGGAGTGGTTGAGGGAGGTAGAGAATTCAGAACTCAAAATTTAAAAAAAAAATTAATATTAAGTAAAATATAATTTTTTTTTAAAAAGGACACAATAGGTACCTACTAGGCACCAGGTTTTCTGTGAGGTACTGAGGATACAAAGAGGAAGCAAAAATTCCTCTATATTTAAGGAGTTCATAATCTATTAAAGGAATGAGATGTATAAAAATAACTATAATATAACCTCTTATAATTTGGCTTCCAACCTTACCATTCTACCCAAACTGCTCTCTCCAAAGTTACTTAGGATCTTTTAGTTACCAAATCCTGTGGCCTTTTCTCAATCCTCTTTCTCTTTGACTTCTCTGTAGCCTTTGACCTTGTTGATCACTCATTCCTCCTTTGTGTTCTCTTCTATCTAGTTTTTTGAGACATTGCTCTTGCCTGGTTTTCTTCCTACTTATCCGATCACTCCTCTGTCTCCTTTGCATAATCTTCCACCAGATCATACCCTCTAACCTTAAGAGTCCCTCAGGGTTCTATCCTGGGCCTTCTCTTCTTCCTTTATACTACTTGACTTGGTGATCTTATCCGCTCCTATAGATTTAATTACTATCTTTTTGCTAATTATTCTCAAATCTACCTTTTCTGCCCCAGTCTCTCTGCTGACCCCCAATCTTTCATCTCCAAAAGGCATTTGGAGATGAGAGACTGGAGGCCTGGAGAGAGGTTTGTGATAATAGTAAACTTTATATTGTTTGATGTTATCGTTATAGTAATAGTACTCCATTATATATTCACTTAGGCTACCATTATAATGCCCATAAAGCATATAGGCAAAGACAGACAGGGTTGTACTTGTCCACTTTTATGGCCTATGCTAATTCTTTCAGTCATTTAACACTTTCATCTTCTGACTAGATATAACTCCTGACTGGCTGTAGTGGTTTCTGAGTCGTACCTCTCCAGCTACCTTAAATAGTTAATTTAACTAGATCCTCACCAGTTCTGGTTCCAATACAAAATTCCTCTTATCTGAGCCTCACCAAAGCCTGGTATTGACAAGTGACCCCAAGAACTTCTCTACCACATCTGGGTCTGAATAAGAATGCTCCCTCCTACATCTGGCACCACTTACTTGTTTTCCACCAAGTCCATTTTAGGGTATATAATTTCACTTTGTTGTTGTTCAGTCATACAGCTTTAATAACCTGCCCAGGGTCACACAACTAGTAAGTCCAAGGCCAGATTTGAACTCACGTAGATGAATCTTCCTGACCCCAGGCCCAGCTTAATTCTCTTGTTCTGTTTAACCAACTAATGTTAATTAGCTTTTTCAAAAGATAGAGCAAGCCCAGAAGTATAAACATTTCCCCTCAGCATCTGGGAGGACATTTCCCCCTATATGACCTCAGTCTCTAGGGAGAATGGTCTCAAATAACACAGTTTCTACATAGCATCAGTCCTACCAAGTTCACATCCAAATGCAGTACAGCATCTAGATAAAACCAAATCTCAGCTATCATTGGGCTGGGTCCTGAAAGTTACTCCTCATTCCTCCAACTCTCAAAGCTGTACTGGCAGGCTATAAAGTCGAGCATGGACCCTATTCCTGGACCTCCTGGTGACTGCTTCTTTAATCTTTCAAAGCTATCTCCCATCTCCTTCCCTTTTAGGTGACTCAACAACCAGAGAAATATTAGGAGAGCCATGGTGGAGAGATAAAGGTCTGAAGCCTCAGGCCTCTTCCCACAGAGGGCTTAGTCTTTATGCCCTCACTTGAACATGCCTTCAAGACCCAGCTCGAATTCTTCCTTCTCCACAGGAAGCCTTTCCCATTCCCTTTTAATTTTAATTACGTGCCACCTTCCTTGTTTATCCTATATATAGCTTGTTTGTACATATAGTTATTTGCGTGTTGTCTCCCCTGTTAGATTGTGAGCTCATCAAGAGTAAGGACTGCCTTTTGCTCTACTTTATATCCTCAGTGCTTAGCACAGTGCCTAGCACATTGAAGGTGCTTAATAAATGCTCAGGGCAGCTAGGTAGTACAGTGGAGAGAGTGCTGGGCCTGGAGTCAGGAAGACCTGAGTTCAAATCTGGCTTCAGACACTAGCTGTATGACCCTGGGCAAGTCACTTAACCCTGTTTGCCTCAGTTTCTCTAGCTATAAAATGAGCTGGAGAAGGAAATGGTAAACCACTCCAGTATCTTTGCCAAGAAAAGCCCAAAAGAGGTCATGAAGAGTTGGACATGACTGAAATAACTACAAATAAATGCTTATTGACTGACTAACCCATGGTCACACAATTAGTCAGTGTCAGCAACCGAATTCAAACCCAAGTATCCTCTGACTAGTCCTTTTTTTTTTTTTTACCATTTAATAAAACATTCTAGAATTTTGCCACAAAATAAAATCAGGCTTGCCGTGCTCTGCCTATAGTTTGTACAGTCCAAATCTTCAGTATTTTGATAAATGGGCTGTCACTGACTCTTTTCCAGTCCTGTGAAACTTCTTCCAATCTTCATTCTTTTTTCCAAGATCACAAATAAGGGCTCAACAATCACACTTACCAGTTCTTTTGATATGCTTTTCACTGAGGAAAATTAAGTGTTTTTTTTAATTCCTGGATAACTTAAAAAAATTTTTTTAAACAAAATATAACTTGTTTTAATCAGCCAAAATTCATCTTCTCTTCCTCCCACTTTAAGCCCCCATTCCACCAAGAACACAATACGAAACTCATTATAAATATACAGTTAATGAAAACAAATTTCCACATTAGTCATTGTCCAAAAAAAAAGATCATCTCATTCTGAATCCTTCACCTTGATATCTTGGGAGGTGGGTAGTATCTTTCATCATTAATCTTCTGGAATCTTGCTTAGTCATAATGCTGATACGTGTTCAGCAGTATAGTATTCCATTACATTTACATAATGGCATGTTCATCTATTCCTCAATTTATAGGCACCCACTCAGATTCCCATTCACCTCAAAAAGAGCTATAAATATTTTTTGTACATCCTTGGAGTTTGTTTTGCTTAGGACTAGTCCTTCTCTTAATCCATCCTTCCTCTAAGTCTCTTTCTCCCTTTTTCTCTTTTCCCCTCCTTTTCTCTTCTTGAGTAAAATGTATTTCTGCTTCCAACTGTGTTTGTATATATTCTTTCTTCTTTCGTCCAATTCACATGAAAATGAGATTCAAGTGCCAATTGCTCCTACTTTGTTTGTATGGATATCTACTTGTGCACACTGATTATGTTAGATAATGTTCCCTAACCTTTCTTTCCCTTCCCCTATAGTGTGTTCTTCTTCCCTGTTCTTTCTATTCTTTTCATAAGATTATCAAGACATAATAAGACTCGGTGTAATTAGACTCGCTTTATCAACTTGGATGATGATAGGGTTCATAGGGATATATCTATGTATATACATACATATATATGCATATATGCATTCTCCCCATATTTGAATGTAACCAGTTCATCCTTTTAAAGACCTTTATCACTGTGAATTCATTTGCTTTTTTATGAACTTCAAAATTCTATGCAGATTTAAGGCTTTTCATCAGAAATGCTTGGAAGTCTTCTATTTCATTAAAGATCCATTTACCCCCCTGAAATACTACTCAGTTTTGCTAGTTAAGTTAATCTTGACTCATATCTTTTGCTTTCTGGAACATCATATTCCAAATTCTCTATTTTTTTGTAGTGATAGCTACTAAATTTGGGTAATCCTGACTGTGGTTTGTTGGTACTTGAATTCTTTCTTTCTGGTTACTTGCAGTGGTTTTTCTTTGACCTGGAAATTCTAGATTTTGGGGGTTTGTGTGTGTGTGTGTGTGTGTGTGTGAGTTTTTTTTTCTTCAGGGATTGCCTAGTGGATTCTTTCTATTTCCATTTTGCCCTCTGGTTCTAAGAATTCTGGACAGTTTCTCTTATGATTTCTGGAAATATGATAAAGGCTTTTTTTGTGTTGGCAGTGGCATTCAGATTGTCCAATGATACTTAAATATTTTTTCCTCAATTTGTTTTCCAGGTCAATTGTTTTTGTTATGAAACACTTTACATTTCCTTTATTTTTATTTCAGCCTTTTGATTATGTTTTAATATTTTTTGTTTCCTCATGAAGTCATTGACTTCTATCTGGTCCATTCTATTTCCAGAAAGTTTGATGTTTGGACAATATTTTGTACCTCTTGTGCCAAGCTGTTCCAGCTCCTTCTGTCACTGCTTTTACTTCTTTTCCAATTTCTTTCCTCAAGTACTCTTATTCTATTTATTGAAACATTTTTATCTTTTTAAAAACTGTTGCTTTATCTCTCCCAGGAATTCTAGTTGAATTTATGCCCAAGCTGTTTTTTTTCTTCTGTTTTTTTTTCTTTTTTGTAGATGTTTTGGAGCCATTCTCTTCTATGTTTCTGTCTTGAGCATCCTTGCCACCATAATAGCTCATTAATGTATGGTCCTTTTTTTATTTGCCCATTCTTACTGCCAACTTCTTGACTTCAGAGTTGATGTTAGGACTGAACTCTGAGGCACTTAAAAAGGGAAAGTTTGAGCTAGTTTTCTTACTGCTTTTTGGGGGTATTGAGTGTTTTGTTTGCGATCTTAGGGATAAGCTGGGGACATTTGAACTTGATATCTAGCATACTAATGATTTATTTATATTTGAATAAATATCACTTATTTGAATAAAAGAACTATAATGCTATTTTTTTGTACTTTGTCTATGCAATAGATGAAACAGATGTTTCCTTGGGCAGATTACTCATCAATTATTATTAATTACTAGAAATAAAACAAATAAATACCCATTTCAAGTCCCAAATGAATTGGATTACAATATCTATAAATTTCCAGCAAGTAGCATGTGGGCCTATCAGAAACTCCTGGCAAAACCATGATATCTTGCTTATGTGGGCATCTGAGTCAGGAGAAAAAAACAGCAAGTTGTCTCCTTCTCCCCCACATCTTACACAAATCTTGTTTGCTGGAAAAATGTTCCTGAGAAAAATGCATCAGTTGGGAATTCCCCGAAACAAAAGGCAAATTGTGCTACCTTACTCGGATTCCGTGCTGTAGGTTTCCTTTGTTTGTTTGTTTAATTTTCAACTCATTACTGTTTTGCCAAGGCCTCCAACACAGATGGACTTTATTCCTGCAAAACTACCTGAGGCAAAACACCATCCAGAAACAAACAAGCATCCAGACCAGCTATAGATACTCCAAGGAACATTACTGTTAAGAACTCAAGAAGACTAAGAATAGGACCTTGCATGATAATATCCCCTGGCATGCATATATCAACACCCCTAGCCTTAGATATATATAATTATCTAACCAATCAAGGGGTGGTGCCTTTTTGTAGGGCTGTTCCTGTATTAGTGAGTTGTACAAATGTTGAATAACTCCTTCAACTGTTGCAAAAGCCAAAGAATGGTAGAAACAATAGCCGCTGGTATTTATGTAGCTCTTTATGTTTTGCAAAGTACTTTAATATAACGCCATTTTTATAGTCCTTTAAGACTGACAAGAATTTAAATGCATTCTCATTAGATGCTCACAACAACCATGTGAAGAAGTTACAATGGATATTTATGAGGAGATTGTGGGTGGACTACCTACCAAGAAGAAGCAAGCAATCAAGGATCATCAGCTGTCAGGCAGGGTATTATTACTCATAGGCATGCAAGTGTATGAACTCCCCCAGCCCTTCAGTCCCATGGCCAGCCATGGGTGGTGGCACAGGCATACAGAAGAATGCATGCCCCTATCAGGAGCACAGAGTTCTGGATCTCTACCCTTATGTCTTATTGTTGTTACTGGACAAATTGACAGAGGCCAAGGGGGAGAGGATTTTAGGGGCAGCTGGTGGCCTCAACTTCAACCTCTCCTTATTAATCAAAAGGACATTATGATTAGGAAAGTCTGTTAACCTAGTCTACCTGGATTAGAGTTTGCTAGGCTAATTATGGCCAGGAGATTCTTACGCTAATTGTCTAAATGAAACTGACTAGACAGGTTACTAAGTGAAAAAAGTGCCCAGTTACTTACACAGGTGATTCAGTCAATGACCAAACACGGAGTCAGTTCTGTCAGTTAGGCCTAGCAATGGACCGGTCATCACAGTATTATCCCTATTATACAGATTAAGAAACTTGAGAATTAATGAAGTCTTAACTTACCCGTGATCAAATAATACATGTCAGAGGCAAGATGGATTGGAGTCTCGGTTTCTTCTAACTCCAAGTCCAATGCTTTTTTTTTTCTCCATTGCCCCATATTGCCACTCTAGAAATGTTATTCTTGGCAAAAATTATCACTTCCTTTACTTTATGACTGTGGTGATTCTGTAGGGGATATTGTTAAAATAACAACGTTAAAGACTTTGAAAGAAATTCTGCTGGCTTGAAACGGCCCTAATGAGGATAATCACAGCTGATCTGTGATGAAATTCCTAGTTTCCCTCAAATCTTAACTCAAGCACCACCTCCTACATTAATTAGAATTTTGCTGATCCCTCCATGCTGACACTGCTTGCCCCCTTGCCCCTCAATCTTTTCTTGCATTTACTTTGTATATATTTTGCATTTGCTTATATGTTTCTAGTACCTATTGTTTCCCCCAATAGAATGTAAGCTCCTTGAGGTCAGGAAATGTTTTATTTTAGTCTTTATAGGGCAGCTTGATGGTGAAGTAGATATTATGCTGAACCTGGAGTAAGGAAGACCATTACTATGAGCCCTTTGCAAGTCATTTAGCCCTATTTGCCTCAGTTTCCTCATCTGAAAAAATGGAGATAATAACATCATTTTCCTCATAGGTTTGTATGAGGAAAAAAATGAGATAATATGTGTAAAGTATTTTGCAAGCCTTAAAGTGCTACAAAAATGCTAGCTATTTTATTATTATTATTCCCCTAATAATTAATACAGAAGTGTCATCAGACATGTGGCCAAGGCTACACGTAGCCCACAACACTCCTGGTGGCAAGCTGGGCCAAATTAAAATATAATTGGTAAATATTTAACAAAATAAATAAAAATATAATAAAACATATGTAATATTAACATGATTTTCTAAGTCAATATGTGGCCCATGGTGATCTTTACTTAGGGTTTAGTGACCATTGTTTCTATTTGAGTTTGACACCACTAACTTACCACAACTTCCTAACACATAAGAGGTACTTAATAAACTGATTGAATGAATGAATGATCTACCCATGTGGATGAAATACCAATGTCATAATAGCCCATCAGCACTTTGGCTGCAGGACCTAAATTATTGCAGAGAGCTATTATAATCCAAATCTGTAGCTTTTAATAAGAGAAACATGATAAATGTGAGTGAGGAATAGATGCAGACTATGTTCTTATTTGTCATATAAATTCTCAGTTAAGTCTAGATTGAGATGATGAAGTCAAGTCTTGAGATATCACCCCATTTAGCAAGAATGACTTCAGTTACTGAACATGGAGTGACATGTTGAGTGATAAGAAATTTGGCAAAGTCTTGTTGTTAACATTTTACAATTCATTTCAGAGTATCTTTCATAGTTTGTGTTGTTCTGTTAGCATGTCCAATAGCTTGAGGCTTTTGAGGTATGCTAGTGACAAACCAGATTTATCCTCAGATAAAATTCCTTTCCACAAATTGTTTGAAATCAACTCAGATAAAGGTTGACAACAAAAGATAGGATAATGTCTATCAAATACTAGGCTGCAAATAACTGGGACAGAGCTACTATTGTAGTAGAGATTTGAAAGTGAATCAAGAGCACTTTGGACCATTTTGAGAAGGTCAGGCCCTAGAAACATCCTATGACATCAGGATAGATTTTTGAGTAAGGTTTCTAGGTCACTCCCCATGGAAAAGAAGTATCATTGGAGAGTTGTGCTAAGTAATCTGGTATGTGCTCTATTCCCTTAAAGTTGTTCTGATTAATCTGAATCATTTCCAGACAACTAGATGTAATTTCAAGCCTATGTTTTCAGAAGAACAATCCTCAAATGAGCTGCATACAATGTGACCACTTGTGGTGAGAGTAATTTACTAAACCTCCTTTCCCTATAGGTTGAGCCAATTTTTCTTTTTCTTTTTTTATTTAATATTTTATCTTCCCCCAATTACTTTAAAAACAATTTTTAACATCCACTTAAAATTCTTTTGAGTTCCAAACTCTCTCCCTCCTTCTCTCCCCTCCCTTCCCACATTGAGAAGGCAAACAATTTTATATAGGTTATACATGTGCAGTCATGCAAAATGTATTTCCATGTTAGTCTTTTGTGAGAGAAAACAAAGACAAAAAAAACCCCAAGAAAAATAAAGAAAAATATGCTAAGATCTATATTCAGACCCCATCAATTTTTTCTCTGGATATGGATAGCATCTTTAATAATAAGTCCTTCAAAATTGTCTTGGATAGGGGGCAGCTAGGTGGCACAGTGGATAGAACACTGGCCCTGTAGTCAGGAGCATCTGAGTTCAAATCCCTCCTCAGACACATAACACTTACTAGCTGTGTGACTCTGGGCAAGTCATTTGACTCCAATTGCTTCATGAAACAAACAAAAAAATTTGTCTTGGACTGTTGTATTGCTGAGAATAGCCAAGTGATTCAGAGTTGATCACACAATATTATTGTTACTGAATACAGTGTTCTACTGCTTCTGCTCATTTCACTTTGCATCAGTTCATGTAAGTGTTTCCAGGTTTTTTTTTAAATAATATTTTATTTTTTTCACAATTACATGTTAAAACACTTTTCAACAATTAAAAAAAAAGTTTTCAGTTCCAGATTCTATCCCTCTGTGCCTCCCTCCCCTATGCCTTCCCTTGAGACAGTAAGCAATCTGATACAGGTTCACATGGGCAATCATATGAAACATTTCCACGTTAGCCATTTTGTACAGGAAGACTTTAACAAAAAGAAAAGAAAAGAAGAGGAAGAAAAAAACACTATGTTTCAGTCTGTATTCAGACAATTTCAGCTCTTTCTCTGGAGGCGGATAGCATTTTTCATCATGAATCCTTTGGGATTGTCTTGGATCACTGCACTACTGAGAATAGCTAAGTCATTCACAATTCTTCATCATACAACATTGCTGTTACTGTGTACAATGTTCTCCTGGTTCTGCTCACTTTGCTTTGCATCAGTTCATGTAAGTCTGTCCAGGTTTTTCTTTCTGGTTTTTCAGAAAGCATCCTGCTCATCATTTCTTATAGCACAGTAATATTCCATTACAATCATATACCATAACTTATTCAGCCACTCCCCAAATGACAGGCATCCCCTCAATTTCTGACTCTTTGTCACTACAAAAATTGCTGCTATAAATATTTTTTTTGTATAGATAGGTCCTTTCCCTTTTTTAAAATTTCATTGGGATACAGATCTAATAGTGGTATTGCTGGATCAAATGATATGCACAGTTTGCCCTTTGGCCATAGTTCCAAATTGCTTTCCAGAATGATTGGATCAGTACTTAGCTCTACCAATAGTGTATCAGTGTCCCAATTTTCCCACATCTCCTCCAACATTTATCATTTTCCTTTTCTGTCATATTAGCCAATCTGATACGTGTGAGGTGGTACATCAGAATTGTTTTAATTTGCAATTCTCTGATCAATAGGGATTTAGAGCATTTTTTTTAATGTAACTACAGATAGCTTTGATTTCTTCATCTGAAAACTACCTGGTCATATCCTTTGGCCGTTTATAAACTGAGGAATAGCTCTTATTTCTATAAATTTGACCTGATTATATATTTGAGAAATGAGGTCTTTATCAGAGAAATCTGCTGTAATTTTTTCATAGATATGATTACTATCTATTTCCCTCCATCTTATTTCCCCTTTCATTTTACCCTTTCTCTCCTTTCATCATGTCCATTCTCAAAAATGTTTTGCTTCTGACTTTTACCTCCCCCATCCGCCTTCATTCTTTCACATCCCCCCTTCCCTTATTCCCTTCCCTCCTATTTTCTTATAAGGAAAGATAGATTTCCATATTCAACTGAGTGAGTATTTTATTCCCTCTTAGAACCAGTTCTAATGAGAGTAAGGTTCATATACTTCCCACCACATTCTCCATCTTACCCTCCTCTGTAAAAGTTCTTTTTTGCCTCTTTTGTGTCAGATAATTTACCTTTCCCTTTCACCTTCTCCCAGTGCATTCCTCTTTCTCATCCTTTAATTTAATTTTTTTAGATAATTTTTCCATCATATTCAACCTGCATCTGTGTCTTCTGTCTACATATACTCCTTCTAACTGCCCTAATAATAAAAAAGTTTTTAGGAGTTACAAGTATCATGTTTCCCATATAGAAATGTAAACAGGTTAACCTTATTGAAACCTTTATGATTTCTCTTTCCTGTTTATCTTTTTATGCTTCTTTTGAGTCTTGAATTTGAAAGTCAAAATTTCTATTCAGCTCTGGTCTTTCCATCAGGAATGCTTGAAATTAAATTTTTCATTAAATTTATTTAAAATATTTCATTAACATCCATTTTTCCCTGAAGGATTATACTCATTTTTTCTGGATAGGTGATTCTAGGTTGTGATCCTAACTCTTTTGCCCTCTAGAATATCATACTCCAGGCCCTCCCATCCTTTAATGTAGAAGCTGCTAAATCTTGTGTTATTCTAACTGTGGTTCTATTTGAATTGTTTCTTTTTGGCTGTTTGCAATACTTTCTCTTTGACCTGGGAGTTCCAGAATTTAGCTATAATATTCTGGGAAGTTTTCATTTTGGGATCTCTTTCAGGAGGTAATCAGTGGATTCTTTCAATTTTTATTTTACCTTTTGGTTCTAGAATATCATGGCAGTTTTCCTTGATAATTTCTTGAAAGGTGATGTCTAGGCATTTTTTTTTTACCATGGCTTTCAAGTAGTCCAATAATTCTTAAATTATCTCTCCTGGATCTATTTTCCAGGTGTCAGTTTTTTTCAATGAGATATTTCACATTTCTTCTATTTCTTCATTCTTTTGATTTTGTTTGTTTCTTGATGTCTCATAAAGTCGTTAGCTTCCACTTGCCCAATTCTAATATTTTTTTTGGCCATGGGGTTAAGTGACTTGCCCAGGGTCACACAGCTAGTAAGTGTTATATGTCTGAGGCCGGATTTGTACTCAGGCCCTCCTGAATCCAGGGCCAGTGCTCTATCCTCTGTGCCGCCTAGCTGCCCCTCCAATTCTAATTTTCAAGGAATTATTTTCTTCAGTGAGTGTTTGTATCTCCTTTTCCACTTAGCCAATTCTACTTTTTGAGGAGTTGTTTTCTTCAGTGAATTTTGTAGCTCTTTTTCCATTAGGCCAATTTTGTTTTTTAAGGAGTTCTTCTCTTCACTAGATTTTTGTGCCTCTTTTACCATTTGGCCTGTTCTGTTTTTTAAGGTGTAATTTTCTTCAGTGTTTTTTTGTGCTTCCTTTACCAGGCCGTTGACTCTTTTTTCATTATTTTCTTGCGTCACTCTCATGTCTTTTCCAGTTTTTGCCTCTCCCAATCTTACTTGATTTTTAAAACCCTTTTTGAGTTCTTCCAGGAATTCTTTTTGGGCCTGAGACAAATTCACATTTTTTTTGGAGGCTTTGGATGTAGGAGTTTTGACTTTGCTGTCTTTTTCTGACTTTGTGTTTCGATCTTCCCTGTTACCATAGTAACTTTCTGTAGCCAGGATCTTTTCCTGCTCTTTGCTCATTTTCCAGCCTATTTATTGACTTTTAACTCTTTACCAAAGTGGGGCTCTACTTCTGGAGTGGAGGGAGCACTGTCCCAAGTTTCAGGTTCTTTATGCAGCTATTTTCAGAGATAATTCTGGGAACCTTTTCATGTGGCATGATCTAAGGAAAAGTGTGTTTACTACTCTCCTGGCCTTTGGTCTATACGCGATCACAAGCACTCTTTTCGGCTCTGGAACTGTGACCAGGGTCTCAGTTGCCCTATCATAGCAAGTTCTGGTGTGCTAGTGCTCCTCTTTGCTTTGGGACTAAGACCCAGGACTGCAACCCAGATCCATGTATGAGCAACGCAACAGAGTTCTGTCCCTAGTGCCAGCAAAGGGATCCCTGTAATCTTCTTCTATCCAAATGTCTGACCCCCTATAGGCTGAGAGGCCTAGAAACCACCACTGCTGCCACTGATTCAGTTGCCCTCAAAGCCTACTGCTAGTTTGCTAGGGTATGGCCTGCACTAGGCTGTACTTCACTCTCATCCTGGTGCAACAGACCTTTTATACCAACCTTCTAAGTTGTCTTGCACTGGAATATTGTTTCACTCTGTCATTTTGTGGGTTCTGCTACTCCAGCATTTGTTTTGATTTAAAGTTGTTTGGAGGTGTTATGTGAAGAGCTCAGGAGAGTCCCTGCCTTTTCTCCATTGTCTTGGCTCTACCTCTAATTTTTCTTTTTTAAAATTAAAATTTGGGGGGGTTACATTTTAAATTCTGAACTCTTTCTCTCCTTCCTTCCCCAACTCTGCACTAAAGGCCACTATCTGATGTAGATACGTAAAACTATACCACGCACATTTCTATCAGTTCCTTCTCTGGAGGTAGATAACATCTTCCTTCGCAGGTCTTTTATAGTTGATTTATGTATTTATCTTACTCAGAATAACTTAGTGGTTCACAATTGTTCTTTGAACAATATTACTGTTACTGTATCCAACTTTTTCCTTCGCTCTTCTCATTTTACTCTTCGTTATTTCATGCCAGTCTTTCCATGTTTTTCTAAAATCAACCAGTTTACTATTTCTTATAGCAAAGTAGTATTCCACCACAATCTTATACCACAACTTGTTTAGTCCTTCCCTAACTGATAGGCATCTCCTCAATTTTCAGTTCTTTGTCACCACAAAGAGAGTTGTCCACGTCAAAATAGGTCATTTTCTCCCTCTATCATTTTAGTTAATCTGATGGTTGTGAGATAATATCTCAAAGCTGTTTTAATTTGCATTTCTCTACTCAATGATTTAGACCATTTTTTCATATGACTATATATAATTTTGATTTCTTCATCAAAAAACTGCCTGTTCATGTACTTGACCATTTATTAATTGGGGAATTATTCATACTCTTATAATTTGAAAAAGTTTTTCATGTATTTGATATAAAACCTTTGCACAATATCTCTTCTTCCTCCCCTCCAATTTTCTGCTTTCCTTCTAATCATGGCTACATTGGTCTTATTTGTACCAACCCTTTTTAATTTAATGTAATCAAAATTATTCATTTTGTATTTTACAATGCTCTCCATCTCTTGTTTATTCATAAATTTTCCTCCTATGCATAGGTCTGATAGTTAATATGTCCCATGTTCTTCTGATTTCCTTAAGATAACTCCCTTTATTTCTAGGTCATATATCTATTTTGACCTTATCTTGGTAAATGTCGTAAGATATTGGTCTGTACTCAATTTCTGCCAGACTGTTTTCCCAACAATTTTTACGAAACAGTGAATTCTTATCCCAAAAGCTTCAATCTTTACATTTATCAACATAAGCTTGCTATAATCATTCACTATGTATTGTACATCTACTCTATTCCACTGATCCACCAATTCTATTTCTCAGCCAGTACCAGTTTTGATAATTACCACTTTGTAACACAGCTTAAGATCATACTGCTGAACCACCTTCCTTTACATTTTTTCATTAATTCCTCTGATATTCTTGATCTTTTGTTCTTCCAAATGAATTTTGTTATTTTTTCTAGCTCAAATAATTTTTTGATAATTTAATTAGGATGGCATTGAATAAGAAGATTAGTTTAGGTAGAATTGTCATTTTTGTCATATTCACTCAGCCCACCCATGAACAACTAATATTTTCCCAATTATTTAAATCTGATTTTATTTGTATAAAAGATGTTTTATAATTGTGTTCCTGTAGTTCTTGGCTTTGTCTTGGAAGGTGTACTCCCAGGTATTTTATGCTGCCTACAGCTGTTTTAAATGGGGTATCTCTTATTATCTCTTCTTACAGGATTTTGTTGGTGATATATAGAAATGCTGATGATCTATATGGGTTTATTTTACATCCTGCTATTTGCTAAAATTATTTTTCAACTAATTTTTTAGTTGAATCTCTAGGACTTTCCAAATATATCGTCATATCATCTGCAGAAAGAGATAGTTTTGTTACGTCATTGCCCATTCTGATTCCTTCTATTTCTTTTTCTTCCCATTGCTATTGCTAGCATTTCTAAAACATTATTGAATAATACTGGTGATAACAAGTATCCTTATTTCACTCCTGATCTCATTGGGAAGGCCTCTAGCTTGTCCCCATTACAGATAATGCTTGCTGATGGTTTTGGGTAGATGCTTCTTATCATTTTAAGGAAAATCCATTTATACCTATGCTTTCAAGTTTTTAATAGGAATGAGTGTTGTATTTTGTCAAAAGTTTTTTTTTTAGCATCTAACAATATAATTGTGATTTTTGTTACTTTTCTTATTGATATAATCAGTTATATTAGTAATTTTCCTTATGTTCAACCAGCACTGTGTTCCTGGTACTTGGACTCAAAATATAATCTTTGTGATATATTGTTATAGTCTCCTAGCTAGCTTTTTATTTAGGATTTTTGCATCCATATTCATTAATGAAATTGGTCTACAGTTTTTTCTCTGTTTTTGGTCTTCCTGGTTTAGGTATCAGAACCATATTTGTTTCATGAAATGAGTTTGATAAGACTTCTTTGCCTACTATTCCAAATAATTTATTTAATATTGGAATTAGTTGATCTTTAAATGTTTGTTAGAATTCACTTATAAATCCATCTGGTCCTGATTACTTTTTTCTTAGGAAGCTCATTGATGTTCTGTTCAATTTCTTTTTCTAAAACAAGTTTATTTAGATATTCTATTTCCTTTTCGGTTAATCTAAGCAGTTTATAGTTTTATTAATATTCTTTCATTTCATCTAAATTGTTATTTCTATTGATATGTAATTGGGCAAAATAACTCCTAATGATTGCTTTGATTTTATCTTCATTAGTGGTATATTCACTTTTTCATTTTTGATATTAGTGATTTGATTTCTTTTTAAAAATTATATTAAACAGTGGTTTATCCATTTTGTTGTTTTTTCATAAAACTAACTTCTAGTTTATTTATTAATTCAATAGTTTTCTTAGATTCAGTTATATTAATCTTGCCTTTAATTTGTAGGATTTTCAATTTAGTGTTTAATTAGAGATTTTTAACATTCTTTTTCTAATTTTTTAATTTGCATATCCATTTCATTGGTCTGCTCTTTCCCTACTTTATTGATATAAGCATCTAGAGATACAAAATTTCCTCTGCTTGCTGCTTTTGCTGCATTCCATAGGTTTTGGTATGTTGTCTCATTTGTATGAGATAATTGCTCCATTTTACATTTCCCTATCCAATTTTATTGTTTGGGATCATCCCATAATCAATTCAACTCTAATCCTTCTCTCTATGTATGCTCTTTCAAACTACCCAAGTAATGATAACATTTTTGAGAATTACAGATAATGTTTTCCCATATAAGAAGTAAACAATTTGACCTTAATTAAGTTTCTTATAATTAGTTTTTAGTGTTTACCATCTTACGTTTCTCTTGATTCCTGTAGGTAAAATTTTCCATTCAGTTCTGCTCTTTTCCTCAGGAATACCTGAAAGTCATTTAATTCATTACACATACATTCCTCTCCCCCCTCCCCCCGCCCCCCCATGCATGATGGCACTTAGCTTCCCTGGGTGTTTTCTTGGTTGCAAACCCAGCTCCTTTGTTCTTTGAAATGTAATGCTCCATGCCCTTTGGTCTTTTAATGTGGAAGCTGCTAAATTTTGTGTTATCCTGACTGTAGCTCCACAGTATGTAAATTATTGGGGGGGTTTCCCCCTAGTTGCTTTTAGTATTTTTCCCTTGGCTGGGAGCTTCAAAATTTAACTAATAATATTCCCATGAGTTTTCATCTTGGGATCTCTTTCAGATTGTAATTGGTATACTTTTTAAATGTCTATTTTACCATGTAGTTCTAAAACTACAGAGCAATTTTCCTTAAAATTTTTTGAAGTATAGTGTCTAGACTCTATTTTTTTAGATTTTTAAAAAAAAATTATAACTTTCAGATAGCCCAACAATTCTTATATTGTCTCTCCTTGATCTGTTTTTCAGGTCAGTTGTTTTTCTAATAAGATGTTTGACATTCTCTTCTATTTTTTAATTCTTTGTATTTTGTTTTATTATTTCTTAGTGTCTTATAAAGTCATTAGCTTCTCCTTTTCCAATTCTCATTTTTAAGGAGCTTTTTTCTGTAAGTTTTTGGATCTCTTTTTCTAATTAGTTGACTTTTAAAATAATTTTCTTTATTTTTTTGCATCACTATTTTCACTTATTTTTCTTCAATATCTCTTTACTTGATTTTTAAAATGCTTTTAAAGCTCAAGAACTCTTTTTGGGCTTGTGACCATTTTATATTTTTCTTTGTAGTAGAAGTAGCTGTTTTAACTTCACTATCTTCTTCTGAGTTTGAACCCAGGTCTTCTCTATCACCATAGTAGCTATCTATGGTCAGTTTCTCTCTTTTTTGCTTACCAATTGTTTTTTTTTTTAGCAGCTCATTTCTTGGCTGTTAAATTTGCATTAAAGCCAGGATCTAGTTCTGAGGTGCAGGGGAATAATGTCTCAGGATTCAGGTTTTTCATGCTGTTGTTTTCTAAACTCTATCTGTGGGGCTGACTTCAGGTACTCCTCTCCCCTCCTGTGTCTCAACCAGGGCCCCCAGCAATACTGTCACCACAAATGGTCTTACTTCTTGTGGTTTCTCCTGCTGCTGCAAGCTTCAACTCATCCTTCTGTCCTGGAACTGAAACCAGGGACTCTGCCTTACTGAGAGTGCCCACAGCCAAGACAGCCCCTGCCCCCTTGTCTCAGTACCGCTCCTCACCCACAGCCACAGCATGGACCATCATCTAGTCAGGACACCTGGACCCTCAAATTTAGCACTAGCCTTTAATCTTCCCCTGATCATACTGTCTATGGGGTAAAAGTTCCTGAAGCTGAGGCTGCTACCCAATGTGGCTGCCCCCAGGATTTGTTTTTTGTTGATTCCATGTTATTTGCCTGGAGGTGTCTGTATTTCAATCAGGCCAGACTACCACCTGGTGAGGTCGGGTTTTTTTTTTTAACATCCTCCCAAGTTGTCTTAAGCTGGACAACTGCTTTACTCTGACTTTTAATTATTTCTGCCACTGAAAATTAAATTTGTTATTTTAAGTTGTTTGTGGGAAAATTTGGGTAATTTTCCTGCCTTATTCTGCCACCTTCCCAGAATCCTCCCCTTTGAGCTAATGTTTCATTAAAAGATATTGAGATTGTCTTCAAAATTTAAATGGTTTAGGGGACTAAGAATTAAGCCACTTATTTTACCTTCCCAGTTGCCTTGTTACAAGGATAGGATGTCTTCCTCTGACCATAGGTGAGCAGCATGAAGAAAACTGTGCCCACCTGAATCAATGCTTTATTCTGGATAAACATTCCTTCCCTATTCTGTGTGTCCTTCTCCTGCTATGGCTAAGTAAACCCCCATTTGTTAACTGTTGGATGGATTACAAGTGTCATTTCATTCAAATTTTGATTCTAAAAGGTACAAAAAAAATTGTTGTAGGGAAAAGAAAAAAAAACTGAGAGCAGCTGTAAGTTGAGGCCTGATTAGTTTGTATTGACTGTCCTTTTCTGACACTTCATTATTCAAGGATATTTATTAATTCATTCTGGGGTCTAGTCTCTGTGACTGGGCTTAGCAAATTTAAGTAATTTGAAAAAATTCTTTCATTTTCAAGTTTTAAGCTTTATTCTGTCTCCATCCCAAACTCCACCGGAGTCACTCACTGTTACTCTCTAGCACATCTGTGGATGTAGAATTGTGTAGAGGACAGAGCTTTGGCAGCAGAGGCAGGAGAGGCCAGATCTCCACTGGGACAGCGTTGTTGAGGACATTCTTTTACAGGTATAGGGTGGAATAGATGGAAACTGAGGTCCCTTCTCACTTTGAAATTCTTTGAGACCTAGGTTTAAACTGCACCTCTGACATAGACTGGTTGTGTAACCATGGACAAATCTTTCTGAGACTCAGTTTCTTACAGGTAAAATGGGTAAAATTATAACTGCTATACCTACCTCATAAGGTTTTTTGAGTGGCTCAACTGAGAAAACATACCAGGCTATATCTATCTATCTATCTATCTATCTATCTATCTATCTATCTATCTATCTGTCTGTCTGTCTGTCTGTCTGTCTGTCTGTCTGTCTATCTATCTATCTATCTATCCACACACAGACACACATATATACATACATACATATATATGGCAGTTCTTATTTATATTAGGTTATTATGCTTCTTTTTAATGATATCTTTATCATGACATCAACAGAAAACTCACAGAAAGTTTTTAAGGAATCCTACGTGATTTTGATACATTTAGTTTCTGAGCAAAGAAAGGAAATACCAAATTGGAATTTCTTGGATTAAGGAAACTGCTGTTGTTATCTTATCCAAAATAATGTGCATATATTTCATGAAATACTCATTTCAAAAACAAAGCAACAGCACAAGCCTTTCTGGAGCGATTCAGTTTCCATATTTTGCTTCCTGAGGAGGCAACTACTGATGAGTTACATTTCCTATTGGCAAAAGATGTTTTGTACAATAGAACTCATCAGTATGAGGAACTTTTCAAAAATTTTAAGCAGTAATTGACTTCTGAATCTGTGCTAGCATAGGACAAGAAACACATGCTAGCACAATGTCTGGCACCTAAAGAAGTCATGCTTCTTTTATTTGGTTATAGCCTATATTCTACAATAAATAATAGGTTATTAAGAATAGTTTTTATGCTTTCTGCCTTTGTCTTAAGTTTCTATGTCCTTTCTGTCCTTTTAAAAGTTACTTTCTATAATAAAAGTACCTAATTGTATTCAGTTTATATTACATGAAAAGGACTGGAGGGAGCAACTATTATAATCTCTGATAATAGGTCTTAAAGTTAGAAGGGACCTTACAGGTTGTTTAGTCCAACCCTCTGCTTTTCTAGATATGCAAACTGAGGGCCAAAGAAATTAAGCAACTTGTCCAAGGGCACAGCTGAATTGAGGTATGAAAACAGGTGCTCAGGATCCAAATCCAACATTCTTTACATTGTAC
This sequence comes from Phascolarctos cinereus, assembly GCF_003287225.1. Classification (NCBI taxonomy): domain Eukaryota; kingdom Metazoa; phylum Chordata; class Mammalia; order Diprotodontia; family Phascolarctidae; genus Phascolarctos; species Phascolarctos cinereus. Next base: position 285,246,434 of record NW_027555847.1, on the reverse strand, counting down.
CATATTGTCTCTTAACATGCCTTTACAATTCATTGTGCCATTAAATGTTTTTTTTAATTGTTCACTTGTTTTAGTCATATCTGACTCTGTGACCCCATTGGGGGTTTTCTTGGGAAAGATAATGGAGTGGTTTGCCATTTCCCTCTCCAGCTTATTTTACAGATGAGGAATGTGTGGCAAATAGAATTAAGTGACTTGCCCAAGGTCACACAGCTAGTGTCTGAAGCAGGATCTGAACTCAGGTCCTCCCTACTCTGGTCCTGGCACTCTATCTACTATACCACTCAGCTGTCCCATGCTGTAAAATAGCCATTGCTATTCAAGTCTTTGTATTCTTTCATTATTTACAGGTGATTACTATGCTTCTAATATTTGAGTACAATATCTTACTCTCATTGTCAGATAGTTTTGGTACTTAATAGAAGTTTATTTAACATTATTGAATAAATATTAAGTTACTTCTCTTATTATTCTCCTACTTCTTAGAGATGTCAACATGAAATAAAGATTACCAAACCTTTGACCCAGCAATAGCAATTCTTGGGCTGTATCCCAAATAGATCATAAAAATGAGAAAAGGACCTACATATTCAAAAATATTTATAGCAGCTCTTTTTGTGGTGGCAAAGAAATTGAGGGGATGCCCATCAATTGGGGAATGGCTGAACAAGTTGTGGTATGTGAATGTTTGTTTGTTTGTTTGTTTTGCTTTTTGGTGAGGTAATCAGAGTTAAGTGACTTGCCCAGGGTCACACAGCTAGTAAAGGTCAAGTGTCTGAAGCTGGATTTGAACTCAGGTCCTCCTGACTCCCAGGCCAGAGCTTTATCCAGTGAGCCATCTAGCTGCCACTGTGATATATGAATGTAATGGAATATTAGTGTGCTATAAGAAATGATGAGCAGGTCGACTTCAGAAAAACCTGGAAAGACTTATATGGATGATGCTGAGTGAAGTGAGCAGAGCCAGGAGAACATTGTACACAGTAACAGCCACATTGTATGATGACTAACTTTGATAGACTTAGGTCTTCTAAGCAATGCAAGGATCTAAGACATCTCCAAAAGTCTCATGATGGAAAGTGCTATTCACATCCAGAGAAAGAACTATGGGGTTTGAATGCAGATTGAAGCATACTATTTGCTCTTTTTTTCCCCTCTGTTTTGTTTTGTTTCTTCTTTCTTGTGGTCCCTCCTATTGGTTCTAATTCATCCTTACATCATGACTACTGTGAAAATATGTTTAATAGGAGTATATATGTAGAGCCTACATCAGATTGCTTGCAGTCTTGGGGAGAGGAGGCAGGGAGGGAGAGAAAATTTAAAACTCAAAAGCTTGTGGAAATGATTGTCGAAAACTAAAAATAATTAATTAAAAAAAAAGATTACCAAAGTATCAAAAACCAGGATCTTTAATGGAGTCAAGGGAATTGCAATTTGGGGTCATCACGCAGCACAGAAGTCCTGGAGTACCCAAGGTGGAGTCCTGGAGTGTCCAAAGGGTGGAAGGGAGGGGGCAGGGTTGAATACATTGCATTAGGGAGGGATTTTCATGGAAGGCATAACCTCAAGAAGCTTTTAGGTAAGCTGTTTTGTATAACAACTGAAAGTCCATAGAGAAAGGTAGGAAGGCTCAGAAATGGTAACAACTGGTCAGAAGATGGGCTCCTATTTTTTTCTCTTTCCTTTTTTTTTTTAAACTGGTTTTGATTGTCCTCAGGCAATTTGTAGGTCTGGGATCAGTTGCATTCAACATTTTCCCCCTCTTGGTCAAGACAGTTCCTTTGATGTACAAGGGAAGCATTAAGGAGTTTGATGTATTACTTAACTTAGGTCCTGAAGGCAGAGGATGGTGGACAGGCTAATATGAACTTCAAGTCATGAGTTTCCTTTTCCTTCCCACTATTCCTGTACAAGCCATAGGGAGATTAGGTGATATCTGGAAAATCTATCTTTCAGGAAATTAAAATTCTATTGTACATGGTCACAGTGCCTTTGAAAGAATAAGAATGTATGAGTTCTGTCTGGCATTTGGCACTTTTTATTTTCCATGATAATACTTGAATGATTTAGCAACACTGTTACTGTTATGTAAACTTAATTAAAAAAAAAGCATATTGTGTCATCTATATGACAATGAATGGCAGCAAAATATATACAGTTTCTCAGGGTGGTAAATTTATAACCAAATTCTCAAAAGGGAACAGATGACTCTAGGTTTTTGCTTATATGTATATGTGAAAAATTGAATCCCACCATCTAACACTGTACCTTACATGTGTTTCATTTTAAGTTATTGCAAGGTACTCAATGAAGAACTTACTGACCTATGCTGTCAGCAACATAGGCATGCAGCATTACTGAGTTAATTAACGTAATAATGATGAAAATGCAGTTTGCCTAAAAATATCATAAGGGTGACATACTAAGCTGTAAAAAAAAGAACAAAAGCTAAAAACAGATCACAAGTTACCAAAGTTTGTAAACCTGGCAATGAAACAATAAATGTTAGAGTGCTATAGAAATGAGAGCTATTATTAGATAACTGTCTTTATCTATTCCTTCAGAGACCTGATAATAACATAGGTAATAATCTACTAGACTAGGAAATAGCCAATTGATTTGATAATGTAATCTCTGTGCAGGTATCACTGAGCACTAATGGGTCCCTAGGTTACTCTGTAAACCCATACATGTAAACAACATGTGTGCAATCTAATAGGCTCTCTCTTCTATAAACAATACCTCAAGGTGAAGAATCAATTCCAATTGTGAGACTATTGAGGGACCATATATCAACCAATTAATGAATATTTATTAAGTGTTCACTACGTGCCAGACACTTAGGAGTAATGGTAGTTATTTTTGGTCAGGGGACATTTTTGTTGACCGTACAAACACTGTATAAAGGTATCCATTTTCACTCCACCTACATCCTGTCTGATACATATTAACCCAACCACGATCAGTACAGTGCCCCATCTGAATGTACCACTAACACAAACGTTCTCCCATTTACTTTTCTGCCTGCAGAAAACCAGCTGACAACCCATTTGGATTTATTTGAGCAATTACATTTGGGATTTATTTAGAGGTTTTGGTTTAAAAGTAAGTGAATACAACTGTTGTACTGATTTGGAACATGTAGTCTGCTGAATTAGTGACCAGTAATAAATAGCTGGGATGCTATGGCTTCTTGCAAGCCTGAATCCCAACAGAGTTAGCAGACACAGGTTCAGTTGTGTTTACAAAGGCCATTTATGAGCATGATTCTGTTTACAAATTCACATCCTCACCATCTGCAGATTATTTTCTCCATTCAAGAACTTTATCAGATTTTGGCTGCTTGCTCCTTTACTGAAAACTGAAAAAAAAAATATTGACTTCTCCAAATGGAAACACTGCAGGATGCCTCTGGCCCAGGTTATGCTAAACTCATAGCATAAACATGTAGTGGTGGCTACTACCCATCTCTGGTAGGCAGTCACTTTGGAAGTCCCTCATTATATAGATAAGGAAACCAAGATCCAGAAAGGTTACATTCATAGCAAGTGGAAGATCCAAGACTTGAATTACATCAAATGACTCTAAATTCACCAGGAAAGTGGAGGGCTATTTCCACTAAGCCACACTACCTCACTGGCATTATTGACTATAAAAAAGGGAAAAATTTATGCGTACAAAATTATTCTTAGCAATACTTGCTACATCTAGAAAAACAATTTGTACAATTATGTGGGGATGACTGAATAAAGAATTTAATTAAATATTATTATGTCATAAGAAGCTCTCAATAGGAAAAATTCAACAAAATGTAGAAAGATAAATGAGGTGATATATAGTGAGGAAAAAGAACAAAAACAAGGTAGATTACAAATGTATAAGCAGAGACAAAATTAATGGCAGTATAATTCACAATATTTATGACTTCATTATTCCTTTGATAAAGTAATTTTTTTGGGAGGGTGAGGCATTTGGGGTTAAGTGACTTGCCCAGGGTCACATGGCTAGTACATGTGAAGTGTCTGAGGCCGGATCTAAACTCAGGTCCTCCTGATTCCAAGGATGAAGCTCTATCCACTGCGTCCCCTAGCTGCCCCAACAAAGTAATTTTTAACATTTTAAACAAAAAGTAAATAACAGAGTACACAATTACATGCATAATTATGACATTTTTGTTTATACTTTTTGTATTTTCTTCTTTTTATTCTTATTATAATCTTTGAAAACTTGCACTTATTAATGAAAGCTAAAATAAAATTTATGGTATGAAAGTTACTCAAATTTCCATCCTCAACTCTTTTTTCCTTCCAATTATAATACTTCCACTCCCCCCCCAAAAAAAACCTTCAAAGACATCTTCATCCTTCTCATAGGACTTTCTCAACCACACCACTGAAAGCTCTTTACCCTGCAAGCTCACTCCTTTCTTAAACTACTTCTCACCCTGAAAGTACTCTCTGCCCCTGAGGCCCCACAGTCTGAACATCCAGGTCTTCCCACAACCTCCAGTTTAAGGTAGAGGACCATTCCAAAAGTGCTTTGATCCCCTGCCCCTTAAGTTACACTGGTGTACTCATAGCCACAGAGTTTTTTCTCTCATGTCCCCTCCCCACCTTTTCAGCTCCTTTTATGTATTGTCTTCTCTTATAAGAAGTAAGCTACTTGAGGGCAGGGACCATCCTTCTTTCTGCTTCTGTTTGTATTTCCAGCCCTTAGCACAGTGCCTTGCACATAGTAAGTGCTTAATAAATGCTCATTTCCTGAACACTGCTCCACTGTTCATTGCCTACAGAATGATATCATTTTCATGGCCCTTTACATCTGGCCCCAACCTACTTTTTTTTTATGTTTATCCTTCATAACTTTTCTTCATATAACCTACACTGCACTCAAATAAGATTATTCAATACCTTCTCTACACTTTCCTATGTTTGCACTTTTGATCACAGTTCCCTCTTCCTTTTCTCTTTTCCTGGCCATATCTATCTATGGAAATTCTATCCATCCAGTTCCAATTCAAATGCTACTTCCTCCAATTAAATCATTCCTTTTTTTAGTCTAACTCTACTTCCACAGCAAACCTGGAGTAGTTTCCTGAAAATCAAACAGACCTGTGATGCTGAATGCTTCACACGTGGAGATAAACATGGCTTATGATTGTCTAAAGGACCTCTGAACTTATAAACTAGAATTATGGAGAGCCTTTGGAGAAAGTGAGAGATAAAGGAGTTTGAGATGGATGGGCAAAATAGGCAAGGGATGAACTTTGAAATGGCCTACAGTAGATTTCCCTAGAGCTGCAGATAGGTGAGAAAAACAACCCCTCAACATGTCTCTTGACTTCCAGTGCCTGCAACCCTAGAGAATGCTAAGACACAATTTCCCTATGGGCTCATTTTTCCTTTACCTGAACTGAAACCCCAGTTATCTTGCTCCCAGGTGAAAATTTCATCTACTCTTTTGAATTCTTTTTTCTTCTCTAACCTGTGTAACAGCCCTAATTTCTATTTATTGTTTGTTTTGGATAAATAGACTGAGACTATTTTGTGAGTAACCAGCATTTGGTGGAAGGGAGCTAAAATAGCTGTGAATATGCTACTGCCTTCTCCTTTGCAGACCAAGGAGATTGGCATTTATCTTAAACCCCAAAAGAATCATACACCAAAATTACCAACATTCAATTTGTGATTGAATTTTTGGCCAATATTTGTCTTGTAGATGTGGAAGTGAAAGAGTGAGCATTCAACCCTCCTCTTGCTCCCCTAAAAGGTAGAAACTGCAATTTCTCCTTCAATTTAGGTGGGTCAGATCCCAGATCTGTACCCTCTATCTGTGCCACATGTAGGCCAGTACTTTATATCACTGATATTTTATTTATAATATATTATATTTATGTTATTTACCATATACATTTAACTTACAGTTGGAAATGATCATTTCCTCTCATATGCTTCTGTAGAATTTTTTACTTCTATCTTTTATCAAATTCTATCCTGTACTACAGATTTGGGTTTCTATTCTTTAGCTCCCTACTGGATTTCAAGGTCCTTGAGGAAAGATATTCTGTGATATTAATCTTTGTGTCAGCCAGAGCATTTAGCATATGTTGGGCACATAATAAGCAATAAATGTTGAATATATGAATTAAATAAAATTTAGAATTAGTTAAGTTCACTGAAAACAAACGATGTCTGCTTCACAATTATTATAAGGCTAAGTTATATCACTTTATTTTTTAAAACACTATAGTTGAAAATAACAATAAAATGAATAAGGAATCACCATTATAGTTCTTACTTTTTCTCCAAGTGGTGGTATAGAAATGGATCACTCATCAGATAGAGTTTTGTTATATCAGTTGTATCTAAACTTTTTTTAAATCATAGATCCTATCAAAAAATTGTGAGGATGAAACTCCAATGTGCATATTTATTTATAAATTATATCTACCTGCTACTTACTGTACTAATATATTATAAAATAATATAAAAATAGACATTAAAAAGGATAGAATGAGTCATTCAGGATAAGTATAGATGCATTGTGATCTCCACAGCAGATCTCTGTACATTACTGTTCATATCAAACTCACTCCTCTTCCAAACTTTTCTATCCCTCTCCAGAGTACCACCATGCTTCCAGTCACTTAGTTTCACATCCTCAGTGTCATCCTCAACTCCTCCTTTCACTCACTTCACAAGAAGTTGTCAAATCTTGTAATTTCTATTTCTCCTCCAACACCTGCCACCCTGGTTGAAGTGCTTATCACCTATTGCAATAGCATCCCATTTAGTCTTCCAACCTCAGGTTTCTTTCTAATACAACCCATTAATTAACTTCCACAAAGCCTGAGTTTCCTAAATTGATTTTCCTAAAGAAGAGTTCTGACCATGTCATCCCACTGCTTGAAACTGTTGATTCCTTATTGACTATAAGATCAATTATAAGCTCCTCCATTTGGTACCAACAGGTAGCCAGAATAACTGGCTGTTATTCTAAGTGACTGGTAGGCTTCAAACAGCTCAGAGCAGCCATTACCTATAAAAAGCAGCTGGTCACATTTTACTGGGCACTAACTTCTACTAAAGGGATGATACAGGGTCATACAATCGTCCTTTATCCAGAGTTCCCTATTATGGGTTAAGCAATGCTAAATAGTTCCTCTAATAAGATGGGGTAGAACACAGGAGGCTTATGTTGCTAACTGGAAATGGTACATTAAAAAATCAGGCCTGCCTACGTCCCTCTAGTTTATTTGTAATAAAAGAATTAAATTCAATTCTTTTAAGGAATGACTTTTCTCTGTCCTTTCAGCATCTCTCTAGCCATGGTAGGTAACTCTGAATAACAGTTAATTCAGTCTCTTCACAGACTCCACATAAAATGACAATTTCCACTCTCAGTCTCTTCTCAGTCGACAATTAAAATTGATTTTCCTTATAGATGACAGTTGAAACCTTTTGTCTTCTTAGTAATTCCTCATAGTAATTATTAAACTGTCACTGTTCAAGAATCTATTGCCCCATAACTATAGTATCTCTAGTCTGTCAGGGATAAGCTATTAAAGCTGGTATTGAATTTCTTCTTATATCTACATTTTTTTTTCAGTCCTTAAATATCACTTGGGGGCACATTCAAATCCCACTCATACTTGATAAAAAGTTAAATATCCAAGGAATGATAGATACTTCTGCCAAATTTGTCAACATGCAGAGATATTTTAAGAACTGGTTTTTGTTATATATTCTCAAAGAACAGGTTCAGGATTCTAGATTACCACTGAGCACAAACCAAAGTTTTCTCAAGTCTTATATAGTTCCAATTATATCAGAGAAAAAAAGAAGATACAATTAAGATTGACATTTCAAAGATATGCTTGTATAATTTATAGTAGACTAATGGAGAGGAAGGAGGTTTACATATCAAAAGATAACAGAAGAAGAAAAACTACATCAGATCAAGCTGCAAATTGATCAACAAACTGAGATTTATAAGTGGAAAATGGTTATCCAAAAACTGAGCCAGAAGTCCTTTGTCTCTAATCAGTTAATTAAAAATAACTGGACTAAAAATCTTCAAAAGTCTCAGCTAAAATACACGCTGTAAGGAAAGCCTCAGCTAGCCACATGATTTTCTTTACAAGTTAAATGGCTGTGCAGGAGTCAAATGAAAAGAAAATTTAAAACTCTTACTTCGGAGGGAATTGTGGGGAGATGGCAGAATAAGGCAGAACAATACTTGGCTTTCACAAATCCCCCCACCCCCACACCAAATAATAATGCCTCAAAGTAAACTTTAGAGCAGCAGAAATAATTAAAAGTCATGGTAAAGCAGTCATCTAGCCTAAGACACTAGGGAGGATATTAGAAAAGATCTGACCTCTCAGGGTGGTGGTGTAGCCTGACCGAAGTGAAGATACCTCTGGGCAGATATCAAGTCAACAGGCAGCAAGCTCTGGGGACAGGTGTATCTGGGAAGCTTTCACCCTGCAGATGTGTGAGGGGTTCAGTGGCTGATCAGAGGAAGATTGTGGGGGCCCTCTGCTGGCGCTGGAGGTGGGGCCTAGGCACGGACCAGACAGGAGGCTGTGGCTGCAGGTGAGGGGGAGGGAGCATACATTGGTGAGTGTATCACAGAAGAGGAGGGACCAAATCCCTGGTTTTAGTTCCAGGGCAGAGGTACAAGCTGACACAAGCCATCTGAGGGACTGCAGGGAGCAAGAGCATTTTCTGTGGTGGTGGTGCTGGGGACTCTGGTCAAGGCTAAGGGGCAGAGACAAGTACCTGAGGTCACTTACAGGCCAAGGTGTGAACTGGAGGAGCAGTGACCACACCTTGCCTTGGATTACAGAATATTGGAAGAACCAAGAGGTCAAAGGCCCCGGATAGAGCTTCAAAAACAGCAGCTCAAGAAACATGAACCCTGAGACATTATCTGCCACACTCTGAGAGCTGAGCCTGACTCTAACATAAAGTTAACAGCCAAGAAATAGACTGTTAAAATAAGTAAAAAAGGGGCAGCTAGGTGGCACAATGAATAAAGCACCAGCTCTGAAGTCAGGAGGGCCTGAGTTCAAATCCAGCCTCTGATCAAACACTTGACACTTAGTAGCTGTGTGACCCTGGGCAAGTCACTTAACCCCAATTGCCTAAAAAATAAAAAATAAAATAAAATAAAATAAGTAAAAAACAGTGAAAGAACCTGACCATAGATAGTTAGTTAACTGTGGTGATAGAAAAGATCAGAGTTCAAACTCGGGAGAAGACAAAATAGCTTCTTGTAAAGCTTCAAAGAAAATGTAAAGATGGCCTTGGTGCAGCTATAATCAGCCCTAGTACCATGAAAGCTATAAAGGACCTTTCTCCTATTAAAGGGTTACAGGGTTCTACTACCAGCTCTTGTTTTCTGTAACTGGAATCATGGCGCCTGCTCTTCCAGTCACAGGTGTGGCTGCCAGCAGTGCTGCCCTTTGCCCTTTGTGTACTGCTTAAGTGTGCTGAAGGGATCCAGAAACCAAGCTTACAAAATACCTTCAGTATCCTCAAAAAAGGGGATAGGATAAAGATGTAAAAGTTTAAAAATTTTACTAGAGTAGTAAACTTTACTTTGAGAAAGCAACAAGATTAGACTATTTTCTCTAAGAATTAAGATATCTATCTATCCATCCATCCATCCATCCATCCATCCATCCATCTATCTATCCAATTGGCTTCCAAATATTTCTAATGGGATATACAGGCTTTGAGAACATTTTAGTAATAATTGGATTAAGGATTTTACATGTAAAATTGCATTAATAATTTTAAAGAAAATTTTAAATCATGTTTTTTTTTTCTCCTGCTTTGGAGCCTCTGGTAATATTAAGAAACAGAAGGGCTCATTTTATAAGTCAGGCCCTCATGGATTCTCATTAAGATTCTTCCTTCAACTTGTAGATGGTATGGTCCATGTTATGTTCAAATAAAGATAAGAAAGAGCAAGTAATATGTACAAACAGAAATTCTTTGAAGTTTCAGGTGAATTATAGTTTTCTAATTTGATATTCCTCTGTAGCTCTGTTGTTAATAGGAGTCGTTCCATAAGGTTTGAGCTGGTTTTCACCACATGAACTAGTTACTAGAAAACAAAATTTAAGAGGCTGTACTAAGTCGTATCAAGTTTTGTTACTGGTAGATTTTAGCAGTACTACCTAGGGAATCTCAGCAAGTGACTCGGAACCAGAAAAGTGGATCTTCTAGGAGGAGGCCCTTCAAGAGCTATCCTGAGAACCAGGCCTACTCCAGAATTTATAAAGGAAGATGTTTCCAGGGACCAAACAACTACATGTGACAGCTGGCACTCAAGAAGAAATATTCTGATAAAAGAAACACTGGCAGTGAGTTACCAGGAAGAAGGAAACTTTGTTATTTAATAAAGATAATCATATCATTTTTGCTTTTTGTTTCATAGTATTTATGTTTATCTGAAAGAGGGATATGCCCAACTTATTTTTATATATTGTTCAGAGATTAGGGCCATTCCTCCTGAAACTTTTGATCAACTAAAAGTTGATTTTCTGTTTTTATTAACCTCACCTTACCAAAACGTGACATATGGAAGGTTAACTGTTTGACATTCCTCAGGTAGAAGGCAAAGGGAAATTTGAACTTCCTAACTAAAGCATTTTGGTTATTTATCAACTACCCGAGACAACTGTGTAAGGGAGGAATTCCCTGACCATGAGTTTTCTTAGTTACCTTGGTGATATATGAATCTTCCCTCTCAATCAGTCTATTGTGAACCCTCTAAATGTAGTTTAATCTGTAACCTAACTTAGTTCACTTATAAAATATGTTTAACAAGTTTTGACTCCTTAAGGGATATATGAGGTTATCACTCAGCTGAACTATTTGTTCAACTTTTATGACATTGAAGGAAACATGATATTATCATTTTTTGTGATACTTATGGCCACAATACACTTGTTTGCTGTTACAAATTTAATTCCCTTGACTTACAGTCCCTGAGACTTACTCAGATTTATCCCTCTGACTATTAGACATCAGGAAAAGTTTGTCACCTATCTGCCTACTCCCCTCCTTAAAGGAATTCTATCAAGTTCTAGATGAGAGAGATAGTAAGGAAGACACCATGGCTTTGGGTTATTTTAATGAACTCCCTTTGAAATCATAACCCAGTTTCCTGCTTCTATAATTATGCTTTCACTGGTGTGAGAATGTTGGGCTTAAACCCAAAAGAGGGGATTGTGAATTATCATTTATTAATATTATTTGAACCTGACTTTATGTGACTAGAGATTGTTTGAACCCAGAATGTCACCCTGACCTCAACAACTCTCCAGGAATGTCAGAGATAGCTATAAAGAATTTTGGGTTCTCCAGGATCTACCCAAAACATTTTAGTTCCTCTCACCCAGACCTTGTTTGGGGTCTACCCAAGCTTGTGGTTTGGGTTCCCTTTGTGTTTTGGCTTCACTTAAATTTTATTGAATGTTTACATTTGCTGATATCAATCTCAATCTACCTTGATTTCAAGTTGCCCTCTTGGCAAAATTGCTTAACTGCATACCTGTGGTTTGTGTTTGGGTCCCCTTGTCTAAATCCTATGTAATGTAAGCCTTCCAGAGCTTAGAGGAGAGGGATGCACACCTCCTTTCTGGCTTACTCTCCTCTACCATAAATTTCTTTATAAAACTATTTCGGATTTATGGGTTTGTTCTCTGGAACAACAACTCCCATGTCCAAACCTAAAGGATGAGCTTTCAGATTCTAGGAAGATAATATATGTAATAATCTTTCCAAAATGAAGTTACATCAGCTAGAAATTTATAATTTGAATTAACACATAGTCTAGACAGAATTAGGCCAATTGACTCCAAGAATAAGTTTAAAACCCTACATGTCTATACACAAACGCACAAAGTATAAGTAACGAGCAAAGTACACTAGAAAACCTAATACAGGGGATCAAATTTGATCTACTACTTATTACAGAGGCATAATGAGATGAGAGGAAAAACTAGAAAATCAATACTAGAACAGCATTTTTTATTCAGAGGAACAAAGTACAGATAGCTCATGCTTTATGTAAATTTGCATTATGCACATTCACCATTATGTAAAGAATTCTGAAAGAATTCTGCCTTCCAAAAAACCCCCTACACTACTGTTCAATGTTATGCTCCCTTTCTCTCTGCTCCTGCCCCTTGGCTTGGCATTCTGTGGTCTCCCACCCTCCCCCACCAAAAAACAAAAACAAAAACAAAAAACCCTGCAAGTGAAAGCAGAAGAACAGATGCAGAGAAAGACTGACTCTGCAGCACCATTCCCACTCAGGTACCCCTAGCCTGCCCCCACCTGTCACTTATTCTCTCCTATCTGTATCCATGCCTGGCTCCCATGTCTCTCTCCCCCTCCTCCCCAGTTCTTCCTCTCCATTCAGGCCAGGCCCCTGAGATGTTCCTTTTCCTGTTGCTCCATCCCTGGTCCTTTTGTGTCCTTGATCTAGCTCCCTCACTCCACTCGCACCTTGTCCCCTTCTTGCCTCCCTCCCTTCCTCATGACAAATTCAGCAAATTCGCATTAGGTAAAAAATTGCTTTATGTAGACGTTTGTGGAATGGTCCGCTCAGGTAAAGAAATAACTGTGTGTAAATAAGGGACAAGTAGGACTGGATCTTAAGAAAAGAGCAAAAACAAAAGACATAGACCCAACTGGAGCCTTAAAAATGAAACTGTAAGTATTGAGTGGGTCAAAAAAATAAACCATAGGGACTGGTGGTACAGTGGATAGAGCACTGGAACTGGAGTCAGGAGGACCTGAGTCCAAAATCTGACCTCAGACACTTGACACTTCTTAGCTGTGTGACCTTGGGTAAGTCACTTAACCCTGATTACCTCACCAAAAAAAAAAAGAAAAGAAAAGAAAAAGAAAGATAAAGAAAAAAAGATAGGAATAATTAATTACCATGTTAAAGAAAATGATAATTATGAAACAACATACCAAAATGTCTGGAATGCAGCTAAAAGCAGTCCTAGGGTGGGGGTGGGGGGGTGGGGGACAAAGCAAAGACAATTTCAATTAGGAAAAAAGTAGATACTTAAAGTGACTCATCTATGTATAAGGAATTCATAAATCAACTTAGATAATAAGAAGAAAATAGAAGCAAGTGCAAGAAATGAAAGATTAATATAAAAGTATAGTCAAGTCCTAATAATAGTAATGATGACCTATTAGTAAGTCCTATAAGAAAATTATTAGAAGTGCTAAAGCTGAAGCTGAAGTCATTGCTAAACAAAAAGAAAAATAGAAAAGTAGAGTTTTTTTTAGATACTCAATGCAAAAAGGATTTATTTTTTCAGCATATAGATATCTTTGATTCTTTCTGACTTAGTAGGTATTTATGAGGGAATTGCTTAAGGTACACTGAAAACAAATGCCTTATCCAGGGCCAAGTAAATGTCCCAGACAGGATTTGAACTCAAGTCTTCCTGAGTCTAAATCCAAAACATTATGCCATCTTCCCCCCCAAAAATATATGTGTATATAAGTGTATATACACATATATTTGTGTGTGTACATATATAATATATATATATATATATATATGTATATGTATAGCTGTAGACAATATAAATTGTTACTTTGTATTAGCTGGAACCCTTTTACTAACATTTGCAGAGATGTAGGCATAAATTATATTCATTTCATATACTGAGATACTTAGAAGAAACTTTGGGTAGTAGTCATTCAGCCATGTCTAATTCTTCATAACCTCATGGACCATACAGTCCATGGAGTTTTCTTGGCAAAAAAATACTGGAATGTTTTGCAATTTTCTTCTCCAGTAGATTAAGACAAACCGAGGTTAAGTGATTTGCCCAGTGTCATACAACTGATAAAAGTGACTGAGGCTGGATTTGAACCCAGGTCTTCCTGAATCCAGCCCCAGCACTTTATTCACTGAGCCACCTACCTGCCTTCTAGGCAAATAGAGGTTAAGTGCTTTGCCCAAGATCACACACAGCTAGTTAAGTGTCTGAGGCCAGATTTGAACTCAGGTCTTCCTGACTCCAGACTTAGTGCTCAATAACATATATAACTAGTGGACCAAGTATCTCTTGGTTTACATAGACTAGGTTCAATCTAGAGGGCAGTCCCCAAAGATCATTCAGTTTGGCTCATTTTACTACCACCCAGTTTCCTCTAAGTATCTCAGAATATAAATTAATGTGACTTACGCCTATATCTCTATAGATGTGAGTAAAAGTTCTCAACCAGTAAGTCAAAGTGGCTACATATTGGCTACAGCCTTCATTTCACACCAATTCCATTAGACTGTGAGTTCCTTGAGGTCAAGGATTGTTTTTATTTGTTTGTTTTGTTTTGCCCCTTTCTGTATCCCCAGAGCTTAGCACAGTGCCTGACACATAGTAGGTGCTAAATGAGTATTTATTTGACTGGATGAATACACTTATACTCCTTTCCAGTAAGTCCCACAAAGAATAACAGAGCTAAAGCTGGAAGTGACCTGAAAGGCCACTTAGTCCAATTTCCCTCCTTTTACAGATGGGGAAACTGAGGCCCTTCAAAACTAAGTAATTTGCTCATGGTCATGTTAAACGAAAATCTTTGTCTGGGCATTGCCCCATATAATGAAACAAACTCAGGAAGAGAAAATTAAAAGGAGTTTATTAAGCACATAAGGCAACAGTGTTGAGTGAGGTCGGTAACAGTTTCAAACTACTTACATCTTTTATAGACAACTTTCATAAGAAGGGAAAGACAATCCTGATAGGTGCACATTTCTAACAGGGGATGGACTATTCACCAAGAGATAGGATCAAAGCATAAATGGCCTCCCTTTCCTGCAGGTTGCTTCACATGGTTAAGGAGTTAAGGATCACCCTTTTCTTATGGGCTACCTGACACTTAGTGGCTGATTCTGCACAATAACTTCCCCCTTTGGCGTTAACTACACCTATGATGCAGCACCACAACCTGACATTATCATAATCTCTGCTGCTTGTGATAAATCAGTTTGAGTAAGAATTGTGGTTATAAACTAGGGGACTTAAATTTACAACAAGAAACAAGTGTACTGTAGCCATGAGTAATACAAAATTCATAATCCCATGTTTTCTTCAATATCATAAAAGTTGAACAAACTCAGTTAAACAAAGTCATAATCTCATATATCTCTTGAGGAATCAAACCTTGATAAATAGATTCTATAGATAAACTAAGTTAGATTACAAATTAATAAACTTAGAGGACTTACCATGGACTAATTTTAGAGATTTACATGTCACCAAGATAACCAAGAAAACGCAGTGTCAGGGAAATCCTCTCTTATACAGTTAATCAGGGGTAATAAGTAAATAATTTTGGGGGAGCTTCAAACTTCTCTTTGGCTTCAACTTGAGACATGTCAGAAAGTTAATATTATTAATCCATAGCCAAATTTTGGCCAGGTGAGGTTAATAGAAACAGAGAATTTTCAATTGACCATAAGCTGCAGGAGGAATGGCTCTTATCCCAAACAATAATTGAATCCAAAATAATACGATGATTGTCATTATTAAATAGCATTTAGTATATATGTAGCCCACTCCCAATGTCCATTTAATGAGAACATTTCAACTTGAATCCCAGATGTCCCTTGCAGGCATCTGGTCCCTGGAAACATCTTCCCTTAAACATTCTCAAACTGACCTCATTCTCAGGACAGCTCTGAAGGGAGATCCTCCTAGTAGATCTGCTTCTCTAGTTCCAGGTCACTTAGGTAATTCTGCTAAAATCTGCCAGTAATGAGACTCAATACAATTTAGTGCAATCTTCTAAAAATGCTTTTTCAGTAACTAATTTATGTGGTGAAACTAACTCAAACTGTATTAACAACAGAATTATACAAATTATACAATAGAGTTATACAAATTAGGAATTCATAATTCAGCTGATACTTCAGAGAATTTCAGTTTTTACACACCACTTGCTCTTTCTATCTTTACCCAAACATTGTACCTGATATAGACAATGCCACCAAAAAGCTCATTTATTTAGTTGCTTAGGATATGCAATTGATCAGAAATCCAGATTAAAAATGGTAAGATTTTTCCTACTTGTATCCTATTATAGTAACTTAGTTATTTTAATATTAATCTATTAATTGATAGATTTAGTATTGCAATAGCAAAAACTTCTATAATTCACCTACTTTGATTATGTATTTGCTATGAAAATACAATTCATCTACTTTAGTTATGTAAGTTTCCTATGAAAGGAAAAAGGAAAGATGTGGTTATGACAATGTCAAGACTGTCATTTCAAGGGCACAGATTGATCTGACATAAGCCACAGTGGGAAAAACTCCATTAGCTCTGTTTGATTCCAGGCTAAAGTCATTGTTAACAGCCAATCATAGAGCAAAGTTCCATATTATTCACAGGGTATCATCCAGGCTTAAAGTTAACTGGGTGGGAGAATTTCCTGTTCAGAAAGAAAATAGCACAATGGAACGCCGAGTTCAGAGGATCCTACTTTTGCCTACTCAAAATCATTCCCTCAACTTTTCCCAAGGACAGACATCCACCTGTAGCAATTCTCAGATTGTACTCCTTTTGGGCAGCACATGGCATTCCTTGAATGGTGGACATTGGCTTCATGAGAATTCAGGAATTCATACCTGAAGTCAAAACTTAGAGCAATGTTAAAGACCCAAGAGATTTTACCTCAAATAGAACTTTTTTTTTACTAATCAAAACTTAGGACTAAATTATTATTAATTTTCTCATGTTTCAATAACTTAACTCATCAATGAGCACATAAAAGGACATTTCCTCTATCCTTCATTTATAAATTAAGAATAATCACATTCTAGAGTTCCACACATACAGTGAATACATGCTAGTTGACTCAAAACCCCAGAAAATGTTGGCTACTGTATGTTTCTAGAATAAAAGACATCCAGATTATTTATTAACCCTTAAGGCAAAATTGAAACCTTTGAATCTAAGGTCTCTTGTTACCAAATTAGTTCAAAGATGTAACTTCAATGCATACTATATATTAACAGATACAGTATCATAATACTCACAAGTAATAACCTCAGATAAGCTCACTCTTTACTAAAATTCAACTTGTAAATTCCCTGCTTTGAATGAGAGTAGTCCTAGTTTCTCAAACTTCATTACTTCAGCACTTTACCATATGCTTTTAGCAGGGCTGATAACATCTCATGACTCTGCCTGAAAAGAAAGTACTAAAACCTTCACAGATATTGACAACTTAAGAGACCTTGACTACTTCTGCCACCACCCTAAACAGTAAATTATCCATATATCCATATGTAATATATATATATCCAATAAAATATTTAAGTTTTCAAACATTTGACCATATTCTTTAACATCTAAAGGCATATCTAATAGTATACAGATTAAAAGAGAAATTACTTTTCTAACAGTATTTCTGATACAAGTTTCCCAAATTTTATAATATAAGAAATTTAAAAATACAAAAATAACCTAAACAATATTATGGGTTCTAAACAAAACTTTTTGCCAAGAAAATAATATCAATTCATTTGAATGCATCTCCAAATCAACTAATATATAGAAAATCACTATCTAGCAATTTGGCATTTTATATTAATCACATTCAAAGACAGTACAGAGTAATTATACTTAATAAGAATAATAGCTGACATTTCTATAGTGCTTACCATGTTAACACATGCCAAGCACTTCACAATTTATTCCATTTGCTACTCACAACAACACTGGGAGGTAGCTGCTATCATTTTCCCATTTTATAGATGAAGAAACTGAGGCAAACAGGTCACATAGC
Organism: Phascolarctos cinereus; assembly: GCF_003287225.1. Lineage (NCBI taxonomy): Eukaryota > Metazoa > Chordata > Mammalia > Diprotodontia > Phascolarctidae > Phascolarctos > Phascolarctos cinereus. The sequence goes on along the minus strand of NW_027555847.1, from coordinate 285,228,588 downwards.
AAATAAATCTGAGACTAGGTTTGAACTCAGGTCTTTCTGATACATGCGGTTTCTAAGCACATCAGCAAAATGCCAAATATCAAAAGTATTTTGAATCAAATTCTGATTTACTACAAATATTCTAATAGGAGAACACATCCCCCTTTAAACGAGACCACATTACAATTTAGTTTCAGGACAAACCAACCAAATCAAATCGGGATTTACAATTACTAATGGTACTCTGATCAACTTATTTCTAATAGTTTCCATTTGGTAAACTTTTTTTTTATTAATTCATTTTTAGTTTTCAACAATCAACTTCCATACGCTTTTGAGTTTTACATTTCCCCCACTCCCCACCTCCCTCGCCAAGACAAAGTGCAATCTGATATTAGGCTCTCTCTCTATATTCCTATTAAACATATTTTCACAGTCATGTTGTAAGGGGATTAGAACCAATAGGAGGAACCACAAGAAGGAGGAAACAAAACAAAACAGAAGGAAAAAAAGAGCAAACAGTATGCTTCAATCTACATTCGAATTCCACAGTTCTTTCTCTGCATGTGGATAGCATTTTCCACCATAAGACTTGGAGATGGCTTAGATCTTTGCATTGCTGAGAAAGGCTAAGTCTATCAAAGTTAGTTATCCCATAATGTAGCTGTTACTGTGTACAATGTTTTCCTGCTTCTGCTCACTTCACTCAGTACCAGTCCGTACAAGTCTTTCCAGGTTTTTCCGAGGTCAGCCTGTTCATCATTTCTTATAGCACAGTAGTATTCCATTACATTCATAGACCACATCTTATTCAGCCGTTCCCTAGCTAATGGGCATTCCTTCAATTTCCAATTTTTGCTACCACAGAAAGAGCTGCTTTAAATATTTTTGTACATGTGGGTCCTTTCCCCATTTTTATGATCTCTTTGGGATACAGCCCTAGAAATGCTATTGCTGGGTCAAAGGCTATGCACATTTTGATAGCCCTTTGGGCATAGTTCCAAATTGCTCTCCAAAATGGTTGAATCATTTAAAAACTCTACCAACAATACATTAGTGTTCTATTTTTTCCACATCTTCTCCAGCATTTATCATTTTCTGGTTTTGTCATGTTGGCCAATCTAATAGGTGTGATGTGGTACCTCAGAGTTGTTTTGATTTGCATTTCTCTAATCAATAGTGATTTAGAGCATTTTTTCATGACTATAGATGGCTTTAATTTTTTCATCTGAAAACTGCATGTTCATATCCTGTAACCATTTATCAACTGGGGAATGACTTGTATTCTTATAAATTTGACTTAGTTCTCTATATATTTTAGAAACGAGGCCTTTATCAGAGACACTGTTTATAGACATTCTTTCCCAGTTTTCTGCTTCCCTCCTAATCTTGGTTGCATTGGCTTTGTGCAAAAGCTTTTCAATTTGATATAATCAAAATTATCCATTTTGCCTTTCATAATGTTCTTTATCTCCTCAGTAATCTGATAGAATACTGTCCATCTGAAATTGCTAACAGGAATTTCCCTAAAAAGTTTCTCAAATCTTTCTTATCTAAATAGAATCAAAACCTTCTCAGATCTCTTTCCAAAATTGCAAACCCTTAACTAAACCATAATTTGGAAGTTTACAGTAAATACATTACATATTAGTTACAAATTTTAGCGTCTAGTTTATAATGTTGTGGATTTCTGCCAACCAGGAGAAAAAAAAGAAAGAGAAAATAAAATAAAATAAAAAATATTTCTTCTTATCTGTCTTTATCTCTGTAATCTCCAGCCTGGCCAAGGTTGAGAAGGCGGAGAGAAAGAATCTCACAGTTTTCCTTTCTCCCACTGAAAGTTTAATCAAAAGTCAATGAGAATAAATGCCTGTTTAAAATCACTAATAGCTAGGTTTGGTATTCTTGCTGATTGGGGTGGAGGGAGAACTCCATGTGGTCGCTGCTTCTTCACTGTCTCCCAAGGAAAAAAGATAGGAGGAAGGAAGAAAAGGAATGAAAACAAAACTTTTGGTTTCTAAAGAGGTAACTACTTAGCATTCAGTTTATCTCCACTTCAACCCTAAGGCTTCTGGCCATAAAATACTACCCAAAAGGAATTCCTGTAAGGAAAATGAATTTTGAATTGCTAGAGAGGCAACTCCCTTTTTCACTAAACTTAAATGATTCATGGTAATAACAACAGAGAAGTCTCAGGTCTTTTGCTCTTCCACATCTTGCAGTAGTTCTTTGCTGTTATTCCAGCTCTAAGGGTATGTGTACTTGCCTTTTTTCCCCAAGAGGCTGATTCTAAAAGGCAGGAATCCTATATTCTCTTCTCTCTAAGAGACTGGCATGGAGAAAACATTCTCCTTTCTATAGAAAGCTAGATCCTAGAAATCTCAAAGTTGTTAGAGAGGCCACCCTTAAGGCTAACACTGCTCAGGGGGGCAGCTAGGTAGTGCAGTGGCTAGAGCTCTGGCCTTGGAGTCAGAAGAAGCTGAGTTCCAATCCAGCCTCAGACACATAACACAAACCAGCTGTATGACCCTGGGCAAGTCACTTAACATTGATTGCCTCACCAAAAAACAAAACAAGACAAAAACACTGCTCAGAAACCCCCTTTCTCTTTCTACAGCCTGGGGGTTAGGAATTCCCACTACATTGCCACATGTTCCTCCTCTCCTAGGACCATATGGTTGAAAACATATGCAACTGCAATATGCCTTTGTCACCTAAGAGTCCAGGAACCTGGGAGTCCAGGATTGCCATCTCCTGCTCTTCTCCTAATCCTCTTTGTTCTACCTGCAGTGTAAAATAGATCAATGGGGTTGAATAAGAATGACCCACCAGTTAAATGGGACATACTACAGCATTCTATGCTCATCTGTCTACTTCTAAATAAAAATGTCTATGATTTTTTTCTAGAAAAAAAAGGTAGAAGCAACTTTTTTTTTTGGTTAGGCAATGGGGTTAAGTGACTTGCCCAGGGTCACACAATTATTAAGTGTTATGTGTCTGAGGTTGGATTTGAACTCAGGTCCTCCTGAATCCAAGGTTAGTGCTCTATCCACTGCGCCACCTAGTTGCCCCCAAATCAACTTTTCTTTATTTTATCTCCTCACAGGAAGAAAGGAAATACAAAACTCAGAGGGATGGAATAGTTAATGGGAAGGAGAGAGGAGAGGTGGGAAAGGAGGACTGTCTGCAGACCCTTTGACACCACATCATTTAGCAACAGTCACCCATCAAAATCTTAGAAGGAAAGAAATAAGGAAGAAAACAAACATTTATATAATACCTATTATGTGCTAGAAGCAGCTAGGTGGCGAGGGGGTAAGAGAAAGAGGGGGACAAACACGCAAAAATAGCATGAAGGGAAATACACAGTTAGTCATCATAAGTATAAATGTGAAGAGGATGAAGTCACCCATAAAATGTAAGCAGATAGCAGAATGGATTAAAAGCAAGAATCCTACAATGTGTTGTTTATAAGAAACACATCTGAAGCAGAGAGATACACACAGAGTGAAGGTAAAAGGCTGGAGCAGAATATATTATGCTTTAGCTGAAGCAAAGAAAACAGGGTAGCAATTATGATGTCAGACAAAGTAAAAACAAAAATAGATCTAATTAAAAGAGATAAAGAAGGAAACTATATCTTGCTGAAAGGTACCATAAACAATGAAGTCATGTCAATACTGAATGTATATACACCAAATGGTATAGCATCTAAATTTCTGAAGGAGAAGTTGAATTGGTAATAGGAAGTTATAGACTATAAAACTATACTAGTGGGGAACCTCAACTTTTTCCTCTCAGAACTAGATAAATCTAACCAAATAATAAACAAGAAAGAAGTTAAGAAGGTGAATACAATTCTGGAAAAGTTAGATATGGATCTCTGGAGAAAATTAAATGGGAATAGAAAGGAATATACCTTTCTATCAGCTATACATGGCATCTGCAGACAGATTGACCACGTATTAGGACATAAAAACCTTACAACCAAACAGAGAAAAGCAGAAATAGTAAATGCATCCTTTTCAGATCACAATGCAATAGAAATTACATTCAACAATGGACAATGGAAAGAGAGATTAAAAATTAATTGGAAATTAAATAATCTAATTCTAAAAAAAGTGGGTCAAAGAACAAATCATAGAAACAATCAATAATTTCATTAAAGAAAATGACAAGACAGCATACCAAAATTTATGGGATGCAGCCAAAGAGGTACTTAGAAGAAAACTGATATCTCTAATTGCTTACATCAGTAAAATAGAGAAAAAGTAGATAAATGAATTGCACATGCAATTAGAAAAAAACTAGAAAAAGAACAAATTAAAAATCCCTAATTATACAACAAATTTGAAATCCTGAAAATTAAAGGAGAGATTAATAAAATTGAAAGTGAGAAGACCATTAAATTAATAAATAAAACTAGAAACTAGTTTTATGAAAAAATCCATAACAGATAAACCATTGGTTAATTTGTTTTAAAAAAGGAAAGAAGAAAACCAAATTACTAGTTTCAAAAATAAAAGGGGTGAATTTACCATGAACAAAGAGGAAATTAAGACAATTGTTAGGAGCTAATTTGCCCAATTATATGCCAATAAATTTGACAATCTAAATGAAATGGATGAATATCTACAAAAGTATAAATTAACTAGATTAAGAGGAGAAGAAATAAAATACTTAACCCAATTTTAGAAAAAAGAAATTGAACAAGCCATCAGTGCACTTCCTAAGAAAAAAATCCCCAGGACCAGAAGGTTTCACAAGTGAATTCTACCAAACGTTTAAAGAACAATTAGTCCCAATACTATATACACTACTTGGAGAAATAGACAAAGGAATCCTACCAAATCCCTTTTACAACACAAATGTGCTGATACCCAAACCAGGAAAAGCCAAAAAAGAGAAAGAAAATTATAGAGCAATTCCTTTAATGAATATTGACGCAAAAATTTTAAATAAAATACTAGCAAAGAAATACAGCAACTTATCACCAGTATCATACACTATGACAAGATGGGATTTATACCAGGAATGCAGGGCTGGTTCAATATTAAGGAAACTATCAGCATAACTGACCATATCAATAAAAAAACAACAACAACAGAAATCATATGATTATCTCAACAGATGCATAAAAACTCTTTGACAAAATACAGCACCCATTCCTACTGAAACTAGAAAGCATAGGCATTAGTGGAGCTTACTTAAAATAGTAAGCAATATTTACCTAAAACCATCAACAAGGATTATCTGTAATGGGGATAAGCTAGAAGCCTTTCCAATACAATCAGGGGTGAAGCAAGGATGCCCATTATCACATCTATTATTTAATATTGTACTAGAAATACTAGCTATAGGAATAAAAGAAAAATAAATTAAAAGAATTAGAATGGTCAATGAGGGAACAAAACTATCACTCTTTGCAGATGATATGATATTATACTTAGAAAATCCTAGAGAATTAACTAAAAACTACTTGAAATTATTAACAACTTTAGCAAATTTGAAGGATACAAAATAAATCCACATAAGTCATCAGCATTTCTATATGTTACCAACAAAGTCCAGCTGCAAGAGATAGAAAGAGAAATTAAAACAACTGTGGACAATATAAAATATTTAGGAATCTACCTGCCAAGACAAAACCAGGAACTATATGAACACAATTATAAAATGCTTTTCATACAAATAAAGTCAGATATAAACATCTGGAAAATATTAATTACTCATGGGCAGGCTGAGCCAATATACTAAAAGTGACAATTCTGACCAAATTAATCTATTTATCCAGTGCCATACCAATCAAACTATCAAAAAATGTTTTATAGAGTTAGAAAAAAATAATAAAATTAATCTGGAAGAAAAAAAGTTCAAGGATATCAAGGGAATCAATGAAAAAGAAATGTGAAAGAAAGTGGTCTAGCTGTACCAGATCTCAAACTATATTATAAAGCAGTAATTATCAAAAAACAATATAGTACTGGCTAAGAAATAGAGTGATGGATCAGTGGAATAGATTCGGTACAAATTACATTCATTATAGTAAGGGACAATAGTAATCTAATATATGATAAACCCAAATATCCAAGCTTTTGGAATTAAAAGTTCATTATTTGACAGAAACTGCTGGGAAGGGGCAGCTAGGTGGTGCAGTGGATAGAGCACTGGCCCTGGATTCAGAAGGATCTGAATTCAAATCCGGCCTCAGACACATAACACTTATTAGCTGTGTGACTCTGGGCAAGTCACTTAACCCCATTGCCTAGCCAAATATAAAAAAGAAAAAAAGAAAGAAAGAAAGAAAGAAAGAAAGAAAGAAAGAAAGAAAGAAAGAAAGAAAGAAAGAAAGAAAGAAAGAAAGAAAGAAAGAAAAAGAAAGAAAGAAAGAAAGAAACTGCTGGGAAAAATGGAAAACAGTATGGCAGAAACTAGGCATAGAACAACATCTCACCAAGATAAGGTCAAAATAGGTACATAATTTACACATAAAAAATAATACCATAAGGAAATTAAGAGAGCACGGAATAGTTTTCTATCAGATTTATGGGTAAGGGAATAATTTAGGACCAAAGAAGATATAGAAAGCATTAGAAAATGTATAATAGATCATCTTGATTATATAAAATTAATAATTTTTGAACAAACAAAATCAGTGCAACCAAAATTATAAAAAAAGCAGAAAACTGGGGAAAATTTTTTGCAACAAGTATCTCTGATAAAGGCCTCATTTCTCAAATATACAGAAAACTGAATCAAATTTATAAAAATACAAGTCATTCCCCAACTGATAAATAGTCAAAGGATATGAACAAGCAGTTTTCAGACAAAGAAATCAAAGCTATCTATAGTCATATGAAAAAAATGCTCTGTCACTATTGATTAGAAAAATGCAAGTTAAAATAACTCTGAAGTACCACCTCACATCGACCAGAGTGGCTATTATGACCAAAAAGGAAAATGTTGGATGTTTGAGGGAATGTGAGAAAACTGGGACACCAATGCACTATTGGCAGAGTTGTGAACTGATCCAACCATTCTGGGGAGCAATTTGTAACTATGCCCAAAGGGCTATAAAATTGAACATACCTTTTGATCCAGCAATACCACTGCTAGGTCTATATCCTAAAAACATCAAAAAAAAAAGGGAAAGGAACTGTTAGTACAAAAATATTTATAGCAGCTTTTTGTGGTGGCTAAGAATTGGAAATCAAAGGGATGTCCAAAAATTGGAGAATGGCTAAACAAGCTGTGGTATATGATTGTAATGGAATATCATTGTGCTATAAGAAATGACAAGCAAGATGATTTCAGAAAAAGCTGGAAACACATGAACTCATGCATAGTGAAGTGAACAGAACCAGGAGAACATTATGAACAGTAACATCAATATCGTTTAATGAAGAACTGTGACTTAGCTATTCTCAGCAATGATCCAAGACAATCTCAAAGGACTAGTGATGAAGCATACTACCCACCTCCAGAAAAATAACTGATATTGACTGAATTCAGACTGAAGCATACTATTTTTTCACTTTATTTCATTCATTTTTTTCTTTCATTCAAGTCTTCTTGTACAAAATGACTAATATGGAAATAGTTACTCAATTGTACATGTATAACCTATATCTGATTGCTTACCATCTATGGGAGAACAGAGGGGAGGGAGGAAAGGAGGGTTAGAATTTGGAACTCAAAACTTTGAATAAAAATGTTAAAAAATTTGGGGAAAAGACTAATATACAGTTGTACAAGGTATTAAAATATTTTCTTTAATAAAATTATTTATTCTTTTCTCAAATCCATTCTGCTATCCTCCTTCATTTTATGAGTGAGTTCATTCTATTCAAACGCATGGTTATGACTTTTAATTGTGTACTTTCTTCTATCAAATCATCTTTTCCTTGGAAGAAGAAAAAAATTGTTAAGAGTAGAAAGTAAAAATCTTTGTTGTTGTTCATCCTTCATTTTTGAAGAGGACCAATGACATCACAGGGTGATGTCTTGACTTGCCCATGAATTGGATTTAAGTAAGTCAGAATTGCACAAAGTCATCAGCCTCACTCCCTTTTCCAGAATCATTGAAGTCCCAGGGCAAGACAAAAGTCAGGATGACTTGGGATGGCTCAGGATGCAGTGGATGATCTTAGCATCTTTGATGTGTAACCAAACTCTAAATGCTCCACAGTGCTTGTTTCAGTTGCCTTCATGGCCATTGAAACAAATTGTTCTCATCTACCTGTTCCACTTGGGGGAAATCTTACATGGTTGGGGTAGACTTCCCCCTAACTCACCAACATAAATTGCTCTTCTAGTTCTACTTATTTCACTCTGAATCAGTTCATGTAATTCTTTCCCAGACTTTTTAAAGTTATCTATTTCCTCATTTCTTAAAGCATATTACTCTCCATCACATGATCATATACCATAACTTATTCAACCATTCCTCAATTGCTAGACATCAGTTTTTAGTTCTTTGCTACCACAAAAAGAGCTGTACACATTTTTATTTTTAATTTATTTTTATTTATTACATGTTTGTTTTTATTTATTTTACATTACATATTTATTTTAATTTTTATTTATTACTTATTTTTATGCATGGCAACTTTTCCTACTTTAATCTTTTGGGAGTATAGGTCTCTAAGTGGTATAGCAGGTCAAAGGAAACATTCTATTCAGTAGCTTTTCTTGCATAATTCCATATTGTTTTCCAGAATGGTTATATTCATTCACAGGTCAACCAATAGTGCATAAATGTGCCTATTTTCCCTCAGCCCCTCCAATATATATCACTTTCCTTTTCTGTCATCTTTGGAACTCTGATGGATGTGAGGCAGCATCTCAAAATCACTAACTTGCAATTCTCTAATTAGTAGTTATTTGGAGCATTTTTGACATGGTTATATATAACCTGAATTTCTTCCTTTGAGAATTGCTTATAAATATCCTTATCCTATTTATCAATTGGAAAATGGCTCTTATTCTTAGAAATTTGAATCAGCTCCTTAAATGCCTTATAAATGAAACATTATTAGAGAAACTTGTGAAGATTTTCTCCAGTTAATTGTTTCCTTTTCAATCTTAGCTTTATTGATTTGTTTGTCCAAAAGCTTTTTAATTGTATATAAATAAAGTCATCCATTTTATCTTCTGTGTTTCCCTTTGTCCCTTCAATTTAATAGACATTTATTAAGGGTCTACTATGTGCCAAGTACTGGGGATACAAATAAGAAAGTGAAAGACAGTGAGAAGGATGAGCAAGTTGGGAAGGTGTTAAGCGTCCCAAAGCCGAGTTATCTCCATGATGATTCTCCTCCTAGAAATGTTTCACAGACTTCAAACCTAGCAGTGCTTCAGATGGACAGTGACTTTGGTCATTATAGTTTCTTCTATCTATAGATCTTCTAAGTAATTTTTCCCATGTTTCTCTTGTTTATAATGTGAACTTTATATCTTGATTTGGAACTTATCTTGGTATAAAGCATGAAGTATGTTTGCCTAAATCTAACTGTTTCCAAACTGCTGTCTAATTTTCCAAAAAATGTAAAACCAAAATAAAATAAAATAAAACAAAATAGTGAATCATTCCAGTAAGTGAGTTCTCTGTGTTTATCAAATACTAAGCTACTATATATATTTGCTCCTAAATACTGTATAACGAATATATTCCACTGGTGAATCTACTTTTAAACTAATACCAAGTTATTTCTAGAATTATAGCTTTGCAGATAATGGCATTTCTGAGCTCCCTTCATCACCATTTTTTTTAATCACCATTTTTTGAAATTATTACTTACCTTGAGAGTCTTAACTTTTGTCCCTCCAGAAGAATTTCAATATTATTTTTTCTAATTCTCTGAAATAATATTTTAGTAATTTGATTGGCATGGCATTGAATAAGTAAATGAATTTGGTAGTAGTGCCATTTTTACTACATTGACTCATTCTACTAATATTTCCCAATTATTTATTTTATTTTTTATTAATTAATTTATTCTTAGTTTTCACATTCACTTCCACAAGATTTTGAGTTCCAAATTTTCTCCCCATCTCTCCCCTCCACCCCTCAGAGACGGTGTGCATTCTGATTACCCCTTCCCCCAATCTGCCCTCCCTTCTATCACCCCCCCATCCCCTTACCCTTCTATTTTCCTGTAGGGCATGATAGATTTCTATACCCCTTTGCCTGTATATCTTATTTCCCAGTTGCATGTAAAACCAATTTTTAACATTCGTTTTTAAAACTTTGAGTTCCAAATTCTCTCCCTTCTTCCCTCCCCCACATTGAGAAGGAAAGCAATTCAATATAAATTATACATGTATAATCACGCAAAACACTTCCATAATAGTCATGTTGTGAAAGACTAACTATATTTCCCTCTATCTATCCTATCCTGCCCCCCCATTTATTCTATTCTCTCCTTTGACCCTGTCCCTCCATAAAAGTGTTTGCTTCTGATTACCCCCCTCCCCCAATCTGCCTTCCCTTCTATCATCCACCCCTTCTTATCCTCTTCCCTCCTATTTTCCTGTAGGGTAAGATAGATTTCCATGCCCAAATGAGTGTGTATGTTATTCCTTCCTTAAGCCAGATCTGATGAGAGTAAGATTCACTCATTCCCTCTCACCTCCCCCCTCTTCCCCTCCACTTTAAAAGCTTTTTCTTGCCGCTTTTATGTGAGATAATTTACCCCATTTTACCCCTCCCTTTCTCCTTCTCCAAGTACAATTGTTTCTTACCTCTTAATTTTATTTTTTAGATATCATCCCTTCATATTCAACTCTCCCTGTGCCCTCTGTCCATATATATATATATATATATACATACATATATGTATGTATATATATATATGTATATGTATATATATATTTTTTTCTCCAATATTTTCTCCTTGACCCGGGGACTCTGGAATTTGGCTATGATATTCCTAGGAGTTATTCTTTTGGGATCTCTTTCAGGAGGTGATTGGTGGATTCTTTCAATTTCTATTTTACACTCTGGTTCTAGAATATCAGGGCAGTTTTCCTTGATAATTTCTTGAAAGATGATGTCTAGGCTCTTTTTTTTTATCACAGCTTTCAGGTAGTCCAATAATTTTTAAATTATCCCTCCTCGATCTATTTTCCAGACCAGTTTTTCCAGTGATATATTTCATATTGTCTTCTATTTTTTCATTCTTTTGGCTTTGTTTTATAATTTCATGATTTCTCATAGAGTCATTAGTTTCCATGTGCTCCATTCTAATTTTTAAGGAATTATTTTCTTCAATGAGTTTTTGGACCTCCTTTTCCATTTGGCTAATTCTGCTTTTTAAGGCACTCCTCCTCATTGGCTTTTTGGACCTCTTTTGTCATTTGGGTTAGTCAATTTTTTTTAAAAGGAAAAACACTAGCATGTTTAATATTCCAGCACTTTACAGGAAAAGTAGATAGAATATGAGAATTCTCTAGAAACAAAACACTGTATACTATAATTTTTAAGGTAAAGAGTACCAAGTTCCTTCCTCTCGACTCCCCAGATCCACCTTTTATGGGATTTTATTTGGCTCCCATCCTATTCAGTAAAAATGGGATTTTACTGTAAACTGTTGTAGCATACTGCAAGTATTAAAGAGGCTGCTACTAACAGGGCTCTAAGCAGGTGGCTTGACTTTGGTGTCCTCCCATACCCTACTTTGTGCATTTTCCCCATTTTCTAAAATCCCCTCTTTTCTTGTCTCTGGTGATCCAAAGACCCTCACAGGAGTAGCCTGTCTGTGCAGTCCTCAATGCTCCAAAAATGCCCCTCTTTTTTCCCACTTCCAATAATTGTCATTTATTTCATAAATATTTATAAAGTGTATTTATAAATCATCCATTCTTTCAGTGCTTTTGACCTCAGATAGGAGGAAAGTAATTTATTTAAAGTAACTCATACTAGAATGTCCAACAGGCCTTCTCTAGCCCCTTGGGCTATCTGACTCTCATTCTAACACGGCAGAATAGGAGCCAGGAGCTTGACACTGCAATTCTGAAAGACTGGATGAGGCAGTGTGGTGCCAGCTCTATCACTTATAGCCAATATGACCTTGGAAAAGAATAATAAGAATAATAGCTAACATTTATGTAGCACTTAACATATGCCAGGCACTCTACTGTGCCAAGTGCTTTATGATTATTGCCTCATTTAATCCTCACAATAATCCTGGAAGACCCCATTTTGCAGAGGAGGAAACCAAGGCAAACAAAGGTTAAGTGACTTGCTCAAGGTCACATGGAGAGTAAGTGTCTGACATCAAATTTGAATTTAGATTTTGTTGACTCCAGGCCTAGTGGAAAAATTAGTGACTTCTTTCTGCCTCAGTTTCCTCATCTGCAAGATGGGGAGAGGGGAGTTGAATTAGATGATCTTGAAAGTTCCTTCTAAATCTATGACCTAGCTATTTTACAACTGAGCTTTAAGCTTTTCAAGGGCAGGAGATGTCACTTATCTACCCTTTTCTATTCTCTACTGCAGGGCTTCTTAAACATTTTCCACTCACAACCCACAGTTTAAGAAGTGCTACGCACCTAGTATAGTTTACTATACATACAATAGGCATTCAATAAATGTTTCTGCATTAATGATGAATGAATATCAATGATCCAGGACCCCTTTATTCCCTTAGAAAAATAAGTATAACCTGCCTTGGAATTTTTCAAGTAATTGGCCACATAATCTGAAGTAAGAGCTTCATAAAGCAGCATTGGCTTAAAATCCTTTTGACTCCATTTCTTATACGCCCATTTCTGCAGACAGTCTTCATTGCCCAAAAGCTGATAATTAATAAAACACATCACAGTGGAAGGGTATCGCCATGTTTCACCCTTGAGTTCCCTTTTTTTCTCTCGTAGAAATTCATGCCATGAGAATTCATGAAGAGGAACCATTACAAAGTCTTTAAATTTGTCTGGATGAAACCTCTTCAGACACTCCACTGTGCACTTCACAATCTGAAACATGATACCCTTGAACAGCCCCGCAGACTTCAGCTGTAGTACCACCTGCAGTGGCTTCTTCAAACTGGAGCAGGGGTGAGGTGCCCATGGCTGGCAGCAGAGCCAGCTCTCCAGAGCATGTTCTTGTACCTGCCCACCTGCCTTTGGAGGGCCCAGGATCCTGCCTCATCCGGAGCTTACAGCTCACTCTCCAGGCTGAGAGACCAAACAGTGAGCCATCCCCATGGCAGTGCTCAGAGGAAGGGCAAAGCCATAGAGGGAGACAGATTGTGAGCTCTTTTCATTCACTTCCATCCCACCCTGCAGTGGTCCCTAGTCTATTTTTTAAGGTGTTATTTTCTTCAGTATTTTGGGTGTCTCCTTTAGCAAGCTATTGAGTAGTTTTTCCATGATTTTCTTACATTACTCTCATTTCTCTTCCAAGTTTTTCCTCTACTTCTTTTACTTGCTTTTCAAAATTCTTTTTGAGCTCTTCCATGGCCTCAGACTGATTCACAGTTTTCTTGGAGGCTTTGGATGTAAAAGCTTTAACTTTGTTGTTTTCTTCTGGTTGTATGTTTTGATCTTCTTTGTCACCAAAGTAAGATTCTATGGTCTGAGTTTTTCCTTCTGTTTGCTCATGTTCCCAGCCAATTATTTGACTTTTTAACTCTTTGTTAAGGTAGGTCTCTACTTCCACAGTGGAGGGTGTACTGTCCCAAGCTTCAGGGGTTTTGTGCAGCTGTTTTGAGAGATACTTCTAGGGACCTGTAAATTTTCAGTTCTTCCAAGGTGGTATGATAAAAGGAGAGGTGTTTACTCCTTTTCTGGCCTGTGCTCTGGTCTATGAGTGACCACAAGCCCTCTTTTCTCTCTTGAAACCGTGAGGAGGGTTCTCTCTGTACCACAAGCTCCACCATGCCAACTCTCCTTCTTGCCCCAGGACCACCACCCAAAACTGCAACCCAGATCCAAGCACGGGAAAAGCAAGAGAATCCTGCCTCAACACCAGCAAAGAGATCCCTGCAATCCCCCTCTGATCAGCTGCTTGATACCCCCGTCATCTGTGGGCCAAGAACTCCCTCTCACCCAGATCTGACAGACCTTTCCCACTGACCTTCTGAGTTGTCTTTGGTATTTGTGGGTTGAGAAGTCTGGAAACCACCACAGCTGCCTGTGATTCAGTCTCCTGAGGCCTGCTCTGAGTTTGCCCTAGTCCTGTCTTTGCCTGCATGGCCCACACTGAATTGTGCTCCTCTCCCAGCCAGAAGCAACAGACCTTTCCTATCAATCATCCAGGTTGTCTTGGGCTGGAAATTTGTTTCATTCTGTCTTTCTGTGAGTTCTGCTGCTCTAGAGTTTGTTTAGATTTATTTTTTTACAGGTATTTGGAGGGGCTTGGGGGGAGAGCTCATGTTAGTCACTACTTTTACTCCACCATCTTGGCTCCACCAAATTATTTAAGTCTATTTCTGTAAACAGTATCTATATTGTATTCTTGCATGTAGACTCCGAAGCATGATCCACATTCTGTTATACTTTTAAATGGAATTTCTCTTTCCTTCTCTTCTAGAATTTATTCATCAAGCACAAACAAAATTATTACTTTTTGGAGATGATATGATGAACTTAAAATACTCTAAAGAATTAACCAAAATGAAGTAAAATAATTTCAGTAAACTTGCAGGATATTAAAGAAATCCACAAATAATCAGCATTTCTATATAATATTAATTCCCTCAAATTTCTTTTTCTTGTCATTACTACAGCCAGAAGTTCTACTACAATGTCAAATAGAAATAATGAGAGTGGACATCCTAGTTTCACTCCTGGTTTTATTGAAAACGATTTAAATTTATCTCCATTAATTATAATGGTAGCTCTTGGTTTTAGATATATACTATTTATCATTTTGGGGCAGCTAAGTGGCACAGTGGATAGAGGGTCTGGATTCAGGAAGACTTATCTTCCTGAATTAAAATCTAGCCTCAGACACTAGCTGTGTGACTTTAGGTAAGTCATTTAACCATGTTTGCCTCAGTTTCCTCATCTGTAAAATGAATTGGAGAAGGAAATGGCAATATCTTTGCCAAGAAAATCCCAAGTAAGGTCAGAAAGAATAGGGCACAACTGAACAATAACAATAAACCTGTTGTTTTAAGGAAAGATCCATTTTTCCTATGTTTTCTGTTGTTTTTTTTTTAACAGAAATGAGTATTATATTTTGTCAAAAGCTTTTTGTGCATCAATTAGTATGACTTTGTTATTACTATGGTTAATTCAGATTATGGTTTGCTAACATTAAGCAAAGTTATCTAACATTAAACAGAATTAGAGTTAGGGTTAATTGCAGAATTAGGGTTAGAGGTAGAAGCAGGATTAGAATTAGGATTAGTTGACACTGCATTTCTAGATTCTCAGCATGGTGGAAGATCACTTCTCCCAGGGCACATGGCACTTCCACAGGAGCTACTGCAGGAAGCAGAACCCAGATGCCCTCTCCAGCAGTCATCCCAACCACTGGATAGGCTTGCTGCCATGTTGCTTAGTCTTGCTTCTTGTTACAATGTAACTTGTGGCTAGTGTCTCCTGAGCAGTCTCTGTCAGCCAGTAGGCTAGTGTGTGAACCACTGAAGGTGACTTTTTTTTGAGAAAAGGGGCAGTAGCCCACAGAGCTTATTTGTACAAGAAATCATAGGAAAGTATTGTATGGCCATGGAAAATGAAAGAATTCTTTGGGTTTTCCCTACTTTTTCTTTACAAACTCATTTCACATGATTCCTCTCTGTATATTCTGTTATGCAGCCAAAAAACACTACTAGATGTTGCCTGATTACTACATGCTATTTCCTTCCCCCATGTATTTATGCAGCCTCCTATGCCTCCCTCCTTATCTCAGCATTTCCAAATCTATTTTCTTCTTCAAGACAGGCCAGATGCCATGTTGCCTGTGAAGGCCACCCTGATTCCACCAGCTGAAAATGTTATTTGTTCCCTCAGATTTTCTAAGAGAATATTGTTTATATCTTTCCTTTGCTCCCACCACTCAGTCAGGAAACAAACATTTTTAAAGCAACTATCATGGGCCAGGCACTGTGCCAAGTGTTAGGAATAAAAAGAAAAATAAGACAGCTTTCCAGGAGCTCACAGTCTGATGTGGGAGGCACATGAAAACAACTGTGTACACACAAGATATAGACAAAATGAAGTGGAGATAATACAGGAAAGAACTAGCATTGAAAGGGAATCAGGAAAAGCTTGTAGGGGTTTTAGCTGGGACTTGAAGGAAGCCAGGGAAGTCAGGAGGCAGAGATAAGGAGGGAGAGAGTTTCAAGCAGGGGGAGACAGCCAGTGAAACGGCTGTCTTGTGTAAGGAACAACAGATAGGCTCATGTCACTGGATCACAGAGTACATGGAGGGGAGTGAAGTATTAAAAGACTGGAAAGACAATAGGGGGCCAGGTTGTGAAAGGCTTTGAATGTCAAATAGAGGATTTAATGTGAAACAAGGCTGGAAAGACAGGATAGAACCAAGATTTGGAGGGCTTTAAATGTTAGGCTGAAAAGTTTGTATTTTGTTCTAAAGGAAAAAGCTATTGAGAGTTTTTGAGCAGGGCTCAGAACTACACCTTAGAAAGATTATTTTGGTAATAGTGTAGAAGATAAATTAAGGCAAGGAAAGACTTAAAGACTAAAAGAGAGGGCAGAATGTGAGAAGTGATGAAAAAGCCTAAACATATTGCTTCTCTATGTAGAAGGCACATAGAGGAGCAATGTGAATGATTTTATAGAGTTGACTGAGCAACTGAGCAAGAAAGGGAAGAGCAAGAATAACTACAAGGTTCTTAGGGGAAAATGGTGGTGAAGGTGGTAGATAAGTTAAAAGGAAGGATGGATTTTTTTTTTTGGTTTGGAGGAGATGAATAATGACTTCTGTTTTGCTAATATTGAATATGAGAAGCTGATGACCCAGTACAATCTCCTCATTCTAGAAATGAAGAAACTAAGACTAAGAAAGATTAAGTGACTCTCCCAAGGGTCACACAGCTACTAAGTGTCTGAGGCCAGATGTGAACTCAGGAAGATGAGTCTTCCTGACACCAGGCCTAGCACTCTATCCACTGTATCACCTAGCTGCCCCATACTTACATACTACCTCAATATTTACAGAGCACTTTCTTCATAATCTTATGAGGTAGAGAGGGACAGTATTATTATCCCTACAAGAAGCTTTTCCTGATTCCCTTTAAATGTTAGGTCCTCCCTGCAAATCTCATCTCATTTCTGTGGGCCTCAATTAAGCTGAAGCTTAAATACTCTGGCCACATAATGAGAACATGGGACTCATTGGAAAAGACCCCCATGCGGGAAAGACTGAAGGCAAAAGGAAAAGGGAATGGCAGAGGTTGAGATGCATAGACAATATCATGGAAACATGAACATGAACATGGACAAACTTCGAGAGTTAGTGGAGGATAGAAGGGCCCGGTCTGCTACAGTCCATGGGGTCATGAAGAGTCAGACATGACTGAATGACTGAACAACGAATTAGAGCATTCAGCAGATGACCTCCGATCTTCTAGTTATAAATCTGTATTTCTATAATTCTATAATCTACTAAACTATCGATGATTTGGGAGTTGGTGGAGGTAGTTCCTACACCAATAAAATCACATATTTTTGAAATATTGAAGTATTTAGGGAGAAATGGAACACTCAATTGCCTTGATCCCTCTGTCTCTGTCTGTCTCTTTTTCTCTCTGTCTCTATCTCTCTTTCTCATCACAGAATGCTCTAGACAAACTGTGACATAGGCAGAATTGTTTGGTCTTCAAGTTGGCCTTGCTATTCAGGGCCTTTTTCATTCTTTGTTCCCTAAACCTGCCTTCCTCACTCCCCAAATCTCTTCAGGACTGTCATATTGCTCCTTCTCTAGTCTTTAAAGGAAGGAAGAGCTTATCAATCTGATGCACACTAAACTAGCTTAATGGTGTGTGTGTGTGTGTGTGTGTGTGTGTGTGTGTGTGTGTGTGTGTGTATGTGTGTGATTTTTTTTTTTGTGAATGTTTTTTCAAAGGAATCTTTGCCAGGGATTGCCTAACTCACAGGAATGAATTGCTAATGATGGGATTTCATGGGTGATAGGTCTCTTTAAATACAACATTGTTGGAAATCATCCCTGCACTGACTCACATAATGGTCATACTACTTAGAATGCTTTTGGAAAATGAAAGTCCAGACATTAAACATAGTAACTACTACATAAAAAGCATCATTAGGTAAGTTGACATTTGTAGTAATAGTCAGAGTTCCAAATTAAAGAGTGAGACATGTAAAATTAAGGACATTTACAGCATTTCCTGGAACCTGTCATTCATGGTGTAAAGAAGTCATCACATTTTTATGGACAACAGTTTTTAGACCTTTTTTTAAACCAATCTAAAATAGAGATTAACTGCTGTGCAAGAGCTATCATTACCCATTTGTAATGTTATAGCTCTAGACATATATCAAGCAGCTGGTGGCACACTGGACAGAATATTGGGCCTGTAATCAGAAACACCTGAGTTCAAATCTAGCCTCAGACACTAGCTGTATGATCTTGGAAAAGTCACAACTTCTGATTGTCTCAGCTTCATCAACTGTTAAATGGAAATAATAACAGCACCAATCTCACAGGGTTGTTGTGAAAATCAAAGGAGATGATATTTGTAAAAGTGCTTAGCACAGTGCCTGGCATATAGTAGGTGCTATATGAATGCTTATTCCCTTCCCTTCTCCTTCTATATACCCAGAAGATGTTGAAAAAGTGATGAGTATGATGAAGTTATTTATTGAACAAACATTTATTAAGTGCCTAATATGTGCAGAGTACTGATCTAGGTTCAGGAAAAGATTGAAAGTTTATCTAAAACAAGGTCCCTGCCCTTATGGAACTTATGGTCTATTAGGAGATAAGACATATGCAAAGATAGAAATCCAAAATGAAAAAAAAAGTAAATGAAAAAGATATAGGAAAAGATGCTATGCTAGGTCTTAGATGAATAATATAACACAGGAGAATCATATTTTCTAAGTATGCCAACAGAGACCCAATGCTCTAGCAATTTTTTGTTTCCATACCTCAAGGGCTATTTGAATAGCTTCATGACCTTTCTTGCTAACTCTGTTGCCAAATGTCAAATCTACTGAATTTAAAGGGTCACCGTTGTGTTAAGAGTGGTTAGACATAATTTCCCTAGCTCCAGAGGTCAGAATTAGGAGCAATAAGTGGAAGTAAGGAAAAAACTTCCCAATGAATGAGCTTTCTCAGGAGAGGTTTCCACCTCACTAGAGGTCTTAAAGTGAAGTCTGGATGACCTCCTGATGGGTACATCATAGCAAAGATTCTTGTTCAGATAAGTGTTGGGCTAGAAGGCCTTTGGAGCTATAACTGGGACAAAGAAACCAGGGCTCTGCACCAGAGCACAGAAATACAAAATCATTATTTCTAATGATTGTATAAGTCAAATATTTAACAATTATTATACATATTAACATTACATTTACCCCTTCAGGAGCATATCATAGAAACTAGCAAGAATAATTAAACTGAAAAGCTACCAGATGGTACCCCTCTTAGGTTAGTTGTCACATACCAGGGAAGTTTTTCCCAGCTGGATCTAGTTCTTTTTTCTTCATAGCAACCCCTCCACTAGCACATCTGAGGTGCCCAAAGTGCGGTTTGTTATCCTGAGGTCATTGTTTCCCTGCCTCTCCTTTAGAGAGTTCAAATGAACCCTATTTGAAGGACTGTTTAGTGTTACCTGTTTCAGGCATCATTTCTGGGCTCAGACCCCGAAACTGCTTATTACGCTTCCCCCCCCCTTTTTTTAGGCAATTGGGGTTAAGTGACTTGCCCAGGGTCACACAGCTAGTAAGTGTCAAGGGTCTGAATCCAGATTTGAATTCAGGTCCTCCTGACTCCAGGGCCAGTGCTCTATCCACTGCTCCACCTAGTTGCCCCTTGATTACGAATTCTTGAAGGGGCTTTGGGAAACTATAGGAAACTGAGAGGCCAGCATTCATGACATGTTAAAAACAAAGTTTCTCACCCTGTTTCTTCTTCACTGGTCTCAACCATGTCCACACATGAAACAAGTGTTGTATTATATTGGTCACTCTGAACTGCATACTCAACTATATAAGGTCCACATTTGTTTATATAAAGAGTTATTTACATGTAGTAGGGATCCATGTGGTTGAACTAGATGATCTGTGTGGTTTCTTCTGTCTCTTAGGATTCTTTGGTTCTATATTTTTTCTTCATTAGAACTGTAAAATGCAACAAATTTAATTTAACAAATTCTTTTTGGCAATGGAATAACAATTCTCTAGTTCAAACCATCATGCTTCCACACATCCATGCAGAACAAGTAGAAAAGTATGTCTTTGATAAAGCAAGCAATATTTCTCCCCCAATTTTTCTGCCAGGCATAATTAGTTCAGCACTGTGATTTCATGTGTATTCAGAACTTCCAGTGTAGAAAGTCTTCACAGATGCGGATTAGCAACTTATTTGTAATTAACAATTTTCTCTCTTTTGAAAGTGTCATTTTTACATCATATTTGTTTATAAATACACCCTTCACTCCCCAAACCTAGCCTACATTCCTTTATAGCAATTTTTTTTAAGTTCAGAAAAGCCAAACAGTACATAGACTATGCTTTACATCATATGCAATATTTCACTCCTATCATTCCATACTTCTCTGATGAAAGAAAGGAGGTGCATTTTATCTGAGATCAAGTTTGGTCATTATAATTTTACAAGGTTCAGTTTCATTTTATTACTGCTTACATTTGCCAAAAATTTACATTAACCATGAATAAGGTTTCAATGGCATTCCACAGTACCCCAGTGTGGTTAGGGAAACTAGTTTTGCTTTTTTCCTAGGGATGCAAGGAACTAGGCCCCGACTAGTGTTGCCATTTCCAGCCACATCTTGCTGTGAATCATCTGCTGTTCACTGCTTAAGTCGCATACACGTTTCCCTTCTCTCAGTCCAAACATCAGCAGTTCTGGGTGAGCATTACAACTGACAGCTGTTCTGCAAAGCTCTGGATCTAGTTTCTCTCCTATCCAATGCCCTTTCCTCTCAACCCCACTCCACCCACTGCTCTGGTTCCCGGTCTCTGTGATGCCTGTGACCTTTACCGAGATTTATGTAGGGTGCTCTGCCTCAGCTGCTCCAAGTGATGACTCCTAGGAACTTCCCAAGAGCTAAGAAGCCGCAGGATCCAACAAGTGGGGGGGGGAGGGGGGATAGGGAGGGGTATGAAAATGTATCGGGGGCGGGACTGACTGAGAGCTGGGTGAGCTTCCTTGATGCCTTTGTCCTCCAGGTCTTCCTTCAACTTGGAAGTTAAAAGGCTGTCTTGCTTAGGAACTGTTTCCCAGTGGGAGAGTGGGAGAGTGATTCCCAGAGCCTCCCTGTCCTTTTCCTTGCATCCTCCTCTCCCATCTCCTCCTCCTTTCCTTTTCCCACTCCGTTTCTCTCTATCCCAATCCTTCCTTTCTTCCTCCTTACCTTCCTTCCCTTTTCCCCATTCCCTCATCCACAGCATGAGAACTGGAAGTGGTGGAAAGACAATCCAAGAGCAGCACGCGATCTATCCCGAATTCTTTTGAAAATCTCAGCTCTCGCTTCACTTTACTGAGACGGGAGCTTGGCTAGTATTTCGGTTAGTTAGCTGTCTGACAGCAATTTGTGCCTCATGGTTGAGTGCTGGGCTGACGGTACTCAGGAGCTCTCTGAGGCTGCTTCTTCTGTGCTGGACAGCACCTCTGTACCTGTTTCCCTGAAATTTGACACAGGTGTCCAGTATCAAATCCCTTTGCATTCATTTGGAAACCATGCGCCTAGGCAAATGGGAGTTAGAACTCGAAGGAAAACAGCTCTTTGTCGCCAAAGTTTTACAAATACTCCATGCCAGTGCTGTTCCCATAACACCCCCTGGGTCCTTCCCTCTACATTTTAATTTTTGACGATTAGTCCCTTTGATGTAGGTTTCTGCTCTGTACCTGTCTGTGAAAAGTATCTCTCCAGAAAGCAGAGGTTTTGTTAAAAAAAAAAACCACCAGACCATTTCCTGTCCCCATTCACTTTAAACTGTACCTGTGTTCAAACATGCTAGCTCTAAGCAATGCTGTGGTGATTTCCTTCAACCTGGCTACTAGTGTCAAGCCACGCTACTTCTCCCATCTCAAATGCACAATAGGCTTTCTCTTAGTCATAGAGTGAATAAAACGCTGTTGAATAAAATGGGAGCCTTCAGAGATGTCAGACAAAAGAGTTGTGGTGTCAAGTCTCCCCCAAAAGAATAATGCCCTCAGGAAAATCTCAGCTTGTAAAGGTGTCTTTTCAGATCAAAGAAATCATGTGACTGGAGATGCCTTTTTGAAATGAATGAACATTTTAAAATCAGGATTCTTTGATAGAAGAAAAGAAGAAGGGGGATAAGGGAAATTCCTGGTAATTTTATTTATGTTAAAATTCCATAGATTTGGCTGCTCCTATTTTTTTTACATCAGCAATAGAAAGTATGACATGCAAAAACATCATTGGCCTGTGAAAGAAAATCAAAATTCCCCGTAGGCGTCAAGGTACTTTATATGTAGGAGCCAGCCAAGCTCTGATTATCAACAGAGAGACTCCAACTTCTGGAAACAACATGGGTGAATATAAGGCAATTTGGTGGCATTCATTATTGAGAGGAAGAGAAGAGTCTGTCAGCACTGAGCTAGTTCAACCAAGTGCAGTACTTCAAAGTCTAGGCATTATATACTGGTGGATAGAACATGGGGATAAGACTAGCCAGGGGATTCCAAGTGGGATGGCTGAGTCTTAATATATTTGTTTTGGTAGTTTTTTTCAGGTTGATCACCTTATTTCAACTGACTGGAATGGTGTTATCCTACAACTTCAGCAGCTGTAATCACTACCAAATGGCAAGTGACTATGAAAATACAATATACAATAAGAAACTGGAAACTTTGTATTATTCGGAATCGGTGAGTGACAGGATTTAGGATAAAACTCTACAGAAACACTAAGTGCAAAGAAATATTTTCCAGTTTTTAAATTTAAGAAAAAACACAAGGGTCACTAGGACACCAGGAAACAGGAAATAGCTGAAGCATAGGTTTTTATGGCCTTCCTAAGAGAATCTGTTTCAGCATCATCCCAGGGAAAGCTTGTGTTTGTGACTTTTTGGAAGCAGTGGAGAGATTGTTCTTTATTTTATTTAGAATTTTATTCTAAGCTAATAAGATATGAAATATAGTCAATGAATCTAATGTATGGTCAATATGTGCATAAGGATATTTTGTTGAATGTGAGCATGTTGTGTGTAGAGGATGTCTACTCCAGACCTAAAACTTTTTGTGTGTGTTGTATATTAATTAAAAATACACGTTCTGACTTTTGAGAGAAGAATTTAGGAGTCTTCTGACTGGACCCTTGTGAATGTTTCTGTGGCATGAAGGAAAGAGAACAAGCTTACTTGTTAATATTAGTGTGCCTACTATGTACCAGGCACTGGACTAAGCAATTTATGAATATTATCCCATTCAAAGATGATAGAGGACCAGAATGGAAGGAAACACAGCCCAAAGAAGAAATTTCTCCCTCCCCACCTCCCAATACTTCTAAACAATTCTAATTCTCTAAAATGTGTTGAGATGGGTTTAATGGAAAGAGTTGGTAGGAAGGCACCTTTGATGGGGTGCCCCTTCATTTACACTTGGATTGAGAGCACTTGTTTTTAGCAAATTTACTATAATAAGTTTATCTTTTTTCCTCTAGTCATCATCTGAAAATAGTAATTTGTTCTGTGAAACCAAGGTGAGTAGTGTTATATCTGCAGCTGAGGGGTGAAGAGAGGCAAGGGGAGGGGAGAGATTATTCAGTAGGATGGAAGTGAAGCTGTTGAACCTGAGGAGGCAATGGTTAGAGATGGTTCTTCAGTATGGACTGAGAGCCCCTGGACTGGATCGATCACATTTTAGGAAGGCAGACAGGGTTCTTGAAGGGGGTGCAGTGACAGAAACCTTCTGGAAGGCCATGACTTTGATCTGATCACAAACCTTAAGTAAGCCTCACTTAAGTTAGAGGGATCCTTCCACCTGAGAATTTCTGGGATATGGATGGGGGGCCGGATGCAGAGAGGGAGCTGAGGGATGAGGAGAAATGAAGAAATGGGAATCATTGCTCAGAATTCAGGATGGGGGCGGGAGGGGGGCTAGGGTGCCACCTATGGTTTTCACTCTGACAGTGAGCCTTGGTCTGAGACCAGTCCTGCTAGGTAATAAAGGAATTTCAGAGAAGCTAGTAGCATCTTCTTCTCATGGGCTCTCAAATTGTTCTCTTTTTCCTCCTTCTCCTCCTGCTCCTGCTGCTGCTGCTGCTCTTTCTTTTCCACCCACCCATTTACTCTCTCATCCCACCTACTCCCCTCTGTGCTTGCTTTTCTTGTTCCATTTCCTCTCTTTCTCTACCACTCCTCAGCTCCTTTCCTTCTATTTCTCCTCCTTTTTTCCTCCCCCGCCACTCATTTCCCTAGCTTTCTCTTTTGTGGACTTTCCCCTTTCTTTGTTTTCACTTTCTCTTTCAATCCTTTCCAAAACAGAGTGGTTGTCTAACTGTCATAGAGCAGCTTGCCCACAATTGGTCAAACAACTGTTCCTCTGAAATGGGGGAAACTGTTGAAGATTTCGTGAATAGGACTCGCATTGCCCTGAAGAATTATTGTCCAGTCTTCCAGGGAAATCAGGTACAGGCTGGCACCGATGGGGGTCCAGCCCTCCATCATCAATACCTTAAGCTTTGGGGCTAATACTTATGTAGTACTAACTGAACAGGAATTTCTGACCTGGTGCTTCTACAAAGGAGTTGTTTTGTTTCTCCTCTCCTTCCTCCTCTCTCTACACCCCCAGTCCCCACTGAAAAATAACTATGGTTCCAAGGAACCATAATTGTATGTGCTGAACAGAAAGTGGAAAGGGAAAAACTACAGTAGGGGAGTGTAGTCTCCCAGCTGGATCAAGAAACTGATACTCCTGAGGGTGACTGATGAGGCAGATTGTGTGGTAGTGTGAAAAATGCATGGCTTCAGGGGTTTTCAGTTAGACTTCCAGCTCTACTACTTCAATTGAGCCTACTTGCATTAAGCACATTAAGACACTACATGACACTGGGTAAGTCACCTTACTTTACCTGGAAAGGTGACAATTTCCCCATTTGTAAAAGAGGGGGTGGGATAAGTTGATCTCTAAAATCCCTTCCAGCTCTAAATCTGTGTCTCTATGGCCATTCTTTACACCTTAAGAGAGTCTAATTTTTCACTCTTTCCATTTTATTAACCTTCAGTGAAGTGTACAGGGTATCTTTCAACCTTCCTTCAAACTAGACAGTAGCTTTAAAAATTGCTTGTGGTTGTGTTGCAGGCTTGTGTGTATTTTAAAGCTAAGTTCTTTGCTAAAGCACAACAATATTTTGCACATAGTTTTCAAGGAAGGAAGGAGGGAATGAAGAAGAGAAGGAACGAAGGAAGAAAAAATTAGTGGTGTTGTCTGCAGGCAAATAAAACAAAGATAATTCCAGGATTAAAAAAGACTAACAATTCAATTGAATGAACATTTAACAAGTACCACCTGTATACTAGGTGATAGGGAAATGCAAAGCATACATAAGGCACAAAATGTCCTCATGAAATTTATATTCTCTTTGGTTAAGCACAAACATAGATAATTATAATACTAAACAAGTCCAGTAGCAGCAGAATACTCCTAGTTAATAACTTGTGGCACCTTTCAGCATGTGACCCTCAAGGAGTACCTGTGCCCATGACTTCTCTCTGTATATCCTGGTTTTGGGGGTATGGCTGGAGGCATAGAAGGGAAGAACTGGTTAGAATATGAATATAACCTAATTTTATCATAACATTTCATAACAGCTGGCGTGTTAAGTGCTTGTCAGGATGTAAAACTGTGATTGGGGAATGTGCAGGCTGGTCTATCAATCAGTCAGAAATAGTGCGTAGTAATGGAAAGAGCTCTGGAGCTAGCAAAAGGTCTGTGTCCAAATCCTCGGTCTACCTGTTATTAGCCAGTGTGACACAGGCCTCATTTGTAAAAAGGGGTTTAACTTTTGTGTAACCTGTATCACAGGACTGCTTTGAGGAAAATATTTTGTGAGCTTACATAAATGTGAGCTGTTACTATTTCCCCTAAAATGATTATAGCCTGGTCTGAGGGCATGTGACTCTGGGGAAGTGACTTAATCTCTGCCTCAGTTTCCTCTACTGTAAAATGCAGTTAATAATAGGACCTACTTCACAGGATTGTTGTGAGGGTCAAATGAGATAATATTTATTATTATTTATATCATATTACACATACTATACAGCACAGTGCTTGGCTAAGCTATATAATTATTGTTGTTTAGTCATATCTGACTCTTAGTTTGCTATTTCCTTCTCCAGCTGCTTTTACAGATGATCATATTGAGGTAAACAAGGTAAATTGACTTGCTTAGGGTCACATAGCTAGGAAGTGTCTGAGGTCTGATTTGAACTTAGGAAGATGTTTTCCTGACTCTGGGTCCAGGACTCTTTCCATTGCTTCACCTAGTTGCCCCTGTGCCACATAGCTGCCTAGCATATAGTAAGTGCAAAATAAATATTTATTCCCTTCCTCCTATTATAGCAAGATCTTAAAACAGAATCCAGAAACTAGAGGGGTTGCAGGCATGCAGGCAGTGGTCAGGAACCAAATCAGTTGAAGACCTATTTGGCCTCTGATTCTATATGTCATGGAGCAGCTTGCAATCTTCATATATCCAACCCAATTTTCATATATCAGGTGGTCAAGAAACCCTTATGGATTGAAATGAATCCTCACAGGTGGAAAAAGGCAATGACAATAATGGGGAAAAGAGACTGATCAAGTGCCAGTAAGATCATGATACAGCCTAAGACGAAGCAATCCTAGATGATTCTTTATACTATAGTTTCAAGTTCAAGGGAGAGATTAAGACCAATAGCACTATGTCTTTAATATTCAAAAAGTCATAATTTCATCAGTTTGGCTATACTTCTTCCACACTTTAGTTAGTGATTTTATGAGTTACTGTGGTTAAAAAAAATCACTTCTTGACCAATTCTCTGGAAATGAGTTTTTCTACTCTGAGCTACGTTGGATCAGCCAGTGAAGCAGGGTTTTAATAGTAGAACAGAACTACAATCCAGGAAATAGTAGATCAAGATGATTAAAATTAAGTCATACATAGAGAAATTATTGAAGTTTTTTTTAGCACAGATGAGTAGGTCAACCTACTCCTTCATTCAATAAGTATTTACTGATCACTGACTATATGCTAGTTTGGATATAAATACTTTTTCAGCTCTTGGCATGTGCAAAATATTGTACTCAAATCAGGGAGAAGGAGTATGATTATTTACTAAACATCAGTAAATAAGGCAGTATATAGTTAAGTGACAAGTTGTAGGAGTTCTGAGGAGAGCCAGAGCAGTTAAGGGAGATTTCATGGAGAAACTGTACCTTAAGCTGGCCTTTGAAAGATGTTTCACGTTTAGATAGATTGGAAGAACAAGAGCAAAATAGTAAAAGATACAAAAGAAGTGAACATTGATAGGATGAAATTGATCTGACTACAGTAATAAAAGTATTAACCACACCCTAGAAATTTTGGTCTGTATGGAAAAAGGCCTGAAGGATCCAACAAACTCGTGCGAGAGCCTGGGATGGCAAGATCAATTTTAGAGCTGACCTGAAGGCTTAAATCTCTTTTGAGAACAGACTCGTGGGAACCCCAAAAGTCTTACAACAAACTTCCAATAGCTCTAAAATTTTCAGTTGATTCCACAGCCTACTCTGTGTTATTAAGATTTTTTAGACCAAGGATGACTCTGAAGTGGCCTATTTTAACTCCTTTTATTTTTCCTTTTCCATCTGGAGATCACCAAATAAAAAGATAACAATAACTGACATTTATATAATTATATATAGGTTTGCAACATGCATTATGTATATTATTTCATTTGTTTCAAAGCAACTTCTCTTATTATTCCCATCTTACAGATGAGGAAAATGAGGCCTATAGATGTTAAGTGACTTGCCCAGGGCCATACAGCTAATAAATGTCTGAGACTAGATAGGGTGCATGTTGGGGCTCAAATGTTCTTAAAGCTAAACAAAGGTAATTTTATAACTTGAATATTGTGTTAATTTTATGTTGTCTTGTTCCACAGGCAAACAACACACAGCCACCAAAAAAGAATACGGAAGAAAGAATTGAAAAAATGACGTGCTCTGAAATAGCTAGAAATTTATTAGAAATTTGGAGAGACTACTGGAGAGAAACAGAAAAGTCAGGTATGTACACTTTCAAAAAATGCCTTGATTTTTTTGAGATGTTGTCAATAGTTTTTCTTGTTAATTATAAAAATTTTAGGAGTATGTTTTGTAAACATTTTAATACATATTTTCATCTGGTTAGGGGAGAGGTGGCCTCAACCAAGCAGGCTCCCTGGACCACTAGGAAAATGTTGTAGGAAATTTCTCTAATAATTAACCACTACCAAGTCATGGGCTGTGATTCTACACAGTACAGTGATTCTACCTGGAACTCCACAGAAGCATGATTCAAATGGAAAATAGGAGAGTGGACAGGGTGATCAGTGGTTTTCTGACAGTTTGATGATAACAGAATAAAATCATGCTCCAAAAATATTTTTAAATGTGCACCTTCCAAATCTTGTCACCATCTTCTCTTATGTTTTTATCACCTTGCTCGTCTTCATTAAATGTTTCACTATCTTGAAATTATGTGAGTTGTTCTGAATTAGAGTGAGTTATTTCAGGAAAAGCAAGCTCCCAAGCAATATATATAATCTATGCAAAATGTAGTAATGACAAATGATGGTAATGTTTCTATGATTTGAAAATAAACTATTGATTTTATGGTAATCTTATCCAAAGAGTTTTATGTTTTTAGATCCATTACATTATATTTTTTCTTATGTACCTTTTGAACAGTAAACCCATGAGGGAAGAAGATATCAGAAATAGTTGTTGTTAAAGAAAAAAAAAGTTTAACGATTATATCTAAATTTCAAAATATTTCTTAAAGTAAGTCATTTCACTAAAGCATATTATTAATTTTGTACTCTTCCTTCACAGCTAGAAGAAGGGGGGAAAAGGAAGAGAAGATAAAGTCTGAATAAGTGATATAAAACTACTGAAAAGAACTTGCAAGGAGAAAAAATGTAGCCACATTTTTAGCTCAGATTTTTAAAATTCTTGGAACAATAAGAATGATGAGGTCAAATATACGTATCAATCCTGAAAAACACCTTTAATGTTTATAAAGATTATTTATATTTTTGAAACATTTGCAGAGTGGATTTTTAACTTGTTTTGTGAACACTTAAAAAAATGTATTGTCCTGTACTGTCATATAGGTCCATATAATGGTTTTGCTGAACTGCTCTTTTCCTTTTTTCTTTTTACATTTTTTGTTACTAAGGTTACTTTAAAAAAACACTTTTCTTATTAGAGCTAACTGGGAAGGAGAGGGGAGAGAGATATATTTAGAATTTAATGTGAGGTAAAAACAAAAAGAGAATATTATATGTATATTCAGGGATATTGCAGAAGAGATTCCCTGCATTGGATAATTGACTAAGTGACCTCTAATGAGCCTGAAGCTAAGATTTTATGATTCTATGAATTAGTTTGTATGAATAAATGTTCCTAGGTAGAGCAGTGGATAGAGGGCTGGACCTGGGATTGGGATGACTTCAAATCTGGCTTCAGACACTTAACTAGCTGTGTTACCCTGGTCAAGTCACTTTTGTTGCCTCAGTTTCTTCTACTATAAAATGGGATAATAATAGCACCTACCTCTCAGGGTTGTTGTGAGGATCAAGTGACTCATAATAAGCACTATATAAATGTTAGCAATTATTATTACGTTAGCTATTATCTCCTTTTAATATTCAGAGATGCTGGGCTTTTTTTCTTCTTTTCCTAACTCACCATCAAAACTGTATTATGTGTTTAATTTGATTTCTCTTTGTGCTAGTTTATGTATTTAGAGAACTAAATTGACCTCATCTCTGTCCTCCAGGGGTTTCCAGTATGTATAATAACAACCTTCTTGAGGCTTATTTACCCAATTCTTACCACCTCCTAAAACCCCCAACCAGAATGCTTCCCGTTAATGTGCTAGGAGACTCAGTTAGCAAAGACTAATTGAATGTCATAGAAAGGACAGTAGTTACAAAGTATTTCCCCCCAAACACTGCAGGAAAATAGGTAGTGAAAAACACAGATACAGGATGGGGGCGGGTGTGTGTGTGTGTGTGTGTGTGTGTGTGTGTGTGTGTGTGTGTGTGTGTGAAGGCAACTCACAACTCCAGCACTGCAAGGCCCCACTGTCCCCTCTCTAGAAGGATCTCACAAAGTTGACTACAAGTCACACTGTTGTTCAGCTGGTCTAGCTCTTTGCTTAATTTTATTGAATAAACATTAGCAGAGGAGAGCCATCCCCAGGGAAGGGACTCAGACAGAGCAGGTTCTTCTGTTTGTAAATAAACAGAAGTGAAACTATCACTTTAAACTGGTTAGCAAATCATTGCCCTGGGTGTTTGGAGTGATCACATTACTCAATCTTGCCTTTAGTTTGGAATGGAAGAAGTCTCATCTTGAACTAGACTGAGAAATGGGATTTAATAAAATGGGCACTAGGGTGGGCTACAGAGTAATATTGGTTATTAAATAATACAGCATGATATCAATTTCCTCACCATATTTCCTCACCATAACAGCTAATCCCTTCACACCTGCATTCTTCCCCCAGTCATCACCTCTACAATCTATTCTTTTCTTTCTTTTCTCCATCTTGATCTATTGGTAAATCAGTTCAACACTACAATACTCTCTTCTTAGTCAGTGAATAAACATTTATTAAGCACTTACTATGTACCAATAAACATTTAAGCACCTACTACTTTTGTACCAGGTACTATGCTAAGCACTCAGGATACAATGAGAAAGTCCCTGCCCTCAAGAAGCTTATAATGGAATGGAGGAAGATAAAAGAAGCTAAAAAGGGGGAGGGGGAGAAGGTGAGGGGCAGAGGGTACCCAATATCATATGTTCACACTGACAGAGTTGAAACCAAGCAGAGAACCTTACAGGAAATAAATTTAGCAAATTTGGAGTCCTTTATAAAGGGGAGGCTTTGGGAGACGTTTATAGTCCATTCCTCCAGCCCTCCAGTACAGGAAAGGCAGCTGAGGATGATGTTGAGTTTCAAAGCTGAATCAATCTCCATGATGATGAGATTTTTAGGTAATGAGTTTTTCCTGGGGGAGGCATGATCTTCCTAGCATTAAAAACAAGCAGAGCTGCTGATGGGATACAAAGAGAGGGGGAAAAAAGTTTCTCCTCTCAAGGAGTTCACAGTCTAATGAGAAAGACAATGTATAAAAACCCCCCAAAAAACAAAATGCAACATATATATAGATATAGATATAGATATATGTATACACACGTATATGATAAATTTAAATACTTCAACTTGAAAAGGCTACAAGTCAAGTCTAAAGTGAATAGAATGCTGGTGCATGATTTTTTGTTTGTAGATGATTGTGCACTCAATGCAGCCTCTGAAGTGGAGATGCAACAAAGTATGAATCGATTCTCTGCTGCTTGTGCTAGTGTTGGCCTAACAATTAACACCAAGAAAACACAGGTGCTCCATCAGCCAGCACCACGTCATCCACATGTGGAACCATCAGTTACAGCAAACGGAGAAGTTTTGAATACTGTGGATAAGTTCCAGGGATGTACACATTGAGAATGAGGTTGATATTGACATTGACAGAGCTAGCTTGGTGTTTGGGAGGCTCCAAAGGAAAATGTGGGAGAGAAGAGGTATTAGACTGGTGACTAGACTGAAGGTCTACAGTACTATTGTGCTGACTTCATTGTTGTGCACCTGTGAAACCTGGACAGCATACCAATGCCATGCCAGGAAACCAAAATGCTTCCATTTAAACTGTCTTAGCAAAATTCTGAAGATCATCTGGCGGGATAAGATACCAGACCATGAGGTCCTTTCTTGAACTAAACTGCCAAGCATTCAAACTCTACCATGGAGAGCACAACTGCCAGGCTGGCCATTCGAATGACAAACTTATGCTTGCCAAAAAGACTATCTTATGAAGAACTCACACAGGGCAAGTGCTCACATGATGGTCAGAAAAAGGGATAGAAGGACACTCTTAGGTCTCTCTTAAGAACTTTGGAATTGATTGTGTAACATGGGAGACACTGGCATGGGACCACCCATCATGGCGGGCCCTCATCAGAGAAGGTGCTGTGCTCTATGAGCAAAGCAGAATTGAAGCAGCTCAAAAGAAACTGGAGACATGCAAATTTAGAGAATCTGCCCCAAAGGTTCACATGGACCATTTGTGCTCGATCTGTGGTAGAGCATTCCAAGCTTGTATTGACCTGATTAGCCACAGTCTGACACACCATAACTTGACTCTAACATAGCGATGTCATTTTGAGAATGTTGAACCACCACCACCACCACCACTAAATTTAAGATAACAGAAAGAAGGCCCTGGAGTCCCTTGCCCCCTTAGGCTCTTGTTCACCTTCCCTGCCAAGCCCCAAGTTTGGAATATACCCACCAGCCATTGTATTCACTCTTATTCAATGTGCTAATGAGTAAGAATAAGAATATGATTTTTTTAAGAGAACTAGAGAAAATTTCAAAACTACACTGACTAGTCCACTACAAATTTATGTTATGTAATCAACTGACCCTTCACTGTGGCAAGGCAATGCTTTTACACCTACCCAAACTTTTCATGTTTTTCCCTCATTTCTCCTGCTTAGCAGAGAAGCTTGCCTTCACTGAAAAAAATAAAGCCATTCACTGGCACCTTTCTTCTTTTTCCCTCCTCCCCATCTTACCACTCAGCTTCCTTTGTCCACTAACCCCTTCACATTTGTCTCATTTGAAAGCCTTTCTTACCAAGGGCCTATCACTTGCCCCACAGTGATCTCATCCAATCCATTCCATTTTCAGCATATTGCTTCCTCTCTTATCCCCACTCTCTCACTAATCTTCAAACTCTGCTTGTCTACTGGCTACTTTCCTCCTGCCTACAAACAAACCCCTTCCTCCCCACAACCCGAACTTTATCCATTCATCTCTGCTAGCTACTATTCTATATCTCTCCTTTTGGTGGCCAAGCTATGAGAAAAACATTTATGGTTGGTGCCCCTCTTCCTTTCCTTTCTTTCTTCTTAACTCTCTGGAGTCTTACTTCTGACCTCATCATTTCACAGAAACTCCTCTCTCCAAGATACCAATGATCTCTTAATTGCTAAATAAGCTGACCTTTCTTTTCTCAGTCCTCAGTGTTCCTTTCTGCTGTCTTTGACACTGTTAGGTACCTCTTCTCCTGGATACTGTTTTCTCTCTAGGTTTTTGTAACACTACTCTTTCCTGGTTCTCCTACCTATCTAACTGATCCTTCTCTGTTTCCTTTACTAGATTTTCATTTAGGGTACAACATTAACCCTGGGTATCCCACAGGGGTTCTGTCCTGGGTCCTCTTCTCTTTCCCTGTTACATTATTTTGCTTGATTTCATTAGCTCTTGTGGATTCAATTATCACTATATAAATGATTTTCAGGTCTATCTATTCAGACCTAACCACTTACCTTACCTCCAATCTTGCATCTCCCTCTGCCTGTTGGATATCTCCAACTGGTTGTCCTAAAACAGAACTCACTCTTTTCCCCCCAAGCCCTCCCCTCTTCCTAACTTTCCTATTTCTGTCAAGGTCACTACCATTCTCCCAGTCACTCAGGCTTTTAACCTACATACCATCTTTGATTCCTCACTCTCCATATCTAATCTGTTGCCAAATCCTGGCCATTCTACCTTCATAGCACCTCTCATATATTCTCTTCTCTTAACTAGGCAGCTAGGTGGTACAGCAGATTGAGTGGTTGGCCTGGAGTCAGGAAGACCTGAATTCAAGTCTAGCCTCAGATACTTATTAGTAGTATGGCCTTGGCAAGTCACTTAACCTCTGTCTGTATCAGTTTCCTCAACTGTAAAATGGAGATAATAGTAGTACCTACCTCACAGGTTTGTTGTGAGGATAAAATGAGCTAATATTTGTGAAGCACCTAGCAGAGTACCTAGCACATAGTAGGCACTTTCCTTCTTCCACTGCTACTGCCCTGGTACAATAAATTATCACAGGGTTGGCCTATTTCAGTATCTTTCTGCTTAGGCTGACTCTCTCAAATCTTTTCCCAGTCCAGTCTATTCTTCACTCAGCTATCAAAGTGATCTTCCTCAAGTATAAATCTGACCATGTCACTACTCTATTGAATATATCCCAGAGACTCCCTATTACCTCCAGGATTCCTCAGTTTGGCCCTTTACAAACCTGGTCCTTTCCCATGTTTATACTTGTCTTGTGTATTACTCTCCTCCACATACTTAATGATCTGGTCACTCAAGGCACTCCATCTCTTGGTTTTATGCATAGTCGCTGGCTGTCCCCTATGCCTAGAATTCTCTCCCTTCTCACCTCTGTTAGCTTCCCTGGCTTCCTTCACCTCCTGCAAGCTTTTCTTTGTCCTCCTTAATGTTAGTGCCTTCCCTCTGTGATTATCCCCAAGTCATCCTGTACATATCATTCGTATATACTTGTTTGACGCTATTTCCCCTCTCTTGGGTTGTAAGCACCCTGAAAGGCCCTTTTCGTACCCTCAGTGTTAGCACAGTGCCTGGCACACAGTAGGCACTTGATAACTTGCAGAACACGGTGTTCAGAGGACCTGAGGCTCAGTTGGGCTCCTACCCCTAGGGTGTAATATCACAGTGGGAAAAACCAATCTGCTTCTGGGCCAGATTTAGCAAATCACTTGGTGGCTGTGCTCATTCCTCACCAGATTCTGTTGCTGTGCTTGCTCCTCACCAAAATCTGCTGCTGCTAGATTGGGATAGGCAAGTTATTCAGCCACAGTGCCCTTCTCAAGGTACTGAGACCTCCAGGTGTGTGCTAAGTGCTGGGGACTCAAGAAAAAAAAAAAGACAGTCCTTGCCCTCAAGGAGCTTACTATCTAATGGGGGAAGATAATAACAAAAGGATGCTAAAAGGGGCAGGGGAGGACACCAGGTAGTATGATATTACTTGGAATCAAGACCAAGTAGAGCTGCTCATGGAAAATGGAGAGTTACTTGGAAAGTTTAGGTCCCAGCTTTTGGGAGGACTTTTTTGCTCCACCCTCTAGTCCTCCTGAGGGGAGAGGCACCTTAGGAAGTTGAGAAAGTGTTAAGTATCAAAAACTGAGTTAATGGCATGGTGATTAGATTTCAGGTGATCAGCCTATCCTGTGGAAGATGGAGAATTGCTTCATTCCTCATATATTGAGTATGAGTATGTTACCTCATATTCATATGTTATTTCATAATTTTACTTAAATTTGATCTGGAGAAAAGGAGTTGGAAAGAACAATATCTATAGTAAGCTGTGACCTTACCTTTAAGCCATGTATGCTCTCTAAATATGAATGTACTTTTCCCAAGGATCTTGTGCGTTTAAGAGGAGCGACCTTCCATAGGACTACGTGCCTTCCTTCTCCTGATGCATGTTACCTAAGGGAAGAGGAAAAGGGAAATCTGCAGGGAGCAGGATTTTCTTCTCCTTCTAAATGAATTCACTTTCCATCTCCTCCCACACTGTCTCTTGCCTGAACTCCAGCCTAGAGGACTCTTCTTTCTTCCTCAATAAGTTCAGTACCTGGCTCACAATCCATATCTTCTCCTCAACTCCTGCATTCATACCAGAGGATGTCATCATACATATTGACATTACCTCAAACACCCTAACTGTTCAGTTTCTCAACCTACTCATTTCTCATGACCTCTTCTTCCACCCACTTCAGCCATACACAAAAAAGAACATACCTTTGATCTTGCCATCTTGCCCCAAAATGTAACACCTCTATGTTCATGGATTCTGAAATCTTGTCTGATCACAATCCATTGGTTTCCACTTCTCCCTCTGTCTTCCCTTACCAAACTCTACTTTTCAACCACAACATGACCTCCAATTCCTTGACCCCTCAGTTCTTTCCCGGTCCATCACCTCTGAACTAGCATTTTCTCCTCCTTTTCCCAACTTGACTCTCTGGTGAACCAGTTCAATCCTATGCTGCCCTTTTCTCTTGAGTCCCTGACCCCTTTATCATCTTGTTGACCAAGCCTTAGCCTTAGTCACTATCACCATCTGCTACCTTCACTGCTACTCATGTGCTACTGAAAAAAGGTGGAGAAAATCATGCAATTGTTTTGACTGAGTTCACTATAAATTTATGTCACATGGCCTCAGCTGGGCCTTGATTGCTGCTAGGTAATCTTTTTTTTTCCTTTTTGGTAAGGCAATTGGGGTTAAGTGACTTGTTAAATGTCAAGTGTCTGAGGCAGGATTTGAACTCAGGTCCCCCTAACTCCACGGCTGGAGCTCTCTCTATCCACCGCACCATCTAGCTGCCCCTTAAATAGTCTTTCTACACCTCTTCTATCAACTCACTATTCTATTCTTCACAGTGGCTCTTCCAAAACTTTTCATCCCTCCTCAAACTCAAATGACGCCCCTCTTCACACTCTCTCAGCTGAGAACCTTGCTCCATATTTTATAGAAAAAAATTGAGATCATTCACTAGTATGGTTTTTTTTTATAGTTTTCCTTACACTGCCTTCCATTCCCTTCCAAAACCTACTTTTCTGTTATAAACTTGATCATAGGCTATTGTCTTTTTTGTTTTTTGGGGGGTTTTGTTTGTCTTTGGGTGATTGTAAACTTATGGTTCATCTGACACTGAACAAAAGGAGATTTACTTAGTCTATAACATAGAAAGAATATTCACTCAACAAAGATACTCCAACACTTTAACTTCTGGTAAACAGAGCATAATGGGGTAACACATAAAGTATCAAGATAGCTACCAAGTCTGAAGGACCCAGACCTCATATGAATGGGCCTTCTTTTATCCCCTTAGTTGATCAAAATGTCACATCAGCAAATAATTGGAAAAAGTAGTTTCTGAGAGTTTCTTTTAATTCATCTCTAATTGTTATGAATTCTTTTTTCATCTTTCATGCATATTTTTTAATCACAGTAACTGTTAATCTATTTTATTAGCTTTTTTAAAACTTAAAAAACCTACTTCTGCTTTTATTTAGCAATTTAATGAGTTTTTTTTGCGTTTAATTTTGTTGATCTCTTCCTTGATTTTCAGAATTTTTAATTCTGTTCTAAAAACTTTCCTAGTTTTTTTAAAAAAATTGTATATCCAATTCATTATTTCATTCTTGCTCTCTTTTGTTGATGAAATCATTTAGATATATAAATTTTCTGCTAAAGACTGCTTTAGGGGTATCCCAAAACATTCGATAATATTTTCTATTTTTTCCTATGATTTATTTATTGACTAACCAATTCTTTAGGATTAAATTATTTAGTTTCCAGTTTATTTTTAATCCTTTTCTTAAAAAACTCCTTATTGAAAACAATTTTTATTTCATTGTCCTCAGTAAGATGTTTTGCCTAACATTTTTGTTTTTCTGAATTTGTCTGTGAAGTTTTTATGTCCTAATATGTCCAATTTATGGAAAGGTGCCATGCATAGATGAGAAATATGTATCATTCTCTTCATTCACAACCAGTAATTTCCAAGAATCTTTCATATCTAGCTTTTCTGAAATTTTATTTAGGTCTTTAACCTCTTTCTTCTTTTTTCTGTAGGATTTTGATATGTCTAGATTTTTTATATGTCTAGATTTGCTACATTCTTTTACTTTAACTCTGCCTGCATATTTGTTTCAAGTTCTATAAACAACTTATTGTTTGATTTTGCTTTGTAATCCATTCTGTATTCAATTCCATTTTACGGATGAGTCCATCCTATTCATATTTATAGTTAGGATTGTTAATTGTGCACTTCCTTACATATTATCCTCTCATACTTTTTCTTCTCTTTAAAAAAAATAAGTGATAAAATAGGAATGTACTTAACACTAGTGATCCATAAGTGAAGTGTTTTATTTTTTCCCCAATAACCTTTTTCTCTTCCCTTCCCCTTTTCCCCAAACACCAAGGGAATTCTTAGTCTTTCATTCTTTCCAATTAATACTCCCTTCACAACTACCTCTGACACAAGCTTGTTTTTATTGTAATCCTTCAACAATCCTACCCTCCTTCTTATATTTCTTTTCTCCCCTTTTCTTATCTCGACCCATTTCCCTGTTGAGTTTAATGTATTTCTACACCACACTCTGGGTGTATAGGTGTGTATTGGTATGGGAGTGTTCAATCCTTCTAGTCCAGTTCATATGAAAACGAGGTTCATGGGATTCTCTTTCTACCCACTTGTTCCTCCATGTTTATATATTCATCTCACACACCTTAATTATGTGTATACTAAGTTCCCATTCCTCCTTTATTCCTTAGAAACCTCCCTTTTCTCTCCCTAGTCTTTTATTTTGTAAGACAAAACCAGAGCATTATTACACCCTGGACCTCTCTTCATTTTAACTC
The DNA here is from genome assembly GCF_003287225.1 of Phascolarctos cinereus. Classification (NCBI taxonomy): domain Eukaryota; kingdom Metazoa; phylum Chordata; class Mammalia; order Diprotodontia; family Phascolarctidae; genus Phascolarctos; species Phascolarctos cinereus. The sequence goes on along the minus strand of NW_027555847.1, from coordinate 285,189,939 downwards.
CCTTTATGACCTTTTAGGGCTCTGAAGAGATACTATTTCTTCTTCCTTAGTTAGTATGTAAACACTCCATTATCACATATTCCCTTCCAAATGCTCAAGTGTATTTACTTTTCTAGTTTTCTCTTAATTCCTGTGTTTGCATTTCAAAGCTTCTACTCAGCTCTGGTCTTATAATCAGGAATGCTTGAAAGTCCTTGATTCTTTTAAAAATTCATTTCTCCCCATATGATTACACTCAGTTTTTCTGGGCAAATTATTCTTGGTTGTAATCATTTCTCCTTTTACATTTAAAATATTATATTGCAAAATCTCTTCTCTTTTATACTGGTAGCTGACAAATTACATGAGATCCTTAACTGTGGTTCTTGACAAATAGGTGGCACAATGGGTAGAGTGCTGGACTTAGAGTCAGAAAGACATGAGTTCAAATTATACCTCAGACACTTGCACGCCTAGGTGCAGGCAAGATATTTAACCTTTTGTACCTCAGTTTTCTCATTTATAAAATGAGAATAATAATAATAATAATATCCACTTCTCAGTTCCATGTTCTCCTCACATTCCACAGGTCTTCTGTCTCATCAAATGTTAGATCATTTTCCTTTCTTTTGCAATATTTATTAATGCCTAAAATCATTTATTAGATCTAGGCCATATTTCTTCCGTTAATTTTTTCTCTGTTGTTTTATCTGCTTATGCTCATGATCTTTAAGTTTTCTTCTTGAGATCTTGGTAATTTCAGTCTCCACATTGGTTTTGTTTGTGCAGTCTTTTTATTTTTATGTAATCAAAGTTACCATTTTGCTTCCTGTGAATATCTCTGCCTGTTTCTGTCTCTCATTTGGTTACAAACTCTTCCTTTACCATAGATCTGATGAGTAATTTCTTCCATATTCCACTAATTTGCTTATGATATTACCTTTTATGTCTAAATTATATCCCCATTTTAGGATTATCTTGGTGTCTGGTGTGAAATGTTGATCTATATCTAGTTTCTGCCAGACTACTTTCCAGTTTTCCCAGCAGTTTTTGTCACATACTGAATTCTTAGCCCAATAGCTGGGATCTTTGGGTTTATCAAACACTGGTTATTGAACTCATTTGCTTCTGCAAATTGTGTGCTTAATGTGTTTCCCCGATCAATCTTGTTATTCAGTTGTTCAGTCTGACTCTTCATGACCCTGTGGACCATAACACACCAAAACTGTCCATGGGATTTTCTTGGCAAAGATACTGGAGTGATTTGTACTTCTTTCTCTAGTGGATTAATGAAAACAGAGGTTAAGTGACTTGCCCTGGGTCACACAGCTAAGTCAGTGTCTGAGGCCACATTTGAACTCAAGTCTTCCTGACTACAGGCCCAGTGCTCTGATCCACTGAACCAACTAGCAGTCTCTCTATTTCTTACCCAGTACCAAATTATGTTGATGATTCTGCCTTTGTAGTATAACTCTCACAACTGGTACTGCTAGGATTCCTTCATTTTTATTTTTTCATTGATTCTCTTGATATTCTTTTTTTTGGGGGGGGGGGTTGAGGCAGTCAGGGTTAAGTGACTTGCCCAGGGTCACACAGCTAGTAAGTGTCAAATGTCTGAGGCTGGATTTGAACTCAGGTTCTCTTGACTCAGAGCCAGTGCTCTATCCACTGCACCACCTAGCTGCCCCTTTCCCTTAATATTCTTCTTGTTCTTCCAAATGAATTTTATTTTTTTTTCTAGCTTTATAAAGTAATTTTTTGGTAGTGTGATTGGCAAGGTGCTGAATAAGTAAATTTATTTAGACAGTAGTGTCATTTTTATTATATTGGTTCAGCCTCCCTTAAGCAATTAATATTTCTGCAATTATTTAGATATTGTGTGAAAAGTATTTTGTAATTGTGTTCATATAACTTCTATGTATGTCTTGGTAGGTAGACTCTCAAGTATTTTATACTATCGATAGCTATTTTAAATGGAATTTCTTTTTCCATCTTTTCCTGCTGGGTTTTGTTGCTAATATGTAGAAATTCTGATGACTTGTGGGAGTTTATTTTATATCCTACAGCCTTTGTTGAAGTTGTTAATTTTTTCAATTAGTTTTTTTTTTCAACTGTCTCTCTAGGGTTTTCTAAGTAAATCATCATAACATCTATAGAAAGTTATGGCTTTATTTCCTCATTGTCTATGTTTATTCCTTTAATTTCTTTTTTTTCTCTCATTGCTATACCTAGTATTTCTATTAAGTTATTGAATAGCAATAGTGATAATAGACATCCTTGCATCACCTGTGATTTTATCGGAAAGCTTCCTAGCATATCACCATTACAGATAATGTTTGCTCTTGGTTTTAGATAGATACTACTTATCAATATAAGGAAAGCTCTATTTATTCCTCTGCTTTCTAGTGTTTTTAACAGGGATAGGTATTTTATTTTGTCAAAAGCTTTTTCTGCATCTATGGTAATAATCTTGATTTTTCTTGTTTTTTAAATGTGGTCAATTATACTTATGGTTTTCTGAATTTTGAAGCAGCACTGTATTCCTGGTATAATTGAAGCTAGGACACTTTAATATACTGCTGTAATCTCCTTCCTAATATTTTATTTACATTTTTGCATCAATATTCATTAGGGAAATTAGCCTATGGTTTTCTTTCTCTGTTTTGACTCTCCCAGGATTAGGTATCAAGACCATATTTGTATTACAGAAAGAATTTGGTATCAAGGATTCCTTCTTTATCTATTTTTAAACTGTTTATTATTATTATATTTAATAATTAATTCCAATATTGCTATATTGGAATTAATTCTTCTTTAAATGTTCAGTAGAATTTATTTGTAAATCCATCTGGTTTGGGGTTTTGTTTTTCTTAAGGAGTTCACTTATGACTTGTTCAATGTCTTTTTCTAAGACAGATAGGATTTTTTTAATATACTGTACTTCCTGTTCTGTTAATCTGGACAATTTATATTTTTCTGAATATTTATTCATTTCATTTAGATTGTCAATTTTGTTGGTATGTAGTTGGTCAAAACAGCTCCTAATAATTACTTTTATTTTATCTTCATTGGTGGTAAATTCACTTTTTTCATTTTTCTTTAAAAAATCAAATTAGCCAATGCTTTATCAATTTTATTGGTTTTCAAAAAGTGAGCTTCTAATTTTATTTATTGGTTCAATTTTTAAAATTTTCATTTTTGCTGATCTCTCCTCTAATTTGTTGGACTTCTATTTTGGAATTTAATTAGGGGGGTTTAATGTGTTGGCTTTCTAATGTTTTAGCTGTGCACCCAATTTGTTAATCTGCTTTTTCTTGTTAATATAAGTGTTTAGAGATATAAATTTTTTCCTAAGTACTGCTTTGGCTGTACTCCATAAATTTTGGCATGTGGTCTCATTGTTGTCATTATCTTTAATGAAATGATTGATTGTTTCTATGACTTGTTCAGTGGAATACATTTGGGTAAAAAATATAGTAGCAAAAAAGCATAGCAACTTCGTGTTTGATAAACTAAAAAATCCAACTATTGGGTCAAGAGCTCACTATCTGAAAAAACTGTTGGGAAGACTGAAAAGTAATCTGGCAGAAACTGTGCACAGATGAACATTTAACACCAGATACTAAAAGAAACTAAAAATGAGTACACAGTTTCAATTAATCAATAAATGTTTATTAAGCAATGACTATGTTCCAGACACTATACTACATGCCTGGAATACAGAATGAGGCAAAAGACAGCCTTTGCCCTCGAGGAGCTTCCAATCAAATAGAGGAGACAATATGCAAACAAATACATATAAAGTAAGCTATACACAGGATAAATACAAAATAACAGACAGAAGGCACTAGAATTAAGAAGGATTGGGGAAGGCTTCTTGTAGAATGCAGCATTTTTACTAGGGACTTAAAGAAAGCCAGGAAAGTCAGTAGTCAGGAGTGGAAGAGGGAGAACATTCCAGGCACAGGGCATAGCATGAGAAAATGCCCAGAGTTAAGAGATGGAGTGGCGTATTCATGAAACAGTTAGGAGGCTAGTGTTATAGAATCCAAGAGTACCTATTGGGGAGTAAGATGTAAAGGGTTATTTCAGAAGCAAATGAAAGAAGCACTGAAGAAATTACTTGTCAGCTCCATGTATTAGGGAAGATTTTGTGACAAAACAAGAGACAGAGAAGGTCACAGGAGATAAAATGGAAACTTTCTATTACATAAAATTAAAACATTTTTGCACAAACAACCAATGCTACTAAAATTAGAAAAGCAGGAAACTGGGGAAAATTTTACAGAAAGTTTCTCTAATCAAGGTCTCATTTCTAAGATATAAAGGAAACTTACTCAAATTTACAAGAATGAGATCCATTTCCCAAATGATAAATGGTCAAGTGACATAGGCAGCTAGGTGGCGCAGAGGATAGAGTGCTGGTCTGGAGTTAGGAAGACAACTTTCTGACTTCAAATCTGACCTCAGATATTCACTAGCTATGGACCCTGGGCAAGTCACTTAATCCTGTTTGCCTTAGTTTCCTCATCTATACATGAACAAGAGAAAGAAATGACAAACTACTCCAATATTTTTGCCAAGAAAACCCCAAATCGGGTCATGAAGAGTCAAACATAACTGAAAATGACGGAACAATATTAAAGGTTATGAACAGGCTGTTTATAGAGGAAGAAATCTAAGTGATTAATCAATAGCCACATGAAAAAATGCTCTAAATCGCTAAAATTAGAGAAATGCAAATTAAAACACCTCTGAAGTACTACCACATGCCTATCAAATTGGCTAAAATGACCAAAAAAAAAAAAAAGACAAATGCTAGAGAGACTATGGGAAAACAGGCACCCTTAATTCACTGTTCATAAAACTATGAATTAATCTAACTATTCTGAAAAGAAATTTGAAACTATGGCCCAAAAGCTATTAAACTGTGCATACCCTTTGATCCAGCAATACTGCTACTAGGTCTATACCCCAAAGAGAGCAAAGAGGAAAAGAACCCATAGATATAAAAAAAAAATTATAGCAGCTCTTTTTGTGGTGGAAAAACATTGGGAACAAAGAAATATCCATCAATTGGGGAAAGGCTGAAGAAGTCATAGTATATGAATGTGATAGAATACTTTTTCTTTTTTTTTTTTATCCCCTGCACTCCTCATTACAAAGAAGAAAGGGGTGGTAAAAGAGAAAGAATGTGATCATCACTTGCAATATATAATTAAAATAATCTGCTCCCATTTGTTTGTTTAGTCCCTACCCCAACTGCTGGTTCATACATTTTCTTTCTTTCCCTTTAATACCCTCTTTATGTTCTATCTTCTAAAACTAAAGTTTGCTTTGCTTGTGTCTCTTCCCTTCCTGACACTATCAAGATTCCTAAATCTCTTTCTACCCTCTCCTTGGCCATGCCTGCTTACCTGTTGAATTTAATGTATGGAATTATCAAAAATCTGGTGTGTGTGTGTGTGTGTGTGTGTGTGTGAGAGAGAGAGAGAGAGAGAGAGAGAGAGAGAGAGAGAGAGAGAGAGACAGAGACAGAGACAGAGAGAGAAAGCAAGCCCTCCTTTGTCCCACTCAAGTAACAGGGAGATTCATGACATACTAGATCTCTCCATTCTCCATCCCAGAATCTTTTCCTTCAGCAATCTGAAGTGGGATTGGCCTCTTCTATTTTCTCTCTCAAAGCTGGAAGCCAATTTGATACTAGGCTTGAAGGCAACTTTTACTTGGAAAGTCCTGAAGGGGAACCCCTGCTTGAAGGGTTTCCAAAGGCAGACTAAGAACTGAGGCTCTTACCTCTACCCAATTCCATCCCTCTCCTTCTGCAGGGAAGGGTTTTAATTTCTGCCAATCAGGAGAGTCCCACACCGTTGGTTTTGGGGACATGGGTTACATTTAAAAACAAATTTTTTTGCTGCATTTGCGTCTAAGGGCAAAGGATTCCTTCACTTGCAGACAGTGAAACTGTTGCGGTCTGAGAGGTTCAGAGATCCCTCAAGGACCAGAGTACAGGACTATAGTAAAACACATACCAAATATGCTAACTATGTGATTCATGGTGAGATTAGGGAGTGGTGAAGGGGTGGTCAGTTTTTAAAGGAACATTTACTTTTTGTACCTATTGAACAGGTGTTTTATCCAGAGTTCACTAGGAAAAGCCCAAGAGGGGTGGGGAGGAATTACAGGAAAGCGGTTTTTTTTTTTAGGTCTGCTAGGTTTGTTTTTTTTTTTTTTAACACATATAAGTTAATTAGTGGTCAGGGCCTGCTGAGAGTTGCCCAGTCTGCCACCAATCAATTGTTTGACAAGATAGAAGAAGTAGGCAAATAATGAGGTAGGGAGTTGGTATAAATAGTCCAGTGGGTACCAATATCTTTATGACCCAGTACAAAACCAGTTCAAACTAATAATTCCTTCAGGTGCAATTTGTAACTGCACTAGGGAGAGAGAGGTATCATGAGTAATTGCTAGGCATTGTGTCCTTGGGCTGGGGAGAAACTGCCAGGGATAGTGTTTTTGAGGCTAGGGAGAAACATGATCTTGGAATTGGGGTCCCAGTACAAGCACCCCATCAAGACCATGTATTAAAGAGGGAGAAGGGGACCTCCTCCTCTCCCCACTACCCCATAGGCCACGTTGCTTTGAAAAACAGGCCTGGGGATTTGGCCTTTTCCTCTGACCCTTTTCATTGTAGGTGAAGGGAGTGGAATCTCCAACCTGAGAGTTTAAGCCACAGGGATCTAGGGATCCAGGAATCCAGATTGTCTTGCAGCCACACACCAGAGAAGTTCTGGGGATCAAGGGTGTAGGCAAAGTAGCCCATAGGAAGCTTGAATTTGAACTCCTTGGAACTAATGTTAAGCAGGAACTGTGCTATGCTGTCAGTCCAAGTCCCACCTCCCCTCCGGAGCAAAAGAGATGGTGAAGAGGTGGGGAAGGAATTATGCCCCAGAGGTGTTGAAGGAAATGTGTATATGTTTGTTGTTGCTATATCTTTGAAGTAAATATCCCTCTGTAAAAGGCAATCTGATGTTAAGTGGTAAATGAAGCTGGAGTGCTACTTACTAGATCCCCTAAAATGAGATATTTGTAAAATGCTTGGCATATAACAGGCACTATATAAATGCTTATTTCTCTCAAATGAGGATGGGAATATAATCTATGGAGGCTTAAGCCAATGGCAGAGAAGAGAGACTCTCCAACCTCCTCCCAGTACCTGAGAACCCTGGTGGGAGGGAAAGTGTGGGAAGAGGGTAAAATGTAACAGCCTTGACCTTGAGAGAGTAGAGCCAGAGTCAACTGTGTTACAAATGAAATGTTTTTAAAATACATAGAGGAAATTTAGAAGGGAACACATATAAGCTTTTTTTTTCTTTTTAAAGCTTCATGTAACAAAAATTCAGTTTCATATATAGTCTTTTTATTCTGTTCTTTGTGTAGCACCACAGTTATCATTGAAGGCTGAGTACCTAGAAGACAGCCTGCCTTAGGCAGAGGTTTATGTTATGGGTCTTTACTCCTAATACTATAGCTCAGAAGCCTCCTACTGGCATATTTCCCTGAACAGTTAGCCATAAAAAAAGCCAATTAGCTCTTAGCCAAGGTATTTACTAAAATAACACATCAAAAAGAGTCGCTACAAACCATTCTCTTTCTCCCACAAATACATGCAACGTCCACAAGATGAGTAGACTCAAACGGTGCACGATGGCAGGGAGGCATGTTATACAGGGAATACATGTGGCCAAGTCAAGTCACAATTCCAGAACCACAGGGCCTCAAAGTCCTTTCTCTCTTTGTGGAGTCTTCTCTAGTTTGATTCTTCATTACCAGGTCTATCTCTCTAGAATCCACAGGTGACTCTTTTCTTTGCTGCCAAAGGTCTTACTTCATGGAGTTGATTCTAGTCAAGAGACTGTCTCTTTGTATTCTTGATGTACTGAACAATATGGCAATGGATGGAAGAAAAAGAAATCCTATCCTGTGAGAATAATCTTGATACCCCTATTCAATCTGATCAGTACCTGCTCAGTTCATTGTGACTTATGGGTATCAGTGATTGTCTTTAAGTGAGATAAATGGGGATACAATTAAGTTCAATTGTCAGGATAAGAATTACATAGGTTGGAATTAACCCACTATTTAGTAATGATAATATCCATGCTTTGATGATTATATTGTTTTTAAATGATATATAAGATAGATTTCTACCACACAGATTTGCAGTTTGTTATGTAGGCTGGTGTTAGGAATAGTGGTAGAGACTTGCTATAATTCCTCCCCTCCACCCCCCGCCCCACTCCTATGAATGTACTGTGAGAGTTGCTGTGATTCAGAAAACCACAGTTTCCCCACTTTCAATGTTCTTTTGCACATAATGTTCATAATATGCTTGTGAAAAGTACCAGAATCCTGTTTCCTAATCACTGAATAGTGGCATTTGAGGGATATCTCCCTTGACGAAATACTGGAGTTCCTTCCTTTAACCAAACATGGAGTTCTACTTTCTCCCCTTGACCAATCATGTAAATTTCCTCTTTTGGAATTGATCAATCAAAGAACTTTACTCCCTCATTCTATTTTTAGTGCTATCTCATTCCCTATAAATATTTACCACCTTCAAGCAGAAGAGATCCATGACTACAGAGGTGATTCTTGAATCCAATTTCTTAGGGATGACTAGTTTCCCTATTAAATGAAACTGCTAAGAGTCAGCCGTGGGTGTCCTTGTTGTGGACTGGAATTTTGAGGTCACACTCTTCCCAAAAGTGATTACCTCTCAGGGGCCCGCTTCTTCCTCAACTGCTGGCCCCTTCTAGACGCTTTAAAACTAACAAACTCTCACACTAGGTCTTTTAAGGATCACCTAAGGATACAGCTGATATTTGTTTTTCCAATGCAATTGCTTCCTCAAATATCAATCAGGGAGAGTTGTTCATACCTCTCAAAGGGATGGCAAAGTGTTTAATATCTCATCAAGACATTAACTTCTCATCATCTGTGATTTCATCCTGTGATTAATCAACTGTAACAGGAAACCAAATCCTCTCTCCCAACAAAAATTTTCATATTTATGTTTGTCTAATTCATAACTTTAATTTTTTAAAAATATTTTTTCAATCAGCAAAAATGTCTCCTCTCTCTTACCCTCAACCTTCCTAATTAAGAACAACAGCAAAACCCATTACAAAGATGTACAGTCAAGCAAAATAGACTTTTGCATTGTGTAAGTTTAACAGATTATGATTACAGTTAGGACCAAGAAAGTCATAAATATTCTCAATAGGTCAAGAATGATATGTGGCTAGTAACCTGCTCTGTCTCGGTTGAACATTTATAGACATTGCTTGCTTTGACTTAACCCGCTCCCTCTTTAAGGATTTTCAGTAAAACACATGAATTGCATAAAGACAAAGCCCCTGCATATACTTACACCATAGGCATTCCCTGCTTTATTGCTATCCGTCACAAGGGGCTAACTGCAAGCGCCTCCTGTAAGTAAATCCCCTCACATAGCATGAACTGATCACCTTGGCTTTGTGCATCTCTTTCCTTTGAACTCCTCTGTCACTAGCAGAAGTAATTGGGCACTTTGGTGCCCTGATCCACAATAATCATCATAGTCTATAAGATTCCCAGGAAATGGGCTGGGAAGTGCCAGGTGGATCCCTGATAGCCATCCATGGGAATGTGGGCACCAGTGATTCAAGTAATAGATTTGTGTGGACCACCTAGGAGGTTGGGAGATGCTCCCAAGACTCCATTAGGGTTAAGTACCTGCTAGCCAAGATGAAATTGCCAGCTGTTGGCAAAGAAGCTAGAGCAGCAATTACTAAGATAGCTTGGCCATTGTTAATTGTTTTGCATTATGTCACTGAACAATAGTCAGCTGCTGAGGCTTGAGTGGGAGAATTAGAAAGACCTAGTGCTAAAACAAGATACTTGGACTATTTCTTCCCAGTTAATGAAGCATATGGCTGAAAAGAAAGAGGAGAAAAACACATTTGCAAGGGTTATAAGGGCTCTAAATACCAAAAGTAAGGTCAGAGGTCTTGTAACATCTAAGAATTGAGACCCTGGGACACAGGCCCTGGAGGAAATGGATTCAGATGAGGAGTGAAAGATAACATCTGAATCTGAAGGGGAAATAGTGGATGTGGACTCTTTGCAGTCATTCAAGTTAGACTAGTATTATAAAGCTAGATAAAGCAGAAATATATGGGGAATAATCAAGGTTTCCCAACCACAGCACAATATATTATGAGCCTAAGAAACAGAGATTGGCACAAGAGGAATTTAAGAGAATCATTCCCTTTTAGATTGGATTATTAGTGCCTATAGGGATGCTTGGGTGGACCCTTATTCTTTTTTTTTTTTTTTGGAGGGGGGAACCATTTGAAGTTTATTAATTGGGAAATGACGTGAACAAAATGATTTCTTAGGAAACAACGAATAGATAGATGGATGAATGAAAAATCATTTATTGAACATGCTAATGCTCACAGCTATGCCTGTACTAAGTACTAGGAATACAAATAGCAAATCAGAAATAGTCCCTACTGTCCTCAAGCTCACCTGCTATTGGTGAGGGTGGGTTGGACAGCAACTATAGGAAGTTTCTTCAGCCCACTCCACTTTGTATCTGCTGCTCTGACTAGGTTTCAACTCTAAGGAATAAGATGGCCCTCTCATGGTAAGCTCATAATTTTTAATCTCATCACTATGCTGCCAACTCAAACCTTGACTGACACCATCTCCTTCAGCCCTCTCCCCTCTCATTGAAGGGGTGGAGGTCAGACTACCAAGCTCCTCACAATGCCTTTCTTTGTAGAGGGCAGAAACTGGACTTACAATTTACTCTACTTTGCATAGGTTGTTCTGCCTAGTGTCAGCTCTAGGATAAAGATACCCCTGCACCAGGTCCCCTTGTGTTTCCCTCATGCCCCACCACTGCTTTTGTGTCTCTTTTTCTACATTGTTTCACTCCACAAGAGTGTAAAGTCCTTGCAGGCAGAGACTGACTTTCTTTTTTATTCATTGTATCCTCAACACTTAATATACTTCCCAGAACATAGTAGGTGCAAATAAATGCTTATTGAATTAGACTGGATTGGATTGGATTAACTTCAGTTGTAAATCCAACAGAAAGGTCTCATGATCCTTAGATTTCAGTGGCAAAGCAGATGGCAATTCCTTTTTTTTTTTTTTAATATTTTAAACTGAAAAAATAATACATATTTCTGGTGCTGAAACTTTTGACAGTGCCAACGACTCTGACATTGAGAATTTGCTTTTCTAGATCTTTAATAGCTATGGCTGCTAAGGAATTAGGGGCTGTCGCCCTGGCAGAAACAGTTGCCATGTTGCATCTCCACAGGGGCTGCTTTCCAGTATAATGACTGTAGGACCCGAACTGGAAGTAGTACCATTGGTCTGGAGATTGCTGCCATTTCCAGGGCTCTTGGGCTTACTTGCCTGTTGCTGGCAGTTAATGAAGTGGTTGGTTTTGGCAGCAGTTATTAAAGTGATCTCCCATTCCACAGGAATTGTTCCCTTCAATGATAGCTTTACGTTGCTAATGATATGCTTGATGGGTTGCAGAAGACAGAAACTTGTAGCATCGTGAACCTTAATTGCAAGCTAAAAAAGTGAGGAATAAAAGGACAACGTGATATGCAGGAAATAGCACTAAAATAGGAGTCAGGAGGTCTGTGCTTTAGTCCTAGTTTTACAAGGCCCTAAACTTTTCTGGTCCTCAATTTTCTGTAAAATGATTGATTTGTATTATACCACAGAGTACCCTCAATGTCTAAAATTCTTCTATAGTTTCTCCTAAATTACATTACATCGCAAGGAAATATCAGATCCCACCTACTGAAGCCCCCTCAAGGACCAGTAGAAACAAGGGATCTTCACAATATAGTTCTGTCTCAGTGTGGTCTGCCTTTGTTAACTCTTTTATCCCAAGTTCTTTATCCAGCTTTGGCACATGCTGCTGACCTGTTGACCCAGATTTTCCTCCTTGGGCTTTCCTTCCTTTTCTTGGTTTGCTGATCCATTTCCCAGGAATGACTATGACTCACAGTCTACCTAAATCAATATCTGGTACTACGTTATTTTACTGACATAGCAAATATAATTGTTCCATTTTCCCAGGGGGTTCCATCTAAAAAGGAAGTAGGGCAGTTATCAGGTCTGGCTACACAAAGATATAGTTCAGGCCTAGGGCAGCTTGACCTTTATAACAGATGGGAGACTGGACCCTTTTAATATGCTGGTAGAAGGCCTCCTCTGGAGGAGTGTGTAGGAGGCCCAGGCTAGTATTAGGAAGATGCCATACTAGGTCAATGAGTTTCATTGGGCCTAATGCAAAACCTGTTACATCTGGGATGAAGAACAAACTTTTAAAGTTATCCCCTTTTCACTGGAAGGAACCTGTTAGCTGTTTTAAATCCCTTAGTACAGGCATCACTTTGTGACTTTGGAGAAATATTTGGCTGAGTTGGCTGAGATCTAGGATCTAAATTCCATCAGAATAAGATGCATGCAAGGAAAGTCAGAAAAAACTTCTAAGATAAACGGATCAAAAAGAGTCACAAGGAATCAAGTACAGTTTGATGTGCTATGGGCCTCAGGAGTGTCAGGAAAAGACATAAAAAACCTAATGCAGGGTTACTAAAGAGGTGGGGGATGTTGAAATCTCTTCAGCAATATACAAAAAAGACTTCATCAGTTCCTCCCGAAGAAAGTAAGGCCCCAGAAATGAAGAGGGGACAAAAAAACCTGTGCCAACCCCTTGCTGCTTAGAAGACACCTGAACCTCCAAGAGACTAAGGCTAGGGTTGAGACTCCCCAAGAGCGAAATGGATTGAGGATCTCGAGATCAGAAGCCATATGTAGAAATAACCCTGAACTGGTTGCAGCACAATTAACAGTCCTTCCCCTAGTAGACAATGGGGCTGGGTGCAACCTTATTCATGGAAATCCACCCTGGTCCTCTGGTTTACATTGATGGGTTTGGAGGTACTGGAGCCCTAGCAAAGAGAATTTAAGGTAAAGCAGGCAGTGGCACATTGTATTAGATCTAGCTAATGCCTTTTTTCATATTCCTTCTTCACCCACACTGTGACTTCTAGTTCCTTCACTTCTCAAATCTCCTCAGTACTAACTACTCTCTCCTCTTTTCCCCATCTTTACCCCTTGGTGAAACATTTCAATTCTATACTATCCTTCTGTCCTGAATTCCTGATCTAATCTAATCCTAAAGAATAAATGGGCCAAAGAACAAATAATAGAAACAATTGATAATTTCATTAAAGGTAATGACGAGATAACATGACAAAATTTTTGGGATGAAGCCAAAGCAGTACTTAAGGGAAAATGTATATCTTTAAACGCTTATATCAGCAAGAACGAAAAAGAGCAGATCAATGAACTGGGCATACAACTAAAAAAACAAAAACAAATGTAAAATTCCCAACTAAACTCCAAAATAGTAATCATGAAAATCAAAGGAGAGATTAACAAAAATTACAGTAAAAAATCTAATTGAACTAAAAACTTTTATTTTTTAAAAAAAGTAAAATAAAGCACTGGTTATTTTAAAGTTTAAAAATGAAAGAAGGAAAATAACTTACTGTCTCAAAAATTAAATGGCTAAATGAACAACCAAATGAAGATGAAATTAAAGCAATTATGAGGAACTGTTTTGTCCAACTACATGGCAATAAAACTGGCAACTGTCACAAGTAAAATCAGCTATACTGAGGCACAAAGTTCTGAGCACAATCAGTTTATTAGTAAAGCATGAATTTGCTAATAAAGAGGGTCAAATGACTAATTCAGTTAGGCCAATGACCCAAAGGAGGAAAAGTAGCCTTTTTTATTGCTGTAGAACAAAGAACAGAAGATGGTAGGTGGGAAAACAATATGATTGGTTAAAGGACTGAAGCGTTAGAGAGATCGGGATAATATGATTGGTTGAAAGTCTGAAACATGGACTGCTAACAACTCTTCCTTTCATCCAGACAAGGTTGATTGACACTGTCCACCAGGATCTTGCAGGAATAACTAATGGTAGATAACAAATTTCCTCTCATTACACAAAAGCAGCTAGAGAAAATATATTTCCTGAAATGGTACCATGCTAGCTGATAGAGACAACAGATGTTCTGGAATTGAACCCAGATAGTTAATGTTAGAGGAGAAAACAAGTTTCCTTGACAAAAAGTGATTTGCAGGTGGTGTTGAGGTAACAATTCCCTTTGAATTAAAGTGTTTTATGACAGCACTGAACTTCTAAACTTAGCTCAGTGTATTTCTTTAATGAAAAGTAATTGAATTTTGTATGTACTTAGAGTTTTCCTTTAATTAAAAATGACTGATAGGAAAACTGAACTTTTCCATCTAACTGAGAATGGAAGACTGAACTTTGAACTCATGGGCTTCTTCACTCAGAGAAAGAGTAAAGCTTAGGATGTTACACAAAATACAGAATAAAGTGACAGAACAGAATCTTCACAGAATGGAACCAAAATAAATTACAAAATTATCATTTTATTTTCTCATAATGAAATGAGTGAATATTTAAAAAAAATACAGATTGCCCAGATTAACAGAAAAGGAAATAGAATAAATTAAATAACTCTATCTTAGAAAAATAAATTGAACAAGCTATAAACGATCTCCCTAAAGGAAAAAAAAAGGACCAGATGGATTTAAAAGTGAATTCTACAAATATTTAAAGAACAATTCATTCCAATACCATATAAACTGTTTGAATAAAGAAATAAAGGAGGAGTTCTACCAAATTCCTTCTATGACTCAAACATAGTTTTGATACATAAACTAGGGAGAGGAAAAACAGAGAAAGTAAACTATAAACCAATTTTCCTAGTGAATACTGATACAAAAATTTTAAATAAAATACTAGCAAGGAGTTTACAGTAACATATCACAAAGACCATAAATTATAACCATGTTAGATTTACAACAGGAATTATAGGCTGATTTAATATTAGGAAAGCTTTAAGATAACTGACCATATCAGTAACAAAAACAACAAAATTCATGTGATCATCTCAATAGATGCAGAAAAAGTTTTTTTCTTTGTGCAAAATACAACACTCATTCCTATTAAAAATACTAGAAAGCATAGGAATAAATGGACTTTCCTTAAAATGATAAGCCTAAATAATCTGCCTAAAACCAAGAGCAAGCATTTTCTGTAATGGGGATTAAACCAGCAGCCTTTCCAATAAGATTAGGAGTGAAGTAAGGATATCTGCTATCACCATTATTATTCAATATTGTACTAGAAAAAGAAATTGAACGAATAAGAATAAGCAATGAAGAAATAAAATGATCACCATTTGTAGATGATATGATGGTATATTTGGTGAACTTGAGAGAATCTGTTTTCTTGGGGTAAGTGTTACATTATTCCAGAATCTCAGGAGCAGGCTGGCTGGGTACCTGCAAACTTTCAGTGCTCTTAAAGTGGTCTGGCTCAAGACAAAGTCTGATTGTTGCCACCTTAGCTCTCTAAGTCCCTGATCTGGGTTTAGGCCTGAGCAAGAGGAGACTGCTATTGTACTCAGCCATGATTAGCCAGCTAGTAATTTCTACCTGTTGAGAGTAACTGAACTGCAGGCTCTGCTTTGGTCTGGTATTTCTGCCATGGTTATTTCTCTGTAGATTTCAGACTAGGCTAGAAGCTGGAACTGATACCCAACTCTGCTCTTGGGGTCTGAGTTACACTCAGAAAGCACCTTGCTTTTGAACTTGCTTAAGGCCTGCAGACCATTCCCTACTATAGAACACCATCCCTGGGTGACGGACAACAAAATTGCTTCATGGATACTACCTGCTCCTGTACCATGCATGGATGCCTAATATGACTCTGGGACTTTCTCTTGTCATGGAGCATAGACTCTTCCTAGGGACTAGAGTGTTCTTCAGCGTGCCTCTAGGCAGACCACTTCCCCAACATCCATAGGCCTCTCTTTATGCCAAACTGGGCTGGACAAATTCCTGACTTTTTGTTGAATTTCCCCATCAGAATTCAGTCTGATGTCTTTCCTAGATCTGTTTGGATGAGTGTGGGCAGGGATGGAAGGAGCTAGCCTTACTTCTTCACACTAATATAAGATTCAACTTACTAAATACTCTAATAGTATTTACTTCCCTCAGCCTGGCATCAAAAGTCCTCCTAATCCAGGCCCACTCCATTTTTCCAGCCTTATGTCCTCTTACTCTATTACATGTACCTCATGGTTCAGAAATATTAAGACTATTAAGTGTTCCCTGAACATATCCAGTGCTTTTCAACCTCCATGCCTTTACTCATACTGTTTTCTCTGTCTTGAATATCATCCCTAACCCTTCTCTGCCCTCACCTCCTACCCCTACCCCCAACACCATCTTTCTGTCAAAATCTTAGCCACCTCTAAGGCCAGTTCAAATGTAATTTCCTCCATGAAGTCTTCTATTGTCTCCTTAATCAAACAGAATCTCTTTTTTTCTGAATCCTCAAAATACTTTGTACTGTTGTACTACTTGTGAGATGTCATAGTAGGGATCCATGGTATAAAAAAAAAAAACAAAAAAAACCAAACCTCCGGACTTGGATGAAGCCAGAAGAACTGAGCTCAGTCTCTAGCTCTGACATTTATTAACTGCATGATTCTAGGCATTTCATGGATTAAAGTTCAGAGAAGACAAACATATCATTCGATATTATATAGCTAGTAAACAAGGTAGGGGCCTTCCACCCATGAAGACACTGATAGTTTCAGCCTTGACAGTTTCAGAGTAAACCTGTTCAATCAAGTTCTGTAGCTCAGACTAATGGCACATGCTCCCCTCTGCTCCTTAGGCGTTATGGTTTTCTTTCAAAGTACAGAGTAGGAAGTAACAGGAGGACTCAGGGTTCCCAGGATTTTTTGAGCTCAGTTTCTTTAAATATCTCTATTGTTTGTAGGTACCTTTGTATGGCTTGTGTGGAACAGAACACTGGTACTTTCTTTTTCTTTTTTAAAAAATAAGTTTAATTGATTTCTTCTGTTTTTTACATTATCACCAGAGAAGGAAATGCAAACCACTTCAGTATCTTTGCCAAGAAAACCCCATGCACAGTATTAAAATTATAAAAGATGAATCTTCACTGGAAGATGAGCCCCTCAGGGTAGAAGGTGTCCAACATGCTACCAGGGAAGAGCAAAGCACAACAAGTAGCTTTAGTACTAATTAAACAACTGGGCCTAAGCAAAAAGGCAGCTCTGCTGTGGATGTATCTTGTGATGAAAGGAAAACCTGAAGCTGTATAGATCAATATTGTACAGGAACTTGGAATGTAAAATCTATGAATAAAGGTAAGCTGGATGTGGTCAAATAGGAGATGGAAAGATTAAAAACTGACATCTTGGATATTGGTGAACTTAAATGGACAGGAATGGGTGAATTTAATTTGGGTGATTGTTATATATTGCTGTGAGCAAGAATCCCACAGAAGAAATGGAGTGGCCCTTATAGTCAACAAAAGGGCAAGAAAAGAAATACTGGCATATAATCTCAAAAGTGAAAGAATGATATCTGTTTGAATCCAAGGCAAACTGTTCCACACCAATTAATTTAATTTAGCCACCTTTAAAGTTTATTAATCAATGCAATTTTATGCTCCAACTACTGATGCTGAAGAGATCAAAGTTGATCAGTTCTTCGAACACCTACAACATCTTCTAGAAATACCAATAAAAAAATATGTCATTCATCATAGGGACTCAAATGCTAAAGGGTGAAATCAAAAGATAATTGAAATAACAGGCAAGTTTGGATTTCTAGTATAAAATGAAGCAGGGCAGAGATTAATAATTTTGTCAAGATAACTTGTTGGTCATAGCAAAAACACCCTTTTTCAACAACCCAAAAGGTGACTCTACACATGGACATCACCACATGGTCAATATTGAAATCAGATGAATTATATACTTTGCTGCCAAAGTGTATTAATATGATTTAGTGAGGTTCGGATTCGCTCCTATAAATGACACTCTCCAATGCACCAGAAAATAATAAGAAATAGATAATTTATTTAGAAGAAGCAAGGCACAGATAGTTTGAATTTGCATAGAAAGCATATAACAATAAGAACAATCAATAACATAGCACCGATCAAGAGAGTCGGTAATGGAAGAGAATACATCACCAATTCAAGGCCCAGCCGTTGCAGCCCGTACAAACTTGAATTGTGTAAAGATTTTCCCGGGTGAAGCGTCCTTCCCGCGGGTGAGGCTCAGCGGGCTTACAGGATGCAGTTTTTTTATATTGTTCTAAACAAAGAAAAGCTTGGGGCCAAGAAGTCCTTTTTGAGGGCATGCGCTATTCATGGTTTGTTCAATACACATCTGGCCTTAGTCACGTTTTCATCTGCCTGAGGCCTGGTATTTTGTTATTTAATAACATCACGTCTCACAAGGAGAGAAGCCAACCCTCCATGTCGACGTGACCTAGGAATGGCTAGTTCCTGGAATGCTAAGCCAAGAGCACTCAGGAGTTATGGAACGGTCATGGCCGGGATTTGAACTGAACCTATTTATTTGAGTGATCTTATTAATTTAAAGGGGAATTTCCAATTTCCATTTCACAAAGGCCTTAAGATCATGAGAATAATAGGTGAGGGGCAAAGGTGTGACATGAGTGTATATGGTGCGTATTTTGGTATACATATAAAAATTGCATATACAAAGACATAAAAAGAACAAAGCAAGTAGTAGTATGGGGGTAGCTAAGGAATTAAAATACATAGTAGCAGTAGGAGATTTAAAAAGAAAATCATACCAATGATGATTAGTATCTGAGGTCACTAAATGAGAAGCTTCGACTAGTCTTCCTGCGGCTATAAGAGTCTGTATTCGATGTTCATTTAACGCGCGTTGGTTGGACTCTAATAACTTTTTGATTTCAGTCGACTGATTCAAGATGTTCATAAGGGGATATAGAGATAGAGACACATGAGGTAGAGGCAAAGATTGGGGTACCCAAGCAAAATTTTTAACTAGGTTAGTGTCTGGTGGAAAGTAAAAATCATTTCCTTGCCAGCGTAGGAAAGATACATTGGATAAGCAACCAGAAAATGGAACAGTAGTAACATCTACAGATAGAAGGTCAGAGTGATTATTAGAGGCTATACAAACATATTGAGTAGATACTTCATATATCATAGAAAAGTTACTCACTGGGTATAAAGTTAGATCACACAAATTGGATGAATGTGAGAGAAGGCAGGGTTCCATCTGCCGAGTCATCATCCCACAAACAATCCCTCCATTAGTTACAACACAATCAGACAGAGTATGAGTTACATTATACCAATCTATATAGTTTCCATAGATATGAGGTAAAGCAAAGTATTTATGTAAGACAAAAGGTATTACATGAAATTGCACATAACAGTCCAAGTTTTAACTTGGTAGAATATAATAGTTCCAGCGCACCAAAGTGGAGTGCATCTAGCATTCTCAGGTTTTTGCTTTTCCCATACATCTGACAAGTCAAGTATATCGTTCCATATGTGAGAGTTACCTTCCTGTAGTAATCTTTGGGCATTTTCCTTCTGTATGAGGGTATATAAGTTTTGCAAGGAACATTTAGTCCAATTAAATAAAACACAATGTTTTTCATAAGGTGTAAATTAACGAGGATGCTATTATTAAAGACTTGTAAAAATTGGCCTTGATATTGTAATGTATTTTGGTGTGGCAGGATCGTTGTGGGCATTCACAGTCAAAGCTTGAGAAACATCTTGTCCAGCACTGCGCAGTCTGCTGGCCAAGGTCTCAAGGTCTATAGAATTAACTATACCCAAACCAGTTCCTGCACCACCAAGTAATGTATCATACCAGCTCTCTTTTTCCTAATACAATTTTTAAAGAGGGAAAAGTTACATTATAATGAAACACTATTTTACGTTGCGAGATAGAAGCATTAGTACATGATTTGGGGACACGAACTATTCCAGGGAATTCTGGAGTAACCGGTCTAGTCCATATTAGCTTATTATACCATTCCTTATACCGCCGATCCAATATCGGGGTTGCATTATGACAATATAGATACTTATTGTCCATTTCTGGCATGTAAATAGTAAAGGTCCTGGCCGTAAGGTACACATTAGTCCAGTTAAGCGCGCCTAATGGTGGCCGTTGCCGATTAAAAGAGAAGTGGGTACTAGGTGGCAAATTCGTGATGGTGCAAGAGATATTTGCCCCTGGTGCTGGAGTGACGGTTATGTTAAGAGTAGTCAAATTGGTTTTCATTAGTTGGACAAGGGGCTAGGGGCTGCCCAGACTTCTACGTTTCCCGGATAGGACCAATTCATATAATTGCACCAGGAGTTGGGAGACATTTGAAGCCATCCTGCTGCATGTCTCGTTATAGTCCCAGGATATATAGGATATCGGCAAGACCACTGGTCCTTGAAGGCGATTGTGTATCTGGGTGCCTGGAGTCCATGTTTTGATCAGTGTGCAGCAGGTGAGCACTGTAAAACACTTAATTTCGCAAAAACATTTGGGTTAGTGGGACATGATACCACTTATCATCACCAGGGTATACTACTATGGCAGTATTAGTGTTTCCTTGTGCTATGAGCTCAGCTGGCCTTGGTCTATCAGATTGATGCTTCTTTATCCAAACTTTAGTACCAGGAATTGCCTTTCTGGTATCCAGGAGATGTCACTATTATTAGAGCTCCCAAATCCTGATCTCCTCTTTTGTGGAGTAGGAGACCCATTGATTTTCTGCCACGAACCATTTAAATAGGGTAATATCACTAGTTGACAAATTCTCTCACCAGTCTTACATTCAAAAGGTTCGCTTTCATGAGAGTTATGTAAACAAACTTTAATTTCTCCTCTATAGTCATTGTCTATGACCCCACCCAAGACATGGACTTGGTTGTTTAGGGCTAAACCAGATCTAGAGAACAATTGTCCATAGTGTCCTTCAGGGAGCTTAACTCCCACTCCTGTAGAACACAGTTGTTGGCCTAATGGAGGAATATGGACGTCATGAATTACATATAGATCATACCCAGCGGAGCCTAAAGAGGCATGCCAGGGCTGCCTAGCATTCTCATGTAAAGTCCACCATTGAATGGTCAAGGGGGACGAAATTCTCCTTATTTGCAAATTAGGAGTCATCATTCTTGAAAGAGGAGTCCCACCCCCATCAGTCAGAGGCCTGTTATTTAATTGCTTTAAGGCCTCAAACAAATTTTCTTTCCATCTCTTCAAATCATGGTTCTCACTTAATTTCTTTAGTTTCTCTTTTAATAATCCGTTCATTCTTTCTATCAAACCAGTGGCTTGGGGATAATATGGTATATGGTAAATCCATTCTATATTATTATATTTACAATACTCATCTATATCCTTACCTTTAAAATGTGTACCATTATCACTCTGTATTTGTAGGGGGGTCCCATAATAGAGAGAAATAATATCTAGGGTTTTACAAGTGTTTTTCTGGGTAGCCCGTTTATAGGGGCAGGCAACTAATACCCCAGAGTAGGTGTCCACACAAGTGCAGGCATATTGACACCCCTGACTAACAGGTAATGGTCCAATATAGTCTATTTGCCAAATTTGAGCAGGTAAAGACCCTCTAGCCAATTCTCCAGTGATTTTCTTCGGCACAGGCCAATGAGCAAATAATTGACATTGTATGCAGTTTTGTACTATTTGCTTAAATAGATCCAGAGGTATGTTAATCCCTCTGTCTAATGCCCACCTGTAAGATGCAAGAGCGCCAAGATGTCCTGCGGTGATATGGACCCATTTTCCTAATTGTGTTTCGTTTTCCTCTCTGGGGGTGACCTTTAAAGCTTTTCCTTGAAGTTTGGATAATTCATCAGCATGGGTATTATACTCACGTTCCACAGAATCTTGATTCACATGGGCATCTACATGAAATACAGATACATTAGTACATTGACACCATTCCCATATTTGTTCCCATAATTCTTTTCCCCACACATCTTTGTCTCTAATTTTCCATTCGTGTTTCTTCCAAATTGGCATCCAAACTGCTAGGCCATTGGCTACGGCCCAGGAATCAGTATATATATGACATTGGCCACCTTGTTCCTTTTGAATTACTTGATAGACAGCCACTAATTCGGCCCATTGGCTACTCCGGCCTTCACCAGAGCTTTCCAAAATAGTATTGCATGAAGGGTTATAGGCTACAGCTTTCCAACACCTTTTAGATCCTATATATTTAGCCGACCCATCCGTAAAGCAGGCATGATTCTTTTGTTCAGGGGATAACAAAACATACCCGCTATTCCAAGAGACGGGCGATTGTTCATAAGTTTTTGGTATATCGACATCATTTGAATGTTTTGGTAATTCTAATACCTTTTTGTGCAAGGTGGAAACACCCGATCTGCCTGTCTTGACTCTATTTTGCAAATACCATTTCCATTTAATAATTGATGATTCTTGGGCATGTCCTATTTTATGTGAGGCGGGGTCCCCATAATCCAACTCATAATGGGTATGGCTGGCCTCAATACAACTTCATGGTTTAAAGTTAAATGTTCTGTCTCTACCAGGGCCCAATATGCTGGCCAATAATTGTTGTTCAAAAGGAGTATAATTTTGGCCAGCAGGTGGCAGTTTCCGCGACCAAAATCCTAAAGGAACACTCCTGCCCTGTTGTTTTTGCCATAAACTCCAATCAGCATATCCATGCAAAACTGTAACTTGCAATTCCATTGGCCCTGGCTGTACAGGCCAAAGATCCAGGGCAGTTTGAATAGCTATTTTGGCTTCCTCAAAGGCTTTCGATTCTGTTTCCCCCCATTCAAATGCATACTTTTTCCGGGTAACTTTATACAATGGCTTCAAAATCTGACCTAAATGAGGAATGTGATTCCTCCAGAAACCAAACAACCCAACGAACTTTTGAGCTTCTCTTTTGTCCCTAGGAGGTGAAAAATCTAATATTTTTTGCTTGGCCTTGGGGAGGATTTCTCTATGACCCTTATTCCAAATTATCCCTAAAAACTTCACACTTTGAGCTGGACCTTGAATTTTATCGGATTAATCTCCCATCCCTTCTCCTTCATATGTTCTATTAGTTGAGTTAATCTTTTCTCTACCACCTCTTTATTCTCTGCCTGTATTAAAATATCATCAATATAATGAGTTATTTTCACATCAGACCATTTTAACTCATCTAAATGCTCAGCTACAATTCGGTGGCAAATGGTTGGGCTATGTATATAGCCTTGTGGGAGTCGTGTAAAGGTATATTGCCTGCCTTGCCATGTGAATGCAAACTGATCCCATTGTTTGGGGTCTATGGGTATAGTGAAAAAAGCATTAGCCAGATCTATTACCGCGTACCAGAAACCTTGGTAGGCTTGTATACTCTCAATTAAGGATATTGTATCCGGTACAGCGGCGTGTAGAGGTGGAGTAAATTTATTGAGTTGTCTATAATCCACCGTCATTCTCCATGAGCCATCGGATTTTCTAACTGGCCAAACTGGGTTATTCCATGCAGTGGTGGTAGAATCACTACCCCAACCTGTATATATTCCTGTATAGTTTTAGTAATTTCCTCCGTTCCTCCAGGAATCCTGTATTGTTTTAGGTTTACTATTTGAGATGGAGTAGGAATTACAACGGGAGGTATCATCAATTTCCCTACAGTGACATATACTTGTAGGGATCGAATAGCAAATTGATACTGGCCATCGGGTAAATGTAGAGTCATCCCCTTCAAAATGTCTATTCCCACGATATATTCCGGAATAGGGACTATAACTACCGTGTACTCTTTTTTTGAAAATTTCCTATCCTCATTTCCAATCGAACTTGTTTTGCTTGTACTTCACTGCCTCCCAATCCTGATATAGTTATAGATTCCTTTCTTAAATTTAGAGGGGTTTCCATATATCAAAGTGGCCTCCGCCCCCGTGTCCACTAGGGCATTTGCTTTGGTGGTCGAACCATTCCTCCAAAAAATAGTTATTGGAACATGAGGCCGATAATCAGTATGCAAAGCATGGACACGAAGGGTTTGGCCTTTCTCCTATTCCCCTTTAAAATGGTCCAATGAAGGGTATAGTGAGGGAGGAGCGCTGGGAATGACAGCATTCAGAGCCGAAACCTGACCAGCGTTTTTCACTTTTTTCTTGTACAACTGGGCTAGTTCGGAAGTGGGAATTCCATCTATCTCTTCCCTATTTACTCCAGCCTTCAGAAGGGCTGAGAATAGCTCCCTCCAGGTTAGTCTGTTCTGTGAACTAGGTCGGGGCTTTCCCCAGTCTCTGGAAGCAGTTTCTCCCACATCCCTAAATTCCCCAAGATCTCACAGTTGGGACAGTTTGTCAATTACTTGTCCTAAAGATTCTCCCGTGGCTGCTACTAATAAAGTCAGAATCAGATGTTTATATGTCGCAGGGGCGGTTTTAACAACGGGGGCCCGATGTACGGCAATCACAGGGGTATCAGTGTAGGTATCAGCTTCTCCTACTACAACTGCAGTTTTCATAACCTCCTCTTTTAACCTTTGAATCCCGTCCTTAAGAGTATACCATGGGCGGGCTGCATTGGGCCACATGGAGGAATCAGGATATTGGGTCCTAAACCCTTGAGCTACTAGCTCTAAAATTGATGTACTGTCATTGTGGCCAATTGGCACCTGGCTATGGTCACGGATTGCCTGTTGCACAAAAGGATTAGAGGTCAAACTCAAAAATTTTAGACAATCCTTGGGGTCTAGCCACACTCCTCCAGCTCCCCCATCACTTAATCTCACAAGCCAGGAGATTGCAGGCTCTCCTGATCGCTGTGAAAACCTACTAAGCAAATCAGTAATTTCTCTTTGGGAGTAATCTTCCGTGATTTCAGTCACCCTGGGTGGGTTAGCTTCCCTCCTTTTCGGCTTTTCGCCTAACTATCGGTCGAGCTTCCCCATCCTTAACGTCCGGAATTTCCTCCTCTATCACTTCTTCCCACCCGTCGTCATCCTCATCCCAAATATCGCCGTCCCAAGTATCAGGGTCCCAATTCATATTTGCTGCGGCGATTACAGCATGCACTTTCCTTTTACTCACTTCCCCTTCTATTTCTATATTTATACTGTGCCACCCGACAGCAGCCTTCTCGGCTACATTTTGATAATTCCTAGCTTGATCCCCTAATATAAAATTTTGGCACTGCAGCATAGACAATCGACCCTGCAATTCAGACATTTCTTTCTCCATTTGTGCTTTCTCTTCCTCCTGTCTAACTCCAAACACACTGTCCTATATGCAGTCAGAAGAGCCCACCCTCTTCGGCATACTCCACTCATTTCTTTCCCCTTTTCAATTGGAATATTAGATAAACATGCAGTCAACTGTGAGGGCCTTCGGTTCCTCACCCTGCTCCCCCAATCCTCACTAGGTCCTGTACACTGTGACCAGGTTTTTGCGAGCGAGGAAAACGGAGGGTCCTCCCAACCGGGGACCTCTACCGGAGCCCGGGGCTCAACATTTCTCTTAAAGAAAGGCATTTATACAGCGAATCCTGTTCGTGACGCCAATTTTGTATTAATATGATTTAGTGAGGTTCGGATTCGCTCCTATAAATGACACTCTCCAATGCACCAGAAAATAATAAGAAATAGATAATTTATTTAGAAGAAGCAAGGCACAGATAGTTTGAATTTGCATAGAAAGCATATAACAATAAGAACAATCAATAACATAGCACCGATCAAGAGAGTCGGTAATGGAAGAGAATACATCACCAATTCAAGGCCCAGCCGTTGCAGCCCGTACAAACTTGAATTGTGTAAAGATTTTCCCGGGCGAAGCGTCCTTCCCGCGGGTGAGGCTCAGCGGGCTTACAGGATGCAGTTTTTTTATATTGTTCTAAACAAAGAAGGCTTGGGGCCAAGAAGTCCTTTTTGACGCATGCGCTATTCATGGTTTGTTCAATACACATCTGGCCTTAGTCACGTTTTCATCCGCCTGAGGCCTGGTATTTTGTTATTTAATAACATCACGTCTCACAAGGAGAGAAGCCAACCCTCCATGTCGACGTGACCTAGGAATGGCTAGTTCCTGGAATGCTAAGCCAAGAGCACTCAGGAGTTATGGAACGGTCATGGCCGGGATTTGAACTGAACCTATTTATTTGAGTGATCTTATTAATTTAAAGGGGAATTTCCAATTTCCATTTCACAAAGGTGGAGAAGCTCTATACAATTAATGAAAACAAGACTTAGAGCTTACTGTGGCTTAGATCATGACCTTCTTATTGCAAAATTTAAACTTAAATTGAAAAAAGTAGGAAAAAACTATCAGACCTTACAGTTATGGCCTAAATAACATCCCTTATGAATGTGAAATAGAAGTGATGAATAGATTTAAGGGATTAGATCTGGTAGATAAAGTGCCTGTAGAACTATGGACAGAAGTTTGCAATACTGTATTCCAAAGAAAAAGAAGAGCAAGAAAGCAAAATGGCTGTCTGATGAGGCTTTACAAATAGCTGAGGAAAGAAGGAAAGCAAAAGGTAAAGGAGAAAGGGAAAGATATATCCAACTGAATGCAGAATTCAGAGAAAAGGAAGGAGAGATAAAAAAATTTTTCTTAAATGAGTAATGCAAAGAAACAGAAAACAATACAATAGATAAGAGATCTCTTCAAGAAAATGAGAGACATCAAGTGAATAATATTTCATGCAAAAATGGGCATGATAAAAGACAAAAATGGTGGAGACTTAACAGAAGCAGAAGAGATCAAGAAGAGGTGGCAAGAATATACAGACGAACTATACAAGAAAGATCTTAAAAAAGATGCTGCTAAAGTGCTGCAGTCAATGTGTCAGCAAATTTGGAAAACTCAACAGCAGCCCACTGGATTGGAAAAGATCAGTTTAAATCCCAATCCTTAGAAAAAAGGCAATGCCAAAGAGTGTTCAAATTACCAAACAATTAGGCTTATTTCACACACCAGAAAGGTTATGCTTAAGATTCTGCAAGCTAGGCTTTAGCAATAAGTGAACCAAAAATTACCAGAACCACAGGTTGGTTTTTGAGGAGGCAGAGGAACTAGAGACCAAATTGCCAGCATTCATTGGATTATGGAGAAAGTAAGGGAGTTCCAGAAAGACATCTACTTCTGCTTCATTGACTTCACTAAAACTTTTGAATGTGTGGATCACAACAAATTGTGGCAAGTCCTCAAAGAGATGAGAATACCACATCCTCTTACTTGCCTCCTGAGGAACCTGTATATGGGTGGACAAGTTTGAGATTGGAAAAGAAATATGACAATGCTGTATATTGTCACTTTACTTAGCTTATATGCAGAGTACATCACGTAAAATGCCAGGCTAGATACATCAAAAGCTCAAATTAAGATTGTTAGGAGAAATATCAATATCAATCTCAGATGTGCAGATACCACTCTGATGGCAGAAAATGAAGAAGAAGCCTCTAGATGAGGGTGGACGAGAGTGTAAAAGCTAGCTAGCTTAACTAAGATCTTAGCAACTGATCCCATCACTTCCTGGCAAATAGAGAATGGAAGCAGATTTCATATTATTGGGCTCAAAGATCATTGCAGATGGCAACTGCAGTCATGAAATTGAAAGATGCTTGCTCCTTAGAAGGAAAGCTATGGACAGCGTACCAAAAAGCAGAGACATCACCTTGTCAACAAAGGTTTGTAAGGTCAATGCTATGGTTTTGTTCCAGTAGCAATGTGTGGCCATGAGAGTTAGATTATACGGAAAACTGAGTGTCACAGAATTGACGCTTTTGAATCGAGGTGCTGGAGAAGACTTTTGAAAGTTACCTGGACAGTAAGGAGATCAAATCAGCCAATACTTAAAAGAAATAAGTTCAGGCTATTCACTAGAAGGGCAAATACTGAAGCTTAATTAAATACTTTGGCCACATAATGAGAAGACAAAACTCATTGGAAAAGACCCTGTTAGGAAAGACTGAAGACAAAAGGAGGAGACAACTGAGGATGAGACGGATAGACAGTGCCATGGAAACAAGGAACATGAACTTGGACAGACTCTGGAGATAGTGGATGATGAAAGGGCCTGGCATGTTATGGTCCACGGGGATCACAAAGAGTTAGACATGACTGAGTGACTCAACAACAAAGTTTTTCTGAGTATCCTTCCCACTCCTCCAAAGAGTTATTCTACATAAAAAACAATATTTTTTAAAAACAAAAAAGAACATACAGACAAAATCAGCACAACTGGATCATTACATTGAAAAAGTCAGAAAACATGTAATGTGCAACACCTGTAGAAGTGGTGACTCAGGGGTATTCTCTTCACAATTTTGTTATATTCATTTTTTTGTGGTGATGGTGCTGGTTGTTCCTGCCATTTATATCGTTGCCCTCATCACACGTATTGTTTTCTTGGCTCTGCTTACTTAACGCTACATTAGTTTATATTGATCTTCCCAAGCTTTTCTGTATTATTCTGCCAGGGAGGTGAGCAGTCTTAACAGAGGAGGGAGAATGTTCCAAGCACAGGAAACAGCCACAGAATGCCCAGGAGTTGAGACATGGAGTTGTCTTGTTTGTGGAACAGCCAAGAGGCCACTGGACTTAAGAGTATGTGTTGGGGAATAAGGTTTAAGAAGAATAGAAAGGCAGGAGAGGGGTGGATTATGAAGGGCTTTGAATACCAAACAGAGAATTTTATATTTGCTCTTGGGAAGTAATAGGCAGCCACTGAAGTTTACTGAATAGAGGGGTGACTTAACTGGACCTGAGTTTGAAGAAAAACCCTTTAATGGCTGAATGGAGGACTCACTGGAGTGAGAGAGACTTGAGGCAGGCCCGCCCACCCACCCACCCAAGAGCAGGCTATTACACTAATGGAGGCAGGAAGTGAAGAGGGCCTGCATCAGGACAAAGGCAGTGTCAGGGGGAGAAGGGGGCACATTTAAGAGACTTGGCAAAGGCGAAATGGACAGGCCTTGGCAAGAGCTTGGACATGAGGGGTGAGAGAGAGTGAGAAATCCAGGATGACTCAGGTTGTGAGCCTGAGACGGGGAGGATGGCGTCATCCTCTACAGTAACAGGGAGGTAAGAGAAGTAGGGGGATTGGGGGGGAAATATGATGAGTTTTGTTCCGGAGATATTCAATTTAGGTTGTCTATTGGCCATCCAGTTAGACAGGAGATTGGAGGTCAGCAGAGGGATCGGGGCGGGGTCGGCGGAACCACCAGACCGGAGACGGGCATTAAGCTGATGACGTCACCAGGTGAAGGGACAAGAAGAGGGTCCAGGCCAGAACGAGGGACACCTACAGTTAGTAAAAGGGTTCTGATACAGAAGAAGACAGGAGAACATAAACCTTATTTGTCTGCCTGCTGAAGGTGCTCCCCTACGGTCTCAGGCGGCTCCAGCGAAGGGTGCCCGGGAGGGACGCGGAATAACAGACCCTCGAGCACCTGAGACGCCGCCGCGCCCGGGAGCGCCGGGGAACGTTCCTCTTACTGCACGGAAGTGAGTGACGTCATTGGCCGCGGCGCCGGAAGTGACGCTGAGAGGCCGCGGAGTCGGTGCGGCCGCCGCGAGAAGCGGTGGGCGCGGGGCTGGGGAGTTACCGAGTTATCAGGCGGCAGGCGCAGCGGGGGGCCGCGGGCTCCGGGCGTCCGAGCTGATGGAGGGCGGCGGCGGCTGCGGCGGCGGGCGCGGCTCGAGCAGCGCGCTCTTCTCCGGCTTCCGCGCCCTCGGGCTCTTCAGCTCCCACGTCCCGCACGTGGTTCGCTACCACGGACGGCATCGCAGGTTCTACGTGACGACGTGCGTGGGGAAGAGTTTCCACACCTACAACGTAAGTAGCCCCATGTCCTTTCTCGCGTCCCCGCCCCCCGGTGCGCCCCGGTCCTTCTGCTTCCCCTGCTCCCACCCGCGTGTGCAGCCGGGGTCGTGGCCGTCGTCCCGACCCCAGCTCCGGCCTCGAGTCTGAAGACCCGCCCGGGCTTCGGGCATAGCAAGCGCCCCGGAGGGACTCGTCCATCTCCCGCTCCCCGGGCTCTGCAGTTTTGCGCAGCATTCCCCAGTCACCCGGTTTGCAACTTCGCTGTCATCCCTGGACCGTGCAGATCATCCTGTGCACTTTGCCATTCCTTGGCTCCCATGACATTACTCTCTCCTGAATCTCTCCTGCCTGTCTGGCCACACTTGTCCATCTCTGGCCTAATCATCATCCTCGTAGAGTGTGTTCGCTCCAATTCCCCTCCTGGACCACCTTTTCTTTATTTACTTAGAGACTTCACGTGCTACCATTGATTCAAGTATTTATGTGAATAAACTCCCAAGTCCTGATCTCTCTCAAGATCTCCTGATAACACCAACTGCGTGATGAATGTTTCCCCCTGATATTTAAGAGGCATCGCAAACTCAACGTAGGGGGAGGGGAAAAGAACTGCTCCCTAACTTGTTTGCAAACTCAGGTTCATGTTTGGCTTATTTCCTTCAATCTTCATGGACTACTATTAGGGGCCAGATCTGGTTCCTACCGAAGCATCTCTTCGAACAAAAACACTAACCTAGTTCAGGCTGTCATCACCTAGGTTATTGTAATAGCTTCCTAACTGGTCTTTCTGACCACCAGCTCTTTCCTTTTTCATTGTTATTCATGCACCTGTCAAAGTATTCTAGTTATAGAATAGCTGGCTATAAAATAGTGATTCGATGTTGCTCCTCAGCTCAGAAACCTTCAGTGGCTCCCTATTGTCTGTAGGCTAAAATATAAACTCCTCATCCTGACCTTTGAGATCCTCTATGATCTGGCTTCAGAATACTTTTCCAGTTTTCTTTCACATTAATTCCATTAGTTAAGTCTCTGTTAACTTAGTATATGTGATCTTCATTCAGTACATTTGTCCCATACTGACAATATACTTCTTTCTCATCTCTGCTTTTCAGAATCTGTTTTTTCTTTTAAGGCTTAATTTCAGGCGATACATCCTCCAAGAAGCTTCCCTTGACCTTAGCTGATAGTGTTTCCTCTTTCATAGAATTATCCTGAAGCAGTTTGTCTGACTGACTCTCCTTTGCCTCTGTAACACCTTTACATATTTATCTGTGAAATATATTTATCTTTCCATCTACCTTCCTCAAGACTTTAAAGTTGAGAGTAGGAACTTAAAAAAAATTGTTGTATTTTCATTGCCTAGTATAGTATAGTGGATGTAATAAGGGATGAGTCTTGAAATTAAAACGAAATGAGCAAATACATTAATCTCTTTTGTGTAGTACACTTTTAGGCACTTAGGAAAATGCAAAATTTAGATAAAATACAACTCTTGTGACATTTAAATCTAGGAATACATAAACATAAGTATGTGTAATATTAACATAAATTAATAAGAATATTAATTAAGTTCCATGATATAAGGCTGGACTTAAAGTCAGAGGAACTGGTGTCAAATTTCACCTTTTTTCTACTTTATGACCAGAGTGACCTGGAGCGAGTGCCTTCTTTGGCTTTAGAGGGATCCCTCTAGGATCATATATAATTTCCACTTCCAAAAATAATTTTATAATTCCATATAATCCACCCATATAAATTCCATTTAAACTAGTGTTTAAAATCCTTTATACCTGGCCTTTCCAGTCTTATTAAAATCATTTCCTTTCATGCACACTACAGTCCATCCAAACTGACCTTCTTACTGTTCCTCTTGCTTAAGCACTTTTATCTTCCGTATTGATGCCTTTTCATTGGCCCTTTCTCATACCTAGAATGTACTCCTTCACCTCTGCCTCTTAGAATTTCTATTTTCCTTAAAGACTCGTCTCAGTCCACCTTCTACGTGAAGCCTTTCCTGATACCCCTCAGCTGCTAATACCTTCTTCTGCACCAAAAATAGACAAAAATAAACAAAACTTTGAATTGATTTTATTTGGGTCTTCTCCATTCCTTTATCTCAAATCCTTGAATTGTTCTTATGTACTTATGTATAGAGTCTCTGTTTTGTCTTCACATTTGGATTGCCTAGCAGTGCCTAGCGCTGAATAGATATGCCATTTGATTGATTGATTAATTGAGAGCTGGAAAATCGAATGCTTTATGAGGCCCAAGAGGAAAAGTCATTTTTTGTGTGGTTGGAAGGAAGGGTATGCACTTGTGTGTATGTGGGTAGAGGGGTGGGCAGGGCAGTGAGGAATTCTTTTGTTTGTGAAGATGAAGAGACTGTTCCTCACCTTTAACTCTAGGATCTTGGTTCCAAAAGGGATTTTTATGTTCTCAGTTGCTTCAGGCTGTTGGATGTCTTCAGTGGACAGTAGCTGCCTTAGTCCCTCTATGGTTTTTTTATAGCCAAAGGCTGTATTCCTAATCATAATCACATTTCACAAATGTGCTCTTTGCCCCAAGGAGAAATAATGTAGCTATACAAATCTATCACTACTGGAAAAATGAACCATGATTCTTTGCCCTCCTAAAGTTTGTAGGGTTATTTTCACATGCAAAGGACAGCACATTTTGTTATTTAATGAGTTTTAATTCTTAAACATGTTATTATGTTTTTTATTTGCCAAAACTTCTTTTTTTAAAAAAATTTTATTAATTTATTTTGATTTATCAACAATCACTTCCATATGCTTTTGAATTGAAAATTTTTCTCCCCCTTCTTCCCCCCACCCTCCTCAAGACAGCGCACAATCTGATATAGGCTTTACATTTACATTCCTATTAAACATATTTTCACGTTAGTGAAGTTGTAAGTAAAAATTAAAACCAATAGAAGAAACCATCAGAAAGATGAAACAAAGCCCAACAGAAGGTAAAAATAAGTGATAGCGATTTGACTTCCATAGTTCTTTCTTTGGATGTGGACAGCATTTTCCATCCCGAGGCCTCTGGAGGTATCTTAGATCCCTGTAATGCTGAGAAGGGTTCAGTTTAACAATATTAGTCATCGCATAATGTGGCTGTTATTGTGTACAAAGTCCTCTTGGTTCTGCTCACTTCACTCAGCATCAGACCATATAAGTCTTTCCAGGTTTTTCTGAAGTCAGCCTGTTCATCATTTCTTATAGCACAATAGTATTCCATTACATTCATATACCACAACTTGCTCAGCCATTCCCCAATTGATGGGCATCCTCTCAATTTCCAATTCTTTGCCACCACAAAAAGAGCTGCTATAAATATATTTGTACATGTGGGTCCTTTTCCCATTTGTTTGATCTCTTTGGGGTATAGCCCTAGAAGTGCTATTGCTGGATCAAAGGGTATGCACATTTTTGTAGCCCTTTGGGCATAGTTCCAAATTGTTCTCCAAAATGGTTGGATCATTTCACAACTCCACCAACAATGTATTAGTGTTCCAATTTTCCCACATCTTCTCCAACATTTATCATTTTCCTGTTTTGTCATGTTGGCCAATCTGATAGGTGTGATGTGGTACCTCAGAGTTGTTTTGATTTGCATTTCTCTAATCAATAACGATTTAGAGCATTTTTTCATATGACTATAGATGGCTTTAATTTCTTCATCTGAGAACTGTCTGTTCATATCCTTTGACCATTTATCAATTGGGGAATGGCTTGTGTTCTTATAAATTTGTCTTAATTCTCTATATATTTTAGAAATGAGGCCTTTATCAGAGAGACTGGTTGTAAAAATTCTTTCCCAATTTTCTACCTTCCTTCTAATCTTAGTTGCATTGGCTTTGTTTGTGCAAAAACTTTTCAATTTAATGTAATCAAAATTATCCATTTTGCTTTTCATAATGTTCTCTATCTCCTGTTTGGTCATGAATTCTTCTGTTCTCCATAGATCTGATAGGTAAACTATTCCTTGTTCTCCCAGTTTACTTATGGTATCAGCCTTTATATCTAAGTCATGAACCCATTTTGACTTTATTTTGGTATATGGTGTGAGATTTGGGTCTATGCCTAGTTTCTGCCATACTCTTTTCCAGTTTTCCCAGCAGTTTTTTTCAAAGAGTGGGTTCTTATCCCAGAAGCTGGGGTCTTTGGGTTTATCAAATAATAGATTACTATAGTCATTGACTACTGTGTCTTGCATATTTAACCTATTCCACTGATCCACCTCCCTATTTCTTAGCCAGTACCAAGCAGTTTTGATGATTGCTGCTTTATAATACAATTTAAGATCTGGAATTGCTAGGCCACCTTCCCCTGCATTTCTTTTCATTAGTTCCTTTGATATTCTGGACCTTTTGTTTTTCCAAATGAATCTTGTTTTATTTTTTCTAACTCTATAAAATAATTTTTTGGTAGTTTGATTGGTATGGCACTGAATAAGTAAATTAGCTTAGGTAGGATTGTCATTTTTATTATATTAGCTCAGCCTACCCATGAGCAACTGATGTTTTTCCAATTATTTAGATCTGATTTTATTTGTGTGAAAAGTGTTTTGTAATTGTGTTCATAGAGTTCCTGGGTTTGTTTCAGGAGGTAGACTCCTAAATATTTTATAATGTCTACAGTATGTTTAAATGGGATTTCTCTTTCTATCTCTTGCTGTTGGACTTTGTTGGTAATATATAGAAATGCTGATGATTTATGTGAGTTTATTTTATAGCCTGCAACTTTGCTAAAGTTGTTTATTATTTCAAGTAGTTTTTTACTTGATTCTCTAGGATTCTCTAAGTATGTCATCATGTCATCTGCAAAGAGTGATAGCTTTGTTTCTTCTTTGCCTATTCTAATGCCTTCAATTTCTTTTTCTTCTCTTATTGCAAAAGCTAAGGTTTCTAGTACAATATTGAATAACAGTGGTGATAATGGACATCCTTGTTTCACGAACCCCGATCTTATTTTGCCAAAACTTATTCAAAATTAAATGTTTTTTTTTTTTTTTTACAGGTCCAGAAGCTTAGTCTGGTGGCAGTAAGTAAGTATGCAATTCATTCAAAATTTGTTGACATTTTGGACTTTCTAACTGGTGCAAAATGTGTATTTTTGAATTACATAATGTAATGGGAGACTATTTTGAAAATGAATTTGTGAAGCATTCTTTTTGGAAGTGAAGCAGTATGGTATAATAGAAAGGATATTGGGCCCATATTCAAATTATTTCACTCCTTGAGCCTCAGTTTCCTTATTAGTAAGCTGGAGATAATGATGCTTGGCACTACTTATCTTATGGGGTTGTTTTGAGAAAATCACCATAAATCTTAAAAGTTCTATATAAATATAAGTTCTTGTTATAGAGGCAGGAATGATACCAGTGAAAAAGAAAGCATCTGACAAAATTAGTCTCCTTATGAAGGAACCCATACCAATGATCTCAAATTTTAAAAGGAAAAAATGAGAATTAATAGAAAGGAGTATCTCAAATCTGTAATAATAATGTCACAAATATTAAAGTCCCAGATGAGCTGAGGTTCTTGAGAAATACCACAGACAAAAATGAGAGTCAGTCATGCAGTTAATAGTCAACAAATATTTATTAACGGTAACCACATATCAGGTACTATTCTAAGTGCTGGAGGTAAAAAAAGGCAAAAACAGTCCCTTATGGCATGGAGCTTACATTCTAATGGGAGAGAAAACATGCAAATGACTTGGTAAATACAAGCTATTTACAGAGTAGATTGGGGTGTATTGGGTGTTCAAGGAGTACTAGCACCTCTGGTGTGAGGGTTTGCCAGTCTGCTTTCAGGGATGCTCATCTACCTTTGGTGTCAATCTGGCACTCAGCTCTCACCTGTGGCTCCTAGAAGCTGTAGCATGTGCCTCAGCCACACTCTGGTAAACCATTTCAGCAGATGGACTATTCCAGGTTGAGGGTAACCGATGGGCCACAAACTTGGTGAGTTAGGGGAATGTCTGTCCTAAGTTTGTGAAAACTTCCCCTGGCATAGTGGACGGATGCTGAAGCAGGCACTGTGCAATGCTTATAGCTGGTCAGACATTGAAGATGCCAAGGTCATCTGCTGCATCCCAGGCCATCACCAGTTGTCCTGACTTTTGTCTTGCCACAGGACTTCTATGACTCTAGAAGAATAAGGCTGATGACTGTGCAACTCTGCCTCATTTAAATCTAGTTCACCCATGAATGTAGATATCACTCTGTGATGTCATTGTTCTTTGAAAATGAAGGACAAAAGACAGAGTGGTTAGAAGGTAACCTAAGAAGGAAAGGAAGTATCATGTAGGGAGATTGGAAAAGACTTCTAGCTGCCACTCCAGAGCGGATACAGGTGATACAGTAGAGAGATCTCTGAGCCTGGAGTGTGGAAGAGAATCAGACACTAGATGCATGATTCTGGGCAAATCACATACCATCTGTTTGTCTCAGTTTCCTTAGTCATAACATGGGTATAGTAACAGTACCTACCTCACAGGGTTTG
The DNA here is from genome assembly GCF_003287225.1 of Phascolarctos cinereus. Classification (NCBI taxonomy): domain Eukaryota; kingdom Metazoa; phylum Chordata; class Mammalia; order Diprotodontia; family Phascolarctidae; genus Phascolarctos; species Phascolarctos cinereus. Next base: position 285,153,579 of record NW_027555847.1, on the reverse strand, counting down.
TTGTGAGGATCAAAATGAGATCATATTTGTAACGTGTTTAGTTTTAAAAGTACCTGGCATATAGTGATGCTATCTGAATGCTTATTCCTTCCTTCCCCTCTTGCAGAAAGTACTATTTAAGTTGTTGTGAAGGAATCTGGAATAACTTAAGAGGCTGAGGTGAAGGGAATAGTGATGGGAGATAGTATGTTATATTCAAGAAATAGCAAGTAGGCTAGTGAATCTGAATATTGGAGTGTGTGAAGAGGAGTAAATTATAAGAACACCAGAGGAGGAGAAAAGGGCCAAGGTATGAAGAACTTTAAATGCCATACAGGAGTTTATATTTGATTCTAGAGGTAGTAGGGAGCCATTGGAGCTTGTTTAATCTAGAGGCAATATGGTCAGAACTGAAAAGAGGCCTGAGGCAGGGAGATCATTTAGGATGCTGTTTCAGTAGTACAAGCAAGTGAGAGCCTGAACTAGGTGGTGACTGTGAGTGAAGAGAAAGGTGTGTGGTATGTACTCTACATAAACATGCAGTGCCTATTATGTGTCAGAGGACGCACAGAAAGGCAAGACATTCCCTACTTTCAAGAAGCTCACAATCTAACGGGGAACACTGAAAAACAAATAGAAAAGCCGGGAGGTATGAGGGAGTGGATGGGAGGGCATGCTGCAGCAGCAATCTCATGGCCTGGTGGGAATTGATGAGATGGCCTAGGGGCTCTCCTGAAATGGAAGGTGTTGAAGGAGCTCCCCTGATAGCCACCCCCTACAATCTGGGAGAGGCCCCAGTGGCAGAGTTTAACTAAGGTGATGTGAGTTAAGGTAGAAGGGACAAGATTTATTAGTAAGGATGAATGAGAGTGAGGAGTTCAGTATAACACAGAGTTTGTGAACCTGGGATACTAGAAGGATGATAATTCTCTCAGTAGTAATATGAAACTTTGGAAGAGGCGGTTTTTGGGGAAAGATACTGCGTTATTTTGGACATGTTATGTTTGAGATGCCTATGGGATATACAGTTCAAGATGTCTAAAAGGCAGTGAGTAGTGTCATAATTATAGCTTAGTAGTGAGAATAGTGAAATCATCTCGATAGACATGATGATTGAACCTTTGGTTGCTTATCACCAAGTGAGAATAGTATGGGGTCACCAGATTATGAGTTGGCCCACAGGCTAAATCCAGCCCAGCAAACTGCTTTTCTACCACTGAGAGCTAAGAATGGTTTTTACATTTTAAAAGTTTTATTATACAGTACTTATCTCTAAACTGTTACATCAGTAAAGAGCAGATCAATGAATTGGGTATGTATCTAAGAAGAGCTAGGAAAAGAACAAATTAAAAATTCTCAATTAAACACCAAATTGGAAATCCTGAAAAGCAAAAGTGAGATTAATAAAATTGAAAGGAAGGAAACTATTGTGCTAATAAACAAAACTAAGAGCTAGTTTTATGAGGAAAAAAAAAACAGATTAAAGAAAGTAGATAAACCATTGGTTAACTTGATTTTTAAAAAAGAAAACCAAATTATCAGTGTCAAAAAAGAAAAGGGAGAAGTCACCACCAGTGAAGAAGAAATTAAAGCAATTTATTAGGAACTATTTTGCCCAATTATATGCCAATAAACCTGACAATCTAAGCAAAATTAATAAATATGTACAAAAATATAAATTGCCTAGATTAACAGAAGAGGAAATAAAATACTTAACCCCATCTTAGAAAAAGAAATTGAATAAGCCATCAGTGAACTCCCTAAGAAAAAAATCCCCAGGGCCAGATGGATTCACAAATGAATTCTACCAAACATTTAAAGAACAATTAATTCCAATACTATATAAACTGTTTGGAAAAATAGAGAAATATTTCTACAAAGTTTCTTTTATGACACAAATATAGTGTTGATGCCTAAACTGGGCAGAGCCAAAACAGAGAAAGAAAACTACAGACCAATTTCCCTAATGAATATTGATGCAAAAATTTTAAATAATATACTAGGAAAAGAGATTACAGTGATATATCACAAGAATCATAAGCTATATTCAGGTGGGATTTATACTAGGAATTCAAGGCTGGTTGAATGTTAAGAAAACGAAAAGCAAAATTGACCATATCAATAACAAAACCAACAGAAATCATGTGATTATCTCAATAGATGCAGAAAAAGCTTTTGACAAAATACAGCACCCTTTCCTATTAGAAATTAGCATTAGAGAGCATAGGAATAAATGGAGCTTTCCTTAAAATAAGTAGTGTCTTTCTTAAAGCATGTTAGCATTCTCTGTAATGGGGATAAACTAGAAGACTTCTGAGTAAGATCAGGAGTGAAGCAAGGATGCTCATTATCACCACTGTTCAATAATGTATTCATTTAAGAGAAAAAAAAGAAATTGAAGGAATTAGAATAGGAATGAGGAAACAAAACTGTCACTGTTTGCAGATGATATGATGGTATACTTAGAGAATCAATTGAAAAAAAACTGGTTGAGATAATTAACAACTTTAGCAAAGTTTCAGAATATAAAATAAACCTATATAAATCATCAACATTTCTATATATTACCAACAAAGTCCAACAGCAAAAGATAAAAAGAGAAATTCCATTTAAAATAACTGTAGACAGTATAAAATTCTTTGGAATCTACTTGCCAAGACAGACCTCACAGGTTATATTGTGGTTTGTTCGTTCTCTAAGAGTCCCATGACATCAGGAAGATAATGTCATGACTTGCAAGTGAATTGGTTTTAAGTTGAGGGAGAGCTGTGCAAAGTCACCTAGGAACTATATGAACACAGTTACAAAACACTTTTCACACAAATAATGTCAGATCTAAACAGTTGGAAAAATATTAATTGCTCATGGGTAAGCCAGGTCAGTGTAAGAAAAATGCCAATTCTGCCTAAATTAATACATTTAATTCAGTGTCATAATCAAACTACTCAAATTATTTTATAGAACTAGAAAAAATAATAAAATTCATCTGGAAGAACAAAAGGTCAAGAATATCAAGGAAATTAATGACAAAAAACTTCGAAAAAAGGTGGACCAGCCGTGCAAGAGCTCAAACTTTAAATAAAGTGGTAATCATCAAAACTATCTGGTACTGGCTAAGAAATAGAGTGGTGGATCAGTGGAAAAGATTAGGTACATAAGACACAGTAGTAAGCAACCATAGTAATCAAGTGTTTGTTAAATCCAAAGACCTCCGGTTCTGGGATGAGAGCTCACTATTTGACAAAAACTACTGGGAAAACTGGAAAACAGTATGGCAGAAACTAGGTATAGACCAACATCTTATATTACATACCAAGATAAGGTCAAAATGGGTACATGATTTAGACATAAAGGGTGATACCATAAGCAAATAAGGAGTGCATGGAATAGTTTATCTGTCAGGTCGCTGGAGAAGGGAAGAATTTATGACCAAACAAGATAGAGTGCATTATGAAATGTGAAATGGATAATTTTGATCATATTGAATTAAAAAGTTTTTGCATAAACAAAACCAATACAGCCAAGATTAGAAGGAAACCAGAAAGCTGGGAAACAGTTTTTACAGCACATGCCTCTGATAAAAGCATAATTTCTAAGATATAGAACTGAGTCAAGTTTGTAAGAATACAAGTCAGTCCCCAATTGATAAATAGTCAAAAGATAGGAACAGGCTGTTTTCAGATGAACAAATCAAAGCTATATCTGGTCATATGAAAAAATGCTCTAAATCACTATTGATTAGAGAAATGCAAATTAAAATAACTGAGGTACTAACACCTATTAGATTGGCTAATGTGGCGGAAAATGATAAATGTTGGAGGGGATAGGGGAAAATTAGGACAGTAATGCACTTTTGGTAGAGTTGTGAACTGATCCAAACCTTCTGGAGAGCAATTTGGAACTATGCCCAAAGGGCAGTCAAACTGCATACTCTTTGATCCAGCAGTACTACTACTAGGTCTGTATCCCAAAGAGATCCAAAAAAAAGGAAAGGACCCATTTGTACAAAAATATTTATAGCAGCTCTTTTTGTGGTGTCAAAGAATTGGAAATTGATGGGGATGCCCATTAATTGGAGAACGGCTAAACAAGTTGTGGTATATGATGGTAATGGAATACTATTGTGCTATAAGAAATGATGAGCAGGCAGATTTCAGAAAAACCTGGAAAGACTTACATAAATTTATGCCAAGTGAAGTGAGCAGAACCAGTAGAACGTTATACATAGTAACACTAAGAGCGTATAATGATTAACTGTGAATGACTTGGCTTTTCTCAGCAATACAGTGTTCTAGTCCCAGCACTCTATCCACTGTGTATTCTAGCTAACCTATCCATGAAGTGATCAGCTGTTAAGTGCTGTAGAGGAGTCATGAAGTATTGAGAAAAGGCCATTAGAATTTTTTTTTTTTGCAGGCAATTGGAGTTAAGTGATTTGCTCAGAGTCACACAGATAGTAAATGTCTGGTGCCAGATTTGAGCCCAGGTCCTTTTAACTCCATTGCCAGTGCTCTATCCGCTGTGCTACCTATCTGCTCCAATTCCATTTGATTTGGCTTTTAAGAGAGCATTGGTAACTTTTGGAGAGAATGGTTGCGGTTGAATGGTGAGATTGGAAGCTGTACTACAGAATGTTTAGGAGCTGGTTAGAGGAGAGGAACCTAGGTACTTTGTGTGGATGGCTTTTTCAGGGACTTTCACTCTGAAAGGAAAAGAGAGATACAGGATGATTGCTAAGATCAAGTGGCACATTTGTAGGCAGTAGGAAAGGAGATAGGAGATAAGGCAGTATTGAAATTAAGAGAAAATGGGAACAGTCTGCTGAAGAAGATGGGAAGGGATAAAAGATGCAAGGAGAAGGGTTGGCTTTTGCTGGGAGAAGGGCCTCTTTTTCATCTGATAATGGAATGAAGGATAAAATAATTGAGGAAGATATCTGATGTGAGATGAGAGGAGGGGACAAGATGAAACTCGTGGCAAATGGTCTCTCTCTCTCTCTCTTTTTTTTTTTTGGTGAAATATGAGATGATGTCCTCAGCTGAGAAGGTTAGATATGATGGGAGGCTTGAGTAGGCAGGAAGGTTTGGAACTCTCACTGTGGAAGGCTTAAGCTGTATTTGTTAGCAAGATATTAAAAAAAAAATGATAATCCCAATGTTTTGGGAACATGGTTGACAGAGAAAAGGGCTCATTATTGAAAACTGGCAGGACCAGATCTTTCATTCCAGCTCTCTTCTTTTAGAGATGGGATAGCCAAGGCCAGAGATGTTAAATGACTTTCCCAGTCTCACGAATAGTAGGCAACGTGGTGTATTAATAAGGTCTAACTTAAACTACTACCTCTTACATTTATTTTGTACTCTTGGGCAAGTCACTTAAACTCCTTTAGACTCAATTTCCTCATCTTTAAAATGGGAATAATAATAGGATGTACTTCACCAACGTGTTGTGAAGATAAATGAGTTAATAAATATAAAATGCTTTGCAAATCTCAAATGCTATACAGATGATGGCTGCTGCTGCTGTTGATATAGATAGTAAGGGGAAGGACAGGAATGTGGCCCATTTCCTTTTTTTGCTTACATTTCTCCAGAAGGAACACTTTTATAAACTCAGACAAGCAATGTATAAAGGAAATTAAAGACCAAGATAGGGAGATTAAGTAAAAAAAAATAAGATTGTCAGTAGGGCTATGACCTTAAGTTATAATTTTCCAGAGTCTAAGACTTAAACTTCAAACTCAGATATACTTTGAAGATACTGCATGCACTTTTCCATCTTCTCACCTATCTTGACTTTACTTCACTTTTTACAAATTGTTTAAATCTTTTCTAGTTTGAAAAGGCTTTCCTGCTGGAGAAAATGTAAGCAAGATAAGAAGTGACTACATTCAGCCCTTCCTCTTACTAACATGTTCCAAATAAACTTAATTGCCTTTCTTGATAGAGTAAACAGGTTGGGAAATCAGTGAAATGCCATAAACAATAATGGTAGCAAACATTTGTGTAATACCTTACAAAGTGCTTTATGTATGTTATCTCATTTACTCTTTTTAAACAATTCCTTGAGGTAGGTGCTACAAATATTTTTATCCCTATTTTTATAAATTTGGGAAAGTGAGGCTAAGAGAGATCATGCTGCTATTAAGTATAATGAGGTAGGATATCAACTCAGGTCTTTTAACTTAAAGTCCAAGGCTCTTCCCACTACACCACACTGCCTCAGGCATTTTAATAAATATTGACATAGAGTATCTGAAGTTCATAAAAATATTTGACAACCTTTTGAGTGACATTGCAGATAAGATGGTGAGCATATGGATTTTTTTATTAGTGAACAACTATAACCAAAGATTGTTAGGTAATGGATTTATCATAGATCCAGCTCATATTGTATGATATGTGTAATCATAAGTAATCTTGGCTCTGTCTCTTAACAACCAGTGGAGTATCAGACAAGTCACTTAACCTCTTTTATCTTCAGTTTCCTGCTACCAAATGAAGGAGGTGGATTAGATGATCTCTGAGATCCCTTCCCACTCTAAATCTGTGGTCCCATGATCTGTTTCAGGAAAGTTAAAGGATGGGCCCAGTATCACTCTGGTTGAGGAAGTAGGGCTAGGTTTGAACCTGGCTTCTGTGATTTATGAGCCTGAGCTCTTTCCACTCTGTGACAGAATTCTTTGGAGTACTACAATGATTTGTTCTTAGCCACATCCATCCCATTATTTTAATCACTGGTTTAGATGGAAGACATGAGGGTCATGTTTATTACATTTTTAGATCACACAGAGCTTGGAGCAATAGCTAATATATACATGTGAAAGACTCGTATGCTCAACTGAATCAAGAAGATGCAAACTAAGTAGAAAAAAAATCCTTTATTTTGGGTTTAAAAAATTCACTGCACAAATATAGGATGGGAGAATTTATGTTAAAAAAAATCCTAGGGTTTCAGTTGACCATGAGTTTAATAAGAAAGCATCTTATTTTGGTGGAATGAACACTAGGTTTGGAATCCTAGCGAGCACTTTACTGGCCTCACGATCCTGGGAAAGTTACTCCTTTTATAAAATTTGAATTACGTGATCTTTAGGGTCCCTTTCAGCTCTAAAATCCTATGATCCAGAGGTATGATACCTGCTTTAAAAATGGATTGTCTTATGCTTCATTAATGGAAGTCATGTTCAGAAATACAGTAAGAGGTACTGTGCTACACTGGCTATTGGGTCTGCCTTAGAGTCAGTGTGACCTGGGTTAAAGTCCTACCTTTATTGTATACTGGCTGTGTTATGTGGGCAAATCTCTCAGTGTCCTAGTCTATGCAGAAGAGTTGCTGATCTGAATTGGTAGTTTCCTCACTGGGAGCTTCTTACACAGATGAAATCATGAGTCAGAACAACAGCAACAAAAAAAGTGTGGGTCATGGGAGTAATAGCCCCACTATACTTTGTGGTTATTGTGGAGCATTATTTTTAATATTCCATATACATTTTAAGAGAGGCAGTGACAGGTTTGTTTTCAGAGTTGATCAGTGAGGATGAAGATGCTATAAACCAAATCATATGAAGAATAATTGAAAGTATTGGAGATACTTAGCCTAGAGGAGAGAAAAATAAGAAAAAGAACTGAATGTGAATTTTTAAAAAAATGTCATTTGTAAAATTGAGGATTGCTTTTTATGTTTCTTTTTTGAAACTTTATTTTAGCATTCATTTTTTTAAAAAAATTGAGTTCCAAATTCTCTCCGTTGCTCCACCAGGGTGGGGAACCTGTGGCCCCAAGGCCACATATGGCCCTCTAGGTCCTCAAGTGCAGCCCTTTGACTGTTTGGATTCCATCAAAAGGCTGCACTTGAGGACCTAGAGGGCCATATGTAGCCTTGGGGCCACAGGTTCTCCACCCCTGCTCTAGCCCCCTACACACCCACTGAGAAGGCAAGCATTGTGATGTCAATTGTATATGTGGAGTGCTTTTTATATTTTCAATAAATAAGAAAACTATTTCATGTAAATCATTTTTATATAGGAGAAGGTATTAGAGTTTTACATTTTTTTTCTTATATTATTTACTTGTTCATTTACCTCCCCACTATCCTGCCATGACTAGTCTTGAAACATGTTATATCTTTTTGTTGTTATTGAAATTGACTTACCATCCTAGCCATGCTGGAAGTGGGTCTAATTCGATGGCTAGATGGCATGGAAGCTTGGGCCAGTTCATGCCTCCACAGGCAGCCAGGAGGGGAGGGGCTCCACCATATATATAGGGGCTACATTTAGTATGGACACCAAATTGGCTTTAGCTCTTATTGTAACTCAGGACCCTGAAAGCTAAAGTCTCAGCTACCCAGGTAGCAGAACTGCAGTTTGTCCCTGTAGCCCATGAAGTATGTGGAAATCAAGTTAGAATATTTTCTTATTTTGTATTAAGATCTGGAAAAAATAATTAACTCTTTTCTTGTTTGTTCTGTCTTAGGCAATTCTGTACCTCAGGATATCACTTGCTTGGCAGCTGATGGGAGGCTGGTCTTTGCTGCATATGGGAATGTTTTCTCTGCATTTTCCCGAAACAAAGAGGTTTGTATCACTTATTCTGGGAATATTTTAATTTACCTATTTCATATGGTAAATTAATAGAGGAAAATAGTGAGTGCAACTTGTTTCTTCTGTCAGCTTCTCAGGAACCTTGCTGTTCTTCTACCTGGGAGGAAGTTAAATTACCCATCTTCCTCATTCTCAGGCAGATCCTATTCTAGACCAAAATACTGTATTGTCACTTCACTAATTGTCTAGGATGGAAAAGAGTGCCTTAGCTATGTAGTACACTATAATGAGATAAAAGAAGTGGCAATGTTGATTACCCTGGTAGCTCTATAGTTTAGCCACTCTGTGGTCTGTGATTTTTGACAGGGTTCTTACTGTTACACAAGCGCTCCATTAAAGTTAATTTTAAATCCAGCAGAAAGCCTTTTCCACCACCCCCAGTGTCCAATGCCTTGGATTCCATATAGCTTCTAACTCTTCATCTTTTATGTGTTATATGTGTATATGTCATCTCATTCTACTAGTTTATAATTTCTACAAACAGCTTTATCTTATCTAATGTTGTAAATTAATTTTAAACAGGTATTCGGTAAGTTTTTGTGGATCTCTTATGTAGTGAGTTTCTAGAGCCAAATTAAAATCAGTCCCTGGTTACCAACCAGGCTAATCTGAAGATAAGGGTTTTTAACTTTTATTGTGTCTTGGACCCCTTTGGCAGTCTATGGACCTATTCTCAGAATAATGTTTTTAAATGCATAAAATGAAATATCTAGGATTATAAGGGAAACCAATTACATTGAAATACAGTTATCAAAATACTTAAACCAAATTCACAGACCCCAGTTTAAGAACCCCTGTTGTAAGACCCCCTATTTTGTCACTAGGGTTATTCCTGAAACCTTTTCAGCTTGATAAGACCTGTCCAATACTCTTTCTTTCTCTCTTCGTTCTTCTCCCTTTCTGACCATTTCTTCTGAGTGTCCCTTGCCATATCATCATTCTTAGTGTCTTTCACTTGTTGGTGTACCCTCAAGACTGCCCTGGGCTGTCTTTAGTATAGTCCGTGTCTTAGGGATCATATCCACTTACATGGGTTTAAATATCATCTCTGTGCTGATTACTTCCAGATATGTGTAATCAGCCTGATCTGTGGTCCTTTATTATCACAAACTGCTTGTTGATCATTTTGAACTGGGTGTCCTGTAGGCATCTCAAATTCAATGTGTCTCATTGTATTTCCTCCAAAAACCAATCTTTTTACACATTTCCTTCTCTCTGTTGAGGACACCACCATCCTTTCAGTCTTTTAAGTTTACAACTTTGTTGTCATTCTCAACTTCTCACATTAATTCATCTGACATATCCATTCAGTTGCCAAATCTTGTTGTTTCTACCTCCATGTCATCCATCCCCTTCTGTTACTAACGAAGCTGTCAGTCTGGTTCAGGCCCTTATCACCTTTCATCTGCATTATTGCAAGAGATTCCTAATTACTCATTTTGTGTTTATCTGTAGATGTGTGTGTTGTCGAGTTTGGATTGTAAACACATCGAAGGCAAAGACTGGTTCATTTTGGCTTTGTATCATTTGATTGATGTAGTCTCTGAAAATCCAAGATCACCTCTATGGTACATGTTGTATGAAAATAGGATTTTAAGGCAGGGTCATCCCTGCCTTTCATTTGTTATTACTATAAGAAGAATTTGTATAAAAGGTTCAAATAGTATGATTGTTTTTATGTTTTTGACATTACTAACATTTTCTGAATTAGCATAACTAATGGAAACAATTTGAACTTTTAATGTTATAGGTAGCACATACCTTCAGGGGTCACAATGCAGAAATTCACCTCTTACAGCCCTTTGGGGATCATGTCATCTCTATTGATACAAACAGTATTCTCATCGTTTGGCATGTGTATTCAGAAGGTAAGAATGAACATTATGTAATTTATTTAACTTGGAATGGGAGTAAATAAATCTTTAGATGGTTAATCTTTTCTGGAGAGCTATCAGCATTAGCAATAAATACTTTTTTACAGTAAAAGAATTACTCCATTTCCTTCCATTGTTTAAATTTTCAAGCAGCAACCAAAATCACAACTTTGGTAGCTTGTCTGTCTGATGTTTTTTTTGTTATGTTACTTGTTTTCTAGGAATATAACTTAATTATTGACATTCCCAGAGTTTAGTAAATTGTTACATTTTATGTTTAAGTTGTCAGATAACCATATTTGGTTTCTCATCCCTTCATCATTCTGGAATGAAGGTCTTTTTTTTCTTTTTTTTTTTTTTAAAGCTAACATAACTACAGATTTCTAATATAGGAGACTTTGGAAATAATCTTGGCATGTTATATATGCTGTTGTTCTACTGGATCAGACCTACATCCATTTCCGTTGATATCTTATCTTATCTGGCACCAAGGGACATTTGTGGAATTAAATAGTGAAGTCAACCTCAGAAGATTTGGAGTTGAGGTCCAGAACATCCCCAGCTTCCCTTAGTGACTCATAGATCCATCATCCATAAAATTTATTTGAATCCTCTTCAAACTTTTGTATTTTCACATTATGCTGCCTTTTAGAGTAACAGGTTACTGAAAGTTTGCTACTCATATGTAAAGTAATTTGTCTTGAAATAACATTTTTAAAGGTCAAGGCAACTATCTCATCAGCTCCAGTTGATTCAGTATCATCTCTATGAAGATGATTCTCAGATCTCTTTGTCCAACCCTAACCTCTTGCCTAACCTTCTCTAGTCTTGCATCTGCAAATACTTCTGGAACATCTCAAACTAGTTGGTCCATAGACATCTTAAACTCAGCATGCCCCAAAACAAACTAATTATTTATCCTCTCCAAATGCCACCTCTTTCTCACATCCTTTTTACTGTTAAAGGCACCACCATCTTCTCAATCTCCCAGGCTCACAACCTAGTTATCACCCTCAACACGCTTTTTCTCACCGTCCACATCCAGCACCTGACTGGTAAATCCTGTTGATTCTGCCTTTTGTAACTTCTCTTTTAAACACCTTCATCTCTCCTCTGACATTGCCACCACCCTGGTGCAGGCCCTTATCACCTCACACCTGGACTATTGGAATAGCCTCCTGGTTGGTCTCCCTGCTTCAAGTCTCTCCCCACTCCAAACCATCATCCCCTCTGTCCAATTGATCTTACTATAAAGTACATGTCAGAAAAACCTGGGAAGACTTATATGGACTGATACAAAGTGAAATGAGTAGAATTAGGAGAACATTGTACTCAGTAACAACAATATTGTAATGATAATCAGCTGTGAAAAACTTTAGCTGCCCTGATCAGTACAATGATCTTGACAGTCCGAAGAACTTATGATAGAAAATGTTATCCACCTGCAGAGAGAGAACTGATGAGCTCTGAGTATAAGTTGAAATGTATTTTTTCACTTTATTTTGGAAATATATTTTGTCTAACTTCACATGTATAATGGGTATTAATATTGCTTGTATTATTAGTGTATAGGAGAGGGGCTGGAGGGAAAGAGAAAAGTTAGAACTCGAAATTTAGAAATGAATGTTAAAATAAGTTAAAAAAAAAAAAAGCACGGGTCTGACCAGGTTATACCTCCCCATTCAGTAAACTCCCTTTCGTCTCCAGGAGCAAATATAAAACCTTCTGTGTGGCATTTGAAGACCTTCATAACCTGGCCTCTTCTTACCTTTCTATTCTTATTCCTTACTCCCAGATACTCTGAGATCCAGTGACACTGATCTCTCCTGGCTGTTTGCCTGAATGACACTCCATCTCTTGACTGTGTATTTTCTTTTTTTCTTCCACCACAGATAAATTTTTATTGCAGTTTTTTGTGTTCTTACATTACCATGATTTCCTTCATACTCCTCTTTTCCCCTATATGGAATGGGAAAGCCATTCTGTATAACAAATAGTATTTTTTTAAAGCAAAAAAAAGATTGAAGTAGAGGAAAAATTCTGCATGATTGATTAATATATTGAAAGCGTTTAAAAATATGTGCAATGTGCAACACTTATGGACCTATTACCTTTGACTTTGCATTTTTACTCACTGTCCCACATACCTGAAATTATCTCCTTCGTTTCTTATCTCCTGGCTTCCTTTTAGGTTCAAGATAAAATCATAGCTTCTTGATCCTTCTTAATGCTAGTATCTTCCCCCTATGGTTATCTTTAATTTATCCTGTCTGTTAGGTGGTTATTTGCATGTTGTCTCTCCTACCAAACTGAGTTCCTTTAGAGCAGGGACTGGTTTTTTTTTGGGGGGGGTGTCTTTCTTTGTATCTCTGACTATAAGCACAATAAGTCCTTGTTGATTTGACTTCCATTAATTTAATATATTATTATCTGGAGTACCCTAGCATCATATGTATTCTTGGAGAATTCACTATGCAGACTCTCTTAAATCAGTTATAAAATATGAAGTAAAGCTGTAATTAGCAGATAGATCAGGTTTGCTGCTATAGTTCTATATCTAGGAAAGTGTTTTCTTTATCATAATCTCTTTTTCTGTTTCCTATCTCTAAACCAGTTCTATGTCAATGTCAAATTTTTTCTTCATTCCAGATAAGACTAAATTTTCTTAATAGTCTTGGTATTCATTGTTTCCATCCTAACTGTGTTTGTTTATCCCTTCATAGAACTCTTACAGGTGAGTTTGTAACAAATCTAAATTTTAAAATTTACTTACTCTTAGTATTAGGTATATGGAAGAAATATTGGATCTTTGCTGAAATTATTTTGCTTTGTTCTTTAAACTCTCCCCCTGTTTGCAGAAAAGTACCTGCAGTTGACCTTTGATAAGGCTGTTTTTAAAATTTCTACCATTTTGCATCCAAGTACCTACTTGAACAAAATTCTCCTTGGGAGTGAGCAAGGAAGCCTGCAGTTGTGGAATATTAAATCCAAGTAAGAATATTTCTAATTATCTCAAGCATCTCCCCACCTTTCAGCTTGTGTTCATTTGTTTAGCAGTTAGTATTCCTAACCAATAGTTAATTGTGTTTATTTAATAAAATCTAGACAGACCTGTCTTGGTAATTTTCTAGTGAAAAATATTTTAAAGTTCTTTTGTACAGTCCATACAACTGACTTTGATTTGTTCTTATGGTTCTGCAGTCAAGTATGAAATACAGAGGTGGCTTTTATTTGGTCTGAGTGAACTTTCAATAAACTGAGGAAGAAGAAAAATAGAGTATGAACGTGAGAAATGTTGGATCAGAGCTTTACTCAGTAACAGTAACAAGATCGTATTGCTGCAGTATTTTGAGGCATTTCTAAGAACACAGAATGGTTTTTTAATACATATGTTTCTTACAAGTTAATTGAAGGTTGTAAGAAATTTAGAGAAGGAAAACATCATGTCAAAGTTCCTGGGATATTTAAGAGACTTTGCTTCCCAAAATCTTTCCTTTGAAGTCCTTCTTAATTCTAAGAGGGTAACAGTGATTGTGAATTAAATGTTTAATCCTTCGCATAGCTAGCATAATAGTTTTAGGTTGGGTTGTATAAACTAATAAATGTACATGTTAGTATGTTGAAACTTCTTATATAATCAATTTGCACAATACACCTATTTTTACGTGACTACATGTGGCATGATTTCATTATTTTGAATGATCACACAGAGGTGCACAGTATGTTTTTTATTATATTTTTTATTTCATGGCACATTTTTGTTTGTGCCTGTGGTTCATTTCATGCCAAGTTCTAGAACAGGTACATAGTCTCCACTAAGAACCTTTTTCCTATGGAGAAATGTAATCTGCTTTAATGATCTGTCTCGTGTTGTTTTCATGACTATTTGGTAGCTAAAAGTGGAAAAAGGCTTGCAGTGATATTCTAGAAGAGAGTGTTCTTTTTTTGGATACATAATTACAACAGTTACTGCTTCAGGCTTTGCCCAGCTTTTAAATTTAATAAGTATTTATTCAATTCATCAAATTTATTGAGTGCTTACTTGGTGCAAGGCACTGTGTTAGACCTTAACTTCTGATTTTCTGAAGAGCATGTTTCCATGTTTTCTAAGCATGTGATATTTTCCCTTCAAAATTAGTTTAAGTAGTTTCTTTCTCCATATAGCAAACTTCTGTATACATTTCCAGGATGGAATCTTGCAGTGACAGCTCTCCAACAGGTTAGTATTTTTTCTGTTAAGAAGTAAGTGTTAGATATATGCTTTTCTGTATTTTGAGGAACAACTCTATGTTAAAAGCAATTTGATATGTAATTTGTTATTTGGATGCCTGTGACTTTTGGAATGAAAAAAATAGTGCTTTGGAAATGTGGAATTTAAAATAATTTAAAATGAAAAGAAACAATTCTTCATGGGCAGTTATGAATGTGAAATTCTGAATATGCAGTTGATGTATTAGTTTCGCTGAACGGTTTTTTTCCACCTTTTAAAATCTTTGTTACATGTGATGACTTGATGAATTAGGGGAGAGGAGAGGGATATATTTGGAAATGAGTGCAATTTTAAAATAAAAAATGCCAATTAAATTCAGTTGTTTTTTTTTTTTTTAAAGAAGCAATTTCTACATCCATTAGCATTTGAGGAAAAAATTAAGATCTGTGTTGGCATCTGTGAAACTATTGTTTTCCTGTACTAACTTTCTTGTAGGATTGTACAGTGCTGGGCTTCTTTTGGATTGTAACTATATGCTATTGCTCTGTTTGAGAAAAGTTATTACTAGAACAAAAGTAATGATGTTGAATGGTGATTGTTTGGAATTATGTAGCCTAACCCTTCATCCAATTTAAGCTTACCCTGGAAAGAACTGTTTTCCTTTATTTTGATAAACTTGGAAAAGATGAGTTTTGGAATACCTCCTGTGGAA
Source organism: Phascolarctos cinereus (assembly GCF_003287225.1). NCBI lineage: Eukaryota > Metazoa > Chordata > Mammalia > Diprotodontia > Phascolarctidae > Phascolarctos > Phascolarctos cinereus. Next base: position 285,138,199 of record NW_027555847.1, on the reverse strand, counting down.
ATGAGATAAACTCTTTCTGGCCCAACTCTGGTAACTGACTTCTTTTGTACACATTTATACCCAAACAGATACTGGATATCTGCTTCTCTGTAGATCTGTTGTCTGTAATTGTCTACATATGTTTGCCTAGAGAGAAGCACATTATAGACAAACTCACTAATTTGGGGATTAGACTAGAATCACCTTTAAGGTTCCTCTTAGCTCTCTAACTGTGTTGTTTAAATATCCCCAGAAAAAGATATTATGAAACCTTTTGATAACCTGGAGTTAGGGGGATCTAACAAGATGGTACTGCTAAATCAATTATATTTGGATTTAAAAAAATTTTTTTTTGGGGGGGTTAATTATTTAATTTTTAGGCACCTGCAGTGGATGTCATTGCAGTTGGACTTGTGTCTGGTCAGATTATTATCCACAACATTAAATTTGATGAAACACTGATGAAGTTTCGCCAAGATTGGGGTCCTGTCACTTCAATTTCTTTCCGCACAGGTATATTTTATCCTTTATAAAAAGTTCTTATACAAATTTGATAATAATGTAGTTATTGGGCAATAGGAAATTTTCAAAATGGTGTTTTCTTATAACCTGTGTGAATCCTGTACTGTAGTAGAAGTTCACAAAAGAGTAGAGATGATCATATATAAGGATATTCTCAGTTTTTCAGTTTTATCATCTCTATCAAACATCCACTTGCAATTTATTTCTAACAATTGAATTTTTTTAAGGAGGTGAATATTTTGTATATTTTAATTATCTTTAAGGAGTTTATAATTTGATATAGAATACTTAATTGTATTTTGTTGTTGTGTTGTTTTCAAATGTAGATGGACATCCAGTAATGGCATCTGGTAGCCCACTTGGTCATATCAGTCTCTGGGACCTGGAAGAGAGAAAACTAATCAATCAGATGAGAAATGCCCATTCCACAGCAATTGCTGGTCTGACATTTCTCCATGGAGAGCCACTTCTCCTTACTAATGGTGCTGATAATGCCCTGAGGGTAGGATTTCTTTTCTTTTTTTTTTTTGGCATACTTATAACTGATCAACCCAGCCTATTCTTTTTTTTACCATGTTGTCTTTGTCTTAAGAGAAAAGACTGCAATGAAATTGTAGTATTAGGAGCCATATGATGATACTTTTCTGCTCCAGAGAATCCTCAGTATAGGAAATGCTGCTACTGTTGACAATAGAGAGCTCAACAAATTGGATGATAGTCAAAAAGGATTAAAAAAGATCTGAATAGGCGGGAACATTGGGTGATTCTAAGATTAAACTGAATGGTAATGAATGTAAAGTTTTATATTTGGGTTAAATTTTTTTGAGAAATAGAAGGCATGATTAGAAAGGAAGGAAAAAGATCTACACGTTTCATTGTGCTGTAAGCTGAGTACATATTCACAGTATGATATAGCAGCCAAGAAAGCCAATGTGGTCTTAGCCTACATTAAGAGAGGCATAGCTTCTGTGAATGGAGAAATAGCATAAAGAGCCCTGGAATTGGAGTTAGGGGACCTGAGTTTGAATCTGCCATTTAATACTTTTCTGATTTTGGCAAGTTACTTAATCTTCCTTATGTCTGATATTGAGGATGACCTAGAAAATTTCTAAAGTCCCTTCTAACTCTTTTTTTAAAAATTTGATTTGATTTTTTAAAAATAAATTTATTGATTTTTTGTTTTCAGCATTCATTCCTATAAAATTTTGAGTTCCAAATTTTCTCCCCATCTCCCACCTCACTCCACCCCAAGATGGTGTGTGAATTGATATAGGCTCAACATATTAAACCTATTTTCTTTCCTTTCTTCAAAAAAAAATTATTTATTTTTAGTTTTCACCATTTACTTCCATAAGATTTTGAGTTTTAAATTTTCTCCCTCTCCTCCCCCCTCCCCAAGATGGCGTGTAATCTGATATAGGCTCTACTTATACTTTTATATTAAGAATAGTCATGATGTATGGAAGAGTTAGAACTAATGGGAGGAACCACAAGAAAGAAGAAATAAAACAAAACAACAGAAGAAAAGCAGAACAAATAGTATGCTTCCCTCTGCATTCAGACTCCCATGATTCTTTTTCTGGATGTGGATAGCATGTCCATCATGAGTCTTTTGGAGTTGTCTTAGATCCTTGCGTTGCTGAGAAGAGCCAAGTCTATCAAAGTCAGTCATAGGACAGTGTGGCTCTTACTGTATACAATGTTTCCTAATTCTGCTCATTTCACTCAGCATCGGTTCATATAATAAGTCTTTCCAGGTGTTTCTGAAGTCTTCCTGCTTATCGTTTCTTATAGCACAATAGTATTCTGTTACATTCATATGCCACAACTTGTTCGGCCATTCCCCAATTGATGAACATCCCCCCAATTTCCAGTTCTTTGCCACCACACAAAGAGCTGCTATGAATATTTTTGTACATGTGGGTCCTTTTCCCATCTTTATGATCTCTTTGGTATACAGACCTAGAAGTGGTATTGCTGGGTCAAAGTGTATGCACATTTTTGTAGCCCTTTGGGCATAGTTCCAAATTCCTCTCCAGAATGGTTGGATCAGTTTGCAACTCCACCAACATGCATTAGTGTTCCAGTTTTCCCACATCATCTTCAGTGTTTATCATTTTCCTGTTTTGTCGCATTAGCCAGTCTGATAGGTGTGTTGTGGTACCTCAGAGTCGTTTTGATTTGCATTTCTCTAATCAGTAGTGATTTAGAGCATTTTTTCATATGACTATGGATAGCTTTAATTTCTTCCTCTGAAAACTGCCTATTCATATCCTTTCAGCATTTATTGGTGAATGAGTTATATTCTTATAAATTCAACTAAGTTCTCTACATTTTAGAAATGAGACCTTTATCAGAGACAGTGGCTGTAAAAATTGTTTCTCAGCTTTCTGCTTCCCTTCTTATCTTGACTGGATTGGCTTTGTTTTGCAAAAACTTCAATTTTTTGTAATCAGAGTCATCCATTTTGCATTTCATAATGTTCTCTATCTCTTGTTTGGTCATAAATTCTTTCCTTCCTGGAGAAGACTTTTCAGAGTCCCTTGGACAGCAAGGAGATCAAGTCAGTCAGAACTTAAACTGAAACTGAAGCTTAAATACTTCGGCCACATAATGAGAAGATGGGACTCATTGGAAAAGACCCTGATGTTGGGAAAGATTGAAGGGGATAGTAGAGGAGGAGATGAATAGATAGTGCCATGCAAGCAATTAACATGAGTTTGGACAGACTTTGGGAGATTGTGGAGAATAGAAGAACCTGGCATGCCTTGGTCCATGGGCTCATAAAGAGTCAGACATCACTGAACAACAGCAAACTAGAGAGCATCCAGAGGAGAGTAACCAGACTGTTTAAGGAAATTAAGTCTTGGCTATGTGAGGTTAATTTAAGGATCTGAAGATATTCATCATGGGGAAGAGGGCCCAGGGACATAATTGCTCTTTTCAAGTATCTGAAGGGCTGCCGTGTCAAAGATGGACTTCTTCTGTTTTACCCGAAAAAGCATCAACAGGAACAATGGATGGAATTTGCAAAGAGGAAAATACAGGTTTTATGTCTGGAAATTTTTTCTAACAGAGTTATTTCAAGGTGGAAAAAGAAAAGCTAGATTACTACTTTTCAGTCATATTTTAGAGGCAATTAGATTGAACATAGAGACCCTTTCCAACTAGAAATTCTATGAATTTCTCCCCACTCCAATTTCTAGGAAGCATTTTGCAGTGTCAATTTGTGGTAATCAGTCTTTCAGAAACTAATACTGTTAATGCTGTGCTTTTTAAAAATTATTACAGATTTGGATATTTGATGGTACTGGAGGTGAAGGTCGGCTTTTGAAATGCAGGATGGGTCATAGTGCTCCAATAACGAAAATTAGGTACTATGGACAAAATGGACAGCAAATTCTTAGTGCAAGTAAGAGTATTTTCTATCATATAACTTCAGTTTTTCATTCATTTCAGTACTTCAATAAGTATTTATTAAACATTTACTCTAAGCCTTTTGTTGATTTTAAGACTTAAAGTTCTTTTTGGCCACCTTAATGGTAATTTTAATAATTTTCTATACCTCACCTGTTTAATTCGTCTATCAAGATTCAGTCATTAATTTCAACTTATAGTGATGTGGGCTTAGAACATTAAATTCAGATTGCACTGGAAATTCTTAATTTACTCTTGTCCATTAACATTCTCTCATGATGTAGTTGAATGCTTTTATGGTGTATTTATAAGGCTACTTTCTCCTAAAATGGCACATATTTGGGGGTTGAGGATTTTTGTATCTGACTTGATCAGGTCTTTAATTCAAGTTGCTGTCATTTGTAGCTTGACTTTTTAATGTTTTTTTAGGTCATGATGGTACTTTGCAGTCGTTTTCCACAATTCATGAAAAATACAACAAGAATTTGGGACAGGGTAAGTTAATAACAAGGTGAAAGTTGGTCTTGAAAATCTAAAGTGTCATTTTACTATCTTTCTGAGGTGTCCTTTGCCATGGGACCTTAGAAAGTATAGTTTATCCCCTGTTATCATTCAGTCAGTAAACATTATTAAGCACCTAGTATGTGCTAATATTCGCCTGAGGATACAAAGTGCCGAGGATATAAAAAGAATCAAAAGACAGTTCCTGCCCTCAGTGAGCTCACAATCTAATGGGGAGTCAACAAAAACAAATATGTACAAATAAACTATATACAGGATAAATAGGAAATAATTAAAAGAGGAAAGCACATGATGAAGTGTACTAACTCCTCCATTCCATTTCCACCAAAAGATTGCCCCCCTCTGATGAAACCCTTACTTGATCATTTCATCCCTGCTAACTATTGTTGTATTTCTCTTCTGCCTTTTGTAGCTGTCATTGAAAATATCTATTGTCTACAATAGGTACCTCCACTTTCTCTCTTCTCACTTTCTTTTTAACCTCTTACAGTCTGGCTTCTGACTTTTTATTCCACTTAAACTGTTCTCTCCAAAGTTACTATTTGATCTCTTAGTTGCCAAATCCAATGGCCTTTTGTTAATCCTCATTATCCTTGACCTTTTTGTAGCCTTTGACACTGTTTATCACTCTGTTTTCTTTGACATTCTATTCTTTTTAGGTTTTCAGGACACCACACTTTACTGATTTTTATCCTACTTATCTGACCTCTTCTCTGTCTCCTTTGCTGGATCCTCCAGGTCATGTCCTCCAGCCGTAGATTTCCCTCAGGATTCTGTCCTGGATCTTCTTCTCTTCTCCCTCTGTAAGAGTTCACTTAGTGTTCTCATCAGCGCTGATGAATTTAATTACCATCTTTATTTTGGTGATTGTCAAATCTACATTTCCTGCCCCAAGTCTCTCCAGTCTCACATCTTTAATTGCCTTTCATTTCAAACCGGATGTCCAGTAGATGTCTTAAATCTGCCATGTCCAAAACAGAACTTATCTTTCCCCCAAAATCCTTCCCCCTCCTACCTTCTCCATTACTGTAGAGAGCAACACTGTCCTCCCAGTCCTTCAGGCTCACAGCCTAGGAGTTATCGTTGATTCCGCATTATCTGTCAACCCCCACCTCGACTTTGCTCCCCTCTGCCTCCATATCCAGTCTCTTGCTGAGGCCTGTTGATTTCACCTTTTCAGCATCTCTTGTACACACCCCTTTTTCTGCTCTGACACTGCCACCTCTCTAGTGCAGGCTTTCATCACCTTGTTACACAGTAGCCTGTTGTTGGTCTGCCTGCCTCAAGTCTCTCCCCACTCCAGTCCATTCTCCACTCAGCCACTAATGTGATTTTCCTAAAATGCAGATCTGATCACGTTGATCCCTTACTCAGTAAACTACATTGGCTTCTTATTGCCTTCAGGAGCAAATATAAAATGCCTTTCAGATTCCTTCATAACCTAACCTCTTCTAACCTTTCTAGTCTTCTTACACCTTACTCCCTAATACACATGCTTCGATCTAGTAATACTGGCTTCTTGGCTGTTCCACAAACAAGGCACTCCATCTTTCAGCTCTGGGCATTTTCTTTGGTTGTCCCCTGTGTCTCGAATGTTCTTCTTCCTCTGCTATAATTACTGAACCCCTCCTAGCTTCCTTTAAGTCCCAGCTAAAACCCCACTTTCTATATGAAATTGTCCTTAAACCTCTGAGTTCCACTGATTTCCTTTTTTAATTATTTTCTACATATCCTGTATATAGCTTGTTTTATATGCATGTTGTCTCCCCCATTAGATTGCAAGCTCCTTGAGGGCAGGGACTATCTCTTGCCTCTTTTTTTTTTTTAAATCCCTAATGCTTAGCATAGAGTCTGGCACATAATAGGCATTTAATAAAAGTTTACTGATTTGAAGTAAAAGATGACATTTTAGTTGGGACTTAGTTGGGCTTTTTTTAAAGAAGCTAGGAAGGTCAGTAGTTGGAGTGGAAGAAAGGAGACCATTCTAGGTTTGGGACGGCCGGAGAGAATGCTGGAGCCAAGAGATGGAGTATCTTAATTGTGGAACAACCAGGAGACCACTGTCAGTGGACTGAAGAGTACACATTGGGGAATAAAGTGTAAGAGGATTGGAAAATTGGGAGAGAGGTAGGTTATGAAAGGCTCTGACCGAGGAACATAGGATTTTTTTACATTTGATCCTAGTGGTGATAGGGAACCACTGGAATTTAAGGAGAGGGGTGACATGGTTGAAACTATACTTTAGTTTCATAGGCTTTGTTTCTTCTATTCCTTAATGAAATTGATAACTTCTGATACCAGAGGGGATTTGGTATAGTGGAAGGTGGTAGGAAGGGTTCCCTACTCCCTAAGATTAGGATTATAGGATCTCATTGTTGGACCTTATAAATCATCTGGGCCAACCCTGTCATTTTACAAATTAGAAAGCTTCAGAAAGATCAAGTGACTTGATTAAATTTGCACAGCTAGTTAGCTCAGAGCCCAAAGTAGGACCCACAGGCTCATATCTTAGTCCCATGTCCTTTCCCATAATACTGCTGAGGAAAATGCTTTTTAAATCTTAAAGAATTGTGTAAAGGTGAGTCAGTATTTCTATAGGAATACATTAAAGTTGACATGAGCAGAAATGTCAGTGTTGATCAGTGTTGCTTGTCCATAGTAGTCTTGTTTCATATTGTTATATAGAAAGTATATTTAGTATGTTATGTAAGACATATTGTTAAAAAGTAGTGAAAATAAATGTATTTTTTACAGGTCTGTTATTGAGATATTCACTGATTTTTTTTTTATTGTTATTTTCCAGGAATGATAAATAAAAAGCAAGCCAAACGTAAGGGCCTTAAAAATTGTGAGTCCATGAGACTTCCACCCATAACAGTATTCGTAGCAGGTAACTTTAATGTACTGTTTGAAAAATTTCAGCTTCTTTCTTTATTTTCATTTATAGCCTACTGATTTGTTGATTCCCCACCTCATCTCCTCTTTCCACAAATGACCTTATTAAAAAATACTTAGTAGTGATTCGCCCCTAATCCTAAGAACTAAGACATCTTTCAAATGAATACAGTTTTGTTGAAGAAGCTTCAGAAACCTTAAATCACCTCCTTTTTAGGTAGAGAAAGGACATGTGACTTACTTGAGATCACATAGTGGCAGAGTTGAGACCAGTAGGTAGTTAAGTTCCCTTGATTCTTTATCTATTGTTCTTTCCACTATATTGTGCTACCTTCTCATTTATGCATATTAGCCATATAGATCATACTTCCAGGATGAGGGCCTTGGAATTTAATATTTCAACATGAAAGCTCTCTTTAATTCCTAAAGTTAATTGTTCCATTTCTTTGATCTTATAGACTTAAAATTTTTTTGACTTTGCTTTTTTAGAAAATTAGTGTTTTTAGGGATTTAAAACATTTGCCTGACTAGGAAAGGGGCAAATTTATATTTTTAAAATTGGTACTGATTTGTACTGTCACTATATTTCTCTCACTAAAGGAATGATTTGTCCTTTCATTGTGCTGGTCTCTTTGGAATTTAATAAAATAAAATGAAAATATATATTAAATATATGTTTACAACTATAAAATAATAATTTAATGTTGTTCTCTGTACTATATAATATAATAATATGATGCTTTTAGTTTTGCAAAGATGCACATCTCATTTGAGCCTCATAATAATAACTCTTTGAGGAAAACATTACAGGTATTATCTTCATTTTACAGATGAGGAAAATAAGACTCAAAGGGTTATACTTACACAGCTAGTAAATGCCTGAGCTAGTGTTTCAACATAGGTTTTCTTGAGTTCAAGTGTAGCCCCCAGGTCACTGTATCCATGCTATTTCTCCCAAATGAGATGAGGATAAGTTGAAAACATATGTTGGATGTAATTAGATGAGGATTTTCTTGAGCTGTGGGGTAGCATAAAGGACGATATACAGGACTTTTGATATATGCAGAAATTTTGGGAGGTGTCCATTTTAAGAGTCGATGGTGTTTTGAAGAATACTTAGATTGTCTCATTATCTAATTGGATACTAATTAGTGTCATGTTACAATGCAAGACCATTAATAGTGTACTGTTAGGTGTTAGAACTGATTAGTGAAAAGATATATTGACAAATAACTAAATTCATATGTAAATATGTAAAAAAAAAGTGTTTTCCAGGGTCAAAATAGAAGAGATCTTTTCCAACTAGGTGGTTCAGGAAAGGCTTCACGAATGAGATGGCATTGAAACTGGTCTTTGAGGATAAGAAGGATTTCAGCAGGATGGATAAAGAGTGCATTGGTTTCCACATCCAAAATAGGTCATATGTCAGGATTGTAAAACTGTTAGCTAGTAAATCAAAACTTAAATTCCAGCAGTTTACTGCCATGTACTTAATATTTTTGAATTGTTGGATTTTTTTCATTTTTTTCTACTTATTAATATAATAGAGCTTTTCTTGTTGCATTTTCCTATTTTGTAGCATATGTAAGAGCCATATTAAAAAAATTGCTATAATCTGAAGTAAAAAGTCATTTATGTAAATAACTCCCAGAAATATGGAAGTTATAAAGTTCCTTGGATTTATTACCAAGGCAACTGGATTCATCTTGCCTCTGACACCTAATAACCATGAGACTGGGCAAATCACTTAAGCCTTAGTTTCTCTATCCATAAAATGAGTATGATAATACTTGTATTACCTTACTTTATAGGGTTTGAGGAAAATGCTTTGTAAACTTTAAAGTACTATAGAGATGAATTATTGCCAATGAAACATGATCTATTTTAGGAGCAGCATGGTATCTACATAATAAATGCAGTAGTTTTATTATTGGGTAAATTCATATTTTGAGATACTTGACAATCTAGAAAGGAGAATAGGAAGTGATTACAAGTTAATAGAGAAAAATTGATGTTTAAGAGTGAGTAATGATATTCTACCAGAAGGGCAAGAAAAAATACCCGAAGAGGTTGCAGCTTGATGTGAATAAACATTTACAGATTATTTGAATCCCAAAGAGCTCTTAAAACTTGGAATTATTAGCAGGCACATAGAAGAATGATTTCATTGAGCGCTTAAATCTTTCTTTATGATAATATACTATGCATGATAAAATGTTAGGTTAATATTTGTAATAGAAAATAATTTTCATACTTAAATGAAATATGAAGGAATTTAATTTGTATAAATTTAATACAATCAGAAAACCTATAAATGAATGAATGGAAAAGCATTTATTAAATCCTTGCTATATGTTAATCACTATATTAAGCTTTGGGGATACAAATAGAAAAGGTAAAACTGCCCCTTCTCTATACGTATTCCTTAAAGTCTCTTCCAAGAAAACATCTTTTCGTGAATATGTTAAAATCATCCCAGGGTCCTTGAAATAGACCAAGCCGGATATGTTATTTGTCCCTCTGATTATTAGTGATGCCTGAAGCAGGTGTGTGCTTGACAGGTGTTTCCACTGTCATGGAGAACACCCAGTGTTCAGTTTGTCCAAGTGCCCGAAAAATCCATGTAAGTGGTGGGATATCCAAGGTCTTTACAGAAAATATTGTGCTGATTGCCTCAAGCCCTGGAACATTCCATGACCTACTAAATGAGATTCATAATCATCAGAATGACAGCTTTAACTATGTACAGAGGGAAGATCGTGTAGATAAAAGAATACTTAAGTTCTGGTCACTCAAAAATGAATGAAAAAGCATTTTTAAGCATTTATGTGTTAAGCAGTAGAGGAAATAGAAAAAGTAAGACAGTTCCTACACATTCAAGGAGCCCACACTCTCACACTTGAGAGAGATAATACATATAAGTGAGTTCAGTTTCAGGGTGACTGGAAAGTAAGGGTGTTATGGCTGGGTGAGGGTGGAGGTTCTTGGACTGCATCATTAGGTCAGATAGCAGTGGCGAGGGGTCTGGAAGATGTGGCAGCAGGACAAATGAGAAGACATAGAGGTCCCTTAGAGTGGCAGTGACAGAGCTCATGATCAGATCTGATGGTCCTCTAACCAAAAGGATTCGAGTTGGTGACTCCCAGCTTATCCAAGCAGTAAGAGCATTCATGTTGTTCAGATATAGTCAACCAAGCTTGGTGACAGATTGTATATGGAGGATGCCAGGGAAAGAGGTAAAAACTAAGGATGATTCCAAGGTTGCCAACTTAGGTGGTTGGAGGGATAGTAATGTCTTAGGAACAAACAAATTTCTCCCTCCATAAATTATTATTTTTTTGTGAGGCAGTTGGGGTTAAGTGATTTGCCCAGAGTCACACAGCTAGTGAGTGTCACCTAGTTGCCCCTTCCTCCATAAATTATTGAGTATGTACTTTTCTACATGTTCTATCTCCCAATAGAATGCAGGCTACTTGAGGGCAGGGATTGCCCTGCATTCTTTGTATTTCTGCACCCAGTACATTAAATACTTAAGTAAGGATTTAATGAATATTAAGATGTGTAGAGGCTTCAACTGTGTAGAGGTAGTAATCGAACCTGTCGCAGCTGATACAATCTGGAAGAGGCAACACACACCCACGACAGAGGGACCCATGTGCTTTTATTACTATATGCAAGGCATTGTGCTAGGAATTGGGGATACAGTTACAAAGAATGAAACTATTTCTACTTTCTAGACCTGATAATGCAGGGTTTTTTGAGTCCTTATTTACCAGCGCTTAGCATAGTATCTAGCACATAGTAGGTACTTGATAAATATTTGTTGATCGATAGCACTCCACAAAAATATAGTCTTATCAATACCTAGTTAGATTGAACATAGCAGATAACAAATTAGTGACTTTAGTTGCTGTCTTCTGAAAAACTGATTTAAGAAATTATTATACTAATTTTTTCACAAAGTACATATTTTTTCCCACAAATATTTCAAGAGGCTGCAGGTTGATGATGGTTTGAATTATGTTTCAGAGAATGCTCGTGAGAGTGACTGGGATGGAATCATTGCTTGTCATCAAGGAAGATTTTCTTGTTCAACTTGGAATTACCAAAAATGTACCATGGGATCTTATTTTCTGAAACCAGAAAATTGGAAGAAAGATAAACAACGTAACACAACTGCATCAGTAAGTGATCTTTTTTGCAGGGAACTTTATCTTAGTTATTTTTATTTTTGTTGTTGTTATCCAGTAGAATTTTAAAGTATAAGGATCGCATAATATCTGTTGCAGTAAAACAGCTCTCAGTAAAGAGACCTCTAAAAATCAATCAACAAGCATTTATTAAATACCTGCTATGTGCCCGACACTGTATTAGCTGCCATATACAAATACAAAAAAATTAAGCAATCCATACTCCTGGGATTTTGATAACATGTACATATATAAGTATGTATAGATCAATATATGCAAAATAAATACAAAATAAACAACGTAGTTAAATACAGTTAATATTACTTTATGTGATATAAAGCTGCTATTAACCAAATATTCACATCAATTGAAGTGTCTTTGTTACTTAATTTTCCAGTTACCCTAGGATAAACCAAAAGACCTTTTCTATGGAAATTATTTTTAAAATTTAAATGTATATATTACCACCTATGTCATATTTACATACTGTGCTGTGTACCTGATTTCTTTGCTTAAAGATCTCAGCGCTCAAGGGCATTATCAGCTTTCGTTGGGGATAGGTGAGAGAAATTTAATTGAATTTCTATTGACAGCTGGACAGAGGGCTACTTGCATTTGGCAATAAATAATATTATAATAACTTTGTTGAAAGTTAGATAAATGTATTTTAGTATAATTGATTTCTTTTATGGTCCTTTGTATTTTATTGATGTAAAACTATTCTGAGAAGGAGTCCCAAGGCTTCTCTCCAGGTTGTCAGAGGAATCCAGGACACACCAAAAGGTTAAAAACCTCTGCCCTGTATCCTAAGAGTGTTATGCGAGGAAATAAGAGGGAGCAAAGCACATAACACTTTAAGTAATGGTGTAAAAGTTACATTTCATATAACATAGTACATTGTAAGTTCGGATGGCCTTGATAAGGACAGGCAAATAAAATTTGAAAATAAGAGGCACTAGAGCAGCACTGAAGACTTTTGAACAAAGGAATAATGTAGCCAGATGTATGCCTAAAAATATTAGAGTAGTGTAGATAGGCAGTAAAGAATGTCTTACTGGGTGGTGGCTTTGAGAAGAAAGGAGAGCAGGACAGGTATGAGAGATGATGGAGAGGTAAAATGGTTAGAAGTTAGATAATCTTTTGAGAGTGTCAGAAGGAGAGAAAATAAATAGTATGAACAATGGTATATGCCTCAAGGAAGATGGAGACTGAAAAAAGGCTGTTAAATATGACAGGAAGTAATTGATGACCTTTGAGAGAGTAGATTCAAAGCAGAATATACACACACACACAGTAGGCATAGCATTTACAAGAAGTTAATTAAAAGATGTCACAGCTTAGAGGGAGTAGATAAGTGGTTAGGTGATTTTTTTTCCAGATTCAAAAGGCTTGTGTCAGCAGGAATTCCAACCTGGATTTTCTAACCCCCAAGTCCAGTGTCTGTACTTGTTAACTTCTCAACTTAATTATAGCCATAGTTAATTAACCATGCATTAGTGTATTTGTTTTTAGTTTTTTTCTTGTAATTTTCTACAAAGGCTATAGATATAACTTCCTGTGGAAATTTTGCTGTAATTGGTCTTACATCAGGAAAGGTTGATGTCTATAACATGCAATCTGGTATGCATCGAGGTTCATTTGGAATGGAAAAAGGTAACATTTTATTATTTTTAAAAATTTGCATTTATTTCAATTTGATAAAGTATTTTTTAAAACTGAAGCAATAATAACTTGCTGAAGAATTGGTGTACTTTAAGAATTAATAAAACTGTTCGACTTAGTCTGAGATAGAAATACTGCTTAGAGAATGCAGATTCAAATTGTTGTAAAATTGTATCATACTTTTCTAAAATGATACTGTCAAGGCTTAGGCTGAAAGCTAACTTGGCTTTGCTAAGTCATAGCACACTCCATGAGAATTTGAATAACATTAGAGCTATTCAAAAGTGGGATGAGCTTGCCTTGGGAAGTTGTGGATCCCTCCTACCCCCCCCAACCCCCTTCCCTCGGAGGCCTTAAAGCAAGGGCTGTATTATCATCTTGTAAGGTACCTACAGGGGAGAATCTTGTAAGGTATGTATTGGATTAGGTGGCCTCTGAGATTTCTTCCAACTCTTTGAGAGTCTGTAATTTCTCAATTTGGTCCTTACATGTGGCTTGATTTTTAAATGTCTTCCAAATTTTAATGTCACAATATTCAAGTGCAATGAAAGGATTAACATGTGTAAAATTCAGATTTTGTAGAGTTCAGGTTTCAGAATACTTAGTTTTTACCATAACATCTTTTGATAATCCTTGGATTTATCTTTGTGGAATCAGTGTGAACTACTTTAGTAATGAGATTCATGTCGGTTTTATTTCTTACCTAAAAGTATTTTGTTGTGATAAAGAGCACATGGAATAGTTATTTCTGTTAACTTCATCCTCTTAAAAAGTGAAGTTAATAATAGGTATTCATTAATAGTTTATTGAATGAAATAATGAACTTTTATGTGAAAGTTTTTTTTTACCTATATTATGTGTGTATATGTATGTATGTGCATATTTATTTTTCTTTTGTTTTACTTTTAAAGCCCATGAAGGTGCTGTTAGAGGAGTGGCAGTAGATGGATTAAACCAGTTAACAGTTACAGCTGGTAGTGAAGGATTACTCAAATTTTGGAACTTTAAGAGTAAGATGCTAATTCACACTGCAAACCTAAGTTCATCTCCAAGTATCATACTGCTGCATAGAGACAGGTGAGTCTTTTTTAACTTTCTAACTTAGACTACAAACTCTTTGAGTACAAGAATTAGTTAGATTTAACTCATGAACCAGAATTATGTGTACAAAAGCAATTTGAGTACTTATGATGTTACTTATATCAAGTGTTCTATCCACTATTTGCAGAAATTACTTGTTTTATCTCTTGATTTATATGTGCAGTACACCCCTCGGTTTACTTTAGAAGAATCTGTGAGCTCAAGAGTATTAATGTAGATCACATTCATCATTACTCATTTCTCTCTGAAGATTCTCTGTGTATAGGAGTCAATCCTCCCTGTTCTCCCTTATTCAGTAAACTTCAGGGATTCTGTATTACTGTTTTGTTTGATGTTTAACACTTTTTACAACCTAGTCCCAGCCTACCTTTCCAGCTTTATTATTCCCTTCCACATTGAGCTTACTGTTCCTTATACAAGTTATTCAGTTGCTTGCCCATGTGCTTATAACCTTGCTTTTCTCCACATCAGAAATGCATTCTTTCCTGTTCTCTAGTTCTCAGAACTAGAGGTTAGCTCCATTGTTACCTTTTACATGAAATCTTCTATCTAGTGCTTTCCCCTCCACATCACCTTGTATTTATTTTTGCGTATACCTTCATTGAATACACCCTACTCCTGTATAGATACTCTCAAAATTTTTTTTTATAGATGGGATAATAAAGTTGGTAGATCTTGAAGTTCTCTCAGTTACCTTTTTTCAGTATTAACAAGGTCTGAGATTTTTTCCATGTCTTTGGTATCTTCCCCTCCATTAGATCACTTCTATGTTAGTCTCTCAGTGCCTTAACAATTGCATTATCTGAATTCTGACAGTGAAGATTGTGAGCAGCTGTATCTCCAAAATATCAAATGGTAAATTCTATAGTATACTCGCCTGATATAAGTGATAGATTAGACCCAATTAAATCAATCGTCTCAAGATCAGCATTAGCTAAAAAGGAAGGCAGACCAACAAACAGATAAAAAATGGAACAGACTTCTATAGTTAGCCTTTTTTTTTTATCACATAAGACAGTGCTCTAGTGCATTTAGAATCTAATACCTCAGTTCATAATGAGTTTAAAAAAATTGAACTTAAAGACAATTGGACTATATCAGATACAGATAGAAGAAATATGTGCCAATTTTTAAAGCATTGAAGGATCAATTTTTTAAAAGATCTGATACGAACAAGCATATATTAAGTGCCTATGTACTAAGGCACTGTGTTAGGTGCTAGATATTAAAAAAAAAAGGATGAAAATCCCTTCTGTCAAAGAGCTTACATTCTAAAGAAAAAAAGATAATAAATGATTTGAAGAAATCTTAGTATTATTATCCAGAAAAGTGATCAAGAGAGTATTGACTTGTATGCTGAATTTCTCATTTCTAAAATCTTTATAAAAATGATCCATCAAGGATGTCTTTGAAAATATGAGGAAAGGAAGAGGTATGCTTTTGGGGGAAGTGAGGATGATAGATATTTGAGTTCATTTTATTTAGATCTATTCAGAGCACGTCTTTCCCATCCTTTCCCTAATTTTTCTTCTGCCTCTCATTTGACTTTTAAAATCCTTCTTGAGCTCTTCCAAGAAGGCTTTTTGGGCTTCAGACGAGCTCATATTCCCTTTTGAGGTTCCAGGTGTGGGTTTGTTGACAGTGTTGTCCTCTTCAGAATTTCTGCCTTGATCTTCACTGTTCCCATAATAAAAATCTATAGTACATTTCCTTTTGCTCATGGTGTTTGCTCATTTCCTGGCCTTTTTAAAAAAAGCTCTCCTGCTGGGGAGCAAGGGTTACTGACCCATGCTTCTTGTGCTGGGAGCCCGGGGCCTGGTCACTGGCTTTGTGTGCTGGAGCCTCAGGTGCTGGCAGTTGGAGGCTGTAGGTTCTGGCAGCTTACCTGGTGTTGGGCTGGAATCAGCAACACTGGAACTCTAGGGGTAGGATTGGGTAGTCTGGCCCCTGCAGGTTGCCTGCTCACCTGGGCCTTTCCCTCCTTTCTCTTTCTTCTACTGTTTTCAGATGGATGTTTTGCTACTGCAGGATATTTCTCCGCCTGGGGCTTTTCCCCTTGGAGCTGCACATCCCAGAGTTTTCCTGAAGCACTGGGAGACTTTGCTGCTGGGGAATGCTGTGGCACGTGGTGGTTTTCTGAGCTAGTTTCCACTATTTCCCCTGCCTATACTGAGGCACTCGGGGTCCTGGTGTTGGTGCTTGCCTGCTCCATGACCTGGGGTTCAGGATCTCCACCTGGTATGTTGAGGTGGCGCTTTCTGCTAGGTTTCTAGGACGCCTCCCATTCTGTACTGCTCCCCTTCCCCCAGAGCAGGAGGGCCTTTCCAGTTAATCCCTCAAGCTTTCTGTGCTACTGGACTGCTGCTCCCCATCCTTCTGTTGCTTCAACTGTTCTAGGGTTTTTCCTGGGGCAATATTTTCTGGGCTTTCAGGGTTAATAAGGGACGGTGAGGCTGACTTACTTCTTACTCCATCATCTTGGCTCCCAGAAGTGCAAGTGTCCCTTCTTTTTCTTGAGTATCATTTATGACCACCAACTTTGTTCCTCAGCTATCACCAGATACACATTCTGTTATCAGTGGAGGAAGAAAAGAGTCAAAATACTACTATGAGTCCTCAAGCGTTCTTGACTTTTGCAAACAATTTTCTGCAACAGGTCATATCTTCATAATTACATAATTGAGTGAAAAATGTAGCAAATACAGCATCCCACTAATTTTTTGTTGCTTCTAAAAAAAAAACCCTTTTGATTTTAGAGCAAAATGCAGTTTTAAAGGCTCTCTCAATAACATGTTTCATCCAGAGAAAGTCATACAAGGTTCTTTGATAGATAAACTACAGAGACAGCATTGTTCATTAAGCACTTGCTGTGTGCCAGATCCTGGTTTTAGATTGTTGATCGCATCAAATTCCAGAACACTAAGGACCTACCACAACTCCTCATCTGCTCTTAAGAAGCTCTTTGACCTAAAAAAAAGAAGTTAGGCCTGACTGTCCACATAGGGAAAAGTAAATGGAGTGCTTACTGTCCAGGTGTTGTTGATATAGTCTGTCAGTGTGATGTGTGTCTCTCTATTTCAGAAAAGTGTGGATATGATAATAAGCTGTGCTCGGAATTGAATTGGAGGAAGAAATTAGGGTGGATTCCTTTAGGGAAATTATGCAGCACTTTCGATAGTCCCAGACATCTCAAGGACAAAAAAATCCATGTTTTAGATATTTGTATTTGCCTATTGATGACATCATTAGGAACCACTAGAGTCTCTGAAGAATCCAATTTTTAGTCACCCAGTGGGCGAGAGAGAGCTGTGGTGGTCATGAGAAGGCTGCTGCATATTATTGGAGATGACTTCATGCAAGAATTGGTGTCCAGAAAATGTATGATTAAGAATTGGCCAGTCATATAACAAGAGCAAGGAGTACCGAGTGTTTCCTGTTTTCCATAATACAACATTAAAAGACCTGAAATAAGGACTTCAAGATATTGGAGCTATATCTTCGCTTTATCATGTAGAATGAAAAGGCATTTTTGGCCTGAGTCACTTGTGAAATTATAGAGAATCAGTTAAGGGAGAATCCTACATTGATGAAGTCGAAGATCTTTGAAATTCTATACATGTATGGGTCGATATAGAGTAATTCATCAGGCTGTTAATATGTCATTTGTTACATTTTTCTGCTTGGTTTTTCCATTATTATGACCTTTTTTTGCATAGTTGTTGAGTTCATTGTTCTTATCTTTATGTAATGTTTCTGCAAAAATCTGTAATTTGTTTATATTCTCTTAACTAGTGGAATCCTAGATTTATCTTAAATTTAGTGTCACTGCTATAGATAATAAAACATTTTATTTGATTTTTACTGATGTAAAATTTAGAAATAGAAGATAGCCTTTATTGTGTGTGCCTTTGTGATTTGTATGTCTGTTTTTTTAAAATTTCTTATAAATTATGTACTTCTTTTGTCAGTGGCATCCTGGGAATTGCCTCAGATGACTTCAGTCTAAGCATTGTAGACATAGAAACCAGAAGGATGGTCAGAGAATTTTTGGGACACCAAGGCCAGATAAATGACATGGTAACATTGATGGAACAAAAGTCACTTTTAATGAACTTTTAATTTCCTTTTAAAAGTGGAGTATCCTAAAAAGGATTCAAGTTAGGTTAAAATTATAGAAAGAACATAAAAATTTATGCTGACTATAGAACTAAGATCAGTTGTTTTCTAAGGGAGAAAATATTCCAAATAATTTTTTTGTTGTTGTTATTTTGGGTAAGTTTAAAGGGAAAAAAAGCATGCTTTTGCTCTCCAAGGAATTGGTGCTATTCATAACATTGTGAAATCCAAGATGAATTATTTTTGTCTAAAAAATTTTAAGGAAAATTAATATTTATTTGGGGAACAAAATAGACTTGTTGATGTACAAATGCTTTTTTTCATCACTAAAATTCAGTGTAAAAATACTGTTGGTACTTTTGAGAGTTGCATTTGTTCTGGATATCTGTATAACAATACCAGTGTGTTGAGTATAGTCATCTATACTTTTTCAGAGGCCTTTCCCATCCTTTAAGTCGTATATCATAGACTTAGAGCAAGAAGAGACCACGCAGTTTATTCAGTTCAACCTTCTTTACTCCCTCATGTTATAGATGGGGAACCTGAGGGCCAGGGAGAGGTTATATGATTGGGTAAGGGGCAGAGCCTGAAACCTAGACTTGGTGTCCTGGATATGTATAGGAAATTAGACAGTGCTAGCACTTGTAGCCATGCCTAGAGTTATTGTGAATTACAGATAAAAATTCATGATTTTTGTTCTTTTGCTATAAGCTTTACCCACCCATGAGTTTTATTTTCCACAGATTTCTAATTAGTCCTCCCAAAACATTGCAGAATAATGCTTCCTGAGCGAGGAAGAAAATAGGTTTTTTAACATAAGCTATAAGTAAACAAAATTGGAAATATTCTTAGTTCTTAAGAGACTTTATTTAGAAAATTCATATTTTTTTCTCATCTAAAGCTTCACTTATTTGGATTGATTCAGGGGAATGATAGTTTGAATTAGAAGATATATCAAAGAAATACAGTTTTCATTTCAAATGCCTACGTGAGACACTACCTGTCCTAGGAGCTTACATTCATTCCACTATTGGAATTAAGCTGACAGAATGTTTGGGCGGGATGATTTAGTGGGAAAGCACATTAGATTGAAGTTAGTGGATCTTGATTCAAGTTCTGACTCTAAACAGCTGTGTGACTTTGAATCCTCATTTTTTTATCTGCATCATGCATCTGTAGTACAAGAAAGTTGGTCATCTCCTGTTTGCTTGATACTGTACTGTGAAAAAGAAGTGATTTGAATCAAAGTACTTTAATGTTTACAAATTTCTATGTAATGAGTAGTTAATAGAGTGTTTTGGAGAACAGTTGTGATGAGTGGTTTATTATTAGCATATCAATTTTCTTTTTCTAGGTGTGATTAAAAATATTGTAGTACTTTTAGAATGCTAGAGAAGTATGCTAGTACTCTAGTTCCACTCTTAATTTGATTAATCAGTACCTTTCTTCATAGACAACAGTACAAAACCCCATGCTAATTTTAAAAACTGACAACAACAACAAATAATTGAAATCTTTGGCCTGGGAAAGGCCTTAGAGAGATCAAGTGTTTCATCCCTCTCTCTTGACAGTTAATGGCAGGTGTGAGCCTAGAACCCATCACTCCTAGCCCAGCACTTTACTACTATAAAAGCTTGCTTTTCTCTTTAATTCATAAAATTTTACTGTTTATAAGTTCTGACAACCTGAATTTTATTTGAATTATTTCTTAACTTCCTCTCCCTTGTTTAGGATGTCCCATTCAAATGACACCTCCTGTATGACACCTTTTCTAACCACCCCTGTCCCTTGCCAACTGTCACTGCTTCCCCCCTGCCTTATTACCTTACATTCATGTTGTATATGTGTACATAGATTTTCTCTCTTTGAATTTGTTGTGAATTGTTGTTCAGTCATTTTTGACGCTCCATGATGCCATTTTGGGGTTGATTTGTTTGTTTTTGTTGGCAAAAATAGTGGTGGAGTGTTTGCCATTTCCTTCTGCAGCTTATTTTACCAATGAGGAATTGAGGCAAATGGGGTTAAGTGACTTGCCCAGAGTCACACATCTAGTAAGTGTGAAGCTGGATTTGAACTCAGGAAGATGAGTCTTCCTAATTCTAAGCCCAGTGCTCTCTATACACTATGCCAGTGAGCCTCCTAGAACATAGGCTTCTTGAAGGTGGAAACTTTCATTTTTGTCTTTGTATTTCTCAGGGCCTAGTATAGTCTCTAGTGTATAGTACTATAGTGGGTGCTTAATAAATTCTTGGTGATTAATTGAATTCTTAATCAATTCTGTTGTCTTTTGGACTGCTTAGCACTTATAAAACGAGCATTTTATTAATTTTGTTTTAAAGGCTTTCAGTCCTGATGGTCGTTGGTTAATAAGTGGTTCAATGGATTGCTCAATTAGGATTTGGGACCTTCCATCTGGGTGGTAAGTAAATTTTTGATAGAATTCTTACCTTTGTATGGATCCTGTTTGTGTGTTAAGGCACTGTAGAAAGAGTCTTCACTTTTGACCCTGGAATTAAATATTTAATAGCTATCTCAAAAAAGTTAATGAAGAATTGTATATGACTTTTACATCATTATCTGATGAGAATTCCACTACTGGAGTTTAAACCTGAGGATAGGGTAGGAAAATAGATTAAAGATTGTTTTCTGTAGTAGTTAAATCTCTGAAAAGAAGGAAAAGAAAAGGTAGAAAGACTAGGTAGGAGATAATAGCTTTTATTGTTTACAGTATCCCCAGGTTGAACTCTGTTCACCTTGGCCTCCTTCTTTCATGTTAGGAAGAGGGTTGAAGGATGGGATTTTTCATCTGTACCTAGAAGCAGTTTGACCTTTAGAAAGGAAAACTCCAGTTTTCTTGTGATTATGTTAAAACACAGAAATATCGTGGTGAGATGTATTTTCTATTGTATAGGCCGAGTTTGAAAGGTACTACAGGAAAAAAAAAAGCAATTATTAATGAAGTTAAGCCCTAATTAATTATGGAATTTTGTTCATAATTGGAAACTACTTACTTTCCAGATTTCAAAAAAGCCCTTGTTACTTAGAGTCCTGGGCCTGGAGTCAGGAAGACTCCTCTTCTGGCTTCAATACACTTGCTAGTTGTGTGATCTTGGGCAAGTCACTTAACCTTGTTTGCCTCACTTTCCTCATCTGTAAAATGAGCTGAAGAAGGAAATGCCAAATCACTGCAGTATCTTTGCCAAGAAAACCCCAGATGGGTCATGAAGAGTCAGATGTGACTGAAACAACCAAGCAACAACAACAGTGTTCTCAGTACCACCTTACTGAATGAATATTGGTTCTCTCCTGTTGTCTTGACACTGTGCTGTGAAATAGAAGTGATTTGAATTGATTTTCTGCCTAGTTTGTTGCAGTTGCTATGATATTGGCTATTTAAATTAGTTAAAATGAGAAATCCTAGCATCTGCTGAATCTTTAATACACAGAATAGTGAATTTTTATTTGGGACAGTTTGAGTGTTTAAAACAAACTTAAAAATTTGTGATTTAGCTTTTTTTGCCCAGTTTTAACGTGATAAGATTGGGATCACAGGACTTGGATTTGACAGTTTTTTGGCTCCCATACCTTTCTTTAAGTAGGTACCTCTACAGGATCAGAAAAATCTTCCCTTAAATGACTTTTAAAACTCCATTTGACTTGTGATAGGAAACAGGTATTGCTATTAAGATGTTAAGAAATTTACCATGTAATCTTTGTTTATGGACAGATTCTGCCTAATCCACCTATTATGAGCAAGATAGAGGCATCTTGTATAAATAGAGAGTTAGTCTGTTTTTCAAGAACACTTGAGTTCAAATTCTCATATTGGCTGTACACAGCCTGGACCACTTGCTTAACCATTCAGTGCTTCTCATAATTCTCTTAAGGAAATAAGTTGTAGGGGAGCAGCGAGGTGGCACAGTAGATAAGCTCTGGCCCTAGAATCAGGAGGTCCTGAGTCCTCAGACACTTGACACTTACTGGGCAAGTCCCTTAAGCCCAATTGCCTCACCAAAAAGCAAAAAAAAAAAAAAAGAAAAGAGAAGAAGCTGTAGAATAGTTGTAGAAGCAGCTAGGTAGTATAAGAGGAAACTGTGCTGTTCTTGGAGTCAGGAAGACCTGACTTCAAATTTTGCCTCCTAAGAGGCTTCTCCTCTCCACCTGGAGGAAGGAGGGACCCCAGGTGCAGAGAGTGCTAAGGAGGTATCATTTTCAGAGTTGATTTCATCTTTGTAGAATGATGAGTTTCTAGAGATCATGAAATCCAAGAATGGGGGTGGGTGTTCAAGCTGGGTGAGAAATGATGAGGTGAATTCTCTGGTTACCCTCCTTAAATGGTAGAGGATTAGGGAGGAGGTCTCTAATGTCTGACCTTCAGTTTTTTTTGCAATAGAAAATTGTATCCCTATGTTCACACCCCTTGTCTGGTTACTTTTAATTAGTGACTTGGCCTCCTAGAGAATAGAACTAAATATTTTCATGTAAATTAAGATAGTTGTGTTGATCATAAGACCAGTGTCACCAAATGGCCCAGAGTGAAATCTTATTTTGTGAGGTTTCTTCTATCTTCTGTCCCTCCATTAAGCAAAACCTAAGAGGAAATTATATCCATTATTATGAAATGTAATATAAATGGGATAAAAAGCATAGGAGGCCTCTGCATGCTTGAAAATCATAAAAAATTCTTCATTGTCTTCCCCTTAAAGAATTTTTTTCCCCCCATCAGCCTTATAGACTGTTTCTTAGTGGATTCAGCACCTCTCAGTCTTACTATGTCTCCCACTGGAGATTTTCTGGCCACTTCTCATGTGGATAATCTTGGAATTTATCTGTGGTAAGTACTTCATATTTTTTTCCGGCAAAAAAATGTAGCTGCTCAAATTGTCTTAATAGTTTTTACATCTGTCAAGTGAAAGTGCCTGATTTTTTTCATACTTTAATGAAGAAAAACATACTGAAAATGACTTCAAGATTTCTAGTAAAATAACACTAACACGCTTCGTGAGGTTTGATTTATAAAGAGTCATTCCCTTAGTGTATTCCCTAGGGCACAGTTGTTCTAAAAGATTTTTGTTCTAGTCAGTATTACTTCAGTATTTTAAATTTGGTCATCCACTTATGTTGGGCATTGATGGAGGTTTTCAGGGGCTCCAGTAAGGCGGATAAAAATCATCATATTTGTTAAGTTGGAAGAATCAAGAAAAAATCCTTACATATTTTCTTGAAACTAGAAAATGCTAACTTTGGCACATGCATGATGAAGTCAATATTCTGATGTTTAGTCCTCTGCCACCTGGTATTCTGTAGAAAAGGAAAATTCATTTAATGTACATGACTGACTTCTAGTTTTTCTAAAACATTGTATTTGGAAATAGAAATAAACCTACTAAGTTACCTAGTCCAGCAAACTTTGTTTTGTAGAAGAAAGAACTCAGAGAGGTCAGGCATCCCATCGTTCGGTAAAAGCAAGAATGAAAACCCAGGCATCTGGACTTCAGATTCCAGTGTTCATTCCACTGTGCCATAGTGCCTCTTTTTTTTGGGGGGGGGGTATTAATATTTGGCAGCAAGCCTAAGATGTTTCTGAAGCTTCAGGTCAGATCCTATTACAATGAATTCCACTAGAATTTTTTCTCTTATTTTAAATTAGTAGATTATTTGCTAGTATATAGAAAGAATTGAATTTGGAGTCATAGGAGCTGAGTTCAAACTCTGATTCTGCTGCCAGTTTGGGCCAATCCTTTTCCTTCTGGACCTCAGTTTTTTCCTTTGTGAGATGAGGGATTTGGAATAAATTACCTCCAAGTTCTCCTCCAACTCTAGATAAGTTCTCCTATGAGCCTTTGAAATCTTGACTCATGCCTTGCATTTATAGGTGTGGTACTTTTTTAAAAATTCCATTACTCTGAATTATGGGAGAGAAACGAATCTTCATTCCTTTGCCAAAGAGTTGCTAAAGCCAGGCTTTTCCACTCATCTTTAAATCTTAGAAGGTCCAGTATTTTGGTGTTTTAAATAGGCTAGGCTTTGTACAACTGTGCTCAACTTCCAGTTACATGGGGAGAAGTATTTACCCCTCCTAAAAAAGATTTACCTGAAAGATTACACTTTTAAAAAGGATTTGTCGCAGGGTTCCTTTAAACAACAAGCTTCCCCAGTGCATAGGATTCTATTAAGAAAAGCTTTATTAAGAGGTGTTTTTTTTTAACTTTGACCTTTCCAAGTGTTGAATTAAAGCAAGGTGTATAATATATTATGATATTTTCAAATGAACAATCTAAGTATCTTAATCTTTCTTAATTACTGAATAATCGGAATCCGTAGCCATAGCATTAGAATATAGGGATGTGCCCTTTAGAAGTTACTCTGAGAACATTGTTTCTGTGAACTTAAAAAATATTGACTTGTATTGTTTTGAATTCTTAGGTCTAACATTTCCCTGTATTCACTTGTTTCATTACGGCCACTTCCAGCAGATTATGTTCCTTCTGTTGTAATGCTTCCTGGTACCTACCACAGCCAAGGTATCACAAGATATGAGATGCTTTTTTGGGGGGCGGGAGGGGGAAGGTAGGGGGGAGGAGTGTTAGTATGACAAGGTAACTCTTTTAAACATACAATTTAGTGTGTGGGATAACTGACCATATTTGATTTTCATGTTAAAGTATTAACTTATGAAAGCATTTTTTTATTTTTACAAATTTAGTTGGGCCGATTTGAGTTGCCTTCTCATGCAAAGTCATTACTTCAAGAAACCAGTGGCTATAAAAAAAAATCCCAACCTATATTATTTGAATATTTACAGTTGTTTGGTGCCCTGAAAACCAGGAATATGGTAGAATTTTCATTGTTAATTATGTTTGAGAGAAGGGTAATGCCCTCAGTTACTGAAATACAAGCAAGTAGATAAAGGAAGAAGTTTTTAACTTCCTTTTGTCTTTTTTTTTCCTTTGGAAATAGACTTAATTGAAAAACAGGTTAAGGAGATTAACAGGAGAGATAAGTAGAGAGATTAGAGTAAAGGTTTGAGAAGGTGAGAAGATGGTAACTTGGCATATAGAAAGAGGAAAATGTTTAAATGTATTTGGGTATGGTAGAAGGGGGATGGGAAGTAAAATAGGACGTATAAGGCGTTCAAGGGCTTCAATAATAGAAAAATACTTGATATATAGACGTATTTAAATCACTTCCCAAAAACAGTATATATATCAAGTATCATGGTGTTATATTTGAATGATCTCAAACTTAACATTTTTAAGCATAGTTTAAAAGGATTTAAGCTGACCGTGTATTTATAATTGTATTGTGTATCTGCATACATCTATTTTACTGAGCATTCTTTCTTTAAAGAAGTAGAACTCTCAGAAGAAATCGAAGGACCAAATGATGAAATGATAGATTATGACTCACCAGAACAACTCAATGAGGAGCTGTTAACTCTGTCATTGCTACCTGAATCAAGGTGGAAAAACCTTCTCAATCTTGCAGTTATTAAGGTAATGACAGTTATTTATTAAGGTAATATCTCAAATTCTGGGATCCTAAATGAAGTTTACAGAAAGGGCATTCGTAACCATTAATCATTAGAAAACATACTTTTCTTTTGAGGAGCTCACCTTGCCTTGTAGTCCAGGGCTTAGTGGGCAGTGGCTATATAAAGTAAAGGTAAAGGTGGGTGTAAGAGGATGTGAAGAGATAAAAATCACATTGTAACAGGTCTGATTGGACTGAAACTATGCTTATTGATGTTTCTAATCCTAATTTGAGATTCTCTAATAATCTAATCCTAAAACCAGAGCTGTCAAATATTGGACCATCATAATTTTTTTGTTGCTTTTGTTCAAATGAATCCAATAAAGAGAATTACTTTATTCATTTTGGAAGGTTGTGTTCTGAAACAAAAAGGAGCTCTTTGTGGTACTTGCACAGCATAGAGGTGATGAAAGAATTTTCACAGATCTGTCATCACAAATAAGTTTCCCTTCTTTCCTCAACCTTTTTTTATTGTCAGCAGACATTTACTTTGGTCTGTTCTCAGAGCGTTGTTGTCTAACACGTCTTTGTTTCTTAACATCCTCTATATACAGCAGAACTTTTTTAACCACCTACAAGAAAAAAGTATTGTGCATAAAAAGGTTCAGAGGAAGAAGACAGTAGTTAAGATTGTTCATGACACAAACACTATTTTTACCTATTGTATTCAAAACACTTCTTTATGATTAGGTAATCTACCCAGAGGCTGAATTATTTCTGTTTAACTTTCAATTTCTTATACTAGGAGTATATGATGACTAGAAATATATTCAGAGCATCTTAGAAATGGAAGAAATCTTGCAGGTTATCTTGACCCATTTTCCTACCTGAGAAAATAGGTTAAGAAGAGTTACATTTATGAAATAGTTAAAAATAGTTATGAAAAAGTTAAAAATAACTGCAAATCAACAAAGTGTAAATTAAAGTAACAGTGCATAAGTGCTAAGGAATTGGTGGTTAATTAGGACTCCCCATCTTCTCCAATAGATTAATCCCTGAATCATTCTCTGTTTCTAATCTCTCCTCCCTTTCTCAAAAGTCCTAGGAAAAAGTTATCCAACTTGAAGCACCTAGGTGGCTTGGTGGATAAGAGTCCTGGGCCTAGGGTCAAGAAAACCTGAATTTAAATCCAGCCTCAGACGCTCAACAGCTATGTGGCACTGGGAAAGTAACTTAATCTCTGCCTCAGTTTCCTGAAATTGTAAATGGGAGTAATGATAACGCTTACTTCCCAGGCTGTTTTGAGGATCAAAGTGGATATTTGTAAAGTGTTTAGTATGGGGCCTGACAGATACTTAATAAACGTTTGTTCCTTTTCCTGACAACCTACTGCTTCCACTTTTCTCTTGTCTTGCTCAGTTGCCATCCATTTATGATTTCTCACCTCATCACTCAACTAAAATTATTCTTTTCAAAGTTACTGTTGATTTCTTAATTCTGGTGGTCTTCTCTCAGTCCTTTTCTTTCCTGTCCTCTCTGAGGCATTTGACCTTACTGACACCATCGTCTCTTAAATACTCTGTATTCTCTCAGTTTTCAAAACACCTCTCTTGGTTCTCTTTCTACCTGTGTGACCATTCCTCAGGATCCGTTTCTGGTTCGTTATCCATGTTAATCAGACAAGTATTTATTAATCACCAACTACGTGCCAGGCACTATATTATTTGCTGGGGATACAAATATGATGAATGAGACAATCACAAGGAACTCACATTTTAACTCTCATTACTATTTTTTTTTTTTGGTTTTGCTTTTTGATGAGGTAATCAGGGTTAAGTAACTTGCCCAGGGTCACACAGCTAGTAAGTGTCAGGTGTCTGAGGCCAGACCTGAACTCGGGTCCCCTGACTTCAAGGCCTGAGGTCTATCTGCTGTGCCATTTAGCTGCCCCAGAACTTAGATTTTAACAAGAGAGATGACAAAGAAATACCTACACACATGCACACATGGAATACTAAGAGAATAGTTACATATAAATACAAAGTCATAAATAACAACATAGTTTAGATGAGAGGGCACTAGCATTTGGGAGGAGGGATTATGAATGAGAATAGTGTGCTTGAGCTATGCCCTAAGAGAAAATTGGGATTCTGTAAGGTGGAGTGAAAAGGAGATATAATCCAGGCATGGGAAATAGCCAGTTCAAAGGCCTGAAAAATGGAGATAGAGTGTTGTTTGGGAACAGAGAAAAGACTTGTTGGCTAGATTACAAAATGCAAGAGAGGAAGTAAAATGCAATGAAGATGGAAAGAATAAATTTGGAGCCAGTTTGTGAAGGGCTTTAAAAGCTAAACAGAAAGGTTTATATTTGATCACAGAGTCAATAGGGAGCCACTGTAGTTGATTGAGGAGAGGAGACGAGACATAGTCATATCTTTGCTTAGAGGAAATCACTTTGGCAGCAGTGTGTGGGATAGATTGGAGTGGAGAAGTCTTAAAGCAGGGAGGATAATTATCAAGCCATTATAATGCTCTAGGCAAGATGTGAATAGGGCCTGAGTAAGGTGGTAACTGAGTAGAGGAGTCAGATTTGAGAGATATTGTGGAAATGACAAGATTTGACAGCTAATTGCATATGTGGAGTGAGGGGAAGTGAGGAATTGGAGTGAAGATAATGCTGAGTTTACAAATCTGGTGTTGGAGGGATGATGGAACCTTTGCTGGAAATAGGGAAGCTTGGTGGGCTTAGGGGGGAAAGATAGTGAGTCCTGTATTGGACACATTGAGTTTAAAATCTTGGGCATCCAGTTTAAAATGTCCAATAAACAATAGATGATGCAGGACTGAAGCTCAGGGGAAAGAATGAGGCTATAGATAATATATATGTGAGCTATTGGCTTAGAGATACTTTAATCTGTGGAAGCAGATGAGGTCACCAGTAAACAAGTATAGAGAAGAGGGCCTGTGAGAGAGCCTGAGAAATATCCATAGTAAAGGCATATGAGCTGGATGATGAACCAACTAAGGAGACTGAGAAGAAGCAGTTGGACAGGTCGAAGAACCACCAGGAGAGAGTAGTGTCTTGGAACCCCAGACTGCATCTATGAGATGCGCAGTCATATAGCAGATAGTTTAAGAATAAGGATTGAAAAAGGACTGTCAGCTTTGGCAACTAAAAAATCATTGGTAACTTTTAAAGAGAGCCATTTAGTTGAGTGTTGATGGTACAAAGGTTGAGAAATGAGTGAAAAGAGAATTAGGAGACTTCCAGTGTAGACAATTTTTCCTAAAATGTTGGCTCTGAAAGGCAAGAGAGATACAGGACAATAGTTTGATGGGATGTGAGGGTCTAATGAAGATTTTTTTAAGGGTGGAGAGAATTGGGTGTATTTGAAGTCAGATGGGAAAGAACTAATAAATAGTGAGAGGTTGAAGTGAGGGAGAGGAATGATTGTGCTTGTAACTTGTTGGCAAATAAAGGAGGAGATGGGCTTGCATCCTACTTGTGATTTCTCACAAATGCATTTGCATCTCTAGAGGGGTTGACCTCAACAAGAAGAATCACCTTTTTTCAGTCAGGCATGATTTCAGGGGGAGGTAATAGCCTTTCTTCAAATAGCCTTTATTTTCCTGACAAAGTAGGAGACACTGTTCTCAGCTTTACCCTCTAAATGTGCATGTGTAGCCCTGTACTGAACCCTCTTAAATTTTTTGGCCCACTCTGGGTTTAGTTATCATTTCTGTTCAGATGACTCATAGATGCATACATCTAACCACGTCTCGTTTCTGAGTTCCAGTACCCTATCATCAGCTTCCTATTAGCCATTTCAAACTAAATTTCCCATAGAATCTCAAACTCAACTTGACCAAAACAGAACTCATTGTCTTCTACCTCCAAAACCTCTCCTTTCAAACTTCCTTATTTCTGTTAAGTATACCATCATCCTTCCAGTCATTTATGTTCACTACCTGAGTCATCTTCTTATTTTTACTCATCCCCCGTATTCAGTCTATTGCTGCCCCTGTTCGCACAGCTACCATACTAATTCAGACATGCTTCATTTCTTTCCTGACTATAAGAGTATAACTGTGTAAGCCATCTCATTGCTTTATATGTCTCTTCTTTCCAGTTCATCCTCACACATCTACTAGAATGAGTCAGGGTGATCCCGACCTGTCTTTCCAGCTTTGTTCCACATTACTCACCTCCACACACATTAGATGTCCTGCAGCCAGACTGGCCTCACTGTTTCTCATTCACAACCTTCTGTCTCCCATTTTCCTGACTTTTTACTGGCCATCCCACATCCCTCAAATATACTATGCTCCGTCATCACTTCTGCCTCAAAGAGTTCCCCACTTTCTTCAAGACTCAAGAAACACCACTTTCTAGGGTGGCTAGGTTGCGCAGTGGTTAGTGCACCAGCCCTGGATTCAGGAGGACCTGAGTTCAAATCCAGCCTCAGACATATAACACTTCTAGCTGTGTGACCCCGGGGAAGTCACTTAACTCCATTGCCTAGGAAAAAAGAAAAAAAGAAACACCACTTTCTACCTGAAGCTTTTTCTTATTCCCAACTCTAGGGCTCTCCTTGTTTGCTTTACTTTATGTATCACATATGTGCACATGTTATCTCTTCTTATATATTTGAAGTTCTTTAAGAGTAAAGACTGCTTCATTTTTGTCTTTGTATCCCCAGCACTATGTCAGGAACATAGCCATTTAATAAATGTTTGCTAATTATAGTGGGCATAAACATATTGAAACAATTAGTTACTTACCTCTCCCATTACTAAGCATGGATATCTTAAAACTTTTCTTCAGTTGCTTTAATGTCAGTAAACAGTTAACTTCTCTTGTATTGACTAATGTTTTTAGATTTCAAAAGTCTTTAAGCCTCTTAAAAATTTATTAATAATCATGTTAAGGTTTCAAACATCCTGTGTGGCCTCTGAGGTCACATATTAGAGGGCCCTTACAAAGAAGGGCCTAGTATATAATTTTTAAAAATAATCCTATGTCTCATCAAATGATTCATAACAGAATTTTGTCAAAATTAATCCTTCTAATGGGATAATCTTGTGCAACAAATGCTTCCTTTGCATTTCAGAGTATTTGTCTTTAACCAAAGTCCTTGATTGTGTCCTGCTTCTGCTGCGCCCGAGGAGAGTGATTTTGTCATACTCTCGAGTACTCCAACTCCTTAATTTTATAGTTAAGGAAACTAAGGTGAAGTTACTTGAACAAAGTCGCAAACCTAGTGAAGGCCAAACTAGAACCCATCCTGATTCTAGTTCTTTGCTCTTTCTTCCAGGATGCAGCTTTTAAATTTTATACGTATTTTCCTCTTCTTTTAAAAATCAAGGGTACCAGAAAGGAGTTTAGAACAGTAGAAGTTTCAACAGATGGAAAGGGAATTGTCAGGTATCAGATATGGTGAAATAATTGGTATGAATTTGTTAAGTGAGAGATCAGAAAATGAAAAAATTTGAGAGCCACTTAACCAGCTCTATGACTGTGGACAAGCTCAATTGCCTCAGACAGCTTTTTAAGGCAGTCTGGGATCTGCTCTAGTGGACGAATATATACCAGTGAGATCACAGATCCTTGACATGATGAGGTATATAGTTCCTTTGAAAATATGATTTATTACTTTTTATTTCTTCAGTATTGATGGAGTGTTAAAATATTTAAGTGAGTTGCAGAAGTTTTTGTTTTACAAATTTTTTCATCTTTGTATTTTCCTTTTATCAGAAAAAGAATAAACCAAAGGAACCTCCCAAAGTGCCGAAGTCAGCACCATTTTTTATACCTACAGTTCCTGGCCTTGTACCAAAATACCTTTCCTCTGAACAAGATACAGATGCCCAACAGGTAAGATCACAGATTCAAAGTTCTAAGCATGACTCCTTCTTTTGCCTCCCTCTCGCTCTTTAATATTAATTGGGGTGGAAGAAGAGAATAAACTTCCCCTCCTCCCCACTATGTGCCAGGCACTGGACCATCATACTTTATTTTTTAAATGTGTAATTTTGATGTTGTTTTTATTCAAGTCTAAAGTGATAAATCTTGGGATTTTGGCTCAAAAATCTGACTTCTGTCTGAAACTTGAAGAAGGACTGAACCATAATAAATGTAAGTAAAAAAAATCTAAACATTTCCATGTCTGTTCTAAACTCTGGAATACATAAAGAAGAGATAGTGAATTATTTATACTTAGTTCAGTAGTTGGATTTTATAGTTGCTGATGTTCGGTCATTCAGTTGCATCCAACTCTTTGTGACACCGTGGACTTGTTCATGGGATTTTCTTCACAAAGATACTAGAGTGTTCTTGCCATTTCCTTCTCCAGTTTGTCCCCATTTTACAGATGAGGAGCTGGGGCAAATGGGGGTTAAGTGACTTGCCCAGAGTCACACAGCTAGTAAGTGTCTGAAGCCAGATTTGAACTTAGATCTTCCTTTTCCAGTCTGACTCTGTCTACTGAGCCAGCTGGCTAGTAGTAGCATCATAAGAACAGCCAAAAGAAAGCAACCCTAAAAACTAATGAGCTGAGTATTTTTTGTTTTGTTTTTAAACTTAGTTTGTGGTAATATATTCAGTTTAATTTTAATTCATTCATCTGAGTTTTTGTATTAGTGTTGGGTGTACAAATTGGTACCATTTTGTACCAACATTGGTATTTTGTTTTTAGAGGGAAGAGAATTCATATTGAACTTGAGATATTTTTATCCATTAAATGATATTGTCAAACATCAATTAAATATGACTTTTTGTAATAAGTAATTTGATAGCTTCTTTCTGCTCTAGTTGACTTGAACAGATTTTTTTTTCAGAAGTCAACTTTTAGTATCTTTTCTTAACTGGAATTTTGTCTAGTCATAATTTTTTTCTTTTATTTTCCCTTTAAATTTTTTTGTAATTTCAGTTGACAGCATTTTTTCTGTTAATATGTCCCTCCTACTCTTTCTGCCCCCATTAAGCCAAACTGAAAAAATAAATCCATCAATACATAACTAGTTACATAGCCTGGCAAAGCAGACTATTACATTAGACATTACCAAAAGTACCATCTCTTTCTGAATTTTAACTTCATCTCTTCTCACTTGGGAGATGAGTGAGTGACCTGTTGAATTTTCAGTGTTTTGAACTGATGGTTTTATCATTGCATTGATAAGAGTTCTAAAACTTTTCGAAGTTGTTTTTCTCTGTGATGTTATCATGTTATAAATTGTTCTAGTAGTTCTGCTTACTTGGGTCTGCATCTTCATAAAAGACTTTCCAGTTTCTTCTGAAATTACCTGTTTCATCATTTTTAATGACACAGTGATAGTCTATTATACTCATATCATAATTTGTTTAGCTCTTCCTCAATAGGAAGAAATCCTCTTAATTTCAAACTTTTACTACCATGAAAAGAGCTATTATAAATATTTTTGTATATGTGGATCCAAGTCCTTTTTTAAAAAATTTTGTTGGTGTATTTTGTTTTTACATTACAGACATTTACAAATTACGTCCCATATATACCCAGTCTGTGAGAGATGTCTTGTAACAATGTAAAACAATTAAGTCAAACTATTAATACATTGGCCTCATTTGAACACAACATTCCATATCTGGAGCACCTCCCTACCTTTCTGTTTTTAATTGACAAATCTATTTTTTTTCCTTCTCATCCCCATTCTAACCTCTGAGTCACTCAACTTACTTTTCTTTGACTGCTACTCCACTTCACCTCAGCCACACACAAAAATGGTCACTGATCTTGCCATTGGGAGCAAATGTACCACCTCCATATTCAAGAATTTCAAAATTCCTGTATCCAACCATAATCTGTGGCCTTCATTGCTGCTAGACAGTCCTACTGTACCTGCCTTGTCAACTCACTGTCCCAATCTCTGCATTGATTCTTCCAAGGCTTTTCATCCCTTCTTGAATCTCAGATGGCTCTCTCTCCCACCACTGTCTTAGTTGAGAACTTTGCCTCATATTTTACAGAAAAAATTGAGACCATTTGCCATGAGCTCCCTTCTTTCTCCTCATCCTTGTCTCCTTTCACTTAGATGGCTTCTGCCACTATCTGCCACTATCTTCTCTTCAGTCCTGTCTCAAAGATGAGGTGGCCCTACTCTTTACCAAGGCTAACCCCTCTACTTGTTTAAGTGATCCCATTCCGTCCTGTCTCCTAAACAGATTGCCCCCTCTGTCATCCCCATTCTTTCACTGATTTTCAATCTCTCTTTGTCTCCTGGCTCATTTTTGACTGCCTGCAAACATGCTCATATTTCTCTCATGCTAAAAACCCTTCCTTGATCCTTCCATTCTCGCTATCAGCTTATACCTCTTTTGCCCTTATAGCTAATCTTGAAAAGACCATCTATAATAGAGGCATCCACTTTTACTGTTCTCACTCTCTTCTTAATGTAGCCTCTGACCTTTAGTTGCCAAATCTAGTTTCTTAATTCTCATTCTCTTTGACTTCTCTGCAGCCTTTGATGCTGTTGATCACCCTCTTCTCCTTGATAATTCTCCAATTAGAATTAAGTCTGGTGCATTTCCTAGATCTTTGTAAAGGAGGTTTGGTGGGACTGTGCTTCTTCCTCCTATTTCCAGATAATCAGAGACTTTTGGCATGTTATTCACAGTACTGTCCTCAGAACCTGTTTTTTGTTTTTTGCTTGGAAGCTATTTATCTTATTTATAAAAATAAATTGCAAATGATTGGATTATATAAAAATTCTTTTAATAAATAATAGATCACTTAGGTTCTAATGATAGAATTCTTTCCTATTACAGATAACTGCAAATGGTAACTGATTTTTTTTTTCTTAACAACACAGATGAATCTCCATTTAATGTTCTTAAGGAATTGGGTCCTTCAGCAATTGAAATAGAGCTACGCAGCTTATCTCCAGAATGTGGTGGCTCTGTAAAACTCATGCAGAGTTTCTTGAAAATGATTGGGGCAATGTTAACCACGAAGCGTGATTTTGAACTGGCCCAGGCATATCTAGCTTTATTTTTAAAGGTAACTATAGCATTTATGGGAAGGGAGCTCTTTTCACAATCACATCTGTTGTGATTTATGAATACTTGCAAAATAAAAAGATACCTCTCCTGAATAAGGTACAGCAGTCTGCACTTCCTCCTTCAACTCCCCAAAGCAGTTACAATTTTGCTAATTTTTCTTGCATGAGTAAATATGACAGCATTTTATGACAAACCTAACACCTTCTTTCTGTAGCCGTTTGTGAGGTTGAGTTCCACGTAACTTCAGAGTGGTTAAACTGGCATGAACTCCTGTTGTAATGATTATATTTCTACAATGGTCAAACTTCATAAGGTTTCTTTTAATAGTAGGATGAAGGCAAGGATAAGCTACTTCACTGTAGTAAACAGCAATTTTCCTGAGAATATTGATTTGTTCTAGTTTTAGTTATTGAAGGGAATGTGTACATATATATATGTGTGTGTGTATACATACACACACATATATCAGATAAGATGTATAAAGGGCTTTGCAAACTTTAAAGCGCTATGTTAAATGCTGACTCTTATTAGTGTAGTTTTAAGCTAAGAAAGGTTAAAACTGCACTAAAACTTTTGGGAGAGCCATTAGTAAATAAATAATTTTTAGTATTAGATTGCTCCATTTAACCATTTTCTTTAAAATATAACTGTTCCCTAAACACTAATATAGATATGTTACTTAAAAGTTTAGGAAAGGAAAAGGAATAAAAACAGTTCTTATCCATCATTAAAATCCTTACTCCCATTTAAAAAATTTTGTATAAACTTATGTATGTACATATTGTCTCCCTTATTAATAGTATGTACTCCTTAATGGTAGAGACTGCTTCATTTTTATCTTTTTTATCTTTTAATCCTCCAGCATCTAGTACAGTGCTTGGCATATAGTAGGTACTTAATCGATTCTTATTGTCTAGGGTATTTTGTGATAGCATAAACTTTGAGTTTGGTTTCTAAGCCTTTGGAATTCTCACAATGTCTACCTCAAGTCAATTGTAAAAGCAGAGTGTAATGATAATTACTAGATTATGAAGAGATCTAAAGAATAAAAAATAATGTTACTAAAGAAGAGGGGAAAGTCTTTGCTGGCTAGAGGGAAAATGTGCAACCACTATAGGCACTAGGAAAAATACTAAACTTTGAGAAGACATAATTAAAACATTGGGGCCTCTGTAAAAAGTAAAAGATAGAGTAGGTGAAAATGTCATTTTCTAAAACCTACACAATTTAATTTTAACTTTGAACATTTTTTTTTCAGTTGCATCTTAAAATTCTTCCTTAGAGCCAATACTACTAGAAGAAATGACCACATTGTCTTCACAGTTGGAAGAGACCTGGATCCATCTGCAGTCCCTCTTCAATCAAAGCCTGTGTGTTTTAAATTTTATAAAAAGTGCTTTGTTATGAAGTATTTATTTCTTATTCCTGCTAAATATAAAAAGTCAGAAACCTGCAGTTTTGTAAGAGAGGCATGGCACAAGAAGATTGGTAGTTGTTTTAAACAAGACTTAATTGAGTTCTGTTTTACCCAATTAACCCTTTACTATTTCATTGTATAGTAAAGAAAAAAGTGCTTATAATATTGACTGGATTTTACAGTCACTGATCTTTTAGCTCAGATACAGATAATTCCTTTGAATTAAAAACATGTATTTGTTTTATATCTCTTTAGAACTTCGTTAGTTCTCTATTTTCCTGGTATTACATGATATACTTATGATAGCCTGATTTTTTGAATCATTCTCATCTGTTTAGTGTCCCTTATATGCCATGCATTTATGTTTTCTTGCTATTAGAATTCGACCAAACCTGCCATGTCATTATCATAGGGAACTCCTAATGAAGACATTTCCTCTACCTATTCAGATGAGCATCTTCTATGCTGCTCATCTCAGCACCTCAGGCAGTTCTTTGTCTCAGAAATTGAGAAATTAAATGACACTTGCACACAGTCATGTCTCAGAGGTAGGATTTGAACTCAGGAACAATGTCCACTAGGGGCAGCTAGATGGCAAAGTGGGTAGAGTGCCAGACCTGGAGTCAGGAAGGCTCATCTTGGTGAGTTCAAATTAATCCTCAGACACTTACTGGCTGTGTAACCCTATTTGCCTCAGTTTCCTTATCTGCAAACTGAGCTGGAGAAGAAAATGGCAAACTGTTTCAGTGTTTTTACCAAGAAAGCCCCAGCTGGGCTTACAAAGAGGCAGACATGAGTGAAAACTGCAGAACAACAACAACAAATGCTATGCACTGCCCTCTCTTAGGTGTCATTTCTAAATTAAATGAAAGGGGGAACAAATCTTTATTCTTTCTAGCATCATCTAGCCTAATAAATGGGCGTATCCCATTGATAAAAGGAATATACATTGTAGGGAAACTTTAAAAAAGGTTTACTCATTTATTTTTCATTTATTTCTTGATGGATGAAAAGTTAGAGTTACAGAATAATAACTTTTTATAATTGGAAAGTGTCTCTGCCTCTTCTCATTCTACAAATGAGAAAAGTGAAGCTTTGAGAGATTTTGACTTTTCCAAGGTTAGATGGCAAGTGAGAATGGAACGAGCATTTCTATAGCACCTGCTGTGTGGCTGCTAGGCACTGTGGTAAGCACTTTACAAATATCTCATTTGATTAAGAGCAAGTCCGATCACTTTGATTCAGTGCAGGGCAGCAAATGTAGATGGCCTTTTCAAAGTATCTGGCCATAAAAAGGAGAAGATACAGGATGACAGTTGGGAGGCATTAAAGAATCAAGGATTTTTCCCCCCCTAGGATGTGGGAGGCATGGGCTAGGTGGCGCAGTGGATAGAGCACTGGCCCTGGAGTCAGGAGAACCTGAGTTCAAATGTGGCCTCAGACACATAACACTTACTAGCTATGTGACCCTGGGCAAGTCACTTAACCCCCATTGCCCATCCGAAAAAAAGAATTATGAAATACCTTTATCTGACTAAAACTTGGTGGCTTTTTGTGTTTCCCTCAGCCTTCCTTTACTAAACCCTGCTCTTCATCTGCACTGTGACCTCTAATCCCTTGACCCCTCAGTTCTCCGTCGGACCATCTTCCCTACACTAGCTGATCTCTCCCCTTTTTTCCCCCATTTTGACCCTTTGGTGAACCAGTTCAGCTGTACCCTGTCTTCTTGAATCTCCACCTCCCTCATCATTTCACTAATTGTGATTACACCTGGCTAAGCCTCACTCGGCCTTAGGTCACAATTCACCCCTTTGCTCCTTGTTGTTCAGTTGTTCAGTCATGTCTGACTCTTTGTGACCCCTGTATAGGGTTTTCTTGGCAAAGACGCTGGAGTGATTTGCCACTGCCTTCTTCTTCATTTTACAGATGAAGAAACTGAGGCGAACAAGGTTAAGTGACTTGCCCAGGATCACACAGCTAGTGAGTGTCTGAGGTCAAATTTAAACTCGGGTCTTCCTGACTTCAGGCCCAGCTGAGCCATCTAGCTGCCTTTGTTCCTATATACATACTACTGAACAAAGGTGGAGAATATCCTGCAACCTTCTGATTGGGTCCACTAAAATTTCTTTACATAACCTCAACTGGGCCCTCTCTGCAATCCTACTATACCATCCTTATCAACTAATTATCCCACTTGCCACAGTGGCTCTTCCAAACCTTTTCATCCCTTCTCGGATGTCCCATGGCTTCCCCTAATGCCCTCCCCCCCCCGCCCCCAGCCTCTCAACTGAGATCCTTTACTCATATTTTGAGGCCATTTCCAAGAGCTCCTTCTCCCTACTTCCTTGTCTCCTGTCACTGAGGTGCCTTCTGCTACTATCTCCTCCACCCCTATCTCATATGATGAAGTGGCCTTACTCTTTGCCATGGCTTATTTCTCTCCTTTTTCAAGCAATCCCCTTGTATCCTGACTCCACCAACAGATTGCGCCCTCCATCATCCCCATTTTTTTTTTCTTGGCTAGGCAGTGGGGTTAAGTGACTTGCCCAGAGTCAGACAGCTAGTAAGTGTTATGTGTCTGAGGCTGGATTTGAACTCAGGTTGTCCGGAATCCAGGGCCGGTGCTCTATCCACTGTGCCACCTAGCTCCCCCTATCATCCCCATTCTTTCCTTATTTTCCATCTTTTCTCTGTCTACTGGTTCATTCCCTACTGCCCATAAACATGCCCATGCCTCCCACATCCTAGGGGGGGGAAAATCCTTGATTCTTTAATGCCTCCCAACTGTCATCCTGTATCTTCTCCTTTTTTTGGCCAGATACTTTGAAAAGGCCATCTACAGTATAAGCGTTATGGCTAGGAATTTTTTTTTTTCCTGAGTCTTTACCTGGACTTGTGGGATCACTATCCTCTTCAGAGTTTACCCTCTAGGCATTTCTTAAAACAACTTATTTCTTTGTGGTATTTGGAATGTTCCTTTGCTTGATCATTATGGGGCCTATGATTGGGATAAGCTTTAAAACTGAATGACTTAGGTAGAGCTTATCTGGTCCTGAGTGTAGTGGGCCAGACAACAGAGCTACTCTGGTGCTATACTTTTCTGGGAGATTCCTCTTGTCACTGGGCTCCCCACACTCTCCCCACCATAGCCTCTACTTGAGTTTCTTCCTTCCTGTTGTTGGGGTTAGGGGCTAATGCAAGGCTAGGGTCAGGGCCACTGGTCCCTAGCTGAACGCTGGAATGTCCGAGGCTGCTCTCTGCTAGACAAAAACTGGGTGTGGGCCCTGTTGATAC
Organism: Phascolarctos cinereus; assembly: GCF_003287225.1. Classification (NCBI taxonomy): domain Eukaryota; kingdom Metazoa; phylum Chordata; class Mammalia; order Diprotodontia; family Phascolarctidae; genus Phascolarctos; species Phascolarctos cinereus. The sequence continues at coordinate 285,098,577 of NW_027555847.1, read as the reverse complement.
TGATTGTCCCGAAGTCAATTCCTTGTAATCATGTGCTCAGGGAAGGCTCAAACTGGGATAGCTTTAACTGTCATGAAACTCAGGCATGGAGTGCTAGAAGTTCCCAGGAGGTCCAGGGTCTCCTTCCTTTATTCAGTCCTCTGCAGTTCTCTCCTGAACTCCTCCTGGAGGACTCCAGGGGTCACTCTGTGGATTCTGGGGTTGGGTAAGGGGAATCTAGAGGTGATTCTTTCTTTCTGTGAGTAGTGCATCTCTAAAACTTGATGGATTATTTTTTAAGGGGGTTAGGGAGAAAGATCTGGGGATCCTCTGTCTCTGAGTATCTTACTCATTTCCTAGTTATTTTAGTGTTCTAATAGGCAGTTGGTATAGTCTTAGTGACTCACACATCATCAAGGACAGTTATATACTATCACCTCTGTAGGTTCATAGATCCAGAGCTGGAAGGGATCTCGGGAGCCGTCTACTTTGGAGTCTAAACCTCTCATTTTACAGATGACAAAACTGAGGCACAGGAAAATTAAACTGGGCTACAGTTAGACTAGTATACTGTATATCAGTTATACTCTTTTAATGTGGGTTCGAACTCAGGTCTTCTGCCCTTTCCACTGTAGCACTTATTTTGTATTTTTTTTTATTAATTTATTTTGATTTCTCAACAATGACTTCCATATGCTTTTGAGTTTTCAATTTTTCTCCCTCTCCCTCTCCCTCCTCGCTTCCCTCCCCAAGATGGCGCACAATCTGATATAGGCTATACATATACATTCCTGTTAAACATATTTTCACATTGTGATGTTGTAAGAATTACAACCAATAGGAGGAACCACCAGAAAAAGGAAACAAAACACAACAGAAGAAAAAAAATAGCAAAATAGTATGCTTCGATCTGCATTCAAACTCCATAGTTCTTTCTTTGGATGTGGATAGCATTTTCTATCATGAGGCCTTTGGAGATATCTTAGATCTTTGCATTGTAGCACTTACTTTGAATTCCAAAACATTATCTGTTATACGTCTTTCTATTCCAGGGCAAAGACCATATTTCTTGGAGAGTGATTACTCAGTGCTGAGCTGGTGCTGAGGGGTGTGCCAGAGTTGGTGAGAGGTCCTCATGTGGTTTATAAACTCTTTGAGTTCTTCTGGCTTCCAGTTTTGAAAGAGGTGTGAAATACAAACCTCTCTTCAGGTTCCTGAAGGGAGAGAAAGACTCAGAAGAATCTGACATGAGGGGATGTGGGTAGTCTCTATTATGTCTCTCTCTGCACCTTGCTACGCTAGAGACTTGGGGGAATTTCCTGTTGGTTGAGATCTGGGATTTTCCCTTTTGGTTGAACTGAGCTGTCTCACTCCCAAAAGGAGAGCTCATTTGGTCTGTGTTATCTGATATGATATTGTCTCCTTTGTATACTTTCTCTGATTTCTGTTTCACTATTTACTTGGTTAAATTAGTTTATTTGCTATTTGTTCTCTATGTTCATTGTAGACCAGGCATTTGGTGGGAAGGGAGCCACGTCTTGGATGTAGAGCTTGGCCATGCTTTCCCCATTAAGGAGCAAGGAACAGGAATTTACCTTGAACCTAAAAATTCTATCCTTTACACTAAAAATATTTAAGGGAGCAGATGTAAATTCCAGCCTGGTACCTCCTCTCTCTGAGGAGAACAGAATAGCCTGCCCCTGCCCCCAATCTCCTGCTTCACCTCCTGGCAGGGATCAAAGTCTCCTTTGAAGTAGGATGGGTGGAGGAGACAATAGTGATGTATATTCTTGCCTCTCTGTGAGCTGCATCTGGACAGAATCATGTGGACACATAACCTACATGGGCAAAAATAACAACACCCACACTACAAACCCTTATGTAATCTTTTGCATAAAACTGTATTTTAATAGACAAAAGAAATCCTCTATCACATTTGTTCGCTGAATGTTTATCCAGCAATCTGAATGAGCCAGCACGTAACTGTGAACCTGGAACAAAGCAAAAAGAGCCTTTTAGCAGTGAAAATGCAAGTTATTAAGTCCACACATTAAAGTTCAGTACTCTACTCACAAGAGCCCTCAGATCCTCAATAAGAGCATATTCCCACTTCAGACAATTTAAACATGCTTAGTTACCAGGTTTTCCAAGCCACAGTATATCAGAAACAACAAATTAGAAGTAGAAGAATGAGAAGGGAAAAGAAAGGAACAAGAATTAAGTGCCTCCTATGGACCAGGCACTGTACTAAGTTCTTATAAACGTTTTGTTTGATCCTCTCAATAACTCTGGAAAATAGGTACTGTTATTATCCCCAATTTACAATTGAGGAAACTGAAGCAGAAAAAGGTTAAATGACTTACCCAGGATCACATAGCTAGTAAATGACTGAGGCCAGATTTAAACTCAGGTCTTCCTGATTTCAAGTCCATCTCCCTATCCACTGTATCACCTGGCTGTCTATGGGGACTATTTAATGAAAAATGATAAGACTATTTCAGAGACAAATAGTCCTGCAAACATTAATGTTATTTATTAGTCAAAAAGCACTTACTAAGAACCTACTGTCTGCCAGGCACCATGCTAATCTCTAGGGATACTAAGGAAGAAAAAAGTTTTGTTGTCGTGCAATCACAGAATTACAAAATTTTAGACTGGGAAGGGACCACAGAATCTCTCAAGTCTGAGTTAATACTTAAAAAGTCATCCCTGCTCCAACATCCCTGCATGATAACCTCTGTTGAAAGAGAACTTTGAGGGACAACCTGTTCCACTTTTGAATGGCTTATTAGGAAGTTGTTGTTTTCCTGACATCAAGTCTATATTTGCTTCTTTACAATTTCCATTCATTCTTTCATTTTTTGTCCTCTGTGTCCAAGCAGGACAATGCTTCTTTTCAAGTACTTTATGACAGGGCTGTGTTTTATCTAAGCTTTCTCTTCTCTAGGCTAAATGTCCCCAATTCTTTCAACCAGTCCTCATGTGACAGTAGACTCAATGCCCTTAACACTATGGTAACCCAACTCTGGAATTCTCTCTTTGATAAAGTCTCCTTTAAAGTAGTATGCCCAGGCCTGAAAAATTAAACTACAGATGAGTTCTGAACTGGGTAGACCTTAGTAGCACTATTGAATTCTTATTCCTGAGTGCTCTGCCTCTCCTACTGGGCCCCAGAAGGAATGAGCTTTTTTGGCTGACACATTCCCTTGCTGACACATTGAATTGTAGTTCAACAAAACCCTCATATCTTTTCCAGACAAGCCACTGTCCAATCAGCATGTCTCCCATATCTTATATTTTTGAAATGGATATATTTAGCCCCAAAGTAAGACTTTACATTTATCAATATTTAATATTATCTAATTACATACAGTTCAATGATGTAGCTCAGATGTGTCTAATTTGTGGCCAGCAACACTCCCTAGTACAGCCAGAAACAGCTTAAAATGTAACTGGGAAGTTTTAACAAGAGAAAAATACAGCATAACATAGACTGTTAATTTGTGGCTTTCTAAGTCAATATGGCACCTGAAGGGATCCATTTCTATTTGAGTTTGACACCACTGATCTAGCATATCATGATCTTTTTCAGATCTTGACTCTGTCATCTGTCATCAAGTGTGTTAGTTGTCCTATGGACTTTGGGCTATGGGCTGTCTGTAGATCTGGAAATTGGACCATCTATGACTTATTCAACTCATTGATGAAAATGTTATAAAGCAGTTCAGGGTCAACAAAAGATCCCTGGGACAATCCACTGGAAACTTCCTGCCAAGTTGCCCCTGAACCACTCTCTGTGTTAGGCCATTCAACCAGTTCAAAATACATCTTTTTCACAAGAAAGTATGAAATACTTGATGAAATGCTTTGCTAAAATCTAGGTAAACTATATCTACAACATATCTCTCATCTACCAGTATAGTAACTTTCAAAAAAAATGGAAATAAGATTAATGTGGTAGGTCCTATTCTTGATGAGGCCATGCTGGCTCTTTGTAATCACTCCTCATAAATACATCTAGATATAGTAAATTTCCCCAGGAGCCTAGCAAATATCACCGCCCTTTACCTTCTCTTCACTAATAGCTAAATCTGCTCAGAAGCAACAGAGTCAAGGGCACCAGCATGGTAACTGCCATAGTTATAGCCCTTTTATATTCTAACTAAATGTTGCCTCTAAGTGCAATTGCAATAGTAATAGCAATAATAATATTATTATAACCAAAATTCATACAACACTTTTAGGTTTGCAAAGTACTTTATGTACATGACCTCATTTTATCCTCACAAAAATCTGCTATTATTATTTTACAGATGTAGAAACTGAGGTTCAGAGAGGGTAAGTAACTTGCCCAGGGTTATACACTTAAAGAGATAGAATTTGAACTCAGGTCTTCTTAACTTCCTGATTCCATGTCCAGTGCAGTGCTAATATAGAAATTTTTTTTTAAATCTACTTTACCATGTCTGTAATTGTTGAATTACCAAGTTGGTTATTGTCCTTCATTCTTGAAGAGGACCAAAATGATGTCAGTATGTTGAGGTGAAGTGGGTCCAACCATGGCTGATCAGACCAATATTAGCTCAGAAGGCTCTACCACAGGTCAGGCACAAATAGTCCACATGAACATTTAGTGTGGAGATGTCTTTAAATTTCCTCATCTCATGTTTCTTTTGAGCTGCTCCAATTCTGTTTTGCTCACAGAGCGCAGTACCTTCTTTGATGTGAGTGTGCCATGCTGGGATGTCCTGTACTTCCCATGTTTCACAATCATTTCCAAAGTTCTTTAGAGAGAATGTGAGAGTATCCTTGTATTTTTTCTTTTGACCTCTATATGAGCACTTGGATTATGTGAATTCTCTGTGAAATAGTCTTTTAGGCAAACATACATATGGCATTCGAACAATGTGGCCAGCCCATCAAGAGTTGCACTCCCTGCAGTAGAGTTTGAATGCTTGGCAGTTCAGTCCAAGAAAGGACCTCAGTGTCTGGTGCCTTATCTTACTAGGTGATCTTCAGAGTCTTTCTAAGACAATTCAAATAGAAGCAGTTTGATTTTCTGGCATGGCACTGTATACTGTCCAGGTTTCACAGTCATCCAACAATTAGGTCAGCACCATGAGTCCATAGACTCAGTTTGGTAGGCAGCCTAACACCTCTTCTCTTCCACACTTTCTGTCAGAGCCTCCCATACACTGAGCTAGCTCTGGCAATGTCTAGGTCAACCTCATCATCTATGGATACATTCCTGGATAGCGTACTTATGTTAATGGATGCTTATATTTAAATAAGTTCAGATGTTCATCATTTATTTAGTAGAGGGATACTGATTTTTATCATGAAAAGAGTTCCAGAAGTGTCTCAGTGATTTTAGGTAAACTAAAACATTTCGATGACATTTCTTACGAATTGTCATGGAAGTGTAAGTGAATGGGTGAGTGAGACCATTAGATAATATCCTTATGGCAGTAAAGTCTAGAAGTCCTGGAGTTTTGTCACAAGAGGGAGCATCAAGGCAGAGCATGGCAGAAGAGCAGCTCCAGGGTCCCATGAAGGAAGAGCCTAGTTTGGACCATTATACTCAGGATTTGGAAGGGCAGACTCCTCAATGTAGATACTAAGGGGGATGAGATTAATAAACAAAGGAGGATTCCAAACATCATAAGAAAATAAACTTGGCTTGGGAGACCCCTATGGAGTAAACCCTGAGGATAACAACCACACAAGTCCAGATGAAACCTCAGAGAAAAAATATCCTGATCACAAGGGCTGAAGGAGTACTTGGAGAAATGGAAAATGGAGAAAAAAATGGCAAAGCAAATTTAAAGCACTTTAGCAACTTTACTCACAAACCAAATGCCCTGAAAATTTGATCCAGGTGGAAAACAATGATTCAGTAAGACAACAAAAAATATTAAAATGAAACTAAAAGATGGGGGAAAATCAGAAAATGAAAATAATCTAAGAATTATTGGATTACCTGAAAAACCATGATCAGAAACAAAGTTTGCATATAATATTTCAAGAAATAAGTGAAACCTGCTCAGAACATCTAAAACCAGAGGGCAAAGTAAAAATAGCAAGAATATAGGTCATCTCTGGAAAGAAATCTCCAAATGAAAACTTCCTGGAACATCATAGCCAAAATCCAGAGATTCTGGGTCAAAATGAAAATGCTACAAGTAGCTAAAAAGAAGTTTGAAGGGAATCACAATAAAGATCACACAAGGCTGAGCTGTTGTCACTATTAAGAAGATGAGAACTTGTATTATGTTATTCTAAAAGGCGAAGGATAAAAATGTACAATCCAGGATGACTTATCCTGCAAAACTAAGTATAATCCTACAGGGGAAAAGTGGATTTTCTTTCTTTTTTAAAAATGTATTTTATTTTATTTTATTTTATTTATTTTATTCTCAACTTAAGAAATAAAGCAAGCATTTCCATAACAGTAAAATACAAAAAAAGATGATTGCACATGAAACTGCAAATATATTATGTACAGCTTGCTATTCCTTTTAAATATATATAATAGGAGATTTTCAAGCATTCTGATGAAAGAGTCAGAACTGATTAGATATTTGGAAATGAAACTGCAGGTGCTAAGGGAAACATAGAAGGTACACATGTACTAAGTGTGGTGGTACACTCTTGTAAATCTTACTCCTGGAGAGGCCAAGATTAATGGATCACTGGAGCTCAGGAGTTCTGACGTGTATGCTGAGAAGTAGACAGGATGGATAGTAATGTCCATTTTTCAGATGAGGCAACAAACTAATAGAGGTTCAAAGATTTGCCTGGGTTATATGGCTAACAAACTGCAAAGCTAGCACCAGATTCTGGGTCTTCTGACTCCCATACAGTCACAGATTTAGGGCTGGAAGGGATTTCAGAAGACATTCAGTCCAGCTTGCTCATTTTACAAATGAAGAAATTGAGTCTCTAGAAAGTTAAGTGACTTGTCCAAGGTCAAGTTTTCATTTTAATTGTTATATTTTGCTCGTTTCATTGGGTATATGTTGTATGATCTCAGTGGAAGATTTTTCTCCTTTCCCCCTTCCCACACCAATCACTTTTGAGCCAGCCATCTCTATGTTAGACACATCTACAATACATGTAGGTTAGGATGTAAGGCCAAAATCTGACTAGAGGAAATAGAACCAACTCCCAGTAGCTAATTGCACATGAAGGGGAGATGTTTGGAGCCCATCAAACACTGTGGGCCCATAGGAAAAGGAGACAAAAACCAGAGATGGCAGCAGAGAGCAAGGCCAATCATTACATCCAAAACTACAAATGGGCAGTGGAAATGTCATCCAGACTACAATAGAGATAGGACCCAATAAGGCCAACCTACCTCATCACTTAATCTGAATCAAGAAAAGAAGGGTTGAACACAAACGGAGTTCAGTATAGAAGTACCTTAAACTCAACAGTGAAGTGGGATCAGGGAGAAAAGAGAGGACAGAATAGACATAGTCACAAGTAAAATAGACTTCAATTTCAGATAATAAATCATAAGTGGAGATTACAAGAACCAACAATATCAGTGTGGACTGGGTGAAGAGAAGAGAGAAAGGAATGGAATCAGATCACTTAAATTATGGATTACAGTGATTATTTTCATTCCATTCCTTGCCCTGCCTCCACTCCTCTGCCTTTTTCTTTTTTATAAAGAGGGTGATAGAGGTACCAGAAGAATAATAATTAGAAGAAGAATATTAGAGGGGGAAACATAATTAACAATCATAACCATGAAAGTGAATCAGATAAATTCAACCATAAACCCAAAAAGTAAAGTAATATGTACTTGAAAGCAGAATCCAACAATATGTGATTTACAGAAAACATATTTGAAGCATAAAGATTATCAGAGAGTAAAATGAGAGGCTGAAGCAGAATTTATTATACCTCAAGGGAATTTTAAAAATTAAGGTTAGCAATCATGATCTCAGACAGTGCAAATAAACATAGGTAGAAGAGATAATTGAGGAGAGTGCATAGAATAAATGAATGAATGAATGAAAAATCATTTATCAAGCATGTACTATGTGTAAAGTACTCCAAAAAGCACTGAGAATTCAAATAGATAAAATTGAGGCAGTCCTTGATTTAGGGACTCAACGCTAATAGGGGAACACAACACATATAGCGGGTTTTAGGTTCAGTTCACAGGGAAAAGTTGCATTGTCTTTGGGATATAGTGACAAAGCAGATAGTAATGAATTTTCTTTAATGTCATTTCCTCTAATAAAGCTTATCCATTTCTGATATTGAACCATTTACAGCTTCAAGGGCTTTGGTCTCCACAACCTCCTTTTATGTTTCTTCAGTAGCTAGAATTGCTCAGGAGGTAGGGCTTCAGCACCTTTAGAAGTAGTTTCCAGGTCTCATCTCTACAGGGATTACTTTTCTGGATGATGGCTATGGGGACATGGCCAGACACAGGGACAGTGATCTGGAAGGTGCTTGCTAGGGTTCTTGAGCTAGGGCCCTGGACTATCTCCATCAGGGTCTGAGTGAAGGTGGTAGTCAAGGTGAAGGCAAGGGTTTGATTCACTTGGAACATGCTGTCTCTTGTCTCCCTCAGGGTTGCTTCTGCTTTACCTAGTCTTATTTTGTAGGAGGAGGCAGTGGGTCAGCAATTGTTGAAGATGGCATTATGATGTTGTTTTCTCATTTTCAATCATGTCTGACTCTTTGTGACCCCATTTGGGGTTTTCTTAGCAAAGATACTGGAGTGGTTTGCCATATCCATCTCCAGCTCATTTTACAGATGAGGAAACTGAGGCAAACAGGGTTAAGTGACTTGCCCAGGGTCACACCAGCTAGTAAGTATCTGAGGCCAGATTTGAACTCAAGAACATGAGTCTTCCTGACTTCAGGCCTGGCACTCTACTATCTACTGTGCCACGTAGTTCCTTCTGACATGTATGTGTGTATATGTGTGTGTGTGTGTGTGTGTGTGTATACACAATATATACATACTCACATATGTGTGTGTATATATAAAGAGTGAGAGGCAATAGATAGATAGATAGCCTCTTACTCTGCCATTTTACCTGGGGGTGGGAGGTGGAGTTTAGCACCAAAGCCTAGTTATAAAGATAGCTAGTAAATCTCTTTATCAGGGTTAATAGTAGGCACTAAACAGTAAACATTACACAGATTTGAGCAGAAGAATAAATATATGAGCTCTTTGAATATAAATGGGCTCTTTGAGAAGAAGCAAAAACAAGGCAGGGAGTGGGGTGTAAGGAGTTCACTTTCAGCAGTCTCTGGGGTTGCAGGCAGTGGGGAATCAAGGAATGTGTTGGTGTCCAGATTTCCCACACATCTTCAGTCTTGGGGAGATCTGTTATCTCCCATTCAAAAGTCTAAGTATGGCTCTCTGCCTTGCCTCTCAAACTCTTAAAGCTACCTCACAGCTATCAGAGTGACTAATAAGATGAAGAAGGAAAATGTTGGAAGTTGGAGGGTATGTGGGAAAACCGGGACACTAATGCACTGTTGGTGGAGTTGTGAACTGATCCAGCCACTCTGGAGAGCAACTTAGAATTACGCCTAAAGGGTTATAAAACTATGCATCCCTTTGGTCCACCAAAACCACTGCTAGGTCTCTATCCCAAAGACATCCTAAAAAAGGGAAAAGGACCTATTTGTACAAAAGTATTTATAGCAGCTGTTTTTGTGGTGGTTAAGAATTGGAAATGGAAGGGATGCCCATCAATTGAGGAGTGGCTAAACCGGCTGTGGTATATGATTGTAATGGAATATTATTGTGCTATGAGAAATTACAAGCAGGATGATTTCAGAAAAACCTGGGAAGACTTACAAGAACTGATGCATAGTGAAGTGAACAGAACCAGGAGAATGTTGTATACAGTAACAGTAATATCGTACAATGAAGAATTGCGAATGGCTTAGCTATTCTCAACAATAGAATGATCCCAGGCAATCCCAAAGGACTAATGATATAACATACTACCTGCCTCCAGAGAAAGAACTGCTATTGATTGAATACAGACTGAAGCATGCTATTTTTCACTTTCTTTCATTTTCCCCCCTTTTGTTTGGGTCTTCTTGTACAAAATGACTACTATGGAAATGTTTTACATAACTGGACATGTATAACCTCTATTTGATTGTTTACCATCTCAGGAGGGGGTAAAGGAGGGAAGGAAGAAGGGATAGAATTTGGAACTGAAAATTTTAAATAAAAATGTTAAAGAAAAGAAAAGAAACTGCCCTTGGCTTAGGGTAGGATTAGGGTTATACTTCTCCTGAAGCCCTCACATATTAGGCTTTGCACCTGTCTTCAGCTTTCTAGAAGTCCCTGGGGACTTCCTGGGGACTATGTCCCTGCCTCTATGGGCATTCACTGAACCCATCTGCTACTTATCTCAGGCTTTTTCAAGAGCCTGAAGATATGCACACAAGAGCTTAGTTTCATCTCCCTGAGAACTACCAACAGACCCTATGAGCGGCTGGCTCCATCCCCTAATGTGGCCCCAGTAGGCCAGGGATGAGATCCTGTTGGCCTCAGTCCCTGTTGACTAGAGACCAAACTGACTTCAGGCAATTCTGATATATCCTCAATCAGAGCACTGGCAAGTTTCTGGATATCTTCTTGTGAAGTCCTGGACTAGATAGGTGAATTTTGTGAGCAACTGCTGTCCAGGCCTCCCTTCTTAATAGAAAAAATAACATGATAACTACTGCAGAGTTAAGTGGGGTCCCATATTTTGCAGGACATGATACTTTAGTGTGGCCAGTCATCAATTGAGCCAGCCCTCTTTTTGATGTTCCTTAACCAACTATGATGCTCAAAGTGTCTGAGGCAGAGATCTTAAAGAAGCAGGATCCCCTTGGTCAATTGTAATATCCAAAGGCCCAAGGTATAGATCTTGAAGGTGTTAAGGAATTCTTGATTTCCTTTTATTATTCAGAACTCAGAGGAAGATTCTCAACTCTCTCTGACTCCTTGGCAACACATAAATCCTCCTCCTCAATCAGTCTATTTGTGAATCCTCTAACTGTAGTTTAATCTGTAACCTGATTTAGTTTGCCTGTAGAATTTGTTTGATGAGGTTTGTTTCTTCATGGAATGTATGAGATTATCACTCTGTTTAACTAAGTTTGTTGAGCTTTTATGACATTGAAGGAAGTATGGGATTATGCATCTATATTCTCCAACTTCTCTAGCCTAAGAGGAATGTATAAGATTGCAATATATAAAATAATTATTTCTCTGTTACTTTGATGTAATGTTCCTCATGAAGGTTCAGGTTTTCTCTGACGCCTGAACCTATGCTTGAGCATAATAATAGAACATAGGTTTTCACCTCCATAATTTCTGCATTGTGGTAAATAAGTATTTGACAGCAGTTACCCAGCACATGAACTCAGAGAGGAGATATTTCTCCCATAACAAAGGGAAGGATAAAAACTACTGTATCCCCTACCTCTCCCACACATACTGAGCCATGTCTCCTGAAGGCTAAAGTCACAAAAACCAAGCTATCATGAACAATGATGGTGAATAATGAAGTCCCTTATAGATGCTTTGGGCTTTTAAGGACATAGGACTGAGAAATATGCCTCTGGAAAGATTAGGAGAAGCATGAATTGAAGAGTAATAACATTTCAGGAACCAGTCACTGTGGGTGTGTATTCTTGAGGTGATGAAGTAAAATAAACTAGTGACGCATGACTGTGTGTGCCTTGGTTTTATTTCTGTATTTATTGCTGTATTGACAGGAAGCAAAACATTTTCCCCTGCAGATAAAAATTCAGAATTAGAAGGGACTGCTCATCTCCATTCATTTTAGCAAAGGCTGAGCTCATTGTTGGGCTGTATAATAGCCTCACGCCAACAGTACATTTCCTTGAGATCACACTTGCCTGGTAATAGAGTCAAGCCTTAGATCTATGATGCTAAGTCTTGTTCTGGCCTGGGCCTTAAATATAAGGTAAAAAATTGTGACAAATACCTATAAATCATCTTTTAATTCATTTGCTTGGATAAAGATTTTGTCTTTATTGTCTTTCTCATGCGAAGCCGTCATGTGCTCAGTTAATTTGATGTCCACCAGTGAGTGGAATCCTACAATGTTGTCAGTTCATTCCATTTTTGTACAACTGTTTTTCCTTATGTAGCACAGAGGTTATCCAGGAACTGCTTGGCTGAGGCTACAGAGACTGATAACCTTTGCCAGTCTCTGTCCTTGACCTGCCCTTAAGGTTTGTCCTAGGTTTGTCAACTGTCTTCTCAATAGGACAATTAGGTTCCACATTGTTTCAATTGCCCTCCCACCTCAGATTTTGAAGAATAATTCCATTTTTGGCCCTAGTTTAGGGGTTCTTAACCTGAGACTTATGAACTTTTCCAAAATATAATTATTTTCATAATCCTATTTTCCAACACAATTGATTTCCTTTGTAATCCTGTATATTTTATTTTATAAATTTAAACACATTATTCTTAAAAGGGTTCACCAGCCTGCTAAAAGGGTCCATCACACACAAAAAAGTTAAGACCCATTGTGTCTAGTCTAAGGAATCCTCCCCAGCAAGGGGAATGATTATCAAAATGGCACTCAGAGTTGAGATTTGCATGAAGCACTCACTGAAAGGTTAAGTGATTTGCCTAGAGTCAAAGAACCCAGACCTTCCTAATGTCAAATGTATTTATTATGCCACACTAATACCTTTCACTTTCAAACAAATAATCAGTTAAGTGGCAGAAAGGGTAGAGCCTCTCTTGTCACTTTAAATGTATGTCCAGATGACTGTTTATTTCCTGTGATGCTAAATTCCCAGAAGGCAGAGATCTGCACTTAATATATTTAAGTAAACAATACCCACTTCTCTAAGAAGGTGCTCTTTGCTGATGATTATGATGAAGAGGATGATGTGCCAGTCAGGTAACAAGGTTTCATGGAGAAGAAAAAGGAAATGTTGCTTAGCAACCAGAAGTTCCAGGCAGGAAAATTCTTAATTCTACAATGAGAAAATAATAAGCATTTGGAAAGGCAAGAAAGCATGTGCCTAAAAAAGTAAGGATCCTGAAGTGCCATCCTTGGTGAGTGAAACCCAGGAAGAAATCTGGTGCTTATTATTCCCTTGGATTTTTGTGAAAATTGGGTCACATTTTTATATGCATGAAATGAATGGAGTAGCTTGGCCTTATTAATTTGCTTCTGCCACCTGAAAGATCTCCGTGTATTTGACTTTGTTGATCAATATGAATCACAAAAATCACTAAAACAAGTATCTTGGCCATGTTGAGACTTATTTTACCCAAGACATATAACTGTGAGCTTGGACTTAAAATGATGGATTACTTGCTATTAATGTGCAATAGTTTTAAACCTGATTTTAATAAGATTAAATCTTTGTGCTTTATGAAAAAGTTTAATCTAAAGTATTTTAAATCTCAAAATTTGAATTTTCCTTGGTAAAAAATGTTCAATAATTAAGAATTTCTCCCTCTTTCAAATTTTTTTAGCCAGACTGTTTCCCCCTCTGCAATTAAAACTCTTTTGTTTTAAAGATGAAACTAAAACTAAACTCTACCTAAGCTTATAGAATCAAAAAAGATAAGAATATTTTATGTTTATTATATTAACCTGAGATGTTAGAGTAAGACAATAAGAACAAGAAGCAAAAAAACAAAATAGAATAAAGAAACAGGAAATATTTTAATGCGGTGAAAAGAGTAAGAGATTATACTGGTATAGAAAAATAAGGGGATGTAAATATAACACTAAGGAAATGCCTGCCGGAAGTCAGATTAAAAAGAAGAAAGTTTACATTTAGCTGGTAAATCTAAGTAGAAAACTAAACTACATGTTTAGAAATTGTAGTCTGGTGAGGATAGATCTTATGTCAAATAGGCTTAATACTAGGTGTTCAGATTAGGTTTTAGGAGGTTATTAAGAAACAATGATTGAATTGTTGAAAACTCACCAAGGCCTCAAGGTCTAGTCTCATGATTTATATATATCAGCTCAATGGCCAGTTAAAATTCATCTGAAAATAGCTAACTCTTGGCATAATTTTGTCTATAACATACATTCCAACAAGACTATTTTTGCTTAACATGAATGTGTATGTAGAGCCTATATTGGATTGTACACTGTTGTTGGGAAGGGGGGGTGGAAGGAGAAGAAATGAGAGGAGGAAAAAATGTAAAACTCAAAATCTTATGGAAGTGAATGCTGAAAACCAAAAATAAATGAATTTTTTAAAAAGACAGCATATTTTGTATTGGAAAGTCCATCACTGTGCTTCTCATCATGTCTGTGTATGAGTGAGTTAAAGTATCCCTGAGTATGAGTGGATTAACAATTACTGTAGTAGGATGAAGGTAGAGGAACATAGAATGTCTTCCTTTTACACAAGTAGCTCTGAGAATGTTTTTTCACACATCTGGAATGGGTACAAGACCTCGATGAATAATGACTAAGTCAAAGAGTAATTTGTTCAAGTGCTCTTCAGAATCCTCTCATCTGCTGCTAAAGTCAGCTATACAACTTAGGGTCTTTTAGTGCCCTATTCCATAGTTAGAAGTGCAGCTTCTGGAGCACTTAGATGATTCTTCAATGTAGCCAGGAAAATGTTCACTATTCTATAGGATGTAAGAGTGATAGAGAAAGGTTACTTCATCCTCTATATCAGTAGTTTTCGGTTCTAGGACTTCTTTATACTTCTGAAAAATTATGTGACCCTCTTGCCCCCAAGAGCTTTTTTGTATGCTAATTAAATATATTGATATTTATCATATTAGAAATTAAAATATCTTAGTATTATTATGAAAAGTTTTGACCTCAAGGAATCCCTAAAAGGATTTCAGGGACCTCAAGAATGCCCAGGGGTACCTGGACCACAATTTGAGAACCACTGCTCTACACTCATGAAGGTGAATATTTATCTTCCTTTCCTGCACAAGGAAAGAGATGAGTTGACTAAAAACTTTTTCCCTTGAAGAATATGTATCTTCGGATAAAATTTTGGCTTGCCATGGTCTAAGTAATAATGAGGAGGAGGAGAAGGAGGAGGAGGATGATAATACTTCAGTACTTCTAAAGATGAATGATTTAATTGGTAAGGATATTTCCTCCACTAAATGCAAGTACCACCACCACAACTCCTTCCACTTCCAAACACACACACACATACACATACACAGGCACACGCATCCTCACAAAGCCTCAGTAGTTCATTGTATGAGTTGCTGTTGACAAAAATAACCATCACCTTGTGGATTAACCTTCTGGTAAATCAATTTTTCCAATACTTCAGCTTGTCAAGCAATCAATAAGCATTTATTAAGCACTTACAATGTGTTAGAGACCCTCTGGAAGCAAACAAAAAAGTCTTTACCCTGAAGGAATTTACATTCTACTTGGGATACAACATGTTCATAGATGAGTAAAATACAACGTAATTTCAGGATAGAAAGAAAATTTAAAAATGGGGGTGGAGAGGAATCAAAAATGGTTTTATAGAGAAGATGGTACCTGGTCTACCTCAAAGAAAGACAAGGATTCTAAAAAGGCAGAGATGAGGAGTGAGCACATTCTATTCATAGGACACAACTGCAATGACTAACATTGGTCTTTTTGAGCCAGATAGTATCTTTAGAGTTTACTGTTTGCTGTCATAACCTTTTAGAACACAAAGCCCCTCTCGTGGCATAATGAAGCACTTGTAGAAGAGGACTTTAGAGAAGTAATAACAGCACTTGTAAGCACTTTCAAACTTTTTAAAGTGCTCCATATGCATTATTTCACAAAGCATCTAGTTTTAGTCAGCTACTCAGATGTCTAAGTATGTTCACCATTATAGAAACATGTAGCTTATATGTCTTTTCTTAAAAATAAAAGTAATTATTTTGAAATCCTACTTTAATAAAATACATACTGGATTTATAAGAACAGCTAATTGAAAATACAAAGGGAACTTTCTAAAGGAAATTTTAGAGAAAGTCACTCATGCTTTCACCAGATTCGAACTGTAAACTGGAATAAGGTCTGCCCTCATTTATGCATTAAAGAAAGGATGTCTTCTGTGTCAGAAGGGAAAAAGACTTTCCTCAAAACTTCTTTCATATGATCTCCTTGTTAAAAATGTATGTCAGATATAGGCAGAAAATTGCTTAACTAGGTGTCTGTATGGAGCAACCAACATTCTTGTGCATGCCTCTCAACAGCTGCATGCAGAAATGATGTAACAAGTAATTAGGTAACATCGTTCCACCAACTGGAGAATCAGAGTGGGGGATTATTGTTCCTTTGTGTTCTGTTTTCCATACAGAATGAGAGTAAAAGTTGTATTCAGAGAATTCACCCACTATTTGCTTAAAGCAATGTCTTCCATTTCTGCCAGCAGAAGGCAACTGGAAGGTGGAGCCTCCTGCTGCCTGCCCATTCTGCCACTGGGGACATGAAGAACCTCTTGTGCAAAGAAGAGCAACCTAGCCTTTGACATGAGGCCTTCTACCTCCTGCTGCATGGTTTTCCTGCCTACTCCTCCCATCTGACCATGTGACCGTATGCCTTCCAATCTCGTACTGCACTTGCCTCCAGCCTGATCTCCAGCTTCCCTCAATGATGAACATTCTCACGCCTGGTCATACTCTCCATGTGCCGGTGATCCTATGCATCATCATCCAAACACCGTTTCTCATCCCCTGCTACTGTAATTCTTTATTCCTAGCCTCTCAATCTTGCCACCCAAAAGTTCCTATTAAACACCACCCAGGCCTTCCACTGTACCCTACGGTGTGTCCGTTCTATGGGCAATAAACTTCCCTTTGCCTTAAATATTTTCTTATCCTACTCTTGCCATCTACTAGCTCCTAATGAAAGCCGTCTTCCCCCTGATGACATCGCCTTGCTGGCCACTCTTTCCAGTACTGACTGCACTTTCACTCATTTTCCTTGGCTCAAGGGCCAAGAGAGAAGAGCAATACTTCTCATTCCTAATCACCACTTCCAGGTTCTCTTCCTACTTCCATCACTCAGTAACTTTAAGGTTCTTACTTTGAGGTTCATGCTACTTATTCATATCTACCACCCAATTAAAATCCTGGTAATTGTCTACAGACCCCCAAGTTACTCCCCTTCCTTCCTCAGTGAGTTTGGTACCTGGCTCACAATTTTTCTCTCCTCCTTAATTCCTGCCTTCATATCAGGAAACTTCAATATGCATATTGCTTCTCCCTCAAATTCTTTAACCACTCAGTGTCTGAAACTACTCATTTTCCATATGCTACTCTACCCCACCTTAGCCACACACAAAGATAGTCATACTGTCAATCTTGCTATTACCCATAAATGTGCTACCTGTATGTTCAAGAATTCTGAAATCCCCTAATTGCCCCAAATCTATTGGGTTTTCTCCTCTCTCCCTTTCCTTACAAAACTCTACTCTTCATCTGTACTGTGACCTCCAGTCCCTTGAGTCCTCAATTATCTCCAAGGCCATCTCTCCTGAACTAATCACTCTCTCCTCTCCATCTTCTCCCCTTGGTGAACCAATTCAACTCTACACTGTCCTCTCTTAAATTTCTAGTCCCTCTGTCATAACACTGATAGGCCCAGAAAAACCCCAATCTTGGGTCACTCCTACCATTTATCACCTTACACACATGCAGCTGAATAAAAGTGGAGAAAACCCACTCAATCATTCTGACTGGGTCCACTACAGATTTATGTTATATAACCTCAATTGGGCCCTCAATCCTACCATACATCTCTTTTTAACCCACTATTCTACTTTTCACAGTAGTTTTTCTACAACTTTTCACTTTTCCTCAAACATCACATGACTTCCCTTCCCTTCACTCTGTCAGCTGAGAAACTTGCCTCATATTTTACGGAAAAAATTGAGGCTATTTGCCATGAACTCCTACTTCTCTCCTCTTCCTCAGTTCCTATCACTCAGATGCCTTCTGCCACTTTCTTCTCCTTCACCCCTGTCTCACGTAATGAGGTGGCCTTACTCCCTACCAAGGCTAACCCCTCTAACTGCTGAAGGGATCCAATTCTATCCTATCTCTTCCACAGATTGCCCTCGCTGTCATCCTTACTTTATTTTAAATTATTTACACTTCTTTTAAATCATTCCCTGCTTTCTGTCTCACTCCTTACTGCCTACAAACACGCCCATGTCTCTACATCCCGAAAAAACCCTCATTTGATCCGTCCTTTCCCATGAACTATCATTCTAGATCTGTTCCACCCTTAATAGCTAAACTCCTTGAAAAGGCAGAGTAAACAGTTGCCTCCACTTTCTCTATTCTTAACCTCTTACAATCTGGCTTCCCACACATTCCACTGAAACTTCTCTCTTCAAAGTTACTAGTGATCTCTTAGTTGCCAGATCCAATGGCCTTTTCTCTATCCCCATTCTTCGTGACTTTTCTGCAGCCTTTGATATTATTGAGTACTCTCTATTCCTTGATCCTCTCTTCTTTCTAGGTTTTTGGGACACCACTCTCTCCTGGTTCTCCTAACTGACCATTCTTTTTCTGCCTCCTTTGCTGGATTCCCTTCTAGATCAATTCTAGCTGGGTGATCTCATCAGCTTCCATATCATCTCCATGCTGATGATTCTCAAATCTGTCTATCCTGCCCCAATATCTCTGCTGACTTCTAATCTCTCATCTCCAACTGCCTTTCAGACATCTTGAACTGGATGGTCTATTGACATCTTAAACTCAATATGTCCAAATCATTCCCTCCCTTCCCTCTCCATTCTCCCTATTACTGTAAAGAGCAATAACCCTCTCAGTCCCTTGAAACCTAGGAGTCATCTTGGTTCCTTACTATCTTTCAGCACCCCACTTACATCCAGTCTGTGGCTAAGGCCTATTTATTTCACCTTTGCAATGTCTCTTGCAACACTTCTTCCCTTCTCTGACACTGCCACCATCCTATTTCAGGTCCTCATCACTTCACATCTGGACTACTGTAAGAGCCTGCTAATGGGTCTGGTTGCTTCAAGTCTCTCTCCCCACTACAATCCATCCTCCATACAGGCACTAAAGTGATTTTCCTAAGCATAGGTCCCATTACCTTCCCTCCCCCCGCCCTTGTCCATACTTACTCGATAAATGTCAGTGGTTCTCTATTGCCTCCAGGATCAAATACAAAATCCTGTCTGGCTTCACAACCCTTCAAAACCTAGCCTTTTCTACCTTTCCAATCTTCTTATACCTTACTCTCCATCATGTACTTTTCTGAACATTTTCTCTGCTGTCCCTCATGCCTGGAATGCTCTCCCTCCTCATCTCTGCCTATTGACTTCTCTGGCTTTCTTTCGGTCCCATCTAAAATCCCATATTTTACTGGAAACTTTCCTCAAACCCTCTTATTACTAGCGCCTTCCCTTTGTTAATTAATTCCTATTTATCCTGTACATAGTTTGCCTGTATATAGATGTATGTGTGTGGATGTATGTATGCACATATATATACATAAATACACAAATGTATATGTATATGTGTGTATATATATGTGTGTGTGTATATATATATATATGTACACAGACACATATATTTGTTTGCATGCTGTTTCCCTCATTAGATTAAGCTTCTTGAGGGCAGGGACTGCCTTTACTTTTCTTTTTGTATCCCCAGTGCTTAGCACAGTGCCTGACACATAGAAGCTGCTTAATAAATGTTTATTGATTGATCGACTTCAATAAAGACAAGGATTTGATTTGACTAAATGCACAGATGATTTCTCTTCACAAATTAATGTGATCTTCAGTCCTTAATCTATAGGTCAGGGAACCAGAGTTTGGTTAAATAACACAGCATTTCATAATCTCTAGTGTCTATTCTTAGAAAGTAATCCAAAACACAAATGAATGTAAAACATGGTATGGCTGAATATGTGAATCCACTATTCATTGCACAGTAATCTTCATCAAACCACTCCAGATTTAAAAATAAATATAAGAATGATATTCCAGTTAATTATCCCTTATACTCATGCCACTCCATAATTAGAATAAATTTATCAAAAGACCAAAAAATAAAACTATTCTTACCAGTGGAGCAGGAAACCTCTCAAAGAAAGTATAAGCCAAAGACTGGGGGAATGAACTAAGTTTGTATCACTGATATTTTCAGAGGGGAGTAGAGAATTTGACAATATGAAGACTAGAGAGGGTTCAAAGGAAAGTCACAGAAAGAGAATAAAATCTCTGAGGGGGAAAAAAAGGATTGAAATTTTTTATCCAGGAGAAAAACAGGCTGGGCAGGGAGTCATTCAATAATTCTCTTCTGTATTAACTAGCTATTCTCACTATACCCAAAAGAAGGAATGGTTTTAAGCTGAAGTATCAGAGATTTAGGTTCAACAAGTATATGGAAGAATTTCCTGATTGGGAAGTAACCTTTGGAATAGACTTTGGAATAGGTTTCAGTGGAATATTTTCTCTGAAGGACTTCATATACTGGATTCTTCTTTATCTGTGGCAGGTTATGAGTAGATCTGCTTGAAGCCTAGGAGTTGAGGAGATGACTTCTCAAGGTTGCATCTAGCCCTGTGATTCTTAGCCACTTCTGCAGGCCTTCTAGGGATGGGAAACACACAACTTAAGGAGAGGCCCTAGAAGAACCCAGAGAAGAAAGTAACAGCAGCTGCAACAATACCTATTAGAGTATCTAACTACAGGTGAGTCAGGTCACCTTGATCTAAGGTACTCCCTGGGACTTGGGTGAGGGGAAGAGGAGCACTGCGCTTTGGGATGGGGAGTCTCCACTACCCTTCCGAACCTCCAGGCAAATATTTAGTTAGCTGAAACGGGAGAAATAGAATGATGTTTGCGGGTAACTAGTGGGAGGGATCCACTGCAGGAGCCCTGGGAGAAGAAGCTGTAGAGGAAAGGAGTGAGTCCCTGGGTCACAGCATCAGCACCAGAGGGTTCCACTCTCCCATGTTGTGTCTCGAACGCCATTCTGGTTTCTTCAGTAACTGCGGTGCCACCCCTTCAGTGTCTTATTTCTTTTCAATTGTTACAGGAGAGTGGCAGCTCCCTTTTCCAAGTGTCTGGACCTGGGGTTCATGCAAGTCACTGCCACCACTGTCTTTTGTGGAGAAACGGAGGGAGGAGAAGGAAGGAGAAAGGAAGGAGGGAAGGAAGAAATAGGGGGGAAAGAAGATATAACACCTCTTCTTTTTCTCCCTCTTCCTGGTCTCTCCGCTCTCTTCTCTCTGCGCTTTTTGTTTCACTCCTCCTCCTCCTCCTCCTCCTCCTCTTCCTCCTCCTGCTCCTTCTCCTCCTCCTCCTCACCCCCCTCCTTCCCGCTCTCCCTCCCCTCGTTCCCTCTGCACCCTTGCACACTAGAGAGGAGCTGCTGTAAGAGAGGAGTGTGTGGGAGAACAGAAGGAAGAGGTGGCCGTGGTGGGTGTGGGTGTGTGGAAGGACACGGACTCGCTTCTCGTTCTTCCTCTTGCAGTTGGCGAGGGAGCACAAGGAGACCCGGTGAGCCGCAGTAAGAGGAGTTCTGCTAGGAAGATGCTGAAAGTCACCGCTCCCACCTCTACTTCCTCCTCCAGTTCTAACTCGTCTACCTTGACTGGGAGCTCCTCGGCCACTCCCGACTATTGGATCGATGGGTCCAATAAAGACTCTTTGGATGATTTCTTCGAGGTGGAGACGGAGCTGGGAAGGTAAGAGGAGGAAGAGGAGGAGATGGAGCGTGTGTGTGTGTGTGGGGGGGGGTGATGGTGGTGAGGAGCTGGGGGTGCAGAGGCGGGAGAGCTGGCCGGCTGCAGAATATCGGGTATTCTGTCCCTCAGTCTCTGTTGGCTTCTCTGCCTGCCGTAGCTTAGCAAAACCAGACAAGCCGCTCCCGGCTGTGTGTAGGTAAACAAATGGAAAGAAGGGAGTGTGCGTGTGTAGTTCTGGGGGTCACAAGCTGAAGGGAGCCTCCCCAGCCTCTGGTTTTCGGAGACATTGACTTTCCCTTTCCTTCCTCCATTATCATCATCATCATCGTCATCATCATCATCATGATTTCAATTTATTCCCTCAGTAGAATTAACTAAATTTGTAGTGGACACTTCTCGGTCAAGGATTTCTTCCTGCCCAGGAAATTTAGGGTTGCTGTAATAGTGTAGAGCCGTATTCTATCTCTACGCCATCCCTGTTCTCCCCAGCAACCTCCAGCCCCGGCCTCTTTTCAGGTAGCTTTCTCCTCCACTTTTGAACCCCACTTTGTCATCCACCCTACTTCAGTCAATCCAGGGCTACAACCTACCTGAGCATCCTTTTGTCTTGGGAATGGGAAGAGCAGAAATATGACAAAAACGTTAAAATTTGATTTCCCCCTCAACCCCGTCTTGCTCCCTAAATTAAGTGACATTGGAAATTAAACTTAAATACCATTTTCCTTGCAGTGGCTGTTCAGGAGTAGGTAGGAGAATGAATCACTTACAAGAGTTTATGGCAGAGTAATAATCTAGTGATGCTCTGAAGAAAAAAAAAACAGTTAAACGGGTCTAGATGAGTGATCATTAGTGAGGAGGGTCCTCCCTATTCTTCTTTCATGTACTGTAGTTACTTGTTTAAATTATGTACTATGCAATCTCCCCAGGGCTGCAGAATTATCTCTTCTGATCTGATGTTTACAGTGGCCTAAGATTTTTGCTTTGGGACTGGTGCCATATGCTATTGTATTTTTACGTTCTGGGCTCTCTTTTTACTCATTTAAGCTTCAGATACTTTATTGTGGGAGAACCTAAAAGTAAAAAGTTGCTGGTTCCTTTCAGTTTTCAAGCTCACTGATGCTAGGAAATTCCACTGGAGGTGAGGTGGAGGAGGGCAAGGAGTTTAGCTAATAGAGATTTCTTTTTTTTTTCTGCTGGTAAAAGTTCTAAATTAGATTTTGTAATTTGAACGCTGTGTGCAAAGATTCAGAGGACCTTTTCTTTCATTGCTTCTCTTTCATTCTTTCTCCCTTCTCTTTTACCTCAAATCTAATTGGGTTGAGCAGCTGTATTATATGATTCTAAGATGCAAAACATTTGAATTCAAAGGGATAATTGTCAGTTATCAAATGTTTCCAGATGTTCAATATTATACAAATGAAACATCCAGGTCATTGAGCGAATTTTAAAAATAATCACTCATATGAAAGGTAGAAAGGTGAAGTAGATAGAGAATTTGTATTAGGGTAGTGTAGGGTTCTTAACTCTGACACATAATTGTGTAACCAAGTCACTGAACATCTATGTGCTCTAGGCAACTCTTTTAAGACTTACAGATAGGGGAGCTTCCACATTGGGAGTTTCTTCTGTGAAGAAATTGCAGGTAGAGACTCTTCCTCTACCAATGAAATCCCAGGACTCTTCCTCCACCAAAAAAATTGAAAAATGTATATAAAATCTGCATTCCTGTAATGGTAAATAGAACAACATAATTTTGTAAACAGAATGATAGGCTGTGTTGCTGTGCAGAGGATTAAACTTTTAATTAAACAGTCTACTTAAATTTTTTTGTTTGGCATCTTAGAAATTGTTGTATCACTAAGGAAATTCTTATAATCAAGTCAGGGGCCATTCCTGGTAGTAAACTCACCTGCTTTTCTAAATATTGTTTATCTTAAATTTGTCATGAATATACTTTGAATTGAGGTGTATAAGCATGTCTAAAAATATCTAAGTCTAATACGGAAAATATAGGAATTTTGAAAGTTATATTGAAATTTACAAGTAAAAAAAAAAGAGACCATATTGATTGCATATTTATAGAATAACTTTCTAGTACATTAGTTGTAGCTTGAGAAAGCATGGAGTAGTGGCTAAGAGAACTGATCTCAGAGCCAGAAAGATGTGGGTTCAAGGTCAGCTTCTGACATATAGTGACTGTTTATACCTATGCAATTCACTTAACCTCTCAGTGCTCTGGGAAACTCTTTCAGACTATAAATTGCAGAAAAGATGCCAAACTGCACTATCGAGGAAGTTCCTGCTAAGGAACTTCTTATAATAGTTCAATCACTATCCCATTCTGTCTAAATAGCTTGTTAAGCATATTATACTTAGTTCTCTTAAACATATGTTAATGCCATAGATACTTCACTCAGGATTGAACTATATTAAGATCTAAAGGTTTAAAATTATGAACTGTGCTCATCAGTAAAAATCTAAAACATTAATTATCTGTAGATTGTGTATTTTATGTCTCCTCATAATTTAAAAACTAATTTCCTAATCAAAGTCTTTTTCTCATAAATAAATGGAAAACTTTAATTTTGTAGCATTTAAAAATGCTTTCTGTCCATATATGTCTTTAAAGCAATTAATATAGTTTTTTTTAAGAGCAAAAGATTGTAATGATGCTATACTTGTTCATGGGACAAAGTTCCTTTTAATTATATGATGATTTGAAAATTTAGAAAATTGAAGCTGAATCAACCAGTTTCAAGTCTTTGCTCTAACTTTTTGGTCATAACTATGTGACTTCAACAAATAAAACTAATAACACAAAACTGAGCCAATTGATTGTTCATGGACCACTATGATATTGCCTGACATTATACAGTTCCAAAGTATGATTCTACCTTTTGGATGACAAAGAGAAAAAAGTTAACTTAGGGTTAATTAAATATAACTTATAATTATCCTGTAACATATGGTCTTTATTATAAAGTAGTTCTTATTGAATGCATCCCCACCCCCAAAAAAACCCAAAACTGTTTTGAATATATGTTCTTATTAAGAGAACTCACTATAAGGAAAGGTACAGGAAATTAGGGGAAGCTGATTTTTTGGAGGTTGCATTTGCAACATCAATCTAGAACTCCCCACTTCCTTGCTGTATACTCTATGACCTAGGGTGTGGCAACAAAAGAAGAGAACTAGTAGCTCTGTAATTTGCTTGAAGTCATACAAACATGAAGTGATAATGAAGCTTCTTTTCTCTTTTAAAGAAGTGTTACTTTACCTAGTTAAGTCAGCAAGCATTTATTAAGACTTAGTATGGAGGAAATTGTGGGAAGATGGTAGAACAGGGCAGGAAATTAATTACCTAACTCTCCCAAATTCCCCCACTAATACCTTAAGATAATGCCTTAAAGTAAATTTCGGAGCTGCAGAAATAATAAAAAATCAGAATGAGTCAGCTGTCCAGTCTGACAACTTGGTGGACATTAGGAAAGACTTGACCTCCAGGGGAGGTTCTGGTTTGATTGAAGTTCAGATACCAGGTAGATACCAGGAGTCAACATATAGCAAGGCCTGGGGGCAGCTGTGTCTGGGATGCTTTCCCGCCACAGACAGTTTCAGGGTTGGGCAGCTGATCAGGGGAAGATTGTGGTGCCCTCCACTAGTGCTGAATGGGGTCCCAGGCTCTGACCAGATGGGGTCCCAGGCTATGGCTGCAGTGAGGAGGAGTGAGGAAATACTTGTGAGTGTGGTCACTTGGAGGAAAGCATTGTGTCAGATTTCAGTTCCAGGACAAAGGGGTGAACTGATGCTTGTAAGTTTATCTGAGTGACTGAAAGGAGCAAAAGTGTTTTTGGTGACAGTGGTACTGGGGTCCCTAGTCAAGGCTCAGAGGCAGAGACGAGCACCTGAGGTCACTTCTAAAGCAAGGTGTGAACTAGAGGAATAGTGATCACAGCTAGCCCTGGATTATAGAACATTAGAAGAAACAAGAGGTCAAAGGCCCCAGATAGAGCTCAGAAAACAACAGCATGAAAAGCCTGAAGCCTGAGACATTATCTCTCACACCCTGGGAGCAGAGCATGACTCTAACATAAGGTTAATAACCAAGAAATAGTCCTTTCAAAAATGAATTAAAAAAAAGAAAGAACCTGACCATAGATAGTTGCTATGGTGACAGAGAATATCAGAGTTCAAATTCAGAAAAAGAGAAAACAGCTTCTTAAAAAGCTTCAAAGAAAATGTAAAATGGTAACAAGACTGAAAAGAGTTCTTGGGAGAGCTTAAAAGATCTTTAAGAATCAGATAAGATAGGTTGAAGAAAAATTGGGAAAAGAAATGAGTAATGCAAGAAAAGTAAGAATTATAAAAAGGTCAACCAATTGAAAAAAGAGATCCAAAAACTTATGGAAGAAAATAAGTCCTTAAAAATTAGAATTGGACAAGAGGAAGCTAATAACTTCATAAGATACCAAAAAATAATAAAATAAAATTAAAAGAATGAAAAAATAGAAGAGAACATGAAACATCTCATCATAAAAACAACTGCCTGGAAAACAGATCAAGCAAAGATCATATAAGAATTGTTAGACTACTTGAAAGTTATAATTTTAAAAAGAGTCTACAGCATACTGAAGGAAATTATTAAGGAAATTGCTCTGAAGCTCTAGAACTAGAAGGTAAAATAGAAATTGAAAAAATCCACTGATCACTGCCTGAAAGAGATCACAAAATGAAAACTTATGAGAATGTGATAGCTAAGTTTAAAAGTTCCCAGGTAAAGGAGAAAGTATTACAAGCAAATAGAAACAATTTAAATACTGTGAAGGTACAGTGAGAATGACATAAGATTTAGCAGCTTCTACATTAAATGTGGAATATAATATTCTGAAGAGCAAAGGAGTTGGGTTTGCAGTCAAGAATAACCTATCTAGCAAAGCTGAGTGTAATCCTGCAAGAGGAAAGATGGATATTTAGTGAATTAAAGGACTCTCAGGTATTCTTTAGGAAAAGACAAGAACTGAATAGAAAATTTGACTTATAAGAATCAGGAGAAACATAAAAAGGTAAACATGAGAGAACTAATTATAAGGGATTTAATGAGGTTAAACTGTTTACTTCTTATGTGGGAAAATGATATTTGTCACTCTTAAGAATGTTATGATTACTAGGGTAGTTTAAAAGAGTATAGCTAGAAGGCTTGGGGTTGATTATGATGGGATTATCCTAAAAAATAAAATTGAGCAGAGAGAGATAACATGGAGCAAATTAGCTAATACAAAAGAGGCATCAATGGAAGAATTGTTACAGTAGAGGGGAGGATAGGATGGAAGGCAGATAGTGCTATAACCTTATTCTCATCAGGACTGTTAAAGAGAGAATATCATATATATTTAGTAGGCCATAAAATTTTTCTTAACTTACAGAGAAATAGGTGAGCAAGGGTAGAGGATAAAGGAGAGACTTTTAGAAGGATATGTGGATTAGGGAGGCAGTAGTTAGAAGTAATTAGAATTCTGAGGAGGGATAGGGTAAAAAGAGAAAGAGAAGGATAAACAGTGAGGAAAAATAGGATGGAGGGAAATACACAACTAGTAATCATAACTTTGAATGTGAATAGGATGAACTCATCTATAAATGAAAACAGATAGCAGGATAGATTAAAAAACCCCTCACATCTGACAATTTGTTTTTACAAGAAACACATTTAAAAATAAGAGACACCCATAGAATAAAAAAAAAAGTGCTGGAATAGAATTTATTGTGCTTCAGATTATTTTTAAAAATTAGGTGTAGCAATCAAGATCTCAGACAAAGTTAAAGTTAAAATAGATTTAATTAAAAGAGATAAGCAGGGTAAGCTATATTATGTTAAAAGGTATTATAGATAATGAAGTAATATCAATACTAAACTTATATGCACAAAATGCTATAGCATTCAAATATTTAAAAGAAAAGGTAAATGAATTACAGGTGGAAATTGATAGCAGAACTATAATAGTAAGGGATTTCAACTTTCCCCTCTCAGAACTAGATAAATCTAACCAAAAAATAAATAAGAAAAAAGTCAAGGATACTAATATAATCTTATTATATTATATTAATTAATTTATATTTATTTATTTAGCATATTATATTATATTAGTCTCCTTGACTTCTTTCTTACTTATTTTTGGTTAGATTTATCTGGAAGCTATGTATGATAAATATTTGGTGAGAACTGAATGGGGATAGAAAGGAATACACCTTTTTCTCAGTAGTACATGGCATCTTTGCAAAAATTGACCTTAGCAGGCCCTAAAAACTTTATAGTTAAATGCAGAAAACCAGGAATATTAAATATATCCTTTCCCAGATCATAATGCAATAAAAATTATATTTAATAAAGAACCATGGAACCACAGACTAAAAATTAATTGGAGACTAAATAACTTAGTTTTAAAGAATGAATGGCTTCAAGAACAAGTCATGGAAACAATAAATGATTTTATTGAAGAGAATGGTGGTGATAAGACAGCATGTCAGGGCTTGAGGGGTGCAATGATGGGGGAGAATTTGTGTCTAAATGCTTACATTGCTGGGGTAGAGAGAGAGCAGATCAATGAATTGAGGGTGCAGTTGGAAAGACTGGAAGGGGAACAGATTAGGAGTCCTCAGCTGAAAACCAGGTTGTAGGTCCTGGAAGTTAAAGGTGGGAATTAATGAAACTGAATGTAAGAAAGTTGTTGAGTTTATGATTGAAGCTAGGAGTTGGTTTTGTGATATAACTAGTGGAGTGGATAAATCATTGATTAGTATGAGTAGAGGGAGGAGAAAAGAGAAACAAATCATTGGTGTTGGAGATGAGGGGGGTAAATGTACCACTGATGAAGATAAAATTGGAGTAATTAATAGGAGTTGTTTTGCCTAGTTGCATGCCAATAAATTTGATAATTTGGGTGATATGGGAAGAATGCTTGCAGAAACTTGGACTGCCCAGATTAACAGAAGAAGAGGTGGAATTTTTAAATAAACTTATTTTAGAGAGGGAAATTCGACAGGCCATAGATGAGCTTCCTAGGAAGAAAGCAGCAGGACCAGATGGATTTGCAGCTAAGTTCAATCAAACATTTGAGGATCAGCTAATTCAAATATTAAATAGATTATTTGGAATGGTGGGTGGAAAGGGAGTCCTACCAGACTTTTTTTTTTTTGAGGCAAGTGTGGTGCCAATGCCTTGGCCAGGAGAAGCAAGAGCAGAGAGGGAAAATTGTGGACCATTTTCACTGATTAATATTAATGCAAGGATTCTAGGTAGAATATTAGCTGGGGGACTACAACACTATCACAAGGATTGTACATTATGACCAGATGAGATTGGTACCAGGAGTGCAGGGCTGATTCAATGTGGGGAAAACTATTGACATAGTTGATTATATCAGTGATGGGTAAACAAGGATCACATGATTGTGTCAATGGATGTAGAGAGGGCTTTTGACAGAATGCAACACTTGTTCCTGTTGAAAACACTTGAGGGAATGGGTATAGATGGATTTTTACTTGCAATGATGGGAGGCATCTGCTTAGAGACATCAGTGAGTATTGTCTGTGGTGGGGATGGGTTAGAGGTCTTCCCAGTGGGATTGGGAGTGAGACAGAGATGCCCATTATTACCAGTATTGTTCGATGTTGTGCTGGAAATGCTGACAAAAGCAATGAGAGAGGAAAGGGAGATTGAGAGAATCAGAATGGGCAATGGGGTAGTGAAGCTATCTCTTTTTGCAGATAATGTGATGGTATATTTGGAAAATCCTAGAGATTCAACTAGAAAGCTAGTTGAAACAATTAGTAATTTTAGCAGGGTAGCAGGATATGAAGTGGACCCACATGAATCATCAGCATTTCTATATATCACCAGAGAAGCCTCTTCAGGAGGAGATAGTGGGAGATGGTTCATTTGAGGTAACTGTGGACAGTGTAGAATGCCTTCCATCCCAATTGAATTGTCAAGAGGTAATTTTGCTGAGCTGGAAAAGGTAGTGGCAAAGCTCCTTTGGAAGAGCAGGGGGTCAGGATTGTTGGGGAAATTGATAAGGGGAAATGTGGGGGAAGGAGGTTATCAGTGCTAAATTTTGCACTGTATTTTGGGTTAGTGATTGTCAAAACTATTTGGTGTTGGCCAGGAGGTAGAATGGTGGATGAGTGGAGTGGAATGAATATACAGTGAACAGTGGTGAAGGATTATAGTAATTTTGTGTTTGATGAATGTGAAGATTTGGGTTTTGGGGATGGTAATTCACTGTTTGGTGAAGGTGAACAGTCTGCCAGAAACTGGGTGTAGACCAGTTCATTGTACCATTTGCCAGGATAGAGTTGGGGTGGATACATGACCTAGATGTGGAGGGGGATTTCATGGGTGAATTAAAGGAGCGTGGAACATATTCCCTGTTGGATTTATAGATAGGAAAGGAATGTATGAGTGAGCAGGAAATGGAGAGCATTATGGAATGTGGAAAGGATGGTTTTGATTGCATTGAACTGAAAAGTTTTTGTACAAATAAAACCAATGTGACCAGGATTGCAGGGAGGAGAGAAAATTAAGAAAAAAACCTTTTGTGGACAGTTTCTTGGATGAAGGCCTCATGTCTCAGGTACATGGAGAACTTTGTTGAATTTATGGGACTGTGAGTCACTGGATGGGGATATGGACAGGCAGTTTTTGGAGGAGGAAATCAGGGCTATGTGTGGTCATATTCTAGAAAGTTTTCCAGATCATTATTGATTAAAGAGGTGCAAATTGATACAGCTTTGAGATGCCATCTCATGACTATCAGATTGGCTGAAATGATGAAAGAGGAGGGTGATGGTGTTGGAGAGAATGTGGAGAGATTGGGACACTGATACATCATAGGTGGAGCTGTGAACTGATCTGATCACTTTGGAGACCAAGCTAGAGTTGTACGCATGGAGCTGTAAAGCCATGTGTTCATTATTCAGGGTGATTAGGGAGGGAGGAGAGGAGCCTATATGTTCTGAAATATTTGTAGCAGCTCTCTTTGTGGTGGTGGAGAACTGCTCATCCATTGGGGAATGGCCGTCTAGGTTGTCATGCTGTGGGAAATGATGCACAGGTTGATTTTGGAAAAGCATGGAAGGACTTGCATAAGTGGTGAGGAGTGAAATGAACCAAGAACCAAGAGAATGTTGTTTGCAATGGCAGCAGTATTGTTCGAGAAGTGGATTGGATGATTGGGCTTTTCTGAGTTGTATGGATGTTCAAGTTGACTACAGGGAACCTGTGAAGGAGGATGCTGTTCACCTCCAGAGAGGGAACTGTTGTATGGAGCTATGTATTGTGTAGTTTCACATGTATGTCTGTGTTGTATGTTGGGGTTGAGAAGGAGGGAAGCAGCTGGGAACTCAGGAGTAGCAAAGAAAAAGGAGAAATGAGTATTAAAAAAAGACAGTACATGACAGGTACTGTGCTGTGAACTGGGATTACAAGGAAAGACAAAAACATAGTTCCTGCCCTTGAGGAGCTCACAATTTAATAGGTGAAGCAATGTGCTAATAACTGTGTATGCACAAAATATATACAATGAAGGTAGTTTCAGAGGAAAAACACTAGGGGTAGGGGGAAGAAAAAAGGGGAAAAGGAAAGGCCTCCTGTAGAAGGTGGGGAGAGGAAGTAAGGCAATCCAAGTGAGAAGGGAGAGCTTTCCAGGAATGGCATCCAACCAGTGAAAAGGCCTGAAGCTGGAGTATTGTGTTTAAGGAACAGCAAGAAGACAGATATTGCTGCATTATAAAGTACATGGAGGGCAATAAAGAGTATGAAAACTGGAAAGATAGAAAGGGTCAAGGTTGTGAAGGGCTTTAAATGCTAAACAGAATTTTGTATGTAGTGAGTGTTCTCTAGCCCTCTCTCCCAGAGTCAGGCAGGCTACATTTTCCTCAGGGTACCAGGGTATCTTGAGATGCTTGTGTGTGGCTCTTTTCTCTACTGTCAACAATTCAAGCTCCCACTGGTCTAGTTATGCCATTATTGGGGGAATTGGTGGCAAACATCTCAGTTTTATTTAACCACTTAACATTGATCAGTCTTTTACAAAAGGATATATAGCCACAACAAACATGAACATTTCCCCCAATTCCTCCAAGTAGATCTGATAGGAGTTGGGAGTACAGTAGGGCTCAACTTAGCTCAGGTCTTCCTTAGCATTGGCCTCTCTTTTGGCACTTCTGCTTGATGAGAAACCCAAATGGTCCTCCCAAAGTTCTCTTTTTACTCCCTTGGGCATTGATGCTGTGCTAGCTAAGAAACCCTACTTGGTATCTGCTTCTTGGGTTCTTATAGCTTGATCTCCTTGAAGCTTGATTTTTTGAAGTTCCTGAGATTGGAGAGACTCCATTTCCTTCATCAGATGCCATGAACAAAAAGTCACTGAGTTCCCGCAGAAACAAATGAGGCAAATATTCAGTAGTTGAAGTTGACAGGTCTGTTTGAAAGCCTCTGCAGCCAATTAAGGCGTTTCCTCCTCAACATGTGGTTAGCTAGCCAGTTATAGAATGTCTGCATATTCTCCCCACAATATGTCTCATGAAGTCCCTTAATATATCATGATTCCCATAGAATCAGCTCCCTAGTATCCTCTACCTGGAGAGAGATGCCATCTTCTCTCTAGCTTCCTCCATGTGAAGATACCATTTGAGGCTGCACATATGCCAGACCACTACTACATCTAGAGACCAACTGGAGATTGTTGAGTCGAAGGGGGAGTAGTATATTCAGATCTTCACTTTAGGGAAATCACTGTGACAACTGGGTAGAGATGGATTGGAGTGAGGAGAGATTTGAAGTAGGAATACTAGCTAGCAGGCCATTGCAATGGCCTAGGCATGAGGTGATGACTACCTGCACCAGTAGTGGCTGTGAGTGGAGTGAAGAGGCACTATGCTAAAGATGTTGTGAAGGTAGAATTAGTGATATTAACAACAACTTGGATATATGGAGACAGAGTGAGTAGTTAAGGATACGTTGAGGTTGTGATCCTGGGTGACTAAGGATGTTGGTGCCCTGGACCATAGGAAAGTTGGGAAGAAGGGAAGGCTTGGGGTAGGGTGAGGTGAGGAGAAAGATAATGATATATGGATCTGCTAGGTGGTAGAGCACTAGACCTGAAGTTAGGAAGACCCAGAGTACAAATCTGACCTCAGACACTAGCTGAGTGACCCTAGGCAAATCACTTAGGCTGTGTCTGCCTCAGTTGACTCATCTGTAAAATGGGGATAATAACGCCTAACTTTTAGGATTGTTATGAGGACAAAATGAGATGATATTTGTAAAATGCTTTGTAAGCCTAATAGCTATAAGCTCTGGCTATTGTATGTTTTGGACATGTTGAATTTGACATGACAACAGGACATCCAGTATCAGATGTGCAAAAGACAATTGGGGGTGCAGACTGGATTTCTGGAGAGAACTGGGTTTACAGATCTGAGGATCATCTATATAGGGATGATAATTGAGCTCATGAGAGCTGATGAGATCAGTCTAGGTAGTATAGAAGAAGAGAGGGCGCCAGTACAGAGATTTGGAGATCACTCACGGCTAACGGGGATGACCTAGATAAAAATCCTTGAAGGAGACTAAGAAGGAGCAATCACATAGGTAGAAGGAATCTCATTAAAATATGATTTGAATATATGATAAAGGCCATGTACGTTTGTAAATAGTTTACAACTATCATTAGCCTTTAATACATTCCATTCTGTTTAAGAATATATGTTGACCTAGATTTTATTCAGGCTTGTATTACTCTAGAGGACAGATAGTCATTTTCCCAGTGACCTATTTCTTCTTATGTATTTTTATGCTTTTTCAATTGATGAAGTAACGTTCCTTCCCTGGAAACTTTGCTCAGTGTCTTGGAATAACAGAACTTTCACTTGGTATGCTATGTGGAGATAATTTTAGCATGACTACATTTACCCATTGCACCCTAACAACCTGCAGAGCTTCTCCTGAAATAAAAACGACTCATGGTGTGATAGTTTGCTATGATGTACCTACGTTATCTACTTTTTATGCTCAGATTCTGCCTAATATCGCAAGCATGAGTTTCCTTTTGGCAGTTCTTTTGATGAGGGCCTCTAGCCAGGAACTGAAAGCACACATTTGCCTCTGTGCTTTTATGTCTACCTTGATTCTCTCCTTGTTGCAAGCTGACTGAAAATGGATTGTTACTTAGAGAATTGGGAGGGAGAATTTATTTGTCCACTGCAAAAGGGATTGGAACCAAAAGGAATTAGGACTATGTGGAAAGAAAGATTATTTCCTTTTGTCCTAGTAGGCAGACACCTTCTCAAGATGACAAAGTTACAGTAGCTGCTGGGAAATGAGAAAAGTAGGAATCTCTTCCTAGCTTCTCTATAAACATATGTCCACAAGCCTTGATAAACTAACCCTTTGTTTCCCCATCTTTGCATTAGGACCTATCATAACTACTACCTCTCTGTCTTGCAGGTGTTGAAAAGAATGAGAGTGTTTATGTTGGCCAACTATATTGTGACTTTGAGACAGGAGATATTCTATAATTATTTAGTTTCACCATCATTTTACCACAGAAACAATTCAGAATTGGGGATGAGATATATGTTAAAATTGAATGTGTGAAGTGCCCTTGGGCTCTACCACTATGTAATGTTAACTACAAAATAAATGTAATTTGGAAACAAACTCCATGCAAAGGAGTTTTTAAAGTCCATAAGTCTGTTATAGCATCAGTGTTTTGTTGAAACACACTCTTTTCCTATACTTAAGTATTATTAAGTTAAAAATAATCTCAAATGAAAACAGATCCAGGTGCTGCCTGATATGCTGCTTCTAAGGAACTTTCCTTTTTCTTTGAAAAAACATCCTCCACACTAACCACAAGGCAGCTTCATAGCACTTTATTCTCATAAACACTACCCACAAAGCTAGCTGTGTGGACTATGTATCTACAGAACCCAGATTAAGAATAAAGTTGTGGGTGGTAGGCAGATGAACAAATTCTGCTGCTATTTTTTGTGATTCTTTTTCATTCCCTTCTAATATATCTAAAAATATAACACTGTATTTTATTTTTTTTTCAACATTAGACTTACAAAAGTTACAAAAGGGAATTTAGTCAATTATTCACAAAATTGAAGCCCAAATCACATTTACCTGGAACTGATAGATGCTAAGAGCATTTTTTTGCAATAATTATGTATAATTTTCTTATCTCTATGTTTGTGTAGAAATAACCAAAAGGATTATAACTCAAAAATAAAAATTTAAAATTCCACTTTGTAAATTAGATTTAAATAGTTGTAGTTCATTATTAACATTTATATACATACATGCATATATATAATACCTATATGTGCACACATTTATATGGAATCTAATAAAACTGTTCTCTTACTCATGAATGCTAATGGAGAAAACTAGTAGTGTGGGTAATATTAAATCACAAGAAACTTGATTGGGTCTTAACTTCCTGTCATAGTATTGTCTAAGACAAAGATTAAATAATTAGAGAAAGAAGCAGTCTTAGAGAAGTTATGATGCAACTGTAGTCATCTATGGTCTGATGATATTAATACTTCCCCCTTGATGTTTATCTTCTAAATAGACTCTTTTTTCTGTTCTTTCTTTTTCTTTTTCTTTCTTTTTTTTTGTTTCTGTTCTTTTCCAGTGTCGGTTAGCAACCTGTTAGACCTCTAACTCAAAAATCTTCAGTGGCTTCTTATTGATTATAGCCTAAAAATTAAATTCCTCAACATGGCATTTAAGGATGTCCACAGTATGGTCCTGAACAACCTCCCCAGATTTGTTTTGCATTGTTTCACATCCATTTGCAGTTAAAATGACCCCATTTTAAAAATGACACTAACTTCCCCCAAACACTACAGCTTCATACAAGAGAATTCCATTGGCTTCCTTCAGGGCTCCATTTAGTGTCGTCTTCACTGGGGAGTCTTTCCTGATTCTCCTGTTGTTAGTACTCTCTTATTTACTGTTATTTGTGTACTAAAGTATCCTTCCAGTAAAAAGTGAGCTCCTTGAGGGTAGAGACTGTTTTTAAAAAAATTGTCTTTGACTAATATGACAAAAAAAGGAAAATGATAAATATTGGAGGGGATGTGGGAAAACTACGACATTAATGCAATGTTGGTGGAGTTGTGAACTGATCCAACCATTCTGGAGATCCTTTTGATCCAGCAATACTACTGCTAGCTCTATATTCCAAAGAGATAAGAGAAAGAGAGAGACAGAGAGACAGACAGACAGAGAGAGAGACAGAGAAAGAGAGAGATGATAAAAGGACCTACTTGTACAAAAATATTTATGGTAGCTTTTTTTTTTGTGGTGGCTAAGACTTGGAAATCGAGGAGATGCCTATCAATTGGGGAATGGTTGAACAAGTTATGGTATATGATTGTGATTGAATATTATTGTGCTATAAGAAATGACAAGCAGAATGATTTCCAAAAATACCTGGAAGGACTTACATGAACTGACTCAAAGTGAAGTGAGCGGAACTAGGAGAATGTTGTACACAGTAACAGTAATGCTATGTGATGAACTAAGAATGACTTAGCTATTCTCAGTAATACAAAGATCCAAGACAATCCCAAAGGACTCATGATGAAACATGCTATCTGCCTTTAGAGAAGGAACTGATATTGTCTGAATACAGACTGAATCATACAATTTTCCACTTTTGTTTTTTTTTTTTTGTTTGAATCTTCTTGTACAAAATGACTAACATGGAAATGTTTTACATGATTGCACATGTATATCTCTACCATATTGCTCACTATTGTGGGGACGGGGGAAGGAGGGAGAGCAGAATTTAAAACTCAAAACTTAAAAAAAGCCTTAAAAATTGCTTTAACATATAATTATGGAAAAATAAAATAGTGTTAAAAATAAAAAAAAATAATAAAACTAAGACTTTTCGAATTAAATATCTTTGCATTCTCAGGCTCAAACAGTAGTATGCTTAATAAATTTTAAATTGAATTGAAAAAATGAA
Source organism: Phascolarctos cinereus (assembly GCF_003287225.1). Classification (NCBI taxonomy): domain Eukaryota; kingdom Metazoa; phylum Chordata; class Mammalia; order Diprotodontia; family Phascolarctidae; genus Phascolarctos; species Phascolarctos cinereus. Next base: position 285,061,862 of record NW_027555847.1, on the reverse strand, counting down.
CTTAATTGGCATATCAAAAACCCATTTGGGGTTAAAAAAAAAGGAACTAGGTCTATGTCTTAAAGAGAACTAGAGAAGGTTTTAAAAAAAATTACACGAATCTTTTCTCTCCCTTCTACCCCTACCCCACTGGAAAACCCTCCCCCCCAACAAATTCCTCATAAGAAATATACATAGTAAAGTAAAACAAATTCTTTCATTGCCTGTATTTTCTCTCTCTCTCTCTCTCTCTCTCTCTCTCTCTCTCTCTTCTCTCTCTCTCTCTCTCTCTCTCGCTCTCTCACTCTCTTTCTCTCTCTCTGTCTCTTTTTCTCTGCATGTATGTATGTATGTATGTATGTATGTATTTATAGAGATAGGTATGTCTCATTTTGCGCTCTGAATCCATCACATCTCTGTCAGGAGGTGCATAACATATTTCATCATCAGTCCTCTAGAATCATGGATAGTTATTGTGTTGATCAGAGTCCTTACAGATTTTAAAATTACCTTTCCTTACATTCTTGTGTTTGTTCATACAAATCTCTTTGAAATCATCTATTTCCCCATTTCTTACAACAGAATAGCACTCCATCACATTCATATGTCACAATTTCTTCAGCTATTTCCCAGCTGATGGACATAAATTTCCAATTTTTTGCCACTACATTAAAAAAAGATGCTGTAAATATTTTTGTTCAGTTAGACCTTTCCACTTTGGTCTCTTTAGAAGATAAACCTAACAGTGGTATAGCAGAGTCAAACGGCATTCTCAAAACAATTTGTTACTGGTTAAAAACATACAGAAGTAAATTAATCAGGTAGCCTAATGTTTCATAAAGACAACCACCTCAACTACTGGGATGAGGACCCACTATCTGATAAAGATTGCTGGGAAATTGGACAGCAAATACAGAAGAAATTAGATTTAGACCAATACATAACATATACATGACATAAAAGGTGACATCATAAACAAATTAGAGAAATATGGAAAGAAATTACTCATGAGCTTTATGGGTGAAAAAGTTCATGACCAAACAAGGGATAGAGAAGATCACAGAAGATAAAATAATTTTGATAACATAAATTTTTTATTTTTCATTTTTAGGCAATTGGACGAAGTGACTTGCCCAAGGTCATGTAGCTAGTAAGTGTCAAGTGTTTGGTCTGAGGCTGGATTTGAACTCAGGTTGTCCTGACTTCAGGGCAGGTGCTCTATCCACTGCGCCACCTAGCAGCTCCTAACCTAAAATTTTTAAAGAGTTTTTGCACAAATACAATAAAGCTAGGATTAAAAGAGAAACAACTGGGGAAAAATCTTTGTATCAAGTCTCTTTGATAAAGATTTCATTTCCAAGCTACATAAAGACTTGATTCAACATAAGGGACATTCTCTAATTAATTGATAAGTGATCTAAGTATATGAAGATACTGATATCACAAAAAACCCAGACTATCAATAACCATATGAAAAAGTACTCCAAATTACAAATAATTAGAGGAGTTCAAATTAAAGCAATTTTGAAGTTTTACCTCATAACCATCAGATTGCAAAGATGATAAAAAATAGAAAATGATAGATGTTGGAGGAGCTATGGGAAATATAATGATGTACTGTTGGTGGACCCATGAATAAGTACAACCATTCTGGAAAGCAATTTGGAAGAATATACAAAAATATACTAAATATATTAATATTTGGAATATACTAAATAAAGAAGATTGTACAAAAATGATCATTTACCCTCTATCTGTGCTGCTTAGCCCTTCATATCCTATCTTTTTCTAACTGGCAAATCACACAATGGAAATAAAGATAAATTTTTTATTGGACTTTCCAGTTTATAGCCAACTAATCTCAAAACAATTCTGTGAAGCAATTCAAGCATTTTTGTACATATTTTATGGCTGAGGAACCTGAGGTTCGTAGAAGTGAAGTGACTTGTGTAAAGTCACAGAGATTGCAACAAGTGGCAGTGCTGAGGTCTGACTACAGGCTCAGTGGGCTTTGAAAGAAAGAAAGTCATCATACAAGAAAGTCAGGCTGCATGAGGCTGGTGCAGGAAAGAGAAAGCTGTAAGAAAATTGGAAAAGCCCATCGTTTGAGAGAAAGAACCAGCTGAGCCTTGGAGAGAGGATGTGACCCCTTAATAAACCACATATTGGTAACTGAGAATGGCTGTTGTCCTTTGTTCTCGAAGAAGGTCAAAATGACACCATTATGTTAGAGTTAAGTCACAGTGTGTCCGACTGTGGCTGATTAGAACAACATGAGCTCGGAATGCTCTACCACAGGTCACGTACAAATAGTCCAGGTGAACATTTGGAGTGGATTCTCTAAATTTGTACATCTTGAGTTTCTTTTGAGTTCCTTCAATTCTGCTTTGCTCATAGAGCACAGCACCTTTTACTGATTAAGGTCCACTATGCTGGGTGGTCCAGTGCCAGTGTCTCCTATGTCACACAATCAATTCCAAAGTTCTTAAGAGAGACCTTGAGAGTGCCCTTGTATCACTTTTTCTGACCACCAAGTGAGCTCTTGCCATGTGTGAGTTCTCCATAAAAAATCTTTTTGGCAAATGTACGTTTGGCATTCGAACAGCCTAGCAGAGTTGTGCTCTCTGTGGTAGAATTTGAATGCTTGGTAATTTAGTTTGAGAAAGGACCTCAGTGTCTGGTATCTTATCCTGCCAGGTGATCTTCAGAATCTTGCTAAGACAATTTAAATGGAAGTGTTTTAGTTTCCTGGCATGGTATTGGTATACTGTCCAGGTTTCACAGGCATACAACAATGAGGACAGCACAATAGCTCTGTAGATCTTCAGTCTCGTAGTCAGTCTAATACCTCTTCTATCCCACACTCTCTTTTGGAGCCTCCAAAACACTGAGCCAGCTCTGGCAATGCAAGTGTCAGCCTCATTATCAGTGTATATATCCCTAGAAAGTATACTGTCGAGATAAATGAACTTATCCACAGTATTCAAAACTTCTTCATTTGCTGTAACTGATGGTTCCACATATGGATGGTGTGATGCTGGCTGATGGAGCACCAGTGTTTTTTTGGTGTTAATTGTTAGGCCAAAATTAACACAAGCAACAGAGACTCAATCCATACTTTGTTGCATCTCAGTTTCAGAGGCTGCATTGAGTGCACAATCATCTGCCCCCAAAAATGCACCAACATTCCCTCCAGGGCTTGAAGGCTTGTAGCCTTTTCAATTTGAAGAATTTACCACCAGTGCAGTAGTTGACTTTGATGCCATGTTCGTCCTCATTGAAGGTATTTGACAACGTGGCTGAAAAACATCATGGTAAAAAGCATGGGAGCAAAGCATACAGTCTTGTTTCACTTCATTCGTGACTGGGAAAGTACAAAAGCATCGTCCAACTATCCAGAACCCAGGCAAGCATGCCATTATGAAATTGACATGCAATACTGATGAACGTATCTGGGCAACCAAATTTTGATATAATTTTCTGTAAGCCCTTGTGACTGACATTATCAAAGACCTTGGTCCAATCTACCAGTATTGTGTACAGACCTCTGTTCTGCTCCTGGCATTTCTCCTGGAGTTGTTGGGCAGCAGACACCATATACACCATTCTGTGGCCCTTTCTGAAGCCACACTGGCTCTCAGGTAATAACCATCTTCTAGGTGAAGGATCAGCCTGTTAAGGAGGACTCTGGCAAGAATCTTGCCAGCAATGACTAAGAGAGAGACCTCCCTGTGATTGTCATAGGACAATCTGTTTCCTTTCTCTTTATAGAGATGGACGATGGAGGCATCCTTGAACTCCTGGGGGATAACCTCCTCTTGCCATGTAACCTGGAAAATTTCAGTCAGCTTTTGTATGAACAATGGACCCCTTGCCTTGTAAATCTCAGGTGGAATAGAATCAGCAGTAGGTGCTTTACCATATGAAAAGAACCTAATGACATTAAAAACCTCTTCTTCAGTTGGAACTTCAGCTAGGGAGGGATTGACTTCAACCTGAGGTAAACAGTCAATGGCTTTAGCATGGATTGATGATAATCTGTTAAGAGCACTATGGAAGTGTTCCGCCAATCTCTCTAGGATCATGTCCTTATCACTAATCAATGTGGCTTCATGAGCACTGAGTAGTTGAGATGCACCATAGGTCTTTGGCCCATAAATAGCCTTTGGGGATCATAAAAGTGCTTTGGATTGTTGCTATCAGCATAAAACTAAATTTCATCTGCCTTCTTACTGAGCCATGAATACTGCATCTCTCCAAGTTTCACTTGTACTTTATTTTTGATGGAATTAAATGCTGCCTTCTCAGAGATGGATGAAGTATCCTTTTGGTAAACCTGATAGAGTTCTTGTTTTTCATTTAGCAGCTTCTGAATTTCCCCGTAATTTTCATCAAACCAGTCTTGATGTTTGTGAGTCTTCTGACCCAGATGAGCAGATGCAGTATTGTACACCAAATCTCTGAAAGCTGCCAACTCCTTTTCCACTCCACTGTCGCCAACTGTGTGTTGGCTCGACTTTCCCTCCAAGTTATCAATGAACTGTTCCAGCTCAGATAAGCACCATAATCTGTTGACATTAATTCTTCTGGTAGTTATTTTGCCTTGAGGCCACCACTTTTGTTGAATGTGAATATTTAGCTTGGAGAGGATAAGTCTATGATCAGTCCAGCACTCTGCTCTGCACATTGCCTTTGTCACTCTCACATCCTGTCTATCTCTTCTTACAATCACATAGTTTATTAAATGCCAGTGTTTGCTTTGAGGGTACATCCATGAAACTTTATTGCATTTAGGTAAACAGAAGCCAGTGTTGGTGATGAGAAGATCATGAGATGCACAAGTGTTTAGTAGTAAGTGACCATTGCTGTTGCTGTTTCCAACTCTATACCTCCCAAGGACTCCCTGCCAGGTCTTTTATTCTGAGCCTACTCTAGCATTAAAGTCACCCAGAATTATAAGCTTGTCCTCTTTTGGCAGAATTATGAGAGGGGTTTCCAGGTCTTCATAAAATTTTTCTTTGACCTCGTCAGGGTTTGTCATGATGGGAGCATGGGCAGTGATGATGGTGGCATGGCATTTTCCTACAAGTGGCAATAATATTGTCATGAGCTTGTCATTCACTTCTTTTGGTAAGTATACAAGCTTGTTGACTAGATTAGTTTTGATTGCAAAACCTATTCCAGCTTCATGGCACTCCCCTTCACTGCAGCCACTCCAGAAAAATGTGTATCTAGCTCCGACTTCAGTAAGCTGGCTATTTGGATGTGATACCTGCTGAGTTCTCTTACAAGAGCTATTTATTTTTCAAGTCTACTGGATTTTGTGTTGTCTATAAGTATGTGCACATTCTATGTACTGATAGTGAGTGGAATCATCTTTGCAGAAGTTTTTGTACATTTTTTTGTGTTTTGACTACACAGTGGGATCCCTGCCTGCTGCAGTAATCAGGCCCAGGTTGGGTAAGGAACAATTTTTAGGACACCTTTTCTAGTCCTTTCCTCACACCAGACAGTGAGCAGTATGATCCTTAAAGGGCTGCTCAGACACCTATGGAGCTGCTGAATCCCACTGCTCCTTCCAGTGAGAAGACCTTATGGCCTTGGTAGTCTTTGTGCTTGCTTGTGAGTATAGCCCCCAGTGAATCTGCACCTACTACTTTGTCACTTGCCTGTCACCACAGGACTTTGAGACAGGTAAAAATGTTACAATGGTATGGGTGCTGTCTTTTGATTCATGTGTAAATTGGATTTAAGTGAGGCAGAGTTGCACAGTCATCAGCTTCACTCTTCCAGAGTCATCACAGTCCAGTGGCAGGACAGAGTCAGCACAACTGGTGATGGCTTGAGATGCACTGGGTGACCTTGACATCTTTAATGTCTAACCAAACTCCAAGCATTCCACAGTGCCTGCTTCAGCTGCCTTCCTGGCAGAACAAATTGTTCTCATCTGCCCATTCCACCAGGGGAAGTCTTCATGTGCTTCACATGCTAATTCACTGATGGGTTTCAAACTGCTTGGTTACTATCAACCTGGGTTAGCCCATCTGCCAAAATGGTTTACTGGGGTGTGGCTACTGTGCACGCTACAACTTTGGAGCCACAGGTGAGAGTTAGGTGGATCAGGTGGGCACTAAAGGTGGAAAGCAGTCCTGAAAAGGACTCGGCATCCCTCACACCAGAGGTGCTAGTCTTCCCTGAACACACCCTATACCCCAGAAACTGAGAATAGATTGTATTTCTAGGAGCATTCCCATGTTGTATATACATGGATAAAGTGAAGAACAAAGTTTAGGTGATTCTGTAGATAATTCGAGGTGGAATAACACTTCTGTCTATTTAGGAGTTTCAGATTAAAGAATTTTTGAAACCTTAATGTTAAGCTTATTACCTCAATTCCCATTTTTTATATTGTTAATACAGATAGCATCATTTTTTTCTTCGAGGCACTCGGGTTAAGTGACTTGCCCAGAGTCACACAACTGGTAAGTGTCTGAGGCCACATTTGAACTCAGGTCCTCCTGACTCCAGGGCTGGAGCTCTATCTTTCTAGCTGCCCCTGCATCATTCTTTTTTAATTTGTGCATCCAGCTACTTTCTAGATTTTTAGCTTTGACTGGTAAATCTCATAACTATTTTTTTAACTTACTTTGTTACAGTGTTCAATCTAGGTGTCCTAGTGACCAGCTCCATTTACTACTTTTTCTTTCAGTTGCTTTTATTGCATGCATACAAAAATGTTAATATTTTAGCACTGATTCAGTGGTAATCTTGAATAGGATGTCTTTGCTTCTTTTAGTGGCAAAGTTGAGTTCAGTGTGGTAGGTGTATGTTAGATGCTTTATGTTTTTATGTGTGTGACTAATATGTATTCTGAAGGCCCATAAATTTTCTTTTTTTCCCTGTTTAAATTGGAAAGGAATAAGCACTTACCTACTACATGTACCTACTACATGCCTGACCTTAGAGTAAATGTTTTGCAAATATCTCATTTGTTCCATACAATAACCCTGGGAGGTAGGTGCTATTATTATCCCCGTTGTTGAGGAAGCTGAAGCAGACTGGTTAAGTGACTTGTTCAGGGTTGTTATTCAATAACTGTCAGAGGCTGGATTTCAACTCGGGTCTTCCTGTCTCCAGGCTTAGTGCTTTATCCACTACACCGCTTAACTGACTTTATACGTACCAATGTGTTCCTATGATGTTAAATCAGAATTTTGACCTAGAACAAACCTTGGGTATACAATTCTGTCATCACCCTGGTCTGCATGTGCTACTCTGTCAGGATTCAACTGCACTGAACAAGATCTCCCTTTCAGGTTAAGCTCGTTACCTCTAATAATAATGCCATGCTGCTAACTCAAACCTTGACTGACACCACCTCCTTTAGCTTCTTCTCCCTTCTGATTGGTTATTTTCTTGGCAAGAATACTGGAGTGGTTGGCCATTTCCTTCTCTAGTGGATTAAGTCAGAGGTTGACATGCTCAGGGTTACACAGCTAGTAAATGTCTGAGGCTGGATTTGAACTCATGTCTTTTTGACTTCAGGCCCTGTGCTCGATTCACTGAGCCACCTAGCTGCCTTCTTCTGATTGGTTTCCCCTCTACTTTCCTGCTTCTTTTTGTGTGTTGTCTGGCCCTATTAGATTATAAACCCTGTGAGGATAGGGACTTTTTTTTTTATTATTAATTACCAAATTAACTAATCTGGGTCATACCATTATTAGCAGTAATCAGTTGGTTTGAAATCAGTCCTCCTGACTTTCAAGTAATTACTGTTTGTCAACAAGTAATTTGTTTGTCAACAAATATTATATGTAAAAAGCACAGAATATTGTATTTTCTATGAGGATCCCAGTCTCACTGAATGTATTTTCAGATAATAGTAGAGGATTTGGTTTCCCAGACATTGTACCAGTTCCTTATTGTGCCCATACATTTGATCTTTGCTCTGGTAGTGAAGATCCTTTCCTTAATTGAGTAAACCCTTCTAGCCTGGCCCACTATTACCACATCAAAGTTACATTAAGACATGGTGCTGTGCTGTGGTTCTTGGCTTTAATCCTCCATATTTATAGTACTATGCAAAGGTTGAAATTTGAAAGGAGGAAGAACTGGAGGTTACTGGACCAACCCCGTATCAAACTCTGCCTCCTCCAGGGACTGAGCCTGTTTTCCAGACTTATAACCCTACCCTGGGATTCAGAACTGAGCATCTCCAAAGAGAGCAAATCCCTTTCCATTGAACCTGCATGGTCTGTGTTGCTCACTGTATTAGTGGAGAGTGAGGTCCAGATTTGCTCCTGTACATAGTGGATTTGTCCTGTATCGCTCCATGTCTCTGGCTTTTGCTTGGTGCTAGAATTCCTTCATTTGGTCCAGAAACTCAGTTTTGTCCAGAAACTTCACTTCTTCTCTGTAGGAAACCCAGGTCAGAAATTTGGCCTTGTCTAGGAGCTTTCTACTTCACATAATTTCCTTTATCCACTGTCATATTTGGGGCCAAATGGTTCTCTGTAGGGGCCTCGCAGATGTACAAGCTTCCCTTCTAGAAGAATTGGATGCATAAGCTCTTTATGTGGTGGCAAAGAATTAGAAATTGAGAAGATGCCCATCAATTAGGGAATGGCTGTACAAATTGTGATGTATGAATGAGGTTGTTTTCAGAAAAACTGGAAAGAGTTACATGAACTGATGCAAAGTGAAATGAGCAGAACCAGGAGAACATTGAACATACGCACTACCAGCAATATTATACCATGATGAACTGTGAATGACAGCTGTTCTCAACAATACAAAGATCCAAGACAACTCCAAAGGACTTATGATGAAAATGCTATCCACCTCCAGAGAAAGAACTGACAGAGTCTGAATGAAGATTGAGGCATGTTATTTTTTACTTTCTTAATTTTTTGTGTTTTCTTTTACAATATTACTAATATGAAAATATGTTTTACATGTTTGCACATATATAACATATCAAATTGCTTACCTTCTCATGGGGAGGGAAGGAAGGGAGGGTGAGAATTTGGATATCAAGATTTAAAAAAAATAATGTTAAAATTGTTTTACATGTAATGAAAAAATAAAAATATTACAATTGTTTAAAAAATTGGCTGCATAATTTTTGTGTGCAGTCTCTTTCCTATCTCTCTATCTCATCCCTGGTTCCCTTTCTCTGTTTAGTAGCCTTTTAAATGTCATGTCCAAAGAAACAGCCCAAGGTATATAAAATGGTTAGAATCAGTAATCTTGAATGTGATATTAATGGTACTTGAGGACCCAAGACAATACCTAGACAGAATCTTACTTAACTAAACAATTATTATCCTAATAAATCTATAGATTGAACCCTAATAAATAGTTTAGGTTGTAAGCTCCTTGAAGAAGGGTCTTTGTCACCATTGATATCAATAGTGTGAGCTTTATTATCTCCATTTTACTGAAGAAGAAACTGAGACTCTGTGAAGTGAAAGGTCTTGCTTAGGGTCATATAGCTATTAAGTATTTGAGGCAGAATTAAAACCCAAATCTCTTTTTGCAAGTTCCTCATTATGACACCATACTGCCTCTTTCTATTGCAAATGCCCTGCTAAGTACTTTGTACATAAGAGTTGATTAATAATAATGATCCTAAGAGTTGACATTTATATATCCCTTTATGATTTGTGAAATGTTTTTTACCTGTGTCATCACATTTGATCCTCAGAACCCTGGGAGAGAAGTTATTCCCATTTTACAGATGAGAGATTTAAGGGTGAGAGGTTAAATGACTTGTCTAGGGTCATACAGCTCATAAGTGCCTGAGGGAGGATTTGAATGCAGGTCTTCATAATTCCAAATCAAGTACTCTGTCTGCTGTGCCATCTAGCTGTTTAATAAACGTTTGTTGAATTGGATAAAATTAAATTATGCCTTGTTGATGGACATTAGAGTACTACTGTATTCTTGAGATACTCTTGTGGCACAAAAATCACTAAACAAATATCTACGTGTAGCATATTCTCTGGGATGACTATCCTAATTCTCATTCTATCTCAATTCCCATTCATATGGTCAAATTAGGTCCTCAATGGCTAACTACTGTCTCCTCCCTCCAGATTCTAGGGGTGACCCAGAGGAGTGGGGGGGTGCCTGCCACTTAATAGGTGCTATATAAATGTTTATTCCCTTTCTGCATTGATTGTTTTAAACCCAGTTTGTGCCTAAATTGCTTTTGGTCTATTCAGTTGGGTTTTATGAATTCATAAGATTTTTGTAATGAAAAATTTATCTTTCCATCTTTTTTTCCTGACCCTTAATTGTATTTAACCCCAAAAGACACTCACACAAGCCAGAAATACAGTAAGTTGACACGTTAATTTGGAGGAACCAGTTTCTTTAAAATCCAGAAGCAAAAATAAAACAGAAAGCAGTTCTTGAAGAACAAAGATTGGGAATAGAATTCATCACTCTGAGAGTAGGAGTGGTAAAGGGGGAAAATTTGGATATCACCAGTTTTGTTCTTGGCTTACAGATACTCTTCAACTGTTCCATAGTTCAGCCATCATCTTTTTCCATTTGGCAGTCTCTTTCCTGCAAGCTCATTGGCTGTTGTGGGAGCGGCAGCAACAAGCAGAATGGCCTTACTTTCCTGTTTTCCCCATCTCCTCCTCCCCAGGTTCTTAGTCATCTACTCTTGTTGGAGTCCTTTCCTCCTTTCCTCCCTTAGGAATGGAGAATGGTTAAATCCTCCCAGGCTCAGCAAATGAGTACTGGACACTGGTTTCTAGTGTTTCTGAAACACAGACAAAATGAAAAACAATCTCTGCCTCGAATGATCAGGTTGGGAGGAAAATTAAACCACACGTACAAGTAGTCAAATCAATAAGCATTTATTAAGGCTTACTGGGTGCCAGACACACATCCTTGCATCAAGGAGCTTACCTTCTTATAGGTGAAGAAAACACAAAAAGAAGCTGGAAGACAGCCATTCACGGGCATTGTAGAGAAAGTCTCAGAGAGAGTCAGGAATGATATGGTAGCCTGGGTGTCCTCCTTAAGCTGAACGTTCTGCAAAGAACCAGTCATTCAGAGAGACCTGCCAAAGGGACAGAGGGTATGGTCCAGGGCTAGAGAGAGCTTCCAGGGTGGAGAGATTTTTGGGATATGGTAAAGAAAGACTGGGAAGAGAATCAGGAGTGCATCCTGGAAAGGAATGACTCATACTAATAATAACTGCAATTGAAACTGGGGTATGACAAAGTTCATAGGAGAGATCAGAGTAGCACGGGAAATTCCATTTTAGCTGGAAAAATTAGTAAGACTTCATGAAGAAAATACCGTTGTGTGAAGCAGGTAAAAATTATGAGGCATGTCTTTGAGTCAACCCTAATTTATGCATTCTTACATTGTTGAATCCTACCCATTGTTAAAGGTGGAACTCAAATGCTATGTATTCTCTCCTACTTTCAGTAAATAATAACTTCCTCACCTTGGCTTTCACATAGCGCTTGTATCTTATGTACTTTTCAGGTGTTATTATTTGTGTATGTTTTAATAGTCACATTGCTATAAAAGGGCAGGGACCATGTCTCGTTAATCTTTGTATCTTCCTCAGTGCCTCGTAGAGTCTTCTGCATATAGTAGGTGCTTGATTGATATGGTTTACTATATAAAAGCCTACCCTTGCTCTTTTCCTTTATATCACTATTTAAAAATTTTTCATAAGAGCTTTATTTGCATTTTTCAAATTTTAATTAATAATGTACAAATAAATTGTACCAACTTTACCTTGCACTGTATCCTAGCTCCTACTCTTAGTTTTCCTTTCCTCATTTCTCCCAACACCCATGTCTTGTTTTCTGTACCTATCCCTTGCTTTTCCTTCTCTACTACCCCGCCCCTCACCTCCAGAGGAGAAGAGAATAATGAGAGAGAAGGGAAAGAGCAAAAGGGAGAAATATAGAAGGAAAAGAGAGAAAGAGACGTGGCATAGGAATAAAAATAAAAATATACTAATATTACTATTAGTATACATCTAACAGGGTGTTTGTTTTTTGATTTAAAAAAGAAAAACCTCCTTGACTTTCTTCAGAGCTAGTATGACTAGATATTGAATTTACGGATATTTTTTAAAGTTTTTAGGTGTTTTTAATTATTTTTCATACCATTTTAAGAAATTCTTTGGGAATGGAGAGGCAGGCAGTATAGTGAAAAGACTGATGGAACTGAGTTCAGGTTCCACTTCTGAAACATATTAGCTGTATGGTTATGGGAAAGCCATTTAACCTTTGCATTCCTCATATGTAAAATTAGGATGATAATAAGTGCATCTACTTCAAAAGTTATGAGAATCAAATTAGATAATGTATTTAAAATTCTGTGCAAATCTTCAAGCACTATATCATGATTATTTATTTAGAAGACCTAGAAAAGGGGAAAAGAAAAGATAAAAGAAAGGAGAGGAAGACCAAAGAAAGGAATAGTGAGGGTAAAAAAAGTACCTGCTGTATGTCTTATTCTCCTAGGTCCTGCCTTATAGCTACCCAACTCTTTAAACTCTGAGGCAGCATGGCGTAGTGTTAGTCATTAACATTTATTAAGTGGCTACTATGTGCCAGGATAAGCACTTAACAAATATCTCATTTGATTCTAGCAGCTGAAAAGGAAATGGATTTGGAGTCAGAAGTGAGGTATACCAATCCCCTTTCTGCTACTTGGTGTGCCCTTAGGCAAATCATGCTACTTCTCTGGACCTGAATTTCCTTATCTGTAAAAGGAGAAGCTCTAATTAGATAATTTCCAAAATCGTATTCTAAACCCTATGATTCTTGGCCTAATAACCTAATCCTTTCCCCTGTGCTGTCAGAATACCACACTATAGTACCCCACTTGAACCAGCTCTCCTAAGGCCTGGGGCTCCTATGCTCTTAACCTTTCCCTGTTCCTCCCCTTCCAAAGACTGATATGTCCTTGTCCTGTATCCCATACTATTTGTCCCTGTTCTCTATGCCTTCCAAGGTGAATGCAATGAATCTCTGCTATGTGGCTAAAAGAGAGGGTTTGAGTAGAATCTGGCAGCCAGTCTACTTTTAATAACAGCTTTCAAACACAATTCTGTCTTTTTTGGGCAAAGTCCAGGGTAGTGATTATTGGCTTTATTTTCAGGCCAAGAAAAGAGAAGGGTAGTGCCAAGGATGGCACATGGGGGAACTGTGTTTGGACATTCAATGTTCTTCAGAATATTCTGTATAGGTGACCTACTTTGTATATGTATAGAATTAGATCTGCGTGGTTCTATTATTCATAAGATGGTGTTTTGTCCCACTGGCTCCTCAATATTTTCTATACTCAGTGTGATTAATCTATAGGTTCAATTTCTTCTCTCATACCTTCCCCATATTCACACCTTTGTACATTACAATACTGCATTACCTGTTGTCTTGAAAAATGTCACTGCTTGGCAACTCACAGCTTATTACTTCCTTGTCATCTGTCATGAAATTTTTTTGGTGCCAACTTGAAGGTTCTGCTATGACAAAAACAACAACTTGGCACTTTTTCTGTGGCAATGTGGTTTCCTCAGGTTTCTAGATGCATTTTCTAGAATGGCTCATGGTGATAAGTTCAGTAGCCTTCAAAAATACGAGTGAAAATAATAACTCACATTTACTTGGTGATTTTAGACTTACAACAAACTTGTCCTTAGAACCACTCTATGAAGTAGAGGTATTGTTATCCTCACTATGTGTCTGATTAAACTGAGGCTTATAGAAGTTGAGTGGCCCTAGTCACACAAGGAGGAACTAATGATCAAAGTCAGGATTCTCACCCAGGTTTTCCTGAATCTACTCTAATGCTTTTCCCACTTAAATTCACGGATTTTTTTTTATTATAATAGTAGCTGAATTTCCTTCACAGATGCTAATGTCTGATATTGTTTTTGGACCTTAAGATCTCAGAAGGCAAGGATTATATCTATTAACTTCCTATAGTTAATTCTTAGAAAAGAGCAAAGAAAAGCTGGGGAGAGGGGAAGTGATGCTTATTTTTTCTGTTGGTGATGAGTGAGATATTAGAAAGGTAAAAATGACTGTGTAGATCTTTCAGCATGGGAATTGGTTTCTCTTGGTAGAATCATTTCTTGTTGGGTTAAGTGAATTGCCCAGGGTCATACAGATAAGCAATAGAGATTTAGAATTCAAAACTGGGTGTTCTGACTCCAAATCTATTACTCTTTCTACTACATCATTTGGCTTCTCTAATGGTCTTTATGCTTTCTTCTAAGATTCTATGATCTCAAATGTGTTGAGTATGGGATTTTAGAAAATTTCCCCCTCCTATCTCATATTTTCCATGTCATAGGGAAAGCCCAATTCACCTTTGTTAAAGGAGCCACCTATCAATGGAAAATATACACGTATAACTAAGGGATTTGAGACATTGGTTCTTTGACTACATTTGGGATTCTGGAAATGCAAGTCTTGGTCATTATTCCAAACCAAATTGGTTTGGTACAGAAGTCTCCTCAAACCTATACATAAGAAATTTTTCAGAGCTTTCACTGATTAATAGAGAAATAGTGCAGCAAAATGTTTCATGTGGAATATATCTATTCTCATTCCAACTGTATTAAAGTCAGTTGCTTGTGCCATTGATTTTTACACAATTAATGCAACTTACATAGGCTGAAATTATATCCATGTAAGCTGTCATTTTCAATTTTGTAATCTGCATAAAAACTTTAGCTTCTCATAACCTCTGTGCTGAAAATGCCACAGAAAGGACCAGAAGGACTGAAAAAGCATCTCTATTCCAAAATATATGCAAAACTATTTCTGGAAGCAGAAGTTATGAGTATAATCTCTTGTTGCTCAGCTTGAGATATCTTTCCTTCCTCACTCCACCACACGTTTTTTATTGTTCATTTCCTTGACTAGCACTTTTCCTTCACAAGGCTATTTTTCCTCTTCACCTTTCCCTGGCCCCTGGCAAGTGAAAACACATTTTCTGGCCTAGAATGTAATGATTTCCAAGTGAGGATAGGAATCAGTGAAACTGGATTGCTGGCATCTTGGGCCAGAGGAGAGGAGGTGTTGGCTGGAGAAAGATAGGGTCCAGAGGCTTATAGCTGAAATAAGTCAGTGATTGCAAGACATAGGACCTTCTTCGTGTGTCATTTCTTAGGAAGAAACCCCACAGCACTGAAATGTTAACACTGAAATGTTAACACTGAAATGTTCAAAATGACTAATATTATTATCATGTCAGGTTTCAAATCTGATGAAGTAAAAAAAGACACCATATAAAGGCATTTTGCAAATAAAGGGACCTATTGGAGGCAAGGATGAAATAAATTAAGATTTTTGATTAGTGATAACTTATTTTCAACGCATTTTAAAATATCACATTTTGGGGGCGGCGAGGTGGTGCAGTAGATAGAACACTGGAGTCAGGAGGACCTGAGTTCAAATCCAGCCTCAGACACATAACACTCACTAGCTATGACTCTGGGCAAGTCACTTAACCCTAATTGCCTCACCAGTATATGTATCACCTTCTGTAAATCCAAATTCTGCTTATAAGATTCCAAATATTCCTTCTCTGCTTCCTACTTGTCCCTCCAAATGAACTGAAAAGTCAACTTTAAAATCTATCCTTTTTTTTTCCATTAGGAGATTTAATAATTCTTAATTCTAATTCTTGACTTGCACTCTTTTCTGTCTTTTTTTTTCATTATACCTTTTCTACTTGCATGCCCCACAAATGGCCAAAATTAAACATGTACAAAATTAAACAAGTTCACTACTTTTCTTCTAGCTCATTACTAATTTCTGTTTTTTAAAAAATACGTTTTTATTGACATCTTCTGTTTTTAAAATAATCATAGTTTTTCCTAGTATCCCTCTTCCTCTCCTTCCTAGAGAGCCATTGCATATAACAAAAAAATTTGAAAGGCAAAAAAAGAGGGAAAAAATCAGTACAACTGATAATACATTGAAAACCTGAAAAAAAGCCAAAATGAGCAATGTGCTCCCACATCTAGAAATGGTTATAGGTAGCCTCTTACATCTCTTCATTAAGCGATGTTTGATCTTTATAATTTTGTTACATTCCCTTTTTTGGGGGGAGGGGATTTGTTCTTCCCATTTATATTGTTGTAATCATTGTATATGCTGTTTTCTTCGCTCTACTTACTTCATTCAGTATTGGATCATGGAAGTCTTTCCATGCTTTTCTGTTTTCATCACATATATAATTTCTTATAGCACAGTAATATACCCTTACATTCATGCACTACAATTTGCTTAGCTATTCCCCAGTTGCTGAACATCTACTTTGTTTCCAATTGCTAATATTTATTTATTTATCTATCTATCTATTTAGATGAGGCAATTGGGGTTAAGTGACTTGCCCAGGGTCACACAGCTAGTGAGTATCATGTGTCTGAGGCCGGATTTGAACTCAGGTCCTCCTGACCCAGGGTTGGTGCTCTATCCACTGTGCCACCTAGCTGCCCCTTTATTTCTAATTCTTAGCTATCATAAAAAAATGTTCCTATAAACTACTTTTGTGTATATGGGAATTTTCTACTTATCAGTGGCTTCCTTGGGGTATGAGTGATGGACTCTCTGGTTCAAAAAGTATGGACATTTTAGTCACTTTATTTACATAATTCCAAACTGCTTTACAAAATGGTTGTATCATTTCACATCTCCACCAATAATGTACCTATCACCCCACAATTCCTCCAACATTGATTATTGCCATTTTTTTGGATAATCTTTGCCAATTTTCAAGGTGTGAAGTAAAACCTCAGTGTTCTTTTGATGTGCATTTCTCTTATTAGTGATTTGGACTTGCTCTTATTATTAGTGATGTGGTTTTCATGTGGCTGGTTAATACTTTGCAATTCTTTTTTTGTTCATAACCTTTGATCACTTATCTACTGGGGAATGGCTATTAGCAATTATAGCATAATCTTTAATATTAAAGACATGTCTATTTAGAATGAATTGTAGAATAAGGTAATTGTCTTAGTCTAAGTCTAATCTAATTTTACCACAATGCTTTCAAGTTTTCCCAGCAGTTTTTTTTAAGTCATCAATAATTGGTTCTTTCCTAGGTAATTTATATTTTCCAGTCTATCAAAGAATGGGTTATTGAGCTTCATTGTTTCTTATTTTCCTCATCTAACCTGTTTCATTGATTTATCTGTTTTTTAAACCAATACCAGATGGCTTTTATGGCTACTGCTTTATAGTATAGTTTGAAATCTGGAAGTGCTATTCTTCCTTCACTACTTTTCGTAATTTCATTTGGTATTCTAGATCTTTTGTTTTTCTAAATGAATTTTATTAGTATTTTATCAAGTTTTTTAAAGTATCTCTTTAGTAATTAGATTGATGTAGGATTAAAAGTGTAAGTTAACTTTGGAAGTATTGTCATTTTTATTATATTGGCATGGCCTCATCATGAGCATTGAATATGCCTGCAATTGTCTAAGTTATTCTTTATTTCTTTTAGGAGCATTTTGTAACTTAATCTATACAGGTATAGATTTTTTGATAGAAAATATTTTAGTAGAATTATCACTAGATGTTTTATGCATGTTGTAGTTATTTGGAATGAGATTTTCTTTCCTCTTGGATTTTCTCATTATTTATATAGAAATGTTCTTGATTTTTGAGGATGAGATTGGATTAAGGATAACAGAAGACCAAATAGAAATCTTAGATAAGCCAATTTCAGAAAAGGAAATTGAGCTAGCTATAAAGGAACTACCAAAATGAGGGGAAAACAAAGCAAAACAAAACAAAAACCCCTTCTGGTCCTAATGGATTCACAGAAGAATTGTATCAGACTTATAAAGAACAATTAATACCCACAGTATACCAATTATTCTTAACATCTGAGAAATAAAGAATCCTACCAGATTTTTTTGTGGGACTAATGTAGCCTTAATACCTAAACTAGGGATGAATAAGACACAGGAGGTAAAACAGGAGAACTGTTGACTAAAAGCATTAATGAGTATCCATTTTAAAATTTCAGATAAAATCCTGACAGGGAAAAGAAACAAACAAACAAAAACCTTTTTCTCAAAAAAAAGTTAATAGTTTTCCAAATGAATGTGCTTTAATTGTTTCTGAATAAAGATTGTTATTATATCTGCCAATAGTGTGCCAAATAGTGTAATAGAACTTTTCGGCTAGCTCAAGGGAACTAACCTTTTTTTAATGTGGTATTTTCTGTTCAGACATCATTTCCAAAAGGCAGTGAATGTGACAGAGTGGAAAGAGCACCAGGCTTGAAGTCCTCTTATTTCTTTGAGCCTTGGTTTCCTCATCTGCAAAATAAGGAAATTAGATTACATGATTTTTAAGGTCCCTTCCCTTTCTAGGTCCATTGATTTAAGGCTTTTTGTCTCTTTTAAAAATACAAGTGTACTGTGGAGAAGTAGCTTATATTCCTCCATTCACAACTTTCTGCCCAGTTATAAGCAAAGTTACTAGTACAAAGACAGGGCCGACCCTATGCAAAATTGTAAAGTAGGCACAATTTGCCATCCAGGACCCCCCAGGCTCTCCTTTCCTATTCTACATACTATTCTCACAGTCATCCCCTGCTACAGTGTCTGGCTGGCTCAGGCTCTCTTTTTTTTCTCCTCTTCCTTTTCCTCCAGTTCAATCTATTCTTTCTTATTAAAGATATAAAAGACTGAATACTTAATCTGTCACTACTCCCAAGGATATTTACATTTTAAAAGGAGACAAGAAGCCTTAAGTCTGTGTAAAGAAGCTCTCTAATTGTACAATTATAAACATTGGTGTGCAATTGGAAGAAGTATTTAGAAGGAAAATAAGGTCCCCCTATAATTTCAAAAAATATTTATTCATTTTAAATTCAACTTTATTTTATTTTCAGGTCTACATCCTCTCCCTCCCACCTCCTCTTTCTATTGAGAAAAAAGAAAAAGAAAAACAAAGTCTATTACAAACATGTATAATCAAGTAAACATGTTCTTATAGTAGTCTTGTCTATATTTGTGTTTGCATACACAGAAATTTTTGAGATTATTTCAAATATAGTCAATCAATCATATAATATTTGAAAGATAGCTATTGATATGTTTTATGTAATATGATATTATTTCTTATCATGAGCTAATTTTTAGCCATGGCATTCAAAAACAACAACAATAAACAATATTATTTGGACACTGAGTAGGTTGATTTAAAAATACATTCAGCAACAATGACAGCATAAACTTCCATTTTATTTTTAAAAAATTTTTCTTTAATCACATAATCTTTCTGTGTTTCCATTTTTGTGTCTGTCATTCTTTCTTTCTGTTTCTGTGTCTCCATTTCTCTCTTCTCATACAAGATTTTGAGAATTTACAAATTAATTCCTTGATGTGGCGACAGAACTCTCCCAACATGGTTATTCCTTGAAAACATGAGGTTAAGCGAAACAGCATTACAAGGGACAGTTGGTTTCAAAAGAACAATGTTATTAATGGGATAAATAGACCAAAAGCTTTAGCGAGTTAAAGGTACTTGAAGAGCAAGTGTTACATTGGATTTCAACCAGGCATCCAGTATCATCCTGGGAAATTGGCCAAATAACATTGCAATGGGATTTTGTGACGTTACAATGAAGTTGAATTATAATCTATCTATACCATTATAGCAAAATGACATTTTGAGACAACATTATTTGGAATTTGCCTGTATCTTGTTGTAAAATCATTTATGACACTTGTAGCAAAATTCATATGCTTTCTATTCATTTTATGTCTACTTATGTCTGTATATTTTGTCTCCTTTGATAGAATATAAACTAGGACTAGGACTATTTCACTTTTCTTTTATATCTCCAGCACCTATCATGTAGAAGAAGCTTAATAAATTTTTATTGATTAATTAATTGACTGATTAAGGTAAAATATGCTCAGTTGTATCATCCTTAAGCATATCCTTACACCTGGGAATCTCAGTGTTCTTCATATATCTTAGAATTTTCAAATAAAAATTGAAGTCACACTAACATCTGTTTTTAAGCAAGTGCAAGTTAAGGTTTGAAAATTGACTTTTAGCCTGTGAAAAATCAAAGTCTGTAATAAAATGATCCCTTCTGATGATATACCAGCATATTTTTTATATTAATCTTATAATAAATTCTAATTTATATGGTATATAACAGATGTATTAGTAATAACATCAATAAGCATGATGATATGTCAGAGAATGAGATGTGCCATAACAATGGAAGAATAACATGAACAGGTCGCATGCTACCAGTATATTGAAATTATAATATGGTTGTAAGGCACTGGAATGCATGCACAAAGAAGTTGTGTAATGTTCTCAAGAATTTGAAAAATGTGGACAGCTCCCTTTGAAAACATTCAAGGTCAACTAAGAGACGTCTCAGTCTTTTGAATTTATGATTTGTGCCATTAATCTTTGAAACAGTAATTTGAGAAGTGTGGCAAGTATTGTTTCTACTTCAAATGTGAAAAAAATGAAAGTCCTAGTAATAAATGAAGTACAGAGAGATCAGATTGCTCAAAACCTCACAGAAATATGTTACCATGAATACTTACCCTATTTACTCTCTTTTATCTTGTTTGTCTTTATCCCTATGTACAGTGCCACTAGAATTAAGTGTGTGTGTGTGTATGTGTGTGTGTGTGTGTGTGTGTGTGTGTCTAACATGATCAGACCTGCATGAAGATCATTTTGATTGCAGGCTGGAGGATGAATGGCAGTGGGGGAGTGATTTGAGACAGGCACACTAATCATCAGTCTATTGTAATAGTCCAGAAAGGAGAAGATGAAGATTTGCACTTACAATGTCAGAGTAGAGAAGAAGGAATATTGAAGAGATGTTATAGAGCTGAAATAATCATATTTTTCTTTTTGCAACAGATTGGATATGGCAGGGGCAGAGGAAGAGAGTGAAGAGTTAATACCCAGGTTTTGAGCCTGAGTGACTGAAGGGATGATGGTTACCTCTACAGTAACTTTGGACTAATGGTTTTTCCTCAATTCTCAGCTTTCTTGACCTTTCTTCAGCATTTGACACTATTGATCGCTCTCTTCGACTTGTGTCTTTTCTAAGTTTTCATGATATTACTCTTTTCTGACTTTCCTCTTATCTCCCTGACAATTCCTTCTCAGGCTCCTTTGCTGGATCTTCATCTAGGTCATGCCACCTAATTGCGGCAATGTGTTCTGGGCTCTCTTCTCATCTCCCTCTATGCTATTTCATTTGGTGATTTCATCAGCTACTATTATCATCTCTATGCAGATGATTATCCAATCTACTAATCTGGCCCTAAACTTTCTACTGACCTTCAGTCTCACATCCCCACCTGCCTACTGAACATCTTGAAATGGATGACCCATAGAAATCTTAAGCTCAACATGTCCAAAATAGAACTCATTCTTTCTCCCCCAAATCTTCACCCTTCCAAACTTCCCTGTTACTGTAAGCATTTTTCATTATGAGTCCTTCAGGATTGTTTTGAATCTTTGTATTGCTGAGAAAAGCTAAGTCATTCATAGTTGATCATTGTATAATATTGCTGTTCCTGTTTACACTGTTCTTCTGGTTCTGCTCACTTCACTTTGCAATCAGTTTATGTAAGTCTTTCCAGATGTTTCTGAAATAATCCTGCTCATTATTTTTATAGCACAATAGTATTTCATCACAATCATATGTCACAACTTGTTCAGCCATTCCCCAAAGGATGGACATCCCCATCAATTTCCCCTCCCCTCCCCATTAATTCCCTTGATATTCTTGATCTTTTGTTCTTAGAGATGAATTTTATTTTGATTTTTCCCAGCTCTATAAAATATTTTTGGTAGTTTAATTGGCACGGTACTGAATAAGTAAATTAATTTAGGTAGAATTGTCATTTTTATTATATTGGCTTAGCCTGCCCATGAGCAATTAGTATTTTTCCAAATAGTCAAATCTGACTTTGTGTGAAAAGCATTTTGTAATTGTGTTCTTATAGTTTTTGAGTTTGTCCTGGCAGGTAGACTTCAAAGTACTTAATATTGTCTACAATTATTTAAAATGGAATTTCTCCTTCTTGGACTTTGTTGGTAACATATAGAAGTGATAATAATTTATGTGAGTGTATTTTATATCCTCCAAGTCTGCTAACCTTGTTAATTATTTCAACTAGTTTTTTAGTTGATTGTCTAGGATTCTTTAAGTATTCCATCATATCAAAGAGTGATAGTTTTATTTCCTCATTGGCTATTCTAATTTCTTCAATTTCTTTTTCTTCTCTTACTGCCATAGCTATCATTTCTATTGCAATAATGAACAATAGTAGTGATAATGAGTATTCTTGCTTATCTGATCATCCTGATCTTATTGAGAAGGCTTGTACCTTATCCCCATTATAGATAATTCTTGCTGATGGTTTTAGATAGATACTTCTTATCATTTTGAGGAAAGCTCCATTTATTCCTGTGCTTCTAGTTTTTTTCATAGAATAAGTGTTATATTTTTCAAAAGCTTTTCCTGCATGAATTAAGATAATAATATGATTTTTGTTGTTTTTGTTATTGCCATAGTCAATTATGCTGATAGTTTTCCTAATATTGAACTAGCTCTATATTTTGGCATAAATCCTACCTGGTCATAGCATATGATACTTGTGATATATTGCTGTAATCTCCTTGCTAGTGTTTTGTTTAAATTTTTTTTGCATTGATATTTGTTAGAAAAATTGGTCAATAATTTTCTTTCTTTGTTTTTGCTTTCCCTGGTTTAGGTATCAAAACCATATTTGGGCCAAAGAAGGAATTTGGGGATTCTGCCTATTTTTCCAAATATTTTATATATATATAGTATTGAAATTAATTGTTCTTTAAATGTTTTGCACATGTACACATGTAGGGATATAAATTTTTCTGTAAGTACTGTTTTGGTTGCATCCCACAATTTTTGGTGTGTTGTCTCATTGTTGTCATTGTTTTTAATTAAATTATTGATTGCTTCCATGATTTGTTCTTTGATTCAGTTATTCTTTAGGATTAGATTATTGAGTTTTCAATTAAATTTTGTTTTTGTAGGCAATTGGGGTTAAGTGACTTGCTCAGGGTCACACAGCTAGTAAGATGACAAATGTTTGGTCTGAGGCGAGATTTGAACTGAGGTCCTCCTGACTTCAGGGCCGGTGCTCTATCCACTGCGCCATCTAGCTGCCCCTCAATTAATTTTTAATCTGTGGTCCCAAAGCCTTTTATTGGAGGGATTTTTTGTTGCATTTTATTCCTAGAAGAGTATGTTTAATAGTTTTTTTTCTGCATTTATTTGTGATGTTTTTATGCCCTAATATACATGGTCAATTTTTGTGAAGATGTCAGGTACAACTGAGAAAACAGTATTCCTATTCCATTCCCAATCAATTTTCTCTAGAAGTCTACCTTATCCATTTATTCTAAAATTCTATTCATCTTCTTAACCTCTTTCTTATTTATTTTTATCATTACCGTTATCATTCTAAGAGGGGGAAATTAAGATCCTCTACTAGAATATTTTTATTGTCTATTTCCTCTTATAATTCATTTAACTTTTTTGTTAAGAAAAATGCTACGGCATTTGGTGCATATATGTTTAGTATTTTTATCACTTTTGTGGTACCTTTTAGCAGGATGTAGTTTCCTGTTTATCTTGTTTAGTTAGGTCTATTCTTGCTTTTGCTTTGTCTGAAATCATGATTGCTACTCTTGCCTTCTTTTTTTTAAACCTCAGCCGAAGCATAATAGATTATGTTTGAGCCCCTTATTTTAACTCTGTGTATCTTTCTGTTTCAAGTGTGTTCCTTGAAAACAATGTATTATTGGATTCTGGTTTCTAATCCATTCTGCTATCCACTTATGGGTTCATTTCATTCACATTCACAATTATAATTACTGACTGCATATTTCTCCTCATCCAATTTTCTTCTGTTTATTTTTATCTCTCTCTTTTTACCCTGTCCCTCCTCAATAGTCTGTTTTACCTCCCTAACTCCCTTAATCTGCCCTTCCTCTTACAACTTCTTACTTTTCTCTTATCCCCTTCCCCTCCTACTTCCCTGTTGAATAAGATATATTTGTACACCCAACTGAGTGTGTACATGTATTCTGCTATCTTTGAATCAGTTGAGGTGACAAGGAGATTTAACTGTTGCCTGTCTCCCCTCCCATTTTCCCTCCACTGTAAAAGTTCTTCCTTTCATGCCTCTTTTCTGAGAGATTAATTTCCCCCATTTTCCCTCTCCTTTCCTTCTCCCAGTTCATCCCTCTTTCTCACCCTTACATTTAAAAAAAAATTATAACATAATCAATTCACACCACTACCCTCTGTCTATGTAGACTTCTTACCACCCTAAAAATGATGAAGTTCTTAGGAGTGACCTAATTGAGTCCCTTATGATTTCTCTTTTATGTTTACCTTTTTATGCTTTTCTTAAGTCTTATGTTTGAAAGTCAAATTTTTTATTCAGCTCTGGTCTTTTAATCAAGAACACTCAAAAGTCCTCCATTTCATTAGATGCTCATTTTTCTCTCTGAAGGATTATACTCTGTGTTTGCTGGATATGTCATTTTGGTTGTAATCCTACCTCCTTTGCCTTCTGGAATATCATATTCCAAGCCCTGTGCTTTTTTAACTTGGGAGTTCTAAATCCTATGTGATTCTGACTGTGGCTCTAATGTATTTGCATGGTTTCTGAATGGCTTCTTGCAGTATTTTCTCTTTGACATGGGTGCTCTGGAATTTGACTATAATATTCCTGAGAGTTTTCATTCTGGGATCTCTTTCAAGAGGTGATTGGTAAATTCTTTCAATTTCTATTTTACCCTCTGTTTCTAAAATATTAGGGCAGTTTTCCTTTATCACTATTGAAATATGCTGTTTAGGTTCTATATTTGATCATCACTTTCAGATAACCCAATAATTCTTAAGTTATTTTTCCTCAATCTATTTTCCAGGTCAGTTATTTTTTCTATGAGATAGTTCACATTTTCTTCTGTTTTTTCATTCTTTTGACTTTAATTATTTCTTGATGTATTTTGTAGTTATTAACTTCCATTTGCATGATTCTATTTTTTTAAATAAAACAATTTATTGTGTAAATGTTAAAAAAGTTGATAGACAAAATGATGTTATCCCAATTGTTTGCATTCATTGATTACAGTAAAATCTTATAACTGCTTTTTCATTGTAATTTTCCTACTACCTTGTTTTACCTGAATTAAGATATTTGTAGGCAGATAATATTTGGAATAGACATTCTTTGTCTAAATTCCCCAAGACATTTCAGGGTTACTGGTGTCTGAATCCCTAATTAGTATGCATAAGACATTAGGAACAACTAGAGGCACCCATTACGATGTTAAGCAAAGGCTTTAGTTTGGGCCATAAACAGACCATCTAGATCATCTTTTTTAGCATTAGACCTTTGTTAAAAACTCTTGGGCAGCTAGGTGGTGCAGTGGACAAAGCACCAGCCCTGGACTCAGGAGGATCCGAGTTCTAATGTGACCTCAGACACTTAACACCCACCAGCTGTGTGACTCTGGGCAAGTCACCCAACCCTGATTGCTTCACAAAAACAAACAAAAATACCTTTCAACATAGTAGTGCACCCTCCCTATCCCACCAGGTAACATTTGTCAAACTCAGCCTAGGTACACACTGGTGGCTTTTTCACAGTTGGACAAAGGTGTCTGTGCTAGCAGAGACTTCTCACTTTTTGTCTCAGGTTTCATTCTAGGAGGTGCATATCATCTCACAGTCTTCGGAAAGCTCAGATCCCCTCTGAGCAGCCATAGAGGTGGGGCTATCTTGTTATCCCAGCAGTTATTACAAGTTATAACTAGGATAAGAAGTGGGTTTTCAAAACCAGCTGGAAAGGGCCTAGAAAAATGGTGAGAAATCTTTAATTAGATACCTGTCTTTAGTAGAATGAAAAAAAAAGTTTTAATAATCTAGGGACATGATTTTAATTTTTAAGGCATTATTTTCTTCAACGAATTTTTGTAGCTCTTTTGCCATTTGGCAAATTCTGCTTTTTAAGGAATTCTTTTCTTCAGTGAGGTTTTGTATCTCTTTTTATCATTTGGTCAATACTGTTTTTTAAGTTGTAATTTTTTTCCAGCATTTTTTGTGCCTCTTTTACCAAGCTTTACTTCTCCTTTCATAACCTTCTTGCATCACTCATTTTTTCCCCAATTTTTCCTTGACCACTGTAATTTGATTTTTAAAATAAGTTTGCTTTTTTTTCTGTTTTTGCTTATGTTTTGCTCTACCAGGAATTTTTGTTGGCTCTTTGTCCAAATTGAATCTTTTTTTGAGGTTTTGCTTGTAGCTATTTTCATAGTGTTGTCTTCTTCTGAGTTTGTGTCTTGATTTTCCCGGTCATCATAGTAGCTTTTAATGGTCAAGTTTTTTTTTTCTCATTTTTCCAGCCTTTTTCTTGACTTTGATCTTTGTGTTAAAGTTGGGCTCTGCCCATGGATTTGTGGGGGAGCACTGTTTTCACAACTAGTTCTGGGGGTTTGTAAGTTTTTGGCGCTTCCAAGGTATTGTGATCTGGGGAGAGGTGTGGTCACTGCTCTTCTGGTCTGTGCTGTGGTCCTTACCCTGGAAGGGCCCCTGATCTCTCACAACTCCAAGTGCTCTTGTTCCTCAGGGCTCCAGCTGTGACAAAGTGCCTTTTACTTCCTTGAAACTGTGACTCTGAAGTGGGTATGGACAGTAGAGCTGCCAAACATCACCCTGTCCTGCTTCCAGTGCTAGCACATGGGTCCCCTGTAATCTCTTTCTAACCAGTTTCCCAGTCTCCTTAATATCTCTGGGTTGAGAACTCCCAAAGCTGCTGCTGCTGCAGCAGCAGCCATCATGTCCCACAGCTTGTGTTGCTACGCTGTTTACTCTTGGTCAGCCCCCAATCCAGTGTTATAGACCTCTTCTTCTGACATCCTAAGTTGTCCTGGGCTGGAAAAATTGTCTCACCCTGCAGGACCTTTTGTTGGCTCTGTAGCTCCAGAATTTGATTTGAGGAATTAATTTAAAGTTGTTTAGATGGGAGTGTTGGGAGAGCTCAACTATAGTGCTTCCTCTACTCTGCCCTATTGCCCTGAATTTACAAATTCTACAAATTTCCTACTGTTCTATGTTTTGTCCATTTCCACAAAGACAGAGGGTTACACTGATTCTATTGCCCTATTTTCCTTGGCATCCTTCCCTACTACTGATTTAGATGCAAAGATTTTCATTATTTAATGGAACCCTAACCACAGGTCATTTACATGGGGTGAGGAACTCCACAGAAGTGTGGTGGAAAGGAAACAAAGCCTCTTTTAACCTTTTGGGTTTCTAGTTTTGCACATTGGCCAGATTCTGTCAACAATTCTTGTCTGAGTCAATGCATATTTTACATTTAGTCATTTTAGCAGCTAATGACTTCCTTTCTAGCTTTTTATTATTGCCCATCTTGGCAGTTATTTACTCTTTTTTTGCACTGAACCCAAAATGAACAATACATTTTTGAGATGTGATCTACCAAAGGCAAGAAAAATAGCTTACATTTTTATACCAAGTCACAAAAAGATTTACAAATATGGATTCGATACATCTAGGCAATACAGAATATAAGTCAATTTTTCAGGCCATGTTCTATGGAACTCTATCACTTAAATCGCTTAGGGGGTGTTTCATTAAAATGATATATTAGCAGTTATTTTCAGTTATGATAATAACTTTTTCAAGTTGTTATAAATATTTTATGTTATTTTCCAAAATTTTCATGATGCTGTTGCAAAACTAATTTGGTGCAATTAAAAATAGAATGCTTATAGAAAAAGTATTTTAAGGTAAAAAGAAAAAAAGTAACTCCACAGCACTTTCACAGAGCCATGGGACATTTTCCAAGGATTCTATAGCTTCTGAATTTGAAATCATGTTTAAATGTGTAGCCTGTTTAGACTCAAGAGAGTCCTTATTCCAGTTCTTACTTGCACTGACAAGTTTGGTTACATCTATAGTGGTTATAGAGTTATCGTGGTACTACTTCTCTCTTGGTCTGTGCTATGGTCCTTACCCTGGAAGGGCCCCTAATCTTTTACAACCCCAAGTAATCTTGTTCCTCAGGGCTTTAGCACTATAGTGGTACCACTGAAGGGTTTGGAGTGTCTTTCTAATATAGACATTGCCCTTCAGCAATTAAGGCTCCAACATAATTTGGTTTTTGTTTTGTTTTTATGATTTATTTATTTTAAATATTAAAAAACCTTGAATTCCAAATTCTCCTCCTCCCTTCAAATTTTCCCCAGCCCACTGAGAAGGCAAGCAATATGATATTCTTTATACATATGAAATCATGTAAAACATATTTCCATATTAGCCATGTTGCAAAAAAAATAAAGAAAAACAAAGTGAGAAAATTACACTTTAATTTGCACTCAGAGTTCATCAGTTCTCTTTCCGAAGATGGGTAGCAATTTTCATCATGAGTCCTTCCAAACTGTCTTGGATCATTGTATTGATCAGAATAGCTAAGTTTTCCACAGGTGAATGTCTTTACAGTATTTCTGTGTATAATGATCCTGGTTCTTCTCATTTCACTTTACATCAGTTCATAAAGGTCTTCCTAGGTTTTTCTGAAACCATCCACCTTGTCATTTCTTATAGCACGGTAAGGAGGTGGATAACATTTTTCATCATAAGACCTTCAGAATTATATTGAATCTCTGTGTTGCTGAGAAGAGCTAAGTCATTCACAATTAGACATTGTACAGTATTGCTGCTACTGTGTACAATGTTCTCCTGGTTCTGTTAATTTCACTTTGCCTCAGTTATGTGAGTCTTTCCAGATTCTTTCTGAAAGCATCTGATGCTCATCATTTCTTATGACACGATAGTATTCCATCACAAACATATTGTTCAGCCATTTCCCAAATGATGGGTATCTCCTCAATTTCCAACCTTGTACATATAGGTCATTTTCCTTTTTCTTTGATTTCTTTGGGATACTGACATACTAGTGATATCAAAGGGTATATACAGTTTTATAGTCCTTTAATCATACTTCTGTTCACAACTCCAGCAATAGTGGTTTAATGTCCCAGTTTTCCCACACCTCAACATTTGTCATTTTTTTTCTGTCAATCTGATAGATGTGAGGTGATACTTCAGAGTTGCTTTAATATGTATTTCTCTGATCAATAGTGATTTAGAACATTTTTGCATATGAATATAGATAGCTTTGATTTCTTCATTTGAAACTGCCTGTTCATATCCTTTGAACATTTATCAATTGGGGAATGAATTGTATTCATATAAATTTGATTCAGTTCTCTATATATTTGAGAAATGAGGCTTGTATCAGAGAAACTTACTGTAAAATTTTTTTTCCCACAGTAATGATTACTGTTTATTTCCCTTCATCCTATATTCTCTGTTTATCTTCTCTCTCCTTTTGCCCCGATCTCCTCAAAAATGTTTTACTTCTGACCACCATCTCCCCCAATCCGCCCTCTCTTATATCAAGCCCCCCTGCTCCGACTTCTCTTATCCCCTTTTCTTCCTACTTCCCTGTAGGGTAAGATAGATTTCTATACCCAACTTAGTGTGTATGTTATGCCTTCTTTGACCCAATTTTGATGAGATTAAGGTTCAAGTCTTGCCCACCAACCCAACTGCCATCTTCCCTTCCACTAAAAAAGCTTTCACAGCTCTTTTATGTGAAATAATTTCCCCTATTCTAGCTATCCCTTCCTCTTCTCCCAGTTCATCCCTCTTTCTCATCACTTATTTTTTAGATACTATCCCATCATAGTCACCTCTTAATTTTAATCATTTCATTTAAATTTAATAATTTTTAATTTATTATAATTTTAATTTAATCATTTTAATCATAGTCACCCCTAAGTTTTACTTTTGTAGATATCATCCCATCATAGTTTTAGTTCTAGAGGTTTGTAAGTTTGCAGTTTTTCCAAGGATGGTATGATCTGAGGCGAGGTGTGGTCATTGCTCTTGTGGCCTGTGAGCAACCACAAGCATTCTTTTCTGCCCTGAAACTGTGACCAGGTCCCTGCTCCTTAACTTTGGGATCTCGACATGGAACCTTGTATGGACAATGCAGCAGAGTCCTGCATTCCATGAAAGCAAAAGGTCTGCTGTAATCTTTTTTTTTTTCACATTTTAACCATTTATTTAATTCAGTTCATCTTTCAAAATTTTCTTTTACACTCTTAAAAGTTTGATGAAATGACAGATTAAAAGTAAAAACAATTCTTATCATTCCTGTATTTCAATCTTGGTTTGACAAAATTTCCAGTAAAAAATTTCCAGTAAATTTAAAAATTCTACCTACTGTCAAAGAGATAGGTAACAGAATATACATTAATATATTCCCTTAGATGACCAAATTCCTTTGGATTTATGCAATGTCCAGTTAAGTTATGCTTTCCTGAGCAGATGTTCTGAATCAGAGCCCCAAGGAAAAATGACATCTTTCTTGTGGTTATCTCTCTGTAGCATCTTTGATGTCATTTCCTGA
The DNA here is from genome assembly GCF_003287225.1 of Phascolarctos cinereus. NCBI lineage: Eukaryota > Metazoa > Chordata > Mammalia > Diprotodontia > Phascolarctidae > Phascolarctos > Phascolarctos cinereus. The sequence continues at coordinate 285,031,318 of NW_027555847.1, read as the reverse complement.
TGGATTTTGATATCTAACACCAATGGGATATTGTGTTCTTCTTAAAAGAAACTGCTCCCACTTGGGGGCCTGTTCTTCTACTGATGCCCAGTAGAAAGTCTGAAGACTAACCATTTCAGGATGTGACCATAAATGGACCTTTTTTTCAAGTTTCTCTTCTAGTGTTCTTATATCCTTTAAAGGCTCTGATTCCTTTTATTGGCTAGCTTAGCTGCTTTCATGTAAGATGCCTTTTTTTCAGTCTTCTGGCCACCATGATCATTCTCCATTTCTTCAAGTAACAGTAATCTTTGTGCTAGTATTTCCTCATGTTTTTTAGTAAGTTCAAATTCTTTGGCAAAATAGGCCATCCCCTTTCCTTTGGCCAGCCGTCCTTGCTCTTGGTGAAAGCTTTCTCGGCAGGCCCTCTTTCGGGCCTCTGTCGGAGGCTGTGGGGCTGGGTCCACAGACGCCTCCAATGGCTCCAGCATGTCTCTGAGCCGGAGCCAGAGCTGGAGCAGGAGCACCAGCCTTCCTCTTGGGGATGCGCGATGCCCCATCTCTCCTGTAATCTTCTGAACAGTTGTCTGACCCCCTTACCATCTGGCTGGTTCTACTACTCCCGAATTAGTTTTGAGGCCTTATTTTAAAGTTGTTTGGAGGAGAACTTGGGAGAGCTCAGGTGAGTCCCTGCCTTTACTAGACCATCTTACACTGAATTCACTTCTGAATGTGGCATTGTCACTCTTTATTGTAGGACCTGGAATACTGGCTTGGGGTCAATTCACTATTGGGCCAGGTCCTGTCTCTTCTACTCTTTGGCACTATATGGACAGACCTAAACTCTGGCATGAATTCAATCTTCCAGACCTCTGTTAGCTTCTTCCTTGCCTTTTGAAGCTTACAAGGTTTCAGCCTACTCTATTCTATATACAATATTTCTTCACCTCAAACAAGAAAGACTAGACACAACAGGGATGGAAGAAACATCAGAACAGTGTCTCCTGGCTCTGTGTCAACTCAGGGAGCAAGAGTAGGCCACTAGTGCTAACTCTCTTTTCCCCCACTAGGGAAAGTTATCAAATTGTGTCCAATTATTTATAGCTCATAGACTATTTTCACACTGATGCACTCATGTATTACCTAAGTAATTAGAATTTCTTCTCTAGAGGGTTATTAAAGTTTTGACCTTCATTTAATAGGAAGTCTTTTGAGCAATGTAATCAGGGTGTTAAACTTAGTCCTGGGTTCATTTTAGGCCTTCTAGAATTTAAGATAGGGTATGGACAACCTGGAAAAGTTATACACACACACACACGCACACACACACACACACAGATTAGCAGAAAATCTTAACAGAAAAAGTAAAAATGGTGTGTTCTGCTTACCCTGAAGAAGAGGGATGACTATCAATTTTAAGATATTCAAAGGTTTAATTTATGAATAATAGTGACTTTGTTTTCTTTAGAAGTCAGATATGTTAGGTAAATTTCTGTGAAAATTTGAGTTAGATAAAAAGTAATGGCTTTCTGATCATTATGGTTGATAACTGTATAATGTTATGGGCCATCCTTCCCTGGAATTCTGATAAGATAGATGTTCATCTGTTTGGTATGGCTTATATGTGTTACTTCTTTAAAGACAGGATTTGGTCACTTGCAAGCCAAGGAATCTATGGAGTAGACTCTACCTTAAAATCTAATGTGCATCTCATTATTAATTGAGTCTATTAAATAATTTTAGTTTCCATAGTAGATTAAAATCAATTGTTTCTGATGACAGCTTATGCAGCAATGACCACTTTTTTTTGAAAAATTTGGATTTTTAATCTTGTATCAGGTTAAAGGCAATGCATATACCCATTTTTCAGCAGTTGTAGGCATGTCTTCAAATTAGACTTTTTGAGATTTATATCTCTTACAAATTTAATTTTTCATTTTTTAAACAAATGGATTTTTAGTTTCCTAGACTATATAGCTACAATGTATTAATCATCATGAGGGGCCATTATTTGTTCCTTAGAGCTGCTTGCTCTTGTGTCCGAATACTAGAGTGTGGTAGTGGCTGGAAATAGTCCTTGGCTTATACTTGTAACCTTTGGTTCATTGAAATAACAGTTCTATGTGGGCAGAGCACATCATGAAGCCTCAGGCATGTAATAAATCAAAGAGGTTCCCAAGAGCTGATTTTCTAGGATGGAAAATAACATCTTATTTAGCTATCATTCATTGTTATTTCAATAAACATCAAATCATTTTATTCTCATTTCCTTTCTTATTTCACAAAGTTGCCTGGAATTTGATTTGCAGTGAGTTTTCACATAGAACCATAATTTTAAATGTCTATGAAAGTGTTGAGATATTCAGCAGTGAGGTGCAGTCAAGCTCAGTTATGTATTTTGAAAGATCTTTGCTTTTATCAACATGTGTATTTCCTCCACTGAGCAGATCTTAGTGTCTCAACACTGTTTTATCCTATGTGAGTCTTGTTCTTATACAACTTCACAAAGGCACCACCCAAGATATTGAAAGTCTTCCTTAGAATATTGAAGACTATTAATGTTCTTCTTAGGCTATCTAAGATAGTAAGCTATCTAAGATATTTGTAGTTTTCCTTCATATATTGTCTTAATGGCATCTTAACATTTTTTGGTTGATAAGATTTGATTAAATTTATCTTTTATGCCTTGCCTGATTTTTAAAATTATGTGATAAACACCAGCAAACATGAACAAGACCCTCTCTCTATATGTACACTGACCTCCTGTCTTCTCCAGCACATTGTATCCTCAATCACTCTCCCACTCTCAAATCTTCAACCTTTCCCAAGTTAATTTCTTTCCTATTGACTTGAAATATGTCCAAATGTAACAGCTTTTTTGGCAAGATTGGACTACTTGCCTACAATGAGGCATATGTCTCTGAATACCTAGAAGTTTTCTTTCTTCCAAAAGAAGAATCATGGCAGGATCAGGACCAAAGCATGGAGATTCCAGATATCTAGAGTTTTAAAAAGCTCTCTGGAGGACAAGAAGAGAGTTGGAGACTAGCATGAACAGATGGATGACTTCTCAGGAGACTTGGAAGCCTCTGAGTGTTTTCCCTTCCCTGACTCACAGCTAGGCTTATTAGGAGAATCTAGCAGAGAGTAACTGAATTTTGGCTTCTCTCTGCCACTTGGACAGTAGTGAATCTGGGAGGAAGTGGAACCTTTGTCCTAAAATTCCCAGGAGCTAACCTCATTATTTCTCAGCCAACTGATGCCTTTGTACCTGGGTGTTTTAGTTTGTTTGCTCTAATGAGAGCATCATATCTGAGTCAGCCATAATAACCTCTGCTGGGCAACACAAATCTTAGCCATCCTTTACAAAAGTAATTTTTTTTCACTAGCTCTACCATCTCCTCAAGCTATTGCCTGCATCTTCCCTATCATTTTGAGCCAAACTCCTTGAAAAAAATCATCTACACTTGATGCCTCCTCTTCCTCTCCTCCCTCTTCTCCCTCTCCTCAACCTTCTGTGGTCTGGCTTCTGACCTCATCATTCAACTGAAAGTGTTCTCTCCAAAGTTACCCAAGATCTCTTAATTACCAAATCTGATGATCTTTTTTCAGACCTGTTCCTTCACAAACTGTCTAGTGCTTTTGACACTATTAAGCACCCTCTCCTCTAGCATAGTCTCTCCTTTCTCGGTTTTTTGTGACACTACTCTATCCTGGTTTTCCTTCTACCTGTCTAACTTCTCCCTTTTAGTTTCCTTTACTGGTTCATCATCCATATCATACCCCTAAATTGTAGATATTCCCTATGTTTCTGTCCTGGACACTCTTTTCATCTCATTCTATACTTTTGATAATATCATCAACCCTGATGTGTTTAACTGTCATCTTTGTGCAGATGACTCCCAGATCTATATATCCAGCCCCAGTCTTTCCCACGAGCTTTAAGTCCCACATCACCAATTTAGTATTAGACATTCCAAACTGGACATCCTAAAGACATGTTGAATAGTCTCCATTCAGCATGTCTAAAACTGAACTCATAATCTTTACCTATGGTTCCCTAACCCCCTTCTAAACTTCCCCATGTCTGTCAAAAGCACCTATACTCCAAGTCTCTCAGGTATAATCTTGACATTATAATATATTCTTAACCTCAAAGATCCAGTCAGTTGTCAAATCTCACCATTTCTACCATTATTATATTTGTATCCCTTCACATCTGACTCCAGTGCTATCACCTTAGTTCAGGCTCTGATCACTTTTCACCTTCATATATTGCAATGGTTTTCTAACTGGCCTCTCTGACCTAAGTCCTTTACCACTCCAGCCTGCTTACTGCCCAGCATTGAGCCTTGAGATGCAAAGAAAGGGAAAAGATAGTCTCTCCTCTTGAGGATCTCACAGTTTAATGAAGCAGACAATGTGAAAAACAACTATGTACAAACAAGGCCTTATGCAGGATGCATTGCTGCCAAATAATTTTCCTTAAGTGCAGAACTCTCCATATAACTTCCCTATTGATTCAATTCTGGTGGATTCCTATTGCATCCAGGATAAAATATGAACTCCTCTGTTCAGCTTCTAAAGCTCCAAATAATCTAACCCCACATTATCTTTTCAGCATCGCTGGAATTAGTTTCCCTCCTTCATTCTGTGATCCAGCCAAATTAGCCTTCTTCCTTTTCTTTACACAGGACAGTCAATATCCCATGTCTGGGCCTTTGTAACTGGTCATCCCCACCCTCACTCCGGTTCCTTACCTCTGCTTCCTAAAGACTCTCTCTTTCTCTAAGATGTGGCTTAAACACTACTTTCTGATTAAATATTTACTGTATCTTGATCTTGCCTCATATATAGAGAGGCCAAAACTTAGTTGTAAATACACAAAAAATTTTAATTAGGGCAAGGAACCAAACCACTGTTTAAATGTTAATAATTTTCCTAACTAGCAATTCTGAGATATTCAATTAATCAACCAATCAACTAGCCTACTGTTTGCTAAACACTGGGGATATGAAGAAAGACAAAAAATAGTCCCTGCTCCGGGAGACACAAGCAAACAACTCTGTACAGACAAGATATATACAGGCAGGGATTTGCTGGAACCATCTCATGCCAGCTCTTGCTCCATCATTAAAATTTCAGTGTGAGTATTTATACCTTGGAAATTGGCAAATGCTACAACTAGGACTTGATTTATTGTTTTGTTGATTGCTTAAGAAAGTGATGGAGAAAATGTTAATAATTCAGACTAAACTTTAAAATGTGTCCTGTGTGCATTTTTTCTCAGAAAGCCAGTTTTTAAACATTTATCAAAACACCTCTGTATACATGATTAATTAAAGATAATCTCAAGATAAGACACCAAGATTAAAGAGGACTAGGGAAGGCTTCTTGCAGAAAGTAGGATTTTAGGTGAGACTTGAAGGAGTCCAGGGAAGCTAGGAGGTGGAGATGAGGAGGGAGAATGTTTCTAAGCATAGGAGACTGTCAATGAGAACATTCAGAGTTGGGAGTTGGAGGGTTCTGTCTTCCCTAACAGATTACCCTCTCTAGCATCACCATTCTTCTTTCTTTTCTTCCATTTCTATCTACTGGCTCCTTCCTACTGACTACAAACATGCCCATGTCTCCCCTATCCTTAAAGAACCTTCACTAGATCAATACATCCATGTCTCTCCTTTATTTTGTGGCTAAGAAGGAAAGTGTGATTTTTACCAACTGCGCTAAGTTTAAATATTCTTTTAAAACATGCTAGCTCTAAAGAAAATTGTCAGAATTATTCATGAATTCATTTACATCCATCTGTACTGACTTTAAACACTGTCCAAATGGCCTCTGTGTGTCATGATGAATGGAGAGCTGCTTATTTTGCGATGAAGAGTTGGAAGGTCTTTAGGAATTTTTTGCTTAAAGGCATTGGGTTTAGAATTTAGCCTAATGTTATTAAGTTAATATTTTACTTTTGTTTAAGTTGTGTCTGACGTCTTATTCTGTTTAAGTTTATTAAGCCCACTCCACTTTCCCTAAACCACAGAGATGGAGCCTGGACATGTGGTTTCATTGATATATGGAATTCCTGGATGGGAAGCTATCAATGCCTACTAATGCACATTGGCACTTTATCAGAAACTGTTGGTGGAGCTAGGAACTGGTCCAGTTTTTCTAGAAAGCAGTTTGGAACTAAGTCCAGAAAGTTACCAAATTGTATATTCCCTTTGACCCAGTTATACTTCTATTAGGCCTATACGAGAGAAAAAGAGTGAGAGAGAGAAAGAGAAAGAGAGAGAGAGAAGAGAGAGAGAGAAGAGAGAGAGAGAGAGAGAGAGAGAGAGAGAGAGAGAGAGAGAGAGAGAGAGGATCTATGTGTTAAAAAATATTTGTATTAGCTCTTTTCATTGGCAGCATGTGGTAGTTTAAAAAAATTGGCTGGAATTTAGTGTGGGGAAATAATAACAACAACAGTAATAATGTAATAAGTCTTGAAAGATAGGCTGGAATCATATTGTGAAGGTCTTTAAAAGCTAAAGAAGAATTTGTATTTTATCCTGGAACCAATAGGGGACTACTGGACTTTTTGAACAAGGGAATGACATGTGCTTTAGGAATATCGATTTGGTGTGAAGGACTGATTGAAGAGTGAAGAGACTGGAGGCAAGGAGATCAATTAACAAATGCTTATTAAATGAATGAATGAATGAATGAATGAATTCATGCATGAGGTTAGTGCAACAGTCCAGGAGAGGTGATAAAGCATGGAATCATTGATGTGAATGGCGGGAAGGGGACAGATATGAGAAACGTTATGGAGTAGAATGTAAGTTCTTAGAGGGGAAGAATTATTTCCATATTTTAATTTGTCCCCATAGTACAAAGCACAGTGCCTGTCATTGGCACTTAATAAAAGTATGTTGATTTAATGATTGGTTGACAAGACCTGACAACAAATTGGATATGAGGGATGAAAGAGACTCAGAGATGAGATTTTTATTGTGATATTACTGAAGGCTTGTTTCCAGTTCTTTAGGGGATTCTATATGCCTGCTAACTTTCCCTCCTATTAACCCAGGAACCTTATATATGAGACACACCCACACCCACATTCCCTCCCTCCCCGACACACACTCCCACCTCTGCCAGTTGATGAATTATGGTGTCATGGTGTCATTGTCCTAGCAGTCTCAGTGTTAGGTTGGGTAATGGTAACAATGGGAGTGTGGGGTGTGGGTGATCCCTAGTGACTTTGTTGGAGACTGTGCTCCTGTTTGATGTTGGCATCTTTGTAGAAGATTAAAGGGATGGTATGATTTTTCTCGGCAGTTCTTCGCTGATGTTAGTAAACTGCTCTCCTAAGCCATTTACAGTAAAAGTAAGTAAGCACAGATAAAAAAAAACCTTCAGAGTTTTTTGAGCCAGACCCTGTAAACCTAAGAAGGAAGGGTTAACTTTGAGTGTAGATGTACTTTGCAAAGTCTTTAGTGTTAAGGAAACTCCAAAGCTCTTCTCTTTACTATAAAGTTACTTTTTATCTCAGATGCCAGAGCAGAAGGCAAAACTCTTAGCCTCTTGTCCTGAAGTCAATGACAATTCAGACCCTGTCTTCTCCTCCAGCTTTGGCAAATTTGATGGTACTAACAGTTGTTCAGCCAGCCACTTATTCTCTTCACAGATGTGAGGTGACTGTATGAGTCCACTGCCTAGCTCTTATTGCTCAAATGGGTACAGAAGTGGTGAGTTTTGTTGAGGAATTCCTCAACCCAAAGGTGCTAGGATCCTTCCAGACAGTAATTACTCCACCTTGGTGTCAGTTTGATGGTAGGTCAATAAATTAAGAGGCAAGGCTAAAAGATAAAAAGTTTAACTAACTGCAGCAGCTGATGGGCGATTGCCAGGTAGGAAGCAAAGGGAGATACATACACACACATATAAGGTTTTACACAGCCTTAGGATGACATTATGGGTGGCAAAATGAGCCAGCCTATCAGGTGAAGCTGCTCAGACACTTTCCTTATTTGGGAGGATGGATAATAAGGGACAGGATGTTAGGTGATTTGGAGGATGTTAGGTAATTGGGACAGGATGTTGCTTTGGGAGAAATATCTGTTCTCTGAGTTATGTGGTGGGTAACTGCTGGAAATATATATACACCAAAATGCATAAATTATGGAGGTTAAAACCTAGTTTTTATTATTATACTCAAGCATAGGTTCAGGCCTCAGAGAAAACCTGAACAACCATGAGGATTCTGACCAGGCTTGTTATAGACAAAATTATGTCAGAGTAACAGAGAAATAATTCATTTACACATTACAATTTTGCACGTTCCTCTTAGGTCATAAAAGTTAAAGAGGTGATAAATAATCTATACTTCCTTCAGAGTTGAACATAATAAAATAAAAGTTGAACAAATTTAGTTAAATAAAGTCGGTCATAATCTTATGCATCCCTTAAAAAAATAAACCCCAAATAAACTCAATAGGTAAACTAAGTCAGTCTAAACTATGTTTAGAGGGTTCACAAATGGATTGATTGAGGAGGAGGATTTACATGTCTCCAAGAAGTCAAAGACAGTAGAAATTCTTCCTCTGGCTTCTTGTCTAAAGAATGTTTGAAGTTCTAAGTAAAATTTCACATCCCATGGGATAGGTTTTGATCATTTGAAGTTAATATTAACTAAAATTTGCAGGATGAATGGCCCAAGTGCCACATAATAAAAGGAAATAAAAAATTCCCATAACAATGTTAACTTTAAGGAGAAAACATGTTAACCTTGAGGTTTCAGGAGATGCCAAAGATCAGGTGTTCCAGTTGGAAAACAGTTTTCTCTGAGGTTAGTCTTATCAGCATACCTTAGTGCTGGAGATCTCTAAGACAGTGGAGCCCTCCTTCTGAATAGAACCATCCTGTTGTTGAGTAAAATATAGCTCGAGGGTCTACGTGCATTTACATTGTCCTGTAGCTCTATTTCTTTGATTTCTAAGGTTACGTCCTTAAAACTCATGGTCTATCTCCTCCACAGTTTTTGGCCAGGGCATCATCTGAGGCAGCACACAGGAAAATGTCACATGCATAGTACCTCAGCTGAGTCCCTAACCTGTAGGGCTGGAGGTTAGTTATCTCTTCAGAACGAGAGGGGCACTAGGTATGACCTTTTTTCTGTTAGTGAAATTAACTTTCAGCTCTTTTGGATTTGCCTGATATCAGCCAAGAAGGGACATCTAGGCCCTGAAATGGCCAGTCAAAAGGGAACACGGAGTATGGCCCTCTTGCTTGTAGCTCTCCCCACCTCCCTTCTCCCTACTGTGGTGGTGGTGGGGGGAGAGGGGAGGCTTCCTCCGTGATAAAAGCGATTGGGCTGAGCTGAGTATAGACTTTGGATGTGACTGGTGTTGCATTCAAGTGCAACTAAGGCCTTTCCTACATTTGTAACCTACCTAAGAAGACACAGGAGGGTGCCCTATAGATATGCTAGTTAGTGAAGCTGAGTTTTCAGGGAATCAGCGTCTCAAGGCATTTGCTCAGGATCGGGTAGATGTTTAATTTCCCTGCAATTAAGCACGAGTTCTACCCCACGGATGTAGAGGCAGGACATACAACATGCCCTATGGTCATCTATGTTTTGCTGGTATTTATTAATGAAGGTATTGATTTTCAGGCAGGTGAATTCCCTACTCTCCTTCTGAGTGTCCTCCCTTCCCCTGCTTTCCTCCCCTCTCCACCCGCCCCTTTCCATTAATTTTTTGGATGGTGTCTTTGAGGAGTCTCTCTTTTCTACCAGCAACATTCCTTTGGTGTTGGTGACAACACCCTGACTCAGCTGGATGACATGAACTTGTTTTGGCCCCACTTTAGGATCAGGTCTTTTACATTTCTCATCTCTTCCAGGGTTCTTCAGTATCCTGAGGGGGTTGCAGTTTCTCTCACTTCTGCCATTGTCCAGAATCCCTAATGATTTGTATTTCCCCAATTTTAGGGGCTCAGTGACTAGCACCCCACTTCTGTTTAACCACTTAGCATTGGATTAGTTTTTGCAAAGGAGTATTTATTTCAAAGATATAGCAAGAACAAATGTATAAACATTTCCCCTTAATGCCTCTGAGGCATCCTCTCCCTAGCTGGCAAGTGGAAGGAATTAGGTTCGCAGGCTTAACTCAATTCCTTCTTTGCATTAGACTCACCAAGTTCAAATCTGAAGTCATACTTTGATTGGTGTTCCAGACCATTGCTTTTCAAGGCTTCTCTTCTGGGCTGGCTGCAACATCAGACCTGGAATCCTGGGCTCCAACATCCCCATGGCTTGAACACTCAGGTTGAGGACACCACTCCATGCACCCAGAACGGAGGACAAACAAAACAGAACAAAACTATGATCATTTCATGGTGCCAATGGCCTAACTGTAGAGGGGAAGGTGGCCCTCAGCCCCTTCTCCCCTTACTGTATGGTGTCATCTGCTGAGAGGGAATGAGTCCTTCACCTCTGTATATGAATACTCAAATGTGACTGAACTTACTCTGGTAGATTTAAAGACAAAGACAGTTCATACTATGCAGACCAAGGAAGGAGGCTGCTTCCATCTACATGGTAGGCCAACACAAGATGTTTGTCCACTTATGTACCAGTTCTCTTGTCTCCCAGAAGCAGGTCCCAAGCACCTTCACCAAAATGGGGAAAACCATTGTGAGTGCATGAAACTCTGGTAATAATGTCAATTAAATAAACTCTAAAGGCTCCCTTCTAGGCTCTAGAATAAAATATTATTTAACCTTCATCACATTTCTTTTTGATTTTCATTTTTTGGTGTATCTTATAATGAACATAATCATTATCACAGTAGTACATACACACATATGTAGCTTACAAATAAGTAATATACATATTGGGAGTATGTGTTCAAAATTTTTTTAATGATGGGGTACACTATCAAAAAAGTTCACAGGTTTTTTTTCTGTTTATTCTTCCTCTCTCCTTAAGGGGTGCTACATCAGTTGTGTACAGATGTATCCAGAAGGGGACACAGAAGCCTTATGCTCTCAAAGTGCTAAAGAAAACAGTAAGTGTATTTAAGTATATATCTGCATTTCCAAGAGACTGCAGGGACTAGAGAATTCTGAGATGGGGACTTAAAAGGATCATGGGAAAAGAAAATCTTACCCGTGAATGACCGTTTGAATATTAGTCATATTGAAAAAACAATGAAAATTTTATCTGATAGAAATTTCATGGATCTCTCAAAGAAATTTGTGGTGTTATCCTGTTTTGCCTAAAATGATGTTCATAATTTTGGGGTATAGAAAAAGCAGCTTTGTGGATGTAATGGGGGATGGGCCTATTGGAGCTCCATCCTCAGAATATGCACAATGTGTTCTGCCTGCTGGCAAAGCACATGGGGAGGCTCAGTGAGCCTGCTGCTGGAATTTCATGATGACATATAATCTACATATGCTTAGCATGCAGTAGACATAGTCTGAATGTGACATGCAGCAAAGAAATGGATTTTTAATTTAACTGTTGAACCGAAAATAGAAGTGCATACAGAATACTCTGATGGGGACAACTTGCATCCAGGAAAAAAAAAGAGACTTGAGTTATTCCCCTGGAAGTCTTTTGTATTTATGCTCTGTTCTGACTCAGTAGCCAATCGAAAAGGTCCTTTCCTTACTACAGGCCAGTGGGGCAAATAATCACAGAATATTTGTGCATGTTTCAAAATTCATGTGGGGGATTGCTTCAAGCTGAGCATGCTGCACATACTCATGAGAACTGGTCTGTCATTGGGCAGTCCCCATTACACTTAATAGTTATGATCTTGAAAAGTTGTATGTGGAATGTTGAGGCAGTCTACAGAAATAGCCCACTCCAACTAAATAATGTGATAAGATACAACACCCATACACAAATACCTGAAACAGGTGAGAAGATACCTTAATTAAAAAAAATCAACAATGTAAGATGTTAGACTAAATGCGAAGTCTTTGAAAGCCGTTGGATCTGAAAGCCACTGGAGTGATTTTGCCCAGAAGGCATGCTCTGATGGGCTGAGGAAATCTGGTCATGCCTTGATGGTCATGTATAAAATATTGAGCCAGTTCTAGAACTAAGAGATTTAACCCCAGAAATTTAAGCCAGGAGATATTGTAGTTCTGACTAAGCCCCTGAGAAGTAGTTAGTAATTGTGTGTGTGTGTGTGTGTGTGTGTGTGTGTAGGGCTAAAAGAAGAATATAGGACCTGGACCTTACCTTTGGCTTCCTTCCTTCTCCCTTTGCCAGCAGAGTACCTGGTGAACGTCACAGCACCATAGAATTAGACTTTTTCTTTTTTCTTTTAAGTTTTATTTATATTTAATGTATGGAATAAAACAAGCATTTCCATAACATGGTATAATAAAAAAGATAATTGCACACGAAACTGCGAATCTACTATGTACAACTTGCTATTCCTTTTAAATATACAACAAAGTTATTATGCAAATTTGTTTTTACATTTTCTTCCCTTCCCCCCCCACCCTAGAGATGGCTACCATTAGACACATATAGGTATATATATATATATATATATATATATATATATATATATATATATATATATATATATATATATATGTAAAATTGTTCTACACATACTTCTATTTATCATTTCTTTCTCTGGGTACAGATAATGTCTTTCTTCATATGGCCCTTATAATTAATTTGGGAATATGTAATAGTCAAAATAGCTTATTTGTTCAAAGTCATTCTTAAAACAATATTGCTGTTACTGTATACAATGTTCTCTTGGTCCTGCTCATTTCACTCTTCATTATTTTGTGCAAGTCTTTCCATGTTTTTCTAAGATCATCAAGCTCATCATTTTTTTCTTTCCTTTTTTTTTTTGGTGAGACAATTGGGGTTAAGTGACTTCCCCAGAGTCATACAGCTAGTGAGTGTTTTGTATCTGAGGCCAGATTTGAACTTAGGTCTTCCTGATTCCACAATGGGTACTCTATCCACTGCACCACCTAGCTGCCCCCTCATCATTTCTTATAGCACAGTAGGATTCCATCACAATTGTATACCACAACTTGTTCAGCCATTCCCCAACTGATGAGCATCCCTGCAATTTCCAGTTCTTTGCCACCACAAAGAGACCTACTATATACATTTTAGAACATATAGGTTCTTTCCTTTTTCCCCTAATCATCTTTGGACATAGTCCTGGAAGTAGTAGACTTTTTCATTAGCATCCTACTCCTAGCAGTGCTTCCAGAACAGCTGATACAGTGTCTGCGCTGGGAGCCAAGAATAGATGCAACTTGATATGAGAAATTAGTCTAAAGACTCTATAAGGAAGCAGTAGTAGCAGAGACAAGTCAGGATATCAAAGTGGAGGAAATAGCATAGCTTAGTTCTCTCAATAACTACTCCAAAAAATGGTTGGACTACCTGAAAGCTAAGGCAAAAAAAAAATAATCTAGACATATTTCAGTGAAAGAGAACTGCCCACATCTATTAGAAATGAGGGATAAGGGATAGATAGAGTTAGGAGAGAGGCAAAATGAAAATAGAATACAGCAGTCATCCTCTGAAAAAACAAAAATCCTAAAATGAAAACTCCCAGCAACATCATAACCAAAATCCAGAGCTTTTAGGTCAAAGAAAAAACACTTCAAGCTGCCAGAAAGAAAATGTTCAAGAATTGAGGAACCATACTCAGGCTCACACAAAATTTAGCAGCTACCACTTTAAAGAGGAGAAAAGCAAGGATTATAGTATTGCAAAAGGCAAAGACATAGGCTCATAATCAAGAATAACTTACCCAGAAAAAGTGAGTATAATCCTTTAGGGGAAAAATAGGCCTTCTTCAATAAGACTTTCAAGCATTCCTAATAGAAGAGAGAGTTATTGCTATTCAGTCATTCAGTCGTGTACTACTCTTCATGACCCCATGGACTACACAATGCCAGGCCCTTCTATCCTCTATTATTTCCTGAAGTCTGCCCAAGTTCACGTTCGTTGCTTCCATGATGCTATCTATCCATCTTACCCTCTGCTGTCCCCTTCTCCGTTTGCCTTCAATCTTTCTCAACATCATGATTTTTTCCAAGGTCTCCCATCTTCTCATTATGTGGCCAAAGTATTTAATTAAGCTTCAGCTTCAGTATTTGACCTTCTAATGAATCATCTGAATTAATTTATTTAAGTATAAGTTGACTGATGTGATCTCCTTGGAAGGACTCTCAAAAACCTTATTCAGCACCACAATTCAGAAGCATACCTTCTGTGATGTTCAGTTTCGTTATAGTTCAGCCCTTAATGGCCATACGTGACTACTAGAAAAACTATAGCTTTGACTATACAAACTTTTGTTGTTAAGGCGATGCCTCTGTTTTTTAGCATGCTGTCCAGATTTTCCATAGTTTTCCTTTCAAGGAGCAAGCATCTTTTAATTTCATGGCTGAAGTCACTAACTGCAGTGATCTTTCAGCCCAAGAATACAAAATCTGACACTGCTTCCATTTTTTTTCTCCCTCTGCCAGGAGGTGATGGGACCAATTGTCATGATCTTAATTTTTTTTTATATTAAGCTTAAGGACAGCTTTTATATTGTCTTCTTTCACTCTCATCAAGAAGCTTCTTAATTCTTCACTTTCTGCCATAGGAGTGGTATTACCTGCATATCTGAGATTGTTATTTCTCCCTGCAGCCTTAATTCCAGCTTTTAATTCATCCAGCCTGGAATTTTGCATGATATATTCTGCATATAAGTTGAATAAATTAGATGACAATATATAGCCTTGTTGTACTTCTTTTCAAATGTTAAACCAATCAATTGTTCCATGTTCAGTTCTAACTGTTGCTTCTCGACCCTCCTTCACCCACCTCCTGCCATGCAGGTTCCTCAGGAGACACTGCCATCTCTTTGAGGACTTGCTACATTTTGTTGTGATCCACACAGTCAAAGACTTTATTGTAGACAATGAAGCAGACGGTAATTTTTTCCCTGAAACTCCCTTGCTTTCTCCATAACTCGGCAAATGTTGGCAATTTGGCCTGTAATTCCTCTGCCTCTTCAAAGAACAGCTGGCTCTTCTGGTAATTCTTGGTTCACATATTGCAGAATCCTAACATGCAGAATCTTAAGCATAACCTTGCTAATGTGTGAAATGATCATAATTGTTTGGTAATTTGAACATTCCTTGATGTTGCCCTTCTTTAGGATCAGGATACAAACTGATCTTTTCCAATCCAATGACCATGGTTGAGTTTTCCAAATTTGCTGGCATTTTGAGTGCTGCACTTTAACAGCGCCATCTTTTAGGATTTTAAATAGCTCAGCTAGAATTCCATCACTTCCATTGGCTTTATTGCTAGCAATGTTTCCTAAGGCCCACTAGACTTCATTTTCCAGGATATCTGGCTCTAGATCAGTAACCACACCTTCATGGTTATTGGTGATATCAAAATCTTTCTTGTATAGTTCTTCTGTATATTCTTGCCACCTCTTTTTAATCTTTTCTACTTCTGTTAAGTCCCTACCAGTTTTATCTTTTATCATGCCATTTTTTTTTTGCATAAAGCATTGCCTTGATATATCTAATTTTACTGAAGAGCTCCCTTGTCTTTACAATTCTTTGGTTTTCTTCTATTTGTTTGCATTGCTCATTTAAGGAAAGCTTCTTATCTCTCCTTGCTATTTTCTGCAATTCTACATTCAGTTCAGTATATCTTTCCCTTTTGCTTTCCTTCTTTCCTCAGATATTTGTAAAGCCTCATCAAATAGTTTTTTGCTTTCTTGCTCTTCTTTTTCTTTAGATATATTTTGTTGTTTCCCGTACAATATTGCACATCTCTGTCCATAGTTCTTTAGGTACTTAAATCTAATCTCTTAAATCTATTCATCACTTCCACTTCACATTTATAAGGGATGTTACTTAGGTCATAACTATATGGCCTGATGGTTTTCTTCAATTTAATTCTAAATTTTGCAGTAAGAAGCTCATGATCTGATCCACACTCACCTCCGGGTCTTATTTTTATTTATTTATTTATTTTTAGGATAGGCAATGGGGTTAAGTGACTTGCCCAGGGTCACACAGCTAGTAAGTGTTATGTGTCTGAGGCTGGATTTGAACTCATGTCCTCCTGAATCCGAGGCCAGTGCTTTATCCACTGCACCACCTAGCTGCCCCCTGGTCTTATTTTTATTGGACTTTATAGAGTTTCTCCACTTTTGGCTGCAAAGTATGTAATCAATCTGATTTCAATAATGACTATCTGGTGATGTCCATGTGTAAAGTTGCCTTTCGGGTTGTTGAAAAAAAAATGTTTTTGCTGTGACCAGCAAGTTATCTTGACAAAGTTCTGTTTGTCTCTGCCCTGCTTCATTTTGTGCTCCATGGCCAAACTTGCCTGTTATTCCAATTAGCTTTTTTCAACAAACCTGTCACCTCTCAGGGAAGAGAGAGAGAGAGTGATAGAGGTATGTGCTGTCTGTGTGTGGGAAAGAGTCAGCACCTGAAAACCTATTTGGATATATCAGCATTTATTAAAACACTAAAACCACATTTTCATCATAATTTGGAGGAACGCATGGTAAACAGATTTCCTCTCAGTTCACAAATTTAGCCTCTAATGTGCATGCTATAAATTTCTGCATAGAGGGAAGATAATTTCCCTCTCGTCTCATTCTTTTCATCTTTGCATTTTCAACCTGACTGGAATTAAGAACACAAAAATGAGATCATATCTTTTTACAAGCTTTGAAACTTTATATAGAAAAAGTTCCTAGTTTTTTCTGTCTGCTTTTAAAACTTATCTCACAGTGAAAGTTTAATCAAAGGGTCAGGGGAAGTTGCTGTTATTTGGGAAGACAAGTTTAACATCAAAATTTCAGTAATTACACATACAGAGAGCTGATTTGGGTATGAAACTTCAACAGTTAATATAAGTTTGCACAACATTTCAAATTCAAAAGATCCTCCCTGGCATCAAGGATGTCGAGTTTTAGAAATTACCCTGGTCCAGACATTTTCACAAAGATGTCAAACCAAGTTTTAGACAAACTGAATTTTTAGAAAGGAATTTTCTTCCAACTAGACAGAGGGATGTCTGCAGAAAAGAGCAGGATCAGGAATAATTTAGCTTCTGAATCTATAAATTGCCATAAACAAAAATTATAGCCAGACCCAGAATTACCAGAAACTGAGGGATTCCATAATGATCTTTGGCTATGCAAGGCAGAATTGAAACGTGAGATGTATATCAATAGTGACAGGGACCCTACTCAAGATTTACATTAGACCAGACCTGACAGGAACTACTCAGAAATTCAGACAGGAAGGGTAGACAAGACAATATAAATTACAGACAATCAGACATAGAGGTCTTTTGCTTATTTCCCCATAAGAAATAAAGCAAAAGGGCATAGGGTTCAGATGAATCAGTTCTAGCTCAAGTATTCACCTAGAAAAAGGTAATGCCCTCCAGTTAAAACACTAAGTTCTCAACCAAACCCTTGCTTTTGAATTCTGAGTCACAGCACCATGCTCCTCACTATATTAATGCTGCTGCTTGACTGATTCCTCAGAGTTCTATAGTTTCTGTCTTATAGGTTGTTCAGGTACAAGAGATAGACAAGACAGACAAATATACAAAACTGACCTGTCTCTGCAATTTCCTAGGTAGTATTTCAACTTCACTGGTCAATCCATTTTTCCTACTCATAAATATCCCTAAGTTACATCTACCTTGTGGGTGCTGGAGAGTTATTGGGATGAAAAACTTGATTTTGATCTGACCTAGACTGTTACATTTGGGGTGCCAGTAACTGTGAAAGAAATGTCTGAGGATCCATTGATTAGGTACTGCTGCAAATCATACAATCAATGACAGAGATGGGGAGGGGGAACCACAGTTATGTTCACAAGGCAGGCTTCAGTGTATACAAAAGTCAATAAGCCCCGAGCATCAGTTTCAGCAACCTAATATATATTTTGGTTACATAAGCAGTATGTAACTTGTTTCTCAATGTCTCATGGTGTCATGAGCTTCCACTTGCCTAATTCTAATTTCTTAGCCAATTCTAATTTTTAAGGAAGTCTTTTCTTTAATGAATTTTTGTCTCTCTTTTTCCATTTTGCTAATTCTGTTTTTAAGGTATTATTTTCTTTGGCATTTTTTGTACCTCTACCAAGCTGTTGACTGTCTTTTCATAATTTTCCAGCATCACTATCATTTATTTTCCTTATTTTTCCTCTACTTCTATTATTTGATTTAAGAAATCCTTTTTGAGTTCTTCAAGGAAGTCTTTTTTGGGAGTGTGTGACAATTCACATTTTTCTTTGAGGCTTTGCATGTAGATTTTTGATTGTCCTCTGAGTTTGTGTCTTGATCTTCCTTGTCACTATAGTAATTTTCTATGGTCAGGTTCTTTTGTTGTTGTTTGCTCCTTTTCCCAGCCTATTTCTTGACTTATAACTTTATGTTAAAGTTGGGCTTTACTCCTGGATGGAGGTGGCATTGTCCCAAGCTTCAGGTTTTTTTGTACTGCTATTTTTCAGAGCTAGCTCTAAGGATCTGTAGGTTTTCGGTTCCTCCAAAGCAGTATGATCTGAGGAGAGTTGTGGTCACTGCTCTCCTGGCCTATGCTCTGTTCTGTGAGGGACCACAAGCATTCTTCTTCATCAGGAAACTATGACCAGGGCCCCTGCACCCCTGAGGCCAGAAGCGCTAATCATCCAGTGCTCCTCCTAACCCTGGGACTGTGACCTAGAACTGCATTTGGGCAATATGACAGTGCCAGCAAAGGGTCCCCTGTAATCTCCTTCTGACCAGTTGTCCCATCCCCTTATTGTCTGTGAGTTGAAATTTCCCAAAGCTGTGGCTGCTGCTACTGAACTGCCTCCAAGGTCTGCTGCTGCCAGCCTGGCGTGGCCTGCCCTTCATGGTCTGTGCTGGGTTCCAGGTTTATCCACTGAGACAGACCTTTCCTGCTGACCTCCTAAGTTGCCCTGAGCTGGAAAATTCTTTCATCTTGACCTTTTTTTTGGTTCTGCTGCTCCGGAATTTGATTTGAAGTGCTACTTTAAAGTTATTTGAAGGAGAATTTGAGAAAGCTCATGTTAGTCCGTGCCTTTACTCTGCTGTCTTGGCTGTGCTCTAGACAATTTCAAAAGCATTTAAATATTTACAAAATTTTCATTGTGCTGATCATCCTATTCCTTTCCCATCTATTCAGCCATCTGTCCTATTGCTCCCCTGTTGTTCTGTCCTATTGCATCAAACTAGTCTAAGAAAACAGAAGTATAGTAATTCTCTAAATTTTTTCATAGACATAAAAAATGCCAAAAGGTAATGGAGTATAATTATTAATTTTTTCCTAGGTCCTTTTTTGTAAACTAGTAACATTTTTGGAGGTCAGTGATAAAATCTAAGGTCTGAGCCTTGGGTGTGTTGACTGACAACAAGAAGGAATAGCATATTTAACTTTTCACTGAAGTTTAAAGTAAGGTAACTCCTGTCTCAAGTTCATCTTCATTATAGTGTTGAAAACATAGGTGAAATGTCATTGAAAAGGTTGGCAAAAAACATTGGAGTCATAAAATACTAGATTCATAACCTGATTTGGAATATGTGGCATCATGAACAATGACTCAATAAGTATTCATTAAGATCCTACACTGTGCCAGGTTCTGTGCTAGGCTTTGGTGATACAAAGACAAAAATGAAAATGTTCACACCCTCCAGTGACTCCCTTCTCTGAGCTTTGAGTAAAGTAATGTAGGCCTTTTGTAAAGTAGGGAGGATATTATGTGACAGGCTTTCAGCTCAATATAGGGGAAAACTTCCTACAATCAGAGCTGTTCAGAAGTGCTTAGAGAATTAAGCCATGCTTGGCGACAGTAGATTCTCCATCCTGGAAGACCTTCCAGCAGGAGCTGGTTGACCATTAGATCCTTTCTGAGATTCTTTCTCATACTGTGATTCTGTGATACTGGGATACCACATGAAGCTGCTAAGAGGAAAGCCTCTGTGAATTTTAAATTGCTATGGACATGTGAGTTGGTGTTATTTTCAGTTTTACTTGGTAGGTTTCAAATGGCATAAATCAACATGCAGGTCATCAGCAAGCGCTTATTAAGCTCTTACCAAGCATGGTGCTATGTGCTAGGATTCAAAGAAAGGGGAAAAAATAACCCTGGTTCTCAAGGAGCTCACAATCTAATGGGGGTAGAAAGTATGCAAGTGATCATGTGCAAACAAAATATTTCCAGGAGAAGTTGATAGGAATTTAAATTGATTTTTTTTTGTACTTTCAGGTTTCCCTATCCTCCTTATTCAGGAGAACTGGAAATAGAATGTTATTCCACAATTATAAGGAGTAATTGTAATACCACTCCTTTGGATACCCAAATATTTTCATCATATTTATATTTGTTGAGATCTGGTAACTTCTCTGGGTGGCTTTGCAGAGATGTAGTAAAAAATGTAGATTTAGGGGAAGGTCACCTTATTTTTCAGCTGGTAGAGACCTGCTACTCACATCTTTAATCATAAAGAGTTTTCAAACCCTCTCTAGAGGATTCTGGGTTCTAAGAATAGTAGCTAGCCATAATGAGAGGCAGCATCATGGCTTAATAGAAGGTGGGCCCTGGAATGAGAGAAATCCAGAATCAAGTCCTATCTTTGACA
The DNA here is from genome assembly GCF_003287225.1 of Phascolarctos cinereus. Taxonomy (NCBI): domain Eukaryota; kingdom Metazoa; phylum Chordata; class Mammalia; order Diprotodontia; family Phascolarctidae; genus Phascolarctos; species Phascolarctos cinereus. The sequence continues at coordinate 285,010,671 of NW_027555847.1, read as the reverse complement.
CATATTGACTGTGTGACCCTGGGTAAGTCACTAATTACTAAAGGACCTAGACAACTCTAAGAATATAAGCTGCAGACCAGTTCTAATCTGCATTCTTCATCAAAGAGAATTCCCTACAATAATGAAATCAAAGATCTGTACCAATGCCTCACTCTCCAAAAAAAAATGTAGTCATGTTCGATTATGACTTGAGCCAATGATACCCAAATATTTTGAATTAATAATATATTAAATATTTCTTAGTAAAACATGTAGTTCTGATCACATTTTGTTGTTGTTGTTGAATTCAGTCGTCTGACCCCTCATGACCTCATTTGGGTTTTTCTTGGCAAAGATACTAGAGTGGTTTGCCATTTCTCTCTCTAGGGGGTCCATATTGTCAGGCAATCAGAAATTAAGTGACTTGCCCAGGGAAACACACCTAGGAAGTGTCTGAGACTGGATTTGAACTCAGGTCTTCCTGACTTGAGGACCAGTGCTGTATCCAGTGAGCCATCTGCTGCCTCATCACATAACATCACCCTCAAGAGAGAGAGCACATTGGAACTTTATCTAGGTGAGGGAATCTTCCATCATGAATTTGGCTATCATTACTGTGGATGTGTATTTATTTCCTGTCTAAAGTCTGGGCATACTGGCTTTGAAACCTCAGTGCAGTAGATCATAATGGGGTAGGAGTAAGACAGCCTTTTTTTCTTTGATATCTTCATTGAAACACACATAGTAAAACCCTCTTGAATCCAAAAGGAAGATTCTTGCACAAATGAGTGAGGTATTGCTGTTCATTTCCTCCAGTCTTTAGCCTTTCTTGTTCATTTATTTGCTTCTGTCCTATGTTTTGGATACAACAAGGCATACATTAGCCAGATTCAGTATTGTAATGAAATTTCTTCCCAGCATTTACTTTATATTTTGTAAGGTAAGAACAGACCTCCTTTTTGGCAGTGTTAGAAATGCCATGAGTTAGAAGGAAGGAAGGAGAAAGAGTTTGGAATAATATATATGTGCTAATTGGGAGACAGTAAGTCTAGTTGGACTTCCACTCTGTATTCTTCATAGAGCCTGTGTTGTAAAGTCACATTTTCACCTTGAGCTCTGGAAGGATATTCATCTTTAAATAAATCCATTTATGATACATACACAACAAGCTATTAACATCTTTAGCCCCTGGAAAAGCCCAGCTCCTTAACTCTTAGAGAGGAAACATTCATTCCAGCAACAATTGGTGCTCATAAAATAAAATGCCAAAAAGCCAGTGCAGGCTTGAATGCCTGGGGATTAAATGGGCAATCACATGAGCCTCTATTAATCTTGGACTCTCAGAGCTGGAGAAATCAACTACCCCATTTTCTATATATAACATTTGATTTATCTTCATAGAGTTGTCCCTAAACTTGTGAAGTTTGTCATTTTTAAAATGGTGAATCAATCTATTCTTTGTCTCCCTTCCCCCCATCCCTTCTTTGACATCTTTCCTTATGATCACTCTTCTAATTCTCTTCTCTTCTGTCAATGGCCGCTCTCCTGAAATGGTACGATATAGCCTCATGTGCATTTTAGTGTGTTGTTCTAATTGCAAGTCTTTTAAAAAAATGTTGTGTAAAGAAAGGATTTGTCTCCAGTTAGAGCACTGTAAGCTATGGTTGAATAGGCAAAAAGGAAAACAGGCAGGGGAAACCTTTTATGCATATAACGAGGCTAGATCAGTCTACTCCCTAATCTATTCCCAGAGTCCAATGAGGCAAACTGTGACCTTTTCTGTGTTCTACCCTGCTACAACCTGACCTTGGAGACAGAGAATCTCAGTTCAAATTCTGGCTCTGCTACTTGGGATTTATAATTTCATAGAAGTAGAAGGGACCTTGGAAGACACTTAATCTAATCCAACCCATGATTTTGTAAATGAGCAAACTGATGCCCAGAGAGGAAAAGTGACATGCTTAAAGCCTACAGGAAAAAAACACTCAGAATTCTCTATACCAACAAATTACCCATACCATAAATATATATATAAAGTAACATACTATACACATCAGCTATTATTATTTTCATAGTGTTTTATGTTTTGCAAGGCATTTCTCTCATAACAACCGTGTGATGTAGGCAATGCAAGTATTGTTATTCCCCATTTACAGACACAGAAACAGGTTTAAAGAGGTTAAGTGAATTATTAGGTGCCATAGAGCTAGTGATGGAAATGGAACTTGAACTCAGAGTTCTCTTTCTTCTAAGTCTAGTACTCTTTCCACTATAATATGTTACTCTTTTAAAAAGTGACTAGATTATTTCTTCACAAGAACCACAATGTCACATAGGCAGTATAGGGGATAGCCTATGTGTTATGATTTGAAGGTTGTAAGGAAAATTTATTTATTCAGAAGTAAAATATAATTTTACTCATAGATCTGTCATAGAAGCCTGATGTTCTACCATCCATTCCTTTGGAGTAAGGTATTTTCCTCTCTTCTTTCTCACACTTAAAATATATCCTTTCTGTATCCTAAAAGTAACATTAACTATTAGCTAATATTATTTGTAAACATGCCTTAATAGTAATTAATTTATCAGCTACTTTCCAAATCTGAGATTAGTGTTAATAAAGAGATAGCATGGTATAGTGGGAAACAGCAGTGAATTTAGAGTTAATGGGTTTATATACCTCAGTTTTGCTAGTATTACTTGGGTGAACTTGAATTAATTAGTTCATGTCTCTAGGCCTCAAGTTCCTCATTTTCTAAATGAGGGCGCTGGGCTAGATGACCTCTAAAGTACCTTGCACTTTTAAGTCCTATGAGCTTTAGGACCCCAGACTTCAGAGACATTAGAGAAAGATGGCAATGTTAAGAATCTATGTTTATTTTGTTTATTTGTAAAACTTGTATTGTGAAAAGAGATGAGGACCTGAAACAAAGATCATAATGATTGTAGTTACAAATGATCTGTGAGGTTAATGAAGACTCCCAGTTAATGAAGCCCCAATTTGGTTAACATCAGGAGAATTTATTATGATAAATATAAATCTGAAAATTTCAGAGTTATTCATGTATTATCAAGATAAAATTTATTATTTTGCTCTGCATTGCATTTTATTTCTGCTTGTTCAGTTGGAAGATCTTAACCTGGGGCTTTCAAACCCATGTGGATTTATGCTAATACAATTTTTTAAAAAAGCTGAATTTTGTATAATTGCCATATCTTCTCACCAGCATGTTGATACTCACATATACTTGCTGATGTGTATTATGAAGAACAAGAATATTATAAACACAGAGGTAGCAAACCATAGATTAGCAATAATGACAACTTAAAAGCATTCTGTCTTTGTCATGATGTCCTAAGGTCATATTTCTCAAAATACAGCCAAGAATGACGGATAGGTAGGGAAAAAAGGAAAGTTAATCATTTCAGTCTCTTATAAAAGAAAGGAAGAAGGGAGGAAGGAAGGAAGGAAGGAAGGAAGGAAGGAAGGAAAGAAGGAAGGAAGGAAGGAAGGAAGGAAGGGAGAAAGGGAAGAAGGGAGAAAAGAAAAGATAAGGCAGAATATTGTGTATAATTTTGCTGTCTATATTCACTGAGATGGAACAGAATCCAAGTTATAAAGAAATATCCTCTATGTTTGTAGATAACTTGAAGCTTCACAACATTGCAGAACCTCTTGGAAAAGATCCAAAAAATGTTTGGCTGATCATCTACAAAGAAACTATCAAGTGGGCAAAGAATGTCCATTTTCCAGACTTTGAAAAGTTGTTCAGTAATAATGTACTTATGTATACGTTCGTGAGTAGATATATCTGGAACATGGTATAAATGAAATATTTGGTGGGTCCAGAATTAATTAAGAGGACAGTGCTAGATTGCCTTTAGGAAACTGCAAATCTCTTTTAATAACCCACAAGCTTCTAGAAACAAAGGGCCATTTTTTTAAATATTGAAATTTGCAAATTTCCGTCATTCTTGGCTGTATTTTGAGAAATATGACCTTAGGACATCATGACAAAGACAGAATGCTTTTAAGTTGTCATTATTGCTAATCTATGGTTTGCTACCTCTGTGTTTATAATATTCTTGTTCTTCATAATACACATCAGCAAGTATTTGCTGTATATTTTTAATGCTAATATTTTGCTTGTACTATATAGCTCCACAACATGGAACACAGCAGTCTCCAAAAAGTTAAAAATAAATGCCATGTAGAACATAATGGAGAGATGTGTGATAAGTGTGAACTGGCTGTGATATTTAACAAGAAGGAACTTTGAAGAACAGGAATAAAGGAAGTGCTCAGGAAATGATGATATAATGTCATCAGCATGCTAGAAAAAGAAGATGGAGTGGTCACATGAAAATGATAAAGAGTAGCCCATGACAGCATAAATGCTCTAGTAGTATTCATATAATGTCATGAAAAAGCAAAGAAAGCCTCCAGCACATTAGGTAGACCAGGGCTTCTTAAACTTTTTCCGCTTGCAATCCCTGACCCCATATGGGGTCACAACCCACAGTTTGAAAAGTGCTGGGGTAGGCCACTTATAGGGAACTTATGAGAGGACATGGGCAAGAGTTACACCAAGGACAGGTATGGCTAGATTGTGATCTCTGTTGTCAGAGGCAACATTCAACATGATGAGATACATTTAAGAGTTTGAGTATTTAATTTTTGCTCTTTTTCTTCTCTTCAGTAATTTTTAGTAATGTCTGACTCTTCTTGACCCCATTTGGGGTTTTATTGGCAAGGATACTAGAGTGATTTGCCATTTCCTTCTGTAGTTCATTTTAAAGATGAGGCAACTGAGGCAAACAGAGTTAAGTGATTTGCCCAGGGTCACACAGCTAGTAAATGTCTGTGGCCACATTTGAACTAAGGAAGATGAGTCCTCCTGACTATAGGCCTGGCACTTTATCCACAGTGCCACCTAGTTTATTAACTTATTCTTAAGTGTTTATTAATTACTTATTATGTGCCCTCAGGCACAGTGCTAAGTATTGCAGATACAAAGAATGACTAAAGTATTTCTTGCTTGGTAGAAACTTACATTCTAATGAAGGAGACAACATATAAATAATTGTTTATAAGATATATATGTATTCATATATAGATATGAAGTAAATGGAAATAACATATACTTGAATTCTTTTCTCTAGGAACGTTAGTACCAACATGTTATTGGTGATTTGGAGGAGAAGATAGGATTTTAAATTTAGCAGTAGAAATTCAGAGAAATGTTTCATTAAGATCGTTATTTTGTTAAAATAATTCCTCTAACATTTCCACTAAGTTAGAGGAGCATAACCGATTGACTTCAGAGGTGAAGCTGAGAAAAATGGTTGGAAATTACAGGTCAAAATACGGAAGGATGTATTAGGAAAAGCTTTGTAATAATGTGAACTAATAAAAAATGGAATTGACCTGATCATATAGTGAGTTTCTTATTGTTGGAAATTCTGAAGCAGAGAATTAAAAAAGGTTGAAGTGTGTTGTAGGAGGGATTTATCTGCTCGAAAGAGGAATCAAACTACATGTCCTCTGAGGCCTCTTCCATCTCTAGGTTATTGTGAGAAGTAGTGTGATATAGTAGGAAAAGTACTGGACTTAAAATCAGAAGAGCTGGGTTTTGAACCCAACTGTGACACTTAACTCTTGCTATGTGATTGTGATAAAACCACTTAGTCTATCTGTTCTTCAGTTTTCTCACCTGTAAGAGGAGTATCATATTTATACTATGTAATTCACAGGATTATTGTGAAGAAAATGTTTTTTGTATTTCGAAGTACCCTATAGATATAAGCTGTTGTTTATCTTTGCTATCTAATCTTAAATTCTGAAAATGTTTTAATATCAGATCATTGCTGTTTCATCTTTGTGGAGATCAATGCCTTTCATTTTTTCCTTCATCATTTGCTCCATCAGGGGCTTACTATATTTTTCTTTGAGGTTGCACTTACCTTAATCACCAGGTTGATAAATCAAAGAAAAACAGAAAAATACTCCAAGCTCTAAAACTGTATGATGATTATTTCTTTGATATTGGCTCTTGGTCCTATATTTTTCTAAGGAAAATAAAAACTCAAGTGGAAAATTAAAGGGTTTTTTTTGTTGTTGTTGCAATGATATTCAAAGTTGAATGAAAAACTCTGTCTTGTGGGTGATAAAAGAGTAGCTCTGTGTTTCCACTATTGAATGTTGGTCTATCCTTTTTAGTCATTCCTCTTAAAAATTCAAGAATGTGTTCCTAACTGCAAATAACAAAGAGCAAGGAAATACATTTTCAAAGTTTTAAATGTTCATAGCCATCATTGAGTACTGGCAGTACTCTGCCATGTCTGAGAGCTCTTTTTGATTTTTAAATAAAGGCAGATTTTGTTCTTACTGTCTTACTGTCAAGGTAGCTTGAGAAAGCCTACCCTTTATATTCTTCCAGACACCACTTATGGTGACATTAAGGGGCCAGTGGTAAAAAATGACTTCAGAAATAAATCTATGAACTTTGATGATTTGCTTGTTAGCTATCAGGTAGGGAATTATTACAAGGCTTTCTTTGGAATTTTTCTATCAGAGCTCATTGGTAGATTTCTCTCTCTTCAAATGACCACCCAAACATCAATTCTAAAACCTGATTGACATAAGATCATAAGATTTAGAGCTGAATGGAACCTTAGAGGTCATGGAGTGCACCCCTTTCATTTCACAAATGAGGAAACTAAGATTGTTACATGACTTGCCCAAAGTCTGTGACAGAGATGGAATTCAGACCCAAGTCTTCTTACTGTAGATCCAGTTTCATTGGTATACCTTTTCTGCATTCCATCACTGAAAGTTAAATGAAAAGTAAGAGTCCAACCAAAATATCATCTTCTGTTGGAAGGTGAAAGCCATTTTTTGCACACATGCATTCAGAAGATCTAGGTTATAATTGCAGCTCTGCCACATATTAGCTGTGTCATCTTAGGCAATTCCCTTCTCTACTCTGGGTCTCAGCTTTCTCGTCTGTGGAATGAGGGAATTGGATTAGATGAAAAATTCTAAATGTGGAGCAAACAAAATTCTAAGAGGGCCAGAGGATAGATTTCTGAAGCAGGGGTCAGTAAATTTGGATGGGAAAATTTTATGATAACTAAAAAAAAAACTGATAAAATTTTGATGACTTCAATATAAATAATTTCCTTTATAATCTTATGCATTTTTATGCACTTAAAAACATTATTCTGAGAAAGGATTCATAGACTGATAAGAGATCCATGACACAAAAAAGATTAAGAAATTCTGAACTTTAGGGTCTCTTTCAGCTCTAGATTTATGATCCTATGAAGTCTTAAGCACAATAGAATACCTGATGCTCTTCTGTAGTCCTGAGAGGACAAACTTATGGAATGGACTCTTTTCAAAGTTTTGACACAGCCGTGATATTTTCCTTAGGAATGCTTTTCATCAGAAATCTTTTCTATTTCATTAAATGTTCATTCCCCTTGGTTCCCCCATAGTATTTCTGGGTAAGTTATACTTGGGTATGTTGGATAAGTTTTCTTGGTTGTAATCCTGTATCCTTTGCTTTATGTAATATTATGTTTCAGACTCTCTACTCCTTTACAGGAGTGGCTGCTAAACTATGTCTGATCCTGACTATGGCTGCTTGATATCTGAATTCTTGCTTTCCAGGTGCTTGAAGTATTTTTTTTTTAGTTTGACTAGAAGTTCTGGATTTGGGCTGTAATTGTTTTGAGGTTTCTTTTAGGAGATGACCAGTGCACTCCTTCTTTACCCTATGTTTCTAAGGAATCTGGACAGTTTTATTTTTTCTTTTCTTTTCTTTTCTTTCTTTTCTTTTCCTTCCTTCTTTCCTTCCTTTCTTTCTTTTCTTTCTTTCTTTCTTTCTTTCTTTCTTGTCATGGCTTTCAGCAATTCTTAAATTTTTTCTCCTTGACCTGTTTTCCAGGTCAATTATTTTTGGTATTGAGATATTTTACATTTTCTTCAACTTTTTTAGACCTTTTGATTTTGTGTTAACATTTCTGAATGTCTCATGGAGTCATTGGCTTAAACTTGGTCCATTCCAATTTTCTAGGAATTTGTTTCTTGAGCACACTTTTGTGACTCTTTTGACAAACTATTAATTCTTTTCCCAATTCTTCCTTCCATAACTCTCATTTTTTCCATTTTTTTCCTCTAATGCTTTCATTTTATTTATAAAAAACATTTTAAACTCTTGCTTCATCTCTTGCAGGAATTCTAGTTGAATATGTGACCAAGCTTTGTTTTTCTTTGAGGCTTTGCTTGTAGTTGCTTTTGAGTATTTTTTTTTCTTTTGGGTTTGTCCCTGTCTCTGTTTTATGTTAGGATTCTTTTTTTTTTTTGCTTGCTCATTCTTCTAGCCTACTTCCTGACTTCAGACTTGATACTAGGGCTAGTCTTCTAGAGGGAAGGTCTGGGCTGATCCTGTTGTTGCTTTCTAGAGGTATTGAGTGTTGTATCATCCTAGGATTTCAGGGACATCTCAGGCTTAGAACCTGAAAGCTTCCAGTATCCCAAAGTGGTCTGAATCAGGGAAAAGTTTAATTGCTTTCCCCCTGGTTTGAGCTCAGCCAGATCCTGACCTGAGTTTGGGTGTGAACAATAGTAAATGGCTGCTAGACTCAGCCACTATCATTCAGCTGCAAGACTCAACTGGTGCAGAATAATAGAACTGTAGCCCACTTTTGGTCTGTGGTTTCTGTCCTTCTGTCTTGTTCATGTTTCAGACTAGGCTAGAAGCTGAAACTGAGACTGTGCTCTACTCTTGGGACCTGAGAAACCAACCGCTACTTGCTTCAGAACTTGTTTCTTGATAGATTCACAGCCCACTGGATACTCCTTACCGTGGAACCGCTCCCATAGGTGCAGTTCCCTTCCTCAGTTGGCCAGGGATCTGTGACTTAGAACTGGATAGTGGGTGACAAAGCTGCCAGTTGGCACCACTTCCTGCATCCTGTGCTCAGCGGTGCAGTGTGTGATGGGTCCTCTGCTTGCCCCAGTTCATACTCTCTCCCTGGACTCTAGCCCCAGGTCTGCAGCCCAGTCCCTAGTGTATGCAGACTCCCTTAGTCTGTCTTCCTATGCTGAGCTGGACTGGAAAAATTACAGCGACTTTTCCTTGGATTTGGTCATCAGGAGTCACTCTTGTTTTTTCAAAATCTATTTGGATAAGAATTTTTTTTTTCTTTGAGGTGGGGAGTTTGGGGAAAATCTGCTGTCTTCTGGAATAGATCCTTGTTCCATAGCACTTAACCTATTTGAGCCTTCTGGAACCCTGACCTGGCTGTGAGGAATAGAAAAAAGGAAAGTGACAAAAAATTTATAGCACAGCTTTCATGTCTCAAATTCAAGATTTGTCTTCAGACCAATAATTTTACCATTATTGTTTTTTTCTCCATTGTTTGAACTACCTTCTTTCTTGCCCATATTATATAGTTCTCGAATAGAACTTATTATGCATTCCTCACTTTTTTTTTGATTCACCTTGCCTTTAGAGGCAGCTGGTATGGCAGTAGATAGAGTACCAGGCCCAGAGCCAGGAAGACCTGAGTTCAGAATATGGCCTTAGACACTTGCTTGCTGTTTGACACTGAGTAAGTCCCTTAACTTCTGTTTAAGTCACTTAATCTTCTGTTTGGAGAAACTTCAGTTTCTGCAAATATAAAATGGGGATAATAATAGCACCTACCTCTCACTGTTGTATTTAATGATATATTTGCAAAAAGCACTTAGCACAGCACGAGCACCTAGTAAGCACTATAGAAATGCTTATTTTCTTCACTCATTCACCATATAAGCTCTTAAAGGACTGTACAAATTCTTAAGCTCCTCACATATCTTCTAGAATGCCTAACATAGTACATTTTTTCAGAGTAGAAACTCATTGATAGTGATTGAAGGATTATTTTTGGAAAGTAAGGGAGCAGAGAAACTAAATAAATGGAGTTCTGTAAGTGTTTCATAAAAGGGAGGTAAGGAAAATCAGAGAGTAACCACAAAATTCTACCCATAGATCTGATTAAAAGAAACCATGTTTGAGACTGGCTTCATGGCAAAATTAGTGAAGCAGCCTCCAAAGTTTACAGATAATTAGAATTATATAGATTCATCTCTTCTTTTATTTCTGTTAATTTGAAAAGGCACCAAGCACTTCAATTTAAGATCAAGTAACTTGAATAAGATCTTTTTTTAAATCAATTTCTTGTCTGCTCTTAAGAATCCTCTACCATCATCCCTTCATACTATGCCATTTAGATAACATCCATAGACTATATTATCTTTTCCTTTCTTCTTAGAGAGATTAGTCAAAGCTATATATATATAAACATTTTATGAATGTTTATGAATATTTTAAGGTGAAAATGACCAATGAATTTGATCTGGCATTCCTTCAAATAAATTGGCAATACACAACAACTCTAGGATCATGAGCTTGAATTAGGAAATCTCTTATAATACTATATGCCTTATCATTACCATAATTTAGTGTTTTTGACATATATTAGATATTGTCTTGAGTATGTAGATCATATGAATGTCCTACAGAGATGTGTACTTTGTTATTAGATACTATCTTAATAGTCATACCACTTTGCCTCTGCTGCTTTGCCTGGTTTCAATTCCAGGGAACAAGATGCTTCTTCTATTTCTAAACTCACCACTATGTTGCTTACTTAAGCCTTGATTAACAATCACCTGCCTCAGTCTTCTCTCCCCTCTGATGAGAGGGCTGGTGGGTGGAGTACCAAACTCCTCCCAATGTCTGCCTTTATAGTGGGCAGAAACTGGACTTTCAATTCACTCCACTTTGCATGTGGTGCTCTTCCTGGTTTCATCTTCATGGAACAAGATGCTTCTGCTCTGGGTGCTGTCTGGTGCCCCCCTCCCTGTCCCTTTTCCACTTTCCTTCCTCCTTTTAAATGTTCTCTCTCTCTTTAGATTGTAAGCTTCTTGAGGATATGGACTGTTTCTTTCTATTAATTGTATCCCAGTGCTTAACACAGTGTCTATTGGATTGGATTGGACCTTGGATGGGATTGAGATGATCTTGGGTTCTAGTTGTTAAAAAGCACTGGACACAAAAAGAAAAAGAAAATGTAAAGAAGAAACAGAATTGACCATCTCTAAGCTATATGAGTAACTGACTTTGCTTTAAAACTGGAGGCTAGAGTTCAGTAGAGGGGTTAAAATACTGCTGTTAATTCACGAGGTAATGGAAAAGACAAAGGGAAGGGAAATCACAGGGACTTCTAGACCTAGCTATGATGTCTCCCACTGTTGCCTGCTTCACTGTTGCCTTTGATCCTTTAATACGGTAAAAAGTTTCTATGACGGGCATTTCTTTTAACTTTTATTTATTTTGTCTTTTAGGTAGACAAAAAAATAATTCGAACTGAAATAGGAGTCCTTCTTCGCCTTTCACATCCAAATATCGTAAGTGATTTTCCACCCTTGTAACTTGAATTATTTCCAGAGCCTCAGTATAGATTTGTCCTGTACTTTCTGTTAATGAAGTGGACACGAATATATTTGTGGGAGGCCTAGTCCACCTATTTTCTTTCTTTTGACCACATTTATAACTGATACAAAATCGATGGCTGAAACAGACTTATAGTAATTCATGGTGGTAAATATGACTCGAACTAGCAGATCAGCTACAGAAGTTCATTCATTTCAAGCACAAATTTCGTGCCTTAAATTGATTGTCCAAGATGTATAACACGTTGCCATCTAATCATTGAGCATTTAGTGAGTGTGTTGTTTTCTTCTTCTAGGAACCACTCCATTTCTCTAGATCCATAGATCCTGAAACCCTGAACAGACACCCTCATCTCTAGTGAGGTGGGAGAGTCCCAGTATCTCCTGACATTAAAAAGTCTCAGAATTGTGTTAAATTATGTCCATTCAAAGCCACTGACTTAGACAGTTTGGTCAAAAGCTTTTTTGGAAGCCTATCTTCATGAGGCCAAAAAGAATTTGTGTCATCAATATGCTGAAAATATTGCCATAAGGATTTCTTCTTCCCATGCACTGAGAAAGCTGTGGAGCCTGGAATACCTGTGTGGAATACTTAAGACTAATGGCTAAATGCTTAAAGGCTAGTCATTGTTCTGAGCTAGTCATTTACAAAGAGCTATCCATCCATTAATTTCTGGATATAAGCCAGGAAACTGGAGGGGGAAATATTCTTTTAAACTGATTCGATTATCTTAAAATAGGTCAATTTTCATTTTTTTTTAACAAACATTCTAGTTTGTCTCCAATTGTATGACCACTGATTTTTTCATTTTCAGTACATTTTCAGACCACCATGTGAGCAGAGATGTTGTTTAGTGTTTTCCCTTCTACTGCCATTCCCCATTCACTCCAGGCTCTCTGATTTCAAAGTAGACTTTTGATTCCCTAAAACTAACATGGCTTAATATAGTTCAGAAATATCTTTCTAGAATAGTTCTGAAACTGGATCATTTGTTTAAATAAAGAGGGAATCTGAGATCTGTGATCTTCAATATGCCAGGTAAAAGCTTCCCTATGAAGATAAGAGGAAGTAAGGTAATAAGCAATTATTAAGCACATACTATGTGCTAGGCTAACTGCTTCTCAAATATTATCTTATTTAATTCTCACAACAACTCTGTGAGGTATGTGTTATTATCTGCATTTTACAGATGAAGAAACTGAGGCAGTTAGAGGTTAAGTGACCTCCCCAAGGTCACACAAGTAGTATGCATCTAAGGTCAGACTTGAATTCCAGACCCAGTAGCAATATTTACTCTACCACCTTCCTGCCTCTGATAAAAGTCAAACTGGCTTGACTCTGTTTTGACCAACTTTATTGCAAGGGAGTGGCAAATGAATTCTTTGCAATAAAACTAAAAACCTCTGTTAACTTGTCATTTACTACTATTTTAGTGTTGATGGAATGTTTCTTTAGTTTCAGTTAATTCCTCAGGATGTAGTATTAGGAAAGGTGAAAATAATGAACTTGTGACTTTTTCATGCTTCTCTGCAGATAAAACTAAAAGAGATATTTGAAACACAAGCAGAAATCAGCCTGGTTCTGGAATTGGTCACAGGAGGGGAACTGTTTGATAGGTGAGTGGTCTATGGAAGTCAATTCTCAGAAAATTTTATATTTTGGACCACAAAAAAGCATCCAGGGAGAATTTCTTATGCCCATCCCTCCATCCCTCCATCCATCCCTCCATCCATGCATCCATGCATCCATCCATTCATCCATCCGTCCAATATTTATTAAACATTAACTATGTACTGAAAAGTCTAATAGAGGGATAAGGCACAAACACAGTAGTGAGTCACAATAATATATAATCAGCTTATTAGAGAAGTGCAGAACAAAGATTTATGTGAGGTTTGTATGGGAAGATTGTAGTAGTAAGAAAAATATAGACTGTTTAGTTAATTTGCATATCATTTATTTGGAAATCCCTCTAAGGAAAATTTTTTTTAAGAAGATATTTCTAATGAAATAAATTCTCAACAGGGAAAAGAATACCACTGAATAATTGTCAGTTGATAAGACTCCTAGGAGAATGATTTAGTAGACCAAAATCTACAGAGCTTGGGCAATTAAAGAGAACGTTACAACATCTAATTATACTGGCAGATTATAACCAGCTTTATAGTTATGTACAAATGTTATTGCAGTTCAGAGGAGAAAACATAAGGTTAATTGTATCTTATGAGAAAAATGTTATATAAGGAGAACAACTAGTATTTACCAGTATTCTATGTTTATTACAACTCTAATGCTGGAAATTCTGCTACACATGGCACTTCTTTAAATCATTCAGTTAAGACCCGATTTTTCTGTGCAGCAGTTTTCTCAGAGCCCTGATCTCGGGGGGCTTCAAGTTGCCCATCACAGTATATTATATAAATGACTAACTTTGTAAAGTTATGCTTTTTTTCCCCCAGGGAAGCTGAGGGTTGAGAGTGGATATTGTCCCACAGAAATGTAAACCTAACTTAGTTTACTGAAATCATGAATCTTGCCAGCAGAACTTTAACTCTGCCACTATATGAGAAAACAGCGTTACACATTGATTAAACATATTTTCTGACTATCATTTTTTAGTTAATCCATAAAATTATCTCTAGCTTTTCCTATGCCTCCTATATAGTATTTTAAACACGTGAACCAAGTGAGCCCTTATAACATAGATATGTGTAATAGATAGATACATAGTCCTTTGTTTCACTTGTTCATTTTTATTAAAGCCTGTCCATATTCACATTTTCTCTTTTATAAAATGTATAACAATCCTGAGTATGTAGTAGATAGCCAAATGATTAATTTTAATTAATCTTTAATTTAAATTAATTAATCAATTGTATTAATTAAATGTATTGAAAGTCTATACATATTAAAGCATTGATATTGTTATTTTTATAACTTAGCATTTAATGCTTATGTTACCATATCTTGCTTTCACCTTGTTGAATTTTTCTAGTTATGTAGTCCATGTCTTTTAGACATCTTAGAATCCAGATCTGAGAGCAAGAAGATAGATTGTAAGCTTCTGGAAGTGTACTTACTGTACATAGTAAAATGCCCTTCATGTTATAGGCACTTAATAACTATTTGTTAATTTGAATTGAATAAACAGAATAGAAGTTTAGATAATATTCTATCTATAGCAATCATCTACTTCTTTACCTAGCTGTTGTGTAAGTTTATCTTTGCATCTATTACCTATTTCTCCATTATCTGGGTCTATAAGACTCTTTGCATATCAATGTCTGTCTGTTTCTCTCTCTATCTAATCACTCATATCTGTTTCTATGACTATCACCTATTCTTAGCTATAACAATATGGTAAAAAGAGGAAAACATATTGGAAATGGAGTCAGAGAGCTCAAATTTCAGCTTTGCTGCTTACTAACCTATGTGATCTTGGGTCACTCTGAGCCCCAATATCCTCATTTGTGAAATGAAGAGGTTGAACTAGATGATCTCTAAAGTGTCTTCCAGCATTAATGGAGCTATTTCTATAAACGTTTTCATCCATTTCTATAAACATTTTGATAGAAACAATATTTTTATTGACTGGCTAGAGATATCTTAAGACTCCACACTATTGTAAATAGATTAATTTTTCCTTAAAGACAAGTGAAACTATCCTTGAGATTTACTTGGCTCAGGGAACTAAGACCCAGTACTTGACATAGCTTGCTGGCCGTCTATGCATAGAAAAGTCATGAAGAACTCTAGCTGGCTCCTGAGAATTAGAACGAGTAAGATTGTCAATGTGACCACCATTGGATAACTAACCCTGGGAAGCTGTATCCCAGTTAAATCATCTATCCTTTCTTTCCCTGATCTGAATGTCATTCTGCTACTATAACTAAGTAAACCTCCTTTTTCTAACTGTTAGGTAAAATACTAAGTGTCTCATTTCATTCCAGTCTTGTACTTGAGCCACTGGACTCTCTCAGGCAGCTCTAACCTACCATAATATTTATACAATATACATCTGTCTGTGTGTTCAAGAACATGTTTGCTTTGATGTATGCTAAAGGACCACAGCTACCTGGTTGTACTAGGGCATGGTTTAAAGCTTCACATAAAAAAGGAAAATAAAAGGGTTTTTTGTTAAATACAATGTTTCCAAATATATCACTTTTCATATAGAATGACCCCTTAATATTTTAATGAAAGACATTTGAAGATTGGCAGACAGCCAATAAGCATTCAACAGAGCCTCTAAACTCAGTGGTTTTTATGGGTGGGATTTTTTTTTTCAAATGAAAAATTTGTCAGCAGTACCAATAGAATCATTGACACTGAAATAGACTTGGTTCCGCCATAAAAAACCTGAATTTCTCAGTTATTTTAAAATTTTTCTTCAGGCTGAAACTGTCCTTGGATTAGGATATAAGCTTGAAAATAAATTTTATCTAAATGAATTTTATCTAAAAACAATTTGAATTTAATTTTAAAAGGAATTAAGTTATGATTATTTGAATTTCCAGTCTATTAGAGTGATTATCTTCATTTTTATACTAACAATGATCCTGATCAATCCTTATTAAACATTTATGCATAATCAAGATGATGCAACCTAATATATGAATGAAAAAAATTGTTCAGAAATACTTTAAATGAAAACAAATTGCTGAAGAAGTCTAGGCAGATACCCAACTGAGTAGCATGCCAATATTAATTTCTGGTTGCCCACATTTTAGCAAATACACTCACCTAATTTGATTGTTTCTGTGAAAATATGACATTAGGAGAAAGAACCTTATAGGGGGAAGTTACTTTTATAACTTTTTAGTAGGGTTTATTGGGTTTAGTTATAACATAATAATATTAATGTGAAGTGATGTTGACTAGGGCCAAATTATATGGAATTTGACTGTAGACTGTTGTTTCAGTTAACATGGGAACTTTTGAGGGGTCCGCAGAGCACTGTGGTCCTCTCTCTTTCTATAGCAGGAAAGATAACCTGTCATAATGGATAGAGTGCTGGATTTGGAGTCAGGAAGGTCTGAGTTCAAATCTCACTTCTGACACCTACTAGCGTGTGTAACAATAAACAAGTCTCTGAACATATAAGCCTCAGTTTCTTAATCTGTAAAAACAGTGACAATAGCTGAGTGTATTGTTGAATGCCTGTAATCCCTGTTGCTGGAAAGGCTGATGGGTAGATTGCTCCAACACAGGAGTTCTAAGCTGTAGTGGGCTAAGATAATTGACTATCAGCACTTTCCCTGACATCAACATGGTAGGCCCCTGGGAGCAGGGGGCTAGCAGGAGCAAACTAAGAAAGAGCAAATTGTTCCAAGTCAGAAATGGAGCAGGTCAAAACTTCTGAGCTTATCAGAAATAGGACTGCACCCTTCAGAGGCCACTGCATTTCCAGCCTCAGTGAGATAGGGACACCCAGTCTCAAAAAAAAAAAAAAAGGAAAAGTGACATAAAATAACACCTGTAGCACTTACTTCAGAGAATTATTGTGAAGCTCAAATGAAATAATGTATATATGAAAGCATGTTGCAAATGTTAAAACACTAAATATATGTCAATGATTACCATATAGAAAGTGAGGGAATTGTTTCAGTTGCCAACTCTGCATGTGTTAAAAACATGCTGATATTCATGATCAAAGACTCATAGAATACTTTTTTATACATTGGATTTCTTCCAAAGAATGAAAATTTTCTAGAGATGAAAAACACTAAGAAGCAAGTCAAGAAGAAAAAGATGATGAGAAGAAACTTTTCTAACTGGAAGAACTGAAAAAAAAAAAAAGGAAGGGTTTGAAATGCTGACCAGCAAAAACTGTATGCTAACGATGAGACTTTTCATGAGGATAGAGCTGGACTTTCTAAGGAAGAAATATGATTTTATATACCATGGAAATAGAAGGTGGAGTCATTGCTGGTACCAACAGATTAAAAAAATATGTTGATGATTTTAAGAGGAAGAGGTACATGAAGTTGGTTGGTGACACCCTTCTTAGGCTGAGGATGTGGCCATCTCTAGGTGTCATGGTCAGACAGATGTGTGACTTTCCTGGACTGCATATCGCGAAGGTCATGCAAAAGCTGCCGAGTCACTAAAACTGTCAGCCAAAATTTTTGGCTGATTCATTTGGAATCTAATCTAAATAACAAAGGCAGAAGCAAATGCTAATGGGCTGTGTGACAGAATTAGGGTCCAAAAATATCTCAACAGGCTGGAATTAGAGTGCTAATACAATAGGATGGTATTCAATAAAGTTAAGTACAAGAGCCTACGCTTACGAAGTATAGGCTCGGGGACCCATTGCCTAACAGCCACTTGTATGAAAACAGGTGGAGGGGTTTTAGTTGACTGGAGTCATTGGTATGAGTTAGCTAACACATAGGCTGCGTAGAAGTGTAGCATCCAAAACAAAGAACATGATCTATTTATCCATTTCATTCTCTGCTGGTCAGATCCTATGCAGAATATTTTGAGAGGATAAGGAGGCATTGATAAACTAGAGCAGAGGTGTCAAACTCTCCTGGTGGAGTCATGCTGCCTGCAAAACTTGCATGCTGCTGAACCAGATTAAAATGTAATTGGGAAATGTTCAGCAAAAGAAATAAAAATACAACACAACATAGTAATGCTCATTTGTGGTTTTCTAAGTCAATATACCCCCAACAGGGATCTATTTCTATTTGAGTTTGATACCACCGAACCAGCAGACTTCCATGAGAGGATGAGCATAATGAAGAGGGATTAAAAATCATGCCATAAGAGTAGCAGTTAAACTAATTGAGCATATTTAGTTCAGATGATTCAATTAAACAAACATTAATTAAGTACCTACTTTATGCAGGGCACTATGCTAGATTTTGGGGATAATTCAAAGTTCAGATAAGACCAAGTTCTTGTCCTTATGGAACTTACAATCTAACAGTAGAATTTACAGTCTAAGAGTAGACTCATGATAGCTTTCTTTAAATATTTGAAGTTTTGTCATGTGGAAGAAAAATGTTAAACTTATTCTATGTGGCTCCACAGAACAGAACTAGGACCAATCGGTGGAATTTGTAAGGAAGCAGATTTTGTCTCAATACTCCCCCACTAACGTCTTACTCTGATGCCTTATAATGGCATGGAGATGATCCTAGGTTCTTGAAGGAAACAGCAGTAGACCACATGTCCTGGCAGGTTTTGCCAAGTTGGAAAGATTTCAAGTCAGGCACCTGTGATGGAATATATGTCTCCTTGTGTAGCTCAGCTAGATTTGGAGAGGCTTATCACCAGGCTGAAGGGTGGTGAATTTGTTTTTTTTAACCACAGCACCTCTTGAAGACCATCTACCAAGTCACAGAGGACTTGTTATCTGTATTAGTGGAGGGAATAACCACACCAATTAAATCATGGCTGTTTGACATATTGACAGGTAAGAAAGAACTTTCTAACATTAGAGCTGTCCAAACATCAATTAGGTTGTACCATAAGGCAATGAGTTCATTGTCACTGGAAGTGTGAAAGAAGAGGTTAGATGACATCTCATGGAGGATATTTTTTACAGTGAGTAGGGGCTTGCACTTGATAACTTCTAACTCTCACTTCTAATTACTTCCAATTCTTAAGCTGCTCTATAAATTTATAAAAATTCATGCAAAATCTGATTAGTGAGTTATTTCAGCCTAAATGTAAATGAAAAAAATTATAGTTCAATCATTAAGACTTTTTTGGACTCAAAATGTTGAATCTTATGTGTTCCTAAAATGAAGCAATTTTAAAAATCACGGACTTCTAGAAACAGGAGAGGCTTGGAAGACATTTATCAGCCCTCTACTCCATTTCTTTTTGACTGGTTTCATCTAATAATTTTAACATCACTAATTGAGTTTTTTTAAATTAAGCTACAAAGATTTTGCAAAAAAGTAAGTTTAAAAATGTTTTTTCAGAAACATTTTATCATCTTTAAAAATAGCACATACTTACCCTGGGGATGACATGTCTTGGGAAGTTGCCATTTATAACCATTTATATACCAACTCATAATAGCTAATATTTTACTTACAGTGTTACCTAAAAAATATTGAATGGCTAACAAAATTATTGCATTATGTATAATTAGTGGTAGCTTTAGAACAAGTGCAGTCAGTCTAGTATAGTAAAAGAAGGGGATTAGGCGAGGATTGGACTTGATCTTCCACACACACTTACATGAGTGACGGTTTGACTGCTGATCAGTAAAGCACCTTACCAGGCCCAAAGCCAGGGCTTCAGTCAGAGTGACCTGGGTGAGTTTTTGGTGAAGCTGGGGAAGGGAGGGAAGGGCAGAGACATAAGTACACAAAGATTCAAGGCTGGGGCAGCTCGGTGGCGCAGTGGATAGAGCACTGGCCCTGGATTCAGGAGGATGTGAGTTCAAATTCGGCCTCTGACACATAACACTTAACTAGCTGTGTGACCTTGGGTAGGTCACTTAACCCCATTGCCTAGCCACCCCCCCCCTCCAAAAAAAAAGAGTCAAGGCTAAAAGTCAGAAAGTGCTGTTCTGCATGTATGAGACAGGTGAAAATGTTCAAGGCAACATTAACATCCAAAACCCTAGCAGTGATTTCCCTAGATGAGTGCCCCATCGCTTCTGTTCTCTAGAGTAGGATTTCCCATTCCGTCTCTACCTCTTCCCAAATCCTGGCCCAAACTTTTTTGTCCACATTTGAAGATGTTGTCTTTGCTCACTTCCTAAGGCACTTTATATGATATCCAAGCTGTGCAACATGTCTGAAGGGAGGGTCCAGGGAAAGAAGTTCAGATTCCTTGAGCTCTCAGAAGTGTGATGTCTCTGAATGATCTGCCCATTCATCATTACATTAACTCACAATGGCAATTAACTTGATAACCCTCCTTTCTGACAAATCTTCATGTGTGAGCAGGTAGCATCTAGACTTAAGTAAGTGTTCTTTCTATAAACCGCATTGAACTGATAAGGCTTCGCTATTAGCAGAGCTGTTTCTATATAACTTGTGTTATATCTTGTAATTCACCAGGGTCTTGACACAATTTCTTTTTTGGTAAACCTAACTAGAAAAAAAATAATCACGAATTGATACAGACTGTTAATTATTCCCTGATGGAGGTGACTAAATTAAATCTCTCTAAAATACAGCTTCCCCGAAAGAAGCTTAAGAATCACTAATATGTGATTTGATTGATACCACTTCCCTCAGCCTTGTTTCCCCTCTGACTGGAGGAATAGAGAGTGGAGCGCCAAAATCTTTCCAAAGTCTTGCTTTGTTGAGGGACGAAATTGAACTTTCAGCTCACCCCACACTGCATCTGCTGCTCTGCCTGTATCTCCACTGAGCAAGATGTTCGAACTATGCTGGGTACCCTGTGATGTCGTCCCCCCTCCATTTTCCTGCTTCCTTTTGGGTACTCTCACCATTAGACTGTAAGCTCCTTGAGGGCAGGGGATGTCTTTCTTTTCCTCAGTTGTATTCTCAGTACTTAGCACAGTGCCTGGCACATAGCAGGTCATTAATAAATGTTTGCTGAATTGAATTGAATGCTGTATCAAGACTTGATGCACTAAAAACTGTGAAACCAGGAGCCTATTTTTTATTGCCTCAATTCTGTGTAAGCAGATTCGAACTTAAAGTGACAACTAATAACTCCCCCAAGTTCACTTCTGGGGGTTTCATATGGAAGGGGAAATGGAAAGGAATAAGCATATATATGTGTGTATGTGTGTGTGTGTGTGTGTGTGTATGTGTGTGTAGTGTCTTCTTTGTAACAAACACCCTGCTATGTGTTTTTACAACAACAAGTAACAAAATTTCTAACATTTCCATAAAACTTTAAAGTTCGCGAAGTGTATTACAAATATTATTTCTTTTGATCCCCCCATCAATTCTGGGAGGTAGGTGCTATTATTATCCTCATTTTACAGATGAAGAAACTGACACAAACAGAGGTTAAGTGACTTTCCTAGAGTCACACAACTAGCAACTATTTCAGGTAGATTTGGTTTGGGTTTTTTTTGGTTGGACAATGGGGGTTAAGTAACTTGCCCAGGGTTACAGCTAGTAAGTGTTATGTGTCTGAGGATGGATTTGAACTCAGGTCCTCCTGAATCCAGGGCTGGTGTTCTATCCTGAGGTTAGATTTGAACGTGGGTATTTCCTGACTCCTGGCCAAGTACTCTATCCATTATGCCACAGCTGCTTAAAGTTATAGAACTTCTGCCAAAGAGTCTGGTAAAAAATTAACTTCCTGAATTGGTTTTGAATTGGGGATTTAAAAGCTCAATCTAGTTTTTAACCTAATTAGAATCAGAATAGACCTGATTACAGAGAAAAGAATTACAGTTAAAGTAAAACTTCTAATTAAGCCTACTTCTAATTCAATTTAATACACCCACTGTTTATTAACTATTTACTGTATGGAAGCTAATATACATGACATGGAAAGGAGGCATATTCTGATTCCTTCCTCACCCCTCAGTTGCTAGTGCTTTTCCCTATGTCTCCTGCTGAAATAATTTTAAAATTACTTTTTTTGTAAATATTTTCTATATACTTACATGTGTGTGTTATTTCCCTTTATACAATATAAATGACCTGAGGGTAGGGATTGATTCATTTTTTTCTTTTTATGCCTTGAGTCTAACATAGTACCTGGCACTATGAAATAGATTCATATTTGTATCATTATTTGTTTAGCCGTTTCTCAATTGCTGGTTTACTACAACAAAAGTTCAGCTATAAACATTTTTGCATGTATGGATCCTTTTTTTTCTTTCTTTCTTTGTCTCTTTGAGTGTCATTGAGTTTGGCTATAATCACAAATTAATTTCCAGAATAGTTGAATCAATTAACAGTTTCACCAACAGTACATTGGTATGCCTATCCTTTAACATCCCGACCAATAATGATTTTTTTCCATTTTTGTCACTTTGCCAGTCTGATAGGTAAAGTGGAGTCCTCTGAATTTCCTTAATTTGTACTTTTCTTATTATCAGTGATTGGGCAAATTTTTCAGATGATCATTGATAACTTGCATTTCTGTTCTTGAGAGCTGTCTTTATATCTTTTGACTATTTGTCATCTATTGGGGAATAGCTCTTATTAATTTTTAAAAACCAATTCCTTACATACTTTTATCAGAAACATTTTTGGAAAGATTTTTTTCCTATAAATTGTTTCTCTTCTAATCTTAATTGCGTTAATTTTGTACAAAACCTTTTTAAGTTTGATGTAATTAAAATTGTTTATTTACTCTCCTATGAGCCTCTCTATTCTTTGGTTGAGAAGACTTCCTCTGTCCAGAGCTGTCAAAGGAATCAGTATCCCTCTTCCTCTAGTTTAATTATGTTATGATCTATTATATCTAAGTCATCTATCTATTTGGAGCTTTTTCTGGCATATGGTATGATATGTTGTGAGAGAGCCAAATTTCTGCCAGACACCTTTCCAGTTTTCCTGGTTTGTTTCGTTTTGTTTTGTTGAATAGGGAGTTCTCACAACAGTAGTTAGATATCTTGAGTTTATCTTGAGGCACCTAAGTGGAGCTTCCAGTCAGGAAGAACGCGGTTCAAATCTTGTCTCAGGAACTTGCTAGCTGTGTGATCTGGGCAAGTCACATCTTCTCTAGGCCTCAGTTTCCCATAGAATAATGTACCTACCTTACAAGGTTATTATGAGAAACAAATGAGATAGCATATATAAAGTACTTTAGAAACCTTAAAATATTATATAAATGCCAGTTATTATTATCAAATACTGTGCTCTATGGTCTGTTACTTTTGGATGTTGTATAACTAATATGTTGTACTGATATTTGTATTTTTTAAGTCACTACCAAGTAGTTTTGAGGATTACTTCTTTGTAATCTAAATTGAGCCCTATTACAGTAAGCCCCTCTTCCTTCTTCATTTTTTTTTTTGCTACTTCCCTCGAAATTCTCCGCATTCACTTTTTCTGGCTCTACAAGTAACCCTTTGCTAGTTTGATTGGCATGATACTGAATCTGAAGAATAATTTAGATAGTATTATCACTTTTATTTTAATAGCGCAGCACAACCATAAGTAATTAATATCTATCCAATTTGAGTATGTTTATTTCTATGAAGTACTTATAATTGCATTTACAAAATTTCTGAGTGTTACGGTAGATTAACTCCCAGATTTTTGATACATTTTATAGTTATTTCAAAAGTAATTTTTCTGTCCTTTCTTAAAGGGACATCAATATTCAACAATACTTAGCAATGTTCAGAAAGGTTGATGATTTTGAGGGGGAGCATTTTATATCCTGTCACTTTATTGAAGTTATTAATTATTTAAATTAACTTGGTTTACTTAGAGAACTCTGAAGATGCAGCTATCATATCATATCCAAAAAGAGATTATTCTGTTCCTTGCTGTTGCTTATTTCCTTAATTTCTTTCTTTCTCTCTCTTTTTTAAATCATTGCTATAGCTAGAATATCTAGAACTTTATAAAATAATAGTGATGGCAATGGATATCCTTGCTTTTACCTTTTATAGTATTAGAAAGGCTTCTAGAATTATTCCATTGCTGACAATATTGTCTTTTGGTTTTTACTATTTATAAACCCTATTAAGGAATGTTCTGTTTATTTATAAATTTCTCAAAGTTTTTAATGTAAAAGGATACTGCACTTTGTAAGAAAAAATATTTTTCTGCATCTATTATATAATCATGTAATTTTTATTTTGGTTATTAATATGTTCTGTTGTTTATAATTTAACTACTACTGAAACAACCTTATATTCCTAGAATATATCCAACTTGGTCATTTAATACGATGCCATATCCACTTAGCTAATATTTTATTCAATACTTTTGCACTGGTCTATTGCTTTCTTTCTCTTCTTTGCATTTCTTTTTAAGATTAAAGTTTAGCTTTCTTCTAATTAACAAATTTATTTTCTGCCTTTCACTTCATTATTTATTGAGGGGAAAAATTATATGATCAAACATGTTTAGTAAAACAAAAATTCTCTCATTGACTGTATCACACACACGTACCCATATATGCATATAGGAGCTAGGTGGAACACACTGGATAGAGTGCCAGGCCTGGAATCAGGAAGACCTGAATTTAAATCCAGCTTCAGATACTTGGTAGCTTTGTGACACTGGACAAGTCACTTAACCCTGTTTGCCTTAGTGTCCTCATTTGTAAAATAAGATGGAGAAGGAAATGGCAAATCACTCCAGTATCTCAAGGGTTCACCAGCATGGCAGATTGCAAGGCCTAAGGGTTCTTGGGTTATATCAGTAAATGCCAGGTGTCTAGAGGCTAGATAAGTCCTGGAGGATCTTAGAAGGCAGTCACAGGGAAGATAAGGTCTGGTGGCCCTTAATAATGTTGATGATTCTAATCTCATTCAAGCCTTGTGAGCAGTTAATTAGTCTATATGGTTTCTTGACAGCCCAGAGCCAAGTAGGAATAGAAAGTAGGAGGTAGGGAGGAAGGACACTGCCTGTGGTGACAGTTCATCTCCATTCCTGACTATCCTGGATGGGTTTGGGATTGTCCAGGGCCAAAGGAAAGAGAAAAAGGTGAAGAGTACCACTGGTAATGGCAGATCACCCAGGCCATCCTAGATATGTTCTATTCAGATCTTGAAATTCTTCCTTATTTATCTTGTTGTTAGGTTTGTTAGTTTGGGAAAGGGAGCACAGGTATTAATAGTCTTTCTGCCTGTTTCTTCTTGTAATTCTATTGTTTTTCTCCAGATACTATGCCCTTCAGTTCACACATATTCAGTTGATACTGCATTGTCTATTATGCCTTTAAGTATAACATAGCTTCTTTGATTATCTTTTGTTATGTCTTTTTATTCTTGATCTATTGAGATCATGATTACTCTCTTCACTTTTACGAATTTACTTGAAGCATAACAAACTTTGCACCATGGCATCTTCATTTTAACTTGGTGTGAATCTTTGTTCACTTATGTTTCTTATAATCAGCATAATGTTGTATTCTACTTTCTGATCCATTGTGCTACCCCATTTCATTTTATGAAAGAGTTCATAACAGTCACATTCACTTATTAAAATTATTTTTTTAATTATAAGCATTTATTCTCATTTCTATCACCTGCCCCATTGGGGGGAGGAGGGGGAGAAAGAAGACCAGAATCTATGTAATACCTATACATGGACAAACAAAGCAAATTACTGTGTTGGGTGTGTCCAAAAATGTATATCTCATTCTGTGTATTAGTCCACCATCTCTCTCTCAAGGAGGTGGGTGATTCTGGCTGTGACTTTTTGGCACCCAAACTCATTTTTTTCTGACTGCTGACCATATTTTTTTCCTTTGATTTGGAAGGTCTGGGTTTCGGTGCTTTCAGTTTTGGGTCTCTTTCAAGTATTTTCTTTCAAGTGCATTCTTTCTATTTTCACTTTGCCCTCTGGCCCCAATAAATCTGAACAGTTTTCTTTTCCGATTTCTTGAAATATGGTATCCAGGTTTCTTATTTGGGCATGGTTTCTTGGGGAAGTGATAATTTTAGAATTATGTTTCCTCAAGCTTTTTTCTGGGTCAGTTGTTTTTTATAGTAACTACTTTATCTTTTTTCCCATTTTTCAGCCATTTGATTTTTTTCTATTAATTATTGTTATCTGATGAAATAATTGAGTTTTGATTGCTTCATTCTGTTTTTTAGGGATTCTACTACTTGGATATGGTTTCCACCTTCTGTTCTAAGCTATTCATCCTCTTTCCATTTTTTGCTCTAGAATTCTAATTTCATTCATTTTCTTTTATTTTATTTCTTTTAGTCCCTGTGACCAAGCAATTGTTCCACTTGATGCTCTATTTGTCTTTGTTATGGAGCTAAACACTTGTTCTGGGTTTACTTCTTGTGCATCCCAAACCCACAGTGCTTTTTCATTGTGTTTGGTGTTTTGTTCTGTTTGGTCATTTCTATACTCAGTTCTCAGATTTGGGCATTGTGCCATAGCCATAGTTCATCCCCTCCAGCATACTTGGATGGGTTGAGTAGACCTTGTTTTCCTGTGTAGTCTGGATGCCACTGTCATTGTCATTCTGAATAGAGTTGCTGGTATCCTCTTGTGTTCCTCTATCCCACCCCAACACACACTTACTTTGATCCCTAATTTCTACCTACAAAACCACTTAGTATTGGCATCTGGATACTGAGTTGGTTCTGTCTCTGTTGCTTTTAGGAGTTTACAGGTTGACCTTGTCTCCCTGAACAGAGATCTATCAGGGCTGGCCAGAGATCAGAATGGGGTGAACTACTTTTTTATTTTGTATCTGTTGTCCCATTGACACCACACTGATGACAACTAAGGATCACTTTGGTGATGATGGACTAGTTGATATACCTGAGATACTCTCTTAGTTTTGACTTTTAAAAGGCAGGGTGCTGGAATACACAAAGATTTATAGGTCTAAAGAGCTAAAAAGTGACAGACAGAATAAGGAGAGGGGATAGACACATATAGACTCATAACCCTGGAGACAGGGTTGGGCATCTATTTGAGGTCAGAGAACCACATGCTCTGCAGGGAAGATAGCACTGAAGAGGAGGCTCCAGCAGAGAGCTAAGTAAAAGTAGTCCCATATGATGGGTGTTTGCTGTGTGTCTAAACAGCTTAATATGGCATCATCCACATGGAAGATGCTGGAGACCTGATACCAGAGACAAGGACTGAAGCATAAGTGACATTCTGCACCCACCTACCCAAAGATTGGCAACATCCTTTTTCCATTCACTGCATAGCTAGAATGGGCATCATTTTAACAACAGCATTACTCATTAGCTGTGTAGCTTTTATGACATTCCCATCTGAGGGAGCCGCCAATGTGAAAAAGGTGGCGGGGAGGGCCTGAGAGCTCCCCCCTCCCATCACTTAGGCCATATAATCTTGAGAAATGGGCCTAGGTCTTTGGCCTTTTCGTTCGTTCTTTTCTGTTCTAGGTCCAGGGAGTGGAATGTCTGATTTGCCCAGGAGTTCAAGCCACAAGGATCCAGGAGCCCAAGAATCCAGGCCTGGTGTTGCAGCCCACTCAGCAGAAGTCAGCATGGCCAGCTTTGGACTTGAATTTGGTGGGACGAATGCTATGTAGGAACTGAGCTAAGCTGTGAGCCTAATTCCTCTTTACCCCTTCCATCCCTCCTCCTCCCCCTTCAAAAAACCTACAACAATGTGGTATAGGGGAGATTATGCCCCTGAAGTTTAGGGGAAAATATTTATACATTTTTTCTTGCTATATCTTTGAAGTAAATATCCTTTTGTATAAGTTAATCTTGGGATTCTAAAAATGATGGGGAACATAGAAAATGGGGGACTTAGAGAGACTATTGAATTTCCTCAGAGTATTGGAATACCCTGTGAGGGATGAATGTAATAGGCCTGTCTCTGAAAGCATGGGGCCAGAGTTAGCTACCATGCACTAGATCAAATGAAGGAACTCCTGGGTAAACAAAGACCTGTTTCAAAGTTAGGCATATTAGAATAGGATCTAAGAAGCAATAGGGAACAGAACAAACACAAGAAGGAGCAAATCTGAACTTGCCATCCAGAGCAGAACTCTGTCTGGAGTATTGTCTAGGTTCCAGGGAAAGGTAGGGCTCACCAGAAGGGATGTTTGACTCTCTAGTAACCCAAGCTGTTTTTAGCTGGTGATGAAGAGAAGGCAAAATTAATATTTTGTTTTTGTTTTGTTTGTCAGTAAGAATGATTTTTAGACTGTAAAGGACTGAACAAATATTGCTAATAGGAATTTGATTATTAAGATAAATAAGGAGATAAGAGAATACCTAACTTGCCTTATGGCATTTATATTAGTCACCTGGCCAAAACTAATTAAATTTTGGATAGTGTAGAAACTGGCAAATGTGATTGCTGTGCCACAGGCAGTAATCTTTGAAGGATCATGAAGAGCAGAAATACCTCAAAAATGTGGAAGGAAAATGTTGGCAAGAGTACTTCACAAAAAGGAAAGAGAATGGAGTCTGAAAACTATAGGCTACTGAGTTTCATTTTGATTCCTGGAAAAGTTCTATAACATATTAGCATGAAACTAGATGGGGCAGAGTTTTAGGTTTAAGGGTTGGAAAGACCTCAGGTCAAATACTGCCTCAGACACTTAGAAAGTCACTTAACCTCTCAGCCTCAGCATTCTAATCATGTAAAATGCGGAACTTAGACTCAACTGATCTCTAAGGTCCTAACTTTAAATCTATGCTATTACATTTAATTAGTGAATATCTAGAAATTAAATCTGTCATCACAAAGACCTTCATTAAGAATTAGTCATGCCTGGGGCAGCTAAGTGGCACAGTTGATAGAGCACCGGCCCTGAAGTCAGGAGTACCCGAGTTCAAATCCGGTCTCAGACCAAACACTTGACACTTACTAGCTGTGTGACCTTGGGCAAGTCACTTAACCCCAACTGCCTTAAAAAAAAAAAAGAATTAGTCATGCCCAAACCATGATTCCAGAGTAATAAAGATAAACATGTTACCTACTTCTAACAAAGAAGTTACAGACTGGAGATGCCTAAGTTGCTGTACATTTTTGGATTTCAATTCCAATTTGGATTCTAAATTCCAACATAGGATTTACTTTACTTGACTGTTCATATTTGTTACAAACATTTTTGCTTGTTTTTATCCAATTTGGAGAGGAGAAAATGAAAAGAGAGAAAATAAATACTTGTTAGTGAAAACAAACAAATTTTTTTTAAAAAAAGAGTAGGTCATGCCAAAGTAGTTCCATTTCCTTTTTTAAATGAGATTACCAGACTGAAAGATTGTGGGAACTGTAGAAATGTAATTGCCAAGATTTTAGTAAAACATTTATCAATCTCTCATTTTCTTGTGGATGGGACTTTGAAATATAAACTTGGATAAGGCTCCTCCAAATGTTCTATTAGGTGAAATAAAAACTGTCCTTTATTCAGCCAGGGTATGGGTTTTAGTACATAAGTTATTGCAGTTCCTTCTAATTCTGGAATTCTGTGATTCTGTATTTGCGTTAGAGCTGAGAGCCTTCTTTCCTTCTTTCCTTCTTTCTTTCTTCCTTCTTCTTTCTTTCTCTTTCTTTCTTTCTTTCTTCTTCTTTCTTTCTTTCTTTCTTTCTTTCTTTCTTTCTTTCTTTCCTTCTTCTTCTTCCTTCTTCTTCTTCTTCCTTCCTTCTTCTTCTTCCTTTCTTTCTTTCTTTCTTTCTTTCTTCTTTCTTTCTTCTTCTTTCTTTCTTTCTTTCTTTCTTTCCTTCTTTCTTTCTTTCTTTCTTTCTTTCTTTCTTTCTTTCTTCTTTCTTCTTCTTCTTCTTCTTTCTTCTTCCTTCTTCCTTTCTTTCTTTCTTTCTTTCTTTCTTTCTTTCTTTCTTTCTTTCTTTCTTTCTTTCTTTCTTTCTTTCTTTCTTTCTTTCTTTCTTTCTTTCTTTCTTTCTTTCTTTTTGTAGTGACCTATGTATGAACCAAATTCTGATGTTCTTAGGGAAAACACTGGGTAGCAGCATGAGCCATAGACAACCTGGCTTGTGTAAACTCAGAGCTATGATTGTAAGCATAAATATTTCATCTCTTTCTACAGTACAATTCTTCGCCCGTAGTAGAGAATGCAAACATTGGGACTAGCCTCTTAAAGCATTATACTGAAAAACCTATGTTATGAAGATTATCAATCAATACTGAGAAGACAGAGAGGAGGAAGAATAGGCAAAATTGTCCAGGATACAGCAGAGTAGTGAGGAGGGGGAAATGCAATGGGTTGAATAAAATGAGAAATGCTTTTTAGTTTACTTTTTTAAATGGATATTTTTCTAATTGCAAAAAAAAAAATCCTGCTCTCCACAATATATATTTGCTTTTTGAGAGAAGTCCCATAGATGTGCCATAGAAGGCAAAATTTTCAACTTTGTGCAGGAAGAGATGGAAATATTTTCAAAACTTCAAAAATTTCAACATTTCAAAATTTTCAAATTCAAAAAGTCAAATTTCTTGTTTCAGCTCTGACAAAGGGAACAATAGAGTTGATTTGAGATAGTGAAGTAGCAATTACACATAATCTGAAAATGAGTACTATTACTTTCCTGAGGATATTCTATTGTAGAACGCTATTATGATGCATAGCATATTGCTCAGTAATCCTCTGGGTTTTCCAAAAGTTCAGAGAATATGCTGTCCTCCTAAACTATCAGGGGAGTAAAATCTAGGTCAGCCCTAGTAATTAGTAGAATAGAGTGCTGATTTCAGCATAGCACTTTTACATCGAAAACTATAATAACCACCGTCTACTACTACAGCACATGTACAACCACACTGAAAGTAAATGAAGAGTGAAGTTCTTATTCTTCAACCAACTTTCATTATCCATTCCACAAACAATAACCTAAGTTTTCTCATCTGAAAAAAAATAAGCTCGTGGGGCAGCTAGGTGGCACAATGCATAAAGCACCAGCCCTGTATTCAGGAGGACCTGAGTTCAAATCCTGCCTGGGACATATAACACTTACTAGCCTGTGTGACCCTGGGCAAGTCACTTAAGCCCATTGCCTAGCGAAAAACAGACAAACAAGCAAAAAAATCTCATTAAAATAGATAATCTTTAATTTCCCTTCTGGTTCTAAATCTTATGACCTTTCTACTTCCCCCACTCCCTCCCCCATACCAACCTCATCTAGGAGAGCTAATGTCACATAATGCCTAGAAAGCTAATCTCAGAGTCAAGAGGACCAGGATTTAAATTGGACCTCTGATACATATGGATTATACGACTTTGAGTGTCAGTTTAACCTCTCAGTGCCCCAAGCAACATTCTAAGACTAATATGCTGCATAGGTTGTATAGCAATGCCCCTCTGCTTTGGTGGCACTAGTTTACTTACCGATAATTCCCTATACTAATGAAATTATAGAACTGTACAGTTCCCCTCTCTTAGCCCCTATTTCTTTTATGAGTTTTATCCCTGTTTCTTAGATTTGGATCATTTTATATTCTAATAAAGCTATAAAAATAAAACCTCTCTGACAGTGATGTAGCCCTTCTCTTTACCAAAGCCAACCTACAGACTCATAAGTAGTTGGAAGGGGTCTTAGTGGTCATTGAATCCAACTCTCCCATTTTAATGATGAGAAAACTAAGTTAAATGACACACTCCTGTAAATATCGAGGCCAATCTCCTTCATGCCCCTATATGTCATACCATGTTGTCTCATCCCATTGCGTATACACTTTGCTCCTGTCCCCTTCCACAGTCTATAGATGATTATAAACTCAATTATCCTTTCAGCCTTCTATTGGTTCCTTCCTTCTGCCTACTGCCTTCAAATATGCTAAAATATCTCCCATCCTAAAAAAATAAAACCTTAAAAGCAAAACCTTCACTAATCCCCCATCCTTCCTTTCTCAATCAAATTCCTAGAAAAAACTGTCTACATTTGACTGTCTTTATTTCTTTTCCTCTCACTCCTCAGCCTTTTGCAATTTTGCTTCTAACTCATCATTCACACGAAACTGCTTTCTCTAAAGTTTCCAGCAATCTCTTAATTGCCAAATCTCCTGTTCACAATCCTAGACCTCTTCTTCTTGGACATATCTGCTCCATTTGACACAGTATGCTTTTTCCGATAGCAACATATGTTTGTGAGAGTTGAACTATAAGGAAAGCTGAGCACCGAAGAATTGGTGCTTTCGAATTGTGGTGCTAGAGAAGACTTTTAAGAGTCCAGTGGACAGCAAGGAAATTGAATCAGTCGCTACTTAAAGAAATTAATTCAGGCTATTTACTAGAATGTCAAATACTGAAGCTGAGGCTTAACTACTCACAATGGGAAGACAGGGCTCATTGGAAAATACCTTGATGTTAGGAAAGATTGAAGGCAAAAGGAAAAGGGGATGGCAGAGGATAAGAGAAAGAGATAGTGTCATGGAAACAACGAGCATGAACTTGGACAGACTTCAGCAATAGTAGAGGATAGAAAGGCCTGGCATGCCATTGTTCATAGCACAGAGAGGCTGACAGGACTGACTGACTCAACAACAAAAACACCTTCTCCTCCTAGATACTCTTTCCTTTCTGGATTTTGTGACACTACTTACTCTGTCTAGGTTTTACTCTTATCTGTCTGACCATTCTTTCATTTCCTTTGCTGACTTTTGATTCATATTTAGTAAGTCTTTGGAGTTACTATCTTAGAGGAAAGCCAGATATTTTTTCCCCCAGGGTCCTAGGCCCTGAGGACCTGGGAGGTTGAAGGTATCTTTTTCTGATGTTGTTGGCTCAAGCTCCCATTCTAATGTGTTCTGTCTACTGTTAGCTGCCAGTAATCTACACTCCAGTTGCCCTTAATCAATTAATATAAATTAGCTTCTTAAGGGATATTTACTTCAAAGAAATAATGAAAACAGAAGTACAAATATCTTCCCCAAACCCCTGGGGGAACACTTTCCTGTACTTCCTCAATCCTTAGGCTCAGCCTTGAAACAATTTATACATAGCATTTGCCCCACTGAGTTCATTTCCAAGTGTAGCATAGTTTATAGATAGATGAGTCTGCATCTCTGCTGCTTTTTAGACTGGATTGAACCAGTCTCTTGGGACTTACCATCTGATTTGCAGCAAATCTCAGCGTGGACTCCAGTCCCTAGACTTCTGGTGGCTAACTCTGCCAGTCTTCTAAAGCTCATAAGGCCAAACTCATCTCTGATTTCTTTCACCTAAAAGCAGGAACAAATAGATACAACAGAGATGTGTTTCAAACTGATCCAGGGCCAGAGAGGGACAAATGTCCCTACCCTACTCAGAAACTCTGAGATTCACCTAGCTGGGCAGTGCCTTTTGAATGCACCTCAGTTCTAGCTCCACAGTCAATTTAAAAAGTCTTGTCTTCACCATATGGTTAGCATACTGGGACCAGTTATAGAATGTTTGACCATTCCATTTGTGGATTCCATCATCTGAGCACACTGTGCATACTCATAAAGTACTGGGCTAATTGGCTGTTCCTTTATTACATATATCATAAGCCCTGATTGTAGTTGTTTTCCAAAGTTCTTTCCTAGGCCTTTTCTCTTCTGCTCTACATTTTCTCGTGGTGACCTTATCAGATCCCCAAATCATTTCTGTGCAAATGTCTCAGATCTTTATATAAAGTTCCAGTCTCTTCCCTGAGCCTCAGTCCGACATCAATTTCCTATTGGATATTTCCAACTCAGTGTCCTTAAGGCATCCCAAACTCAGCATGTTCAAAAATGAAATCATTATAATTATTGTATTTAAAATCTGAGACTAATTTAGCTAACTATGTAATAATATAGAACTATAATATCTGGGTTAGTTAGTCATATTGGTCTGTGTGTTTTTCTTTCTCCCTAACTTAGAACTCAAAACACTGAATCATCAAATAAGACCTTAGAGAAATCTTAGAGGTTATCTACTCCAACAACCTCATGTTACAGATGAGAAAACTGAGGCACAAAGAGCTGACTTGCCTAAGGCATGAGACCAGTCATTGACAAAACAAACCTGTAGTAGTAATAAAAAGCTGAAAGTATTAAATTCAACATTTATTAAATGCCTATAAGATCCTGTGGCAGGCACTGGTGATACAAAGACAAAAATTTATTAGAGTGCCTGCCCCCAAGGAGAACTGGGGTCCTACAGTGTGTACAGTAAGCAAAAATTTGTTTTCTCTAAAGACATTCATGTTCTGCAAGGGAATGTCTTATGTATCTTTCTAGCCTCATCTCTTAACATTCTCAGTTTCCCTGCATATGATCTCTTTCGTCAAGAATATCTTTGAATATAATTCAAATACTAAAACCTTTAACTAAGTCTTAGAGAGATAAGAAATTTGTTGCTATTTTTGTTTTTGCTTTTTACCATGGTATTATAGAACTAGGGGAATAGTTCAATTTAAAATATTTTATAAAATGGTCATATTTTAAAAAGTCAAAGGGTATGAATGAAAACTCAGTTAATTAATGTCAATTTCCAATTCTTTGCCACCACAAAAAGAGCTGCTATAAGTATTTTTGTACATATAGGTCCTTTTTCTTTTTCTTTAATCTCTTTGGAGTACAGGTCTCGTATTACTGGATCAAAGGGTATGCACACTTTTTTTTTTTAGCCCTATAGGAATAGTTCTAAATTGTTCTCCAGGATGGCCAGAACAGTCCACAACTCCACCAATAGTCCATCAGTGTATCTATATTTTCCCCATCCCCTCCAGCATTTGTTATTTCTGATACGTGTAAAGTGGTACCTCAGAGTGGTTTTAATTTGCATTTCTCTAGTCAATAGTGATTTAGAGCATTTTTTATGTGATTATAGATAGTTTTAATTTCTTCTGAAAACTACCTATTCATATTCTTTGGCCATTTATCAATTGGGAAATTACTATTATTTTTATAAATTTGAGTCAGTCCTCTATATATTTGAGAAATGAGTCCTTCATCAGATAAATTTGCTATAAAAATTTTTGATATTACTTCATTGGCCATGGTACCTACTAGCTAAATGTAGTTTACCTGATTATCTCTTTTAATTAGGTCTATTTTTGCTCTTGCTTTGTCTGACATCATGATTACTACCCCTGCCTTTTATACATCGACTGATACATAATAGATTCTGCTCCAGCCTTTTACTTTAAGGCTATGTGTGTCCTTTTGTTTCAGATATATCTCTTGTAAACAATATGTTGCTGTATTCTGGCTTCTAACCCATTCTACTATCTGCTTCTAATTTATGGAGGGAGCTTATCCCATTCACATTCACAGTTGTGATTTTTCTATATCTTCCTCCAACCTATTTTCTTCTGTTTATCCTTCTCTTTCTCTTTTTATCCTGTCCCTCCTCAAAAATCTATTTTACCTCTGACTGCTATCTTCCTTAATTTGTCCTCCCTTTTACCATTCCCCTTAGGCCCTGTATTTATTATCCATTTCATCTCTTATTTCCCTATTGGGTAAGATATATTTCTATACCCAAATGAGTATGTATATATATTCTTCCTTCTTTAAACCAATTCCAATGAGAGTGAGATTCAAGTATAGTTTTTATTTTGTTTTATTTTATTTGTTTGTTTATTTATTACTTTTTAGGCATTTGGGGTTAAGTGACTTGCCCAGGGTCACACAGCTTGTAAGTGTCAAGTGTTTGACCTGAGGCCGGATTTGAACTTAGGTCCTCCTGATTTCAGGGCTGGTGCTCTATCCACTGCACCACCTAGCTGCCCCTCCCCTCTCCATTTTAAAGCTCTTCTTTGTACGCCTCTTTTATACGAGATAAATTTCCTCTCCTTTCCTCCTTTCTACCTCTTCTTTTCTCCTCCCAGTGCTTTCTCACTCCATTTTTTTTTTTGAGATTCTATTTTTTAAAGTATTATTTTCTTCCGCATTTTTGGTACCTTTTTACCATGTTGTTGACTCTCTTTTCATAATTTTTCTGCATCTCTCTCATTTATTTCCCCATTTTTTCCCCTCTACTATTCATCTCTTTCTTTCTCTAAAAAAACAAAGCAACTACAACTACAACAACAAAATCCTTCCAGGAATTTTTGTTGTTCTTGGGTCCAATTAGCATTTTTTCTTTGAATCTTTGCTTGTAGCTGATTTCATATTGTTGTCTTTTTCTGAGTTTATGTCTTGGTCTTCCCTGCTATCATAGTGACTTTTTAATGATCAAATTCTTTTTTTGTTGTTTGCTCATTTTCCAAGTCTATTTCTTGATTTTGAGCTTCACATTAAAGTTAGGTTCTGCTCACCTGAGGGTGGGGATGCACTGTCCCAGGCTTCAGGCTTTTTCATGTTGCTGTTTTCATAGCTAATTCTGGGGGTCTGCAAGTTTTCAGTGCTTTCAAGGTGGTATGATCAGGGGAGAGGAGTGGTTGCTCTAGTTTTTACCCAGGAAGGCCCTTTGCTTCCCTGTAGCCACAAGTGCTGGCACTTCTCTTGACCCTGGAACTGTGAGCAGGTCCCCTGCTCTCCTGCAGCCATAAGTTCTAGCATTCTTCTCTGCCTTTAAGCTGTGACCAGGGCCCTTGCCACCAACCAGACGTGCCTCTCTCCACCCTGGAAATGTGACCCAGAACTACGTATGGGCAATAGAGTTGTCAATCAGCATCAGCTGCACCCAGTGCCAGCAAAGGGTGTCTTACAATTTCTTTCTGACCAGTTGTCTTACATCCTTACCATTTCTGGGCTGAGAGCTCCTGAATGCTGCTGCTGTTGTTGCTGCTCTTATGGCCACCGTCAAGGTTCACCGCTGCTGCTGCAGCATACCAGGCCAGCCTGCACTCTGGCTTCACAGTCCTCTCCTGCCCACCTCCTAAGTTGTGGTAGGCTGGAAAAATGTCTCCCCCTTATCTTTTGTTGGCTCTGTCACTCCAAAATTTTATTTGAGACATTATTTTAAAGTTGTTTGGAGGGAAATGTTGACAGAGTTCAGCTGCCTGTACTCTGCCATTTTAACTGCACTTCTTAGAGATCTTTTTTTTTTAAGGACCTCCTCTGAAGCCTGGTTGTCCCCAGTTATTTATTTCTCTTTCTCACCATGACACATCCCCTCTTTCTTGTATAATGTGTTTATGCAAGATGCTTGTGGCTATTAACTGGGAATATCTGTGCTGTTCATTAGTTCCAAGAAGATTAGAAGAATGTTGTATTGCATTATCTACTGTTGGAAGAGATGTAATGAGCCTAGCACTCCACTTGGAGGAAATACCTATTTAAGACATCAGTTCAAGGCAATATATGATTAAATAACAAGGAGAAGTTAAAAAAAAAGGTGAAAAAAGTGCAGAAGAGTGAGATAATCTTGGAATGAAATGTTCAGGAAGAGGCTTAATAAAGGAACCACAAACTGTCTTAGTTAGAAAAAGATACTGAAATGTCATAAATGAACTATTAAAGCAAAACCAAAAAACAATGAAAAAAACTTGATTCATTTATAAGTGTAGGGGATATATATCTATACATATATATGTGTGTATATATGTATACACACACATATATATACATATATACATATATGTATATATATGTGTGTGTATATATATATAGATATCACCTGAGTTTGACTAAATGTGTGGCTCTCCAAGGGAGAATTTGATTCCTGCATCAAGGGGAGCTGGAGAAGTGACTACAAAACTAGCCACCCTGCTCTCCTAAGAATGGAAATATTAAACTAGAATTATATCTATTTTCCCTAGGGGAAATTATTTCATTAGGTTTAAACTGATTTTCTGGTTGCTAGAAGTACTTCAGAGTCATATCTGAAGCCTTGACGCATATCACATCCAAAAAACCCATTACAAATAATGAACAGCAGATAAATCCATTTATATAAACCAGACAATTCTCAGAGAGAATGAGCTTTCCCACTGAGTGCAAAATATGTCAGCCCAACCAGAAGTCCCTGATCTCACCCATGGAGAATTTTTAAAAAATCAAATTCTTTTGGAAGAAAAAATTCCTAAAATGTAAAAAAAGTAAATCAGAAAAAGTAGGAGTGAACAGTTCATCACGTTTACAAGATATCAAGGTATATTACAAAAATGATTTCGTGGCAGTTAAAAAAAAGAGTAGATCATTGTAGAAGACTAGATAAACAAGAATTAAAAAAACAATGGAATCTAAGAGCTCAGTGTTTGATAAATCCAAGAACATAAATTACTGGGGAAAAGGAGTCCTTTATTTTTTATTTTTTGACAATAAGTGATTGAATACTTTAACCAAAGCTAAGTTTAAACTATGAGCTTACCCTTTAAACTATAATAAACTCAAAATGAATATGCAAGAATAAGAAGTCAAAACACAAAAAATATTAGAGAATAAGATCAGGTACCTTTCACAACTATGGTTAAGGAGAGAATTCTTGACTAAACGAAAGAAAGAGGACATCATCAAACATATAATAGACAATTTTGACTACATTAATTTAGAAGCTTTTACAGTAATAAAATCAATGAAGATAAAATTAGAAGAGAAAGAGTAAAGTGGGTAAATATTTACATCAAGTATTACTGACAAAAGTTGGATAACACAAATACACAAGGAATTGAAGCAAGTATCAACCAACAGTTAATCATTGATCAAACTCCTATTTATATATAACAACAAATGTCATTGCCCAAAAGATAAGAATATGAAGAGAATATGAAGTTTTCAAAAAAAGAATTACAAACTATAAATTACCATATGAGAGTATACTCCAAATTAGTCATAGTGAAAGAAATATAAAAGAAAATTCAGATTTCTATTTCATACCTTACAAATTAGCAAAGAACAAAAGATACAAAAGAGTTTTGCAGGGACTTTGGGACAATAGGCATACTGATGCTCTCTTGATTGAATTGTAAAATGTTCTACTTACTTCTCCGAGAAATTTGGAGAAACATGGGATGCTACATATGAAATGATACAAGGCAAAATTACCAGAACAAAGAGAACAGTATACACAATAATTACAACAATGTAAATAAAAAGATCACTAAAAGGAAGTTGAACTCTGAGTAATTAAAAAAACCTGTGAAGATTCCCTAGAGAAGAAAATGAAACACAATTAACTCCTCAAGGCAGCAAGTTGTGGACTAGGACAGAACAGTATTTACATTGTCGGATACAGACTATCAGATATTTTTATTTTATTGTTTTTGTTCGTCACAGAGAAGATTCAGTGGGGGTGGTGAAATGACCATGATGTAAAAGCAAAGGGCATCATTAAAATATATATATTTAAAAACTTTGAGCAAAATATGCTTCCACCCAATATTCCAGTTGTTGAATTGCTTAGCTCATTCTAACCTAATAAATCTTCCTTATCTTTCCCTTTTCCCGACATTTTGTTTCTTTGGTTTTATAATTTATAGTGAATGCACAGTATGATCATTTTAATTTCATGCTTTATTAATCTCCCTCTTAAGATTTATCAGGAATTGGAAAAGTCTGTGGCCTATGGTCTTTTAAGTGAAACAAAAGAATTTAGTTGATTTTTGGAAACTACAAAAATCAATTCAATGTATGTCCTTCCCTAATGAACTTGACCTTGGTGTATCAGAATTTGACCTTGAGCCAAAAGAACATAAGAGGTGATTTTATACACTTGACTCTTTGAAATAGTTTATTTTGTGGCTTTTATCCATGTTTTAAATGTTGTTAAATTGGCCAAAGAAAATAATTGAATTTTAAATATTATAAAATATATATGTAGATGTAGAGATAGCTAGATAGATATCCAGAATTAGTTTTGTGGATATTGATAGCTCATTCTATAGGTCTCTTCATGTATTATTTAGTACTAGCCATTATATTTCTAATTATTTTCCTCTCTGGTGATGTCTGTTCCCCAAGAATAATTCTACGTGTGTTAAAGAAGTTGATTATAAGATTGGTTAGTTTCAGGGTAACAGATTTCTCAACCACAGCTACTCTCCAGAACTATGGTTTCAATTAACACTGATTAAAGAAATGCCTACATTGAAAAATCAAAGAGACTTGAAATTTGAGGAAGTAGTAGTAGCAGCAGCAGCAGTAAGAGTAGTTTTGTCTCTAAGCACATTAGGCAGACTGCCTGTAGACTTACTGAAAAACATAGACAAGTGTCTGCCATTGGATGAAGTGTCCGTATTGATGATATGGATCTACCAAAATAGTAGTAGTAGTAGCAGCAACAGCAGCAGTAGTATCTCTATGACACAAACCTCAAGTAAGACTGAAAATAAAAGGCAAGTTTGTAGCACCAAGCGCTTTTAATAGCAGGTTGACAGTCCAAGACAAAGCAAAAGAAATATTTTCAATTCCCCTGAAGTAAGCAGGGATCTAAAGACATTTCTATGCTTAAACTCCTTAATTCACAGGGAAAATGATAACCCAGTCTAACTATTTGAATGTTACATATTTTGGTTAACTGTTCATCAGACTATATCTTCCTATCTGAATCTATCTATTTCCTTAATTCTTTTAGAATTGTGGAAAAAGGCTATTACAGTGAGCGTGATGCAGCACAGGCAGTTAAACAAATCCTGGAGGCAGTTGCTGTAAGTATTAATTAAGTATTAAGACTCATCACTAACTAGTCTTTACCCTTCTCAGAGTAATTCTTAACAATAAAATGGTTATAACTGTATCATTGTTATAGGAAATCATCTGAAAATGTTATTTTCTTATCGATTTCTTCCTTTTTTTATTGATACAAACGGTCCTGAGTGGCAAAAATATTCACTAAAATGAATTCTTTCATTAGCCAAATGTTTTCTAGTTAAACAACTGGGTTTTACTTTTGCAGCACCTCCCCCTTTCATCCTTGGTTTTTTGTTTTTTTTCGATCTGTTCCCCCCTCCCCCACCATGATAAATATATATATCCTGGCACTTTTAAACTGATTTATTGACTTCCCCCCACTCTTATTGGGCCAGCAGAACCAAAATGGATACAAAACTTTGCAATTTTAGCTTTGGAAAGGAAACAACAATTCTGAATGCATAACATTTCAAGCCAGAGCATTAGCAGAGGCAAAAAATATGCTGATAAAAGTTTGCTATAAAACATTCCCTCTTGAGAAGCTTATTTGGATAAAAAGAATTAGAAGTAATGCCACAGTTGTTAAGACTTTACTAGTTAAAACCTTTCAAATGTGTTCAGGAGGGTGATAGCTGGTAAAATATACATGATTGATTCAGTTAGAGTATAAACTCAGAACAAATTATTCTCCAAATAAGTAGGATAGATCTCAAGGGAAGATGCTTAACATAAGCGGTCAAAAGGAAAATTCATAAAATGTGTCCAGGATTAAAGCGTAGTCTATTACTTACTATCATTTATAAATTTAACAGTTAGCTACTCAGTACACTGAGAAACCAGGCTTGGCTGACAAGCATACACTGGCCTGACAACCAAATACACTATCAAACCCACTTAAAAGAAAGTAGTTCTCTGTGTCCAAAACTACAATTTTGAAATCAAAGAAAGAAAAAAAAACCCCTTCACAATCTGTGCAAAGAGCTGATAGGAATAGTAAAACTGTATTCTAACTAAACATTGCATTTAGCTTTAATTGGGTTTATAGATTCATCCTGCCAAATTTATATTTTGTTGTTGGAGGGTTTTTTGGAGGGAGGAGGATGAGAGGAATAACTATGGGAAAATCCCACATACTTGCTTTTAATAATTTTTTCATGATATGGCTCCTGAATATTTGGCTTAAAATGTTGAAAAGTGTAGTTACTGTTCCCTCCTCCCCCACCCAGTCACCCCAATTTCACCATCATTGTCTATGACATCACCACCTTATGTATTCCCTAGGCTTGTAACCTCAAAGTCATTTTTCATTTATATCTTTCCTTTGTCCATAACATATCCATCACCAAATTTTTGTCAGTTTTTTTTTAATGATACTTTCTTTTTATAAGCATGAACCTCGTTCAGGTCCCTATTATTTTTTACTTCAAAAACTGCAATATAGCCTCCTACCCAAGTTTCCCTACCTTCTGTGTCTCCCTGCTTTAATCCAAACTATCTTAAATATCATGTCACTATTCTGTTCACTGAAGGATCTCCCGTCTTAGCTTCTCGTTGCTCCACAATATAGATTCTACTTCAGTCAAATAAAATGGCCTGCTGTGCCCCAACCTGCTTTTTAATCCTATATTCATAACTGTAAATGAACTATTTTCTTCTGCCAATAATTTCCTTCCCACCTCCTCCTCTCTACCTGTCTCCTCTCCTAAAATTTGATTAAAAAATCGCTTTCTTCAGAATGTCAATTTTAGAGCAAACCAGTTTGGTTTTTCTTCATCCAGTCATCACTTAGATATGGATATTCTGCCATGTAACACTTCAAGTAATTGTCTAAGTTACTTTATTTCTATGATTCTGTCATGGGCCAGTAAGTATTCTGGTTAACAAAACTTTATTTATATGGTGAAACTGCACTTAAGCAAGGATGTCTCTGCAAAGTATGTAGGGAGCCAAGTGTCCAGAACTCTCTTCAAGGCATGATAAATGGATTGCTTGATGTCCCAATTATGTATCTTTAGAAAAAATAATTCTTAGACCAAAACTTTGTGCCTGGCAAAATTGACTGTCATGGCAAACAAAATCCAATTTGAAGATAGACTGAAAAAACAAACAGACAAACCAGAATTATCGTTGTTGGTTTTATTTTAGCAGAACAAACCTGTAAGAAAAATGAAGTTTTTCTTTAAGACTTCCCAAAGGTAAAAAGTATTAGAATTCTGTGACTTGGTTTTATAATTGGCAAGATGACTGCAGAGTTATTTTCAGCATTATCTTCTCTAACCTAATAGCATCAAAAGAAGGAAATATGCACAAAATCAATAGTAATTCCAGTTGAATCAACATGACAAAAAGACCAATCCTGCCCAAAGGTAAAAGTGCCATTAAATAACACCAGAGAAGTTAAATACTTAAAAATCCTACTCAGCCTTCTCACTCCCAACCTATCCACCCAGCATAATCTCATCTTATTGAAATTTGGGGTTCAGTTGTGGTGGCCTCTAACCAGTTTCTGCTAGGCAATGACCCAGTCTATGCAACCCACACCAAATGAAAGGCAGAAGTCAATAATTCTGTCTACCTCTGTGAAGGTGAAGTACATCTGAATGTATGTATATTGGGGAGGAGTGCAGAAGTTGAAGCTTTCATGGCTGGCTAGAAAACAAGGAACTTTCATACCTAAGAGAGAGGATAGAAGAAATCTAGCCAGGCCTTTCTTCTGAAGATATATATGCTTTAGGGAGGAAACCATCTGGGCCCCTACACTCCAGATTCAAGGATGCTGAGTATCCTTAGCCTTAGGAATCTGTGAAGGAGAAAGACTGAAAAACAAAAAGTATGAGAGAGATGGGCTGGGTATAAGTCTAGATTACAAGGAAATAAATTAGTGTGACATCCCTCCCTCCACTTACCAGTGAAGAAAAAATAAACAATTTTTAAAAAATCCACAATGAATAACGAATATTCTATGCAGGGAAATAAGCCAAAAAAAAAAAAAACCCATTGAAATTTTAGACTGCTTAGAGATCACGGAAGAAGAGGAAAAAATCCTACAAAATAGTTCAAAAGAGAAATAAAACTTTTAAAAGAAGTAGAATGGGAAATATGCCAGAAAGCAGAACTCTCAAGGCATATTTTACTAAGACAAGAACTCACAACAGAAAATCTCTTAAAATAGCAGAAGTCATGCAAAAGAGAATGGAACATATAGAGTTTAAAAATTCAGAAATAAAAGAAAATTATACAGAAGAGAAGCAAAAAACAACTTTGAAGGAACATATGAATTTTCTATAATTCAATGTGGCGGACCTTGAAAACAAGATATATAAATAAGGGATCAAAGCTCTCTTCCACCTCCTAAAAACAAACAAAAAACCAAAAAAAAAAAAAGATAAAATAAAAAATCTGACCATAGTACTGCAGGAAACAAGAAATATTGCCTAGAACTTTCAAATATGAAAAAAAAATGCTGATTGATCAAATTCACAGATTGTGGCCAGAGAAAAACCCTTTACTTAAACTAATTTTATGGATGAAGTGCTGAATTAAAATAGGAAGTAAGGCAAAATAAATACAAAAGAAAT
Source organism: Phascolarctos cinereus (assembly GCF_003287225.1). Taxonomy (NCBI): domain Eukaryota; kingdom Metazoa; phylum Chordata; class Mammalia; order Diprotodontia; family Phascolarctidae; genus Phascolarctos; species Phascolarctos cinereus. Next base: position 284,966,588 of record NW_027555847.1, on the reverse strand, counting down.
AAATGGTGAAAGCAAGGTTAAGAATCGTGACTTTAAATGTGAATGGATTAAACCATCCAATTAAATGAAATAGTGACATAATGAATAAAAAAAAGAAAGGAATAATTCACTGCATAAAAGAAATACATTTACTAAAGATGCATACAAAAAGAAATATAACTAAAACTGCATTATTGGGAGGTTTTAAAAAATCATCAGTCATAATCATGCTGCCATACAATGCCTCAAAAACATACAGAATGTTAAAAAAGAGAAATATGGACCTGCTTTATGCTTGAAGTTACCATAAACAATGAAACACTATTATTATTAAATATGCATTCATGAAATGGCATAGCAAATAAAATTTACATAGGAAAACCTAAATAAATTGCTATAAAGAAATAGAATGCCACAATTATTATAGAAAATAATACTCTTCCTTCCTCCCAGCTGGATAAGTCTAACAAAAAGATCAACAAAAAGGAACATGGAGGCCATCTGAGAAGCTGGTTTTGAAAGATTTCTAATGGGAACATTAAAGAATATATCATTTTCTCAGCATCAATTATACCTTTAAATAGACTTTAAATAGAAATTAATGAATATAAAAAGGCAAATGTATGAAACACATTTTTTTCACAGACTATGTTCAAATACTCAAGTGGATCTGTGGTCTTGTAAATTTAGATGTTCTCTTGAACAATGCAGATGCTCTGTTTGGTTTGGATTCCAAGAACATCATGCTTTCGCCTGGATAAACTCATCACCAGGAATCTCATCATCATGGAGATTACTTCAGTTTTGTTCCTCAACAACTCTTCAGGACTCTCAGTTGCCTCTCCCCTCTGATTGAAGGAATGTAGGGTGGAACAAAAAACTGCTCCCCAAACCTCCCTTTATAAAGAGCTCAGAATTTTTCAGCCAGCTCTTCATTTGCCTTCAGCTGTTCTGCTTTGTTTTGACTTCATGAACAGCATAATCGTGCAGCAGATACCTTTCAGGTTCTTTTTGTGTATTGTCTCCGCCCCCAGATTGTAAGCTCGCTGAGGGCAGGGACTGTCTTTCTTTTTCTTTTCTTTTTTTTGTATCGCCAGTGCTTGGCACAGTGCCTGGCACGTAGTAGGCACATATTGAAAAGGACAAACCATCCATGTTTGCTCATTTTTTGGTATGCTTCTTCATGTCATCCCACAAGTTGTACACAGTGGGTCCATACAACACACTGGAATCCTGCCTCTCTTTTTCATGAATCACAAATATACCAGTGGAACACTCAGGATGTCTGATAGTCATCACCCATTATCCACTCCTCATGACTAACCTGTAGTCTCTCCTTATCACACATTTCTCTGATGGTATCTTTCCCTTCAATTTTTCTTTTAATTTCCTTATTGGTTATATGTTATAGTCTGTTCACTCTCAGTATTTGCCTTCCCCTTGCCCTTATGTGATTCTTATTTTCAATTCTTTGAAAATTGTTGTGTTCCATGTCTTTTAGACATATAATAGACCATAACAAATAAAAATTATAATTAATACAGAACATAAAAGCAAAAAGATGCAGACCAAAATTTAGATTTAATCATTCCGTACTTCTTTTTTCCTAATCAATCCACTCCCACCCCCTTTCAGTTATATTGCTCTCCTATGTTTTCAGTCTTCTCCTTTCCACTAGTCCCTTTCTCTTCCCTATTAAAAAGAGAAACAGGATTGTGTTAGTGGCTGAAGAGCTGACTTTGGAGCCAAGAAGCCCTGAGTTCAAGTCTTGCCTCTGATACACACTGGCTATGGGACCCTGGACAGCTCAATTAACTTCTTGGTGCTCTAGACAACTCTGATTCTATAAGTTCCCAGAGAATTTGCCGACAAGCATAGGCAGAGGCAATTTCCTCATCTGAGAATTCCATATACAAAGGAACCACAGTTTTGGTCTCTGCCTCAAAAAACAAACAAACAAACAACAATAACAATAAAAACAACTCACGTTTCCCTTATGTTAAAAAACCCTCTGCTAACCTTGCTGCTTCCTCATGCTAACTTCTTTTCTTACTGTCAGTGCCAAAATTCTTGAAAGAGTCATTTATACTCATTTCATCCACTTTTTTTAACGTCTGCTTATTTCATAACCTATTGCTTCTGTATTGCACTTTCATGAAACTATTCTCTTTAAAGTCCCCAAGTCACCTGATTCCAAAATTGCCTTGCCTTTATTCTCCTTGATTTCTTTATAGCATTTGAGAAAGTTTGAAAACTTTCTTTATATACTTCCTTCCCTTAGTTTTTGTGATAACTGCATTTTTGTGACTATTTTTCCACCTTTCTGATCTTTTTCTCTCCTATGGACTCTTCTTCCACCACGTATTTCATGAGTATAGATGTTCCCTCCTATTCTGCTTACAGCCCTTTTCTCTTCTTTTTCTACACTTTTCACATGGTAATCCTATAATTTAGCTATCTTTCTCTATTAGAAAATACATACAATATCTGTATCTCTAACATTTATTTCCTTTCTAAGCTTCAGATCTATGTTTTAAATGATCTACTAGACATCTGCCCCTGGATGTCCTGTCAGCACTTCTATGTTGTCATCTTTCTCCCCAAATCCTCCATTCTTCTTTCTCGACACGACATCTATTAATGGCACTTTCATGCTGCTAGTCACCCACCTCAGAGTCACATAGTGAGGTTTTCCTAAGTGTTATTCATTAGCTTTGTTTTTATATTACATACATTCACAAATTACTCCCACTGTGAGCACTGTCTTGTAGCAAAGTAAAACAATTAAAACTAACAATGTAGAGACAGTCTAAAATGCATACAATATTCCACATCATTAGTATCCCCACCTCTATCTCTAATTGCATATTAACTCATAGAAATCTATTTTCTCTCCCTCACATTTTAAAAAAGAGAAAAGCAAAGCAAATTCCTTGTATCTTTTTTGCTTGTTTGTTTTTGCTAGGCAATGGGGTTAAATGATTTGCCCAGGACCACATAGCTAGTAAGTGTCAAGTGTCTGGTCTGAGACCACGATTTGAACTCGGCTTCTCCTGACTCCAGGGCCAAATGCTCTATCTACCCCGCCAGCAAATTCTTTGTAACAACTATTCATATTCAAATAAAAAAATGCTCTTAGGTGTATACAAAAATATCTTATTCTGCACTCTGAATCTGCCACCTTTATATGAGGAGTTGGATAGTATGTTTCATCCTTGGTCCTCTGGAATCATGGAAAGTCATTGCATTGATAATAGTTTTTATAATTTTCAAAGTCGTTTGTCTTTATGATTTTGACATTCTATAAATTGTTCCCTCAGGTCTGCTAATTTCATTCTCAAGCAGTTTATAAAATTTATAATATAAATTGTTTTCTGATCTTGCTTACTTCACCTTTCATCAGTTTGTACAAGTCTTCCCAGGTTTTTCTGAAACCATTCCTTTCGGCATTTCTTATAGCATGATAGTGCCACATCTTATTCAGCCATTCCTCAATTGATCAATATCCTTTCAATTTCCAGGGCCTTTTCCATACAACAACAACAAAAAAAGATGATATGGATATTTTTCTGCACATAGGGCCTTTTCCTATTTCTTTGATCTCTTTTGGGTATAGTCCTAGTAGTTGTATAACTAGTTAGTTACTTTTCCTTTGTGATTCCAAATTGTTTTTCAATATGCTTGTATCTGTTCACGTCTACCAGTAGTGCATCAATGCTCCTGCTTTTCCACAGCCACTCCAGCAATTATAATTTTCCTTTTTTGTCATCCTTGTTAATCTGATGTGTGTGAGGTAAAAGCTCAGAATTGCTTTATTTGTATTTCTCTAAATAGTGATGATTTCGAGCAACTTTTTTTCATATGGCTATAGATAGTCAGGGTATCTTCTCTTGATTGCTGCCTGTTCATATCCTTTGACCACTTATCCACTGGGGAGTAGCTATTATTCTTTTTTATTTTTTGGTGAGGCAATTGAGGTTAAGTGACTTGTTCAGAATCACCCAGCTAGTGAGTGTTATGTGTCTGAGGTGGGACTTGAACTCAGGTCCTCCTGACTCCAGGGCTGGTGCTCTATCCACTGTGCCACCTCTGCCCCTAGTAGCTATTATTCATACAAATTTGAATTAGTTCATTATTTATCTTGGAAATGAGACTTTTATCAGAGAAATTAGCAAAAAATTTCCCCAGTCTTTTCTCTTTTAATCTTATCTTTATTGGCTCTGTGCAAAAGCTTTTCAATTTATGTAATCAAAATTATCAATTTTATCTTCCATGACCCCCTCTACCTCTTGTTGGGTAATGAACTTTTCTTCTATACATGGGTAATATAGACAATTTCCCCCCCCCATTTTCTCTAATTTGTTTATGATGTAAGCTTTTATATTTAGGCCATGTATTAATATTGTGTTTATCTTGGTATAATGTATGAGGTATTGGTCTAAATCTTCCATTTTTTTCTATTTTTCCCTATAGTGTTGTCAAATACCCCAGTAGCTGGATTTGTGGGTATTGTGGCTATTAGGTACAAATACAGATCCATTTTCTTCTATGTATTATGAACCTAATCTGTTCTCTATTTTTTTTTAACTTGTATCAAATTGTTTTGAGAATTACTCCTTTGTAGTTTAGTTTGAGATTTGGCATTGCTAGGTCCCACTTCATTCCCGCTTCTTTTCATTATTTCCTTTGAGAAACTTGACCTTTTTTTTTGCCACCATGTGAATTTCATCATTATTATTTTTTTAGCTCTGAAAAGCAATCTTTTGTAATTTGATTAAAGAAGTAAATGAAGTAGTATTGTTTTTATAATATTGACTTGTCTTAGTCATGAACAATTAATATTTTCCCAATATTTAGGTCCATCTATATTTCTGCAAACAATATTTTGTAGTTGTCTATTTGTATAATTCTTGTATATCCTGGTTAGTAGAATCTCTGATATGCTATACATTCTATAATTATTTTCAATGATTTTTTTTCTCCTTGGTTTTATTGGTATTATATAGAAATGTCATTGATTTGTGTGAGTTTATTTTATATACTGCAAATTTGATGAAGTCATTAAATGCTTCAATTATTTTTTTAGTTGTATGACACTTAAAAAGTTTGAGAGACATAATTTCTGATTAATTAGTCATTTTATTAATAATGCTTGCATATTACCAATAAAATGGGACAGTGACACTCTTGAATACCAAAGATGAATCATGTCAGTGGGCTCACAGTTTATATGCCCTTGGAAGAGTGGGTGTTCCTGAGAGTGGCAATCAACTCTGATTGGTTAACAATTAATGAGAAAAATGAATAATACAATGAAAGATGGACCTATTCTAATGAGGGGCTGGGAGTTATAACTTTGATCATGTCATTTACTTCCAAATTGCCCAGCCTTGGGCAATCTAACCAAAGAACTTATCCTCACCCAAATCTATGTAGAGCACCACAGGCTTCCCCACCTGGGTGCTATCTGAACAAGATTGAGAATTCCTCAATTCAGTCTCATTCTGAGCAATATCCTTCAGAGACTGAACAACCTACAATCTTCTGAAAAAATCCTGGTCCTAACTCAATAATTGATTATTAATATGAGAGATAAATAATCATTTCTCTCAGTTGATTCATTGGGGTTCATGTACACCATCATTTTGATCTCCAAAAAGTGATAATTTTGCTTCTTCTTTATCTTTTATTATTCCCTAAATTTCTCTTTCAATTTTAATTTCATGTAATCAGTTGTCAAGTTGCATTGTCTTTAATATCTCCATTGCCTTTCTCTTTTTTCATTTTTACTCCACAGGCTGGTTCAGGCTCTTATTTACTTGTGACTGGACTATTGAAATAGCTTTATGACTAGTCTAAAATCCATTCTTTACACCACACATCGCTATAGTAATACTCATAATTCTTAGTTATGATCATATCACTTCCACATTCAAAAGTCTTCAGTAACTCCTCTATGCCTATCAAATTTAGTAGCAGTATCTTAATGTCTCTAATTTACTTTTTCTGCCTTTTCTCACAATTTTCCCCTTCAGATAATCTGTAATCTAACCATAGTAAACTACTTACCCTTCCCTAAACTCACTCTGCCTTTTTCTACCAGGTACCCACTGAGGATTTTTGCTTAAGGAAATGACATTTTCAGATCTTTGCCTTAAGGTGTTTTTTTTTTTTGGGGGGGAGGGTTGGCAACTGGAGAAGAATGGGATTAGAAATGGGAGGGGGGGAGAGGAAGGAGGCTATTGCACTAAATCCAGACAATTGGTGATGAAAACCAATGTGGTTGCAGAAAAGGACAGATATGAGAGATGTTCTAAAAACTGAATTGATAAAGAGTTTGACAACTGATTGTATATTATAATTGTTCAGCATATGAACATTAAAAAAGCAAATCTAATACTAACACAATAATGTTTGGGCTGTGTCTTGAAGGAAGAGGAAGATTCTATGAGGCAGACATGAGTATAGGTGAACATTTCAGACATGTGGGATGGCTGGTACAAAGGCACAGAGGTAAGAGATGGCATGTTATGTGTGAGGGACAGAGGAAAAGCTGGTTTGGCTAGATTTGGAATGCAAGAAGAAGAATAATGTCCAATGAAGCTGGAAAGATAGTTTGGGGAAAGGTTATGAAAGGCTGTAAGAACTAAAGAGAGGAGTTTATATTTTATCCTCAAGGCAATGGGGAGTCACTGAATTGATTGTGTAGGGTAGTTACACGATCAGATATGTTCTTTGGAACAAGATACCATAAGTCATTTTTTTAACTTGTACAATTATTATTATATTTTTTTTAAAAAATTTCAAAATCCTAACTCCGTATCACACCATAGGAATAAATTCAAATTCAAATAACAAGAGACAAAATTCTCCAGAAAAAAAAAAGGCATTCAATTTCCATAACACTAGACAAACTTGAAACTCTAGTTTCTGAATTTAACTCTTTTGACAATAAAGAACAATTAATGAATGAAGAATTTATTAAGTGCTTAATAGAAAAGAAAGGCAGTCCCTAATCTCAAGGAAGCTCACATTTTAATGGGAGAGATAACACATATGGTAGGTTTCAGCTGTAAGTCAGATGGAAAAATTCCATGTTTTCAAACAGTCATTAATGCCTCCTCTTTAAATTCATTTCTGCTGATAAAAAATCACACACACACACACACACACACACACATTTATAATGCAATTAGAAAAATTACAAAATAGTACTTCCATTAAAAGTAACACCATTCTTCTAATTTTTCAGGTTTGTAACCTTGGCATTATACTCAACTCCTCACCCTACATATCCATCCGGTCAGTTTACAAATCTCACCATTTCTACCTACAGACGTTGTCATCTGTCAAATCTGAACCATTCTTTGTATTCGTACAACTTACATTAGTTGAAGCCCTTATTATCTCTTACCTAGATTATTGCATGGTCTCTTAAGTGGTTTCCCTGCCTTGTCTCCAGTCTATCCTACTGCTAAATTGATTTTCCTTAAGAACATATCTGCTTCTGTTGAATTTTGTTTCCTCTTTCTGGTGATTCATCAGCAATCACTTCCAAACTCTTTTGAGTTTAAAATTTTTCTCCCCCTTCCTCCCCACCACCCTCTCCAAGATGGCGCACAATCTGTTGTAGGCTATACATATGCATTCCTATTAAACATGTTAACTGGAGATGATGAAAAACAATAATGCAAAGTCATTGAACTGTTATATACTAAGAGGATATAGTAGACGACAAGTTCTCATTTATAGCATTAGGATATAATCAGGAAAATTTTGAGGGAAAAACAATATTCAACAATCCACTGATATTGGGCAAATAGCAGGGCCTAAGGTCCAATTCATAAAGACAATAGTATTAGATTTGCTTTTTTAATGTTCACATGCTGAGCAATTATAATATACAATCAATTGTCAAATTCTTTATCAATTCAGTTTTTAGAACATCTCTCATATCTGTCCTTTTCTGCAACCACATCTCAATTTAGTTTAGGTTTTCATAACCAATTGTCTGGACTTAGTGCAATAGCCTCCTTCCTCTCCCCCACTCCCATTTCTAGTCCCATTCTTCTCCAGTTGCCAACCTCCCCCCCCCCCAAACAAAAACACCTTAAGGCAAAGATCTGAAAATATCATTTCCCTAAGCAAAAATCTTCAGTGGGTCCCTGGTACCTTTCCAATAAAATACGAATTCTTCAACTTTGGATTTAAGATTCTGTGCTTCATCTTTCCTTTCTAGTCTTATTCCACATTGTTCCTTCAAGTATTTTATGCTAAATTATACAACTAGTTGTGTCCCAAATGTGATTTTCCATTTCCCATACTTGTATGGGATGAGGAATGTATTACCTCTGCCTCTATCAACTCAAATATCACTTCCTCTATGAAGTGATATTCCTCCCTCCCTAATCCATATAGTTGTTAGTGCTCTCTCCCTTCTCATATTCCCTCGTATAACCTTAAAAGTACATGTTGTATCTCCCCAATAGAATGTAAGCTCTCTGAAGGTAGAGACTGTTTTGCTCATTGTATCACCTCTATCTAATATAGTGTCATATACACGGTAGGTACTTACTAAACATTTATTTAATTAAATATCGACTGAGGTTCTTCATATATGATCATCTTTCTTCTGCCTCCTAGGATACCAATATGGAGAATAAAACTATATGAGGTTTCCAACTCATATTTAAAAGATACTTGTTATGGTACATATTGATATAAATATATGTATCATATATATTCAAAAATAGGTGAGACTTCTCACATGTAAGACTTTAGCAAAAGCTGACTGTCTGAAGTGGCTTAAGAGACTTTGAAAGATAAGGGAGAAAGCTTTCAGATAGGAAATAGACATTCCCCACTTTAGAAAGGGTAGAAGGTTTGGATACCTTAATTGTGTATGAAGAGGTCAAAAAGACAATGACAACACCTTCAGGGTATAAACTAAATGAATACAATTGTCCTTAGCATTTACCTGCATAAGATTCCCAAAGCAATATTGGATGTGAAAAATACCAATAGAAGGAGCTTTTGAGCAGGAAGAATATGTTGAAAAGGAGAGGTGAGTCTTCTATTTCCTGCCTTGAGGTAACTAACTACCTTAGAGCTGAGGTTCTGAGGGAGTCAAAGTAAAGAAGCTTCTCCTGATTCTCAGCTAAGAGTGACTGCCCTGGAAGAAAGAGCTTTTGTAGCACTCTGGCTAAAAAAAGAGTAGTAACCCTCTTGATGAAGAGAGTGCAGTAGCCCTCCGCTCAGCCAGCGCTGAAGGTTTAAAAAAGTTCATAGCTGTCCATTAAGGAATGATCCTAGGTGACCAACAGATTAACACTCTGCACCCTGAGAAGAGTATTGTGGTAGGGTGGCCTGCCCAGTTTGCTGGCCATTGGCAGAGCATCTCACTAACACAGTCTAGCGGGAGAGACATCGGCTAGCCTAGCTCAAGAGCGGAGCCACTTCTTTGTGTGGACCCTGAAGAAAGACAATCAAATTGTGATGGTCACATATGTCTCCTATACGATTATTTCAATAATTAGCCATAGGAAGACACTTTGAGATTACTTTCATTTATGCACATTAATAACCAGCTGCCTGAATTATTGAAGCATTTCCTGTTTTAGAGGAATTAAATTTCATTTTGTACTGTATTTAGTAATATGACCCTGCTAAGTCTGCAGCTTTTGACTTATAGAATATTTATTTTTGTTTTAGTTAACTCATATGTAGGCTTAAAAAGGTTAATAGCCTGAAATAGTCACTAGAGATTTGTGAGATGTTTGTATTCAAGGAGAATCTGTTCAGGACCTCTACAATATTAATATGGTGTTAGCCTTGCTACCTCAATCTTACTCTGAATGCTTAAGCTGATTTTTGATTGTTATCTGAAGATGCAATTGCAACAGTTCCTAAAGGGTCTCTTCCTAAAGATCAATCCATCAATCAACACGTACTTATTAAGCACCTCCTATATATCAGGTACTAGTCTAGTCTCTAGGAATACAAAGACAAAAATAAAACAATTCCTGCTCTCAGGAAGTTTACATTCGATTGGCAGAAATAACAGAGACATCTATACCTGTATGTATACATATATACAAACATACATGTATGTGCATGTATGTTGAATAACTGTAATATATATAAACCCTATGATATATGTGTTTGTGTACATATGTGTATGGTCTTATACACACATGTATATTCATATGTACACACATTTATGCATTTTTATATGTGTATATTCTTGTTCAGTCATGCCTGACTCTTCTTGACTCCATTTGGGGTTTTCTTGGCAGAGATACTGGAGTGGTTTGCCATGTCCTTCTCCAGCTCATTTTACAGACGAGGAAGCTGAGGCAAACAGGGTTAAGTGACTTGACCAGGTCACACACATCTGAGGCTGGATTTGAACTCAGGTCTTCCTGATTGCAGGCCCAACACTCTACCCACTGTGCCACTTAGCTGCCCTGTCTATGCATATTGTAAATGTATACAATACAATATCTGTGTATACAATATGTGTGTACAGTGTAGATATGTGTGCACATATACAGATGTGTATAAATGCATATAAATATTCATATACACAAGTATACATATATTATATGGCTAATTTCAGGGGAGGAAGAAGAGCACTAGAAGTTTGGGAAATAACAAAGGCTTCAGGTTGAAGATGTTACTTGAGCAGAGTCTTGAAAGAACCGATGAATTTTAAGAGCTAGAGTTGAGATGGGAGTGCATTCCAGACACACAGCTATGTATAAGGATAGGAGATGGAATATTCTGTGTGAGGAACAGTAATAAAGCCATTTTGGCCTGTAGAATGGCATGGGGGAGTAATGTGTAAGTTGGGAAAGGCAGGTTTGGGATCAGGCTTTTGAGGCCTGGGAAAGCTAAACAGAGGAGCTTACATTGCTAGGGGCAATACGGAGCCATTAAAGTTTATTACATACTGGAGTGATGAGATCAGTCCCCCGCTAGAGTGAGAGCAACTAAGAGGCCCATTGCAATAGGCCAAGCAAGAGAAGATGAAGCCTGAACTAGGGAGGCAGCTTTGTGAAGAGAGGACAAGGATGAATGTGAGAGAACGGTGATGAAGAAATTACAAGATTTCATAAGTGAATGTATGTGTGGGGTAAAAGAGACAGAGGAGTCAAGAATAATGAAAAACTTGCAAACCTGGGGACCTGGAAGAATGGCAATGTTTGACACAGAACCAAGGAAATTCAGAATTAGAGAGGGATTGGAGACAAAAATAATGAGTTCAGTTTTGAACATGTTGATTTTAAGGTGCCTAGGGGAGATCAAGTTGGAAACATTCAATAAATGATTGGAGATTCATAACTAGAGCTCAGGAATGCAATTAGGGCTTGATAGATATATTTGGGAGTCATTTGCATAGTCATCTGTAGTGAAATTATTAAGATCTGATGAGTGTGGATGAAGGTTCTGAAAGAGTAGTATAGAAAGGGAGTATAAAGAAGCTGTGCCCCATTCCCAACCCCCCACCCCACCCCACCTCCTGGCAGCTAGGTGATACAGTGGATAGAGCACAGGCCTTGGAGTCAGCGGGACCTGAGTTCAAATTTGACCTCAGATACTAACTAGCTGTGTGATCCTGGGCAAGTCACTTAACCATGATTGTCTCAGAAGAAGAAGGCCCACAATGAGCCTGGCTAAGTGCCAACTGTATATTATACAGTTATGAGTTTTTAATTATTACTTTGTCATGGTGATTTTTTATATGCTTCAGGATAATTCTGCCCACATTCTTAGATCTAACTAGAGGACTCTTTGGGGGAAAACAATTATACTCTCCCCATCACATCTCACCACTGAATTTCTATAATCCCTATTCCCACTGGAATTCTCTGTCCCCAGAGGGTAGCTACTACTTCCCCCCCTTAAGGTTCTATGGGTAACACTGAGGGAGTAGGGATTCTAATGCTACTGCTTACAAGCCTCTATTCCATGTGTCCTTCCCAATATCATTTAAGAAGTTGATATCATTCCATTATCAAATAACCGATCAACATCAATTTGCTTTTACAAGAGGATATTTACTGAGAAGGTATAGTAAGAACTGAAGTACAAAAACCAAACTGACAGGTACACTCTCTCTTCTGCATATATCCACTTGATCCCTGGGGACAGTGGACTTAAAATTAAAGGTGTTGGTACAAAACATCTGTCTGTCAAGTAGGGAAGGGCAGGCTACTTCTTGGCCTGTGGAGTCTTTCTCCCTTTGAGGTGTGGCATGGTTGATGGACAAGTCACTCCCTTACTCAGCTGGGCTGGCTTCTTGCTGGGGTGGATCAAGCAAGTCTGTAGGCTACTGGACTGGCCTTTTACTTGGACTTAGCTGCTTTGTCTACTGGCAGACTTTGCCATGGATGCTGGATCTCTGAGTGATTTTCTGAATTTTTGAAGCTCACAAAGTCATAACTTATTTGATTCCTTCTCTAAATACTGTTACTTAGGATAAAAAAAAATTAAAAATTAAAAACCAAAAACTGCACACAAGAGTAAAACCAAAACAAAATAAAAAACAAAAAAGAAACCAAGTATATACATTCACAGACGCATGACAGAGGGGTGGCCATCCACTTCCCCCAAGCCAGAGGAAGTTGCCTTTATGCCTCCATATGTGAAAGCTGCCAGAGAAGAGAATTTAGCTGCTAGAACTATCTCTGTCTCTGTCTCTGTCTCTCTGTCTCTCTGTCTCTCTGTCTCTCTGTCTCTCTCTCTTCTCTCTCTCTCTCTCTCTCTCTCTCTCTCTCTCTCTCTCTCTCTCTCTCTCTCTCTCCCCTGTTCCAGCTAAATATCCAGTTAAAAGGCTTCTCTTTCCTGCTCAATAAACTGATAGGAAATAGAGCATGCCTTTACATGTTCTCAAGTAGGAATGGAAAAGGCCCTTCTATAATGTATTCCTGGAAGGAGGCTCATTAACCTTTATCTGGGTTTTTTACAAGACAGAGCATATTACTTATACCTTAAGGGCTGTGCCCTCATTAGCCAATATCTCCATCATGCTGAGCATTGTTAATGTGTATGATTTTTAATGAGAGTCAACATGGTGTAATGGAAAGTGTACTGGGCTTGAGCTAAGAAGACCTGGGTTCAAATCTTTTCTGTGACAATTACTAGACATGTGGACATGGAAAAGTCTTTTAGCTCCTCTGAGCCTTAGTAGTAGTATCCTCATCTATAAGATGTGGTAATTCTACTTGAATTCCCCCTTAGTGTTATTGTGGGGAAAATGCTTTTTAAACCTTAAAGTTCTATAGCATAGCATCATGGTATGGTAGAAAGAACACTGACTCTGGACTCAAAGACTTTGGATTTAAATTCCCCATCTGACATTTGCTGCTTATGTGACTTAGGACAAGTCATTTCTGGGCCTCAGTTTCCTGATCTGTAAAATGAGAGTGTTAGATCATTTGGACCCTGAGATCTCTTTCAGCTCTAGATCTATGCACTAATACAAAAAATAAGAAATCTTTTTTTTTTTGCTTGATTTGACTCCCACTCTGGGTCATATAAGTGATCAATAACATACTAAAAAGTGTTACTCTACCAAAGCAGAGTAATGAACACCCTCCTTGGCCTTAGTACAGCATTTGTCCTTACCATTCTTCTGTATTTTTGTATTTTCTACATTATTTAACATCTTGTACCTGTCAACTAATTTTTAGGTCATGGATGAATTAGCAGTGGAATCCTAATGCATTTTAGATATGTAGTTATTTGATATTCCAATTTGTCCATTATAATTTTTTATGGTTCTGATATATGAGATTCCTACTAGTTTTTATTTTGCACAGAACTGACATAGCTTGGGCAATCTGTTCATTTTTTTTCAAGGAAGTTTTTCTCCACAGAAATAAAAGTAACATAGCAACACACCAAATATGGCAGAATATCAGGAATCACAGATTGGAACACATCTCTTTTTTCCCCCAAGGAAAAGTCTTAAATATATGCTTAACATGTTTGTATTCTGGGTGGTCTTCCTTTCTAAAATGGAGATTTGGATAACAGTAAATACTGATTTTTAAAAAAAAACTGCATTTAGATTAGCAGATGTTGGCAATTAAGCCAATCAGTAATTTTACACACATAATGCAGAGAAGAGAAATTAAAATTATTTCAGAATATTTGTAACTTTGTTTTAGCATGTGCAGTGACCAAGTACATTAATCTGAATGCTGCATAACTAAACTGAAAGGCCTGCCCTTCAATACTTTTAATTAGCAACTATAGAATGAATACATAGGAATAAGCAACTCAATAGTTATCAATAAGAGCATCTCCCATATTTATATGGCCCCCATTGTGAAGGGTCAGTTGTTGACATATTGTTGTGGCTTAATAGTAATTGAATAATCAAATTATCAGCCAAAACTGCCATATTTCATAACAGCAGTCTTGCTAAGCCATGACAAACAACTTGTTTGTAATTTAGTTTAACATGGTAATGGAAAGAGCAGTCAAAAGACTGGCGTTTGAATTTTATCTCTGCTGTTCATTAGCTGTGTGACCTTGGATAAATCACCTCATCTCCCTAGCTTTTACTTTCCCCATCATGTAAAAAGAAGAAAATTGAACTTGAGCATCTCTAAGATACTGAACACTAGCCCTCTATGTTTCTATAATTATGAAGAGTCTAATATTATAGAGTACGTAACCAGATGATTTCATTTTGTTTTGTGTTTTGCTGCTAAAGTGGTGATTAGTAGTCTTTCTGAACAGAATTCCTCTATGAGCCATTATAAGCCAAAAGTGTGTTTGCTTGTTTTATAGTTACTAAATTATATTAATAACAATCACAGCTTACATTTCCATAGCATTATTAGGCTATTACATGAGAGATTATGGCAGACACAAAGTTATACAACATGGTCTTTGCTTTCTGTAAGTGTCAGTCTTTGGATGTAGTAGGATGAAAAAGCAGACACTCAATAAAACCTAATGATGATAGTTCATATTTATAGCACTTTAGTCTACAGAGCACTCAACATGAATTATCTCATTTGATTCCCCCAATAGACTTGTGAGGTAGGTATTGTAAGTATTATGATCTCCGTTTTATAAAGTAGTAAACTGAGGCCCATATCATGTAATTGATGTCAGAGGTGGGATTTAAACCCATATCCTTTCAAATCCAGCATGCTTGTTGTTGTTGTTGTTTTTTCCATTATAACTCACTCCCTCTTTTCCACTGCTCTTACTTTTCAGACTGCCTTCTGATTCTGGTTCATTGGTTCCTTGACCAAAGCCTGGCAAATTGGTAAACTGACCTGTTGTCTTCCTCAGAATCAGAATCAGAGATTTGGAGTTTAGATCACCTTATAGGTGCTTTAGCCTAATCCTTTTGTTTTACAGATGAGGAAACCAAGATCCAAAGAAATTAAGTAATTTGCTCAGGGTCACATAGACAGAAAAGTGGCAGAGGTAAGAGTCAAATCTATGTCCTCTGAATCCAACTCTAGTACTGACCTGTCATAACTGTATTCACTCATTCATGATGTAAGGATTAAATCCTAGCAAAAGGCTCAGACTTCTCTTTTGCTTCTTCATTTGTACTTCTCATTTATGTTTCCCTCTCTATTACCCTTGCAGGTGAACTTCCTGCCATTCTAGGACCTAGACAGACTCCCTATCCAGTCTTGTCCACAGCAGTGGTTCTAGTTTCTGTCAAGAAGCTTGTGTTTAGGTAGTCTTAGCTCAGATTTTTCTAGTTACAAAATATCGTAGCCAGACTAAAATGCAGTTTGAAAGGTCATGGTATGACAGCAGAATTTTCACAGACCATATATGTAGAAATCAGAAGGCATAATTTGTGACTTTTATCTTCAAGAACATATACAATGAGGAGAATGAGAGATTGTGTCACTGCTAGCTCTACCCTGCATCTTTTTTTTTTTGCTCTAGGATGTTTTCTATCCAGTCATAATTCATATGAACCAACATTTGCTGTATGTGACAGGAAGTGTACAAGGAAGAACGATACAACTTCTGCCCTAAAGGATTTTAGAGATATTCAAGTTCAATTCTCTTCTTTTTAGAGATGGGAAAACTGAAAGCCGGGGAGATGAGGTGACTTATCCAAGATCACATATCTAACAAGCAGCAGAGATGAGATTCAAACCTCAGGTCCTTTGACTCAGGTTCTAATACTCTTTCTATTGCCACACTAAACTAAATACAGGCAGTTTGTCATAGCATAGTATAACCAGTATTACAGAATATGGGTTGATTTTGGGATATATTTTTGTTATTTAGAATTTGAAATTCATTTCCTCATAGAAACAATGTTATATTTGAGTGCTAGATTCATAGGCCAGCAAAAGTCAATTTAATCTAAATGTATTTTTGATTATGTTTCTGTGGGAAAATTCGTTCCAGATTCCTATTGTAGATGCTAGGAACACATCATATTCACTTGCTCGCCACCTCTCTTTCCACCCCACCCCATTTGCCTAGCTCTAAGATAGGAGATAAAGGAAAGATTTTTGGATGAGGGTCCAGGCAAGGCTCCCAAGGTGTCAGTGGGAGAACAGGAATTGGACTTCATCCTAGCATGGCAGCATCTGTTATTCCTGCAGGCAGCAGTGGCCAGGGACCCAGTGGAGTGAATTGACCCACATATTCAAAAGGCATGAACTGCCTGTCCTTGGTGAGGAAGTGACATTTATTCTGAGTTGCTTTAACATCTTGTTTCCTTTACCATAGAGCAAAGTTGGCCCAGACACAGAAATCACTTGTTATGTTTTAGCCATTCTGTAGCTCTAGCTCCTATACAGTGGAAAGAACTCTGACCATAGAAAAGACATGGGCTTGAATCCTAGCCGCTGCTGTTTCATATTTGTGCAATCGGACAAATCACTTGACCTCTCTGAGTTGCCTAATCTGTAAAACTGTGGCAAGTCACTTGTACTACCTACCTGGAAGGTGCTTTATAAACTGTAAAGCTTTTATGGACTTTGGTTTTCTGAAAGACACTTATTTCCTGGACAATTCACAGACTTAGGAGAATTAAAAATTTATCTGCTTTACTTCCTCTGAAATGCACTGGCATTATCTCATTAATAAATTACTTACCGCAATAGCCACTTTTCAAGGGTTTTCCTAAAGGTGCTGAAGCATATACATATTGATGATTGAAAAGAGAAGATTATAATTTGGATAGAGGTTATGTGGATCATTCAAAGCTATGTTTAAGGGATTCTTAACAATTTAAAGAAGCCAGACATCTTACAATACAAAATAGCCTTATATTTTATCTGCCATGTCTGTACCCCTGCACTTGGGTATACACAGAGGGCTGCAGTCAGATAGAGACAGAGACAGAGGACAAGTTCAGCCTCAGAAAAAGACAAGAAACAAAAGACACCAGAGATGGAAAAGCCTTTTTTCTTCTTCTTATTTTAGGAATTTCAAGTAAAAATGAAAGATATGACTTGGAATCACACATCTAACCACATTGTGGCTGCTCTTTGCTGAAGAGAGACTGGCCTTGAAGTCAGGAAGACCCGAGTTAAATCTGACCTCGGGTCAGTTTGGGACCCTGGACAAGTCACTTAGCTTTGTTTGCCACAGTTTCCTCTACTGTAAAATGAGAATAATAATAGCACCTACCTCCCAGGATTGTTGTAAAGATCAAATGATAAAATATTTTTAAAGTGATTAGCACAAGTACCTGGAACATAGTACATGCTTTATAAATATTAACTATCATTATTATTATTATTACTACCTCAAAAAGTTATTGTAAGAATCAAATAAAATAATAATTGTAAAACAACAACAACAAAAAGCACTTGGCACAGTGCCTGGCCCGTAGGAGGCACTATGTAAATGTTTTTTCCCTTCCCCAGAGCCTTTCCCTTATTTTTAAAAGAATGCCTTGGCATTATAATTTTCTTAAAATTCACCCTTACCCAATTCCTCTACCTTTGAACTTTATACTAAAGGAATGTTAGGTTTTCCTCCTATCTTTTCATCAATGACTATCATTTGTATTATATATTGTCTTATTTATAAAATCTTTGTAGAGTAAGGACCATATAACTTGTACTGAATTTAGCCAGAACCATGTAAATTAATTTTTTTCATAGATTTGGGGTTCATTTGTCACTAACAAAGAGACAGTGTCATATAGTAGACAGAATGTTGGCTTTGGAGCCAGAAAGGCCAGTGTTCATGTCCTGTTGAACCCTGCATTTTGGACCAGGTCTGACTCTGGCCTGTCCAGTGATTTAGCATCAGGGTTAGAATGCTATGACACTGATGGATAGGCGAACAATTAATGAATAATCAAGAAATAGAGAGCAAAGTTAGGTGTAAAATGGATAATTTCGATTACATTAAATTAAAATTGTCTTGTACAAATAAAATAAACATAGCCAAGATTAGAAGGAAAGCAGAAAATTTGGAAAAAAGTTTCTATGGACAGTTTATTAGATAAAGGTCTCATATTGAAAATAAAAAGCTTTGTCAAATCTGTAACAATATGAATCATTCTCTAATTGATAAATGGTCAAAGGATATGAACGACAGTTTTCTGAAGAAGAAATCAAAACAGTTTACAGTCATATGAAAAAATACTCTAAATCATTTTTGATTAGAGACATGCAAATAAAAACAACCTTGAGATATCATTTTAAAACTACCCGATTAGCTAAAATGATTGAAGGGGAATGTGATAAATGTTGGAGGGGATGTGGAAAAATTGGAACACTAATTCATTGTGGGTGGAATTGTGAACTGATCCAACCATTTTGGAGAGCAATCTTGAATTATGTCCAAAGAATTATTAAAATACCTATACTCTTTGACCCAGAAATACCACTACTTATCTATTTTCTAAGACAATTAGGGAAAAAGATAAAAGAACCTCTGTGTTCTAAAATGATTACAGCAGCTCTCTTTGTTATGGCAAAGAACTGGAAATTGGAGGGACGCCCATCATTTGGGGAAAAGTGAACAAGTTGTGTTATATGATTGTGGTGGCATACTACTGTGCTATAAGAAACGATGAGCTCAGTGATTTTAGAAAAACATGGAAAGACTTGAATGAAATAATGAAGAGTGAAATTGGCAGAAACAAGTCAACATTGCATATAACAACAGCAATATTGTTTTAAGAATGACTTTGAGTGAATAAGTTATTTTGACTATTATAAATACCCAAATGAATTATAAAAGACATGTGAAGAAAGATGCTATCTGCATCCAGAGAAAGAACTGATAAATAGACACATGTATAGAATAATTTTATGTATATATATCTGTTTGTGTCTAATAATAGCCATCTCTACAGTGGTGGGGAGGGGAGAGGAAAGAAAGAGAAGAAATTTACATAATAATTTTATTGTATATTTGAAAGGAATAGCAAGTTGTGCATGGTCGATTTGCGGTTTCATGTGCAATTGTCTTTTTTTATCGTACCATGTTATGGAAATGCTTGTTTTATTCCATAAATTAAAAATAAAACTGTAAAAAATTGAACAAAAAAAGAATGCAATGAGACACTTGTGAGCCGTAAAATGCAGTAAAAACAGCTTTACTTAGAATAATTTAAAAGGAGACGATTCTTTTTTTTTTTTTTTTGGCTAGGCAATGGGGTTAAGTGACTTGCCCAGGGTCATACAGCTAGTGAATGTTTTGTGTCTGAGGTCACATTTAAACTCAAGTCCTCCTAACTCCAGGGCAGGTGCTCTATCCACTGTGCCACCTAGCTGCCCTGAGACAATTCTTAAAGTAAAAATAAAAAAAACAAACAAAAAAACCAAATAATGCTGACTCAGGTAAAACACTACTCCCCTCTACCTCCATATTTACCATAGCAACTGGGACACAGTAAGTCAGAAGGGTGATGGGAATTTTGCTAAAATCTGTAACACCAGCTCATCATAGGCTAGGCCTTTTATTCCTTAGGAAATAAGAAAGCTAAATGGCCTTTTCATTCCTTTAAAAGACAAGTTAACACTTCAACTATTTACCAATCTTTGGTAAATTTTCTAGGAGACCTTCCACCATGAAAATAGTCTTAAAATAACTCATAAACAGCACTGGTGGAGGAACCTGATACAAGTAATCAAAGAATAAAATAATACAAAAGGTTCTTTTAAAAGTAACTCTGCAAAGTAGTAGTAGTGTCGGAAGCAGTTCACAGGAGATTTCCTGATATAGAAACAACTATAATGAGAAGGAGTAGAAGCAGGAATGTCAGATTCATGGCTCAGATGATAGTAGCTCCAACAGCATCATTGGGTTCCATCACAGATCCAGGTCATTTGTAGCAAGGTATCTAAGTGGTCATAGGCTGTTTGCGTGTAATCTACACCAGATTTGAGGTAATGCTGTGATTCACCCTGTGCTATAAATCAACAAAAACCAGTTTTCCCCAATGCATCAGCCAAAGCCTTCTCCCCAAGAAGCCCATCTAGATACCAAATTTTGGCCCCTTTAGAGGCATCTACTACCTCTTTCTGTTGTAATTAGATGAAAACTCCCCTTAATTCTTCTTCCAGGAACTTATATTATTGTCAAGACAGCTAAAGAATATCCTTTATTCCAAGTGAATTCTCATTCACTATGACTATAAGAGATAACTTTACCTCGTCTATGTTTTAAAAAAGGAATACACCCCTGCTACCCTTCTCCTACCACCTCCCGCCAATAATTCACCTCGTAGTCTTTCGAAACCTTTTTAGAAAGAAGTTGTATGTACCACCTTGAAATTTTCCCTGGGGGAAAGAATGTGCTAATGAAGGGGAAACTGAACTATTTCTGCTAATCAGATAGAACCTTTCATTTGTCAAAAGCCTCAAGACCCAATCAGATAAGAATGGCTGAAAAAGTTGTGGTATATGATTGTGATGGAATACTAGTATGCTATAAGAAATGATGAGCTTAATGATCTTAGAAAAACAAGGAAAGACTTGCATGAAATAATGAAGAGCAAAATGAGCAGAACCATTGCATACAGTAACAGCAATGTTGTTTTTTAAGAACCTTTTTTTTTTTAGGCAACTGGGAGGTAAGTGACTTGCCCAGGGTCACACAGTTATTAAGTGTCAAGTGTTTGGTCTGAGGCTGGATTTGAACTCAGGTCCTCCTGACTTCAGGGCCAGTGCTCTATTCACTGCGTCACCTAGCTGCCCCTAAGAACCTTTTTTTTGCTGAGGCAAATAAGTTTGGGTGGCTTACCTAGTGTCACATAACTAAGTATCTGGGGCTGGGTTTGATCTTAGGTTGTCCTGACTACAGGGCTGACTCTCTGTGCACTGCACCACTTAGCTGCCCATTTCTTTGGAAGCCTCTACTTTTTCTTTCTATAATCCACTGCTTAACTTTCCAAGGTTCCTTAATTCTTGGGGAAATATAAACAGGTGTTTGTTCTAATGGCTCTTCATTTTGATAAGTTTTCTTACCATGCTGGATTTCTCAGGTGAAGGAACCCTTAACATTAAAAGTGTGTAAGCTGCAGGTGGTTGATGGAATACCTTGTTTTTTGGTTCCAGACACTCATAAATTGGGATGGATGTAGTATGACCTACCACCTAAGTGACTGTTGCCTTACTAATGTTCTTGTAAGATAGATGTTAGACATGGATAAAAATGAGTTTTATTTAATCTTCTGTCTGACAGAGAAAAGGCAAAGAGAGGATTTGTATATAGGCTTCTTAGGAGTCTACTAACCAAACCCAAAGACAGCTATGCAGATTCTATTTCTAACAGGAAGAGAAATCTGACCATTCATTTCTTTATATAAAACATAAGGATTATCTTTCTGTCACAGTCATGACATTACGCTTGTTGCTGTGGAGACAAAAATCATTAAGATATAATTCCTGTCCTCACAGAGGTTACTGTCTAGTGGAATTGATGTCAAAATCCAATTGCTAGCTACATATTGACTTAGAAAACCACAAATGAACACCTATTTTCTATTGTATTTTTTAATTTATTTTATTAAGTGTTTCTTAATTACTTTTTGATATGGTTCAACCAGCTCTCAGGAGCTTAGCAGGCCCCCTTTGGGTCTCAAATTTGACACCTCTGGTCTAATGTATTCTTTCCAAAAGAGGAAGGAACTAGGAAATAGAGGGCTATACTTGGAGACAGAAAGATATGAGTTCAGATCCTGCCTCAGACACTGGCACCACAACCCTGAGGAAGTCACTTAGCTTCTTTCAAGCCGCGGTTTCCTCATTTCTAAAATTAGGGTAGTGATATCACTTGCTCACTTGACAACATACATCCAGCACTTTTGAATTTTCTTCCTCCCCACCCCACCACCACAACCAACACAACCAAGAGCTGTTCTCAGCTCACAACTCTACCAACAATGCGTTAATATCCCAATTTTTCCACATCTCTTTCAACATTTGTCATTTTCCTTTTCTGTCACATTAGCCAATCTGATTAGCCAACACCTTAGAGTTTTTTTTAAATTTGCATTTCTCTAAGCAATAGTGATTAAGAGCACTTTCAATATGGTTATAGATAGTGTTGATTTCTTTGTTTGAAAACTGCCTGTTAATATATTTTGACTGTTTATCAATTGGGAAATGACTTGTATTCTTATAAATTTTACTTAATTTTCTCTATATTTGAGAAATGAGGCTTTATCAGAGAAGCTTGCTGTAAAATTTTTCCCATTTTCTTGCTTTCCTTCTAATCCTGACTGCATTGGTTTGTTTCTGCAAAACCTTTTTAATTTGATATAGTCAAAATTACCCATTTTACAACCTGCAAAGCTCTTGATCTCTTCTTGGTCATAAATTCTTCCCTTCTCCACAAATCTGACATGGAACATATTCCATACTCTCCTAATTTGTGTATACCATCAACCTTTATGTCTATGTCCTGTACCCATTTTGACCTTATCTCAGTATACAGTATGAAATATTGGTCTATATCTAGTTTCTGCCAAACTGCTTTCCAATTTTCCCAACAATTTTTGTCAGTGATTTCTTATACCAAAATCTTATATCTTTGGGTTTGTCAAACACTAAATTGCTACGGTCATATGGTATCTACGCCACTGATCTACCATTCATTTCTTAGCCAGTACTAGATTGTTTTAATGATTACTGCTTTGCAATGAAGTTTGAGATCTCGTACTGCCAAGCCACCTACCTTCATTTTTTAAAATTGATTCACTTGATATTCTTCACTTTTTGTTCTTCCAGATGAATTTTATTATTTCTAGCTCAATAAGATATATATTTTTTGTAATTTAATTGATATGGCACTGAATAAGTAAATTACTTTAGGTAGAATTGTCATTTTTATCATATTGGCTCAGCCTACCCATAAGCAATGAATATTTCTCCACTTGTTTAGATCTGACTTTATTTGTGTGAAAAGTATTTTGTAATTGTGCTTATATAGTTCCTGGGTTTGTATTGACAAGTAGACTTTCAAGCACTTTATATTGTCTGCAGTTATTTCTATCTCTTCCTGCTGGATTTTGTTGGTAATATATAGAAATGCTAATGATTTATGTGCATTTATTTTACATCCTGCAACTTTGCTGGAGATGTTAATCATTTCATCTGTTTTTTTAGTTGATTCTCTAGAATTCTCTAAGTATACCATCATATTATCTACAAGAGTGAGTTTTGTTTCCTCATTGCCTATTCTAATTTCTTCAATTTCTTCTTGTTTTATTGTTATTAACTAGCATTTCTAATATACTATTAAATATGAGTGGTGATAACAGGCATCCTTGCTTCACCTTTGCTTTCACTATTGGAAAGACTTATCCCAATCACAGATAATGCCTACTGTTGGTTTTTAGATAGATGTTACTTATTTTAAGGAAAGCTCCATTCATTACTATGATTTCTAGTGTTTTTAATAGAAATGTGTTTCATTTTGTCAAAAGTTTTTCTGCATTTATTGAGATAATCATATGATTTTTGCTTATTTTCCTATTGATATGGTTAATTATGCTGTAGCAGTATGACATAATGTGGGAATTCTGTGAGGGAAAGAATTCCCAATGGCACCTGTGTAGTTTACACTACACATATGGGTAACTGGTATGGTTATGTTATGTTGCCTTGAAGGGCCAATGCTCAATATCTATTAAAAAGGAAGATTTTGGGAGCTTACATAGTAGTGGGAGGGGGAAAAGTAAAGGAGTACTGAGTGTCCAGTGAGTGGATGGTAAGTATGGTTGACTTTAAGAGCCCCTTGGTTGGCTGTCCTGGGAAGGGTTGGATGTGACTTGTCTTTCTAACCTTTTATTGGTCAATAAAATACTCCTTGGGGTCATGCTTTTCTCCTTCCCTCCCTCCCCCCACTTTTATGACATGATTAGAGTAATACATAACATACATACACATATATATATATATATATCTCTTATAGCTATTTCCTCTTTTTTAGTATAAATTTTTATTAACATTTTCTGTTTCTTACATCACTATAATATCCCATATATCCTTTTCCCTCCCCCTCCCAGAGAACCACACCATAAAACAAATAGCATTTTTTGGAGAGGAGAAAAAGGCACAACTGATCAATACATTGAAAAAGTCTGAAAACATGCAAAGTGTGACACCTGTGGACCTCCCACTTCTACAAAGGGGCAGGTTGGGGGTGGCTTCTCATATATCTTCACTCAAGTCCCACTCGATCTTTATAATTTTGTTAGAGTTCCTTTGATTTTTTTGGTGTGCTGTTCTTTCCATTGCTGCTGTGTATATTGTTTTCCTGGCTTTCCTTACCTCTCTATGCTTCAGTTGATACAACTCTTTCTATGCTTCTCTGTATTCATCACAAGCATCACAGTAATGTTTGTTTTGCTTAGTCATTATTGCATATCCTTCTTTTTGGGATACATTTAATGTATAATACACTTTTTTCCATCCCCTCACTTTTATATTGAGTAGGCTTTTTTTTTAATGTTACTTGTAAACAACAGATTGTAGGGCCTTGTTTTCTTACTCAATATGTCACTCTTTTTTATCTTATTGGACTGTTTAATCTATTCACATTTAAAGTTATGAGTTAAATTTATATTTTCCTCCATCTGTTTTTAAAATTAATTTTTTAAAGTTATAATCTCCCCCTCTTCTGCTGTGAACACAGTATTATCTTCCTTCGGTTACTTTAATCTTTTTTTTTTAAGGTGGCCCTGTTTTCACTGGCTTTTTTTCCTTCACCTCTGATTCCCTCTTTTCATTTATTACTCCTTTCCATTTAGGTTTTTGTTTATTAGTTCCTTTTCCTTTCCTGCTTTTATCTAGTTACATATTTCTTCTCCTTTTTTCCTCTGTTAGTGAAGTGGATTCTTCCTTCATCTCCTCCCCTTCACTTAGTCATGTTCATTAGTTTAAAAAAAATTTTTTTGCACCCCTTTCCAAAAAAAGAATTTCTCTCACTCTTGATTATCCATCTTCTCTTTCTTTTTATTTGAGACCTTTAGTCTCTGATTCATGACCCTATAAATTATCTGGTCTCTCTCTTCTCTGTATTCTTCAGGCAATCAAAGCTTCCAACCTACCCATTCCTGACTCTCCCCTCTAGGCATTTTCTGTCATTGACTTGTAGAGTTTTCTCTGTAGATTACTCTTTTCCATCATGCCTCATTCCCAGTACAGTGTCAATTATTGTGCTGTCAGAGAGGATTCTGCCCCATGGGAGGGGCCCTCCCCTACCACTAATCCAGGGCTGGGAAACCTGCAGCCTTGAGTCCACGTGTGGCCATCTAGGCCCTGAAGTATGGCCCTTTGACTGAATGCACACTTCATGGAAGAAATCCTTTTATTTAAGGGGAGATATACAAATTCTTTTATTAAGGGGATTTGTTCCGTGAAGTTTGGATTCAGTCAAGGTGCCACACTTGAGGGCCTAGACTAGGGCCACATGAGGCCTTGAGGCCACAGATTCCCCACCCCTGCCTTAAGTTCTGTTCCCTGATTAGTGAATGGGACTAGTACTTGGTAGCTTGCTGCTGTCCACCTTTCACCACCATAGGGGACTACGCTAAGACAGAAATACACTCTCCACCCCATGTTTGTTCTTTCCTACTTCACTTTCTCCTTCCCTACTACGGCTCCTTTCCCCCTTATTAGTTTACCTTTGAACCTCTCTTTTTTTCCATTCCTTTTCTGAGTTGCTCCTTATCAAGCTTTTTGTTTTATGAAAGAAAAAAAATTTGTAGATACAATGAGATTCAAAAAGTGGAATTTCTATGGAAGCAATGTGGTGCACGTCCAAGTGAAAATAAAATGAATCATTTCCTATTTCAAAGAAGAGAGTGAGTCAGGGGATGGGAAAAGAATAGGTCATTGGTCATTTTTCTACCCCAGTATACCTTAAATGATGTTTAGAAATCCAGAGGAGCTAGAAGCAGAGCCAGAGGTCAGGACAGGTGGGCATCTGGGGTAAGGCATTACACCACAGAGGTGGCAGGGCCACTGTTTGACAACAGTAACAATGATGACTACACAAATGACAACAGCAGGAAGATGGGAGGGAGTGGTTATTCCAATCTAGTTTGGCTTGGGAATGTCACAGCACAAGGTGTTGATGGCCTGGTTCTGGAAGGTGGATGTGGATAAATATGAAGAGGACAATTTCATCGACGAAAAGAATGAGGGCAAGGGCTACACTGGACCCAACTAGAATGATATTACAAGCAGCTCTGAAAAATCCTACGATCAACATCAGGGGTCAGGTGGTTAAGGATGGAGCAGACAGCATTATCTGGAAGGCACTCATCTCTTTTAAAGCTCAGATTATTGAAAAAGCAGTTTAGTCTCTTGACATGTGGCTCCTCTAACAAAATATGTTTATAAAGGCTTTGAAAGTCCCTCTGAAAACAGCAGTGCTGTGTTATTGCAGTGGCATGAAATGGTACTTGATGCTGAAGGAGTGGAGTCCATCATTCATATCTTAATTGCCAAGGAAATGGTTTAGTTCAGCAAGAAGTGGACATCTGCCATGTGTAAAATTGCTGGTATAAAGATCACAACAGCCAAATACCACTGTTTCTCTGTGGGTAGTATCTGTGTGTTTCAGCTTTGCTTTCATGCCTTCTTTTTCACATATATGAAGAAGAAAAAAAGCTTATCAGTTTTCCTTTAGTTAAAAATTGGGGTAATATAAAAGTTTTAACAGTTTTAATGGTTTTAAAAATATGAATTAATAAAATAAATTGATATGAATTAAAATACAATATAAAAGTTTTAACAGGTATATTTGATGCTCCCAAAAACCATTTTAGTGATTTTATATATATATATATATATGTGTGTGTGTGTATGTGTGTGTGTATATATATATATAGTATATATACACACAAATACATATACACACATATATTATATATACACATGCCTATGTATATACAACTATATTTATATATATACATATATGTACACACACACACACACACACACACACACACATATATATACACATATATATGTACACTATAGAGAGAAATGGCCACATAGAAAAAAATTAGATAAACCAAATTGATTCTTTCAAAAATGATAGGTGCTTTAGAACAAAAATCCTAGGACCATCTGAATAAATATGAACAGGAGGGAAACCAGCCTGTGCCTAATATTTACATCCAATACCAGGTCACATATTAGTAACTTCTATGAAAACTGGTACAGAATTTCAGGAAATTTTTGCTGTTTTTGAAACTTGCTTTTTCTTTAAAATAATATTCTGAAGGTAAATTATCATTGTTGAATATTTTTTAAAAGAATCAAGAAAACCAATATATATTGGAAGCAGGTGATAATCTCAAGGCATTTCCTAGTAGGATGGTGTTTCCTTCCTTCTCTACTTTAGACTATCATTTGGTCTAGACTGTCTCTTGTGTATGAATTGTTCAATTTTTCTGTCCCCTACTTGCTCTGTATCTTGCTATAGATATCTCTGAAGCTCTAAAAAGGTCCACTCAGCCACTTTTTCTGAGACACTGAATTCCAATGGGTGATATATTCTTCAACATAAAATTTAAGTCTTTCTTGCTTTGTTTTTTGCACTAGAAAAATGTAACTTTCTTATAAAAAATAAAAGCTACCTATGACTCCACAGGCATTAAAGTGGTCTATTCGTATTTTTGGTCCAGGCTCATTATATCATTAGTATAAGGATTGTCTGGTGTAGAAACATCAATCCTTACAGCTTAGAAATTCATCTACAACTAAGAATCTTAGAGGGGACCTGAGAGTTCAAATGACCTTCTTCATAGCTATACAATTAGTATCTGTTAGTCGGGGCTTCTGATTCCAACTGGCCTTCTATCCATATCAACCCTTTTATGTTGATGTTGTTTTTAAACAAAAAATATAAATCAAATCAGAATTAAAGGGGGCACTAGAAATGTAAAATGCAACAAACATTTTGAAAACTATAAGTTTTATAAAATATTTTATTTTTCAAAGGCATATCAATGATAGCCTTGTTTATAATTCTAAATATGGTATAGAAACCCTTAAGTAACAAAACAGGGAAATAGATTCATATCTGGAGAATTTTTTTAACACTGATAAACATGAGTATAGAATATTTTTTTTGCTCTGTATTAATTTATTTGTTTTTAATTTTCAACATTCACTTCCACAAGATTTTGAGTTCCAAATTTTCTCCCCATCTTGTCCCTCTTCCCACCCCAAGATGGCATGCATTCTGAATACCCCTTCCCCTAATCTACCTTCCCTTCTATCCTCCCCTCCCTTCTCTTATCCTCTTCCCCTTCTGTTTTCTTGTAGAGCAGGTTAGATTTCTATGCCCCATTGCCTATATATCTTATTTCCCAGTTGCATGTGAAAACAACGTTTAACATTTGTTTTTTAAACTTTGGGTTCCAAATTTTCTCCCTTCCTTCCTCCCCACCCACCCTCATTGAGGAGGCAAGCAATTTGATACAGGTTATACATGTGTAGTCATGCAAAACACTTCCATAGTAGTCATATTGTGGAAAACTAACTGTATTTCCCTTCATCATATCCCACCCCTTGTTTATTCTATTCTCTCTTTTGACCCTGCCCTCCTCATATCTCCTCATCCTCCTCCAATCTGCCCTCACCTCTATCAGCCCCACCTCCCTGGCTCTCTTATCCCCTTCTCCCTATTTTCCTGTAGGGTAAGATAGATTTCCATACCCAATTGAGTGTGTATGTTATTCCTTCTTTAAGCCAAATCCGATGAGAATAAGATTCATTCATTCCCTCTCACCTTCCCCCAGTTCCCCTTTACTCTAAAAGCCTTTTCTTGTCTGTTTTATGAGTTAATTTACCCCATTCTACCTCTCCCATTCTCCTTCTACTAGTATAATACTCTCTCACTCCTTAATTTTATTCTCCAGATATCACCCATTCATCTTCAACTCACCCTGTGTCCTCTGTCTATCTACCTACCTATCTATCTATCTATCCATACAATTTTTTTTCTCCCCAACTACTCTAATACTGACAAAGGTCTCATGAATTACAAATATCATCTTTCCACTCAGGAATGTAAAGAGTTCAACCTTAATAAGTCCCTTATGATTTCTCTTTCCTGTTTACCTCTTCATACTTCGATTGAGTCTTGTATTTGAAAGTCAAATTTTCTATTCAACTCTGATCTTTTCATCAAGAATACTTGAAAGTCCTCTATTTCACTGAATAACCATTTTTTCCCCTGAAGGATTATACTCAGTTTTTCTGGGTAGGTGATTCTTGGCTGTAATCCTACTTCCTTTGCCCTCTGGAATAGCATATTCCAAGCTCTGTGGTCCCTTAATATAGAAGGTGCTAAATCCTGTGTTATCCTGATTGTGTTTCCACAATACTTGAAATGTTTCTTTCTGGATGCTTGCAATATTTTCTCCTTGACCTGGGAACTCTGAGATTTGGCTATAATATTCCTAGGGGTTTTCCTTTGGGGATCTCTTTCAGGAGGTGATTGGTAGATTCTTTCCATTTCTATTTTGCCTTCTGGTTCTAGAATATCAGGGTAGTTTTCCTTGATAATATTTTGAAAGATGATGTCTAGGCTCTTTCTTTGATCACGGCTTTCAGATAGTCCAATAATTTTTAAATTATTTCTCCTGGATCTATTTTCCTGGTCAGTTGTTTTTCCAACGAGATATTTCACATTGTTTTCTAATTTTTCATTCTTTTGGATTTGTTTTACAGTGTCTTGATTTCTCATAAAGTCACTGTCTTCCAATTGCTGTATTCTAATTTTTAAGGAAGTATTTTCTTCAGTAATCTTTTGGACTTCCTTTTCCATTTGGCCAATTCTGCTTTTTAAAGCATTCTTCTCCTCATTGACTTTTTGGACTTCTTTTCTCATTTGGGTCAGTCTATTTTTAAGGTGTTATTTTCTTAAGTATTTTTTAGGGTCTCCTTTAGCAAGCTGTTGACTTATTTTTCATGATTTTCTTGCATCACTCTCATTTCTCTTCCCAGTTTTTCCTCAATTTCACTTACTTGCTTCTCAAAATCTTTTTGAGCTCTTCCATGGCCTGGGACTGATTCATATTTTTCTTAGAAGCTTTGGATGTAGGAGTTTTGACTTTGTTGCCTTCTTCTGGTTGTATGTTTTGATCTTCTTTGTCACCAAAGAAGCTTTCTATGGTCTGACTCTTTTTGCACAGTTTTTCATGATCTCAGCCAATTATTTGAGTTATAAACTCTTTGTTAAGATAGGGGTCTGCTTCCAGTGTGGAGAATATAATGTTCCAAGCTTCAGGGATTTTGTATAGCTGTTTTCAGAGATACTTCTAGGGACTTGTATATTTTCACTTCTTCCAAGGTGATATGATCAAGGACAAGGTGTTTACTCCTTTCCTGGCCTATTCTCTGGTCTGTGAGTGACAACAAGCACTCGTTTCTGCCTTGGAACTGTGAGGAGGATTCCATTATAAGTTCCACCACATCAGCACTCCTCCTTGCCTCAGGATCACCACCCAGAACTGTGACCCAGATCCAACCATGGGTAAAAGCAAGAGAATCCTGCCTCACCACCAGCAAAGAGATCCCTGCAATCCCCCTCTGATCAGCCAGTCAATTCTACCTCAGTCTGTAGGCCGACAGCTCAGGAAGCAGCCACCACCCCTGGGATATAACCGAAAGGATTACAGACTGCGCAGTAATTTCAATTTAGGTTTAGATTGCAAGATATAACGACATGTACTCAGGGTAAACTTAACAAATTATCACATTTATTTTACAATGATTAACAATGATTAAGGCAAAACACACACGAAGATGAGAATAACATTCAATACAATAAGTAATAATCAAACTAAAAAAAGGGGGAATAAGAAAAGAAAGGATACACACTCACTGACCAGGCAAGCTCAAATATACCTTCTGGACCGGGGAGACTGAAGAACAGCCAAGAGGTCTTGTCAAGGGGGTAATGGGGCAGCGTCCTGCTCTGACTCAACAAAAGCCATGCACATGATCCACTTCTGATCAACAGAGATTTGATGTCCCTATTGCTGACATCAAAGTACTCCAAAAATCCCCTTCCAAATGACCCCTTTTATATCTACGTAAACCAGGGAAAACAATCTTGATATTTTGTTTTGTGTACATATCCTTGGTGAGCTCAGGTCCAGGACAGGTACACATTCTAACAAAGGCTGGGGAATACCTGTTTGTTGTGTGAATCTCCAAGAAGTGATCAGTTCCTTGACAGTTACCCTCTTTTCTCAAGAAAAATGTTCCTTGAGATGAATTGCTTTCCAGGGTAACATTGTTTGTTTGTTACTTAATGTTCCAGTCTCCTTGGTACACTCGGCCATGCATAACTCCAATTTATCTTTATGTCAGGTCATGAGGCAGTTACACCCTGGGGCTGGGGAGGATCTTCTCAGGGGCTGGGGAGAATCTCCTCAGTTTACCTTACATGGGGCCACACTGGGACTGGGGCTGGAACCAAGCTTCTCTCTCACCCAGGTCCAACAGACCTTTCCTACTGACCTTCTAAATTGTCTTTGGCATTTGTGGGTTAAGAAGTCTAGAAACCAGCACAGCTGCCTGTGATTCCATCCCGTAAGGCCTGCTCCAGGTTCACTGAGGCCTGGTCTTTGCCTGTGTGCCCACAAGGAACTGTGTTCCTCTCCCAGCCTAGCACAATAGACCTTTCCAATCAACCGTCCAGGTTGTCTTGGGCTGTAAATTTGTATTATTCTGTCTTTTTGTGGGTTCTGCTGCTCTAGAATTTTAGAGTCATTTTTACAGGTATTTGGAGGTGTTTGGGGGAGAGCTCAAGCAAATCACCACTTTTACTCTACTATCTTGGCTCTGCCCTCCTAGAATATTTCTTATGTACAGAGAGCAAGGCTAACATCAGATATGTTTAATTTTGTATTGTTTTACTTCCTCCTTTTTCTATAAACAGAACTTAACTTTGTACCCAGATTGTAGTGAAAAGTTTTTTTTTTTTAACATTGTGGGCCATGCTAATACTACCTGGTTAACTCTCTGGCATCCACTGAGGGACTTAGTTAAGAACAAAATTAGGAAACTGAAACCTCATATCTAAGAACAATGAGTAGCAATATAAAGGACAAAGAATGAAGTCAGCTAAGGTGCTAATGGAACTTTACCAAAAGCCAAGGAGAGTCTATTTTGGGAAGAGAACTACAGTAGGTATTAAGCCTGTGGCATTAGGAAAGGCGCCATGAAATCAATCAGTCATCAAAGAATGGAGACACACATTCAAAGAGCATTCCTTCCCTGCATCTTATCTTAATACCCTGAAGTACGATTGACAAGAGGATGGTGGGAAGCTATTTTCTATCTCCACTAAGTCAAGAGGAAAGAGGCCTAAATTGCAGCATAAGATTCAGGTTAGATAAAGGGAAGAACTGTCTTTAAAAAAAAGTTATTCATCACTGGAATGGACTATTTAGGGCAGAGGTATCAAACTGGGCATTGGACTAGCAAAACTATTGAGTGAGGCTGGCAGATTAAATCTAATTAGGAAATGTTTAACAAAATAAAAATACAATGCAACATCAATAATGTTAATATGTGGTTTTCTCAGTCAATATACATCTGGCAGAGTTCTTTTTCTATTTGAATTTGACACCACTGACACAGTGGGTTATAAGATTAAGCCTGGTGGTCTTGAGACCACCAAGACAATCTCCCCCTAAGGGAAGCTATAGCTTATAAAATCTATTCATAAAAAAATTGGCAATAATATTTTTGAGGTTAGTGTGGCTATGTGCCCCCAAATAACATCTTTCCAACAATTAGCTTGTTTTTCTCCTTTCACCTATGTTTTCCCCCAAATTCTCTATGTGCCCTGAATCTTGACATACAAAACAGCCAGTTGCAGGTGGCCACTAAAATCAGAGTATAAGTATCCCACTCTCAGAAGGGCATTTTGCAGTACATATCCATTCCAAAGCATACCCCAATGGACCCATGTCTCTGTGCTCCCTAATGCAGCCCCATCCTTGTGTGAATTGTACTCTATGTTAGTGTGGCTTTGTTGTGTTTGTGTGGGGGGGGTTTGACAAAAAGAGTAATGGCATCAATTACAGAGCAGAATCAGTTACTAAATGATCCGGGCATAATTTTAATTACGCTGATAAGGTTCTATTAAGAGGTGAGAATGAGACACTGAAGGACACCAGCTGTGGCAGTTGTGTACTTTGGCTCCTGAAAATTAAGTAGCTGAAGTCAGTGTCAGGAGTTCATGTCTTTGTTTACTTCTCCCATGTAGGGAAATGGTGAAATCTCATTTTATTTGTTCTAAAAATAGGAAAAATAATTCTAATGGACATGTGGTCCTTTTAGAGAGGCACTGCATACATGCAGGGATGATAAGATCTCCATGAATGTTTAAGCATACTTCTAATCCTTGATAACTGAGGATAACAGTGTCAAACAAAGCTGGCTTTATATTTTAAAATGAATGGGAGAATTTTAAATTTCCACAGAGACAATTTCTTTAGTTATTTTCATTGTCAATGATATTTCCAGTATTAAAATGGAGCCGGAGCCCTGAAAGATTTCATTTGTAGGCAGTTATACACAATTATACAGAAAAATTCACTGCCCATAGCACTATAGAAGCATATTATTAATTATGTCCTCAGAATCTCAGTTGGAAGGGTTTGCCAAAGCTATCAGTTCTACTGATACATGACAAAGATCCTCCTCCACAGCATACCCCACCCCCCAAAATCGAAAGGCCTAAAGGTCCCGAGTTACCTCCTAATGCAGCCCATTCTATTTTGGAAAGCTCAAATTATTAGGAACTTCCCTTGTATCAAATTTGAATTTGTGGTTTTGAAATTTCAACCCATTGTTCTCTGTCTGGGGTCAAATAGATCCTTATTTCTACAAATGATTGAAGAAAGACATCATATCTCCCCAATCTTCTCCTGTTTAGACTAAATATCTCTAGTCATCTTATGGTATGATCACAAGGCTCTTCATCATTCTTCATCATCATCTCCAGTGCATCAATGTACTTCTTAAAATGTAGCTTCCAAAGCTAAAAATAATATTCCATATGTGGTAAAATCCGAGCAGAATATAGCAAGTCTATCACTTTCCTAATGTTGGACACCATGCCTCTTTTGATGCAGCCCAGATTGCATTAGCTTGGGAGACTAGCCAACAGGCAGAGTAGAAGGAAGCAAAACCTAACCCAGTCTTAAATCTTCTGTTGAATAACCAGGCCAGGAAACTGAGGCCAAAGGACAATCTGCAGCTCTGTCTCTTGGAACCTGGAGAATCTGAAAAATAACTGACTTGGAAAATGGATCGAAGAGAGGTAGTTTAGGAACCACTGGATTACCTGAAAATCATGACCCAAGAAAAGAAACAAAACTGCCTAAATATCTTACAACTAGAGGACAAAATAAAAATAGAAAGAATCCTCTGATAACATCCTTTAAGAAACTACAGAATGGAAACTCAAAGAAATGTCATAACCAATATCTAGAGCTTTCAGGTCAAAGAAAAAATACTGCAAACAGCCAGAAATAAAGAATTTATATACTGAGGAATCACAGTCAGGATCATGCAAAATTTAGTAGCCACATGTATGAAGGAATGGAGAGATTGTAACATGATATTCCTTAGGGGAAAAGATAGAGGTTTACAACCAAGAATATTTTTATTCAGCAAAACTGAGTATAATCTTACATTGAAATATATGGATCTTTAATGAAAAAGAGGATTTCCAAGCATTCCTCATGCCAAGAACAGAACTGAATAGAAACTTTGAAATATAAACATTGGAGTCAGAAGAATCATAAGCAGGTAAATAGGAGTAAGCCATCATAAGGGACTAAACAACCATGTGGTATTTACATGCTAATAGGGAGAGATGATACTAGTGTCTCCTCAGAATGCCAATAATGTCAGGAATCATAGAAGGAATTAAATGAGATAGATGGCCTAGGAGTGGTTTTATTATGTTTTGATGATCTTAAAAGAAGAAAGGAAATTGAAAAAGGAATATATTGTGAGGGGGAAGGAAAAGGAAAAATGAGGGAAATTATCTCAAATAAATCTCATATGTAAGTAGAAGACTATAATCAAAGAAAAAGATATGGGAGGAGTGGCTGACACCTTAACTTCACTTTTATCTGAAGCCGTCAAAGAAGAGAATACACACAAAGTTTGCTGTAGAAATACATTCACTCAACAGGGAAACAGAAGAAAAAGGGGGGAGACAGAGATAAGAGGGGAGAAATTAGAAAGGTGATAAATTCAGGAGGGAGACTGGTCATAAGCCAAACAAATTCTGACTACAGAGGGTACATTGTGAAGCAGGATTTAAAAGGAGAATAGAAAGGGTGAGAATCTGTAATTGAACTGTGAGTAACAGGAAGAGAAAAGGGGCAGGTGAGCATTGGTGCTTACTACCTTCTTTATAAAGAGGGATAGGAAACAAAGAGAAGAAAAGTATAAGAGAATGGGTTGGAGGGAATCATATAATTATTATAATTGTGAAAGTGAGTGGGATGAACTCACCCATAAAAGGGAAAAGGATAGTGGAATAGATTAGAAAACAGAATCCCATGTGTTTGGGTTTGGTTTTGCTTTTGTTTTTGTTTTTTTACAGGAAACATATCCTGGAACATATTCACACAGTTAAAACAAAATCTATCAAATTTCAGATGAAGTATTTAAAACAAAAAATATAGACACAGAAATCTTGATCACAGACAAGGCATGAACAAAAAATAATTGACTAAAAGAGATAAATAGGGAAACTGAAACATATGCTGACAATGAATATCAGTACTAAAAATGTATGCACCAAATGGTATCACATCCATCCGCTTAGATGTTGATTTATTTTGGGCTTGCCTCCCATATCTTTTTGAGACAGCCAGTTGTCTAACAATACCTCCCCAATCTTGTACTTCTGAAGTTGATTTTTTGAAATGACTTATTGGAAAAAACAAAACAAAATGCTGAACTTGGAACAATGAGACCCGATTTCAAAACCAGCTCTGCCTTTTATTTCCTGGGTGATTTTGATACTTTATCTTTCTAGGCCTCAGTTTCTTCATCTGTAAAATTAGTTGTCCTAAATGAAGTCTAAGGTC
Source organism: Phascolarctos cinereus (assembly GCF_003287225.1). NCBI lineage: Eukaryota > Metazoa > Chordata > Mammalia > Diprotodontia > Phascolarctidae > Phascolarctos > Phascolarctos cinereus. The sequence continues at coordinate 284,930,038 of NW_027555847.1, read as the reverse complement.
CCTTCCAGTTCTGTATGCCATTATAATTTTATATTTATTCTTCAGCCTATTAGAGTCATCCCCATGTTCTGGCCTATTAAACTATTCTTGGAACCTAACTTTGTCATCAGCTATGCCTCCTAGCTTTGCCTAATCTGTAAATACATATTTCATCTAATCTTATATTCAATTCATTGAGTATAATGTTAAAGAACACAAGGCTAAGCATTCACTTTACTGGAGACCCACTTCTACATTGACATATAACCATTCATGATTGAACTAGCTCTGAATCCACCTCATTTCTCTATCATTTGACCACATCTATTTTTTCTTACAAGTAATGCTATTTCATGGCTGTCAAATATCACAAAAATCTAGCTAACTACAGAATTCCCTTTATCTGTCAATATATCCAAAAAAGGAAATAAAGTTAATCTGTTCTGAGCTAGTTTTGATGAAGTCATGCTAACTCTTTGGGTCACCATTTCGTTTATCATCCTTTTAATATTATGTGAAGGTATATCCCTGGGGTGGGAAACCTGTGTCCTTGAGGCCACATGTGGCCCTCTAGGTCCTCAGGTGTGGCCTCTTGACTGAATCCAAACTTCACAGAACAAATCCCCTTAATAAAAGGATTTGTTCTGTAAAGCTTGGACTCAGTTAAAAGGCTGAACCCAAGGACCCAGAAGGCCACATGTGGCCTCAAGGCTGCAGGCTCCTTACCCATCGACTATATCCCTTTCAGACCTTAAGGTTAAAAGTTGTAAGAGTCAAAAACAAAGGCATCAAAACATCAAAGGGAAGTATAAGAGTGATTTCTCCAGCTCCTACTGTCTGAGGACCAAGTATGTTACATATTATTCCTCCTTCAAGGTACTGTTGAACCCTTAAGGGATCTGAGGGTTATCTAGTCTCTTTGCCATTTAATCAAGCCCCAATTCATTGTGTTCTTTGAATTTTTAGGGGTTCCCTTCACCCTAGTTCCATTTTACCACTTAACAGATTGGCTTTTACAAAAGAATATTTACTTTAAAGTATAGCAAGAACAAACATACAAAAAACACCCCTCTCCAAAAAAATTTAGACAGAATAATCCCACTGTTAGACCACTTCAGGCTCTGGAAGAGGAGGAGAATTAGGTTCACATCTTAACTTCGTTCTCATGTAGCATGGTCCACCAAGTTCTAAGTCTGAGTCACCTCTGGGCTTTTGTCCCAGGACCCAGACTTCTCCAGGCTTCCCTGCTGGGCTGGTCCAAGGTTTCTGTGGCTTGAGCTTCTGGGTCTGGAGACTCTATATAGACCCAAAAAGGCAAAAAAAAAAACCCCAAAACAACCCAACCCCCAAACAAACCCCAGAACAAAACCCCAAGCTTATTGAACATGGCCAAAGAACCTAAAGGAGGGCAAGGAGGAGGTAACCCTTCTCACCATATGGGTTCATTATGACCATTCAGTGGATGAACAGGATCTTTGCCCTCTGGACACAGCTGACAAGATGGAGTGAGATCAGAGAGTCTAGGGGCTAGAGACAGTGCGGTAGTTTTAAAGATGCAGCCAGTTCCAGCTACAAAACCAATGGAAGGAAGCTACTCCTACCCATGTGGTCAGGGAATGCAGGATGTCTTCTTCCAGAAGCAGGTCTCTGCCATCCCCCACATTGTCTTAGGTGATTCACATATGTAAAGCCTGATGACAGAAGCATTTCAGAGATTTAAGAAGACCTCAGAAAGGGCTTCAGATTTTAGGTCTGAAATTTAACTAGCTCAACTGCATATGAAAATGCCAGAAAGACAATGAATTTGCCTTAAGACGTAGAATGCTTCAATAACTTTATTATCCCTACTCACTCACAAAATCCAACTGGAGTCTGGGAAGTATATTTGGAGTGGTCATCATAGGTGAAGGTTGAGTCTCAATGAGAGGTGACCAACCTCAAAGGTGAGGCCCTGAGGGAGTCAAAGAGGAGACATTTCTGGCAGTTATGGGCTGTCATTGCTCTTGCTGAAGAGGGCTCTTTGGCTAAGCATGGGGTATGAGAGAGAGAGAGAGAGAGAGAGAGAGAGAGAGAGAGAGAGAGAGAGAGAGAGAGAGAGAGAGAGAAAGAAAGAGAAAAATTAGCTGCCTCACATTACCCTTCAGAGTATTTGGAATTTGGCCCCAAACCTGTGATTTCATTGGCAGAGGGAGCTCTTGGTGAAGAAACTCTCCTACTGCAGATCTATATCTGCTCTGCTCTGTCTTAGCTGCTTGGAGTTAAGTGTCAGAGGTGGATACTACAGAGTCAACATAGCTATTGGTAATACATACACTAAAGATATCTTTGTCATTAAGAGGTGATTATAAATTATGGTACATCGCAAAAAGTGTTGGCTTTGGAGTTAGAGGGCCTGGGTTCAAATTCCACTCGTGTAACCTTAAGTAAGTCACTTAACCTCTTTGGGCCTCACCTTCCTCATCTGTAAAATGAGGGTGTCCTTTCCAACTCTTAATCTATAATCAATCCTATAACTGGGTGTTGGCTGAAAGGTCAATTTTGCTTTCTTTAGGGGTACCTACTTTAAAAGTTCCAAAAAACATAACACAGGGTAGAAAGTTTTATACTTTCTGAATGTCACCTTTAAATACCATGCAGGTACATTTCTCTTTGTGGGCATGTTTTTCTCCCACACTTTAAGTTCAGTCCTTGGAAGCTATTTTTTTTTTACCAGCTAGAAAGGTAATGCTAATACCATCAAAATAAATACTGTATTTCACTGTATAATTGTTGCAGATTTTAGGCCAAATTTTTTTGCAAAAAAAGTGGGGTGCAACCATTATGTGAAACTTTAAAAATGTACCGGTATTGCTTAAAAATCGTTTAATACTAAGCTCTCTTTGGTGCAAGATTAGGATGCATGGAAATACATGTTAAAATTGGGAAGATGCGAGTCTGAACATATCACGTGACTTACTCATGGCAGCTTTTCCTGCCTACCTACGAGCTCACCTTGTGCCTACAGCTCTTCATTGCATTGAGTGACAAAACCATAAGTACTAAAAGCTCTCTAAACAAACCATGCAAGTCAGCTTTTGGAAATATACTGACAATGCCCCTATGCTGAGAATTCTAGGCCTGTACTTGCAATGCTTGAGAGATAAATGTGTATCCAGGTGCCACTAGTGAACACATTGCTGCTCTGTTTACCTGTTAAGAGGCAGGACAAATAGAATTTTACTGTGTGATGATTACACAATGAGGTTATAAAACAATTCTTAGACTGAAAAAACTGGGTGCAATGATTATGTGATGGTGATTATGTGGTGAAATGCCATAAAACTCAAAATGGAATCTGTGTCAAGTAAATAAAGATTACAGGAATGGTTTTTAGCATATTCATTTTTAGGAAAAGGGGAGGAGAAAAGAGCAATAGCTTTATAGTTATAACTTCTAGATTGTTACTGCACCACAGTTCATTTGTGAAAGGACCAAAGGCACCTAAAGTTGATTCAGAAAAGTTAATAGTAAGAAAACAGGGAGGAGGATCTATACAGTATTCAATTCTGTATTTGGTTCATGCTCATAATTATGACATAAGTCAAATCCGAAGTGTAACACTATGTCATTTTCTGGATTGTGGATCAATTATACAGTTGTACAACAGAGTTGTATAATTGTACAATATACACCAATTGTATTTGCTTATATAATGACACTTTGGGGACTTCTTTTTTGGATAGAAATGAGGGCAATAACAAGTATGAAGGAAATTGTCTAGGTTGCTTTATCTGGTAGTAAAGTACTAGTGATTCTGTAAAGTATGAGGGTGTCAAGAATAGCAACTGTGTTAGCCATTTTTGCAGTCAAAATTAAGGTAAACCAAGGCACAAAACTTCAAGCACGATCTAAGAAAGCATGAGCTTACCAATAAAAAGGATCTTTAGCTTCCTCAGAAAAGCTAAGACCATGACGTGAGGTGAGCTAGACATTTTACGGTTTTTCTCTGGAAGCACGGAACAAAAAACAACAACAAAAAAAAACCAGGACTTCATAGGCGTGAAATGAGGTATGATTAATTAAAAAGCCTAAAGAAAACAGTATGAATGGTAGTATCATAGATGTGGGGGACAACATGATTGGTTAGAAATTGGGAATGTGGGGCTAGTAACAACCCCTCCTTGTTGTTAAGGAATGCTGATTGATTTATAGAGCCCATCTGTATCCTGCAGGGCTTGTTAGTGGAAAACAGATAAACAGACTTTCTGGCACCCACCTGCATCTTGCAAGGCTTGTTAACAGATCTCCCTTAATTGTAGATGGGTATGCTCATTAGTAAGATAACAGGTGGGGCTAGTAAGACCCCTCCTTGTTGGAAAAAGAGACTTTATCATCATAAAAAGGAGAGAGATTAAAAACATGTGCAGAGCCTTCAGCGGCAACAAGCTTGGTAACTGCATCAGCACAGTTGTTCCCACTTGACAAAGGGTCAGTTCCACTAGTGTGGGCAGGACAATGGACAACAGCCAGGGCAGCAGCAAGTTTCAGAGCAGAAGAGAGATCTTTGATAAAATTCACAATAGCAATGACTTTACTGGCAGACGTGAAAAACATCTCTCTGTAGCCAAAGTATTCTAGCTATGGAAGATACCAAATGCATAACGTGAGTCAGTATAGAACGTGGTTTTGGCTAGCTGACATGCCTGGGGAAGGGCCATGAGCTCAGCAGCCTAGGCGCTGAGACAGGAGGACAGTGAAGCAGCCCAGACAGCGTCACAGTCAGAAACAACAGTGGCGTCAGTGTAGTAAGCACCATCTCTCATTAACAAAACAAAGTCAGGATTTTACAAGAAAGGCTTGAGTTCAGTAATGAAGTAAGAGGGCCTCAACCTCACGAAGGCAACCAAAAGGAAATCACAAGCTTTCTCTACCAAAAGGGTAGGAGCTGCAGCCTGGATATAGGGCGATAACTCCAGCTGTCCCCAGAAGCAGGCTAAGCAGAATAATAAGCTACTGGGTATGGAGTGGGTCAGATGTTTGGGTAAGGACACCAGAAGCTACTCCTCTTTGTTCGTGTACCAAAAAAATGAGACGGACTTACTGTAAACTGGGAGTCCCAGTGCAGGTGCTGATGTAAAGGTACTGATAAGGAAGCCACAAAAGTTCTGGACAGAGTCTTTAGTCAGAGAGACAAGAGGTTTAGTTATTTGGACAACTGAAGGAATCCATTGAGGGCAGTACCTGACTGTTCCAAGATAGTACGCAACTGCCACTCAGTGGTGGATGCACTGAGCTGCTGGCAACCTGAATGCTTTTTGGAAAGCCGGAATGAGTCCCAGCAGCCAAAATAATTCCCAAATATTCCACCTGTGGAAGGCATCGCTGGACTTTTGACTTAGAGACTTTATGACCCCTCTAGTGAAGCTGTAACAGGGGATGACAACCATTTCAGCACTGGGCACTCTAGCAGGAAGTTGTCAACATATTGGATCAGAGATAAGCTCTTGAAAGTGATAGAAGCTAAGTCCTGTTGTAAAATTTAAGAGAATAAACTGGGACTCTACATACTCTTGTGATGGACAAGCCCTGGCCCCTTATGTGTTTTTCTAGGTGAAGGCAAATAGATATTAGGCATCTGAGTGAATGGGGATTGTAAAAAATACTGAGCGAAGATCTATCACCATAAAATAGCAAGGAATTGAGAAAATGATAGTAGCAGGATTGGGCACCCCTGGATACCTGGGGTTAACATAAGCCTTGATAGCATGTAAATCTTTACAAAGCAATAAGCAGGCTTGACATCTGGTTTAGGCTTCTTAACAGAAAACATGTATTGCAAGATGATTTTCAAGGCACATAAATATCTTGATCCCTTAAAGAGTCAATGATGAATGAAATGCCCTCAATAGCCCCCTAGGTAGAGGGTACTGAGAAATAGATGGTAGAAGGCTTCCCCTAACTCTGGTGATAATAGGGTTGACAGATTTCAGAAGTCCCACTCTGAAGATGTAGAGGCCCATAGGGTGGCTGGGATATCAGATGGGATGCTAAATGCATCCCTGACTTTCTCTGGATTGTTCTAAATGAGGATGGTAAATAAGGAGAAAGAGTCCTTGGGTATCTGTAAGGACAGAGTACCATCTGGAGACCAGGAAATAGTAGTTATAAGTTTGCATAGGAGATCTCTCACCAATAGATGTATAAGGGATTTGGGCACGAGGAAGAAAGAGTGTTCAACAGGCAGGGGGCCAACAAATACCATGTAGTGAGACAACCTAAGAATATTCTGAGGTTTTCCTGAGATCCCAACACCATTTAAAGACCCAACAGAGGTACATATCCATATATGTTTACTCATTATAACTGAATCACTTTTACTCATTATATATATCAATATATCAATATCAATAGCTTCTTGTGCTTTAAGTGCTAAACATATATTTTTTGTTAAATCATATACAAATTATGCAGTTTAAATTTCAGATTGTAGCACAATAGATGAAACAGTAGTAGATACAATAAGAGAAGCAACGATGATTAAACCAGTAATAAGGAGACCAATAAATTGTTTTGATTGACTTAAGGAGGAAGTAATAATTTGAGGAGCATGTTCACCAGAGTTCTGGAACTATTCATGTGAGATGTTAGTAGGGAAAATAGCAAATGATGATTGTTCTACCAAAAGTACAATGTAGTCATTATTATCAATATATTGTTTGAGAGTACAATTAACACAAGTAACATTCTATTCAAAAATAGTATTAGATTGAATAAAATTTACATATCCATTAGACAAACTGGTATTAAAAAATGATATAACAAGAAAAAGACAAGGTTCAATGTTGTTACTAAATTTTGAAAAACATATAGGTATCCTGGATGCTAAAGATCTGAGGGTAATTGTAACATTGGCTCTGTTCTGGAGAAAGGGATATTCTTGTCTTCCAAATATAAGGATGTTATTGGTATATATATAGTCCCCAATTTGTCCATATATGTGATGGGTTGTAACCAGGATGGAAAAGGAAAATAAGTCCAGTGCTGAGCACTCTGTACTTTACACACTTGAGCAGAAAGAAAAGCTACTATTACTAAAAATACAAGTTCAGGAGTCTTCCATTGCTTGATGAGAGGGAGATTTCACTTGACCCCATGTGGGAAGGCGACTCGTCACTGTAGATCGGCTTTTTCTGCACTTTCCCAAATCCTCATACTCTGTATTCGAGCTGTGAGTTGTGGTACACGCTCCGACATTTTTCTCCAGTATCCGGACAGATTTATCAAAGTTTTCTAAAAAAATACAAGCATACCCTCTTCCCATCGTTAGTAATGGATCTGGGCTTCGGATCCAGGCCTCTGAATGTTTATTTTTCTCAAGATGTTTTTCAACTACATTGTACCTATCTTTGTTAATATTTAAAAAATTAATAGCCAATTGTCAAAAATTAATAGTCAATTGTTGATGAGGGGTAATAGCCCAGATACCCCATTTTTATTTAAGAAGAATAGTTTTAATATCTTTGATATCAATTATATAAAATGCTTGTGATCAGAAAAATGTTATAAAAAGCATAAAAGGAAGAAAATGTTTTGCTGAAGCATTATCTGTTTTAATTTGTGTAAGTACATTCATAATTACGAAGGCTTGTAAAACATGATTGATCACATGTTTAGTTGTTCCACTTGTTTGTAAAGTGGCAAAAATGAAAGAAGAAAAAAATATCAGCTATAACATGAATATAAGAAAGCTTTTCAAAAACAGGCATATGAGTTACATCTATTTGTCAAAAATGTTTGGGAGAAAAGCCTCTGGGATTAATGGCAAAAGAAAGAGGGTTAATTATAGTTTTCATACTATGTTTCTAATACTGCAGGAGTTTATTCAAAAATACTCACAAAATGTTATCCTCTCTACAGTTAAGGTTGTTGCATTGGTAGAATATAGTTAATAAAAGGCTCAATAAAAGCTTAATAAAAAGTTAAATGTTAGCATTTTGGTGAAACTGGAAGTGAGAATTAATAGCTTGTTTTATGGTAGGGGTTAAAAGGGTTGGATAGAATTGTAGTTAAGAATCAATAATGGCATTACTTTCAGTAAGAAGTCCGGACAAATTAAAATGTGCTTGTATGTGGGTAATGTAGATAAGGTAATAATGTGAACAAAGTGAGGTTTGAAGTTGAAAAAGAGTATATAATTGTGTATTAGGAATATATTTTAACTTTGCAGTCTCTATATTTTGAAAGACATAAACAGAGTATTTGCTATCAGAAGCAACATTAATAGGCTCAGTAAAATTCTGAAGTAATAATATGAGAGCTGTTAATTCAGCCTTTTGTGCAGAAGAGTAAGGCATCTGATTTTAATTTCTTTGAGTTGGCAAGATATAACATCCTACCATACCTGTGCTTGACCCATCGGTGAACGCTGTGGGTGCTGAAAGAATGGGGTTAGATCTAACAATTTTTGGAAATACCCATGAATAATTAGTAAAAAAAGGTTAATATCTTAAGAGATGGTAAGTGATTATCAATACAGCCAGAAGAAATAGTAATAGCATTTTGCCAATACTCTGGAGAGGAAACAGGAGTGTCTGTTTGATTTTTATTATAATGTTGATGAATAACTGAAAGTAAATTTCCTGTAAGTTGAAGATATCTTTTATGAAGTTTTATTATTAGATAAGCTACCATTGTAGGATAAGGAGTTATAGAATTGGGATTGAAATAAAACTCCTGTAGAGGACACTGGAATACTAAGAATAGCACCTGGTACCTCTTCATTTAAAGAAATATGGGTGAGTTGAGCTTCGGAAATTTTCTGTTTGACTAATTGAAGTTCCTTTTTTGCCTTAGGAGTTAATGTCCTAGGGGAATTTAGATCAGGATCTCCTCTAAGTGTTAAAAAGAAATTAGCCGATTGTTCTGTAGTAATTTGTAGTGTTGGTCGAAGCCAATTAACATCCCCTAAAAGTTTTTGAAAATCATAAAACATTTTTAAAGAATTAAAGCATAAGTGTACTTATTGTTGCTTCACTGTTGTTTCAGTGACAGTGTGATCCAGGTAGGAAAATGGAGATTTTTCTTGACTATCTCTAGGGCAATAATAAACCTCTATTCCTGTAAAGCTAATTAAAACTGAGGTAATAAATGTGTGAGTTCATTTTTAGTGGAACAGCTACAAAGGATGTCATCCATATAGTGTATTATTTTTGCATTGGGAACAATTTTTTTCCTAATTGGTTGTATAGCTTTATTAACAAAATGTTGATACACTGTAAGGCAGTTTTCATGCCTTGAGGAAGGACAGCAGGCTGAAGCTAATAAATATCTTTAAGAAATTTTTTGAAAATTATTAAAAATTTTTAAGGAATCTTGCCTAATTTGTAATATTGGGGGGGGGGTCTAATTGTAGACTGTGAAGCGATATGCCTAAAGTAAGCAAACAGTGATTTCTTTTGTACCTTTTCAGGGGCAATTATACATCTATGAGACTGAAGGGCTTGTTAAAGCTCAGACATTAATAAGGAGAGTTCACTAGTAGTAGAATAACTGCAAAATATATCATCCATATATTGAATTCTTTTTGCCCGGGAATGTCTCTGCCTAACAGGTTTGATAGTGTTATGAACAAAATTTTGACACATGGTATGAAACATTCCTTCTTAAAGGAACATAATAGGGAAACTTCACATACTGATTTAATGGAGACAACTATACTCAAATTCAAACTTAAAATTAATTATAGTCCTAAGAATCTTTTACCTCAAACAGTAAGTTTCACTAATCACAGCTTAAAACCAGATACAGTTAATTTTATTCTCATGGATGTAATAAGCAATAAAAATTTACCAGGACTCACACATATAAGAGATTTCACTTAACATCTTCCTTTCTCAAATTTAAACTTGTCCTGTTCAAAAGCCAATCATTAGAACTCATTTCTATCTACTGTACATAAACTTGCAACTTCTCAGCAAGCCAAATTAATTGTTTAGGAACTGCATAATCCTAACAAGTTCTTTTCTCAGGGCAGATGACCTTGCGCACACAGATGGTTTCTAGGAGCCTTGGCAAGTTTACAAAGTAAAGGGAATTGCCTTGTGCCCCTCCTTTTCACTCATAAGTAATTAAAAATTCTAGGTTTTAACATTAAAACAGTAACTTCAAATAAATTGATTAACAATCTGGTAATTTTCATAAGTGATAGTCAAATTGTTTTAACTTTTAGCTGTTTTTTAATTACAGGTAAAGATGGAAATACCTGATTTTCTAATTGACAGTTATAAAACATTATAAAACAAGATTAACAGGCTTGATAAAATAATTTAACTGGTTTTACACAATTCCCCACTGTCCTTCAGTTTCTTTTAGTTCACATTTTAATAACATCCAAATTATTAAAAATTGTTTGATATAACAATACAAAAGTTTACCAATTTGAAACAATACTAGATTTTAAAAATTTGAAACAAACGCATTACCAGTTTGAATGAACTAAATTATCCTTTGGTTATGTTCCAATACATAAAAACTTTCTTTTTGATCTGAGGGGAAAAAATTCACTCTCCTTTCCTTTTTCTCAGTTTTCCTCCCGCACCCCAACTTGGCCAAGGTTGGAATGCAAGAGAAAGGAAGAGAATATTTTCCAACAACTTATCTTTTGTAATCTTTCAATCTACATTCAAAACTTTGGCCAGAGTTCAGAATGTAAAAAGAAAGAGAATTTCTTCCTATCAATTCTGCTAAAGTTTCCAAATCTTTTACTCTCAAACCCTCTGTTCACACTGTTCATGCAAACAGATTATGCTTTTCTTTACCCTTACTCCTCTCATTCCTGCATGCTTAAACTTTCTTGCCTTTTACCAATCATATAACCTAAACAATGAAATATTTTTCTCTCCTTCTCTCTCCCATCCACCCTCTCCCGGGAGGTGGCTGGTATTAGGGAAGGAGAAGGGGAGATAGAAAACGGCATTCCCCTGGAATGCTATCCTTACTGCTTGGTTGTAAAGGTTATCAGATTACATGCACGGACACATTACTCATACCACACGGACACACACAGAACAGATAACACGACAATGACAGGGAAAATCCAAAAGCCCAGAGGGGTTTGCTAGAAATTCCTTACACAAATCAAATAATATTTATTTTTATTTTTATGTTTTCTTTTCATGGTTTTCCAGATGTTATGAAAAGCAGGCAAAATTTTTCTTAAGGTCTTGGAGAATGAGTCTTCTTCAGGGAGAACACACTTTAACCAAATGAAAGGAAAGAAATCTTGAAGGTGTTGCTTTCTATTTTTAAACTGAATCTGACTCATTTTAAAGGAGAGCAGAATAGCTTTCCCATCCAAGGATCTGGTCATCCCTGAATATTCACTTAATTGTTTACCTACTATTTCCTATGTTTCCATATCTGTTGTCCCTTTCTGGGAAACCACGGACAGCGTTGTTCCACTGTTTCTAAAAATTCGACCAGCTGTCCAGAAGGGATCAATAATCCCCTGTCTTTTACTAATGATTTTAACACTTTTAAATAATACTCTCTGTTTTTTCAGCTGATGAGCTCTGCCCCTTCTCAACTGATTATATTTTATTTATTCTTGTTCTTATTATTGTTTAACTATTTTCTAGAACACTGCTCTGCCTGTGCAGTTTATTTTCACTTTAAGTTGGAGACACTAAAAAATGGCAGTCCCTCCCCGCTAACCCCAGTGAACTAAAACTACATAAGAAGAAATTACCACCCTTACCTTGTTTGCCATCTTCTTTCAAACAGCTGGAGTCATCTTCTTTCAGGTGACCTCTTGTTTACCATCTTGTTTCAGACGGCTGGAGTGCTCCTTGTTAGGGCTGATGGCCAAATAGCCCACTTTGTCCCAGGGCTACTCTCTGGGGGAAGGCTCTCTTTCAAGTTCCCTGCCCCTGATAGGGACCCAGTTTCTGGTTCCCATTAGGGTCCCTGTTTGTGGGCCACTTGCCACGGGTGCCTGCATCCATGGCTGTGTTTAAGTGATGGTCGAATATGAAGAGATAAAAGACATGCGGGCCAGGTGGGAGGTGTAGAGAACAGTCCATTTATTAATCTGAGGGCTAGGGTTTTTATACTTCACTCATGGGAACAGCACCCAGAGTAGCAAAGGCAAAGTATCAACAATTATTTTTCTCATGGGAACAGTAACCAGGGGGAGTCCCCCCTGAACCATTTCCTCGCCTCCCTGTAATCTTCAAGGTCCTTCTGTTCTCAAGAAAGACAGAGCAAGGGGGGTTGGAGATCCAACATTCCTGACTTAGGCAGCCATCAGATAGAGGAAATCAACAGGGAAATCCTGGACTGGCCTGAATCTTCTGACTCATCAGAGCTGGCCCTCAACAACATTGTTTCTTTCTACCATTATGGACAATGTGGCCCTTCTTTCTGCAATAAAAACATTCGTGAGATTTGCAAATTTTTTCATGTGGCCCCTGAAACAGCCAGTATAGGAGTAAGGATGGCTTGTTCCTTAGGTTTCCCCTTTTACTTGTCCTTTATTCCTTGTCCATTCCTTCATAAATGTATAGGCAATGCTCTTAAGTTGGCCTCCAGGCATTTCATGCTAGCCATGCCATTCATGCCCTCCATCTTTATGTTTTCATATTTCTGACACTGAATGATTAGCTGAATATGTGATAATGATGTATGCATCTCATGGGTTAAGTGGGTCTAATCTTGCATATCATTCAGCACTTTTACATAATCTATTATAGAAATGCTTAGGGGTGTCTTTCTCCTCCTGAACTCTCTTGGAATTTACTCCAGTTTTCAGATCTGGTGGCACAAACCTTCATGCCCACATTTAAGGTATTCCTAGTCTGCAACGATCTAGTACAATGAGCCTGAAAATTAGCATTCCCAACAGAGATCGTGTAGTGTCCAATTGGGAAGACCTACAGGGCCTTGAGGGTCCCCTCCAATAAAAGGGATTCTATTTGTCACCTCTATGATGGCAATTCTTTCTCCAGGGGAAAGTAAATCTCCATAAGGTCAGCAACATTTCCCCAAGGGAGTTGTAATCTCTAAAGTAGCCTTAAATTGGGAAATAACAGCCCAAGGATCTTCATCAAATTTGAGGGCATCCTTTCTCCAGATAGAGAGATCAAAGGGACAGAAAGGCTGATGGTATCTGTGAATAACTATGTGTCCCATGGTGTCATAACTAACCTTTCTTAGAGTGGTAACATACCAGTAAGTTGTTCCTCACTTTTAGAAGGAACTAAGTTATCATTTGATTTAGAAGGAGAATAAGATGGGTGTGCAGAATAAAGAGGTGGTGAATGAAGAGGAAGGGGAGAAGGAGTATCTGGTGGGGAATGCAAGACTATAGCAACAGAGGAAGAAGTAGCTGAAAGGGATTGCAGAGGAGCAGGAAGAGATAAAGAACTGGGGAAAGGTAGAGAAGCAAGAAGAGATACTGGCAATACAGGGCAGAAAGAAAGTGCTTCTGGGGGCTGTTGGGCATATGCCCTTAGGGCACACCAGCTAAACCAAAATTCTATCTGGCTTTGATGTTTATATATGACTAGCCTTAAATCCTTTAATTAACGAGTAAATTTAGGCCAAATTTAGGTACCAAATTCAGGCCAAAAATTATTAGCTGAATCCTTAGCTGATTTAGACCAAATTTATCTGACTGAGAAGACCAGTTTCCGGAACTCCTTCTTGAATGGTAGATACCCCTCCCAGCTTATTCTGAGGGCCTCCATTGAAGAAAGAAAAATAATTCAAGGGCTTAGTATCCCTCCTAGATAGAACCAGGATCCTCCTTTAAAGAGAGAAAAAAATATCCAAGGGATTAGATTTCCCTGAAAGGACATTGATAATCCCTCTTAGCATGTACCAAGATCCTCTCTTAAAGAAAGAAAAAAATTCTCCTAAAGTTTGAGTCCCTTAAGGGATTTCCTGGGTTTCTTTCCTAATTATTTCCAAACACACTAAACACAATAAAACCAAGATAAACAAAATTACAACTTTTCCCCAATGTAGGAGAAGTTGGGATCAAGGGAAAACTCGGGTCTCTGCCACAGCCATCTGTGGAGAAGTCTCCTCCCTCAATGAAAATTTCACTGAGTGAGGGAAACTCCTGAAGAGGTTGCCTTGGGACCAGGCTCCCTCTCCCACCTCATATTTAACTTGCCAATTGTTGTGGTTGAAATTAAGGTCAACTGAGGTACAAAGCTCTGATCATGTTAGAGTTATTGGTGAATCATGAATTTACCAATAAATAGGATCTTAGCTTCCTTAGAAAATCTGAGACCACAAGGTGAGGCAGGTTAACCTTTTTCTGGGAAACACAGAACAAAGAATAGGACTTCATAAGTGAGACTTCATAGCCAGGAAACAAGTTATGATTGGTTACAAAGCCTAAAGAAAACAATGTGATTAGTAGAATCATAGATGTGGGAGACAACATAATTGGCCAGACATCCAGAATGTGAGGCTAGTGACAACCCCTTGTTGTCAAGGAATGCTGATTGATTTATGGAGTCAATCTGTAAGTCTGTCTTGTTAGTGGAACAGAGATAACAGAGTTTCTGGCACCTGCATTTTGCAAGGCTTGTTAGTGAGATATTAGATCTTCCTTAATTGAACATGGGTATGCAAGACCTGTTAGTAAGACAACAGGTTTCCCTTAATTGTGCATTTGCATCTCCACTCCAGGAGCAGAGTTGTTCCATTAAAGTACTGTAAAGTGAAAAGCCATGAAATAGGCTGGAAACAAAAAACAAAAAAACATGATCACAGAAAGTTGCTGTGGTGACATGGAGGATCAAGGCACAAACTTAGAAAAGGACAATAATGTTAAAATGGCTACATTCAAAGCCTCAAAAAAAAGTATGAATTGGTCTTGGGCCCAAAAAGGAATTCTGGGAAGAGCTCAAAAAAGATTTGAAAAATCAAATAAGAAAGGTAGAAGAAAATTTGGGAAAAGAAATGAGAGTAATGCAAGAGAATCATGAAAAAAAGAGTCAACAGTTTGGTAAAGGAAGCATAAAAAATGTAAAAAGAAGACAAAAATTCACTGA
Organism: Phascolarctos cinereus; assembly: GCF_003287225.1. NCBI lineage: Eukaryota > Metazoa > Chordata > Mammalia > Diprotodontia > Phascolarctidae > Phascolarctos > Phascolarctos cinereus. Next base: position 284,915,015 of record NW_027555847.1, on the reverse strand, counting down.
AGAAAACAACTTCTCAAAAAGTAGAATTGGCCAAATGGAAAAAAAGGCACAAGAGCTCACTGCAGAAAATAATTCCTTAAAAAATTAGAATTGGGCAAGTGGAAGCTCCATGAGACATCAACAAATGACAAAATGAAACCAAAAGAATGAAAAAAAAATTGAAGAAAATGTGAAATTAAAAACAACTGACCTGGAAAATAGATTGAGGAGAGATATTTAAGAATTAGTGGACTACCTGAAAGCCATGATCAAAAAAGAGTCTGGACATAATATTTCAAGAAATTACCAAGGAAAACTGCTGTGATATCCTAGAACCAGAGAATAAAATAGAAATTTAAAGAATACATTGATCACCTCCTAAAAGAGACCCGCAAATGAAAACTCATAGGAATATTAGAGCCAAATTCCAGAGCTACCAAGTCAAGGAGAAAATATTGCAAACATCCAAAAAGAGAAATTTCAAATATCATAGAGCCACAGTCAAGATTACATAAGACTTGGCAGCTTCTACATTAAAGCATTGGAGGGCTTGGAATATGGTGTTCTAAAAGAAGAAGGAGCTAGGATTACAACCAACAATCATTTACCCAGTGATACTGAGTATTATCCTTCAGGGGGAAAACTAGATATTTAATGAAATAGAAGACTTTCAGGCATTCTGACAAGAGCTGAACAGAAAATTTGACCTTCAAATACAACACCCAAGAGAAGCATAAAAAGGTAAAGAGGAAAGGAAAAATGTAAGGATCAAATAAGGTTGAACTGTTTATATTCCTGCATGGGAAAATGATACTGGTACTTCTTTAACACTTTATCACTATTAGGGCAGTTAGAAAAAATATACACAGAGAGTGCAGGTATAAGTTGACTATGATGGAGTGATCCAAATTAACAAAGAATGGGGTAAAATATTTCACATAAAAGAGGCATGAAAGAGACATTGCTGTGGAGGGAAATGTGAAAAGAGGGTGGCAGGAAATGCTTTAACCTTATTGGCTCAAAGAGGGAATAACATACACACTCAGTTGGGGTATAGAAATCTGTCTTCTCCTAAAGAGAAGTAGGAAGGGATGAGGATAAGTGAAGGGGGAAGATGGGTAGTCAGAAGTAAAATACTTGTGAGGAGAGACAAGGTGAAAGGTGAGAGAGAGAAGGATAAATGGGGGGAAATGGATGGAAGGAAATACATAATTAGTAATCATAACTATAAATGTGAATGGGCTGAAGTCAACCCATAAAATGAAAGCAGATAGCAGTATGGATTGAAAACCAGAATCCTATAATATGCTGTTTACAAGAAACACATTTGAAGCATAGAGACACACACAGAGTAAAAGTAAGGGGTTGAATCAGAATCTATTATGTTTCTGCTGAAATTAAAAAAAAGCAGAGGTAGCACTCATGATTTCAGACAAAGCAAAAGCAAAAATAGATCTATAAAAACTGTATCTTGCTGAAAGATACCGTAGACAATGAAGTAACATAAATACTAAATATATGTGCATCAATAGTATAGCATTCACATTTCTAAATGAGAAGCTAAATGAATTATAGGAGGAAATAGATGGTAAAACTATATTAGTTTTCTCCTTTCACAACTAGATAAATCTAACCAAAAAATAAACAAGAAAAAAGTTAAGGAGGTGAATAAAATTCTAGAAGAGTCAGATATGATAGATTTCTGAAGAAATCTGAATAGGAACAGATTAAAAATTAAAAATTAATTAGAAACTTAAAAATTGTCTGACCCCCTTAACATTTCTAAGCTGAGAGCTACCAAAACTGCTGCTACTACTGTCACTGTTACTGCTCTGGCATACCCTCTGGACCAGCCTTCACCCTGGTGTCACAAGCCTCTCCTACTCATCTCCTAAGTTTTCTTAGGCTGGAAAGGTGTCTCACCTCGACTTTTTTTGCTGACTCTGGTGCCTCTAAATTTGATTTTAGGCATTATTTTAAAGTTGTTTGGAGGAGAATATTGAGAGAGTTCAGATGGGTTGCTGACCCTAATCCACCATCTTGATTCCACCCTCTAAGATCTTTCCATTTCCATAAAATCTGGATTCCAAAATCCCAAGAGCCTTTTCTCCCCTACACATTTAATATGAATGGATAGCATAGGATAATATAAAGAAGGGTTCACGCAAGAATTTCCTTTGTGAAAGAACTGGTAGTTATGACAGAGCCAAATAGGAGTGAGTGGTCCAAAGCAGAGATACTAGGACATTAGGAATTATTCCACACTTCCAGTGTGTGTTAATTTCTTTTCTTTTTTAATTAATTAATTTTTAGTTTTCAATATTCACTTCCATAAGATTGAGTTCCAAATTTTCTCCCCATCTCTTTCCTCCCCCCACTCCAAGATGGTGTGCATTCTAAATACTCTCCCTTCTATCACCCCTACCCCCTTATCCTCTTCTCCTTCTATTTTCCTGTAGGGCAGGATAGATTTCTATACCCCTTTGTCTTATATCTTATTTCCCCGTTGCATGTAAAAAACATTTTTAGCATTGGTTTTTAAAACTTTGAGTTCCAAATTCTCTCCCTTCCTCTCCACCTCCCTCCATTGAGAAAGCAAGCAATTCGATATAGGTAATTATGTGTAATCATGCAAAACACTTCCATAATAGTCATGTTGTGAAAGACTAACTGTATTTCCCTCCATCCTATCCCACCCCTTATTTATTCTATTCTCTCCTTTGACCCTGTCCTGCCTCAAAAGTGTTTGATTCTGATTACCCTCACCCACAATCTGTCCTCCCTTCTATCATCCACCCCTCTTATCCCCTTACCCACTATTTTCCTGTAGGGTAAGATAGATTTCCATACCCAATTGAGTGTGCATGTTATTCCTTCCTTAAGCCAAATCTGATGAGAGTAAAGTTCACTCATTCCCTTTCACCTCCCCCCTCTTCCCCTCCACTGTAAAAGCTTTTTCTTGCCTTTTTTATGTGAGATAATTTACCCCATTCTACCTCTCCCTTTCTCCTTCTCCCAGTATAATCCTTTCTCACCCCTTAATTTTATTTTTTAGATATCATCCCTTCCTATTCAACTCACCCTGTCTCCTCTGTGTATATATACACACACACACATATATATGTATGTATATATGCATATACACACATATATGCATATATATATGCATACACACACATATATATGTATATGTATGTGTTATGTATGTATGTATAGATGTATATATATGTGTATGTGTGTGTGTGTGTGTGTGTGTGTAACATATATTATGTATATAAATGTATATTCCCTCCAACTACCCTAATACTGAAAAAGGTCTCATGAGTTACAAACATCATCTTTCCATGTAGGATTGTAAACAGTGCAACTTTAATAAGTTCCTGTTGTGCACAGCTAACTCAGCTCACCACAAGAGCAAGGATCCTATACTAACTCTGAAGGGATAAGGCCAGCTTAACCTTCTATCTCGAATGCGCATTGATGAAGCGGAAGACAAGATGGAAGCAACTCCGTTTAATTTTAACAAAGCATTCACTTAAGTAGTAAAGTAAGAGGAACTTCTTCTCAAGTTACAATGATGTAGAGCCCATGCTGTTCTAAGGACAGTGCATGCACATCCTGTGCACTTATCTGACTCCAATCACAGATAAACTGCTAATGCCCATACAATAACTAGGGGAGTTAAAGATTGTTAAAGATCCATATAATGGAGCACCAAACCAGGTGACCTTTGCTCATAGATCAGCACCCGAGAGGGGCCTCCGCCCATCAGTGAGACCTCATGAACAGCCTGTGGCCCTCTACATCCTTACAGATCCCCAACAAGTTCCTTATGATTTCCTCTTCCCTATTTACCTTTTCATGCTTCTCTAGAGTCTTGCATTTGAAAGTCAAATTTTCTATTCAGCTCTGGCCTTTTTATCAAGAATGCTTGAAAGTCCTCTATTTCATTGAATATCCATTTTTCCCCCTGAAGGATTATACTCAGTTTTGCTGGGTAGTTGATTCTTGGCTATAATCCTATCTCCTTTGCCCTCTGGAATATCATATTGCAAGCCCTTTGGTCCCTTAGTGTAGAAGCTGCTAAATCTTGTGTTATCCTGATTGTGTTTCCACAAAACTTGAATTGTTTCTTTCTGGCTGCTTGCAATATTTTCTCCTTGATGTGGGAACTCTGGAATTTGGCTACAACATTCCTAGGAGTTTTCCTTTGGGAATCTCTTTCAGGAGGTGATTGGTGGATTCTTTCCATTTCTATTTTACCCTCTGGTTCTAGAATATCAGGGTAGTTTTCCTTGATAATATTTTGAAAGATGATGTCTAGGCTCTTTTTTTGATCATGGGTTTCAGGTAGTCCAATAATTTTTAAATTATCTCTCCTGGATCTGTTTTCCAGGTCAGTTATTTTTCTAATGAGATATTTCACATTGTCTTCTATTTTTTCATTTGTTTGATTTTGTTTTATAATTTCTTGATTTCTCATAGAGTCATTAGCTTCCATTTGCTCCATTCTAATTTCTAAAGAATTATTTTCTTTAGTGAACTTTTGGACCTCTTTTTCCATTTTTCCATTTCCATTTTTAAGGCATTCTTCTCCTCATTGGCTTTTTGGACTTCTTTTCCCATTTGGGTAAGTCTATTTTTTAAGGTGTTATTTTCTTCCGTATATTTTGGGGGGTCTCCTTTAGCAAGCTGTTGACTTGTTTTTCATGATTTTCTTGCATCACTCTCATTTCTCTTCCCAATTTTCCCTCTACTTCTCTTCCTTGATTTTCAAAATCTTTTTTGAGCTCTTCCATGGCCTGAGACAAAGTCATATTTTTTCTTGGAGGCTTTGGATGTGGGAGCTTTGACTTTGTTGCCTTTTCTGGTTACATATTTTGATCTTCTTTGTCAGCAAAGTAAGATTCTACAGTCTGAGTTTTTTGCTTCTGTTTGCACATGATCCCAGACAATTACTTTAGTTTCAAATTCTTTGTTAAGGTAGGGGTCTGCTTCCAGTGTGTAGAATGTACTGTCCTAAGCTTTGGGGGTTTTGTGTAGCTGTTTTCAGAGATACTTCTAGGGACCTGTAAATTTTCAATTCTTCCAAGGTGGTATGATCAAGGGCGAGGTATTTACTCCTTTCCTGGCCTGTGCTCTGCTCTATGAGTGACCACAAGCACTGTTTTCTGCCTTGGGACTGTGAGGAGGATTTCCTCACCACTGCCATTACAAGTTCTACCACACCAGTGCTCCTCCTTGCCCCAAGATTGCCCACCCAGAACTGTGACCCAGATCCAAGCATGGGCAAAGCAAGAGAATCCTGCCTCAGTGCCAGCAAAGAGATCCCTGCAATCCTCCTCTGATCAGCCACTCGATCCCCCCAGCATCTGTGGGCCAAGAGCTCCAGAAGCAACCACTGCCACTGTGGCTGTTCCCATGGGGCTGTGCTAGAGCCAACACTGGACCACACTTCTCTTTCACCCAGGTCTGACCGAACTTTCCCATTGGCCTTCTAGGTTGTCTTTGGCATTTGTGGGTTGAGAAGTCTGAAAACCACCAAAGTTTCCTGTAATTCAGTCTCCTGAGGCCTGCTCTAGGTTCGCTGAGGCCTGGTCTTTGCCTGCAAGGCCCATGCTGAACTGCTCTCCCCTCCCAGTCCAGCACAACAGACCTTTCCTATCAACCATCCAGGTTGTCTTGGGCTGGAAAGTTCTTTCACTCTGACTTTTTGTGGGTTCTATTGTAGGTTCTAAACTGAATTTGTTTAGAGCCATTTTTTATAGGGATTTGGAGGGGTTTAGGGAAAAGCTCAAGGAAGTCATTGCTTTTACTCCACTATCTTAGCTCTGCCCCTCCAGTGTGTGTTATTTTGTCATTAATTGCCCATCTTGAGCCAATCTGAGCAGAAAATCATAGAGAATCAGGGGGTGAGTTGGCATTGATGACTTTTGTCCTCGTCTTGGAAGTTTAGCTGAGAGGCAGGGTGGCTTAGTGAATAATGAAGTGAAGTCATAAAGACCTACTTTCAAATTCTGTTTGAGATATTTATTAATCAATCAATAAAATTTATAAAGCATGTACTATGTACTAGGAATTGTGCTGAGCACTTGGGATACAAAAAGAGACAAAAGACTGTCCCTGCCCTAAAGGAGCTTATAATCTAATGAGGGAGACAGCGTGCAAGAAATATGTGTGTGTGTATGTGTGTGTGTGTATATATATATATATATATATATATATATATATATATCTCAAGGTATATACAGGATAAGTTGGAAATAATTAACAGCGAGAAGGCCCTGGAATTAAGAGGGGCTGGGAAAGTCTTCCTGTAGAAGGTAGGATTTTATTTGGGAATTAAAGGAAGCCAAGGTAATCCTGAAAAAAAATCTTTCTTACCTCAGTTATCTTTTCTGTAAAATTATGGAATGGGATTGAACTCAATGGTCTCCAATGTTCTATCCAGTTCTGATTCCATAATTCCAGAGAAATGAGTTTGAAAGTTCTCTCATTTAGACAAATTCTTGCTTATTACCCTGGTAAGTAAGTAACCAGAATATTATAGCAGAAATACTGATGGGACATGTACCAGGCTCTGATATTATCATAGTCTTTCACTTGGAGTCAGAAGAGATTTGGGTTCAAATCTTGTTTCCAACACTTACTAGGTATGAGACCCTGGGCAAGTCACTTAATAACCTCTCTGAAGTTCTATGAGTTTCTTTGTTGTATGGGGATAATAATATTCATAATCCCTACCTAACAAAATTGTTATGATACTCAAAAGGAATTCAATTCCACTCATTTCAACTTGATTAACATTTATTAGGAGCCAAAAATTAAAGAAAATGCCATATAGATGTCAACTCTTGTTACCGAACTTCAGAGTAGCTGCTATGTAGATGCTTCATCAGTTCTGTGGATAGACTATTACCACGGGAAGACTATTAACGTAAAAAGGGCCAGCTAAATGGCTACCTGCTTATGGAATTTTGTTTTCTCTGTGAAGGATCATAAAAAAGTTCTTTATAACATTACTTGTTCATTAAAAGTTTATTAAACACACATACACACAAGAAATAGTAGTTTCCTGGAATCCTGACCTCAAATTGTTCTTTCTGTTTCTGCCTGAAATACTTATAAATCTTTTAAGAAAGAAAAAGGATGTAGAATTATAGAATTTCAAAATTGTAAAGGACTTCATTGGCCATCTAATCCAACTCATACCCCAAAAGAATACCCACTACAATGCAAGTATTTGTTGTTTTTTGGTTAACAGCCTCTGATGAGGAAAAATGTGCTAATTTCTGAGGGCGCCTGTTCCACTTTGGGATAGCTCTAATTATTATCACTTCACTTTTTATTGACACCTTTTCCTATAACTTTTATTTCCCAATATATTCCTCCACTTTCCCTTGCTGAGAGAGAGAGCCATCCCTTAAAATAAGCAATGTGTTCATATCTAACAAAGGTAATCACGTGAAGAAGTAGGAATACACAGTTATGAGTAATTGGGAATTTTTTAGCTTGAAGAAGACACTAGATGGAGCTATTATCAAGTATTTACAAGTCTTTAATGTGAACGAGGGATTGTTGTCGTTCAGTTGTTTCAATCACGTCGAACTCTTCATTGACCCCATTTGGTTGTTTTTTTGTTTTTTGACAGAGTGGCTTGCCATTTCCTTCTCCAGATCATTTTACAGATGAATAAATTTAGACAAATGGGGTTAAATTGCACTTGTATTCTATATCCACACAGCTCATAAGTGAAGCCAGATTTGAACTCAGAGAGATGAGTCTTCCTGGCTCCAGACCCAGTTATCTCTCTCACTTTGCCACTTAGCTACCCTGAAAGAGGGATTAGACTTTTTTTTACTTAACTGCTAAATGCAGATAAGAGTTTACCACAATAAAATGAAAAATGAATGGAACTTTACAAAAGTGAAATGGATTTCCTTAATAGGTATTAAGTTAATCATCATCATCAGGCGGTCTTCAAGCAGAGTTGATTAACAACTTGTCTGAAACAGGACTATTCCAAACATTTCCTTTTTCCCAAACTGCCCATCTTCAGGCAGCTCACTCAGGCTCCAATCCAACCAAATTTGTCTCCATTTCGACTAAGTTTGATTATATCACTCCAGCTCAAAAGTTGTCAGTGGCTATTGGATGACTCCCTAGTAAAGTTAAGATTTTTTTGTCTGGGATTCAAGTTCCTCAACAATTTGGCACTACCCAACCTTTTTTGCTTTCATTCATATTATCCCCTTGATAAACTCTATACTGCAGTAAATGAGGCTACTCTTTGTCCCTGAACACACCCTCTAATTTTCTACCTTCCTGACTTTGCCTTCTATATTTCTCACTTTCATTTCTACCTGAAAATGTGGTACCTACTCACTCCAATTCAAATGCTACCTCCTCTGTGAAATTTTCCTAATCCCTCCCTCCCTGTCAATGTACACCACCCCCATACCTGGGCACTGCTATGACTACTATGAAGATGACTATCACGAGAATGATAAGACAACTGTCACTGCCATCCCCACCACCACAACCGCTACTGTCCTGGAAGGGTTTTCTCATTTGGTGCAATGGACCGCTTGGAGCCTAAAGGTTAAGATAAACAATCATTTCTAAACAGACATATTTTAGAAAAACCTGGAAAGACTTTCATGAACTAATGTTGAATGAACTGAGCAGAACCAGGAGAACAGTGTACACAGGAACAGCAACATTGTGCCATAACCAATTTGATAGACTTAGTTCTTCTCAGTAATACAATGATATAAGACAATTCCAAAAGACTCATGATCTATCCACATCTAGAGAAAGAACTATGGAGTCTGAATGCAGATCAAAGCATACTATTTTCTCTCTCTCTCTTTTTTCTTTCTTATGTTTTTTCCCTTTTGTTCTGATTCTTCTTTCATAACATGACTAATGTGGAAATATGTTTTATATGATGATGCATGTATAGCCTATATCAGATTGTTTGCCATCTTAGGGAGGATGCGAGGAGGGAGGGAGGGAGAGAGAAAAGAATTTGGAATTCAAAATCTTATAAAAGTGAATGTTGAAAACTAAAATAAATAAATAAGCAAATAAAAAGATAAACTTTTTACTAAAGAGACGTACAAATGAACACAGCTTTCTTCCACTTTCCGTAAGACATACTTTGTGACCCCCACATAAAAGTAGACAAAAAAGGATGTAAAAGCATCATAGATGGGGTTTTAGGAGCCTGTCACTGAATCCATAGAATTGGATTTATATATTCCTTGGCAAAGAGCTCACAGCTGGATTTCAAGTCAATCCACCTGGAAGTCACATTAACTCAAAATGTGCTCAGGTCTGTTTCACAGTGCCAATTCACGATAACGCTGGGTGGGTGGGTGGAACCAAATCAAGCTGCTCAGGATGTATATAAGTGTCCTGCCCACAACAAAGAATGACTCACATTTCTATAGCACTTTAGGATTTGTGTTTTCTCACAAACAGCCCTGTAAGGTACATATTATAAATATCCCCATTTTTTAGGTTAGTAAACTGAGGCTGAGAGTTTCAGTGACTTACCAAAGGTCATGCAACTTATTATGTAATATTGTGTATTATAGCCATCTGTTTTTAGGTCTTTTCTCCCTATTAAGCCATATTGTGAGCTTTAGGAGGGTTGAGAAAATGATTTACCTAAATATTATATCGCCTTCAGTACTTAGTACAGATCTCTGCACACAGTAAGCACAATAGGTACTTAATAAATTGTTTTTTTATTGTTGCTTCCTTCCTATGTATGCTTTGGGCAAGATGGATTCTGAGATATTGTCTGTTGGAGGTGGCTCTAACATTGGCATTCTCTTAATTCAAATTCAACATTGGAATAAATTGACACTTAAACCATTGAACAACTAACAAAGGGAGGTTTACTTTGCCCTAACATAGCAAGAATATGCAAAAAAGGATATAATGGCAGCATTTGGCTTCTTTAGATGCAGCCCCTCTCACAAATGCATCTAGTCACCAGGGCAGGATGTGGTGATGGACATGGTAACTCATGGTCTTCAGAAATCCATCAAATTGGAGGGGAACCTGACTATATATGGATGGGAGTTTTTATGCATTTAAGTGACCAGGAAGCTGCATTAGGGAAATAGAGGCCAATCAGCTTCTGGAGCTACTTTGTCTCCTTTTAGGGAAAATTAATCCTTGTTTCAGAAGAGAAAGAGGAGAAGTAGACCTACCCATGTTGTGGGGAAATGCTGGTAGATAATAGTTCTATCACAACTCCCAACTCGTTGGTCCTAAGTATTTATCCCATATGACACTAGAGAAATGTGAAAGGACGATGCTTTTACCTCTACAGAGACCCCAAAGGACAATTTTAGATTGGGGAAATGGACACTGTATTCAAGATGCACCCTGCTGCGAAAGGATGATCAATGCTGAGGATGACAAATTTTGTCAACAAGGAGTATGTAATGGGAGCACATGTAGGGTGCTTCAGATGGCATCATCTCAATATGCAATATGCAAATGGCATATTGAGGAACTGCAAATGGCAGTTCTTCAGGTTGAGGAGACTAGGGAGCTCTTCCAGGAGAATTATAAAAATATGTAAAGGAAGTGCTTTGGAGAGACGATATAAGCTGTGTAGACATGTGGTAACTGGCTCTGGTTAGGAACCATGTGACTGTGTAGCTGGAACTTAGCATCTTCCAAAAGGCCTGAGTTAGCTTCAGCAGTTGCTTTACCTCATTGCCTTCAGCTGCGCTCGGATGGTGTGATGGCGTCTAGTGAGAAACCATGCTATGAGAGGAAGGGGTGTTGTGCCTTCTTGCTCTGAAGCCCCATCAGCTGCCACATCTGGGGCCTTCTCTAAGGATTCAGAGAAATAGGTCTTCCTTAGCCTTTTTGTTCATTCTTGTCCACTCTAGATACAAGGAGTGTAGTCTCTGACTATGGGAGAACAGGTCACAAGAATCCAGGAGTTGGAATCTAAGTGGAATGTTGTAGCCAGCCCGACCTCAATACCCTGAGGGATAAGGAACATTCTTTAGGAGTGACCTTTGGGACTCTAGCTCAGCTGAGCAATCCATCCAACGTTGTGCTGCATCTGGACATGGACTTCTTGGGTCTGATGCTATATAGGAACTGACCTGTTTTGAACCTACTCTTCTAAGAGACTGAGGTGATATAGGGAATTGGAAAAATGTTCATCCATTTGTCCCCACTATGCTTGTGAAGTAAATAAAATATTTCTATGTAAAATCCATCTATATTAAGTCATTAAATGGAATTGGGATACAAGTCACTGTCCCTTAACAAATTAAAGGAAATGGTAACTTTTAAGTCTTGTCACTGTTTAATATAATAAATATTGCATAGAGTAACTCCTCTTTCTCTAGTAGAAAGTATGTTTTCTATTTATACTGAACATAAAAATATTTTCATATTCTAAAACTGCTGATATGATTCCAAAGGTTGCTCCTTGAGTCACAATTGGGGAGGAGTACCTGAGTGATGATAAGTTCTTAAGAGAACCTATAAGTGGTCCACTCTGGTGACTGGGCTAGATCATTTAGGCTTATGACTGTTAGTGAACTGAGGTATCAGGCATAATGTGTTAGACAAGAACTTAGCAGTCCAAAAGTCAGGAAAGTTTTGAAATGGGCAAAGAAAAGGCATAAAATGATAACATAACAAATTCACCATGTCCTGAACCAAGCTCATCATTACCGTCCCCAAACTTGTTTGATTTCCTGACTACTTTCTTTCAATTCATGGGAACAATATCCTTCCAATCACCCAGTCTTGAAACCTTATTTTTGAGTTTTCTTATCCCTTGCCCCTATGGTCAATCACTTGCCAATTACCGATGGTCCTATTTCCACATTGTCTCTTACATTTGTTCCTTTATCTTTATTCCCATTGACATCATCAGAAGCAATGCCCATTGTTTCCAGATAGGTTATGAAAATAACCTTCTTTCTTTAAAAAAATATTTTAATTTATTTTTAGTGTTCATTTTTTAAAAATTTGAGTTCCAAACTCTCTCCTTTTCTTCCATCCCTCCCCTACCTGTTGAAAAGGTAAGCAATCTCTTTGAGATATAGACCTGGTTAGTAGTGTTATTGCTGGGTATGCACAGTTTTTAAAATTAATTAATTTATTTTTAGTTTTCAATGTTCACTTCCGCAAACTTTTGAGTTTTACATTTTCTCCCCCTCCCTCCCCACCTTCCTCCCTAAGACAGCATGCAATCTGACATAGATAGGCTCTATATATATACCTATTAAACATATTTTCACATTCTCATTTGTAAAGAAGAATTAGAACCAATAGTAGGAAATATAAGAAAGAAGAAACAAAACAAAACAGAAGAAAAAAAAGCAAATAGTATGCTTCAATATGCATTCAAGCTCCATAGTTCTTTTTCTGGATGTGGATAGCATTTTCCATCATAAGACTTTTGGAGATGTCTTAGATCCTTGCATTGCTGAGAAGAACTAAGTCTGTTAAAGTTAGTCATTGCAGAACATGGCTGTGTACAACATTCTCCTGGTTCTGCTCACTTCACTCAGTATCAGTTCATACAAGTCTTTCCAGGTTTTTCTGAAGTCTCCTTGCTCATCTTTTTCTTATAGCATAATAGTATTCCATTACATTCATATACCACACTTGTTAAGCCATTCCCCAATTGATGGGCATCCCCTCAGTTTCTAATTCTTTGCCACCACAGAAAGAGCTGCTATAAATATTTTTGTACATGTGGGTCCTTTTCCCATTTTTATGATCTCTTTGGGATACAGCCTTGGAAGTGGTATTGCTAGGCCAAAGGGCATGCACACTTTTATAGCCCTTTGGGCATAGTTCCAAATTGCACTCCAGAATGGTTGGATCAGTTCACAACTCCACCAACAATGCATTAATGTTCCAATCTTTCCCACATCTTCTCCAAAATTTATCATTTTCCTGTTTTTGTCATGTTAGCCAATCTGATAGGTGTGTTGTGGTACCTCAGAGTTGTTTTGATTTGCATTTCTCTAATCACTAGTGATTTAGAGCATTTTTCATATAGCTATAAACAGCTTTGATTTCTTCATCTGAAAACTGCCTGTTCATATCCTTTGACCATTTATCAATTGGTGAGTGACTTGTATTCTTATAAATTTGACTTAGTTCTCTATATATTTTAGAAATGAGGCCCTTATCAGACACACTGGTTGTAAAAATTCTTTCCCAGTTTTCTGTTTCCTTCCTAATCTTGGTTGCATTGGCTTTGTTTGTGCAAAAACTTTTCATTTTAAGGTAATCAAAATTATCCATTTTGAATTTCATAACATTCTCTAAGTATGCACAGTTTTATAGCCCTTTGGGCATAGTTCAAAATTGCTCTCCAGAGTGGTTAGATCAGTTCACAACTCCACCAATAGAACATTAGTGTCCCAATTTTTACACAGCCTCCCCAACATCTGTCATTTTCCTTTTCTGTCATATTAGCCAAACTGGTAGATGTGGAGTGGCACCTCAGAGCTGTTTTAATTTTAATTTCTCTTCCATATTTTGATTTAGATTATTTTTTTTCATATGACTATAGGTAGCTTTGATTTTTTCTTCTGAAAACTCCTCATTCGTATCCTTTGACCATTTATCAATTGGGGAATGACTCATATTTCCACAAATTTGACTCAGTTCTCTATATATTTGAGAGATGAGATCTTTAGCAGAGAAACTTGTTATAAAATATTTTCCCATTTTCCACTGGAAAGATTTTAAAACACGATATGTGAATACAAACTTCCCTTCCCTGGGTGGTTGCTATGTAAAAAAAAAAAACTAAGACATGAAACAATGAGACTGTTGAACAGCCATTTCACCTTACACCAAGCTCTGCTCCCTTAACATCTATGTTTTTTGGCAAGCTAGGTCATGGTTTGGGCTCATCTTCCTGGCAGTGGTCAACTTCTCTGAGAAGGGTGTAGTTGTAGAAAATTCCTCCAGCTGTTTGTCAACTCTAACTAAAGAATCCAGGAACTCTAAAACTTCCAAAATAGCCCCCCCCCCCCGCCACACCTCTACAAGTCCATCTTCTATCATTGTTTATGTTCAGGGAAATAAAAACTAAGCAGAAGTTGGAAACTGCAGGTGCAGTTTCAGATCCATCTAGGTCAGCACATGTGTTCTCCCTACTGTGTTTGAGCAGCCACCATAGCTGCTGGAGGAGGGAGAAGAAAGGAGCTACTCACCTCCGTAGGAAGTCCAAAAATCTCAGAGACCCCACAAGCTCAATATATGGGAAGAGAGAGGAGAGAGGTAAGAACCATGCTTTATTAAGATCTACTGAATGGACTACTCTTCCTGGTTCAGTGGACATACTGTCTCATTCATAATGCTTAATGAGGCAGGGAAAGACATGTGTATGTCCTAGATGGGGTTAAGCACCTACTTCATTGGGACTGTATAATCCCATTAATTGACTTGTGAGTTTACTTCAAACTATTTAGACCAGAGTGAAATAGACCAAAGGTAAAAGTAGAAACCATAGAGACCATCAGAGGAAAGAATAAGGAACACAGAGGCAAAGTAGATTCGGGCTATCTTGAAATTCAGGAGAGAATTATTTTGGATCTTAAAAGTTATTGGATATATGCAGTTTTAAAAAACTAAATATCACTAAGTTCTACTGAACTGAACTGAAATTTACTGTTGGAATCACTTTTTAAAATCATGTTTTCTAGGAACTGTAATGTTCTCTCATTCACTAATTCTTATTGGGATCTCTCAGTTACCTAGAATTTGTACAATCTAAAATGATTTTTACTAAGGCTGAATATACCTTCAACTTCCATACCTTTTGGCTTTTAATAGATGGTAAATTATGTAGGAGTTGTTCTGCTTAGAAATTTTAGAATCATAGATCCTATATACAAACATTAACCTCAAACTTCATTTTTGAAAATATCCTCTTGCCTCTTTGTGCCAAGTGTCACAGAAGCACACAATGATGCATTTATTTAATGCCTTGCCACATCAAAGATTTGGAAACTGAAGGGATGCCTATCAATTGGAGACCCGTTTAATAAGTTATGGTATATAAAATGATAGATTACTATTTTACTACAAGAAAAGATGAAGGGGATGGTTTCAGAGAAACCCGGGAAGACATATGAACTGATGCAGAGTGAAGCTGAAAGAACCAGGAGAAAAATCATATAATAATAACAATATTGTAAAGACAAACAACTTTGAAAGACATGGAAACTCTGATTAACCCAATAAACAACCACAATACATGTCCCACCTGGCTATTCACTTGAAATTCACCATTGTCTCTAGAAGCTCATCCTCCTGAAAGATCAAATCAGCTCTACAACTCACACCAAAGGACTCCCTGTCCTTTGGGCTCCTCCTTCCCTCTAATTGGAAAGGGTAGAGGGTGGACATCAGTGGGCTTCTCCAAGATCCTCTATTTAAGAAGGGGACCTAGGGAGCCGCCTCATCACTTCCCACTTGGCTGCAGCACTTCATCATGCCCCAGTAGTCAGATACCCTAGCCCTATTCCCCTTTTCAGCTTTTTATATTTTCTTACCCCATTAGATTGTGAGCTCCTTGAGTACAAGGGCAATCTTTTGCTTTCTTTGTATCTCTAGTGCTTAGCACAGTTAGGTGCTTAATAAATATTTATTGACTGACTGATGGACTGACAATTGCAGAGGACTCATAAAGAAACATTTTGCCCACCTTCTCTGTGTGTGTGTGTGTGTGTGTGTGTGTGTGTGTGTGTGTGAGACATGGCCAACATAGGAATTGAAGCTGTGTAATGTAGTGGATAGAGTGCCAAGCCTGAAGTCAGGAAGACTGATCTTCCTGATATCAAATCTGACCTCAGACACTTATTAGCTGTATGACCCTGAGTAAGACTTAATTGACCCTATTTGCTTCAGTTCCTTATCTGTAAAATGAGCTGGAGAAGGAAATAACAAACCACTCCACTCTCTTTGCTAAGAAAACCTCAAGTGGGGTCACAAAAAGTTGGACATGACTGAAATGACTCAACAACAAGAAGAATGCAGAAATTTTGTTTACTTGACATGTTTGTGACAAAGGTTTTGTTTTTCTTGCCTTCTGATGGGAGGGGTGTTGTATGGTTGAGGAAGAGAGGTGGGAGGAAGAGAAGGTATATCTTCATCTGAAAACAAAATAAAATTTGCTTTAAAAAATTACTTGCCACATAAATGGAAAAGTAATTACTTTGTGACTTTGTCATGGTATCCCTTATATCTAAACTTGTAATGCATGTAGGCAAAATACTGTTCATTTAATTTCTAAACTATTACATAATATTATTTGTTTAGAAAGTTATTAATATTGAAAGTAGGTTAAATGGACATATATCCATTCTTTAGACAGGAAGTTCCACTGATCAAATCATAAGATAATTATGTATCTGATTTACTTACAATATTTTTGTTTTAGGAAAGGTATTGAGTTTTACTCCATCAGCTCTTACCTGATTTCTTTCATAAATAGCTACCTATTATGTAACATGATGCTGATAGTTTTAGAGATAATGAACACAATAGAATGAATTTATTTTCCTACCACAGAAAACCTTCCAGACTTTTTAGTTCTTTAAAGTCTTCCATACCATAGATTTATGAATTATCAAAGGCATTATCTCCAAACCATGTATTATTGTCACTAGATACCTTATTTGATTCCATGCTTATTCTTTACACTTCTACAATTTTGGATCTGTTTCACATCTGGATCTATTCTCAAATACTCTCAAGAGATCATGATGAGGGAAAAAATATTGGTGGTAAATACAGCATAGCAAGATAGTACCTCATTTTCTTTGGACAGTTTGGAGGACTCAAAGAGGTATTAAAGAATAAAGTAGAAATGCTGGGTCACTGGTATTGAGACCACTGGGGATACTGCTACAAATTGGTACATATCTTTTTTTTTAGATGCTTTTTTGTAGGCACAACCAAAAATTGTCTGGAGTAAATTTGTAATTTCCAGAATAAAGCTGAAGGCATGCTGCAATTGGTTGCAACTAAGTACTGTGAATGGTTTTCCTCTTTTTTCCATGATATAGCTAAATAATTAATCAAGGACAATGAGCTCTGAGACCTCCTCAGAGAGAGAGAAAGCAGGAAGATTCAGAACTTCCAGGACTTTTAGGGTCATCCTAAGAATGTACATTGGACCTGGGATAGAAGTAAGAGATAGTCTGTTTCCAGAAACAATCCAAGGTGTGAGTTGTCTCTAGAAATTTGAATCTACTGAATAGTTCCCAAAAAAGCTGAATTTATCTCATAATCCTTTTAAATAGAGTAAAAAAAAAACCTCAGAATACTGTAGAATCAAACTGTTTTCTTATTTTACTGGAATTTTCTGGGTGACTCTGCCTTGGATAAATATTCCAGAAATATCATGGTTTCTGCTCTGATATCTGCCTCTAGATTCTTGAAGCAATGCTGGGATATAATCAGGAATCACGCTCCAGGGAAGTAAACTTTAGTCTTCTTCTATGATACCAGTATTGTTGCCTAGATACATGTATATTTTTAAAGCTTACCTGAAATAAGTTGGCCTAGTGACTGGTCTGACGGGCTTAGTTCTTGTCACTGGTTGATCTCTTGACTCCTACGCCTGACTTAGTATTCTTTGTGGGTTTAGCATCAGGATCATTATAGTTTTGTTTATCTGCTCTTAGGCTGACTATATCAGTTAGGGTGACTATATTGATCCTCAAAACTCAGGACCACCTGTTCTCACTTTGGACACCATTGGCAGTGGTTTCTGTGTGTGCATGGTTCTGTTGACATTAAATATATGAGAATCATGTACAAAGCCCTGGCTCAATCTCTGTTACGCAATTTTACCTGCGTTCTCAGGAACCACAATGCTTGCCTGTAAAAGCCTTTATACTTGTTACTCCATCTAGAGGAGGAACTGAGCAGGCTTTTCTCCTTTGTGCTGTATAGTATTAAAGTATCTTAAATGTAACAGTCAAAAGTGAACTCTTTTGCCTTTTCCCCTAAACCCTCCCCACCTTCAAACTTCCCTATTACTATCCAGAGCAATATCATCCTTCCAGTTCCCCAGGATCATAACCTAAGTATCATCCTCAACTCCTCATTATATCTAACCCAGCTCCCTCCAATCTGTTGTCAAGGCATGTCAATCTTACCTTTGCAGCATCTCTCCAATATACCTCCTTCCCTCCTCTGATATTGCCACCACCCTAATCCAGGTTGGTCCTCATCATCTCATGCTTGGGCTATTGCAATAGGCTTCTGGTTGGTCTGCCTGCCTTAAGTTTCTCCCTACTCCAATATGTCCTCCATTCAGCTGCCAAAGTGATTCCCCTAAACCGCAGGTGTGACCATTTCATCTCCCTACACCCCCAGTAAACTCCAATGAATCCCTGTTAAATACAAAATCCTATGTTTGATGTTCAAAGATTTCATTAACCTAACCAGCCAGTCACAAGCACACACACACTTTTTCAGTCTTCTTACACATGGCTCCCCTACCTGGCCTTGTTGCTGTTCCAAAAACAAGATAGTCCATCTCTTGGCTCTGGGGATTTTCTCTGGCTGTCTCTTATGCCTGGAATGCTCTCCTCATCTCTGTCTCCTGGCTTCTCTTATTTCCCAACTAAAGTTCCAACTAAAATCCCATCCTCATATAGGAAATCATTCCCAGTCCCTCTTAATTCTAGTGCCTTCTCTCTCTTAATTATTTCCTACTTATCCTGTATATAGCTTGTGTGTATATACGTGTTTGCTTCTTGTCTGCGCCGGCCACATGATATGTGAACTCCTTGAGGGCAGGGACTGTCTTTTGCCTCTTTTTTTGCATCCCCAGCTCTTAACACAGTTCCTGATATTGTAAGCCCTTAATAAATAGTTATTGACTGACAAAATTATCACAGATATCTTATGATCTACCCCTCAAACATCTAAGCGAAAGTTTGTGCATAGATTAATGCCAAGAAACAGCGAGCCTTACTCTAGGAGTTCCCTGTTATTGCAGTTACCCCCTCCTAGGCTATCTGTCAGTCTCATCACTTTGTCTGGTTTAAGGACCTTCCATTCCAGGCATTTTCTTGACTATCCAATGCAAATTTCCCAGTATTGTTCTTACAGACATGACACATGTCTAAAGAAAATGCAAACTTTAGGCTTACAGTATCTGTCTATTATAGGATATATTAGACAGCTAGGTGGCACGGTAGATAAAGTTCCAGGACTGGAGTTAGGAAGACTCATTTTTATGAGTTCAAATCTGATCTCAAACACTTACTAGCTGTGTGACTTTGGGCAAGTCACTTAATCCTATTTGTCTTGGTTACTCATCTGTAAGATGAGCTGGAGAAGGAAAAGGCAAAGCACTAGAGTATTTTTGCCAAGAAAACCCCAACAATCACACAGGGTTGGACATGACTAAATAATGACAACATAGGATATGTGGCCTCAACCTTACTCATAGATGAAGTAGAATTCCTAGATTTAATTATTACATTCAAAAATGCCTCCTTTAATTAGATTGGCAACTCCCCATCCTCAGAGGGTGGACTAAAATTCCCACCAATAACTCCCTGCTGTCAGTATGTATACATACATACATATACATATACATATACATATATGTATATATACATATACACACATACACATATGTATATATACATATACACACATACACACATATATGTATATATACATATACACCTATATACATATATATGTATGCATATATGTATATGTATGCATATATGCATATATGCATACATATATGTATATGTATGTATATATGCATATATGCATACATATATGTGTGTACATATGTATATGTATGTATATGTGTATGTATGTATATATATATATATATATATATATATATATCTCCATGATCTAAATTCTTGGGCAGGACTAGAAAAGCTTCCTGAGTTGTCTCACCTGCCTTAACATCAGTGGCCTTCGTTGTACTCTCTTCCAATCCTTCTACTTTTCTGTCCAACTCCTTCTGAAGGTCTAAGTCTACTTCTACTATTAGGAAACATCTATGCTTTTCAACTATAAAAGTAAGACAGTGCTTCTCAATTGCCTTGGCTCTCATTGTTTCTAAAGATTGCTCCATGTGTGTCCATATTAATGCACAAATATTAATACAATTAATAAATGTATTGCAACAATGGTCTATTGGATTAATATACTGTGCTTAAACAATACAATAGTAAAAACAAGACCAATTAAAATTGTAAAAAGTGTGCCAATGACTTTCATATATCAACATAAAGCAATTAATTGTGCTTACAGTAGCATTCAGGCTTTTAAGAGATACACAATATCAACAAATTCAAGAAATGTACAGCAGTATTTTTATGTTAACATCATGTTAGGATGAAACCAAGCCAGTTTAGATAAACTTGTTACACTTCCAAAAAAACCCAATAAGACCAAAATTAAAATTACATTAAAAAATAATTCCAGGATGCCACAAGGATGAAATGAAATTATGTATGAATCTAAAGAAAATCTGCTTCCTATGAAGAGAAAAGAAAACAAAATGATTTTTTTCCAGTATGGAAAGCCAAAATGTCCTTCTGAGACAAAAAAAGAAAGATGGCCACAGAAATTTTTGCCAAAATCTTTCTAAATCAAAAAAAGTCTCCCATCACCCAAATTGCTTGCCTGAAAGGCTGGGTAAAAAAAAAAATGATTCATTGAGTCAAAGGAGATTCCCTCAGGATTAACCAGCAAAAAAAAAATCATTTGGGGATAATCTTTTCTGGGAAATTGCTATCAAAAACCAAAAATAAAATATCAGCTAATATGGAAATTTAAACTGTAAATAAACCAGGTGGTTTGTAGAAAATAATTTCTATTTAAACTCATTCCAAGCCAGCAAAAGTATAAACGAACCTAAAAACACGGGCCTCATAAAATTGAATACTCAATACAAACCAGAAGTGATTTGAGTGAAAAAGCTGTACTTAGTACTCCATTCAGAAAACAATGGACTGCTCTTGAGGAAAAATACTGGAGAACTACAGGATAGTAAAAGAACAATTTCCACGGCTTTTTTTTGGGGGGGGGACTAGTTTAAAAAAACACTTTATTTTTGCAAAAAAAATAATAACCAAGAGTTTTAGTGATATTCTTGCAAACAGAGTCTCATGCAGGTCATGCATGAGCATGTTGTGTTTTTGGTCCAAGGTCATGTGTGTCCAAATGGGTCTGTGTAGATATGTGTCACAGGGAGGCAAGAATAGGTGTGTCTAGAGTCTCCTTCCTTTCCCCTTTTCCAAGAGAAACTTTGATTCCTAAGAGAAGGTAAAACTGGAGGTAGGGGCCAGAGGAAGACCACTTATTTTTTCAGAGAGAGAGGGAATACTGGACTAAGATTATACATATAGAATTTTATAGAAATATTTATATTGTTGTTGTTCAGTTATTTTAGTCATGTCCCACTTTTTGTGACCCGCTTTGGGGTTTTCTTGGCAAAGATACTGGAGTGGTTTGCCATTACCTTCTCCAGCTCATTTTACAAATGAGAAAGTGAGGCAAACAGGTTTAAGTGACTTGCCCATGGTCACACAACTATTAAAGTCTGATTTGATCTCAGGAAGATGAGTCGTCCTGACTTTAGGCTCAGCACTCTTTCCAGTGCACTACATAACTGCCCAGAAATATTTATGGAAATATATAAATGTATAGAAATACATACATATATATATATATATATATAGCACATACATACTTCACTTTCATTCATATATGTGCATATATGTATGGTCTAGCCCCAGATATAGATTAGACATAGATATATGCTCCTTTAAATATTATGAATCTAGGGCAAATAATTTTTCAGTTCAAACTATAGTCCTGATTACTATTACTATGGGAAAGGAATTCCACAAATTGTATTATCCAAGGCTTGACCCTTCTTATGAGATGCCAGTTCTATAATGAACATACATAGCAAACAGTAAATAAGCCAACTTATATCAAATAAATTGCAAACAGAAACTAGAAAAAAAAATACATGAGAATACATACTAGAAAATACACAGTAAATGAGTTTTCCCATTGGGAGCAAGACAACAGATCAATGAAGAGGGAGAGTCTCAGATCTCATCCAAGGAATCAGTAGTATAGTAAGCTGGGGATAGGGAAATGACTGAATTTGCCAGCTACTCTGCATCTTGGCTTCAACCCAGAGTCTTTCTCTCCCTTCAAGTATCTTAAGAAAGTCTGGAATCATGTGTCTTCTCTCTCATAGCTGGAAGCAAGAAGATGAGGTTGTCTCTTCTCTTTAGCTCTCACCAACTCCACCCCTCAAGCAGGCATGGAGCATTGAGTAATCAATTTCCACCAAAAAGGAGAATCAAATGCAAGTGACTCCTTGAGCCAGGGATAATGGGTTACTATCATGCAATAAGAAATGACAAAGTTGAAATACTGACTACTTTAGACAGTGGTTCAAACCACTGTCCTATATTAGTTCCGGTATTTCTAGGTAGTCACTAGCCTCTTTTACTGCACTACCCCTTACACACAATTCATTAATAGACATGAAGCACAGATTCTTTATGATTGGTCATTCTTTAGAGAAGACAAAAATTCAGGCAATAGAAACAGTTTAAAGAAATAAAGTACCAGTGGCAAGAGGCACATGGGAGCAGAGTTAAGGTTCTTGTCTTGATCTTCAGTGAGTGATCACCTTTAGCATCTATCAGAATGTTACAGTTTCCCTATATCTCCCAATATTTTTTATTATTTTCTCCTTAGTGGAGCATTCATTGTAGGATTCAAGCCTACAGTACATAAAATCTAGTCTGTTCTCTTTGATCACCATCATTGCTACCTTTCTCCTCAGTGGTAGTAGGAAACACTACAAGAATCCAATTTCCAGAGTTCAGTTAGGCTTCAGAATTTTTTCCTTTCTGGCAAGAAAAATCCATGTGAATATCTACAGTTCTATGTGGCAATGTCCATGTTTATTGACATTTGGCAAGTTCATTATTTAAAAAAATCAATTTAGTTGAACTATATTTCACTACTATCCTTTTAATAACACATTTTAGGATTTTACTAGGAATCAAAATCAAACTCTCTGGTCTATAATGGTGTAGACTCCATTCTCTTCTTTTTTTTTTTTTGAAAATTGGGACATTTAATGGTATATGCTCTGTTTTATCATGAGTTTTCATGATTTGATATAGTTATTATGCTATTAAAATGATAACCAAGTCATATGTATATTCTTTTGTGGCCACTGAATTCCTTACTCTCTTTTCTTTGAAGATGTTAAGTAATAATAATTAAATTATTATAGCTGCATATATAAGTAGAATAGCCAATACTGCTTCTTAATAGGTATTATCTAAGTCTACCCACTTGATGCCACGCCATTGAAACTGCCTTTCACATTCAGATAACCATTATAGTCGATAATTTGATTACTCTTAGTTTGAAAAAAATTTTGTTTTTTAGGTTAACTTCTTTATTCATGTTATATGCAAATAGTAAAATTTCTCATCATATATACATATGCATATATATCATAAGAGCATACAATAAATACAATTTTCTGAATTTCCTGACATGATTTTTCCTATTTAGTACCTACATGAAAATGGAATTGTCCATCGTGATCTTAAACCTGAGAATCTTCTCTATGCAACTCCAGAACCAGATGCACCACTCAAAATAGGTAAGAAACAACCTAATGACTTACCCACTCCTCTTTTTATAGGTGGATAAATGTTTTTAGTAGGATGTAAAATATTTCTTCTTTCTGGTAGTTCCTGGATTATTTTGAAGCTTAAAAGGAATGAAAAATGCATTTTGTCTCAAGAGATTGTGCCATGTATTGTGCTATTAAATATAGAAAAGTGATTGCTATAGTAAAGACTTGATTTTAAGCAAACAAGAATTTAGCCCAAGATTACTCAGCCTGGTCCAAAAGGAGTGAATTGTCCATCTCCCGATATTGGTAGTTTTCCAAATGGTACTCTGTTTAAAAAAAAAAAAACAGCTGGACAGTGTAAAGGTGTTTGGAATTATTCTTCCATGAATCTTGAAGCAAATTCTTATTACTTGTTAGTCACTGAACATCTCTTGGTTTTGTTTTTTCTCTTACTGTAGAAGGGATTATTTTTAACACAATTATCATTTGCTGCCCCCCAAATAGATGTGGTCCTATGATAAAAGGGAGAAAGGAGAAACACGAAGAACAAAAAACCAGAATGATTCAACTTCTTTTAAATTAAGTTCCAGCTAACCAAGAGTAGACTATATATCATAAAAATGTCAATACATTCCCTAAATACCACTTCATTTTGTAATGAGCATGTGGTACCTTCTGTGTCCTTAATCTATGTATTTATCTCTGGCCACTGAAAATGAGCTCATACATATGGTAAGGTCCGTTTCATGAATGTAGTCACTAAAAAGAAATTCTTTTGAAAATGGTGAAAGTCATCTAGAATTTGCTGTGGACAGCCATTAGAAAAACCACACAAAAGGCAACGGACCTGAGGAAAGATCTCATTTTCCTTGACCTCTCTTTTGGAAATGTTATCCTAAAGGAAGTTTATCTGATGATAGATTAATAGATAATAATTTATGCAATAGAACTTTGCATTTTGAAATACTTCCAACTCATAGTCACCTTTAATGGGAATGTAGTTAAATTGTTAAAGTTAAAATGCCAAAAATTTCACTCCGGGTTCTAGAAATAAAATATTTCCAACAAAGTGCTTCATGTGTTTCCTGAGTCAGATGATTCTAGCTTGACAAATGGCTCAAAATGATAACAACTTTAAGCAATGCTTAGCTCAAATGAAATATTTGACTGAAGTTTTTTTTGTTTGAAAAACTATTTTTCTTTCTTTTTTGATAGCAATTGATTATTGTCCCCAAAATATCTACTAGCAATTTGCTGTCTATATTCTGGCAGAATACAGATATTTCATATTTCTGTTCATTAATGACCATTTTCTCCAAACTTTGTTATGAAGTTTTTTTGTTTTGCATTTCATTCTCATTAAATAATTCAGAAGTTCCGAATTGTTCTATTTATCGACACTATTCTTGTCAATAATTGTGCATTTCACTAAGGTCAGGACTGGTAACCCGATATTATTTTATTTTGCTTGTCTATTTCATTGAAAGAAGTATTTAATACATTGGCATAGATTGGGGATTCTTAACCTGGGGTCCATGAACTTTTTTTTAATACTTCGATAACTGTATTTGAACATAATTGGTTTCTGTTGAAATTCTCTATATATTTTTTATACACTTAAAACAGTGATCATAAAAATAAAAATAGCTAGCATTTATATATCACTTTAAGGGTTACAAAACCCTTGACATGTTTAACTCATTTGATTGTTGACATGTGAACTACTTTAAAATTATTCTGAGAAGCTGTCTTCACCAGACTGCCAAAAGGATCTATGACCCCAAAAAGATTAAGATCTTCTGGCATGGATTGATGAGAAGATGATCATAAGATTACTTTTTAAAATTTTCTCTATTATTAAAAGCTTCAAACTTTTCTCCCTATAACTTTTTTTTTTTGCCCTCAGCCTTCCACTGACAAAAAAAGTATTTTATTGAGGGTCATGTGTACAGAAGAATAGTCTGCCATTGCACAGCAGATGTGAAAATTTTGAATTGTTTTGTGATTTGCTCCCTTTATTTTAACAGCTGATTTTGGGCTTTCTAAAATTGTGGAGGATCAAGTTACCATGAAGACTGTTTGTGGAACACCAGGATACTGTGGTATGTTCTCTCTTACTGATTAGGGGCTGATAAGACAGGCACAGGGGAGAGAAAGAATTAAATCTAGAGGATACAACATCACTTTCTCTCAGTTTCTCCATCTTACCTCTGAAGGAGAGGGCTTTACTGGGAGGAAGAAAGGCCAGTGTCTTAGATATCCTTTCTTCAAGATCAGTAGAGAAAATTCAAGGTGGAGAAAGTGATAGAAATGAGATGGTGGGAAAGTAAGCTTAGGCTAGACATTTTGGCCAAAGGGGTAGTATCACCATAAAATAAACATTGCCCTAGCCAAAAGTAGTCATATTCTCTTTGGCTTTCTGTTCCCACCAAGATTTTACCTCCAAGAAAATCTCCAAATATCCTAGAAGCTAGTTTTCCATAAATGTGGGTAATAGAGCCAAAAATGAAGAAGATTCACAGTAGCAAATAAATCTGATGAAGTTTCTACTGGGGCAACATTCCAAATTCTAGTGAATTCCTAGCCCTTCCACAAGGTCCTACACAGTTCATTTGAGATTTACAAAGCCCTCTGGGTTTGGGATCCCCGAAAGCACACACTTTCTAACTGGTTGACAGGCAATCCTCATCACATCAGACCAGCATTATTTAAAAATACTCACTGTAATAGTAGGGGACAGGAAGCAAAGTCCTGATCTCTTGTTTCTCCATGATGTGGCTACATATCTTACCTGTTGCTTTGGCTACAGGGACTTTGTGGATGTTCCTCTTCTCTTTCCAGGAGGTACACTACTCAAGAAATATCCTTTCTCTTTCCCAGAAATTTTGATCCTTGAAATCTCAGACTTGGGGTTACACTTGAGACAGTCTAGGGCTAGCAATGTCCAAAATATCCTTCTTCTTCTGCTAGAAGACTAGATATCAGGATCAAATCTCTTTCATGATCAATCCCACCTCCATATTTTCTACACAGGACACTGGCCATTTGGGAACACTGTCCATGGAATTCCTTTCTTGGGCAATGTGAGTGAGCACATGTCTACATTTGTTACCTCAGTGCTATTACACCAAGGTTCACAATTCAGCTTCACAAGTATAAGTTTGGAGAAACATAGTTAAACAACAATTTGAAAAAATTGATAGGGAGAATCATGGAATACAAATTCAATATGAGTCAGCAGTAATAATGTATCAGTCAAAAAAGCAAATGAAATTTTGGGATCCATTAATACGGTCTCAGAGTTTCCAGTAATAAGGAAGTGATTTTCATTCGGTACTCTGCCTTGGCCAAAGTATGTCTGGAGTACCATGTTCACTCCTGGGAACTGTATTTTCGGAAAAATATTGCTAAGCTACAGATGATCTTAAACAAGGCAAGAAGGGTGGAGAAAAGCTTCAAATTTAGGTCATATGAATGTTAGTGGAAGGAATTGGGGGTATTTTGTCTAAAGAAGAGAAGACTTGAGGAGATATTTTAACTTTCTTCAAGTATTTAAAGGTCTACCACAAAATAGAGGCATTTGATTTGTTCTGTTTATGGTCAGAGGGCAGAAATAGAAGATAAGTATAAATTATAAAGTAGCAAATTTAGGTTTTATGGAAGGAAAAATTTCTTAGCAATTGGGGGTATCTAGAAGTGGAAAG
Source organism: Phascolarctos cinereus (assembly GCF_003287225.1). NCBI lineage: Eukaryota > Metazoa > Chordata > Mammalia > Diprotodontia > Phascolarctidae > Phascolarctos > Phascolarctos cinereus. The sequence continues at coordinate 284,887,634 of NW_027555847.1, read as the reverse complement.
GATAGCCTTGAGAAGTGATGAGTTCCAAATAATTGGACATCTTCAAATAAACTCTGGATTATCACTTGTCTGATGTGAGGTAGAGGAGATCCTCTTTAAGCTCTGATCCCTTTCAGCTTTGAATTCTATGATTCTCTAGGAGTGAAAAATGCAGTTTGTTAAAATAGAAAAAACAGTCAATATTTTCCAATTTTGGGAAATTCTTTTTGGAAAGATTTGGAAAAATCAGAATTTTTAAAATGAATCCTTGTTTTGACTGGTGCCCTTGTTTCCACTGACATAAAGGCATCTATTTACTTTTAAATTCAATTTTTTCCAGATCCACATTCTCTCCACCTATCTCCCTTTTTCCCCTCTATGAAAAAGAAAAAAAAAACCCTGTTACAAGCAAGTATAGTCAAGCAAAACAAATTCCTGCACTGATCATTTCATATATACACGTATGTGTGTGCATGGTGTGTGTGTGTGTGTGTGTGTGTGTGTGTGCATGTCTCAATCTGCACTGTGAGTTCATCACCTCTCTATCAGGAAGTAGGGAGCATGTTTAATCGTGAATCTTTTGGAATAGTGGTTGGTCACTATGTTGATCTGAATTCCTAAGTCTCTTAAAATTGTTTGTCTTTACAATGTTGCTGTTACTGTATAAATTGTTTTCTTGGCTTGTTCATTTCACTCTGTATCGGTTCATACGAGACTTACCAGATTCCTCTGAAACCATACCCTTCATAATTTCTTACAGCAAAGTAGGATTCCATCACATCCATATATCATGGCTTGTTCAGCCATTCCCAGATTGATAGACACCCCTCAGTTTCCAATTCTTTGTGCGTGTGCGCACACCCACCCACACCCACACACTGCTTCTTCCTTTTTTTTTTGGCTAGGCAATGGGGTTAAGTGACTTTCCCAGAGTCACTCACACACACTGTTATAAATATTTCTGTATATATGATTTTTTCCTCTTTCTTTTATTTCTTTGGGGTATATACTTAGCAGTGGTGTCTCCAATCTTATGCACAGTTTGAAAGCTTTTTGGTCGTAGTTCCAAATCCTCTTACAAAATAGTTGAGCCTATTCACAGCTTCTTCAACAGTGCATTAATGTACCTGTTTTTCCTTAGCCTGTCCAGCAATTGTCATTTTCCTTTTTTTTTTGTCAACTTTGCCAATCTGATGGGTGTGAGGTGGCACCTCAGAGTTCTTTAAATTTGCATTAAGAATAGTAGTGATTTAGAGCATTTTTTCCCATAAAGTTTTTCCCATATAGTTTGTAGTTCTGAAAAATTATTTTATCATGTCTTTTGATTATTTATCAATTGGCATTCATTTCCAAATATATTCTTCTCCACCTCTTTCTCCAATGAACCATCTCTTGTAACAATTATTTTTTTTTGGGGGGGGGGCTAGGCAATGGGGGTAAGTGACTTGCCCAGGGTCACACAGCTAGTGAGTGTTTTATGTCTGGGGTCAGATTTGAACTCAGGTCCTCCTGAGTCCAGGGCTGGTGCTTTATCCACTGCGCCAACTAACTGCCCCTATAACAATGATTTTTAAAGTAGAAAAAAATTTCAGCAAAACTAATTGTAATAGAGGTAGAAAGTATGAGGAGCCTGCTTCCAGGAGAGTTGTGATGATATAATAAGGTAGCTAGCTGGTGGAACAGATGCTGGATCTGGCATCAGAAAGACCAGAGTTCAAATCCTGACTCAGACACTACCTAGCTATTTGGGTAAGTCATGTAACTTTTGTCTGATTCAGATTCCTCATCTGTAGGTGGGGGGTAATAATAGCACCTACCTCACAGGCTATCAAATGAGATAACATTTGTAGAGCACTTTGCAAACCTTAAAATGCTTTATAAGCACTTAGATGTGGAATGGAAGTGTCTTGGAGAGACTGTGGAGCATGGGTATAAATTCTGTTCCTGTTTTTGGTCTGTTAACCATGTGATTAAGAGAAGCCTTTATTCATTAATTTTTTTGTTTGTTTATTTGATTGGCTGCATTGTCAGAAATGGGAACAACTTCAGAAAGGTTTGAGTCTGCCTCAGCCTAGTTTCTTTGGCTATGTCTCTTTGGCTACTCTTTTATCTTTTGGACTCCTTTTGCAGACAACACTATAAGGGGAGAGGTCTTATACCCTCATCACTGAGGCTGCCAAGTGGCCCTGAGGTGGTTCTTTGCCTGCCTCTAACTTTGTTCTTTCATTTGAGGTTAAGGGAGAATAGCATTCAGGCATACTGAGTCTGGGTTTTTGTAGCCATTTTACCATTAATATGCTGAAGAGCAAGGAGTGACTCTCAGGACCTAGCCTAGGGTAGCAGAGATGATAACTCATCTGGCAGTCATATTACATCTGAATATGAACTTGGGGGGACCAATAAACTTTTCCAAGAGTGATCCCACTTTCCCCCGCTAAAATCTAAGGGAGATAGGAGAAAGTATGGCCCTAAAGTGTTAGGCAGAATTGTTTCTATTTCTGTTCTTGCCATATCTTTGAAATAAATACCCCTTTTATAAAAGTTAATTCATATCAAGTGGTTAAATGAAAATGAGGTTCTAACAGTGATGCTTACCATTGGGGGAATCCAGATAGTAGGAACAAACCACTCAAAACCTTGAAGCCTGAAAAGGAAATGTAGTATGCCTTGCTCTTAGAGAGTGAGAACAGAGTATAATGGTTATATAACAAATGTATTGATCTCATCTGATAGTATATGAAATATTCCACACCCATAATCCCTCCCTCTTATGAGAGGAGTGAGGTATAGTGCTGCCTTGCCACTGTCACCTCTATAAGCTACCCCTGGGTCATGCTGGCCTGATTAGTAAGAGTTCACCCTATCTATTCAGCCCTATCTATCTGACCAAGTTTACTATCATTTTCCTTCCATACCACTCTGCCATTACTTCTGCTGCCACTGCACCCTCCCAATCATATTTCTTGTGTCTTACCTTGTGGGAGTATGCTGTTCTGATTACCAATTATATTCCCCTATGGCTCAATTCATCATTCCCAGAATAAAATTCCCTGCCCTACCACCATTCTTCTACACTCTATGTAATTATTTTTCTCTATGGTGTTGACATTGTATAAATTGTTCTAGTTCAGGTCACTCCATTCTTCATAAGATCTGAGAGATCTTCCTGGTTTCTTCTGAAATTGTGTATTTCATCATTTCTTATGGCACAATAGTATTCCATTACATTCACATTATAATTTGTTTAGCCATTCTCCAATAGGTAGATAACTCCTTAGTTTCCAATTTTTGGCTAGTAAAAAAAGAGCTGCTCTAAGTGTTTTTACACATATAGGTCCCCTTCTTTTTTTTCTTAATGTCTTCGGTACATAGGCCTAATAGTGGTATAGCCGGGTCAAAGCACATGCGCATGGGTCATAGGACCAAATTACTTTTCAGAATGACTAGACCAATCCACAACTCCAAAACAGTGTATCAGTGTGCCTGTTTTCCCCCCAGCCCTTCCAACATCTACTTTCCTCTTTTTTCATCTTTTCCAGTCTAATGAGTATGAGGTACAATTTCAAAGATGCCTTAATTTGCATTTCTCTATTAATGATTTAAAGTATTTTATATGATTATTTGATAACTTGGATTTCTTCCCTTGAAAACTTCCTGTTCAAATACTTTGACCATTGATCTATTGAAGGATAAATTTTGTTCTTATTAGTTTGAAAATTAGATTTTTATCAATGAAACTTGCTGAAAAGACTTTTCTTGTTACCTGATTTTCTCCACTTTATAACCCATTTGCTTTTAGATTTAGATAGATATTATTTTCTATATTTTGAATTTATTTACACTATTAAGGATTTCATATATTTCCTAGGTTTTTAAATAAAAAAATACATTTTAAGTTTTGTCAAAAGCCTTTTTAAACAATCCATTGATACAATAATATAGTTTTTATATTATTTATATTATTGACATAATTTATTGTATTTGTGGTCTTCCTTAAGTTGACCCAATCCTGAATTCATGGTATAAATACATACTGTCATATTGCATACTCCTTCTAATATGCTTTTTAAACTTACTTCCTAATATTTTGTTTAAAATTTTTTTCATCAATGTTCATTAGTGACAACGATCTATAGTTCTTTCTGATTTTTTTCTCCCTAGATTTGATATCAAGACTACATTTGTATTATAGAAAGAGATTAGAAGGGCATCTTCTTTTATGGAAAAGTTTATGTAGCATTAGATTTAATTGTTCTTTTAATGTTTGATAGAATTCATTTGTAAATCCATTTTGTCTTTGTCTTCTTGCCCTTCCCCCCCCCCACTGTCCTCTACCTTTTTGGGAGCTTATTTATGGTTGGTCTAATTTCTTTTCCTGATATTGGGTTATTTCAGGTTTTCACATATTTAATACTGGGTTATTTTGCTCAGAATTGTTCTTCATCATAAACCACTCTGATTCTTTGATGGAGGTGGGTACTCCAACAACAGGCACAAATGACAACTCACCTTATGTTTTCTTAGCCCATGTCCGTGTTCTTCCACAAAGTCTTCTTGAGCAATTTACTGAATGTATCAGTTATTTTCCTCATGTTCTTTCAATATTTTGTGGGCACTAGTATAACATTTGAACTGTCTATCCAATTCATAAAAAAGTATTTGCTCAACTAAAGACAACTTGATACTAGGTTTTGATTTCACTAAGGCACTGGATTCTCTCTCAGTTCAACTGTCTTTTTCCTTGGGAAAGACACAATTTGAATGAACTTTGAGGGAACAGTCACTACCACTAGATGAGAAGAGTTCAAAGAAATAATAGAATCATTGCATCACATGAAACAAAGACATTCTCAGGAGAGGCTAAAATAGTATAATTTTAGTTAAAAATATAATAATAGTATAATTTTATAGTATACTACATACACATAGTATAATCATATATGCATGTCTATATGTACATGTATATTTATACACATACATATTATATAGTATATATATATATAAATATCATGTACATATGTTTCATCTTACAGAAGCACAAGGTCTCTTACAGGGTTTAATTCTCTCTTCAAGTATGTTAACAGGCTTCTAGGTTTTTTTCAACTTGTCATTGACTTTCTCCATTTTTCTATCCATTATCTGTTGGTGGGGCTACAGCACCTCAAATCAATTAAAGGCCAGCACTTATTTTACCTCTTTTCAACTAGAAACCACTAGAGCAACTGGTGAACTGCAGCCCATGAGATGAATACAATTTCTGTGTGTGTACACACGCATGTGTGTGTGTATGCATGCGTGCATGTGTGCATGCGTATGTGTGCGTATATGTGAGACAGACAGAGAGAGAGAGATTTAGTGGGTAGAATTAAGTACATGGGCTATTAATGGAAATTCGTAACAGATAATCTAGAAAAATGAGTCACATAATAATATACTATTCAACAATAATCAATGATTCAGCAACAAAATATAAGGCACACAATTATTACTGAAAGTAGTATGGCCTTTCCTGGGCCTAATTTGGCTAACCTTGACTTGAGGTCATATAAACTTCCCAATTCTTATGAGGGAATGAAGAGAAGAGCAAAATAGAGGAAGAATGATGGTCAATCCTGTATCTGCCACAAGAGGAGTCACCATTTTATCTTCCACTGCTTACTGAGGCGAGCAATGATAGATTTAAAATTAAAAAGTACTGTTCTTTGAATGCATTCATTAAATGTTTACTGTGTACAAAGAACTGTACTAAGCACTAGGGACACAAGTAGAAAAGTTCTCAGGGTGCTTACTTTCTAATAAAGAGAGACAAAGTAAATATAAAGATCAAAAGGTACAGTTGTCCTTAGTGGGCAACAAGGCAGAAGTAATTTCCATTAATTAAAAAAAAAATCTCATATCCGTTTTCAATACTGAGCCACTTAAAGGTGCCAAGAACTTTTGTTCTATAAGCTTAGATTTTGGCAGAATAACAAATAACAAATATGCTTCTAAAATTAGGGTAGCATGAGTTATAGAGAAATTGCTCAGGAGAGCATGATCTGATTGATGAAGTTACAAGGATGAGGGTATTATTTGGAATGCTGACTACATCCACCTGAGGACAGTGTGGACATGTTCATTAATACCTAGATAAGGACATTTCCTGGTCCTGGGATATCTGAGGATTAGCAATTAAATGATGGCATTGGGAATGATAGCTCACACTGTTGTAGATCTAAGATTCCCATTTGCATTGGGCCTATAAAAGACATACAACTGTAGGAGCCCTTTAGTGAAAAAAAATGAGACCAAACTTTGGTCCCTGGAGTTTGGGGGACAGGAGGAAGAGGAGGTAAAGCAAAGCTTCTAAATAACAGGACCCTGTTCCCCTATTCTGGCATCCCTGAAAAGAGGATTGCAGAGTTTCTTAACCCAAGAGATTGTAGTTTCTAGGAACAGTAATGGGGTAGCAAGAGTTCTTTTCCCTGAGTTCCTGGACATAGCTATGAAGAAGCAATGGCTGAACCTCTTAGCCTAAAAGTTGACAGCCACGGAAAGGGAAACTGCATGAAGGAGTTGCATTTTTTTGTAATGTAATGTCTCTTTAAGACATTATTCTGTTCATATGAAATAGTTTAAAAGGAAAAAGGACAGAAATAGTATTTTTACATAAAAAAGTTATATGGACTCAAAGAATGTAAGATATTTTCCTTGTCTAGGTGAACATTTTGATGCTTGATAAAAGTGGGAAAAGAACTTTGCTTTAATAGAAACTTAAAATATGTGTATGAAGAAATGACTTTTAGTTTTATTTGAACAATTTGGGGGGGAGGGGTTAAATGAACCTTGATGTAAATATAAAAACTCAAATTACCTTGTGGACAAAGAAGTGTGATGCCTCATATGTGTTAATAGTTTGGTGGTTTAAAGGGAAAGAGAAAACTTTCATTTACTAAAACCCAGAAAGATAGGAGCAAAAGAAGTTGTTCAAAGTCACAAAATGAGTTGGCAGTTCACCTTGAAGACTTTAGAGCTGCAAGGCATTATGGCTCCTGATCTAATTTGCATATGATTGCTAATGATTAAGGAGGTCAATTTTTTAAAAAATGATAACTCATATACACTTCAGATAGTTAAGTGAGTCTCTGAGAGCTGGCCTCTGATTTAAGCCATTGAAAGCTATAAGGATACTTTATCTCTGCTTCATTGGACAATGTTAAGGTCATCCTCCCACAGCTCTCTGTTGCTTGATAAAGATGAAAGGCAAGCATAGGTGCTCAGCCTCGGGGCCCTGCCCACATGGTTCAGGCTGCCCAAAGCCAAGCAGAAGAGAATCTTCTTGATCTCAGAGACCTTCCTCTGCAGGCAACACCAGTGACTACAGCTTTCTCATCCAAGACCACTGAGCATCATCAAAGAAAAGTGTACAGAACTTCATCTGAAGGGCCTTGTTTGCAGCCCTTCCATCCTAAAAGAATCATGATCCAGATATATCAGAGAATGAGCTTATTGGTGATTATGAAAGGACATCTACCATGGATGGTATTGAAGGAGGCAGCGGAGACTGTCATGAATCAGCTGGGAGGCAATCCTTCCCTCTTCTTCCTCCTCCTACTCTTCTTCCTCTTCCTCAAAGAAGGTCAACTACATCATCTCAGAAGACCTTTTCTTTACCAGACATGCCTCCAAATGACAGAGAAGAGATAAATTTTAATAAATAAAGGTCTTTTTTTCTGATAAGCTCTTTCTCCTTAAGAGAAATTAAGACTCAGGAAAACCAGGAAAGACACAAAAAGCAGTCCGGAAGTCCTGCAGTGTCGCAGAAATACTTTACATACCACGACACTAAAGCCCTGGTAAAACCGTAACTTCAGTGATACTACTGGACCACAAAGCACTTGAAAATTCCTGTATTCCCCATTATCCAACCCCAAAGGAAAATGTTCCCTGCCATTCAGGAAGAAATGCTGTAGAGAACATTCTTTTCTAGATACCAGTTGAACCAGATGATCATCTTGTCCTCCTCTGACTTTTGACTTTAACAAGTAAAAGCACTCAGTTATTAGAAGAGTCTAATGGGGATTAATCTTCATATCTGCCTGGCGTCAGAGATAACAAATGGCAGCAGTAGAAGAGTTTTGAGGAGTTTCTGGACCAAGTTTCCTGAACCCAGTGGCAAAGTAAATGGACCAAAAATAGGAATTACTGAACAAAGTGGGAATTGGAGCCAAGGATAGGCAAGTGATTTGGATAAGTCACTTCCCTGGACCACAATTTTCTAGTAAAGGAATTAGATCAGATGATCATTTATGGTTCAAAATTTATAATTCGGGCCCAGCTTTGTACAATGTGGAGAGTGAAACCTGGACCTTTATTGATTCGTTGATAACATAAATTACCTAGACTGTTTGCATGTCAGTGAGTAAACAGAGTGAACTCTCTAATCTCAAGTACTTCTCCTCTAAGTGGTGAGGAATTCGGCTTAGTACTTAAGTAAACTTAGGTAGTTCTGTAAGTGTGGGGGAGGTGGGGCCAAAGGAAACAGTCTGAGTTTTTATGGGCTCAAGTGGGAATTCTTTGTGCCTTGCAATTTTTATCAGGTTAAATAAATCCTTTTTCAAAAGAGAGAGAAAGAAAGATATAGGAATATAGGAGTTAGAGTAGGTATATAAGAGGATCAGATTGAAAACCAAAGAATAGCAGAAGAGCAACAACGAGATTTGAAAAGCCACTTTCTGGCACAGTTTGAAGAGAACGAAAAAGGAGCAGATGACTTCAGCTACATGATTATTGATTGGCTGAATGAAGTTTATTTTATTTTATTTTTTTGGTTTGAAAGCTTAAATAGTATTTTATTTTAAAATAATTTTATCTAATAGGAGAACATGAGCCTTGGCATCTACTTTTCACTTTCTAAACCCTTTACACTACCAATATATTTTTATTTTTTAAAATTTTTTAATTTTTTGCTATTCAATATAAATTTATTTATTTTTAGTTTTCAATATTCACTTCCACAAGTTTTTGAGTTCTAAATTTCTCACCCCTCCCCCCACCCCAAGATGGCATGCATTCTGAATACCCCTTCCCCTGGTCTGCCTTCTCTCTCCCCCCTCCTTCTCTTATCCCCTTCCCTTTCTATTTTCCTGTAGAGCAGGATAGACTTCTGTACCTCATTTCCTGTATTTCTTATTTCCCAGTTGCATGTGAAAACATTTTTTTAAAACATATGTTTTTAAAACTTTGAGTTCCAAATTTTCTCCCTTCCTCCCTCCCCACCCACCCTCATTGAAAAGGCAAGCAACTCAATATAGGTTGTACATGTGCAGTTATGCAAAACACTTCCTTAGTAGACATGTTGTGAAAAACTAACTCTATTTCCCTTAATCCTATCCTGCCCTCCCATTTATTCTATTCTTTCTTTTGACCCTGTCCCTCCTCAGAAGTATTTACTTCTGATTACCCTCTTTCCCAATCTGCCCTCCTCTCTATCACCCCCCTGCTCTCTTGTCCCCTTCTCCCCCTATTTTCCTGTAGGGTAAGACAGATTTCCATACCCAATTGAATGTGTATGTTATTCTCTCCTTAAGCCAAATCCTATGAGAATAAGATTCCCTCATTCCCTCTCACCTTCCCCTGTTTCCCCTCCACTGTGAGAGACTTTTCTTTTCTGTTTTTGTTTTGTGAGATAATTTACCCCATTCTACCTCTTCCTTTCTTCTCTGAGTATAATCCTCTCTCATCCCTTAATTTTATTCTCCAAATATGACCCCTTAATCTTCAACTCACTGTGTGCTATATATCTATCTATATATACATACAGACAATTTTTTTCCTTCAACTACCCTAATACTGACAAAGTTCTCATGAGTTACAAATATTATCTTTCCATGCAGGAATGTAAACAGTTCAATCTTAATAAGTCTCTTATGATTTCTCTTTCCTGTTTACCTCTTCATGTTCCACTTGAGTCCTGTATTTGAAAGTCAAATTTTCTGTTTAGCTCTGGTCTTTTCAACAGGAATGCTTGAAAGTCCTCTATTTCACTGAATGACCATTTTTTCCTCTGAAGGATTATACTCAGTTTTGCTGGGTAGGTGATTCTTGGTTGTAATCCTATCTCCTTTGCCCTCTGGAATATGCCCTGCGGTCCTTTAATGTAGAAGCTGCTAAATCTTGTGTTATCCTGATTGTGTTTCCACAGTACTTGAATTGTTTCCTTCTGGCAGCTTGTAATATTTTCTCCTTGACCTGGGAACTCTGGAATTTGGCTACAATATTCCTAGGAGTTTTCCTTTGGGGATCTCTTTCAGGAGGAGATCTGTGGATTCTTTCAATTTCTATTTTGCCCTCTGGTTCTACTATATCAGGGCAGTTTTCCTTGATAATTTCTTGAAAGATGATGTCTAGGCTCTTTTTTTGATCATGGCTTTCAGATAGTCCAATAATTTTTAAATTCTCTCTCCTGGATCTATTTTCCAGGTCAGTTGTTTTTCCAATGAGATATTTCACATTGTTTTCTAATTTTTCATTCTTTTGGATTTGTTTTACAGTGTCTTGATTTCTCATAAAGTCACTGTCTTCCAATTGCTCTATTCTAATTTTTAAGGAAGTATTTTCTTCAGTAATCTTTTGGACTTCCTTTTCCATTTGGCCAATTTTGCTTTTTAGGGCTTTTCTCCTCATTGGCTTTTTGGACCTCTTTTGCCATTTGGGTTAGGCTATTTTTTAAGGTGTTATTTTCTTCAGTATTTTTTTGGGTCTCCTTTAGCAAGCTGTTGACTTGTTTTTCATGATTTTCTTGCATCACTCTCATTTCTCTTCCCAGTTTTTCCTCTACTTCCCTTACTTGCTTCTCAAAATCCCTTTTGAGCTCTTCCAAGGCCTGGGACTGATTCATATTTTTCTTGGAGGCTTTGGATGTAGGAGCTTTGACTTTGTTGTCTTCTTCTGGTTGTATATTTTGATCTTCTTTGTCACCAAAGTAAGATTCTATGGTCTGACTCTTTTTGCGCTGCTTGCTCATGATCCCAGCCAATTACTTGAGTTTTAAACTCCTTGCTAAGGTAAGAGTCTGCTTCCAATGTGGAGAGTGTACTGTCCCAAGCTTCAGGGGTTTGTGTAGCTGTTTTCAGAGATACTTGTAGGGACCTGTAAATTTTCAGTTCTTCCAAGGTGGTATGATAAGGGGCGAGGTGTTTACTCCTTTCCTGGCCTGTGACCACAAGTACTCCTTTCTGTCCTGTAACTGTGAGGAGGGGTTCCTCTCCACAGCCACTCCAAGCTCCACCATGCCACCATGCCAGCGCTCCTCCTCACCGCTGCCCAGAATTGTGGCCTAGATGCAAACACAGGCAAAGCAAGAGATTCCTGCCTCAGCACTGGCAAAGAGATCCCTGCAGTCCCTCTCTGATCAGCCATCAGATTCCCCCTCAGTCTGTGGGCCAGAAGCTCAGGAAGCAGCTGCCCCCCACCAGGGCCACGCTCTTGGGGAATGGAGCTGAAACCCTACCTTCCTCTCTGAGCACCGGCAGAAACAGACTTTTCCCACTGACCTTCTAAGTTGTCTTTGGCATTGGTGGATTGAGGAGTCTGGAAACCTCCACAGCTGCCCACGATTCAGTCCTCGAGGCCTGCTCCAGGTTTACTGCAGCCTGGGCACCCACGCCCTGCTGGACTGCGCTCCCAGCCTGGTGCGATACACCTTTCTGATCAATTGTCCAGGTTGTCTTGGACTGGAAATTTGTTTCACTCTGTCTTTTTGTGGGTTCTGCTGCTTCAGAATTTGTTTGGAGCCATTTTTTTATGTGCATTTGGAGGGGTTTGGGGGAGAGCTCAATCAAGTCACTGCTTTCACTCTGCCATCTTGGCTCCGTCCTCCCTGAATGAAGTTTAGAGAGGAGAAGCTTCTCACAAATCTAAGTTGCCCTTTTCTGCCCCCTCTGGTTTGAGAAGGAAAAGCTGATGGGGGCAAGACTATTTATGGCTGTTGTTATTGTTTGTCCTTCATTCTTGGAGGAGATGATGCCATGACATGCAAATGTATTGGATTTAAGTGAGGGAACGGCTGTGTAAGGTCTCCATTCTCACTCTGTCCTCTGGAGCCATCTAGATCCAGTGGAGCGATATAGATCAGGATGACAGGAGATGGCCCAGGATGCAGTGGGAGACCTTGGCCTTTTCAAGCTAAGGTCTTTATTTAACAGGTTTCTGTTTGACTGAGGCAATAAACCATTCAGCAGTTAAGGCTTAATAGGAAATGAGGCAGAGAATGGCCTCTATACCTAGCCAAAAAAAATCAGTCTAGGATGAGGAAGACTCTCAGAGTTTCTGGCACAAACAGAAACAATTGCCATTTGCATTCATTCTGAGTCAATCAGGCCCAAACAATGCCTTGCAGCTCCTTTTGCTGTATAAGAAGAACTGGCTAGGCTGATTTGCCTGGTTCAGAGTCAACCTGAGCTGGTTGGTGTGAGATCTATTCTAATTGGCCACACAGCATCCTAATGAGTGAATAATGGGTTGGTCTGGCCTATATGGCCCAGAGTTCTCAAACCTGGTAAGCTTTGCCGTTCTTCAGCATAAAGGGAACTGCTGTTCTCATTAAGAGGTAATACTTTGTAAACTCCCATTTAAAGGTAAGTTGCAAGTTGAAAGAACTTGTAAATGTCATGCTCAAGAAAATAAGAGAAGAGGCTTTGCCCAACTGGAGAGCAATGACAGCCAATGGACAAGCAGATAGTAAAGAAGCAGTTTCATGTGGTATAGATCATAGGATCATAAACAGAACTGGAAGCAATCTTAGAGACTATCAAGTTCAGCCCCTCATTTTATATGAGGAAATGACTTACCCAAGGTCACACAACTGGTAAGTGTCTGGGCAGAATTTAAACTCAGGTTTTCCTGATTCCAAGTTCAGTTCACATTTTCCTGGATTTTCAGGACTGATGTCTGTAGAACAGGGTTATAAGATCTGTGTGGGAAGAATTCACTCAGAACATGTATTTTTCTTCCTGGAGTGCTCCTCTTCCTGGTGCTGGTAAGGTGTACCTGCTCCCTGTCCCATTCCCCCATCTCCATCAGATACTGAGTGAATTGATGGGAGAGTATGACCCAGGTTTATATGTGGTTTGTGATGTATTTGATTGTTTCTGTACTTGCTTCGATATACAAATAGCTATTGTATTATACTTATTAATTTTGCCTTATTACTAAAGTATATTTACGATACAAAAGTGTCATTATTGTGAGTGACTGGTTTGTGCAAATGTAACACTCAGTACATGGGTTATAGGATATCCACTGTGTCCCAGTATAGTGTGTTACAGTTTGAATGGCTGGTTTTATAAATAGGAACACATCAATAGGGATTCTAAAGTTAGAGTACTGAGTAGAGGGGGTGGTGGTGGTATATTTCCCTTCAACAGTAACCCTTCAGCCCCTGAGAGAATCTGATTATAATTGTGGTAGTCCTCTCTCTGGAAACTTAGTCCTACCATAGAAGAACAGGTTGGAATGACCCAAAGAATTAACCCAAAGAGTGAGTTGGTGTCTACACACCCGGTGTGAGGAGTGACATTGAAGAGACATCCTAGCTACCCCACATATTGTGTTATATTATTGGGATAGTGACCACAACACTGTTATTATTCTTGCACAAAAACTGGGACCCTTTTCACTCATACCAGGGAAAAACTAGACAAGATTTATTCTAAAGTTCCTAGAAGAAAGTTGAGTGGGGAAGGGATACAAAATGAGTCAAAGAACTATGATTTGGGAGGCATATCCCTCCTCTCAGAACCTTTTCCATGTAAACACAAATCTTGGGGTTCTTGGCCATAGTTTATGCCATAGCATAAGGAGTATTCCAACTTGATAATTATTCTTGAGACCCTGGAGTAGGAAAGAAGGATAAGACAACATATTGAAGGGATTGAGTATTGATCTTATGAAATGGAATATGAGTTGAAATGTTGCCTCAGAGACCTACTGTGTGAACTTCAGCAAGTCACTTAACCTGTCTGTGCTTCAGTTGCTTTACTAGAAAATAGAGATAACAGCTGATCATCTTGTTCTGAGGATTATTCTGAAGATCTAATAAGCTAATGTGTGAAAATGTTAAATGGGGTATGTAACATATAAGGAGTATTATTAAAGAAAATCATTTTCAGTCGGATGGAAACAGTCCTTGGGACAAATCACTGTTTTGCTATTCTTTTTTTATATTTAATGTTCTAGGGACTACTTCATAAGTAGATAAAATTACTTCTTTTTGTAGTTAAATAAAAGGATACAAACATTCTCTGTAGGCTAACTGAAAGAATCCTTGGTACAACTCCAATAACAGACAAAACGATAAGGATGATATGAATATGTCATATGTACATATTTATATAGAAGTATATTGGTGCCACATGATTTTAATTTCTTCTGCTAAGTTTCTGTATCTTGAAAGTTTTTCATTCAATGCAACATGGATATTGTGAATATTCGGTATACGTACATTTATTTAAAATCTTATTAAATGTTTATGCATCAGTGTTATATCCAGGTACTCATGGGCAACAGCTGAAACTGTGGTAATGCTTTTATTCCAGTAAAGTTTAGTCATTGAGCTCTTAAGGATATTTCGAGGTCTGTATTTGTAGAATGAGGACTTGTCATGTTGGTCCATGAAAAAACAAATCATTCCTTACTCAATATTCAGTAGGTGCTAAATTTTTGCAGCCTGAAATGGTGTTGCACAGTTCCTGCACAGTTGCATTACTAAATGTGGGCTTCTTAAGGATAATCTTTCTGTTTGGTGCCCCAAACCCTTCAATTTCCATAACTGTTCTGACAGTCATTTGGTTTATGCCTCCCTATTGACATATTGTTGGCTAAGTCCTCACAGATACTACTCATGGAGGACCTTTTGATTCTACCCTCAGATCCTCAGTCATTTCACAGGCTCCATCTGGAGGTACATTTTCTTCAATATACCAATCCAGTAGGGTACTCCTGCAGTTAGCATTTATTGTAGCTTAGTGAAATGATGTCTGCTTATTCCAAAAGTATTTCTGTAGGTTTTTAACTTATTGATCATAGTCTGTCAGAATGTCTGTCTTCTGACACCTTTTTGGCAAGGAAGTCCTGTTTTTTGTTACTCTTGCGCAGGTTTTTGTTGGGATGATTTCTAAACTGATTATGGTTCATTTTACAGTTCTGAAAGTATATATTAAGGCTGGCATTGCATAGGTGTTAACTATTTTAAATATCCTCTTCCCATTGAACTTTGATTTCAGGTGACAGTAAGTCTTTTAATATTTCTAGCCACAGCTTTCTCCTTCCTTCACTCCTCAATGTGTCTTGAATGAAGGAGACCAAGTATCATCTTTAACTCTTGTGTTAGCTTTGTCTATTTGCTCAATTTGACTTTTGTTTCCAAATTGGATGCCTTTAGTCTCTATCTTTCCTTGGTCTACATTAAGATATCATGTTTATTGAGTCAAAATGACATTTTGATGTCGCTGGAGAAAGATTCTACAAGATGGAAGAGCTATTCAAGGTATTTTTTGGTGGAGTTAAAAGCTTGATGCCATCTACATAGAACCAGTGATTAATAAGATGTTTTAATTTGATTCCCTCTTGAATTTAGAAACCATATTTATTTCTATTATGGGGAGATAATGAAGAATTAGACTAGGCTAGGGGAGGGGAAGCCTCGAGGCCCTAGGTTCCCCACCCCTGGTCTAGAAAGAACCATAATAAGTTTAAACTATCACTTGAAAATGCCACATTTTATATCAATTGCTTTTGACGTTATTGTACTGATCATATATTTTAAATAGAAAACAGTTTTCTGTGTTGACATTACAATATCCTCTAGCATACTCACTATACTTGTGCATATTTTATATATTTGAAATATCTGAATAAGCCATGAGCATGAAGCTGAGGCAAAAGCCTTGTGATTCTACTGCTGATAGAAAAAAAATTCATTCTCACCTTTTTGAAAATTATTATTATTGTTGTTGTTGCAATGCTTACTTTTATTGAAAATTCATTCTTCTCATCTTGAGTGATAAAGTTCAGGCAGAAACAGTCTAGTGATAAGTAATTACACTGCTATTTTATATTTAGTGTTCTATGGATTATTACAATGGGTTGATAAGAGAGAAAATAATAGGGCTTTTTGTAATACAGCTTCAGTTGCAAACAGAACAATGGTCATGATCCTATTTCAATGTTATTTTTATTTCTTTTGCTAGATCTCTATATTGTAAAAGCTTTTTGTTTTATCCATCTTAGAAATTATTGTTCTTATTATTGAAATTCATTGTTATAACTTTATTATTCTTGTTTTTGTTGTTTTTGCTATTTTTATTAGTTAACATTATCACCATTACTATAATGTGGGCTAAGTAGGCCAGATACGGTATAATGTAGCCAAGGTCTATGTTCTTTTGAAGAGGTAAAAAATAATATTTGTGATATTTGGCTTTGGAATATAGTTTTGCACTTAGATTTCAGTAAGAATAAGTGTAATGTTTTTGGAATTCATAATCCTTCAAGCAGTTAGGGAAACCATGATATAAAGACATAACTCAGAAAGAGCTAAACATGAATCTAGCTTCTCCACTCTACATTTTTATATAGAATTCTTCCCTTTGCCCCATGCACCAGAATTTACTTTGGACTTTTACGTTTTTACTATTTTAGGGCAATAATTAGAGGTTTTGTTATAAGGAGCTGCAGGTTTCAAGAGCAAATTTTCAAAGTTAAGTGAATTTTGTCAACATTGAATTCTCTCACAAACTCTTTGTAATTGTGATACTAAAAATTTAAATGTAAGATTCACATGGCTAATTTAGAGTTGATTAATTTCCTGGGCTCTGTATGAATTTCTTGAAAGAATAATTTCTTAGCACTTTAGAATTCTGTTAAATTGAGCTATTTGCTGTTCTTATAGAAGGTCTCCTGTCCTATGTTATAGGAAATATTTTTATTTCTTTTTTAGAAAGCTGTTTTCCCATTTTATTGTTTCTTCCTTGAATCACAAAACATACTTTGAAATTTGGAAATATTTCCATACAAACATGGAAATAATAAGCAATAATTCATAGAACCTCAAACTATAAAAGAATAATAGAATATAAACTTGTCTCAAGAATGTCTCTATCTGAATGTCGTAAAAAATGAGAAGAATGGATAACTAATACAACACACTGGTTCTCAAGCATTACTACAGACAATGCTGTTGCCTGCTAAAGTGTCCTGTACATAAGATTGATTTATGAACATTTAACAACATTGTTTTTAATAGATGTCAGTATTTTGAACATTTGTACTCTCCAAATCGTATGAAATAAAAGCTTTCAAAATACAGCACTTGAGTGGAAAGAATCAAAACTAAATAAGAACAAAATGAGACGTATGTCATCCTGTCTAGTATTCTTGTCCTGACGATGCTCTCAATGAGACTACAGATGATCCAATAACATAGCACTTCAAATTTACAAAAAGCAATCTTCTTATCCACCTGTACCATAGAACATTAAATATAAAACAATAATAGCATGAGAATGACTTTTCCTTGAACTCTGTCTGAACTCCATTGAAAAATATGAGAAGATAATAATTATAACTCACATTTATATAGTTCCCTAAGGTTTACAAAGCACTTTACCTATAATAACCTCATCAGGTAGGTAGTGTGAGTATTATCCCCTTTTTACAGATGAGAAAATCGAATGTCAGAGGGGTAATGTTATTTACCAGTGATATCTCGATTAGTAAATGTTGGATTCAGTACTCTCTCTCTCATAATTGTTACATGATATTGGCAATACCATAATTTCTAAGATTAAAGGCACAGTGGAAAAGAAGTAGAAAAAAGCAAAGTGGATGGCAGCCCTACCTTTATCAATAGTTCACCTCTGGCCAATTGCTTTCCAACTCTGGACCAGTTTCTGCATCTGTAAAATGAAAAGTTCAGACTAGATGATGAAGTTACATTCCACTATATTGTGCTATGTCTAGAGTATTTACTTTTATATACCCCTAACACACTTTCTCTCCTTTTACTCTCTCTCAAATTAATTCAGGAACTTATGTCATTATGCTCTTGGCTTAGCAATTTAGTTATTATCTGAAAACTTGGTACGAAGCTGTTTCAGTTTATGTGGTGGGAGACATGTTCTTTTCTTTTTAATTCATTGTATCTAAAATGTGACTTACAAATGAACTTCTTGTTTGAAATAATGTATTATCATCTCTGCAGCACCTGAAATTCTTAGAGGATGTGCCTATGGACCTGAAGTGGATATGTGGTCCCTGGGAGTAATCACCTATATCTTGTAAGTAAAGAAAGCGAAAGTGCATTGGGCTACAGCATTTTATGAGACCCTAGGCCCCATCCTTTTTGGTCTGCCATCCCACAAAGTAGCCTCTTGTGACACATTCATTACTCCCTAAGCATACTCAAGGAGAGGATTTTCTGCAAATCCAAATGATACCTCAAATTTAATCAGTATTGAACAACAGACCAAGAAAATACAGACAGTCTTTGTAATTTCCTGAGGAGTAAAGGCACTGCTCCTCTTGTTTGTTCTTCTTCCTGTTCAATATTTTTCACTTTTGGGAGTAATCATTTAGTACTGAAGATAATTAAAATTAAAGTCAAATTGGTTTTTTACCCTAATACTGCTTTACTTTTACGTTTTACTTTTACTAAATTAATTGATTAGTTAGACTGGCTTCCGTGCCTGCAATTTATCTTCTCCTCATTTCTACCTGTCAAAATCCCTTTCTTCTTTCTAGGCTTAGTTCAACTACCACTTCCTCCATGAAGTCCTAATATCCCCAGGTTCAAGAATTATTTTTCTCTTCAAATTTTCCTAAAGCACATTGCCTATCTCTTCTTTGCCTCCATTATTCCTATCTTATAAAAATGTTTGCAAAGCACTGGATTCTAATAGAATGACATCCTGAGGAGGAAGATGTTAGGAGCATAGAGGGCTAGAAAGGACCTTTGAAGCCAAATTCAAAACCCTTTCACTACCCCCAGTTTTTTTTTTTTTTAAGATGAAGAAACTAAGAGATTAAGTGACTTATTCAGGGTCACCCAACTAGTAAATGTCTAAGGCAGGATCTGAACCTGAATCTTCCTGACTACAAATACAGTGTCCTTTCCACCATTTTATACTACCCCGTGAGCTCAATAATTTCTGGCTGATAAGGCAGAATATAACTTTTTTTTTTCTTTTATACTCTGTGAGAATAAATCTAGTAGCATTTCAGACATTTTAAAGTTATACTAAGTTGTGGCCATTCATTGAAAGCACTTTCTCTTCTACTCATTCCAATTATTAGACTTTAGATGCTTATTTTTATTTTTGTTACCTTTTCTCTGAATAAAAATACCTACAGAAGTTATATTCATGTTATTCTATAGCTTGATTCACTTTCTTTTTAAAAAAATACATCTTATTGATGCTTTTTGTTTTTAAGTTATCTAAATTTCTTCTTGGATTCCTCTTTATCCCCCTTTCCTTATAACAAAAACTTTTTCAGAAACAGGAGAAATAGGAAAAAGCAATCAGCAAAAACAATCAATATATTAAAATTTGAAAACATATGTATGTCCCACACCTGTGGACTTTCTACTTCACCTTTCATGTTATTTCATTGCTTTTAGCCCTTCTTCCCACCATCCTCCTTTTAAAAGTCTGTTCCTACAGCAATGCTTTATTCTGTGCATCCCTCTAGCACAGTGGAAGGTCGGTGGTAAGAGCCAAACTATTCCTAGTTCAAGGAGTCAGGGCAGACAATACAGGCTAATTTTCTTTTTGCCTTCCATGCCAATCAGAATCATGAATTTGTTAGAGATGGAAAATCTCCAACTCTGGAATGACCTAACAGTTCTGCACACGAACCAACTACTATCATTAGCATTAGCATCTTGGACTTTTACCTTCAGGGGACCAGGCAAAGGGTTAATATTTTAACATTAAAATGTCTGGGGGGATTCTTACTTTTTCTAGTTGTTTTAATGACAGAATCCTACTGCTGCACATCTGATTCCTTCCAACATTATAATTTTCTGATTGCCTGTAGCATCTGATTGCTTTATTGCCTCTCTGTCCCCCTATCAATTTTATGTTTTATCTCTGTCCCAACTAATACTAAGAGCCTGACACAACTGGAGATAGGGAGGAGGCATTCAAACAGCATAACTACTTTATTTGTTATTTTCCCTTTCATATTTTAGCAGCTAGGAAGCAACATAGATTGAACCAATTAATCATCTTGACAGATTCATGCTTGTGTCAAAATAAAAGCATAAAACATTAATGAACTCATTGAGTGATAATTCTGCCAGTGGATAACAACACCTATTTTACTAGAGAAGCACCTTCCTTCCCACAGACCATGAAGAGAATTCACCCAGTAAAGGCTGATTGATGAGGACTAAATACATTTTTATTTATGCTGCTTGGCAAAGCAAATCTAGTAAAATTTAAGAAATTTTGAATTGAGGTGACATTATTATCACTCCTCCTTCAAAGTCCTTTCTTTTTCTTTTGAATACACAGTTATGTACTGGATGTTTCTTTCATTAACTATAGAGTATAAATTTGTTGCTTGGTCTTGAATAAAGGGAATTCTCTGTCCCTTCCTTCCTTCTCCATTGCTCCTGCCCAGGTCTACATTCAGAATGCCAGGTAAGCAGCAGTGACCTTAGTGCATGCAGGCTGCTCTAACAAGAGTACAAAGGGCATGTTGACATAATGTCCTCAGCCATCCTGCAGATGACTCCCCTCCATCCTATCCTTAATACCCACAAGCCATTCATTTCCTTTGCAGGCTATGCTCCAGAATACTTCTGAAGTATAAGAGAAAACATTTACTCTGTTTTCTCATGCCCCTAGTGGACAGAGATCTTTTTTTTTCTACCTCTACAGTATGTGGTCGCCCCAACCAGTGTGATATAGTGAAAAGAATGTCATATTACAGTCAAGAAGGACCTCAGTTCAAATTTCATCTTCGATACTGTGATCCTGGACTTATATGTTTCAATCTCTTCGAGGCTTCATTTTCACATATGAAAATGGAGATTATAATAACTATATTGCCTCATAGCATTATTATTAGCATCAAATAGAACAGTGGATTATAAAAGATATTGGAAGCCTTAAAGTTCTACCAAAAAAAAAGTTTAATTCTTATTGTAAGAATGTAGACAACATGCTACAGCATTCTGGGAAAGAATTAAGCAAAATGAGAATCTTTTAGCTGCCTAATTTTAGTTTTTATGGATTTAGGCATTGTTGATGATTTTCCCTCACTGTTTAATTCATTTACCTGTTAAACCAGAGCAGATCATGAATATCTCAACCTATTAGTTTTCTGTAACAGAAGGCTTTGATTTCCATTTTCAGTAGCCCACATTAGCAGTAAAGTACAACTGCTGTAGCCAGCAAAAAAATCTCAGCCTCCCAAAACATAATTTACATGATTTTGGAAAAGTCACATAAATCTTGGCATTGGTTATTTTGTTTCTCCTTTCAATCACCTTCCATGCCATTTTTCATTTTTCTAGGTCTTTATTCTTTCAGTGGTTTTTGAAATGGAGTTGTAACTTTGTGTGGATGATGATATTTTAACTGATTAGCATCTCTAAAATTTGGAGATTGGGATGAATGAAAATGTTGGAAAAAGTTTCACTTTCCCATTGATCAAATTTCTTTTCAAAAGCATCTTCATTTTCTTGCATTCGGCATACATACCCTGTATATCAGGAAATATACTGAATTCTCTCTCCTTTTTTTTCTCATTTCCTGAGGAGCATAAGAATAGCTATTATAGCAATCTGTGTGCTTGAATTCCTACTCTTATTTCATAAGAACATCAAATTTCTGTTATAAATTTCTGTTATGAAGTTAAAGAAAAGTTTAACAAAACGATATTTTGCCCATTAGGAGTTTGCTTACTGTGAGGAAAACACCATTAACAGAGAAGGATGAGCATTTCTTCAGGAGCAAAATGTGCTTAATTATTTAGTAAAGTTGTTCATTATCTCTTTCCTCCTCAGACTTTGTGGATTTGAACCATTCTATGATGAAAGGGGAGATCAGTACATGTTTAAGAGAATTCTGAACTGTCACTATCGTTTTGTCTCCCCCTGGTGGGATGATGTGTCTTTGAATGCCAAGGATTTGGTAAGGTGAAACAAAAAAAAAATCTCTTTTTTAAAAATAAGATTAAGGAAGAAAATAACATATTATTTGTCAGTCATGGTTTAAGTTCGCATTCGTATGTATTCATGTATGTTTTTTCTTCAGTTAAGCAATTTTAGTGTGAGTTAATAACATTCTTATCCATTTGTCATTTGACTGCAAGAATTTAAAGAGGCAATAGTAGAAAGAGCATTGAACTGCAGGAGATCTGTTTTTCTCATTCAGGCTCAGCCATTAACTGTTATTTTGGGCAAGTTCCCACTCCCCAGCTCCCAACATCTTTGTGTTTTCATTTCTCCATCTGTAAAGCAGGGTACAAGATGCTTCTCAGAGTCTCTTCCAACATTTATTATTTTAAAATGTAAATAATTCTGAAAATGAACAGCAGTCTAAATAAGTAAAAAGCATAGATTATAGAGTGTTTAAGTAAATTCAGTTTTATTACTTTCAAGGACATTCAGTAATAACTCAATGCTAACAAAGGTCCTTTAATCAATGGACAAGGAATTATATTTAGCTAACATATTCAAATGAATTTTTCTACAAAGTGCTTCAGGGTTCTTAAGGCTTCTTTTTCATAACTGCATTATTCTCTGAGGACAGCTAATTTGCTATAAGAAACCTTTTCATCTTAGGTAAGAAAAAGCCTCATCTGAATTTTCATAAATTCCTTAAAGTACTCAATTCTCCACTCTCCATACTAAGAGAAAGATGCGGCTGTGAACACATTCCATCAGAGCTAAAGTTTCTTCTAGAATTCAGTTAGATTCTGGTTCTGCTCTGTGAGTCTGGACAAGCCACTTAAATGTTCAGGGCCTGTTTCTTATTATGAAAAAGAGGATAATCCTACTACGAGATTATTATGAAGGGCTTTGCATTTTAAATAGCAAGTCATTAATTTTCACTATTCAGCTATATTTTAAGTCATACAAATAATGTTTGTAGAAACAGAATTACTTCCTTCATTCAGCAAGCATTTATTAAGTGCTCGCCCTGTGCCAGGCACTGGGGATCCAAACACACAAATGAAATGGTCACTGCCTTCAAGGGGTTTACGTTATCTGGAAGGTAAACAACTTGAACACAGGTAGGTAAATACAAATATATACAAAATGATTTCCAGTGTGAGAGATGAGCCCCTTGAGGAATAAGGGCAGGCCTCTTGAAAGAAGTAGCATCTCCACTGAGTCTAAAGGAAGCTAGGCATTGTAGGAGGTTGAAGTGAGGAGAGAGAGAGTATTCTGGGAATGAGCACAGAGATAAAGGATAGATCACCACAAGTGAGGAGCAGTATGGAGGCCACCATAGCTGGAACATGGAGTTGGTGAAGGAGAGCAATATACAATAAACCTACACTGGGGCTAGAACTAGATTGGGGGAAGCATTAAAAGCCTAAATTTACATTTTATCTGAGATGTAAGAGGAAGCCTTTTAGAGTTTCTTAAGTAGGGTAGTGATGTAATCAGACCTATGCTTTGTGGATTTCAATTTGGCAATTTCATAAAAGATGGACTGGAGAGAGGGGAACTGGAAAGAAGGACAATTAGGATGCTATTATCATAATTTAAGAATGACTTTTTATGAAATTAAAGAATAATGGAATATGAAAGGTCACTAATTTTATCAGTCATATATTACAGCAACCTCAGAAAAAAGGCTCCCTCCTATTTACAATGGATTATATAATTTTTATTGATTATATTTTGCTTAGTTTAGTATAAAATGCATTTGAATTCATTAAATAAACACCTCAACTAATAGCTGGAAAGATGGTTCAGGCGTTCTAAATAAAACAGAGATAATAGCGTGATATTGAAAAGTTTCCCCATGAGCCATTTCTGAAAGAAACAGCAACACGTAAGAATAATCAAGGCTTCTTGTAGAATTAGCTGTAGAATGTTAGAGTTGGAAGTTACTTTACAGATGATTCAGTCGTAATTTTCTGGAAGTCACAAAGCTAGAACCCAGTACTTCTAGTGAAATGCTTTTTTTTTTCATGGCTCAAAGCTGCTTCTGTAGTGACCAAGGACAACTACTGCCCATCAAGCTTGTTGGAATTCATCCAGATTATCTACATTTTAGTGACTGCTCACTCCTCCTAAATAATGCCGAAGCCCCAGGGATGAAGGACATTCCTGTAATTAAAGCTAATCCTAGCCCATTTACTAACAACATTTCTTTTGATTTCAATGGATTTTTTTCCTCATAGGAAAGTATGTAGCACTTGTTAGAGACCAGAAATTAGAACTAGAAGAGTCCTTAAATTCATCTAAACTTCTCATTTTGCAAATGAAACTGAGACCCAGAATAGTGAAGTGACTCTACCCACAGCTGTATTTCTTCTGAACTATTAGTAGGCTCATTATTTTAAAAATATATTTAAAAATTTATCAATATGTATGGTTATTTAGATAGGCATAGAAGAGAACTACATAAGCATCATCTTTGACTTGAAGGACTATAATATAATAGGACATGAAATGACATGATATGAGATAAGACCTGAAATGATATAACAACATAGCGACATGACGTAACTGTACCATATCACACATCACATTACATCATATAACATAGCATTATGATATAATTAATCTACATTAATATAATTTCAATGATAATATAACCAGGACCTGTTTCTTTGACCCCTAGATGGGAAACAAACAAGAGTGCTACAGCCCTAGATGGTATTCATACTTGCCTTCCTTGACCCTATGACTGTTGCCACAAGAGGTCATTTGTCTTTTATGACCTTTAAGTGCTTAAAATTTTTTTTCTCTTTCTTTATCTAGATACTTGAGAGCATATCCTTTTATTTTACAGATGAAGGACCTGAAACCTTGAGCGATAAAGTGACTTGTCCCAGGTCACGTAGGTAGTAGTGGCCAACCCACAATTCAAATCTAGCTCTTTTCATTCTATCACATTATCCTTTTGTGTGTGTGTGTGTGTGTGTGTGTGTGTATTCTCTTAGAGGTATAGCCAGAAGTAATGGACAGGCCTTTGGTATTTGCAGGCCAGGCGGCATGCCAGTGCCCATTTTGACATCATAGAGTTTTTGTAAATAGGGTTCTGTCTGTCCTCATGTTTATTTTGAAATTAATATCCCCACTAAGGAGCCTATCATGCTCTGTTGCTATAGGTGAGGAAACTGATTGTTTTGGATCCTAAGAAGCGTTTGACCACATTCCAAGCTCTGCAGCACCCTTGGGTCACAGGGAAGGCAGCTAATTTTGTACATATGGACACTGCCCAAAAGAAACTCCAAGAATTCAATGCAAGGAGAAAGCTTAAGGTAAGAAATCACTGGGGGAAGTGACTCATTTTACTAGGAAATTCAGAAATCTTCTAATAAGTAAAAATGCTAAAGTTTCAGCATTCCTCATCAAATATTATGTATTAAGCATTTTATAATACATCAGAGCTAGAAGGGAATTAGACGCCATCTTATCTAATCCGCTCATTTTATATTTGAGGAAACTGAGGTTCGGAGAAAGGAAGTGACTTGATCAAGGTAATATGAAAATTTCTGGTCCCAGCTTCCACCACGGTACAAACTGATTTGAAATTCTGAAAACTCAAGTTGGTTTAGGATGCTAATCCTTTCTCTTAGAGCTCTGCTACACCTCTGACATTGCTTATTAAAAATGAGAAATTTTTCCTACATTCATTCTACTGAGGATAAATTACATAAAAAACCTAAGCAGATTATTTCTATTTTTCACCTACCAAAAATTAAGGAGAATGGTTCAAACATCAACATTTAGTTAAATAATACTTATACATAATTTTACAGTCATTTTGGGGGATGTGTATAAATGAAGCAAATGTGTCTTGCTAAGCAAATGAAATTAAATGATTATTCCACTTCATTGTAACTAAAATATTATAAAACACTTTATGGACAATCACTCCCCAGATTTCACTGACTCTTAAGATAATAGCTTCATGTATTCATTAATCACAAAATAATTTTAGAAATGATTTGTTAACCAAGAAGTTGATGAGGAATTGTCAGAATGTTGAAGAGACAGCCGTAACTCAAATACTGCCTATTCATACACACACACACACACACACACACACACACACACACACACATACACATGCATACATAGTTATTCCTTCCACATCATAGGTGTTAGGGGTGTGGCACCCTTGTGATCTGGATAATCCACTTAAAAGTTTTTAGCCTTCCTTTAATACCAGAGCAATATTCTGATGTTTTTCTTTTTCTTTTATGGGGTGTTTACATTTCCTTATTTTGATATTTGGATGATGTATTTAATCATAGGCTCTGTGTTGTCTGTCTGCTGGCCTTTACGTGTCGTCTGTGGCTTCTGCAAAACTCCCCCAAAATTCCCATTTAATTTCTTATGCTGACCCACAATAGAGTGAAAATTCGATGGGGAAAGTCACCATGTGGAAGGATGACTGTGTGTGTGTGTGCATATATGTGTGTGTGTATATATGTGTGTGTGTGTGTGTGTGTGTGTGTGTGTGTGTGTGTGTGTATACACACATATGTATATATATTTCTCTTGGTTTATTTCCCCATATTGTAGATATAGCTGATAGATAATAGAGTTTTAGATAGAGTTTCATTCTTTTGACTGAGAAAATTCTTAAAGGCTTCCAAGGCAAAGTAAAGAAATGCATTTGTAAGAAAAATCTTTTATAGGTGTGTATCTTTTATTTAAGTGTAAGCAGCACAACTATAGTGAAAAAGGTATTGTGGTTGACCAGAGGAAGCCAGCTCTATTTCAAAGCATTTCCAGAGTTCTGAGTTACCATAAAGTGGAACTTGGACCAGGACCTTCCCTGTCCAGAATTGCCAAAGAACACAGAATTGTCCACCTTAAATATACTTATTATATATAAAATGGACAACATACACACATATACAAATATATGTGTGTATGTATGTATTTCAGGGAAATTCTTCTAATCTGGATCTCTAAGGTTATGCATAACATTTTGACAGTTAGCCTTTCAGAGACTTGGAAGTTAATAAAAATTCAGATCTTGAAACTAGGATTCAATAAATCTGAAAATATAAATTACTGAGGAAAGAACTCCCTTTGACAAGAATTGCTAGGAAAACTAGTAAGCAATATGGAAGAAATTAGGCATAGACTAATACCTTACACTATATTCCACAATGAGTTCAAGATGGACACATAAACTGAATATTAAAGATCACATCATTTAAAAAATTAGAAGAAAAGTAGATCATGTACCTTTCACAGCAGTGAGGAGGAAACATATTTTTAATCAGTGTTAGTTGAGAACAAAATCCGGTACTAAAGTAACTGAGAAGCAAATTTAAGTCATCTTTTTCAAGAGACCTGAAAAAGGGGTGGCCCACCTCTCCCCCCAATGTCTGTAAGTTACACATTATA
This sequence comes from Phascolarctos cinereus, assembly GCF_003287225.1. Classification (NCBI taxonomy): domain Eukaryota; kingdom Metazoa; phylum Chordata; class Mammalia; order Diprotodontia; family Phascolarctidae; genus Phascolarctos; species Phascolarctos cinereus. The sequence goes on along the minus strand of NW_027555847.1, from coordinate 284,860,054 downwards.
TAGGATTCAAACAAAGGAACAAGGAAATAGTATCTGACTGGCCAGCACAGAAACAGTTTCTAGATAAGACATGTGTTGCTTGAGATGTATAAAGGGAGAAAACTACTCACATTCCTTTGTATTAGTCTTTGGATCTAAGTTTCTGGTCAGTGTAACCCAGCTCCTCAGTTAAGCATTAAACTTATCTGGTCTCTAAGAAACAATTTTGATTTCAGTCATGCAGAGCTAGGTTCAAATAACACAATAAAATTTTCCCACACCAGATAAAATAGCTAATTTTGATTATATGAAATTAAAAAGTTTCTATACAAACTCCTACATTAAGCTCTTGCATTAAAAATGTAGCATAAGAAGGGAAGTGATTGAATTGGGTTGGGGGAGGAGGGAGGAAATCTGTATCACCTTTCTTAGATAAGAATTTTCTATCCAATAGACAAGGGACAGAAATATAAAACCCAAATCCATTCCCTATGGTCAAAAGATATATTTAAACACTTGTCAAAAGAATTACAAAGCACTAAAAACCATATGTAATGTTCTAAATTACTAATAGAAAAAGCATATCAAAACAACCCTGAATTTTTTTTAATATTATGGGTGAAGCTTGATCCTAGAGAGAAGTTGAGAAAAATGCCCTTCCCTCTCTTCTTTGCAGAAGTGGAAGATTATGGGTATGGATTATTGCATCAACACAATTGATGTATTGAATTTTTTTTTTATTGAACTCTTAAAAAAATCTTTGTCAGAAGAAGTGACTTACTTGGTCGGGAAGGATGAAAAATATTCAGAAATTAAGGTGATTTCTTTAGCTTCCATTTGTACTTCCTTATTAGACTGTAAGTTCCTTGAGGACAAAGTCTGTCTTTCTTTTTTACTTTTTGTTGTATTTTCAGCACTTAGTATCAAGTCTGGCACGTAATAGATGCTTAATAATTGTTTAATGACTGACTGATTCTTTATTCCATACATTTTCAAAAGCATAGTTCACAGACCCTCATCTAGTGTTTCTCTTTTTTAAACTAAACTAAACCAAAGTACATATTTCTTCAAAGCAAAAGGCATATAATTAAAACAGAACAAGAAAAGAAATGGAAAGGAAAATTATTTTGCTGCCCTACACACACACACACACACACACACCATTAGGCACATTATAAATATTCTTATGCCTCTACTTAGAAAGGGAATGTACATAGCCAAGGATCAGAGAAAGAAGAGGGAACTTGTGAAGGGAATACACACAGCCAGAAGAAACCAAATGAGAGAGAGAATGTGCGCAATCTGAACAATTCATGCTCCTCAGGCTATAGCCCACATAGAACATTTCCTTGTTTCCAAAGCTCCTACTTGCTGCTTCCTACATTTCTTTTGATAAACTCTATCATATTCTACCAGTATGATCTATTGAAGTCATCTGCTGAGATGATTTCTTTTCTGAGCTACAAGTTTTTAGTATTATCTACTGTGATGTCTGCTCCATAAAATGCCATTTTCAGCTGATTCATTACCCCTTTCCCAAAGAGTAAGGGACAAAGTGCATCTCTGAGATAATCCCGAGCAAATAATTTATTTTGTCTCTTTTCTGAATCAAACCCACACCTGCATTCAGTCAACCAGCAAAAAAATCATCTATTTTTTGAAATACTTTTTTTCTGCTTCAGTGCCCCCACCACCACCAAGTGGGGAGACTGTTATTTGCTTTTAGGTGAGAAAATTCATTTCAATTCCCATCATGTTCCCAGTGTTGATGAAAATTATCTTAGAGCTTAATTCAAAGATTAGAGGGCTGTGGTGGCACTGGTAATCTTTGTCTTTCATTCTAACAGTTGTACTCACATCACTGCTTTCTTTTTTTTACATAAAAGAAAGTAGGTATTTTTTTTAAAAAGAACATAAATTCCTATCTATCCAGAATACAAATAATCAAAATATTCAGATAAGCAGCTATTTTACTGTATTCTACTTTTATGGAAAAAATATAAAAAGATCAGTAAGCCTGTTTACCTGAGATGTATTGAAAATATCAATTTTTAGAGTATGTTACTGGGTCAGTATAGCTTCAGTTCAGTCTCCTATACTTTTTTTAACCACTAACAATGCCATGAAATGATTATTGATGTTCAGAATGATAATTCTGAGGACTTCCAAGATCCTTAAGTGCCTTCTGATTCTTTAGGGAAAGGTTAGGATTATAAGATCATAGATTTAGAACATTGAGTGTTCACTAGTCTATCCCTTCATTCTTACAGATAAGAAAATTAAAACCTGGAAAGGCAAAGTGAGTGATTTGCTTAAGGTCATAGAAGGAGCAGAGATGGACATCAAATCCACTTTTTCTGACTTAAAATCTAGCAATATTCCTACTATAACAGTACTCCAAATTAAATTATATTTAATATGGTTTCAGTGTCAAATGACTTTTTTCATATTCTAATTGAAAAAAAAACTAGTGTTCTTCGGATCACTAATTTTTAAAGAATTAAACATATGAGAAATCACTTAAATTAAATATCACTTAATTCAAGTATCCCTCCAAAACTGGCCTTTCCTCCCAACTTCCATATTTCTATTGATCTATATAATCTTCTAATCTCCCAGGTACATACTATAACCTTGAAGTCATCTTTGCTTCTTCTCTCCATTATTTCTCATATGTAACCAGTTACAGAGTCCTATCAGTTCTACAACCATGAACTCTCACAAATTTATCCCTTTTTGTTCACTCAAACAACCATCATCGTAATAGTTTAGTTCCTCAATACTTCTTTCACAGACTAGGGTAACAGGCTTCTAATCCATCTGCTTCTTCTCTCTTCCTTTTCTAACCTACATTTCACACAGTTGCTAGTTTGTGGGTCTAACAATGACGTTACACTATTCTAAAACCTTCAGTGGCTTCCTCTTTCCAATGGGACAAACAATCATCTTAGTCTGGCCTTAGAGGCTCTTTACAATATGGCCCCAACCTATCTTCCCAACCTTATTTCACATTCACTCTCCTCCATACATTTTATATTCCATCCAAAATGTATTATCTGAATTTCACATGCTCTCTCCTGCTTCATTGACTTCTTCCATGCATTTTTGTAGACCATCCCCTATTCCTGGAATGCACTCCTTCCTCAGCTACACCTTCCAAAATTCTTCCCTCCCTCAAGACACCATAGCTCAAATGCCATCACGAAGCCTTCCTTGTTCCATCATTAACACCACTGAAAGACTTGTGTTGCAAGGGCCATAGAGTTAGAAAGAATTTTAGAAATCATCTGGCCTAACTCCCTTACTTTTAGATGAGCAAACTATGATTCACAGAGACTAAGATCTCAGTATCATTATAATACAAAGGAAAATTTACTTGAATGAATTAAGTCTTGTGTAGGTTTTTTTTAAATGAATTTTTTTATTAGATCAGTTTTAAAAACCATTTTCTTAAATTGCCAAGAAATATGTGTGAATGATATTGAAAGGGCGTTCTAATGGACTTACTGCTAAAATGGTGGTGTAATAGGACCTAGAAAACCTCAAATCCCCCATAAACATCTGAGCAAAGCTCTAGAAATTCACCAGGAGGGAAAATAATGAAGAAACCTAAAGAGAAATAGCTATAAGCTTCATCATCAAGTCTAGGACTGCGCAAGATTGTTAGGTTTGTCAGAAAGCTTCAGAGACTCTGAGTAGAGATATTCTAAAGTAGACAGATGGGACATCAGGAGACTAGGACAGACTAGTGTTCAACACAGAATCTGACCCGTAGCAGGAGACAGGGCAGACCAGGACTTAAGCAACCTAATCCAGCATCCAGGCAGGCCATACCTGAGACAACTAAGAAGACAGGGCACCTGGACAGCCTAGCGTTCAGTCACGGCAAGAGAAAGGGCCAGTACAGCAGCAGGGGTACTACGAAAGACCTGTTATCAATAAAATTAGTTGGGACCTGTCAGCATCACAGTAAGGAGCAAAGCCAACTTCGAGTTGGTGATTCTGAAAAAAGGAGAGAGAGGAAAGGCTGTGGCCAAAACTCAAGTTAAGCCACCAGGCGACTGAGCCAACCAAAATATAGGAATTCCTGCAGAAGGCAAGGCCTAGGCTTAAGCACCACACCCGGGATTAAGCCAGGCCTACCCCAATTATCAGAGAGTATAGAGCAGAGTCTGACCCAGACCCAGGGCTCTAACCCAGAAACTGAGGCTTCAAATGAGTAAACAAAACAAACAAATAAGCCACTAAGCACAATGAGTACTTTCAATTGAGAGAAACCCTAGAGGAAAACTCAGAGCTATAGACTAAGTCCAAGTGGTGCCTTAGAGAAAAGACTGACTTGACTATAAGGACTACAAGACTGCTTGGAAGAAAAAAAGCAAGAGGTGTTTTTTTTTAATGTGATTTTAAACAAAAAGATAGCTTTGTAGGAAGGAAAGGAAAGGAAAATTAACAGTTTAGAACGGGAAGTTAATCTTATCCCTAAAAATCTATACATTGAAAGTTATAATGAGTTAGATAGAAAGCATGGACTTCATGAGACAAGAAGAAATATTCAAAGAAAATCAAAAGATTGAAAAGACAGAAGAAAATATAAGGTATATATTATCAAAAACAACTAACCTGGAAAATGGGTCAAAGGGAGATAATATGAGAACTATCAACTAACTAAAAATAGACACCCCCCCAAAAAAATAAAATCTTGGATAATATAGTTTAAAAAATAATGAACAAAATTTTTCTGGAGCTATTCTATCAGAACCAGAAAGCAAGGTAAAAATAGAAATTAATCTACTGGCTACCTCTTGAAAGAAAGCCCCAAATGAAAACTCCCAATAATGTTATACCAAATTTGAGAGCTTCCACATAAAAGGAAAGGTGCAACAACCACTCAAAAAGAAAGAATTCAAGGACAAAGGAAATACAGTCAGGATCACACATTTTTTGCAGCTATCACTGTATAAAAGAGAAGAGATCTTAAAATATTACACTCCAAAAGGCAATAGCTTACAAAAAAGAATAACATCTTACAAAATTGAGTATAATCCTACAGGGGGAAAAAAGTAACCTTTAATGTAATAGAATTTCAAGCATTCCTAATGAAAAGACCAGATAGAAACACATATTGATTTGGAAGAACCTATTTAGTGATAAACTAATTACATTTTAATAAAGAGAAGAAATAAATGTGCCTTCAGGGCACCAATCTCTTCAAGAATCATAAGGCAAATGGAGGGTCTAAGGTGGTTTTATTCTGTTCTGATGGTCCAAAGAGAAGAAAGAAAAGGGAGAGCAAGGAAGAAAGAAGGAGGAAGTTTCACACCTGTACACTAAATAAAGAGCATATAAACATGGAGGAAGAAGTGTGGGGAATGGGCATCACATCAGCCTGACTTTTTCTGAACCACACAAAAACTTGAACACACAACATATGGTTACACATGCATATACATACATACACACATACATACAGATGTTTGGTTTAAAAATACATTAAACTCAGAAGGAAAATAGGAAAGCACAGGGATAGGGGAGAGGGAGTTAAGAGGGAAAGGAAAATTCATGACGAATTTCATTATGAGCAAAACAAATTCCACTGTGAGGTTAGACCTTGAAGGGGGAATTTTAAATCATGAAAAAAATAGTAAAAACCAGTGATTGAGGGGAGGTTGAGCTGAAGAGAAGAGTAGCAGTATAGAAACAGGCCATCTCAATTAGAGATCATTAGTATTAAGCATAATCCTCTTTCACCATCTTATTCTTCTTTATCATTAAAGGATACAGGGTGCAATATAGGGAAAAATGTAGTAAGATAGCATAAAGGAACAAACACAATTAACAGTCAGAGCTATGAACATAAATGTAATGAACTCACCCATGAAATGACAGAGGATCACAGAACAGATAAAAAGCAGAACCCAACAATACGTCATTTATAACATAAACACTTAAAATATAAATATTGACAGAGTTAAGATAAGGTGCTGGAGCAGAATGTAATACAGAAGGGTGAACTCAAAAAAGCGGGTCTAGCAACCAATGATCTCACATAAGGCAAAAGTACAAATTAATACAAAAGATATAAATGGAGACCACATTGTAATGAATCAAAATCAATAATTAATAGATAGACATGGAATAGGATAATATCCAAATACTTAAAGACAAAAATTGATTGAATTACAGAAAGAAATACACAACAAAACTATCATAGTGAGGATCTCAATGTATCCCTTTCTTACCTAGACAAATCTTATGAGATGATCATCAAAAATCATTAAGGACTTGAATAAAATTTTAGAAAAGTTAAATATGATAGAGCTCTGGCAAATAAAGGATTATACATATTTCTTAGTTATGCATTGTTGCACTTTGTTACTCAATTAACAATTATTAGAGCATTAAGAACTTCAAAAACGAATATAGCAGAAACATTTTAAAAATTCCTTTAATGTGGGGCAGCTAGGTGGCACAGTGGATAGAGCACTAGCTGTAGAGTCAGGAGGACCTGAGTTCAAATCCAGCCTCAGGCACTTGATACTAGCTGTGTGACCCTGGGCAAGTCACTTAACCTCAACTGCTTCACCAAAAAAATCTTTTACTAACCACACACACAAAAAATTCTGTTCAAAGATGCCTTTGAAAAGAGGATTAAAATTTTAATTGGACACCAAATACCTTAATACTACAAAATTTCTGGGTCAAAAACAAAACAGCATTAGAAACAAAAACAAAGCATTAGAAAATGTCAGCAAATAAAATGACAATAATTAGATAGCATACAAAAAATTTTAAAATAGTTCCTAGGAAGCATTTATATCTCTAAATGCCTTTATTAACACAAAAAAAAATAAAGAAAAAGAACAGATCAATTCAACTGAAGATAAACTAGAAAAGCAAAGCATCTAAAAATTAAATTTGAAATTCTAAATATCAAATAAGGGATTAATAAGACTGAAAGTAAAGAAATGAATTGATAAAACTAGAAGCTTTAAAGAAACTAAAATTAGTTAGCTAAGGATAATGAAAGCTACATTGATGCTATCAAAATGAAAAAAAAAGAATTTACAAAGATAAAAGATAAAATAAAGGAAACTATTAAAAATTATTTTGCCTATTATATGAGAATAAAGCTGAAAAATGAAATGAAATGGATGGATACTTAGAAAATATAAAATACTAGGTCTATAGAATGAGAAATAGACATTTTGATTCAATTTGAGAAAAAAACAATCCATAAATTCCCTCGGAAAAAAGGGAGAACCAGATAGATTTATAAGTTAATTCCTTCAAACATTCAAAGAATAATTATTCCAATATTACATAAAATGCAAAAATAAGGAGTTGTGCAAAACACTATTGTACAAATAAGGTATTGATGCCTAAATCAGAGAGAAGGAAAATACAAAAAAAAAATACTATAGACCTAGTCAACATCAATGCAAACAAAATAAAAGTACTAATATAGAGATCACAATGATATACCTGAAAGATTGTGTGTGTGTGTGTGTGCATGTGTGTGTGTGTGTGTCTGTGTGTGTGTGTGTTTGGGTGTGGGGTATGTATTATGGTCAAGTTGTATTTATAAAAGCAATTCATATTTGGTTATACATAAAAACTATATTCATACTAGAAAATATTAATAACAATAACAAAAATTACATGTATATATCAACTGATATTGAAAAAGCTTTTTATAAAATTCAAAATGGTTTCTGTTAAAAACTCCAAAAAGCAAATAGATTATCCTTTCTGTACTATGATAAATAGTCTTTATCTAAATCCAAGGCCCAATATTATATATCATGTAAAAAGACTAAAGACTTTTCTAATTTATGTCCAGAATAATCACTATTATTTAACATAGTACTAGAAATACTTGCTATAGCAATAACACACATGCACAAAAGAAATTGAGGGAGTAAGCATAGGCAGAGAGGAAACAAAGCTATTTATATAGATGAGCTGATTAGAGAACCTTAGAGAGCCAACTAAAATTAATTGAAACAATAAAAATCTTTAGCAAAGGTGTAGGACATAAAATACCCATACACACACAAATCATTGGCCTTTCTATACAATGTCAACAAAACTCAGTAGGAAGACAGAGAAATTCTATTTAAAATAGCTAAAGACATAAAAGAAAAAGGAAAATACACAGTTTTTGCTATAGAAAGGAAATGGAAGGCTAAGAGATGGCTATAAATTGAAGAATAGCTGAACCAAATTAAAGCATGTCAACATAACAGATTTACGAAGTATGAAATGATAAAATAGACAGTTTCAGAGAAACCTAGAAAGACTTGTATGAACTGATGCAGAGTGAACCTAGAGGTTTATACAAAAATATAAACTGCCACCTATGGGGCAGGAAAGCCAGTCTAGTTGCACAATAGGGCACCCTCAGGGAGAGACAGGAGGCAGCTTGTGCCAGATAGGTCACACTACTACTGCTACCTCAGCCACTATCTTGAATACTACCTGTCCTCATACCCTGATAGACATAGACCAGAACCCTGAAACCAAGAACCTTGTGAATGGTAGTGACCTCTAGCCTTGAAGGTCCTGTTTCCATCATGAGGCTATGAATCACTATGGAGAGGGGACTATATTTCTTGCCACCACCAAGACCTCGCTGATAGCAAGGTAAGTCCAAAATCCCTAGGAGTAGTGGTCACCCTCCCCAACCCATTACTCCTATCCCTGCCCTTGCTTCTAGCCTAGCCCCACACAGCCATTGCTCAGGGAAGTAACCCTGATGGAGATATGGACTAGCAACTTCTTCCTGAACCAGCAACTTTCTTCCAGAAAAGAAAATTCTTACCTGCAAAGTCCTTGGCACTGCCAAAAGATTCAATATCAGAGACTAATATGATCTTATCAATAAATCATATTAAATAACATTAAAGATGACACATTACCATCTGCTTTGCTGCTGAGCCCTAAGGACCATGGTACCTTTCTAACTGTCTCCTCCATTAGAATGTGAGCTCTCTGAAAGCAGAAACTGTGCACATAATTTGTTAATTAAAAATGCACTTAAATTCTTTTTCACTCATTCATTCAAAAATAATATTGTAAAGAAAAACAACTGTGAATGACTTAAGGTCTCATAATTCAGAATTAGATACATATTTTTGGGCATTGAAAATGTTAGCATTTGTTTTGCTTGAACTGCACGTATTTGTTTCAAAGGTTTTGTTTGGTTTTGTTCAGCAAGGGTAGGGAGAGGAGTTGGGAAGAGAAGGATCTTGGGACAGATGGCATTGCCAAAAAAGAGTCATTAAAACATTTTTCTCCCAAAAATTTACAGAAGAGAACAGGAAGAAAGTCAGAGGGAAATACAGAAAATCAGGACAACTTTGAAAGTCACATGCTGAATTAATTATATTCTGAAAAGAAAAGCAAGCTGTTAGAAATAGAGATTTGTGGTTTTATGTTAAATCTTCTCTTTATTCTAATTCTACCTTATATAGAGAGGTGGTCATTTTACTTGTTCGTTATGTGCAAAATAAAACTTTTCACGATTTTTTAAAGAAAAGGCAGCCTGACACTTCCTAGCTATTTAAGGAGGTTTTGACAATTCATTTCACCTCTCTAAGCCACAGTATCCTCGTCTTTTAAACAGAGATAACATTTAACTACTCCAAAGGGTTGCTGCGAACAGATCACTTTTTAAGATAACATAAATATAAGTTATTATTCTTACTTAACTTTTTCATTTTCAAAATGATATTTAAAAACTCATTTGGATTCATGTCTGGAATACTTCTTGAAAGAACGAATGAATATTTACCCCTAGCATCATTCCCTAACAACAGACTTATCTTTACTGATCCATTTTCAAAGCAAGCTAAAACTCTTGCTTTTTCTCTTTTCCATCAGGCTGCAGTGAAAGCAGTGGTGGCCTCCAGCCGACTGGGCAGTGCCAGCAGCCACAGTAACTATCTTCAGGAAAGCTGTCAGTCCAACATTACTCCAATGTCCAATGAAGACAATGAGGAGAAAGAAAATGCACCTCAGAAGGAAACAGAAGGTCAAGAACAAAGCTCAACTGAGGTAGTAATTGCAGTAATAGAAGCTCAAGATGAAGTAGAAATGAGTAACAAAGAGGAACCCCAAACAGAACCTGAGGCTGCAGCAGAAGCCCCTACCTGGAGAAGGAGAAACCCCGGGAGTCAGTGCGCAAGAAGGGGAAGGGCTGCAAGAGTCCTAAAATCACCCCTTTCCCAATAGAGGGCTGAAGCTAGTCACTTTCATGCATGGGCTAATTTTTCCTTCAGCCAGGAAGATTTGTAAGCGTGACTCTCACTGTAGTGGTTCTAATTTTGAGGTGCAAAACAGTGTGTAATAATGCATCAGCTGGTGACCCTAACTGTAATGCATGTGACTGTTTATGAATAGTAGTGTCCTCTAAAGGCATGTAATGGATTACATGTAATGTTATCTAATAACAAGTGAAATTTGATAGTGAGCAAACACAGCATAACACTTAAACTTCATGTATATTTGCAGAGGGCAAAAGTTAATGTTTGAAGTGAATCATATTTATATTTTCTGTTTGCAAAACTTAGCCTTCTAAGGGAGATACCTAATTTCTTCTGAATGGTAGTTATTTCTATTGGCATATTGATTATCTGCTACATGTCATCATAAAACTCTTTAAATGGTTTTTTATTCATGTGTAAAAACTGTTTACAAGACGATAGCAAATAGATGTACAGTATATGCAAAAACGTTCCATAAATTCTGGTAAGAAATTGAAGCATTACTTTCAAGGGCCATGAAGCTATATGCCCCTCCAGCTTGTGTTGCGAATGCCTTACTATACCTTTAACTGTTTATATACTCTATATTACTAATAACCAAAAAACTCTTTCATAGAATTCTGCCATTTCATTATCCTGGCAAATTTTCAATACAACTGGGTTGGTCCCTATTCCCTTCTGAATCTCACTTTCTCTTTCATAAGAAACCTTTTGAAGAAAAACTCTTCAGAGGGTAATGAGAATTAAGCCTGTGTAGAGTAGCAAAAAATAGTAGGATTCTTGTCATTTTTTAAAGATATAATTATACTTGTCCAGTAGTTTATAAAACTATGTAGCTAAAGAAAAGCACTGATTTTTATGGATAAAATCTATAATTACCAAGTTTTAAATACTTAGAAAAATCTTCCAAGGCTAAATCTTATGAAAGTAATTTTTCAAAAATAAGGGTCATTATCAACTTTGCTATAGCTTATGAAACCTTTTTTTTTGGCCATTAAAAGTCATTTTCCCTTGTTTGTTAAACAGATATAACATTTATAAACTAAAGTATCTTCAACAAAGGTATTTTGTGCATTTTTATGCTCCAAACTAGTAGTTCCTAAATTTCACAACAAAGTATTTTTAAAGTGTCTATGTTAAAGATATGTGACAATACATTATTTTACTTTTTTATTGAAACACTGATCTTAAATTAGAGAATTGAGATCTCAATATTCCTTTATTGATTGTTTTCATTTTAAAATAAACTCTTTTTTGGGTTTAAAAGTACATTTTTCCTTTTTAACATAGACCCCAGTGATTCACATAAATCAGGCTAATAAACATGTGTATAATTTTTTAAGTTCAAATTAAATTTTCTATCAAGTCAAATGCTTATATATTTTATAAGTTTATTTATTATAATCTATTATCTTTCTTGTAAAACTGAAAAATCAATTGACTACAACTAGAGCTGTAATGAAATATTTGTGTTTTCAAAGGATGGTTTAGAAATTGTTACCCCTGCTTACTGCATTACTACCATTCACTAGCAGCTTTGAGTCTTTTTGTTAATAATACATATTACTATGAAGTAAATCCCCACATGAAGAGCAGAATTTTATGGCATTAAGAATATGTGTATTTGTAAAAAGTAATACTAAAAGTGCCCCTTACTTCATATTTCACCTCAAATGGCTACATACCTTTCTTATCTAAATTTTGGCTTTAAGTACAACTTTAAAATCCTTGTTGAATGTTCAAATAAGTTTTCTGATGTACGTAATTTTCATTTCTTTTGGCCCCTTCCTCTACATTGGAAAATAAAAGCACTTCACTTTCTGAAGGTCACTAGAGTTTTATTGAAGGTATGTTTCCAAGTTCTTCCTTTCTTTCTTTCTTTTTCCACTCTGAAGAAAAAGGTGCCTATTGGTAAACAGAGAGAGAGAGAGAGAGAGAGAGAGAGAGAGAGAGAGAGAGAGAGAGAGAGAGAGAGAGAGAGAGAGAGAGAGAGATGGTATATGTTGTAGGTGAAAATAGTTCTATTTACTGCTTCTTGATTTAATTTGATTTGACCGAGGTAAGCTGGATGAGTTCTTTACACAAGTGTGGCAGCAATGATTTATGAATGGTACTTCTTGTATTCCATCTTTTTTTCCCTCATGACATAGAAGCTCACTATTTTCTAAACTGGGTGAATAGTAGTAGTCATCATCACTGGGCAATAAGAAAAACACTTATTTTAGAAAGACTAAATATCATCTGGAAAATGTCTTTCTAATGGTTTGTTCTGAATAAAGTTATCTAACAGAAATGTCATATCTATCCTACATTCAAGGAGCAATGGACACTTAGAGCATCAAGCTATACGCCAATATATTAGCCTACTGGAATCACCGCCATTCATTACCTTAATCACTATTAGTACATCATCCTGAGGCAGCCATGCCCAAATACATGTTGCCCCTTTACTCCCTTTCCATCTTAGCCTTAAACATACTGGAGTTTATTATAATTGACCCATAGTATTCACCTTATGTGTAGTTTAATGTGAGATTGAACAAAAATTGCAAGACAAGAATTATAGCTATTGGATTAATCCCTAGTGATCTACTTTTTTTAAAATCTACACATACACACAAGTATGTATATATGTGTGTGTATGTGTGCGTATATATATATATATATATATATATATATATAAATATACACATATATATGTAATTGTCATTAATAGTATACTCTACTATTAATTTATCAATTATGTAGTTTATCAATTATGGTTTTAATTTAGCCTCTTTCCCATTTACAATGTTTTCCCAAGACAGTATCTAAATAATTCTGAAATAGCCAATGTCAGTCAATTCAGAAAAAAATGTATAAATTCAGCCAAAATGGTTGGTGATGAAACTATATAAATGCAACCTTGTTTAGAAGGAATTTTTTTAACATATGAGAATGAATGTAACCAACAAAGTTTCTTTAAGCCCCTTAAATATATAATATTTTATAATTTCAAATCATAATTTACTAGATATCTATATTTCTCTCAGAGTATCCTTTAGCCAAATAATATCTGACTATTCAGTCAGTAATCTTAATTTAGGTAAAAATTGTGCACTTTATTTCTTATTGACAACTCCTACACATGCTGAAGAATGAAAATTATTCAATTTGGTAGAGTTCAAATATTTACTAGGTTATTCATTCTTGCTAAACCAGGAGTTAATCTGTTAGTGTATTGTCAGAATTTGTAGATGTCAGTTAATGCTGCCAAAGGACATGGATTACAAACAAAACTTGTGGTGCAAAAGATTTATAATCAACCAATCAATAAAGAATTATTAGGTGCCTGCTATGTGGCACTGTGCTAAGCATTAGAGATTAAAAAAAAAGAGAGAGAGAGAGACCAAAAACCAGTCCCTTTACTCAAGGAGTTGTCTTAAGAGTGAGACACCATGCAAATAAGTATAGATAAAGCAAGTTATATGCTGGATAAACAGGAAATAATTAACAGAGGGAAAGCACTAGAATCAAGAGCAGTTGGAGAAGGCTTCCAGGAAAAGATGGGTTTTTATTTGGGACTTAAAACGAGAAAAGGAGGGAAAGCATTCCCGGTATGGGGGACAGCCAGAGAAAATGCCCAGAGCTGAGAAACTAAGTGGAATGTTCGTGAAAACTGGCCAAGAGGCCAGTATTATTGGATCAAAGAGTACCTGTTGGGGAGTGAGGTGTAAGAAGACTGGAAAGTTAGGAGGGGGATAGATTGTGGAGGGTTTTGAATGCCAAACAGAGCATTTTGTATTTTATCCTAGAAGCAACAGAGAGCCACTGGAATTTATTGAGTAGCAGGGTCTGACAGGATTAGACTTGTGCTTTAGGAAAATCATTTTCATGGCTAAATGAAAGATGGATTAGAGGAGGGAGGGAGTTGAAGCAGGCAGACTCACCAGCAAGTTGATGCAATGATCTAGGTGTGAATTGCTGGGCTCTCCGTTAGAGAGGTAGCGATGTCAGAGGAGGGAAAAGGGCATATTGGAAAGATTTTGCGAAGGTGAAACTGACAGGCCTTGGCAATAGATTGGATATGGTGAGATGAGAGACAGAGAGGAATCCAGGATGACTAGGCTGTGAGCCTGAGGAACTGGGAAGATGGTGTTGTTACAGTAATAGGGAAGGTAGCTGGGCAGGGCCAGAGGTGGGGAGGCTCAGGGGGAAAGATAATATTTTAGACATTGAATTTAAGATTTTACTGGATATCTATCCAGCTTGAGATGTCTGAAAAGCAATTGGAGATCCTAGATTGGAGGTCAGCAGAGAGCTTGGAGCAGAATAAGTAGCTCTGAGAATCATCAGCATAAAGGTGGTAATTAAATCTATAGGAGTAATGAACTCACCAAGTGAAAGGAAAAAAGAAGAGGGCCTAGGGCAGAATCTTGAGGGACATCTACAGTTAGAAGGCTAGAGGGTGTGATTTGGGAGAGTATCCAGCAAAGAAGACAGTTTAAATAGATAAGAGGAGAACCAGGACAGAGTGGTATCCCCAAAACCTAGACAGAAGAGAGCTATCAAGGAGGAGATACTGGTCAACAGTGTCAAAGGCTGCAGAGAGGTCAAGAATGAAGGCTGAGAAAATGCCATCAGATTTGTTGACTAACAGATCATTAGTAAATCTAGAGAGAGCAGTTTTGGTGGAATAATAAGGTCAGAAGCCAGATTCTAAGGGGGGTAAGAAGAAAAGGAGAAAAGTGGAGGCACCTATTGTAGTTGATCTTTTCAGGGAATTTAGCTATAAAAGGTACAAGATACATAGGAGGATAGTTAGCAGAGATGGAAGCAAATGAGGATGTTTTTTGGTTGGGAAAGATGTAGGCATGTAGGGAATGAGCCAGTAGATAGGGAGAAATTGAAAATAGTGTACGTTTGCAGATTAGATATTATGAGATGACATCAATTTTTTTAAAGAAAGTATTCATGTATGTGGAGGATCAGCTACATTGTTATATTAATAGCCTTGTCAAAGACAGAAATGTATTATATGTTTTTTCTATCAGAAAAACGTAAGGAATTTTTCTCACACAGACTTGTGATAAGGTTCAATGTCCTCAAAGGTGACTAGAAAATTCAATTGGCTATCCAGAAGATGGTAGGTACTCACTCATACATCAACTAGCACATTATTTCCTTTGTTGTTCATTACCTATATATAACATTGAGCAAGTTATTTAACCTCTCTGTGCCTCAGTTTTATCATATATAAAACAAGAGGATTGTATTACATGGCCTCTGATGTCCCTTCTATCCCTACATAAATCTGTCATCCTATTTATAAAACCATTAATCAGACCAAAGATCTCACCATTGTTAGGTAATTGTGCTACAGGGTAGTCTGATATATAGATATGCATGTATATGGATATATTTGTGCACATGTGGATATGTGTATATCTACATATACATGTATGCATATATGTTTATATATGTATATGTATGCATGTGTGTGTATATATCAGTGAGGATGGTGGTGGGTGGGTTGTATGTCATTTCTCTGGTACCCACCCCTGTGTAAATTGGATTAATCCTTCTTCGGTTACTTCTTGGGTGCAGCTAGATGGCACAATAGATAGAGTACTGGGCCTGGAGTCAGGAGTTCAAATCTGGCCTCAGACACTATTTGTTTGGCCCTGGGGAATTCACTTAACCCTGTTGCCTCAGTTTCCTCATCTGTAACATGAATTGGAGAAGGAAATGGCAAACCACTCCAGTATCTTTACCCAGAAAATCCCAAACAGCGTCTCAAAGGATCAGATATGACTGAAACAACTGCCTGCACAAAAACATGCAGATGACTCCTAAATCTAGGTTCTCATATTTAATTTCCTGAATTCTATTTTTAAATTCATGTTTAAATTCCTGAATCAGTCTCCTCCTGGACTTCTCCTTCATATCCCATAAACATCTCAAACCCAATTCGTTCAACAGAAATGATTACCTTTTCCCTCTACATCTGCTCCTCTTCCAAAATTCCCTTTTTGCCAAGGTTACTACCATCCTCCCATTTATTCAGGTTTGTAGTCTCATCCTTAACTCTTCCCTCTCCTTCATTCCCCACATCGAGTCAAATCCTGTTGCTTCTACCTCTCTAAAATCTCTCAAATCCATTCCCCTCTCTCCACCCAAATGATGCCCTGGTTTATTTCTCTTGCCTAGGCTATGGTAATAGTCTCTTAAATGATATCTCATTCCGTCACCCCAACTCATCTTCCACGTAACTGCCAAAATAGTATTCCCAAGGGACAGGTCTGACCATGCCATGCAGCTGCTCTAATGCTCAGGATAAAACAATCTGTGTTTCAGATAGAAATTTAGTCTGGCACTTAAGACCCTCCCTCCACAGTATGACACCCACCTTCCTTTCTAACCTTAGATTACATTACTCACTTTCATATACTCTACATTCCAACCAAACTGTACTACTAGATTTTCCCCATACTTGACATACCACCTCCTGTTTCCATAAACTGTCCTTCCTGCTTTGAATGCATTTCCTCTTCATCTCAACTTCTCATAATTCTTATCTTTCTTCAAAGCTCAGCACAAGTGCCAAGCCTTTCCCTTATCTTCTTCCTCTCCTCTTCACCCAGTTAGTGCTATTCCCTTCTTAATTTACCTTGTATTAGATACATACATTATACATACATACATACACTGCCACCAATAGACTATAAGCTCCAGAGACTAGTTGTTTTTCTGTGTGTAGCACAGTGCTTTGTCCACACTGAGTATCTTGGTGAATCGAATTAAGTTAGGTATTCTGGTCCTTGTATGAGAGACAGATTATGTCTAGCAACTGCTGTCAGTTGCCAAAACTTACAGTCTGATGGCATGGTCTTTAAAAACTCTTTGTAACTTCCATGCTGTGGTAAAGTACAGGAAAAGGACTTTGATAATTCGTTATCCCCTAATTAAGAATTAATCTAAGCATCAATTTTTCCATGGCTATCATTGTTCTTTCCTTGGGAAATTGTTTCCAATTCTTTCCTGCTTTCATATTCTGTTTACTTCTCATTTCGAGGGAAGAACAACCACCATCCTTTGAAGGATACTATGTTCATGTAGCTGGAGCATACTACTATACTCCCCTACATCTTATAATGGGAATGTGTAGCATCACAGACTTACTGCAGGAAGTCAAGGAATATAGCTGCTTGGGATCTGGAAAACTGTTATGATTCAGCATATTTTAAAAGGGCTTAAAGAGCAGTGACAAAGCTATCAGAGAACAAAGAAACCTTTCAAAGACTTTCAGGAAAACTAAGGTTAAAGATTGGGCCTTAGAAATTATAGGTATAGAATGCTTAAAGAAAAATAATATTATAATCACAGTTAATACTCTATTAATATGAGGAATCATCAGTTTAAACTGACAGAAGACATACAACTGTAGCAAGTCTAATTTTTATTTTTTCTATAAGAGATTATTTCAAGCTATTTAAGAACTGTATACTTTATACGAAAATATTGGAAGGTCGTAACTCTGACCATCAGATCAAAACAACGTGCCAAGGTAGTAGATGTTGTATATATAGCATAACTTATAAAGTAAAATATTCTGCAAAATCATTTTACATTTTAAAAGATTCACTTAACTTTAAGACTTTTAGCTTGCACCTAGGGTCCATCAGTAGGCAAATACAATCAGTAGATTCTTCAACTACGATTTACTCAATCCCTGCCATCCAGATGAATCACTCCATTTTAAATTAAGTCAAATTAAGTCTTATGTTTAGTTGATTAAGGATACCTAGTCTGAACCCCAACTATGAAAATGAAGAACAAAACTGAAACACGACTGCGGAAATTCAAGCATATTCTTATTCAATGATAGACAAATGGCACTAATTCAATGACAAAAAAAATTATTTTTCATTAAGCATTGTTGTGTGCAGAGTACTCTGCCAAACTTCTGGGAAATTTTAGAAAGTTTAGATAAGTTGAGGTATGATAATGTCCTTTCCTTCTTGGAGTTTCCAGTCTAGTAGGGTGATTTACCACATACATAATTATTATACAAAATAATAGCATCTTATTTAGAAGCTGAAATTTGACAATATTAGAATCAAAACCTTTTATTTATTAGCATGACAATTATTCTTAGCTACTGCTTGGCCTTTAGTTGTGACACACACACACAGAACTTATGGACAAATGTATATTTCTATGTTTTCTAAGCTTATTTCCAAGTGATTAAATTTGTCTTCAAAGAATAAGATAATCAATCACATTATATGTTATCCTTGGGCTTTGTCGTGACCCCATGGTGTACATTCTAGGCTTACTTTTTCTTCCCACTATTCCAGGTTTCTGATCCTCTCTTTACCTTCTGATGACTGCTTCTCTCACAATGCAGACACTCAAAGAATATTAATTTCAGTACAGTTAAATGATGGATGATGTAGGGTCTGACAAAATAATTGGTTTATGTTCTGGCATAATTAGATGCTTTGATTTCTATTTGCACTGAGAAGAAAATTTGGCATGACTGCATTCCTTAGAAAAGATGAATGAAGTACAAAACTATTTTGATTAGAAATGGGAAATCAATGTTTTCCTTTCTCCCAAAGAATGGAATTATCATAATTCTAACAAAATGTTCTGTTTTATAAGTATTTATCACCTAAGAATCTAAAAAGCCCATATTCCTATAACTTTTCATATATGGGTTACTACATTACAGATCACTTTGTCTGCTCTTAAGGTTCATCTTATACTCAAGTCTTTTACTTTTATGTTCCAACTTGCCAATCTTCTCTATTCCATAATTTCAACAAAATTTAGGTTGGAAAGCCAAACCCACTGAAGCCTAAAGCTCCTTACCTAATTGTTTTCTATAATAGTCTTGCATCTGTAGCTGGATATAAGGACAATTGCTAATTTTAGAATTGCTATGATTTGCTTCTCATTAAGCTATGCTCATACATTGTTATCAAGAATATATACTTGGAGTTTTGCAAAATTACCTACTCACTTTCAGGCCCTTCCGTACCCTTGTGTCTGCTTAGTAAGTTAAGAAAAGACATAGAATCCTGTCTTTGAATCCTCTTTTGTACTCCATTATACTAACCATTGCCATCATATGAAGTACCTAGTGTATGTATTTCATCATAACATTGGTTATACATAACTCAGGAATAAAATAAAATACAAACTTTTCATAAAAGATAGCCATCGTTCAGTTCTTCTCCATTTCCCATCCAAAGTTATCTAGTTTGTGGGGTTTTTTTAAGAGGGGAAAGGAGGCAAAAGAACGTTTCCTTTTATTTTTATTATGAATTTGAAAATTCAAACTCATCCCCTTGATTGGTTTATAATGTTGCTATCACTGAAAAAAGTGCCCATATTAATAGGATCCATAGAAGTATAGAAGAAATTGATACATAATAAGTTATTGTGTTGTTCAGTCATTTTTCAGTCACATCCAACACTTCGTGACCCTATTGGGGGTTTTCTTGGCAGAGATACTAGAATGGTTTGTCATTTCCTTCTCCAGCTCATTTTACAGAAGAGAAACAAGCAAACAGGGTTAAGTGGCTTGTCTAGGAACATAAAATAAGCGTTTGAGGCCAGATTTGAAATCAGAAAGAAGAGTCTTCCTGACTCCAGGCCAAGTATTCTCTCCATTGTGCCACCTAGATGCCCTAAGAAATGGTTCAAAATAAGGTTTTTGTATTTGAATAGCTCTGATTTTTCGTATGTAAAAGGACTGATAATATACCAGATACCAACCTTTTTTGTATTGCATTTCCATAAAATGATAGTTCCAATGAAACTAAGACACATTTTTTTGTTGCACGTGGAAATATATGCACTGAAACACGAAACCTCACACAGATATATGACAGATAAATCTTTGTTTAACTTTTGTTACAATGTTAGGGAAAACGGAGAGAAACCAGAGGATAAAAATAATCAAAGGTGGATCTCAGTTTCATACTCCTAGTTGTTTCAGGTACAAACACGGTGCTCTATGAGAAAAAAAAAAAGATTTTCTTACATATTAGTAATGTTGTGAAAGAAAACAGACAGGGCAGGTAGGTGGCACAGTGGATAGAGCACTGGCCGCCCTGAAGTCAGAGGACCTGAGTTCAAATCTGGCTTCAAACCAAAACACTTGACACTTACTAGCTGTGTGACCCTGGGCAAGTCACTTAACCTCAATTGCCAAAAATTAAAAAAAAAAAAAAAAAAAGAAAACACAAAAAAACAACAAAAAATAACAAAAGTTGTTTTTTTTTAAGGTATGTCTCAATCTGTATTCAGACTCCATCAGTTCTTTCTTTGAAGTGAACATTTTTTCATCATAAGTCCTTTGGAATTGTCTTGGATCATTGTATTGCCGAGAACAGCTAAGTCATACACAATGCATCATTGTACAATATTGCTGTTACTATGTACACTCTTCTCCTGGTTCTTCTCACTTCACTTTGCATACGTCTTTCTAGGTTTTCTGAAAGCATCCTGCTCATCATTTCTTATAGCACAATTGTATTCCATTACATCCATATACCACAACTTGCTCAGCCATTCCCCAATTGGTGGGCATCCCCTAAATTATCAATTCTTTGCTAGCACAAAAAGAGCTACTGTAAATATTTTGTACACATAGGTCCTTTTCCTTTTTTTTTTTAACCTCTTGGGGATATGGACATAGTAGTGGTATTATTGGGTCAAAGGGTGTGTGCATGGTTTTAAGGCTCTTTGGGCATAATTCCAAATTGCTCTCCAGAATGCTTGAATGAGTTCACAACTCCACCAACAATGCTCTAGTGTCCCAGTTTTCTTAAATTCCCTCCAGCATTTATCATTTTCTTTTTCTGTCATGTTAGCAATCTGATAGGCCTGAGGTAGTACCCCAAAGTTGTTTTAATTTTAATTTATCTGATTAATACTGTTTTAGAACATTTTTATTTGACTATAGATAGCCTTGGTTTCTTTATCTGAAAACTGCCTGTTCATATCATTTGACCATTTATCATCTGGGCAATGACTCGCATTCTTATAAATTTGACTCAATTATCTATAAATTTGAGAAATATAGCCTGCATCAGAGAAACTTGCTATAAAAATTTTTTACAGGTATGATTGCTGTTTATTTCCCTCCATCCTATTTTTCTTTGATTTATCCTTTCCTCTCTCTCTCCTTTCACTCTGTCCTTCCCCAAAAATGTTTTGCTTTTGACCACTGACTTCTCCAATCAGCCCTCCTATCAGCACCCTGCTTTCTCTTGTTCCCTTCTTCTCCTACTTTCCTGTAGGATAGGATAGATTTCTATATCCAGATGAATGGATATGTTATTCCCTCTTTAAGTCAATTCTGATCAGAGTAAGGTTCAAGCATTGTCTTGCCACATCACCTCCCAACTTCCCCTCCACTGGAAAAGCTATTTTTGTATCTATTTTATTTGAGATAATTTATCCAATTCTACCTCTACCATTCCTCTTCTCACAGTACATCTTTATTTCGCATTCCTCCCCTTAATTTTTTTATATCATCCCATTGAAGTGAATTCACACACATGCCCTCTGTCTGTGTATACTCTTTCTAACTGCCCTAACAATCATACAATTCTTAGGAGTTATAGGTATCATTTGCCCATATAGGAATGAAAACCGTTTAACCATGTTGAATCCATCATCATTTCTCTTTCGTGTTTACCTTTTTATGCTTCTCTTCAGTCTTGTATTTGAAAATCTAAATTTCTATTCAGCTTGGGTCTTTTCACCAGAAATGCCTGAAATTCCTGTATTTCATTAAATATCCAATTTTCCCCCTGCAGGATTATAGTCAGTTTTGCTGGGTAGATGATTCTTAGTTGTAACCCTAGCTCTTTTGCCTTCCGAAACTCATATTCCAAGCCCTCTGATTCTTAAATGTTGAAGTTGCTAAATCTTGTGTGATCCTGACTGTGGTTGCATGCTATTTTAAATGTGTCTTTCTGGCTGCTTGTAATATTTTCTCCTTAACCTGGGAGTTCTGGAATTTGCCTATAATATTCCTGTGAGTTTTCATTTTGGGAATCTCTTTGAGGAGGTCATTGGAGGATTCTATTAATTTCTGTTTTACCCTCTGCTTCTAGAATGTCAAGGAAGTTTTCCTTGATAATGTCTTGAAATGTGATCTAGGCTCTTTTTTTATTGTAGCTTTCAGGTGGTACAATAATTCTTAAATGATCTCTCCTCAGTCTATTTTCCAGATCAGTTACTTTTCCACTGACATAGTTCATATTTTCTTCTGGGTTTTTTTTCACTTTCGATTTTGTTTTATGAATTCTTTATGACTTATGGAGTAATTTACCTTCCACTTACCAACTTCTAATTTTTAAGGAATGATTTTTTCTTCAGTGAGCATTTTTACCTCCTTTTCCATTTGGCCAATTATACTTTTTAAGAAATTATTTTCTTTAGTGAATTTTTGTACATTTTTTTCCATTTGACTTACTCATCACTCAGCAGGTTATAGACATACCAACACATTAGAGGCATTTTTTTATTTGATTCTTGACAATTACCAAACAAAACCTATAGTCACATAATGGAAGAACTGCATAACTTTATGTCCTCCTTCCCCCAATTAACCTAGAAAGTGAAGGATGGAAGTAACTCTAAGTCACTCTTTGTATTACCTAGGTCAGAGTGGACATTTAGGCCTGAGAAATGCTGCTTATTGCCTCAATATTTTTATTCCCTTCATAAATATGTTCCCATATGTGTCATTCATTCTCAGGTAAGATATTTTCTCCATGAAATTTAGTAGCCTTTTAAATGTCATATATCCAAGACACACACACATTCATACACATATGCTTACACGTATATGTGTATATATGGCACACATACATGTTGTTCATTGAGTGAAATAAAATAATTTTTTAAAAATTTTAATTAAAAAAAAGATTATGCTGCTTATTTACATGGGATGGGGTGAACAGATGAGGCTCCTGTTCTCTACTATCATGGTCTTCAATCTCAGCTCAAAAATTACTTTATCACCATCTCCTCCTTTAAATAGGGTTTTCTGGCATAGAGGACAAAAGGAAGAACTTGGGGGGGGGTGAACACAGAGGTAAGAAAGTCACAGGCTAAAAATGCAGAGGCTGAGGGTCCCTATCTCTTTTTATATCCTATGATCTCAAAGCACTTATCAGTTGGTGCGATTATGTACATGTGTGTATGTGGGAGGTGATAGATATCCCTATTTGGCATGAAGACTTCTGTATACCAGCTATTTTCATCCCACCCCCAGAATGGCAAACCCCCATTTCTCTTTGGAGGAGATGGTTCTGAAACTAGACCATAGGAACTTACCCCTGCAACATCCCTCAAGGGTAGGGAAGAAATCCCAGCCCTTTCTGGGACAAACCCTATTTCCCAGGAGAGAACCAAAGGCACTGGTCACTTAAGACCTGGTCAAGCCCTTGGTGGTCTTGAGTACATGTAGAACATGTTTGTGTTGGGGAGGGGATGAACAGGTGGGGGGAGAGAGACGAAGGGGAAGGCTATTAAAATTCTGTGCTTGGTGGTTATGTAGTCAACAGAGACCATTATAGGTATTGAGAATTCCCCTTTCTCTCTTCTAATTCCAATCCCTAATTAGGATTTGTAAATCACTCCCCATCCTTGTCTATCAAACCACAATTTTCCTTATGGTTTTTCTAGCTTCTGACTCTTTATCCATTCTGACCTGCCCCAATAAGTGGGACCTCTACTCTCTCCTCCAGGAAGCTTCCCTGCCCCCCACACCAGACTCCACTCCATGTCTACATTCCTGTCTGCCAGTATCATCCTTCCTTGTCTCTGTGTCCTGAAAGGGTGATCCATCTTCCTCCCCAAATGAGGAGACATTTTCTCCTTTTCTGTCTCACAGCACAGCCCACAAAAGAGCTGTTCACATAAAAGGCTGTTCAAAATAGGACTATATGCTGGGGAAACAGTAAGGAAGGTGTCTTAAACTAACTACCTGCCTTCTCCACCTGCCCTCTTCTGTCTGGAAGCATAGAAACTCACAACCCTTCATTAGGGAGGGGAGAATAAGGTTGGAGGTAGAGCTGGTGGGGAATATTGTGAGAGGGCCCTGATAAGGGAGCTGGGGTATGGCCACAATTACACACAAAAAGATTCCATAAGCAACTAGGGGGACAGACCAATGTTCCCTGATAAATTAAGTGAATCAATCAGGTAATCCCATGATTCAGCTCCATTAATGATAAATTATGGAGAATATGGGGGAACAGTCAGGGATGGAGTTGTGAAACCCAAATAAAAGTTAAAATTGATTAAATGTCTTTGCCAAAGGTCAGGCGGGGCAGAATGGAAGAGAGACGTACATGTAGAATCAAGAGACTCAAGGCAGAGCTATGGGACTAGGTTGCCACCCCAAATGCCCCCCTCCCCCTGCTGTTTGGACAGACTTGAAGACCAGAGAGACAGGAGGTGAAGAGTCATAGGAGATAGATTTGGAGAGGCCAAGGAGGTGTCAAAGGAACTGAATGATGTAGGGGAGGTCAGTGTATTGGTGCACACATGTGGTTAGAATTTGTAAATCTCTCTCAATGGCTGCATTAATATCACCACCCTTGGTAATCAAGGCATGCCAAGCTTCTTGATTGATGAAGCCCATGGCGTTGAGCTGCTCCAGCTGTTGCTGAAATCGAATCTCTAGTATCCTCATCTGGGAGTTTCCTCCTCTAGCCACAAGCTGAATCATCTGTTGCATTTGCTGCTGCTGAAGGCTGGTGGTGCCCCCCCACCGGAAAGGCACTAGCTGGCATGGATGGGTAAGTGATGGGGGCTGTGGGACACTGCTGCCTTCTGCAGGGGGAGGTGGAATCCAAGATATCCCAAAGTTGCCCAGGCTGGGCACCAGCCCTAGGGCCTTCATTTGGAGGGTCTGTAGCCAGTTAGATCTGTAATTGTTAGGTCTTTATTGTATATAGCTCATTTTTCTTTTCCATTTTATACTAAGTATAACCTGTAGCTTTCCAAAGCTGTCCTGTTCATTTTGTTCTTCTTTCTGCCTTTCTTTCTATTCTGTTATCTGCATTTTTAAAAAAAGATTTTTTTTGGTTTGTTTTTGAGTTGTTGTTATGGTTTGGGGTTGTTTTTTGTTTGTTTGTTTTTGCTACACTAGCCTTCTAATTAGACTTCCTATATGATGAGTCATGAGATAGGATTCTAAGGAGACACATGTCATCTCCTCCATATGAGAGTGTAGTTTATCCCTCTTTTTTTTAGTTCTTTGTGAGTTGTTCGTGCATGTTTACCTTTTTTATTTTTCTTAACTCTTGTATTTGTGCTCAAAATTTCTATGCAGCTCTGGTCTTTTCATCAAGAATGCTTAGAAGTCCTCCATTTCACTAAAATTCCATTTTCCCTGCTATAGGATAGTACTCAGTTTTGCTTTGTAAGTTATTCCTGGTTGTCTCTACCCTTAGCTTTCTGAAATATTATACTGTATTCCAAATTTTGGGTTCCTTTGGAGTGGGGGCTGCTAATTAGTACATGATCCTGATTCGTGTGGTATTTGAAATTTTGTTCTCTTTCTAGCTGCTTGCAATATTTTTTCTTTGACTTGTAAGCTCTGGCTTATTATGTTCCTGGCACTTTTAATTTTGTGTTTTCCTTCAGGAGATGATCAGCGGATTCTTTCTATTTCCACTTTGTCCTCTAGTTCTAAGAGATCTGGGCCATCTCCTTTTATGAATTCCTGAAATATGATGACTAAGCTCTTTATTTTGGTCAGCTAGTACAATGATTCTTACATTCTCTCCTCAGTTTGTTTTCCAGGTTATTTGCTTTTGTTATGATGCTTTGCATTATCTTCTATTTTTTCTATCTTTTGACTTTGTTGTTGACTTGTCTTAATATTTCTTGTTTCATGGAGTTATTCACTTCTATTTGATCTATTTGATTTAATTTTCAGAGCATTTGTCACATGGGTAAGTTTTTACCTTTTATGCCAAACTGTTAATTCTCTTCAGTTCTTTCATCTATATCCTTTACAACTCTCATTTCACTTATGAAAATATTTTTAAACTCTTGCTTACTTCATTTCTTCTAAGAATCCTAGTTAAAATACCCTTGATTTTCCCATCCCCATAAAGGCACCATATCTATGTTCAGTAATTCTAATGTCCCCCTTTCCAACCACAGTCTATTGGCTTTTCACCTTTCCCTCTGCGTTCCCTTGCAAAACCCTATTTTTTGTCCACGCCGTGACTTCCATTCCCTTAACCCCTCAATTCTCTCCCAGGCCACTCCCCAGCACTAACCATTCAATCCTCTTTTCCCAGTCTTGACTCCAGGGTGAACCAATTCAACTCTACAATGTATTCCTTTCTTGAATCCCCAGCCCCCTTAACATGCTGCTAATTATGTATAGCTAAACCTCAGCCTCAGATCACTCCCACAGTTTGCTGCTTAGCTCCCACACATGTGCTACTGAAGAAAGAAAGTGAAAATTATGCAATAAATTGGGTCCACAACCTCACTGGACCATCACTGCTGCTAAGCAATTGTACTATTACTTCCTTTATCAACTATTACATTGTCCACAGTAACTTCCAAACCTTTTCTTCCCCAAACCTCCCATGGCTCTCCATCCCCCACTCTTCCAGCTGAAAACCTCATTTACAGAAAAAATGGAGATTGTTCACTGACAGCACCTTCTTCATTCATTCTCACCTATCATTCAGATGCCTTCTGCCACTATCTCCCCCTTCATACTTTGTTGCACATGATGAAGTGGCCTCTTTCCTTACCAAGGCTAATCCCTCTATTTGTTCAAGTGATCCCATTCCATCCCATCTCCTCCAATATATTGCCTCCTCGGTTATTCCTCACTCTTTTACTCATTTTCAATCTCTGTCTACTGGTTCATTCCCTACTGCCAACAAACATATCCATCTCTCCCCCATCCTGAGAAAAACCTCACTTGATCCACCCATCCCTGCTAACTATCATCCTATATTTCTTGTGCTCTTTGTAGCTAAACTTGAAAAGGCCATCTACAAGTGCTTCTACTTTCTCTTGAGAGAAATGATTATTTCTTTCTTGTATGAATAACTAATTTTTGAATCATGACCAAGGTTTTTTTCTACTTCCTCATCCAGAAACCAACCAGTGTGGGAACTCTTTCTCAAAGACTTACCCAGGCTTCAGCTATGAGCTAAAATGTGGATTCTCCCTTTTGCCAGAGAAGTGGTATGGAAATTGCTAAGTCTCTTTGACCAAGATTGGGTGCTCAGTGTCATGTACCTCAAGAGAGGTCCAATATATCACTCTCTACTGGTTCTCCTACTACCTATATAAACTCTCTCTCTGTCTCTTTTGCTGGATCTTACAAATCACACTCTCTAATCACAGGTGTCCCTCCAGGTACTGTCCTGGGTCCTCTCTTCTCTTCTCCCGCTGTGCTACTTGACTTGGTGATTTCATCAGCTTCCATATGTTTAGTGATCATCTTTTTTCTGATGATTCTGAAATATACTTTTCCTGCCCCAATCTCTCAGCTGACCTCCAACCTGGCATCTCCAACTGCTTTTCAGAAATCTTAAACTGGATGTCCATTAGACATCTTAAAACTCAATGTCCCAAACAGAACTCATTATTTCCCCTCCCAAACTTCCTCTTCTCTGACAACCACCATTCACCAGCACTTCATGCTTGGATTATTGCAATAGCCTGCTGGTTGGTCTGCCTGACTCAACTCTCTCTGTACTCCAATCCATCTTCCATCCAGACACAAAGTGATTCTCCTGAAGTGCAAGTCTCATCATGTCACACACCCCCTTCCCAAATAAATTACAGTCATTCTCTATTGCCTTCAGAATCAAATAAAAAATGTTCTGTTTGGCATTCAAAACTCTTCATAACATAGCCACCCAGCTTTCTTACACCTTATTCCCCAACATGTACTCTGATGGAGTGACCCTGGCCTCCTGATTGTTCCACAAACATACTCCATCTCTCAAGCTTTGGGTATTTTCTCTGGCTGTCTCTTATACCTGGAATAGCTTTCTTTAAACCCCAACTAAAATCCCATCTTTTACTGGAAGCCTTCCCCAACATCCCTTAGTTCTAGTGCCTTCCCTATGATTTCCTATTTATTCTCTATATAGCTTGCTTTGTATTTGTTGCTGTACCTTTGTATGTTGTCTCTCCCCCATTAGACTGTAAGTTCCTTTAGGTAAAAAACCATCTTTGCTCTTTCTGTCTTATTCTCGATGCTTAGGACAGTGCCTGACACATAGTAGTTGCTTAATCAATGTTTGATTGTTTTTTCTTTGTTGGAGGCTTTGTGTGTAGATATCTTGAAGTATTTTTTTTCTTCTGGGATTGATTCTTGAGTACCCCTGTCCCCATAATTGTTCTATGATTCTATCATCTTATTACCTACCTCAAAGAGTTGTTGTGAAGCTCAGAGAAGACAGTACTTGGTAAACAGCAATGCAATAAGTAAACATGAGTTCTTATTGTCCTTGATTCCCAGCTATTATTATTATAATTATTAATCCTTTCAAAAATTTCCGGAAATTTTATTTTCTTTCCCTTCCTTCCTCATTCTTTCTTTATTTCTTTTCTTTCCAGAACTGTGATTTCATTGGTTGAAGTAGCTTTCAATGAGTAACTTTATCTACCAGTTCAAATTGGTACTTCTCTACAACTTCATAGTATCATAGATTTAGAATTGGAAGACCATAGAAAAGTTAAGTGATAGTTTTAGAGTTTCTTGGGACACTATGGTTATTTTTCTAGGACTGCATTGCCAGTATATCACAAATGGACTTAAACCTAGGTCTTTGTAACTCTGAGGCCAGCTTTCTATCCATTTTGCCATGCTGCCTCTTTCCTGAGAATAAAATGAGAAAATACAAAGGAAGAATTTTCAGGAGGGAAAAGGTGCCCTTTCCCCTGAAAACAGAGAGAGAAAATAACCTAGATTAAAAATCAGGCCTGTAAAATTTACTGTATATTATATAATATGTATCATATATAATATATAATCCACTCCATAGTATAGATATAATATATACTAGGATTATACTCCTATATCCACTACATATTATATAATATTTAGCATAATGCTATACAACATATGTATGTATATATATTACCTGTATAATCCTAGGTGTGTGCATATGATCATTTATAATCCTATATGTACACCTATTCATATAGAGTCCTAGTATATATCTACTATGTGTGTGTGTGTGTACACACACACACAAACACACACACACACACACATAATACTGGATTATACAGACTTAGTTTTTCATACATGCTACTTTCTCTTTGTAGTTACTCAGTACTCTTCTAATGGGACAGCTAGGTGGTGCAGTGGACAGAGCACTAGGTCTATAGTCAGGAACACCTGAGTTCAAATCCAGCCTCAGACACTTAATAGCTGTGTGTCCCTGGGCAAGTTATTTAACCCTGTTTTGCCTCAGTTTCCTCACCTAGAGAAGGAAATGGCAAGCCACTTGTATCTTTGCCAAGAAAAATGCCAAATGGGTTCACAAAGAGTCAGACACAACTGAAATGACTCAACAATACTTTCCTAAGCCACCTCTTCTACTTTCAACTGTTATCAGTCAATAGTAAATCAACAACTATTTATTAAGTTCCTATTACATGCCAGACACTGTGCTAAGCACCAGGGACACAAAGTAAGGCCAAAAAAAAATCTCTGCTCTCAAGGAGCTTATAGTCTAATAACATATGATAAGGAATAGGGACCCAAGCAACATCTAACAAAAATAAAGCTGCAAGGGTAAAACATCATCAAATCAATCAGAGCATCATCAGAACCAAGCAAATAACCTGATGTTCACCCGTTTTGCAATTTCCTTCCTAAAATCAAAAGCAGACAGTCACAGCTGTTAATATTAATGGCAGTAGCATTTATTCTTTGCTCAAGCAGTATCCTACCTTCCCATAGCTATAGAAATTACCTCTGTCCTCACTTGCCCCCTAAAGAAAAGGTGAAACATGGTATCTGCCAAAAGCTCTCGATCTTGCCAAATGCTTTGTGGCACCAGACCCTAACAACTGGGGCCAAAGCTGTTAATACTGAGTAGACACCCTTTATGACTTCAACCTATCTCCATTGCCAATGGTAGCACTGACTTTGTTGTACTGATTAAGGTACGTGCTTTTGTTTCCTCTGGCATAACATGCTATGCTCAGCATTTGCACCAAGGTATTCTTCCTTCCTGGTTCTTGGATGTTTTGGGTACGTGGTACCACATCTGTCACCATTAACCTCAGAACTTTAACTAAATAAAAGATATCAGATTCCTATCCATAGAAGTCAGACTGTAGGCTATTTCTCCTGGTTCTTCAGAGGGGGGAAAAGAGGACTGGAAGCCAACATATCATTACTTCTTAATATGGCAGGTTCAAGCCACACAAAAAACCTGGCTCTTGTGGTTTTAGCACCATAATTTACAACCAAACAACACTGTAATTATTTAAAGTCTAGGGATGCTAAAATATAATTTAGCATTTATTTAGCATCGCTTTAATGAAGATAGTACACATTCATCATTTCTCTGCTTATCTTTTTACCAAATGAAAATTCCTTAAGTGTCAATGCATAACAAAATTGCGGGATTCATTGTTAGGAGACAATGTTTATTTCCTGCACTTTGTTAATCTCGTTTTAGTTTCCAGGACTGTATCTTTTAATGAAGAAGTCATTGTTACACTGCGTGGACTTCTTTAAAGATAAAGTATGAGAAATTGAGGAAACCTGGGGGTTTATTCAGTGCTTGCAGTAGCTCAAAATCTGAAGTAAATTTACACCCAAACTGACTTCTAAATTTCATTACCAACTAATAGCAGTCTCTGGAAATTTTTTCATGATACATCTTATAGTGACAAAAATAAATACACTTCCCTCATTCAGCACTTAGCACAGTGTGAGACAAGTAGTAGGAGCTTAATGTTAATGAATTGATTCACATTAAGGCATAGAAGGAAATATATAAATGCAAATCCCAATTTCACATATAAATTCCTATAATAGTGTAAGAAAATGTACCTATTTTACCATTTTTCTTCAATTGTGCAGTAACTTATTTTCATTTAATCATTAAAATGACTGAAGAAATAATCACTCAAAACTCTTCTTCATTCCATTTGATTCTCCTCTTTATATTCAGGTCCCACTATATTAAGGTCTCCTATCTGGTTTCTAGTTTGCCACTGACTAGTGAGACCGTGAGTAAATCATTCTATCTCTCTAGATTTGTTTTCTCATCAGTAAAATGGGAATGCTTTCCCTTCTCATATGGTAGAGTTCTTGTGAAGATCAAATGAGGAAATGTAATGTTGTCTTATCCCCTTAAAGCAGGGCTTGCTTTTGCTATAGAGGAGAATGGCATTTCAGTTTAAACTTTGGCATGCTTTGGTGACCATAAGAAATTCAGTTTTAGCAAGAAGGGTAGGGGTAGATAGAGGGGAAAATCTTTTTAGCCAGCTCTTGCTAAGGGTAGAGAGGGAAATGTATACTATGACCATGTTTTACTGGAAATCCTATATGCTTGGTGAGTGTAAATGACATGATAGGCTACCAAATCCTTCAATTGCTTATAAACAATTATGACTTACACATTGCCTTACTACATGGTACGGCTATAATTAGTAAAGATTAGTTTGTTAAATATTTAAAAATAAGTACATCTCCACTAGTCCTAGGCAAAAAGCCCAGGTCTATAAAGATTTCCCAAAATTTGCTCTATATGACACGATTCCCTCAATTGAACACTTTTGCTTGTTTGGTAAATGTAAAAATTATTAAATGAATTGAAACAACAGAATATTCTAACACGGATACAGTAAACTTTAGTTTCTTTTTGATGGAACTATAAAGTTTCTACCTGTATTAGTGAGAACTACTATATAGAAAAGAGTGAATACATAAGTAATTACTTAATTACAATATCTTCTTCACTGAAGCCTCAATCCCTATTCTTCTCCAATGAAATCACTTCAGTTATAAATTTTGTGCCTTTTGGATGTTAATTCAACCTGTGTTGAAGGAATGTTATTCACTAAAAAGAAACATTATGTTTAACTATTAAAACTGATAGACATGGTACAAAGAAAGATATCTAGACTTTAGTTAAGGAGTTAAAAATTATTCTCATTTTACAAATGAAGACAAAACACTTTCCCAACATTTTAAAAATAATATTTAATTTTTCCCCAATTACATGTAAAAACAATTTATAACATTCATTTTAAAGTTTTGAGTTCCAAATTCTATCCCTTCCTCCCTTCCCTATCCCCCTCCCGAGATGCTAAACAATTTTCTATACGTTATACATGTGCAATCATATAAAACATTTCCATATTAGTCATTATGTAGAAGAAAACTTGAACAAAAAAAAGTGAAAAATAGTATGCTTCAGTCTGTAGTCAGATGCCATCAGTTCTTTCTCTGGAGACAGATAGCATTTTTCATCATGAGTCCTTTGGGATTGTCTTGGATCATTGTATTGCTGAGAATAGCTAAGTCATTCACAGTGTTCATCATATAATATTGCTGTTACTGTGTACAATGTTCTCCTGGTTCTGTTCACTTCAATCTGTATCAATTCATGTAAGTCTTTCCAGGTTTTTCTGAAATAATCCTGCTTGTCATTTCTTATAGCACAATAAGATTCCATTACAATCATATACCACAACTTATTAAGCCATTCCCCAATTGATGGGTATCTCCTCAATTTCCAGTTCTTAGACACTACAAAATGAGTGGCTACAAGTATTTTTTTGTAAAAATAGGCTCCCCGCCACCTTTATTTATCTCTTTGGCATACAGACCTAGTAAATGTATTGCTGGATCAAAGAGTAAGCCTAGTTTTATAGCCCTTTGGAATAGTTCCAAATTGCTCTCCAGAATGGTTGCATCAGTTTACAACTCCACCAACAGTGTATTAGTGCCTCAGTTTTCCCACATCCCTTCCAACATTTATCATTTTCCTTTTCTGTTGTATTAACAGATATGATGGGCATGAGGTGGTACCTCAGATTTGTTTTAAGAGGATTCTTTCACTTGACTATACATAGCTTTGATTTTTTTTTTGTCTGAAAACTGCTATACATACCCTTTGACTATCAATTGGGGAATGACTTGTAGTCTTATAAATTTGACTCAGTTCTCTATATTTTTGAGAAATAAGGCCTTTATTAGAGATACTTGATGTAAACATTTCCCCTCAGTTCTGTGCTTTCCTTCTAATTTTGGTTGCACTGATTTTGTGCAAAAACTTTTTTTTACATAATCAAACTTATCCATTTTATATTTCATAATGCTCTCTATATCTTGTTTGGCCCTAAATTGTTTCCTTATACATATACCTGACAGTTAAATTATTCCATGTTCTCCTAATTTGCTTATGATATCACCCATTGTCTAAATCATGTACCCATTTTGACCTTATTTTGGTATACAACAAGGATCTTGGTCTATACCTAGTTTCTGCCATATTGTTTTCCTGTTTCCCTAGCAGTTCTTGTCAAATAAATGAATTTTTGTCCCCAAAGCTTTGGTCTTTGGGTTTATCAGACACTAGATTACCATGGTCATTAATTACTGTGTATTGTGTACCTAATCTATTCCACTGATCCACCACTATTTCTTAGCCAACACCATATTGTTTTGATGATTAACACTTCATAATACAGTTTGAGATCTGATACATCTAAACCACCTTATTATTACATAATAATAATAATTATTCACATAATTTTTTGGTAGTTTCATTGGTATGGCAATGAATAAGTAGATTAATTCAGGTAGATTTATCATTTTTTATATTGGCCCAGGCTACTCATGAGCAATTAATATTTTTCCTATTGTTTAGACCTGATTTTACTTGTGTGAAAAGTGTTTTGTAATTGTGTTCATATGGTTCCTAGGTTTGTCTTGGCAGGTAGACTCTCAAGTATTTTATATTTTCTACAGCTATTTTAAATGGGATTTCTCTTTCTATATCTTGCTGCTGGACTTTGTTGGTAATATGTAGAAATGCTGATGATTTATGTGGGTTTATTTTATATCCTGCAACTTTGCTGAAGTTGCTAACTATTTCAACCAGTTTTTTTTTAGTTGATTCTCTAGATACAACATCAAATAACATCTAAGTATAACAGTATATCATCTGCAGGGATAGTTTTTGTTTCCTCATTTTCCTATTTTAATTCTTTTGATTTCTTTTTCTTCTCTTATTGCTATAGCTCACATTTCCAATACAATATTGAATAATAGTGGTGAAAATGGGCATCCTTGTTCTCACCTGAACTTACTGGGAAGGCTTCCAGCTGATTCCCATTACAGATAATGCTTGCTGATGGTTTTAGATAAATATTACTTCTCATTTAAAGGAAAGCTTCATTTATTCCTATGCTCTCTAGTTTATTTTTTAAATAGGAATGGGTGTTGTATTTTGTTAAAGGCTTTTTCTGCATCCGTTAATGTTAAATCATACGATTTTTGTTGATTTTCTTATTGATATGATAAATTATGCGGATAGTTTTCCAACATTATTAATGCTCACAATTTCTATTTTGGAAAAGTATGATACCAGCATAACACTGCATATTGAAAATGCTATTTGCCCCAGAATTGCATCAATTTTCAAGGGCTAAGCAACTAAAAAATTTCAAAATGTCACCTATATTAAATAATTGTGCCCTGTACAAAACATTTTACAAAAGTCAGTCACATGTACTATCAACAGCACTGAACCCATAATTTCCTTAAGGTAAGTTTCTAAGACATAAACTGCTTACAAATAGCAGAAAACTGCATATCTCAATAGAGGAAATGTATATATGTGTGTGAACACATATGTGTGTCACACACACATATGTGTATACTATATGCATATGTATTTATATATGTGTGTATATATGTGTGTGTGTGTGTGTGTCTGTGTATATATATTACATATATTAAAAATAAATATCTTTTATGGGTGTGTATTTTTATTTAATCACCAATATGAAAATCTAATAACTCTCCAAGGGAAGATATTTTCTCATAAAAATAATTCCCTTTTGATTGATAACAGTCAATAACCCACTTCCTAGAGATTTCCAAAGTCCCATTTAACTAACATTAGCCCGGCTAAGATTGGAATACTTCTAGAGAAAAAAAGCTAATTTCAAAATATTTGCTATTTCATTTCCTAGCACGAAGAATTATTGTACTTACTCGCTAATCAATTGATATTGTACTATATTAATCACACTCTTACATCTAAATCAATCACAATCTTACATATTTTAAATAAGCTTTTGAAAGAGTTAACTCTGTCACCAAGGTCTCACAGTTCAATACATTATCACCACAATATTCCTGTGTTTAAGTAAAGTACTCACTTTCTCTAAACAACATCTCTTTGGCTTGTTTTCTTCAGTATTACAGTCCATGGTCTACACTAGTGTTTATGCCATCTTTGGTTAATCCTGACAGACATATTTAAAGCAGGCTGCCAAGATAAACTAGCATGCAATTCTAAAGCCAAATTTAACTCTTAAATAATGCAAACACTGTTTTTCAACCCACCAATGATCCAGTATCTCCATGAAGATTTTTACATGGGGGCACAGCATTAGCCTAGGTTGAAGCAGTAATTAGATAGTTGGAGAGGTAAATCATTTATCATTCTGTTGTTGTTTTTTAAAGGCAATTGGGGTTAAGTAACTTGCCCACAGTCACACAGCTAGTAAGTGTCAAGTGTTTGGTCTGAGGCTGGATTTGAACTCAGGTCCTCTTGACTTTAGAACTGGTGCTCTATCCACTGCACCACCTAGCTGCCCCCATTTATCATTCTGGATCCCAGAAATATGAATTAATGAGAGCAGAACAGACCCTGGTATATCTGGAAATGAGATCAATCTATTCAGGCAACAGCGGACTTTTAAGTTATGCTTAATCAATGAAAATCTCATCCTTAAAAGGTTAGAAGTCATTAATTCTTGAATCATAGTATGAAGGGAAGAGAAGCATGGAGGAAAATAAGCAGAAGAATCTGACAATACAATGCTAACACATATTTTTCCTTTGCTTTTAGACTGCAATTCACCACTAACAGGTATTCTGCAGATACTCTTAATTAAATAGCAGATATAGGTTTGTTTGTTTGTTTTTTTACAAGAAGGGAGAAAATTGCATATTAGGAGTCTGGACACATTAATTACTTAATACTTCCATGGCTTGAAACACTGGGCTATGTTTGACCCAAGATGTTTTCAAAAATTAAATATCCTTTCAGTCCACCATCATAAATAGGAGTAGCTATGCTACATTTTTAAATGTCTGTTATATTTTATATATATGCAAGCATATGAGCACACATGTACATATGCATATATATAAATAAACATACATTCATGAGCATCATGTTACTGCCTTGGAACTCATCTATATTCTCTACATTTCACATTTAAACCATCATCTCCTTCTCACAGTTTCTTTTTAAGCCAAGATATAAGTACAATAGTAAATCACCTAGAATGAGCCCCTCCCTGACCCCATCTGTAGAATTGGAACACTTCCCTATCTGAGGTCATTCAAGTCATCATGACTTTTCACAGCTGTGCAGATAACCACCAGGCATGCATTTGTTTTAGCTATTGTTTAAGTTAAGCTATAATTGCATTGTTACTATTCACAATTAGAATGCTCCATAAGAAGCTGTGTGCTTTATTTCCAAAAATAAAACACAGAGTGCATGTCTTTGATTTGCTTGCTTTGTAGGCAATTCTCAAGTAAAATTTTGTCACACATTACCAATATTCTGAACTGGCATGGACTATTACTGTAAAATTTATTGCTACAGTCACACATTTAAAACAGATATTTTGTTACAGTTTTTGCCATAGCCCAAGCCCTCAAAAAACCCTCAAGTATTTCTGAGGAGGTCACAAGTCAGTGTACCTTAGGTACTTAACAGAAGAATGATGGCTGGCTATTGACATGGAACTACTTTTGAATTCTAATAAATAAAATTATTTGTATCACTGTGAGTTATGGGAAACCCTTATGCTTCCTCATTTCAATACTTAACTGGCACGTTAATTAACAGTGAAGGAGACCTTCCGAAAAACAATTTTAAAAATTATTGTTTCATCTAATTCATCTAAGTCTAAATCAATCTCAAAGCAAATGATTATAGAATTTTTAAAACATGAATTTAACAGTAAGATCAGAAAAATTATTTTGAATATACATAAGACTCTACAACAAATTATTTTGCACACAAAGTAGTACATAAAAGAAAACCAAAGTTTTTAGAAAGATCCTAACAACAATGAGGTTTGTGCTTCTAATAATTCCTAAGAAGCCAATAAGTATATATTCCCACTGAGACACTAGTCAGCTCTTAAGAAGATGAAATCAAGTCTTCTGTGTTTTTAAGCAGTACAGTAGTTCCAAGTCTGCTACAACCATATTGAAATGCCTTCTATAGGCACTAAATAAAAGAATGCATCATACTCCAGAACAACAAAGTTCTAACCTAGCCTGAGATTTTTACCACATAACAAAGGAAAGATGATGATGATGATGAGTTCATGGTATTTTGGTTCACATCCAATTAGGCCTTCAAGGCTTTTCTGAGGTCACCAAAAAAGTTTACCAGAGTGCTAGCCATGGCTGTATCTACTGCAGACTGAGGAAGCATCCCTCGAAGATCTGTCTGAATATAGCCTGTCAAAAGACTTCTATCAAGACTGTCTTTAAGTGGGACACAAAACCAACCACAAGGATGATTATATCCACGGACAAAATCTGGTCTCATTTCTTCATAGTGGACACTTACACCTACAAAACAATTTAAAATAACATTATTAAGAACAATAATTTGCCTCTATTTACCATAAAGGATATGAGGATTTCCTAAGTTTTGTTCCCATTTTTCATACTGGGAAAATTAATTGCTAATAGTTTTAGTGGTTTACATCAATCAATGAATATTTATTAAGCACCTACTATATTCCAAGCATTGTGCTAAGTACTAGGTTACGAAGAGGCAAAAGACAGTCTCTGTTCTCATTGGAGCTTACAATCTAATGGTGGAGACAGCATTAAAACAAATATATATATCTATATGTGCGTGTGTGTGTATGTATGTATGCATGTATGTATGTATGTATGTATGTATATGTGTGTGTGTGTACATACATATGTCAAGCTATGTACAAAATAAATAGGAAATAACTAACAAAGGGAAGGCACTAGAATTAAGAAGGGTTGGAGAAGGCTTTAATAAAAGATGGCATTTTAGTTGGGACTTAAAGGTCAGTAGTCAGAGCATAAGTGATAAAATGCAAAAGAAATTGCCTGTTAACTCCTGGGCAGATATGACCTTTGAGCCAATCCTTGACTGCCCATGGAAGCCAGATGCAGATCAAGTTACTTCTGGTTACTCCTAAAAGCCAAAACCTCTGTTGGCTAAGATACTTAAGATGATGCTTATCTGCAAACACCAACTTTTGTAAATATAGTAGCTATTTATCTGCAGAAGAAACTCTCTAGGGAGCAGAGAATTTCACTTGGGACGGTTTCCTAAGATTAAAAGGAAAACTAACTGCTTAGAACCACAAAAAAGAATGAGACAGCTACAGATACTATCACAAATTTTCTTATTATGACCCAAAACCCAGTAGTTTTCGAACAGTGAAGTAAAGGGAACCCTTCTTTCTTTAAGAGAGTTACATAATCCAAATCTGCCCAAAAAAGCCACCTTATGACAGTGACTGCAGTTCAACGGCCACTCACATTATCTTATTTGCTAAAGTTTAATACCAATTATGTCAGTAATTGAAACAGATAAAAATATAGAGAGCACAGAAAAGAATATTCATTTAATAAAGAACTAAATTTTAATCCAAAGCAACATAAAAGCAATATAGGTCTAAGAATTTTACCACATGACAAAAGCCCTTCTTCATACTGTGTTGTATAGGAGAAATCAACAAACTCTCTTGGTGCAATGA
This sequence comes from Phascolarctos cinereus, assembly GCF_003287225.1. Classification (NCBI taxonomy): domain Eukaryota; kingdom Metazoa; phylum Chordata; class Mammalia; order Diprotodontia; family Phascolarctidae; genus Phascolarctos; species Phascolarctos cinereus. The sequence goes on along the minus strand of NW_027555847.1, from coordinate 284,820,758 downwards.
GGTTCCATAGCTGCCCAGCAGTCGTGTAACGCATCACACAGCAATTCTACAAGATAAAGGAAAGAGAAACTAAAATGACTGGCTGTCATAGGAAGAACATGCACAGATTAAAGTTCACAAATCAATCTTTCAGAAAAATAATACACAGGCAACATTTCCCATGCATAGCTAACAAATTTCTTCTCACTAAGATTGTTAAATTTATTGGCATACAGCTGGGCAAAATAGCTCCTAATTATTGTTTTGATTTCCTCTTCACTGGTGGTGAATTTACCCTTTTCATTTTTTGATGCTGGTAATTTGGCTCTCTCCTTTCTTTTTTTAATCAAATTAACTAAAGGTTTATCTATTTTATTGTTTTCTTCTTCATAAAGCCTGCTCTTAGTTTTATTTATTAGTCCAATAGTTTTCTTAATTTCAATTTTATTAATCTGTCCTTTGGTTTTCAAAATTTCTAATTTGGTATTTAACTGGGGACTTTAAATTTGTTCTTTTTCTAGCTTTTTTAGTTGTATGCCCAATTCACTGATCTCTTCTTTCTCTATTTTATTCATGTAAGCATTTAAAGATATAAAACTTCCCCTAAGAACTCCTTTCGCTGCATCCCATAAGTTTTGATATGTTGTCTCATTATTGTCATTCTCTTGGATGAAGTTATTGATTGTCTCTATGATTTGTTGTTGTCTGACCCACTCATTCTTTAAGATTAGATTGTTTAGTTTTCCAATTAATTTTAATCTATTTTTCTATGGTCCTTTGTTACATGTAATTTTTATTGTATCATGATATGAAAAGGATGCATTTAATGTTTCTACCTTTCTGCATTGGATTGTGAGGTTTTTATGCCCTAATATGTGGTCAATTTTTGTGTAGGTGCCATGTACTGCCATGAAAATGATATATTCCTTTCTATCCCCATTCAATTTTCTCCAGAGGTCAACCATATCTAATTGTTCTAAAATTCTATTCCTCTCCTTAACTTCTTTCTTCTTTATTTTGTGGTTAGATTTACCTAGTTCTGAGAGGGGGAGACTGAAGTCCCCCACTAATATAATGTTGTTGTCTATTTCTTCCTGTAACTCCCTTAACTTCTCCTCTAAGAATATGGATGCTATACCACTTGGTACATGTATATGAGTAATGATATTACTTCATTATCTACAGTACCTTTTAGCAGGATGTAGTTTCCTTCCTTATCCCTTTTAATTAGATCTATTTTTGCTTTTACTTTGTCTGAGATCAGAATTCCTACCCCTGCTTTTTTTACTTCAGCTGAAGCATAATATATTCTGCTCCAGCCTTTTACCTTTACTCTGTGTGTATCCCTCTGCCTCAAATACATTTCTTGTAAACAGCATATTGTAGGATTATGGTTCTTTAACAAAGTTCTTCTCAAAGTGATCCTAACTGATCTGTTCTGTGGTTCTGTTCTCATTATAGCAGCCAATTTGTCTTGTCACTAGCTACACAGTTTCCACAGAAATGAGCTAGAAGCTGATGCTGGAGGCTATTTAGGCTAAAGCCACCTGCTTAAATACTCTGCACTAAAATAGCAAGCATAATAAGGAGTTACAACCTTTGCAAAACTTGATCATCCAGTTCTCTATTGCTTGAGGTGCTTTTTGCTTTTGATTTCAAGGACTAATTGTCAATGGATCATCTACATACATGCATGGACCCTAGATGAAGGCTATATTTTTAGAATGTTCATGTTACAAATGAAGGATAATCTTAAATCTAGAGCTTAAAAGAGCCTTGAAGGCCATTCTCTTCTTCTACCGTTTTTGTTTTGTTTTGGTTTTTTTGATGAAGAAAACTTGGGCCCAGAGAAGAGAGGTAACTTTCCTAAGGTCACATAGGTAGAATTCAGGTCCTATGATTCCTAAGTTCCACTCTCTTCCCACCATAACAGTATTTACAACAAAACAGGTAATGGTGTCCTCAGTCATAAGGGTTGCTACTAGGGCAAGCAAACTCAAAATTCTGATTGGATTTATTTTATTCACAAATTCACTTCAGTGACTTTGGTTTCTTCAGGAGAATACACAGGAGTCTACCATGAGACTTTACCAATGTCACTTATGACTCTTGGAGCACCATACATGCAAACACACTCAATGCCTTCTTAGGGAAATCATTTACCTCTTCAAACTGCTCAACAATATCCATTGAAGTCATTAAGGTGTCCCAATCTAGGCGACGAGGTCCTGGACGTATGTAATCTATAACATTGTTTGTAACATCCTCCATAATACCTTGAGCTTTGTAGCTATAGAAACAGATGTTAAATGTTATTAGAGAAACATTTCTGTCATCTTTCATAAAACAGAATTGACTCTGAATGAATAAAAGGAATTTGAAGGAGAGGTATAAGAACAGGGTACAGATCATGAAAATATCACTTAATTTTATTCTACATGCATCCTTTGTTTCCTTATCTTACCAGCATACAGTTGCCTGAACTATATTACCTCAACACAAATACCATGAAATCTTTTTAAGTCACAAAGTGCATAAAAGCTTACATACTGCTACCATTCTGGGGTTATGCTACATATATGTTGTCATTACACATTCATCCAGTAATATCCTACTGGTACTAAACATACTATTTCCCTTTGTATCTCAAACAAACTCTGGGCCAAAGATATCTCTAATAGCCTCTGTTTGGCAGTCTGTATACAGTTGAAAAAGGATGTAAAACATAATCCCTACAAATTAAGTAATTTTAAATCAACAAATTATCGTTAAGACCCTACTGTGTACAAAGTGTTGTATGTTAGTGTGTGTTTATGTGTGTGTGTGTGTGTGTGTGTGTGTGTGTGTGTGTGTGTGTGTGTAGGGGGGTTCAAGGAAATATAAGACAAAATCCTTTCCCTAAGAAAATTAAATCAAGCTCGGGAAACAAGGGATGTCACAAGGGGATACCAACAAAAGTTAAGTAACAGTAAGTACAAAAACACAAGAGATACAAGGGAATACAAGATTAATCATAAAGGGAAGTAGTAGTAGCAATGAATGCTCTTAATGAGGCAGTACAGTGTAGGAATGTATACTGTATTTGGAATCAAAAGACCTGGTTTTGGGGCAGCTAGGTGGCGCAGAGGATGGAGCACCAGCCCTGGAGTCAGGAGGACCTGAGTTCAAATCTGGCCTCAGACACATAACACTTACTAGCTGTGTGACCCTGGGCAAGTCACTTAACCCCATTGCCTAGACCCCCCCCCAATTTAACTTAGTTCATCACGTGTGTGCGTGTGCATGTTTATGTATATATCTTCCTACATACATATGTATAACCATGTGTGTATATATATTTATACACATGTGTCTATATACACACGTACACATACATATCTGAGAGACACTATGCTGTGAATATGACAAAAAAAAGTTTTTGCCCTTAAGAAGCTTACATTCTACTTGGACACAGATATGTAAACATAAAATCCTTTGAGGAGAATGAAAGCATTAATGACTAAGGGGATCAGTCAAGCAAGTTTTAACAGATAAAATGACTTGAATCCTAAACTAATCCTAACTTAAATCCTGAACTAATCCTAAAAAGAAGGTAAGTATTCTTCTAAGAGGCGGGAAAAAAAAGTGTACTCCAGATAATGGGGACAGCTTGTGAAAATGCACTGAGATAGTCTGAGATAAACAATTACGTTCAGGGAAGAACTTAGTTGGGTAGAGTGAAGTGTGTGAAGAAGAAGAAGAGACAATCCTGAAAAGGCAGGCAGAAGCAAGAGTGGGGAGAACCTTGAACAGCTACCAATGAGGAGCAACAGGTTTTTAAGCAGAGGAGTGACATCCTAAGATTCTGTCACAATCTATTATAATTCTGGCTTTTTCATGAACCAGTTATGACTTTAAATAAATTACTTATTCTTTCTCGGGCTAATTATCTGTCAGATGAGGGGATTTAGCTAAATATTTCTAAGGCTGCTTCGAGTAAACTCACCAAAAGTTTAGCTGAGAACCATAAAAATTCAATGTTGAAAGAAACCTCGAGGCCACCCAGTCCACGCTGAATCTGAATCTCCTCTACAATAGATTGGACAATTTGTCATCCATCCTTTGCTTGAGGACCTCCAGTGAGGGAGAACTCATTATCTCCTCAAAGCAGTGCATTTCACTTTTAGATAACTAATCGTTGCTAAGTTTTTCCTTACAGGAACACCACATTTGGAGAGTGATTGAGGGTATGATTGAAAGAATAGAAAGAATTGCCAATGGAAAAAAATTAAAAATGGAAAAGTTTAAGATAGAACCTTGGCAGACATCTATGTTTGAGAAAAAAAAAAGATGATGAGAAGCCAGCAAAGAAGACATAAGGAAAAGTCAGTAATCAATCATCATGTAGTATTAACAAAATCTATGAATTAAAGGTATCTAAAAAAGGGCAAGTTCACCAGTGGTGTCCAATATTGCAAAGATCATGAAGTAGGCCCCTCTCCAGAGGCAATTTCACTTTCTGAAATAAATGGTCCAAATTTGATCCTTTATGGATGAGCATTAGTGAAATAAAAACTTAACGTTATTCTTCATAGGGAAAAGGAGCAGGGAAAGCAATAAGGAAGGAAGTCGAGGAGTCTTACTGCTTCTCTTTCTTCAGATATGTCATTCATTGTTACAGGAGTTTTCTCAGAGAATGAAGATTAATTTTCCCACTTTATCTCATTACAAAAGCATTTTGCTTTCAACAATTCACTCAATTCTAGCTTTCCCTGACCTTGTCATGGACACTGTCTATCTTATACATCTGGTGATTCCGGTCAATCTTGGACATTGTATTCCAGAGTGTCAGGGTGTATTCTAAGTTCTTTGGGACAGCAGGAGGGACCTTATGTGTGAAAATTCTGTGATAGCTACTTCCTTCAGTAGTGTGAACTAACTGAATTTTTAAAAATAACCTTAAACCACCCTGGGCAAGTCACTTAACCCCATTGCCTATCCTAAAAAAAAAAAAGAAAAGAAAAAGAAAAGAGATTAAAAAATAACCTTAAACCAAAAGGCTAACACTTCTTGGCAGTGACCATCTACATATGTGAAGCTTTAAATAGGATTAAGAACCAACTTTAGAAGATAACTTACAGATATCCATTGAATTCATCTGATGGCTTCCGCCAAACTGTTACATCTTTCTGAAAAAATCAAAACAGGACATTGTAATACTGTAAACATCACTTAAGCTACTGAAATCAGTCACTAAATATTTTCTATCTCCTCATAGCCCTATCTGCTTTAAAATATAAACTCCCAATGAGAAATGTAAAAAAAGTTTGCATTATGCTTTATTAAATGAGTTGAATTTGAAATTGTTCCATCCCCAATTAAAGTTCTTCAAATATTACCTAAATTATAGCATCCCAATAAATACCCTACCATTATGAGGTACCAGGAGATGTGAAGTATAATGGCACCATTATTATGCTTAATATTATGATTTATACAAGTTAATACAAAAATCACTTATTCTACACTGACATGTTCATCTGATACAATAATGTCTAAATTTCATTATACATTTTTAATTGTATTATATTTACCCATTTAAACTATATTATTCTTAAACTATATATCATTTCAAATAAGTTTCCTTTTTTAAAAAATAATTTTCTTGATATAGTCTTGTTTTTACATTGCCTTGATTTTTGCTAGTGTATTTTCCTTATCCTTCATCCCATGCTCTATAACAAAGCCTTTTTTTTCCCAAAGAGGAAGAATAAAAAAATCAGCAAAGCCAATCAATACATTTTTTAAAAAAATGGAAATACATGCAATGTTCCACACCTGTGAATCTCCTACCGACAAAGTACTGGGAAGTGTCTTTTCATATCTCTTTTTTTGGGGTCATGGTTGGTCTGTAATTTTGCAACATTTAACTTTCGGGATTTTTTTGTGGTTGTTGGTTCTTTCCATTCAAATTCTTGTAGTTTTTGTGTATATTGTTTTCTTGGCTCTACTTAGTCCACATCAGATAGTGCAAATGTTTCCATGTTTCTCTGTATTCATTAGATAGTTGTTACTATTGTGTAATGTATACACAATCTATTCCACCAATCCACCACTGTTTCTTAGCCAGTACCAAACTGTCTTGGTGATTACCACTTTGTAACATGGTTTGAAATCTGGTAATACTTGGCTACCTTCCCTTACATTTTTTAAAAATTTATTCCTCTGATATTCTTGAAGGCCTTTTGTTCTTCCAAATTAAACTTTTTTTCTAGATCTGTAAAATTATTTTTTGGTAGTTTGGTATGGCACTAAACAAGCAAATTAATTTAGGAAGAATTATCATTTTTATTATATTGGTTCAGACTACCCATGAGCAATTAATTTTTCTCTCATTGTTTAGATCTGTACTTACCTGTGTGAAAAGCGTTTTGTAATTATGTCCGTATGGATGTGTCTTGGCTAGTAGACTGCTAAGTATTTTATAATGTCAACTGTTATTTTAAATGGAATTTCTCTTTCTGTCTTTTCCTGCTGGGTCTTTTTGGTAATATCTAGAAATGCTGATAATTTATGTGGGTTTGTTTTATATCCTGCAACTTTGCTAAAGTTAATTGTTTCAGCTAGTTTTTTAGTTGATTCTCTAGGGTTTCCTAGGTACATTATCATATTATCTGAAAAGAGTGCTTGTTTTGTTTCCTTGTTGTCTATTCTTATTCTTTCAATAATTTTTTTTTGTCTTATAGCTGGCATTTTTAGTACAATATTGTTGCCATAAATATGGTGATAATGAATAGTCTTGCTTCACTCTTGATATTATTGGAAAGGTTTCTAGTTTATTTTCATTGCAGAGAAATGATTGTTCTTGGTTTTAGATAGGTACTACTCATCATTTTAAGAAAAGCAACATTTATTCCCATGTTTTCTAGTGTTTTTAATAGGAATGGGTGTTGTATTTTGCCAAAAAAGCTTTCTCCTGCCATCTATGATATAGTCACATGTTTTTTGTTGCTAATTGTTATTGATATGGTCAATTATGTTTATTTTTTTTCTAATACAGAACTAACCCTGCATTCACGGTATAAAGCAAGCTTGGTCATAGTATATGAGCTTTATGATATATCACTGTAGCCTCCTTACTACTACTTTATTTAAAATTTTTGCATCAATATCATTAAAAATATTAGTCTATGGTTCTCTTTCTCTGTTTTTGCTCTCCATTTTAGGTATCAAAACCACATTTGTGCATTAAAAGGAATTTGGTGGGACTCTTTTACCTATTTTTTCAAAGAGTTTATATAGAATTAGAATTAATTGTTCTTTAAATGTTTGGTAGAATTCATTTGTAAATCCATAAGGTCCTTACGATTTTTTCATAGGGAGCTCATTTATGGCTTGTTCAAATTATTTTTCTAAGATAGGATTATTTAAGTATCTATTTTATCTTCTGTTGATCTGGGCAACTTAGATCTTCATAAATATTCATCCATTTCTTTAGATTATCATTTTTATTGGCATATAATTGAGCAAAATAGCTCCTAATAATTGCTTTATTTTCATTGGTGATACATTCACCCTTTTATTTTTGATACTGGTAATTTGGTTTTCTTTTTTTAAACAAATTAACCAATGGTTTATTATTTACTGGCCATCCACCCCACCCCACCCCACCCCACCACACAAAACCAGCTCTAGTTTTATTTATTCTATTTAAAAAATGTTTTTCAATTTTCTTAATCTCTCTTAAATTTCAGGGTTTCTATTTTGGTGTTTAATTGAGGGTTTTTAATTTGTTCTTTTTCTAGTGTTTTTTTTTAACTGTATGTCCAATTCATTCATCTGCTTTCTCTCTTTTATTGATGTGTTTAGAGATATAAATATTTCACTAAGTATGCTTTGGCTGCATCCTATAAATTTTGGTGTATTGTCTCATTATTGTCATTCTCTTGAATGAAATTATTTATTGTTTCCATGATTTGTTCTTTGAACTACTCATTTTTCTGACTACTTCCTCCTTTAATCCACTCTCCCTCTTATCCCTTCTCCTTCTCTCTAATCCCCTTATGTTCCTCCTTCCCTGTCTTGTAAGACAGATTTCTATACCACACAGTGTATGTGTGTATATAAATGTGTATATTACAAATATTTGTGTGCACATATATATGAATATATATATATATATATATATATATATATATATATATATATCTTCCCTCTTTGAACCCATTCAGATGAGAATAAAGTTCAGTATTACCTTCCCATTTTCTTCTCCATTCTAAAAACTCTTTCTTGCATGCCTCTTTATGTGAGATAATTTTCCCCATTCTTCCTCTCTTCCCCTTCTTCAATGCATCCCTCTTTTTCACCCCTCCATTTTTTTTAGATCATCTCAACATACTCGATTCATAACCATACCCTCTTTCTATGTAGACTCCATCTAACTGCCCTAATAATGATAAAGTTTTTAGGAGCATATGTACCATCTTCATATATAGGAATGTAAACAGTTTAATCTCTGATGATGTTTTATCATATGATTTCTCTGTCAGGTTTACCTTTTAATGCTTCTCTTGAGTCTTGCATTTAAATGTCAAATTTTCTATTTATCTCTGGTTTTTTCTTGTTTTATTTTTTTTAAATGTGGCAGTGGGGTTAAGTGTCTTGCCCAGGGTCACACAACTCGTGAGTGTTATGTGTCTGAGGTCAGATTTGAACTCAGGTCCTCCTGACTCCAAGGCCGGAGCTCTATCTACTGCACCATCTAGCTGCCCCTATCTCTGCTCTTTTCATCAGGAATGCTTAAAAATCTATATCATTAAAGATTCACTTCTTCCCCTGAAGGATGAGGGTAGATTATACTTGGTTGCAATTCTAGTTCCTTTGCCTTTCAGAAAATCTTATTCCAAGCCCTCTGCTCCTTTATTACCATAGCTGCTAAATCTTTTGTGACTTGACTATGACTCTAAAGTATCTTCTATGGCTGCTTTTGATATTTTCTCCTGAGAGAAAGTATGTTGACCAGGGAGCTTGGGAATTTGACTACAATATTCCCGGAAATTTTCATTTTGGGATCCCTTTCATGAGATAACCAGTGAATTTTTTAATTTCTATCTTACCTCTGGTTCTAAGATATTAGGGCAGTTTTCCTTTATAATTTCTTGAAATATGATGTTTAGGCTCATCATATATATCATAATTTTCAGGTGCTCCAACAATTCTTAAATTATCTCTCCTTAATCTATTTTCCAGGTCAATTGTTTTTCTGATGAAGTATTTCACATTTTCTTCTGTTTTTCTTCATTCTTGTGACTTTAATTATTTCTTGATATCTAATAGGGTCATGAACTTCCACTTGCCCAATTCTAATTTTTAAGGAATTATTTTCTTCAGTGAGCTTTTGTGTTTCTTTTTCCATTTTGCTAATTCTGCTTCATAAGGAATTATTTTCATCTGTGAAGTTGGCCAGTTCTACTTTTTAAGGAGTTCTTTTCTTCAATGAGGTTCTGTATTTCTTTTACCAAACTATTAATTCTCTTTTCATAGTTTTCTTTCATTATTCTCATTTCTTTTCTTTTGCAAAATTATTTTTTGCTCTTAAAAAAAATCTTTCTTTTGCTCTTCCAGGAATTCTTGCTCAGCTTACATCAAATCTGCACTTTGCTTTGAAACTTCGCTTGTAGATGTTTTCAGATTGTTGTCTTCCAAGCTTCTGTCTTGAAATTCCTTATCACCATAATAGCTTTTTATGGTCAAGTTCTTTTTTTGTTGTTGTTTGCTCATTTTTCCAGCCTATTTTTTTGACTGTAAACTTTATGTTAGAGTTAAGCCTGGGGTTCAGGCTTTTTCACCATGCTGTTTTTGGGGGAAGAGAGGGAGTAGAAGTCTGTTAAGTTTTCAGTGTTTTCAAGGTGGTGATCTGAAGAGAGGTGTGGTCACTACTCTCCTCATCTGTGCTCCTCTTTACCCAGGTGGGGCCCTATTTCCTTGCAACTGCAAGTGCCAGTACTCCTCTCTATCCTAGAACTGCAACCAGGGCCCCTGCTCTCTCGTGACCCTCTCCACCATGGAATTATGACCCAAAATTGGATAATGGGACACGGAGCTGCCGAACAATGTACCATAGTCACTCAGTGCTAACAGAGGGTTCCCCTATAATCTCTGACCAGTTGTCCAATTCCCTTACTGTCTCTGGTGAGAGCTCTTAAAAACTGCTGCTATTGCTGTTCCTGACACTGCAGCTGTTTCCAATGCCCACCATTAGTGTTGCCAATCAGCTCCACTCTGGGCCACCCCCTACCTCAGTGTCACAGATCTTTCCCTCTGACCTCCTAAATTGTCTTGGACTGGAAAATGGTCTTATCTTGACCTTTTGTTGGCTATGTCACTCCAGAATTTGAATTTAATGCATTATTTTAAAGTTGTTTGGAGCGGAATACTGGGAGATTTGGGCTGGAATACTTCCTCTACTTCACCATCTTGTCTTCATCTCCTATATCTTCCTCAAAATTTAACTTCTTTATCTCAAGATGATAACCATTATGATACAAATATTAAGAATTCAATAAGACTATTCCTCAGTTCAACACCTAGTTAACAAATGAGAATATTAACCAATATAAGATTAATAGTTATAGCCCTCCCTCTCATACAGAAATTAAACCACCAGGAATACACTTTTCTCAGATTAGTTTTACACCCATTCATTGTCTCTGGTGCATAATTTCCACGTTGGTAATGATTCTCACAGTAAAATAAAAAGCCCAATATACAATTAGCTTCTAAGGTAGATATTATCTTTCAAAAAAAGAAAAAGAAAAAAGATTGAAGGCAGTGGCTTCAAGAGAATAACTGTTCAATTTGCATTTGCTGAATGTCAATCACAAAAGCAAAACGTACTCAAGTCTCAGTTATGGTTTATCGCTTCTTCCCTTAGACCTCATCCTACGACATACACATACACAATCTAGTGTATAAATCAAAAGCAAGAAATTAAATGAGTTTGATAGCACCTGTTGGAAAAACTGTTCATTATTATGGCTGATCTTCTGAAGTTCCCTGAAAGAGAATATTTATGGGGAAAAAGACCAAAACTTTATATCACAAATTAAATCATGAGGCAGCAATCATCCTTCAGCATAGCAAAAGAGTTCTAAAATGTTAATGCAGTGAGCATTATTTTGTGAAAAGCTGGGCCTGATGATCAATAATCTAACCTGCAAGAACCACAATATATGAATGGTCACACTTTACAATACGGTATGTACCAAAAGTCTGGGTGTAGTTTTAAACTTCAGTAGCTTAAAATTAAGCTTTTAAGGGCAGCTAGTTGGCACAGTGGATAGAGCTCTGGCCTTAGAGTCAGGACTTGATACTTACTAGCTGTGTGACCCTGGGCAAGTCACTTACCCCTGACTGCCTCAGCCAAAAGAAAATTAAGTTTTTGGACACTAAGACTTCTGGGGCACCATGAATTTCCATTGAAGAGGGAATTATAATATCATTATAGGTAGCAAATATAAAAAAATTACCGTTTTCTTAGCAACTCTCCACTTATCATCTTCAACTCTGTGGTACTGGCACAGTGTGTTTTCAATTTTACTTGCAAGGAAAGTAGCATCAGTCAAGGCTTCCATTTCTTTTTCCTGTTTTAAAAACCAAGCTTTTATTTTCAGTTATGAAATTTAGGTATTTATCAACACATCACAGTAATTACTGAAACATTTTAGCAGGGATTAAAAGTAATTACAGAAAGAAAGGTTAAATTATAATTTTGTTTTTCATGTCAAATCAGAATCTATGGAAAAGAACAAGCTGTAGAAGGTCACTTAAAGAAAATGCACCTATAGTTCCATAACTCACACCAAAAAAAAAACCCCTCTATTTACAGACTTATGCCTTGGAACACATTTTTCAAGCAAAGTTCTAGTGTCCATATGACTGAATACAGCTAGAAAGGCCACTCATATTTACAAATATCTTGGGGAGGTGACAATAGAGATGGATAATTGCTTAGCCCCTAATTGAACAGGAAAAGACTGGGCTGGATCATGTCTGGAAAAACAAACATTGTAATTTTAATGATCTAAATGCTCTTATTGTCTTAAAAATCTTTCCCTTTAATGGCAGTTTTCTCCAGGTAGTTAAGCTATAGCTGTGGAGCATGGGCATCAAGACCTCAAAAGAATTACAACTGCAGGTGACCCAGTGAATTTTTGGTTGAGATGATTATCTGAATATAGGCAGGTAGATAAGTCTTCCTCCCCTCCACCCCCACCCCCAACTCTACCAACTCCAAGAAACCAGGAAATTACATTAGGCCAAAGCCAGTAAGAAACCTTAAAAGTAAACTATTCCACTCCAAAACTACATAAGAAGTTATCCAGAAACCCACAGGAAATAGGAAAGAGAGCCACTTGCAAAGCCAGTTGCCAGCACAAGCAAATAAGCCAACAGCCTCCCGACAGGATGAGAGATGAATCAGAGGCATGCGTAGCCTCCAATTCTTTGTGTCAAAGAGACAAGAGAGACAGCAGGAGTGAAAAGTGAAAAGTTTCCTCAAAAAGCCAAAAGAAAGCTGGAAACACACAGTGTAGAACTTGGAAGCCACTAAGAAGCCACCAAGAAACCACCATCAACCAATACAGCCATGACAGCCCAAGGGTGCCAAACCCCATAGAGGGCCCTGAAGACTTAGTTCTTTGGATTTCAAAAATCCGGAGGGTTTAACCGCAAGAAACAAGGTAAACCAGGAAGCCAGGTACCATACATCATGCCAAACAATGCAAACAAGGCCAACAATTTTACCTAAAGACAGTTAATCGGAGCAAACTAAGGCAGAATCTGGTCTGGAATAAAGCCCCTATTCTGGGACTAAGGCCGGAGAGATAAGAAAACTTTAAAAAGATAATGATCAGCTTGAAAAATATTGTAGATTTAGAGACACTCCAAAGTTAAACCTGGAGGTAGACAGAAATGCCATGACAAATATAAGCAGGCTTAAAAGGGGGAAAATGTATTTTTAACACAGACTAGATGAATACATAAATGAGGCAAGAGAAAAAATAAGATAAAAACTCTAGAGGAATGAAACGAAAGGAGATTAAACAGCTTAGAACAAAAACTGATAATCATACCCAAGTAACATAATCCCTGAAAATTAGAACAAACCAAATGGAAATCACTGACTACATGAGACAGCAAAAAACACTGGAACAATATAAAAAAGATTGAACAAATAGTGGAAGATGGAATGGAAAATGTAACTTACCTGATATAAAAAACAATTCACCTGGAAAATAGGGAAAGGAGACATAATTTAAGAATCATTGGAGTCACTGGAAACCATGATTTTAAAAAAAGAAAAACTTGGACATTATATTTCAAGAAATCATAAATGAAAAATGCCTGGATCTATTAAATCAGAGAGCAAAGTGAAGATAGAAAGAATACACCAATCACCTGGAAAAGTCCCAGGAATGTCATATCCAACATCTAGAGCTTGCCTGTCAAAGAAAAAACACACCAAGCATCCTGTAAGAAATTCAAGTATCGAGGAGCTACAGTTAGGATCACACAAAACCTGAAGTACTCTTCTATAAATGAGAGATTGTGCAATGCAATATTCCAAAAGGGAAAAGAAATGGACTTACAACCAAGAACAACCTACCCTGCAAAACTGGGCAAAAAACTCCCTACAGAAGGAAAAATGGGCCTTTAATGTCAAAGAGACCAGAGAAAATCTTTAATGGAAAAGATTTTCAAGCATTCCTGATTAAAAGACTAGAATTGAGTAAGCATTTTAAAATGTAAATACAAGAGTTAGGGGGGAAAAAAACACCTAGAAAGGTAAATATATTCCAGTAATTGGAAGGGGCTATACCATGATGCAGTGCAAACATTTCTGGTTAAATTTTTTTTTTAAATTAGCTAGCATTTATTTTGTCTGTCTCCCTCCCCATGAAAATAAAAATAAAACCAAAACCATAACAAATAAGCAGTCATCAAGCAAAACAAATTCCCATATCAGCCATGCCCAGAAACCTGTCTTATTCTGCGTTAGTCCATAACCTGCCAGGAGGTGAATAGCAATTTTTCACCAGTCATCTGGAATCAATGATTGATCATTACATAGATCAGAGTTCTTAAGTCTTTCAAAACTGTTCTTTTTATACTATCACACAGGTGATGTTATATAGTATGTAGTCTTTTCCTGGTTCTATTTATTTCACTCTGCGTCAGTTCACACAAGTATTTTCATGTTTCTCTGAAATTTTCCTCATTTCTTATAGGACAATAGTATTCCATTATGTTTATATACTATAATTTGTTCAGCCATTCTGCAAATGATAGACATCGCCTTAGTCTCCAATCATCACTACTATAAAAAGAACTTTTATAAATACTTTTATACACTTGGACCTTTTCTTCTTTCTTTGAGCTATCTGGATTGTAAAGCTAGTAATGGTATTTCAGGATCAAAGAATATGTACAGCTTTGTAACATTTTGGACATAGATTCAAATTGTTTTCAAGAAGTGCTGGATCATTTCACAGCTCCACTAACAATGTGTTTCTTTTCTCTCTGCCCTTCCAATATTTGTCCATCTTCCTTTTTGTCAATTTTTCCAATATGGATGTGATATGGAACCAAAGAGTTGCTTTAATTTTCATTTCTCTCATTATTAGTGACTTGGAGCCAATTTTTAATATGGCTATTAATAGCCTGAATTTCTTCCCTTAAGAACTGCCTATTCATAACCTTTGGTCAATCAACTGGGAATTGGCTCTTACAAATTTGAATAATTTCCTTATAGGTTTTGGAAATGACCTTCACCAGAAAAATTCACTGCAAAGATTTTTTCCCAGTTAATTTTCCCTTCTAATCTTAGACTCACTTCATTTGTTTGTGCAACTTTTAAATTTTACGTAAAAAATATTGCCCATTTTATTTTCTGTGATCCTCTCTACCCCTTGTATCGTCATGAACTATTCCTTTATCTATGGATACGAGAAGTAATTTCTTCCTTGTCTGTCTAAATTGCTTATGACATGCTGTTGTATGTCTACAGCATGTATTCATTTGAAGCTTAACTTGATATGTGATGTGAGGTACTGGTCTAACTCTAATTTGTACCAAATTGCAGTCCAGTTTTCCCAGAATCTTTTGTCAAAGAGTCAGCCTTATCCCAGCATCTGGGTTTACTGAACAGTAGGCCACTAGGTTTGTTTGCTTCTTTATGTTGTATACTTAATCTGTTCCATTAATTGACTTTTTTAAAACTAGTGCTAAATTATCTTAATGATTATTGCTTTGTAAAGTTAAAATCTAATACTACTAGATCCTTTTTTTCCCACTTTCTTCATGTACATGAACCTTGAGGCTTGATTTGTTCCTACACATGAACTGTTATTTTTTTGCTAGTTCTACAAAGAATTCATTGATTGGTATGGCAGTATTATCAGTTTTATTACATTGATTTGTTCTACTCATGAAAAATTAGTATATGCCCAATTATTTAGGTTTGTCTTTATTCTAGTGTGTTTTGTAATTGTATTTAGTACAATCAGTAATTAGTATTCAGATACAAAGGAGAAGAGACAAGCGTCCCTTCAGAACCTTAATGTCTTTAAAAACTATTGAGGGAGTGAAATAAGAAAAACAGAGCAGCTGGGGTGGGGGTGGATTTGTTCTTCTCAGGGTTGTATGAGGGAAAAAAAGAGCTAAAAAAGCAATATATGTATACATATATATGTATTATATATGTATATATATATGTATAGATAGATAGATAGATAGATATAATGCTGAAAAGAGGAAGAGGTGAAATTTTCTGTTTTGCATAATCTAAGGGTATGAGATTATTCAACTATGAGGAAGAGGCAAGCATAAACTGAACCTCATTTTGTCTGACCTAAACAAAAAACACACAAACAAACACAAAGGTTTTTGGGGGTGAGGTGGGTAAGGGGAAAGCTGGCTAAAGGAGGGAATAGGGGGCAGCTAGGAGGCACAGTGGATAAAGCACCGGCCCTGAAGTCAGGAGGACCCGAGTTCAAATCCAGCCTCAGACCAAACACTTGACACTTACTAGCTGTGTGTCCCTGGGCAAGTCACTTAACCCCAGCTGCCTAAAAATAAAAAAAAAAATTAAAGGAGAGAATATAACCAGGAAGGGAAAATATTATAAGCAAAATAAACTTTCTGATCTTGAAGGTGGGAAAAGGAAAAAGAAAAAGGGAAAGAACTAGAAACAAAACTGGGTGTCTATCAATAAGAGAATAGTTGAATAAATGTGGCATACAAATGAATGCAATGGAATATCAATGTACTATTAGAAATGATGAAAAACAATTTCAGAAAATATTGGGAAGCATGAATAGATATAGAATGAAGTGAGCAGAACCAAGAGAAACACTAAATTAAACTAACTAGACAAAACACTAAAACGAAAGAAAAACAAGCAAAGTCTGATCTAGGCAATGATCTATGAGGGAAAATGTTACCAATCTCCTGGCAAGAGAAGTGATGGTCTAAAGTGCAGAGACACATTTTTTAAATGGCCACTGTGAGAGTTGTTTTGTTGGACTATGGTTATTTGTTACAAGGGTTTTTTCCTTCTCTTATTAAGTGGGAATGCGGGGAGTTTGCAGAGTAATGTCAAAAAGAGGAGGCGGGGAGATAGGTAAGGAGACAATTAAACATTTTTTAAAATGCACATTACACAACAGAAGGAAGTTCACATAGTTGAAGCTAGATACATACACTGAAGCATAATAAATAAACATATACACGTATATATGTACACATGTGCAAGACTGTACTTGAATCAACTCTTATCAGCACACAAGAGTTGATTATTAAATTTTCAGTGTGAGCATTTATACCCCAGAAACCAGCAAACACTACAAATCAGGGCTTAATTTATTGCTTTGTTGATTGTCTAGACTTAAGAAAGTGATGAAGAGAATTAATAATGCAGACTAAACTTAAAAGTCTGTTTCTCCCCGCTGGAGAAGTCAGATGTGAAATGCTAATTAGCACTTCTCTGTAATATGTATATGTCTATATTATTGACAATGCCCTGTATGAAAGTAATATCAAAGACATCATCAAAGATATATATGTATAAAAGGTAGGCTAAGAGCAAGGTATATCAAATGGATGTTGCAAATGTTACAATTTTGTCATTGTTCAGTTGCTTCAGTCATGTTGGACTCCTTGTGACCCCACTTGGGGTTTTCTTGGCAAAGTTACTGGAGTGGTTTGCCATTTCCTTTTCCAGATCATTTCACAGATGAAGAAACTGAGGGTTAAGTGACTTGTCCAAGGTCATACAGCTTGTAAGTGTCTAGAGCCACATGTGAACGCAAGTCTTCCTGACTCCAGGTATGGTGCTCTATCCACTGTACCACCCAGCTGCCCTAAATGTTACAATGGTTCCCATGACATTAAAAAGAACCAGAAGAGGCCTCTAGCTGTACATTCTTCCCAAAAGATACATGAGAAAATGTAGATAAGAAGACACTGAGGAGTTGACCATCCATCTGGTCACCCAAGTGTCGCTCATGCCATCCTTGACTGCTCATTCATAATTCATATCAGTTTCTAAATCTTGTCTTTTTTTCTCCACAATCTCTCTCAGACATATATCTTTCTCTCTACACAGCCCACCTTAGTTCAGGTCTTCACCACCTCTCCCTTGTACTATTACAACAGCCCTTCAATTCATCTTTCTTCTTCAAGACTTTCACTCCAATCCAACCTCCATGCAGCTGATCCCTTAAAGGGCTTGATCATGTCATTTCCCCTTCAAATTGCATTAGCTCCATTGTTATTTGTTCCTCATTCTTGAAGAGGACCATGACATCAGGGAGGTGATGCCATGACATGCAAGTGAATTGGACTTAAGTGAGGGAGGACTGTGCAAAGTCACCAGCCTCACTTCTCCTCCAGAGTCATCTGGGCCCAGTGGCCAAACAGAGATCAGGACAACTGGAGATGGCCCAGGATGCAGTTTTATTGCCTCTAGTAATGGGTACTAACCACTCTATCATAGAAAGCTCTTCCAATTTAGTCCCTTTCCCATCTTCTCATTCATCTTATACATTACTGCCTACCATAAACTCTACAATTAAGCTGTACTTAACTACAAAACTTTCCATACCCCGTGTACCTTGTATATGGAGTTGTCCTCCACATGCTTGCAATATTCTCTCTTCACCTCCACCTTTCAGAACCTTTGGTTTCCTCAAAAACTTATCTCAAATGTCATTTTCTACAGGAAGCCATTCTCAGTTCTTTTAGCTATGAAAGCCTTCCCCCTTCAAGTTACGTCCATGTATCTTGCATATACCTGTTTACATATATATTGTTGACCTTACTAGAATGTAAGCTTCAGGAAGACATGGTGGTTTTTGTCTTTTCTCTGTATCCCCCAGCACAGTATCTGATACACCTAAGTATTTGGTTGATTCTGCAATCCCCAAATGGAGGGAATATCTGCATAGGTGAAAGTACAGTTCCATTTGAGTACTCAAGCAGAAAAAAGTTATACTTAAGGTTATTTAAAAGTTAATTTTTGAATCAAAGCCTGAGAGCTGGAAGAGACCAGAAGGTCTTATCAGTCAATCCCATTCTTTCTAAAGTTAAGAAAAGAAAACAAGATAAATAATACATAAACACATATACAAGAATTAGATCTAGAGATGAAATGTTTCATAAAATTTGCAAATTTTTCAACATAAACTACAATTTACTGGTAATTTTAGGGCCTTCTTCCTACTTCAAAGTACTGATAAATATGAAGTTTGATCCTTACGCTTAGGAGACAATTTCTAAAATTTCTTTTTCTACAAGCCAAGCAATAAAATCAAAAGCTCAAGTGATCACAAGCAGGCAATCTTGCCCAAACCAAATAAATAATGAGTTATCTAAAAAGACAATCAGCTGGAATTTCAAGGCAAAGAAGAAACAAAATATGGTGAAAAAAAGAAATAAGGTCTCACGAATTTGATGAATTCACAATAAACACCTCTGTGAAAAGAAAAACTAAAACAAAGAATATACCTGGATCCTGAAATGCTGAAAAAAATTTTTTTTACTATAATGAAACACACCAAACACTCCCTAAAAGTAAAATGTCTTTCTTGTTGCTTATTTATTGATTCCTTTAAATAAAGCCATCTCAGGGCTGACGGACAAAAATTTTACTTGGTCTTACATGTGTACACATGCACACATGTACACATGTAACACACAACATACATATAAATTGTATATACACGAAATTCCCAGGAAAAATATCCAGACTCTAATGTAAGGATTAATGTAAGGATCAAAAGAGGTAATATATATGAAAGCAACTTTCTAAGAGCTCTCCAACTCTATATATGTAAAGTTATTAACATTATTATTTATGTTATTGTTCTCACATACTTTTCAACAGTATACATTATGTTCATCCTAAAGCACCAGAGATCTAGAGCAGGAATCCAGTTCATTGAGTCCACTCCCTCATTTAAGAGAACAATATAACTAAGAGCCAAGTAGGTTAAGTGGATTGCCCAAGACGATTCTTTTGTTGTTCCTTCATTAACATAACTATTTCTGGTCACATCAGTCATTTTCCTGTCTAGTGCTTTGTAAACAGCCTTTCTTTAAATTAAATCCCCATTGCATACACTTAATACCTGGTTGATTTTCAATTGCTAATAGTTAAATGTCTCAGGATATGTTACAGCTAAGTTGCTAAACTGCTTCCATAGTGAGAATTCCTATATCAGAAGTTTCCCATACTGACCTCTCTGAAAACAGGTCTGAAGAACTAAAGAGGGGGAAGAGGAAGGAAAGACGGGGGGGGGGGGGGGGGGGGGGGGGGGGGGGGGGCGCAAAAAGACTGGGAAAACGGAAAGTGGGAGGTGGGGAAGAAGGTGAGGAAGGAGGTTTCATTCATTATTTAAAAGATCTTTATGAATCTTTTTTTTTAAAGAATCCTTTTGTATATAATATCTGTTTCAGAAGTTTTGACCTTCTTTACCTTTTCTTAAATTTAAAAAAAAATTCATCAGCACATTCTACTCTAAAAACTTAAGAATTTGAGATAGATAATTTGACTATTTGTACATCTGTATGATTGCTTTGCAATTTGTATAACATGTTCTTATCCCATTCAACCTCTAATGGGGGGGGCAGATATTTCCCATTTCACATCAAAGGAAACTGAAATACCAGGAGGTAAACTTTCTTGGGGCACCAAGACTGTGGTGTGGCCACAAGCTAGAACCTCTGCTGGGAGGTGCTGCAGAAGTCCTTGTACCAGTCTGCTTATACCAGTGTTATTTTCTACTAGAAAAAATGCATTTTTGGAGGCATCAATATACCCAAGCACTCTTTTTTGAGATTACAAGTATTTTTATTTCTATCTAGAGGTATAATGGCATCAAGAGCAACTGATTTTTTTAAACAAGGGCAAAATATAGGTTCAAAACAAAAACATTTTAAAAGCTATTACTTTTAAAATAGGAACTTCTATAATCAACAATAAGAGTAAGCATTTAAAAATTATTTTTTATTACATTCATTTTCTTATTTTCTGTGAACCTTCTAGTCACATCAGCCAGCACACTTTAGGAAACAAGTTCTGCAGTTATATTGCACATTGCCAATTACAACTGGTGAATTGGTAATAACAACAGCAATATAGAAACTGCCCACATTTGTAAAGGTTTTAAGGTTTACAAAATGCTTTTTACATGCATTATCTCACTTGGTCCTCAAAATAACTGTGTGATAATCTGTACCATGTATTAGTTATCTTCTTGCAGAAGAGAAAGCTGAGACTCTAAGAGGTTTAGTGACTTCAAATGCTATTTCTTGATACCGCTCTCCAACAGTGAATCAAGTAAAGCCAATGTTTAGAGGAAGTCTTAAAACTTTTCCTATAATGAAAGAAACTCATTAAGCATTCAGACTGCAACTTAATTTCCAAGTATTTCTTTCAAGGTCTTCTAATTGATAGCAATCGAGGCATATAAAACATGGAGACTATGGTAGTTAAAACTGTTTGGCTCTGTCATGGAGGAAATAGAGGAATCCTAATCAAAGAAGGGTTCCCTAAAAGTTGAGAGATCCTCCAGATATTGCCGTTTGCAGATAATATTGTATTAATTGCATTATGTCCTGGAACACTACGGAGCCTCTTAGATGAGGAGAGCAAGGGAGCCAAGTATTTATTAATAACCTACCACGTGTCAGACACTGTGACAGCACTTCACAGATATTATCTCCTTTGAGACCGATAATGGTTCAAGAATTCAGACAAGTTATTCACGCGGGAGAAAAAATAAAACAAGTGAATGGAAATGCCTATAGTCCAGACTATGATATGTAAACAGTCCACAGAGACAAGCCTACATATATTTTCCGTAGATGTTGTGGACAACGAGCTGGGCTCCTGAGCAGCGAAGGAAAAGGGGCTGCATTGTCTTTACCTTTTAAAATCAATCATCAAAGTTAAAAAGTAAGGCTGACAAAATATGAACTAAAAAAGAAGGTTAAAATTCAAGCCTGTAAACTACTCCGTGGGCTTTTAGTCCAAGCCATACCTATGTAGGCAATTCCTTTAAAATTCTGCTAGAATCCTGACCACAAACTGTACTAATAGGTTGAAGCCAGGGTGGACTGTCTGAGCAACAGCTTGGAGTCTGCGCTTTTTCAGCGATGTTTTGTGGTTCAGTTTAGTAACGATAGTCCAACATGATCCTTCCTAGGGATGCCAGCCATAGTGCCCTTTGAGGGCCGCCCCAAATGCCCAGCTACAGAAGTCAAGCGACACCCCTGGGGATTTCAGCTAGCTCCCCACCGCCCGGGAGCCCAACGAACCCGTCCACAGAACCGCTACGTATGTTGGCACAGACGCTGTGCAGACACACCTCGGGGACGAGGTGAGCCACCGATGCCGCTGCTTTCCCCACTTTCCCAAAATTTCAATTCTGGACCCTCTGAGTCCCGGATGATTTTGGCCAATGCTGCCCTCTCCTCCAGAGGGTCCTTCGACAACCCACCAAGGCACAGTCTCCCGCGGGGAAAAGAAGACCGGGGAGCCCGGAGCCCGAGTTGGTCCCTCCGCAGCCGGGCAGATCCTAAGCCTTTGACTATCCCATGCTTACCCTGGGAGGCAAAAGGCCCGGCCAGGACCCCTTGTGCGCCAGTACTGCCGGGAGACCCCAGCTCTCACACGGCCGGAGATGGCTCTGAGCGCAGCAGCCAATTGCATGGACCAAGCCGCTCCAGTAAAGGCGGCGCTGCCCTTCACGCTTCCACGCATCTGGGGCCGGGGGTTGGCCTTGCTGGTGATGGGACGAGCGGGAGGAGGTGCTGGAAACGCCCCATCCTTGCTCTCATTGGCTGGTGTAGAAGAATGAGATACGGTGATTGGCCCGCAAGAGATAGAATGATGCCGCGTCGACTGAAATTGGTGGAGAAACTGGCATAGTTTCTCATTTGTGAAGAACGTGTTGCTTATCTTTCTAGTAGGATGCGATTGGGCACTCCTGCTCTATCTTCATGTCCGTTACTGCTTTCAAATCGAGGCCGACAGCAAAAGCCTTTCCCCCTCCCCGTACTCCCTCTCCAGAAGAAATTACACTGGACACACTTTAAAGTTTAACTTGCGTCATTAACATTTTCCTCCACCATTTTGTCTAGACAATCAATAAATCATTCCCTGATTTGCAGCATTTCCAACTTTCTAGGTGTTCATGCTCACTCTGAAAACGTAATAATCCGTCCTGCTCAAGCTGGCTCCAGCAGAACTGCGGATGGAGGATTGGTGCCCTGTCTTAGACTACAGAGCTTGTATTTTTTTCTTGTCACTAAATAAGTGGCTTCCTATTCGTTGCCTCCAGGAACAAATACAAGTATTCTAATGAAAAATGCAATATTAATACCTCTTAGATGAGAGGTGTCAAACTCCCACCTGCAGTGTAAAACTCCTAAGTGTAGCCAAATCATATCAAAAGGTAATTGGGAAATGCTTAACAAAATAAATTAAATTGCAATATGACATAAATGATGTTAATTTGTGGTTTTCTAAATCAATATTTATCCTCACGGCTCTGTTTCTATTTGAAGTTGACACCACTGTCTTAGAATACTGGAAATTCACCCCTAACTACAGCTCAGCATATTTTCTCAGAATTCTGAAAAATGAGATTGAATAGTTTCCTTGGTCTATGATAAAATACCTCTACTTCACATCTGTATACAATTTTTTTTTGTTTCTATTATTTCAGTTTATTACCTCAAATATTGTGACACATGGTCTCTGTTGAAAAACATCTCTGAGTTTTGCCTGATAGTACTTTCAGTACAGGTTGGAAATATGTGGGGATTGTTTGAGGTAGGAGGAGGAAAAGTGGGATGGAGGGAGAGAAAGTTCATTAAGCGCTATGTGACAGGCCTGTACTAAGCACTTTACAAATATTTTCTCATTTGATGTAGGGGATTACAAAAATTTGCCTGCTATCAGAACTACAAAAAACTAGAATTTTACTCACAAAAAAGAAAGTAGTATTAAAAACAAACAAAAAAAGCCCTAACATCTGTTTAAATCTTCCAGAGGTTTCTACTAGGTGATACAATGGATAGAGTGCTAGACTTGCATTTAGGAAGATCTGAATTCAAACTCCACCTCTGATATTTAGTAGCAAGCCACTTAAAATATCTCAGCCTCAGTTTTCTGTAAAATTGGAATGATAATAGCACCTACATCAAAGGATTGTTGTGAGGACCAAATGAAATAACATGTAAAATAACATGCAAACTTTAAAGCACTATAAATGCTAACTACATTGCTTACATAAGAATTTTGTCATTGAGCCCCATAACCAATCAAAAGAGACTGAATTAGCACCAGATCCATCTTTGAAATGGATAAAAATATACATTTCCCAGAAAGACATATAGCTAGATACACAGTTCATTGAAATAATTTATCATTCCTTCATTTATCTTGGACAGGAAGAAGAGATGGGCAACAAGTTGGACTCAAAAATGGAATGTTGTAAGAATCTAAGAAAGGCTTAAGATTTCTGATTAACAAACGTGATTCCAGAAAACGTGTCATGAAACATGCTACCTAAATCCCGAGATGTGTTGTTCGCAAGATGCAGAATGAGACACATTTTTTTGGACATAGCTGTTGTGGGAATTTGTTTTGCTTGACTAACAGGGGTTTTTCTTTTACTTTTTTCAAGAAGGAAGAAGTACGAGGGAGAGAATTTAAATTTTTGTTACTTGAGAAAAACTTTTTTTTAAAGAAATATCAATTATCTTATTTAGAAAATTGTACAGTAATTCCAACAACCCCAGACTGCTCTTTGGCACATAAACCATGCTTTTTAACATTAATATTCTTCTGATGCTGCTGTATGGTTATGAATCTTGGACCCAAATCTGTGGAAGGTCAAAATTGTAGGTAATACAAAGGAAATGGCAGACCTTAGTTGATACAGCATGTTTGTTACCAGTGTTAACTTGTCTTCAGTAAGTGTCGTTCAAAAAATGTCAGAAAAACAAGTGGGTGATTAATGAAGAGATCAAGAAATGGAGAGTCTCCAATACTGCACTAAGGGCCACAAAATGTAAAAAAAAAAAAAAAGATTTAAAACAGACTGGCTCTTAACTTTTTTGTATCATGAATCCTTTGTTAGTCTGGCAAAGCCTATGGAGCCTTTTCCTAGAATACTGTTTTTAAATACATAAAATAAAATACATATACTTACAAAGGAAACCTATTATTTTTAAAATCATTTATCAATTTTCTTAAAGAAGTTCATGGACCCCAAGGCTAAGAACCACTGATTTAGAGGAAGGGCTCTAGCACACTGGGTAGGTATTCTGGAAAACTTACAGGCAAGAATTACACAAAATAAGAGTAACAACAACGTTCACTTATATAGGCTTTTAAAGTTTGCAAAATGTTTCATATATACCATCGCATTTGCATCTCACAGCAATCCTTTGAGACAAGTACCACAGGAATTTATCATCCCCATCTTACAGTTGATGTACCAGGATCAGGTTAATTGACCTGTTCATGATCAAATAGTTGATAACTATCCAAGCTAGAATTTGAACCCAGGTGTTACTGACTTCAAGTTAGGAACTTTTTGCACTATGGTATGCTACCATACATATACATGTACATACTTACATACATATACATATATATACACACATATAGCTTTATTTTCCCCCAATTACGTGTTAAAACAATTTTTTAACAATTTTTTAAAAATTTTGAGTTCCAAATTCTGTTCGTCCCTCCCTCCTTCACCTGTCCTGCCCTGCCTTGGTAAGCAATCCAATATAGGTTATACATGTGTTATCACACAAAACATTTCCTTATTATTCATTTTGTATAAGAAGACTTAAATTTTTTAAAAAGTGAAAAAAAGTATGCTTCAGTCTGTAGTCAGATGCCAACAATTCTTTCATTGGAGACAGATAGCATGTTTCATCATGAGTCCTTTACGATTGTCCTAGATCATTGTATTGCTGAGAATAACTAAGTCATTCACAGTTCTTCACTGTGCAATATTGCTGTTGCTATGTACAATATTCGCTTGGTTCTTGTCCCTTCACTTTGCATCAGTCTATGTAAATCTTTCCAGTTTTTTCTGAAATCATCCTGCTTGTCATTTCTTATAGCACAATAATATTGTATCACAATCATAGACCACAGCTTGTTCAGCCATTCCCCAACTGATGGGCATCCTCTCAATTTCCAATTCCTCACCACCACAAAAAGAGCTGCTATAAATATTTTTGAACAAAATGATCCTCGTCCCCCTTTTTTTGATGTCTTTGGGATACAGACCTACCACTGGTTTTGCTGGATCAAAGGGTATGCACGGTTTTCATAACTGTTTGCCTTATATTTATGAGATTATAGACCCATTAATGTATCAAAGTCACATATTTGAGATTCCGTATTTAAACTCTAGTCTGCATACTGAAGACTGCTTGGTTCTTTGAAACAGTGTTTTGGTGTAACTGCAATGGACTATGGTAAAGAAGAAGGAATAAAAGAAGGAACCAGAAACCTGGGGGGGAGGGGGGAAGAGGACAATTCCTTTTCTCCTGATTCATGGGTTACTGGTATTTAAAAAATGTAGTGGCTTTGGCATCTAGAGTTGAATAAATAATGAATTGATCACACTAGACCTCATCTTGTAGAGCCCAACTTTGAGACCAAATTCTAAAGCTATTTTCATATTACATATAGAAATATTTTTACTAGAAGCATAGTACAAATGCTATTAGGTGGGAATGATAAAAATAGTTTGATATTGATATTAGGAAGGAAGAAAGGAAAATGAAGTTAGAGCAAGGGTAATTCATTGTCAGAGAAAATACTGAGGAGTATAGAATTCCAGTTAGATTAAAGTGTTGAGGAACCCAGATCCTCCACATATAATACAGCAAAGCTCTAAAAAAGATGATAGATTGACTAATGATCCAGATGTTCAAAGAGAAAAAAAGTAACCACCTTTTTCCAATCCAATGTTACATAAAAACACAGACAGAAGCACTTGGGCACTGGGAAATGGATACATCAGGAGGAAAATACAGGGAGAAATATAAAGCAAAAACTCTAATAAGGAGGGGCTTCAGTGTACCTAGACCTAGATAAAGCTAACAAAAAAGATAACTAAGAAGTTAAGGACATGAATACAACTTTAGAAAAATTAGAGATAATGGATCTCTGATGATTAGGGGAAGAGATAGGAGTTATTTCTTAGCTACTTTTGGTACTTTTACAAAAATTGACCATATATTGAGTTATGAAAAACTCATAAACAAATATGGAAAAGTAGAAATACTAACATTTACTCATCACAATGCAATAAAATTATCTTTGACAAAGTTGTCTTTTGAATAAAAATTAAGAATTGAAACCTAAATAACTTAATCCTAAAGATTTGATGGATCAAAAAGAAAATTATAGAAACAATAGAAAAGGTCATTAAAATGACAACGATGAGACAACAAACCAAAACTTATGGGATACAACTAACACAGTTCTTAGGAGAAAATGTATATTTCTAAATGCTTTCATTGGCAAAAAAAAAGCAAAGTAACAAATTGAGCATGCCACTAAAAAAAAAACAACAGAAAATCAACAAATCAAAAACTTCCAACTATATATAAAATTACAAATTCTGAAAATCAAAGATGACATAAACAAAATCTAAAATAAAAGAAACTGAATTGTTAATTAAACATAGCACCTAGTTTCTTG
The DNA here is from genome assembly GCF_003287225.1 of Phascolarctos cinereus. NCBI lineage: Eukaryota > Metazoa > Chordata > Mammalia > Diprotodontia > Phascolarctidae > Phascolarctos > Phascolarctos cinereus. The sequence goes on along the minus strand of NW_027555847.1, from coordinate 284,793,496 downwards.
AGGAAAAAAAGTTGATAGAACAGACAAACGATTGCCTTACCTGGTTTTTATTTTAAAAAGAAGAATCCTAAATTGATGATGTTAAAGAATTCACAAATGAAAAGGAAATGAAGGAAATTATTAAAAATTACTATACCAAATAGAATGCCAGAAAAACTGATCATTTAAATGTAATAAGTCAACATTTACAAAAATGTTAAACAACCAGCCTAAGAGAACAAGAAATAAAGAATATTAATAAACCAATCTCAGGAAAAGAAATCAAATAGTGTCAGGCTCACCATGCCAAGACCACTCTTTCTCTTTTTACTATTAGGAGACAACCTGTTTATCAGAGTTAAGCCCCAGCAAGCAAGCTGTGCCTTGAGCTTGGCATAACAACAATCCTTTGCTCTCACCCTCTGGATGAACTCAACCACAGCAAAATCCCAGAATTGTTTCACACCAGCATCAGGTGGTCCCAGACCTCAGACAAGCACCCGTAGTAAAAGTGTTCCACTCATGAAGTCCTGCTATGAATCAAACTTGTCTCACTGTTGCTGCTACCTCTCATTGTCAGGGTTACAGATCACTGTGTAGCCATTGGTGTAAGTATTGAGATTTGTCCCCACGAAAGCAGGTCTCCTACTAATGAGGGCCCTGAAACATGTGTCTAGTTTTCGTCTCCAACAGAATAAAGCTTTTTCTTTATAATCCCCCTTAGCTCTTTGGTTTTGTTTTGTTTTATTTTTAGAGTTAACGGTGGTTTCGATAATCTGTGTGAGCTCTCTGGGTTTTTTTTAGAGTTAACAGCAGTTGCACAGCTGCTGTGACACTATAGAGACCAGCCAGGATAGTGAAATAGAAGGAAGATAGTAGGAGGAAGCAGCCTGTCTCTCCCAACTAATACTTCAACACAGATCTTAGATGAGTATCAAATTAAATGTAATCTCAGTCCCAAAGGCCTTTGTATGAGACTCTTTTATCATTGGCGAAGACAAATGCCCTGCATAAGGGATAGCGCACAGTTAACATGAGTTGGGGGAGAGGAGAGCTTGTTAATCTTCTTTGAGTTTTCTTTGAGTTGCTGAGTTTCTTCAGACTTCAGGTGCTTGTGGTGTCAATAAAAAGGTTGAAGATGCCAACCTCATTTCAAGTTGCCAAAGGAAATTATTGCGGGAAGAAGCAAAAATGAGAGAAGAGGTCAGTCTCTGTATGTCCCTATCCCCAGCTTTCTCCTCTAGAGACTTAGGGGAACTTCCTCTTGGATGAGATCTAAGATTCTCTCTTTTGTTTGAGCCAATTTACCTTGCTCCCAATGGTAGGGCTCCTTCACTATCCATTGCCTGGTATATATTCTCCTGTGTATACTTTCTCTGACTTCCATTTTTCTACAAATTGAGATAAATGATTTTCTTGGCTAAGTGTTATCTATGTTCATCATGATACTGGTATTTGGTGATAAAGCCTTGCTTGGGGTCTTGTTCCACTCAATAATGAAATAACAATCAGAAGGTAGCTTGAACCTGAAAATCACATCTCCTAGGCTAGTGATATTTAAGGTAGCAGATAGATACAATTACAGCTTCCTCCATTCTCCAAGGGAGACTTTCATTCCTGCCAGGAGGGGAAGCAGGAAGTTGGGGCCAGAGGTTACCACTCTGCTCTCCTCAGAGAGGGGGTATCAGGCTAGAATTTTAGCTACCACCTTAAATATTATTAATCTAGGGCATATGATTGAGTTCAAGCTAACTTCTGATCACGTTGTTATTACTAGGGGAAGGGGGATCCCAAGCTCTATTACTGAGACTTGATGCCCCTCTCTCTGAGAAAAGCAGAGTGGTATTCTCTGGCCCCAACTTCCTGCTTCCTCTCCTGGCAAGAATGAAAATATCCCTTGGGGAATGGTGGGGAAAAAGAGGCTTAAGGGTGTCTTTTCTGCCTCCCTTTAAGCCACACAATGATATTTCTGTGCTACCTGTAAGAGACAACCCTCACCACATATGTAGTGATCAGAAATCTAAGAATGGGTGATATTTCCAGCAAAAGATCACAAATTTCATCCATCAGCTGGTGACTAGGGCAGGAACTGTGGAAGAGATGTGTGCCAGATCCCAGAGCCAGACCTCTGGAGCAGAAAAGGGCCACTGTCACTCTGACCCCAGAGAGAGAATTGAGGATGGACAGGAATCCCAGCGCTGTGCCACTAACCTGGAGAGAGAAACTTGGATTCAACTCCTGGGCAAAAAACAGGGTCCTTGCACAGTTTTGCTGATTCTGGGGTAGTTGATCTAAAACTAAGTTTCTGAATATGTGGGCTGTGAGCTGTCTCTTTAATCCAGGAAAGGGATTCTCAGAGTCAGAGCCAGAGAGAAGAATGGGGCTGCAGCTCTGTCTGTCTGACCTCAGGCAGTGTAACATCAGATCAGACAGGAGAATAAAGGCCAGGATAATCTTGCCAGAAGTGTGCAGAACCTAACATTAATATAAAACCCAATTTGGGAAATAAAACTGAAAAAATAAGGAAGAAAAAATAAAGAACTATTATGGGGAGGTGGAGCCACAGTGGCAAGTGAGAAAAAGCTCCAGAAAACTCCTTCAAACAGATCTAGAAAATGCACCAGAGAGTATATTGATGGGGAAATTCAGGAAAACTCACAAAAATCATTTGTCCAGTCTAACTTGACACAGGGACAGAGGAGGGGGTCTAAGGGTACCAGAGATGAAGTTCAGTGTGCTCACTCTGTATGGAATACTCTAGCATCTGGGGAGAGGCTATGAACCAGAACAAGAGGAGGTCCTAGATTCATATGGGGCATCCCCATACTCATAAGGGGACCTTGAGACCGTGAGCTTTGTCACCCACTGAATCTGGTTCACAATTTCAGAGTGGACTGAGAGTGGACTTGTTCAAGGGGTGACATTCCTGGGTAGGAAGGCCCTGGGCAGTATACTGAAAAAGAAGGAAGTTCAAAAGCCAGTAGCAGCAATGTGGCTCAGATCTCAGTGGCAGAGGACAGTCCCATTTCCAGCATCTAGCCCACCCTGCAGAGGAATAACCAGGACAGGAATCTCAGACCAACAGAGCTTTCTAGCTGGCTAACCGAGTGAGGCCAAATCCAGCAGCATTCTACTCTTGGAGAGACCCAAACCCAGGTCAGGAACTTGTAAAACTCAGACTTTGCCCTGGATCAGACCACTTTGGGAGCATTGAAAGTTTGCATGTCCCCATGCTGAATTGTCTCTGGCATGCTGGAATAACAAAATGCTTAGTACCCCTAAGAAAGCAAGGGCAGGACCAGCCCAGAATCTCACCTTAAAGAGTTATGGGGGGGGGGCAGGGAATCAACTATAACTTCTGGAAGAGATGAAGAAAGAGTTTTTGAAAGTTAAAAAATGTATTTTTATAAATGAAATAACAGCATTTCAGGAAAAACTTATGAAACAATTTTCCAGCCCAGGACAACTTAGGAGATCAGCTGGAAGGGTCTATCTCGCTGGGGTGGTAGTGGGCCCCTAGAGTGCAGTACAGGCAGCATAGGCCATGCCAAGGGGTAGCTGCATTGATATCAGCAGCAGCTTTCAGAGTTCTTAGTCCACAGACAGAGGAGGTATCAAACAACTGATCAGAGGAATGCAGGGGACCTCTTTGCTAGAGCTGGGTTCAACACCCTGTTGCATCATCCATATGCAATTCCAGGCCCAGTCTCAGGGCCAAAAAGGAGCAATAGCACTTGTGGCAGCAGAGAAGCAGGAGTCAGTGGTTCCAAGGAGAATAAGGTTGCCAATGGCTGCTTATGGGGGAACAGGGAACCTGGTCTCAACTCCAAGACAGAGGAGAGCACTAGCAATTATAGCTGCAGGAGAACCTGAGACCTGGCCACAGTCCCAGGGCCAGGAGGAATGCTGGTACTAGTGGCTCCAGGGGAAGAAGGTCCCTTCCTGGGTGGTTTGTCCTTGTTTTGGAAGAAGACCAATGCCACTACAGGGGTGATGTCTTGACTTTGCACGTGAATTGGATTTAAGTGAGGCAAAATTGCAAAAAGTAATCAGCTGCACAATCTCCCTGAGTCATTGAAGTTCAGTGGCAAGACAAAAGTCAGGACAACTGGCAATGGCCTAGGATGCAGTGGCTGCCCTTGGTGTTTTAGATGTCTGACCAAGCTCTAAATGCTACATAGTGCCTGCTTCAGTTTCCTCATGGCTGCTGGAACAAATTTTTCTCATCTGCCCGTTCCCCAAGTTGGGGATAGGGGAGTGGAGAGAGTTTCACGTGTCTTTTTTATGGATGAGCATTTCTGTAATCATTTATTGGAAAACAAAACCCCAAAATATCACTTGCAGGTCCTCATGGGACCTGAGATTTGATGGCTTTGGAACCAGCATTGCAAGTAGGATGTACAGCCAGCCATCCCAGCAGCAGAAGTCTGAGAAACCAGAAGTGCCCAGGATTCAAGCCCAGGGGAGTTTGGGAATTAGAGGAATTTAGCTAAACTGTTGTCAACCTGAATTCAAGAGAAAACAGCCAATATAGCGAAATTGAGGTCTTTAATTGGGGGTGGGGGTGGGAGGGAGAAGGTAAGTTGCAGCTCAGGGTGTCACACAGCAAGGGCTGGAGTACCTGAAGAGTGGGCTGGGAACAGGTTTTATGTAGGGTACTAAGGCAGAGGGAATGGCCAAGCTGCTGGCTGGAGATTTACAAAATAATCAGAGTCTGGGAGTGACAAAGTATGGTCAGCTCCAGGCAATTCATTGGCCAGGGAAGAGAAAGGAGGTCACCTTCAATCTGTGTTTATCCTTTTCTCCTCTGTGTCAAGAGGAATTCTGGAATTTCATTGATGACAGAAAGAAATGCCTGGAGGTTTGATGTTTTGATAGACCATGTTGGGTGGGGGGACTTTGTCCAGAAGACCTAATATAACCAGGCCTTTAACATTTATTCAACTTCCTTTCTTTGTCTTCTCCTAGAGCTTAAGCTTATCCAGATATAAACATTCGTCATTAGAAATCAAGCAAATAAATTATGTTCTGGAATTCTACATAGATATTGAATATGCAATCTTGAAGTATGTTAATCTACAGAACAAATCTCTAAAAAGCACTTCTGTCTGTTGCCATTCTCTTGCAACAAAAGTTATTCTGCAAATATTAGCTTAAGTGGCTTGAAGAGCCAATTTCTAGGTAAATTGATTTATAATAGGAGCCAATTTTTACAAGCATTTGCTAACTTTGAAGGGGAATTTGCTCATGGGAATAGACAACATGCAAAGAATAACAACAGGGTTAAACTCTATAGCTGGTATTGGGACATGGGCTGCAAGAGATTTAAGAACAATGTAAGCAGGGGCAAAGAACACAGGATACTCAGACCACATCCAGTGTCTTGGGAAAGTGGTCTACTCCTGCTGTCCTTCTGCTTCTTTTTCCAATTCAGATAGAATTTGATACCACCAATAGGGAGCTGGGCTGTCCACTTGGGGGGTTGGAGCCCTATTTAGGTGAGACAGATGTATCCAACTGCCAACTACCTTCAACTTTGATGCTGAAAGTTTGGTCAGGAGGACTTGGTAGAGCCCTTTCCACCTGGGCTGCAGGGAAACTTTGCACAGGGACCTTTTCCAACAGACCCAGGTACCTTTTCCAACAGACCTTAGTCTCTGGGTTCCAACAGCAAGATAGAGTGATTCAGGATTGAGTCCCTAATGAGAAACAAAATGGTTAAGGTGTCAAAGGGTTTGCGTGAGTCCTCTGTAGTAGGGCAGAAGGGAAGCCTTGGTGGTGAAAGAGTCTCCAAGGGGAGAAAGAGCAGGCACTATATATCTAGAGAAAGTCACAGTCTAGAAGGTGGAGAACAGCAACTGGCAAAAGGATAAAGAGGAAGGGGTGAGAAACATAGATAGACTACACAAGGTTAGTGATGCCTGCTATTGAAACCTTTCAAGAACTCCAGTGGTGGGGGTCAGGAAAAGCAGTGGAGTTTAAAACAGATGTTATGGTATCAGTATCTATGAGGATTTCAAGGGGATGAGAGGCCACCACAATGTGAGTGACCCCCACTGGAGACATGGACAACATGAGAAAAAACCCCCTCTATGACCTCGGAGCCTCAACAATCTAAGGCAGACCAACTGGTCTTTTTTTCTGGGGCCCCTTATCAGAAAAAGAGGGAGGTAGTGCCTTCAATTACTTACATTATAACTCATGCCGGTCTCTTCCAGTGGCCTGATTTTTTTGCAGTAGAAACATATCTTGTCATCCTGGGGGCTTGGTACCCAGAGGAGGGAGGTCTAAAGACAGAGGAAGTAGAGGTACATTACCTTACCTGTTGTAACTACAGGTTAATGATCTGATTCTTTTTCTTACTTTTTTTCTTTCATATCTTTTTCCTTTTCTTCTGCTAGAGTTTGTTGGTACTTACTAGCTAAATAAACCACATCAGAAGTAGAAGTCATATTCCAATCTAATTTTCCTCTCTTGATAAGGTCCACTCCAGCCACATAGACAGAAGTAAAAGTGACTAAGTCGCCTAGACTATTAGAAAGATCAGAGTTAGCTTGCAAGGTATATAAGAATCTGTAATCAAAATCAAAAGCTGACTCTCCTATGTTTTGGGTACAGGACTTTTCTCCAAGCAACAAGCTTAGGGAAAGCCTTAGGGATTCCTTCTAATCTAATTTTTTAGGCTTCTCAGAGGTGTGCATCAGGTCCCACTTTCTCATTTATTATATGACCTATGTGATCACGGGGATTGTCCCAATAAGCTGTTTGAAATCAGTGGGCAGCATCCCCAGGGCCTAAAAGAATTTGGGCAAGCTGAAAAAGATCAGAGAGGCCAAGCTGGTAGGTGGAGAGCATACACAAAGATGTTTTGTAAATTACCAGAGTCATTCAATCATGCAAGGTTACTTTAAAAAATCCAGATAGGTTGCAATATTTGGAAATTGATTTACAACCCTCCATTTAAGGGCAAGGAGTTAGGTGGTATCTTTAAAGCATTAGGTGAACAGAAATGATGATGGCAGAGCCACTGAGGTTTGGTTTCACCTGTGCTACAGAAAAATGTTTCCTTTATTGTCCCCTAAATGTCCATGGAAGGCAAGCTTCCCCAGCTGAAAAATGGAGCTTCAGAGAGAAGACCCAAATATAGTTCCCTCATAGTAGACAGAGCCATTTCACCAATATATCAAATGGTGGCTGGGTCCCTTGAAAGGTGCAAAGAATCCTCCCCTGGAGATAGATTGTAATTTGTACACATCGTCATAGACACAAAAATTTGTCCCAATCCAGGAACATTTTCAGGGAAGATTTCTAGTTTCTCTGAGGAAGGTTCTATAGTGGACTAGGCCAGACATGAAGCAGAACTATTATAGGACAGAAAAGTCTCTGCCAGTAACAAAATGACTATCTAATGTAAAGTCCTACTTTTGAGTACTTGTAAGAATATATAAACTTGATCTACTCTATGGCCCTGGACAAAGAGTGACACTAATTGAGTCTGGAAAAATAAAAATAAAAACAACATTGATTTTGCCATTCCATTTTCTGTCATGAGTGGACAACTATTTATTTAGATTAATAGCAAGAAGGCTGGTACTCCCTGATGACTCAGACATGACAAGAATGCTCCAAGGAGCCATAGAATTATGAGGCTGGCATGACCTAAAAGACTGGCATAGCACTGAAATGACAATGCTTATATCAAACTAACAGATTGTGTGAAAACCTTTGAGTATGTAGATGATAAATCAAGAAATTTTTCCTTCAATTCCAACTACTTCAAAGATATTTACCTGTATTATGATATCCACAGTTCCAGAGGTTTAAGCAGGACAGCAGCTCTGTAGGTGCTGACTGGTAAAGCTAGTAAATCAGCTCTCTCATCACTTTCCAGAACAATTCTGATTGTGAAATTCAGAGTCAGGAACAGGCCTAGGAGCAGACTAAAAGTATGGCAACCTGGGCCCTTCCACAAAATGGAAGCTCCAAGAGGAATTCACCAGTGGGAGAAGGGGAGCCTTGAAGAGGGGTCTTCCCTGCTGAGTGGATCAAGGGGGCAGTAGGCTGTTCCAGACTGAGGAGGCCTCAGGCACTGAAGGAAGTTCCACAATGAACAGCAGATAGCAAGGATGTCATATATTGGTGGTAACTGACCATTTTACAAGGTATTCAGGCACACCCAACAAAGAATCAGAAAACTTCCACAGTTGCCAAAATATTGGGGGGAAAGATTTTTCAGTATATAGACTTCTTGTCAGGATCCATCAGGACCAAAGTTGAGACATTGTTTTAAAAAGTGTTAGTTTTGACTGGCATCACCAAGTCTAGAACCACCCCAAAGGGACCCACAATCTGAACATTTCAACCACAAGCTGAGGAACCTTAAGTACACTGAGATCAGAAAAAAATCCTAATACAGCCAAGATGGCTTTTCTGGAACGTGCCTAAAACTGTAACAGGAATGCCATTGGCTTTACACACTATTTATTAATATTTAGGGTTGAACCACTCCTATCTGTTGATTTATGTTTTGAAGTTTCTGAAGATGGAGAGACTGTGGAATCACGCAACCAGCACATCTTAGCTGAGAGAGAAACTAAAGGAAGATTATTTACCATATAGCTACAACTTTAGCCCATCAAAATGCTGAAATAAATAAATAATGATATGATACCTGAGTTTGTTGTCAAGACAGTGAACAAGGTGAGTTCTGCTGAGAAATTCTGTTGGTCATGGCACACGCAAGTAGATGGATGGACCACTCAGTGATGAAAAAATGTTACCCACCTTCAGAGACAGAGAACTGATAAACTCTGAGTGCAAATTGAAGTATAGTTTTCTCACTTTCTTTAAAAAGAAAGAAAGCTACTTAGTGCTTAGTAGTGGAGAGAATGGAAAACTTGTCTGGTTCAGAAAATAGTCCCAGAGGGGACTTCCAGGAGCAATGCCAAGAGAGCAGAGTAGAAGAAATACTCAGCCAATCTCTCCCAATATTCCCCTCCAAACACCTTTAAAATAATGTCTCGAAATAAAATCTGGAGTGGCAGAGCCAACAAAATGTCAGGGTGAGACAGTCTTCTAGTGCAAAACAACTTAAGAGGTAGAGGGGAGATCTGTGACATGAGGGTGGAGGATGACCCAGAGCCTACCTGACTGCAACATCAGTTGTGGATCTAGGTAGTAGCAACAGAAGTAAACGCCACTTCAGGAGCTCTTAAGCCAGAAATGGTAGGGTGAACTGGCAGATGGTCAGAATGGGATCATATGGAACCCCTGTGTTAACACTGGATGCAGGCCTGGAAGATGTTTGGCAACTCCATTATCTACACTAACTTCTGGGTCATAGTTTAAGGGCAGAAAAGTGCACTTTCAATTACAAGGGGTCAGGGATCTGAGGAATAGTATTGCTTCTAGTCCCAAAGGAGCAGGGTCCTTGAGAAGTAGTACCACTCATGATCTCAAGGAAGCCAGGACCCTGAGGAGCAGTATAGATTGCAGTCCCAAAAGATCAGGAACCTTTCCTGGGTAAAAACCAGTACACAGACCAGGAGAGCAATGACCACACCTCTCCTCAGATCACACCAACTTGGAAGCACCAAAAAGTTCCAAACTCCCAGAACTAGCTCTGAAAAGAGCAGTTCAGAAAACCCTGAAGTTTGGGATAGTGCCCCATCCCCATCCCCATCCCCATGCCAGGAACAGGGTCCAACTTTAACACAAATTCAAAGTCAAGAAATATGCTGGAAAAATGACCAAACAATAACAACAACAAACCTGACCATAAAAACCACTATGTTGACAAGGAAGATCAAGACACAAACTCAGAAGAAGACAAAGAAGTCAAAATAGCTACAAGAAAAGCCTTAAAGGGAAGAAAAAAAAATTAATTGGATACAAGCCCAACAAAAATTTCTGTAAGAGCTAAAAAAAAAAAAAGATTTTCAGAATTAAATAAGAGTGGTAGAGGAAAAATTGGGAAAAGAAATGAGAGCGAGGGAAGAAAATTATAAAAGACAATTAAAATGTCTTTACATGTAACTAGGGGGAATAAAATATTCTTTAAAAAATAAAGAAGTGGGGGAGACAACAGCTTGGTAAAAGAGGCACAAACGTACTGAAAAAAAATAGTGTCTTAAAAAATAGAATTAGCCAAATGGAAAAAGTGATACAAAGCTTCACTGATGAAAAAGCAGAACTGGCTAAATGGGAAAAGAAATACAGAAGCTCACTGAAGAAAACAATTGCTTAAAAATTAGAAACAGGCAACTGTAAGCTAATGACTTCATGAGACATCAAGAAACAATAAAACAAAGTCAAAAGAATGAAAAAAATAGAAGAAAATGTGAAATATCTCACAGGAAAAACAACTAACCTGGAAAATTTAAGAATTACTAGAAATTATCTGAGAACCACAATCAAAGAAAAAGCCTAAATATATTTCAAGAAATTATCAAAGAAAAGTGCCCTGATATCCTAGAACCAGAGGGTAAAATAGAAATAGAAAAAACCCACCAATAACCTTTTGAAAGATATCCCAAAATGAAAATTCCCAAGAATATTATAGACAAATTCCAGAGCTCCCAGGTCAAGGACAAAATATTGCAAGCAGCCAAAAAGAAACAATTCAAATATTGTGGAGCCACAGTCAGGATCCAGAAGATTTAGCAGCTTCTATATTAAAGGATCAGAAGGCTCAGGATATGATATTCCAGAGGGCAAAGGATCTAGGATTACAACAAAGAATTCCTTACCCAGAAAAACTGAGTATAATCTTTCAATGGAAAGATTGGATATTTAATAAAATAAAGGACTTTTCAAGCATTCCTGATAAAAAGACTAGAGCTAAATAGAAAATCTGACTTTTTGTTGTTTACAAGAAACACACTTGAAACAGATAGCACACAGAATTAAAATAAGGGGCTGGAACAGAATCTCTCATGTTTCAACTGAAGTAAAAAAAGGCAAGAGTAGCAATCATGATCTTAAAGCAAAAGCAAAAATATACCTAATTAAAAGAGATAAGCAGGGAAATTACATATTGCTAAAAGGCACAATAGACAATTAGGTAATAATACTAAATATATACGCATCATATGGCATAGCATTAAAATTCTTAAAGGAAAAGGTAAATTAATTTTAGGAGGAAATAGACTGTAAAATTATGCTAGATAATAAGATCAGGAGTGAAGCAAGGATGTTCATTATCACCAATATTATTCAATTTTGTATTAGAAATGCTAGCTACAGCAATAAAAGAAGAAAAAGAAATTAGAAGAATAAAAATAGGCAATGAGGAAACAAAACAATTTCTTGACTGTTGATGATATGATATTTTACTTAGTGAACCCTAGAGAATCAACTAAAAAAACCTTTTGAAACAATTAACAGCTTTAGTAAAGTAGCAGGATTTAAAATAAACCCATGTCATCAGCATTTCTATATACTACCAACAAAACACATAAGGAAAGAGAAAAAGAATTTTCATTTAAAGTCACTGAAGGCAATAAAAAAATACCGGGTCTATTTGAACACAATTACAAAACACTCTTCAAACAAATAAAGACACATCTCAACAATTGGACAAGTATTAATTACTTATGAGTAGGCTGAGCCAATATAATAAAAATAACAATTCTATATAAATTAATGTACTTATTAAGTTTCATACCAATTAAACTACCAAAGAGTTATTTTATAGATCTAGAAAAAATAAATAACAGAATTTTTCTGGAAGAACAAAAGGTCAAAAGTATCAAATGATTCAAAGATATGATGGGAAGTAAAATGGATTACACACATTTAAAAGATTGCTGTACGAACAATACCAACGCAGCCAACATTAGAAGGAAAATAGGAAATTGGGGTGGTGGTAGAATTTCACAAGTTTCTGGTTCTATCATGTACTATGTGTTCCCAGAGAAATTAACCAACTGAGGGATCAATTTCTTCATCCATAAAATCAGAGTAGCTGGACTAGATCATCTTCAAGGTCCTTTCCAGTTCTAAAATCCATGATCCTATCCTACTTTACTAAGTTATCACCAATGCTTTTTTTCTTCACTGTCTTGGGTTTTCTAGGAAAACAACCAAGTTATCTGCAGATCTAACTATTAATCTACACTCATTTCTTTTTTCTTTAGACTATAGAACACAGAGCAGACATTCCATAAGCATTTGCTAAAAGAATGAATGATGTAGAAAAAATAGCTCTTCAGGAAAATTGGTCAGTGAAGTTAGGGACATTAATTTATAATGACTTTCCATAAATTATCATTCTATTTTGAAGTTCATAACTTGTGAGTGACGTTTTAAAATAATTTTTCATAATATAATTACATTCTAGGGGCACCTTTTTCTTTGAATTTTTTACATTAAAATTTTAAAACAAGTAATAATAAATGAAGGTAAATGAGCTCTTGAGACAGATTTTGGTCTTTGATAGATTCAGGTATAGGTTTTAGAATGAGACTGAATACTGAAATCTTCAATTCCATTCATGGCAGGTTCTGAAAACCCCTTTGTCAGTCTGGTGAAGCTTATAGACAACGTTTCAGAGTGATGTTTTTCAATTAATAAGATAAAATACAAAGGAAACCAACTATATTAAGATAGGGATGTAATTATCCCCCTCCCTCTCCCTCCGCCACACCCCCAGTACTGAAATCTGTTCACAGATCCCTTGGAGGCGGGATGGGGCATATCTAGCCAAAATCACATTAACAAATGCCACATTAGAGAATAAATGTTTGATTTGTGAAGCTATGGGGCATGAGTGGGATTTGGTTCCTTCCACCCCTCCTGCAATAAGTTGAAGTATTCACAGAAAATAAAGGGTAGATAGCAGAGGTAACAAGGTATTAATATGTTAATGTAATGCAAAGATTTGTCTACACTGTGTTATTTCTTTAGAATTGTAAAATAAGTTTTCTAATTGAATTAGCTGGGAAGATGGCAATTGACTGGGTCAAGATTGATCGTATCTCCTTCCCACCACCACCACTACCATTACCCCCATAGCCATTACAGATCTAAGCCCACCAGGGCCAGAGCACAGTTTGAGAGTTTAAGCCATTCAAGACAGAGAGCAGCTTTATAAAGTATGACCTTTCTGAGCCTCTACTGAAGAGGAAGGGTGGTGGTGGTAGGGATTTTCTCTCCTCTTCTCCCCTGACACCTATTCCCCTTTACCTAAAAGGAGTATGGAATCTTAAATTGAAATTTTTCCCAGCTGGAAAAAATGCAGGGAGACTTTCAGGGATTTGAACAATTTGAACAAGGAACAGAGATACATACTTCCCAGAAATCACATAGAAGCAGACGTAAACACAGAGAGGGAGCATTCGAGGTAAGAAGCCGTTTCAAGGAGTATAATCCCTTGCAGAAGAGAGGAAAGCCAACTGTGGACAAAAGGGAGAACAAGTCCTGAAAGTTGGAACCTGACTTAGAGAGAAAACCCGCAGAACTTCATTTAATAATGTGTCCAGCAGAGATAGTTCATCCTGGGTGGGAAGAAGCTGTGAGGATACCAAAAGAAGAAAAAAAACACTGAAGTTTTACAGTTACTGAAGATGTAAGTTGCCTTGGCCACATACATCCCCACTTATATTAGTTCTGACAGCTATGGGATTGGTCCCATAGAAAGTGGTTACTCTGTGGTGTCTACAGTCATGAAACTATGTCTCATGAGCCCTCACTGGTGAGCTCACCTTTATTAGTCAATCAGTGCACACAAAGTCTCAAAGAAAAGATATTTGCTAAGGGGTATGGTAAAAACAATAGATACAAAACATCTTTTTTCCATTCTTCCCTCTCCCCAAAATAAACCTGAAAAGTACTTTCCAAAAAATGAACACACAGTTCATCAGGAGGGGTAGGCTCAAACTTAAATTATATTGCTAATAGAGTACACACATAGGGAACGTGTGGCCAAGGCAACTTTTTGTGATGTCCTCATTGTACCACCTCCTAAGTATAGCGCTTCAGCCAAGCTCTGTAGGTCTATTCCCCTCTGCAAGTGAGTTTTGAACTTTCAAGGCTAATTTTCTCTTAATATGTGGCTGGGTTCTTCTCTGCTACTAGGGGTCATGCTTCTTGAAGCTTCTTCTTAACTTGAATAATGCTTCTCTATGTCTATTTGGAGACTATATGTCTCTGTTCTTTGCCCTGAACAGCTCAACTTTATGAATTGATTCCTGCTGAATGTTTTATTTCAAAAAAGTCAAGATATGATGTCCTATGGGGGAGGGGGAAGGAAAGAAAATCTATCCCTTCTACTGCCTTCTGGCAGAGGCCTAGAGGCATGTCCCATGCCTTGAACACCTCAAACTCTAAAACTGAATTCTGGGCTTGGCAGGCTTAGCTTTTTAGTCTATTGGAAACATGACCATTATTCATCCAGTCAGTAAATGATCAGCTCTCCTTCTAATTTGATCAGAAACTTATTTCATGCTTCTTGAGAGGATAACAATCCATAGGTCCCCAAAGTGGATGATACCACCCCCTGGGGGTGCTGGAACAATTCAGGGCAGCAGTAGTAGCCTCGGGTACAATTGTGGGCATTGAATAAAAATAAGGAGGCACTGGAAGCAACAGAAAAGAAGAAAAGATAAAAAAATTTTGAAAAGCCATTCATACGTGTTTTATTTGTTGTGTAACAGAGTTAAAGTGGTAGTGATTGTTTTCCAAATAAACACACAAAATTCAAGTTATAACTGATCAGTGGTCAAGTCTGCCAATAAGTCTTAACAAACAAGTGTTGGCAGGCAAGCATGTCATGGATTGTTGGAAAGTCAGCAAACATAGCAGGAATATGTGAGTGTAATGACTGGTTTACAATATGATACTATATGGTTACATGACACAATATTGCACCATCAAAATTTCAATGCAGGAAAAAATCCCACAAATTTACAATAAATTGGTAAATTTAAGATGCATCATTTCTTTTAAAAAGTATTTTATATTTTTTTGAAATGACACAAATTCAAAAAAAAAAGTTAAAGGGTTAAAGAAAGTAGATTTCCAGGGCAAAAGGCACTGAGTAATTTTTTTTAAAGGGGGTTGTAGGCCAAATAAGTTTGGGAACCTCTGATATAGATGCATATTTGTATTTCATAAATATATCAATACCTCATTATCTCTGTCACCTTCTTCTTCCTCTTCATGAGTATATCAACCATCTGGAAGGGGAAGGGGAAATGAAATTCTTTCTCCTACTCTCACTATAGTTTTATATACAGTTACTAGAAAAAGTAAAAATATTTGAGTAATGAGCTAAAACTATGTTGAATAGATCAATACAGGAAAATTCACACCCCAAAATATCGAGAAGTTTACATTGGTGTGTCTTAAAAATGAAAGAAAGCTTCAGAGAATCTACTAAAGATGAAATTACAGACAAAATCTTATTTTTTAAAGATATTTTGAAGATAACATATATAAGTCACAATAGTCATGCAAGATCATCCCTAGCATTGTGAAAATTAAAGAAGAAGAATTATCTACTGTTACAATTTTGGCTTAAAATGATACAGGAATAAAGAATTCTGACCCTAGAAATAGTGAACATGACTTCTTCATCAGTTACGTCACATTAATCTGATACAAGAACACTACCATCAAGATAGAATCAAAGAGGCTCAGATTCCTAAAATCTAGCCACGGCTTACATTCTTATAATCTAGCCACTGCTGAGATTCTTAAAATCTAGCCACTGGTCAGATTCTTATAACCTAGCCAACAGCTTGCTAATGTTTGGACTCCTTAAGAGTCTGCCCAAAAAAGATAGAATCAAAGAAATGGGAACTATTTTCTATTGTAAATGTGGAGAAGATGGATATAATTTGCCAAGTGCACTCAAGAGGAGAATTATCACTTGTTTTAGAGGAAGTTCATGCCCAAAGAACCAGTGTTGAGAAAAAAATGAATACATGATATCTGAGTTGTTATTACAAAATGAAGTAAGATGACAGTTTTGCTTTGAAACTTTAGTGTTCAGCAAATATTGTAAATATTTGGAGCATAAACCAAACAGATTATTAATCTGTTAGGCTTTTAGATATAGAGATAACTAGAAAGTATAAAAACCACTATTTTAATATAAAAGGAACAATTTTAAATTTCCAAAAAGGAAAATTGGCAATGCTAGATTCTTGCTACATGTTTAGTGATCAGATTTGGATAAAAAAGAAAAGAGCAAAATCATGGACATAGTTTTTCAGTGGCTCACCACAGCAGATATACATTTAAACCAGACTGATGCAGAAGACCCAGAGATTTCTGATTATACCGTGCTGCCAGACACCACTATGTTGTCAGAGCAACTTCAAGTTTGTCTTCAGGAAGGGGATGAAAATTCATGTGACTTCACAATTCTCTTTGACTTATCCCTTTACCAGCTAGATACCACTTCCTTATCTAAAATTATCAAAGCTTAAACATGAAACATAAACCTCTCAATTTGAAACTCTGCTACCTGCCCTTCAACTAGTGGTCTCCCACCCTCCAATCCCCGACCAGTTTCAGACTCAGAATTTTATTCATATAGAGAAACAAAGAAATGAGCAAAAGGAAAGTACACAAGGAAAGTTTCCTCAAGAAAAAGGAAGTTTCTTTGGTTTATTAAATAATAACTATGTTATATTGCACACATTATATATATTGTAAATAATTTAATATTGTATTATATCATATGTTATATCAGTTATATATAATTTTATATTATATTTATTACATTACATTAAATATTTAACTGCAGTGGGGGCTAAGAATAAATTGACTAATTAATTAGAGATTGCATATTTCTAGTAATTTATAAGTGGGGCAGGTTTTTTTAGGATTGGTAACATTTACTATTGAAGCTAGTGCTACATGAGGAAATACCTAAGCTAATTATTTTATGAAACAAGATGGGCATTAATAATGGAAATGAGTCAATTATTGTTTTAAAAAGAGGTGACCACCTAACCAAGGCCACAATAGGGTCATTGATGCAAAAAACCTGCCATAATTATAAAATAAAAAGCCAACCTTAATACAAATATGGATTATATTTTGACTCGACTTTCATGATAATGATCTTTTTGAACCAGGAAAAAAACTGTATCACAGAGTCAAAGAACCACAGACTTTCAGTTATAAGGAAATTCAACAGCTATTGGTATAACCTGATTTTTAATCTGAGTCTTTCTTTTCCCCATTGCCTTGCTATGTATCCTACTGCATTTAGAATCAGAATGTTTAAATTAAAAGGAACCTTAAAGACCCTCTAGTGTAATTACATTAGTTTACAAATAAAGAAACACCACAGAGTGGTCAAATGATTTGTCCAAGTTTATATGGCTGTTTTGTAAGAGAGCCAAGACTAGAAACCAGAGTAGAAACCAGATTCCTGGACTTCTGCATGAAAGCATTTTCCATTCTACTATACTTTCTCTTTGATATCAGATTTATTAATTTATTGCTACAAAATCATCCCATTTTGCTGGTAGCTTTTAATTCTGTAGCCTACAAGACCAATTCAGATAAAGTATGTGATGGATATATTTCACTTCTATTTGGCCATAGAAACAGTCATGTTTTTACTTGCCTCTTCATCTCAGTCTTCCCTCTCATTCATCATTGCTGATGAGAAGGTCCCAGTACCCAGGCCCTATATACTGTCTGGAATTTTAATTAGGACAGAAACTTTGCTAGGCATTTATCAGTGAATTAATTTTATCTTCTCTGTCTCAGCTACATCTAGCTCTGCCCTGACATGAATGCCTTAACTAATTATGTAACTCAGGAGAAAAATGCACTTAAAAATACAAATTAAAATTAAATACAAATTATATGCAGAATGGCAAATGTATATACTATGTATTTTTAATAGTGGGTTTGATTTTTTTTGTCATAATCATATGAACCCTATTCTGACAAATTGCTTTTTTCTTTCTATTTTCCATTCATCCATTAAAGAGACAATAAAATTTCTTTTCACATCACTTCAACCATTTGTATTCTTGACTAATTACTTGTCCCATCCATGCCCAATGAAAAGTCTCTGAGCTTATTGCCTAGAGCTGTGATTCTTAAACTTTTTGATATCAGGACCATTTTATGCTCTTAAAAATTGAGGAGTTCAGGGGACCAGTAGGTGGCA
Source organism: Phascolarctos cinereus (assembly GCF_003287225.1). Lineage (NCBI taxonomy): Eukaryota > Metazoa > Chordata > Mammalia > Diprotodontia > Phascolarctidae > Phascolarctos > Phascolarctos cinereus. The sequence goes on along the minus strand of NW_027555847.1, from coordinate 284,775,378 downwards.
CAATGGATAAAGCACCAGCCCTGGCTTCAGGGGAACCTGAGTTCAAATGTGGACTCAGACACTTGACACTTAACTAGCTGTGTGACCCTGGGCAAGTCACTCAACCCCGATTGCCTTACCAAAAAAAAAAAATGAGGACTTCAAAAAGTTTTTGTGTATATGGGTTTTTACCTATCAATATTTATTGCATTATAAATGAAAGCTGATTAATTTTAAAATATTTATTAATTCATTAAAAATAACAATAAAGCAGTACATGTTTTTAATGAAAGAATAACTACATTTATGTTTTTTTTTTAATTAGTGAGATGAGTAGTGTTTTACATTTTTGCAATTCTCTTTAATGTCTGGCTTCATTGAAGACAGCTAACTTTTCGTATCCGTTTCTGCATTCAATTTATTGTGAAATGTTGTTTTGTTTGAAGTATACAAAGAAAATTTGGCTTCCCATAGATGCATTGTTAGAAAATGGAGGAGTAGTTAATTGTCTTTTCAGATATTTGTAGATACCTTTCTTTGATATGACATCAAAACTCCATACAAGTGGTAGTTTCCTAAAGGTTAGTTGCAATCTGAAACCATATCAATGAACCTTACACACTCTGTTACATGAAAATCCATTGATCTATCTTGCAGTTTGAATGGATCTTTTACCCATGCATTATTTTGTAACATTATGTTTTAATCTTTTGGAAAATATTTATTCACTGAATTATGCAAATCTTCTAAATGTGGACACATTTCATTATATAATATGAAAAATAATCATATTTATTAATATCATTACTAATACCAGAAAAATATTTAAATTTGGAAAAGCTGTCAGGATACAAGTTTTCTAAAATTCTAATTTTCAACTGAAAGATCGATTTTTATCATTGGTATCAAATACTATCAGTTATTTTCCTTGAAGTCAAAGGCTCTCTTCCTTCTTTTTTTTTTTTTTTGGTGAGGCAATTGGGATTAAGTGACTTGCCCAGAGTCACACAGTTAGTAAGTATTATATGTTTGAGGCCGGATTTGAACTCAGGTTCTCCTGACTCCAAGGCAGGTGCTCTATCCACCGCGCCACCCAGCTGCCCCACGTTGTTTTTTCAAGTAAAAACGGTATTCCATGAAAAAAGCAGCTAGTTCAGCTTGCAACTCAATCACGTAATTGCTTATCATCAAGAAAATCATCATATTTTGGTCCGAACAGGAAAGTGTTTTATGTGCACTTGCCATTTTATCACACAGAACATTAAAAAGCTGTATATTCAAGGGTCAATATTTATTAAAACTATTTTTATTATTTCACCAAGGACATTGTTAAGTGAAATTGACTTTTTAAAAACAACTTTGATATTATTAATATCATTGTCTTCATTCATAGTAAGGCACCAGCAGTTTTATTTACTTATTCTTTTGTACTATCAGTACAAATACAAACACAGCTGTTCCAGGATCATTCATGAGATTAAAAAATTTGTTTAACACTGAATATTTCAGTACCACTTGTGTTTGTTTCCAAGTATTCATATAAAAAAAAAGAACTCCTGGTTTTCGTACTGGGCAAATCCAAACAAATTAGCAAATCCAACTATCACAAGAAATCACAGCTGAAAGGCACCTTGGAAAGCCTCTAACCCACTCCCTTATTTTACAGAGGAGAATGAGTTTCAGTCTGTATATTCATCCAAAAATACAATTTTTCAGATGAGATATTAACCAGTCTTCATATTTGCAGCTACATCTCTCATAGGTTATGTAGCCTTTGGAAAACTCTACTGTACACTCATGAGACAATGAGAATGAAAAAAGCAAATGATGTCAGTATTATTAAGAAAGTAGTTTTGAACTCACAGACTCCCTGAAGGGATCCTGGGGATCTCCAGGGATCTTCAGACTGTACTTTGAAAACTGCCAGCCTGGAGAAACATATAATCTGAGCCTTTAGCAAGTCTCTGTGCAGAGAGCTATGTGGAAATCCAGATGACTCATCTTGTAACTTTGCTCAGGAGAATGGTTACTTTATAAATGATGTCATTCACTTTATATAAAAACTTCAATCTACATAGGAAAAGCATAGTAGTAAGTAGGGAAATGAGAAGTGATGAAATGAAGGATGGTCACAGGAGTGGGGAACCTGTGGCCTTGAGGCCACATGTGGCCCACTAGGTCCTCAAGTACAGCTCTTTGACTGAAGTTCTAGGCTGCAGGTTCCCCACCCTTGGATTCAAACATACAGGAATAGTGAGTTGATGCTTTTTATTCATTCTTTCATTCATCCAATGTAGGACCATAGGATATAACTGGAAGTGATCATTTTGTAAGCCAACAGTCCAACCCACCCCCTCCTTATTTTACAGATGAGAAAATTGAGGATCAGGGAAGTTCAGTGACTGTCAAAGTCACACAAATAGTTAATACTGAAGGTAGAATTTGAATGCAGGACATAAGGGATATGGAAGAATTGTTATACTTTGGTCCCTATTCTCTAAAACCTTATAGTAATAAAAGGTGGGAAACTGGAATGTGAAACAATTAGATGTTAATTATTAGCCTATGTAGCACTAAGTATAGAAATAGCTAAGTATAATGGAAAGGATAGATGAGTAATGGCTTGAGTAGAATCATAGGAATCACAGCTGAAAGCCACCTTGGAAAGCCTCTAACCCACTCCCTTATTTTACAGAGGAGAATGAGTTTCAGAAAGGTGAACTGAGTTGCTTAAAATCACATAGGTCAATACCACTCAGTTATTAGATCAAAGAATTAGGATTAAAGCCAGGTTCTCTGATTCATAGTACAGTGTTTCTTTCTATTGTACAACTGAGAGAAATTTTAAGACGTCACCTTGGCTTTCAAAGATGTATAGAATATAGAAAGGTAGGGAGGAATAAGGTAAGTCTTCCAGAGTGGGAAAGGAGGAATAGCATAAGCAAAAGTCACAGAGGCAGGAAGGAGTATGGCATATTAAAGGAAGTGAGAGGGAAGAAGGTCAGATCACTTCAACCCTACCCAGCTATAGCTGAGAGTTTGGCTGGACAATAGTGAGAAATAAAGAAAATAGAACAAAGGGGGATATTTGCAAGCACTGCTCTTATAGAAGGGAAAGGACTAAACGTTGATATAGCATCTACTATGTGCCAGGCATTGTGTTAAGGTTTTTTTTTTTACAAATATTATCTCATTTGATCCTCATAACAACAAGGTAGTTGTCGTTATTATCTACATTTGATAGAGAAACTGAGGCAAAGAAGTTTTATTATTTTATTTTTTTCTAATTACATGTAAAAACAATTTTTAACATTCATTTAAAAAAAATTCAGTTACACGTTCTCTCTCTCTGTCTCCCTTCACCTCTCATTGAGAAGACAAGCAATTTGATACAGGTTATACATATGCAGTCATACAAAACATATTTCCATTTAGTCATGCTGTAAAAGAAAACAGAAACCAAACAAAAAACCCTAAGAAAAATAAAGTTTTAAAAAAGCGTACTTTTCTTTTCATTGAGACACCATCAGTTCTTCTGGAGGTGAATAGTATTTTTCATCATAAATGCTTTGTAATTGTCTGGACCATTGTACTGCTGAGAATAGCTTTCATTCAGAGTTGATAATTGTGCAATATTGCTGTTACTGTGTACACTGTTATGGTTCTGCTCTCTTCACTTTGCAACAGTTCATGTTAAGTCTTCTTAGGTTTTTTTAAACCGTCCCCCTCATTATTTCTTATAGCACAATAATATTCCATCACAATCATATGCCACAACTTGTTCAGTCATTCCCCAATTGATGGGCATCCCCTTCAATTTCCAATTCTTAGTCACCACAAAAAGAGCTGCTATAAATATTTTTGTATATGTAGATCCTTTTCCCTTTTTTTTTTAAAAAAAATTCTTTGATATAGACCTAAAAGTGGTATTGCTGGGGCAAAAGCTATACCCTTTTAGCATAGTTCCAAACTGCCCTCCAGAATAGCTGGATAAGTTCACAAATCCTAAGAGTGCCTTAGTGCCCCCATTTTCCCACATCCTCTCCAACATTTCTCATTTTCCCTTTCTGTTGTGCTAGCCAAATGATAGGTGTGAGGTGGTACTTTAGAATTGCTTTAATTTGCTAATCAATAGTGCTTTAGAGTATTTTTTTTTCACATGACTATAGATAGCTTTGATTTCTTAGGCTCTTTTTTTTGATCATGACTTTCAGGTAGTTCAATAATTCTTACATTATCTCTCCAGGATCTATTTTCCAGGTTAGTTGTTTTTCCTGTGAGATAGTAATTTCTTCAATTAGTGGAGTCATTAGCTTCCACTTGTCCAATTCTACTTTTTAAGGAGTTATTTTCTTCAGGGAATTTTTATATATCTTTTTTCCATTTGGCCAATTCTGCTTTTTAAGGAATTCTTCTCTTCAGTCAATTTTTGTACATATTTTTTCCACTTGGCCAATTCTTCTCTTTAGTGGATTTTTGTGCCTGTTTTACCATTTGGCCTATTCTGTTTTTTAAGGTGTTGTTTTCTTCAGTATTTTTGGTGCCTCCTTAACTAAGCTGTTGACTTTTTTTTTAATGGTTTTCTTGTACCGTTTTCGTTTCTTTTCCCCAATATTTCCTCTCCCTCTATTATTTAATTTTGTTGTTGTTGTTGTTTTTGGTGAGGGCAATTGAGGTTAGGTGACTTGCCCAGAGTCACATATCTAATGAGTGTTATATGTCTGAGGCCAGATTCAGTCCTCCTGACTCCAGGGCCGGTGCTCTATCCACCCCGCAGTCTAGCTGCCCCCTTATTTAATTTTGAAAATCCTTTTTGAGTTATTCTGTGAATTTTGGGGGGACCAGAGATTAATTTATTTTTTTCCTTTTTTTTTTAAATTTACCTTTTTATTTTGAGGCTTTAGACCAAAAATATGGTCTGCCTCAGTATTACAATAATAACCACCACCAGGGTACAAAATGACAGACTGTAGTCAGTGGTGCAAATGTGTAGTGAAAGGGAACAGAAGCTTTCAAGCATTCGAGATGGATACCAGGAAAATCCTGAGGAATCTTTAGAAACTTGATTAGCTCACATTACTGAGTGAGCTTGAATACCACCTTCTATATGAAGGTACCCCTGATATTCTCAGCTGCTGGTGCCCTTCTCCAAAAATTAACTGGTATTCATTTTGTTTATGTTCTATACATACTCATCTATGTACATTTTCTGTTTCACATTAGGACGTACTCTCCTTGTGGACAGGGACTGTTTCACTTTTGTATTTCTTTTCATTTTTTTGGTGAGGCAATTGGGGTTAAGCAACTTGCCCAGGGTCACACAGCTAGTAAGTATCAAGTGTCTGAGACCAGATTTGAACTCAGGTCTTCCTGACTCCAGGGCCAGTGCTCTATCCACTGTGCCACCCAGCTGCCCCACTTTTGTATTTCTATCTCCAAAGCTTAGTACAGAGCATAAAATATAGTAGATGCTTAATAAACACCTGCTGATTGCTTGTTGTTTGATTGTATTACAAAAATGCTAGAACACACAGTATTTTTTTTGTTAGAAGTTTTTAAGCATATAATTTAATTAAATTTAACAAACATTTATTTAGCACTGTGGTAGGCAATTAAGACGATTTCTATTATTCCTGTAAAAGTTTATTACTGGGACTGAAAGAACTTCACAGAAGAATTAGATGAGTCAGTCAATGCTGAAATCAATAAGCCCTTTTAATTGGTTAAGTTTAAGGGAAGGCCATGTAATCTGACTGGAAATACTCAAGGGATCAGGAAGCAGGAGGAGTAAGGTGAAGACACTAGAGCAGCCCACTAAAGCTATCTTTATGCTGGAGCCAATACTGACTCTTCCAAGATAGGGCAGCCCACCAACTCCCTAACACTGTGGCCCAAATTAACACAACCAAAATGGAATTTGGAAGGGGGTAGGGAAGGGGTACAACCAAAGATTGTCCAAGAGAACTTTAGACGTGATGTTCTCTTGGGTCCAAAGTTTGGTGCAGCTCAGCCGACTCTTCAGGATAACTTGTCGTAGCTGCTTCAGAAGCAGAGATGGTTAAGTGTTTTTGTTTGTTTGTTTGTTTGCAAAGAGAGAGAACTGATTCAGACAGTTCTCATCAGTTTCTTCTCCCTGAGGTCACAAGCAAGAAGGGAACCATAAATTCCTAGCATAGCATGTTTCAAGTACCAAAGTTTCCAGATATGGAAGGTTTCAGAGAAGGAATAAGACAGAAAGGATGCACTGGGCAGAAGGAAGGACAAGGGGACAAGGGGATTGACAATCTGTTGGATAGAGAAATTCTAGACAAAAAAACAACAACTTTTTTTTTATTACAGCAGTTATTCATTAGGAACATCTTAAAAACATATTTCATAACAAGCATTTTTCCTTTGCAAAATCTTTTGTGTCAGTCTTCCTTTCTCTTTCCACTCCTACTGTCTTTAATTACCTTATGCCTAGGCTCTGTAATAGGTTATCGACTGATGTCCCTGGCACCTTCTTCCTTGAAATTTATTTTGTACATTGTTACCAGATTAAGCTTTCTTTAGCACCTCTCTCAGACATCAGCCCCCACCTGAAAACTGTTGGCTCTTCATTGTGATAATATAAAACGAAGACCATGTATAAAATGCAGTCAGTTTAGTGTGAGAATCAGAAGGCCCAATCAGATTCTATCTTACTTCTTTTTGTCCTGCCACTTGTATTCTCCTCCATTTTATTGTTTTTCTGTTGCTCATCCATGGGAAACTAGATTAGGTAAGCGCTGATTGTTTCATACACGCAGGTGGATGTAATTAATCAACATCTTTTCGTTTTATGAATAGAGGACACTGAAACCTATTCACCCACCCCCACCCTGCAACTGAACTGAAATATACACTCTTTCCACCTCCCAACCTTGGAAGTCCCTAAAAACTTTTCTTCAATTAGAAATTAATTACCTAATTTTATAACCTTTTATATCCTAGTTAATTGCTTTTATTATAATTAATTGGACTTTTTGAACTTACCTGATTAAATGTTTTTGTGTATAAAAATCTGTTTTACTCTGTATTTGGGGTCTTTGGATTAACTGGGGAGTCCATTGACCCATTCTTTCTGAATGCCTAGACAATAAATCACCTATGCTCAGATTGTTTCCTTAGTTATTATTAATTGCCCATTGCGGTCACTGTGACAAGCCTAGCCACCTTCCCAAAGTTGGCTTCCTGACCAGCCTGCCTTGCCATCCTCTCAGGCCCTTATCCAGGTACCCTCTCCCCTTCCCCAGACTTGACTTTCTCCCCAAGCAACTCTGACTCCCTTTCATTTCTGGGCTCCTGGTCAAGATGTACCTACTCCCTTCCAATCTTGGACCCTCTGTCAGGCAAATTCAGCTCCTTTCCAAAGTGTATTTCCTAATCTCCTTTGCATTTATTGTCATCAGGTAGGTCATGAAGCCAAGTTTTGCAAAATGAAATAGTGGGACTGAAGACAGAAAAATAAGAATTGTGGTGGTCCTGGAAGAACCCAAAAGGGGTCTTCGCAATGAGGGTGCATGGGAGGGGTAGGGACAATTGTTTTGGCTGAGGATCCTTTTGCTTTCCAAGATCCCCATGTTCTCACGGCAACCATCCTCGTTTCTATCTCCCCACAGTAGCTAACCCTATATGACCCTTAAGATTAGTGATATAAAGGGCAGCTAAATGGTGCACTAGATAGAGTAGCAGACCTGGAGTTAGGAAGACCTGAGTTCAAATCTGGCCTCAAACACTTACTAGCCGTGTGACCCTGGGCAAATCACTTAACCCCAATTGCCTTAAAAAAAAAAAAAGAAAGAAAGAAAGAAAGAAAAAGATTGATGATACATTCTATGATAGTTTAATGGATATTGGAGCTTCTAATTGGACTGAACCTCCTAATTCAGCTTTACTGAAAAAAAAAAGCTTCTGATTGTTCCCCTATTGAATCTCTAAATGTTGTTGGGGTCTTGTGAAAGACTTTAAGACCTTGCTTTCTTTCTTTAACCAGAGATTCTGTTTCAGAGCCTGTGCACCTAGAGCCTGACACCTGACTCCTTTTACAAACCTCAAAAAACCTTTGCTTATCAGCTCTAGCATTGGGCCTCCCAAATTACAGCAAATCCTTTTCTTTTTTTTTTGTTGTTCATGAACTTCAGGGGGTAGCTTCAGGTGTCCTCACTCAATCTTTTGGACCCTTCCCTCCTTACATCCTGTAGCCTATCACTCCATCCAGTTAGACTTTGTGGCTTCAGGGACTCACCCTTGCCTACAAGCTGTAGCTGCCACTGCTCTTTCAGTTGGAAAGGATTTGGGGTTTTTTTTGGGGGGGGCTACTCATAATGCAGTGCCCCCATGAGGCTGGGCTCTTTTGTTGACACATCAGACTCAAGCTTTCTCTGATCAATGACTTACTAGATATGAAGAGACTTTATTGGACAAGTAAAATGTGATTTAAAGCATGGCCTTTTATATTCAAACCCCACCCCTACTTCCCTGCGTGATCTTCTGATCTCAGAAGGACCTTCTATGATTGCTCCTTCATGGTTGATTTGGCCAAGAGACCCCACAGTCACTTATCTGATGCCCCCTTGTCTTCACTTTGTCCTGACCCCTGATTGCCTGACCTTGTCCTGTGTATTGACATTCCTCTTTTATGAGAGATGGTGTCCACTATACAAGCTCTGGTGTGGTTATAGACCACGACACTATTTAGGTGGCCTCTTTGCCATCTAATCTCAATGCCTACACTGCTGAATTAACTGCATTTACTCACACTCGTCATCTGGCAGACAGCCAAAGTCCTGTCTATACTGTCTGTACTGACTCCTGTTACAGCTCTGGAGTCTGTCATGCTGTGGGAATGCTGTGGTTACAGAAGGGTTTCTTGATTTCTGGTAAAATTACAGCAAATTCAGAATGCATTGGAGATCTTTTATCTGCCCTGTGGCGGCCTACTGCTCTGCTATTGTCCATCGGCCAGTCCACGCTTCTGGCACTAGCCCTGTCTTAAGGGGGAAGGGGAGTCGACAGTGCTGCTGCCCTCCCTTTATCTAGCAATGACTCCAAGATTGCTAAGTAGAAACAGCATTTTCAAGCTAAGCAGGGGTCCTGTGAACCAGTGTCACTTGTGGTTATAAGGAAGCAGGGAGCACTGAAAACTTCCAAACCCCCAGAACTAGTTCAGGAAAAGCCTGAGGCTTGAGACAGTCCTCGCCCATCTTTCACCTCCACTCTGGGGTCTGAGTGACTGTTGAAGGCAAACTACTCCTCCCTCAGAGTTTGTATCAGCAGGCATGCCTTTCTATTCATAAGGTGGGCCAGTTTGGCACACAAGGAATTGCTGATACAAAGAAGGCGTGGATTGCACCTGGTGATACCTGTACAGCAGCATGTATTGGTTCCCTCATCTCACTTGTCAGGCATTTCAACAACATGCATGCTGAGCAATGGCTTTTGGCAGCTGCCTGTTAGTGTACACCTCTGCTGAGCATTTACGAGTAGATTTTATTTCATGCCAAAATCCTCCCACTACAAAATTTGTCTCATTATTTTAGACCAGCTGGCTCGCTGGGTAGTAGCTTTTCCTGGTGCAGGAGCTACTGTTAATTTTGTGGCTGAAATGATGCTCAAAGAAATTGTTCCCTGGTTTGGCCCTGCAGCTCAAATTAACTCAGATGGGGCTTTCATTTCGCTGGCACAGGCTTCACCTGAATTTATATATTTTTTAAAAGTAATTCCTACATTTCATGCCCCTTATCACCTCCAGAGTTCTGATCAAGTTGAACGTATGAATAAACTTAAGAGTAAGACTGACAAACTACGTTCTGAAACACATCTTGGGGCAGCGAGGTGGCTTGGTGGATAGAGCACTGGCCCTAAAGTCAGGAGAACCTGAGTTCAAATCCGACCTCAGACCAAACACTTGACACTTACTAGCTGTGTGACCCTGGGCAAGTCACTTAACCCCAATTGCTCAAAAAAAAAAAAGAGAGAGAAAGAAACTTGGAAACACATGTTAAATAGCATGACCCTCTCCCCCTAGCATTGTTCCATCTCAGGAACAGACCCTGGGGCAGGGAAGGGAAACTGTATGTTTCTCTCTTTGAAATGCTTTTTGGTTATCCTTCTATGACGGCAAAACCTTTCTCCCAAGTATGTACATCATTATTGGAAGGAGATACTTCTGTTGCCTCATAGGTACGGAAACTACAGAATAGACCAAAAGGATTCTGTGACACAGAAACTGCAATATAAACTGGCCCTTTGGACTTTCCATTGAACCCATGGGACTCAACTTCCCCGAGGAAGGCCTGTTCCAAGTGTTACTTATCACTGCTGCTGCAATAAAGATTGGGAAGGGGCAGCTAGGTGGTGCAGTGGCTAGATCATGGGCCCTAATCTCAGAAGGACCTGAGTTGAAATCCGGCCTCAGACCAAACACTTGACACTTATTAGCTATGTGACCCTGGGCAAGTCACTTAACCCCAATTGCCTTGGAAAAAAAAAGATTGGTTAAAAAAAAAAACCCACTCTTGGAAATACTGTTTTCATATAAAACTTACTCTTTATTTAGCTTCATAATGCATTTGTAATTTTCCTTATTTTAATATTGTCACCTGTTATTTTTACTTCTCCTGGTAATTCTACCAGGTCTGTTATCTTTACCCTGAAGGGTAGAGAAGTAGAAAGCTCTCATTTTTTTTGGACAGTTAAAAAATTTGGGAAGATAGGTGCTTTCTATTTTCCACTTACTCCATGCTTCATATATTTTTTTTATTTTGACTGTAACAAATGATGTTGGTCATCCTTGTATCATAGTTTTGATTCTGATGATTTTTCCTATTGCTCTTTTCTCTCCAGTCAACTCCTCTCAGGAGGACTTGAGAATAGAGGACTCAAAAATAATCTCCTTCCTTCTTAGGAATTTTCTGCACGTATTGCAGATTGGATTCTTTTTACCTGGTTGCTATATGCTATACCCATTGCTATGCCTGAGTACTATCTTTGTCCTATTGTATAAATCTAGCTTTTCCTGTTGTTTAGGTTTTTCAAAAATACTATTTTATTTTTCCCAATTATATGTAACAACAATTTTTAGCATTCATTTTTACAAGATTTTGACTTCCATTTTTTCTCCCTCCTTCCCTCCCCTCCCCTCTTCCTAAAATGGTAATCAATTTGATATAGGTTATATACATGTAATCATGTAAAACATATTTCCATATTAGTCACAGTTGTGAAAGAAAAAACAGCAAAAGAAAAAAACATGAAAAAATAAAGTAAGTGAAAATTATGCTTTGATCTGCATTCAGAATCAATCGGTTCTTTATCTGGATCTGTACAGCATTTTCCAACACGAATCCTTTGTAACTGTCTTGGATCATTGTGTTGCTGAGAAGAAGTCAGTCATTCATAGTTGATCATCACACAATGTTGCTTCTTTTTCTTTTTTACTATTTTGTACAATCAGTTCATACAAGTCTTTCCAGATTTTTCTGAAATCTTTTATCACTTCTTATTGCACAATAGTATTCCATTATGTTCATATACCACAATTTATTCAGCCATTCCCCAGTTTGTGGGCATCCCCTCAGTTTATAATATTTTGCCATCACAAAAAGAGCTGCTAGAAATATTTTTGCACCAGTAGGTCCTTTCCCGCTTTGCATGATTTCTTTTGGATGCAGACCTGGTAGCAGTATTGTTAAATGAAAGGGTATGCACAGTTTGGTTGCTCTTTGGGCCTAGTTCCAAATTGCTCTCCAGAATGGTTGGATCAGTTCACAACTCCACCAACAATGCATTAGTATCCCAATTTTCCCACATCCTCTCCAACATTTATCATTTCCCTTTTCTGTCATATTAGTCTATCTGATAGGTATAAGGTGGTACCTCAGAGTTGTTTTAATTTGAATTTCTCTAATCAAAAGTCATTTTAGAGCACTTTTTCATATGCCTATGGATAGTTCGGATTTCTTCTTCTGAAAAATGTCTAATTATTGTTTTAATTTCCTCTTCATTTGGTGGTTGAATTCACCCTTTTCATTTTTGACACTGGTGATTTGGTTTTCTTCTTTTTAATCAAATTAGCCAAAGGTTTATCTATTTTATTGGTTTTTTTTATAAAACCAGCTATTAGTTTTATTATTTCAATAGTTTTCTTAATTTTGATTTTACTAATCTCTCCTTTGATTTTCAGAATTTCTAATTTGGTATTTAATTGGGGATTTTTAATTTGTTCTTTTTCTAGTTTTTTTAGCTGCATGCTCAATTCATTAATCTGCTCTTTCTCTATTTTGTTGAGGTACAAAGTTAGAGAAATACATTTCCTCCTAAGTACTGCTTTGGCTGAATCCTATAAATTTTTTTAATGCTGTCTCATTGTTGTCATTCTCTTTAATGAAATTATTGATTGCTATATGATTTCTTCTTTGACCCACTTATTCTTTAGGATTAGATTATTTAGTTTCCAATTAATTTTAATCTATCTTTCTACTATTCTTTCTTGAATATAATTTTTATTGCATTACGATCTGAAAAGATAAATTTAATATTTCTGCCTTTCTACATTTGGTGTTGAGGTTTTTATGCCCTAATACATGGTTAATTTTGTGTAGGTGTCATGTACTGCTGAGAAAAAAAGGTATGTTCTTTTCTATTCCCATTCAATTTTCTCCACAGATCTGTCATATCTAGCTTTTCTAAGATTCTATTCATCTCCTTAGTTTCTTTTTGTTGTTGTTGTTGTTGTTGGAGTTATCAAGTTCTTAGAGGGGACAGTTGAAATCCCCCACTAGTATAGTTTTGCTGTCTAGTTCTTCCTGTAACTCACTTAACTTCTCCTTTAAGAATTTGGATGCTATACCACTTGGTGCAGATATGCTTACTATTGATACATAATTTCATTTTCTATAGTATTTTTAGTAAGATGTACTTTCTTTCCTCATCTCCTTCAGTTGGATCTTTTGCTTTTGGTTTGTCTGAGATCAGGATTGCTACCTGTTTTTTGTTTTTTGTTTTTTCACTTCAACTGAAGCATAATAGATTCTGCTCCAGTCTCTTACCTTTACTCTGTGTGTTTTTCTCTGCTTCAAGTGTGTTTCTTTTAAACAATATATTGTAGGATTCTGGTTTTTGAACCATTCTGCTATGTGCTTCTATTTTATGGGAGAGCTCATTCCGTTAACATTCATAGTTATTATTGCTAACTGCATATTTCCTTCTTTCCTATTTTTCTTCCTGTTTGTTCTTGTTCTTTTTACTCTTTCCTTCCTCATCAGTGTTTTACTTCTGTCCACCACCTCCCCTGATCTGCCCTCCCTTCTGTCTGTCCCACACCCCCTTACCTAATCTCCTCCACTTCTACTTCCCTGTTGGATAAGATAGATTTCTATATTCAGCTGATTGTGTATATTATTCCCCCTTTGAGCCAATTCTGAGGAGAGTAAGGTTCAAATGATGCCTACCACCCATCCTCCCATCTTCTCCTCCACTGTAATAAGTCTTTCATGCCTCTGCATGTGAAATAATTTACCCTGTTCTACCTCTTCCTTTTTTGTGCACTCAGTATACTCTTCTTTCTCATCCCTTAATTAATTTTTTATGCCATTCTCTCAAATTCACCTTACACCCATACCCTCTGTCAATGTGTATTCCTTCTAGCTATACGATTAGCGGTACAATTCTTAAGAATTAAAAGTATCATCTTCCCATGTAGAGATAGAAACAGTTTAGCCCTATCAAATTTCTTATGTTTTCTTTTCCATTTATACTTTTTTATGCTCCTCTTGAGTCTTGATATTGGAGATGAAATTTTTTGTTCAGCTCTGGTTTTCTCATTATGTAAGCTCAAAATCCTTCTATTTCATTGAATGACCATTTTCCCCCTTGAAATACCATACTCAATTTTGCCAGGTAGGTGATTCTTGATTGTAGTCCTAGATCCTTTGCCTTCTAGAATATCATGTTCCATAACTTCTGATCCTTTAGTGCTGGAGCTGCTAAATCCTGTGTAATCCTGATTGTGGCTCCCCAGTATTTGAATTATTTCTTTCTGGTTACTTACAAAGTGTTTTCCTTGACCAAGTAGTTCTGAAATTTGGCTATACTGTTCCATGGAGTTTTCATTTTGCAATCTCTTTCCAAAAGTGATGGGTGGATTCTTTTAATATCTGTTTTGCCCTTTGGTTCCAGGTCAGAGCAGTTTTCCTTGGTAATTTCTTGACAGATGCTGTCCAAGTCCTTTTGATTGTGGTTTCCAGGTAGTCCAATGATTCTGACATCATTCCTCCTGGATCTATTTTCCAGGTCATTTTTTTTCCCCAATGAGGTATTTTACATTTTCTTGTATTTTTTCATTCTTTTGATTTTGTTTGGTTGATTGTTGATGTCTCATTGAGTCATTAGCTTCCTCTTGCTAATTCTACTTTTTAAGGAATTGCTTTTCTCAGTGAGCTTTTGTACCTCTTTTCCATTTGATCAATTCTACTTTTTAACAACTTGTTTTTTTCCAAGCTGTTGACTCTTTTTTTTCATAATTCTCTTGCATCATTCTTGTTTCTTTTCCCAATTTTTCTTCTACCTCTCTTATTTGATTTTTTAAGCACTTTTTTGAGCTCTTCCATGAGTTCTTTCTGGGTCTGAGATCAGTTCCCATTTTTGTTTGGGGCTTTGCCCATAGGTGTCTTAATCTTCCCTGTCATCATAATAGCTTTCTATACTCAGATTCTTTTTTATTGTTTTTTGCTCATCTTTTCCAGTTTTTTCTCTTAGTTTTAGATTTGCTCTCTTCCTGGGATGGAAGCAGCACTATTTCAGGCTTCTTGCCGCAGGGGCGGTAAGCCCTGGCTGTTTATCTGGTGCTACCCTGGTGTGGCCCTGAGGCCCATGGGGGGCCCTTGTGTCAAGTGCTATGCTGAGGGGCTTGGGTGAGGGATGGCTGGTACTTCTGGAGGTTGTAGGAGTCTGGAAGCTCACCTGGTACTAAGTTGGGGTCCTGGCACTGTTGTCTGCCCATTAGCTCAGGCATCTGTGGGGTCCAGGAATTGGCATCTGTCTGTTTGCCTCAGGCTCCATTGAAGTAGTCCCAGAGCTAGTGTATGCCTGATCCCCTGGCTATACTGAGGCACATGAGGAGTCCTGGTGTTGGTGTTTGCCTGCTTCCCACCCCACACACACATTCTGGGGCTCAGGATCTCCTGCTGGTTTGCTGGAGCAGAGCTTGCTGGGAATGTTTCCTGTCCTATATTGTGCTCCCCTTTTACCCAAATGAGATGGACTTTTCCTGCTGACCTTCTAAGTTTCTTGGGCTAGAAGATTGTTTCACTCCCCTCTTTTTGCTGGTTCTGCTGTTCCAGGATTTATTCTGAGGTTTTCTTTTATGGTGGTTTGGAAGTGAATGTGGGAGAGTTAAGGTGATTTCTTGTTTACAGTGCCATTTTGGCTTCCAAAAGTCCTTGTTGTTTAGTTTTATTGCTATTGCTTCTTGTGTTTTCCTCTCTCATGTACTCTTTCCAGGGAGACCGGAAAAGATTCAGGATTATTTCTATATTACACTGTGAAGCAGGGCAAATTTTATATCACTTGGAAGTTATTGGACCTCATGGGAATTGGTTATGTCATCCCATACACCAAAGAGGGACTAACTCATGGAATATTATCCTTGTCACAGAGAATGACACTCTCCCACAACCATGATCTATTTATGCCCCACTTTTGATGGGAAGTTTTCCAGTTGTAGCTTTAGCTCAGTGTAACTTGTATGCCTCTAATAGAAAAATACTTAATTGGGCCAACTCTAGATCCATGACTTTTACTCCCTTAGAAATGATTACATTTCATTCAAAATTAATATCTTCCATGGGGTATAACAGTATACTAAGACTAGGACTGTTTCAGTTACTGTTAATATGCCTCTACCACCTTTTCCTTTATGTATTGCATGAGACTCTGGCCCCTATAAAACCCTTGACTTTGGCAGAGCAATCAACTGTAATTGTGACATTACCTTTCCTGATATAAATAAGGGAGATTTTTGTTAAATGTGCCAGAGCTTGTCTTTACAATAACTACGTAGATCATGAGTCCAAGTATGTTTCATTACCAAATTCCAATGGAAAAGGCTTAGATTGGATTAAATCTGACATTAGTCACGCTGAACAAAGATCTGCTCCCACTAAATTTACATGGAGTTGAGCATCCCCAGATGAGTTTTTTATCTGTGAAGGTAAGGTTTATGCCTCTCTTCCCTCAAATTGATTTGGAACTTGGGGGATTGCCTATTTGCCCACTGATCTCAATCTTTAATCATAATATAGGATTGGTAGGAAGAGGTGCTACCAGAAACTTGGGTGACTGGTGGCATAATTATGAAAAAAGGGAGACATTAACGAATGACCCTGTGAAAGAAAATGGGCTGGGGATGAAAATACTCTGGTCTCTATTCCCATTCATTGGAATGGCAGCATTGGAGCAAGCCACTCAAAATTTATCCTTTGAAAATGAGAAACTTGCCCAAGCCATTAGTGAACCCATTTCCTCCCATCAAATTGATGTGGATTCTTTAGCACAATTGGCCTTACAAAATCACATGGTCCTTGATCTTATTACAGCATTACAAGACGGGACCTGCACTATGATCAATCAATCTTGTTGTTTTCATATTAGTCAGGGGACAGTATAACCAACCATGAAATTCATAAAAGACCCTCGGTGGAATCTCTCCTCTTGGTTTACTTGGTTACAGGGTAATGCATTATTTGCTATTGTTGGCAAATGGGACCTTCTAGCTTTGAGTATGATTTTTATCTTTGCCCTTTGCATTAACTGTTGCTCTAGGCTATGTGAGAGAGTGACACCCAGTGGCCTTTTCTTGTTATGCAAGTCTGATTCTGATTATGAAGATGTGATCAACCTTCTTGATTTGGCATATAAATAAGTGATTAATGGGGCAGTGGACTGACCCCTTAACCTTAACCAGAACAGAGGAATTGATAAGATAAAATGAAGACCTTTACAAAATGCAGTTAGTTTAGTGTAAGAATCAGAAGGATCAGTCAGATTCTATCTTGTGAACACTGTCATGTATTTTCCT
Organism: Phascolarctos cinereus; assembly: GCF_003287225.1. Taxonomy (NCBI): domain Eukaryota; kingdom Metazoa; phylum Chordata; class Mammalia; order Diprotodontia; family Phascolarctidae; genus Phascolarctos; species Phascolarctos cinereus. The sequence continues at coordinate 284,758,301 of NW_027555847.1, read as the reverse complement.
CTATTTTGTTATTTTTCTGTTATACATCCATGGGAAACTAAACTATAGAAGTCACTTATCATTTCACACATACAGGTGGATGTAATTAATCAACATCTTTTCATTTCATGAATAGAGTACCTGAAACCAACTCACCTTCCCCCTATCCCCAACCAGACTGAAACTTAACCATTCCTCCTTACAACTTGGAAAGCCCATAAACTTTCCTCCAATTAGAAATTAATCACCTAATTTTGTATCCTAGCTTGTATCCCAGTTAGTTGTTTTTGTTATAATTAATTGGGCTTTTTGGACTTATTTGATTAATTTGTGTGTGTTTGTGTATAAAAATCTGTTTAACTCTATATTTGGGTCTTTGGACTAACTGGGGAGTCCACTAACATTAATCACCTATGTTCAGATTGTTTCCTTAGTTATTATTAATTACTCATCATAATTTCCAGTCAACTGTAAATTACCGAATGTGGCATTCAAGATCCTTCACAGTTTACACCCAATTTTCCTTTCCAGATTTATCTTCTACTCCTCCTCCTCTATTTTTCCTCTGTACTTCTACCCAATTGGAGTTTTTCCTATTCCCTGAATTCTCCTGCCTTAATATCTTTGCTCACACAGTTCCCCTTTCTGCAATGCCTTTTACCCTCAATCTCTCCCAATTAAAATATTGCCCATTATCTGAGATCCAGATCAAATGTTACTTCTTTCATGAAGCCTGGGTCATCCCAGCTAGAGTGCTTACTCTTTCTGAGTACCTGCTGCTCCTTGTTAGTACAACCCTTATGCTTGCTACATACAATTTTGAATTGTAATTATTTTTATATTCCCCTAGATTGTAACTGAGGGTGAAGATTGTCTGAAATCTTCACCACAGCACTTATCAGTGTCTTATACATAGAAGATCTTAGACTTTTAAAGCTAGAGAGATCTTGAAGAACACTATTTTTATTTTCATTTCTTTAAAATAACTTTAATACTTCTAAAAAATTTTGAGTTCCAAATTCTCTCTTTCTATGGCCCCTTCCCCAACCTTTGAGAAAGCAAGCCATGTGATATCAATTTTACATATGAAATCATGCAAAACTTATTAACCAATTAGCCGTATTAGGGGGGAAAAAGCAAGGACTCTAAGTGCTAGGCTCTCTGCACTAGTTCAGAATATATATGTCAAGTACTGAGATTAATTCATCTATGGTACCCTTCAGGAAAATGTAGCTTCTGTATTTATCTATTTAAATCAAATCCAATTTTTCTCTTGCCTTGTCTGGGATTGTGATTGCTATTCCTGCTTTGTTTTAGTACAGCAAAAGTTCTATTCCAGACCCTAATTTTTAACTCACTATGTGTGTATTTTTTAAATGTGTTTAAAACACATTTATTTAAAACACAACTTATTGTTGGATTTTGCTTCATAATCCATTATGCTATCCTCTTCCATTTTATGGACAAGTTCATTCCATTCACACTTACAGTTACGATCATTATTTCTGTATTACCCTCTATATTTTCCTCTTTGTGTTCCCTGCCCCCTCTTTATAAAGTAGAATTAAGTCATGGAACAGGTGTATGATCAGCACTAATGCTCATATACTAGTATTCTATATACACTCTCTTTAAACTTCCTTGTCTCCTTCTTTTTCCCTCACCTAGACCACAATTACAGGTTGAAATCCTTTCTATCTTTTCTTTTAAATATCACTTCACCATTCTTCACTCAATCTTAGTGTTTATTTTGTCTATGTCTAACTTTTCCTTAAATCTGTCCTCCATTTTATTACCTTCTTTCCTCTCTCCATTCCCTTGCATGTATTTATGTCTCAAAATCTTTATATTTGTGTGTGTTCTATGTTTTGCCCATTTCAAGTATAAGTGAGGTTCAAGTGACACCCATTCTCCCTACCTCTTTGTTTTTTATGCGGTTATGTAAAGTAAGTTTCCTCTTCATCCTTCTCCTTTTCTTCCTTATTATATATCTTCCCTTACCTCTCTTTTCTTTTTAAGGTCATAAAAGCAAGGCAAAATCATTCCCAGTCACTCTGTCTTGACCCCCTCTATGACCTTTGATAACGTTAGGGTTCAGAAGGGATGCTTGTATCATCTCCCTCATTAGAATTAAATACTTGGAGTGAAGTAAAGGCAGGGACTAGCATGGGAGCTTTCCCAAATTTCCCTCCAAACAACTTTAAAATGATGCCTCAAAACAAATTCTGGAGTGACAGACCCAAATTTAAAAAAAAAAAGAATGAGGTGAAACAGTTTTTGAGCCCAACACAACTTAGAAAGTTGACAGGAAAAGGTCTGTCTTACTGAGTTGAGATTGAAGCACAGTCCAGTGCAAGCCATGCTTCAGCAAGCCAGCAGCAGCCCTCGGGGGTAACTAAATCAGCAGTGGCAACCCCCAGAGCTCTTAGCCCACAGAGGGTAAAGGAGTCAGAATGAGATTTCAAGGAACCCTTTGCTGGTGCTCTGGTGCATTGCCTGTACATAGTTCTAGGTCATAGTCCTGGGGGAGGGGGATCAATAACACACCAGAGCATGAAACTGCAGGGGAGTAGAGACCCTGGTCACAGTTACAGAGTAGAAAAGAATGTTCATAGTCACCCACATACCAAAGCACAAGCCAGAAAAGCAGTGAGTGCTCTCCTTAGCTCACACCACCTTGGAAGAACTGAAAACTTAGAGACCCCAAGCATTAGCTCTGAAAAAAGAGCATCACAAAAAAACCTGAAGTTTGGGACAGTGCCCCCTCCACCCTGGGAGCAAAGCCCAACTTTAACATAAAGAAAAAAAAAAAGAACCTGACCATGGAGAGTTACTATGGTGACAGGGAAGATCAAAACGCAAACTCAAAATAAGATTAAAAAAAAAAATCAAAGCAGCTACATGCAAAGCCTCACAGAACAATGTGAATTGGGTTCTGGCCCAAAAAGAATTCCTAGAAGAACTCAAAAAGGGTTTTAGAAATCAAATAAGAGGTATAAAGGAAAAAATGAGGAAAAGAAATGAGAGTGATACAAGAAAATCCTGAAAAAAAGAGTCAACAGCTTGGTAAAGGAGGAACAAAAAAAAATGCTGAAGAAAAAGAGGCACAAAAATCCACTGAAGAGAACTCATGAAAGGCAGAATTGGCCACATGGAAAAAATACACAAAAATCCACTGAAGAAAATAACTCCTTAAAAATTAGAATTGGGAAAGGGAAAGCTAATGACTCCATAAGACTTCAAGACACCATAAAACAAAGTCAAAAGATGAAAAAATAGAAGAAAATGTGGACTATCTCATTGGAAAAATAATTAATCTGGAAAATAGACTGAGGAGAGATCATTTAAGAATTATTGAAGTACCTGAGAGCCATAATAATAATAAAAAAGAGCTTGGACATTATATTTCAAAAATTATCAAGGAAAACTGCCCTGATATCTTAGAACCAGAGGATAAAATAGAAATTAAAAGAATATACCATCACCTCCTGAAAGAGATCCCAAAATGAAAGCTCACAGGAATATTAGCACCAAATTCCAGAGCTCTTAGGTCAAAGAGAAAAAATTGCAGGCAGCCAGAGACAAACAATTCAAATATTGTGGAGCCACAGTCAAGATCACACAAGATTTATCAGCTCCCACATTAAAGGATCAAAGGGTTTGGAATATGATGGCAAAGGTATTATACTTACAACCAAGAATCAACTATCCAGCAAAACTGAGTATAAGCCTTCAGGAGGAAAATTGGATATTTAAAAAAATAAAGGACTTTCAAGCATTCCTGATGAAAAAAAACAGAGCTGAATAGAATATTTGACTTTTAAATGCAACATTCAAGAGAAGCACAAAAAGATAAACGAGAAACAGATATCATAAGGGATTCAATGAAGTGAAACTGTTTACATTCCTATATGGGAAAATGATACCTGTAACTCTTAAGAACTTTATGATTATTACAGCAGTTAGAAGGAGTATACGTAGACAGAGGGCATGGGTTTGAGTTGACTATAATGGGATAATATTCAAAAAAATAAAATTAAGAGGTGAGAAAGAAAGATGTACTGGGAGAAGGGGGAAGGAACAGGTAGAATGGGGTAAATTATATTACGTAAAAGAGGCACAAAAATAGCTTCTACAGTGGAGGGGAAGATGGGAGGGAGGATAGTAGACAATGCTTGACCCTTACTCTCATCCAAATTGGCTGGGAAAGAAGATACTCATTCACTTGGGTAGTTAAAACTATCTTATCCTACAGAGAAGTAGAAGTAGAAGAGGATAAGAGTGGATTGAGAGAGGTGGTTGTCAGAAGCTAAACACTTATGAGGAGGAACAGGGTAAAAGGAGAGACAGACAGACAAACAGAGACACAGAGAGACAGAGACAAAGAGTCAGAGAGAAGGTTAAATAGGAAAACTAGGTCAGGGGAAAATATAAAGTTAATCATCACAGTTGTGGAAAAATTTTTAGAGCAAGTTTCTTTGTCAAAGGCCTCAAAGGAGGGAGAAAATTTAGAACTTGGGCAGGGCACAGAGACAAGATAGGGGAGTAAAAGCAGTGACTTGCTTGAGCGCTCCCCCAAATCCCTCCAAATACCTATAAATAAATGGCTCTAAACAAATTCTAAAGCAGCAGAACCCACAAAAAGACAGAGTGAAACAAATTTCCAGCCCAAGACAACCTGGATGGTTAATCGGAAAGGTATATAGCGCTGGGCTGGGAGAGGAACACAGTTTGGCATGGTACACAGGCCGCAGCGAACCTGGAGCAGGCCTCAGAGGCCTGAATTGCAGGCAGCTATGGCAGTTTCCAGACCTCTCAACCCAGGAATGCCAAAGACAACTTAGAAGGTCAGTGGGAAAAGTCTGTTTCTGAGGTGCTGAGAGAGAACCGGTTGGGCTCCCAGTCCCAGTCCCCAAGTTTAGCCCCAGTGTGGCAGCTGCCTCCTGAGCTTCCAACCCACAAACTGAGGGGGAGTCCAGTGGCTGATCAGAGGGGGATTGCAGGGATCTCTCTGCTGGAACAGGATTCTCTTGCTTTGCCCATGTTTGGATCTGGGTCACAGTTCTGGGTGGCAGTTCTGGGGCGAGGAGCACTGACATGATGGAGCTTGTAGTGGCTATAAGAGAAAACCCTCCTCACAGTTCCAAGACAGAAAAGAGTGCTTGTGGTCACTCATAGACCAGAACACAGGCCAGGAAAGGAGTAAACACCTTGCCCTTGATTATGGCACTTTGGAAGAACTGAAAATTTACAGATCCCTAGAAGTATCTCTGAAAACAGCTGCACAAAAACCCTGAAACTTGGGGCAGTACATTCTCCACACCGGAAACAGACTCCTACCTTAACAAGGAGTTTACAACTCAAGTAAGTGGCCAGGATCATGAGCAAGCAGCCCAAAAAGAGTCAGACTATATTATCTTACTTTGGTGAAAAAGAAGACCAAAACACACAATCAGAAGAAGACAATGAAGCCAAAGCTCCTATATCCAAAGCCTCCAAGAAAAATATGAATAGGTCCCAGGCCATGGAAGAGCTCAAAAAAGATTTTGAGAAGCAAGTAAGAGAAGTAGAGGAAAAACTGAGTGATGCTAAAGGAGACCCAAAAAATACTGAAGAAAATTATACTTTAAAAAATAGGCTAACCTAAATGGCAAAAGAGGCCCAAAAAGCCAATGAGACGAAGAATGCCCTAAAAAGAAAAATTGGCCAAATGGAAAAGGAAGTCCAAAAGCTTACTGAAGAAAATACTTCCTTAAAAATTAGAATACAGCAATTGGAAGCTAGTGACTTTATGAGAAATCACGACACAGTAGAACAAATCCAAAAGAATGAAAAATTAGAAAACAATGTGAAATATCTCATTGGAAAAACAACTGACCTGGAAAATAGATCCAGGAGAGAGAATTTAAAAATTATTGGACTATCTGAAAGCCATGATCAAAAAAAGAGCCTAGACATCATCTTTCAAGAGATTATCAAGGAAAACTGCCCTGATATTTTAGAACCACAGGGCAAAATAGAAATTGAAAGAATCCACCAATCACCTCCTGAAAGAGATCCCCAAAGGAAAACTCGTAGGAATATTATAGCCAAATTCCAGAATCCCCAGGTCAAGGAGAAAGTATTGCAAGTGGCCAGAAAGAAACAATTCAAGTATTGTGGAAACGCAATCAAGACAACACAAGATTTAGCAGCTTCTACATTAAGGGTCCAGAGGGCATGGAGTATGATATTCTGGAGGGCAAAGGAGATAGGATTACAACCAAGAATCACCTACCCAGTGAACCTGAGTATAATCCTTCAGGGGGGAAAATGGTCATTCAATGAAATAGGGGGCTTTAAAGCATTCCTGAAGAAAAGACCAGAGCTGAATATAAAATTTGACTTTCAAATACAAGACTCAAGTGAAACATGGAAGAAATAAACAGGAAAGAGAAATCATAAGAGACTTATTAAGGTTGAACTGTTTACATTCCTGCAGGGAAAGATGTTATTTGTAACTCATGAGTCCTTTGTCAGCATTAGGGTAGTGGGAGGGAAAAAAATTATATGTATGTATAGATAGATAGATAGAGGGCACAGGGTGAGTTGAAGATGAAGGGATGATATCTGGAAAATAAAATTAAGGGGTGAGAGAGGATTATACTGGGAGAAGGAGAAAGGGAGAAGTAGAATGGGGTAAATTATCTCACATGAAACAGACAAGAAAAGGCTTTTACAGTGGAGGGGAAATGGGGGAAGGTCAGAAGGAATGAGTGAATCTTATTCTTATAGGATTTGGTTTAAGAAGGGAATAATATACACAATGGGGTATGGAAATCTATCTTACCCTACAGGAAAATAAGGGGGGAAGGGGACAAGAGAACAGGGGGTTGATAGAGGGGAGAGCAGATTGGGGGCGGGGATAATCAAAAGCAAACACTTCTGAGGAGGGACAGGTTCAAAAGAATAGAATAAATGAGGGGTTGGATAGGAGGAAGGGAAATATTCTTATATGACTACTATGGAAGTGTTTTGCATGACTACAGCATCGAGATGCTTGCCTTTTCAATGAGAGTAGATGGGGAGGGAAGAATGGAGAAAATTTGTAACCCAAAGTTTTAAAAACACATTGAAAATAAAAAAAAAATTTTAATTTAAAAAATAGTTAACAGAAACAGGGAGATAAGGATAAGGAATTAATTTAGGGAGAATAATGATGAGCTTGGTTTAACAAGGTAGTAAGGCATGTTGGAAAGAATTATGGATAAGAGCAATAAGGAAAGCTGGGTTCTCTTCCTGATTCTGTGGTTAGTTATCTATATGACTTTAGTGAAGCCGCTCAAATTATTATGTATCTGGGCCTCCATTTCCCTATCTAGAAAATGAGGAAGGTGAACTAGAAAATTCTTAAAGGTCTCATCCAGCTTAAATATTTGATTTGCTAGGCACTATGTAATCATTGGTGGTCTTTACTCTTTAAACTTTTAATTTAAAATTTTAATCTTTAAAAGATCTTCAATCTTTAACAGTTTAATGGAGGGGTGGGGCTGAACTTGAACTGCTAAAGGTTAAGGAATAAATGAGTAGTGAGGAAAGAGAGCTCAAGATCTTGGAGGTGAAACAAGTTCCTCTGGGATAGGAAAGGAAGGAGGAGAGAAACGGAAATTGTCAGATGAGTGTGAAGACGTCCACCTTTTTTTAGTAAGGTGAACTGATGAGATGGAGGACACTTGGGATAAGCTGGGGACCTTGAGAGGTGTAAGAAAAGTTTTAATAGCCAACGTGGAATGTAACAGAGTCAATAATAGATGAATAAAAAGGATATTACTTTCTTTTCCCGAAGATAGTCTGCCTCTGTGAGGCAGTGTGGTATAACGGTAATAGGAAGTTAGCCTGGGGGTCAGAAAGACTTGAGTTAATGTTTCATTTCCAGCTGTGTAACTCTAGGCAAGTCTGGGAAAGTCACTTACCCTCTCAGTGTCTTGGGTAACTAAGAGTAGAAGCAGCAGAGCAGGTGCCACTCTGCATTTGTAGAAGGGTTTTCCTCATGGGACTTAGATACATAAATGAAATCATAACTCACAACAAAAAAAATTCTTTTATGTACATGTACAAAAATACCTGTGAATTTTCAATTGCATTCATATTCTTAGAGGTGGATCTGTTCTGATTCTAACTTTTGGCCAAAATGATCAATTAGTTATTAGAGCCCATAGTAGTGGAATTCTAGTGACCAGGGGACAGCTAGGTGGTGCATTGGATAGAGTGCCAGGCCCGAGTCAGGAAGAACTAAGTTCAAATTCAGCCTCAGACACTTACTAGGGGTGACCTTGGGCAAGTCACTTAACCCTGTTTGCCTCAGTTCCTTATCTGCAAAATGAGGGAGAGAAGGAAATGGCAACCACTCCAATATCTTTACCAAGAAAACCCCAAATGGGGACACAAAGAATAAGACACAACTGAAATGACTGAACAATGTAAGTGACCAGGACTGGTTAAGTGCTGATCAGTTTGAACAACAGTTTTGGTCTTAGTGAGAACAGTTCTATTGCCAAACATATTGCCAAAGGACAAACAACCTTAGAGACAAGAACTTCTTGATCTTTATTCTACATGCCTTGCTCTTTCCTGTACTTCATTTTAAAATCTGTTGGTATTATAGTAATTACTTCATATCCAAATAAAGATTACAGTTGACTTCTAAAAAAAAAAAGATTTAGAACTCAAAAATTTTAAAAATCAATGTTAAAAATTGTTTTTTACATGTAACTGTAAAAAAAAATATTAAAAAAGAATTAAGCAAACTTAATTCTTATAATGTCCTTTATGATTACTCATTATATTTATCTTTTTAGCTTTCTCTTTCATTCAGTGTATATATCTCTAAATTTCTACTCATCTCAGGCCTTTTCACCTGAAATGCTTGGAAGTCCTCTATTTCATTAAAGATCTATTTTTTCCCCTGTAGGATCATACTCAGTTTTGGTGGTTAAGTTTTTCTAGGGTAAGCCTATAACTTTTGACTTTGGATTATATTGAATGCTCTCTTCTCTTTCAGAGTTTTCACTGCTAAATTATATGCGATTCACTCTTCAGAGAGACTGCTACTGGCCTAAGTCTGTTCTGAATTTGGAGCTAAGTTTACTCTGGGTGACCTGACACCTCTGACTCTACTCTCTTCTGGCTTTGAGGCTGAATCTAATATGTTCCAAATGATCTTGAGCTTCTGGACTGTACTACTGGCCTGACCCTGTTGAGAAACCAGGGGCTAATGGACCAACCCTGTTCCATAGTTTCTACCCTAATCACTTGTGTGTGGGTCAAATTTATATCCTTAAGATGAAAAGATGATGTAATTGTGATTTCTCCTTCAATTTCCTAATTACTTCCTTAGATCTTTGTTAAAGTAGTTGTGGGAGAATTTGGCTGTATTTCTTCCTCCTCTTCTACCATCTGAGTTGGCCTCCATCTATCACGTATAGATTTAATACTGGAACGGATCTTAAAAATGAGGTGAAGTGACTTGGCCATTGTTGTAAAGGTAGCAAATAGTAGACTGGGGATCTTATCTTCTGACTAAATTCTGCAATTCTCCCACAACATTCTATTGCTTTTTATGTATAATTTGTCATTGAAAGATTATTTCTTCCACCAAGAGAAAAAATAGACAAGGTGTAACATTGAATAAATGACTCTAAAACTAAAGTTACCTTTTCAAAATATACTAAAAAGGGATGGAATCAAGAAAACAAATCATAGAAAAGGGATAAGGAGACCATTTTCACAGACATAAAAATAAAGTTATAAGTGATAAACCAGAAAATGGTATTTTTCTTCTTGATATCCCTGTCCTTTCCAGGCCTTATGAGAGTCACATGTTAAGAGCTGTAGCCAAGAAGACATCCGCTGGAAACTTGCTCTTTAATAGATGTATTACCATGCAATATTGACTCTTTCTGCTCAGTAGCCAATTATGGGGCTCTGAGTGGTGAATCATACATAGCCAGAAGCCATTCCCCCTGAGTTCACAGGAAGCAGGCACAGATTATCTGTGTTTGCTCTGTGGAAGATGGGAGCAAGGAATCTGCCACACTAATATGACATAGACGGTACAATAGACTATTGAATGTCAGAGAAAAATAGATGAGCATGTGTTTGATAGTAAAGTTAAAACACTGATCTCAATGTTATGTTTGCCTGCTACTAACAAAATTCTTCAGTGGTACTGAGCTGCAATGTTTTTAAACAATAAGGAGCTGATTGGTGGTACACAGAAACTAATTAGTTATAAAGACATTTTTGCATAATGGAAAGTGCATTGCAGTCAAAGTCAAAAGTTGCAGCTGGAATGCTTTCTAGCTATGTGACTATTAGAAGCTCAGCCTCTTTAAGCCTTAGTTTCATCATAGGGAAAGTGGGAATAACAATATTTTCACTGAATGGTACAGTGAAAAAAGCGCTGATTTGGAGTTAGAAAACCTGGATTCAAACCCTGGATCTGCTATTTACACCCTTTGTGACCTTGGGCAAGTCATTTAGCCTAACAGAGCTTCAGTTTTTTATCTGTCGATTAGAATCAGTTTTAGATCTATGATGTTAACTCATAATGTTGTTTTGAAGAAAGTTTTGTAAAACTTAAAGCAGTGTAAAAACATGAGCTATTTTTAGTAAAAGTCCCTAATCCTGTATTCACCAGTTGCTCTAATATAATGTGTAGCTTTAGCTCCCTCCTGCTTGCTATTCTGGCTGTGCTGTCATAAAGACTTGGGATGCGGTCTGCATCTGAACAGACATTTTTACCCTGAGTTCCCAAATGTGCCGTTGTGCCTGAGGACTTGTACAAAGGAAAACTGCATAAAGGGGCCATGAGAAGTGATGAGACAAGGAAGAAGGCTCAGTAGTGATGTTGGAGAGGCTGGGAGTCCAGCCAGGACCAGGATTGCATCCTAAGCAGCTGAGTAGGGCATTAAGAAAATGGCTGGTAGCAGCTTTGGCATGGATCTGAATTAAAAAATAGTGATTAGTGAATGGAAGGCTTTAAAGGAATAGCTTTTGTATTTTCACAGAGCCCAAAGGTTGGAATCACATGAGAAGCATGTCTGTAAAACCTAGCAACACAATATGGTGGTAGGGGAAATTTACTGGAAGTGAATTTAGTGTCCTAAATTTATCCATTCTGTTGATCAGCTTAAAGGAAGAAATATTTATAGTCTGGATGGCTATTCTATTAGAGACTTGCCATAGAGAGTAGTACCTGAGCACTGAGTAATACCTGAGGACATAGATAAGATTAGGCTAGAGGAAGTGCACAGACAAATTATACATGAAATAGAGGATTGGACAATGAGTACAATCCTTATGAACATGTACAAAGTGCCATTGATGCAGTTCCCTTCATGAAGGAGGCTGAGGATCTTACTTCTAGAAAAGTCATGATAACATATAATGGAAATTCCTTGGAGAGATTGGGGCATGTGTAAACATCCTGTAACCAATTCCAGTTCACTTACTACATGATTAAAAGGAGCCTCTTTTTTTTTTTGGTATTTTTATTTTTATTTTTTTTAATTTTTTTCCCATATGCTTTTGAGTTGAAAATTTTTTCTCCCTTTTTCTCCCCCCCCCACCCTCCCCAAGACAGTGCACAATCTGACATAGGCTTTACATTTACATACCCATTAAACATATTTTTACATTAGTGAAGTTGTAAGTAAAAATTAAAACCAATAGAAGGAACCATCAGAAAGATGAAACAAAATTCAACTTAAGGTAAAAATAAGTGAGAGCGATTCAACTTCCATAGTTCTTTCTTTGGATGTGGACAGCATTTTCCATCCCTGAGGCCTCTGGAGATGTCTTAGATCCTCATAATGCTGAGAAGGGTTCAGTTTAACATTTTTAGTCATTGCATAACGTGGCTGCTATTGTATACAAAGTCCTCTGGTAAAAGGAGCCTCTTTGACTGTGGCTGTATATCTGGAATTGGAGGTAGGTGAGATTGAAAAAAAAAATCATTGATCAACCTAGTCCTTTCTGTCTTTGATTTGACTTCTCTTCAAGTGAATTCTTCCTGCTAGGTGGCATCTAGTGAAAGACAGTGTTAGGAGAGAAGAGGCCTTAAGTTAACTGATTGATTTGGAATTACAGCAATTGAAACAGAGTACAGCTATAGCACTACAAAGAGAAATCCAACTCAAGAAAACTCAACTATAACTATCTTAAGAACATCTTTTTACATCTATGGATAAGAGAAAATTCAAGGTAGGAGTTTATATAATCTATTGAGAAATGGAATCATGGACAATGCTTGTTGCTGTTTGTCCTTCGTCTTGAAGAGGACCGTAACATCAGGAAGGAGATGTCATGACTTGCAAGTGAATTGGATTTAAGTGAAGGAGGGCTGTGCAAAGTAACCAGCCTCATTCTCTTCTCCAGAGCCATCTGGGTCCAGTGACTAGATACAGATCAAGACAACTGGAAATGGCCCTGGATGCAGTGGAAGACCTTGGCCTTTTTAAGCTAAAGTTTTTCCCAGGTCTCAGTCTGGCTGAGGAAATGCCCATTCAGTGATTAAGGATAGGTATAATTGAGGCGAAGAATGGCTTCTTTTACCAAGTCAAAAAAGAATCTGCCTGGAAGGAGAAGACTCTCAGGGTTTCTGGCCAAAGCAGAAACAATTGCTATTTAACCATCAGAATCCAAACAATGACTAAGTGAGGCTTGGGCTTGGACCTATTGTTGGCCAATCAATGAGAGCCAGAGAGATTTAGGTTTAAGGCATGGTCCATAAAAATCTAGCCAGCAAACCCCATGATATCTTGCTAGGTTTCAGTGATCAAAATTTATGTTTCTTTGGGCAGAGTATCCACAAGTAAGGGTATTAATCTTTATGTGGACAGGGGAAAGGAAAGGGGGTAAGAAAGGAAGGAAGAAAAGAAAGAAGGAAGGAAAGAAAAAAAGAAAGAAGGAAGGAAGGACAAAACTATTTCTTTGGAAAGAGAAAAGGTAAAGAGAATGAAGACCTTCACAGCGTGACACATATAAACCACCAGGAGGGCACAACCTAAGAAACAAAACTATCTCTGCTAAAGTTTGGCATTTCATAGAAGCATGAGTGATGCCAGAACTTGTGAGAAGAATGTAGAGTTGACATAGAGCAGACATTGATTTATAGATTGATTGACCATGAACTGAAAAAAAGAGACAGGATTTCCAGCCACGATGGCTGTTTCAGTGGAAGCAGTCAACCAAGCTTCCACACACCTATTTAACAAAAAAATTAAAAATAGCACCAGACCAAATAATAATCAAGAAATCCAATGGGAAATTAGAAAAGCGGGTTTAGAGAAATCAGAGAACCGAGCACAAATTCAGCCAGAAGCTCACAAGCAATGGGAAGGACAGCCATTCAAAACAGAAGCGCCAGCACAGGCAAATGAAGACAATATGCTCCCAGAGTGACTATATACAGACCAGAGAAACATGTTATCTGAAAGTATTTCTGTAACTAGGGGAAAAAATTCATCAAGAAAGCACCTGGGTGGTCAGAAACACATAGCACAAATCATACAAGCAAGAGGGAATAGAACCAGTCCAGGTACAGAAGTATTCAGACTGGGACACATCCTCCTTGATAGTCTTTCTAGGTTTTCGTGACACTTCTCTTGCCACTCCCTCTTACTGCACTAGATCTTCATTCAAGTTGTTCCCAAGAAAGAAAGAAAGTGTGTCTCCCAAGGCTCTGTCTTGGGCCTGCTTCCCTTCTCCCTTTATACTATTTCACTTGGTGATCTCATGGATTCAATTATCATTCCTATATAGATGATTCTTATATCTTATGTCCAGCCCTAACCTCTCTCCTGATCTCTAGTCTTATATCTCCAGCTAAGCTAAAGAAACAAAATTTAGCAATAAAAGTGTGTTTCCACAGAGCTGGTATTAGCAGCATGGCCAGGATAGGTGATTCCCAGTAGGATATGATTTCAACCAAGAAGAGACTTTGCTCACTGCATTCTCTACATGCATTCCACAATTAGTGGTTAGTGCCTCCATTTTGGGGAGTGTCCCAGGCCAGCTAGCCTTCATTCTCTTCCAAATTCTGCATCTGACCCTCTAGACTTTACCATCCATGCCTCACCTTCTCATGACTCATTGCCTTCTCACCATGGAACTTCCCTCCATACTTGAGGCCTCTCCACCTGACATATCCCTGTACATTTCTGACTTCCACGCCCTCTTTTCAGTGTCTTTTGTATGTTGTCCTCTTCTGCTAAATTCTTTAAAAGTAGGAGACTGTTTCTCTTTTTGTTTGTATTCATATCCCTGTTGCTTAGCACAGTGACTTGCACATAGACATTGTTTAATAAATACTTATTGTCTGTCTTCCTGTCTATGACTATACATTTGTAAAATACAAATAGTCCTGGGAGAGGAACCTTAATGGGATTGGTTATAAGAACTTTTCCTGAGAGTACATTTTTGTAGGGATGAGAGGCAGAGAGCTTAAATGTATATGAATAGTAAAAGAACACCATTGAGAGAGGAAAAGAAGAGGGAAATGAGCATTACGTTATACTGTCTAGAGCTGGCCCTGTGTAGCAGTCCAGGGAATGTGGTCATACAGACTTTTGTAACATACTTAAATTTCTGTTACTGACATTTTTTATAACATTTATTTCCAAGTGTATCCTTTTTCTCACTAAGAGAAAAGAGATACAGTGAGCTTTTCCTTACAAGAAAAAGAATGAAAAGAAAGAGAAAAAAAGCAGTTATGTTAAGATGAACCAAATACATTTTTGATGGCGTATCTGTTTCAGAATTTAGCATTTCTTCCACATGGGTCTATCTAACTGTGGCTCCTAAAGAGGCAGGAATGTATACATATGTCCATATGTATATGTATATGTGTAGATATATGCATATGTGTATGTGCATACCTATATGTGAGTATGTATATATGTAGAGGGGTGTGTGTGTGTGTGTGTGTGTGTGTGTGTGTGTGTGTGGTCTTCTAATACCTTTGATACCTACCAGGAGGTGAACCAGGAGATTGCTGCCAACAGTCTAGCCTCTCTTGTCTCCTTCAAGAGAAGATACTACACTGTATCTACCCCCTCCAAAAATTGTTAGACTTCAGGAAATAATTTTAAGGTTCAAGCTGTGCCCCTGATCCTCATCCCCTAGTGGGGAAGAAGTTCTGCAAGCTATCTAGGATATGACTCCCTTCCCACCAAGTAACAGTTAGACAAATACTATACATAGTGAATAGGAAAATAAATACATTTATCCACACCAGCAGCAAACAGAAATCAGAAAAGTTATACATATGAGAATATACCAGACAATACAAAGAGTAAATGAGCTCTCCCACTGATAAAGAGATACCTTAATTCAACCCAGAGAAATTTTCAAGTCTCATTTTCAAGTGGAAATTTTCCAAAGTCTCTAGAGTAGTAAGTTGAGGATAGGGACATGATTGAGGGGCCACTCCTATAACAACAACACTAAAATATTTAACATTTCTGTAGATCTTTAAAGTTGGCAGTGCTTTACCAATATTCCATGTTATCTTCTCAACAACCCTGGGATGTGGGTACTATTGTTATCTCCTTTTTACAGATGAGGAAACTGAGGAAGATAGAAGTTAAGTGACTTGTCCAGGGTCAACAGCTGGTAAGAGTTGGAGGCTAGATTTGAACTCACATCTTCCTGACTCCAGCATTCTGCTAAATGTTGGCTTTGTCCCAGGGATCTCTCCCTGAAGAGAACCTGGACCTACTTATGTTCTCTCTATAAATTAAAAGCCAGAAAACCAAGATTTTTCCTCTCCCAAGGTCTCACAAACACTGCTCTTCAAAGAGCATTGGGTAATTAATCTCCACCAATAAGGAGAGCATTGTGCAAATGTCCTTTAAAGCTCTGGTTACATCAAATCCTCCACCCTCATCTCTTCAAATAGTAGGTTCTTAAGTCAGATCGAGACCAGAGAAATGTCCTGGACAGCCAATTGTCAGGGATTCCAGCTTATCCGTCTGTAACACTCTTTAGAGCAAAGAGTTGTGACACCATTTAGGGCTGGAAGTCCATGACAACATTAACTGCCTAGAACTATTAACACCATGGCAACCAATCACTGTCTGTTCTGCTTCCAAATACCCTCCTATGCTTGGGAATATGGGGGCAACATATAAAGTATACACGCAACTGCCAAGTGTCTTTGTCAATTAACAGTGTTGGTCAAGCAAATGGTGTGTGTAGGTTCCTTTCTTGACTCAAGACTCACATTTTGAGTAAAAATGGCATTGCACTGGCTTAGGTGACCTGGTTTGGACTTTTTCTCTACTTAAGCAATCCACTCTCTATTTGCTTAGATTGCTTTCATTGCTCTTACTGGACAGTACAAAGTTGAGGGAAGCTTGTAGGATTTTATGTCAAAGGAAATGCAGGACTGAGTTTCTAGAGCAGTAAATGTTTAACTTCCTAATGACAATGGCATAACATTTTTATAACCTCTCTCTCTCTCTCTCTCTCTCTCTCTCTCTCTCTCTCTCTCTCTCTCTCTCTCTCTCTCTCTCTCTCTCTCTCTCTCTGTCTCCATCTGTGTGTGTGTGTGTGTCTGTCTGTCTCTCTCTCTCCTTTTTTTCCACCCAATGTTCCTCCTTAAAAGTGATCTACAGACTTTAGTTATGGGTCTCCTCTGCTACACAACCAATTGTGCTCTAATTGACTGGTGAAACTTAAACAGGTGATTGGTACAGCTGTGACCTGGGTAAATACTACTCTCAGTGTCAATAGAAGCTGGAAGTCAGAGTCACAGAGCCCATCACCCTTCTAGGTGGGCAGAGCGCAATGACATTCTCTCCTTGAGGTAGTTTTGGGTATGTTTCCCAAAACATAAAGTTGATAAGAAAGTAATTGATGACAAAACTGTAACAATACTAGTAAAACTGTACAGGGAAATTACACCAGGGCAGTAAGGATTTTTTAGGCCCATCCAAGCATTTGCTAAATCCTCTGCCCACTTTGGATCATTCAGGAGAGGCTACAAAGAGCAGACAATGAGGGTAAGAGATATCATGGGCTCCTGGGAGCCAGTATTTCCACTAGTTAGTACATTCCACAGCCACTATGCTAGTTATTGGGGAAGGGGTCACAAATGGAAATTCGTAGAGTTGCCCAACCCATCCTGTGTAATTAACACCAAACAAAATGGGATTTCCATATGGGTAAAAGATATTTCTTATATAAGGATGAAGATAAATAAAGCTGAAGTACTTTATTATACCAGTTCACATTACAAAAACCTTGTCATCTGTGAGGAAAGCAGATGTCACCTGGTTGCTTACAGTAATACTACAGGGAGCTGAACAAATTGACTATGCTCATCACTGTAGCTGTTCTTGACCCTGTGAATGTCATAGACCAGGTAGGTGGGGTCAGGCTCAGGGTCGGTTCTTTAGGGTTATTGATCTCATCAATCTTTTTTCCCCTCATTTTCTATATCTGAGGTTAGTCAGGAAAAATTTGATTTCACTTGGGTAGGAGTTCAGTATACATTCACTATCTCTGCTCAGGGCTATCTGAGCTGGTCATCACGCTGCCCCAATCTAGTGGGTACATACAGATGATAGCAGCTTCACTTCATAAAGGTGTTAGTGTACACCACTACCTTGATGACATAATGTTTACCGGGGTAGATGGTTGGCTGGTTGTCCTTTGTTTTCCAAGAGAGAACCTCAGTGTCCTGTATCTTATCTTGCCCGGTGATCTTTACAATCTTCCCAAGACAATTCAAATGGAAGCAATTCCATTTCCTAGCATAGCATTGGTATACTGTCCAGGTTTCACAGGCATATGACAATGAAGTCAGTACAATGGTTCTGTAGACTTTTAGTTTGGTAGGTTTCTTTCCCATACTTTCTTTTGGAGTCTCCCAAACACTAAGCTGGCTCTGGCAATGTGTGCTCCAACCTCATCATCTCGGTATGCATCCCTGGAAAGTATAGTGCCAAGGCAAATGAACTTATCCACAGTATTCAAAAATTCTCCATTTGTTGTAACCAATGGTTCCATGTATGGATAGTGTTGTGCTGGCTGGTGAAGAACCTGTGTTTTCTTGGTGTTAATGGTTAGGTCAAAATTAGCACAAGCAGCAGAGCATCAATCCATATTTTGTGGTATTTCAGCTTCAGACATTGCATGGAATACACAGTCACCTGCAAACAAACAAACAAAAAAAAAACCCATGCACCTCTTCTCTTGCCACTTCAGTCTTGGCTTGTAGCCTTTTCAAGTTCAATAATTTACCACCAGTGTGGTAGCTGACCTTGATGTCATTTTTTACCTTCTTGAAAGTATTTGACAATACTGCTGAAAACATCATGCTAAAAAGCATGGGAGCAAGCACACAGCCTTGTTTCAATCCATCAGTGATTGGGAAAGCGTGAAACCGTCATCCATTATCCAGAACCCAGGCAAGCATGACATCATGAAATTGATATATAATATTAATGGCCTTCAGAGACCAACAAAATTTTGATAATTTTCCACAAGGTCTCACAACTAAAGCTTTGATCACATCAACAAATCAGCCCTCTGTTCTGCTTCTGGCATTTCTCCTGGAGTTGTCAAGGAGCAAACACCATGTCAACCATCCATTGGTCCTTTCTAAAGCCACACTGACTCTCAAGTAGATGACCATCTTCCTGGTGAAGAATCAGCCTATTAAGGAGGAATCTGGCAAGAATATTGCCAGCAATGACTAAGAGAGAAACTCTTCTGTGATTGTCACAGAACAATCTATTTCCTTTACCTTTATAGAGATGAACAATGGAGGCATCATTGAACTCCTGGGGGATCACCTCCTCTTGCCATACAACCTTGAAAATTTCAGCCAGCTTTCGTGTGAGCAATGGATCCCCTACCTTGTAAATCTCAGCTGGAATAGAATCAGCACCAGGTACTTTGCCACATAAGCAGAGCCTAATGGCATTCAAAACCTCTTCTTCAGTTGGAAATTCAACTCACTATGTATTAACTTCCACTTGAGGTTTAGAGTCAGTGGCTTCTGCGTTGGTTGATTATGGTCTGTTGAGAACACTATGGAAGTATTCAGCCAATCTCTCTAGGAACATGTCCTTATCACTAATCAATGTGGCTCCATCAACACTGAGTAGCTGAGATGCAGCATAGGTTTTTGGCCCATAAATAGCTTTCAGGGTATCATAAAATGCTGTGGATTGTTACTATCAGAATAAAACTGAATTTCATCTGCCTTTTTACTGAGTCAAGAATCCTGCATCTCTCTAAGCTTTGCTTGCACTTTACTTTTGATGGAATTAAATACTACCTTCTTAGAGCTCGATGAAGTAGCCTACAAATAAACCCTGTGGAGTTCTTTATTTTTTGGTTTAGCAGTTTCTGAATTTTCCCATCATTTTCATCAAACTAATCTTGAGATTTGCAAGTGCTCTGACCCAAATGAGTAAATGCAGTGCCGTATACCAAAACTCTGAAAGCTGCCCACTCCTTTTCTGCTCCACTATTACCAGCCATCTGTTGGCTCAGCTTTTGCTTCAAGTTAGCAACAAACTTCCTGCTCAAAGAAGTGTTTTAATCTATTGACATTAATTTTTATGGTAGTGGTTTTGCCTTGGGGCTACTCCTTTTGTTGAATGTGAACATTTAGCTTGGAGAGGATAAGTCTATGATCAGTCCATCACTCTGTATCACACATTGTCTTTGTCACTCTCACATCCTGTCTGTCTCTTCTCCTTATAATGTTATGGTCTATTAAATGCCAATGTTTGCTGCGAGGGTACATCCATAAAGTTTTATTGCATTTAGGTAAACAGAAGACAAATGTTGGTGATGAGAAGGTCATGAGATGCACAAGTCTTCAGTAGTAAGTGACCATTGCTATTTCTGACTCTATTACTGTTACTGACTCTATTCTTGGAATCTCTATTCTTCCCAAGGACTCCCTGCCATGACTGGAAGTCTATTCCTATTCTTGCATTAAAGTCACCACATTAAAGAATTATAAGCTCACCCTCTTTTGGCACATTGATGATGAGGGTCTCCAGGTCTTCATAAAATTTTTCTTTGACCTCAAGAGGGTTCATCATGGTAGGAGCATATGCACTGATAAGGGCAGGCTACCACTTTTCTGCAAGTGGCAATTAAATTGTCATGAGCCTGTATTCATTGCTTTTGGTAGGCATAAAGCTTGTTGACTAGATCCATTTTGATTGCAGAACCTATACCAGCTTCATTCACTCTCCTTCACTGTGGTCACTACAGAAGAACATGTATCCACGAAGTCATCAGCCTCACTCTCTCTTCCAGAGTTATCAAAGTCCAGTGACAAGACAGCCATAATGACTGGTGATGGTTCAGGATGCAGTGGTTGATCTTGGCATCTTTGATATCTAACCAAGCACTAAGTGCTCCAATCACCCACTTCAGCCATCTTCATGGCCATTGGAACAAACTGTTCTCATTCACCCATTCCACAAGGGAATGTCTTCACATGCTTGGGATAGACATTTCCCTAACTCACCAAAGGGTTTGATATCCCTTGGTTACCCTCATCCTGGTTTAGCCCATCTACTGAAATGGTTTACCAGGATATGGCCACCGCATGCTACAGCTTCTTGGAGCCACAGGTGAGAGTTGGGTGGATTAGGTGCACACCAAAAGTGGAAAGCAGCACTGAAAAGGACTCAGAAACCCTCACACCACAGGTACTAGTTTTCCCTGAATATGCCCTACACCACCCTGGTGCCATAGTGGAAGAGATCTTAGATCAGATAGATGGTGGTTCATCTGAAGGATAAGAGGTAGGAAATCAGCTCTAAGAAAACCCAGAGTTCAGCCTACTCAGTTAGATTTTGGGGAATACAGATGGGGAAAGCCAGAGGATTCTGGACACTGTATAGAATAAGCTACTGACTACACTCTGAAAAGGAAGCTTAGAGACTTAATGGACTCTTGAAATAGATGATTACACACCTATTTTATCCCAATCAGTATTAATCAGCTAGTGATTTCATAATGGTAGTTACTGTTACTAATTATTAACATTATACTTGTTTATCAATGTATATTTAGTTAATCAACTAATATATGTACACTCAGGAATAATTAAATAGGTTAAGTTCTTTCTTTAAGCCCCAAACTCTTATAAAAAGGCCCCAAACTGTAAATTACAAAATAATGAGTTCACAATAAGTTCACTTATTATGTTCACATGCTTAGTTATAGGAAACTAACTAGAGCACTTCAACCCTTTCTTTCTGCTAAGTAGGGAACCAAGCCCAGCATGACTAAATTGAGTCAATCATATGGAAAGTCCCAGAATTATTTCATTGCCCCTTCCACCTTCATCATCCCCCTATTGCCAAACATGGGGAAATGGCTATGAGCAATTGGCCAATGAGTGACCCTGTTTGCCATCTTATGGCCTGCCCATTGGCCCATGTACATATTCTGACATCTGTTTATCAGTCCAACCCATTGGTGTGCTCACAAGCCCAGTAGGACCTCCTGAAAGGTCAAGATAGGTCTGCTCACTGGCTCATTTGTCAACCAATGGGATTCTACACTTTTTGTGAACCTTCCTGGAGGGTCAAGAGCAGGGTTTATCAACCAGTGAGATTCTGTATTTTTAGTTTGCTTCATCTGCATTGTCTGGGTATCAAGCACTACAAAACAAGGGCTTGGAGGAAGCAGTCATCTCAGATAGAGAGGATCATCTGAGGTCCCATTAATTAAAGGATTCCAAGTCCCTTTAATAATTGGCTATTGGTTTGGAGCTCTGCCTCAGTGGTTGTTTTTTTTTTTTATCATTCAGTATCATCCTACTACATTTTTTTAAAAACAGCATTTTATTTTTTTTCCCCAATTACATGTCCAGACATTTTTAGCATTCATTTTTGCAAGATTTTGAGTTCCAAATGCTTCTTTTTCTCCTCTTCCTAAAGTGGTAGGCAATTTGATATAGGTTATACATGTGCTATCATGTAAAACATATTTCCATATTAGTCACAGTTGTGAAAGAAGAAACAGATCAGAAGGAAAAAAATGAAAAAGAATAATGTTAAGTGAAAAAAGTATACTTCAATCTGCATTCAGAGTCCATCAGTTTTTTTTCTGGATGTGACTAGCATTTTCCTTTGTGAGTTCTTTGTACTTGTCTTGGATCATTGTGTTGCTAAGAAGAGCACAGTCATTCATGCTTGATCATCACACAGTGTTGCTGATACGTGTACAATGTTTTTCTGGTTCTGCTCATTTCCCTTTGCATCAGTTTGTACAAGTCTTTCCAGGTTTTTCTGAAATCTGCCTGTTCATCATTTCTTATTGCACAATAGTATCCTATACATTCATATACCACAATTTGTTCAGCCATTCCCCAATTGATGGGCATCCTCTCAATTTCCAATATTTTGCCACCCTGAAAGGGCTGTTATAAATACTTTTGTACATCTAGGTCCTTTTCCCTTTTTTGTGATCTCTTTGGGATACAGACCTAGTAGCAGTATTGTCAGATCAAAGCGTATGCACAGTTTGTGCCCTTTGGGCATAGTTCCAAATTGCTCTACAAAATGGTTGGATCAGTTCAAGATCCACCTACAGTGTGCTAATGTCTCAATTTTCCCACATTTTCTTCAGTATTTATCGTTTTCCTTTACATGGGTGTCATATTAACCAATCCAATATATGTGAGTGGTACATCAGAGTTGTTTTAATTTGTATTTCTCTAATCAAAAGTGATTTAGTGCATTTCTTCATATGCCTATAGATAGTTTTGATTTCTTCATCTGAAAACTGCCTATTCATATGCTTTGACCATTCTTCTACTGGGGAATGACTTGTATTCTTATAAATAAAGTTCTTTTTATATTTGAGAAATGAGACATTTATCAGAGACGCTTGCTGTAAAGATTGTTTCCCAGCCTTCTGGTTTCCTTCTGATCTTTGTTGCATTGGTTTTATTTGTGCAAAAGCTTTTTAATTTAATATAATCAAAATTATCTATTTCACATTTTGTAATGCTCTCTGTCTCTTGTTTGGTCATGAATCCTTCCCATCTCCATAGATCTGACAGAGTATTTTAGTACTGATATTACTTCATTATCTATGGTACCTGTCAGCAAGATGGTTTCCTTCCTCCTCTCTTCTAATTAGGTCTATTTCTGCTTTTGCTTTCTCTGAGATCAGGATCGCTACCACTCCTTTTTTCACTCTAGCTGAAGCATAATAGAGTCTACTCCAGTCCCTTACCTTTGCTCTGTGTGTGTCTCTCTGCTTCAAGTGTGTTTCTTGTAAACAACATATTGTAGGATTCTGATTTTTGATCCACTCTGCTATATGCTTCTGTTTCACGGGAGAGTTAATTCCATTCATATTTATAGTTGATTACTAACTGTGTATTCCCTCCATCCTATTTTTTCTCCTGTCTTCTCTCTCCTTTCACCTTTTCCCTCCTCACTGTATCTGCCCTGTGTTCTGTCCATCCTCTTCCTCCCCAGCCCCACCTTTACTTAATTTCCTCCCCTCCTACTTTCTGGTCAGGTAAGATAGATTTCTATATTCAATTGATTGCGTATATTATTCCCTCTTTGAGCCAATACTGATGAGAGTGAGATTCAAGCGATGCACATTGCTTATCCTCTCATCTTTTCCTCCATTGTAATAGGTTTTTTATGCCTCTTCATGTGAAATAATTTATCCCATTCTACCTCTCCCTTCCTTCTGCCCGGTGTACTCCTCTTTTTCATCCCTTAATTATTTTTCATGCCATTCCCTGAAATTCACCTTATAACTGTATCCTCTGCCTATGTATATTGCTTCTAGCTGCACTATTCATGGTACAATTTTTAAGAATTACAAGTATCATCTTCCCATGTAGGAACATAAACAATACAGCTCCATTAAATTCCTTATGGGTTTTTTTTCCCTTTATACCTTTTTAGGCTTCCCTTGGGTCTTGATATTGGAGATAAAATTTTTTTTGGGGGGGGGCTAGGCAATGGGGTTAAATGACTTGCCCAAGGTCACACAGCTCATGTTATGTGTCTGAGGCAGGATTTGAACTCAAGTCCTCCTGAATCCAGGGCCAGTGCTCTATCCACTGTGCCACCTAGCTGCCCTGGAGATAAAATTTTTTGTTCAATTATGGTCTTCTCCCTGTGAAAGCTTGAAATCCTTCTATTTTGTTGAATGACCATTTTTCCCCTTGAAGTATTATGCTCAGTTTTGCTGGGTAGGTGATTGATTCTTGGTTATAGTCCTACCTCTTTTGGTAGAATGTCATGTTCTATGACTTCTGATCCTTTAATGTTGCAGCTGCTAAGTTCTGTGTAATTCTGATTGTGGTTCCCCAATATTTGAATTGTTTCTTTCTGGCCATTTGCAGTATTTTTCCTTGACTTGATAGTTCTGAAATTTGGCTATAATGTTCCTTGGAGTTTTTATTTTAGGATCTCATTCCTCTGGTGATCAGTGAATTATTTCAAAGCCTATTTTGCCCTCTGGTTCCAGAATATCAGGGCAATTTTCTTTTCTTTTTTTAAATTAATTAGTTTTAGTTTTCAACATTTACTTCCATAAGATTTTGTATTCTAAATTTTCTCCTCCCCTCTCCCCTCCCACCTCCCCAAGATGACATGCAATCTGATATAGTCTCTACATATACATTCATATTAAATATTTTCATATCAGTCATGTTGTAAAGAAAAATTAGAACCAATGGGAAGAACCACAAGAAAGAAGAAACAAAATAAGAAGAAAGAAAAGAGAGCAAATTGTATGCTTTGATCTTCATTCAGACTCCATAGTTCTTTCTCTGGATGTGTATGGCATTTTCCACCATGAGTCTTCTGGAGTTGGCTTAGATCCTTGCACTGCTGAGAAGAGCTAAGTCTATCAAAGTTAGTCATCACACAATGTGGCTGCTACTGTGTACAACATTCTCCTGGTTCTGCTCACTTCACTCAGCATCAGTTCATATAAATCTTTCCAGGTTTTTCTGAAGTCCACCTGTGCTCATCATTTCTTATGGAAATGGTATTCCATTACATTCATATACCACAACTTGTTCAGTCATTCCCCAATTGATGGGCATTCCCTCAATTTCCAATTCTTTGCCACCCCAGAAAGAGCTGCTATAAATATTTTTGTACATCTGGGTCCTTTTCCCATTTGTATGATCTCTTTGGGATACAGCCCTAGAAGTGCTATTGCTGAGTCTCACAGTTTTATAGCCCTTTGGGCATAGTTCCAAATTGCTCTCAAGAACAGTTTGATCAATTCACAACTCCACCAACAATGCATTATTAGTGTTTCAATTTTTCTACATGTTCTCCAATATTTATCTTTTTCCTATTTTGTCATGTTAGCCAATCTGATAGGTATGATGTGGCACCTCAGAGTTGCTTTGATTTGCAATTCTCTAATCAATAGTGATTTAGAGCATTTTTTCATATGACTATAGATAGCTTTAATTTTTTCAACTGAAAACTGCCTGTTTATATCATTTGACCATTTATCAATTGGGGAATGACTTGTATTCTTATAAATTTGACTCAGTTCTCTACATATTTTAGAAATGAGGCCTTTATCAGAGACACTGGTTGTAAAAATTGTTTCCCAGCTTTCTGTTTCTCTTCTAATCTTGATTGCATTGGCTTTGTTTGTGCAAAAACTTTTCAATTTAATGTAATCAAAATTATTCATTTTATATTTCATAATGTTCTCTATCTCTTGTTTGGTGATAAATTCTTCTGTTCTCCATAAATCTACCAGGTAAACTACCAGGGCAGTTTTCCTTGATAATTTCTTGAAAAATGCTGTCCAGGTCCTTCTTCTGATTATGACTTTCAGGTAGTCCAATGATTCTCATATTTTCTCTCCTGGATCTATTTTTTAGGTCAGTTGTTTTTCCAATGAGATAATTTACATTTTCTTCTATTTTTAAAAAAAAGATTTGATTGATTCTTGATCTCTCATAGAGTTATTAGCTTCCACTTGCTCAATTCTAATTTTTTTCTTTTTTTATTTTTAATATAAATTTATTTATTTTTAGCTTTCAACATTCACTCCCACAAGTTTTTGAATTCCAAATTTATACCCCATCTCCCCCTCCTCCCACCCCAAGATGGCATGCATTCTGAATATCCCTTCCCCTAGTCTGTCCTCTCTTCTATCTCTCTCCCCTTCTCTTATCCCCTTCCCCTTCTATTTTTCTGTAGGGCAGGATAGACTTCTGTACCCCATTTCTTCTATTTCTTATTTCCCAGTAGCATGTGAAAACATTTTTTTAAACATATGTTTTTAAAACTTTAGGTTTCAAATTTTCTCTCTTCCTCCCTCCCCACCCACCCTCATTGAAAAGGCAAGCAACTCAATATAGGTTGTACATGTGCAGTTATGCAAAACACTTCCATAGTAGACATGTTGTGAAAAACTAACTCTATTTCCCTTAATCCTATCCTGCCCTCCCATTTATTCTATTCTTTCTTTTGACCCTGTCCCTCCTCAGAAGTATTTACTTCTGATTATTCCCTTTCCCAATCTGCCCTCCTCTCTATCATCCCCCTGCTCTCTTGTCCCCTTCTCCCCCTATTTTCCTGTAGGGTAAGACAGATTTCCATACCCAATTGAATGTGTTTGTTATTCCCTCCTTAAGCCAAATCCTATGAGAATAAGATTCACTCATTCCTCTCACCTTCCCCGTTTCCCCTCCACTGTAAGAGACTTTTCTGTTTTTTTTGTGAGATAATTTACCCCATTCTACCTCTCCCTTTCTTCTTCTCTGAGTATAATCCTCTCTCATCCCTTAATTTTATTCTCCAGATATGACCCCTTAATCTTCAACTCACCCTGTGCCCTCTATCTATCTATCTACATATACTATATATATATATATATTTTTTTCCTCCAACTACCCTAATACTGACAAAGGTCTCATGAGTTATAAATATCATCTTTCCATGCAGGAATGTAAACAGTTCAATCTTAATAAGTCTCTTATGATTTCTCTTTCCTGTTTACCTCTTCATGTTCCACTTGAGTCCTGTATTTGAAAGTCAAATTTTCTATTCAGCTCTGGTCTTTTCATCAAGAATGCTTGAAAGTCCTCTATTTCACTGAATGACCATTTTTTCCCCTGAAGGATTATACTCAGTTTTGCTGGGTAGGTGATTCTTGGTTGTAATCCTATCTCCTTTGCCCTCCAGAATATTATATTCCATGCCCTGCGTCCTTTAATGTAGAAGCTGCTAAATCTTGTGTTATCCTGATTGTGTTTCCACAGTACTTGAATTGTTTCCTTCTGGTAGCTTGTAATATTTTCTCCTTGACCTGGGAACTCTGGAATTTGGCTACAATATTCCTAGGAGTTTTCCTTTGGGGATCTCTTTCAGGAGGAGATTCTTTCAATTTCTATTTTGCCCTCTGGTTCTATATATCAGGGCAGTTTTCCTTGATAATTTCTTGAAAGATGATGTCTAGGCTCTTTTTTTGATCATAGCTTTCAGATAGTCCAATAATTTTTAAATTCTCTCTCCTGGATCTATTTTCCAGGTTGTTTTTCCAATGAGATATTTCACATTGTTTTCTAATTTTTCATTCTTTTGGATTTGTTCTACTGTGTCTTGATTTCTCATAAAGTCACTATCTTCCAATTGCTCTATTCTAATTTTTAAGGAAGTATTTTCTTCAGTAAGCTTTTGGACTTCCTTTTCCATTTGGCCAATTTGCTTTTTAGGGCATTCTTCTCCTCATTGGCTTTTTGGACCTCTTTTGCCATTTGGGTTAGGCTATTTTTTAAGGTGTTATTTTCTTCAGTATTTTTTGGGTCTCCTTTAGCAAGCTGTTGACTTGTTTTTTTGATTTTCTTGCATCACTCTCAGTTTTTCCTCTACTTCCCTTACTTGCTTCTCAAAATCCCTTTTGAGCTCTTCCAAGGCCTGGTATTGATTTTTTTTTTCTTGGAGGCTTTGGATGTAGGAGCTTTGACTTTGTTGTCTTCTTCTGGTTGTATATTTTGATCTTCTTTTTCACCAAAGTAAGATTCTGTGGTCTGACTCTTTTTGCACTGCTTGCTCATGATCCCAGCCAATTACTTGAGTTTTAAACTCTTTGTTAAGGTAAGAGTCTGCTTCCAATGTGGAGAATGTATTGTCCCAAGCTTCAGGGGTTTGTATAGCTGTTTTCAGAGATACTTGTAGGGACCTGTAAATTTTCAGTTCTTCCAAGGTGGTATGATAAGGGGCGAGGTGTTTACTCCTTTCCTGGCCTGTGACCACAAGTACTCCTTTCTGTCCTGTAACTGTGAGGAGGGGCTTCTCTTCACAGCCACTACAAGCTCCTCCATGCCAGTGTTCCTCCTTACCCCAGCACCGCCGCCCAGAACCATGACCCAGGTACAAACAGGGGCAAAGCAAGAGATTTCTGCCTCAGCACTGGCAAAGAGATCCCTGCGATCCCTCTCTGATCAGCCACTGCATTCCCCCTCAGTTTGTGGGCTGGAAGCTCGGGAAGCAGCTGCCCCCCCACCCCAGGCCAGCTCTTGGGGAATGGAGCTGAAACCCCACCTTCCTGTCTCAGCACCAACAGAAACAGACTTTTCCCTCTGACGTTCTAAGTTGTCTTTGGCAACTGCCCATGATTTAGTCCTCTGAGGCCTGCTCCAGGCTCGCTGCAGCCTGTCTGCCCACGCCACACTGTGCTCCCAGCCCGGTGTGATACACCTTTCTGATCAATCATCCAGGTTGTCTTGGGTTGGAAATTTGTTTCACTCTGTCTTTTTGTGGGTTCTGCTGCTTCAGAATTTGTTTAGAGCCATTTTTTATGAGTATTTGGAGGGGTTTGGAGGAGAGCTCAAGCAAGTTACAGCTTTCACTCTGCCATCTTGGCTCCGCCCCCTGAATTCTAATTTTTAAAGACTTGTTTTCCTCAGTTAGCTATTGTATTTCCTTTTCCATTTGTCCAACTGTACTTTTTAAGGAGTTGTTTTCTTCAGTAGATTATTGTATCTCCTTTTTCTTTTGGTCAGTTCTACTTTTTAAGCAATTGTTTTCTTTTTCCATGCTCTTGAGTCTTTTTTTCATAATTCTCTTTTATCACTCTGATTTCTTTTCCCAGTTTTCCTTCTATGTTTTTTTATATGCCCTTTAAGCTCCTTTTTGAGCTCTTCCATGAGTTTTTCCTGGGCTTGAGACTACTTTCCGTTTTCCTTGGGGCTTTGCGCATAGGTGTTTTGATATTGTTGTCTTCTGAGTTTGCGTCTTAATCTTCCCTGTCACCATAATAACTTTCTATGTCAGATTCTTTTTTTGTTGTTGTTGTTATTGTTTGTTCATCCTTTTGGCCTTTTTTCTTTCTTTTAAATTTGAGCTGTGCTTCCAGGGTGGAAGGGGCACTGTCTCAGGCTTTTTGTGCTAGGGGCTACAGGTCCTGCCTGTTTACCTGGTGATATACTGACGTTGCCCTGAGGCCCATAGGGGACTCTCACGTCTGGTGCTATGCTGAGGGGGTAGGTGGGGATGTCTTTTGCTGCTGAAAGCTATGGGGATCTGGCAGCTTACCTGGTACTGAACTGGGATCCTAGTGCTGGTGTCTGGCATGTGGTAAGTGGGGTGTTTCTGAGTTTCCCTGGGGCTTCATTGAAGCACTTGGCAGTGTGGCCACTGGAGGCTACTGGTTTGCCCATGGCTACACTAAAGCACGTTGTGGGGGCCAGCACTGGAGGCTGCCTGTTTTCTCAAGTACCCATATGGTTGGTTTTTACGTGTTTGTCCAGGGGTATGTTGATGTATGTGGCAGTTCTCAGAGCTGAAGCCTGCCTGTTCCCCTGGCTATGCTGAGGCACTTGGGGGTCCTGGTGTTGGTGTTTGCCTGCTCCACCACACTGGGGCTCAGGATCCACCACCAGTTTTCTGAGGTTGGGCTTACTGGGACACTCCCTGTCCTGGACAGTACTTCACCTGAGTGAAACAGATCTTTCCTGCCAATCTTCCAAGTTTCTTAGGCTAAAAGATTGTTCCACCTTGTCTTTTTGTTAATTCTGCTGTTCTGAGATTTGTTTTGGGGTGCTGTTTTATGGTTGTTTGGAGGTGAATGTAGGAGAGTTATAGAGGTTTACTGCTTACTCTGCCATCTTGGCTCCTGGAAGCCCCTCAGTGGTTTTTCTTGCAGATTGGACTTTTTAGGGCCCACTTTTCTGGTGAGCCAGGTAGGAGGACATGGTGTGGACCTCATTTCCTTAGGCTGACCCTCCAAGGGACCCAAGAGGAAGGGCACACCTGGATGAACTTTTGCCATTGGCTTCTCCTTGGATACCAGACCTGCTTGGTTGGACTCCCCTCACTCTTTGCACCCAAATTCTCCAAGCCTGAGGTAGCTCTCTCTAAGCTGCAGATTGATGAGCCTGCTTTAATATACCCCTAATTGTTTTCCTTTCAAGAAGCTCAAGAAGAATTGTTTGAATATATAATCTGTTTGGGATCTATAATCACTTAAATTTTATCATTTTTTCAAAAATTACATAGTCATGATTTTAATTTTTGAAATAGAGATCAATGTTCTATTGCCCTCTATTTTTCTTGACTTTCATTTATTAAGACTAGGGAGATCCAATAGTGAAATTGCTAGTTCCTCATTTTCAATCAGCTACCCAATTAGATAATTTAAAAACTTCTTGTTGGTAGAGTGAAAATAGATTTTTTTGCCTTTAAATTCTTTTGATAAGGAGTTGTCATCAGTAGAGCTCTTAAATTGGTTGGGGGGGGCAGACTTTCTTTGACTCACAGCAAGGTGAGGAATCTGTGTTAAGGACTCTACCAACCAGTCCCTGGGAGACTTGGGGGAGATTTTCTCTGGGGTCTCAGGATTCCCCACCTAAATATAAGCTGTCAGGGCATGTGACAACTCTGTGAGCAATTTTTGTGCTCCTTTTATTTAAGAAAGCTCCCCTTCAGTCAGTAAATAAGGCTATTTTGAGCATAGAAAGCCATGACTTGGTCTTTGGCCCAACACCTCCTGGTGAAGCCATGCCCTATAGGCAAGTTGTTTTAGTTTTTAGGGAAAAATGATATGAATTTTGCTAAATATTCATTCATAAAGGATTTTTGGGTCTTAGTTGACCAGTCTTAGGACCCCAGAAGCTAGTCTCTGAAATCAAAATTTGAAGAATTGGAGAATTTACCAAAATAGATCCCTGAATATTTGAGGATGATCTCTGAAGGTTAATAAGTGGTTTTTAGACCTCTTAAATGGGGAACTTATCAAGAGGAAGCAAAGAAGCTATACCTTGGGAATTTAGTCCAATTCTCTTAGGAGAAGTTCCTCCAAGAATTCCCACTCCTGGTTGGGATGAGATGGGGTCAGGCATGAGCATTCCTACAAGATCCCCATTGGGCAAGTTTTTGATAGCCTGAGACAAGGGTGGACTCCCTGTCTACCAGGGGATGACCAAGGACAGAGCTGTCAAATTGTGTAAGATCTGGTTTGAGTACACAAAGCATTCAGAGGAATTGTATTAGCCAACACATGGTACTTTTGATTATTTTACTCTCAGAAAGTTACGAAATTTCATTTTGCAATCTCCTAAAACTACTTTAGAACAAATGAGTTGTCAGTATTGCTGGGAGGCAGTACAGGAAGTCAGCCAGTCCAGTCCTCTCTGTCCAGCTCTGTCAGATTTTTCCTCTCCTTCTCCTTCCTCTGCCCCTCCTGCTTATGCACCTTCCTCTTAAACTCTTCTTTCCTCTCCCACCACATGCATCAGGCAGCAGGAAGAGGTCTTGTATATATTTTTAAAAGTCATCCTTTTAGGTCATCAGACCTCTTCAATCAGAGGAAGGTTTGATGAAGATCCTATTGCAATTATAGATAAATTTAAAGCCATCTTTCATGGCTATAATCCCACCTGGGAAGGTGTGACTCCACTGATGGGGACCCTGTTATTCCCAGGAGAAAGAGCAGGAGTTATTGCAGTAACAAATAGACAAATTGTGGGTCCAAGAGGGCAGGGAACTTGGTCAGTGCAGGATCCCACTGCAGTCCTAACCAATGCACAGAGTTTGCTCAATTATAACAGGCCAAGGATTTTACCTTACTTAGGGACGTGGAATTTTTTTTGCATAGTGACCAGATAATTTTAATAAATTTCAAGAGACTACTCAGGAAGAGGGTGAGAACCCCATACAATTTTTTGATAGATTGTGTAAGAGTGGAAAGCATTTTGCTATATTAGATCCCTTAAATCTACAAAATGCAAGGATCATTAATGCAGCCTTCATTAATAAGTCATTATCTAAGATTAAGGACTACTTTCTTAAAGTAAGGACTACTTTCTCATGCCACCCTGGCATGAGAAAGCCATAGGGGAATTTAAAGCAATTTCACAATATGTCTATGAGAGAAAAGAACTAGTGAAAGACAAAACAGACATAGGAGAGAAGTATAAAACAAAAAACAGCCTAAACCTCTCCTTGTGCTTGTCCAGATTTCTGGCCATCCAACAGTCCCTTTCCAGCCGCCATTAATTCATCATACCAATAAAGATTGTCATTATTGTGAGAGGAGAGAGTTCTTTGCCCGAGACTGCATGATAAAAAAGCAAAACCAAGATTTCCTAGAACCCAGGAGCCAAATGTAACTTGGCCTTATAGACAGAATTATGACCTACAAAGAGAGAATAGATTCAGACAATGCTTAAATCAAAATGAAAGGAATGGGTATAGAAAGATCCAGGAGCAAAGTGAAGAGAGTCTGAACAACAGGAAAACTTCCATGCATGAAGGTGCATGGGAGAGGGAGGAGATGGTATTTTTGTTTCTGACATCCTTGTCCCTGTTATCCCCACATTACCCTCTCCCCTAACTGGAGAACTAAGCATTACTCTTAAGGTTGCAGACACTCTATATATTTGCCTTATTGATACTAGAGCTACTCATTCTGTCTTAGTTAAAAAACCCAGCTCTATTTGCACCATTATTCAGTCTATAAAGATAGTGAGAAGAGAGGGAACATCATGGCGGGTGCCTCTCTTATCTCCACAAGAGGGGACAGTGGGCTCCTTGTCTGTTTTGCATTCCTTCTCATGGATATCTAGTGCACTAGCTAATCTGTTGGGAAGAGATCACCTGTATAAATTCAATTTCATCATTTCATGTGTTCTAGATAATACCTTAACCTTACAGTTGCCAGACAAGCCAATTTCCTTATTTCCACTATTGATTGACTCTCTTAATGATTTCTCTAAAGATGAACTTCTTTCACTATTTCCTTTGTTACCTGCTTCAGACATTTATGATAATGACCTTAGTATCTCACATGATATTTCTAGTTCTTTGTGGGTCATATCTTCCACAGATATGGGTCTGTTGAAATCAGCAGTCCCCGTCATCATAACTACAAAAAGGGGCTACCACCATCTCTACCTCAATACCCCCTAGCTACAGAAGCCATTGAAGGCATTGTATACATCATTAATTCATTAATAGAAACAAGGGAATATGATCCTGTGTAGGTTTCCCTACAATACACTTATATTACCTATTAAGAAACCCAAACCAGGCCCTGATGGGAAACCTATTTACTGTTTAATGAAAGATTTGTATGCTATTAATGTACATGTTATACCAAAGCATTCTGTGGTACTTAACTCCACTGCCATTGCTTCTTCTATTCCTTATATGGTCATAGATTTGTGTGCCACATTTTTTAGCATCCCTATAAGCCCTGAATCCAAACACTTATTGCATTTACCTGGAATAATCAGTAGTGGACATGGACTTGTTTGCCTCAAGGCTTTGATGAGTCTTCCACTTTATTCTCTCAAATTTATAGCAAGACTTAGCCTCTATTGTCTTCACAGACTCAATTTTAGTCCAACATATTGATGACCTCCTATCAGAGTCATCTACCATTGACATCTGCCAAATGGATAAGCATCATCTCCTCCTCCAGCTCTACCACTGTGGACACAAGGTCTCTAGATCAAAGGGTACAGTAGTACAAGCTTCAGGTAGAGTATTTTGGCTGTGTTTCACCAACTGGAATTTGTTATATTTCTCAGAAACACATACAGGCAATCCAACAGCTATCAGTTCCTAAGACAAAAAGGCAGGGATTTGCCATTTTGGAAGCTGCAGATGTTGCCATCAACGGATTCCATCATTCAGTGAAATTATTAAACCTCTTGTTGCTCTAACCAAATAACAAATTCCTGAACCTCTACATATTGAGCGTGAACATCTCACTACCCCCATAGAACTGAAGAGAACACCAAGGTATGCTCCAGCCCTAGGAGTCTCAGTAAGCCCTTCACTCTTTTTGTACATGAATGAAGGGGGGTGGCTTCTGGTATTCTCACACAATCACAGGAGCCCACAATGTGCCCTATGGCTTATTATTCAGCTCAGTTGGATAATGTAGCTGCAAGTGCTTCACCCTGCCTGTGGGCAGCCCTCTTAATGGAGAAAGCTTATGACCTTGTATTGGGAAATACATTAACTATTTAGTGCCCTCATGAAATTGATTGCTGTTATGTCACTGCACTCAGGCCTTTTCTGATCAAAGGCTTGCTAGATATAAAGCAACTCTACTTGGAGGGAAAATGTTAGCATTAAGAGGTGTTTTGTCCTTAACCCTGCAACGTTGCTCCCTGATCTCCCTGCACAACTGTGCCTCTGTTGTTGATTTAGCTGAGAAAGCTCACAGTGACCTTATTGATGTCCCACTAGACAATCTAGATGTGATCTTCTATACTGATGGCTCCCCATTTATGAAGGATGGAGAGTGTTACACAGGAGCCTACGTGGCCTCTAATCACAGTGTAGTTTGGGCAATTTCACTCCCTTCTCACCTCAATGCCCAGGCTGATGAGTTTATTGTTATTCAAGCCTGTCACCTTGCTACTACAGATAAGGATGTCACTGTATATACATACATATATATTTATATACATACTCTCATTATGCTCTTAGAGTGTGTCAGGCAATTGGGATGTTATGGTTACAACAAAGATTTTCAACCTCTTCTGGCAAAGTTATTAACAATTCTGATCCTTCTTTCATTCTCCACTTTCAAGATTCTTCAAACATCCAGACAAGCTTCCTGACAACCCTGATGACATCCAATGGCGTCCACTTCACTACAATGATGCTGAAGTTGAAAAATAGAAGCAGCTAGCAGTATAATGCAAAACAGGTCTCTGGGATCTGGATTACTCCTGAAGGTAAAGGACTCCTCCAGAGTTATCATCAGATATGTTTTCATTCTGGGGGACAGTATGGCACATGGGAATAACTGATTCAATTAGGTGAAGGTAGGTTGCTGCTGATGTCACCTCTGTTGCTGCCTGTATAACTTCAAACTGTCCCCACCTGTTTAGCCTTTAATCAACATGCCTTCAAGGCTGCAGCTTTTGGTGGCTATCCCCTTGCTCACATTCCTTTTGAACACTTGTAGATTGATTTTAGAAACATGCCCAAGGCAGGACATTTTAAACATTATCTGGTTGTGGATGATCAATAAACTCGCTGTGCTGAAGCCTTCCCTGCTTCAAAAGTCACTGCTGCCATTGTAGTTAAGATGCTGATTGAAGAGATTGCACCCAGGTATGGTCCACTTGCCTGCATTGACTCTGATAGAGGGTCTTGCTTTACTGACTCTGTCCTTTCCCAAGTATATTCTAATCTTGGAGTTTCTGCCAAGTTCCATATTCCCTCATCCCCAGAGTTCTGGCCAGTTTGAACACATGGTTGAACATCAAAACTGATTAATTGACAATTTGATTAACTGAGGCACAAAGGGAATGAAGGCACAGAAGCATTTATTGGGCCATACAGCACACAGCCTGTGGAGAACAGCAAGAACCTAGCCTGCTGCTCCGATGATTGGGAGTTTAAGGAATGGTTTATATGGTTTTACAATAAAGGGAGGAGGAGGTGTTGGGGGGTGTTCTAGGAGTATTCTGGGGGCATTTTGAGGAGGAGAGTTCCAGGAATTGGATGGAGAATAGGAGGAGTGCAGAGTATTCAGAACCAGGATGTTGGTGCAGTTCTGTTCATTTGGGGTTGATGTGAACCTATCTGAGCCAGCCTTGTGGCTCTGGTAGCAAAGGTGTTCCGGGTTCACCCAGTGGACACCACAAAGGATCACTGCTGCTCGAGCAGTACTCACTCTACCTCTCAACTGGCTGATTCTGATTCCCAAGGTATTCCAGTCTTTTCTGGATAATAAGGGAGCTCCAGCAAATCAAGGTGATTAGTAAACTCATTAATCATCCCATTTCTACAAAACTCTTATTGGTAAATTGTGCTCTGAAATACACCCGAAATGGCCTGATGGTCTCCCTTTGGCTCTATTTTATCTCAAAAGTACACCAAGGTTGGGGGGTAGGCGGGATATCATATGTCTCCTTATGAAATGCTTTGCAGACACTCTCCTATAAAATCAAACCCTTTTTCTTCAGCATGCACATCATTTTTGGAGGAGATATTTCTGTTGCCTCCTACATTCAGGAAACAGCACAGATTGAAAGAACTCCAACAAATAGGAGCTGTTGTACAAACTGGACCTCTGGACTTCTCTCTCCATGACTACCAACCACGTAATCACATCTACATCAAGAATTTATAACCAACCAGTGGAATTGAGCCTGCCTGGGAGGGACCATTTCAAGTCCTACTGACTACTCCACTAACTATCAAATTATGAAAAAGGACTCCTGTATTCATTGCTCATACATAAAACCTGTGCCGTTTTTGGGTCAATATTTTTAGGAGACCACCCAGAGGAGTTTCTTAATAAGACTCTGTTAGACATAAAGGAATCACTTTGCCTTTATGGGTGTG
The DNA here is from genome assembly GCF_003287225.1 of Phascolarctos cinereus. Taxonomy (NCBI): domain Eukaryota; kingdom Metazoa; phylum Chordata; class Mammalia; order Diprotodontia; family Phascolarctidae; genus Phascolarctos; species Phascolarctos cinereus. Next base: position 284,721,468 of record NW_027555847.1, on the reverse strand, counting down.
GGTAACTTTCATCTTAACTTTCATTCATTATCCTTTGGCTTCTTTGGATAACAATGATGTCAGATGGACAAAGGTCCCATTACACTGTGGCTATGCTTTTAATGTTGCTTCTTGGTGCCTACTTTGGTGACCTCATTCCAGATGCTGTCACTAATATTCTCTCTTGGAGCAAAGAGACTGAAGATTTCTTTTATCTCCCATGTCTAATAGAACCTATTTCTCCATCATCCTCAGACTGGTTAAGGAAATGACTAGAAATTGTTTGCTATCTAGCAATTCCAACATTTCTACTGAGTGCTATTATGATGTGGGGAAGACACAAGTCACCCTTATTATACAATTTGATGCTAATTGTGGCTACAGTGCCCTGCTCTGTTCAGTTGTCTAGCCTGTTAACTGCAAGGATAGGCAGAATAGAAGCCTTACCTGCAATCCTAACATGATATACTGGAAGCAGAGTGATGGATCTCTCTTTGCTAATCCAGAAAGTCTTCTTCCCTTAGCAAGTGAAGCACATTACTATGTAGAAGTGCAAGTTCTTGCAAGATGGGGATAGCATGTGCATTACAGGTACCAAGGTCCTTTTGGTAAACTGCCTTCTACAAATAAGCCCATCGAAATTATGCCCAAATCTACCCAGAATCCTAATGACAGTACCCCTTCTTTAAAGAGAATATTCAGACATCTACTTGGTCTTAACATACCCACCAGAAATGAAACCAGCAGTGGCATTCCCACAATGATTCTTGAACCTACAATTTGGAATTTTTCTGAACCACTGACTTTTATAACCTGACCCCTAGTGAGCCTGCCTATGATAATTCTGCTAGCGAGTGCTCCTGTGATAATTTTACAAGTGATCCTACAAATTTAATAATTTATTTTGCTGTAACTGTCAAAGGAAGTAAGAATCTCTACTCTCCAAATTGTTCTTTTGGAAGATGTAGAATTTTGTGTTATTACTATTAGTGGTAGTTACTGGTTTAAGTGGTATGGGAATTTATCACTGCTATAAATGTTTTGTCACTTGAGACAAGCATATTCCTGATCCAGCAAAGAGTCAGATGTGTCAACACCTGACACACCCCCATGTTGTTCTTATCAAATATAACAAGACTAGTGAAAGCTCCTCTATAATAAGTGAAATGGACTTTGGGACAAAAATTTCAGAGAATGCAGAGGTATGTGTCATTCAACATCCTCTAAGCCCTGAAATCCAAAAGGGAACTTGCGATGTATACCATGTTGAAAGGATTGATGAGTTGAAAACTGTACAAGTGCAGGAACTTTGTAGGGTGGAGGAATCTTCTCCAGAGAGGGCTGTTGAAGTTGTTTGGAATTTCAATCCCTGTTATATTGGACTGTTTTTCTTATTAATTTTACCTTTTGCTCTAGGAAGCAGCTAATTCCTGGCCTCTTCAAAATATAACATAAGTTATCTATTTTTAAGACATAAAGATGTCTCCTTATTTAGGAAGAAGAGAGAAACTGATAACCATGAGGAGTCCCATGCTGATCAAAATCTTTTAAATGCTATCATACATATTTGTGCCTTTAAAAATGCCAGCAGCCTTATTTGTGCTGATGTCAGACAAAAACTTCATGAGCTCAATGCTATCCAAAGCCCAAATAGAATAGGAGCTGTTTGGTGGCTAAATGCTACTTCTGAGAAAACAATCTTTCCCTGGGCCAATTGTGCCTACACTTCCAATGCTTCACATTTAATTGAGGATGCTTATATATCCAAAACTGAATGGGTCCTAAATAACTATATTATTGGGATGTATAGCCAAATAGGGCATTTCACCATGTATAGCCAAATAGGTCATTTCATCATGCTAAGGGGATTGGAATGCATGGGTCCTGGATTTGTCAACACATCCACAGAAACTTCACCTGAGCCTTGGGTGGTTTTTCCTGTTGAAGCAGAAAAAATTATGTCATAGGTACAAGGCAACAATATTTCATTCACTGGGCCATTTGCTCCTTTTGACTTTGCCAAATGTGTCATTAATGACAGCTCCTGGAACACTAACAAATGAGATGTTCCCATTGCTATGAGCATTAGGCCTCTTCAGTTTTTTAAGGTGACATTTCATATCTTAACTCATAACAATTGACCCGAACTAGTTTAAAGCTAGGCTTCCTCCATTGACAGTAGCTTGCCTTTTACCAAATTTCACACTTTGTGTAAACAAAAGTAAGACTGTAAGTTCCGGAATAAATGTAGGCAATTCAGTGAGGCATAATTTTACTTTTACTATTCCTGAACCTAATAATGTTTCCTTTGTTTTGTATGTGCCCTGAAAAAGAATTTACAGAGCAATCATAATTTTTCCTTTGCAATAGTCACCTACAGTGGATGCAACTTTACTAATGAAACTACCCAAATTCCTGAGTTACTCTGGGGTTTAGTAACAGCAGGTCAGTTTTTTGTCTGTGCTGGTGTTGCCTTTTCTGGGTGGTATGGGCCTTGTGGGATAGCCTATTTGGTCCCACCAGTAACTATGACTCATTTTCCTGTAGGATTTATAGGAATAAGAACAACCAGAAACACGGGAACATGATGGTGTCATCAAAAATGGAGTAGTTTTGGAGGAGATCACAAGGCTGTGGCAAAGTATGGTACAGGTATCACTTCTTGTGGGTTCTTATTCCTACTTTAGGTATCACTGCAGTAATAGACTCTGCTAGAGGCCGATGTGCTGAACTAGAGAATCTTGCTCAGGATACCTCCGCTGTTACTCAGTGCACTACCGCAGTTATTTCAGGTCTGCGAGCAAAAATGGGTCTGCTCATCTACCCAGCAGGACCTCCTGAAAGGTCAAGATAAATCTGGCAAGGTCTGCTTACTGGCTCATTTGTCAACCAATGGGATTCTGTATTTTATGCAAACCCTCCTGGAGGGTCAAGGGCAAGGTTTATCAACCAGTGAGATTCTGTATTTTTAGTTTGCTTCACCTGTATTGTCTGGGTATCAAGCACTACAAAACCAAGGCCCTGGAGGAAAGGGATATCACAGATCTTGAGGAAGATGTGGGGTCCTATTCCTTAAAGGAGGCCAAGTCCCTTTAACAAATGGCTAAAGGCTCAAGAGCTCTGTCTCAGTGGTTTTTCTTGCAGATTGGACATTTTTGGGGGGCCCACACTCTTCAGGTTTTGGAAAATCCACAATTCCCACCTGAGTATTCTGATGGCTTCCATTTACTGAGTCACCTGAAGGTTTATTTCCTTCAGGCCTGGAAGATCTAAAGCTGACTATCTAGCAGTCTTTCCTACTGAGCCCCTATATTCCTCTGAGGCCCAAATTTAGGAAGACCTCTTTCAATAAAGACCAGGCTGAGTGAGTGGGCCATTGGCAAGCTCCAAGAGGTAACCAGAATAAATGACTTCACCTCTTTCTGGGACCTATTAGCTACTGAACAAATGACACAGTCATGCAATCATTCTTTGTTCAGAATTACCTAGTATGAGTTGCCTGATGCAAGATGGTTTCTCTAAGATGAGCACAGCATCAAAGGCTTCTTTTGCTGAATGGAATTGATACATTCAAAATAATATTTGACTAGGTCTCCTCTGGTTTTGGTGCTCTTACAACCAAGTGGAGCTGTGCCAGAGACTGGAACCTTGCTTCCTCTGCTAGCCCACTGGCTTCATGTATAAGTACCAGGCTCCTGAGGAATACAGCTAAGTCTCCTTGACCTTAAAGTCTTTGCTCCCCTCAGAGAGTTCCAAATGGTCTAGAGAAATAGCTCAAGTTCCTCTAAATTGGCAGACTACCTCTCTTTGGGGTTGGTTTGGACAACTTTATCTCACAAAGGGCTTGGAGAACCAAAGAATGCCCACAGGGTGGAGGACCTGCAGCCTCAAGGCCACATATGGCCCTCTAGGTCCTCAAGGGTGGCCCTTTGACTGAATCCAAACTTCACAGAACAAATCGCCTTCCTTAATAAAAGGATTTGTTCTATAAAATTTGAACTCAGTGAAAAGGCCACACCCAAGGACCCAAGAGGCCACATGTGGCCTTGAGGCCACAGTTCCCCACCCCTGGTAGTGCCTTGCTTTCTAATAGCATGGGAGAGAGAAAATTGTAGCTATGCAGCTATGGTAAATATATATTTACTTGGAAGAAAGAGAATCTGCTAGCTAACCTGGTGGTAATTCTGAGTCCTTAGCGATAGGTGAGGGAGTGTCCTTATTTAGCCTCTGAGGACAAAGGGTGATAAAGGTGATAAAGATTTCATTTCAGTCTTCTGACATGGCTCTTAGGCAATGGGAAGTTTTGGCGGGTGAGCCAGGGAATACTGAGTAGGTGGTAGTGATATTGCAAAGACTTCAGTATTAACTAGGATGGGTTGCATACAAGAAGTGTGTGACCTCTTAGCTACTTTACTACAGATGACCTGGATACATGATGAAGAATGGCTCACAGTACCTTTAATGTTATCATCTATGCGGTGTTCCTGATATTCCTGCTGCTATTCCAATTCGTTGGCTCATCATTACCACTTTTCATTAGGAGATCCTCTATGAACTACAAATATTTGACATCTCATAGCACATAGACCAGATTGTTGAAATCTGAGACTCAATCCTTTCAAAAAGGGAAGGAAAAGCTTCAGATTTTTGGCTTTGATTCTCTTCTATTTTTTTTCCTTCCTCTTTACAATAATTCTTTGAGGAGATTGGTGTAACTTTTTTGGCTTTTCTTTTCTTCTTAAGTATTGTCTAAGGATGAATGTCTAATAAAAGCCCTGAAAAGTATTTAAATTGCGGACCATCCTCTAGAAGATCTTAGGACCTTGCCACCAGAGGGTGACAAAATGGCTTAGATCCTAAAAGGTGACAAAGCCAGGCCTATGAGAGGGACAAGATCAAGATTCTCTCTCTTGAAGCCTCTAGTGGCCTCTGACTGTTGATGTGGGTTCCTGATTACCAAGGGGAATAAAAGATTTCACTCATGTAAGGTCTAGGCCCTTCTGATTTGGTAGATATCTTTAGATTAAGCAAGACCTCACACCCTTGCCCCACTGATCAGACATCATTCCATCCGGAGAAGATAGGAGCCGCATTTATAAAAGTGCCACTGAATACTTGTGGATATCTTGGCTATTTAAGGCTAAATAAGCCTCCTTTTGTTAACTGTTCAGTGACTTAATGGATGCTTCATTTCATTCCCACATTGAACCTGAACTAACAGGATATCATCAGGTTTGCCCCTAACAGATATCCATAATTGTGAATATTTGGGCATAGGTCTAAATCACTTTCCAAAATAGCTAGACCAATTCAGTTCCACCAGCATTGCATTAGGGTGGGTGTTTACCTGTAGCGCCTCCAAATATTGTCTTTTTCCTTTTTTATCATACTTATTAAATTGAGAGGTATGAGGTAGAACCCCAGATTTGTTTCAATTTCCATTTCTGTAATTACTAGAGATTGTGATATGATTTCATATGATACAAAAAGATACTAGAGATATGAAAATATATTTTCATATGATTTTTGATAGCCTGGATTTCTTCCTTTGAGAACTGCCTGTTCATATCCTTTGATAATTTATCAATTGGGAAATGACCATTGTTCTTATAAATTTGAATCAGTTCCTTTTGTATCTTAGACATGAGACCATTATCTGAGATACTTGCTGCAAAGATTTTTCTTCTGAGTTAACTGTTTCCCTCATAATTTTAATTGCATTGGGAGTTTTTTTTTGTGCTGATTTGAATTATTAAAACATTTTATTTTCTGTTCAGTTAAACTAAGTATTTAATATTTTTATAAAAATAACTAGCATTTATATATCACTTTAAAGTTTGCAAAGCACTTTATAAATATTATCTAATTTGATCCTCACAAAAAGCCTATGAGGTATATGCTATTTTTTTCCCCATTTAACACATGAGGAAACTGAGGCACAGAGACGTTAAATGACTTGCTTAGGGTCAAATAGCTAGTAACTTTGAGGCAGGATTTGAACTCAGGTCTTCTTGACTCCAAGTCCTGTATTTTATCCACTATGCCACTTAGTTGTCCATTTAAGCAATCAGTTTTGTTGTCATATAATTAGGCAAATTTAATTGTGAATTTTCATTATAAACAATTTTATTTTCTTAACTCTTTTTAGAAAATCAGATTAGTTAATGATTTATTTTATTAGTATAAAAATAAGTCTTATTTTTATTTATCAATTTAATGGGGAGTTTTCACTTCCAATTTTGTTAATAATCTTGTCTTTGATTTTTAGAACTTCTAACATGGTATTTAGGTTTGGGTTTTTTTTTTTCCATTTTGGTTTGTTCCTTTTTTTTTTTGTTTTATTTTAGTTGCATTCTCAGTTTATTGAACTACTCTTTTTGTCTTTTGTTGATGAAAGCATTCAAAAGAGTTCAAAACTGGCCTCAGACACTTATGAACTATGTCAACCTCGTTGTCATCATTGCTGTTGTTCAGTTGTTTCAGTCATGCCCAACTCTTCATGACCTAATTTGGGGTTTTCTTGGCAGAGATATTGAAGTAGTTTGCCATTTCCTTCTCCAGCTCATTTCACAGGCGGAGGAACTGAGGCACACAAGGTTAAGTGATTTGCCCAGGGTCACACAGTGTCTGCGGTCAGATTTGAAATAAGGAATATGAGTCTTCCTGACATAAATCCAGGCACTCTATCCACTTTGCCACTTAGCTACCCTCAAGAGAACTAGTAAGCACGCTTATCTACTGCACTACGTAGCTGCCCAACTTCTACAAGTTATCAACCTCTGCAAGCTGTCAGTTTCTACAAGTCACTCAACCTCTGTCTTAGTTTCCTCACCTGTAAAACAGGGATAATAATAACTCTCACCTTCCATAGTGGTTGTGAGGACCAAATAAGATTAATGTTTGCAAAAGTGTTTTACAAACCTTAAAGTACTATGTAAATGGTAGCTATTATTATTTAAAATGTAATTTTTCCCTTTAAGACTTCTTTAGCTGCATTTCAATTTTATTTTAGGCAGTATACTGCCTCATTGTCTTTATTTTATTTGATGAAATTTTCTATTGCTTCTATGATTTGTTCTTTGATCCACCAAGTGAATGAAGGAACAAGTGAATGAATGAATGAAAATGCATTTATTAAAATTTTAGTATGCACAAAACATTGTGCTGAGGGTTAGAATACAAATACAAAAACAAGGCAATTCCTGCTCTTATGGAATTCACATTCTAAAGGGGAAAACAACATATATAGGAAGTTCCAACAATGTCAGATGGAAAAGTCCCATGGTTCTTAGGTTGCCACGGCAAAGCAGATAATAATTCATATTCTTTAATGTTACTTCTTTAGGATTAACTCATTTAGTCTCCAATTAATTCTTAGTACCTTCTTCAAAGGATTTTTACTGAATATAATTTTATTAACTTGTGGTCAGTAAGAGATATGTTTGTGACTAAAGAACTGGACTAGTAGTTAATAAAGACCTGTATTCAAATCTCACCTTAGACATTAATTAGGTCTGTTCCTCAGGTCACTTAAGCTCTCTGGGCATCAATTTCCTTATTTGTAAAGTGGAGATAATAAATACCTGGCATGAGGTTACCGCACATGAATTGCTTTGCAAATTTTAGAGTAGTCTGTTTATGTCAATTATTATTTTTAATATACACCACTTGCCATTGAACCTTCCCTTGTAACAAGGAACAGTTAATCAAAATGTAGTAACTAAATTACCATGACCAACATTGTGGACAACATTCTTCCCCTCTTTTTCTCTAATAAGGAATGTGTGTATAAATTATTTGTTCTCCAGAACCAAGATGGTTAATTTTAATTAATCTGAGTTTGTAGTACTTTTATTCCTGCTTGACCTTCTATTTGTTTTCCTTGTACCCTGACTCTGTTTATACAACACGTTTCTTGCATTTGTTTTTTGATTTTCAAAATTTTTGCTATAGTTTTCACTTCTGAGGCAGCTAAATGATGCAGTAGCTAGACTGCTAGGTCTGGAGTCAGAAGAACCTGAATTTAAATCCAGCCCCAGACACTTACTAGCTGTGTAACTCTGGGCAAGTCATTTAACCTCCGTTTGTTTCAGTTTCTTCAACTGCAAAATAACAGCACTTGCCTTTCAGGGTTGCAGTTAGGATCAAATAAGATATTTGTAAAGTCTTAGCACAGTGCCTGGCACAAATTCGGCAATATATAAGTGCTTATTACCTTCTTCCCTCTTAGCTTTTCTATCCATAAACTCCATAAATAGAGGTATCTATTTTATTTCTTAAAGTCTATAGATTTAGTTCTCTTTAAGATATTCCTTTACGTCAAGGGTTCAGAACCCTTTTGTGTGTCATGGTTCCACTTTGAGAATCGGGTGAAGCTTATGGATTCCATCTGAGAATAATATTTTAAATGCATAAGAAGAAATACACAAAATTACAAAGTAAAGGAATTATGCTGAAATACTTATCAATTTTTTTTTAAAGTTCAGAGACCCCAGGTAAAGAACTCCACATCATTTTTAACATATCATACCACTCTTGACATCCTGAGAGTAATACTTCAATTTCCTTCATCATTCTTTAAAAAAATTTAATATTTTACAACTCAAACTAGTTCATCTTCACATACCTCTCCTAATTTTCCCAAGCTTTTGAGAAGTAAATTTTGTCTATTTATGACAGCCTGCTCAGGAAAAATTATATCATGCAATTTGCTTTTCAAAACCTCTCTTTTGCATGAAAATTCCATCAGTACCTTCCTTTTTCTGCAATCATTTTCCAAACTACTGTCTTATTCACTTGTACAAACTCCCTCAATTCTTAAAGACTCATTTCATTCCTCTCTTCAGATGCTGTTAAAATTCCTTCTCTTCATCATCCTCTTATATGTAGAAATGGGGTTGTACCCTTAAATAATAGTTTTCTTTCACAGCTTTTGAAGGAGGGGATAATTTATCCTTCATTCATTCAACATTTTATTCAACAACCATTTATTTAGCCTATAATGTGCGAAACATTATTCTGGGGGCTAGGAGAATTTAAAAGAGTCCTATGTTTATAAAGCTCACATTACAGTGGAGATAGGTGGTGTTTGCTAGGTGGGGGAAAGAAGGCACAAACAAACATACAGTAATGTGCAATAACAAACCAGAATAACTAAGCAATGTTAATATTCATAATACACTCTAATAAGAGCATTAAAGAGATATAAAGTACTAAATAAAATAAGTAGGTTCAAGCAGGGAAAATAATTTCTGACAGGCAATCAGGGCAGGCTTCATGGAAGGAATGATATTTAATCTGTATCTTAAAGTATAGGCAGGATTTCAACAGGTAGAGATGGGAAAGAGGGCTTTCATTATGTAAAGAAAGGAATAAGCAAAGGTGAGAAAGCACTATGTAGTATATGAGTGACATTGAATTGTTCAATTTGAACACTGTTTGAACCGAGAAGTAACGCTGCAGAATAAGGCAATGGCTTGTAGAAGACCTTGAATGTCAGGCTAAGGAATATAAAATTCAGTAGGAAATTGGAATAAATTCTCTGCATAAGGAAGAGTAATCTGGCAGTTGTATTACAAAATGGATTTGAGTGGAGGAAAGAGTAGGGAGACCAATAGAAAGGTTGTTGTAATAGCTTAGGAAACGAGAAATTATGATTTCTACCAGGTTTGTGACAATGGGAAAAAAATATATATATAATCAAACCAACCTGACCTTAATCCACACTATTCATGTGTATGACTGTAGCCCAGAGGGTATATATGCATGTATGTATATGCATATTTGTAAATATACAATGCATTTTTAAAATCCTATCCCTTTATGACTATCTTCCCCTGCTAATACTTATTCCCATTCCCATTCCCTTTGCCCAAATACATTTCTCTCATCTTATTCAACCTTGTTTCTTATGCTAAATTGCATTCAGTTTCTCTTCTTTTAGATCCCCTTAGGCTGCATCTCCTTCTGCATTCTTGTGCTACTCGTATGACATGTTCCTATTTTAAGCTGCGTTTTTCCAACACTTAAGTTATTTTATCTCGTTACTCCTTCAAGGCTTTGTTTGAACATACTCTTTTCTCTCCTGCTTTGACTCCTCTTCTGGTACATCTTCCTCTTTGCAAGCTCTATGTTACTCTCCCTCCTTTATTCTTTCTTCTTCTGGGATATGGGTTCTAACAAAATGGATCTCTTAGTCTGGTTTTATTTGTTTCTTTTTTTTTTATTCCAGTAATTTCTCTGAATGTTTTTCCTCTTCTTCCTTTACTCCATTGCGTACTTCAGACAAAGCTGTCCATTCTGAGTTAACCGCATGATGACTCCTTTCTTCTGTAAGAATTGTTTCTTCCCTGGTATCTTCTTCCAGTGATGGTTGTTCTTCTCTATCTGTTTTATCTATCTTTCTTTTTTTTGCTGCCACAACTTGAAATCCATCATCTATTTCTTCCTTAAGTCTTCGTTTGTTGCCACCTCCTCCTCTTACACTTCCAGGAGGCATTCCTGTATTCATATGGGCAGATGTTACCAACTTCATTATTCCTCTTCCCCTTTCATACTGAGCCCTTGAAACTGGCCCAGCTGCACTTGACACCCTTTTATTGTGACACGGGCTGTTACATAGTTTGCATAGATATGACTTTTTTCATCACAAAGGTTACACACAATCCCCTCCCCCCCCTTGTTTTAACATGAGGCCCTGCTGTGTCCTTGTTCTCCACACCTAAAAACCTTTTCATGACTACACACTATACTCAAATGATTTTTAGAGAATGTTTTATTATGTGTTTTCATGACAGCCATTTTCTTTTTTTAAAATATTAGCTAACATTTATAAAGTTTGCAAAGCAAACCATATTATCTCATTTGATACTCAAAACAACACTGTGAGTTAGATGCTATGATTGCTCCTATTTTGTAGATGAGAAAGCTGAGGCTGAAAGCAGTAAAGTAACCTGTATGTTGTCACACAATTAGAATAAATCTGAGTCAGGATTAAAAGTTAATGTCTTCCTAACTCCAAGGCCAGCATAATATCCATTGTATCATCTAGCTACCCAATTGCTTGTGTATGTTATTCCCTTTTTTGAGTCAATTCTGAAGAGAATAAGGTTCAAGTGATGCCCCTCCCATCTTTCTCTCCACTATACTAGGGCTTTTGTGCCTCTTCCCGTGAAATAATTTACCCCATTCTACTTCTCCCTTCCCTCTTTTCCCAGTGGAATCTTCCTCACCCCTTAATTTTTTTTTGGATATTACATCATAGTCAATTCACACTCATGCCCTTTGTTTATGTATACCATTTTTAACTGCTCTAATAGTAATGAAGTTCCTAAGAGCTAGAAGTATCATATTTCCATGTAGGAATGCAAACAGTTTAACCTTGTTGATTGCCTTATGTTTTCTCTTTCCTATTTAACTTTTTATGCTTCTCTTGAGTATTGTATTTGAAAGTCAAATTTTATGTACAGCTCTGGTCTTTTTATCAGCAATGCCTGAAAGTCTTGTATTTCATTAAATATCCACTTTTTCCCCTGAAGAGTAGACTATACTTAGTTTTGCTGGGTAGGTGATTCTTGGTTGTAATTCTAACTCCTTTGCCTTCTGGAATATCACATTCTAAGTCCTCTTATCCTTTAACATAGAAGATGCTAACCCCTGTGTAATCCTGACCACAGATCCACAATATTTGAATTGTTTCATTCTGGCTGCTTGCAGTATTTTCTCCTTTCTGGAATTTCTCTATCACATTACTGTGAGTTTTTATTTTGGAATCTCTTTCAGGTGATAATCACTGGATTCTTTCCATTTTGATTCTACCCTTTGGTTCTAGGATCAGCAGGGTAGTTTTCCTTGATAATTTCTTTCTTTCTTTCTTTCTTTCTTTCTTTCTTTCTTTCTTTCTTTCTTTCTTTCTTTCTTTCTTTCTTTCTTTCTTTTTTTTTTTTTGGTTTTCTTTGATGAGGCAATTGAGATTAAGTGAGTTGCCCAAGGTCACACAGCTAGTGTCAAGAGTGTGATGCTGGCTTTGAACTCAGGTCCTCCTGACTCTAAGGCCTGAGCTCTATCCACTGCACCACCTAGCTGCCCCTTTTTGGTGGGGCCACCACCCCACCTTTTTGGTGAGGGCAATTGGGGTTAAGTGATTTGCCCAGAGTCACACAGCTAGTGAGTGTTACATGTCTGAGACTGGATTTGAACTCTGGTCCTCCTGACTCCAGGGCCTTATCCTGGATAAGGTGCTCTATCCACTGTGCCACCTAGTTGCCCTTGATAATTTCTTGAAATATGATGTCCAGGCTCCTTTCTTGATCATGACTTTCAGGTGATCAATAATTTTTAACTTATCTCTCCTGGATCTATTTTCCAGGTCAGTTGTTTTTCCAATGTGATATTTCACATTTTTCTTCTATTTTTTCATTCTTTTGATTTTGTTTTAAGATTTTCTCATACAGTCATTAGCTTCCACTTGCCAAAATCTAATTTTTAAGGAATGATTTTCTTCCATGAACTTTTGTAGCTCATTTTCTGTTCGGTCAATTCTACTTTTTGAGTGGTTTTCTTCAGTGAATATTTATTTTTATTTTGGAGTTCTTTTTTTAAAAAAATTTCCATTTAATACTATTTTATTTTTTAACTATATGTAAAGATAGATTTTAACATTGATTTGATAAGATTTTGAGTTCCAAATTTTTCTCCCTCTCTTCCCTTCCCCTGTCCCCAGATAGCAAGCAATCTGATATAGGTTATACATGTACAATCATGTTAAACATATTTCTACATTAGTCATGGGGTAAAAGAAGAATCAGAACAAAAGGAAAAATCAAGAAAAAAAATGAAAATAGCATGCTTCGATCTGCATTCAGACTCCATAGTTCTTTCTGTGGATGTGGATAACATTTTCCATCAATAGTCTTCTGGAATTGTCATGGATCATTGTATTGCTAAGAAGAGCTAAGTTTATCATAGTTGATCATCATATAATGTTGCTGTTACTGTGTGTAATGTTTTCCTGGTTCTGCTTGTTTCACTTTGCATCAGTTTGTATGAGTATTTCCAGGTTTTTCTGAAATCCACCTGCTCATTGTTTCTTATAGCACAATAGTATTCCATTACATTCATATACTACAACTTGTTCAGCCATTGCACAATTGATGAGCATCCCCTCAATTTCCAACTCTTTACCACCACAAAAAGACCTCCTATAAATATTTTCGTACATGTGGATCTTTTCTCCTTTCTTATTATCCGTTTGGGATACAGACCTAATAGTGGTATTTTGGATCAAGGAGAATGTGCAGTTTGATTGCCCTTTAAGCATAGTTCCAAATTGCTCTCCAGTATAGTTGGATCAATTCACAACTCCACCAACAATGCATTATTGTCCCAATTTTCCAACATCCAGTCCAACATGTATCATTTTCCTTTTTTGTCATATTAGCAAATCTAATAGGTGTAAAGTGGTACCTCAGAGTTTTAATTTTGTATTTCTCTAATCAATAGTGATTTAGAGCATTTTTTATGTTACTATAGATAGCTTTGATTTCTTCATCTGAAAACTGCCTGTTGATACCCTTTGACCATTTATTAATTGGGGAATGACTTGTATTCTTATAAATTTGATTCAGTTCTCTGTATATTTTAGAAATGAGGCCTTTATCAGAAACACTTGCTGTAAAAGCTGTTTCCCAGCTTTCTGAGTTCCTTCTACTCTTGGTTGCATTGATTTTCTTTTTGCAAAACCTTTTAAATTTAATTTAATGTAATCAAAATTATCCATTTTGCATTTCATAATGTTCTCTATCTCTTGTTTGGTCATAAATTCTTCCTTTCTCCATAGATCTGACAGGTAAACTATTCCTTGCTTTCCTGATCTGCTTATGGTTATCACCTCAGATATGGGCTAAATCATGTACTCATTTTGACCTTATCTTGGTATATGGTACACTACACCATAAAATTTGAAATGCTAGCCTATGCCTAATTTCTGCCATACTACTTTCCTGATTTCCCAGCAGTTTTTGTCAAATAGTGAATTCTTATCCCAGAAGCTGGAATCTTTGGGTTTATCAAACAGTAGGGTACTATAGTCATTTATTATTGTGTTTTGTATGCCTAATCTATTCCACTGATCCACCACTCTATTTCTTAGCCAGTACCAAATAGTTTTGATGATTGCTGCTTTATCACATAGTTTTAATTCTGGTATGGCTAGGACACTTTTCATTTTTTTCATCAATTTCCTTGATATTCTTGAACTTTTGTTTTTCCAGATGAATTTTGTTATATTTTTCCAGCTCTATAAAAATAATATTTTGGTAGTCTGAGTGGTATAGCACTGAATAAGTAAATTAATTTAGGTAGAATTATCATTTTTATTATATTTGCTTGGCCTACCCATGAGCAAGTGATATTTTTCTAATTGTTTAGATCTGACTTTATTTGTGTGAAAAGTGTTTTGTAATTGTGTTCATATAATTCTTGGGTTTGTCTTGGCAGGTCGACTCCCAGATATTTCATCTTTTCTACAGTTATTTTAAATGGAATTTTTCTATCACTTTCTGTTGGGCTTTGTTGGTAATATATAGAAATGTTGATGATTTATGTGGTTTTATTTTATATCCTGCAACTCTGCTAAAGTTGTTAATTGATTCAAATGGTTATTTAGTTGATTCTCTAGGATTCTTTAAGTATACGAACACATTATCTGCAAAGAGTGATAGTTTTGTTTCCTCATTGCCTATTCCAATTCCTTCAATTTCTTTTTCTTCTTTTATTGATAAAGCTGGCATTTCTAGTACAATATTGAATAACAGTGGTGATAATGGGTATCTTTGTTTTATTCCTGATCTTATTGGGAAAGCTTCTAGTTTATCCCCATTACAGATAATGTTTGCTGATGGTTTCAGATAGATACTACTTATCATTTTAAGGAAAGCTCCATTTATTTCTATGCTCTCTAGTGTTTTTAATAGGAATGGGTGGTGTATTTTGTCAAAAGTGTTTTCTGCATCTATTGAGATAATCATATAATTTCTGTTGGTTTTATTATTGATTTGGTGAATTATGTTGATAGTTTTCCTAATATTGAAAGAGTCCTGCATTCCTAGTATAAATCCCACCTGGTCATAGTGTATTATCCTAGTGATAAATTGCTTTAATCTCTTTGCTAATATTTTATTTAACATTTTTGCATTGATATTCATTAGGGAAATTGGTCTATAATTTTTTTTCTGTGTTTTGGCTCTTCCTGCTTTAGGTATCAGCACCATATTTGTGTCATAAAAGGGATTTAGTAAGAACCTTTCTTTGCCTCTTTTTCTAAATAGCTTACATATTATTGGAATTAATTGTTCTTAAAATGTTTGTTAGAATTCACTTGTAAATCCATCTGGCCCTGGAGATTTTTTTCTTAGGGAGTTCATTGATGGTTTGTTCAATTTCTTTGTCTAAAATGGGGTTATTTAAGTATTTGACTTCCTCTTTTGTTAATCTGAGCAATTTGTATTTTTTTTTTTGTAAATATTCATCCATTTCACTTAGATTGTCAGATTTATTGACATACAATCGGGCAAAATGGTTCCTAATTATTGTTTTAATTTCCTCTTCACTGGTGGTGAATTGACTCTTTTCATTTTTGATACTGGTAATTTGGGTTTTTTTATTCCTTTTTTAATCGAATTAGCCAAAGATTTATCCATTTTGTTGGTTTTTTCACACAACCAGCTCTTAGTTTTATTTATTAATTCAATGTTTTTCTTAATTTAAACTTTATTAATCTCTTTTGATTTTCAGAATTTCTAATTTGATATTTAATTGGGGATTTTTAATGTGTTCTTTTTCTAGCTTTTTTAGTTGCTGACCAATTTATTAATCTCCTTTTTCTCTATTTTATCTATATAAGCATTTATAGATATAAAATTTCTCCTGAGAACTGCTTTGGTTGCATACCATAAATTTTGGTATGTTGTCTTGTTATTGTCATTCTCTTTGATGAAATTATTGATTGTTCCTATGATTTGTTGTTTGACCCACTCATTCTTTAGGATTAGATTACTTTGTTTCCAATTAATCTTTCCATTGCCATTTATTACACATAATTTTTGTTGCATCATGATCTGAAAAGAATGCATTTAATATTTCTGCCTTTTTGCATTGGATTGTGAGGTTTTTATGTCCTAATACATAATCAATTTTTGTATAGGTGCCATGTACCATTGAGAAAAAGGTATATTCCTTGCTATCCCCATTCAATTTTCTCCAGAGGTCAACCATGTCTAATTTTTCTAAAATTCTATTTACCTCCTAAATTTCTTTCTTGTTTATTTTTTTGTTGGATTTGTCTAATTCTGAGAGGGGAAGGTTGTGGTCCCCCACTAGTATAGTTTTGCAGTCTATTTCTTCCTCACTTAACTTCTCCTCTAAGAATTTGGATGCTATACCACTCGGCGCATATATGTTTAGTATTGATATTACTTCATTGCCTCTAGTACCTTTTACCAGGATGTAGTTTCCTTCCTTATCCCTTTTAATTAGATCTATTTTTGCTTTTGCTTCATCTGAGATCAAGATTGCTACCCTTGCTTTTTTTTTTTTTACTTCAGCTGAAGCATAATATATTTTGCTCCAGGCTTTTACCTGTACTCTGTCTGTATCCCTCTACTTCAAATGTGTTTCTTGTAAACAACATATTATAGGATTTGGTTTTTAATCCACTCTACTATCTGCTTCCATCTTATAACAGAGTTCATCCCATTCACCTTCACACTTATGATTACTAACTGCATTTCCCTCCATCCTATTTTCTCACCTTTATACTTTTCTCTTGCCTTTCATCCTTTCCTTCCTCACCAGTGTTTTGCTTCTGAATACCCCTCTCTAGATCTGGCCTATCAGACCCCCCTCTCTTTTTTTTCTTCTTTTCTCCTACTTGTCCTCTCCCTTCTGCCCTCATTTCTATCCACTTCTCTCCCTTTTCTTTCCCCTTTTCCTTTCTACTTCTCTATAGGGTAAGATAAATTTCTATGCCCAATGGAATGTGTTTGTTTTCCCTCTTTGAGCCAAATCTGTGAGAGTAAGGTTCAAACAATGCTTATCCCTTCTCTTCTTTCCCTCTACTGTAACAGGTCTTTTGTATCTCTTCATGCAATGTAATTTACTCTATCATGCCTTTCCCTTTCTTCTCCCAGTAGAATTTTTATTTTTATCCCTTAATTTTTTTTATATTGTCACATCAAAGTCAACTCATATTCACACCCTCTGTCTATGTATACTCCTTCTAACTGCCCTAATATTGATATAGTTCTCAAGAATTACAAGTATCATCTTCCCATGTATGGATGTAAACAGTTTAAACTTATTGAATAACATGGTTTTTTTTTCTTTCCTGTTCAGCTTTTTATGCTTCTCTTGAATCTTGTAGTCAAAGATTGAATTTTCTATTCAGCTTTGGTTTTTTCATCACAAAAGTTTGAAAGTCCCCTATTGCATTACAGATCCATCTTTTCCCCTGAAAGATTATGCTCAATTTTGTTGGGTGGTTGATTCTTGGTTGTAATCCACATTCCTTTGCCTTCCAGAATATGATATTCCAAGCCCTGTTAACGTAGAAACTGCTAAGTCCTGTGAAATCCTGACTGGCTCCTTGATATTTAAATTGTTTCTTTCTGGTTGCTTTCAGAATTTTCTCCTTGACCTGATGATTCTGGTATTTGGTTACAATATTCCCTGGAGTGTTCATTATGAGATCTCTTTCAGGAGGTGATCAGTGGCTTCTTTCAAGAACAATTTTACCCTTTAGGTTTTCCTTGATAATTTCTTAAAAGATGATGTCAAGAGGGGGCAGCTAGGTGATGCAGTGGATAGAGCACTGGCCCTGGAGTCAGGAGGAGCTGAGTTCAAATCCAGATCAGACACATGATACTTACTAGCTGTGTGACTCTAGGCAAGTCACTTAACCCCAATTGCCTCACCAAAAAAAAAGGAAAAAAAAGATGATGTCTAGGATCTTTATTTCATCATGGCTTTCAAGTAGTCCAATAACTTTTAAATTATCTCTCCTGGATCTATTTTCCAGATCAGTTGTTTTTCCAATGAGGTATTTTATTTTTTCATTATTTTGGACTGATTCTTGATGTCTCATAGAGTCATTTGCTTACACTTGCCCAATTCTCATTTTTAAGAAATTATTTTCTTCAGTTAGCTTTTTCACCTCTTTTTTGATTTGACTAATTCTACTTTTTAAGGAGTTGTTTTCTTCAATGGATTTTTTTTCTATTTGGTCCATTGTATTTTTTAAAGAACTGTTTTCTTTGCTTAATTTTTCTCTTTCCTTTTTCCAGGCTGTTGACTCTTTCTTACATAATTCTCATTTATTTTCTGAATTTTTCTTCTATTTCTCTTATTTGATTTTTAAAATTCCTTTTAAGCTCTTCCAAGAATGCTTTTGGGGCTTGAGACCAATTCATATTCCCTTTTGAGGCTTCACATTTAGGCATTTTGACATTGTTGCCCTCTTCCAAACTTGTGTTTTGATCTTCGCTGTTGCCACAGCAGCTTTCTATGGTCAGGGCTCTTTTCTGTTCTTTTTTAAACTCATTTTTAGTCTATTTCATGACTTTTAAAGTTGAGTCTGCTCTTGGAGCGCAGGTGGCACTGTCCCAAGCTTCTTGAACTGGGGTCCAGGGGCCTGGTCACTGGCTCTCTGTGCTGGTGGCTTGCCCACTGCACTGGGGTGGCCTGGCCTAATTGTGCCTGTTTTGCTGGGTTTCTAGGTGAGCAGTTTGCCTTTTGCCCTGGGGTTGGAGGCCTCATTGCTGGCCTGCTGAGCCAAGACTGAGGGGCCTCAGTCACTAATCTGTACTGTGGCTAAGGGCCTCCCTCTGGCTTGCCCAAATGACATCTGCGCTGGGCTGCACTCTCTTTATGAAACTGAGACAGACCTTTCCTGAAGTCCTTCTAAGTTATGCTAAGCTGGAAAATTGTTTCACTCCATCTTTTTGTGGGTTCTGTCATTTCTGAATCCATTTAGAGGCTCGATTTAATGTTGTTTCCAAGGGAAATTGGAGAGAGCCCAGGCAACTTCCTGGCTTCTTTATGCCATCTTGGCTCCACCCTTTCAATGAATTTTTGTACATCTTTTTCCATTTTTTTTGTGCTTCCTTTACCAAACTATTGACTTTTTCCCCATGATTCTCTTGCATTGCTCATTTCTTTTTTCAATTTTTTTACCTTTTTTATTTGATTTTTTAAAATCCTTTTTCTGCTCTTCTAAGAGTTCTTTTTGGGCCTAACACCAATTCACATTTTTCTTTGAGGCTTTGCATGGTTTGAAATTGTTGTCTTTTTCTGCTCTTGTGCTTTGTTCTTTCCTGTCACCATAGTAACATTCTATGGTTAGATTCTTTTTTTTTTTTTGTGGTTTGCTAATTTTTTCAGCCTATTTTGTGGCTTTAAATTTCATGTTAAAATTGGACTCTGCTCCTGAGGTGGAGAGGGCACTGTTCCAATCTTCTTATGCCAGGGATGTGGGGCCTCCTACCCAAGTGGGGGAAGAGGTGTGAAGCCTCGCTGCTGACTTGCTGCACTGGCAGCAAGTGGCCTCACTGCCTGCTGCTCTGCCTGCTACATGGGGGCATGGTGTATTGCCACTGACCATCCTTGGAGCCACTGACCTGCACTGGGGTTCAGGGCCTCACTGCTGGCTTGCTGGGACTTGGCTTTTTGCAGGCTTGCTTGGACAGCACCTACCACTAGACTATGTGCTCCCTTTTTACTTGAGTGAGACAGACATTTCCCTCTGATCTTCTAATTTGTTTTGGGTTCAAAAATTGTTTCACCCCACCTTTTCTTGGTTCTGCTGCTCTAGAATTTGTTTTGAGGTGTCATTTTATAGCTGTTTGGAGGTGAATTTGGGAGAGTTTAAGGGAGTTCTTGACTTACTCAACCAACTTCAACAGCCATTTCCTTTACCCCACTTGTTTAAACCTTCTCTTGTGACAAAGAAAAATAGTTATGCAAAAACATAATTGATGCAGAGAATGTGTCTGATAATGTCAATCCTAATTGCTCCATAGGTCTCTGCTGTGAGATAGAAAGTGTTATATTATCTCTTTTTTGGGACTTTCATTGTTTTTTTTTTCATTACTCAAAGCTTTATTTCCTGTTCTATTTATCTCACTATACATCAGCTCATGCTGATCTCCTCATGTTTCCCTGAATTCCCCATGTTTGTTATTCATTACCATACAATAATATTCCACAACTATTATACCATATTAATGCTAAATTTTAGTTATATCTAATGGATGGATAACTACTTTTGATTCTAGTTCTATGCAATCACAAAAAATGCTACTATGAATCTACTGAATCTTTAAATGTCTTTGACATCCTTGGAATATATTTCAAATAGTATGACTATCATGATGAATTAGTTATTTTTCTCTTTATAATGGAAATCCCTAAGAATTTGGACCACTTTACAGCTCCACCAACTATATACCTGTCTTCCTAGGCTTTATCTTGCCACTTGCCACTTTTTTTTCCAGTTTATATGATGTGAGGTGAAATATCCGAGATGAGTTATTTTAATCTTTTATTTCTTTCCTAATATTAGTGATCAAGAATGGGCATCTTTACCCATCCTCTTACTGGGAAAGCATCTAGTTGGTCAGAATTGTCAACAATACTAATTCTTTATTTTAAATATGTACTTTTGAACCCCTACATGCAACATCATATCCTAGTCCCTATCTCTCAGGACCAGCTCTCCTATATCTGACCCTCAAATTATCAGAAGGTAACCCTGAAGAGTCAGACTATTTCTCGTCTCTACTCCCATTTACTTGAGGCTCTATGTTCCCCCATTGTTAAAGAGACAGTCATTATATAAGTTAATGAAAAAGACAAGATAACTCTCACCTAAACCACCTGGGTCTCTGCGGGAGTAGATTCAACCCAGTTCAGTTTCTACATAGTGTTGTTCCCACCGAGGTTATGTCCAGATGCACATGACTGCCATAGGAGCATTATTTGTACAATACCTACACAGAGCCTGGCACGCTATAGGGGTTTAATAAATGCTTGTTCCCTTTTCCTCCTTCTCTCATTTCCTGCTACTGGGATGGGGTCACAAAGGTCGCTCCAAAAGGTTGCTCCTTGTTCCTTGGAGCATCAGGACTGTACTTGGCTGTGAAACCTGGCCCAGACTCTGACTCCTCAATTCTCATAGCTTATTCTCTCAGCCTTTTGAAAGTCCTGTGTTTGGGATTTATTCTAACCAGGGATAAGGAGTCACCAAAAGAGGCCAAAAAAAGGAGGTAACAAAAGTAGATAGGCCTTTTGGAATACCTCTGAAGCCAACACAAGAGCCTTCTCTTAAACATGTCATTAGCTAGCCAGTACCAGTTACAGGATGTCTACCTATGCTCCATAGTTTCTCTGAGGCACTTTCTTACAAGTTCATCATGATTTTCCTAGAAGGAACCTGCCTAGCATCCTTTACATGGAGATATTGCATTAGCTGAGGATGCTAATGGGATTTGAGTAGATGCCAGAGCCATTCATAAATATGTGCTTATATATGTATGTATATGTATAAATGTATGCATATGTGTGAGTTTATGTGTATCTGTAGTTGTACATGCATATATATGCACATACATACATGTATGAGGATAAGTGACCATGTGTGTGACTTGATTGGTATAGGGACCTCCTGGTGAGGAAAACTCCCTCTGCCTATTCAGGTCATCACCTTCTCTACAATTTATAATCTTAGAGTGTGGCTTAAAGAATGGAGAATTTAATGATTTGCCCAGCGTCACATAGCTAGTATGTTGTGGAGGCAAGACATGAACCCAAATCTTCCCTTACGGGCCAACTTTCTGCTATATCACATTACCTCTCAAGTGTGTGTGTGTGTGTGTGTGTGTGTGTGTGTGTGTGTGTGTGTGTGTGTGTGTACATATGCTTTACATATGCTCTGTAATTCCAATTCTTCAGATACAATGCTGTTCTTTACCTTTTCCTTTAACACATCTCTTTCAATACTATGCTGTCTTCCTTTTGAATATATGAACCCCAATCTACTCTCTTTGAGCCAATCTCTTTCTCCCCTCTTATGGGAGCTAAAGCCAAGAGACATGTAACCATAGGTCAGATGTGTCTAGCCTCCAATCTCCAACACAGTTTGTTGCAAAACCCCTATTTCACCTCCACCTGGGTCTGTGTGATTAGTTTCACACCACTGCCAAATTATGCTTTTTTTGCTGGTTGTACCCAAGTCCCACTCTTCCCTCTGTGTTTTGTGGTTCGGTTTTCTGCCTTACAAGCTTTCCAGCTGCAAAAGGCAGAGCAAAAGATTTAAAGCCTTTAATCTCTTACCACTCCAGTCTAACCTCCACTTATCTACCAATGTGATTTTCCTAAAGTACAGACCTAAACATAACACCTTCCCAAACACAGTCTAGTGGCTCCTTATGACCTATAGGATCAAATATGAAGTATTCTGCCTGGCATTTAAAGGCCTCCATCCCTGTCTTGCCCCTCCTGCCCCCCACCCAAAGAGATCCTGGTTTCATATTTTACAGAAAAGAAATTAAGGACATTAGTTGTGAGCTCCATCTTCCCCCTTCTTCCCCATCTATCATTCAAACGTCTTCTGCCGCTATCTCTTCCAACCTGTCTTATGTGATGAAATGGCTTTACACCCTACCAAGGGTAACCCCTCTGCCTGTTAAAAGTGATCCCATTCAATATCATCCCCTCCAACAGATTAGCTCCTCTGCCACCTCCACTCTAATGCTTATTTTCAAACTCTATCTACTGTCTCATTTCCTACTGCTTACAAATATGCACGTCTCCCCCATCCTGAAAAAACTCACTTGATTCTTTCATTCCTGTTAACTGTCATCCTATATATCTCTTCTACTCTTTGTAGCTAAGCTCTTTAAAATGACAGTTTATAATAGGTACCTCTTCTTTCTTTCCTTTCTCTTCTTAACCCATTATAATCTAGTCAGCTTCTGACCTTATCAATCTACTGAAACTCCTCTCTCCAGAGTTATGAGTGATCTCTTAGCTGTCAAATCCAATGGCCTTTTCTCAGTCCTCATTCTCTTTGACCTTTCTGCAGCCTTTGACATTGTTGCTCACTCTCTCCTCCTTGATATTCTCATCTTCCTAGGTTTTATAGGATGCCTCTCTTCCCTAGTTCTCCTCCTACATAATGGGCCTCTCCTCGGTTTCCTTTGCTGGAGCCTTACCCAGATCATGCCTTCTAATCATATCTCTTAGGGTACCCTTTTCCCTCGTTCTTCCACACTGCTTCACTGGGTGATCTCATCAGCTCCCATAGATTTAATTACTATCTACCTATCCTGCTCTAATTTCTTTGCTGACCTCCAATCTTGCATCTCCAAAGGCCTTCAGACATCTCGAATTGGATGTTTAGTAGGCATCTTAAACTAAACATGTCCAAAACAGAACTCATTATCTTCCCCAAACTTCCCTATCTCCTCCATATTACTGTACAGGGTAACACCATCATCTAGGTTTCTCAGGCTGTCAACCCAGGAGTTATCCTCAATGCCTCATCATCTCTCATCTACTACATCCAGTTTGTTGCAAAGGCCTTTTGGCCTATCTTTCTAGTCTACTTACACCTTACTTGCCCAACACATACTTTTCCATCTAGTGACACTGGCCTCCTGGTTGTTTCATGAACAAAACACTCCATCTCTTGCCTTTGGGCATTTCCTCTAGCCGTTCTCCAAATTTGTAATGCTCTCCCTCCTCAACTCTGCTCACTGACTTTGCTGGCTTCCTTTAATCTTAACTAAAATCCTATCTTTTACAGGAAGCCTTTTCCAACCCTTTTTAATTCTAGTGTTGTCCAGTTGTTTCAGTCCTAATTCTTCACGACCCCATTTGCAGTTTTCTTAGCAAAGATACTAGAGTGGCTTGCCATTTCCTTCTCCAGCTCATTTTACAGATGAGGAACTGAGGCAGAGTTAAGTGACTTGCCCAAGATTGCACAGCCAGTAAGTGTCTGAGGTCAGATTTGAACTCAGGAAGATAAGTCTTCCTGACTTCAGGCCCAGCATTTCCCCACTATTAATTATTTATATTTAACCTATACGTAGCTTGCTTTGTATATATTTATTTGTGTAATGTCTCTCTCATTAGATTGTAAATTCCTTGGGGGCAGAAATATCTTTTGCCTCTTTTTGAGAGGCAAAAGTACTAGAGAGTACTAGAGTACTTAGCACAGTGCTTGGCTCATAGTATTTGTTTTATAAATGTTTATTGATTGATTGATTCAGAACCTGGCCCCAGTCTCCCTTTCCAGCCTTACTTAACTTTCCCACAGATTCTATAGCCTAGCCTAGCCAAATTGGCCTTTTTGTTCCTTCTAATGTGAAACACTCAATTTCCTGTCACCATGCTTCTTTTTTTTTCTTTTTTAAAATGTTTTTATTGATGTCATTTCTTTTTTACATCATCATAGTTTTCTACAATATATCTGCCCCCTCCCCAAAAGTGTATATACATACATATATACACATATACACACACACACACACACACACACATAAAGTGTATAAAAATAGGGGGTTCTTTTAGGCAATTGAGGTTAAGTGACTTGCCCAGGGTCACACAGCTAATAAGTGTCAAGTGTTTGGTTTGAGGCCGGATTTGAACTCAGGTCCTCCTGACTTCAGGGCTGGTACTCTATCTACTGCATCACCTAGCTGCCCCAATAGTTTATTTTAAAGACAAAGGAAAGAAAAAGATGAAAAAATCAACACAATGGATCAATACATTAAAAAAGTATGAAAATATGAGCAATGTGCAACATCTATGGATCTCTCAATTACACAAAAGGATATAATTTCATTTGAGTGATGCTTGATTTTTTTTTTTTTGGCTAGGCAATGGGGTTAAGTGCTAGTCACACAGCTAGTGAATGTTATGTGTCTGAGGCAGGACTTGAACTCAGGTTCTCCTGAATCCAGGGCCAGTGCTCTATCCATTGCACCACCTAGCTGCCCCAATGCTTGATCTTTATAATTCTGCTATTTTCACTTTTGATTTATGTGTGGCTGTTTTATTTTTCCATATAAATTATAGTCATTGTGTATATTATTTTCCTGGCTCTACCTACATCTTTCCATGCTTCTCTGTATTTATCACATTCTTCATTTCCTACAGCATGACAATATTCCATTAGATTCATGTACCATAATTTGTTTATCCATTCCCCAATTGATGGACATCTATCTGCTTTTGTTTCCAATTCTTTGCTATTACAAAAAGTGCTACTATAAACATATTGGTGTATATAGAGACTTTCTTCTTATCAATGACTTCACTGACATATAGACCCAGTAACAGAGTCTCTGGGTCAAAGGATATAGATATTTTAGTCACTTTATTTGCATAATTTCAAATTGTTTTCCCAAATGGTTGTACCAATTCATACCAATACAGCATATTAGCGTGCTTATTATCCCCCAACCTCTTCAACATCGATTACTAATTTTTTTTTGGTCATCTTTGCCAATGTACAGGATATGAGGCAAAACCTCAGGGTTGTTTTCATTTTTATTTCTCTTATTATCATTTCTTATTATTGGTGATTTGAAGCATTCTTTTTATGGTTATATGTGAATACTTCTTTTTAGAACTTTTCAATTTCCTTAGTTTATATCCTTATAAAATGATAAGGATGCTTATCACTTTAAGGATATATCTATCAATAGATACATATCTATTAGTGAAATGGCTAGTAGACTCAAATATATTTGTTAATTTTTTATACAGCTCGATACCAAACACTAATTAGAGAAATTTGAAACAAATATTTTTCCCTGCTCATCAACTTCCCTTCTCATCTTAGATACATTATTTCATCTGGCAGTTTTATGTAATCGAGTTATTTATTTTATATTTTATAATTGCTTCTATCCCTTGTTTGGTTAACAATATATCTCTTACCCATAGCTGTGAGAAGTATATGATTTGTTTCTCTTCTAATTTTGTTTTATGAGGTGATCTTTATTATTAAGTTTGCGTATCCATTTAGAATGTGTTATGGAAAATGGTGTAAGGTATTGGTGTAATTTCTGCCATACTGCCTTCCAGTTTTCCTATTCATTTTTATCAAATAAGGAGTTCTTTGCTAGGCAATTTATGGTTTACACTTTCTAAAATACTGGCTTACTGACCTCAATTATTTCTGATTCTCCCTTGTCTAGTCTGTTTGCAATATTGCTATGCTCTGATATACAGCTAATTTTTTTTTATAAGTTCCAAGTGTGAGAGTACTGAGAAATACTTTTTTTTTTTGCAGTCCCATTTAGAAGATGATATAAGCCTTTTGGTTCTAGTTTTTCCAGCAATTTATTCATTTCTATATTTTCCATTTTGTTTCTTTCTATTAAACTCATATAAAATTGAGACATAGAGACGCTGAAGTCTCCTATCTCTATTGTGTTGCTGTCTATGTATTCTTACAGCTCAGTCAATGGTTTTTTAATGAATTTGGATACTAAGGCATTTGGAGCATATGTGTTTATTACTGGTGATGGCTTGTTGTCTATGGTTCCTTTCAGCATAATGTAGTTTCCCCGTTCACTCCTTTTTATTTTTGAATGTTTGGGGGGTTCGTTTGTTTGTTTTGTTTTTGTTTTTTGTTTTGCAGATATTATTACAACTCTTGCTTTTGGGGATTCAACTGCTGCATAGTAGATTTTTTTTTCTACCCCCTCAGCTTTATTTTATGTAGGTCCTTGTTTTGTAAACTACAGATAGTAGTGATATGTTTTCTTATTCAATCTGTCTCTGTTTCATTTTATTGGGTTGTTTAATTCATTCACATCTAAAGTTGTGAGAATTAGGTTTGTATTTGCCTCCATTTGTTTCTAATATTGTTTTGTTTTGATTTTGCGACTTCTCCCCACTGTATCCCTCACTCTCTATGGCTACAAATATAGAACTATGTCTCTTTCATTACTATAATCTTTTTTTAAGGTGGTCCTACTCCCAATGGGTTTCTTCCCCTCATGCCCAATCCCCCCAACCTATTTGTTCTCTGTTTATCTTTGTAGTTTTTTCTCCTCACCTGGCATCTTACCACAGCCCTCTCTGAAACAGCCAGGCAGGCAAGAGAGAACTACTTACTTCCTGCTGAAGGTAAAGAGCTTTGTAAATCTTATAGCACTACATAAAAGTGAATTGACATTTTATTTTTTCTCATCTTATCTGATGGAGTTCAGATAGACACCATCCTAGGACAAGTAGCTATTCTACTTTTATTCTTTCTGTTTTACAAAATAGCAAGAGTGAATAAAACAAGTGTGTTTAATAGTTGAATAAAAGCATCCTCTATAAGCTCACTGAAAGTATCCTTATCACTTTAGTAGCAGCACAGGGATGACATGTACTTCATCTTGTTTTCACATGATTTAGATTCCTCTGCCAGGTCTCTATATTTATTTCATATTGTTTAGAGAGTAAGAGTATAATAGGATGGCAAAATCTTTTAAAACTTTTGTTCTTCAACTTTTACGGATCATTGTTGTATTGTGGCAACTTTTGGCAATGATTCTATGAAAATTCTCCCATTGTAGTATGGTTTATCGGTTGAGTTCTTCAAAACATCTTGAGGTTGTACTAATAGTATGGGGACTTGTCATCTATTAGGCCATAAAAGACGGCAAGCTTCTGACACAGATTTCTAGTCATTAGGTCATATATTGTTAGAGGTTCTAATTTGTGAAACTTGATGCATTGCAGTTTCTACATTTTCCTTGCATTATCTGCCTGAATCATAAAGCTCGAGCTTCTTTAGGACAGCCCTTTTGAGATTTCTGGTGACAGTGACTAGGTTGTAAATTGCCTTCATAAGTTCCTCCATTTCCACAAACAAATCTGCATGATTCAGAGATTTGTTTGATGTTTCTTCATCCACTTATTTTGGGCTAGGTTTATGTGGATGCTGTCTGCCTAAGTTTTGATTTCATTTTTGGATTTTAGTTGTTTTGTGGGTTCTATTTGTAGGTAAACTACTTTTGGTTACATCTGAACCCCAATGGTGTATACTTCTTGTTAGTCTTTGCTCAGTGAAATGATTCTCACTTGTTTCAAAAGAATTTCTATAGGTTTCTGACCAGTTCATCATCTGTTCTGAGAATATGTATCACCTTTTTCTTTTCTGACAAAGAAAGGATAGGGTAATGCACCTTGTGCTATTCCAAACCTGTTAAGGTATATTTTACAGTTCACAAAATGAACATTAAGAAAGATATTAAATGGATGTTATTTGCTTTAAATGTGTTCTTCCCAATGATATTTGATTTCAGGATGTTAGCAAGTTTCTTAACATATTTAGTCAAATTTTTTTTCTGAGGACTTTATAATCAATAAAGAGGAAACCAAGGTAGGTGCTAGGAATAGGTTATCTAAACTTAGTTAACACCTCCTGTTTGCTGGTAGAATACATCAATTATATAATTATCCTCCATTTCCAACTGTGCAGGAGTATCTGTTTCATTGATTGGCTGCCTACCAAATTTGGAGTCTGATCTGTCTCTTTGACAAACCCTATCATTCACCATAGACTTTCATTAATTTACTAAGCGGTATGTGCCTCTAAATCTTAAACTGCAGCACAGAACCATCTTGCCCTGCCACCTCCAAATTAATGTGGTTCTTCTTTTCAGTCTTGAGGTTGGTGATCAGTTGGTGATTTTGGGGGTTCTATTTTGGTTTTTTGCCATAACAACTCAGTAAACCACGTAATAAGGTATGGAAGCTTTGCAGTCTACATCTGTAGAGGGACCACCCATTCTGATGAAATCAGGTAACTGAAGTATAATTTTTGTTTAAGGTAGTCACAAAAACTCTAAACAACTAATCTTCCAATAATGACTCCAAAAGATAGAATTGCAGCTTTTGCTTTTGTGGAAAATCTGTGGCCAATGACTTGGGTTAAATAGGAGCCAAGCCACTTGTATGAGATGTCTTCCAATTGAGGGAATTGAATTAGATGTTGCTCAAGGTTGCTTTTGCACTAAATCATTCAAGTCAAGTTGCTTCCTCCTCCGAGCCTTGGTTTACCAACCTGTAAAATTTAGGTTGGATCACCTCAAAGGACCCTCCCTGCTCTTATTCTATAGATAGTAAGTCATGGAGCATTCAAAATAAATAATGGAGACCTAGATGGCAAAAATTACTGGGAAAATGATTTTAAGGTGTAGCTATGTTAATATTTTTGGCTACTGTTCAGACCCATGATTTCATTGATTAAAAAAAAAAAACCAAGGAACTCTGAATGAAGAAATTGCATTTGCCAATGAATATCAATTGCTCCACCATGTACTAGTCTTATAGTTACCTGGAGCACAAAGAAATTAAAATAACTTGCCCATGGCCACACAGTGTGTGGCAGAAGGACTTGAATCTAGGTCATTCTGACTCAGGGCTTAGTTCTCTATCTACTACATGACACTGTCTCATATATAAGGAAGACTTTCCTTACAACCAGTTGTCTCAAGTTTGAACATCTTACCAAGGGTGGAGGAACAGAACCTCCTTAATTGTTAATAAGCCTTAGGGATAGTGGGCAGCTGAAGCCAAGTACTAGCACAAGAGCAACATGGAGAATTGAGAACAGAAAGTTGCTCTGACAAGCTGGAGACTGAGAAAGTGAAAGCCTTAGGGGGGAAGCAGGGTCATCTGTGAGATCCCTAGCACCAGATTCTAGGAATAGAGCTCTTGCAGGAAATGCATCAAAATATGGATTCTGTATCACTGAACAGAATGACTGCCCTCCCTCTCAACCTCCACAGAGACCCCGAGATATTGAGTGCCTACTTCCCAAAATGATTTTAAAATATGCTTATTTTTCTGTTTACTTTGCCATTTAAGTATCATAAACATAGTTCACCATTGCATTGCTGACTTATATGTAGTCCTGCTCAAAACAGCAGAGAGAAATCACACATAATAGAGGAGGCAAGAGATAATTTTACAATTGTGGTATTTGTGGAACAGTTCTCTAGCTGGGGACTCAGAAAAGAATATATTTATTGATTTATTTCTATAACTTCCCAAGGCAAAGAGAACCCTTGTATACTGGGAACTTTCTCTTGGAGTGAGCTGGTGATCTGGCTGGATGGTGGATGGGGCTGCAACTAACGAAAAAGAAACCAGAAACCTTCACAATGTTTGTTTTTTGCCATTGTTTCCCGGGGCACAGTTTCAAAGGAAAACCATTTCTCTGGTAGGGGAAAGCAAGTAAGGAATAACTAGGAGTGTACATGATCCATTTATGTGTTTGGAGTCAAAGTGATATCTCTAAAACTCTATTCACTAGCATCGCCAGATGTCACACCACCAATGCTACATGTAAAATGAAGAAGTTATGAGAAAAGTGTTTTGTAAGCTGTAAAGCACTATTAATCCAACCTGGCCTGGCTGGCAATAAAATTGACCTGTTTTTCTCTCTGACGAAGATTTTAAGGTTGAGGGAAAAGTAGACACTAAACTATGGCAGACAGGAAGTTCAACTGTGAGGTATATTTTGCGAACTCCTCAGATGTTAACCATTGTCAACATTTGGACAAAAAGCTCTGTAATTTTAACTCTTCTCAGCACAACAAACAAGTAAAAACTTCAACAGAGGAAATAAATAATGGCAGCCAAGCAAGCTAATGCAGTCTTAGGTGGCACTGAGAAATATGATATTCAGATGAAGGGTGGTGGGAGTCCTGTCATCAGACACAAGTGTTTGTGTTCAGTTCTGCCCAGTCTCCACAGTGGAGAAGTAATAGTGGAGAAGTGCACTACCTTCCTGACTACCACCAGCAACAAGTGTACATCAAACACTGCCAATAGGCAGATAAACACAAGAGCCTTGGGAGAATCTCCTGGACTACTAGTTCTGCTTCCAGCTCTCACAGCCAGAATTTTAGGAAGTAACTCCTGTGAAGGGTCAGTCATCCCAACCAACTTGTGCCAAGCACCTGCCAACCAGAAGGCAAATAGGCCAGCCTAGTTGAAGTAACAAGGCATCCTGAGGGAGAGGATGAGGCAACATGTGTTAGGTAAGTCAAACCCCCATCACTACCTTGACTACCATATCCTCTAACAGCCTGATGGAGATAAGACCAGGACTCTGAACCCAGGAGCCATGGAAATAGCAATGCTTCCATCATGGGACCCAAAGCCATCATCCTTAGAAGCAACCCCTTAGTTTGTTAACTACTTATACAGGTGCTACAGATGCTCAGGGCCCAGAAAGAAGAGTTGTGGGGTTTTTTTTTCACCAAAGTCATACGCATTGTCAAAGGATTCAACATCAGAAACTGATTTGATTTTTGTCAGTGGAAATGAAAGCACTGCCATTTATTTTGTTGCTGCACCATAAGGATCATGGGACTTTTCCATTTGACTCATAGCTGAAACTTTCCCTGTTGTCTCCACCATAATTGGAATGTGAAGCCTATCTTTTCTATTTGCACACTCACGACTTAGTACAGTGATTTGCGTATAGGAAGTACTCAACAAATGCTTTTTCCATTTGTTCATTCATTCCGGGCACCACATTTCAGGAAGAACACTGACAAACTAGAATGCAGCCTGAGGAAGGTGACCAGAATGGTAGAGGGAGAAGAGTCCAAACCACACAGGAATCAATGGAAGGAACTATGAATGTTTAGCCTGGAGATGAGAAGACAAGTGAGGGCCATGATGCTGTCTTCAAAAGTATATGAAGGGCTATCATGTATAACAGGGATTGGATTATTTTAATTGGCCTGAAGAGATAGTATCAAAAGCAATGGGTAGAAGGAACAAAAGCATTTTAATGAAAACAATGTCCTAACAGAACTGTCCAACAGGCTGTCTCAAGAAGTACTAAATTCCCTCACACTAGAGATCATCAAGCAAAGAGTAGATAACTACTTATCAAAGATATTACAAAATGGCTTCTCAATTAGGTACCAATTGATCTAGATGGCTTCTGAGATGCTTTTCTATTCTGAGAATATATGATCTATTTCACCAGCTAAAATAGCATTTTAGGACAATCTGTGGATACCTAATTATACCCATAATGGAGAAATGACTAACATGATATTTAAGACAGATCTATCC
This sequence comes from Phascolarctos cinereus, assembly GCF_003287225.1. NCBI lineage: Eukaryota > Metazoa > Chordata > Mammalia > Diprotodontia > Phascolarctidae > Phascolarctos > Phascolarctos cinereus. The sequence continues at coordinate 284,689,329 of NW_027555847.1, read as the reverse complement.
AGTTCTACTGTTTCTTATGATCTAAGAGATACAGGCAACTGCCAGCTCCTATAAATTCAGAGGCATTTAGAGATTTCAGCAAGTCCCAAATGCCCCCAAACTCCTCCTTTGTCAGCTATAAACACTTAAGATCCCTTCATCCCTTGAGAACAATGCTGATTCCAAAAGGACAATTGGTTTTTGAGTCTCAGCTCTGACATTTACCAACTGTATGATTCTGGACAACTAACCTAACCTTTTTGAGCCTGTTTCCTCATCTACAACATGGGGGTAACAATGTTTATACTACCCACCTCATGAGGTTGTTATTATTTTTAAAATGCTGACACTGCAAAGTATAAATTCTATATAAGTCATTGTTAGAGATAAAGGTCCAATGTACACCAAAACATGTATAGCAGCACTTTCTGTAGCAACAAAGAACCAGAAACAAAGCAGATGCACCCTTGATTGTAGAACATCTAAGCAAACGATGGTAGATGAATATACTGGAATATTATCTGTCACTCACAGGGTAATTAAATCCTAAGAAATGGTGACTAGGAAGAATACAGAGAGACACAGGAAGACATACATGAATAGATGTAAAGCAGAACCATGAAAACAATATCCATGACTACCACAATGTAAACGAAAAGAGTAACAAAAAATATTGAGATAGAAAACTCTATAATTATAATGACCAAGATTGGCCCCAAAGAAGATAAATGAAAATGCACCTCTCACCTTTCTTTGAAAAGGTGGGAGACTACAGAAGTAGAATAAATCATATACTGATGGACTTAGTTGATGTATTGGTTTTATTGAAATTTTTTTTTTCAATTTCTCTTTCATTGTTGGAAGGGTAGGGAAAGGAAAGGAATATATTGGGAAATTAAGATATAAAAACAAAACCTATCAGTATAAAAATGGAGCTGTTGTCCATCATATATATTAGAATGAAGGTTTTAAGAGCTTATTTTCATAAAAGAGAGAGAAGGAAAGAGCATGAAGGCATTAGGAATGGAGGTGGCCTACAGCTAGGGGAGAATGAGGAGAAAGAGTAAATACAAAGGGACAAAGGAATCACAAATGGGCAGCTCTGTAGGGTCTCTGAATAGGGTTGATCCTATGAGTAACAATCCAAAGCAAATTAAATCTTTAAATTTCTTTTTCCTACTCATATAGATATTCAACAACCAAGAAAGAAAAAAGGAAATGAAAAGGACGCAAACTTTATTCAATATCTTTGACATTAGTTGTTTGGTATTTTTATGCCCATAGACTGATCTGGCACATATGAAGTAACATGAATGTACCAAGATACAGCATTCAGTGGCAGGTCTCCTCAAAGACGAGCAAAGTCAGTTTACTTATCCTTATAGTTTTCATATTTATTGAACAAACCCTACTAAAATAGCTAAAATACAATGGGTACTTGTAGTGCATTATTAATGATCACATCATTACAAAAGCCTGCATTTTCAGCAATACACAACTGCAACAATTCATAAATGCCACAACTGCTAAATACAGTTTCTTGTCTATGTACAGCACAGCTGGCATAACCTAAACTAACAAAAACAGGGCTGGGGAAATGCATAAGAAAGGGGATACAATGGGAGTGGGAAGGAGGGATAAGGGTACTGTGAAAGGGCAGAGAAGGAAACTAAGTGCATGCAGTGGTATTTAACAGTCAGAAGCTAAACAGTTCAGAACAAGGCCTGCCCTGTCAAAAGAAGAGCTAAAAAGACAAAGTTATATAAAAAAATTAAGGTGGGCTTTCAGACCGTGGCTAACACAACATTTCATGAGTAGATGGCATTGTCTGGTTTACTTTTTGTCAGTTTCACTGGGAACAAGAACAAAAATGTAAAATCTATATCTTGATGAGATTACCAATATCTGCTCTGCCGTTTAAAAAAAAACAAAATGATCCATTTTAATTTTTTAAGGAAGGAGTAATTGTCATATTCTTGTATATTTTAAAGAGGTCATTTAAAAACCTGTCCCCTTTTCCAAGTGTCTTCCAAACAAAGAGTAATTTTTAAAAAGAGTTTCATAAAAACTCCTGTAAAATTATTGCTTCTTTTTTCTCTAAGTTAGGCAGGCAAGGGTACAGAGAGGAGATTTATACATAAATTACATTTTGTGGTTGCTCCCGCTACAACTGCATATTGTGAGCACACTCTGATATTACATAATGTCAGTGCTTCACGGGCTTTAGTAGTATTCACTCACCCTACAACAATGAATAAGAAAGCCACACTGAAGACACAAGAAAACATGTCAGTTCAGTCTAATGAACAACAGGCAAGAAAACAAAGTACCAACACCTTCTTAGGACATGGAAAAAAAAATAACTCCATCAGAGCTACCTTGCCAAGGAGCATGTTTAAAGTCCAAAATAGCACCATTCATCAGTGTCTCAAATCCTGTGGCAGCATCTCAATCACTTACCACAAGGAAACAATGAGTTTCAAACTACTTCTATACATCAAAAGAGTACATGGATAAAATATAGAGATATACAGACAATTGATGAACATAAACTACTAGGCTTGTTACATCTAAATGAAAAAAAAAATGGGGACTCTCAGCCTCTGCAAGGAGCAGTTGGGAGCTATGTGAATGGAAAGTAAAAATTTACCAGATGCATATGAGCAGTAAGAGTGTGAATAGTGGAAGACAATGTTGTAGGAGAACCAGGCCTGAAGGCCCACCTGTCATGTTTGTAAACGTGGATTCACAGTGTGAAATTCTGAGTTTTCACTGAAGTCTGAATGATTAAAAACTGATTTTATGATACATATTTGTCCACTGTAATTCTCTAAAGGAAGGCTCAGAGTCCCATAGTTTCTTCTTATACTTGATGATTTACACAGAAACAATTTCCATATATGACACTATGACTTCATCATTACCCATACATCATATGTAATACAAATGGAGGAATTGTGATTAAAAAGCGTAGAGGTAATTGATTCTTGTGGAGCAGTGTCCATCACCACTGAGTAGAATCAGGGATGCAGCTGCAATCTCATCTTGCTTTTTCCGATTAACTTCCCTGGGAACAGGGACATTTTCCTGCAAAGTGAGCACACACACACACACACACACACACACACACAAAGTTAGCAGCATTTCTTTAATAGTTATCAATCTGCTTCCCACTATCCCACAATAGTTTTGAACTTACAATGTTTGCATATCAGACAGTTAGCTTCAATATCAATATTAGGGACAATGTAAATGTTTAGCAAGAAAAGGTACTTTTTAAAAATATCCTTTTCTGATAATCTGACATGCAGGGTAACCTTGGCTAGATTAAACTAGAAAACTAGCCTTATGAATTAATACTATATATGGTCCAGAGTTTTCTAGGATACCTGCTCTTTCAGCTATCTGCCTTAGCTTCTATCATCTTCTCTGAGAAGCACTGTGATTCTCTATTAAGTGTACGTTGGGCCTGGATTATAATCCCACCCTAGCTACTTACTGATTTTCTAGCTCTATGACCCTGAAAAGCAAGTCATTTCACGCTTTGGAGTCTCAAGTTTTCTCACCGCTAAAATAAATGTAATAATGCCTGTAGTACCTACTTCAAAGAATTTTTGTAAGGCTCAAATGAGGTTATGTTTTGTGAAGCGCTTTGAAACTTTAAAAAGCTATGTAAATGTCACTTGCTGTTACTGTTATTTTCCCGTCTCTCCTGTAGTTTTAGCCAGAGGGCTTAGAATTCACATATCTTGTTCTTTCCTCTGACTCATGTTGTCTCTTTGACAAATAAGAAAGCACAGATTCGTTGAAACCAAATAAATAATAATAGAGCAGGATCATAATAAACCAAATTGAACATATAATTGAACTAATAAAAAAATCAGTATTCCTACCATGTGTCCCATGTTAAACATCAGCTCTATCTGTTTCATGTGTTTGGTGAATTCTCTGGTTACTTCAAATGTAAATTCTAGTTACAACCATATTCATTCTTGCAGTATATGTGAAAAGTTCCAATTAACAGAATTTCCATAAATCCAATGAAAAGTACAGCATAAACTCCAAGGGCTCTTACCATCTACTGATCTGTACTTTGGTTAGGTACATGGTACATTAGAGAACATGGCACCGAACCAGAAACTTAAAATGAAAATACACAGATACTTGCTGATCTAGGCAAATTCCCAACTGTAGTATATTGGGCAATTCCTTTCAGCTGTGAAAATAATTCCAATCTTGATATTCTATCATGTGATCATAAGATAAAGAAACCTACTGTGGCTCCTGCAGTTTTAAAACAACTTTCTTTGTCAGCCACCCAGTTTGCATGGTTCATAATATGAGAAACATTTCAATTTCTGGCTAGTGAGACAGCAGAACCTATAAATTTTATCAATATTATAGCTTGGGATGGGCAAGGAGGAAAATCAAAGATGTTTCACTAAATAATTAAACCTTTCACATGGCTGGGAGAACACAAAGCTGCCTTCTTTAGGGCCAGACCAATAACCTACAAAAGTAATATTTTCCTAAAACCTTGGAAATAACATTTACAGAATTTTTCTGGCCCTCATTCTTAATAATCATCTACTACTTTTCTGTAGAGTATTCCCCTTCCTCATAATACAAGATACAGGACACAGAGAATGAAGCAGACTGTTGATTAAGTGTCTGATGGATTCAGAACACCAACCCTAGATAAAACTATTTTTTTTTCTTCTAACATACACCCATTCAATCTCCATCAAGCAGAGTCTGGATCACTTAACTCCTTACTCTATGTAGAAAAAAAAATACAAACTCCTGAACCTAACATTTAAGGCCCTCTACAACCTGATTCCACTCTATTAACCTTATTCAAATACATCCCTTACAAACACTCTTATGTTCTAATCTAGCCAAATTGGAATATTGTCCATTTCCCTGATGTTGTCCTGCCCTCTACCACCTCTCTGTAGTTCTGCAGGTCATCTCACATGCCTGGAAATGTATTTCTTCCAGAGCTCCACCCAATGATTTCCATCCCTTTCTTCAAAGTTTAACTCAGATGTCACCTCTTCCACAAAGTTTTCCCTGTTTCTCTCAACCAAAAATGATATCTCCCTGTCAAATTTTCCTAGGGCACTTTGCTTAGATTTCTCCCTTTGCCCATTTCATTTCCAAGACTGTATCTTATGTGTGTACATTATCTCCCTATTATAACACAAAGTCCTTGAAGGTATGGCCTGAGTCATTTTTCATCTCTTTATCTAACACCAGTATGTAGAACAGAGCCATTTATCTACCTATCTCTCTATCTATCTATCGTCCAGATCTACTCCTTCCACCAGCAAACTGCCTATGAATTATAGTCTTAAAATACTGCCTGGAGGACTGAATTCAATGACTTAGCTATGGTCATGTAGCCAGTATATAAGGCAGGATTTGAACCCAAGAATTCCTCCAAAACTACTCTTTTGCCATACTGCCTCTCATGCCTTACACATTGTAGTAGTTTTTTAACAAAATTTTTGTTAAGACGTTTAAGGATGGGGATCCATTGAATCAATCATCTAATCACTGCACTTAAAGAAAGATAGCTTAATCAGATGTGAACAACTCTATGGAACCAATCAACCAACCAAGGACACTGGACTAAGTACAAAAAATCTCTGAAAGCCAGAAATATACTGGTTTTAGTTAAGAAGACTTGGTCACGCCTCAGCAGGTCTTCCATAAAATAGCAAGCCAGTTCAAAATCTAGGCATTCGAGTGTCCAGCAGAAGAAAGGGAAGAGAGATTTCAGCCAAGGCCCTGAAAGGGAACCGTTCTGAAAGAAGATGAGCTTTTGGTCTCTTTGCTCCCCCTTGACAAGAAGAGGACTTGTGAACTTGGCAGGTCAGAGACTCTGAATGTGCTGGTCTCCTAGCACTGTCCCTGGGACAGCAGTGACTGGAAGCAGAGGGAATGTCTGGAGCTGGACAAACTAGATTCACCGAGGAAAGGCCTCAGGATGCTACAATGAACCTACAATAGGACTAGAGGGAACTTAATGAAGGAGAGAAAGAGACTTCCAGAAACAAGGAGCTGTCAGTTACCTCTATGCCACATGTGTTCTGTAAGCTCGAGGTCACTCTACCCTGGAGGTACTGGTGGAAGAGTATGTCACAAGACTTTTTTGGGGGGGGACATTTTATACTAACTGTTCTTACTACACCAATACAACAAATACCCCTTTCTGAAAGTTAATTGTTTCATTGACAAATTCATAAAAGCTGATAATCACTGGAGTTAATGCACTAGTGGAGGCTTTTGAGTTAGCATTAGAAAACTATCCTCATCCCCTCAGGGCTACCCTCAGAACCAGGGTCTGAGTAGGGCGAAGCAAAGCTAGTTCTAGAGTCTTTGCTACACTTGGATTAACTTTGCAAACTATGAAGGACTATAAAAGTGAAAGCTCTTATTACTATATACGTGTTGGCTATGATCTTTAAAGCATCTCTTCCTCTGGAGGCTTTGGAGAAAAACCTAATTTTTGGTGCAGTTCTGATCAGTTCTTTTTAGAATCAGGCATGGAGTACAGTGGCTATGAAAATCAGGGCAGGCCAATAGGTCCAATAATTTTTTGAAAACCAGAAAAATTTCTAAGAATCTACAAAGAAGGGTGGAATATTCTAACCTTCCTGACTACTCCTTTTTTTTCTTGTTTGCTGTTTATGGGACAAATCAGCGTAAAATCTGGGCATGTGTTCAGAGGTTAAAAATGAGATCTATATGTGTATGATGAGACAGAGACAGAGAGAGAGAAATTCAGCCAGGACCACATTACTGTAATTACTGTACACTCAGCCAGGCAGAAATAGCAACACATAAAAAAACTTTTTCCACTTTCTTTTTTTTCCACTTTCCATTTTATTTACCAGCTAATCCTACTTCCAGAATTCCTTCATTAGTAGACAAGACAGCTGAGAAGTAAAAAGAGTACAGGACCACAGATTTAGAGCTACAAAGTGTCTTGGAGGACATCTAGCCCAACTTCTTCATCTAACAGGTGAGGAAAGTAAGGTCCAAATTATTAGATGATCTCTTCCCCCTAAAGTAGCAAGTTCCAAGATCCAAATTTATATGACTTGATATTATCTAGTTTACTCCTTCTAGCCCAATGCATGAAACTACTTTATAGCATTCCCAACAATGGTCAAGATAACATATGAATTTTATTTAAGAACCTCAAAATTTCATTTTCTCATTACCTTTCAATATATGCTGTTACTCAAGGCATGATCACATCAAATTTATGAAGTACAAATGGGGGATAAGATTTTTGCATGTATGGAATATAAGTCTTCAAAGAATTTAAAATGAGCATTGCATAGAGGGAAATGGAGAGTCATGTGTTAGGTATAAATAAGCTGCAACATATAAAAACTCAGAAGCTTTGAAGCAGAAAAGGAGTAAAGGATGTCATCAGGTACATGTATTATAGGAAGAAAAGATGGATGCGTTAAATGATGAGGGCAAAGGATGACAAGTGGCCAGCCAGGAAAAATGGAGGGACTTAAGAGGAGGCCATGAACAAAACGTATAGGTATGTAGGATGGGTAGGCATGGATAGTTTGTGATCTTTATTGGAAGGAAACCCTAAATCAGTGAGATCACAGATCCATTTGAATATTACATTTTTATGGTGAATCACAAAAGCTAGCTATGAGAATTAAAAGTAAATAATCTCATTATTAAAATATAATTCTAATTTTTGGGAAAAGAATATGGAAAATGGCAGCTAGAGCTTTATTACCTTAGGAAATCTTCCATCCTCTTGACTGGCTGGAAATGAGTCCTGACCGACCCAAACTGTTAGTTTTGGGTAACAGATCTGTAGAACAAGTACATACATAATTTTATTAAAAAGATACACTCTGAAACCACATTACCACCCAAAATCCTCCTGAGTAGCCAGTTCACTGCTAGTTATATTTCATTCAATGTCCAAGTCCCATTAACTCTTTCAGACACCTGGGTTACTATTTAGTTTATAAAGGACCTATAGGACCTTAACACCTCTAGCTAAATGGATACAATGTCTGTTAAAATATGTCCTATCAACCAATATAACCTTCAGGTAACTTAATGATGGTGCTTCATTACCATTAAGCAAATTCAGACTCTGAGGAAGTCCACTTTTTAAAGTCATGTACCACTGATGCTTCTGCAAAAACTCAAAATTCATGAGATCAAAGTAAATTAAACAATAAAGTAAATGAAACAACTGAAGTTAACTGAAAGGTAAGCAAATCTGTTTGTATTCTGGTAGGGAAAAAGAAGACTGATGTACTGCTTTTTGGACAAAACTCCCTCCTTCAAATAGGACAAAGCCCAAAGGAACATCCTGACATAAATGCAAAGGGAAAATATTTCTTTCTACTTATTTCCCTTTGAGTATGAATTCTTGATACATTTACATGGTCACAAAAAAGACAATTTTCCCACAACGATAAAAAGCAATGAAGGAAAAGTCCTGAGTGGTCTGAGGGTGGTAGGAAGGCAGCAAAGGCCAAGAATGACCTCAAGAATACCTAATTGAATCAGGAATAATGCAGTAGTGAGGGACATGGACACAAGAAAAGAATTGAATGAATAATTCTCTTTTCTAAATACACAAAGGATTCTTGTCATAAGAATGTTGTCAATCAGCTATTCTTTACATTCACTAATGGGGGAAGAGAGCTTAAGTTTCAGCAATAGATTCCAGTTAGATATATGAAAGAATTTCTTGGCAATAAGGATTGTTAAAAGGTTATTAAGGGAAGCTGGGAAATCTTCTGGAAAAATTTTTTGAAATTGAAAACTGTCCTTCAGAGCTAAGCTACTGTAGACTAAGTTTACTTACTTGTAGGAAAGCCATATTTTTCTCTTTAAGATCTAATTCAGGATGCCTCATTTTAAAAAATCCTAATACTTCACCACAACACACTTGAGCGATTAATGTATATAGATGGCATTTTTGCTTCCTTGAAGTAAAGCTTAAGTTAGTTTGAACACTAAAATAACTGCAACCATTTTTTTCATCCCACTTTACTCCTCTAAAGTCTGAGTTCCCTATTTGCCAAGGGGTCTTACTATGAGTAAGTAATGACTATAGTCATTACTATAAGTAATGATGCTATGAGTCATTGTATTCTCTCTCATCTCCAGCACTCAGACCCTTCCAAATCTTATATCCTATGATGTCAAACACAAATTACCCACTGCTTATATCCCTAAACTATACTAATCTACAAACATTTTCCCAAAACTAAAGGAATGGAGAGGCAAAGTGAGTCTAGAGACTCATCACATGCCTCTACATTTATTATACATACTTTCTGCTTTTAATGGTCCTAACCAAGTCTACTACTAACCAGGTATATTTCCCATGGCCCACACTCTCATCCTCTGCTGAGATACTATTCCATGGCCTACATTATTTTCTTACATTAAATTTTAGCAAAGAGTAATTTCTTGACTCTCCTGTTTAAGTAGGAATGGGCTACAAAAACAAAACAGAGTCTAAAGTAAACAGATCTGAAAACTTAAAACAAAAACAAGCGCTCACAAACTGTTAAACCTTAGCTCCAGAGGATTCAAAAGTGACTGAATGTATACTTAACATATGTACAAGCAACAATTTACAAAATGATTACATTTGTTTATTTCTACTCTCATGATCTTGGATCTTCAAATATATGCATGAAAAATAATATGGTCATAAACATAACTATCTTACTCACATGAACACCTTTAAACTGAAATCAAATGAATGCCATTTAAATTTTTTTTGGTGTTTCTTGGGCCCTTCTAGGAACAGGAGTACCACAAGACTACATATTGTCACCTTACTTATTTAACTTATATGTCGAGCACATCATATAAAATGACAGGCTGGATGAATCTAAAGCTGAAATTAAGGCTGCTGAGAAAAATATCAACAACCTCAGATATGCAAATGATACCACTCTGAGGGCAGAAAGGATAAGAAGCCTCTTGATGAGGGTGAAATATGAGTGTAAAAGCTGGCTTGAAGCTTAACATCAAAAAAACTAAAATCATGACAACTGGTCTCATCACTTCCTGGCAAACAGAGGAAGAAGAAATGGAAGCAGTGTCATGATTTTATATTCTTGGGCTCAAAGATCATTGCACATGGTAACTGCAGCCATGAAATTAAAAGACACTTGCTCCCTGAAAAGAAAGCTATGGCAAATCTGGACAGTGCACTTAAAAAATAGAAATCACCTTGCTGACAACAGTCTATACAGTCAAAGCTATGATTTTTCCAGTAGCAATGTGTAACTGTGAGAACTGTACTATAAGGAAAGCTGAGTGCCACAGAATCAATGCTTTAGAATTATGTAGCTGGAGAAGACTTTTGAAAGTTCCTTGGACAGCAAAGAAATCAAATCAATCAATACTAAAAGAAATTAATTCAGACTATTCAGTACAAGGTCAAATACTAAAGCTTTGGCCACATAATGAATAGGCAGGACTCACTGGAAATGACCTTCATTTTGAGAAGGGTTGAAGACAGAAGAAAAAGAGCACGGCAAAGGATGAGATGGATAGATAGTGTCATGGAAACAACGAACATGAATTTGGACAGACTTCAGGAGATAGTGGAGGACAGAAAGGACTGACATGCCATGGTCTATGTATTCACAATGAGTCGGACACGACTAAATGACTGAACAACCACCACCACCAGCTAAACAATGTACATGGGCATTTGTAAAACTAGAATTTGCTATTTAACAACCAGAAAAGTATTGAAATATACTTGTTAACATGCAAGGAAAAGCAATGGGTACACACAGACACTTTTTGGCAAAGCTGTCAGAGCGCTATAATTAAGGCTAGTCTATTCCCAAGTGTTGCTGGTCATGTACAATACTAGGAATGTAAACTTGAACTCTAAATGGGTTACAAGGATCATTTTCTTGCAGCAGCATTAAATCAAAGGGGAGATGGTCCTGAAGGATGATGCAGCAGTACTCTCCTTCTGCAGACCAGGATTTAAGTTTGGAATGTTTAAAAGGAAGATACTTCTAGTGTTTTACCATGTCCTGTGAATGAGACCCAAGATATAAAATCACACAGGAGGAGGAAAAACTCAGCTGCTATAAGAAGACAAGCAAAATGCCATAGTAGCATTCTGTCATTCAGAAATCTCAAGTAGCACCTCAACTCTATAGGGAAGAAATGGAGAAACATTTAAATGATGAATTATATTTTATAATACTTTGTAGCAGCAGGTAAATATTTCATTGAAAATGTAGAAGGCCTTCAAAGATAACTGTTGTGAATACTGAGCTACTAATAGTAAAGGAAAGGAGGATGAGGGAGATCAAAGAAAGAGAAAAGAGGGAGAGACTGCAACATCAATAATAATCAATTATAAAGAACCATTCCCTTCTATTGTACCTGTGAAGCCTTCTTCACTTTACCAGATTATCATACAAATATAAATGACAACCTTTTCAATGAAGTCAAGGGCCTTTACCAGTTTATTATATAGCACTTGCTGATAGCTCCAGAGTTATCACACTTTCTAAACATGTGAAAATATATTGTATTTTTAGCTTAAAATAAAAATGAATAAGAATTCTGTCTCTCTTTTTTCCCCCTTTCTCTCCCTCTTTCAGCTTATGTTACTGCACACATGCCTATGAAAGTTAGGAGCAGCTAGGTGGCTCAGTGTAGAGAGCACCTGGCCTGAAGCCAGGAAGATCTGAGTTAAATCCAGCCTCAGACACTAGCTATGTGATCCTGGGTAAGTCACTTTAACTCTGTTGGCCTCAGTTTCCTCATCTATAAAATAAGCTGGAGAAGGAAATGGCAAACCACTCCAGAATCTTTGCCATGAAAACCCAAATGGGGTCACAGAGAACAACTATGAAGGCTGCAACAAAAGTTTTCCTACATTTTTATACAACACATACAGTTTATCAGTACATGTTGAAAATAACATAAAAGCAATGAAAAGATCTATGTGAATTACACATTGAAATAAGCCATCTGTTAATAGTACTCTAAATTCACTTTACTCATTGTAAAGAAATTAAAAAATAAAATTAAAAAAACCCTAGTTCTTTAGAATGCTATAAGGTACCTTACCTTAGAAAGCAACTAAGTTGATTTAAGTTCAGAGGTTTTAACCTGAAATCCCAGAATCTGTGTGTGTGTAAATATATGTATATATACATATACATATATGTACATGTTGATCTATATCTATTTGATGATTATTTCCTTATGATTTGGAGACCAGATGTCACAGTAAAAGGAAGCAATATGGCCCAGCTCCCTACCTCACAACCCAGAAAAGCACCAGAACAATCCTGTTCAGGAAAACTAAAGGGGAAAAAAAAAATCAGTGATTCAAATTTCTAGCCCTGGTCAAGACAGAGAGACAGACAAAGGTCTTCAGGCACTGGGGAGTGAGTCTAGACAGGAATTAACCTCTGCAAGCCTTACACTACCAGGGATACAGTTCACCTCCTGAAAAAAAAAACCCAAAATTAAGCTTCCTGGTCAAAGAAAAAAATACTGCAAGTAACCAGAACACAAGAATTCAAGTACCAAGGAGCAGTCAAGAAAACACAAGATTTGCTTATTTCTCTCCTGCCCACTAACTCCCCCTCCTCCACTGAAGAAGTAAAAATGAAAAATAAAGGCCTTAATACATAGCTACATACTTTGAAAAAAAAATGCCTAGACTGGTCATGTCCAAAAATATGTGCAACTTGCTGGATTTTAATTAAATTCATTATCTTCCTAGTGGAGGCAAATAATGTTTTATCCTCATTATTTTGGCATATGGCTTATCATTGTGTTGATCAGAGTTCTAAAATCTTTCAAAGTTGTTTTTCCTAAAGTGCTGATTAAATGAATAATTGTTTTCTTAGTTCTGGAGTCTGTGTATTTTGTAGGCCCAATGTGGATTGCTTCTTTCATTAAAAAGTAGTTAACACCTGTACTTAAGAATTGGGTACCTGAGGATGCTCCAACATGGTAACACTGAGTTAGTAAGAAATAGAATCCCCATCCTACTAATGTTTCATTCAATTAAACTGCATTCCTTTATAATCATCAATTAATGCAAAAGAGACTAACTACCTAGTGTATAAATATTCATACAGAGCACAATCTTGACCCATTGTACAATAGTAACATTACAATCGCTGAGACAAATTCTCTTCTTTCTTTCGATATTGCTTCATTGTCTGTTCTTTCCCTTCCACCTTGGAGAAAAGCAGATCTGGATTAATTATACTTAAAAGTCTGAATCACACTCTTCCTGTGATTTTTCAAAAGTAGGTATCACCCATTTTAGTGCTCAGCACAGTAGGCGCTAAATAAATGCTTGGTATTGATAGACTGCTGCAGAAATACTTGAAGATTAAGCTTATAATTAAATAGACATTTCCTTTATGATGGTATAAATATCAGAAAGCAATTTTTCTACCTGAAATAAATAAATAAATAAGGTTTCTGCCCAGCTGTAGGTCTGTAAGATCCTACTGAGGAAAAAATAAGTAAAAGGAAAGAAAGTTGTGCAGTATTAGTAAAATGTCTATAAAGCTGTAAATTGATAAACTGATGGTCAAATATAGATAATAAAAAGTAATGACGAGTAAGGTACAGGGCCAAATCTAGATTATCTATTCTCATTACTCAGATTCACCAGATAATTGCTAGTGTTTTATCTTTGTGGTGTATAGCGTTGACCAAATAAATAACAGCATCATAAAACAGGGTTTTTTATACTTAAATTTATTTCTCCACTGCAAATGTCCCTCCATATGTAGTATTGTTTTATTTAAGAACAATAATTGACAGCCCTATACCTTAATGCCATAAATCACATAATGGATGTGACTGATGTAAATACAATTTCTTTGGCATGATTCCCTATTTACTGATTGATGGATGATGATGATGAAGTGAACACTGCCAAATATTACAGATTTACTTTTTATTTTATTACACAACATGCATCTTAGCAATATCATCATTTAAAAATACAAATGTTGTCTACATTAAATCACGTGCATTTAATATCATAAATGCTTCTCATTATTTCTCAATAACCGTACTATCAATCGCAGTACTACTCCATTACAGGACATTTTTCAATGTGTGTTTTCATACATACATAACACATAAATATACACATATATAAAATCATGCAGTATGTTTCCATCATTCCCATTCGGAAGTTTAGTTCAGTGTTTGAGTTTTAATTCAAAGCAACACCACTGCATGGTAATAAGTTATATTTAAATAAATACGGCATATCATAGAATAAATAGCTTTTGGCTTATTTTTCATTTCTTTTCATCTCTCCCTGCCATCTGAACCCCAATATGAACATATATATTATATGTAATTAGTACTGTATTTGTGTTTTCTATAGTTTGATGTTCAGTAGTTTTTCAGCTGTATCTGACTCTGTAACTACATTTGGAGTTTTCTTGGCAAAGATACTAGTTTGTCATTTCCCTCTCCGCCTCATTTTACAAATGAGGAAACTGAGACACAGTTAAATGACTTGTCTAGGATCACACAGCTAGTAAGTGTCTGAAGCTAGATCTGAACATAAATTTTAAAAATTAAAAATCTTAAATATTATATACATATATATTCTATACATTTATTTATGCACATATAAAGGCCTCATTCACAGCTGTAAAACAAATTATGAGATTGACCATGTCAAGAAAAGAATGAATCTTTCTCCATTTTAAGTTCATCACTTTTTTGGAACGATGGCTAGTATTGCATTTCATTTTCATTCTTTTGGATGTTTTGTTTATCATTGTAGTGATTAGATGGATGGTCATCAGCCTAATACCTCTTCTCTACCACATTTTCCTTTGGAACCTCCCCAACACTGAGCTAGCTACAGGAATGCGTGCATCAACCTCATTATCATTCCTAGAAAGTATACTGCCAAGGTAAATAAACTTATCACAGCATTCAAAACCACTCCACAGAGCCAGTGTGCTGACCTCATTGTTGTATGCCCATGAAACCTGGACAGTATACCAGTGTCAAGCCAGGAAACTGAATCACTTCCTTTTGAATTGTCTTAGGAAGATTCTGACACCGAGGTCCTTTCTGGAACTAAACTGCTCTACTGCAGAAAGTACCACTATGCTGAACTGACCATGTGTTTGAATGCCAAACGGATGCTTGCCTAAAAGACTATTTTATGGACAACTCACACAGGGCAAGCACTCACACGGTCATCAGAAGAATACAAGAGCAATACAAGGACACTCTCAAGGTCTCTCTTAAGAACTCCGGAATTGCGTGACATGGGGGACACTGTGACAGGACCACCCAGCATGGCATGACCTCATCAGAGAAGGTGCCATGCTCTATGAGCAAAGCAGAATTAAAGTAGCTCAAAAGAAATGCAAGATATGCAAATTTAGAGAATCCACCCCAAATGTTTACATGAACTATTTGTGCCACCCTGGCTTAGTTCCTTATTACTTCTCATCTGAACTACTGCAATAGCCTGCTGGTTGGTCTTCTTTCCCCAAATCTATCTTAGTCCATCCTCTATTTAACTATCATATTGATCTTCTTGAAGACAGAGTGAGACCATGTCACCTCCCCCCTTCATTCAATCAATTCTACTGGCTTACTGATTACTCAGGATTAAACATAAAATCCTCTGTTTAGCTTTTAAAGTCCTCCATAACCTGGCCCTTTCCTCCCCTTCCAGTCTTCATAAATCTTACACCTCCCCTCCATTATCCCTACCCAACCAATGTACTCTGAGATCCAGTGACATAGGCCTCTTTGTGGCTCCTTGCAACAGGCATTATACAGGTTGTCCCAAATAAGAATAAAAACATACTAGTTCTAAATCAGAAGCTGTTTCAACCCACAAATCTCCCAATTTAAAAAAATGTCCTTAAAGTGACTGGTCCTGGCAGTCTGAGCTTGAGTCTGAACAAAACAACTTGTGATTGCACTCATTTCACATACGAGCAAAGTTATGCTTAAGATTCTCTGCAAACCAGGCTTCAGCATTATGTGAACCAAGAATTATCAAAAGAGCAAGCTCGTTTTCAAAGAGGCAGAGGAACTAGAGACCAAACTGCCAACATTTGCTGGATTATGAGGAAAGCAAGGGGGTTCCAGAAAAACATCTACTTCTGCTTCACTGACTACACTAAAGCCTCTGACTGTGCAGAGCACAACAAAATGTGACAAGTCCTCAAAGAGATGGGAATACCAGATACTTGTCACCTGAGAAACCTGCATGTGGGTGAAGAAGCAACAGTTAGAAACAAACATGGAACAACTGATTGGTTTATGACTAGAAAAGAAATACAAAACTGCATATTGTCACCTTATTTAACTTATATGCTGACTACATCACGTGAAGTGCCAGACTGGACTAATCAAAAGCTGGAATTAAGGTTGCTGAGAGAAATATCAACACCCTGAAATGCAGATGATACCACTCTGATGGCAGACAGTGAAAAATTTAGAAGCTTCTTGATGAGGGTGAAATAGGAGAGTGTAAAAGCTGGCTTGAAACTTAACATTAAAAAAACCTAAGATCACAGCAACTGGTCTCATCACTTCCTGGAAAATAGAGACAGTAGAAATGGAAGCAGTGTTAGATTTTATATTTTTGGGCTCAGTCATTGCAGATGACAAATGTAGCTATGAAACTAAAAGATGCTTGCTCCTTGGAAGGAAAGCTATGGCAAATCTGGACAGCATACTAAAAAGCAGAGACACTACCTTACTGACAAAGGTATGTATAGCCAAAGTTATGGTTCTGCCAGTAGCAATGTATGGCTGTAAGAGGTGGATTACAAGGAAAACTGGATGCTGCAGAACTGACACTTTCGAATTATGGTACTGGAGAAGACTTTTGAGAGTCCCTTGGACAGCAAGAAGATCAAATCAGTCAATAATGAAAGAATTAATTCAGATCACTCATTGGAAGATCCATGATGTAACAAAGAGTTGGGCACAGCTGAAGAACACCACATGATTACATAACAGTAGTACTTTCTTTGCTAAAACAGCATCAAACACAACCCAACCAGAAAGCAAATTACCTGACCCAGTAACCAACTAACAGCAGAAAGAAAGGAAAAAGCATTCCTACAATTTCTTTGAATTTTATGCATCCCTCTTTTTTTTAAATTATTCATCAGTGTGCTTCTCTGGCTGAGCACTTTTACTGGCATGACTCTGTGGCTATTCTCCTTCCCATATTCCCATGTTCTAAAACTTTCCTTTCATTTACTACGTTCTCTTATGTATCCTTTCCTACTCCAGTCTGAAAACAAGGTATGTTTTGTTTTACTTCATCAAAGTTGGAATAAGCACTGATCACAGCTATTTAAAATGAAGGCATTATAAGCACCTCTACCGTGACACTCATATAATTTTTAAGAAAAAGATCTTACATTAAAATTTTTTCTAGGCAAGTTATAGACAGTCACATTTTGAAAGACAGCTAAGTGGCACAGTGGATAGAATGCTGAGCTCAGAGCCAGGAAAACTTCTATTCAGGAGTTCAAATCCAGTCTCAAACACTTACTAGCTGTGTGACCCTGGGGAAGTCACCTAACCCTGTTTGCCTTAGTTCCTCAATGTGTAAAATGAAGCTGGAGAAGGAAATGTTAAACCACTCCAGTATCTTTGCCAAGAAAATTCCAAATGGGGTCACAAAGAGTAAGGCACAACTGAAAAACTACTCAATAAAACATTTTGAAATGAAGATTTCATTATCTTAAAAACTAGACAAGATAAGATTTTGTTCTATTGTCAAAAGTTGTCTGAATTTGACTGGGGAAAAAAAACCCATAAAATCTCTTCTGTTTAATATTGGAAAATATGTTACCTAAAAAGCTATCTGTTCAATGAGTAAATCCAATGCTTCAGATAGCCTTTCAGATGCCCTAGAATGGGTTTCTCTGGACTGATAGGTAGTCATAGATGCAGCTAGCTTCTGGTTTCTCCCTGGTTCTACTGCTTACAGCAAAACTGAGAAAAGAAACCATTCTTTTTCTCTGAAACTTCTGATGTCAGGGAAATTGAGGAGGAGGAAGGAGGAAGCCTCCTCTTCAAACAGATTAGTCTGGTCTCTTAACTCCCTATTCAATTTGATCCAATAAGCATTTATTAAATACCACATGCTTATAAGTAAATCACTGTGCTGGACAAAGGGAATACAAAGACAAAAACAAAACTTCCCAGTCATCAAGGATCTTGTATTTTACATTCTACTCTAGCATGGAACCTTCAAAAAATTATTAAAAATGTTTTTTTTTTCAGTAACATGTTCATAATCAACATATAATGACTTCAATCCTTGAAAGAGCAAATTTCCAGCTTAGCCTAATTCAACCCCTCAAAAAATTAACTGGCTTTGAATCTTGCAACTGAAACCACCTGAGATTACTCACTAGTTCTAGATACATATTTCCTGACGCTTTTAGCAAGAGAAGAGAGCTGCATAAGTGTGATGTACTGCTATACGCTCTTACTAGGCTACTATTTGTTGGTCAAAAGTGAAGATTCCAATCGCTCCTTCTCAAAAGAGACTCCCACATAATCTCACTATGAGGGTCTCATTCTTATCTCAATAACAATAGGTTGTGAATATACCAACTTATATGCCACAAAAAACTATAGGCATATTTAAACTAACTGCTAAGATTTTAAATCATGTCCCAAGGTTTCAGTGACTTCTCATATGCTTTTTTCTCTCAGTGTACTGAAAAGCAGATTTCACAGAATTTGCCCAATTCTACCTCCTCCACAAACAATTTTCTTTAGTGGGAAGAATTTTTGCTAGACAGCAAATACCAGGATACCATAGAGAGATAAAGTGGCAGAAGGATTCACATTACTCAATTCATCAATCCACTTGCCCTTATCACATGGAATACCTCTAACAACAAATTCAGACTTTTGAATGAGTTGCCATCCCACCAGAGTAGACAATACCACAAAGTATATTCACAACAGAGAAAGATGCCCCAAAGGCTGGAAATGCCTCATGCAGATCAAAGATAAAAGTGGACAAAACTGAGGATGACCTGGTGAGTAACACCTGGATCACATAAACTATACACTGGGGTACAAAAAGAACTGGAATTGCTGGGCTTCTATCAGTGGTCAATGAAAGAACCTGGAGGAGGTACCATGTGACAGGATAATTGATGATTTAGGCTGTTAGCAGGGTATATCACCTTGTTTTGCATTTTGAGCTTCTTTATTTTGAAGAATCAATAAAAAAAGATGAAAACTTAACAAAAGGGAAGCAATTATAGCAATCCTACAAAGAAAACCAAATTCTGAATTATTTAGTTTGCAAAAACCCCTGATGATAGAAACATGAGGAAGGTAAACAAATAAGAGAAGCCAAGAAAAACACAAGCAACAAAATAAATTAGCCCAGAAAAAGAGGGTAAATCTGAAAAGAAAAAGACACTTATGGAGTTAAAAAACAGTAATGGTGAGGTCAGATTTGGAAGAGTGGTTTGGGTGTGAAAGAATTTACTCAGAACTTCTCTGAAATCACTGACAGCTTTATTATGTGAGAAAGCATCACGGGTCTCCTTAGCAAGAAAAACTAAATGAGACCCCGATATTTGGGGGAGTTATGCTTATATAGAGGTTTCAGAATGATGATTTAGTTTTAGAGGTTTTTATGGTAGTTAAAGATTAAAGACAGGACAAGAAAGGATTTTATGACATAGGTGAGGGAGACAAAGGGAATTCTTTATGGTTTAAGGATTTAAGGACCGGGCAGTAGGACACAGGTTAAAAATTAAAGGACAGGGGACACAGGATAAGAAACACAAAAGCAATTCTTCTGGTACAGGTTCAAGATAAGGGCGAAAGGACTTTAGGATGCCATCAAATTACAAAATAAGCTATACAGAGTACTGGAAAAGCAACTCTTAATATTCTTTTTAACCCTTAAGGCACTGTTTGTATTCACATCAGTAACACAATAATGGAGGGATAAAACTTTAAGAGACTGCCCCCACTGACTGGGGAATGGCTAAACAAATGATGGTACATGAATATTAGGAATACTACTGTGTTGTAGGAATTGATGAATATGATGAATACAGAGACATACGAAAAGATCTATATGAAATAATGCAGAATGAAGGAGGGACAAGAAAACAATATATTCAA
Source organism: Phascolarctos cinereus (assembly GCF_003287225.1). Classification (NCBI taxonomy): domain Eukaryota; kingdom Metazoa; phylum Chordata; class Mammalia; order Diprotodontia; family Phascolarctidae; genus Phascolarctos; species Phascolarctos cinereus. The sequence goes on along the minus strand of NW_027555847.1, from coordinate 284,669,139 downwards.
TGACTGTAAAAGTGAAAACTGAAACACACACACACACACCCCCAAATAAATCTTGCAAATTAAAAAAAAAAGCACAGCATGAAAGAAGAGATATGTAAAGACACCCTTCTCTGACCCCTTTGCAGAGGTGAGAGGACCAAGAGTATAGTACATTGCACATATCTTCATATTTTTAATGTATTAATCAGTTTTGCTGTTTTTTCTTCTTTTTTACTCTTTAAAAATATGATTTGCTATATGGGATGGTGGAGGGGGTAGGGGGCGAAAAATTTTAGTGATGTAAAAAAGACATCAAATTTTTTAAACCTTTTAAAAAATGTGCAAGGAAAAACAATGAAAGCAAAATTTAAATTAAAGTGGTTATGGTAGAGGGAAAAGCCAGAAAAATCATCGACTAAAGTTCACAAAACCCCACAGGTTAATTGATATAATCAATGGTGGAATTAAACTGTTGACAAGGGAAGCAAGAGGATACAGTAGAATGTGAGATGTATCATATCAATTCAAATGTAAAAAAATGAAGGAAAATAACCCCTATGGCCTCTCAGGAAGAAGTGTAATCATGGGAGATTAGCTGGGTGAGGTGGCAAAGGGAGGGAATGGAGAAAAGGGAAAGAAAGGGGAAAATCACGATTCAGTAGTGGGAGAGGGTCCCACTAAAGAATACTCCCATGGAGGGAGAGAGATATTCTGCAAAAGGAGATGCAGATTTAAGATTGGTCATAATTTTCAGGGATTTTGGTGGTTAGAGAAATCACTTCCTCAGAGATCATGCTACAATTTCAGGGGCAGCATTACAGTCTCAGATGAAGATAAATCAGGCCAAAAGGTGGGGGATAGGGGCAATGGACCCAGAGAAAAGATTTCATGGCAAATGGGGGAAAAAAATGATGATGGGAGGGCTAGGATGGTAATGAAGCACACAATCAGGGACACAGAAAAATTTCTACCAGGGAGTAATATTTCCATCCTCTCTATCTCCCGCAGGAATAAATACTTCTAAGAGTGAGGCACCACAGAAAAACAGAAGTAGGAGGTAAGATTATAGAAGGCAATCACATGGAAACAATTTAGAAGAGGGAACTTAAAATAGGTATTAAAAAATTTAATTCCATGAGAAATAAAAAAAAACCTAAAGAAGGAAAAAATAAGCAAAAGGACCATGAACTAAAGAATAAAAGTAAAGTATAGACAGAAAGGGCAGAGAACTAATAAAAACAAATGAGGAAAGGAATTTTTTTTTTAGAAAATTGTGCAGAATTAGAAAAAAATGAGCAAATAGAAGTTAAAGAGGAGAAAAGAATGGAGAGTTTTACTCAATGATTTAACTGAGAGGAAACAAGGAGGGTCGAATTAGGTAAAATGAAAGAATAAAACATTTTAAAAGTAAAATTCTGAAACTAGGGAAAGCTGTGGCAAAAAGGGCATGAGTTGAGGTGAAGGGAAAATGATCCTGTGGCAACAAGGAAGCCATAAGTAGATTAAATAAATATGACTGTAGAGAAAATGACTGTCTTTACTTAGGAAAAGTAACAACAAAAACCTTAATTCATAAAGAAAAAACAATATTCAAGACAAATGAAGAATAACATAAATCTAACTCATAACTTTAAATGTAAATGCACTGAATCAAAAAAAAAAAAAGAAAAAAATCAAAAATCAAACCCTCACAAACTGTTACTTATGAAAAAAACCCTAAAAAACAAAGACAAGTACAGAAACAAAATGAGAAAAACTGATATAGCATTACCAGTCCTAGGTCAAAAAAATTTATTGTGCATCATGTGAATACAAAAAAATAAACAAAAAAAGGTTTACTATCACGGTATCAAAGTCAAAACAAAAATATCCAAAATAGAAAGAGAAAAACAAGTAACTACCTCATGCTGAATGAAACTATAGACAACAAATCAATATTTATTAAACTTATGTGGCTCGAAAAGCCTCAGCATCAAATCTGTAAAGGAAAAATTAGTGAATTATGAGAAGACACAGGACATGGAGTCAAGATGGAGGAGTACAAGCCAGGACCCATCAAAACTCTCCCAATATTATCCTCCAAAAAAACTTTAAAATAATGCCTCAAATCAAATTTTGGAGCAGCACAGCCAACAACAGCTGAGAGGGAGACATCTGTCCTTCCAAAGACAACTTAGAGGGTCCACAGGTCTTCAACACTGGGGTTGGCTCAGGCCCAGAATGCCGCAGGACCACCAGCAGCAGTGTGGGTCTTGGAAGTGGTTGCAAAAACACCAGCACCTTCAGGAGCTCTCAGCCCAGATATGGTAAGGGGGTCAGACAAATGATCAGAAAGAGAGTACAACGGACCCTTTGCTGGCACTGGGTGCAACTGGCACTGACTGGCAACTCTATTGACTGTACGCAGTTCTGGATTGCAGTTCCAATGCAAAGAAGAGACATCAGTCACAAGTGAGCAGGAGTCCTGGTCACAGTTCCAGGGCCAAGAGAAGAACTAGTACTGCAGCTGCAAGGGAGCAAGGGTCAAAGATCACAGCACAGACCAGAAGAGCAGTAACTAACTTCTCTCCCAGGATCACACTACATTGGAAGCACTGAAAACTTGCAGACTCCGAGAACTAAGTCTGAAAAGGGCAGTACAAAAAAGCCTGAAGCTTGATACTGTGCCTCTCGACCCCCAGGGGAGCAGAGCCCAACTCTAAAATAAAGTTCAAAGTGAAAAAAATAGAATGGAAAGATGAGTAAACAACAACAAAAAAGAACTTGACTACAAAAAGCTACTATTATGGCAGGGAAGACAAATGAATAAACTTAGAAGATGACAACAATGTGGAAACAGCCATAAGCAAAGCCTCAAAGAAAAATGCCAATAGGACTCAAGGTCAGCAAGAATTCCTGAAAGAGTTAAGGAGAGAGATAAGAGTGGTAGAGAAAGAACTGAGAAAAGAAATGAGAGTGATGCAAGAAAATTATGAAGCAAATTACCAACTTTGGTAAAAGCAGCACAATAAAATGCCGACAAAAATACCATCTTAAAAAACAGAATTGGCCATGTGGTAAAATTCACTGAAGAGAAGAATTCCTTTAAAAGTGGAACAGGTTAAATGGAAAAGGAGTTACAAAAGTTCACTGAAGAAAAAAAAAAACTCCCTAAACAAAAGAATTGACCAAACGGAAAAAGAGGTGAAAAAGCTCACTGAAGAAAATCATTCCTTAAAATTTCCATCTATCCTATCTCACTATCTCATTTGGTGAAATCATTACTCCCATGTGTTCAACTATCATCTTTATGCAAATGATTCCCAGTTCTCTATATCCAGCTTTCTTCTCTGTGCTTGAGCTAAAATCATGTATTTCTACATGTCTTTTGAACATCAAGAACTAGTTGTCCCTTAGGCATCTCAAATTCCAAATGTCCAAAACAAAACCCACTATCTTTCTCCCTAAATCTATCCCTTAGACAAACTTCTCTACTACTGCTCAGGACACCATCATCTCCCTCAAGTCTCTCATGAGAGAACATCATCACAAAAACCTACATTGTAGAGGGTATTCATGAGGAAGTGAGAGAGGTCAAGAAGGTTGAGAACTGAGAAAAGGTCATTAAATTTGACAATTAAAACATGATTGGTAACTACAGAGATGGAAATTAAAGGTGAATGATAAGGTGGGAGGCAAGATTACTAAGAGTTTAAATAAGAGTCAGGACTGAAGAAGTAGAAATACCTAGTATAGATGGTTTTCTCAATGTTAGTTAAGAAAGGAAGTAGAGAGGGCAGCGAGGTGGCACAAAGGATAGAGCACCGACCCTGAAGTCAGGAGGACCTCAGTTCAAATCCAGCCTCAGACCAAACACATGACACTTACTAGCTGTGTGACCCTGGGCAAATCACTTAACCCCAACTGCCCAAAAGAAAAAAAAAAAAAGGAAGCAGAGATATCAGATGATAGCTGCAACGTTTTGATCAAGTGAGCATTTTTTAAGGATTTGGAAGGGGAAGATATCGGCAACCACGAAGGAGTCAGTAGATAGTGAAATATTAAAAATAAGAGTGAAGAATATAGTACAGGTGATTTTTCTAGAGAAGATAGGGGGGAGGGTGATCAGGGGTATATGAGGAAGACCATCCTTGTCAAGGAGGTCTTCTTCATCTGAGACTAGAGCAGAGAAGTAGAAGAAGAGCCCATCAGTTTTTATTAAGATTACACTAATTGCTCCCCTGTTTTAAGCATAAAGGTCCCATTTCCTGCCTTAAACCTTTTGGCCACAGTCTCAGACACTCACACCTTATTCTGAAAATGCTTTCTTGGGCCAATTTTCTATTTGGGTTGTTGCTATTCAATTGTTCAATCATATCCAAATCTTTGTGATCCCATGGATCATAGCCTGCCAGGCTCTTCTATCCTCCCTTATCCCCCAAAATCTGTCCAAGTTCATGTTCATTGCTTCTGTGCCACTATTTCTCCATCTCTTCTTCTGCCATCCCCTTCTTCTTTCACCTTCAATCTTTCCAAACATAAGGGTCTTTTTCCAATGCATCCTGGCTTCTCATTACATGGCCAAAATACTTAAGCTCCAGCCTCTGTATTTGACCTTCCAATGAATAGTCTGAATTAATTTCTTTAAGTATTGACTGATTTGATCTCATTACTGTCCAAGGGATCCTCAAAAAGTCTTCTCCAGCACCACAACTGAAAGTGCCAATTTTGTGATACTCAGCTTTCCTTATAGTCCAGCTCTCATAGCCACACACTGCTACTGGAAAAACCAGAGCTTTGACCATGTGGACCTTCGTCAGCAAGGTGAAGTCTCTGCTTTTTGGTATCTTGTCCAGATTTGCCATGGCTTTCCTTTCAAGAAGCAAACATCTTTTAATTTCACAGCTGCATTAGTCTTTGAGTCTAAGAACATAAAATCTGATACTGCTTCCATTATCCATTTGCCAAGAAGTGACAGGACCAGTTGCTATGAGCTCAGGGATTTTTTTTTCTTTTGTTTTGTTTTTTTATGTTAAGCTTCAATCTTTAACAGCTTTTACACTCTCCTTTTTCACCTGGTCAAAAAGCTTCTCAATTCTTTTTTACTTTCTGCTGAATGGTATCATCTGCATATCCAAGATTGCTGATATTTCTCTCAGCAACCTTAATTCCAGCTTTTGATTCATCTAGTCTGGCATTTCACATGATGTACTCAGCATGTAAGTTAAATAAGGTAACAATATACAGCCCTGTCACTCCTCTTCCAATCTTTTTTTATTTTTTTTAACATGTGTTTTTAAAACTTTGGGTTCCAAATTTTCTCCCTTCCTCCCTTCCCACCCACCCTCATTGAAAAGGCAAGCAACTCGATACACGTTACAGATGCATAGTCATGCAAAAGAATTCCATAGTAGTCATGCTGTAAAAAACTAAGTATATTTCCCTTCATCCTATCCTACCCCCCATTTATTCTATTCTCTCTTTTGACCCTGTTCCTCCTCATAAGGGTTTGCTTCTGATTATCCCCTCCCCCAATCTATCCTCCCCTCTATCATTCCCCTGCTCGCTTGTCTCCTTTCCTCCTTACTTTCCTGTAGGGCAAGATAGATTTCATACCCAATTGTGTATGTTATTCCCTCCTTAAGCCAAATCCTAGGAGAATAAGATTCACTCATTCACTCTCACCTTCCCCCATTTCTCCTCCATTATAAACATCTTTTCTTGTCTGTCTCATGTGAGATAATTTACCCCATTTTACCTCTCCTGTTCTCCTTCTCCCAGTATAATCCTCTCACCCCTTATTTTCCAGATATCACCCCTTCATCTTCAACTCACACTGTGCCCTCTATCTACATATAACTTTTTCCCTCCCACTACCCTAATATTGACAAAGGACGCATGAGTTACAAATATCATCTCTACACGCAGGAATGTAAACAGTTCAACCTTAATAATCCCTTATGATTCTTCATGTTTCACTTGACTCTTGTATTTGAAAGTCAGATTTTCTATTCAGCTCTAGTCTTTTCATCAAGAACGCTTGAGAGTCCCTTATTTCACTGAATGACCATTTTTTCCCCTGAAGGATTATACTCGGTTTTGCTGGGTAGGTAATTCTTGGTCGTAATCCTATCTCCTTTGCCCTCTGGAATATCATATTCTGCACCCTCTGGTCCCTCAATGTAGAAGCTGCTAAATCCTGTGTCATCCTGATTGTGTTTCCACAATACTTGAATTGCTTCCTTCTGGCTGCTTGTAATATTTTCTCCTTGACCTGGGAACTCTGGAATTTGGCTATAATATTGCTAGAAGTTTTCCTTTAGGGATCTGTTTCAGGAGGTGATCAGTGGATTCTTTCAATTTCTGTTTTGCCCTCTGGTTCTAAAATATCAGGGCAGTTTTCCTTAATAATTTCTTGAAAGATGATGTGTAGGCTCTTTTTTTTTTGACCATGGCTTTCAGATAGTCCAACAATTTTCAAATGCTCTCTCCTGGATCTATTCTCCAGGTCCGTTGTTTTTCCAACGAGATATTTCCCATTCTCTTCTATTTTTTCATTCTTTTGGATTAGTTTTACAGTGCCTTTATTTCTCATAAAGTCACTAGCTTCCAATTGCTCCAGTCTAATTTTTAAGGAAGTATTTTCTTCAGTAAGCTTTTGGACTTCCTTTTCCATTTGGCCAATTTTGCTTTTTAGGGCATTCTTCTCTTCATTGGCTTTTTGGCCCTCTTTTACCGTTTGGGTTAGGCTATTTTTTTAAGGTATTATTTTCTTCAGTACTTTTTTAGCAAGCCGTTGATTCGTTTTTCATGATTTTTCTTGCATCACTCTCAGTTTTTCCTCTACGTCTCTTACTTGCTTCTCAAAATTCTTTCTGAGTTCTTCCATGGCCTGAGACCAATTTCTTGGAGGCTTTGGATGTGGTAGCTTTGGCTTTGTTGTCTTCTTCTGGTTGTATGCTTTGATCTTCTTTGTCACCAAAGTAAGATAATATAGTCTGACTCTTTCCTGCACTGCTTGCTCACAATCCCAGACAATTACTTGAGTTATAAACTCTTTGTTAAGGTAGGGGTGTGTTTCCAGTGTGGAGAATGTACTATCCCAAGCTTCAGGGGTTTTGTGCAGCTGTTTTCAGAGATACTTCTAGGGACCTGTAAATTTTCAGTTCTTCCAAGGTGCAATGATCAAGGGTGAGGTGTTACTCCTTTCCTGGCCTGTGCTCTGGTCTATGAGTGATCACACTCTTTTCTGTCTTGGAATTGTGAGGAGGAGTCTCTCTTTACAGCCACTACAAGCTCCACCGCAACAGTGCCCCTCCTCGCCCCAGGACTGCCACCCAGAACTGTGACCTAGATCCAAGCATGGGCAAAGTAAGAGAATCCTGCCTCAGCAAAGAGATCTCTACAATCCCCCTCTGATAGCCACTTGATTCCCCCTTAGTCTGTGGGCTGGAAGCTTAGGAGGCAGCTGCTGCCCCAGGACGGAGCTCTGGGACCACAGCTGAAACTGCTGTGCTTCTCTCTCACAGCAGACACAGACTTTTCCTACTGGCCTTTAAGTTGTCTTTGGTGTTCATGGGTTGAGAAGTCTGGAAACCACCACAGCTGCCTGTGATTCAGTCCTCTGAAGCCTGCTCCAGGTTCACTGTGGCCTGCACACCACACCAAACTGCGTTTCTCTCCCAGCCCCACGCGATACACCTTTCTGATCAACCATCCGGGTTGTCTTGGGCTGGAAATTTGTTTCACTCTGCCTTTTTGTGGGTTCTGCTGCTTTAGAATTTGTTTAGAGCCATTTTTTTACAGGTATTTGGAGGGGTTTGGGGGAGAGCTCAAGCAAGTCACTGCTTTTACTCCTCCACCTTGGCTCTGCCCCCAACAACACTCCTCTTCCAATCTTAAACGAATCAGTTCTACCATGTTCAGTTCTAATTATTGCTTCTTGGCCTGCATGCAGGTTCCTGAAAAGACAAGATGATCTTGCAGTCCCATCTCTTTGAGGACACATTTTCTTGTGACCCACACAGTCAAAGGCTTTCATACAGTCAAAGAAGCAGAAGTAGATATTTTTTCTGGAACTCCTTTGATTTCTCCATAATCCAGCCTATGTTGGCAATCTGGTCTCTAGTTTCCTTTGAAAACCAGCCTGCTCTTCTGGTAATTCTTGGTTCACATACTGCTAAAGGCTAGCTTGCAGAATCTATAAGCACAACTGTTCTCTGTAATTCAAATTATTTAGTAAATTTCTATTTAGGAGTATGTCAGTATTGTGTTCCTAGGGTCATTACCATAGAATCATAAGTCAAAATATTTGCAAATGAATCCTATCTTTAGTGATCAATTTCCTTGAGGTCTATGCAGGTGCAGAGATAGCTATGGTCAACAAGGAATGCTCTTGGCTACCCAAATCCAGAGTACCACCACCTCACCACTCATCTCAGAGTTGTTATAAAGACAGTCCGATTTCACCAGAGGCCTTGTCACATGACTCTGTCAAAAAAGCAGCCAATATGGCCTTCTTTTCTGATAGCTGGCTGTTAATGTCAAGGTCCACCTTCCTCATCAATGAGATCTTTCTAATGAATATTAAGATCAAATAAAGAATTAAATATATAAAGTGAGTCTGAGTTTACTTCAAACTACTTGCTCATTCGTGAGAAAGCTAGGAATTACCCAGTTCATAGAAATCAAATATGTAACAGAAAATTACTTTTAAAAATCAACGTAAAATTTCTAATTTACTATACAATATCACATTTCACACTTAACTATATATGTATGTATATATGTAGATACAGATATCACTGTCACTGTTATTAATTTTTCTAGTTCCTCATATTTAAGATCTTGTTAGGTAACATCCTGATAATTACCCTTCACTAATATTTGGTATACTAATGTTTAAGTCCCAAAACTATTAGGCCTGCTAATAATGCTTGATCAGAGTTAGAGTTCCTACTCAGTATGACTCTCACCAAGGAAAAAGAACTGCAAGGAGTTGTTCCTAGAAGTGAGTACAAAAATAGCCATTAGAGTTAAATTTAGACCATGTGCTATATTTTTAGTGATCATAACTTGTACAGATGTGTCCTGGCCCTTATGATTAACCTATTTGCTTTAAATTAGAGACAGAACACTTTAAAATTCAAATCTTTTATATATCTTGTTCAGTAATGAATAACAATACAATCCATTTTCTAAGTTTAAACAGATTAGGCTTCCCTCTCCATTACATTCAGACAGGTTTTAATGTCCAATCTTTAAAATGAAGTCAGCTTGGCCTGACACTTTTCCTGTTATGTACCAGTGTTAACAAAAGTACTCCAGCCAATATGTAACAGAACTGGGGTAATTCTACAAATAATTAAGACAAAACATCCATGACTATTCTTGAATAAAGCTGAATTACTCAAATAATTCAAAACCACATTTTTGTTGTTGTTGTTGTTTTTGGCTAGGCAATGGGATTAAGTGACTTGCCCAAGGTCACACAGCTTATGTTATGTGTCTGAGGCAGGATTTGAACTCAGGTCCTCCTGACTCCAGGGCTGGTGCTCTATCCACTGCACCACCTAGCTGCCCCCAAAACCAAGTTTTTCATCTCAATTACTCAGATGATCATTTTAACTTTCCATTTTGCCTCAGCTTTGAAGACATGGCCTTATATGATCTTTCCATTCAATGATCACTCTGAGTAAAATGAAGAGCACCTTGGAAGTTGTTAACATCTTTCTCCATATAGAATGCATTCTAATATCAGCACAGGGCTACTTTTTTCTATGTAAGAACCTGTTTATCAAACACATAGGTTAGGAAATTAGTATTCCCTAATACTGAAGTGCCCTTCAGTTTTAAATGGCTTCATCAGAGGATTTTTAAAATAGGGCGTTACTTTAGGACATTTAATATGATTGGATAATGTTTATACATTTGGGAGGCTGAGACCGAAATTACCGTATCTGTTGTGAAATGACAGGCATAGTTATATTTCTCATCCTCGAATATTGATCAGCATAGCTGCTATAATCTTAATAATTTTATCCAAAGAACTTGCTTGTGCTTTAATTACTATACATTTGAGGAGGAAGAAGGAAGAGCTAAGGCATATGATCCGCACACTCTCCCAGCCTCCCTAATTCTCCAGAAAATTATGAAGTCACCCCTTCACTTTGTGCTAAAATACATAGGGAGAAGGGGCAGCTAGGTGGAACAGTAGATAGAGCACCGGCCCTGGATTCAGGAGGACCTGAGTTCAAATCTGGCCTCAGACACATAACACTTATTAGCTGTGTGACCCTGGGTAAGTCACTTAACCCCACTGCCTAGCCACACACACACACAAACACAGGGAACAATATCCTTCCAAAGTTGCCTTCTTAACTCCACAATCAGAAGTCTCATGGAAACTTGCAAATTTACATCCCAACATGCAGCAGTATGGCTACCAATCACATCTCTTTCTGCTCAAATTCTTGTCTTTTTCTTTTTAACAACCTTATGTCAAAAGAAAAGTTACTGAGTCTCCTTGTAAAACTATGAATACTATTTCATAGACTGTTCAGAAAGAAAAGCTACATGAGTAGCACAATGAGCTCAACCCATCTATTTGAAAAGTTCAGCATTAGCCTTTGGGGAGAACTAAAGATTGTTCCCAACTCTAGGTCTGTTCACCAAATCATAATAATCCCACACTGTGCCTCCACAGCAAAATACATTTTGAAGCAAGGCTACTATAGCTGAAGTAAATAATACTGAAAATCACATTCTGAACTCTAAATCAGTAATGTGGTTTACTTAATAAACAACACTGTTTAAAGGCAATGTTTTATTTTCTCATATTTTTACACAGGTTCACAGACGAATCTTTGTTTTCTTCTTACTGATACTTTTGTACTCCCCAAAACAAACAGAAGAATTTGCAGCAAATGCTGCAAAATAAAACACTAGAACTCTTGAAATTAAAATTAAGCACAAAATATATAAAAAATTAAGAATATGATGTCTACTTTTCCACTTACTCTAACATATACACACTGAAATAACAAAAATCACATAGGGTAAATTCATGTGTATCTTGAATGGTTAAAGAATAGGGTATTCAGGGTACAGTGAATATTTTAGTTAGCTGAGAATTATCCCATGCATACCACATTTGGATAACCAATTTTCAAATTTGCATTAGACAATAAGGGACATTTACCACTAAAACAAATACTGAACATAATATAATGTTTTGTGATGACTCAGAAAACAGATTGAGAATCTGCAGTACCTTAGGGTCACTATTATAAAGATGAATTGCCATTGAAAGTACTGTAATAAAACCTCTGGGTATAAAACGTACCCTAGTACAGAATCTTTTAAAAGAGCCTGTTGTATCAGTATGTACAGAAAAATATTTGTTACCCTGGAGTGATCTAATTATAAAAGTGTATTTAAGAAAACCCTTTAGTAAGCAGGATAAATACACTCAAATGAAATATTCTTCAATGTTTTTAAATTATGCAACCTGAAAAGCAAACTTTAATAGAAAAAGCAGAGCAATTTTCCAAACCTTGCATATACACTGATTTACTAGCAACTGTTTAAAAGTGCACCAAATCTTCAACTCTCTCCCCAATTATACCACAAAGATTTGAAAAGTTATAGTAATAATACCAAGAAACATGGTGTAATTTAATTTTTGTCAAAGAGTAAAACAAGAAAGATGTGATGTAATTCCAAAATTCATGTTTTTAAAATTTATTTCCATCTTTTACACTGAACTGTGCAAAGAATTTTAGAGACCAGACCTCCCAAGATACAAGAATTATTAGAAAGTTACTTGGAATCATACACAATGTTTTTATTTCAGACAATGGGCTAGTGTCAAAAAGGACTGACATCTTGATGAAAGGAGTACCAAAAAGTTGTGGACTTTTCACAAATAAAAATCCTTCCAAGAACAACAAACTGTACTTTCCAGTTCTGCCACCATATAAAATTGACAAAGCAAGAAATTAACAACATGTAGTTATAAATCACATTTGTCTGTGTCCAAAGTACCAAATTTTTATTCTTGGATTTGCTGTATATAGCTTTCTACAAAGAGTATCCCATTAACTACTATTGAAACCTGATATTAGCTGTTGCTGGTTTTATAGGACCATCTGCTGGCAGGGTCAGTGGTTATATCATGCCTGAAAAAGTTGGTGACCTGCTTTGTTAAATGCATGACCAAATAAATTCAATTCAGACAAGAGAGTATGTGAACCTGCAGAGATTATCCAGAGCACCTCAAGGTGGCTGGGTCCTTGGTTGCTGAGCCAAGAGAGGAAAAGGGTAGGCCTCAGTATATGTCTCTGAGAATTACTTAACTCTGTCTAGAGTTAATTAAAAGTTATTTGGGGATTATTCATTTTTGGTACAATTCATACTACTCTACTCCATTTTAGGATAGATATTTAAAAGCTTAGATTGAACTAAAGAAACATTACAATAATGACAGGTGATTATTCTATGTTCCTTTCAGATTTCTAACTCAAATTCCTTATTTTTATGAAACAGAATATAGTATTTCATTACTAAATGGACTGCTTATCTTTTAAGTTCCATATTTTCTTATCACATATTGAGTGGCCCTACAATGGAGAGCAAAAACTAAGTGAAAAGCTTACTTGAGATAAAGATTCATACTGAATTTATGTAATGCCTTTGATTCATTTTTTTCCCTATGGAAGTTTAAGCCTGGGGGTTATTCTCAAAGAAAGCACAAAAAATATTGGCCTTTGTCCTGATTCATTAAATACCACTCTTATAAAGAACTATACTTGGAAATCACATACTCTGAGCAGCAAAGGTATGTTTTAAAGAGTATGAAAACTCACGATAGGACATGCTGTTTTTAAATGAAAAGTTTTATGACACTTCTAAACTTTGCATTTCAGAAGTTCTTAATGCAATTTTCTACATTTCTTTAATCAGTATTTGGAGACTAAATTGTCCCATTCTCTTGTGGATCAAAACTCTTCTCAAAAAGCTGTTACCAAAGCCATATATATTTTAGAGGGTCAGCATGCTTGACAAATGACAAGGTATAAATCAATTTAATCAGCATAAAAATTGACACTAACACTTCTCAGTAATTAGACTAAAAGCACAACAGAGAAATCATACATAGCTTTTTGCCCTTAAATACTAATGCCCAAGAATAACATAAGGTCAGCAGCTTTTTCACCAATTACATCCATCGACCTAATTTTTGTGGACAGGCTATCTAGTAAGTGACACACTGCTTTGTTTGAATTCTGGCACCAAAGTCCCCTCTATACACATGCCACAGTGTGTCTCCCTCCTTGATGAACAAAACCGTTTCTGTCATTCAGTTAAATAAATCTTGCCTCCTGAAGAGGAATTGCAGGTTTTTATTTAAAATGAATGAAAATGAATTATAATTCACAACTACCATGTGGTAAATGCCCAGAATGATGAAGAATAAACTGTTGTCAGGTCAGCCTGCCAAGTGTGAGAAAATGAGGATGGGGGGCACAAATAGAAGAAAGAATGGGGCTAGGAGGGGGGTGAATGGATATTAATATTTATTCATAGGAAACTATGGTACTTCTGCTCTAATGACTTTTGAGAATCTTACCATTTTGAGAATCTTAACAGTCTTGGACTGCACTCCTTTTCTCTTTAGTCCAGGAAAGCCAATCTGCAAAATATTTTTAAAGTAGACAAATAACCTCACTACACTGGCAGCAAATAAAAAATGCTTTCGGATAGATAAAGACAAGCTGTAAATGATCTTTAGTGTTCATAAACAGATATATGCAAATTGTTCTGGCCACACACTGGAATACACTTTCAGGTGCCTCAGCAGTGTAAAGGCTTAAATGAAGGACAAAGGAATTCCGGACACCTGGGTTTTCAGAGTACCAGACTATTCTTAGCACTCTTTAAGTTACACTAAATTCACTTTTTTACCCACTTAAAAATGAGACAACAAAAAAAAAATCATTTGCTGGTGAGTGAAAATTGTTCATTGTTTCCAGTCTCTACTGGGTACATTTTTGCAATCAAAAGAGCAAAAGAGGAATCACCCTTCTAGCATGTAATGCCTGAGAATGGATATTTTTGGAAATGGCACTGCATTACATAACCTTCCATTAAAAAAAAAAACCTACATAATTTAAAAAATCAGCAATATTCACCATTATGTCCTTTTAATTAAACCAGTTAAACACTTATTTAAATGCTATAATTATCTTCCCCCTCAATTTACTACACAGCATAACAATACAGTTCTTTTGTTAGCACTAGTTGTGGTAAAAGGCACTGAAAGTTCTCGGAAAAGGTGTCATATTCACAGAATACACCTATGTATTGTATATGTGCAAATGCAGACCAGTTACTACTTTGGCCAACGGGTGGGGAAAAAAAGCAATCCCATTTTCTAAGCACCTCCAAAGTTTAAGGGCTGCACAAGAAAAAGCAGAAACCTGATGAAAGAATGAATGCTCTAAAAATACCCTGGGAAGCAACCTAGGAAGCAATCCAATCTACGGGGTGGGTGTAAATCATTTTATAAGAAAGGAAATTCCTGGAGCCTGGACACACCAAAAGTGCATTTAACGATTTTTTAAAAATCATTCTTTGTTACAGCTTTACGAGTATCACCACCACCAAAATAAGAAAGGAAGAAAAAAAACACGGAAAAAAAAACCACCCAGCCCTTCCCCCCAAATTCAATGCTTCTCCCTTCATTTGTGCATTTTTTGAAAAATTCCAAGTTAAATTGCAGCCTTTAAAGCAGCAGGACCAAAATAACAGAATTTTTTAAAAGTATACTTCTGCTCTTCAGAATTTATAGGAAAATCTACGAATGCTGCAGGGTTGGAGAGTCCTGCTAAGAGCAAAAGAAAGAAATCAACACAGAGAAAAGCTCTTAAGGCTGTAGATTTGAATTGCATATACTTACAGACAAAAGCCCCTGCTCCCTGTCCACTTTCTGTCCTCTCTACACCTGAAACACAAATGTGGATGAAAAGGGGCACCACGCTAGAAAGGCAGTGGGGGAGGGGGGCGAAGAAGGAAGGAGGGAGGGAAATGGGAGGGGGGGTGTGACCCGACCCCACTTCCAAGAAGAGGAGCAGTCTTAGAAAAAAAAGGGGGGGTATATCTCTAGCACTCTTTCTCTCCTCCCCGCGCGCGTGTGCGTGTGTGTGCGCGCGTGTGAGGGCGCGTACATCTGTCTGCCTTGGGGGCTGCTTCTGTCACTCTGTCCCTGTCTCGCTCCCCTTCCCCGGGCTCCCCCCGGGCTGGGCTTGGGTGGCCTGCGCGGACTCGGTGGAACAATGAGCTAATTCTGAGCCGCGCTGGCCGTGCGCCAGCTCCCTCCACCCGCCCGCCCCGGCGCGGCGCAGCCAGACTGCTTACTCGGCAATAAACTCCGTCTCCAAGTCCCACCCAGCCCGGCTGCTCCACCAATCCCTGCGCGGCTAACAGCCTCCCCGGCCGCAGCCCCGCCCGGGCTCCCTCCGCCGATCCCCCCAACCCCCGCCCCAGGCCGAGCCTCGCGACCCCTCCTCCGCTCCCGAGCTCCCCTCGCCTAGTTCTCTTCCCACCCTTCGATTTTTGTTCCCTTCCTTGGCGGCTGCCGCCCGTTTGCTGGAGCTTCCTCCCTTAAACAATTCCTGGGGCAGCCGATTGGAGTGCTCATCTGTCGGTCACCCTCGTATAGTCCCCGGGAACCGCCCTCCCAGATATGTGGCTGCCTTCAGACAAATAAGGAGGCGGTGGTTTGGGGCAGAGCCAGGCGTGAGCGGCGATCGCAGCCCTGCACAGACGCTGCTGCTGGCCAAGCCGGGAGCGGGGGGGAGGCGGGGAAGGAGGGAGGGAGCAGCCCATACTGTAATCATAAACCTGCAGCAAAGGGCATCTGAGGGAACGAAGACTGAGACGTGCAGCAGCCGCCTTTCCTTTTATGTGCCTGTCTCGGAGCAAAGCAGAAAATAGTGCACACACCGCGGCCGAGCCACACATGGCACACGCACTTGTGCACGAGAGGTCGGCCGACATTTGTCACATCAGAAACGCAAAAAATCCGTACTATACCCAGTCCCATTTCTTGCCCTTTTCTTTTTCCAAAAATAGGAGAAAAGAGAAAAGAAAAGAACAGCAAAGCGTGTAGGCCAATCACCAGGAGGTGGCAGGACTGACAGGCGTTCTTAATAAACACGCAACGCAGTGAGTTCTGGAAATTGTTGCAGTGTAAACTTTCCATCAGACCAGTCATCCTTTTCCTTGTTGGACAGATTTAATATTCTCCTTTACGATTTGATATTCTCCTTTACATTAACTATATATAGTCTATCACCCCCTACACACACACACACACACACACACACACACACACACACACACATCCGTACCCCGAAATAGTAGTTTTCTTACTGGGAATTGCTTCAAAACATTTGCTTTTTCAGGCTTACAAAAACAATTTAAATTTGTCTATTCGAAAAAGCCTAGCAGGTTTTTTGGTTAATATAGTTACTGTAAATGTGCTACAAACTGGGTTGTGTTGCCAAAAAGTGTTAGATTATTACAGCAACTGAAAAGATGTTAAAAGGGAAGATTATTCATTAATTAGGTTGCTTTGGCAAGATGATTATCATTTCTTTAAAACTTGTCTCCCAGTTGTTTGAAACGTTGACCTTTAGTTATTGAAAGAGACCTTTTCCATTATTCTCATCCCATAATGTAAAGGGATGGGAAAGGCATTTATATAAGCTCTTAAAATTACATTTATGGACCACTCATCTTATTTTCTTGGAATTAAGTACACTGAGTACAGAGGAAGGGAAAGCTTTGAAAGTCAATATTTTACATTCATGATTATATGTTAAGCTGGTTGTTCCATATACCTATCTCAGTAATCACTAATTCTCAATTGAATCAATCAGAAGTGTCAATTAAGTATAAACAAAGTCTAGACACCTCTAGATTAATTCAGTCAATCAATCAGTCCAATCAAGGGCATTACATTGGTTGTGAGTAATCCTTGATCAATTTAGAAGTGAAAATCGTTGGATGAAATGGAGTGAAATTGGATAAAAAGTGTGTTGGAATTGGCCAAGGAGACACACCCTGAGGTGAACAGGGATGGGGTAATATAAAACAACAAGCTAGTTTTGAACCACAGCATTCTAGTGATGAGTCAAAAGTGAACAATTCCAGCCAAGCCGCTGAGAGGGAATCTCTTGAGAGGCCTAAGGAGAAAAGGGCCCCTGTCTCCTGCCTCCCCCCTGACCAGAGAAGGCTTTCAGAACTTTGAAAAGAGCAGAGGATTTGGACTTCTCATCTGTGTCCTAGCTGTGTCCTGGAAATGGCAATGGCTGGTGGCAGTGTCTCCATCAGGCACTAAGGACAAACAACACCCATTTAGAAAAGCCTCTTTAAGGAGCCCAGCAGTAAAGCTATACTATACATAAGGGGAACTTAATGAAGGCACTATGGGAGTAATAAAAAGACTTCCAGCTAAAGAACTTTTAGTGGCTACCCTCTTTACCACATCATGTACTCTAAGCCTGAGCCTGCTTCTCCCCTGGATTCTCTATGTACTTGTGGGAAAGTGTTAACTCCACATCTTACTGTGCTTTCTTAGTAAATACCCTTTTGACAAGCTAAGTAAGTCTGGCTGGCTAAATGTTATCAATAGATAACCTAAGGAGGGAGCACACTGATGGGGGGGCCTGTGAACCCGTTCAGAGCTAAAATACTATAAAACAAACAACAACAACAACAAAAAACAGGACAGAGCTTTTGAATACAGAAAATGAAATTCCAATTGGACAAATTCATAGATCACCTTTAGGGTGGGAAAAAAGGCCACAAACTCTAATAGTGGTTAAATTTAACAGTCCAGTTCTGAAACAAGTTCTGCAAGCTATCAGAACGACCTTCAAAATTGACTTTTAAAGCTTTCCCTTCCCCTATACTCAGTATACTCAAATCTGGGAAAATAAGATGAGTGGTCCATAAATGTAATTTTAAGAGCTATAAAGCTTACTCTTAAAACTTTGAAGGGAGAAAAATCCTTGATCTGGGGTATTTGAGAGAATAAGTCCAGAGCATGTGCTACACTAATCAAAAAAATTGAATTCATAGTAATCTGTTCATCAAAGTTATAGATTATCTATAACACAACAAAAGTCAGCAGCAGCAAATACACATTTTTGTACCACTGAATGTAAGAAGTAAACACTTCTTTAGAGGATATATCATTTAAAAAATTATATAGTCTTTATCCTAAAAGTTAATCTAATATTAGAAAGAAAACATAAAACTGGAACATTTACTTCCCCCCCACACTAAAAAAAAAAAAGTGTGTGCATGCGTATGATATGGGTTGCACAGAGCATCCACAGACAGTCACTACTGTTTTCATCTGGCCACAAGTATGACAGCATTTGGGTAAGATGACAAAACTCCTTGACTGCTTCCAGCTATTTGGTGACCTGGGTCTGAAAAGACTCAAAAAGTTTGGCATAACAAATCCTGCATGGTCCTTGGGTCTCACCCTGCCCCATGATAGCAGCAGGAATGACAAAGTGCTGTGTCAGTTAAAAGAAAAGACAGCATCCTACTCGATCTCTTTGCTTAGAGTCTCCCATGTTGCAGGTAGTATATTCTGCCTCCAGAGTTTTCTGAAAGTGTTCTTGGAGCTTGTATTCTTTCCCCCTCTAATACATTCCCAGGTGTAATATGGACTGAACTATGCAAGTTTGTCCCAGGCCCCTGTATTCCTTTTTTGTTTTATTTTTCTTTTCCCAAGTAGGCAATTGAACATTGTTCTTGTGGTGAGCATATCCAGACTTGGAGGTGATTTTATGAGTTTGAGCTTTCAAAAAATCTTGTGAGTGGAGCTAACTGGTGGCAAGGGTATTGAGATTCCAACAATAACTACAGTGGTCATGGGGAAGAGGACTACCACCAAATGGATTGGCCCAGACACGGCTCATTTTACAAGGACGTATAAATGAGGAGTCATTTAAACAGGGTAGATCTGGGGTGAAATGTAAAATGCCTAATTAGCAATCTGAAAATTGCTTTATGTTCTAATGAAGTTTCAATATCAGCCTCCTCTAGTTATAAGTTTCTGAACCCTATTTTAAGCTGTTCTATAAATGTGCACCGAGTCTTTTGTATCCATTAGCATTTTTTTTTTGGTATGTGAAAGAAATGAATACCTGTCCTGTACCTAATTCATTTTTTACATTGAACCTCATATGAATCAAGCAAGACCTAAGCTTTAGAATTCCAGGTTACATTAGCAAGACAATGACAATACAATCCCCACAACTTCTCAAATCTCTCCCAAAGAGAAATTATGTGCTGAAGATAAAGCAGCATCAGCTATTTCTATGTTCTAGGACACCAAGAATCTAAAACAAGATAAAAACAGACAAACGAACCAACCCAGGAAATGATGCTCACTGACCCCAACCTCACTCAGGACCCCTTTCCAATCTACCAGGCTACTGGCAGAGAGGCTGCACTAGCAGACCCAAGTATATAACATATACTTCCATCAAAACACATTCCTATACCCTACACTTCCTCTTTCTAGTGCCAGAGTGACCTTGGCTCCAGGCTATGGAATTTTTCTAGATCCTCAACATCCAGCTTGGCCTCAGCCCTTCAGAAGCAAAGGCTTACTGGGGCTGCAACCTGGAAGCAAAAATGCTGTGAAGCTCTGAACTGCCAGTGCTGAGCCAAAGAACTAAGGCAGGAAATGGAACATATTACCAGGATATAAAACTGTGTGCTGTGCAACACTCCACCAAGCCTAAGGAGGACAGCATCCAAATGGGACCTGTTCTGGTCATCCAAAGTCAGTTGGGGCAAGAGACCTAAGCTGGTGAACTATGAATTGCTCAGGCTGAAATACTTTTGGATCCAGCCCCCAAGGAAACCACAACCAGAAGAGAGGAAGTTAAGAAGTGAGCAGTAAAAGAAAAAATGGGAAGAAAAAGACTGAAAGAAGAAACCTCAAAGACCTTGAATATAAAGACATAAATCAATAGGAACAACAGTGCCAGTAGTAAGAATTATGGCCTCTAGATCTAATTCAAGACATCTATGAATAAATAGTACAAAACAAAGGAAAATGACCCAACATTTGATGAAACAGGGGACTCTGTGGAAGTATGAGGAGAACAGGGATCCACATCACACTGTTTCAGAGTGGTTGAAATGAGAATTATGACAGCAGAATTTATTTGCTGAACAGCAAAAAGTAATGATCAGACAAAAAAAACCTTGCATCTTCAATGGCAAACTGAGAGAGAGAGAGAGGGAGAGAGAGAGAGAGAGAGAGAGAGAGAGAGAGAGAGGGAGAGAGAGAGAGAGAGAGAGAGAGAGGGAGAGAGAGAGGGAGAGAGAGAGAGAGAGAGAGAGAGAGAGAGAGAGAGAGAGAGAGAGGGGGGAGAGAGAGGGAGAG
This sequence comes from Phascolarctos cinereus, assembly GCF_003287225.1. Taxonomy (NCBI): domain Eukaryota; kingdom Metazoa; phylum Chordata; class Mammalia; order Diprotodontia; family Phascolarctidae; genus Phascolarctos; species Phascolarctos cinereus. The sequence goes on along the minus strand of NW_027555847.1, from coordinate 284,648,699 downwards.
AGAGAGAGAGAGAGAGGGGGGAGAGAGGGAAGAGAGAGAGGGAGAGAGAGAGAGAGAGAGAGAGAGAGAGAGGGAGAGAGAGAGGAGAGAGGGAGAGAGAGAGAGAGAGAGAGAGGGAGAGAGAGAGAGAGAGAGGGAGAGAGAGAGAGAGAGAGAGAGAGAGAGAGAGAGAGAGAGAGGGAGAGGGAGAGAGGGAGAGAGAGAGAGAGAGAGAGAGAGGGAGAGAGAGAGGGGAGAGAGAGAGAGAGAGAGGGAGAGAGAGAGGGAGAGAGAGAGAGAGAGAGAGAGAGAGAGAGAGAGAGAGAGAGAGAGAGAGAGAGAAAACAATAGATTGGGAATGAAAATACACAGAAGTGAAAGACAATTTAAAGAGGCAGAGCCAGGATGGCAGGGTGAAAGCAGTGACTTGTTTGAGATATCTCCCAAACCCCTCCAAATACCTGTAAAAATGGCTCTAAACAAATTCTAGAGCAGCAGACAAAAAAACAGAGTGAAACAAAGTTCCAGCCCAAAAAGTTGGATGATTGATTGGAAAGGTCTATTATACTGGGCTGAGAGAGGAACACAGTTCAGGGTGGGCACACGGGCAAAGACCAGGCCTCAGTGAACCTGGAGCAGGCCTCTGAAGACTGAATCACTGGCAGCTGGGGTGGTTTCCAGACTTCTCAACCCAAAAACTCCAAAGACAACTTAGAAGGTCAGTAGGAAAGGTGTGTTCTTACCACTGTGAGAGAGAAGCTTAGTCCCAGCCCCAGTTCCAGCACAGCCCTGGGACAACAGCTGCTTTTGGAGCTCCCTGCCCACAGACTGAGGAGGAAATCAAGTGACTGGTCAGAGGGAGATTGCAGGGATCTCTTTGCTACTGCTGAGGCAGGATTCTCTTGCTTTGCCCATGTTTGGATCTGGGTCACAGTTCTGGGTGGTAGTCCTGGGGCAAGGAGGAGTGCTGGCATGGTGGAGCTTATAGTGGTGGTAAAGAGAGAATCCTCCTCACAGTTCCAAGGCAGAAAAGAGTGCTTGTGATCACTCATAGACCAGAGCACAGGCCAGGAAAGGAGTAAACACCTTGCCCTTGATCATACCACCTTGGAAGAACTTAAAATTTACAGGTCCCTAGAAGTATCTCTGAAAACAGCTGCACAAAACCCCCAAAGCTTGGGACAGTACATTCTCCACACTGGAAACAGACACCTACCTTAACAAAGAGCTTCTATAACTTAAGTGATTGGGTAGAAACATGAGCAAACTGTGCAAAAAAAGTCAGACCATAGAATCTTTCTTTGGTGACAAAGAAGATAGAAACATACAACTAGAAGAAGGCAACAAAGTCAAAGCTCCTACATCCAAAGCCTCCAAGAGAAATATAAATTGGTCCCAGGTCATGGAAGAGCTCAAAAAGGATTTTGAGAAGCAAGTAAGAGAAGTAGAGGAAAACAGAAAGAGAAATGAGAGTGATGTAAGAAAATAATGAACAAGTCAACAGCTTGCTAAAGGAGACCCAAAAAATACTGAAGAAAATAACACCTTAAAAATAGCCTAACAAAAATGACAAAAAAGATCCAAAAAGCCAATGAGGAGAAGAATGCCTTAAAAGTAGAATTGGCCAGATGGAAAAGGAAGTTCAAAAACTCACTGAAGAAAATTCTTACTTAAAAATTAGAATGGAGCAATTGGAAGCTAGTGATTTTATGAGAAATCAAGACATTGTAAAATAAAACCAAAAGAATGAAAAAAATAGAAGACAATGTGAAATATCTCATTGGGAAAAAAAACTGACCTGGAAAATGGATCCAGGAGAGATACTTTAAAAATTATTGGACTATCTAAAAGCCATGATCAAAAAAAAAAACCTAGACAACATCTTTCAAGAAATTATCAAGAAAAACTGCCCTGATATTTTAGAACCAGAGGGCAAAATAGAAATTGAAAGAATCCACTGATCACCTCCTGAAAGAGATCCCCAAAGGAAAACTAGGAATATTGTAGCCAAATTTCATAGTTCCCAGGTCAAGGAGAAAATATTGCAAGCAGCCAGAAAGAAACAATTCAAGTATTATGGAAACACAATCAGAATAACCCAAGATTTAGCAGCTTCTACATTAAGGTATTGGAGGGCTTGGAATAGAATATTCTGGATGGCAAAGGAGATAGGATTACCACCAAGAATCACCTACTCAGCAAAACTGAGTATAATCCTTCAGGGGGGAAAATGGAACCAGAGCTGAATAGAAAATTTGACTTTCAAATACAAAACTCAAGTGAAACATGAAGAGGTAAACACGAAAGAGAAATCATAAGAGACTTATTAAGGTTGAACTGTTTACATTCCTGCAGGGAAAGATGATATTTATAACTCATGAGTCCTTTGTCAGCATTAGGGTAGTGGGAGGGAAAAAAATTATATGTATGTATAGATAGATAGATAGAGGACACAGGATGAGTGGAAGATGAAGGGGTATATCTGGAGAATAAAGTTAAGGGATGAGAGAGGATTATGCTGAGAGGAGAAAGGGAGAGGTAGAATGGGGTAAATTATCTCATATAAAACAGATAAGAAAAGAATTATAGTGGAGGGGAAGTAAGGGATGATGAGAAGGAATGAGTGAATCTTATCTCATAGGATTTGGCTTAAGGAGGGAATAACATACACACTCAATTGGGTATGGAAATCTATCTTATCCTACAGGAAAATGGGGAGAAGGGGATAAGAGAAGGGGGGAGAGAAGGGAGGGCAGATTAGGGGAAGGGGTATTCAGAATGCATTCAGTCTTATGGTGGGGGGAGGGACAAGATGGGGAGAGAATTTGGAACTCAAAATCTTGTGGAAATGAATGTTGAAAACTAAAAATAAATAAATAAATAGACTTGAAATGGGGGGGGGAAAGAAAGACAATCTAGAAGAGAAGCAAAAACCAAGAACATTAAAATAATATATGCTCACTATGCATGCAAAACATATAGTCTTGAAGGAAAGATGAATGGAGACAACCTAAGGATAACAGATTTAAAGAAGAACGTGCCAGGTAAAGAAATGAATAGAACTGCCCAGAACTTCTGAACAAAGAAAATGAAATTCTAATTGAACAAGTTCATAGATCACCTTTAGAAAAAAACCATAAGGCTGCAAACTCTAATAGTGGTTAGATTTAACAATGCAGTTCTGAAACAAGTTCTGCAAGCTATCAGGAAAAAGACCTTCAAATACAAAGAAAATGATTTTCTAACAATGCAAGGCTATTCTGTACCCACTAGGAAAAGGAGAAGGGAAGGGAATAATGTGTTCTGAAGAGCACTGGAGCTCACAGTGCAGTACAGGGTGACCTATCCAGGGCTTCTTAAACTTTTTCAGCACTTTCCAGTTTAAGAAGTGCTGGACCTGTGGATAGAGCACTGGCCCTAAAGTCAGGAGCACCTGAGTTTAAATCCGGTCTCAGACCAAACACTTCACACTTCCTAGCTGTGTGACCCTGGGCAAGTCACTTAACCCCAATCACCTAAAAAATATTAAAAAAAAAAAAGAAGTGCTGGACCTACCCTACCAATCTGAGCCTAACCATACAGGACAGAAGATAGATGCTTAGTAATAAAAAAAGAGTTTACATTATTTTTAAGTTTACATTATTTTTAGAAAGAAAAACAGAATTGAAGAGATTATCTGCATCTTGAATATCCCAAACAATAGAAATACAGGAAGGATGAATAAATGCATTCAGCAGCAGAAGTAGAGTGAGAACAGAAAGACCAGTAAGAGACTGGTTTCTAAATTTATACAAGGAGGCAGAGGTGAAGGCAGAAATCAGAGAGACATCAGTGAAGAGGTGGACAGGTGGCATTGTGGAAAGAGTCTGGTGACATGCTGTCTACAGGTGAATGCTTCTTTTGTGTGACTACATTACAATATAGGAGAGTACATGAAAGGGGGAGAAGGGGAACATGGAGATAGAGAGGAGTGAATGATGCACTGGGTCAAATCAAGGGGAAGCAATGACTCTGTGTAATGTAATCTCTGTGGTCTAAGAAAGAAAAGAATCTACAACAAAATGGGTGTGGAGGAGAGGGGGAAAGATTGAAAAAAGGAGGAAAGGAAAAAGGCCTTACTTTGGAAGTGGAAGGGGAGTCCACTGATCAATGTTCCTATGGTGAAGGGTGATGAGGACTTTACACTATATAAGGCTTTGGGGTTTTGGTGCCTGAAAAGTTTACTTGACCTGGGGGGAAGGGGAGTTGGTACCCATGAGGGTAACTAGCACCCAGAGGAGTAGAAGAACATGAATCTATGGAGGAAACTCACAGGCAAATGTAGAAAACAAAAGGTCAACATGAGAGAATATAGATCAGTGAGGGAAGGAAGTGAAGGAGGGAAGGTACCATACCACTGGACAGTATCATCTCTGACATGTGCAATAATCGGCATTGTTCTAAGATTGAGATATCATAGAAAAGGGAATTTGTGGGGTAAGACTACAAGACAGTGGCAGAAAGTACGTAGAGGGCAGAGCATTGGGATCTTGGATGGCATAAAAAATGCAGAGAAAAGAGGGAGAACAGGTGATTATGGGGGCCATGAATGGGAGAATGAGCGCCTAGAGCAGGGATGGGGAATCTGCAACCTCTAGGCCACATGTGCTTTCAGGGTCCTTGGGTGCGGCCTTTTGATTGAGTCCAAGTTTTATAGAACAAATCCAGGTTCCCCATCCCTGCTCTAGAGTAGACAAAAAGAGGAAATGGATAGAGAAGAGAGTAAAGAAAAAGTCTTATTTCAAAAGGGGAGGGGAAAAAAAAGAAACTTTTAAAAACTAATGAACAGCACTACCTGAAGGGGAGATAAGGAAGGAGAAATCTACCTGACTGGGAGGAAAAAAGAAGGGGTAGAAATAGATAACAAAATAAGAGCAGGAGAAAGGAACTAATAAGAAAAACATTAAAGGGAAATGAGAAGAGGGAATCAGGGGTGAGGAGAAAAGAGCCAGTGGGAACAGAGCCACCTTAAATAAAAGATTTAAGTAGAGTACCTGAAGGAAAATAATACTGTATTAACAGAAGAAGAGGAGGAATCATAACTCAAAAAAACCTTCACTTTTAGAGAAAGATGAATGAAATATAAATCTAACTCAGAACTTAAAATATGAATGGATTAAACAATTCAACAAAATGATTGTAAAATGAAGAGGAGTGATTGTACCTCTCATTGTAACATTCATTCTTTCATCACCTGTTAACCAATCAAAGCCAATTGACACCCTCAGAAACACCCACTCTTCCAAGGGCATAAAAGTGTTGAGTGAGTTCCACAAGGGATCTTTGGAATTCAAGAGCGCTACTGACCCTTTTATTAATTATATGCTAGCAATGATTAATAAAGTGACTAATTACCCAGAAACTGTCTTTTGAACTTTTTATATGTCACAGTCTTCAGATGAAAAATCATATCCTTATAATCATTAACAAAGTAGAAAAAGAGAACATTAATGAATTGAATGTGCATTAAAATTAGAGAATCAACAAGTTAAAAAACTAAAATAAACACAAGAAAGAGATATTAACAATTAAGAGGAGAAATATATAAATTGGAAACAAAAATAGAAATGATAAATAAAACTAAAAATGTTTTTTTAAAAGACTAACAAAATTGATAAATCCTTAGCTAATCTGATTTTTTAAAAGAGAGAAGAAAAATCAATAAAATAACAAATCAACAAGGTGAAAAAAAAACAGCAAAATTAGAAGAAATAAAAAGAATAATCAGAACATACAATTGTGGCAGGTAAAATACATGGTAAACTGAGGTATATTCTCTGGGCAAAATCAGTTTATTAACAATGATGCATATGACTATTAACAAAGTAGATCACTCTGACAACTGCAGAAAAGTCAGAGAAAGAAAGGGTCCACTTTATTAACACACATCAAAAGAAGGATCTTGGTAAGCACAGAGAAAAAGTGATAGGTTGTAGGGTTGGGAAAGGAACATTAGGATTAGCTGGACTGAGAAAGGTGTTCTGGCATTCAGGTAAAGCGGGCTGGCATTCAGGTAAGGCTAATCATGACCCTCCCTGACAATTAGGGATTGCCAATTACTTTATGGGGGCCCATCTGTATCCTGTGGTCTTTGTTAAGGGATCACAAATAGTAGAGTTGCTGTCTCCTTATCTCTTCCAGATAAAAACTCCCTTAACTACACAAAAACAGGAAAAAACAGACCATATCTTTTGGAGATGGTAACTTTGTGGGGGCCCAGGGATGGGGAACCTGTGGCCTTAGGTGCAACCTTTTGACTGAGTCAAAGGTTTACAGAATACATTCTTTTTAAAAAAAAAAATTAAATTTTATTAATTTATTTATTTTTAGTTTTCAACATTCACTTCCACAAGATTTTGAGTTCCAAATTTTCTCCCCATCTCGTCCCTCCCTCCACCCCAAGATGGCATGCATTCTGAATATCCCTTCCCCAATTCTGCCCTCCCTTCAATCTCTCCCCTCCTTCTCTTATCCCTTTCCCCTTCAATTTTCCTGTAGGATGGGACAGATTTCTATACCCCATTTCCTGTATATCTTATCTCCCAGTTGCATGTGAAAACTTTTTTTTAACTTTTGTTTTTAAAACTTTGGGTTCCAAATTTTCTCAGTTCCTGCCTCCCCACCCACTCTCATTGAGAAGGCAAGTAATTCAATACAGGTTGTACATATGTAGTCATGTAAAACACTTCCATAGTAGTCATGTTGTGAAAAACTATGTATATTTCACTTAATCCTATCCCCCCCATTTATTCTCTCTTTTGACCCTCTCCTTCCATAGAAGTGTTGGCTTCTGATTACCCCCTCCCTGATCTGCCCTCCCCTCTATCATCCTCCTGCTCTCTTGTCCTCTTTCCCTACCCCACCCCCATTTTCCTGTAGGGTAACATAGATTTCCACACCCAATTGAGTGTGTGTGTTATTCTCATGAGTTACAAATATCATCTTTCCCTGTAGGAATGTAAACAATTCAACCTTTGTAAGTCTCTTATGTCTTCTCTTTCCTGTTTATCTCATCATGTTTTACTTGAGTCTTGTGTCTGAAAGTCAAATTTTCTATTCAACTCTGGTCTTTTCCTCAGAAATGTTTGAAAGTCCCCTATTTCATTGAATGACCATTTTTTCCCCTGAAGGATTATACTCAGTTTTGCTGAGTAGGTGATTCTTGGTGGTAATCCTATCTCCTTTGCCATCCAGAATATTCTATTCCAAGCCCTCCATCTTTAATGTAGAAGCTGCTAAATCTTGGTTATCTGATTGTGTTTCCATAATACTTGAATTGTTTCTTTCTGGCTGCTTGCAATATTTTCTCCTTGACCTGGGAACTATGAAATTTGGCTACAATATTCCTAGTTTTCCTTTGGGGATCTCTTTCAGGAGGTGATCAGTGGATTCTTTCAATTTCTATTTTGCCCTCTGGTTCTAAAATATCAGGGCAGTTTTTCTTGATAATTTCTTGAAAGATGTGTCTAGGTTTTTTTTTTGATCATGGCTTTCAGATAGTCCAATAATTTTTAAATATCTCTCCTGGATCATTTTCCAGGTCAGTTTTTTTCCAATGAGATATTTCACATTGTCTTCTATTTTTTTCATTCTTTTGGTTTTTTTACAATGTCTTGATTTCTCATAAAATCACTAGCTTCCAATTGCTCTTCTAATTTTTAAGGAAGTATTTTCTTCAGTGAGTTTTTGACTTCCTTTTCCATTTGGCCAATTTACTTTTAAGGCATTCTTCTCCTCATTGGCTTTTTGGATCTTTTTTGCCATTTGTTAGGCTATTTTTTAAGGTGTTATTTTCTTCAGTATTTTTTGGGTCTCCTTTAGCAAGCTGTTGACTTGTTCATTATTTTCTTACATCACTCTCATTTCTCTTTCTGTTTTCCTCTACTTCTCTTACTTGCTTCTCAAAATCCTTTTTGAGCTCTTCCATGACCTGGGACCAATTTATATTTTCTTGGAGGCTTTGGATGTAGGAGCTTTGACTTTGTTGCCTTCTTCTAGTTGTATGTTTCTATCTTCTTTGTCACCAAAGAAAGATTCTATGGTCTGACTTTTTTTGCACAGTTTGCTCATGTTTCTACCCAATCACTTAAGTTATAGAAGCTCTTTGTTAAGGTAGGTGTCTGTTTCCAGTGTGGAGAATGTACTGTCCCAAGCTTTGGGGGTTTTGTGCAGCTGTTTTCAGAGATACTTCTAGGGACCTGTAAATTTTAAGTTCTTCCAAGGTGGTATGATCAAGGGCAAGGTGTTTACTCCTTTCCTGGCCTGTGCTCTGGTCTATGAGTGATCACAAGCACTCTTTCTGCCTTGGAACTGTGAGGAGGATTCTCTCTTTACCACCACTATAAGCTCCACCATGCCAGCACTCCTCCTTGCCCCAGGACCACCACCCAGAACTGTGACCCAGATCCAAACATGGGCAAAGCAAGAGAATCCTGCCTCAGCAGTAGCAAAGAGATCCCTGCAATCCCCCTTTGATCAGCCACTTGACTCCCCCTCAGTCAGTGGACTGGAAGCTCCAGAAGCAGCCTCTGTGGTGGGACCATGATTGGGGACTGGGATTGGGACCAAGCTTCTCTGTTACTGCAGACACAGACTTTTCCTACTGACCTTCTAAGTTGTCTTTGGCGTTCATGGGTTGAGAAGTCTGGAAACTGCCACAGCTACCTGTGATTCAGTCCTATGAGGCCTGCTCCAGGTTTGCTGAGGCCAAATTTGCCTGTGTGCCCATGTCAAACTGTGCTCCTCTCCCATCCCGGCATAATAGACCTTTCTCATCAATTATCCAGGCTATCTTAGGCTGGAACTTTGTTTCACTCTGTCTTTTTGTGGGTTCTGCTGGTTTAGAATTCTTTTAGAGCCATTTTTTTTGCCAGTATTTGGAGGGGATTGAGGGAGAGCTCAAGCAAGTCACTGCTTTTATTCCACCATCTTGGTTCCACCCAGAACAAATCCTTTTATTAAGAGGATTTGTTCTGTTAAGTTTGGGTTCAGTCAAAGGCCACATTTGAGGACCCAGATGGCCACATGTGGCCTCGAGGCTGCAGGGACTCGAGACTCAACAGGATTCCTCAACCAGGTGGATGTAGACCCAATTATAAAAATTAATGCAGCATGAAATCAGTTATATTGTAGTATTGATGCAGTTGAAATCAATGTGGAAGCAACATTAATTCTGATGTTTTCACACTATGCATAGTTAAATGTTAACAAAACTGATAACACAAAAGAAATAGAATAAAACTTTAAATATATAGAATGTTCAAGCTATCAGAAGATCAGATAGAAATCTTAAATAATCCAATGTCAGAAAAGGAGATAGTTATAATTGTAAGGGAACTACCAAAATGGTGAGTGAGAACCCTAGACCTGATAGATTCACAGGAGAATTTTATCAAACTTTTAAAGAACGCACATATTACCCACCCACATATTATTCTCAAAAATTTAGAAAGAACCTTACCAGAATCCTTTTTTTGAGCAAATACAGTCCTAATACCTAAACTTGGGAAAAATAAACCCCAGAAAGAAAACTATAGCCAATATAATTTATGAATATTGACTAAGATTTTTAAACAAAATTCTACTAGAGTCTACATTGATTGATCCACAAAATCATTCATTATGATCAAGTGAGATTTATACTAGAAGTACAAGAATGGTTCAACATTAGGAAAACAACCAACATAATTAATCATATTAAACCCTCAAATATCCCAAATCTCATGATCATATCATTAGATCCTGAAAAAGCCTTTGACAAGATACAGCACTCTTTTTTTTTTTGCCAAAAACCCTATAAAGTTTAGTCATAGAGGGATCTTTTTTAATATCATAAAAGGATCTACCTAAAACCAAAAGCAAGCATCATATGCAATGAAAATACAGTAGAATCTTTCCTCGCAAACACAAAAATAAAGCAAGGATGCCCAAACTCCCCACTATTATTTTATATAGTACTGGAAATGTTATCAATAGCAATGAGAAAAAAAAACAAAGTCATAAATATAGGTGAAGAGGAGATAAAAACTATCCCTATTTGCTGATGACATGATAGTTTACTTGGAAAGCCCTAAGGCATCAGTAAAGATACTAATCAAGACAATTCACAGCTTCAGCAAAGTTGTAGGCTACAAAATAAATCCTTAAAAATCATAGTATTTTTATATAACAATAACAAAACACAAGAAGAAATAATAGAAAAGAAATCCTATTCTAAATAACTACTAAATGCATAAAACATCAGGTTTGGTATGCAATATATGCAAATAATTAATTAGCATACGTAAGACTAATAGCAGCTCCTCGACAGATAGTCAAAAGATATGTAGAAACAGTTCTCAAAAGAATTGTAAAATATTCACAACCACATGAAAGAATGCTCCAAATTACTAATATTAGGAGAAATGCACATCAAAACAATTCTGAGGTTTCATCTCACTCTGCAAATTGGCAAAAAAAGACAAAAAATAACTACAGTCAATGTTGGAAGGGTTGTGGGAAGCTCCACCATTTGGTGGAGCTGTGAAATAGTACAACCATTTTAGAAAGCAATTTGGAATTATGCAAATAAAGTTACCAAAATGTCCATACCTTTGAACCAGAGACTCCCTTCCTATGCTTATACCACAAGGAAGCCATCAATAAGAAAAAAGTCCCCTCATGTACCAAAATATTTATAGCAGCATATTTTGTGATAGCTAAGAGTGGGAAACAAAGTAGATGTCTATCAATTAGGAAATCACTCAACAAATATACATGAATGTAATGGAATACCATTACACTCTAATAAATTATGCTTAAGATGAATATATATCAGCTAAGTATTTCAGTGTGGATAGAGTAGTGAGCCTGGAGTCAGGAAGACCTGAGTTCAAATCCATCATCACACACTTACTAGCTGTGTGACCCTGGACAAATCATTTAAAACTCTGTTTGCCTTAATCCACTGGAGAAGGAAATGGCAAACTGCTCCTATATCTTTAGCAAGAAAACCCATGGACAGTATTGACATGCTATGGTACACGGAGTCACAAAGATTCAGAATGAAGGAACAACTGAATGACAACAACGATGACAAAATGTAAAGAAGCATAAAAAGATCTGTATGAACTGATGCAGAATAAAGTAAACAGAGCCAAAGAAAACAATATATACAATAACCATAACAACGAAAATGGAAAGAATAACACATCCAAAAATGAAAAATAAATGTATCTAAATTATAAAGATCAAGTGGGACCCAAATGAAGAGATATGAGAAAACACCTCCAATTTACTGTTTGTGGAGGTAAGGGCCACAGGTGTTACATACTGTATATATTTCTGGACTTTCTCAATGTATTGATCAGTTATGCTGAATTTTTTTCCTCTCTAAATAAAAAAATTTGTCATTTAGGATGGCTCTCAATGAGTGGGACAGAGAGGGATACATGAGATAGTATGGTGATGTAAGAAACAGAAAACATCAATGAAAAATTATTTTTAAAAAAGGCCTAAGATTTATATGAGGGTTTAACAAACCAAGAAGTGTGAGAAAAGGGAGCCTATTCCCACCCTTCTTTCATTGGAGAACAGACTCTCCCAGCACTAACTCCAACTGCACTTACTGCAAGGGCCAGGAGACTGGGACACAGCACACATTCCCCTTCTACTAAGAGGCCCTTCTGCTCCAGATGCATTCCTGAGCATACCAACTCAGAACAGTTCAGAAATATACTCAGAAATATAGAAATCCCCAAATGGAGAGGGAATACTGAACACATACTATGCCACATGTCATGAAAGATTAAGGAATATTCCCAGGAGAAGAAGATAAACAAGCTTCAATGGCCTTGGAATTTGATTTAACTTCTAAGGTATAATTGAGGTGAAGCTTGAAAAAAGGATATGTTTATCAAAGATTTTTTTAGTAATCCAACATGATAAAAGTGTAATTTAATGATGAAAAATAAAAGAATATATGCTAAAATCTTGTGAAACAGATGCCAAATTATGTGAAACAATTGCAACAAAAGACATGAAATGTTGTTTAATATGTTTTTAAAATGTAAAAAAGTTACAAATTTTATTCTATGTCAATACAGTTGATTATTTTACTTTATTTCAGTAAATCTTTGTCCCATTGTAGCTGCTTGATGCAACATGTTCTTCACAAGTTGTGGAAACTGTGATATAGAACAATGACATTCAGCTCTGAGATAGGGGCCACTAAACCATGCATAAGGATCCCTGCAGGCCACATATTGACTTCATATTAACTTGTAATATTATCAGTGTTTTATTGTATTTTAAATTTTATTTTGTTAAATATTTGCCAATTGTCTTTTAATCTGATTCAGGCTCCATTTTGGAGTGAATCTCATGTTTGAGACCTCTGATATTGAATATACTCTTTTTCTTGAGTTATGGTTAGATCAGATGATCACTGCAACTATGTAATTTTTTGTTCCTGTGAGACATAATATAAGGGTAGCTTACAGATCCAGAGGGCTATACCATCTTCTTCTTCCCTTTTTTTTTCTTTTGGTCTGAATCTATAGTTTCCTAGGTGTCAGATTCCTCATCAGTAAAATGAGAGTTGGGGTAGATGGCTATTTAGGTTTCTTTCAGCTGAAGATTTATGATGCCATAATCTTCTAAAACTGCCTCTAACAAGGCAGATTAGCAACACTGTTGAAATATAAAGTCGGAGAGAATTGTGTGGTGACACTCAGGGCCTGAGAGAAGAAGCAAACAAATTACCTGGGCCCTGAAGTTGGGGAGGGCATCCAGAATCCAGCTGTGTTGCATGTGTTTTTGTCTTTCTAGGTAGCATTGTTATTTGTAGATTGTTTTTTAGATCCATTATAAAATCAATTTATTTTAAGGAAAATAATAAATGATGTACAAAATTCTGTCGGTTATCATCTGATATAGACTCTAATCAACCACAGAACTATTAATTATAATTAAGAAAAAATATAATTGTATTTTAAAGTAAATCTTTTAAAATTCAATTTCATCATATTTTTAATTTATGGAATAAAACAAACATTTCCATAACATAGTACAATAAAGAAGATGATTGCACATGAAACTGCAAACCTACTATGCACAACTTGCTATTCCTTTCAAATATACAACAAAATTATCATGTAAACTTCTTTTTTTTCTTTTATTCTTCTCTTCCCCCTTCCTGTTCCTTTCCTCTAGATGACTACCATTAGACACAAATAGGTATTTATATGTAAAATTGTTCTATAAACTTCTATTTATCAGTTCTTTCTCTGGATGCAGATAGCATCTTTCTTTATATATCCTTTATAGTTAATTTGGGCATTTGTAATAGTCAAAATAACGTATTCACTCAAAGTTGTTCTTAAACAATATTGCTGTGACTATATATGGTGTTCTCATGGCTCTGCTCATTTCACTTTTCATTATTTTGTGCAAATTTTTCCATGTTTTTCTAAAATCATTGAGCTCATCATTTCTTATAGCACAGTAATATTCCATCACAGTCATATGCCATTCCCCAACTGGTGGGCATCTCTGCAATTTCCAGTTCTCTGCCACCACAAAGAGAGCTGCTATAAACATTTTAGGACATATAGCTTCTTTTCCTTTTTCCACAATCATCTTTGGAAACTGACCAAGTAGTGGTATTGCTGGGTCAACGGGTAGAAGTAATTTAATAACTCTTTGGGCATAATTCCAAATTGCTCTCTAAAATGGTTGGACCATTCTATCCAACATTTGTCACTTACACACTAGTAGGTGTAGATTTTAATGTAAATCTTAACAAACATACAGATTTATGTTATGTTAAATGTACACATAATTCTGAATAATAACTTGTGAATTTAATGTCATGAATTGAACATTTCTGAGAATTTGTACTTTACACAAATATTCACACCTATGCTTTGACACTCTACACTAATTGTGCACAATTGCAACTGTGGGAAAACTTTATTGCCCTTTTGCATTTGTTTATTTCAAGATCAAAAATCTTATCAACTCTGTGAGAGAAGTTGCTGAAAGAAAATATGTAAAGTTCTTAAATAAAGTGGTTTTTTAAGAAACTAGGATCTCACACAGCTAAAGTTTACTTTTACAAGTTTATATTTACAAGTTTATTTTATAAAGAGTGACTTTCATTTGATAGATTGTTTGGTTACTGCTTATGGAAATTATGAAAGTGCACCTGGAATAGTATGTATTGAAGTTACATCTATGAGCCAACTTAGTATTGACAAATCCCAGGTTTAAAATTTTTAATTTCTGTTCTAGGGATTAATATGGAATATCTTAAGACATGGCTTTTTGTCAGCCTCAAGGCTAGCAGTGGTCAGTGTTTTTCTGGACTGTATATGTGTAATCACAGAATGTGATTATTTTCTTAATTTCTAATGATTGATTTCTGCTCCAAGATTGATTTAAACTAGAAAGGATGAATATGATAATATTTTATGCATTTGTTATTAACTGTTATTGCAACAACATGAGAAAAAATAGCCATATTTAGCCCTAAGCTATGATTCATGATTTGAGGAAAAATTTTTTTAGAGTATAAGTTGATATTGCTCTGAGTTTTGATTTCAGGTATGATTGTCTGAACTTTCATTAAGTCAATAATCCACCACTTAAGGGAAATGTCATATGCTGCTCAAAGGAAGTGTGATCTAACAATTTCTACTGGTAGATATCTGTAACTAGGGAGGTTGAGAGGATGACCTCACAAATATAATGCTAGGATCCTGTTGACTCAATTTCCCCACTCTGCTTTTTCTTCTGAACAAGAAAATTTTCCTCCTGGTTAATTCTGAGCCTGGCTATGATACCCTGTGAATAATGTGGTACTTTACTGTATGATTGGCTGTGACTATTACCTGGAATTAAACAGAGCTAAGGAAGGTTTATCCTGTTAGGCTTATGTCATGTCAGTCTGTGCCCTTGAAGAGACAATCTTGATATTGTTATAGCCATGTCTCTCCTTCTGTTCATAGTAAATTTCTGTAACAAGGGGAGGCAAATTGTAAAAGTTTTTATATGTTGATAAATCCTGTTGTTGCAATACTTAACATATCTGAGTTACTATAGTAGGATGCAATATAAAAGATCTTATTGTTTTTAATTTTCCCATTCAGAATTTGTGGTCACTAATAGTTATATATTTTGTATATTCATGTATAAGATTAGGTTCTTAAAGTATTTCATTTTTTATGGATTATTTGAGGATAATATATATTCTCAGAGGGAGAATTGGGACAAAAATATGATGTGATAAAGATGTTAAAGTTTTAAGTTTCAAATTTTATGTAGAAGTTTAAAATTTTAATGGAGTAGTAAATTTCACTTCGAGAAAGCAACAAGATTAGATTGTTTCCTGAGAACTAGGATATAAATATGGTTGGTTAATGCCATAAAGTTTGAACTGGTTTTTCACTATGTGAACCAGACACTAGAAAATCAAATTTAAGAATAACGTCTCTCTAGAATTGTCCTGGAAATGAGATCCACTCCAGAATTTCCAAGAAAAAAATATTTCCAAGTATCAGACAGCTACATGGGATGGCCAAGGTGAAATAAGTTCATTAATTTAATCTGTAACCCTACTTAGCTTACAAAAAGAACATATTTAACTAAGTTTGTTTCCTTAGGGTATATATGAGATTGTGACTCTACTTAACTAAGTTTCTTCAATTCTTATGACATTGAAGGACATTGAGGGAAGCACAGGATTGTGAATCTGTTCTGTAAAAAAAAAAAACTTTTTGGATACTTGTGGCTATATATGTCCTTTCAATATCTGGGAAACCTCTCTCTATTGTGCAGTGTATTTATTTCTTAATGAAAGTCTAAGCCTGCTGATTTACAGCCCCTAATGCTTACTCAGTTTGATACTTCTAACTATAAGATGTTGGGAAAAGTTTGCCACTAATCTGACCCCTATCACTCCTTAAAGGAATTCTATCAAGATCTTGATGAGATGAGCAGCGAAGGGGATGCCTTCACTGACTCAGGTTATTTTAATGAACTTCCTTTGAAACTTTGACCTAGCATTTTGTTCTTGAAATTGTGCTTCAGCTAATATTGAAATGTTGGGGTTTTTAAAGCCCCAAAGGGAGAAAACTGTCAGAAAACTTTATTGCATTATTTGAACCTCGCCCTGCATGGCTGAGAGGCCACACCTATTGCTAGAAACCAGATCTGTTTAATGCTTAACTCAGACCCCAGGTTATGCTGACCCCTAAACCAGATCCAAAGATTGATGTAAGTTTTCTCCCATTATACATCTCAGTCAACCCACACGTCTTATCTGGAAGCTGACTCTGTTCTGGTCAATTTAGCTGTTGTTTCCTTGTTCCTTTGTTTGAACTCTATATAATGTAAAATTTACAGAGGCTCAAGGATAGTGGACCCCCTTTTTTCAGCTACCCCTATCTGCTGGATGACTTAATAAACTTTTTGGTAACATTTTAACTTTTTTCAGTTCAACTTTCCAAAATCATAACTTTTTATGAATAAAGTTGAAAATTGATAATTTGGAAAAAATTTCATTAAGATAAAATAAAAATGTTATCATTTTTATTCATTCTTTTATTACAATAGGATAAATTGTCTACATATGCTTTACCAAAAAATAAAATCTATTTTTTAAAAATATATTTCCAACTGCATTATCTTTGTTTTTTCAAATAAACAGGATCTCAAGTTGAAATTATAAAATTTTTTTAAAATAAACATTCTGGTAAAAAAAAAACAAAAAGCAGCTGCATTTTTCAATTTCTTGCAATTTACAAAAAAATTATAACTTGTAAAGTTGTATTTTATGTACTTACTCCAATGAGAATTATAATTATAATAATATCACATTCATGATTTTTACTTAAGATTTTTATCTTTTATAAATTTTTATTTTAATAATAATAACAATCTGTTTTCTTTTCCTATTCTGTTTCTCATTTGTATCCTAGGCAGGACATTTTTTCCCCGTCAATACATATCTTATATGAAGATTCTGGACAGTCTTCTCCTCTCTCCTTCCCTCCTTTTCCATTCTGTCCTCTCTGCTTCCCTACTCTCTTCTCCTCATCACTTTCCTTTCCCTCTTCTCTCCCATTTTTGCTGCATTTGCTGAAGACACAAACTTTTTTTTTCCCACTTGGGCTGAACCCACTTTCAATGGGCCTGAGATCCCTGAGAGGTTAAGTGACTTGACTAGGGTTTCACAGCCAAAATAAGTCAGAAGCTGTACTTAAATCTAGGTCTTTCTCACCTTGAGGCTCTCTATTCACTATGCAAATGGCCTCTCACACAGATCATAGAATACTAGCTCTAGACCCAGAGGAAGGAAAGGAAGTTCTAATATTTAAGAAGATATGTTAATCTTTCTTTTCTGGTGTCTAAAGCCATTAATAGCCATGAATGCACAGCATTATGAGCAGTTGCTGGTCTAATGGATTCAGACAGGGCTAGGGAAGGGAGGGTGCTGGAGTAATGAGGATGTCTGAATTCCTTTTTTATTGAAATGACAGCACATACATAGTGCTGATGAAGTCCAAATCAAAGCAGTAAACCATCAGTACAACAGTCACATCATCTTTCTTGAAGAAGCCATGAATTTTGCCAGCTTCCATGCCAAAATTTACCCTGAGGTGCACATCTTTTATTATATGGGAAAACTACATGGTATTGTTTAAACCTAGTCCTGTGAGGCTGAGAAACCAAACATACTGCTTAGAGAGCGGATATGTTTAATGTTTAACTTAGGACCTAGGTTATATTGACCAGAAACCCAGTCAGATTCAGAGATTGATGCAAAGAATGTGAGGAGTTTTCTCCCATCTTACACCTTAAGCAATGTACAAATCTTATCTGATAACTGCCTCCGTATTGGCCAATCAGCTTGTGTTTTCTTATTCCTTTGTTTGAATCCTATATAATGTGTAAGCCATCCGTTTTCTTTTTGGATCTCTCCCTCTGCTGGATGATTTGATAAATTTCTTTCTAAATGTTTTCAGTTCTGGATTTCATTCTTAGTTAACAAGCCCATGGTTGGAGTTCCTGCACACCACATGTAAGATTCTTTGGTACAACTGGTAGAGGATGGGATTAGCTAAGAATTTGGAATCTTCTCTCAACTGTGCTCCAGACTTCTCCACTTTTACCTCAGTAGTCTTCTCACCATCAAAGATGCCTCTGCTTCATCTTCTTATTGGTGATTTCCACCCAGGAACCTCCCGTTGAGGAAGCGTTCAAGTCATTCACGCTCATTCCTCTCTGAGTTCTGCTCCATTAGAATATAAGCTCCTCAAGAGCAGGGAATATCTTTCTTTTTTACTCATATTTCTAGTCTCAGTGCATAGTGCCTGCTATTAAGTACTTAGTATTCTCTGTCTCTGTCTCTCTGTCTGTCTCATCTATCTATCCATTTATCTGTCTATTAGAAACAAAGATTTCTGTGGCTTTTCACATATTTTCAATAGGCTCTGTGGACTTCCATGGGACACATTTAGATGAGCACATTCATTATCACTTTAATAATTTAACATTTCCAAAAAAATAGAAGGTCAGGCCACTTATACAGATGATACTGCTGTTTTAGTCATAGGTGGACTCTGAGTCCAGTTTTTAGATATGTTCCAGGGAAGTGTCTGCCATGATAGTAAGCAGTTGCTGGCTTTGAATCGAAGTAAGTCCTACTTTTGCAAATTTTTCGTGGTTACAATTCCCCATAGACTTCTAAGCAATGAACTGTCTCCTCCTGTTGCATCGCTTTTCTCTGAACACTATTTCTAAAAATCATAAATGAAAACTGCCCAGTTCTATTAAAATCAGGAGACAAAATAAATATAGGAAGAACCCATCCTTTACCTCATGAAAGAAACCAAAAAAAAAAAGTCTTTGGAATGTCACAGACAAAATCTAGAGCTCCTACGTCAAAGAAAAACATGCAGGAAGGACCCAGAAAGGAGCCATTTAAGCACTGAGGCATCATTCAGTATCACAAAAACCTTGGTAGTTTCTACACTGAACAAGAAGACAAATCTACAGATTTAACACCAAAATAACTTGCTGTAAAGCTGAGCATAAGGGAAAATAACAATTACAATTGAATCCACAGGACGTGAAAGGAAGAAGCCCAACAAGGTAACATGAATTATGAGTTAACAGCCAGAATGTGAAGTAATAACGCCCTCATGGGCACCCTGCACTCTGCACTCTGACAAGATGCACAGAACAACCTGTAAAGACTTACATGAACTGATGCTGAGTGAAGTGAGTAGAACCAGGAAAACATTGTAACAGCCACATTATGTCATGATCAACTATCAAAGGTTTAGCTCCTCTCAGCAATACAATGATCCAAGACAACTCCAAAAGACTTATGATGGAAAATGCCATCCACATCCAGTGAAAGAACGGACAGAGTCTGAATGCAGATCAAAGCATACTATTTTCACTTTCTTTGTCTTTTTTCATGTTTTTTCCTTTTGTTTTGTTTCTTTTTTCACAACATGCCTAATGTGGAAATATGTTTAACATGATTGCACATGTGTAACCTATATCAGATTGTTTGTTGTCTTGGGGAGTGGAGGGAAAGAGAAAGAAAAATTTGAAATTCAAAATCTTATAAAAAATGAATGTTGAAAATTCTCTTTACATGTAATTGAAAAAAGATACTATTGGGGCAGCTAGGTGGAACAGTGGATAGCGCACTGGCCCTGGATTCAGGAGGACCTGAGTTCAAATCCGACCTCAGACACATAACACTTACTAGCTGTGTGACCCTGGGCAAGTCACTTAACCCCATTGCCTAGCAAAAAAACAAACAAACAAACAAAAAAAGATACTATTTACAAAAAAAAAAGGAAAGACTCTCCTGGACAGTTGAAAAATTTGTTGTTTATTATATTCTTGCTAATTACATGCTAAAGTCAGTTATTTCTATGTGATGAAAGAATACAAATGTCAGCAACCTCTGATATTTGATATCCTCAGGAAAAGTGGTTATTAAATTTAACTTCTCTATGTTTTGTGTTTATTTTGTGTGTTTGTTTGTTTGTTTTCCTGGAGGCAATCAATGGATTCTTTTGACTGGTCTATATTCAGAAATTTGGAGCAGGTTTCTTGTGTTATTTCTTGAATTGTTGTATTCATGTTTTTTTACATGTTATATGCTTCTGGGAGGCCTGTGATTCTGAAGTTGCCTCTATTCATCCAGTCTTCAAGATTAAAGGCTTTTGCTTATATAGAAATCACGTGTTATTTTTTTCTTGAACAATGGTTTTTAAATTCACTTTTAAAATTCAACCCAGTTGTACATTATAATTACAATTTCAATATGATATAAATATAATAGTACATTAATGTTATAAATATAGAAGTAGAATGTAAGCCCCCTTGAGGGCAGAGACCGGTTTTTATCTCTGTATTCCCACCACTGGCAGACTGCCTGGCACATACTATGCACTTAAAATTTGTTAAAATTAAAAGGAACTTTGTTCTCCACTTACTCAACTCCCATTCATTAATGCTATCCTCAAAACTTAAAATATGCGTACATATAATTCATTTTCCTGCCCCAAATCTATTCATTTGAATGGACAATGAGCTCAAATTCCTCAGGGATAGAAAAAAAATTTAGGGGTGAGTGGATGAATCCTGTGACATTTTCATTCACCAACCACAGCTAGGCTCATGAGAAGGTAATCTACTTAGAGGTAATCAGAGGCACATTATAATTTTTGGCCCATTAGTCATTTTTGTGCCGTTCTTTTCCATAGTTTTATATATCTTGCTTTAAAGTGATGGGAAACAGAACAATGGTTCTATTTCTAAATTCTTCTGTTACTAGGGCATAGTGATGAACACTTCTAGAGATAATGTGCCTAGTCCTCCTCCCACAGTGCTTTGCACCTGAATGTCCACCTATTCCCCCTTGGAAGTTCCCCTCGTGACTCATTCCCAGGATCAAATATAAAATCCTCTGTCTGGCTTTTAAAGCCCTTTGTAACCTGGCCTTTTCCTGCTTTTCTGGTCATCTTCCACCTTTTTCCCCTCCATGTACCCTTTGATCCAGTGATACTGGCCTCCTTTCTGTTCCCTGAACATAACACTCTATCTCTGAACTCTAGGGCATTTTCACTGGTTGCCCTGTGCATAGAATGCTTTGCCTACTTGTCTCTGTTTCTTTGACTTCCCAGATTTCCTTTACATCTCAACTAAAATGCTGTCTTTTGAAAGAAATCTCTTTCTCTTAATGCTAGTTCCTTCTGTTGCAGAGACTGATAGCACACTCACCCCAATCCTTCTTCCATTACCCTGCTGCAATAAGCAATAGATAGTGGTTCTGCCCAGGTGTGTGAGTAGGAGGGGAAGGAACCTTATTTGCCTTTGCTTGGGACTGTTCCTATGTAAGGGAACACCATGACTGTAGAGACTCTATGAGGAGCTCTGACTTTGTTTTCCTCCAACCTTGTCAAAAGTGATAGAAGATGAATCAGCCTAACCAAACAACTAAAGAACAGACGGAACTTAATAGCATATGTAGTTCCACCAAGCCTGAAGAAAAGGATTTAGAAATCCAGTTGAAGCTAGTCCTGGATCCACAAAAGCTATCTGGGGTAGAGACTGATGCAAGTGAAAATTAATTTTCTCAACTGAGGTACTATTCTTAACCTAGGGGGTAAACACTCAATAAAAAAAAAAATCAGAAAGTAGATTCCCAAGAGAGCATGGAACCACAGGAGATTCCAGAATGGTTCCAAAGAGAAATCAGAATCTTGAGAGAAAAAGGGAAGGGAAGAAACAGCAGAACAGAAAAAACTTTAACCAACAGTGGCAAGTTTAAAAAAAAAAAAGAATGACAAGAACAACAGATTAGAAATACAAATATGTTCTGCTGTGTAAACCATAAATTCTGCTATTTCTTGCAAGGTTTTTATGAAATCTGCCTGCTCATCATTTCTTACAGCACAATAGTGTTCCATTACATTCATATACCACAACTTGTTCATTCATTCTCCAATTGATGTGCATTCCTTCCATTTCCAATTATTTGCCACCACCAAAAAAAAAAGTAGCTATAAATATTTTTGTACATGTAGGTCCTTTTCACTTTTATATGAGCTCTTGGGATACAGACCTAGTAGTGGTATTGCTGGAACAAAGGGTACACACAGTTTGATTGCCCTTTGGGCATAGTTCCAAATTGCTCCCCAGAATGGTTGGATCAGTTTGCAACTCCACCAACAGTGCATTATTGTCCCAATTTTCTCACATCCTCTCCAACATGTATAATTTTCCTTTTTTGTCATATTAGCCAATCTGATAGGTGTAAGGTAGTACTTCAGAGTTGTTTTAATTTGAGAGAGTCTTTCAAATATAAAAGAAAGGAAATTTGAATAACATAAGCCAATTTTGCACCAGTAGAAACCACAGGAAGGAATGAATAATATATTCCAAAAAATAAAGAGCTCTAGATACACCCCAAAATAACATGTTGTACAAATCTAAACCTAATCATCAATGAAAAATAAATAAAAGAGAAGCATTTGAAGCAATCCTGCAGAAAGGAAAACTAAAAAAAATTAGAAATGATCAGCTTATTCAATTTGTAAATATTCCAAACAGAAACTTGAGAAAGGTAAATAAATACAACTACCAAGGAAAGAATGGGGTTTTTTTGTTAATGAGGATTATTTTTGGTTTCCATTCTTCCATAAAGATAGTTCTTTGTCTTTTCAGTTATTTTTGCTTACTCTACTTTAAGAAAACCCTGTTCCCACAGAGTGTCTTTCCTCACCTTAAAGTCCCATTTCCTTCACTTTTGCCACCCATTTCTGTAGTTTGAGAGTTTTAAAACCAATTCCTTTTTCTATCTTCCTTTTATTTAGTTATCTAACTTTTCCCTTCCCCCTCATTTAAGTAGTTAAATGAAATCCTGTTCTCCTCCCCTTTAATTTTTGTTGTTTCTTTTTTCTTTTTTTTCTATTCCATTTTCTAAAAATGATTTTTTTCCCTCACACTTTTCAGTATCTTTCCTTTCTGTCTATTCTAAATTTTTGTTCTTTGATTCATGGTTCTTATCTGTAGTCATTCATTTTTTAGTATTGTCTGTGTTCTTCATGGATTAAAGCTTCATTACAGGAAGAAAATAGCCCTATTTGGGGCAGATTGTAATACAGGGAATAGAATAGAAGATTCTCCCCCTGACTTACTTTGGCATAAGAGAAATGAAGGGAAAGCTGAGGCAACACATGGCTGACAACAGTGGAGCAGAAAAGGAGCAGGCAGCTTTCAGAGACTTGGTTTGCAGAGCTGCATTTACTCGTCTGCACCAGGACACTTGCAAACATCAAGACTGGTTTAGCAAAAATGTGGAGAAATTCAGAAGTTGCTAAACAAAAAACAAGAACTCCACAAGGTTTACCAACCAGATAGTTCATTCATCTCTAAGCAGGCAGCATTTAACTCCATGAAAAGTAAGGTGCAAAAATGTGCATACCCTTTGACCTAGCAATAGCACTTCTAGAGCTGTATCCCAAAGAAATCATGAAAATGGGAAAAGGGCCTACATGTACAAAAATATTTATAGCAGCTCTTTTTGTGGTGGCAAAGAATTGGAAATTGAGAGGATACCCATCAACTGAGGAATGGCTGAACAAGTTGTGGTATATGAATGTAATAGAATACTATTGTGCTGTAAGAAACGATGAACAGGCAGACTTCAGAAAAACCTGGAAAGACATATGTGAACTGACACTAAGTGAAATCAGCAGAATCAGGAGAATATTGTACACAGTAACAGCCACATTGTGTGATAACTATCTTTGATAGACTTAGCCCTTCTCAGCAATGCAAGGATCTAAGACATCTCCAAAAGTCTCATGATAGAAAATGCTATCCACATCCAAAGAAAGAACTATAGAGTTTGAATGCAGATCACAGCGTACTATTTGCCATTTTTTCCTTCTGTTTTGTTTTGTTTCCTCTTTCTTGTGCTTCCTCCTATTGGTTCTAATTCTTCCTTACAACATGACTAATGTGAAAATATATTTAATAGGAATGTATATGTAAAGCCTATATCAGATTGAGCACCATCTTGGAGAGGGAGGGGGGAAAAGAGGGGAAGAAAAATTTAAAACTCAAGAGCTTATGGAAGTGATTGTTGATAAATCAAAATCAATTAATAAAAATTTTTTTTAATGTTTTTACAAATAACGGGGAAAACAAAATACTAAATAAATACCAAAAAAAAGTAAAGTACAAGGAAAACTTAAAGGATACAGGATTCTTGGCTCAGTAAGAAGGAAAATGAAATTTATTTTATGCTGATAGTAATAATGTGAAGCACTTTTATGATTCCCTGAAGGCTATTTATGGGCCAAAGACCTATGGTCCATCTCAACTACTCAGTGCTGATGGAGCTACATTTATTAATGATAAGAACATGATTCTGAAGAGATAGACTCTTCCATAGTGTTCTCAACAGACCATCATCAACCAATGCTGAAGCCATCGACTGTATACCTCAGGTGGAAGTCAGTCCCTAATTAATTGAACTTCCAACTGAAGAAGAGGTATTGAATGCCATTGGGCTCTTCTCATGTGGCAAAGCACCTGGTGCTGATTCTTTTTATAAGGCAGGCACTGCCACCCCCATCCTAGCGCCTCAGTGTAGAACAGACCAGATAAACAGCCAGGGCCTACATCCCCTGGCACACAAAACCTGAAACAGTGTCCCTTCCACCCTGAGAGCAGATATCAAACATAAAAGAAAGGGAAAAGGCAAAAAAAAGATGAGGAAAACAACAACAACAACAACAACAAAGAATCTGACCACATAAAGTTATTATGGTAACAGGGAAGACCAAAACACAAACTCCAGAAGAGGACAACAATGTTAAAACACCTGGGGCAAAACCCCAAAGAAAAATGGGAAGTGGTCTCAAACCCATGAAAAACTCACGGAAGGGCTCAAAAAGGAGCTTTAAAAGCATATAAGATAGGTAAAGGGAAAATTGGGAAAAGAAATGAGAGTGATGCAATAGGATTATGAAAAATGAGCCAACAGCTTGGAAAAGTAGAATTGGCCAAGTAGAAAAGGAAGTAGAAAAGCTAAGGGAGGAAAACAACTGCTTAAAAGTTAGAACTGGGCAAATGGAAGGTAATGACTATATGAGACAGTAAGAATCAATCAAACAAATTCAAAAGAATAAAAAAAAAGAATAAAATGTAAAATGCCTCATTGGAAAACCAATTGTCCTGGAAAATGCATCCAGGAGAGACAATGTCAGAATCTTATCTGAAAGCCGTAGTCAAAAGGAAGACCTGGACAGCATCTTTCAAGAAATTATCAAGGAAAATGGCCTTGATGTCCTGGAACCAGAAAGTAAAATAGTCATTGAAAAAATCCACTGATCACCTCCTGAAAGAGATCCCAAAATGAAAACTCCAGGAGTTATCAGGTCAAGGAGAAAATACTACAAGCAGCCAGCAAGAAACAATTTAAATATCATGGAATGACAGGATCACACAGGACTTAACAGCTACTACATTAAAGGATCAGAGGGCTTGGAACATGATATTCCAAAAGGCAAAGGAGCTAACTACAACCAAGAATCATCTGCCTGGTGAAATTAAGCATAATACTTCAAGGTAAAAAAAAAAAAGTCATTCAATGAAATAGAAGGATTTCAAATTTTCATAAGGAGAAGACCAGAACTGAACAAAAAAATTTGATCTCCAATATCAAGACCAAAGAGAAGCCTAAAAAAGTAAAAAGTGAAAATAAAATAAAAGGGATTCAATGGAGCTGAACTGCTTACATCCCTACATAAGAAGATGATGCTTGTAATTCTTGAAAATTGTATCACTAATAGTACAGCTAGAAGGAATATACATTGACAGAGGATACAAGTAAAAGGTGAATTTGAGGGAATGACATAAAAAAGTAACTAAGGGATGAGAAAGAGGAGTATACTGGATGCAGAAGGGAAGGAGAGGTAAAATGGGGTAAACTATTTCACATGCAGAGGCACAAAAATCTATTATGGTAGAGTGGGCAATGGGAACTAAGTCAAATTTATAAGGATACAAGCCATTCCACAATTGATAAATGGTCAAAGGAAATGAACAGGCAGTTTTCAGATGAAGAAATCAAAGCTATCTATAGACATATGAAGAAGAGCTCCAAATCACATTTCATTAAAGAAATGAAAATTAAAACAACTCGAAGGTGCTACCTCACATCTATCTGGTTGGCTAATATGACAAAAAAGGAAAATGATAAATGTTGGAGAGGATATGGGAAAATTGGTTCACCAATGCACTGTTGGTGTTGTGACCTGATCCAATCATTCTAGAGAGCAATTTGGAACTATGCCCAGAGGGCAAACAAACTGTGCATACCTTTCAATCCAGCAATACCATTAGTAGGTCTATATCCCACAGAGATCATAAAAAAGGGAACAGGACCTACATATGCAAAAATATTTATAGCAGTCATTGTCATAGTGACAAAATATTAGAAATTGAGCAGAATGCCCAGAAATTGGAGAATGGCTGAACAAGTTGTGGTATATGAATTTAACAGGATACTATTGTACAACAAGAAATGAAGAACAGGCAGATTTCAGAAAAACCTGGAAAGACTTATACAAACTGATGCAAAGTGAAATGGGCAGAACCAGGAAAACATACATAGGATCAGCAACATTTTATGATGATCAGGTATGAATGACTCAGCTCTTCTCAGCAACACAATGACCCCAGCCAAGTACAAGGGACTCATGAAGGAAAATGTTGTTCATATACAGATAAAGAATTGATAGACTGAATGCAGATCAAAAATACTTTTTTTCACTTACTTTATTCTTTTTTGTGTTTTTTTTTCTTTTGATCTGTGTCTTCTTTCACAACTGTGACTAATATGGAAATGTGTTTTACATGATAGCATATGTATAAGCTTCAGGTGTAGGATACCTGGAGCCTCAAGGCCACATGTGACCCTCTAGGTCCTCAGGTATGACCCTTTGACTGAATCCAAACATCACAAAACAAATACCCTTAATAAAAGGATTTGTTCTGTAAGACTTGGATTCAGTCAAAAGGCCACACCCAATGATCTAGAAACCCACATGTGGCCTTGAGGCTGCAGCTCCCATCACTGACCTATATCAAATTGCCCACCACTTTAGGAAGAGGGAAGGAGAAGGAAGGAGGAAGAAAAATTTGGAACTCAAAATCTTGTAAAAATGAATGCTAAAAATGGTCTTGACATGTAGCAGATGGTTTTGAAAATTGCTCCTTTATATTAGCTTGAGTTTTAAAAGTACTATTTCTCTTTTGTTTCTACATTGATACTCTAGATCTTTGTTGCATTAAATATCCCTTTCTTATTTTGATTATTACAGCATTAAAACTATAAAATGACATTATTAGTATTGTCGCTTTTATTCCATTGGTACTACCCAGCCAAGAACACTGAACATTTGCCCAGCTATTTAAGTTTTTTATTTCTTTAAGAAGCATTTTGCAATTAAATACATTGACTCTCAAGTATTTTATTCATCTTAAAATTATTTTAAATGTGATTTCCCTTTCCCTTATTACATCTTGGATTTTGTCTTCAAACTACCACCACTATCATCTTCATAGCCAACATGTAGGAAGCAGTTTGTGATTTGCACAACACTTTACAAATATTTCATTTGATTCTCACATAACCCTGAGAGATAGATATTATTATCATCATTTTATAGGTGAGAAACTTAGGAAGACAGAGGTTAAATGATTTGCCCAAGGTCACATGGTTTATAAATACCCACAACCAGGTTTGAACTCAGGTTTTCCTGACTCCTGATCCAAGGCTTTAGCCATGGTACCACCTAGCTTCTAACATGGTTGTGTTGTGTGTGTTTATTTTGCAGCCTGAAACTTTGCTGAAGGTAGTACTTGTCACAGTTTCTTAGTTTATTCTCTAGAGGATTTTCTAAGTATACCACTACATTATCAGCAAATAGGGATGGTTTAACTCCTCTGCCTATTTTTACGCCGTTTTTTCCCCTTGTATTGTTGTTATTACTAGCATTTCCAGAACTTTAATAAATAATAGTGGAGAGAATAGGAATCTTTTCTTTGCTTATTTTTTTTTTATTTACTGGGAAAGTTTCTAGTGGATATCTATCGGATGTGATGCTTGCTTTTTTATTTGTGTGAACACTTTTGTAGTTTTAGGTTTATTTGTTGACTTTCCAATTTTTTTAAAATGCACGTTCAGTTCTTAGTATTCTTTCCCATTTTGTTAAAATATAAATTTAGGGCTACATAAAGAATATTTTTCTTTACTCGTTCTGAATAATTTGCTTTTATTCCCTCTATAGATATCAATGTAACAAAACTGGCAATTTGAAGAAAGTACTTCAGAAATGAAAGAGTGTTACATGTTTTGCTTCTCTGGAGTAGTATGTCATTCCTTCCCACTCAAATAACATTACATTGTTTGAGAACAATACAAAGCCAAAAGAAATAAAATCGCTGTGTTCCAAACAGTTATCTGACTTCAGTGGAACTTGATATTCAGGTCAATAATTTATTCCTTAGAGAAACTACTAAATTTGTCTTGCTGGGGTTCTAGTAATTTTTATGTGAACAATGAGCACACAAAAGACTGGATTTCCTTATCTTCTATGTAAAGACTATAATCGTTTCAATGGAATGAAATCACAAAGAAATTGCTCTAAACCAGAGGTTCCCAAACTTATTTGGCCTACCGCTCCCTTTTAAAAAAATTATTCAGCATACCCCTGAAAATCCACTTT
Source organism: Phascolarctos cinereus (assembly GCF_003287225.1). Taxonomy (NCBI): domain Eukaryota; kingdom Metazoa; phylum Chordata; class Mammalia; order Diprotodontia; family Phascolarctidae; genus Phascolarctos; species Phascolarctos cinereus. Next base: position 284,619,870 of record NW_027555847.1, on the reverse strand, counting down.
CTTTAACCCTTTAACGTTTTCTTTATTGAAATTTGCATCATTTCAAAAGAATATAATATATACATATATTTTAAATGACATCTTAAATTTAACAATTTATTGTAGATTTATGGGGGTTTTCCTGCATTGAAATTTTGATGACACATTATTGTACCATGTAACCATATAATATTGTATTGTAAACAAGTTATTACACGCACATATTCCTGCCAATGCATGCTGGACTTCCCAACAACACATGCCATGCTTGCCTGCCAACACATGTTTGTTAAGACCTGTCAGCAGACTTGACCACTAATTGGTTATAACTCGCATTTGGTATGTTCATTTGGAAAATGATGTAATCAGTATGACTTTAACTCTGTTACACTACAGATGAAACACGTACAGTTTTTCAAAATTTTCTTATTTTCTCTTCTTTCCTTATGCTTCCATGCATCCTTATTTTTATTCAACACTCCCCAATTGCACCCAAGGCTACTATCACCCCTTCCCTGGATTATTCCAGTACCCTTCAAGGGCAGTGCTTTGGGAACCTCTGCAACTATGAGGAATGTAGCAAAAGTCTCTTTACCAAGGAATATCCCAAATTATTGACCAGATTCTTTGATCCCCATAGGATATATAGTGATCTTCCTAGACGCTTTTCATGATTCCTGCTAAAGGAAGAAATATGATGTGGAGTGAGTATCTATACAGACAGTTTGATGAAGATCCTGAAGAAAATGAATGGGAATTAAGTATCTTGCTTTTCTCTAGGAGTATGTCTTTACTTTACACAGGCAAAATGTATCCCACCAATGGAAAATCATCCTGACACAAAGGGAGTAAAGCTGGTGTGTTCCAGGCCATTTATTTGACTTCATGTATCTACCCCATTTCTGTGGTCCTCTGAGTTACTTCTGTATTTTATGTTATAGAATAAATTATTTTCTTGCAGGCAATTTTCTTAACAAAAGTAAAGATTTCATTTGCATGAATTGAGAGAAAAAGATTGTGTCATTTGACTACAATAATCACTTAACTGGAAGACTTGATTAGGAGTTTTACAATATATTTAATTCAATTAATGGAAGAGATTCCTGATTAGTCACAAACATTCCTGTGTAATATTTTTTTCTCATTCCAAATCATTTGACTTTATTGGTTCTATAGATATTAATTTGACAAAGCTGGTAATTTCAAGAAGGTGCTCTTGAAACTAAGAGTGTTATATATCTTTCTTCTTTGGAGCAGTATGCCATTCCTTTGTATTGAAGTAAATTGTCCCATTGATTGAGAACAATATAAAGTCAAAAGAAATAAAACCATTGTGTTTAAAGACAGTTGATTTCAGCATGGAACTGGAAGTCTAGGTCAATAATTTATTCTTTAGACAAATAACTAATTCTGTTTTGCTGAGGTTCTGAGAATTCTCATATAAGCAACCAGCATACTGAAAATAAGATTTGCTGGTATTTTATGGAAAGACTGCAGTCATTCCAATAGGGTGGAATCACAAAGAAATTGCTCTAAACTGTGAGGAATATAGCAAAAGAGTCTTTGTCATAAAATATTCCAAGGCAATAACCGCATTCTTTGATTCCCATAGACTACATAAAGATCTCAAAGGCTTTCCTCCTAAAAGCAGCAATGCAATAAGAAATGGGTGGTTGGACAGACTGATGGATGAAAATCTTAAAGAAAATAAATGGGATTTAAGTGTCTTTCTTTCCTTTAGGAATATCTTTCCTTACAAGAACATAATGTTTCTGAACAACTGGAAACAGATATGTAGTTGAATTTGTTATATTGCAGGCCATTTATCTGATTTTAGGTATCTCTTATATTTCCAACACTATATTAAAGTCTACCTTTGTGTCTATGTGCTGAAAAAAGTTATTCCCCTACAAACAATTACCTCCAAAAAAAAAATGTAATATTTCATTTGCAAAGACTGAGAATGAAAGCTGGCTTTGATTGACTGCAATGACCACCTAACTGGAAGATTCTCGTAGGATTTAAAAAGATATTTAATTCAAATAATGGAAGAGATTTCTGTTTAGGAATAATCATTCCTACAGAATTTTTTTTCTCATTCCAAATGGTTTGACTTTATCACTTCAGTAGATATTCATGTAACAAAACTGGCAATTTGCAGAGTGTAATCCAGAAAGCAAATATAATACATATCTTGCTTTTCTCTAGTAATCTGCCAATCCTTTGTATTGGAGCAACTTCTCCCAGTGATTGAAAACAATACAAAATTAAACAAAATAAAACCATTTTATTCCAAGCCAGTTACTTGACTTCATCATGTAACTGGATATCCAGTTCAATAATTTGTTCCGTGGAGAAAGCACTGAGTTTGTTCTGCTGATTTTTTCACAGTGCTCATAAAAGCAACATGCACACTGAAGATATTTCCTTTTTCCCCCTTATGGCAAGGCAACTATTTTTTTTTAAATAGAGTAGAATCATGAGAAAATTGTTCTAAATCATGGGTGGAGCCAAGTTGGTAGAGTGAAGCCAGCACTTTGGGGCAATTTTCCCGACTCATCCCCTATACAACAAAATTTTAAAATATGCCAAACTGAATTCTTAGTGGGAAAATCAATAAGAAGTCACAATGAGTCATTTTTACTGCCCAGGGCAGCTTAGAGAGACATAAAAAGAGATCCCTTGACACTAGGGTGGTAACTGGCTAGAAGCACATTGCAGAAGAGAACAGCTGTGGGTTGCAATGGCATTGTCATAGGAGCAGGCTGAGCATTTGATCAGAAAGAGATGCCAGAGGATCCCTCTACTAGCACTGGGAGCAGGATCAGATGCCATTTGACAGCTCTGTCACCAATGAGTGACCCAGTTTTAGGTCATGGTTTCCATGGTGGAGAGGCATAGTCATTATCACAAGGAAGCAGGAGCCCTACCTGAGTAGGGAACAGAGTGACCCCAGATCACACCATTTTGGAAGCACTGAAAACTTACAGGTCCCCACTGAACTATGAAAACAGCAGAGGGACATAAAAGACAGAAGGTCAAACCAGTCATAACTGCTAGAGGTGATGAGAGCTCAACTCTAATATAAAGTCCAAAGTCAAGAAATGGGCTGGAAAAATGAGCAAACAACAACAAAAAAAGGACCTAATTATAAAAAGCTACTTTGGTGACAGAGAAGCTTAAGACATCAATTCAGAAGAAGACAATGATTTAAGAACATCTACAAGCAAAGCCTCAAATTTAAAAATGCAGATTAAACAAAAGCCCAACTAGAATTTCTAGAAGAGTTTTTTAAAAAAGAGGGAAATATTTTAAAAATCAAGTAAGGGCAATAGGAGAAAAATTTGGAAAAGAAATGAAAGTTATGCAAGGCAATTATGAAAAAAGAATTAACAGTTATGTAAGAGAGGCAATGATATAGGAGTTTGCTTGAAGCCAGCCAAAATAACTGAAGAAAATAACTCTACATAAAATAGAGATTCAGGAGGGGGACATATCTTTTTCTGGATCTCTCCTCTGCCAAATGACTTAATTTTTTTTTTCTAAAAGTACTTTTAGGTTTGGGGCTTGTTCTCAACTGACAATTTTCAGAAGTAGACTCCCTGATAGTTGACCCAAGAAACCTAAAAGTTCTCTAAGAACACAGAAGCTGAGTAAGTGTCTGTGATCTCTGGATTGAGCATAGGTAGGACCAACTAACAGAATCAAATCATCATGGTGACAACCTGATGAGTTCCATGGAGTTCAGGTTGAAGAGCATCTGAGTTTAGGTTCAAGGACCCAGATTAGAAATGAGGATTCAGGGTAACCAGAAAGTTAAGGGTGGTAGATGCACTGTTTTAATAGAAGGTGATTTCACTGACTAGAGAATAAATAGAATAGAAAACTAGTTTGAAAGCTTTACTACTAATGTTCAAAAGCAGAAAAAAAGAAAAAATTTTTTTGCAGTTTTAAGCTTTATCTAGCACTTAAGAATCAAAAAGAAGTTTGTCTAAATGAGGAAACAGTGGCATGTTAGATTAGAATATAATTGGGAAATAAAAATGAGATGGACTGAAGAAAGTAGCAAATGTGAATAAAGTATTAAATCACAGTATGAAAAGAAAAATGTAGTTTTGAAGTTTGTAGAAATTTAATTAAAGTATACTGGAAGGAAAAAATGTAAGATATAAGCAAGTAGAGATAAAAGGAGATTGGGTGGAACATTAAAGAAAAGTAGAGTCCATTTCCACTGATAGTGTGAATGGAAGGTAATGTGAAGTAAGGATTTGCAGTCTTGGAAAGGTTTGAGGAGGTTTTTGATCTCACTGAGATAAGAAGTATATAAGAAAGTCTGGAGAAATGCTTATTAGCAATTTCACATAGACAGTGCTTACCAAAAGGAAACTATAGAAATAAATTTGCCCCTTGGAATTATTTGAGTACAGCATACTAAAATTCTGTCTTTGAAGGACTATTAGAATAGTGTGTTCCAATTTTTAGAGCTTCATGCACCCCAAAAGAGAGGATGGAAATATGAAACTGCCACCATAAATCTTTGAAAATGAATTAGCTGAAATTAGTGGGCTCTATATTTTGAGGTGCTAGTAGCTAATGGCCTTCGGGAAAATTTAGATTTTTGAATGTTATCATTTGTGCCTGTAAACCCAGGTTTGATTTGATTGCATTTGTTCTGAAAATAAAATATAATATGGTCTCATTTAAAGTGAGATGTATTCTCCTATTGGGATAATTGTAGCGGCATGGATGGTCATTTCTACTCACTCACAACAGATCCCAGAATTGTGTAGGCTGTACCTCCTTGCTAAACCTTCTTACACTTAGACAGAATCTGAGCATGGGTATGTGGGATGAGCAGAGGGGGGTGAATGAGAGAAAAAGTAGAGAATTCAAGACTGGAAAAGTTGGAGAATAGTTAACAAAAGTTAACAAAAGTTTGTTGGAGAGACAGAGCCAAGATGGTATAGAGAGAGCATTCTAGCTGAACTCTCCCAACATTCCCCTGCAAACAACTTTAAAATGATATGTCAGATCAAATCCTGGAGAAGTATAACCAACAGAAGGTTGGGGGTGAAACATTTTTCCAGCCCGCAACAATTTAGGAGGTCAGAAAGAGAGGTCTGTGGCACTGGGCTTAGGACCGGCTGAAAGCACAGAATGGCAGTGACACCAGCTGTCAGGCTTGGAGGTAGCAGCAATAACAATAGTATCAGGACCTCTCACCAGACAGAAATGGTAAGGAGATCAGACACCTGTTCAGAATGAGATTATAGGGGCCGCCTGTGTTGAGGGCCAGAACTGAAGAAGTCTAACTATGGGCTTATTTGTTCAGAATCTTTTGGCTCACCAATTTCTACTGCCTGGATACTCTGACTTGAACCGTGATGGCAAGCAGGTGTGTATAATTAAAGTAACACCTTAGGGCTGGGATTAGAGTAAGTTGATGGCAAACAGGTGTGTATAATTAAAGTAACAACTGAGGGCTAGGATTAGCCAGGAGGGCCTCGGGGTGATTGTTAGCTTTCACTATTTAAACTGGACCCTCAGAATAATAAACGGCTCAGTCTTTCACTGATCTCGCCTGGCCCAGATCTCCTCATTTCACTTCTCCATTTGATGCAATACTTAGTCTCCGCGACAGGTGGCGCCCCTAACGGGGACCCAAAAAGGTACGAGGGAAGTGGCTCTCTTGGAAACTCCGGAGAAAAAACCCTTGGCAGCTCTGCACTGTGGAAACAAGGTCCCTGGCGGTTCTATACTGCGGAATCAAGGTAAAGAGAGCAATAGTCACAACACCCTATCTTTTAGCAGTTTTAGGGCTAAAAGGACACCAGGCTATAGTGGGGATATAGGGAAAACAAAAGAAAAAAGGTTCAGTAATAGGTGCAAAAGAAAAGAAAAGGGCTTGAACATAAGAATATTATCGCTTTGGAAGGCCACGCACACTTACTGTCGGTTTTGGGAGATCTAAAGTATGGGTCAAACACAAAGCAGAAGCAAAGACAGAGAATATTATCTACAACTTTGCAAAGAAATAGTGAAAGAAAGAGGTTTATTCATTACAAGTAGTCAGTTACAGGAATTTTTGGAATGTGTAGAAACCTGCTGCCCATGGTTCCTTCAAGAAGGAAAAATAGACTTAGAAACATGGGAAACGGTGGGCAGACGAATGAGTGAATACTATAGAGAAGTAGGTCCAGGTGTGTTCTCCATAGCTACATTCTCAATTTGGACCGTGCAAAAAATGTGTCTCACTCCTCCAGAGAAGGTGCTTAAGGCAGATGTGGGGGTGGGAACTGAGGAAGAAGAAGAGATGAATAGAATATTTGAGGAAAAGCCCCTCACCTTCATACAGATAAAGCTCATACAGAGAAGATAGTGAGGAGATAAATAAAGCTTAAAAAAAAAGCCATAAAATACATTGTAAAGGGATATTAGAAGAAGCAATCATAAAAGAGAGGAAAGAGGACAGGAAGTACCCATGGAATTAAAATTAGCTGTGCCAAAAACCATGCTATTTCCAGTATATGAGGAGGAAGATGTAAATAACCCAGGTACAAACATTAGAGTTCATAGACAGTTTGAATTTAAATCGTTAAAGGAATTAAAATAGGCTTCAGTTACTTATGGATGCAATACAGCATTAGCCCCATATGACTGGTATTCTATAGTAAAGATATGTCTTGATCCTGGAGATTATTTCATTTGGAAGTCAGAATATTTGGAACAATGTCAAGAACAAGTAAAATACAACATCAGAACAGGGGTTAACAGGGAGATACACAGAATTACACGAACAACTGCAATTTCCCCTATAAATTCCCTCAGAATAACAATAATAATAGCCAATTCGTGTTAAGGGTTTCCAATTCTTTCTCTCTGTGTCATTAAGTGTGCACTATGTCGCTATGTATTGTATTTGTCCTGTCACTTTGTGTGTTGATGTGTGTCTCTGTATGTAACTTTATAGGATTTTAAATGCAGCCAGAGACTTTTGGGGGCTGCAGCTAGGGAAGCAACAAATTATAAAACTCCTTTCCTTGTGGGTCTAGGCCTGGCCAGCCTGCACTTAACAGTGAAAAGTTTTATACAGGTAAAAACATCTTAAACAGATTCTGAGGTTTTGAGATTAATCTTTAAGAAATTGGGAAATTGTTCATTTTGGGACTGTTAAGGGCCTCCCATATGGGTGGACCAGTGGCCCCTTAATCTAGAAAAAATCAGGGCTTTTCAACAGATAGCAGAGGAGCAATTAGCTGTAGGACACATAGAACCATCCACGAGTCCATAGAACTCCCCAATATTTGCCATCAAAAAGAGGTCAGGAAAGTAGAGGATATTGAAGATTTCAAAAAGAAAAACATGTTAAGAAACCTTTGGAACTTAGAAAAGTATTGACCAGTTATAGATACGTGGTTTAAGCAGCCAGAAGGTGCATCTTTGTAAATAATTGATTAAAGTAGATCAACTAAAAACAGCTGGAAAAAGAGAATTGTTATTGGATGCCACATACAGGGACTCTTAAATACTCAACAACTGAACTTAGATGTCAGCAAAATAATATAGTATTAGAAGATGCAATAAAGTCCAGAACAGGGATTAACACTTGACAGGAACAGAGATCAAAAACTTTTAACAACAAAACGAGAGGTACAGGCAGCTTAGGTTTTTGCTTAAAAACATGATTTTCAAAAGGCAATTCACTTGTACATAGGGTATTTTTCTTTCTTTTTAATGAGGAGAGGGAAAGCAGTAGAAAAAGACTTTAATAACAACAGATTTTGAAAGGTTTCTTTTGTAAGTTTTACAAGGACTCACTCATAGCTAAAATAAAATTTTCCTATTCCTAGTCTTTACATGCTTCACATCATCACTGTCCCAAGTAGAAGGGAAAAGCAGTTTTCAAAACTTTATTACTAACAAATAGTGGAGGTATAAGCACAAAAAAATTAGGATCTGGTTATGGTTCTTATACTGCGTACCTTGTCCAAGAAAGGAAGATCACATGTAATTGCCAATCTCAGCTAATTAAGTTGCTTTACATCAGAGTAACCTGAGTGGCACAACTTAAGATTGAGCAGTGTTGGGAAAGCTGTATAGGAAACCTCATGCTTTCTCCTGCTCCTGAATCTGTTTGAGTTTGACCTTTCAGAAGTACCTACGTTTTTTTTTTTCAAAAGGAAAAAAGCCTTATTTTATAGGAGAGTTTATTATGAAATCCCTAAATGTTTTTTCAGAGCATATACAGAGCTACAAGAACAATTACAATTGATTTAACCAAGAGGAAAAGAACGAGTGTTTCAGATGCTGTCTTTAATTCTGCAAACAGCCAAGGCCCCACACCCATTTATTCACCATCATTTTTAGAGAGGAGGAAAGCTCAAGCAGCTGAAATGAATGATGATAAAGTAGATAATGAAATGGTACTTAAACTACCACCAATTCTTAACAAGAAAGTAACACCATTGACTCAGACTCCACCGAGTTCAAGAAGAAAGGCAACAATAAAGAATTATCTTGAATATGGCATCTGCTTAGGGAACTTGGGTTTTGTTGTTAGAATTTATTCGTGTATATGATGGCAGTTCTGAGTAGCTTTTCTTAACCATTTGTTAATTGTTAATTTAGAATGGGTGTTCTTATCAGCACAACCAAAGTACACTCTCCAAACAAATATGTAATACAAGTGTCCAAATGCCTCTTGGAAAGGAGAAAAAACACAGAATAGAGCACCATTGTGTAAGTAAAACAAAGGCTTGAAATATCTAGAGACTATTCCACTGAAGTCCATAATAGTCAAAAACCTAGCATACTGTGTGTGGTCAGGCACATTTAATCTGTTATCAGTTATATCAATTAGCAGCACTTTATACATTTTACCATTACAACACTGCATTAACATTCTGCATGTATTTTGTATAACCAGTAACTGGATGAAAAGGCCTGTGGTACTTCCAAAGTGTAGGAAGAGATTTTGTCAGCATGCATTCCAGATCACTAAATATAAGGAGCACCAGCAGCCCAGCTTGCTTAATTTATACATGAAATGCAATCTTAAAATCAGTCATTCTGCTATAGAACACTACAGATAATGCATCTGTTTTCACTAATTCTAACCAGTCTAGTGGCATTGACTGTCCTTTGAATAAAGGGAAAAAAAATAATGGAATGTTTTTCATGCTTTTCAAAATAAAACATCACTGGGATCCCATATAACCCTACAAGTAATTGTGGAACAAAAAAATAGATCCCTGAAAATGCTTCTTCAAAAGCAAAAAGGGGGAGAAGGCACCGGAAGGCCACGAAGACAGTTAGCACAAGCGGTATATGCTCTAAATTTTCTTACACCTGATAAAAGAAGGCTATACCTCAGCTGGGAAAACACTTTAAGGTTTATGGGAAAGGTAATAACGAGGAACAAGAGACTCAAAAAAAGAGTCATGTGGAAGGACCCAAAAACCAATCATTGGTTTGGGCCAGATAGGTTGCTAACCTGGGGGCAAGGGTATGCTTCTGTCTTTCCAGATGGCACAGAAAGACCAATATGGGTTCCTGAACAGAACATCTGGATCTGTACTCAAAGTGACCCAGAAACTTCAAACACTCAAGACTGCAGAACAAGCACAGAGACAAAAGAACAAGAAGGGAAAAGTCCAAGAAGACGGAGGAGGACAACAAAGACATTACAAATGATGAGCATGCTGCAGTTGACCACCCTGAAGTTTGATAAAAGCATTGACTCTCATTTTCTCCTGTAGCCTTGAGGCATTGTTTTTCTTTCAAATGCCTAAACAATGTGCTCTTTCATTTTACAAGGAAGGGAAGAATCAACTCCAGGACACATTGCTAAAGTGACTAACATTGTACAAGAAGAATTATGTTTGCATTACTTATCACCTTGCAGGTGGATTATACCATGACAAAGGAAAAGCCAGTATGCTTCCAATATGTTTTAGGATAGAGGTGATTTTTGATCTGGGATAATGTATCCCTTGTATCACTTATTGTCTCATCAATGTCATTTGTTAATAGCTTCATTATGCTATATGGGATATTGCATCCTGGGTATCACTTATTGTATATACCAAAGCGTTGGCTTGGAAGGTATCATTGGCATAATGTTGAATTTATTGGAGATCTTTGATTCTGATTTGTCTTTTGCTAACAGTCATTTCCCAGGGACTCAACCCCAGAACCTAGCCCGAGAAATTCTGGAAAATTGGGCATAACCAATATATTTGAAAAGGTACCTGCTTTACTGTTTATCTCAACGTTGCTTGTTCAATGGGTAAATCATGGTTCAAGTCTTTGGGTACAGATGTTCATTACCTTAAGTCAATTAAAAAAAAAGAAATGGGGAATTGTTGAGGGCCAGAACTGAAGAAGTCTAAATATGGGCTTATTTGTTCAGAATCTTTTGGCTCACCAATTTCTCCTGCCTGGATACTCTGACCAAACCTCGAACCCTGATAGTAAGCAGGTGTGTATAATTAAAGTAACAACTGAGGGCTAGGATTAGCCAGGAGTGCCTCAGGGGTGATTGTTGGCTTTCACTATTTAAACCAGACCCTCAGAATAATAAACGGCTCACCCTTTCACTGATCTCACCTGACCCACGACTCATCATTTCACACTTCTCCATTTGATGCAATACTTAGTTGAGGCCTACACTCCTGTGTGGGCACAGCATAGGGTGCCATTTGGTAATTCCACTGCCCATTACTTAGTTTCAGGTTGCAGTTCCAGGGCAAATAGAAGTTCTTGAGGTAGCAAAAAACCAGGGACCCTGTTGTGAAGTTACAGTTTGAAGGTGGAGAGTAGTGCTAGAGCTTTTGGTCACAAGTGAGCAGGGACCCTTCCTAAGTAAAGCCCAGAAAGAAGACTAGGAGAGCAGTGAGCAAACTTTGGTCCCACAACCTTAGAAATGTCAAAAACTCACAGATCTCCAGAACTAGCTGTAAAAAAAGCTTAAAGCTTGAGAAACTGACCTGACCCAATCCACTCTGAAGTGAGCAAAGCCAAACTCTAATATAAAATCCAAAATAAAAAAATGGTTGGGAAAAATGAGTAAACAAAAAAAGAGGCTGACCATAGAAAATCTACTATGATGATGGGGGATCTTAAGGCATGAACTCAGAAGAAGAAAAAGACATGAAAACATCTATGAACAAAGCTTAAAAGGAAAGATGCAGACTGGACACAAGCCCAACAAAAAATTCCTAGAAGAGCTAAAGAAAGAGAAATAAAAATTGTAAAATATTTTTTTTAAATCAAATAAGAGCAGCAAATGAAAAATTGGGAAAAGAAATGGGAGAAATGCAAGAAAATTATGAAAAGAAAATTACCAGTTTTTTTTTTTAAAAGCACAGAGAAAATAACTCCTTAAAAAAAAACAGAAGAAAATGTGAAGTATCTCATCAGGAAAACAACTTGTCTGGAAAAGAGATTAAGAAGAAATAATTTAAGAATTATTGGATGACCTGAAAGCCAGATAAAAAAGAGCCTAGACATCATCTTTCAAGAAATTATAAAAACTGCCCTGATGTCTTAGAACCAGAGAGCAAAATGGGAATTGAAAGAAACCATTGATAGCCTCCTAAAAGAAAGCTCAAAATGAACACTCTCAGGAATATTGTAGCCAAATTCCAGAGTTAACAGGTCAAAGGGAAAATATTGCAAGTAGCCATGAAGAAACAATTCAAATATGTGAAGCTACAGTCAGGATCACACAAGAGATAGAGAAATTTCGTTCAAAATAATGGCAGACAGTATATAATACTTGGGAGTTTACTTTCTAAGACACACAATAAGAACTACATGAAAACAATTATAAAATACTCTTCACATAAATACAGATCTAAGTAACTGAGGAAATCTTAGTTACTCATGATTGGCCAAGCTTGAATGATGATGATGATGATGATTATAATAATAATAATACTAATGATAATAATTCTGCCGAAATTAACTTATATATTCAGTGTCATACCAATCTACCTAATTTGCACTTCTGTAATCAATAATGATTTAGAGCATTCATATGACTATATATAGCTTTGATTTCTTCATTGAAAAATTGCCTATTTGTATCCTTTAGCCATTTATCAACTGGGGAATATTCTTTTTCTTTTTTTTCTTTTTTTTTTTTTTTTAGCCAAAGACAAGGTTTATCAGAATATCCATCATACTGGGCAGACTCTTAAGGAGTCTGAACTTTAGTGAGCTATTGACTAGATTATAAGAATCTGAGCACCTAATGGAGACAAGATGGACCTTATATACAGAAAGACTGTGGGAGGAATCTAAGAGTGGCCAAGTAGTTTGGGGTGACTGGAGGAGGGGTCTAAGGAGGATCTGGATGGGAGTGGCCAGTAAGCTGAGGTGAACAGAACTCCTGGGACCTGGACCACATAGCTGAAGAAGAATGGAGTCTAGCCAGGATTAAGAATGGGAAATGGCCAGAGGCCATAGGGAGATAAAACAATGGAGGACTAGGATTGGGAGATTGGGTGTAGCCACAATGAAAGACCAGTTGATGGGATTATGGCCTGAGACAAATGTCAGAGATTTGGCCAAGTGGTAAAGTCTAGGGTTTTTCCATTTCTGGGGTCCAGATCCCAACCCCATCATTCCCCCCTCAAACAAATGAGACCCAAATTCTTTTGGGGTAAGGGATGAAGGTCTTGGCTTCTGAGACTGCTTCCTGCTGTCAAGGGGCATAGAGCTGTCCCTGCCTCAAGGGGCTCCCAAAGTAGAGGTTGACTGGAACCAAGCACAGGCTGCATCCAGGGAATGATGGGAGGACATTGGCTAGTACTCACTGTTTGCTACCACTGTAGGTGAATGGCTTGTACTCTGAGTTCGGGGGCTAGCTTCTTTACCTTGAACAGGATGTGCTGAACCTGGATGATGTTTCCAGGCAAAGGTTGCCCTAGGGCTCAAAGCCATTGACAGAGAGACCCACTCTGTAGCTACAGCTTCTCTCCCCAGGTAGGGGAGGGCAAAATCAAAGATGAGGGGGAAAGGGTGAAATGTTCTTCTCCTATGAGAGGGGTTAATGATACCCTCTTGACTCAAGGGAAGGGAGTGACTAGGGTTATAAGGAGGAGTTTCAAAACTCCTTAATGATCAATCACAAAACCTCCAGAATCTGCCAAGATATTTTTTAGCTGTTCTAACTTTTTCCTGTAACCTTCATGAAGGGGAGGATTCAGGGGTGTAGAGGGAAGGGAGTAAGTGAGCCTCAGGGAACCAAAAAGCAATTGTAGTTTTCCCCAATTCCTTAGCACAGAGAAAATTGACAGAATTGGGCATTCACTTCTGGATAGGGCATCTGTCCTTGTCCTCTATGCTGCAGAAGGTGTGCCCAGGCCCATGGCCTCAAACTGACCCAGCGGACTGAGAGCCTGAGAGCTTCAGGCCGAGTGCGAGACAGCCTCATGACTGTCTGCCTGAAAAGCACCTCCAAGCCTTGGTGCTTGGAAAGTGACCGCAAATGCAGAGCAAGAAAGGGGTAGAGGGAGGCTTACATACCTTCCAGTCTTGGCTGAAGAAGAACTTGGGGTTAGGCAGTTTCCCCATATGAGCAACCAAAATGTTGAGGTTTAGGGGTGCTGGGACCTCAAAATCACAACACGCAGGTCTTGTCTGAAAGAATTTGACCCAAGCCAAAGACAAGGTTTATTAGAATGTCTGTCATATTGGGCAGACTCTTAAGGAGTTTGAACGTTAGTGAGCTATTGGCTACATTATAAGAATCTGGGCATTTGGCTAGATTTTAAGAATCTGAGCTGGAATATTCTTATAGATATGAAAAAGGTTTTTATGTATTTAAGATATGAGACCTTTATCTGAGAGATTGTCTATAAAATTTTTCCCCCAGTTTTTCTGGTTTCCTTTTAATTTTGGCTACATTGGTTTTATTTGTACAGAAACTTTTCAATTTAATATAATTAAAATTATCTATTTTATACCTCCCAATGCTCTCCATCTCTTATTTATTTATAAATTATTCTCCTATCCATAAGTATGATAGGTAATTTGTTCCATGTTCCTCTAACTTTCTTGTCATATCTCCCTTTATAATTAGGTCCTGTATCTATTTTGACCTTATCTCAGTAAATGGTATAAGACATGGGTCTATGCCCAATTTCTGTCAGACAAATTTCCAGTTTTCCCAACATTTTTTTTTACCAAAAAATGGATTCATATATCCAAAACTTGAATCTTTTAATTTGTCATACATAAGGTTACTATAATCATTTACTGTTGTGTATTTTATGTATTCTGCTCCACTGATCTACCTTTCTATTTCTTAGCCAGTACCAGAGAGTTTTGATAATATAGTTTAAGATCTGGTACTGCTAAGTCTCCTTCCTTTACATGTTTTTCATTCAGTTCTTTGAAATTCTTGACCTTTCATTCTTCCAAATGAATTTTTTATTATTTTTCCTAACTCAGTAAAATAATTTTTTGGTAATTTAATTGAGAGGGCATTGAATAAATAATTTAATAAGGTAAAATTGTTTTCATTATATTGCCTTTGACTACCCATGAACAATTAATATTTCTCCAATTATTTAAATCTGACTTTATTTGTATAGTGTTTTATAATTATGTCCATGTAGTTCCTGGGTCTGTTTTGGCAGGCATACTCCCAGATATTTTATAATGTCTACAGTTATTTTAAATGCAGTGTCTCTTACTATCTCTTTTTGCATGGTTTTTTTTTGTGATATATTAAAATGCTGATTATTTATGGGGGGTTATTTTATATCCTACTGCTTTGCTAAAATTAATTGTGTCAACTAACTTTTCAGTTGAATCTTTAAGATTTTTCAGATATATCCTCATATTGTCTTCAAAAGGAGATAGTTTATTACCTCATTTTCTGTTCTGATCCCTTTGATTTCTTTTTCTTCTCTCATTGCTAGCATTTCTAAAACAGTATTGTATAATATTGTTGATACATAGTGTAGTTTTCCTTTTATCTCTTTCAATTAAATCTGTTTTAGCTTTAACTTTATCTGAAATTATGATTGCTACTCTGGCTTTTTTTTTTTACATCAGCTGAAGCATAATAAATTGTATTCCAGCCCTTTATTTTAACTCTGTGTGTCTCTCATTTTATTTTTGTTTTACCCATAATAGTCATGTTGTGAAAGAAAACATAGACTAAAACAATTTAAAAAAAATAAAGAAATTAAAAAAGTATACTTCAATTTGTATTTTTTCTCTGGGGATGGATGATATTTTTCATCATAAGTCTTTCAGAGTTGTCTTGGATCATTGTATTGCTGGGAATAGCTAAGTCATTCATGGCTGATCATTTTACAACACTGCTATTACTTTGTGCACAGTACATTTCACCTGGCATCAGCCCATGCAAGTCTTTCCACGTTTTTCTGAGAGCATCCTGCTCATCATTACTTATAGTTCCATCGTAATCACATACAACTTATTCAGCCATTCCCCAATTGATGGACATCTCATCAATTTCTAATTTTTTGCCCCTAGAAAAGAGCTGCTGTAAATATTTTTGTACATAGAGGCCCTTTTCCTTTTTGGTTTTCTTTTTTTTTGTTTTTTTTTTTAATCTCTTTTGGGACACAAACCTAGTAGTAGTATTGCTAGGTCAAAGGGTATGCATGTTTTATAGCCCTTTAGACATAGTTCCAAATTGCTCTCCAGAATGGTTAAATCAACTCACAACTCCACTGAGAGTGCATTAATGTCTCATTTTTCCCACATCCCCTCCCATATTTGTCATTTACCTTTTCTGTCCTGTTAGCCAATATAATAGGTATGAGATAGTACTCAGAATTGTTTTAATTTGCATTTCTCCAATCAATAGTGAATTAGTATATTTTTTCATGTGGCTATAGACAGCTTTGATTACCTCATCTAAAAACTGATTATATCTTTTGATCGTTTATCAGTTGGGGGATGCTTCTTATTTTTATAAATTTGACTCAGTTCTCTATATATTTGAAAAATGAGGCCTTTATCAGAGAAACTTGCTTCAAAATTTTTTCATTGTTTTATTACTAACTGTATTTCCCTCCATCCTATTTGCCCCCACAGTTCATTCTATTCTCTCTGTCTCCTTTCACCCTGTCCCTTCTAAAAAGTCTTTGCTTCTGACAACCCCCTCCCCCAATCTACCCTCCCTTCTATGACCCCCCTCCTTCTCTTATCCTCTTCCCCTCCTGCTTTCCTGTAGGGTAAGATAGATTTCTATACCCAATTGCATCTGTATGTTATTATCTCTTTGAGCCAATTCTGATGAGAGTAAAGTTCACTCACTTCCCCATACCTCCCCCTTTCCCCCCCCCCGACAACAAAAGCTTTTTCTTGCCTCTTTTATGTGAGATAATTTACCCCATTCTGCTTTCCCTTTCTCTTTCTCCCAATACATTCCTTTCTCATCCCTTAATTTTATTTTTTAGATTTCATCCCTACATATTCAACTCACATCTGTGCCCCTTATCTATATATACTCCTTCTAACTGCCCTAATAATGAGAAAGGTCTTATGAGTTACAAATATCATCTTCCCATGTAGGAATGTAAGCAGTTTAAACTTATTAAGTTCCTTGTGATTTCCCTTTCCTGTTTACCTTTTTATGCTTCCCTTGAGTCTCAGATTTAAAAGTCAAATTTTCTATTCAGCTCTGGTCTTTTCATCAAGGATGCTTGAAAGTCCTCTAACTTATTGAATATTCATATTTTCCCCTGAAGTATTATATTCAGTTTTTCTGGATAGGTGATTCTTGGTTATTATTCTAGCTCTTTTGCCCTCCAGAATATCCTCCAATCCTTTAATGTAGAAGGTGCTAAATCTTCTGTTATCCTGACTGTGGCTCCATGATATTGAATTGTTCCTTTCCAGCTGCTTGCAATATTTTCTCCTTGATTTGGGAACTCTGGAATTTGGCTATAACATTCCTGGTGATTTTCATTTTGGGATCTCTTTCAGGAGGTGATCAGTGGATTATTTCTGTTTCTATTTTACCCTCCAGCTCTAGAATATCAGAGCAGTTTTCTTTGATAATTTCTTGAAACATCATGTCTTTTTTTGATCATGGCTTTCAGGTAGTCCAATAATTTTTAAATTATCTATTCTGGATCTATTTTCCATGTCAGTTGTTTTTTTTTTTTTTAAAAACACATCAGTTGTTTTTCCAATGAGATATTTCACGTTGTCTTCTATTTTTTCATTTTGTTGGTTTTGTTTTATTGTTTCTTGATTTCTCACAAAGTCACTAGCTTCCATTTGCACCATTCTAATTTTTAAGGAATTATTTTCTTCAGTGAGCTTTTGGACCTCCTTTTCCATTTGGCTAATTCTACTTTTTAAGGCATTCTTCTCCTCATTGGCTTTTTGGACCTCTTTTACCATTTGGCCTAGTCTGTTTTTTAAGGTGTTGTTTTCTTCAGTATATTTTTGTGTCTCCTTTACCAAGTTGTTAATTCGTTTTTCATTATTTTCTTGTATCACTCTCATTTCTCTTCCCATTTCCCTCCACCTCTTTTACTTGATTTTCAAAATCCTTTTAAAGTTCTTCCATGGCCTGAGACAAATTCATATTTTTCTTGGAGGCTTTGGATGTAGGAGCTTTGACTTTATTGTCTTCTGAATGTGTGTTTTGATTTTCCTTATCACTATAGTAACTTTCTATAGTCAGAATTTTTTTCCATTGTGTGCTCATTTTCCCAGCCTTTTACTTGACTTTTAACTCTTTGTTAAAATAGGGTTCTGCTTCCAGAGTGGAGGGTAAAAACAGTGCAGCTGTTTTCAGAGATACTTCTAGGTACCTGTAAGTTTTCAGTTCTTCCAAAGTGGTATGATCTGAGGAGAGGTGTTTACTACTCTCCTGGCCTGTGCTCTGGTCTGTGAGCAACCACAAACACTCTTTTCTACCCCAGATCTGTGAGGAGGGTCTCTCCTCCTCTGTGGCCACAAGCTCTGCTATGCTAGTGCTCGTCCTCAGTTTGGGACTGCCACCCTGGGACCCAGATCTGAGTATGAGCAAAGCAACAGAGTCCTGCCTGAGTGCTAGCAAAAAGACCCCTGTAATCTCCTTCTGACCAGTTGTTCAACCTTTTTACTATCTGTGGGCTGAGAGCTCCAGAAGCTGCCGATTCATTCACTACTGATTCATTGGCTCCCAAGACCTGCTCCTAGTTTGCTGGGGCCAAGGCTGTGCTGGTGCAGCCTACCCTGGACTGTGTTCCACTTTCACCCGGGTGTGACAGACCTTTCCTGCTAAATGACGTTGTCTTTGGCATCTGCAGGCTGAAAGGTCTGGAAATCCCCCCCTTCCACTAGTCACTATTGTACCTGTCATGTAAACTCAGAAAATGAGACAGCTGCTAAGATTTCTAAAGAAATAGATTTCAAACATGATTCCAGAGTATGATAAACTGATTGCTGACAAGAAGTGTAATACATCCCATATATGTAAACAGTAAGAAAAGTGAAAAACGTATTAAAACTCGTACCACTTAGCAAAGTAATTTTTTTCAACCATTAATATGATTTCAAAATAAATAAAAATCTTAAGTAATAAATGCAATTAATTTATGTTAATGGAATTTACATTTTTTTAAAATATGGTTTATTTCCAAAACATTTTAATCATTAATTATACCTTTACTTGGAAAGTGAGCTACTAAAAACCTATCTGCAGCCTGAAGAACTTTAGCCTACTTTAATTTTGACCCCTACCTACTGCCAAGTCATTTTAGAGTCATTTTTGAAAGGTATTTGGAGGAGTTTAGGGGAGAGCTCAGGTCAGTCCCTGCCTTTAATCCACCATCTTGGCTCTGCCTCTGTATCTCTCATTTTAAATTGTGTTTCTTATAAACAACATATTGTAGGAATTCTGTTGTTTCTGTTTTATGGCTGAGTTCATCCTATTCACATTCAAAGTTATAGTTACTAGTTGCATATTTCCCTCCATCATATTTTTCCTCACTATTTATCCTTTTTGCTCTATTTGTTCTCCACATGCACTTAATTTACTTCTTTTTTAAGTAGTATTTTATTTTTTCCAATTACACTTAAAGATAGTTTTCAATATTTACTTTCATAAGATTTTGAGTTTCATGTTGTTCTCCCTCCTTCCTTTCTCTTCCCCCTCCACAAGATGGCAACCAATCTGATATAGGTTATACATATACAATCATATTAAATATATTTCCACATTAATTATGCTGTGAAAGAAAGAACAAAAGGGGAAAACCACAAAAAGAAAAAATAAAAACAAAAACAAAATGAAGATAGTATGCTTTGATCTGCATTCAAACTCCATAGTTCTTTCTCTGGATGTGGATAGCATTTTCCATCATGAGTCTTTTGGAACTATCTTAGATCATTGTATTTTGAAAAAAGCTAAGTCTATCATAGTTAATCATCACACAATGTTGCTGTTACTGTGTACAATGTTCTCCTGGTTCTGCTCACTTCACTCAGCATCAGTTCATGTAAATCTTTCCAGGTTTTTCTGAAATCTGCCTGCTCATCATTTCTTATAGCACTATAGTTCCATTCATATACCATAACTTGTTCAGCTGTTCCCTAATTGATAGGCATTTCCACTATTTCCATTTCTTTGCCATCACAAAAAGAGCTGCCACAAATATTCTTATACATGTAGGTCCTTTTCATTTTTTTAATGATCTCTTTGGGACACAGCCTAGTAGTGATATTGCTGGATCAAAGGGAATGTACAGTTTGATTGCCTTTTAGGCATAATTCCAAATTGCTCTCCAGAATGGTTGGATCAGTTTACAACTCCACCAACAATGCATCAGTGTCCCAATTTTCCCACATCTTCTCCAACATTCATCATTTTCCTTTTCTGTAATATTAGCCAATCTGATAGGTATCTAATTTACTTCTAACCCCTACCTTGCCCTTCTATTCCTTAATTCTCTAATAGTGCAATCCTATCCTCTCCCCCCACCTTCCTACTTCTTAATGCACACACCTTTCTAAAAGTCCCTCCCTCATCCCATCCCCTTGCCCTACTTTTTCTTTATAAATTTGAATTTTTGTACCCTTCTAGATGTTTATGTTGTTCCCTCTTCAACCTAATTCCAGTGTAAGATTCCAGCACCACCAGCCCACCACCCACCTACTTCTACTGTAACAGTTCTTTCATTCATGCTTCATTTGTACAATTACTCCATTTTCCCTCTCTCTACCCAATTTTTAAGAATTAACCCATCATACTCAACTCAGTCATGCCAAAAAGAGATGGGTCTTTTATCTATGTATGATATTTCAAACTACCCAAGTAATGATAATAATCTTAACAGTACAGATAACATTTTCCTGTATAAGAAGCAATGAGAGACACACAGAGTTAACCCCTCTCACAGGAGAAGAAAATTTCACCCTTTTCCCCCCATCTTTGATTTTGCCCTCCCCCACCTGGGGAGAGGGGCAGCAGCTACCGTATGGGCCCCCCTGGCAATGGCCTTGGGCCCTAAGGCAACCTTTGCCTGGAAGCATCACCCTATTGAGTCCCTTATAATTGGTCTTTAATGTTTTACCTTACATTTTTCCTTGATCTTTTATATCAAATTTTCCGCTGAGTCCTGGTCTTTTTGTCACAAATATCTGAAAGTCTTTCAATTCACTAAATGTCAATTTTGTTTTTCATTCCAGATTATATTCAGCTTTGCCTGTGAAGTTATGCTTGGTTGCAAGCCCTGTTTTTTTGCTCTTTGAGATATAATGTTCCAAGCCCTTCAGTCTTTTAATATAGTAGCTGCTAGAGCTTGTGTTATACTGACTGTAGCTCCACAGTATTTAAATTATTTTTTCTTCTTGTTGCTGGTAGTATTTTCTCTTTAATCTGGGAACTTCAAAATTTGACTATAATATTTCTGTAAGTTTTCATCTTGGGATCTCTTTCAGGTGATGATTGATGGATTTTTTTTACTATTTCTAGTTTATTGTTATTTAGTGACTTATGGTCAGGTTCTAATCTTGGAGGTGTGGGGGATGATGCTTCAGGCTTCAGGTTTTATATACTTGGTTTTCTAAACTCTGTCCGGGAGCCTGACCTCAGGCACTAGTCTCTGCCCCTGAGCCATAGCAAGGGCCCCCAACTACATAGTCACTGCAAAGGCTCTTATTCCCTGATGTCCCTCTCCTCTCTGCCTTAGAACAGAAGTCTAACCCAGGGACTGTGCTCTCCTGCAAGTGGCCACAGATAGTAGAGTCCCCACTCCTCTGCTGCAGCACTCACTGGGCGTGTGCTCACTCCTGGACCACAGCTGCAGCCTAGACCATGTCTGGTCAGGGCACCTGTGCCTGGAGTCCAGCAACTGGGAAGGAGCCTTCAATCTTCCTCTGCTCTACTGTCGGACCGCCACACAGCCATGAAGTGAAAGTTCCTAAAGCTGAGGCTGCCACCTGCTTCTGCGCTTGTTGTTTTTTGATTCAGTGGAGTCTGCCTGGAGGTGTTTGCACTTCAATCAGGCCAAACCTCCACCCCTGGAGGTTGGATCATAAGGTCCTTTCCCAGTTGTCTTAGGAAGACAACTGCTTTACTCTACCCTGACTTTTAATTATTTCTGCCACAAAAGAATTCCCTTTGAGGCAATATTTTTATTATGTTTGTCGAAGACTTTTGGAATTCTTGGTGTTTCCTGTCTTACTCCACCATCTTTCCAGAATCCTCTTGCAATTAGGTTAACCATCCTTGAGAACAATTTGGGACTATGACTAAAGAGCTATGAAACTATGCACATACTTTGACCCAGCAATGCTGCAATTAGGTCTATAACTCAAGGGGAATTAAAAAAAAAAAAAGGAAAATGAGTCATATGTGCAAAAATACTTACAGTAGCTCTTTTTTGTGGTAGCAAAGAATTTGAAAATGAGGCGATATCCCACAATTAGGGAATGGTTGAACAAATTATAGTATATGAATGTGATGGAATACTGTTGTGCTGTTAGAAATGATAACAGGATGGTTTCAGAAAAACTTAAGAAGACTTATATGAACTGATGAAGTGAAATGATGTGAACAGAACCAGTAGAATAATTTACACAATAACAACAACATTGTAAAGATAATCAACTATGAAGGACTTAGTTATGCTGATCAATAAAATTTTCCACAACGACTCCTAAGGACTTACAATATAAAATGCTAAAGAAAGCAAGACAGAGAACTGATGGATTCTGAGTGCAGACTGAAGCATATTTTTTTCCTTTTTTTGTTTGTTTTCTGAACATGGCTAATGAGGATATGTATTTTATATGACTTCAAAAAAATTGCTCTAAACCATGAGAGATTTAGTCACATTATCTCTATCAAGAAATATCTTATCATTGACAACATTCTTTGATCCTCATAAACAACATAGAGATCTTTTTAAGGGCTTTCCACAATTGCTCCCAAAAGTAAAAAAAGTGACATAAAGAAGAAGACTACACTGACTAATTGATAAAGGTCCTGAAGAAAATAATTGGGAGTTTTGTCTTTATTTCCTCTGGGAGTATATTCTTGCTTTATGTGGACATGATATGTAAGACCAATTGTAAACCTTCCCTACAGAAACAGAGTTTATCTGGTGTGTTCTAAGCCACTTATTGGGCTTTATATATCTCCCCATTACCATACCATGTCACTTTGAGTTACCACTGAGTTATATGTGCTAAAAGAACAGATATTTTCATATAAGCAATTTCCTCAACAAAAGGCAAAATTTCATTAGCATGTACTGAGAGAGAAAGCCAGCTGCATTTGATGGCAATAATGACCAAACTAGAAGACTTGATAAGAACTATTGCAATACATTTAATTTTTTAAAAAAAGAAGAAAAGATTGCTGGTTAGGCACAATCATTCCTGCGTAATATTTTTCCTACAAAATATTTTTCTTGTTCTAAATAACTTGTCTTTATTTCCTCTATAAACATCAATATTTTGGCAATTTGAAGAAGGTACTACATGAAATGAATGTCATGTATCTTCGTTCTCTGGAGTAGTATGGTTTTCCCCTATACTGAAGTAACTCATCTTATTGGTTGAGAACATACAAAGCCAAAAGAAATAAAACCATTGTTTTCCAAGCCACTTACTTGGCTTCAGCATTGAACTGGATATTCAGGTCAATGATTTATTTCTTAGGAAAAGCACTGAGTTTTTTTTCCCCCTAAATTTCTAGAAATGTTTTTTTAAAAAGCAACACATATACTAAATATAAGATTTTCTAATTTTCTGTAGAAAGACAACAGTCCAATCAATTGAGTGGAACAACAAGGAAATTGCTCTAAATTATGAGGGATCTCTATCAAAGAATATCTCAAGTCATTGACCACATTCTTTCATTCCCACAGATTACATGTTGACCTTTTTATAGGCTTTCTTACACCTAGAAACATGGTATGAAATAGAATGCCCCCAGCCTGACTGCTGAATGGGCTGAAGAAAAGAAATGGGAATTAAGTGTCTTGCTTAACTCTAGGAGTATGCTTTTGCTTTAAATGGACATAAAGAGTTTTCAGATGAAATTAAAACTATCTATAGTCAAATTTTTTTAAATGCTCTAAATCACTATTGATTAGAGAAATGCAAATTAAAACAGCTCTGGTGTACCACCTCACACCTATCCAATTGGCTAATATGACAACAAAGGAAAATGATAAATGTTGGAGAAGATGTGGGAAAATTGGAACATTAATGCATTGTTGGTGGAGTTATGAACTAATCCAACCATTTTGGAGAGCAATTTGGAACTGTGCCTAATGAGCTATAAAACTGTGCATACTCTTTGATCTAGCAATACTACTACTATGTTGTATACAACAAGATCATAAAAAAGGAAAAGGACCCACATTTATAGGAGCTCCTTTTGTGGTGGCCAAGAATTGGAAATTGAGGGAAGGTCCATCAATTTGGGAATGGCTGAAGAAGGTGTGGTATGTGAATGTAATGGAACACTATTGTGCTATAAGAACTGATGAGCAGCCAGATTTCAGAAAAAACTTGGAAAGACTTATGTGAACTGATGCTGAGTGAAGTGAGCAGAACCAGGAGAACATTATATATAGTAATAGCAATATTGTTCAATGACCAACTTTGATAGACTTAGCTTTTCTCAGCAATTCTAAAAGATTGATTCATCATGGAAAACGCTATCCATATCAGAGAAAGAACTATGGAGTCTGAATGCAGATCAAAGTATACTATTTTCTCTTTCTTTTTTTTTTCTCATGGTTTTTCCTTTTTGTTATGATTCTTCTCTCACAGCATGACTAATGTGGAAATATGTTTAATACGATTGTATATGTATAGCCTATATCAGATTGCTTGCCATCTTGGGGAGGGGAGGGGAGAGGAAAGAAGGAGAGAGAAAAAAAATTGCAACTCAAAATCTTATAAATGTGAGCATTGAAAAGTGTCTTTACATGTAACTGGAAAAAAATTAAATACTATTAAGTGGGAAAAAATAAATGGACATAAAGTATCACATTGACCGAAATAGAATACCCACAGAAAGATAGTGAATCTGATATGTTCCAGGCCATTTTTTTAAACTTAAACTACCTCCCCCTTTTCACCATTATATCTAGAACCTTTGAGTTACCACTGTGTTTTATTTGTTAAAATAACAGTTATTCTCCTAAAGGCAACTTGTTAAAACAAAAGAAAGATTTCACCAGTGTGGATTGAGGGGGAAAGTCAGCTTCATTTGACTGCAATAAAAACTAAAATAGAAGATTTGATTCTGAGTATTGTCATATATTTATTTCAAATAATAGAAGAGATACCTGGTTAGACACAATCAATCCTACAGAATAGTTTATCTAATTCCAGGTGGTATACCTTTATTTCTTTTATAGATCAGCAATTTGAAAAGGCACTTCAGAATTAGTATGAGTGTTATATATCTTGTTTCTCTGTAGCAGTATGTCAATCTTTTCTATTGAAGTAACATAACTCATCCCATAGATTGAGAATAGTACAAAGTCAAAAGAAATAAAACCATTGTGTTCCCAGTCAGTTGTTTGATTTTAACTAGGAGTTAGATATCCAGGTCAATAATTTATTCTTTAGAGAAGGTACTCTGTTTTGGTGAGATTCTAATAATGCTCATAAAAGCAACATGTACACCCCAAACTTTCTTTTTCTCTATTGATATATAACAATCCTTTCAACTGAATGGAATTATGTGGAAATTACCCTCAACCATGAGGCCAAAGTGAAGAAATATCCCAAGTCAATTATCTTATTCTTTTATATTCATTTACCTCATTCATATACCAACTCTTTAACCTTATTTGTTTCATTTACCTCATTCCCATAGACTATGTAGTGGTCTTCTTAAAATTTTTCTACTTTTTCTTTTATAGGCAGCAATGTGATATGAAATGGAAAACTCCACAGCATAACTGTTGAAGATCTTGAAGAAAATAGATAGGAGTTGTGTCTTGCTTTGCCAATTTTTTGCTTGACGTGGAAATAAAGTATTCCATGAATTTGAAACCATTCTGGTGAATCTGGCCATTAATTTGGCTTCAGGTATCTCCTCTACTTCCACTACAATATTAAGGTCTTTTAGGTTACCACTACATTTTATATGGTAAAATGCCTATAAGTCTATGGCAGGCAATTCCTTGATTTAGAGGGAAAAGACTTAATAGTAATATATTTAATTTTAATAATAAAAGAGATTCCTGGTCAGGCACAATCATTCCTAAAGGATAATTTTTCTCATGCCAAATCGTTTGTCTATATATCCTTTAGATATCAGTGTGACTGTACTGGTAATTTGAGGAAGTTGCACCAGTGTTAATGTATCTTGCTTCCCTAGAACAACATGCCTACCCTTTGTATTGACATAATTTATTACATTGATTGATTTCATTTGGAAACCAGAAATCCAGTTCAATAATTTTTTCCTTAGAGAGAACGCTTAGTTCATTTTGCTGTGCTTCTAGGAATGCTTAAAGAAAGCAGCATGCACATCCAATGTAAAATGTCCTTGTTTTCTATGAAAACAAAGAAACAAAAAACAACAACATGCCTTTTAATTGAGTCAGATCATATGGAAATTACTCTCAACCATGAGACTCAAAGTCTCTTTTTAAAGGAATATCTCAAGTAATTTACCACATTATTTCATTCCCATAGACTACATAGTGAACCTCTTAAAGACTTTCCATGATTCCTTCTTAAAGGAAGTAATTTGACATGAAATGGAAGGCTCCACAGCGTGATTATGGAAGATTTTGAAGTAAATAATGGGAACTAAGTGCCTTGCTTTTCTTTAGAATTATGTCTTTGCTTCACATGGATATAGTGAATGGGGCACTAATGGGAAACAATTCCCATAGAAAGCAGATGAATCTGGTGTCTTACAAGTCATTTATGTGATTTCAGTATATCACCCATTTCCAACACTATATTGAGATACCAGTGAATTTTAAGTACTAAAATAACATTCATTCTCTTTCTGGAAAATTCTCTGGGAAAAAAAAGGTAAAATTTCATTCACATGGATTGAAAGAGAAAATTGGCTTCAGGGGGTAGAGCCAAGATAGTGGATTAAAGACAGCAACCCAGCTGAACTCTCTCAATGTTCCCCTCTGACCAACTTTTAAATAACACCTCAAATAAAATTTTGAAGTGGCAGAGACAGCAAAAGGTTAGAGTGAGACATTTTTCCAGCCTAAGAAAACTTAGGACGTTAGTAGGAGAGGTCTGTGACACAAGAGGGTGAGGGGGGAGGCTTGCATGCAGCAGTAGCAACAGAGGCAACAGCAGTGGTAGCAGCTTTGTGAGCTCTCAGTCCAGAGATGGTAAGCGGTTCATATAACCGGTTAGAAAGAGATTATAGGGGACCCTTTGCTGGCACTGGGTACAGCTACACTGTGGCAACTCTATTCCTCATAAGCAATTCTGTGTCACAGTTTCAGGGCAGAAAGGAACACTAGTGCTTGCAGTTACAGGAGGCAGGGGACCTGATCACAGTTACAGAGCCAAGAGCAGTGCTAGCACTTGCAGCAGCAGGGCAGCAGGGGTCCTTCCTGGGTAAAGACCAGAATGCAAACCAGGAAAGCAATGAACATATCTCTCCCTGGATCACACCACCTTGAAAGTGCTGAAAATTTGCAGACCTCCCAAAACTAGCCCTGAAAACAGCAGCACAAAAAAGCCTCAAGCTTGGGACAGCTCTTCTCCACTCTTAAGTGAGCAGAGCTCAACCTTAACATAAAATTCAAAATCAAGAAATAGACTGGAAAAAAAAGTAAGCATTAAAAAAAAGTACTTGACCTTAATAAGCTGCTATGGTAGCAGGGAAGACCAAGACACAAACTCAAAAGACAACAACATGAAAACAGCTACAAACAAAGCCTTGGGGAAAACAAATTGATTCTATTCTGTATCGCTGCCAGCATTTTGTATAGCTGCCTAAGTCAAGTTTCTTTGTCCCCGAGTTAAATTGAGTTCATCAGTACAGAAGTTCAGTATTCCTCTCTGAGTTAGGTTTAAAAGTTCAGTTTCCCTATAAATCACTTCAGTTAAAAGGAAACCCTGTACAACTAAAAGAAAGTTGTTATCGATATATCATTAGTTATTCTTACAGTTGGACTGAATCAATTAGAATTTCCCATGTGGATGGAAGGGTTGTTGCTAGCCTGCATTTCCAACTTCCAGCCAATCATATTGTCCACACTTAAGTTGCTTCATGTCCTCTTTTGGGGGTTTTCTTGGCAGATACTGGAGGGGCCTTACTATTCCCTTCTCCAGCTCATTTTACCAATGAGCAAAGCGAGGCAAACAGGTTAAGTGACTTGTCCGATGTCATACAGCTAGTAGGTATCTGTGGCCATATTTGAACTCAGCTCTTCCTGACTCCAGGACCAGCACTCTATCCACTGGTTATCATCAACTGCCCTAGGACTACCTGAAAGCCATATAAAAACAGAGCCTAGACATCATATTTCAAGATGTTATCAAGGAGACCTGCCCTGATATCTAAGAACCAGAGGGCAAAATGGAATTAAAAGACTCCATCGATAACCCTCTGCAAGAGATCCCAAAATGAAAATTCCTAGGAATATTACAACCAAATTCTAGATCTCCCAGGTCAAGGAGAAAATACTGTAAGTAGCCAAAAAGAAATATTTCAAATGTCTTGGAGCCACAATCAGGTTCACATAAGATTTAGCAGCTTCCATGTTAAAAGAATGGAGGACTTGGAATATGATATTTTGGAAAGCAAAGGAGCTAAGATTACCATTCTTCCTTAATCTACCATAATCCTTCAGGGGAAAAACCCAGATATTTAATGAAATAGATAACTTCTAAGTATTCCTGATGTAAAGATAAGAATTGAATAGGAAACTTGACATTCAAAGAGAATACTCAAGAGAAGTATAAAAAGGTAAGTAAAAGGACTCAATAAAGTTAAACTGCTTACATCCTTATATGGGGAGATGATGTATCCTAAGAACTTTATCATCATTAGAGCAGTTAAAAGGAGTTTACATAAAGGGCATGGGTATGAGTCAATTATGTTGGAATGATAGCAAAAAAAAAAAGAGGTGAGAAAGAGGGTTGCATTGGGAGAAGGAGGAAGGCAGAAGTAAAATGAGCACGTAAGAGAAGTGCTCAAAGATGAGCTTTTATGGTATAGAGGAAAATGGGTAGATGCTTGAACCCCACTTTCATTGGAATTCATTCAAACAGGGAAGAATATATATAGCACTTGTGTATCGAAATCTATTTGACCTATTCTGGAATTAGAAGGGGAAGGGAATAATAGAAAGGGGAGACAATATAAAAGTGGGTGGATTAAGGGAGGCTGTGGTTAGAAGCAAAAGAGACTCTTGAGAAAGGACAAATAAAGAAAGAGGGAGAAGACGAAATAGGAGAAAATGTGATGGAGGGAAATATACAGTTATTAATCATAATTGTGAGTGTGAATGGGATGACCTCACACATAAAACAGAAGCAGATAGCAGAATGGATTAGAGACTAGAATCCAACAATATGCTGTTTACAAGAGACACATCTGAAAAAGAAACACACAAAGTTAAAATAAAGGGGTAGAACAGACCCCGTTATGATTCAGCTGAAGTAAAAAAGACAGGGATAGCAACTATGGTCTCAGACAAAGCAAAAGCAAAAATAGACTTTAAAAAGATAATCAGGGAAACTGTATTTTACTAAAATGTATCATAGACAGTGAAATAATATAAAAAATTTTACAAAAAGTTTCTCTGATAAAGGCCTCATTCTCAAATATATAATGAGTATAAAACTGAGTCAAATTTATAAAAATGAGAACCATTTCCCAACTGATAAATGGTCAAAGAATATGAACAGGCAGTTTTCAGAAGAAGAAATCAAAGCTATCTATAGTCATATTTTTTAAAATGCTCTAAATCAGTATGGATTAAAGAAATGCAAATTAAAACAGCTCTGAAGTACCACCTTGCAGCCATCAGAAATGACAAATCCTTGAGGGGATGTGGGAAAACAGGTAAACTAATAAAATGTTGGTATAATAGTGAACTGGTCCAACCATTCCAGAGAAGAATTTGGAACTATGCTCACCACTACCAATTGTAAGCCAAAGAGATCAAAGAAAAAGGAAAAGGATCTATATATACAAAAATATTTATAGCAGCTCTTTTTGTTGTGGCAAAGAATTGGAAATCAAGGGGATGCTCATCAATTGGGGAATGACTAAATAAGTTGTGGCATACGATTGTGATAGAATACTATCATGTGAATCACAACAAAATGTGGCACATCCTCAAAGAAATGGGAGCACCAGATCATCTTATTTGTCTCCTGAGCCAGAAAGGAGCAGTTAGAACCAAACATATAACAACTAATTGGACTAAAATTGAAAAAGGATACGACAAGGCTGTATATTGTTACCTTATTTATTTAATTTATATGCCAAGTACATTGTGTGAAATGCCAGACTGAATGAGTCAAAAGTGGGAATTAAGGTTGCTAGGAGAAATATCAACAATCTCCTCATTTTCTACCACTATATCAATTTTTTTTACTTACTACTCCTTCTTTCTTTTCTAAAATAATTATCCTCTTGCAGGCAATTTTTTCTTTTTTTAAAAATTTTTTTAATATAAATTTATTTATTTTTAGCTTTCAACATTCACTCCCACAAGTTTTTAAATTCCAAATTTATACCCCATCTCCCCTCCTCCCACCCCAAGATGGCATGCGTTCTGAATATCCCTTCCCCTAGTCTGTCCTCTCTTCTATCTCTCTCCCCTTCTCTTATCCCCTTCCCCTTCTATTTTCCTGTAGGGCAGGATAGACTTCTGTACCCCATTTCCTGTATTTCTTATTTCCCAGCAGCATGTGAAAACATTTTTTTTAAACATATGTTTTTAAAACTTTAGGTTTCAAATTTTCTCTCTTCCTCCCTCCCCACCCACCCTCATTGAAAAGGCAAGCAACTCAATATAGGTTGTACATGTGCAGTTATGCAAAACACTTCCATAGTAGACATGTTGTGAAAAACTAACTCTATTTCCCTTAATCCTATCCTGCCCTCCCATTTATTCTATTCTTTCTTTTGACCCTGTCCCTCCTCAGAAGTATTTACTTCTGATTACTCCCTTTCCCAATCTGCCCTCCTCTCTATCATCCCCCTGCTCTCTTGTCCCCTTCTCCCCCTATTTTCCTGTAGGGTAAGACAGATTTCCATACCCAATTGAATGTGTTGTTATTCCCTCCTTAAGCCAAATCCTATGAGAATAAGATTCACTCATTCCCTCTCACCTTCCCCCGTTTCCCCTCCACTGTAAGAGACTTTTCTTTTCTGTTTTTTTTTAGATAATTTACCCCATTCTACCTCTCCCTTTCTTCTTCTCCGAGTATAATCCTCTCTCATCCCTTAATTTTATTCTCCAGATATGACCCCTTAATCTTCAACTCACCCTGTGCCCTCTATCTATCTATCTACATATACATACATATAATTTTTTTCCTCCAACTACCCTAATACTGACAAAGTCTCATGAGTTATAAATATCATTTTTCCATGCAGGAATGTAAACAGTTCGATCTTAATAAGTCTCATGATTTCTCTTTCCTGTTTACCACTTCATGTTCCACTTGAGTACTGTATTTGAGAGTCAAATTTTCTATTCAGCTCTTCTTTTCATCAGAATGCTTGAAAGTCCTCTATTTCACTGAATGACCATTTTTTCCCCTGAAGGATTATACTCAGTTTTGCTGGGTAGGTGATTCTTGGTTGTAATCCTATCTCCTTTGCCCTCCAGAATATTATATTCCATGCCCTGCAGTTCTTTAATGTAGAAGGTGCTAAATCTTGTGTTATCCTGATTGTGTTTCCACAGTACTTGAACTGTTTCCTTCTGGCAGCTTGTAATATTTTCTCCTGGGAACTCTGGAATTTGGCTACAGTATTCCTAAGAGTTTTCCTTTGGGGATCTCTTTCAGGAGGAGATCTGTGGATTCTTTCAATTTCTATTTTGCCCTCTGGTTCTAATATATCAGGGCAGTTTTCCTTGATAATTTCTTGAAAGATGATGTCTAGGCTCTTTTTTTGATCATGGCTTTCAGATAGTCCAATAATTTTTAAATTCTCTCTCCTGGATCTATTTTCCAGGTCAGTTGTTTTTCCAATGAGATATTTCACATTGTTTTCTAATTTTTCATTCTTTTGGATTTGTTCTACTGTGTCATGATTTCTCATAAAGTCACTAGCTTCCAATTGCTCTATTCTAATTTTTAAGGAAGTATTTTCTTCAGTAAGCTTTTGGACTTCCTTTTCCATTTGGCCAATTTTTCTTTTTAGGGCATTCTTTCTCTCATTGGGCTTTTTGGACCTCTTTTGCCATTTGGGTTAGGCTATTTTTTAAGGTGTTATTTTCTTCAGTATTTTTTTGGGTCTCCTTTAGCAAGCTGTTGACTTGTTTTTTGTGATTTTCTTGCATCACTCTCAGTTTTTCCTCTACTTCCCTTACTTGCTTCTCAAAATCCCTTTTGAGCTCTTCCAAGGCCTGGGACTGATTCATATTTTTCTTGGAGGCTTTGGATGTAGGAGCTTTGACTTTGTTGTCTTCTTCTGGTTGTATATTTTGATCTTCTTTTTCACCAAAGTAAGATAATATAGTCTGACTCTTTTTGCACACTGCTTGCTCATGATCCCAGCCAATTACTTGAGTTTTAAACTCCCTGTTAAGGTAAGAGTCTGCTTCCAATGTGGAGAGTGTACTGTCCCAAGCTTCAGGGGTTTGTATAGCTGTTTTCAGAGATACTTGTAGGGACCTGTAAATTTTCAGTTCTTCCAAGGTGGTATGATAAGGGGCGAGGTGTTTACTCCTTTCCTGGCCTGTGACCACAAGTATTCCTTTCTGTCCTCTAACTGTGAGAAAGGGTTCCTCTCCACAGCCACTCCAAGCTCCACCATGCCAGCGTTCCTCCTCACCCCAGCACCCGCTGTCCAGAACTGTGACCCAGATCCAAACAGGGGCAAAGCAAGAGATTCCTGCCTCAGCACTGGCAAAGAGGTCCCTGCAGTCCCTCTCTGATCTGCCACTGGATTCCCCCTCAGTCTGTGGGCCGGAAGCTCAGGAAGCAGCTGCTCCCCCCTAGGGCCACACTCTTGGGGAATGGAGCTGAAACCCCACCTTCCTGTCTCAGCACCGACAGAAACAGAATTTTCCCACTGACCTTGTCTTTGGCATTGGTGGATTGAGGAGTCTGGAAACCTTCACAGCTGCCCACAATTCAGTTCTCTGAGGCCTGCTCGCCCATGCCGCCCTGCACTGCGCTCCCAGCCTGGAGCGATACACCTTTCTGATCAATCATCCAGGTTGTTTTTGGGCTGGAAATTTGTTTCACTCTGTCTTTTTATGGGTTCTGCTGCTTCAGAATTTGTTTAGAGCCATTTTTTATGAGTATTTGCAGGGGTTTGGAGGAGAGCTCAAGCTGGTCACTGCTTTCACTCCGCCATCTTCCAGGCAATTTTTTCAACAGAAAGCAAGATTTTCTTGGTGTGGATTAAGGGAGAAAGACAGCTATATTTCACTTCAATAACCAACAAACTGGAAGTCTCTTTGAGGAGCATTGTAATATATGTAATTTAAATGTTGATGAAGATTCCTCATTAGGCACTATAATTCCTACATAATTTTTTTTTGTTTTACCAAATAGTTTGTCTTTACTTCTTGCGTATTTATCAATGTGACAAATCTGACAGTTTTAAGGAGATGCTTCAGAAACTGAATTATTGTTTTATATCTTGCTTCCCTGGCGCAGTATGTCATTCATCTATATAAGTTACTTGTCAAATTAATTAAGAACAATACTATCACAAAAGAAACAAAATTATTAGGTTCTATTCCAGTTAATTGACTTCAGCATGGGAATGAATATCTGGTTCAATAAATTGTCTCTTAGAAAAAGTAGTTTATTTTGTTGAGGTTCTATAAATCCTTATAAAAGCACCAAGCACACCAAGGACAAGATCTTTTTTTAATGGCAAGACAACCATTCTTTTAATTAAGGAGAATCACAATGATGTTGCTCTAAACCATTAAAAAAAATGTAGCAAAAGTCTCTTTCTCAATTTTTATCCTATTTCATTGGCTTCATTCTTTGATTTAAAAAAAAATTTTTTTTTGTGAGGCAATGGGGATTAAGCGACTTGCCTAGGGCCACAAGTATAGTAAGTATCATGTGTCTGAGGCCAGATTTGAGCTCAGATCCTCCTGACCCCAGGGCCAGTGCTTTATACATCCTGCCGCCTAGGTGTCCTTCATTTTTTTTTGTTTTGGTAGAGCATATTGTATTTTTCCTTCAGTGTTTCTAGGATTCCTCCCATAGGCAGTAATGTGACATAAAGTGGAAGACTATGAATATTTTTGGTGAAGTTCCTGAAGAAGTTGTATGGGAATTAATGTCTTGCTGTTTTCTCTGACTGTATCTTTCCTTTACATGCATATCATCATCGAGAACTATATCCACACAAAGGTTGTAAATCCAATAAGTTCTATGGCATTTATCCATCTCCCAGTTTCTCCCTGATTTCCATGACTATGTCAAGGTCCTTTGAGTTACTACTGCATTTTATCTACTGAAATACCAGTTATCTTTTTCTAGAAAACATAAGGCAACATTTCATTCAAACAATTTGAAAGAGAAACCTCACTTCATTTGACCATAATAACTACCAAACTAGGAAAATGTATGAGGAATATTGTGATACATTTAATTTAAGCATTGGATTGGTTTCCTGGCTAGGTACATCAATTTCTTTAGATCATTTGGTTTGTTTACAAATATTTTGTTTTTATTCCCTTTATAGGTATAAATGTATCATAACTTGGAGGTTTCCACTGGCAATTTGCAGAACATCTTCCAAAGTCTCAATGAGAGTGATAGTAGGCCATTCCTTTATCTTGAAGTAACCTGTGCCATTTATTGAGAAAAATACAAATCTCAAAGAGGAAGCAAGAAGGAACTTGTATCTTCCATGCAATTACTTGGTTCTGGATATTCAGACCAATATTTTAGTCATTATATAGAACACAGAGCTTGATTTGCTGATATATTGAAATCTTTATAGACGCTTCAATCTCACTGAAGAGTATATTACCTTTTTTTTTCCCCTATGGAAAAAGAACAGTCATTCCAATTGAGTGAATTTGCTCTAAACTTGGTCATATGTAGCGAAAGTCTCCTTGTCAAGGAATATCCCAAATCATTGACCAAATTTCCTGATTCCAATAGAGTATATTGCATACTTCCTTCAGGGTTTCCAGGATTCTTCCTATAGGCAGCAATATGGCATAAGTGAAAGACTGGACTGACTGTTTGATATGGTCCCATTTGTACTTTTACATAGAAGTTTGGAGAGATTCCACCAGTTTTTTTTGGGGGGGGCGCTAGAATACTACTTACTCTTTTGTAGGCAGTTTTCACAAGAAAAGGCAAGATTTCATTCACATGTATTGAATGGGAAATCTGGCTTTATTTGACTGCAATAACAACTAAACTAATAAAAAGTGTGAGTAATGTATGAAATGTACTTAATTCAAGGAATGGACCAATTTCCTAGTTAGTCACGTTAATTCCTAGATATTACTTTGTTTCCATAGGGTTTGCTTTTATTCCCTATTAAATATCAACTTGAGATAGTATATAGGACTTCAGTGGTAATTTGGAGAGGGTCCTCCAAAAACTGAAAGAGATTTGCAAATCTTATTTCCCTAGGGCTGTATGAAATTCTTTTGTGTCTATCCTTTTGATTAAGAATAATACAGCTCAGAAGAATAAAACTGATTGTTTCCATGGAAGTTAGAGAAAGCATTCAATTTGATTTGGTAAGATCCCAAGAACCATAGAAACATGACAGATTGAAAACAAGTTGACCTGTTGACCATTTATTTTATACACCTGATTTCAAGGTCTTTATCTTTTTCCCTAAAGATGGTACTATGTTTTATTGCTGAATTTTCATGAGTCCTTTTATGGGACACAGATTATAAATAGGAAAGATTTCATCTGGTTCCATGGTAATAAAGCTTCCCTATTGAAGGCAGCAATAGCATCCATATCATAGTAAAAGACATGAATTACAGACATTGCATTATTATCGTGGAATGAACCCAGAGATCTTTGGTAATTTCAGTCTTTTATCCTTATATTCCTCTATTGCTCATTTTCTGATTTTTCACCTGTGCTGGCAGATCTCCTGGACTGGACCTTAAAGCTGTCTCAGTACCTTCCCACATTGGGGGATTCACTTTTCATTGGCCTGAGTCCCTGCCTCAAGGAATTTATAGGAAGACAGAACTGGTTCCATCTAGATTCCTGTCCCTTTTTCTTCAGGTTTGGTGTAGTACCGCGCACAAGTTGGTACCCTGTTCCAATATCCTCTGTTCTTTAGGTTCTGTCTGAGTGATGCTGCCCCATCCAGGTGGAACACACTTCGGTTTTATTGTACCTCCACCTCCTACACGCAGGGCATAGGGAGTGGGTGAACAGAGTCAAATTGCGTTGCTATTTGCACACAGTTTTGTGGGGTGAGAGTAGGGGCATGCTGGTAAAGACTTCAACAGCAGCAAAGAAATTGTTGAGTAGATTTGAAATCACAAGTATGCGAGCTTGTTGTGTCTTCTGCTAGACTGTGGAGGCTAGAGGAAAAGGTAATGCTGAGTGAGTGAGTTGGGGATCATGGGTTAGCCTTCTCTTAATTCCTCAAGGTGCTACCTCATTGGAGGGTTTTTCATGCCTTGACCTATGGAGACATCCAATATTATTTTATCTTTTCCATATGATTCTTATATTGGGGAGTTTTGAGAGTATGTAACATGGAGGTAAATTCTGATTTATTTCTACTCCAAGGTATGTCTAGTCAAACCTCCTTTGTCCATTTCAGACAAGGGTGAAGTTCATCTGACTCCTGCTCTCCCCACTTATTTCTCCATGTTTATATACCCTTTTTACGAACTTCAGTTATTTAGAGGTTTTTAGACTTGTCTAGATATACAGGAGGTGACAGCAAGTTTCACTTCTTTCTTCCTCTTTACCACAATAATGTCCTCTTTTTACTTTCCCTCTCATTGTAACTAGAACCAATCCACTCCCAGGTCCTCTATTTTTCTTGTTTTACTTCTTCAATACCTTTTGAAGACATTAAGGTTCTGAAGAGACACTTCCTTCCTACTTTAAGGTTAGCACCACATAAATTTACCTTTCTAGACTTCTCTTGGCTCACGTGTCTGCATTACGAGTTCCTGGGGTTCCTGGGGTGTAGGGTATGTTCAGGGAAGACTAGTGTCTCTTGTGTGTGGGCCACCAAGCCCATCTCAGGGCTGCTTTCCACCTTTAATGTATACCTAATCCATCTAACCTGTGGCTCCAAGAAGCTGCAGCATGTGTGGTGGCCATACCCCAGTAAACTGTTTCGGCAGAAAGACTAACCCAGGTTGAGGGTAACTAAGGGGTCTCAAACCCTTCAGTGAGCTAGAGGGGTGTCTACCCCAAGCATGTGTAGGCCTCCTCTGGTGGAATGGGCAGATGAGAACAATTTATTCCAATGGCCATGGAGGTGGCTGAAGCAGGCGCTGTGGAGTGCCTAGAGCTTGCTTAGACATCAAAGAGACCAAGGTCATCCACTGCTTCTCAAGCCATCAGCAGTCATCTTCACTCTGTCCTGCCACTGGACTGTGACCACTCTGGAAGATAGAGTGGGGCTGATGACTTTGTGCAACTCTGCTTCACTTAAATCCAATTTATGTGCAAATCAAGACATCACCAATACCATTTTACCATTTATTTCCTATCTCAAAGTCCTGTGGTGACAGGCAGGTGATGAAGCAGCAGGCACAGATACACTCGGAGCTGTAGTCACAACCCTGTACATAGACAGCCCAGGCCATAGGGTCACCTTCTCAGTGGAAGGAGAAGTGGGACTCGGTAGCCCCCTGGATGTTTGAACAGCCTTTTAGGGACCGCACTGGTGTGAAGAAGAGGTTAGAAAAGGTGCATTAAAAATTGACTGCTTAACCAATCCTGCCTGTTTATCATGGCAGGTGGGGATCCAACCCTGTGGTCAAAAAAAAATTAACAAAAACTTCTACAAAGATGATTCCACTTACCATCAGTACGTGGAATGTGCACACACTTGTGGACAGCACAAAATCCAGTAGATCTAAAAGACAAACAGCTCTTGTTGCAAGAGAACTCTACAGGTATTACAACTTAACAGCCAGCCTTAAGGGAAACAAGGCTGGCAAATGAAGGCTATCTTACCAAAGTTGGAGCTAGATACATGTTTTTCTGGAGTGGCCACGGTGAAGGGGAGCATGTGAAGCTGGTGTAGGTTTTGCAGTCAAAACAAATCTAGTTAACAAGCTTGTTTGCCTCCCAAAAGGAGTGAACAGGCTCATAACAACGTAATTGCCACTTGCAGGAAAGTGCCATTACCAGTGCCTATCCTCCCACCATGAAGACCTCTGATGAAGTAAAAGAAAAATGCTATGAAGACTTGGAGACCCTCATCACCAATGTACCAAAAGAGGAAAAACTTATAATTCTGGGTGACTTTAATGCAAGAGTAGGCACAGACTGCCGGACATGGCAGGGAGTCCTTAGGAGGAATGGAGTCAGACACAGCAATAGCAATGGTAACTTAGTGCTGAAGATTTGTGCGTCTAATGACCTTCATCACCAACACTGTCTTCTATTTACCTAAATGCAATAAAACTTCATGGATACACCCTCATAGCAAACATTGGCATTTAACAGACTATGTTATTGTAAGAAGAAGAGATAGACAGGATATAAGAGTGATGAAGGCAATATGTAGTGCAGAATGATGGACTGATCATAGACTTATCCTCTACAAGCTAAATATTTGCATTCTACAAAAGCGTCAGCCCCAAGGCAAGATGACTACCATAAGACTAGATGTCAACATATTAGTGTGCTGAGTGGGGAACAGTTCACTGATAACTTGAAGGGAAAGTTGAGCCAACACACAGTTAGTAACAGTGGAGCAGAAAAGGAATGGCTAGCTTTCAGAGCTTTGGTATACAGCACTGCATTTGCTCATCTAGGTCAGAACACTCACAAACATCAGGACTGGTTTGATGAAAATGATGGGAAAATTCAGAAGCTACTAGATGAAAAAACAACAACTCCATAGGGTTTACCAGCAGGATAGTTTGTCCATCTCTAAGAAGGCAGCATTTAACTCCATCAAAAGTAAAAGTACAAGCAAAGCTTAGAGAGATATGGGATTCTTAGTTCAGTAAGAAGGTAAATGAAATTCAGTTTTATGCTGATAGAAACCAGGAAACTGAATCACTTCCATGTGAATTGTCTTAGGAAGATTCTGAAGATCACCTGGCAGGATAAGATACCAGATACTGAGGTTGTTTCTCAGACTAAACTGCCAACCATTCAAACTCCACTGCAGAGAGTGTAATTCTGATGGGTTGGCCATATTATTCAAATGCCAAACATGTGTTTGCCTAAAAGTCTGTTTTATGGAGAACTCACACAAGGCAAGAGCCAACATCACGGTCAGAAGAAGGAATACAAAGACACTCTCAAAGTCTCTCTGAAGAACGTTGGAATTGATTGCATGGCATGGGAGGCACTGGCACAGGACCACCCAGCATGGCCCGCCCTCATCAAAGAAGGTAGTGTGTACTCCCTAAGCAAAGCAGAATAGAAGTAACTCATAAGAAACATGAAATATACAGATTTAGAGAACCCACCCCAAATGTTCACATGCACTATTTGTGCCTGAACTGTGGTAGAACATTCCAAACCCATATTAGTCTGATTAGCTACAGCTGGGCACACTGTAACTTGGCTCTAACATAGTGATGTCACCTTAATCCTTTTCAAGAATGAAGAACAACCAACCAACCAACCAACCAACCAAGTTCCTACTTAGCTTTGGTGTTTTCAGAAATGCTGAAAGTCCTTCATTCCATTAAAGATCCATTCCTCCCTGATTATACTCAGCTTTGCAAGGTGTGTTATTTTTGGTAATAAGCCCATTATCTTTTGCCTTTTATAATAATTGTACTCCAAGATCTCTTCTCATTTTTCAGTAGGAGCTTTAGGCCTTCTGAAATGCTTATAGTCATTCCATAGTATTCGAACTGTTTCTTTCTAATCACTTGATATATATCTCTATCTCTATCCCCAGACATGGGGCACAGCTAGTGCAGAGGCTTAGAGATAGGAAATGAAGTGTCATGTGTGAGCTCAGTCTGTCTAGACTGCAGAAGGTAGAAAGATGAATAATGTGTAACAAGGCTAGAGAAGTAAGTTAGAGCCCTATAATTAGATTATATATAATATTTTTATTTTTCCCCAATTACATGTTAAAATTCTAAATATTTTTTATAATTTTGAGTTCCAAATTCTATCATTCTCTTTTTCCCTCCCCTCCCTTCTCTGTGAGACTATATGCAATCTGATATGGTTTGTACATGTGCAATCATGTAAAACATTTCCATATTAGTCATTTTGTACAAGAAGACTTAATTTTAAAAAAAGAATAAAAGAAAGAAAGTGAAAATAGCATGTTTCAGTCTGCATTCAGACAATATCAGTTCTTTCTCTGGCGGCAGATAGCATGCTTCATCACAAGTCCTTTGGAGTTGTCTTGGATCATTATATTGCTCAGAATAGCTAAGTCATTTACAATTCTTCATTGTACAATATTGCTGTTACTATGTACAACATTCTCCTGGTTCTACTCACTTTCATGCAAGTCCTTCGAAATTTTTTCCTGAAATCATCCTGCTCGTCATTTCCTATAGCACAATAATATTCCATCACAATCATATAAACTCAACTTGTTTAGCCATCCCCCAATTGATGGACAGCTTCTTGATTTGCAGTTCTTAGCCACCTCAAAAAGAGCTGCTATAAATATTTTTGTACATATATGTAGGTCCTTTTCCCTTTTTAAAAAAATGTCTTTGGGATATAGACCTAGCTGACACTGATCCAGTATTGTTAGATCAAAGGGTATTCACTGTTTTATGCCTTTTTAGGCATAGTTCCAAACTGATTTTAGTATCTCACTTTTCCCACATCCCCTCTAATATTTATTGTCTTCTTTTTTTGTTATATTAGCCAATCTGATAGGTGTGAGGTGGTACCTCAGAGTTGTTTAATTTGAATCGGTAATGATTTAGAGCATTTTTCATATGACTATAGATAGTTTTGGTTCCTTTGTCTGAAAACTGCCTGTTCATATCCTTTGACAATTTATCAATTAGGGAATGACTCGTTCTTACAGATTTGACAAAGTTCTCTATATATTTGAGAAATTACGCTTTTATCAGAGATACTTGTTGTAAAAGTTCTCCCCCCATTTTCTGCTTTCCTTTTAATTTTGGTTGCATTGGTTTTGTTTATGCAAAAACTTTTAATTTTTATATAATCAAAATTATTTCTTTTATATTTTGCAATGCTCTCTATTTTCTTTGTTCATAAATTCTTCCTTTATCCATAGATCTGACAAATTATTCCATGCTCTCTTAATTTGCTTACTGTATCACCCTTTATATGCAGATCATGTACCCATTCTGACCTTATCTTGGTGTATGGTGTGAGATGTTGGTCTATACCTAGTTTCTGCCATACTGTTTTTCCAGTTTTCCCAGCAGTTTTTGTCAAATAACATATAATAGATTACAGTAGTAAGTTACTATAATGCGATGTGTACCTAATCTATTCCACTGATCCACCACTGAGTTTCTTAGCCAGTACCAGATTGGGTTGTTGTGTTTGTTTTTAATATAATTACTGCTTTATAATGAAGTTAAGATTTTTAAAACCCAAACAAAAGTGCTCTGATTCTAACGGCATTAGAGAACCAATGCAGTTTATTGAATAGGGGAATGACATGGTCACAAGAAGGGGGAAGAGATTATATAAGAGAATCCTTCAAGATTCTCACAGAAATATCAGATGAGACCACCCGGAGGAAACCCAGCTTCCGCTTGAGGGGTTAGGAGACAAAAGAGACTAGAGGCGCAGGCGCAGCCACAAACGGAATCAAGTGCAGGAAAATGGGAGACAGCCTGATTATGATAATTTTGGACTCTTTGGACTTGTTTCCTTAAGCCTCAACTTTGATTGAGGTGAATTATCCATAAAGTTTGCTCAGTCCCGAAACCCTGGGATCTGTCCCTAGCTCTCAAGCATCACTCAGCCCCCCCCACATGCCGCCACGTGCTGACGTTAGACACGTCACGACGCCTGCGCCGTGGTGGCCTCAGCCGAGTAGAAGTGGAAGCGAGCAGCGGTGCCGCGGCTAACTGTGGCTGCGCAGCCCCGGGCGCGGCGGCCTGCGGCGCCCGTGTCCCTCCCCAGCTTTAGACTTCCCCCGTACCCGGTACCTCCCCACCTCGGCGCCCTGTAGGCTGCCTCCAGGCTCAGGGTCCTGCCTCCCCCTGCCTCGCGCCCCCT
Source organism: Phascolarctos cinereus (assembly GCF_003287225.1). NCBI lineage: Eukaryota > Metazoa > Chordata > Mammalia > Diprotodontia > Phascolarctidae > Phascolarctos > Phascolarctos cinereus. The sequence continues at coordinate 284,577,897 of NW_027555847.1, read as the reverse complement.
CAGTCAGCATCCCCTCAGTGCCATCGACGGCCGCTTCCATGTCCAGGCCGAGCAGCGTCTCCCCGCGGCCCCCGGCCCCGGGCGGCGGCGGAGGCGGCGGCGGCGGCGGCGGCGGCCGGGCCAAGGGGCTGAAGGACATTCGCATTGACGAGGAGGTGAAGATCTCCGTCAACATCGCCCTGGAACGGTTTCGTTACGGAGACCAGAGGGGTGAGTGAGGCCGTCCCCCCCCGCCTCGCCGCCGGCCTCGGTTTTCGTTTCCTTTCGCTCCGGCAGTGGGACCCTCCCACCCCGGCGCGGGCGGAGGCGGGTGTCCCGCGGGCTCCGCCGGCTCGGGGCTGCAAGGTTGGGCTGTTAGTGCCGAGGGTGATCTTTGTGTGGTGGACGGAAAGCTGCCACCGGGAGCCCGGAACGCGATGCCTTTGACACCGCTAAGTCCGCTGCGGAAAGTCTCCGGGACCGCGCAGCCCGCAGCGCTTGTGCTAACTGTGCATGGGGGATCCCTCCCTGGTCTTTTCTCATCAGAAATCTCAGGACCCGGTGAGGGAAAAAAAAAGATGGTAGATGCTTGGGGACAGAAGTTAACCCAAGAAGAAGGTTCCCTATTTTTCGCATAGCTTGAAGTACCAGTGAGGCACACTAATGAGGCAGCTTACGAAGCAGATAGCAGCAACGGGGAATTGAACAAAATTTAGTACATTCGTCGAGTGCTAATAATTCTACACACTTTTTTTTCCAAAAAAGTTTAATTTTTTTTAATTGTTCTTTGAGATGGGACTCAATCATGCTGGATGACTATTACCTCTACCCTGCAGGTGGAGTTCAGATTGTGAACGTCACTTAGTCATCTATTCGTGGCAATGTCGAGCTGGTGCCGGACTTCCAGGCTGGGAGTCAGGGAGACCTAGAATCTTAGCTCTGACACTGTAGGACCTGTAGGACTCTGGGCAAATCACTTGAGTTTTAGTTTCCTCATGTGTAAAATGTGGATAATAAAACTAGACAGACTACCCTATGAGATAGGGAGGCTCAAATTAGATAATGTATGTAAAGTGCTTTCCAGAGTTAAAAGTATTATATAAATCTTAGTTTTGATGGTTACATACTTAAGTTTGGTGCTGCACAAAGTGAATTAGACAGGTCTTTACCGTCTGGAAGAGGGGTTCTTAACCTAGGGCCCATGAGTTTAAAAAAAATTTTTTTGGTAACTATTTTAATTGTTTTACTTCATAATTTTATGTATTTTATTTTATGCATTTCAAAACATTATTTTAAGAAAGGGTCCATAGACTTCGCCAGACTTCCATGAGACCAAAAAAAAAAGGTTAAGATCCCTCCCTCCTATAGAAGATTCCAATCAAAAAAGGTAACAGTGACTTATATAGAGGTTTGCTTTTGAACAGATGTGTGGTACCATCAATATAGGGAGCTCTTGGTAAGTATCTTCTACTTCCAGTGCAGACTTATTGGCAACTTATGGTTTTAGAAAGCAGTGGAGTGAACTGAGATGACTTGCCCAATGTCACACAACCAATATGTGGCAGAAGTAAGACCTGTACCTTTGCACTATGCCTTCCTTGATTCCTCACTCTCTCACCTTATTAGTGAGTTTTTCACAGAGACTTCATCTTGGGAAAAGACTCAGACCAGCCAGCTTCCACTCTCCCAATTTTACACCCATGCTTCCCCCACCTCTCATACTTGTTTCTCTCCACTTCCTTTCATTTACTTTATGTGTTCTCTTTCTTCATTAGAACGTCAGAGTCCCCAGCACTCACATAGTGATGAAACATATTATGCACTTAATAAATGCAAATTATACAGCAATCTTAAGCAAAACTATATCTAGGACATACATGCAACAACTTTTTTTCATCCCTTGAGTTATCTCTAATATGGCCTCACCCAGTGACTTGCATATAGTAGGTATTTACTAAATGTTTTGAATTGTCAAAGTATCTAAATGTTTGGGTTGACATTTCTCCATTTTTTGAAATGCAAGCCCATGTTATTTCAAGGAAGAAAAATTTTCCTAGACTTCATAGAACTTATAGTCATAAATAATTAAAATGAGAAGTAAAAAGTGAAAGTACAAATAGCTACAATACAATATAGAGAATGAAAGTATAAAGTGTTACAGTAGGTCAGAAGAGGGAGTGATTACTTCCAACTAAGGCTGATTTCTTGAAAGAAATGACACTGATTTAGCCTTGAAAGATATATAAGAACTGAAGAGTTGGAAGGGCATTCTAGGTTTGTAAACACTGTGTTTAAAACAGTAGAGATAGGAAAACAATGTGCATGTTTAGAGAGTAACAGGTAGCTCAAATGAAGCTTAAATTCTTTAGGACCATATTTGTGATATATGTATAATTGCTTTTTCATTGCCAGGCTTAACATTTGAGTGCTGTATTTTGCATAATGATATAAAGCCAGACTTAATAGTGAATACTTGTTGAAGTGATTTAATTCCATATACTTACCATCATGTAAGTATAATAAAGATAAATGAGGTTTCAAGGATATTGTTTTAGCCAAGGCTAAATAAAAGAAAAGAGTTTTTTTTCTTCATCATATATGACCACTTAAAAAATATTTTTTTCTTTTTCTAGAAATGGAATTTCCTTCTTCTTTAACCAGTACTGAAAGAGCTTTTATTCATCGATTAAGTCAGTCTCTTGGTTTGGTCTCTAAAAGCAAAGGGTAAGTTAATGTGCCTTTTTTTTTAATCAAAAAGAAATATCTGGCTACTTTTTATAGTTAATATCTATGGAAGGGGGGGAGAAGGAGAGAAAAAAGGAAAGAGAAACACTTAGTTGACTGCGTCTGACTTTTCTGCATACCGATACCCATATTTTCCTCCTGTTTCTTATCTCTCCTTCACAATTTCTTCTTCCGTTGGGAGAGGGGGAAAGGAAGAAAGTAGTTAAATCAGTCTTACTGAGAAAGAGAAAGATGGTCTTGACTTGATATCAGAATAGAAATGTTTAAACGGGAAGTGATTTTAGAAATTACCTAGTTGAATCCCCTTATTTTGCAGACGGGAGAAACAAAGCTTGAGATGTGAAATTATTTATCCAACATCATACTAATGAATGGCAGAGCTAGAATCTGCTTCTTGTTCCACTTATACCCTATTTTTGTTTATTAATAGACATTTGTTTTATTGTTGATGTGTTTTTTGCAATGAGGAATTATAGTTCACGCCCTCTTCCTATTTTCTTCTCTTCCTGACCAGGTTTTAGGTTTTAGAAACAATTATAAGGCTGAGCATGATGGCATACTCTTGTAGTCCCTGCTACTGAGGAGGCTAAGGCTGGTGGATTGCTTGAGTTCAGAAATTCTGAACTGCAGTAGGGCTAAAGCCTATTTATTGGGTGTCTGCACTAAATCTGGCACCAAGATAGTGAGGCCCCTGGAGTCTCCTCTCTGGGCTGCTTACGGAGGGGCTAAATGGCCCAGGTTGGAAAAAAGGAACAGGTTAAAGGTTTTGAGCCCATCAGTTTTGGAATTGGGTCCATGATTAGCTGTTGCACTTATAACAAGGGCAAAATAGGGAGATCTTATCTCAAAATAAATAGTTTTATAAAATAGATTGGATAGGGGGAAAGAAGGGTAGTAAGGTCCATTTGAGAGATATCCTTAATGAAAAAGCAGTATGTATTCAGCATATTTTTTTTTTAGGAGAGAGAATTTAATTTGATTTATTAGTTAACTTACCTTTTAAATCAAGAGTATTTTGGATTTGGGTTTGTTTGGTTTTTTTTTTTTACCTTTTTTGCCTCATGGGACAATCTGGTGAAACCCATGAACTCCTCAGGGTAATGTTTTTAAATGCATAAATTAAAATAGACAAGATTACAAAGGAGACGTTATTTGAAATAGTTACCAAAATAAATAGTCATCAAAACAAAAAACAGGTTGACAGACTCCATAATAACTCCTGTATTAAAGGAGACAAAAAGTAAAATGCCAAAAAAATAACATTAGCAAAAAGAACTTATGCAGGTAGTCCTTTACACATGATCCACAAGTACCCAGTACTCTTTAAATATTCATACTTGCCTTTGAGCCTAAGGAGCTTCTGTCTTATCCTTACATTGATAGGGGCTCTTGTTTTTAATGATCACTTCACTGGGAGGTTGGTAGAGTCCATTCTTGCTGCTAATGCTTCAGAAAGAGGAAGATGTGCTTCTTGAGTCCTAAGAGTTTTATTTGGAATTTGGAACACATTTTCCCATAGAAACAATTACTAATGTAGGATAGTTCACAGGTCAGCCCACAAGGATAAGGATAACCATATGTTTACAACAGTATTGTTTTCTGCTATTGTGGTTATTTTCTGATTTTAAATATGCAATATTTTAGCTATATAACACTGGTCCCATCACTTCCTGGCAAATAAAAGGAGAAGAAATGGAAACAGTGTCAGATTTTATATTCTTGGGTTCAAAGATCACTGCAGACAGCAAATGCAGCCATGAAATTAAAAGATGCTTGCTCTTTGGAAGAAAAGCTATGGCACATCTGAACAGTGTACTAGAAAATAGAAGCATCACTTTGCCAATGAAGTTCCATATAGTTAGAACTGTGATTTTTCCAGTAGCATGTATGGCTGTGAGAGTTGGACTATAAGGAAAGCTGAGCTCTGCAGAATTAACACTTTCAAATTGTGGTACTGGAAAAGACTTTTGAGAGTTCCCTGGAGAGCAAGGAGATCAAATCAGTTAATACTGAGATAAATTAATTCAGACTATTCATTGGAAAGGCAGATGCTGAAGCTTAAATACTTTGGCCACATTATAAGAAGACTGGACTCATTTGAAAAGACTCTGATGTTGGGTAAGATTGAAGGCAAAAGGAAAAGGGAATGGCAGAGGATGAGATGGATAATGTCATGGAAAAAAAGAACATGAACTTGGACAGACTTGGAGAGATAGTAAAGGATAGAAGGTCCTGGCATGCTATAGTCCTTGGAGTCACAAAGTCAAATACGAGTGAATGACTGAACAACAACAAAAGGGGGAAAAAAAGTACCAGATTCCAAGTAATTGATTTACCAGAAGATCTTTGGAATATGAGCTGCTGATAACTTGGAAATTTGTATTTAGTTTCAGGTAAAAAAGAGGGATCTGTTTGGGGGTAAAAGATCAGGACAGTGTAGAAGAGATATCAGTAGGGGCCAGAGGGAAAAAGACAAAGAGAAGAATTATATTCATAATGGATAAATGAATGAATGAAAATACATTTATTAAGCATTTATTTTGTACAAAGGAGTATACCAAGCACTTGGGATACAAATAGAAAAGACTATCTCTGTTCCCATGGTCCTTAGGTTACAGTGGCACTTGGTGGGAGGTGGTTAAGAAAATAGGTAGAGGAGTATGCAGAGCAAGGAAAGGGATAAGGTAATATCTAGTATGAGGGGAAATACAAAAATATATCATTTCTTAAAGCACCACTTATTTTCCTTTTCTGATGTTGCAGCTTGATCAAAGCACTCTTTTCTTTGCCTACCTGGTACCATTTTTTTCATACCTAAGAACAGCTTTTGCAGTATGATTAAGTGGCCCCGCTGATTTCTTTAGGTAATTTCTTCCTTTGGTTGTATTTGAGTTATTTCATGGAGTACTAAAATTTCCTTTTACCTTCATTTCTAGAGTTCCCTTGCCCATTCATGCGTTTTGGTCCCCTAACCTCATTTGGATAGTCTTGTCTGATTTTTGGTTATCACTTGGCCTGTTAGCCTTTCCAGCTCTGCCCTTTAGTACCTAGCATTGATCTTTGGCATGAATTTATCTTAGAATTCCAGTGAGATATTTTAAATTAATCTCTGGGCAACATTATTTTTATCTTCACCATGAAGGAGACGAATTTCTCACTTTGTGCAAGTGAAGAGTACAATCAGAGATAAGTTGACTGTATTTATACATGTAAAAGAAACTTATGTAACAAAGTATAAGACGTTCAGTGTTTCATCAAAAAGGAAAACCTGAACATGGTGGTGCACACCTGGAGTTCCTGCTGATGGGAGGGCTGAATCTGGTTCTTCACTTGAATTTGGGAGATCTGAGCTGGCTGAAGTTGATTGGTTCTCACTAATTGTTGTATTTATATGGTGAGCCCAGGGGCTGGAAGGATAGATGTTGGGGGGACACCTGTCTGCCCAAGGAGAGATGAACTGGCCCAGGTTGGAAACGAGGCAGGTTAAAGCTTCTCTACATACCAGCACTGAGATTGGACCTATGAGTGGCTGCAATACTTACAACCTGGGAAAAATAGGAGACACTTGGTATCCAAAGAAAGGGAAAAAATGCAGTAGAGTAGTAAGATGTGTAATGGATATACCTAGTAAAAGTTACTGTCCAGTACAAAAAATTAGTGTAAATGCCCAGATTCTGCTTGATAAGTAATCAATAAAAAAATAAGAAATAAATACAATAAATGTATAAACAGAGAAATTCCCAATCTTATTAGCGTAGTGATTTCCTCATTATTCTAAGGTAGAAAGTCAAAGCTTCAGTTTCTTAATCTATAAAATGAGGAAGTGAAAAGACAATTTTAATATAATGGCTCAATTGTAAAAGGTATTTGAAATTACAGATAGAGCTAGCCTTCTATTGTTTTCTGTTGTAATATTGGATAAACCGTCTACCAGTACCTCAGTATTCTCAGATCTGTGATTGTAGCTATTGATGCTCGCTCTTGTGAACTCTTATCACTCCCAGGATATTACAGTGACAACGAGAATAGAAGGAGAAGTTTAGGTTGTATAAATAACAAAAGATATCAGTAAAAATGTATTTTAAAATAATAAATGAATGACTTTAATTGGACTTGTCTGATCATATGCTCTGCTGCCTTTTAGAAGAATCCAGTGTAATTTTTGTGCTCTGAAGAGTCAGTTAACTTTAGGGTTATAGAAAATGTGTTACTTCATTTTATAAACCCTATTTGAGACAATTAACAATCAAAGAACTTTAAAACCATAACACCTCCTTACAAATGGGAGAAATAGACCTTAAGATAGCTGATTAATCTTTTGTTAAGCTGAAGATAAATCTGTGATGATAATAGGACTAACACTGGAATTTATATATTTTTAATCGTTATAGTAGACCTTTTTTTATGACTTTGTTGTTTGTTTTTTTTTTTGTACAGCATTCATTTTTTTTTTTCTGTGAGACAATTGGGGTTAAGTGACTTACTCAGAGTCACACAGCTAGTGAGTGTTATGTATCTGAAGCCAGATTTGAACTAAGGTCCTCCTGAATCCAGGGCCAGTGCTCTATCCACTGAGCCACCTAGCTGCCCCTACAGCAGTAGTTTCTTAAAGTAAAACCACCCTTTACACAGTTACGTGGGCAAAATTTTGCTTACAACTCTAACAGTGGGAGTTGTTGTTCAGTCATTTTTTTAGGCATGTCTGACTCTTCTTGACCCCATTTGGGGTTTTCTTGTTTACCATTTCCTTCCCCAGGTCATTTTATAGATGAGAAAACTGAGGCAAATAAGGGTTAAGTGATTTGCCCAGGGTCACACAGCTAGTAAGTGATTGAATCCAGATTTGAACTCAGGAAAATGAGTCTTCCTGACTCCAGGTACAGCATTTTATCCATTGTGCCATCTTATAATTAAAGACATCTATTACATTAAGTTTGTTTAGCCTGGTTCCATGAGAATGACAGCATCATAGTTAATAATACAATGAATAATACAATGAAGAGATATTCAGAGGGAACACAGTCTAGACAGGGGACCTGAAACTTTTATTATTTCTGGATCCTGTTCAGATTGTTTCTACTGTCCCACCCCTCCCCTGTCTCACCTCCATGCCAATTCAGCATTCATTAGCTAGTGGTGGTTTATCAACTGTAAACTTTGCTAAAGGCAATCTATTCATATAGGTAAATAAGCCTTTTTCAGTGATTATAAATTGAGTTTCAGGCTTTTTTGTTTAATATTTTTGTGATAAATTTGGACATCACTCCTTTTTGCTGAATATCTTGGAAGGCATTTAGTAGATAAATACATTTGAAATCCAGTGTCTGCCACATTAATGGCTTTGTGACCTTGGGCAGCTCATTTAACTTCTTAGTGCAGCAGACAGCTTTTTTTAAAATTAGTAATTGCAGAGAAGTTGTTCGTCATCCACATTGACTGACAAAGTTCCTTATTTGTGCTCCCAGAACTAACAGGTCCAGTCAGAAAAAATAAACAAAACCATTAGAAATATATTTTCTGAGTAGGAATAAATTTTATGTACATAATTGACTTTATAGTTTTTTCATTATTTTCTAGAAAGGGAGCAAATAGATACCTAACTGTGAAGAAGAAGGATGGATCAGAAACAGCACATGCAATGATGACCTGTAGTTTGACTCACAATACAAAACATGCTATTAGGAGTCTAATTCAAAGATTTCCAGTCACAAATAAAGAGCGTACTGAACTTCTGCCTAAAACAGAACGGGGAAATGTTTTTGCAGTTGAAGCTGGTATGTATATTCTAATGATTTTCTTTCTATATTTTGCTGTGTGATGATTTTCCCCCTTCTGGACTAATGTAATTAAAACTATAATGAAACAGGCTTTCCAAATTTGACTAGTTGAGTAGTGTAGTATATAGATTTAAATGTGAAATTGTTTAAATGTTTAGTATTAACATATAGTACAGAGTTTGACTCTTAGTTATTCTTTTAGTAGAGTGGTAGAAAGTTAATCAGTAACCTTAATTTTGAATTGAAAATCATTAATAGGTAACTGTTGTTGAAATCAGAGTTATAGAGTATTTTATAATGACATATACTTTTTTTTTTGCTATGTTCCAAAGCAAAGCATCAAATTTTAAGTTTTCTGATTTAGAAAGGAAAATAGGAATAATTATTTCCTTCTATAATTATAGCATTTTCATTTTTTTTTCTGGTAACATGTCATATACTATTGGATTTTATATGTGATAATATAGACTACAGACATGAGGTTCCAAGTCTCAAGAATTTAAAAACTATTTAAGAAGATAGACCTGTAATTATGTACAGGATATATTGATTTAGGATTGTGGACTTGTAAATTTGATGCCTCTGTTTTAGAACATCCATTTAAAAAGATGTTTTGGTAAATTTGTTAACTTTTTGGAGTATCATACTTTTTTCTTTGAAATTAAATTTTTTTTTCAATTAACAAGCATTCATTTTCTCTTTTAATTTGGGTTCTGACACTGAAATTTATTTTTCATATAAATAACTCCACTTAAGTCCTATTTTAGTGCCTCATCAGGGTACAGAGATACACCTAAGGTCTTGAAAGTTCTGCCAGTAGATCACAAATTTTGGCAGATCCTTACAGAGCCTGGGAGATGGCTCATCTCCAGGATTGGTATGGGGTACGGTATAGTATAGCTATAGTAGCTGCCAAAGATCAACTCTTGTAAGGTTGTGATCGGTATTAGTACCCACATGTGTGAAGTTACAAATCCTTGCATATTGGAGTAAATTTGTTACAAATAAATTTTCTGTTCTACTTCTCCAGATTTTAGAACATCTGTAATTTTAAATGTTTGTGTTAAAGTGTGATAAAAGAGTTGGGATGAAGAGTAACAGAACCATACGGGGGAATAGTTAACAGAACTTTATTACTATTGTTCATAAGCAGAATAGAACAGAAGCCAACAAGGAACAATCTTGGAACTGTAGTTCCATCACCTCTAGTCCCTAACACAGGGAGCAGCACACAGAAAGAGGGTTATTGGATGTGTACTGACTTTGCACTCCAGTTGAAATCCCAGTGCCTCTTATGGCTCAAATTTATAGAGTTTTAGACAACAAACATGACTCCAATGAGAGATTGCTGTTATCAATCAGAGCAGCAAAGTAAGAATATTTTCTGAGTTGTATAATAAGGAGTGATGAATAAGGGGCAGTGATGTAGGGAACTTAACTTTAATGATACCATTCTAACAAGAGGCTGAAGGAGGTTAATGCCCAGTCTCTGAAACGATACTAATCAAATTGGTTTTCACTGATCGACATAAACCCAATCTTGGTATAGAAATGAAAATTTGATAATTCATTAAGTACTTGAACGAATAAGTGAATGAAAATAGTATTTATTAAGTTCACTTTATGTGCAAATCACTGTGGCTACTTACAGAAAAATAAGATAGTCCATGCTCTTCTGCAGCTCATATTCTAATTGAAGGATTCAGTGCACATAGAAGTAATGTCATTTTCATTGACAAAAAACCTTATTAGTTTCTGAAGTTGAACCTATTTTATAATGCCAAGACTTTGGTGGTGAACGCTTTCTTTTCTAACTGAAGTAGCTTTATGATGTACTTTAAAAATATTTTTTCTTGATTTATTTTGTTTTCACACAGTAGATTATCTAATATTTACAAAGTATAGTCCCTAGAAAACAGTCAAATGAAAGTGCCTAATGGAGTGATTTCATTTGCTAGTGTATGTTACTTTTGACGTGACATAACAGTTATGTTGGCTTTTATAATGTAACACTTATTGACAGGAAATATGTGTGCTTGATAACTTGAATCATTTGCCATCAGTTTTGGCCTTTGTCTTTGATCCGAGTTCTGTTTCCTTTTTGGTTTTTTTTTTTTTTAAACATTGCTATAGTTATGTATTTTGGTCTAATTCTGCTTTCTTGATTTGAGTTTTTTAGTTATTTTATTAGCTATTTCTACTTTGTCAGGTTATTTCCACATTCATACTGAAGTAGGAAAATTGTATGATCTTTTCCTCTAGATGAAAAAAATTCTATTGTCGTGATGTGCTAATCTGTTATAACAGGAGACTAAATCTTAGCATTTAAAAATATAAATCAAATGTAATAAAGGTTCCTGAAAGCAAGGACAGTAAAGATACGGCTATTTTAAACTCAGTGTACATATACTAAGGTTAGGGGTAACGTTTGGTGAATAACAGAAATTTACAGACACAGTTCATTCTCTTTGTTTTTTTATTTGTTTCATCTTTTGTGCTGCCTTTTTCTTTTTTTATACTCTGGTTAGCTACCTGAATATCTGTCTTTCTCAGTGGAAGAGAAAATAAAGTTTATTAGACTGTTTCCTTATTCACTCTTGATTGTTAATTCCTTATTGTGTTTTCTATTTTTTAAAGAAAACCGAGAAATGAGTAAGACAAGTGGACGGCTGAACAATGGTATACCTCAGATTCCAGTGAAGAGGGGAGAATCAGAATTTGATTCTTTTAGGCAGTCTTTACCAGTGTTTGAAAAACAAGAAGAAATTGTCAAAATAATAAAAGATAATAAGGTGGTTTTGATTGTTGGAGAAACTGGATCAGGAAAGACCACACAGGTTTGTTTGTCTTTAATTCAGTTGAAGAAAATATTTGATTGTCTTTTGTATTTTTAAGACTAATTTTATTCATGACAAGGATCTAAATAGGATTTAGACAAAATTTGCATCTGACTAGATAGTACTTTTTAGGAATCCGTAGGAAAATTTTAGTTGTAAAAGAGAATTAAATTTAACAACTATTTATTAAGTGCTTATGATATGCAAGACATTGTGCTTGTTTTTAGAATTACAGTGAGAGAAGCTAACATCTTCTCATGGAGCTTATATTTTGCTGTGAGAATGCCATATCTTGGCTAAATAGTTAAGAGGAAATGTCAGAGAAAAAAGCTCAGCAAATTTCGATGTAGGAAAGAGTTTTAATAGCAGGACAACAGTGATCAGAGGAAATGAAATCATGTAGTTAGTATACTAGACCCTCACAATAATACTATATCACTTAATCAACAGGCATTCCTTAGGTACTTCCAGTGTGCCAGGTGATAGGGACAGAAAACCAAAAAAGGTAAACTTTGGGTCCTCAAGGAGTTTGAATTCAATAGGAGGTATGTCTGTATACTTATGTGCAAAATGAATACAAGGTAGTTTAGAAAGGAGGTAGCATTAGCACTAGGGAGATCAGGAAAGACTTCATGTGGAAGGTAATGCTTGAAGTGAGTCTTGAAAGAAGTAAGGGATTATGTGAAGTGAACGTGAGGAGAGAGACTATTCCAGGCATGGAGATGGCCTTTGTAAAGACAGATGAGAGATGGAGTGTCATATGTGAGGGATAGGAAGAAGGCCATTTAGGCTAGGACAGAATGTGGGGAGGAGGATAATGTATAATAAGGTTAGAAAGGTAGGTAAGGGCCAAGTTGTGAAGAGCTTTAAAAGCCATACAGAGAAATGTGTATTTGATCCAAGAAACCAGTAGTAGATTGAACAGTGGGCAGACAGGTAGAAGAACCAGAGGAGAGATTAAAGACAGAGGGAGAGAGTATTATAGGGGCAATCTGCCAGGATAGGATGAGAAAGGGCATGTGCTGGCTTGGGTGGAGAGGAGGACCATCTCATTAGAATAAAGGAAAAAAAGAGTAGACGATGATACCAGTGGCTTTTGAGATGACAAGAGGAGAGGAGGGAAGTGCGTGATGTATGACCTTTTTTTTTTATAGTATTAGTGGGTTTTTTTCCAATTACATGTAAAGATAATTTTAAATGTTCATTTTTGTAAAATTTTGAGTTCCAAATTTTTCTCCCTCCCTTATTTCTTCCTTCCCCAAGCAATCTGATATAGGTTATACATGTACAACCACGTTAAACATATTTTCACATTAGTCATATTGTGAAAGAAGAATCAGAACAACAGGGGGGAAAAAACAAGAGAAAGAAAAAACAAACAAAAAAAAGTGAAAATAGTATATTTTGATCCGCATTCAGACTCCATAGTTCTTTCTTTGGATATGGTTAGCATTTTCCATCATGACTCTTTTGGAATTGTCTTAGATCATTATGTTGCAGAGAAGAGCTAAAGAATGACTTCTTTTTTCTTAGCAGGATATTAGGTTGTCAGCTGAAAGAGTAGAGAAGAAAGGGAAGTTTACGAAATTTGAAGAGAGAAGAACATCCTCTTTGAGGAGTGGGATAGAATATCAGTAAGGAGAAGTAAAAGAATTGACTTGCAACAGTATGGACCCAATTAGGATTATGTAATTTGTAGTGACTCAGCTTGTTTTATCTTTCTCCTTGTCCATTTAGCAGCACATGAATAGGAGTAAGAGAATGGTGGGAATAATCCAGGGTTGGGTTTGGTAAACTATGATGTAGAAAGAAACAGTATAGTAAGAATTTTTGTATGAGGCAGATGTAACTTAGAATTTGTCCTAGGTATTATAGTTACTGATATACCAAAAGGGTAAGACAGTTTCGCTTATGACATAGTAATAGTGTCATGGTAGTAGAACATCAATGTGCTGTCACCTTTCCTTTTAGCTTTATGTTGCACCTAAGTTAAGAAAATGTTTCTGTACTTTTCCTAGACTCTTCTGTGGTCATTTCCTTAATTTCCTGAACTTTCCTGTGGACATAACCATTTTATGTTTGCTCAACAGATAGAATGACACATTGCCCTTTATAATTTTTGCTCACTTTTTACACAGTGAAAAGAAATCAATGGGAATATTCTTGTATATTGATAAATCCCTATCAGTTGTTATCACTATTCCTTCCCCTTCCTTGAAGAGAATCAGACTATACAATTTAAATTTCTTTTTATGAAAAGCCCTTTTATAATTAGCAATACAGGTCAAATCCTGTTAGAATCAACTCCAAGGAATTGTCCTGGTTTCATTGTTGTACTAGAATATTTTGTTTCAGTATCAACTCTTGTTTGGAACAGGCAATCATTTTGAAATCTTTTTTCATTTCTATTGTAATTATATTCATCATTTTTGGTTTGTTTGGGGTTTTTTTGGGTTTTGGCTAGGTGATGGGGTTAAGTGACTTGACCAGGGTCACACAGCTAGTAAGTGTTATGTGTCTGAGGCCAGATTTGAACTCAGGGCCTCCTGAATCCAGGGCTAGTGCTCTATCCACTGCACCACCTAGCTACCCTGTAATTATATTCATCGTTAGTGGAATATGATGTGTAGATTCATGATAAATACTTGATAAATCTAAACTTTCTTTATTTAACTTTTTCCTTTAACAACTGATATTGTAAGATTTCCCCATTTATATTCTTGTATTTCAAGCTTTTTTGCTTTTTCCATGTTAATTTACTAATTATGCCAATGTACTTAAAATTTTAATTAGGAACAGCAAATTTATCTTGTTGAAATAATTAAGATATGATGAAATCCTGGGAAGGTGGGGAAGAAAGCAATTGAAATACACTATTGTAAGTCATTCGAGTTTTTTGCAGAATTATTTATAGACAATTATAGACAATTGTGCCCTGGGATTTAAACAGTCACTGTAAATTTTCATGAGTACATGAATAATCAGTCTCCCTATCTTATAGATTGAGTTTGAAGAATTACAATGGTTAACTGAAACCTTTCTTTCAGATTCCTCAGTTCCTTTTAGATGACTGCTTCAAAAATGGAATTCCCTGCCGTATATTTTGTACTCAGCCCAGGCGTTTAGCTGCTATCGCTGTGGCTGAAAGAGTTGCAGCAGAAAGAAGAGAAAAGATTGGCCAGACAATTGGCTATCAGATACGATTAGAAAGCAGGTGATAAAAGTTTTCCTAAAATATGTTTTTTAGCCTGTTGTTTGATAAAGCTTCATTTTTCAGGTTTAGTCAAAATGAGATAGATACTTCATACCATTAATTTACTTAAAGTAAATTTGGATTCAAAGTTGGTAACCAAATCCATTTGAGTCTTTAAAATAATAATTGCCTTTGAGGATTTGGCAATGAAAGAGTTAGAAGATAGGAAATAAAAAAATATTTCTCTCTCTTATTTCTGAATTGGCAGTACCATTTGGGAGGAAATCTTTCATAGGATTTGAGTTTCAGATAAGAGTTTCTTCACCTTAGCCATTATTTAGTACCTTAATTTGAATGAATAGCTGACGTTTTAAAAAGCTATTCCATATACTTTACAGATGAGGCATTTATGGTGGCTTAAGAAAACAGCTTTACTGAAGATGACATTTTTTCCAAGGAAAAACTTTGAAGGATGCTTTACTTAAAAGGGTGATTACTTTAAAGAAAAGTGTCACTTTGTTGGCAAAAGGAGACTTTTGGTAATATATTTGTGGGGCTGATGGATAATCTGTGACATTTTCCACAGGGCTGTGGTAATTGTGCATGCAAACCATTGAGCTGGTAACAGTTTTGTTAGTATAAGGGGATATATAATTAAAAACAATCAATCATAATAGATTTGTAACTTTGCAAGACACTTTACTTTCTTAGAGTTTCTCCAAAGACTCTTCTGACATTTTGCACTAATGGAGTATTACTTCGCACATTGATGGCGGGAGATAGCACACTATCAACTGTGACACATGTTATCGTGGTAAGAATTTTGCTCTTTCCTATATATAACTGAAATTCAGTAATTGTGATTGTGACTTTTATTTGCCAGTGTAGAGCAGACTATGTAAAAGCAAAAAGAGGCAGCATAGCATAGTGGATAGAGGACCAGCTTTGAACTCAGGAAGGCGTCTGTTCAAATCTTGAATCAGATACATATTAGGTGTGTGACAAGAGATAACTCTTTTAATCTCTCACTGCCTCAGCCATCTCTGTAAGTTTCAAGTTACAGAGGGAATTATTGATCTATGTGGGTGGAAGATTTTTTCACACCAGGATATTCCCATACTGATTAAATCATAGATCCAGACCCCACCCCTCCAAAGACAGAAATATTTATTGCAAACTGTTACATATGATTGTTTCTGATGTTTAAAAAATGAGTTTATTTCTTGTATTATATTTTTTAAAAGATTAAATTTGTAGGAGACAGAAGACAGGGGTTCAAATCCTGCCACAGACACTATCTGAGTAATCCTGGGAAAGTTAACTTAACATCTCTGAGCCTCAGTTTCTTCATCTGTAAAATGAGAATAATAAGAGAACCTACCTTGTAGGGTTGTTGTAAGGATCAATGAGATAACTTTAAAGTGCTTTGTAAACCATAAAGCACTGAATAAATGCCAATTGTTTTTGTTATGATTAATAAAATTATAAGACATTACTTAACAAACCTTATGGAAAATTATGATATTGATGTAGTTTGCTTGTCCTTTTTATGTAAGAAAATGATGCTAAGGAGTGACCAAGAGGTTCATGCACTCTGTTTAGTCGTTTTGTTTTTAGTTGTTTAGTTTTTTTAAGGCAGTAGGGGGTTAAGTGACTCACCCAGGCTCACAAAAGTGTCTGAGGCCAGATTGTAACTCAGGTCCTCCTGACTCCAGGGTCAGAGCTCTATCCACCACACAACCACCACACATACCTAGCTGCCCCTGTGATTTGCTTTTAAGAATCCACAGTTAACTCCATTTAAGAATCCACAGTTGATATGGATAAAGAGGTAGCAAAGACGACATTTAAGGAGTGATTGGGTAGGTGGGTGGAGAGCTAGGAGTGAATACTGTCAGGAGAAGACAAGAATATACAGAAGGAAAGGGTGGTCAGCAACATCAGATGCCTTAGAGAGGTCAAGAAGGATGAGGAATGAGAAGAGATCATCAGATTTGGCATTTAGATATTTAAAAACTTTGTATGGATCTGTTTCAGTTTGAGTGATACATTTGTACTTTGGACATCTTTCCATGGTCTTTGGCCATGGAAGAGAGTGCCTCTTAACTTACTTATCTAGGCAGAAAACCTTTTATCTCATTATTACCATATTCAAATCATATAAACTAACTGGCAACTGATAAGGGCAGCTGGTGGAATAGTGGATAAAGTGCTGGGCTTGGAGTCATGAAAATCTGAGTTCAAATCCAACCTCAGATACTGGATGTTACTGTAGGCAAGTCACTTAACCTCTGTTTGCCTCAGTTTCCTCACCTGTAAAATGGGGATAATAAGGGTGATAAGGCTTAGATGAGATGATGTTTGTAAAGTGTTTAGCCCTTTTCCTGGCATATAGTAAGTAATTGGTAAATGTTCCCTCCCTGCCACTGGTTTTACCTAAGAATTAAGTAACTGGTTTTCTGTGGCTTATCACAGAATAAAATTGTTATTGTGTCCCAGAATCATATTCATTTAAGGTAAGATAAACTAGCAGAAAACAGCTGTTTCATAATTACTGGTGAGTGGATCATAAATTTATATCTGAAAGAACCCTCAGACAATTGTGTCATCCAGTCTCCTCATTTTACTGAGGTACAAAGAGGTTAAACAACTTGCCCAGCATTACATAGTAGTAGACCTGAAATTCAAACCCACATCCTTTGACTTTAGAGGCTATGTATTTTCCGTATAGTGTACGTTTTCTCACATAGTTCTGTAGCTACAGTTCAGATTTAACGGTGTTTTTGAGCTACTTGAGTGATGTCAGCTCAGTGATAGTCTTTTAAGTAATAGAGTTGGGATATAAAGTAAAACTTTGTTAATTTTCACTCCATTAAATTCAGATTTTATATTAATTTGACTGTGAGTTGACCAAAGTTTACATTTTTGTTCTAGGAAAAAAGATTTACAGTGATTTGTTAGTTAAGTAATATCTATAGAGAATTTACTTAATAAACTGTCTCATTTCACATATTTGATTTAGATTTTCACTAATTCAAATTGACCATCCTCACTAGTTTGTCTGAATTACAAAGGTTTTTTAGCCTACCTTTTATAATCAAAAAGTAGTACGACAAAAGAGATCATAGTTACCTGTAATGTCTTAACAATTACCTCTTTTTCTTTTTTCTTGATTCAGGATGAAGTGCATGAAAGGGATCGATTTAGTGATTTCTTACTGACAAAGTTAAGAGACTTGTTACAGAAGCATCCAACTTTGAAACTGATTCTTTCTAGTGCTGCATTGGATGTGAATCTCTTTATAAGATATTTTGGAAGTTGCCCAGTGATATACAGTAAGTAAATATGAAATGTGGTCAAACTTTTAAATTAAACATCTCAAGGAAAAGTATTATGAATATTATTATTAACTATTCTTTAAATAATACTTTGGAAGTAAAATTTACTTACTTTTTGCATATTCCACCTTAATCCTATCTATGTCATATACAAAGTTGAGTAGAATTAGTATAGTAATGAACTAGGAATAGGTTCCAATGCAATGGTAATGAGAAGACAGAAGAACTGAATGTGTCTTCAGAATACTTAAGTTACAGGCCAGTACTCTGTGAACTACACCCAAATGTTGCCCATTACTTTTCTTAAGTCCTTTTACCCTGGAGTACATTTAAGAAAACTGCTTTTTTTGCTTTCATTCACTAATTCAGCAAACATTTAACATATTTGTACCATTAGAAAGCAGTGTTGGAGATACAAAGATGAATAAGAACTATTAGAAGGCACAACATGATGTGTCATAAGAAGTGCTGTGGAAGTTCATAGCTGGAATTGATTACTTCTGTGAAGGAATGGGATGGGATCAGATCAGGGAAATATCCATGTAGAAGATGACATTTGAGTTGGGCCTTGAAGAATGTATTCAGAAGGAGCACTGATGGGAAGGACATTTTAGGAGTAAAGAGTAGTGGCTTAATGTAAGTTATAGAGGCATAGGATAGGTTTGGAAAACAGTAGTCTAGTTTCTCTGGGGAATAGAATGTAACATTTCTTTAGCATCTTTTAATTCATCTTACAGCAGCCTGTAATACTTGCAAGTGTGACCTGAACCAGATTAAGATGTCATTGGGAAATATTTAATAAAATAAAAATAAATACAATGTAGTGGCCCATTTGTATTTGAGTTTGACATCACTGTTTTACATTGCTTTGTTGTTGAAATGCTATAGTCATTCATACAAGTCACATCTTTCCATTGAACTTTGAGTGACCTTAAACTTTGTTCCTTCAGAGATTTTTGTATTCAATGAAATAAATATAGCCATATTTCAGATTGCTTTCCATAATTGGTGGACAGTTCACAGTTCCACAAAGAATGCATTTGGATGCCTGACCTTCTACAACCCTTCCAACAGTTGTTCATTTTCTTTTTTTTTATTGTGGAGCCTGAGAGACATTTTAATTTGTATCCCTTTTATTAGTGATTTGGAGTATTTTTATTATGGTTTTTTATGGTTTCTACACAAATATTTGCCCATATTTATCAGTGAACAAAGGTCTCACATTTAGAGATCTGTAATTAACTTAATGTCTAAAACTGTGTGATTGTTAGCACACTTTACCTCTTTTCAACTGCTCTGCTTCCATCACTGCAGAAATGGAATGTATTCTTCTAAGATAAAGGATATTTTACATTTTTCTTCATTTCGGTGGGTTACTGTGGCCAAAGAATTCATTGTCTAGTGGCCAGTGTACTATTAAGGAAGCTATCTAGGCTAGACCTCAGAAAGAAGATGGTTACCAGGGCCATAGATAGTCTTTCCAGATCTTCCAGAGTTTGTGCTCTGCTAACATAGCCTTCAGCAGCCCAGGAGTACTTCTATGCCGTGTTGAGGCATTGAAGTAAAAAATATTCGTTTAAAAAAAAAGTAAAGGAATTTTATAAAGAATAAAGACAATTTTAAACCATTTTCCTTTTTAAAAATCAGTTTTTAAAAAGATGTCTTAATGCTCATTTGCTTAATGAGAAAAAATATTCTTTGATTATTCAGTACAGGGAAGACCATTTGAAGTAAAAGAGATGTTTCTGGAAGACATTTTAAGAAGCACAGGATACACAAACAAAGAAATGTTAAAATACAAAAAGGAAAAACAACGAGGTGAGTTTTTTTCTTACAAAGAATGTAAGTATGTTTACTGGGTTTTTTTTAAACTACACAAAACAGAGAGGTAAAGTTGAAATATTTTTCTTTTGGTTTTGTTTGTTATAAATTCTGATGTCACCTAATAACATAAGCCAAAAGCTTTTCCCCATGTGTCTAATAACATAAGGCAAAACCATGCCTTCCTATATGGCTGCTGACTTGCTGGGTGACATGAGGAATGGGGAAGATTGACTGTACTTAGCAGGAAAAGAAATGTGAGCCAGAAACTAATTATTTTAGCTTGAAACTGATCTTGCTGGGAATAGGGAAGGTGTATGGAACAGTAACATCTCCTGCAGATTCTGTCTTTCCTTTTAAGATTTGCAGTCCTGAAAATGATTATGTTATGTTTTCAGTTTTGGTTATGGTAAAATGAATAGTTTGGATTCAGTTATTTCTAAAGTTTCTTTCATTCAAATCCTGTGATCTTAAACATTTTGTCCTCAATTTTGATATAGTTCTAATAAGGCTTAAAATTTTACCTTAGCTTCAGTTTTTAGAATTGGACATTTCTCTTGTTTAACTTCATTCTTCACGTTCATAGGAATTTTTTTGGAATGTTTTAAGTATTTTCATTTGAAATTCTAAATTTAGTACCCAGCAGTGAAAAGTAAACGTTCAGTATATATAAATGAAATAAAGTGATTGATTGTATATATAGTCATGAACCCACTGTTTACAATTTCAGTTCAACAAAATTTATTAAGCTCTTTTATATGCCAGACTCATACTATAAAATTTGTGTATTTGCTTTAATAAAATGGTAATATAAACATTGTGTTTGACTCCTCCCCTTCTTATCTGTGGTTCCTCTCAGCTCGTGGTTTTCTGTGGTTCATAGTATTTTGTTTTATATAATTGTAGTCGGTATGTATGTTGTGGATGTATTTTCTTTATTCTACATCATAGTTTATAAGGCCTTCCATTTTTCTGTCATTTTTTATGTTGCAATAGTATCCTATTACATAGTCATACTTTTTAGTATGTAATCCACTTCCTAATTTCTGTGTGCTTATTTTGTGTACATTTGGTATTTATTTGTCTGTGAATAGATTGTATTCCTCTAGTTGAATATGGGGCAGCTAGGTAGTTCAGTGGATAAAGCACTGGGCTGATAACCAAGATGTCTCATCTCCCTGAGTTCAAATCTAGCCTCAGATACTTACTAGCTATGTGATTCTGGGCAAGTCACTTAACCTTGTTTGCCTCAGTTCCTCATCTGTCAAATGAGCTGGAGAAGGAAATGGCAAACCATTCTAGTATCTTTATCAAGAAAACCCCAAATGGGGTCATGAAGAGTCAGATATGATTGAGCAGTAACAGCAACAAAAGCTGAATATAAACTGTGTGAAGGCAGGGACCATCTTACTTTTGTATTTGTATTTCTAGCATCTAGCACAGTGGCTGACATGAAGCAGATGCTTAATAAATACTTGCTGATTGAATTCTTGGGTTATCTCCAGTATTTTACTATCATGAAAAAAACTGCTCTGAATATGCTTTTACAAGTAGCTCTTTTTTTTCTCTTTTTATACCATCCTCAGAATATAGTACTAATTGTAGTAACATCAAGTTAAAAGGTATGAAGTTTTGTGGCTGTTATTGTATATTGCCATAATATTTTCCAAAAAGATGTCATTATTTTATGCCATTAATGTAACGGTCTACTTATTTTACCATAGCCCTTCCAACTTTGAATTTTATTGCCTTTAAGTACCTTGTAAATTTAGTGGATATGTCTAGTAATTCAGAATTGTGCATTTTTTTTGGTAAATTTTTTTGATAATTTGTGTTCCAAGAAATGCCTGTTCATATCTTTTCATCATTTATCTATTGAGGAAAGAATTTAGTAGTACTTTTGAAAAATTCCTTTTAGAGCTTTTGCATGACTTAGCATAGACACCTTATTAGTAGGCTGGATTGGCAAATAGCTTCAGATCTGGGAGCATCATTCATAGGAAAATGTTTCAATTTATGAGTACATTTAAAATATATTTTCTATTTAATTAAATATTTCACAATTACATGCAAAAAACTTTTTTTAACATTTATTGTTAAAAGTTTTTGAGTTCCATATTCTCTCCCTCCCTCTTCCCATTCCTACCCCTTGAGAAGGCAAGCAATATGTTATACATGCAAAGTCATGCAAAACACATTTCTATATTAGCCATGTTACTAAAGAAAACTGGTAAAAAAACATCAAGAAAAATAAAGAAAATTTTATAAGTATGCTTCAATCTGCACTCAGACTTCATTAGTTCTTTCTCAAGTGGTGGGTAGCATTTTTAATCATGGGTTCTTTGAAATTGTCTTGGATCATTGTCTTGATCAAAGTAGCCAAGTCTTCCACAGTTGATCCTTATAATATTGCTATTATTGTCTACAGTGTTCTCTTGGTTCTGCTCACTTCACTTTGCATCAGTTCATATATGTTTTCCCAGGTTTTTCTGAAGGTATCCTGCTTGTCATTTCTTATGGCACAGGAATATTCCATCACAATCTTGTACCACAACTTTTTGAGCCAGTACCCAACTGGTAGACATCTCCTCAATTTCCAGTTCTTTGCCAGCACAAAAAGAGCTGGTATAAATATTTTGTACAAATAGGTCTTTTCCCTTTTCTTTGATCTCTTTGAGATATAGACCTAGCAGTGGTATTATTGGTTAAAGGATATGCACAATTTTATAGTCCTTTAGGCATAGTTCCAAATTTTTCTCCACAATATTTGGACCAGTTCACAACTCCACCAAAATTGCATCAGTGTCCCAATTTTCCCATATCCCCTCCAACATTTCTAATTTTCCTTTTATGAGTACATTTTAACATTTTAAATCCAGTTAATGACAAGAACTTTAAGGGGGAGGTATTACTATCTTAAGGCCTAGCTTTTAATACCATTGCATTTATGTTGTTTAATTTGATAAGTGGATAAATTTTTAAAGTTTTCCTTTTAAAAAATTGGTGCATTTTATTTTTTATAATACATTTATTTCCGAATGTACCTTCCTACCCATCAATTCTTCACTTGTGACAGATTTAAGGAAAAAAAGGTCAGCCAACCAAGTTGACCTTGTCTAACACAATGTTAGACATCTTCAATGAAGGCTACAAGGTGCATCTTCTCAGTTTTTATCTGGGGTCAAACTTCATTTTCTTGCTCTTTCTGTTTATGTTGTTGCAAATGTTTTTTCTGAACTCATTTGTTGTTTCTTATAGTACAATAATATCCAATTATGTTCACGTGCCACAATTTTAAAGAAATAAATTTTGAAAATCAAACAAAGCAGTACGCTGACAAATAATCTTTCTCTCATAAATGATTTAGAAGAGAAACAGCAAACTACTCTTACTGAATGGTACTCTGCTCAAGAGAATAGCATCAAACCTGAATCTCAAAGGCAAAGAACTGTTCCAAATGTTACTGAAGAATATGATTTATTGGATGATGGTGGTGATGCTGTGTTTAGTCAATTGGTAAGACTTTTACTGTGCTAACTGGAACTTTGAGTATTTTCATCTTTTATTTTTTCTGAACATTAAGTTGTATTCTAGTCATTGCTCCTTGTGAACTTAGAGGATGAATTCATTAGTTAAATGGTGCTAAAATTTTTGCTTTTTTAAAAAGTATGTCTATAGCAACTCTTAGAAAAATGAAAATATTTAAAATTCTACATCTTTGTGTAGTTGCTGTGATACTAATATACTTGTTTCTATAAGGTATGGGTCATGATTTGAGCACGTTCAAAACCAAGACATTTTGTTATATTTTGATGCCTCATTGTAGTGTAGAGTTGACCCTGTATTCACAAAGACTGTGCCTGAGAAATGCAAAACTGGCAAGTGTTACGAGTTGGAAAGGCTTTAAGTATGACACGTTGCCAACTATTGTCTAAAGACCAGCCAAGCTAAATTCATTCATAATTCATAATCATCATCTGGTTGGCTGTCAACCAATGAATCTTTTTGGTCAGAGCACACATTAAACTGTTTCCTAAAACATGCAAGTGTTGTGTTCTCTGTGGCTGGAGGAAATACACATACCAATGAAATTTCAGATCACTTGAAGTATTAAAGTATTTCAAAGCAATTTTTGATCATGTCATTGCAAGCTTAATAGTGCTGGAGTTATATCTTCTTTATATGTCCAGAGGTAACATTGTGAATGCCTGTTGTTAAGCTCATGCAGAACATGTCATTATCATCATCATATTATTACTTATATTTATGTTTTATATTATTTTATAATATATTATACTTATGATGATAAAGCTAATTGCTAGAATGTATATAGTGCTTTAAAGTTTTCTATGCGCTTTATGTATGTTATCTCATTTGATCTTCTCAACAACCTTATGAGGTAGAAACTATTATCGTCTTTTATAGATGAAGAAACTTGGTCTGAGACAGGTTAAATTACTTGTCAGAGATCACACAGCTAGTTGGTGTTTGAGACAGGCTTCTAACTCAGGTCTTCCTGACTCATAGGTCCAACACTCCATCCACTGTGTCACCTAGCTCCCTAGTCATAATGTATTTGTCTTTACTTCACTGATATTAAAGATTTTTTGAAGTAATGGTTTTTATAGATTATCACATTCTTAACAACCGTCTCTTCAGACATTAGATTAATTTGAAAATTTCTGCATTTTTAGACTGAAAAAGATGTGAATTGCCTTGAACCATGGCTAATAAAAGAAATGGATGCTTGTCTTTCTGACATATGGCTGCATAAAGATGTCGATGCGTTTGCTCAGGTGTTTCATCTTATTTTAACGGAAAATGTTAGCGGTACGTTATATCTTTTAATAAATTGCTCAATACATGTAGTTATCTTGTAGAGGAAATTTAGGTTATATAGAAATTTATTCCCTAAGTTTTTCAGTTATTTTCAAAAAGTTGTTCATTCCTCAAACATATGAGTGCTTACTCTGTAAGGCACTATGGAGGATACAAAGACAAATAAGCCATAGTCTCTGCCTTATGATCATAAGGTAGTTTGTATTCAGTACTTTATTTTATATCTCTGAAACCACCTCTTTGTACTAATATATTGGACATTTATGTACTAAATTACTAATTTAATAAATGATATTATATAATAAGACACCGAGGTATACTATATATGCATAATATGTGGTGTTACCAATATTTCAGTTCATGAGGTATCCCCACATCATGTTTGTGGATAAGCACTAGCAATCTATAATACCATCAGGATGCATTTTCAGGGGTATACAGGGCCATAGGCAATATTTGTAAAAATCTCATTTATCTTTGTTTTCTTCCACTTCCTGGTCCCTTTTTTCCATGTCTTATGAGACACAATTGCTCTCATGCTTTCGTCTTGGTGTTCCAGGTCCCATACACTAAGCCTAACCCTTGTTTTATATAGTGGGCTCCATTTGTCAGAGTTGCATATATCTATACATATAGGAAAGTGTGTGTGTGTGTGTGTGTGTGTGTGTGTATGCTAATCTATATGTATAATATAATATGTGTATAATATGGTACATTATATACATAGCATGTGTTTATATGTACACATTATATATGTATACAAATGTATTTACGTGTATAATATAACAGTATATTACAGTATGTCAATATTATATAATACATATGTATGTATAGGTGTGTGAGTTCATATACCTATGTATCATGTATACAATATATACATACATATATACATACATACACACACACACACAAATGTGTGTGTATGTATTATGCCATTGAGTATGTATTTGGAAATAATCAAATGATTATTAAAGATCCTAACAGATAATTCAGTCATAGGCATAAGTAGTAATATACATCAACTTTTATCAGTCTGTTTTGTTTTCTATAGTAAATTCTTTTCAGAAATTACCCTTTTGATTTTGGTTATGCAATAAGAGCAAATTATTTTGAGAAGCAATGATAAAAAGTCCCTGAGAAATGCATTGTAGAAAATTTTTAACTTATCAGAGTCTTCCTCACAGAGAGATTTTTATAGGAAATAACATTTTTACAAATGATGCAATTCTATTCAAATGCCATGGGGAAATTATCTCATAGTTTATCATTTTTTATAAATAATACTTTGAATTAATAGATTTCTGAACCTGTCATCACTTTCTGATAAAAATAAGTTTGCATTTTCCTGATCTTTGTATCCAGAGTCCTCTTTATAATTTATGTGTTATCATTTTGTGATCAAGAAGGAGTCTAGGCTGAGGGAAATAATTCATGTGATTTAAGAGACAATAACCTTTCAGTGTTAATTCCTTTTCAGCAATGTTACAGATTTCAGATATTACTGTGCTTCATTTAAAAATTTAACTATTATCGCCACTTGATCATTCTTTCATGTAGCAGAGTCCTTTCTCTAATTTTATCTGTGTCTAGGGTAGGATAAGAGCAAAGATCTTTATGGTTGACCTGCTTGAGACTGGGTTTTTATGAAGAAAAAAATACTGTTATAATACTCTCACTATATAATTATTTCAAGTTCTCATTTTAATAGTATGGCTAATATTTTTTTAAAGTATTTTTAGTAGCAATTAAGCATCTAATTTCTGGAATTGAAGACATTTAAATATAACAGTTGAATAAAAACTTAAATTTGTAATATGTGATTTATTTGATGTGATAGTTTGAAAAATATTCTGATAAATATTATTTTTATTACTTTCTTTTTTGTTAGTGGATTACAGACACAGCGAAACCAGTGCGACAGCACTAATGGTTGCTGCAGGAAGAGGTTTTTTGAGTCAAGTAGAACAGTTAATTAGTATGGGAGCCAATGTCCATAGCAAAGCATCAAATGGCTGGTAATTGTTTTAAACCTCAGTTATATGTATTTTTATGTCTGTTAATTTATTTGTACTTTTATACTAAAAGCTCCTTTCACCTGCATTTTGATAGATGAATAACAAACTATTGCATGTTTTTGGATGTTAATTTAAAGAAAAGTTCATCTCAGACTGAGTCTTTGAAATTTTGGCAGGATGGCTTTAGATTGGGCTAAACACTTTGGACAGACTGAGATTGTAGACCTTCTGGAGTCTTACAGGTAAATATCTTAAAGATATTTCATGTACATACACATGTATACATACATATACACATTTATGTCAGAGATCTTTGCTTTAAGATCATATACTTTAATAAAATTGAGGCAAATATCCGTATAATAGAATATGATATTCTATTATATTAAAGATGTTTTGTCATTTTTATTGGAATGTAATGACACTGGATAACTAAGATTCAATAGGATTTGGCATATTTTTATTAATACACTGAAAAATCAGAAGAGTAGGACCTTAAGTTTTTAATTGTAATGAAATGAATGGATGTTTTCATAATTTTTAAAACAACTTTATTACCATTTTTAAAGATTTTTGGAAAATAAGTTCCTCTTAGCTTCACTTACTGTACCCTAACACAAGACTTTTTTAATATTTGATTTTTTCCCAATTGCATGTAAAGCAATTTTTAACATTCATTTTTTAAAAAACGAATTTTGAGTTCCAGATTCTCTTCCTCCCTCCCTCCCCTTACCCCACCATGGGGCAGTAAGCAGTTTGATATAGGTTACACATGTACAATCATTTGAGACATTTTTCCGTATTAGTTTTGTTGTGAAAGGAAGCACAGACCAAAAGAAAACCCATGAAAAAATAAAGAGAAAAATAGTATGCTTTGATCTGCATTCAAACACCATCAGTTCTTTTTCTAGAGGTGGATAACATTTTTCATCATGAGTCTTGCTGTTACTGTGTATAGTGTTCTGGTTCTAGTCACTTCACTTTGCGTCAGCTCATATAAGTCTTAGAAGGTTTTTCTGAAAGCATCCTGCTCATTATTTCTTAGCACAATAATATTTCATTGCAATCATGTATCACTTGTTCAGTTATTCCTCAACTCATGGACATTCCTTCAATTTCCAGTTCTTTTCCACCACAGAAAAGAGCTGCTATAAATACTTTTGTACAGATAGGTTCTTTTCCTTTTTTTTCTTTTAATCTCTTTGGGATGCAGCCCTAGTAGTGGTATTGCTGGGCCAATGGGTATGCACAGTTTTATTGCCACTTGGGTATAGTTCCAAATCGCTCTTCACAATGGTTGTTTTTGTTCACAACTCTACCAACAGTGCATGAGAATCCCAATTTTCCCACATCCCCTCCAACATTTCTCATTTTCCTTTTCTGTCATATTAGCCAGTCTTATAGGTGTGAGGTGGTACCTCAGAGTTGTTTTAATTTGCATTTCTCTCATTAGTAGTAATTTAGAGCATTTTTTCATGTGATTAGAGGTATCTTTGATTTCTTCTTCTGAAAACTGCTTGTTCATATCATTTAACCATTTATCAATTGGGGAATGACTTGTATTCTTATAAATTTGACTCAGTTCTCTCTGTATTTGAGAAAAGAGGCCTTTATCAGAAACACTTGCTGTAAAGATAATTTTTTCTCAGCTTTCTGCTCTCCTTCTAATTAGTTGTGTTGGTTTGCTTGTGCAAAGTCTTTTTAATATAAAATAACCCAAATTATCCATTTTTTGTCTTATAATGCTCTTTCTCTTATTTGGTCATAAATTCTTCCCCCTATCCACAGCTCTGACAGGTAAATTATTCCATGCTTCCCTAATTTGTCTTTTATGTGTAGAAATCATGTGCTCATTTTGACCCTATCTTGTTATACGATGTGAGATGTTGATCTTTACCTAGTTATTGCCAAACTTTTCCAGTTTTCCTAACAGTTTTTGCCAAATAGGAGTTCTTGTGTCAAAATCTTGCGTCTTTGGGTTTATCAAACACTAGATTACTATGGTCATTTACTACTGTGTATTGTGTGCCTAATCTGTGCCATAGATCCACCACTCTATTTCTTAGCCAGTACCAGATTGTTTTGATGATTACCACTTTATGCAATTTGAGGTCTGATATGACTAGGCCACCTTCCTTCACATTTTTTTCATTGATTCCATTAATATTCTTGATCTTTTGTTCTTCCAGATGAATTGTCATTATTGTTTCTAGCTCTATAAAATGATTTTTTAGTAGTTAGATTTGTATGACACTGAACAAGTAGATTAATTTAGGTAGAATTGTCATTTTTATTACATTGCCTTGGTCTACTAATATGCAATTAATATTTTTTCAATTGTTGGGATGTGACTTTATTTTTGTGAAAACTATTTTGTAATTGTGGTCATATCGTTCCTGGGTTTGTCTTGGTAGGTAGACTACTGAGTGTTTTATGTTGTCTACAGTTATTTTAAATGGAATTCCTCTTTCCATCTCTCGCTGCTGGGCTTTGTTGGTAATATGTAGAAATGCTAATGACTTAAGTGAGTTTATTTTATATCCTGCAGCTTTGCTTAAGTTAATTATTTTAAGTAGTTTTTTAGTTGATTCTCTAGAATTCTCTAAGTATACCCCTCATATCATATGCAAATAGTGATGATTTTCTTTCCTCATTGCCTATTCTAATTCTTTAAATTTCTTTTTTCTTCTCTTATTGCTATAGCTAGCGTTTTTAGTCCTATATTATATAATAGTGTTGATAAAGAGCATCCTTCCTTCACCCCGATGTTATTAGGAAGGCTGCTATCTTATCCCCTTGACAGATAACACTTGCTGATGGTTTTAGATGGCTACTATTTATCATTTTAAGGAAAGCTCCATTTATATTTATGCTTTCTGGTGTTTTTAATAGGAATAGGTGTTGTATTTTGTCAAAAGCTTTTTTTATATCTATTGAAATAATTATATTATTTCTGTTGGTTTTGTTATTGATATGGTCAGTTATGCTGATAGGTTTCCTAATATTGAACCAGCCTTCCATTCCTGGTATAAATCCCACTTGATCATAGTGTGTGATCTTTATGATACATTGCTGTAATCTCCTTACTAGTATTTTTAGATTTTTTTTCACATCAGTATTCATTAGAGAAATTGGGCTATAGTTTTCTTTCTGTTTTAACTCTTCCTGGTTTTGGTATCAGCACCATATTTGTGTCATAAAAGGAATTTGGTAGAACTCCTTTTTTGCCTGTTTTTCCAAATAGTTTATGTAGTATTAGAATTAATTGTACTTTAAATGGTTGGTAGAATTCACTTTTGAATCCATCTGGCCCTGGGGATTTTTTTTTTTAGGGCCACATACCCAGGCTCATACTGGCTGGGTGGAGGGCCTCACTGCTGCCTCATACAAGGGAGGGGGGACCTTGCTGCTTCCTTGCTAGGGCACAGGCTGGTGCTGCTTGCTTTCACTGCCTGCACTGAATTGCACTCCACTCATACCTCATTGAGATAGACCTTTTCTGTTGATATTCTAAGTTGTCTAAAGCTGGAAAATTGTTTCATTTGCCCCTTTCTGCAACTCCAGAATTAATTTTGAGGTATTATTTTAAAGCTGTTTGGAGGGGAATTTGGGAAAGCTCCAGCAAGTTCCTGCCTTACTTTGCCATCTTGACTTTGCTTTTTAAGTCTACAAGAATCTTATCAAAGAAAATTATAGGGAAAATTGTTTGTAGTTAACATAGGATATCTATTATTTAAAAATAAGTGAAACTCTTAACCAAATGATCTTACTTATGGAATGGAATGCTTTTGAATTAGAATTTTTTTCTTTTAACATAGTAAATTTACTGGATAAAGTAAAACTTGAAAACTACAGTTGGTAGTGTAACTGTGGTTTGAGAAAGGGCAATAGTGTGTCCTAATTTAGTACCAGTTAGTGCCAATGTGGAAAGATCACATTGTCCTAGATCTAGATAGAGACACCTGAAGCACAATTATAGGAAATTCACATCAACTTACTGTAAAATCTGGAACACCTAGCAGTTTAAAATATTTTTGTAGGGTTATTCTAGTGTACTTTTACTTCTGCCCAGTTTATCCCCTCAGTTCCAGCCTAGTTTGGATGGAAGGGATGTGAATCAGTATAGTTAAGTTTTGGATTAATCACCTTCCAAGAACAAAAAACAAAGGTATAGAATCATCAAGGGTCCAATAGTTGATTGTAAATCATCAGCATTTTGAAAGCTCATGTATTTTTCATGGTGTTCCTTTTCAGATTCTCTAGGTATTCAAATGAAGGAGGTATGGAAATATTTTGTTTGAATTGCCATATGGTAATTGGACAACTCATTTTATTTGTGCAAGTCTTGACCATTACTTGAAGAAATGCATGCACCTTGAAAAGTGAATAAAGCAAAAAAGTAAATTAAAAACAAACTTACTGAGAATTATTTGATAAGCTTTTTTTAAAAAATAATTATTTTTAATTGATTGCTTTTGTTTTTATGTCACATTTCCCAAAGCTCTTCTTTTACACCCCTGCCTAACAAGCTCATCTTGTAAGAAGAGATTTAAAGAAGAGGGGGACAATCAGATCAACTAACATACTATTTTTGTCTGACGGTATATGGAATTTTCTGTACTTATAACCCTCCTTTTTCAGTAAAAGATGTGAAATGCATTTTGATTTGTTTTGTTTTTACTCTTTTTCAGGTCCATACTTGATCGTTTTAATTATTCATTGTTCAGTTTTGTTTGTTCTTTTTGTTTATGTTGTAGTCATTTGTATATTGTTTCCCTGATTTTACTTACTTAGCTGTCAGTTCATATAGGGCTTTCCATATTTCTCTGAATTTTTTTATGTTCAGTTTTTCTTACAGTGCATTCATGTGCTATTAAATTAGTTCCCCTAGTCATTGTCCTACCAATATGCTCCTGTTTTGTCTTCAGTTCTTTGCTACCAAAAAAAAATCCTGCTATGAATATTTTGGTCTATGTAGTATATTTCTTTCTGTTATTGCCATCTTGTAGTTTATGCCCCTTGTGGTAGTATATGTGGGTCAAAAGTAATAGACATTCCTATACCCCAAAGAGATCAAAGGAAAAGGAAAAGGGCAAAGATATTTATAGCAGCTCTTTTTGTGACAGCAAAGAACTGGAAATTGAAGGGATGTCCATCAATTGGGGAATTGCTGAACAAGTTGTGTACATGATTGTGTGGAATATATTGTGCTATTAAGAAATACAAGTATGATGCTTTCAGGAAAAACCTGGAAAGATTTACATGAACTGATACAAAATGAAATGAGCAGAACCAGAACATCGTAGACAGTAACCACAATATTATAAGGATGATCAACTGTGAAAGACTTAGCTGTTCTCAGCTGTACAGTGATCCAAGACAATTCTGAAGGGCTTATGATGAAAAATGTTATCCACCTCCAGAGAAAGAACTGATAGAGTCTGAATGCCAATGGAAGCATCCATTTTTTCTATCTTTATAATTTTTTTTGGTCTGAATTTTCTTTTGTACCATGACTAATATGCAAATGTTTTTCATGTCTGCACATTTATAATTGATATATTGCTTGCCTTCTCCAGGAGGGGGAGGTGTGGGAGAGGGACAAAATTTGGAGCTCAAAAATTTACAAAAACAAATGACTCTTTTTTCAGCCTATTAAAACCACTGCCAACACTGTCAATTAAATGAAAATATTTTCTAATAATGATTTTTTTTTGGTCTGCTCCTGCGATTTCAACAGTGTGGAGACTGTGTTATGATTCACATTTTTATATCACTTTAAGGTTTACAAAGCACTTTCCTCATGACAGCTCTTTGGAACTGGAGGTGTGATGTTATCATTCTCATTTTGCAAATAAGGAAATTAAGGCTCAGAGAAATTAAATTATTTACTTAGGATAATGTAGTCAGTTAAGGGTGAGAAGCAAAATTTGAACTCAGTTCTTCCAGTATTCTTTCCGCTATACCTCACAGCTATCTCCACAAATCATTTTACCACAAAATCAGAAGAAAAGCAGAAAAAAAGGCACAGAACTGGCATTTATTTGGCACTAGAGAAACTTTAATTTAGATCACCTTCTTAATTAAAAAACAAACAACTATTTAGTTTACTAAATCATCTTAAGTGTCTTTTAGTGAATGTCCCTCACTTTTTTTTTACAAAATCATGTCAAAGTTTAATTAAATTTCTTTTACTCTTAGTTTTGTGAATTTTTAAAAATGAGTATATCATTTTATTTTTTAACGAGAAATAACATCCTGTCATTACATATTGCGTTATTAAAAGTTGTTATTCAGTTGTATCTGCCTCTCTGGAACCCCATCTGGGGTTTTCTTGGCAAGCTGTAGTTCACTGATGTCATCAAGTTCTATGGTCAGCTTTCTTGCCACTTTAAAGGAAATCAGTAGCACAGCCTATTTAAAACAAATACTGATTGTTTAAAATGGCAATAATAGTTGGTGTGACTTTTTGGTGGTCCAGAGGACAGAAAACCCAGCTTTTAGTGCTTTTAGGTTTGCAAAGTGCCTTATATATGTTATGTAGCTGAGCCTAACATGTATTTGTTACCGCAGATGTTGTCTTCATTTTTAGTGATAAGGAAACTCAAGTTCAGAGAAGTTAAGTGACTTGCTCATGATCTCATAGCTATTAAGAATTGGAGACAGAATTTGAACTCAGGATTTCCTGACTCCAAGCTGTAACTATATCTTCTGTGCCATGTTTCTTTAAGGGGACTTCAGGCACCTTTGAAACCCACCCTAGACAGCAGTTATCATCAAGTTATGTGAATATGCCATAGTAGTAGGTGAAATAAATTTGTAACATAATATTGAGAAAGTACTGGCTTTTGAAATTTGCTTTTTTATGAGAAATTAGCTTTTTTAAATTCTATTTGCTTTTTAAGTGCTTCATTAGAGTTTGGAAATCTAGATGAAAGTTCCTTAGTCCAAGCAAATGGAAGTGATCTCAGTGCAGAAGACAGAGAATTACTGAAAGCGTATCATCACAGCTTTGATGATGAAAAAGTGGACTTGGATTTGATCATGCACCTTCTCTACAACATCTGCCATAGCTGTGATGCTGGTAAATATGTACTATATGTTAAACTTAAGGAACTAAAGCAATTCTATTTTAAGGTAATTCTTGTTTTTCCAAATTATTTATGTGAAGTTATATGTAATAATGCATGAATAGTCCCAGAAATTATTTTAGTATTACAAATTGGCTATACTTAGGTTGTTTCATATGGTAGACCTTCAGTAAATATTTCTTGTTTGATTGAAGTTGTATTAAGTTTTGTTGGACTTTTTTTCTTTATTCTTCCCATAGGAGCAATCTTAATTTTCCTGCCTGGATATGATGAAATTGTTGGACTGAGGGATCGCATTCTGTTTGATGACAAGCGTTTTGCAGATAATGCACATAGGTAGAATCATAGAATTTTAGAACTGGAATGGCCCTTAGAGATTATCTAGTTCAAGCCATGTATTTTGTAGATGAGAGGAAATTGAAGCCAAGAGAGGTGAAGTGATTTATCTAAGTAAAGCTGAAGTTTTCTTATTTAGTTCATTGTTAATCTTATTTAATGTACTGTTATACTATCTCTTTTTGTTGCCCATAGGTATCAAGTCTTTATGCTTCATTCAAATATGCAAACATCTGATCAAAAAAAGGTACTAAAAAATCCACCCTCGGGTATTCGGAAAATAGTAAGTATGATGTAAATTTTCATTTCCCTTCTTATTTATTTTTTCCTATTTCTAGCATTACTTTAAAAATAATATTCTTATTGCAGATCCTTTCTACCAATATTGCAGAAACCAGCATTACAGTCAATGATGTTGTCTTTGTTATTGATTCTGGCAAGGTAAAAGAGGTATGTATGTTTTGTTGTTATTAGCTCCCATGTATGTAGTTATCATTTGTGCATATCTATATCAATCTATATCAGTCATATCTGTATCACTAGTTGCCTATTGTATATTTTGTATTGCATGTTTGTCCAAAACAAGTCATTAGATTTTCCCTCAAACTGCAGTATTTTAAACTTCCTACTATTGTCAAGGGAGAATACAACCATCCTTTCATTTACTCAGGTTCATAACTTTGGAGTCATCCTTGATTCTTCACTGTGACTCACCCTATCTAGTCAGTTTCAAATTTTGTTGTTTCTATCTTCAGAACGTCTCTCATACCTTCCTATCTCTACTCACACCACCACCATCCTAGTTCAGGCCCTCATCATCTCTTGCCTGTACCATATTGCAGTAGCCTATTAGTGTTAGGTTAGCTAAGTGGCACAGTGGATAGAGTGCTGGCCCTGGAAGCAGGAACACTCTTCTTCCCAAGTTCATGTCTGGCCCCAGATACTTACTAGCTGTGTGACCATGGACAAGTCACTTAACCCTGTTTGCTTCAACTGAAACAACTAAACCACAACAAATTAGTCAGTCTTATATAAATATCTCCCTATTGCAACAAAAGTTATTTTCCTAAAGCATACATTTGACCATAACTCCTCCCTAAAAAAAGTAAAAAGTAAAAAAGTAAAGTCCAGTGGCTCTCTCTTACCCCAGGATCAAATATAAACAACTCTGTTTACATTTAACAAATGGACAAAAGCTCTTCATACCCCATTTCCAACTGACCTTTCAGTCTTTCTTTACATTACTTCCCTGCAGACCCTCTGTGGTCTGGCATACTTGCTGATCCTCATATGTGATGCTCCATCTTCCCTCCTTGTGCCCTTGCACTAGATGTTTCCTATTCCCTCTTTTATCTCTGCCTCTGGAAATTCCTGGTTTCCTTCTAAAAACTCAATTGAAATGCCACCTTTTATTTCTTTCTTGGTCCCTTCAGTTGCTAGTACTTTCCCCTCTAAATGCCTATTTCACATGTATCTTGTATATACCCATATATGTATGTTTTCCCCCCTGTTAGAGTGTTTACTCCTGAAGGACAGGAACTGTTTTGCTTTTGTCATTAGATCTCTAGCACTTAATAAAATGTTTGGTACAAATTTTTGTTGTTGTTCAGTAGTTTCAGTCTTGTCCAACTCTTCATGACCCCAATTTGGGGTTTTCTTGGCAAAGATATTAGAGTGGTTTGCCATTTCCTTCTTCAGCTTATTTTACAGATGAGGAAACTGAGGCAAACAAAGTGAAGTGACTTGCCCAGAGTCACACAGCTAGTAAGTGTCTGAGGCCAGATTTGAATTCAGGAAGATAAATCTTCCTGACTTCAGACCCAGTACTATATCCACCTAGCTGCCCTTGGTACAAAATGGAAATTTAATAAATGCTTGTTGATTGATGGTGAATCACTTCACCACTTAGATCATGTATAAAGTAGTAGATCAAATCTGAGCCTGATGGATATTCTTACAACCAGAATTCACTATATAAAAATTTTCTTGGTCTCAGATATTGACCCATTGTAATAGCAGTTTGCTCATCTCAGAGCAGAATTTCCCACCATAAATACTTAAATACAATGAATTCTTATCTCTTTTAATTGTACATTAATAGCCATTTGCTAATATGGGTAGGGGAGAGAGATTGGCATCTAATTCTTTCGTATTGTGTAAGGAGAAAAGTAAGGATATTGTTTAGTTGTGGAAACTTCTCATTTGGATGATAAGTGGTAACAAAGGTAATGAAGTTTCCTAGGTGGATTCCTAGAAGTAACAGATAGCCTTCTTTTTCTTAACAGAACCAAAAAAACAAATGGAACTTTATCTTCCCAGTTCCCTCTTTCCATACAGTGGCAATTTTCATATTTTAAGGAAAACGTGATAGAAAAAAAATCGGACAGAATGAATGAGAACTGCAGGAATGTTTCTCAACTAAACAGTAGTAGGAACAATTGATTATTGTAGGAAAAAATGTTTTCCATGTCATTGAAAAAGTCTATATTGAATCTGTACACTAGAGGGCGTAATTAAGCTTCATTAAGATTATTTTCTTTCAATTGTTGGATACTTTGAGGAAGTAATCTTTAGAAATATTAGAACAGTTCTAATGTGAAAGAATTTGGGCACTTTTCTGAAATTTACCATAACAGGATTAAAATTACAAAAAATGCAGATTCTATTATCTTATAATGATTTTGTCTGCTAAGAAAACTAAGCTATTATAGATAATATATTATTGGTAACCAATTAGATACCTTAAATTGTTTTAATATATTTTTGTAAGTAAAGGATCCTAGATCCTAGATTAGACTCATAGGTTAGAACTGAAAGGTACCTTAGAGGTTAATAGTTCAATTTTCTCATTTTGCTGAGGAGGGAACAGTCTCGGAGGTGAAATGACTTGCCCAAGGTTAGGTAATAAGGGATATACCTGGAATTTGAACCCAGGTCTGGTGACTCCAAATTTAGCGCTTATTCCACTATCTCATGTTGTCCCTTCTTTTCCTATGCCAGTTATGAAAGTATTTAAAAATTACTTAGGAACATTTTAGATGTCCTGGGTTTAAAGACTACTGTGTTAATATTATGTATTAATGATATGAGCACAGTTACATATTACAGTGGATAGAGCACTGAGCTTGGAATCAGGAAGACTTGGCTTTATGAGTTCAAATCCAGCCTCAGATGCTTACTAGCAGTGTGACCCTGAGCAAGTCATTTCATCCTGTTTCCCTGAGTTCTTCATCTGTAAAATGAGCTGGAGAAAGAAATGGCAAAGCGCTCCAGTATTTTTGCCAAGAAAACCGCAAAATGCATTCACAGCAGCAACAAAAATTGATAATATATTTCTGTGTATGAAGTAGACAAGCAGGAAATGTTTCATTCTGTAATATTATGTAAGCAATGCCTTTATAAAAAATTTTATTTAAACTATGTTATGGAAACTTTTTCCCTTATGTATATAAAATGTTATACAAATGAAAAAGCTATAAGCTTTTTCTTATAAGCAAGCTATAAGGCAATTGATGTAAAAATGATGATGATAGCTTACATTTAATATACTGTGGTTACAGAGTTCTTTATACAAATTCAACAAATTCAATTCGGAATATTCTGTTGGTGGGGGAAATCCACAGATAACATAAACATGGTTGTTTTCCTCATAAAGAGATTTAAGGCATAGACAAATATAGCTCTACTATGAGGGAATATAAAGTTATACAGGCAATGGGGTAAAGAAATCTCTCCTGCCCTACAGGAAATTAGAAGAGGAAGAGGATAAGAGAAGGGGGGTGGAGAGATAGAAGGGAGGGCAGATTAAGGGAAGGGATATTCAGAATGCACTCCATCTTGGGGTGGGGAGAGGGACGAGATAGGGAGAAAATTTGGAACACAATATCTTGTGAAAGTTAATGTTGCAGACTAGAAATAAATTGGGGGAAAAAATTTTTTTAATTAAAAATTAAAAAAATTTTAAAAAGAGACTATATAATACATTTTTAAAAGAGGCTCAGAACCTCTGTATGGTCCCAGATGGAGTGAAAGGCAGTGAAGGCTAGCCACTTTTTCTCTCTGGTGAAGTGCTGTAGGATTGAAATTCTGCTTTCTGACTCTAATTAGAGGCAGATAGCTGGCTCAGTGGATGGAGTGCTGGGCCTTTGTTTAGGAAGACGTAAGTTTAAATGCAGCCTCAGATACTCACTACCTTATGTGACCCTGGAGAAGTCTTAACCTTTTTTCGCTTCAGTTTTCCCAACTATAAAAATTACCTTGCAAGGCTGTTGTCGGCATCAAATGGGATATTATTTGTAAAAGGCTTATTAGCACATTTTCTAGCACGTCGTAGGCACAAAAAAAATGCTTCTTCCTTCTAATTCTAATGCTTTTTCCACTGGGCCATGTTGTAGTTTAGAATCCATGCTTTGGAAATAGCTTGTATCTCTGCAATTAATTTTAATTTGGGGAACTTTGAAAGCTTATGATCACTGTGGAGTAGTGTTTACTGTGTTTTGATTTTATGGTCCTATTTGTTTTTATATCTTGTGTAGATCTGCTGCGCTAGAAGCCTAGCAAAGGCTAAAAGAGAAGGGTTTGAATTCTTCATTCTGGGGAAGGGATCTGCTTAATAAGGATTATTTTCATTCTTCCTAACATGCCCTAGCCACAAAGAAAAGTATTTCAAATAAACATGAACCATGTCCTTAGACCTTTCTCTCTGTACTCTCAGGGAAAATGTAATCCACCTAAAAAGTAGATTTAGAAAGGGGAATTGTTAGTCTAGGGCATTATGCAACAATTATGAGAAATGATAAAATTCTTTTCACCAAAATAGATCAGCAAGCAATTCAGCATTGTAACTATGGTTTTTTCTGAGTTGAATTGTTTACAATGTTGCTTATTAGAAAAGAATTTTGGATTATTTATTATGTTACTCCCTTCCATTTCTATTTCTGAGAGATAGTAAGGATTATGTATTAAAATGTAGTGATAAAACTCTTTACTATTCCTTGGTTAAAGGATTTTCATGCTTTTATATTTGAATGTGAACTAAATATTGCAGAAATCCTTTGATGCCCTGAATTACGTTACGATGCTAAAAATGGTGTGGATTTCAAAAGCCAGTGCTATCCAAAGAAAAGGCAGGTAATGTGTATTTAATGTGGATTTTATTAAATTTAAGATATTAATTTTGCACATTAGTGTTAAAAATTGATGTTGAAACGTGGATGTAAGAGGCAATGAAGCGTAATTGGAGGAACTGTAATCAAATCCAGTTTTATCTTTCACTCTTGTTGTGACATTGTGCATTACCTAGGCTCCTTGGGCCTCAATTTTCTTAACTATAAAATTAGAGCACTGCACTAGATTAAGGGTTTTAACCTTTTTTTGTGTTGTGGATTCCTTTTTCATTCTGGTGAAGCTTATGGACTGACTCATTGTCAGAGTAATATTTTTAAATGCATAAAATAAAATACGTAAGTTTACTAAGGAAACCAATTAAATTGAAATAATGCAATTGTCAAAACACTAAAAAGAAAACAGATTGATGGAAGAATCCCTGGACTAGATGAACTCTTAACTGAGATATGATACTGAGATATGCTTTAATTTATTAATGCAAAAGTAATGTCAAGAATAAAATCACCTTACTGGATCAGTAATTTATTTCGTCATGGATGAAGACTGAAACACCTTTATGCCTTCTCATTCCATGTGATTCTTATTTATTGTAAGTTCTTTACAGAGGATATATAGATATTCAGTGGAGGCTTTCTTCTTTTAGTTCTCATCCTGCCTGTCTGATTATTCCTTCTTCGTCTCCTTTGTTGAATCACTCCCTACCTGTGAGTTGTCCCCAAGTCTCTGTCCTAAGCTATTTTCTCTTATTCTGTACACTCTCTATTGATTACCTCAGTTTATCTTTATTTCAATGATTCACAGAGCTGTGTATTCACGCCCT
Organism: Phascolarctos cinereus; assembly: GCF_003287225.1. Classification (NCBI taxonomy): domain Eukaryota; kingdom Metazoa; phylum Chordata; class Mammalia; order Diprotodontia; family Phascolarctidae; genus Phascolarctos; species Phascolarctos cinereus. The sequence continues at coordinate 284,537,979 of NW_027555847.1, read as the reverse complement.
GTCTTATGAATTTCAATCTGATGTCACAACTGCTTATTGAACATTTCTAACTGGATGTTCTTGTGACATCTTAAAGTCAGTATACTAAAAACAGAATTTATTATTTTCCCCCACAATCTCAACCCTCTTCCAAACTTCCCTGTTTCTGTCAAAGATGCCAACATTCTTTCAGTTTCCCAGTTAATTAATCTCAACATTATCCTTCATCCCTCACTCTCCCTTACACCTCATATCCTGTACATTCAGTTACTATATACTACTGTTTCCACTTTTATAGTATCTCTCATATGTGACCCCTTCTCTCTACTCATAAAGCTCTTTATCATCAGAGTTCGGGTCCTCATCACTTCTTGCTTGGATGACTACAGTAGCCTCCTAATGGATTTCCTTGCCTCAAGTCTTTTACCATTGTAGTCCATCCTGCATATTGCTGTTGAAGTGATTTTTCTTAACTGAAGATTTGAACACGAGACTCCCCTGCTTCTATTCCAGTAGCTCTCCCTGTTGCTTCTTAGATCAAATAGATAATCTCTGTTTAGTTTTAAAGCCCTTCACAGCTTGGCCCCCAACCTGTTTTTCCACCCTCAGTTTTACAGCCATTGCAGAGTCATAGAGACTAGAAGTGGTATGTCCTGTATGAGGAACAGGGAGAAGCTCAGTTTGGCTAGATCTTAAAGTACATGAGGAGAAGGCAGAATTAGAGAGGCGAGAGACTTGAGTCAGGGATACCAATTAGAAGGGAAGAGTTTGTCTGACCACGAAGAATTGAGAAGTGTAGGCAATGTGTATAGATGGCTTTTTCAAGGAATTTGGCTGAGACATGGAAGAGAGATATAAGATTTAAGGGTAGGTATAGTTTAGTGAAGGTTTTTTTAAAGATAGAAAGGACATGGGCATATTTAAAAGTGAGAGGCAGCAAACTAGTAGAAGGGGAGAGCTTGAAGATTTGAGAGAGACAGGGAATGATTTAGGCTGTATTCTGCTAGAGAAAATGGAAGGGGAGAGGATCAAGTACAATTGTAAAGAAGTTGGCAAAAAGGACCACCTTTTTGTCAAGAGACTTAAGGAAAATAGGAGATATTATTCATTGATCCTTATTCACTAATTGCCCAAGATACAACATATCTAACTTTTAAAAGGTCCTTGCCTTCCTTTTTTGCGATCTTTTTATTACATTTGTCTATTTCTGAATGGGACACATTGAATTCCTCAATTATTATAATTTTATTATATATTTCTCCCTGCAGTTTGGTTGGCTTTTCCTGAAAGTACTTAAATGATATGCCATTCAGTTTATACATTCTAAATATTGATAGTATTTCATTATCTATGGCACCTTTAAGCATAATGTAGCTTCCTTGTTTTTGTCTTTTGTAACCATGTCCATTTTCACTGCTTCCTTGTCTGAGATGATGATTGACATCTCTGCAAATATTTTTAGATTGATATGCTATAATAAATTCTGTTCCAGCCCCTCAATTTAGTTCAGTCATTGTATATTTTTATGCTTCAAGTCTGTTTCTTGTAAACAACATATTGTTGGAATCTGCTTTCTAATCTATTATGCTACCTTCTTCTAATTTATGGATGAGTTCGTGGTTGTGATTTTTATTGTGTTTTTCCTTCTGTTATTTCCTCTTACAGTTTTTGTCTCTTGCTTCCCCCACCCCCACTTTACAAAGAGCAAAGGGTGGAAAAGGAAACAGAATGGGATCGATATTAGTAATCCCTAATTAAAATGGTCTCATTCCATTCCTTTGCCCCTCTTTTCTTCACTCAATTTGACCTCCTCCCTGATTTTTATATTCTCTTACCATTTAATCCCCCTTTATGATTCATTTTCCATAGTTGAAGTTTGTTTTGCCTCCATGGATCCATCCTTTCTCTTAAATTTCTGTTTTGCCATTCATTTTTCATGCTGCTTTCCTTTTCTTCTTTGTAAACTTGTGTGTGTGTGTGTGTGTTTTCAACCCTTCTTTGCCCAAACACTTCGTGAGATGCCTAATTTCCCCAGTTCTACCTCCATGGTTTTTTACTCTTTTTATGAGAGCTTGAGAGCAAGGCTTGACTTTTTGTTTTGTTTTTGCTTTTCTTTGTAACACCACATTTAGTATAGTACCTGTGTGCTTAACACAGCACCTGGCACATAGTAGGCACTTAATAAATATTACTTGCATGATTAATCCCAGTTATGAGTAAGAGTTAAATTGCTGCCCCTTCTTTGTATCTTTCATTAACATTTTATTAACTTTTCCTTTCCTTTTCTTTCCTTTTCTTTCCTTTCTTAAAAACAACAAAATAGAACCTAACGACTTTTAGGCTGTGGGTTTGATTTTATTCTCTTTGTGACCCTTGGGATTTTGCACAGATACCTTTGTCTTCTCCATATATTGTAATGTAAGCACTTGATCATCATTTATTCCCTTTTGGATGCTCAAGTGTGTTTAACATTCTAAGTTTGTCTTGTCTTGAGTTTTTGTTTCAAAAATTCAACTCAGATCTGGTCTTTTCTTTAGCAGTGCTTATGTAAGTTCTTTTTTCTTTCTTTTTTCTTTTACTTTTTTAAAATTTATTTATTTTTAGTTTTCAGCATTCACTTCCACAAGATTTTGAGTTCCAAATTTTCTCCCTATCTCACCCCTCCTCCTGCCCCAAGACAGCATGCATTCTGAATACCCCTTCCCCTAATCTGCCCTCTCTTCTATCTCCTCCCCCTTCTGTTATTCCCTTCCCCTTCAGTTTTTCTGTAGGGCAGGATAGATTTCTGTATCCCATTTCCTGTATTTCTTATTTCCCAGTTGCATGTGAAAATGGTTTTTTTTTAACATGCGTTTTTAAAACTTTGGGTTACAAATTTTCTCCCTCCCTCCCCACCTACCCTCATTGAAAAGGCAAGCAATTCAATACAGGTTATACGCGTGCAGTCATGCAAAACACTTCCATAGTGGTCATGTTGTGAAAAACTAACTATATTTCCCTTTGTCCTATCCCGCCCCCCCATTTATTCTATTCTCTTTTGACCCTGTCCCTCCTCAGAAGTGTTTGCTTCTGATTACCTCCTCCCCCAATCTGCCCTCCCCTCTATCATCCCCCTGTTCTCTTGTCCCCTTCTCCCCCCTCCCCCCAGTTTTCCTGTACGGTAAGATAGATTTCCATACCCAATTGAGTGTGTATGTTATTCCCTCCTTAAGCCAAATCTGATGAGAATAAGATTCATTCATTCCCTCTCACTTTCCCCCATTTCCCCTCCACTATAAGAGCCTTTTCTTTTCTGTTCTGTGTAAGGTAATTTACCCTATTCTACCTCTCCCTTTCTCTTTCTCCTAGTATAATCCTCTCTCACCCCTTAATTTTATGTTTTGGATATCACCCCTTCATCTTCAACTCACTCTGTGACCTCTATCTATCCATCTACCTATCCATCCATCCATCCATCCATTCATCTATCTCTGTGTGTATATATATATAAAATATATAATGTATGTGTGTGTGTGTATATCTATATCTATACCTATATATGTGTATATATATATACATATGTATATGTGTATATATATACATATTGTATATATATATATACATATATATATACATATATATGTGTATATATGTATATATATATATATATACATATATATATACATATATATGTGTATATATGTATATATATATATATATATATATATATATATATATATATATACATATATGTGTATATATACATATATTCTCCCCCCCCCCCAACTACCCTAATACTGACAAAGGTCTCATGAGTTACAAATACCATCTTTCCATGCAGGAATGTAAACAGTTCAACTTTAATAAGTCTTTTATGATTTCTCTTTCCTGTTTACCTCTTCACGTTCCACCTGAGTCTTGTATTTGAAAGTCAAATTTTAATACTCTGGTCTTTTCATCAAGAATGCTGGAAAGTCCTCTATTTCACTATATGACCATTTTTTGCCCTTAAGGATTATACTCAGTTTTGCAGGTTAGGTCATTCTTGCTTGTAATCCTATCTCCTTTGCCATCCTTAATGTAGAAGCTGCCAAATCTTGGGTTATCCTGATTGTGTTTCCACGATACTTGAGTTGTTTCTTTCTGGCTGCTTGTAATATTTTCTACTTGACCTGGGAACTCTGGAATTTGTCTATAATATTCCTAGGAGTTTTCCTTTTGGGATCTCTTTCAGGAGATGACTGGTGGATTCTTTCCATTTCTGTTTTACCCTCTGGTTCCAGAATATCAGGACAGTTTTCCTTGATAACTTCTTGAAAGATTATGTCTAGGCTCTTTTTTTGATCCTGGCTGTCAGATAGGACTTTAAAGGTCCATTTACCCCCAGTGAGATTATATTCAGTTTTGCAGGATAAATTTTTCTTAATTGAAAGCCTTTTTCTTTCACCTTTTGTTAAGTGGTATTCCAGGATTTCCTTTCATTTATAAGAACTGAAACTTATCCTTTTATGATCCTTGCTCTGTTTCCTTGAATGCTTGCTTTCTGGCTTCTTGCAATCTTTCTTTGACCTGGAAGCTGTGGATTTTGGCTGTTCCTAGACATTTTCAATTTTGGGTTCTCAAGGTGATCATTTTTTCTTGCAAACATCAGCCACCTTAAGAAGGGTTAATTATTGACAGTTTAGTTATAAAACTATGTACTGTGCAATAGTAAATATAACACATCTTTTAAGCATATTTTTATGGAGAGTTTTTCACAACACTTTCTAATCTGTTATTTGAAAGAGCTCAGAATGCATCTCACTCAGCAGACAAAACCTTTGTGAAGAGAAGAGACTGTCAGCAAATTGCAACATTAATTAAAGTGAAAGCTCAGTTGTGAAACATTGTAGAGGAAATGGGAGAAGGTGGTGATGGAATATATGTGATCTCACAAAAATGGAGAAAAGCAATTCAGAAAATCAGCTTGTACAAACCTTGGCATGAGGTCCAGCAAAACCGGATTATCATAGAAACATTTGTAGAAGAAATTATAAAGAGGACAACAAATATTAACAGCAAAATGTGATAATTCTGATCATGTTTTTATTATAATCTAGTCTTATTAATAAAAGTAAATTCTGCTACTTTAAAGACCCAATGAACTACTTGAGAAATTGGTAATGACAATTTAAGAACATGAAGTTGATAAGAATAAAATAACAGTACCTGATCAAATACCTATAGAAGATACCCATGCTGGGAATGATGATTTTAAGGAAACTCAGGATATCTCAAGGGAGGCTTCTAGAAGGATAGAATAGCTTTTTGGTGCTTTTAATCAGAAAAGGGCAGCCAGGCAATTACAGGCAATTGTCAACCCATAGCTGATTTCTCATGTCTATAAAATCTTTAAGACTACTTCACAGTATTTATTGAAGTGAATTGATAACTGAGATTCTTTCAGTCATTTATGTTTTTAAATTGTTGGTTCATAAACTGTATTATAGCTTACTATTTTAAATAAGTACATTATTTATCAAATACATTTATTAAATACCCTTTTTCTATGATGGAATTTTAGGTTTTATATTGAAGGATTTGTAGGAAAGGGAAGACATGATTCTTGCCTATTAGGAACTTAAAAAGTTAGCAACATTATTCAAGCTTTCACTGTACAAATTAGTATTGCACAAATAGAAGGAGAAATTAGAATGGTATCAAATACTTGATCAGAGGAGGAAGTGGCTGGAAATGGATTTTGGAAGAGGAAAATGACACTGAGAAAACATTCTGCATGGGAAGAATATAAGACAACAGCTAACAAATATTATTTAGAAATAACAATTTGGATTGAAAAAGGAAAATAAAAATGTTAACATTATGTGTTTATCAAAGGTTAGTTAGTGTTGGGAATTATAAAACTGGAGGTGATAGGGTCAGGAAAATCTATAATTTCTACTTTTGTTTAATCTGTAAAAGAGTCATATTTCATAGAAAAAGTATGATTTTAATAGCTATTTGAATAATGAAGTATATGGGTTAGTGGGTAAGAGTAGAATGGAATGAGGTAATGAAAAAAGAAAAACTTTGAACAAATTTCTCAGAATCAAATGCCATTGGGGAACCTAAATTGTGGGACAGGATGATTTTAGGATGGGAGAGGAGATTAAAGAAATATGATAGCTGATAATCATAGAATTATAGTTTGAGGTTGGGAGGAACCTAAACTATCATATAATCAGAGAGGTGGAAGTGGCCATTTACTTCAACTCATACATTAAATGAATCTGTGGTAATACATGACAAGTAGGCGTCTAGCCTCTGCTTAGAGATCTCCAAGACTGTGGAACACTTCACCTTTCAAGGCAGCCCATTCCACTTATTGATAGCTTTTCTTGGTAGGAGATTTTTTTTGAATTACAACCTAAGTTTTCCTCTTTACAACTTCCATCCATTTTTCCTGGATATATCTTCTGGGGCCAAATAGAACAAATCTAACTGCTCATCCACATATTAGTCCTTCAGACACTTGAAGACAATTATCACATGTCCTTGGAGCCTTTTCTTATGTGTGCCCAGTTTCTTTAATAAAACTTCATATGACATGAGCTCTAGGCCTATCCTAGTTGCCTTCCTCTGGACATTATCTTATCAACAACTTAAGACTCAGAGATTCAGAGCTAACAAGTACCTAACCAGCCATAGAGGCACCTTCATTTTACAGATGAGGAAACTGAGCCAAAGAAGTTAAGTGACTTGTGCAAGGTAGCAGCTAGTGTCAGAGACAGTATTTGAACATTTTTGTTGTTGAGTTGCCTTTCAGTCATGTCTAACTCTTCGTGACCCCATTTGGGATTTTCTTGGCAAAGATACTGGAGTGGTTTGCCATTTCCTTCTCCATTTTACAAATGAAGAAACTGAGTCAAACAGGGTTAAATGACTTTCCCAGCATCACACAGCTGGTACGTGTCTGAGGCCAGATTTGTACTCAGGAAGACGACTCCAGGCCCAGTGCTCTGTCCGCTGCATCAACTAGCTGCCCCAGATATAACATACGTTTTCCTCTTTCTAAGTCAAGCCTCTCTCTTAGATCACCCTTTTTACTCTGGTACCTAGAACTGAACATGGTACTCTAGATGAGGTCTGATAAGGGTACAGTACAGTGGGATTATCATTTTCCTATTCCTGGATCTATGCAGCCCAAGATCATGTTAGCTTTTTTGGCTGCCATTTCCGTCTCTGATTCATATTGAGTTTGCAATTCACTAAAAACTCCCTGTTCTAAGAATTGCTGCTTAACCATGCCTTCCTCCATATTGTACTTCTGAAATTGTTTTTGTTTTGTTTTTTTGTCCCCACATATAAAAATAACCCTGTTAAATTTTGATGTGCTAGTGCAAAGGTTGGGGACCTGCCATATCCATATCTCTTGGATCCTCATATTTTCATCAGTTATAATAGCTGTCCTTCTCAGCTTGGTCTCATAAGCAAAACTTGATGAACATACTATCTATGCTAAGTCATTAATAAAAATGTAAACTTCACAGGGCCAAGCACAGATACTTAGAGTACCCCATTGGAGATGTTTTTCCACATTGACATTGAATTTTTAACAACTGCTGTTTTTAGTTTGGCCATCCAACCAGTTTTGAATCCATCCAATTGTATCATTACTGTTTAATCTATAGCTCTCTGCCTTTTTCAGAGGAATTGCATTATCAAAAGTTAGGCTTAAATCTAGGTAAAATATAGCCATGGCACTCTCCTAATTTCCTAAGTTAGTAATCTTTTTAAAATCAAAATAAGATTAGTCCAGTATAACTTGTTCTTAGTGAAGCCATGCCTTTATAATCCCTCCTTCCCTTTCTAAATGTTCACCAGCCATTTTTTAAATTATTCATTTAAAATTTTTTCTAGGACTGGGAGTCAAACTGACTGTTCTAAAACCATTATAATCAAGACCATCCTCTTCCCTCTCTTGAAAATCCAGAAATTTGCCCTTGTCTATTCTCATGGTTCGTTTCCCTTTTTCCATGATCTTTCAGATATAACTGATAGTGGCTCAGCAGTCAGATCTACCTGTCCTTTCAGGACTGAAGGTTGTAATTTATCTGGGCTAAATAACTAAAAATCATCAAGGCAAGATAGGTGCTTTCTTACTGTCTTCTTATATGACTTGATTATCAACTCTGTTAGCTTCTGTCATTTCCAGTGTAAAGTTCATTTTCTAAGGCAAAAACAAGAACGGAGCAAGGCTACTTTCTCTGTTGTCGGTTATTATTGTTCTATCTACCCCAAGCAAAGGACCTATTTTTTGATTCTCCTTTTTTCTCCCACTATAGTTAAAGATATCCTTTTGTTATTCTTGCTTACCTTGACAGCCTCAGCTTATTCTGAGCTGTAATATTGAATTAAATTGAATTGAGCCTTAGAGATTATCTAGTCCATTTTAAAGATGAGGAAACTGAGGCCCAGAGAAGTAGTGATCAAGTAAGCATTGAGTAATTGAATTGAACTGTTGTAATTACTAAATTAAATTGATCTTAAACTTAATCTTTTTACTGGTTAGGTAAATGATGTACAAAGAAGTCAGGTGATCTTGAACATTAATTTTGAATTTCATTAGGATAATAAATATTTTAGTTGAAAGGATCTTATTGGCCAACATGATTTACATAGGAAACATTTACTTGAAAAGCCATAAGCCACTTTATGTTCCATATCCATATCATTAAGGGACAGATTATTTGGTTTTTTTTCTTGAACTTACATGTATTTATATACTCAGTTTCTGTTTAATATTTTATTCTTAAGGGCGGGGCGATGTAGGCCTGGAATCTGTTTTCGTCTATTCAGCAAACTTCGATTTCAGAATATGTTGGAATTTCAGACACCAGAACTTCTGAGAATGCCACTGCAGGTGGGAATTTGATTGGAAACTTTGAACAATATACTTTATTGATACTGAGTATGCAGATGTGGCTTATTTTTAAGAAAACGTAATTACGGAAATTCTAAACTCACAAAGCAAATGTTTTAGGGAGTGTTTATTTGCATTACAGATGGAAAATTCATCCTTTAAGTGTTCTTTGAAAGTTAATACTATCATTTCTGTAGTAAATTTTCAGTAGTTTCAGTTTACTGGAAATACTTTATGTACAGCTTTTCACTAACATATTTCATAAGTTCACTTCTGTATGATTCTTTTATGTTCTCAATTGTTTTTGGAAAATAAATAGATAAAGTCATTTCAAGTAAAAGAAGCTTTGTTAGTTTTTAAAGGTTAATGCCATAAGTACATTGGTTCCCTAGGTTCTAGTACATAGGTCATCTTTATGTTATCAGTTTTTGCCACTTCAACATTGTAGGAAACCTGATCTTACAAAGAGACCTCCCCACCCCCATCCCGGGTAGGTAAGCCAGCGCTTATTTTTAGGCACTTGTCAAATTCTGTAGGATGTGCTGTTTCTATGCTTATAACTACCACATAAGATATAATCTAGAATTTAATTTAAAACCATATATTTTTAAAATTTTTATTTTAGACCTTATTTTTTAAAATATACTGCTTTGGCGAGTGGGCAAAATTCCAAGTCAATGTTAGAGATTAATTTTATTGCTTTTTTCAAAATGTGTTTACTGATTTTGATTTACAGGAGCTTTGTTTACATACCAAACTGTTAGCACCTATTAACTGTCCCGTTGCTGACTTTCTTATGAAAGCCCCAGAACCTCCACCAGCTTTGATTGTTAGAAATGCTGTTCAGATGCTCAAGGTAAGCATCTTAATAGTATTAGTTAATCTGTAATTGCTTTTGTACTCTCTTGTATAAATTTGTACCTCTTAAAAATACGTTTTTATTGATATCTTATATTTTTATATCACCTACATTTCCCCCTATACCTTTCCATATTCCCCTCCCAGAGAGAGCTGTCCTATATAACAGTATTTTTTTTTAAAAGAAAAAAAGAGGAAGAAAAGACAACTGGCAAAACCAATCAATGTAATGAAAAAAACCTGAAAATATATAGTGTTCCACAGCTATGGACCTGCCACCTCTGCAAAGAAGTTGAGGGTAGAAGGTGTCTTTTTGTATCTCTTTGAGTCTACTTCTTTGTAATTTTGCAACATTGACTTTCAGTTGTTTTGTAGTTGTTTCTTTCTCCATTTACATTGTTATAGTCATTGGGTATATTGCTTTCTTGATTCTGCTTGTTTTACTCTGTATCAGTTCATGTAAGTCTTTTTATACTTCTTTGTCTTCATCATATTTATAATTTCTTACGGCATAGTAATATTCCATTTCGTTCATATATTACAATTTGTTTAGTCATTTACTAATCAATAGGCATCTACTTTGTTTTCAATTCTTTGCCAAGACAAAAAGTTTTGCTATAAATATTTTGATGTATATAGGAACATTTTTTATGACCTCCTTGAGGTATATGCTTAGTAGCTTTCCAAAATAGTGGTAACTCTTGTAATTCATATTATTCTTGTACTTCATAATTCTTCCAAAAATAGACTAGTGTGCCTAATGTATGTAATCCCAGCATGACTATTTGCCTTTTTCATCACCTTTGCCTTTTGGTGGGTGTGAGGTAAAATCTCAGGCTTGTTTTGATTTGCTTTTCTCATATTATTAGTGATTTGGAACATCCTTTCACGTTGTTAATAAAAACTATTCACATTTAAGTAAAAGTGTGATTTGTAAAAAAATAAAAAATATTTCACATCTTAATTATAGTGTTTTTGAAGCAAATTGCCATGTTTCTGATAAGAAGATAGAGGAATAAGTCAGTCTTCAAACATTTGAAAGGTTGCCATGTGGAAAAGAGATCAAACTTAACTCTACTTGACTATAGAGGAGAGACTAGAATCACCGCATAACAATTATAAGGAGGTAGATTTGTCTCAGTATAAGAAAGGCCTTTCTAATGCTTAGTGGTGTCTAAAAAAATAAAATGGGCTCCCTCATAAAGAAACAAGATTCTCCTCACTCAGATTGTTCACTAAGACTTGATGAGCCCTTCTTAGAGCTCTTGTAGACAAGATTTGTGCATTGACTAATGGAGTTCGACTAGATGACCTTGAAGGTCCCTTCCAATTTATATTCTATGAGTATGGGAAACAGCAGTAAAATAGTTCGTTTTCTTTAACATGAGTATATAATTTTGTTTAGTATGATTAACTGGATATAACAGTAATTACATCCAATTAAACTTGGCTGTGTCATTTGTTTAGACAATAGATGCCATGGATACCTGGGAAGATCTGACTGAGCTTGGATATCATTTAGCTGACTTGCCAGTAGAGCCTCACCTTGGTAAAATGGTCTTGTGTGCTGTCGTTTTGAAGTGTCTGGACCCTATCCTTACCATTGCCTGTACTCTAGCATATAGAGATCCTTTTGTGCTACCCACACAAGCTTCTCAAAAGCGTGCAGCCATGCTGTGTAGGAAACGTTTTACTGCAGGCACCTTTAGCGACCATATGGCACTTCTGAGAGCTTTTCAGGTACTGTCAATTGTCATTTAATATATGGAAAGAGTAGAAGTTTTACAGATTTCAGCATGGGGGAGAAAAAACTTAAAATCTCAGAAGTGTTTAGTTATATATGTTATTCTGCTAAAGTCCTATGTTGTACATACTGGGTGGTTGGAAGTTAAGGCAGTGCTGCAACAAAAGCCCTTATAGTAAACTGCAAGAACTTTAAGTATTAGCCCAGTGGTGTCTTTTGAGGACTAGCATGCCTAAATTTCAAAAAATTCATCACTAGAAGGTTGACCATCAGACGATGGATATTTTTGATTATAGAAACTCATGAAATTATCTACTAAGGTGTAAAATATTTGTGATACATATTTGTGGAGGGGAAATACCTATACTCATGAAATCACAGCTCTTTCAAAGTATTTAAGCATGTGTTACCTTAACCTTTATTTTAATGATAATAATCTCAAAACATAGAAAATAATACCTTGAACAATAGCTGGTGCATTAAAGAGTATTAGTGTCCTTTCTTGTTTTAATACCATAGTCCTTAGAGGGGTAGTGTGATTTAGTGCTTAGAAGGCTGTTCTTGGATCCAGGAAGAGCTGAGTTTGAATTGTCTTCTGCCACTTATTAGCCCTGTGATCATAGGCATGCCACTTGACCTCTGTGAACCTCAGACAGCTCCCCAAAGCCAAGCCAACAATTTAATCTAACAAACATTTATTTAGTATTTGATATGTGTCAAGGAACTATCCTAGGTACCAGGTCCCTTCTCTCAAGGAGCTTACATTTTCCTGAGAGCACAAAAGACACATGTTTATTTGAGGATAGAGAGAACACTAACAATTAGGTGTAGTGGAAAGGTCAAGAAAGCCTACTACAGGAGGTGGTGCATGATCTTTTGAACACCAGGAATTTTAAGAAGTAGAAAGGAGATGGAAATCCATTCTAGGAACAAGTTTTGTATAAAGGCACAGAATGTTAAATTTATGGAACAAAAAGTAAGCCAGTGTTGCTGAAATGTAGGGTTACACCAAATGGGAACAATATGAAATTAGCCTGGCAAGATAGGCTACAGTCAGATTGTGAAGGGCCTCAAGTGCCAAATTGAGGAGTTTGTATTTTATTATAAAGGTAATAGGGAAATGGAAGGTTCATGTCACAGTGAAGTGACATGGCCAGACTTGTGCTTTAGGAAGATTATTTTGACAGTTGTATGGAGCATGAACTGAAGAGGGGAGAGAGACTGGAAACTGGGTGTCCAGGAAGGAAGCTGTTATATTACACCAACTGAGAGGTAGGAGGCCTGAACGAAAATGAGTATAGAGAAGAGAGTGGATATAAGAGACGTGAAAGTAGGATCAGCAAGATTTGGCCATTGATTGGACATGTGGGATGAAGGAACCACTAAAGTCAGGGGATAATTGTGAGATTATAAACTTGGACTTCTAGGAGAATGGTGGTATCCATAGACATCATGGGGAAGTATGGGAAAGGATCAGGTTTGTGTGTAAAGATGATGAGTTTAGCATGTTGAATTTAAGATGCTTATAGGGCAACCTCTTAGAGATGTCTAGTGGGCAGGTGGTTGAAGGAGGACTACTATTAACAGGAAAGATCAGAACTTGATTTATAGATTTGGGTGTCATCTTCATTGAGATGATAATTGAATCTGTGGGAGCTGATAAGTGAGAAGATATAAAAAGAAAAGAGTATCTAGGACAGAGCTTGGGGAGAAGACACCGTTTTTTTTCCCTCAAATATCAGAGTTTTTAGAGAAGTAATATGACATATTGGCTTGATTTCTGCATTTAGACCTAGGAAGAGCTGAATTTTAATTCCATCTCTGAAATCTGTTATAGTGGAAAGTATTTGGGAGGAAAAAGGGGCTTAACAATGTCATCAGGTCAAGAAGGACCAGGACTGCCATTGGATTCAACAGCTAAAAGATTATTGAAAACTTTAGAAGATAATAGTTTTAGTTTTTTTCCCGCTAAGAGTTTGGCAGATTTCAGGTGTACATATTATGGGGGAGAAAAAAATTAAAATCTCAAAAGTGTTCAGTCACATTTACAGAGAGAGAGCCAGCAGCCTACTGATTGGTAATCTTATTGTATCCAAACACAATTATCTTCTTTTAGGCCTGTATCTTTATATTTATGTTCTTGGCTCTTAATATGTTTGTATGGCATATGTTAAGTAAGAAATAGTATTTCAATACTTTAAGAACCTATGATTTCACTCATATTGGTCTCCCTAGCTAACGTAGATCAAACAACCTTAATGCCTTACTTAATGGTCTTTGCCAGTTGTAATGAGAAAATTAATCATTTTGCTCTTAACCTTCTAGTGATAAACCCTTCCTGACTTAACTGGGCTAGTTCTTAGGTGAAAGATATATATAATCTGTTGGTAGACTTAATATTTGAAGCCATTATAATTTAGTAAAACCTGCTAAAATTTGTGTAATATTTCTATAGCCTTCATGAACCTAGGAATGTCTTTCCATGATGATATTTCAAGTCAACAGGATTTATTAAGGACTTAGCATATGCCAGGCATTGTGCTTAGCATAGAATAGAACTTCAGGGGAAGATACCAAGAATATGGTTGGGTTTTTTTTTAAGAATGTAATTTTGGGGGGGCAGCTAGGTGGTGCAGTGGATAGAGCACTGGGCCTGAAGACAAGAGGACCTGAGTTCAAATCCGGCCTCAGACCAGACACTTGACACTTACTAGCTGTATGACCCTGGGCAAGTCACTTAACCCCAATTGCCTTAAAAAAAAAAAGAATATAAGTTTTTAAAGAGGGACAACAAAGTAAAATATGAGAAGCAGGGAGATAAACAGGCATGAGAAATGGGAAATAGAGGGAAGTTGTATATTAAAAAGATTGTATATTTTGCCACTTCCTGAGGTAGAAGATGTAGGATCTTAAGTATAATGTAAAGAACATTGGATTAAGATTGTAGAACCTAGATTAAAAACTCCCCTCAGCCACCAGGCAATCTGACCAAAACACTAAGATTCCATTCTGGACTCTTGTGATCTGTTATAACAATTCTAATATGTATTCTTTCTGTATCATTTTTTAAAAAAAGTTTTCTAATATAATTGCACATACATCTAGTGCTCAATAAATAGTGCTACATGTAAAATTCTTTTGGCTCACGTGGTGTTCATGGAGCCAGGAATGATTATTGTATAGTTTAAAATTTATATATGCCTATTACATGCAAAGCATTATTAGCATTATAACAAGGGACCATTAGATTACTAAATACCATAGTCTGCCTCTAGGCAGATAAGCAATAGAAGGAATATTGAAATAATGTTTTGTTTAGCATTTTTTTACCTTAATTTCCTTCTGTCCCCTTAGAACAGAGAACTTGGTTAGAAAAGAGAGAGAAGGAATTGCATCAAGAGGATTCTGTCATTTTGGGGGCTTCCTACTTTTACTATTACTACTCTGCTTCCTACTGTTTATCTAGGGCACTTTCCATTACTGCATAGACAGTTTACCTTACTTTTGTAAAGGTGAGAGTTATGGCTTTGGCTTAAGGATAGGGTGGCTGCTGTAAATTTTTGCAATATATATTATTTTGAAGTTTCATTAGAGATTGAATATTCCCCCAGCCCTAGGAGGAGAACAAGAGAATGAATCAAGTATCAATCACAGTGTAGAATTTTTGTTTTTTTGAAGTAGCAATAGCAGAAAGTAAAAATAAATTAAATATTGTTGGACCTTTCCCAGTTTCGGACTTCAGGTACATGTCTACATCATTGATGCCCTTCCCTCTATTTAATAAACAAGTAAGTTAAGGACCTTCATTTGATAAATTAGAGGATCACAGAGTCAAAAAATTTGAGAGATAAAAGGGACCTTACTGATCAACTAAAACATGAAGAAACTCCCCTCTTGAAGACCTCTAAGAAGGCCAAACTAGCTTATGATAATTTTTAAAGCTTAATAAAATACCAGAAGAAGAAAAGCAAAACTAGAGAGATAAATTAGGTTTTAGTTTTCAGTAATGCTGCTGCCTTGCATATTTTAGATGTTCGTTAAGTATTGTTTAATTTTCTCTATAGGCATGGCAGAAAGCACGAAGTGATGGCTGGGAACGAGCTTTTTGTGAAAAGAATTTTCTTTCACAAGCTACAATGGAAATCATCATAGGCATGAGAACTCAGTTGCTTGGTCAGCTTAGAGCATCAGGTAAAGTTTTAAAGTAGTTACTGTATTGAGTATAAGCACTGGCTCATACTTATGATGTTTTTAGCAGTGACAGCTTATTTTTGCCATGCAGGTTACACATTAGGTTGCACATATTAGGTTTAACGAAGTGCTTTGTGGAATTTTTCTTGTCTGTCTTTAGTCTTCTCATTTTCATTGGTATTGAAACATCTGAAATTGTGATGAACCTGCAAAGTAACATGCATTTACCCACTTGTGACTGGCATTTTTTCTTGCTCCCCTATCCCTCCTTCCCTTCTTTTTCTCCCCATATACACACATAGACATATATCTTGTAGCAAATATTTCATGGCCAACATTTTGACTGGGAAGTTGTGAAAGTTAAAATTTTCTTGTTCCTTCAAGTGGTGAAAGGTACTGCCACACCTCCATGCCTTCTCATCCTGTATGGTTCTTATCCACCTCCTATATATTTGCCAAAAGGGTCTACCTGATGTGCTAAAGGCCTTCCTTGCCTTCACCTGACATTAAGAAAATAATAGTGGAACACTGTGGCTGTCCATCAGTCTTCCTTTATCCTTTTCATGTGATAGGTTTTTATGTATTTCCTGTTTTACTCTATTTTTTTCCCCATGTTTTTCACTGGTTACATATCATAGCTTGCTCACACCCACCATATACTTCTCCATTGGCCTCTGAAATGTTTATTTTCAGTTCTTTGGAGACTTGTATTTCATGTCTTATTGCCTTACACCACCACCAGTAGAATGTTGGTATTAAAAAGGTGCGCTTTTATTTTCATGGGAGGCCTTGGAATTATTAAAGTACTTTCTAGTAATAAGCTTCTCTGAATTTAGTTACGTTGGTTCCTGAATAACAGACTCATTCTTTTTCTGGGGCAATACTTGAAGCATTTCCAGTATGGTAGAACCTGCTGGAACTTAAGTTCCTATGGTAGAGTCTTTGAGAACCCAGCATCACCACAAAATAAGACATTGTGGAAATTAAAATAAAATTGTTGAAGATTTTTAAAACCACTAAATTGCTTTATGGCACCAAATGCCTTTTTTTTTTCTTTTAGAGAACATTTAAGTTTCCATTTCCCTCTGGGATAATTACTTTGAATCAGTTATTGAGGATTGCATTTCAGTAAGGAAAAATACTTTGAGGCTTTAGATTTCAGGTTAGACAAAAGAAAGATATGCTGCTGTTAGAATGAAGGAGTAGAGTTTAATGATGTGTTGAATGAGGATAAAGGAAAAAAAAGTTTATGACATTTCACTTTTTATTGTAGCCAATATATAATTTACTTTGATCTGGGAAAATGTTCAGTTGCCCATTTGTAGTATCCTTTGGTAGCACATAGTAATTGATAGGTCAAGGACTAACATTTCAAGTAATAGAAATAGAAAAGATCTTAAGACATCATTTAATCCCAACTACTTACCTTCATCTTGGATGACCCAAAAATATGTTATAGAGATCATAGAATGATGACATTTAAGAAAATATCTCATCAAACCGCCTCATTTTATAGATTAAGAAACAATCCCAGAGAGTGTATGACTTCGTTTATTGAGGTTACAGAATTACTTATGAAATGCTTTTTCCTATTTATTCTAACCCTATTTTAAAGGTTTTCCAGAAGAGGATATTACATAAATCCGTGTGTGTGTGTGTGTGTGTGTGTGTGTGTATTTGATTTAATGGGTTATAATATTTTTATTGTGAAAAAGCTTTTGTTTAGTTTTGAAATAATTTATAAAGTATAAATGGGTTTTCTCCATTCTAGGTTTTGTTAGAGCACGAGGTGGTGGTGACATTCGGGATGTTAACACAAACTCTGAGAATTGGGCTGTGGTTAAAGCTGCATTGGTGGCAGGCATGTATCCTAATTTAGTTCATGTGGACAGAGAGAACGTAGTATTGACAGGACCAAAGGAGAAAAAAGTGCGGTTTCATCCAACTTCTGTTCTTAGTCAACCTCAATATAAAAAGGTAAGTTCTATTCTTGATTTCACTTTTAGAATGCAGAATAAATAGAATAAAATTTAGCCCAAGAATATGAAAATGCCAAGAATTTGTTTTTATGAAATATATTTAATATTTATATTCATATATTTATTTAGTATATGTGAAATTAAACACCAGGAAAAAGCAAATTTGATGGAGACCTAGGGATGAGAGAACTAGAGTGGTTATTTTAAAATAAAAAAAAATTTTGTTTAAAACTCATGAAATATTACATGTTTCAGGATTCTGATAATAGGATATATGTTACTATACATATATATTTCATGAGAAAACATTTACATTTTGAAAATATTTTAAGTAAACTGAGTAACAGTTAAAATATTTTTTAAATTTTATTTTTAATTTATGGAATAAAACAAGCATTTCCATAACATAGTACAATGAAAAAGATGATTGTACATGAAACTGCAAATCTGCTATGCACAATTTGCTATTCCTTTCAAATATATAACAAAATTATCATGTAAATTTCTTTTTTTCTCCTTTTCTTCCCCCACACCCTGCCCTAGAGATAGCTACCATTAGACACAAATTAGATAAGTGTAAAATTATTCTGTGTATGGTTCTGCTCATCAGTTCCTTCTCTGGATGCAGGCAGCATCTTTCTTTATATGTCTTTTAAAGTTAATTTGGGTATTTGTAATAAACAATAATTTATTTATTCAAAATCCTTATGAAAAATATCACTGTTATTATGTGTAGTGTTCTCTTGGTTCTGCTCATTTCACTCTTCATTATTTCATGCAAGTCTTTCCATGTTTTTCTAAAATCATTGAGTTCATCATTTCTTATAGCACAGTAGTATTCCATCACAATCATATACCACAACATGTTCAGCCATTCCCCAGTTGATGGGCTTCCCTGCAATTTCCAGTTCTTTGTCACCACAAAGAGAACTACTATAAAAATTTCTGCAGTTGATAAATAGTCAAAGAATATGAACAAGCAGTTTTACAGTGAAGTCAAAACAATTTATGCTAATATAAAAAATGCTCTGAATCATTATTCATTAGAGAAATGCAGATGAAAACATTGATATCATTTTATATCTACCAGATTGGCTAATATGATAGAAGGGGAAAGTGACAAATGTTGGAGAGGGTGTGGAAAAATTGGGAAACTAATTCATTGTTGGCAGAATTGTGAAATGATTAAACCATTTTGGAGAGCAATCTGGAATTATGCCCAAAGAGTTCTTAAACTACCTATGCCCTGTGACCCAGCAATACCAATTCTTGGTCTCTTTCCAAAGATATTTTTATAATTCCATAATTATGTATTTTAATTTTTATAATTTTATGTAATTTTATTTTTTATAATTTTAACAGATTCCTCCAGCCAACGGCCAAGCAGCAGCTCTTCAGGCACTCCCCACAGATTGGCTTATATATGATGAAATGACCAGAGCACATAGAATAGCCAATATCCGATGTTGTTCAGCTGTGACACCTGTCACTGTTTCAGTATTTTGTGGACCAGCTAGATTGGCAAGTAATGCACTTCAGGAACCTTCATCTTTTAGAGGTAAATGTATGCTGAGTTGAATAAAACTCAGTAATTGTAATTAAAAGTTCTTATTAAAACAATATTATGAAGTAAAAAAATCAAACACAGTAGCTGTTATTATGTGTAAAGTGCAGTGTATGTTTCCTCATGAGACAAAGATATTCCCAGTTGGTAGATCATACTGTACTGGAAAGGCTTTGAGTATGATCCCAGCAACAGTATAAGTCACCTTTCTGAGGACCTACCTAGCTAAGTAGTACCACTAGCAAGTCATCTGCTTGATGATAAATTCATTGGACAGAGCAACCAACTAAATAAGGAAAAATACAAAATGTTCTTCGGTTTCTGTAGGGCCATTGGTAAGATTCTGGAAGAGTGAGCAGAGGATGTTAAGAATTACAGAGCTTTTAGACCATCTCTCAGTTTTAACTTAGCTCTAAATATGAAATCTTTGTGCAGTGACAAAGGAGTAGCTATATTACCGGAAGAACTGAATTATATCAATGACAACGTTTTCATTATAAACAAAATGATAAAAAAGAAGAAAAGTGCCACATGAAAATGCAAATAAAGGAATTGATGGAGTGACTTTTATTAGAGGTTTAAAGGCAATAAGAAATATCATTTCATGGGACATTATCATATCATACTGTTGTGATTGTGAGTATTCACAAAAAGACCACAATGACAACAATTTAAGTTTATACACCAATGTATGTTTCTGGGGACAAAGTCATAGAACAGTTCTTTGAAGAATTTGCTAACTCTCCAAATTAAACATGTATTTTGATACTTACTGACTTCAGTACAAAGGTGAAAATAGGGACAGTGCTGCAGTGGTGAAAAATATATTGGAAGGGATGGATCTGGAATAAGTACTAAGAGAGACCAAAACTTATGTTTTTCATAGTTAACTTGTGACTCTACATCATAAATACTTTCTTCAAAAAAAATTCGGAAAGGCAGGGACACAGTGAGCACTAAATTACATCACACCAAAAAAATGAAAATGATTATGTTAACAGGAAATTTAAACAAACTCATTGCTTATGTGAGAATACTTCCTAAATTAGCTGTCTATACATTCAAACCACTAATTTATTAGAGCAAAGATCAAAGTGAATACAAAACCAAAAGGAAAATGAGAAAATTATGGTATGCATTAAAATAACTTTAATCTTTTTTAATAAATTTTCAGTGTTAAAAAATGGGATGTAGATGGACAAAAGTACATTGGTGCTAAGTATAGTAATTTCCTTTAGAAGTTTCACTGACAGACATAATTGCCAAGGAGACAGAAGAGAGACCAAAAAAGCCTAAAAACTGCTTTAATTGGGTAACACTTGACTTACTTGCCAAGTAAAAAGAGAGCAATTCAAGAGCAACTGCACCAGTTAGAAATATGAAATCTTATGGCGATCAATGGTGATTGCTATTACTGCTTTATAAAATAGAGAGAAGCTGAAAAGTTAAGCCAATCTTGAAAAAGCTTGGCAAAGATTGAATTAAGTAGAGTCATCCTGAGAGTATTTAGGAATAACCTGAAAGAACAATATAAAAGAAGATGGAGAAAAAAATTTATAACAAACTGTTTTCACCATGAAGAACAATGGAGCCACCATGCTTAGACTAATGTCACATTCCTGGATATTTTTTTGAGTAGGTAGAAATGCCATTAAAGAACCAGTTTGGAAATTTGTTTTTCAATTATTCAGTCATGTCTGACTCATCATGGCTTTGTGGACCATATTGTCTATGGAGCTTTCTTGGCAAAGATACTGGAGTGGTTTGCCATTTCCTTCTCCAGTGGATTAAGGCAAATAAAGATTAAGTAACTTGCCTACAGTCACACAGTTAGTAAGCATCTGAGATTTGAACACAGGTCTTCCTGACTCCCAGTGCTCTCTTCACTAAGCCACCTAGTTGTCTACTAGGCAAACACAGGCAAAGTGACTTGCCCCAGGTCACATAGCTAGTAACTGTCTGAGGCAGGATTTTAAGTCAAGCCTTCTGCTTCCAGGCCCAGTACTGTATCCACAGAGCCATCTAGCTGCCCCAGGTTTGGAAGTACCAATGAGATTAGATCACATGTGCATAAGCAGTATCTATACTGGAGGTAGTACAATTGTGAGAGTGTTGAGTGAATAAGATTGACAGATTATTTGAAGAGAAGGTACCAAAGACATGGAAGAATCTTGAACTTTATAAATAACAAAAAAAAAAAAGAAGAAAGCTCAAAAGCGTGTCAACAACTGTTTACTTATATGCCTGCTTTCCAAACTATATAACGATTTTATGAGAATAATCTACACTCATATCAGAGGAATTCTTGATGGATGATGTAAGTAGAGAGTGAACCTGCTTTCTTAGACAGTGTTCCAGAATGGGTCACATCTTTATAATATAATTGACTAATATAACACTATTAAGATTTATAAGGCATTTTATGCATATTATCTTTTGTCCTGGGTTAGAATAAATTGTATAGGAATTTTACGAACAACTTGGTAAGATCTCCAAATCAAGTCCATCTACACTAATACTTGGTGACTTTAGTGGAAAGGTGGGAAAAGGTGAAAATGGAGAGAAATATATGGAAAAGTATGGTTCAGGAGAAAGAAATGAAATTAACCAAATAGTTGGAGATTGTACAAAAGCCTTACATCTCTATATCATGGACTTTATCAAAAAAAGAATTGGTAGGCACTGGATAAAGTGAGCATGAAGTAACTTCACAAAGAATGAAATTGACTATGTTTTAACAGCCTAGAAAAGAAATGTTACTGACACGGGATTTATTGTATGGTCAGCTACATGTGTACAGACTATTGACTCATCATAGTAAGATCAGTAGTTATAATAACAAGAACAAAAAAGTAATAAGAAAAAGATATGGTGAACAATTAGGATGATTTAACTGAATTATTTTGAAAAGCTACTTAAAACCAAAATGCGAAGTGGACAACAGAAATTACATCAACACCAACTATGATAATTTCATGCGGAGGTTAAACCAATATATATTAATTCCTACAACAAGGAGACCACAAAAGATTCCAGAAAGTGCTTTAGCAAATAATTGATTTGCTGACCAAATAGAAATAGCTGACAAAGGCAACATTGAGTTAGGGTATAAATTAATCTTCAAAATATTATTAAGAAAAATTATGAATGGTTATGAGCACTATTATTTCACAGAGCAGACAGAATCAGTGGAGAATAAAACCACTTAAAATAAAGCATAGCAAGTCATGTCAGTTGCATTTAAAGATGGAACTGGAAAAAAGTCTATAAATAGAAGAAAAAATGGGGAAAAAAATTAACTTTTAACACAGGTCAGCAATGGTAATGAAACCACCACACTTGAACTATAATATCGTAGTTTCTGAGGTACTTACAGATGAAGAGGACAAAGATGGGAAAAGCAACCAGATTAAATCACGTACAGTTATCCCTTCCACGTCACAACTTTCTCCATTAAGGTTTCAATTTATCACAGGTTGGCATAAGAAATTAAATGGAAATTTTGTGGGAGTTTTGCAGAAGCCTCAGATGAGCATGTCAAAGCCAGCAGATGGCACAGAGCCTATGACTAAGTACTTAACCCAAAGTTTACAATAAGGTACTGTAAACACCCCATAAAAGAAAATATTCAGACTTCTCTGGGACAAAGGGAGAGCCAAAGAATTTTACACCGATTTTCCAGATCGCAGGGGCACCATGTGCCTAACCCACAGGATGTTGGAAAAGGAATAACTGTACATATAAGACACCTGTTTTTGAGGCATTACAATTGAGAGTATTGAGGGATAGATACACAAGTTATTTCAAGGAGGAGAAGATACCATAGGTATAGGAAAAACCAGATTTTTTTGATAATAAAAAAATGTATATGCCTACTTTTCTATCTATTCAAAATGTTTATGGAGTTATCTGTAGGAGAGTTGAGGGAATCCTCAATGAGGGTACACGTAAGGAACAAGAAGCTTTCACAAGTGATTTCTTACAGTGAAATATAAAAAATATAGAGAATGGCATCCTGTTGTGCTCAGTATTTTTTGGTTATGAAAAGTTATTCAACTTATTGGGGGGAAATGCCATATATACCTGATGACTAAAAAGAAAAGAAAAACTACCAAAACCCCCCCAAAAAAACCAGAAATGAATGCTGCAAAATTATAAAAAGCAAGCATGACCCCAAAGAAAATGTACAAGAAGGGACAAAACCTCACTCTACCCCTTTGCAGAGATGGATGGACCATGATTGTAGTATGTTGTATATATTTTTAGACATTTTTCAGTTAATCAGTTTTGCTTATATTTTTCATTTAAAACGTGTGTTATATAGGATGACTGGGAGAGGAAGGATTGATGATATAATTGATATATGTATTGATGATATATCACAAAATAAAATATAACATGATATAATTTTATGATATATCAAAAATAAATGTCATAAAATTATATATATATGTATATATATATACATATATATATATAGATGATATAATAAAAAGGCAAAAAGCTTCAGTAAAATTTATTTTTAAAAAATACTGCCTTACAGGCTCTTTTGCAGCAAGATAAATCTTATCTCCTCCTCACATTCAGGATTCCTTGGAAGATATAACAGCAGAAATGACCTTCTGATAATAGAGTTCAGGCATTGTATAATATAGGGACATACATATTTGTCATAAGTATTCACTGTGGCAGAGGATATCTAGCACAGAAGTACAAGTTGTAGAAGGATTCCCTATGATAAAGTTCCCCAAATGTTCCTTTTTTGGGGGTGATGTTGTGTTAGTTGCATCCTCAAGTCATTATCGATCTGCCTGGAAGAGATCTGTAATCACTTAAGAATTTGACTTGTCCATCTTCATTGAAAAAATCAAACAGATGAAAAATGCCTATTCTGATTTCACCATGCATCAGCTAAAAAATTTCAGTGAGGCCACCCAGTAGAGCTTATACAACAGCGTATGTATCTGAGTTAGATTATACATATAGACTGTGAGTTGACCCCAGAGTTAAAAGTAAATACAGGAGTGGACTGGATTGCTTTCAGGATCTTACAGAGCATTTTTGCTAATCCAAAGCCTCCAATAACAGCAAAGGCCCATCTTTTTAATAAAAACATTTTATCAGTTTTGCTTGTGTGGCAGCGAGACCTGGAGCACCACTTCCTTGAAGAACTAAAGATAAACACAGAGAATATAGTGAAAGATGTGAGCAGGGACCTATAACCAATGAGGAACTCTGAAGAACATGTAGAAAAGATTTCGTTAAGTAATATGACAGAAAGAGAAGGTGGGCTAGTCATATGGTGAGAGCAGGGGATGATGTATAGGTGGCCAGAGTGTTCCATTGGGTCTTTGTGGTACCTGAAGAAAGTGAGGAAGGCAGGCGTCAAGCACCTTGGGGAGGACATAAATGAAAATTGAACTGTATGGATTATGATCTGCATCATTGGAAGGAATGCCTAATTTATGAAATCACAGAACATTTTCATGATTTATGTATTGAGATTTCTGGGCCTGACCTGATTCAAGTAGGTCCAGTGATTCAGATTTGGTTTTGCAACAATATGGGGCATTCATAGACCATTTAGCAAAATTAATTTTACTTAACAGTAGCATGGAAAGGATATTTAACAAGGATTTAGCATCCATTTGGTGACCCTGGGCAAGTCATTTAACTCTGTCTCATTTTCCTCATCTATAAAATGAACTGGAGAAGTAATTGACAAACTATTTCCAGTATCTTTGCCAAGAAAACCACAAATGGGGTCATGAAGAGTTGGACGTGACTGAAATGACACGACAGCAACAACAACAGCAGCATAGAAAGGATATTTAACAGGGATACAGCATTTATTTAGTTGTACATAATGCTCTTGTTTTTTGCCTTGGTGGTAAGCTCCTTCTTATTCACTAGGCTTTTATATGTATGTTAATGCATTGAGCCTTAGACTCTAAAACCAATTAAATCCAGAAGAGTCACTAACTTTATGGAAGAAACTAACCTATCTTGTATGCATGAGATGTTGCTTCTACCAAACCTTTGATCATCAATATTAGGTTTGCCACTGTCATGGAGAGTTCTAATGCAAAATCCAAGCTGAAGTGGATTCCCTAGAGGTGATAAGGACCTCCATCCACTCTTACTTGCAGATGAAATTGTGTTGATTGTGTCAAGCCTGAAGACATTGTAGAGCCTCCTGAAGGCCATCCATAACCACTCAAAAGAGTTTGGTCTTAACCATCTCACAGGAAAAACCAGATGGTTGATGAATGTCTGTTGCCCAGATTATGACATGCAGATAGATGAAAATAGCACTAGGAAGTTGCAAAGCTCTTTTAGTGACCCCAAATTTCTCCCAGACACAAAGGCCCATCTCTTTAAAACCAATATTGGACTTGTGGGACATGGAATACTACACTACAGTCTTTCAAGAATTAAAAATGATGATCACCCAGAAGGCAATGGAAAAGAATATGGTGTTTATAAACAGGCCGTAATACATGATGATAACAACGAAAAAGAAAAACAGTGAAGAACAAGAGTAACATATGTTTTCAAAGACTGGATGACTCAAAAAAGAAAATGGACTAGTTATCTGGAAAACATGAGTAGTAACTGGTGGATACCTCAGGTGCTCCACTGGTGTCTTAATGATAAGGGAAAGAGGAAGGCTATGTGAGGTAAACTAATTTATTGCAATGACAAATTTGCAAGAAGACAGAGACAAGAGTCACATCAAATAGGCAGCCATGGGTAATTTGTGATCGTCATTGTTGGAGGGAACGTATATGAATGCACAGTGTTTTTGAGCAGTAAATACCAATTTTTTTAATCATGATTTTTTTTATCATGATTTCTGTAGTTCCAGAATATCTTAAGATTTATATGTGCATTCTCAACTATGATAATAACTGAATTTAAATAGTATTTTAAGGTTTTCAAAATGCTTTATACATGAATATCTACTTTGACTACTTGAGCTTTCCTGAAGGATGTTTGCTTTTCTTATATCATCTCCCCTCCCATTCCTCCTTGCTGGCTTTTGAGACAGAGAAAACTGGAAGAGATCTGTCCACATAAATATTTAAGTAAGTCAGGAAGATTTATGTAAGCATGGGAACATTCCTTAGAAACATCTTTAAAGATTTTTTTCTGCCCTGAAATATATGCTAAAATTTGTGTATTTTTTTTCTTCCTTAATGTTTTGTTTGAAAAGTGGATGGTGTTCCTAATGACAGCAGTGACAGTGAAATGGAAGACAGAACCACTGCTAATTTGGCTGCATTGAAACTGGATGAATGGCTAAATTTCAAAATGGATCCAGAGGTAGTTCTCTTTTAGTAGACTATATAAATATATTTAGCAACTTCATGTTTGTGTGATTTTTCTAACCAGTTCTCTCCCCTGAATATTGAGAGAAACCTGGGGCAGCTAGGTGGCACAGTGGATAGAGCACCGGCCCTGAAGTCAGGAGGATCTGAGTTCAAATGTGCCCTCAGACCAAACTTGATACTTACTAGCTGAGTGACCCTGTGCAAGTCACTTAACCCCAATTGCCTAAAAATACAAAAAAGAGAGAGAGAGAAAAAAACCTGTTTTGTTGTTATTCTCACTGTAGACTCTATCTTCAGATGAGTTTTTTGCCCAGTCCAGGGATAGATAGAAAAATCAAGTTCTTGGCCATAAGGATGACAGTGTTAGGGAGAAAGGTTAGGTAGTATTTCAGTGAACCTGGAAATATTTCTGAGAATAGTTCTTCACAGAACACAGAAGTGTAATAGTTTAAGAAAAAAAAAGAGAGAGAGAGAAAATGGTACATAAACATGAGATTTAAAGTCAGAAAACCTAGGGGGTGAATCCCCTCTATCATTTACTACATGTGTCATATCACCTCTTTAAGCTTCAGTTTCCTAATATTTGTAAAATTAAAAAGTTGAAGTAGATGATTTCTGATGTCCCTTCCATCTTTAAATTCTATGCTCCTAAGAATTTCTTTCTACTTATGTATGTTGAGAGAGAGGGAAGGAGGCATAGAAGGAGAGAAAGAGAGATGGGGGTGGGGCGGAGGTGGCAGGAAAAAGGAGACAACAGCTTTTCTTTCAAATTATGTATATCAAATTGCTTTCCTTCTCAATGAGCATGGCGGGGAGGGAGGAAAGGAGGGAATTTGGAACTCAAAATTTTAAAAACAAATGTTAAAAATTGTTTTTACATGTAATTGGGAGAAAATAAAATATTAAATAAATTTTTTAAAAATCAAGCCAGAAAAAAAAAATCCAAACCCCTCTCCCCAAAAAAAGTAAAAGTATGGGTAAAATTATGAGGAAAATAAGCATAAGTTTTGTTCATTGAAAATTGCAAAATCCCCCGAATAATGGAATAAGCAAATAGTTTTTACATCCTCTGCTTCAATATGAATTCTAACTGAATAAAAATTAATTACAGGCTGCCAGCTTATTGCTACAACTCAGACAGAAATGGCATAGCTTATTTTTGCGCCGTATGAGAGCTCCTTCCAAGCCTTGGTCTCAAGTTGATGAAGCGACTATAAGAGCAATCATAGCTGTTTTAAGCACAGAAGAACAGTCTGCAGGATTGCAGCAACCATCAGGGATTGGCCAGCGACCAAGACCAATGTCTTCAGAGGAACTTCCTTTGTCATCTTCTTGGAGGTCAAATAATAGCAGGAAAAGTTCAGCAGATACTGAATTCTCTGATGATTCCTCTAATGCCGAAAGGTAAATGTTTTAGGTTTTTATGAAGATTAGCATTAGCTTCAGGAAATTGTATGAAGAAAAGTTCTGTATATGGAAAAATTCACTGTAACATTTATCCCTTTCCATCTTCTTCTCCTTCTTTCCTGTTTTCCCTCTGCCCCTCAATTTTCCTCTTCTTCCCTCAGAATTCAAGGACAAAATTAAAACATAAGCTTAAACAAAGCACATATAGAGCCATAATAGCAGTATCAGTATGAAACAAATGCTTTATTGAAATCCTGTCTCCCCCTCCCCTTAAATTCAAAGTAATTTCCTTGTGGGTATGGGGGCTCTAGTAACCAGAGGGATGAAGGTAGGGATCAAGATAGGATCTTGTGGGAAATGGCGCTTGATAAGCCTTAAAGGAAGCCAGTGATTCTGTAAGGTAAAGGTGAGGAGAGAATATATTCCAGGGATAGGGAGACAGCCTATGACTGTCTTATTACCTCAGGGATGAGGTAATGAAGGCCTACCCTCAAGGATCTTACTTTTTACTTAAGTGTTCAAATATATGCACAGATGAATATAACAGTAGCAGAATTGAGGGAGAAGAAAGCACTAACTCATAGGGAGATAGGGAAGGCTTCATAAAGGATTTGGCATCTGAACTGAGCCTAGAAAGGATAAGGCTTCTGAGAATTGGGGATGAGGATAGAGTGAATTCTAGTCATGGGGAACATCTTTTGCAGATGCACAGAGCTGGGGTGGGGGGAGGAGAGTTAGTGAGAAATGTCTAGTCCTGGAAACAGCTAGAAGCCAGGGTGGCTAAAACATAAAAGTCATAGAGAAGAATAATTGAAGTGAGACTGTGGTAGGTAGAGTGTGAAGGAATAGAAATGTCAGCATAAAGAGTTTATATTTTATCCTGTATGAGATGGAGGCAGAAATTTTTGAGTAGGTAGGAGCTTTCTCACTGGGAATCCCCCACATCGTTGAAATCATAGGACCAGGCTGAAACAAAATTATAGAGTAAATTCTCTATTTTATTATTTATATGTTATTTATACATTTATATTTTTTAACCTCAGGCAAAGCCTAAAAGCACTCTCATTAGGACTTGGATACCAGTCCTTACATGGAGCCAAGTGTGTGCTCCACAAGCAGGACATCTTCTAAGTAAGCCTCATAAGGCTTCACCTTATAATAATGACTGAGCTAGTGCTGCTTCTGAGTTTAATCTGGTCCCTAGGAATCCAGATATCTTCAAAGTACTCCCAGTTATCCACTTACAGTATAAAGGAAGCTCCTTGAGGGCAGCCGTATGAAGTGATTTTTGAAAATGGTTTGATACTGAATTGGGAGAGCCTTATGATGTCATTCAAGACAAAGGGGCTCAGATCTTCAAGCCTACTTCAGGAACACTTGAAACTGCCCAAACTAGCAAGGCCATACCTATCTGAAAGGCTACTAAGTATTTGAAAAATGTCACATGGAAAGATGTTCCTTTCAGTCACTAACATAATAGGTTTGGCAAATAGGTCCAGATTGAATAGTGTGATAAACATAAGCCTCTTGGCCCCAAAATTTTCTGAGTTCTTTCTACACTTACTCAAAAATGCAGTACGTAAGGGTCTAGATGTGAAATTTCTGATTTTTTAATACGTCGGATCAACAAAGCTTCCAAAATGTACAGGTCTACTTATAAGACTTATGGCCAAATTAGTGTCTGTGCCTCCTCTCACATTGAGATAGATGGTTCTTGTTGGAAACAAAAAAGCAAAAACAAGATTGTTTTTAAGCCAGAGTAGTAGTTCAAAGTAAGTTGAAATATAAGTAAGAAATGAAAAATTATGACAAATGGAAAATTAATCAATAATTATTTATTAAGTGCCTGCTATGTAATATTAACATGCAAATAAGATGAAATTCAAAATTTACAGTTGACCTAATCAACATGGTAGTATGATTTCTTCCAGTGCCATTTAGTAGCTCAGGAGTAGAAGCAGAGAATTCAGATGTTGAGGGAAATACAGGGTTAAGAAATTTGAATTTGAAATGTGATAGGATGAGGGGGCAAGGGTAGAACACAATTTCTAGCTGAATTGGTCAACTAAAGAATTGGCTCTGAAAAGAGAAAAGTGAGGCCAGAGCAGGGATGATGGAATGGCAAAATAGAGAAGGATGGAAGAACACTGCTGGTAGCTATAAAAAGGAAGGCTAGAGGAGAAGTGAAACAGTAAGAGATGGAAGAATAAGATATTGTAATTATAGAGGGTAATGCCAAAACTCCAGTTATGGGTAATGGTCTCTGAAGCTTTAGGGTTAAGGGAGTAAGAGGTGCAAATTTCCTAACCTTCAGTACTTGTCAGTGATTATCTACTATGATAAAAGATAGCATTGGTATAATGTTTAAATCAATAAACATTTATTAAGTGCATACTATGTACCAGGCACTGTACTAAGTGCTAGGAATACAAATACAAAAAAGAAAGATAGTGGCTGCCCTCAAGGAGCTTATAAGGAGCTTCTTTTCCATATACTGTAAGTGGATAACTGGGAGTACTTGGAGCTACCTGGATTCCTAGGGACCAGATTAAACTCAGAAGCAGCACTAGCTCAGTCATTATTATAAAGTGAGGCCTTATGAGGGGATGAGGCTCACTTAGAACATGTCCTGCTCATGGAGCATGCACTTGGCTCCATGCAAGGACTAGTATCCAAGCCCTAGTGAGAGTGCTTTTAGGCTTTGCCTGAGGTTAAAAAATAAAAATGTATTACAGTGTTTTGTTTTTGACGGTACAGATGTTTCCAACACACCCAAGCAAATCTTTTTACATTTCTAAAAAGTTTATTGATTGTTAATGAAAGGAGTAATGTATCCTTTAAGTTTGATAATATTGTATTAACATTACTGAGGTCCCAATCTTTATGGTTCCAAGTGTGATGGCAGGCAGCCCAGCACTTACCACAATGCCTGGCAAGTAGTAAGCATTTAATAAATGCTCTGATTAAAATGATGAATATGGGGTGGAGCCAGTACAGCAGAGTGAAAGCAGTGGCTTGCTTGAGCTCTCCCCAAAACCCTCCAAAATACCTGTTAAAAAATGGCTTTAAACAGATTCTAGAGCAGCAGAACCCACAAAAAGACAGAGTGAAATTCCAGCCCAAGACAACCTGAATGGTTGATTGGAAAGGTCTGTTGCCCCAGGCTGGGAGAGGAGTGCAGTTCAGCATGGGCTGCACAGGCAAAAACAGCCTCAGCAAACCTGGAGCTGTACTCAGGGGATTGAATCAAGGGGAGCTGTGGCAGTTTCCAGACTTCTCAACCCACAAATGCCAAAGACAACTTAGAAAGTGAGTAGGAAAGGTCTGTCAGACCTGGCTGAGAGAGAAGCCAGTCCCAGTCCTGGCATGACTCCAGGGTGGTGGCTGCTTCTGCAGCTCTTGGCCCACAGACAGAGTGGGAATCAAGTGGCCAATCAGAGGGAGATTGCCAGGATCTCTTTGCTGGTGCTAAGGCAGGAATCTCTTGCTTTGCCCATGCTTGGATCTAGATCACAGTTCTGGGTGGCAGTCCTGGGGTGACGAGGAGCTCTGATGTGGTGGAGCTTGTAGTGGTAGTGCAGAGAGAAATCTCCTCACAGTTCCAAAGCAGAAAAGAGTGCTCGTGGTCATTCATAGACCAGAGCACAGGCCAGGAAAGGACTAGACACCTTGCCCCTTGATCATACAACCTTGAATGAACTGAAAATTTACAGGTCCCTAGAAGTATCTGAAAACAGTTGTTGCACAAAACCCCTGAAGCTTGGGACAGTACATTCTCCATACTGGAAGCAGACCCCTATCTTAACAAAGATTTTAAAACTCAAGTAATTGGCTGGAAACTTGAGCAAACTGCACAAAAAAAGTCAGACCGTAGAATCTTTTTTTGGTGACAAAGAAGATCAAAACATACAACCAGAAGAAAACAAAGCCAAAGCTCCTACATGCAAAGCCTCCAAGAAAAATATGAATCAGTCCTAGGCCATGGAAGAGCTCAGAAAGGATTTTGAGAAGCAAGTAAGTGAAGTAGAGGAAAAACTGGAAAGAGAAATGAGAGTGATACAAGAAAATCATGAAAAACAAGTCAGCAGCTTGCTAAAGGAAACCCAAAAAAATACTGAAGAAAATAACACCTTAAAAAATAGCCTAACCCAAATGGCAAAAGAGGTCCAAAAAGCCAATGAGTAAAAGAATACCTTCAAAAGCAGAATTGGCCAAATGGAAAAGGAAATCCAAAAACTCACTGAAGAAAATACTTCCTTAAAAATTAGAATGGAGCAAATGGAAGCTAGTGATTTTATGAGAAATCAAGAATTGTAAACAAAACCAAAAGAATGAAACAATAGAATGGAAAATAGATCCAGGAGAGATAATTTAAAAATTATTGAACTACCTGAAAGCCATGATCAAAAAAGAGCCTAGACATCATCTTTCAAGAAATTCTCAAGGAAAACTACCCTGATATTCTAGAACCAGAGGGTGAAATAGAAATGAAAAGAATCTACCAATCACCTCCTGAAAGAGATAGCCAAAGGAAAACTCCTAGGAATATTGTAGCCAAATTCCAGAGTTCCCAGGTCAGGGAGAAAATATTGCAGGCAGCCAGAAAGAAACAATTCAAGTATTGTGGAAACACAGTCAGGATAACCCCAAGATTTAGCAGCTTCTACATTAAGCAACTACAGGACATGGAATATAATATTCCGGAGGGCAAAGGAGATAGGATTACAACCAAGAATCAACTACCCAGCAAAACTGAGTATAATCCTTTAGGTGGGAAAATGGTCATTCAGTGAAATAGGGGACTTTCAAGCATTCTTAATGAAAAGACCAGAGCTGAATAGAAAATTTGACTTTGAAATACAAGACTGAAGAGAAGCATGACAATGTAAACAGGAAAGAGAAAGCATAAGGGACTTATTAAAGTTGAACTGTTTATATTCCCACATGGAAAGATGATATTTGTAATAATGAGACCTTTGTCAGTATTAGGGTAATTGGAGAGGGAAAAAATTGTGTAGATAGTTAGATAGATGGTTAGAGGGTACAGGGTGAGTTGAAGATGAAGGGATGATATCCAAAAAATAAAATTAAGGGGTAAGAGAGGATTATACTGGGAGAAGGAAAAAGGGAGAGGTAGAGTGGGGTAAATTATCTCATATAAAACAGACAAGAAAAAGCTTTCACAGTGTAGGGGAAGTGGGGGAAGGTGAGAGGGAATGAGTGAATCTTATTCTTATCGGATTTGGCTTAAGGAGAGAATACTGTACACACTCAATTGGGTATGGAAATGTGTCTTACCCTACAGGAAAATAGGGGGGAAGGGGATAAGAGAGCAAGGAGATGAAAGAAGGGAGGGCAGATTGGGGGAGGGGGGTAATCAGAAGCAAACGCTTCTGAAGAGGGACAGAGTTAAAAGAGAGAATAAAATAAATGAGGGGGGTGGGATAAGATGAAGGGAAATAGTTAGTTTTTCAAAACTTGACTACCATGGAAATGTTTTGCATGACTACACACAAATAACCTGTATGGAGTTGCTTGCCTTCTCAATGAGGGTGGGTAGGGAGAGAGGAAGGGAGAAAATTTGGAGCCCAAAGTTTTAAAAACAAGTATTAAAAATTGTTTTCACATGCAACTGGGAAATAAGATATACAGGCAATGGAGTGTAGAAATCTCTCCTGCCCTACAGGAAAATAAAAGAGGAAGGGGAGGTGTGATAGAAGGGAGGGCAGATTAAGGGGAAGGGTATTCAGAATGTATGCTGCCTTGGGGTGTGGGGAGGGGTGAGAAGGGGAGAAAATTTGGAACTCAAAATCTTGTGGAAGTGAATGTTGAAAACTAAAAATAAATTAATAAATGTTTAATATCAAAAAAGAAGAAAAAAACACATGATGAATGTGAGTTGCTATTAACAAGGTTAAAATTATTCAGAAATTTTGTTTCAAAGGCAATACTGGTTTATACTCAGGAATCAGTGAGCTGTGAGTAGCTTACGATTTGTACTACTTAGAAGTAAAATTATATTCTTCTAAAGTTTCTGTTGTTTTCAGAGGTATCTGCTTTTATTTTGGTAATCAAGTATTGAGATTACAAAGGCATGGATAACCACTGAGGTTATCCCATTGAAAAATTATCAGAAGGGGGGCAGTTAGGTGGTGCAGTGAATAGAGCACCGGCCCTGGATTCAGAAGGACCTGAGTTCAAATCCGACCTCAGACACATAACACTTACTAGCTGTGTGACCCTGGGCAAGTCACTTAACCCCACTGCCTAACCCCCCCAAAAAAATTATCAGAAGGGTATAGCAAGGGTTAACAAGATAATGAAAATTTTAGGTAGCTAATGGAATTATCAACTCAGCCAGTGATCTAACACTAAATCTAACACTATCTAGAACTCCCTAGAATTTTGGTGGTAAAAGACACAAGCACTTCTTTTCATATAAGAGAAAATAACTAAGCCCCCTCACAGTGTCCTGATGTTATCAGCACCATTATTTCGATTTTATTTAGCTTCAACCTTGTTTAGTTCTTCATCTAAACTTAAGGTCTACTAGACAATTTTTAAACATAGTGAAATTTTTCAGGTTTCACAGCTAGATTGTTTATTATATCAAAAGTAACTGAAAAAAATGACAGTGAAAAAAGTGCTAAAGAACTTTTATGCCTCTTTCTTGGTTTTCATTGTTAATGTCTTTTATGTCTCAATTTTACATATTTGCATCCTGGAAATAATTCTAGATCAGTGAGATTTACTGAAAGAACCTTTCTTTGGGTACACTAATTTAGCTTGTCTTGAAATTAGTCAATGTAATTTTTAAGAATTTTGTGAAGTTTGCAAAATGTTGAAGATAGAAAATGTTAAGAAAATGTTAAGATGTTGCAAAATATCTTGTTCACCATATATGGAGATTTTTGGAATGGTAGAGCTAGATGGGATCTAAAGATTATCTCCTCATTTTATATATGAGAAAATTGAGGCCAAAGGAAGCTAGTTAGTAACAGAACTGGAACTAGAACCCAAGTTTCCTGACCAGTTTAGTATTCTATCCATTCTGTTGTACTGTAGAGTATATTTATTCTGTCTGTTGTACAAGCCATTAGGTCTTTTAAATTACTTTTTTAGAAAAGGCTGTTAGCATGATGTTATGTATGCTATGCATATCTGAACCACCTAAGTTTAAAAGATACTTCAGTATAAAACATGTATGTAAAAAATTCATGAGAAGCCTCATGGTGTGGTCAAAATACCTGGGTTCAAGTGCTGCCTTTGTCAGGTACTGGCCATGTCAGCCTGGCAAATCACAACCTCTCAGTGGTCCCAAGCAACTAAGACTCTAAATTAATTGTATACCAATTGCCATTCCACATTGATAGAGAGTGTCTTCACTGAGAGGTAATGAAATCACAAATTTTAAAATTTCTAAGTGATTGACATCACTATTGATTCCTAAAAAGCAGTTAGGAATTTTTAAATATGACCGTATGTAGGGTTTACTGATGAAATTTTTTTAGCTCTTGAGAAGTTAATTAACTTTTTACACAAAAGTACACGTATAATCCAAATTTATATTTTTGACCTCCAAATATTGATATAGGATATGCAATTTCTCTATAAATTACTATTCCATAAAATGTAATCTTAAAACCCTTATGGCACAATTTTTAAAACTTTTATTAAAATTAAATTAACTTTGTTTTTATAAAGTTGCTTACCAAGTTGTCTATACTATCCTTCCCTTTCTCCCAAGAGTCTTGATGAAGTCTCCATCTCCAGCATTCCATCCACCTCAGAAATACAAAGATAGAGGTATTTTACATCCTAAACGAAGCTCTGATGATAGATCTGACCAATCTTCTGTGAAATCTACGGATAGTAATAGTTACCCTAGTCCTTGTGCTAGTCCTTCTCCTCCATCCTCAGGAAAGGTAGAGTATCTATTTCTGTAAACTTAAAATAAGTGAATATGACCAGATTTTTAAGCATGATTTTAATGTTGTACTTACAAGGTCATTATGAACATGCAATTAGGCAATTTGTATGTATTTTCTATTTTATCCATTCATAAACAGTTACTTTTGGGTCAACAAATTAGTGTCTTAGTTCTTGTGACATGGCTTATAATTACTTCAAAGGACAGTTTGAAAACCATATTTAATCTTTGAGCTGATTCATTTATTAATACTTAAAAAGTTGACTGAAGGAAATTGAGCAAACATAATTAAACACACTTATTAAGTGCCTGCCATGTGCAAGATTTTGTAGGGATGGGTTTGAAAGTGGAATTTTTTAAGGAGTTATTTATATGAGTAATTTCCAGTACTTTAGCCTCATATCTTTGATAATTTCTTGAGACACAAGAATGTATGTGTGTGTTATACATACATACATGTACATATAAATGTTTTTGCGTTGTAAATATTGAATTAAAGACTACCCACATTTTATCATTTCATATACATTTACATTTCTAAGAATTAAATAATAAAAAAATAATTTGTATTTTTATTTTTAAGAAATTGTATTTTAGGGGCAGCTGGGTGCTGGATAGAGCACCAGACCTGGTGTCAGGAGGACCTGAGTTCAAATCCAGCCTCAGACCAAACGCTTGTCACTTACTAGCTGTGTGACCCTGGTCAAGTCACTTAACCCCAATTGCCTTTTTAAAAAAAAATTATATTTTAATGAATGGCAAATAGATCCTTTAATCTTAATAGGTTCCTTTTTTCTATAATAGATCATTTGAAGGTACCAAAATATGTACTCTAGTTCTACTAACTATATTTTGTGGATAATTTTCATCACATTAGAATTATTTGACTTTTAAATACTTGTTAGTTTCTCCAAATGAATTTGGTTTTGTAATACTTTGAGGTTTTATTCTTTACAGGAGCCCATAAATGGGATTAGGGAGATTTGAGGTAATGGAATTTACCCAGAATTAAGTGGGATCAGAATAGGAGAATAGGAAATTAAACCGGTTTTAATACGAAAAAATTATATTAAGTATTAATTATTTTGGATAAATACATAATTTTATATTTAACATTTTGGAGGGAAATACTAATAGTATATTCTCATGGAAAAACTAGGATTCTGCAGAACACATTTTGAAAAGTGTTCTGTTAGATTATTTTGATTTGCCTTTTTATAGGATTTATATATATGAGTCTCTTTGGATTTTATGTTACATTTCAAGAACTTGGATACTCTTTTGCAGGGCTCAGAATCCCCTTCACCAAGACCAAATATGCCAGTTCGATACTTCATAATGAAGAGTAGCAATCTGAGAAATCTTGAGATTTCTCAACAGAAGGGAATATGGTCAACAACCCCTAGCAATGAACGGAAATTAAATAGAGCCTTTTGGGAGAGCAGGATGGTTTATTTGGTGTTTTCTGTTCAAGGATCTGGACATTTCCAGGTAAGTCATCCTGATACAATTAAATGTTTTGTTTTGTTTTGCTTTTTTTTTGTCTTTGCTTATGACTACAGATTATACCATAGGCATACCTCTACTCTTTGAAATACCCTTTATTCTTACCCTCCCAGCCCCCCCCAATTAATTTTAGCACTGCTTTACATTGACACCTCTGTCCTTTGCACTTATCTAAATTTCTTTTTAGAAAAAAGTGTCTAATTTCTTTTTATTCCAGTCAAATAGAATACTGCTCTATAGATATGAACACTTAACCACTGGGACTTTGTTTACTTTTTGTAAACATTATGTATGAGGAAGAAAAGAACCTAATAAAGTGAACTTTATGGTGTGTATATATAAATAGCCTGCCTTAAAAATAATAATTACAGTACTTCACATTTATTATGTTTTATACCCTATAAAATACTTATAACAACCTCTTTTTGGTAGTTATTGTAAGCATCATTCCCATTTTATAGATGGGGAAATTGAGGGTTAGATTTAGTGATTTGTGCAATTACATAGCTACAAAGTATGAAAACCAGAACCTAAACTTCTTATTCTAGTCCAATACTTACTCTGTTATAGTGTCTCCCATTATATTAATCTTCATTTCTGAGAAAATAAACAAGACTAATGATGATAATAATAATAATAGCTAACATTTATATAGGCTTTAAGGTTTGCAAAGTAAATGTTAATTTATTTGATCCTTACAACAAGATAGATGCTATTATTATCCTCATTTGATATATATGAGAAAACTGAAGCAGACAGAAGTTAAAAGGTTTTCATAGTTAAGTATCTGAGGCAAAATTTGAACCCAGATCTTCCAGATTCCAGGTCCAACATTATCCATTGTGCTACCTAGCTGCCACACTGATGGGGAGAGAATTTAGGATGAGGAAAAGAAAGTGGTGAAGATTCCAGTGAAATCCTCAAATGTGATAATCTAGTTAATTTTTTTTTTAAGTCCTATCCCTTTGGTGTATATCAAACTGTACAGCTACAGGACTTAATTGCTGTTTCAGCTAAAGAGCAGTGTGATGCTGTGAGCCTAATCTCTTGAAAATGCCAAGGTACTTTTCAAGACCAAACAGTACTTTAGTTTGTAGTCACATAGGAAGCATAAAGGACCCATAATTAGCAGTGTATTTTCAAATTTACTACACCACTTTAAAAGAATATATAGTTCTTTACTTTATCCCAACAGAGCTTCTTTCGTGATCATCCCCTCTCAGGACTGGGCTACATTTCTACTTTGTAATCAACTTGGCTTTTTTGGATTTTTTTTTCCCTTGGGCCTCTGGAGTTCCCTTTACCACCTTGACCCTGGGACTTCTGGCCATACTGTATTGACCTTACAGTCATCTCCTCTTATTTCTGAAAGAGGTTAGGAGGTCAAGGAGAATAACTGTATGTTTCTGGGAGCTCTCTGACTTGCTTATGTGTGTGTCTGTGACATGTTTAGTTTGCATAAAACACATTCACTAGTGGATTGTTAAAGCTGGTTCCATCCTTCAGTAAAGCTAGACCTCCTCAATTCTAAGCTAGTGGCCTGGGCTTAGTCTAGCAAGTAGCAGTTTTGCCTTGATGGTAATTGCATGAACAAATTCGTCATCAGCTCTTGAAAAGGTTATGTCCTTCATTAGATCACCCATTAAGTTCCTGTTTCCTGTGATGCAAAAAATTACTTCATGTATAGATGGAAATGGAATCTGTAGTTTCACTGGTATTGTGGAATTCCTTGGTAAGGAAATTCCTTTGCCATTGTAGAGAAGCATATTTTCTGCAACATAAATCTTATTGAGCTGCTTAGAATACGCAGAGATTAAATGGCTTCTCCAGGCTTATAGAGCCAGTATGTGTCAGAAGTGAAATTTAAAATCTGTCTTTCTTATTCCCTGAGCCCAGCTCTCTGTGTCACCATGCTGCCTCTTATAGAAAATAAACAGAAAGAAGTAATTATCTCTAAAGGAAGAGGACATTTATTCCTTAAAACATTGAAATTTATAAAGTAATGAAATTCTTATTTAAGTAGATTTTTAGAAATAAAGGGTAAGAGGTTCAGCAGTAAAAATTAATGTGGAATGAATATAGACAAAATTGCATTATTTGAATACTATCTGTTAACTTTGCTGTTATATGTGTGTGTGTGTGTGTGCGCGCGTGCGCGCACGTGTACACACACACACACACACACACACACACACACACCCCTTACATAGATAACAAAGGTTTTAAAAAAGCTTAGCAGCTTAGCACTAGTGCCTGGCACATGTAAGTACTTAATGTTTGTTAACATGTAAGACACACTGCCATACAGTGGATAGTATTCTGTCTGTTCCAAAGTCAAGAAGACCCAAGTTTCAGTCTCACTTCTGATATATTCATACTAGTTGCGTGACTGTGGACAAGACACTTAACCTCTCAGTACCTATGCAGCTCATTAAGGCTATAAGTTACAGAACAGGTGCTGATGTAATTTGACAAATCCATAGAACTGATCTTTTAAAAAAGTAGATATTTAAAGTTATTACCAGAAGACTGATAATGCTTGGTATCTGTTTAAAAAAAAAGTAGACATGTTAAATTAATATCTTAATACATTTTTGTAGATTTTTCTTGTACTTAGTTTTACATGCTAAAATTACATTTTAAAATATTATTAAAGCAGACATTTGGAAAATCTGAAGCATTTTTTTCTCTAAATTTCACTACAGGGATTTTCGAGGATGTCTTCAGAGATAGGACGGGAAAAGAGTCAGGACTGGGGTTCAGCAGGTCTAGGAGGAGTGTTCAAGGTGGAATGGATACGGAAAGAAAGTCTTCCTTTTCAGTTTGCACACCACTTACTCAATCCTTGGAATGATAATAAGAAAGTACAAATAAGTAGAGATGGACAGGTATGTTAAATATGTTGCTTTTTGGTATTATAGAAAAGCACTTTTCCCCGCTTCTGTTGTCCAGTATTTTGTTTTGAAAATTAATGATTAGAATATAAATCATGTTGCCCATTTACATATAGGAAATAGTTGATGGGGTCCTAAGAATTTTTGAGATGGTTATTATAAGCGTCATTATTCTGCAGATGGGAAAACTGAGAATTAGGTTAAATACCACTGACTTATGTTATTTTCACAAACCTCATTACTGCTAATCAGAAGTTTTTCAAATTTAACTTTCTTGTTTTGTTAAATTATAAAATCCTTCAATAGTCACTCCTTTTTTTTTGCCTTCCTGATTTCTTTGAATATGTATTGTCAAGGAGAGCCTCTAGAGACTAAGCATGAGCCTTTGACCAAATTCTTAAAGATAGGAATAGCTATTTATCTTTTGCATAATTTAATCAATAGTATAAAATACTGTTTTATGTTTTTAATTTTTTCTTTTTGTTGAAGTTCCAGAAAATGTTTTTTCCTCCAATTATAGGATAGTATTTTTTTCTAAGGAATCAAAAAATAAGATTTGAAATCTTATATATTTGTCTAATAATAACTTTTAAATCAATAAAATGGTTTCCTCTGGAAATGGGTATCTTCTAGATTTGTTTGCTTTTTAGAAAAAGGACTAATGAGGCCATCTTTTGCATGCAGTGTTCTCTATTTGGGATTAGATTTTAAAGGTTTACAAGGCTAAAACTATCTTCTGATTTAAATATTAAAGAGAGGAAAAAACAGTTTCTCTTTATGTAAAATCTGGAGCTGAAGGGAGTATCAGAGGCCATCTATGAACTAAGTAAACTCCTGGCAGCTCATAATATGAAATCTTACTTTTCACCAATATGAAGATATTCAGATCTTTACTCAGTAATATTATTTTAAAAATAATTTTTTTGTGAAAAGTCTTTTTTTTCCAGACACAAGTAAAAATGTCTTAAGTTAAATATTAAAGTTCTTAAAGACATACTTGTTATACAACCTAACATGACAAGACCAAACTTTGGCTTCACTGAACCTCCCTGTTATATTGTTTTTAGCTCTTAAGAAATCCTTTTTCCTTTTCAGTTAAAATGGTGGGTTTGTAAGGCCACTCTACAGCCTTAGTGCTGAAAGTTAGCCTCTTGAATCTTGAATTTTGAACAGAAACTATTATATAATACCTACCAGATTTTCCAAACACATATAGTACGTAGCTGATGTTTATATAGTGCTTTAAGGTTTACAAAGCCCTTTTCGTACTTTAAATGTATACAATGTCCTCACAACAACCCTGTGGAGTAGGTATTCTTATGGGTATCATCTCCAAACTCTTTACCCTAGCATTTGTGAAGGGGTGCCCTGAACGTGTTTTCTTGAGTTGCCCTATTTTCCAGAGATGAAGCTCACATGAATTAACATAACAGTGGTCTTTTGCACCTGAATGCTGTTATTAACCTCTCAGTGCCCTTCAAGCTGAGTCAGCTACAAGCCTGGCTTTGGCCAGCCTAACTTAGACTAATAAACCATTTGTGCAGCTGGCACTTTCCCTCTCCCCCACCCCCATAAGCAAAATTGTCCTACCTTCGTGGTTTGGCATTTCCCAGGATGGGCCCCAGCCATGCTTCACTTTTCTCATGACTCGACTCTAAGGCATTTCCCCCATTCCCCCTCCTCCTCCTGCAATTTCCTTTTCTCACTGTAATATATAAAAATACTCAAGACTCTGCGTATGTTGTGGGCTCCTTTGTACTTGATGTAGGGAGTTCCCACATACATGTGCCTTTTTCTTGTAATAAATCAAGTCACTACTCATGTCTTGTGGAGTCAACCCGTTGGAGACTGTTATACATAATCTGGTCACCCAGCCTCTCTAGCTTTGTCTTATACTATTCTCTTTCCTTGTACGCATTGGTCTAGGCAAACTGAATTATTTGTCATTCTAAACCACATACCCTTTGCTTTCCACCTCAATACCTTTTACTCTTTCTGTTGTCTATGCCAGGAATTCCATCCCCTCCTTCTCTCCCTGGATCTTTGTTGAAATTCTACCTATCCTTTAAAATCCTATTTAAGTTCCCCACTTTTTTCTGAAGCCATCTCATCTTTTCCCCCTGGACCTCCTTTCATATATTTTACATATTTTGTATTGTATTTATTTACATTTGGTTAAATCTCTCCTTCCAGTTGGAGATTATAAACTTCCTAAGACTTTAAGAAACTATGAGTCATTTAAACATTTGTGTTCTTCCAGCACCTAGTACAGTGTTCTTTACATAGTAGAAATTTAAATATTTGAAATTGGAAGTTTCTTAATTTTTATAAGTCCTTCATTTATTTTGACAACTACTCCATGAGAGAAATGTTACTTTCTTTTATATTTACTTTTTCTTATTTTTCACATAGGAGTTGGAGCCCCAGGTTGGAGAACAACTTTTACTGTTATGGGAACGTATTCCTTTAGGAGAGAAAAATGCAACTGATTGACATTTAGCTTGTGGTAGCATACCTTGAGGTATTGTTGAAGTTTTCTAAATACTGACTATTTTGTGTTGATAAAGGACTTAAGCTAAATATTTTAAGCCACTTTAAAAAGATCTTTAGATGCAATGTCATGTCTGTTTAGGACCACCGAATGCACAGACTTGCAGAAACTGAAGGAGGAGTTATGACTTATGACTGGGCCCTTGTAATTCATACTTTTGCTCTAGAATCACCATCTTACAGAATAAAATAGGATAATTTTAACGTTTGAAGATCATAGTGAATGATAATACAGTGTATGTTGGCAGTTTTTTTAATTGAATAAAACTGGAATAAATTTGTTTCTTCATTTGACATTGAGTGGCACTTCTTTTTATACGTTTCCACATTTTTTAAAAAAATTGAAATTAAAGCATTGTCTTTTTAAATATAACAAGTTATTTTCTTTCTCAAAAGCCCTTAATTGGATCCATAAATGTGGGTAAAGCTTTCAGGATTTATATCATCCTGTTGAGAACATAAATTTTCAAAATGTCACTGTTACAGAACTCATATTGGGAAGGGCTAGTTATTTAACCGTAGTTAATATAAGACACATAGAGAGAGGGGGAAAAAATGTCCTTTTTAATGATTATATAACTTACCATTTAGATTAAAATTTGAGTAAAAGGAGTTTTTCTTGATTATAGACTGGACTCAGTTTTATGGCTAGTCCTATTTAACTTAGTGTTGTTTTTCTTCCTTTGTTTTACTGAAACCTTCAGTGATTCTTACCACACATGGACATAGTTAATTATGACATCTGTGTTTTGGCTAGAATGATTTGATCCAGGTTAGCCATTCTTATTAAGGCCAAAGCAAAGGGCATAGCAAAAAATTACCTAGCAGTGAGCAATA
The DNA here is from genome assembly GCF_003287225.1 of Phascolarctos cinereus. Classification (NCBI taxonomy): domain Eukaryota; kingdom Metazoa; phylum Chordata; class Mammalia; order Diprotodontia; family Phascolarctidae; genus Phascolarctos; species Phascolarctos cinereus. The sequence goes on along the minus strand of NW_027555847.1, from coordinate 284,494,325 downwards.
TTAAAGCAAAGAGAGATGCTAAATGTCTTTCACATTAAAATATCCTTAGCAGAATTTTGAAATTTCTTTTCCCTTTTTTTTTCCACTTTTCTCAGTAAATCATGGGGAAATAGTTTATCTTCCGTATGTATTTTAAATCATTGCCCCATTTTTTGGCACTTTGAAATTTAAGCCTTTGTTGATGTTGACACAGCATTTTTCTACCATCTTGATTATATGAATGGTTTGGAATGTCAAATGGTGATTTTTCTAAGTATTCTTGACATTTGTTACTGTTTTTGATTGAAGCACTTAAATTTTTTCTCCCTGGCACCACTGTCATATTTGCTATTACAGATTTCATATTTAAAACTGTGTTTCCATAGAGACTTTATGAAGGTTGTGGTTGATGATTAAGAAGTTAAGAGAAAATAGCAGAGATTATAGTTACTGTAAATGAAGTGGGCTTGAGTAACAACTTCTAGAGAAGGCATTCTTCTTATTCATTTAAGAGTAGTTTAGAAATATCCTTTTTTTTTTAAAGCTCCTAACCTCTTAGAAATGAAAAAATCATGGGTCAGCAAAAGACCTTAAGAATTCTTTCATTTATTTCTGAAAGAACATTATGTGTTCATGTATGAACATTTGCATGTGTTCAACATATGAGTTCAGTAATTGATATTTCCATTTATACCTAGAAGTTTTACTTTTTACATTACATTTGAATTATATTCCACAGTATTCACAGTTTTATTATATTGTTATAGCAACTTGTTACAACTTGGTGATAATATAGACATTTTATTTAGATTCCTGTTTAGCATTTTACAGTGTTTTCAGTTTGGAAGAAAGGTTTGTTTTTTCCTTCTTAAATAAAACTTGTTTCAATTTTGTTCTGTACTTCAAATTTTAGTCTTATAGAATTCATGAGTTGTTGTTATGTTTATCAAATGAGTGTGATGGTAGTGGGAGAAATAAAATTTAAATATATTTTGTGACATCCTAATAATAATTTTCCTATACATGAAATGCCTCATAATATTCATAATATATATAATATATGTTAAGATACTTTGAGAATTATTGAGGAATATTCCTTAAATATTGTCAAGTTTTCAACACCTGAAATAAGTTAGATATGATATATAGATTAAACTGTGAAAGGAGTTCTTCGTGAAAACTTAATATTAAAAGGAAAGGAATGGTAAGTAAATGTTATTGAACACATTTACCATAATGAAATTAAGTACAATACAGAAATTAAGTTCAAACCGGTATGTAGGTTCAGTACTAGGAAATTGCTTCTATATTGTGTAGGGCACCTTAAGCTTTAATAATTGTAAGACTTTCAACTGTTTATATCAAATTTTTCTCTGAGCATACAGCAGAAAATAATTGAAGGCATTTTTAGCTTCTCAGTGGTATACAGCTTTATTCCTGTCCACATGGACATTCCACTTTCTTAAGGTAGGTGATATATCAGTTCTTTTAAACTGCTAGATTATTATTTAATGGTTTTCTACTCATTCACATTTAGTAGTATTCTAGGGACCATAAAATATTGGTGAATTCCAAAAAGGTCCAATTTAGTTACTCCTTACTGATGTAATAGTAATTGATAGTAAATAAACAGAAAACATGTTCTCTAAAAGCCCATCTATGTACTCACATTTTTCCCTATGAGCAAAAGAGCATGGTATTTACACTTAGCCTTTATTTGCATATCATTTTCTTTTGTATTAGAAAGAATTTGGTCTTCTGGGAGGAGTTAGAAACAATCTATCAATCAAACATTTATTAAGTGCTTACTCTCTGCCAGGCAAAGTGCTAGAGATACAAAAAGAGACAAAAAACAAAACAAAAACAAAAATCCCTTGCCCTCAAGAAGCTCACAATCTAATGAGAACAATTGATTGCCATTTGTTAAATAAAAATTGGGGTACTTACTTTGTGAAAGGAATTGCTCCAGGTGCTGTGTGGAATAAGAGATACAATCTAGGCCTCAAGAAACATATAATCTGGTAAAGGAGATAAGACAGCAAAAATAACCACAGTACAAGGCATTGGGTGATACTTAATGATACAAAGTTTAAAGGAGGGAAGATTACTTCTGGTTGGGTGATGAGACAAAAGCATTTGAGCATTTGAGACATTTGATCTGGCCCTTGAAGTATGGGTAGAGTTGTAATAGAAATGCTATTTGCACAGGCCTGCCTGATTATTTTAATTTTTTGATTCATTTTTTTAGCATGTTAATACTTGATGTGGTGAATACGTTTTCCTTACTATATTGAAATCTTGAAACTAAGTGAATTTATTTGTGAAGAAAAGCTGTTTAAACTCACAAGTCTTGTCTATATTTTTACATTTTTAGTTATTTAAAATTTTATGGTTTTTCCTTCAACATAACAAGCAATTTATATTAAGCATTTAAAATAAAAACTAACATTTATATAGTGACATAGTTTTCAAAGGAGGTACTTGTAATATCTACCTCAACAACTTTGTCAGTTGTAGGTAAAACAGTATCTTACTGATGAAGAAACATGTTTCAGTGAGTTTAAGGAACTTCCCCATGGTGACCCAACTGTAACATAAACACTAATGGAATTTGACCCAAGGCTTTCTCAATCCAAGTCATCATAACATCATAACACACTACCTCCCACACTAAAATCAAGTTCATTTTTGCCTTGAAAGTTGATAGCAAGTTGAGCTGTCTCTTGAAACACGACTTTCCCCTACAAAATTTAGCTGATATTTTTGGTAATATATAGTTGAAAACCAGCTGATGATTACTAAAAGCAAACTTTGGTAAACTTTTTGAGTTTCTCAAATCTCATTATTAGTTGGCAAAGGAAATTGTAGTGCAGCAGAATTCAGATGAAGAGAGGCAACACCACACAGGAGTAGCTCTGAAAACTAACACTACTTGGGAAGGGAAAAGAGAACAGATGCGAATGGGGAGCAACTTAGTGTGTAGCTCCCATTGCCAGTAGTCCTACAGCAGCACACAGTGGGGTGGTTCTAAATATATAACTGTGCAAAGGTATTTGCACTCCAATCAAATGGCCCAGAGCCCCTCACTGGGACTCAGATATATAGAAAGTTTTAACAAAGAACCAGTGTGCCACTTAGGAAGTTTTAACAAAGAACTAGTGTGGCACTAAGAGTGCCCCATAATCCTTAGTCAATATGTACTTGTTAAGTACCTGCTATATTATAGACCAAACTACTGCTGAAACTACAAAGAAAGGTAAAGGACAGTCACATTCCTTGAGGAGCTTACAGTCTAATGGGGAAGATGTATGCAAACAGCTATGCACAATCAAGCCATATTCAAGATAGTAGGATAGTCAATATCTGTGAAATGAGAGTATTTTCTAAATTGCTTAATAATGAGTGAGGAATGAGGCAGAGATCAGGCGATTTAACTCTGTACAAGGAAAGGAAAAAGCTGGGGCTTGGGGGTAATAGATCTGTTCTGTAGTCACTGGTTTACAGAGATTCCATGATCTCATTTGTAATTTTTAAAATGTTACTGAATTTATAAGATTTGTTACAAATTTAATTTTACGGTGCATTTTGGATCAGTGATGTTTATGCCTTAGAGCACAAAAGACTTACTTACAAATACTGCATTGGGACTTGAGTAACCTATTTTCCAAAACATTTTTTTCCAGTCATTAGGGGTAATATCCATTATAATTTTGACTGGTTTAACTCTTCTGTGTTTTTATTTTGTTCCCTAAATATGCCCCTATTGGTGAACTATATATTAGTTTTTCAAAGAAAATTTTTTTATTTAAACTTCCAACAAAAGTATACATATAGAGCCGGTAAATAGAAATTGCAGCTGTTATTCATGGTTAACAAAGTATATTTTTTCACTCAGAAATGTAATTCTTTTACATGACTGAACATTTTTTTTTAAAGTTCATGAATAGTAGGGATCTACTAGGATTAAATAAAATTGAAATTTCAAGACTTTCATATAACCATGTACATTTGCTTACCAAGTAGTCTCTCAGAGAAGTAGTATAGGATATTTTAAAGTATTATAGGTTCCTTTTTCTTCCTCTTTAAATAAAGTATCAATATTGTGCGGTCTCTTAACTCTCTAGAAATAAAATTAGTATCTCAAGTAGAAGTTAAATTTCTTAAGATTTTCAAAGTGTTTTATAGTATTAAATCTTCTAAATAATCTTCGAGCAGCGTAATGGTATGCTGGCTAGGTGGTTCCCCTTGGAGTTAGGAAGATCAGTACTTAGGTCCCACCTCTGACACAGATTGGCTGGGTGACCCTAGATGAGTCACTTAACCTCTTACTACCCCTGGCAACTCTATAAATTGTGGAGTAGTTACCCTTTGGCATTGGTAGAGGAAATTTATTTGTCAGCAGTTCTGTACACCATTGAAAGCACAGAGCCATAACAAATAATAATAGCTAATATTTATTTGGTGCTTTAAAGACTTTATCTCATTTGATCCTCACAACAACCCTGTAAGGTAAGTGCTATTATTATCATCCTTATTTTACAGGTGTGGTAACTAACAAGTGGTTAATTCACTTGTTCAGGGTCACACGACTAGTAACAAAGGCAGGATTTAAAGCCAGGTAATAGTCCAGAACCCTAAGGACACTAATCACCAAGAATCAAACAAATTGGGTTTGGTGTTTGATTCACATAGAGTAAATGAAGATTGAGCCTCTTGTTCCCAAGATATGGATTATGATTTTTTCAGAACTCTATATTCATACTTACATTCCATGTTTATACTTATAGTTTGAAGATTGATTAAGATGGAAAGAAACAAAACATTCCAGTTATGTTCAAGCTTTCTCTCTGGTATAGTAGTCAGGGAGGAGGTTGTTTGGGTTAAGTTTTGATTAATGGAATTTTTATTTATATATAAATACATATATAACATGTATACAATATATAATATACACACACACATACACACATATAGATACATGTGTGTATATATATCACATTTTCTAAAATAACATTAACATTAAAAGTAAAATGGGCATAATCTCTGTGTATATGTGATTGACAATCTTGCAATTGCTCAGGGTTATCAGTATGAGTGTAATAGTATGGGAGTATTATACTGATGAAGCCAGAAGTATTAGTAAGTAGTGGTGTTTCTGTAATTGTTGGAGGAGTCAATCTTTATTGTCAAGTCTGTATGCATTTATTAAGCACCTGCTAAGTGTCAGGCACTGTGCTAAACACTAGGAATAAAAAAAGGCATATGACAACCCCTGCTGTCAAGAAACTGTGCACAGTCTAATGGGAGAGACAACATACAAACAACTATGTACAAGTAAGATATATGCAGAATGAATTGTAGATAATTAAGAAGGGGAAGGAGCTATCATTAAGGGGATCAAGAAAAGCTTTTTATAGAAGGTGAAATTTTTAGCTGAGGCTTGAGAGAATCCAGGAGGCAGACAGGAGGGAGAGAATTCCAGCCAATAAGGAGCCATTGAGTCAGGAGATGGTGGGTCTTGTTTGAAAAAAAGCAAAGAAACCAATGTCGCTAAATCACAGAAATTATGGAGAGTAATAAAGTATATGAAGAATGAAGCCAGGGGCAGGGGTAGGAGTGTGTCCCTGCACTAAAGAAAAATTACTAGCCAGATGGAGGATAGAATGGAGTGGAGTTGGAATAGTCCAGGTATGATACAACATAGGTCTGAGCTAGAGTGGTGGCAGTGTTAGAGAAAAGGGACTTTATATGGGAATGTTAAAGGTAAAATTGACAGGACTTGGCAACAAATTGGATACGTGAGAGAGGGCTAAGAGAAAGGAGTTGAGGATGACACAGATTGTAGGCTGGGTGCCTAGGAGGATGGTAGTATCCTCTATACTAATAGGAAAAGTTAGGTAAAGGTGAAGCCTTGGAGGCAGGGAAAATGGGAAGATAATGAGTTCAGTTTTGAACATGTTGAATTTAAGATTACTACAGGACATCTAGTTTGAAATGTATAAAAGCAGTTGGAGATGTGAGACCAGAAATCAGAGAAGAGAGAGATTAGGGTTAGATAAGCAGATCTGAGAATCATCAGCATAGAAGTGACAGTTGAAGGCGCTGATGAGATCACCAAGTGAAATAGTGTGGAGGAAGAGGAGAAGAGGGCCCAGGACCCACCCTTGGGTGATACCCAGGCTTGATGAACATGACCTGAGTGAAGTCCAGCAAAGGATGCTGAAAAGGAACAATCCAGCAGGTAGAAAGAGAACCAGGATAGAGCAGTATCACAAAAACCTAGGGGGAAAAAGTATCAAAGAGAAGAGGGTGATTGATAGTGTCAAAAGCTACAGAGAGTTCATGAGGCATGAGGATTGAGAAAAGGCTGTTAGATCTAGCAATTAAGAAATTGTTAGTAACTTTGGAGAGAACAGTTTCAGTTGAATGAAGGGGGGGCAGACTATGGAGTTAAGAAAAGACTCAAGAGGAAAGGAAATGGAGGCATCAATCGTAGCGAGCCATCTCAAGGAGAGAAAAAAAGATGGGACAATAGTGGGGAATAGACATACCAAGTGAGTGTTTTTTGAGGATAGAAGAGACACATGAGCACGTTACTAGGCAGTAGAGAAGCAGCCAGTGGACAGGGAAATACTGAAGATAAGTGAGAGAGTGGGAATGATAAAGTGGACAATCTTAGGGAGAAGACAAGATGAAATGGGATCACTTATGAATATTGATGGGTCTACCCTAACAAGGAGAAAAGCTGCCTCAACACATGAGATAAAAATAAAGGAAGAAATAGTAACAGAAAACATCTGAGTGACATGACGGAAAGAGAAGAAAAGTGGGAACTCTTGGCGAATGGCCTTTTTTCTATAAAATAAGATTCAAGATTGTTGTCTGAGAGGGTAGGAGAAGAGTACCAATGGGAAGCTTAAGGAGGAATTAAAAGATTTGGAAGTGGTGAATTTGGAATTGTGGTGAATAGGATACTGAACTAATCAGGGAGGTATAAAAGGATTGCCTTACAACAGTAAGGTCCAGTAGAGATGATGTTCCATAAATTTGTAGTGGATCTAGTCAGCATGCTTTTATGATTTTCTCCAGTTTCATTCAGCAGCAGGAGTAGGAGCGAAGGTCATGGATGGTAGGAGTAATCCAAGACCGAGGCTTGGCAGGGCAAGGTTGGCAGTAGGATAAGTTGTAGTTAGAGCAATAGAGTTGCTAGCTTCTAGAGATTCAACAAAAGGCAAAACAAACAAACAAAAAAAGAAAAAAACCCAGTCTCAGTTCTCAAGTAGCTTATGGACTAATGCGGGGAGACAACATGCAAACAAAATATATACAGGATAAATTTGAAATAATAAACAGATTATCCAGTGGTCTTACAATAGAGTGTCAGATGGTGAATGGCCTTTTTTCTATAAGTTACAGAGTTATAGAGTTGAACTGGTTCACCAAGGGATAAAGGTGGGGAAGGGAGGATGGTTAAGTTAGGCCCAGGTTTGATGGCCTAGGGAACAACTGAGGGGTTAAGAGTTTAGGGGTTGCAGTGAGGATAAAGAATAATATTCAAGGTTGTGAAGTGGAGGGAGAGATGGAATGAGAACAGATTGCAGTTAGATGTGGGAAGTTCAGAGTCCTGTGAACATGGAAGTGGAACATTTGTGGGTGATGGCAAGATGAAGGGTGTGGCTATCTGTGTGTGGCCAAGTTGGAGGGAGAATAGATCATGGGAAATGAGTAAACTGAGGAACTGGGAAGTTAGAGTATTTAAGTATTAAGAGACTAAAATTAATGCACAGCTCTTAATTCCTTGCACATTCTCTTTAAAGTATCATTTGTCATGGTAGATTTCCCTATTGGTGCCAAATTGTGCAACACAGTCCTGTTCTAGTGGTTGTACTGACAAAGAAGAATTTTTGGTAATGGGAGAAGACTAATGTTTCTTCTATTTATTTATTGCTGTGGATAAAGGTTAGTTCCTTGCTATGTAAAATCTTACAGTGTTAGATTAGATATTGTAGAATTAAATAGCAATAAATTAAATTTTTGCATCTGCCTATAAATATATTCCAGTCTACACTACAAATTCAAGTCATTGCAGTTTACATATTCATTTTCTCAAAAAATATTTTCACTCAACATTGGCATCTAGTTAGTTATTAGGTCCTCTGTTTTCATAGACACATTCCTGTATGTGGTCTACACCACCCACATGCACTTTCTATTCCCTTCAGCAAGCTAATTTGTGCTCTGGTCGTCATAGGCTGGTTATCGGTATCCTCTCCTGGCTCCTGCCGATCAAATGGGTTTTTCCATGGTGCTCTTCATCCTTAACTTCTCTGTGACACAGTCAACTTCTTGAAATTTTCTCCTTATTAATGAGAGGTGGTACTTTTTATTGTTTGATTCTCTTACCTTTGTCCTTTTTTCTTTCCCATTTGCTGGCTCTTCTCTTTCTGATTTCTAAATCTGAGTTTCCCCAAGGGTTCATTCCTTGACCATGCATTGTTCTCTTTCCATAGTGACTTTCTGGGTGAACTTCTTATTCAGCTCAGACCTATCTTTTTCATTCTAGTCCTCTTTCCAGCTGCCTGCAAATGTGAGCTGTAGATTTGAAATTTATCACCTCAAACTCAATATGGCTCATTATCTTTTCTTTCCAGGTTCTCCCAACTACCATTTTCTCAGGCAAGAAATGTTGGAGTCATCTTTGACTCTTCTATCAAATTCATCAATCAGCACTGACTCTGAACATCAAGCATTTATTAAATGCTTCCTCTTTGACTCCCCCTATAATCAATCTGCTACCAAATACTATTGTCTTTCTTCAGAATATCTCTTGGATTTGCCCCTTTCTCCCCATTCCAACTGTTGCTTTCCTAGTCTAGACACTCATTAGCTTACATTTGAATTACTATAAAAGTCTTTTAACTGATGCCTTTGTTTATCCTTTTTAAGCCATCTGACACTCTATTGTAAGACCATTCGATAATCTGTTTATTATTTCCAGTTTATCCCGTATATATTTTGTTTGCATGTTGTCTCCTCCCATTAGACCATAAGCTACTTGAGAACTGAGATGGGTTTTTTTTGTTTTGCCTTTTGTTGAATCTCTAGATGCTAGCATTGTGCTTAGCACAAAATAGGTGCTTAATAAATGCTTGTTGACTGACAATTTTTGTAAAAATACAGCTTTTAGGTGGACTGTATTGCACTGAATTTAGAGTATGTGGGTTCAAATTCTAACTTTGCTAATTATTATTTGCCAATTAATATATGGCTGTAGAGAAGCCCAATGGACTTCTGTAGGATCAGTTTCTATATCTGTAAAATGAGAGAGTTAGATTAGATGACTTCTAAATTCCTTTCCTGATCTAAATTTGTCAATTTCTTGCTCAAGAAATGGCTATGCCGAAGCAGTAAAGTAATTTTACCCTCAGCCAACCCCCAGATATGTGCTTTTCCAAATTCATAGTAAATAGAGAACTAACCTCAAAGCCAGGAGGACCTAAGCCCAAGTTCCACCTCTGACACATACAAGATGTATGACTCTGTACAAGTCACTTAACTTCTTAGTACTCTAAGACTGTTAGTTGCAGAGAAAATGTTAACCTGCATTGGTAGAGGTAGTTTCCTTCCTTGAGAGTTCCCAGTGCTCATGACATCACAGATCTATTTTCGACTTTTAGTTTTATTTATCATTTATAGCTTTTTTGGCTTCGAGTTTATCTGTTTCTCCTCTAATTTTTTATTATCTCCTCTTTTGTGTTTATTTTAGGTTTATCTGTTAGCTTTCTTGTTTTTTTATGTATATTCAGTTTATTAATGTTTTCTTTCCATTTTGTTAATGTATATTTTAGGGATATAATTTTCCCCTGAGAATTGTTTTAGCTGTATCCCAGAAATTTTGGTATATTGTTTCATCATCTTTTTTTTTCACATAATTATTGTTACTATGATTTGTTCTTTTGCCCACTCATTATTTAGGACTTCATTGTTGTCTCCCTTTGGGTTTTCTCTTTTATTTTTGCTCCCTTGAGTGACTGCTATTTTTATTGCATTATGGTCTGTAAAGGATATATTATTTCTGCTTTTTGGCATCTGTCTGCAGTATCCCTGTGCCCTAATACATGGTCAGTTTTTGTGAAAGTTCCATGGTGAACTTAAAAGTATGTTTATTCTTTAGCAGTCCCATTCAGAAAATACCATAATTCTTTTAGCTTCTAGTTTCTCCAACAATTTTATACTTCCCCTTTTGTTTATCTTTCTGTTTAACTTATCCACAGCTGAGAAGAGGGATATTAAAAGATTCTGCTACTATTGGATTACTGCCTATGTCATCTTGTAATTCAGTTAATTTTTCCTTTGTGAATTGTAGCATCTGACATTTGTAGCATCTAAGTTTAATATTGATATTGGTTTGTAATCTGTGGGTTCCTTTCAGCATAATGTGGCTTACTTGTTTTTCCCTTTTTATGTTTTTAATGTTTACTTTTGCTTTGTCTGATAGCATGATTGCAACACCTGCTTTTTTTGCCTTCATCTGATTGATAATAAATTTTTTTCCAGCCCCTAATTTATGTTCTTTGTATGTCTTCATTCCTTACATATTTTTATAACCAAAGCATTGTAGAATTATGTCTTCTAATTCAATTTGTCACTTTTTCATTTTACTAAATTATTTAATCCACTCAGATTTAAAATTATGAGTTAGTTTTATATATTCCTCCATTTATCCCTAATATTGGCTGGGTTTTTTTAGGATTTTTTTCTCTATTTCTTTCTAAAGTTAGTACTTCTTTTCAGTTATTTTAGTTTGACCTCTTTTAAAGCAACCCTATTCCTATCTTCCTTCCCCTTATTGTCACTTTCCTCCTTCCCCCAATTGTCACTCCTTTTCTTTTCCTAGTTTTAGAATTTTGCTTAACATATTCATTCCTTTTTCTTTCTTCTTTTTATCTAGTTGTCTTTATCTCAGTTAAAAGTCAAGTAAAATTTCCCTTTTTTTATTTCATTTTCTGTACTTTTTTCTTAAAAGAATTTCTTGCTTCTCTTCATTATTTTCTTTCTCTGCCTATTCTCGACTTTTTTTTTGTGGCCCTTATGCTTATTTGATCCTTGTTTAGTCTATGCCTTATGGAATTAAAGTTTCTAAGGTAAATATTTTGAGTTCTCTCTTCTAAACATTATCTCTGCTATTGCATATGATTTTGCCCTGTTTTTTTTTCTTTTGTGCCTCTCTTTTGGAAATAGCAATTCCTCTAGGAGATAGGTGCTTACCTCTGTGGTGGAGCCATGTACTAATAGTAGCATAGTACCCTGGTTCCCTGTTCCTCAGAGTGCTATCAGACAATAGTCCCAGGCAGAGAAAGCTTTTTTGTTTTCCAGTGACCAGGAGTGGAGAGGGAAAGGGTAAAAGGGGGAGAAGTTTAATTCTTTTGCAATCCTGTGAATTGGCTTGTGCAGCCCAGCCAAAGCATGGTGGCTGTTGGGGATAGGGGTTACTAAGAAAGATTAGCCTTGCTCTGCTAGTTTGTCAGATTGTTACCTTACTAGTTGTCTTATTGTCTTAGGCTCTAGACCATGGAGACAGCTGAAATCGCTTTATCTCTTGAGCCTAATTCCCATTTTGGAGAGGTTTGAGAGATCATGATGGGTCAATCCTGGGGCAGCTTTGTGTCCTTTTAGGGAAAACTAATCCCTGTTGCAGGAAGGAAGGAGGAAGGGTAGGCCTAACCTATGTTGTGAAGAAATGCTGTTAGATATTAGTCCTATTAAATACCGTATTTTAGTGGTATGGTCCTAAGAATCCTCTAGAGGGCCTTCTACCAATTTAATTCTTTTAAGGCTTTTACTGGACTTTTTTTTTTTTTACTGGGCTTTTTCTGGAAGGACAGTACTAAGAGGGAAAGGGAGAAAAGAGAAGGGACAAACGAAGCCACCACCAACAATGACAATAACACAACAATAAAATAAAATAATAACCAGCCAGCCTTTGGCCAAAAAGTCACCATAATGAGGCACAAGGAAAAGGAAAAAAAAATTAAAGGATAAGCTGGAGATGCTAGGCTTTTCCTCTTTCCTTCAGAAGGACCAAGTTTCAAATCTCAATAGTGTACTCCATGTGGTGGGTGATACCAAATCTTTTCAATTCCTGGTAGGTTTCCTAATACAAGGTAGTAATGACCAGTAAGAGCAGAACCAGGCACATCAAAATTGACAGCACAGATGACAACACCTCCAGTAGAGTTACAGTTTTCTTCTTCTGATACGAGGAGCTAACCATGAGCAAGAATAGCTGGAGGAACATCAGAGGTATTTTTGCTATGGTCAACAATTCTTCATCACGTATCAGTCATCGGTAGCAAAGTAACTAAGAAGTCATAATTCTCTTGTATGCAGTCTATCTTGGGGTCTAAGTTGGTACTGAAGCTCTCCCCATATGCACATATGTTCAGTATCCTCTAGCCTACCTGCCAAAACTTCCCCTTCCCTTAGAGCTACGTCAGGGAAAGGATAGGGAATGTTTGCCCCCTTAGAGGCCTCTGTGGATGGGCTACCTCCTTCTTTCACAGGGACCAAATAAGGACTCTCCCTCACCCCCATCCAGGGGCTCAGATTCCACCAAGTCAGTTAAGAAGCCCTTTTTATTCTAAGTAAATACACATCCACTATAGTTATGTAGCAACAGTTTCACCTCCTCAGTGACATTACAAAGTTAGACATCTCTCATTTTTACCACTCCTTGTTCTCTTAAATTCTTTCTAGGAAGGATTTGTCCCAATAATTTCAGAGGAAAGAAAGCCTGCCAATTAGGGGGCACATTATTTCTTAAGGTAGAGGAAGCCCTCTCTTGGGGCAGAAGGTGAGCTGCACGTACATACCAAAAAGTCCATTCATATTAGGTAAGGCTGGAGCCTGGATCTGAGAAACTGCTGGAACAGTGAGCCCTTCCCCTTCCTAGGATGGCATTTATTTATCACAGACATGGCTTCTTGGATGTTGGAAACCATCTAGACAATTACGAGTACAAAAATGTAGCTTTTCATTAGCAGGGGCAAACCTCTTGCCCTGAGATGGGAAAATGTCCTTTTACCAATTGGGGATAAGTTGAGGACCACATAGGTTAGATGAGTTATTTGGTCCAAAGACTCCAATTGGATAGAAAAACTTGGTTTTTCTTTATGGGAATTATATAGTCATGCCCAGCACAACATGGTACCGCTACTCCGAAGTCCGGTTTGGCAATGGACCCACTTCCCAGCTTCTGCTGTTCTAGTAATGACTCCAGCATGGTTGTTTAGTGATGTCTCTAATGAGTGTTCACATGCCCCTCAAGCAACCGTTTGCAGTGGGAGGAATCTGTTAAATTGCCCGTTGGTTCTGACTCTAAAGGGGAAAACCTTTGAGTGTCCAGTTCTGTGCTCTCCGGGCCGTAGACCATTTAGCTAGCCCCATGGCCACCAGCCAGAAACTAGTGTAAGTAGTGCCCCATCCCTTAATCTCACATACCAGTTATGCAGGCTGTAGCTCATTCCACTGAGAAGCCCTGGGAGGACCCTCATTCCCCAGGCTATTTCCTGTTACCAGATTAGTGACTACTAAAGTCCAATTGTTTATGCCTCTCTCATAGCAGATGGAATCATCAGTATACCAGATAAAATGGTGTTCCTCAGGAACCAGATCCTTATAGGTGGAAACCCATTGGACCAGAGGAGGCAGGGTTACAGGATCTGGACTGGGGACCTCAATCTCTAGGATAGTTTCCACCTGTTTGTGAATGGAGAATAACACCAGAAGGCCCCAGGCAAGCATTATTTTGTGTACCATTTTCATTGGGCAATAGAAGCTCCTATATTCTGTTTATCTTGTTAGAAGGAGTGTGTTTTACCACCCAACTGATAATAGGCAACTCTAGACAAGGGCAACACTGCATCACCTGTTCAATAGCAACTAGGGCCCAATAATAGAATTTTCATGGGTGGTATAGTGAGTGGCTGCTTTGGAGAGCTTGGAGCTCCAGATGCCTAACAATTGCTTTTTCTAGCTACCCTTTGTTGCTTGCCAAAAGGCTCCATTCAGCCTCATCTTTATAGAAAGAGAATTCAAAAACCATGGATTTTTCAGGGACATAAGGGCCCAAGGGAAGAGACTGACTTGTAGACTCTCAGCTTTAGACCTTACATGATGTAGCCACTTGAAGGAGGGGGACTAACCATCAGGATACCCAGGTGGGAAATGCGGGTTTTTCAAAACCTGAAGAGTACAATATTTCTGACCTCCCTTCTTAGACTGTGGGGAAGCAAGTGTCAGTAACTTATTCTGTACTATCCTCAGAATCCTCTGGGTTTACCCTACCCACTATATTTCCCCAAACAGTTTGGGCTGGATCCCAGTTTTTCTTGGGGTAGATTTCTGATCCTTTGTCCCTCATACAGGACACCATCTAATCTAGAGTTTCTGTCACTATGGCCTCATTTGACCTGGTCAATAGTATGCCACATCAATGTAAAGGTATATGTTAATGCCCTCAGGAAGGGAGGCCTCTTTCAGGTCTCTGCTTAACATAATTTGGCAGTTCGAGGGAGAGTTCGAGTAATTCTGTGGAAGAATGATGAAAGTATATGAGACTCCTTCCCAGGTGAAAGCAAACTACTGCTGACTAGTCTGGATCTCAGGAATAGAGAAAAACATTGACAAGGTTATAACCTTAATGAGGTCAGAAATAAGCTGTCATGATGAGTGTGACAACCTTGTTCAGCCCTCTAGTCTACTGTAAGTTTCCATTTGCCATCTGCCTTCCTCAAAAGTAATGCAGATTTATTTTGAGGGGAGCTGACATACTGTAATGCTTCATCTTCATCTCTATCATTAGAGAAGAAATATCTTTCATCCTCTGAGGAGTACAATAATGGTAATGACACTGGATGGTATAGAAACTTTTAAGAGTTTCCATGTGAGCACCTGCTCTGAAGTCAGGAGGACCTGAGTTCAAATCCGGCCTCAGACCAAACACTTGACACTTACTAGCTGTGTGACCCTAGGCAAGTCACTTAACCCCAATTGCCTTTAAAAAAAAAAAGGCATTTCCATGTGACCCTACTTGGTAATATGCCTTGAGTTTTATTGAAAGGACCTTCAAATAAGTCCATAATACCCCTTCCCTCCATGGTCTGCCCTCTGCAGTTTCCCCTAAACATCAAAATGGGGTCATGACTTTATAGAATATCTCAGGCTTGGGTGGGGCTGGAAAGTCCTGGTACTGAATTCTTCTGTACAGTTTTACTAGCACCCTCAGCGATAGGCTATCGATTATTTTCTTATCAACCTCATATTTTAGAATCCACACACAAAACCCTATTCGGGACAGGGGGTCATTGCCCTCTGCCCACTTAGGAGGGTGGTGAATTATGAGACTCCTCCAATTCCCAGATTGTCCATTTGCATTGACAGTAGTTTCTGCCCAAGCCACAGCTGTCCCACCTACCTGTGTAAAATTGTGTTGCCAAGGAGATCTATAACAAATGCCTGAAGCCATTCTTTTGGGGCTCCATGCTGAAAGTAGGATCTAATTGCCCCTGAGACTGGCTGGGCAAAATTATGGCAGGTCATGGGGAGGGAACACATAAATCCAATCTGTCAAACCCATTTCCTTTAGAATCTTCACCTCCTCCCTGGCATATCTCCATGGAGGGTAGGAGTGATCATTGATTTCAGTGGAAATTCATCTTTATATGGCCATATGGAAATAAATCCCCATATTAGCCCCCTAAAAAGGGAGTAAGTGTTCTCTATCTAGGGGTTCTTAATAAATTTAATTGATTGTAAAAGTACATCTCAGAGAAATCCTCTGGCCTATGGAAATAAACTGTGGAGATCAGAGAAATGGTTGACTTCATTAGACCATACCCTCAGGAGCCATCCCTTCAGTCTCCAACCCCATCAGGAGAAATCTCTTCACTTGCATACCCCTCTAGTTCAATTAGCTGATCTTTAGCTTTCATTGCACATTCTCTGGAAGCTGAGAGCTCTGCCTCTAGTTGCTGAATGTGCTGCCCCAGTTTACTTACATTTTATTTTACTAACAGTTCAACTTATGCAGAACAGTCAACAACAAGCAGGAAATGCTGAATTTGTTGCTTTGTTTATCCTCCTAGGTAGCCTCTACAACCCATTGAGCTCATATCTCTGCCTGAGCAGGAACTGCTACCTGTTCCATAGAGAGTACTACATGACCAGGAAGGCTCTTGCAACTGGGAGCTATTCATTGTGCTACCATCTGATCATCATGCCCTCCATATTTGCAGCACTTTTTCCTCAACTCAACCACAGTGTGACTTATATGAATTGATGCAGAATGAAGGAACAGAATCAACAGAGTATTGTATGGAACAACAGTGTTATAAAGATGACTGTGAAACTCTTAGGAATTCTAATTAACACAATGACCAACCATGATTTCAGAGCACTCATAAAGAAACATGCCTGCCTTTTGATAGGTAATGACCTTTTTTTTTTTTTTGGACATAGCTTGACTATAAGTATTTGAAACTGGGGGTTTGTTTTCCTTAATTGAAGTAGGAAGAATAGGAGAAAGGTTTTTGTTGATTGAAAAAAACAAATAAAAAATAAAACTAAAAGCCATCATTATCGATAGTGGGCATAAATAGAAGGCCTTTACAGTAAGATCAAAAGGAAAAGCAAAGATCTCCCTTATTATCTTCATTACTATTCAGTAAAGTGGTATAAATCCTAGCTGTGGCAAGACAGGGGAAAAAAAATTGAAGGAATAAAAAGAGGCAAAGAAGAAACAAAACTACTGTTCTTTCGGCAGATGATATGATGGGAATCCTAGAGAGTCAACTAAAAAAATTAATTGAAATAATTAACTTCAGAAAAGTTGCAGACTATAAAATGAACCCACATGAATCATCAGCACTTCTGAATATTGCCACCAAATAGCTACAGAAAGTATAAATTACTTGAGAGTCCACTTGCCAAGACATACACACAAATTATATGAATACAACTATAAAACTTTATGAAAATAAAGACATTAAGTAGTTACTCAAGAGCTGACCAAGCCAATATAATAAAAATAACAATACTGTCTAGTTAGCTTATTTAATTCCATATCAACCAAATAAGCAAAGGATTACTTTTTAGAGTTAGAAAAATTAAAATTTATCTGTAGGAACAAAAGGTCTCTGCCCTCAAGGAGTTTGTAATCTTGTTGAAAAAAGAAACATATCAAGGAATTATGGAATAAGCAAAGACAGAAAATAAACTGCAAAATTAAAAATTAAGTGCCAGTGATAATGACATTAAGTGTTTGGGGTTATCAGAAAGGGAAGATATTAAATGATGGCTCTAGTTACCAGGGAAAGACTCATTAATGAGGTGGTACTTTAAGTGAGCCTTTAAAGATAGAAAGTTTTGGGATAGATGAAGAAGAGAAAGGGTATTTTAACAACAAAGGTTACTAAAAGAAGTTAATAGAGAACACTTTCCCAAATCCCAGATCCAGAGATTGGCACAGGTCCATAGCAAATTATATTAGTTTGCAAAACTTTGACTACTGAAGGACCTATAGTCTTAAGAGAAAGAAAACTTTGTTAAAACCTGTAAACCTAAAATATGACTCATTTTCCTCCTCTGCCTCTTTTTCCCTTGATCTCGAAAAAAGTATTGATGCGTTTTTGTCTTGACTTCTGTGGTGCATATACATTCTGGGGGAACCACCCACATTTGTGCTAGCAGGCTGAGTCCCCAGAGCATAGCTGCTAAATCTC
Source organism: Phascolarctos cinereus (assembly GCF_003287225.1). Lineage (NCBI taxonomy): Eukaryota > Metazoa > Chordata > Mammalia > Diprotodontia > Phascolarctidae > Phascolarctos > Phascolarctos cinereus. The sequence goes on along the minus strand of NW_027555847.1, from coordinate 284,476,566 downwards.
TTCTTGGGATCAGGGGTAGCTCTGAAGGAAGGGCTGGGTTGTCTTCCTAATGTGAACCGCCAACAGTGGCTTCTCTTTATGATTATTAACTAGTCAATTAATCAACTAAAAATTTAGAACCATTACACACAGAGTCCAGGGGAAAGTGGACTCATAACATAGAAAGCACATATAGCAAAGGGATAACTCAAAACAGCTCCCTGTTGCTGAAAGTTCTTTTCATCCCTTCATGGCATGCTCATGAAATTCCTTTCAGATATGATGCAGCTTTTCAGTTAGGCTCTTCATAGATCTTTGGACCTTTTCTCATCATATGCAGTATGTTCTTTGTTCCTAATGAGCACATTTCTGTTAATCACTGTTCTCCCAAGGACACTGCTAGGACAGTGATAAAAAAAAGTCAAATCCTACACCTAAAAAAAGAGTTATCTGAAATAATTTCTCCTCTCTGCTCCAGGCACATGAATCACTTTCTTGGGCCTGAACTAGCTCTATTTTGTAGATGACCCACAGGGCATGAAAAAATTTCAGACAATCTGAACACATTTCCTGTGTGTCCTCCTTGATCAAGATCTTTTCCAACACTTCACCCAAAACCTGTGATTGGCTCAATACCTGGCTAAGGTAACAGGACTTAACATCTTGACACTTTAAATACAGTGGGGTGATTTCATTAGTTCAATTGATCTCCAGCCACCAAAATTTTACTGTTTTTGTGTGACTCCACATCTCGTTGAATATTCCTTCATAACAAAGAAAAGCAATTAAGTGTTTTTCATTCAAGTTTATTTTATTTTCAGTTCCAGAGTCTCTCCCTCCCCTAACCCCTCACCCACCCATTTAAAAGGCAAAAAATGCAAAACCCTTTACTAGTGTGAAGTCATGCAAAACCAATATCCTCATTAGTAAAGTTCTGCCCCACCTCCTGCAAAAAAAATTAAATAACGAGAAAAAAATATGCTTTGATCTGCACTCTCTACAAGTCTACCTGGAAATGGATAGCATTTTTCATCATAAATTCTTCGGAGCTGTGGTGGGTCATTGTGTCGATCAGGTTACTAAAATAATTCACAATTGATCATCTTTACAGTATTGTTGTTACTGTGCAAATTGTTCTCCTGGCTCTGCTCACTTCACTTTACATCAGTTAATGTAACTATTCCCAAGTTTTTACTGAAACAATCCCCTTCATCATTTCTTATAACACAGTAGTATCCCATCACATTCATATGCCATAATTTGTTCACTCATCCCCTCAGTTTCCAATTCTTTGTCATCACAAAAAGAGCTGCTATAAATATTTTGGTATACATGAATCCTTTCACTTTTTCTTTAATTTCTTTGGGATATAGATCTAGGAGCAGTATTACTTAGTCAAAAGGTATGTACAATTTAATAGCTTTCTCAGCATAGTTTCAAATTGTTTTCAAGAATGCTTAGACTGAAAAAAAAAAAGAATGCTTAGACATTACTCCACCAACCTTTTTTCCATATCCCCTCCACCATATGCCATTTTCCTTTTCTGACTTCTTAGACAAGCTGAGGGCATGAGGTGGTACCTTAGAGTTGTTTTAATTTGCATTTTTCTAATAGTAATTTGGAGCATTTTTATATGATTATTAATAGCTTTGATTTCTTCCTCTGAAAACTGCCTGTTCATATACCTTAATCTTTATCAATTAAGAAATGCCTAATATTCTTGTAAATTTGATTGTTTTGTATGTACTTGAGAAATGAGACTTTTTTCTCCAATTTCCTGCTATTTTTCTAATTTTAGCTACATTTTATTTCTTTTTTAAAAATTTTAGGTAATCAAAATTATCCATTTTACCTCCTGTAAATGTCTCATTTCTTGTTTAGTCATGAACTCTTCCCCATCCATGGGTAATTTTTTCCATGCTCCACTGAGTTGCTTATAGTATCTATAAGTATTTATGTATCTATATAAGTATTTAAGTATCTATAAGTATATAGTATTTATGTCTAAATCATGTATTCATTTTGAGCATGTCTTGGTTTACAGAGTGAGATATTTGTTTATGCCTAGTTTCCGTCAGACTACTTTCCAGTTTTCAGAAGAGACTCTGTCAAATATTGAGTCCTTGCCCTAACAGCTGAGATCTTTGGATTTATCAAATGCTAAGTTATTGTGCTCATTGCCTTCTGTATATTGTGTACCTAATCTGTTCCACTGATCAACTATTTTTTATCTAGTACCAAACTGGTTTTATGATTAAAGCTCTGTAGTATAGTTTGAGATCTAGTGCTGTAGGCCTCTTTATATTTTTTTCACGTATTTAATTCATGTGCTTGACTTTTTATTTCTCCATATGAATTTTGTTATGAATTTTTCTAGACTTATAAAGTAATTTTTGATAGTTTGACTGGTATGGCACTATTAAGTAAATTAATTTAGGTGGTATTGTCATTTTCATATTGGCTTAGCCCATACACGACCAATATTTCTCCAACTATTTGGATTTGTCTTTATTTGTGTGAAGAGTTTTGTAATGATGTTCACATATTTCCTGAATGTGATTTGGCAGGTAGACCACCAAGTATTTTAAATGCTGTGTAGTTATTTTATTTTTTCCCAATTACATGTAACAATTTGGATGTAATTACATGTAAAGACAATTTTAAAACATTGGTTTTTAAAATTTTGAATTCCAAATTCTCTCCCTCCCTACATCTGCTTCCCCCTCATTGAGAAAGCAAGCAATTTAATATAGGTTATACATATACAGTCATGCAAAACATTTCCATATTAGTCATGTTGTGAAATAAAACACAAACTAATTTTAAAAAAGAAAGGAAAAAAATTATGCTTCAATCTGCATTCAATCTGCCACTTCTTTCTCTGGTGTATTGCATTTTTCATCATAAGTCCTTTGTAATTATCTTAGATCATTGTATTGCTGAGAATAGCAAAGTCATTCACAGTTGATCATTGTACAGTATTACTGTTACTGTCCCCTTTTTTAATGTCTTTGGGATACATACTTACTGGTGCTATTGCTGGGTCAAAAGTTATCCACAGTTTTATAGTCCTTTGGCATAGTTCCAAATTACAATTTAGAATGGTTAAAATCAGTTCACAACTCTACCAACAGTGCTTACTCCGAGTGTCCCAGTTTTCCCCACATCCCTTCCAACATTTATAATTTTCTTTTTCTGTCATATTAGCTAATCTGATAGGTATGAAGTGGTACCTCAGAGTTGTTTTAATTTACATTAATCAATAGTGAATAGAGAAAAATAGAGCATTTTTTCATGTTACTATAGATAGCTTTGATTACTTCTTCTGAAAACTGCCATTTCATATCCTTTGGCCATTTATCAATTGGGGAATGACTTGTATCCTTATAAATTTGACTCAGTTTACTATATATTTGAGAAATGAGGCCTTTATCAAAGGTGTTTGCTGTAAAAATTGTTACCCAGTTTTCTGTTTTCTTTCTAATCTTGGTTGCATTGGTTTTGTTTGTGCAAAACTTTTGCAATTTAATATATTCAAAATAATCCATTTTACATATAATGTCTCTTATTTGATCAGAAATCCTTTCCTTCTCCATAGATCTGATAGATAAAACTATTCCTTGCTGTCCCAATTTGCTTATGGTATCACCCCATATAGCTAAACCATGTACCCATTTTGACCTTATCTTGGTATCCAGTGTGTAATGTTAGTTCATATCTAATTTCTGCCAAATTGCTTTCTAATAATCTCAGAAGTTCTTGTCAAATAGTGAGTTCTTTTCACAAAATCTTGTGTCTTTGGATTTATCAAACACTAGATTACTATGGCCATTTACTACTGTGTATTAAACATCAAATCTATTCCATTGATCTACCACTATTTCTTAGCTAGTAACAGATAGTTTTGATGGTTACCACTTTATAATATAGTTTGAGATATGGTATGACTAGGCCACCTTCCTTCACATTTTTTTTCATTGATTCCCATAATATTCTTGATCTTTTGTTCTTCCAGATGAATTTTGTTAGTATTTTTTCTAGCTCTACAAAATAATTTTTGGTAGTTTGATTAGTATGACACTGAACAAGTATATCACATATTAGCTTAGCCTACCAATGAGCAACTAATATTTTTCCAATTGTTTACATTTGACCTTATTTTTTTTAAAGTGTTTTGTAATTGTGTTGATGTAATTCCTGGGTTTGTCTAGGCAAGTAGACTTCAAAATATTTTATATTGTCTACAGTTACTTTAAATGGAATTTCTCTTTCTATCTCTTGTGGCTGGGCTTTGTTGATGATTTATATGGGTTTATTTTGTATCCTGCAGCTTTGCTGAAGTTTTTATTTCAACTAGTTTTTTAGTTAATTCTCTAGGATTTGCTAAGTATGCCATCATATCAGCTGCAAAGAATGATAATTTTGTTTCTTCACTGCCTTTTTTTTATTCCTTCAATTTGTTTTCTTGTCTCATTGCTATAGATAGCATTTCTAGTACAATATTGGATAATAGCAAGAGTATTCTTGCTTCAGCCCTGATCTTCAAGGGAAGGCTAATAGCTTATCCTTGTTACAGATAGTGATTGCTGATGGTTTTAGATAGATACTACTTATTTTAAGGAAGGCTCCATTTATTCCTATGCTTCCTAATGTTTTTAATAGGAATGAGTGTTTTATTTTATCAAAAGCTTTTTCTCCATCTGTTAAAATAATTATATGATATCTGTTGTTTTTGTTAACTGATATGGACAATTTTGATGATAGTTTTCCTAATGTTGAAGCAGCCTTGTATTCCTGGTATAAATCCCACCTGGTCATAGGGGTTATATTGCTGTAGCCTTGCTAGTATTTTATTTAAAATTCTTGCATCAATATTCATTAGGGAAATTGGTCTTTAGTTCTCTTTCTCTCTTTTTGCTCTTAGTGGTTTAGGTATTAGCACCATATTTGTGTCATAAAAGGAATTTGCCTATTTTTATTCTTTGCCTATTTTCCCAAATATTTTATATAGTATTGGAATAAATTGTTCTTTAAATGTTTGCTAGAATTCAGTTGTGAATCCATTTGGCCATGGGGATTTTCTCATTGATGTCTTGTTCAATTTCTTTTTCTAAAATGGAGTTATTTAAGTATTCTATCTCCTCTTCTATTCATCTGGGCTTGTAAATATTTATCCATTTAACTTAGACTGTTAGATTTGTTGACATATAATTAGGCAAAGCAGTTCCTAATAGTTGCTTTAATTTTATCTTCATTAGTGGTGAATTAACTCTTTTCTTTTTGATACTGCTAATTTGCTTTTCTTTTTTTTTAATTAAATTAACCACTGGTTTATCTATTTTTTTTCTTCATAAAACCAGTTCTTACTTTTATTTATTACCTCCAATTAAGGGCTCAGATTCCTTAAGAGTCTAGTCCTCTTGTCAATACAAGTGCCACAAATGCACACATTCTTAAAATCTTGTCCACCTCAATCATTGTTTTAATAAACCTTATCTCTGACTGAAAGAAGGCTCGAGCCGAATTCATTTGAGGTAGGACCCGTGTCTTTTGCCTGTGAATTTTGAGGTTCCCAGCACCTCTAGACCTCAACATTTCATTTGCTTCCCCAGTGCCATACAGTAAAGTTTCAATAGTGTCTCAGTGTTGCACGATCAAATATAATCCCACATGTACAGATAAAAATCAGAATTATCTTCAAATATAAAGTTTTGCGGATTTAGGAAAATAAGAAGCATTTTACATAATTCACCAAACATTTCTGCTCATTTAACTTTAGCCTTTCTCAACCCACAAGCAAAAGAAAGAGCTAAAATAAAGAAAAGCAGCTTCTATCTGGTAAAGAAATCTTACCCACACTCAGCTGGTCACTATATGGAATTCTCCCCCTGGCAATTTGCAACTTGGGTCAACCTGGAGTCACTCCATTCTCAAATGAGAAAACTGTCCAGGATAGAAACTCTTCCAATGATTCCCTCAATGCATAAGGCTATCCAACTGGACTCTACCCAAAAAATCTACACAGTGCACACTAAAATTTTCTTAGGGGTCCCTCTAGCATAGGTGATCTACACAGAAGTCCAGGAAATTTCCTCAGCATCCCGTATCCCAATGGGCACCCAAATTTCTACTGACAGGATAAGCCAAATGGAATTGTAAACTCACTCTTCACTACAAGTAAACAAAGTACCTCAGTCAGAGAAAGAGCAAAGAAATGTCAAATATTTGTGGATTTTAGGCACGGCAAAATGCTTTTACAAAAGACAAATAGTTTTTGTCTATTTAAATGCAGAAGAACAATATGAACATTTCTATCACTCAGTAGTAACCTAGTGATTCCAGATGTTTCTCACATGAAACTTTAATATCAATACTTATACTTAGCTCAGCGTCTGCATCTGCTTGCAAAAATGAGGAGGACATGGTGCTGTTCCCCCAGATGCACGCCAACGTGGGGAAGCTGCTCAAGGGCATCGATAGGTACAATCCTGAGAACCTGGCCAACCTGGAGTGCTATGTGGAGACCCAGGCCAAGAAGAACACGTATGACCTAGAACCCAACTTGGCCATGCTCAAGCTATACCAGTTCAACCCAGTCTTTTTCCAGACCACAATGACAGCCCAGATTCTGCTGAAGGCCCTCACCAATCTCCCCCACATGGACTTCACCCTGTGCAAGTGCATGATTGACCAAGCTCCTCAAGAAGAGCAGCCCATCAGGCAGATCCTGGACTTGGGAGATTTGCTGGAGACCTGTCATTTCCAAGTTTTCTGGCATGCCCTAGATGAGAACATGGATGGCCTTCTCCGTAATGAAATTACAGGCTTTGAAGACTCCATCTGAAATTTTATCTGTCACTTTTTAAGCATCATATATCAACATATTTACCGCTGGCTGCTGGCTGAGATGCTGGGAGATCTGTCAGACAACCAGCTGAAAGTGTGGATGAACAAATACGGCTGGAGTTCCAATAAGGCAGGACAGGTCTTCATTCGCAGCCAAGAAGAGAGTATTAAACCCAAGAGCATTGTGGAAAAGATCGACTTTTGAGAGTGTTTCCAGCATCATGGCCTCCTCCCAGTAACTCTTTCTGCGGAATGTCTCCTCCTTTTTCATATAGCCAGCTTCTTAAATAAAAGCCCTTTACTTCCTGGGGGGAAAAAAAAACCTTATATTCAGTAATACAAATGTATCAGTATATCAAACCTTACAGAATTCATAAATACAAAAAGTATCAGTAGTTAAATGAAAATTTGTGAACTGACTCATAAACACACTGGAAAAAAGATTCAATTATACAGTGTAAAAATTATTTTGCCAAATTTCTCTAGGATCTCACAGACTAGGGTATCTCAAAATCAAAAGTCCCAGGCCAATTATCTATGTAGGGAAAAGTGAACAGTCCAGTTTATCCTCAACAAAGTCCCACATGTGCTACTGACTACCATTGCCTTTATAGCCTAAAGACCAGATGTGTTACCCAGACACTCTGTCTCTTGGCCTTTTCATTTGTTTCATTACTCTTAATGTTTATATTAGTTGAATTATGATTTTTCCCATGGCTCCAAATCTAAGTGATCTATAATTTGTAAGTTTTTATCTAAATGATCTAATTTAAAATTTTAGCCTCATAAAACTGGGAGAAAATGCCAAAAGTTATTTAAATTCTAAATTATTGTCAAATTCAGCCTGAATCTTTTCTTTTTGTAGAAGAAAATCATCTATAGAGACTGACTTTAGTCTATTCAAGAAACTTTTCAAGATAGCATGTTAATTAAAATTATTTAATTAATTAAAATTATTTCTCTGCCTCTCTGACATTATTTTCTCTATAGAGGCTCGCCACAAACTCCAATCTGAATTCAGAGTTATTTTTTCCTTCTGAACATGTGCTTAAGCATAATAATACCTAGGTTTTTACTTCTATAATTTCTGCATTGTGGTAGATTTATTCAGCAGTTGTAACTTGCCACTTGCACTTGATGGGAAATAACATACCATGACAAGATGATGGGCAGAAATAACCTCCAATTTCCCAATAAATTTATAAATCTGCTTTCATAGAAATTCAGATAAACAGATTTCTAGAAAATTACTTTAAATGACTTCCTCACTCTCCCGTCCCCAAAAGGAGAATTCTTGCAGTTTGCTTGATAGTTGACTTTTTAATTCATTATACATATATGCGTGTATGATTGGCAGCAAAGCAAGATTAGTGTTGATTTTCTAAGTCTTTATTAAAGCCTCTTTGTTTGCCGGTCAGAAGATGCCAAATAAATGCACAATGATAAAAATAAAAGGGAGCCCATCATCTCTAGATTTGCTTGGTGTACTAAGGAATTGATTCTTCCGCCATTAATGATTTGGTCTGGGATGAATGGCGTGTAATTTGGTGGGGGTGTGGGTGGGGAATCATTATATAAAGCAAATCAGAACTAAATATCTTTCACTGGCACTTCCTCCTCCTCCTCCTCCTTTTCCTTCTCCATTTCTTCCTCCTTCTCTCTAATGTGATGAATATTTTGCCATCTTTTATAAGCTGTGTCTCATTCAGAGCAAGAGGAAATGCTGAATCACAGGGTGTGTGTATGGTGGGGGCATGGGGAGGGAGGGAAGCTATAGTTCACAGGCCTAAAAAGGTTAGAGAAAAGATATCTTGCATCTTGAAGAAAGGTCCAGGGCTGACTTTCCCTTGGGTTTGGTGAATTAAAGTGATTGCCTGGGCTCAGCAATAACTGGTATGCAGACAGTGATTTAGGTAGGCAGCCAGTAGGGGAGAGGGAAAATCCCTGAGGAATTCATATGCATACAATTTACTATTCGTCTTCAACCTCCCCCCATTATCATAAACCTCATTGAAGCACTGTTTCCCCCCTTCTACACTATATGTAATCCTGTCCTACCTCCCCCCGCAAAAAAAACTTCTTTTGCTCTTCAAGGCTGCCTTTAATATTTATTTTAACCTGGAAATGTTCCTAAAGCTCTCTGTGGAGGTTCTGTTGGGTGATACAGAATTTTTTAAAATATACCTCATTACCATTTTGAAAAAAAAAAAAGGTCATAAGAGTTTTTAATTTCCTTTCTATTTGGCTCCAGTATGGCCATTTTATTTGTAAGTAAAATCACATAACTGGCTGAGACATTTCTTATAGTAGGGAATTTAGCTGAGTTATCCAATAATTTAACTAAGAGGATTAACTGGTTATGGGTTATTGCAAGAATTTTCAGGGTTCTTTGCTAGCCACTACACAAATAAGTCAGCACAGGCTGCAGGCAGAAATTTCAATTTATAGATCCACTCAAGAGTGTGACACACACCATCAGTAGGTGATGGACATATGTGTTTCACATATAGTCTCTCCTTCGGAGCTGTATGACCCAGATTTTGGATAAGTTCATGTAGGCAGGTTTACAAATCAGTTTTGATTAAGTTCAGGTAGGGCACCTTAGGTGGGAAAAGCAAATTTTTTAGCAAAAGAAAAAAGATTCTTAAACTGTTAAAAAGGCTCAGTTTTATGATAACCATTTGCTAGTTGTTAATTCCAGAGTAACTCCTCTCAGGATTTGTTAATCAGTTTATAGCTTGACCTGATATAATTTTTCCTCTTCTGCTGTCTTTGACATATAAGCCTCCTTCCACTCCATTAGCCTGCTAAAAATTTTACAAGTTTATCTTTGAAATATAAATATTTCCCTTTCCAGAGATATCACAGGACTGGCTCCAACTGTTTCAAACCTGCTCCAACCATGGAGTCAGCATAAGGTAGTCCCTTCTGATGACTGCATTCAACACTATTAACACATCTAATTTGTACTATACACTAGAGGATATGGAAATGTTCAAAGATTCATTCATTCATTCATTCATTCATTCATAGGTACTACAGCTAATCATACTTATTAACACAGAGAGACATTTTAAGAACCAGTTTTATTATATGTTCAGAACATAGACTTGAGGTATCTATAAAAACAGTCCTTGAGCATCAGATAGTTTTCGTAAAACTTATATAGTTTCTAGTTGTCATTATTTTAAAAAAAAATACAGTTGGAGCCAGTCCTGTGATATCTCTGGAAACTCCCTGTTTCTGTACTTTGAGCCCTCTGTTCTGACTAGATATCACCAGTCCCAGAGCCTCCCCTGCCTTCTCTATGGAGTTTTGGTTGTTATGCAAAACAATTTATGTAACAGCTTCATGAGGCTGTCCCTTTCATGAGATTCCCTCCCTACTGAAACATCTTTAAACTCTGCCCCCACTTTCCTTCTCTGGCACTCCAGTACCTCTTTGCTGTGCAATGTCATGTATTGTAACTCCCTTGCCTTGATTAAAGACCCTTGCTGTTGCTACTTTGGAAGTTCTCTTTACTTCAGGTTGACATTCAGGAATCAGAAGTGGAATTCGGAGACTCCTGCCTGCCCAGCCACTGTTCAGCCTCAGACACCAGGTACCAGCATGGACCTCTGGTGTCCAGTCTGGAAAAGACTTGATGATTCAGCTTGAGTGAATGATTTCCTGAACTCTCTGAACTTCTGGCTCTTTGACTGAGGGTTGATGAAGACCCATGGGCAATTTTGGGTCTGCTCTGACAGTAAAGGAACATATTTTTAAATTGTAGACCAATTACTTGCAAGTACTTGGATAATTGGAAGAATTTAATAAAGTCTGATGCCCATCATTGCCAGCCCCAGTTGGGTTCTTTTGATTGCAACAAATTCAAATCATTTATAGACGTCAAAGGGTCCTTCATCAAAACCCCCAATGGGACACATTCTTTCTTTGGTATCTATTTTTTTTATTTTTATTTTTTAGGCAATTGGGGTTAAGTGACTTGCCCAGGGTCACATAGGTAGTAAGTGTCAAGTATTTGGTCTGAGCCACATTTGAACTCAGGGCCTCCTGGCTTCAGGGCTGGTGCTCTATCCACTGTGTCACCTAGCTGCCCCGGGCTTTCTTTGGTATCTAGAAAACTGTAAATGAGAATCTAAATCTAAATTATGTGTGTATGTGTATGTGTGTGTGTGTGTGTGTGTATATATATATATATATACACATACATACATACATAAATATACACATATACCCATATATACATATGCATGCATATAAACATATACATATAATATGAACATGACTTAAAAGGGGGAGTTTAATTTGTGCACACAAAATTATTTTTAACAAAGCTGCAGTCTTTTGCCGTCTTTGTTAGTGCTATTTGTGTGCTTGTGTGTATTTGTGTGTGAGAGTTAGCATGGCCCCTGGAGACATCTAGCAAGGATCAAACTGAGAATAGCAACATGCTGGTGCAAAAGGTTGGCAATTGAAAAGCCTTACTAGTCAGGGAATATTGAGGCTACTGTCTCAGCTGCTGGTCTGTTTGTATGTTGGATTTTTTTTTTTTGTGCCTTTATGTGTCTCTCAGAATCTGTGTGAATGCAGCTGTGTGCATAAAGCTTAGAAGGAAAATATTTTGCCAACAAATCTACCTCTCTCTTTCTTGTGATTTTTTTTTCTTCTTTAAGCCCCTCAGAGTATTCCTGAAGTCTGAGGAAAAAATGGCTGAAGGTCCCCTTTTATATGTTAACTCTTTCCTGGTTCATGAAAAAGAAAAAACTTAGGTGTGAATTGGGAACCAACCAAAAGGTAAATAGGATTTGATCAAAAAATCTAATTGGGGGTTTTATAAATTAAAGTGAAGTACAAATCAATTTAGAATAACTTTTAAATTGATATTTTGAACTTAAGAGATTTTGCTATAAATTATATGAGACTCCTATTCATTTTTAATAATAAATTATATATTTAGATTGAGAACTATTTTGCTTCTTGCCCACCAAAAGAGAAGCTTATTTAAGAAACTGGCTTGAAATTTACATGAAATTTATTTGGATAACTGTTTTATGTTACTTCTCTAAATAATATACCAGAACTTAATTGTTATGTGAATAGACCAAGTTTTTATAAGCTATTAAAGTTTTTATACTTGCTAAGAACATCTTAAAGGATTTTTGGTGCTTTCATCTTTTAGGAAACAACAGAATTGTAACTGATTGGCAATAATTCAACAGAGTTTAACTATTTTAAGTAAAGTACTAGTAAAGTCACAACTAAAGTGAGTAAAAGTGTTTACAATAAATCATTGGTTTTGCTTAACAACAATGAATACTGTTTTTAAGGAAGAATACAATGTTTGAGTTCTCAGGCACAGAAAACAGCAAAGGTTTGTAGCATTATGACTGTGTTTCCTAAAGGCAATAATACTTGAATAATACTTCCTGAAACCTCCCTATTCTCCTTGCTATGCCTATATCAAGGGACCCTGAGCATCAGCTGTCACAGTATCCTGATGTTAAAGTTAAAGAAGATAATTTTCTCTGAATAGTATACTGTTGTTTATTAGCAACAGATCAGTACCAGACTTCTTACCATATTTTCTTTTATCATTTACATGTGGAACTTCAGAAAATCACAAAGCACCATATATATTTTACTCTGTCCCTGGATCATTTTTGGCAACACAATCATTTTTGGATATTGCCAAAAGATATGAATAAAAATGCGATATATTTTATATCTACTTCAGTAAATATTGATAATTTTACTATCCACTTTCTGTTGAATAGTGGGCATTAAAAAGAAGTTGGTTGGTCTTTTACCATCATCATCTTGATAAGGTACTCACCTGGTATATGGAAGCTCCCAATGCATTTCTCTGAAAACCTCTATGTTCTTTTTCTTGCTGTATTCATTATTGGGTTATATTGTGGCTCAAGAGAAAACATTAGCATGGTCAATCTTTTGGGGATGAAAGTTTTTGGAGAATTTTTGTGAAGGGAGGAAACCAGTGGAATTGATTACTTGGGATTATGAGACAAACCAATCATTGATATTCAATTCAATTCAATTCAAAAACATTCATTAAGTAATATTATGAGATACAAAGGATATTAAAAGATACAAAGCCAAAATTAAACAATCCTTGTCCTCAAAGAGTTTACCTTCTATTGGTAAATTTCAATATTTTCACTGAAATTTGCTTTGTAACATCACATTAAGGAAGCTGCACACACCAGTTTGACTCTTGTTTTCCTCTAGAAGCTAGGATGAAACTAAGAGGTGTGACCAACCACACAAATATAGCTCTATGCAAAGTGTTTGAGTGCTATATAGAAAGGCAATATTTTTGTTAAGCACTTCACTCCTGTGGGATACATGGCTCAGTTTCTAGGGAGATGGAATCCACAAATCAAACATTTTGGGACAATAGAAAAGGTTCTCCTGCTCTTAAAACCTCTTCTATGTTTACATGTCCCTTCGAAAGAAACATTTACCAAAACATTTGACAATAATTCAATGTAGACACTACCTAAATGTTCTTTTCCAAATTTTCTTCAAATCATTTTAAGTTGTCTAGCTCCCTGAGGGATGGTGTGTATTGTTGGGGGTGGGAGTGGGGGGGTGAAGTGGGGCTATCTAAAGAACTCTTTCAAAATAAATATGTGACAAGCTAATGAAAATTGACTTTGAAAATGACCAAACACCCTCCAGTGTCTATCCCAAATAAATATGAAACTATATCAGAAAGAGGATGCATAATGTATATACTAAAGAAAGAACAATTTTAATTAACCTAAAAATTAACCACAAGCCTCTGCTTGTGATTGTTTAAAAAAAAGTTACACACTAAATAATGGCTTTAAATGGGAAGATTATTTTATGATCACTCCTACACCCACCCCAATACAATAAAAAAATCTAGGGTCAGCTAGGTGGTGCAGTGGATAGAGCATTGGCCCTGGAGTCAGGAGGATCTGAGTTCAGATGTGGTCTCTGATACTTAGTAGTTGTGTGACCCTGGGCAAGTCACTTAACCCCATTACCTAGCCAGAAAAGAAAATTACAGATAGCAAGTCTGATTCATGAATACAGAACGAAGACTATAAGAATAAAATCAGACTGGTATAACTCACTGAAGAAATCAGCTTGAACAGCAAGATTTTGAGTCCCTCAACATTGTTAATTTTCTTCTCATTCATGTACAATAATTTTAAATGTTCACAAATACCATTAACTCATAAACAGTCACTGTTCAAATGAAGGCTTCATGCCTTGCTTGCCTATATTCAGATACAAATGGGATTCCTATTAGGTGGCAACATTAGTGAATATAGGCCACTTATTAAGTTAATAGGACACTTAGTTTCAGGGGTTTTTTTATTACCAACAGCTGACATTTTATAGTTGAGATGTCTGTTTTGCAGACATCATCCCATTTGATCCTTACTTACAACAAGTCTGTGAGGCAAGTATAATTCATGTCATTGCACCTACTTTACAGATAAGGATATTAAGGTAAAAGGAAATAAAGTAACTTGCCCATGGTCGCACAGCTAGTAAGTGTCAAAGGGAGAATCTGAACTCAGGTCTGTCTTGATTCCAGGTCCATTCATTGCTTTTTTTTTTTCATTCTATCAGAGCTTCTTCATTTTGAAAGATATGCTAAAAAGGAAAACATTTTTGAATCACATTTAACCTTACCAACATGTTATTTGGGCAAAGTTTTGATGTTAAAAACTTCTTGAAGTAGATTCTTTATATAGTCTCTCCCCAAAAGTTAGTTTTGTTGACCTGAACATATTTTCCATGCTTGATATCTAATTTTCAAAATGCATAAATTATCTTTCTAAAATGCTATCCAACTCCAGAGAAAGAAGTGATGGAGTCTGAATACAGATCGAAGCATAATATTTTTTACTTTATTCTTTTTTAGGAGGTTTTTTTGGTCTGTTTTTTTTCACAACATGACTAATATGGAAATATGTTTTGCATGATTGCACATATATAGCCTATATCAAATTGCTTGCCTTCTCAATGAGGGAGAAGGAAGAGAGGGAGATAATTTGGAACTCAAAATTTCAAAAATATGAATGTTAAAAATTATTTTTACATGTGATTGGAAAAAATAAAATATTTTTTAAAATAAATCATCTTTCTGGGTGCTTTATGTTCTGTTTTATTTTTTTTTTGCCTATAACAACTCCTATATAAAACATACATAAGGCACTCTCAGCACTAACCCTTACCAACTTGCAAGCATAGGTTGGATCCCTATGATATTATGTACTTTGTGCATCCACACTACTAAAACCATTGAGTCCAAATAGCTGTTTACCTTCAGTAGTCAGCCTGATGACACAATTAGGTCAAAGCAAAGACACTCCCTGAAACACCATTATCAAAATAGCAGCAACAAAATATCTCCCTCATAAACTTAGGGCATGCTCTCTTACAGATACATAAAGTGTCAGTAAGGAGAGTCGCTACACATAAAAGTTCACAATGGGAAAGGCATTCATGTAGGGAACATATCACACCAAAGCAAATCATACATCTGGCACTATTTTCTCATGCTGACTCCTGGGTGCGGTTTCTGTTAGGTAGGTTAATCTTCTGGGACCTAAGAGAGTGATCCTCTCCAAAGCTCAACATGACCCCATTACTGAACTTGCCTTCTGCTGGGCACAACATCTATTGAGTGAGTTCCTCGACTATAAGATTTCGTTGCCAATGCCCAGCTCAACTCTGCTGTATTCTGGGAGAGGCACAAGGGAAAAGAGAGAGAGCATTTTTCTCTCAAGAACTAGGTTCTTATAGAGCTATCAGTCTTCTCAACTGACAAATTACTGTCCTCAGAGGTTGCTCATGCTTTTTAAAGCCAGCAGGTGCATGACTGATCCTTCACCCAGTAGTATAGCCACCTTATAATTCATCACAGCCCCAGAGGCCATATAGTTCAACCCTTTTATTTTACAGATGAAGAAACAGATACATGACAGAAACTACCAACTCTTCTCTTGTCAGCTTCTTCCTAGAGTCTTTCTCTCTCTTCAGAAACCTGAAAGGAGGTTGAACTCATGGATATTCTCTCTCAAAGTCAGAAGCTAGAAAAATATGAAGAGACTGGAGAGAGCAGATCTCTACTTTTCCCTGGACCTCTTTTCTTTCCTGCTCTGCTACATTCCTCATGCAAGGATGGGAGGCACTGAGTAATCTATCTCTATCAATGAGGAGACAGACCACATAATTAACCCTTTGATCCAGAGTCACACTAAAAAATATAGCAGATAGAAGATTATATGTATATATAACATTAATATTTGGATTTAAATGGAAAATTTAGTATATTATCTTTGAATTTCCAGCAAGGTGCATGGTGCCATCATAGCCAAAGCATTTGTACATTTTTACAAATTTACTTGAGAAAACTTCTTCCGCTAAAAGTTAAAGGTGCAAGTTTTAAAAACAATAAACCTATCAAGAGGCCAAAATAAAATGCTGAGTATAGGTCAGAATGATATTTCCATCTAATAGGAATGTTTTAGCTAAAGACACCCTCAACTTGATCTTCAAAGTTCTGACCCTATCACTCCCTGAGTATAAAACCAAGTTAAAATCCAAAAAACCTTAGCCTGGCATTTAAGGCTTTCCACAATTTGGCTTTCCAGGCTTATTTCATAGTATTCTTCACATTCTTTCAACTACTAAATTCCACATCTCATACTGTATTGTCCCACATCTGTTCATTCTTACAGGCCACCTCTCATGTTGGGAATATAGTTCCACCACATTTTTGCCTATTGAAAGGCTTATTCTGTACCTTGAAATCTTAGTTCAGTTACTATCTCCTTTATAAAATGCTTCTCCTTGCTCAATTTTTTTTAGAACACTTTGTCTACACTTCTTTCTTACCTTTATTCTATTTCTATATACATTCTATTTTATATCATTCTTATTTGTGTTAATATCATATCCTCTGTATTACATAGCTTCTAGAAGACTGTTTATTTTGTAACCTTCTGATTTGTCTGTACCTATGCCTGAGCTGTTTGATAGTTTGGGCTGATCGTCATTATTATCATATCTATATTCCTAATCTTGAACTTGCTGAGAATCCAGACTAGCTATCAGTATTTCCACATTTTATGGAATGTCTCTCTAAAGGTCACCACAGCCTAAATTCCAGGCAGCAAAGATGATGCAGGAAAGGTGCAGCCTTCCCTGACTGTCTAAACTGAAGTCCTCAATCTGAGACAAGGCTATTGAGTTGACTACTCATGTGTCTTCCTCACTTAAAATATTACCTTCTGAATAATTATCTGGCTTAAAAAGTCTTTCTCTGGGAAGTAATGTCTTCTCAGAGTCCACTTAGTTAATTGATCATCATTTCTTTTGCTCGTCATATCATTATATCATTATATTAATGACCTTCAGTAATTGGACAAAGGTAGTTAAGATGAAAATTATCTTTATGGCACTTTCCCTCTGAGCTTACCTTCCACTTACACTATATATAATTTGTACGTACACTTTTTGGCATGTTATCTCCCCCATTGGAATGTGAGCTTCTTGAGGCAGAGGCCTTTTTTTTTCCCCATTAGTGTTTCATTTTATCTCCAGTGTTTAGTGCAGTGCCTGACATATCATAAGTGCATAATAAATGCTTCTTGATTGCAATGTTTATTGACTGAATGACTAGCCTCCACTGTTCTCTAGAGCTCTCTTGCAAATAAGCAAATTGCCTAGTTTCTCAACAGTTTGTATTGGCTTGCTAACTTGTGTGGTCCCTAAATTACCCTAAAACCATGTAGAACAAATCACACAGGTTTGTTTTAGTCCTATCTATATTGGAATGTCTTATGTTGGGGAATTTTCTTGAGCAAGAGGAACAAGACCTCTTGAGAAAGATGTATCCATCAATGACTGTGGGTCAAAAATAAGAGACCAAACTGAAAACAGAGATTAGCATGCTAAGGAAACTGCTGAGAGCAACTTCAACTTCCTAGGGGTATGGAGTTTGTAAAACTTTTATACAGCCAATCAGCATCACTTTGCAGCAACTTAGGATAAATAAGTAACACATTTCATAGGAGAGGGAAGTTTAGAGAAAGAGAGAATTATTCAAGGGAGAAAAGGAGGGAGGGTAGCTACTTCTGGGATAATTTTTACCTTGCAGCTTTCAGGGTTTGTTATCAGAATGAGAAGCCATTTTGGGTTCAAGATCAGGAGACAAGGGGAAGTTACCAGTATTTCTACAATTGTAAAAGAGGACCTTTTAGACAAAACTTCAGGCAACTATTTAGACAAGACTGTAGGTATCTCTTATGCAAGAAGAACAAATAGTTGTTACAACAATGGATGGGATTGTTCACTTTGCATAGTTTGTTATATTTTGTTTCTCCTTATTTTCCACTATTTGGCCACATGGAGTTTGGGGGATTTTTAATCCATCAAATATTAAGAAATTATTTTGGTTCCTATTTTTCCCTCATACTTGCATCTATGAGATGAACGACATACAATTTGTCCAGCTATTCCCCAATCAATGGCTATACGCCTCATTGTTTCAGGTTTTAGTTTGTTTGTTGTTGCTGTTTTTTTACTTTCACAAAAAGAGCTACTACAGATATTTTGTATATATTTGTATATCGTCTATTTTGTGTGTTGCATATTAGTTTATTGTTTTTATTTTGTATATTGCATTTTGTCTACATATGTACATATACATACACACACACACACACACACATATATTAACTGTGTTAACTATCTTAGGGCATAATCCTGGATATTGGGATTGCTGGGTTAAAGGGAATAAGTGGGTTAATAACTTTCTTGCATAATTTAATATGTGTTTCTCTTATTATTGGTTATCGGGGACATATACATGAAGCTATAAGCTTAGAATGACTTCCTGATGCCTTCCTATTTCTTATGGAAGCAAGCCCAAAGGTCTCAGTGCCAGCAGTCCACATGGAAGTAAAGATTTTTCAAGTTGGAAGAGCACCAATATTTTATCTGTGACTGTTTTGATGCCCTTAAATTCTAGGACCAAGGATGCTCAGGTAGTGGTTTAAAAAGTCATTAAAGGGAGCATAGCTTTTTCTGTTGGATTCGATTTTAAATATACAGAAATGTTGATTTGGGTGTTTTTAGTTATATTTTACAACTTTACTGAAGTTATGCATTGTTTCAATTAATTTAAATAGACTCTTTAGGGTTTTCTTGCTAGATCATCATATGTTCTGCAAAGAACTATAGTTTTGCTTCTTTCTCATACTTATCCCCTCAATTTCTTTGTCATTTCTACAACCGGAATTTCTAGAACTCTATCAAATAATAGTGGGAATTTTTGTTTTACCCCTGACATTTTTAGAAAGGTCTCCAATATTGAAATTTGTTTTGATAAAAAGCAATCCTTCCCTTCCTTTTAAACCTGCCTTTCCCTTTTCCCTGTTCCTACCTATTTTCTTATTGAATCTGATATATTTCTTACCAAACTCTACTTGTGTGTATGTGTATGTGTTCAACCCTCCATACTCCAGTTCAGATAAAAGTGAGATTTATATGATGCTCATTCCCCTTCTTCCTTCCTCTATCTTTCCACATTCATCTCATATACCCCTATTATGTTGCCATGTTGCCAATAATAATGCCTTCACAGTTTTGTTTCCATGCTTATCTTGGGCTTCTATTCCCTCTTAACTATATTTGGTTTTCCCTTTTCATTTTGAAAACTCTTCCCCTTGCTGAAAAGAAGTTGGAAAATTGACATAATCTCTCTGTTTACCCTGTCATCACTCAATGCTATCTAGAAATGCTGATCTATTCCATCCTTGTTCCTTTTCCTCTGAATAAAAAAAGCACTTTATGTTGCCATTAGCATTTCTCATAAACCATAGCTCATTTTTAACATGTCTTCCTGATAGTATTCTTTTGTAGTTGTCTTTGGTTATTTCCTTGTATATGTGTGTTTAAACCAGAGAGCTCCATATGCTGTTTCTCACATTCCTTACTCATTGTAATTATTCCAAATTGTATATTTAGAATTTCACTGCTTATAACATCCCATCCTCTTAATCTGTATTCAAGTTTAGAGTCCTGGTCCCTGTGATTGTCTTCTCTGAACATTTTGAAATAAGCTTTTCTAAATGGCTTGTGTCCGTGTCTGGCAACGCCATGTGATTTCTCCCCCTGCTTTTAAGAATATTATAAGATGAAAAAAGTCATGTTAGCTTTCCGTCAATTCTGTATGCCTAACCAGTCCTTTCTTGCTTGTCATATGAAGTTCAGAACAACAGTTTCCTTCTTTGCACATCTGAGAGAGGAGCTTGTTGGCTGGAGAAGCCAAGAATTCATCAGTTACTATGCTGTTAACAGATTGAAACTTCTGATACATCTGACAGGTTGAAGATCTTACTACTACTATATCTTACTTCTGTACAAGCATTTTTTGCCTGTAAGGAAAGCATTATCCATGTAAAGGGCCTCACCTCAGCAGGAAGCAGTGAGGTTTATTTGGGAGCATAATGGATACCATCATTAGCTGCCTGGGAGATGCATGACTGTGGACTATAAGACCTAAGCTTCCAAGAAATGTCTTGACTCTAGAGAGTTGAACTTGCTATATCTCTCCATTCTGGCTTCCTGATCTTTTGTACATATTCCTTCAGGTTTAAATTCTGACCATCAACCAATTCATTCACTCATCTCAACTCCTTAGATATTGGTAATCCAAAATCACTCTGGTAATAGACCAACCAGAGCTTTGAAGTACATTGACTCTCCTTTCCATCTTGAGTCCATTGCTCAGGTAGTAAATAGGAGAGCCAGGATTCATACTCATTTCCTCTCACTCAGATGGACTGCTCTGTCCACTATACCACAGTGGAAAGAGTGAAAGTAATGCTATCTATTTGTCAAGGATTTAGACCTGGAATAGTAAGTAGCATGAGGGTATAAAGAATATTTGGTAAATAATTATATTATCCTATTGAAATGTCCCAAAAATAGTTGGGCTACTAAAAAAAAAATGTGGATTATATAGAACTAGTGAGGAGGCAGGCATGGTGTAGGAAATGGATAGCCCATGTTAGTGTATCTGAAAAATTCAAAAGAGAGAGTTCAAGTAATAAATCCTACTGAGCAAAACCAAATAAATGAAATCTAAATGTGAAAGTTCATAACTTCAAAAAAGTCAGTATTAGAGACAAGCAGAAGACTCTTACCATCCCCTCCCTAAGATGGCAAGCAATTTTGTATAGGTTATATATGTGCAATTATGTAAAAAAATTATGTAATTCAATATTTGTCATGTTGTGAAGGAAGTAGGCCAAAAGAAAAGAACCACAAAAAAATGAAAATAAAGAAATGAAAATAGCATGCTCAATCTCCATTCAGACTCCATCAGATTTTTCTCTGGATGTGGATAACATTTTCCACCATGAGTCCTTTGGAATTGTCTTAGATAATTGTGTTGCTGAGAAGAGCTAAGTCAATCGTAGTTGATTATCTCACAATGTTGATGATACTGGTAATGTTCTCCTGATTCTGCTCACTTCACTTTGCATCAGTTCATGTAAGCCTTTCCAGGTTTTTCTGAAATCTTCCTGCTCCTTATTTCTTATAGCACAACAGTATTCCATTTTTATTTGAATATTTTAAAGAAGTTAAAATAGTGCTGCTATTCACACAATTTTACATTAACTGGTACCCAGCCATTCAAGGATCTATTTACTCCTATTCAAATATGGGACTCACTTAAAGTGTTGCAATAACAGAACTTCTAGACCAGATGACATTAGATATTGGATATGGAAAAAAGATAGATCCAGAAGGGCATGGTTTGGAAACTACTTTTAGTATTTCACTCAAATATAACTATGTCCTGAAGGACTGGCAGCTTTCCTATACCATATTAATCTTCAAAAACATGAAAGGAATCTGCACTCCAACTAAAGACCCAAATCTTTAGATAAAACCATGACTAAGATCAATGTCTGGGTTCTGTAAAGAAGATAAGGTATTAGAACTCTAGGAATAGACACATCAGCAAATGCCAGATAGGTTTCATGTCAATTGAAAGCTACAGTAAAAAAAAATACACACATATACACACACACACACACACACACACACACACATGCACTTAGGTGGCACAGTGGATATGGTGCTGGGCCTAGAGTCAGAAGGATTCATCTTTGTGAATTCAAATCTGGCCTTAGTTCAAATCTTACTAACTGTGTGACCCTGGACAAGTCATTTAACCCTATTTGCTGCCTCATTTCCTCATTGTATAATGAGCAGGAGAAAGAAATGGCAAACCACTCTAGTGTATTTTCCAAGAAAACCCTAAATGGAGCCATGAAGAGTTAGATATGACCGAAAAATGACTGAATACATATACGTGCATATGCGTGTATCTGTCATCATCTGAGAGAGACGTATCTCTGTGTGTGTGTGTGTGTGTGTGTATTCAGTCATTTTTAGGTCATGTCCAACTCTTAATGATCTCATTTAAGGGTTTCTTGGAAAAGATACTACAGTGTATCTAGTGATACTAGAGAGACCGTAGGTATAAAGATATAGATATGTGTGTGCCTCTGTATAGATACAGTCTCTCTTGGATGATGACAAACACGAAAAGAGAATGTCTTGGGTGGCCTGGCTGGATCTAACATTAATGGAATACAAAGGCTCTGCCAGAGCAGTAAGACTTCTAGTCAAACAAAGGATGGCTTTTCTCTGAGCATTGATGTCTATTCAGTAATTAGGAAGCCTGTCAGCTCCATAGTTTTTAACTTAACCCTGGAACTTAGAATCCATCCACTAATGTGGACAGGGATCAGCTATGGGCTGTAAGACAGAAGAACCAATGCCCTGTAGATGAGTTAGCCATAGTGGCTGACACCACAGACTAACCTGATAAAATGTTGGGTGATGTAAGTGAGGTTGCTGCATGAGCGGGTTTACATTTTAATAGGACAAAAGGAGTCCTTATTGATTGATTGCTTTAAAAAAAGGATACACTCCATGAAATTCTGGGTTCGAAAGCAAGGCATTTTTGTTATGTTAGAAAACACATAATTTGATTCCCGATTGACAAATGGTCAAAGGATATGAACAAGCAGTTTTCAGATGAAGAAATCAAAGCTATCAATAGACAGATGAAAAAATGTTCTAAATCGCTATTGTATAGGGAAATGTAAATTAAAACAACTCTGAAGTACCACCTCACACCTGTCAGATTGGCTAATATGACAGAAAAAGAAAATGAGAAATGTTGGAAGGAATGTGGGAAAACTGGGACACTAATGCACCACTGGTGGAGTTATGAATTGATCCAACCATTCTGGAGAGCAATTTGGAACTAGGCCCAAAGGACCATTAAACTGTGCATACCCTTTGATCCAGCAATACTGCTTCTAGGTCTGTAGCCCAAAGAAATAAAAAAAAGGTGGAGGGAAGATCTATTTGTACATAAATATTTATAGCAGCTCTTTTTGTGGTGTCTAAGAATTGGAAATTAAGGGGATGCCCATCAATTGGAGAATGGCTGAATAAGTTGTGGTATATGATTGTAATGGAATATTATTGTGTTATAAGAAATGATGAGCAGGCAGATTTCAGAAAACCTGGAAAAACTTAAATGATACAGAGTGAATTGAGCAAAACCAAAAAAAAAAACCATTGTACATAGTAACAGCAATATTGTATGATGAACAACTGTGAATGATTTAGCTATTCTCAGCAATACAATAATAAAAGGCACTCCCAAAAGTTTCATGATGAAAAATGCTACCCGCCTCCAGAAAAAGAATTCTGAATACAGACCAAAGTATATTATTATTCTCTCTTCCTTCTCTCTCTCTCTCTCTCTCTCTCTCTCTCTCTCTCTCTCTCTCTTTCTCTGTTTCTTTCTGTGTGTGTGTCTTTTCTTCCTCTCTTCTCTCTCTCTTTTAATTTGTCTAAGTTTTCTTCCACAAAATGACTAATATGGAAATGTGTGTTTACTCAGATAAGTTTATATTCAATGGCTAGTTGATAAACTGGATTAGAGTGAGGTATATTCTGTCACCTCTGTGGCTCTAGCTGCCTTTTTTTTTTTAATGAGGAAAGGATCTTTTACTCAGTTTTCAACCTGGAATTTTATTCACAGAGCCAGATTAAACTATGCCCTGTTGAATGGGGCCAGGAGATTTGGCTCTAGAGACAAGCAGTCTTTGGTGTGGGGCACCACATGAAACATTCTCCCACATCCTCTGCCACTGAAGTCTTCAGATAAGTGGGGCTATTACTCAAGTGCATAATGTCATCTTAAATAGACTAATGGAGTCCATTAGATTGCTGGAAATTACCAAGGATTAGTTTCAGGAGTGGAAGAGGCACTTAGACTGGATTTAGTAATCCTTGACCACAAGAACCATACTGCTGCTGTCATGAATACAACTGAATATTATAAAACCAGATATTCTGCTTTCCAAATTATCCACAGTGGGTATAACTAGAGATATCAAATAGTTTATCAGTATCTGGTTCAATAATGCTACAGAGTATATACAGTGGCAGTGGAGACTCTGGGAAGTTGGTGTCTAGCTAATAGCTCAGTATTATTAAAACTTAAAATCAGGCTAAATTATGTAAATTTTATGAGGAAATTAATGGTATGGTACTCAATTAGATAGATATAGGGAAATAGATAGATAGTAATAAGGTGAAACAGTTTACAGAATCAATATACTAGTGATAAGTATCTTTATATCATTCTATTTGAATATTTGTGCCCAACCTGTGGTAGAGCCTTCCAAACTCGTATTGGTCTGATCAGCCACAATTGGATACACTATACATTGACCACAACATAGTGATGTCATTTTGGTCTTCTTTGAGTATGGACAACAATCAACAAACTAGTAGGGCCTAAATGATTTTATCTTCATTGAATTTGAGGAGTGAGTGCTAGTTTACTCTATACAGAACTGTTTCATAAATTATATCATTTTGCTTGTTTGGTTTTTTTTTGTGAGGGCAGTTGGGGTTAAGTGACCTGCCCAGAGTCACACAGCTAGTGAGTGTTATGTGTCTGAGGCCGGATTTGAACTCAGGTCCTCCTGACTTCAGGGCCGGTGCTCTATCCACTGCACCACCTAGCTGCCCCATTTTGCTTGTTTTCATACGAAACACATATGTATGTGTATATATATATATAAATTAAACTAATGAAACCTTGTTTTTTATTATTCCCAAGAATATATGTATCAGAAAGAAAATTCTGAAATGAACCATTATGCAATTATAATACTCATAAGTCTGTCTATTTCAAACATTAATAATGATAATATATTCTTTAAAAGAAAAGCGAGTTGATCATAATAAACTTGTGCAATGTCATATTAATTCTATTTTTTTCTGTCGTGCAACTATAGAAATAAACATTTTGTTTGGTGTTTAAGTTCAGAATAAAGATATATTTTTTAAAAATTATATCAAGGCGTGAGCCTTCTGTGTAATCCATATGTCTTTGGCCTCTCATTCTCTGGTACTGAATCATACTTTCCCACTTATTCCTTCCCACATCTTTACCTTTTTCTTCCATTGCACTGAAATCACCAAGAATCAGACATGCAAAATATGTATAAAGAAAATTCAAAGTAATTTTTAGTAGAGGACACTGACAACTGTGAAGATCTGGAAGGTCATCTATAGGTTACACTAAAGCTCTAAGAAAGACAGTCCACCAAGTACTGTTATGTTCTTGATTCCTCATTAGTTTTAACAAGCTAGACATTAGGAAAAAGACAAAAATTATGATTGAGGTGCTGACAAAATTGATTTATAAGAAAAGGTGAGAAGAATTAAACAAGGATAACTTAGTCAAACAAACTAAAAATGATATTGATACTACTATACATAGAATGAAAATGTAGCTGGCAAGGAGTCAAGATATACAGAAAGTAATAATTCAGGGAAAAGTAAGCAGCTTAATATCAGGCAAAACTTTACCATGGTTTCTCTCATATTATTTTTCAATTTTATAAAAGATTTGAAGAGTTGAGGCACTCTCTGTTATTCTTCATGAGATAAAAGGAAACAGGATACTCCATTTTTTTGCCCCAGAAAACATTGGTTTAAAAAAGTGCCAGCATTTCTGGGATTTAGGCAATTACAGAGGTAGTCAGAATATGTGGGAGTGGAACTGGGTGAAGCAAGCAGTGGTTAAAGTTTCAGGACAGTAAGAAGAGTTCAATACTGGAAATAGTTTTTAGAGAACATCTGCAAATCAGTAACTGGGTTGGATAAATCAATGATTTAATTCCAAAGTTTAGCCCTTATAATTGTAGTTTTGAGGTTATTCAAAGATAGTATGTTTCTCAAAGAGAACACTTATTTGGACGATGGTAAAATATAGGAAGAAAAGAAACTTAGTGATCTTAACACACAACATCATCTGTATTCCAGTGATGCAGTTCTGAGACATCCTCACAGTGATTGAGTCACAAAGAAAAAGTAGGATTGAGAATAAAAGAGATTCTAAAATTGGTTGTTAATTACTCTTGTCTGTCTTTTGACCCAGCAAGATTATTTCTATCAATAGCTGGACTCAAAAGTATTATTTTAGCACTCAGAAATGATGAATTCTTCTAATCTCTGCATCCAATCCATTAGCATTATACATGCCAATTTTAACAATTTCCATTTGGTTATGAGGTTCATTAGGAGTGATTTATTTATGTATAAGCTATTTGGGGAGAATAAAGCATTCTAAATCAGTAGTAGAGCTATTTTTGAGGGGATGACAGAAATTGATTCGTATTAATATTTTCAGCCTGAAAATTAGGACATTTAGTAAAAAACTATTTCCTGAATATTAAAATGTCCAATAGGCAAAACATGGAGATGTTAATATAGGGATAAGAAATTTGATATCTCCACCTAAAAAATTTATGTGGACTTCTGGGTTATGTGATTAACAAGATGAAGGACTAGCCATTTTCTCTGATCCCCTCAATTTCTCAAACATCTCCAAAACAGAAACTATATGTCAAAGATAAAGCAACCTCAGCTGTATCCATGGTCTAGGGCAACTGGAACCCAAAATGAGATTAAAAAACAACTACAAATCCATTAACTAATGTCTACTTTGAGCTCACTCAACATTCCTTCCTCACCACATATATTACTGACAGCAATTTCTTCACTAGTTTATCCCAGCATCCAACGTTGTACCTTCAATTAAACTCAACCCCACACACTTAACTCTTTCCAGTTCCCTAGTGATTCCAGGCCCAGGCTTCAAAAGTTTACTGAGCTAGTGACAGACAGAGCCAAGGCAGCTCCAGTTATTTACAAAAGTTATTACAGTTATGTACAAAAGTTATTTACAGGAGAGGTGCAGAACAGAGGAAAGGGGGAAAGACACATGTACAGATTTGAAAAAGTGCTCAACTCCACCTCCTACCCTCTTCTTTCCAGAGCCTTGGAGACCCAAACTGCAGAAATCAATCTTGTAGTTCCAGTTATTGATTCCAGACCAGAGAAGAGAGGAACAAAAAGAGTGGGACAGAACAATGGAACAGAAACAACAAGTTCTCCAAGCAGCCAGAGGGGAAAAGACCTCCAAATACAATGGAAAGGAAACTCAAATAACACAAGATTATTCATCAATTACCAGAAAACACAGGAAGCAGAGGAATAATGTGTCCCAAAGAGCAATGGACCTCAGGATAAAGTCTACCTTGCAAATCTGAGATAAACATAAAATGTTTTTAAAGTGTATTCAATAATAAAGAGAGTGTCTGAAATGTTTTTAGAAAGAAAAATAGGCCTGAAGAGATTATTCACTTCTCAAATACTCACAACAGAAATTCAGGAGGGGTAAAGACAGCAATGGCAACAGAAGGATTGCAGAGAAACCAATAAGAGATCTTTTTTCCTAAATGGGAAAAGACAACCCCTATCCTCAAAGAGTGTTACATCTAAAAGAGAAGACAACAAACAAAAATAATATAATATATAAAATAAACTACACAGGATAAATAGGAAATAAGTAACAGAGGGAAGGCACAAGAATTAACAGGGGTTAGATAAGGCTCCTATAGAAAGAAAGTGGTGAGAACAGAAGTTAGATGAAGGCAACAGTGAAGAGATATGCCTAAGGCATTATAGACAGAACCTCATGACATCTGGCCTATAAGTGAATCAAGTGTGTGTGTGAGAGAGAGAGACAGAGACAGAGAGAGACAAAGAAACAGATGAGAGAGAGATAGAGAAACAAGAGAGAGAGACAAAAAGAGAGATTACATTACAAAATGGAGGGGTAAAGGACAACAGGGAAATAGAGGGGAGTGTGTGATGTGTCTGGGTTAAATAATGGCTAGTAATAAGGGAAAGGGGACCCCAGTAGTCTCTAGAAGAGGAGAGCCTACGGGAAAATGGTTGAGGAAGAGAGGAGAAAATTTGAAAAGGGGAGGAAGGAACAAGGCCTTGCTTTAGTGATGAGAGTGGTGGGTGGTTCCCTCTCATGAATGCTCTTATGGCTCACAAAGAGAGATGTTCTGTTAAGGGAGATGGGGATCTTGTGCTAGGTATGGTCTTTGTTGGGATTTCCTAAGCAAACCATCATATCAGCAGCAAATGTTGTTGTTCAGTTATTTCAGTCACATCCAACACCCCATTTCGGGTTTTCTTCACAAAGATACTGGAACTGTTTGCCATTTCCTTCTCCAGTTCATCTTACAGATAAGAAATTGAGGCAAACAGGGTTAAGTGACTTGTCTGGGGTCACACAGCTAGTAAGTGTCTGAGGCCAGATTTAAACTCAGGTTCTCCTGATTCCACGGCCAGCATTCTATCCACTGCACCACACAGCTGTCCAACAATAGGATAGTTTTATCCCAGTTAATAAGCACTTATCAGGCATTTACTATGTGTGAGGCACTGTGCTAAGTATTAGGGATACAAAAAAGGGAAAAGATAACCCCTATCCTCAAAGAATATTGAATCTAATGGAGAAGACAAAAACAAAAACAAGACATAAAAGAAACTATACAGGATAAATAGGAAATGAGTAACAGAGGGAAGGCAATTAACAGGGGTTAGATACAGCTTCCTATAGAATATGGGATATTAGTAGGGACTTGAAGGAAGACAAGGAAACCAGGTCCAAGCATGTGGGTGGGGCTGTCAGAGAAAATGCCCAGAGAATAGTATCATATTAAAGGAATAGCAGGGCAGCTAGGTGGTGCAGTGGATAGAGTACTGGCCCTGAAGTCAGGAGGACCTGAGTTCAAATCTGGCCTCAGACACTTGACACTTACTAGCTGTGTGACCCTGGGAAAGTCACTTAACCCCTTTGTCTAGCCAAAAAGAATAAAATAAAATAAAATAAAGGAATAGCAAGGAGGCCAGCATCTCGGATCAAACAGTATGTAGGAGTATAACGTATAAGATGTTAGAAAATTTTAAGGGGGAGGGGAGGCAAGTAGGGGAGTAGAAGTACAAGTGATGAAAGGCTTTGAATACCAAACATATAACTTAGTATTTAATCCTAGAGGCAATAGGAAGCCACCGGAGTTTAATGAGTAGGGGAAGTGACATGATTGGACCTGCTTTAGGAAAATCATTGTACTGGCTAAATGGAGTATAGATTGGAGTAGAGAGACTCTTGACTGAGGCAGACCCATCAGAAGGCTATTGTAATAATCCAGGCATGAGGTGATAAGGGCCTACACTGAAGTGATAGAAGTGTCAGAGAAGAAAAGAGCCCACATTTGAAAGATGCTGTAAAAGTGAAATTGACAGGCCTTGGCAACATTTCTTCTTTGCTTATGTTTACAATATTAAAGTCTTTATTTTGCCTTTATTACTCTTAGTATATTTATAGAGCTATATTAGATAAAGGCCAGAAGAGCATCTTTGTTTTATTCATTAATTTCTTTGGAAGGATTCTAATGTATCATTATTTTTTGCATTGTATGCTTCGGTGATACGTTAGAAGCCTTCCAAATATATTTTCTTATGCTTTTTTTATGCTTTCCCCTTCTATAGCTTTTTAGCATAAATGATTGTTGTATTTGTCAAACCTATTCCCACATCTATTGAGATAATCCTGAGATAATTGTTTTCCTAATGTTGGACTACTCTTAAATCTTTATAAATCCAACTTGGTTATAATACGAGTTATTTCTTGGATGAATTGCTATAGTCTGTTTGATAGGATTTTATTTAAAATTTTGGGATTGATATCCATTAGTGAAATTGCCCTGTAGCTCTCCTTTGCTTTATCCTTCCCTGGTTTAGATAGTAAGATTCTTTTTGTTTCATAAACATAGTCTAGGAAGAATGCTTTCTCTCTCAATCTTAAAGAATAACTTGTGTACTATTGGTACTAATTGTTCGTCAAATTTGGATACAATTCTCCTGTGAATCCATAAGAACTACAATGATCTTGTTTAGCTTCATAATTCCTTTATACTTAGTTCTATTTTATTTCCTGAGATTGGATTATTCAAAATGCCTATTTGATCTTTTTTTTAGTTTTGTTAAATTATATTTTTAAAGTATTCCTTTACTTCTTTTGTATTCTTATATTTTTTTACCGTATAAATGTGGCTATGAAAATTATTTTACTTCTTTTGGTTTTATTGTGATTTACCTTTGCTTCTTTGCTTTTTTTAAATTTTATCTTCTTCCTTTATCTCTTTAATCCAATTTCTTAAAGGTTTATCAATTTTCTTAGTCTTTTCAAAGAACAAGCTTTTAGTTGTGTTTGTCTTTTTGATCTCCAGTTTATCAATTTTTCCTCTAATAGTTAATATCTCCTCTTTTGTGATTGTTTTGGATTTATTTGTTGGCTTTCTATTTTTTAAAAAATGGGTATTGAGCTTATTAATCCTCACTTTTCCTATTTTATTCATGTGTGTTTTTTCTTTTTGAAATATATTTTTATTTCATTAAACATTTTTCAACTAAATGTAAAAATATTTAAGACTAATTTTTTAAATTTCTCTTCCTCTCTCCTGACTCTCTCCACTCCTTAAGAAGGCAAGCAATTTGATATTGATTATGCATGTGAAGTCATGAAAAATATTTCTATATTAAGGAAAATGGAAAAGAAAGCATACACAAAAGAAAAAAATATTAAGTTTTTAAAAAGTAAGCTTCAAACTGCATTCAGAGTTCATCAGTTCTCTCTCAAGGTGGATAGCATTTTCAATTGTGGGTCTTTTAGAATTGTCTTGTGGCATTGCCTTGATTAGAGTAGCTAAGTCTTTCACATTTGATTATCCTTTAAATATTGCTATTATTGTATATAATGTTCTCCTGGTTCTGTTCACTTCACCCTGCAGGAGTTCAGATAAGTCTTCCCAGGTTTTTCTGAAACCATCCAGTTCAACATTTCTTATTGCATTATAGTACTCCATCACAATAATATACTTGTTCAGCCACTTGCCAATCTATGGGCATCCCCTCAATTTCCAATTCTTTACCACCACAAAAACAGCTGCCATATATTTTTGTACAGATAGGTCTGTTTCCCTTCTCTTCAATCTCTTTGGATTCTAGATCTAGTGATGGTATTGCTGGGTCAAAGGATATGCAGAGTTTTACAGCTTTTGAACATAGTTCTAAATTGTTTTCTAGAATGGTTGGACTAATTCACAACTCTACCAACAGTGCATTACTGTGCTTATTTTTCCCCATTCTCTCTAACATTTGTCCTTTTCCTTTTCTGTTATGTTATCCAATATAATAGGTTTGAGGTGGCACTTCAGTTGTCTTAATTTGCATTTCTCTAATCAGTAGTGATTTATTACATTTTTGTGTGTAACGATTGATAGGTTTGATTTCTTCTGAAAAATGCAGTTCAACCCTTAACCATTTATCAGTTGGGAAGTGGCTCTTATTTTTATAAATCTGGCTCAGTTATCCATATATTTGAGAAATGAGGCCTTTATCAGAGAAACTTGGTGAAAATTTTTGGCATAAAAAATTCCCCCCGAGTTTCCTGGTTTCCTTCCATTAGTTTCTTGCATTAGTTTTGTTCATGTAAACATTTTTCAATTTCATGTAATCAAAAATTACCCAATTCACTTCCCATGGTACTCTCTATCTCTTTGGAGTTGGATAGCGTTTTTAGTGAGGGTCTTTTAGAAGTGTCTTGGCTCATTCTTTTATCCATAAATCTGACAGGTAATTTTTTAACCTCCCCTAATTTGCTTATAAAATAGCCCTTTATGTGTGAATCATTTATCAATTTCAATCTGGTCTTGGTATATAGTGTATGATGTTGGTCCATGTTCAGTTTTGCCAAACTGCTTCCCAGTTTTCCCAGCAATTTTTGTGAAATGGTGAGTTCTTGCCCCCAAAGTCTGGACCTTTGAGTTTATCAAACACTAAACTATGATGGTCATTTACTACTATGTTTTATGTACCTAATATATTTCACTGATCCATCAGTCTATTTCTTAGCCAGTACAAAATTGTTTCCATTACTGCTTTGTAATATAGTTTGAAATATGGTACTGCTGGCCAACTTCCTTCACATTTTTTTTCATTGATTCCCTTGATATTCTCCACCTTTTGTTCTTCCAGATGAATTTTGTTATTCATTTTCTAGGTCTATAAATCTTTAGTAGTTTGATTGACATTACACTGAATAAGTAAATTAACTTAGGTAAAATTGTTGGTTTTATTATACAGACTCAACCTACCTATGAGCAATTAATATTTCTCCAGTTGTTTAGATCTGTCATTATTTGTGTGATATTTTGTAATTGTGTTCATATAGTCCTTGGATTTGTCTTGGCAGGTAGACATGCAAGGATTTTATATTGGCTATAGTTATTTTAACGGAATTTTTCTATCTGTATCTTCTTGCTGAGTTTTGTTGGTAGTATGTGGAAATGCTGATGATTTATGTGGGTTTATTTATGCAACTCTGTTAACATTGTTAATGGTTTCAACTAGTTTTTAGTTGATTCTTTAGAGTTCTCTAAGTATACCATCATATCATCCACAAAAAGTGATGGTTTTGTCTCCTCATTGTTTATTTTTATTCTTTCAATCTCTTTTTCTTTTTTTTATTGTGATAGCTAGCATTTACAATATAATTTTGAACAAAAGTGGTGATAAAAGGCATCCTTATTTCACCCCTGAGCTTACTGGGAAGGCTTCAAGTTCATCCCTGTTATAGATAATGCTTGTTCTTGGTTTTAGAGAGATAACACTTATCATTTAAGAAAGGATCCATTTATTCCTATGTTCTATAATGTTTTCAATAAGAATGGGTGCTATGTCACCAATTTTTTCAAATAGTTTGTATAGTATTGAGATTAAATGTTCCTTAAATGCTTGTTTTAATTCATTTGTAAATCCATCTGGTCCTGTATTTTTTCTTAGGGAGCCCAGTTATGGATTGTTGAATTTCTTTTTGTAAGATAGGGTTATTTAAGTATTCTATTTCCTCTTCTGTTATTCTGGCCAGTTTATATTTTTTAAATACTCCACTATTTTACTTAGGTTGTAAGTTTTACTACCATATAATTGGGCAACAGTAATTCCTAATAACTGTTCAATTTCATCATTGGTGATATATTCACCCTTTTCACTTTTGATACTGATACTTTGGTTTCCTTTTTTCAAATCAAATTAACTAATGCTTTATCTATTTAATGGGATTTTTCATAAAACTAGCTATCAGTTTTATTTATTAGTTCAATTTTTGTTTTTACTTTCAATTTTATTCATCTCTCCTTTGATTTTCAGGATTTGTATTTTGGTGTTTACTTGGGAATTTTTAATTTGTTCTTTTTCTAGTTGTTTTTTTTTTTTAGTTGCATGCCCAATTCGCTGATCTGCTCTTTCTCCCTTTTACTGAAGTAAACATTTAGATATATAAATTATCCCCTAAGTACTGCTTTGGCTGTATTACACACATTTTGGTGTAATGTCTTATTTCTGTCATTCTCTTTAATGAAATTATTGTTTGTTTTTATTTGTTCTTTGACCCACACATTCTTTAGAATTGTTTAGTTTCTAATTAGTTTTTAATTTATGCTTCTATCACCCTTCATTGAGTGTAATTTTTATTATATTATGGTCTGAAAGGGCCACATTTAATATTTATGCTTTTTTTTGCATTTAATTGTGAGGTTTTTATGCCCTAATATATGTTCAGTTTTTGTGAAGACACCACGTACAACTGAGAAAAAGGTACATTCATTTCTATTACCATTACGTTTTCTCTAGCAGTCTGTCATGACTAAATTTTCTAATGTTCTATTCATTTCCTCAACTTCTTATTTTACAGTTAAATTTAGCTCTGAAAGGGGAAAGTTAACGTCCCCCAATAGTATAGTTTTATTGTCCGTTTCCTCCTGTAATTTATTTAACTTTTCCTTTAAGAATCTGGATGCTATACCATTTGGTAATGTTTAGTACTGATATTACTTCATTGTCTATGCTGCTTTTTAGCAGATATAATTTCCTTGCTTATTTCTTTTAATTAGATCCATTTTTCCATTTTATTTTTCTGAGATTGTGATTACTACTCTTCCTTTTTCACTTTAGCTGAAGCATAATAGATTATGCTCTAGCCCTTTATTTTAACTTTGTGTTTTATCTGAACAACACATTTTTGGATTCTGATTTCTAATCCATGCCGCTATACACTTCTGTTTTATGAGTAAATTCATCTCATTCACATTCACAGTTATGATTACAAACTATATATTTCCCTTTATCTAATTTCTTTTATCTTTCTCTCTCTCTTTTTATCCTGTTCTTCCTCTAAAGTCTGTTTTGCTTCTGACCACTGACTTTTTTCGATTTCCTTTCTCTTATCCACTCCTCCTATTTCTCTGTTGGGTAATACAGATTTCTATGCCCAATTGAGTTTGTATGTATGTATGTGTGTATGTATGTATATATGCACATGTTTGTATGTGTATGCATATCTATGAACACACACAATAATATATAGATATATGCATACATATCTATCTATATCTATCTATATAAAATTTTCCTCTTTGAATCAATTTAGATATAAGTGAGGTTCAAACATTGCCTGCTCCCCTCACCCAATAATTTTCCCTTCCACTGAAAAAGCTCTTCCTTGCACATCTTTTTTACATGAGAGAAATTTCCCCATTCTTCCTTTCCCTTCCCCTTCTCCCAGAGCACCCCTCTTTCTCATCCTTTTATTTTTTTATATCATCCAAATATAATCAACTCACTCCTGACTTAGAATTCTTTTAACTGCCCTAATAATGATAAATTTCTTAGAAGTTTTATGTATATATCCTATACAGAAATGGAAAGAGTATAACCTTATTGCATCCCTTATAATTTCTCTTTCATGATTACCTTTTTATGCTTCCTTTGAGTCTTGTATTTGAAAGTCAGATTTTCTATTTAGCTCTGGCTCTTTCATCAGAAATGTTTGAAAATCCTCTATTTCTTTAAATATTCATTTCCTCCCTTCAAGTATTATACTCAGTTTTGCCACATAGGTTAATCTTGGTTGTAATCCTAGTCCTTTTGCCTTCCAAATATCATATTACAAGCTCTCCACTCCCTTAATGTGGTAGCTGCTAAATCTTATGTGATCCTGATTGCAGCTCCACAATATTTGAATGGTTTCTTTTTGGCTCCCTGAAGTGTTGTCTTTTTTATCTCACAGCTCTGGAATGTGGCCATAATATTCATGGGTATTTTCATTTTGGGATCTCTTCAGGTGGTGATTGGTGGATTCCTTCCATTTCTATTTCACCTTCTGGTTCTAAGATATTGGGGAATTTTTCCTGTATAATTTCTTGAAATATGATGTCTAGGCTCTTTAATCATGGCTTTTAGGAAGTCCAACAATTCTTAAATTATCTCTTCTCCATCTATTTCCAGGTCAGTTGTTTTTCCAATGAAATATTACACGTTTTATTCTATTTTTTTTTCATCTCATGTTGTTTCTTGATGTCTTGATGTCATTAGTTTCCACTTGTCCAATTCTAATTTTTAAGGAATTATTTTCCTCAGCGAGCTTTTGTACATCTTTTTCCATTTAACCAACTCTGTTTTGTAGGAAGTCATTTGCCCAAAGTTTAGCACCTCTTTCTTCATTTGTCCAATTATGTTTTTAAGGTATTATTTTCTTCAATATTTTTGTGCTCTCTTATTAAGCTATTAATTGTATTTCCTTTAATTTTCTTCTTCATTCTCATTTCTTTATTTTACATCTATCACTCTTATTTGATTTTGAAAATAATTTTAAACTCTTCTAGGAATTCTTCTTGCACTTGGATCTAATTCATATTTTCCTTTGAGGCTTTGTTTGAGGCTATCCTGACTTCATTGTCTCCTTCAGATCTTATGTCTTGATCTTTCATATCTCCACAGGAGTTTTTATGGTCAAGTTTTGTTGTTGTTGGCTCATTTTTTCTAGCCTATTTATTGACTTTGAACTTTATGTTAAAATTGGGCTCTGTTCCCAGTGCGGGAACGGGAGGGGAACTGTCTCAAGCTTCAAGTTTTTTCATACTGTTGTTTTCAAAGATATTTCTAGGGGCTTTGAAATTTTTTGGTGCCTCCAAAGTGGTGTGATCTGGAGACAGTTATGGTCACTGCTCTCCCGTTCTGTGCTCTGGTCCTTACCCAAGAAGGGCCCCTGATTCTTTAGTATTACAATGGATATTCCTCCTCAGGGTCCCTACTCCCTTGTGGCTGAAAGCAATATTGCTCCTCAAGACCTCTGCTCCCTCTTGTCTGAAAGTATTCCTCTTCACCCTTGAACTGTGACCTAGAAGTGGATATGGGCAAAGGAGTTGCCAAGCAGCATCTGGTTCTGGATCCAGTGGTAGCACAGGGATGTCATGTAATCTTTTTTCTGACCAGATGCTCCTGGTCAGAGCATAATGCTCTTGAAGATGCTGCTGCTTCTGTTGCCAGCACCAAGTCCCACCACTGGTATATCATCCACATGGGCTCTGGGGCAGCCCCTGTCTCCAAGTCACCAACTTCTCTTTATGACCTCCTAAGCTGTCTTCAGCTGGAAGAATATCTCAGCCTGACCATTTTTTTTTTGGTCTCTGTCACTCCAGAATTTGATTTGAGGAGTTATTTTAAAGCTGCTTGGAGGGAATGTTTGGAGATCTCAGATGAGTGCTTCCTCTACTCTACCATCTTGGCTCCTCCCCCCAGAAGTCCAATGTTTGTATTTATGTGTTTTATTTTTCCTTTGAAGATTGTTTTAGCTGTATCCCAGAAAGTATAGAATATTGTTTCATCAAGAGTATATATTTTATATAATTATTAATTTCTAATATCTACTCTTTAAATCACTCACTATTTAGGATTTCAATGTAAAGTTTCTGTTTGAGCATGTATCTTTTTCTCTGCATGTTCCTTGAACAAATTACTAATTTTCCTGTATTGTGATCTATTAAAAATTTGTTTAATATTTCTGCCTTTTTCATATATTTGCAATAACCCTGTGCCCTAATACATGGTCAGTTTTTGTAAAAGTCCCATGTTGTGCTGAGAAATATATGTTTTTGGAAGGCTGAGTAAAGATGGTAGAGTAAGAGTCAGTATTTTTACCCAGTTCACTCAACAGACTACCACCACAACAACCTAGAAAATACACTATACTGCATTATGATAGGGGAAAGCCAAGAAAAAGTCACAATGAATGATTGTTTCAGGCCAGGGAAGCTTAGGAAGAGCCCAACATGAAGTCCAAAGTCAAGAAGAATGAACAAACAAACAAACAAAAATGGCCATAAAGGAAGCTCAAGACGAAACACCAAGGAAGAAAATGACAGGAAAATATTTACAAACAAAGCCTCAAAGAAAAATACAGATTGGACAAGAGCCCAACAAAACTTCTTAGAAGAATAAAAAAAGAGAGGAAAAGAGCAAAAATATCATTTTCGAAGCCAAATTGGAAATGAGAAAAGCAATGAGAGCCATGAATGAATGTCATGAAGAGAGAATTGTTGTTGTTACGGCTGCTGTTGCTCATCCTTCATTTTCAAAGAGGATCGACAACTTCACAAGAGGTCTTGACTTGCACATGAATTGGATTGAGGCAGAGTTGCACAGAGTCATCAGCCAATTCTCTTTCAAAGTCACTGAAGTCCAGTGGCAAGACAAAATTCAAGATAACTGGTAATGGCTTGGGATGTAGTGGATGACTTTGGCATCTTTGCTGTCTTCCCAAGCCTTAAGTGTCCCACAGCACCTGCTTCAGTTGCCTTTATAGGTTGAATTGTTCTCATCTGCCCATTCTGCCAAGGGAATCTTCATGATTCCCCCTAATTCACTGACAGGTTTGAGGTCTGTCTGCCAAGACAGTTTTACCTAGTGTATAGCTGCTGTGCATGATACAGCTTCTTGGAGACACAGGTGAGAATTAGAAGACTGGTGAGCACCAAAGGTGGATGAGCAGCCCTGAAAAGGGCTTGGCAAGCTCTCACACTAGATACTATTCCTTCCCAAACACACTATAGGGTGCAAAGAGAGAATTACCAATTTTGTAAAAGAAATACAAAACTTTACTAAAGAAAATAACTCCTTAAAAATTAGAATTGGACAAATGTAAGTTAATAACCCCCTCAAAGAAATATGTGTGCTTTTAGTGGTCTCTTTTAGAAGACTATAAAAGTTTTAGTTCTTTATCTAACAAAATTTTTGATTGTATGTTTTTGCTTTTGCTTATCATTCTCCATTATGAATTTAAATGCTAAAGCATTTATGGTAAAGCATAAATTTTAAAATTAAAAATATTATCATTCTCCATTGTGAATTTAAATGCTAAAGCTAAACATCTAAGTTTAAAATTTATATTGTTTTCTTATCTGTGGTTGCCTTTGGTGTAATATAATTATCCTGCTTATCCCTTTTTATCCTGTGAATGTTTTTATCTGTATGAGTGATTTTTACTTTGTCTACATGATTATCACTCTTAATCTTTTGGATTCCTCTGGCACATAGTAAATTTTTTAACTGACTCTAATTTTTATTCTGTGTATAGCTTGGCTTTTAGGTGTGTTTTGTGTAAATAACAGATAATTGATTTTTATCTCCTCATCCAACACTCTTCTATGTTACTAGATTGTTTATTCCATTCACATTTCAGGTTATGGGAGTTAGTTTAACAATTTCCACCATTTCTTTAATATTGTTTTTTTCCCTGAATCAGGATTTTTTGCTTGTTCCTCTTTCTCTGTAAAATACAGCACTTTTTCTCTTCAGTTTTCCCCCAATCTTCTTTATGCAATCCTATTTCCATGGATTCTCTTACCTGCATCCTTAACACCCTCTCCTTTTTTTTTACCATTTTCCCTAGTTTGAGGACTTTTTCTTGACTTATCTATTCCTTATTTCTTTCACCTAGTTATCTAGTTCTTCCTCTCTTTTCTCCTATTTAAGGAAGATAAAATCCTCTTCCTCTCCTCACCTTCCACTTCTTTTTTTATTAGTTTTTTTAAAATTTCTTTTGACTTTTTCTAAGAAAAAAAAAGATCTTTCTCTCATTCTTTTCACAAGTAACTAAATATATTACCAAGGAGAAAAGGGGGACCTAGAAAGACAAAGACATCCATGACAGGGTTAACAACAATAACAACAATAAAAATATAATAAGAGAGGGACCATTAAGAGGGTTCTTTTTCAAAATACAGAAGACAAAGGTGAATGATGGCATAGAGAGGTGAAGACTTAGTTTTTTTAAATGCCTTTGTGGTATGACTAATCTTTTGCTAGTCAATGACAGGCTCAATTATGAAGCATGGCGATCTGCTCACAACTTGAAAATATTTCAGGGAACACTGTCCCAACCTCAATGTCAGAAGAAAAGAAGCCTTTGGTTTGAGATCTATTGATTGATGCTGCTAGTCTCAGGATTCAAGGCAGAAGTTCTTAACAGTCATCATCTGCCAAGGGTCCATGGAAAGATTTCAAGGAGTCTGTGAAGTTGTATGGGAAAAATTACATCTTTATTTTCACTAACTTCCCAGCTTAATTTCGGCATTTCTTTTCATTATGAATGTAAAAAAAATTCTGAAAGAGTCGTTAGGCTTCACCAGACTGCCAAAGGGATCCGTGACACATCATCATCATCATAACAAGAACATTCTAAGCAATGGTTCGATCCAAACATGATACCACGGGAGGGAAGTGGTTGAGTTGTGGTTCTCTGAGTGCATTTTCAGGTATCAATAATATCAAGTATCAAAATAGCTTGTTTTCATCAAATGGTGGTAGAGGAGTGAGACCAGCTTTGATGTAAAAAGATTGAAGTAGTATTAGAACACTAGAAGTAGACTGGTGGTTATTAGTAGTAGTGTATTGCTTGGAGTGAGATCATGTAAAGAGGGCAACAGTAATGTGGCATCTTTTCCTTGAGTCTTCGCCATTAGAGTGGTTATTGATTTCTTCTCTAATCCCCCGCCCCTGGTATAGGCAACAAGTCATTATTGGATGTTATGGCATTGTAGATGACATAACACATCAAGATATGCTTATCTGAACCACATCAATTGAACTTATTTCTGGTTCCCCTGTTGCTGAGTGATAAGGAGTGGCATTAGTCAGCTTTATACTCAAGAAGTTATCTGCATTGAGAAATTTTAAAAATCAAATTGATTTTCCTGATTCTATTTTGTAATGAATTTCATTCTGTATCTTCATTGACATTTTATAAAACTGCCTAAATGATATTTCTTTGTCACTGAATTAAGTTCATAGGTTCAGTCTTCCTGTAAACGACTGTGCTATCTTTATGTTAAGGAAATCTATTATTTCTGTACCAGCAGCCATTCTTGCAGGACGCAGGTGGACACAACCAATCAGCATTTCCTAATGACAAGACACTCTTATCCTTTCTACTGGTAGAACTTAGATGACTTGATCCTATGTCTTGTCTACGTCTTGTTCTATTTTTTTTTTACTTCCCTAAACTATAAGAGGTCTTCGAAACCCCACTTCGTGGCCTCTTTATTAACTGAGGACCTAAAGATCTGATTTGTTTGCAAACTGTGTGCCTTTGCCAATAAATTCCTTTGTTCAGATTGGTTTCTCAGTCCAATCACAACAGCATCATTGATCATTAGGGAAACCAGAATGAGATAGTATAGATAAATGAATTTATGACTGATGTAAAACATCTCAAAACTAATGCCCTATTGGTATTGGATCAAAATAACCTTTCTTTCCTGTGCTTAACATAGTGCTTGGAACATGGAACATAGTTTTTTAATAAATGCTTGTTTATGTGACTTGACTTTCTATGTGAAGGACACAATGAATTTTTCTCTACATGACTTGATAGCTGAGTTAGATCTCAAAATAGAAAGCTGAGACCAACTCAGGAGACATGGCCTGATTGCAAGGGAGCCATCATGGCACGACCCTAAGGGCTGTTGATCAATCAGAACTATGGGTGGCATTCCACACTTCCTGTGCTTGTCAATCATAGGGATTGTCTTTAGCACAACTACACCTACTCTCCTCACTTCACCCCATCCGTCTGCTATGCAAGTTCTCAACTTCTTGCCTTCTGATCATGGTGTGGACCTGTCACAGCATTTATCACCTAAATTTTAGGGCATCCACAGCAACAGCCATGCAAGTGCTATTAGGCAAATTCCTCTCCATGCCCCTTGAAAGCATACTTATCCTTGCCCCCTTCATCACCTCATAGCTTCAACAGACATCCCTTAGATGAGATCTAGGGCAGGAATTTTTTTCCTTATTACTATCTCCAGGTCTGAATACATATTATTATGAAAATAATCAACAATTACATAAGTAGGTTTGAGATAAAGTAGTATACTGTAAATTTAACATGGTTTACCAGCATGCCAAATGGCTCTTCTCTGAAAGTTTGGTAACCTAAATGGATTTATTTTTAGTTCTTTGTGTCTGTGCGTTTTGTCTATGTGAATGTAAATGCATATGCATAGATGGTCACACAAAAGAAAAAAGGGCAGTGGGAATGCCAATCATGCTGACATTTCTATAGCCCAGTCTAGCCCTTCAAAAGCCTGCTTTTCTGTCAGATGTATATCTTTTGTAATAGAGGTATTCCTTTCTCCCTGCACAGCAGAAATTATTTGGTTATGAAAAAGCCTGTATACCTTTGGGAGAAATGTTTTCTATGGTAGCCTTTTTGGAACCTGTAGGGATTTCAATAAGATTTTTTTCATTTACTACTCACAGAGATGTCATTTTTCCCTCTTTCAAAAGCTTATGACTTCTCCCCATCACAAGCAAGAGAACTGGAAGCTTGAAATGAATGTTTGTTTTTGTTTGTTTTAAAATAATGCTTTTGATGCCTATGTAAAGCAGCTCTGAAATTATTTGATATCAAAAAAGAGAAGAGTGAAAATGTTTTACTTAGTAGAAGAGATTGGAAACTGAATATATCTATCAGATGGGAAGAGCAGAGCCTTTG
Source organism: Phascolarctos cinereus (assembly GCF_003287225.1). NCBI lineage: Eukaryota > Metazoa > Chordata > Mammalia > Diprotodontia > Phascolarctidae > Phascolarctos > Phascolarctos cinereus. The sequence continues at coordinate 284,434,298 of NW_027555847.1, read as the reverse complement.
GAGAAAGGATGGCAGGGATCAAGCTGAAATGCAGATCAGTCACTCTGATGCAGGATTGAACCAGAGGAAAAGATGCAACAGGTCAGTGAAGCTACCTTTATCTTTTTTTGTTTGTGGAAATACTATAAATTCAGGCAATGTAATTTTCTCATATTGTTGGAAAACTTTTAGAAAACCCTTAAAAAGGGAATGACACTTTCCTATTTTCATTACTGTCTCTTCTCATTTTAGCGCTTATTTGCCTATTGTCTTTTAAAGGCTATGAATCTTTAAAATTATATTTAAAAAGTTACATGGTTGTATTAGATTTCTGGATGGTCATTAGTCTCTGTTGAATTCTTATGATACAATTATATTTGGAAATCTTATTAGCATTCTATTTATGGAACTTTATTTCATGAACTAATAAATGCATGTAACTATATTTAATCATCAACATCATCATTAAGAAAATGGTGAGCATTTCAGACAGCGTGCATTTTTTTAAACTTAGGACACCTCCACTATTCCTGTCACCTAGGTTAGGCAATACCTAAGTCATCCTTCATTCATTTATCTCTTCTCTACTCACACAGCAATAACTCTAGCTCAGACCCTCATAATGTCTGGCTGGGAATATGGCAATAGCCTCCTAGTTTGTCTCCCTGTTTCCAATCTTTCCCATCTTTGATCCATCCCCTACAAACTGATCATAACCTATTGGTTTTTCACCTCTTTTCTGCTTTCTCTTCCAAACCTTAGTCTTCATATTCCAATCATATACCTCCAATCCCTTGACCCTTAAATTCTCTACCAGACCATCTTCCTTGCACTAGCACTCTCTCTTTTTTCCCCATCTTGACCCCTTGGTGAACCATTGCAACTCTACACTGTCCTTTTCTCCTGAATCCCTACTCTTCTTATCTCATCACTGATTATGCCCAACCTAGCCTCTGCTTTGAATCATTCCCACCATCATTCCCACTCCTATACATATGCTGCTGAATGAAAGTAGAGAAAATCACACAACTGTTTTAAGTAGGTTCACTACAAATTTGTTGCACAACTTTATCTGAGCCCTCCCTGCTGTTAGGCAATCCTCTGTCAATTCACTATCCCACTCTACAAACGTTTTTGTCCCTTCTCAAACTTCCCATGGCTCTCCCCCCCCCCACTCTTCTTAGAATCTTGCCTCATATTTCACAGAAAAAAACTGAGGCCATTCACTGTGAGCTCCCTCTTTTCCTCTTCCTCTTCCCCTATCACTCAGATGCCTTCTGCCACTATCTTCTCCAACCATCTTACATGATAAATTGCCTTACTTCTTATCTAGTTGTACATGTCTACCTGTTCAAGTGATCCAATTCCATCCTGTCACCTCCAAAAGACCTCTTCCATCCCCACTTTTTCACTTATTTTCAGTCTTTCCCTGTCTATTGACTCATTGTCTACTACCTACAACATGACCATGTCTATCTCATCCTGAAAAAAACCCTCATTTGATATTTCTATCCACACTGACTTTCAGCTTATATCTCTTCTGCCCTTTGTAATGAAATTCCTCAAAAGCCATCTGCAATAGGTACTCTACTTTCTCTTTCACTCTCTTCTTAACTCCATTACAATCTGACTTCTGACTTTATCATTCCATTGAAACTGCATTCTCCAAAGTTAACAAAATCTCTTAGATGCCAAATCCAATAGCCCTTTCTCAACCATCATTCTCTTGAAACCTTTGATACCACTGACCACCCTTTCCTCCTTGATACTCTCTTCTCTCTAGGTTTCAGAGTATCACTTTTTCCTGGTTCTCCTCCTGCCTATATGATTGCTTATTCTCTTGCTCCTTTGACATATCCTCATCAAGATCATACCTTCTAACCATAGATATCCCTTGGGATTCTGTCCTGGGTCCTCTTCTCTCTATATACTAATTCCATTGGTGATCTCATCCTCTCCCATGTAATTAACTACCATCTCTATGCTGATGATTCTCATATCTACCTATCCTGCCCCAACCTCTCCACTGACTTCCAATCTCACAACTCCAACTCTTTTCTAACATCTTGAATTCAATGTCCAACAGACATCTTAAAGAAAACATGTCCAAAACAGAACTCATCATTTTTTCCCTAAATCCCCCCTCCTACCCCCTTTACTACCCTAGAGGGCAAGCCATCTTCTCAGTTCCATAAGCTTGCAACCTAGGAGTGGTAAAAAGGGTACAGAGGCAAATGGCATGGGGAGAGGGTAGTGAAGGAAGGCAGGAAGCAATGGGGAAGATGAGCTTGAAGTCTAATTTTTATAGAGTTTTGGGAGGGAACAGACTAACTTTTTATCTGTGCTACCTTAGAGTTAGTTCATTAACATATCCAAATCTTTATGTTAACTTTTAAGTTAACATATCCACACCATCTCAAAATTATCAGCACCATTTGGTGATCTGCCTGTCTTTACTGTGGAGGTCTGGAATTTGTCAAGGATTTACATCTCACAAGACCAAAAGGTCTTGACAGCAAAGCCTAGATGGCTTTCCCTGATTCAGTACATATTATCAGGATGAGATTTTTGGTCAATATATGATGCAATTTGTAAATATGCTCTTTTGATCCTTGGGATGGTTTCTATGTGACTTCTAGGTTTCCTTTTGCAATCCCTTTATGTGTCTACTTACAAACTTACTATACTGATTAGAAATAGAGTGGTGACGAAAAAGACTCAAGGGACATAATTTCCAGGTAATTTAATAAGTTTATTAGCAAGGCCAACACATTTATTAATAAAAGGATGGCCATTTGGCCTCTCTCTTAGACCGAAGACAATCATGGAGGGTGGACTCAGGGCTCATACGTTCTTTTGGAAGAGGAGTGGTGATCAACTCTGATTGGTTAACAATTAATGAGAGAAAGAATATTACAATGAGGGTCTGAGAGTGACATCAAGTCATCCTTGGACACAGAGACTATCTCTATACCTTGAGCACCCCCAGCCATTAGCAATCTATTCAAAGAATTTATGCTCTACCAAAGCCTGAGAGGAACACAATGGCTACTCTACCTGGATGGAGTCTTGCAGAAAAAAAATTTAGTCCAGTCTCATTATCAGCAATGTCCTTCAAGAGACCAAACTTTTTAAAATCAGAACTTTATAAAAAGGATGAAACTATGGATCTCCCCAATCATTGGTTATTAATAATCACTTCTCTAACTAGGTACGGAGTGGTGAGTGGGACTAGAACAAGATATAAAGTTAACACAGTCTACCTGCCTCTAGTCTCTTCCCACTGGAATCCACCAAAGTGATTTTCCTAAAGCACAGGTCCAGTCATGTCACCCCCTCCTTCACACACTCATTTAATTTCATTTGCTCCCTATAGCCTCCAGAATTAAATACAAGCTGTTTCAAATCACATAAATGTTGAAAGAGAAACAGTTTTTAGGGAAATAAAGTTATCTCTGTTTTAGATATGTTGAATTTGAGTGCCAGTGGGACATCTATTTATATATGGAAACAAAGGCATAACTGAAAATTTGAGAAGTAAAGGTCTGGAGAAATAGATTTGTCAAGAATTCTTATAGCACTGTGTCAGGCATCAGGACACAATCTCAATACTTGGTCCTTCACAGAGTGGAGCTAAAAGCACTTAGCCCTAATTCAAAACTGCCAAACTTTAAATAATAGCAATACATCACATTTCTATAGTATTATAAGTTTTTTATAAAATATACTCACAGCAAGTACCATTCATTATTTCACTTTGTGGACAAAAAGGCTCACCATTTAAGGGACTTACTCATGGTCCCACAGCTAGTAAGTGTTAAGGCATCTTGATTCCAAATCCAGTGTTCTTTCCGGGACAGCATTCTGTGTCATCATCCTCATTTTCAGAAAAACATTTATTTATTTAAAATATTTTAAGGCATTTTTTCTTCTTTTTAATATAATTGTCACTTTCCACTGTCCTTCCAATTTATTATTTGTAAGAAAAATTACAATTAAGGAAAATAAATCAATGCAATGGCCATGTCTGAAAATTCATTCTTCATTCCATACCCACTGCCCTTCATTTTTTCATGTTTCACTACCAAGGCCTCCAAAGTCATATGAATTGATCAGAGTTCTGAAGTTTTTCATTGTCCTTTACTTTAATTTTATTATGGCCATAGTGTAAACTTTTTTTTCCTAGTTCTGCTTATTTCACCCCTATGTGCTAGTGAAAAAGAAAATCACTTAACTTTTTTAAACTCATTTTTAACACAGCCTACCCAGTATCTACGTCATAATTACAATGGCCCAGGCCCTACACAAGATGAATTATATTGCAGTCTCTGGTTTCTAAAGGATCACAAGAAATTTTACTTGGTCTTTGGTAAAATGTTGTTTGCCTTCTCTCACAAGTGGTGTGGCCACAACTTCCTGTTCAAGAGAGACCTGAGGGAAACTCAAAGAATTCATGAAAATGTAATTTTCATCTGATTATGAATAAGTAGTGTTGCACAGTGCCTAGAAAGACTGGAAGCCAGCCAGACCTGGGTTAAAGTCCTACCTCCGACCCTTAACGTCTGGGTGACCCTGCACAAGTGACTTCACCTCTCATACAGTATTGTATGTGACTCTCCAAGCTGCAGAGAAGATGCACAGTTTCCTCACCATAAAGTTCTCTATAAAAATGAAATCACAGGTCAGTCTCTCTAACTCTAAGCAGGCATGGTGAAGTCAAGATAACCCAATATCAGAAAAAGCTGCTTTCAGAGACTGTCTTGATGCATGAATAATTCAAAATGCTCTCTATCCTTGATGTGTTGTGTTTCTTCATATTCTTTGTTGTGCCAGATCAGCTTTGTTTCATCATTTTCCATTTCAAAGAGCTGATGGCAATATTCAAATTATAGTGGCTTCTTTTTCTCCCACACTCAGCCACTCCACCTTCCAAAGACAGGTTAAAAGGCTATCTTTGTCACAATAGATTCAAGGCAGCTCATGATCACTATTCTGATAAAACAAAAACAAATAAACAAAACATAGGTACATTTTGAGACTAATGATTAATCAATAGCATTATTTCTTTTAAAGGTACTATCTTTTTATATCTACCTCGAACATGTAATGTATGCTTATGCTGAGAAGAAGCCAAGAAAAAGGAAAACTATACTGGAGTTAGTGATCTAAGTTTGAGTCCTGGGCTCTGCTTATTAGTTATCTAAGGCTGTAGAGTGGTAAATAAGTCACCTAATTTCTCTATTTTCCAAACTGTAATTACTATTTTTTTCATTTTTAAAAGAGATAATAATATCCATATTACATACCTGCCATGATTACAGTGAGGAATGCAATGTGTAAACTTTAATATGTTGTGTAAAACTGCATTATTATTTAGTATTGTATCACTTAACTTATTTGTCCATATATCAGGCTCTAGAAATGCTTCCCAATCTTTTTGTGACAAGCAAAATGCTATGGAAATAATTAGAGTAGGAATCAGAATACTTGAGTTTTTGTTCCAGCTTCAATCTTTATTATTTGTGATCATGTTATTTAAGCAGGCTGAGCCTCAATTTCATTTGGAAAGGGAAAAAGTTGAAGTAAATGATCTCTAAGGTCTCTAAAGATCAGTGACTGTTTGTAGAGATACTGGTTTGTAGAGATACTAATAAATTACCTATTACCTTCTCACCCTGAAATTTTCCTCAGTGCCTTCTTATCTTGGAACACCCCTCCACCATGCCGGCCCCCTTCTCCCAGTAGTGAATTCACTCAAGGGCCTCCATTTTGAGGATAGGCCCAAGCCTTCTTTGCTATGTTTCTGACGCTCTGGACTTCATCATTATGTCCCCATGTGGGTACCTTCTTCACCTCTACTACATGCATTTCAGCTATCTTTTATGTGTTGTCTCCCCTCTCCCTCCATTAAAATGGAAGTTCCTTGAGGGGAGGCACTGCCTTTCTTTTTGCTTGTATTTGTGTCCCTAACACCTAGCACAGTGCCTGGCATGTAGCAAGCACTGAATTAAAAGCTTATTGCCTGCTGCCTACTGCCCGGTGAAAAACTACTATGCAAAGCCACATCTCTCATTCATTTATTTGGCTTAAACTAATCAAATTAATTTATTAAATGCCTACTAGGGCCAGAACATTATGATAAATAATAAGTGAGATAAAAATATAATTATAGCATGGCAAAAAAGGACCATATAATACAGTGAGGTACAAATAAACTGACGAAGTAAAATAATTAAATTTGTTGACATATAAGTCTCATAACTTATTACATATTTAATTTCCTCTCTAACTGGAGCTCAAGCTATTAAAATGCTATCAATAACCAGTTTTAATAATCTGCATTTTTTTTGCTTTCTAAACTAGTAGAGGAAAAAACATCTATTTGCTCATAGGCCATTGCCCTGAGTGAAAAACTATGACCATATCTGGCATCCCCAGTGGTGTCTAGGGGCAATTTCCACATATCCCACTCTCTATTGAGAGAAGGGGAAGAGAGGGTTGGGCCAGAGGAAATATGATAACCAAAACTAAGCCCCGTGACAGGAGGCATTCATGATCTAAGAGATTTTTCTTCTTCCCTTTCTGAAAGGAGGGTCAAAATTCTCATCAGTCACAGGACCAGTGCCACCTAGAATGCATTCCTATCAAGCCTCTTAAACTCCCCAGGTTCCTTCAAAGACCAGCTCATTTGCCACCTCCTATGGGAAGCCTTTATTGCTCTCTCTCCTCAAATTATCTGTTTACAGATAATGTATCTATTTATGCCAGCACAGGGACTGTTTTTTATCTTTGTCTTATATTGTATATTGCCAGCACCTAGTGCAATGCCTTGCACAGAGTAGACACAACAAATGCTTGTAGAATTGAATTAAATGCTTTTTGCTAGATGCTGACTATACAAAGATACAAATGTATCTGCCCACTCCTCCATAAATTATGCTACTAAGTAAACTCAGTTTGAGGTAAGTAACATTCTTCAGTTTTGTTTTTTTTTTTCATATTTTGTTAATTTATTTATTTTTAGTTTTCAATATTCACTTCCACAAGATTTTAAGTTCCAAATTTTCTCCCCCTCTCGTCCCTTCCCCCACCCCAAGATGGCGTGTATTCTGAATACCCCTTTCCCCAATCTGCCTTCCCTTCTATCTCCCCCCCCTTATCCCCTTCCCTTTCTATTTTCCTGTAGGGCAGGATAGATTTCTATACCCCATTGCCTGTATATCTTATTTCCCAGTTGCATGTGTAACAATTCTTAACATTTGTTTTTAAAACTTTCAGTTCCAAATTTCTCCCTTCCTCCCTCCCCACCCACTCTCATTGAGAAGGCAAGCAACTCGATACAGGTTATACATGTGTAATCATGTGAAACACTTCCATAGTAGTCATGTTGTGAAAAACTAAGTATATTTCCCTTCCTCCTATCCCGCCCCCCATTTATTCCATTCTCTCTTTTGACCCTGTCCCTCCTCAGAAGTGTTTGCCTGAATGTCCCAATTTTACCACATCCCCTCCAATGTTTATCATTTCCTTTTTCTGTCATATTTGTTAATCTGATAGGTATGAGGTGGTACCTCAGAGTTATTTTAATTTGCATTTCTCTAATCAATATGATTTAGCGCATTTTTATATGACTATAGGTAGCTTTGATTTCTTCCTCAGAAAACTGCCTATTCATATCCTTTGACCATTTATCAATTGGGGAATAGCTTGTATTCTTACAGATCTAACAAAGTTCTTTATAATTTTGAGATATGAGACCTTTATCTGAGAATCTGTCTATAAAAATTTTTCCCAATTATCTCCTTTCCTTCTGATCTTGGCTACATTTATTTTATTTGCACAAAACCTTTTTAATTTAATATAATTGAAATTATCCATTTTACACATTACTATGCTCTCAATCTCTTTTTTATTCATAAATTGTTCACCTATCCGTAAGTCTGATAAGTAATGTGTCCCATGTTTTTCAAATTTTCTTGTAACAGCTGTCATTATCTCTAGGTCATGTATCCATTTAGTGAATTTTGTGAGGAATCATGATTGTTTAAGAGACTGTGACTCCAAATATATCTGTGACATTTGGGATGCAAGATAATTGGTTTGATAATATGGCATTTAGGGGTGGGGTAAATAAGAAGAGAAAATGTTTAAGTTTTTGCATCTCTCTTTCACCTCTGTGTACTAGAATAAAAGAAAAATCCTGTTTTTAAAAAATAGGTAAAGGAATCCTATTAAATTCCTTCTATGACACAAATATCATTTTGATAGCTAAAGCAGGGAGAGAAAAGTCAGAGAAAGAAAACTATAAGCCAATTTCCCTAATGAATATTGATGAAAAAATTAAATTAATAATAGCAAGGAGATTTCAGTAATACATCACAAAGATCATACACTATGATCAGGTGGGATTTATACCAAAAATACAGGAAAACTATAAGCATAATTGACCATATCAGTAACTAAAACGACAAAAATCATATGATTATGTCAATAGATGCAGAAAAAACTTTTTTCACAAAATACAACTCCCACTTCTATCAAAAACATTAGAAAGCATAGAAACAAATAGAGCTTTTCTTAACAAGATAAGTAGTATCTATCTAAAACCAAAAGCAAACATTATTTTTGAAGGAGATGAACTAGAAGCCTTCTCAATAAGATTAGGAATGAAGCAAGGATGTACATTATCAACACTATTACTCAATACTGTACTGAAAGTGCTAACTGTAGTAATAAGAAAAGAAACAGACATTGAAGGACTTAGAATGGGCAAAGAGAAAATAAAACTCTTTGCAAATGATATGATGGTATACTTAGAGAAACTTAGAGAATTAACCAAAAAACCAGTTGAAACAATTCATAATTTCAACAAAGTTACAGGATATAAAATAAGCCCACATAGATGATCAGCATTTCTATATATTATCTATAAAACCGAGCAAGAAGAAATTGAAAGATAAATTCCATTTAAATTAACTGCATATAATATAAAATACTTGGGAGCATAACTGCCAAAACAAACCCAGGAACTATACAAACATAATTATAAAACACTTCTCACACAAATAAAGACAGATTTCTAAACAACTGAAGAAATAATAATTGCTCATGGATAGATCAAGCCAATATAATAAAAATGGCAATTCTATTTAAATTAATTATTCAGTGCCATGCCAATCAAACTATCAAAGAATTATTTTATAGATGTAGAAAAAAATAATAAAATTTTTCTTGAAGAACAAGAGGTCAAGAATATAAGGGAAGTCAATGGGAAAAAAATATGAAGGAAGGTGGTCTTGCAGTACTAGATATCAAGCTATATTATGAAGCAGTAATGATCAAAACAATCTGATATTGCTTAAGAAAGAGTGGTGGATCAGTGGAGTAGATTAGATACACAATATATGGTAGTAAATGTCCACAGTAATCTAGTATTTAACAAACCTAAAGATTCAAGCTTTGGGGCAATAACTCACTATCTAACAAAAATAGTTAAGAAAACTGGAGAGAAGTTTGGCAGAAACTAGGCAAAGACCAACATTTTGCACTGAATACAAAGATAAAGTCAAATGAGGTCCATGATTTAGACATAAAAGATGATATAAGCAAATAAGGAAAGCATGAAAAAATTTGTCTGTCAGATCTGTGAATGAAGGAAGAGTTTATGACCAAACAAGAGATAGAGAAGATCGCAGTAAGTAAAACAGATAATTTTGATTACATGAAATTTTTTTTTTTGCATAAACAAAGTCAATGTGGCCAAAATTAAAAGAAAAGCAGGAAATGGGGAGGGTAATTTTACCAAGTTTCTCTAACAAAGGCCTCATTTCCAAATATGTAGGGAAATGTGCCAAATGTATAAAAATAAGAGCCATTCCCTAATTGATAAATGGTCAAAGGGTATTAACAGGAGCTTTCAGAAAAAGAAATCAAAGCTATCAATAATCCTATGGAAAAAAATTCTTAAATTATCCCTTCTGCACCTATTTTCCAGATCAGTTGTTTTTCCAATGTGATATTTTATATTTTCTTATATTTTTCATTCTTTTCATTTTGTTCAACTGATTCTTGATGTCTCATAGAGTCTTTAGCTTCCACTTGCCTAATCCTAATTTTTAAGGAATTATTTTTTTCGGTTAGCTTTTGTATCTCCTTTTCCATTTGGCCAGTTCTACTTTTAAAGGAGTTGTTTTCTCCAGTGGATTTTTTTCCATTTGGCCAATTCTATTTTTTTTAAGGAGTTGTTTTCTTCAGTCAATTTTTGTGCTTCTTTTTCCAAGCTAATGACTCTCTTTTTCATAATTCTCTTACATAACCCTCATTTTTTCCTCAATTTTTCTTCTTCCTGTTTTACTTGATTTTTAAAATTCTTTTTGAAAGCTTCCAAGGAGACTTTTTGGGCTTGAGACCAATTCATATTCCCCTTTGAGGTTTCACATGTAACCATTTTTAACATTGTTGTCCTCTTCTGAGTTTGTGTTTTGATCTTCCCTATCACCATAGTAACTTTCTATGATCAGGGCTCTTTTTTCTTTTTTGCTCATTTTTTAAAAGTTGAGCTCTGGTCCTAGGGCATAGGGGGCACTATCCCAAGCTGCTTGCTTGGTCCCTTTCTGCTCCAGGGCATCTGAGAATGGCAGCTTGCCCCCTGCACAAGAGTAGCCCAGCCTAATTGTGCCTGTTGTGCCCTGGGTTTGGGGGCTGGCAGTTTGCCTTACTGTGCTGTGGCTAAGAGTCTTCTGCTGACTTGCCCAGACACTACCTGTGCAGGTAGTGGGCTATGCTCCCCTCTTACCCAAGTGAGATAGATCTTTCCTAAAGTTCTTCTAAGTTATCTTGGGCTGGAAAATTGTTTCACTCTGTCTTTTTGTGGATTCTATCACTCTGGAATTCTTTTAGAGGCTTCATTTAACATTGTTTCCAAGGGAAAATGGGAGAGCTCAGGCAACTTCTTGGCTTCTCTTTACCATCTTGGCTCCACCCCCACCCCCAAATCTAGTGATCTTTTGAGAGAGTACAGACATCTCTTAGTTGATGGCCTAGAGATTATGCTCTTTCACAACTACATAATTGTACAAATTTTACAATTAAATTTTTAAAAAATTTATAGGTTCATGATTGCCTTGATGCTCATAAGGGCTGTTATAACCTCAACAACCACAGGAAAGTTAATTAATTATTAATTAAAATTATTAATTGTTAATTAATTCATAAGACTTCTCAGGATTCATAAAAGTCTCCTCAGGATTTTCTAATTCTCTTTTGTCACTTCTTACAGTGCAATAATATTCCATTATATTCATATAATAGAATTTGTTCAGCCATTCCTCAATTGCCACCCTTTTTTCCAGTTTTCTTTTTTTTATTTCCTCCTTTCTCCTCTCCTCTTCTCTCTTATTTTAATCAATTCTTAAGGAATGAAGTTTGTTTTGTTTCTGTCAATTTCCTACTGACAATTATCTTCCCTCTTAATTCCCTCCTTTCTCTCTCCGTGTTCAACTTTTACTTTTCTGATTCAGAAGCTCCCCTCCATCCCTTCCTCCATGTTTGTATAACCTTCTCAAACACTGCAAGTATGAGAGATTACATTTCATTCCTCCCTTCTAGTTTCTACACTAGTGTATTCCTTTTATTTCCTCTTTTAAAACCATTAGAATAGAACCAATTTTTTTTCAACTCTGTCAATAAAAACTCTTCCAAGACATTAATGTTGTTAAGGCATACTAATTTCTTTACCCCAGTCGTGGCAGTCTAGTCAGAATAATGTTATTAAATGCATAAAATAAAATGCATAGGATTATAAAAGACACGAATTGTGTGGAAATACAGTTATCAAAATGCTCTTTAAAAAGTTTGTGGACCTGAGGTTAAGAATACCTATCATCGCCACTGGGCTGCAGCGACAGGGATGCTCCAGCTGCTTCAGCTGCTGCCACTGGCCCCCCTCCCCTCGCCCAGGCCGCTGGAGGTGCTCAAGCTATTGCCCCACGAGGACAAGGCACGCGTGGCGCTGTTGGCGGTATGTGATGTGACCACGTATCCACGGTGCCGGGGGTGCGCCAGATGGCCTTTCACCAACGTCTTCTCTCTCAGCGACGACCCGTGGCCACGAGCAATGGCGTGCCTGACTTCTGCCCCTGCCCACTCCGGCTGTCCGTGGGACACCTGCAGGTGAATCCAAACACCACTTTGACAATGTCTTTGGCACATACTGACTTTTGCAAGAAACATGAATTTGATCCTCAGAGTGCCCTTTGTGCTCACATAATGCTGTCAGGAACAGTCAGTAAGGTGAATGATAGAGGAAAATGGCCTTTACGAAAAGTTATTTTTCAGTCGTCAACCTGAAATGGAATCCTGGCCTTTAGATCACAATTGTCTCTTTGCCAAAGTGGCTATAACCAACATCTGGGCCACAGACTACTTTGGTGGAGCCAAGACAATGACACCTGAAGAATATTATAAAGCCAAATCTTACTGATTGGTCATGGTCATATGGTCAATTCTGTCATGATGCTTGAGTCACCTTGTTTGGGATGCATAGAGAAACTACTTCAAATTTTTCTGTGCATAGTTTTTTTTTTAAAGCTTATTTTTACATGCTTAATATTTTGAGCAGAAGTTTGCTTTGGGAAGTTTAAATTTAAGTATCTTAATGCCATTTTGAAATTAGAGGGTTTTGTTTTTTTAAAGAAATATCATTAAGGAATCCTGTTTCCACCAAGTATTAAAGTATTTTTCCCAGAAATAAAAGTTCTAAGTTTACATTGGCCTTTGAGATTGAATGCCCTTTGTTTCATGTTTTACACGATAAAATATTCTTGGTGACCCAGATCTTTTGTCTTTTGGAATATGAAATTTCGAGATGTCCTCTCATTCATAGTAGAATCTGCAAAGTCTTATGTGATCCTGACTATTTTTCCTTAGTAATGAACTCTATTTTTTTTTTCTGGCTGCTTGAAGTATATTTTTAACATGGAAGCTCTGGGTTTTATCATTCTTAGGACTTTTCCTTTTGAGGTTGAGCAAGGTGGCACTTGTCTTTAGCCTTGGTAGATGTGGGTTCCTTTGCCCCCTCAAGAAAATGTGTCTGTAGAATATGGTGTTTCATAGGTACCTGCCAAATCTGAGATTGCTGTCCTTTATTTCTGGAAATCTCTTCACCCCTTAAGCCTATTATTCATTTACCTACTGAGGCCTCTGGTAGTTTTATCTGAACAGGATGAAAAAGGGTTAATTTGCCCATACTTTGAAGGTGCCGGAATCTTGCCAAACTAGTAAACTTTATTTTAACCCAAATGGAACTTCAGGTAGTTAATTAGTGTATGTATGGTGACTGTAGAGGGGTTTGCTTGTTATACATGTACAAAACTAGATTCTGAAGAAATTTCTGTGACAATAATATTGAATCACATAGGCGTATGAAATTTTTCCTAAATTTTATTTTATCTCTTTTATTTTAACTTTTCCCTTCTTATGATTCCCTCTCCTCCCCTTAAAAAAAAAAAAGATGTTTTATCTGTGGAATGAAAGGAGAGGGAATTTGCGGGTAAATAACTGAGATCCTAATTGACCAGATGAAGTCCATGGTTTCAACTTGGCTAAAAACAAAACAAAACACATTACCCATTCTACAATGTCCTTTTAATTGTTGTTTACACTTTCTTACTTTTAAGCAAACAGGGTCATTTAATATTTAATTGATCTTTCCAAGCCCTCTTAAAGGAAACCATAAGAAGGGGAAGATCATATAAAAAAAAGAAAGTATCTTTAGTTCAAAATTAAATGCAATGGGGAACTTAATAATTAATGATTATAATGATTATAAAAACAAGTCTGAATACTTTTAAAAGGCATAAAGAGCAATTATCTTGAATGGTATGAGGGGCAGTATGGTAGAAAGACCAAGAAGACTTGGAGTCAGATCTCACCCCTGAAACATACACACTAACTGTAGAACCCCGGAGAAGTCATTTTACTCCCTAATATTCTAGGCAACTCTCTTAAAACTATAAGTTGCAGAGCCTGCATTGGTAGAAGAAATTTTCTTGCCTTGGAGCTCCCTACAACAATTAAATCACAGATCTAGTTCCTGAGTTGTATAAAATTCATTATTGTTTTAAGATTATTTTCATTTTCTTCCTAAATATCATAGATAAATATTATTTTCTAAATCTCCAATAATCATTTTTAGACAAAACTCTTTATTTGAAAGTGTGTTGTGTAAGCAGTAGCAGTGGTGACAGTACTTCAAAGATTCTCTTCAGAGCTCTGCTATGACTCATATTTTAAAATGCTTTATTACTAGCTGTTTAAGGCATCTTCAAGGGAATGAAATAGGGATGAAACCTTATAAATACCATATAAGGTCCTTTTAAAATTTCATTAAGTAAAATGAGGCACTATATAGATTTGTTAACCCTGAATTCTGTCTTGCAATGAATAATAGCTATTAAACAAATATTTGTACTGCAAATTGATTGGTCTTGAAGTTTTAGTGAATTTATATGAATCAGAGAAACACAATGTTTGAAAGGATTTGGGGAGTGCTTTAGATGGGTTTTAGAAGCCTAACAGCTATCTTTCTTAAAATGTCTTAAAGAAAGGAAAATTACTCATTAATATATACAGAAATAATTTCAGTAGACTAGTGAGGGCTTTTTTTGAAGTGAGTATTGTATGATGGAAGTTAAATGCTAAATTCAGATACTGTGAAGTGAAAAAAAATTTCTTTGAAAAACTACAAAATTGACTTATAGTATTTCATGAAGCTCAAAATAACGCTTTAAAAATGTTTTTCTATAAAATTTCATTATGAAGTTGGTCTCTCAAACAAAGCTATTTTTTAAAATTTTGCTTTAAAAAAGAAAAGACTACCTTGCATAATTTCATCATTGTAAAGTACTTTTCAGTTCCTCAAATAAATTTACCTTTCTAGGTTTCTCTTGAAACTCATTTTTTTCATTCGTATCAAGGTTTCTATTCAGTGCTGGTCTTTTTATCAACAATGTTTGAATGCCCTTTGTTTCATGTTTTACATGGTAAGATATTCTTGGTGACCCAGATCTTTTGTCTTTTGGAATATGAAATTTCGAGATGTCCTCTCATTCATAGTAGAATCTGCAAAGTCTTATGTGATCCTGACTATTTTTCCTTAGTAATGAACTCTATTTTTTTTTCTGGCTGCTTGAAGTATATTTTTAACATGGAAGCTCTGGGTTTTATCATTCTTAGGACTTTTCCTTTTGAGGTTGAGCAAGGTGGCACTTGTCTTTAGCCTTGGTAGATGTGGGTTCCTTTGCCCCCTCAAGAAAATGTGTCTATAGGATATGGTGTTTCATAAGTACCCGCCAAGTCTGAGAGGCCCACACTCCACATGGTTGAGGGATTTTACATCCCCTAGATGTCCAGGAAGCTGCATCAGGGAAGCTGGGGTCAAAGGAAGTTTCATCAGGAAAATACTGGTCCTATCACATACCACTCCTTGAGGAGAAAGGTCTTAAGTTTCTTCTAGAGGACCTTCCACTATTTGAATGCTTACAGAGCTTGCAGTAGACAAGTTTCCTGGCAGAAGAATGAAATAGGCCCTGACCTTGCTGGGATCACCTGATGCTTCTGTATTGCTAATGGAAATCATCTAAGAAACTCCTTCCTAACTTTAAGGAAGTTGCCTGTAATGTAAATTAGACTTGGTAGTTTAAAAGTATTTTGTTGCTGTTGTTTTGTTTGTTTTGTTTTTGTCTTTTGGACCTTACTTTGAAATTTGTGTGTGGAAGGGAAAAAACTGTTTGATTCTGAAGGGTTTTTGTGGAAATTACAATACAACTAAATAAATTATCTTCCCTGTTATAATTGCTTATTTATAGCCTGGCTAGTTGAGGGGCAGCATGAGGTGCCCAAACAGTATTTAAGACAAATCAAGACTGATCCCTGAAATTTTAGGATTGTCTAAAAACTATGCTGAAGGAACTATTGGAGGTTTTTTTTTAAAATACAGCATTTGAGAGGTCACTGAAAATTATGTTACATGGACTTTGTTGTAACTTATTGGTATAGGGGACTAGAGAAGGTACTTGAAAGCACAATATTTCATTCTCATTAAGAGCTTAGAGATGTTTCTGGGATTGGGGATATGGACAAGTCAGGTCAGCATGCATTTACTAAGCACCTACTCCAGACACTGTGCCCAGCATTGGGATACAAAGAAGGGCAAAAACAAAGAAATAAATGAATGAATAAATAATTTTTAAAAATTAAACAGTTCCTGATTTCAAGGAGCTTGCAGTCTAATGGGGGAGAGAACATGCAAACAAGTATGAACAAACAAGATACAGGATAAATTGGAATAATCTCAGAGGGAAGGAACCAAGCATAGGGAGGACTGAGAAAGGCTTCTTGCAGAAAGTGGGACTTTAGCTGAGACCTGAATGAAGCTGGGGAATCCAAAAAGCAAAAATAAGAAGAAAGAGAGTTTGAGGCATGGAGGACAGCCAGTAAAAATGGTGCCAGTTAGGAGATGGACTATTTTATTTGAGGAACAAGGGGGCTAGTGTCACTGAAGTAAAAAGTATGTAGAAGGGAGTAAGGTAAGAAGAAGGGAAGGGTAGGAAGGAGCCTACTTGTGAAGTGCTTTAAAAGCTGAACAGAAGATTTCACAGTCACTCATTGAAAATAAAATATATATTATACAAGCTATATCCAGGATAAATTGGAAATAATCTCAGAGGGACATCACTATAATTTTTTCCCCAGGAGAAAAGGACAAATACAGAAGAATAAAAAACTTTCTTGGATTCCTTCAAGTCATAGTTAAAATCCCACCTTCTCCAGGAAGCCTTTCTTAATCCCTCTTAATTCTAGTATTTTCCCTTTGTTGGTTATTTCTTATCTCACTTGTTTGCACAGTTATTTGCATGTTTTCTCCCCTATTAGATATTGATCAACTGACTGATCCTGGAGGTAATAGGGAACCACTGGAATTTACTGAATGGAAGTGATGATGATTTGATCAGACTTGTGCTTAAGGAAGATCAATTTGACAGCTGTGTGGAGGGTGGACTGGAGTAAGGAGATACTGGAGACAGAGATCAACCAACAGGGTATTACAATAGTCCAGGCATGAAGTGATGAGGGCCTGAGCCAGGGCGGTGGCTGTGTCAGAGAAGAAAAGAGTGTATATACAAGAGAAGTTTTGAAAGTAGAAATGTCAGGACCTAACAACTGATTGATTTGGGGGGAATGTGGAGAGGGGAAAGAGAATGAGGAGTTGAGGTTGTGAGCCCTGGTAAGTGGAAAGATATTGGAAACAATAGGAAAGTTAGAAAGAAGGGAGTAGAAAGAAAAATAACGAATTGAGGTTGGGACATGTTGAGTTTAAGATGCCTGTGAGAAATCTAGTTTGAGATCTAACAGACACTTTGAGATGTAAGACTAGAGATCAGGAGAGAGGTTAAGGGCAGATAAATAAATCTGAGAATCATCTGCATAGAAATAATTATTAGATCTACAGGAGCTGATGAGATCACTAAGCGAAATAAGTATAGAAGGAGAGGAGAAGAGGGCCAACGATAGAGTGTTGGGGGGCACCAAACAGTTAACAAGCATGACCTGGATGAAGATCCAGTATAGGACAATATAGGACACTCCCACATAGGACCAATAGTAGAACCAGAAGAAAGCAGCATCAAAAAAAAAAACAGAGAAAGGAGAATATCAAGAAAAGAATGACTGACAGTGTCAAAAAGCTTTAGGAAAGTAAAGAAGAATTAATATTTTAAACAGGCCATTAGCTTTGGAAATTAAGGGATCATTTGGTATCTGAAGAGAAGATTCAGTTGAATGATGGGGTCAGAAGACAGACTAAAGAGATTTCAGAAGAGAGTGAGAGGAAAGAGGCATTGATTGTAGATCGCTTTCTAAGAAATGGAAAAGAGATAGAGAATATCAGGGGTGGATGGATTAAGTGAGGGTTTTTGAGGATTTCTGTGCTTGTAGGCAGTAGAGAAACAGAGGTAGAGAGGCTGAAGATAAGTGAGACACCAAAGATAAGTGAGAGAGATTAGGCATAATAGTGCGTACAGTCTGGTAGAGAAGATGGACTGAAATATACAAATGCTCCAGTTGCAGTTGATTTTCTGAGGACAAAATCAGGTTTAAGTTTAAAAAGAGAGACAGCTTCCATTCTCACTCCTAAACTGTGAACTGTTATTGGGAATTGTGAACTATAATTCTGTCTCTCTGCATCTCTGTCATTTTTTCAGTTTCCAGTTAAGAGCTTCTGCATAGGCAGGTCCCAAACCTAAGGCTCTCTCCTCCATAGTTGAAATAGCTACTGCTTCCATACAGGAAATAGAACAACCTGGCCTTGAGTCTAGTGAAAGCCCTAATCACCTCACACCTGGACTATTATAATAGCCTGCTGGTGGGTCTGCCTGGTTATGATATGTCTCCACTCATCCACTTTCCATTTAGCCACTAAAGTGATTTTCCTAAAATGAAGGTTCAGCCATGTCACTCCTGTACAAAATAAGTTCCAGTGGCTTCCTATTTATTACCTTGGGATTAAATACAAAATTCTCTGTTTGGTATTCAAAGTCCTTCATGATATAGCCCCCTCCCACCCTTCCAGTCTTCTAATAGCTTCCTCGATACATATTTTTCAATCCAATGACATTGACTTCCTAGACAAGATACTCCATCTCTCAGCTCTGGGCATTTTCTCTGGCTGTCTCCCATGCCTGGAAAGCTCTCCTTTTTCAGTTTTACCTATTGACTTCCTTAGCTTCCTTTAAAATCCCATCTGGAAGCCTTTCCCAACTCCTTAATTCTAGTGCCTTCCCTCTGTTAATTATCTCCTATTTATCCTGTATATAACTCGTTTTGTCTATATTTGTTTGCGTGTTGTCTCCCCCATTAGATTGTAAAATTTTAAGGGCAAGAAGTGTCTTTTGTCTCGTTTTGTATCCCTAGTGCTTAGCAGGGTGCCTGGTGCATAGTAGGTCTTTAATAAATATTGATTGAGTCTCTGGTATTTTTTTTAACTTTTTATCTCTCTCCTAAGTATAGGTGGGCAATCCTGAGCTGGGTACCGCTAGTCTTTGTAGCAGCCTTGGAGGTTTGAGCTCCTGGGTCACTCAGTGGCATCCAAATAGCAGCAAGAGGCATTTCCTGAATTGGTGATAATGATGAAGAGGAATGAAGTTCTGTCATGATTATCCAATATCTGTTAGAGTTTCCTAAGCCATCCCTTTGGCTGTTTGACACAACTAAGGTAGATCAACCAGGGTCTGTGACACTCAGGATCAAATAAGCTGATATTTGTAAAAGCGCTTAGCCTAGTGCCTGGTACATGGTAGGGGCTACATAAATGCTTATTCCTTCCTTTCTCTGCTATGGCTAAGTATCTTACATTTTTTAATTGTTGGGCAGATTACATATATCTTATTTTGTTTCAATTTCAGACCAAAAATGACAGGAGACTGGCCTGAGTCAAGCCAGACACATGGTCTATCAAATCATTACAGTTCAGTGATTGTTTCATATTATAACATTCTTCAGGAAAAATATGGATATATTTAGATCCACCTTCCTCTATCCCCTGTATCTATTGATTACTTGGATTATTCTGATCATGACTGGATCTTCAAGGGATATAACCCACCAATAATATATAATCCACCAATCTGGACAAGTTGCTATTCACTCATGAAAGTAATTTGAATGGCAGTTCTCCTTTGTGCTGAATGATATTGCCAGACTTAGCTACCACCATTATAAATGGCTATAGAAGAACTCAAGTCTTTTCATGCATTTCAAATATGTGACTACAGAGTTTCTTTTCCTTATACCTTGCAGGTATAGGGCCTTTAAGGCTTTTCATCAAATAAACCCACAAGCCCTATAGAAGACATATAGCATGCCTGTCTCAGACCTGTATAAAGTTTTCCTCAGGAAAGCAATAATTCTTTAATAAGAAAGTTCCTGATCTGCTCTTATCTTTGCTGTCTGTAATAAGGAATTTTATCTGGAGCCCATGTATGTATGCAGTTGTTCTATGCAATTCAGAGGAACTATCCCAGAACTGTCACAGTGTTCCTCCACGTAACAAGGCAACTATCCCTTGCCTTTCACCCATGCCATGTGGGACCTAGCTTCAGTCCTACCTTTGGGTGAACTGTTCACTTCTGATACAATGGAACTAGCTTCAGACCCCATCCCTGTCCGTTTCTACCCCAAATACTTTTTGAACTTCCTTCTTAGGAACTCTTTTCTCATTAAGTTCTTGACTAACTCTTACTCAGAAGGGAGTGTATAAATTAGTTCACAGAAACTGTTCCCTACTGTTCAATTACTTCGCATTTTTCCAAATGATCCAATAGACTACTTTGATTCAATAGATCTAATAATTCATAGAGTACTGACTAAGTGTACTCCTCAAATCTAATCTAACATTATAATCTTCCAAATACAAGGTCAAATCTGGAATTCATTCACAGATGAGACTGCATTGTACAGCTCAAGAGCAAATATGATTTTTTATTACATATTACATATATTAAGTATACTAAATACCCATCTTTAAAACACATTAAAACTTGAAAAAACAGTAATTCTAAACTATTCTTAAAACATAGTCCCTATAGTACTAAAAATAAAATAATTATGTATAATAAATATTGCATTAAACAGTAAAAAAGAAAAGTTACTGTCATTATTCATCAAGAGTACTATCAAGAACTTTACCTATATAATTCTTTCCCTATGGGAAATGGAAAAAAAAAAGATTAAACAATTTTCCATCCTATGTATTTCAAAAACAGTGACAGGAGTAAGTGTTTATGTAGCACCTGCTATGTATCAGATACTATGCTAAGCACTTTTTCAAGTATTATCTCATTTGATCCTTGTAACAACCCTATGAGAAAGATGCTATTATTATCCCCAGTTTACAGTTGAGGAAACTAAGGCAAGCAGAAGTTAAGTGACTTGCCCGGTTTATGTAGCTAGTGAGCAAGGACAGATTTGAACTCATGGGTTTCTAACTTTTGGCCTAGTGTGCTACTGTGCTACCAGCTTCCTCTAACAGCCTTATAAAGGTTGTGCCCCCTTCATCTTGTTCCCATATTCAAACTCATCAACCTGAGTTCTAGAATAATCTAATTGAACATTTGCATATTTCCTCATTAATTAACAAAATTTTAGCATAATCTGCCGATCAACTAATCTTAGAGCCCCACTCCAGTTTAATAGTCAGAAGAAACATTTTCTCCCAATAGTATATAGTCATTTTATATAGATAACCCTTTAATCTGTTAAGATTAAATAAATATTAGTTACTGGCTATATAATGTTTAACTTTACATATGTAAAAAAAACTAGTAACAATATTTAGCTATAAGAATGATAACTGTAGAGGCAGGCAACTTCTGCAAACTTCTGGAAAGACAGTTCCATCATTCAGTTCACTCAAGATACTAAGCAAAGTCTCTTGTCAGGGATTTTCTTTCTCGTCTTTGTAAGATAAAGGTTACAATTGTTCCATTAAGAAAGAAAACCTTTCTACCTTCTTTCTGTCTTTCCTCTCCAGCTTCTCTCAAGCCATGACAATCTCTTTTACTTCTCTAAAGCCACCACACTAAACTTTCTCTTCAAACTGACAGTTAAAATTTTCATTTCCACAACATTTGGTTCTTTAAAATGCAGTAATACAGGAAAATAGGGGGGAAGGGGATAAGAGAGTAGGGGGATGATGCGAGGGAAGATTGGAGCAGGGGGTAATCAGAAGCAAACACTTCTGAGGAGGGACAAGGTCAAAAGAGAGAATAGAATATTTGGGGAGGTGGGATAGAATGAAGAGAAATATACTTAGTTTTTTACAACATGACTATTATGAAAGTTTTTTGCATGACTACACATGTATAACCTGTATCAAGTTGCTTGCCTTCTCAATGAGGGTGAATAGGGAGGGAGGAAGGGTGAGAATTTGGAGCCCAAAGTTTTAAAAACAAATGTTAAAAATTGGTTTTACATGCAACTTGGAAATAAGATATACAGGCAATGGGGCATAGAAATCTATTCTGCCCTACAGGAAAATAGAAGGGAAAGGTGATAGAAGGGAGGGCAGACTAGGGGAAGGGGTATTCAGAATGCATGCCATCTTGGGGTGGGGGAAGGGGTGAGATGGGGAGAAAATCTGGAACTCAAAATCTTGTGGAAGTGAATGTAGAAAACAAAAAATAAATTAATTAATAAAAAAAATTTAAAAAGAACAAAAATGCAGTAATAGTTATTATGGACTCTGCAGGAGGCAGGTTTCACAAGTAAAAGAAAAATTGACATTAGTTTTATTATGCATAGTCATAGTGATACAGACTTTCATTTTGTTTTTGTGAGGATTTATGTTTATAGCCTTACTTTAAAATGTAACTTTTGGATTTAATCTTTCTAAACTAGAACATGTACTTCCTTTTTTTCCATTGTTTATAATTTTTCTTTTGCTTTCTTTTTTTTTAATCCTGCCTTTATTTCACTTCCTCTTCATCAAACTCATTGTTCTAAGGTGCTCCCTTTCTTGTTCATTGTCATTCAACATTTGACAAATATTTATTAAAGACTACTACGTACAAAACCCTGTACTTATGTCCAGAGGGAGAGTAAAAAAATTTTTAAGAGTTTTTCCTTACTACCTTGTGGAAATACATACCTCAGTACTAAATTCCCCCAAAGATAATGATCTCAACAGTTCAAGTACTCATTTAAATAATTCAGATCACAACCCATCCATGCCTGCTCATCCTGTGCTACTCTTGTCCCTGTCCTTCCCTAAATGAGTCACATGTGAATAATACCAGATAACAATAATTAAAAATAGGAAGTCCTAAGTATATAAGCTGTATCAACAGACTTGCTATGGAATTTGATAGGAGGGACAGGACATATTTAGCTCAGCAAGTCTAGAAAGCTTTGTGGAAAAACATCTTATTTCAGTAGAGTCTTGAAAGATGCATAGGATATCAACATGTGGAGATGGGAGGAGAAGGCATTTTGAGCATAGGGAAAATAAAATATGAAATACCTTTTGTATTTATTGATTATATATCTTAGACATAAACTCATCAGAAAATTTTAGTACAAAGATTTTTTTTCCCTGCTTGACTAGGTATATAATTTTGTCCATGCAGAAGTTTTTCCTTTGTGTGTAATCAAAGTTATCTATTTTAACTTTTCTAATTGTCTCTATTTCTTGTCTGGTTAAAAATACATCTGCAACCCATAGCTGTGAGAAGTATATGACCTACTTCTAATTCTGGATAGTATGATCTTTAATATTAAGCTTGCATATCCATTTAGAATGTATTGTAAATTACAGTATATGGTTTTGATCTGCATGTAATTTTTGCTAGACTGCTTTCCATTTTTTCTCAGCAGTTTTTATTGAATAAAATTTTTTCCCAGGTAATTTGTGTTTTTACTTTATCAAACATTGGGTTGTTGAATTCCACTGTTTCTGTTTCTCCCTTCTCTAGTCTTTTCCATTCATCTCTTTCTCTATTTTCTAAACAATACCAGATGGCTTTGATGCCTGCTCCTATATAGCATAGTTTGAGTACTGGAAGTGCTATTCCTCTTTTACCCACATTTGTTTTCATCACTTCCCTTGATATTCTAGATATCTTGATTTTCCAAATGTATTTTGTTATTACTTTTATCCGGTTCTACAAAGTATCCCCTTGGCAATTTAATTAGTATAGCACTGAAATTGTAAATTAACTTTGGCAGTATAGTCATTTTTATTATATTGACATGGCCTAACGATGAGCACTGAATATTCCTACAGCTACTTAAGTTCTTTATTTCTTTAAGGAGTACTTTTTACAATAGAATCTATAGAAATCTTTTGTGTTTTTTAGTAGATCAATCCCCAGATATTTTGTGCACTTTGTAGTTGTTTAGAATGGGATTTTTTCCTTTCTAATTTTACATCTTGGGTTTTATCATTATTATGTAAAAAATGCTGTTGATTTTTGAAGGCTGATTTTGGAGTATGTAATTTGTGGAATCTATTAATTGCCTCATTAGTATCTTGGCTGATTTTCCAAAATTTTCCAAGTATGCCATCATATCATGAGCAAATATAGTTTTGTCTCCTCTTTATTTATCCTTATTATTTTAATTTTTTCTCTTGTCTTACTGCTATTGCTAGCATTTCCAGAATTATATTAAATAATAGTGGTGAAAGTGAGCATTCTTGCTTATGTATTTTTGGAAAAGATTCTAGTGTATTCCCATTGCTTATGATACTTGTTTTTGGTTTCAGATAGATGCTTTTTATGATTATAGAAGGTCTTGCTAGGCCCATACTTTGTAGGTTTTTTAGCACAAAGAGTATTGTACTTTGTCAAAAACTTTTTCTGAATCTATTGATGTGATTGTGTAGTTTGAGATGTTTTGATTTTTCATGTGATTAATGATACTAGTTATTTTCCTAATATTGAATCATCCTTACATCTTTGGTATAAATTCCACTTGGTCATAATGAATGACTTCTTGGATAAATTATTGTAGTCTGTTTGATAGGACTTTATTTAAATATTTTTCTTTAACATTTTAGTTAAAGCTTTGAGTTCCAAATTCTCTCCCTCCTTCCCCCTCTCCCTCAATGCTCTTCCCCCCTGCCCAAAATGTTAAGTATCAGATGTAGGTTATACATGTCCAATTATGGAAAACATTTCCATATTTGTCATTTTGTACAAGAAGATTCAAACCAAAGAAAAAAATGAGAGAAAGTAAAAAATAGCATGCTTCAGTCTATATTCAGACCGTATTGTTTCTTTCTCTCGAGGCAGACAGCATGCTTCATCAACGGTCCTTTGGAATTGTCTTGGATCATTGTATTGCTGAAAATAGCTAAGTTATTCACAATTCTTCATAAAACAATATTGCTTTTACTGTGTACAACATTCTCCTGGTTCTGTTCATTTCATTATTCATCAGTTCATGTAAGTCTTTCCATGTTTTTCTGAAATCATCCTGCTTGTTATTTCTTATAGCACAATAATATTCCATTACAATCACATACCATAGCTTGTTTAGCCATTCCCCAATTGATGGGCATCCCTTTGATTTCCAATTCTTAGGCACCACACAAAGAGCTGCTATAAATATTTTTGCACAAACAGGTCCTTTTCCCTTTTTTTGGATGTCTCAGGACATAGACCTAGCAGTGGTATTGCTGGATCAAAAGGTATGCACAGTTTTATAGCCCTCTGGTCATAGTTCAAAGTTGCTCTTCAGAATGGTTAGATCAGTTCACAACTCCACCAGCAGTGCATTGGTGTCCCAGTTTTCCCACATCCCCTCTAACATCTAACATTTTCCTTTTTTGTCATATTAACCACTCTGATAGGTGTGAAGTGGTACCTCAGAACTGTTTTAATTTGCATTTTTCTGATCAACAGTGATCTAGAGCATTTTTTCATATGACTGTAAATAGCTTTCTTTGTCTACCTATTTTACATTTTGTAATGCTCTCTATATCTTCTTTGGTCCTAAAGAACTTAGGATATTTATCCACAAATAAGAATTTATCCATAAATCTGACAGAGAAACTATTCTATGCACTCTTAATTTGCTTATGGTATCACCCTTTATACGTAAATCATACACCCATTTTGACCTTATCTTGGTATATGGTGGTGAGATGTTGCCCTATACCTAGTTTTCACCATACTGTTTTCCCAGCAGTTTTTGTCAAATAATGTTTTTGTTCCAAAAGCTTGGATCTTTGTGTTTATCACATACTAGATTACTATGGTCATTTACTATAATGTAATTTGTACCTAACCTATTCCACTAATCCACCTCTCTATTTCTTTGTCAGTACCAGTTTGTTTTGATAATTACTGCTTTCAGTTTGAAATTTGGTACAGCTAGACCACCTCCTTTCCCATTTTTTTTCATTGATTCCCTTGATATCTTTGAGCTTTTGTTCTTCCAGATGAATTTTGTTATTATTTTTCTTACTCTATAATTTTTGATAGTTTGGTATAGTACTGAATAAATACATTAATTTAGATAGATTGTCATTTTTATTATATTGACTTGGCCTACCCATGAACAATTAATATTTTTCTAATTGTTTAGACCTCACTTTATTTGTGTGAAAAGTGATTTGTAGTTGTGTTCATATAGTTCCTGAGTTTGTCTTGGCAAGTAGACACCCAACTGTCTCAGTTTTTTTAAATGGAATTTCTCTTTCTATCTCTTGCTGCTGGACTTTGTTGGTAATATGTAGAAATGCTGATGATTTATGTGGGTTTGTTTTGTATCCTGCAACTTTGCTAAAGATGTTGATAATTTCAAGTAGTTTTTTAATTGATTCTCTAGGATTTTCTAAGTATAATATCATATCATCTGCAAAGAGTGATAGTCTTGTTTCCTCTTTGCCTATTCTAATTCCTTTATTTTTCATCTTTCATTGCTATAGTTAACATTTCTAGCACAATGTTAAATAACAGAGCTGATAATGGGCATCCTTGCTTCACCCCTGATTTTTTTTAGGTAATTGGGGTTAAGTGACTTGCCCAGGGTCACACAGCTAGTGTCAAGTGTTTGGCCTGAGGCTGGATTTGAACTCAGGTCCTCCTGACTTCAGGGCTGAAGCTCTATCCACTGCGCTACCTGCCCCGCTTCACCTTTAATTGTATTGGGAAGGCTTCTAGTTTGTCCCTATTTTAGGTAATGCTTCCTGATGATTTTAGATAAATATTACTTATCATTTTAAGGTAAGCTCCATTTATTCCTATGCTGTCTAGTGTTTTTTAAAAGGAATGGGCACTATATTTTGTCAAAGGATTTTTCTAAATCTATCGAGATAATCATATGATTTCTGTTGGTTTTGTTATTGATATGATCAATTATGCTGATAGTTTTCCTAATATTGAACCAGCCCTACATTCCTTGTATAAATCCCACCTGGTTATAGTATATGATCCTTGTGGTATATTGTTTCAATCTCTTTGAGAGTATTTAATTTTTTTGCATCAATATTCCTTAGGGAAATTGGTCTATAATTTTCTTTCCCTGTTTTGGATCCTCCTGGTTTAGGTATAAGCACCATATTTGTGTCATAAAAGGAATTTGGTAGGACTCCTTCTTTGCCTATTTTACTAAATAGTTTATATAGTATTGGGATTAATTGTTCTTTAAATATTTGGTAGAATTCACATCTGGTCCTGGGAATTTTTTCTTAGGAAGTTCATTGATGGGTTGTTCATTTTTTTTTCTGAGAATGAGTTGTTTAAGTATTTTATTTCTTCTTCTGTTAATCTGGGTAGTTCATATTTTTGTAAATATTCATCCATTTCATTTAGATTGTCAAATTCATTCCCATATAATTGGACAAAATAGCTCCCAACAATTGTCTTAATTTCCTCTTCATTGGTGGTGAATTCACCCCCTTTCATTTTTGATACTAGCAATTTAGTTTTCTTCTTTCCTTTTTTTAAATCAAATTAACCAATGGTTTATCTATTTTTTTTTCATAAAACCAGGTTCTAGTTTCATTTAGAAGTTCAATGGTTTCCTTAGTTTCAATTTTAATTAATCTCTCCTTTGATTTTCTAGTTTTTTTTTTAAATTACATGCCCAATTCAATGATCTGCTCTTTCTCTATTTTGTTGATTTAAGCAATTAGAGATATAAATTTTCCCAAGTACCATTTTGGCTGCATCCCATAAATTTTGGTATGTTATCTCATTGTTGTCATTTTCTTTAATGAAATTATCAACTGTTTCTATGATTTGTTCTTTGACCCACTTATTTTTTAGGATTAGATTACTTAATTTACAATTAATTTTAAATTTCTCTTTCCATTGTCCATTATTGAACGTAATTTTTATTGCATTATGATCTAAAAAGGAGGCATTTGATATTTCTGCTTTTCTGCATTTGGCTGTAAGGTTTTTATGTCCTAATACAGGGTCAATTTTTGTGTGGGTGCCATGTGCTGCTGAGAAAAAGGTATATTCCTTTCTATTACTATTCACATTTCTCCAGAGATCTATCATATCTAGATTTTCCAGAATTTTATTCACCTTCTTAAATTCTTTCTTTTTTTTTTTTTTATAGATTTATCTAGTTCTGAGAGGGGAAAAGTTGAGGTCCCCCACTAGTATAGTTTTATTATCTATTTCTTCCTGTAACTCATTCAACTTCTCTTTCAAAAATTTAGATGCTATGCCATTTGATGTATAATATTGGTGTTTAATATTGACACCAGTCCATTGTCTACAGTACCTTTCAGCAAGATATAATTTCCTTTTTTATCTCTTTTAATTAGATCTCTTTTTTGCTTTTGGTTTGAGATCAAGAATGCTTCCCCTGCTTTCTTTGCTTCAGCTGAAACACAACAGATGTTACTCCAGGCCCTTACCTTTACCTTGCATCTCTTTGCTTCAACTGTGTTTCTCGTAAACAACATATCGTGGGATTCTGGTTTTTAATCCACTGTGCTATCTGCCTTCATTTTATGGGTGAGTTCATCTCATTCACATTTATAGTTATTATAGCTAACTGTGCATTTCCCTCCTTGCTATTGCTTATCCTCTCCCTTACCCCCAACCCTTTCCTTCCTCGCAAGTGTTTACTTCTAATCACTGCCTTCACCAACATACCCTTCCTTTTATCAGTCCCACTTCTTTATATGGCAAGATAGATTTCTATATCCAACTGAATGTGTATATTATTCCTTCTTTGAGCCAATTTTGAAGAGAATAAGGTTTAAGTTTTGCCTGCCAACCCCCCCCACTTCCATATTCCCTTCCATTATAATAGCTCTTTTATGCCTCTTTTATGTGGGATAATTTACCCCATTCAATCTCCCCCCTCCTTCTTCCAGTGCAATTTTCTTTCTTACCCCTTTATTTTGGGGGGGAGGGATATCATCCCATCAAAGTCACTTATATTCCCATCTTCTGTCTATATATACTCCTTCTAGTTGATCTTATTATTGTTGAGTTACAAATATCAACTTGTCATATAGGAATATAAATAGTTTAACCTTACTGAATTTCTTTCATTTTCTCTTTCTTGTTTCTTTTTTTTTTCCATTTTATATTTCCCTTGAGTCTCGTATTTGGAGGTCAGATTTTTTTACTCAGCTCTGGTCTTTTAATTAGAAATTCTTGAAAGTCCTCTATTTCATTTAATATCCATTTTTTTCTCCTGAAAGACTACATTCAATTTTGCTGTATAAGTGATTCTTGGTTGTAAAACTAATTTCTTTGCCTTCTTATATATCATAGTCCAAGCCTTCCAGTTCTTTAATGTGGAAGCTGCCAAATCCTGTGTAATCCTGACTGTAGCCCTATGATATTTGAGAGGTTTTTTTTCCTTTTGGCCGCTTGCAATACTTCCTCCTTATCTGTGAGCTCTGGAATTTGACTATGATGTTCCTGGGAGTTTTCCTTTTGGGATCTCTTTTAGGTGGTGATTAGTGGATTCTTTCAAAGTCTATTTCGCCCTCTGGTTGTAATATATCAGGGCAGTTTTCTTTGATAAATTCTTGAAAAATGGTTGTCCAGGCTTTTAAATTTTGTTATCATAGCTTTCAGGTAGTCCAATAATTCTTAAATTACCTCTCCTGGATCTATTTTCTAGGTCAATTGTTTTTCCAATGAGGAATTTTACATTTTCTCCTATTTTTTTTTTACTTTTTAAATTTTATTTTATTATATTCTTAAGTCTCATAGATTTATTAGTTTCCACTTGTTCAGTTCTAATTTTTAAGGAATTATTTTCTTTAGGGAGCTTTCATACTTTCTTTTCCATTTGGCCAATTCTATTTTTAGGGGGTTATTTTCCTTGATAAATTTTTGCATATTTTTTCCCATGTTATTGACTCTTCTTTCACGATTTGCTTGCATTATTCTCATTTCTTTGCCAGTTTTTCTTCTGCTTCTATAACTTGCTTTTTAAAATCCTTTTTAAGCTCTTCCAGGAATTCTTTTTTGGTCCAGAGACCAAATTACATTTTTCTTTGAGGCTTCACACATAGCCATTTTGATACTCTTGTCCTTTTCTAAGTTTATGCTTTGATCATCATCCCTATTACCATAGTAACTTTCTATAGTGAAGCTCTTCTTTGTTTTTAACTCATTTTTCTGCCTTTTTTGTGACTTGGTGTTTTCATGTGAGAAGACTCTGATCTTGCACTGTCCCAAGCTTTTTTTAGGCTGGGGCTCTAGGTCTTACTGCTGGCTTTCACTGGGCTTCAGGGCTTAGCTTTTTGCTTTCTCTGGAGGGTAGACTTCCCTTCTGACTTGTATTAGGGGGGTCGGGCCTTCCTGTTGGACTCCTCTGGGTGTAGGGTTTAGCTGCTTGCCTGCCCCTAGGGTGGGGACTTGCTGCTGGGTTGCTATGGTAACAGTTTTTCTGGTAGCTGGCCCTGGAGAAGGGAGCTTATTGCTAATTGGCTCCAAGGGTGGGGCCCTGCTACTGGGTTGCTATGGGAACAGGGCCTCTCTGCTGGTAAGGCTCAGGGTGAAGTCTTGTTGGCCCATCATGTTGTGGGGCTTTAGGACCAGTCAGCAATGGGGTCAAGGCCTTGCTGGTGGCTTGAGCTGGGGATGGGGTTGCAGGAGTGGGGTCTTGATGTGGGGCTGGTTTGCAGGAGGGTGGAGCCTTAAGGATGGATGGCCCCAGGCTTGGAGCCTTGCTTCAGGCCCCCTGCTGTGAGGCTGCCTGGGGCTGCTGCTGCTCTTCCACCTTGCTCCCCTCTCCCAGTGAGACAGACCTTCAGCTTCCCTGCTCCTAGATCAATTCTGAGGCAGTTTTCTAGTTGCTTGGAGAAGAATCTGGAACAGCTTCAGAGGGTTTCTTCCTCACTGTACCATCTTGGCACCTGAAGTCATGTTTAAAATTTTTGAGTCAATATTGATGAATGATATTAGCTTACAGTTTTCCTTCTGTGTTGTATCTTTCCATCCTCAGGTATTAGGACTATATTTGTCTCATAAAAAGATTCTGGGAGGGTGCTTCCTTTTTGAGTTTTTGAGAATAGTTTACAATAATTTTTTCTTTAAAAATTTGACAGAATTCTCCTGTGAATCCATCAGTACCAGGAGTTGTTAGGTTTTTCTCCTGTCTTGGTAATTCCTTTGTAGCTAGATGTATCGCCTTTTCTGAGATTAGGTCATATAAGATCTCTCTCTGGTCTTGTGACAGTTTAGATATTTTACATTTTTTAAAGTATTCCTCTGCTTCTTGTTTGTTCTCAGTTTTGTTAGCATATAACTTCATATTAAGTTGTTGTTGATAATTTTCTGCCCCTTCTTTTTAATCAGATTCGCTAAAATTGATTAACTTTATTCATCTTTTCAGAGAATCAGTGTTTAGTTTTATTCATCATTTAATGTATTTCTTATTTCCGACTTATCTATTCCTCTTTTAATTTTTAATATCTTCTCTTTTCTGCTTATTTTAGTTTTCTTTGTTTCTTGGCTTTCTAATTTTTAAGTTAGTGTTCAGTTTACTAATCTTCTCTTTTTCCATATTGGTGATGTTTGTATGGATATGTATTTTACTCCAATGTTGGCTTTAGCTATATCCCTCAAATTTTGGCATATTGCTTCATCATTATTATTTCTTTCACATAATTATTGTTTCTATGATTTGTTTCCTGACCCACTCATTATTTAGAATTTCATTGCTATGTTTATATTTGGGTCTCTGTATTTTGTACATGGTCCCTGAAACAATGGCTTTTAATTATATTATGATCTGTAAAGGATGTATTTATTATTTCTGCTTTTTTATATTTGTTTGCAATATCTCTGTGCCATCATACAGGTTTTTTTTTTATAAAATTTCCATATGGTACTAAGAAATACCTATATTCTTTTGCAAACCATTTAGAAGATGCCATAAGTCTTTTGGTTCTAGATACTCTAGCAATCTGTTCAGATCCACATTTTTCTTTTTGCTATTTGACTTACCAAAATTGAGAAGGGGATATTAAAGTTTCCTATTATTATTGTGTTATTTTTGTCAACCTGAATTAAAGAGAAAGTAGCCAATATAGCAAAAGGCAAGGAAATTGCAACTGGGGTTCCACACAGCAGCAAGTGCTGGGGAGCCCAAAGAGTAGGCTGTGGATAGGGTTCTTATAAAGTAATACGGCAAAGGGAGAGGAGCTACAGGTGCAGCAGTTTGAGACATTCCATAGGTTCACCAGATAAGTTGTTTCACTTACACAACAACTGATACTTCATCGAGAAAGCTTGGGAATCCCAGGGAGGAGAGTCTAGGACATTTACAAAATAGTCAGAGGCTGGGAGTGATAATGTGTGGTCAGTCTCAAGCAATTTGTGGGTCTGGGAAAAGAGGACAAGGTTCAGTTTCAGCTGCATTTGAAATCTACTTCTCTTGGTCAAGATGAAATCTGGAATTTCGTAGCTGACCAAAAGAAACATCAAGGAGTTTGATGAGCTGGGCTACAGGGTATCCTTGGACAGGTGTCTTTTCCAATACTTAGTCTCTGTGTTCCAGCTGCAAAGTAGACTGGTCCAGGGCTGCGTTCCTAGAAAATGACTGAGAAATAAGAAGATTAAGTTCTCAAAAAGTTTTGAGTGACTCTGACAGTAGGATAGAAGGGAAACCTTGGAGATGGGAGAGTGGCAATGGGGCAAAAGGATTAAGAGAAGAGCTCTGACTCTAGCTCTGAAATGTCCAGGTAATATTTGGGACATCTGTCTTTTAGAGAATTAGAAAAATTCTAAGTAGACAGTCACAGTGTCTTGGAAAGAATAAGAATAAGTGAGCTTTGTCCAGCATACTTTTTTTCCTGGCATTTTACATTTTCCTTGAAAATATTTGTTACCATGGAATGATTTGCCAACACTGTTATTGCCTAAAAATACCATAATAGTAACATAGTTGGGACAACATTTAAAAAGTAGTTAAAAACTAAGTCATAATTTATATATAT
Source organism: Phascolarctos cinereus (assembly GCF_003287225.1). NCBI lineage: Eukaryota > Metazoa > Chordata > Mammalia > Diprotodontia > Phascolarctidae > Phascolarctos > Phascolarctos cinereus. The sequence goes on along the minus strand of NW_027555847.1, from coordinate 284,401,333 downwards.
TATATATATATAATATATATATATATATAAGCTAAAAAAAAACAGAACACAGGTTACCAAAGTTTATAAATCTGGCAATAAAACAAAATAATATTAGTGGAAAGAAAAAAAGGTTAAAACAGCATAAATGTGCTTTAAAACAAAAATGCCAGACAGTACTAAGACAAATTCCAGCTGAATATCCTGTCATGAAACAAAACTTGCTCAAGTATAAATCAATGAAAAAAAAGTATCAAATAAATACACAAAGCCATCATAATATTTGAATACTAGGAACATGAAAACTTTAAATGCCTGTGAAGTTTACCAAAAAAAAGAGAAAAGTTAACTTTGTTTTTAACTACTGCACTATTATTAGTGTATGTAATATTTCAATAGCATGTAATTGTAAGAACATTATTCACTGATTTGGTTACAAAGTCACTTGTTTCAGTTCAATAAAATTCAAACCTAAGCCAACCCTAAGCTGATTTCATATTTCCCCCACATTGGAAACAGCTCAAACAACAAAGTTCCAGGTCATTGTTAAAAACCTGCTTATACTCAACAAGATGAACAGCAGTGGAAAAGGCTAGAGAAAAAAGAAAAAGACAGTTTATGTAAAATACTTTCAAAAACATCAAGACTAGTGTTAACCTCTAGAGGGCTTATTGGCCTCTCCAGTGAAATTCTTTTACCTTGAACTCTAAGTTTGTTGACTTCCTTTTGGAGATCTCTTTGAATATATCTGATAAACCTCCTCTGTCCCCTCTGTTCCCTCTTTCAGTCCCTTATCTCCCTAGTGTGGCTAAATGGTTAAGGGCCTCCAAGAGTACATTTTGACTTGGCTAACAATTGCTTGCTTTCAGCAAATACAGTCTTCCTAGAAGCTCCACTGTGTCTGGGTCATAGAGTTCTGCCATCATTCCTGACCAGAATATGAGTGTTAATACTGATAATGAATGCCTCAACCTTTTCCTCCTCTTTAGTGTGTAGAGATGGACCAGTTTTAAAAAGTAGCTCCTGCATATCACTGCTGCCTAAGCCAAATGATGCAAACATACAAATGTGATGTGTATTAAATGCCAGCCTACAAAAAGAATGGAGGACACTGAGGTGTAGGCTATTCCAGGTTTCAATACAACTGTACATTTTCCCTTATTATCCATGGACTGCACATTGGTAGAATCAATGAGTTTTCATGGAGCAACAACAGCCACTATCACCATAATGAAAAGAACAAACATATCCCCATAAAAGAGGAAAGTATGTGAGCCTTTCCAGTGTATTAAAGGGAAGGCGACCAAAAGCTTCTTTACATAGATACAGTCTTGCACTAAAATCTCCTATTGCTCCAAATCCAAATTTTGTCCTCAGAAATTTAGATATGTGTTCATCTGACTTTAGATTAAGAAATTAAGGTTACGATTAATAGGGCTATTGAGAAAAACTGTCAAACATAACACCAAGGCTAAGTGGAACAAAAGTTTCCCTGGCCTATTACTGAAGCCTCCAGTTTTCAGATTTAAAAACAAAAAAATTTCTTGCTATTATGAGAGATTTGACCAGGGTCACACAGTAATTATGCTCAGGGGAGTATCTCAGAGGAGAGACTTGAATCCAGGGGTTCCTGATTTGGGGATCACTTCTCTATGCTGCCTCTTCAGGCTTCAAGACCATCAGGGTCTCCACACCTGATAACCTTGTTCTGATTCCCAGGTTTTGATTCTACCTAGAAGCCATTCAGCTTAGTCTTTCTCTTCCTCAGACCAAGGCTTTAAATTAACATATAAAAGACATCAATAAAGAGTGATCTCATTTCCTCAGCAACCACATTTTGGAGTTTTAGCAGATATGGGAAAGCTTTTCAGCCTCAAAGCAATAAGTCAAGGGTTGGGCAGAAGGCAAAATGCCTGGGGCTACCTTTCCCCTCAATTCTTAAAATGAGAAGCTTACAGAAGCCAGTATGGCCTAGCCAATATGGTACCCACGCTTTTGTAAGTTCTGTGATGGCCACACTCCAAAGCTCCTGAAGAGCATTTGGGCTCTATAGGCTTAGAGGCTTTGCAACTAAGTTTAAGATTTGACTTTAATACAGCCAAATAAATGTAGGTGGGGCTTACTTTCTTAATTGTAAGCTGATTTGTAAACTTTCCCATAGTTCTTCCGCCTCAGAATTTTGCAGTTCTCATTATGAAACCTTATACCATATCAGTAACAGAGCTGGTGAAAACTCATAACCATGCCCAAATAGTACTAAGAAACATAGGCTTTAAAAAGCCAGGTCAAACGATGTATGATATGGGCAAGGCCCAGTGCTAAGGTGGGTAGGCACAACCACTACATGCCCATCTAACTTCATTTGTATTAGGCTAAGCCAGTAAGGCTTCAGAACTCTTAGGGCAATATAGTATGATGAGAATTTGTCATCTTTGTAACTTTTAGTTCTCACCTAAAATCAAACCACTATACTTAAATGATTAGCAGGGCTGGCAAAATCCTAGGACTCTGATTTTCACAGATGGGGACATCTTAAAGATATTCCTACCATTTCAAATTCACAGCAAAAAAACCCAACATCATAAATATCTATTGCATTTCTAAATGAGCAGTTTCAAGTATTTAACATCATCCTTTTAAAAATAGAATCTATAACAATTTAATCTATAACCCCAAAGAATACTGATCTAAAATTATCAAATATCCACATTATAGATTGTTAAACTGAGGTAACTTGTTTTAATATCACACAATTAACAAATTTCCAAACCCAAGCAATTTTTTAACCCTTTGTCTTAATGCCAAACAGCACAATAACGCCTGACTTATCAAAAGCATCTTATTAGGAGAGACATATTTCACATAAAATAAGAAGGCCAGAATAAATTTAATCACACCTGGATCTGTATTTCCAAATGGTATTATTCCCAATTTATCTGATGCCTATCTACTGTTAGCATTTCAAAAAAGAGTTCATTATTAGCAATAAATTCATTTTTAATACACATAGTGACAATTCTCAGCTTAAAATTCTGCTAAGAAACCAGTTTCCTAGATTCATATCGCACATAATCTATAAACCTTAACTTTGCAGTTCAAGTAAATGTGGATTTACAATTTCTAATACTCGAGGTCAATTACCAGTTAAAGTTTTAACAAATTTCTTAAAAGCAGGTGAAAAAGAATCAAGCTGTAGTCACCATATTACCTTTCTGACAATTCTGCTTTGAGCTGCAGAAGGAATTACATAGCTAAGTGCAAAGGTAAGGGACTTATTCAAATTAATTGGCTGGGGAGGGGAAAGGAAGCATCTGGCTATTGACTCCCACACTCTCCTCATCTTCTCTCGTTCGGGGTTCAAGACAGGGAGAAAAAAAAAGAAGCTTGCCTCATAATCAGGGACACACACACACATACACAACACAGCATACTTTAACACAAATAGCAGTCCACAAAGACAGACACAAAGGCAGTATATATTAGTGGTAAAGCTTCTTAACATAATTTAGTCTCCTCAGAGCCACATCAATTTGAGCTAGATTAATTGGTCCTTTTTTTTTTAAGGGGGTGGGGAAGTGGGGGCTTGTCAATGAAGGGATGAGGCAGCACTTGTACTGTAGCCGGTGGCAATTTTTCTTCCAATAGCCTGACTTTTTACAGTAGAAACCCATACCTCATCACTACTAGAGCTTGGAGCTCGCCTACAAGGGGAAGATCTAAAGGCCAAGGAGAAAGTGGAGGTCAGTCTCAGGGCCTCTTTAAGATCTACTACCTAACTTTTGATTTCTTCCTTCTCCTTCTTTAATTTGGAGACCTCCTCCTGAAGATCACAAACCTTACCCTCAATATTTCTTTTTCCTGATCTCAATTGCTGGATATATCCTTGAAGGGAGGAGAGTTCAGATTCAGGTTCTTGTTTGGAGCCATTGGGAAAAGGCATCCCACTCTGTGCCTTCAATCTTTGGGCCACTGAAATCAAGGGTAAACTGCAAAAATTTTGTTGTGACCAAAAGAATATCAAAGGGTCCGACTTGGTTAAATACTGCCAATTGTCCACGTACTTATAAGTACACAGTCCATAATTTGAAAACAGACCCCATCAGCCATCCATTTTGGATCTGTTGGGAGTGGACACATGGTCCATAATCACAAACCCCAGACCCCTCTTTAGGGGACCCTGTCAGAGCAGACCCAAGTTACCAAGTTACCCACGGGCATCAAACAAACCCCTGACTCAAGAGCCCTAGGAACTCAAGCAAAGAGACACAAGTTCAGGATTCACGAGACCTACTCACCCAGGCCTGGCCTCAAAATCTGGGACTGGAATACAAAGGGTTCACTGCTGTACCAAGCATCCAGGTCAAAGATGGGGCCCACAGGGCAGAAGTTTTCAAATTTCAGCAGAACCTCCATTTATGTCAACCTGAATTAAGGAAAAAGCAGCCAATATAGCAAAAATTATGATGCTTGGATGGGGCAAAGAAATTACAACTGGGCTCCACACAGTAGCAAGTGTTGGGGAGTCCAACAAGGGGGTTGGACAGTGGGCTCTTAAGATAGGGGCAATTTTGGGCTTTCACAAGGATGTAATGAAAATTAGATAATTTGAAAACTGTTAAAATATAAGGTGATTTAAAGTTGTGGTTTCAACATGTTAATGATGAGATTAATGGTTTTCCGTACAAAGTAATTTGGAAAGGCTGGTTCATGCATTCAACAAGACTAAAGTCACCTAATTTGTAATGGGTTTGTTTCAAGTTTCAAATAAAAAATATCATTTCAACTTGGTAAACTTTTGTATTAGTTCCAGAAAGTATGTGATTTACATCAGTCCATAGGAAAATATCACAGGGTAGACAGGCAGATCAGCCCCTTGGTCCCTGTGATTCCCCATATTTTGTACACTTGCCAGATCCTTCTATTAAATTGTGAGGTTAAAGTCAGGAATCTCTATTTGTTTAAAGGAATAGGATTTCAGTACAGTTATGTTAGTGAAGAGTAGTGACTTACCAGCTACCTTGTTATCTTAATGGGAAATCTGATTTTACTTATGTTTGTTATTTAAGATAGAAGTAGAACATGAGTAACAATATATACAAACTACTCAAGACTCATCTTAAAGATGTTACCATTGTTTAAAGGGATTCTGAGAGTAGTGATCTATGTGTTCATTTGAACATGGTTAAAACTGAACAAATTCTACTATAGATAATGTTTCATAAAATCTGTTCTCTATATAATTTGGGATTATTATATTTACACATCCCAAGTGTTCTATTGGTTATTAAGCATCTTAAAGCAAAATTAGTTGTGTAATGTTGAACTTGGAAAGAGAAAAAAAATCTACTTAGCACAGGCACTAGTTATATGAAGTTGTGATGAATCCCTTATTATTACCAATGTGAGATTATGCTCAATACTTATTACCTAGGATATGTGATCTTTGAGAGCTGAACCCACCTGAATCTCTGATTATTGGAACTTGCTTTTTAACTTTTAACTACAGTATTCTTGAGTCTGACTCTAGGCATGATCATCAAGGAATGCTATTGAGCCTGTGATCCATGGTGCTAGCAACCCTATGGGATTTTACATCTATGAAGTGCAAGTGGGTGTTCTCATGGGAAAGACTGGGAGAACAACTATTTACACGAGCTGAGGTAGGAGTCTCCTGACTCAATTTCCCCAAGCCTGGCTCAACGAAATTGGCCATCTGCATAACTTTTGCTAGAATTGACATGAAGTTAGGGAAACATTACTATACTTACTATATAGTTATGTCCCTATTCTTCTAGAGCAAATTTCTATAATCAAGAAGTTTTTGTAAGCACAATACTAAATCTATTAAATAACAGATTGATACTGGAACATCTCTGAGTTATTATAATAAGATCCAAGTATAAGATTTGAGCTACATGGCCTAGCTCCTTATCCTGGTCAGCCCCTATCCAAGCTAACAAGTATTTTAATCTACAGTAGGGATGCCCACTGTGTTCTACTCAAGCCTGGCTAGAGACAGATTCTTCTGTCAGATCACCCAAGGCTGAGAGTGGTCTGGCATTCTTTCACAAACTTCTTCCTATATCATGACTAGGAAAAGACAGTGGCAGGTTTATGCAGATTAATGAAGAGAAACCCCTAGGTTGAAATTAACTCTGTAGCTTGGAAAAGCAGGGTTTCAACAAGACGTTGGTTTAACAATAGTAGGTGCAGTCTGGGATATGGCTGAAATGTAAAGGAAAGTTGGGTAGTCTGAGTAATGGGTTTGAAAGATTTAGAATAGACCTGCACAACCTGTGGACCACCAAAGGATTTCGAGTGGCCCACAAAAAATGCAGAGTTGCCACTGTGTACTCTCCTGTTTGTCACGTGACCTGTGGCAACCAACCATCATCATTCTGTCTCTAGTGTAACCTATCTGCAGCTTGAAGAAGTTTAGAAGTTATGCAGGTCTGATTTAGAAAAATAAATAAAGTCTTGATCAAAAATATGGAAAGCAGATAAGAAGGTTTGGGGAGAAATGGGAGACATCCAAGTCCCTTCCCTCCCTGGATAGTTGTTCTGGGTACCCTTGTGCCAGCTTCAGATGGTTTAAGCATGTTGAGAGGGTGTGAAGAAGTTTATTTTAAGAAGAAAAATTGATAATGATGATTATGTAGCTTAATTTGAAAGTATCTCCTAATAAGATGAGAGGGAAAAGGCATGCAAAATTAAAATAAAAATCAGAATTCTTAAGGTGGTATAGCATTTGCTCATTCATTCTGATATTTACTAAAAATTTATTAATTAAAAGCATAACTCTTGAAATGGGGATGGATAAAAGATGTAAGAAAAATAATTAAAGGCTGCCATATTGTACCATTCTGCCTGAGAAGTCTCTGGCATGCTCTAGTCATGTATAGATTCCTAGATCCATCAATACCTGGACAAATCAAAGATTACAATATCAGTCGACTCATTTTGGTTTATAGATGTTTACAGACCAATGATTCAGATTGGAACTTTTTCACTCCTCTCAAATGCTTTTTTTTTTGAGAACTCAGTAGTAACAAAAATCATATAGACAATAAAAAGAGAAAAGCAAATAGAAGAGGTAAGTGCCATATCCTAATTGTAGCTTCAAGAGATTAAAACTTTCCTTTTTTGGATAATCACTCTTTGGTAGCAAATAAGGAGATAAATTATTACATATGAAAATTTTATGATTATAGATATTTATCCAGGATATTTCAATTGAGGCCCAATTCCAGATAATGTACAAGAAAATAACTGATATTTATATAGTACCTTAAGGTTTTCAAAGTTCTTTGAATTTATTACCTCATTTGTTCCTCAAAACAACATTACTTATTAGAATTAGATTAAGTGACTTGCCAGGTCACACAACTACTGTCTGAGGCCAAATCTGAAGTCAAGTCTTTCCTAATTCCAGGTGTAGTATTCTATGCACTGATCAACCTCACTGCCTCAGTGTGCATGATTGAGGCAGTGAGGTGGTTCAGTAGATAGAACTGGACCTGTAGTCAAGAAGACCTGAGCTCAAATCCTGCCCCAGACAAATCCAGCTATGTGGCGCTGGGTAAGTCATTTAACCTCTGTACAAATGAAATAATAATAGCTGATTGTTATAAAGATAAAATAGGATAACACTTCTAAAACACTTAATGCTCTACATAAATGCTGTTACTGTTGTTACTAAGGTAATAGTGATGGTGTTTGTATTTATATAGAACTTTGATGTTTACAAATAATATTTTTCTTACTTGAAAATATTTTGTCACCTCTGAACATGAACCATGAATCTTGATTATTTGATAATAAATTCAATTTGTTTTCATTAATCTTTCTACAACGTAATACTGCTAAACAGGAATAGAAGTTACACTTATAATCTTATGTCATTCAGATCATGGCAGAAGGTATTAGAATGGTTGTTAGCGCTTATATAGCAACATAATAGGTTCTAGCTCTTGAGGATGCATTTTTTAAACTTGACAAAGAAAAATACTAGAGATTCTATTAGTTTTATGTACTGATATTATGCCACTTTATACCACCTATGACTATTTTCACATAAAATTAAGAAACCCCCTCCAAAATCTATGTTTCCATTCAATAACAATCCCCAGTTCTAAAATATCATTTCTAATATTAAAACCATGACATATACAACATTCATTCATTCAGCAGTAACAAAAAATTTAGGTACAAGGTATTATGCTAGGTGCTAGGGAATTACAAAGATGCAGAACATCAGGATCTCTGCTGAGAGTAGTAGAAGGAAGTGAATTATAAATACATAATACAAATTAGAAAATGAACTATAAATGCACAAAAGGAATATGAAGTCCTATGAAATCAGCTAGATGAAAAATCATTTCTAACTGGGTGGTCACAGAAAAAGTAGTTGAGCTGGGCTTTGGAGAGTGAAGAATCGATGTGATCATATTGCATTTTTGTAATGACAGTTATGATTATTGTCAGTGTTTAATTCCAATTTAGCCATTTTTGATTGGGCCACCACTATTCTGATCATATTTCCTTAAAATGTGTAATACATAGATGAATGGTGAGTGTAAGAGGCAGTGGGGAGAATGAAAGCAAAGACAAAGGATAGCAAAAAAAAAAAGTAGATTCTCTTTACCATTATATTTTAAAACTGTCCCATATTATGTGGGACTCTTATTTAGCAGAAGGGGATAAAAACATATACGTGCCTCCCTCTAGCAATATTTTATGTCAATATTAATGAACAGGGACTTAATGTTTATTGCAATCAGTTCTTCAAATATAGTAGAATATCTATATAATTCTCTCTTGGGAGACAGGGCTAATATTTGGCTTAATACTTAATTGTGTTATAGCTGACTTACAGCTATATTGTGGGAGGAATGATTTAGAATTATTTATAGATTAAATATCATCTGGTCAAAATCTATCCCCTTTACAGATGAAGAAACTGAGGTCCAGAAAGATTGATTTGCCTAAAGGTAAATGGTTAGTAACTGTGGCATGTCTAAACCTACATGAATAATGGACTGCATATAAGAGGTTTCTGCTATATAAATATTCAAAATGTAGAGGTGGGAAAAGTTAACTCCATCCACCTCATGTAATTTCTTTTCCAACCACATTTATGTTTTGTGCTGTTTGCCATACCCTGCTCTTCGTCCTCTTGGTCTCCATGCCTTTGCTCTGATACCTTGACGCCCCTTCTCTTCCCATTCATTTCTTGGAATCCTTATATCCCTTTAAGGCTCAGCTCAAGTACTATGTCCTACAAAAAGAGGCCTTTCTTGATTCTCTCACTTGTTAGTTGTTAACCCACTTCTGAAATTCTATTTGGATGTGTGTTATGCTTATTTGTGTAAAATATAAGCTCCTTGAGGACAGAGACTCTCAGAGAAGTGCTTTTAGGCAGCAGGGTATTCCTCACAGATCATCTAGAGCACTTCGTACAAGCCAAGTATTCTTAAAAAGGCTACTGTGGTTTTAGTGTAACAGATGGGTGTGTAGACAAGCAAAAATGTGAAGAAGTAAATGACTTGATATATTAAAAAACAAATTTTTAAAACCTAATATCCAGGAATGGTAAATGAAATTACTGGTTTTTTAGATTTGAATACATTTTGTGGATTAGTATGACCTCTTGTGTTGAAAGAGGAAACTCCAATACTTTTGTATACCTTACTAGGAAGATCAAGTAAGCAAATCTAATTTTCTGAAACTTAATTATATCACTTTTCTCATTCTTCCCTTTTTATGTCTCCCTCAAATATTTATTTACTATTATGTGTAAGGCATTATCTATGAAACTATATTGTTTATACTCAAGCATAAACATACACATACAAATTATGTACATGACATAGATACAAAATAATGTAAGTGAACAAAGAGATGGAAAGCTGTATAGTGCTGACAATTACTTTGTAAAGATTTCTCATTTGTCAACCTTATGTTGACAGAAAATAGAAATAATGAAAATAAACATTTCTAAACTGCAATCTAATAATATTATCAATACTCAATGATATATTACTAAGATATTTAAGTAATGCATTACTGTATAACAAAGTTATAATGACAGTATAAAGCAATGAAACACTAAGTTATTAATAGACCAGTAAGCATCTCATTAAGACTATAGTAGTAGATCTCTAAAATATACAGTAGTCAGATGTTATTAAACATCATCTGGTCAAAATCTATCCCCTTTACAGATGAAGAAACTGAGATGTTATTAAGAGCTAAAGGTACAATAAGTCTGAATTCTATTTTTTTTCTTTTTAGCAATCCATAATGCCATCTTCTTATTCTCTTGTATACATGTTGCATCCTATGTCTTCAAAACTCTCTTTGAGGGTTAATGAAAACTCTATATGGTACTTATATTTAATACTTCAAAAATCTATTATTTTATTGGCGTGGGCAGCCAACACAAATTTTAACCTTACTAGAGGATCTTCAGGAGTTTTCAGTTGAAACAAACATCAATAACAAAAATACCCTCACCACTTAGTGGCCAGCCTTAAGACTGTAGGGCTAGTTTTGGCAACAGATAAACAATTAATTTCCTGGTAGCATTCAAAGCTTTTTTCAGAACCGTCAGGGTTTATGTTGAACTGGCATAGTCTTCCTTAACCCGGGATCATTTTCCTGCAACGATGAGGAATCAGATCAGAACTTTAATGAAGCCTTATCAATAAAAGTAAACAATAACAAGCACCTCCTTCTAGGTTAATTGCAAAACAATAATTCCTATAATATAATAGGAAAATATAGATGGCAAAATATAATGAGGCTACTACCATCCTGTGTAATAAAGAGATTTTTCACAACTCCTGCATCTAGCATTCTGGAAATTGTCTGACACCAAGAAAAAGTCATTCTTCTCCGTGAGAAACTTTATAAGATACTGAAGATTCTGCCTACTATAATACTATAAGATATAATTATGAGGATTCTTTGTATTTCTACAAGCTCTTTCGTCTTTGACTCTGAAAAGTTAAGAAAATACTAGTTAATTAAGCAAGACAACATCTCTCAGAAGTATTCAGCTTTTTGGAGATGGTTCTATTCAAGCACATAGAATAATTGAAAGAATACTGTGCCAATTTTATCTTAATTGGAACATTAAACCGAATGTAAATAGGCTATGTGTATGAAAATCTTTTCTCCTTTCACATGCTTTTATTTTTAAAAACAAGTTATTTAACACAAAAACTCCTGGTATTTAAATTTTTCATTTATTCAGCATTCAGGGCTTACTCAGTTGACCCAAGATCTTGTGGCTTTTCATAGATCCAAAACATTGCACAATAGATTTTCAAAATGAAAGGGCAGAAAAAGTATTGTAGCATACAGAATCTGATCTCCTGGCTAAATGAGTTTGACTTAAAAATAATCCTTCAAAAGATAAGTGTTGTTTCCTAATGAAACTTCTGGTTAGGAAGGTACAGAAAGCAGATGGCCGCAATAACATTTGTCACTTAGAAATTAACAAAGCATACTTGCTCTAATCAGATAATAAGGGAGAAGATATTTCCTGGATCAGATTTCTCATGTGATCAGGGAGTTCTAATATCTGAGAAGTATGCATTGGGGATAGCCAAAGGATTTCCACCAATAAATTGTGGCTGTCATAATTTGGACCAAGATATTATGGGGGAAATTCTGATAGTCAATGATAGTTTATAAGTGGGAATAGTTGGCTATCCCCCAAACATTCTTTTGACCATTTATTAAATGCAAGAAAGAAAAAAAAAACAATTCTTCAATTCACATATTACATTTGCTAAAGGATCTACTAAAATGAATTATTCACTTTATACTCTTGGAAAAACACAGAGAGAGAGAAACAGGCAGCAGGTGACCAACTTTAGGGATGTTGCAGAGTAGAATATCAAGAAATTGGATCCAGCTTAGCAATTCAATTACTTAATGAAAGTGATCCTCTGCTCAGGTTATTTTTGCCAATCCATTAAAACAAATCTCCATCATGCTTAAAGTCACTGTTTTCAAAGCAAATTTTCCAAAGGCCAATACAGGACTTTGCATCTATCTGACTTAGCCACAATGTTAATTCACAAGAAAGTTTGGGAGAGGGGCCAAGGAACTGTCACATTTAGAAACCAGTCGATCAGTCAATAAGAATTTATTAATTGCTCACTATTCCCTGGACACTGTGCTAAACTTTGAGTCTCCAAAGAATGGTAAAAGGTAGTGCATGTCCTCAGGAAGCTTGATGGAAGCAGGAAGCAGCAAGCAGGCTGAGAAGATAAAATTTTGGAATTTTTAAAATGAAAATTTACAATATCAAGTTATTTATAATTAAAGTCCAAACCTCCAGTTATTATTCGTTGTGGAAAGCGTTAATACTATTAAAACTATCAATAACCTGGTGTGTGGCTACCCCTTCTTTAGTAGCTCGTCGGCACTTTGCCCCTCTCAGTAGCTTTGCCCTCAATCAAAACCAGGTTTTGCCAGAGAGAAGCTTCAAAACCCTACAGTAACCATTTCGTTCTTCTCTTGTGTCCGTGTTGCAGGTAGGCGGGACCAACAGAAAGGGAAAAGGAGGAGCTGGAGCTGGTAGGACCACATCACTGGGATCCTGCCTAAACTGAGATCTACTTCCCTGGACAGTTCCCCACATGGGCACAGTCTTCTCAAGCGCAGGAAAAACCTAGGGATCCTTCAGGAAGGCAGGCAGTCACTTCAAGCCTGGGCAACTGGACTGAGTGGCCTGGGGCACCACCTCCTTGATGTTTCTAAAAAGGCGTAAATGTAAGGATTCTCTCTCTTAGTTACAGTTTAGCGTTGGGAATCCTGCCCCGGCCCCCTCCGCTTGGGCTAGCACAGCCCAAGTACTTTCGCTCCTCTACGGGATCACGGGTTTTAGAGGGGGTCCGGAGAGTTGCTTGGAGACCTCCTTACCATTCCCAAATCTCTCTTCAGCTCTACCAGCTAGAGACACAGTCAGCTTTTCCCATTCTTTCCTCGTCAGTCACATTGAAGACTGGTACCTAAACTGGTTCTGAGACTGCTAGGGATGGGGGAAATTTCGCCTAACCAAAAGCCCAGCCGGAAGAAGACCTGAATCAAGGGACCAAGTTTACCTGTGGCCACAATAGGTGCTACAGCAAATGTAAGAGGTTTGGCACCACCACTGGCCAAACTTTTCTACCTAGTATCTGGTATCCTTTCCAATGACTTCTAAAACTACATCGCTAAGGACAGAAAGCTTCTCTTTTTCAGCAGCGTGACCTAAGATAGGATGGGGGTGGGGGAAGGGGCAGGGAAAAGGAGAAATCTTGTCTGGTTTTGTCAGTAGAGGATCCAAATAAAGAGGTTCCCATCTACCCACCACTCCATACCCCAATTCATACATACATAACTCCTTTTCCAAGATGCTGCTGGCTTCCCCCTTCTGATAAGAAATTCTGGGAGCTAGAATGCATTGTAAATGAAATCAGTCAATCGACAAATATTAAATGCCTACTATGCACCAGGCATTGGGCTAGGAGCTGAGCATACAAGTAAAAGAAAGATAAATTCCTTACTAGCAAGAACTTACATTCTAATGGAGAGAGCAATTAACATATCAAAATATACACAGCATAAGTAAAAAGTTGATAAATATAAATTTATACAAAATAGTTAATACAAGTTAATTTGAGAGGGACGGCATTATACTTTGAGGGGATTTAGAGAGGTTTCATGCAGAAGATGGTCCTTAAACTGCATTTTAAAGAGAGAGACTGTTAGATTAAGGTAAGGAGTGTGTGCATTCCAGGCATATGGGATAGCCAGTTCAAAGGCACAGGGACCGGAGATGGAGTGACGGACGTGAGGAACCGAGTGAAGACCAGTTTGGCTGAATCAAAGAATGAGGATGGGGAGACATGGGAGCAGGTGATGAGTGGCTCCTTGCATAACTTGCACTTCTCTAGGAGAGAGGCTAGTGAAGTGGTAATCCTTACCAGGCCTCAGCAACCACTCCTGAGGGTTTCTCCTCGCTGCACCGCCGGCCCTCCCTTAGTTTCCCCTCTGCCTCTATACCTAAGCAAGTGAAACCACCCGAGCCAGGGCTCTAAGCCACCTTTCTCACTCTTCTCGCTGCCTCTCACTGGAGATGCGGTGCACCACTGGTATCCCTCCTCTCTTCCTTCCCCGCCCCTCTTCGCAACCCAGTTCCATTAACTCTTCTTCCTCCCCCCTCCCCCTCCTCTCCTCAAAGCCTAGCACTGCAACTCTCTCTCCTTTACCCGCAGGTGATGTCATGCCCGTTGTTTTGGTACGCCCGACCAATAGGACTCACCTCCTGGATTCTACAGGAGCCGGGATGGGCCCTTCCTCTCACCAGCAGCAGGACTCCCCTCTCTCTACCATAACGCATTGCGCAGGGTGCACCACCGCCAGGTCTCCCTGCAGCTTTAACAGTTCTGATATGGAAACCCCATTGCAGTTGCAGCGAGGCTTCTTTCCCGATCAGCAGCAGCAGCAGCAAAATCACCAACAGCCGCAGCAGCAGACACAAGACAAACCGTGCCTCTCCTTCCAGCAGCACTCAAAGCAACAACATTACTACCACCACCAGCAGCAGCAGCAGCCACAGATACACCAGTGGCAGCCGGGTAGTAGCGGCAGTAGCTCATGCCTTCAGTGCAACAGCTGCGCCTCCTCCAGCGCCCAGGTGGCGGGGGGAAGGGTGGGGGATAATCTGCCTCTGCTACTCCGCACCTCATCACCCGGCAGCGCTTTTGGAACCCGCAACTCCACGCCTGTTTCCACCTCATCCTGCTGCTGCTGCTCTTCTCGGAGGGGCAGCCAGCTCAATGTGAGTGAGTTGAATCCATCTAGCCATGCCAGTGTCCCCAGGAAACAGCAGCAGCAGTTCCCACAGTACCAATACTCTTCCCAATACCACCAGTGCAGCTTGCAGCAGGCTGCCAGCCCCACTAGCAGCCTCAGAAGCAGCGGCGGTGGCAGCGGGCACCTCCACCACAATCGCCATCACCACCACCACCAGCAGCAGCAGCAGCAGCTGCAGCAGGGTCGCCGGGAAAGCAACCCCTTCACTGAAATAGCCATGAGCAGCTGCAGGTACAACGGAGGAGTGATGCGTCCACTCAGCAACTTAAGCTCCTCCCGCAGGAACCTGCATGAGATGGACTCAGAGTCTCAGCCCCTGCAGCCCTCAGCTTCTGGTGGCTGTAGGTCCTCTTCCCCAGCTGCAGCCGTTCCTCCTCCTCCTGCTGCCCCCTCTTCCTCAGCCCCGGAGATAGTAGTGTCCAAACCCGAGCACAATAACTCTAACAACCTAGCGCTGTATGGGAGCGGTGGGGGTGTTGGTGCTGGAGATAGAGGAGGTGGGGGTGGGAGAAGCAGCGGGATCAAGTCTAGCAAGAAGAAAAACCAGAACATAGGTTACAGGCTAGGCCTTCGGAGAGCCTTATTTGAGAAGAGAAAGCGGCTCAGCGACTACGCGCTCATCTTCGGCATGTTCGGGATTGTGGTCATGGTCATTGAGACTGAGTTGTCCTGGGGCGCCTACGACAAGGTACACTCTTCCGCCTCAAACACATCCCACTTACTTCTTATCCTAGGATGACTGGGCACACAAAAGCACTAAACCACTCCACCCGTTGAACCCCTTACACTCCTCAGGTTAGATAGGCAGAGTCGTATATGGGGTGGGTCTGTGCTTGGAAGAGTGGGGACCCTAAGACACTTGGGCCTGCACAGCCCCTTCCTTTCCTAGAGCTCTTTGCTTCAGGATGCTTATTCTGATCGAAGGAGCATTTTGGAAATGCCTCTTGCTGCTGCCCAAGGTGCCAGGGTATTCCTGCAAAGGAAATAAATAATTAAGGGTCAACGGGAGGTCTACTTTGTGCCACTGTGTCTGACTTGGCTTCCTTTCCCCTCCACCTTTAAGCCCGTAGTAACTTTTCTTCCTCGTTTCTCGTGTTCAGTTATCCTTCTGTAGTTTTGGGACCTATAGCTGGGTCCCAGAGATCACCTTCTACCTTATCCTCTTTATCCTCATTACCCTGGTCTCTGTGTGGTCCCAGAGGCAGAATGAAGGGCAGGGAGGGTTCACTATGATTGCAGAAACTGCTTGTGTCCGTGTGTAATTATAGGGGGTGGCAGTGAATTGACACACCATTTTAATGTGGTTTTTATATAAAGTTCTTGTTGTCTCTATTTCAGGCATCCCTGTATTCCCTAGCTCTGAAATGCCTTATCAGCCTCTCCACAATTATCCTGCTTGGTCTTATTATTGTGTATCACGCCAGGGAGATCCAGGTAACAAATATGCTGTTTTTATGAATTATGGAAACGCTTCCTTAGTAAAAATTGAGTTAATGAATCAGACTTAAAAAAAACCCGAGGCTAATAGGGTTACAAGGACATAGCTTAAAATTCTAAGAGAGTAAACTGATCTTAAAAAACAAAAGCTTAGTGTTTTGAAATATTATGGTGATTTTCAGCTTAAAAACTGAATAGACCATTTCTCGTTTTCCTCAACAGTGCTGTAAATATCTATGTAGGGAATAGAACTACTTCTTGGGTAATTTGACTCTAGGAATTCAATTCTTTAAGTTATTAAAGTAGGTTCTTTCTCTTTCCCTTCCTCTTCACCCTCCTCTTTTTCTCTAACCTTTAGGGTTTCTGTTTCTTCTCATGACCCTAGCATGTTTGATGTCTTCTTGTTTCACTTCATAATCAAGTGGTGTTGTATTTTTTTTTAATTAATTGTATCTGTTTTATTCTTTTTCAAGTGTGAAGGGAGATGTAGGGGTAATCATAGCCATCTAGTGGACAAACAGCAAAAGTAATTATCAGTGAGCTAAGTATTAAAAGAAGGGGGGAAAGTTAAAAAAAATTTAAGTACCATTTTTCAATCTGACTTTTCTGCCATTGGTCTAGTTAATGAGTATTCTATAAATTATAATAGAACATTCTTTCTTCCTTTAAATTGTTGCTTCCATAGAGAGGAAATTTGGCTTAGTGTTGGAGTCAGAAAGATAGGAGTTCAAGTTTTGTCTCTTGATGTACATTGTATGACCCTGGGCAAGTCAAATAACTTCTCAGTGTCCCAGACAACTCTGTGTGATAAGTTGCAGTATACCTGTGGTTTTTAATTGGCATAGGAGAAATTTTCCTCACTGGGAGTTTTCTACACCAATGAAACAAGGCCAAAGAGTTATAGATTGTAAACACAGTTTCATTATTTACACACAGATGTTTTGAAGTGAGTGCTTTTTATGTTGAAGGACTAGAGAGATTTGATTGCTTTCCAGTGTTTCCTACATAAATATATCTTGTAATTCTATGACATTGTTATAAATATTTGCCTTAAACATCAAATCCTCAAATTTGTGCTCATGAATACTTTCCTTTGGGAGCTATCTTCTTATTTAGGCTGCCAATTAATACTTTCACCTGAAAAAATTAGTATTTATTTTAAATTACCATCTAACAAACATGCACTAAGTGAAAAATTCAAGATAATTTTTTTAAAATGCACACATATATAAATTAGTGTGGGAGCTGCCAAGGAGAAATATGTCATCACTGCTAGTTTTGAATTAATCTTGAAAATCTCAAGGTATCTGGAATAAAGGAAAGTCACATTTGGAAGATAGGGTTAGGGGAGAACAGAGAGGTTAGGTACAAAGAATGAATGAAACTTTACTGGCAGAGCAACCTCAATAACCACACAGAGTTTAAATGACATACTTCTTTATTGGTTTTAGAGCTTGCTCTTTATTCCTAGGTTGTATCACAGTGGATTATTCTAATTAGGAAAAAAGTATTATATTTTATGTTTTAAAGCATTATAAGATGTAATTTCTAAAATTGAGTATTTCTCTTATTCTTGTGATTAGGCATGCTTCCCCCCCCAAAAAAAAACACATGTTGCTGAAACATGATGCTTCTCTTTTTCAGTTCAATTACACAAGTATTTTGGTGAATTAAAGACAAGATTTCAGTAGCATATAAAACTACTTTTTCTCACTTTGAGATTTTGATTAAGAATGACTTGCACTTCCCAATGATTTCTTCCCCTATAGTTCATGTGATTATATTTTATCATCAAACATATTCACATAACATTTTGCTTTCAGCCCTAAAGCACAGTAGTTTCATTAAATTACAGCCACAAAAGACTTGACGTGGTCATAAGTAACCATTACATTTCATGACTTATTATGTTCTTAATATGTTCTTGGGGAAGACTGTAAGAAACAATGAGGAGCATTTTGCCAATGTGTTTAATTTATCCATAGCAAAAGTATCCTACTAACTAAAATGTTTGAATTGTTATGATTATTGCTTTTCTGTGTGTGCAAAATAAAACCATACAGAAACCTAAGCATGATGACACAATATTAATCATACATCCATGAATAATTTTGATACTATATTAAAAGAGTCCTAAGTACTAAAACTTGCAAAAGTTACTCTGCTAGAATTAGGGAAGTTTATTTGTCTTACTTGAAATGTAATAGCTTCCTGAAGGACAGTTTGTCCTAATGAAATTGACACTAACATTTCAAGAAGGTAACATTTCCTTTTTCCTATTGAAATCGCTTCAATATATTCTATTGTTTCTGTCAAGTCAAGGCAACAAACATTAAGCGCTTTTTTTGTGTGCCAAATGGAGCTCACAGGCAATATATAAACAATTATGCACAAACAACATATATTCAGCATAAATTGTAGATAACCGCAGAGGGAAGCACTATCATTAAGGATTGGGAAAGGCTTTTATAAGTTTGGATTTTATCTGAAACTTGCGACACAAATCACAAGATTATGAACCTTTTGTAAATTCAGAGTAAGTACTAAACAATGTCATACAACTATTATGTGTCCAATATGGATATGCAGCTTTTAAATTTCATGTTTTATTTGAGTGTTTTTTCTTAACTGAAAATCATGTCTGTCTTTTTTAAAAATCAGATTTTTTCCTAAGTTCCCAAGAGATGCTTTTTTATATCAGCTAGTAATAAGGAATGAAGGATGGAAGGAAGGAAGGATGGAAGGAAGAAAGGAAGAAGGAAGGAAGGAAGGAAGGAAGGAAGGAAGGAAAAGAGGAAGAAAAAAAAGCACTTGAGTCCACCAAGTTAGAAAGTAGGGAACTACAAAAGTGTCATGATATTTTCTTTTGACTCTAGAATGTGTTCAAGAATGTATGCAAAATATTGCATATAAATCTGCATTGTTAATAATAGGGAAAAAGTCCATCGCACTTTCCGTTATTGTTATTCAATCATGTCCAATTCTTTCTGACCCCATTTGGGGTTTTCTTGGCACAGAGGCTGAAGCAGTTTGCCATTTCCTTCTCCAGCTTACTTTATAGATGAGGAACTAAGGCAAACAGGATTAAGTGACTTGCCCAAGGTCACACAGCTAGTAGGTGTCTGAGGCTGGAAAATCTTCCTGACTCCAGGCCTGGCACTCTATCCTTAGCTGCCCTTTTCTCCAGGTGGCTGCTAATCACATGTTTTTTTGCCTCAACATTCAGTGTTGCTGATTTATGTCCTACACATATTGGTCCAAGTTTAACTTCCATATAAGGTATAAGGAAGCCTCTTTGATTTGCCAAACATATTAGCATATTATGTGATAGGAAATCAATATTTTGTGAATTGTTTTTTCAGAACTTCATCTTGAATTTATTTTTATAGTCTAAAATATCCAGCTGTCATTTTTGACAGCTTCTCATTTTGGTTACCATACTGATCTCTTGCATGCATAGCATTTCATATCATATTGAGGGAGAATAAATGCTTTTCAAATGTTTTGTATTTAAAGTGTTGTAAAGCTACTAACAAAGCATTATGAGAACTTAGCCTCTTCATTGGGAGCCTCAGGGAATCAAGTTTCAAAACTATCACTGAAGCCTTTAACAGAAATTTAGGCTAAATATCACAAAGAAATATTGTTCACGTAAAGCACAAAAGGGGAAAAATGTGGTAGTGAAGTTTTTATCGGTTGAATAAATTCAGTTTTGGTGTCAAATTTCAGCACCACAGACAACTCTTCACCTTTTGAATCAGCTATGGTCTCTTAATGTTTATATAATTGCTACCTTTTACACTTTTTCAGAGTTTAATAATTTCCAATATTTAGTTGCTTTCTAAAGTCTAAGGCAAGATAAACTGGTTTAGTGGGGGGGGGGGTTTCAGTAGTTACATGTGCCATAACACAACTATATAATAAGTTCTATATTCTAAATATATTAGCGAAGTAATTTTTTTCTTCAAATAAATGTCTCTCTTAAAAAACATTAAATAATTTTATACAATACCAAATGGAAACTGTAAGCCAAATGTGTAGCTTTTTAATCTATCTTCAGAATTAAAATGTGGTAAATTACAGAAGGCTTATGATGATTTTTAAACATCACCAGAAGTTGATATCGGATATATTGCTTTAATGGCCTAATTGCAAAATACTACCTTCAAATAATATTTAGAACTTTAATAAGAATTAGGACTTCAATTTTACTCTTCATTTTCTTCATACCTTTATACTTAATATTTCCATAATTTTCCAGAGTGGAAGAAGTTTTAATTCCGAATTCACTTTCATCTATAATGCAGTTAAGTAAGTGTAATAGTATTGCTGAAAGGCAGCATGCCAAGTACTGAGAGAGCTGGCTTTGGAGTCAGGAAGACCTAGCTTTAAGCACTACTTCTGCCACATGCTGGCTATCTAATGTTCAGCAAGTCAATCAGTCTTGTAATGTCCCAATCAACTCTCTGTGACCATAAACTTGCAAAGTAATAGCACATTTGCATTGGTAGAGTGGTTCACCAGGAGTTTCCTATACAGATGAAATGACAGATCTGAACAAAACAACAGTAACAACAAACAATATTACTTAGTGATTTGGAAGATTACAAGGTGAATAATAATCTACACAGTAATGCAGTGCTTCATCAGCTCATGTCTATTGTTTGAAGATCAGCCTAGCTCATTTTGGAGAGATACACTCATCACTGGTGTGGCTATAGGGTGGGAAGATAATTGAGCACAGCAACTCTTGAAATTTAAGTAATTGAGGGATTGTTATATGTTATGTTAGAGGAAGGTTTCTTATTTTATGGGTGGGAAACTGAGCCTCAGAGATATAAAATGACTTGCTTTAGGTCACACAGGTAATAAGTTGCAGAGCTGGGATTTGAATCAGTGAATCCACCCTCTTGCCCCTACCATACATGGCTAGGTCTAACTTGGGGGGGGGGAGGAATTGACCTCATTAACTAAGTTGATAGGGGGTTTTTTTTTGTTTTTTTCCTCTTAAATATTTTATTTTTTCCAATTACATGTAAAAATAGTTTTCAACATTCATTTTTATAAGATTTTGAGTTCCAAATTTTTCTCTCCTCTTTCCTTTCACCTCCCCAAGACAGTAAGCAATCTGGTATAGGTTAGACATGTATAGTCACATTAAACATATTTCCACATTAGTTATGAAAGAAGAATCAGAACAAAAGGGGAAAACCACGAGAAATAAAAAACAAAAAAGTGAAAATAATATGCTTCAATCTGCATTCAGACTCCGTAGTTCTTTCTCTGGATGTGGATAGCATTTTCTGTCATGAGTCTTTTGAAATTGTCTTAGATCATTGTATTGCTAAGAAGAACTAAGTGTATCATAGTTAATCATTGCACAGTGTTACTGTTACAGTGTTCTTCTGGTTCTGTTCACTTCACTCAGCATTAGTTCATGTGAATCTTTCTAGGTTTTTCTGAAATACACCTGCTCATCATTTTTTATAGCACAATAGTATTCCATTACATTCATATACCAACATTTGTTCAGCCATTCCCCAGTTGATGGACATCCCTTGATTTCCAGTTCGTTTCCACCACAAAAAGAGCTGCTATAAATATTTTTGCACATGTGGGTCCTTTTCCCTTTTATATGACCTCTTTGGGATACAAACTTAGTAATGACATTGATGGATCAAAGGGTATGCACAGTTTTATAGCTCTTTGGGCATAGTTTCAAATTGCTCTCCAGAATGGTTGGATTGGTTCACGACTCCACCAATGGTGCATTAGTGTTCCAATTTTCCCGCATCTTCCCAAAAGTTGAAAGTTTTTGAAAAATGTCACTGAGCTTCTAGTCATCTGCAAGTGTAACAAGGTTTAAACTTTTTTTGAGAATTGATCATTTTGACAGTGTTCTGCTGCCATTTAGTTCAAGATAATCACACATGAGAAATTTGTCAGATTTCCCTTTTGTTGTTTACTTGGCTACCATGAGACTACAAAATTCTCCTTCTCCCTTGATTTTAGGTAGAGATATCTCTATTAATAGCTATGCTAAATTTTTTAAAGTCCTATTTTCTCACATTTTAGGGGTATGTAGAGTGGTGTCCATGGTTTGAAAACACATGGAAAGGAAGGAAGAAAGAGAGGGAGGGTGGGAGAGGGGGAGAGATAGAGAGACACTCACTTAGTATTTGATCTTTCTGCTCCCCCATCTACACTTTCACACCTTGCCCTACCCCCAGCCACAGTTGATTGCAATAGTTGGATATCTATTATAGTAAAGATTTTGAGAATTGAGAAGGCACGAGAAAGCCTAGTTATTTACCTCCATGTGTGTAGGGACACTTAGAATAAGTGGTTGCTTTCCAAGCTGAACAGAAAATACATAATAGTTTTTTCTCCCATCTTTCAAACTTCTGAAAAGCTTATTACTTGATTGATGTCTTCATGTGAAATTCTTTAAAGAAGTGATGATAGCCTGTTAATAGACAAATAGTCTTATTTCTATTCATTCACAAATTTCTGATAGCCCATCAATTAATGATTTGATTAAGTGCCAATTTCAAGGACAAAACAAACTGAAAGCATGTATCTAATTTCGGGAAGAGGGCAGGAAAGGAGATTTTCCTAGAATTGTTCTTTATGCCCCTATTATGACAGAATTGTAGAGATTATATAGACTGATACCTAGGGGAGATCAGTAAAACAAACGAACACGAAGGGGATATTTTGCTGTGTGGTGTTAAGATGAACAGCTGGTGTCTAGGTCATCAGCATATTTTACATTACCTGAAATGAGACTCTCAGTTCTTGTAGCTTCATGTATATACACTGTAGTAACAAAATCACTCAGGACTAATTTATTCTACCTACCTGTTTAAAGACCTTTGCATTATTAATGTAATTGGTCCTAAATAAAACCATCCTGATGTGTTTACAGAGTAACATCACAAGTGAATTAGGAATGATACTTTTAGTTTTACTACAAGTGGTTTTGCTTTTTCTTTCTTATCTAGGTCACATCACAGCATAGAAAAAAAAAAGGGCACTGCCAGCGGAAACTATTGTAAAACTAAATCTGGCAAGCTACCAAAGGAGGCTCTAAATGGATTTAATGAAAAGGCAATGAAATTCAGATACTTTATAAGTAATCAATTTAGTTTGGGAGTTTTTTCTTAAGCCTGATAAATATTTTATTTGGTTTCTAGACACGGTGAAGACACATTCTCTTGTGGAAACTCTCCACTACTGCAAATTCACAACTTGTCATTTTATTAGTCTTAAAGAAGTGAAAGGTTGTACATGTCCACTGTCTCACAGCTAGTATATCTACAACCAAGCAGGACTTGAACGTGGATTCTTCTAACTCTGAGGCTAACCAATACCCCATTTTTGCCTTTCTAAACAATACATTTAAGAAAAAATAGCATTTGTTTCCATAAATGCTCTAGATTTTTAAAAAATCAGTGTATATTTTCTTTTGGAAGAGGAGGTTAGATTATGTCCTTTTATACTTGAACATTTCACTAATTATTTCTTAAATGAAGCTGTTCCTAAGCAACTTGCAATGAAAATACGGCAGTGTTATGCCCTGGGAAGTTTTGAATCCATTGTTTCTGATATCTCCATTGCAGTTTCTCATACTCAATAGAATAGTTAAACAGTGCTTTGATACTTGTGAGATAAAAGTTAGGCATCTGCCTCACAGGGCTTTCAAAAAAACAGCAGGTGATCTGTCTTTTACTTCAAAGACTTAGAATGTTATGTGGTACAGTGGCTAGAGTGCTGGGTCTGGAGTTCAAAAGACCTGAGTCAGATTGAGCCGCAGATACTTCCTAGTTGTGTGACCCTGGCTTGACAAGCCATTTGAACGCCATTTGCCTTAGTTTCCTCATCTCTAAAATGGGTATAATAAAAGCACCTACCTCCCAAAGTTGTGGTAAGGCTCAAATGTGATAATGTTTGTAAAACACTTAGCACAGTGTCTAGCACATAGTACGTGCTTTATAAATGTTAGCTGTTATCATCGTCATCAACATCATCATACCTGGATCATTGAATTGCCATGAAGATAGAATATTTCGGTGGGTTTAAGTTAAAGGATTCATAGAAGAGTAGGAAGGGGCCGGATTTTAGGAGCTTTGAATGTCAGAGGACTTCATATTTGATCATAAAGACAGTGGGGTGGGGGAAGTATTGAGCAAGGGGTTGACAAGTGAGTGATTTAGGAAAATCACATTGGTCCTCCTTGGAGGATAGTTTAGAATGGAGAGAGACTTGAGACAGAGAGATCATAAAGGTGATTGTAGTAGTCCAGGAAGAGGAAGTGAGGGCCTGACAGAGGGTGGTGATTATGTGAGTGGAGAGAAACCAATCTATATTAGTGATATGATGAAAATAGAAATGCTGTGATTTGGCAACACATTGGATGTGTAGAGTGAGATGGATTGAGGAGTTGAGGATGATACCAAGTTTGTGAGCCTGGGTGTCTGGCTATTATAGTATCTGGTCAGAAACAGATTAACTTCTAAGCTTCTTTTTTTCCTCTTTCTTTTAAAAAAATTAGTTATTTATTTAAAACATTCCTTTTCTTTTTTAATTTTGAGTTTCAGATTCCCTTCCTCCCTCTCACCTCTCTTCTACCCACTAAGAAGGTGAGCAATACCATATCAGTTATACATGTGAAATCATGTAAAACATTTCCATATTAGCCATATCCAAAAAGAAGTTAGAAAATTAGGCTTCAGCTTGTGCTCAGAGTTCATCAGTTCTCACTCTCTGGAAGTAAATAGCATTTTTTTTCATCATGAGTCCTTTGGAATTGTCTTGGATCAATGTATTGATCAGGGTAGCCAAGTCATTCACAGTTAATCATAATTATAACATTGCTCTTGCTGTGCACAGTGATATCCTGCTTCTTCTCACTTCACTTTGCCTCAGTTCATATGGGTCTTACCATGTTTTCCTTGAAACCATCACCCCCATAATTTCTTATAGCACAATAGTACTCCATCATAATCATATGCCATAACTTGTTCAACCATTCCCCAATTGATGAGTATCCCCTCCATTTCCATTTCTTTGCCACCACAAAAAGAAGGTTTTTTGTACATATAAATCCTTTTTCTTTGATCTCTTTGGGGTACAGATGTAGTAGTGGCATTGCTCAAAGGGTATACAGTTTGATAGCCCTTTGGGCATGTAATTCCAAATTGTTCCCAAGAATAGTTGAACCAGTTCATTACTGCACCAATATTTCATTAGTGTACCCATTTTCCCACATCCCCTCCAGGACTTGTCATTTCTGATAGCTGTGAGGTGGTACCTGAGAGTTGTTTTAATTTGCATTTTTTCAATCAATACTGATTTAGAGCATTTTTTCATATAGCTATAGATATTTTTAAAAATTTCTTCTTCTGAAAACTGCCTGCTGATATTTCTTGACTATTTTTATCGGTTTTTATACATTTGATTCATTTCCTATGTATTTGAAAAATGAGAAATTTGTCAGAGAAACTTGCTATAAAATGTTGATATGACTTCATTGTCTATAGTACCATTTAGCAAAATGTAGTTTCCCTGATTATCTCTTTTAATTAGGTCTATTTTTGCTTTTGCTTTGCCTGAGATCATGATTGCTAGCTCTGCCTTTTTTACTTCAGCTGAAGCATATTAGATTCTGCTCCTGCCCTTTAACTGTGTGTGTGTCTTTGTATTTCAAATGTGTCTCTTGTGTACAACATACAGTTGGATTCTGGTTTCTAATCCATTCTGCTATCTGCTTCCATTTTGTGGTTGAACTCATCCCATTCACATACACAGTAATGATTACTCCATCCTATTTTCTTCTGTTTATCTTTCTCTCTTTTTTTTATCTTGTCCCTCCTCAAAAGTTTTTGATTCTGACCACTTCCTGCCATAATCCACTCTCCCTTTTATCATCCCTGCCTCCCTGCACATTTCTTATCCCCTTCCCTCCCTATTTCCCTATTGGGTAAGATAAATTTCTATACCCAATAGAGTATGTATATAATTATTCCTTCTTTGAACCAGTTCCAGTAAAGGTGAGGTGCAAGTGTTGTTCACCCCCCACATTCTCCCCTTCACTATAAAAGATCTTCCTTGCACATCTCTTTTATGTGGGAAATTTTCCTCATTCTTACTCTCCCTTCCCCCTTGTCCCAGTGCATCCCTTTTTTGCCACCCCTTCATTTTTAAAAATCATCCCAACATAATCAATTCACACCCATGCCCTCTGTCTATGTAGACTCCTAACTGCCTTAATAATGATAAGGTTTTTAGGAGTTTCATGTATCATCTTCCCATATAGGAATGTAAACAGTGTAAACAGAGGCCCTTATGGTTACTCTTTCATGTTTGCTTTTTTATGATTCTCTTGAGTTTTGTGTTTAAATGTCATATTTTCTATTCCATCTCTGGTCTTTTCATAAGGAATGCTTGAATGTCCTCTATTTCATTAAATATCTTTCCCCCCCCCCAAGGGTTATACTTAATTCTGCTGAGTCAGTTAATCTTGGTTATAATCCTAGCTCCTTTGTGTTCCAGCATATAATATTCCAAGCTCTTCACTCCTTAAATATGGAAGCTGCTAAATTTTGTCTTTGTTTTACTGTTTATTGATGTCTCATGCAGTCATTAGCTTCCAGTTGTCCAATTCTAATTTTTAAGGAATTATTTTCTTCAGTGAGTTTTTGTACCTCTTTTTCCATTTGGCCATTTCTGCTTTTTAGGTGAATTTTTGTACTTCTTTTATCATTAGACTAATTCTTTTTTTTAAGGTGTTGTTTTCTTCAGTATTTTTCTTTTGGTGCCTCTTTTACCAAGCTGTTAATTCTCTTTTCATAATTATTTTATATCACTCTCATTTCTTTTCCCATTTTTTTCTCTGCCACTCTTATCTCTTTTTTTTAGTGCTTCCAGGAATTTTTGTTGGGCTAGTATCCAGATAGCATTTTTTTTGAAGCTTTGGTTTCTAGTTGGCTTTTTATTGTTTTCTTCTGAGTTTATGTCTTGGTCTTCTCTGCCACCACAGTGGCATTTTATGGTCAAGCTCTTTTTGTTGTTGTCATTTGCTCATTTTTCAAGCTTATTTCTTGGCTTTGAACTTCATGTTATAGTTGGGCTCTGCTCCTCTGGGGTTGGAGAAGCACTGTTCCAAGCTTCAAGCTTTTTCATGCTGCTATTTTCAGAGTTAGTTCTGGGGATCTGTAGGTTTTCAGTGCTTCCAACGTAGAGTGATTCAGAAAGAGGTGTGGTCACTGTTCTCCTGGTCTGCACACTGATTTTCACCCAGGAAAGTCCCCTGTTCCCTTGTAGCCACAAGCACCAGCACAGCTTCTCTTGGCCCTGGTCTCCTGCAGCCACATTCAGCATGTTGTGATAAAAACCTGCAGTGAGAGGCCCAAAGTTCAGAGCATGATCATTCATTAGCAAGGCTTGCAGTTGCCAAGTAAGTAAGATGTCAAAGCCTGTCAGTGGCCACGGATGGATTAGAACAATCAGAGAAGTCTTTTATACAGTCAGTAAAGGTGTAGCATGGTCTTATATTTAGCATAATCATGCTGACTTGCTTGCAAAAGGGGGTTTCCAAAATCCATGGTAAGGGGAAAACACAATCAACATCCTGTAGAAAGTATGGAAAATCCTATGCCAGTGACCATGTATACCAGAGTAGTCCATGTTAGGTTTATGGCCAGGCAGAGCATTTTATGACCTTGTTGGGGAAGTTAACTCTTATGAAGAAGTCAAACCATTTTTTAAACACTAATGTTAAGTAGTCAAAGTATCTTTTAAATCAAACTAATTCATAAGTACTGATTCTGGTGATTAAAACTAAATTAGACTTCCTAATTATTAATCTACCAGTAATTAATAGATAAAAGAATGATGTTAAAGGTAGTCCTGCTCTTTGCCTTGGAACTGTGACTAGGGTCCCTGCTCCCTTGTGACCTGCCACAAGCACTCCTCTCCACCCTAGAACTATGACCCAGAACTGCACATGGGCACTAAAATTCTCAGTCACTGCCAGCTATACCCAATGTCAGCAAGGGGTCATCTGTAATCTTTTTCTAACCAGTTGTCCAACCCCCTTATCACCTCTGGGCTGAGAGTTCCAGAAGCTGTTGCTGTTGCCCCTGCTACCACTGTCACAGCCACATCCCAGGTCCATTGCTGATGTTTCTGCTACATGTGCTATGGGTTGCTCCCACCTCAGGGTCACAGACCTCTCTTAATGACCTCCTAAGTTGTCTTAGCCTGGAAAAATGTCTCTCTGACCTTTGGTTAACTCTGTTGCTCCAAAATTTGATTTGAGGAGTTATTTTTAGATTGCTTAGGGGGGAAACCTTAGGAGAGTTCAGCTGGATTGCTGCCTCTCTAATCTGCCAACTTGGCTCTGCCCTCAGTTTCTAAGCTTTTTACCTGATATCTACCTGATACACACTAGCAATCATTTGTTAATTAGATTCCAAAGGGTCCCAAGGACTTAAGTTAGGCTGTAGAAAGTGAACACAGGGAATACTTTAAGTAATGGAAAATTCTGATGTTTAATCATTACTTCAGGGACCAAGATAGCAAGGATTTTCAAAGGATTATGTTTAAAGACTGAAATTGATAGTCCTTTGCTTCTTTTCCATTTCTTGTTATACATTTAGTGATATTAAAATAAATTGCCTTGTTGACTAAATCCATTATAATTGTGAGGGTATGGGTTGGGGGGAAGGGGGAGAGTATGTCATAGTTGTCAAGCTACCATGTCTTATGTGCTGCTTGCCTCACTGAATTCTGGAAAAATAGGCTGCCACTTAAAATTAAGCCTTTTTCTTTTTAACACAGCATACACAGTGGAATGTTTCACATTTTTCAAAAGAATTTTCAACATTTTCCCTAGATTCTTTTCATCTCTCAGTTTATGATCCTATAATCCCTTGAATTTCAATTGATTTATAGTTTATCTCTGCCATCTCTGGTTTCAAACAACATGCTGTTAATCTGTTGAATTTTTAACTTTGATTTCGAAATAAGTATTGGGTAAGTAGGTAAATCTTATCTTCACAAAAGCTGTGTTTTTTTCATAGCCTTTAGCCTATTTGAATAGAACAAATGATTCTTCTTGTCACTTTCATAAAATGCACTGAAAAAGTTACAGCCATACTTTCTTTAACATTTGCCAAAGTAATCATGTATTAATCATTCTCTTATTCATTTAACAAGCATTTATTGAGCGCTAACTAGAGCCACTGTGTTAAGTGCTCTAAGACAAAGACTCTGACCACGGAAATCTGAGGTTTTTTTAATAAAAAACTTGCATATAACTAACATAGTATAAAATAGACTAAGAAAGCTGCAAGGTACTAAAGAGATTCAAAGAAGGGAGACATTTTACTGTAAGTAGTTCAGTTAGTTTTCCCAAAATTCAAATTACCCTCTGTCATTAAATTAAGCAGTTTTGGAGACAAATTATCCTTTAGCCCACTATGATCTTAGCCGCTAGAATTCAGACTGTTGTTGCTGACTGATTAAATTTTGTATGTATTTTTTTGCTATTAGCTAGACTTTTGATTTCCTCCGTGTGGGTAATTCCTAGTGTGTAAACTCTCTTTGACGATACAGATGTATAGTAAAATTTAATATATAGTTTAAGAGATTATCTGGGAAACTAGGAGGTTAAGGGATTTACCCATGGCCAGGGCATGTCAGAAACAAAACTCAAACCCAAGTCTTCCTGGCTCTAGCTGCCTCTTTGTCCATTGTGCCATGCTGATTCTAATGTTGTCCTTCAAAACAAACTAATGGCATTCTGTGCTCAATACCAGGCTTACCTTTTTAGTCTAACACAATTATTTTTAACAGTATATATTATCAAGTAATTTTTTTTTATTAGTATGGCCATAGTTTAGTAGTATTTCTTAACTATCCATTATAGCTTCTAATACTAAGGAAACTATGGATGATTAATCTTTAAGGTAAAGTTTTTTACTGAATAACATGTGGGGAGCAGGAGATTGGCCTTTTTTTTTTTGAAGCACTGAATAGCCTAAAGGCCATAAATTAAAAAAAAAAAATTAAAATAATTGAGTTCGTAATTTCTTACCTTTACATACCTTATCAGTTTGTTGTGGAGATCAGGTGAGAAAATGTCTGCAAAACACTTTGGGGTTTTTTTAATTATTAATTTATTTATTTTTAGTTTTCAACAGTCACTTCTACAAGATTTTGAGTTCCAAATTTTTTTCCCCATCTAGCTCCTCCACCACCCCAAGATGGAGTGCATTCTGAATACCCCTTCCTCCAATCTGCCCTCCCTTCTATCTCCCACCCCTTCTCTTATCCCCTTCTTTTTCTGTTTTCCTGTAGGGCAGGATAGATTTCCATAACCTATTGCCTGTTTATCTTATTTCCCAGTTGCATGTGAAAACAATTTTTAACATTTGTTTTTAAAACTTTGGGTTCCAAAGTTTCTGCCTTTCTCCCTTCCCACCCACCCTCATTGAGAAGGCAAGCAACTCGATACAGGTTATACATGTGTAGTCATGCAAAACACTTCCATAGTAGTCATGTTGTGAAAAACTAACTATATTTCCCTTCATCCTATCCCACCCCCTGTTTATTCTATTCTCTCTTTTGACCCTGTCCCTCCTCAGAAGTGTTTGCTTCTGATTACCCCCCCCCAGTCTGCCCTCCCTTCTATCTACCTCCCCCTTCTCTTATCCCCTTCCCCCCTATTTTCCTGTAGGGTAAGATAGATTTCCATACCCAATTGAGTGTGTATGTTATTCCCTCCTTAAGCCAAATCCAATGAGAATAAGATTCACTTACTCCCTCTCGCCTTCCCCCACTTCCCCTCTACTGTAAAAGCTTTTTCTTGTCTGTTTCATGTGAAATAATTTACCCCATTCTACCTTCCCTTTCTCCTTCTCCCAGTATAATCTTCTCTCACCTCTTAATTTTATTTTTTGGATATCACCCCTTCATCTTCAACTCGCCCTGTGCCCTCTATCTATCTATCCATCTATCCATACATATAATTTTTCCCTCCAACCACCCTAATACTGACAAAGGTCTCATGAGTTACAAATATCATCTTTCCATGTAGAAATGTAAACAGTTCAACCTTAATAAGTCCCTTGTGATTTCTCTTTCCTGTTGAACTCTTCATGTTTCTTGAGTCTTGTATTTGAAAGTCAAATTTTCTATTCAGCTCTGGTCTTTTCATCAAGAATGCTTGAAAGTCCTCTATTTCACTGAATGCCCATTTTTTCCCCTGAAGGATTATACTCAGTTTTGCTGGGTAGGTGATTCTTGGTTGTAATCCTAGCTCCTTTGACCTCTGGAATATAATATTCCAGCCCTCAGTCCCTTAATGTAGAAGCTGCTAAATCTTGTGTTATCCTGATTGTGTTTCCACAATACTTGAATTGTTTTTTCTGGCTGCTTGCAATATTTTCTCTTGACCTGGGAACTCTGGAATTTGGCTACAATATTCCTAGGACTTTTCCTTTGGGGATCTCTTTCAGGAGGTGATAAGTGGATTCTTTCCATTTCTGTTTGACTTTCTGGTTCTAATATATCAGGGCAATTTTCCTTGATAATTTCTTGAAAGATGATGTCTAGGCTCTTTTTTTGATCATGGCTTTCAGATAGTCCAATAATTTTTAAATTATCTCTCCTGGATCTATTTTCCAGGTCAGTTGTTTTTCCAATGAGATATTTCACATTGTCTTCTATTTTTTCATTCTTTTGGTTTTGTTTTATGTCTTGATTTCTCATAAAGTCACTAGCTTCCATTGCTCCATTCTAATTTTTAAGGAAGTATTTTCTTCAGTGAGCTTTTGGACTTCCTTTTCCATTTGGCCAATTCTGCTTTTTAGGGCATTTTCTCCTCATTGGCTTTTTGGACCTCTTTTGCCATTTGGATTAGTCTTTTTTTAAGGTGTTATTTTCTTCAGTATTTTTTGGGTCTCCTTTAGCAAGCTGTTGACTTGTTTTTCATAATTTCCTTGCATCATTCTCATTTCTCTTCCCAGTTTTTCCTCTACTTCTCTTACTTGCTTCTCAAAATCCTTTTTGAGTTCTTCCATGGCCTGAGACTGATTCATATTTTTCTTGGAGACTTTGCATGTAGAAGCTTTGACTTTGTTGTCTTCTTCTTCTTCTTGTATGTTTTGATCTTCTTTGTCACCAAAGAAAGATTCTGTGTCTTTTTTGTGTAGTTTGCTTATGTTCCCAGCCAATTGTTTAACTTTTAAACTCTTTGTTAAGGTAGAGGTCTGCTTCCAGTGTGGAGCGTGTGCTGTCCCAAGCTTCAGGGGTTTTGTGCAGCTGTTTTCAAAGATACTTCTAGGGACTTGTAAATTTTCAGTTCTTCCAAAGTGGTACAATCAAGGGCAAGGTGTTTACTCCTTTCTTAGCCTGTGCTCTGGTCTTTGAGTGACCACAAGCACTCTTTTCTGCTTTGGAACTGTGAGGAGATTTCCCTCTTCATTACCACTACAAGTTCCACCACACCAGAGCTCCTCATCACCCCAGGACTGCCACCCAGAACTGTGATCCAGATCCAAGCATGGGCAAAGCAAGAGATTCCTGCCTTAGCACCAGCAAAGAGATCCTGGCAATCCCCCTCTGATTGGCCACTTGATTCCCACTCTGTCTGTGGGCCAAGAGCTGCAGAAGCAGCCACCACCCTGGAGTCATGCCAGGACTGGGACTGGGACCCAAGCTTCTCTCTCAGCCAGATCTGACAGACCTTTCCTACTCACTTTCTAAGTTGTCTTTGGCATTTGTGGGTTGAGAAGTCTGGAAACTGCTACAGCTGCCTATGATTCAGTCCCCTGAAGCTTGCTCCAGGTTTACTGAGGCCTGTTCTTTGCCTGCACACCCATGCTGAACTGTGTTCCTCTCCTAGCCTGGCACAACAGACCTTTCCCATCAACCATCCAGGTTGTCTTGGGCTGGAAATTTGTTTCACTCTGTCTTTTTGTGGGTTCTGCTGCTCTAGAATTTGTTTAGAGCCATTTTTACAGGTATTTGGAGGACTTTGGGGGAGAGCTCAAGCAAGTCACTGCTTTTACTCCACCATCTTGGCTCCACCTTCTGTACAAAACACTTCGAAAGTCATAAAATGTTATGCAGTTGTCAACTATTATTTTGAATATGTTCATAATTACAATAAGAATATACATATGCAAGGAATGTTATAAGGCCCATCTAGTATTTTCAAATGTTTGTTTTGATAGTGGTATTTAAGGAAAAGTTGATTTGGTTTCATTTTAGCAGCTAAGAAAAAGTCTTGGTATTAGAGAAAATAATAAAACATGAAGCATTTTTGTCATTTGTGGCTAGTATATTTTTAAGCTGGATCTGTTCTATTGAAGGATCTGATAGGTTAAAAGCTTGAATTTATGTATTGATTTTGCATGCAACATTACAAAATGTTTAATATTAATGCTGAAAAGATGGCATATTTTCATTTTAGCTTTATTCCTCTAAAACTACTACTCTAGTGAGCCTCATTAATCTCTTTTTTCAGTATCAAACAACATATTATTGAAAATGTACTTGGTGTTTATGTGTGTGTGTGTGTGTTTGTGTGTGTACGCACACATACATATATACACAGTCAATCCTTAACTTTCACAGGGGTAATGTTCTTAGAAGACAGCACAAAAGTAAAAATGCAAATGTTGATACATTGAACCTATGAGACACAGGGAGTTAGAACCGACAAAAACTGTGATCTTTCATTAGAGATTGCTGAAAATACAGTTTTCTACGTACAATTCTTTATAACACAACATTGATTCCAATCATATTCACTTTTCCTAACATATGAAATAACTCATAAAATGCAATACAAGAGATAAAATTGGTAGCATGCAAAACATTTTTTCTCATTAGTACTTTCTTCCATGTTCAGGATATAAGTAATCATTGATTCATTAACACCAGACTCCCAGCAAAAACAGCTGCAGACATTCTGGCAAGAAGCTTATCTAATATCTTTATTTTCTCACTATGCTTTAGGGGAATAACTACAACACAAAATGTGAATTTTAAAGGCAAACAGTGAAAATATACAACAAATTCAAGGGAGCTCTTTACAACAGTAGAGTGAAAAAGACCAGTGAAGTACCTGGTAGGATACCAGCTGTTCCACAAACTTGTGGGCATCTTGCCACTAATGTGCCTGCTTGCCAATATGAAAGTGAAAATGAAATTACTAATAAAATCACAAGAATGCTGAAAGTTAAATATGTGGATTTTGAGGATTGACTTTGTGTGTGTGTGTGTGTGTGTGTGTGTGTGTGTGTGTGTGTATACATATACATGCGTATTTTATATATCTGTAGTTTAAAGGGAAGCTTCTCAGATGTTTGTTTATTAAACTGTTTCCATTCCAGAAGGAGAACTCCCTGTGGCTATATTTAATTCCCTTAGTATAAAAGCCATTGATTGACTCTCATATTCTTGTAACATTTGGGAAAAAAGCTTATGTCTGACTGCTTATTTTTCTCAATGCTGGAAAAATGTCAAATTTTAGACATTTGTTTCTTTCCTATTTACCTTTTCTTTTTTACCTCATCTTTCAACTGAAACTACTCCCTCCAAAGTGGCTAATGATCTCTTAATTGCCAATACTAAAATAAAATTTTAAAATGTGTGGCCTTTAGGTTATTCAGTGCTAAAAAAAAAAAGGCCAATCTCCTGCTCCCCACAAGTTATTCAGTAAAAACTTTACCTTAAATGTTAATCATCCATAGTTTTCTTAGTTTATATTTTGATTATTCAAATTATTCTCATGGCTAAGTTATGTCTCTTCATTGTATGTTTTTGTGTATGTGTAGAGGAAGAGAAGAACACAGCATACTTCTTTTTATAGTTCTGGTCTGGCTGTCTGTTTTTTTAAAACCGATCTTGTTGGGTAGCAGTAATTTCTAAGTAGCTCAGGCATCTAGTGTGGCTATTTGCACTTACAGATAATATAGGGACTGTTTTTAGTACATCTTCCAATATCTTTATTTTAAAAAGTTGTTATTTAATCAATTAACTGATTACCAATGGCTAACTGCTTTGTGTCCCTTGCCAAGCAACAAAGGTGTTCACCATCTCTTTTATTGCCCAGCTGCATAGGTGGACAATTAGCAACTAACAATAAAGCTAATTAGAGCTAGCCAATAAATGAAATCTTTCTTTGTTGGAAACACACCTAAAGGTATGAATTAGAATGAGTACAAAAAAAGTCTAAAAAGGAATAGCTAATGAAATAAAGCAGTTTTTGTAGGGGAAGGATGACAATAAGGTTGGATGAGAGAGAATAATGTAGCAGAGGCATGGGGGGTGTATTTTGACTAAATTCTAATAACTTCTGGAGTATTCATACTTTTCCCCTCTATTAGTTTGAATAATGGGCACCAATCAATACCGAGTCACAAATGATTTTAGCGGGTGAAAATTTCTTTTAAGACAAAAGAAAAAAGTTATTGATAGATGATATGAAGTATAATTGTGAAGAATTAGGGGTTTTGGAAAGAATAGAAAAATAGATGTTCAAAAATCACTCCATGTCTAGTACAGTAAGGGTCCCTTTCTAATATATTTATGTAATTTTCTGGAAGATTTTAAAATTTGTTTTCACTTAGGAATTTTCAGCTAACTCTGAGATTCACGTTCCAACACTTTACTAAAGAGAATTTAAGGATTTGCAGTAATCTCCATATATCTTGAGTCCATAAAAGAAGACTACAAAGTGACATAACACTTCATATCAACCTACCTATCAGTGATTCTTTTGTTGTTGTTTTAAGGCATTGATTGGTGTCTAGTATCCAAACTAATAGAGGGGAGAAGTGTGAATAATCCAGAAGTTATTTGAATTTAGCCGAAATATACATGCATGCCTCTGCTACATTACTTTTTTTCTTTCCTCCTTATTTCTACTATCCCCAACAAAAACTGCTGTATTCAATTAACCATTTTTAATTGACTTTTTGTTCTCATTCTAGTTAATAAACACTGGACAGTGAGATATTGTGACAGTTCCAGAAAGTTGCTCACTCCTGTACAAGTATAAGTGGTAGTCTAAAAATGGAAAAAGTAAAGGTACTACTATATAAAGATAAAATAGATACCTTGTATCTAGAAGTAAGAAAGGTTTTAGGGGGTTCGGCTTCCACAGCAGGATAAGAAATTTCAAGATCTTGTGGATAGTCCCCTCAACCAATCAGAAAGTACTCCAAACTTTTCTACAAACAAGTAGTTCTTAAGAAAGAGCGCTAGAGGCTAAACTGGTTGGAACCAGCCAGGTTCAAGGAGCTTCCACAGGGCAAAGGCTTTTCTCCACTGCACTTGCTTAATAAGCTCATTGAATATTAACTGACACGCCCCAAGGGCAGAGATAGGTGCCATTTTTGAGCATGGGACCTATGAAGTAGGTGGAGCTAACAGAACATGGACGAACATGCCATGGGCTGTCCAGGAAGGGTGTAACTCAGAGGAGCCCTGATGGGTAGAGTATGGATCTTATTAACGGTTTAAAAGTTTATTCTACTATTGAACCAGTGCCCACGTGCTACTAAAGTGTGTTGTGCCCGCTTCTCTCATGAGAAGCGTAATAAAGACTTTCCTTCACTCACTCAGTGTAGTAGATTTTTGCTTCAGATTTTTCTAACATAGGTATATCCTTGTCACAGTAGAACTTGTGACAACAGCTCACGGTTCACTACTGTAGGTATCAGAAGCAAGAATACAGTTAAGCAGAAGGGGTCTGACAGATACCCCAGGTTTAAGAGAGGTAATAGATCAAGACCAGAGGATCTGTTAAATAAGGAAAGGCAAGTGAGTATTAATTTGTCTTCTGCCCTCAATCCCAAACACACCTATCTGGATTTGGTGCCTTTCCATCAAGCTCCCTCTCTCTTTTCCCAAATGCAATCATTATGTAGGAGGGCTCAAAGTTTCATATAATCTCAGGGCTTGCCAGCTGCCATCAGTACCAGTACCTACTCTTTTCATGGTACTGTATTCCAGGCATAATCCCCCCCACTTAATGAGGTCATTCACCAAAAGCTCCTTCTTTCAACCTTCTCTTCATTTCATGTCATCTCACGCTTTTGGCTAGTATCTTTTCCTTCATCCCTGTCTCACATAACCAGTGGCCCTTCTCCTTGACAAGACAATCCCTCTACAGGCACAAATGATTTCGTTCCATCCCATCTTCACCATCAGATTTTCCCCTGCATTCCTGCTCTCAGTCTTTCCCTTTCTCTTGATTTCTTCCTTGCTGCATATAAGGATGCCCATGTCTCCCCAATTCTCAAAAATCCCTCATTTGATTCATCTATCTCAACTGGTTATCATATCATCTCTCCTCCCTTTTGTGGCTAAACTCCTTGAGAAGCAACCTATAATTGGTGACTCTACTTCCTTTCCTCTCATTGTTTATACTCTGAAGTCTGGGTTTTTACTTCATTATTCAACTGAAGTACTCCCTCCAAAGTTGCTAATGATCTCTTAATTGCCAACACTAATGACCTTTTCTCAATCCTCATCCTTCTTGACCTTTCTGCAGACACTGTTGATCACCCCCTTCTACTTGATAATCTCTTTTCTCTTGGTTTCTGTGACACTGTTCTGTCCTGATTCTCTTACCTATATGATAGGTCCTTCTCATTCTCCTTTACTGCATCTCCATTGAGGACATGCCTGCTAACTGTTGGTATTCTCTAGGGGTTAGCCCTGAGCCCTCTTTCCTTCTCTCTCTCTGCTGTTTCACTTGGAGAGCTCATCAGCATCTGTGGATTCAAATATCATTTTTGTTTTTGTTTTTGTTTTTGGTGAGGGTTAAGTGACTTGCCCAGGGTTACACAGTTAGTCAGTGTCAAGTGTTTGGTCTGAGGCCAGATTTGAACTTGGGTCCTCCTGATTTCAGGGCCGGCGCTCTATCCACTGCGCCACCTAGCTGCCACCCAATCATCTTTTGCATACTCCCCTTTCTCTGATGCTGCCACCGCCCTGGGGCAGGCCCTCATCACTTCATGCCTGGGCTGCTGCAATAGCCTGATGATTTGTCCTCTGCTGTAAGCCTCTACCCACCCCAGTCCATACTCACTCAGCTATCAAAGTTATAGTCCTAAGGAACAAGTTTGATGAAGTGACCTCCCCTTCGCTCCCCCACATCCCAGCTTAATAAACTTTAGTGGCTTCCTGTCACCTATAGGATCAAATATAAAATCCTCTGTTTGGCATTTAAAGCTTTTCTTAAACAGTACCCTGCCTATCTTTCCAGGGCTACTAGGTGATATAGTAGGTAGAGTACTGGGTCTGAAGTCAGGAGGACCTGGGGTCAGATTCAGCCTCAGACACTTACTAGCTGTGTGACCCTGGGCAAGTCACTTAACCCTGTTTGCCTCAGTTTCCTCATCTGTAAAATAAGCTGGAGAAGGACATGGCAAACCATTCCAGCATCTTTGCCAAGAGAACTCCAAATGACGTGACTGCAAATGACTAAGCAGCAGCAAAACCCAACCTTTCCAGCCATGTGTCAGCTTGTATCTTCTCCCCCGCGTGCTCTGAGACTCAGTGACACTGACCTTGCTGTTCCTCAAACAAGACATTCCATCTCCCGACTCCCGTAGTTTTCACTGGCTGTCCCCATACCAGGAATATGCTTCCTCATCACTTTTCGAATTCCCTAGCTTCCTTCAAGCCCCACCTCCTGATCTCTCTTAACCCTAATGCCTTCCTTTTGTTGATTATGTCCCATTTATCTATTATATAACTTGTTCGTACATAGAGTTTATCATGTTTAGACTATGAGCTTCCTGAGTGTAGGGTCTGTCTTTTGCCCTTCTTTCTTTGTATACCCACTTAGCACAATGCCTGGAATATGATAGGTGCTCCATAAATGTTTCTTGGGTGATTGATTTCAAACTTCCAT
Source organism: Phascolarctos cinereus (assembly GCF_003287225.1). Lineage (NCBI taxonomy): Eukaryota > Metazoa > Chordata > Mammalia > Diprotodontia > Phascolarctidae > Phascolarctos > Phascolarctos cinereus. The sequence goes on along the minus strand of NW_027555847.1, from coordinate 284,362,101 downwards.
GTCCTTTTATTTTCTTTCTCTTGACCTTTATTTCTTTATCTTTCTCAAACCTGTTCTACTGCATTAACTACGTCATGTTTATCATAAACTCCAGTAGCTCCCTGTTACCTCCAGGATGAGATATAAAATCCTTTTTCATTCGAAGTCCTTCAAAACCTGGGCCTTCCTTACCTGTCTAGTCTCCTTACATTTTACTTCCCTCCACATATTCCAAAATCCAGTGATACTGGTCTCCTTACTTTTCCTGGCACACAGCCTTCCATCTCTCAACTCTCAGCAATTCTCCCTGGCTGTCTCCATGCCTCCTTCCTCATCTCTACCTCCCACTTTCCTTCTAGTCTCAGTTAAAATTCTGCCTTTTCCCAGTCCTCTTTTATCTAGTCTTTATCCCTTCCCCTGGGATTATCCCTGATTTTGTTCTTGCATGTTTTAGTTGTTTGCATGTTATCTCCCCCATTAGACTGTAAGAGCTATTGGGAAATTCCTCAGCCCAGATCTTCCTGAAGAGTAATTCCTCCCACCTAGGTTTGACTTAAGATCAATAAATCAAGAGGCAAGGCTAGAAGATAAAAAGTTTAATTAGCATTGGCAGATGGGGAAGTTGCTGGGTGGCTAGCAACTAAGGAACAGGGAGATTAACACCGATACAGGGTTTTACCCAGCTTTATGTCAGGTGGTAAAACGATCCTATGAGGTGAGGCTGCTCAGCCGCTTTTATTATTTCAGAGGTTGAGTAATAAATTATGTGTTTGATTTTTAATTAATTTTTGACCATTGAGCATTCAGATACCTTTTACTGTTGCCAAATTTTTCATGACCCCAACCCGCAGTTAAAAAGCACTATTAAAGAAGAGGAAACTGTGTCCCTAGAGAACTGAAGTGACTTGCTAAGTGGCAGAGGCAGAATTTGAACTTAAAATCCATCATTCAGGTATATGAGTTTGCCTATAAATAATAAATTCCAAATGGCTACGAGTCCTTAAAGATAAGTTCCTTTTAATTTTTTAAAATTACATTTTATTTTTTAATTAGTAAGAATTTATTTTTTCTCCCTTTCTACCTAACCCCCAGTAGGGAAAAAAAAAAAAAGAAAAGAAAAATTAAATCCTTGTAACAAATATGCATAAACAAGCAAAACAAATTTCTATATTGGACATCTCTAAAAATGTATGTCTAATTTTGCATATTTAGTTCATTATCTTTCTATCAAGAGGTAAATAATTTTCTTCATCAGTCCTCTAGAATTTTGATTATTTTATTGATCAGGGTTTGTAAGTCTTACTAAAGTGTTTGTTTTTACAATATTGTTGTTATAATATTGTTAAAGATAAGTTCTTAAACTGAAGTGGTAGCATGTCTTAGTCATGTAATGATGTAAGGCTTTCTTATATAATAAAATATTTTTATATCAATGAAATCACAAATCCAGTCCTGATCCTAATGCTATAGTCTAGATCAAATTCCACTGGTGTAAAGGGCTCTCTCAGTATAGGGAATTTCCAGTATGGAAACAGCCTGTACTGATGTAGATATAGATTGGCAACTCATTGGTAATTTATAGTCGTGGAGAGCTTCCTGGGGCAATGAGAGATTAAAGTGATTTTCTAGGGTGACACAGATAACATGGGTCAGAAGCTAGATTTGGACCCTGGTCTTCTTACCTCCAAGGACACCCATCTCTTCTCTACAATACCATACTACCTCTCACCAGGCTAGGATACGTAAGAATAGAAAGATACGTAAGAATAGAAAGATATGTATGAATCTCATTTTGTGTGAAAAATGAATGAACAAATACTTTGTTATACTATCAGTTATTCTTTTTTCCACTCCTCTGAACTATAAGCTAGGCTTTCTTATTAATTCCTTTATTCTTTGTCGCTTTTCCATAGGCTAAACAAGGATTTATTTAGTGTCTATTGTGTGTAGAACACCATAACAGATTGAAAGCTCCTTCGAGAGCAGGGACTATGTGTTAGTATCTTTTGTGGTTCACACATTGTCTAGCTCTGAATTATATTTTGTTAATTTCAATATTTTGACTTCCAACAGCAGTTTGGCAAATTATTTATTCTATTTACTTGTATTACGAAGCATGCTAGCTGTGAGGGGTTGGAGAAGAGAAAAAAAAATCACCTGTTTCATACTCAGGATTTGTTTTAGTGGAATATATAAGGCAATATGATATTTTTAAGAAACTGAGAAAAGTTTCATTTCAGATGAGTTAAGACCTCTTGAAGAAAATAGCCATATTATTGAATTATATATTATAGCTCTGTGTGTGTGTGTGTGTGTGTGTGTGTGTGTGTGTGTGTGTGTGAGTGATTTGTCAGTTTCCCAGAAGGACACTAGCATTGTGAATCCTGTGCAATCCAGGGAACTGGGAATTTGGAGACAACTTTTAGTTTGCCCTTTGCAATGAACTGGCTGTGGGTTGTCACTCCAGCTTTTTCTCAGGTCTCAGTTTTGTCATCTGTAAAATAATAGGCTTAGCCTAGATGATCTTTATGATGCCTTCCAGCTCTGACTTTGATTAGGCAGCTTACATTTCAGAAAGAGTGTTGAACTTAGAGACACAAGCTCCAGGTTCAACTCCCCTATCTGACAAAACTGGTTGTGTAAACCCGGGGCAAGACATTCATCCTTCAGAGTACCCAGGCAACTGTCTCAGACACATAGTTTCAGAGAAGTTGCAGATCTGTATGAGAATGAGATTTGTTTGTTTGTTTGTTTGTTTCTCTTAGTTGGACTATGCTATGCCAACCAAATCACAATTTCAGGTTAAAAAACAATTACTTGTACTACTTACCTGACAGATTTGTCCTGAGGAAAGTTCTTTGCAAACCTTAAGGCACTATGTAAATTCGAGTTGATATCTCTGTGGTGGTGGTGATAACAATGATGACTAGAGTAGCTAATTGGCAAAGTGGATAGAGTGCTGGATTTAAAGTTAGAATGACCTGAGTTCAAATTCTGCCTCAGACTTTATTAGCTCGGTGAGTCTAGACAGATCACTTAACCTATTTCAGCTTTAAGTTTCCTTGTCTGTAAAATGAAGATACTAACAGTATCTCCCTCACAGGGTTGTTGTAAGGACCGAGTGAGATAACCCATGTAAAGTGATCTGTAAACCTTAAAATATTATGTAAGTACTTATTGTAGTGATGATGATGATGACACTTCAGGTCAGTTTTTGGTGGTGCTGAAATATAGCAGGAGAGTATTATTCATAACTAAAAAAATAGGTAAATTTAATTTTATGTCATAATTACTTGTTTTTTCTCAACTGTTATTTAAACTATATAGTTATATAGTATGTGAAATGTTTAATGAGACCTTTTTATTTAAGAAAAAAGGTATCATAATTGCTTTTATCTAGATTACAAGGATCATAAGATGTTCTAACATAGAATCCAGTCCAACCCCAGAGAATTAAAAATGACATGCCAAAGGTTGCTAAAGTGGTTAGTAGCAAACAAGGATCTGAAGCAGTCCTTCTGCCTCCAAGCCTAACCCTCTTTCCATTGCCCCATTTTTCAGGTAAGTATTGGTCTAGTCCAAGTAGTCATGTGGAAGAGAGGGCAATACTGTGCTGTCATGAAGAATATTCCTGGATGTTTTCTTTAGTAATTATCTTCTGAGCTTGTAACATATCATAGCACTTTGAAGGATCTGATTTTTGAAAACAACCAACTCTGATGAATTCAATAATCACTTCTTAAGAGCCTGCTCTGTGCAAGGTGTTGTGCTATATAATGGGAATACCAAGACAAAAAGGAAACAGTTCCTGCCCCAAAGGAGCTGATATTCTAAAGGGGGTATGTTGAATGCCGCATATATATGTGAGTAAATACAAAGTATGTAGAAGGTAATAAAGAGTATTTTCAAGGGAGAGAGGCTGCTAATAACTGAGAGAGATCAGAAGAGGCTTTGTGAAGGACGTGGCGCCTGATCAGTGCTTTGAGGGAATCTAGGTACAGGTGAGGAGGTGGTTTGTTCCAGATATGGAGACCGCTTGTGCAACGTCCCTGAGGACTTTAGAATGTTGGGTATGGGGAAGAGCTAGCAGGCCTTTGTATCAGGAATAGAGAGTGTTTAAAGGGGAATGATAGCAAATAAAAATACAAAGATAACTTTAAATGACATACCAAGGATTTTGGATTTTATGTTAGAGTCCATAACGGAGTCCCCGAAGATTCTTGAAGGTGTGTATGAGGGAGAGAGGAGAGCAGTAATGTGGTAAGTCTGTGTTGTGAAAATATCAATTTGGCAGCTGTGTGGAGGATAGAATGTAGAAGAGTCTAGAGGAAAGGAAACCAACCATGTACCAATGAAGAAGATGACTGATAAGGCTGTGTAAGGCCATTTGAAGTCAAGAGCAAGGGAGTTGACTAATTGTAAAACTGGAAATATTGTATAAACTTTAAAGTGGCTCCTTTGAAGAATCATACTTGTTTAGATATGTGCATTATGGCATAATTGTTTAGAAAATCATTTTTTAAATTTGAGGCATTATGATATAGTCAATACAGTGGCTTAAGAAGATCTTAGCTCAAATCAAGCCTCCAATATACACTAACTATATGACCTAAGCAAGTCACTTAATCTCTCTCAGCCTTTGTTTTCTCATCTGTAAAATAGTGATAGTAATAGCATCTACCTCATAGGGTTGTCATGAGGATCAAAATACCAGATTTAAAACTTTGTAAACTTTTGGGGCAGCTAGGTGGGACAGTGGATAGAGCACCGGCCCTGAAGTCAGGAGGACCTGAGTTCAAATCCGGCCTCGGATTTGACGCTTATTAGCTGTGTGACCCTGAGCAAATCACTTAACCCCATTGCCTAAAAAAAAACTAAAAAAAAACTTTGTAAACTTTAAAGCACTATGTAAATGTAATTGAGCATTAGTGTTAATATCATTGATTTATTTAGCATTCAATTCTGATCAGACTGCATCTCAAGTACTGTGTTAGTTCTGGATGCCACATTTTAGGAAGAACATGGTTGAACTAGAAAGCATTAAGGATGATAAAGGGCCTCAGGTACATGTTATGAGATCATTTGAAGGGACTGGGGATGTGGGGAACATGATTGCTGTCTTTAAAGGAGAACTGTCACATGGAAGAGGGATTTTACTTCTGTATGGCCTCAGAGGGAAGAACTAGGAGTAATGGGTGGAAGAAGAAAAAAAGGCAAATTTAGGTTTCATATAAATAAACCTTCCTAATAATTGGAGCTATCCAAAAATGCAATATAGATCGCCTGGAGAGGTGGTGGGTTCCTTTTCCCTCGATTTTGTCTAGCAAATGTTGGCTGTCTACCTGTCAGTTATGCTGTTATGGGGATTCTCGAATTCTGAGATCCATTAGGTCTCAGGGCTAACCTTAGAAGCTTATCATCATCATACATCTCTAAGACCATTTATATTTCTTAAATATCCAAAAGGGTTTTTTTTATAGCAGATTGATACTGAAAGTGACAGGATTAGTCATGAGTTAATTTTCGTAGCTGTCTTTGGCCTGCTATGTGATGTTGAGCAAAATACTATTCCAGGATTGATTGACCTGTAAAACAAAAATTAAACTTATGGAAGAATTTAGCACTTTGAGATCCCTAGGTAAAAGGCGAGATTTAGTCCCAAAATAACCTTGGCATTAAATCTGACCTCTTTTGTTTGTTGGCATTCTGGTTCCCTTCCATCCACAGGCTGAACATCTTTTTGGTTTTTTGTCTCCATTGCCAATGAAAGGGATTGGGCATTCACTCCTCTTAGTCTCTTGTGTGCAAGGAAACTAGAGGATGGGCAAATATACCATGCAAATTTTGAGGAAAAAAAATTACTGATAGTTATAACCAAGTTTTTTTGAGAGGGGGTGGCATGGGAGTGGAGATGTCATTTTAATCTATTCTAATCTTACTGAACTCTTATCTATGCATGATAACACTGATGACATTCAGATTGAATATGAACTTGAAAAATATTTCTAAAGTGTGAACTAAAAGATGATGAGATGAGTATTTGTATTATACAAAAGATTTGTTCATCTTGAATAGCTTGTGATAGCCCAGATACTTTTAAATTTTAAAAAAATGCCCTTGGTAACAATAATACCATACTTCTATTCATACTGCTGCTTCTTTTTTCCCAGTTATAACTTAGTTTTTTTTCCTCTCAGTCTCAAAATGATGCAATTCCAATTCCACAAAATAGCATATTGGTGTGTTATTTAGGGGAAAAAAATTGTCATGAAATCTTACTCTGTAGTAATAACAATCGTTGATTGGTAATAAAGGGCTGGTTTTTTTTCCTTTTCCCCCAGTAACTTTTTACTTTGCCATAAGGAAATGGAGAGGCTATTAACAATTTGGTGGGAAAGGAAAGCTTTAAATGAATCTGTGAGACGATTGTAGGCAGAGGTTAACTATGTTCAACATAATATAACTTCCTCCTATTTATACCCATTATCCAGCATTTGCTAGCTATGTGGCCGTAGGCAAGCCATATAACCACTCTGAATCTCAGTTTCCTTGTCTACAAAATGCAGATAATGATACTTAGATAACCTACCAAATAAGATTACCGTCAGGAAAGTAAACCTTAAAATACTATGAAAATATAAGTGGCTGTGTTTTTTGTGATGATTGCCATTTGAATTGCTTTGAATCTGATCCTTTTCCCAAATACTTTCTTGTACCAAGAACTCAAAAGCAGAAGAGTGTGAAGAGCTCAAGGAAAGACACAGAATTAAAGGAATTAGAAAGGAACCTAAGACAGATTATGAGGTCAATCAAGGCATATTATTTTTTAAAATCTCATTGTCTTTTCCTTCCTTTTTCCTGATTTTCTTTGCTCCTAGTTTGTAAAGTGGCAGTAAGAAAGCAGGTCAAAAGCAGGAAAGATATACACATATACCTACGTATGTATGCGTATACATATGTCTCCCTTTAATAATAGCTAGATAGATAACTAAACAAAGAGAAAAGCTAAGAGAGACCAAGGGAAAGAAATGACAGCAGGAGGAATGTGAATAGAGAAAGACACTGGGGAAAACATCTCTCAATTTCTCTTGATGGCTCTATCTACATTTTTCTGGTAGCAAAATCAGGTTTTGTCTGTATTGGTTCTACATGAATTGATTCAATCAATCAACATTTTAATGGGGAAGACAACACACGTAGTAGGTTTTAGCTACAAGTAAGATGAAAAATCCTAATACTGCTTAGAGTACAATGGCAAAGCCTACAGTAATGCATCTTATAATTTTATTTCCACTGGTAAAACCATAGCCATCTCTGATGTTTGATAGTGCTGAGGACTTTGATGACAATTTTACTTTCAGGTCATTGGTAATTGTGGTTATTGAGATGACAGAGACTATAGCACTTACAAAAGCAGTTACCAGGTTGCATATCCATAGGGTTGGTTCTTTGGATGATGGCTGCAGGGACTAGGCTGGAAGAAAGGTCAGTGATCTGGAGTGTTGCTTCTCTTATTAAGGAAGGCCCAAGGTTGTAGACTTTATCATAATAGTCTGAGGGAAGGTGGTGGTGAAGGTCCTAGTAGTGAGATTTTGAGGATAAATGTGCCCTGAAGTCTGGATATAAACTGTGACTGTATGTTGAGCCTACACAAATAGGTTTCTGTGAAACAATAATTAGTAAAATATGTTAGGATTTACTGCTTAAATGCCTTAAATTCTTGCCATAGTGCAATTCACTGTAGAAAAGGATTTGGAATAGTGAGGTCCATCTTGGAGCTTATCCAGTGGTAACTAATTAATTATGTATATTTTAAATAAATGGAACTATGCTGGCTAAGTCCACTGCAAATATGTTATAATTTGCAACTAGACCCTTTATATAGCAAGTCAATCCTGTTAAACCTCCCTAATTGCTTTGCTCTTCCACTCACCACAGTCACTACTACAAACTTTTTCATCCCTCCTCAAGCTTCCAGTGTTAATTTCAAAATCTACCTTCTAAGGCCATTCTTCAAAAGCACACTCTTTTCCCCTTTTCCTCCTCCTCTCATATCACTCAGTTGGCTCTTCCTTCACATCTCACGTGAAGATGTCCTTCTCCTTACCGAGGCAAACACACACACACATAATAACCCTTGCTGAATCCCATCCCAGCTTCTCTGACAGATAAACCCCATTATCACCCTTACTTTCTTGCTAATCTTATCTCTCTTCCTATCTACTGCCTGCTTCCTTATTATTTACAAACATTCCCATGGCACCCCCTCCCTCCATCTTTGAAAGACCTTCTTCACTTGATCCAACTGTTCTCACTAGTTATCATTCGATATCTTTGTGACTAAATTCCTTGAGAATTGTCTACAATTAGTGCCACCACTTCCTCTCCTCTCCTCTCCTCTTCTCTCCTCTCCTCTCACTCTCTAATAAACCCTCTGTAATCTGACTGGTGACTTCATCATTCAACTAAGATTTGCTCTCCCAAAGTTACCAGTGATTTCTCAACTGCTAACTCTAATGATCTTTTCTCAATCTTCATTCTTGACTTTCTGAAGCCTTTGACACATTGAGCAGAACATGCTGGATATTCTCACTTTCCTGTTGTTGTTTTGTCCTTTGTTCTCAAAGAGGAAGATGATGCCATGACTTGCAAGTGTATTAGATTTAAGTGAGGGAGGGCTGTGCAAGGTCACCAGCCTCACTTTCTCCTCTGGAGCCATCTGGGTCCAGTGGCCAGATATAGATCAGGATGACTGGAGATGGCCCCCTCTCTCTTCTCTAGGTTTTCATGAAACTGCCATCTCCTGATTCTCCTCATACCTATCTGACTGTGCTGTGTCCTTTACTGGTTCTTCCTCCAGGTCACACCCACTAACTGTGAATGTCTTTCAAGGATTTTGTCCTAAGTCTTTTCTCTCCCTCTATACTTGCTTTTTGATCTCATCAATTCCCAAGTATTCAGTTATCTCTGCTAAGGCTGATTATTCTCATTATCTGTTTATCTGGTCTTAAGCTTCTTCCTGACTTCTACTCTCACGTCACCAACTAACCGTCTTTTGGACATATTAAACTCAAAACTTACTATTTCTCTCCCTCCTGCCCCATACATTCCTCTTTAAGTACTATTAAAGGCACTGCTATCCTTCCAGGATTATCAAAACTTAGGTGTCATCTTTGACTCCTCTCTTGCACTCACCCCATGGATCTAATCTGTTGCCAAGTATTGTCATTTCTGTATGCACAGAGTGTCTTGTGTATGTCCCTGTCGCTCTTCTGACGTAGCTCCCACTTTGATACAGGCCCTTATCACCTTGCCTAGATTATTCCAATAGCATTCTGGTTGGAATTCTTGCCTGAAGTCTCTTCCTACTCCAGTCTATCCTTCACTCAACTGCCTCAGTGATCTTAAAGCACAAGTCTGACTCCTCCCTACTCAAGAATATGCAGTGATTCCCTATCTAGCATTAAATATAGAATCCTCTGTTTGACATTTAAAACCCTGCATAACCTGACCCCTTCTTACAAAGTTTTCTTATGCTTTATTCCCATCCAGGTATCATACAATCCAGCAGAACTGGCTGCCTTGCTGTACCACCACCCCCCTTATTATTCCTCTTTCCCTTTCTCCTCCCCTCCTCTCTCCCTCTCTCTCATCTAAATGTGTGTTATATGTATAACACATTATATATTATATACTTATTTCTATATATGTGCATTGTAATTACTGTACATATATTATGTATATGTTATATATCTCTAAATCTGTATTATGCATGCATGTAATATAATTTATATATACATGCATTACATATTATGGCTATATAATATATAGTTATATGTGTAATATATGTTTTTTATGTGTGTATAATGTATACTTAGAAATATAAATATATATGAAAGAGAAGTATGTAAGGTACAGCAAGAAGGCCAGTTTTGCTGGATTGTAGAGAACATGGGTGGGAGTAAAGCATAAGAAAACTTTGTAGGAAGGGGTTGAATTATGAAGGGTTTTAAATGCCGAACAGAGAATTCTATATTTGATGCTGGATAGGGAATCATGAGATATTCTTGATTAGGGAGGCAGTCAGACCTGTGCTTTAAGAAGATCACTGAGGCAGCTGAGTGAAGGGTGGACTGGAGTAAGGAGAGACTTAAGACAAGAATTCCAACCAGAATGCTATTGGAATAATCCAGGCAAGGTGATAAGGGCCTGTATCAGAGCAGTGGCTATGTTAGAGGAGAGATAGGAACATATACAAGAGATTTTATGAATATGTAATCTCTCATGTAGAGCATCTAGATGGCACAGTAGATAAGAGTGCCATGCCTGGAGTCAGGAAGACCTCTTCCTGAGTTCAAATCCTGCCTCAGATACTAGCTGTGTGACCCTAGGCAAGTTACTTAACCCTGTTTGCCTCGGTTTCCTTATCTGTAAGATGAGCTAGAAAAGGAAATAGCACACCCATTATCTTTGCCAAGAAAACTCCAAATAAGTCACAGAGTTGGACAGAACTGAAAAATGAATAAACAACAACAAAAATCTTGCATATACATAGTTATTTGAATATCGATTCCTCCATTAGAATGTAAGCTCCTTGAGGGCAAGGATCATTTTCTGGACCAAGTTATTGTACTTGGTCCAGCATTCATAAGGCAGCTAAGTAGTGCAGTGGATAGAGTGCCAGGCCTGGAGTCAGGAAGACTCATCTTCCTGAGTTCAAATCTGGCCTCTGTATCTTTGCCAAGAAAACCACAAATAGGGTCACAAAAGTTGGACACAACTGAAAAACAATTGAATAACTGAACTGGCACATAATAAGCACTTAATAAATGTTAGTTTGACTAAGTACACAAAAATAGATAAATCTCAGACCTTCCTCTCAAGATACTTACAATCTAATATATGAGATACACTACAGTGATAGAAGGTAGTAAGTGCAAAGAAAATGTCTAATCAAATTGTTATCTGGAATTTGAGGTAGAAGAGAACACTGTAAGTAGAGGTAGAAAGAAGGAGATCAGTGGGTCAGGACAAGTTTTTTGGAAGAAGTACCATTGGACTTGGGTTTGGAAGGAAAAGGGACTTCAATGGGGAATTAAATGTACTTTTGAAAGCTGAAGCATAATGTGTATTAACCTTTATGGCTGATCATAGTGGATACAGCCACTTGAATTCAAGATCTGTCTCTGACACATATTGATGTCTAACTCAGAAAGTCGTGTAGCATCTTAGTACCTCAGGCACCTGTCTAAGAATATAAATTGCAGAGCAGATATTGACTCTAGTGGTAGAGGAAGTTGTTTCACTGGGAGTTTCCTACACCAATGAAATCTATAATTCTGAAAAAAATAAAACTAAACAGTCTATCCATTCCAATCACAAATTTAACAGGGAGAAGATAATATATACAGCGGGGCAGGGGGGTGGGCAGTGAAGTGGAGCCTGGAGTCAGGGACACCTGAGTTCAAATTTGGCCTCAGATACTTCCTAGCTATGTGACCCCGGGCACGTCATTTAACCCCTATTTACCTCAGTTTGTCATGTGTAAAACGGGGACACACTGGAGAAGGAGATGGCGAAACACTCCAATATCTTTGCCAAGAAAGCCACATGGACAAGTCCATAGAGTCATGAAGAGTTGTACACAGCTGAGCAACAAGTCAAATATATATGCAATTTTAGAAGAAGAACATAATGGTTCCAGGGTGGGAAAGATTTTCCTTACTGGGACCAACCATGGAAGAACTCACTAGAAACTTTTTATACTATGAAATATTAGGGTGGGGTCAATCAAATTAATGAATCAATCATCCCCTACCCTTACCCTCCACTTATTAACAAGACAGTATAGCCCTGATATCTTATTAGTTGAGAGAACTTCTGTGAACTTTTGCCTTATCTTGCCCTGGGCCCAGGGATCCATGACACTTCCCCACCATCTCTGCGCTATGACTCTATTATCACACCATCTCCATCTCCATCTCCATATGTATGTCTGGAAGCTGAAAACTTGGAGTTTGTCCCCTGGGTCCCCCCAGCTCTGTCAGGTGAGATTTTTCCTTGTCTTACTGGGGCTCAGGCCTCCACATCATTTGACCACCATCTCCCCACTGTGATCCTGCATAGGTACATTCCTACCCCAGTTTCCAACACTCTTTTTTTGTTTGTTTGTTTTTTGGTTTTTGGTTTTTGGGGGGTTTTTTTGGCAGTTGGGATTAAGTGACTTGCCCAGGGTCACACAGCTAGTCAGTGTCAAGTGTTTGGTCTGAGGCCGGATTTGAACTCAGGTTCTCCTGACTTCAGGGCCGGTGCTCTATCCACTGTGCCACCTACCTGCCCCCTCCAACACTCTTTTTTATGTTATCTTCCTCCATTGGAATGTGGGATGTTTGAGTGCAGGGATTGTCTTATTGTTTGTGTTTGTATTCCCAGTGATTAACACAGTGCCCGACAAATAGAAATAGAAGGACTTAATAAATGCTTGCTCTGTGAATCAAAAGCATTAAACAAAGTGAGAATAACCTAACTTAATCAAGGTGAAAGGAAATAGAGTGCTTCGAGTCGCTGGATAAAATGAAATGATGCTATACAAGAAATGTGTTGGAGGTGGTTGAGGAGAAAGCCATACACTATAGGACTTGTATAGCATAGCAAGCTAATTCCGATTCCAGCATTTGAGTCCATTGGAGAGAGTACAGCTAAGTCCTTGAGAGAGAACTGCTTGGGGAGATGGGAGGTAGGCAGTGGAGGGGAAAAGGGAAGTGAAGTGTGCAAAATGTCCTCTTTCTCCTCCACCCAACACTGCCCTTTTCTCTGGTATTACCTTCCATTTACATTATATATATCTTGTATCTACTTGGTTAGTTTAGTGTTGTCTTCTCTACAAGAAGGTGAGCTCTTTGAGTGAAAGGAGAGGGGGGGTAGTTTTGTTTGTTTTGCCTTTTTTGTATCCTCAGCATTTACCATAGTTACTTACATATTGTAAGTGCTTGTTGGCTATCCAATTCTAAAATCACAGGCTATGGAATCATAAATTTAGACCTGGAATGTATCTTAAAGTCATCTCCTCCAACCTCCTTATCTTTTAAAGGTGAGGAAACTGATGCACTGAAAAGGTAAATGACTTTCCCAAGCTCACACAGCATTCAAATCTAGCTTCTCTTACTCTGAATCTAGCCCTCTGCTATACCAGACAACTGCCATCGAAGCAGATATTCTGCCTCTGTATTCATCCTTATTCATTTGTGACAAAAGCCATTTCCAAAAGTAGTTTATTTGACTAACATATTTTTAAAAATTGGTATTTCAGTTTTCCAGAACTCTGCTAATGATCACCTCATTTATATTAAAAATGTGTACTCATAGACCATTCATTTCATACTAAAGATGGTTTTTTTTCTACTTTATTTTTCAGTTGTTCATGGTGGACAATGGAGCAGATGACTGGAGAATAGCCATGACTTATGAGCGTATTTTTTTCATCTGCTTGGAAATATTGGTGTGTGCTATTCATCCCATCCCTGGGAATTATACATTCACATGGACAGCCCGGCTTGCCTTCTCCTATACCTCATCCACAACAACTGCTGATGTGGATATCATTTTGTCTATACCAATGTTCTTAAGACTTTATCTTATTGCCAGAGTTATGCTTTTACATAGCAAACTTTTCACTGATGCCTCCTCTAGAAGCATTGGAGCTCTTAATAAAATAAACTTCAACACGCGTTTTGTTATGAAGACTTTAATGACTATATGTCCAGGAACTGTACTGTTGGTTTTTAGTATCTCCTTATGGATAATTGCTGCATGGACTGTCCGAGCCTGTGAAAGGTAAGGTAATTTCTTTCCATGAGAATATTGATTATGCTATTGTTTCTCTCTAAAAAGGAACAAGAATTAGGTGCAAGGATTCAGGCACATTTAGCCTTTCTTTTTTTGTTCCTGACACCATTCTCTCAAATAATTTCTTCCTGATTCTAATACTAGATATGTGTGTTTTGGTTTTTTTTTTATAAATGCCTGTAGCAAACCTGCTGGCAAGGTGTATCTGTTTGATTATGTGGCTTAGGGTAATGTCATCATGAATGTATGCATGTTTTCTTTCTCATTTACTCTACATGGAGTTTCTGGTCAAGGATTACCTTTGCTTTCTGTGCCATGGTTTATGGCTATGGAATATATAAATTTGATTTTCACTGAAAATACTAGTTCAGTAGAAGCCTTGAGTCATCCCAAGTCCCCATGATCCCAGGCACACCACTGCAATTCTGCCTGCAATGTTTGTGGCCACTGTGGGCATGTCCTATAAGAAACTTACCCAAGTTAAACCCTTTTCAGGCTCACTGATTCCCAATAAATGGGAATAATCCCATCCAGAAGGACCATCTCCTTCTTATCTAGGCTAGATTAGAAACCTTAGGTCACCTCTAAAATCTAGTAGATTGGTGGAATGAGACCTGTCTCTGGGAAGTGCACAAAATCATAGACTTAAAGGATAATTTGAAATCATCTAATCTAGTCCTTTTCTTTCCTTAGCCCTGTTTTAAAGATGAGGTAACTAAGGCCTGCAGATGTTCCATAGTCTTTCACATTGGAAGTTTGGGCCTATGTCTTTTGGCTAACTACGTTATTTCTTTGTTCCTCCACTGGTTTGAAGGAGAGCCAACAGTGAGCTGGGAACCATGATGTTAAACTTTCTATGTTTATGCCTGGTGTCAATAAATTCATAGGGCTCTGGCTGTAGTATCTAAAGAGACTTGTATTTTTTTCTGTCTCTTTGTTGACTGCAGTTTCAAATGCTGTCAAGTTCTGAGGTGAAGAACTGGTGTGTGCTAATGTTATAAATGAAAAGTCTTTACTGAGAGGAAAACCTCTGAAAATAGCTTTGAAATAATGTTCTATTGCCACTTTTGCAAGGAGAAAAACTGGTACAATGTCAAGTGTAAATACCTCTGAATTTTGCCTGGTTCTTCCTCAACTTTAGTTATGATAGATGGACCAAAAGTAAAAAAATTTTGGACAAAATAAATAAGTATATGAAAATTAGTTCGGTGTTTTGTGATGACCTAGAGACCTTAAAAATTGAAGAAATAAAGGATTCTCTTCTTATTTTTACAGCCTATATTCTTAAGATATAGTATATTCCTGTTTAGATTGCCGTAGTAAGACTTTAAAAGAAATTTTTAAAAATAATCCTATAGCCATCCTTGTGGTTTCATAGTCAATCAACAGGCACTTATTAAGCACCTACTATATGCCAGGCATTGTGTCAAATGCTGTGGATACAAAAAAAAAAGGCAAAAAGACAGTTCCTCCTCTCAAGGAGCTCATAGTCTAATGAGTGAGACAAAATACAAACAGCTATATGCAAACAGGATATTTCTATAGATATTTATCTGTCTGTCTGTGGTAAATTGGAAATAACCTTAAAATGAAGGCACTAAGATTAAGAAAGACTGTAAAAAGGTTTTTGTGGAAAGTGGGATTTTAGCTGAGACTTGAAGAAAGCTAGGGAATCTAGGAGGCAGGGATGAGGAGGAAGAGAGTTCCAGGCACGGTGGACAGCCAGTGTCTGGTGTTAGGAGATAGAGGGATTCAAGAGTTATTTCTACTATTCAATAGAAACTTTTAAAATTAGAAACATAAGCCAAATCATGTTCCCCAAGCATAACTGTGTACACTAAATGTTGTATATACCATGGCATGGTTATTCTTTATTAGTAGCAGCAACATTAGTTAGCATTTCTCCCGATTTTGTAGATGGAGAACAACTGAGTCACTGAGAGGTTAAGTACTCAATTTCTCAACATTGCACAGTTAATAAGTGATGGAGTCCAGACTTAAGCTGTGGTCTTCTAATTACAATGCTAATTTTTTTTTCTGTTTCACTGGTGCTGCTCATAATAATAACAGATTTATATAAGTGTTTTTCAGGTTGACCAAGCACTTCTCTTATAACTCAGGTATTTTTAAAAATTTAATAAATGTTTAATCTTAAGGCTGTCTAAAAGGATATATAATTATTGCTTATTGATTGGCTGGGTACCTCACTTTTGTTTTTATTTTTTAAATTTTTAATGGTATTTTGTTTTCCCAATTACATGTAAAGACAATTTTTAACATTCATTTTTTATAAAATTTTGAGTTCCTTGATGGAAAATGCTATCTACATCTGGAGAAAGAACTATGGAGTCTGAATGCAGATCAAAGCGTACTATTTTGTCTCTTTTTTTTCTTTCTTGTGGTTTTCCCCTTTTGTTCTGATTCTTCTTTCTCAACATGACTAATGTGGAAATATGTTTTAAAAAAATAAAATAAAATTTTGAGTTCCAAATTTTCTCTCTCCCTCTCTTTCCTCCCTTCTCCCTAAGACAGTAAGCAATATGATATAAGTTATATATGTGCAATCATGTAAAACCTATTTCCATATTATAGCTCAGATATTTAAAAAAATTCTTTAGGATTCCTTTGAAAATAGTCAATTTGCAAAATCTCCATTCAAAAGACTTTTTTTCCCCTTTTATTGGAGAGTCTTAGAGAAGTGCAAACAGTTCTTAAGAAACAATCAGTTGATAAACATTAAGTGCTTACTGTGCGCCAGGCCCTGTCTTGCTTGACATTAAAGTGATTGAGATTGAAGCAGTCTAAAGGAGCTTACATTCTAATGGGAAAGAAAAGTAAAGAGTGAATAAACACAAAGTAAATACCAGGTAATTTAGAAGAGAAGGAAGTCCCTGCCAAGTAACAGTTAATGTGATCAAGAAAAACTTGATGAGAAGATGATGACTGAGTTTTGTCTTGAATGGGAGAGAGGGACTCTATGAAGCACAGAAAAGGAGGGAATGCATTCCAGAGATGAGAAAAGTGATAGAGATGGTCTTATGTGAGAAACAGTGAGAAGGTAGTTTGGCTGAAAAGCAGAATGCAAGATGGTGAGTAAGGTATGATGAAGTTAGAAAGAAAGATTGGAGCCTGACTTTCAAATCTCAACAGAGGAGTTTATGTTTTATCCTAGAGGCAATAGGAAGCCACTGGAGCTCATGGAATAGGGAAGTCACACGGTCAGATATGCACTTAATGAAAATTACTTTGACAGCTAGGCTGGAGATACAGAGACTTGATCATGAAACCAATTACACTGTTACAGTAATCTAAGTGAAAGATAATGAGGGCTGAATTAAGGTGGTAACTGTGTGAGTAGAGAGACGGGGTTGGATTGAGAGATGTTGTGGAGGTGAAAGTAGAAAGATTTCACAACTGATTGTATGTGTGGGATGAGGGAGAGAAGAGTTGAGGATAGTGCTGAGATTGCCAACCTGGTAGACTGGAAGGATGATGTGTTGTGGACAGAAATAAAGAAGTTTGGAAGAGGGGAGAGTTTGGAGGAAAAAATAGTGAATTTTGTTTTGATCATGTTGAGCTTGAGATATTACTAGAAAATCATGTTTAAAATGTCCAATAAGCAATTGATGAAGTGGGAATGAAGCTCTAGGGAGAGACTAGAGTTGGATATATATAGATCATCTAGACTGAGGTGATAGGTAAACCTGTAAGAGTTGATAAGGTTACCAGGAGAATGTGGAGGAGAAAATAAGGTCCTAGGAAAAGAATGTTGTATAACACTCACAGTTACGGGTGTGATGTGGGTGATAAGCCAGCAAGGGAATCAATAAAGGAGAATGGTAAGAGAGTAATGTCACCAAAAAAACCAGAGAGGAGGGAATATGCAGCAGATACACTGAAAAGGATAAGTATTGAGAAAAGACTAGGTTTGGTCTTTAAGAGATCATCAGTCACTTTGGTGAGAGATTCTTTCAGTGGAGTGATAAAGTTAGAATCCAAATTGCCGAGAGTTAAGGATTGAGTGAAAGTAGAAGTACAAGTGGTAAGCGTGAACAGGTTTTTCAAGAAATTTGGTTGAGAAATACATGCTGATACAACTTAATAAGTATAATTTTACAAAATTTTTATAATTCACCATCTGTTTTGGTATTTGCAAAGGCTATCCCCAAACGAGATAGTGAAGGATGAAAAAAGGAAAAGAAATCAAGCTTCCTCTTATAAAAGGAAACCCTGGTACCTGCCAAGCTCACAGAAAACATAGAGATTTAGGGTCTATTGGAAGTCACACCCCCTCACCCTCAGGTGAGAATCCGTACTGTGCTGTTTGAAAAATCATCTGTGATTCTTTTTAGCAAGTAGAGTAATATAACTAGAGGTTAGTATAAAACAGCTCCAGGTGTTCCTTCACACACCAGTTATACCAAAATGTCTCTTGAGATCCTTTAACACATAAGGTGATCTCAGTGAAGATGCAAACAAAAATTTCCTCTGGTTTCCTGCACCAGAGAGCTCCTGAAATTTCCCCAAGTGATCCTTAATAGAATTCCTAATTCATTTCTCAGTAGGACAAGTAGGTAAACTTAAAAGGAAAATAGAAAAGCGCCAAAGAGCTATGAGCCACCCCCCAAAAAGCTATTAATCCCTTGGGATTTATTACTCAGCTAACAGGCAAACCTTATCCAATGGATTTGCAGCCCATAAGGATCTTGGGAAAACTGTCTGGACTCATACCACAATAAGGCAAGTAATCTACATCTGCTTAAAAGTAAAAAAGAAAAAAAATAACATGAATGAGGCACAGAATTCCCTAGGCACTGGTATTTTAGGGATGCAAAATCCATACTACTCACATTAGCTATAATGCTTATAATAGACAAAGAAATACAACAAACATTAATACTTAACTTTTGTTTGAATGCATATGCCAACAAAATTGGTCTGACTTAAAAAGTAAACACACAAGGAAATCAACTCTTCTTCTTATGGTCTAAAACAAAAGAAGAAAAAAATGCTACTTTTTCCCTAGTGAATCCATGAAAAACTAGGATATTCAAGAAGGAGAGGGTACTAGATGAAGAATCTCTCCAGGGGTCCCTGAAAATGTGCAAGGGACTCAAGTAGGTCCTGGGCCAAGGCCCTGCATTGTATCCCCAAATTGCACTTGCACTGATGGGTTGTATTCCCAGAGGGTGGCTATTACCTTCTGTTCTAGGGGTAAATCTAGAACCCTAGTGATTATTCCTACTATTTTAGCTCATGAACTCCCAATATTGTGCTCCCCATTAACAATAAAGTGGTAGGCAGGATAAGCTTTTATCAGAAGCATTTAATGATACGGCATAGTAAAAACAGTTGGTATAATCTTCTCCTCCTCCCTAACAAGAAAGGCATAGTCTCCCACAAATACAAACAGCATCCATAGAAAGAGTGGGTTCATACTTAGAGGACAGTGGTTGTGAGACATGTAAGATACACATGTGGCAAATGAGAGTACCTCTTCTGAGATTTGCAGGGCTTAGAAGTTCTTAGTATAGTCCTCATGTAGTTGTACACAACTAATCTGCTGTGTGAGCTGCTCAGATAGCTTCCTGGGATCTCTCCTTTCTTAAGTCACTTGCTAGCGATGCTCTCCACCAGGAAGGGTTATACTCCCTGAATCTGCCTCCTCCCTAAGGTGACTGTCTCTTCATGTCCTTCTTTACATTTTTGTTTATTCCCAGGGTATATCTCTATTCCTGGCTAGATGAATTGTCTGTTATTAGTCCAGGAGCTCCAATGAACATGGTCATTTGGGTGAAGATGGGGTGGTGGTGAAAGTCCACTCTCGCCTTTGCCACTCTGGTATGAGCAAAGGGGTCTGCCTCCACAAAGTGGTTCTGAGCCTGAAATCCTTCATGCTGAGTGAGCTGCTTCATTTCTGTGTGAGATAATCAACTATTTGCAATGTTTCCTGTATAGTTTCAGATGCCTTCATCCAATGGCTAAGGCCCTAAAATCCTATCAAATTATTTAAGGACTTATTCATAAATTTATTGTAGGATTTTAGGAAAATTCCTTCATTGCCCCTTGGGTTTTCTGCAGTTAGATTTATCTGAGGTGGGAGAGAAACATGCATACTTAGATAAGTTTTATCCCCTCTGTAGTATATGAATTAAGCATTGTTTGAATGTTATATTGAAGATAAAATGATTACTTTTGTGCCTAAGGACAGATAAGGATAAAAAAAATGTATTTGCTTCTAGGAAACTCAATTTGGTACCATATGATCAACTGGCCAGATTCCTACTTTTTGGCCTGACTGTGAGTCTTCCTAAGCTTCAGTAGAACATAAAACCTCATGACTGCATGACATTGATAATATACCATGATTTTAAATTCACTGAGTAAAGTTTTCATTTGGAGTCTCAGAATAGCCTCTTTTGAGAATAATTAAATTTTATGTCCTTTAAGCACAGTTCAATAAGGATTTGTGATTTAATAGTTTACCTTTTTATATATAGCAAACCTAATGATATCTAGCAAATATAAATTCTTCATTTTTTCATCAAGTATAAATTAGAAGAGAGAATTTGAAATGGGAGTACAGTTTAGAATTCAGACTACTTTTTTTCTTTTTTAAAATGATTTGTTATTTTATTTTTCCCCAATTACATGTAAAAACATTTTTTAACATTCATTTTTAAATTTTGAATTCCAAATGCTCTCCTTCCCTTCCCTTCTCCCATTGAGAAAGCAAGCAATTTGATATAGGTTATACATGTGTAACATGCAAAATATATTTTCATATGTCATATTGTAAAAGAAAACATAAACCAAAAAAAGCAAGAAAAATAAAGAAAGTAAAAAAAAAACCAAGTATGCTTCAATCTGTATTCAGATTCCATTAGTTCTTTCTCTGGGAATGGATGGCATTTTTTTTATCATAAGTCATTTACAACTGAACATCTTACAGTATTGCTGTTACTGTGTACAATGTTCTCCTGGTTCTATTCATTTTACTTTGCATCAGTTCATGTAAGTCTTTCCAGGTTTTTCTGAGAGCATCCTGCTCATCATTTCTTATAGCACAATTGTATTCTGTCACAATTGCATACCACACCTTGTTCAGCCAATTGATGAGCATCTTCTCAATTTCCAATTCTTTGCCACTAGAAAGGAGGTACTATAAATATTTTATAGAACTTTTTCCTTTTTGTTTTTTTATCTCTTTTGGGGTAGAGACCTAGTAGTGGTATTGCCGGGTCAAAGGGTTTTATACATGGTTTTATAGCCCTTTGGGCATAGTTCCAAATTGCACTACATGATAAGTGAATCAGTTCACAGCTCTACTAACAGTGCATTAGTGTCAGACTACATTTTTTAAATGATTTTTTTATTTTGCTTTGCCAACTGTGATTTACAAAACAATAACGAAAATAATTCCTATTTTAATGAACATCGACCATTAGATACCTCATTTCCTGTTGCTTTTCTGCAGTTTGAACCATGTTACCTGTGTTTGTTTCTTCAGTCCTTATAAGAACAAATCTTGCATTGTTGACAAACAATGTAAGACTTGTAAGTGATGCAAATATACTTTGATCCAATATGGTCTTGTTTGCATTTTGCTTTGTAGCTATACTTGAAATAAGCAGTTCATTTCCCCACTCCTATAAGGTAAAATGTCAGCTATTACAGAAAAACTTGTATTTTAAAGTATTTTTGTCAATAAGTTACAAATACAAGAAACATTTACTAAGCATCTACCATATGCAGAGGATTGGGAAACATCTTTGGGATTTTTAGATCATATATGGGTCCCTGCCTTCATAGAGTTTAATATAGTGGTGACACAACTAGACAGATTGGTGTTACAGTCCATCGAGTGCTGGACTTAGGGTCAAGAAGACCTGAGTTCAAATCTGGCCTCAGATATTTGTTAGCTGTGTGACCCTAGGCCAGGGGTGGGTGACCTGCAGCCTCAAGGCCACATATAGCCCTCTAGGACCTTAGGTGCTGCCTTTTGAATGAGTCCAACTTTTACAGAACAAATCCTTTTATTAAGAGGATTCGTTCTATGACGTTCTATG
This sequence comes from Phascolarctos cinereus, assembly GCF_003287225.1. Classification (NCBI taxonomy): domain Eukaryota; kingdom Metazoa; phylum Chordata; class Mammalia; order Diprotodontia; family Phascolarctidae; genus Phascolarctos; species Phascolarctos cinereus. The sequence goes on along the minus strand of NW_027555847.1, from coordinate 284,340,208 downwards.
AAAGAGCCCCACTTGAGGACTAGAGGGTCACATGTGGTCTTGTGGCCACAGGTTCCCCACACCTGCCCTAGGCAAATAATCTCATCTTTATCTGCCTTGGTTTCCTCATTTTTTTTTTAACTTTAAATTTTTTTTTTCAGCCAAAGACAAGGTTTATTAGAACATCTGTCATATTGGGCAGATTCTTAAGGAGTCTGAACATTAGTAAGCTATTGGCTTATTGGCTAGATTATAAGAATCCCAGCATCTTTATATATATATATATATATGTGTGTGTGTGTGTGTGTGTGTGTGTGTGTGTGTGTGTGTGTGTGTATGTGTAATTTATTTATTTTTAGTTTTCAACATTTACTTCCACAAGATTTTGAGTTCCATATTTTCACCCCATCTTGCCCCTCCCCCCACCCCAAGATGGCATTCATTCTGAATACCCCTTCCCCTAGTCTGCCCTCCCTTCTATCTCTCCCTCCCCTCCTTGGTTTCCTCATTTAAAAAAAAACAAAACACCTATCTTCTAGGATTACCCTGCAGATAAAATGAATAAAGTGCTTTGTAAAACTTTAAAGTTCTGTATAAATACTAGGTATTTTTATAGAAAAAAATAATGCTCATATTCAACAGTATATGACAAATGCATAAGAATTCAACAGGTCTGTTTGACCCTAGGCAAGTTACTTATGCTTTTAGTGCCCCAGGCAAGGCTTTAAGACTTAGTTGAAAAAAAAACAAACAAACAATTTCAGATCTACATTGGTTAAGGGAGTTATTTCACTGAGTTCCTCATGTTAACATAAATCTAGTCCAAAAAAAAGTCAACTAGTAAGGTGAAGGGAGGAGGACATTCTAGACAGTGAAGGTTATTTTTTGAATGAGTACCAAATATTTACATGAATAGAAACTATGGCCCTGGGTCGACAAGCATCCCCTCCTACTAAGACAACCCAGTTCTTTTTTTTTTTTTCTTCCAGCCAAAGACAAAGTTTATTAGAACACCAGTCACATTGGGCAGACTCCTAAGGAGTCTGAACGTTAATAAACTATTGACTAGATTGTAAGAATCAGAGCCAACAACCCAGTTCTAAGCCCAAACAGACCATGTTAGGTCCTGGGGCCAGTCTGACTTGTTTGTTTTATCTCTGGCTTTTAAAGCTTAGATTTGTCTCATGTTTAGGGTATCCCTAATAGGGATTAATAGGTTCTCTTCTATAAAGGTGCTTAACATATAAAACAAATCAGGCATAGCCAACTATTTATTTTCTTCATCACAAAAGAAATCCCTAAAACAAAATATTTATAAATGTGAATTGACAAAAAACTTTAAGCACAGTACAGTAATCCATCATTCATATTATACTGTTTTGGAGGGTTGATACTTAAAACATCAAAACATGAAACCTTGTGTGACTACTGAATAGGCATTTCACCTTTAACAAAACTCTGTACAACTCATACCAGGTCCATTTTTTTTTTTGACAAAGCCAAGGTATGGTTTGGGCTTATCTTTCTCCTCCAGGAGGCATTCTTGTTACATGGTAGTTATGGGGAGTACCTTCTGCAAGCCATCCAGCCCTGACAGTGGAAATCAAGAATTCAAACCCCTTAGGGAGCTGCCAGGCCTGAAAAGTCCATCTCCTTTGATCACTGTTTGATTACCTGTGTTCAGATAAAGAGACAAAAACCAAAAGAGATAGGTGAGTCCGGAAAGTCAGTCTCAGCCTTACCTGTCACAAAGATAGACATACTCTTGTTGCTATAACTAACTGCTGGGAAAGGTAGTGATTCCCCCCATCCACCACTGGAAGGGCACAGGAAGCCTTCTCGAGTCCTAACCTGCTTGCTCATCAGTCAGAAAAAGAGCTCAGGATGGTAGAGTCATTCCTTTTTAAAGACTTCCCATTGTAATACTCTTCCTGGCTTACTGTTCAATCTTCTTTGATTCAGACTCTCCTCTCCCTCGTACTATTGTCATGGGGACCAAAGGACAATTAATGGATTACTGTATCATTCCAAAGTGAAAATTGTATAGTGCAAAGACTGGGTATGTATTATCAGAAATGACCAGGAGAACTCCCATCTCTGTACAGTGCTCCATGGAGTATATAGCACTAGCCCTAGTAGATGGGGGTAGCTCTCTTGGTTTTCTCCATTACCTATTACATGTAAATCCGTCAGCTCTACTGGTAGCACATGTATTAATGAAGTTGGGGAAGTAAATGGTGTTAATGAGATGCATCTGTTCAGTATAATTTTCCTTTAGTCTGTGACATTTGAATGTCCATTTCTCCTGTACCCCCATACTTGGTCTAAATAATAAATTTCTACCCAGTCTTCAGCAAAGCTTAACATATAAGATCATAGATACAGAACTAGAAGGAACTTAGAGATCATCAAATTCACGCCTTCATTTTACTGATGAAGCAACCAAAGTTCAAGGAAGTTGAATGACCTAAGTTCCGGTAATAAGTAGCAAAGTGATGGATGATTCAAACCAAGCTCCTCTGTTTCTCATCTATGGCTTTTTTATTCTTCACTTTTTCATATAAATTTAGTAGCCATCAATAAACACAAATATTCAAATATAGATTAAGAATAAAATATGTACACAGAATTCTAAGTTATTTATAATTTGTTTAGATAATTTCTGTGTATATGAGCTTTTAACAATATAGTGACAAACTTATTCTATTGATTTTCTTGTGTCTTATGAACTTTTTTCAAGATAATTTTTGACATTTTGTTGACTTTATATACTTGTAGTAAGTGTGTATCTGTTCTGCTTTTTTTTCTCTTGATCTTTTCATATGCCAGCCTGTATTTCTTAGTATTCATAATATTTGTCTTATTTGTTGTCCAGTAATATTCTTTTGAATGTATATATAACTTGTACAGACATTTCCCAAATATGTGACATAAGGTTTTAAATTTTTTTCCTCTTTCCTTTTCCTCTTTTCTGTTAAAAGAAATATTGGTTTGGGCCTTGCCCTGGTCAGTGAGACAGACTCTGGAAAAGAAAGGTAAAAAGAAGGCAGCAGGCAGTTAGGTGCAGCCAACTCCAATTCAAACTACACTGCTTTTTATAGATAGAAGTAAACTGTTTTTATAGAAGGGCAAAAGTATGTTGGTTCATACATGAAATGGATGAGGAGATGAGATTAGCGCTCAGTTCCTCTCTCATTACAGTCTCTCAGAGAGATGGAGCTGCTATCTCCTGTAGCCTGGTTGCCCATATACCCAAAGTCTAAAAAAGATTTAAAAATGGCGTCACTCAGACCGACTCGGCAGAAGTAACTGACTTTGAATGCTTCAGTTCTTCATTTCTTCTTCTATTTTCTTTTATTCTCTTTCCTTTTTTCTTCTGCTCTCCTTTCTCTTCTGTTCTGTTTCCCCTGTTCCCCTATGAACTATGAATCTGAGACAATATGCCATAAGTGGATAGAATGCTGAGCTTGGAGTCAGGAAGACCTAAGTTCAGATCTTGATTCTGACATCTAGTACCTGGAGAGCCCTGTACAAATCACTAACTTTCCAAATCCCTCAAGCCAATTGCCTAAGACTTAATACTAAGTTGTAGAAAAGTTATGATTGTTTTGGTATAGAGAATACCCACAGCAAGAGTTCCTGATTGTGTTAATCCATAGATCCTTCATATATCTATGTATAGATTATTTTGCTTGGCCAAGACCTGAAACTGAAAAGAAAGAAATTGCTCAGCAAGTTGGGCAATAGGTAAACAAATTGTGGTACATGAATATAACAGAATATTACTGTGCTATAACACAGTGACATATGTGATAGAATCAGAGAAGCTTGGAAAAACTTAGATGAAATAAACTGACCCAGGAAAAAAATGTAATGACTGCAACATAAATGGGAAGAATAACCACCACAAAATAATCAAAACTGAGTATTGTGAAATTATAAAGAAAAAGCTCAGCCCCAAAGAAGAAACAAATGAATAAGTGAATGAAAAAAAAATTTATTAAGCTCTTACTAGATGCAAAGCACTAGCTATACTAATAATACAAAAGCAAGATAGTGCCTGCTCTCAAGAACCTTGTATACTAATGGCGGAGGTGGGGCAGGTGGGAAAACAAGATGTAGGAGATTGAGCTACGAGTCAGATGGAAAGTCTTCATGGTCCTTGGGCTACAGTGGTGAAGCAGATAGTAACACATCCTATTTAATTTTATTTCTACTAATAAATTCATATCCATTTTTATGATGAACCATTTTATAATGCCAAGGAATTTTATGGCAAGAACTTTCTTTTCCCCTTCTTTAGTAGCTGTGTTTGCTGCAGAGGTAGGGGCTGTAGCACCAAAAGAAACAATTGCCTGTTCACATCTTTCATGTCCGTGATGGCTTTAGGAGGCCAGGATAGAAGCAGGTCTAGTAACATGTGCCTGGGAGGAGAGGAGGTTGGTTACTATTCTTTACACTCGGGTCCTGAGCCATCTCTATTTTGGTCTAGAAAGAAAGTGGTTGAAGTAGTGGTGGTAGTTTGATTCGAATGGCACATACATTGTTGCTTTTGCTAGGATGGCTTGTCTGCTCTCTGGATATCAGTTTGCTGACATTTATGTGATGATCCCCTCCCCCCAACCTTCTTTGTCTTCAGAATTCAGGGTCAACCGTTGTGGAGCATTGCATACGTTGTCAGGCAATTTTGACTTGTTGACCAATTTTACTTTTTTATTTCCCTCTCTTCTTCTTCTTTTTCTTTCCTTAAAAAAAACCCACAAAACTTTGTCATATGGCTTTCTAGAAGTGATGAGGATGGATACAGGGGGAGTAATATAGAAACAGAGTATATCAGTAGAATTATTTTTGAGGAAAATAAATAGTGCTGCTAGGGATATTTTTGTATGAAGAGACCTTGTTTCTGATCAACAACATGTTAATGGATGAAAGATGCTATTTCAGGGATATATTAATCTGTATTTATTGGATTATTAGCATTTGAAGAGTTTTAAAGGTGATTATTGATGTTTGTGTTTCTTTTTTCAGGAACTGCCTTCTCTGATCCTTTGACTACTTATCTCTTGGAAAACGGATCTTACTTTTAAAATTTTATATCAGTTCCTTATGCATTTGGTCAGACTTCTATCAGAAATATTTAGAGCCAAGCTTTTTCCTAATCTGCTTCTTCCTATTTTATTCTGGATATTTTAATGTTTCTTGTACAAAGGTTCTTCCTTTTCACATAATCAAATCAATCTATTTTGTTTACCATAATTTCTTCTATTTTTTGAATACCCAAAAGTTGTATATCTTTCCACAGTTGTGATGGATATAACATTCCATTATCTTAGCACATTTTGTTAAATAGTATTTTAGAAGGAAATACATTTGTTCTTATTCTACTAATATTAATCCTATACCAGCCTTAATATATGTATATATACCTCTTCAAAACTGAAAATAGTTTTTATATTATTAACCCAATAGCACTATTATTTCCCTCCTTTGACTTAGTTTCTTTTTTTGTCACATTTTCTCTCATTTCTCTAGCTTCTTAAATCAAATTATTCTTTTTGCTTCTCTTTTGTCAAAAGGATTTCAAACATTACAAAGCCATTAATAGCCTTCTGGTAATAAATAGGTTAAATCTACACAGTATTATCTCATAGAATCACAGAATTTTGAGAATTGGAAGGGACGTCAGTAACCATCCAGTCCAATCCCAAAAATATAAGGAACATACCCTTCAAGGCAGGAAAACCGGCTGCCTCAAGGCAGTCCGTTCTACTTTTATATTACTTGAATGGCTTGAAAGTGTTTCTAATCTAATCTAGCTTTTCTAATCTAACCTAAATTTGCCTCTTTGCAACTTTTTATCCGTTGCCTGGTTCTGTCTTTTAGGAGGAAACAGAACAAGTCCAGCCATCTTCCACATGATGACCCTTCAGATAGTTGAAGTTAGCTATTATACTCGTACCCGAATCTCTCTTCCAAGTTAAACATGCCCAGTTCCTCCATGTGACATGGACTCAGGGCCCTTTACCATCTTAGCTGCCCTGTCCTGGACACATTCCATCTTATCAATGTCCTTAAACTGTGGCTCCTAGAAATGAACGTAATATTCCAGATGAGGTCTCATGAAAAGAGAGCATAATGGAATGACCCACTTCCTATTTCAGGAAGCTATGTCTGTCTTAATGCAGCCCAAGATCACATTAGTTTTTTTGACTGCTACATCACACTGTGGCAGTTATCTTTTTCATAACAATTGCTGTCCTGTATTTCTGAAATTGATTTTTATTCCCAAGTATAATGGAGAGCCCATTGGAGCTCCCTTCTGCCAGTCATCTAGGGACTCTACAAAGGCCTTCCTTGGATTTCCTGTGAGAATTGGGTCTCTTCTCATCCCCACCTCTCTATCCTCATGCCCTGGGAGAGATGCTGACTGCTTACACAGAATGGAGAGAGTACATGGGCTGTCTTGCAACATGAGCCTGCAACTAAACCACAACACTATGGCAGCCACTTCTGTTTTGTGTTTATTTCCCAGAGCATAGGTGACTGAACAATGATCATGAGAGATGGACTTCTCTAGAGTGGCTATCTTGACAGTTCAGAGTTTCTGGGTTCCTCACTCAAAACTGACTGACATCAGCAGGAGTTTTATGCGACCAAACCCTTCTTGAAGAAGATGACTGCTGCCAGGAGGATGAGCCCAAGCCATGTGCTGGTTTACCAGAATTCTTGTGGAATTGCTCCAAAAATGCAGACTAAGGTGAAAGTGAAATACCTGTTTAGCAGTCACACAAAAGGTTTCATGTTATAGTATTTTAACCTTCCAAGAGAATTTAATAGAAGTTATAGGTTACCATTTCATTTTTAGTTTTTCTCAATGAACATTTGTGAGTTGTTTTGTTGTAAGCATTTCTTTCATGGCAAAGGAAATAAACAGCTGTCTCAAATCTGATCAACTTTCTACATTTCTAGAATAGACCCTGTTCACCCCTTTTGGGAGGCCCTAGACTTGAGCCAACCTGAATTTTAAGAAATGTTCTCCTGGCGCTCTCATGTAGGGGCTGTAATAAGACACAGACAATGAGAAAAGTCCTGAAATCTTTCTGATCCTGATTCCCTCACTCTTCAACCTCATGATCAGTGTTGTACATTTTTTACAAGGTCTGGCTAGGCTTAAAGCTGTAGTGTAAGGCTATGTAATAGTCCATATGACTAAGAATTATATTCTAATGATTAGCTAACTGGTATATTTGGCCCTTGAGGATTACAGTGCTTTGTGTTATGGTGACAAGATTACGATAGTGCAAATACATGTGACAAATTATGCTCTTCATGTACATCACTTGCTCTTGATCTGGTGGGTCAATAGCAAACAGGATGGTGTGTAATTTTTGAAGACTTCTTATGCATATTGCTATCAAAACGGTTAATGTATTATATAAAGTATGACTTCTTAAATCTACTGAATTAGACTACTAACTACCAGAAAATTTTTTACAGTTATCTTGTTGACTGCTTCGGTGTGTCTATCTAAATGCTGTACGTCTAGGGGCCTTCCAGGAAAACTACATCTTGTGAAATCAAAAATGAAGACAAAACCCCACCATAGTTAGGTACCAAAATATATCTGGGTCTAAGACCTAAATCGATCAATGTAAAATTAACTTCATGTCAACAGTCTATGGCAGAAGTTTTACATCCTAACTCATTTCAGTATTCTTGTTTAACATTTAAATTTAATTTTTTATTCTGAATTTAATGAGCATAAAAAATATCCATATATAAAGTAAACATAAGAAAAGAGGATTACATGTAAAACTACAAACCTCTATTATCGATTGCTTGCTTTAATATATAAATGTAATATTTTTCTAAATAAAAATATATATAATAAATTCAACATGTTAGTATTAAAGCTGACTTACTTGTGTCTGGGTTCCCTTCTGACTTTCCTTATATTCTCATCAATGCATTTTTAAAAAATGCTTCATTTACTCTTTTTTTTTCTTTCTTTACTTTTTTCTTTTTTGTTTTTGGCAACATGATCACTAGTTCTGATCTATCCTTTCAGATCTACCACACCTAAAAAAGCTACGCACATGCACACGCGCACACACACACACACATACAATCCTTCTAACGAATAGACCTAATCAAACAAAACAAATCCACACATTTTCTGTGTCCAAAAATGTGCGTCTTATGCTGCACCTTTTAATCCATTGCTTGTTTCTCAGAAGGTTAGTAGATTATTGCATTGTGGGTCCTCTGGAATTATGTTATTCCTTACATTAGAGTTCTTAAGTTTTTTCAAAGTTGTTTGTAATGACAGCACACTTGTTACTATATAAATGGTTCTCCTGGTTCTGCCCTTTTTCCATCAGTTCTTTTTCCATCAGTTCATACAAGTCTTCACAAGTTCCTCTGAGGCTATCCCTTTTGCTGTTTCTCATGGCACAAAATTACATTAAATTCATACACCCTTATTTATTTAACCATTTACCAATAAAAGAGTATTTCCTTAGTTTCCAGTTCTTTGTTATAACAAAAAGAGTGCTATACATATTTTTATACCTACGAGTCCTCTTCCTCTTTCTTTGATCTCTTTGAAGTACAGGCTTAGTAGTGAGATCACTGAATACGAGGGTATTGAGGGGCATAGTTCTAAACTGCGTCCCAGAATGGCTTCATCAGCTCACAGTTATAGTAGCCCTGCACACATGTCCTTGGCCTACTGTAGTTCTCCAACACCTGTCATTTCCTTTTTTGTCATCTTTGTCAACCTGATAAGGTGTGAGATGGGATTCCAAAGTGGTTTTAATTTACATTTCTCTATAACTAATAATTTGGAGGCTTTTGTCCTGTGGTTATTGATTGCTTAGATTCCTTTCCTTGGCCATTTATTAGGGAATTGTTATAATGGAATATTCTATTAAATAAATACTTTTCATCTTTTTCTGTGACTTAGCTAGTAGAAATTAATAAGCATTATTTAGGGAAACAAAGAGATCATAAGTAATAGCTTACATTTATATAATGCTTGTTTACAAAGTGCTTCACATACATTATCTCATTTCATTGCTGCAGCAGATAGTCTTATTATATGAAACAGATATTTTTATTATCCCTATTTTAGGGATGAAAAAATTGAGTCTCAACAAAATTAAATGTCTCGCTCAGGGTCACAGAACTAGTAAGTTTTGATGGAAGGATTTGAAACCAAGCCTTCCTGACTGTATGTCTAGCAGCACTCTTAACACTGTGTCATATGTCATATGAAGGGCATCATAACTGGCCTTCTTTCTTTAACACTGTACTAAGTAAGTTATAATAATAACATCATTGATTCCTACTTTCTGGTTGGTGTAAGTATTGGTTGTTCAATACAATAATAAACATCTCATGAAATGAGGAGAGACTTAGAGAAGAAGAGTTGCTGAGTTTCCAAGTAGTTGCTTGCTAGTATACTATGGGAATTCTCACTCTGACTGCAGTGTTTGAGGCAGTTTTTCTGCTTTAGGGTTCAGGTTTTGTGTGTTACTTCCTACATATAATTTACATATATAATTAGATCCTTTTTGGAACTTTGATTGTTGTTTGTATTCCTTTCCTTATCATCACCCTTCCTGAGCAGGGACCTACTATTCACATCAGCACCTACTTGTGAATTCTGTTTCAGTTTAGTAGGCATTTATTTACCTTGAGTCCTTGCTATGTGTTCAAGATCAGACTAGGTGCTTTGGGGGCACCAACTCAATTGTAAACTCTTCAAGGCCAGGGATTATCCATTATACTTCACCTGTACACCTGGACTCTACTATAGAGTCTAGCAGAGTACACATTATAGGTCCTCAGTAAATGTATGTTGGATGAACATTGCTCTGTCTTGGTTTACCTATCATTTAAAACAAGAAAGTATTATTAAACATTAAATAACTTTATATACTAAAATTCAACCCAATGTAATTTTAAATGGCTCTTATTTTCAAAAATCTTGTATTCCAATAATGATAACACTAATCTGTTTACCATATGAAGTGATGTAAGAAATAGTTAATAAAAATTAGAATAATATGAAATAAAGTTTTTGTTATTTCAACTACAATTGTCTTCTGCTGTGTCCTAGTCTGTTCCACTCAAACTTTTATAATTTTAATTAGTATAACAAGTTTAATAAAGCATAATCAAGAAGTGCATATTAATTTAAAATCTCTGTGAAGCAACAGAAAGGCAGTTCCTGCACTTTTGGGGACTGGAGGGACTGTGAGTTAAATGAGGATTCTAGAAAGCTGAGTCTTTCATAATATGGAATGGTCACATACAAGGAATTGCGAGAGCTGTGTGACAGGTATCGTCATGTTCTTCTTTCCTTGAAAGTGTTTTCATGTCTACTTATGTTGCTGACTTTTTACCTAAGTCTTTTTTTTTTAATTCATTGGATTTTATGTGTTCTTAATAGCAATGAAATGAAGAAAGTTACTTAAACAGATAAAGTAAGATGGGACTCCCCTTAGGTTGCTAAATGGGCTTGTGCACTACACTTGGCCACTCTCTATGTTGAATGGCTTGGCCAGAACAGAACTGTTTTAATAATGTAGCTTTTTTTTTTCTTATGTATTTCTTTCTTTTCTTTTTTTTTCATGTGAGTGTCTAGATACAGGAAGATTGTTGCTCTGCAACCTGACTTGTATCATACTGTGTGCTTTTCTCCATAAATGCTTTCTGGAAGTCAGGTCAATAAGAAAAGTAGGCAACTCAAGCATTCCTTCAGTCAGAAAAGCTTGTTACACGGTGGTTTTTCCTAACCAGTCAGCTGGAGGACTTCTGAAAAACAAATCAACAGCGTCCTGAGGGAAGGTTAACAGCCAGGTTAAAAAAAACCCTTAACCCCATCTTATGTGGTCAACACATGTTGCTGAATGGGGCCAAGTGATCTCTTTGAAAAATAATGTAAGAATTTTTTTGATGGGTTTTACCCATCAAAAACTTTTTCTTAGAGACTTTGTCCTACTTAGTACTCTGCTGACCTCCTATTTACTCATCATTTTCCCAGGAACCAGGACAAAGAAGTGTTTGCAGAGTGAAAGAACAGGTAGAAACACTATTTTCAATATTCTAAGTTTTCTCAGACATTATTCTTTAATGATGTCAAATTCATTACAAACTCTATAGTGTTACATAGAGAAATTAATTTTTCTGATTTTATTTTGGAATCAGGAAGAACATCTAAGAAAGAGGGAGTAGTTTCCATAAGCCAAGATGAGACTCCCATAAAGTAAGTATCATAATATATTTTATACTAAATTAACACTGCTTTTTAGTGAAATCTTATTCCTAATCAAAGATTAATGGTCATTTAAATGGCTATTTAATACAGTATATCTAATGATTTAAACATTTCTGCTAATTCTTGCTGTCTTGATGATTGTGCCAATTTGTCTGGTTTTTATATCTGTTAAATGGTATATTTGTATACATATATGTATAGGTGTGTATATATACTACACCAGTCACAAATCATCTAAATCAGATTATAAGCTATTAGAGAAATGCTTTAAAATTTTGAGGACTAGTAGTAGCTTTAATCTTAATTAAATAAAAAAAATTTTTTTCAGATTCCTGAATTTCAACTTTTGTTGGGCTCATGTAGCATTAGTGGAAACCCTACAGTGAAATGAAGACCTGAAAAATATGTGAGTTGATATTGTAGATGATATCATTGCTTTGGAATTGGGCCCCTGCCACAAGCTCAAAATTGTCACATCGTCTTTCCATTAACTGAATCTGAAGTACTCCTCACAAGTGCCTGTTCAATACACTTTAAAATTCAACTGTGAATTCCTTCCTCATTGAAAATCTGTTGACTCTCTGCTGTGGCTATTTACTTTGGCTTTGTAATAAGAGTGAAACCCCTCTTGTTGCTGTTATGTAATCATGAATGTTTTGTAATAAAATTCTGTGACTGACACTGCCCTGTGGTCTCTAATTCTGGATGCAGAGCAGATTCTACAAAATGGAACCTGGGTTAATTGACTTAGAAAGGGATAGCACTAAGAAGAGTTTTTCTATTTGATTTCTAGACAAATGATCTTACTAGCCTGCCGTTAAGAATTATTTCTTATTTATTTGTAAAGAAGACCACTATTTGACCATTGTGACATGCAACAATGATGGCAAACTGACTGAGATGACATTGCTAGATAAAAATATTCATGGAAAAAGCTTTATATGTGTGCACATTTAAAGAATAAACATATATAAAGATCTTGATGGGCTAGGACATTGGACTGAATCTAATGAGTTGAAATTCAAGAGGGGCAAATGTGAAGTCTTACATTTAAGAGTGAAAGATTAACTTTACAAGTATAAGATAAGGAAGATATGTGGCTAGATAGCAGTTGTTATGAAATATACCTGGGGATTTTACTGGACAACAAGTAAGTGTACAGTATGATATGGCAGTCAGAAAAAGTTATACGCTCTTGGGCTGCATTAGGAGAATAGGAAGGTAGTCGTTCCATTGTACTCTGCCTTCATCAGACTTCATCTGGATTATTGTGCTCAGTTTGGAATGCCAAAGTTTATGGACATTGATAATAGAGAATTTCTGGAGGACAACCAGAATCGTGAAGAGCCTTGGGTTCATATCATATGAATGTAGGTGAAAGGAACTGAGCATGTTTAGACTGGATATGAGAAGACATGCTAACTGTCTACATGAAGGACAAAGACTAGACTTTGTCCCATGCCTATCCTGTGAAGGGCTGTTAGGTGGAACAGGGGGTAGGCTTGATAATGTTTGGCTCTAGAAGCAGTGGGTGGAATCTGCAAAGAGACAAATTTAGGCTTGACTAGACTTTCTTGGAAAATGGTAGCTTCTCCTTCCCTGGACTGACCTCAAGTAGAGGGCAAATGATGATTTGTTGACTATGTTATAGTGGAAAATTTTTTCATATATAAGTTGGGTTAGTCAATAGGGCAGGTAGGTGGTGCAGTGGATAGAGCGCCAGTCATGGAATCAGGAGGACCTGAGTTCAAATCTGGCCTCAGACACTTCACTAGCTGTGTGACCCTGGGCAAGTCACTTAACCTCGTTTGCCTCAGTTAATTCATCTATGAAATGAGCTAGAGAAGAAAATGGTAAACCACTCCAGTATCTTTGCCAAGAAAATCCCAGATGGAGTCATGAAGATTTGAGCCTAACTTAAACAACTGGATAACAACAACCGTAACAAAACTTAGTTGATAAAGTTCCTTCTAATCATCAAATTTTGTGATTTTGTGGCATACTTATTGTTATGATTGGCAATCATCACCGTCGTATTTAGTTTTACATTCATTATAGGAAGCATTACCCTCATCACTAATTACCCTTCATCCCAGAGGTTCTCAAAATTATTAGGCCTACTGCCCCCTTTTAAAAAAAAATTACTCAATGCCCCCTGGAAATCTACTCTCTATACCTTTCATGGTTGGGTTTTTTTTTTTAATTTGTGTCATTTCAAAAAAATATATATAATTTTTCTTAAATGACACATCTTAAATTTAATAATTTATTGTACATTTGTGGGGGGTTTTCCTGTGTTGAAATTTTGATGATGCAGTATTGTATCATGTAACTGTATTATATCATATTGTAAACAAGTCATTACCTGCCAATTGGCATTACCTGCCAATGCATACTGGACTTCCCGACAATGCATGAGACATGCTCGGCTACCAGCAATTGCTTGTTAAGAACTGTTGGCAGACTTTACCACTGATTGGCTGTAACTCGTATTTTGTATGTTTATTTAGAAAATAATGGAATCCCTATGACTTTAACTGTTATACAACAGATGAAACTTGTACGAAAGGTTTTTCAAATTTTCCTTATCTTCTTTCCTTATGCTTCCACTGATCTCTTATTTTTATTCAAAGCCCCCTAGTTGCACCTGAGGCTACTACTGCCCCCTGGATTGTTTCAGTGCCCACCAGGGGGTGGTATCACCCACTTTGGGAACCTCTGCTTCATCCTCTGTATCTGCTTTTATTTGGTCATGTAAGTAAAGCTGAAGGACAATTAAAATTCTGTGGTATTACTCTTTTTAAAATTTATTTTAAACATTCTTTTAAAATTTTGAGTTCCAAATTTTCTACCTCCCTCCCACCCCTCCACCACCCACTGAGAAAGCAAATGATATATCTATTAGACACATGAAATCATGCAAAGCTTATTTCCATATTAGCCATATTGGGGGGGGGAAGCACGAAAAATAAAGTGAGAAAGTTATACTTCAATTTGCACTCAGAGTTCCTCATTTCTCTTTCTCTCTCTGGAGGTGGATAGCATTCATTTGTCATGATTATCTTGGATCATTTTATTGATCACAGTAGTCAAGTCTTTGATAGTTGATCATTATTAGAACATTGCTGTTAGTGTACACAATGATCTTGGTTCTTCTCACTTCATTTTGCCTCAATTCATATAGGTCTTGCAATGCTTTTTCTGAAAATGCTCTCCAGTCATTTCTTATGGCAGAACCATACTTCATTACAATCATGTACAACGACATGTTCAGCCATTCTCCAATCGAGGAGCATCTCCTCAGTTTCCAATTCTTTGCTACCTTAAAAAGAGCTGCTATAAATATATATGTATATTTTTGATAGATAGGCCCTGTTCCTTTTTCTTTCATCTCTTTGTGGTACAGATATAGTAGTGGCATCATTCAGTCAAAGGGTATATGCACAGTTTTATAGCCTTTTGGGCATAGTTCCAAATTGTTCTCCAGAATGGTCAGATCAGTTTACAATTGTACCAACAGTGAATTAATGTACCTATTTTCCCCACCCCTCCAACATTTGTCATTTCTGATGAGTGTGAGGGGATACCTCAGAGTTGTTTTAATTTATATTAACTGTGCCTATGTGACTATAGATAACTTTAATTTCTTCTTTGAAAACTGCCTGTTCATATCATTTGAACATTTATCAGTTGGGGAATGGCTCATATTTTTATGAATTTGACTCAGTTCTCTGTATATTTAAGAAATGAGGCCTTTATTAGAGAAACATGCTGTAAAATTTTTTATGTTACTTTATTATTGATGGCACCTTTTAGCAAAATGTAGTTTCCTTAATAATCTTTTTAAATTTGGTCAGTTTTTTAAATTTTGCTTTTTCTGAGGTCATTATTGCTGTCCCTGCCTTTTTCACGTCAGCTGAAGCACATTAGATTCTGCTCTAGCCCTTTATTTTAACTCTGTGTTTGCCTTTCTGTTTCAAGTGTGTCTTTTATAGACAATACATTGTTGGGTTCTAATTTCTAATCCATTCTACTATTCACTTCTGTTTTATGGGTGAATGCATCCTATTCACATTCACTGTTATGATTACTAACTGTATATTTCCCTCCATCCCATTTTCTTGTTTATTCTTTTCTCTTTCTTTTTATCCTGTTGTTTAGTCGTTTCAGTTGTGTCTGACTCTTTGTGACCCCATTTGGGGTTTTCTTGGCAAAGATAGTGGACTGGTTTGCCAAAAACATTAGAGCAATGGAACCTACTGAATCCTTAGACTATGGCTTAATGTATACTTAGCTACTTCAAACTGGCACTTTGACGACAGAGAAATATGTTCAATTGAGCCTTGAGTGACCTGCCAATGTATCCAGTTTACTAAGTGTGCTATTGTGAAGAATTTCTTCTCAACATCCTGATTTATGCGGAAGTGTAATTTACAATACTGATAAAAATTTCTAGAGATCCAGGGGTCTGGTCTGTTTCTTTGTGAGCTGTTGATTGGCTTTTTCCAGTGGCTGTCATAAGAATCCTTTGGATTTTTGCATGTTTTGTAATATTTTTTTAAAATCTTTTGATTAAAATCTTGAATAATAATATTTTTAGAAAGAATTGTTACTATAAGATCTTTAAGGTTTTTTTTCTTTCCCAGATTCGGTGTTTTTTCCCCCCTCGAAAAAAATGAATGTTTTGGAAACAAGTCTGTGTATAATTCAAGGAAAGGTTACCATTTTCAAAATTTCCAATTTTGTGAAACAGAAAGTTCTTGATTGACTTCCTTGTAAGAGTTAATAACATCCATTTATATCGTATCTCTGAATCTTTTGTTGCTCATGTTCAAAGTGGCTTAAGGAGAAGAGCCCTTTAATTTCATAATTCTAATGTGGGTTAAATTTCAGATACTGATCAGTATTAATCAAGTGCCCAAATCTCCACAAAACATTTTTAAATACCATGTTTATTTTGGCTAAGAATATATGCATTTTAATACTGATAAGAATTGTGTGTACATTTTCACAAGGTAAATAAGCCACATCCCTATGAGCAAAGATAATGAGCCTACAGATTCTACTAAGAATATGTTTTATGAAGTGCTCATAAAAGAAGTATCCTCTTCTGTCCTGGAGTATCATTAGAACAGTACGGTTTTTGCATTGCTTTAGTGCACATTTGACTTTGTCATCCGCATGATCTTTGGTGTGGTTGGCCTCATGGTGAAGGAAGAATATTTTTGCCTTTAAGGATATGGTGTGTAGACATGAAATAGAATGAAGCTAGTTGGCCATCATGAGGACTCCTCTTGGAGACGTGGCCTTCTTAGCATACTCTAACCAACACCTACACTTGTCACAAATATATAGGCCTTAAATATATAAGAAGGGGCAAGTACTTAAAAGAATCACCTGCTACAGCCAAGTAGTATCGTCCTTTGTTCTTTTGAATTTCATGTGTAATTTCCATCTCTCAAGGGAAATGCACTTCTACCTGTAGGCTGTACACAGATATAACGGAAAACTTCCCCATGATATTATGATATAAAAGATCTTGAGAAGCAGGACTGCATTTCTGAGTTTCTACCCCTGGATTGTCTTTTTAGATGTTCTTCCTGGTTCACTGCACACCGTCCTTTGACTGTTGTCTTTGTCCATTTATCTTTAGATCCAACTGGATAAATGACTTTTCAGTAGAATAAGCTCTGTTTATGGGGTTAAAAAAAAAACCTCATAAATGTTCAAATATGTAATTTGTAAGGTTTAGTACCTAAGAACTGATCCAGCCTACCAAAGGATCCAAGATAGAAAAGGAATCCAGGGTCCTCAAAGACCCCACAAAAAATAGATAGATAGATGAATAGCAATACCCAAAAGAAGAAAATGGCTAAATATACTCAAAAGGAAAAAAAAGAACAATAAAAATTTTTAAATGAGCCAAGTGGAGTGCTTATAAAATGAAAAATATATACTGAGTTAACTAGAGGACCTGCATTAGTTAATATCAAATAGTTATCACATAAATAATTAGTTAGAACAATTGCATTAATTAATACCCAGAGCAACAGAAATGAAAAAAAAAAGAAAGAAAGAAACTAAGCAGGAAAATAACACATAAAAAAATTAAACAAAGAATTTAAAAAAAATACAAAGCACAGTAACATAAGAACTTGAAGAAAGTTTTTGGTGTTTTTTTTAATAACCAAGCAAATAATCTACAATTAAAAGATGTGTTAAGAAAGGGCAGAAAATAATTAGTGATAAATCATTTGTTGGTAGTTTAGAAAAGGACAGCTAAGTGGCACAGTGGTTAGAGTGCTGTGCCTAGACTCAAAAAGACTCATCTTCCAGAGTTCAAATCTGGCCTCAGACACTTATTAGCTTTGTAACCCTGGGCAAATCATTTAATCCTGTTTACCTCAGTTTCCTCATCTGTCAAATGAATTGGAGAAGGAAATGGCAAATAACTCCCGTATCTTTGCCAAGAAAACCCCAAATGGGGTCACAAAGAGTCAGACATCACTGCTGACAACTGAACAACAACTCTGAAAAAATATATTATGCGGGTAGGAAGTAATGTATATGAATTATTAATTTATTTTATACTAAGCTTTTCATAGAAAGTCAAATAGCAAAAGTATCCAATTAACTCAAAATTAGTTTTTAAAATATAATTAAAGATATAGGGAATGGGAGACCTGTTTTCAGAGTGAAAACAGGAATGGAAAGCCTGTAAGCATTTTGTAAACTGCTTGCAATGCCTTTGCTGTATGAGTTAATAGCTCAGGACCTAAGTCTTTTCTGGCCATGCCCAATATTGAATTATACTCAGCAACCACTGACACTCTGCTAGGTGAAGTGCTTTTTGAACTTTCAGAAGATAGAGAAGAAATAGTTATTGCCTTTAAGGAGTTTATAATATAGGAAATATGGGAGCAAAGATAAATAGTAAAAGCCTTTTCATCTTTCTTTATGAAAGAACACTTAACATTTATGTAATGTTTTCTCCGAAGAGTTTTTTTTCTACCTGGTGATGGTTTATAATAATGCAGGTTCATTTTGGATTCTTCACATTTTTTTCTACTTAGGAAAATCAAAAACAGCTGGGGGAATAGCTTCCCATGAGGCAACATTTCAAAATCCTATAATCTGACATTTAGAGGATGATGAAACATTCTATCCCCAGTAAGGTTGTACTCTCAAAAAAGGAATCCTGGTTATATCTGCTCTATCAGTGTAACCTTTTTCAAATGCTTTTCTCAGAGAGAATACAGATACTGTTAGAGTATCTTCAAAGTCCAAATGGAATGTAGAGAACATCAACAGTTTGAAAAATGTAAAGTGCTTCTCCCTATGCAATCAGAGAGCACAAATGTTATCTATGAGCTGTGAGCTGGTATGAGGAATCTGTTGAGACTCAGGGAGAAGGCAAAGTGAAATATATTTCTCATTAGTACTTTCTTAAATGTTATATTACAAAGAAACATAAAGAGAAGAGACTGTGAGGAGCTAGCAAGTACAATACATTTTGGAAAAACTTTACTGTCTTCTGAAGAGAGGACAAAGCAAAGGAACTCATCTAGATTTTTACCCCTGAGACACTTAATTTAACTCTTGTCTTGTAGGAAAATACAAAGTTCTTTTTTCCCATAATTTTTTATTTAGTATTTTATTTTTCCCCAGCTACATGGAAAAACCGTTTTTAACATTCATTTTTAAAACTTTGAGTTCCAAATTCTCACCCTTCTTCCCTCTCCAACTCCACCCCTACCCCCCATTGAGAAAGTAAGCAATTTGATGTAGGTTATACACATGTAGTCATGCAAAAGACTTCCATAATAGTCATGTTGTAAAAGAAAACATAGACAAAAAAAGCCCTCAAGAAAAATAAGGTAAAAAAAAAGTATGCTTCAATCTGCGTTCAGACACCATCAGTTCTGGGGATGGATAGCATTCTTTATCATTAGTCCTTCAAAGCTGTCTTGCATCATTGTATTGCTGAGAATAGCCAAGTCATTCACAGCTGAATCTCTTTTGATCATCTAATGATGCAACATTGCTCTTACTCTGTACACAGCACATTTCGTTTTGCATCAGCTCATACAAGTTTTTCCAGGTTTCTCTGAGAGCATCCTGTTCATCATTTTCTTCAGCACAACAGTATTCCATCACAATCACATACCACAATTTGTTCAGCCATTCCCCAATTGATGGGCATCCCCTCAATTTCCAATTCTTCGCCCTCAGAAAAGAGCTGCTATAAATAATTTTATACATATAGGTCCTTTTCCTCTTTTTAATCTCTTTTAGGATACAGACCTAGCAGTGGCATTGCCAACTCAACGAATACATGTGTTTTTACAGCCCTTTGGGCATAGTTCCAAATTGCTCCACAAAATGGTTGAATCAGTTCATAACTACATCAACAATGCATTAATGTCTCATTTTTCCCACATCCCCCCCAAAACCTATCATTCACCTTTGCCATCCTATTAGCCAATCTGATAGGTATAAGGTAGTACCTCAGAACTGTTTTAATTTGTACTTCTCTAGGGGCAGCTAGGTGGCACAGTGGATAGAGCAGTGGCCCTGGATTCAGGAGGACCTGAGTTCAAATCTGGCCTCACACCAGACACTTGACACTTACTAGCTGTGTGACCCTGGGCAAGTCACTTAACCCTGTCGCCTAGTCAGAAAAAGGAAAAAAAGAAGAATTTGTACTTCTCTAATCAATAGTGAGTTAGAGTACTTTTCATATGGCTATAGATAGCTTTGATTACCTTATCTGAAAACTGATAATATCTTTTGATTATTTATCAATTGGGGAATGGCTCTCATTTTTACAAATTTGATTCAGTTCTCTTTATGTTTGAGAAATGAGGCCTTTATCAGAGAAACTTGCTTCAAAATGTTTTTTTTCACAGTTACTATTAACTGTCTTTTCCTCCATCCTTTCCCCCCCCATTTTTTCTATTCTCTCTCTCCTTTCACTCTGTCCCTCCTCAAAAGTGTTTTGCTTCTGACCACCCCCTTCCCATTCTGCCGTCCCTTTTGTCACCCCCTTCTCGTATCCCCTTACCCCCCTAGTTTCCTGTAGGGTAAGATCAATTTCTATATCCAATTGAGTGTGTATATTATTCTGTCTTTGAGCCAATTCTGATGAGAGTAAGTTACACTCACTTTCTCACCTTCCCCATCTTCTCCTCAGCTGCAAAAATGTTTCCTTCCTCTTTAATGTGAGACATTCTACCTCTCCCCTTCTCTTTCTCCCAGGATATTCCTCTCTCACTCCTTAATTTTATTTTTTAGATATTATCCCTTCATATTCAACTCACACCTGTACTCTCTGTCTATATATACTCCTTCTAACTACCCTAATAATGAGAAAGATCTTATGAGTTAAAAATATCATCTTGCCATGTAGGAATGTAAACAATTTAATAAGCACATTATGATTTCTCTTTCCTGTTTACCTTTTTATGCTTCTCTTGAGTCTTGTTTTTGAAAATCAGTCTAGTCTTTTCTCAAGAATGCTTAAAATTCCTCTTCTTCATTGAATATCCATTTTCCCCCCTGAAGGATTATACTCAGTTTTACTACATAGGTGATTCTTGTTTGCAATCCTAGCTCCTTTGCCTTCCAAAATATCATATTCCAAGCCCTTTGATCCTTTAATGTAGAAGCTGCTAAATCTTGTGTTATCTTGATTGTGGCCCCACGATACTTGAATTGTTTCTTTCTGGTTGCTTGCAATGTTTCCTCCTTGACCTGGGAACTCTGGAGTTTGGTTGTAATATTCCTGGGAGTTTTCATTTTAGGATCTTTTTCAGGAGGTGATCAATGGATTATTTCAATTTCTAGTTTACACTCTGGTTCTAGAATATTAGGGCAGTTTTCCTTGATAATTTCTTGAAAGATGATGTCTAGGCTCTTTTTTTGATCATGGCTTTCAGGTAGTCCAGTAATTTTTAAATTATCTCTCCTGGGTTTATTTCCCAGGCCGCTTGTTTTTCCAGTGAGATATTTTATGTTGTATTCTATTTTTTCATTCTTTTGGCTTTGTTTTACAACTTCTTGACTTCTCATAAAGTCATTAGCTTCCATTTGCTCCATTCTAATTTTTAAGGAATTATTTTCTTCAGTGAGCTTTTGTACCTTTTTTCCCATTTGGCCAGTTTGTCTTTTTAAGGCATTCTTCTTATTGGCTTTTTGGACCTCTTTAACCAGTTGGTCTAGGCTGGTTTTTAAGGTGTTATTTTCTTCAGTACTTTTTTGTGTCTTCTTTACCAAGCTATTGACTTATTTTTCATGATTTTCTTGCATCATTTTCATTTCTCTTCCCAATTTTTCCTCTACTTCTCTCATTTGATTTTCAAGATCCTTTTTAAGCTGTTCCATGGCCTGAGACCAATTTATATTTTTCTTGGAGGCATTGGATGTATGAGCTTTGACTTTCTTGTCAACTTCTAAATGTGTGTTTTGATCTTCCTTATCACCATAGTAACTTTCTGTAGTCAGAGATTTTTTTCCCATTGTTTGCTTATTTTCCCAGCCTGTTACTTGACTTTTTAATTCTTTGTTAAGGTAGGGCTCTGCTTCCAGGATGGAAGGCACACTGTCCCAAGCTTCAGGGCTTTTTTGTAGCTATTTTCAGAGTTACTTCTAGGACCCTGTAAGTTTTCAGTTCTTCCAAGGTGGTATGATCTAAAGAGAGGTGTTTAATACTCTCCTGGCCTGTACTCTGGTCTATGAGTGACCACAAGCATTCTTTTCTACCCTGGAACTGTGAGGCGTATTCCCCACTCCAGTGTGACCACAAGCTATGCTGTGCTAGTACTCCTGCCCTCTGGGACTGTGACCTGGATCTGAGTACGGGCAAAGCAATAGAATCCTGCTTCAGTGCTAGCAAAAAGACCTTTTTAATCTCCTTCTGACCAGTTGTTGGACCTCCTTACCATCTGTGGGCTGAGAGCTCCAGAAGCAGCTGATGCCACTGCTGATTCAGTCACTCTCAAGGCCTGCTCCTAGTTTTCTTGGGTCCAGTCTACACATTGGGACTGCACTCCTCTCTCACTCTGTGCAACAGACCTTTCCTGTCGAACTTCCAAGTTGTCATGGGCTGTAAATTTGTTTCATAATGTTTTATTGTGGTTTCTGCTGCTCTAGAATTTGTTTAGAGTCATTTTTAAAAGTATTTGGAGGGGTTTGGGAGAGAGCTCAAGTGAACCCCTGCTTTTACTCCGTCATCTTGACTCCGCCCACAACAAAGTTCTTAAGTGACTTTAATCAGTATATGGAGTTAACAAATGTGTGATAATGTGCTTCTAGATGAGGAAAGAGAAGTCATCTACTATTATACTGAGGATTTGAAATGACTCTCTGAATTTTCACATAGCCACATAGACATATAAACATGTTTTTGCTTTATTATTCCTTTCATTTATGTTCAATAATTTTAATATTTATTTAATTGTAGGGAATAAAGTTATTTTGTTAATAGAAAAATAAGTATAATTTCCATTTTGATGAACTGGGGTGGTAGCTTGAGTTAATTTTTTTAATGAGAAAGAAAAGTTAAATCAGATCCCTGTATCCTTCTAAAGCTGAGAAAGAAAAACCAATGATAAAGCAAATCCCTGAATCTGTCTAGATAGAGCTCAGAATGATAAAATTAGTGATAACAATTTTTAGGAAAGAAAACAAGTCAAATGGCACATTGAGAGGTGATATGCAATGGAATATGGTGTACTCGGATCCCATAAACATGATAATGTGGTCTTACAACCAGGATTTTTGAGTATTTCACCCTTTCATTTCCATTGATCTTTCCTCATAGAATCTACATTCAACAAGTCTGAGAGGTTATTGAAAAATAATTAAAATAATTTGTATGCTTATTAAAATATTATTGGTTTGCTAATATAATATCACTACTTTGGGATAGCAACATGTTTAATATACATTGTAATGTTTTCAGAATGGAAATTCATAGCAGTTTCCCAATTTGGGGAGTGGACCCAAAGAATATGAGTAAGGACATCATGAGAATATCAAAAAGAAATTCCAAAGAAATGGGGGAGTATAAGGTAATTCAGAAAGTATGGTCAGACCTGGGGAGTTGATTCAGTCAGTACTCTGAATTATGTTATCTATTGGATCATTTAAAAGTACCAGCTACCTTAACAGTAATAACCAGTTCTGGGAACTTATTTATGAGATCAAGAAAATTTAGTCCTTAATGAGAAAGAAGTCCTGAAAGCAAGAAGTTTGAAAATCATATTCCTGATAGCAAGGAGTTTGAAAGTTATATTTGGAGCAGAAAGGATAACAACCACCAGGGAGACAGGCCACAGTGAAGTTCTCAACAGTAAAAAAAAGATAATTTATCCTTACATGAGGCTTGAGCTAGTTCCATTGACTCATGTGGAGAAATATCACCAGTTTGTCCGGCAATAGTTAGGTTCCTTGAGTTGCACAGAGAAATGAGGACCTGTGAACAGGTTCTAGCTAAAGTATGTCATTACAAACAGAAATATAAACCCAAGAGAATAATTTTCTCAGAAAAGTATTCTTGTTCTCCTGAGGAAGACTTTGTAGAGGTATAGACCAACGTGTACAAAAATTGTCAGGCTTCCTACTTGGACAAAATAAATTGTTTGATATAAAGCCCTAAAGGCCCCCAAATCTGAACCCGTGGAGCCTAAGGAGAAGAAACTGGTTTCTTCTTCCACACATCTGAAAAAAAATATGTGTGTGTATGTGTGTGTTTGCGTGCGTGCGTCTGTCTGTAGAGAGAAGAGAGAGAGACTCAAATTGTTCTATGGCTCTAGCTGAATAACCATGACAGCAGTATTTAGTTTGGCAACATCATTGAGACCAAAGATGAACCATCATCCAAATTCCTATTGTATGTGGACAGCAAGGTAGCCAAACTGGTGGCCAATGCGGTGATTCCCTCTGCATAATGCAGACATGACTAGAATAACCCATTAGTCAACAGACTACAAGAACGTCTTGATTAAGAATATCCTTATGAACATTGAAATAGCCTTATAATATTGAAATTATCACTGAACTGTGACTATGTAACATTCATTATTCAAGCATTTTATATATATATATATATATATATATATATATATATATATATATATATATACATATAGACACACACACATATATGATATATAAGTGTGTGTGTATGATAGTCAATATTGCAGACTCAAAACAAATACACAAAGAAGGGTTATCGGAGGAAGTTCACAGAAAACGTGCTAAAAAGTAGGGTCTTGAGCAAATTTTTTATACCACTTAAATTGTATTCGATATCACTTTTTGGCATCAAATGCAACCTGGTGTTCTCACTCTAAAATAAGGACAGGGGCCTTATGAGAGTCTCTGGGTCCTGGTCCACAGTACCCCTCTATGACCTGCCTTAAATAAGATTTGCATCTAAAGTTACATTGTCGTTAGTTGCGAGCCTAACTGAAGTGGTTAAGACTTTTTCTTAGCAGAAAGGGCCTTAAGGAAGGGAGACTTGCTAAAGAAATTATGACCAGATTCCAAGGGTAGAAGACTTCAATTCCGTGGCTGTAGAGGTGGCAATTTAAACCTGAAATTGAAAGACTGTATCACCCGGAGACTAACACAGCTAGAGCTATCCAGCCCAGTCTATGAGTTAAAACATGTAAAACTAGATCAAGAAATAAGTATGGATAGCTGTTATTTTTTTTTTGCACGCTGAGATTTCCTCTCACTGTATTAAAATCATTTTTTGTACCTTAACCAGCTATTTGGGTCTGTGCTGTGCTGATGATCATCTGGAAAGTGCATTGGATCTGGAGACAGAGGACCTTGGTTTGAATTCTGGCTCTGCTCTGTGGCTTTCGGCAAGTTACTTCAGCTCTCTCTCTCTGAGCCTTAGTTTCCTAGTCTGTGAACTGAATAGGGGAGGGGAGACCTGGGAGGAAGTGGACTGGGGAGCTTCAGTAGTTTATCTCAAATCCCCCTTGCAACTCTAAATCTTCTAATGTGTGAGGTCATGAGTAACAGAAGAGGGTTAAATAGGAGAATAAGGAGTAAGATATAGTATTTAGTCCAAAGAGGAGGCAACAGAAATGATTATGAGCCTACAGGATACTTTCTGTTTGAGGGTGCCCTATGACATATTGTTTTACTTGTGTAAGAGAAACAGAAGATGAGAAGGAATGAGTTGGTGTTTACATTTATTATTTTTTTTATAAGCCTCAGGTGTGGAATGTGGGTGTAAGTAAGCACTTTGGGGGCAGGAGGAAAAGGAGCAGACTTCAACTGCAGCTTCACTGCTCAATCTTTCCATGAAATCGGATGTGCTTTGGATCACGTTCTTGTACTTTGGACTACCCCAAGTCAAGGGACATATTTTTTTTTACTAAATAAGTTTTAGCTTACCATTTTTTCTGGATCTTATTTCTTCATCTGAAAAATGAGGGAGATGGGCTAGATGTTCTTTAAAATCCCTTTTAACTCTACTGTTCTCTGAGTCAGACATATTTATTTAAGACCCAACAAACATTTACTAAGCAGTTACTATGTGTAATGTACTATGGTGGAAATAGATGATATATGAAGGTAAATAAGGCATAGGTCCCATCCTCAAGGAATTTAGAATCTCATAAGTCAGAAAGACAATGTTCTGTTTTGTATTTTTATTTATTTTTATTCGTGTATTTTATTTGTGGGAGAAAGAGAGAGTACTGTGAGTTCATGTAAGGGAGAAATCATTTCCGCCTGAGGGAACTGGAGATGGATACATTTTCTTATCTGCAAGAAATTTCTTTAATTGGATTGTTTTTACTATTTTGGTGAGGCTTAAATTGGGTGTCATTTATTGGAAAAAGCAATCATTGAACAGTCCGGGAGATCTGAGTGTGAGTCCTGGCTCTACCAGAGACTTTTTAAGTCACCTCAAGCAAATTTAATCATTTCTCTCCTATTATTCATTTAGAAAACATTAATGAAGCACTGTGTACTGGGCATGGGGGATTCAAAGACAAAAGATAAAATTTTACTGTGCTTGGGGATCTATGATACAGATGTATAGAGATAAGTAATCTGAGAAGGAAGAGAACACTAAATGGAATGGTTCAGAGAAGAGTTCCCAGAGGAAATAACACACACTGAGCTAGAAAGAAAGTGAAGAAGTCTAAGAGTAGTTAGGGAGTATATTCCAGGACTGGGGGACGCCTAGTGTGAAGACATGAAGAAGGGAAAAGGAATGTGCAGTTGAGAGAACAACTAGTAGGCCGTTTTGTCTAGAACACAAACTGTGTTAACAGGAGTGTTGTGAAATGAGTCTGGAAAGATAGATTGGAGCCAGATTGTGAAAGGTCTAAAATGACAGGTTGATGAATTTATATTTTATTCTAGAAGCAATAGGGAGCCTCGGAAGCTTTTTGAACAGGAGAGTAACAAGGTTAGACTAGTACCTTAAGAGGGTTATTATTTTGATAGTTAAATGAAAGATAGATTGCCGAAAGGAGAGAATTGGGAGTATAGACTCTCTGGGCCTGGGATTTCCTCATTTGTAAAATAAGGAGCTGAGACAGTATGTTTTAAATGAAAAAAGCATAGTATTCAGTATAGAGAACTTAGATTTAAATTTGAGTTCTGCTACTTAAGACTCCTTGGTACCTTGAAACAGTCACTTCACCTCTGACCTCAGTTTCATCATCTGAAAAAATGAGCAGGATAAAGTAGATCTTTAAGGTTTCTTTTAGCACTGACATTTTTGTAGCATGGTAAGTTAAAAAAAAAAGTGCTTTATTTGGCCCCAGGGAACCCTCTGTGACCTTCAGCAAGTCCAAGTCAGTCTCTCTGCAATTCAGTTTCCTCATCTGTAAATTAAGGATGATTGCTTAAGCCCTTTCCAAGTAAAAATCTATTCATCTACACTTAAAGAATGATTGACCATACAGTTGCTATTTCAAAGTCCTAGGGGAAGGGGGATTTGGAAATAATGTTTTCTTTATTTCCTTTCCCAAATCTTATCTATGGAAATTTACAAGAGAAAGAAATATCTGAGTAAATGATTTAATTTTTTTTTATTTCACACTTGCAAGTTAGAGAAAATTAATACATTCTGTGTATCAGTGGAATAACTTGTCAAGTCCAGTAATCACTTGTCATCACTGTTCTACAACTGTGAGATGAATATTTGGTAGATCTAAGGGCCTTATGTATAACAAGCTGTAGACCTTATTTTCTTTTGAATAGTAACATTCTTTCACACTGAGCAATTTTATGGGGTCTCTTCCTATCTTGGCTGATTTTACTGTTCATAATCCTAGGTAACTCTGTATTTCAACTATTTTACACATTTCTACATAGCATTAGTTTATTTCAAGTGGGGATGAAATGGAGTGTTAGTATTTTAAGAATCTTTCACAGTTGACCTCGTGAGGCTATAGGGGTAAGGAGGTAGGAGGGAAGCCTTTTGTTTTATTAATGTTTCAGGGACGTGCCTTTCTTTGCTGTATTTTCTTCTACAATTAATAATACCGACTGTACTCTGTAAGAGAAATGCACAGAAGCTTAAGGGTATTTCCATTAACCATACCTGAGGACTAAGTTAGGGCCTTCTAGCCAATGTTCCATCAATTATAAATGACATGAATTTCCTTTGTGTGTTTTTTTTTATTCTGTGGCATGGAATAATTTAGAAATAAGGATTTTTAAAATAAAAGAATAATGGTGATTTTTATAGCTATTTATATAGACTATTGTTTTTATTCCATGTTATTAGTCACTTAAAATGAATAATAGACTATAATTTCTGATTTTGAAAAATATTCTTATTTCACCCAGTTGAAATTAATTTTTTAAAAAATTCTCTGTGCTATATTAATATCACATAATAAGAAAGGGGCTCATTTTAAATTCCTAACATAGAACCTATTCTGGGATACTCCCAGCTGCTATTCTCAGGTTTTATGGTTATCCTGTGGGGCTATGGCCGGTAAGGCTATATAGCTCACCAGCCTCTAATGAGTATGTTTCCCTTCAATAGTCAGCCAGTAGATGCGATCAACCTCTTAGGCAAAGGTACTTAAGATGGAATAGTTTAAAAAAAAAAAAGCCCTAGCTAAAAATTTTTTCCGCTATAAACCTGGAGCACACTCTTCCACAAATACAGATATCATGCATGCACATGTTTTCCAAAGGTGAAGTACCATAGTAGTGAGGCGCTTATGTGGGTCTCCTGCATCTAGGCCTTGAAGTCCTTTCTCTCCTGTGAAGTCCTCAGAAAGTTCTTCCTTGAATACAGGGCTTTTGCTGGATTGGCCGATCAACTTGATTTCCAGGATCTGGTTCTCTCTTCAGATCAACTCTTTTTTTTGGGGGGGGGGCTAGGCAATGGGGTTAAGTGACTTGCCCAGGGTCACACAGCTAGTTAAGTGTTATATGTCTGAGGCTAGATTTGAAATCAGGTCCTCCTGAATCCAGGGCCAAAGTTCTATCCACTGCGACACCTTGCTACCCCCAGATCAACTCTTAATTACCAGGACTACCTCTCTCTCCTTTCTCCTCTTCCTCCCTCTGTTCCAATCAGTTGCCAGGGTCACCAATGATTGTCATCTCTCTTCTTTGCTGTCAGAGGTCTTGCTTCTTAAAGCAGCTTCCAGCCTTGAATGACTGCCTCTCTATATCCATGTGTACTTCAAGTCTGTTCCTCAAACTCTCTTGAGTGATCTCTACAGCTAGTGGGTGGGGTATGTTCTTCTGGGCCAGCAGTTCTTTTGTTAGTCACCATGGCCAGTGGGGGGTACAAAGAGTAGGAGTAAGTGCTAGAGGTTGATTAAAGGCATTAAAAGCACTAGAAAATTGATTATATGGGCCAGCAGAGAATCTTATCCTATGAACCTGCAGTCCACAAGGATGTCAGACACATTGTCTGAACTCATGACATGAGCCATCTAGGTTTGCTTAAAAGTAAAAACACAGTCAAAAGCAAATATCATTTAGATCTCATGAAGTGTTCTAACTGAAATGGTCTGGATCAATTTTCAAAGGCTAAAATATCAGTATTGCTCATATTAGCTACAGTAATGGACACTATAATATAACAGATATCAATACATAGACATTCAACCAAGCATAAGTTATCTCAAAGAAATTGATTACTTTTAAAGAAAATGCACCAGAAACCTGATTATCCAATTGAAATCAGTTAATTTTTCTCCAGTGGATCTTTGTAATACTAGGACATCTAAGAAGGCAAGTGCCAGGTAGAGGCTCTTCAGCGGGTCCTTGAAAATGCATTAGTGATGGGGCAACTAGGTGGCACAGTGGATAGAGGACCAGCCCTGGGGTTAGGAAGACATGAGTTCAAATTCGGCCTTAGACCATACACTTCATACTTACTAGCTGTGTGACCCTGGGCAAGTCACTTAACCCCAACTGCCTAAAAAAAAAATTTTTTTAAATACATAGTGACCCAATTTTATTTCAGAATCATAGAATTAGAAAGGAACTTCCAATCCAATCCATACACCTATTATAACATAAACTAAAAGCAGTCATCCAGCTTGGGCTTGACGGCCTCCAAGGAGGGGGAAACCACCAAATCTCAATAAAGCCCTCACAGCAAAACATCCCCTCTGGGATGGTACCCCAATTTATACTCATGTAAGTGAGTGTAAATTTGTACGAGGAAGAGTGGTTACTATTCCTAGACTCTAAGGTTACCTAGTAGGTGGCTGTTCTCATCCCTACTAGGGCACTTCCCATTAGAAACTGTCACTAAAAGATATTCCCCACCCCCACCTGAAACATATTCTCCTACAAATATATCATCTATGAGAAGAATGAGCACAAACTTAAATTATAGTGCTAATGAGGCATACACATAGAAAATACATATGGCCACAGCAACTCATCTCCAGAACTGCAGAGGCTTGGTATCTTTTCTGTCCTCATTTGGTCCTCTTTCTGACCCAACTCTCAGTTGTCAGGACTAGCTCTTGATGAGTTGATTCTCTCTTCTTGATGCCAGAGGTCCCCTTCCTAGAAGCTGATTCCAGCCTCAAATGACAGCCTCTCTATTTTATTGTTTGGAATGTGTGTCTCTGCTGCCTCAGAATCTCTCAGAATGACACTCCAAGGGTTGAATGGCATGGCTCCCACATGAGTAGTTCTGTTGCTAGACATGATGAAGAGCTGAGTTTTCCCCTGACTCCTGGCTCCCTTAGATTCACCTAAAGCTGAGCTACTGACTATCTCTAGGGTTTAGCTATTTAAAACTGTAAAAGGGTATTGATATTTTTTTCTGTACAATGATGCTGTTCTTTTCTAATTCAGAGAAAGGTGTTCATATTTCATAAAGGGATAACGGGGCATTGACATCTTGTTAATTAACACATTAAATTATCATCTATATTCCATCCTGTGACTACGTCAGCTCATCTGGGGAGGGGAAATAAAATCCTCCCCCTAATTACATTAATATTGTCATCATAATCTTAGAGGCAATATGGTTTAATGGAAAAACCGCTGGACTTGGGGTCAGATGACAGATATGACTCAAAGCTATAATAATTAGAAACTTTATCCCCATGGGAAAATCACTTAACCCTTCTGAGGTTCAGTCAGCTTCCTTACCCTTTTATTAAATGTGGATAATACTTATACTATTTATTTTGTCGGGGTATCAGTTTTCTTAAACAAATGTTTGCTTATTTCTTCAGTCTCTTCAGGAGAGAAGGTTGCCTTTCTTGTTCTTTCTTTCATGCTTCTCTTGCTGTTGCAATCACTGGATTTGTTATCATTGTGGTCCCTTATTGTAGGGCCTTGGTAGGAATACAGGATTTGAAGCAAACATAATGAGCTTCCAGGGGTAGGGCATACAGTAAGCCTAATTGATAATAGATTCTTGACCCTGTCACCTCCACCAGTCGTAGTCTGAGACATTGAAGTATATATTGTAGTTTTGGATAGAGTGGTTGAAGCTACTGTTTGTGTCTTACCTTTTTACTTAGTACTGGGTAGGGTAGTTTAGTTGGAATCATGATGGTGCCTGGGCTCTTCCCTCTGCCACAGTCCAGATCAGGAACATTAAGTCCTTCTATGCCTTACTCCTCTGAAAATCCCGAATAGATATGCTGAGCCCAACCCTTGCCCACTGAATTGGGAAGATGAACAAAAGAACAAAAATTAGGCCCTGCCCTGGAGGAGAATGGAAATAAATTTCTGATTGGGGGACATAAAGGTCTTTGTTGTCTGCTACCACATTTCTAGATAAGATCTGAGAAACACTTGGCACCAGTTAAGATTTGGAACTTACTGTGTGATCCTTTTTTGTCATCTTTTTTTTTTGATGGGCATTTTTCTTAATTCATCTCTCTTATTTGTTGATCTTCTTTATTTGGCCTTTTTCGCCATTGTCCTTGAACTGACTGGAAAGCTGGGCTTGACATTTCACAAGGTCATTTTTCTGGAAATCTTTTGTGGTTTTGTGTGTGGTTGTATGTGATTTTTTTCCTTCTTTCTCGAAGAGGACCATGACATCAGGAAGATGATGCCATGACTTGCAATTGAATTGGATTTGGTGAGGGAGGGCTGTGCAAAGTCACCAGCCTTACTTTCTCCTCCAGAGCCATCTGGGTCCAGTGGCCAGATATAGATCAGGACAACTGGAGGTGGCCCAGGAAGCAGTGGGAGACCTTGGCCTTTTTAAGCTAAGGTCTTTCCAAGTTCTCACTTTGACTGAGGCAATTTCCATTCAGTGATTAGGCCTGTTTAAGAAGTGAGTCAAAGGATAGCCCCTTTAATTAAAAAAAAAAAATCCAACTGGTCGGGGAAGACCCTCAGGGTTGCTGGCCAAAAGAGAATCAATTGCTATTTTCATTCACTCTATGCCATCAGGGCCCAAGAAAATAACCAGTAAGTAACACTTGGGCAGGTACCTGTTCTTGGCTTGTCAATGAGAGCCAGAGTGAATTGTGTTTAAGGAATGGTCTTTAAGAAAGAAATCTAGCCAGTAAACCCCAAAATAACGAGGTAGGTTTCAGCAATCAAAATTTACCTTCCTTTGGGTAGAACATGCTCTGGTAAGGGTGGTACAGTGGATAAAATTCCTGCCATGGAATCTGCAGGACAGAGTTCAAATCTGGCCTCAGACACTTACTAGTTGTGTGGCCATGGGCGAGTCACTTAACCCTGATTGCCTCCAAAAAGAAATCTTTTACAAACATACTTAGATCTCACCTGTCCTTAAAACATTTTCACTTGATTTTACCATCCTCTTTCCCCACTTTTCCATCCACACTTATACAAAAAGTTGTCTACATTTGTTACTCTCACACTTTATCAATCCAGTCCACATACTTAGGCAATCTACATTCCTGTCAGACTGGCCTACTGACCATTTCTTGCATGTAATATTCCATCTCTCACCATTTCCTAACCCCTTAGAATTTGACTTCTGTGACTGTACCATTTGACTGAAACCACTTTCTACATGGTCATGACTCTTAAGAGTTGCTAAAGATGTCTCTGCACCCTTTGCTAACCCTCTTCCCTGATTTTCTGTCAGCCCTGAGATTTTGTGATATTGTTTTACCATCTACCTATCTGATAGATTCTTTTTACATCTCCTGTGGGACGTGATCATTCACTATGTGCTCTCGTTGTATGAATACATCCCAGGGCTTTGTCCTAAGCCTTCTTTTCTCTCTACACTCCCTCAGTGATCTCACAAGTTCTCATGGATTCAACTGCCATCTCTGTTAGAAACAGATTGTACTTTCCTCCCCCTCCTTCCTGCTGTCTCCTTAAGAAGTTTTATGAGAACATTTAAAAATTTTTCTAACCTAAAGTCTAGCCCCACCTTTCATTTTCTTTCTTTCTTTTTTTTTTTTTAAAGAAAAGTGAATGAAAGTTTAGAAGCAAAAACTAAGATCCCAGGGAATAGATTAAGGGTTTTAATCAGATTTATAATGGAAAATGCCTAAATATAATTAATATCTGAAAGGATTAATGACTCCTCTTCCCCTAAACCTTAAATGGATTAAGAAAATGATCAGAAGGGAAAATTCTTTTTGGTTGTTGCAGTTAATGGAAGTATCTCTTGGGTTTTCCTTTGACCAGCTGGAAAAGTGAAACCTTGAAGGTAGTGGTCAAAGAAGGATTGAATAGTTTTAGGAATGTATTTCTTCATGGGTATGCCAAAAAATTAAGTGAATGTTGTTTTGTGTAATGTAGCAACCAGTTAATGGAACTGTTGCCTTAAACTATGAACCCTTGCTTAGTCAGGAATGTGAAATATTCTTTAAGAATTCTATAAATTGTGGCTTCTGCTAGAGAGATGTCTAAGGATATGATAGCACTCTGTCAGTCTGGATATTTCTCTAGAAAGAAAATGCTTAAATTTTAGAATAAATAAATAAATAATTTGAAATTTTTTTTTTTTTATGGTAGGCTTGTGCCTACAACACAGAACACAATACAGTTTTTCTTCTATATCTTTATACAGGAGACTTCCAAGTGTACATTTCCCTCCTGAACTCCATCTAGTCTTACATCTTCAAGACATTTGGTCCATAGGCATCTTCAACTCAACAGATATGTCTTTTATCTTTTCCCCTAAACCTATCCTTCTTAGTAACTTTCGTATTTCAGTGGAATACTTTTCCTATTTCGATAGGAAATCCCTTGGCAAAAAGTTTAACACCAATAAAGGCAGGCAGAGCTCCTTTAGGGAACTTGAACCCTAACCTCAGTGATGCTAAAGCTTATATAGAAAAAGTTAGTGCATTATGTGCCAACTATGCTAATTAGATGGTGAACATACAGTTTCTGTACCTTGTGCGCAGGCGTCATTCACTACTGGCATGGCCTGGGTGGAGGGGGGCTTCTAAGGAGTCTGTACGAGTTGACGTACATAGTGTGACTTCTGGATTATATACAATAACTGGGAATTAGTACATGATAGTTCTGCTAGCACAAAATAGTCATGTTTATACAAGGGAAATTCTACAGAGATAGCTTGCCTCACTGGGGCCCACTCATGAGTTATTGCCAGAGATAGGATCTTTGGGCTGGGGAGAGACATGGTCCTAGATCTGGGGTCTGAGCACAACATCAGTATCACCAGTTTCACCCTGCCAAGCTTCATCTTTATATCACTCCTACCATCTGCAGTCTTTGCTTCTACATACATGCTGCTAAATAAAGATGGAGAATATTATATGACTATTCTGACAGGGTCACTACAAATTTATGTTACGTAACCTCAACTAGGCCTTCACTACTGTTAGGCAGTCCTTCCTTATCAACTTACTATCCCACTATCCACAGTGACTCTTCCAAGCCTTTTCATCTCTCCTCAAACCTCTCATATCTCCCCCTTCCCTGACCATCCCAGTGAGATCCTTGCCTCATATTTTACAGAAAAAAACATTGTGATCTTCTTCTTCTCCCCTTTTCCTCCTCTCCTATCACTCAGATGCCTTCTTCCATTATCTCCTCTTTCACTACTAACTCATGTGACTTTAATCCTTACTGAGAATAACCCCTTTACTTGTTTAAGTAATCCCATCACATCTTGTCTTCTCCAACAGACTGCCTCTTCTGTCATCCTGGATCTTTCACTTATTTTGAATCTTTACCCTTCTATTGGCTCATTCCCTACTGCCTAAAAACATATCTATGTCTCCCTTATCCTGAAAAAACCCTCACTTGATCCTTCCATCCTCTCTATCAGCCTATATCTCTTCTTTGTAACTAAACTCCTCAAAAAGGACATCTTCTTAGGTGCCTCCACTTTCTCTCCTCTCATTCTTTTCTTAACCTCTTACAATCTGGTTTCCAACCTCATCATTCCACTGAAACTGCTCTCTCTAAAGTTACCAATGGTCTCTTCATTGCTAAATCCAATGGCTTTTTCTCAAACCTCACTGTCCTTGACCTCCCTTCAGCCTCTGACACTATTGATCGCTCTCTTCTCCTTGATACTCTCTTATATCTAGGTTTTCAGGTCATCGCTCTCTCCTGGTTCTCTTCCTCATCCAGATCATACCCTCTAACCTTAAGTATTCTAACCTCAGAGTTCTGTCCTAGGCCCTCTTCTCTTTTCCTTCTATACTAAACTTAGTGATCTCATCAGCTCCTATGGATTTAATTACTATCTCTATGCTGATAATTCTCAGATCTACCTATCCTGCCCCAGCCTTTCTACTGACCTCCAATCTCACATCTCTAACTTCCTTTCAGATATCTCAAACTACACGTCCAGTAGGCATCTTAAACTCAATTTGTCCCAAATAGAACTCACTGTTTCCCCCAAAAAAATCCTCCTCCCTGCCCCCATGTACCTTCTCAATTACTATGGAGGGCAAATCCTCCTAGTTCCTCAGGCTCACAACCTTGGAGTTTTCCTTCTCTCTTGCCTCAAGTCTTTGCCTACTCCAGCTCCTTCTCCATTCAGCCACCAAAGCAGTTTTCCTCAAACACAGGTCTAATCATGTCTCTCTCTCACACATACACACACACTCACACACACTGCTCTGCTCAGTAAACTTCAGTGGCTTCTTATTGCTTCCAGAAACAAATACAAAATGCTCTGTTTGACATTCAGAGCCCTTAATAACCTAGCCCCTCCTACCTTTACGGGCTTCTTTCACCCTATTCCCTGACACCTGTTCTTCAATCCAGTGACATTGGCTTTTTCCAGGAATAAGACCTCCATCTCTCTGCCCTGAGCATTTTCTCTGGCTATCTCCCATACTTGGAATATTCTTCTTCCTCTGATTCCACCACTGACCTCCCTGGTTTCCTTTGTGTCAACTAAAATCCCATCTTAATTCTTAAGAATTAATTCTTAATTCTAGTACCTTCCCTCTATTAATTATTTCCTATTCATCCTGAGCATGGCTTGCTTTGTATGCATTTGTTTGTGTGTTGTCTCCCCCATTAGATTGTAAACTCTTTGAGGGCAGGGACTATCTTTTGTCTCCTTTTGTATCCCCAGAACTTAGCTGCTCTTCTATTAAAAACATATGAAAGTCACTTCACATACTTCTCTGTGGTAAGACAAACAGAATTATAATATTACTCCCATTTAAAAATAAGGAATATTTGGCCTGGAGAGGTTAATGAGTCATGTACCCATAGTTGAAAATATTTAACTGGTAAAGTCCCAGATTCAAAAACACAAGTAACTATTAGCCACTTTATTCATGTTGCCAAGGAAGTAGATATCCAGTTTTGTTTTGTTTTGTTTTGTTTTGGGTGAGGCAATTGGGGTTAAGTGACTTGCCCAGGGTCGCACAGCTAGTAAGTGTCAAGTGTCTGGTCTGTGACTGAATTTAAACTCAGGTCCTCCTGACTCTATCCACTGTACCACCTAGCTGCCTCAGTATGCAATATTTTTAATATTTGTTTAATGAAACTACTGATTTTGTATTAGCTTCTGAAAACTCCTTAGGAGTCATGTTGGCTTTCTTTTTAGTATTGAAGTTCATAAGAAATTGTCAGTGGCCTAAATTTTAAGAAAATTGTGCTCTTTCCTAGGTACTTGGAATGCTTTAAGTTAATAACATTCTTAATGTTAATTGGAGTTCTTTTGTTCTTCTAACTTTGCTATTTTTATAGACTTCTGCTTTAAATTCTTTGAGTTGAGGCTCAATCTGTCTTTTATTTTGGTTAGAAAGAACTCACTTAGCCTTTCTAAAAAGATTTGTATATAAAATAAAGGGTGCTATCCCTGCTGAAGAAATGTGATTCAGAGAAGATGTATATACTTTTAAAAAAAAAAAGCATTCTATGATAACAGTGAAAACAGTCAATATGTCCTCAAGGTCAGATTACAAAGCCAAAGTCAAGTTGCTATTATCACTAGACGACACTAAATCTTTTTTCCCCCAGTATAAAAATTGAACAGCATTCAGGAACATGTTCAATGTGTTGTGATATGAAAGATCAGTGCCTTATAATATGACTTCAGCAAGCTTAAGTGTTGTGAGAAGGAAATTCTTTAAGGCTGACACTAAGTAATGGTTGTACAGTCATTGAAGAGGAAGATTCTATCACTGGGTCACGGACTTGGAATCATAGAGCTGAAAGAGACTTAGAAGGCCTCAGGTATACCCTGCCCTCATCTTAATGATAAGGAAATTGAGGCTGAGAACACTTAAATGATTTGTCCTGGGTTATTTGGTTAAGTTAGTGCCCAGCTAGTTGTGGCATATAGTGCTATCTGAGGATAAGTAATCTCCAGGTTTGTACTGAAGTCTTCTCTGGAGTCATTTAAATTTTTTAGTTGTTAACTGACAATAGCTCCTCAGCAAACTTCTCTGAAAATCAGTTAGCGAGCAAGCTTTTATTAAGTGCCTACTATGTGCCTGACATGGATAAGATTTTTAAAAATTGTTCTGCAGGAGGTTTAGGAATAATACTGACTAGAAGGCCGGGGGCGAACTAAGTGACCTTTTATAAACCTTGACAACCCTTGGAATTCTAGCCAGGAGGGTACCTTGTTGGAAGAGCGGACAGTTTAACAAGAAAAATACCTGATTTAAAATGTGTAGGTAGGAATTATGAAAGAAATTAGACCAAATAGGGACAAATCTATGGCACACAGTGAAGTGATGTTGACCATTTTGGGGAAGGGAAGTAAGGATTAGCATCATGCAACTTTACAAAAAGTGTACAAGCATTGTAAGATCTCTGACATTTCCTAGCTCTGTTTTCAAATCCACTGTCACAATACCAATTCTAGGCCTCATTTCTTTCCAACTCAGATGGTTGATTTTTACTATCCAGTCTCTTTCTTCTCCAATTAATGCTTCGCACAAAATAATCTTCCTCATTCTTAGGTCTGATCAGAAACCTTCAGTAGTTCCCTGGTGCCTACTAGAAAAAAACACAAACTACATAGTTTGGTATTCAAAGCCCTCTGCAATCTGGTTCCACCATCCCTCTCCCAATTTGTTTTGTGTTATTCCCTTTCATGCACTTTCTTTTCCAGGACTACTGAGAATTCCCCTGTCTTATTCTGCCCTCTCTTAATCTTTCAGTACCTAAAATCTGCTCTGCTTCTTGGAATATGTAGTTTCTTCAGCGAGTGTTTTGCAGTATGATCATAGAATTTTAGAGGTAAGCAATCCTTAGTTTGGGTTGATTTCCAAACTACTGGAGGAAAGACATAAAAAGGTCCTAGATTAAGTTCAGTATCTATATATAATGTGCTATTCATGGCGAAAGTAGTTTAAATGTTGAATAAGGACTCTGGGCAATGTATCTATTGTCTTGATGGAACTATTGTGGTCAGCTGGAACTATAGGTTTAGACAGTAGGAGCAAGACTTTGTCAACGCCAGGAAGTTTTTGAACTGGAGTATGTGCCTGGGAGAGGGGTGAAGTCAGGAGTGAATCATTTGATAGAGGACAGCGTACTACATCCTGGGCATCATTAGAATGGCCGGGGCCTTGGTTCGTGACAGGCAGACGTGAGGGCAGTAATCAGAATGGTTGGCAGGCCCTTATTAGCAAATTTTCTCTAGGCTGAGAATCCAGGCTCTGTGGGCCTCAAGAAGAATATCTTCTCTTTTCACTTTCTTTTCTCTCTTCTCACCTGAATAGAAATTTCTTGTTTTTCTTTAAACTGCTCTTTACTATTTCAGTAAATTTAGTGGCATTTTAAGTCTGTAATTCTCTACATCAGTGGTTGTCAAACTTTTTGGCCTTAGGAACCCTTTACATTCTTAAAAATTATTGAGGACCTCCCAAAGAGCTTTGTTTGCTAGTGTTAAATCTATTAATATTTACCACATTCAAAATTAAATAGTCTTAGTATTATTAAAAAAATAGTTTTGACCTCATGGACTCCCTGAAAGGAGCTCAGGGCCCCAAGAAGACTTCCAACCACACTTTGAGAACTGAGACAAATGATAAGATCTTTCTCAGTTGTTCTCCAAATGAGGTTGCAGTCAGAGAGTAAGAACAGGGGAAATCTGGCATCATTAGAGTATGCTGGACAGAAAGTTTCCTTCTGGGAGGATGGCAAGCTGTTGTTATTTTTTTTAATAGTTTGAACATTTGGATAAACTTTCACAGACAGAGGGTTAAAATAAATCCAGGACAGTTTTTCTTCCCACATTCCGTATTGTTGTGGACAGAGTGGATGCACAAAGCTAAATCTTTTTTCCTCTTAAAACCCAAGAGAAGGGAAGGAAGAAACTAGAGGAGGAGACAGTGGCTTTACCCAAAGTCAGTGGGGGGAGGACAGAGATAAGGTGAGTGTTACCTATTCTGCAGAATTTTTACATGGTCCACAATAACATTTTTTGGAGTAAGAAAGATCTTATTGGCTATATGGGGCCCAATAAGTCTTTTAGAGCCTCATGTTGGCTACAAAATTTTAATTTCTGTCTATTCACATATTCTTCTTTGTCTTATCTTATACCTAAGATGATCTAGATCCTATGTATTTTGCAAAAGGTTCCATGTATAGAAAAATATGTGCTACCACTTTCTTTTTTTGTGAAATAAATGTATTATTTATCTTTGACATTCATATTTTTAAAATTTTGAGTTTTGACTCCTCTCCCTCTTGTCTGCCCTTCTCCCTAACCACTAAGAAGGCAAGAAATGTGATATCAATTATACATGTGAAATCATGCAAAATATATTTCCGTATTAGCCATGTGGCAAAAAAAAGACAAGTAAAGAAGGTGAAAAATTATACTTCGTTCTGCATTCAGACTTCATCAGTTTTCTCTTGCTAAAGGCAGATGGCATTTTTCATCATAAATCCTTTGGAATTGTCTTGGATCACTGTATTGATTAGAATAGCTAAGTCATTCACAGTTTTCATCATATAATACTGCTAATATGGTGTAAAATGTTCTCCTAGTTTTGCTCATTTCACTTTATATCAGTACTAATAAGTCTCCCCAGGTTTTTCTGACACTGATGTCCTCATCATTTCTTACAGCACAATAGTATTTCATCACAATCATACACCACAACTTACTTGGCCATTCCCCAATTGATAGGCACCCACTCAGTTTCTATTTCTTTGTCGCCATGAAAAAAAAGGTGTTACAAATATTTCTCTATATATAGGGTCTTTTCCTTTGTTTAAATCTCTTTGGAATACATACTTAGTACTGGTATTGCTGGGTCAAAGGGTATAGA
The DNA here is from genome assembly GCF_003287225.1 of Phascolarctos cinereus. NCBI lineage: Eukaryota > Metazoa > Chordata > Mammalia > Diprotodontia > Phascolarctidae > Phascolarctos > Phascolarctos cinereus. The sequence goes on along the minus strand of NW_027555847.1, from coordinate 284,299,786 downwards.
TAGTTTTATAGCCCTTTGGCTCTCTAGAATGATTGGTCCAGTTCACACCTTCACTAACAGTAGACTAGTGTCCCAATTTTTCCACACCCCTTCCAGTATTTCTCATTTTCCTTTTCTGTTTTATTCTGTGGCATTACTTTTGAAGTATTATTCCAGACAGATTTGTGTACCATTCTCTTCAGAAGTGGACATCCATCGCTAATGGACATTTGTCTTCATGAAAGAGTAATGTAATAATTGTGAAATAATGAGAAGCATTGATGACTTTTTCTGTCACAAAATAGGAAGTAAATTATATATTTTTTTTCAGTTCATTCAATGACAAGACATCATTTAAATATTCCTTTTTTCTCCTCTCAAGTCTCTTAGAAGAAAATAAAAAATTTCTTTTCAGACAGGTAATGGCCCTTTAATTTAAATGTAATTTGATTACATTTTCTATCTTTCTTCTTTTCTTCTTCATTCCTTCCCTTCTTCCTTCCTTCCTTCCTTGGCAATATGGGATTGACTTCTTTAATTATTGCTTAAAAAAAGGATATTTGTTAAGTTTATTCTAAAAGATTAATCAAGGTTACTTTTTTCCCCAAGTATTTGACGCTTCTTACCACTGAAAAACTCAAGTGTTTTTGATGATTTATTGTATAAAAGATATAATCAAAGATATATTTGACTGGAAAAATAATGTGTCATGGATAAGAGATAACAGATTTGTAGCCCAAGCATTATCTAGTAGCCACCAAACTCCTAGATCACCTTCAGTGATTTTGGTAGTAGATTCAGGGGAAATGGATTTATGGAAAGATCAAGAATGACATGATTGAGTAGGTAAGGAAAGGTTATGTTCTCCACTAGTGAGGGTACCCACATCAATGAGATAATAGAGTAACAAAACTATCAGTATCTTGTTTTTGCTTCCTTTCGACACATATATTGTGAAGAGCTTGCCATCTCAGGTTCTAAGGGAGCAGTCAATGTCACCCTCTATATTTTGTCTCTGAAATGGCAGTGGTTAGCATTTTGCCAAATATAACTTTGCTATGATTAAGCTGAAAATCAGAATTTCAGGTAATTCATCTCTATCAAGAATCCTGGATCCCCCATTACTTCCTAGCTGTGCGATGACCATGGGCAATTAATTTCATCCTTCTAAACCTCATTTTGGTTCCTTATCTGGAAATTTCAGGAAATAATGCTTTCACTGTTTGCCTCTAAAAGCATTCTTATTAAGAAGGTGCGTGAGAAACCACATAGTTTTAATCATTATTACAGAACGTTTGAAATCTTGAAAGAAGGTTCTAAAATCCATGATGATGACACTGAGATTATTACTTTCATTATATAGCCCAAGTTATAGAATATGATCATGTTCTTCAAAACAATTTCCTGGTTCTCTGAGCTCCAAATTTAATTCTTTGAGGAATTGAGGATGTTACGGTAAAAGAATCAACCTTAGAGTGAAACTTAGAGTTTATCTAAGTCCTGAATAACTTCAACCACAGCAAATGTTGATGTTTTTTCCTATGATCTGGCTCAAATTTTACATAATCACTTTCCAAAGATGTTCTTCCTCTGCAGTGTGCAGTTGTTTTCAAGTTTCTTAGCCAAAAAAAAAGGCAGCTCAATAAATGTGTGTTCATAATGCCAGTGCTAAGGCATCATTTGTGACTTATCACATAGCATGCATATCTTGCTCTGCATTCCTGCACTGAGAAAGTGGTGAGTTTGAATTTCTGATTTGGGGATCATTTTTTAGAAAAGTCAACTTAAAGATTTGTTGGTGTTTGATTTAAAAATATTTTTATAGATCTGACATTTTGGACATATGTGTAGTCTTAGTAGAGTAATGGAAGGAGCACTAGCCTTATGGTTAGGACTTGAAATTGTCAAACTTTGACTCCTGCCAACTCTAGAACCCTGGGCAAGTCACTTAAACTCTCTGAGGCTCAGTTTTCCCATCTATAAAATGGAGGTAATACATACTTTTTACCTCACAGGACTGTTATTAAAAGGTCCTTTATAAACCTCACAATGCAAAGTAAATGTGATCTGTAAGAGTCATGACATAACAGAAAGAATAGAGACAGAAGACATGGATTCAAAACCCACTTCCTTATTGTGTGACCTTTGGAAAGTCATTTCATCTCTTTGGACCTCATTTTCCTTATGTATAATATGAAAGAATTAGAGTAAGATGACACAATTTGGGCAGTATGGGGAGACCCAGTCTTTAAAAACAAGCATAGTGAATTGGACAGAATTATCTTGTGGGCTGAGAAACCAATCAATCAATTAATATTTATTAAGTATTTATTCTGTGCCAGGCACTGGGGACATAAAGACCAACTTAAATATTTCCTACCGTTAAGGAGCTTATTTATATTCCAGTGAGGGAGACAAGAGTTCCACGTATCAGTATATAGAAAATACATGTAAAGTATACAGAAAATACATATAAATCAAATATAAAAAGATACTGGAGCAGGGATATAGAGAGCCAACTGGTTCTGGTTCTTGAAAGACTGCTAAATTCTCTGGGTTAGTATTTATGCCTCAAATCTGCAAGTGCTATAAATCAGGACTTGATTCATTGTTTTATTGTTTTTCTAGACTTATGAAAATAATAGAAAAAACATTGATAATGCAAATTAAATTTTCACAACATAGGATTCACTTCATTCGTCTTCCTTTCCTACCCTATATCCGGTTTCCAGGTCTTGTTGATTCTATCTCTGCAATGTTTCTCACAGCTATCACCTTCTCTCCACTCTAATGTCCAGTTCAAGCCCTCCTCACTTCACACTTAAACTATTGCAGTAAACAACTAATGCACATCTTTGTCTCTAGTCTCTCCTCCAGGTACTAAAATTACATTCCTCAAGCACAAATCTATGTCACTAATTTGACTATGTCACTCCCCTGCTCTTCAGAAGATTCATTGGTTCCTATTGTATCTATAATGGAATGCAAATTATTTGAAACAAATAATAATTTTGATATGGCTTTGTTTTGTGGTAGCAGTGGTAGTGCATGCACATGCATGCTTCTAAAGATAATAGACTGACACAAAATTTCTGGCTTTCAGAAGATGAAACTGGATTGAGCTACCTTTAGTGAATTATCTATCAATTTCATGCCCTACACCTATGTTTCCCTGCTCTCTTTTGTTGTATTTTAAATTCTGTTCCTTTTAAGAAAAATTGTTGGTGGGTCTGTCAGTATTTCAAGGACCATTCAAGGCCACAATAAAGCAGGATCAATGACACCAAAGCACAAAAGAAAGTATGGCTGAAGAAAAAAACAATGTCAAGGACTGGCAAACTATTGCTGCAAATGAGTCCAATCCTCAAAAAATAAGGAAAAACCCTTCAGATGGACTTTTCCTTTGCAGTATGATGTAGAGTTTATAAAGTTAGAGGAACATGGAGAAGACCACATTGTTTTTAAGTCTGTTTAGTGTTACTTAAGGGGAAAATGCTTATCATGGGTACAAGATAATAAAAAGATTGGTATATTGAATACTGGAAAAAGATAATTCCATTCAAGGTTATACCAAAACCGTTGTAAGAAAAAGTATAGGTGAGGCTATAAGATCTAGGCATCTTCATCAGACTTAAATATATTTACTTATATAAAACATCTAAAGGATTTAAAAAATTTATAATGGAAAGGGAAGTCATGTCTCCATTAAAAGAATAATTAACTCTGACAAATATATTGACATATTGGAAAGCAGAATTATATTTGAATCAAATGTTATGGAAAGTTAAAAAAATTTATCCAAGGGATGCTTCCATGGTCTGAGAAATCACCTGATTAGAAATCTTTCAAAACTTACAATGAAAGCTAGACTTACAAAAATGTCCTCTTCATTAAAAATATGCTTGCTATCAAAGGCGATACAAGTGTGGCTTCATGAGAAAGAATTAAAGAATATAGTTATTCCTTCTATATCACAACTTTCCCTAACACGATTTCAATATATTATGGGTCAGCATAAGAAATTAAATGGGAATTTGGGGCGGGGGGTGTTGCAGATGACACGTGAAAGTCAGCAGATGACACAGAGCCTATGACCAAATACTTAACCCAAATTTTACAATAAGGTACTGTAAGCACCCCATAAAGAAAAAAGAAAAAATTCTGACTTATTCTCTGGTACAAGTGGCGGGCCAAAAAATTTTACACAGATTTTCCATATCTTGGGGGAAATGGGCCCCTAACTTCCATGATGTGGGAGGGATAACTGTGTCAAAATCTTGTGACTTCAATTCCAAATCATGTAAAGCAAGCGATAGTAGTAAGATGAGAACATTAAAAGTTTTTTGGTTGTTTTTTTTAAATTTGTATAAGTCAATATGGATAAGAATAGGAACTGGATGTTTGATTTCATTGGCATAGGGAACTCACAAATGCAGGAACTTCCTCTAGTAATTCAGATTTTTACTATCTCTACAACCTATAATCCTAGAGAATTTGCCTAGAGCACTGAGAGTTTGAGCAATTCACCTAAGATCACACAGCCAGTTTGAGTTACAAGCAACACTTGAACTGAGCTCTTCCTGGCTCTGAAGCTAGCTCCATGTCATGCCATCTCTCATAAAAGTCAATCATTTTAGTCATTTTACTTTGTTTCAGTTAATTTGTACTGTTATTGGATAGAATACAAATCACCCTTTTTAACATATAAAGCCTCTGGTTCCAAAATACCTTTGCAGATCGATGCAGTTTTACTCCTTTCATATATTCCAGTCAAACTAGTCAACTTGACATCACTTATACACGCCATTCCAACTCCTGCCCTATGCTAGGTGTTCTACTTTCACCTCTTTAAATCTTTTGCTTCCTTCAAAGCACAGATCAAGCACCACTTTCTGTATGAAACATTTCATACACTTCTGAAATTACCTTGTCAAGTTATTATACACACACACACACACACACACACCCCCACCTCTTTTTCCAAAAAAATAAAGAAAACCCAGCCATCTCACAGATATACAAATAAGAAATGTTACTAGGGAAAAAGAAAAGTTCCTCTAATCCTCTTAAAGTATAGTGTTAAAAAAATTTTACATAACTGTGTATGTGTAGAAATATCTGTATTATATAGAGAGATATTTAATATATACATATATATATGTAATATCTAACACCTCACTTTTGCAGTGGTGTGCTGGTTGGTCTCTCTTCCGCAAGTCTTTCCCCACTCCAGTCCATCTTTGACTCAGCTATCAAATTAATCTTCCTGAAGCATAGATCTGACCATGTCTCCTCCCCATTCAATAAACTTCATTGTGTCTTTATTGCCTTGTGATCACTATAGCCACTTCACTAGCAAGGCCCTGATGGGAAATACAGGTTTTCTCAGCTGGAAAGAACTGAAAGGTAATGGGAGGTGGAAGTCAGCTATTCAGAAAGGCTATTTAAGGGTAAAATATTGTTGAACTTTAAGTCTTATGAGATAGTGGGGAAAAAATTACTTATGACATCCTTCCAGTGAGGGATTTTGAGGCATGGGAGAATAAACGTAAAAATATAATCTGTTTATGCATTGAAAACCACCTACCTTTTGAGAGTAGAAGTGAAATGAACAGAAAATGAAAATGGAAAAATTATTGAATATGAAAATTATTAAGTAGAATGAAAATGTTGCATAGCTCAAATCCCATTTCAGTGGGTTCCAGGTGATTGCCCTGTTTCTATTGTCCGAAAGTTTTGTCCTGTTGATTATAGTTAATAATAAGAAGGTTGTTGACTAAGACTTGGAATAACTTTTGGTTATATAAAATTTTTAAGACTATGTTTTCATAGGATTAAAGGAACTTTTCCTTCTCTCTAGTAACATTTCTTATTTGTATGTTTATGATATGATTGGGTTTTGTTTTGTTTGGACCAATATTTAGATTCATGGATTCTAACTTTTAAAGCTGAAAGAGACCATGTTACTTTAGAGATAAAGAAACCAAAGTTGATTGACTACTTATGGTCACAAAAGTATTACTGCAACCTTTTCCATGATAGAATACAATCCTGATATATTACATACCCTTTGGCATGCATAACTGGTCCCAGTAATAGCATCAGCAACAACAAACCATCTAAGTTCATCTGTTAAATTGGAAATTATCTTTTTTTAAAAATCAGATTTTTCTACTTCTTTGCATCTCGACTCTACCCCCTCCCAAGAAGTTCTCCGGCAATTGAAATTTACTGCTTATGTCTATCTTCCTTTGGGGGGGAAAAAAAAAGAATAGATTTTCTTCAACTTACCACATTCATATTTTTGTGACATTTCTGATCATGCTTTTAGATCAGAATACTTAAGAATGTTAGAGAGGTAGAATGATATGATGGATTTAATTAGGGTAAAAGTCACCCAGCCAGAATAAAACTAACTTCCTTAAAAAATTGGGCAGGTTCTTGTCATTTTATGTCATGGGGTGAAACTGAGAAAATTGTAGTAAAATTTTCTAGCATTGAAGTAGGAGAAAGCCTGGGCTTATGGAAGTGGCACATCTGGAGATTCACAATGTTTGTTTTATTTATTTAGTAAGATTTCTGCAGTATAGTTAAGATGGAAGAAAAGGAGATCTCAATAGTCAATAGTCTTAATCTCTTCTTATCCCTTTGGGAAAGGTTAAGTTAGCCTGAAGGCTACTGAGAAAATGTTCTATGGGGTGATTTTTGTTGCTTTCATCATCACTCCTTTCTTGAAGTTCTCACTGACTGGTCTCCATTTTCCCCCCTCATATTTACTTTGATATCTCCCAACTACTTCACACTATTGACACTGTTGTTGTAGTGGAACCATACCATGGCGAAAATATGCCCTTTTTCTTGTTCTTACTTCATACATCCACCATACTGTCTTGGTACATACTTATCGAGTTTGAACTCAGTCGTGAATTTTGGACTTGGCCTTCCTAATTTCTAGTCTTAAAATTCTTCTTGCTATAGCTGACTAGACAAAGGGAATTATGTTTTAATGATTGTTCACAGGTGCTAAGCGCATAATTAAAAGTACATTTTTGACACTTCTAGTCCAGAAATAGGTTTATTGGGGAGGGGCACTTAATTCAAAACTGGCTAAATTTAAAAATAGGTGTATTTTTATGAAAAATGCAAGTAATAGTATATTGTTAACTGACTTTTGCCTTCATAATTAACTCTATGAAATAACAAAAAATCTTAGTATAATATCAGCATACTTATTTAGAGCTCACTTCATCCAGAAACTAATCTAAAACTCATAAGAGAAATACTCAGGAAAGATCAAACATGAGTACAATGGAATATCTCTCTAAACAACTTCTGGTTAATGTAGCAATTTCAAGTTCTTAGAGGAACCTAGAATTCTCAGCAAATACTCCAGCAAAGATATTAAACACATTAGATGAAAAGAATGAGCAAGGAAATAAAAAAGAGACACCAAATAAGTCCCTCTATCTTATTCAGGACCATACAAGCTAGCTAGAAACCTGCAGTTGCCTGGAATAGGGATATACAAGGAGACTAGAAGCCAGAGTGAGCTCCCCTATGAAAAGCAGGACCTGAAGCCAGTGAGATCTGAACACAGGACTGGTGGAACCACAACCAGAAGACAAGGCTCAGCAGTGTGAATAGCCTGGTGCTCAGCAAGAGACCTGGAAGCCAGCTTACCTGTTAGAATCCCAGCAAGGGAAAGGCCAGCATGACAACCGTCTAACCCAAGGGTGATTTGGGTTAAGATTTAATAGCCTCAATCAAAACAAATTCAGTCACTGAGGGTTGATTAAAAAGAGGGGATTAAAAAGAAAGAAACCTAATAAACATAAACAAAAGGACCAACAATCAGTGTCTTGCCTGTGTGGAAAGAGAAAAGGAAGAGGAGTAGAAGATAACTTCAATTATAAATGACACATATTGCTCACGTTACTTTTCTTTTCCTATCTTCTTTATAAAGTGGGGAGGGCACTAGGGAAAAAGAAAGGAAAAACTAAGAAGATATGATAGAGGGATTTAAAAAAATAACTATCATACCATGAATGGGATAAAGTCATTCATATCATGGATAAAGACATCCAGCATGGTTTAGAAAGCAGGCTATAACAATATGAAGTTTCCAAGAAACATGTATGAAATTTACATGTTTACACAGAGCTGACCCCTGGGTATCAGTTGAGGGTGGAAGACAAGAATGCTGTCAAGGGACTGACAGTGATTGCCCTGTACATAAATTGGATTTAATTGAGGCAGAGCTGTGCAAAGGCATCAGCCTCACTCTTTCCTCCAGAGTTATCAAAGTGCAGTGGCAAAAAATAAGTCAAGATGACTGGTGATGGCTTGAGATGTAGTAGGTGACCTTGGTCTTTCTGAATTAAGGTCTTTCCTAGGCTTCAGTTTGTATGAAGCCTTTTTTCAATGACCAAGGGCTAGGTAAGAATGGAGACAAAGGATGGCCTAATTTATCAAAGTTTCTGGCCAGAACAGGAAACAATTGCTATTTACACTCATCCTAAACCATTAAGACCTAAAAAATGAGCCATAAAGGCTTGAGCTGGGGGCTATTATTGATGTGGATTCTTCAATTTATCTAGCCAGAGTAAAACCTAGCATCTGTAATGGAAAAGTGCTAGAGGCCTTTCCATTAAGCTTAGGGTGAAAGCAAGGAGGCTCATTGTCTTCATTATTTTGGTATGGCTTTTGAAATGCTAGCTATAGCAATAACAGAAGGTAAAGAAATTAAGATGATAGAAATAGAGAAGGCATAAAAATGATCACTTTTTACACATGGAAATGACTTACACAGTTGCCCAAGAGAGCAAACTAAAAATAAATTGAAACAATAACATCAGTAAAGTAACAGGTTATAAATTAAATCCACAAAAATCATTACCCTTTGCTTTCATTGTATTTCCAACAAAACCCAGAGGAAAAAAAGAAATTCTATTCAAAATATCTGAAGAGATGAAGAAATTAAAGCTCTCTATAGTCATATGAAAAAAATGCTCTAAACCATTATTGATTAGAGAAACGCAAATTAAAACAACCCTGGGGTATCACCTCACACTGGTCAGATTGGCTAACATGACAGAAAAGCAAAATGATAAATGTTAAAGATGTTGGGAAAATTAGGACATGAATGCATTGTTGATGGAATTGTGAATTTATCCAATCATTCTGGAGAGCAATTTCAAACTAGGTCCAAAGGCAGTCAAATTGTACATACCCTTTCATTCAGCAATACCACTACTAGGTCTATACCCCAAAGAGATCATAAAAAAGGGAAAAGAACCTATGTATACAAAAATATTGATAGCATCTCTTTTTGTGGTGGCAAAGAACTGGAAATTGAGGGGATGCCCATCAATTGGGGAATGGCTGAACAAGTTGTGGTATATGAATGTAATACTATTGTGCTATAAGAAATGATGAGCAGGCAGATTTCAGAAAAACCTGGAAATGATGAGGTCTAGAGAGTTAAGGGTGCTGGAACCCCAAAATCACAACACATGGGCCCTTGCTGAAAGAATTCAACCAAATCTTCCTTCAGCCAGAGGAAAATGTTTATTAAAGATAAATCATGCAGGCCAGACTCTTAAGGAATCTGAACATTAGTGACGCCCATAAGGACAAGTGGGCATGAGAAAGTCTCAGCATTTAAATGAGGGCCAGGGTGGATCTTATAAACACTCAAGTAATTTTGGGTGACCAGAGGAGGGTCTGGGAAGAGGATCTGCGTGACAGGGGGAGGAGTTTAGGGAGAATGCAAATTTCTGGATAGGGTCACCATAGACAATGAAGAGCTAGACCTTTATCACAGCAACAAAGAACTGGAAGGAAGAGGTTGGTAAGATCAAAGATGATATCAAAGACTCCACTTCCTCCTTAGGATTTCAAAGACAGGCTTCTTAGAGAGATAGGGAAAGATCAGAATAGGAGTAAGAGATAAGGAAAGGCCAGTTGAGTGAAGTGTAAGGGTTTTCTGGAGCCGTAGACAAATGGGAGCCAATCTTTTTGGTGCAAGGGGCAAAGGTCTCAGCTTAAGCCCATACCCCATCAGAAAGACTTACATGAACTGATACTGAGTGAAGTGAGCAAAACCAGAACACTGCACACATTAGCAGCAACATTGTATGATGATCAACTATGTTTGACTTGGCTCTTCTCAGCAATACAGTGATCCAAGACAAGTCCAAAAGACTCATAATAGAAAATGCTATCCATATCCAGAGAAAGAATTGATGGAGTCTGAATGCAGATCAAAGCATACTGTTTTCACTTTCCTTGTTTTTTTCATGTTTTCTTTTTCCTTTTTGTTCTGTTTCTTCTTTCACAACGTGACTAAGGTAGAAATATGTTTTACGTGATTGCACATGTATAACCTATCAGATTACTTACCATCTTGGGAAGGAGAGTGGGATGGGAGGGAGAAAAATTTGGTACTCAAAATATTATAAAAATGAATGTTGAAAATTGTCTTTATGTGTAATTGGGAAAAAATAAAATACTGTTTACATGGAAAAAAAGAGTACCACCATCCTCCCAGACACTAAGGCTGACACCATAAGTATTATCCTCAACTCCTTACTCTCTCTCATCCCTAACTCCAATCCAATCTCTTGCCAAGTTCTGTGAATTTTACCTTTACAACATCTCTCAAGTACTCCCCCTTCTCTTGCTAATACTGCCACCACCTACTCTAGACCTTCATCGCTTCACACATGCACTACTGTAATATCCTCCTGGTTGGTCTCCTTCCTAGAAATCTCTCTCTATCCTCTGCTCAGATAAAAGTGTTTTTCATGTCTAACCATGTCACCACCACCCCATTCAATAAACTCCCTCCAGAAGCAAATATAAAAAAAAAATCTGTTTGGCATTTAAAGCCCTTCATAAGTTGTCCTTCCCAACCTTTCCAATATTCTGACACCTCAAACCCCTCACCCTCTATATACTCTGTAAACTAGTGACACAGCTTCTTGCTCTTCCTTGAACAATACACTCCATCTCCAGAGTCTGGACATTTTCCCTTGCTATTCTCAATATCTGGAATGCTTTCTCTCATCATCACCAGGCTTCCATGTCTTCCTTCAAAGTATCATATTCTACAGGAAGCCTTTCCTAATTGTAACTTGTAATTATGAGATTCTTTACTGGGATGAAATATTAATGAATGACAACTTTTAGCGTCAAAATCAAATTGGACTTTAAAAGATTCAAGAATCTCAAATTAGCAATAGCATGAAATATTTAGTATCTTGTGACTGAAGTAGTTTTTTTCTAAAATTATTTTTCCCCATCCTTGAGGGCTCACACAAAAATAGTATGATGAAGCACACTAATTTTGGAAGCTTGTAAAAATTTTATAACAGAAATAATCTGTGGAAGGCAAGAAACCCTAGTAATAGTTCAGATACATAGAGACAAATCAGCTAATGGAAGAAAACTTAATGCAAATTGGTAAAATATGAACATCAATTTGGAATGGAGACGTCATAATGAAGAAAAGGAAGCAAATGGAAATTTTCTAGGTAAATTCAGAGCTAAAAGAGTACCTAGGAACAAATCTAATTTTCAGTCAGTGAGGGAATGTTTCCTGATTTAATTTCCTTGAGCTGAAAGTAAAGGGAGAAGAGTAGTACTAAATGTCTTCCAAGTGCTTTTTTTTCCTCTTATTTATAATCTTTGTTTATTTAATGAGATTGTCAGTCACCCATCCTAAAAAGGTACATTGTGCTACCTCCTTCTTCAATAGCAGTATCAGAACTCTCTCCCCATATCCTGAGGTAATCTTATCTGTTCTTTTCTGTTTTCTGTTTTACTCCATGTATTTCTGATGTAGATCATTCACTACTCCCCTGGGGTAGGAAAACAGTAGGACCACTGCTACTTCCTCTACCTGTTCCAGAGTTGACTAAGAGTGTTCACTAATCATGTAGGCCAAAATATTAAGGAGTCAGATATTGTGTGTGTGTGTGTGTGTGTTCACATCTCATGCTGTTGGGGGGTTGGGATCAGTAACAATTTAACATTGATTCTTAAAGTTCAAAATTAATGGGATAGAGTAATGTCTATGGTTTCCCTGAAATTTATCCTTGATAAGCTTCTTTTATAAGCCTAAGAGATGTAATTAACTAAACATTTAACTGAAGGACACCACATTACTTAATACAGAGCAAGAACCTACTGTGCATCTGCCACCCCCAAAAGTAAAATATTCATAATATAGTTACCAACTGAATTTCCTGATATCTACTTTCTGAAAGTTTGCTATTTAGCTTCATGAAAAAGTATGCTTGTCACTGCTAGGCATATACATCAAGGAAGTCAATGACAAAAAAGAAAGACCCATATATGCTAAAATATTTATGTTAGTACTTTTGTGACAGCAAATCACTGGAAATAATTTAATGTCTATCAGTTGCTGCTTTTGTGATAGCAAGCAAATGGAAACAAAATCGATACCCATTCACCAATTATATCTTCATGTATGTAAATATAATTGGATGTAATGAATGAACATATGTATATCTGTCTTTTTAGTCTTTTGACTTTTTGTTTGTTTGAGCCAATCTGGGTCAAATGATTTGCCTTTCTATTTGTTGGAAGGGATATGGGAAAACTGGGACACTAATACACTGTTGGTGGAGTTGTAACCGATCCAAACATTCTGGATAGCAAAATGGAACTATGCCAAAAGGGCTGTAAAACTGTGCATACCCTTTGACTCAGCAATACCACTCCTAGTATCCCAAAGAGATAATAAAAAGTGGGGGATGGGGAAGAGCCAATTTGTACAAGGGTATCTATAACAGCTCTTTTTGTGGTGGCAAAGAATTGGAAATTGAGGGCATACCCATCAGTTGGGGAATGGCTGAACAAATTGTGCTGTAAGAAATGATGAGCAGGATGCTTTCAGAAAAACCTGGAAATACTTATATGAACTGATGCAGAGTGAAATGAGCAGAATCAAGAGAATATTGTACAGATTAATACCAATATTGTATGTTGAACAACTGTGAAAGACTTAGCTATCAGAAATACAATGACCCAAGACAGTCCCAAAGGACTCATGATGAAAAATGCTATCCACCTCCAAAGAAAGAACTGATGTGTTTTGAATACAAACTTAAGCATGCTATTTTTTGCTTTCTTTTTTGTTTTATTTGAGTTTTCTTCCACAAAATGACTAATATGGAAATGTTTTACATGTTTGCATATGTATAACCTATATCAGATCTTTAACATTTCAGAGAAGAAGGACAAGAGGGAGGGCAGGATAGAATTTGGAACTCAAAACTTAAGAAAAAAACAACAAATGTTAGATGTAATTGGAGGAAAATATATTATTAAATAAATAATTTTTTAAAATATTGCCCGTGTTTGAGAATGCATATCTCATTCTGTGTCTCTGCCCCATTACCTCACTGTCAAGAGGTATCACTAGTCCTTTGAAGATACTATTGCTTGCTTGTTTCTTAAGAGTTCTTAAGTTTTTTTAAGTTGTTTTTCTTCATGATATTGTTGTTGTTGAGGAAATTATTCTCCTGTTTATATTCATTTCAGTTTGCATTAATTCCTACAAATCTACCCATATTTCTCTAAATTCATCATATTCATCATCTTATGACCCAATAATATTCCATTATATTTCTATATTACAAATTGTTCAGTTGTTTCAGAATTGTCAAACACATATTTTATTTCTAGTTCTTTGCTACTATAAAAAAATGCTACAATAAACATTTTTGTACATGTGAATCTTTTCCCTCTATCCTTGCTCTCCTTAGGATATATGCCTCCTAGTAGTGTCATTGAGTCAAAGGGTATATACAGTTTAGTGACTTTTTGGATAGAGTTTCAAATTGATATTTTTTTTCAGAATAGATAAACTAATTTACAATTCTACTAACAGTGCATCAGTGTGCCTGTTTAGTCACAACCTCCCCAATAGCTGTTATTTAAGAACTCTCTATTCATTTTCTCTGACTGCTTAACTATTAGGGAATGGCTCTTGCTCATATGTATTTGTATCAACCAATGTATGCTGGTTGTATTTTGGATATTATACCTTTATCAGAGAAATTTTACCTCAAAGGCACCTAATTCTATCAGATTGCTTTCCATTTTTTCCAGTGGTCTTTGTCAAATAGGGATTACTTTCCCCAAGATGATATTCTTGGATTTATCAGTCTTCTTTCACATAATTACTGTTTCTAAGATTTGTTCTCTGACTCATTCATTATTTAAGAACTCATTGTTAAATCTGTACTTGGGTATGTGTCTTTTGGGGACTTTGAAAAAATGACTTTCTTGTTGTATTATGGTCTGTTAATGACACATTTATTATTTCTGACTTTTTACATTTGTTTTCACTATCTCTGTGTCTTAGTACATGGTCAATTTTTATAAAAAGTTCCAAATGATACTGAGAAATATGTATATTCTTTATCAGTCCCATCTAGAGGATGCCATGAATCTTTTAGCTCAAGTTTCTCTAGCATTTGTTTAGTTCTGTATGTTCTATTTTGTTTATCTTTCTGTTAAACAGATCCAAAACTGAGAGACTAACATGGAAATCTCCTTTCATTAATGTGTTACTGTCTATGTATTCTTATTATTCAGTTAATAGTTCTTTTATGAATTTATATCCTAGGGCATGTGGAACATATAAGTTTAATAGTGATACTGGTTTATTGTCTGTGATTCCTTTCACATAATATAGTTTCCTTGTTTATCCCTTTTTATTTTTTGAACTTTTGTTTTTGCTTTATTGAATACTATGATTGTAACTCTTGCCTTTTTGGATTCACTTGATGCTATAGCAAGTGAAAATTCTGAGAGACAGAGTTCCAAGTAAAAGAAATTAAATAGGCCAGCAATAATCAATAAATTAATGGCCAGTGATTCAGTAATCAAAGACAAAGATATAGAATCCTGCATCATCTTGAATGTCTACCTGTCTTTCTAGCAACACATTATTGGGCCTAAGCAGGAAAAGGCCACCCTAATTGGTGGACATTTAATGAGGAGGTAAGCTAAAAGTCTTCAGCTCCTCCTGCTAAGAATGTGGCTTGATCATGAGACTCAGCAGCCTCCAACAATTTGGGCACCTGACCATGTTCTCTCTGGTTTGGGTCACCCCAAACTGTAATGAAGGGGGGAAAGGACAGGAACTCTTTTCACCAGGAAGGAGCCTCACCCAAACTGTATCCTGTTTGTACCTTAAAAAGAAATCAGATTTCCCAGTTGGGTGGGGTCCTGTCCAGATGCCTTGTACAGAATTGGAATGCTTCTGACATTCTTTAGCTGGGGAGGGGCTCTTCTCTAATCTAGCCTCTTTACAAAGAAGGGAATATTACAAGTTATTATTAATAATCAAATGGTATAGCATAAAAATTAATTTCTCTCATTCCTCCCTTTGATTCACTGAGAGACACAGTCTCTTCAATGAATCACTAACTGGTATGACACATTTCATCAAGGGTTTTTAACCATAAGGCTTAGGTGTTTTAACATGATGGAAAATAAGGTGAGGGGAAGAGGGAGAGAAATTGACATTGACAGGAGCTGTTGGGAACAGTCCCCTTTGGCAAGCCGGCCTTACAAAGAACAATGGTGCATAGGGAAGAAGTGAAAGGGAAGGGTAATCCACTTCTACTGTTCATTTCATCAGTTCATCATATCTTAGGGCTCAGATATCTTGTTCAGCTATCTGTTTGCTGAGTATATCTCCTACTGTGGTCGTCTGGTCCTCTGGAAATCTTTCTTCTTGGGCATTCCGGAATAGTCTTGTTCTCAGAGCAGCTTCTTCTAGCAGATCTACTTCTCTGACTCAGGTTACTTTTAATTTTCTGTTAAAATATCTTGCATGGGGGCAGCTAGGTGGCACAGTGAATAGAGCTCTGGCCTTGGAGTCAGGAGGACCTGAGTTCAGATCTGGTCTCAGACACACAATACATGACACTTACTAGCTGAGCAAGTCACTTTACCCCAATTGCTGAGCAAAAAGCAAAAATAAAAATAAATAAAATAAAATATCTTATACCATCATTTCATTTTTCAAGTGCGAAAGAAAAAGGAATTCCAGTTTATTACCTATAACTGCCTTATGATGTAAGTTAGCAAATTATGTTGATATATTTTGAAAATTCAAATAACAGCTGAAAATTCTGGACCCAGTTTTTATATTTGACATATGTAATTATGTAGTCATGTTATTTTTTCCAGAAACAAAATTTTCACTCTAGCTATTTAGTTCATTATTTACTCTAGTTATTTTACTTTCAGCTGTTCATTTTCCCCCTTTAGAAGGATAAGATGCTAAGGATCTAATTCTATACAGAAGAACATAGGTAACAGCATTGCTAATAGTTAGACCACAAATGAATTTACCTAAGAGACACACGTTTCATTCCATTTGGGGAGGGGGGGATGAGGCAACTGGGGTTAAGTGACTTCCCCAGAGTCACACAGTTACCAAGTGTTATGTGTCTGAGGCCAGATTTGAACTCTGGTCCTCCTGACTCCAGCTGCCCCTCATTCCAATTTTAATAAATGGCTGTGATGGGGTGTATTTCAGATTGTATCAAATGAGTTGTCTATAGTAAAACATGCTCAGTTACTAACCATGTTCAAATGAACTAGGTATTATACCTACATAGGCCACTGCTCTCAAATCCTGTTCAGACCCTTATGCAATTTGCTTGCATTCCAGAGCATGTTCTATATACAAGTGCTAATCCTTTATTAAATAGTAAATCTTAGTAAAATTGGATGTCTCATTGAGGTAACCCAAGATAGACCTTAAGTCACTCTCCCCTAAGATAACTAATTACACTGAAATTCTTTTCTTTGACATGGAACAGAAAATGTACATGATATTAACCTCATTAAATAATAGACATGTTCTATTTTGAAAATCCTTACATCATTGCTTAATTATTCTCATACCATTGCGAGATATTTAAAGGGCATTATGTTATTCAGGAATATGTAACTAGTAACAGGTAGATGACAAGCCAAAATACTCGTCTACTTATTTGTTTAGAATATAGAAAGGATTATAATTCTAGGCATAATTCTTGGCTCACATCTTATATACCTACATCTTATTGTAGTAGCTCAGATGTGTTCCAGTATTAGCCTATTAGATAAAGATTTAATATCATGTTCATATCTTCTACTGATCATTTGCCATGATTATAGAAATTTGTCATAAAGGGAAAATTGGGAAATAGCTATAGTAAGGGGAAAATGTTCCCCTAACTTGATGTCAGTTCTAGACTAGTCATATAGGCAGCCAATTGCATTGAGAATGGCCAGTGATTCTTTGGTGGGAAAGCTTTCCACTCAAGAGGAAATGTCATACTGGGAAAATCAATTTGCCTGATGGCAAATCCTATCTTAGCCCAAGCCAAAAGTCACTCTCCCAGCTTTCCCACAAGACAGAATTCTACCTGCAGGTTCCCCATATAGCCAGTAGGGCTTAATGACTAGGCTCTTATCCTTTTTAACTCATACTTCAGAGGTGAACAGAAGTTTAGCAAGTGGGATTTGGGAAGCCCAATACCTAAAAGTCACTGTAGATGACATGTTAAATTTCACTGAAAGTTGGATATTCTTTTTTTGTTGTTGTTTTGTTTTTGGTTTGGTTTGGTTAGGCAGTGGGGTTAAGTGACTTGCCCAGGGTCACACAGCTAGTAAGTGTTATGTGTCTAAGGCCAGATTTGAACTCAGATCCTCCTAATTCCAGGGCCAGTGCTCTATCCACTGTGCCACCTAGCTGCCCCAAAAGTTGGAAATTCTTGAGATGTCTGAAAACTACTGACAGTGGCTGTGAATACTTAAATGAGTTCCAATTTTTACTGGTAATTTCACAAATGACAGAAACAAAAGGGACAAATGACCTATTTGGCAACTTGTAACCATCTTCTTTAGTTGCAAATTGTGGCATTGTTTCATTTGTTTAGAGAGGAATAGGCACCCAGGAGACACTAGAACTCCAATGGAGCTGGTGACTGACCCAGCTGAGACCCAATGGCTGTGGCTTGTTATAAAGTATGTCCCACCTGACCATGGATGGAGTCTAATGATAGCCTTATCTTGACCAATCCTCATAAGAGAAGGGAGCTAAAGAAGAGAGGACTATGGGTAATAATGCTAAGTCAAAATAACACTGGAAGATTGTAGCATATGTTCAAATGAAGAAGCAGATTTCAGCTCCTTTGAATCTCTATTAGCTATTGATGTTGAATAACCAGAGTTAAAATACAGGAACCTTATGTATCAAAAAGTGTTACCAATCAGAAAATGAATCCAAGAGTCCTTTTTTCCAATTTTGATGGCAGTTGGAGTAGTTAGTAACACCTAGAATAGTCCTTTCCAAGCAGTCTGAGTGCCACTAATTCAATGAAAGTTTTTCATGTACATGGTGTTCCAGGTGCAAATCATGGCATGGAAAGTCCAAAGGACCAGCCTGCACTACTACACCCATGTTGTGGATTTCACACAGCCTATCCTGTAACTCTTGTATGTAGGAAACATACGCACACACCTGTATACACACATATGTGGTTTGCCCTCTGAAGACACCCAGCCGCATTAACTTGTTTTACCTTAAATTTTTGCTTCTACTTCTCCACTTCAGAGTCATCACAGGAAAGAAAGATATCAGTATCACCAGAAGATGAGAGATTGAAAATATGTACAAGGACTTCCAGGGCAGCAAGCTCAGCAGCAGCAGCAGCAACAGCCTCATTCCCTCTTAAGACAGAATTAGTCCCTCCCATATCAGAAAAACAGTTAATAATAGCCAGGGCATGGGGAATTTCAGGACAGACAAGAGATCCTTAATGAATTCTGCATTTGCAATGACTTTGCCAGGAGAAGCAAAAAATCCCTTTTACATCAAAGTATCCCCCACAACGTGGCAGATACCCAATCCATGTCTTGAATCTGTATAAATGGTGCACTTCTCCCTTTGGCTAGATGACATACCTAAGCGAGAGCCAGCAAGCTCAGCAGCAGCAGCAGCAACAGCCTCATTCCCTCTTAAGACAGAATTAGTCCCTCCCATATCAGAAAAACAGTTAATAATAGCCAGGGCAGTGGGGAATTTCAGGACAGACAAGAGATACTTAATGAATTCTGCATTTGCGATGACTTTGCCAGGAGAAGCAAAAAATCCCTTTTACATCAAAGTATCCCCCACAACATGGCAGATACCCAATCCATGTCTTGAATCTGTATAAATGGTGCACTTCTCCCTTTGGCTAGATGACATACCTAAGCGAGAGCCAGCCTGGGTGCTAAGATTGGAGGGCAGAGAAGCTGCTCAGACAGTATCATAGTCAGAGACTACACAGCTCACCTATGTGTTGGGTTCTCTCTCTCATAAAAAAGGACCCATCAGTATAGAAAACAAAGTCGGAATTCTCTAAAGGTGTATCAGAGAGATCATCATGGGGCTTTTCAGCCATGTGCACTACAGAGGCACAGTAATGTAACGGTTCTTCTGAGAATGGCAAATCAGGGAGCAATGTTGCAGATTAAGAGCTGTATAGCATTTAAAGGTGATGTTCTCATTCCCCAACAAAGTCACTTCATATTTAACAAGTCTTTGGTCTGAAAAGGCCTATGTCCAATGACGGAGCAAGAGAACCTCAACTTTATGAGTGCATTGTGCTACTAAAGGGGAACCCATAGCCAGATCATAAGTCTTCTCCACCAAGAGGACAGTGGCAGTGACAGCCCAGATACAGGGTGGTGCTGCAGCAGCCACAGCATCTAGCTGAGCAGAATAATAAGCTACTGGGCACAGGGGTTCCTAATGCTTGAGTTAGATACCAGAAGCCACCCCCTTCTGTACATGTACAAAAAAAGCAAAGGATGTACTGTAATCTGGGAGTCCCAATGCAGATAACAGCACCTGTTTCAGCTCTGTTACAGCTGAGAGATGTTGAGAATCCAACTGCAAAAGTTCAGGAACAGAATTTTTAGAGAAGTTTAGCAATCTCACTGAAAAAAAGGAAGCCGCTGCCTTCAGTGTCCAGCTGCTCCGAGGATGGCTCTCACTGATACTTGAAGAAGGAAGCAGAGAGTTGTTGAAGAACTTGAATGCACTTGGGAGAATTAGAAGGAGTCCCAGAAGCTAGAATAAATTCCAAATAATCCACCTGTGTGGGCACCACTGTAACTTTGGTTTAGAGACTTTGTGGCCAATTTGGTGAAGCTCCAGTAATAGATATGATGGCTGTCTTCCTGGCAGATCTCTGCATCTGGTGCTGCTAGAAGCAGGTTGTCTACATATTGAACTAGGGTAGTACCTTGAAAAGTGATGGAGGCTGAGTCTTGCTGTAAAATTTGAGAAAATAAGGGTAAGACTCTCTACATACCTTTCAGGCAACCAAGTCCATGTCTACTGTGAGAGTTTCCAGGTAAAACCAAACAAATGTTGGGAATCTGGATGTATGGTATTGGGAAAAAAATGCAAAACAGAGGTCTGCCACCAAGAAGCAAGTTGCTTCACAAGGGAATGAAATGATAGTGGCAGGACTTGGCACCACTGGGTGCTTAGGTATGACATATGAATTAATTGTATGCAGATCTTGAACAAAGTGATCAGGTGTGCCATTTGGCCCTGGCTTACGTTTTTTAACAAGGGGAATTGGTGTATTGCATGGGAATTTGCAAGAAGTAATAATGCCTTGATCTATTAATGTGTCAATTATAGGTGAAATTCCTTCAGTAGATTCCTTGGACAAGAGATACTGGGAAATAGATAGTGCAGGGCCTTCTTTAGTTTTAATGGTAACAAGAACAGCAGATTTAAGGAGGACTGTATCAGAGGAAGAAGAGGGCCCAGAGGGGGTCAGGGATATCTGAGGTGATTTCAGATGTATTTCCTACTGTCTCCTGAGTGCTTGGAATGAAGACTGGGAGCAAAGCAAGGGAGTATTTGGGCATCTGTAGGGTCATACTGCCATGAGGAGAGCAGGAAATAGTAGCCCCAAGTTTCAATAGGAGATTATAGCTCAATAAATTTGCAAGGGATTCAGGCATAAGGAGAAATTAATGTTCTACTGTAGGAGGGCCCATTGAGACCATACAGAAAGATAGTTTAGGAACTTTCTGAGGCTCCCCTGAAATTCCAACCACATTTAAAGACCAAATAGAAGTACAAATATTTAGGACTGATTTCTCCCGTGTCTAATAAACAGTCATTGCTTTGGGGGAGAAGAAGGGACTGGGATAACTGGAGCTAGGACATCAGGGTTTGGGAAAGCAAAATCATTGTCTTCAGGTTCCACAGCCTTTTCCCCTCCCCTGCATCTTCATGCATCATTGTTTCTCTGGGAGGCTCTAAAGTCATTACGGTTTCTCTGGGAGTCTCTAAAGCTGTTACATCTCTTGTTCCAAAATCTGGTCTTTTCTGTCTATGCTCTAGAGAAATATGGCCCTGTTTTTTTGCAATAGAATCAGATGTGTTTGGGTCCTGAAACTTTGGCAGGGACCCTTCCACCTGTACCAAAGTCTTAGATGCCTCCTGCAAGGGAGTTAAAATGGTTTGGATCAAGGGGTTATCATAGTCAATCCCTGTTCTTTTCTCTGTTTCTCAATCTCTTGTTTATTCTTCTCCTGTATCTACTTTCTCTCTCTCCTTTTCATTCCCTTCATAAATGTATAAAGCAATATCTTTGAACTGTTCCATGTTCATGGCATACCAACCTGGGCACCACTTGTGAAGAATGCTTTCTTATTTCTGGTGATAATGGATTCACAAAGTAAGTGCAGATGATATGTACATCTCTCAGGTTAATTGGATCTAATCAAGCATACCGCTTAGTGCTTTTACGTAATCTACCATAATCCTAACTGGTTAGTATTTTCTTTCTCTTTTTGCAAAGTTCCTTGAAATCTATCCCAATTCTCTGATCTAACTGAACATCCTTTCGTATCTTTAAATAAGGTTTCTCTCTCTTTTTGTAATTTGAAGTAATCCTTGGGATTGTTTGAGACTCATTTAATATCCTCCAGAGGCCAAAGTTGGACTGACCCACTGGCAGTAACTAGGCTGTTCACTGTATCTATAAATGGCTTGTCTTTCCCTAGAGGAGAGCAAAGCTTGCATCAAATCCCTCACATCATCGCAAATTGAATTGAAAAGTCCTAAAGATCATCTGACATTGAGAGACTACAACTGCTGGATCCTTATCAAACTTAAGGGTGTCCCTTCTCCAAGGACACAGATCAGTGGAGCTGAAAGGAACATGCTGCCTGAATAAAACTACATTCCCTCTGCAGTCATGAGTGGCAACATTTTGTGGAGGAAAAACTCCTTCAGGTTTTACTTTTGCCTCAAGAGAAATCCAACTCTCTGTTGAGACAGATGACTAGGAAGGAGGAGGAGAGCAGAGACTGGGAGAGAGAGAGGAAGGAGAGGGAGAAAGTAAAGGAGCTGCAGCTGGCAAAGGCAGCGCTGGAATCTCACAGCTGTCTGCTAAAGATTCTTTGAGCTACAATTTCCAGAGTGGCTCTGAAATAAGAGGACAGGTATCAGGAGAGGACTTCACATAAGAAGCTGGCAGGATGGGGGTAATTAGCTAAGGGAGAAAGAGCTGAGGGAAGTAAGGAAGCTGGAGAGGAAGGAGTTAAGTCAGGCTGGCAGGTCCTCTTCCCTCCCCCCACCCAGAGAGTAACCAATTAACAGAAAGCCATAGCATATAGAAAACACTCAGAACAGACATAGAACATATATTGTTCTTAACCTGGAGAAGATCAAAGTTCAGGGTCAGAAGCATGGAGTTTTAGGTCAAGGAGATAGTCAAAATTTTGGCTTACAGTTTCTCTCTTTTCAGGTGAGAAAATTTCACCAGTGAGTGCTCAAAAAAAAGAACATTTCCCTGGAGACTGTAAGCCACATTGGTCTCTTTTCCTCAAAAGTCCCTTCTTGGTTGTCAGCTGTAATGAGTAAAAATTCCAAGAGACCAAGTTCTGAAGTAATAAAAATTAATTTATTAAATAGGCCAGCCAATAATCAATAAATTAATGGGAAGTGATTCAGTAATCAAAGACAAAGATGTAGGGTCCTCTATCATCTTAAATGTCTTCCTGCCTTCCTAACAACACATTATTGTCTGTGATTCCTATCACATACTGTAGTTTCCTTGTTTATCCCTTGTTATTTTTGAATTTTTGCTTTTGCTTTATTGAATACTATGATTGTAACTCTTGCCTTTTTGGATTCACTTGATGTTGTAGCAAGCAAATTCTGAGAGACAAAGTTCCAAGTAAAAAAAAAATTATTAAATAGGCCAGCCAATAATCAATAAATTAATGGCCAGTGATTCTCTCAGTAATCAAAGAATTAATGTAGAATCCTGCATGATTTTAAATGTCTTCCTAGCAACACATTATTGGGCCTGAGCAGGAAAAGGCCACCCTAATTGGTGGACACTTAATGAGGAGTGTGGACTAAAAGTCTTCAGCTCCTCCTGCTGAGAATGTGGCTTGATCATGAGACTCGGCACCTCCAACTATCTGGGCACCTGACCAGGTTCTCTCTGGTTTGGTTTCTCCTGCATGAGCTGAGTCACCCTAAACTCTAATGAAGGGGGAAAAGGACAGGAACTCTTTCCACCAGGGAAGAACCTCACCCAAATTGGATCCTGTTTGTACCTTAAAAAGAAATCAGGTTTTCCAGTTGAGTGGGGTCCTGTCCAGATCCCTTGAACAGAGCTGGAATGCTTCTGACATTCTTTAGCTGGGGAGGAGCTCCTCTCTAAGCTAGCCTCTTTACAGAGAAGGGAATATTACAAGTTATTATTAGTAATCAAATGGTATGGCATTAAAATTAATTTCTATGAATGCATAGTAATTTTCCAGCCCCTCAACTATTTTGTGTATTTGTTTTTCAGATGTTTCTTAGAAGCAACAGGTTGTAGTTTTGGTGTTTTTTATCCATTCTGTAACTCTTCTTCATTTTATTGGATTGTTTAATCTAGTCACGTTTAAAGTTATTAATTAGGTTTATATTTTCCTCTATTTCTCTCTAATAATGTTCTCATTGACTTTTAAGGAATACTTTTCCCCTTCTCCACTATAAACACAATACTATGTCTCTTTAGTTAATTTAGCTTACTCATTTTTAAGGTGGCCCTATCCCCACTGACTCTGACCCTCACCCTGCCCCCATTTGTTACCCCTCTCCCTTTGGAGTTTTGCTTATCAGTTTCTTTTTCTTGCTTGCTTTTATTTGGTTAGTTAAATTTTCTCCTTAGTTAAATAGAACCCTCTTTCCTCCCTCCTCTCCTTTAACCTTGTCTTATTCGTTAGGTTTTTTTAGATTTCATTTGCTTCACTCTCTTCCAGAGAAAATTTCTCTCCCTCACTCTTTTCACTATCCATATTCCCTTTCTGTCTGCTCTAGGCCTTACCTAGTCCTTCTCTATCCTCTGTATTCCTCATGGAATAAAACTTCTGAATTATTCATTCTGGGCTCTCCCTTCTAAGCAGTCTCTACCACTGCCTTGTAGAGTTTGCTCTCCTTCCACCATTTTTCCATTGTACCTCTTTCCCAAAAAAAAATCAACTCCTACAGGTGACAGAGAGAACACTGCCCCATGGCAGGACCCTAATCCCAGCATCCTTAATCATGCAGCTGTCCTTTGCTGTCCACTTTGTCACCTTCCTTCACCATTTGCCTCAAAATATCCTCCCTGGGATCATGCTCTCACAATTCCTCAAGCACTGCACTGCCCTCAGGAACTCTGGTTCCACCACCCTCCTCACCTGAAGAGGATAAGTGGTCTCTACAAGCACCAAATCCCCACAGACAATACCTGGTACAAGATTCTCATCTCCCTTCACAGATGATCTCTTTTCATTCAGGAGAGCATTCATCAGTAGCACCCCCTCCCACCACCCACACAAGGCCAGCTCTTTCTCCCTGCCTCGTCAGTACCTTCCCTAGATTCTTCATCCACTCTCCTGCAGGCACTTCTTCCTGAGAGACCACAGGAGTCACCTTCCCCTCAATGCTAGCTCTAACATCATACATTCCTCTCTGTTCTCTTCCTGTATTCTCCCCTTCCATGAACCCTCCTATTTTGTAAGTTGGTCCCCCCCCACACACCCCCACATTAATTTATTTATGGCAAATGTATGTAGAATGTTAGTACCCTGCCTTTAGGTAAATTAATATATTCTAATTCTAATTAATTAATTCTTCTAATTCTTAATTCTAATGAATATATTCTAAATTAATATATTCAGAGAGAATATATTCTGTAATGCCCCAGGCCTACCTTTGCACCATCACCTCCCTGACTTTCACCTTCACCTCTTATTTCTTTGTGTATATTTAGAAAAAAATTTCTTAAGATACCCTTACTGGCTTCTTAAGATACTCTATTATCATTCTGCGCTCCTGAATTAATTTGTTCCTCCTGGATTTCTGTTGTCTAGGGTTTTAGAAAAGCAAATAATCTTCTCTAGTCTGTTTTTCTTTTCCCTAAGAATGTTTCAAATGTCTTTTTGTTATTAGATATTTATCTTTTTTTTATTTATAGTTAAGCTCAGATTTTCAGGGTAGGTCATCTTGGGCTGCGTCTTGAGTTCTATTACTCTTAAGGACATATTATTCCATTAACTCCTTCATTTTCTGGTGGGGCCAAAACAATCTTGTGTTATTTGAATTTCCTTTCCTTTGATTCTAATGGTCTTTCTCCTGGTCCAAGGGTGGTAAAAGGATTTGTTCTGTGAAGTTTGGATTCTGTCAAAGGGCCTCTCTTCAGTACCTAGAGGCCACATGTAGCTTTGAGGCTGCAGCTTCCCCACCCCTTCCTGGTCACTTGCAGAATTTGTTGTGTCTCAGTGGAATTTAACATTTAACCAGTATGTGTCTTGTATTTTATGCCCTTTTATTTACTTTTTCTTGCGGAAATCTATAGATTCTTTTAATTAGTACTTTGTTTTCTGGGTTCAGAAGTTCTAGGCAGTTTTCATGTATTATTTCTTGCATTATGATTTTGGGCATTTTGACATACCATGTTTTTCTAGGGTCCCTAGAATCCTTAAATTGTTTCTGTGCATCCTGTCTTGGAGATAAGTATATTTTGCTTGTATAGACAGCATGTGTTCCATTCATTTTATTTGCTTTTCTTCTCCCAGGTTGTCCTTTACTTCTGTGGTTTTCATTTCCAATCAGTTGTCTTCTCTTGTTTCTTTGGTGAGACTTGCCGCTATGGATTCAAGTTTTTCTTTTCTGCCAATTATTTCAATTATATGTAGACCATAAATCCCTGAACTTATTTATTAGATCTGGAGACCACACTTCCTTCTGTTATTGATATTTTCCCTCTTGACTTACCTTCTTCCACTCAAAGTCTGAGTTTGTTGGGGTTTTTTTTCCTGAAATCTTTGATGATTTTACTCTTTTTTTCTCTTTTTTCCCCCATATTACTCACTTTCTGACTCCCTCCCTTCTGCTTGTTCCCCTGTGGTTAAGAGGGAGAGGTTGATCTCAAAGCATCTAGCCTCCTCCCTTACTGAGAAATTCATGTTTCACCAATTAAGGTCTCTTCTCCAAGTGACTTTGGGGGGGGGGGACAAAACTAGCCCCTGCTAGATGCTGGTCTCTTTCCCTAAGGCTTAGTGTAGTCCTGTTCCATTCCTTCTATTCTTCAGTTGCCTGACCTAGTGGTACAGAGCATTGCCACACAACTGTTATTTCAGCCTGGAGAAATTTCTGCATTTTGGAGTTTGTATCTCCACGGCACGAGGAAAGGCAGGGGTCAAGGTGTAGAGTTGATTTCTGTTACAAGCCTAGATGCACGTCCTGCCCTATTCTCTCTTTTCCTCTGATTTCCTACAGAGCTCTGTGGTAACATGGAATGTTGCCATACTCTAGCTGTCACAGCCTCAGAAAATTTCTGAAAATTTCTGCAGTTTGGAGTTTGGCTTTCCTCAGCACTGGCGAGATGGTAGAGTCTTGGCAGGGGCCAGGGCAGTATTGCTTTCTATTGCAAATCCGTGGGTAGGTTTGTAGTCATGGTGAGCAGTGGGGGAGACAGTGCTAAGTGAGCTCAAGTTAGTCATTAGTTCATGGAGTTTGCCTTTTTTTTTTTAACTTCTTTGGATTCTTGTAGTCCAAGACAATGGAGACAGCTGAAATTGCTTTATCTCTAGCACATAATTTTTATTTTAGAGATGCTTGAGAGGTCACGAGGATAAAAGAAAATGACTAGTCCTTCTGTCTTTGGACACATGACCCAGAAGTTTCTTGGATTTCTAAAAAAATCTTACTATTTTTGATTATTTCAGGGTTTGGTTTATGTAATCTGTTCCATTAATCATTTTTTCTCTTTTTAACCTATACTCAACAGCTTTGAAGATAACCGCTTTGTGGAGCAGCTTGAAATCTTTTATTACTAGACCCATTTAATTTTTACCCCTTTTTCATTTTTAAAAATTATTTCTTTACCTTTTTTTCTTCTTCCAGATGAATTTGGTTATTATTTTATCTAGTTCTATGAAAAAATAACACCTTGATATTTTGATTGGTATGGCACAAAAATATATTAACTAATTTAGGTAATGTGATGATTTTAGTTATATTTATAAGACCCAAACTTGAAGAATTAATATTTCACCAATTCTTTTTCTTTATTGCTGTAAAGATTATGTTGTAATTATATTTACATAAGTTTCAATAGTATCTTCATAAGTAAAACTCCAGATATTTTATATGTTCTGTAGTTGTTTTTAACATGTATTTTTCTATCTCCTCTTGCTGAGTTTTCTTAGTAATCTACAGAGATTTGATTAGAGGTTTATGTTCCCATTGTAGAGACAGGACATAAAATGATGTGTAAAAATACAAGGCAGCCTATGATAAGTGCCACATGAGTGGCATTAAGGGCTGCGAGGAATTCAAAAGAATGGATTCTGGGTATGAGTCACATGAAGATCTAGCAGGTATGGGGAACCTTTGGCTTGAAGGCCACATGTGGCTTTCTAGGTCCTTGAAGCCTTTTCGCTGAGTCCAAGTTTTAGAGAACAAATCCTTTTATTAAGGGGTTTTGTTCTGTGAAGTTTAGATTCAAAGGGCTGTACTTGAGGACCTAGATGGCTCCATGTGGCCTAGAGGGTGCCAGTTCCCCACCCCTGGAGGTTTCTCAGCCATCTTCCATGTTTTTAACATGACAGTAAAGGGATGTTATGGTGTTCAGCAACAACAACTGTTTAGGTATTTTTTTTTCTTTTTTCTTTTTCTTAGTCAGTGAAGATAAGCCTCAATATGTATGAGGAAGCCATTTGCAATTCTGCACCCCATCCTCCCAATAGAGATGGCCCAAACTAAAAAGAAGGCAGACATTTAATTGAGAGTAGAAAGATTATGTTCTCTCATATCCTCAAAGAGAAATGAAGAGCT
The DNA here is from genome assembly GCF_003287225.1 of Phascolarctos cinereus. Classification (NCBI taxonomy): domain Eukaryota; kingdom Metazoa; phylum Chordata; class Mammalia; order Diprotodontia; family Phascolarctidae; genus Phascolarctos; species Phascolarctos cinereus. The sequence continues at coordinate 284,271,369 of NW_027555847.1, read as the reverse complement.
CATTTAAAAGGAGAATCTATTAAATTCCCTAAAGAAGTAACTGCAAGGACATAGGCATAGCCTAAAACCCTAAATCCCTAAAAGAATAATGGCATAAGGAAGAAATTAATAATGAATCCAAAATATTGAAGTGAAGATTGATGGGTACTGAGAACATTAGGCTGCTGTGAATAATAGTAATAATACTTTCTAACTGAACATACTCAGTAATGAAAGAACTCAGTAATTTCACATGTCTCCATTGGTTCTGACTAGGCCTGTAGGTATATTGGGAAAAGCACTGGATTTGGAGTCAGAAAACCTGGGTTCAAATAGTGTCTCTTCCACCTATTACTTACTAGCTACTTGAGCAAGTTTCTTAATCTTTCTGGGCTTTGCATCCTCTTACAAAATGAAGTAGTTAAGCTAAATAATATTGTCTTCTATGGTCCTGAGTTTAAATGATAGGTGTATACATTTAGGGTATTAAATTGTTTTAATTATAATTCTGGCCTACTATAATTAGATGGGACTTCCAGGACATTATTGAGTGAAAGGGAATTTATTTTCCTTATTAAAGGAATGATCATGATAACTGATTCTAACTCTCTATTTAATTTCTATGTCACTAGTTCAGGATGAGTGATGACTCAGTAAGATAGTGCCAAGACTGAGGAATTGGGCTATTTCTTCATTCTTCATGTTCTTCTACTAGCTCTTTGTAGTTGTTTTCCAAAGTTCTTCTGAAAGAACATAAATGCTATGATTCTGGCAAGCCTACCTGAGAAGAAAAAAAATTCTGCCTAAAAGCAATATTTACTATATCCTTTGGCAATAATCATTTTACTTATGAGTACTGGTGACAATGAACAAGTAGTTCCTCCTTAGCTATATCAGTATCCTCAAAAGTCGGGGTCCTAAAACCCCGACAAGGCCATGTTATGACATCAAGGGATGTGTAATCAACCAATTGGAGAGTGAGGAGATGACTTGTATGTCACACTTTGTCGTAGGGCTTGTATCTAATACAAGCATACCACCCATTCATGGATTATCACCCAACATTCCTCTGCTCTAACTACAACACTGTTCCACTCAGTTGTACAAGCTCACCAACCTCTTCCCTTCTGTACAGGATGTGGGACCTTCAAGGTGGCTATAACCTAACTCTAACTTGGGAATCTGTGTTAGTATCTGGGTGCTGTTGGGGAAATCCTCCCTACCCACAGTATACCTATCACTCATCCCTCCAGACCTCTTTGTGGTTGTAATAAGTACCCCTGGGCTGTCTCTGATCTATGGGCTAGTTAGGAGTCCCACTCCCCTCTCCTTTTCATTTTTAGTGGGACAGAGTGAGAGTTATACAAGCTGAGGAAGTATGGATGTGTATCACCAATTTTCCCTTGGTGTTATCTTCAACTCCTTATTCTCACCACTCATATCCAGTCACTTGCTAAATCTTGTCTTTTCTAGCTCCACAACTTCACATTTGGCCTTTTCACAGTTACCACTCTAGACCCTCATCACGTCTCACCTGGAATATATAATAGCTTCTGAATAGGTCTGCTTGCTTCATTTCTCTCTCCTCTTCAATTTCATCCTCCACACAGCTGCTAGGATGATTTTTCTAAACAGCAGAATTTTTCTAAACCTCAATAAACTCCAGCAGCTCCTGATTGATTCAAAGATCAAATACTGTTTCATGTTTGTTTCATATTTTTAAATGTCAATTTTAGTTTTATAATATACATAATTAGCAAAGCAATACATATATAGGATTTATAAATACATAATCACATTGGAGATGCATATTCAAAGATATTTTATTGAAAGAAATGCAAAATAAAAAATTTTGGAAACCAGTGATGTACGCTATGACACAGTTAGATGATAGTCCCTAAGGACCCTTCAAGATCTTGCATTTACAATTCTGTGATCCTCAATAGTATAAATTTCCAAAGAATATAGTTACTCTGCTTTTTTAAAATAATATTTTATTTTCCACCAATTAACTGAAAAAAAAACAACTTTTAATATTTTTTTTCCTGACTCACTCCACTATCTTGGTTTCAGAAGTCTCTGCTTGCTTCTTAAAACTGTGGTTGCAGTTTAAAATTTCTCAAATATAAAGCATCGGGGAATACATTTATTGTTGTTCTTTCCTTTTTTCCTCATGCTTGTTTTTCTGGATTAAATGTAAAATAAAGACTTTTTTTGTAAATAAATAACATAAATACATTAGGGATTACTGACTAATCCAATTCAACAAACCTTTATTAAAAAACTGTTAGGTCCAAGGGACCATGTATTATGGTCTCTTATATATTATACTGTTGAAAGGCAGTGGTTTCCATAAGCACTTTTGAAAGGAGTCGTAGACTAATCCTTAGAGTTAAGTGAAGAAACTGAATTCTAATTGTACCTTGTAATTGACCTCAGAAGAAAAAGTACACTATTTTCTTTAGGTTTAAAATGAAGATAACAGCCTTCATTACTTATTTTTTTACATTTACTCATAAGGTATAAGATGATATTTACAAGTGCTTTGCCTTTTTAAAAAGTTTTATTGCTTTGATTAACAGAAATCTATTTTCTTTCCGTTTTACCCTGTACCTCAATGGGGAAAAAGAAAGAAAAAAAATTAATTCCTTGCAACAAATATGCATAGACAAGCAAAATAAATCCCCACATTGGAGATTATATATATATGTATACATGCATACATGTGTGTATGTACATGCATATATATATATTTGTGTGTATATGAATATATACATGCATGCATATGTACACACATATATGTGTGTGTATGTATACACGTTTCATTCTGTACCCTGAATTCGTCACCTCTCTTTAAGGAGTCATATAATATTTTTCACCATTGGTACTCTGGAATCATAGATGTGTCATTACATTGATCATTCAGCTTTCAAAGTTGTTTGTCTTTACACTGTTGTTATTATTACATACATTGTTCTCTTGGCTCTACTCATTTGATTCTTCATCAAAAAAAATCTTCGAAATTATGTGTTTTTATAATGTTGATGTTATGGTAAACTGTTCATTTGGTTCTGCTTGTTTCACTGTGTCATTTCATTTAACCCCTTCTGTGTCTCTGAAATCATCCATTTCCTTATTTCCTCTTGCACAATAGTATTCTATCACATTTATATACCACGATTTGTTCAGCCATTCTCCAACTGGACATACCCTTATTTTCCAGCTTTTTGTCACCACACAATCTGCTATAAACATTTTTGCACATATAGAATCTTTTCCTTTTTCTTTGATCTCTCGTGGGTATAGGTCTAGCATGGTATAGATGGGTCAAAGGGCAAGACTTTTTGTGTAATGTTTATACCTATTCACAGATCTACCAACAATGCATCAATGTGTCTTTTTTCCCCACAGGTCTTTCAAGGAAGAGAATCTAGAATTTTAAAGAAATTTAAATTTTAAAGTGGCCAGTAGTTCTTGTTACTGTAACCCAGGGTCCTACTCCCTATGAGTACCCTACATTGCCAACATGACTTTGTTTTTAAGATTAAAAATTTAAAACTTTAGCATCAATAAGTATTTATATGCACCAACTCTAAGATTTTTGGGAAAGGTTTGTAGGTGTGGTTTAGACACCTACTATGTCCCTGCTCTAGCAGACTTATAATTCAACTGCACAAGCATTTATTAAGTTCCTGCTCTCTTCAAGGCACAGTGCTACAAGCTAGGGATACTGAATTTATTAAAAACAAACCATACCCCTTGCCTTCAAAGTGCTTGCATTCTAATGGGAATGAGTTATAGAAAGTATGCAGACAGATATAACACAAATTAAGGAATGATGGGACAAAGTGTTAGACAAAGGACTCTAGGTAGATTTGAAACATTTTCAGCTTTTTTAAAATGTTTATTAAAATCTATGCTAATTGCTATATAGGTGAGCAAACTTAACTAGTGCCTGCCCTTTTCCAGAAGTGCTGGCTATGGTGAGAAGGGAAGTGGTAGGGGACAGAAGAGGGTGGCATTATCCAGGAAGGTGTAACATTGCTTTTCCTTTGAGCTTTTGGTGCTCAGTGGAATGATGGTGAGCAATTTTCTCCTATTTTTCATCTTTATTTATATTTACTTATTTTATTTGCTTAATTTTTCTGTACACCTCTTCTGTTCACCAGGTACAAGCCTCATGTCTTCTATTAAAATTCTTTATGCCTATGTTACCAGTCATCTTCTTCCTCCTCCTCCATCTTCTCCTCTTCCTCCTTTTGTCTATAAACACTTTTTGTGGTCTGGCCTGGCTCTTGATCTGTTGTTTAGATTTAGACATACAACGAAATTTCACATTTACTTCTGAATATGCTTAGAATGTAGCCAGTGGTCATGGACTCAAAACATCAGTCCCAGAATGGACCTGGAATAATCTTTTGGATTGAGCCTAACTAAGACTGTTCAATACTAGAATACTGGAACCTGTCTTACTCCAAATGTGTGCTTTTGTAATTGATTTCAAGCCCAATGAACTTTTTAAAACAATAGAGTATTCTCCACTCACCAGAATTCCTGGTTCGGTACCCATAAAATTTAGTTATGCACAATTCAGTTATGCAAACCTAGGTACAAAGAGTGGCAGCACCATCTAGTGACTACATACAACTATAGTCTCTGTCTTCCCATAAAAAAGCTATCCCTCACAGATAACTGCCATGCATTTGGAAAACAGCAGTTCCTAAAATAATGTATTTTACTATGCCAGTGTAGAAATTCCCAAATATCTATTTAAATATTAAATAAAATACATTTGATCACACTGTAAGAAAACTAATAGCAATATGCCTATTTTAACAGTCAAGGGATTGTTCCATTCCAAAAGGATACTAAACACAGATGATTCTGGTCTGGCCTTATTTGCTGTAACCCCATTCATAATATGTCATTGTGACTCTCTCTGTTTGCCTCACCTGCCCATGATTTTAGTATAGTATATCAAATCCATGAACCTGATGATTTTAAGAGTACAATAATATTCCTGGTTATAGAATCCTTTTTATTAACATAAATGGAAATTTTCAATAGAGCAAAAATATGACTGACCAGAAAACATATAGCTGATTCCTTCCCCTGTCCCTTTCTTTTTTGGAAATCTAATTGTCGTTTGAGGTAAAGACTCTAAGCTTTTGCTACATACGCTCCCAAACCCCTTTCCTTTTTCCTTCAATGAGTTAATTGTTTCTTTATTTAAAATGCCTTGTCTTTTAGGACTAGATTGTGTATGGTTTCTACTCAGTTGTTTCTCCATGTAGTACTCCCTTTATAACAAAATATCATGCTGATACCTAAACCAGAAAGAAAAAAAAAGAGAAAGAAAACTATAGACCAATTTCCCTAATGAATATTGATGCAAGAAATTAAATGTAAGTCTAGCAAGGAGATTATAGCAATATATCACAAAGATCATATAGTATAGCCAGATGGGATTTATATCAGTAATGAAAGGCTGGTTCAATACTAGAAAAACTATCAACATAGTTGACAATATCAATAACAAAAACAACAAAAGTCATATAATTATCTCAGTAGATGCAGGATTTTTTTTTTATAAAATATAACTCATTCCTGTTAAAAACACTAGAAAGCAGGGCAGCTAGGTGGCAGTTGATAGAGCACCAGCCCTGAAGTCAGGAGGACCTGAGTTCAAATGTGGCCTCAGACCAAACACTTGATACGTACTAGCTGTGTGACCTTGGGGAAGTCACTGAACCCCGATTGCTTCACCAAAGAAAAAAAACCACTAGAAAGTATAGGAATAAAATGGAGCTTTCCTTAAAACGATTAGTATCTAAAACTATCAGAAAGCATTATTTGTAATGGGGATAAACTTGAAGCCTTCCCAGTAAGATCAGAGGTTAAGCAAAGTTGCCCATTATCACCACTATTATTCAGAGTTGTTCTAGAAATGCGAACTATATCAATAAGAGAAGAAAATAAATGTAAGGAATTAGAATAGTCAGTGAGGACACAAAACTATTACTCTTTGCAGATGATATGATGGTATAGTTGATTCTAGAATTATTATTATTATTATATTATTGTGAAATAATTAATAACTTTAGCATAGTTACAAGATATAAAACAAAGCCACATAAATCATCAGCATTTCTATATGTTACCAAAAAAGGTCCAGCAGCAAAAGTCAGAAAGAGAAATTCCATACAAAATAAATGTAGACAATTTAAAATACTTGAGAGTCTACCTGCCAAATAATCCCAGGGATTATATGAGCACAGTTAAAAACTGTTTTCACACAAATATAGTCAGATCTAAACAATTGGGAAAATATTCATTGCTCATGGGTAGGCTGAACCAATATAATAAAATAAAAGTTAAAAATATAATGAAATAAAATAAAAATGACAATTCTACCTAAGTTAATTTACCTATTCAGTGTCTTACTAATCAAACTACCAAGAATTGTTCCTTTATTTAAAATGCCTTGTCTTTTTGGACTAGATTGTGTATGGTTTGTACTCAGTTGTTTCTTTATGTAGTACTCCTTTTACAACAAAATATCATGCTGATACCTAAACCAGAAAGAGAAAAAAAAAAGAGAAAGAAAACTATAGACCAATTTTATAGAGCTAGAAAAATAACATTCATCTGGAATGAGGTCAAGGTCAAGAATATCAAGGGAAGCGGTAGAAAAAAATGTGAAGGAAAGTAGTTTAGCTGTGTCAGACCTCAAACTCTATTACAAAGTTGTAATCATCAAAAATCTGGTACTGGCTAAGAAATAGAGTGGTGGGTCAGTGGACTAGATTAGGTATACAATATATAGTAGTATAGCATAGTAATTAATCGTTTATGCTACCCTTTAGTAAAATGTAGTTTCCCTGCTTATCCCATTTTTGCTTTTGCTTTTTCTGAGATTATGATTGCTACCCTTCTTTTTTACTTTAGTTTAAGTGTAATAGGTTGTTAAATTCTGGTTTTTAATCTATTCTGATATCCTCTTCCATTTTGTGAATGTGTTCATCCTGTTCACATTCACAGTTTTGATTACTGTGTATTTCCTTTTATCCTATTCTCCCATACTTATCCTTCTATATTTTTCCCCTGCTCTCTCTTTAAGAGTCTGTTTAACTTCTCTAACTGATGCCTCCCTAATTCTACCCACCCTGTCATTTTCTCTTTTTAACCCTTAACCTCTTTTCTTTCTGTTTTCTTCTTAGGTAAGATGCATTTCTGAAGCTATGTATATATGTGTATTATTCCTTCCTCTAGCCAGTTCAGATCAAAGTGAGGTCCAGTTTTCATCCTGCCCCACTACTGACCCATTTTTTTGAATTCATTTTCCCTATTCTTCTCTCTTCTCCCATCTCCCAGTACATTCTTTTCCATACTCATTCTATTCTTTCGAGATCGTTCACACACAAGAGAATCACTCGCAGGTCCTCTGTACTCTCTTTATGACCCCTGGTGATGATAAAGTTCTGAAGTGTAACATGTATCAGCTCCCCATACGAAAATGTAAACAGATTAATCTTGTTCAGTCTCTTAAGATTTTCCACTCATGTTAACCTATCTATGCTTCTCTTGATTCCTGTGTTTGCATATCAGATTTTTTACTCAGCTCTGGTCTTTTCATCAGGGATGATTGAAAGTCCACCCTCTCTTGTATCATTAAAGATCCATTTTCTCCTAATAGGATTATGCTCAATTTTTCTGGGTAGATTATTCTTGATTGTAAGGCAAGATCCTTTGTCTTCTGGAATATCATATTCCAGACTCTCTGCTCCTTAATATTGGAGGCTACTAAATCATATGTGATCCTGATTATGGCTACTCAGTATTTGAATTCCTTATTTTTCATCATGAGTTCTTCAGAATAGTCTTAGATCATTGTATTACTGAGAATAGCTAAGTCATTCACAGTTGTTCATTGTGTAATATTGCTATTACTGTGTACAGTTTTCTGGTCTTTCCAGGTTTTTCTGAAAGCATCCTGCTCATCATTTCTTATAGCACAATAGTATTACATCTCAATTATATACTACAACTTATTCAGCCATTCCTTAGTTGACAATTTCCAATTCTTTGCCACCACGAAAAGAGCTGCTGTAACTCTTTCTGTACACATAGGTCCTTTTCCTATTCTTTTTTAAAAATCTCTTTGGCATATAGAACTAGTAGCTGTGGTATTATCGGTCAAAAGGGTAAGCACAGTTTTTTCACAGTTAAAACCTTTGGGGGCATAGTTCCAAATTGCTCTCCAGAACTGTGGGATCAGTCCACAACTCCATGAACAGTTTATTAATGTCCCAATTTTCCCAAGTCCCTTCCAACATTTGTCATTTTCATTTTTTGTCATATTAACCAATCAGGTAGGTATGAATGGTACCTCAGAGTTGTTTCAATTTGCATTTCTGTAATCAATAGTGATTTAGAGCACTTTTTCATAAGATTATGATATAGCTTTGATTTCTTCTTCTGAAAACCGCTCATTCATAGCCTTCTTTTTTGTTTAAATTATTTTCATTTTATGGAATAAAAAAATTAAATTATTTTTAATTTATGGAATAAAACAAACATTTCCATAACAGCACAATAAAAAAGATAATTGCACATGAAACTATAAATCTACTATGCACAACTTGCTATTCCTTTCAAATTTACAATAAAATTATCATGTAAATTTCTTTTTTTTCCTTTTTCTTCTATGCTCCCCAACACCCTAGAGATGGCCACCATTTGACACAAATAGGGATATATATATGTAAAATTACTTTATACATACTTCTAGTTATCAGTTCTTTCTCTGCATGCAGATAGCGTCTTTCTTCATATGTCCTTTATAGCTAACTTGGGTATTTATAATAGTCGAAATGACTTACTTGCTCAAAATCATTCTTAAAACAATATTGCTGTTACTGTATACAATGTTCTCTTCGTTCTGCTCTTTTAACTCTTCATTATTTCATGCAAGTCTTTCCACATTTTTCTAAGATCATTGAGCTCATCATTTCTTATAGCACAGTAGTATGCCATCACAATTATATATTACAACTTGTTCAGCCATTCCCCAATTGATGGGCATCCCTGCAATTTCCAGTTCTTTGCTGCCACCAAGAGAGTTGCTATAAACATTTTAGAATATATAGGTTCCTTTCCCTTTTCCCTAATCGTCTTTGGAAATAGATCTGGTAGGGTATTGCTAGGTCAAAGGGTATAGGTAGTTTAATAACTCTTTGAGTTATTAACTCCAGATTGCTCTCCAAAATGGTTGGATCAGTTCACAATTCCACCAAAAATGAATTAGTGTCCTAATTTTTCCACATCCCCCCCACCATTTTTCACTTTGCCCTTCAATCATTTTAGCCAGTTTGATAGGTGTAAAATATCTCAAGGTTATCTTAATTTGCATTCAATAATAATTTAGAGCATTTCTTCATATGACTATAAATTGTTTTGATTTCTTCACTGGACAACTAACTGCCTATTCCTATCCTTTGACCATTAATCGGTTGGGGAATGATTTGTATTCTTATAGATCTGACAAAATTCTTTATATATTTGAGATATGAAACTTTTATCTGAGAAACTATCTATAAAATTTTCATAGCCTTCTTATAAATTTGACTAAGTTCTCTTCCAGTGGAGAAATGAGGCCTTTATCAGAGAAATTTGCTATAAAAATTTTTTTCACATTTTCATATTTTCAATCCTATTTTCCCTGTCTCTGTCTCTCTGTCCCTTTTTGTCTCTGTCTCTTTGTCTCTCTCACACACACACACTCACTTTCTCTATCTCCTGTTTCACTCTCTCCTCAATAGTATTTTGCTTCTGGCCACCACCTCCTTTAATCCACCCTCCATTCTGTCAGTCTCCCCATCTTTTTCTTATCCCTTTCCCCTCCTACTTTCCTGTGGTAAGATAGATTTCTGTATGCAACAGAGTGTGCATGTTATTTCCTTTTTGAGACAATTCTGATGAGAGTAAGGTTCAAGCATTGTCCACCGCTCTTCCCCATGTTCCACTCCAGTGTAAAAGCTCTTTCACGTGAGATAACTTACCCCATTCTCCTTCACCCTTCTCCCAATGCATTCTTCTTTCTCACCCCTTAATCTTATTTTTTTTTTAGATATCATCTCATCATAGTCAATTCACACCCATATCTTCTATCTATGTATTCTCCTTCTAACTGCCATAATAATGAGAAAATTCTTAGGAGTTACAAGTATCATCTTCCCATGTAGGAATATAAGCAATTTAACTTTATTGAATCCCTCATGCTATCTCTTTCCTATTTATCTTGTTATGCTTTTGTTGAGCCTTGTATCTGAAAGTCAGATTTTCTATACAGCTCTGGTCTTTTCATCAGGAATGCTTGAAAGTCCTCATTTCATGAAGTGTCCATTTTTTCCTTTGAAGAATTATACTCAGTTGTTTTTTGTTTTGTTTTGCTTTGGATAGGTGATTCTTGGTTGTAATCGTAGATTCTTTGCCTTACAGAATATCACATCCCAAGCCCCTCTGATCCTTTTATGTAGCAACTTCTAAATCTCGTTATCCTGACTGTGGCTCCACAATATTTGAATTTTTTTCTCGTTGCTTGCAGTGTTTTCTTCTTGACCCAGGTGTTCTGGAATTTGGCTAGAATATTCCTGGGAGTTTTCATTTGGAGGATCTCTTTCAGGAGGTGACAGGTGGATTCTTTTAATTTCTATTTTACCCTGATTCTATGATATCAGTGTAGTTTTCCTTGATTTTTTTTTTTTACTTATTGGTGAGGCAATCGGGTTAAGTGACTTGCTCAGGGTCACACAGCTAGTAAGTGTCATGTGTCTGAGGCCACATTTGAACCAATGTCTTCCTGATTCGAAGACCAGAGCTCTATCTACTGCGTCACCTAGCTGCCCCTTGATAATTTCTTGAAAGATGATGTCTGGTTCCCTTTTTTTGATCATGGCTTGTAGGTAGTCCGATAATTCTTAAATTATCTCTCCTGGAACTATTTTCCAGGTTAGTCATTTTCCCAATGAGTAGTTGCACATTTTCTTCTATTTTTTTTTCATTCTTTTGGTTTTGTTTTATTGCTTCTTGATGTCTCATGGAGGCATTAGGTTCCACCTTCTCAATTCTAATTTTTAAGGAATTGTTTTCTTAAACGAGCTTTTGTACCTCCTTTTCCATTTGGTCAATTCTGTTTATTAAGGAGCTCTTTTCTGCAGTGAATTTTTATATATATTTTTCCATTGGCCAATTCTGTTTTTAAGGAGTTCTCTTAAATAGATTTTGGTGCCTTTTTTAAAAACTACTTTGCCTATTCTATTTTTTAAGGTGTTGTTTTCTCCAGTATCTCTTCAGTATGCCTCCTTTACCAAACTATTGTCTTTTTTCATGGTGCACTTGCATCAGTTTTGTTTCTTTTCCCAATTTTACCTTTACCTCTCATATTTGAATTTTAAAACCCTTTTTAAGCTCTTTCAGGAATTCTTCTTGGTCCTGAGACCAGTTCATAATTTTTTGAGGTTTTGGATTTGCTACTTAGACTTTGTTTTGTTCTGAGTTTGTGTTTTGGTCTTCCCTATCACCATGTAACCTTTCTGTAGTCAGATTCTTTTAGTTGTTGTTGTTGTCTGCTCATTTTCCCAGTCTATTCCTTGACTTGAAACTTTATATTAAAGGGGGCCCTTCTCCCAGGGTGGAGGGGGCACTGTCCTATGTTTCAGGGTTTTGGGGTTGCTGTTTTCAGAGCTATTTCTGGGGGGTTGTAAGTTTTCAGTTCTTCCAGGATGGCATGATCAAAGGAAAGGTGTGATCATTGCTCTCTTGGCCTGTGCTCTGGTTTGTGAGTAACCACAGCACTATTTTCCACCCTGGAACTGTGACCAGGGTCCCCACTGCTCTGTGGCCACACACTGTAGTATCCTTGTCACTTTTCTTGCGCTGAAACTGTGATCCAAAACCATGTATGGGCAACGCGACAGAGTCCTGCACCCAGTGCCAGAAAAGCATCCTCTATATTCCCCTTCTGAATAGTTGTCTCACCCCATTACTGTCTGTGGGCTGAGAGCCCTGGAAGCTGCTGCTGTTGATTCAGTCACCCCCCCACTCCCTGCTTCTAACTTGCCAGGGCACAGTGTACAATGGACTGCATTGCACTCTCATCTCAGTGAGACAGATTTTTTTCTGCTGACCTTCTAAGTCATCTTGGGCTGGAAGTTTGTTGCACCCTATTCTTTTGCTGGTTCTGCCACCCTAGAATTCATTTTGGGGGGGGTTTTGTTGTTGTTGTTTTTTAGGCAATTGGGGTTAAGTGACTTGCCCAGGGTCACACAGCTAATAAGTGTCAAGTGTTTGGTCTTAGGCCAGATTTGAATTCAGGTACTCCTGACTTCAGGGCCGGTGCTCTATCCACTGTGCCACCTACCTGCCCCCCTAGAATTCATTTTGAGCCATTATTTTTAAGTTATTTGGAGGAGAGTTGGGAGGAGAACTCAAGCAAATCCCTGCCTTTACATGGCCATCTTCACTCCACCCTCCAGTGTATTCTTTCAATTTCTACTTTGCCCTTTGCTTCTAAAATATATGGACAGTGTTATGATTTCTTGAAATATGTCTTTTTTGTTCCTTGCTTTTAGGTAGTCCTATGATTCTTAATGGCAGATAAGTGGCACAGTGGATAGAGTGTTGGGCCTGGAGTCAGGAAGATTCCTCTTCCTGAGTTCAAATCTGGCCTCAGACACTTACTACCTGTGTGACCCTGGGCAAGTCACTTAACCCTGTTTGCCCCAGTTAACTCACCTATAAAATAAGCTGGAGAAGGAAGTGGCAAACTACTCCAATGTCTTTGCCAAGAAAACCTCAAATGGAGTCACTAAGAGTCGAGCATGACTGAAAAATGATTGAAAAACAAAACCGATTCTTAAATTTTTCTCACCTTGATCTGTTTTCCAGGTCAGTTCTATTTTTTTTTCTTCTGTTTTTTTTTTAGGTCTTTTGCCTTCGTTTGATTTTTTTCTTTCCATGTCTCATGGAGTTATTTGTTTCCATGTGGCCAATTCTAATTTTCAAGGAGTTATTTTCTTCAGTAAGATTTTGTATTTCTCTTTCAAATTTTTAATTTTCTTTTTGTATATTTCTTCCATAGATCTTTCCTCTTTTCTCATTCTTTTCCTCCAGTATTTTCAGTTGATTTAAAAAATAATTTTTAGCTCCTTTTTCAACTAGTCTAGGAATTCCTGTTGGACATGTGTCCCAGATACAATTTTCTTTTTGGCTTTGCTTATAGATGTTTTCTAGTCATTCTCTTTTTTGTGTGTTTGTGTCTTGAACATCTGTTACCGTAATAGCTCTTTATTATAAGCCTTTTTTTCTTTTGTTTGTTTGCTTATTCTTCCAGCCTACTTCTTGACTTTGGACTTTATGTTAATGCTGTGCTCTGAACTCTTCTGAGTTTGGAGGGAGGTGGTGTCTGGCCTGAACTTCTTTCCTCTTATGTCTTTCTGCTGCTTTCACAGTTGCAGATCATGCCCTAAAAAATTTCACTGCTTTCAAAGTGGTGTGATCCAGGGGGAGGTCTGTTCACTTCCTTCCTGGTCTAAGTTCTGTATATTCTTGGTCCAAATCTGCCTCTATCCATTTGTTTTTGTTGGAAGTTTCAGCAGATCAGTACTTGACTCAGCCACTGTTGGCCCACTGAAAGGCTCGGTGATCTGAACTGTTTTTCCCCATTGGTCTAAGACATTGTGCACTGCTCTTGGGATCCAAACCACACAGCTACCATTTGTTTCCGGAAATTTGTTCCCAAAACCATAGCTTGGGATTGGTCCTCTTCACCCTGGATCTGTGACCCAGCACTGGCAGCACAGCTGCCAGAAGGACCCCAAATCTGCATTCAATCCTTGCTCAGGGATCTTCTGGGATCTCTTTGTAGTGCCCTATTTAAACCTTCTCTCAGGATTTTGGTACTGGAATGCTCTCTAAGATCTGTCACTGTACCATCCTCTTGGCAAGACCATCCCATCCCTAAACCACCCTGATATGGAAAAATGACTCACTGAGACTTCTTGGCTTTCTTGATCAGAATTCAATCTGGTGCGTTCTCTAGGTCAAGTCATAGCAAGGAGGGCAGTGTCACTGGATCTCAGGGTATGTGTCAGGGGAGGAGGGGTGTTGGTGTAAGATATTAGAAGAGAGGAAAAGTGATGGCAGGAGCAGGGGGTAATTATGAAAACCTTTTAATGCCAAACAGGATTTAATATTTGATCCTAGAAGTGATAGGCAGCCATTGGATTCTACTGAGTAGGGGAAAAGGGGGGTTGGCCATGGCCAAACCCACCCTTTAGGAATAACACTTATGGCTAAATGGAAGATGGACTGGATGGGGCAAGTAGACCATCATCAAGCTATTGCAGTAGATCAGGCATGAGATTATGAGAACCTGTACCAGGTTGGTAGAAATGCCAGATTGTAAGAAAAGGTAATCTGTGCGAGAGATGTTTTAAAGCTAAAATCAACAGATCTTGGCAACAGATTGGATACGGGGGATGGGGGTGGAGAACACAGTGAGTGAGTGAGAAGTTGAGGATGATACCTAGGTTCTGAGCCTGGGTGACTGGTAGGATGATTGTGTCTTCCACAGTAATAGAGAACTTTGGAAGGGGGGTATATAGGGGAAAGTATGGAGTTCAGTTTTGGACATGTTGAGTTCAAGATATCTACAGGACACTTCATCCAAGATGTCTAATATGCACATTTTTCATGACTTGCTCTGGCCCTCACAATTCATAATCAGATGACCAATTTCCTTATGATGGCCCTCATCAAATTTGGCTAGGCCAGTAGAAAACTTAGGAAGGGAACATGATGACTTTATTCTTATAACCCAGTCTCTAAGAAAAAAAAAAGCTCTAATAAGCTAGCCTCTAAGTTTCTCTGCAACATTATTAGGCCTGTGCCAACAACCGCAGAATCACAGAAGCCTCCCTGTTCCTTCCTAGTAATCCACTCAATGACATCAATAATTCACATTATTACAGTTCTTTAATGCTTGAAAATCTATCTTCCCAACATCCCAATGAGGTTGACCTCACAAGTATTATCATCCTTATTTTAAAAGTGTTGAAATTAGAGTGCAGAGAGATTAAATGTTACTACTAAATGTTTTATGCATAATTTGAACCCAGAACTCCTGAATCTTTTGATCTGGCACTCTGGAACTACTCCACACTGCCTCACGTCCTTGAAATTTGGCCATTTGACATCCGCTTAAAGATCCTGTAAAGCAGCCTATTCCATTTTTTCATAGTTCTATTTGTTGTGTTCTTCCTTATATTAATCCAGTTCATTTAGCTATCCTCAAAACCATCTAACCCCACTATTTTAATATCTTTATGTATCTTGAATGCCTGTTTTTAATTTCAAGTGCACAAAATTATTTTCTGACCAACTTAATATTTTAATTGATTGAAACTGGAAGATTTATTCATTAATCAATAATGCATTTCTTATTCAGGTAGTCCTTACTATGAAACATTTGTAAATATAACAAATACTGGCAAAATGTTTTAGAAGTTTAAGACAGTTTCTTTAGAGTATATTTCTTTATAGGGATCTGGGTAGGAACTGGACCTTTGATTTCATTAGGGTAGAGAACTCCCAGGTGAGGGAAATCCCTCCAGCAACACAGGTTCACACCTTCTCTTTAACTCTTAGTCTTAGAACATGGCCTAGAACACTAAGAGATTAAATAATTTGACTATTGTTATGTGGCCAGTGCGTATCAGAGGAAGGAATAGAGCCCAGATCTTCCTACCTCCAATGCTAATAATGGTATATAAATGGCAAAATGTTAACACTTGGAGGTGAATTTAGTGATAACATTTTGTTGTTCAGTGGTTTCAGTCACATCTAACTTGTGACCCCCTTTGGAGATTTTCTTGGTAAAGATACTAGAGTGGTTTGCCATTTCCTTCTCTAGCTCATTTTATAGATGAGGAAACTGAGGCAAACAGGGTTGAGTGACTTAACCAGGGTCACACAGGTACTAAGTGTCTGAGGCCAGATTTGAACTCAGGAAGATGTATCTTCCTGACTCCAGACCTGGCACTCTAACATTGCCTTGCTGTTAAATCTTGTATTTTATCTAGTTTGGCAAGGAAAATAAATTATAATTCCTATGAATGCCTATTTTGGTTACCAACTGTCCTCATCTTGATTATTTACAATCAAATATGTCATGTAATATACATTATAGCATGAGGTGCCATTTTTAAAATTCTTTCTCAGGAGAATGTTATTATTGCATACACAAAGAGGATAATTTAACATTGAAGGCAAAGATCCCAAACTACTAAAAGAGTAAATCTTAGTATATTTGTTATTCTAAATTAAGTCCATATGATTCCATACCTCTAATATTTAGCACCGTGTTTTTGCACATTGTACCACTCAACAAATATCTGATGAATCATTATTGCAGTGCTATATTCCCTATATCAAAGGTTTCAAACACACAGCCCACAACACAGCTGAGTGCAACCCAAGCCATTTATTTGACGAACTAAATGAAATACAGTAAAACCTAGATAATATTACATTTTAAAACTAAGTCAATATTCAGCCCACAGGGATCCTTATCTAATGGATTAGTGGTGCCTGCTTCTATTTGAGTTTGACAGTACTACCCTACATCATATGCCAATGTCATATTCCCTCTGTCAGACAGATAAGGGTTTGGGAAATAGATCACAAGCCTGACATAGAGGCATGATACATTAGTGATGTGGGACTTCATTTATAAATCCAACAACCCCCATCTCTCTGTCTCTCTGTTTCTCTGTCTGTCTCTGTCTCTCTCCACCCCTTTCTGTTTCCCTCCCTCCCTCTGACAAAAGCAGTAAATAACTTCTTCATTTGCCTTTGTGTTGTCTCCTTTAAAGTGTGAAGGAGCCAGTAAGTAGAAATTCTATTCTGTGTATGATCTCATTAACAGAGAAAAATTAGTTGCCAGTGTCGAAATGATGAGATCTTGCCTGCACTATTGCAATAGCCTTCTCATTGGTTTCCTTGTTTCAACTCTCTCCTCACTCCAATCTATCTTCCACTCAGTTGTCAAATGGATTTTTCTAAAACTTAGATGTGAACATGTCATCCCACATGCACGCATAAACACACACACATTCAATACATGCTCCCTATTATTTCCAAGATCAAATATAATTTCTCCATTCAGCATTTAAACCCTTCACAACCTTTCTACTTTTCCAGTCTTCTCACACTTTCCTCCCCTCTCTGAATCCTATGATTCAGTCACCCTGGCCTTCACTCTTTTCTTCATACACACCTTCCAACTCCTGATTCTGTGCCTTTTCCCATGCATAATATTCTCTCTCTCTCCTCACCTCTGCCTCCTAGCTTTTTTGGCCTCTTTTAAGAGTTAACTCGAATTTTACCTTCTATATATTGTGAGTGCCTTCCTTCTGAGATTAGTCAGTCAATAAACATTTATTAAGCATCTTCTATGTGCCAGGCACTGTGCTAATTGTTGAAGATACAAAAAAAAAGCAAAAACAAACTCTGTTTTCAAGGAGATCACAGCCTAATGGAGGAGACGACACATAGCTATGTACAAACTATATGCAAGATAATTGGAAATATCAGAGGAAAACAGAGGGAAAATTGGGAGATGAATTGTCATGTTCAAGGAAATAGTAAGGAGACCAGTATCATGGGATCACCAAGTATTGTGGGGGAGGATTGGGGCAGGGGAGTGTAAGATGTAAGAAAGCTGGAAAGGTTAGAGGGGAAGATTATAAAAGGCTTTGAATACCAAACAAGGAATTTTATATTTGATCCTGGAGGTGACAGGGAGCCATGTGGTCAGAAATGCACTTTGGGACATTGACAACTAAATAAAGGATGGACTAGAGTGGGGCAAAACTGGTAACAGGGAGACCAACCAGCAAGTTGTTGCAATAGTCCAATTTTGAGTTGATGATCATGTCTGTACAAGAGTAATAGCAGTGTCAGCAGTGCCTGGCACATAATAATACAATAATAAACAATAAATACTTGTTGACTGACTGGGATTACAAAGCTAGATAAATCACACATCTTCTTCTTAAGGTGCTTACACCCTATAACAGTGATAGAAGGTAGTGAGGACAAAGAATGAACCCAATTGAAACTTTTTTTATATTATGAAATATCTATGTATTTATTTACATCATTGTAAAGTAGGAGTAACTGAATCAGGGAATCAATCACCCCAGCTCTCCACTTCTTCCCCTCAGTAACAAGAAATTATAGCCCTAATACCTTATTTAGGGAGAAGAATCTGTGTACTTTTGCCTTACCTTGCCTTGGCCTAGGCCTCCGTGACACATTGCCTACGATACCCCTATTCTCACATCTTCACTCCACTACCAACTTGGACTCCAGGTTCCCTGGCTCTGATAGGTGAATTTTTGCCTTTTCTTCCCATGGCCCAGTCCTCCATAACACTTTTCCATCATCTATTCCACCATGATCCCAGGGTAAAAACATTCTTGCCCCACCCCCCTTTCCAGCATCTCTTTATGTTATTTTCTTCTTTTAGTATTTAAGCTCCTTAAGGGCGAGGACTGTATTATTTGCTTGTATTTGTATCTCTAGCTCTTGGCATAGTGCCTGGCCCATAGAAAGTGCTAAGTAAATTATATCTATCAATCAGTCTATCTTTACCATCTGTCTACTTATCTATCTATTTATCTAGCCTCTCTGTGAATCAAGGTCATTAAAACTAGGTGTGAATGACTTAGTTAATCATGGTGGGATATGGTGGAATGCTTTAAGTCATTGAATGAAATGAAATGAAATGATGCTACACAGGAAATATGTTGGGATTAGTTGAGGAGACTCAGTCATGCGCTATGAGGTTTGTATAACATAGGGAGCCCATTCAGACTTAGCATCTGAATGGTGGGTCAGAGAAGAGAGCAATCTATTCTCTCAGAGAATTGCTTGGGGGAAGGGGAGGCGGGAAGTAAAAGCCTCTTTTTTCTTCTACCAACATTGACCAGAGGATGACCTTGTGAACTTTGAAGGGTCAAAACACTTCCCATTGACATCCCAGCAGTGTCCCCAGAACAGGAGTGGCTAGTGGCCGCCTAGGAGAAACTAGAGAGAACTCTTAACACCCTTCACTGTCCTTTCCACCCCACTCCACTGCATTCTGTCCTACCCAATCCCTTCCCCTACTTATAGAAATAGCTTTATATGCTTTGGCATCTCTATAGCTGGCCGGTTCCAGCTGGACAATAGTGCTATTTCCTCTACCTTTCCGCCTCCTCCCCTTCTCCTATTCTCCCTCTGTCCATGTGGGGAGTCATACATTCACATGTGGGTGCTCTGTTCAAAGGAATATAAATGTTGATCACTTATACTTCAAAGATATATTGGGGTTTGGGGGCTAGATTTTTTTTTCTTCCCTACTTGTTCTGCCTTTTTTTGCCGTTGTTTTTAAACTGGAACAACTAACTCTTTTGTCCCATGTAGATTTCATCCATGATTTCTTGAAATATAGACCTGAAAAAACAGGCTTGATAAAGCTCATTGGGATTTAAATGGAGCTACTTAACTATGTCTTTAAAATTAAAATTTTAAATTAAATTTAAAAATTTGGGAAAATTTAAAATTGTCTCAGCTTCTTACTCTGTCAATTGGAGATAACGATAGCACTTCCAGGGCTTAGGACTGTGCTTGGCATATAGTAAGTATTTAATATATGCTAATCAATAACTGATACTGAAGGAATTTACATCCCACTGGTAGATAAAGAGGCTGGGGTGAGAAAAGATAAACATGTATACAGTTAAGTGAGTGTAAGGGAATTTTTGAAGGGACACCCCACTAATAACTGGAAGAATAAAATAAACTATTCAGAGGGGCTATGTTGAGCTGAACATTAAAGGAAGGTAGATAATGAAAGGCAAAGGAGGGGACAGCTATATATTTGGTATCAGAAATAGCTTGTACAAATTAATGGTGGTGGTAGGTAGAATATCAAATTCTGGGAACAACATGAAAGTACAATTTGGGTAGAAAGTAACTTATTAGACAGCTTAATCAGATATTCCCTCCCCTGTCCAAACACATGGTATTTGAAAGTGCCTTACATCCATTTTTTTTTCAGACTTCCATCTGTATTTGGAGGAACTGGGTCCATAAATAGTTGATATCATGGTTAAGTACTACTTAAGATCACAGATCTGATCATAGATCTCATCAGTGGCAGAGCCAAATAGAAACTAAATGTCCTAAGCACAAGTCACAGTATGCTTCTGGATTTTTGTCTTTCTCTAGTTAATTCAATGGGATGAGTATGATACAAATTAGGTCAAAATGTTGGTTTCAATGTTGATTAGTTGTCTGAACTCAATCCCGTTATCACAGAAAGCATGCTTCATTGTAGTTACAAATGAATGTATACCCCAGAAACAGGACAAACCCATTACTGAAACCACAAACTCTAAGTGGAATTTGTGAGCAAGCCATGTTTGAATGATATGAGAAGTTAACAACTGATACCAGCAAGTTTTTAAAAGATTAAATTAGAGGCCAATGGTCTCAAACCCAAATTCTGTGTTTGCCTGTAAAACTAATCTATTTGTGCTAACGCTCTATATATCTTTGTTTTTCTTCACAAGGATTTGTTAGTCACATTAATCTTTCATTCACATATTCATCTTAACAAAGAGAGGAAGGGGGCAGCTAGCTGGCACAGTAGATAGAGCACCGGCCCTGGATTCAGGAGGACCTGAGTTCAAATCTGGCCTCAGACACATAACACTTACTAGCTGTGTGACTCTGGGCAAGTCACTTAACCCCATTGCCTAGCCAAAAAACAACAACAACAACAAAGAGAAGAAGGTTATATAATATAGCTTGAACAATCTTCTTGTAAACAATTTGTAATTTATTTCTCATTTAACCACCTCTAACCTCCTCCCATTTCAAGAAAGAATACAATAGTTTAGGGAGTAGGTTTAAAGAATAATTTTAAGGCAAGTACAAGTTGCCCTCAACTGCCAAATGTTTAGATTGGTCAATTGATAAAGGTTTTATTTTCTTTTTTTTTTTCAGGTACCATGATCAACAAGATGTCACTAGCAACTTCCTTGGAGCAATGTGGTTGATTTCAATAACTTTTCTCTCCATTGGTTATGGTGACATGGTACCTAATACGTATTGTGGAAAAGGAGTCTGTTTACTTACTGGAATTATGGTAAGTGATACTTCCCTCTCTCCACCTCCTTTAAACTCTGTTTTAATTCACTTCTAATAAGAATATATTTAGGTTGTTCTATGCATGGATTAAGTCACTTCAAACTAATTTACTACTTTCTTCCTAACGGAAAACTAACATGTTTGTCTTTTTCGCTCTTTTCATCCTTTTCATTTCAATTCTTCACTTTATGGAGTTCCATGTAAAACATACTATAAGTAGTATCTACCTCAGTCTATACAACGTCACTTCTTTTTAGAGCCAGGACACAGTATGGTTAGCTGAGAAGTTATTAGCTTTTAACAGTTAAGAAGAAAATTTCAAGGATAGAAGCTTACTAAATTGGAAGCACACCTAGTTTGTGCAGTTGTGCTAACATGGGATGTTACATGCGACAATATCATAGTTGAGTGATATATTTTATCACAAACAACTTTAAATTTCTAAACACTTAGAGCATTTAATACTTCGTAACATTTATTTTTAGTTGTCCTGAGTTTTTTAGGGAGCTGGTTCTGTCTCCAAGCTAATTTTATCATGCCTTTCCTTTGGTGGAATTGATTTTAGTGTGTGTTATCATCATAAACATTATTTTTTTCTCGGTAGGTTCCTAAGTATGAAGATGAATGGGAATTTTGAACTCCTTAGGCTCTGGGAATGATAGAGTGACCTATTGTTTGGGCTTTTGAAGTCAGGCATATCACCTCAATATGCCAGGCATGCCTCACTCTGAACTGGGAATGTTCCTTTTCCTGTTTCAGGGCTATATACAGACCAAGATCTAGTTCTCTAAAAAGACCTCCCTCACACCTGGCCCCCAACCTAGATTTTTGCCTATGTGATATCTAACAATGGTGGAAAATACCTTCTTTGACATAATTATGCATTGCTAGACTGAGGCCAAACAGATACCTCATTAGCCATGAAAATATAGCTACGATCAATTATAAGATTGCCAATGGCAACTCGGTGCCTAAATTACTAGTCCTAGTTATAAAATATATGTAATTTCTGTCAGAATTTATTGTTATTTGCATAGTATAAATCTACCTATATTCAGAATTGTGGTGAAAATTATTTATCCTACTTGATTTACATAGAAACTTATTTCTTATATTGTATGTTTAACATGGCGTTATTTCCTTTATTTTCCAAATATAAAATGATGTGATAATGTTGATAATGATAACATTTACATAAAAGTCTTCCTAGAAAGTCACATAACAAGATGTTATTTATTAAAATACCTCACAATTATAGGCTGTTTTTCTACCAGCCTTCTAATTAGAAGGTTCCTCTGGGTCCTTTATGGAAAAGTGTTCCTTCATCTCTAGTCTTGAATCATGTCTGAGTATGGGCTAATATACAGTGACTTACGTATTGTTGGATAAAAGCTAAATCCAAGGTTAATCTTTCTTGCATGACTAACAACTGTACATTGATCTTTCCTTGGTTTTTCTTTGTCCTGAATTCAACTGTACTCCACCAATTCTATTTCCTTTCTCAACAGACTTCTTATTTTGACATTTTTGACTCCATGATCAAGTTTCATTGTAGAATGTAAACTTTAAAATTTGAAATCCATTGTCATCAGCATGTAAATTTTTATTAAATGCCTGTCACATGTAATGTAGCATAATACATTCTGATTAAACTGCATGAACTAAGGGAAACATTAAATATAAAAAATAAATACTATATGAAAATAAAGCAATGCAGCTCCTCCTTTCTAACCTTGTATTCTCAAATACCAAATTCAGGCTGACATAAATTAGCCTTTATGTCCCATCCCACACTTCTATCCTGCTCAAAGACTTTGTCTAATTGATGTCTAATTGTCTATTACATATCTTGAGTAAATATATCTGAAGAGGGTTTACTTATTTGTGGAAAATTCCACTCATCCTTTATGAATGGTACAGTTTATACTACATGTAGCTATTAGACTGTTTCTATACAGTTGGCTAGACAAATTTATCTGATGCTGGGTCACAAGGTAGAATTTTGAGGGAAGTGATCTTAGGATGATATTCATTTATTCCATTCAATAAACCAGCTTCTATGTTATGTGTATATGTCATGTGATGTCTCCATGAATTTGGACAAAGAGTAGACATTGTTCTCTAAAAGACCAATATAGTAAACATTTGCCTGTACTGTGCAAAACAAGTCAATCCATCTTTAAGAGCCCACTTACAATAACTTTTAATGACCAAGTGTGATAGGAGCCACCTGTCTCCATGCAAAGCCAGGTTTTCCTTAATAGGTATTGAGACCATCCTTCAAACCTAAAGGCCCAAGCTGTTGACATTAGTTGAATACAAAATAGCCATGAGTAGCTGCAGTAGCTCTTTGATGCTTGGCTGGTGGAAAATGGTGGATACTCAAGCAAGAGATCTTCACTCACGTGAATCAAATGGAGGGATCCTCAGTGCCTATCTTTGTTGCATACCCTTTTCTATGGCTAAATCAATTTCCTTTAATTAACTATTGAATGACCCACAAGCATCTCATTTTGTTCCAGTACCAAAACCCAAACTTGGTCTGAGGCTAGCCCTGTCCAGAACAATAGGACAGAATACAGCAGAACCATCACTTCTTAACTCTCAACTGTCTTTCGAGACAGTATCCACAAGTCTGAAATATTTTTTGCTCATCAAAAATCTCCTCAAAAGTGCTATTTGATTTCTTTTAAATTATCCAATCAAGACATGATTTGTTTTTATGTCAGGTGGTTATTTTACTTATTAAGAAATAGACTTCCATTCTTCGGTTGTTTGTTTTCTTATGACTGGATCTCCCCATCTCACGCAAACTGGAAATTAAGTAGCCACTCATGGGCCTGATCCTTGGCCTGATCCCATCACCTATCATACCAGGAGCTTTAACCTGCTGAGTTATTGCCATTTGAGCTGGTGACCCTTGGCTCCCCACCCACACCATATTGGTCTAGGACTTAATATGGATACTCTATTGGCTTTTGTCCAACTGAAGCTCAGAATTCCTGATCAGCTTCATTCTCCCCCAGCCTCAGAGACTACAGGCATGTCCCAGGCATACTCAGCCACTGTGTGTGTTTGAATAAGTGAACATAGTACATTCTTTCTCTCCCTTCTGCAGTTTTATGAAGAGGAAGTATAATATGTGCTATTATTAAGACAAAAGAACTATTGTCAGTGAATTACATCTTGCATTATTTCTCTGAAAAGGATGAAAATGTGTTCATCCTTATCTTTTTGTATTAAGTTTCATTTTCATTAAAATTATCTCATTGGTGTGTGAGTATGTATGTTAGAGACAGGTGGAGCGAAGGGGTTTGATAATATGCTATGGCATTTGTGATCTTTGAAGTTATATAATTCTTCCTTTGATTACACCTAACAGGGCTCCCACATTTTAATAATAAAACACAGTAAGAAACTAACATAATTGTGTTCTTTCCATAAAGTTGAACTAATTATTTCATCCCATAATATTAATATATATTAGCATTTTAATAGAAAAGCTTCAACTTTAAACAGGGTGGTTTTGTCATTTTTAAATGGAGAAATGTTGCCTACAGAAATATTTAATCATATTTCAGAAGTGAGAATGCACGTTTAAAATAAGTCATTTCCTTTGCTTCAGGGACTTTACAATTTAGTAGATAATGTCAACAAAGTACTTAAGCAGGGTGGATAATAATATCAGTAAGAAGTAAGACATTCTATAGGTAAGTTGACTACCTACTTACTATAATTTGCATTTTAAGCTAACCTATCTTGTTTCTCCTGCATTGGTAGAGTTGTCATCAAGTAACTATTATAATACCATACTGTTGCTACTCTTTGAAGGAATATAGTTGATGATGGAAACCTAAATGTCAATGATTTTTTTAATTAGAAAAATTGAGAAATGTCACTTTTATTATAGCAAAATTTGCTAAAAAATGAATTTTCTAATATAAAAAAATGTGTTATGTGTTTGGTGTCTATTATTCTGTATGCAATATATAACCTGTCCTTTTAAATATGTGTCCTAATAAATTCTTAATAATAATAAAGTAATAATAATAACAGTAATGTCTTAGAACAAGAGTAAAGATGTTATCAAAGAATTTGAATTATATGACAAAGAGAAAAAAATGGTCACATGGCAGGATTGAGAGAAAACAGGTAGATGGCCAGTATCAGTGGAAGAGTGTTCCACTGGTATTCTGAAGAGAAGGCAAGTGAAGATGGTCTCCAAGCATATTGGATAGACCCCTATGGAAAACTTTTGGGAGGACATGGATAAGAGCCACACAAGATGGGCAGACATGGATGAATTAAGATTTACGTCGTTAGAGGGAACTTCCAAACTGATGAGATCAAAAATTCATTAAATATTTGAATGTATGTATTCAACTGTGTCAGGAATAATTCATCATTAGTGCTTAGAGATTTATTTTATAAGATTAATCTTAGAGTCATTACTTTTTTTTCTTCTCTACCTCCTTGTCAGTTTAATGCTTTGTGGATCAACTTGTTCTTGTGACTACCCCACTAAAATTCCTTTCTCTGGCTGTCACACCCCTATATATATATATATATATATATATATATATATATATATATATATATATGTTATATCTCTCCGTTAGAATGCAAATTCATAAAAAGCAGGTACTGTCTCATTTTTTGTATTTACAAACCCAACATTTAGAGCAGTACCTGGCACATTGCAAGCACTTAATAAATGGCTTTTCATTTATTCATTTTTGATTGATTAGATTCCCAATGTAATGTTTTACATATATTAGTTTTAATGTCCAGGCTCTCTCAAAAATAGATTTAATTTTCTAATATCATTTTGCCCTTAGATCATGTTGTAATATTTCATTAGGCAGCTAGGTGGTGCAGTGCATAGAGAACCAGGCCTGTGGTCAGGAAAACGCATCTTCCTGAGTTCAAATCTGGCCTCAGACATTACTAGATATGTGACCATGGTCAATTTACTTAACCCTGTTTTTCTTAGTTTCCTCATCTGTAAAATGAGCTGGAGAAGGAAATGGCAAACCACTCCAGTATCTCTGCCAAGAAAACCCTAAATGGCGTCACAAAGAATCAGACATGACCGAACAACAACAACCAAACTTATGCATTTTTAAAATTAATGAACTAATTTTGTTTAAATATAAATAAATTTCATTTAAATGTTATTATCTCTTAAGTATATTCATTTTGTAAAAGGAAACAGAAAGTTCCTGCCTGGGAATTTTCTAGGAAACAAAACAATTCTCTTAAAGTCTGAAGTAAATATATAAATAAGAATAATTATGTCATTTTACCTACTGCGTGGCAGCATAGAGTAGTAGATAGAGAGCCAGCCTTTGAGTTAGAAAGACCTGGGTTCAAGTGTGTCAAATTTGCCTCTGATCACTACTGGTTGTATTGCCCTCAGAAGGTCATTTAATCTTTCAATGTCCTAGGCAACCTGGTGACACTAGGTTGCAGAATAGGTGCTAACCTGCAATGGTAGAGAAAGTTTCTTGATCGATTAACTGTTACAGTTCCCTATACCAGTGAAATCGTGGATCTGGATCAAAGAAGGAAGGAAGCAGCTATCTCAAGAAAAACTACATTTAGGGGGCAGCTAGGTGGCGCAGTGGATAGAGCACCAGACCTGAAGTTAGGAGGACCTGAGTTCAAATTCAGCCTAAGACCAAACACTTGATACTTACTAGCTGTGTGACCCTGGGCAAGTCACTTAACCCCAACTGCCTAAAAAAAAAACAAACTGTACTTAGATGGTTCTATAGTCTCTAAGGATGTGAAAACTGGTAGATTAGATATTTTCAGGTTTCTAATTAGAAAAAAAAGATCTATAGTATTACATTTTCAAAATTCCTCCTCCTCCCTAAATGTTTACAGCATCAAATTTGTGTAATATTATGAAATCTAGAATAATAATAATAATACCACATAGCATTGATGTATCACTTGAAGACCTGCAAAGCACTTTATATGTATATATTATCTCATTTCATTCTCATGACAGTTTTGTGAAGTAGGAGTTATCAATACCCCCATTCTTACAGATAAAACTGGAACTGAGGGAGGTTAAGTGATTTTGCCCAGAGTCACACAGCTAATTAGTGTCTGAGGTTGGATTCGAATCCTGTTCTTTCTGACTCCAACTCCATTACTCTATCCACTATGCCATGCTGTTTGTGAATTTTTTTTAAATCACAGAGTGACTCAGGCAGTAGTAAAAGTCAGTAATTTTCTACCCCATCCACATCAGCCATAAGAGTTACACTAAATTAATTATTGTATTTCAAAATGCAATGACCATGGGGAGAGAGAAATGGCTAATGTAAAAAAAAATTAAGCTGTGTGTGATCTGTTATATTGTCTGCTACCTTTTATTCTGATGAAATAATAGTTCCCTTTTTCTATAAGTGAACATGCTCAGGATTAAATGCTGCATATTTTAAGCCGTTCCCTAAATTTTATGTTTAAGTCAATGAGCGAACTGTCAAGAATGGGATCCTTTTTAATCTTTCATAGAATGTTTTTTATCAGAAATCTTGAACATCAAATAAAGTTTTAAAGGAGTATTTTACTGTTTGGTTCTTTCATGGATATTCAACTAATCTTACCAACAAAAGGACCAGATGAGAAGAACCTATCTTTAAATTCTTACAACAATTTCTATTTTATGCAGAGCAGCAGGAGGGGATGATGGGCCTTTTCAGTCATAAGGCTAAATTTCCCATCAGTGCCCTAAATGGATCTTCACTTCTCCCCTCAGTGGATCCCAAGAAAAATTCATAAGAAATGTGTCTGCTGCTTTCTTCTGGGTACAGGCAAGTATAGCTGGAAGTTTTTGTGACTTCCCAGCACTCCTTGATTCCACTCCTCAGCTAGTATCCCTGGTTGGCACTGTTATATCTCATTCATGATAATTCTGTGAGCAAAATTATCAAATAAAGTTGATAACCAGGTTTAAAAAAGACTTATTTTCTTCCAAAAGTAGAAGTAGAATTGACATAAAATAATTTATTAAAATAAGGTCTGAATATCTCACTCTGAATTTTACCATTTAGTTACTTGTATTATATTGTGCTTCACATCAGAAACATAACTCTTCTTTATGATAAGCAAAATTAAATCAACATTCATCCTGTAAAATGTGTCTAGATTCAAGGATCTGGAAACCCCAAATTTCTCATACAGGGAAATTATTTTTGAAATTCTCTGAGTGTTGTTCATCATACTAAATTTGGTGACCTGTAACAGATTTCCCACCACCTATAATATTAATGATTTAATTATAGGAATATTCGCTATACTATTTTAGGAAGAAGTTTGTATTTCTTTAGTTATTTTAATTCAAGAATGAATGATTTGTACCCTGTACAAAGAGGGTACAACTTAAAAATTAAGTTATTTGAATTCAGAGATGATTTTTTTTGACTCCTTTCTCACCTAACAGCTTTCCTTGTTTCATGGTAAATGTTTGTGAATTGAAAATTGATTTGATTTTGAAACTGCTAATTTGATTATTTGTAGGCATGTTGGTGGTTGAATTATCACTTATGTTTCTTTGCAGTAAATGAAATCCTTTTGTTGGTGGAGGTTATTTTTTTTTAATTAAGAAAGTAACACAAATAATTCAATAATGTAAGGATCTATGACTGTATTTGTATAGGTGTATTCCCTTTACCAACACAAACCACCTTTGAAAATATACTGCTGATCTTTTAGCATTGTTGTGGCCAAAACTTAGCTATTTTGGTCGTCAGAAAATAGAATTGTCATCCCTTGTTGTGGCCGTACCTGAAACCTTTCTGATGTGGTAGGACCTGCCAAAGACCGGGCTCTTTTTGAGAACTCAAGATCACCTCTATACAAGGATGAGCATTGTAATAGGAATTTAGTAAGGAAAATAAATAAATATTTGAGAGCTAATGAAATTTGGGTGCTAAGCTAGTTTTATAATGTTAAAGGCAAACCAAATGGAAAACATGGTTTTTAAATGGAAATAGATCAGACAGGATACTTTTGACTGAAATCTATCTGACAACAATCGAACTTTGTCAGAGAAATTAACAGATTAAAAATTGGAAGAGACCTAGATAGCTAGCAAGTCAAACCCACACATGAAAATACCAAAGGAAACTATCATATGCACCTCAAATGTTTTGTCTAGTATGACCTCCACCATTTCCTTCAATACAGTTTCATATTGCTTTGACTCAAGGGCCTTCACCATCTTGGTTTCCTTCTTCAGAACGATTTCCAGCTTAGCAATGCACTTTCTAAACTGTGGTGCCCAGAACATAATACTCTAGATGCAGTTTGACCAGGGCAGAGTACAAAGGGATGATACATACATTCATACATACATACATATATGTACATGTACATATGTGTGCATGGGGGGGAGGTTCTTATTTCACATTCTTGACTCCCAGATCTTTTCCAGACAAACTGCCCCCTAACCATCTCTCTTCCATATGTAGTTGATGTTTTAAACTCAAATATAAATTTTTTCATTTATTACTATTGAATTTAATCTTGTTAAATTCACCCTAATGTCAACATCTTTGTGGATCCTGACTTTGTAATCTACTATGCTTCCCAGCTTTGTGTTATCTGTAAATTTTATAGTCATGCTATCTATTCTTTTATACAAGATTTTGATAAAAATGGAAAAAAGGACAGAGTAAGGATAAATCCTTAAGGTACTCCATTAGAGACTGCCTGCCAAGTTGACAGGGCAAATAGGTAGTGCAGTGGATAGAGTGTCAGGAAGACCTGAGTTCAAATCTGGCCTCAGAATCTTACTAGCTACATGACCCTGGGCAAGTCACTTAACCCTGTTTGCTTCAGTTTTCTCATCTATTAAATAAACGGAAAGAGGAGATGGCAAACTACTCCAGTATTTTCACCAAGAAAACCCCACATGGAGTCACAAAGAGTCAGACATGACTGAAGCAACTGAACAATAATAACCAAGTTAAAATTGAATCATCATTGTCAACTCTTTGAGGAGTCTATAAGTTCTGTATAATTGTGCTATCATCTAGACCACATTTCTATCTTTTCTATAAGCATATCATGAAATACTTGATCAAATGCTTTGCTGAAATCTAGGAAAACTTTATCTATAGCATCCCCCTGAGCTAACAGTTTAGTAACCTTGTCATAAAAGGAAATAAGGTTAGTCTTACATGACCTATTTTTTGTGATAAAGCAATAATCATTTTGTAATCATCTCTTCCTTTTCTAAATGTTCATTATCTCTTTTATAATCACTTCTAGAATTTTCCAAGGAATCAAGAGACACTTAACCTTCTCCAATAAATCCATGTGTCTCCTGTTCTCCATTATCTTTCAAATATTACTGACAGGTGCTCCACAATCACATCCTAATCTGTCAGTTTTTCCAGTACTGATTTAGTTCACATTGCTCAAATGATTTTAATTCATCAAGAGCAACTAAGTGCTTTTTAAAAATTATCTTTTACTTATCTTGGGTTACAGCTCCTTATTGGCTATTTGGCTATTTTTTTTTGTCCCTTCCCAAGCAAAGGTCATTCTCCTTGACTGGAGAGGGAGGGAGGAGAGGGAGAGAACGAAGCAAAGAAGAGACTTTACTATTTTTGTTGTCCGCTTTCCTCACCATCTTTAACTCATGCTGAACTTTAGCACTCCTGACACTATTATGAGGGCTCCAGAAAATGCTTCTATAACCCAAGTCCTCTATCACTGCTATCTTATAATCTGTGCTAGGCTGGTTATTCATTTCATAAACTCCATATTTATTTCCTATTTTTGTCTGTAGTACATTCCAATAACAAAATTGCTTGTTCTTCTATTGATCTTAGCCCAAATGCTCTCTTAAACAGAAAAAAAATTCTTTTATTTTCTACTGTGTTGGGTACCCTTTCTCAAAGGAAAAACATTAACTTTCCATAGAGTTTTAGCAAATGGATTTCCTGATCCGCTTAGAGATTTGAGTCTTTGATCATTACACATTGAGGTTATGTTAGCCTTTCACTGTGATTTTTGGAAATTTCATGGTAGACCAATATAGTCATGTTATACAAAGTACTTCTTTGTTTCTGCTTTGAATATTTTATATAGAGTATATAAGACATTGTGGCAAAATGACCACCCTCTTGGGTGATTAGTAGGCCTCACAATTTTCATGCTGGAATAAAGGAAAAGTTTTCTAGACTAGAGAAAGGAACTAGAGTTTAATTTAACAGCCCATACAAGGGTCTCTAAATATAACATACTCTTTTTGCTTGCATTTGTCTGTTCAATTTGATTTGAGCTGCTTTTTAAGAGGAGAAAAAAATTCTAAAAAATATGTCAAACAAAATCCAAGTCAAAATGCTTCATGCTTCAGGCCCATGGAAATGCCATGCCTTTTCTCTGGTGTCCACATGTGTAGACAGGCACAGTAGTCTTTTCACAGCTAATCTAAATTAACCATAGTCTTGTTCTAACAGTGTAAATGTAGTGTGAAAAGAGTAGTCAGAATATGTTTTCTCATTTTGGTTAAAAAAGTCTTTCCCAAGTGGCTAACATCACACAGCAATTTATTTTCATTGAGTAGCCTATGGCAATCTAAACTGTATCTATGCTGACTAAAGAAACAGAAAACCTTAGACCTCATAAATTTTTATTGTAAAACCTTGTACATTTTTTCTAAGCTACATCACAGATTAAATTACACTGGAGTAGACAACAGCATTATAACATTATTGAATTACAACCATTGTCATATTGACAAGAATTTATTTTCATCCAAGAAGAAAACTTTCTGGGTTAACCACATGTTGAACATATCTTTTTTAGGAATATGAAAAATAGTGAAACATGCTAATTTTTTGAAATTTTATTAAAGATACATTGAATAGTATTCCAGAAAAAAGTGAAAAGCTTGGAGTTGTCATAGTTTTCTTTATTTGCGCTGTTGGCTATTGGTCTCGTACTCTGGCCCCAAAGCCAGAGTTTCTTAGCAATGGCTTGGGTAAAAGTGAAGAAAAAAGGAAGGAAGGAAGGAAGGAAGGAAGGAAGGAAGGAAGGAAGGAAGGAAGGAAGGAAGGAAGGAAGGAAGGAAGGAAGGAAGGAAGGAAGGAAGGAAGGAAGAGAAAAAAAGAGAAAGAAAATAATAGAAAACAACATGGGTATCAAATTAACTCCAAATCATGTTATGCAGTGGGTGCTTCAACACACTTCAAAATCATTTCAACAATGGGCTGCAAGGTGGCACAGTGGATAGAGCACTAGCCCTGGAGTCATGAGGACCTGAGTTCAAAGCTGACCTCAGACATATAATACTCACTAGCTGTATGACTCTGGGCAAGTCACTTAACCCCAATTGCCTCACCAAAAAAAAAATCATTTCAAGAAGTTTTGTCAAGATGAAGAAACATGACTAAGAAAGAACAGAACCAATGAATACACAATAACTGACTCCAAATGATACTTTTTGCCAATATTTTCTACTTTTATAAATGGGATTTTAATATCCTTCCAAAAGTATCTTAGTCCTGATTATCTACCAAGGGAAAGCAGGTATTCAACTCATTCTGCCACAACTATTACCCTCAGACCTCTCAGATTTAAATTATTTTTAAAATTTTCTACCAAACATCAATAAACTTGAACATATCTATACATAAAGAACAGACAAGAATTATGTATAAAACCACAAAACTCTTTTACGTATAGCTTGATGTTTTTAAGTATATAAGATACTAGGCAGGTTAGTTCCAAAATTTATCTGGTTTGTATGTGTCTCCCTCTAAATTTCCTTCTGTGCACTGAAAAAAAAAAGTTTCATTGACACTCTTTTCTTTTTTTACCTTTTTTTGGGGGGGGTAGAGACAGTACATCATTATCATTATCACTGTCATACTCTTACAACATCCCCCCTTAGTCATCAATTCTATTGCAAGAACAAAAAAGTTCTGCTGTGAATATTTAGCATATATGGGTCCTTCCCCTCTTTCTTTGATCACTTTGTGGTATAGGCTGACTAGTGGTATTTTAGTATAAAAGTGAATGTGACTTTGGGGATATAGTTCTAAAGTGCT
Source organism: Phascolarctos cinereus (assembly GCF_003287225.1). NCBI lineage: Eukaryota > Metazoa > Chordata > Mammalia > Diprotodontia > Phascolarctidae > Phascolarctos > Phascolarctos cinereus. Next base: position 284,238,052 of record NW_027555847.1, on the reverse strand, counting down.
TTCCAGAATTCTTGGACCAGTTCACAATTCCAATTAGCACATTAATTCATGTGTCTTCCCACAGTTCCTCCAATTGTCATTTTCTTTTTTCTTCTCATTTTTTTCCTAATCTGATAGATATCATGTGGAACCTCAGAGCTGTTTTATTTTGCATTCTCTTTTAATTATTTGGAGCATTTTTTCATATTTTCGATAGTTTGGATTTTTTTTTCTCCCGGAAACTGCTTCTTCATATCCTTTAAGGAAGTGATCCTGTTCTTATACATTTGAATAAGTTGCCTATAGATCACTCCATTTCCAACCTGGGCTAGTTTGTCATTTCCTAGCTAACTTGGTGGTCCCCTGATCATTCACACACCTGATCTGCAAAGCCCACTGCAACTCAGGATTCCTGAAGTCAAGAGAGCCACTAGCCTCAATCTTCCCTGTAGCTGGGACTACAGTGTATGTCACCATATGTGGCCTAATTTATTTATGATATAGCTTTTTATATCTAAATCAAATATCTATTTAGATCTTATTATAGAATATGGTGTGAGTGGTGATTTAAATCAAATTTCTGCCAGACTTCTTTCTACTTCACCTAAAAATTTTATCAAGTAGTAGGTCCTTACTCCAACAATTGGGCCTTCATGTTTATCAAATGCTATGCTGCTATGTTCATTTGTTTCTAGATCTCACACGCCAGTATCATCCATGATTAACTTTTCTATTTTTTTTAAACTCGTATATAATATCTTTGAGAGTATTGATAGGTTCCCTTTCTTGCTAGTTTTTTTTTTAACTCTCATTATTTCCCTTGAGATTCTTGACCATTTGTTGCTCCAGATGAGTCAGACTCAGAGTCAATGAACATCTGCTAAGCACCTCCCATGAAAGGCCCAGTGCTATGGACAAGGCATACAAAAAAAGAGATAAGATAGTCCCTGTTGTCAAGGAGAACACAATCTAATTAAGAGAGACAACACATTGAAAGAAGCAGAAAATCATGGGTAGGGGGAGGTGATGAAGTCCTGAGAAGAAGTCTCCAATGTCCACTTTCCAACCTCACCAGAGTAAGAAAGAGACACCAGGGGTAAGGGATGCTGAGAAGGAGTGAGTTTCATAGTTGATTTCATCTTACAGAATGAAGAGTTCCTGGAGATCATTAAGTTCAAGAAAGCAGCCTAGGGGGAAATGGTGAATCTTATTAGTTTTCTCCTACCTCTACAAAGAAATCTTTTAGTGTTGATTGATATGGCACTGATTAGGTAGATTAATCCATGAATATTGACATATATTAACATGGTCCAACCATAAGCAAATAATATCTCTCTAATTGTTTGTCTTTATTTCTGTAATATTTTGTTCATATGTCATACCATTCCTGTATGCATCTTGGTCAGTGGACCCAAGATATTTTAAATATCTTGTACTTACCTTGAATATAATTTTTCTATCTCTTCTTATTGGAGTTTATAAATAATATAAAGAAAGGATGATAATTTATGTGAGCTTATTTTATATGATTATACTTTGCTGAAGTTATTTGTTTCAATTTTTTTCAAATTTACTAAGTAGACCATCATATCATCTGTAAAGTAAAAATTTTCTTTGCTCTTTGCTTATCTTGTGGATTTCTTAAATTCCTGTTTTATTGCTGAAGCTAACATAATATTATACTAGTTATAAAAAAATAATAGTGGTGATAATGAATATCATAGCTTTACTACTTTTTTTTATTAGGGTGGCTTGCATGTTTCTCCATTACCTATAATGCTAGCTTTTGGTTTTAGATATACACTACTTACCAGCCATATTATCAAAAGCCCAGTTTGTTCCTACGCTTTGTAATGTTTTTTAAAAAAATAAATGTGTAAATAAATTTTGTAAAAAAAAAAGCCTTTTCTACCTCTATTGATGTAATCATGATTGTATTGCTTTTGTTATTAGTATTGTTATTCATACTTTTATAGTTTTCCTAACCAACCTTGCATTGCTAATATAAATACAACTTTGTCATAGTGTATAATTTTTTTCAAAATGCTTCAGTAACCTCATTGATAATATTTTGTTCAATATTATCATGTTTCCAATTGTTAAAGGCATCAGCCTATAGTTTTTCTTCTCTGCTTTGTCTCTCCCTCTTTTAAGTAACATGACCACATAAAAAGAATTTGATAGAATCCCTACTTTGTTTATTTTTTTCCAAACAAATATGTAATATTGGAATTAATTTTGAGTGTTTAATGTAATTTACTTTTAAATTAATCTAGTCCTGGGTTGGTTTGTTGCTTTGTCTTTTTGGGAGTTCATTTTTCTCCTGTTCATTTTCTTTATTTAAATTCTTGACTTCTTCAAGGAAGTGAATAGAATCTTGGAAAAGTTAGATATGATAGATCTCTGGACAAAACTGAATGGGAATAGAAAGAAGTACACCTTTTTCTATGCTGTATATGGCTCCTTCACAGAAACTGACCATGTATTAGGGCATAAAAATCTCACAAACAAATGCAGAAAAGCAGAAATATTAAATGCACCCTTTCTAGACCATAATACAATAAGAATTACATTTAATGAAAGGATATAGATGCATAGAAGATAAAAAGCTAATTGGAAAGTAAACACTCTAAGCCTAATGAATGAGTTAGTGAAAGAACAAATTATAAAAATAATTTGTGATTTCATTAAATAGAATGACAATGAGAAAACATTCCAAAATTTGTAGAATGCAGCCAAAGCAATTCTTGGGGGAAAGTTTATATCTCTAATTGTGTACATTGATGAGAGAGAGAGAGAGAGAGAGAGAGAGAGAGAGAAGAGAGAGAGAGAGAGAGAGAGAGAGAGAGAGAGAGAACAAGCACACAGATCAATGCATTGGGCATGCAGTTAGGGAAAAAAAAATTCCCAATTAAATACCAAAATGGAAATCCTGAAAATCAAAGGAGAGATTAGTGAAATTTAAAGTTTAAAAAAACTTTGAACTAATAAGTAAAACTAGGAGATGTTTTTATGAAAAACCCAATAAAGCAGATAAATCATTGGTTAATTTGATTGAAAAAAAGAAGAAAACCAAATGACCAGTTTCAAAAATGTAAAGGTTGAATTCATCGCCAATAAAGATGAAATTAAAGCAATTATTAGGAGTTATTTGCCAGATTATATGCCAGTAAAACTGGCAATCTTGGTGAAATGGATGAATATTTACAAAAACATGAGTTGCCCAGATTAACAGAAGAAATAGAATACTTAAATAGCCCTGTCTTAGAAAAAGAAAACATTAAGCCATAAATGAACTCCCTAAAAAAATCCCCAGGATGAAATGGATTTGCAAGTGAAATTTATAAAACATTTAAGGAACAATTAATTTGAGTACTATATAATCTCTTTGAAAAAAATAGGTAAAGAAGGAGTTCTACTAAATTCCTGCTAACTATGGTTTTGATAACTAAACCAGGGAGAGTAAAAACAGAGAAAGAAAAATATAGACCAATTTCCCTAGCAAACATTTTTGCAAAAATTTTAAATAATATATTAGCAAAGAGATTACAGCAAAATATCACAAAAATCATACACTGTGACCAGGTGGGATTTGTACCAAGAATTCAGGGCTGGTTGAATATTGAGAAAACTATTGGCATAATTGACCATATCAATAACAAAACCAACAGAAATCATGATTATCTGAATAGATGCAGAAAAAGCCTTTGACAAAATTCTATACCTATTTCTATGAAAAACACTAGAAAGCATAGGAATCAATGTAGCCATCCTTAAAATGTTAAATAGTATCTATTTAAACCACGAGCAAGTATTATCTGTAATGGGGATAAGTCAGAAGCCTTCCCAATAAGAGTAGGAAGAGTTAAGCAAGGATGTCCATTATCACCACTATTATTCAATATTGTACTAGAAATGTTAGCAATAAGACAAGAAGGAGAAATTGAAGGAATAAAAATAGGCAATGAGGAAACAAAATATCACTCTTTGTAGAGGATACAATGATATACTTAGAGAATCCTAGAGAAAATTAACAACTTCGGCAAAGTTGTAGAATATAAAATAAACCTACCTAAATCATCAGCATTTCTATATACTACCAAAAAACCCAGAGGAAGAAATAGAAAGACAAATTCCATTTAAAATAACTGCACACAATATAAAATACTTGGGAGTCTATCTGCCAAGATAAACCCAGGGATTTATGGAGATGATTATAAAACACTTTTCACACAAATAAAGACAGATTTAAACAATTAGAGAAATCAAGGGTAGGCTGAGCCAATATAATAGAATGACAATTCTACCTAATTTGATTTAGTTATCCAGTGCTATGCCAATCAGACTAACAAAAAAATAATTTTATAGAGCTAGAAAAAATAGTAACAAAATTCATCTGGAAGAGTAAAAGCTCAAGAATATCAAGGGACTTGGTGAAAAAAAAAATGTAAAGGAAAGTGGCCTAGTAGTACCAGGTCTACTGTATTACAAAATGGTAATAATCATCAGAAACATCTGGTACTGGATAAGAAATAGAATGGCTAATCAGTAGAATTAATTAAATATGTAACACGTAGTGGTACATGACCATAATCATCTAGTGTTTGATAAACATAAAAGATCCAAGCTTTTGGGACAACAATTGTTGGGAAAACTAGAAAGCTGTTTGGCAGAAACTATGTCAAGTCAAAATAGGTACATAATTTAGACATGAAGGGTGATATCATAAGCAAAATAGGGAAAATGGAAAGATGTATCTGTCAGGTCTATGGATAAAGGAAGAGTTTATGATTAAACAAGAAATAGAGAGGCTTATGGGAAGTAAAGTAGGTCATTTTGATCACATGAAATTAAAAGGCTTTTGTACAAACAAAACTAATGCAGCCAAAATTAGAAGGAAAACAGGAAAGTGAGGGTGGGGGAGATTTACAGCAAGGCTCTCTGATAAAGGTCTCATTTCTCAAATATATAGTGAACTGAGCCAGAGTTATAAAAATAAGAGCCATTCCCCAATTGATAAATGGTCAAAGGATATGAGCAGACAGTCTTTGGAAGAATAAATCAAAGCTATTAATAGTCACATGAAAAATGTTCTAAATCACTACTGATTAGAGAAATGCAAATTAAAACAACTCTGAGATACCACCTCATACCCATCAGATTGACTAACACAATAGAAAAGGAAACTGACAAATGCTGGAGGGGATTTGGAAAAATTAGTGACAGTAATGCAATGTTGGTGGAGTTGTGAACTAGTCCAACCATTCCGGAGAACAATTTGGAATTATATCCAAATGGGTATAAAACTGTGCATACCCAACAGTACCACTACTAGGTCTGTATTTTAAAGAGATGAAAGAAAAGTGAGAAATATCTATTTGTTAAAAAAAAAATTAGCTCATTTTGTGGTAGAAATCATGGGGATTCACATCAATTGGGGAATGGCTGAACAAATATGATTGTGATGGAATATTATTGGGCTATAACAAATGATAAACAGAATCATTTCAGAAAAAACTGGGAAGACATATGAACTGATACAAACTGAAGTGAGCAGAACTAGGAGAACATTTTTCTCAGTAACAGCAATGTTGTAAGGATGATCAATTGTGAAAGACTTGGCTACTCTGATCAAGACAATGATCCAAGACAATTTCAAAGGACCTCCAGAGAGAGAGCTGATGAACTCTGAATGCAAATTGAAGCATACTTTTTTTATCTTTATTTTTATTATTTTACTTTCTGTTTTCTTTTCAACATGGTTAATATGGAAACACATTTTTCATGACTTCACATATACAATTGACATCAAATTACTTGTCTTCTAATGGAGAGAATAGGGGAGGGAGGCAGAGAGGGAGAAAATGTGCAACTCGAAAAATTTTTAAATGATTGTTGAATTATATATATATATATATATATATATGCATATATAATTGAGAAATGTTTAATGAAGTAAAATAACTTTTAAAAATTCTTGATTTCTTTTGTTAACTTTTTTTGTAAGTATTTTCCAATTTCATGTGTTATCTATTATCTGTTTATGTTGGTATGTAATTGGGCAAAAATATTTCCTAATAATTTCCCTTGCTTTTTCATTTATTGTGAATTCTCTTTTCTCATTTCTGATTTGGTAATTTGATTTTCTTTCTTCTGTTTCAAAATCTTACTAGCTAATATTGTATTATTTTCTTAATTGGTTCTAAAGAAAAAAAGAACTCAAGATCCTAGTTTTATTTAACAGTTCAGTATTGCTTTTGCTTTCAATTTTCTTAATCTCATCTTTGATTTTTGGTATTTCTATTTTTAGTGTTTACGTGCTGGTTTTTATATATTGTATATGCTTTTATATATTCTATATGTATGTTTATATTATATATAATATGTTATATATATGCATATATATTCTCATTTGACTTTTTAAAATCTGGTCTGTCTTTTGTTAATGAACGTACTTAGAGATATAAATTTTCTTCAAAGGGCTACTTTGACTGAATCCCAAAAGTTTTGATTGTTCATTTCATTGATAAAAAATTATCCATTGCTTACACAATTTGTTCTATGACCCATCATTTTGTTAGGATTAAATTATTTCATTCCCATCAAAATTTGAATCCTTTCTTGAAATGCCCTTTTTAAAAAAATAATAATTTTTATTGTGCCATCGTCAGTAAAAGATGTATTCTATGCCTACTTTTCAAATTCTATTTATGATATTTTGGTGTTTAAGAGCATAGTCAGATCTTATGAAAGTGCCATAAACAACATTTCTAGTATTTTATTCAAGTTTTTTAACTTCTTTGTTATTTATTATCTTTTATTATTTCCCTCAGTTATATTATTTTTATTCTTTATTCTTATCTCTAATTCATTTTTCTTTTAAGTAATTAGATGCTCTGCCATTCAGCTTACTTATATAGTAAGTACTGATATTTTTATTATCAAATATTATGCCTTTAAATATAGTTTGCGTGGTTATGTCTTTATACTATAGCTATTTTTATTGTTCCGTTGTCTGAGATTATGATTGCTATCCCTCCTAAAACAACAATAATAACTAGCATTAATATATAATGTTTGCAAAGTGCTTTACAAATATTATCTCATGTTTTCCTCCCAACAACCTTGAATGGTATTGCCTCTTTCCTTAGTGAGCAATTTGATGCCTTACAGGAGTAGGAAAAGAACTTTGATTTATTAAAATAGCTAAAATCCATGTATAAAGAAACAATTTTCAAAGAGTTACATGAGCAATTTGGGACAGAAAATGAATTGTGGCAAAAATTTGAAGTCTTAAATCAACTTCTAAAGGATTAGGACAAAGTCTTGTGTGTATATGAAATCTAATGGTTTTAAAAGGCAGAGATCTTTCATTTATTAATAAAATCTTACAAAATTTGATTGTGAAAAAGCACAGTCTTCAAAGACATACTGTAAGAGCAGCGCTTTGAGAAGTAATAAATAATAATGCAGGACATTGCGGTCCCTTATCTCATTTACATGCAACTGTTTTAAGAAGGTAAAATTCACGAAATGAAAAAACATAAAAATATTTAGAGACTAAGGGATAGTTTTTAAAAAGACCATTGTCACTGAGGATCTTCGGAGAGTCTTACCTCATAAGCAAAAGGTGAGTCACTGAAGAAGCTCTGGTATAAGCTATTGAAAGCACAGTGAAAGAGTTGAAGAAGTCTCACAGGAGTGGTCCAGAATGGGCAGGAGATGGAAGGCTCAGCAGGGACCAGGAAAGACAAGCTAGATCTATTGGAGCTGCCTGAGAAGTGGCAGCAGAAGTTGTCAGCTGACCAGAAGCTTCAGTTCCAAGATCCTGAGTGGAGCACAATGAATGGGAGCTTAATTACTTGCCCTTCTGCCCTACCTACATAGTTTGAGAGAAGGGAAACCTTTCAGAAATGCCTTGTGTTCTTTGCTAACCTCTCTTGTTTAAGGAGGAAAAGCAGAGAAGGGAATGGCATATTTTGTAGTTCCTTTCATGAATAAAAAGAAATGTTGAGATCTAAATGGACTTCAGTAATTTGATGACTGAAGAACTGACTGGAATTTTCTATATTGCACAGAAAAATGAACAATTTTGTTGTGAGCTTTTACTCTAAGATTGGATTATGCTGGTGAAGATCTGGCTGTGCTTATTTGCATTTCCCAGGGGAGCCAGCCTGATGGACTTTGTAATTCTCTGACTCCTCTCTGTTTGTCATTTAATACTGTAACATTGTTTAATGTCCTTTTAAAGGTGATTGTGAATTTAAGTGTTTTCTACACTTTAGTGGTTAAAAAAGAGAAGAAAGGGGTATTTGGTTAGCTAAAAAAACAAAAACAAAAAACAAAAAAAAACCAGTGAGGATTAGAATAAAACCAGCAGCAGAAAGCAGTTTCGTGTGGAATGTTAACGAATTGACCGATGACATCAAAGTCTGAAGTCCGGGATTATAAATTAAATCAAGCATATGGGGTTTCCTCACTCATGTTTCCCTTCTAAGTTTGTGTGCCCACTCTGTCCCACAGATAGTGAGTACATTTGTGGGCCAGTGTGAACCAAGTTAGTATGTAGATTTTGTTGTGTTTATTATTCCTACATTTGCTTTAATATACAAATATCTGTGATGTTGTCATTATTTCCTTTGCCTTATTTCTAAGTAAGTGGTTATATTTATGATCCAAAACTGGCATCATTGTGAATGGCATGTTTATGTAACGGAAACACACATCAGGGGTCTTGAGAGCTAAATTGGTGATTTGGGGAAGTACATTTCTCCTCCGCCAACAAGGTTATGGGGATTTTTCTCTGGGAACCTAAATCTTCCTCTGTAAAGGCTGACTAAAGTGAGAGGGAGAGACTACAGCAAAAAATAGGTGTTCATACACTCTGTTTGAGAGTCACCACTGTGTGAGTGAACACCCCATGTATGTGTTGCATTTAAAAGTCCCCTGTTCAATTAAAAGTGCATTTTTACCTGAAAATTATACTGAGTTTTTATGGTCACTCCATTATAATAATTTATATTTTGAATTTTGGAATATTTCATTTCAAGATTTTTTTTTCTCCTTTCCTATAGTTGTTACTAAGTTTTGTGTGATAGTGACTGTGGTACTTTAATTCTGACTGCTTGCAACATTTTGTAGCCTTTATTGTACATGAACTGAACATGTATCTATTCGTTAGGTGTCTAAGCCAACATAAAGTCTGATCTTACAAAAAGACTTGTTTTATGAGATCTCTGTGTGCTACCTTAGAGTTAGGATGTGGTGCTGTTGTTAGGGGAAGTGAGCTCCAAGAGTAGCTTTCTTTTCATTTCTTGTTAATCTCCTCTGTCAATTGAATGCCACAGATTCCCTTTAAAATTTATTATGCTTTAAAGAAAGGAAATTTAATTTAAAATATTAGCATTAGTTGTACAAAATGTTTGAATAAAACTCTAGTTTTATGTCTTTTTATATATTTAGCCTGTCACAACAGTGCTCAAGATTGTATTGATATTTTTCTGGATTATAGAACCCTTAAACACAGAGATCACACTGACCCACTACCTTGTAACCACTTTTCTCTTCTTTTGCTTAATACAGTGAAACAAAGTCCTTCCATAAGGATGCTAATTCATCATCATCACATAAGTGTCTTCATAAATAAAGGACTGGAAAAAAGATGTGTTAAAATGAAACACTGAGGCTCACTACCCCCAGTGAACTCTTTAAAATAAGAAACAAACACAAACAAAAAAAACTAATCATGGCATCCTATCACTGTGATATTTTGTACATTCACATATACAAAGAATACATGATAGTTGACTGAAGACCCCAGAGAAATTCTAACCACTATGTACTGTCTGTATTGCCTATTTACCTCTAGGCAAAATGGAATCTTTTAATTTATTGTCTATTGTTATTTCTTCTTGGTTTTTTTTTTTTGGCATGTCTGACTCTAACGGATTTTGTCCATGGAATTTTCTTATCAAAGATAGTGGAATGATTTGCCATTTCTGTCTCCAGTGTGTCCCCATTTTTTCAGATGAGGAATTGAGGCAAATAGAGGTTAAGTGACTTGCCCAGGGTCATACAGCTAGTTCAGTGTATGAGGCAGGATTTGAACTCAGATCTTCCTGACCCCAGGCCCAATGTTCTATCCACTGCTCCACCTAGCTGCTCCCTATTGTTACTAAGTTGGTTCAAGGATGTAACTTCAACATATACTATTCTTAACAGATATAATTTCATAATACTCACAAGTGACAGGCAAATAATCTCAGATGTAATTATGTAAAAGTAATTCTTTATTCTGTTATCCACTTTAAAACAAATACACTCCCATTAAATATTTTATTTTCAAACATTTTGCTACATTCTTTTAAAAATTCAATTCATAACCTAACAGCATCCAGATTAAAAGAGAAGTTTTTTTTCTAATAGTATTTCTGATAAAATCATTTCCCAAATTTCACAATATAAAAAAATTTCATGTATTTAAAATCTGAAACAGAACTTATTCCTAATCAGATAATATCAATTCAGTCAAATGCATTATCAAATTATCTTCCATAGAAAATCATTCATTTTATCATTTTGGGCATTCTAAACTGATTTCATTCAAGACCAACATTTATATAGTGCTTAACAGCATTTATACACTGCTTATTATGTGCCATACACTCTAAGTACTTCACAATTATTTGATGTTCACAACAACCTTGGAAGGTGGGTCCTATGATTTATTCCCCTTACAGATTAAGAAGCTAAGGTATACAGAGATGAAGTAATTTGCCTAAGGTCACACAGCTAATATATTTCTGAAACTAGATTTTAACTCAGGTTTTCCTGATCCATGCATTTTCCAGGCTATTTCATTAATGCCAAATAGCAAATATAATTTTCATAAAGTTCTGGCTTATCACAATTACCCTAATAAGAGAACATATCTCACTGTAAATGAGACCACATTATGATTCTAATTTCAGGTCAAATTTTGACTAAATCAAATTTGGATTTATAATCGCTAATGGTAACATTCTAAATCTCAGTTTTTCCAAGAGCACTCTGTTTGCATTTAGCTCAAGTTCAAAAGTTCATCTTGGTATTTATGATGTGGTGGCTGTGATTCAAGGTATCTAAAAGCTCTGGATTTTGGCTATGGCATTCCTAGGAGTTCTGAATCTGAGATGTCTTTCACGAGGTGATTAGTGTATTCTTTCTATTTTTACTTTGTCTTATGATTCTAATAGATCTGGGTAGTTTTTATTTGTGATTTTTTAAAATGTATTGCTCAAGTTTTTTGTCTGGTTATGACTTTCAAGGAGTGCAATTATTTTGAAATTCACTTTTTTTTCTTTTCAAGGTCATTTGTTTCTGATAGTATATACCATGTATTTCTTCCATTTTTCTTCTTTAATTTTGTTCTAATATTTCTTTTTGCCTTCTGAAGTTATTGAGTTCTGTTTGTTCCATTTTAATTTTCAGGGCATCAACTATTTGGGTAAGGTTTTCCCCTTTCTGTTCTTTATTTGCCTTCCAATTTTTTCTCCTCTGGAACTCTGTTTTCATTTTTTTAGTATTCTTGACATTCTTTACTTAGTAAATTAAATACATTTAATTGTCCTTTTTGTTTTACTACAATTGGCCAAACCTGACAACCATCTACTTCGGCAAGCTGTCTTACTACATGCAGGCCTAGTCTCATTAATTCAAGTCCCAAAGCCTAGGTTTGTTTGTTGGGTTTTTTTTTTATTTTCAATTTTTTACCTTTTTTCTGTATTGGAGTATATGTGTCTCTTTCTCATATAAAAATAAAATTTTAGAACTGGAAAGGACCTTAGAGCTCAAGCATCAGAAAATCTAGTTCAAGTCATCATCTTGCAAATAAGGAAACTGGGGTCCTGAAATTTTCTGGATATTATACAAGTTCACATAAGCAAGTTTGTGGGAGGCAGATTAAAACATTCTGCAAAACAGTTTACTGTTGTGTTAATTCTCTCAAATCTCCACTTCATTTTGTCCACACAGACACAGCCTAAACCTACATGTCATATCATCTTATAATATTATGTCATTTTAAAAAACATATCTTGTTTTATTTTATCCAGGAGCACTCCAGTACTCCTTGTTGGTAGGTCATTCCCCACCCTACTCACCACCCTATGGCTTTATTACATTGAGCTACTTTCTTCTGTTGTGTTTACCTCTTGTGCATCTTTTGACCCAAAGTCTTTTGTTATTGTATTTGGTGTCTTCTATTCATATCTGCACTCTCATTTCCTGGTTTGGGACTGTGCGAGAGTCTGGCCTATTCTGTACTTGTTGATGAGGGGCTCCGTTCCTTTTTGGTCCTAATTTTGATTTCTTGCGGGCTACCTCCTCCCCTCATTATCTCAAGCCAAAGTACTGTAGCTTTTAGGACTCTTGAATCCTAGAATGAGAACATTTCGTTTTTAGTCCCCCATAAAGTGTCTCCACTCACTGCTACTGGCGTCTAGCCTCCTGGAAGCATCCATAATCAGAGCACTGTTGACTTTCAGGTCCCCTAGAGCTTCCCTTTCAGAGCTCCACAAGCTTCTGGTTCTCCAGGAACAGAGTGATGTCTCCTTGGGTTACCATTAGAGTAAGGGTACTTAAACTTTTTGCATTCCAGGGTTTGTTGATATTGCATGGCCTGAGTGCATGCACAGTACAAAGTACGCATGCTTTGAATTCAGAACCCAGGCTGCAGTGAAGTTGCCCAAAGCAACTCGGGGCAAGTGCTGCCAGAAACACCTCGAATTCATTAGAATTTGATTTTGAATTAATTTTTGGTTGTTGCCTGTTCAGAAACTTTTTACTGTGGCCAAATTTTTCACCACCCCATATTGGGTGCTGACGAATCTCTTTACCTGTGCTTCTACTGGCTTTCTTTACAGGTTGCCTTTCCCAGCAGTTATAGGCATCTAGTTCTCTCTTTTTTTCCGTCATGGCCAGATGAATGTATTTATTGTTGCTTCTTCTGCATGTCTTGTTCACAATTCCATTTAGTGTCTTTTTTAGATCTTTGCTATATGTATATGTAGGCTTTTCAGAACCTTTTCCTGTCGTCATTTTAATCAGAAGTAGGACACCTGTCATTCTTTCTAAAAGAGCTTCTGAAGAGCATCTGATTTTTATATTCTTTGCTTACTAAAAATAAAATATCACTGATACTTCTCCTTAATACTAGTTGCTGAGATTAGTGGATAATATTCATGTGATCCATACAGATATGATCATTAAACAAATGGAATTAAATCCATGATTATAACTGTGTTTAGGCAATATTAATTTTTTTCCAACACCTAAAGTAGGAGAGTGAACAGAAAAACAGTTCATTGTAAAGAATCCTCAGAATTTTTCAGCCCAGACATTATCTTACTCTAGATACACAATCTACTATATGAAAAGAAGACAACAGGATAGCAGCAAATTACCCTTTTAGTTCTATGCCTACCTTCTCTTTTCTCTCCTGTCCTAATAAGTTTCTTATTCTCTATTTCTTCACTCTAACCATAGTTATGTAATGTTGAAAATTAGTAATGAAAGTCTTTTGCTTTCTAATTTTTATTATTCTGAATTTAATATCATTGTCAACAAATGAAGAAAATAATTTAATACAAATAGAAATTCATAGGTGTCACTTCCATCTTTCCATTTCCTTTTCACTTTAAGATTGGTAGAATAGACATTAGTCATACTTTAATACTTCAAGGATCCATGGTTTCATCAGGTCTTTATGAGTTACTGTTATCATAAAAGTGTGTTACTTTGTAGCCAACCTTGTGCTGATGAATCTCTCCAAACCTAAGTAGGCTAATTCATCAATTTGATATAGGATCTACCATTGTTTGTTCTCTATTAGAATATCTTTGGAGAAATCAGGGTCACCATCACACCAACAAGACATTGGAACAGGACTGTATTGCAGTAAGCCAACCATACCATAGAACATGAATGCCTTTGTTTTTTACTGCAAGCTGTGTTGGATTTGTAAATAATAACAATTTATACAGTTGTAATCTTCAAAACAAGGGATATAAACATGAGTAAAATGATCTCTTGAATGTACCACCAAAAATTATCTCTGTGGTAAATCAAATACCATAGACATCAATTAACTTGGGATATGCCTGTGTAAAGACCCAGCTAAGGTAAACCATAGGAAGGAAAAATCATTTTTAATGTGAAACAGAAGCATTTTGAACACATTACTTAAATTTTGGCTTTAGTTTCCTGAATGAACTGGACTTGATTATCCATAAAGTGTCCACTAGCTTAAATGGTTAATGATCAGGGTTCCTTTCTTATGTTATTGATTAACTTTACAGAATTTTGAATACAAACTATCTTTCAAGCTTTCTGAAATCTCATTTTAAAGAAATAATACTCTTCATGGTCACTGCACAGCCATGTCTGTGTTGCTGAAAGAATAAAACACTGGGGAGACAGTGCTAGGGAAGGTGGGTTCCCTTTTCCAGACCTGCTTCATTCAGGTTAAATGTTGAATTCACATCGGTAGTGTGGTCATTCTGATGGATCATAGCTGAAAGGGAACTTAAATATTAGTCCAGTATTTTCTAAATACAAACTATTTTATAAATAAGAAAACAGAGGCCCAGAGAGAATATGACTTACCTGAAGTCGCACAGGTATTAAAGAGTTGATGCAGGATTTGAATGCAAATTCTCTGATCCTGAATCCTGTATTCTTTTCATTGTTCTGCATGGCCTTTCATGTGTAGAACATGAAACTTTCAATCAAACTAATAAGCCAAACTAACAAGGCCACAGAATTATGCCTAAATTAAAAATTTTCTGAATTCTAAATAAAATAAAAATCAAATTCTCCATGATTTACTATCCTAACTTTTAAAAAAATGTTTATAGAAACAAACTTCTTGGATTAGCAAAGGTAGGAAAGAATGAATGAAAAAATCATTTATAAAGCGTGTGAGGTATTCCAAGCACACCCTAGGTAAAGCAAAGACAGTCCCTACCCTCAAGAAATTTATATTTTAATAGGAGAGATGACACTTATTAGGGAAGAGTAACCAGAATTGGGCACTTTGGTAGGAATTGTATAGGGATTGTGAGATTTTGGAGAAGTAGATTAACATCCAGGAACAGTGACAGAATTGATTTGATCATGGTTCTTGGTTCCAGATCTAAAAGGTATGGTTTGAAAAAATGTACATATATGTCCATAAGCAAGGCAGTTGGCAAGAAAGCTGTGGAGAAGGGGACCAAAGAGAAAGGAGTGAAGCAGAATAGTTGGACTTTCTTAAAATAGTGTTCGAAGCCACCAATCTGAAAATTGAGGTGCCAGAAGGGAATTTTCCTATAGGATTTCAGTAGTATGGGGGTAGGGCAGGGAGGTTAGAGAAGAATTTGTGAAGGAGCTAGCTAGAGAGGAGGGAGGAAAAAATTACTTTATGATTTTGGAATTAAAAAAGGAAATGCAATGTTGCTAAAGGTTAAGATGTTTTTATTTTTTAACTTTGGACTACAGCTGACATTTTTGAAGACGTCTAATTGCAATTAAAATTCATATCATTGGTTATACCATTTGCCTGTTCAGGAATCTTCAGTGATTCCCTCCTGTCTAATAAGAAAAGTTCAAATTCCTTGGGCCGGCAGTCACGTCCTTTCAGGCTGGAACTATCTTCCATGCTCTGTCACCCTCTTCTCTTGCCTTATCTAGTAGTACTCCTACAATGCTCACCATATTCTAACAAAACTGGCCTGTTCTTTGCCTTCATTCCTCTACTAAATATCCTCTCTACTCAACTGGATCTGCTGAATTTCCTACCTATCATTTAAAGCCTAACTCAAATGCCTCTTCTTCAACGAAGCTTTCTTTGATCCTTCCTATGAGCAACAACCTTTTCCCTTTGCCCTCACACAACACCTTATTTTGTATCTCTTTGATGCAGTTTTACACATTATTGCCTATTATGATTATCTGTTTTTGAATCATTTTCCCCATAAGCTTTGTAAGGAAAGGGTCCATTTCATATCCAGAATTTCACCTAGTACTTATCACAGTGTTTTGCATGCAGTGGGCACTTAATAAATGTTTATTTAATGGGAAGAGAAGAAGGGTAGGCAACAAGTCTATTATATGCTAGGGCAGGAGTGGGGAACCTGCAGCCTCAAGGCCACATGTGGCCCTCTAGGTCCTCAAGTACAGCCCTTTGACTGAATCCAAACTTCACAGAACCAGTTTGTTCAGTATTTGTTCTGTAACCAAATGTCTGTGAAGTTTGGATTCAGTCAAAGGGCCACGCCTGAGGACCTCAAGGCCACAGTTTCCCTATCCTCATGCTAGGCACTGTGTTAAGCACTTTACAAATATTATTTCTTTTTATCCTCACTACAACTGTGAGATAGGCACTATTATTATCCTCATTTTACAATTTGAGAAACTGAAGCTGACAGAGGTTAAGTGACTTGTCCAGTGATACACAGCTTAGCAAATGTCTGAAGCTGGATTTTAACTCAGGTCTTCCCAACTCCAAGCCCAATGCTCTAGCCACTGGGCCACCTAGCTGCCTAATTGAACCAATGAGTAACTGGTTGTTTGTTTGTTTGTTTGTTTGTTTGTTTACCAGAAGTATCAGTGGTAAGAAGGACAAAGTTACTCACTGGGGGTGAGGCAGTGTAACATGACTACTAGCCAAGGGACCACAGCAGTAGTGAACAATAGGACATGCTGTCATAAACAGGTTAGCAGTTTGGCATCATCCTCTAGCTAAAGCACAAAATACCTATACTCATGTTCTCCTGGGTAGTCTAGTACAATGGAAAGCATTCTTAGAGGAGAGTAGTGTATAGAATGCTGGCCTGGAGTCGAGAACTGGGTAGAAATCTAACCTTTGATACCCAAAAGTAGTTGTCTGCTTAAGGACAAATCACTCAATTTCTCCGAACCTCAGTTTCCTCATTTGTAAGATGGAATATGATGTCTTCAGGTCCTAACTCATGATGTTATGATTCACTGGGCCATTGTGCTTATAGGTAGAACCCAGGAGCTCTCCTCGTGATCCAGCATATCATTACATTGGAAAGAAGCAATGTATACAGGTCTTGTAACACAGTATCCAGACCATAATCCTTAACATACCTGTTTATGCCCATGAAACCTTACATGAACTGTGTGCCCTCAGATTACCAGGGAGTAGGTTCTTAGGGCCGCTAAATAGAGTGAAACCTGCCTTCTCCTTTCAAATTCAAAAAAAGTGGCTCAAGTCCAGAGCTCATGGGCTTTTTGAGATCTAGGTCAAGCATGAAAATTCCAATACGGACTTGAATTGAACCTTCCCTATAACAAATGTATATACCTTGATGTCACAAAATAAATATGTACCGAGGAGAAAAGTATTATCTAATATTAAAAATATGTGCATTTATAAAAAGTGATATTAATAAAGGTCCCTTATTACTTGTACCCTTCTGCATGTTGCTCTCTAAAGAGCTGTCTTTCCTACCACTTGTCCCAGCTCAGCCAATACTTAAACAATCCTTGTGCCTGACTTCTGAGTGACCCATGACTCAACCAGTTCTGTCTGCCTCCTAACATGCCTCTAAATATATTTAGATTGGACATCATTTTCCAAAGACATAGTACCCCAGTTTTCCAGGAATAAAGTGTTCTTTCCCTCCCAATACCATTGTTTATTGAGCACATACTATATTATGTAAAGCCATTTAATGATGTACCCTTCCTCATTCCATCTAGATGGAACTCACCTTCATTCAAAATAATAAATATTCAGTCTACAGCTGAATCATTACCAGGAAAAATGCCTGTCATTGATCCTTTGATTCATATTTCCACTAAATGGGTTCATGGTAATTTTCCCCTTATTTTTATAATCATTCTGAGAAATAACACTATATATTTATTCTTCTTAACATTTTCTTTAATTTCAATAAGTTGCTTGTGATGCTTGGCAAATATAGCTACCTGCATCTTCTTCTAATGATAGAAATGCAATATTTACAGGTGTCATTTTAAATTCCCTAAAAGTCATTTATAAATAACCACTTCAAATTGATAGTGTGTTATTTACTTACTCAAACTTTACTCTCTCTGTCTTTCACAATACTTGATGACCATATTTAATGCTTGTACCAATATGATGTTTCTATCTACCAAATAATGCACTTGTTACAATGCAGTTTTTCTGCATAGGTAAAGAATCTTAAGCTGCATGTGATACTCCCAATGGTAATTCCTTGGGGTTCTCTCTTGTCATCTGCAGGGTGCTGGTTGCACTGCACTGGTGGTAGCTGTGGTTGCCAGGAAATTAGAACTTACCAAAGCTGAAAAACACGTGCATAATTTCATGATGGATACCCAGCTAACCAAAAGAGTAAGTCTATATTCCATATATCTGAAAAGAGGCTATCTTTTTAAAATGTGCTTTTCATGTTTCATGAATACTGTTACTTTTAGTTTGGAGGTTGCCATTAGCAGATGACATCCTTTGTAATATTCTCTTTGGAGTCAATAATCACATTTTAAAGAAAGAAAACTATTTGGGTTGGAGAAAAAATGAACTCTAAGACTTAGAAATGTGGTATTCCCTAAAGAAATAAACTAAACCAACATTATTGATTGACAAGCATCCCTCATTTCCATTATTCTGCAGGTTTGCCATGTCTAAAGTTTTGGTAAGGAACATAATAGAATTTTCATTCGAGAATTTTTTTCTCTCTCTCCATTATAACCACCAGCACTGGTTACTAGTGACCAACAGCACTTGATACTTTATTAGATTAAATTATTTCTGTTCGCAGTCATTTCAAAATACATTCCGCGGTCAAAGAAGTTGAGGTGTCAAGACTAATTAATTGCAATGGTGAATGGGAACTGATAGTTTTATTTCAAGGCTAAGGGGAAATAAATTAAAACCTCCCACTTAGCACTTGTGCATGTGTATATATGTACATAGACATATCCAAATAAATTCAGTCCTTTACTTTCAGAATGTCACTGCATCATCAAGCAAAGACAAAGCCACACAATGGGTGTGAAAACCTCATTATTGTTATTATTATTATTCCCTTAATGCCTAATACTATATGTCCAATGAGATAAAGAAAATATCATGAACATGTATTCATATTTACAAACTCAGCATAAATTATGCCATAAGAATTATGCCCAAAGTGCTGTGAAGGAATTAAATTAATTTTAAAGCTAAAGTAAAAGAAGAAATGTGCAAATCAAAAATTCTCTAAAAAGTCAATCATGATTTTTAAAATATATCAAGAATCAGAAAACAAACATACATGTGAATTAATGCTGGTCATGGATGTGTCAAGGGTAATTGAGTTCTTAATAAGAACTTTACTTGAGCATACTTAAATTCCCAAATGGAGCTTTGATCTCACTGATTAGGTTGTTTCCTCCAATAATGGAGGATACAGCTCATCCATGTCTGCCTGCCCTTCATGGCTTTTGTCCATTCTATACCATAAGTTCACCACAAGGGGTCCATCCAATGTACTGAATGAAGGCTTTCGTTACTTTTCCCTGACATGGTATAGATGCCAGTGGAGCATTTTGACTGTTTACTAGTCATCTTTATCTTCTCCTCCTATGATACATTTCCTTGATGATATCTTTTATTCCTATTCTTCTTAAAAGTTCCTCATTGATTAGGACTGGTGTAGCCTAAATTTCTATTGCATTATGTGTGGTATTTATTTTCACTTCTCAGAGACTTTTGCATTATATAATGCCCCTGCTATTTAACATATTATATAATTAATGATATTGCAAGGTTATATACTTTTGCCTGTTTCATTCTTCTTGAACTACAGTATAAAATTTGGCTTTTAAAAATTCTCTATAGATTATGTATTGTTTGTAGATTGCTGGATAAGACACATCATAGTGATGCCATTTTAAGGGTCAGTTGGCTTTGTTCTGTTTCAGTTACATACTGAATCCTGGGGGTTATAAATCATCTCACATGTCTGAAACTGGCCAAAAAAATCATGATATTATGCGATAACATATATAAAATGCTTTTCAAACCTGCCCTACTAATGCATTTAGCAAAGGCCATTATGATATTCCATGTTTATTCTGCATCAGCTTTTGAGGCGTTTTTCTCTGTACTTAGTGTGTTAATATCCTTTTCCCATTACGTTCCTCCTCCCATTAAATTTTTCATACCTTCAACATATTGACTACATTATAGACTCATTGTCCATATTCCCATCCCGAAAAGTTCTGTGGGATAACATGGAGCCATAGGCATTATAGGTCTTCTGTGCAATATAGGTCTCAAAAAAAAAAAAAGGTTAGACATGGCAGAATCCCAAACTGTAGTTAGAAATATTGTCCCCAAATACAGTTATGCATATTCAGTAAACAAAGAATATTTTTATAAAGTTTATCAGAGATTCCTACTTGACTAGAATATATAAAGTACCTGTTTTGGTTCTTTCAAAAGGCCTTCCCTACCCAAAGGCAATAAAGACAAGACAAAGACAAAGAAAATCAAACTTCATATCTAAGAGGGAAATTTGATCCCTAAAGAGTTTTCCAGAATACATGAGGCTCTCTTCCTATAGAGATTTTGCACATGGGTGAATGGGAAATTATCCCCCTACCCTTGATGAGAAATCAAACTGTCTTAGGTAAAAATTCTTCCATACTTCCCTCAGTTCATAGCACTGGGTACCAGGCAAAATCTTTAGGTGTCCCTTTCTAGACAGGACATACCAAAATTCCTCCAGCAGTTCCTGTATTATAGGCATTTCCCATGGAGGTCCAGATAAATTTCTTCTGAGTCCCTATACAAAAGGGCACCCAAAATTAACCCCAGTGAATCCCTGCCATTACAAGGGCAATCTAAATGGAAGTGCATAATCACCAAAGAATAAGAGAAGGAAAGAAAAAGGAAGGAAGGAAGGGAGGGAGGGAGGAAGGAAAGAAGGGAGGGAGGAAGGAAAGAAGGAGGGAGGAAGGAAAGAAGGAAGAAGGAAGGAAGGAAGGAAGGAAGGAAGGAAGGAAGGAAGGAAGGAAGGAAGGGCCTGAAAACGTGTGGGATTCCACAATGGCATTAAACACTTTTTCAGTCATTCAGTCATGTCTTACTCTTCATGACCTCATGGACCATAGCACTCCAAGACCTTCTGTCTTTCACTCTCTATCTCTCAGTCTGTCTAAGTTCATGTTCATTGTTTCCATGACACTGTCTATCCATCTCATCCTCTGCTGTCCTCTTTTCCTTTTGCCTTCAATCTTTCTCAGCATCAGAGTCTTTTTGAATGAGTCCTGTCTTCTCATCATATGGTCATCATATGGTCTTTTTGCATATTTAAGCTTCAGCTTCAGTATTTGCCCCTCCAATGAACAGTCAGAACTAATTGACCTCCTTGATGTCCAAGGAACTCTAGCACCACAATTTGAAAGCACTGATTCTGTGGCACTCAGATTTCCTTAGAGTTCATCTCTCACAGCCATACATTACAACTAGGAAGACCATGTCTTTGACTAAACAGACCTTTGTCAGCAAGATGATGTGTCTGATTTTTAGTGTGCTGTCTAAATTTACCATAGCTTTCCTTCAAAGGAGCAAGTGTCTTTTAATTTTGTGGCTGCAGTCACCATCTGCAGTGATCTTTGAGGCCAAAAATATAAAATCTCACACTACTTCTATTTCTTCTCCCTCAATTTGCCAGGAAGTAATGAGTCCAGATGCCATGAACTTGGTTTTTTTCTTGTTAATCTTCAAGCCAGCTTTTTCATCCTCTTTCACCCTCATCAAGAGGTTTCTTAATTCTTCTTCACTTTCTACCACAAGAATGGTATCTTTTGCATATCTGAAATTGCTATTTCTCTCAGCAATCTTAATTCTGCCTTTTGATTCATCCAGCCTAGCAGTTTGCATGATGTACTTTGCATATAAGTTAAATAAACAAGGTGACAATGTACAGTCTTGTTATACGCCTTTCCCAGTCTTGAACTAATCAGTTGCTCCACGTTTGGTTCTAACTGTGGTTTCTTGATCTGCGTACTGGTTCCTCAAATAAGATGATCTGGTACTCTTATCTCTTTGAGGACTTGTCACCATTTGCTGTGATCCAAACAGTGTTGTCAGTGAAGCAGAAGTAGATTTTTTTCCTGGAACTCCTTGCTTTCACCCTAATACAGTGAATTTTGGCAATTTGGTGTCTAGTTCCTCTGCCTCTTTGAAAACCAGTCTGCACTTCTGCTTATTCTTGGTTCACATATTGCTGAAGCTTAGTTTGCAAAATCTTAAGCATAACTTGGTGGCATGTGAAATGAGTTCAGTTGTTCAATAATTTGAACATTCTTTAGTATTGCCCTTCTTTTGGATTGGGATGTAAACTGATCTTTTCCAATCCAGTAGCCACTGTTGAGTTTTCCAGATTTGTTGGCATATTTAGCACAACACTGTTACAGCATCATCATTTAAGATTTTAAATAGCTCAGCTGGAATTCCATCACTTCCACTAGCATTATTGTTAGCAAAGCTTCCTAAGGTCCACTTGACTTCATTCTCCAGGATGTCTGGCTCTATGTCAGTAACCACACCTTTGTGGTTATCAGTAACGTTAAGCTCCTTCTATAGTTCATCTGTGTATTCTTGCCACCTCTTCTTAATCTCTTCTATTTCTGTTAAGTACCAACCAGTTTTGTCTTTTATCATGCCTGTTTTTTGCAGGAAACATTTCCTTGATATCTCCAAGTATCCTGAAGAGATCTTTTGCCTTTCCTGTTCTATTGTTTTCTTCTATTTCTTTGAACAGGTCATTTAAGAAAACCTTATCTCTCTCTCCCTGCTATTCTGTCTTGCTTTCAGTTGACTATTATCTTTGCCTTCCACTTTCCTTCTTTCCTCAGGTATTTTTGAAGCCTAATCAGACAGCCATTTTGCTTTCTTCCTCCTCTTTTTCTTTGGAATATTTTGTGTTGCTGCTCCCTCTATAATATTGTGGACCTCTGTCTATAGTTTTTCAGGCACTCTATCAACTAGATGCAATACCTAAAATCTTTTCATCACCTCCATCACATGTTCATAAGGGATGTTATTTAGATCATACCTATACATTCTGATGATTTCCCCTACTTTCTTCGATTTAAGTCTAAATTTTTCAGTAAGAAGCCCATTAAACAATAGAAGATGATTATTCAAGATTTTTAGGCTAGCAGGCAAACCATAGCTAGGAGATCCAACAGAAAATTAAATAGGGTAGGTGAGTTTAAAAGGAAAAATATTAATATTTTTGAGCTATCATAGTAAGTCTAGGACAGAGGTCCTTAGTAGCCTGGGGTCTGTGAACTTTTAAAAAAAGTATTTAACTGTATCTCAATATATTTGGTTTCCTTTATAACCCTATATATTTAATTTTATTTTATGCACTTAAAATATCATTTTATGTATGGGCCAATAGACTTCATTAGACTGCCAAAGACAGACAGACAGACACACACACACACAAAGATCCCTACTCTAAGAGAAATGTTAGGCACTTAATAAACTTGAACAATTGGATACAGTGATACAATAAATTAGTACATAAATATTCAAACAAGCAAAAGTTATCATACAGAAACTGTTCTGACCTATAAAGAAACAAAAAAGAAAATTAATTATTGTATAATTGTGGTCTAAAAGAAAGGAGAGGAAAAACTGTACCAATTTTTCTTTAGTAGATTCCAAAAATGAGAGTATCTGATAAGTAGAGCCTTGGGTGAAGAATATCTCTAGGAAGTTCTCCAAAATGCAGAAGTCCCAATATGTATTCTAGATGAAGCCCTATCAAGTGTATTCCCAAATATCATTTAACCAGCTAACAAAAATTAGCTTTTACAAAAGGTTATTTTTACTGAAAATATATGGCAAGGACCACAATACAAAATCATTGTTTTTACTCCATCAGTACCCACTCACCCCACCCCACCCCACCCCAAAAAAACATATCCACTTAGTCCCTGAGGAGAGTAAACTCAAATATAAAGTGATTGCTGCAAAACACCTGCCCCCAATTAAGGGGAAGGAATATGCTTCTTGGGCCTTGGAGTCATTTTCTCCCTTTACAGAATCAGCACCAAGTTCACTTGTGTATATGGCCTTGCCAGTGGACAAGTCAATTCCCTTGCTTAGCTGGTCCAGCTCCTTGTTGGACTGGTCAAGCAGGTTGCGCTCCAGGACTGCTGCATGGTCTCCTTACCAGACTCAGCTGAGGCTACCACTGACTTCAGGACTTGAGTTGTTTGGGAGACTTCCGATGTCATTGTGGGGTCTGTTCTCACCAGCTGCCTGAGTGCTCCCCCCTGAGGTATCTCAGTATCCCTGGTGGCCTGGTGTTCTCCTCTCAGGATAAACAGTCACCTAAGGTCAGGAAAGAAGAAAGGCACAAGAGCAAAGGTGCCATCCCAAAGGCAAATGCATGCTGAGCAGGGAGACAAGGCAGGCAAACTGCTGCCGTCCCCCCACCAAGAGATTTACAATAGTTCTTCCTCCAGAAAAGCCGTCAGGAAAGAGAGCAAGAGATCTCCTCAAACCTTTTCTTAATGCATGTAACAAAATTTGTGATCTATTGGGAGAAACCCTACCTTCCACTCCTAATCATTGATTAGCTTCCACTCTTCCCAAGTTGAGAACTAGAATTTCCATTGTTGTTGCAGGAATCCAAATCTTTACCAGAGGTTGTTACATGCACACCCAGTTTGAGCAAAGCAGTCAATTAAAAGGTTTTTGGTCACCATGCATTTAGCCAGTGGGAAACAAAGGATACCTGTGCATCTTCAGAGGATACCTCTGAAATGAGTGAAAGCTCTCCTTCATTATATTTGCCTGAAAGGAGACTCACCAAGCCTCCATCTGGGTTTGAACCAAACACTGCACATCACAAATGCCCTAAAGACTCTGCGTGCATCTTTATATAATGAGTGACAACCCCTTATGTAAAAATCTGTGGAACCCCTGAAAACTATGACCAATGAAAAAGCTAAACACTGTATTTCAAGAAATCATAAGAGAGAATTGCCTCTTAGAACCAGAGAAACAGGGGGCAGCTAGGTGGCATAGGGGGCAGTTAGGTGGCGCAGTGTATAGAGAACTAGTCCTGGAGTCAGGAGGATCTGAGTTCAAATTTGGCCTTACACCAGACACTTGACACTTACTACCTGTGTGACCTTGGGCAAGTCACTTAACACCAATTGCCCCCCCCCCAAAAAAAAGAACCAGAGAACAAAGGAAAATAGAATCTACCTATCAATGCCTGGTAATCCAAACTGAAAACAATCAAGAATGTGATAGCTAAAATCCTGTGTGTTCAAATCAAGATTACTACAAGGAACCAGAAAGAAAGCTATGATCAGGATCACATAGGACTTAGTAGCAAGTATTATAAAGGAAAGAAATCTTAGAATGTAAACATTCTAAAAGGTAAAAGATAAAGGCTTGAAACAAAGAATAGCACCTTGAAAAACTGAGTTCCCCTATGGGGGAAATATA
Source organism: Phascolarctos cinereus (assembly GCF_003287225.1). Lineage (NCBI taxonomy): Eukaryota > Metazoa > Chordata > Mammalia > Diprotodontia > Phascolarctidae > Phascolarctos > Phascolarctos cinereus. Next base: position 284,212,557 of record NW_027555847.1, on the reverse strand, counting down.
TGGATCTTTAATAGAGTAGAGTGCTTTCAGTCAATATGGAAGAAAAGTTCAGAACTCAGTAGAAACTGAGAAATATGAATCTGGGAGTTAAGAGAAACCTAAAATGGTAAATACATTTGAGCAACTGGAAGAAGATAAACAATGAAGAAGCACTTCAAGAACACAAGGCCCAGATATGGGATGTTGAAAAGGGGAAAGAAGAAAATGGAATATTCTAGAGAAGAACTGAGGAAGAAGGAAGAAGTTACTAATCTGCATAATTAGAGTACTTGAGAAAAAAAGTATACAAATATAAGAAAGGAGTAGGAGGAGTAGGATTCTCCTGAATCACTCTTCTCTGAAACAGGAAAAGAATATTGAAAAAAATATGGTCATGGTGTAGAAATACGTTAAGCTAATCAAGGAAACAGATGGGATCAGGAAATAGGAGGGGGCAGAAGAAGAGGAGGCCAAGAATTCTTGAAGGAATAGTCATAAACAAAATAAACTTCAGCTTCAGAGGACTGATCATAAAGGGGGTACTAAAAAAGAGAGAAAGGTGTAAGAACTAGAGATCAGGGTCAGAGCTTGGCAAAGAGAGGAGCCATAGAGGAGTAAACAGATTTTAGTGCGATCAGATTCCTCCTTAAAAGAAGGGGAAATATAAGAGGATGGAGGGAAATATACAATTAGCAATTATAACAGAGAACATAAATAGAATGAAATCACTCTTGAAATGAGAGGGTAGTAAAATGGATTTGAGAGTAGAAACCAAAATATATTTGTAAGAAACACTTGAATCATAAAGAATCACACTATAAAACTGAGGGGCTATAACAGAATTTATTATTCTTTAGGCCAAAAAAGCAAGGGTAGCTGTTATGATCTTAAGTAAAGCAACAGAAAAAAGGACATTATTAAAATAGATAAGCAGTGAAAGTGTTATTATTAAAGGCACCAGAGAGAGTGATATAACATAAATACTATACACATATGTATATGAATCTGTATGTGTATATTTATATCCATATGCATATATTTATGGACCATAGTCATAGCATATAAATACTTAAAGAATAAAAATTAATTGAACTGAAGAGAGAAATAGGTAGCAGAAGACATTTGGAGATATAACATACCCTTTCAGACCTAGACAAGTCTAACAAAAATAAAAATAAGAAAGAAATTAAGGACTTAAACACAATATTAGAAAACTTAGATTACGATAGATTTCTGGCAATTACCAAATAAGAATTGAAAACTTTAAAAAATTGAAAACAAGATGATACCACTCAATGGCAGAAAGTGAAGAGGAATTAAGAAGCTCTTCATGAGAGTGAAAGAAGAGAGTATAAAAGCTGGCATGAAGCTTAACATCAAAGAAAACCAAAAAACCCTAAGATCTTGGCAACTGGTCCCATCATTTCCTGGCAAACAGAAAAGAAATGGAAGTAGTGTCAGATTTTATATTCTTGGGCTCAACAATCACTGCAGATGGTGACTGCAGCCATGAAATTAAAAGACACTTGCTCCTATGAAGGAAAGCTATGGCAAATCTGGACAGCATACTAAAAATCAGAGACATCATCTTGCCAACAAAGGTTCATATAGTCAAAGCTATGGTTTTTCCAGTAGACTTCACAGTATGGCCGTGAGAGTTGGACTAAAAGGAAATCTGAGCACCAAAGAATTGACGCTTTTGAATTGTGATGCTAGAGAAGACTGCTGAGAGTTCCTTGGACATCAAAAGATCAATTCAATCAACACTTAAAAGAAATTAATTCAGACTGTTCACTGGAAGGTCAAATACTGAAACTGAAGCTTAAAATAGTTTGGCCATATGATGAGAAGACAGGACTCATATTGGGACCCTGATGTTGGGAAAGATTAAAGGCAAAAGGAAAAGGGGATGGCAGAGGATGAGGTGGCACCATAGAAACAACAAATATGAATATGGACAGACTTCGAGACATAGTGGAAAATAGAAGGGCCTGGCATTCTATGGTCCATGGGGTCACAAAGAGTTGGGCGTGACTGAACGAATGAACAAAAAAACCCCACTACATCATAAAAACTTTATAAAAAAACAAAAAACAAATAAGAAGTACTTCCTTAACTGATCACAATGTAATAAAAATATATTCAATAAAGATTACTTGAAGAAAAGATTCAGAAGTAAATGGAGAATAAAATATTTTCATCCTAAAAAAAACAGCTCAAATAGGAAAAAGTGAGTAATTTGGAACTCTACTTCAAAAGTCACTAATCAGTGCCTATCCTTTGACCTAATGATATCACTACTTGGCTTATACTACAAAGAAAACAAAGAAAGAGGGATGGGATGTATAAGTATAAAATTTTTCATGGCAGCACATTTTATTATATCAAAAACTCAAAGCAAAGTGGGTGCCCATCAACTGGGGAATGGCTGAACAGATAACTGTATATTAATATAATAGAATTGTACTGTCCTATAATAAGTGATTAACGTGATGATCCCAGAAAAATCTGGAAGGTTTTATATAAATTGATGCAAAATGAAGTGTGCAGAAGCAAAAGAGCCACTTATGTAATGATTGCAACATTTTAAAAGAAATAAATCATGAAAAAATTAAAGACTCTAGTTAATCAATGTAAGAAAAACCTGTCTACACTAGATGCCTTCACTTTCTCTCCTTTTACTTACTCCTCAACCCTTTGCAATTTGGTTTCCAGCCTCATCACTCAAATGAATCTGATCTCTCCAAAGCTACCAATGATCACTCAAATGAATCTGATCTCTCCAAAGCTACCAATGATCTCTTAATTGCCAAATCTGACATGCTTTTCTTAGTCTTCATTCCTTCTCAGCCAATCTACTACATTTGACATTACAGGCCATCCTATCCACCTGAATATTCTCTCCACTCTGTGACCGTACTTTCTCCTGGTTCTTCTGCTTGTCCGACCTTTCCTTTTCAATCTCTTTTGAAGACTCATTGTCTATATCATACTCCCTAACTGTAGATGTTCCTCAAAGTTCTGTCCTATTCCTCTTCTCTGTCTACACTCGGTTGGTAAACTCATCAGTTATGATGGGTTTATCTATTATCTCTATGCAGATAACTCACATATACATATAGAGTCCCAGTCTCTACCCTGAGTTTCACTCCTAAATTATTAATTGCAAATTGGACATTTCAAGCTAGATGTCCCAGAGTTACTGCAAATGCAATGTGTTCAAAACAAAAATTATCTTTACCCCCAAACTCTGGCCTTTCCCAAACTTCCTTATTTCTTTCAAAGCCCTCACTATCCTAATAGTTTCCTCAGTTTACATACTTAGCATTATCCTCAAAACCTCCCTCTCTGTTACCCAACAAAACCAATCAATTGTCATCTTGTTGTTTTTACCACTGTAATACCTCTTGCATCTGATCTGTTCTCTTCATTCACATGGCTAGTACTTTAGTTCAATCTCTAATCAGTTCTAACAAATTATTTCAGGGGCCTCTGTCTTGGCATGCTTATCTCAAGTCTCTCACTACTCTAGAGCATCCTATACTCTACTTCCAAAGTACTTTTCCTTAAGCATAGATCTGACCGTGTGACTTCCTGAATCAATCAAATCCAGTGGCTCTAAGACAAGGGTTTGTAATCTAGAGTCTGAATTTTTTAATACTATTTTGATCATTATATTTCAATATAATGGTTCCCTTTGTAATACTGTGTGTTTTATTTTATGCATTTTGAAACTCTATTCTATGAAGGGGTCCATAGGCTTCAGCAGACTGCTGCACACACAAAAAAATGTTAAGAACCCTTGCTTTAGGATAAAATGTAAATCCTTCTGTTTAGCTTTTAAATGCTTTATTTTATTTATTTATCTTTCAAGCCTTATTGGAAGTTATTCCTCCTCCCACATACTGCAATCCAGCCAAACTAGCTTTCTTAAGATTCCTCATGCATGACATTGCATCTCCATCTCTGTCCCTTGGCACTAGCCATCCTCCCTCCACACACTCCACTCCTTACCCCATGCCTCCAATGCATTCCCTCCTGAGTTCTGCCTTAAGCACCATCATCTGCATGAAGCCTTTCCTAATCATTTCACCTGCTACTGTCCTCCCTCCCAGACTACTTTGTATTTAACTTCTTTGTATATATTTGTATTTATTCATTCTACATTTATGCCACACATATTTGTATATGCACTTCTTGTCTCCCCCATTAAGTGGACAGCTCATTTCAAGTAGGGATTTTTTCATTCTTTGTACAAATATCTCTGGCACTTAGCATGGTGCCTGACACTGCCCTTAATAAGATCTTTTTGAATACTGACTCTGTTATTTAGTAACTATGACTTCATGTCATCTGAAAATTTGATAAGCTTACTATCAATGAGATCCAGACTGCTTATGCTGAGATATGATAACTAGTCTTAAGCGCAAATTAAACGAAAGGATTATTTCTACAATACATTCTAAAAACAACAGACTTGTTATTTCCTAACACTAGTATCTGCAAAATAATCCCAAATGATTTGTGATCTACTCACCACAGAGAAAAGTTACTGAATACTTTGGGTTCTTTGTCAGTCTGGAAAAAGATAAATTCTCAGTTTACCCCTGAGGATCAATACTCTTTTAAGATTGGTTATTGATATTTTAGAATGATAAATGTTAGAAATATAAGGGACATTAATACCATCTAGTCCAATCCCTTATTTTACTAGAGAAGATACAGACCCAGACATAAAGTGTCTAGCTAGTTAGTTGGTGACAGAACCAGGATTCAAACACATTTCTCTTGATTCCCTAAGTTTCTTTCTACTACATCACACTGCCTTCTTTAAAAGGCAGTTTTCTGGGGTCAGCTAGGTGGTGTAGTGGATAGAATACCAGCCCTGAAGTCAGGAGGACCTGAGTTCAAATCCGACCTCAGACCAAATACTCGATGCTTACTAGCTGAGTGACCCTGGGCAAGTCACTTAACCACAATTGCCCCCCAAAAAAAGGCAGTTTTCTAACTTCAAGTCACCATCTTACCTCCATCCTTCCCATTTGGAAAGTTCATTGTCTTCATATTAAATACACTAATTTCTAACACTAGCTTCTTAACTTAATGATGATTAATAAGTCCCAAAAACTCAAGGGATTTAGAGCTGGAAGTACCTTAGACATCAATCAGTCCAACTCTCTCGTTCTACCCGTTAAAAAAAAGTTGAAGTCCCAAGAAATGATGCAGTTTGTACAAAGACACACAGCTCCTGAGTAGCAGTGCCCAAACTGGATCTATATGATGCAAGACATCTGGATAAAAGCAGAAATCTTCAATACATTTTCTGAATTTATATAATGATCATAATGCCAAACACTTGGATATTAAGAAATAGTTAAATGCAGAGCCATTTTCTGCTACCTCACACTGAGATTAGATGAATAACACAGCCTTTCCCTTTCAGTCATAATTTCTGGAGATTTTAACAAAAAAGTAATTGATTTGGTGTCACTAATAAAGTATGAGAGTCTATTTAGACTATCATGTACATCAAGGAAATGAGCAGCCCTGCTGCTGCCCAACCTTTATACATTTGGCAGTTTGCTCTTTTTGAAGGAAACAAATGACACGTGAAAACAATCACAGCACAAAGTAGAAATAATTTAAAGGATTGAGAATAGATCTTGGGGAAAGTACCAACAAGGGAACAACAAAAATGGTGGAAAACATCGTTTTGTATGTATCAGATATCTCTAGCTAATATAAGTAGAATCAGGACACTTTGGTTCGAATTCTGGGTTTGTCACTTAATATCTTTGCCACTTGATCCCTTTACATCTCTGGGCCTCACCTCCTTCATCAGTAAAGCAAAGGGACCTCACGTGAACCAAGTGATCTCTTGAGCCCCACCCCCCAATTTTTATCCCTATGATCTTATAGTAGTTAATATGTCTTCCCACTCAAAAACTAAAAGGTCTTTCTAATGTTGCATAGATACATGAGAAAGGATGCATTAACATTCCTCTCTCTGTTTCTGTGCATTATTTTGCATGCAATAGTAGATCTGTTTAGCAGACTTAACTGATCACAATGATTTTGACGAACAAGGACCTCCTAGAAAAGTAGTAAAAGATTCAGGTATTGATTTTATGAACTTGATCTTTTTCTTTTTATATAGGTGAAAAATGCAGCTGCCAATGTACTCAGGGAAACATGGCTAATTTACAAAAATACAAAGCTGGTAAAAAAAATAGATCATGCAAGAGTAAGAAAACATCAGCGTAAATTCTTACAAGCAATCCATCAGTAAGTAGTAATTTTTCTCCCATTCTGCTGTTATATCTGTGGATTTATATTAGGGGAAAAAAGTTTATTTTCAGAGGGCATTAAGTGGCAAAGTAATGCTTTTTTTAGATATGAAGATTTTTAAACACCAACCAATTTGAAATTCCTTGCATATTTGAGAGATTATATATCAATAACATTCATTGAAAGGAATAAAAATCTGATATATTAGTGGATGCTTAACTTATGACTCTCATTTCATGTGTTTCATAATTATTGCTATCACTATTGTTGATGTTTTATTGCCTAACAAAGCATATGAATCTTTGTCATTTGCTCTTTGAGAATTAGGCTGGATCTACATGATACCAGACATCTGGATAAAAACAGAAATCTTCAATAAATTTTATGAATTTAACATAATCAACATAATGCCAAATATTTGGATATTAAGAAATATCCATATAATTGAGTTTTTCAGCTCCTTTCCATTTTATGATCTCACTTGAACATGTCCTTCATATGGTTCTATATCCTTGAATTCTTTCTGTTACCAATCTCTTGCTATTATGCTGATGTTAAAGAGAATGGTTATATATGGTTATATTTTTGTATCTTATAACTCTCATTGAATTTCAAGAAAGAAATACGTATACAATATTTGCTAGTGCATTGGGGGCAATGGTTTTTAGGACTTAGGGACATTCTTCCCAAGGCTGGGATGCATCATACTGTGTATTTTCCTGGGGATATTGACTATATAATTTTATTTCCTTTTACCTCGTTACATTCCCAAGAAGTGGGAATAGATAGTTTTTGGGTTGTTTTTTTTTTTTTACCTCCCAGGATAACTTTTCCAATGTTACCCAGCAAAACAATAACTTTTGGAAGTTTCTTCTGATTATTTGCAATAGTTTATCTAACCAACACAGTATCATTAAGTTTTTGTTGGAGCTTTACAATTCACTCACCCTCTTGTGTACCTACCACTTACTCTCTTTCCCATCAGTCTGTGTGTGGTTTTTTTAATCCAATCACTTTTTTCTGTTAACTGTATATGTTAGTTTATATGTTTGAAGAGCAGATAGTTCTGTATATATTTTTGTTCTTATGGGTATGTGCATATCAGTGCATCTATTGAACAATTGTGTTCGTATTTATTGTAGAACATACGTGTGTATGGGTGGGAGAGAGTCCGTTGTCAAGTCCTTTTGATTCTACCTTTGTAACATCTCTCATATGTGCCTTCTTTCCTCTGACACTGCCACCACTCTGGTCCAGTCCCCCATCATCTCCCACCTGGACTGTTGCAATAACTTGCTTATTGTTCTGCCTTCCTCAAATCTCTCCCCACTCTACTCATCCTCCACTCAGTTATCAAATTGATCTTCTTAAAGCACAAGTTTGACCATGTCATACCCTCTCCCATTCAGCAAATTCCAGTGGCTCCCTCTTACCTCCAGAATTAAATATAAAATTCTCTCTTTGACTTTTAACTGCCTTCCTAACCTTCCTCTCCTCCACCTTTCCTATCTTCTTATACTTTAGTCATCCACGTACTCTGTGATCCAGTGACACTGCCCTTCTTGCTGTTCCTAGTATAAGACACTCCATTTCCTGACTGAGTATTTTTATTAGCTATCACTCATGGCTGAAATTCTCTAGTGGCTTCCCTGGCCTCCTTAAAATCCCTTATAAAATCTTACTTTGCACAAGAAACCTTTTCAAGTCTCCCTTATTTCTAATGCCTTCCCTCTGAGAGATTTATCCTGTCTCAATTTGTATATCCTGATTCTACAGAGCATGTTGTCTACCCAATTAGATTATGAGCTCCTTGAAAATAGGGACTGGGTTTTTTTTTGTTTGTTTTTTGTTTTTTGCTTTTTTGTTTTCCTTTCTTTGTATCCCCAGCACTTAGCACAGTGCCTGGCTCATAGTAGGTTCTAAAAATGCTTGTTGACTGAATGACTGATTAGAGCATATGAAGATGCAGAGACAGGTCTGGAGGGGTAAGTATTAGCATTGTGTGAATAGTGGAAAGCAAATTAATTTTGTTCATGAATGGATATTATTACAAATAGATATATGTATATTATGTATACATGTACAGATACGAATTTGTGCAAACCAAAATACATGAAAACTTTTGGAAAGCATAATCCTAAATATATTAACAAATATTAAAACTGTTTTAGTGGTATTATGGCATGCCATACTTATGCTGGAATGGCCTGAGGGAACACCTGTTGTCTTTAGCTTACATCCGACATTGTCTACACTGCTGTTTCTATATTGATATAAATTTCCAATATTTTAACTTGAACTTTAAGCAATTTTCAAAGACTACAGATCTCATTTTATTAATCAATATTGTGATAGTCCTGGGCATATTGTTTTTAGGAAAACTATATTTTCAGGAGATGTTCAATTGTATGTTTATAAATATGTCATATAAGTTTATTCTGATAATATACAATCTTATTTTACTTTTGTTGAAGTTTAGAAAGTTTTTTGAAAGCGCATAGGGCTCGATTCTTATGGCAAGGTCTTTGATAGGTTTAGACCATTCAGACATAGTGAGAGTTTTTGCCTTCAACTTTGATAATTGAATGAGTACTGAAAATTAATTTGTTTGATAGAGTTCTCCTGATTTTACTAATTTGTAATTACTCCAGGAGAGCTTCATTTGCTAATTTTTGCAAATCTAATGGGTTTTGCTTACTCAATTCTTTTCCATTCCTCCTCTCTCTTCCTCTTCCTCAACTCCCTTAGTGGGAAAGGTAAATCCCACTTCTCAATAACTGACCTCTTGATTTGTACCATTTAATTTTAAAAGAATTTAATTTTCAAAGAATTTTCAGCGACATTTTTCTTTTGGATGGACAGATCTATGTCATGGAGCTATTAGATTCACTGTGTCTTTACTCTTTCCTATGGTGATTTTGGCTTTAAAATTGATCATTTTATGATCCTACTTATAAGTCTGTTGATAAATGTGAACCTTTCCCATAGATAACAGGAGATAGATAGATAAATAGATAGATAGATAGATAGATAGATATTTGAATAATTCATCCATCATATAGATGTATGCATAAAATAAGTCATGATTATCTTGCTCTCATAAAGCCAAGCTTCTGAAGAATCCAAAATGAAATAAGAAGTATATAGAAACTAAAACACAATTTCTGTGACATTGTTTGAAATCTGTTCCTTTAAATCAAATCATACCAGTAGTGCTCACCTTCAATCCAAAATATCTCATGCTATTGTTTCTAATATCAATTCATACATAAAAGATACCAAGACATTTTTATTTTTTTTTTAAATTTCTGTTATGAATAAAAATTGGATAATTCTTTTCCATTTTCAGACCTGCTTGTCTTGAATCATCACTATTACTGTACATGTGACCAGAACTTTGAGGAGAATTTGCAGTCTGGAGGGGATATAGGGTGGGATTCCAGGGGTGGGAGATAGCACTGTGGAAATACTTATGGGGTAAAAAATACAAACACCAGGGTTATTCTAAAGAGTTTTGGTGAACGTAATGAACCTGCAGAATTAGTGCAGGACCTCCCAGCTGGTGAATCGAGCCCCCTGTGTCCATCTGAACACCATTCTATGTTCTTTTGTTCCAATATATTTTACAGTTTCTTTTCTTTTGTTTTGTCTTTTTATTTCAACAAAATGAAAATAGAGCTCGGAAGTAAGTTGTATGAGCTGCTCTGCTCAACATTTGCAGAATTTACTACCGTCTGCATGCAACCAGCAGATCCTTTATTTGTGAATTTCAGTAGTCTGATTGCTACCATAGAAATGTGATCCAAATTCATGGTCTTTTTCTGTGATAAGTGAAGTTCACAAGGAAGGAGTCAATATGTTTCTTACTCTTCTCCTCCCTCTCCCCCCTTTCTTTTTACTTTGAGGGGAGAAACCCACAACCCACACTGCATGTTACCTTTTATTCTGGCAGCTGCAGCTAAAGTAAGACCATTTCCCATTAGATCTTTATCATGATAGTCAGAATAAAAAACAGGAAGTCAAAGTCAGGAGGACTTAACATTTTAAGCAAAGAAAAGTTCAGTTCAGACAGATATGTATAACTTTATTTTAACTTTTCCAAGCTCTGTGAAAAAAATTTGATGGGCAAAATTCTACTGTTAGATATAAGCATAATATTCTCTTGTCTAAGAGATCAACTAGGTGCTATCTCTTGGTATGTAAAATGCTTAACTGATTTTTGCCTGATCTTAAGAGCATTATTATCCATCCCCTCAATATGATTTCAAAAACATAAAAAATTATCTTTGTATTTTATTCCATATGGATCTTCTAGTTCTGTTATAAAACTTCATAGCTGGAAGAGAGCTAAGATGATGATGGTAGTGGTAGTGGTGGTGGTGGTGGTGGTGGTGGTGGTGGTGGTGGTGTGGTGGTGGTGGTGATGATGATGATGATGATAACAGGTAATAACAGCAGCCATAGTGGTTTAATATTTTGGAAAGCACTTTCCATATACTTCGATTTGATTTTAGAAAATATCCAACCTAACTCTTTATTATACAAATAAGGATGCACTTTGTTCAGAGTTAGTGGCAGAGGTGAAACTATAATCCAGGTTTCCATACTTCCTGTCTAGCACTTTCCCTTCACTGTACCATATTGTATATCTTTAACGGACTTACCAATTTAGCATTTTTTAAAAGGTGTCCACAAAGTTAGTATGTGAAAACTATCTCTCACAATGCTACATGGCATTTGAAGGAAAATTATCCTTTGGAATCTTCTGTTTAGGACTGAGGTTCTCAACATTTTTTGTATGTGTCATGGCGGTCTGGTGAAGCTTAAGGACCCATTCTCAAAATAATGTTTTAAATACATAAAATATGTAGGATTGCAACGGTAACCAATTTTACTGTGATATAGTATCAAAATATGTTTTAAGAAGTTCACAGAGCTCAGGATAAGAATCCCTAGTTTAGGATTAGTTTATGACATTCCATCCTTAACCTTTTGGAATGAAAAGGTACACCATATAGTGTAATTTCAATTCAACGAAAAAATTGGTTTAGTTTCAAATAAACTTACAGAGAAATCTCCTATGCTCTCAAAGAAAAGTAAGATAAATAACCTAAAATGATTAGAGATTATTCTTTAAATAAGCTTTAACTACTCAAAGACTATATTGCCACAATGAGGCAGCATTGGTGACATATGGAATATTGCAGTTTCAAAGAATTAGAGATTTGCAGAAATTTCCCTGGCAATATACTCTTGCCCAAAAAGTTAAGGATTTTCCTGTATAACTATTTAAATTATTTAAGTAGTTTAAAGTACTCTTTTTTTAGTTATTGTTTCTGAAATATGAGTAAATTGATGATGGTTTTTAAAAAAGTAATTTTTATTCCAGGAGTAGCTCTGCTTGATCTGTTCATCTTTTAGAGCACAGTTCTGGAGTATTAGTATTCTAATTTGTATTAGGATAAGGACTTTCTTCTTTGAAATGCCAAGAAAGATGGTTTTGGAGAGATTGTCCCAAGTAATTGTTTTCCCATAAGTATTACACAATGTAAGTCAATTTCCAACCCATTGTTTAAAAAAATTATTTTTAATTTTTGCTTCAAGATACACATAAAACAAGATTGAGAGAATATTGCATTCTATTTAAAAAAACTATTTTGCCTCAAAGCATCAATTATTAAAATCTTATATATATATGAATTTGAAAACAAGATAGTTTCCCTACCTCTCAAATTTGTTAAGCAGTTAGAAGTAAAATTCAAGTTAAGTATAGTAAGGAAAAAAGTGAAAGAATTATTAACATTTTGAGTTTTAATATGCTGCTGGTTGAATAAAAGCTGTGTTTAATGAGAATCTCACTTATCACTGTGTTTTCATCAGTCCAAACACTTACCCCAATCCATTCCAGACTAAACAGGGCTAATTATTGTATCTGTTCATATAGGCATAGGAAGGTGTTGAATAACTATAACATTGATGAATACTCAATTGCTATATGTCTTTCTTCCTATGTCTATTTGTCATGATACTGAAGCTTCAAGGAATGTTGTGGCTTTCTCTCATACGAATAAATCCTTATTACCCCTTTTCAAGTACAACTTAAACCACATGGTGGATAATAGTCCTGAGGACATCACATTTCTTGCTCTCTTTTTTTGTGGTGTTAAAGAAGCATGCTTTTCATTATACCAGATACATAACCAATTTTTGACTTTACTGCAAATATTCAAGGCATTATTCATGCAGTTATTTGCTCTTGTTAATTTTGTGCATGCTTTTGGGGAGAAAAAAGGTAAATGAAAGAAAAAAAGAAGAAAACTATCTGATTTTAAATTTTACCTCATAGATTAAGAAGTGTAAAAATGGAACAGAGGAAACTAAATGACCAAGCAAATACATTGGTGGATCTGGTCAAGGTGAGTCAACACATTCCCTTGTCAAAAGCCAGGACTATTCTCATGGTCCTCTAGTCTCAATTTTAAGTGTTTTTTCAAGGGCCATTCAGATGGAATACAATAGAATGGTATTTGTAATTTTTCTTAATACTTGAATGCCCATAATAATTCATTCTTGGGCAAAACAATGTTGTCTGTCATCATCAGACTGAAATATCAAGAATAGAATTTGGTATATGGATTATACTGTGGATATCTTATATCCAATGATGTGTTTCAGAAGGAGGAAAAAAATTAAAAATAACTTCAAACTTAAAACATTGTGAGGTTTTCCAAAGTCCTGGTTACTAGAAGTCTCTCTTTTTTTAGTTTATATCTGTGTTTGCATAGAAGCATCTATAGGCAGCAGATAAGGAGCAACTAGAGATTAGAAAAAGAAGAAATGACAGTGTGGATAATCTCCAAGAGAAGATGGGAGAGGATGGGAACAAGGATACATGGAGAGGAGCTGGCCATGTTGAGGACCATCACCTCGTTAATATGGAGTGAAAAATGGGGGATGATGAGGATGATGTCAAGGGGTTACAAGATGAGGAGAATGGAAGAAAAGGGAGATCCTAGTGAATGGTTATGATTTTCTCTATAAAGAAATGACACAGAAACTGATATTTAGAGAGATAGAGTGATTTACCCCAGGTCAGGCAAATAGTAAGAGCAGAGGTGAGATAGAGGTAAAGTTCTCCTACTTTGTTGCCTATTGGAATTATTTCCAAGGCATTAAGAAGCTTTTGGTTGTTCTTTTTATTTTTTTTTCATTAGAGTTCATTATTAATATTTAAAAGTCACACTCATTTGTATTTGCTTTAGAATGCCAGCTATTTTGTTATTTTTTTTCTTTGTACCTCTGTGTCTAGTGCTTGAAATTGTGTTTAATAATGTTTCCTGAATGAAAAAATGAATGAATTAGTAATAATTGTTAGCATTTATGTAGCATTTTCAGGTTTGCGAAGCTCTTTAAAAATGTCTCATTTCATCCTCATAACAGCCCAGGGAGGTAGACACTATTATTATCCTCATTTTACAGATGAGGAAAGTAAGACAGATACAGGTTAAGTGAGTTGCCCGAGGTCACACAGTAGTAAGTGTCTGAGGTCTGTTGTTGTTGCTGAGTTGTTTCAGTCGTGTCTGACTCTTTGTGACCCCATTTGGGGTTTTCTTGGCCCAGATACTGGAGTGGTTTGCCATTTCCTTCTCTAATTTTACAAATGAGAAAACTGAGGCAAACAGGGTTAGGTGACTTTCCCAGGGTCACACAGCTAGTAAGTGTCTGAGGCTGGATTTGAACTTGGGTCTTTCTGCCTCCAGGTCTAGGACTCTATTCACCTACCTGCCAGTGAATGGATGAATGAGGAGAGACAGAGACAGAGAGCAGAGAGAGAGTGAGAGTGTCTCTTCCCCACTGAACATCACACCAGAAGGGACTCTGTACTAGCTCTGAGTATTTAGCACTCAGTCACTTCTGGGGCCATACTCTCTCTTCAGACTACTTATGTATGTATCATACTCTTCCTTTTCAGACACAAAGCATCATGTATGACATGATTTCTGACATAAGTGAAAGGAGTGAAGAATTTGACAAGAGGGTTGGTAACCTGGAAAATAAGTTAGAGACTTTGATTGGTAACATTCAAGCCCTCCCTGAACTGCTAAGTCAGACAATCAGTAAGCAGCAAAGAGATTTTATGGAAGCTCAGATGCAAAGCTACAACAAGAATGTTGCCTACAGTGCAGAGCGGTCACGGTCCTTGACCCGAAGAAGGAGGTCCTCCTCTACAGCACCACCAACTTCATCAGAGAGTAGCTAGAAGAGAATAAGTTAACCACAAAATAAAAGACTTTTTGCCATCATATGGTCAATATTTTAGCTTTTATTGTAAAGCCCTATGGTTCTAATCAGTGTTATCTGGGTTCTGATGTCAGAATTCTGGGAACCTGAACACAATGTTTTAGGCCAAAATGAGTGAAAACTCTTTTCTTTTCTTTCAGATGCACAGGGAATGCACCTATTATTGCTATATAGATTGTTCCTCCTGTAATTCCACTAACTTTTTATTCATGCACTTCAAACTTTACTACTACAGTATATAATATAATAAAAAATGTTAATTTCTGCACAATTTGCTTTATCACTCCAACATAACTTTGAAATGTGATATTTTTGCATTGTCTTCAAGAGCAAATGATCAGTGAGAACAGCTATGTATCAATAACACAAATTTCCAAAATTTCAGTCTATTAGGAAAAGAAATTAAATTCCTTGGTGCAATATTCTTTCAAATAGCACATAAAATAAGGTCACTAGCACAGCCACCTTTCCATTTGTAAAATTAAGGATTTCTGATTAATTTGCAAGTTAAAGTCTAGGCTCACTTTTATCATGGCAACAATGTCACAGGTGTCACAAACTATTTGACTAATCAGTGTCTTCTCAATTCCATAGAAAATTAGCATGATAATGGTGCCAAGATTAACCCTAAATTCATTAAGCGATATTTTCTTAAATGTAATTCTAGAGTTTTAACATTCTAAAAAAAATAGGTATTTCATAACTTCCCTTTTATTCACTGATCATGGACTAGCTTTGTTGCTTTCAAAGAGCATATGCTTAATAGAAAGGAAAATCAATATAAGGGGTGCTTTCATTTTCATAGACCTTTTTTTAACTATAACATGCCATAATTACTTTCTCTAGGTCTGAAATAAAGT
Organism: Phascolarctos cinereus; assembly: GCF_003287225.1. Classification (NCBI taxonomy): domain Eukaryota; kingdom Metazoa; phylum Chordata; class Mammalia; order Diprotodontia; family Phascolarctidae; genus Phascolarctos; species Phascolarctos cinereus. The sequence goes on along the minus strand of NW_027555847.1, from coordinate 284,197,129 downwards.
TGGCAACATTTTTGTTCATGTTTCTAAAATAAAGTACTTTTAAGATAAGTCAAAATTCACTTTAGTTATCGATTCACTCTCATGCTCTCTTATCTTCTTACTTATACCCCTTAATAAAAGGCAGAGTGAACAGCTTTCCTCATATAGAACAGATGCTTGATAATAGAATTATGATTCTATGATTCTGCCAATGGTCTTCACTTTGATGTCTAGCACAAAGGCAATGAATGTAAAACAAATACAATTTGAGAAGATATCCCTGAATGATTCCCTCACACCATGACAGTGTTGCTTACTTACATTATTCATCTGGGTGTCCTGTAGGACCTAAGTGAGTCTCTGTTTAGAAAGTCATCTGTATTTTGTAACAGTGTAACATTCAGGTTCCCCCTTCCCCTTCAGTCATTCTGACTTTGGACCCTCAGCATCATTTTCTAACTATCCTCATTGTAATCAATTTCTGGCCTTTGAAAGTTGCTAATATAGGTATATCTTTCTTCTTTACCTGTAGCTAGAACTCTGGTGCAACATATGATGGGGGTAGTATGCCTGGATAAAGTGACTTTCATAACTACTCTTTGTTGTCAGTGCTAAAATCAAACATTGTCTTTCTAGGCCAAAAAGATAAAAGGTGGCATTTCTTAGGAGAACACAGGGACATAATATTACAACCAAAAGAAATCTCAGTGGCCATACATACGCACATCTCCTAATCCCAAATATATTTTTGGTTATATGAAACTTGTCGTCCTAATCAAGAAAAGTTTGTATTTTCATGTGAAAAATCACCCTCTACAAACTTTGGGAAGCACACCAAAAAATCATGGACGTATTTAATATCTTCTTAATATGACGGGAAAGGGAAATAAAAAGGGAACCAGGGGCAAAAGCAATTTATTTGTCTATTTCCACCTTCAACACAAAGGCTAATCTGTTGTAATGATGAGATAGGGTGGTAGTCTAACTATGATTTTCATCTCACTGATCAGTTCACAACTCCAACCCAAAGAACTGAAACTTGAGGAAAGGCTGATGTATTACTAGTCTACTAATAAATATGAGAATTGAGAGATTAAATTATGCAAGTATAGACTGAGGAACATATCTCTAGCCTCCAGATGGTGGGAAAAAATAAAAACTACCTAACACCAAGTAGTCAAAATAAAAAGGTTGAGTGGGAATGGGAAGAGAATATCCAAATATTGATTGTGTTGCAAGCATTGCCACAAGAATGTGTACTTCATACACATCTTTTAAAGACTGGAGTCAAACTAGTGGCAGTTTTGTGTACCTTGACACAAAAAATCTGCAAGGGGATGGGTACTAGAAAGGTCTATAAGCTCCACAAAAGTTCTACTTTCATGTCTCAGGGTGAGCAAAGTGAACTTGGGTTTATACAAAGGTATAACACTGGTCAAGCTCTATCAGGTCCTACCAAGCTAGAAAGGCTTCAAATAAAGACCCACTGTGATAAGTCTAATTATCTACCAGCCAATTCCCCACAATGTTGGTTAGATCCATGCCTCCCTTCTCTCTTACAACATAGTTTAGGTCCACACCCCCTCTCTTCCACCTGTGAGAGGGATTTGTTTTTCCTAAAAGAAGACAAAGCAATTCCCAGAACCTGATTGGCCTGACAGATTCCTGCTTACCAAAGGCCATATAAAGTCTTACCCAGAGCTTCTAAGATTGGTGGTGTCAGAGCACAAGTCACCATACTCCATCCTGATGAGACCAAGTCTAACAAAACTGAAAACTAAGTGCTAGTCTATCCTTATTACATATCCTTACTATGTTAGAACAAAGTAAACCTTTTTGTCTACTTTTCGGTGACTTAGGAATGCCTTATTTTGTCCCAAAGTCAAACCTGAATCAAGAAAGTCCTTGCATTAGGCATTAATTCGAATATTTGGTGGAACAGCAGTTGGGAAAAGATGAGATAGACTTGTGGCTCACATCCTAGTTGAGCTGGGAACAGAGCACTACAAATACTGAGAATGGAGTTATTGGACAATGCAAAACTCCCAGGTACTAGAGACCTCCTGATCTTGAGACTGGCAGTTCTCTCTATGGGACAGGGATAAGGCTTCCATAGAGAGTGATAAGTTCAGTAAGTACTGAAAGAGGCTGCCTAGGAAGGTTAAGAAAGTGCCAAGTTCAGCATTCCCTGGTTGCTGTTTACTATTGTGCATAAGTTAGAACGCAGTATAATAAGAATGATAATAAGACTAAAGACAAAAATATCTCATGAAGCTAAAGCAGTCCTTGGAGGAAAAAATATCTTTGAGAACATACTCTAACAAAATAGAAAAAGAGAGGATTACTAAACTGAATGTGCAATTTTTAAAATTGGAAAAAATCAACACAAGCCCAAAGCATGTTAAAAAAAAAAAAAGAAAAGAAAAATTTGAAATTTAGAGAAGAAACCAAAAACTATAAATAAAACTATAGGCTAGTTCTTGAACAGACTAAGAAAACCAATAAACCCTTTAGCTAACCTGGTTTTAAAAAAAGGAGAAAAATAAAACCACCAAAATAAAGAATAAGCTAAAATCTCAATCAAAAAGATCCATCAGAACCTACTATACACATTTACTGTATATGCAAGCAAAACAGAGAATTTAAAAGAATAGAATATCTACAAGAACATCAACTACCCAACATGAATTAGAAATCCTAAACAATTCAGTTTCATAAAAAATAAATCAAACTAGATGTAAAGGCATGACCAGAGGAGGAGGGGAGAAGAGAGAGAATGGTCCACATGGATTTACAAGTAAATTTTATCCAACCTTGAAGAAGAATTATACATATCTTCCTGCAATTCTGTAATGGCAATGCTTTAATGGCTATGTGTTGCATCTTAACCAGACTTCTATCACCTGCTCCAGTGGCATGATTTCCTCAGAGATAAGAGTTCATCATATCTAGCTAGGACAAGACTGGACCATGTTGCATGCTAGCCAACATCGTGCTATGCCACTGCCCTATGCCCATTACTCTGGTTTCAACTCTTGGTGGAATGATAATCAAATTAACACTGCCATTGCTAGTAAATAATGTGTCGTTCAAGGGTGTATTTCAACTTGCTTTTTTAGTAACAGTGTATTTTTTCTGTGCCTCACCAAGGGCAGGTATTTACAAAGCAAAACATGGTTGGTAGTATAAGTCTGTGGCCATAGAACATGATAAAGCCCATACATATACACATGTACTCATGGAAATGAATGTAGTATCATTAATTCTATAGTATACATACTGAGACCATACCAGTCATGGACAAAGCCTATAATATTTAAGTTGTTATGTGGAAACAATCTACTAAAAAGGGTGCTAATTTAAGAACAAAAAAAATGATTGACAGCTAGTTGTCACAGTGCACAGAGTTCTAGATAGTCAATAAACTTTTATTAAGTGCCTACTGTGTGCCAGACACTTTGTTAAACACTGACAAAGAGAGGCAAAAGACTGTCTCTGATCTCAAGGAGTTCACAGTCTGAGGAGGGAGAGAACAAGCAAGCAAATATGGACAAACAAGTATGGCAACAGAAGTACTGAGTGGGACCGTGGGTGGTGAGGCTCCACTTGGGCAGAGTGAACACTGTTCTTGTGTGGGGCTCAAAGGAAGGCACAAGAGACACCTTTAGCCTCTTTTCCCTACAATCTTCTCCAAAAGAGACTTTCATACCTGCCAGGTAAGGAAACAGGAAGTCGGGGCTGCAAGTCACCACTCTGCTGCCCTCAGAGAGAGGGATAGCAAGCTAGAAGTATTGTTAGTCTAGGGGATATAATCAGGTTCCATCTAACGTTTGATCACTTTGCCATTTTGAGAGGAAGTCACCCAAGCTCTGTATCCAAGGCTTTACCCCTTCCCCACCTAATACCAGTTCCACATAAGCACATGTGGAGAACAGCAAAGAAACCCATTTATCCAAATTAAAGCAAAACAGAAATCAAAGAAGATATACATAGGAAAATATATACCAGACAATACAGAGTGAAGGAGCTCTCCCATTGGGAATGAGATAACTCAACTCAACCGAGAGAGACAGAGAGACAGAGAGACAGAGAGACAGAGAGACAGAAACAGAGAAAGAGAGAGAGACAGAGAGAGAGAGAGGGAAGAGAGAGAGAGTGTGTCCTGGGATCTCACCAAAGGGGACACTCCTCAAATGTTCTAGAGTAGCAAAAGGGACATGATGAAGACTACTCACTCTTCTCATGTCTTCCCAGAGTCTTTTCCTCCAGTAACCTGGAATGGAGTTTGCCTCTTCCATCTTCTCTCTCAAAGCTAGAAGCTGACACTGCCCTCAAAGAAGACTTTTACTTTGAGAGTCACCAGTAGGGAACTGACTGAGAACTGAAATTTGAATCCATCTCCAAATCTGTCCTGCCCATTATGCAGAGCATAGCCTTCATCTCCACCAATAAGGAGTGAGTCCCACACCATTGGGCTTTGGGACAGGGGTTACATAATCTATGTACAAGAAATATAGAAATATAGAAAATAATTTAAAAAGGGAAGGAACTAGAATTAAGAGGGATTGGGAAAGTCTTCCTAAAGATGGAAAGATTTTATTTGGGATTTGAAGGAAGTCAGAGAAGCCAGGAGGAAAAAAAATGAGAGGGGAGATTATTCTAGACAAGCAAGAATTTTCACCAGCTAGTGAAAATGTCCAGAGTTGGGAGATGAATTGTCTTGTTCTAGGAATAATAATAAGGCCAATGTTATTAGATTGAAAAGTATGGGGGAGGGAGATTGAGGTGTAAGAATACTGGAAAGGTAGGAGGGGGCTAAGTTGTAAAGTCATTGTGCAGTGCAGGGGAAGCTGGAAGTCACCAGTTGCACCTAGTTGTAATGCCTTTTCTCTTCCTTTTCCCTCAGGGGACAAATGCAGGAGATAGAAGGCATGTGGTCAGATGGAAGACCTGAGTTTAAATCCTGCCTTAGACACTTACTAGCTGGGTGACCTCTGAAAAGGTATTTAATCTCTCTGTGCCTTAGTTTCCTTATCCGTAAAATGGGGGTGATACTAGCACCTATGTAAAAGGATTGTTGTGAGATAAAATGAGATAATGTGTAAAAAACGCTTTGCAAACCCAATAGCGCTATGTAAATTCTTATTATTAGACTGCTAGAGCATTTTGGATCAGAAATCAGCTAGGTTCTTAGCGTAGATGAAGACCAGTTTCTCCTCATTAAAAAAAAAGGGATATAAATGGATAGAAGCAAGAATTAAGTAATTAAAGGCTGAAGTGGAAGATTAAAGCACAATTACCTGCTAGCTTTTCATGAAAAATATCCTTAATACTATGAAATGCTCAAATCTTCAGCTGTGTTTATGCCAGCATTACATTCTGACTCAAAAATTAAACAAAAAACTATTGAATTGATAAATAAAACTAGGAGCTTTTTAGTTGTATAAAATAGATAAATAGCTAGCTTGATTGGTCAAAAAAGAGAGGGAAAATCAAATTGTTTATATCAAAAATGAAAATAGAGAACTAACAACAATTGAAGAGAAAATAAAGGAAATTATCAGAGAACCAATTATATGCTAAGAAAGCTGATAACTTAGAAGAAATAGATGAATACTTACAAAAATATCCAAATTAACAAAAGAAGAAATAGACTATTTAAATAATTTAGTATCAGGAAAAAAAATAGAAAAGGCCATGAAGGAATTCACAAATTTAAAAAACTCCAGGGCCAGATTGATTCACAAGTGAACATAATTAAACATTCAACAAATAATTTTAAAGGAAAGTTTAAAGTAATTGAAGCCAAAATAACATAATTCTAAGAACTACTAGGTCAAAGAACAAATTATAGAATGTTTGCAATAATAAGAAAACAAGTCACTCTTCCAATCACTTTCTATGACCAAATGGTCTTGATACCCAAACCAGGGAGAGACAAAGCAGAGAATTACAACTAATGATCAATATCCTTAACAAATAATAATGTAAATAAATAAATAGAATATTAGCAAGTAGGCTAAAATAACACAATTTTACACTGTGGCCAGATTGAGTTTATGCCAAAAATGCAGGGTTGGTTCAACATAAGGAAGACTATGAATATAATAAACCATTTTAATAATAAATAATAAAAACCATATTGATTTCATGGTTTTTGCTAAAAAAAAAAAGGCTTTTGACAAAAGCCAATATTCATTTCCATTGTAAACTATAGAAACCATAGGGATAAATTGACTTTTCATTCATATAGAAAATAGTATTTATATATGTCCAAGAGCAGACATCCAAAAAGATCCAGAACAAAGTGAGGATGCCTAGTATCATCAGTACTGTTTAACATAATGTGAGCAAATAAGCATAGGCAAAAAGGAAATAAATCCTTTTTTTGACAAATGATGTCTTAGTATTCTTAGAGAACTATAAAGTTTCAACTAAATATTAATTTATACTTCTGGGAGCCGAGATGGCAGAACTCTCCCTGAGAACTCTCCTAAATGGACCAACAAAGCCAACAAAAAGATGGGGTGAAACAATTTTCAAGCCTAAGACAACTTGGAAGGTCAGCAGGAAAGGTCTGTCTCCTGTAAAAGGATAGTGTTGTCAAGGTCAGGCAGTGTCCTGGCAAACCAGCAGCAGACTCGATCTCAACAAGTCAGTGGGAGAACCTGAGCCCCAGCACAGATCAATGACTGAGGCCCCATGGCCCTGGTGCAGCATCAGGTGAATGGCCAGCCCTTCCACGGGCTCAGCATGGCACCAGGGCAACCTGGGCCCTGGCACAGCATGAAGCTAGTGGCCAGACCCCCCCACAGCCCCAGTGCAGCACCAGGACCACCCCCAGCCATGATGCCCACTAGACAAGCAGCCAGGTCCCCTATGCCCCCAGAGCAGCACCAAGAGACTGGCCAACCCCACCTCAAACCCCAGCAGAACATCAGGCTAGTTGCCAGGCTCCCCACAGCCCCAGAGCAGTGCCAGACAAGAGGCCAGGCCCCCAGTGGTACCTGTACAACACCAGGCAAGCACCCATGTACCCATGTACAAGAAGCTTGGGACAGTGCCCCCTCTACTCCAGGAGCAGAGCAATTTTAAAAGTAATTAAATAATCCATAAAAGATGAGCAAAAATAAAAATAAAAAAAGAACCCAACCATAGAAGATATTATGGTGACAGGGAAGACCAAGACACAAACTCAAAAGAGGACAACAATGTCAAAAGCCTACATGCAAAGCCTCAAAGAAACAGAGAATTTGTCTGAGGCCCAAAAAAGAACTCCTAGAAGAGTTCAAAAAGAATTTTAAAACTTAAATGAGAAAAGTAGAAGAAAAATTGGGAAAAGAAATGAGTGATGAAAAAGAATTATGAAAAAAGAGTCAATAACTTGATAAAAGAATCACTAAAAATGGAAAGAGATGTACAAAAATTTACTGAAGAAAACTCCTTAAAAGATAGAATTGGCCAAATGGAAAAGGAGGCTAAAAAAACCTAACTGAAGAATCTAACTCCTTAAAAATTGGACAAGTGGAAGCTAATGACAAACAAAATTAAAAGAATGAGGGAGAAAAAGAAGAAAATGTGAAATATCTCATTAGAAAAATAAGTGGCCTGGAAAATAGATCCAGGAGAGATAATGGAAGAATTATTGGACTACCTGAAAGCCATAATCAAAAAAGGACCTGGACACCATACTTCAAGAAATTATTTTAAAAAAAAACAACCCTGCCCTGTAAAATAGACATAGAAAGAATCTACCAATCACCTCCTGAAAGAGATCCCAAAATGAAAACTCCCCAGGAACATTATAGGCAAATTCCAGAGTTCTCTGGTCAAGAAGAAAATACTGCAAACAGCCAAAAAGAAAAAAAACTCAAATATCATGGAGCCACAATAAGGATCACACAAGATGTAGCAGCTTCTACATTAAAGGATTGGAGGGCATGGAATATGATAATCTGGAAGGCAAAGGAGCTAGAATTACAACCAAGAATCAATTACCCAATGAGACAGAGCATAATTCTTAAGAAAAAAAAATGGTCATTCAATGAAATAGAGGGCTTTCAAGCTTTCCTGATGTAAAGACCAGAGCTGAACAAAAAATTTAATTTTCAAATACAGACTCAAGAAAAGCAAAAACAGGTAAAAAGAAAAGAGAAAGCATAAACGATTCAAAAGGGTTAAACTGTTTACATCCCTACACAGGAAGGTGAGACTTGTAATGATTAAGAAGTGTATCACCATTAGTGCACTTAAAAGGAATATTCATAGAGAGAGGGTGCACCAACTAGTAGAGTGTTCGAATTCTTAAAGAAGTAGTCAAGTGAGTTATGGGAGGAAATAGATAGTAAAAGTATATTAGTGGGAGACCTCAACTTTCCCCTCTCAGAACTAGATAAATCTAACCACAAAATAAACAATAAAGAAGTTAAGGAGGTAAATAGAATTTTACAAAAGTTAGATATGATAGACCTCTGGAGAAAATTGAATGGGGATAGAAAAGAATATACCTTTTTCTCGTGGTAGATTGCACCTACACAAAAATTGACCATGTATTAGGGCTTAAAAACCTCAAAATCAAATATAAAAAGGCAGAAATATTAAATGCATCATTTTCAGATCATAATGCAATAAAAATTACATTCAATAAAGGGCAGTGTAAAGATATATTAAAAATTACTTGAAAACTAAATAATCTAATCCTAAAGAATAAGTAGGTCAAAGAACAAATCATAAGAACAATCAATGATTTCATTAAAGAGAATGAGACAATAATAAGACAACAGCCCAAAATTTATGGAATGCAGCCAAAGCAGTACTTAGGAGAAATTTTCTTTCCCTAACCTCTTAAACCGATAAAATAGAGAAAGAGTAAGTCAATGAATTGGGCATGAAACTAAAAAGAAAAAGCCTAGAAAAAAAAATTAAAAATCCCCAATTAAGCAACAGATTGGAAATTCTGAAAACCAAAGGCAAGATTAATAAAATTGAAAGTAAGAAAACGATTGAGTTAATAAATAAAACTAGGAACTGACTTTATGGGGAAAAAAATAAGACAGATAAACCATTGGATAATTTTATTTAAAAAAAAGAAAAAACTAAATTACCTGTATCAAAAATTAAAAGGCTGAATTTACCACAACTGAAGAGAAAATTAAAGCAAACATTAGAAAATATTTTGCCCAATCATATATCAATAAATATGACAATCTAAGTAAAATGGATGACTATCTACAAAATATAAATTTCCCAGATTAACAGAAGAGGAAATAGAACATGTAAATAACCCCATCTTAGAGAAAGAAATTAAACAAGCCATCAGTGAACTCCCTAAGAAAAGATCCCCAGAATAGGTGTATTCACAAGTGAATTCTACCAAACATTTAGAGAACAAATGATACCAATACTACATAAACCATTTGAAACAATAGGCGAAGAAGGGGTCCTACCAAATTCTTCTACAACATGAATATGGTGCCAATACCTAAACCAGGAAGAGCAAAAATAGAGGGAAAAAAACCTATAGACCAATTTTCCTAATGAATATAGATGGAAAAAATGTTAAATCAAATACTAGCAAGAAGATTACAGCAATACATCACACAGACCATACACTATGACCAAGGTGGGATTTATGCGATGAATGTAGGGCTGATTCAATATTAGGAAAAACTTTCAGCATAATTGACCATATAATTAACAAGGCCAAAAAAATCATATGGCTATCTCAATAGATGCAGGAAAAGCCTTTGACAAAATACAACATTCATTTGTATTAAAAAAAAAACACCAGAGAACAGAGGAATAGATGGAGCTTTTCTTAAAATGATGTCATATATTTATCTAAAACCATTCAGCAAGCATTATCTGTAATGGAGATAAGCTAAAAGCCTTCCCAATAAAATTGAAGAGAAGCAAGGATGCCAGTTATCACTATGATTTAATATTGCATTAGAAATGTTAGCTACAGCAATAAGAGGAGAAAAAGAAATTAAAGGAATTAGAATAGACAATGAGGAAGCAAAACTATCACTGTTTGCAGATGATATGATGGTATACTTAGAGAATCAAGTAAAAAACTAGTTGAAATAATTAACTTTAGCAAAGTTACAGGATATAAAACAAACTCATAAATAATCAGCATTTCTATGTATTGCCAACAAAGCCTAGCAGCAAGAGATAGAAAGAGAAATTTCATTTAAAATAGCAATAGACAATATAAAAATACTTGGGAGTCTACTTGCCAAGACAAACCTAGGAATTATATAAATATAATTACAAAACACTTTTCACACAAATAAGGTCAGATCTAAACAATTGGAAAAAATATCAATTGTTCATGGGTAGGCCAAGTCAATATCATAAAAATGATAATTCTATCTAAATTAATTTATTTATTCAGCATCATACCAATCAAACCACCAAAAAATAATTTATATAACTAGAAAAAAAATCATAACAGAATTCACCTGGAAGAACAAAAGGTCAAGAATATCCAGGAAATTAATGAAAAAAATACAAAGGTGGCCTGGCTCTGCCAGATCTCAAACTATATTATAAAATGCTAATCATCAAAACTATCTGGCACTGGTTAAGAAATAGTGTGGTGGATCAGTAGAACAGATTAGGTATACAAGACACAGTAGTAAATGACCATAATAATTTAGTGTTTGAGAAATCCAAAGACCTTAGCTTCTGGGATAAGAACTCACTATTTGACAAAAACTGCTGGGAAAACTGGAAAACAATATGGCACAAACTTTGTAGAGACCAAAATCTTATACCATATACCAAGATAAGGTCAAAATGGTTACATAATTTAGACATAAAGGGTGATACCATGGGCAAATTAGGGAAGCATGGAATAGTTTGCCTGTTGGATGTATGGAAAAGGGAAGAATTTATGACCAAACAAGAGACAGAGGGCATTACAAGATGTAAAATGGATAATTTTATTAAAGTAAAAAGGATTTGCACAAAGAAAACCAATGCAGCCAAGATTAGAAGGAAACTAGAAAACTAGGAAACAATTTTTAGACAAAGTGTCTCTGATAAAGGTCTCATTTCTCAAATGTATAGAGAACTGAATCAAATTTATTAGAATATAAGTCATTCCCCGATTGACAAATGGTCAAAGGATACGAACAGACAGTTTTCAGAAGAAGTCAAAGGTATCTATAGTCATATGGAAAAAATGTTTTGAATCACTATTGATTAGAGAAATGCAAATTAAAATAACTCTAAGGTATCACTTCACACCTATCATATTGGCTAACATGACAGAAAAGGAAAGTGATAAATGTTGGAGAGGATGTGGGAAAATTAGAACACTAATACACTGTTGGTGGACTAATCTAACCATTCTGGAGAATATTTTGGAACTATGCCCAAAGGGTAATCAAACTGTGCATACTCTTTAATCCAGCAATATCACTGCCAGTCTGTATCCCAAAGAGATCATAAAAAAGGAGAGAGGACCTTTATGTACAAAAATATTTATAGCAACTCTTTTTGTGGTAGCAAAGAATTGGAAATTGAAGGGATACCCATCAATTGGGGAATGGCTAAACAAGTTATGGTATATGAATGTAATGGAATGCCATTGTACTATAAGAAAGGATGAGCAGCCAGATTTCACTGGAAAGATTTACATGAGCTGATGAAAAATGAAGTGAGTAGAAGCAGGAGAACATTTTATAGAATAACAGCAATATTATTGGATATTCAACCATGATAAGCTTAGCTCTTCTCAGCAATACAATGATCCAAGACAATTCCAAAGGACTTATGAATATGGAAAATGCTGTCCACATCCAGAAAAAGAACTGATGGAGTCTGAATGCAGATTGAAGCATACTATTTTCACTTTCATTGTTTTTCATTGTTTTTTTCCATTTTGTTCTGTTTCTTCTTTCACAACACGACTAATATGGAAGTATGTTTTACATGATTGCACATACATAACCTATATCAAATTGCTTATGGAAAGGGGAGGTGAGGGACAGAAGGAGAAAATTTGGAATTCAATAAATTTTTAAATCAATGTTTAAAATTTTTTAAATATAATTAGAAAAAAAATTCTATTTGATAAGAAAAATAAATAAAAATAAAATTAATATAATTGAAGTAATAATTTCAGCTGCAAGATAAAAAATAATCCACAGAAATCACCCACATTTCTGTATATAATCAACAAAACCCAGTAGAAAGTGATAGAAAATGAAATTATTTTTGTAACTCAAGTCCCAAAGTCCACTAGTATAGGATTCTCTTTTCATTGGTGGAGATCAATTCTCTAGGCTAGTATGGAGGGAGTGGCAGATTTGGCAAAAGCAAAAGAGGAGAGTGATGTAGGATTCTTCTATCTTCCAGTTTCAAGAGAGAAGACTTATGATGCTAACTTCTCTTTAGGTTGCTAAAGGAAGAGAAAAACTGCAGGAAGAAGCTAACATGAGGGATAGTCGTGTCCCTAATCAGCTTGCTATAGTAGAGATTTCAGGGGATTTATTACAACTTTCTGTCTCTCTCTCTCTCTCTCTCTCTCTCTCTCTCTCTCTCTCTCTCTCTCTCTCTCTCTTTCTCTCCCTCTCTAATTATTTTCTCCCTCTCTCAACTGAGTTGAGATGTCTCACATCCAATTGAGAAGCTCTTTCAATCTGTATTGCCTGGTATATATTACAATATGTAACCTCTGATTTCTGCTTTGCTGTTGATTTGGAAAAATGAGTTTCTTTGTTATTTGTTCATGTGTGTTCATTGTGAAACCAGTTTTTGGTAAGAGGGAAGTAAAGCCTTGGATATAAAGCTTGGGGCTCTCCTTTTCCCATTAATGAATTGTAATCTGGAGTTTAACTTGAACCTTAAAGTTATTTTCCCAAGACTAACAATGAGGGAGAAGATAAATATAATTCTAGCCAAATACCCCTTTTCTCTGACCCCATCCTCTTGCTTCCCCTCCTGAAAGGAACGAAAGTCTCCCTTGAGAAGGGAAGGGGGAGAAGAGATATCTATTCTTGCCTACCTGCAAGCCACTTTGAGACAGCCACATTACATATTCAAAATAACTACAGAAGGTATAAAACATTTGGAGACACCAACAGCATCTCTAAGACAGCATAGAGGGCAGTCCCATCTACATCAGAAGCCACTCTTCCTGAATTAGTGGTCAATCCTATCTAGCATCGCTTTGACACAGCCTTCCTCCACTGTCAGCTGTCACAGCTGTCTCCCTGAAGAAAGATCACATCAAGGATCTCCAAGGAGCCCAGCAGCTCGAGACATGCTAGGTCTAGGTGGCCTTCATAAGGGCACCACAAAGGTGAAAAAAAGGACATCTAGCAACCAGCAGTTCTAAGTTTTGTTATGGCCACATATGCTTTCAAAATTTAAACCCACTTTCCCTTGAACATGTAATATGTATCATGAGCATTGGAAGGAATGCTTTGTACCAATTGCTCTTATTATACCACCTTAGTAAATATCCCTTTCTAAAGGCTAATTAATTCTGAATGATTAATTGATATTATGATAATCAATGAGGGAAGAAAACAAGCACTGACTCAGGAACATTCCAATGAGAAAAGACATTTCCAACCTCTCAGGTTTAACCCTAGAGTTCTGAGGGAAGATGTCACAGTATCCCTCTGGGGTCCCAGGCTCCTAGTGACAATTAGAAGGTTAGCTCCCGAGTATATGCTACTCGTTGTTCAGTGTTAGCTCCAGTCTAGTCTCTTAGCATCGTCCAGTGTCTTCTCTTCCTCATTATATCTTCTTGCAAAGAATTTGAAGCCAAGTTCACACTACCCAGTGAAACCAATACATTGAAATCCTGCCGATATCCTGCTGCAACTGGACTTTGGCATTATTTGCCTTCAAACATTTAATATTTGCTTTGTTTTGTACTTTTTAAGATTAGTATTAAAGGGATAACATGTGAGGCAAAGACCTGGATTTTTTTTTCTTTTCTCTAGGAACAGCTTGTTTCCATGACATTTAAGAGTGAGACTTTTCTAAATGACAAGCAGATTGTTGAAAGATGTTATTTTCTATCTTTTTTGATATGGATCTTTGCCTAGTTAGTGTAATGTAAGTGAGACAGATTCCTAAGAAGATTTTTAGCAGTACAGATATGGAAAATAGGGTAGGGGTGGAGAACTGGGATGCAATGCCTTGTTATGCTTGCTGCAGAAGTAACCTGATGTAGTGAAGCATAAAGTTATAAGATGCTATCATTACTATTTTTAAAAGATCTATTTCAAAATATTGTAAAGCAATTTCTGAAAGATCAGCTTTTAAAGAAATCACAGATATACACAGATAATGCATAATGACAAACAAATTTCAAAGCCGTACCTCCAGCACTGAAAAATAAAATGAGTCCAAATGACTGTCATTAGCTTCTTTGCGGGCAGAGACTATCTTTTAGCTTTTGTATGTATCCCCAGAACTTAGCACAATGTCTGACACATAGTAAGCACTTAATAAATGTTTGTTTTCTTCCTTTATTCCTTCCTTTCTTCAGGCTATACATGAGTTTTCTGACACCCAAAACCAGGCTGTTCTGTCATTTAGCATTAATAGAGATCATAAAAGTGCTTTGAGTCAAAAGAAGAGAATGACCAGAATTCAAGCAACTTTGTCAACTAAACAATGAAACTTCCTACAAAGGATGTCATTTTCCATTTTCATTTTTTTATATGTGAGCAACAACCGTGAAAGTAGAGAAGAGTTTGAAACACCTCCTTTCTCTTTGTTTCAAATTTTAAAAAGAATATTTACAAAACAAAGGTGAATTTTGCTATATACAAAATATTTTAAGTTATTTGTGCAATTAGAAGGAGATGAAAATATAACTAGTGTCAGACACTTCTACAGTTCCTTAGTGGCACAAAGTAGGCCTAGCTTCATGGTTCCTGGCAAAAAACAAAGACAAAGAATTATATGCAAAATATTATAGGAAATCAAAGAATCAACTGTAACAATAAGAACCTCTACTGGGCCCAGCGGAATGGCATGCTCTTCCCTCTATACTCAGCACTTTACTTCCAGTCTTGTGGGAACCTGACCTATTAAAAAAGGGTCAGGTTCTTTTTTCTTGAACTCTGGCTCTCTACACCAGCTACATTGGAGCCTCTGGAAAAATTATTTAAAACTTTTGTTTAGGCTCATGCTTGGGGTCCCCCCTAAGAGGGGAAAAGGGGAGCAAGAAGTTTATAACCAGATAAAAGCAGGACAGAAAAAGGAACTTATAAGCAAAACCCCAGAAGGAAAGAAGCAACTAATGAGAGAAGGCGCTTGGGATGAAGGGAAGAGAGCCAATGGGCCACACTTAAAAAAAAAAAAGTAAAGTAAAGAAACTGAAAGAACATAACACTATGTTTATAGCAGAAGAGGGTCAGGTGGAAGCATAACCTGGAGGAAAAAAAAACACAATATTAGAGACAGATATAGAAAAATATAAACCTAACTTTCACAACTTTCAATGAAAATAGATTAAATAATCCAATAAAGTAAAAAAAAGTGACAGATTGGCTAAGAAAACAAAACCCTCTGATCAATTGATTGCAAGAAACATACTCTAATATGCAAAATAAAACTGAGGGAATGGGAAAAAATTACTATGCATCAAGTGTATCCAAAAAAGCAAGAGTCACAACCATGCTGACAAAGCAAAAACAAACATTAGAAAAATAAAACAGATAAACAAAGAAACTACACTATGCTGAAAGGAATCATAGACAATAAACCAATATTAGTAGTAGATACAATTTGCACCATAGATTGGGTTGCATATTGGTATGCACAATCATTAATCTCTGAGAGGAAACATTATCTGAGCTACAAGAAGACATAGACAGTAATACAACAGAGATAGGAAACTTCAATTACCCTTTCTCAGTTTTGGCGAAGACTAATAGAAAAATAAACCAAATAGAAAATATGAAACTGAATAAATTGCTGGAGAAACTAGAGTTAAAAGATATCTTCTAAATGGGACAGGAAAAGAATATGCATATTTATCAGCAGCAAAACTTTTATAAAAACTGACCACTAGGGCACAGAGATATTGCAAACAAGTGTGAAAAGGCAATAAAAATAGTAATTGGTTGAGGGATCACAAATGAAAGATACAAGCCCAAATAGAGACTTAATGAAATGCTAAATAATGAATGGGTCAAAGAAGAAATCATAGAAAACATAAATAACTATTTAAAAGAAACACTGCACCAAAATTTCTGGGATGCAGCTAAAGCAGTCCTGAGGGTAAAAATTGTAACTTCACAAACCTACATTAACAAACAGAAAAAAAAATCATATTGATGATCTGAATATGTATTTTAAAAAATAGAAAGCCAACAAATAAACCTAAAATAAGCACAAAAGAGGAGATATTGAAAGAAACAGAGAAATTACACATAAAGCTAAAAGCTGATTCTTTGAAAAGACTGATAAATTTAAAAACCTCTAGCTAATTTGATTTAAAAGATGGCAGAAAACCAAATCAATAAAATGACAAATAAGCAAGGTGAAATCAGAACAAAACCAGAATTAAAAAATGATAATTAGAATATATTATGCACAATTTGTGCTAACAAATTGAAAATACAATAGAAATAGAGAAATACCTTCAAAAATATAAAATACCCAAACTATCAGAAGATCCAGTAGAGATTTTAAATAACACAATCACAGAAAAGGAAATAGATCTAGTTATAAAGTAACTATCAAATTAAAAAAACTCCTGGTTATTATTAGGTCCTTTTCTGTTCTGCTTGTAACAGGTTATTTCTTCCTCCACAAGAAAGTTCTATCAACCTTTTAAAGAAAAATTAATAATCATATAATCATACTTTACAAATTGTTCTCAAAAAATGAGACAGTACCCTTCCAGAATCCTGCCAGAATAAGACAAATATGGTTCTAATATATAAATCACAGAAAGATAAAACACATAAAGAGAACTATAGATCATTATCATTCATGAACTTTGACTCAAACAATTTAAATAAAATCCTATCAAACAGACTACAATGATTTATCCAAAGAACCATTCATTATGACCAAGTGGGATTAATACCAGGGATGCAAGGATGGTTCAATATTAGGAAAACAATCAACTTAGTCACATTAAAAAACCAAATCATCCAAAACTCAATGATCATGTCAATAAATTCAGAAAAAGCCTTTGACAAGCTCTTTTATGCTAAAAACCCTACCATAGAGGGACTTTTTCTAACATAAAAATCATCTATCTAAAACCAAAAACAAGCATCATATGCAATGGGGATACACTAGAAACTTTTCTAATAAATATGGGAGTAAAGCAAAGATGCCCATTCTTCCCACTATTATTTGATATGATTTTGAAAATGTTAACAGTAACATTAAGCTAAGAGAAAGAAATTAAAGGCATAAAGATAGGTAAAGATGCGATAATTCTAACCCTGTTTGCTGATGATATGATGGTATACTTGGAAAATCTTAGGGTATCCAAAGATATTAACTGAGATAATTAATAATTTCAACAAAGTTGCAGGCTACAAAATAAATCCTCAAAAATTAACAGTATTTCTATATAACAATAACAAAATAGAAGAAGCAAAAATGAAAAGAGAAATTACAAATAACTACAAAATATATAAATATCTGGGGATTGACCTACCAAAACAGGCAAAAACATTCAGTCACGTCCAATTCTTCATGGTTCCATTTGAGGTTTTCCTGCCAAAGATACTGGAGTGGTTTGCCATTTCCTTTTCCAGTTGAGGAAACTGAGGCAAGCAGGGTTAAGTAACTTTCCAAGGGTTAGACATCATCTAATCTGTTCTGTTGATATATTTAACCAATGGTTAAATTAGTAAGTGTCTAAGGCCAGATTTGAACTCAGGAAGATCATCTTTCTGAGTCCAGGCTCAGCACTCTATCCACTGCGCCATCTAGCTGCCCACAAAAGACAGAGGGATGCAATTACAAAGTGCTCCTTTTTTTTCCCTCTCTCTCTCTCTCTCTTTTTTTTTTTTTTGCTGAGGCAATCAGGGTTAAATGACTTGTCTAGTCACACAACTAGTAAGTGTCAAGTGTCTGAGGCCAGATTTGAACTCAGGTCCTCCTGACTCCAAAGCCAGAGATTTATCCACTGTGTCACCTAGCTGCCCCTACAAAGTTCTCCTTAAAGAAATAGAGAACAATATAAATAGATAAAGGAACATTCAGTGTTTGTGGCTAGGCCATGCTAATATAATAAAAATGATGATGCTACCAAAATTAATTTACACTTTTAATGCTATAGCAATTGTATTACCAAAAGGATACTTTATAAAGTTTGATTAAATGACTTATAAAAATTGCATTGGGATAAGCAAAATGTCTAGAATATCAGCAGAAATGATGAAATCTCCCTTTCAAGGCATGTAGGATGAATAGCACTTCCGGAATTCACACTAGCAGCAGTCATCAGAACCATCTGGTATTGGTTAAATATATCAACAGAACAGATTAGACAAAGGAAATTCAAAAACAGTAGAACCCAATAACCCAGAGTTTGATAAAGTGGAAAATTTAAACTGTGTAGGAAAAACTCCTTATTTGATAAAAACTGCTGGAAAATCTGGAAAGCAGTCTGACAAAATTAGGCTTATACCAACACCTTATACTATATTCCATAATACATTCTACCTGGATACTCAACTTTAATATTAAAGATTATATTACAAAGAAATTAGAAGAGAAACAGATCATACACCTCTCAGAACAATGGTAGGAGAAATATTCTTAATCAAACAGGAGATATAGGCAATTGCAAAAGATAAAAAAGGGAACTTTATCTACATGAAAGTGAAAAGCTTCTGCACAGACAACACTAATCTATCTAGGATAAAAGAAGTGATTAAATGGAAAAAATATTCATATCAAATTTCTCTGATAAGGGTTTAGTATACAAGCTATATAGACAATTATTAACTATATACACATACATATATACATATACATGCCTTTTCCCAGTAGATAAGTGATCATAAGATACGAATAAATAGTTATTAAAAAAGCATTGGAAAAAAAATAACAAAAGAAGCACTGCAAAATATTCACAACCACATGAAAAAATAACTAATAACTAATAACAAGACAAATCCAAATCAGAACAACACTTCTCACCCTGAAAATTGGCAAAATGACAAAAAAAAATTGTAATGGTCAATGTTGGAAGATTATGGAATGATAGGCACACCTACACATTGTTGGTGGAGCTGTGAAATGGCACAACGATTTTGGAAAGCAATTTGGAATTATGCAAATAAGTGATGAAAATGTACATACCCTTTGAACCAGAGAGTCCACAAGGAAACCATCAATAAGACAAAAGTCCCCATATACATCAAAATGTTTATAACAGCTCTTTTTATGACAGCAAAGAATTGGAGGGGGAAAAAACAACTAGATACCCATAGATCGGGGATTAACGAAACACACTGTGGTACATGAATGTAATGGTATATTACTGCACTATAAGAATATCTATGACCCTGGGCAAGCCACTTAACCCCTAGTGCCTAACCAAAAAGCAAAGAAAAAAAAAGAATATCCATACTTCATTTAGCTGCCAAATTGATCTTCTAATGTGCGGAACTGACTGTGACACTCTTTTGCTCAGAAAGCTCCATTGTTTTAAGAATAAAATATAAACTGCTCCCATTTAGCATTTAATTTTTTCCTTTTTAAAACTGTGTTTAGTTTTATAAGAATCTATTACCTTTCCCTTTTATTGTCCCCCCCATTTAAACAATTTTTTAAAAAAGAAAAAGAAAGCCCTCATAATGAATATGTATAGTCCACCAAAACAAATTCCCACATTGGCTATGTCCAAAAATGTATGGTTAGGTTCTTAAAAAGAAAAGCTAGGTAAATTATTTTTTAAAAAATTTACAGGAGCCTCTGTCTCCTGTATATTTACATAATTCTGTGAGAGTTACATAAATTTAACAGAAAGATAAACAAGAAAGAAAACATAAAGGTAAAAAGCATAGTTGAAAGCTAGATTTTCAAAAATGTAGGGAAAGTATATTTGATTGACTGATGGTAAATTCTGAATGAGAATATTAAAAGATACACATATTTTTCATCTTATCATGATACTTTTCAAATATTTA
Source organism: Phascolarctos cinereus (assembly GCF_003287225.1). Lineage (NCBI taxonomy): Eukaryota > Metazoa > Chordata > Mammalia > Diprotodontia > Phascolarctidae > Phascolarctos > Phascolarctos cinereus. The sequence continues at coordinate 284,177,006 of NW_027555847.1, read as the reverse complement.
TTATGTACTAGTTAGGGCATAAAGGATTCATAAACAAACATGAAAAGGCAGAAAAAATAAATGCATCCTTTACAGATCATAATGCAATAAAAACAGTAATGAATAAAGGAAATACGAGCAAGAGATACACCACTAAATGGATACTAAGAAAGAACATCCTGACTTTCAATTGATGGGTCAAAGAGCAAATTACAGACACAACAAATAATTTTGTTAAAGATAATCATTAACAAAGAAACAAGATACCAACTATTATGGAACATGAATAAGCAGTTCTCAGAAGAAAATTTACATCTCTGAAAACTTACATTTACAAAATCGAAAGAGGATCAACTTACCACATTATTTAAAAGACTAGAAAATAAATTAGCAACCCATTTTAAGATTTAAAAAAAAAAGAAGAGGAAGAACAAGCTTGAATGTTAGAGGAGAAATACAGAATCTTGGAAATAACAACTGGCTTAGTGAGTTAGGTACTCCTTTCCTCACCCAGAGGCCTGAGGTCAAGGTTAATGCAAACTGTAATCAGTCCAGGGAGCAACTGGCTTCTAAAGAGATGGGGTCAGGTGTTTTGTTTGTTTATTTGTTTCTGGATCACTACCACCACCACCACAAAGTAAAACTCCAGAGAAAGTCACTTAAACAAAACTTACATTTGCCTCATGTACATGATCTTCCAAAGAGGGATTAATAGAGTCCCTTCCAGAAAGGTAGTCAATGTACAAAGTACATAAGACATAAAACAGCCAATTATTTCCTGTGTCCCCCACCAAGATAAAAAATTTTAAAAGAGCATGCACTGACAAATATTTAAAGAACAAGCTTTTGCCTTCCCCTCTGCTCTGTAATTTCTGAGCACCTTCCTCAAGAGAAGCCCATATCTCCTGGAAAGCCAGGCTTGGACACAGCTTCCTGTCCGTGATCATATCCACTCGTAGTAGTTCCAGTCACACCAACTGAGGAACCTAGGAATTCCTGAACTCAGTTGAAGTCACAAGGATGCATTGGAACACCAATCTCAGAATGACTAATTAATCACTTGTGCTCAAAGAAATAAATGCAAAACACAAGAAGAAACTAAGGCTTTGAGATCCAATCTCAGGCTCACCCTAACAAGCACAAATTCTTAATCATGTGAAGGTAGTTACCCTTGCTCCTAGGATTCAGGAGGGGAAGACACATCCCCTGACCTCCCTATGAGAAGTCTAAGGGAGAGTTTGTACTGAGTCCTGAACCACATGTTCAAAAGAGTGGCAGAAGAGAGCAAAGCAATGACACCTCCTCCTTTAAAGTCTAATGGATGGTTGGCTCTTCCTGGCTTAGCCAATTCTCTTTGATGATACCTCTTCCCTGCTACCATTACAAGAACTCAGTAATTGGTGCACAGTCTCAAAGTCCTTCAGGGCTAAGCATGAATCCCTGGAAATACTCCAAAGAATTCACCTCTTCTCCAAGTATGCTCCATGGTATATTTTTTAGCCAGAGGTCAGAGGAGACTGCTATGATTACCCCCATTGCAATTTTTAAAAGATTGTTATACTAATAAAACTGAGCTATTTTTATTTATAGAAGTAGCACATGATTTTTTTAAAGTCACTATGTGAAATGATAATTCTTCCAGCTATGTTAAAAAATAACATGTCTGAATTTCACAAGAGGATTCCAGGTTTATAAAATATTTCATAGACCATTCAGATCCAGAGGCTTTCACTGAAATATTAACATTAGAAAGAGATCCTTTGCAAACAGGATTCTATGACTGGGGGTTAGAGCTGAGAGGTTTGTTCTTTATTTTTGTTTTTAAAATTAGAAAAATTGAAAAACTATTAGGTAAACTGATCAAGAAAAGGAGAGAAAAACTGAATTACTAAAATAGCTGTATACATTACTTCTACTTAGATTTTTTTCTGTTGATATTCCTGGGTTTCTCTAGCTAGATTTCTAATATCCTAAATACTGAGAGCAATTCAACTCCCCATCTATTTGTAATAAAATAATACAATTGCACCTTTTGAAGTATTCCTAGTTTTACATCTCAATTATTTTTTTCCCAAATTTTCTGTCATTTTCTAAGTTTAGCAACATGCTGCTTACAAACAGGAATACTTTTATTCCCTCTTTTCTGATGTTTATTGTCTTAATTTTGTTCTCATATGCTCAAACAAAGGTGAGAAGAAAGGGTATCTTTACTCCTATTTGAATTGGGAAAGTTTCCAATTTTTCTCCATGACAAACAATGCAAGCCTTTTGTTTTAAGCATGTAGTTTCTTTTTTTATTATATTAAAGAAGGGTCTTTTTGTGCCTTGTGCTGTGAGTTTTTAGCATAAATAAGTGCTGCACTTTGTCAAAGGATTTTTCTGTATCTGTTTAAATAATCACATGGTTTTTATTATTTTTTGTCTGTAGGATTGATTGTGCTTTTTTCTTAATATTGCATCTCTGTTATGACTCTAATTTTGTTATAGTGAATTATTTTCTGAATATATTTCCATAGTCATGAGAATGTTATTTAAAATTTTTGGAACAACATGACTTCAGTCTATAGTTCTTGCTTTGCCTCACCGTAGTGTGGGTATTATTGATATTTATCTCCTAAAAAGAGTTTGATTGAATGCTTTCTATATCTTTGAGAATATTTTTATAGCATAGGAATTAATTTTTCTTTAAATGTTTGGTAAGATTTGCCTGTGAATTCTTTTGGTTCACGGGCTTGTTTCTTTCATAACTTGTTCTGTTTCTTTTTCTGAGATTCAACTGCTTAAGATTTCAATGATTACTTTGTTAGTTTGGGTATTTTATATCTTTATAGATGCTAATGATCTTTCTCTGAATTTTTAGTCTTGCTGGTATGTAAGATTATGTAGGAATATCTGATAATTCTTTTTATTTCCTTTGTTTCTTGTGAATTTACCTTGTTCTTTTTATTTTAGTAATTCAGTTCATTCTTTTTCTTGACTAGTTTACCTAATAGTTTTTCAATTTTTCTAGTAAAAACATAGCTGGAAGAATCATCATTTCACATAGTGACTTAAAAAATCATGTGCTAATCACTTCTATAAGAAAGAATAGCTCATTTTTATTAGCAGGAAAGGGAGAGGCGCAAAGAAAGGCCTCTTGGTCTCTGATTCTAACTGATCTTTGCAGTTTTCATTTATGATTATTCTCCGTGACCTGTTTTTGAGCTCAGTTATTTTTGATAACAGATACCTTAAATTTTCTTCCATTTTTCTAATCTTTGGATTTTATTCTAATGTTTCCTACTGTCTCATAAAGTCAATGCTTTCTATTTGGTTTATTCCATTATTTTTCAGTGTCTGTTATTTGGGTCAGATTCACCACTTTGTGTACCCAGCTATTTATTCTCCTTCCAGTTCTTTCCTCAAAATTTTTATTTTGTTTTTATCTGTTGATTCATTCTTCTAATTATTCATGCAGTTCTTGTGGAAAATCCTCTTTTTTTTTCTTTTTTACCTTTGACTCTGTTTGCAGTTGGTATGATATTACTATCTCCTTCTGGGTGGGAATTGTGGATATCTCTGTGTCTAAAGGAACTTCAAAGAGTGGTTGGTGTCTTCTTACATTTATTCATATCTCCAGCCTTAGTTCTTAAATTAGGACTTTGTGTCAGGGCCAAAGGGCACCTAGGTGGCACAGTGGATCGAGTGCTGGGACTGGAGTCAGGAAGACTCATCTTCCTGAGTTCAAATCTGGCCTCAGACACTAGCTGTGTGACCCTGGGTAGGTTACTTAACTTTGTTAGCCTCAGTTTCCTCATCCGTAAAATAAGCTGAAAAAGGAAATGGCAAATCACTCCATTATCTTTGCCAAGAAAATCCCAAATGAGGTCACAAAGAGTGAGTAGGACATGACTGAAAAAATGACTGAGCAGCAGCAGTCAGGGACAGACATCGTTTTTTGCTGTGCTTTTAGGTGTTTAGTCAGCCCTTTTATGGTATAAAGCCAGGTCACCAGGGTTCCTGCACTGATTTCCACCTTCTGGAGCTAAGCCCCCCGGGGATATTTAAGTTTATGAGCGCTCACTGGTTCTTCAGAGCCCTGTAATGCCAGGGGTTCAGGAGTTAATCTCTTTGTGTGCCTTCATCCACTGGGATAGTAACTCCATATGTGCATGGAGAGAGGTTCCTTTATTTGCTAGGCTATTTTATCAAATGGGGGGGGGGGTTGTTGTTCTTATTGTTGTTTAGCAATTTTCAGTCATGTCTGACTCTTCGTGACCTCATTTGGGATTTTGCTGGCAAAGATACTGGAATGGTTTGCCATTTCCTTCTCCAGCTCATTTTCTGGATGAGGAAACTGAGGCAAATAGAGCTAAGTGACTTGCCCAGGGTCACATAGCTCATAAGTGTCTAAGGCCAGATTTGAACTCAGGAAAATGAGTCTTCCTGACTCTAGGCTTGGCACTCTATCCAGTAGTGCTACCTAGCTGCCCAGTCAAGTGTGTTATACTTTGAATTAATTTGTTCTGTTGTAAAAGTAAACATGTCAGTAAGGACTCATATAATGTGGTTTTGCATGGATATTGACCCAGAGCAAGCCTCAAACTTATCAGTTTCCAGAGCACCCATTGGTAAGGAGGATCTCAGGTGGTACATATATTTTTCATTTCCTTTTTTTTTTTGCCCCCACGGTGGGTGGCTGGGAGATGATTCAGTGTAATGGGAGGAGCACAGAACTTGGAATCATGGTTTCAGATTATGATCCAGTACTCAGTAGTTGTGAGACCACGGCCAAACCTTTCTGGGCCTCAGTGGTCTCATATTTAAAATTAGGGGGTTGGAAAAAGAAAAGTAATAAAAGAGCACCGTTGATACATTGAAGCATTTGGTGGTTCAATAGATAGAGCACTGGGCCTGCTGAAGTCAGGAAGACCAGAGTTCAAATCCAGCCTCAAACATTTACTATCTGTGTGACTCTGGGTAAATTACTACCTATCTCAGTTTTCTCATCTGTAAAAATGGGGATAATAATAGCACTTACCTCGCAGGGTTTTTGTGATGATAAAATGAGAGTATATTTGTAAACTGTTTTGCAAACCTTAAAGCTCTACATAAATACTAGCCATCTAAATGATGCATAGAAGAGAACAGAATGAAGGTCATTAGGAAACACAACCAAGTAGGACAGCTTTGGAGATAACATGTTGCATATGTTTAAAGAGAAAAGCAAGCTATTTATAATGAAGATTCTCAGCTTCATGTACAATCCTCTTTTTCTGCTCTGTTTGTAAATGGAAATGATCATCTTATTTAGTGTTAGTTAAGTTTAAAATAAAAAAAGATAAATGGGGGTAAGTGGTTGAACTAAATACTAAGGTCTTCCATCTCTAATACTATGTGATTTTGTGGATATGTTAGCCACATTTACACTGTTGTTAAAGCCCATCTATCATCCATATTCTCCCAGTAAGGCAGTACGACTGAGAATCGTGGAGTAGCATGCTCCCAAAAGAATTAAAAATGACAAAGGGTAACAGAAAGACAAATGGTAGGCAGATTTTGCTACCAACATGTTACCAAGAATGACTTAAGTACTATTAGTTGTTGGTTGGTTGTTAGCCCTTGAAGAGGACCAAAATAATATCACTAGGTTATAGCCACATCACAGTGTGTCTGACTATGGCTGATCAAACCAATACAAGCTTGGCATGCTTACCACAGATCGGGTATGAACAATCTGTATGAACATTTGGGGTGGATTCTCTAAATGTGCACATCTCACATTTTTCTTGAGCTACCTCAATTCTGCTTTGCTCATAGAGCACAGAACCTTCTCTGATGAGGGTCCACCATACTAGGCAGGCCCATTCCAGTGTCTCCCATGTCACAAATCAATTCCAAAGTTCTTAAGAGAGACCTTGAGAGTGTCTCTGTATCACTTTTTCTGACCTCCTTGTGAGCACTTGCCCTGTGTGAGTTCTCCATAAAATAGTCTTTTTGAGCAAACGTATTTTTAGCATTTGAACAACATGGCCAGCCCATCAGAGTTGCGCTCTCTGCAGTAGAGTTTGAATGCATGGTAGTTTAGTTCAAGAAAGGACCTTAGTGTCTCGTATCTTATCCAGCCAGGTGATCTTCAGAATCTTCCTAACAGTTCAAATGGAAGTGATTCAGTTTCTTGGCATGGTGCTGGCATACTGTCCAGGTTTCACAGGCATACAACAACGAAATCAGCACAATGGCTCTGCAGACCTTCACTTAGGTAATCAGTCTAATACCTCTTCTCTTCCACACTTTCCTTCAGAGCCTCCCAAACACTGAGCTAGCTCTGGCAATATGTACGTCAACTTCATTATCAATGTGTACATTCCTGCAAAGTATACTGCCAAGCTAAGTAAACTTATCCACAGTATTCAGAACTTCTCCATTTGCTGTAATTGATGGTTCCACATATGGATGGTGTGGAGCTGACCTGTGTTTTCTTGGTGATAATTGTTAGGCAAAAATTAGCACAAGCAACAGAAAATTGATCCATACTTTGTTGCATCTCAGCTTCAGAGGCTGCATTGAGTCCACTTTAGTCTTGGCTTGTAGACTTTTCAAGTTGAAGGATTTACCATCAGTGCAAGCAGCTGACCTTGATGCCATGTTCATCCTCATTGAAGGCGTTTGACAACACAGCTGAAAATATCATGCTAAAAAGCATAAGAGCAAGCACACAGTCTTATTTCACTTCACTGGTGACTAGGAAATCACAAAAGCATCATCCATTATCCAGAACCCAGGCAAGCATGCCATCACGAAATTGACGTGCAATACTTATGAACTTCTCTAGGCAACAACATTTTGACATAATTTTCCATAAGCCCCCATGACTGACAGCATCAAAGGCCTTGGTCAGATCTACAAATGTTGTGCACAGACCTCTGTTCTGTTCCTGGCATTTCTCCTGAAGTTGTCAGGCAGCAAATAACATATCAACTATTCCATGGCCTTCTCTGAAGCCACACTGGCTCTCAGGTAATGTCCATCTTCTAGGTGAAGGATCAGCCTATTAAGGAAGACTCTGGCAAGAATCCTGCCTGCAATGACTAAGAGACAGATACACACACCCATTGTGATTGTCATAGGACCATCTCTATAAAGGTAAAGGAAATAGATGGTCCTATGACCAGAGAGATGGGCTGAACACTTCCATAGTGTTCTCAACAGACCATCATCAGTCAATGCTGAAACCACTGACTGTTTACCTCAGTTTGAAGGCAATCCCTACCTAACAGAAGAAGAGGTTTTGAATGCCATTAGGCTCCTTTCATGTGGCAAAGTACGATGTGCTGATTCTATTCCAACTGAGATTTACAAGGTGGGGGGTCACATTGCTCATATAAAAGCTAACTGAAAATTTCCGGGTTATATGGCAAGAGGAGGTTATTCCCCAAGGAGTTCAAAGACTCCCTGCCATGTCTGGTAGTCTGAGCCTACTCCAACATTAAAAGTCACCCAGAATTAAAAGCTTGTCCTCTTTTGGCACAATTATGATAAGGGTCTCCAGGTCTTCACAAAATTTTTCTTTGGCCTCTTCAGGTGGGAGAATAGGCACTGATGATGGTGGCATGCCATTTTCTTGTAAGTGGCAATCACATTCATGAGCCTGTCATTCACTCCTTTTGGTAGGCATACAAGCTTGTTGACTAGATTAGATGGGTTTTTTTGTTTGTTTTTGTGAGGCAACTGGAGTTAAGTGACTTGCCCAGAGTCACACAGCAAGCAAGTTTTATGTGTCTGAGCTGCATTTGAACTCAAGTCGTCCTGACTCCAGAGCTGCTGCTCTATCCACTGCGCCACCTAGCTGCCCCTAGATTAGTTTTGATTACAAAACCTACACCAGCTTCACAGTGTTCTCGTTCACTGCAGCCACTTCAGAAAAATGTGTATCCAGCTCCAACTTCAGTGAGCTGGCCTTCATTTGCCAGCCTTGTTTCACTCAGGGCTACTCTTTGGATGCAATACTGAGCTCTCCAGCAACAAGAGCTGTTTGTCTTTCAGGTCTACTGGATTTGTGTTATTTATAAGTGTGCAGACGTTCCATGTATTGATGGTGAATCATCTATACAGAAGTTTTTGTACATCTTTTTGTGTTTTGACTGGAGAGTGAGATCCCTACCTGCTGCAGTAATCAGCCCGGATCTGGATAAGTAGACAATTTTAGGGTACCTTTTCTAGCCCCTTCCTCACACCAGAAGGTTAGCAGTGCAATCCTTAAAAGGCTGCTCAGACACCCGGGGGGCTGCTGAATCCCACTGCTGCTAATCCCACGACCCTATGTCTGGGCTGCCTGTGTGCATGCTTGTGACTACAACTCCCAGTGTATCTGTACCTACTACTTTGTCACTTGCCTGTCTCCACAGGACTTTGAGATAGGTAAAAATGGGAAAATGGTATGGGTGATGTCTTTTGATTCATGTGTAAATTGGATTTAAGTGAGACAGAGTTGCACAAAGTCATCAATCTCACTCTTTCTTCCAGAGTCATCACAGTCCAGTGGCAGGACAGAGTTAAGATGACTGGTGATGGCTCGAGATGCACTGGATGACCTTGGCATCTTCGATGTCTAACCAAGCTCTATGTCCCACAGCACCTTCTGCTGCTGCCTTCATGACCATTGGAACAAATTGTTGTCATCTACCCATTCCACCAGGGGAAGTCTTCATATGCTTGGGGGTAGACACCCACCTAACTCACCAACAGCTTTGAGACCCCTCAGTTATCCTCAACCTGGTTTAGCCTGTCTGCCAAAATTACCAGGGTGTAGCCATTGTCCATGCTATAGCCTCTTGGTGCCACAGGTGAGAGAGTTAGGTAGATCAGGTGGACACCAAAGGTGAAAAGCAGCCCTGAAAAGGACTCAGCAGCCCTCACAGCAGACTAGGTACTAGTCTTCCTTGAACACACTCTACACCCTAATATAAGTACTTGTGTATTTAAGTACTGTGACATCTTATTGAAGATACCTAAGATCAGAAGAGATGGGAATATCATGAAGTTAAATGAGTGATGGTTAAAAGAAAGTTGTTAGATACATTTATCAGCCTCCAAACCTTTCTCCTTCCTTTCTCAAGGAGTTCAGTGCCTGGCGCAAAATCTTTCTCCCTTCCCCATTCTTGTCCTCATACTGGGGGACAAAATATAATCATACCATAATTATGCCAATTTAAAAACACCCTAACTTCACAGTTCAACTTATTTCTCATGCCCTATTCTTTTTGATCTTGCCATCATCTGAAAGTGTTCCACTTCTATGTCCATGAACTCTAAAGTTAAACGAGAGATTGCTAAAGGACAGCAACAATACCATTGACAACTCCAAGATTCTGGGAGCACATGGGAGAGAAGAAAAGGAAGCCATCCATAGGACTGGGTAGGTCATCTTGGCTCTGCTACTTACTAGCTGTGTAACTATGGGCAAGTGACTTATCCTTTCTGAACCTCAGTTTCTCCATCTGATATTGACTTTTCAGGCAAGTGTTGTGTCTAACTTTAAAGCATTATATAAATGGAATTTATACATACATATATGTTTTACTATTTTACTATTAGTATCATCACCTATGAATATTTCAAAGGAAAATATGGACAAGAACGGTACAAGATGAGAAGAAGTAGAGGAGTTGCAATTTGTGTCCATGGAAAAAATATCCGCACCAATGAAATAAGAACAAAGAATGTAACATACTGTCTTCTTCTTCTGTTTCTCCTTCACTAACAAGAAGCTATTGGGCATAGCCTGTGCTTACATATTTTACAATCCTCTCTCAGAGAAATCTGCACTGAATCATGCAGCTAGAGAAATAGATTTATGAAACCATTAACAAGTAATCAGGATCCCATTTCTATTCACTGGCCTAGATGGCCACCTATTGGTAAGAAGCAAGAATATTAAGGCACAAATTTAACAATAACAAAAAAGGAAAGGTGCTTAGCAAAATCCATCATTGAATCTCAGAGGGACCTCAGAGGTCACCTTGTCCCACCGACACTTGAACAAGAATCTCCTCTTCAACATACTGCACCTGCCTCACTGAAGGGGTCATCCAATCTTTGTTTGAGGATATCCACTGAGGTCTTTTATTCCCATTTTCCTTCTGGTCAGAACCATTTGTTTGTGTCTTCAGAATTCATTGTTGAGAATTTTCCATCCCTCTTGGGCCAACTTCCCTTTAGACTTTTCTCTCCATAAGCATTTTTCCCTGAACCTTTTGAAATCTTCTCATCCTTAATCTGTGGGGTGAATCACACCATTTCCAATTTCCTTCTCCATCATGAATTCTTAGGTAGAGCGACCCCTTCCTCCCAAAACTCCCACCATTTTAACTTCAGCAAACTTCTTGTTAAGGTCCAGAAGAGTAAGTATTCCTTATTGCTTCCACTCTTGTTACTTTTTGAAAATTAAGTTGCTATGAATTTGAAGTTAAGATTTTAATGAGTTATTTTGCATATGGGACGTGCCAATAGTTTAAGTCCCCCATCAGTAATCTCAATCCCAAACTTTTTGTCTAAGTTTTCCTTCTGTTTAAGTGGTCTGACAAATACTCCAAAGACAATTTTGCTCATTTTGCCTTCATATTTTGGCTTGAAGCTTTCAGGAGAGTATAAAAGCATTACATATAAAAACAGCTGTCATGGTAGTGACAGAATACTCTTTATATGGATCAAATGCTGAACAAGTAAAGCCAGTCATGACACGGCTTGTGAGAGAATCTTACCAATTTACCAAAAGACGATAAGTAGCTACAATGGATTTTCTTTGTAGAGTTCTTGCCAAACTCTGGTGCTATTTTGTAAAGGTATAATAAAGTTGGCCAATCTCTTCACATTTAGAAATTGAGCTTTCCATCAATCTGCTAACATATATCCCAACATGTAACATGTAATATATAATACTAAGCTAACATATAATACCAAGCTGTTTCAATCAAACTTGTTTAAAATCTTGACAACAAATTTTGGTAGCATACTATCATTAGCTTTGGTAAGTACTTTTCTGAGCTAACATTGTAGCTAAACCTTCTTCTTTCTCACTCTTTTCTTGCACTTACTGAGACCTATTTCCTTCCTGATAATAATATATTCTTTAGAGTACTGATTACACTTTCACTCATACCACTCTCTACATACATCTCCACCACCCATAACTCCAGAGCATTGGTCATAGTGATAAAGTCAAAATATTCCTTGCTTTCCACTGCCAATATTCCCTTCCTCCTTCTTTTGTGTTCTGGCTTTCACTGAATTCTGGCTCCCACCTTAAGACATGGCCTCTCTAACTTTCCAATACTGGTTGCACTTTCACTCAATCTCCCCAACTCATTGGGCAGGGTCATGGAATTGGAATACTCTTTGTTCCCCATTGCCACTTCAAGACTCTGCTTCTTTCACCATCACTAAGTAACCTCTTCTCTTTCAAGATTCATTTAGTCCTTATTTATCACCCAAGAAAGTTGTTAGATACATTTATCAACCTCCAAAACATTCTCCTTCCTTCCTCAAGAAATTCAGTGCCTGACTCAAAATCTTTCTCCCTTCCCCATTCTTGTCCTCATACTGGGGGACAAAATATAATCATACCATACTTATACCACTTTAAAAACACCCTAACTTCACAGCTCAACTTATTTCTCATGACCTATTCTTTCTGATCTTGCCATCATCTGAAAGTGCTCCATTTCTATGTTCATGAACTCTGAAATTCCTTCAATTGTTTATAATCTTTTATCATTCCACCTTTCCTAAAAACCTAACCCTATTCTTCATCCTCATCCATGACTTCTAATCTCTCCAAGCTTTAGTTTTTTCCCAGGCCAGCATCCCTGAATTGGTAATATTCTTCTCCTTTCTCCATTTTGACCACTGGTCAAGTAATTCAAATCCTCACTATCCTTTTTTCTCATGTCCTTTTCCCTTTTTATCGTATAGCTAATCTTGCCCTGCCAAGTCACCATTATTATTCCTACCATTTATTGACTTTACTACTATTCACCTGCTCCTGAAAAATCCTGAAGAAACCTACAAAACTGTGATGACTAAATCCATGCAAATTTGTTGCATGGTCTCATCTGTGCCTTCAGTGGAGCAAGGCAATGCTTTTATACCTCCCTAATTGACTCACTAACCCCTCACCACATCAACTTTCCCAAACCTTTTTATTCTTCCCCTTAGGTCATGTGCCAGAGAAGTGAGCATGGGTTTTTATGTGTTCCATCTTTTTCTGTTTTAAATAAAAGTATAGTCACAGACCCAGGATCTTAAACAATGGAGAAATTGGAACCCAGGATTTCAGATCAGATGTTGCAACCAGCCAAGCAGGGAAACCCCAAGAATCCAGTGTCCTAGGATGCAAACCTACTGGGGAGGGAGTGTGGCTTTGGACTTTTTTTCAAATAATATTTTATTTCTTCCCAATTGTATGTAAATACAATTTTAGCATTCATTTTTTAAATTTTGGGTTCCAAATTCTCTTCCTCCTTTCCTCTTCTCCCCCCCTCTCCGAGATGGTAAGCAATTTTACCTAGGTTATACATGTGCAACCATGCTAAACATTATTTCCACATTAGTCATGTCGTGAAAAAAAATACAAAAATAAAGTGGAAAATAGTATGCTTCAATCTGCATTCACGCTCCATCAGTTCTTTCTCTGGATATGAATATCATTTTTCTCCACCCGTCCTTTGGAATTGTCTTGGACCATGTATTGCTGAGAATAGCTAAGTCATTCAAATCTGATCATCCCACAACATTGCTTACTGTGTAAAATGTTCTCCTTATTCTGCTCACTTCTCTTTGCATCAGTTCATTTAAGTTTTTCCAGGTTTTTTTTAAATCATCCTGCTCATCATTTCTTATAACACAATAGCATTCCATTACAATCATATACGACAACTTCTTCAGCCATTCCCTAATTGATGGGTACCCCCCTCAACTTCCAATTCTTTGCCACCACAAAAAGAACTGCTATAGTTTTGTACAAATAGATCCTTTTCTCTCTTTTTTTAATCTCTTTGGGATACAGACTTAGCAGTGGTATTGCTGGACCAAAAGGTATGCACAGTTTGATTGCTCTTTGGGTATATTTCCAAAATGTTCTCCAGAATGGTTGGACCAGTTCACAACTCCAAAACAGTGCACGTGTCCCAATTTTCCCACATCCCTTCCAACATCTATCATTTTCCTTTTCTGTCATATTAGCTAATCTGATAGGTATAAGTGATACCTCAGGATTGTTTAATTTGCATTTCTCTAGTCAATAGTGATTCAGAGCATTTTTTCATATGATTTTGATTTTTTTGTTTGAAAAATGCGTGTTCATATCCTTTGACCATTTATCAATTGAGGAATGACTCATATTATTATAAATTTGACTCTCTTCTAGTTGACAAATGAGGCCTTCATCAGAGACACTTGCTACAAAATTTTTCCCAGCTTTCTGGTTTCCTTCTAATCTTGACTGCATTGGTTTTGTGTAAAATCTTTTTTAATTCAATATAATCAAAATTATCCATTTTATATCTTGTAATGTTCTTTGTCTGTTGTTTGCTCATAAATTCTAACCTTTTCCATAGATCTGATAGGTGAACTATGCTATGCTTCCTTAATTTGTCCATGGTATCACCCTTTATGTCTAAATCATGTACCTATTTTGACCTTATCTTGCTATATAGTATGAGATGGTGGCTTTGGACTTTTAATTTAGTGTGATTGATGTTATGTAGAAACTGGCCTAAGATGCTAGCCTACCCCTCCCCTCCTAGGTGATGGGGAGAGAAGGGGGGAAAAAAGAGAATTATGCACCTGAGGTATTGAAGACAAATGATAATATGTTTGTTCTGACTATACTTTTGAAGTGTATTCCTTTGTAAAATCTAATCCAAATTTTAAGTGGTTAAATGAAACTGGCGTACTAAGATTCCTAAAACTGGGAGACATAATTAAGTTAGGACTAGAGTCAGTGGTAGAGAAAAGATACTCCTCAACTTCCTAAGGGCACGAGAGAATCCTGGACAAGGGGTAAGATGTAAAGAATCTGGCCTTCAGACAGTGGGAGGAGGGACTGTGGAGAATTACTGTTAGTTACACAGACAATTTTTAAGGATTTGTGCTCATGTTCTTCAGACATGCATCTTAAGTTAGAAATATTTTTCCATGCACACAATTTTCACACTTTTTGTTGATATCTGCGATCATATAGAGCCTTTAGAATATTTTTCTTCCATGTCCTTTCTTTATGCAATTTATGTGTCCAAAGCCATGTTAAGCTTTCATATTCACAGAAATATATGCACTAGGCATCATCTACTTCCTGGTACCATGTGTGGGATCAGTGACAATCTGGTACAATACCCCATTACACAATTTTAACTTCTGTCATTGTCTCAAAAGCAGGCACCTTCAAGGGACCAGCACTTGAGTTCTTTGGCATCAACATTTCATTTCTTGGCTTGCATCATTTCTAAAAGTTCTTCAGCCATCTGCTCTCGTCACCACTCAGTCATCAACAGATAACTGCGACAGAGAATGTGGGCTTAATGAATTAATGGTTCAATTAATATTGCTGGCATTCTGTTTGGTGAAAGTCTCAAAACTTTCAACTGTACTTCCATTTTAAAAATTATTTTTTTTCAATCTGCCTTTTCTTCTTCCCATCACACGCCCATTAAAAATCAAAGAAAAACAAAGCTCTTGTAACAAACAGGCAAAATTTTCCACATTGGACATGTCCAAAAGGAAATATACATATATACAGGTTTAGAAACTCAATGAAAATAATGATCAATTATGATTCCAGAGGACTAATGAAAAAAATATGCTACAGGCAAGAAAGTAAGTACCCTTCTGGGGACAATTTTATCTGTCTTGTAAGTAAAGGTTACAACTTTGTCTTTTACACTTTTCTTGGCATTTCTGTCTTTGTGTAAATAAGTGGCAATATATAAGGTGGGTACGTTCCCTGAGGATTATACCTTGAAAGAAACTTTGTTTCTCTCAAGGGAAAATTCCCCCAAATAGGATTGGGGGAGTAATATATAATCCCCTTGAAGAAATTTTCTCTTTTCCCTCAAGGAAGACCCCTCCAATATTGTGGGTAATCAAAAATGTGTGTACCATTTTTCAACATTCTTCAGAGCCAGAAGAATGAAAGAAGTCCTATATTCCTAACCAGAGAAATAGGTATAATTTGCCATCATCAGCATTCTTCAGAGCCTAGAGAATTGAGAGGGCCTAGTCTTCCCCTTGTCATGTGAGAAATAATTAAAATATAGAGTAAATTAATTTATATTCCACTTTGGGTGTGAAGAGGGATTTTTTCTTAAATATGTGAGTGTAAAACAAGTCATTTTTCTCCCACAGCCGGATCAGTCTGGGGAGTGTGGTACCATGATCTCTGAAGACATCTAGCGACCAAACTGAGAACAGCAATATGCTCGGGGGGGTTTTAGATGTAGGAGTGACACTTAGTGACAAAGGCCCTTTAATATGTTTAGGAAGAAAGTCTCCAGGCTTGGCCCTAACTTACTTTGTCCCTGGACAAAGGACTGAACCTATTGATAGCCACACCTACACTGGGGGAGTATGACACTGTGAACCCAGTTATACAAAACAAGAGCCAATAGGGATTAAACCTATCACCCCCTAGGAGGTTTCATTTGTACCAAAAGCACTGACATTTCTGAATAACCCATGGGTTTTTCCTTAACCATTAACTGACCACCAGTTCTGGTGCTAACAACCAGCATTCAGTTTTTTTGACACCTTGAAAAGTCAGGAGGGATTCCTGCTAGCAATTCCTGAAACTTTATTAGATTCACAAACTGAGCCCCAGGCCTGTGGCAAGGCTGTTAGGCTCAGCTACGTGACCCCTCGGGAGGGATTCCTGAAACAATTAAAAATTTAACTGGGCACTGTCTGTGACCCCACCTCTATTTAACCACCCAAGTATCTAAATTGGAAATCAGAGTACTAACAGATCTTTTTAACTTATCCAAACAAAAGAGGTACTTTACCTGACAAGAAGTAAAATTCAGAAGCATCAAACTAAAACCAGTGAGGAAACCTTATATTCATTGTCTTAATTGAGACTTGTAGGGATGTTCCTTCCCCAAGCTTCATCAGCCCTATATTTGTTTATTTATCTGTGTGTGTCCCATGAATTTTCCTTGGTCACATTTAAGAATTTTTTTTTTATAATGGGAGCTAAACTTATCAAAACTAAGGGAAAACTCTTGAGCCAGAGATGACTAAAAAACAAGTAATTAGGTTTTGTGATATCTGGTTTAAAACAGGGAAAAATTCAGCCAGTGAATTATTTTGATATTCAGAAGCTGAAAGATTTAGTATTCGTATTAGCAGATAAAAACCCAAAGCAGTTAAAATATGGTTATTTACAGAGCAAATGAACTGATGATTTAAGTAAATTTAAGTCATCTGATAATATCTTCCTTCTTAAAGAAGCTGTTAGTCATGATCATAGGGGCAACATAGTTTTTATTAGACAACATAAGACTTTCAGCCCCTCCACTTAGAGAAGTAACATTCCTAGATTTGATGAGGACCATGTAGCAGTTATAAACCACTTTCAAAGGATAATTAGAGGTTATAATCCTACTTGGGCAAATGTACCTGACTTCATGGTAACCCTACTCTTCATGTGAGAAAAATGAGCCATCATAGAAGAAACATTTAGGTTGGCTCTGGTGGTGGGAGATCCCTAATCCCAAGGGACTCCCCACATTGGGACCCCAACAGTCTGTATGATTACAGCAGGCCAAGCAATCTTTACTTAAAGGTATGAATGATTATGCAGCATTTCCAAAGAACTAGAGTAAATTTCAGGAGATAGTACAAGAGAAGGGTGAGAATCATAATCATTTTTATGATAGGCTATGCAAAATCACTAAACTATATGCAAGACTAGACCCCATCACTCCATGAGATGAATGTGTTATTAGTACACACTTTTTTAATCAATCATTGCTTGAAATAAAACTCTCCATAAAAGATGTCCTGCATGGCATGAGATGCCTATAGGTCATCTTAAGAGCACTGTCCTATTTGTTTATGAAAGCATGAAGAAAGAAATACAAGAGAAAGAAAAACAAGAAAATGAAAAATCTAAGAAAGAAAAACAAGAAAAAAAAGAGAAGGAACAAGCTGTCATTACCCAAGTGCAGGCAACTTCAGTTCAAACCATTCTTACTCTCTTACCAACTGTCTCAGAAGCCCACAAACAGGCAGTGTCAGGGTCAGGTCAAAACCTTGCAATTCACATGAGTTCTTTCCGGTAGGAGGAAGGGTCATATTGCCAAAGATTGCAGAAATAAAAAACAGGAGCCCAGAAATAAAAAGAAAAATAGTAGTGTTGGTTCTCAGAGGAACAGCAATGCACGAAAGTGCAGGGGAGGGTTGTGGATCTCAAAGAAGGACCTTTGAGTTTCCCCAGAACCTGATGTCCTAGCCCCAATTATCCCAGTCCCCAAAATGGTGAACCCCATATACCACCTTTAAGGCTGAGGACACAAACTATGATTGTTTACTATATACTAGAGCCTCTATATAAATTCGACTAAGTAAACCTGATTATGACTGTGCCTCTTTTGGGTCTTTAATATTGTTGGGGTTTCAGGGAAGCCTCAATTTACTCCTAAATTGTCCCCTAATACAGTTTCCATGAGTCTCCTTTCTGTGGAACATTCTTTCTATTTATGCCTACGTCTCTGCTAAGTCATCCCCATTGGGACAACATCTCCTGTGCAAACTTAGGGTCACTATTTCCTGCTTCTCCAATGGTACTCCATCCCTATAGCTGCCCACCCAATATCTGACATGAGGGCAACAAAGTTTGGCCCTTAAGGCATACTTTGATTAAGATTTCTCTATACTGGCCTTATTTAAGGCCAATTGTATTTACAATTTATGATTGTATTTACAATCAATTTAGAATGCCAATAATTAATGTTTGAGATACATGCTACTATTGCAATGCCATTGCATAAGAAATGTTAAGAATCAAAACATTTAACTCTCTTGATTTGAAAATTACAGAATATTAACCCTATCCACATTCTGAAAAAAGAAGAGTAAGTAAACAAAAAAGAGAAGAAAGCAAGTACAACCTAATCTGGGAAACTATTTTGTGTTGCTTGTTGCTTGAACAGACCAGGCTTTTTGTAAGCTGTTTAGTAACTAGGGCTGAGAGAACTCAGAATTCCCATCTCCCATGCCTCAACAGGAACATAAATCACTGCAGGGCTCCTGCTTTCAGGAGTTTCAAAACTTTCAAAAGTTTTTGTAATTCCTAAGAACATCTTCCATTTCCAGGAGAATGGCAGAATCTCAACTAGCTAGCAATGTTTCAACATAGTTTAATTGTTACAGATAAATTAGTGACAAAGTCATCTGAGTCAAAATTAACTATGCAGCTTTGTAAGCAAGACATTGGTTTTGACTAACAATATTTTGTGTTAAAGGAAAAATTCAGTTCTATAGACAGTCTGGGATACTATTGAAATCTAGACATTTCAGAAATATATCAAGTAAAACAAGAAAGTTTAGGAGAAAAATATGAAGGAAATAAAAGCATTTGGTTTTGAAGGCCACTGGAGGGGTATTTTAAAGAGTTGGAAAGAAAGGCCTAAGGGAAGTTTGGAGTTTCATTGAAATAAGGATATGAGAAATTTCGTGGCTTAATTCTTTTTTATATGGAACAATTGTAATAAGATTTGGCAGCTTGAAGTTCCTGGGCCCCAGTGCAGGGGGATGGGAAGGTGAGTGCTGTCTCAGGTGCTAATCTGTGAGGTAAGATGGGGATTTTACCTAGTGTGGCACTGTATTGAAGGTATTGTTGGAAAAGTTAATTTTTTTAAAATTTGTATTCTCTTGGGATGTAGATTCAGTTGTTATAAGACTGAGGTAAATATGTTTAAAAAAACTATGTAGAAATATAATAGCTAATCATAATAATTTTCTGGAAATTTGACATAGCAAAGATCTAAGATATCCTCATCTTAAGACCTTACAAGCCCTGCTAACAGCTCTAAACAGAAAAACAGTGCTGAAGGCTGATCCTCAGTGTTACTATCTTGAAGTACTTTTACTTCTCTTTGTCCTGACTTCTGCCTCCTTAACACAGTGAAAGGCCAAAGAATTTTCCTTTTTTAATGATAGTTTGGTGACACTGAAAGGATGGAAGGCATCTATGGGAAATTCTTAATTACTTCCAAACAGGAGGGAGAAAGTCTTCAGTTTTGTGTTAAGGTTAAAGAGAATGGAGCAAGGTGGAAATGTGATTCTAAAGAGATTCTAAGCTGGGTGAGATCACATTTTGAACAGAGCCAATGTTGCTGAAAAACAGAAAGCATCAGGAAACCTGGCATCCACACACAGCATCCATGTTAGACAAAAAGGATCTCACTTTAACAATTTACCTTTCAACTGAAGGAATTGGACTTAAAGCTGGAAACCAGGAATGCCCACAGCAACTACAGAGCCTGAAATAACTCAAAGCCTGAAGAAGAACTGAAGAGACTTGAGCTCTCCCTATCTCACTAACTCTTCTCCACCTCTCACACAAAGCAGAGCATTCATCTCTATCAATGAGGACAGAATTCCAATTCCATGGACTTTGGGTCTGGGTTTACACTAGATTTAGAGCAGAAAAGAGTCTTGGAGATTATTGAGTCCAAATAGCTTATTTACAAATGAGGCAAGTGAAGCACAAGGGAGGTAAAATAACTTACCCAAAATAGGTCA
Organism: Phascolarctos cinereus; assembly: GCF_003287225.1. NCBI lineage: Eukaryota > Metazoa > Chordata > Mammalia > Diprotodontia > Phascolarctidae > Phascolarctos > Phascolarctos cinereus. The sequence goes on along the minus strand of NW_027555847.1, from coordinate 284,157,248 downwards.
CAAATTACATATCTGGGCTATCACTATCCCTCCTACAATACGGCATCCAGAAATGAACACAGTGCTCTAGATGTGGTCTGACCAAGTGACAGAATGTACTCTTACCTTCCTCGTTCTGGACAACATGGACAATGAATATAGTTTAAGTTCCTATTGGCTTTTTAATATAATTTCACAGTTTTGAATGCATGTTTTCTGTATCGAGTCTGTTAATGAACTTGAGTCTCAGAATATATGCAAGAGACAGGAAGAAAGCAAGAGAAAGAATACCTCAGCAGCACCTAATAGAGTATTCTTCTCGTAGTAGATGCCTAGTAAGTGTTGTTGTTATTTTTTGTCCTTTGTTCCCAAAGAGGACCAATGACATCAGAAGGGTGATGTCTTGACTTGCAAGTAAATTGGATTTAAATGAGGCAGAGCTGTACAAAGTCATTAACCTCACTCTCTCCTCCAGAGTCATCAAGGTCCAATGGCAAGACACAGGTCAGGACAACCAGCAATGGCCCTGGACGCAGTGGGAGACCTTGGCCTTTTTAACCTAAGATCTTTCCCAGGTCCCATTTTGTCTGAGGCAACACCCATTCAGTAGTTAAAGGCTAAGCTAATAAGTGTTTGTTTACTGAATGAATGAAAAATTAATGAACATATGAACATACTAAGAAGACAATGCATGAAAAGAAGTCTTTGTCACATAGAAGGATGACCTTAAATCAAGGAAATAGCTACTTTGATTCATAATGAGAAAATGTCCATATAAGGCAGACTTCCCCCAACTATTTACCAGTTGTCCACGCTCACCTTAGAGTGAGATACTGGGAAGCATGTCTTCTTCAGAAGAAAGACATCATGATGATGAAGAAACTCAAGACCATTCCATATGAACATTAGTTGAAGAAACCATGGATGTTAAAATAGAAAAGGGAAAAATAATAGCTACCATCAAGTATTTGAAGAACACTTTCCAGGTAAATTGTAGAGAGGATTCCCATTCAGGTATGGGGTTCAATCACATGGACTCTGAGGTATCTCCCAATTCTGAAACCAGTGTTTCTGATTCTGAAAGAGGTGCTACAAGACTGGGTAAATGTTATCCCATTTCCTAAAACAGAGAAGAGTATATTACATATTACTTATCAGACTTATGGATAGGCAAACATCTTACGGATAAACAAGAGACAGAGGGCAAAGTTAGGCATAAAATGGATAATTTTGATTACATTAAATTAAAAAGGTTTTGTACAAATAAAATAAATGTAGCTAAGATCAGAAGGAAAGCAGAAAATTGGGGGGGGATTTTATAGACAGTTTATTAGATAAAGGTCTAATATCTAAATTATATAATAAAGAACTTTGTCAAATCTATAAAAATATGAGTCATTCCCCAAGTGAGAAATGGTCAAAGATATAAACAGGCAGTTTTCCAATGAAGAAATCAAAACAATTTAGTGTCATATGAAAAAATACCACAAATTATTATTGATTAGAGAAATGCAGATTAAAACAATCTTGATATATCATTTTATACCTGCCAGATTGGCTAAAATGATAGAAAGGGAAAGTGGCAAATGTTGGAGGGGATGTGGAAAAATTGGGACACTAATTCGTTGTTGATGGAATTGTGAACTGATCCAACCATTTTGGAGAACAATCTGAAATTATACCCAAAGAGTTATCAAACTACCTATACCCTCTGACCCAGCAATACCATTACTTGGTCTATTTTCAAAGATGACTATGGAAAAAGGAAAAGAACCTATATATTCTAAAATGTTTACAGCAGCTCTCTTTGTGGTGGCAAAGAACTGGAAATTGCAGGGATGACCATCAACTGCGGAATGGCTGAACAAGTTGTGATATATGATTGAGATGGCATACTACTGTGCAACAAGAAATGATGAGCTCAATGATCTCAGAAAAACATGAAAAGACTTGCATGAAATAATGAAGAGCAAAATGAGCAGAACCAAGAGAACATTGTATGCAGTAACAGCAATATTGTTTTAAGAACAACTTTGAGCAAATAAGTTATTTTGTCTATTATAAATACCTAAATTAACTATAAAGAACATATGAAGAAAGACACTATCAGCATCCAGAAAAAAACTAATAAATAAATGTATAGAATAATTTTACATAAATATATATGTCTGTGTGTATGTGGGTATATATATTATTACAGTATATACACCCACATACACACCTATTTGTGTCTAATGGTAGCCATCTCTAGGGTGGGGGGGAGAAGGAAAAAGGGAAAAAAAGAAATTTACATGACAATTTTTGTTATATATTTGAAAGGAATAGCAAGTTATGCATAGTAAATTTGTAGTTTCACGTGCAATCAATTTTTATTGTACTATGTAATAGAAATACTTATTTAATTCCATACATTAAAAAGAAAATATATATAAAAAAAGAAAAAAAAAGAAACAGTGCTAAAATCCTGCAACAATTGGGCATAGCTTCAACACTTTAAGATTTTAAGATTTAACCTCACACCCAGGCTAGAATGCAATAATTCAATATTATTTGAGAACTGAAAATTATAAAGCAGAAAGTTTCAATTCACATCTCCATCCATTATACCACACTGTCCTAAGAATCATGAAGCCTTAACTTCTTAGCTTTTTACAAATGAAGTTAGGTAAGTGTCTGGTAGTACAGCCCAACTGCCTTTCAGCCCTACATCAAGCACTATAAATGTTCGTTATTATGATTACTTAATTTTCAGAGCTCTATTCTAGATAATTATATAACAGGGTTTAGATGTGACTACTACATAATAACTTAAGTATTTCCTTATATCGTGCAAATCGGGAATCAGTGTGTTAAATCTCTTTGTGTTCTCTGGGCTCGGTGTCTCCATGTGGACATAACTTCTGTGAAAATTATCAAGGACTTCAGCCTAAGAAATGAGAGCCATGCCGTGTCAGAGTGAGACCAGGCTCCTTAGAGCTTCTTGCCTGGGCCAAAAATCCTAATACCCTACCAGCTCTCCACCTAAAATATTAGAGTAAGAAATTTTAACAACAGTGACTTATAACATCTAGTCCAGTATACTTCAAGCTGACTTAGCAATGACAGTTGTGCATTTAAACCAATGGAGCCTTATATTGTACAACTTGATAACATCAACACTGTTAGGAAAATGACTTTTCTTGTAATTCAGACACTGTTAGGTGATAAATTCAGCTAGTGAAGAGTTGTTTAAAAGCTGCTAAATATTTCAAGGGGTGTATTCTATTTCATTAGGATTATAATAATAGTTACAAGGATTTCTTAGTTTGTTTTATCTGATAAATCTTTTGAGACTTGCTTTTTTGGTATAGTTATGAGGTAATAGCAGCTCTGTATAATGTTTTATAATGCTCAAACCTGAGAAACAGTGCTGGAACTAGACTCTTGCCAACCTTCAGAATTTGAAGAACTAGCTTCATACCCAGCTAGAATGGGAAATTTACAAGTTAGCTTACGTTAAAAAAATAAGTTCCAACTAAACTTATTTAGCTGTATTAAAGCCACATTTTAACTTGGTAGCAAAGACTCTAAGTCTACAGAACCCAATGATCTTCTGGAGGTTTGGAGTGTAAACATCACAAGAACTTTAAAAGTTCCCAACACTTGTCCATACTGACTATATTAAGCCTTCCATTTTAAAAACAAAGGCATTTTGACCCAGCTCTGTAGTCCCTCTACCCATCCCATGGCTTACTACTCTGCCTGGAGTGACTCTGCTGCTGTAGGGGTTTCCCCATATCTTAGGAAACCCTAGAATGTGGTTACTGAGAAAAGGAGATCTCCTCTTGTATTACTAATACTCCTCGACAAAGTTGATAGCAGCAATTTTATGTGATGATATGTGATTATAAAAGTTATGTAGTTGTACCTAGAATGGTATATATTGAAGTTACATCTTGAATCAACCTATTCTTAACAGAAACCAGTATTAGGGACATAATTTTGCTTTAGGGGTCAATATAGAATACTTATTCTCAACAACTGAATCTGAATCCAGCCCTAATCTATGATTAGTGAAACTTTGCTGTTTCAGGTAAAAAATTGTGGGACTGTAATTGATATTATTCTGAGTTTGATTCTAGGTATGATCATTGGAAATGTCATTGAGTTCATAATGCCAGAAGTCCAATGAGAATGACACCTGTAAACTGCTAGCAGTGGATATTTATCCCTGGGGAATAGCTGGGGGTGGGAAAACTAATGTATGACCGTATTAACTTGGTTTCCCATACAAAAAATTTCCCACCTGGTTAATTCTGAACCTGGCTATAACATCCTGTCAATACAAATGGCTACCTATATGATTCTTGCCTGGAATTAACACCGAATTAGGCAAGCATCTTCCCCTTGCTACAACTATATCCCTCTTTTTCCTTTTATATCAAGTTTCTATAATCATGAAAGGTGGTCAATAGTAGATATTAGTACAATACTTATTCAATTATTTAATAGACTAATACTGGAACACATTTTAGTTACTATAATAGGATGCAAGTAAGATCTTATGGTCACTCAATCTAAATATAGTCATTCCCATATCCTAAACAACTAAGCGGATGAGTACTTGGGCTTGTCATCTGCCTGCTAGTAGTTATGTATTCACGTGTCAAATTAGGTTCTGGAAATAAACCAGCATATAAAACACTCTGAAATACAAATAAATTACACAAGTGTTACCTTAAATATGTCTTCACGTTTTAGAAAGTATTTAAGAGCAGGGATCTAAATCTGTGTAGTATCTATTCCATTTGAACATGGTTAATAGCTGAACATGTTTTACTATAGACAACTCAACTGATACATACTGTTCTCTTGTATACAATTTAGAATTAATTACTAATACTTGCATGTGTTTTTGTTTCAACTGGAGTCAAAAATAAGCATCTTTTAGGTAAATTCATTTGTATAGCCATTGCATCAAGGCACAGAAGTCATTAATTTACAAAGAGTATTGTTCATCCTCCTGAGAGGGGAATTAATTGGAATGGAAATTTTTGAGACAGCAACAAGATCTTAAAAATTGGGGTTCCGAATTTTACATATGCAATTGTATTGTTTGTCCTCTAAACTGTCAACAGGCAATCACAACATCACAAGACTTATGTGAAAACCAGGTTTATTACAAGAGAAATAAACATGTATATGGAACCCAAAAGGTTCCAAGTCTTTACAGAAGTTTACATTTTTATGATAGCAGGACAAAAGGAAGGAGAGATACCAGGAAGTGGCATGACATGGGAAGGAGAATGGTGCAGCAAAGGTAAGAAAAAAGACAAGACCACTCCCCATGGGGAGGAGTAAGGTGATGGCCAAAACCTCATTCTTTTCCCTTGAGAATTAGACTGTAGGGGGCAGCTAGGTGGTGCAGTAGATAGAGCACCAGCCCTAAAGTCAGGAGGACCTGAGTTCAAATCCAACTTCAGACTAAACACTTGACACTTTACTAGCTGTGTGACCCTGGGCAAGTCACTTAACTACAACTGCCTAAAAATAAAAAGGGAATTAGACTATGATCTTCATAGAAGGGCCCACTTGTCTGCAAAGGACGCCAGCTGTACCTGCATTATCCCAGCCTGGCATAGACTGGTTGGTGCCTGTCTTGCCTCCAAAAGACCAAGGAGTTCAGCTTGGAATGCAACGACAAATTATGTCAGCTCAGGGGGAGCTTCACCCTTGACACATACAGGGCCGCCTGCATGCTCTGGGTCCAGTGTTTCTGGAAAATATGGCAACTCAAAAAGACAATTCAGGGGACCCCTTACACAAAACAAACCAGGCAGTTTAAAAGGGTTAGTTAGGTTCTGATTTCCCAGTTGTTATTTGAATTTCCTAAATATATCAACATAACAATTTACTAACTTACATCACAGGACAGTTATAGGTAACAAAACTGAATCTGAGGTGAAGAATGAAATAAATGAACACTAGTCTTAAAAAGTGAAATAGTGGAGTTAATGCCAATTTCTAAAAAGCATTCCATTTAGCTTACAGGTCTACTTCAATAAATATTAAATCTTTAACCAGAAAGGTTCATACTTTACAAGTCAGATCTTCATAGATTTTTAAAAATTCTTCCTTCAGCCTGCCGTTGGCAGTGTCTAAATCAAGTACAGTGTTTAGGTAAAGACAGAAACAGCAAGTAAAAACTTAAATTCTTCAAAGTTTTAGTGAATCGTGGGTTAATAGGATTAGAGCCATAAAGTTTGAGCTAGTTTTCACCACATGACCTAGTTATTAGCAAAGCAGAATTAAAGTAACTGTATTAAATTGTATTGAGATCTGTTTTGCCAAAGATTTTAACACAAACATCTAAGAATCTCTATGAGTAACCTGAACCAAAGAAGCAGATCTTCTAGGAGAAACTGCTCTGAGAACATGCCCATTCCAGAATGCCCAAGAGAAGAAGTCTTCAAAAACCAGAAAACTGCATGAGATGTCTGAGCCCTAAGATACGATATGCTGATTAAATAGACATTGAGAAAGGGCTACTAAGAAAGAGACTAAATGTTCACCCTTCCCTCTCACTCTTTCTCCTTTTTTAGGGTAGCACCAATCTGGTTTCTGGATATGGTTTCTGGAAGATTGGACATCATATGTGGGCAATCAGATGAATAATAATACAGTTCTTCTTTTGTAGGGACAACCTTCTTATCCTGAGATGGGGGAGTACCACTTGCTAGTTGGGGATAAGTGGAGGGCCACTTGGGTTAGGAATAGTTTTAATTCCATGAAGAATGGTGAGAATATATGACTAAACAAGTCTAAGGGCCACAAAGAAACAAGTCTAGAATAGACAGGAAGGGAAAAGAAATAATAAAGAGACTGAGAGAAAAAAAGCCTTTCTAGAAAAAGGCACCAAAAAATGAAATTGTAAAAACTAATGAACAAAATAAATTGAAAAGGAAGAAAGGAAGGGGGATTTTAGTTGACTACTTAACTGAGAGGAGAAAAGAAAGGGAAAGAGTTAAATAACTAGATAAAAAGAAAAGAGACTAAGCAAAGGTGTAGCAAATTGGAGGGTAGGGCATTGAGAGTGAGGGGAAAAGACCCAGCAGGAAAAGTCTGCCTTAAAATAAATCAAGTTAAAATAACTGAAGAGAAATAGTACTGTGTTTACAGAGTAAGGGGAAGGGGGAGATCTTAATTGGTAAAAAAAAAAACTATCAGAAATAAGTGGAGAAAAATACAAACCTAAATCTTATAACTTTAAATGTGAATGGATTTTTTTTAATCCATTTTTTTAAAGTGACACTGGATAAGAAAACAAAATGTTACAAAATCTGTTGCTTACAGGAAACACATTTTAAAAATAAATATATAGGTAGAATAAAAATGAAGAATTGGGAAAAAAAAATTCAAGGGAATTCAAAACAGCAGGAGAATCATGCTATCAGAAAAAAACAAAAATAAACATTCAAAATATAAAAAGAGATAAATAAGGAAATTACCTTGCCTTAGCATCTAAATTCATAAAGAAAACATTAATTGAGCTACGAGGAGATAGACAACAATGCGATACTGACAGGAGATTTCAAAAGTCCCTCTCATTTTGGAAAAGTATAACAAAAAGATAAAAGGGAAAATATGGAGAGACTGCTGGAAAAACTAGAGCTAAAAGACTTATGGCATCTTCTAAATGGGACTGCAAAACCTTATACATATTTCACTGCACTGCGTGACTCTTTTACATGGACTGACCATATATTGTATTAAAAACAAATATAAAAAGGCAATGCATCCTTTACAAACAAAAACACAATAAAAATAGTAATCAGTTTAGGGACCACAAGCAAAAGTCACAGACCCAAATGGAGACTTAACTAATGAAATCATAATGAATTGGTAAAAAAACACATCACATTTCTCTGATAAGGGTCTGACATCCAAGATATATAAACAGTTATAACTAATACTTAAAGCCATTGCCCAATAGATAAATGGTCAAAGAATATGAATGAACAGTTTTTATTTTGTTTTGGTTTTGGTTTTAGGCAATGGGGTTAAGTGACTTGCCCAGGGTCACACAGCTAGTGTTATGTGTCTGAGGCCACATTTGAACTCAGGTCCTCCTGAATCCAGGGCCAGTGCTCTATCCACTGCGCCACTTAGCTACCCCAAATGAACAGTTCTTAAAAGAAGAACTGCAAAATATTAGCAATCACATGATAGATAGTCCAAATTTCCAGATAAGAGGAATGCAAATCAAAGCAGCTCTGAAGTTTTTCCTCCCACCTAGAAAATTGGCAAAATTGACAAAAGATGGGAATAGTCAATGTTGGAGGAGTTGTGGGAAGACAGGAACACTTCTGACTATGTTGGTGGAGCTGCGAATCAGTACAACCATTTTGGAAAACAATTTGGAACTATGCAAATATAGTGACTAAAATGTCCACATTCTTTATCTAGAGATTCCATTACTGGGCTTAGTATCCCAAGGAGACTATTGATAAGAATAAAGTCCCTATATAGAACAAAATAGTTACAGCAGCACTTTTTGTGATAGCAGAAAATTGGAAACAAAGTAGATTCCTGTCAACTGGGGGATGGATAAATAAACTGTGGTATGATAATGGAATGGAATAATACTTTACTGTAAGAAATGATAATGTGATAAATATAGAGAAGTATGGGAAGACCTACATTTACTGATGCAGAGTGAAGTAAGCAAAGCCAAGAAAACAATATCCACTGATTACAACAATATAAACAGAAAGAACTGCTACACAAACAGAAAAAAAGTCAAAAATAACTGTTGCAAAATTATAAGTAAGAAGTTTGATTCAAAAGAAGAAATATGAGAAGACACTCCCACCCCATTCTTTTGCAGAGGTAAACAGTCCACGAGTGTAGCGCATTGTACACATTTTCAGACTTTTTAAAGGTCTGTTTATTCAGTTATGCTGATTTTTTTCTCTTTTTTTGTCTTTAAATAATACTATATTGGATGACTCTCTAGGAGAGACAGAGGAAGGATGCTGAGGGAACTATAGTGATGTAAAAAAAAAGACATCAATAATAATAAAACAATGACTTTAAAAATATTAAACACTATGATGAGATTAGATTTATACCAAAGTTTCAGGTATGATTCAGAATAGGGAAAACAATAAACATACTATATAAATGTATATGTATATAAATTTATATATATATATATATATATGTACATACACATACACACACATATTCACATGCATACATCGCTGGATTCTGCTTTCTAATCCATTCTGCTGCCTTTTCTGCTTTTTTATGGGTGTTTTTCCTCTTAATGTTCCTAGTTATAATTATATTTTAATTGTCAAATATATTTCCTTTCATCATATCTTCTCAGGGGAGAGTGCAAGAATCTTATCATGGCAGTAATCTATATTTGAATTCTGTTCCTTTTCCCCCTTCCTCTTTTCAACAAGACCATACCCTGATCTCTGCTTCTGACACTTTTTATTTTTATTTCTTTTTAATCTCCTGCCTTTTGAATCACCCGTTGAAGTTGAAATTTGTTTTACTTATTATGTCCCTGACTCTACCTTTCTTCTTAAGCTCACTTCTCTCCTCTTCCTATCCCTGTCTATTTTCCTGTTGAATTGTGTGTATTTAACCTTTCTTTGTTCATGGGATGCCTACTCCCTTCACCCTTTCCTCCATGTTTGCATACTCTTCTTCTCGTGTACCTAGTTATAAAAAATAACAAGTTCCTTCCTCTTCTTCATTTCTTACTGTTGTGAGCCAGACTACTAAGTCCAGCCTGCTGGTTCAGGCTCAAAACTGGTAAAAGACAAGACACTTAGCACAAACCTGACACATAACTGCGGTTTAATAAAATGCTTGTTAACTGACTCTAGTTTCATAAAATGGGGTTAACAACAACAGAATGGAAAGGATATTCAGTAGGGCTATAGCATGGATTTGGTTTGGCAAAGGTTCCCTGCCTATTCATTTTCCACAGTAGCACATCCTGGTCAGTAATTTATGTCAAATCTGAGGGGACTCCCAGCTCCTCATGTACTTTGCTTGTATACTTAGGCAATCAGGAAACTATGTCAAAATCTATAGTGTTAGTCTGCTTCCACCAGCTAAGTGTCAAGGATGGCTTCCTTACCTTTTAGTGAAAAACTAGCCTAGTCAACACGTAAGGTGTCGATACGTACACTCAACATGTGGATGATGCTCCTAAAGTTCTCTTAGAGGATCTCTGACTACTTAAATGACTTATGGTCATTTTTGGGAAACTGTGACCTTGGGGGTGCCTGTTCTGGGCCACACTCGAAAAAGGCAGACTCGAAGGTAACTTGGTAAATGGGAGTCATCAGGACACCCAGGCACGGGTTCTCCAAAATCCAAAGAATCCAATAAATCTTTGTTGTAGCTTATTCAAGATTGTGCCTGAAATTCCCTGGGTTTCCCTATCCACTCTATTTCCCAAGCATAGACTGAGCAAGCTGAACCTTAGATTTTCTCAGAGTTGATTTCCCGTCCCTTATGTCTCATATGGGCAACCATTCAACGCAGGATGTCAGCCATCGTGATCTGATGATGGTTAAAACTATGTTATCCATATAGTGGTGTACATTAGTGCTCTCAGGAAGGAAAACCTTTTTCAGGTCTCTGCCCGCTATAACGTGGTAGTATAGTAAGAGTTCAAGTAGCCCTGAGGTTACTGAAAACATACTGGACTCCTTCCAAGGTAAAAGCAAATTGCTCCTGACTAGTGTTAGCCATAGAAATAAAGAAAACAAACAAACACTGGTGAGGTCATTTATCCCCTACCACTTACCCTGGGCCTGGACCGGCTTGGTCTACAACATTGAGGTCAGGTATATCTGCAGTGATGGGTATGATGACTTCATTTAGATCCTTGTAGTATACCACAGCTTCCAGGTGCCATCTGCCCTTCCTCATGGACAAAACATTATTGTTTTAAGGGAAACTGGTATAAACAAAGTACTCCAGCTTCCTTCATCTCCATCACTAGAGAAGAAATATCTTTTTGACCACCCCTCCCCCGCCTGATATCATTTAGTGTTAACTGTACAAGATGGTCCAAACAACACCAAGTTTTCCATTTGTCCCTACCCATAATAACCTACATAGGGGTTTCAAAAGGACCTGCACAGATAATGAATCCCAATACCTCTTGATGCCTCTACTCTATGCCCTGTGTAATCTTCCTTGGGGCTGAAGGGCCATTAATGCCCTGGTGCTGAATTTCTCTTACAGTTTTACCAGCACACCTATAAACTGGCTATCAATTGGTTGCTTATCAATCTATAGGAACCACATCCAAATCTCCCTCTAGTAGAGGGTGGTACCACCCTCTAATTATCTAGAAGATGAGAGGCAGGGGGCTCTGAACCTCCTCCTTCCATTCACAGACTATGTATTTGAACTGACAGCCATTTTGCCTAGGCCACAGATGTCCTGATCTATCTATCTAATCTAATCTCAAATTTCACAATCAGCCCACACCTAGAGTTATGTGGCAAGAGAGACCCATAGCTAAAGTCTGAAACCATTATGATAGGGCTCCACCCAGCAAGTGGGACCTAATTACCTATGAGGCAGGCTGTGGGAGTTGGGTCATAAAGCCAATCTAATTAAACCCATTTCCTTAAGAGACTTTACCTCCTTATTTGCAGAGCCCCACTTGGGAGCCTGCTTCAGTAGGAATTCATATGTATGAGACCAGGTTGGAAAAACTCCCCATTTTAGCAATCTGAAAAAAAAGAGACCAAGGGCTATTTCTATGTGGAACATGTAACTGATCCAACTGGTCTTACAGTCCTCAGAGATCTCCTCCAGCCTACTGAACTTTGCTCTGGAAGGCCTCTCCATTGGCTCCATTAGATCACCCTCTCTTAGCAACTATTACTCCACTGACTAGCTTGAACTTCCCTTATAACCTCCCTAGATCCACAGTGGTGAAGGTTTGCCAGCTCAGTCTGTGGTAGAAATCACCCTCCTCCTGGAAGCAGTAATAAGAAGAGTTAACAAGAGTAACAAGAAAAGAAGCAGTAACAAGGGGCTTGGGGCTTTCTTACCACAGGCTCTCAAGTGTTCTCATTTCTGCTTCCATTCTTCTGTCTTATGGTTCTGACTGAAATGCAATGCAAAGACACCTGGATTGGAGACTGTACTTACCTGGAGGCTTGTCAGTTCCTAGTTCACTCCATCAACAGAGCTCCCTTCCCTTGAGCTATTACCAGCTCCCTTAACTTCCCCTGGGCATTCATTGCACAGTCCTTAAAAGCTAAGAGCTCTGTCTGCATTGTTGCTTAATGAGCTGTCAATTCACTTTCATTCTTACTTATTGGCAGTCCAACTTCTGCAGGACAGTAAACAACCAGGGAATGCTGGACCTATAATTTTCTTTACCCTTCCTGCCAGCCTCCTCTAGCACTCGATAAGCGAAATTGCTCTGGGTCTATGGAAGTCTACTGTGTTGCACTGCGAGGATTCTCCATAATCCATCAGAAAGGCCCTTGGCAGAGGGTACCAGAATGTCATATCTGGCCATCTAATCATCTTACACTTGGTATTTGCAGGACCCGAAATGACAAAATACCATCTCATCCCAATTCCATTTTCAACTACATCTACTGTTAAGAGTTGGCCTAACTCCCATCAGGTTTGATGTCAAAACAAAATGAAGCACTTTTGGTCATTCAAGAGTTAACAAAAAGATGCTTACCTAGCTTTAGCTAGGAAGGGATATTCAACAAAGATGGTACATAACTTCAACTGGGCAAGGCAATATTTTTACACCTCACTGACTCACTATCTCACTCACCAAAGTGACTTTTCCAAACCTCTTTTGTCCCTCCCCACCACATTCCTTAGCTTCCCCACCCCCTCCCCACCCTCCAAGCCCAGAACTTTGACTCATACCACATTGAAAAAAATTGGAGCCATTCTCAATGGGATCTTTCTTCTCCCCCTTCATAATCTTACATCACCTAGAAGCCTTCTGCCACTTTCTCTTTCAACTGTCTCACATAAAGAGATGACTCTTCTCCTTGCCAAGGCTAACCCCTCTATATGCACAAGTGATTCCAATCCATCCCATTTTCTCCAACAGATTGTCCCCTCTATCTTTCCCACTCTCTCACTTATCTTCAATGTCTCCCTATCTACTGGCTGCTTCTCTACTGCTTACAATGTGCCTATGTCTCTTCATCCTCAAAAAACCCTCATTTGCTCTATCCATCCCTGCTAGCTATTATCCTATATCTTTTCTCCTTTTTCTAGTTAAACTCCTTGAGAAGGACGATCTATATTCCTTATTACTGTTGAGAGTACCTCCATCCTCCCAGTCACTGAGGCTTATAACTGAGGCTTGTCAAGAAGCCCAGGTATTTGGAAATCAACTCATTCCTTCCAACGTAAAAGTAAAGAAAGCAACTGTTCTTCTCAACCCTGCAGCATGCAAAGGAAAAGCTAGAAATATTTTTGAAAAGAATGCCAGCTTAATTTTACACTTCTCTGACATGGATGTGACTATGGTCAAGAAAGAATATGAAGTACAAGCCAAGAAGCTGCTAGAATTAATGTAAAACTCAGTCATCCTGGACTCATTCTCTTTCACCTCCCGTATTCAATCAGTTGTCAAGTTTTGTCATACTATATGCCCCCTTCTCTTCTCTGATGTTGCCACCACTCTGGCACAAAGCCTCATCACCTCATACCTGGACTACTGCAAAAGCTTGTTTGTAGGTCTGTCTGCCTCAAGTCTTTGCCCACTTCAGTCCATGCTCCACTCACCTCTTAAAGCCATCTTTGTTAAGTGTAAATCTGACCGAGTCACATCCATTCAATCAATTCCAGTGGTTCCCTAGTACCTCCTGCATCAAATGGAAAATCCTGTAAGGTTTTTAAAGACCCCCCCATAACCTGACCCTTTCTGACTTTTCCAATCTTTTCATACATTTTTCTCTCCCATCTCCCACCCATGTAATCTGTGATCCACTGACCCTGACCTCCTTGCTGTTCCCCCACCTCCCTATTCCAGACATTTTTAATAGCGACACCCCATGCCTAGAATGCTCTCCTTCCTCATTTTTGCTTCCTCGTTCTCTGGCTTTTTTCAAGTCTCAGCTAAAATCCCACCTCTACAAGTAAACTTTCCAAGTAATGCTAGTGCCTTCCTCTGTTGATTATCTACAATTTCTTCTGTACATCTTGGGTGTTGTCTCCCCCATCAGGCAGTAGTAGCTCCTTGAGATCCAGACTGTCTTTTGTCTTTCTTTGTATCCCCAGTTTTCAGCAGAGTGCCTGGCATGATAGGACTTAAATAAATGTTTATTGGTTTTTGTTGACTTAAGCCTTAGTCCCCTGTGCCAAATCAAGTTTCTGGGACTGTTTTGTCTCCTTTCAGGGGAAAAGATATTGCCCCCATCGCATTCAGATATAAATTGCAGTAAATTACTTCTGAATTGCCAATTCAACAAACATTTATTAAACATCCACAATGTGCAAAGTACTATGCTAGGCACTATAGATAACAAAGACAAAATGCAAACAGTCCTTAACTCCAAGAAGCTTACATTCTACCGAGGAATGCAATATGTGGACAGAAAAGTAAATACAAGATAATCTTAGGAGGGTCAGGTTTGGCTTCCTGAAGTAAATCTTGAAGGAAGAGGTGAAGAGAAAGTGTATTCCAAGCCTTTGCAAAGGCATACACATAAGAGATGGAATACTGAATTCATGGAAAAATTAAGTCAGACTGAAAGCGTGTGAAGGTAGTACTATGAAGAAGGGAGGTAGTGTGAAGAAGAGCCAGAATGGGCAGCATTTTAAATACTAACCTAAGTAGTTTGTATTTTATTCTAGAAGCTTTAGGGAGTTACTGAAGATTCTTGAATAGGGGAATGACATGCTCTGGTAGGTCAGAAACAGTAGGCCATGGTATAGATCAGGTGGTTCACTTCAGGCAGATGTCTTGGGTTCCTGGACAAGCAACAACCAATTATGGAAAGGCCCCACTCACTAAGGATTATCCTACCTATTCCTTGTGGTTATTTTAAGACACACTGAGAAAATAAGGGTTTCTCAGATCCTGAATAGGCAGGAGGTCTTCTGACCCAACAAGAATAACTATACCAAACACTTCTATCAAGAGTTATTGACAAAGGCTATCAATTATCACGGCCATTGAGAGCCGTACTTGTGAAGTTTTGGACTTTAATAAACCACCTCATTTCCAATACTGAGTGCTTTATTTTACCCAAACAGAATAAACTTGTTCTCACCCACAACATATGCTCAAACCCAGGCTTTAAGATTTTTCATTTTGGACAACTTCTGGAGAATGGTTCCCTAGTACCTCCTAAATCAAAGGGAAAAAATGGCAAGAGGAGAGATCGGAAGCAGAGACAACAATTAGAGCTTTTTGCAATAATCAAGATGATAAGGACCTGAACTAGGGATGGTGGTATGTAGGGTTGTATAAATGGAATGCAGGGTACAGATGCAAGAGATGTACAGATTAATTAATCAGTTTTGGCAGCTGATGAGGACTAAATGAAAGATAAAGAAGATTCAAGGATGACTGAGGTTGGGAACATGGCTAACTAGAAGAAGCCTAACACCAGCACTCTCTATTTTGGGATGAAATGAGGCACTCTAGTGACACTGAAAAGTTAACAAAAAGGAGGTTTCCTTTGGCCTAACACAGAAAGGATATGCAGCAAAGATACGGTGGCACTAACCATCAGCTTTGGTAAATGTGACCTTCCTCACTTCCTTATGGAAACATGTCCAGTCAGTAGGACATTAGGGCAGGGTATGATAACTCCCCTGTTCTCAGTCACCCAATAAGTCTAAAGAGACACCTAGACTCCAACTAGGACTTTTTATACCTTTACATGGCCAGGAAGTTGTGTCAGGAAAGCTGCATCCAGTGAGGTCCTAGGGAGAGTTTTGTATCCATTAGGAAAAACGTAACCCGTGTTACAGGAAGGAAGGAGGACTGAGCTAATTAATCTATGTTATGGGGAAATCCTGGTAGATAGTAGTACCTGCAGTAGATATTAGTCACAAGTAGTGATGCCTTCAATAGATCCAAGGAGCTTTGGAGGAGAGATGGATTTATGGTGGGATGGGGAGGAGAAGATATGAGTTCTATTCTGGACGGGTAGAGTTTGAGATATGGATGGTATATCCAAGTGAAAATATCCCAGGGTCTTTATGGCATAGAACTAAAATTCAGAAGAGTTATAAAGTTAGATTATATCTTATGGAAACATGTGCAGGCAGTAGATCATCAAGGCAGGGTATGATGACTGTCCTGTTCTTAGTCACCCAGCAAGTCTGAGATGCCTTTGACTTTAAATAGATATATAGATTTTTAGAATTATGTACAAAGAGATCATTGAACCCATGGAAAATGATAAGCTATACAAGAAAAAAAAAAGACTCAGTATAGTCTTGGATAATAACCACCTCATTTCAGCTAAGTTGCTGGGCCTGGAGTCAGGAAGACTTGAGTTCAAATTTGACCTCTGACACTTACTAGCTTTGTGACCCTGGGCAAGTCACTTAACCTCTATTTGCCTCAGGTTCTTTAACTGTAAAACAGGGATAACAACACCAACTACTTCTCAGAGATGTTGTTAGAATAAAATGAAATCGTATTTGCATAAAGCACTTAGCACAGTACTTGGAACATAGTGTTATATAAATGCTTAGTCTCTTCTCCCTTTTTTCATCTAAAGAAGTATTTGACTAACCTGCCTATACAAGTGACAAACTTCACACTAATCAGAATCCTTTGGTGTTATAACATCTAAAGCCTTCTACATCTTTACACATCAATTTGACAGTGAACCAGAGAGCCAGCCTGTAGGGACCTCTGGAAGAGCAGGTGTCAAGAGCCGTCTTCTACATGAGGTCCTTCCTGATCTCTCCAGCTGCTTGTGCCTTTCCACCTTTTATTTATCTATATGTACACATATTATCTCCCTCAGCTAGATTATAAACTCTTTGAGGACAGGAAATATTTTAACTTGTGTCTGAATCCCCAAAGCCTAGCACATAGTAGGCATTTAATGTCTGTTTATTGGTTGCTTAACCAAGGAAGCATTGATTCTAGAATATGCAGGTGGGGAGTATGATAACCATTTGCTGAGATTATATTCACCATGCAGGGAAAGAGGAAGTTCTGTGGAACAAGTAACCACAAGGCAAATATAAAAATAGAAAGACAATATTGTGTAAGCATGAAGAGCTACAATAAGCATTTATTAGTTCTGAATGATGACACTTTCTTGCTGCAGAGGTCGTATTGCATTCAATGCTAATAATGAAACATAATTGCTATTGTGATGATTGCTAATCTGAATTTGCATGGTAATCATATTGATGTCATGGTTTTTGGGGGGGTGGAAAAGAAGCACCCCCATGGGGCATAATTTCAATTGTCAGAGACAAGGAAGAATTTGACTGAGGATATATAACAAGAAAGCAGAACTAGAGCATTGAACTTGGAGTCATAGGACCTAAGTTTGAATCCCCTTCTGCCACTTAAAGTCAGTGTGACCTTGAGCAAACAATTTAATCTTTCCTCATATATAAAATGAAAGAATTAGATCAGAAGACCTCTAGGGTCCCTTCCAACTCAAGATGTATGATCCAATGAGTTATCTACAGGTAGCAATCTTTCCCAAGGGAATAAACACTGAACATCGAGGGTTGAATGGGGAAGATAAGTTCCCAATAACCAAAAGAATCCAACATCAATCAAATATTTATCAAGTGTATGTGCCAGCCATTATGTTAAGAGTTGGAGATGCAAAACACCCCCCCAAAAAAAAAAAACTATACCTGCTTTCAAGGAGCTTACATTCTAACAGAGGAGACATGTAAATAATTAAGTACATATAAGATACAAGATAGAAAGAAGATAAGCTTAGAGGGGCTTTTGAATTGAATCTTGAAGGAAGCCAGTGATCCTAAGAAGTAGACGTGACAGAGGAGAGCATTCCAGGCATGGAGATACAACCAGTGCAAAGACACGGAGATGAGACAGAAGATGGGAGATGAGAGTGTTGTGTACAAGGAACAGTAGGATAGTAGCTATTTCTAGTGCTTAGCACGGTGCCTGGTATACATTAGGCTCTTAATAAATGTTTACTGATTAATTATATCATAGATTTCATGATGCACTTAGAAGTAAAGAGTAAGAAGCTGGAAAGGGATCAGGGTGTGAAGAGTTTAGAGTCCTTCCCCCTCTCCCTCCACAAAAGGACTTTATATTTGATCCTCAAAGTGATATGAGGCCACTGGAATTTACTAAGAAGGGGAAAGTGTTAAGTGACATGGCCAGACCAGCATTTTAGAAATATCACTTTGACAACTATGTGAGAGGAACATGAGATAGACACCTGTTGGTTGTTGTCTTTTGTTCTTGAAGAGGACCAAAATGACATCACCTCATTAGAGTCAAGTTACAGTGTGTCCGATTGTGGCATAGTAGACCAATGTAAGCTTGGAATGCTCTACCACAGGTTGGGTACAAAGGGTCCAGGTGAACATTTGGAGTGGATTCTCTAAATTTGTGCATCTCATTGTTTCTTTGGAGCTACTTCAATTGTGCTTTGTTTAAAAAGCACAGCACCTTCTCTGATGAGGGCAAGCCATGCTGGGCGATTCTGTGCCTGTGTCTCTGACGTCACACAATCAATTCCAAAGTTCTTAAGAGTGAAACCTATTAAATGGCATAAGGAAGAGGTGATGGGGGATGGAACTAGAGTGGAAATGGTAAGTAAAGAGAAAGAAATGTATATGAGAGATGTGGTAAAGCTAGAATTTACAAGACTTAGCAACTGATTTGAGAGTGGGAGGGGTAAAGGACAAAGCTCTTAGGACACAGCAATCCTTTATTTGTCCCCATGACACGAGTTTCCTTCCTAAAAGAGAGGAAGTTAAAAAAAATACTTAATATACAAATATGGAATGTAGATGGCACAGACCTTTTATTCCAATGCAGAAATGAAGGTGAATGGTCACTGAGGCAGGAGGAGCCACCCACTCAGTAAGCAATAACAGAACTTAGAAACTATTTATTTCCCCCTCCATTTAGAGTACATTGCTTAACACTGTGTGTAGCTATGCTAGCTGCTCAGAGTAGAGAGGAGTAAGGAGACTATCCCTCCCCTCCCACCCCCAAGAAGTCCAAGGTGAGGCTCCAAATAGGGAAGAACAGAAATGAAGTTATTAGTCTTCCTTTCCTCTTATAACCTACTGAGTAGGCAGCTCTTCCTGCCTCAGTTGCCAGTTAACTTCGACACAGACCCGTAGTCATAAGACAAATAAAGCACAGTTGTGTCATCACAAAGTCCTGAACAAAGGGTATTTTCTCCACAAAGCATGCATGTCAACTCCCAGGAAGTTTCACTCCAGTCCCACTGTTCAGGGTGGTTCTCCTGATCAACTCTTGTTAAGTAAGAATATAATTATGTCTAGAAATGTTTTTCTCCTCCTGACTCTTCAAAGCTAGTATTGTCCCAGACTAATGATACTCTTTAGTACAACTGTCCCTCATAGCTAATGTTTTCTAGATTCTTCCCTTGACGAGTGATGAGGATTTTATTTTGTTATTACTAGTATTTTTTAAAATAATATACTTAGCTCAGGGGTGAGGAATCGCAGTCTCAAGGCCACATGTAGCCCTCTAGATCCTCAAGTGCAGCCCTTTGAATCTAAACTTCACAGAACAAATCCCCTTAATAAAAGGATTTGTTCTGTAAAACTTGGACTCAGTCAAAAGGCCAAACCCAAGGACCTAGAAGGCCACGTGACCTCCAGGCTGCAGGTTCCCCACCCCTGACTTAGCTGGTAGATAAAGCAGTGCATCTTTACTCTCCAGCACTACGATTATGCTATCTTTTTTCAATTATTATTGCATGATGAGAACAGCACTTTGGCTATCTAAAGTACAAAAATGATATTTTTAAATGAAGATCTATTATAAACTACAAATCTATAGGCTATAGATACTTTAAATTGAATTTATATAAACCACATTAAGTAAATCTGATAAGTTAAAAAATTTAGGGGCAAATGTATGGATGAATACAACAAAATTTGGAATTATTTTGTGATGTGTCAGTGGTGTCAAACTCAAATAGAAACAGATCCCTGCAGCTGTATATTGACTTACAGAATCACAAATTAAACTTATCTATGTTATATTATATTTTTAAAAATATTTTGTTAAACACTTGCCAAGCCTTAACCTTGTACCACTTTCACCATCCACTGTCTTTGTTCTTATTCCCATGCTGTTGAACGAAGTTGGAGAAAATCACTATGTTATGCTGTCTGGGTCCACTACAAATTTATGTCACATAATCTCAATGGGCAAGGTAATTCTTTTACAACTCTCTAATCTATTTACTATTCTATTTACCACAGTGGCTTTTCCAAATCTTTTCATCTTTCCTTTATCCTACTATACACTTCCCCTATCCCTGACCCTCATAACTGAGAACCTGCCTCATATTTCCTTTTCTTTAATAAAAGTTTTATGAATTTTTTTATATCACCATAATTTCCTCTAGTACCTTTCTCTCTTTTCCTGCCAGAGTCATCTCTTATAACAAGAAATATTTTAAAGGAAAAAATAAAGAAGAAAAAATCAGCAAAACTGATCAATACATTTTAAAAGTCTAAAAATATATGCAATATATCACACCTGCGGACTTCCCAAGTCTGCAAAAGGGGTGATCTTCTTTAAAGCCTACTTGTTTTTAGTAAATTTGCAACATATACTTTTTGATTATTTTGTGGTTCTTTTTGCTTACGTTGTTACAGACACTGTGTATACTGTTTTCTTGGTTCTGCTTGCTTCACTGCAAATAAATCCTTCTATGCTTATCTATATTCATTACATTTGTTATTTCCTGCATCACTGTAATATTTCATTACATTTATGTATGACAATTTGTTTAGCCATTCTCCAATCAATGAGAATCTACTTTGCTATCACAAAAAGTGATGCTATAAATATTTTTGTGCATATGGAGAATTTCTTATCAATAACATCTTTGAGGTATAAGCCTAAGCCTAATATTGGAATCAATGAGTCAAAGGATATGGACATTTTAGTAATTTTATTTACATAATTCCAAATTATTTTCTAAAATGATTATAACTAATTCAGTTCTACCAACAATATAATAGAGTGCCTACTCCAATATTGACTTTTCCATCATTTGTCATCTTTACCAATTAAATTATGAGGTAAAATTTCAGAGTTATGAGGTATGAGGTAAAATTTCAGAGTTGCCTGATTTGTATTTCTCTTATTAATCATTTGGAGCATTCTTTCATACAGTTGTTAGTAGTTTGCAATTTTTTGAGAAGTTTGTTCATATCATAGACCATTTAACTATTAGGGAATGATTTTGTGTCTTACATATATCTATTAATTGATCACATATCTTGGATATCCACCCTTTATCAGAGAAGTCTGATTTTTTTTTCCTCCTATTTAGCTGCTTCCTTTCTTATTCTAGGTGCATTAATGTGTTTTGGGTTTTTTTTTGTACAGAAGTTTTTTACTTTCAGGTAATTAGTTACTTATTTTTTGTCTTTTGTAATTGTTTCTCATTTGGTTAAGAGTTCAACTCAAAGCTGTGAAAGATATATGATCTTTACTGTTAATGTCCATAGCCATTTTGAATTATTGTGGGATGCAGCATAAGGTCTTGCTCTAAGACTAATTTGTCCGAAATTCTTTCCAGTTTTCCCAGCAATTTTTATCAAATAGGGAGCTCTTTCCTAAGTAGTTTATATTTTCCCCAATTATTGAGTTCCATTGTTTCTAATTCTACCTTGCTAATCTGTTTAGTCAATCAATAAACATTTAAGTGCCTACTTTGTGCCAAAAAACTGTGCTAAGTACTAGGGATAAAAAAAAAAAAGAAAGACAAAAGATAGTTTCTGACCTTGAGGAATTCACAGTCTAACAGGAGACAACATTCAAGCAGCTCTCCTCACATACTGGAGGTGAACTCTATCACAAATAAATACAGAGCCAGCTGAGAGGAACCTGGGCATAAATTTAAAGTATAGTGGCAGTAAGGCACAAATATAGAATACAAGTAATGCAAATAGGAACTCACAACTCCTGGTACCGCAAGGCCTGGAAGTTTTTTCTTTGTAAAGTCCTTAAGCACCTCCCTTTGATTGTAGTATTTCTGCTGGACAAGTCACTCAGCTGAGCTCCTAAGATCTGCTTCTTTCTTGAATTCATAAGGCAGCACTTCTCAAATTCTGAGAGATCACACTCCTTGAAGCCTTGAAGCTGCTTCCTTCCTTTAGGGACTCTCTCCACATTCATGTCTCTCCTGGTGGGTGGGTGGGTAGGTGTGGGTGTGTGCTCGGCAGCGCTCCAAGTAGGATGCATTTTCTTCTACTCCAATGACAAGGCTGATAAGGGAAGGAAAGTCATCTCCCCCACTTCCTACCTTTTGATACAAATCTTAGGGTCTGCAGTCACAAAACACTTCAATGCCTGCAACTCTATTGCTGAATGGAGGTTTCCATATAAGCCCAGGAGGTGTGACTGATTCTTTCAACCAATTACAAAAGATTCCTTGTAGGGTAGAAGATGCCTTCATCCCTAAGGCATGTACTTTCAAGTTGATTAAGTACTTATTCATACAGTTATTGAGGAGCTATGGGGAAAAACAATGGGGCAGTCAGATGGTTCATTGGATAGAGGGACAGGCTGAATCAGAAAGACCAGAGTTCAAATCTAGCCTCAGTTACTTACTAGCTGTGTGACCCAGGGCAAGTCACTTAACTTCAAGTTTGCCTTAATCCACTGGAAAAGAAAATGGCAAACTACTCCAATATCTTTGCCAAGAAAATCCCGCAGATAGTATGATCCACAAGGTCACAAAGAGCCAGGCACAACTAAATCTACTGAACAACAAATGGGAAAATTATTTAAAACAGTCTTTATACTTTGTGATTATATTCTAGGCTTATTGCAAAGGGAAACTCTGTTACTTCCTCCCTTACACTGATGACATTCCAGACTTTGATAAAATCAACTCAAGTGGGAAATGAAACTCCATCCTTTACACACCAGATCTTTTTGGAGCCTTATCCCAAAAAGTGAACTTCTTGACTACAGTGAGAGCTTCTTGGACAAAAAGAGCATCTTGGTAGAAATTAGGTTTAGATGAAGATTCTTAAATCATATATTTAAAATAAGCTAAAAATACTTATATAATTTGAATATAAAAGGTTACATTACCGTATTTGGAAAATAAAGGAGAAATGACAAGGCACATTGGGAAAGAAAGAAATGACATACGCGAGGCAGGTTAAGCCACCATCACCACCTTGATCACCATTTTCACTTGGATCTTGATGGAGCCATCCCAGGACCCTGAACCCAAGAGCCTTTGAAATAGCAATGCCTCCCAAAACATCAGGCCTGCTTCTAGCCCATCTCCCATAGCTATCACTGAGGGGAGAAATCATTGTGGAGGAACACACCTTGCTTACCACCACTAGGCAACAACTGTTGACTAATTTTGCCTCCAAGAGACTTCTAAGTACAAAAGTTCTGAGAGTAATAGTATCCTCCTCTCCTACCCCACCCTGGTCCTGCTTCCATTCCGCCCTCACAGTCATCATCAATGGAAGTGGCTCCTGTGAAGAAGGGGCCAGCCATCTCCACCAACTACCAACCACCACTCACAGGGCAGGCTAACTAGCCTAGCTGAAGTCAAAAGGGAATGGAGGTGAGAGGCAGCACCAAAGGGGAAAGGAAGAGCAAACCCCAAAATTCACAACAATGGCCAAGAGGGGAGGCCAATGTGGGGCAAAGTCTGGGCTTCAGGCTAGAAGGGAGTTAGTGTTGGATGACAGATGGTGGTCCATGCAAAACAAAAATAAAAGGTACCCTTAGGGAGAGACATAAGGCAATATGTGCCAGGAAAGTCAAATCACTGCCACCACCAGCTTGACCACCATCTCCTCTCTGACCCAAATGAAAACAGCCCAAGACCCTAAAACTAAGAAACTAGGTATAATAGCTTCCAGTCCAGTGTCCCCAGCCATTATCCTGAGAAGCAAACTCTGTGGAGATGCAGCCTGGTGACTGTTCCTGCAGGCGATACTGACACAACTACTAAAGACCCAGAAAATACAGTTTTTGTCACTAAAGTCCTTAACACTGTCAAGTGGTTCAATATCATAAACTGATAATATTTTATCAGTGGAAATGACATGAAAGTAGAAATGACTTTGCTTCTCTCCCTTAAGGATCACGGAACTTTTCTATCTCTTGCAACTGAAACCTTCCAAAAATGTCATCTTCCCCATTTCTTTTCTAATTTGCACAAATAATAAATACTTAATAAAGTCTTTTTTTAATTCAAATGACAGGAATACTTTTAAAACTATGGCTAGAGGAAGAATTCATAACTAAGCAAGAGATATAGGTGAAAATAAGACAAAATGTAGCATTTTGATACATAAAATTAAAGTTTTTATATGAATATAATCAAGGCAGATATAGTTATAAGATAAAGTATTAAAACAATCTTTTTAATAAATATAACTGATAGAAGCCAGAAATAGAGACAAAGAAAAATGACAGTTAGCTAGATTAAAAGTGGTATAAGAATGTGAATAAAGTTCTACAAATTAGAAATACAACCTATGAATAACATGAAAATGTTTCAGTCAATAAGAGAAAAACAAATTAAAACAACTGAACTGTTACCTCACACTTTGCAAATTGGCAGAGGAAGTCAATGTTGGAAGAGATACGAGAAGACAGGCCTATTAATAACAGTTAAAGCTCAGAATTGGTCCAACTGTTCTGGAAAACAATTTGTAATTACGTAAGAAAAGTAACTAAACTGACCATACCTTTTAACTCTGAAAGCTTATAGTCATATATTAACCCACGGAGATCAAAGAAAGTCCAATAAATACTAAAATATTCACTAAAATCTTTTTTGTGTTTGTTAAAATTAGAAACAAAGTACTATCCTACCACCAATTGGCTAACAGGTAAACAAACTACTATGTAAATATGTGGAATATTATGATGAAGAAATGATAAGTAGGAATTAAACATGGCAAAATTTTTGTAAGAACTGATGCAGAGTGACACTGGCAGAACTTATTGTATTTCTATACAACATCCAAAATAAGTACAAGTGAAAAGATAACTAAAAGGAATATAAAACTCTGAAAAACTGAAAAATCAATAATGTTCCTGGAGAAGAAATGAAATATACCTTTCTTTCTCAGTAGGAAAGGCATTAAAAGAATGTGATGTCAGATTATTTGATTAACTCTCTTTTGGTTTTTAGAGGGAGGATTTGTTACAATTGCAAGTATGCTAGGGAGATATCCAGAAATTACTGTGATGTAAAACTAAAAGGTATTATTAACAAAACCTATTTTTAAAAAGTGAAATAAAAGGAAATGGCAATTTTGAGTCAGCATTGGTTCATCAAATAAAAATCATGCTGGACTAACTTCATTTCTTTTAGAAAAGGTCTCTAGACTGGTAACTAGAATACTATTGACAGAATACACTGGATTTCAACAAGGCCTCTGACAGTCTGTGCAGGAGACATCAGTATGTGCCGTTTTGATTAGATGGATTCAGAAGAATTGGACTCAAAGACTTGATTCTTAGGTACCAACTGGTATTAAATTTGTGGGAGCTCTCTACTATAAGGCTTCTACTGGGGATATGGATGCAGATAGAGATGGTATGCTTGGTATGCTTTTCAAATTGGCAGATAACAAACACTGGCATAATTATAAAGGTCTAATAATATCTCAATATATTAGAATGAAGGTTCAAATAGAATTAGATGAAATTTAGAAGGACAAATGTAGCATTTGGATTAAAGAAAAAAATCCGCCTAAGTACATAATGAAGACAGCCAGGTGACAGTTTCTATGAGAAAGATTTTAATGAACTGAAAGCTCAATGAATCAAATGTGACTTGGTAACTAGAAAAGCTTACATGACTGAAGGTTGCATTAACCAAAAACCAATATACAGAAAACAAAAAACCAATATACAGAATATAGAAGTTATAACATATAAAAAAACATACAAGGGCAGCTATGTGATACAGTGGATAGAGCACCAGGCAAAGAATCAGGAAGAACTGAGTTTAAATCCAATCTCAAACACTTAACAGCTGTATGACCCAGGGCAAGTCATTACTTAACCCTGTTTACCTGAGTTTCTTCCTCTGCAAAATGAGCAGAAGGAAATGACAAACCATTCCAGTATCTTTGCCAAGACAACCCAAATGGGGTCACAAAGAGTCAGACACAACTGAAACTACAAAACAACAACAAGAAGCTACAATCCCCATTATACTCTACTCTGGGCAAACCCAAACTCTGGATAAAAAGTTCTAGGTGCCCCAAATTTAGCAAAATAAAATTTTAGTAAACAATTCCAAATGTATCTATGAAGGTGAGTAGACTCAAAGTCATGCCATAAGAGCATCACCTGAAGAAACTTACATATTTTGCCTACAGGAAACTTGGGGAAACAAGACTACTTGCTGCTTTAAATATTTGAAGTGCTGTCATATCGAAGAAAGATTTGATATGTTTTGTTTTACCAAAGAAGTTGAAACAGGACTAAAGGGTGGAGGAAGGCTACCTTCAAACTAACACTTAGGAATAAAGATGGAATGAACTGTATCTTGGGAATCAGTGAATTGCCCATCACTGGGGGTCTTCCATGATATCATGTCATAAATGAGACCATTTGCTTATGATGAGATTCTGGTTCAGGTATGGCTGGGCTGGATGACCTCCAAAGTTTCTTCTAGTTGTTTTTTTTTTTTATGATCATCTTCATCTTTTTCCTATATATAACCTAAAGCCTGGCCTTAAAACAATAATATTAATCTTCCTTTGCTCCTCAGTTAGGATGTGATCCACAGACAGCATGCTTACTGAGGGATAACTTCCTTAGATTGGTCTGTTACCCCGAAAGGGGAAAAGCTAATAGGAAAGGTTTGACAGAGTAGGGGGAAGGATGCAGAGGGGGAAATCACAGAATTTTAGAAGTGGAAGTGACTTTTACGACATAATCTCATCCACACCCCTTATTTTTATACATCAGATAACAGTCCAAAGAAGTTAGTATCTTGCCCAAGATCACTAGTAAATTAGACCTCAGGAATTATAATGTCCAGTGCTCTTTCTACCATTCCTCCTGCCTCTTTGTACAAACTATGTTTGTACACGTTTGTACAATGTTTGATCTCATGAGGAGGTCTTCAAAGAAAATAAAGAAGCCATATACAAGTGTTCTGATTTCCTATAACATTAGAAGTAGCCATATCAAAGATAAGTACAGAAATGAGCCTTTAGAGCAGGGTTTCTTAGCCTGGAGTCAACTGACATCTTAAATAGATTTCTGAGGTCATAAACTTGGACCGAAAAAACATTACATCTTTATTTTCACTTACCTCTTGAAATTTAGCATTTCCTTCAATTATTTAAAAACATTCTGAGAAGGGGTCTAAACACCTCACTAAACTACCAAAATAATACTCAAAAAGGTTAAGAATTCCTGCTCTAAGGGTCTGGCACATACTAAGAGTTTAATAAATGCTTCCTGCCTTGCTCTAGAACATATCCCAGAAATAATTTTTTTAAGATGCAGTGACAGATTTTTACTGAACTACACACGTGGAATATCCTCTCATAATTAATCCAATGTATTTGAAAGACAAATGTTCAATGAATAGTTATTTCAGTACAGTATGAAACTTTCAAAGTAATTTTTAAAAATTCTTAGAATTTAAATTTGTAAATAAACAAACTTTGTTACTTCTCATTTTTATTTTTTTTCTAAAAATCAAATGAACAGTTATTTACAGCTGTACAGTTTCAAACAAAACTTTCCTACTTTGGTCAAAAGCTCTAAGTTTAAGAATATCTACATGATTTACACTCATTTGAGAGATTCCATTTGTAATCAACAACACATGATACTCTAGCAATTTTATTGTACAACAATCCACATACCACCATACATTTTTTAGCTTAGCCTAAATTTTAAAGTGCTGTTATCAGATGAAAGTAAGCAAATGCTACCGAATACTGAATTTCTTACCGGCCATAGTGTACTACAATTGAACAATAAATCACATTTGTAAAAGCACTTTAACCTAGTTTTTCAGTTTAAAACTGGAAAGAGTAATAAGCTTGGGGAATTATTCTATTAAATGAGCCAAAAAAGTATTGTAATGTCATCCATCTCAATAAAGGGACAAGACTTTAGACATCCATAATTACCTAATTGTAATAAAGAAGCCACAATTATTTACAGAAACCATATAATAAAGATGACAGCCAGCATGGCACAGGAGATAAAGAGCCAGTCTTTGGGGCCAGGAAGAACTAGGTTCAATTCCTAAATGACTCCTTTTGGCTGTGACTCTGGGCAAGTCACTTAACTTCCCAGTGCTCTAGACTTCTAACTTTCTTATAACAATAAGTTGTAAGGAAGGTACCCACTTATATTGGTCGAGGGGGCTTTCTTATCTAGGGGCTTCCTACATCAATGAAATTAAAGGTCCAATGTCTATATCTGTATCATTCCTATATAATAATGTAGACACATCCTTTAAAACTGAACATGAAGTTCAGGCATACGATGGTTTTTTCTAAGCATTCCATTTACAATTAATCTCCTTAAACTAATAATAAAAGTACATCAATATAGTAAATATGCTATATTTCAGTTGCAATTCCAAACGTTTGCTTCTACTTGCTTACTTTGCAAAAGATTATCCACACCAAGTAACAACACACAGAAAATGCCAAACAATTAGATCATTAGCTATTATTACATGTTTTAGAATATTTTTAATGATTTAAAAGATAAACTTATAAAAAACACTTGTGCATGAATCTTTCAAACATATAAACCAGTAAAAACTGAAATGTAATAGGCATACTAAATGAAATTAAATACTCAAAATATCATAAGGGAAAAAGAACAAATATCTCATTTAAATACCAGTGCACTTGGAACTAAGATTTGCTAAAACTATTTACTGAAGACAAATTCAACCTCTTCTCCCAAGACTACAATGTTTGCCTAAAGGAGAACATAAATTAGAGCTACTTTAAATTAATAATTACACAGACTGAAAAACATCCATCTTTGAATTAATTTTAATGTCGATAAGAAACCAAGTTTATTACAGTTCCATATTTGAGACTGTAGGAAACAATACTTCTGTTTCTAGGGAGGAAAAAACCTCTAAAATATTATTATTTTATATGTAATATAGAGGATTTGGTTTTCAAAGAAAATCAGCTACAGTAAGAACATGTAACAAGCACTATCATCATATATTATTAATAGCTTAGAAAACATTTTAAAATTCATTCTTTCCTATTTGAGTATGTTACCATCATTTTTATTCTCCCTGTCCATTATTTGTCTGTAAATTTTATTTTCCTATTAAAAACAAATATAAGAGACACTGTTTAACACTCATTTCTCTCCATAAATTACTTTTTAAAATAATCTTTCTCAGGACACAGACATGATTTAAATAGAAAAACAAATATAAGTATTTCATAAAATGAGATCTCTCTTGAATAAAAAATTAAGATGAAAATTGCTAGTTGACAAATTACATATTTCCAACTCACAAAGACACTCATCAGAGAAAATTCAGTTCCTAACCAACTAGTTCAGTAGTAACTTGAGGAAAAAATACCCTTAACTCCATCACAAAGAAATGCAGAATAATTAAGATGGAAGAAAAAAACTATTTTGGTTTTTTTCTGTGTTTTAAGGAAAACACACATACACACAAAACAAGCATGGCAAAAGCACTTAGGAGATATGTAATTATAATGAGTTAATGCTAAGGCATCCTTATGCTCACATTTCTCATCCTAAGCAGCATCAGTAGATCTTTGTACTACATGTCATTTTGGTATTCCAGATACTTTGCCGCAATGGGCTCTTCAAGCTGAATTCCTCCACTTCCCATCAATGCAAAGGCAGGATACATTGTACCTGAGCAGTCCACTTGGCGCTCATAAAGGCATTTCATGTGATCTGCATCATAAAACCCAACTTTGCCTTTATCATAGTCGAGGAAAATTCCTATACATGTTGGCATGGGAAGAACTCTGTTTTCAGGTTCATTGGAAGAAGTAGGTGACTTGGGAACAAAAAATTTCTTCATGCCTACAGTAACTAATGTAAAGGGCTGTGCTGAGTCAAAGCAGGTATCTTCACTTCCACTGTCATGACCGCTATCTTGCTCATATCTAAAATGAGAAAATAACTGTAATACACAAATTATAACAAACAATTTTATCTATATCATAAGACCTAGTGTATTTTCACATACACATTCAAATATCACACTCTGGTCTAAACAAACCTCTCTACTGAAAAGTACAGCTAAACATCTTAAATTTTTTTTTTAAGGCAATTGGGGTTAAGTGACTTGCCCAGGGTCACACAGCTAGTAAGTGTTAAGTATTTGGTCTGAGGCCAGATTTGAACTCAAGTCCTCCTGACTTCAGGGTCGGTGCTCTATCCACTGTGCCACTGAGCTATCCCCATTTTAAATTTTTAAATAGGCACTGAACAAACAATAATTAATGTAAAAGGTAGTAGGCAAGCAAGTTAATAATAGCTTATGTTTGTATAGTGCTTTAATGTTTACAAAGCACTTTCTTCCTAACCTTACTTGCCTTAATAACTTGCCTTAATAGCTGGGATTTGAACCCAGGTCCCTCAAGTTCAGGCTTCTCCCCAATAAGCCACACTTAGACACCTATCAAGAAAACCATTTGAAACAAAAGCATTACAACAGTGTTCAAAATCACCTATTTTCTATCATTGTCTGCATTTCCACCTCTGTTCTTTTATGTTCTAAACATACCTCCATTAGCACTACATTCATGTTTCACTTTTTCCTATAATAATTTCTCCTCTATTTTATCAAGAAATACATACTTTACCTTTCAAGAATTATGAGATTAAAGGAAAAAATATTACCATCCCTCACTGAAAAGCATGAAAATCTTTGCTGCTCTTTATTTATTTTGAGAAGAATAGATAAAAGGATTTTCTTTAAATTAATGGGAGCAGCTAGGTGGCACAGTGGATAGAGCACTGTGCTTGGAATCAGGAAGACTCATCTTCATGAGTTCAAATTCAGCCTCAGACACTAGCTGTGTGACCCTAGACATGTCATTTAACTCTGTTCCTCATCTATAAAATGAGCTAGAGAAGGAAATGGCCTCAGTTTCCTCAGCTATAAAATGATCTGGAGAAGGAAATGGCAAACCACTCCAATATCTTTGCCATGAAAACTCCAAATGGGGTCACAAAGAGTAGAATATGACTAAAATAACTGAACAAAAAATTAAATTAATAGGCTGAGGTAAAATTTTGGGCACAGATTTTTTAATTCAGAAAAATCAAGCAACCGTTTTTTGGAATTCCCAGGGCCAGAATAGAATCCCCTTGTTTGGCGGTTGGGCCTACAAGGTGCACAAGGGCTATATGTCTAGGCTATTTCCACCGATCCTCATACAATGTAACTACAATTACAAATGAGTAAATGACAATGGTCACCCTCCTTCTAAGGAGATTTAGCAGATTTAAGAATAGAAAGAAAATCCTAGCTTTGATCACATGTCCATTTCAGCACTATTATATAAAATCATATTAAAGGGAAGTTTTAAAAAAAATTTGTATTCACCATAGAAAAGTACATGTTACCATAATTACTTGTAAGGCCACTGGTTGGCCATTTTTCAGTCGTGTCATGACCCCATTTGGAGTTTTCTTGGCAAATATACTGAAATGGTTTGCCATTTCCTCCAAGTCACTTTACAGATGAGGAAAACTGAGGTAAACAGGGTTAAGTAACTTGCTCAGGGTCATACAGTTAATAAGTGTTTAAGGCCAGATTTGAATTCCAGAAGCTGAGTCTTCCTGACTCCAAGCCTGACACTCCATCCACTGCACCACCTAGCCGCCCTAAGGTAAGGCAACTACAGTATTCAGTGGTATCTCATCCAATAACTAACATATTTAGTAATAATACAATAGCAACACATATAAGCTCTATAAATGAAGGTACTGAATCTAAGCCATTTTTAGACCTACCATGAAGTGAAAAATAAACCTTAAACTGACCCAAAGTGACCGTGTTCTAAGAGAGTAAAGAAGAATCTACCTCGGGCTACTTATATCACGAGGATTATGGAGCCATTCTTGTAGTTTATCATTGGAAGCAACTCCCACTTTAACCATGTATGAATATGGTTCCACACGTAAGGCCCAAAAGTGTTTTCCTTTGGTGATTCCAGTGTCTCCGATAATATAATCTAAGCTTGTGTAACAACCCACTTGGATACGTTCAGCAGCAAGCAGAAGAGAAAATCCAGCTCTACTGTCCACACGGTCTCTCTTTAGATTCAGCAACAGATGTTCATTGTTATATCCACATTTTTCATCAAAGAGAAAACTAAAAACTTAAAAATAAAAAACTAAAATTAACTTGAAGCTTATTAACATTTTTCAAACTTAAAAATAAACAACTAAAATTAGATTGAAACTTATTAACATTTCAAAATTGTAATATATCAATTTGAGTAAAATTCTAAATAGATTTTACTGTTCAAAATCCATATCCATCTAGTAAAAGTATAAAATTAAATTAAATTTCAACTTCTTTGCACACCTATAGCACAAAACTATATGAAGGTTGAGACCTAAAACCACTTGTGAGGACAACTGAAAATTTAAAAAAATATATTTTTAAAAGACTTAATACTCCCCCAAAAAATGCCACACACACAAAAAAATATGTGCTTCCCTAGTCATCTAAAAAACAGAAGGGCTGGCTTTGAGTAAAACCAAAACTTATTAGTTAATTTCACAATTCTCTAACTATCTTCAAAACAAGATGACCACTGTGCTCAATATCTAATTCATAATGGGGGAGTTAGAGGAATACAATGCTGCAACAGACTTCCCTTTTAAAATATGTAATTTGGATTATAAAAATTTAGGGAGCTGCAAATGTTTTCTTCATATCCCCAAGACTACGTTGCATTTATCATATATCCCTTGATCAAAATACCTCAAAACACAAAGGAAAAATTTCACAAATATGTAAGCCAAAACTATTTCAGCTACCTATTACGAAGTTTATGGAAAGGATTGAATACTGAGTAGAAACTGAGACCTAAGCAAAACTAAAAACTAGATTAAGGCATTGAAAAAAGTGAGGCAAAAAATTAAGGAATAAGCACAGGTGACAAGGAAACAAAGCTATCATTTTTGGCAGACTGATATGATGGTATATTTGGAGACCCCCAGATAGTCAACTAAAAAACCAGTTGAAACAATTCACAACTTTAGCAAAGTTGTTAAAATAAACCCACACAAATCATCAGCACATCTAACCCAGCAGGAAGATGGAGAAACTCCATTTAAAATAACCATAGAGAGTATAAAATACTGTCTTGGGAATTCACTTACCAAGACACACACTGGTATCATATAAACACAACTACAAAACACTATTTATACAATTAAAGGTATATCTAAATGACTGGAGATATAGTACTTGTTCATGGGTAAGTCAAGCCAATATAATAAAAAGGCCAATACTACTCAAATTTACTTATTCAGTCCCATAGCAATCAAACTAACAAAGAATTATTTTATAGGGCTAGAAAAAATAATAGCAAAATTCATCTGGAAGAACAAAAGGTCAACTATCAAGAGAATCAATGAAAAAAGAAATGTAAAGGAGGGAGGCCTTGCAGTACCAGATCTCAAACTATACTACAAAGCAGTAATCATCAAAACAAGAAATAGACCGGTTTGATCAATGGAATAGATCAGGTGCACAATATACAGAAACAAGCAAGCACAATAATCCAGTGTTTGATAAACCCAAAGATTCCAGCTATCAGAACAAGAATTCATTATTTGACAAAAATTTCAGGGAAAACTGGAAACTAGTCTGGCAGAAACTGTGCACAGACCAAAATCTCACATAATATACACCAAGATAAGGTCAAAATGGGTACATGATTTATACATAAAGTGTGATATAAGCAAATCAGGGCAGCATGGAAAAAAATTACCTGTCACATTCATGGATAGGGAAAGAGTTCATGACCAAACAAGAAATAACTTCACAGGAATTAAAACGGGTAATTTCAACTATATAAAATTAAAAAGTTTTTGCACAAACAAAACCAATAAAGCTAAAATAAGAAGTAAAGTAGGAAAGTGGAGGGGGGGGATTTGCAAGTTTCTCTGATAAACATCTCATTTCTCAAATATATAGAGAACTAAGCCAAATTTATTTTAAAAATATGAGCCATTCCCAATTGATAAGTGGGAATGAATAAAAATGCAATTTTCAGATGAAGAAATCAAAGTAATGCTAATCACATGAAAAAAATGTTCTAAATTACTAATAATTAAAGAAAATAAATTAAAATAACTTTGAAGTACTACCTCACACCTATCAGAAATGACAAATGCTGGAGAAAAGTGTGGAAAATAGGTAACACCGATGCACTAAAAGTGGAGCTGTGAATTAGTCTAATGACCATTCTGGAGAACAATTTAGAATTATTCCCAGAGGGCTATAAAACTGTGCATACTCTTTGACCCAACAATACTGCTATTAGGTAGATGAAAGGAAAAGGAAAGAACCCATACATACAAAAATATTTAGAGCAGCTTTTTTTGTCATCATAAAGAATTGGAATCTGAGAGGATGTCCATCAACTTGGGAATAGCTGAACAAACCGTGGTATTTGACTAATGTAGATGGAATACTATTGTGCTCTAAGAACTGACAAAGAGGATGGTTTCAGAAAAATCTGGGAAGATTTATATGAACTGATGCAAAGTGCAGTGAGCAAAACCAGGAGAACAATCTACACAGTACAGCAATATGGTAATGGAAAGCAACTGTGAAAGATTTAGTAACTATAATCAATGCAATGATCCACCACAACTCCAAAGGACTCATGATACAAAACGCTATCCACCTCTAGATAGAGAATTGATGGGCTAAGAGTACAGAGATTAAAGCATTTTTTCTTGCTTTTTTTTTTCAGAACATGGCTAATGTGGGAAATGTTTTACATGATTGCATATGTATAGTGATTATCATATTTCTTGCTTTCTCAATGGGTGGGGGAAGGGTAGAAGGAGGAGAATGTGAAACTGAAAATAAAAATAAAATTTAAATTAAAAAAACAAAGTGAGACAAAACATAAGTAGCTCAAGAAAGGTTGTTGGGTTTTTTTTTTTTAGGCAATTGGGGTTAAGTGACTTGCCCAGGGTCACACAGCTAGTAAGTATCAAGTGTTTGGTCTGAGGCAGGATTTGAACTCAGGTCCTCCTGTGCCACCTAGCTGCCCCCTAAAGGTTGTTTTTTAAAAGACACCAAAATGACGACATCTGACCTATTTAGTGACACTATCCTGTCAATTCTAAGAAACTCAGGTTTGAAAAGGGGAGAGGGGGGAAAAAAAGGAGTTAATATAAATTTCCAAAGCATAGAAGAAGATATTTTTCTACCTTACATGACAATAAATAAGTGAATCTACCAATTAATTTAAGCCCACACCTGAAGACCAGATAGTTCAACCTGAATTATTTTACAGTACTTTGTTTATCTCTCATCTACATGTTTAAAAAAGAAATCTTAAGAAATTTCATGATAATTTTGATTTTAAAAACTTTAAAATAAGAATTACAAATTTTTCCTTACCAATTTTAACAGATTAAATATGGTAGAATCGACCAACTTTTACAATCCTACTTTATAGCTGCGGAAGGGACCTTAGAGATCTGGTCTAACGTCATTTGATAGATGGGGAAACTGAGACTTGCCCAAATTTGCTCAAGGTCAAGTGACAGAACAAGGAATGGCCTAACTGTCCTGATGCCAAATCTAACATTCTTTATATTATACTGTCAAGCAGTAAGAGTCTTCCTTTTTTACTGTAAGATTCCTTTTTCTCTCTCTGTTCTCTCTATACCCACTCCCCAAATGTTCCCTTCCCATCCATCTATGACCAACTTCTACTTTTACATTCTCCCCTTCAAATCAGGGAGGCCAAAACAGAAAGATGGATTTTAAAATATTTATTTCTTTCATTCAACAATCATTTATTGAGTATTCATGAGTAAAGCATTCACTGTACCAGGTACTACTCTGAGAGACACTGACATACAAAATATAGTCCCTGCTATCAACAAGTTTTCAGTCTAGTAAAGGAGATATATGACTATGTACCTCCAAAACAACATCACAAAGTAGTTAGCTGGTATTCAACCTCAGAAGAAAGAAATCACTTCTGACTGAATTGATTAAGAAAGGCTTGGTAAAACGATCAGGATGACTAGACTATTTGGACAAAGCAATTTTCATTAATTAACTGAACAAAAGTTAAAAGGGTAGGAGTGTAAAGTGGATCTCAGATTTGCAAATCTGTCCCAAACTCTTTACAACTCTTCTTAGAGTGCTGGGCCTAGAGTCAGGAAGACCAGAGTTCAAATTTGCCTTCAGACACTTTTTGTTTTGTGACGCTAGGCAAGTCATTTAATCTGTCTGTCTAAATTTAGCCTTAGATCACAGTGCTGTTGTGAAGATCAAATGAAATGATACTTGTAAGGCACTTAGCTCAGTACCTGACATACAGTAAGTACTTAATAAATGCTCATTCCTTTTCTACAACTATACGTTTTTCATCTCCAAAAAAAAAAACAAAATGATTTAATTATTTAGCTAAATAAATATCTATAAAGGCCATGCAAACCAGAATCAGATGCAAGTTTTACTTCAAGACATGAGACAAAAGAGAAAGTGAGAAATACCATTTGGATGTCCAAATGGTAGTTCTGATAACCAAGTCCAATAAATTTTCTTTAGGCTTACCAATAAATCATAGAAACAGGGTACTTTTAAGAACATAAAACTCATTTAAGAAAGGATTTATGTCTTTCTGATCTAAGTGAATAGCTACCTTCAAACATCTAGTTTCATTCCTCAATTTCAGATGTAGTTCTCAAACAAAAATGTTGATACATTTAGACCTCAGGTAATTTTGTCAACTCTAAGTCAGTATGCTGCCCAAAAAAAGACAGATATCATCACACTAGAATGGTTTCAGATAAGTCTTAATAGTGGGAGAATTTGTAATTAGATTATTTATCAAGGCCTTTTTTAATTCTGTTTCTTTGATTAAACATCATAATACCTGGTGCTGGAGTAGTATGGAAAATAACTTCTTTGCTGCAAGGACTACAGACAGAACCTTTATATCCTCTCACTCTGAAGGCATAGCTACTGTTACTTTCAAGATCAGAAATTACTTTGTTGGTACTATGGACCTCTATCTCATTCCAGGTTAACATTTCTTCTTCTCTACTAATTTTTCGATATTCAAGAATATAACTATCAGCTTTATTCTTCTTTTCAGGATGATGCCAGCATATCAAGGCTTTGTTATATATTTTGCTTTGTTCTTCATTGATCTCTGGTATATCTACACCTACAATGAAACAGAAAGGAATGTTAAATACATACATTTTGGGCCCAAGTTTTTTTTTTCTTCAAAAGCAATATGCAAACATGCTTCTCCATGGTTTCTTGCATTGCCATTAAAAATTGTTTGAGTTTTTGACATTAGAGAAAACAAATATGTATATTTATCACTATAATTAAAAGAATAAAAAACAAAGAAATGAGAAGAATATCTGGGAAATGAGAGATTGAAGTAAAAAAAGACCATATATCCTGCTTATAATGATATACATATAATAATTTCTAAATACCATCTACTCTATTTTTTCTCTATGTTGAAAGAAAATCTTTGGTTAGAGATAATTTTTAATTTGTGTGTTGGTTCTTTAAATATATTTTAATGAATTCAAAGACCAAACCATGAGGATCTGACTTTTAAAAAATGAAAATAAAATCACTGGAACATATTGTATAAATTCAAAATAAAAGTTTTAAAAACAATTGCATAATTTCCATTCATTTTCTTCTTAAATAAAAATTAAAAGTGTTTCAACTTAGGATAAACGTACTTAGAAAAAAAATTTTAACTTGGGCTTTTGAGAAAGATATACAAATAAGCATGAAAAAGTGACTCACTTTTAGAAAAAAAGTATAATCTGTTAATATTTTGCTACCAAAGGTAAAGGATAAACCCCTCTTTTCAATTAATAACTGGGGGCAGCTAGGTGGCACAGTGGATAGAGGACTGGCCCTGGATTCAGGAGGACCTGAATTCAAATCCGGCCTCAGACACATAACACCTACTAGCTGTGTGACTTCTGGTCAAGTCACTTAACCCCACTGCCTAACCAAAAAAAAAAATTAATAACTGATAAACTGGGAGCATTTATTTTGTAGGTGGAGTTGTATATAAATAGTGAAGTCTATTTTTGGCCAAATAAAAGTTTCAATAAATTTAATTTCTAAAAAAATCATTTATCAGGAAATATATAAATCAACATTACTTTCAACAAAGGAGGAAATATTGATGTAATATTTACAGTTTTCTTTTTTTTTCATTTTTTGGCTTGATATCTTAAATTTGTTTAATTCTTGTAAAGAAAAATCCTTACACAACATTAAGTGCAATCAATCAATCAAAACATTATAATGCTACAGGGGAAAAATACCCCTTTAATGAAATAAAGGACTTCCAAGTATTCCTAATGGAGGAACCAGAGCTGAATAGGAACTCTGAAATGGAAACAGAAGCATCAAGAGAAACACAGAAACATTTGAACGGACTATATAATGTTGAATTACTAATAAGTGAAACAAGTTTCTCCTTAAAACCCCTAATATCCTTAAGGATCATAGAAGGAAATATAAAGTGAATCCAAGTTTTTTAATATATTCATTATCTTAAAAGGAGAAAAAGGAAAGAAAAAAAAAAGACTATCCTAGAGGAGAAAAGGGTGTAAAACTTAATCTCAAATAATCATAGTAAAAGAGAAGACTATGGAGGAGGGGCAGGGGGAACAGGAATCACATGAAAAATTCACTTTTATCTGAACTGGACAAGGGAGAGCTGAACATACACAACCCTCCAAATGTGGAGAGTGGAGTATAAAGTAGAGATTAAAAGGAAAGAAAGAAAAAGTAAGAACCTGTGATTAGGGAATGGGGAATGGAAACAGAAAATGGGCAGTGAAATAGAAGCAGTGTGTATTAATTATAGATTACTACTGGGGGGGGCAATTAAAGAGAGGTATAATTGAGAGAGTAGGATAGAAGGAAACACTATTAACAATCATAATCATGAACATGAATGGGATGAATTCATCCATAAAAGGGAGGAGGAAAGTAGAACAAATTAGAAAGCAGAATCCAACAATATGCTGTTTAAAAGACACATACTTTAAACAGAAAGATTATACAAACTAAATCTATGTTTCAAAAACATAAGAATACCAATCATGATCTTACACAAGGCCAACAGTAAAAATACTTGAGTAAAAGAGATAAAAAGGTTAACTATATAATACTTGAAGGCACCTCAGACAATAAATTAATATAATACAATATATAAGCACCAAATGGCATAGCATCTAACTACTTAAAGGAAAAGCAAATAAATTAACATGATAAAGATAAAAGTTCTTAATATGCCACCTGGACAGATAAAAGAAAAATATAAACAAGAAAGGAGTTAGGGATCCAAATAAAATTTTTAAAAAGTTGTATATAATAGATTCCTTATGATTTGGACATGTCAATATGATAAAAATGAAAACGCTGCCTAAATTAATTCATTTATTCAGGGCCATACCACTCAAACTACCAAAAGGCTTGAAGAGCTAGGGGGGAAAATCATTTAGAAGAACTAAATGTCTTCAAGTACTTCAAAGGAAAAAAGCAGGAAGGAAAGGGAACTTGCTAGTAGTACCACATATATCAGACTATACTACAAAGTAGTAATCATTCGTACTGGTTAAAAAATAAGTTAATCAATAAAACAGATCAGCTACAAATCTAATTTGCTAGAAAGCAAATTAGCAAAATAGCATAGTTTTCAATGAAGCCAAAGAACCCAGTTACTAGGGCTCACTATTCAGCCAAAACTTCTTAGAAATTTGGAAAGGAACCTGAATGAAATTAAGTACAAACCAATGTCTTAGACCATATACCAATAGAATCTCCAACCGGATACATTCAAAAATTAAAAGAGCAATAAAGAAAATGCCTTTAGTAATTATAAATAATTTATGGGGGTAAGGGGCAGGTAGGTGGCGCAGTGGATAGAGCACCGGCCCTGAAGTCAGGAGGACCTGACTTCAAATCTGGCCTCAGACCAAACACTTGATACTTACTAGTTGTGTAACCCTGGGCAAGTCATTTAACCCCAATTGCCTAAAAGCAAAAAAAAAAAAAAAAAGAATTTATGGGAGCAGCTAGGTGGCGCAGTGGATAGAGCACTGGCCCTGGATTCAGGAGGACCTGAGTTCAAATCCGGAATCAGACACATAACACTTACTAGCTGTGTGACCCTGGGCAAGTCACTTAACCCCATTGCCTAGCCAAAAAAAAAAAAGAATTTATGACCAAACAAGAGACAAAAGTTCATAGAAGATAAAATGAACAATTTTTCTTTACATAAAAGTGAAAAATTTTTGAAGTAGTAAAATCAGTGAAGGGAAAATTAGAAGGGAAAAAAGTTAACTGGGAAAATATCTTTGCAGCAAATTTCTCTGATAAATATCTAATATTTAAGATATGTATAAAGAATTCACTCAAATATATAACAGTCATTCCCCAATAGATATTAGCAGGTCAAAGGATATTAACAGGTAGTTTTCAAAGGAAGATTAGAAATCCAAGTGATCAACACATATATGAAAAGATGCTCCAAATAAGTAATAACATAAATTCAAATTACATCAACACTGAGGTTTTATCTCCCACTTATGAGATTGGTAAAAATACAGAAATGAAAAAAGAAAAAATGGCAAATGTTGGAGGGACAGAGGAAAAACAGGCATTTATGTACTTACTGATGCAGGTTATAAATAGGTCTAGCCATCCTGTAAAGCTATTTGACACTGTTCCCAAAATGTCTAATCTATGCATACCGTTCTGCCTCAGCAATACCACTTATGCCTCAAAAAAGACCAGGAGAAAAAAAGATCTCATATGTACAAAAATATGTATGGGAAATCTTTCTGTCATAGCAAAAAACGTAAAAGAAATTGCCATCAACTGGGGAATGCATAAACAAACTATGGCATATGGATATATTAGAATATTATTGTGCTATAAGAAATAATGAAAGGTAGAGTTTCAAAAAAACCTAGGAAAACTTGTAAGAACCAATAGAGAATAAAGTGAACAGAACCAGGTGAACAAGTAGTACAATAACAACATTGTAAAAAAATTTTTTAAAGACTTAAGAATGCTACAAAACACTTTTCACATAAATAAAGTCAGATCTAAATAACTGGAAAAACATCAATTGCTCATGGGTAGACTGAGCTAATATAAAAATGACAATTCTACTTAAGCTAA
The DNA here is from genome assembly GCF_003287225.1 of Phascolarctos cinereus. Classification (NCBI taxonomy): domain Eukaryota; kingdom Metazoa; phylum Chordata; class Mammalia; order Diprotodontia; family Phascolarctidae; genus Phascolarctos; species Phascolarctos cinereus. The sequence continues at coordinate 284,115,612 of NW_027555847.1, read as the reverse complement.
TTTACTTATTCAGTGCCATACCAATCAAACTAGCAAAAAATTATTTTACAGTGTTAGAAAAAATAATAACAAGATTTATTTGGAAAAACAAAAGGTCCAGAATATCAAGGGAACTAATGAAAAGAAATTCAAGGGAAGGTGGCTTAGCTATTCCAGATCTTAAATTGTATTATAAAGCAGCAATCATCAAAACTGCTTGGTACTGGCTAAAAAATAGACTGGTGGATCAGTGGAATAGGTTAAATATGCAAGACACAGTGGTCAATGACTATAGTAATCTATTATTTGATAAACCCAAAGACCCCAGCTTCTGGGATAAGAACCCACTCTTTGAAAATAAATGCTGGGAAAACTGGAAAAAGAGTATGCCAGAAACTAGGCACAGACCCAAATCTGACACTATATACCAAAATAAAGTCAAAATGGGTTCGTGATTTAGATATAAAGGCTGATACTATAAGTAAACTGGGAGAACAAGGAATAGTTTACCTATCAGATCTATGGAGAACAGAAGAATTCATGACCAAACAGGAGACAGAGAACATTATAAAATGCAAAATGAATCATTCTGATTACATTAAATTACAAAGTTTTTGCACAAACAAAGCCAATGCAGCTAAGATTAGAAGGAAGGTAGAAAACTGGGAAAGAATTTGTACAACCAGTCTCTCTGATAAGGGCCTCATTTCTAAAATATATAGAGAATTAAGACAAATTTATAAGAATACAAGCCATTTCCCAATTGATAAATGGTCAAAGGATATGAACAGACAGTTCTCAGATGAAGAAATTAAAGCCACCTATAGTCATATGAAAAAATGCTCTAAATCATTATTGATTAGAGAAATGCAAATCAAAACAACTCTGAGGTACCACATCACACCTATCAGATTGGCCAACATGACAAAACAGGAAAATAATAAATGTTGGAGAGGATGTGGGAAAATTGGAACACTAATACATTGTTGGTGGAGTTGTGAAATGATCCAACCATTTTGGAGAACAATTTGGAACTATGCCCAAAGGGCTATAAAAATGTGCATACCCTTTGATCCAGCAATAGCACTTCTAGGGCTATATTCCAAAAAGATCATACAAATGGGAAAAGGACTCACATGTACAAAAATATTCATAGCAGCTCTTTTTGTAGTGGCAAAGAATTAGAAACTGAGAGGATACCCATCAATTGGGGAATGGCTGAGCAAGCTGTGGTATATGAATGTAATGGAATACTATTGTGCTATAAGAAATGATTAAGAGGCTGACTTCAGAAAAACCTGGAAAGACTTGTATGGTCTGATGATGAGTGAAGTGAGCAGAACCAAGAGAACGTTGTACACAGTAATGGCCATGTTGTGCGATGACTGATATTGATAGACTTAACCCTTCCCAGCAATACAAGGATCTAAGACATCTCCAAAGTCCTCTGATGGAAAATGCTATCCACATCCAAAGAAAGAACTATGGAAGTTGAATCGCTGTCATTTTTTTTCTCTTCTGTTCAGTTTTGTTTCCTCGTTCTAATGGTTCCTCCTATTGGTTTTAATTTTTACTTACAACTTCACTAATGTGAAAATATGCTTAATAGGAATGTAAATGTATTGCCTATATCAGACTGTGCCCCGTCGTGGGGAGGGTGGTGAGGAGGAAGGGGGAGAAAAATTTTAAACTCAAAAGCATATGAAGTGATTGTTGATAAATCAAAATAAATTAATTAATAAAAAAAAACCTTAAGAATGCTGAACAATTCAAAGAACACTCACATCTCCAGGGGACCAACAATAATAAAGCAGATTATTTACCTAATGAGAAAGGTGATGGATTCAAGATGCAAACACAACCAATTATGGATTAATTTTATGTAATTATGCTGATTTATTATAAGGGTTTCTCATTTTTGTAAGTGGGGGTAGGAAATTTGGGAAAGTGGGGTTAGTAATAATCACACCCCCCCGAAAGCCATTAAGGCATTTAAAGGAAATGTACAGAAGAGCAAGTGAAAAGTTCAAAAGTATAACAATGAGGACAGCTTTAAAAGTAATTGGCTGAATTTGTTTAAAAAAAAAAGGTCACATATAAGAGATTCCACAGATTCATATACAATCACCTTTTTAGGTTCCACTGCTTATATTAAAATACTATATTTTTTCCTTTTGGTGCTTAAATGTAGAATAATTAAAAAGCAAACAATATAGGTTCTGGGGCAAAGTATGAGATGATGGTGAGGCCACATAAATAAAGAGCAAAGCAAATAAGAGACTATGAGCGCAGAGTTCTGAGTTACTATCTAGACTCTGCCCGTGATTAGCTATGATCCAGAAAGCAAATCACTCTACCTCTTAGTCTCAGTTTCTTCAGTAAAATAAAGGGATTAATGACCTTTAAAGATGTGTTCTTGATTTAAGATCCTCCATCTCTTTATGCTATCTTATACATAGTTTTAGCAAAATACTACTTGCTAAAGCTGTTCTAAAATTTGTGCCTACAATGAATGGAAATGGGAAGAAAGATGCAAGTAACAAAAAAAAATAGAAAACAAGCATCTTTATAATCTTTTCTTAGTTTTTTTTCCTTCTAATCTCTCTCTCCCCCTACACTATTCCTTCTCTTGCTCTTCAACAATTTCTATTTCTCTAAAAGTTAAAAAAAAAAAGAATATAAAAGACAAAAAGTTTTCCATGATATCAGAAGCTGCAGAGGAAGTAGCCCATACTTTTTCAAAGCATTAAGTAATCAAATAGGGATGAGGACTGTAAGACAAGCATGATATGACTAGACAGACAGACTTCCTGTTTGTGTCCTAGAGGTCCCAGGCCTCTGTACACAAGGAACTTTTGCCATACAGCTCAATTATAAACAGTGCCTACTAATGAAAAAGATGGAGGAAGAACAACAGAATGACAGTTAAATGTACTTCTCTATTCTGAACTAGAAGTCATATAGTCTATACAATACAATACCAGAGATTTTAGTTTTACATACAGCAAATGCAAGGATCCTTTAATATGGTAAACATTACTATACAAAAGATAAGCTTTATTTTACTAAAGACTTATCTAGGGGAAAAAGGAAGGAAAGACTACTTAGTAATTAGGAAACTAGTAGAAGGCTTACATATTATATAAAATAAATTGATTTTTCTCATGTACTACTGAAAATATTTTTCTTAGCAATGATTAGTTTTTTAAATGTCTAATATGTCTTAGCTAAAATTCTATGGGAATTAACCCATAACTCTTTAGCTAGAAAGCATTTGAACTAAGTCTTTTATCTAGAAAACAAGTATTTCTCATTAAGCATATAAAAAGTAACTGTTAGAATATAAGAATGGAATCATATGCCTTATTAACAATAAATACTACAATATATTTAAATGGCAACTAAGTTCCATTAACAGTTATCTGTCAAGATGTAGGGTCGGGGTGTGATGGGTTACATGAATTTTAGTCAATTTAGGCCTGTATCCTGGTTAATTAATTTTAATATGCCTATTATATATATATACACATACATACATATTTATACACACACACATACACATATGTATACCTAAGACTTTGGATAGTATGTTCATCCCCATCCCCATGTCACTTAACTTCATAACTTTTGATTAATATTTCAACTCTGTGACAGTAGCTTTTTATTTTTATTTTTTTCAGTCAAAAGGCTGTAGGTAAGCAGCTTTGGATTATGCTTTGGCTATCACAGAATTATAGCCTAGACTTTTGAAGTAAACCCAGAGCAAATCCAATCAAAAAAACTTTGAACTGAAAAGAAATGGCAGTGCTAAAACTGCCTATGACTATACACTAAGCTAGATGCTACAGAAAACAACTGCAATGTTAAAAAAAACAACTGAGAAATTCAAGTCTGTAAGACAAAATTCAAGAATCCTGCGGGTGACTTACTCCTAACACTGGAGCTTACATGCCCACAATGGTGTGCTTCCCATTAACAATCAGTACTAGACTCTACTAGCTCTTTAGAAAAGACATTTACTCAAATGGTATAGCAAAAACAATAGTTACATAACATTTTCCTAAAATATCTGAGGTACATTCTTCTCCAAATGCACACACATAGAGTTCTTGGGATGGGAGCAGGAAGAGTGAGCTTGAATGGTAGCAAAGCACCTATGTGGGAAAACCATGCAGCCAAGTTGACTCCTAACTTTGGAACACCAGGACCTCAAAGCCTTTTCTTTCTCTAAAGAATCCTCAACACATAAAGTTCACTTGAAAGCAGAGGTCAGTGCTAATGATAGATGAGATTTTGTTGCTAGCTTTTTAATTTTGGGGGAGGGGGGGCAGAGGAGGGGTATGCCTCTAAGGCCAAAGTCAGCAAGGTCAGTCAATAAATATCTAATTGTCAACTATGAGCCAGGCACTGTGCTAGGCACTGGAGATAAAAAGAAAGATAAAAACCAGTCCCTAATCTCAAGAAGCTCACAGTCTAATGAGGAAGACAACATGTAAATGGCTGTATATGAACAAGCTGTATAAATTGGCAATAATCAACAGAGAGAAAGCATTAGAATTAAGAAGGATTGGGAAAGGTTTCCTGTAAAAGGTGAGATTTTGTGGGACTTGAAAAGGAAGAGATGAGGAGGCAAAGCACTCCAGGCATGAGGAACAGCCAGTAAAAATGCCCAGTCTGGAGAGAGAATGTCTTGTTCAAAGAACAGTAAGGAAGACAATGTCACTGGATCCCAGAGTACATAGTGGTGTACAAGGTTTAAGAAGAATAGAAAAGTACAAAGGGGCCTGATTACAAAGCTTTCGAACACCAAAGGATTTCATATTTCAAACTAAGTGTGACAAGAAAGCCTGTGGAGTTTATGGAATAGGGAGATGATGTAGCCTTAGGAAAACCACTTTGACAACTGAGTGGAGAATGGAAAGAGACTTGTGGGAGAGAGGTCAACCAGCAGACTACTGTAAATAGTCCAGGCATGAAGCAATGAGAGCCTGCACCAGGAGGGTAGCAGTGTGACAGGAGAGAAGTGGGAATATACTAGAGATGTTTACAAAGGACTCAACAACTTATTAGATATAGGAGGGTGATATTGAGAAGTCTAGAATTTCACCTAGGTTTGGAACCAGGAGGACTAGGAGACTGGTGGTGCCCTCAACACTAATGGGGAAGTCTGGAAAGAGTGAGGGTTTATGGCAGGGGTGGGGAACCTGTGGCCTTCTAGGTCCTTGGGCATGGCCTTTTGACTGAGTCCAAGTTTTACAGAACAAATTCTTTTATGTGAAGTTTGGATTTGGTCAAACAGCTGCACTTGAGGACCTACAGGGCCACAGGAGGCCTCAAGACCACAGGTTCAGCACCCCTGGTTTAGGGAAAAAGATAATTCAGTTTTGGACATGTTGAGTTTAAGATATCTACAGGACATTCAGTTAAAGGTGTCCAATAGACAGTTGGAGATGTGAATCTAGAAGTTAGCAGAGAGGTCAGGGCTAGGCAAATGAATCCGAGAATCACCTGTATAAAGATGAAAATTGAATCTCTGGAAGCAAATGAGATCACCAAGTAAAGTGGTAGACAGGGAGAAGAGGGCCCAGGATAGATCCCTATGGTATACCTACATTAAGGAGGTCTGATAGGTAGGAGGAGAACCAGGAGAGAGTGGTGTCATGAAAGAGAAGGTGATCAACAGTGCCAAAGGCTACAGAGAAGTCAGGAAGTATAAGGAACAAGAAAAGGGCACTGAATTCAGCAATTAAGGGATTGACAGTAACTTTGGAGAGAACAGTTTTGGTAGGATGAAGTTGGAAGCCAGGTTGCAGAGTTAAGAAAAAGCCTTCTAGCAAAAGATACTTTGTTTCATACAGTATAAAAGAGATTCTTGTTCAGGGATAGGTTGGACCAAAAAGTATGTGAAATCCTTTCCAGCACTGAAATTCTATGATTCAGTGACTTCTTGATCACTTGCGGGATGATTTTGGCTTCTTTGCATGTATGATAGTTAAGGCTAGAAGACAGACATTAGTATATATGCTAAAACTTATCATTAGATGTGAAAATATGTTTACTAGGAATGTATATGTATAGCCTATATCATACTGCACACCATCTTGAGGAGGGAGGTGGGGAGGGGAGAAAAATTTAAAACTCAAAAGCTTAGGGAAGTGATTGTTGATAACTCAAAACAAATTAATAAAAAAAATATCTCCCTCATCCCCTCCCAAGATGGGAGGGAGACCTTATCTGACAACACTTGATTATTTTGTATTCTAATTCACCTATTATATTCTAATCTTGATTGCATTCTATTTTGTGTTCCTGCCTTATAACCCTTACTAGTCCATAAATAAACTCCTCAGGACAGAGATTATTTCTTATTTATCTCTGAATCTCTCCAATCCCTAGCCCAGTATCTGGTACTAGTTGCAATTTTAATGTTTGTTTAGAATGCAAGTATGAATAATAAGGTACCCAGGAATTTTAGAAATGGTAGAGCAGTAATCTCCATTTCTCTGAGATAGGGCACAGTGAATGACTGTCATCTACTTACTGAAAGACAGCAGACATCAGGATTAGCCTGGGTCACATTACTTAATAGGGTGACTTGATATTTGCTCAATATTCATCTATGAGGGAGAGCTCATTTCTGGGGAAGAATTTAACTTCTTTTTTGTCACTTACTTGCTTCTCTCATCATTCTTGCTGTAACTCTTCTCAAGATCAATCGTTTCAGATCAAGGCTGGCCTCATCACAGAAATTTACTTTAATCTCTATGTTCTACAAATCTCTATTTATTACCAGCCTCATATAACTTAGCAAATGATTGTATGTTTTCTTGTTCTCTTTCTTTTTAAAAATTTATATTTCTTTATATTTTCTGGTTCTCTAATGCTTCACTTGTACAAAACTTGTCTCACCAGTAAGACTAAGCTTCTTGAGGGCACCGTATCAAATTATTCCACTGTATCCCCTTATGAGAAAGGTGTCAGACATGCTTGTGGCCTGCAACACTCCCCAGTACTGCCAGTAAAATATAAGTGAGAAATGTTTAACAAAATAAATAAAAATACATTAAAATATAAAAAAACCTTACCATTAGAGAAAAAAGCTAATTCTCCAAGAAGCTCTTCTTGTTTAGATGCATCAACAACATAGTCTTCAAAAGACGTTTGAGCTGCTGGCCTGAAGGTCTTCAAAGACTCAGTAGCTTTTTGGATTCTACAGAAATGTACAGAAATAATTTAATATTAAAATGTTTTAAAACTAAGTATATTTTCTGAAGTCTGCTTAGGATCTTCGACAAGAAAGGCCCCCTTTCAACCTCTGAACAATTAAAATTAAGTGTATAACATTTCAAAAATACATAAACGTAACTATGAAAAAGAAAGGAAAAGTATCATGCCTATCTTATAGATGAGGAAATTAAGACTGATGGAAATTAAATGATTTGCTTCTTCAACAACATAAAATTTGTCAATGCTAATGTTGAAGGAAACACTTACTTTGAAACTTCATGAAAAGCTTTTAAAGTTAAATGCAAAAATGATACCTGAGGTGGAGTTGTTTTGCTGTTTGAACAAAACAAGACTGATCTGTCTCTTTAAGCACTTCTTGAGCATATCCTACAAGCCCATTATTTTCCAAAAGTCCCTGATATTCTTCCATTTGCGTCTGAAACTTGTCTAATCTTAATTTCTTTGAAACATCAATTGCTTTGATAATAGAAGATTTCTTCTCTTCCAGAACTTCAAAGAGTTTGTCAAAATGTGAAGTTGCTTCTTCTTTAGCCCTCTCTCCGTTGCACTGTTTGAAAGCAAAACTTTATTAAAACACTGCAAAGAATCTAACGAATTAAATTATAGTTGGTCCACACAAGTTGGTCAAAACAAGCACTAGTTAATTCAGACAGTACTATTTCCAAAAGAATTACCATTACAGGGGGAGAGGAGATCAAACTAAGAAGATTTTTTGGCAGAGAAAGAAGCAATACAATACACTTTATGACTTTTAAAATAACTAGTATTTTGGCATCATATAGAAGTAGGACATGTAAGTCAACAAGAAAGCAAAGGTAACACTGCTGAATAGTGTTTTTACTATGTACAGTTTTTACTTAGTTTTTACTATATATAATTTTGAATTCTCTATTGACATCTCTGAATTTTCTATAATCAAAATCTAACAAGACAATACATTCTTTATAAATGATGTATATGATGAGGAAATTATATTTTGCTTTGAACAATATGTCATGAATATTCCTTTAATCCAAACTCTCACTGCATACTTTTCTCTAACACCATAATTAACTTTTTGATTTAGACCCTTGATCTGATACTTCCCTTAATGGGAGGGGGAGAGGAGAGGGAGAGGACCTATGCAAAGTCAACAACCTATTGATGAGTAGATCAATTAGTCTTTTTTCCCAAATATTTTGCTTTTTTCCAATTACGTGTAAAAATAGTTTTAACATTCATTTTTTAAAAAACTTTCAACTCCAAATTCTCTCCCATCCTCCATGCTCTCCCCCCCTTAATGAGAAGCCAAGCAATTTGATACAGGTTATACATGTGCAATCATATAAAATATATTTCCATATTAGTCATATTGTGAAAGATAAAACAGACTAAAAAACAAAAACAAAACAAAACAAAACCAAGAAAAATACAGTAAAAAAATTATGCTTCAATCCACATTCAGACTCTATCAGTTCTTTCTCTGGAGGTGGACAGCATTTTTCATCATAAGTTCTCTGGAATTGTCTTGGATCACTGTATTACTGAGAATAGCTAAGTCATTCACATTTGATCATCCCACAATATTGCTATTACTGTGTACATGTTCTCCTGGTTCTGCTCACTTCACTTTGAATCAGTTCATATAAGGCCAGGTTTTTCTGAAAGTATCCTGCTCGTCATTTCTTATAGTACAATAGTATCCCATCACAATCATATACCACAATTTGTTTAGCCATTCCCAGATCAATAAATCTTAGCAGCTGCCAAAAGTAACTACAATAAAATGATTTACCCAAGGTCTCACATCTAGTTAAGGGTCAAGAGTCAGATATTAACCCAGATTTTCCTTAGTCTAAGCCCAGCACTCTATCTACCAATACTATGCTGCCTCAAATATATAGGAATATTAAATCTACACTCTAAAATGTTAATACATTAACTGAAATCACTGAGTATTTGTTATTATTATAACAAACATACTTTCAGAAAATTCATACCATTTTTAGTTCCTAAGGTTGGAATAACCCAGAAAATAAGGTGTTAATTTTATTTAGAAAATGTGATATGCATAGTGGTAAAATAAAATTAAAGACAGGAGCTAATGTACACAGAAAGGATAACCTTCATTAGCAACCTGGGCAATAAACAATGCATATTAGTAGAGTATTTTTGCATTTTCCAAATGACTTCTGACCAATACTGACAACAAAATGGAATATCCTCCCCTCTTAAAAATGTCCAAATGGCATCCTGTAGCATATAGTTCAACAATATACTGAAATGTTAAAACATAAGAACAATATGAGAAATAAGGAGGCAGTCAGTTAACAAGCATTTATTAAGCACTGTCACTATGCAAAGTGCTAGGTATAAAAAAAGGCAAAAGACAGACTGCTTTTGAGGAGTTCACAATCTAATGGGAGAGAAAACAACAAGTATGTACTAGCAAATTTTATACAGGATAAACTGGAAATAATTAACAGACGGAAGTCATTAGAATTTAAGAGGAATTGGGAAAAAAACTTCCTATAGAAGGTGAGGATTTTAGTTGGGAATTGTAGGAAGTCAGGAAAGTCAGGGAGGCTGCGATGAAGAGGAAGAGCAAATTCTTGGTATGGGGGATAGCCAGAGAAAATGTAAAGAGCATTACAGAGTTAGATGAACTACTGCATTGTTCAGATGTGAGGTGATGAGGGCCTGCACCAGGATGGCTGCAGTATCACAGCAGGGAAAGGGGAACTCAATAGGCCTTGGCAATGAATTTGAAAACGATATGAGGGAAGTGAGGAGTCAAAGGTGACACCAAGATTGGGAAGCAGGGGGACTGGAAGGATAGTGATGCCCTAAATAGTAATAGGGAAATTTGGAAGGGGAGAGGTTTTAGGGGGAAAGAAAATTAGTTCATTTTTGGACCTGTTGAGTTTAAGATGTCTACAGGACATCCAGTTTGAGATTTGTAATTGGCAGCTGAAGATGTAAGACTGGAAGTCAGGAGAAAGGTTAAGGCTGGATAAGTCAATTTGAGAATCAACATAGATATGATCATCTAAACCATGGGAGTTAATGAGATCACCAAGTGAAGTAGCATAGAGGGAGAAGAAGGCCCAGGACAGAGCCCTGTGGGACTGTTATGGGTATGACCAAGATGAGGAAACAGGTAAGAAAACTGAGAAGGAAAGGTATTTAAAAAGGTGAAAGCTATAAAAACTTATGTATTATTATCTCTCACTTTATATAATAAGTGTTATTATCTCCCACTTCATGTAAAAGACTTAATTTTATAATTACTAATCAGGGTTAGAAAATAAATTTTTTCTTACATAAAATGGGATACAATCTTTACTAATATTAATACAACCTACAAAAGCAGTTAAGTCAAAGGTACAGAGAGGTTAAATAATTTGTAGAGAGCCAAAACAAATTCTCTGGATTTCAATCTCTTGGTTGATGAATTTCTCTAAAGTAGAACACAGCATGCAAGTGGAACTAACCCACTGTAACCAAAAACAAAAACAAAAAATTTATTATGGTAAAAGATTATTTAATGAAATGCTTATTAAATATCTGATATATACAATCAATTATTAAGCATTTAATGTGTCATCTATTGGCTTTCCACCTCTCTGCCTTCCAATACCAAATCCTGGTTTTCATCCAATCCCTTTGACTCCTCATTTCTCTCCCAGACCATCATCACCTCCGCACTACCACATTCTCCTGCTTTACCCATCTTAGCCCCTTGATGAACCACTTCAAATCTATATTATCCTCTCCTATCAAGTCCCTTGCCTCTTTATCATATCGCCAATTGTGCCCTACCAAGTCTCAACTTTGGATAATTCCTACCATCTGCTGTCTTTGCTCCTATATGTGCTACTGAATGAAGGAGAAAATCACACAACCATTCTGACTGGATCCATTGCAAATTTATGTATATAAACTCAACTTGCCCTCACCATTATTTGGCAATCCTTTCACATCTCCCTAATTAACTCACTATCCGAATCACAGCTGTTCTTATAAACCTTTACATCCTTCCTCAAACCTCCCAGGTCTACCCATGCTCCCACCCTCTCAACTGAGAACCTTGCCTTATATCTTACTGAAAAAATTGAAGCATTTGTCAAAAACTCCCTCTTCTCCCCACCTCCTCATTTCATCACACAGATACGTTCTGCCACCATCTCCTCTTTCATCTCTGTCTCACATGAACAAGTGGCCCTTCTCTTTGCCAAGGCAAACCCCTCTACCTTCACAAATGATCTCATTCTATCCCTTCTACTCCAACAGATTGTCACCTCTATCATCCTCACTCTCTCACTCATCTTCAATCTCTCCCTATCTACTTGTCAGTAGATGGGCTACTAACTACTGGAGGCCCATGTCTCCTCCATTTTCAAAAAACCCTTACTTGACCATTCTATCTCCAACAGCTATCATCCCATATCTCTTCTGCCTTTTGTGACTGAACTCCTTGAAAAGGCTGTCTACATTGGTGCCACGACTTCTTTCCTTTTGCTCTTCTCTTAACTCTTTACAATCTTGTTTCTAAACATATCATTCAGCTGAAACTGCTGTCTCCAAAGTGATCTCCTAATTGCCAAATCGAATGTCCTTTTCCCAGTCTTCATTCTTTTTTACCTCTCTATAGCCTTTGACACTATGGATTACCTTCTTTTCTTTGATACTTAGTTCTCTCTAGGTTTTTGGGACTGTACTGCTGCATGGTTCTCCTCCTACATGTTGACTCCTCCTTCTCTATCTCCTTTGCTGGATCTTTATCCAGGTCTGCCCACTAATCACAGATCTCCCACAGGGCTCTGTCCTGAATCCTCTTCTTTTCTCTCTCTATACTACTTCACTTGGTGATCTTATCAGCTCTTACAAACTCAATTACCACCTCTATGTTGATGATTCCCAAATGTACTTAAGCAGCCCTAACATCTCTGCTGGCCTCCGGTCTTGCATCTCCAACTGCCTATTGGACATCTTGAACTGGATGTCCCAGACATCTTAAACTCATCATGTCTAAAACTGAACTCATTATTCCCACACACAAGCATTTTTCTCTTAGTAATTTTCCTATTACTGTGGAGACCATCACCATCCTCCATCACCCAGACTTTCAACCCAAGTGTCATCCTTAAATCCTCACTCTCTCTCATCACCCTCCCAATATCCAACCATTTGACAAGTCTTGTTGTATCAATTTTCATGGAATACCTCTCGAATATACTCCCTTCTCTCCTCTCATACTGCCACACTCTGATACAGGCTCTTATCTCCTCACAACTAGACTACTGCACTAGCCTGCTGGGGGATCTGTCTGTCAGAAGTCTCTCCCCACTTCAGTCCACCCTCCATTTAGCTGCCAAAGTATTTACCTAAAGCACAAGTCCAACCATGTCACCCTCCTAACTCAAGAAACTCCAATAGCTTCCTGCCAACTGTAGTATCAAACACAAAATTCTCTGCTTGGCACTTAAAGTCTTTCACAGCCTAGAGTGCCCCACCCCTTTCCAGTCTTCTTATATCTTACCCTCCCTCTCCCCTCAACATACTCTTCAATCCAGTGACACAGGCCTCCTTAACTGTTCCTTGAACAAGACACTCCCAACTCTTGGCTCCAGGCATTTTTCTGTAGCTGTCACCCATGCCTGGAATGCTCTCCCTCCACATCTCTGCCTTTTGACTTTCCTGTCTTCCTTCAAGTCCCAGCTAAATTTTCACTTTCTACAGGAAGCCTTTCTCAATCTCTCTTAACTCTAGTGCCTTCCCTTTGTTAAATATTTCCTATTTATCCTATATGTAGCTTGTTTGTATATATTTGCTAGTTTTTTCCCCCATTAGATTGTGAGCTCCTCGAAGGCAGTACTGTCTTTTGTCTTTTGGTACACACATTGATTATTACTGTGCATGGCACACAGTAGATACTTAATAAATGCTCATGGACTGACTGACAGCTATCTTTCAGGCAAAGAGCCTAAAAATACAAAGACAAAAATGATATAATCTTTTCTCCCAGGTATCTTACATTCTATTTAAGGAGATAACTTGTACATAAATAAGCACTTAAAAAACACACAAGATAAATACATAATAAAAAGAGGTTTGTGGCAGAGAAAGGGTATGAGCAGCTGGAGGAATTAGGAAAGACTTCATGTAGAAGGTGATGCATGAACACAGTTTTGAAAGAAATAAAGGATTCTAAAAGGCAGAAGTGAGAAGGGCATGGGGATCAGCTAATGCAAAGTTGTAGACATAGGAGATGGAGTATAATGAGGGGAAATGGCAAGTAGGACAATTTTACTGGACCATGGAGTTCTAAAAAAAATTATGTATAATGTATAATTAAAGTTGGAAAGATAGGTTAGCAACAGGTTGTGAAGGGCTTTAAAATCCAGAGGCACATAACTGAACAAAGGAGTGACATAATCAGATCTACATTTCAGGAAAATCACTTTGGCAGGTATGTGAAGAAGGGATTGTATACAGTGAAGAAAGATAAAATGCAAGGAGACCAATTATGAAAATATTGCAATAGCCCAAGCAAAAGGTACTGAAGAACTGAATTAAGGTAAAGTGGTCATGTGAGTAGAGAGAAGAAGAGAATGATGCAAGAGTTTAGAAACAGGGAAGATGTGTCCACAGATTAAACATTTAGTGGGGTGGAAGAATAAGGAGTCAAATTTAACTCCTAACTTACAAATCTAGAAAAAGGGAGGTACCTTTGGGCCAGAAACAAGAAAGTCTGGAAGAGGGGCAGATTTAAGGGAAATATAATTAATTCAGTTTGGGACATATTGGACCTGACATGACTGCAGTATATCCAGTCTAAAATGTCCAATGTGGAGGTGAAAATACTTGAAAGGCTTTAAAAGTGAAACAAGGGAATATATACATGGCACTTAAAAAGTAATGTGCTAGTGATGGAGTGCTTGAACCCCAATTTCTCCCTGGCCTCAGAAACACTATCCTCGCAGTTTCCTCCAGCTCAAGGACCCTATCTCTGGCAATAACCCATGAGAGGACCTAGTGAGGCAAACTGTTGCTCTCCTGTTATAAGAACAAGCTGACTTCTGTAGAATTTCTCTTGTACGATCTTGTATCAACAAAACTATCACGTACTGATTCCCAGTTATTGTATATAATCCAGAGGTCAAGTTATAGACATCAATTCCTGAAACTATCTTGTTATGGACATAATAGACCAAAAATATATCCTTTAGGAACCCTCTCTTGTCCCCTCCTCTCCCCCTCTCCGTTTCCAGTAACAAATGATGCCTGTGACCAAGGTTGTATGTTATTGCCTAAAAGAATAATTGACACATAATCCACTGCTTTTCCTATGTAAGCTTTAGCATCATTCCTGTTAGGTTGCAGAATTCCCTAAAGAGCTCTGTCCACCATGGAAAGTTCCTTGAGAATCCTTGCCTGTTGTATAGCATAACAATAAATCTTTGCCACCTTGACTTAAAAAATGCTTGAGTCTGTGAATTCATTCCAGATGATCCTGTCCTGTACTCTGGTCTTTGAGGGGGTCTCTGAACCTCTCAGACCACAACACTAGGTGTTTGGTGCATACAAAAATTATAATACAATATGTGCCCTCATGGATTTATAAATCTAGTTTGGGAAATTAGATAAATATATGAAAATTAAAGTTATACTTTAAAGTTTTTTTTAAATAATTCACAATGAGTATGAACTGAGATAGGCAGGATAAGTACAGTATTCATTATGGTACCATGTCAATCATCATCCCATACAACTGCCTGTCACTCTATCCTATGAGACAGATTCTATTCTATTAAAAAAAAAAACCCTATCCCTATATCCAACCTATTCTTAATAGGCAGAGATCAGTATAGAGTGTTCACATCTCAAAGGAGAAACCACATTTATTAAAAGGAAAATATAGTGTACAATAGATGCAAAAACAACATTTGTAGTTTTGTAAATAAACTGTACTGATCACTTCTATTATATTTCAAAATGCTATCTGTGGTGTAGTTTTTTTACAAGTCCACTGAAAGGGGTACAATCAAAATCCATTTCCCAAATAAGATGGCAAAAGTAGTTTAAAACTTACCTCTGTTTCTTTCATTAGCAAGTTCAATTCTGATATCTGGCTTTTAACTTGGCTCTCCTTGCCAATAAGATAATCGATGTCCTTTGAAAGCTTTTCCTGTTAAAATATAAATACATCGAAAATTAACAAAACTTTAAAAGTATAATTAAAAGGTCTTAGAGATAAAAGAAAACAGGTTATAATCTATTTACCTTCTCCTGGAAGTCTGTATTACATGGCTAATAAAAATCAACTACTCACCTATTAAAATCTATCACTGCCCTGAATACACGCGGTCACAGATGTTTAAAAAACAAACACAGTAAAAAGAAAAATGTTGAAATCAATTCAATAAATATTTATTAAGTACCTACTATGTGCCAGGCCCTGTGCAATTTATTAAAGGTCCTAGTTTACTAAGAATCAATTATTACTTCCCTAGCTCTACCTTCTAAGACCTTTAAGTGAAGAAAAAAAAAACAACCATATTTCTTTTCTATAAAACCAGGCTTGCTAGTATCCCAGAGTTAACTTCAACCTATGATATATTTTTAAAGTTGAATTATTAACCAATCAAGACACAAGCATTTACTAAGCACCATAATGCCAGGCACTGTTCTAGGCTCTAGGGGTTAAAAAAATAAAAGCAAGAACAGCTCCTGATTTCAAGGAACTTGCAATCTAGCTAGTACGTGCGCGCGCGCGCACACACATACACACACACACACATATACACACACAATATATACAGGGGAAGGAGCTGATCAGAATATTCATAAGCCAGGGGTGGGGAACCTGCAACCTAAAGGCCACCTGTGGCCCTCTAGGTCCTCAAGGATGGCCCTTTGACTGAATCCAAACCTCAAAGAACAAAGCCCCTTAATAAAAGGGTTTATTCTATAAACTTGGACTCAGTCAAAAGGCTACACCCAAGGACCTAGAAGGCCACATGTGGCCTCAAGCAGTCCTCACCCATTAAGCAACTGATTTCACCTTCTATGCCAGTTGAACAAAGGGGACAGGAAAGAAAAATAACAAGGTGTTAATGTTTTAAAGTATGTGCAAACTTTTGTTATCCCTTTATGAAGTGTGAAGAATTTAGGACAAGTAACAACCCTGATGGCCAAAAAGAAAAGAATACAGTCTCTAAAGACAGAAAGTCAGAAGAAGCAGCCATGAGGAGAGTGCCTCTGGAAGAAATGAAGGTAGCCACCTATGGATTCAAGACAGAACTAGCCCTGACAAAGAAGAGTCTAGCTATGAAGAATGAGGACACATCAAGAAAATATAAAGGAAATTGGGACCCTAGCATGCTGGAGCTGTGAACTGCCTCGGGGATTGTTCCCTACACATTGCCTCACTACCAGTATACCTTATATATGTGCCCACTTTTCCCACAGCCAATGTGTATATTTGTAGATGATTGTGCCCCAGGTTTATGGGGAAATGTTTTGAAACTTCTGTTCAAAAGCTGACATCTTATTAAACTGAATTACTTTGAGCACATATTATCTACTGACTATTAAAGCTCATGAGTTTTATTTTTACAGACCCAGAACACTTTGAATACAGCATTATAACCACCACCATCACCACTCTATCCACCCCTCCCCACAACATGGTGACTCAACCTGCAATCTGTGAATACTTAATTTAGAGAGTTTACTCAAAGTGGGTAGTATAAAAAACAGATATAGTGTAATCTTATGGAGAAGGCACTATGAGTTAGAGGTATGGGGATGGGGATGGTTAGGAAAGACCTCATGTAGAAAGTGCCACTTGAGCTGATTCTTGAAGGAAACTAGGGATTCTAACAGATGGAGATTAGAAGAAAGTATATTCTATTCCAAAGAACAGCCTAAAAGTCAATTTCACTGGACCAGTGTTGCATGTAGGGAAGTAATGTGCAATAAGACTGGAAAGACAGAAAGAAGCTAAGCTGTAAAGCCACTGGAGTTTGAATAATAAGGTAACATGGCCAGATTTATACTTTAGGAAAATCAGTCTAACAGCTGTGTAAACTATTTATTAGAGAGGGTAAGGACTTGAAACAAGGAGATAAAGTAAGAGGCTATTGCAATATTCCAAGCAAGATGTAATGAGGGACTGAACTAGGATGTCGTATGTATGACTGGACACACTCACAAGTGAGAGAGGCACTCTGAAGGTAGAAACAACAAGATTTGGTATGTGGGGTGAATGAGTGAGGAGTAGAGGATAATACTAGGATTTTGAACATTAGCAACTAGAAGGATAGGGGTGCTCTCAAGAGAGATAAGTTTGGAAGAAAAGATTAGTTTAATTTTATATATGCTGAATTTGAAATGTCTAGAGGCAAAAGGGAGCCACTGAAATTTACTTAATGAAAGAATGACATCATTTCTGTACTTAAGAAAAATCACTTTGGCAGCTATGTAAAGGATGGACTGGAGTGGGGAGAGATTTGAGGCAGGGAGACCAATTAGGAGCCTACCGTTATAGTCCAAGGGCAATTTGAGGTGGTGGCTTTGTGATGAATGAGAAGAGAATGAATACTAGAGATGTTATAGAGGTAAACTGGGCAAGATTTGGCAATGGAATGGATATGTGGAGTAAGTGAAAGTAAGGATTTGAGAACACCAAGTTTGTAAACCTAGGAGAGTGCTGTCCTTGACAGAAACAGGAAAATTAAGGAAGAGGGATAAATTTCGGTTAAATGATAATGAGTTGTGTTACACACATAATGATTTTGAAATATCTATGGGACATACAGTTTGAAACGGCAACTAGTGACATGGGACTGAAGCTCAAGAGAGAAACTGCCTGGCTATACCAAGAAATCAGTTCCATAGGGATGACCTATGAGAGCTAATGATCTCACCTATTGGATGGTGCTGGAAAACACCACAATCAGGTGGCCTATGGATGACAAGCCAGCAATGGAAGCTAAAAGTGACAGTTAGGAAAAGAAAGTAATGTCTTAAAAACCCAGAAAGAGTATGCAGTGTCTAAAGATAGTGCAGTACATCAGAAAATACCCAGGCTAGAGTGACAAAAATAAATAAAAATCAGGGTAAAGCAGCTGTCGTCCTAAGATAACTTAAGAGGACCTAAGGAAAGATTGGACCTCCAGGGGCATAAGTATGGCCCTACTAAAGTGAAAAAACCTCCAGGCAGACTCCACTGAATAAAGAACAACAAGCCTCAGGGCAGCTAGGTCTAGGAGGCAGCATCTGCCTTAGGAACTTTCATTTCTTGGACAAGGTGGAGGGTTAGACAGCTGAACAGGGGAAGACTAAAGGACCATCCACTATTGCTTGACACCAGGCCCAGATGTGCTGACCAGACCAGGTCCTGGGCTATAGCTGTGGGTGAGGAGACGCAAGCAACACCCAGTTAATGAGGCAGCAGAGGGGCAGGGACCCTGCTGGATGCAGGGATTCTGCTCTCCCTGGTTTTTCATTTCCAGGGCAGAGGGGAGGGCTGAAGTTTGCAGCCGAGGGAGGGACTCCATGGAGCAAGAACATTTGTGGAACAGTATAGCTGGGGGATCCAGCCATGGCTTAAGGGTCAAGAGGAGTGCCCAAGGTTGGGCCTCAGTCAGAGCTCAGAAAATAACAGTAAGAAGGACCTGAGGCCTGGGGCACCATTCCCCACATCTCTGGACTAGAATCTGATTACAATAAGAAACTGCTAAAAATAAAATAAAACCAAATAAAAATAAAGATGAGTAAGCAAAGGAGAAAGAACCCGACCACAGACAGCTGCTATGGGGACAGAGAAGATCTAGGTTCTTATTCAGAGAAAGACAGTGAAGTTAAAAAATGACCTCAACTTTAAAAAGAAATGTCAAATGGTCACAAGCCCAAAAAGAGTTCTTAGAAGAACTTCAAAAGGACTTCAAAAATTAAGTAAAAGGGACTGAGGAAAAATTTAAAAAAAAAAACAATCCAAGAAAATCAAGAAAACTATGAAAAGAAAGCCAACCAACTGGAAAAAGATACCAAAAAACATAAGGAAGAAAATAACTTCTTGAAAACAAAAATTGGGCAAGGTGAAGCTAATGATATAATAAGATACCAAGAAATAATAAAACATAATCAAAAGAATGAAAAAATAGAAGAGAATGTGAAACATCTCCTTAGAAAAACAACTGATCAGGGCAGCTAGGTGGCGCAGTGGATAGAGCTCCAGCCTTAGAGTCAGGGGGACCTGAGTTCAAATTTGGACTCAAGACACTTGACACTTACTAGCTGTGTGACCCTGGGCAAGTCACTTACCCCCCAACTGCCTCTCAAAAAAAAACCAACTGATTGGGAGAACAGATAAAGGAGAGACAACACAAGAATTGTTGGACCACCTGAAAGTTACAATTTAAAAAAGAGTCGATACACTATTACAAGAAATTATTAAGGAAAATTCCCTTAAGTTCTAGAACAAAAGGATAAAATAGAAAAAATCCACTCATCACCATCTGAAAGAGATCCCAGGATGAAAACTTACAGGAATATCATAGTGAAGTTTCACAACTCCCAGGTTAAGGAGAAAATATTTTAAGCAACAAGGAAGAAAAATTAAATACAGTGGAGCTACAATCAGTATAACATAAGATCTAGCAAGTTCTATACTAAAAGATCGTAAGTTTTGGAACATTATATTTTGAAGAGCAAAATAGCTGGGGTTGTGACTATTTGTATCCCCAGCATTTAGCACAGTGACTAGCACTTAAGGGTTGTTTGGTTTTTTTTATTCATTCAAAAGTCAAGACCTACCTTTAAGGTTTTATAGGCACTGCTAATGGTGGTTACCCGATGGTTTGAATGATTACCACCCAACTTACAGAGATGGCAAACTGGTCTTCTACATAATTCACAGTACATATTTACTCTCTCCATTTCATGTTCTGGGCACATTAAAATCTGTTGAGAAAAAGGAAGCATAAACATGAAGAAAGGTTGTCTAAAATTACCTAAATTAAAAGAAGCAAAAACATTATATAACCCAAACAAAATCGTAGTTGCTATTTACATACATTGCTTTAAGTTTTATAAAGCATTTATATATCATTTCATTTGATCCTCACAAAATGCACACATGAACCTAAGATTTCACACCAATGCAAGTTAACATCTTCTCTGCACTGAAAAGTTCACTGACTTGCACAAGGTAACACAAACAGTATGTGTCAGAGAGGGTTCTTGAACCCAGGTTTCTCCTAGTTCCAAGACTAGCATTCTTATCTACTATTCCATATTACCTCTCACAAAAAGCAAACATTAATAACTGAGAATAATTCTTTTACAATAATAAAATAATTCATGTTAATAAATGAACAGATTATTTAGAGGGTACTTGAAATTAAGAGAGGTAGAGGAAAGAAGTTCAACCACAGGTGTGTTTTCTATATAAATCATTTGAATTCTTTCTTAGGAAAAAAAAGGCTTATTTAAATAAACCAGTTAACAGACCCAAACTGTCCTTGATCAGCATATTTCCACCAAGTTAAAACCACCATAGTTTAAAATACAATAGACAGGCAGGTAGGTGGTACAGCGGATAGAGCACCAGCCCTGAAGTCAGGAGGACCTGAGTTCAAATCTGGCGTCAGATCAAACACTTGACACTTACTAGCTGTGTGACCCCAATTGCCTAAAAATTAAAAAAAAAATAGAAATAATTTAATATAATCTAGGATTGTCAATCTTAACTGTCAGACCTTTTTTTTAAATAGACAAAATCATAATAAACTATTCAAATTTAAAGCTGTGAAGTTAAAATTAGGGGGGAAAGAATGCATCTAACTAGAAAGTCCTCAGCATTCCAAAGTTCCTCCCTAAGTATTGCTAAGAATTAAAACTTTACTTTTGGGGCAGCTAGGTGGCACAGTGGATAGAATGCCAGCCCTGGGAATCAGGAGGACCTGAGTTCAAATCCTGTCTCAGATACATAACACTTACTAGCTGTGTGACTATGGGCAAGTCATTTAACATCGCCAAAAACAAAAACCTTCACTTTCAAAATATAAGGTGAACCTTTTTTTTTAACAGAACCAAGAAAATCTAAAATTATGAATAAATGGGCAACAATTAAAATTTCAGCTTGACATACAATAAAACTTTTAAAATGGGAACCTCTTAGCCATATAATGTTAAAATACGTGAAGAAAAGAACTTGCAGAGAAGACATGTTTACTGCACTCCTGATTCTTCCAGACTTTGTCTTCAATCCCCTAGAAACTTCATCTTGAAAGCCCTGTCCACATCTGGACTTCACACACTGAAGTATCCTTCATTCCTGTGGCTTCTACCTTTGATTGGCTTGTTTTTCCTAGAACCTCCATATTAAGGCGAAGGCCCAGACCAGTGGTGTGTCTGTTTCATTCTTTGTATCTGTATCCCAAATATCTAGGACAATGCTTTGTCAAGCATTAAAAGCTTAACAAATGCTTGTCAATTGACTGAAGGACAAATTAGTTTTACCTGATTTAGTACAAAGTGCTAACTGATCTATTATTGCCCAAGTTTGGGGGGGGGGTATTGTTTTTAAGTAAAATAGCTTGATTAATTTGGAAGCAAAGCTTGTCAGGTTGTTTTTTTTTTCAATCTATTCACCCTACATTTACTCAAAGTAAATTTTTCATATGCCCCATAATTTAAAGGACAATTTCAGTACCTCTATCAGGTTCCAAGTATATAACTTTATACATATACACACCATTATAGATGAACATATACATATACACATGCATACACACATATACATACATGCCCACATATATATATATATGTATGTATGCATGTACACACACCCCTAAATACTTAAGCAATAATTACACTGATAAAGCCAATAGGTTTAGATATAAAAAGCACTGGATTTGAGAGACTACCTGGATTCTAACCCAGACTCTACCACTTACTAAATTTTTTGCACATATCAATCAATCAACAAACAAACATTTATTAAGTACCTACTCTGTGTCAGGTACTGTGCTAGGTATTGGGGACATAAATACAAAGAATGAAATAATCCCTATTCTCAAGGAACTTACATTTTGAGGGAAAAAATAAGTATATAATAGGTATATACAGAATATAAAAAGATTAATTCCAAATAAATACAAGGTAGTTAGAAAGGTAACAGTTGGGAACAGCAGGAAAGAAGGTGGTGCTGACTAAGCTTCTATTTTCTCGGTAAATGGGTATATAATCCTTATACTACACTACCTAGCTCAGAGGACTATTCTAAACATCAAGTTAAATAATGTTTTAAAGCATCATACAAATTTCAGCTATTATTATAATGATGACAGATCACATATAGGCTTATAGAGGGAAATGAAGCTTTATGTCAACCACTTGAAATCAAACAGTGTGTTGTGATTAAAAAGCTGGACTTAGAGTTGGGAAGAACCGGGTTCAAATCCTATCTCCTACACTACTAGCTGTATGACAATGAACAAGTCTTTTAACCTGTTCTGTGCCTCAGTTTCCTCATCCATCCCTGTCAAGTCTAAACCTATTATGCTAAGCACCTATGAGCCACGCAAATAAACTAAGAATTATGACTAGTCACTCTTAATTCCTCTGTAGTCACTGTGTATACAACTATACCCCAAAAAAGTCTCTCAGTATTTCCAGTCCAAAATCCTAATCTCTGCACTTAGGATATGACATGTCCTTGTTAAAATATAGACAAAAAAACTGATCAACACTGCAATTATTATGTTATTCTCCCCACTTTCATCAAAATCCCACTTACCTTAGGTCTAAAATTAGTGGTTGGGCCTACATATTCGTGCTGAGCTTTTACAGTGCCCCAAGGATGATATATTTTGAAGCATTCATTACAGTAGCTTGCACTGCAGTCCATGCAACTTTTAGTGGATTCTTGAGGTGGAGGTTTGCAGAGGTCACACATAATGGCTGTAGCTGCCCTAGCTGCCTGTCGGTATCTTTCCACAATCGTTTCCAAAGTGAAATTTCGAAACAAACCATTGATTCCACGCTCTCCCAGGTCAATATCATGTTCACAACCAGGACAAGGAAAAGTGGTCGTCCTAGGAGTCAATGAGTTGCGTTTCCAGCCTGAATAATTGATCATTCCTAATGTTTAGTTACAGTAGTGGGAAGATGATTAGAATGACAAAACACAGAATGAGAAAAGTGTATGTACATTGAGTACACCAAACACAAAATACCCAAAGGAATAACATATACAAATCAATGCAAATTATGGAAACATTTTAAAAAATAGCTTTCTATTGAACTTTCCTCCTATGCAAAAGATCAAATACAAAAAACACCTGTATTTTCCAAAATACTTCTTAAGGAGTCAAAGAAGAGCACCTGAAATATCCTCACAAAAGGATCTTGATAAATATTTTTGATGATGCTGAATAAACTTCACAAGTCCTGTATACACTGTATATACTTGTTTGTATACTGTTTCCAATTGGATTGTAAACTCCTTCAGGACAAACACTGTCTTTTGCCACTTTTTGTATTCCCAGCATTTAGCACAGTGCCTGGCACAAAGTAGGCACTTAATAAATGTTTAATGATTCAATGAAGTCCTCAACTCACTCACTCACACTCATTCTCTCTCTCTCTCTCTCTCTCTCTTCTCTCTCTCTCTCTCTCTCTCTCTCACACACACACACACACACACAACACACACACACACACACACACACACAAACTAAACCGACCACATAAATATACAGCCATGTAAAATACAGCCTTACTTGGTTGCACATGCAGCCCCATGACAGAAAATTCCAGAAAGTAGTTGCAGCACTCCTATTGCATATTCCCCTATTTGCCCAGAATCTCACTTGCCCAGAATTTGGCTTTGAGAGGAATTCAGGTATCAAAGGAGTACTCATTAATGGTCATTGTACTGATCCCCAAAACATCCTAAAATAATCCTATGCTAGTTCAGAATTCCTAATATTATACAATATGTACTGACTCTCATTCACTAGCCAATAAAATATTTATGAAATTTCAGTAGGTAACATGCTAGCTTTTAAAGTACAATCTACTGAAGGTTGGATAACACATTCACAGCCATTAAAGTTAATCATTTTAACAAAGGCCACAAAACATTTTCCTACAAGCTTAAAAAAAAGGATTTTACAAATGAAAATTTTTAAATGTCATAAAATATGGAATACATGGAATAGAACCTTCTGCTTCCCAACATTTAGGAATAATACTAATGGAAAGAATTCTAGATTTGGAGTCAGAGAACTTGGTTTTGAATTCTAGCTTTTCTAAGTTTTGACACTGAGCAAGACACTTGACATGTCTGGGTTTTGGTTCCCTCATCTGTAAAATGAGGGAGCAGGAGAAGGATTGTTCTATAAGTCAGAGTTTCTAAACATTTTTTGTGGCATGGACCCCTTTTGGCAGTTTGATGAAGCTATGAATTCTTTCTCAGAATAATGTTTTCAAGTATGTAAAATAAAATATATAGAATTACAAAGGAAACTAATTGTATTGGAATAGTTTACATAAATAAAACTATATAAATATGTAATAATTTGATTAGATTAACATTATTTCAAAACAATGGCAACTTTTTTAAAATGTGGGAAAAAAATCTAAAAAGAAAAAGGCATTCATTCAAACTTGCTTCTTAACATATCAGATTAATAAAAAAATGATAAATGCAAGCTTTGAAACATAACACAACAGTGATAATGATTTATGGTGCAGTGGTTCAGTTTCAAGAAATGAAACAAGAAATGTATTTCTAGTTTCAAAGTTTTACCATGTAGAGTAGATCACATATGAAAATGAAATGGATAATTGTGCAAAATAAATAGCTTTAAAATAATTACTTGTTAAAGCTCAAAGTTTTGATTGTTAAAAATTTGGAAAAAATATGATAATGAAATCATACTTTAAACAACATGTGCATGCAGGACACCATGCTTTTACTTCACTCCATGTTCAAAAAAGTCTCAATTTATTACAAATGTGTATCATTCCTTTTCCATAAGCCTCTCCTACTATGCCTAATTTTTTGTCACCCAAAATCAAAGATTATAGCACAAAACTAACATTTTATAAAATAAGATGGCATACATAGTTGAGATGGCATAACAAGATGGCATAATGTTTGAAGCATTAGTCTATAAGTGAAAAATACGTTTGATCAAGATATAGTGACTCTGGGAGCAGCTAGGTGGTGCAGTGGATAAAACACCGGCCTTGGATTCAGGAGGACCTGAGTTCAAATCCAGCCTCAGACAGATAACACTTACTAGCTGTGTGACCCTGAGCAAGTCACTTAACCCCACTGCCTAGCCAAACCAAAAAAAAAAAAAAGATATAGTGACTCTGAAACGTTTTCAGTAGTTTTCTAAATATCACTTAAAATTTTTTGAAAATAATTTCCACTATAATAACTTATTTTATACTATATATTTAATAATTCAGGAATAAAAATAAGCATACCAAATCATGTGTTCAGGACCCTAAACGCAGCACAGTTGATCTAAAAGCATTTAGGAAATAGCTCCAACAAAATTAGGCAATAGGTCAATCAAGAAATTATATACACATAGACACACACATACATTCTTTCCTAATTTGGCTTTAAGGGGATGGACTGACTTCTGAGAGAATTCCAGATGTTTTACTATGAATATCTATAATATCTTGTACTAAAGATATAATGAACAACAAAAGCAAGTGATGTCTAGCCTAAAAAGAATATGGAAGAAGTAAAAGAGCAATAATTCTACTGTAGAAATTGCCACTATTATTTCCTTTTAGAAATTATTATGGTACGTTAAACAGGATGGTAACATACACTTCATTCTATATTCTTCATAATACACCTTAAAGCAATATTATAAAAGTGAGTTTATTAATCCCCTCCACTAGATTAAGTCCTTTAAGGGCAATGACTATTCATTTTTCATTTTCATTTGTGCACAATGCACAAATAAGTTAACAAGACACAAAAGACACAATAAAATTTTGTTGAAATTAAGACATGTAATACTCTTTTGCCCAATTTTAACACATAAAACAATAATCTGGACACTTAGAAATTAACTCAATTTGAAACAAATTGTCTATATTGACGATTCTAGGTCTAATATTATATTTTATTGTACATTTTATACATAGTAAAAAGCGAATTTCTGGCTCAGGCTGCTTGCTGGCCCTATGATATGAGATAGATTGGGATGGGAAAAGAAATTCTGGTTCATATTTCTTCCCACCACGATGAAAAGAAGACACTGCCCTATTCTCCATTTTGAGCTTCTAGACATTGTTCCTGGAAGCTAGGTCATAATACCTGCAGAACCAAAGTTGAGAAACAAGTCACACTTTCAGTTTTGACCACTTGGCAGGTGTTCTTATCTTTCCCCTTCTGTTACTTGTTTCCAGACATGTATACCCTTATCTTTCCCTCCTACTTTTTGTAAAATTCCATTTTTCTATGTTGTTTACACATTCACATTCCAGATAAGGTTGTTGAAGCTAATCCTCTGGGCTCACTGACTCTTGTATATGATCAGTTCAGCTTACATTGTGAGCATAAAAATAAAACTGCAATTTATTATCTTTGCATTGTTAATTGGTGATTGACAAAAATCAATGGACACAAATAATTTTTATTCATTATCGATCCCAGAGTGGAGAAATTAGGTCAATCAAGATCAAGTTTTCCAGACCAGTAACCCTCCACCACAAGGTAGATTTTATCTTGAGATATAAAGAAAAAATTGCATGAAAAAAGCCTGAAACTTGGGACAGTGCCTCACCAACCCTAGGTGAGCAGAACCCAATTTAACATAAAATTATAAGTCAAGAAATAGGCTAGAAAATGAGCAAACAAAAAAGAGAATGATCTTTAAAAATTACTACAGTGACAGGGAAGATCAAAACACAAACTCAGAAGACAACAATATGAAAACAAAGACCAAAAAGGTCTTAAAGAAAAATGATAATGGGATACAAGCGCAATAATAATCCCTGGAAGAGTTAAAGAAAGAGAGAAGAGTGAGAGAGGAAAAATTTGGAAAAGAAATGAGATAAGAAATGATGAGCAAGTTGATTTTAGAAAAATAATGAGGGCAGGTAGGTGGTGCAGTAGATAGAGCTTCAGCCTTGGAGTCAGGTGGACCTGAGTTCAAATCCAGCCTCAGATACATGACACTCACTAGCTGTGTGACCCTGGGCAAGTCACTTAACCCAAATGCCTCACCAAAAAGAAAAAAGAAAAAGAAAAACAATGAAAGATTTGCACGATATAATAAAGAGTGAAATGAATAGAACCAAGAAAACACTGTATACAATAACAGCAATACTATTTGATGAATAACTGTGAATGACTAAGCTGAGTGTTATAAATATTCAAATCAACTACAAAGGACCTATGAAGGAAGATGGCATCTACCTCCACAGAAAGAATTTATAAATAGAAGTATGCATAGTAAGGTTTTACATACACATACACACACACACACGTACATATGTGTGTGTGTGTGTGTGTGTGTGTGTGTGTGTGTGTGTGTGTGTATATCAAATGGTGACCTTCTCTCTACTATAAGGTGGGAAGGGAGAAAAGGAGACAGTTCACAACTTAAAATGTAACAAAACAGAATTAGCTTAATGGTAAAAAAAAAATTCACTGAACAAAAGAACTTCTTAAAAAACCACAAAACAGGCCAAATGAAAAAGGAAGTACAAAAGCTAACTGAAGAAAACTAATTCCTTCAAAATTAGAAATGGGCAAGCAGAAGCTAATGAGACATCAAGAAACAATAAAATAAAGGTAAAAGAATGAAAAATAATAGAAGAATGTGAAATATCTCATCAGAAAAACAACACATCTAGAAACAGACTAAGGAGAGATAATTTAAAAATTACTGGACTACCTGAAAGCCATGATCAAAGTACATCATATTTCAAGAAATTATCAAGGAAAACTGCCCCAATATGTGAGATCCAGATGGTAAAATAGAAATTGAAAGAATCTATCAATCACTTCCTGAAAGAGATCCCAAAATTAAAATTCCCAGGAATATTATAGCCAAATTCCAGTGCTTCCAGGTCAAAAGAGAAAACATTTCAAGTAGCTAGAAAGAAACAATTCAAATACTGTGGAGCCACAGTCAAGATTACACAAGATTTGGTGTCTTCCATATTAAAGGAGTAGAGGGCTTGGAATATGATATTCAAGAAGGCAAAGGTGCTAAGACTACAATCAAGAATCACCTACCCAGCAAAAATCAGTATGATCCTTCAGGGGGAAAAAATGTATATTTAATGAAATAGAGGACTTTCAGGCATTATATTTTTTTTTGGTGAGGCAATTGGGGTTAAATGACTTGCCCAGTCACAGAGCTAGTGAGTATTATGTGTCTGAGGCCAGATTTGAATTCAGGTCCTCCTGATTCCAGCTGGTGCTCTATCCATTGCACCACTTAGCTGCCCCTTCAGGCATTTGTGATGAAAAGACCAGAGCTAATAGAAAATTTTCAAATACAAGACTCAAGAGAAACATAAAAAGGTAAACATGACAGAGTAATAAAAAGAATCTCAATAAAGTTAAATGGGAAGATAATACCTGTAATTCCTAAGAACTTTATCATTATTGGGGCAGTTAAAAGTTTATATAGACAGAGGCCATGGATGTGAATCAACTATGTTGACATGAACTCAAAAACAAAAACAAAAAAAACCAAAGAGTTGAGAAAGAGGGATTCACTGGGAAAGGGGGGAAGGGAGAGAGTAGAATGGGGAAAATTTTCTAACATGAAAAAGGCACACAAGGAAGAACTTTTACAGTGGAAGGGGAAATGGAGAGGGTTGGCAGATAATGTTTGAACCTTACTCTCTTTGGAATTGCTTTGAAGAAGAAAGAATATATATATACACATATACACACACACACACACACACACACACACACATATACATACATACATACACACACACACACACTCAGTTGTGCGTAGAAATGTAACTTATCCAATATGGAAACAGGAAGGGGAAGGAGATAAGGAGGTGGGGGTGATAAAAGTGAGGGCAAATTAATGGATGCAGTGGTTAGAAGCAAAATAGATTTTTGAGGAGGGACAGGATAAAAAGAAAGAACAAGAAATAGAATAAAATGGCATAGTTCAGGGAAATACACAGTAATCATAACTTTGAATGTTAATGGGATGAGCTTAAAAAACAAAAAATTAGATACATAAAACATCAAATAGAAGCAGATAGTAGAATGAATTAGAAACTGGAAATATGTTGTTTACAAAAGACACACTTGTAACAGAAAGACACATATATACAGAGTTCAAATAAAGGGCTGAAGTAGGATCTAATAAGCTTCAGCTGAAGTTAAAAAAAGGGGGAGGGGAGGCGGTGGTAGCAATCATGATTTCAGTCAAAGCAAAAGCAAAAATAGACCTAATTAAAAGGGATAATCAGGGAAACTGCATTTTACTAAAAGACACAGACAATGAAGTAATGTCAAAAATTTTTACAAGTTTCTCTAATAAAGACCTCATTTCTCAAATATATACTGAGTACAGATCTGAGTCAAAATTATAAAAATAAGAGCCATTCCTCAATTGATAAATGATCAAAGGATATAAACTGACAGCTTTCAGAAGAAAAAAATCAGTTATCTGTAGTCATATGAAAAAATGCTCTCAACCATAATTAATTAGAGAAAAGCAAATTAACACAACTCTAGGTTACCATCTCACACCTTTCAAAAATTACAAATGCTAGAATGGATGAGGGATAAATAAGTACACTAATGAACTGTTAGTGGAATAGTGAACTGGTCCAACCATTCTAGGAAACAATTTTGAACTAAGCCCAAAGGGCTATAAAACTGTGCATTCCCTTTGACCCAGCACTACTCGGTCTGTATCCCAACAAGATCAAAGAAAAAGGAAAAAGTTGTATTTCTATACACAACTGAGTGTATGTGTATACATATTCTTTCTTCTTCAAACCAACTCCAAAGACAGTAAGGTTCAAGCATTACCTGCAACCCCTCCCCCTCCATTACATATACATTGTACATGTACAAAAACATTTAGAGCAGCTCTTTTTGTGGTGGCAAAGAACTGGAAATTGAGAGGATGCTCATCAATTGAGGAAGAACTAAACAACTTGTGGCATTTGATTGTAATACTGTACTATTGCGTTATGAGAAATGACAAGGGAAATGGTCTCAGAAAAATATGGCAAGATGTATATGAAGTGATGCAAAGTGAAGTGAGAAGAACCAGGAAATCATTGCACACAGTAACAACAATGCTGAACTGTGATGATCAGCTGTGAAAGATTTGGCTACTCTAATCAATACAATGATTCAAAACAATTCCAAAGGACTCATGATGAAAAAATGTTGTCCTCCTCCAGAAAGAGAACTGATGAACTCTGAGTGTAAACGGAAGTATAACTTTCTCACTTTCTTTATTCTTCTTGCATTTTTTAAAATATGGCTAATACAGAAATATGTTTTACATGATTTCACATGTATAGCTGATATCACATTGCTTGCCTTGTCAATGTGTGAAGGAGTAGTGAAGAGGGAAGGAAAGAATTTGGAACTCAAAATTTGAAAAGAATGTAAACTTACATAATTTTTAAAGAGTTTCAAAGCTTTCAAAAGAAATAATCTTATCTTTTGTGTTCCTAATTCCAGCCACATTGGGAATGGGAAGAAGGAGATCCTTTCCCAACTTGAAGAAATGTATAGCATTATAAATTAGAGACTGAATGTGTGAAATGCATATTTGGTGCATATCTCCAAACTATGATGGAAATGTGATCTGAATTTTTTTTTATAAATGCTAAAATATCCTGTCGGGTTTGTCAGTTTGCAAAAGCACTTAGGACTTTCTCATATAAACAGCACACTTCTCTATCACTCTTTCCTAGAGAGTAACAGATTTATTGTTTTAGTACAAGGAAAAGGGAGTGATTTCACCAACTAGAGAATAAACAAAACTGATGCCAATTAAAAACTGTATGTCTAATGAAGTCCAAAAACAGAGAAGAAACATTATTTTGTAGCTTTTAAGCCTTATTTGGTACTTAAGAACCACCTGTTACTAACTCTTCTCTCTGTGTGAGAAAATTGCTTGTTTAAATCAGGAAGCAAATGTTCTAGATTAAGTAAAATTTAATTTTAAGAATGTTTTACCATATCTCTTTTTCCTCTGTGAAGGATTTAACAGAAATTGATTGCCTAGACAAATCAGAAGCAAAGTCACCTAAAAGGAAATAGACTGTGCATTTGCAAGCTCTTAAAGACCCAAATTTGAAAAGTTTTATCTGACAAAATGGGAAACTATCTGTAAACCTTGAAGTTTGAATTTTCATCAGGGAAAAATAAAAGATTTGCAACTACTTGATACTATATAAGAAAATTCATGCTAATTTGCAAAAGGAAAATTCAGTGAAGGAAACCAGTTCTGAGCATAGGCTTGGGATATGATTGGGAAAAACTATGAGGAATCAAGGAAGTAGTAAAGGTAAGTGAAGTGTTAAGAGTATAGAAAGCCTGGTTTGAGGAGGTGTTAGACTTCCTACAGATAAGAGCGGTGTGGGAAGATTTCCATGCCTATAAATTTGTGTACTATTTGAAGAAATGTCTGTTAGATTATGTTGTGAGATTTTTCATGATCTGAGATTTATTTCACCAATTCAGATATTCTTGTTGATGTGGAAAAATAGTTGGAATCATGTAGTATGATTTAAATTCACAGTATTTTTCTAGATACATTTACCAAGGGAAGAATATAGAAATAAATTTGCCACATGAAATTATTTGAGTATAGCATGCTAAAATTCTGTCCTTGAAATATACATTCATAAAATTTCATTACTATGTAACAGAGGTTATTTTACAATATCCAAGTTTCAGAAGGGCCAAACAGACCCCCCCCCAAAGAGGGAGATGAGAATACAACACTGCCCTGTTAAGTTTCTGTGGCAGACTTAACTGAAGGTAGCAATAAGGTCTATAATTTGAAATGCTAGCAGTGAATGGACCTTGGTAAAACTGAGATTCTGTTAAGTACCTCTGGAACGATAGATCCAGATTTGATATGAGTTTATCCTAAACAAAACTGTAATGCAGCCTCATTTAAAATGAGATGTGTTTTTCCTATTATGATGAATGTGATATTTGACCTGCTTTAAGTAAATAAGACTTTAATGGAAAATACACTTAAAATCTGGCATTAAGGCTAAACATTTAGAGACTGTAAGAATAAGAATTATAGGGGTAATTGGATCAAAATTACTCTCTGTTGGTCTTCACTTACCTTTACTACTTCTTCAGTCCCTCGTGGTTTTTCCTATACATATTCGAAACCTATCCTGGTTTCCTTCACTGAATCTCTTCTTTGCAAATTAGCACAAGTTTTCTTAATACAATTAAATGGAAAACTTCTACTCTTCCCTGATCCAAGTGATAGAAAATGAAATGATTTTTAAAAAAGAATTCAGATATATATATTTTTAACTAGATTAATGTTATTTGACTGTTAGTGACTATTGTGTCTATGTTTTTAAAAATCCATGATAGTTTTGTATTAGTATTATGCTTATAATCTCTTGCATTTTGATTTTTGGGAAATTATGGTATAAGAACTGCTATTGATAGTGTGACATATAACATTAGAAGATTAATTCCTGTTTTGATTTGAATGTTGTGAAATTCAATCACTTACTAGATTTATGGTTAAAAATACTGTATTAAGTATTTACTTGGGCATACTTGGCCTTAAAATGGGTAACAACAACTAATGTTGGGGAAAGTACCAAAGATTTTTAAAATTCTCATTATCCGCAAAGTTCTTTAGGGATTTGCCAGGTTCTGTAGATCTTCTATCTTGGCAAGGTCATACAATTTGCGAAAGGAGGTACAAGAATGTATGTGACTAAGGTAAGTCACGTAAATTCTAAAATAGTGAATCTGTTTATCAAGAAACTGAGATTCCCTTCTTCAACACAAGCATAGCCAAAATGTCAGATAACTTCGATATTTGCTTGTAGTATAAAAGTGATTTATATGATGAATTGTCTGACTACTAATTATGAAAATTACGAAATTGCACCTAGAATAGTACGTTAAAATTACATCTTTGAATCAACAAACCCCAGTTAAAAAGATTTTTTTTTACCCTGGGGTTACTATGAAATGCTTTAAAATATCCAGACTAACAGAATCTAGTGTCTTTCAGGGATATGAGTGAATTATCATATATAAAACTCAAGAATGTGATTTTTTTCTTAATTTCAGATGATTAATTTTTATATGAGAGCATGTTTAAACTAGAGAAGTAAAATGATGACTGAATTCTTTTGGAAACTCATTATATGCACTTAATAAGTACTGAAGATAAATGCTTATTACTTATTATGTACTGTTGCTACAACATGAAAATCAACTATACCCTGCTCTAAACTGTAAGAAGAATTTACTACACAAGGAAGAACTGTAATATTATTTGCTCTGAGTTTTGAATTCAGGTATACTATTTGATTTATTGTTGAGCCAGTAAGCCATCATTCAAGGGAAATGCCATGAGCTACTCAAAAGGAGTATGATCTACGAAATGCTACAGGTAGCTGTTAAGTATCTGGGAAGGTTGAGGAGACAGCCTAACAAAGGTAATGGAAGGATTCTCTTGACTCAGTTTCTCTGTGGTATTTTCTTTCTGAACAGGAAATGTTTCCTACCTGGTTGTTTCTGAGCCTGTGGAACTCTTGTTGCATGACTGGCGATTTCAAAGAGTATCTATAATGTTTACCTAAAATCAAAAAGTTAAGGGAATTCTGTCCTGGCATGCCAATCATAGGTCAGTCTGTAACCTTAGGCTTAGGCCTGAGGAAACAGTCCAGATTTTGTTATAACCAGGTCCTTCATCCATTTATTGGAAATTTCTCTGACCAAGGGATAAAATCTGCAATGTTTGATAATGGATCTTATTGTCTGCATTGATCAAGTATCTCTGAATCACTATCATGGGATGCAAGTACAAAGGACTCTATTGCTTTGATTTTACTGTTCTGTATTTACTGTTCTGATCATACCGTTCTTACCATTACTGTCTAAACTTCCTTATCTAGGTGACTAGAGAAAGATCAATTTTTAGACTTGCTATCTCCTTACTTATTGGTTTACAGTTAACACGTTAATATATAAGATTAGGTCCATTCAGTATCACATCTGTTCTGAATGATGTGAGGATAACATATATCCTCAAAGGATGACATAATAAAGATGTGACATGATAAAGACATAAAAGTTTTCATTTTTAATGGATTAAGTAAACTTCACTTTGGGGGAAGCAACAAGATTAGACTGCTTCCACTTGAGATCTAGGACGTATGTGATTGGCTTTCAAGTATTTTCCAACAGGTAAAGGAATATACTTAAAGAACTCATGTCTAACTTTCCATTTCAAAGAATACTTATTGCAAGTATTCCACTGGACTACGTGCTTCTAATAAAGAGAAGGATGGGAAAACAAAGTGATACAAAGTGAAATAAGCAGAACCAAGAAAACAATGTATATACAATGACTACAAGAATGTAAACGGAAACAATTAAATAAAAAATGAAACTTGTGTCAAAAAAAACTCATGACAAAAATAATTGTATTAGTAGCCTGGGAATTCAGCTGTTATGCCAGTAAAAAACAATGGAAAAGGCCAAGATGATGGTTCTAAAAATATATTTCAGATTTTATATTGCAGGTAATAGGGAACTACTGAACTTCTTTCGGGTTCATTTGAATATCCACAAATGCTTATCCATATAATTGCCTAAATATACAGGCTTTGGTTACGGTTTAGTAATTGTTTATAATGTCACAAGCTGGATTTAGGCTTTCACACTTAGAATCGTTTTTATTAGTTGTCAAGAAACTTTTAAATCATGATTTTTTACAAATGAAAAGATAAAGAGTAAAAAAGGTTACCCATTCTCCTCCACAAAACAATTTACACTATAGTACTTGGAGGTACATACAAGAAATATATGTATATATTTTGGGAAAAGAGAAGGGGAATACTTGTTGTCTCCAGGATGACCAGTAATAGAGCCATTTATCATAACATAATAGGTCAGGAAGAGTTCAATGAGATTTTTAAAGCATTAACTTGACATTCTGGAAAAACAAAGGATGTTTCAAACAAATACTATCATTCTCTGCAATCAACATATTTTTATGACTTTACAAATAAAAACAAAAATTCAGTAGTTTACTAGTCTAAAGGGACATACATAGAAGTAAATTCTCTGTTAATCACTCATTAGAAATTGCTGCTTGCCCTAAGTAAATGGCCAAAGATCATTTCCCCTCCTCCTCTTAGTACATGTGACTATATTGCATACAAAATTGTTGGATCTATGTTGAACAATCCAATCACATCTATATTATTAAAAATAATAGGTTTTTATAGTCACAAAATTCTAAATCACTTAGCTTTAGAAAAAGGTTTGTCTCAATTTTTTCAAACACACACATTAAATGGACTGGCTGTCCAAAGCATTTCAGTATATGTAAGATGGTTAAAAGAATGTAAAATTTTTTTAAAGTCTTCAATGTGGCCTAACTGCTTGATTAAAATCCAGTTTTCAAATTAGGATATCACTAGAAAATTACCAGTGTTGAAGAATGGGTTTTCATATTGTAGCTAAATTTTTACTAAAGCTTTTTTTAAAATTGTATTTTATTTTGGGAGCTCTTCTTCAATGGGAGGTTGACATTTCTCTCTCTCTCTTTCAACACATATATATTTACATATATGTATATACATATACACACATACATAAATGTAAAAAACACGAGACAAAAGGACTTATTTTACAAAGACATATCCTCAAGGATTCTTTTTTATGATTCTTTTTGTAATCTATAGACAGCATTATCCATATCAATGCTATAGCTAGCATTATTACCTGTACTGCATGCAGGTTTCAGGTAAATAATGAAAGAATAAAGGGTATGTGAAGACTAAAATATTCCAAACTTTCAAATTTGATCTTCTTCTATACCTCTGACATTTATTTATAAGATTAACTATATAATATTTGAACTGGCTTTTACCATATGAACTAATTACTGGAAGGCCAATGTGATTAGGTTTTGTGAAGCCCTAAGTCATACTAAATCTTATCACTAGCTAGTTTAAGCAGCATTAAAAGCGGCTTAGAACCTAGCAAATCAGGCTCCTAGAAGAAACAATCGGAAAATCTTCACTGAAAACAATGCCCATTCCAGATACTGTTATCAACTAAGACCCCAGGGGCAGCAAGGTGGTGCAGTGGATAGAGCACCAGCCCTGGATTCAGGAGTACTTGAGTTCAAATCCAGCCTCATACACATACTAACACTTACTAGCTGTGTGACCGTGGGCAAGTCACTTAATCTCACTGCCTAACCCCCCCAAAAAAAGAAACCTAAGACCCCAGTTAAAGACTTAGTTTTTTATTTAAATTAAAGATAAGTTACAGACTTTAAGTCTTTAAATTTTTTTAAGGTTTAGTTAAACTTTACACATTTAAGTTAAAGACTGAGATGGTTGATTCAGAGATATACACGTCTCTGAGTTTGAGTGACGTAACTGGACAATTTTTGGACAGTGGTCAAGGATAGACCCCTCTGAAATAAGAATTTCCAAGGGACAACGTTTCCCAGAAGCAGATGACTTCATGAAGTAGACAGTTCATCCCAAGACGACAGAGTAAGAAATTTGTTGTTTAAATGAATATTAACTGAATGCTGCATATATATGTTTAACCAAACCCTTAATTTTACCTAGAACTGGAACTGCATTGGGGAGTTAGGGAAAGGTCTAGAGGAGATTAAACATGAAGAAATATTTGACTGGGACATTTGGCACTGGTTGCTAGGGTCATGCTGGATTTAGGAAGTTTTATAAAATTGGTCTTATAATACTAATAATTGTTACATTAATTTTGCTTTATCATGGAATTCAATACTTCCCAATACTTGTAGCCACCTGTGGAAATGCCTTCCAGAAAACTTATAAGAAGTTTCATGGGAAAAAAAGTGATAGGATATATAAAACTCTTAGCCAGAGACACACATATGTGAAAAAAAAAAGTGATAGGATATATAAAATTGTAGCTAGAGATGCACATATGTGATGTTCAACCAAAGGAGGGAGGTCTGTGACAACAGAATTTCTGGCTCAGGCTTCTTGCTGCCACTGTGATAGGAGAAAGACTGTGATGGGAAAGAAACTTTTGTTCACATTTCTTCCCATCGCTATGAGAAGCAGAGGACACTGCCAACTCTCCATTTTGAGCTTCCAACATTGTTCTGGGAAGCTAGAAGGTCCTAACACTTGCAGAATCAAAACTGGGAAACAAGTTACACCTTTGGTTTTGACCATCTGGCAGGCATTCTTGTCTTTCTCCTGTTACTTGTTTCCAGACATGTATACGACATGTACACCCTTATCTTTCCCTCCCACTTCCTGTAAAATTCCATTTTTCTCTACTTCTTATATGTCCACATTCTACATAAGGGTATTGAAGTTGATGCTCTGGGCTCACTGACACGATCAGTTGAGCTTGCACTCTAAGTATAATAATAAACATGTAGTTAATTATCTCTGCATCACTGATATGGTGACTGACAAAAGTACCTGACCAATGTTATCCTCAGATAATTTTTATCTCAACATAAAACAAGTTAAAATTAGGTTATTACTATAAAAATTAAAAATTAAAAAATTTATTTAAGTGAATTGAAAACAGACCTAAGTGTTGACCCATATTCTTACCCTAAAGCAACTGAATGATTATTACATTTAATGCTTAAAATTAAAGAAGGCTTATGGTATAAAGTTACTTTTTTTAACACAAAAAAATGAAAAATGTATTGTCTTCTTTTACCACAGGATATACTTATTATATATGTGCCTACTACCACAAGAAAAATTAAAACTATGAAAAAAGTTAGAATTCATTTGAAAACTTCAGTATCACTGACCTTTAAATTTTAAATTAATTTTGTTTGTCCACTTTCTAAATAGTTTCAAAGATTAAAGCACTGATATTCAGGAACTTTGGATTAAAAAAGGAATTTAATTTATATCTACATAGTAGGCTATCTTAGCCACATAAAGCAATAATACCACTTTTCTACCTCTCCACCTCAAAGGCTTTCATTGTAATGCTATAAAACAGTGAACAGAAAGGAAGCTTGGTTTAGAATTTAATTTCAAAGAGAAGATTCACAACTGGTTTATAAAAGACAAAGCTGTAATTATATCCTATGCACAATGCAATTTTTTATTTAGCAGCAAGAAATGTGTTATTTCTTTGTACAAATAGTAGCTACACTGCTCCTGATCACTTAACAAGCTATCTTATGTTTCAGAAATAGTCACTGTTTGTAGAGTTAGACACCTCAATCTTGTCCCAAAGGCCCTCCCATATTACAATTTCCATCTGTTACAATCCTTACCAATTTGCTGGTTAGTCAGATCAAACTTTGGAACTGTTTA
Organism: Phascolarctos cinereus; assembly: GCF_003287225.1. NCBI lineage: Eukaryota > Metazoa > Chordata > Mammalia > Diprotodontia > Phascolarctidae > Phascolarctos > Phascolarctos cinereus. The sequence goes on along the minus strand of NW_027555847.1, from coordinate 284,076,810 downwards.
AATTTGCATTTTTTTATATAGCAAAAGTTCTTCATGTGGCTGTTAACAGTGTGTGATACTTTTGAACTGTTCCTATACTTGGAAGACTTATCCATCAGGAAATGGTTCTTGCTCTAACATGTTTTGGTTAATTTCCTATCTATCTTGGATATCAGACTGTTTCCTTAATGACAGATTCCCTTCTTTTCTTAGTTGTATTGATTATTTTCCTACAAAAGCTTTATAGCTTCATTTAATCAAAATTATATAGTACATCTTTTGTAATCCTCTCTGTGCCTTATTTGGTTAAGAATTCTTCTCTTAGCCAGTTACAAAAGATGCCATCATCCATTTTCCTTCCATTTTAAAAATAATGTAATTTTTTATATCTTTAGATCACTTATACATTTTGAAAGTATTGTAGTACATCACATAAAATGCTGGTGTAAACCTATTTGGAGACGTGTCTTTCTGGTTTGTTCCTAGTAATTTAAATGGGTGATTCTTCCTCAAGTGGTTATATTCTTGAGTTTAGAGAATACTGGATTATGTACTTAACTGCTTCTGGTTCTTGATTATCTAGTCTGTTAAACTGATCTAGTTTCCTTTTTTTTTTTAACCAGCACCAAATTGTTAATGACTAATACTTGGTAATAGAACTTAAGTTCTGTGAGTTCAATTTCTACTTCATTCCTACTTTTTTCCGTTAGTTCTAATACTTCAGGCCTTTTGTTCCTCCAAATGAATACGGCTATTACTTTATCAAGCTCTGCAAAGTAATACCTCAGAAGTTACTAAATTAATTTAGATAATAGCATCATTTTAACTGAATGGGTGGCACCCAAGCATAAGCAATTAATATTCTTCTAATTATTTCTTAAAAGAATGTCTTATAATTGTGAAAGTCTCAAGTATGAATTGTTAGATAGACTCCCACATATTTTATGCATTTTATAGTTATTTTTAATAGGAATCCCTTTTTTATGATTTTTTCCTGGTTTTGTTAATGTTATACACATATGCTGACCATTTTGTATCACACTTTACTGAAATGATTAACTGTCTCAACTTCATTAATGATGATCTTTGGTTTTCTAAGAAAAACATCTACAACTAGGGATAATGTTGTCCCTCTTTACCACTGTCCATGTCTTTAATTTCTTTTTTTTTTGTCTTACTACCATGATTAGCACATCTATAACTCTCAAATAAAAATGGGGAAGGGATACATCCTTGCTTTCCCGATATTTATTGAGAAAGCTTCTAGTGTATTATTACAAATAATGCTAGGCTTTTTTAGACATATACTTTTTAGATGTCAAAATGGCCTCTACTATACTTTTTAATTTTTTTTAGAATGAGCATTAAATTTTTTTAAAAGCCTCGAGTTTTAATATATTATATTAATTTTATTCCTAAGGTTGAACTTCACTGCATTCCTGGTATAATTTCAACTTAGTTATAGTGAATAATTTTAATATATTGTTCTTTTTTTTGCTAATTTAAAATTTTTACATAAATATTCATCATTGATATTAGCTAGTGTTTCTCTTTCTCTTGTTTTATCCTTTCTGAATTTAGGTACTGGGACTATAATTTGTGTCATTAAAATGAGTTCAGTAGGGTCTTTTTTCAATTATTGAGAATAATTTGTGTAGCACTTCTTGGTAAATCCATTTGGACCAACAATTTTCTTGTTCATTTTCATTCTCTGAGATTGGGTTGATTAACATCTCTATGTTACATTCTGTTAATCTGCCTAATTCATATTATTCTAGGTAATCTTCCATTTCCTTCAAAATCTCAGGTTGGCTAGCATATAATTGTATATCGTAGGTTCTTGATCACTTTATTTCTTGATTTGCTATGAATTTATTTTGTTCACTTTGGAAATGATTTTTCTCTTTTTTAAGATTACCTAAAGTTTACAGATTTTTTTTAAAAAGTTTTTGCATATACTAGCTTTTATTTTTTATCATTTGGATAGTCTTTTTGTTTTCCATTTTATCTGTTTCTCTTCTAAATTTAAACATTTCCTTTGTGTTTCTTTTCAGTTTTTTAATGTGTTAACTATAGATCTTAATTGCATTATCAGGTTATGAATCCCTTTATTTTGCTAATTATGTCTTCAGACATAATTTTTCCTCCCTTAGCTAAATTTTGTTATCATAATCATTCTTCATATGTTTAATTATTTCTACTATTTGTATTTTAACTTGTTTGTTAGAATGTTATTATGTTTCCATTAATGATCTATATATTTGATTTGTGTTCCCTTTATTAGTATTTTTATTATCACACCCATAAAGAATATATTTAATATTTCTGCCTTTTTATAGTCATAATTTTCCAATGTTCTCATCGGTAAAGATACCATTTGATGCTGAGAATATGGATTCTACCTGTATCTATTCATATCAATCTTTCAAATAAGTCTCTCAAATCTAAAATCCAACTTTTCCTAGAGTCTATACAGTTATATATTTTCCTTTTTATATCTGTTAGATTTTTTCAGTTCTAAGAACATTAAAGTTTTCTATAATTATGTTACTAGCTATTTCTCTTTGCAATTTGGTTAAATTTTCCTTTATGAATTTAGATACTATGTTATTTGGCGCATTCACATTTAAGAGTGACATTGTTTCATTGACTATGGTAGCCTTAAGCACAATGTAATTTCCCTGTTTTTGCTGTAGTTTCATTGCATGATTACAATTCCTGATTTTTTGCTATTACTGGATATATAGTAAATTCTGTTCCAAACATAATTTCATTCTGTATTTCTTTTTTTATGCTTCTTGTATGCAGTACATTGCTGGGTTTCAACTATTCTGCCATAATTTTTTTATTTGAATGCTTAATACATTCCCACGTAAGGTTAATATTGTCAGGTTTGTGTTTTCCTCCATTTATTTCTTGTGTTATCTACTACTGTCCCCTTCCTCTTTCAAATAAGCACTTTGTCCACAATCAATTTTGTTCACAATACCTAGATGATGGTCTATTAATATAGAACTCTATCTCCTATGTATTCCCCCACTTCCATTTACTTGCCCTATCCCAAGTTCTTTGAAAAATGCTAAGTTACTAACTTTTCTTTTTATTTCTCTGCTCCTTTTACAGCCTTCCTTTCCACTGGCCAAGTAAGGTAAGTGGTTCAAAATCTTCCCACTCTTTCCCAAACTCTTAAGTAATATACTTGTTGCAAACCCTTTTTTTTAATGTTTTCATTGACTTTTTACTCATTTTTATCCTCTTCTAGTGGAGTCTGATTTCTTTTTTCCTTTTCCAAAAGTCATAACTTGGTTACTGCTTTATTTTCCAAAGATCACATATGTGTTGCTGCTTTATTTTCTCTCTCCCTCATAAACGAAAACTAAAGTTTTACATCACTAAGTCACACCATATTATTTTCTGTCTTTGGTTCTATGTCTATCTCTTCCCCACTACCACTCTAGACTGCCACTGGAGACCCACATATACCCTTTTTATGAACTGGGTGCAACCCTTTGCTCAGAGAAATGGTCTGTTGTTCTCATTATTCCCAGAGAAAACCCATTATAAGGTTCCTGTCTAATACCACAAACATATACCACCCTCCCTCCAATACTTCTACTGAGACCTGTGTTCTACTCACCCATCACCATTCCCATAAACTTTGCTTCATGCAGTAAAAGAGATACTAAAAAGATTCTATGTAAACTAAATTGTACCTGCTGAATATTCTTATAAGTAGTGAGAACTCCTATATGCATTTATTTTTCTAAATGGTATAATGTGTGCCTGTATGATACTGAAGTAATGAAGGAGATGGGAAGGGATGAAAGATCCTTGTGAATCTAACCCTATGCTAGAAAAGACAAAAAAAGACAATTTGAAGTATATATATGCCCTACTGATAACGGATTAGTAAATATTTTGTTGATCATTCCCCTACCACTAGTGCCCCTCAGAAAAAGAAAAAGAAAAACGCTTATATTTATTTTGCATATATTCTATATATTACTTTATATGTACATGGTAACTCCCTTGACAGAATTTAAGCTTGTTAAGGGCAAGGAATATTTCCTCTTTTTTTTTTGTCTTTGTATTTCCAGTACTTGACACTGTGCCTGGCAAAAAGCAATTGCTTAATAAATACTTCTTGAATGATTAATGCAGATCTAAAACTATGAAATAAAACAATCTAAGCATAGGAAATGGACTTGTGATTTAGACTGTCACAGGAAAACTCCTAATGAGGAAACCCCCCTACTAATCTAGGTCAGCACCTTCTCTGCAACTTATAGTTTTAGAGAGTTGCCTAGAACAGTGATTGGTTAAATGGCTTGACCAGGGTCATATAGCCAGTTTAGCTGTTTTCCAGAGGCAGGATATAAACCCAGATCTTTTAGTAAATCATTGCGAGAAAAACTAGACTTTGAAACTTAAAAATTAAAAGTTAAATAAATTCTCAATACTTTTGCCTTTTTTTCCCACTCCATCATCTAAGAGCACAATTCTACAACTAATTTTTCCAAACCTACCAAACACATTGTTCAATGCACTCATCTCCTTGAAAAAGGTTATAAATTTCCATCATAAGATCTATGGACAAAAACTAGACCAGTTTATTTCCTAAAATATATTCCACAGAATGTTGATATTCCACATGATGTGAAATGAGGTTTCATAAGAAAAAAATCTAAGGCTAATCAATTTCCTCCTTTAATATATTAAATATAAATATACATAAAATAATTATATAATTGCAATATTTATAATTTCCTCTATTACATTCTAAAATATTCCTAATTCCTCTTTATCCTGGGATTATTTCATATCTACCTCCATATCCCCAAAACTAGCATTTATGAGTTATATCAACATATTTTAGGTCCAAACATGCTCTGCGAACAAATCAATTTGGAAAATATTAGACTAGATAATCTTCAAGGTTATGATCCTGTAAGTTATTTATTCTATATTCTATTCAAGCTCTAAGATTTTATAAGTTTAGTAGCAATACTGATACTTAGGCTACATTATAGTGAGCACTTTAACAGACCTTCTCATGTCTATTGCAGGAGGCTGCTCAAAGTTTACATAATTAACCGTTCATGGTTGGCATACCACCTGACAACTAGGCCACCTGAAACCTTCTAAGCATGAGATATCTGTTACATAAATTTGATGTACTATATTTGTAATATTCGTTGAAATACTGCTTTACAAATGTTATGTGCTATCTTCCAAACAATTCCCTTGATGACAGAAATGCCACCATTCATTTAAGGCAAAGTTACCTTTGGTACTTACAATCCTCTGCACGTGGGAGACATTCATTATTTCAGCTAAACATTTCTTAAGTGTGTAACATATATAAAGCAACGTGCTAAGCACATCAAAAATAAAAAATAATCATTTCTGGCCTAAAATCACTTATACTTATGTCACTAAATGATTGGAATTTTCCTGTTTAACTCCAAATTATATACCCTTTATTCAAAAACATTCATAACAGTAGTGGGTAGATTCTGAAAAACAGCAAAGCTATTAAGACAGATATGATTAAGTTATTTCATGTTGATCACAAATGAAAGTTGACAAACTTAAAACTGAAGAGCTAAGTTAAATATGCTGAGGAGAGGGCTACATAAAATAAATCTAGGTAGGAAATGAAGAGTTAATATCTAACTAGAATCACAACTGGCAGAGTAAAGTAACAAATTTGAATATCTCAATATCCTGTTTCTTCAGTCTCTAAAGATGGTCCAGCTTCCTTAGTCATAGAAAATCAAGGCCCTCTAAGCAGTCTATCAAGATTTACCAGTAGTAGATCACTAAGTCATGCCTAATAGATCTCCAAATTAGTTGATGCTACTGCTGCCCTTCTCTACTTTTTCTAAGAATTCCCAGCAGAAATGAAAGCACAGTAATATAGTACTAATTCAACAACTTTTATGTCAGCAAAGTCTTTCTTACTGTCTACAATTTACCTTAAGCATTCAAGAAAATAAAAAGTAGCTTCTTCTCCCAAAAATGTTGGTAATGAAGTAGATACACTAAAAAGAATTTTAGCATAGCTATTTACTACTCTACTACATACATACTTCACATTACAAGAGTTTTAAAGATAAAATAAGTGTGTACAATGGATAGCTAGTTCAAGTATTATTTTTCTTGAAATCTCGATTGTTTTGAATGTTTGAAGGAATGATTACTTTATCTAATATAATACTATCACAGTACCTGTAGTGGTTACTATATAGTGCCCACTATGTGCCAGCACTGTGCTAAACACTTTACAAACATTATCTCATTTGATCCTCATTTAATCTCCGGAGGTAAGATTATTATCCCTGTTTTACAGGTGAAGAAACTGAAACAAACAGGGGTTAAATGATCTGCCCAAGGTCACATCTAGTAAAGTATCTGAGGCTGACTCAATCCACTACTACATCTAACTGCCCATGATATATTGTACTACTCTGGTGCACTTATCTTCCTTTTATGCATTATATTTGCCTGTGTAAATCTTAAACTCCCTGCTAGGTCATAAATGCTCTGAGCGCAATAAATGTTCCTTACTTGTCCTTATAACTCTTAGCAATTAGCACAGTACACTGTGTATTGTACACATTTATTGTTTGGTGAACTAAAAAATATGCAGAATATATTCAGCAAGCCAGTTAGCATTCAAACCTTTAATAAATTTTAAAATACCCTTTGCTTTCTTTTATAATAGCATAAGAGCACACTTATAAGCCACCCATGGTTAGTGGGTATGTTGTTGCTGTTGTAGTTGTAGGTGAAGATTATTGTTGTTGTTGTGTAGTTGTTTCAGTCATATCTGACTCTTCATGACCTGATTTGGGGTTTTCTTGACAAAGATACTGGAGTGGTTTGCCACTTCCTTCCCCAGCTCATTTTACAGATGAGGAAACTAAGGAAAACAGGGTTAAGAGACTTGCCCAAGGTCACATGGCTAGTAAGTGACTGAGGCCACATTTGAACTCAAGAAGATGAGTCATCCTGACTCCAGACCCAGCACTGCCACACCTAGCTGCCTCAGGTGAAGAATATAAGCATAAAAATACTTCATATAAAAGCCCTATATGACAGGGAGACACAAAAGAGAGCTACTACTCTCTATTGGAATCTGTTTATTTTGCAATTAACAAAAGGTAATTAGCACCCCCTTGCCAAAATTTTTGTTTCGAGTAAAGAATTTTCATCTAAACAACCTTCAAAGAGCAGTTAGGGCTGACCATGGCAGCATCCTGACTACTTAACCTTGAAGCAAGGTTCAAAAGAAAAGCACTACAGCCAATTACCCCAAAGGATTCTATTCACTGGTGACCTGCCAAGCCTATGTAGAACCTCTGGCATCCTCTTCCTCACAAATCTTTACCTCTGTGCTAGGTAATCTGATACTGATTCCATTTCTGCAGGAATCTCATATTTTTCCTGAAAAGAGCAATCCACTTCTTTTTGGACTTCTGTATTTCTCGACTGTAGGCCTGACCCAAATTAGCCTCAGAAAGGTTACAGTTCAATGTGCCTTTTCTACTCTAGTTTGCATAGTGAAAGTAGCTAATATATTTTTCTTCATTCATCACAGTTTTGACAATATCCAGATATAAAATTGTATGTCTATATCAGTGCATAAGTGATACACAAATCAAATTTATGGCAAAAATTTTCAAACTACTTTTCTTGCAACAACATAACAAGGCAGCATAGTGCAGTAGCAGATGGAGCTGACCTTCCTGGAAGCTAGGAAGACCTCTACTCAAATCTCAGCTCTGTTACATACAGTCTGTGTGATCTTGGGCAAGTGATTTAAGTACTTACAGCTCTATGTAACTCTAAAACTACAGGAGGCAGATATGTCACCAACCTGTATTAATAGAGGGAGTTTAGTGACATGGATATTCCCTATGCCAATGAAATCAAAGGTCAAGTCCCTATACCTACACAAAAATAAAATGGATAAAGTCAACGAGAAAACGATCAGTGGGAATTGATGATACTAAAGATTTACAGCCTTCAAATATCCTTCAAAACTAGCAATAATCCAACTATGTAATTGATTCTATTTATTCATCAGCATTTATTTAAAGATCTAAAAAGTTATAATTTTCTCTTGTAAAAGCTGCTGTTTATATTTATCTTCATTTTCAAAAATATTATGAAAGATCAAATCTCATAAATACATTTATTTACTAGGGGCAGCTAGGTGGCGCAGTGCATAGAGCACCAGCCCTGGAGTCAGGAGGACCCAAGTTCAAATCCGGCCTCCGACACTTGACACTTACTGGCTGTGTGACCTTGGGCAGGTCACTTAACCCCACTGCCTACAAAAAATTAAAAATACATTTATTTACCCCTAACTTTATAAACCACCTGTCCCAAAGACCTTAGTAGAGTACTCTGAAAAAAGTGGTGTTCAATAAGAGTTAAAGGAATGGACAGTATTCTAATAAACTACCATTTCATTGAGTATAAATTTACATTCTAAAGGAAAAAAAATACCTTGATAACAACATTATTCATTGGTTACAATAGTCAAATATGATGAAATGCAAATTTCCTATCTGTTAGCATTCAACATATGTCAGAACAGAAGCTAAACGTCCAGATATTCTGGCACATACCTGCTCTGTTAATTCTGTCAATTTTATCCATACTAGGAGACTGGACCCGAAGCCGAGGGCTACTATGACAGGAGCTCTCTGATGCCACATCATTAAATGAATCATCAAGTGTCAGTAAAAGAAGTTCTTTAACACATTTATGACAGATACTGTGTTGACAGGGAAGGATCAATGGATGGGTAAATAGCTCCTTGCATGCTGGGCAGATGAGCTCTCGTTCAATATTCTTAATAGTAACCTTAAATGAAGGAAGAAAAAGAAGTCAGAGACAAAAAGGCACTTAGCTGTAGATAGATGCTTATAACATTTACATATATACACATGTGCATATGTGTATATACATGCATATTACACACATATTTCAGATATCTTTCCAGAAAAGTCACCAAGGAACGTAATTTTAAAAAATAAATCTGAATCTTCCTCTCTTATCATGAGCAACTTACCATCCCCAAGACTCATGGTATAAGGGCACACAATATGGTAAATGAGACAAAGGCAAATAATGTTGAAGGACTGAGTACACAATGGTAAAATAAATCAGCAACATCATCAGGAATTTATTGGGGAGGCTAGATTATACCACAATCTAAATTTAATAAATTGCCAATAAACTATAAAACTAAAAATTTTTGCAGAAAACTTGAGATTATAAACCCATGCAAAATGAACAGCACTATGAATAAACTATTCTTCTTTACACTAGATTCAGCATCTCTATGACTGCCAAACACTTAGCATGACAATTTTCTGGATCCATTAAAATATTTAAGGACCTTTATTTTAAATCTGTTTATATGGCTGAATTCTGTAATTACACATCTTTGAGACCTAGAACTGTGTCCACTGTTTTACATATGTTGTATATTCCTAGGTTAAATAAAAATTACTATATTTTTAAAGTATTCTATAAAAAATGAAAGAGCAACAAAAATCAGAAAGATTCATAAATATAATGATCATATTTTCATTAGAATAATTAGTAACATTTTAAAGTCTTTATTAGTACAACAAAATGTTTGGTGACCTTACACAAGTATTCTGTCCTTATGTCTCATCTATATGTAGAATGAGGAACTCAAATATCAAACACTATGATTCTATGTTCTATTTAATATTTTCTGTTCTGTCTGTCATTAACTAGTTTGAGGATATAACTAACCTTTCTGAGTCAGTTTTCTCACTTGTAAATGAGGATGGACTAATCACCGAGGTCCTTTCTGACTCTAAAATTTTAAGATTCAATAGACCAGAAAGTCAGTAACACTCAAATATTAAAGTATTAACACTAATAGCCTTCTTAGTATTTGGTTTTTAAAGATGTACCCCCAAAATTTTAATGCATACATTTGTTTTCAAGAAAACAACATATGCTACCCTTCTGGAAGTGGATAGTATTAAAACTAATAATTCACTAACTAAAAAGTAGCACAATCACTTGGATCCTGATTTTCAACAGAAATTGTCAATGTATTGTATTTTTATATTATCTTGATGTTAAATAAAATCCATCCCCATTGAATATGGGGTATGGAAGAATAAATAGGCCTCAGAAAGGATTTCATGAATAATAATTGCTTTGACTTCCTCAAATACACTTTGAAATGTTGTTTTATGCTTTAAAATCCCAAATATATACAGTTTATCATACATCATACATATCATACAAATGTATTTCAACTCACTTCATTTTTTCTAATGAATAGTCAATGATGTGAATTTGAATTCTTTATCATGATGGTCAAAAGATCCTACATTTAAAGCAGGAAGGAAACTTAAAGTCCATCTAGTCCAAGAAGAGGCAAATTTTATTTCTAAAGCCTGTGAGCTAAGAATGGTTTTTAAATTTTAAATACAATAAAACTTTATTTAAAAAAGTAAAACCCATTCTTAGCTAACTACCTTACAAAAATCAGGGCATTGTCCAACACCCTCATTTTACAGATGAGGAAACCAAGACCCAAAGAGGTCAAGTAACTTATCCCAAGTAACAAAACAATCTTATCCAAGGGTAAAAGTCTTGTCCCAATTACAGATCTGAAAGAACAAATTACTTTTATAATGGAATCTGCTGCTTAAGTAACAAGAAATGTGGTTTATCAAGGAAAAAAAAAAGGAAGAAATGTGGTTTAATATTACCTCAATTTGTTTAATTTCCTGTTTTACTCAATTTGACATCCCCCAATAGGCAGCTAGGTAGGGCAGTGGATGGAGCCCTGGGCCTGAACAAGTCAATTAACCTGTCTGCCTTAGTTTCCCCAACTGTTGCTGTTATTTTCCAGTCCAGTCTGACTCTTCCTAAGTTGAACCCCATTTGGGGGTTTTCTGAACAAAGACACAGAGGTGGTTTGCCATTTCCTTTGCTAGTTCATTTTACAGAAGAGGTAACTGAGACAGACAGGGTTAAGCGACTTGCCCAGAGTCACACAGCTATCAGGTATTTGAGGCCAGATTTTAATTCAGGAAGATGAGTCTCCCTGACTCCAGGCCCTGCATTCCATCTACTTCACCTGTTTCCTCGTCTGAAAAATGGGAATAACAGCTCCCAACTCCCAGAGCTGTCGTGAGGACCAACCGGGATAACTGCAGGGCGCTAAGCCCGCTTCACCGCACGAGCCACATAATTGTTAGCTATTGTCATTATTGTTTATAAATGCCGGCACCCCCGCCGGAACTAGCGCAGTAATAAAAGTCTTCGCCTCAGCCGGAAAGGAGGCGGCGGGAGGCTCCGGCAGCCCCAGGCTGGGGCGGGCGGGGAAGCCGCATGAGTCTCTCCAAAGCGCTACGAAGCGCCACGAACCGCTGCCGCCCTGGCCCCGCAGGTGCGCTCTGACACCACCCGCACTTCCCGGCCTTCGCTCCCCGGCTCGCGAGGCTCACAGAAAGTCAAACCAAACGAACCATCACTGATTTCTTTATTTAAAGGTGCCCCGGTACAGACGAGGAGCCCAAGGGCCCCGAAGCAGCCCCACCCCCCGCCGGGCCGGGAAGGGGGAACCTGGGGCTCGGGCCCCGTGGCGGGAGGTGCGGCCGCCCCCACCCGAGGGTGTGGCACGGGAGCCGAGGCCGGACCCGACGGGCACCGGGGGCAGGAAGCGAGGCCGCCCCGCGGAGCTGGGGGAGAGCTCCTCCCGCGGGCGGGCGGCCATGGCTTCCACGAGAGCGGCCGCAGCGGCTCCTCACAAGAGCGTACTCACCAGAGACTCGGCACAATCTCCCTCCATCGCCGACCCTCAGCCGGGTGTCATGAAGGGAGGTCGCGCCGGGCTGTGGGAGCGGCGCCAGGCGGGGACAGGTCGAAGCCCGGAGCGCGAGGCTAAACACGCGTGGACTGGAGCCGGGGACTGGGGGGAGGTGGGCGAGGCCCGGTAGCCGAGCTCGTGGTCGGTCAGTCAAAGGTGTGGGGGGCGGGGACAGGCCGGGGAGTGGATGAGGCCGGAGTGACGCAGGGAGGGGCGGGGGGGGAGGGCAGCGGGGAAGAAAGGGAAGTGGAGCCGCCTCGGAGCGCAGAGCTCGAGGCCGCGCTCCGAGGGTCTGACTCCCGGGGAGAACCCCAGCTCCCCGGCGGAGGACTGCAGCTGGTTGCTAACTGCTATTCCGGCCGAGGGGGGCGGGGGCGAGGGAGATGGAGCCTGGCACGGCCGACGGGGGAGGGGCTGCACGAGGGGGTGGGGCAAGCTCTCCGGTCGCCTAGGCGACCGGCACCCCACCGCATAATGAGGGCGGGGCCGCCCAAAGCCTTATTAAGTCCCGGGAGGGGATTGCCCTTCCACGTAAGGCGAACTGGGGGAAGGAGGACCAGAGAGAAGTCTGGTTTAGATTCCGCCCCAAGAGTATTTATTGTAGGGCATTTCCCCCTTCCCCGTGCAAAGCCAAAAGAAGGAAGAAAGGAAGGTTCGGCAACGGATGCGACGCTCGGGATTTGCCCCTCTCCAATGTCCTTTCTATTGGCAATAGGGATCTTTCCCCGAGCTTGGAGCTGTCCATCAGGACTAATAGGACCGCTAGACCTTGGTCTGTGTTACAAACACAAAGCGCTCCGCCTCCCCGCCCCCTCCCACAGCCCTCCCTCGGTCTCTCCGAATCCCCCTTCTTATTCCTAGTCTACTGCCCCCTCTCCCAAGGGTCCCCAATGCTTCTTAAATGCAGGTAGACTAGAAGAAAGATCAAACCAGAGAATCCAGCACCACCACCATCTTCAGACCCTCCTTTCCTCAACAAGAACAGACCCCCATTTTCTGTTTCTGGTATTTTTTCACTTTTTAACGTCGCCTTTATGTTCGACCCGCCTCCACTGACTTTTTTTTTGCGGGGGGGGGGGAGAAGGTTGTCATTGGTCTTCCTAGGAACCCTGGGCTTAATAGGACCTTTTCATTCTCCATTTCAATTCATTTTTCAGCTGGTCATTGAAATTCGAAATTCGATCATTGAGTTTCAATTGTGAAAAGGTGTTGTTGTTCTCTACTAACACCCTCACAGAGGACTCCTAGCAGCTGTGTGAAGTATTAGTTGGAAAGGTAAGGCAAAGAGTCCAATTAAGAGGCTATTGTAACAGTCTGGGTGAGAGATAATGTGGGCCTGTTGGTTGTGTGAATGGAGAGAAAGATTCAAAGGCAGAAGATATTGTGAAGGTAAAATATTCACAACTGATTGATATGAGCATTGAGGCAAAATGATAAGGAAGACTCTTAGATTGATGTATATTCTTCACCAATTGATTCATATGTGTATATTTTGCCTCCCAAACTGCTTGTGTGCCAGAGCCATTCCTATGCACTGTGCCAGGTATGTGAAAAGTGCTCAAGAAGTATTTTTGGATAGTCATTACACTACATTACACTAATTCAGGCATGACAGTGGCAAAAACACAGGCTCTAGGACCCTTAGTTCAAATTCTAATGATATTTATTACCTGTGTGACCTTGGTAAGCCACCATACCTCTTTGGCCCTCCATTACCTCCTCTATGAAATAAGGGGTTGGACCAAATCAGCTCTAGTTCTATGAACATTAGATTTCTAAATAAGGCCAAGAAGCTATGGAAATAGAGAAATTATGGAAATTAGGGACAATTGGGAAGAAAAAGCAGGATCAGGGGCCACAGTGATAGGTCAAGGGAAAAACAAGGAACTTTTAAATACCATAAACAACAACAAAAAAAACCCATTAACTCTAGGATTTTGAACCTGAGAAACTAAAAATTTCTCAGAAGGTTTGGATGCAGTTATGATCTGTACTAGCAGGAAGAGTACCAACATCTATGAGATCAGAGATCTATTTGAAGTACTTAAGTGTATTTGACTCCAGTACTGTCTGTGTTCATTTTAATATTTGTTTTAGGTCATGTAAATAGATACTTTCTTTGCATTGTTTTCTGGTTCTCATAGCCCTTATCAAGTTTGTTGAATTGAGGCACAGACAGTGGGAACTATTTAACCTAATCAATCAACATAAAATACAAATAAAATTTCCCCACTTATTATGCCTTTTCATTTTTTACATGCTTTTTTAACATACATGATGTGGTAGAGGCAATACCTGTCAGCTAAGTTAGACTAATTTTACTTTAAAATGTACTATAACTGTTCTTGAGACTTAGTTGGTTCAGGATACTGAGACTTGGTATTGACTTGGCTTTCTGATGGCCTTAAAACAAAACAAAATTAAAAAAAAAAAAAAACCCTGCTCTCTCAAGCTTCTGAGTAGCAGACAGAAATGACCAACAGAAATTCAGGGTTGCAACATAAATCAATCATGTATCAATTGAATAGTCTTTCCTTGCTATGGCTAAGTAAATTCCCTTTTGTTAAATGTCATATGTTCTACAAGTGATCCATTTCATCCCAATATCAAAACCGAACTATAGAAGAACCTGGCCTACAATACAGCAATTTAACATATAGCTAACATATGTACTACTATCTTACTTAGATTGGCTAAATGCTGTGGGAGTTTAATGTGCCACTCATTGCTTGCTTTCCCCCCTCCCCTCCCAGGTAAGGCCTCTGAAACAGGTGCAATTAGGCACTGTGACATATGGTAAAGAACACTGGACTAGCAGTCCTGATGACCTGGGTCCTTTAGTTCTGGAGCTACCAATAACTGCCTGTGTGACCTTGGACAAATCATCTCTAGGTTTCAGTTTCCTCATCTGTAAAATGAGAACACTGGTCAAGATGACCTCCATATCTTTCAGCTTTCACTCTGTAAATTAGATAGTGACTATTACCAATGCTGTTATCTGCCCTGTTTCCATCTCTTAATCAAGGGAAGCCATTCCTCTTACTCATAAGAATTGCTCAAAACTTCCAAGTATTTCTACTACCAAAAGCACACTTCTGCCTGATCATATCCCCAGGATTTTCAAAATAAAAATAAAAGTAGGAGTTATATAAAAATTAAATTTTCAAAGAGACACCTAACCAGAATTCTGTTATGGCTCCACCCAATTGTCTAATCCACCTTTTCTTATCTCTTTGGTGAAAAAATTTGAAAGCAGGATTTGTGAAGGATAGGGATTATTATATAGCTTGCAGAAGAAGGGTTAACAAGCTGATCTAATGAATCCCCAAACATCCTAAGTTAACAAATGAGCTTGAACTGTATAGTTTAGATGATCTGGATTATTCTTAAGAGTTTATGGATACCTGCCAAGATATACCCAGGAACTATCTGGACATAATTATGAAACACTTTATGCAAATAAAGTAAGATTTAAATAATTGGTGAAATTTTAATTGTTCATGGGCCAAGCCAATACAATACAAATGATAATTCCATTTAAATTATTTATTTAGTGCTGTCCCAATTAAACTACCAAAAAATTTTTATTGCACTAGAAAAAAATAATAAAATTCATTTGGAAGAACAAAAAGTCAAGAATATCAAAGGAATTAATGGGGGGGGAAATAGAAAGGAAGTCTAGCAATACCAGATCTTTTATAAGGCAGTAATTATCAAAACTATCTGATGTTGGCTAAGAAATAGAATGGTGGATTAGTGGACTGGAGTAGGTATACAATTCGCAGTAGTAAATGACCTGTAATAGTAACCTTGTGTTTGATGAACACAAAGATCTAAACTTTGGAGATAAGAACTCACTATTTGGTAAAATTGCTGGGAAAACTGGAAAGCAGTCTGGCAGAAACTAAGTATAGATCAATTTCTTACACCAGTTACCAAGAGAATGTCAAAATGGATATATACCCTAGACATAAAGGGAGATATTAGCAAATTAGAAGAGCATGGAACATATTACTTAGAATTATGGATGAGAAAAAAATTTGTGAATAAAAAAGAGGTAGAGAGCATTGTGGGATAAAAAGTGGATAATTTTGATTAACGTCAGAAAGGTTTTGTACAAATAAAAACAGTGTAGCCAAGATTTGAAGGAAGGCAAAAAATTGGAGGAAAAAAATTTATAGCCAGTTTCTTAGATAAAAGCTTCATCTCAAATATATAAATGAGTAAAATTTATAAGAATATGAGTCATTCAATTGATAAATGGTCAAAGGAAATGAATAGACAGTTTGAGGAGAAGAAATCAAAGCTATATATAGTCATATAAAAATGCTCTAAATCATTATTGATTAGAGAAATGATAATTAAAACAACTTTGTGGTCTCATCTCATACTTCTCAGATTGGCTAAAATGACAGAAGGAGAAAATGACAAATGTTGGTGGTGGGTATGTGGAAAAATTGGGACACTAATACACTGTTGGTAGAATTGTGAACTGATTCAACCATTTTGGAGAGCAATCTGTAATTATGCCCAAAGAGTCATAAAAACTGTATACCTTTTCATCCAGCAATACCACTATTAGGTCTGTTTTCCAGGATGATCAGGGCAAAAGGAAAAGAACTTACATGTTCTAAAATATTTATAGCAGCACTCTTTGTGGTGACAAAGAACTAAAAAGTGAGGAGATGCCCATCCACTGGGGAATGGCTGCATAAGTTGTGGTATATGATTGTGGTGAAATGCTACTGTGCTAAAAGAAATGACAAGCAGGTTGATTTTAGAAAAACATGGAAAAATTTGAATGAAATAACTCAGAGTGAAACAAACAGAACCAAGAAAAAGTTGTATATAATAACAGCAATATTGTTCAAAGATTAACTATGAATGACTAAGCTATTCTGAATAACATGATCATTGAAATCAACTACAAAGGACTTAGGAAGGAAAATGCTACAAAGAAAGAACTGATATATCAAAGTATGTATTGTATGGTTCCACATATATATCTATATCAAATGTTGGCCTCTAATACAGAGTTGGGAGGGGGAGAGATAACTTGGAACTCAAAATGTAGCCAAAAATTAATGAATTTTTAAAGTTTATGGAAAGGGATTTCTGGGTCACAACAAGATAGAATGTCTGTGAGCAACAAGATAAAAGACTACATTTTCTCTGATTCCCATGATCTCTCAGGTCTCTCCAAAACAGAAATTATCTGCCAAAGATAAAGCAACTTCAGATGTTTCCATGGTTTAGGATACCCAGAATCCAAAAGAAAGTAAAATTAAAAAAAAAAACAAACCCAGGAACTGATGCTCATTGACTCTGAGCTCTCAGCAGCCCTCCACTACCTCTCCCACTACCAGCAACAAGGTTGCACTAGCAGACACATGCTTACATCAAAACCCATTCCTATATCTCAGTAAACCCTCCCTATTTCTAGTGATGTGGAGATCCCAGCTCTAGGCTAAGGAAGTTAGCTAAGGCCTTGACAGCCAGCTTGGCCAAAGTCCTTCAGAGACAAAAGCCTGCCAAGGACTGAAAAACAGAATAAACAAGTGTGCTGCAAAGCTCTGAACTTCCAGTGCTGACAAATATGACCTCTGAACTTCAGTGCCAGGCCAGAAAACTAAGGTACAGAGGGAGTGGGGACAAGTCACCAGAACAGGATACCATGTGGAGGAGGGGCTCACTCTACTAAACATGAGGGAAAGAGCATAGCACCGGGTGTAGCTAGTTCTGACCACTCAAAAGTCACTTGGGGCAGAGACCCCAAGCTGATGAACTGTGAAATATCCATTGTGGGAGGAGGCTGAGACACTTTGAGATCCAGCCCCAAAAGAAACCACAGAAGGGGGGGAAATCAGAAAGTGATCATGGAAATGGGGGGATTGGGTGGGAAATGTCAAGACCTGGAACATAAACAGATAAATCAACTGGGGAAACAATAACAACTGAAGGAAATATGGCCTCTAGATCTAGTAAGTGAGTTCAGGCATCTATGAATAAATACTTTAAAATAAAGGAAAATAATCCAACACTTGATGAGACAGAGGACACTGTGGAATTTGAGGAGAACATTGAAATACAACACGCTGTTCTTGAGCAGTGTAAAAGAAATGAGAATTATAAGAGCAGAATTTATGTCTTGCACAACAAAAATATAAGCAGAATAGAAAAACTTGAATCTGTAATGGTAAGACTCACCAGAAAACAAAAGAGAGAACAGATTGATTGGGAATGCAAATAAATAAAAGTAAAGGACAACCTAGAATAAGAGAAGCAAAAAACAATAACATTAAAAGAAAACATGCTCACTATGCAAGCAAAACATACTGATTTCAAAGGCAGAATGTATACAGACCACCTAAGGATGATAGGTCTCCCAGAAGAATACAAATGGGTAAAAAACCTTAACATCATAATAAGGGAAATGATAGAAGAGAAATGCCCAGAACTTTGAGCACAGGAAATGAAATTCCAACTGAAAGAATTCAGATTGCCTCCAGAAAAACAAAACTCAAGGCTGCAAACTCCAAGACACATATGGTTAAATTTAACAATACAAATCAGAGACAAGTTCTAAAAGCCATCAGGAAAATGATATTAAAATACAAAAGAAAAGACATTAGAATACAGCAAGATTCTTTCACAACTGATAGGAAAAGGAGGAGTGAATGGAATAATGTGTTTTGAAGAGCAATGGAGCTCAGGATGCCGCCTAGGGTAACCCATCCTGCAAACCTGAATATAACCATATAGGAAATCTAACAAAAAGATAAAGAAAATGGAAAATGTGGAACTGAATAAATTTCTAGAGAAATGAGTCAAAAGACTTACAGCATCTTCTAATGGGACAGCAAAAGAATACACATATTTCTCTGTATCATGTGGACATGCACAGAGATATTGCAAGCAATGTAAAAAAAGGCAGAAATAGTTAATACATCCTTTAGAGGCTGTAATGCAATAAGAACAGAAATTGATTCAGGGACCAAAAACAAAAGATACAAGCCAAAATGAAGACTTAACAATGAATTTTTTTTCTAAAATGAGTGGGTCAAAAAAACCATAGAAACAATAGCTATGTAAAATAAAATTATAATGATGAAACAACATATCAAAATTTCTAGGATGCAGCTAAAACAGTCCTCAGTGGGGAAATAATATCCTTACAATCATACATGAACAAAATAGATAAAGAGAATTAATGAATTGAATATGGATTTTTAAAGAATTAAAATTTTCAAAAATTTAAATCAACAAATAAACCTTAAGTAAGCACAAAATAAGAGAATAATAAAAATTAGAAGGGAAATAGATAAATTAGAAACAAAAAACATAAAATGATAAATAAAACTAAAAGCTGATTTAAAAAAAAAAGTAAAACTGTTAAACCCTTAGCTAATCTGGTTAAAAAGAGAGTAGAAAATCAAATCCATAAAATATCAAATGAACAAGGTGAAATCACAGCAAAAACAAATTTTTAAAAATAATCAAAACATATAAACAGTTGTTAACAAAACTGAGAACACAAAAGAAATAAAAGAATACCTTCAAACACAAAATACACAAACTATCAGAAGATCAGATAGAGATCTTAAAATAACACAGTCTCAGAAAAGGAACCAGATCTAGTTGTAAAGGAACTACCAAAGGGGGGGAAAATTCTTGGTCTTGATAAAGTCACAGATTTCTATTAAATTTTTTAAAAATTGTGCCCATACTTCACAAATTATACTGAGATATTAAGAAAACACCCT
This sequence comes from Phascolarctos cinereus, assembly GCF_003287225.1. Taxonomy (NCBI): domain Eukaryota; kingdom Metazoa; phylum Chordata; class Mammalia; order Diprotodontia; family Phascolarctidae; genus Phascolarctos; species Phascolarctos cinereus. Next base: position 284,057,187 of record NW_027555847.1, on the reverse strand, counting down.
ACCAGAATCTTTTAATGAGACAAATATAGTCCCAATACCTAAACCAAGGAAAAAGAAAAAACAAAGAAATTATAGATCAATATCATTTTTTTTTTTGCTTTTTGGTGAGGCAATCAGGGTTAAGTGACTTGCTCAGGGTCACACAGCTAGTAAGTGTCAAGTATCTGAGACAAAATTTAAAGTCAGGTTCTCCTGACTCCAAGGCAGGAGCTCTATCCACTATGCCACCTAGCTACCCATAGATCAGTATCATTAATAAACATTGACTCAAAAATATTAAACAAAATCCTATCAAACGGACTACAGTGATTTATCCAAGAAATCATTCATTATGATCAATTGGGATTTATACCAAGGACACAAGGATGGTTCAACATTAGGAAAACAATCAACATAATCATACTAAAAACCAAAACATACAAAACCACATCTCAGTGGACACTGAAAAATCCTTTGACAAAGTACAACACTCTTTTACACTAGAAAATCTACAACATATAAGCATAGTTGTTGTTCAGTTGTTTCAGTCATATTTGATTCTTCATGACCCCATTTGAGGTTTTCTTGGCAAAGTACTGTAGTGGTTTTCCTTTTCTTTCTCCAGCTCATTTTATAGATGAGAAACTGAAGCAAACAGGGTGTCAGGCCAGATTTGAACTCAAGAAGATGGTCTTCCTGAATCCAGGCTAGGCACTCTACCCTCTGTGCCACCTGGCTGCCTTTAAAGGGAACTTTTTTAATATCTTAATTTCTTAAAAAGCATCTAAAACCAAAAACAAGCATCACATGAAATGAGGATACACTAGAACCTCTTCAAACAAATATGGGAGTGAAGCAATATGCCCAATATCTCCATTATTATTTGACGTAGTTCTGGAAATGCTAGCAATAAGAATAAGATGAGATAAAGGAATTAAGTGAATAAAGATATGTAAACTATCCCTGTTTGCTGATGATATCATGGTTCACTAAAAATGCTGCCCCCAGCTCCAATATTCTAACTTCCTTATGGGCCTCATTGAAAAGCAGGTCCACTTCCCCTAGCTAGCCACTGTCCCCTCCCACTCAATATCCTAACTTCCTCATATATACCTCACTGCCTCCCTAGAACAGCAGGTATGTCCATGTGATGGAATCCCAGCCACTGCCTCTGGCTAGCCACTACCCCCAGATGCATTCCTCATATTTCTCATAGAAACAGCAGGCGTGTTCATGTACTCAAACACAACCACATCCATCTAAATCTCAGACAGGACCATAACAGCCAGTCAATCAGAAAGCAGCACCACTAGGATGCCCAAGCATGGTGTGGACCCCAAAACAATAGAAGGAACTTTATCTAAATAGGAACCTGCACAGTAACAGCAAAAGCTGTCCTTTAGATAAATTTATGACATAGAGAGGCCTATTATAATATCATAAATATATGCCCCCCCAAAAAGGGTTTTTTTGTATGTATTGTGTGTAATTGCATTCGCAGTTCCACTGAGGCTGGGACCCCTCCCCTATTACCTAATCCCTTGACAAATCCTTCTTGTCTTTTTAATATTCATAATTTCTGTTGTGTAATCAGCATCATTAAACTATAAAATTGCCTGTCTTGTCTAACTGAAGTTGCCAGTTCCTCTTGGAGCTCATCTGCTGGAGAGTGTAATTCTCAATAAATGTCTTTGCTTGCATTGGAGATGGTCTAAGTCTGTGAATTCTTTCAAAATGACTTCTACAACACACCATAAAACCACAACACCATGACATGCAGGTGAATTGGACTTAAGTGAGGGAGAGCTGTGCAAAGTCACTGATCTTTAACAGGTCTCAGTTTGACTAAGATAATACCCATTCAGCTATTAAGGCTAGGTAAGAAAGAAGGCAGAGACTAGCCTCTATTAATTAGTCAAAAAATAAAAAATCCATCTGGGAGGGAAAGACCCTCAGGGTTTCTGGCCAAAACTGAAACAATTACTATTTATACGCACTCTGAACCAATCAGGGACCAAACAATGATCAAGTGGGGCTTGGCCTGGGACCTACTGTTGGTCAATCAACGAGAGGCAGAGTGATTTGGGGTTAGAACAAGGTATTTAAGGAAAAAACCTAGCCTGTAAACCTCAAGATATCTTGTGAGGTTACAACGATCAAAATTTACAGTCCTTTGGGCAGAGCACCTACCTGCAGGTAAGGGTATGATACCTTATGTGGACAGAGGTAGAAAGAAAAAGACAGAAAGAAGGAAGGGGCTGTAATAAATGATGTATGTAATGAATACAGAGAAACATGGAAAGATCTACATGAACTGATGCAGGATAAAGTAAGTAGAGTCAAGACAATAATATAAATAATAATTACAACAATGTAAATTGTTGTAAATGACACACCAAAAAAAAATCAAAAGTAAATATAACGAGTATAAAGATCAAATAGGACTTGAATGACAAGATAGGAGAAAACACCCACAATCTATCCTTTCACGGAGGTGAGACATCCACAGGTGTTACATATAGCACATATTTTCAGACTTTTTTCAATGTATCAATCAGTTGCCATGACTTTTTTTCTTTCTTAAAAAAAATACTATTTGGAAGTCTCATGTTGGCCGGTCAGGGAAGAAGCAATAATCAAAAAGAAAGGGTTTTCTGACCTTTCAAGGAGATGTTAGAGGTGGACTAGGGCAGCAACAAGGCCAAGATAGCTTTCAAAAGGACCACTTGTGATTATTTTCCATGCCAAGTGTTTCTGAAATTCCACACATAAAAAGTAGGATCCTCAGTCACACACTTATGGTGAGGATTCTGGGTTATTGCTTCAGGTGACTGCTTAAGTCACTTGGAATGAGCACTGATCTGCTTCCTGATGACTTTGTCAGCTACTGCTTTTCCAAGATGGCATCAGTTTGTGTAGTTGTTAGCAGGGTATTTGGACAAGAAGTTGTGAAGGTACCATCTCAGAAGGACCCTCCTCACAATTTCTTCTTTTTACGATGATATTAAGGAAAATGAGATAGTTCAGTGTTTTGATTCAAAATGAAAGCTACCCTTGGACCCCTGGAGATGGTGGCCTGCAGTAGGCCATGGAAGTCCAAAGACATTTCCCACCCCAATGCCCAAAGAGAAGAGCCATTAACATTAGGATTCAACTGGTGTGCTTCTATAGTCATTAACAGATGCTAGTCAATGCAAAGGAGCTTACAGAATGACTCATCATCTAAACATGATTCTGTACAGAGTTTGTCCTCCCTATACCTGCCCCAAGCAAAGGTCACTTCAAAGAGCCCCACTGACGCCAGCCATCCTCCTAGTCCCATCCCAGTCAGGTTTTATTCCTTTATCATATTTATAAGGATGCTTCCCTGGGATAGACAGGGTGGTCTGTCCCTTTGGAGCTTCTCACCACCTTCAGCTTATTCTCCATCTGAAGTCACAGCAAGAGGAATCTGACTTCTGGTGGTGAATAAAACCCAGACCAGGGGGCAACAAAAATTCCAAATGTAGACAAATGCCTTTAGGCAAAGAAGGGAAGGGAAAGCAGCATAGAAAAGAAAACAGCCTGGCACAGAGCCTGGTATTTTAGTTTAGAATCTCTTTATTACAGAGTCAAATGCCAGGGAAGCTATTGGACTGATTGGGGTTTATTCCTGGTTTCTCTTGAAAGTTAGTCACACACTAAGTAAGACATCACTCTACACTTTGGTTTCCTAAAGGCAGCTATTCAATCATTATTACTAATAATTGTAAGCATTTTGAGGGAAATCTTTGAATTTATTTATTTATTTTTGTTAATTTATTTTTAGTTTTCAACAATCACTTCCACATGCTTTTGAGTTTTAAATTTTTCTCTCCCTCCCTCCCCCCTCCCTTTCCAAGATGGCACAATCTGATGTAGGCTCTACATATACATTCCTATTAAATATATTTTCACATTAAGTCATGTTGTAAGGAAGAATTAGAACCAATAGGAGAAACCACAAGAAAGAGGAAACAACAAAACAGAAGGAAAAAAAAGAGCAAATAGTAAGCTTCAATCTTTATTCAAACTCCATAGTTCTTGGATGTGGATAGCATTTTCCATCATGAGACTTTTGGAGATGTCTTAGATCCTTGCATTGCTGAGTAGAGCTAAGTCTATCAAAGTTAGTTATCGCACAATGAGGCTGTTACTGTGTACAAATTCTCCTGGTTTGGCTCACTTCACTCAGCATCAGTTCATACAAGTCTTCCCAGGTTTTTTTGAATTCTACTTCCTCATCATTTCTTATAGCACAACAGCATTCCATTACATTCATATGCCACAACTTTTTCAGCCATTCCCCAATTGATGGGCATCCTCTCAATTTCCAATTCTTTGCCACCACAGAAAGAGCTGCTATAAATATTTTTGTACATGTGGGTCTTCTTCCCATTTTTATGATCTCTTTGGGATACAGCTCTAGAAGTGCTATTGCTGGGTCAAAGGGAAAATCTTTGAATTTAAAAATCACCCTGGGGTAGCTAGGTGTTGCAGTGGATAGAGCACTGACTCTGGAGTCAGGAGGACCTGAGTTCATATTCGGCCTCAGACACTTGACACTTACTAGCTGTGTGACCCTGGGCAAGTCACTTAACCCCAACTGCCTTTCCAAAAAAAAAATCATCCTATATAAAAGCCCAACACACAGCCTTCTACAAAAGGTAATATTGTGGAAGCTGGTAGTATCATTCACATAGACTCTTAAGACAGGATTTGGTTTTTGTACGGAGTTGGTGGGGAGAATTGTTACATTTTTTAATAATGTGTTGTTCTACTAATACATTGTTGGTGGAGTTCAACCATTCTGGAGAGCAATTTGGAACTATGCCCAAAGAGCTATAAAACTGTGCATACCCTTTGATCTAGCAATACCACTACTAGGTTTGTATCCCAAAGAGATCATGAAAAAAGAAAAGGACTCACATGAACAAAAATATTTATGCAGATCTTTTTGTGGTAGCAAAGAACTGGAAATTGAAGGAATGACATCAATTTGGGAATGACTGAATACGGTATGTTATAAGAATGTAACAGAATACTATTGTGCTATAAGAAATGATGAGCAGCTAGATTTCAGAAAAACCTGGAAAGACTTACATGAACTGATACTCAGTGAAGTGAGCTGAACCAGAAGAACATTGTACACAGCAACAGCAACATTGTAGGATTATCAACTTTGATAGACTCAGCTCTTCTCAGCAATACAATTATCTAAGGTAGTTCCAAAAGACTCATAATGGAAAATGCTATCCACATCCAGAAAAAGAAGTATGGAGTCTGAATGCAGATCGAAGCATACTATCTTCTCCTTTATTTTTGTTTTTGTTTTTTTCTTTCTCATGGTTTTTCCCTTCTGTTCTGATTCTTCTTTCACAACATGACTAATGTGGAAATATATTTAACACGATTATATATGTATAACCTGTATCAGATTGCTTGCCATCTTGAATAGGGGGTAGAGGAGGGAGGGAGAAAAATTTGGAACTCAAAATATGATAAAAAATGAATGTTGAAAACTATGTTTGCATGTAGTTGGGAAAAATAAAATATTATTTACATAAAAAGTACCCAAAGAGGCATTCAATATTCAAGTTACTTAAAATTACAAGAGGACAAAATGGCTTAGTAAGTGGTCAGTTCTAGAATAAAAAAGACCACACATCTTTTCTCTGACCATAGATAAGTAAAGTTCAGTTTCCTCACACGCAAGCTTGAGCATACACACACCCACACATACACAAAACTCTTTAATGATCTGAATTAGTTGGATGACTTTCTACATGAGCAGTTTCCCACACTAACAAAATCATGTGCCCATGCACACATTATTCTATTTCTCAAAGCTGGTTCTCTAATCTGGTTTTTGGGAAGGAAGAGGAATAAATATGGTCCAAAATTGTGGGGAGCTACATATACCTCTTTGATAAGCTTTGAGACATTTCTGAACCTTTTCTTTCATCAAAGACAGCACAAATAAACCCCAAAGGTGTACAAGCCTACAAGCACTCCTAGTGTAGACCAGTATTTTATTAGTTGTACAACACACATTTCCTCAAAGTTGATTTAAAATTTTTAAAAGCCTCATTTAGCAACTTCTTTCTCATCACAGTTTGCTGAGAGGAAGACTAATTCATAGTTTTATTATGATGAGTGGCACAGAAATCATGTTGCCTTTAGCAGGTAGTCTGAAGGTGTTTTTTACTAGGGTATTTTTACTATACATACAAAATATACTGTTTATAGTATGCTATACAATAGTAGCTATTGTGAGATTTTTCAAGATGACTTAATTATTAACAACATTACAAAAGAATTATAAATATATACGCCATTTTTTTGTTATCAGTTTTATGTTGGATTCTTTCCTTCTAGCATCTACAGGTATAGGACCTATCTGAAGGTAGAACTTAACTAAGTGCTAGATCCACTAAGGGTTTGGGATGTTACCATCTTAAAGGCTGGTGAAGAAAAGCCATGAACTATGTAGTTCAAGAATATATAGAATTCAAGAATATCTACATGACTTAAAATCAACCAACTAACTTTCAGGTTCCTTCCAGTTCCTATGAATTGCTGAACCCCTGAAGTGTAACTGCTTCAGCTGTTCATCCTAGAGTCTGACTCTCTTCTGCTCAGTTTCCTTAAAGGGCAATATCCAGAAAACTTAGCCAAAGTGAAAAGCGGATGTACCCCCCCAACACCCCCACCCGACGCCTTCCTCCCATCCTATCAAGCAGTCAATTTACATACAAACCTGGCTTTGACATTTCTCAGTTCCTCTAGTATTGCACATTAAACAAAAGCCAGCTATTTCACATTGTGATGTTGAGAGAAAATTTAAGAGTCCGACCTCACTTCCTCTCCCTCTGAACCCATTTATTATCCAAAATGCTGTGTTGCACAGAAACCTTAAGTTATCTCTTTTACTGTATATCTGTTTATCTTCAAATAAGGATGTTTTCATTAGGCTCAACATTCAAACTTACTCTGCTATCAGATACAGACCCTATTTCAAGTATCTTAGATAATCTCTTTCTTGGGCAAATATGTTTGAACTTACAGGCAGTGAACCAAAAGATCCTATTCACAGGCTAAATAAACTTGTTTTTATCCAACCCTCCTTCCTACTCCCTGTGTACAAAGCAGCTTGCTCTCTGTCTCTGTTTCTCTACCACCCTCACCCCGCCTACCCACCCCACCCCGCCCATGGAGTTAAGCAACTTTAAATCCCGAGACGATTGCAGTTTCAGGGACTAGCCAAGTCAAGGTAACAAACAGATGCAGTTTTCTGACAACCGGGCTCAAAGGGAACTCTCCCTGAATAATCGGTTCTTCTCTAAGTTCTGGGCAAGGAGGGACATTTAATTTTCTTCTGTATTCTGTATACTCCCTGTATTTTTCCCGTATTTTCAGCCTTCTTGCAGCTCAGAAGTCTCCCAAGCTAATATGCGCACAGACATCTAGGCAGCATTTCCAGACACTTTTCTACAAACCACTTATGAGCTTTACTTGACCACTTTACTTGTAAAGTGGTGCTGAGGTTCTCTCAAAAACACTTGTCAGAAGCAATTAGACTTCACAGGCATCCTGCCAGAAAAGCTGAAGGCACACTTTCTAGAATTGTGCTAAGGGTGTGGTCAGCATCCCCGAGTGGATTCTTACAGCACAGCCAGTATCAGGTCTAGAGGGTGAAGAGAGGCTCCTTACCATATTCAGGGTCCTATAACTTCAACTTTTCAATATAAAGCACTTTAAAATATTCCATTCTAAGGAATCAGGACTAAGGTCTAGATAGAAGGCGATAAAGCTCAATGACTTACAGATAAAAGGTACAGGGAAAAAAAGAGCCTTTGGAATACAAAACATAAACATGGCCCTTTGTGAGTCACAACCTTGTCCTCACCTTTGCAGGAAGATGGATATTTTTTTCAGGTTTGGGATCTGACCCTGCAAAGCCTATTTTTGTTTGGCACATGAGGCAAGTTATGTACTTGTCAAAGTGTAACCCTACCCAAGATTTCACAGACTCCAGGATTGTTCAAGTACATTTAAAATAGCAAGCAGGGTAGGTAACTGCTTCAACTGTCCTTCCTACTGTTTGACTCTCTCAGTACCCAGAAAACCTAGCCAGGCTGAAAAGTAGACTTGCCCACCTCTTACTCCCCTCCCTCCCAATCAGCAGCCAACTTACATACAATCGTGGCCCCAACATTTCTCAGTTTCTCAAGTACTGCACAAATAAACAAAACCCAGCTACTTTGCAGTCTGATGTTCAGAGAAAACCCAAGAGTCTTATCTTACTCTTCATCACACAAAATACTGTGTTGGATAGAAATACACAACTAAAACCTAAGTTAGTGTTGGCAGAGTAGGGGACCAATCAGTGCAGGGAAAGTTAGAGAGGAAAATAATGAGGGGGAGACTCTCCAGATGATATGTATAGGTACCCATCCCGTGCTGAACCCGTTTTCCTTACCTTGCCCTTTGCTAGCAAATCCATTACGTAGTCAAACAGTTAATTTCCCTGACTCAGACATGCTTATTAACATCGATTCCCATCTTTAGTCTGAGTTTTTGTCAAATGCCTTCTGTTATTAATGAGGAAAAAGAAAAGGGGGGTGGCGGGGAGGAAGGAGGAAAAAGATAAAAGAGGAGACAATTCAGGCTTCAAGTTTTTGTGAAGTGGTCAAGAGAAGAAAGTGATCCCTTAAAGGCACAGAGAGGCAGCGGTGATGTAAAACTTTCATTAGCCGAACAATGGACAAGTCCAGTGAAACTCCGCCTCAACTGCGGTTTCTGGCCTCAGCCCATCATGCAGGATTCTTCTGCCGAACAAAACAAACAAGCACAAAGCAGGGTCCACTTACAGTGGAGAAAATGAAACCCTTTAGCGATCTAAGGTTTGATTTGTCCAGGTGACTTTTTATTGGATAATGTTGATGACCTTGCAAGGTTTTCTTCAATCAGGATGCTAAAAGATTCTGGTCACACCATGTATAGCCTGTGGGTGCTGTAGGTAGATATGGCAGTAATCCAGCAGAGCCATAACACGTCTTTGACAGAGAAAAAAAAGTGGGGAAAGCCCAGGAAATGGCAATAACATCTCATGTCAGCCTTCCTGAAATCCAATAGTTAAAGTACAGAACTTCTGAATTGGATACAGATATAAGGACTATATTTAAAACTATCTTTTGGAAGGTTGATTGTTTGCAAACTACCTTGATATTATTAAATCTTCTCAAGAACTTCCCTTTTAAAAACAAAAACAGAAAGCTTGGACTTAAGATTGGCATTTCTTTACAAAGACCTCACTCCTTCCTACTAATTCACTTTTTAAAATTAATCTTTTAGCTGATAATTTTAAAAATCCGGTGTGTTTAACACATATTCAATTCTTTTGGAAAGACGAATTTACTTGTGGATTGTACTGAAATTATTTCCCCTTCTGACCTCAGTCACAGGGGAAACATGCTTCTGTAGAAAGAAATCCTTATAAAATAAGTCTCGATACTCTGTTGAAAGGTAGCAATAGCACCTCCCTCACCAGGATCTTGTGAGAATCAAATAAGATAATATATGTAAAGGGTCTTGCAAACTTTTGTGTTACATAAATGTTAGATACAATAACTATTAATAACTTAAAATTTTACATAAGATTCATGAATTCCTGAATACTTTTCTTGAGTTAACAAAATATCTGCAATTAATAAGGGTTAGTTACAAATAAAAGGTTGACTGTTTTGAAGACAACTAATGACATCACAGGGTGATATCCTGACTGGCTCCTAAACTGGATTTAAGTGAGACAGAATTGTACACATATATCTGCCTCACTCTCTCTTCCAGAGTCATCAAAGCTCAGTAGCAAGACAAAAGTCAAGACAATTGGTAATGGCCTAGGATGAAGCAGAGGACCTTGGCTTCACTGATGTCTGACCAAGCTCTAACCTGCCTTCGTGGTCGTTGAAACAAAATTGTTCCCATCCACTGATTCCACTGGGGAAGTCTCCACTTGCTTGGGGTACACATCTCCCAAAATCACTGACAGACTTAAGGCCCATCAGTTACCCTCAACCTGATTTAGCCTGTCTGCTGAGACAGTTTTATCAGGGTGTGGCCAAAAGGATGATGATGGATTAAAAAAAAAAAAGAATGGAAGGTTCAATATTTACTAGGATTCCTTTCATATAGGTGGCTATTTTTTTCCCCCTCAAGCCACCTTTTTCTAAGGCTCAACCCAATGCAGTCAAGGCTAGTTTTTCCTTAAAAGGCACTGAAACCATCCTGAAGTTCAGAGACTTAAGGACTTCTAGGTGGCCTAAGTAAAAGAATGCCAATACACTTCCCTCAGGATCTACACAATCTTCTGACAAACACAACACCAAGAAGAATGCAGGAGCAGAGAACCATTGCTGTACCATTTCCTGAATATCCTTTCCATGCTATTGCTAAGTTATAGCCACCATTTTTTAACTGATTTGTTTTGTTTTTGTCTTGTTTTTTGCTAGGCAATGGGAATAAGTGACTTGCCCAGGGTCACACAGCTAGTAAGTGTCAAGTGTCTGAGGCTGGATTTGAACTCAAGTCCTCCTGACTCCAAGGCCAGAGCCCTATCTGCTGCGCCACCTAGCTGCCCCTTTTCAATTGATTTTAAGTTATCTTCAGAATGAGATTTTGTTATGCTAAAGTATAACAATTTTTAGAATGTCAAAAACACTTATATTCACTTGTGAATAGAAAAGGTTAGAAAGTCAAATGATGGTTTTATTAAGTATCATCCCACAATTTGATTTATCAATGCCACTGACCCAGCACCTAGGACAGTGGCTGGCCCATAGCAGATGCATTTTTTCTGTTTCCTTTTTTAAATTAACAGAAATTGTTCTTCTCTCCCTCAAATCTGCCCTCACCCACCATTGAAAAAGGGAAAAAAACCTCACGTAATGAATATGCATAGTCAAAAAAACAAATTGCCACATTGCCCATGTCTAAAAATACATCTCACACTCCACCTGAAGTCTATCACCTCTCTGTCAAAAAACAGTTATCATGTTTCATCATGAGTCACCTGGAATCAAGACGATCATTGGGATGACCAGAGTTCTTTCAAAGTTGTTCGTCTATACAATGTAGTTGTAGAAATTGTTCTCCAGGTTCTGTTCACTTTATTCTGCACCAAGTCATAACAAGTCTTTCTAGGTTTCTCTGAAACCATCTCTTTTGTCATTTTGTTACAGCATAATTCATAATTCCATCACATTCATAGAACATAATTTGTTCAGCTATTACCCATTTAATAGACATTCCCTTAGTTTCCAGTTTTGTCACTGTAAAAATAGCTTCTATAAAGATTGTTGTATATGTAGTTCCTTTTTTTCTTTATTTGATCACTCTGTGATGTAGACCTAGTAGCTATGTCTCCAGATCAGAGGGTATGTATAGTTTGATAACTTGGGAACATAGTTCCAAATTGCTTTCCAGAATGGCTGGAGCAATTCATAGCTCCACTAGTAGTATACTAATACACCTGTTTTTCCATAGCCCCTCTAGCATTTGTTATTTTCCCTTTTTTTGTTGTTCAACTTTGCCAATCTGATGGGTGTAAAATAGAACCTTAGAGTTGCTTTAATTTGCATTTCTCTAATTATAAGTAATTGACGATGATTGATAGCTCAGATTTCTTTCTCTCAAAACTGCCTGTTCATATCCTTTGACCATTTATCGATTGAGGAATGGCTCTTATTCATATAAATGTATCAGTTCCCTATGAATTTTACAAAAGAGATGTTTAAGATTTAGGAGGGTGCAGGTGGACAAGATAAGGGATACTTAGAGGTGTGTGTAAAATAAGGATAAGGATAAGGGGAGTAGATAAGGTAAAAGGGCTAGGGTAAAAAGAGAAGCTAAAAAGGAAAATAGTGAGTAAAAATAAGATAGGACATTCACAAATAGTAATTATAACTTTGAAAGTCAATGGGATGAACTCACATATAAAATAGAAACAGATAACAGAATGGATTAAAAATCAAAATCCAACAATATGTTGTTTGCAAGAAACACATTTAAGAATAAGAGACACACACAGAGTTAAAAAGGATGGTTTCAGTGCCTTTTAAGGAAAAACTAGCCTAGACTGTGTTGGGTTAAGCCTTAGGAAAAGGTGGCCTGAGGGGGAAAAATGGAGTAGATTTTATTATGCTTCAGTTAATGCAACAAAAGCAGGGGTAGCAATCATGACCTTAGACAAAGTTAAAGCTAAAATAGATTTAGTTAAAGGAGATAAACAGGGTAACTACATTTTGATCAAAGGTACCATAGATAATGAAGCAATATGAATACTAAACCCATATGTACCTAATACTATAGCATCTAAATTTTTAAAAGAAAAGTTAAATGAATTACAAGTGGAGATAGATAGTAGTAGTATAATAGTGGAGGACTTTAATCTTCCCCTCTCAGAACTAGATAAATCTAACAAAAAAAATATAAGAAAGAAGTCAAAGAAGTGAATAGGATTTTTAGATAAGCTAGATACAATAGAAATCTGGAGAGAATAGAATGGAAATAAAAAGAAAGATACTTTTTTCTCAGTGGTTCCTGGTACCTTTATAAAGATTGACCATCTATTAGGGTATAAAAATTTTATAGTTAAAAGCAGAAAGACTAAAAGTATCCTTTTCAGATTACAATGCAATAAAAATTATATTTAATAAGGGACAATGGAAACAGGTTAAAAGTTAATTGGATATTAAACAACCTAATCTTAAAGAATGAGTGGGTTTAAGAACAAATCATAGAAACAATCAATAATTTCATTAAAGAAAATGAAAATAATGAGACATCATATTAAAACCTATATAATACAAGCAAAAGCAGTGATCAAAGGAAAATTTATATCTCTAAATGCTAACATCAATAAAATAGAGAAAGAGCAAACTAATGAATTGGGTATATAATTTTAAAAAGCTAGAAAAAGAACAAACTAAAAATCCCTAACTGAACACTAAATTGGAAATCCTAAAAATTAAAGGTGAAATTAATAAAATTGAGTGTAAAAAATCATTGAATTAATAAATAAAACTAGGAGTTGGTTTTATGAAAAAACAAAAGAGCAAACTAATGAATTGGGTATACAATTTTAAAAGGCTAGAAAAAGAACAAACTAAAAATCCCTAACTGAACACTAAATTGGAAATCCTAAAAATTAAAGGTGAAATTAATAAAATCGAGTGTAAAAAATCATTGAATTAATACATAAAACTAGGAGTTGGTTTTATGAAAAAACAAATAAAATAGATAAACAATTGGTTAATTTGATTTTTAAAAAGAGAGAAGAAAACCAAATCACTAGTATCAAAAACTAAAAAAGCAAATATACCACTAACAAAGATGAAATTAAAGCAATAATAAAAAGTTTTTGCCCAGTTATATGTCAATAAATTTAACAATTTAAGTGAAATGAAAGAATATTTGCAAAAACCTAAATTGCCTAGATTAACAGAAGAGAAGATAGAATATCTAAATAAACCTATTTTAGAAAAAGAAATTGAATAGGCCATAAATGAGCTATCTATGAAAAAAGCATTGAGTCCAGATGGATTTACAAGTGAATTCTATCAAACATTTAAAGACCAATTAATTCCAATATTAAATAAATTATTTGGAATAATAAGCAAAGAAGGGATCCTACCAAACTCCTTTTATGAAACAAATATGATACTGATACTTAAATCTGGAAGAGTAAAAACAGAGAAGTAAAAATGTAGACCTATTTCATTAATGAATTTGGATGCAAAAATCCTAAATAAAATACTAGCTAAAAGATTACAACAATATATTATAAAGATTATACATTATGATCAAGTGGGATTTATACCAGGAATGCAGAGATGGTTTAACATAAGGAAAGCTATTAAAATAATTGATCATATCAATAATAACAATTTTAAAAATCATATGATTATATCAATAAATGCAGAAAAAGCTTTTGATAAAGTACAACACTCATTTCTATTAAAAACACTTGAAAGTTCAGGTATAAGTGGATTTTTCCTTAAGTTGATAAAAAAGCATTTGTTTAAAACTGTCAGCAAACATTACTTGTTAACAGAGATCAGCTAGAAGCCTTCCCAGTAAGATCAAGCATGAAACAAGGATGCCCACTGTCACCAATATTATTCAATATTGTATTGGAAATCCTAGCAATAGCAATAAGAGAAGAAAAAGAAATAGAAGGAATCAGAATAGGGAATGAAGTAATAAAACTCTCTTTTTGTAAACAATATGATGACATATATGGAAAATCTCAAAGTCTCAACTAAAAAGTTAAAAAAATAATAGTTATAGCAAAGTAGCAGGATATAAAGTAAATCCACATAAATCATCAGCATTCCTATATATCACAAACAAAACCCTTCAAGAAGAGATAGTAAGAGATACCCCATTTAAAATGAGATAATATAAAATATCAGGGAGTACACCTGCCAAAACAAACCCAGGAACTATATAAAGAAAATTATTTTTTTAAAAAAAGTTTATACAAATAAAATCAGATTTAAATAATTAGAGAAATAGTAATTGTTCATGGGTAGGCCAATATAATAAAAAATAATTTATATATTCAGTGCCATCACAATTACAAAAAAATTTCACTGAATTAAAAAAAATAACAAAATTAATTAATAACAAAAAGTCAATATCAAAGAAACCAATTAAAAAATGTAAAGGAAGGAGATTTAGCAGCACCATATCTTAAATTATATTATAAGGCAATGATTATTAAAACTATCTGGTACTGGCTAAGAAACAGAAAGGAGGATCAATGGAACAGAGAAGACACAATTTATAGCAGCAAATAAATATAATAATCTTGTATTTGACAAGTGTAAAGACTTAAGATTTTGGGGTAAGAATTCATTATTTGGTAAGAATTGTTAGAAAAACTGGAAAACAGTATACCAGAAACTGCGAAAGGACCAATATCTCACACTACTCCCAGGGCAAGGAGGAGCACTAGCATATTAGAGTGGGGGAGGGGGAGGAGCAGGGACCCCAGTTACAGTTCCAGGGTGGAAGAGAGTGTTTGTGGTCATCCAGACCACAGTCCAGGCCAGGAAAAAAATAAGAGCCATTCCCCAATTGATAGTCAAAGGATATGAACAGAAAAATTTCAGATGAAGAAACCAAAGCTCTCTATAGTCATGAAAAAAATGTTCTAAATCACTATTGCTTAGAAAAATGCAAATTCAAACAACTCTGAGGTACCACTTCACACCCATCAAATTAATTAATTTGACAGAAAAAGAAAATGATAAATTTTTGAGGGGATGTGGGAAAATTGGGACACTAAAGCATTGTTGGAGTAGAAAACTGATCTAACCATTCTGAAGAACAATTTGGAACTATGCCCAAAGGGCTAAAAATCATACATTACTCTTTGATCCAGTAATACCACTACTAGATCTGTATCTTAAAGGGATTTTTTTAAAAAGGGAAAGTACCTCTACGTACAAAACTATGTATAACAGCTCTTTTCGTGGTGGCTAAGAAGTGGAAATTGAGGGAATGCCCATCAATTGGGGAATAGCTGAACAAGCTGTGGTATATAATTGTGCTGAAATACTATTGTGCAATAAGAAACAATGAGCAGGATACTACCAGAAAAACCTGGAAAGACTTCTATGAACTACACAAAATGAAATGAGCAAGACCAGGAGAGCAGTGTACATCATAACAGTAATACTGTACGATAATCAACCGTGAATGACTTAGCTATTCTCAGCAATTCAGTGGTCTAAGATAATTCTGAAGGACTTATGACATTGTTTTAATATTTCTCATAGAATGACTGACTTCTATTTGGTCCATTCCAATTTTCAGGGAGTTTGCTGCTTAGACAAAGTTTTGTACCTCTTGTGTCAAATAACTCTCATTTTCTATTTTTTTCCTCTAGCATTCTCATTTCATTTATAAAAATATTTCAAACTTAAGATTGTTTCTTCTTTTCAAAGACTTCTAATTGAATTTATGCCCAAGGTCTGTTTTAATTTGAGGTTTTCCTTACAGATATTTTGGAGTCATTCTCTTTATTTGGTTTTCTGACTAGAAGTTCCTTCTCATCATAATAGTTTTTTATGTGGGATTCTTTTTTTTTCCTTCTCATTCTTTAGCCTACTTCTTCTAATTGGAGGGCAGGGTAAAGAGCTCCTCCTAAAAGCTCCATCTAAGGAAGGTACCCAAGCTAGCCATCTCTTCATTTCTGTTCTGGTTCCTTTCTTCTGGACTTCTTCATCATGCCCTTGCCTGGGTACCTTCCTTACTTCCTTCTCACTTTCTGGCTTCCTTTTGTAGTGTCGTCTTCCCTTCATTAGACTGCAAGCTTCTTGAGAGCAGGGACTGTCTTTCTCTTTTATATTCGTATTCTGAGTGCTTAGCACAGTGCCTGGTTCAGAGGTGCTTAATAAAATGTTTACTTTATTAATAATAATATTGACTGACTGACTCCTCTTCCAATTCCATTCCTGACTCCAGACTTTTTCTAGAGCATCCATATCACCCTGGAAGATCCCTCTGTCCCTGCAGTTCCTTCTAATTGGTAAGCTCCTCCCAAATTGCCTAGGCCAGCCACGTATACTCCTTCAAACCTTACCCAGCTACTGTCCTTTTTTGTCTCCCTTTTATGTGCTGTCTCCTCGCCCCCCCATCAGAATGAAAGATCTGTGACGGTAGTCTTTCTTATTACTTATATTTTTGTATTAGCAGTGCTTAGGATAGTCATTGGCACATGGTAATCACTTAATTAATGATTGATGAGACTTGATTTTCCTCTTCTAACTTGATTTCTGTATGTTAACTCCTACCTACATGGGGCCTACCCTAAGAGACAAAAGGATTGGGTAACATCTGGCCCCTTTATTTTCTCCTAAAGAAACAAGAGATAAATAGGTTCTCTTTGGTTTACGAAATAAAAGTGGACAAGTAGTTACGGTCAGTTTTTGTTTAACCAACTATTGTGGTAGATAGCTTTTTTTTCTTTTTGGTGGGAAGAACGGTCAGTATTCAGGAATCCTCAGTGTCCTCTATAACTTTAGCCCTTGGGGCAATGGGATCTCATTCTCAGATCTATATTATCAGTCAGTCCACAAACATATATACATGCTGATTACTATTTATTAAGCACTTACTATGTATCAGGTGATATATAGTACTATTATGATTTTTATCTTTCCCAAAGTACCAGCATTAAAGTTTTATACCTTAGAATATTATGGAACTGCAAGTTGTGGCTATTCTTATCACTAGAATTCATTGCTTCATTACTTTGCTTCTCCTCAGCATATACACATGTGTGTATAATATATATATATATATATATATATATATATATATATATATGTAAAATATATTCCATTTGCACTTTAATAGTTTGCACTTGTCTGTGTTCTTCTTTGAAAGTGTTCCTATGCAGTGTATATTTGTAAATGGTATGGCTCTCCACTTAGATTGTATTCTGTCTTCAAGGGCAGTGATCATGTCTTTTTCTGCTATCTTTTCCTTATTTTCCCAGTCCTTGAAGCTCTGAGTACAGTTCTCTAAGTGGAGTATGTTCACACTGAATGTTGTGAAATGTCACTGTTATTTTGTTCTAAATAGTGTGATTAAATTGCTGTATTTGATCCTAAGTCAGTCATTCATAGACTCATACTGTTCCAAAGTTGGAAGGGACCTCAAAGGCTATCTAGTTCTCCCTGTACCTGAACAAGATACCCATCGACAACATCCCAAGCAAATGATCAAGTAGCCTTTGCTTGAAGACATCCAATGCTAAGGAACTCACCACCTCCAGAGCAACCCTTTCAGACCGCTTTCATTGTTAATGGGTTTTTTTTCCATTTATCAAACCTAAGCTTTTCTCTTTGCAACTTCTACTCATTAATCCTAGTTCTGGCCTTTAAATCCAAGCAAAATAAGTCTAATCCCTCATCCACACAATACCCATTCCTTTCTGAAGTCTTCTCTTAGCAATCATGATCTTGGACAAAATTAAAGCTAAATAGATTTAATTAAAAGAGTTAAACAGGGAAACTACATTATGATAAAAGGTACTATAGACAATGAAGCAGTATCAATACTAAAGCTATGTGCACCAAACACTATATAGCATCTAAATTTTTTCTTTTTGCTTTTTGGTGAGGCAATCAGTGTTAAATGACTTGCCGAGGGTCACACAGCTAGTAAGTGTTAAATGTCTGAGGTCAGATTTGAACTCAATATAGCATCTAATTTTTAAAAGAAAAGTTAAATACATTATGGTGGGAATAGATAATAGTGCTATAATAGTGGGAGACTTTTATCTTCCTCTCTAAGAATGAGATAAATCTAGCCAAAAATTACATAGAAAGAAGTCAAAAGTGAATGGAATTTTAGATAAGCTAGATATGATTGAAATCTGGAGAGAACTGAATGGAAATAGAAAGGAACACACCTTATTATCTCAATGGTAGATGGGACCTTTACAAAGATTGACTATATATTAGGACATAAAAAATTTTATAGTTAAAAGCAGAAAAGCAGAAGTATTAAATGTATCTTTTTCAGATCACAGTGCAATAAAAAATTATATTTAACATGAGACCATAGGAACATAGAATGAAAATTAATTCAAGACTAAACAACCTAATCTTAAAGAATGAGTGTATGAAAGAACAAATTGTAGAAACAATCAATAATTTCATTAAAGAGAATGACAATAATGATACAATATATCAAAACTGATGGGATACAGCAAAAGCAGTAACTGGAGGAAAATTTATCTCTCTAAATGTTTACAGCAAGAAAACAGAGAAAGAGCAGACCAATGAATTGGGCATACAATTAAAAAAACTAGAAAAGAACAAATTAAAATTCCTCAATTAAACACTAAATTGGAAATTCTAAAAATTAAAAGTGAGATTACTAAAATTGAGTGTAAGAAAATCATTAAATTAATAAATAAAAATAGGAGTTGGTTTTATGAAAAAACCAATAAAATCAATAAACCAATGGTTAATATGATTTTTAAAAAACTAGGGAAGAAAACCAAATTAATAGTATGAAAAAAGAAAAGGGTAAATATACTATTAACAAAGATGAAATCAAAGCAATTTTAAGGAGTTATTTTGCCCAATTACATATCAATTAATTTTACAACTTAAGCAAAATAGAAGAATATTTACAAGTATATAAACTGACTAGATTAACAGAGGAGGAACTAGAATATCTAAATAGACCTATTTTAGAAAAAGAAATTGAACAGGCCATAATGAACTTCCTAAGAAAAAAAGCACCAGGACCAGATGGATTTACAAGTGAATTCTGTCAAACATTTAAAGGCCAACTAATTCCAATATTAAATAAATTATTTGGAATAATAAGCAATGAAGGGTCCTACCAAGCTCCTTTTATGAAACAAATATAATATTGATACCTAAACCAGAAAGAGTAAAAACAGAAAAATTACAGACCAATTTCATTACTGAATATGGATGGAAAAATCGTAAATAAAATACTAGCTAGGAGATTACAATAATATATCACTAAGACTATCCATTGTGACCAAGTAGAATTTATACCAGGAATGCAGGGATGGCTTAACATAAGGAAAACTGTTAACATAATTGATTATATTAATAATAAAAGTAACAAGAAATCATATGATTAATAGGTACAGACAAAGCTTTTTGATAAAGTACAACACTCATTTCTATTAAAAACACTTGAAAGTATACAAGTATGGATTTTTTCCTTAAATTGATAAGATGCATTTACCTAACCATCAGCAAGCAATGGGGATAAGCTAGAAGCCTTCCCAGTTAGATCAGGTATAAAACAAGGATGACTACTGTCACCAATATTATTCAATACTGTATTAGAAATCCTAGCAATAGCAATAATAGAAGAAAAAGTAATAGAAGGAAGAAGAATAGAGAATGAGGCAATACGACCATCTCTTTTTGTAGACAATATGATGATATATTTGGAAAATCCTAAAGACTCAACTAGAAAGTTAGTTGAAACAATTAATAATTTTAGCAAAGTAGTAGGATATAAAGTAAACACATAAATAATCATCATATATATCACCAACAAAACCTGCAAGAAGAGGAAGTAAGACATACCCCATTCTAAATAACTCTAGACAGTCTAAAATACCTGGGAGTACACCTGCCAAAACAAACCCAGGAACTAATATGAACAAAACTATAAAAAAAACTTTTTTATAAAAACAAAATCAGATTTAAATAATTGGAAAAATATTAATTGTTCATGGGCAGGCAGGGCCAATACAGTAAAAATGACAATTTTACTTAAATTAATCTATGTATTCAATGCCATCTCAATCAAATTACCAAAAAATTATTTTACTACATTAGGAAAAAAAATAACACCTAAGCTAATTTATTTATTCAGTGCCATACCAATCAAACTACCAAAAAATTATTTTATAGAGTTAGAAAAAATAATAATAAGATTCATTTGGAAAAACAAAAGGTCCAGAATATCAAAGGAACTAATGAAAGGAAATGCAGGGGAAGGTGGCCTAGCAATTCCAGATCTTAAATTCTATTATAAAGCAGCAATCATCAAAACTGCTTGGTACTGGCTAAAAAATAGACTGGTGGATCAGTGGAATAGGTTAAATATGCAAGACACAGTAGTCAATGACTATAGTAATCTATTATTTGATAAACCCAAAGACCCCAGCTTCTGGGATAAGAACCCACTCTTTGAAAAAAACTGCTGGGAAAACTGGAAAAGAGTATGGCAGAAACTAGGCATAGACCCAAATCTCACACCATATACCAAAATAAAGTCAAAATGGGTTCATGACTTAGATATAAAGGCTGATACCATAAGTAAACTGGGAGAACAAGGAATAGTTTACCTATCAGATCTATGGAGAACAGAAGAATTCATGACCAAACAGGAGATAGAGAACATTATGAAAAGCAAAATGGATCATTTGCATTACATTAAATTGAAAAGTTTTTGCACAAACAAAGCCAATGCAACTAAGATTAGAAGGAAGGTAGAAAATTGGGAAAGAATTTTTACAACCAGTCTCTCTGATAAAGGCCTCATTTCTAAAATATATAGAGAATTAAGACAAATTTATAAGAACACAAGCCATTCCCCAATTGATAAATGGTCAAAGGATATGAACAGACAGTTCTCAGATGAAGAAATTAAAGCCATCTATAGTCATATGAAAAAATGCTCTAAATCATTATTGATTAGAGAAATGCAAATCAAAACAACTCTGAGGTACCACATCACACCTATCAGATTGGCCAACATGACAAAACAGGAAAATGATAAATGTTGGAGAGATGTGGGAAAATTGGAACACTAATACATTGTTGGTGGAGTTGTGAAATGATCCAACCATTTTGGAGAACAATTTGGAACTATGCCCAAAGGGCATACCCTTTGATCCAGCAATAGCACTTCTAGGGCTATATCCCAAAGAGATCAAACAAATGGGAAAAGGACCCACATGTACAAAAATATTCATAGCAGCTCTTTTTGTAGTGGCAAAGAATTGGAAATTGAGAGGATGCCCATCAATTGGGGAATGGCTGAGCAAGTTGCGGCACATGAATGTAATGGAATACTAATGTGCTATAAGAAATGATGAACAGGCTGACTTCAGAAAAACCTGGAAAGACTTATATGGTCTGATGCTGAGTGAAGTGAGCAGAACCAAGAGGACTTTGTACACAATACAGCCACGTTATGCAATGACTAAGAATGTTAAAGCGAACCCTTCTCAGCATTATGAGGATCTAAGACATCTCCAGAGGCCTCGGGATGGAAAATGCTGTCTACATCCAAAGAAAGAACTATGGAAGTTGAATTGCTATCACTTATTTTTATCTTCTGTTGAGTTTTGTTTCATCTTTCTGATGGTTCCTCCTATTGGTTTTAACTTTTACTTACAACTTCACTAATGTGAAAATATGTTTAATGGGTATGTAAATGTAAAGCCTATATCAAATTGTGTGCCGTCTTGGGGGGGGTGAGGGGGGGAAGAGAAAAATTTTCAACTCAAAAGCATATGGAAGTGATTGTTGATAAATCAAAATAAATTAATAAAAAATTTTTAAAAAGGAAAAAAAGAAAAAATAATAAAATTCATTTAGAAGAATGAAAGGTCAAGAATATCAAAAGAACTAATGAAAAAAAGTAAAGGAAGGCGGTTTAGCAGGATCAGATCTATATTGCTATATTATAAAGCAAGAATTATCAAAACTGTCTGGTATTAGCTAAGAAATAGAAAGGTAGATCAGTAGAACAGAGTAGATATACAATTTACAGCAACAAATAAATATAGTAACCATTGATCTGCATTTAGACTCCACCAGTTTTTTCTCTGGAGGTGAATACCATTTTTCATCCTAAGTCCTTCGGAATTGTCTTGGATCACTGTATTGCTGAGAATAGCTAAGTCATTCACAATTGATCATCATATACTATTGGTGTTAGTTTGTACAGTGTTCTCCCAGTTCTGTTCACTTTACTTTGTGGGAGTTCATATACATCTTCCAGGTTTTTCCGAAACTATCAAGCTTGTCATTTCTTATAGCACAATCGTGTTCCATCACAATCATATATATATGTATGTATGTATGTATATACATACCACAACTTGTTCAGCCATTCCCCAATTGATGGGCATCCTCTCAAAATGATACAAAAAGATAGCCCCTGCCCTCAAGAAACTTTAAATCTAATGGGGGAGATAACAAGCAAACAAATATTTACCAAGCAAGCTATATACAAGATAAACAGCAAATCATTAACAGAGGGAATTAAGAGGGATTGGGGAAGGCTTCCTTTTGAAAGTGGGATGCCATAGATAAGAATGTCCCAATACACTAAAACACTACATGAATGTAATGGAATATTATCATGCTGTAAAAAATGATGTATGTGAAGCACAGAAGGATCTACATTAAATGAAGCACAGAGAAGAAGCAGAGCCAAGAACAACCATATATACAACGACAACAACAATGTAAATGGAAGGAATACCTGACCCCCCATCCCCAATCAAAAGTGAATGTGACTTCTTCCATACTCCTTTGCAGAAGTGAGAGGACCACAAGTGCTATACATTGTACTGTGTTCAGACTTTCTCAATGGATTGATCACTTTTGTTTTTTCCTATTATTTCCCCCTTTTTTGTCTTTAAAAATACTATTTGGTACTTCCGGTGCCAAGATGGCAGAGTGAGGAAGGAACCCTCTGAAGCACTCCCAAATTCCCCTCCAACCAACTAGAAAACTGCCTCAGAATTGATCTAGGCACAGGAAAGGTCAGTCTCACTAGCATGGAAGGAGAGTGAGGTCCAAGAACAGCAGGAGAGGCCAGCCTCACAGCAAGAGGCCTGCAGCAAGGCTCCAAGCCCAGGACAATCCACCAATGAGGCCCCCCTCCTGCCAACCAGCGGCCCTCTAGGCAAGTGAGCAATCTCAGCATGGCCCCACATCAGCGAGCTCACCCCCCAGCACAAGTGACCAGCAAGGCCTTGATCCCACTGCTGATTAGTAGTGAAGCCCTGCCCTGGGGCTCACCAATATCCCCCAAGGGCCTGCCAGCAGAGAGACCCTGTGTCCCTAGCAACACGGTAGCAAGGCCCCACCCCTGGGGCAGACCAGCAACAAGATCCCTCTTCCAGGACCGCCACCAGAAATATTCTGTTACCATAGCAACCTAGCAGTAAGGCCCCCACCCCTGGAGCAGGCCAGCAGCTGAATCCCCATACCCAGAGGAGCCCAACAGGGAGGCCCCAGCCCCACAGTACAAGCCAGAAGGGAAGTCAACCTTCCAGAGGAAGTAAGCAGCTAAGCCCTGAAGCCCAGTGAAAGCCAGCAGTGAGACCCAGTGCACCAGCACAAAAAGCTTGGGACAGTACAAGACTACAGCCTAATTCTCACATAAAAAACATCAAGTCACAAAAAAGGCAGGAAAATGGGCAAACAAACAAAAAAAAAGCTTAAATATAGAAAGTTACTATAAGAATAGGGAAGATCAAGGCATAAACTTAGAAGAGAACAATAGTGTCAAATAGAGGCTACATATGAAGCCTCAAAGAAAAATGCAATTTGGTCTCAGGCCCAAAAAGAATTCCTGGAAGAACTTTAAAAGGATTTTAAAAATCAAATTAGAGAAGTAGAAGAAAAACTGGGAAAAGAAATGAGAGTAATGCAAGAGAATCATGAAAGAAGAGTCAATAACATGGGAAGAGATATACAAAATTTTACCAAGGTGGGGTAGCAAGGTGGCACAGTGGATAGAGCACTGGCTCTGGAGTCAAGAAGACCTGAGTTCAAATCTGGCCTCAGACACATAACATTCACTAGCTGTGTGACTCTGGGCAAGTCATTTAACCCCAACTGCCTCACCAAAAAAAAGAAAGTCTGAACACAGGACAATGTATAGAAAAAAAAAAATTTACCAAGGAAAATAATTCCCTAAAAAACAGAATTGGCCAAATGGAAAAGGAAATACAAAAGCTCCCTGAAGAAAATAATTCCTTAAAAATCAGAATTGAACAAATGGAAACTAATGACTCTATGAAATGATATGATAAAACAAAAAAAAGTAAAAAAAAATGGAAGAAAATATTAAATTTATCATTGGAAAAACAACTGACCTAGAAAATAGATCCAGGAGAGATAATATAAGAATTATTGAACTACTTGAAAGCCAATTAAAAAAAAAACCCTGGATAACATCTTTCAAGAAATTATCAAAGAAAACTGCCCTGATATATTAGAACCAGAGGGCAAAACAGAAATTGAAAGAATCTATTGATCACTGCTAAAAGTGACCCCAAAAGGAAAACTCCCAGGAACATCATAGCCAAATTCCAGAGCTCACAGACCAAGGAGAAAGTATTGCAAGCAGCCAAAAAGAAACAATTCAAATATCATGGAGGGATACTCAGCATTATACAGGGTTTGGCAGCTTCCACATTAAGGAACCAAAGTGCTTGGAATATGATATACCAGAAGACAAATGAGGTAGGATTACAACTAAGAATTACCTACCTAGCAAAACTGAATATAATCTTTCAGGGAAAAAATGGATAGTTAACAAAACAGAGGACTTTCAAGCATTTCTATTTAAAAGACTAGAGCTGAATAAAAAATTTGACTTCCAAATACTAGACTCAAGGGAAACATAAAACGGTAAAAAAGAAACAAGATAGAAAAAACATAAGACATTCCATAAGGTTAAACTGTTTAAGGGGGGGCAGCTAGGTGGCACAATGGGTAGATCACTGGCCCTGGAATTCAGGAGGACCTGGGTTCAAATCCAGCCCCAGACACATAACACTTACTAGCTGTGTGATCCTGGGCAAGTCACTTAACCCCACTGCCTAAACAAAAAAAAAAAAGTTAAACTGTTTATATTTCTATATGGCAAGATATTTGTAACTCTTAACAACTTTACTACTATTAGAGCAATTAGAATATATGTAGAAAGATGGTGGAGATATAAGGTGACTTTAACGGGATGATACCCAAAAAAACAAAATAAAGAAAACTGCATTAGAAGAAGGAGGGGGGAGATTGTATGTGGTAAATTATCCTACATAAAAGAGGCATGAAAGAGCTATTATAATGGGGAGGAAGATGGGGGGTGAGGAGTGGGCAAAGCTTAAACCTTACTCTCATCAATATTGACTCAAAGAGGGAATAAGATAAACATTCAGTTGGATGTAGAAATCTATCTTACCCTATAAGAAAGTAAAAAGGGATGGGGATAATAGAAGAAATGAGAGGGGACTGATAAAAGGAAGGGTATATTGAGGAAGGCAGTGATCAGAAGTAAAACACTTGTGAGAAGGGAAAGGGTAAGGGGGTAAGAAGAAGAGGAGGATAAACAAGTGAAAAAGAGCATCAAGGGAAATACACAGTTATCATAACTATTAATGGGAATGGGATGAACTCACCTATAAAACAGAAGTGGATAGCAGAATGGATTAAAAATCAGAATCCTACATCTTGTTGTTTACAAGAAACACATTTGAAGCAGAGAGATACACGCAGGGTAGACGTAGGCACTGGAGCAGAATCTATTATGTTTCAGCTGAAGCAAAGAAAGCAGGGGTAGCCATCATGACCTCAGACAAAGCAAAGTAAAAATCTAACTAAAAGAGATAAAGAAGGAAACTATATCGTGCTGAAAGGTACCATAGATAATGAACTCATATCAATATTAAACACATATGCATCAAATGGTATAGCACCTAAATTTTTTAAGGGGAAGTTGAATGAGTTACAGAAGGAAATTGACAATAAAACTATACTAGTGGGGCACTTCAACTTTCCCCCCTTAGATAACCTAAACAAAAGATAAATAAGAAAGAAGTTAAGGAGTTGAATAAAATTCTGGAAAAGTTAGATATGATAGATCTCTGGAGAAAATTGAATGGGAATAGAAAGGAATAAAAGGAATATACTTTTTTCTCAGCACTACATGGCAAAAAAAGGAATAGGTGAAGAAGGAAATCCTACCAAATTCCTTTTACAACACAAATATGGTGCTGATACCCAAACCATGAAGAACCAAAACAAATAAAGAAAATTATAGACCAGTTTCCCTAATGAATATTGATGCAAAAATTTTAAATGAAATACTACCAAAGAGATTGCAGCAATATCTCACGAGTATCATACACCATGACCAGGTGGGATTTATACCAGGAATGCAGGGCTGGTTCAATATTAGGAAAACTATCAGCGTAATTGACCATATCAGTAACAAAGCTAAAAAATCATATGATTATCTCAATAGATGCAGAAAAAGCCTTTGACAAAATGCAGCACTCATTTCTATTAAAAGCACTAGAACATAGAACATAGGAAGAAATGGAGTTTACCTTAAAATGATAAGTCATATTTATCTAAAACCATCAGCAAGCATTATCTGTAATGGGGATAAGCTGGAAGCCTTCCCAATACAATCAGGGTGAAGCAAGGATACCCATTATCACCTCTATTATTTAATATTGTACTAGAAATGTTAGCTATAGCAATAAGAAAAAAAAATTATCACTCGTTGCAGATGATATGATGTTATACTTAGGGAATCATAGAGAATCAAGTAAAAAACTATTTGAAATTATCAACAACTTTAACAAAGTTGCAGGATACAAAATAAACTTACATGAATCAACAGCATTTCTACATATTACCAACAAAGTCCAGCAGCAAGAAATAGAGAAATTCTATTTAAAATAATAGTAGACAGTATAAAATACTTGGGAGCCTACCTGCCAAGACAAACCCAGGAACTACATGAACACAACTATAAAACACTTTTCACACAAATAAAGTGAGATCTAAAAAGATGGAAAAACATTAATTGCTCATGGGTAGGCCAAGCCAATACAATAAAAATGACAATTCTACCTAACTTAATGTATTTATTCAATGCCATACCAATCAAACTATCAAAAATCATTTTATAGAGCTAGAAAAATAATAACAAAATTGATCTGGAAGGACAAATGCTCAAGGATATCAAGGGAATTAATGAAAAAAAATGGGAAATAAGGTGGTCTAGCCATACCAGATCTCAAACTGTATTATAAAGTGGTAATTATCAAAACAATCTAGTACTGGCTAAGAAATAGAGTGGTGGATCAGTAGAATAGATTAGGTACAAATTACATTACAGTAAATGACCATAGTAATCTAGCATATGACAAACCCAAAGATCCAAGCTTTTGTAACAAAAACTCATTATTTGACAAAAACTTCCAGGAAAACTGGAAAACATTATGGCAGAAACTAAGTATACACCAACATCTCATACCACATACCAAGATAAGGTCAAAATGGGTACATGATTTACACATAAAAGGTGATACCATAAGCAAATTAAGAGAGCATAGAACAGTTTATTTGTCAGATTTATAAATTAAGGAAGAATTTAGCACTACAGAAGATATAGAGAACATTACAAAATGTAAAATAGATAATTTTGATTATATAAAATTAATAAGTTTTTGCATAAATAAAACCACTGCAACCAAAATTATAAGGAAAGTCAAAAACTGGGGGTGACAAACCATTCTAATAGGGTCACGAAGAATAGGACGTGACTGAAACAACTGAACAACTTAAATCTCTGTGCACTCCCTATAGGTACTGGTTCTTTTAAGTGCTTCTGTTCTCATAGGCCAGGACTAGGTTTGGATTCAGATATTTGAAAATTAGAGCTGGCATTGGCTGTTCTGAGGACTGGTACATTGTTTGTAGGAGTTTGTGCTAGTATCCCTCCCCAACCCCACTAGATTAAAACTTAAGAATAGGGATAATACCTATAATTTTATTGGTACAGAGAACTCCTAGGTGAGGAAACTGCCCTGCCCATTTCAGGTTAGCACATTCTCTGCAGATTACAGTATTATAGAATTGCCTAGCGCACTGAGAGGTTAAGTAATTTACCTGGGATCTCATATCCAAGAATGAAGTAGAACCCAGGTCTTCCTGGTTTTAAGGCCAGCTCTAGAACTCTGTAAAAGTTGCATAAACTATCATGGAGATATTTCACAAGATGTTTTTTATTTTTTTTAAGAGGTGTTCTCTTGGTAACTATTTGGGACAAATTCAAAGAGATTCTTAAAATACTCCTTGGTCATCAATCAGCCTTGTTTGTTCTTGGACCAGGCCAGAGAGATCCTTTGTCAAACCAAAAGCCATCTTGGATATCTCAGAGTTCTAAGAAGTTTTCTTTTTTTCACTCTTCTGTTTTCCTCAGGAAATCAAGATATAGTAGTTTTTAACAATTCCCTTTTTCTCCAGAATCAACCAGACCCCAGAAGTCTGGTGATTTGTTTTTTCTATGTAAGGATCAAGAGCCCTAAATCCTTGCTTTAGATCCTTTATTGATTTATTGAAACAACCGTGGCAAATACCACTTGGAATCCCTTTTATGTTTGGCAAAATTCTCCAACTTTTAGGAGGAAAATAAGAAATGATATTATGTCACTTTTATCTTCCCTCAGGTCTCAGTGCAGCATCCTATAGCAATATTAGTCTACTGAAATCCTGCCATAGTGTGAGCAAGGAATATACTGCTACCTTTGAGACTAAAGCCTTTGGCAGCAACTGACTGTCAGTATAAGGTATCCATTCTACACACAACATTAACGGTATTTTTAATATATTGGTTTTTCAGAGCATCAAGTAATTTATTGGGCTTATCGATGATAAAGTAATACTATCTTGGTAGATACAGCTGGACCATTTCCTAAAGGGTACATAGTGAAACAATACACCATTCTTTCCAAAGAAATGAGATATGTAAAGAGAAACACAGCTTGTTATTAGATACCAAGAGATATGTATCGAATAGCCAGTTCTCTTTTTAATGAGGTAGTCAATCACAATTTAGGCAGCTCAGGCTTTCAGTCTGGGATACATTTCTTGATTGATGACAAGAAAAAAGAATGGGAAAAGTGGGATTGAGAAAAATGGCAAAAGATCAATACAGAAGCACTTAACATAAATAATTTAAGTTTGTGCAACATCTTTAGTTTCTTTGATATGCTTTTTTCATCACATCAGGTTCTGCAACTAGCCCTCCAAACGTACATCAGAAGGCAGTGGACACTGACAAGTCACCTCCTTCAGTGCTACTCTGCCCACTTCCCACAATCAGGAAAATATGAATTCAAAACCTGCCTTTGACACTAGCTCTGTAACCAGAGACAAATAATTCAACCTCTCTGAGCATCACTTTTCTCAATTGTAAAGGAGAATTGTTTTAAAGCTCAAAGGAGAAAAATTACAGAAAGTGCTTGCAAAACTTTTGAACTATACAAATGTCACTCATGATCACAATTTATATTTGTTTGATCTGGCAAATGTGATAAATTGTGATTTTGTTGACTACTTTGCTCCTAAGAGTAATTTTTTAAAACATTTGATATTCTAAGAGCTCCTAAAGAAGAAGTAAGGCCTTACCAGTTAAATCATCTTTGATAACACATGTGTGAATTCAAGCACAACACTACTGATATATTAACCAACTGATCAGCAAGTATTTATGAAGGGCCTGCTATGAAGGAAGTGCCATGTAATGGAAGGTGCATCGGCTCTGGAATCAGAGGACCTGGATTCGTATGCTGTCCGTGGCACCTGTTGTGACCTGGCCAAGTCACCTACTCTGCCTGGGCCTCAGTTTCCTTATCTAGAGGGATGTGGTTGGTCTTACTGGTCTCTTCCAGGTCTAAAGCTATGATCCTATGTCCCAGGCACTCTACGAGGTGCTGGGGATACAAATACATGCACATATCACTCCCACTTTGTCTTTAACATGATTAGCTCCTGCTAAACAAACCTTTTGTCTCACTAACTTAAGGAACACTCTACCTTATTCTACTTGTAAGCCTTAAATAAAATCACACAAAGTTTGACATTTCTGCTTGAGTTTTAATTTAGGATAAATGAAATTTAAATTGTAAGCAACAGATAAGGAACTGAACAACTTGGCTACCCAGATAACCAGGAGGAGGAGAAAGCATTTTCACTAGGAGGCAAATTGGATTCACAGATCTGTCTTGTTCCCTGGATCAGCTCTAATGGCCCCTGAGCTTCCGATCTGTTCAGATCTTCCCATAGGCTCTCACAGTTTATCTGTCAGCAGCATTTCCATGCTCAGCTCTTGAGTTCCTTCTTCCTGCCTACCCATCTCCCTTTCTTTTACACTTGGGAATCAGCCTTCTCTCAAATCTCTTTGTCCCAAAGTTAAGTTATAGATGCAAAGTATATAATTGGTGAGGAAAGTAAAGGGTGCAAGAGGTGGGGATCAGGAAAAGCCTTATTTGTCACTTGCGCTGAGGTTGGAAGGCAGGAATTCTAAAAAGTTAGAGGAGGGGAGGGAGTGCATTCCAGGTTCAGGGGACAGACTGTGAAAGGAACAGTTTGGCCAGTCTGGACCAAAGTGAGTGAAGGTAAGCCAGAACCAGATTGTGAAGTGTTTTAAATGCCCAACAAAAGAACTTGTATTTTATCCTTAAAGAAATAGGGAATGGAGCTTTGTGAGCAGGAGAGTGACAGGGCCAGACCTTTGCTTTAGTAAAGGCAGCAAAATATAGGTTGAAGAAGTGGAAAGGCGGCCTGAAGATAGGAAACCAGCTAAGAGGCTGTTGCAATAGTACAGGCTAATTAATGAGGGCCTTCACTAAAGCAGTGAATTTGTAAGAACCGGACAGACATCAGATATTTAAACATAGACATAGAGAAACCTCAGAGGCTATCCAGTCCAAACCTTTCCTATTCCATGTGAAGACACTGAGGCTCATAGATGTTAAGTGATCTGCCCAAGGTTCTACAGGTGATTAGCTTCTGAGGCAGAGTTTGAACCCAGGGCCTCTTATTCCACAGCCACTCCACTGCACCACAGTGCCGGAGGTTTACAAGCTTTGTTGTTTGGTTACAACTTTGGTTTTTATTCCCTTCTGCAATTTCTCACGTGGTAGAGATAAGTCAAAGAGATACTACATATGTACTGGTCCTTGATGGACATTAGCTAAACTGATATTCTATTATGGGAGAAAGGCAGGACCTGGAAAGAAATCTATAGAAAAAGTGTATAGAAAAGAATTGTAAGAAAGGGAGACACTAAGGCCCAAATATACAGAAATAATTTAGTTTCTGAATAGTAGAAAAGACAAGCCATCAGAAAAACAGGATGGCAAATGTTTACCTTCACCCTTGACCTTTATTTAAATTTCAGATTTGGTTAGACAAAATGACTAAGAGACAAAGAATCACCTTGGTCTGAATTAGCCATTCTCAGCACAGGATAACCTTTCCAGAACAAAGTGTCTCACAGACCCTTTTTGTTCCCTCTCCACCCTTCCACTTCACTTACATGATGATGATAGCTCCTACTAGGTGCCAGACACTGTGCTAAGTGCTTTACAAATATTTCATTTGATTCTCACAACCAACCTGGGAGGTAGGTGTTATTATCCCCATTTTACAAATGAGGAAACTGAAGCAAGCACAAGTTGAGCGACTTGCTCAAGAACACACAGCTAGTAAGCTTCTGAGGCTGGATTTGAACTCAGGTCTTCCTATCACTGACATGACACACCCTATGCATTTGGATTTGTTTAAATATTCTTGTGTTCCAAGACTTCCACCCACTTCTGTCACCTGTATTCTCAGCAGATAAATTAAATTTTAAAAAGGTGTTACCCCCCCCCAACTTGTCCCCTGCACCCAAAGGATCATGGGACCTTTCAGTCTTTTCTTTGTGTTGTTTCCATTAGAATGTGTGCTCTTTGAGGGCACTGACTCTCTTACTTTTGTAGTTGCATCCCCATTTTGCAATTGCATGTGCTTAATAAATTCATTCATTCCCAATTTACTTTCTTTCCACAATTCTGTTGAAAAGACAAATTAAATCATCATAACTTCACCTCTCTGCACCTCAGTTTTTTGAACTATAAAATGAGTAAAATTAATTGTTCTATCTTCCTCCCAGGACTATTATGAGAAAAACACCTTTGAATCATACAAATGTAAGCTATTATTATTGTAAGTCAATACTACGTTAAACATTTTTGAAATATATACTATTAGCACTATGGAGCTAGGCCCTGTGTCATCCACTTTGGGGAATTTGGTCTGAGTACTTTCTTGTGAGTCAACATTCAATGGATGAAGAACAGGGTTGGATTCTCTGTCAAATAGAGTTGGAAATAATGCTGTCTTCGTTTGCAGTTTCAATACTTATAGTGCCTGGGCCTTACTAATGCCTTTACTGAACTAATCTAATCAATCCTATCAATTCTGCTAAGTATGGGCCAATGGAAATGTTTATGATTCCTGGGTTATAAAGCGCTGAACTCTATTATTAAGGAAATGATATGACAGGCCAAAGGTCAGAGCACATTAGTGACATGACTAGGAGAAATGAAGCTGTTTGCTCACTGTCTCAATGAATGTCCTTGCTCTCACAGCCCATATAGCAAAGCTCCTTAGATGGGTCCTATTTTAAAACCATCTACTTCAATGTTAGAATTTCCCAAATCCAAATTTTACTTGCTACAGAATAAGGAACTCTCCTCCCACTATTATTCCAATGACTCATCTTGTCAGAATATTTTCAGGGTTGTTCTAGAGCCAACTCAAATTGGCCAACACTACAAATCAGGGCTTGGTTTGTTTTGTTGGTTGTCTAGACAAGAAAGTTAATTTTGCTGTTCAACTGTTTTCAGTTATATACAACTCTTTGTGACCCCACTGAGGGTTTTCTTGGCAAAGATACTGGAATGGTTTGCCATTTCCTTCTCCAGCTCATTTCACAAATGAGAAAACAGAGGCAAACAGGGTTAAGATTTGCCCAAGGTCACACCGATAGTGTCCGAGGCCAGATTTGAACTCAGGAAGATGAGTCTTCCTGACTCAGCTGGACAATATTTGTTAAACATTAACAAGCATACAAGGCATGTTATTTTAGGTCGAGCCTTGAGTTCCTTAGATTTTTAAAATATATTAATCCATTCCCTCTCAGTTGAAATATGTCTACTATGAGTATTCTTAAAGGTTATTCCCTGAAGGACAACTTCCTCCAGCTTGTCCTGGAGTAATAGATACTTTAAAGCTGGAAAGGCATCAATTAGGGCCCAAGGACTGTTCCAGGTGTAATTCAATGACTACAGCAGCTTGCAAATTCAGGGCTGCTAGGCGGCACAGGGGATAGGGTGCCAGAGCTGGAGTCATGAAGACCTGACCTGAGTTCAAATGTAGCCTCAGACACTTACTTAGCTGTGTGACCCTGGGCAAGTCACTTAACCCTGTTTGCCTCAGTTTCCTTATCTGTCAAATGAGCTAGACAAAGAAATGGCAAACCACTCCAGTACCTTTGCCAAGAAAACTCCCAGTGGGGTCACAAAGAGTCTGACCACTACTGAACAAAATTTGCAAGCACATAGTGCTTTAGGACTACAAAATGTAGGATACAAAGACAAAACAGATTATCCCTGTCTTCAAGTTTATATTCCTATATATCCTTACAAGATCACTAATGTGAAAATGTTTAATAGCAACGTGTATGTACAGCCTATATCAGATTGTGAGGCATCTTGGGGACGGAGGTGGGGAGAGGGAGAAAAATTTAAAACTCAAAAGTTTATGGAACTGATTGTTGATAAATAAAAAGACATTAATAAAAAAACACAGAACATAAAAAGAGTTTATATTTTACTGAGGAGATACAACACGTGCATTTATAAACAAATTCAACATGATCTGAGGAGGCAGTTAGCTCTAATAGCTGGTGAGAATGAAGAAAGGCTTTCCTCAGAAGGCAGCACTTGAGCTGGGCCTTGAAAGAAGCCAGAAGTTCTAAGAGGTAGAGCTAAGGGAGTACATTCCAGGTTTCAGGGAGAGCCCATGCAAAGAAGAGAGACAGAATTTTGAGTTCAGAGAATACCTAGTAGGCCAGTTTGGCTGGAATATGCAGTTCATGAAGAGGAGCAAAAATGAAATGGATGTAGAAAATACAGTAATTTGGGTTGCTAGTGGGAAGAAGGGCAAAAGGTCACCAATCCTATTTTAAAATTCTGAACTTAAACACCCAAAGACAGCATTTCCATAGACACAGAACCCAAAAAAGAGAATTCTTTTATAAAAGTTCCAATATTTATTTCATGTCACTTTTTTAACAAGTGCAATTTCCATGTTATTTTCAAAACTGTTGTACTTCTGTGCTTCCTTCTGAATTGCCTTGTTTTCTTCTGTTCATTTTTCTGTTTTTAAGTTTATTATTTTTATTTTCCATTTAAGCATTTTTAAATTAATATGCTCCTCTACTACCCCATTAAACAGTTTAGAAACACCCCAAATTAAAGTCCTCACTGCACACCTAACATAGTTCAGATAAATAAATTCCTACATTAGCCACATCCAAAAACATGTTCCTTTCTGCATTTTAAGTTCACTTCTCTGTCAAGAATGGCATTCTTTCACCTTTACGCTTTTGTGCTCATGGTTTGTCAGTAGTAAACATATTTCTAATCTTTCATTATTGGTTTTCCTATGTTATTACTGTATATTTCATTTTGCTCAGCAAAAGAGGATCTTCCTAGTTTCCTCTGAAGCTATATATCAACATAATTTCTTACGTCACAATAATATACCATTACGTCTATATACCACAATCTGTTTAGCCATTCCCCAATAGAAAGATACTTCCTTAGTTTTCAACTTTTGGCTACAATGAAGAGCTGCTACAAAAATTTTTGTACACATAGATCTTTTCTCTCTTTCTTTGACTTATTCAGAGTATCAGCCTACTAGTTGCACAGATAAAGTTAAATTTTCTGGGCCTGGTTCCAAATTGCTTTCCAGAATGGGTGGACCAATTCATAACTCTACCTAAACAGTGCCATAGTGTAGCTATTTTCCCACAGAACCTCCAACATTTGCTCATTGCCAGTCTTATACGTATGAAGCAGAACCTCAAAACTGCTTTAATTTGCATTTCAATTATGAATATGTAGTGCATATTTTCTAGCACAGTACTTGGCACACAACAGTTGGTACCATATAAATTCTCAATCCTTCCCCTCACAAATGATTGTTGATGGTACTTGTATTATGTTTATGTAGCTATTATTTGGGGGTGCTTCAAATTGAATATCCTGCCCATGTCTTTTTCTTTTTTTTTGCAGGAATTCCTCAAAAACTTCTTTGTTGATTGTCCACTTTTCTCACTCATGATTAGGCTCCAGTTTGCAATGCATGTTATTTTAGGTTGAGCCTTATATATAGACATGTAGAATGGAAAAAAACAATTCATGAGAAAAATACATCCTTCCTTTTTGGAAGTAACATTTTTCTTGGTTTTACATGGATTTGTTAACGTCACTCAATTTTTTCACATTTACTTCCAACAATTACTTTGTGACTCAATTAAGAAGAAACTCTTTTCACATGGGGCAAATTGGGAGGACTACCTTAGAACATGTGGTATATTTGCTGCTTATTACATGTGGATCAATACACAGAAGTCACCAAACCAGAAAAACAAAAGCACTTTTGCAACTAATTTTTGTGTTTTGGCTTCTACTTACTTTGCCCTACGTTTTGGAGAGGAGGAATGGTTCTGGATTTATAATGTCAACTGTGTAGGAAATTCATTGTGTGGAAACTTTCCTGCCCTCCCTATCTGTAACTTATAGTCTTGAGTTACTTCGGCACTTAGGTCAAATGATTTATCCATCATTTTACTAGTTATGTCAGAAGATTTGGACCCAGGCTCTAAGGCTACCTTCCTATTCACAATGCCATACTATATCTTTTTACCCTCAGACTGAAACAAAATTTTCTATACCAAGATTAATAAAAACGGAAGGTACTACCTGCCTAACTGGCAACTAATAACTTATCTAAAATATAAAGGAAAACCTACTTGGTATATGTTGTAGCAGAGAATTATTATCTCTGTATACTTTAAAGAAATCATGTAACTCATGAATTTTTTGAGTGCTAAGATTAAAATAAAAAGTCAAATATTTATTAATATTGTTCAAAGTTATACATGACTACTATCTCTATTTTAAATGAATCTCTTCCCTCTCTGCAGGCTTCATTCTGAGCTTTAGATTAGAATTAGCCTTAAAGTAAAAGGCAGGGCAACTTCCCATCTTACTCCCCATCTTCAAGGACCCTTCCCCCAACACACACACACACACACACACACACACACACACACACACACACACACACACACACACACACACACCACAATTTCTTCACTGGAAGAATTCCATTTCTTTTTATATCTCCTAATATAGGTTAAGATAATAAGAGATTCTAACATTGGAACATGTAAGCCAAATTTACTACCACAGAGTGAAAAATATAAACAACTTCAGCGACTATCTCACGTTCTTAGCAAAGCAATGCTTGGGAATGTTAAGTGTACTAAGGTTGTTATCTGGAAATCTGGATTCTGGTCCTACTTCCGCAATCTCCTGACTTCACTAGGCCTGAGTTTTCTGCTTTAAAAAAAGACTCTATTTGAATAGATCAATTTCTACCCTTTTCCATTTATTTAGGTGTTAGGTTTGAGGAATTCAGTGGAATGTTGTAGAAAATGCTGGATTTGAAGTCAGCAGAGAACTAGGTTTGAACCTATTTACTAGTTTTGTAATTTCAAAGTCCCATCCAACTTTCAAGATTCTGTGATTTTTAAATCTAAAGTTGAGTTCAGCTGGCAGATAATTCTCTAAGACTAAATCACAGACAAGTTTGTGATCTGCATTAGTGGAATGAATTTCTACACTGGTAGTCCCAATGAAATCAGAATTTTATTTCTTCACTTCTTAAAAGAAGAAAATTCACTGAGTATAATAATAATTCACATTTATATATATGCTTTAAAACTTGCTGTGAGAAAACTACTACTAAAATACTTCAATGGGTCACTGGTGAGGAAGTGATTATTGTTTCTTTAAGATTATATGAGTGGACATTAGTACTCCCAGGTCCTACCAAACTGGAAAGGCTTCAAGTATGGGCCTAGAATCATCTGCGGTGATGAAAATGAGAAGTAAACACATGGAATTTAACAAATACTAGAACACATTTTCACTTACACAATTGATTCAGAGCTGGAGAGAAAACAAGATCCCACATTGTGTTTACCACAGAAAAGCATTTGCTCTAGTAGATATGTGTTTATAGACATCACTTGAAAGGCTTTCCCCTCTAACAAGGTGTCTCCCATGCATATATTAAGATAATACAAAAATCTCTGATACAACTGAGAATCACAAACAGTAGAGTCTTGAAGAAAAAAATTACCGACACACAAAAAGGAGGTGAAATTTCACCAAAACGTTATATAAATGTGAGCTGTTACTTTTGCTCAAGAAACATTTGCTCTGTAAATTGAAATCTAGCCCCCCAATCCATTTTAGTTTTCAGTTTGTGTAAAAAACCTTTTAAAAATGCGTTGGTCTTTCCTTCCTGCTTTTCTAAGAGCAACAATATCACTATTTCTTGATGGTTGAAAATCTTAAAAGTGTCTTAGGGTTATCATTCTGAACTTCAATGATAATTTTATAATAAAAGATGTAAAATATTCAAGAGATTCAGCTTTAATATGCATCAAGCCCAGGAATCATAGGATCAAAGATTTAAAGGAAGGGACTTTAGAGGTCATTCAGTCCAACACCTTCATTTTACAGGTGAGAAAACTGAGACCCAGAGAAGTTAAGTGATTTGTCCAAAGTTACACAGGAAAAGTAAACATCGGATCTGGGATCTGAGCCTAAGCCCTGTGATTAAAAATTGAGCATTCTTTGCACTAAATCAAAAACAAAATACACTTGTAAGAAAGTTGTTTGGAATGAATTCCCATGGAAAGAATATTATAAATATAGGTTGGTTTCTAGCATAACCCACCAAAGCCTATTTAGTCATAATTCAGTTGAACTATAATATTAATAACACTATTAAAAAACAGTTATCTTCTTTTAACTTGCGTCTCTGGGAAAATTGTAACTCAGGACACCAAGAACATCCCTCCGGACTTAGCTCTGGAAATAAGGATACAATTTGCCCTCTCTTCCCTACACCAGTTCTAACAGTAGGAACTGGACCTTGCTAGCTCCACTGACATGAGGAAGGGAAAGGAAGAGTGAGAAGTATGGAAAGAAAGAAGAAAGTGCAAGGATCCCTAGTAGCTATGCTGCTGGACAGGATGATAGCTAGAGTAGGAAACAGTTTCAAAGTAGAAAAAGGCAAAGAAGTTGGAATGGAAATCAGTAGCTCCAGAAGATACTATAGGGTCCCCACAGGCAGTGGTAGTATGATACAGAGAAGAGAGTAGGAAACTTCCAGGGAGGTTTCTAGCAACAGTGGTAGTGGAGAGGGGAGAAAAATAAGGAAAAAGAGAAGGAAATCCCTCGTGACAGCAGTCAGCAGTGGGGAGTAAGGATGTAAGTAGAAACAGGCTACCCCTAGGTAGCAATGGTTGGAAGCCATTTCTTAAAAGGGGCCAGGACTCATAGTGGTAATAATGGCTGCTAAGGAAAAGGTAGCAAGGTGTCCCTGGCTACAACATGTGAAGGGTATTGTAAGTCAGGGTTTGTTTGTACTTTTAAAAAAAACATCCAAAAAAACTAAAAAGTAAAATTCACAGTTTTCTGCTTTCTTTAAAAAAACTGAAAACTTAAATACCTGGTGGTGGAGAAACTGCTTTATCATTAACGTCTCTTCTAAATGTTTGGAATGCCAGAAAAATACAGCTCACCAACGTCAGCTGGGGGTGTCTGTTTGAGGTTTTATTTTATGCCTTTTTTCTTACCTCACTATTATTTCACCACTGGTAAAGAATGTGTACACACAACACACACACACACACACTCTTTTATTCATTAATACTTTTCTTGTAAAATTGGATAGAAAAAATTTGGTGGTTTCTATTAGCCAAATAGTGCTTCTATAATACATTGCTATAGAAAGCTAATATTGATGGGTCCAATAATCAAAGTAAAGATATAAAAAAGTCATTAAGAATAAGCATATAATGAATCACTAAAGCTTATATGTTTAACCAAGTATAACACAGAGAATTTAAAGAGCTATCTGAAAATCTCAAGAAGTAGGGCTCTTTCATCATAGAGATCTCTCAGTTTTTGTTTGGGAATATTATTAGAAGTAATACAGAAGTTATTTTATGTATAGTCAATAAATCTGGGACTTTTTTCCAACTCTACTTACATACACTGACTTAAATAATTGATGTAGAAAAGTAGTAGTAGATTTTGAATATTTAATTGCGATCTACCATCAAATGTCTTAAACAGAATTTAAATGAAAGGGTTATCTATGAAAGGAAATAGTATCAAGTTTTATTGCTGCCACTGTTTTTCTTTACCATTAGAAGATTTTTATTTTCCCAATTCAAAAACAAAAAAGAAAGAAAAATAATGTAGTTAAATTTTGCAAATAAGTATGAAGGTAACAACCGTTTGCTGATTTCACAGGCTATCACTACTTTATATTTATAGTATGTTTTTCTGGAAAAGATTATTATTTAAAGAATAATTTTGATGCTAAGTTGGGAAAACAAAATGATCAAACATTACCTAGGCAGGATACCAGTAATTTTGTTAAAATGATGATTACATATGCAGGGTGTCCCCAAAGTCTCAGTGCAGTTTTAAGTCTTAATAGCTCCAAAAAACATAGCTTAACAGCTTAAAACTGCACTGAGACTTTGGGGATACTCTGCATATAGAAAATATAACAGTCTGATCACATGTGCAGAAAAAAACATGTCTTTCTTCTTAAACTGCAGTAATTAGACAACCATTTGGATGGGAAGAGGGAGTCTCACCCAATCTTAAGTCTGCCTATCTTTGAGGAATTTGGTACAATGGAGACAAGGTCAACAGATAAAGTGATCACCAATAAAGACTCCAAATGATTACACTATCTCCCTTAAAAAATAAACATAACCAGTTTACTAGTCAACATAAAATTCTTAACAATCATTCAGACTCCCCAGCCCCTGTGGTCCATTTCATTCTTTTACAAAAAGGTTCATCAGAAAAAAATGCATGTCACACACACACACACACACACACACATGCGTGTATACATACACATACATAAATGTGCAGTAATAATAATAATAATAGCATTTATATTGTGCCTAAGGTTTGCCAAGCACTTTATAAATATTATTTCATCTTATCTTCCCTACAGCCCTGTGAGGTGGGTGCTATTATCACCCCCATTTTACAAATGAGGAAACTGAGGCAGACACAGATTAAGTGACTTGCCCAAGGTCACAGAGCTAAGTGTCTGAGGCTGGATTTGAACTCATCTTCCCAACTTCAGGTCTAGCGCTCTAACCATCATGCCAGACGCCTCTGTTTATACATATATGTGCTCTTAGAAAGTGTTTATTATATTCCTGAATGCAGGTTTCAACTTGCTTAAGTAATGGATGAGTTAAACCAGGGAAGCACCATTTGCTGCTCACAGATAGATTAGAGGCAAAATATCAACAAAAACCCAAATGGCCAAAAATATCACAATCATAAAATTTTGAATTTCAAGTATAACATTATTATATTTTTTTAAACTATTACCTAGTTACTTTAAAACCTTAGTATTCTAAGAAGGTTGTGCCATTCTCCCAGAAAGGCAAAAAGGAACAAATATTTTGAAACTGAAACCAAAAATAAATGGGAATTCTTCCACACACTGACTATACCCCACCCTAGCAAAACTACCTAAAGAAATTATGCTTAGCACAAACCTCTCTCACAGCTACATATGGTTCAATTTATATTACTCTCTTACTCTACTGTGGCCCAATTAAACACTTCATTATTATTTTATTTAATAATAATATCTTTTAAAAAAGCTTTCACTATAATCAATGAGCCTACTTCCTCTTGGTACAAAATTATTACTGAGTTTCTTTAAGTAGGACCTATAATTTTAAATGACACACCAACTTAAGGAAAAGACAGAATATTTCATTTAAAAAAATCTGGAAACAACTGCTTTCAAAGAATAACTCCCAGAAACATAACTTATCCCCAAACCCATCTATATATTACAGGTAAATCAAGTTTTGCAAAAGGCCATTAAGTAGTCTCCAGAAGGTTGTCAGTGTTATATGAAGTGTAAACTTGTTTTAAAGATACTTTTTGATCAATGCACTTTGACATGGTTTGTACTGAAAACTTCTAAAAAAAATTTAACAAATACATATAATAGTTCATTTGCTTCAAGGGGTTTCTAAGAAATATAAGCCACTAGAAGAAGCATCAGATTCTACAGTGGCAAACTTCAACACAAATGAAACACTCTTGAATCACAGTGCAAAGGGCTAAGCTCAAGACTACATTTCAAAGTGACACCAGCATAAGATTGATTGTATGACTCTATCCCTTAAAAAAAATAGCACACTTGGTTATGCATGGCTTTTAGCCTTAGTCTAATATTATGCTACCAATTATTGACCCTATTCCCCTCCCACAAAACCCAAATCAGTCACGTGGAAATATACATATTCTCTGAACACTGTTTAGAGTCCTTGGTTTTCCAGCTTTGATGGAGATCCTGAAGGCGTTCAGAAGTCCGTGCGCTTATATTCAGGGCAGGATGAACTTTGCAAATTCCACTTTCCTCCATCAGTGACAGACCACAGATTCCAAAGTATGCATGCAAAGCATCTGAAAATACAATATTAATATTTTGATGGCTATTTATTTTGGCATATACTGTAAGATATTTTAAGTGCATAGCTCATTACCATTCTTTGATTCAATTTAACAAACCTTTACTGAGTGCGGTTGTATGTAATGCAATTTGCTTAAAGCTACAGGGGAATAGAATACTGAATAAAATAGACTCTGACGTAAATGCAAACATTGTAGATGGGTAGATGAGACAGGTACACAAATAAAATACAAAACAGAATATGAAATGTAATCATGTAGGCACAGAAGAAACAGAACTTCCTGCTTGGGGAGTGGTGGTGGTAGAAATAAAAGGAAATAATGATGAGGAATCACCTGAAATGAGGCTTAAAGGATAGTTAAGATATCAGTAAGAGGAGTGGAAATGGGTAAATATATACATTATAAGGACAGAGAGAAGAAAAGGCAAGTGTGGACTGAATTTAGACTACTAGCGAATAATCTGTATGACCAGGAATGTAAAATACATATATGAAGCAAACAACGGTAAAATGATTAATACTGTTTTCTTAAAAAAAAAGTATTTTTTTAAAAGTCTCAAGTGCCACATTGTATAAAAGTTAACATCTGTAAAATATTTTACAGAATCTCAGAATGGATTTTAAAGACCACTGAAACTAATGCCTACAAAAACAAGCCTCATATCTTGCCAAATTGAAGGTCTCCAGTGACAGCAAATTTACCACCTCTGGAAGCAGTCCATTCCACTTTTGAATAACTCCAATTGTTAAGGTTTTCCTTACAAGTCTAATATTGACTTTCTGCAACTTCCACCCATTGTTCCTACTTCTGCCCCATGGGACCAAGAATAAATCTAATCCCTCTCTTTGCATGTGACAGCCATTCAAAATATTTCAAGACACTTATCATGTCTTCCTTCTAATTTTTTATAAAAATGAATTTATTGATATCTTTTACATCATCACAGTTTTCCCCAGTATCCCCCCCTCTCCCCAGAGAGCAATACTATATAAAGAATGGTATTTTTTTAAAGACCAAAAAAAGGGGGTGGGGGAAAGTGCAACCATCAACACACTGAAAAAGTTCAAGAACATGTATAACATGAAACACTTTTCACATCTGGAAAATGAAGGGTGGGGGTGGGGACAAGAGGGAAGAAGAGGTTAGGAATGCTTGATCAATATCATTTTACAACATTCATTTCTGATTTTTTTTGAGAGGGGAGCTGTTCTTTCCATTTACATTGCTGTAGTCATTATGTACATGTTTTTTTCGGCTCTGCTCACTTCAAGTGTGAATTAGTTTATGTAGATCTTTCCATGCTTCTCTATATTCTTCACATTCATTGTTTCTTACAACAGAGTAATATTCCATTACATTAATGTACGACAATTTGTTTAGCCTTTCCTCAATTGATGGGTATTTGTCTCTAATTCTTTGCTACCACAAAAAGTGCTGGTATAAATATTTTGGTGTGTACGGGGGTGTTCTTATCAATGGCCTCTTTGCAGCATAAGTCTAGTAATGGTATCTCTGCATCAAAGGGCATGAACATCTTAGTCACTTTATTTACATAATTCCATAATTATTTTTCAACAAGTGGCTGTACCAATTCATAGCTCCACCAACAAGGTATCGGCATGCCTATCTTCTGATAATCCCACCAAAATTGAGTAATGACCATTTTTGTCATCTTAGTCTGCAGGGTGTGCAACAAACTCACAGGACTGTTTTGATTTGCATTATCTGCATTATTAGTGATTTGGAGCATTTTTTCATGTGGTTGTGAATAGTTCTTAATTCTTATTTTGAGAACCTCTGACTACTCATCTAATGGGAAATGGATATTGGTCACATATATTTAGCTACTTTATGTATTTTGGACATCAAGCCATTTAAAAGAAATTATGCGAAGATTT
The DNA here is from genome assembly GCF_003287225.1 of Phascolarctos cinereus. Taxonomy (NCBI): domain Eukaryota; kingdom Metazoa; phylum Chordata; class Mammalia; order Diprotodontia; family Phascolarctidae; genus Phascolarctos; species Phascolarctos cinereus. Next base: position 284,012,994 of record NW_027555847.1, on the reverse strand, counting down.
TTTTCTCGTCTGCCTCCTTTCTCATCCTAGATGCCTATGCAGAAACTTTTGTTTCATGTAATCAAAATTACTTGTTTCATCTTTTGTAATCGCCTCTTTTCCTTCATCTGGTTAAGAATATATCTACCCATAGCTGTGAGTAAACAGAATCTGCTTCTCTTCTAATTTTTGAAAACAGTATAATCTCTAATATTAAGGCTACGTATCCATTTAGAATATATTGTGGAACGTGGTGCAAGGTTTTGGTCTAAGTCTAATATCTGCCTGACTCTTTTCTAGTATATATTTTTTAAAAAAATCAAACAGGGAATTCTTTCTTAAGGAATTTGTTTTCCAATTTATTAAACACTCAATTCCACTGATCCTGATTCTCTCTTGTCTCATCTGTTCAACTGATCTATTTTTAAAAACAATATCAGATGATTTTGACGACTGCTACTTTATGATACAGTTTGAGGTCTGGAAGTACCACTCATCCGTAAGTACGTCATCATAACTATAAATAGGGGTAGCTCTGTCTTTGTTTTACCCATGTCCATGCTTTTGTTTCTCTTGTCTTACTGCAGTTGCTAGCATTTCCAGAACCAAATCAAGTAAGAGCCAGAGAGGCTGGGCACCCTTGCTTTACTCCTATATTTACTAGAAAAGGGTTTGTTACATATTATATATGATGTTTGCTTTTGGTTTTAAATGGGTATTTTTTATGATATTTGTGGACACACACACACACACACATACACACACACTCTCTCTCTCTCTCTCTCTCTCTCTCTCTCTCTCTCTCTCTCTCTCTCCATACCTGTGGGGTTTGTTTTCTTTTCCAATCTGTCACTCCTTTTCTGTTTCATTGGATTATTTAAACCATTCACACTCAAAGTTAAGAGATTTAGATTTATATTTTCCTCCATTTGTCTCTAATATTCGGATTTTTGTCCCTCTTCCATTGTAAGCACAGTACCATGTCTTCAGTTATTATAGCCTATTATCATTGGCTCTATTCCCCTCACACTCAATCCTCCACTCTCCAGTCCCCATATGTTACTACCTCTTTCCCTGTGGAGTTCTGCTTATTAGGTCTTCCTTCCTTTTATTTGGTCATTTGATCCTTCTCTTTTGTCCCTTTCAGTTAAAGAGTCAAAAAGAATTTCCCTTCTTCTCTTCCCCTTCAATTTTTTTTTGTTTGTTTTCTGGGCCCTTTCCTAGAAAGCATTTTTTAAAACCTTGCTCTTCATTATCTTTCTGCCCCATTTTAACTTTAATTCTTTGATTAATGCCCCTATATTCTTCAATTCTTCTTTATTCTCTGTATTCCTAATGTGATTGCAACTTTTGAGGTACCTATTTTGTGTTCTCTTCTAAAGAGTTTTTGTTACTGCTTTGTTAAGCTTGCCCACTGACCCTCTTTTTTTGGTTATGGCTCTTCAAAAAATGCCAGTTCCTACAGGTGATAGAGGATATTGCCTCAGGTAAGATTCTTCCTATGTCCCTGATTATGCAGTTCAATATTGACCTTTGGTTTCTCCTTGGCCATTTGCCCCCCTTTCCCTAAAAATCTCTTCCCTGTTTCCTCTCCTTCCCATTCTTTGGAGTGTCAGTTGCCCCCAGGAGCTCTGACTCTCCTCCTCCAGAAGCAAGATGTGGTCTCTCTAAGCATCAAATCCCTGCAAATAATACCCATTTTAAAGTCCCTGTCTGCTCCTTTACAGAATCTCTCTCTTCACCCACAGGAACGTTCATCAGTATTTCTCTTGTAAAAAAAAAACCAAGGTATCCCCTTTTGCCCATCTCTCTGCTTCCTCACCCATTTTCCTAAAGGCTCTCCTCTTCCTGAGAGACCACAGGAGTTACTTTCCCCTCACCATTAGCCTCTGACTTTAATATGGTACATTATATATTCCCCTGCATCTTCTTCCTCCATTCTATTTTTCCTTTCCTTTTTCCAAGTCTTCTCATTTTTTAGTCCCACAAAAAGCATTCATTCTCTGGTAGGTGAAGTGTTTTGAGATTTAGTCCATGATGTTTCAGGTTTGTTTTTCCACTATCAACACTATTTGTCAATTCTTTCATCTTTTTCTCTTTAAATACAATTAGAAAGAATTCCCTTAACGATCCCTGTTCTTATTTTGCTTCTGTCCTTGGTTGATATATTTGTTTACTGTTCTTATATTTCTATTGTCTGCCCTATTTGAGAAGCAAATAATCTCTTAAAGTATAGTTTTCTAAGAATATTTCAAAGGCCACTTCATTATGGAATGTCCCATCTTTTTTCTTTTATAGTTAGGCTCAGATGTGTAATGTTGGTCTTGAGATGCATCTTGAGCTCCATCACTCTTCAAAACACACTATTCCAATGGGGCAGCTAGGTGGCACAGTGGATAGAGCAGCAGCCCTGAAGTCAGGAGGACCTGAGTTCAAATCTGACCTCAGACACATAGCACTTACTAGCTGTGTGACCCTAGGCAAGTCACTTAACCCCATTGCCTAGTCAGAAAAAACAAAACAAAACAAAACAGATTATTCCATTCCTTCCTTTATTTTCTGTGGACTTAGAATAATCCTGTGTTATTCCAATCTCCTTTAGTTTGTATTTGAAGGCCTTTCTCCTAGGCACAAAGAACTTGTTATGTCTCAATAGAACTATTAAATTTAACCCCTGTGTGCCTCAAGTTTGTAGTCTTGGAGTTTTTTTTTTAAAATGATCTATGAATTCTTTCAATTCTATAATCTATAATCAGAAGTTCTGGCCAGTTTTCTTTTGTTATGGCATTCAGGCTGTGAATGTTCTTCTGGGCCCTCAATAATCCTTAAACTCTCTCTACACATATGGTTTTTGTTTTGTTTTGGGTTTTTTTTGGGGGGGGTTGGTGAAGAAGTCAAGGTTAAGTGACTTGCCCAGGTGTCAAGTGTCTGAAGCTGGATTTGAACTCAGGTCCTCCTGATTCTAAGGCTGGAGCTCTATCCACTGTGCCACCTAGCTGCCCCTACACACTGTTTTCAAGGGCAATATGTTTTGCTTGTATGGAGAACATGTTTTCTTTTAAGATACTACATTTTGCTTCTGTTCTTCCATATCATCCTTTACTTCGGTGTACTTGCATTCCCAGTTATCCTTTCTTTTGCTGCTTTGATGAGACTTGTCACTCCAGATTTGTTTTTGTTTTTTCTTCTGCCAATTATTTTCGCTATTCTGATCATAAATTCTAATCTCTCAATTCTTTTTTCTCTTTTAAATCACCCAGGAACAGCATATTGTGGTTCCATGCTCTCCTCAAAATCCACAGGGTCCTCTGTATCATCAGGTATAGAATGATTTTCCTTTGTTTTACAGTATTTATTCATAGATGCCTGAACTCATGTACTGTATCTAGGGCCTAAATTTCCTTCTGCTGTTAAAAGTTTTTCCTGTTGATCTGCTTACATTCAAGGTCTTTAAGTTTTCTTTCTCTTGACATCTTTGGTGATTTAACTCTCTCCCCCCACCCCTTATTTTCCCTACTGATCACTTTCTGAGTTCTTCTTTTCTGACAGTAGTTTTCCTGAGGGATGTATTTAAAAGAGCATCAGCCTCTTCCCACATTGGGCAATTCCCGGTCCAACAGCCTAGGTACCTACTCTGCCTCACGTGACTTTTGGGGGGACAGATCTGACTCCAGCTATATACTGCACTCTTTCCCTCTACCTTAAGGGCTACCCCTCTACCCCAACATCTTGCCCTATTCCCTCTGTTCCTTAGCTCTTTAGACCAATGGAACAGAATAATCCTATCCTGCTACTGCAGAGTGAGCAAATTCCTACCATTTGGAATTTGGATCTCTGCAGCACTAGAATGTAGAGTTGAGCTCTACTATTAGACACATGTTCGCTCCATTCCTTTGCTCTGGTTGTGCCCTGTTGCAGAACATGACACTGCCACGTGGCTACTGTGCATATTTCTGTCATTTGGAATTTGGATCTCTACTGTACTGGGAGTGCCAGTAGGGGAACGAGGATGAGAAGTGGAATTCTGTTGCAAGCCTGTGGGTCAACTTGTGCATCTCTGTTACAGTAAAGTGTAGTGGGCAGTGCTGGATTAACACTGTTAAACATTATTTCATGGTTTTACCTTGTTAGGATTCTTAGTATCCTAGATTATGGAGACTACTAATACAGCTTTATCACTAGAGCATTAAGTTTTCTTTTAGAGAGGTTTGAGAGTTTGTGAGAACAGAGAAAATAACTAGCTCTCCATCTTGTTAATCATGTGACCTGGAAATTCATGTCTTCTTTTTTCAAATATAAAAAAACACAGTATCTCTGAATCATCTTCCCAACAGCTTCATCTTGAAGCCTTTCACCATCAGGGGTGAGGAACCTGCAGCATCAAGGCCACATGTAGCCTCCCAGGCTGTGGCCTTTTCACTGAGTCCAAGTTTTACAGAACAAATCCTTTTATTAAGGGGATTTGTTCTATGAAGTTTGGATTCAGTCAAAGGGCCGCACTTGAAGACCTAGAGGGCCACATGTGGCCTCCAGGACAAAGGTTCCCCGTCCCTGATCATGGTTATCACTTCTCTGGATGCTCTTCAGCTTATCAATAGCCTTCCCCCTCTAAAATGTGGTACCCAGAACTGAATCTAAAACTCCAGACGTGGTCCAACAAAGGCAGGGTACACCAGGTGTGCCACACCCTTAAATCCTGGACACTATAGCTCAATAATACAGCTAAAAAATTAACTTTTTTGACTGACATTTTATACTGCTAACTCATAGTGAGCCTGCACTGCAGTCCACTAAAATTACACAATTCTCCCCCCAAAACTGCATCTAGCAACAATCTCCTGCCTCTACTTCCTGTACTATTAAAGTGGATTTTTTTTGAGCCCAAGATAATAATTAAATTTAAAAGGGATAAATCTAATATTCTAGCCTGTGGAGATCTTTTTTAGATTATGTTTTTTTACCTAAATGTTAGCCATACCTCTAAATTTTGTGTCATCCGAAAATCTAATCAGAATGTTGCAGCAGCTGAACACTTTGGTAAGTATTTAACTAGGCTAGGCTAGTTCATTCCCCAAAAGACAAGGAAATGATCCCTAAGACTTGATTTCCTCAGGGGCTAAGCCTCAAGCTTAGATGCCTCTGGTATTACTTCCTGGTCACCTAAAGCCATAAAAGAGGTCAGCCCATGTGGAGCCAGGGTCCTCAGACTTGGATATCTAATAACCACTTGGATCACTACATTGCACTGTTGATGAGATGCATTTCTGTATAAAGATGAAGAGTTGGGGGTGTCTACCTAAGTTAAATGCTGCTTCCTTGTTGAGTATCCTTTCCATGCCAGAGCTAAGTAAACCTTCTTATGCTGCCTGCTAAACATTCTACAATTGTCACATTCCATTCAAATCCTGAACTTTTAATTACCAAACTGGACTGTGTCAGGCCTGGCCTGCTACATATACTGTCTTTATATTTATCCAAGTCAGTTATAAATATGTTAAAAAGCACAGGGTCAAGGAACATATAAATCTATTAATTAATATTTAAATCAAATGCAATGCTGGCTCTTTGCAATTACTGTTTCTTTTTCTTTATGTTCACTAACTATCCCATTAATAAAAAACAAGCATTTTGGTGAAAACTGATGAAATGCAGAAATAAAGGTAACATTATCATTAAAATATATAATAATATTTTTTCTCAGCCTCTAATGATCATCATCAAATGCTTTCCACAGTGGTTCTATCCTCTAGTTTTGGGGTTCCTTAACATGAATATATCATAACACATGATGCTATTCTGCCTCCCTTACTTTGACCATGTTCAATGTGAGAAAAGAAGAAAAAAAAAGGAAAGAAAAAGAGAAGAAAAGAAAGACATCTGAAGCAAAGCAAAATGTCACAGAAGGAAACAAAGAGCAAATACTATGCTTCCATCTGCATTCAGACTCCATAGTTCTCTTTCTGGATGTGGATAGCATTTTCCATCATAAGTCTCTTGGCGTTGCCTTAGATCCTTGCATTGCTAAGAAGAGATAAGTCTATAAAAGTCAGTCATCACATAATATGGCTATTACTGTGTACAATGTTCTCCTGGTTCTGCTCACTTCACTCAGCATCAGTTCATATAAGTCTTTCCAGGTTTTTCTGAAGTCTGCCTGCCCATCATTTCTTACAGCACAATAGTATTCCATCACATACGTATACCACAACTTGTTCAGCCATTCCCCAACTGATAGGCATCCCATCAATTCTCAATTCTTTGCCACCACAGAAAGAGCTGCTATATAAATTTTTGTACATGTCAGTCCTTTTCCCGTTTTGTTTTTGTTTTTTTTATATGAGGCAATTGGGGTTAAGTGACTTGCCCAGAGTCACACAGCTAGTAAGTGTTATGCGGCTAAGGCCGCATTTGAACTCAGGTCCTCCTGACTCCAGGGTCGGCACTCTATCCACGGTGCCACCTAGCTGCCCCCCCTTCCCATTTTTATGATTACTTTGGGATATTGACCTAGAAGTGGTAATCACTGGCATTTCTCTATATTACTAACAGACCCCAAAAGCAAGAGATACAAAGAGAAATTCCATTTAAAGTTACTGTCGACATTATAAAATATTATAAAATATGTGGGACTCTACCTGCCAAAACAAACTATATGAACACAATTACAAAACACTTCACAGGAATAAAGTCAGATGTAAATAACTGGAAAAACATCAGTTGCTCATGGATAGGCCAAGCTAATATAATAAAAATGACAATTCGGGCAGCTAGGTGGTGCCGCGGATAGAGCACTGGCCCTAAAGTCAGGAGGACCTGAGTTCAAATCTGACCTCAGATGAAACACTTGACACTTACTAGCTGTGTGACCCTGGGCAAGTCACTTAACCCCAACTGCCTTTCAAAAAAAAAACTATAAAAATGACAATTCTACCTAAATTAACTTGTTCAATGCCATACCAGTCAAACTACCAAAAAAATTATTTTATAGAGCTAGAAAAAATAATAACAAAATTCATCTGGTAGAACAAAAGGTGCAGAATATCAAGGGAATTAATGAAAAGAAATGCAAAGGAAGGTGGCCTAACCATACCAGATCTTAAATTGCATTACAAAGCAGTAATCATCAAAACTATTTGGTACTGACTAAGAAATAGAGTGGTGGATCAGTGCAATAGGTTAGGTACACAAGACACACTAGTCAATGACTACAGTAATCTACTGTTTGAGAAACTCACTATTTGATACAAACCGCTGGGAAAACTGGAAAAGAGTTTGGCAGAAACTAGGCATAGACCAACATCTTACACCCCATAACAAGATAAAGTCAAAATGGATACATAATTTAGATATAAAGTCTGATATATAAGCCAACTGTGAGAGCAAGGAATAGTTTACCTGCCAGATTTATGAAGAGCAAAAGAATTTATGACCAACAATAGATAGAGAATATTATGAAATGCAAAATGGATAATTTTGATTATATTAAATTGAAAAGTTTTTGCATAAAGTCAATGCAACCAAGATTAGGAGGGAAGGAGAAAACTGAGGAAAAAAATTTTATAGCCAGTGTCTCTGATAAAGGCCTCATTTCTAAAATATATAGAGAAATGAGTCAAATTTATAAGAATACAAGTCATTCCCCAATTGAGAAATGGTCAATGGATATGAACAGGAAGTTTTCAAATAAAGAAATTAAAACTATCTACAATCATATGAAAAAAATGATCTAAATCACTATTGATTAGAGAAATGCAAATCAAACCAATCCTGAGGTACATCACACATATCAGATTAACATGACAAAAGAGGAAAATGATAAATGCTGAAGATGATGTGGGAAAATTGGAACACTATAATGTATTGCTGGTGGAGTTGTAAACTGACCCAACCATTTTGGAGAGTAATTTGGAGCTATGCAAAAGGGCTATAAAAATGTGCATACCCTTTGACCCAGCAATACCACTTCTAGGTCTGTATTCCAAAGAGATCACAGAAATGGGAAAAGGACTGACATGTACAAAAATATTTATAGCAGCTCTTTCTGTGGTGGAAAAGAATTGGAAATTGATGGGATGCCCATTAGCTGGGGAATGGCTGAAAGAGTTGTGGTATATGAATGTAACAGAATACCACTGAGCTATAAGAAATGATGAGCAGGCAGACTTCAGAAAAACCTGGAAAGATTTATATGAACTGACGCTGAGTGAAATGAGCAGGACCAGGAGAGCACTGTACACAGTAACAGCCACATTATGCAATGATTAACTTCAACAGACTTATCTCTTCTTAGCAATGCAAGTATCTAAGACAACTCCTAAAGACTCATGATGGAAAATGCTACCCACATCCAGAAAAAGAACTATGGAGTCTGCATGCTGATCAAAATATATTATTTGCTCTTTTTTTTTTGTTTCTTCTTCCTCATGGTTTTCCCCACTGGTTCTAATTCTTCTTTACAACATGACTAATGTGAAAATAGGTTTAATGTGAATATATATGTTGAGCCTATATCAATTTACATGCCATCTTGGGACAGGGAGAGGGGAGAGATGGGGAAAAAATCTGGAACTCAAAATCTTATGGAAGCGAATGTTAAAAACTAAAAATAAATAAATTTATAAAAATGAAATAAAGAATCTCATCCATAAGAATGGAAAAAAATTATCTATGGAGTTATCTATTTCCATCCACCCTCCATATTATCCATGATAGCATAGATTCACTGGTATTATGATGGAGGATAGCTGTTGACAAGGTAACAAAAATAGGTATCTATAGTCTTTAAATAGGAGGTCTTCAATAAACAACAGAAACCACCAAAGTCTTATCAAAATAGATGATTACTACCCACTTCAGGGAATTCATATACAGAAACAATACTGGCAAAAGGAACTTAAGAAGCACAGTGAAAGACTACTATGTCTTGGGCAAAAACCTGTCTTGAATGAACTACACCCTCAAGGTACTAAAAGAAATTGTGGACATATTACTGTTCGATTACTGTCAGTTAACTTTGTTGAAAAATCACATATCTTCAATAAAGAAGTGGTTAAAGAACATGAACAAACAGTTCTCAAAAGAAGACTTGCCTGACCATATGAGAGAATGCTCCAAATGACTAATAAGAGGGGCAGTTAGGTGGCACAGTGGATAGAGCACCGGCCCTGAAGTCAGGAGGATCTGGGTTCAAATCTGACCTCAGACCAAACACCTGATACTTACTAGCTGTGTGACCCTGGGCAAGTCACTTAACCCCAACTGCCTTAAAAAAGCAACAACCAAAAAAACCCCCCAAATGACTAGTAAGAGCATTGTAAATGAAAATAACCCTGATACTTTACTCTACACTCAGCATACTGGCAAAGATAACAAGGTATGGGAAGAGTCACTATTGGACTCTGTGGAAAGTCAAGCATGCTAAAGCATTGTTGATTGGTACAACCAGTCTGGAATGCAATTTGTAATAATGGAAATAAAATGAATGAAATGTCCACACCCTCTCTGATCCAGAAATTTTACTATTAGGCATATAGAAAGCCCCAAAAAAGTCACTGTCACTTTTCATGGTAGCATAAAGGTGGAAATTGGCCATCAATTGGGGAATGGCTAAAGAAATTGCAGTAAATGACTATGATGAATGAGAAACAGAAAGACTTATATGAACTAATGCAAAATGAAGTAAGCAAAGGCAGAAAAACAATATAACAATGACTGAAATAATGTAAATGGAAAGAATAATCACAAAACTATAAAAACTGAATGATACAAAGGTACTGTCCCCAAGGAAGAGCTATTATAAGACATTTCACCAGACTATTTTGCAGAGGTGGGGGAGAGGAAAGGACTAAAAAATCAGATTCTCTCTGTGTTGATTAATTTTAATGTCTTGTTTTTCTCTTTTTCCTCTTTAAAATATTTTAAGCAGGAAGAAGGAAACAGGGAAATCAAGGTGCAGTAAGAACAAAAAAATTAAATATATTATTTTTTTAACAAGAAAAATAGCAATGATAAAGAACAGAATAGGTAGCACACATGGATATTTTGGAGATTGGTGATTTTCTAAAAGAGGGAGAAGAATCAAAATTTGCAAGTGATTGGCTAATGAGTTTTATTTCTATTATCAGCAGAACTCTAGATCATATTATACAATTGATGATTAGTGAATCTAGAAAAGCAAATCAAGAAGCATTTATTAAGTGTTTACCAACTTCCAGGCACTGTGCTAAGAGACAGGGATATAAGGAACGTAAAAAATAGTCCCTTTCTAAGAGCTTATAGTCTAATGAGGGAGACAACATTAAAACAACTATGTACAAACTATAATAAAGATATCCAACAGGAGGAAGGCACTATCTGTAACGGGGATTAGGAAAGGCTTCTTGCAGAAGCTGGGACTTCAGCTGAGACTTGAAGGAAGCCAGAAGGTAGAGATAAGAAGAAAGGGCATTTCAGGCATGAAGGACTGTTAGTAAAAATGCCTAGAGGCAGGAGAAGGAATGTCTTGTTTGAGGACCAGTAAGGAGTTCAGGGTCAGTAGATTGCAACTACATGAAGGGGAGTAAGGGGTCAGAAAACCTGCAAGGTAGAAAGAGGTCTGGTTATGAAGGGCTTTAAAAACCAAACGGAGGATTTTAAAATAATAAGAGAACTGCTGGAGTTTACCGAACAAGATGTGTGTTTAGGGGTGGGGAGTTGTTTACATGGTGAGATCTGAACTTTAGGAAGATAATTTTGACACCCGAGTGGAAGATGGACTGCAGTAGGAAGAAACTTGAGGCAAGAAGCCCAAGCAGCAGATTATTCCAATAATCCAGGCATGAAGTGATAAGAGCCTATACCAGGGTGGTGGAAGCATCAGAGAAGAAAGTGGAAAGGGCACATGACAGGGAGATGTTGCAAAAACAGAAACAAGATTTGACAACTGACTGGATATGGAGGTGAGGGAGAGTTGGAAGAGTGAAAGATGACACTTAGGTTTCAAGTCTAGGTGCTAGGAGGATAATGATACCCTCTACAATACAAGTAAACTCAGAAGAGGGGAGAATTGAGGAGTAAGATAATACATTTAGTTTTGGACATTTTTTTTTCATTTTGGACATGTTGAGTTTAATAGGTCTACAGGACATCCATTAAAAGTTGTCCAATAGGCAGTCTGACATGCAAGACTAGAAGTCAGAAAAGAAGGGAGGGCTCAATAAATAAATCTGAGAGTGCTCTGCATAGAGACAATTGAATCCATGGGAGCTGATGAGTTCACCAACTAAATCAGAATAGGGAGAGGAAAAACGGGCCCAGGACAGAGCCGTAAGGAACACCCACAGTTAGCAGATACAACCTGGATGAAGATTCAAGAAGGAGGAGAATCAGGAGAGAGCAATTTCTCAAAAACCTAGAGAAGAGAGCATCAAAGAAAAAAATGGCAATTCGCATTCTTAAAGAGGTCAAGAGCAATTAGGACTGAGAAAGGGTAATTAGATCTGGCAATTAAGAGATCATCGATAACTTTGGAAGAGAGCAGTTTCAGTGAAAGAAGGGTGAAGCCAGACTGCAGAGTTAAGAAGAGAGAGGAAAGGAAGTGGAGCTAGTGATTGTAGAAGACCTTCTCAAGGACTTTAGCTATGAAATGGAAAAGAGATGTAGGACAGATATAGGAAAACAGCTAGTGGGAATGAAAGAATCAAGCGAGGGTTTCTGAAAATAGAGAAGACATAGGTCTGCTTGTAGGTAGTAGGGAAGAAGCCAGTAGACAGGGAAACTGAAGGTAAGTGAGATAATGGAGATAATAAAGGAAGCAATCTGCTGGAGAAGAAAGGATGGAATAGGACTACTTATGCATATAGAAGTCTGCCTTGATAAGTGGTTTAAAAGAGAAATAAGAATTTGGAGTGCATAATTTTTGTCCTGTACAAGAAAAATAATAAGCAGACTAGAAAAACTTGAATCTGCAAAGGCAAGCCTCACAAAAAAAAAGAAAAAAGATAGAAGAACAATAGACTGGGAATATAAGTACACAGAACTGAAGGACAACCTAAAAGAGAAGCAAAAAAAGTAACAATAAAAGAAAATGTGCTCACTATACAAGCAAACCATACTGAACTTGAAGAAAGGAAGCACAGAGACAGACTAAAGATCATAGGTCTCTCAGAGGAACACAACAGGACAAAAAACCTTAACACTATTAACAAAGGAAATAAAAGAGAACTGGCCAGAATTTTTGTGTATGAAAAAATTCACACATCATCACCAAACAAAAAACAAAACAAAAAAGAAACTAAGACTATAAACTCCAAGACACATATTGGTTAAATTTAATAATTCAATTGAGAAACAAGTTCTTCAGAACATCAGAATATACACCTTAAAATATGTAACACATGACTATTCTGCACCCACTAGAAAATAAAAGGGGGGGTGGAATATGTTCTGAAAAGCAATGAAGGTTAAGATGCAGTCCAGGGTGACCTATCCTGCAAATCTGAGCTTCACTATACAGGACAAAAGATAGCTGTTCAATAATAAAGAAGAGTTTGAAACATTTTTTGAAAGAAAACCAGAACCAAAGAGATGATTTGCCTCTCAAACACCCCAAAAAAGAGAAATAAAAGAGTAAGTAAATGCAGTAGGCAAGGATAGTCACAGAAGTAGAGTAACGATACAGAGACCAATAAGAAGCTTTTTTCAAAATGTGCCCAAAGAGACATGCATAAAGGGAGAAATCTGGCAGAAGTAATAGTGAAGAGGTGGACAAGAGGCATTATGGATAGAATCTGGCAAACCCCTGCCTACCAGGTGAATGTTTTCCATTGTGGAACTATATTACAACCTGGGAAGGCACACAAAAGGCAGGATGGGGCTGGAGAACTGGGACAGAGACGGAAAGTGAACTCTACAGTCTCAGAAAGAGAAGAACTTACAGAGAAGTGGGTGAGAAGAGGAAAAGCAGGAGGTCTTACTTTAGAGGTGGAAGGGGGTTCCACTGATGAATGTTCTTATGAGTAAAGAAGTGAAAGGTGATAAGACCTTACTGGATGAGATCTGGGGGATTTGGTGCTTGAAAAGTCTACTCGGTGGCGGGAATGCATGGGTGTTAGAACTTCCACGGGTAACTGGCACCTGGAGGAGTGGAAGAGCATGGATACAGAAAGGAAATTTCCATGCAAATGTAGAAAAACAGTCAACAAGAGAGCATAGAGATCAGTGGTGGGCTGTATAATCAGGGACATGGTGGGAGAGGGGCCCTACCGTGGGGCAGTGCTAGGTAGTGAAGGGGATAGAGTGCTGGGCTGGGAGTCAGGAAGACTTGAGTACTAATCCGGCTTCAGATGCTAGCTGTGCGACCCTGGCAAGTCACTGGACCCTGTTTGCCTCAGTTTCCTCATCTGTAAAATGGTGATAATAATAGCACCTACTTCCTAGAACTGTTGTGAAGATCAAATGAGATAAAAACTGTCTGTTAACCACTTAGCACAGTGCTTGGTACACAGTAAGTGCTATATGAATATTAGCTGCTATTATTCATCATGATGATGATGATGATGATGATGATGATGATGATGAAAGAAACTATCTTGGAAATGAGGCACAACAAAAAAGGGGAATGTGTGGGATGATACCTACAAGGCAGTGGCAGAAAGCACTTCAGGGGGAGACCCTAGAATGGATACCTTGGAAGTTTTGATAGCATAGAGACTACAGAGAAAAGAGACTAGATAATTATAAAAGTCATGAATCAGAGAATAAGGATCCCAGAGTAAACAGGAAGAAAATATGAAGAAAGTGAATAAAATAAAAGAAAGTTTGCAAAGGAGAGCAAAAAACATTTTAAACTAAGGAACAGGACCAGCTAAAGGGTAGGAGAAGAAAGGGGAATATCAAAGGAGCTGAAGGGATTAAAGGTGAGTGGAATAAAGCCAATGGAAACAGGGTCACCTTAGAAAAAAAGTAAAGTAATTGAAGGAACATAATACAGTGTTTACAGAATAGGGAACTTGAAACTGAAAAAGCTTCTGAACAGACACTAATGTATCAAGGATAAGAAGGGTAGTGGTAAAATGAGAAAAAATATCTTATAAGTATTTCCACAGATTCAGGATCTGACCAGTAGACTGCTCTATTAAAGCAGGACACAACCCATCTATACCATTTTGTTCTGTTCTACTATTGTCTTGGGTATATGGAGTATTCAAGAAGGATTAGCACCTGTAGTGTGAGGGTCCTTTTCAGGGCTGCTCATCTACCTCTGCTGTCCAGCTGTCACTCAACTCTTACCTGTGGCTGGATCCAAGAAACTGTAGTATGCATAGCAGCCACATCTCAGTAAAACCATTTCGGCAGATGGGCTATACCAGGTTGAAGGTAACTGACAAGCCTCAAGCCCGTCAATGAGTTGGGGGAATTCTACCCCAAGAGTGTGAAGACTTCCCCTGGTGGAATGGGCAGATGAGAACAATCTGTTCCAATGGCCATGAAGGTGCTGATGCCGGCGCTGTGGGGCACTAAAAGCTTGGTCAGATATCAAAGATGCTAAGGTCATCCACTGTATGTGTGTGCATGTGTGTGTGTGTGTATGTATAAGACAAAGAGAGACACAGACAGCAACAGTGCAACCTCCTGTGTAGGCTTTAGATAAAGCAAGGTTGATGGGATGCCTGTTTCTCCCAACCTTTCCTTCATGTTCATGTACTCCTCATCTCAAGCATCCTTATTATGTGAGACAGTGAGTTCCTCCCCCTTCCTCCTCTTTCCCTCCCCAGCATACAGGTTTCTTTTTTTCTCCTCAGACCACCAAAACAGAACAAAACTTCCCCCACTTTCTCAAGCCCTCTCCTTGTCTTATTTAACTTTATGACTCTTGAAGCCATTTGGATTTTGACAGGCACTACTTGACAGATTTGATCCTTTATTCTCCCACTATTATATATAAACAATTCATCCTGAGATAGTCTTTTTTAATTGATAAAATGTATATACTTTTCTGTTTCTCTTGTCTCTTGCATTGCCATTCTGAACTCTAATACTTCTGACCTTTTCATCAGGAATGACTAGAAATCTTTTATTTCATTAAAGATCCATTTTTTTAAACTCACGGTCACATGACCTATAAAGGATTAGACATATTCTAGAGTGTTGGCTAACTCTCCAAAACTCCCTGAAAAGTCAAATTATGCACCAGAGGAAAAACAATTACAACTACTGCCACAGGCTAAGACATTAAGAAACCTAAGAAGGCAATGGCCTTATGAATTAACAGCAGGGATTACTAAGTACTAACTCATTCAGCAGGCCTCTTCCCCCAAAACCCTGACACTCTCAAAGGATGACCCATTGGTGTATACTCTGGGATCCCCACTGTGATTTTTTTTTCTGCTGTTGCTGCTACAGCCTAACAGCACACCTTGCCCCTGCACTCACCTCACTCTTTAGAAAAAAGGAGCAAATGAACTCTGTCCACCCACTTGTGAAGGGGAGGCATAGGAGGGCAAGAATGTCCTTTGCCTTGGGTGGCAGTGGGAAAACTAGGGAGGGCACCAGTGAAGACACAGATCTACATCTACAGATCTACTATATATAGTATGTATAATCATACAGATCACAGATGTACTAGTCTACATCTGAAAGGGATCAGCATTCAATTGGGATTAACCTGTACTGTCCCCTCAAGGGAATGGAGTCTGTGATAAAGGAGAAGGTGTCAGAAAGTAAGTGATCCGAGAATATAAGGAAAAAAGACTACCAACGATCTTAAGAGGAAGGAAATTCAGTTTAAAACCTAGAGCACAAGCAGATAAATCAACAGGGAAGATATTAATACAGAAGGAAAGTTGGTCACTATGAAATCTCAACAACTGAAAGCATCTCTAAGCAGATACTGTAAGACACGGTGTTGAATCAACACCATGAAACACACTGTGAATTCCTAAGAAAGCATGAAACTGCAGCAAGATGTTGCTGACTCATTTGAGAAGAATCAAAATTTTGAAAAAAGTTAAAAAGAAACAAACGTTAGAAATTATAGCCTGCAAAACAAAATTAAAATTAGAAAACTCAGTCAACCAAAGCAATTCTCTCCAAAGAAACTAAGAGAAAACAACCAATTGGAAATACAAATATTCTGCAACAACCAGGAGAAAAACCTTCAAATACAAAGCAACACAACACTATTCTCAATCCACAAGAAACAGAAGGGAAAGGAGTAAAACGTTCTGAAAAACAAAGATGCTCTAGATATACCTCAAAATGACATACCCTGAAAATCAACAATGTGGAAAAAAGACCCAAGCAGATTATCTGACTTGCAAATACCTCAACCAGGAACACAGGAAAGGTAAACAAGGAAATAACAGTCACAAAATAAATAACCAAATTTCTATAGACTATTAAAAGGAGGGAAAAAAAACCTACTCAGAAATACAAAGATAGTATGGGGTTTAAAAAAAAAGGAATAAAAAAGTGAAAGTTAAGAGATTTCTTTCTAAAAAAATACAAGGGAACAATTATGAAAATAAACTTGAAGATAGAGGTATAGACTTGAAACAACAGACTTCAATTCACAATGCCCCCACAAAAATGAATCAATATGAGGGGATGGAGCCAAGATGGATGGTAAAGTGAAGCAAATATTTTTGCTTGGCTCTCCCAACATATTCCTCTCAACTTTTAAAAAGTTTGTCAAACCAAATTGAGGGGAATAAACCAACAAAAAGTCATAGTAAGTAATTTTCCCAACCCAGAGCAGCTTAGAAAGACTTAGAGAGATCTGACGACACTAGGGTAGGAGCTGGCCAGGAGCCTGACAAAGCAGAAGCAGAATGTGGCAGAAGACAGGCTGTGGGCCTGGAATGTAACATCAAACATCAGCAGAAGCATCCAGGGTGCAAGAAGAGTAAAGGGACTGAACAACTGCTCAGAAAGAGGGATCACTTTGCTAGTACCAGATGCCATTTGGCAGCCTCATCTGCCCATTACACAGTTCTGGGTCACAGTTCCAGAGCATACAGGAGTGGTTTAAGTCTCAAGGAAGTAGTGGCTCTATCTGGGTAAGGATCTCAGTACAGACCAAGAAGGCAGTAATCAGATCTCTCTTTGAATCATACCACATTGGAAGACTGCATATTTCTCTAGTCATTTAAGCCCTTTATTTAAGGAGAACTTTCTGCTTTTAAATATTTGTGTTTTTCATATGATTAACTACGTTCGTTAATTTTCCTAATGCTGCACGATCTTTGCTTCTCTGCTATAAATTGAAAGTAAGCATAATTAAGTTCTCAGATGAGTTGCTGTAGATTGTTTTGCAGGATGCTGGTAGATATTTTTCAGTCTATGTTCATTAATGATTTTGGTCTGTAATTTTTTATTGTGTTATCTTTCCCTGGTTTAGGCATTAGGACTATGTTGGTGCATTGTAATTTTTTGAAAATAATTTATGTAGTATTGTTATCAATTTTTCTTTAAAAGTTTGATAGAAATGTCCTGTAAATCTACCAGGGGTTTGCTGGGTTTCTCCCTCCCCTCTTTGCTAGCTCTTTTTCAGCTAGTTCTTTTTGTCCTTAGGGGAATCATATAGTTCTTTACCCAGCACAATATGATATTACCACCCTAATGTCCATATTTGTACTGGACCTCAACCTCTGCTGCTCTTAAAGGAGCTCCAACCTATCATTTATATGGTAAATGATTACTATGCTACTTTGCTAGTATGCTAATGAAGTCTTTTATAAGTGCTATCATGACCACAAATAATTATACACAGTGGGAGGCACTGGCAAAATTGTTGTAGTCCTTTACTCTCTAGATGAAAGACCATTTAGCTACACTCATGACTACTGCTGAGAGATTAGTGTAAATAAAGGTCTTCTCTGCCCTATCCCTCAAAGGCCCTCTCACAGGCCAGCTATGCATCCCACTGGAAGGACTTGCCAGGACCCCTCATTTCATATATTATGCTGTCTCATAGCAGACAGAACCACCAGTCAACAAGGCAAAACCATGTTCCTGAGTAGCCATGTTATTTTAGGTGGGGCTCCACTGGACCAGTGAAGGAGTCCAGACCAGGGTTCAGGGCCCAAACCAGAGACCTCAGTCTCTGAAACAGTTGTCACCTATTCATGAAGGGCATTTAATTTCAGAGGGACTCAGGCAAGGGTGACTTCTAATATGCTATTTCCATTTAGTAACAGAAACTTCTAAGCTCTACCCAGCTCTTTACATGGCTTCCTGTGAATCTAACTCAATCCACAATGGGTAACTCTAAACAAAAGATGATTGTACGACTCTGCTTCTTCTGTTCTGTAGCAAGTAGGGTCCAATAACAGGGGCAGTCCATCTACAGGATTGTCAACAACAAGCAGGGAATGCTGGACTTGGCTCTTTTTTTACGCTCTTAAGTCGCCTCTCCTAGTACCCACTGAAATAATTTTCCCATCCAAGCAGAAGCCCCCTCCCTATCCCACAGATGACTCCCTATATTTGATCAAAAGGGCTCTTCTAATAAGATACCATGTAATGTCCCAAGAGCATCCCACCTTCTGTATTTGTAGTGCCTTTCCCCAACTCAGATGATGTGAGACACAAGACCTTCTTATTTCATTCAAATTACCAACTATGCCAAATGTTGGAGGCAGGCTACTATCAAATCAGTTCAGGTTTGAATGGGATAAAATGAGGTGCTCATAAGTTTCTGAACATTTAACAAAAGGAGACTTACTTACACAGCAAGGATATGCAACAAGGATGAGTGAGACTTAACTTCTTTAGATGAGGCCTTTCTTATCACATATGAAGCACATTTGGTCAGCAGAATAGGGTATGGTCACTGTTGTTGACTTCAGAGGTCTCCCAATTCATAGGGACATCAAAAACAATGTAAATGGATATTTCATGTCCTTATGTAACCAGGAAGCTGTGTCAAGGGAGGTAGTGGCCAATGAAGCTCCAGCCTATCGTTGTTCAGTCCTCAGCTATATCTGACCCCATGGACCACAGCACATCAGACCCTTCTACCCTCCATTATCTCCTTAAGTCTGTCCAAACTCATGGTCATTGCTTCCACGACACTACCCATCTCATCCTCTGCCATCCCTTTTTCCTTTCACCTTCAATCTTTCCCAGCATCAGAGTCTTTTCCAATGAGTCTTGTCTTTTCATTATGTGGCCAAAGTATTTAAGCTTCAGCTTCAGTATTCAACCTTGCAGTAAATAGTCTTAGTTAATTTCTTTAAATATTAACTGATTCGATCTCTTTGCTATTCAAGGGACTCTTAAAAGTCTTCTCCAGCACCATAATTCCAAAGCAATGATTCTGCAGCACTCAGCTTTCCATATAGTCCAACTTTTTCTTCTTCTTTTTTTTTAAGCTAGGAATGGGGTTAAGTGACTTGCCCAGGGTCACACAGCTAGTAAGTATTATGGGTCTGAGGCTAGATTTGAACTCAGGTCTTCCTGACTCCAGGGCCAGTGTTCTATCCATTGTACCAGCTAGCTGCCCCCTATAGTCCAACTTTAACAGCCATATACTGCTACTGGAAAAACAACAGCTTTGACTATATAGACTTTTGTCAGCAAGTTGATGTGCCTGATTTTTAATATGCTGTCCAACCTGCTATTGTGAAAGGTAGTGAGGAGGAGCCTGGTTCTGTCACACGTCCCCTGAATGAATACTTTTATTACATTACAGTCTTTAAAGGATGTGTTTACTATTTCTGCCTTTTTACATTTATTTGCATTATATCTCCTTAATACATAGGCAATTTTTTAAAAGTTCCATGTGGTATTGAGCAATGTATTCTTTAGCATTCAAGTTTGGAAAATTCCATTTGTTTTTTTTAGTTCCAGCTTCTTCTGCAATTTTCTCAATTCTGTATTTCCTTTTAATCTTTTTGTTAGATTTGACCAAACCAGAGAGTTTCAATAAAATTTCCTACCATTACTGTTGTTGCTCTCAATGTTTTCTTGTAATTGTTTCCTTTATGTATTAGATATAATGACATCTGGAGCACATAAGTTTAATATTAATATTGGTTTATCTATAGTTTCTTTCAGCATAACGTCATTTCCTTATTTATCTCTATATTGTGAATTTTCTTTGTTATTTCAACTACATCTTTCTTGGATTCACCTGCTGCATAACACATTTTGGTCCAGCCTTTCCTTTTTAGTCTGTGTTTGTCTTTGCTTCTTAGATGAGTTGGACAACTGGCAAGCAATTGAGTTAGCAGTGATCATGGCTGGGCTGTGCCAATATAATAAAAATAATAATGCTACAAAAGTTAATTTACAGCTTCAACGCTACATCAAACTATCAAAGTAATACTATACAGACCTCATAAAAAGAAAAAAATTCATTTGGGAAAACAAAAGACCTAGAATATTTTGAGAAATAATGAAAAAAGGGAAAGGATAAAGGGAGAAATAACACTTCTGGACTTCAAACTATGAAGCAGCAGCCATTAATACCACTTGGCATTAATTAAAAAAAAGAGAAATACAGCAGTAGAATAGAATGGACAAGGGAGAATTAGAAACAATAGAACTCAATAATTTAGTATTTGATAAACTTGACGACAAATTACTTAGGAAAGAACTATCTGATAAAAATTTCAGGAAAAGAGAAAGAAGTCAGTCAGAAATTAGGCTTAAACCAACAACTTACATCATATTCCACAATAAAATCAAAAGGAATACCTGACCTGAATATTAAAGAGCACAGCATAAAAAAATTAGAATAGAAGCAGATCACATGCCTTTCATGGTATAGGTAGATGAATTTTTAACAAAAAAAAAAGGTAAATATAAAAGATAAAATAAATAATTTTGATTACATGAAACTGAAAAACTTCTGTGCAAAATTAATGCATCTAGGATAAGAAGTGGTTAAAAAGGGAAAATTTTTGGCATCAATTTCTCAGATAAGGGTTTAGTACCCAAGATATGGAAGCAGCTAGGTGATTCAGTGAATAAAGTGCTAGGCCTGGAGTCAGAAAGATCTGAGTTTAACCTAGCCTCAAATACTGACTAGCTGCGTGACCCTGGGCAAGTCACTTAACCTTTGTTTCCCTTAACCCACTGGAGAAGGAAATGGCTAATCACTCCAGTATCTCTGCCAAGAAAACTCCATGGACAGCACTGGCGTGATATGTTCCATAGGGTCATGAAGAATCAGACACAACTGAACAACAATAATCTAAGATATAAGATAACAGATATAAGACCAAGTGGTCAAAGGTAGAACAAATAGTTCTCAAAAAAAGAACTGAAAACTATTAACAACATGTATGCAAAAATGCTTTAAATCATTTAGATAAATGCATATCAAAACAACTTGAGATTTCATCTCAGTCCCAACAAAAGATGGGAACAGTCAATGTTGGAGGGATTATGGGATAACAAGCACACTTAAATTGGACATCAATACAACCACTCTGGAAAACAATTTGGAATTATGAAAATGAAGTCATTAAAATGTCCGTATCCTTTGACCCAGAGATTTCACTGCTAGGACATACCCCAAGGAGGTCATTGATAAGAAGAAAGTCTCCATTATACATCAAAATATTTATAATAATACATTTTGTGGTAATAATGAACTGGAAATAAAGTAGACGCTCTTCATTTGGAGAATGGCTAAAAAAAATTGTGATATATGAATGTAATGGAATATTAACTGAGATATAAGAAACAATGAACAGAGAAGCATGGAGAGACAATGAAAACAGCAATATATACAACTTAAACAATATAAATGGAAAGGAAAACTGCAAGGGAATTTTGTAAAATTACAACTATAGTCACAAAGAGATATATAAGAAGACACTGCCCCCACAAGTCCAAAGGACTGATGGGAATTTATAGGTGTGGAAAACAGTATATATTTTCTTATTTTTTCAATGCATTTATTGGTTTTGTTAATTGTTTTTTCTCTTCTTCCTCTTTCTCTTTAAAAAACATTCTTTGTCATATGGCTCTCTGAGAGGGAAAAAAAGGAGGGGGCACAGGAGGATATTTAGCCAATGTCAAAACAGAAGAAAGACATCAATACTAATAAAACCAAGAAGAGGTATTTATCTGTCTGTCTGTCTTTAACAGCTGTCCTCCCTCCTGCAGAATTATATTTACTTTTGTCACCTAGGTTATTCTTGGTTAAAAAGCCTTTATCTTTTGACTTTTGGAACACTATGTTTCAAGCTCTCCTCTCCGTAGTCACAGCCTCTAAGTTTTGTGTAATTCTGTCTATGGCTCCTTGGTACTTACAACTCGTTTTGGGGGGCTATAAGTAGCATTTTTTTTTCTTTGACCTAGAAGCTTCAGATTTTGGCTATGATATTCCTAGGAGTTTTTGTTTTTGGTTTCTTCTATGAGGTGCTGGCATATTTTCTAATTTCACTTCACCCTCTGGTTCTAAGACATTTGAACAATTTTCATTTATGATTTGCTGAAATATGGAATCCAAGTTTTTGGAACGCATTATTTTCAGGTACTCTAATGACTCTTCCTTGAACCTGTTTACCAGGTCAGTTGTTTTTGATAATCTTTATCTTATGTTTTGTTTTTTCAGTCTTTTTGTTTCATTTTTCCCAACTACTCTTGAAGTCCTTTATTTGTGACTTCTTTTTTGCTGAGGCTCTAATTGTACTTTCTTACAGAGTTACTCTCTTTTTCTGGGTTTACCCCTCAGGATTCTCTCAGTCCAAGGTATTTCTTCATTATTCTTCAGTTCTTGTCTCCCATCTTGGTTCAGGCCTACGCTTCCTGGATGCTGGATTGGATGTATTTGGCCCCATCTCTTGCTGCAGCTGAGACTTTCTGAAGTGCTCTGCACTGGATGCTGGAATGGTTCTGTCTTCTGCTATAGCTGGAACTCAGTTAACCCATGTTGGGCACCGCTCTCATCTCGTCTTTTGCACTGAGCCTGGGCTGGTTCACACTTTGTCTTCCACCTACCCTAGCACATCTCCTAGTCAGGGTTTCCAAAGGATTCAAGCACTCTTTATTTTTTTTTTTAATATGAGGTAATTGGGTACTTGCCCAGAGTCACACAGCTAGTGAGTGCTATGTGTCTGAGACCGGATTTGAACTCAGGTCCTCCTGACTTCAGGGCGGGTGCTCTATCCACTGTGCCTTCTAACTGATCCTCTAGTACTCTTTCTGTGCGGTCCCAGATTAGATACAGCAATTTATGGCAGATCTTCTTCAGTTTTCTTGATCACTGTTCCTTCTAAAGCATTTTTAGAGCCTTAATGTGGGTATTTATGGGGTGAGAAAATCAAATTGATCCCATTTGGTAAATGAATCTATTCTGTAATTGTTTTCATTTGGTATAACCAATGACATTTTGTGTATCTACCTACGTCATGTTTCATTTGTCACTAAGTTAAGTTTGGAAGCTCAGCTTTCCTATAAGGCACTTAATGTCTCTTAAGTTTAGAAGTTCAATTAAAGAACCCTTTTTTATTTTTAGGCAACTGGGTTTAAGTGACTTTCCCAGGGTCACACAGCTAGTAAGTGTCAAGTGTTTGGTCTGAGGGCAGATTTGAACTCAGGTCCTCCTGACTTCAGGGCCAGTGCTCTATCCACTGTGCCCCTAGCTGCTCCTAAAGAACCCTTTTAAACTGAATGTGCTCCAAACTTTGTGCCTCAGTTTCTCTTAATTTCAATTGTAATTAAAGGTTCTAACATAGTTATCTTCCCACAATGCTCCCTAATAAACTTTCAACATCCCTTCATTTAGGATAAAATATCAACTCCTTTATTTGGTAGTTAAAAGCCTTTAGAATCTGGAACCAGCCTACCTTTCCAGCATTATTATATATTAGTCACTTTCCAGCATGCTACTGTTCAGCCAAACTTGTCCTCCTACCGCTCTTCACACTTGACACTTTGTCTACTCTATCTGTGTCTTTGTACTGGTTGTCTCCCATGACTAGAAGGTATACCCCCCCTTCTCTTCGCTTTTTAGAATCTATAATTTCTTTCAAATATCAGATCAGCTACCACCTTTCCTTCCTAATCTCCTTGCTCTTGGCTATCAGTACCTTCTTCAACAAAAGTTATCACCTTCTATTTATTTTGTATACATGCACATGCTGTCTCCCTCACAGAACACAAACATATATACTCATAAACACATATACATACACATATATTTATAATTTTTTCCCAATTACATGTAAAGACAATTTTTTACATTCATTTTTTAAAATTTTGAGTTACAATTTTTCTCCCTCACTTTTACTTTCCTCCTCCCTGAGATGGCAAGCAATTTGATATAGGTTTTACAAGAACATAAGCTTTTTAAGAGCAGGTATTATTTTATTAATGTCTTTGTATTCCAACTGACCAGCACATAGTTGGTACCTAATAAATGCTAGTTGATTCATAATCCAAGTATATTAAATACAGATATGACTCCACTAATTCAAGAGAAAAATAGAAAAAATAGTAAACAGGTTACCTTGGACGCAAAGTTATAGTACTATCAAGCTGGTAGGAGGCAGAGCTGGGCACTGAAGATCATGACACTAAAAGGTTTAAGGCAAAAGCCTTAACAATACTTTTACTATCAGACTGTGAACTCTTTGAAAGCAAGGGCTGTTTTCTGCCTTTATTTGTATCCTTAGCACTCAGCAGATTACCTGGCACATAGCAGGCACTTAACAAATGCTATCTAACAGACAAGTTGAGTTGTCCTAAGTGAAAAAAAAAATTACCTAATATTTCTCTCTATAGCTTTTGAAAAATTATAATTATTCTTAAATCTTATTTTATTATTTTTAAGGAAAGTTTAATAATGTTAAACATTAAATTTCTTCAAAAATAAAAGGAAAACTCCCCAAATGGGAAAGAATCATTTACCTGGATGACTATCTGGCCACTTGGCAAATCCACCTACAAGCCGATCTTGAGTTGATAAGATATAATTTCTGTTTTTCTCAAAGTTTGTATATTGGAATATTTTCAGCAGCTGAAATGAGATCACAGGAAGGACATTTACTGATAGGCAACAGTTTAAGAAGCTATTTTGATGCAAAATTCAATTTCTTACTATTTAAACAAGTTTCCTCCAGTTTAGTGGTTCTGAAAAATTATGAGGGGGCCAAGAGAACTGAAAAAACTTTCAAGAAATCAGCACTACTCTTATTAACTAAGCATCTCCCTTATCCACCATGTTCACCCTCACATCTTACCTTTCCATCAATTTAACTCTTATTAACATTTAGATTTGAAATAAAACTTCAAAACTCTCTTTACATCAAACCAAATAAGGTTTTTTTTAAATAGCATGTTTACCTACCCAAAATTTGTCACTTATGACTTTAAGTTATAGTTATACCACAAACTCATAGTAGACTTTTAAAATCAAAGTTGATACCATACATAACAGAGAAACTTGGCCCTAGCGGGAGGTGTCAATAAAAACTGGTTTTTGAGATGAGTAAAGTTAAGGCAAGTATAAAATGACATATTTAAGAAAGAAATAATCCAAACTGTAGCGAGACTTATGCACAAAAGACTTGCAATTTGGAGACATCCCTTGAAGCTTGATAGACTATCTTAGAAGAAATATAGGAAAATAATGCTTTGTAATAATTTTATGGAAAATGTCTATCTTAGAAGAAATATAGGAAAATAATGCTTTGTAATAATTTTATGGAAAATGTCATCCAAGAGACTATGCAAGCTAATAATAACATAAATATCAATAAGTTCAATAAAATTTTAGATAAACTAATTCACGAATAAGTCAATAATACATCATTAAGGCAAGATAAGGTACACCTTTAAAGACTGACAGCACAAGGAGGCAAAGAGGCTTTCTCATATTACCTCCACTGGTGCAATTGTCGAAGACAAAATACTTGGCTGATTGTCACAGTTTGATGGAATAATTTATTTATTTCTGACGGTTAATCCTTTTTTTGCTTAGTTTGGATTGGGAATCACTACCATAATACTAGAAGCTCAGTAACCTTACTTTACAGTAATACTGAGAAAAAGCATGTGCTACAAAAACCAAACAATTTATCACACAGGTTACTAACTACATGTTTTATATAGCTTTCCATATTAAAATTTTCATTTTATTAATTTTTATTCCTGCCTTACCTTTAAAGTTGCTCCCACCCAAAAAGAATAGCAGGTGTCTACAGGCTTATTGGGCCGTCCATGATAACCAGTTTGTTGCCTCATTATGCACCATCTCTTTATCCTGTTTAATTCTTTTTCAGAAAAAACTTCTTCTAATTTATCCATCAGACATAATGATGCAATGCCACAAAAAGTTGATCCTCCTGTTAATCATAACCAGTCAACACTTTAAGTTTCAAATTAATTAACTATTAAGTGTTTATAAAATGACTAGAGACCAGGCAATTCTAGAGGACAAAAAAAAGACCAAATAAAATCAAATCATGCAACCATTACATTAGGTACAGAAATATGCAATATTAATTTGATTATATAGGTCACAGAATTTTAGAGTTGAAAGGGAACTCAAGAGAGGGTTAAGAAAACTGAGGCCTAGAGATTAACTGAATTTGTCCCAGGCCATAAATCTAGTTAATGGCAGTCAGGACAAAGACTGAGGTGTTCCAACTTCCTAACACAATGTTCTCTCGTTTATCTAATTTTAATTTCCTTAACTGAAGATAAATTATTAATATTGTAAAGTGGGGGGTTGCTGACTGGACAACTTGTCCACTATTACAGCCCAGTCAAATCAGAAGCTGATTTGTCAAATCTTATTGGTAAATCAACCTAGTTTGCTGTGAAAGAAGCCTTTCTAAATCCTCTGATGGCAGAACACTGAAAGAAATAAAGCTGAAACCACAATTTGAAGAAGTGTACCTTATAAATAAAAGTAAATGAATTTTCCTTAATAAAAACAGTAACAGCTAACACATTTATATCACATTAAGGTTTACATTACCTCATCTATTCCTTACAACTGCCTTAGGAAATGAAAAACCAAACAATATCTATAAGGAAAGAAAAAATCATTTTCCTAGACTTTCACTCAGAATTTGCTGATAACCACATAAAACTTTTAAAATTGTTATAACTTCACATACGACTGATACTGAGATGTACCTTACTCCCTTAAAGATTAATAATTTTTCCAAAATTATAACTGAATTATATCCCCTTCTCTTGGATATGCTCTCTTGACTTGGCTTTTATAATATTCCTCTCTCATGGTTCTCTCCTCCTAGCTCACTATCTATTCCTACTCTGTCTCCTTTACTGGCGTGTGTGTGTGTGTGTGTGTGTGTGTGTGTGTGTGTGGTGTGTGTGTGCATGCAGTACTAATACATATATAGTGCTATACAGTAATCTCTATATCTATATGCAGTGCTAACCTCTCTCTGGATTTTTTGAATGAAAGAACTAGGGATGTTTAATCTAGAAAACAGAAGATTCAGGGAGGTCACAATATGAAAGGCTACCATATGAAAAAGGGATTAGAATTTTTCTGTTTCGTTTCAGAGGAAAACCCGGAGAAATGCAGAGGTAAATTTAGGTCAGATGAAAGGAAAAACTTATTAGAGATGTCAATAGTGAGAACTAAGCTGCTTTGGGAAGTTAATTCATTCCTTCTCAAAGTCTTTAAGCAGTGTCTAGATGACCACTTATATGGGAGGAAGGGAATGAATTATATAAAACTGTCACTGAGATTCCTTTGAACTTAAAATTCTGTGCTTCTAGAATTCCCACCTCATCAACTACCTTCTAGAAATCACAATCTAGAGAGTAGCTGTGTAGAGTGAGAAGAATCTTAGAGACAGCTCCCACTTTATCACACAAAGTAATACAAGAAAAAGGCCTCTAAATGCAGAAAACTCAGCAAAGACAAGAGTAGTATAAAAGAAAAACCCAGGACAAGATAATTTTTAGATAAAAAGATAACTTAAGACTAATTCAGTACCCCATTTTTCTTAGTGTTCACAACCTTCCTCTGTTCTTACAGCCCATACACTAGCCCACCCAGCCACCCCTTACTGCTGCAGTTTTCAGTTCCTAACTTGCTTACCTTTAGCAATGTCTCAATACCTGAAGGATTTCAGACACATGAATAAGAACAGCCTCAGAGGCTTGAGAAGAAGGAAAGGAGGTAGCTGTAAAGGACTGCAGAGCCTCAGGGACAAGAAACTGGAGGAGAGTTACTAGAAGTACGGTGCTAATTAAAATTAATATAATACAGAAGGAAATAGGTATCCAGTTGAAGGAACAAAAGGTAAACCAGTGACCTAGGTGTTTAAATGGCTTCTTGGAGTACTACTCCCATTAGAGGATCCTCCTCCAATTTCTGCATAACCAGCCTGCACTTATCTCATCACCCAAGGACTGAAGTGAGTTGCAGAAAAGAAAGTAGAATTGATCACGATGAAGAACAGGCCCAATTACCACTAGTACTATGAGGTGAACAGATCTGTCCAAAACTAAGGGTCTGAGAACTGGCAGCAAGGGCTAGGGGGGAGGCTTTTTAAAAGAACTGGGCTTACAGAAGGGAAAGAGTCAGCAGTAGGCATGTTTATAAAAATAATGTCATAGAAAAATGAGCAGAATGATCAAAAGAGGGAAAAGCTGAGAATAAATGAAAAAGCATTCAAAACAAAAGAAACTGAGTTAAAAGCCCATAAAGAAGGTGATGTAACAATTTTTGCAAAACTCATGGAAATGACAAGAGAACAACTCCAATAACCACCAGAATTGTTCAGAAAATCAACTAAAGAATAAATGAGGATAGGAATTAAGATTCTTGAGGAATGAATCAGAAAGTCAAACTAGCCATCACTCAATCAGAGACCTTCTCCATAAAAGTAACCTCAGAAAAAGAAAAACAACAGAATTAAAATGCAAAAATGTGGAGAAAAAAGGAAATATTATGTAGCAAACTTAAAAAGAACTAAATTGGAACAATACATGACAACACTGTAAACACTAATAACAAAGGTGAAGTTGGAATCTTAAAGAAACAATCTAAAAATTATGGACCTTTCAAAAAATATTATGAAAAACTACCATATTCCAAGAAATCATCAGAAAAACTGCTAAGTCAAACTATGATTCTAGGATCATTTTGGATCCTGAATCTGTCATCTGATGTTTTACTTATCCCTCCCAGCTTCATGTCATCTGAAAATCGTCAGCATCAGTTTATCCAAGCCATTGATAAACATGCTGCACGCAGAAGTGCCACCTCCTCTTAGTGCCTTTCATCTATAAAATGAGACAGACTAAGGCTACTCCTAGAACTGACATTCACTTTGCCATTCGACCTAAAAGCCTCATCACAGGAATACATGTTAGCATTATTTAGATGCCTATAGCATTATAATCTCAATTGTTAAACTTCATTCACAAAAGAGGGGAAGAAATGAAGAAGCTGAGAAGACAGAAAAACTGATTTCCTTTTTTTTTTTTTTTTGGATTAAGTAGGCATAGTGAGAAAAAGAAGGTTCTAACTAGAGAAAGAAAGCCACTCACTAAGGAAAAAAGCCATTTAATAAACTGACCTGAAGCCCCAGAGAGATATATACACACCCCAGGAAGAACTTTAGATTCTAGGTTATGAGAAAAGGATAAAATACAAAGGAATATTCAAATTA
Organism: Phascolarctos cinereus; assembly: GCF_003287225.1. Classification (NCBI taxonomy): domain Eukaryota; kingdom Metazoa; phylum Chordata; class Mammalia; order Diprotodontia; family Phascolarctidae; genus Phascolarctos; species Phascolarctos cinereus. The sequence continues at coordinate 283,983,415 of NW_027555847.1, read as the reverse complement.
TTCTCTGGATCAATATCAGGGATTGGAATTAAAGTGAAAAATCAAGCTATGGAAATAGGTTTTAAATTATACCTCAGTATTTATTTTCTTGAAAAGGTCAACACAAATCAATACATGTGACAATGCTACTTAAGTGACAATACTGTATGAATTACATGGCCATGCCAGGACATCACAACCACCAAAGGGCAACTTATTCTAACTACATACAAAGCACTTTAAAAAATAAACAGCTCCTTTGATCTTTGTAACCAGAAAACTAAATTTCCAAGTTAAAACATAAGACACTTTTATAAGGAAATATAACACAATCATTGAAAGGTATATACCCTTACTCTGCAAAACGACTCAAAAAGTATAAGGCAAAAGGTGTTTATTTTTCTGAAGAGTACATACAGCAGTGATAGAAATGTACATAGAACCCTTAGCATTTTTTCATCCAGATTAAGAAAAGCCAACAGTATTAAAGGAAAAATTTTTATTTCTTTATGGTCTTGTCAATTGAAATGGACACCAATTTAATAACTTTTTCATATTAAAAAGTGATCCCAAGGTATCTGCACTTAGATATCACAGAATCACAGAATTATAGGACTGGAAGATACCTTAAAAGGTCACATAATAACTCAAAGCAGGGATTCTCTCAACAACATCCTTCCAAGTAATCATCTAGCCACTGGAGCAGCTCCAGTGAATAAGAAATGTATCAGTGAGAATAACGACATGAACATCTTTGGTTGACAATTCTGTAAATTCAATGGTTTCAGAAGAGGTTTTCAATTGTCATAGGCAGATGGAGGACGAAGCAAAAAAGAGGCAGAGCAGAGACAGACTATGATAAAAGAATAAGGATATAGTGGAAGAGTTTATGCCAACATTTAGAATAAAATACTGTAATGCATCCCATGAAAGTTGTCAGAATGTAACATCGCTAATGATAAATCCCAACTTTTTTTTATTTCTGAAAAACTTTTAATGCTCAAATATTATTTTTTAAAGTAGTGCAATTTCACATGACACTGGAGACTCTTTGAGATGACAATACAACCCCATTGTTAACCAGTTAAAGATATCTTACCATGAGATTCTAGTCCAGCTCCCTGTGCCAGTCCATTGTCATAAGACTGAAAAAGAAAAATAATACTGTTTATTATAAAACAATAGTTGTTAAAAAGCTATAAGGCTTAGTGGAAAGAGAATGAGACATGGAGTCATGAAGTTCAGCCTCTGATACAAACTACCTATGTGACTGTGGACAAGTCACTTTCTCTCTCATGTCCCTGGTAATTCTTTAAGACCATATGGAACAGTTGATCATCTGCACTGGCAGAGAAAATTTCTTCCCTGAGATTTTCCTATATCAATAAAGTCACAACCTTGCACAAGACAAAATATAAGAACACACACTTCTTAAAAAACCACCAAAGACAAAATTAAGTATTAGTTTTTATCTCCTACCATTATTCTCCTTTGCAATTCCAAAAATAACTATTCTTCCTTACAAATGCAGGGCATGAAGGAGGGATGGACAACCTTTTCACGTACCTGACCTTGTGGCAACAACCAATGATAAATTGAAAAAATGGATTTTTTCCCAAGTATTGCACATCTGAACTGATTTTCTATAAGTGATTATTTAAACTAGTTATGAGAGTCTAATTTTCTTTTTTAAAAAATCCATTCTTCTTTCCCCTTCCAATTCTAATTTGCATTTGACTATTTCGCTGTTGACATTGTTGTCAGCACGTCTACATCTCACATAGCTATCAGGAAAGTGTTTTGAAAATCTATCAAGTTCTATATAAATATATACTATTATCGTCAGATGTCAATGTTAAAATAACTAAATTACAAAATATATTTACTATCATAATTCAAGTTTATTGCTTCCAAAGGCTAATAGTGATAGATGAACATTTGCATAGATAAACATGAATAAAAATTAAAATGATAGTCAAATAAAATGGCACATTTTAAAATAACAACCGCCAAAAGGCATACTCCACCACCCCCACCTAATTATTAGAAGTATCATCTCACAGCATGGCAAAGTAGAAAGAACACTGGATTTGGAGTCAGAAGATCTCGGCTGGAATTCTGGCTCTGGTACTTATGACCTGTGTGTTACCTTCAACAGTCACTTTATCTCTCTAGACTAGTTGACCTCTGAGGTCCATTCCAGTTTTAAATCTATGACTTTATTAAAGTAACACCACCAACTCACAAAATAACTCATTCTGCCAGTTTAAGTATGTTACATTTAAATAAAAATACCCATTAAGACATAAGATTAATATCTATAAATTATTTCCTTATGGATGTCAATCTCTATTCCAAAGTTCTTTATCTAAAATATTAAGATGAATATTTAAGATTCTTTGATTCAGATTTACTGCCTAATAAAAACCAAAATTAAATATCATAGGATCAAAGATTAGAACTGGAAGGCACCACAGATATATTTAGTACAGTCCCCTAATTTTATAGAGAAAAGTGTGGCTTAGAGAGGTTAATGACAAAGCCAGGTTTTGAAACTAGGTGCAATGATTCCAAATCTAGTGCTCTTTACCTCATATCAAAATATGATTAAATTTATTTACATTTTTACAAGCACAATTAAGAATGCAAAAAGCATAAATTGCTTTCACAAAATCCAAGACTGATGAGACCTTCAGAAGGTCATCTAGGCCAACATCTAACCAGATGATCAGACTGCATGTAATTCTTTATGATTTTCGGATGAAATATTGTTACTTCACAGATTTCACAGAATTTGAAGTCTGGAAAGGCCTTATTGTCCAAATTTTGCTTAAAGTCACGTAATTTCTAGGTTCCGGTTCCTCCTTTGTTATAACACTGTATGCCTAATCCAGTATATGTCCTGCTATATAACAGTAAATCCCTTGTAAACATGCTTCAGTGTGCAGAAATCTTTGTATGATTTATGCCTCACATATCAAATATAAATCTTTCTTTTTGGAATTAAAAAAAAAACCAACTTCCAAAACTGTCTTCTTTGTAGACAGAAACAACTAACAAAAACCCACTTCATATATTTCTAACAGTCAAACCACCTCTCATGGCTACCTGACTCCTTTTTTAACACTAACCACTCTTATGTATTCTTCACAGGTACTATTTTCCAGTTCTCATGCCTTTTTACGTACCTACGAATTATCTTTACAGTTGTATTATTTATAAGCTTTATTAAAAACATTTATATTTAATTAAAAACAAACCTTCCTATACACTACCTCTCATTCCTTCTAAACTTCATTCTGAAAAGTTAAAACTTTTTTTTGGTCCAAACCTGCAATTTTACTGGTGGAGGGAAATTACGAGGAATAAAATTCTCTCCACTTACGCATATTGCAACTTCTGTGCATCTTACAGTCTCAAGAGTGTCTAGGGCACTGAGAGTTAAAGTAACTTGCCCAGGGGCATCTAGTGATGCAGTAGATAGAGCACTGGCCTTGGATTCAGGAGGACCTGAGTTCAAATCCAGCCTCAGACACATAACACTTACTAGTGTGTGACCCTGGGCAAATCACTTAACCCCACTGCCTATTCTAAAAAAATAAAGTGACTTGTCCAGTGTCAGTCAATATGTGTCAGAGATCCATTTTTTCCAGACTCCAAAGACAACGCTCTACACCAAAACACTTCTATTGACTTAAAAGCATACAAAAACTTCACATCTGGAAAATAATACATTCTGCAAAGTGTAATTATTATTATTGGGGGGGGCAATTTGGGTTAAGTGACTTGCCCAGGGCCACACAGCTAGTAAGTGCCAAGTGTTTGGTCTGAGGCCCTGTTTGAACTCAGGTCCTCCTGACTTCAGGGCCAGTGCTCTATCCACTGCGCCACCTAGCTGCCCCTAATTATTTTTTTCTAATTTTACTCAACATTATAAAAGAGGAAAAGAAAAAGGAAATTTGCAATGAAATGAGATTTCCTTCTTATTGAAACTCTATGGACTTTTTCAGTAAACTACTTAAACAAGAACGAAAGTGAAAAAAAAAAACAACAAACCACCATCTACTTTTCTCCTTAAAATAGCATCACTAACTGCTTCATTAGGAATACTTACAGTCTTTGCTTTGCAAGGAACCAATTAAGAAATAAAATGACAATCCAACTATAGCAAAAGACTTTATTTTTGAAACAGCAAGACATTTAAAGATTAAAATCTCATAAATCTACAAAAATCTAGTACAGGCAAAAAAATGGTAGGCAAAAAAGAAACAATTCATGTTCACGATTTTAGGAAAGGTAGCAAAGCAAAGGTTAAGTTAGCCCTGAAGCCAAGAAAACTCAGTTTTAAGTTCCACCTCTGATAACCTACTGATCGTGTCACCCTGGGCAAGTCACTTCAATTAATCAATCAATAGCTATTAAATACCTATGAGATTAATGAAAACCCCAAGAGACACTTTCTGGGTAATTAGTAATCAATTTATTAATTAGGCTAGCCAGCAATCAATAAATTGTGGTTTCTCTCTGAAATCAAAGACAGGGAGACCCTGAAATGCCTTAAATCCCTTCTGAAAGGGGACTCCCTTGACAAGTGAAAATCATACGTGACTGGTGGATATTTAATAAGGAGGTGGGCTAAAAGTCTTTAGCTCCTCCTACTGAGAATATGGCATGATCAGGAGACTCGGAAGCCTCAAAGTATCTGGGCAAAGGAAAGCCAAATCCATGTGGACTTCTCTACCTAGTTTTCTCCTTCATAAACTGAGTCGCCCTAAACTTTAATGGAGGGAACCAAGGACAGGGGGCTCCTTCTCCAGACAAAGGCTTGCACAGACTGGATTCCATTTATACTTTAAATACAAATTAGTTTTCCCAGTTGGGTGGGCCTAGCAATCTAATCTCATCACTTAGCCATGCCCTTCAGAGACTGACTAATCTTTCCAGGAGCTGGGTTTTAACAAAAATAAAGCAAGGTGGATCGCAAATTAATAACAATTAATATAATAGCATAATATTAATTTCTCTTACCTACTATGTGCCAGGCACTGTGCTAAGCACTGGGGACATAAAAGGAGGTAAAAGATACTGCCTGCCCTCAAAAAGCTTACAATCTAACGGAGGAGACAATATGCAAACAAATATATACAAAACAAGCTATATACAGGATAAATAAGAAATTAACAGATGGAAGGCATTAGAATTGAGAGGTTGGAGAAGGCTTCCTGTGGAAGGCAGGATTTTAGGTGGGCCTTAAAGGAAGCCAGGTAGGTCAGTAGCAGTTGACAACTCTCTAAGACTACAAGGTGAAGAGGCTCTGTCCTGAATGTCTAGTCCTTAGCCTATTCGATTTTATAAGGGAGAAAAAAAGGGAAAAATATCATCAATTTCAAATTATTGTCATTAAGAACTGCTAAAGAAGATTTAACTCCTAAGAAAAATGACATCAAAGGGGCATTGAGAGGATGCAATAGACAGAGCTCCAGCCTTGGAGTCAGGAGGATATGAGTTCAAATCCAGCCTCAGACATTTGAAACTTACTAGCTATGTGACCCCTGGGCAAGTCACTTAACCCCAAATGCCTCACAAAAAAAGACATCAAGGTAAATCTTATTAAAGATCATAGGAGTTGGAGCTGAAAAAAGGTCATCTAGCTGAAACCCCCCATTTTACAAATAAGGAAACTGCAATTAAGAGAGGTTAAAAGACTTGCCCAATGTTACACAGGAAGACCTTAGTTCCCAGCCTGTCTTCAACACTTACTAGCAAGTTACCTAATGTCTGCAATCCTAAGTTCCTACCCATTCTCACCTATGGGGTATATGGGGTGTTCAGGAGGACTAGCAACTCTGCTGCAGGGGCTTGCCAAACCCTTTTTAGGGCTACTCATCCACCTTTAGTGTCCACCTGATTCACCCAACTCTCACATGTGGCTACAAGAAGCTGTGGCATGCACAGCAGCCACACCCTGGTAAACCATCTCAGCAAATGGGCTAACCCAGATGGACGGTAAGTGACAGGCTTCAAACCTGTCAGTGTGTTAGGGGGATGTCTACCCCAAGTAAGTGAAGACTTCCCCAGGAAGAATGGGTGGATGAGAACAATTTATTCCAATGGACATGAAGCATGGCACGCTTAGAGCTTGGTCAGGTATCAAAGACACCAATGTCACCCACTGCATTCCAGGCTACTGCCAGTCATCCTCCATTAGACTTTGATGACTCAGGAAGAGAGATTGACAACTTTGTGCAACTCTGCCTCACTTAAGCCCAATTCACAATCAAGTCATGACAGCATCCCATGTTGATCGGTCCTCTTTAAAAATGAAGGACAATCAACAACAACCTATCTTACAAGATTGTTGTAAAGCCTAATGGGATAACGTAGGTAAAGAAATTCACAAACTTTAAGATCTTATATGTAATTGTTTCTATTAAGTAACATGGAAAAAAAGAACAGCAAAACTCACCATACTTCTTCTAATATAGTCTATGGCTTTCTTCATGTCCATGCCTGACCAATTGTTGAGCATATAGCAAATACAGGAAGCACAGTAGACAAACCTCATGTCATTCTCACTACCTTCAGGTATAGCACAGAAACTGAAAGAAATAAAGATTTTGTTCTTAGCATTGTATTGGCAGTTACTACACGCATTTTACTCCTCCTTTCATTAAAAAGATTTATTTTATGTTCTTACTCTCACTTTAAATAACAATCTACCTCGTAAACTACTGCCTTTACTAGATTATTTAGCAAATCTTTACTGACAAACAGAAAACAGTAAATCACCATTCCACATTACAGATGCAACATGACCTAGCAAAAAGAATGCTAGACTTAAGAATCAGCTGACAAAGAGCACATTCTGACACTTATTTGCTGTGTGTTGTTGTTGTCCAATCACATTTGACTCTTATGACCCCATTTGGGGTTTTCTTGGTAAAGAGACTACAGTGATTTACCATTTTCTCATCCAGCTCATTTTACAGATGAGGAAACTGAGGCAGAGTTAAATGACTTGCCCTGGGTCACAGAGCTAATAAGCATCCGAGGCCAAATTTGAACTCAGTTCTTCCCAACTCCAGGGCCAGTGCTCTATCCACTGTACCACCCAGCTGCCACTATTACATGTGTAATCATGGACAAATCCCTTATTCTCTTCAACCTCTGCTCTCTCATCTACAAAATGGGGCACTACCATTGATAGGAGGCAGCATAGCATAGGGCACTAGACTTGGGAGTCAGGAAGATCTAGGTCCAAATTCTACCTTGGACACTACTACCACTGCTACTGCTACTATTTGTACTACCTACTTAACAGGGATGTTGTGTAATATCTGTGATACTCCCTAGGTAGCTTTACTTCTGGCCACTGCTATGCCACTTAAACTATCTCCTTTCCCAATACCACCTCTGAGAAACAGTTTAATCTGCTCCTATTCAATCCACGAAGGGCTGTGGAATACTGTCAGGATTATGGGAGTGGTAATCAAAGAACAGTGGTACTGGCACCAATGGTTTCATGGAGCTGGTGGATAAAGTTGCTTTTGGAAAAGCTACAGTAGATAAGGTGCTAAATGTGGATAAAGTCACTTCGGGTGCTACAAGTACAGTAGTAGGACACATTGGGACAATCTCCTAGAACAAGACAAATTATTCTCAGGTATAACTACATAACCAGGAGTTAAAACATTACTGTGGGAGGTCTCTGAAATGGTTTGAAGGGGATGCGTAGGCTAATGATAAGGAACTGATTGAGGTTATAGGCAACTTTTTAATCCTAAATCTGAAAGGCATGGAACAGGGATTTTACTTCAAACATGGGAATAGAAAGAAGGTATTTCAAGGAGCCCAACGCTGAAGGGCTCCAATTAGCTACTTGGTTCATTTGGGTTTGGCTCTGCATGGTGACATACCATCCACACATGTGTCCTGCTTGTAGCCCTTGCATCCATGTGTGCTGGCCACAAATGTTCCTTACGTGCCCCTCCACGTGTAAGCCCATGTTGCTTATTCTTCCTACCAATGTTAGGAATATTTGAGGGAGACTGCGCCTCAAGTTTAAAAGGAAAATGTTCTACTATTACTTTTCTTACAATGCTATTGGTAAATGCCTTTGCTTTGAACTAATTTTGCCCTCTCGTTGACTAGTAAAAGCAAACATATTTGTGAGGACTCTTAAGATACGGTTTTTCAAGTGAATGTCAAACCAGTGTACCCTGAACCCATGTTTAAACTTTTTAGGATGAGGGAATATGTGTGAGAGCAAGTGCAACATTCAGAAAGTTGTATTATGGGGATGGTTAGTGAACATATAGAAAAAGAAGCAGTAATTAAAATGAGCAGCATGCATGCAAAAACAAACCAAAAAACCCACCCCACTACTGCGTTTTTATTTTTCCATCTATTTCAGGAGCTTTTTGGGATGTATTTTTGAGAGTATCTTAGATCTGACCTCTCATTTATATACAAGTAACATGTATTAAGTTTAATAGTTTAAAAGTACTCTACAACAATAGGTAAAGCAGGATTCAAGCACATATTTTCCTTATTAGCTCAGGTTATACTTTGTCTTCTAGTATTTCTAAATTTATTCCCTTCTTCCCACAGAGAGATGTGATCATTTGATTATACTAAAAGTTTCAGAGAAACTTCTAAGTACATAAGTTTACTAGTAGCAATAGCATTAGTTTATTTACAAAGACACTTTTTAAAAAACTTTTTATCTTATTCCTGCCCACTGCCAACAACCCTCAGTAATAGGCTTGGACAAATCAAAAGGATGAAGTTATTATCATTTTCTAATTTTGAACATTATGGAAATTCTAGATATTTTCCTTTCATTAGAGAAGTCCTGGAAAGGGATACCCTGAGTTGGAATATTAAAAAAATTGATGATTTTCAAGTCAGCAAAAAATGCATTTAGAGAATAGCAGGCATAAGGAATTATTAGGACTAAGCAACCATAATCCCCAGTCTATCAAGTGAGAAAATTAATACTGATCTAGTATGAATAGAACAAGAATTACTAGTCAGTTAATAAATATTTATTAAGTGCCTCCTACCTGTCACGTACTGTGCTAAGTACTAGAGATACAAAGAATATACTGATGGTATACTGGAATACAAACAGAGGCAAAAGATAGTCCCTGTGGTCAAGGAGTTTACAATCTAATGTGAGAAGACAACACAAAAAAGGAAGGTGAAAAGTTGGAAGGGAGGGAAGGGAGTCAGAGAAGTCCCAAAGTAGTGGTCAGGTGAGAAATGAGATGTTCTGAGCTGAGCTCCCTCCTTAAATGGAGGCTAAGAGTTCATGGATCCACCCTCCAGTCAGAAGGTCAGTTATGAGGCAGAGTACCAAAGCTAGATGCATGAAGTTCTGGATCAGAATGATGGAGTTTTATCCTGCTAGATACAGGATGATGAGGTTTCCCTAATAATGAATTCTCTGGGGCATAGTGGAAATGTCACAGAAGCTCCAAAGTAGTGCGACCATGTTAGAAATGAGGTTATTCAGAAGCAGTTAAAGAACTTATTGAATTATCTATATCTATACTCTTCCATCCAGACATTCTTATCATCAACGCCAAGCATCTAAAAAATGGTTGGCTAGAAACAGGCTACCCTCTGTGACCAGGGAATAAAAGCCTTTTTCTGTGCGAAATTCACTAGTTAATGAAGAACATTAAGACCACACTGAAGTCTTGACCAGACTGAAACAGAAAACCTCTCTTACTTCAGCAACATGTAGAATCATCTTTAGCATAAAACCTTTCCTAATGCCCTTCCAAACTCCCTGTGTTTAATTATTTTGCATGTATTTGCATTTATTCATTTCATTTTTATGCTACACATATCACACACATAATTGTTGTTTCTCCCATTAAAATATAAGTTTCTTTTGAACAGAGATTCTTCATTCTTTATACTTACATATTCAGAGTTTAAATACAGTGCCTGTGACACAGTAGCTGCTTGATAAATGCTTGTTTGGTATATTCAATCGAATATTTTGCACATATTGTGAACTCAACTCTAGAGATGCTGAATCTCTTAAGACTTTCTTCTACTTACATGAGCTGAAGCAAAGTGAAATGTACTGTGCACAAAGTAACAACAATATTGTAAGATGATCAGCTGTGAATGACTTAGCTATTCTCAGCAATACAATTATCCAAGACAACTCTAAAGGACTTTATGATGAAAAATGCTATCTATCCCCAGAGAAAGAACTGATTGTGTCTGAATTAAAGCATCTTTTTAAAACTATTTTTCTTGAGGTTTGGTTGTTTTCTTTTCTTTTCTTTTCTTTTTTTTGGCCTATTTCCTTTCACAATATGACTAACATGGAAATTTTTTACACATGTATAACCTATATTAAATTACTTGCCTTCTCAATGGGATGGGAGTTGGGAAGGGGAAAGAAGGAAGAAAATTTGGAACTCAAAGTTTTAAGAACGAATGTTAAAAACTGTTTTTGCATGTAACTAGGGAAAAATAAAATACTAAATAAAAATTTTTTTAAAAGATTTTCTTCTCCCTCTATCACTCTGTGATCTCATCAGCTTCCATGGATTTAATTACCATCTCTATGCTGATGATTCTCAAATCTACCTGCCCTGCCTGACCTCCAATCTCACATCTCCAGACCTCTAGAACTGGTAGAACTCAACATGTCCAAAACTGAAATCACTATCTTTTCCCCTAAATCCGTACCCCTCTCCTTCCTATTTTCCCTATTCCTGTAGAGGACAACACTATCCTTTCAATAATTAGGCTCGAAAACTAGGAATAATCCTAGAGTCCTCGCAATTTCTCACCCCCCATATCCAATCTGTAGCCTGTTTGACTTCACCTTTGCAACTTCTCTTGAATACACCCCCTTCTCTCCTCTGACATATCACCTTGATACAGGACCTCATCACCTAACACCTGGACTACTGCAATAGCCTGCTGATGAGTCTGCCTGCCTCAAGTATCTCCCCACTTCAAACTACCTTCTATTTAGACACCAGAGTGATTTTCATCCCCCTACTCGAGAAACTCCAGTAGCTCCCTATCACCTACAGAATTACATTTTAAAATATCCTCTGTTTGTGGTTCAAAACCCCTCCTTTGAGAAGGCCCCTCCTGCCTTTCCATGTTTTTTACATTTCATTCTCCATCAAATACTTTTTGATCCAGTGACACTGACCTCCTGGCTGTTCCATGAACAAGACACTCCATCTCCTGGCTTCATGTATTTTCTTTGGTTGCCTGCCATGCCTGGAATGCTCTTCTTCCTCATCTCACTAGCGTCTTCCCTGACTTCCTTAAATCTCATCTTTTACAGGAAGTCTTTTCAATCCCTCTTAATTCAGTGCCTTTCCTATTCACCTATCTATTTTTTCTATTTATACTGTATACATAGCTTGTTTTTACATATGTTTATTGTCTCCTCCATTAAATGACTCTGAATTCCTTGAAGGGACTGTCTTGTGCCTTTTTTTGTATACTAGCACCTAAAATAATGCCTCACACATAGTAAGCACTTAACAAATATTTACTGACTTGCTTTTTCAGGATTAGTGGGTAATTTATAAGATTTTTAATCTGGCAGTTCATGAACACATTATAAAAAATATTTTGATAACTGTATTTCAAAATAATTGGTTTCCTTTATAATCCTATGTATTTTATGCATTTAAAAATATTCTGAGAAGGGGTCCATAGATTTCACCACATGAGTTGCATGACACAAAAATGGCTAAGAAGCCCTCCCTGTTCTTGATAAAAGATGGATAATTTTCAGGACAGCTAGATGGTGCAGTGAACAGAGCACCAGCCCTGGAATTAGGAGGACCTGAGTTCAAATCTGGCCTCAGACACACAACATTCTCTAGCTGTGTGACCCTGGGGAAGTCACTTAACCCCAACTGCCTCACTTAAAAAAAAAAAAGGATAATTTTCTAGCAATATTCTTGTGAAAAAACTCTATCCTAAATAACTAGAAATTAATAAGAGAAATATAAATTTTAAAAAACTAAAATTTCACCTTACACCCATCAAACTGCCCCAAGATGGCAATTTGATAAAACATGGTAACAATCAATATTCAAAGGGACATGAGAAGACAGAAATTTCATTAATACATTTTGTCAGCTGTAAACTGGTCTAACTGTTCTGCAAAACTTGGAACTATGCTACAAAAATAACTAAACTCTTCATCCTCTTTGACCTGGTGATCGCACAATTGTGGGGATAAAGATAAAAGGAAGGTCCCATACATTCCAAAATACTTATATCTACACATTTTTATAGCAGGAAAAAACTGGAAACAAAGTAGATATTGATCAATTGGGGGGACAGATGAATAAACTGTTATACAAATTTAACGGACTATTACTGTGCCATAAAAAATGAAAAACAATGAGGAATTTGGAAAAATTTGGCAAGATCTATATAAAGTAATAGACAGCAAAGTAAGCAGAACCAACAGAATACACACTATGACCACAGTAACATAAAAGGCAAATAACACTAGGGCTGTGAATTGGACCAGCCATTCTGGAAAGCAGTTTGGAACCATATCCCCAAAGTCACTATACTTGACCATATTCTTTGATCCAGAAATATCATTATTGGCTGATACCCCAAAAGAGATCAAACAAGAAAAAAATTCATAGGTACAAAAATATTTATAGTAGTTCCTTTCACAGTAGCACCAAGCTGTAAACCAAAGGGACTCATTTCTTGTGGAACAGTTAAATTATGGCATACAAATGTAATATTATTGCTGGTCCACAATAAATGCAAAATGGACAGTTAAAGAGAAAACAGGGAAAAACCTTTATGAACTGATGCAATGAAATGAACAGAATTAGAACAATTTATACAATGACAATATTTTAGAAAAAAACAACTTTGAAAGTCTTCAGAACACTGACAGAATGCAATGATTAACCATGAAGACAGAAGACTGAAGATGAAGCACACAGCCCACCTTTTATTGTTTTGTTCTGTTTTTAGGCAATTGGTATTAAGAGACTTGCCCAGGGTCACACAGCTAGTAAGTGTCAAGTGTTTGGTCTGAGGCCGAATTTGAACTCAGGTCCTCCTAACTTCAGGGCTGGTGCTCTATCCACTGTGCCACCTAGCTGCTCTCCACAGCCTATCTTTTAAAAGAAAGGTGAAAGTTTACAATGAATAATAAGACACACATTTTGGGGTATGATCAACGTGGAAATTTGTTTTGCTGGCATATGCATATTTGTTATGAGGGTTTTATTTTTAGTTTTTTAATTGTTCAAAGTGGGGAGGTAGAAAGTGGGATGGAGATAAATAACAAATACATTGTTCACTTTTTAAAAAAAGGAAAACAAACTAAAGCATTCTAACTCCAACGGATATACCAATCAATTTCAACTCCCAAGGGTTTAGGATGAAACATATATCCCACTTCTTGAGAAATAAATGGTTAAAATGTTAATTTGCATGGTTTAACTATATTTCTTACATAAGAGAGGTTTCTATGGGAGACGGATTATTGGTTAAGAATGATGAAATATATCAATGAAATATAAAAAAATGGGCAGCTTTGTGGAAAAAATACATTTGAAACATTATTAATAAAGAGAAATGAAAAATGAATGACTCCTATGACATTTTAAAATGAAATTAGTAAATTAAGATCTGAATGTCCAAAGCACTTTACAATTGCAGAACCATTTCACAGAATACTAGTAGCTTCACTTTCCCTACTGTAAGTGGTAGTTAAAGATTCTTGAGAAATCATAGTAGGGAAGGTGGTAGAGCAGTTAAATTTCCACCCTAGGACCCAAAAAGGAAATCCTCAACAGCAGTAACACCTGAGAACAATGCTTTCCTTTTAAAAAATAAAGTCCCTTAACTGCTCCATTTCAGTTTATTCACACAGAGGGGTCCATCAGATTAACTCTTAAGTTCATTGTAGTTCTAAAAAGTACCATATATTAGTCAGAAAAAACTATTCTTTATTTGGCAATATCCTGTGGACGGTCAAATCTTAGCAGAACTATTTTCATAGAAGGTTAACCACAGATAACAAAAGCAGAGCCAGGAAGTAAATGAAAACTTGAATTTCTTGCTACTAAAGCAGTCTTGACAATGCTGTCATATCAGAGCCCCACGTCTACATAATATGCTATTCAACTCTAATTTAACCTCCTCTTAAAGAAAGTTTCAGAATATATTAAATTATGTTTAAAATCATACTCATACATTTATTTCAATATTTAGGCCCACATTTCATTTTACTCCTACTTCACTATATTGGTTTCCTTTCTATTTTAATAATAATAATAATAGTTTAGCATTTATAAAATGCTTTAAGGTTTACAAAGTACTTTGTGTTCATCACATGCTTCAAAAACTGTTTAATTATTTTGTATTTTAATTCCTAGAGCATAGAGAGTGCCCAGTACACAGAAGGCATCTAATAAATGCCTGACATTCAAATAACAAGTATGTTTTCCTCAAAATGATCCACATATGGGGGCAGCTAGGTGGCGCAGTGGATAGAGCACTGGCCCTGGAGTCAAGAGGACCTGAGTCTCCTCAGCCTCAGACACATAATACTCACTAGCTGTGTGACCCTGGGCAAGTAACTTGACCCCAACTGCCTCACCCCCCAAAAAAATTTAATTTGGAGCAGCTAGGTGGCCAAGTGGATAGAGCACCGGCCCTGAAGTCAGGAAGACCCGAGTTCAAGTCTGGCCTCAGACAAAACACTTGATACTTAGTAGCTGTGTGACCCTGGGCAAGTCACTTAAGTCCAATTGCCAGAAAAAAAAAGGAAAGAAAATGATCCACATACTTCCATTCTGAAGGAAAAGATTATTTAATTAGGTACTATTCTAAATCATGAAAAGAATTAGAGGTAATTTTTTTTATTAGGAATTCAACTATGTTATCATTCATACCAACCTTTGGTTGGTTCAAATGAGAATTGTTATTCTCCCTATTTTTATTTTGTTCAAATCAAGAAACTTATCTTAAAAAGTGACAAAGAGTTCATCATACCTTCCATCTTCCAGCTGAAGTGCTCTCAACCCTGCTAAGCATGCTTCTTTATTTACTCTGCTTAAATCATCTCCAAGAATAACTAAGCATGATAGACCAGTATAAGTCATTGCTATATGTCCACTGTCGTAAGGATGAGCTATGCCAAGATCCTAAATTTAAGATAATACAATTATAGTTAGGAAACTGGTTATCATACATCAATAAACAATTCAATGTTACATGGCTAGTGAATAATCAGATTAAATTTAATTTGCTAATATTTTACATGCAGAAAGCATCTTAAAAGAAGTCTAAGAAAAACCACCATTCTCTCTTGTAAACATCAATAACAATGGGCATTATATGTATTCCAGTATAAAGTTAAAATTTATCCTGCTTCAGTTCAAAATTGCCAACATTATGAATATTTCCTATGACTCATTAGAATAAGAGTTTATTCAAACTACAGTTAAAGCAGATACTCTTTCTTCTGAATGATAAAGATATACAATTAACTGTATTTTGTAAACTTAAGATGTAAAAGTATTAATTTTATGAAAATTTTTGCAATAACTTTAATAAAATCCAGCTCCCTACAATTTAACATCCTGAAATGAGAAAAATATTTACCCAGTATTATATGCTCCATCCTCCAAAATACTTAAAAATTAATGTCTGATTACATTAAGTAATCAGATACAACACAAAGGAACAGAAGAAACTGAAGGTATTTTAGACAATCTACCAAAGTATCAGCTTAATACTGTCCCTCAAGGTCTTAAAAATAAAAGGCTATAAAAAGGCCAGGAGAAAACCAAGTATTAAACTGCTGGGAAAAGCAATTTGGTAGACAATAGGTTTACATCAACATCTTAGATTATATTTTATAATAAGTTCCAAATGGATAAATCACATAAATAAAAGGTCATATAATAAAGCAATTAGAGGCTAATAGAAGGATGTATCTTGCATAATTATAGTTAAAGGAAGAATTCTTAACAAGGGATAGATTACACACCATATACCAAGACAAGAACCAACAGGTACATAAGTTAAACATAAAGTCAAACATAAAGAAATTAGAGGAGCATGGAAGAAATTACCTGCCAGATCTATGGATAGGGGAAGAGTTCACAACTGGGGGGAGGGGGGAGAGAGGGAGGGGAGCAGAGAGAGAGAAAAAAGCAGGGGGAGAGGGTTCGCAGAAGATAAAAATGGACAATTCCAATTACATAAAATTAAAAAGTTTTTGCCCAAATAAAACCAATGCAGCTAAAATTATAAAAGAACTGGGAAATAGGGAGAAAAAATGATAGTGCCTGGAACACAGTAAGTACTTAGTAAACATTTCTGATTGATTGCAGCAAGTTTCTCTGATAAAGGGTATCTAAGATATAAAAGGAAGTGAGTCAAATTTATAAGAATAAGCATAACTCCTCAAATGATAAGTGATCAAAGGATATGAACAGGCAGTCATCAGAAGAAATTCAAGCTATCAGTAGTCATATAAAAATGCTCTAAATTACTAATAATTAGAGAAATGCAAATTAAAACCAATTTGAGGTACCAACTCTCATCCATCAGATTGGATAGGCCAACAAAAAAGAAAAATGACAAATGCTGGAGGGGCTGCCAGAAAACAGGTACTTTAATCCATTGTTGATAGAGCAGTGAATTGTCCAGCGATTCCGGAAAACAATTTGGAACTAACAAAAAGTTTACATGGTGGTGCAGTGGCCCTGAAGTCAGGAGGACCTGAGTTCAAATCTGACCTCAGACATTTGTGACCCTGGGCAAGCCACTTAACCCCAACTGCCTCACCCCAAAAAAGAGAAAAGTTTACATTTTTAAAACTGTGCACATCCTTTGACCCAGTGATGCCAAATAGTAGTAGGTCTACATCCCAAAGAGATCAAATAAAGAGAAAAAGGATACACATAGACACACATAGACACACACACACACACACACACACACACACACACACACATATTTATAGCATCTTTTCATGATAGCAAACAACTGGAAATTGAGGAGGCGCTCATCAATTGAGAAAAGATTGAACAAATTATGGAATATGAAAGAATTCTGTTGTGCTATAAGAAATGATAAAGAAGGTTTCAGAAAAACTTGAGGCAACATGTATGAACTAATGCAAAGTGAAGTGAGCAGAACCAGTAGAACAATTCACACAATAACAACAATATTGTAAAGACAACTCTGAAAGACATAAAAATTCTGATCAACACAATGACCAACCAGCTCCAGAGGATTCATGATGAAACATGAAAACTCCAGACAGACAGGATAGACTCAAAATGCAGTTTGAAGAATTTTTTTTTGACATGTCTAACACAGGAATTTATTTTGCACAACCATACATATTTTGTAAGGGGCTTTCTTTCTTTCCTTCTTTCGCTTTTTCAATGGGTGGGAAAGGACAGAGAATTCAAACTGAAAATAAAATAAAATTGAATAAAAGCGAAGGATAGGTGATCAGATTAAAACAGACAATTTTAATCACATAAAACTGAAAAGCTCTTGCACAAATAAAATCAGTGCTGCTAGGTTTAGAAGAGACACAGTAACACAAGGGAAAATTGCTGCAGCTATTATTTCTGATAAAATTCTTGATGTTTGAGACTTATCAAAACAAATATATAAAAGCCACTTCTTAAGGATATGAACAGGCCCTTTTCAAAAGAAGTCATCACTAATCACATAAAAGAATGTTCTAAATCATTAATAAAAGAAATTAAAGTTAAGACAACTCTGAGGTTTCATTCACATCATACCCTGACTAGAAAAATAATCCAAGATAAAAACTGAAAATGTAGGAAGACATGCACATTAATGCACTGCTGATGGAACAGGAAAATGGCCCAGTCATTTTGGAAAGGAATTTAGAATTGTAATGAAGAAGTAACTAAAACTGTATTATTACTACTCTATGTAGCAAATGACTGCTAGGCATATGAAGGCAACTAGGTAGCTCAGTGGACAAAGCACTGGGCCTAGAGTCAGGAAGATCACTGTTCAAATCCAGCCTCAGACACTTACTAGCTGTGTGACTTACGGCAAGTCACTTAACTTCTATATGCCTTAATCTACCACAGAAGGAAATGGCAAACCACTCCAGTTTCATTGCCAAGAAAACTCGATGGACAGTAGGGTCCACAGGGTCACAAAGAGTCACATATGACTGAACAACACTAGGCATATACCTCAAGAAGGTCAATAGAGGAAAAGGTCTCATACATACATACAAAAATACTTCTAGTGGTGCTTTTTGGAGTAGCAAAGAACTAGAGGCAAAATTGTTGCCCAGGGGCAGCTAGGTGGCACGGTAGACAGAGCTCTGGCCTTGAAGTCAGGAGGACATGAGTTCCAATCTGACCTCAGACATATAACACCAGCTGTGTGACCCTGGGCAAATCACTTAACCCCAACTGCCTCACAAAAACAAAAAACAAAAACAAAATAATTGGTAATTAATTATTAGACTTCTATGAAACTTGGAAAGACAAACAGATACAGAGCAATGCTAACAAATAAAATCATTATCAGGAAGAACAGTTTACACAATGAACAACTGTAACATAAAAGGAACTATAAAAAACATAAATAAGAAAAATAAATGAAAAATACAAAAAAAATATGTATGTAAAAACAAAAAATTCTTATCAAGGCAGAATCCAATCACGACTTCAGAGAACTAAAGGTGAAGTAGGCTTCCCACTGCTTGGCAGAAGGGTGGTGAATTATAAGTGCAGAATGAATCAGATATTTCTAGATATGACCAAAGAACTGATTTATTTTGCTAACTTTTTATTTGTTACGAGGGAAGGGAGAAGAGTAACTAGAAAGTAACATGGAACAGGACACAATCCCTTATTATTTGTGAGCCTTATTTTTTTTTTAATAGAAAACTGGTTCAGTTAACATCAAGGATATAATGCATGCCAAAATTAAGCACAGTAATATTTCAGTAGAAATCACCACATTTTACATTATTAAACTGATTCAAATGAAAAAGCAACCTAAATCATTTTAGGAGAGTTTCTATCTCTATAAACCCATCTTGTGAGTTCATGCATCCAGCTGATCAATTCAACAAGTATCCTTTCAAGAATACCAAAATGAGTAGTTATGTAGTATATAACTCTCAATACTATTATGCTCAGTTATATGAAGAAGAGTAAGGGGAAACATTAGTGGCAAACCATCTAAGGTAACATTTTAGGTGTAGGCAGGATGGGATCAGATTATAGGGCAATTTGAAAGTCAATACAGTCATCCCTTTATGGTTATCCTAGAGCAACTGCTGTACTTGTTTTGACTTCCTATTTCGTCCACAGATGCTTCTACTTCATTCTGAGCATATTTACCCTGTAGTAAAGGTTTTATAAGGTACTGTGGGTCTGCAATATCTTAAATTCTAAACTTTGAAGACCAAGTAACCCCTCTCAATTATGGCTTTTAAAAAATAACTCGAGTTAATGTGTTCCTAATCTTTACTCTAGCAACTTCCTACCTTTAATTTTAAGTCAAAAAAAGATAAGCGGAAAAAGGTATGAGAGTCATACACTACATAAACTACTCATTTTGGTATTCTTAAAAGGATACTTGCTAAATTGATCAGCTGGATGCATGAACTCACAAGATGGGTTTATATTCTAGTTCTGAAGGTCAAAATTTAAAGTTGAATATAGATATTATGAGATAGAAACTCTCCTAAAATGATTTAGGTTGCTCTTTCATTTGAATCAGTTTAATAATATAATATGTGATTATCATCAGTATTTTTATGAACAATAATACCTGAGGAAAAGACACGTGTTTTGCACTAAACAGCAGGAAGGGTAAATAACCACACTAGAAAGACTGTTAGCAAATAACAACAATAACAGTACCTTTGCTGGATTGAAGATTTGTATTTTCAGGCGAAGGAAGGGAGGAAGAAAATTAGAAATAACCAGATTCTGGTGTACTCCAGGAATAATTCAGCTTTTACTGTTTTAACATACTCTATTAATACATGTAGCCTCGTTCTAGCTAGCAATGGATCGTTTAACACATTTCTCAACTTTTTTTGCACCATGCACTCTTGCCCCATTTTGTCCCCCAACACACAGCTAAACTAACCTTAGATGGATTGAATGGAATTCCCAGGTATGAAGAACCTCGGAAACCACAGCGGTTTAAATTTGATCCTAGAAAATAAACATACATATTTACTTAAGTTAAAATGAAACTTTTATTTTTGCTAGGTAGTAAAATACAGCACAATATTAAATCAAGCCAAAAAAAAAGGCTATCAATTAAGATGTGTAGGGATAGATACTTGTACACCTTTTTTGCCTGCACTTGTGATTTCACTGGCATAGGGAACTCCCAGTGAGGTAAATCCCTCTATTAACACAGTTCAGCAACTACTACTTACAGACTCAGAACATTTCCTAGGGCACTGAGATGTTAAGTGACTCACCCAAGGATACACAGCCAGTCAGCCGGTCAGTATGTATCAGAGGTGGGACTTGAACAGAGGTGGGACTTGAACACAGGTCTTAATTCTTAGGCTGGTTCTTTAATCACTGAAACATTCATTCCTTCGTGTACATATATACACACATTTTAAGAAAATATACATGCTTTTCATTTAGGCTTTTCCAGTGTGAGGCTAAATAGTGAATGTCTTTGGGATGATGCTATATGAAAATTGTTAAATGAAATGGAAATACTGAAGCTCTGGGGTGTACATGATGACTGTCTTCAAGTATCTGAAGGACTAGCATGCAGAAGAGGGATCGTACCTCTTTTGCTTGGCCCCAAAAGGCAGAACTAGGTTTTGGTTAAATCATTTCCTAACAGAGCAGTCTAAAAGCAGATTGAGATACTGGGTTCCCTCTCACTAGAAGTCTATAATGTAAAGTTGGATGATTATCTGTCTGGTAAGTTGTTGAAAGGACTCTTGTTCAGGCATGAACCAGCCTTTGAAATCCTTTCCAACCCTGACATTTTGTGAAGTTAGCAGTTAAAAACTAACATGCAAAAGCAAAATACTCAGCCTATATATTCACTCACTAAAACTCTTATTTAAAACGTCATAGATAAAACCAGAAACGAGAACTTGATTACTAACACAGAAAAGAGAAGATATAGCAGAAACAGAAAGAAGCAAAATGGCAAGTGAGAAGACAGGAAAACTCAGTTGTGTCTATGTACTTTAAAAAAAAAAAAGGACTTTATGAAATTTGGCTTAAAACCACTCTGGTTGGAATATAACCATCCACACCATAAAAATAAAAGAATTCAGATTAAATCAAATTACTATTTTTTCTTTAGATACCCCAATCCCCAAAACTGAAAAGCTTTTTCCTGGCAAATAATGTTGTATTATCCCCCAAGTTTCTTTTTTAAAAAAGTAATGTCTTCCTAGACTCTTTTCTTTGCCTAGGAATTTAACAAAAAATGCCTGTTAGTATTGGTCAGGTCATTCATTACCTTTTCTGTTTTGCTTTTAGACTCTTTTCTTTGCCTAGGAATTTAACAAAAAATGCCTGTTAGTATTGGTCAGGTCATTCATTACCTTTTCTGTTTTGCTTTTCCTCATTTTGTTCCATGCCCCTTTCTGATACTGTTCCTTAGTGAACTAAACCTGATTGCTATTTTTGGTGTTAATTTTAAAGTCTCATCAATTTTTAGCTTAACTAAATTTTTTTTAAAAATTTCTGCTGATGCCAACTAAAAACATTTATTATCTATTACCTACATCAAAAGACAGCTAGAAGAGCAAGTAAGGACCCACAAGACAAAAAAAGGAAATCTCCGCGCCTATGGAATTTCCTCATAGTTTTTAATAGAGTTCAAATTTTACCTACAAATTTCCTAAGGAGAGACGAGTTCCATTCAACTGAACTCAATAAATACTTATTAAATACCTGATACTTGCAAAATCTGATATTAATGAACAAAAGTTTAGCACTTGGGGCAGCTAGGTGGCGCAGTGGACAGAGCACGGGCCCTGAAGTCAGGAGGACTTGAGTTCACATCCCGCCTCAAACCAAACGCTTGGCAGTTACTAGCTGTGTGACCCTGGGCAAGTCACTGAACCCCAATTACCTTAAAAAAAATTGAAAAAAACTAAAAAAAAGTTCAGCACTCATATCTTTCAAGGAATCTTGTGCATGCTCCTGAAAATAGGGACTGTTCTAATACAACTCCTGAGACATAGTAAATATTATGTAAGTGCTAGCTAGCAGCAGCAACAGCAGCATCACCATCATTATTACTTGCTGATTGACTGATTCTGACATTTTCATGGGAGACTGGAGGAGAGCTATTAAGGATAGCTCTATTGAATCTACTGCTCTACTGAAATACTTTTTATTAGTACATAAATAATAACAATTATGAGTGTTTTCTTGAAATTTTTGTCAACTGTATAATGGTAAAGATACAGTCAGTTTATTAATAAAGGTGGAAGGAAGGAAAGGAAGGAGGGAGGGAGGGAGGGAAGGAGGGACACAAAAGACACCCTCTTCCCTTCTAATACTCTCATCAACAATGCCCCAAAAGGTAATGGAAAAAGGCATAGTGAGTGTGAATAGGTAGCAACACATTACAAAGAATTATAAAAGGAGACATAGAGTAGAGGCTGTTATCAAAAAAAAATATGACTGGAAAGATAAGACTATGTCTTGTGATCAGAATGAGGAAGTGTCAATTGGAAGCCCATGGACTTGGACTCCACTAGTATTCTTGAGACCTAGGTAAAGAAGAAAAAAGGAATGCCTCTAACATATGGGGGTGGACTCCCTGTAATGAGCTCATGTAAGGCCATTGTATTAGATGGGAAAGCATGAATTTGATGTGATGTTTATGAATGGAGAGACTATTCCACAACAATGAGATCATAGATCCACTTGACCTTAAGCAAAATATTGTGATAGGTAAGCCTAGTGGGATAAATATAAATCTTATGGAAAACTATTAGGTTTACTCCAATTTAAAATGCCAATTTAATCATAACAATGTGGCAGATTTACTCTTCAGAATTCAATACCAGTCAATCTCTGGAAAAAGTTAAAAAAGGCTTTAATTTTTCTTTTTTCTTTATAACTGGTAAGGAGGACTATTATGCTAAGCATCACAGTAAACTAAACATGTTCAAGGAAATTATCTCCCAACTTCTTAACTGTTAAAGTATTATTTAATAGCACCATCTACTGTTCCAGTTTAAAAGTGTCAAAGCTAAAAAGTACCCAGTGAAGTCATTACATTACATTTTAGGAGCTAGAAAAATTCCAATCAGGCTACTCTGGATTCAAATCTTACTGTGTGCCATTAGGTAAGTCACTTAACGCCTTGGTATCTCAAGCAGCTCTCCAGATTACTGCTTTTATTCATTGGAATTGAGAGTTCCCTACATCAATAATATCACAAGTCTGAAACAAAAAAGAACAAAGAAAAGTACTGATCGAAATAATTATTTTCAGCCAATGTCATTGCATGGCACTTGCCTGATTTGTAACTTTTGAAAAAACGGCTTTCATTATGCATAACCCTATAGTGTTTTATAGTGTCCTGTTGTTGTTTAAGTACGTGTTCAATACAAAACCTTAAAGCTCTTCTTGACTGAAGCAGGCTATGTCACCTATCTCAATACTTTCCATAAGAACACATTTTAATGTAAAAAACAATAAAAAGCACAGTAATTAATGGACTGTTCCTTAAACAATATCTATCTAAAACCAAGAGCTAGCATTATCTAATAAAAATATGCTGGAAGGCTTTTCAGGTAAGATCAGGATAAAATAAAGATGGTCACTTTTTTATTTGTCACCACTTTTTTATTTGATATAATTCTACAAATCCGAGTGTAAGTAAAGAGGAAACAAATTTATAGCTTTTTGCAGGTGACAAAATGGTTTAATAAGAGAATCCTAGAGATTCTAGTAAAAATTAACAGAACCAATTAATAACTTCATTAAGTAGCAGGACATAAAATGTGCTCACAAAAACAATCATCCTTTCTGTACATTACCAACAAAACTCAGGAAGAGACATAAAGAAATTCCATTTAGAATGTACAAAATATCTAGGAGTCTACCTAACAAGCTACAATAGGAATTATATAACAACTTCAAAGCACTCTTTACAGAAATAAAGAATTACTTAAGTAATTGAAGAGATATTAAGCTCAGAGTTGGGCTTTGCCAATATAATAAAAATATTATCTATTATAATATCTGTAGGTCTCAATTCCCCATCTGTAAACTAGAAGATCTCAAGATTCCTTCTAACTTTAAATCCTATGACCACATATGATGATAAAGAAGGGGAGAGAAAGATGTTGTATCTAAGGCATTATTAATAACTTTTCTTTACTGCTGAATATTTCCACCCACCTTTTAGTTAACTCTAAGCTAATTAATTTGTCATACAGAGATTTTTACATATTCCAATATACAAGAGAATCCAGAGTACTCCTAAATATCTGCTCTACAACATTTTCCTCCCTACAAGCCTACCTGTGTTGCCTAAGACCACTAACTATCTAGATGGTCCCTATGGTGCTTCACCCCTCAATTTGCTAAAAGCTCCAATACTGCTTGTGACAGAGAACTGACTAAAAGAGATGAAATTAGCAACACAGGATAAATTAAAGAACTGGGAGGTTAGTGACAAAGGCTAAGTACAAAATAGTGGCAAAGAAGTCCACTGGGCTCTATGATGCTGCTTGAGGGGTTCAGGGACCCCTCAAGGACCAAAGTACAGGGCAGGATTATCTGGAAAGAATTCATGGGCTCAAGTAATCTTTAAGTCAAGTTGGCAAAGGATTATTGTCATGCTATTCAGCAGGTTCTTAAGGAACCTGCTACCTTAGAGGGGTACAATTAAAGTTTATATAGGAAAAACTGTAGCAAAACATGTTCCAAGTATGCTAACTAGGTGATTCAAGGAGGGATTAGGGAGTGGTTAAGGAGTAGTCAGTTCTTAAAGAAACATGCACTTTTATATATACTGCACAGGCATTTTAGCCAGAGTTCATCAGGAAAAGCCCACAAAGCACCCCTTAGGTCTGCTAGGTCACTAAGATAACTAGCTGTCAGGGCTGACTAAGAATTGTCCAGTCTGCCACTAATCAACATCTTGTTTGATAAGACAGATGTAGGGAGTCTTAAGTCTAGGATACATATAATAAGGAATCCAGAATGCATATGATGAGATAGGGAGTTGGCACAGATAGTTTGTGGTTACCAAATATCTTTATGAGCCAATACAAAGACAGTTCAAAATAACAATTCCTATAGGTGTGGTTTGTTACTGTACCAGGGAGAGAGATAAGTGTTTTGCTGGGGCTCACTCATGAGTGACTGCTAGCCAGGCATAGTGTCCTTGAGCTGGGGAGAAACTACCACAGATAGTGTTTTTTGAGATGAGAGGGAAATACGGTCTTAGAACTGGGGTCTGAGCACAGGCACCCAAGAATCCCATCATCTAGACTAAGAAGCTGAACCCAACTAGCACAAAGGGATGTCAGCTTCCAACTCTTGTCCAAAAATTCTGACAGTCAAGACTGTGGGATCAGGGAACAATATCTGGCAGTCAGATTCATTAAGGCTCAGCTAAGCAACTAAAAAGTTGGTCAAACGATGTTAATTTTTAAAAGAAAAGATTTATACAGTTATATTCACAAGAAGTCTCACAGAGGTGAGGGAGAAAGAGTTCTTCTCATTTCTATAACCACAAAAGGATAAATTAAAATTAAACTAAACCTAGGCACATCCAAGGAACCATACAATCCTTGTTCACACAATTTGTTCCTTAAAAGATCGGAAAATGTATTAGCTTTGTTTATGAATAACTGGTTGTGCTTTACTAGAATTCTTCTGATATTCAAATTGAGAACCCTCAAGTGGAGAAGGAATTACATGTTGCATTGCTTTAAGCAAGATTACTCAGCAAATGCACTGCTTTAGGGGGCAGTACTTACAGCAATGTGCAAAACCTGCAAACAAGTATAACCGGCTTAATAAAACAAATGTTTCCTAACAAATTGGAAGAATCTCAAAAGTGGAATGAAATGCTTCAAGAAACAGTGAATTTTCCCTGATGATACTAATCTTTCGTCAGTCAACAAGCATTTAAGTGCCTATTATATGCCAGGTACCATACTAAGCATCGTGATAGAAAGAAAGGCAAAAAAGCAGTCCAAGCTTTCAAGATGGTTGAATGGGAGTCTAAGGGGAGAAAACAACAGTATGTAAACACCACAAGATACATAAAGAACAAACTGGAAGTAATTAACAGAGCCAAGGCAGTAGCATAAAGGGAAATTAGGAAAGGCTTCTCACAGAAGGTGAGAAGCTAGGACTTCAAAGAAAATAGAGGGGCAGGTAGGTGGTGCAGTGGATAGAGAATTGGCCCGAGGACGTGAGTTCAAATCCGGTCTCAGACACACAACACTTACTAGCTGTGTGATCCTGGGCAAGTCACTTAACCCCACTGCCTAGCCAATTATAAAAGAAGAAGGTAGAAGATTGGAGTCAATACATGAGGGCAACTCAAATTCCAGGCAGTGATGACAAAAATGTCTGCAGTCAAGAGATGGAAACAACAATGAAGTCTCTGTCACTGGATTTCTGAGTAAGGGGGAATGGGAATGAGGTTTTCTCTTCTTAGAAAGAAAGGGCCAGATTATGAAGCTATGAAGTGTTTTGAATGCCACAGGATTTTATATTTGATCCTGAAGGTGAAGGAGCCATTAGAGTTTATTAAATGGGAATGACATGACATGGTCAGACTTATGTTTTAAGATCAATTTGGCAGATGAGTGCAGGATAGAGTGAAGAAATTTAAGGAGGGAGACCAATCAGAAGGGTACTGCAGCAGTTCAAGTGCGAGGTAATAAGGGCCTGCATAAGGGTAGCAGGGTCAGGAGAAAAAGGAGCATATACAAGAAAGAATTTATGAGGACAAAAATGACAGAACTTGGCAAATGACTGAAGGGGGGGGAGCATCAGAGAGAGAATAAGGAGTTAAGGATGCAAGATGGTGGGCTGTCATCAGTAATAGGAACATTATAAAGAGGGGAAGGTTGGGGGAGGGGGCACGAATAATGATTTCAGTTTTGGACATGTTCGAGTTCAAGATATCTATGAGTCATCCAGTTCAAGTCCAATAGGCAGTTGGAGATGTAAGACTGGAAATCAGGGAACAGGTTAGGGCTAGATAACTAGATATGCAAATCATCAGTAAAGAGATAAATCCATGGGACTTGATGAGATCACCAGCGAAATAAAAAGAGGGAGAAGAGGGTCCCAAACATAGCCCTGTAGAACATCCATGGTAGATGAAGATCTACCAAAAGAGACTGAAAAGAGCAGACAGGTGGGAGGAGAAGCAGGAGAGTAAAGAGTCTCAATAACCTAGAGAGAAGTGTGTATCAAGGAGAAGAGAATGAAAATGCTGCAGAGAAGCCAAGAAGGATGAGGACTGGGAAATGTAATTAGATACGGCAATTAAGAGATCATTATTTGTAACTCTAGAAAGCATTTTCTTTTGCGTGATGATATTAGAAGCCAGACAGCAGAGAATTAAGAGAGAGGGAGAAAAGGATGTGGAGGCCCCTATTATACATGTCGTTTCTGAGGGAAATTAGCCACCAAAAGAACAAAGGATATGGAATGAGAGTAGGATGGACAGATCAAGTGAGGGATTTTTGAGGATGGGAGAAACATGGGAAGGGAAAGAAGAATAAGCATTTATACAGCATTTACTATGTTCCAACTACTGTGCTAAGTACCTTTTAATATATATAGATAGATATAGATGGATATGTATATATATGATAAATTACATATTATATATTTATGTGTTTACATAATATATAATTTTACTTGATCCTTAAAATTTTGGGATTTTACCTTGGGAGGTAGGTGCTATTATCACTAAGTTACAGTTGAGGAAAGTGAGGTAAACAGAAGTTAAAAGACCAGCCCAAGAACACCCAACTAGTAAGTGTCTGAGGCTGGAACTGAACTTAGGTCTTCCTTACTCTAGGACCAATATTTTATCTACTGCACTACCTAGCTGCTTCCACTGTGTCACCAGCTGCCTCCACAGACATGTTTGTAGGCAATAGGGAAGCAATCAATAGAGAAAGAGTGAAGATATGTGAGAGACTGGGGATGACAAAGGGGACAATCTTCTGAAGAAGACAGGATGGAATAGTATGACGTGTGCATGTATAAAGGTGAGCCTTGACAAAGAGGACAGCTAACATATCATGTAAAAAAGGGGTGAAGGAGGACACAGTGAAAGAAGGGATCTGAGTCATGTCATATCAGTCAAAAAGCATTTATTAAATGCTCAAGATGTGTCAGATAAGGGATATATGTAAGATGAAGAAAAAGAGGGAGCTCTCAGCAAATGGCTTCAAAATTTTCAGCAAAATATGTGGCAAGATCCTCAGCTGAGAGGTTTGGGAGAAGGATAGTTACTGGAAGCCTGAGCAGTATGGAAAGGTTTGGAAAAGGCATTTTGGTGAGAGTGAATTTTTTTAAAAATTCTTTTTTATTATGAACATAACCATCCCACACGAAATTTCAATATATGAAAAAAAAAATGGGGAATGGGAGGGGCCTTGTTTAAAACCATAGACTTTCTGTTTTATTCAGCTGTGTTTTATAAGTGTAAGTGAATATATGCAGATTTTTACTACCTTGTTAAATTATATATATGTGTGTGTTAATATAGATAAATAATTTAACAAGGTAGCAAAAGTATTATTCTATTTGTATCCCGTTCTGCATTTTTTTCTGTGCATTAAAGTACACATATTATATATAAAATCAATTTTATCACTGTTCATTAAGCTAGCCAGCATCCAAAAATTCCTAAGTAGAAGTTCTCTCTTATAACAAATGTTTACCATACAGCAATATTTATAATACAACACACTGGTCATGTCGACAAAGCATATTTTATTGGGCATCTCTTGCCTATTACCACTTTCTCAAGAGGTAGGAAGTATGTTGCAACATTGCTTTATTGAAATTTACTATCCGCTTTGATTAGAGTTTCTGAAGACTTTCAGTTATTTTTCTTCATTATACTGTTACTGTTATCGCATAAATTGTTCTGGTTCTGCTCATTTTGGTGGATGTCAGTCTGTACAAGTCTTTCCACTTTTCTCTGAATGTCATATTGGTTACATCTTATAGTGCAGTACTATTTCATTATAATCCTATATGACAGTTTGCTCAACCATTGGCCAAATGACACGCACACCTAATTTGTGTCCAGGTTTTTGGCACTACGTATGCCACTACATACTGTACTATGTGCAGTCTTGTACATATGGTCCTTATCCCTGCCTTTGACCTCCTTAAATGCTTTTTGGTTGTGTTTCCAAATTTTTTTCCAGAATGGCCAAACCAATTCATAGCTCCATCAAAGTGTATTAGTCTGCCTTTTCTCCTACAACTCCAACAATTTATCCCCATCAAGCAAAGCATGGCTAGATGACTACTTGTAGGGTTTGTTGTAGAAAGGATCCTTGCATGAATAAGTTAATTATACAGCCTCTAAGGTCCCTTCCAACTGTGAGATTTTGTGATTATATGGATCATACACAAACACTTCAACTAGATGTGTTGGGATGGCTAACAAAAGCTTGAAAAATAACTATTAAATTGGCCCATAGTCATAAGAGGTTTAAATAGTTCACCTATAACTACACGTGAGTACTCCTGTCCAAGAAACTACCTTCAGGATTCCTATAAACATCTGCTATTTTAACATACCATTCTACCCTTCAATTTGAGTTTTGCTGTATCCAATGTAACCACAGAGGCAAAAACTCCATTTACCTTATAACACTCTTACCTTGCCATCCCAACTCCCAGTAAAAGAAATACACACAAATAAAGCTTTTACTTGGCTGGCAATATTCCTGATAAAGTCCCATTTACATGAGCAAATAAGTTTTGCTAAGGCCACAGGCCAAAGGAACCGTGCCAATAAGCAAGGTTGTGACCTATAAAAAAGCTGAAATATCTCAAAGCATAGATTCAGAAGCAGTAACAAGCTTCTTACCACCTGGAATGCTGTAAAGACTGAAAATTTGAAGGTCAGAGATAGGACCCCAAAAGCCAGGCCCTGTGAAAATGAAATGCCATATATCAACGCAGCCCCATCATATCTTTACTAGGCCAAGTGTTTGCAGAGTGTATACCCCTTGCAGGTGTTACAAAAGAAAAATGGAAACAATTATCTGTAATTATGTGCATGGTTTTATTTCTATTCAAGGAGGAGCAGTATTACTGAGCAGACCTCAAAGGTGGGAGGGATAGATCACCTCAATTTATCTTGTGTTTGCCTATATAGCTCAAGTATCAAAGAACTAAATTCTCATCAACCAAAATCATAAGGAAAGAAGTAGCAACACCTTTCATTTAAATAGGACTTTTATTCCGATTTTACATAAGAATAGAACTTTAGTTCCAGATTTAGTTAGACTCTCTGAGTGTTTATACCTCCTTGTATGCTTAGGAGATAGCATGCTTTGCGTACAGAAAGAAGATGATTAAAGAATATTTTGTATATTTTATAAAACCACATTGTAATGAATTGTTTTTTACCTTATAAAAACTGTAATTATGGTAATTAGTTAATTCTATGTAGAATACACAAACCTATTCCATAGTCACTTCCAGGAAAATGAGCAAAATAACAAAATAAGCAAACAAATGAACAAACAAACAAAAAAAAACCCTATGAAATTCATGAAGAGCTGCAAAACTACAGACTAGGTCCAAGAGCCAAAAGCACTCAATATTAAATAAAATATATAAAAAAGAAAGATGCTAAAAACTCACTCACTGTCTTCTGTGGGAAGAACCTGCAGGGAGTAAATCCATTCTATGATATCATCTTTGTTCACCACATCTAATGAATCCAACATATCCAGCCCAGAGAGTGCAAAAAATGCAATTGTCAACCTAGAATGTGCAGGGAAAAGGGCAAAATCCACCATAACTATCAAACCATTGAACTCCATATGATCACAGACAAAGATGAACTCATTCTAATTTTGCAATAACTTTATTAGTACTTCAATTCTGTTTAATCCAATAAAAATACTTGCCTCTCCTATGAATCATATGATGAAAAAACATTGAGGGGCACGAGGGAAAACTGAGGAATGGGCACCTGAGAGCAAAACATGAGTTAAAGAAAAAAAGAATCTATATAATCTTATTAATAAAAGAAAAAAATATAATGCATAATTACCAATATTTACTGAGAAATTGTAATGTATACATAACAACTCATTTTCTGTCCAATCAGCCAAAAACACTCTTATAGGGGAATGTTTACTTCTTAAAGTACAAATTATTCAAAATAAGTCACTTTTGGTGTTCATATAAATATACCAAGAAAGTTCTTCCTGTAAAATATACTGATATAGTATAAATTAAATATCATAGATTATAAATTATCATAAAATGAACTGGAGCAATGAACAGAAACACTTGGAATATGAGCATTATCTCAGAACAGAGTAAAAATATTTTCCCAAATTCAACAATCAATCAGTATTACAAACAGTTGTCCTTTTTTATTGTACAGGGCTTAATACAGCTATAACTTCATCTCCTACTACAAATAAAATTAATATACAGTATTATTTGCTATAAAACTATAACTTCATTTCAGAATTTTAAGAATTTCTATGCATTTACTTTAACAGAAAAATTTTTACTTCTTTATATGCATTTTTCTGATACCATCTTACAAGATCTTTGTTTTCCTCATTTTAAAATTAAAATGAATAAATAATTTAAGGCCCCTTCATCTAAAGTACAGAAAGCTAATACATGTTTAGGTAAACATATGCAACATTTCAGTTGACAATTTTTTTTTTTTGGTGAGACAATCAGGGTTAAGTGTTACATATCCGAGGCAGCATGTGAACTCAGGTCCTCCTGACTCTGGGGCCAATCTGCTCTATCCACTGCACCTCGTAGCTGCCCCTCAGTTGACAATTTTAAAAACAGATCACGCAATCACAGCAATTAGAAGGGATTTCAAAGGCCATCTAGTCTAACCCCTTCATTATACAAGCGAGGAAACTGAAGTCCTGGGTTAACTGACTTGCCCTGGACCACACAGGTAGTTAAGTGACAGGAGGAGATGATTAAAAAAAAATAATAAGAAAGAAGGAAACAAAAGAAAATAAGACCCAATACATAGTTTAGGGCAGTATAATAATCATTCACTAAAACCAGTACTTTTTACTCTACAATCACTAATAAAAACCCTTGCCACTAAAAAGAGAAAAATGGTTGACAACAGGAAGGTATAAAAATTTATTTTTGTGGAGACAGTATTCCCAAGTTTTGGGATTTATGTGCCCTGGTCAATCCCAGGACTAGCACCTATATCTACCTTCAACTGAGCAAAAGGCTATACTCACTTCAGGTTCTCACTCAAGACTGTGATAGATAAATCAAAATACATGGAGAATGATGTTTACAAAAGTTTAAAAGGTAAATTACATTTACCTTCTGTAGCAAAGGTCAAATCCTTTGAAAGGAAGTACATTACTAAACAGCTGTTTACGAAGTACTGATGACATTACCTCCATTCATAAACTCCACTGCAATCCGGTCTAAACGTTATCAAAGTATTACTTTATTCGAATGATTCTCCTTCTACACAATGATAAAATGCTGACTCTTGATTAAAGTAAGGCAAAAAACCCAGCAACTAGCAAAAGTGATTAATAAGTTTCTACAGTCTTGGAGGCTACTGCAAAACCTTTTCTTAAAAGGTATACCTTCAATTTCGTAAGTTAGAGTACTTTTACACCTTACTCCATACCACCTGTATTTCAATTAATAGTTTATTTCATCTGGCATATTATTATAAATGCTAAAATACCTCCCCTAAATGAGCTGCAGTTATAGACTGAATAGCTGGTCTTCCTCTCAGAAATGTCCTAATACCTATTTGCAATACCCAGGAATTTTTAGCCACAAGAGAAATTGGACAATGGAGGCTAGGGCCAATGGATGTTCTACAAGGTCTACCTTTTCTTTCCATTATCAGAATACAACAGCAAAAAAATACAATAATAATACACAACAAAATTAAAAAATGCAACTTACAGATCTCTCCACCATTCACAGAAAAGAAACCCAGCTCAATACCATGATTTCAATAGCTATATTTTTTTACTTAAATTTATTACATGACATTTTAGTTAACCAACACATTTATGGTGTTAGCAGAAAAGGAAATCAAAAAGAATTCATATTAGCATAAGAGATCTCAGATTAGTGGGAGCAGAAAAAAGCTAACAATAACCAATCTACATTTCAACCATTTCCTTTTTTCTTAGTAACTTATTTGATTAATCCTCCCAAAGTACTTATTAAAGGGACAGAATAATATCACTTGCCAAACTAAAAGAAAGGTATAGAGAACTAACCTGACCAAAATCACACACATGAAAGCAGGAAAATGAGACATCAAAAGTTTAGTCTGTGACTCCCCCTAAAGTCTCTCATAAAACAAAGTAATTTCATCTGTACCAGCAAAAACACACGAACATAAAGATTGCTATACTAGGTAAGACCTTTTCTTTGACCAGTGGCACCTGAAAGTGCTTAGGATATAGGGCTTGGTTGCTCTCTAATCAACTTACAAAGGTTAACAATGTATCTTAAAACCTTTGTTTCCTTTATTAATCATCATGGGCTTCTCACCTATCATGATCTATTTACTCTTCCACTACACCTCAGATACACACTCTTGACCTTGCTTAATGAATCAAATATTTATTAAGTAGCTACTATGTGCAAGCACTATGCTGAAGTCCTGATGATTCAAAAAAAAGCAAAAGACAATTCCTGAACTCACAGAGTTTATAATCTAATGAACCCAAAACTGTTGCATCTCCTTAATCAAGAACACTGATCATAAGCTTCTATCATTCCATCTATTATTCTTTTCCCCTTAACCGATACTTCATCTTCACAATGACCACCAATTTTTCTACTTTTCAGTTTTTTTCCATGTAATCACCACTGCTCTAGATACCTTCTCTTCACTCCTTAATCTTAGTCTTATGGTGAATCTGTACAACTTTACTTGTCTCTACTCTCAAATGCTGTGTGTCCTATTATTGTTCATCCCTGCCAAACCCCAATCCTGGATTACTCTCAGTTTGCCACATCTGGTCCTACTCATGTGTCGATGAACAGAACTGAAGTCATGAAACCAAGCTGGCTGGGTCCACTAAACATTTGTATTATCTAATTTCACCTGAGTGTTCACTATAGCAAAGGCAATAATTTTACTTCTCCCTGAGTCTCCATCTCACTCCAGTGACAGTATCAAACTGTCCCTTCTCTCGAGTTCCACAGCACTCCCTCTTCCTGCACTTTCAGCTGTAAACCTAACCTCATCTCACAGCCACCACATGAACTATTCCAATAGCTTCCTGACTTGAGATCGCCATGCCTTCCTATACCCATCCATCCTCCACAAAGCCACTAAAATAATTTTCCTAAAACACAAATCTAACCATGTCACTACTCCACTCATTAAACTGCAGTGACTTCTTATCACCTCTAGGATTAAATATAAACCACTGTATTTAGGTCTTTTTACAACTTGATGGTATGAAGTTAAACTATTGATAGTATTGGATATGGAGTCAGGAACACCTAAATTCAACTTCCATCTCAGACACTTATTAGCTGTGTGACCACAGGCAAGTCATCAAACCTAGCTCAGCCACAATTTTCTTATCTATAAAATGGAGCTACAAATAGCACTTATTTCCCAGGGTTGTGAGAACCAGATAAGACAAATTCAGCAAAGACTTTGCAAAACTAAAAGTGCCTTCCTCCAAATAACTTTGTATTTATTTTGTATATTTACATTTTGCGCGCTTATATGTGTTTATCTACGAACAAGGAAAATATTACCAGCCAAAAGTAAGTTTCTTGAAAGCAGACACTTTTGTATTTGTATATTTTGTCTGGTGTCCCCTTCTCTTCTATACTATTTCACTTGGTTATCTCATCAGCTCCCATCTCACCATCTTTATGCACATGACTCTCAGATCTACTTTAATCTTAACCTCTGTCTAGTGCTCCAGTTTCACATCTCTGACTGTTTTTCAGACATTTTGACCTGAATATCCGGTAGACGTCTTAAACTCATTAGGTCCAAAACTGAACTCATTATCTTTCCCACCAATCTACCTTGCCCTACCCCCTCTTTCCAACTTCCCCATTCCGGTCGACGGTACATGTCACTCAGGCTCAAGATGGTGATGTCATCTCTCTCAACCACTATGTGCAATCAGCTAAATCCTGTCGTTTCTATTTTTCTATGTCTCCTATGTCCCCTTCTCTCCTTTGACACTGCAACCACTGTGAAACAAGCCCTCAAACACCCCCTGCCCAGACTGCTGCAATAGCCGGCCGGCCTCGGGCCTCTCCATTCCAAGCCGCCCTCCACGCAGCGGTCAAGCTGCTCTTCCTAACCATGGCCACTCTTCACCTCCCGTTCTGACCACTCCCATTCAATAAACTCCAGCGACTCCGTACGGCCTCCGTGATCCCATGTAAAACCATCTTTGGCTTTCCAAACCCTTCCTGCTTTGTCAGTCTCCAGGCACTCGGCGGGGCAGGGACCCGGCCCCAGCCGGCCTCCCCGCACGGGCTCGGGGCCTCCTCATTGGCTGGTCGTCCGCCCGCATCCCA
Organism: Phascolarctos cinereus; assembly: GCF_003287225.1. Classification (NCBI taxonomy): domain Eukaryota; kingdom Metazoa; phylum Chordata; class Mammalia; order Diprotodontia; family Phascolarctidae; genus Phascolarctos; species Phascolarctos cinereus. The sequence continues at coordinate 283,947,623 of NW_027555847.1, read as the reverse complement.
GCTTCCCGAAGTCCCGCCCCAGGGCCCCTCCCGCGGTCCCGCACACACCCCGCCGCACGCGGCCGTGCGGCCGTCTGCACGCCATCTCCCCCCCACAGGAATTATCTTGGCCTTTCTTTGTATCCTCAGCGCTTGGGGCAAGGTCCGGCTCCCATAAATACGTATCGAGCGGCCTGAATCCCTGCACGCCTAAGCAGTGTCTGACACACAGTAGGCAGTTTAAGAATGCCCGTCGGCGTCCTGCCCATGGTCACATCGGTAACACGCTGCAGAACCGAGGCGGGCACCCACCTCCACAGCCTCTTCCCCCGCAGCGCGCAGACCCAGAAAAATGCCAACCGCAGCCGCCAAGCCTCCCTCGGGCAGTGAGTACCTGCTCGTTTCGAGGGAAGAATAGCGCTCGGGCAACACCTGGAGACAGCGCTGGAAGAATCGGACATGCCGGTCCCGTAAGAAATCGAGCCGCTCCACATCTCCGTCAACCAAGGTCAACCGCTCCCCCTCCGCCGCCATCTTGCTCTGGATCAAGTACCACGCCTCTCACCGGAAGCTTTTCAACCTCGGCAGAAGTCCCGCCCCCCGGCGCCGATCCTGCCGTCACGTGACGCCCGAAGCGCCGGGAAGGAATCTCATTGGTTTCTTTTGAACCGCGGAAAGTTTAAAACTCTCCTGCCCGAGCTCGAGCTGCGAGGCTGGGGCTTCTCTCCCGAGAACTTCAAGCCCTCGGCCCACGTGTGGAGAGCTGGGCGTGCGTTGTGTTGTGAACCTTATTAACAGCACCCCACCCCACCGCCGTGGCCTTTGCCCCAAGCGTGTTTTGTGGGTCAGTTAACAGATCAAGCAATTACAGGGGCCTGAAAATGTTAACAATTCTAGTCTTCAAATTAAGTTAACCACAAGAAATGACTTTGAGAAAACTCCATCAACTCATTTTGGTAGCTCCTCCAGTTCACAGACATGCTCAGCTAGCTCTCCCTTCCCTCCCTCTCCCTCCTTCCAGAGTCAGTAACTTCTGCAATTTAGAACCCTGAGGAGGAAGTGACTTATCCAAGGTCACCAAGCCTGTGCTGATCTTGCCTACTCCAAAGCCAATTCCGATATTCTCTGAAGCGCACACACACACACACACACTTTAAACAGTCTGGACAGCTAAATAAATGGGAAGCTAGGTGGCCCAGTGGCTAGTGAGCTGGGCCTGGAGGCAGGAAGACCTGAATTTAAATCCAACCTCAGACATTTGCTGTGTGATCCTTCCAAATTCACTTAACCTCTGTTTGCCTTAATCCAGTGAAGCAGGAAATGGCAAACCACTCCAGTATCTTTGCCAAGAAAAGTCCATAGGCAGTATGGTCCACAGGGTAGCAAAGAGTCTGACACACTGAACAGCAACAGCTGACCTCCCTGCCTTCCCCTCCTCCCCAGCAGTACCTTCTCTATCCCCAGCAATCTGACTTGTGTTTCTGCCACTCTTTGGAAATTGTTCATTCTGAGGTCAGCAGTGATCTGATCACCAAATACTTTCCTCAGTCCTCATCTTTCTTGTCAAAATAATCTTTCTAAGGCACAGGTCTGACTATACCATTCTTTTGGTACCACACCAAAAACTTTCAGTAGCTCCCCATTATTTTTAGGACAAAATGCAAATAATATAAACCCTACACAATTTGGTTGTCACCTACTTGTAACTCATACCACTCCACTTCCTTAACTCTCTCTCTCTCTCCCATTTCTTGCCTCTGAGACCTCCTCAATTTCTTGATTGCACTCCCCCTCCTCATCTTCCTGTCCAAGTATCCTTGTCTTCCTTCAAGAATTAGCTATTTTACCACCTCTCTTAGGCTTACTCTGATGCTTCCAGTTCATATTTTCTCCTCAGTTTTCCTTGTTTCGAATTTCCACCTCATATCAGAATATAAATTCCTTAAGAAAACATATCTGTTGCATTTTTGTCCTTTGTCTAGCATCTAACATCTATGCAATGCATATAATGGACCTTAATTAATGCTGAATTGAATTTTACTTCTATGTACCATGAATGTCTCTCCTTCCTGATATTTCTACCTAACAGCTTCTTGATATCTTTTATGGGTTCCAATCCCATTAAATAAAAGTGTCCCCCAAAGCACTATGGTCACCTTCGCTGTCTTGGAAATATCCTCCATTCTCACAACTACATGTAAATGACTCCTAAATCTATATATCCATCTCTTTCCTGAGCTCCAATCCTGCAATTCCAGCTAATTGCTGACAGAAAGAATTTCTCTGGGCCTCAGTTTCCTCATCTGTAAAGACAGGTTTGGCCTAGACATCCTTAAAGTCCCTTCTCAGCTCTTTTCATGATTCTGTTATCTCTATCTGGATGTTACGAGTTATCTAGCACTCGAAATGTCCAAAATTTGATGCTCTTTCTCATGGTATTTTCTGTCACTAAGACTTGGAACTGCAGAGACTTCACTGAATCTTCCCTCTCTCTTCCTTTATACTCATATCAATCAGTAAGGTTCTGTTCCCACCACAAATCCATCCTCTCCACTCTTGGCCACTATCTTTCAATTAGAGGTTCATCTTTTCCTACTTACATTAAGTTTTCTAACTGTTCTGACTCCATTCTTTCTCCTCTCCTTCAGACAAATGTTAAATTAATCTTTCTAAAGGACAGATGTGATTCCTGCTTAAGAGCCTTCAGTATTGGCCTACTGCCTGAGATGAGATACCAGGTACAGGGACTGAGTCTACAGAAGGTCTTGGCCCTCTTTTTTAACTTTCATGGTTTTAATTATCATCTCTATGCAAATGGCTTCCAGAGTGCTAGTTCCATATCATCAACTATCATACATTTCAAACTAGGTGTCCTGAAATTACCTTAAAATCAACTTGTTTTAAAAAAAATTTCATCTTTCCTCATAAAACCACCAACCCTCTTCCAAACTTCCCTATAATTGTCAAGGGGACCTCTATCCTTAATTAGTCACTCAGGTTCACAGCTTTAGTGTCACTATGAACTCCTCACTCTCCACAGCTAGGTGGTACAGTAAAGTGCTGGGGCTACAGTCAGGAAGACTCATTTTTCTGAGTTAAAATCTGGCCAGACACTTTTTGTGTGACCCTGGTCAAGTCACTTAACCCTGTTTGCTTCAGTTTCCTCCTATGTAATCTGAACTGGAGTAGGAAAAGGCAAACCATTCCAGTTATCTTTGCCAAGAAAACCCCAAATGGGGTTATGAAAAGTCAGACACAATTCAAACAACTGAATAATACCAAAAATCCCCATGAAATTTCGCAAATGTCCCCTTCACTCACCTCTTGAACTACTATAATAATAGTCTCCTGATTTATCTCCCTGACTCAGCACTCCCCCACACCAACTCCAATTCATCTTCCCCAGTTGCCAAAGTGATATTCCTAAAGTGTAGTATTAGTAACAGTAGGATCACAGAATTTGAGAATTGGAAAGGACCTCAGCAAACCATCTTGTCCAACCTATAGGTGAAGAAATATCCACTATAACATAGCAGACAAGTGGTCATGAAGCCTCTACTTGAAAAGCCACTGCTTCTCAAGGCAAGCCATTCCATTTTTGGACTCCATTTTGAGCTCTAATTGTCAAAAATTTTTCCTAAGATCAAACCTAAATTTGCCTCTTTGCAATTTCTACCTATTATTCCTGGCTCTACCTTCTGGGACTAAACATAAAATCGAACTCCTCTCTACTGGGCAGTCCTTCAAATACTTGAAGTATCTTGTCTCCCTTGAGTCTTCACTTCTCTATTCCTCTTTCAATTAATCTGCATATTACAAATATTCAAGACCCTTCACCAACCTGGTTGCCCTCCTCTGCAAACTCTCTGGCTAATCAATGTTCTTCTTAAACTGTGATGCCAAGAACAGAACACAATGCTGCAAAGGTTGACAAGGACAGAGTACAGTGAGACTATCACCTCCCTCATCCTTGAAGCCATGCCTCTCAATGTAGGCCATGATTATATTAACTTTTTTTTGGTTGCTACATCACACCATTCACTTCTATTGAGCTTACAGTTCTATAAAACCCCTAAATCTTTTTTGTAACAAATGCTAACAGAACTTCTCCTATCTTGTACCTGTGAAGTTAATTGTGACCAATTATAAGTTCTTACATTTCTCTCTTTCAAATTTCATCCTTTTTCAGTAATCATTTTTATTGCAGTGAAGAAATAGACAACAAACTTGGCAGGAAGGATTTCTGAACTTGTGCTGTCAAAAAAAAAAAGTCCCCTATTCAAAACTTAGTGGAAAGACCTCCCAGAATTTGTGCTTCATCTTCAAGAATTCATGGACTCTTGCCTCTCCTTGTACCACTGGCTTAGATCAACACATTTTAAAATGAAATTTTATCTTTCAGGGCAGCAACAGATTTTTTAAAAGGATAAAGTCCCCCAATGACCAAATGTATTTTCTTATGACCGAGTTAAGTCCTCCAAGACACTGTCTTCAGCATCTGTACTTACTATCAGCCTGCATCTTTCTCAGGAACAGATATCCAAAATTTTTCTGATAGCCTTATTTGTTCCTGCTGTGGCCTGAATTGGTTTTTCTCTATCATTCCCCTCTCTTCACCTCACTCCCCAACTTTTCATCTTCCTTTTATGCATTGTTTTCTCCTATTAGAATGTGAGTGGGCAGGGACTGTCTTTCTCTCAGCTAGCATTTGTATTCTCAGCCCTTAGTACAGTCCCTAGTACATGGTAAGCACTTAATAAATGTTTGTTGATTTGATTTGGATCAGAACAGCTGAGTTTGATACAAGTTCTTATCATTTCCTTTAAGAATTAACTTTTGGGGGGCAGCTAGCACTGGCCCTGAAGTCAGGAGGACCTGAGTTCAAATTTGACCTCAGACCACACTTGATACTTACTAGCTGTGTGACCCTGGGCAAGTTACTTAACCCCAACTGCCTGAAAAAAAAAGTAAAAAATAAATAAAAATAAATAAAAATAAGAATTAACTTTTGGGGCTTGAGACAAACAATACCTGGTCTCATGTCAGGGTACTGTTCAGATATATTTTTCACCCAAGGAGCTTCTGATTTCAATAAGTGAACCATTCTCTTCAATAACAATATTAACAGGAAGGTGAGACCTTATCTTGAACAAAAAATCCATGGTAATGCCTTTGATCATATTTTGCATTTTACTGTAGATTGCATCAACTGTTACAAGTTCTCTCTGACTTCTGGGCCACATATGGTGAGCTGTTTTCTGTTCTTACCAAGGAGACTAAGCTCAACATTGATAAGGTGGAGAAATTGCTATGCAGGATTCTTTCAGAGAGATGTCAACATTTTCTGGGATGTCAACAATCTGGGCACTTAGAATGGTCTTCATTTGTTTCAATGGGCTAAAGAGAGCTGATTTCCACCGTATTAGATTCTGTACAGTGCTCAAGACTGTCAAGATTTTTTTCTGGATCTGGTCATCCTCTGTGTTCACTATCCCTCCCAGCTTTCTGTCAAATGACCATGTTATATATGTCTGAAAATGCCACCTCTACTACTCAATAAACTATAGTGACTCTCTAATGATCAAATGAGATAACATATGTAAAGCACTTTGCAAACCTTAAAGCACTATATAAATGCTGGTTATTATTATCATTATTATTATTGTTATTACCTCCAGGATAAAATACAAACTCCTTTGGCACTTACAACTCTTTACAAACTGGCCCCATCCAGGTTTTGCATACATTACTCTCCTCCTTCATACACTGTTATTCAAACAAATGGGTCTTGCTATTCCTTACGCACAACATTCCTGTCTCTGTGACTCTGCACAGGTTCTTTTCCTCCATATCTAGAATGTACTCCCTTCTCACATTCACCTCATCTGGTTTCCTTCAAGACTCAATTCAAGGATCACCTTCAATATGAAGCCAATCCTAGTCACCCCAAATGCTAATATCTTCATACTATCACAGATTTATAAGTGGAGGGGCCCTTAGAGATTATCTAGTCAAACCCCACATTTTACTGATTAATCAACTAAGATCCAGGAAGATGAAGTAATTTGCCAATGGTCACACATGCAGTAAGTGGCACAGCTGAGATTTGAGCCTCAGTCCAGTGACTCCAAGTTCAGCTTTTTTCCATGGTACCACACTTCCTCCCATCCTTTGTACCTGTTTTGTATGAATTTATACATATGCTCATGTGGTCAAGAATGTAAATTTCTTAAGGAATGAGACTGATTTGTTTTTGTCTTTGCCTCTCTCAGAGTGCCTGGAATATGGTAGTGTAGCTGCTTAATAAATGTTAATGGAAAGAAATTAACAACCAAGAGAAAGATTATAATTTAGCAACAGGCCAAATATTCTTTACTCTAAAAGGAATGCCACATCAGTAGTTAGCTATGCATATCCAAATAATGACGTACTGATTTGGCTTCACATTAACTGGGTACCTACTGGCAAAAATGTCTTCCTGGGGAACACAGTACAAGGTCTTAAAGTCCCTCTACCTGAGAATGCCCTCACTCTGAGAAAAGGGGCCAGAAAGATAACTGAGAATCTTTTACTACTCAGGATCTCATCCTCATCCACTAATTCTCAACAAGGAGAAAGGCTTAAAGGGAGGATTAGAATAGCTAAAAAGAAAGCCAATAAAGAAGAAAGCACAAAATATCGTGTCAGACATTAGACAAATTTTTTAGATTTTTTTGGCTAGAAGTGACCTTAGAAGCTGTTAAATTCAATCTCTGTATTTTACAGGTAAAGAAACCTTTTGTGGTAGTTGTTTCGTCATTTTTTAGTTGTATCTGACTCTTTGTAACCCCATTTGGGGTGTTCTTGGTAAAGACAATGGAGTAGTTTGCCATTTCCTTTTCCAGCTCATTTTACAAGTATGGAACCCAGGCAAATAGAGTTAAGTGACTTGCCCTGGCTCACACAGCTAGTAAGTGTCTGAGGCCAGATCTGAACTCGCAAAGGAGTCTTCCTGACTTCAGGCCCAACACTATCCACTGTGCCATTTAGCTGCCAACTTAGCCTGAGAGAGGTTAAATGACTTGCCCAGGGTGACATAGCTAGTAACTATCTGTAGCATAATTTGAACTGAGGTCTTCTTGATTCCAAATCCAGCACACTATATACTATGCCACCTTGCTCATAATTGGTCACTATTTCAAATAATTTTTCAAGGAAGCTTTTTAAAAACGTAATGACTTACTGTCAAATAGGGGCCCAGACCTTCGAGCATACACAGTCCGATTTGCAGGGTGCCAAACAACCCACATGAATCTCTGGGGAAGCTGTTTCCAGGAATGTGTAATGGAGGGTCCTGATCTCCTCTTGAAAGCATATGCCCTGTAGACTCTTACTATTTCCTGCCTGTCCCTTACTACAAAGTGAAGGAAAGCCTTTTAATTGAATGATGAAACAGCTGAATGTGCATATAAAATTAGGGTTAGTGCTACTGTTATACTCCTATCTCCTGGCCAGCAGGAAGAAAAGCTATTTTGTCAGTCTGTGCTTTTGGTATGTTCCAGTTCCAACTCAGCAGCCAATTAAAAGATTTTTTTTAAAAAAATCACAAAGTAGAGGATAGTCAGAGACGACTTGCCCTTGCTCTGAAGTGGAAGACAGGGCACTCCATTACACAAGCCTGCTTAGAAGCAGGCTTCCAGAATATTAACTTATGTTGGTAGTAAGCAGGAGAGATTATACATACTCAAAGTACTGGACCCCCATTGTTAGGCCCCAGTTATAATAACAATGAACATAAAACAAATATTAAAACTTCATTTCATAAAAATGCCACCTATTTATTTAAGATATCCAGGGTAGAAGTCACCACATCAGAGGTGGAAGGAACAGTGCAGGTTATTGAGTCTAGCTCTATTATTTTACAGATGAGGTAATTGAGACCTAGGGACACTAAGGGACTTACCCAGGATCGTACAGAATGTAAGTGGCAGAACTGGGAACCCAGCTCCTATCATTCCAAATTTGCCCTCTTTTATCTATGCTATGTTGCCTCCCAATTTTAATGCCTTCCTTTGCATTTCCTAAATTTGTTAATAATACAAGCTAGCATCCATTTTAAATGTATTAAAAATTTTCAAATAGCCATACAAATATAGTTTTCCCATTCTGCATAATAAAGGCATAAGAGGAAAAGTCCACTTATTTACTTCATGTGCTTAAATTACAATAATTTAAATTTCTAGTTTTCCCCTTCAATTTGCTGTTGCAAAATAAAAATTTCAACATGAACACAATTATCTTCCTAGAGCAATACAGTAAAAAAGGTAGTTGCCAGCATGTACCTCAATATCTAACAATCAAGCACTATACAATTTATATTAAGTGTTAAACAAGGAAATGATAATTTCTGAACATAAGTGGTCACTTTGTATATAAATCATTTATTTTCCTGTGTAAAGCATTATACCAATATTCACATTAATTGGATGGTAATTTTTATTTCTTAAATTCTCTTCTATAATCCTTGTCTCCAGGTGGGAATAGCCCTGTGGAGAGAAGTAGTAGATACATTATAAGGAAATGAAAAAGACCTTAAGAAAAGCCTTAAACTTCATTTATATTTTTTTTACCTATGTGGTATATGCAGAAGAGGCCCTGTGCCTGTTGGACCTCTCTCTTTTGTACGTTCTTGCCATCCTTTAGTAAGTTTGTACAACCTGGATGGATCTCGACTAACATTAACTTCAACCTGTCAATAGGAAAATAAAATTATGACCTATTAAATTATATTAACTACTAAATTTATAATTATACATCTATAATAGGACATTAAACAGGGAAAGCAATTTCATAAAAAGTAAACATTAATAAAAATTCAATAGAAGCTTTTCAACAAGTAACCACTTTTATGTTCTTCAAGCAACTATTTTCCTAAAGAAGACAGGCTATGATTGTTTATTATTTTAAAAATTAAGGCTTTCTAATTATACAATAGCAACTTAATAATAAAAGTTACCTTTAAAATACCTACCTGGTATATTTCTTCTAATTCTCCCTCAAAATAAAGTTTAAGGTGTTTTTTTTTAAAGACTTTCATTTCCTTATAATTTATCTACTACTTCTAACCACAGGGCTATTCCAAATTGGTGACAAGGATTACAGAAGAGAGTTTTGCAAACAGAAATTGACAATGATGTGAATATAGCTATATTCTTTACATAGTGATGTAATAAGTGATGATAACAGGACCAGAAATCAAATTTCTCTTTTTTTTATGTACTAGATTCGAAAAGTCCTCTTCTTTACCCACTAGCAGTTAGTAATCTGATTAGTCACCAGTAATATCAGAGGAACTAAGCAATACCATTTATGTGGCAAAAAATTATAATTGGCAAGTCTAAGGTATGGGTAAGTATGGAAAAAAGGAAGGAAAGAAATAGGAGAGCAAGAATCAAGGAAGGGAGAGAAAGAAGGCTAGAAAGAGACATTTCTGTTTTTTAAAACATATATATTTAATCAGATGTTGCCTCCTTAGTTGCATTACACTACGCTTTTTCTACCTGGGCAAGCAGTTAAAAACTTTAAAAGCAGTATAATAAGGAAAAAAAGCCAAGGAAATAAATGTGAGTTTTAAGTATTTTATGTCTACATCTTTATAAAGGGGCAAAAAAATAGGATAACATTGCTTAAGATTTTATAAAGTAGAAACTCAGATATAGTCCTAGGATACAGTACCTTTTTTCTTAATTTTGCCAATCTTCTTTCTTTTTCTATCATTTCCTTTTTCTTTGCTTGTCTCTCCAGAATTTTTAATTCAAGTTTATGTAAATCCTGAAGAACATATACAAAATAAAAAAGGAGATGTGTTCTGAAGACAAGGAAAATTAGAATGAAATTTGCTTTAAAGTCTAGTTGTTTGCTGCTTGAACTAGAAGTTCAGGGCTCTCTAATCCTGATTCTTACACTTAATAGCTGAATAATCTGTCGAAGTCAATTCCTCTTTCTGGGCCTCAATTTCCTCCTTTGTAAAATAAGTGGTCATTTAATTCAAATCTCTCATCTGCTTCTAGCTCTAATATTACATGACTCTAAGATTTTTAAATGACTTTCAAATATCTTTAGTAAAGATTAATGTTTTAAATTTTTGATACATGGATAAATTGTAATGTTTTTTAATGAACCAAATTTTGTCGAAAGAAATGAGCAACCTAGAAGGTATACTATAAAACCACTGGGGTCTCACTTGGAATGAGACAGCCACCAATGAAATAAACATGCTACCAAGCTAAAATTACCTGTCCCTTTAAGGTTAGTACTTGTACAACTAAAAAAGTTCTCCCTAGATTCCTAATCCAGTGGTCTTGTTTCATTCCCACATATATCTTCAACTTCATGGTAGGGAAACCTCCATTATCTTTCAGGTGATTTCAAAGTATCATTTAACAGGCCAGCAGTTTTAACAGAACCAGCAGCAGCTCACATTTTTTAAACTCAATTGAAGATTTTTATTTTAGTGGACTAAGTAATAGTCTAATATACATTATAATGTTTCTGGCTATTATGTTGTAGAGCCATAATTAGTTTCAATTCATAGAAAACTTTTTTTTCTTCAAAGTACCAATTATGGTGTTTGTTTTCCAACTAGAAGTAAAAACAAAAGGAATTCTATTTTACACTACTAAGAAATAAGTCGACTTAATTTATACTGATTTTGGTAAGTAGTAATTCAAGGGTACAGTCAAGAACAACCTCACAGATCAATATCCTTTCCAGTGTTAGCTAACCATTCAGTCAAGTAGTAAAACCTGTAAGTACTCAAATAGGATGATGCATGTTTTTATTTGTCAAAGGTATTTATCTCTATGAGGGAGTTCAGTACAGAGACTAGGTCAAAGAGAAATTCCCTGTGGATGGGGAAAATACTCCTGATGTTCCTGTTGGTGGATGACATTGAGCTGACTGCATCAAGTTCCAGAACCTCGAGAAGCTCTTGGAAGAGACTGGTAATCACTCAAATAAGTTTGGCCTATGTATCCACAAAGAAAAGATGAAGTAGAAGGTCTATTGTCCACATTTCAACTTGCATTGATATGAACTTCCTAAAGAGTAGATGGACCTGCCTGGGATCTAATTGATTTGGTAATTCTCTCCAATGATGTAATTTGAAACTCATATATGCTTTCCTATCCTATGCAACCACTGTCCGATTTCTCCCAAAAACAGACCAGAAGGGGCAGCTAGATGGCGCAGTGGATAGAGCACCAGACCTGGATTCAGGAAGACCTGAGTTCACATGTGGCCTCAGACACTTGACACTTACTAGCTGTGTGAACCTGGGCACACACTGCCTAGGCCAAAAAAAAAAAAACGGACCAGAAGAGGCTGATCTAACATACGGGATGAGTCCCTTTCTTTCTCCCAACATGTAATGGTATTAGCGAAGCAGTACTTGGAAAACCTTGCTCTTGCCACATGATCAGCCTATCTTCTCCTCCTATCATAAAAATCCTTGATAACATCCTTAAATCTTATTCTCTAAAATCCTTTCTTGGTTATGTTGTAGTCTGCTCACATCCATCATGTACCTCTCCACTGCCCTCAATGTAATACTCATCTTTAGTTCTTCAGATGTAGTGGTATTCCATGTCTTGTTGCCAGATAGCAATACCAATAAAATGTCAGTATGGAAAAGATGGGTCTTTGCTTTCATAGGTCTTTGCTTGGGTTTAGTAAAATAACTTTGTAATTCCCCAAAAAAACCCCATCACACTCTCCTCTCCTCCTCGTATTCAACTATGGGCCTAGTTCATCGTCTATCTGTACTGTTGTCCCACAAATACATATTTTTGGACAAATTCTAGAGAGTGCGCATCCAAATGCATTATTAGTGGACCTATCAATTGATCCAATCACTACAGAAAACAATATGAAATTATGTAATAAAAGTAATTAAGATGTCCATCCTTTGACCTAGAAATGTCATTAAAAGAATATGCATGATGACTATGACAATGTAAATTAAAAAATCACTAAAATGAAGTAAAATTCTGAGTAAATGAAAAACCAATGATGGGCCTGAAGCTCAGAAAATTAAATATCTCTCTCTTTATAGTAGAAGGGCAGGGGACTATTAAGGCAGAATTTATATTTACATGTGTGTGTGTGTGTGTGTGTGTGTACACACTATCTACAGCATATTATATAATATAGTTACATGTGTATATAATAGATATAATTATAACATATTTATATACATATACATACGTACATATATACATACACACATACATATGTGTATGTGTGTGTATGTGTGTGTATATATATAGAGACACACACACATATACACACACACACATACATACATATATATATATATATATATATATATATGTATGTATGTATGTATATAGTCAAAAGAGGTATGGCTATTAGAAATACTGGATGTTTTTTCTTAGATTCTTTTGTTAATAGGGGAGAAATTCCCCCCGCCCAGATTCTGATGTTATAGGTATCAACAAAATGTATTTCGAAAAAAGAGAACATGATAATGAGGGGGAAACTATTTAGGAGAGATTATACTACATATACACAAGTATGCATACACACACATATTCACACATACATGTAAAATGTAAATATATATATAAATACACACACACACATATATATATATATACTTACTCTCTCTTGAAACTTAATTATTTCATTTGTAGCCATTTTTCTTCTTTCTTCCCTTTCAGTCTTCTCTTTCATCTCCTTTTCAAGTTTCAACAATTCTTCCTGTTCTTTCTTCTGCTGAGTATATTTTTCTAGCAGTAATTTTAGGTAAAATTGGCGCTGATGTTCTCTCTGTTGTTTTCTCTCTTTTTCCTCTTCTTCTTTTAATTGAGATGCTTGTTTCATAGATAATTCCATCATTTTCTGCTTTTTCCAGGCTTCAATTGCTAATTTCTGTTTCTTTCTCTGCTCCTCTTTTTGTTTTGAGGAATCTTCTTGCTTAAGATCATTAGTCATAAGTACTTCCTCTGACTTTTCTTTCAGTATCAACAATTCTTTTTTTTCTTGCTGCTTCTTTGTTTTCCATTTCTGAATAGACTAAATGGTTTAAAAAAAAAAGTAAATGTATGTTTATTTTAAATCCCAGGTGATCGAACTATAAAGTCTTACCCTATATTTCTGGAAAAACTACACAGGATTCTTATTTGGTTAGAATTATTTTGTGGGCTTTATTTTTTAAAATGCAAACTTTTTTCACAACCATGTTGAGAACTTGTCTTGTTTTACTTTTACAGTACTGATTATAAATTCTGTTGGTTCTTGGGCCACCTCTCCTAATAGACTTCCTCATACTTTTCAATTCTTCTCCAGTTTGCTGTGTACTACCTTAGCTAGGTTCTTCTATCTTTCTGTTTGTACCTTTTGCACTTTATAGGCTATACTTCCTTCATTTAGTCATCTCACTCCTATTTCCAAATCTCTTTTCTGGAGTCTCTTTTCTGTGATTCTCTTCTAGTCTGATGCTATATCAGGAATCAATAGTGAAATAACTCAATTATTATATAAAAGTTTAGTATTAACCCAACCAATGTTAGCTTTTAATTGAAGAGAATACATTAAACTCCCTCCCAATCTTTAATAGTGCTTTCTAGATCTTCACGGTGTACAGCATGTTTACCGTTATTTGAAGAATGACTGTCGATAGTGAAAGAGCATTGTCTTTGGAAATCAGAGGATCTGGATTCAAACCTAACCCTCTGACACATCTTGTGACTATAAGCAAGTCACTTAACCTCCATGGGACTCAATTTCCTGAATTTTAAAATAAAGATGTTGAACTCAATGGCATCTGAGGTTCCTTCCAGTTGTAGATTTATGATCCTATGATCTCTTTTCTCATTTTAACTTTATGTTACAGTTCATGTTCAGTTTTGAGACAACTACTTAAGGCTTTTGGTGACTAAATCAAATACATTTTAGTTTGAAAAAACTATGAGTAATTTAATTAGAACTCAGACTCAAAATTATTCAACATGATACCTAAGTAACTGCTGTGTGTAAGCCCCTCTGATAGGCATTGTAAATGTCATTTTTATATAAAATTAACAATCTTTACCATCTTTAAGGATCCAAAAGTATTGTATAGGATGGTTCTGAAAACTCTGGAAGACCCCTTCCCACCCCAGAATTTTCAGCAACTTATTTAAGTATTTTAAAATATTATGTATATAAAAACATTTTAAAAATATTAAAAGTTGATCTTCATTAAAGTTTAGCTACTTTCCTAATAATTAATAACCTATTTTCTATAATATCATATTATATTTCTAATAATATATTTCTATATTTTCTCATAACATTTCAAGCAATTATTCATAAATACAACATGATTACTAACATATGAGTCATCATCATAAAATAGCATTTATTAATGATCCTTAATATTCTTCTCAGGAGCATAGGCACAACATACGCATTATCCACTGAGAAACAACCCAAAGGATTTATATAGACACTGAGAAAAAGATAGAACTCACTTCAGAAGTCCATTGTGTACGAATCAGTGATATTCTGAAACTTTAATTAGAGAATTCAGACAAAGTTAAAATTTGTTTTGCCTGACTTCTCTAGACTAGCTGATGAATATCACGAACTTACTATACCATCATTTACGATAACTTTTGCCGCCAATTCTTTAGTATCTTCTACTAACCAGTGTTTGACTAATAAGGGAAGGTTTTATTAGTTATTATCACTAAAGAGGCAAATAGAAGGGAGTATTAAAACTATATCTTTAAGAAAAAGGAGAAACCGAGAAACAAAAAGGAACAAAATCTGAAGCAACAGGTCAGGCAACAAACCACCCAATAGACAAGAAAAACATGTTTTAATATCCAAGTCTATGACAAACATTTAACATTCCAAAATGGGCATATGTCTTGGCAGAAACAGACCACAAGCTGAATTTTACCAAGTATTTTAAAAGCATTTTATTTTTTAAAATAGGAACATATAAAAAAAACATGCCATAGTTATATAAAAGTTATTGACACTGATGAAACAGTCTTCAGAATTCATTAAGTTCACATATACACATAACCCTCCCCCAGGGTAAGCTAGATGATACAATGGAAAGAGTGCCAGGCCTAGAACCAGCAAGACCTGAGTTCAAATTTAGACTCAGACAATTAATAGCTGTGTGACCCTGGACAAGTCTCTTAAACTGTTTGCCTCAGTTTCCTTATCTGTAAAATGGGGATGATAATAATAGCACCTTTCTCCTACAATTGTTGGGAGGATAGCACAGTGCATGGCACATAGCTAAGCACTAGGAAAATGTTAGCTATTATCATTATTACCTCCAAATTAAATATACCCATGCCCGAGCCTAGCTGATTACTAAAAGCAGAAGACTGACTAGACTAGAAATGCTACGTCTTATGGAAGAAAAGGCCACCTCTATTTCCTGAGATTAATTAACAAGGAATATAACCATAATTGCCCTTGCTAATTTGAAGTGAGAAACTAAAGTCACTTCTGAGAAGTAAGAAAGTTTCTTCAACTTTGTCATCAAAAATACTTTTTTAAAAAGACAAACATCCCACATAAAATATCTAGTAACTAAATGCTTTATGGCTATTGGTAACTAATGGATGGATTTTCCAAGATGATCCTGATTTGAAATAGTCTATTCTACTGTTCCCTTTTTGTGCCCCACAACTTCACATCAAATGACCAAAAAAAATCCTTTGTCATACCATGTGTCCTGATTTTTGGTTCAGAAGGCTTGGTAATAATCTTATATATAAATAACATATTTCATGAGTGTCCATCAAGATAATCTTTTTAAAAAGAAAAATACTATCGAATGTTCAATCATAATGGGCATTATTCTTATGAATATAGAAACTAAAATTAACTAAACTTGATTTCTAAAATTGGCAAGTAAACTTAATTTAAAAAATTAAACTTTAAAAACGAAATGTAAAATATCATATTTTTGCTTTGTGATAAACAAAAGTTATCCAAAGACAGTCAATTTTCAAGATCTTTATCTTTAATAAGATTAGCCAATCCAAACCGACCAAAACAAATTAAAGTTGCTTATATTCCTAACCCACAGTACTATTGACTCTCTACTTCCCATCCACTTTCCAATCAGCTCTGTTTGGTTTCCACTCCACAGAATATCATGCCCCACTCAGAATAAACTCATCATCTGAAATCACATCATCAAGCACACTGACTCAGTTTCGATACCAAATACCTTTCCAACTCCCTCAGTGCCTCTCCCCTCTGATTGGTGGGAATGAGAATAGAACAATAACCTCTTCCCAAAATCTTCCTTTTTAAAGGGCTGGAATCTGAACTTTCCTGGTAAATCTCCACTTTCCATCAATAGCTCTGTTTGGTTTTGGGCACACAGGTTACCCCATGGTGGTCCCACCCCACTTCCTGAAAGTCCCCACCACTTTTTTGTGTGGTCTATCCCCACTAGACCATAAGCTTCTTTACTGCAAGGACTGCCTTTCTTTTTATTATTTTAATTCCTAGGGTTTAGCACAGTGTCTGGCACACAGTAAGCATTTAATAAATGTTTATTGAATTGAATTGACTTAAATTCTTCAATCACATCATTATGATGAATTGATGAAATCAATTCTTGTTCTGGGCACAAAATTACAAGTGAGTGAATTTATGGCCAGTACAACAGAAATAATTAGCCAAAGAGAAAAACTTGGATACACAGTAGTTTTTCTCCAAAGAAGCAAAAGAGGAGACAACTGACGGGGAATACAAATATCCCAAAGTAAAAGACAATCTGGAAAAAGAAAAGCAAGAAGCAGTAACATTAAAAGAATAAATGATATCTAAAGGAGCAAAACACACTGACTTTGAAGAGAGGATATGTAGAGACAAATCAGGTAAGGAAGAACATAACATGTAAAAAAATTTGAACACCATAATGCAAGAAATAATACAAAAAAAAAATATATATATATATATACACACCAATCAAAAGAATCCACAGATTGCCTCCGGGGGAAAAAAATCTTTGCTGCAAATAGTTGTTAAATTTAACAATTCCAATGAAAAACAAAAATTTTTACAAGTGACCAGAAAAAAGATTTGCAAATATAAAAGAAAAGAAATTTTATTAATAGAAGACTATTCTGTATTTATCAGATACAGGAAAAGGGAAAGGAATCATATATTCCCAAAAAACAAAGGTTCAAGATGCAACCCAAAAATGACATAACCTGCAAACCAGATGTAATTATCAAAGAAAAAAGACAGGCATTCAGCAAAAGAAAGGGATTCGAAATATTCCTGAAAAAAAAAAGACATGAGTAGATTATTCAACTTACATACGTTCCAAACAACAGGAACATAAGAAAGGAAACAAAATAAAACTAAGGACAAGCAAAGAAATAAATTACCCTATCTCTAGAAATTATTTTTAAAAATCAAAGTGAAAGACATTTATTGAGTTAACAAAACAAAACAAAACAAGGGACAGACTATTAAGAGATTTCTTTAAAAAGACTTTAACTGTCACTGCCAGGGTGTCCAGCCCCACAATCCACTGCCAAGGCCTGTTGATTTCACCATTGTTAACATCTCTCAAATATACTCCCTTCTCTCCTCTCACAAGGCCATCATTCTGGTCCAGGCCCACTATTAATCATGCTTAAATAGTTGCAATAGTTTGCTGGTGGGTCTGCCTGTCCTAAGTCTCTCCCCGCTCCAATCCATTTTCCTTTCAGACACCAAAGTGATTTTCCTAAAGCTCAAGTCTGATCATCTCTCTACCTCTGACATTCTCTCTCTCTTTCTCACACACACACACACGCCCCACTCCCCACTCAAATACAAATACAAAATCTTGTTTGGGGTTCACAGTCTTTCATACCCTGGCCCTTTCTTACCTTTCCAGTCTTCTTACACCTTACTGTTCTTCATGTATTCTTCAAACCAGTAACACTGTGTACAACCTACAGTTACATAACCTACAGTGACAGAATGATAGGCTCTCCCTTGGTTTGAGCTTCCTGTCCTGGTTACTCAGCTATGAGCTGTGGGCTAGATGTGAGACCTCTCTCCAGAATTAGTCACACAGCTCCTGCTCACTTCTGTTCCTGCTTGCTACTCAGTACACAGCCTCAGGCCTGTAAATCATTCCTTACTCTGGTTCACCATCTCTAGGTGCAGTCCCCTTCTCAGTTCACACTGGATCTGGTGTGCAGCTCTACAGTATGAGCAATAGAATTGCCAAGTGGTACTTGTTGCTGCACCCTGCACTATATCAGGCCCCTCTCTTCTTACCCTAATGCACAGTCTGGGTGGCACCCTTCTATCTAGACCTGGTTCCCACTGCTGGAAGATCTCCATCTGTCTCCCGATGCTGACATGAGATGCAAAAATGGCTCACTGTGATTTTTCCTTGGGTTTCCCAATTAGGAGAAGGACTATTGCTTTTCTAGGGCTGTGATGGAGCAGCTCCTGCAGGAACCTGGACTGTACTGCTTCTTCCTACTCTGCTCTCTCAATTGGTCTTTCCATTACTTTGATAATAGCACCACTTTTCTTGATTAGACAAATAAACCTGCTTGCCCTCATCTAACAATATGATAAAGAATAGTGCAACACATGAGATTCTGACGGTTGGTGTTTTTTTGTTGTTATTGTTAGGCAATGGTGTTAAATGACAAGTTGGTGTTTTTAAAACATTAATTCTAGACTAGTTTCTAATTCCCTTATCGAGAAATGGTAGATCGCATGTGACCTTGGTTTGTTATATAATGAGAGGAGATGAAATGGCAATAAAAGCAAAATGCTGGGTATTCTTTGATGGGCTACATATACTCTGTCTATATTTTTCATATCAATTGGACTGAAAACTTCTCTGTTTCTTATTTTACTTCTAGGAAACATGCTCAATTTAGGCTGATAAAGACCTCTTGTTAATCAAGACTGATGTTCTAATTTAATTTTTTAAATATAAACCAAGTGTCAAATGGAATGTTTGATGAATTTGAATAAGACCTGCAATGACCTGTTGGTCATTACTCAGTTTGCTGCAGGCACTGTACCATCACTGATCTTCAAGTAAGTGCTTAACCAAGAAGTCTGAGGTATTTGCACTATTATAAGCACACTCATTAAAATTTGGTTTGTTGGTTCCTTTTTTTATCTTAACAATACACCAATACATATATTAAAATTAAAAGAGTATCCAATGATTAAATTAAATAAAAAGCCACTTCTTAGCCCTATTTCATGTGATAGCCCATCTTCATGTGATAAAGATCATATATATTGGACATGCCTGACGTAGGAGTTGGAGGAAAAGGAGAGGACCAATGGTAAAGAACTAGTAACTTGCAATAATGGGGGTACAAGCTGTGAGCAAACATGGTCTTTCTATACATTTTTATAATATCTAGAGCATATGATTTAGCATTTCTTTCATAATATGTGGTTGGGTTTTTTTAGGGGTGAGGCAACTGGGGTTAAGTGACTTGCCCAGGGTCACACAGCTAATGAGTGGTATGTGTCTGAAGCCGGAGTTGAACTCAGTTCCACTTGATGCCAGGACCAGTGCTCTATCCACTGTGCCACCTAGCTGCCCCCGTAATAGATTTTTTAAAGCTAAAAGAACATACCATGCAATTAAATTAAAATGCAAAGCAATTTGGGGGGAGACATTAGGGTATGCTTGGGCATACATGGCAAACCATATATGGTGTTATACTAATAGGGGATATTAATTAGTATGAATTAACCATACTAAATGGGGTTTTCTGTTCATTTTAATTCTAATGCTTTCCTTGATAATTCAATATAAACTTTATTTTACCAAAGTATAAACTTATATGAGTTCCTAGGTTTTAATATATTTAGCATTTTAATGCTTTAATTTTACTACTTTGAGTGCTTTAGGTCAAATAAAGGGTGCTTATAGACAGGTGAGGTGAAGGGAAAAAAAATCACAGACTGACCAAAGGTGACAAAAGAGAAATATATCCAAAGAGTAAAAGCTTTAAAAAAATTATATAAAAAAACAAAAGTTTTACCTTTTTTTTTCTTTCTTCTAAAGATAGAAATTTTTGATACCATTTCTCATGTAGCTGAACCTCCTCTTCTGTCCTTCCAGGTAGATACTCTAGAACTTCTTTCACATAGCTGGGCTTCCCTTTATGCTTATTTCTCACTTTTAGAAAATACTGATGATCATAATCATCCCATCCCCCTTGTCGTCCTCCTGCTTGCTGAAGGAACTTTTCAAATTCTACTACTTCTTCAGGAAGATTATTTGGCATCACTAAATCCAAGGGAACTCTGCTTGATGGTACTTTGAAAGGTCTCTCTGTTCCTGAATTACTCAATGTCCAGGTCTCTATTTTTCTCTCTAAAGCATTTAGTTCATTAGTAGTTATTTTCTCTTCTTTAATAAGTTCTTCGTATCTAAAATTAAGAATATTTGAATAGTCAGCTTTTAAAAATATATACATGTCAATCCTCCAGCATGGTGATTAAAAAAAAGAGCAATGAATTTGCACTCTTGAAGATCTGGGTTGAAGTCTTGAAATCACTCAACATCTCTGAGTATCAGTTTTCAAAAGTAAAAAACAAGTATATTTGTACTACCTACCTCATCGGGCAGTTAGATGGCACAGTGAATAGAGTACTGGGCCTAGACCCAGGAAGACTCATCTTCATGAGTTCAAATCTAGCCTTAGACATTTATGAGCTGTGTGACCCTGAGCAAGTCATGTAACCTTGCTTGCCTCAGTTCCACAACTGTAAAATGAGCTGGAGAAGGAAATGGCAAACCACTCCAGTATCTTCATCAAGAATATCCTAAATGGGGTCATGAAGAGTTGGACACGACTGAAAAATGAATCAACAACACTTCCAAGTTGTTGTAAATAAATTACCTTGTAAATGTAAACTCCATATATGCTATTTTTATTACAAACTAACTCTTGGTTTCTCTATACTTCACCAACACTACCTAGCTCTCATGTCCTCTTGCTATTTATTTTCCTTGACTGAGAGGCAGCATGGCGTACTGAATAAAGAAAGCACTATACTTGGAATCAAAAGACCTGGGTTCAAATTTGACTTCTTCCACTTAATACCTGTGTGATCTTGGGAAAGGTACTTGACCTCTCCTGGCCTCAGTTTCTTCATCTGTAAAATGAGTGGAGCTAGACTAAATGGCTTCTAAGGCCCCTTGCAACTATAAATCTAAGACAGTGATTTTTTTTTTTGGTAAGTTGCGTTACACTAGTACACTCCTGTTTTCCATTTACTTTCCTTTATTCTAATTCTTAACTTTCCTCTCCTCTTAATTGTCCTCACCCAATCTCTGTATAATTCTTATCCTGACAAGATCATAAACCTAGAACTAGAAGGGACTTCAAGGGTCATATAGTCTAACCCCTTTATTTTCCAGATGAGGAAACTGAGGCCCAGGGAGGTTAAGTGAGTAGTAAACATTAGAGGCAGGATGTGAACCTAGGTTCTCTGACTCCAGAGCTAGTGCTCTCTCTTCATAAGCCACGTTTCCTTCTACTCCCTTTGCTCAATCCCCTTTCCCCCTCTATCCCACCACCCCGGTCCCATTCCTCTCCACCCTGACATAGTTCCAGGCTGTCATCCATATTTAATTACAGAGGTTTATGGCACTGTAGGGTATAACTGCTTCTGTTTGATTGTTCCCAGCAATAACTGTTCCGTGTATCTACATGCATCTCCGATGAACTAGATCTAGACCTAGCTCCATTCCCAGACCAATGACAGGCCAAAATGAAGCAGAGAGAGGAAGTTGCTGCTATTGTCAATAACAATGACAGTAGAAAGAAGTGAGAGCTAACACCTTAAGAGTGAAAGAGACTGAAAAAATAAAAACAGAAAACAAGAACTCAAAAAGTATTGCAGTTTGAAGCTACTTAACATAGCCATAAATCATTCTGTAAACATCAATAAACCCTGATGACATTGCTGCATTAGACAGTAAAACAATGAAGACTCATAATGATAAAACTCAGTCATCAAGAGAAGATGGTTACATTCAGTATAATCTGTTTAAGATAGAGAAATATATAATACATTTTAAAAAACATCTACATAAAAAGCGATTTTTTTTAAACTCGGTAATTGGAATGTTGGGTATAGGTTGAACTAGCTGAACTCTGAGACCCAGAAGTAGAAAAGACCTTGAGATATCAAAATCTATACCAGGGGAATGCAAAATCTGTCAGATTCTGCCAACCTGGAAAGGTTTTAAGAATAGGCTTCCTGACAGACTGTTCACTCTCTGAGTAGCAGAGGAGATAATAACAATAACCAGCACTTACATAATGCTTTAAGTTTTGCAAACTGCTTCAAAAACTATCTCATTTTATCTTTACAACAACCTGGAAAGTAGGTACTATTATCCCCATTTTACAGATGAGGAAACTGAGGCAGGAATAGGTTGACTTGCCCAGGGTCTGAGGCCAAATTTGAACTCAGGTTTTTCAGACTACAACAGCACTCTGTCCACAGATAAGCACAGAGTTCGTCACCAAAAGGTTGGCTATTGGGTAACAAATTTGGGCCTCTGCAACACAGAGGAGAAAGGGAAGAAAACGAGTATTTATTAAGCCTCTAGAATATGCCAGGCACTGTATTAAACACTTTACAAGTTTATCTCATTTGACTCTCATTATAACCCTGTGAAGTAAGTGCTCTCATTATCCCCATTTAAAACTGAGGCAGAAAGAGGTTAAGTGATTGGCCCAGAATCACACAGCTAGTAAGCATTTACGGCAATATTTGAACTCAGGTCTACTGGACTCCAGCCCTCTTGAGCACTCTATCTACTGCATCACCTATAAAATGACCCTCAAGCCTATATTGTCCCCCTTCTCCTTCTACAATGAGAACGGCAGAGTAGTGGGACAAGCAATTAGGTTAGAATCATACAGTTATCTATCTACAAATATTGCTAACTGTTGGTGCTCCTAATATGCAATCTTTACCAGTGATGATTTGATACATTCCAAGAGGAAACAAATCCAATCTACAGTGACATTATAAATGAAAAGAAGAAATAAGTGATTTGCAACTAAGTTCAATGACTGATACTAGATTCTCCTTGGAGAGAAGAATGAAAGAAAAAAGTCACATTGTAAACTATTATTTTGCATACAAATGCAACAAGAAATGTCATTTCAGTAAACAGTTGGAAATTTTGCCTTTGCATACTTACAATGAACTTAATACTAGACAAAGAAACAGAAATTCTATATCCTCCAAACCACGTCAACATGTACTTTGATATCCAGTGGCTTCAATGTAAAGGTGGGCACAGAGGATAATAGCAAAAAAAAAAAAAAATGCTGGAAACCTAAGCTGGGGTGAAGAAAGAAAGATGCCAAAACCTTCTAGACTACTCAAAAGCCTAATGTCTGTATCACATGAATAAGCTTTCTTCAATAAACAAGGAGGTATTTCTTGAGTCTGTACATCATAGAGAATGTATTTGTTGGATGCTTCTGTTTGTCAAATCAAGAAAAGGTGTTGGACGTGGAAAGAACTCAGAAGCATCATGAAAAATAACTATTTCTTACAGAAAAAAAATTACTGGTTACTGATTTGGGGTTTTGTTGTGTCTGTGTATAAATGAAATGAGGAAAAGATTTAGGTTTTAAAGTCTCATTAAAAAGTATCTTGCCTTTTAAAAATTCACTTTGAACATATGTCCACGTTAAAAGTAATTACTTGAAAAAGGAATAACAATCTAAGTCATGCCATATCACTTTTGTATAGTCTTAAAAATAACATTAACAACAGAGTGAAAATAAACCTGATTGATTTTAAAATATTTTAAAACATACATCAGTCTCTGCTCTTCTTTAAAAGTATTGATTGCATTTTCAACTTCTTCCATCATTTCTCTCAGTTTTTCAACAACTGTAAAAATAAAAAAAGAGGAAACAACCTATCACACTTGTTATACTTCAACATAACTAGTATATATGAAATTATAAGAAAAAAAGTTGACTTTCATTCCATTTAAAAAGTCTTAATTTAAAGTACAAGAACAGTGGCAAAAGATATTAATCTTAAAAAGTAACACGGGGTGGGGGGGAGCGAGGTGGTGCAGTAGATAGAACTCCAGCCCTGGAGTCACGAGGACTGGATTTCAAATCTGGCCTCAGACCCTGGGCAAGTCACTTAACCCCAATTCTCTCACCAAAAAAAAAAAAA
Organism: Phascolarctos cinereus; assembly: GCF_003287225.1. Lineage (NCBI taxonomy): Eukaryota > Metazoa > Chordata > Mammalia > Diprotodontia > Phascolarctidae > Phascolarctos > Phascolarctos cinereus. The sequence continues at coordinate 283,923,404 of NW_027555847.1, read as the reverse complement.
GTAACAGTGGAAAAAACTGTACTCAGTAATCGGTACTCAATATATTCATTTGTTTACTAACTAGTTATCTTGAGTGACTCATTTAAACTAACCTCTCTGTACTTCAGTTTCCCCATCTATAAATTATAGAAAAATACCTGCATTGCCTTACCACACGGGATGATATGAAAGCATTAATATTAGTTGTAATAACATCATTATCATAACTAACAATAAATGTTCTGTAACACTAATAAAGATACGATAAACTATAGTGTAATTTTCACATATATTAATGCCACAACTTTTCTTTGTTCTTTCCATTTTGTTTACACAAAATGGGTCTTTGCTCAATTAGTGCTAAAAAGAAAAACATCTGATATCTCAAAGTATAAATGAATCTCTCCCCCCCAAGATAATTTTTAATACACAAAAAGTACAACATAAGTCACTTACATTCTGGTGTAGATTTTACATCTTTTAACTGCTGTTGAAGCCTCTTTACATTGTTATGTATTTTTGTCAGGTGTTGTTGGATTTTAGTTCCTATAGAGATAACAAGTAAAAATTAAATAATTCTATTAGAAATATTTTTACAATTCAGAAATTCTTTAAGGATTGGAAAAGTCATTTTAACACTGATGAAATCTATAACAGAGTCACACAGAACAGAGTTTGATGTTTTGGAAAATTTTTGCTTACCACTGATAGTAATTTTGCTTATGAGTGACACTTAATGTCCAATGTTAAATCCTGAATTAAATAACTCTAAGAGCTTGTCCAAATTTTATTGTACTGAAATTGTGTTCACAAAATAGTGCATTACAAAAATGAAAAATTAGCTAGCTTGGGCTTGGGGATCTTTTTTTAAAATTATTTTTATTTATTTTGTTACACATTTCCCAAATAATGTAAAACAATTTTAACAATTGTTTTTAAAATTTTTGAACATTCCAAATTCTCTCCCTCCCTCTCATGTCCCTTCCTTGAGAGACAAGCAATTTTTTTTCAATTATATATATGATACTATGAAAAACATCTCCATACCAGCCATGTGTCACACCACACACACCCACACACCAAAAATAAAGGAAGTTTTGTTTGCTTGCTTTTTGGCTAGGCAATGGGGTTAAGTGACTTGCCCAGGGTCACACAGTTAGTAAGTGTTATGTGTCTGAGGCCGGATTTGAACTCAGGTCCTCCTGAATCCAGGGCCAGTGCTCTATCCACTGTGAATAAAGGAAGTTTTAAAAAGTATACTTCAATCTGCACTCAGAGTCCACCAGCTCTCTGTGTGGAGTTGGACAGCATTTTTCATCATGAGTCCATTGGAATTGGATTTATGGGTGTTAGGATCATTATACTGATCAGAATGGTGAAGTCTTTCACAGTTGATCATCCTTACAATATTGCTGTTACTGTGTACAATGTTCTCTTAATTCTGCTCACTTCATTTTGCATGAGTTCATGTCTTCCCAGGTTTTTCTGAATCAATCTTGCTCATCATTTCTTATAGTACGACAATATTCCATCACAATTATGTAGCACAACTTGTTAAGCCATGACCCAATTGATTCAATTTCCAATTTTTTGTCCACATACACACACAAGAAAAAGCTGATATAAATATTTTTGTACAAATAGGTCCTTTTCCCTTTTATTTGATCTCTTTAGGATAGAGACTTAGTAGTGGTAATTCTGGATCAAAGGGTATGGATAGTCTTATCACCCTTTGGACATAATTCCAAACTGTTCTGCAGAATGGTTAGACTAGTTCACCACTCCACCAACAGTGTAGTGCCCCTCCAGCATTTGTCATTTTCCTTTTCTATCATGTCAGTCAATCTGACTGGTGTGAGGTGGTATCTCAGAGTTGTTTTGATTTGTATTTCTCTAATTGGTAATGGTTTAGAGCATTTTTTCATGTGACTATTGAGAGCTTCAATTTATTTATTCATTCATTCATTTATTTATTTATTTGATTTGTTTATTTATTTATTTATTTATTTATTTGATTTTTGGTGAGGCAATTGGGGTTAAGTGACTTGTCCAGAGTCACATAGTTAGTAAGTGTTATGTGTCTGAGCCTGGATTTGAACAGAGCTCCTCCTGACTCCAGGGCCAGTGCTCTATCCACTGCACCACCTAGCTGCCCCTTCAATTTATTTTTTTTAAAATGCCTTTTCATAGCTTTTCATATCAAATGAGGAATGGCTTATTTTTTATAAATTTGACTCCGTTTCTCATTTTTTGAGAAAGGAGGCCTTCATCAGATAAATTTGCTGTGATTTTTTTACACTTTCCTATTTTCCTTCTAATTTTGGCTGCTTTTAGTTTTGTCTATACAAGGTTTTTTGTTTTGTTTTGAATTTTTAAAATTTCATATAACTACTTCCCTCTCTTTTTTGGTCATAAATTCTTCCCTTATCATATATCTTACAGGTACTTTTTTTTAATTTTTATTTATTGTTTTTGTTTTTATTTTTGTTTTTTATTTTTTTTCTTACAGGTACATTTTTCCAAGCCCCTCTAATTTACTCACACTATCACCTTTTATGTCTAAATCATTTACACATTTTTACCTTATCTTGACATATGGTGAGAGATGCTAGACTAAGACTAATTTCTTCCAAACTGCTTTCCAGTTTTCCCAGCAATTTTTGTCAAACGTTAAGTACCCCAAAAGCTTAGATCTTTGGGTTTAACAAATACCAGATTACCATGGTCTTTTACTACTGCGTATCGTGTACTCAATCTACTTCACTGTTCCACCACTATATTTCTTAGCCAGTACCAGATTGTTTTCATGATTACTGCTTTGTAATAGTTTGAAATCTGGAATTGCTAGGCCACCTTCCTTAACATTTTTTTTCACTGATTCCCTCAATATTTTTGATCTTTTGTTCTTCCAGATAAATTTTACCATCTTTTCTAGCTCTATAAAATAATTCTTTAGTAGTTTGATTGGTATGGCACTAAATGAGATCATTTTAGGTAGAACTGTCATTTTTATTATATTGGCTTGGCCCAAACCATGAAGAATTAACATTTCTCCAATTGTTTAGATCTGTGTTACAAGTATTTTGTAGTTGTGTTCATATAATCCCTGGGTTTGTCTTGGCAGGGAGACTACCAAGTGTTTTATGCCATCTGCAGTTATTTTAAATGGAATTTCTCTTTCTATCTCTTGCTGCTGGGTTTTGTGGGTAGCATACAGAAATGCTGGTGATTTATATGGGCTTATTTTGTATCTTGTATCTCTGCTGAAGTTGTTGTTTCAGCTAGTTTTTTAGGGTTCTCTAAGTACACATGATATCATCTGCAAAGTGAGTTTGTTTTCTCACTACCTATTTTTCTTCAATTTCTTTTTCTTGTCTTATTGCTAAAACTAGGGCTTCTGGTAAAATATCGAATAATAGCAGTGATAATAGACATCCTTGTTTCAGTCTAGATCTTACTGGGAAGGCTTTAAGTTTATCCCTGTTACCAATAATGTTTACTCTTGGTTTTAGAGACATACTACTCAAAGTTTTAAGAAAGGCTCTATTGATTCCTATGCTTTCTAGTGTTTTTTAATAGCAATAGGTGTTGTATTTTGTCAAAGTTTTTTCTGGATCTCTTGATATAATCACATGATTTTTGTTGTTACTGTTATCAATATGGTCAATTGATAGTTTTCATAATACTGAACCAGCCCTGTATTTCTGATATAAGTTGCACCTGGTCAGTTATGACTTTCATGATATGTTGCTATAATCTCCTTGCTAGTATTTTATTTAAACTTTTTTGCTTTAATATTCATTAGGGAAATTGGCCTATAGTTTTCTGTTTTTTGCTCTCCCTGATCCATGAAATGGCATTCAGAATAGAAGCTGAGTGAACTGATTTAAACTCACTGATGTGTCATCTGGAACCTTATGGTCATGTCAACAACAATTATTTCCATGGACACCATATATAAGCATCTATTTAGCTTCCTTTGCCTTCAGGATGTTCATGTTCTAGATTGGGAAGAAATAACTGAGCTATAAGTGTGTTGCTCTGAAACAGCATCATTTTAACAACTGGAGCAAGGAAATGTGATATACCTAAATTTCAAGGACTTAGCCTCCAGGGACACTTCTTCTACTCACATCTATTAGATAATAAATATTTAATCTTAATAAGATAACTAATGAAGCACTGTGACATGCTATACATGACTCATTTCTCTTACGTTAGGAGACAGGCCTAGCTTGGCTTTTTGCCTCAGGTATAGGCCACTTAGCCCTGGGGGTTCTTGTTTTTAATTGTGATGTTCCTAGAGATCAAATCATGTTGTTAGTCTACATTATACTTAACCTAGGAGTAGAATTATTTATTCAGCAAGTACTTAGGAGGCACAGACCTATGTGCCTAGCAATCTGGTGCAGAGAATAAGTTAAAGATTGTGAAAGAACACACCACAATCTGCATTTTTCCACAACCTTGTCTTTGCTAGCTAATGCTATTCCCTTTATCTGGAACACCCTTACCATACCAAGTATGCTAATTCCAAGTCTCAGATCAAGTGCTATGAAGTTCTGATCTCCACAGCCAAAAGGAATCACTCCCTCCTCTGATTTTCTATATTTCTTTGAATATTTCTTATTGTGCTATCACAGTCTATTTTGTGTTGTAATTATTTGTATTCATTTCTCCTCTCAGACAATAATCTTTAATATAATAGAGATAGTTTAATGTTTGTTATCTTCCATAGCAGCTCATATATAGTGGATGCTCCATAAACACTTAATTAATGACAATGGAAATTAAGATATTCCACAAGGAAACCTTAATTCCCTTATGAATTACAATGTAGTGAAGGAATTGGATTTTATGGTTCCTACTAATAAAAACCTTTGAAAGGCAGTTTTAAAAACAGTGCAAACTAATACTACTGCGCTCTAAGAAATAATGAAAGAGACAGTTTAAGAGAAACCTCAGAAGACTTGTATAACCTAATGCAGAGTGAAACAGGAAGAACCAGGAGTATAATTTATTTATGATATAACAATGTAAAAATGAAATAAATGACTTAAATCTGATTAATGAGATTAAATTAAATTAACTAATTAAATCTCAGAGAGATGATGGAATAAATATGGAGAATGAGATACATTTTGGAAATGGCTAATATGGGAATTCATTTTTAACAAGGTATATTTATAATAAAGTTTTTTGTTTTTCTTTTTTTCATGGAGGAGACATGAGGGGAGAAAAATACTTGATAAATGAAAAAAATTAATTTTCAAATGGTTCAAACTCATATACTGGGGGGGAAAGAAATATACTGGTAAGTTCTGACTTTTTGGGGGGGGGTGAGGCAATCGGAGTTAAGTGACTTGCACAGGGTCACACAGCTAGTAAGTGTCAAGTGTCATGTCCTCCTGACTCCAAGGCCAGAGCTCTATCCACTGCACCACCTAGCTGCCCCTTAAATTCAGACTCATAACAAACTGCAATACAGCTTCTTATACCATGAACTCTCTTTATAATAATAAGTCCTTTTGTTTGATTCATAACACTTTACTACATAATCAAACACTATTTCTCCCACGAGCACTATTTTTGCTACTAATTAGTCTTCCTACATGTAGTTCTTATCAATTAAGTTCAATTCTCTGCTGTCATTCTCAGATAATATTTTTAAGGACAATATTGATGTGGTAGCATTCATTCATTCAATGAATATTAACTGCTCACTTACTATGTGCAAGGAACTATGCCTAAGGAGGATAGCACTAGATTTGAGGTCAGAAAAAAACTGGATATGGATCTACCTTTCTCACAAGTTGTACAAGTAAATCACTTCACCTCTGGGAACTTCAGTTTCCTCATCTACTCAATAGGAGTAATACCATGAATGTCATATCAACCTCACAGGACTGTGAATATATGTAATGTGCTATGTAAATGTCAGATATTATTATGATAATGATAATCAAGATGTTATCCTTTAATACAGGAATACACAGAACAATTAAGTAGGTGGTGTGACCCCAAGAATCAATTTCTGTTCATTAACAGAAATTATTCCTAAGACCCTTTTTTTTTTTTGTAAATCATAAGATAAGTGTATCAACATCGGTCATTTTCTCTGGCTGTCCCCCAGGTCTGGAATGCTCTCCCTCCTCACTGTTACCTCCTGACTTCCCTGGCTTCCTTCAAGTCCCAACTAAAATCCTACCTTCTACAGGAAGCTTTTCCTGATCCCTCTTAATTCTTGTGCCTTCACTCTTCTGATTATTTCCATTTTGTCTTGTATGCAGCCTGTATATAGCTGTTTACATATTGTCTCCTCTATCCAATTATAAGTTTCTTGTGAGCAGATGCTGTTTTTCATACCTTTCTTTGTATCCCCAGAGCTTACCACAGAGTCTGGCAAATATTAAGAGCTTAATAAATGCCTACTGATTGCCTGACTGAATTAACAGGCATTTATTATGCATGAACTATGTCAGGTACTGGTGATACAAAAACAAAAATGAAACAGTACCTCTCTATCCTCAAGGAGTTTACATTCTATCAGATAAGAAAATATTTACAAATATAAGTTCATACAGAATACAAACAAAATAAATGAGGTAATACTAAAAGGGAAAACACTAGCAGCTGGGGAACTCAAGAAAGACTTCATGCACACCCAAACACTGTGCCTGTGAAGTGGATAGTGTGAGCAGTGTTGCTGGGGTAGCAACATGATTAAGCAACTGACTGGATATCTGGGGTAAGGGAGAGTAAGGAGCTGAGATTAGCAACAAAGTAAAAACTACCAGCTAGGATAAACATAGCCTGTACAGTATCAAAGCACAAGAAGACAACTATACAATTTTATTCTCCATAAAAGTTTTAGTATATAAAGTGCTTACTTTCTGTTTTCCTGCTGTTAACCAGTTTATGTTCAAGTTCTTCCAACAGGATAAAATCTATTCGGAAGTCATTTTTTTTGTTGTAGAGACGACCATTTTTATCTTTTTCTATATTGGCAACTCTTAAGGGAAAGAAACACATTGTGAGAAGTTTAACTTGAAAACATTTTTAATTAGTTCAAGTATGAAGATACACCAGTTATCACCCTTATAGTTATTTGTCTTGATTCCTTCCAATACTTATTAAACAATATTGCTGAATTTAACAAAAATTTATATATATACTTATGGAATTTAAATTATAAGAAAATTTAAATTCAGTAAAATGCATGTTTATCAAGTTATAATTCCTCACATTTACCTCTCTATGACAGACAACGGAAGTGAGGCACAAACTCAAATAACTTGTTCAATCTCTCATTCCTGACCTCTTCCATCTTCACTGCCTCCTACACTGGCTTTACTGAGGCATTCTGCAAGGGCTGTTTTGGGTTTTTTTTAAACACACCCATGAATCATTTAATTGGGAGATTTTTTTAATATGATGACACTTCTGTTTTCAACGTAATGATTTATTTTATAAATAGCTAACTTGATTAGGGACTAGTAGAACATCAAAAAGGTATTTGTCAAGTAAGGCAAAATTATACATTGTGCTTCTTCTGTTTATTATTTTGCTCTCAAGTATAGTTTAAAAAAAAGAATAATTTTTTCTAATATTCCTATACTGGGTTAAGAAATCCTAATTAACACATCATTAAACATAAATCATTAAACAAAACATTTGATTGCAAAGTATCATTTACTAATTTGCCAATAATTTACCACGTGATAGCCATTATACCATTAAAACAGCCAAAACCCAACAAACTTAACTATAATTAGGTGAGTGTATTTTGATGATTAAGAAAAAGAAAAGTATTTATTTCCAAATTCTCAGTCCATATAAAGAATATATTACGATAAAAGTATTATATAAAAGCGATAAAATTTTACTTTACCAAGGGATTTTCTATAGTACCATTTTTCACAAACTAGGAAATACTTTTTTTCCTAAACAAGTTCTATCTATAGAACTGCAATAAATACACACGTATAATTATATGTGTGTATGTGTATGTATACACACAAATATAATGCAATTTTAAATAAACACGTTTAACGAATAAATGAGTTATTTGAAGAAAAAGCCTCTATAAAAATTCAAAAAGGTTTTATTACAAAAGTCTTTGGGAACTAGTGCTCTGTCTTCTAATTCTTTTTTTAAAGTATCTCCTCATTGCTCTGTATGTAGCACTAATCAGTCAATGACTGTCACTGACTACTTATTAGAAAGACTACATAAGCATTAACAAACAAATCATTATTGAGTATAGAGTTAGAACACACATATTACAGCTCTAGAACCAAAGACACATTAGAAGCCATCTAGTCCAACTCCTTTTTTCATACATAAGGAAACCAATGCCCCAAAGTCACAAAGGTAATAAGCATTAGAGATAGAATTTGAATTCAGCTCCTCTTGACTCCATATACTTCTTTTCTCCTGTATCATACTGCCTCTCACTTCTATCTATATTGTATGAAGTAGGCTATTTTAAAATTTTCATCCTTTCTACCTTTGACCCACATACTCTTGCATTATTTCCCTTTAAAAAAAACACACAGGGATTACAGGAACATGAGTAAAAGAAAACTCTTAAGGAAAATAAAATGTTTCATTTAAAAACAAAAAGTGTACTATTATGATTCATTAACTTTATGTGTATTTTTGTGAACTAACCCCCGAAAGAGCTCAATTGTCTTAGTTTAGAAGTAGCAAAGTTAATTTCTAATCATTTTCTTAAACTTACTGATTTTTTAATTTTTCTGCTGTACGTATGAATTCAGTTTTCTTGGCCTGATCAGCTTTCTGCTTCCAGTTATGTAATTGAAAAGATCGAACACCATCTTGAGTACCTGAATAGCTGTCATTCTTCAAAGAGCACACACAAAAAATTATTGTACACTTTAAAAAATGTAAATTCATCTAAAGCTTAATTATTACTTCCAAGAATTATTTTAAGATAAACTAAGAGTTCAACAAACCCATGGATAACAACAATGTAAGGGTAACAATTTCCTATTTGACAAAAACTTCAGAGAAAACTAGAAAGTTGTCTGAGAGAAATTAGGTTTAGACCATCATCTCCACAGTATACAACAATAAGCTCTAAACAGATTCATAACCTAATATAAAAGGTCACATGCCATATCATAAACAAATTAGAAAAGAAGGAATGGCAACACCTTTCACAACTATAATGAATTCCTAACTAAACAACAGACAGATGATAGGTAAAATGTACAATTTTTATGACATAAAATTGAAAGTTTTTCTAAACTCACTTTAGTTAGAAGGGAAAAATATCTGCAGCAAATCTTTCAGATACATATTGATAGCAAAATATGTTAGGAATTGATATAAATAAATAACAAGAGCCATGCCTCAACTGGTAAATAGTCAGGATAGGAACAGGCAGTTTCCTCTTCTTTTTTGAAATGCTTGGATTTTGGATTCCAAATTCTCTCTCTCCCCCATCCTTCCCCAACTCATTGAGAAGCTAAGCAATATGATATCAATTATACATGCAAAATTTTACAAAACCTATTTCCATATTAGTCATGTTGCCAAAAAAAAGTAAGAAAAATAGTTAAAAAAATTATACTTCAATGTGCACTTTTAGCCTTTTTTATCTTTAGTCTTTTGGAATAGTCTTAGATCATTGTACTGATAGAACAACTAAGTCTTTCATAGCTGACCATTATGCAAAATTGCTGTTAATATGTACAATGTTCTCCTGGTTCTACACACTTCATTCTGCATCAGTTCATGTAAATTTTCCCAGGTTTTTTCTGAATCCCTCTAGTTCCTCATTTCTTACAGCACAGCTGTATTCCATCCCAATCATTTACTACAACTTTTCAGCCATTCCTCAATGATGGGCATCCCCTCAATTTACAATTTTCTTGCCATTACAAAAAAGAGCTACTAAATATTTTTCAATATTTTTGTACAAATAGGTCCTTTTCCCTTTCTTTTGATCTCTTTGAGATACAAGCCCTAGTAGTGGTATACCACCTAGTAGTGGTCAAAGGGTATGCACAAATTTACAGCCCTTTGGGCGTACTTCCAAATATTTCTCTAGAATGGCTGGACTCATTCACAACTCCACCAACAATGCATTAGTGTCTCTATTTTCCCACATCCCCTCCAGTACTTGTCATTTTCCTTTTCTGTCATGTTAGCCAATCTGATAGGTGTGAAGTGGTGCTTCAGTATTGTTTTAATTTGCACTTCTATCATGATTTAGAGCAATTTTTCATATACCTCTAGATAGCTTTGATTTCTTATGAAATCAGAAGAAATGTCATTTATTGACACCATATGAAAAAATGCTCCAAATCACTGAGGGAAATGCACATAAAAATAACTGTCAAATTACACTTCACATCCATCAGATTAGCAAAGATGACCAAAAAAAAACCTGCAACTGTTAGAAGGGATTGTGGATGGACAGGCACACTAATGCACTGTTGTGGGGCTACAAATTGGGACAATAATTCTGGAAAGCAATCTGATGCTATATACTAAGTCATTAAATGGCCTGTGTTTTTTTGACTTATTTTTGACCATTACCATTAGGCATTTTGCCCAAAGAGGGAAAAGAAACAGGACAATGACCTACCTGAATAAAAATTTTGACAGTAGTACTTTTTGTCATAGCTAAGAACTGGGATGTAGATGAACATCAACTGCGGAAAGGCTGAAAAAGTTGTAGCATATAGATGTAATGGAATATTATTTTGCCATAAGAAATAATCAAAAGGAGGAAGACAAAGAAACCTGAGGAGATATGTACAGACTAATAATGATTTCATTTTTCTCTTGGCTGCGCTTCTCACATTCCAGATTTTAACAGCAGCAAAGCAACTCCTCCCTCAACCTCCTTGAGGGCCGTCTAACCCAGATCATCTAACCATCCCCTGAGGGCTAATCACCCTTGTCTTTTACATCCTTCTGCCATGCTACTCCCCTTCTCCCAGCCTCCTAGTGCTTGCATTTTGGGCAGAAGCCCAAGCCAACTCATCTTCATTTCCGTCCTAGCTGTGCTTGTGACTCTACGGACTCCAATACCATGCCTCTCTCAGTACTTTAACCCCTTTTTCAGTTCCCTTTTGTGTACTGTCTTCCCCAGTTAAAACATAAGTTTCCTGAGGGAAGAAATTGTATTTTTGTTTGCATTTGCATGGCACATATTAAGTGCTTAATAAATGCTTGCTGAATTGTCTTGCCTTGATGCAAGGAAGCAAGTATAGCTATGAGAACAATGACCATAACAATGTACAGAAAAACAACTCTTAAAAGACTTTAAATTTTGAGAAATGCAGAAGACAATCTAATAATGATGAATCACGTTTCTCATTTTCTTACAGGTGGGTATAACCACAAATGCAAAATGAGACATATATTTACATACAATTTATAGATTTGCTTTGTTTAAATATCCTTACACTACCCTTGGGTAGCTAGGTGGAGAAGTGGATAGAGTGCCAGGCCTGGAGTCAGGAAGACAGACTCATAACCCTAGGCAAGTCACTTAAACCTGTTTTTGCCTTAGTTTCTTCATCTTTAAAATGAGCTGAAGTATTTTTGCCAAGAAAACCCCAAACACGGTCACAAAAAGTTGGACATGACTGAACAACAATATATTCCCCTTATACCACATTCCCCTGTGGGGAATACCATGCCTCCACTTAATGTTTAAGTATTTTACTCCTTTTATAACTGCTTAACAGAGTTACTAAATGGTTTGGTCAAAAGCAAATCAGCAGCAGGGTCTGAAACTTCAATATTTCAATGGATGTGTGATATATATCACTGATGTGGGTACTCCCTTTCTCAGACTACAGATTTAAGTCCGTCCAAGTTGCCTCATCTTGTGAGTCCATAGTCTTACATAAATAGTCCATACAGGATTCATAATTTGCATAGGTTTCCTTTTAGGTCTAATAATATTCCAGTGGTGTCAAATTAGAACTTATCTCCACTCAGGAATAAAGAAATGTTATCTAAAGTCCCAAGAACTAGGGTACTACCAGAAGAGTACTTACTCCATTTGGCATTATTTATGAACTCACAATTTTTTGAAAATAGGGAAGGATCTTAGAAGCTTAGAGCTGGTGGAAAATGGTGGAAAGCAACAAATTGTACTGATATGCAGGAAAATAAAAGATCAGCCAAGAAAACAGTATTGAGACCCATTTTTAAATGCAGGATTTTTAACAGTGCCTTTGCTTAAAAAAGTTTACAGCTACAGTTTACAGAGTAATAGTAAAGGGTTTGGGTCAGACAGTTTTCCCCTTGGCCACCAGCTAAGTACCATAAGCCCAGGACAATTTGATTACTTTAAAGGGCAATGTAGTGAAAGTAGCTTCAAAGTGGGTAAGGGAGAAGCAATACGGAGACTCAATTTTTTATATGTATTATAAGAGCCATAAATGACAAATAACAACAGATCTGAAGCTAGAAGAGATTTCAGAAACAATTCAGCCCAACCCTATCGTCTTACAGATAAGGAAAATGAGTCATGCACTTATAATTCAGGCAGCATTTGTACTCCATTAATTGCACAGAATTGAACAGGGATTTTTGACTATACAGGTGTAGCACAATTCACAAAATAAACCCTTCTGAAAAGTATGTAAATTAAAGTTTTAATCATGTGTTAAATACATTAACAAATCCTGTAAATAATATTTTTTGTGAAAGTTACAATCATTATTTTACATCCAGATTTTCAGGTGTGTTTGTTTAAAGGAGATCCACCTATATTTGCAAGATGGCACATATGCCCAAAAGTCCATTATTTGCATAATAGGGGCAAAGTCAAAAATCTCTTTCTCAGAGGCTGACACAGGATATTAAATTTTTTTTTTAATGGAAGGTGATGGAAGGAAAAAAAGCCTTGGATGAATTTATTAGGTATCCCTACTAAGGATGAAAAGGGAAATTAGGCGGTGAAGTGGATAGAGTGCAGGCCTTGGGGTGAAGAAGACCTGAGCTCAATTCAGCCTTAGATACTTACTAGCTGTGTGACACAGTGCAAGTCACTTAAACTTGTCTGCCTCAATTTCCTCATCTGTAAAATGAGCTGGAGAAGGAACTGGCAGTATCTTTGCCAAGAAAACCACTAATGGGGTCAGGAGAAGTCAGACGCAACTGAAAAACGGCGTAACAACAAGCAACAACTAAAGGATGAAAACATCGATGAAAACAACACTAATACTCAAAAGTGCTCAGTCACCAGACCAAGGGAGGTCCCTCTCTGCAACCGTGGAGCCCACTTTCCTTCACCTGTGCAGTGTGCCAGGAGTAAATATGCATTAATCTATCGGTACAATCCTCTTGCAATTCCTCCTTGAGTGATCAGGCATCTCTACAAGAGGCGTTGGCAAATGTTTGGTCACATTTCTACCAAAATGCCTTTTTTAATCTCCCACCTTCCCCAAATTCCAACCTGTGCTTTCGAAGCAATCTCCCTAAAGTCAGAAAAATAAGAAGCTTGCAAAAAGAATCCATCTGCTCAAGGATAAAATGCACCCTCTGCCCCATCCCCATGCCCCACCTTGTCAGGCAGGTTGGAAAAAACCTGTGGCCCGAGTGCCCCACCCCTTCCCGCGCCCCTTCCCGCCCCTCCCTCCCCTCCGAGCCCCCTCCTCCGCTTCCTCCCCCCCACCCCAGGGGCCCACCCTCAGGTCTGGCCTAGCGGCCTCCCCTCCGACCTCCGACCCCGCCATGGGCCCAGCGACGCTGGGAACCGGCACCGTCTGCTCAAGCAAAACAGCCGGGGATTTCACCTGCGATGGTCCCGCGGTTGGAAGTGCCGTGGCCAAGGTCCGAGATCCGGCTTCTGCAGTAGCCGCCGCCACTACGGTAGTCAAGGCGGCCATCTTTCAACAATCTTTCTGGTATGGACGGAGAATGAATCTGAGGCGGGGGCGGGGCCGTCGGGGGCGGGGCCGTCGGGGGCGGGGCCAGGACCTTGCTGCGCTACATTTCCAAGGGCATCTTTCTACCTGGTCAGTGGAAGCTCTCCTGGTGTTCAGATGTGCGAGCCTAGCACATAGTGTGCAGGCTTACTGTTCATTTATCCCAACTGGATTTCACTGAGCGGGTGGGGGGTGTGGGGGGAGTGGAGTTCTCTGGCCACCTGTTACTCTGTAATTCCACTACCTCTTTAAGATCTATAGTTTCTGTGCTTTGGGCAAAAACCATGAGCACCATAATTAAAGAAATAATACAAGAAAACTGCCCACAACTTCTGAATGCAGAAAAAGAAATCCTAATGGAAAGGATGCATTGATTGCCTCTAGGAAAACAAAAGTAAAGACTGTAAACTCCAAGACACAGTGGTTAAACTTAATAATTTAATTTATGAAAAACAAATTCTGCAAGTGACTAGGAGAAAGACCTTCAAATACAAAGGAAAGGAAATTCAAATTACACAAAACTATTCTGCACAGGCCAGAAAATATAGGAGGAAATGGAATAATGTATTCCAAAGAATAATGGAGCTCAGGATATAGCCCAGGGTGACCTACTCGGCAAATCTGAACTGAACTATAAATGAAATAAATATGGACTTTCAATGATAAAGAATTATTCAAAACATGCTTAGAAAGAAACCCAGATCTGATGAGATTATTTGCTTCCTGAATACTCCATAGAACAGAATTGTTAGAGGGGTACATTCTTTCTAAACATACACAAGGAAACAGGGTTGAAGATGGAAGTCAGTTGGAGGCAAAGGTGGAAAAGCAGGCCTGGGGGCATTGTAGATAGAAATTATGACACCCCCACCTACACATAAATTAATGTTGGGAGTTTTTTTGTGGGACTACATTGCAAAATGGGAGGGCACATGGAAGTGAGGAGAGGAGAAGGAAGATAAGGGGAAGGCAATCCCTGTGGTCTTTCAGGAAAAGAAGAGCTTAAGGGGAGAGTGGGTGAGGAGAAGGTGGAGGGAAGGATGGAAAAAAAAAAGACTGAAAAAGAGAGAAGATTTGTTTCAGTGGCTGGAGGAGGTTTCACTCTTTTAGGTGGAAAGAGATATTCTGTGAAGGGAGATGGGGACTGTGTGCTCAGGATTGTCTCTAGGATCTGATGCTTGAGAAGACTGCCCATCTTGTGTCAGGAGTGGGGAGTTAGAGCTCTTAGGAGCAACTGATGCATGAGGGAGTGGGAGGGCATGAACCCAGGGAGGAAATTTTTAAGGCAAATAGAAAAGGAAGGGGCAGTTAGGTGGTGCAGTGGATAGAGCGTTGGCCCTGAAGTCAGGAGGAGCTGAGTTCAAATCCGCCATCAGACCAAACACTTGATACTTACTAGCTGTGTGACCCTGGGCAAGTCACTTAACCCCAATTGCCTTTAAAAAAAAAAAGGGTAACCGCAAATGGAAAAGGAAGATAGCCAGGAGGGCATAAGTCAGTGGCGGGTTACATAATCAGAGATATGGTGAGAGTGGAAGTGGGTAGGGAACCTGCCATGGGTGAGTGTCAGTGTCCTCTCAGACATTTGCAAGAATTGATATTTTCCTGGAAGTGAGGCACACTGGAAAAGAAATCATGTAGCAAATTCTACAAGGCAGTAAAAGAAACTGCTTAGAGGGGAGAGCCTAGAATAGATACCTTGGGAGTTTTGATTCCATGAGAAATGCAGAGAACAGAGAGTAATTAGATAAACACTGGGGTCATGAACCAGAGAATGAGGATCTAGATTATACAGGAAGATGGGATGGATAAAGAAGAGAATGAGAGAAATGGTCTCTGGAAAGGGGTGCAAAAAATTAAATTTAATAAGCTATTGAACAATAGTAGTTGAAAGGGAGGAGAGGAAATGGGAATTGATGACACTAACAGTGAGGGAAAAGAGGGAGAGAATTAAATAACCAGATAAAAGAAGGAAGGAAAAAGACTAATAAGCAAAACTTCAAAACTAGGAAAATGGGTGACAAAAGGGAGGGGAGACTGGAGCAAGGGGAAGAGAGTGAGTGAGAATAGGGCTACCTTATGAAACTCAGTGTCTCTGTGAATAGGTGTCTCAGTGGATAAAGTGCTGGTCCTGGAGTCAGTCCTGAACCTGACTTCAAATCTGACCTTAGATACTTAGTAGCTAGGTGACCCTGGGGCAAATCACTTAACCTTTGTTTACCTCAGTTTCCTCAACTGTAAAATGAGGATAACAATAGCACCTACCTCCGAGAGTGATTGTATCAAATGAAATATCTTTAAAGTGCTTAACAATAACAATATTATTATTTTATGATTATTATATTATTGTAATTATTATTTTTATTATTTTAAATATTTTAAAATTGTTTTTAAATTAAGCTAAAATAACTTTAGAGAAAAGAGACATAGTACAATGTCTAGAGGAAGAGGGAAAAATAATAACTTGGAAAAGTATTAGAGACAAAATAGAGTAAAATATAATGCTAATTCTTATAACTTTAAATATGGATGAATTAAACAATCCAATAAAATGAAAAAGAATGATAGATTGAATAAGAAACCAAAAGCCTACAATCTGTTCCTTACAAGGAACATATTTTAAAAATAAAGACATCCACAAAAAAAGACTGAGGGGATTGGAAAAAAAAACTTACTATGCACCAAGTAAATCCAAAAATTGCAATCCTGCTATCTGACAAATAAAAAACATCATTCAAAAAATTAAAAGAAATGAAAAGGGAAACTATATTATGCTGAAAAGAATTATAGACAATCAATCAATAAACATTTATTAAGTATCTGCTGTGTACCAGGCACTGTGCTAAGTGCGGGGGATACAAAAAGAGACAAAATACAGTCCCTGCCCTAGAGGATCTTATAATCTAATGAGGGAGACAACATGCAAACAACTCTATACAAAGAAAGCTATATATAGGCTAAGTTGGAAATAATTAAGAGGGAAGGAATTAAGAGGGGTTAGGGAAGGTGGGATTTTAGTTGGGACTTAAAAGGAATCCAGGGGAGTCTAGTCAGAATTGAGGATGGAGAGTGTTCCAAGCATGGGAAACAACCAGAAAGAATGCCCAGAGCTGAGAGATGGAGTGTATCATTTGTGGAATGGGCAAGATGCCAGTGTCACTGGATCAAAGAGACATGTTGGGGAGTAAGTTGTAAGAAGAATAGAAAGAGACTTATGTTGGAAAATGCTATCCATATCCAGAGAAAGAACTATGGAGTCTGAATGCAGTTCGAAGCATACTATTTTCTCTTTTTATTTGTTTGTTTTTGTTTTTTCTTTCTTGTGGTTTTTCCTTTTTGTTCTGATTCTTCTTTCACAACATGACTAATGTAGAAATATGTTTAATGTGATTGTACAAGTATAGTCTATGTCAGATTGCATGCCATCTTGGGAAGGGAGGGAGAGGAGAAAATTTGGAATGCAAAATCTTATAAAAGTGAATATTGAAAACTAAAAATAAATTTTAAAAAATTTAAAAGAAATGATAAAACAAAATAAAAAGAATGAAAAAATAGAAGAAAATGTGGAATATTTCCATGGAAAAATAACTGACCTGAAAGATAGATCAAGGAGAGATAATTTAAGAATTATTGGAATATCTGAAAGCCATAATTATAATTTTTTTAAAAAGAGCCTGGACATAATATTTCAAGAAATTATCAAGGAAAACTGGCCTGATATCCTAGAACCAAAGGATCCACTTATCACCACCTGAAAGAGATCCCAAAATGAAAACTCATAGGAATATCATAGCCAAATGCCATACGTCCGAGGTCAAGGAGGAAATACTGCAAGCAGCCAGAAAGAAATAATTCAGATATTATGGAGCCACAGTCAGGATTACACAGGATTTAGCAGCTTCTACACTAAAGGACCAGGAGGGAGGGAGGGCACCTTGGAATATGATGTTCCAGAAGGCAAAGGAGCTAGTATTACAACCAAAATTCACCTACCCAGCCAAACTGAGCATGATCGTTTAGGGGGGAAAATGGAAATTTAATGAAATAGAGAATTTTCAAACATTCCTAATTAAAAGACCAGAGCTGAACAACAACAAAAAAATGATCTTCAACTACAAGACTCAAGAGAAGCATGAAAATTTCAACAGGAAAGAGAAAACATAAGAGATTAAAAAAGGTTAAACTGTTTATATTCCTACATGGCAAGATGATACTTGTAACTCTTAAGAACTTTATGACTATTAGGGCAATTAGAAGGAGTGTACATAGACAGAGGGTGTGAATGTGAATTGACTATGATGGGTTAATAGCCAAAAAGAAAAACAAAATTAAGGGGTGAGAAAAAAGATTGTGCTGGAAGAAGAGGGAAGGGAGGGATAGAATGGAGTAAATTATCTGAGATGAAGGAGGCACAAAAGCTATTACAGCAGAGGGAAAGATAGGGAGGTGGCAGGCAATGCTTGAACCTTACTCTCATCAGATTTGGGTTAAAGAGGGAACAACCTACACAATCAGCTGGTTATAGAAATCTTTCTTACCCTACAGAGATGTAAAAAGGGATAAGAATAAGGAATGGGGAGAGGGAAGACTGATAAAAGGAAAGGCAGATTGGGAGAGGCAGTGGTCAGAAGTAAAACACTTGTGAGGAGGGACAGGGTGAAAGGTAAGAGAGAGAAGGATAAAGAAGGGGGAAATAGGATGGAGGGAAATACACAGTTAGTTATCATAAATGTGAATGGGATGAACTCACCCATAAAACAGAAGTGGATAGCAGAAGGGATGAAAAACCCTACAGAACTACAATTTACTCTTTACAATACAAAAAACCAAACTACAATTTACCCTTTACAAGAAACACATGTGAAACAGAGAGACACACAGAGTAAAGGAAAGAGGCTGGGGCAAAATGTATTATACTTCAGCTGAAGTTAAAAAAAAAAAGGAAGAGTAGTAATCATGATCTCAGACAAAGCAAAAGCAAAAATAGACCTAATTAAAAGAGATAAGAAAGGAAACTATATCTTGCTAAAAGGTACCATAGATAATGAAGTAATAACAACATTAAACATATACACACCAAATGGCATAGCATTTATATTCTTAAAGGAGAAGTTAAACAAGTTACAGGAGGAAATAGGAAAACAGTAGGGGACCTCAACTATCCACACTCAGAACTAGATAAATCTAATCTCCCCAAAAAAAACTAAAAAGAAGCTAAGGAGGCGAATAAAATTTTAGAAAAGTTAGATTTTATAGACCTCTAGAGAAAACTGAATGGGAATAGAAAGGAATATACTTTTTTTAGTGGTATATGGAACCCACACTAAAATTGACCATGCATTAAACTCTCATAACCAAATGCAGAAAAGAAGAAATATTAAAGGCATCCTATTCAGATCATAATGCAATAAAATTACATTTAATAAAGGGCAGTGGAAAGATAGATTAAAAATTAATTGGAAATGAATCTAATCCTAAAGAATAAACAAGTAAAAGAACAAATCATAGAAATACTCTATAATGTCATTAAATATAATGACAACAATGAGACAATATACTAAAATTTATGGGATGCAGCCAAAGCAATACTTAGGGGAAATTTTATATCTTTAAATGCTTACATCAATAAAATGGAGAAAGAACAAATCAATGAATTGGGTATGCAACTAAAAAAAAAACTAGAAAAAGAACAAATTGAAAATTCCAAATTAAACATCGACTAGAATCCTGAAAATCAAAGGAGAGATGAATAAAATTGAAAATAAGAAAACCTGTGAACTAATAAATAAATCTAGAAGCTGGTTTTGTGAAAAGCCCAATAAAATAGATAAACCATTGGTTAACTTAATTTTTAAAAAGGAAAGAAGGAAACCAAATTACTGGTATAAACAATGAAAGGGGTAAATTCACCACCAATGAAGAGGAAATTAAAACAATTGTTAGCAACTATTTTGCCCAATTATATGACAATAAATCTGACAATCTAAGCAAAATGGATGAATATTTATAAAAATGTAAATTACCCAAATTAACAGAAGAGGAAATAGAATAATTAAACAGCCCAATCTTAGAAAAAGAAATTGAACAAGTCATTAATGAACTCCCTAAGAAAATATCCCCAGGACCAGATGGATTCACAGGTGAATTCTACCAACTTTTAAAGAACATTTAATCCCAATAATATATAAACTATTTAGAAAAATAAGCAAAGGAGTCCCACCAAGTCCCTTTTGCAACACAAATATGGTGCTGATACATAAACCAGGAAGAGCCAAAACAGAGAGAGATAACTATAGATCAATTTCCCTAACGAATATTGATGCAAAAATTTTAAGTAAAATAGTAGCAAGGAGATATATCACAACAATATATCACAAGAATCACACACTAAAGCATGGTGGGATTTATACCAGGAATGCAGGGTTGCTTCAGTATTAGGAAAACTAGCAGCATAATTGATCATGCCAGTAACAAAACCAACAGAAATCTCATGATTATCTCAATAAATGCAGAAAAAGCCTTTAACAAAATACAACACCCATTCCTACTAAAACACTAGAGAGCATAGGAGTAAGTGGAGTTTCCTTAAAATCATAAGCAATATCTATCTGAAACCATCAGGAAGATTTATCTGTAATGGGGATATGCTAGAAGCCTTCCCAACAAAATCAAAGGCGAAGTAAGAATGCCCATTATCACCACTATTATTCAATATTGTACCTGAAATCCAAGCTATAGCAATAAGAGAAGAAAAAGAAATTAAAGGAATTAGAGTAGGCAATGAGGAAACAAAACTATCTACTCTTTGCAAGATGACATGATGGTATACTTAGAGAATCCTAGAGAGTTAAATAAAAAACCACTTGAAATAATTACCAACTTTAGCAAATTTGCAGGGTACAAAATAATCATCAGTACTTCTATATATTACCAACAAAGTCCAGCAGCAAGAAGTAGAAAGAGAAATTCCATTAAAAAAATAGACAATATAAAATACTTGGGAATCTACTTGTCAAGGCAAACCCGGGAACTATATGAACACAATCACAGAACACTTTTCACACAAATAAAGTCATATCTGAACAACTGGAAAAATATTAATTGCTCATGGGTAGGTTGAGTCAATATAATAAAAATGACAATTCTACTAAGTCAATCTACCAATCAAACTACCAAAAATTATTTTATAGGGCTAGAAAAAAATCATAACAAAATTTACCCAGAAGAACAAAAGGTCAAGAATATCAAGGGAATCAATGGGGAGAAAATGTGAAAGAAGGTGGTCTAGACATAGGCAGATCTCAAACTATGTTATAAAGTGGTAATCATCAAAACAATCTGATACTGGCTAAGAAATATAGTGGTGGATCAGTGTAATAGATTAGGTACACAATACATTGTATTAAATGACCATAGTAATTTATTGTTCAGTTAACCCCAAAATCCAAACTTTGGGGACAAAAATTTTGACAAGAACTGCTGGGAAAACTGGAAAACAGTATGGCAGAAATGAGGCATAGGCCAACATCTCACACCAAGATATGTTCAAAATTGATACATGATTTACACATAAAGAGCAAGTAGGGCAAGTAGGTGGTGCAGTGGATACAGCACCGACCCTGGAGTCAGGAGGACCTGAATTCAAATCTGGCATCAGATACCTAACATTTACTAGCTGTGTGACTCTGGACAAGTCATTTAACCCAACTGCCCCACCCAAAAAAAAAAAAGAGTGATACCATAAGCAATTTAGGAAAGCATGTCAAAGCTATGTATAAGGAAGAATTTAGGAACAAACAAGATATAGAAAGCAGTAAAAATGTAAAATGGATAATTTTGATTATATAAAATTAAAATTTACACAAACAAAACAATTGCAAACAAAATTATAAGGGAAACAGAAAACTGGGGAGAATTTTACAGTAAGTATCTGATAACAGCATCATTTCTCAAATATATAGAAACTGGATCAAATTTATGAGAATAATAAGAATTCCTCAATTCATAAATGGTCAAAGGATATGAACAGGCACTTTTCAGACAAAGAAATGTAAATGAAGCCCAAAGAACAAAACTCCCCTAGAACTTAGGAGCATTAGAATTTTGCACATTATAAAGGATTTTTAAACCTTGAAAACTTTGAATTAGCATTCCTAATGGTAAAGACACATACACACAAACGCACACACACACATCATAGTGTTATCATTCATCCTGTTTTTTTCATCTACCCTTGACCAAAATGTCTGAACAGATGTTGAATGAATGAATGAATGAATGTGCATATTATAGACAAAACTTTACATGGGAAGAAATCCTGGAAACTTTTTACAACACACCCTTCATTCTTCCCACATACAAACCTAGCCCAGTATTAAATGTAGGCTTTGGTTAAAAATTAAACTTATTATCTTCTAGAAATAAACAGGTGGTGGGAAGGAAGGGGAGGGAGTCTAATTGTAACGTATCAATTTATATTGTAGGCAAATTTTCCATTATTTTAATTTGGATCTTGAAAGAAACTTCAAAATTAAAATGAACTCAAATAATCCATCTAGTCATGAAGGGCTAAATCTGTCTAATTTTAGGGTCTATCAGCAAGTACTCAAATACAACTATACAGGATAGTCTAAAAGGTTTGGTGCAGTTTTAACCTGTTAAAGCTTAAACATATTTATTAGTGAATTAAGCATGTTAGATAGCAATCATTCACGTGCTCACCTCACCGTACAGATTTGTTATACTCAACTAGGGATGTGATATTAATTCTGTCATTGTAAAATCCTGAAAATTTTATGACTTAATTGCTTAAGATAGCTATATGCGGCAAAAAAAGAAAGGAAGGAAGGAAGGAGAAAGGAAACAAAGAGAGAGAGAGAGAAAGAAAGAAAGAAAGAAAGAAAGAAAGAAAGAAAGAAAGAAAGAAAGAAAGAAAGAAAGAAAGAAAGAAAGAAAGAGAAAGGAAGGAAGGAAGAAAGAAGAAAGAAAGAAAGAAAGAAAGAAAGAAAGAAAGAAAGAAAGAAAGAAAGAAAGACAGACAGACAGACAGACAAGAAAAAAAAAAGTTCAGGCTGGTCCATGTTTCAACAACAGCTCCAAATGCTAGGAGAGAATTAGGAGCCACAGCAGTATGTAATCTTGCATAGGGAATGGAATTTTTGCATTTCACCAAGGGAAAATATAAATGAGTGAAATTCATTTTCCAAAGGTAAGCAGACCAGAACAAGATTTTTTTTATTATAAATTTAAAAAAAATTTTTTTTTCATACGCTTTTGAGTTGAAAATTTTTCTCCCTTCCCCCCCCACCCTCCCCAAGACTGCGCACAATCTGACATAGGCTTTACATTTACATACCCATTAAACATATTTACACATTAGTGAAGTTGTAAGTAAAAATTAAAAACAATAGGAGGAACCATCAGAAAGATGAAACAAAACTCAACAGAAGGTAAAAATAAGTGAGAGCAATTCGACTTCCATAGTTCTTTCTTTGGATATGGACAGCATTTTCCATCCCAAGGCCTCTGGAGATGTCTTAGATCCTCATAATGCTGAGAAGGGTTCAGTTTAACATTCTTAGTCATTGCATAACGTGGCTGCTATTGTGTACAAAGTCCTCTTGGTTCTGCTCACTTCACTCAGCATCAGACCATATAAGTCTTCCCAGGTTTTTCTGAAGTCAGCCTGCAGAACAAGATTTAAAGTATAGAAAGACTAATTGGTGTTTTGTTTTGTTTTGGTTTTTAGTTAATCTTGTTTGCCTTGCAAATTTTGCTATTCAGAGGTTTTGGACAGGGATGGATGAACTAATTATGCTGGTTCAGACTCCTGTTGTTAATCTGTTAAAGTTAAGAGAAAATTTTGCCATATCCTTGGTTAACAGCAAGAAACAAAGTGAAAGTTTAACAAAAAGTAAATCTGTTATATTAAAAAAAAAAGCTGAATTCTTTCTCTACTCCTCTCCACTTCAACCTGAGTTTTATTCCAGAGAATTGGAATTAGATTCAATGCAAGTATATCTCTGTTCTAGTTCAGTTTCTTCTATAAAAACTGATTTAAAAATTGATGTGATATAAGATAGAGTGAATATAATGAATAAGAGAAGCACAGAAAGATTTACATGAACTAAAGGAAGCAGCCACTATGACTATAATAATGTAAATTGAAAGAACAACCACCACAAAACAAATGAACAAATGTTGTAAAATTACAAAGAACAAGCATGGTCCCAAAGAAGAGATTTGAAAAGACACTTCACTCTACTCTTTTGCAAAGATGGAAGGTCTACAAGTGCAGAACATCGCATATATTTTTGTACTTTTTGATATGTTTATATTTTCATACTTTAAAGTATATTGATAAGTCTTGCTAATTTTTTTCTTTTTTCTTTTAAAATTATTTGTTATACGATACCTCTCAGGGATTGGGAAGGAGAGGAATACTGAGGACAGCCAACGCAAAAGCATGAAATGGGAGCTGAAGTGTCATGTGTGAGGCACAGAGAAGGCCAATTTAGCTGGGTCACAGAATGTAATAGGGAAAACAATGCAATGAGGCTAGAAAGACAGGTTGGGGTGGGGGAAAGGCCATAGAGAGATTTAAAAGCTAATGATATGTAATATTCGATTCTACAGTCAAGAGAAAGTTATTGAAATTGATTGATGTGTGAACATGGTTAGATCTGCACTTGAAATAACTTTAATGGCTGTGTAGAGGATGGACTGGAGTGGGGAAAGTTTTGAGGCAGGGGAGACCAGTTAGGAGATTCTTGAAATAATCTAACTGAGTGGTGATGCTGTATGAGTAGAAAGGGACATTGAATGCAAGAGATATTATAGTATAGAAATAAAAATGGCAAGATTTGTCACCTAACTCAATGCATGGGATTAGAGACAGTGAGGATTTGAAAACAACACCAAGCATCCAAACCTGGGAGACTGGCAGATCAGTGGTGTGTTCAACAAATTAGCTATGTTACACCTCTGGAGAAAACTTAATGGGAATAGAGAGGAATATACATTTTTCTCAGATGTATATGAAACTTTGACAAAAAATTGACCATGTATTGGGATGTAAAAAACTCACAAAATTGCAGAAAAACAGAAATATTAAATGCACTCTTTTCATACTATAATGCAATAAAAATTATATTCAATAAAGACCCTTGGTTAAAAATTAATTGGATACTAACTAATCTAATGCTAAAGAATGAGTGGGTCAGAGAACAAATCATAGACATAATCAATAATTTCTAACAGGTAATGACAACAATGAGAAAACATGCTAATATTTCTGGGATGCAGCCAAAGCAATATTTAGGGGAAATTTTACATCTCTAAATGCTTATATCAATTAAAGGATCAATATCAATAAAAATATCAATAAAAGGATCAATGGACTAGGTGTAAAACTAAAAAAAACTAGAAAAAGAAAAAATTGGAAATTTCTGATTAAACAACAAAATAGAAATCCTAAAAATCAAAGGAGAGATTAATAAAATTGAAAATTAAAAAAATTATTGATTTGAAAAATAAAACTAGGAGCTGATTTTATGAAGAAAAAAACAATAAAATAAACTACTGATTAATTTGATTTTTAAAAAAGAAAGAAGATTGCCAGATTATCAGTGTCAAACATGAAAAGTGGGAATATACCACCAAAGAAGATGAAATTAAAGCAATTAGGAGTTATTTTGTTCAATTATATGCCAATAAAATTGACAAACTAAGTGAAATGGAAGAATGTGAACAAAAATAAAAATTGCTCATATTAACACAAGAAGAAATAGAATACTTAAGTAACCCTATCTTAGAAAAAGAAATCAAACAAGCTATCAAATGAGTGACATATGAAAAATCCCCAGGATCAGAAGGATTTACAAGTGAATATTACCAAACATTTAAGGAATAATTAATTTCAATACTACATAAGCTATTTGAAAAAAAATAATAAAATACCTACCAAATTCCCTCTATGACACAAATGGTTTTTATACATAAACCAAGAAAAGCAAAAACAGAGAATAGAAGCTATAGGTCAATTTGCCTAGTAAATATTAAGGCAAAAATGTTAAATAAAATACTAGGAAGAAGATTATTGCAATATATCACAAAGGTCATACACCATAACAAAGTGAGGCATACCAGAAGGGGAGAACTGGTTCAATATTAGGAAATCTGTCAGCACAATTGACCATATCAATAACAAAAATCATATGATTATATCAACAGATGCAGAAAAACTTTTGACAAAATACAACATTCATTCCTATTAAAAGTACTAGAAAGCATAGGGATGAATGGAATTTTTCTTAAAATGATAAGTGGTTATCTCCCTAAAACCATTAACAAGCATTATCTTAATGGGGATAAGCTAGAAGTCTTTCCAATTAAGATCAGGAGTGAATTATTCAATATTGTATTAGAAATGCTAGCTATAGCAATAAGACAAGAAGGACAAATTGAGGGAATAAAAATAAGCAAAGAGGAAATAAAACAATCACTCTTTCCAGATGATAAGATGAAATACTTAGGAACCCTAGAGAATCAGTGAAAAACTAGATGAAATGATTCACAACTTGAGTAAAGTTGCAGGATGTAAAATAAACCCACATAAATCATTAGCATTTCTATATATTACCCACAAAATCCAACAAGAAGAGATAGAAAGAGGCAATTAGGTGGCGCAGTGGATAGAGCACCAGCCCTGGAGTGAGGAGAACCTGAGTTCAAATGTGACCTCAGATGCATAACACTCACTAGCTGTGTGACTCTAGGCAAGTCACTTAACCCCAATTGCCTCACCAAAAAAAGAAAAGAAGAGAAAGGAGAAAAAAAAAAGAAGAGAGATTTAAATAGAATTTAAATAGAATTTCTTTAAATAGAATTTCTATTTGAAGTAACTGCAGACAATATATATGCAGACAATACTTGGCAGTCTATCTTCTAAGACAAAACCAGAACACAATTACAAGTGCTTTTCACACAAATAAAGACAGATTAAACAACTGAAAATGTGTTCATTGATCATGAGTAGGCCAAGCCAATATAATAAAATAATAATTTTACCTAAATTAGTTTACTTATTCAGTACCATACCAAACTGCCAAAGATTTATTTTACAGAGCTAGAAAAAATAATAACATAATTGATCTGGAAGAATAAAAGGTCAAGAATATCAAGGGAATCAATGGGAAAAAATGTGAAGGAAGGTAGCCTTGCTGTGCTGTTGTTCACAGTCATGTCTAACTCTTCATGACACGTGGACCGTATCAGCCAGCTCCTTCTATCCTCCACTATTTCCTGAAGTATGTTGAAGTTCATGTTCATTGTTTCCATGGTACCATTTATCCTTTTCATCCTTAGATGTGCCCTTTTCATTTTGCCTTCAATCTTTCCCAACATCAAGGTCTTTTCTAGTAAGTCCCATCTTTTCATTATGTGGCCAAAGTATTCAAGCTCCAGCTTCAGTATTTGACCTTCCAATGAATAACTTGAATTAATTTCTTTAAGTATTAACAGATTTGATCCCCTTGCTGTCCAAGGAAATCTCAAAAGTCTTCTTCAGCACCACAATTCAAAAGTGTTGATTCTGTGGCATTCAGCTTTCCTTATACATTATTACTGGAAAAACCATAACTTTAACTCTATAGACTTTTGTCAGTAAGGTGATATCTATGCTTTTTAGTATACTGTCTATATTTACTATAGCTTTCCTTCCAAGGAGCAAACATCTTTTAATTTCATGGCTGAATTTGCCATCTGTGCCACCTTTGAGGCCAAGATATAAAGTAAGATGATCTGGTACTTCTCTCCTTTTGAGGACTTGCCCTACATAATAAAAGGCTTTAATGTAGTCAATGAAATGAAAATAGATGTTTTTCTGGAATTCCCTTGCTTTCTCCATAATCCAGTGAATGTTGGCAATTTGGTTTCTAGTTTCTCTATCTCATCAAAAAAATAGCCTGTTCTGGTAATTCTTGGTTCACATATTGTTAAAGAATCTAGCTTGCAGAATCTTAAGCATCACCTTGCTGGCGTCTAAATGGAGTGTAATTGTTCAGTAATTTGAATATTCTTTTGTTGTTGCAATTATTCAGTAATTTGAGCTTTTCCTTTTTTTTAGGACTGGGATATAAACTGATCTTTTCCAGTCCAGTGGCCATTGTTGAGTTTTCCAAATTTGCTGGAATATTGAGTGCAGCACTTAACAACATCATCTTTTAGGATTTCAAATAGCTCAGCTGAAATTTCTTCACCTCCACTAACCTTACTGTTAAGCAATGCTTCCTAAGGCCCACTTGACTTAGTTCTGCAGGATTTCTGGCTGTAGATCAGTAACCACACTATCATGGTTATCAGTGATGTTAAGATCTTTCTTGTATAGTTCTTTTGTATATTCTTGCCACTTCTTCTTAATCTCTTTTGATTCTATTCTGTACCAGATTTCAAATTAAAGCCTTTTATACTGACTCTTATCTTTTATGGTTGGCTCAGTTCCCTCTATATTTGAGAAATGAGGCCTTTATCAGAGAAACTTCATGTAAATTTTTCTCCCACTTTTCTGCTTTTCTTTTAATCTTGGCTGTATTGGCTTTGTTTATGCAAAATCTTTTAATTTCATGTAATCAGAATTATCCATTATACTTCCCATAACCTTGCTTGGTTGTAAATTCTTCTCTTATTCATAGATCTGAGATACATTTTTCCATGCTCCCCTAATCTGCTTATAATATCAGCCTTTATGTCTAAATTATGTACTCATTTTGACCTTATCTTGGTATAAACAGAGGTAGGGAATCTCCGGCCTCAAGGCTACAAGTGCCCTTCTAGGTCCTTGGGTGTGGCCTTTTGACTGAGTTTTACAGAACAAATTCTTTTATTAAGGGAATTTGTTCTGTGAAGTTTGGATTTAGTCAACGGGCACTTGAGGACCTACAGGGACACATGTGGCCTCGAGGTTCCCTACCCCTTGAGATATTGGTTTAGGCCTAGTTTCTCCCAAACTGCTTTCCAGATCTCCCAGCAATTTTTGGCAAATACTGAGTTCTTGCCCCTAAAGCTTGGATCTTTGGATTTATCAAACACTAGATTACCATAGTCATTACTACTGTGTATTGTGTGTATCTAATCTACTACTCTATTTCTTAGCTAGTACCAGATTGTTTTGATGATTAAGAGTCATTCCCCAGGTGATAAATGGTCCAAAGACATGAACAGGAACCAGTTTATAGTCAAATGAAAAAAATGCTCTACATCACTGTAGGGAAATGCAAATCAAAATAACTCTAAAGTACCGCTTCACACATATCAGACTGACTGTGACAGAAAAGGAAAATGACAAATGCTGGAGGTAAAGTAGAAAAAAACAAATACGCTGATGTATTCTTGGTGAAGTTGTGAACATCCTGGAGAATAATTTGGAACTATACCCAAAAGGCTATAAAACTGTGCATACCCTTTGACCCTGCAATAGCACTACTAGATCTATATCCCAAAGGGATAAAAGGAAAAAGAAAGGCATTTATATGTGCAAAAATATTTATAGTAGCTCTTTTAGTAGAGGCAAGAATTGAAAATTGAGGGGATGCCCATCATTTGGAGAATGGTTGAAAAAAGTTGTGGTATATGATTGTGATGGAATACGATTGTGTTATAAGAATGATAAGGGGCCTAGTTTCAAAAAAACCTGGGGAGTCTTATATGAACTGATAGAAAGTGAATTGAGCAGAATAAGGAGAACTTTGCACACAGTGACGGCAATAGCATAATGATCAACTGTGAAAGACTTAGTTACTCTGATCAATACAATGATTTGAGACAGTTCTGAAAGACTTATGCTGAAAAATGCTGTCTACTTCCAGAGAGAGAACTGATGAGAAGATTGAAGCACAGCAATGTAAAAACAGCTACAAGTACAGCCTCAAAGAAAAATACAAATTGGACACAAACCTGGAATTGGTTCCCCTCCCTTTTCCCCCCACTCCCCAATCTATGACCTTAAAATACTGAGATTTTTCTCTAGGGTAATATGTTTGTGGTGTAATACAGAACATTATTTTGCATTTAGGTAGTAGGGCCCTTTAAGCCATGGAAAGCAAAAGTTGGTGCTTAATCTTGCCCCAGACCTCTTTCCTCCTAAATCTAAACAATAGTGAAATGTACTCTTGCATAGCTCAGCATAGCCCGTACCTCCAACGCAAATGGATAAGAAAGCTTGCAATATAATTGCTTTAGATAATTATGTTTATACCAGAGACCAGGACACCTGGTCTGGTTTTTGTGATCCCTGACCTGTAATGATGGGGTGCTCGGGTGCTTGTGCTTGTACTTGTGCCCCAATTTCTCCCTAGTCTCAGAAACACTGTCTCTAACAACCATTCCCCAGCTCAAGGACACTGTGCCTAGCAGTTATTCATGCATGGGCCTCAGCATGACCCTTATCTCTCCCTGGTACAGCTACACAGAGCTGGGCTGCTCAGGCCCCAGCCCTCAGT
Organism: Phascolarctos cinereus; assembly: GCF_003287225.1. Taxonomy (NCBI): domain Eukaryota; kingdom Metazoa; phylum Chordata; class Mammalia; order Diprotodontia; family Phascolarctidae; genus Phascolarctos; species Phascolarctos cinereus. The sequence goes on along the minus strand of NW_027555847.1, from coordinate 283,893,007 downwards.
CATGTCTCTGGAAGCCTCCCAATTCCTCAGTAAGTTCCTGTGTTGTGAGAAAGCTTTCCCTTGTTGCAGAGCATTCTCTCATCAAGACAGAGGGAGAGGGGTGTCCTTGACCAGCCCAAGAACTCTTCCTCTTGCCAGACTTCAAAGATCCATCCCCCTCCCTGTCCTGTATACTCCCTGTACTTTCCCATCCATAGCCCCAAAGACACCTGCATCTTTGGATTACCTCATCAATGTTCCTCGCATTTCTTTCCCATGCTCTTTTCTATATAAACCCTAGCTCGACCCCTGATGGGGGCTGCTTGATTTGGATGTAAATACCCCTGGCAGCCGCGTGCTAATAAATCCACATCTTAAGTTATGCCTGGATCTCAAACTCGCTGATTTCTTGGTACAACAGTGGAACCTCTTCCTTCCCCACATAAAATTATATATATATATATAGATTGATAATCATTTAAGATCAGTTGAGCCCCAATAAGGGCCAAAAACCTGAATTAATCTTTTTCTCTCTGAGTGAACTAAAAACACCCCTTCCTGTGTCAGCATATTTCAGGACCAGATGGAGCTGACCAGCATTCTTTCTGTTCGTTATCACTAAGCCCAGGATGTCTAGGACCAAACGCTCTCTTGAATAATGGGACTCTTCTTATCTTGGTCTGTAATTTCAATTGACACTTTTACATTCTCCTATTTTATTGTATTTACAACCTATTCAATTAAGAAAATTCCTTTCCCGTGCTATATGTTAAAAAAAATATGGAGGCTGTATTTTTTTTGTAATACAGACATCCTCAGTCTGATCACTCTAAACTGTATAAAACCTCTCTCATTTTGCTTAATCTTGGAGTCAGAATCACATTCTGGCTTCCACGTCGACATGATTCGCTAGCTAAAAGGGAATAAACTATATAATCATGTATCACCTAACTTGTTTGCCTTCTTTAACCAAACTTTCAGGTCAACAAGATATAGAAATATACATAAACACATATGATTAACTAAGTTGCTCAAGTCCACACAATATAAAGTTAAAAGCTAGTAATTTTCAGTAGCCTAAGCACACAGCCAGGCTAGACGAGTTAATCTTTAATAGTATTACTAAGTTCATGAGCAATACGATGTAATCAATAAACATTAGACTTGAAATCAAGACTTGGATCAGAGTATTAGTTTTGCCACTTACTAATTGTGTGATTGGGTTGTCACTTAGCTATTCTGTGTCTCAGTGTCTTCATGTGTGAAATGGGGTTAATATCATAACATATCTCATGGGTTAATTTTATGGAAAACACTATAAACCTTAAAGCAATATGTGTCAACTTTTATTACTTTAAAAATCATAGAACATAGAATTTCAGAGATAGATGGGACCTTAGGAGCATCCTGTCTCTATCTTTGCTTAGGCTGTTCCCTCATGCTGGAAATTCACTTCCTTCATGTCACTACCTCCTAGAATCCCTAGGGTTTTTTTTCAAATTTCAGCTCAAGCACCACTCTACATGAGGCTTTCATGATCTCCCAAGCTGCTAGTGTTCTACCATCACCCCCCACAATTACCTTATGCTACTTATTCCCTCAAGGTTCTATGAGTAATCCTTAAGGACTGGGTTTTTCTAGCATTGTATGTGGTTCACAAGTCTCCATCTGGTGTGGTCTCTACTGATTTTCAATTAACCAGGAATAGTCAGCCTTCAGAATTATTATTTATTAAAGTGGTATAGCAGGAAGTTGGTTTAAAAAAATCCCCAAACCAGAAGTAAGACAATCTCTCCATAAACACCCAAAGTTCCTGGGAGAGATCAAACTTAGAAAGTATATACAGCCAAAGAATAAACTCACAGTTGTTAGCCCCTGGAAGTCCTTTGTAAGCCCTTGTACTGAAGGGGCCTTTTCTTGTTGAGTTTACTTTGTAGTAAGGCACTGTACAAGGTCCTGGCAACAGATGGACAAAAATAAAACAATATTGAGTAAGCTTAAGGAGCTTACATTCTGTCTGGAGAGATTTCTATCAGCTCCTGCTGCTGGAAAACAATATTAATGGCGATAGGAGCTCCAGATCTTTTGACCTTTTCAAGCTAACAAGGATATCACTAGGTTAAGGATGGGGTCGGGAGGTCAGAGGAAAATGTAACAGTCCCTCTAGGCTCCCTCCCTTCCTCACAACTTCTTGCTTTCTGATGCATATGCAAGAGAGTATGACTTCAATGTGCTCCTGAACTTGGAAGCTCTCCAAGCTAATTGTTTTACTGCTGAACTTTAAGTTTCCAAACTGATTTGCTATTGTAAGAGACATCTAGGCTGTTTCAATTACTTACAAAATATTTCCCATGAGATGTTATCAGCTTTCTTCCAATGATCAAAAGCACTTCATTCCTCCCAAATTAAGGATTTTTTCAGCAACTAGTTTATACCTTTGATTGAAATTCTGTGCCTTTTGTGTTTACATTAATTGGGATGGCTTACACTTTTGCATGTAAATGTCTCCCCCAGATAGATCTTAAACTCCATAACCTTACTTAACACTGTTTCATTTTTGTCCATGAATTTCCAGCGCCCAACACATTATGTAGTCCAGTCTCCCACATCACAAAGAAACCAAGACCCCAAAGTTCTTTGGTTTTCATCTACACATGCAATTGCACTGACTGTGGGTTTAATCAGTCAATAAATATTTTTTTAAGTGCCTAGTATGTTCCAGGCACTGAGCTAAGCACTTGGGGATACAAAAAGAGGCAAAAGAAAGTCCCTGCTCTCAAGGAACTCACATTATAATGGGGGAGACAACAAATTATGTTCACAATATGTGCAGGAAAAAATAAGAGGAAAGGCATTTGGATTAAAAGGGGTTGTGAAAGGACTCCTATAGATGAAATTTTAGTTGGGACATAAACAGAGGCTTAGTAGGCAGAGTTGAGGAGGGGAGAGCCTTTCAAGCATGGGGGACAGTGAGAGAAAATGCCCAGCCAAGAGATGGAGTATGGAATAGCAGGGAGATCAGTGTCAGTGGATTAAAGAGTACATGGCAAGAAATAAGTTATAAGAAGACTAGAAAGGGGGAAGGGGAGTGGCCTAGGTTATGAAAGGCTTTGAAGGCCAAATAGGATTTTGTTATTTGTTGTTGTTTGTTTTTTTATCTAAAAGCAATAGAAAACCATTGAAGTTTATTGCGTAGGGATGGTTAGACCTACACTTTAGGAAAATGACTTTGGTGTCTGAATGGAGGATGGATTTGGATTGAAGTGAGGAGAGACTTGAAGCAGGCAGATCCACCAGCAGATTATTATAGTAGTCCAAATGTGAGGTAATGAGGGCCGGCATCAGAGTGGTGACAGCATCAGAGAAAGGGACATATTTGAGAGATGTTACAAAGGTGAAATTGACAAGCCTTGGCAACAGTTTGGATATGGGTTGGGTGAGTGGAGTATGACACCTAGGTTGTGGGCCTGAAAAACTGGGAGGATGGTCTTGCCCTCTACAGTAACAGAGAAATTGGGGCAGGATGGGGTGGGGAGAGTAGAGATAAAAATAGCAAGTTCTGTTTGGTACACATTGAATGCAAATGTCTATTGGACATACAGTTCGAGATGTTTGCAAGGCAAACATGATATGATTGGAGGGCCTCAGATATTAGGGCAGGATAGGTAGATTTGAGAATCATCAGCATAGGGATGGTAATTAAATCAATGGGAGCTGATGGTATCACCAAGTGAAGTAGTATAAGAGGGAGTAACTTTATGCTTTTTCTTTCCTGTTAAAAAATTTTTATCATTTAACATTTTATTTCCCCCAATTACATGTAAAAACAATTTTAACATTCTTTTTTTCAAATTGAGTTCCAAATTCTCTCCCTCACTCACTCCCCCCAGCCCCCACCATTGAGAAGGCAAGCAATTTGTCGTAGGTTATATATGTGTAGTCAAACAAAACACATTTCGATGTAAGTAATGCTGTGGAAAAAAAATAGACAACCCCCACCCCCACCCCCAAATAAAGAAAAGTATCTTTGATCTGCATTCAGGCTCCACCAGTTCTTTCTCTGGAGATGGACAGCATCTTTCATCATAAATCCTTCAAAATTGTCTTGGCTGTTTGCCGAGAATAGCTAAGTTATTCACAGTAGATCCTTATACAATATTGTTGTTACTGCATACACTATTCTTCTAGTTCTGCTTATTTTACTTTGCATCAGTTCATTTAAGTCTTTCCGGGTTTTTCTGAGAGCATCCTGCTCATCATGTTTTATAGTGCAATAGTATTCCATCATAATCACATATCACAACTTGTTCAGCCAATTGATGGGCATCCCCTCAATTTCCAATTCTTTGCTGCTACTAAAAGACCTGCTATAAATATTTCTGTACATATTTTTGTTTTTTTATCTCTTCAGGATACAGACCTTGTACTAGTACTAGTATTGCTAAGTCAAAGGGTATGCACAGTTTTATAGCCTTTTGGGCATATTTCCAAATTGCTCTCCAGAATGGTTAGATCAGTTCACAACTCCACCAACAATGCATTAATGCTTTAATTTTCCCACATCCCCTCCAACATTTATCATTTTCCTTTTCTGTCACATTAGTCAATCTGATAGCTCAGAGTTGTTTTAATTTGCATTCTCTAATCAATAGTGATTTAGAGCATTTTTTAAAACTTTTTTTTTTACTTTGCTAGGCGGTGGGGTTAAGTGACTTGCCCAGGGTCACACAGCTAGTAAGTGTTGTGTGTCTGAGGCCAGATTTGAACTCAGGTGCTCCTTAATCCAGGGCCGGTGCTCTATCCACTGCGCCACCTAGCTGCCCCTGATTTAGAGCATTTTTTCTCATGACTACAGATAGCTGTGATTACTTTGTCTGAAAACTGCCTATTCATATTCTTTGACCATTTATCAGTTAAAAGATTGTTATTTTTATAAATTTGACTCTGTTTTCTACATATTTGAGAAATGAGGTCTTTATCAGAGAAACTTCCTGTAAAAATTTTTTTCACAGTAAGAATTACTATGTATTTCCCTCCATCTGATTCCCCCCTCCCATTTAACCTATTCTCTTTCCTTTCACTCTGTCCATTTTCAATAGTATTTGCTTCTGACTCTCACCTGCCCCGATCTGCCCTCCATTCTATCCATTCTATCCACCCCTTCCCCTTTTATATTATTCCCTTCCTCCCCTACTTTCCTGTATAGTAAGATAGATTTCTACACCCAACTGAGTGTGTATGTTATTCCCTCTTTGAGCCAATTCCAAAGAGAGTAAGATTCACATGACCCTCAAGCCCCCTATTTCCCCATCTTACCCTCCACTGTAAAATCTCTTTGGGGTTCTTTTATGTCAGATAATTTACCCCATTCTATTTCTCCCTTTCTCCTTCTCCCAGTGCATCTTTCTTTCTCACCCCTTAATATTTTTTTTAGATAATCATCCTGTCATATTGAACTCATACCCATGCCTTCTGTCTATGTATACTCTTTCTAACCACCCTAATAATGAGAAAATTTTTAGGAGTTATAAGTATAATTTTCCCATGTAGAAATATAAACAGCTTAACCTTATTAAATGCCTTATGATTTCTCTTTTCTGTTTACTTTTACTCATTTGGGGCTTATGACCATTTGATAGTTTTCTTTAAAGTAGGAGTGGCTTTTTTTTTAACTTCACTATCTTCTTCTGAGTATAAACCCAGATTTTTTTTCATTCTTTTGAGTTTCTTTCTTGATGTATCGTAAAGTCATTTCCAATTGCCCAATTCTAACTTTTAAGGAATTATTTTCTTCAGTCAGTTTTTGTACCTCCTTTTTGATTTGACCAATTCTACTTTTTAAGGAATTGTTCTCTTCAGTAAATTTTTATATATCTTTTACCATTTGGCCAATTCTGCTTTTCAATTCATTCTTTTCTTCATTGGATTTTTGTGCCTCTTTTACCATTTGGCCTAGTCTGTTTCTTAAGGTGTTATTTTCTTCTTGTGCTTTCTTTACCAAGCTGTTGGCTTTTTTCATGGTTTTCTTGCATCACTCTCATTACTCTTCCCAATTTTTCCTCTACCTCTCTTACTTGTTTTTTAAAATCCTTTTTGAGCTCTTCCATAGCCTGAGGCCAATTCATATTTTTCTTTGAGGTTTTGGATGTAGGAGTTTTGACTCTGTTGCCTTCTTCTGAGTTTATGATTTGACCTTCCTGGTCACCATAGTAACTTTCTACAGTCAGGATCTTTTTCTACTGTTTGCTCATTTTCCAGCCTATTGCTTGACTTTTAACTCTGCTTCCCAAGTGGAGGGGGCACTGTCCCAAGCTTCAGGTTTTTTGTGCAGCTGTTTTCAGAAGTAATTCTGAGGACCCACAAGTTTTTGGTTCTTCCAAGGTGGTATGATCTAGGAAGAGGTGTGTTTTAGGGAAAGTAGCCTTTCTGTGCTCTGGTCTGTGAGTGACTGCAAGCACTCATTTCCACCCTAGAATTGTGACCAGGGTCCCTGCTCCCCTAGATACAAGCTCTGGTGTTCCAGTGCTCCTCCTTGCCCTAGGACTGAGACCCAGGGCTGCAACCCAGGTCCAAGTATGGATAATGCAACAGAACCCTGTCTCTAGTGTGAGCAACAGGAACCCTCTAATCTCCTTCCAACCAGTTGTCTGACCCTCCCCCAGACTGTGATTACAGTCTGTAGGCTGAGAGGTCTGGAAACTGCCACTATAGAACAGAGGCCTGCTCTGTTTGCAAGGGCCCATCTTGCTGGTGTGACCTGCACTGGACTGTATTCCACTCTCATCCTTGTGCAACAGATCTTTCCTGCCAATTGTCTAAGTTCTCTGGGGCTGGACAATTATTTCACTGTGTCCTTTTCTGGGTTCTGCTGCTCTAAAATTTGTTTTAGTGCATTATTTAAAGGGGTTTGGAGGAGTTTGGGGAAGAATTCAGGCAAGTCCCTGCTTTTTCTCCACCATCTTGGCTCTGCCTCTTATACTTTTTCTTGTAAGAAGTCACAATCCCTGGAAGTGCTGGAATCCCTGGGGACTGTGCCCAAAATTCTAAAACCATAACAATGTTCCCAGCTTGTTTTATGAAAGTTGTCCACTTATAAAGTGAAATAAAAACTAGGTGATACAAATCTAATCCAAAAAGCATTTATAAAAAGCATCTACTATGTTCAAATCTCTTAGGGACTGGGGATACAAAAACAAATTGAAAAAACAGCCCCTGCTTTAAAGAAACTTACATTTTATCTAGAGTGGGGCGGGAATATCCAGATAACTTCAGTCCCAAAACATCATTGTACACATGAAGACAATTGAAGTAATAGGTATTTGTAATTGCAATGATCTAGGTAATTGTCACAATTCTGCATTGTAAACCTTAAATGCATTCTATGTGAGCCACAGTAGCATCTGTGGTCTGGTAAAGGAGATGGCCTTAGAGCATTTGAGCCTTGTCTTTTTTAAGCTGTTTAACCATGGACCAGGTGTTTAACTTTTCTGAATCCCATCTTCTTTGTCCAGACTTCTCATAGCATTATTTATGAGGCTCAAATAATAAAATGGACACAAATAATCTTGTAAACTGGAAAGCATCAACAGGTATTGGTATCTGTACAGATAAAATTAATTAGCTATTTACCCATCCACCCCCTGCTAGGCTTTGTTTCCTATAGACTCAGTCAGTGAAGCAATGTACACTATGGTGCATATTGTCTAAGGAATAGAACAATGGAAATAATTTAATTTCTATGGATATTAATGAAATTGATAGGAGTTATTAATGGAGTTTAACTGCTAGAACCAAAAAAATTCCAAAGGCAAATTGACTTGCCTTGAAACAAGTTTTTTGGTAGGACTTTTGGTTTGACACTTTCACTAACTAAAAAATACAATGTGGTATAGGTAAAGTTTGTTATTCATCCTACAAATATTGAGCACCTATTGTGTACAAGGTACTGTGTTAGTTCCTGGGGAGCAGCCAGATTTCTGACAGCTTGTATTGTCAAGCAGCTTATAATCTAACTGTCTGTGAATAAAAAAGAATACATGTAGATATAAGTATCGTGTAGATATATAAGTACAGGAGAAACATGACAATATATAGCTAAGAAAAATTGTCTAAGTGCAAATTAATGTGTTTGATGGGCAAAGGTTCTCAGGGAAGAGGTGTGTTTCTGGGAAAGAAAGAACATTCCTCCCAGCCCAAATCTTTTTCCAGTGGACGAAAAACAAGAAAGTATATCCAGTAGTTAATGTTTAACTGAAAGTTCTATTTTCAGGGAGAATATTAGCTTATTAGTCAGGTAATCTAAAAAAATGTGTAGTTGGTTCATATAATTTTTAAGAGGAAAAAAAACCTTATCATGCATTTTTCTAGCAGTCCAAAAAGTTGAAAATATCTGAATAATTTAATAGTGCTGCACTTCAAAATGGCAGGACCCCAAAGCAAAAAGATTGATTTAAGCTCTCTACAGATTTGTTTTATTAATAAGAATTTCAGAACTGAAGCAAAAGACAAAGCCTTAAGGATACTTGAACCAAATGCCATATCAATGTGCATTATATTGCATTACTAGAACCAAAAATTCTAAGACCAATAGGCTTGGCTTGAACAAAGATCTTATTGGAATTTTGGTTTGACATTTTCAGTAATCAAAATTGTTGCATATGAACTTAGTGCTTTTATACTGGTCTGAAGTAACTCAATTGGTGCTGTGGTCAATTTCTATTAAATACTATTTTTTATCTTTATACCTTACAAAGAATACTCTCTACAGTAATAAGGAAGTTGGGCATGGGGGTGGGGACAGTAAAGGAAAAAATAGTGAGTCTGTGTTTTGTACCTTATAAAGAATGGAAGCTGCATGTATTTACAAGATCTGTAGCAGGAAATCCTTAGTTTCTCTGTCAAAACAAGAAACATTTGCCTAAAACCCCTAACAAAATCCCAAGTATATTAGTATTTACAAGCATATAGTGACTGGTTAATAAATGTCGACATATGCAAATCAAAAGTAACCTTGAATCAAATGAGAACGTTTGTACACTAATGAGAATGCTAATTTTGGACAACAAATTCTAATTTAAACAAAAAAAATGTAAAGCACTTAAGTGCTTGCTATGTTTTTCATTGTTTTAATCATTTGGTATATAAAAACAAAATTTTAAAAATCCTTGCATCATAGGAGCTTATATTCTGTTGGAGAGGTAACATATCTACACATATATATGTATATATGACATGCAAATCAAATACAAGATAATCTTGAATCAGATAAGGACATATATTTGACAACTAAGCAGAATTGTAATAGATGGTAGGAATGATACAAGGTAAGGTTTAGCAACTTGTTTCTTTCCATTGCTTCAAAATTAAGGAGGCACCAAAGTCCAAAATTGCATGGAAAAGGGTAGTGAAAAGAGCAGAGGATCTATGCAAATTATAACTCTGCATACCTGCAAAGCAGATGCCAACCTGGATTAGTAAGAATTCCTGAGAGTTCCCTATGCCATTGTAATCACAGGTCTAGTTCCTATCCCTAATAAAACACTTAGATTTCAGAGACCAGAGGTTATCAAGTCCAATTTCCTCATGATGAAACTCAGAGAAGTTAAGTGGCTTGCTCAAAGTCACACAGGCAATCAAGTCACTAGCAAAACTAGCCTTAAAGTCTGGTCCTCTGACTTCAATTCTTTGGAAAGAGAATGTTATTGCAAGGACTAGTTTCATGTTTCATTTTTCCATTACTAGCATCTAGCACAGCGCCTCACACATAGATGTTAATACTTGTTAAGGAAATACTCCATGGTGGGGCATTTGCCAAAGGAAGCACTGCAGAGTATGGAGAAGTCATCGTTGTTAATATCCCTACTATAGGACAAAGATAGAAGACATTGTAAGGACCAACTAGTCCAAATCACACTTTACAGATAAGGAAACAAGGTCCAGAGAGGTTATGTCATATCGGCAGTAAGTAGAACAGCCAGGATTCAAACCCAGGTCCTTCAATTCCAAATCCAATGTTTTTGGGTTTTCCTCCCCATTATACTGCGATGCTTTAAAGAAGCTGTGAGATTTGGAGAGACTTAAGTGAAGACTAATGCTATTTCTTCTCCACCTAAACCTTGGAACACCACCACCCCCTCTCAATTCCCCCAAAACAAAAAAGTTTTATCATTCTGACCTCTACTCTCAAACAAAAGACAAGTGGCAAAACGAAAAATGGAAGCAAGCTGCTAGTCAAGGAGACAGCCAGAGCTATTTGATGCTTCCAAATCTGATTTAAAAAAAAATACTGGGCTTCAGTTATATCCCTTACTATATTTGTCTCCTGTAGAACGGATACTTTTAATATTGGCTCCCTTTTTCTACCAATGAAAAGCTCATATAATAAATGTTATTGCTCCTCTCTAAAAAGTATTGTTTCATTTTCTGCATTTAACTCACTTTTTATTTTGAGCTCTGATTATAGGACTTAATAATAAAACCAGATTTTTCATTATGAAGGCTTAAAAAATTGGTCTTCAATTTTCTAAGGAAATAGACCAAATTTATTACTGTAAAATGTAGGAAATAAGAACAGACTAAAAATAAAACAACAAAACACTGCAAGGTAAATTTCTGAACACATAAGATTCCCCTACTTACAGGGCACAACTATTTTCAGTGGGTCAAATCCAACTACTAAGAAAAATAAATGTGGTAACATTATTAAAACATCAAAACACTTCAGGGTAAATTTCTAAAAATGTTAAGATTCCCTTAAATAGAGCACAACTTTTTTTTCTCTCTCTCCATACACCTGTCGCTGACTAGCACATGGGTCCTAAGCAAACAGTATAACTTTTTTAACTTCAAAAAACAGGGCTCAACTTTGGCAACAGTACTCCAGTAACTGTACCATCATCCATTATCACTTTTTGGCACCATAACAGTAGCCAAGTTAATCCTTTATGCCAACATACCACTTAGACTGGAAACTTGTAACTTGAGGTCCATGAATGTTTTAAAAAATATTTTGATAACTAGATTTCAATGTGATTAGTTTCCTCTGTAATCCTATTAATTTTTTTTTTCTTCCTGAGAAGGGATCCATAAAGCTTCACCAAATCTGTCTCCAGATCACCAGATGGGATGCACAACACAGAAAAGGTTAAGGACCCATGATTTAGATAAAATAAAATCATCCATTCTTTTACTACAGCTGACAAATTCCATAGGATCACAGATCTTGAGCTTGAAGGAACTTGAGAAACCATTTAAAAGCTCAACCCCTTTGTGTGTTGTGGGGTAGTAAGCTAGGTCCTGGCAACTGGATGGTTTGCTCGTTTTCTTTTTCTTTTTTTTTTGGGGGGGGGTAGGCAATGGGGTTAAGTGACTCGCCCAGGCTCACACAGCTAGTGACTGTTTTGTATCTGATTTGAACTCAGGTCCTCTTGACTCCGGGGCGGTGTCCTATCCACTGTGCCACCTAGCTGCCCTCTGTTTGCTCACTTTCTCCAGATTTAGTAATGACTGTGGCTCCCTATATCCCATAAGGAACATCAAAAATCAATAAATGTTTCTAAGATGAATGAAATTAAAAGTTATCCTTCATATGTATATACCCCTACCTAACATGAAACATTTAAAGGGCTTTTTTTTTTCACCCTCAGTAGTGGTCAAACATTTAACTACACAATTCTTTCATCTCTGTTGAAACCTACTTACATAAGACAACTAGCCAGTGTGAAAGGAACCCAAAGCGGACTAATGCTATCTTCATTAGAACATGATTCTAAAAGCAAATAAATGAATCATGCCTTAGATGTATTTTGGGTTTAGTACATAAAGTAGGAAGGCAAAAATGGTGCTTTCTCATTTGCCTATTGCCTAAGAAAATACCAGTTTGCATGTGAAAAGTGAAAAAGCTAGATATGAAGAAATAAAAGTGGAATTGAATTTCTAGGTCATTTTTTAAAAGCTAACTTTTTTTTGATCTTGTACTTGTCTTTGAGTTCTTTCACATGAAATCAGGTTCTTTGGATTTCTAGAATTGAGAGTTGGTGCTTGCTAGGTGAATTATAACTAATTGTATATCATGGTAAAGATATATTCATGGCAAGCGCTAATTTTGATGAGAAATCAAAATATAAAAATGTCACTTACATGAAATAACATATTTCTCTAAGTAGTCCCCCAAAAGTGACATTAAGAAAAGCTAAGGGTTTGGTGGTACAGTGTATAAGAGCACTAGGCTTGGAATCAGGAGGACTCATCTTCACGAGTTCAAATCTGGCCTCCCAACACTTACTAGCTGTGTGACCCTGGGCAAGTTACTTAACCCTGTTTGACTTGGTTCTTCATCTCTAAAATAGGCTGAAGAAATGGCAAACCACTCCTGTTATCTTTGCCAAGAAAACCCCAAAAAGCAGTCACGAAGAGTCTGACGCAACTGAACAACTTTAGTGTTTAAAAAAAAGCTTAATTAACTCTAAAAAGACAGTGCAAATTCTATATTGGTTATTATCTCTACAATCGACAAAAAAATGCAAAAGCCAGCACTATGTAGTGTGAACAATAGTGAAATTTTAAAGCAACAATAAGCACTCTCCAGATTATCTGTCAGTGACAATTAGCCTCATTTAAACCCAGGAGGCCAGATTTTCTCAGGTCTGAATGCTTTGATCCTCAAAGTTCCAGATGACATATAGGATAGGAATATCAATTCTGTTGTTTTTGTAAGATAAGACTAATGTTGATTCCTTCTGGCTTGATTACTAGGTGCTTAGAAGAAACAAAATAATTTAACTTTCATTTTTCAGGGACAAAACATTGTATAATTTGTATGAGGAAGTAAATTAAAATCTGACAGTGGGTTATTTTTAACACTGAAAAATATCTAAAGTTTAGAGAGTGTCTATTTGTGCCATTCTCTTCCCTGTCCCTCCCACATGAACATTTCAATGACAAACTACTAAAGTTTAATTATGTTTCTTAAGGCCTATAGCCTTTCCCTTCATCTCCACACAGAACTCAAATTGCAATTTTTGTTTTAACACTTTCACACTGAAAGTACCTGGGAATTGTATTTCTGCAACTTCCAAGCAAAGAAACATAAAATTTTGAAAGTGGCTAAACCAACAACTGGCATTTGACTGAGATGCAGCATTAGTTATATGGGACAAAAAAAAATATTTGCAGTAGGAAAGATCAAATGTATATATTCAAGCCTTTAAAAACTTTTGTCAAATATATTTTTCATACAATCGATCAGCATCACAATTCCTTCAGACAAAAATTTCTACAGATGCCACCCTAGCAGTAATTTTAAAGAACTAATGACATCATTCAAAATTCTAACCTTCCTATTAATAATCCCTCCATCTGTAAATTAAGAAATGGACAAAAACATATAGCAAATACACTAATTTCACTTTGTTTCACTACCTGTTCTATGACATTGCCTTTCATATATCTAAAGAATTAAGATATATGCTAAGTCTCCTTATAGCTCATAGTTCACAGTCATATAGGTTTAATTTATGGTTTACAAACAGTAAAAATCATTTAATCCTCACAATAATTTTGTAAAGGTGTTGCCAAGTATTATTTATTTCCACTTTACAGATGGGTAAACAAAGGCTTGGGTTAGCTGATTTGCCCAAGTTCACACAGCCAGTTAACTATCAGTCCTCCAACTCCAAATCAAGAGCTCCCTCCCCCCTATCTAATAAAAACACTATTAAAAAATCTGTTATTCATCAACCAAGTCCTTGAACTTACATATAGGAATCATGGTAAATTTTAACTGCTACTAAAATCCATGTCCTATTGTGGCTCCAATGACATGTGATATGGAAGGGACTATGGATTCTCAAAGGCTATGCTAGCATCTCAAAAGTTCTATAGTCCCAATCAAGCAAGAAAAGTTTCAAATAAAGGCTAAAAAAGTATTATAGGTCTGTTGTCCAAGGACCAGTCTAGTAAAATTTGTAGAGTTCATTACCAGAAATGTTACCTCCCTGATGATGTTCTTTGGTCACAGCAGCTGATTAGCCTGATAAAATGGGGGGCGGAAGAAGGGAAGAACAGCCTGCATCAGTGAAAGTATTACCCTTACTGAGGAAATCATAAATCACTGAAACATTTAAGTAACAGAGGATCCAACTATTTATTATACATGGCATAAAGTAGAAAGAAATGTTCTATTTGTCCTAATACATCTTTCAATATTCAAATCTCATCCCTTAGTTTAATAATAGTAACAACTAGTATATATATAATGCTTTAAAAGGCTTGCAAAGTACTTTTAAAAATTCTTATTTGATTTTCACAACCCTTTGAGGTTGATGCTGTTATACCCTGCTTATAGATGGGTTAACTACAGATGAGAAAGATCTGTGACTTTCCTAGGATCACAAAGCTATCTGAATCAGGATTCAAACCTAGGTCCTACTAGTTTCAAGGTCACCAAGCTAATTGTGTACTATATCTACAACTGACTCAAACATTTTAGTATTTTGAGATTTAGTATTTGAGATTTCTATCCTTCATAGTTTTACAGATGCTAACTTCAATAAGATTAGGCTACTTTTTTTTTCAAAATAGAAAATTTAGGATCAATGAACCAACAAATATTTATGAAGATCTATTAAGTGTACAGTATTAAATATGCCATTGTGAAGTTATATTTTTCTTTTAAGAGGAAAACAAATAATTTCATGGTTTTAAATCTTCTGAGTAGACGTTCCTAACTTTACGCATCATTTACTGGTAAATTGCATCAATCACATTTTTATAAATGTTATCATATTCCCCACTGACTTACACAGTAATTTTAGGTTTACTGAATATTAATTTTGTACCGACATAAAAAAATTTAGTGTCTTCTAATGTTAGCTTTAAATGTTTTCTCCCCGTTCATCCAAGCAAGTAACTTAAACATATTATAATGTACTAGGGAAAACAATTTCAATAAATGAACTTTTATGTGAACCTTTTTTTTAATATGAACCCCTTTTTCTGAGTTTAATTTTTCCTTTGGGTTTTGAGCAGACATAGCTATGAACTTTGCATGAAGACCAAAAGCTATAGGTAAACATTAAATATCCAGAAAACAAAAAAATATACACAACCAATATTATAGATTTTAAGAGTCTATTAAGAATTCACTTTTGAAAACAAACAGCAAGACATACACTCAAAAAATGTCCTTCCCTTAAAGCATGAAGTTTATCTGCAGACAGGGAAATGGTACTTCGATAAACTACTAAGATTTTTCTTGTGCTTGCTGATGTAAACATAATACTGATTCATCAATCTGGGAGAAATTCCTTTTCAAACATGCTAGAAAAATAACTGAAGAAATAGTAACAACGTCAGAGCACACAAGAACATACTGAAAGGGAAAAAAAGATGGCATTATTTTACTGGTCAAAATAAATAATCAAAAGGAGAAAAATCATAAAATCATCTATGCATCAACTGCTGCTTGGAGTTTGGAAATTCTGGCAAGTCTCTTTCTAGAACAAGTTAGGTATGACAGTTTGATCAGTAAACCTTGTCTAGAATGTTCAAGACAAACAAGCACTAAGACAATATGTGTGCACAAGGGTTAAGGAAATTAACTTCTAAGTCAATACAATTTTGCAGTGATAGGTAACATTTTATACTTCTAAACAAAATTAATACCAAGTTGCTTTTAAAACAATAGCAAGAATTGTTGTTGGGTTTTTTAAAATCCTTCCCCAACTGGCAAAAACGTCTCCTCGCATTTTTGTTCTCATTTCTGCAGCCTATCTTGGAATAAGGCTTGTAAAGAAATTAGGACAACACAATGCACATAAAGGTACTCTAAAAAAAAAAGGCAGCAATTGTTATCAGATGACAGTGAAGAGACTCAAGTTTCTGTTTAAACAAATATTCATTGTTATACTTTAAACAGACCCCAAACAAGAATGTCAATTCACATTCTGACAAGCATACACTTAAGTTTGATGTAAATTTTTAATTTTATTATGCCTCACAACATACATTGTGGCATGTCATTTTACCATTTTGTGACAATTCATTGGCTGTCATCTCCGAATACAGTATTGCTTTGGAAAGATACACAATGGGAAAACTGACAAAAGAGAGCTCTTGATTAGGAAAATAAGACAGAAAGGGTGGTTAATTATAATATTCTTCAAAGTTCTTTAGTATCTGACCCCAAAATGCGCCAGTCAATTATCCTATATTTCAGTATACAAGAATACAGAGATTATCCCATCCTGGGAAATTAAAAGAGCTAAAATCCTTGCATTCCAGGCTCTTATTTCTGGTAGACAACACAACTTTAAAGAGTTACTCTGTCAAATAGAATTTAAATATTTATTCAAAGTCACAGTAGCTGGGGTCTCTGAAATATTCAATGTAGTGTTAGATTAAAGGGCATCTACTTTTATTAATTTGAGTTTAAGCCCTTATTAAAAGAGATGAAAGAAAATGAGTATTTTTTAACTTAAAACCCATTTGCCCATATAAAATAAATTGGCATCTAGTTGAAATAATGGAAATTTCTACTTTTTAAAAAAAGGTGTCCAGTAGTAAAACTGAATGCCAATAGGTGAAAAAAGAACATAGCAGATATAGGGTTAACTTGCATTAACATTTTACACTATTTATTTGCACTAGACTTGACTCAAATCGGTATAATTAGCTCATACTAGGGATAAATTTAATAATTGGTAAAAAATAAAGATACTAAGTATCTTATTTTATTTGGTTTCACAATAACTTTTAACAATACCTTAAAAGGGCTTTTTCATGTGTGAAGGAACCTGACAACTCTGAATTCTCAAAATAAAAATTTCTTTTATGATGATACCTCAGTATATTACTTTGATATGTCAAACTACCTAGTAGTACCTTACTTTAAATAAGGAATTTTCATGTCATTACTTAAGAACAGTTCTAAGTTATCTATTGCTAGCAGTACAGAAATGCTACATTTTAAAGTAAAGAGTTATGGTTCATCTTTAGAGGATTCTCTGGTGTCCCTTACTAAGACATCACATAAAAAGGATAAGCAAAAGAGGAAAAATAGTAGAATCACTTTTTAAAAATCTGTTCATACCTAGCAAAAAAAGGGATGACTTTAAATATCATTTAACAGCTCAATTTAGACTTACTGTATTTGTCAATTGTTCTTTTTAAAAAAGTCACTCACACAGTGTAATAGGTTCAAACACTGAGTAGTACATGGTTTAAGTAAAAAGTTGTCAAAATATCAGTCCTGTATCACAAAAGGCAGCATACTCATTGGTGGTCTAAATTTTCATAAAATATACACCAAAGAACATCCCGCCCAAAAAAAGAATATTTAAATTAGCTAACAAGTGGGAGAGATATTCCTTTACTAGACAATCCAGGATGTTGAATAGTTAACTAATTAAATGCACAAAAGTAGAATAATTATTTAAGGGAGGGTGAGGAGAAAAAGAAAGAAGAAAAAGATTTTTTGAAAATGTGCAGGTGATCTCAATTATTGGCCACAACAATAACCCATAAGGTAATCTTTATATTACATAAACCCTTAAAACAAAATGTTGCCAGTGCCCTATTACCACAGGTCAACTGATTTTTCCCCCTCAAATGAGTGAGGAACTTTTTATTCAGAACAATTTCATTTTAAGACATCTGCAGTGATAAGCTATCAAACTTTATTCTGAATAACAATAAAGTGCTAAACAGTAATTACCTGAATTTTACACATTTGTATTTTTTATTTATACTCATACTTTTAAATCAAAAGAGCCCTTTCTGCTTCAATATCAAATTGTTGTGCACACATTATATACATTTTTTAAATATAGTTTTCAATAAGGGGCTAAGTAGTACTGCAACCTTCTTGTATGGCTGAAAAATAAAGACAAATCATGCAAGTTATCTTTAGGAAGTGTATTTAAACTTAAGGAAAAATGGGACACTTATTGAACCTTTTATACCATGAAATTATACCATTTACTAAAATATTATTATACTAGATGCCTAGGTTTAGATTGGCAAGCATCATGCCACTGACATGCTTTAGTTTTTTGTAACTAAGGAAGGCAATCCTTAAAAATAAGGTGATCTGTAATTTCATACTATGAATATCTATTTCTCATTAAACTGTGTGATTAAATTTGAGATAACTTTGAGCAAATCCATACACAATCACACAATTAGTACATGCAAAACAGCACTGGTGCAGCATGAAAGGTATGCCAGTTTTTATCTAAAGACTCTTTCCTTTTTGTTTCATGATGCAAGATGGTAGACAAATTTCATCTGGGTCAGTGAGTGACGAATAGGTCTCCCAAATTGAGCACATAATAATTTCAGTGTATTAGAGAAAGCAACTGCACAAACATCCCGAAAAAAAAGAAACCAATCAGAAAATCTTAGGCAACTGACATAGCTCCTTAAAAAAAAATCATGCTGTGAAGTGTTCTCTTAAAATAATTCAACAAACTCTTCAAAACAGTGGTTTGAGTTGAAGTTGGCAAACTGCTGCATAGAAATATGCTAACGTACAACAGTCATGTGTAAGCCAGTGCATAGAGAATATAAAGCACTTGTGGTAACTGCAAATGGTAAAAAGTCAATAAAGCTTGTACAACCCAGCAATGAATCATTACAAAAAATAAAAATAAAAACCAGAAATATTCAAGCCTAAGCTCCCTCTCTGTGGCTACTCCACCCTCTCTATCCCATCACTCCCCTCCCCCTCCCCCAAAAAAAAGGGGGAAGGAAAGGCAAGAGAACAGATGGGAAGGCAAGCAAAATGGGAGAGGAGGAAGGGAGGAGCAGAGGAAGGGAGGAGCAAAGGATGGGAGAAGGAAGAGGAAGAAACGAGGGAGGGAGAAAGAGGGAGGAAAGAAAGAAGAAAGGAAGAGAAAGAAGGGATAGGTAGGCCTGGATGGGAAGAAAAGGACAGGAAAAAAGGGGCAAAAAAAAATAGGCCTTCATTTGCTTTATATCTGCAAACCAAGAATTGTATAGAGACCAGTGAAAAATAGAATTCAGTCCCAAACACCCAACAGGCAAATAAAACAAGAAAGACAGGGCTTTGGCAGACAATTTTAGGAATTTGAAATATGGCATTACATTTATCAATAATCCACAAAACAATATATAGCATATTTATATTAAATATGGGGCAACCAATTCTACAAATCTGATGTTCATAATGCTTTTAGCCAACGAAAACACAATGTTATCAAGTTATATGAATGCTGGTGTTATCACAACAGTGCTCAAATATGAAACAACTGTTACCAATTCGTGCTTCAACAGTATTAAGAATTCAGTCAAATTATCATCTATGAAGTAAAACAAAGTTCTCCAGCTTTTCTGGGATGTGCCCTTTGTAATATATGCTATGATTCACTATGACACGAGCAGCAAGACATTGCAATGTTGTATGATTTATGGGCTGGATCAAATTTTTAGCTATTTCCTTCTCATCCAACAAATCACTAGCAGTTTGTTTGTGAGAGTTTGTGGCATCAAAATGTGAACCTGATTTGATAAGGAGGTTCATGATGTCTGGATGGTTGTTAAGTGCAGCAATGTGCAAGGGACTGTTGTCATCAGAGTCTCTGACATTCACATCAGCACCACATTCCACCAGTACTGCAGTAACTTGCAGAGACGGGAATTTACAAACAGGGTATCGACCTACACATGTGGTATTCTTGTCCACAGCCAGATGAAGAGGGCTAAAGTTATTCTTTCCTCTAGGGTGCAGCTTAAGAAACTTGTATATAGTCTGCTTCTTAAAATGATCCTGTTCTGGAGTACAAGGAACTTTTTCTAACAAACAAACTAAGTGCAAAATGATGGAAAGGGCTTTATTCAACTGTATTTGGTCAGGCAGACACTGAGTTTGTTTGATAGCTCTATCTATCTCAAGGACGCTTTTGCACAGTATACCCATAAGATCATCAAATGTAACAGTGGTTCCCAATAAGCCTTTTGCCCTATCCTGCAGCATGAAAGAGAATAGCTCTGCAAAAGATAATAAACTACTAGCAGTCATTGGGCTTAAGGGATCCAAATTGTTCTGCTGCATATCCAAAGCATATTTCCATAGATTGATACATCTTTTGAAATTTCCAGAGTCTGCATAGACAGCACCTCTGTATCTAATATAATAAGATGTATCTGGGTGAGAAGGACCAAGAATACGTTCTCTAATTAAGAGAGCTTGCATTCTCATCTCATCAGGGTCAGCAATAAGGTTTTCTAGTTCTTCTGCACTGTTCACCTCCTTGGCATAGTCATAAGCCATTATTAATGTCTGTGGTACAGGTTTGCTGATGATATTAGTCCTGTCACTGTACCTCATGTCCATTGCTCTTTTCCAGTATTTCAAAGCCCCAAGTAGATCTCTTTTTTTATCTACAAATGTAGCTCCCAAAAGTTCTAAGGCATTAATACGTTCTGTCTTGCTAGTCTGTGCATGTTGTGTCAGAAAATCCACAATATTTGTGTGACCTGTCACACTTGCTGATAGAAGGGGAGTCATTCCATAGCCATCCTTTTCCATCTTGGCACTATACTTAAGAAGCATTTTCATGATGTCCAAACTTCCAGATTCTGCGCAATCATGTAGTGCAGTGTTTCCTTAGGAAAAAAGATAAGGAAATTACATATCTTTATGGATAAATAATAATATATATCCATTCTACAAGTTTAATGATGAGAAAAGTAGTTTGCTCTAATAGACACTAAAAAAATCTGAACATATAGTATGTATAAATCTGATTCCAAATATACTCTGAAAAATTAACACAAAATTGCCATACTATAAGGGGTTTAAAATTTTTCTTTCTATATAAAGATACTTACTGTTCCTGTTCTCTCTCTCCATCATCATCACTTTTATTTTCCTTCTCTTATTAATAGTACAATTATTGGATGACCTCAAGTCTGGCCAAACAAAACAGATTGGGGGTGGGGGTGAGGGTGGAGAGTAGTCCATATTGACCAATACAGTAAGAACCAAAGAAAGTGTTTAGAGTTCAGATCCTGTTTAAAGAGAAATATGCATTTATACAGTACTGTGTGTCAGGCACTGCACTGAGCTCTTTACAAATATTATCTCAACTGATCCTCACAACAACCTTGAGATAGAGGTGCTATTATCATCCCCATTTTAGTTAAGAAAATTGAGACAAAAAGGCTGTGACTTGCAGGATCATAGAGCTAGTCAGGTCTTCTTAACTCAAGGGCCTAGCACTCTATCCAGTGTACCACCTTTTGCAGGTACTCAAATAAAGAATTAAATACTGTATATCTAGTGAAATTATGCTGCAATTTAAAAAATATGTGGGCTATTTAACATCATTTTTAAAGGAGATATTGAAATATTTTTACATTTTTCATTGTTATTTAAGTATTTACCTTTTTTAGATGTTCCAATACTAGCCTATTTTCCCCTACAAATAGCTTAAAATTGATGGATGTTGGTACACTTTTAAAAAGTTTGTATGAAACAAAACTAGAGGAGAGGGGCAGCTAGATGATGCAGTGGAAAGAGCTCCAGGCTTGAGTCAGGAGGACCTAAGATCAAATCCAGCCTCAGACACTTGACCCTCGGATTGCCTCAACAAAAATTAAAAAAAAAAAACTAAAGGAGGAGGGACTTGCAGCCAACCATGAATATTAGCTTCTATGTTGTTGTTTAGTCATTTTTCAGTTATGTCCAACTCTTTGTAACCTCTTTGGGTTTTCTTGGCAAAAATATTGGAGTGACCTGCCATTTCCTTCTCCAGCTCATTTTACAGGAAACTGAGGCCAACAAGGTTAAGTGACTTGCCCAGGTTCACACAGCTAGCAACGATCTATGGCCAGATTTGAACTCAGGATGAGTCTTCCTGACTCTAGGTCCATCACCCTATCCACTGTGCCACTCAGCTGCCTAGGAATGTTAGCTACCTGACTTTAATGAACACTTTATGTAATGCAATCTTATTGTGCTATAACACCTTTTGTTCTTCAAAACTCAATTCTCCTTTTTTTAGGGATTTCAATGTATCATTTCAGTGATAGAGTCTTTACAAAGGGAAAATAAAAACCCACAAAACTCTTCTGAATTTCATGCTTGTTTGGGGTTGCAAAAGTAAATGTATAATGAATCTTTTATTTTTCAAGTCTTTTATATGTAAAGCTAGAGGGGAAAAAATACAGCACAATATTATTCCTCCTTTTTGCAAAGAAATACAATGCACATAGCAAATATGACTGAACAATCAAGCAACAAGCATTTACTAACCACCTACCATGTTCCAGGCACTTTGCTAGGTATATAAAGACAAAAAAATAAAACAAATTAGAGTGGACCTATAGAAAGTCATGCTCTATTCATATGAAGCCTGGCTTCTTAGAAGTTATTAAGTACATAAAAGTTAAGTTCTATAAGTTATCAATTATATAAAATAATATATAAATTTAAATATATGAAATAAAGAGATTGGCTTAATGAAGCTCTAAGACCTCTCTAATTCTAACTCTTTGATTCTATGTCACTTCCCTGCTCAAAAGTCTCTAATGACTCTCCATACTCCTCAACATATTTCAAGAATTTATGAAGTACACAGTGAAAAACAGCCTCACCTTACCCTCTTAATTTTTTATCTCCCTATGCTCCTCAGTGTGAACCCTCAACTCTAACCAAGCTGCCTCACTTGCCCAAGAATACCATTCACATTCTGGCTTCCAGACTTTCAATGTTTTCCTGTGCCAGAATTCATTATTCGTCTCACTTTTCATGTTAACCTTTTCAAATTCAACGCGTCCTTGAAGATCCAACTCAAGTCTCGTTTCCCTCCAAGGGGAGATTCCAAGAGTATATTCCAGGCTAAAGGGAACAGCCTATTCAAAGTCACAGCGATGGAATAAAATAACACATGGTAAATGCACAAAAAAGTTAAAAAGTGTTCTGTAGGTCTCATGGGGGAAGATTTTGGAAGGCTTTCTAGAAGCACATTTGCAGTGGTGAAAAGTCAATAGGCAGAAAAGACAATATTCTAGGCACAGAGAACACCACAAATGGCAAAGGAGGCAGATTCAAGTGCGGCTTGTACGGAAGACAATTAGATGGTTCCTTCAAACCTGACCTAACTCTTTTAAAGCTCTGTAACTGCATTCACTGAAGAATTTATGAAGAGCCTAATATGTGCCAAGCATTGTACTAGAAGATGTGGACACAAAAACAAATTAAAAAAAAATAGCCCCTGACTTCAAGCAATTTACATTCTATCAGGAAAATTAAACCATATATATAGTTAGTGCACCCCTGTATACTCAAATATACTCAAATAAGTAATATAAAAACTAAGAAAATACAAAGTAATTTCTGGGGGGAGGGGGCAGAGGGAGAGGGCAGCACAAACATCTGACATAATCAACACAAGCCTATACAGAAAGAAGCACAAGTCAATTCTAGTAGAAAAATAAAACTGTTAGGAGGTGAAGATGAAAAGGAAATTCATTTAGGTATGAAGATGAGAGATGTAATGTCTGGGAAATAGCAAGAAGGACAATTTGGTACCTGTTGCTTTAGCTAGGCTAGGTTGCCTCCCTTGTAGGTGGCACTGGGTAGGGATCATTGGCCCTTTCTCCATAAGAACTGCTTCCCTGGATAATAGTTGTGAGGGCTGAATTGGAAGCATAACTGTTCTGGGTAGGGTTCTGTGAGGTCATGTGACAATGTGCCAGTTGGTGGTAGTTGGACAAGTCCTCAACAAACATTTATTAAATGTCTACTATGTGCCAGGAATTTTGCTAAGTGCTGGGAACACAAAGTCCTTCCCCCTTCTGTGCCCCCAAAAAACCGTGCCTGATCTCTAGGAGCTCAGAGTCTAATGGTCAGCAATTATTGCTGGTGATGGTAAAGAAGGTAGGCACCCTTCCCATCATGACTTATTCCCACTGATGGCTATAGGGGCTAGGTTGGAAGGTCTGTTGATTTGGAGGGCACTGCTATTATTAAATCTCTTGGACTCAGGGTCCCAGGAGATCTCTATTAGCATCTGAGGCAAGACGGTGGTCAAGGTGGTGGTTGATTTGACTTGCCTGGCACAATCCTACATCTTGTCTATTCCCCAGGAGAAAAAAGAAGCAAGAAAATAAGTGTTATAAAAATGCAGGGAGGAAAGAGTAATCATTTGCTAAACAACACTTCTATCCTGAACACAACATATACATAAACATGATATATTTTTTAAAATGAGGGGGGAAATCAGGAAATACTTTATGTAGAAGGTGGCACTTGAGATGATTTTTGAAGAAAATTAGGGACTCTAAGAAGCAGCAATAAGGAAGTAGTACATCCTAGGCATGAGTGACAGCCTGTGAAAAGGGAAAGGTTTAGGAGACAGAACGTCCTGCCTGAGGAACAATTAAGGCCATTTTGTCTACAAGTGTTTTAAGGGAAGTTTATATAAGGTAGGTCAGGAGCTAGATGGTTATGGACTTTAAATGTCAAACAAAGGAGCTTGTACTTGACCTTAGAGGTAATTCAGAGTCACAATGGGTAGTTGTACCAAATCAGGGAGTGACATGGTCAGATTTTATGAATCTCAGTTGAACATCTATGTGGAGAATAGACTGCGGAGGGGAGAGACTTGAGGCAAAGAGACTAGGAAGCTACTCCAAAACTCTAAGTAAGAAGTAATGATGAGGGCTTGAACCAAGGCATAGAACAGATTCAAGACCTGTTGTGGAGGTAAAAATTAACAAGACTTGACACCTTTCTTCAATTAAGAATGAAGGAAAGGTTTAGTTCAAAATGAAATGTCGAACTGCTACTATGAAACAACAGCATAATTATTCTTTAAAATCAAAGAGATGGATAAAATCAAAGATGGATAGCTACTAGGGCAGCGGATAGAGTGCTGTGCCTGGAGTCAGGAAGACTTTTGAGTTCAAATCTGGATTTGAAACCAACTATATATCTCCACTAACTTATATATGTCCACCAATTCAGTCCAGAATTTAAAGTTATAAAAATAAAGCCTTATATTCAGTTGATCTATTTAGAAGGTTTACTGATAGTACTGTATACATACTGATCTCTTAGAAAAAAGGTATATACTCTTGTTGTCTCATGGCCACCCTGGTCCTGATACTGGTTCTTGTTTGGAGAGATGAAAAGGCAATGTAGAAGTTAGGTGGCTTGTTGGATACAGCATTGGGCCAGAAGTAAGGAAGACCTGAATTCAAATAAGGCCTCACACATTTATTAGCTGTGTAACCTCGGGCAAGTCACATAACTTCTGTTTGCCTCAGTTTCATCAGCTGTAAAATGAGGATAATAATAGTACCTACCTCCCAGGTTTGTAATAACTGTAAAATGATTAGCATAGTGCTTGGCAGAGATTAATGTTTGTTCAGCTGTATCTGACTCCATATGGGGTTTTCCTGACAAAGAAACCGGAGGGCTTTTGCCATTTTCTTCTACAGTGGATTAGATTAAGTGACTTGCCCAGGGTCACACAGGTAGTGAATGTCTGAGACTGAATTTGAACTCAGGTCTTCCTGAATCCAGACCCAATGCTCTACCCACTGTCCATGTTGTCATTTCTTTTGGCACTGTAATATTCCATTATATTTATATACTATAATTTGCTTAGCTATCTTCCAGCACGAAGACCCTCCTTCCCCTTTCCTGCCTTAGTTTCTAATTTTTGACTGCCACAAAGGGCTACTATAAATATTTTTGCATATGAGTCTTTCCCCTCTTTCTCTGATTTCCCTGGGTTTTTGGTATCACTGAGTCAAAGGGTTTGTGTAACTTAATAACCTTGGAGGCATAATTCCAAATTGCTTTCTAGAATGACTAACCAATTCACAGTTCCACCTGGCACAGAGTAAATGATATATGAATGTTGGCTGTTGTTGTTGTCACTATTATTATTAACCTCTACCTCTTTAAATTATTTTTCTTTTTTTTTTCAGCTCTTCTGGTTTGTTTGTTTTTTAAGAAATATTTCATTTCCCTTGATAAGCTGGAAAGCTGAAAGGTATTCCTCAAGCTCATTTACCTTCTATTCTGAGAAGCACCCTGGCCTGCACTTTCAGCAATTATAATTACTTGGCTATGGTGGAAAGACTAAATTTCACACATCATTTGAGTCACTGCAAAACTCTCCCTCCTCTCCATATCCTTCATGCTTCCCAAATTCCTATCTGTGGTTTTACTCAAAATTTTTAAAACCTTCAAAACCTTCATAATTGCTTCATATGTCAATGAATAATCTCATTCATTTCTAGTGAAAATGAAAAATGGCAAATCCTCTCAAAGATAATCTAGCACTGCACAAACAAAATCAATGCAGCTAGACTATGAGGTAAAAATATCTTCACAGAAAATAGCTGACAAAAGTCTAATATCCAAAAATACACAGGGAATTGATATAAATTCCTGAGAGCCATTCCTTACAGAGAAGAAATCAAAGGTCATGAAAACAGTTTTCAAAAGAAGAAATGAAAGCTATTAATAGGCATATATAAATCACTAATATAAGAAATAGAAATTAAAACAACTTTGAAGCTTCATTTCACACCTATAAAACTGGCAAAGATAAGAAAGTAGAAATGGTAAATATTGGAAGGACTGTGAAAGACAGACACCACAGGAAGAGCTGTGAACTGATCTCAACTATTCTGGATAATAACTTGAAATTAGATAAAAACCACTTAATTGTATATAACCCCTTTGATTCAGCAATACCACTCTCAGGCATATAACTCAAGGTCAAAGGAGGGTATCACATACACAAAAAGTATTTATAGCAGCACTTTCTGTAGCAGCCAAAATGAATAGCTGTTGATTGGAGAAATGAGGATTGTGTCTATATAACAATAGAAGGATACGAGCAATGTAAAAAATGATAAATATGAAAATCCTGATAAATATGGAAAGACTTGTATGAACTGACATCCAGCACAGTAAGCAGTACCAAGGCCAACATGATGATCATAATAATACAAAGGAACATTATCAAACATGGGCAATGTACTTATTGGCTTTGCTTAACTGTAGTTTTCTGTGACAAGGGAGGGAGAAATGACAAGGATAAAAAAAACAAATCAATAAAAATTTGTAAATAAACTGACAATACACCAAACGAGCAAATTTAAATAACTATAGCAATCTAATAATGTTTCAAATCCTATCCTTTCCTAATTCACCTCTGTATCTCATCCTGGCACACTCCTTACCCTCAGATAAGACAGGTTCTTGCTTTTCAGGAAAACTGTGCTCCTTTTATTCTAAGTAGCATCTCAGGTCCAAGTAAACCTAGTTCATACTGATTTAAGTCAGGGGTTTTTAACCTTTTTTGTCACGTACCCCTTTGACAATCTGGTAAAGCCTAACAACCACTTATGATACATAAGATAAAATACACAGGAAACCAATTATATTGAAATATGGTTCTCAAAAAGAACCTCTGTTCTAAATGGTTGCATCATTTTAAACCCCTAGCCTTTCCCTTGCTACCCTCCCTAGTTCTCAGAAAAGGGTATCAAAACTAGCATTCTCTCAGACACTGTCAAATTCTGGCCACAGAATATTTTCATCACTCCTCGAGGCAGCTACATTGTGCAATTTAGTTCAGTTCAGCAAACATTTATTAAGAAACTACTATGTGGTTCTGTAGATTTATTCTTTCAGGTCAGTTAGTATTTATAAGAATATTGAACTAGGAATCAGGAAACCTTAGTTTTAATCTTGGCTCTACCAACATCAGCTATGTATCCACGGATGTGTAACCATGCTTTCTAACATTAAATCTTAAGATTTAGAATTGAAGAGACCTTAGAGATCATCTAGTTAAAACTTTTCACTTTACAGAAGAGGAAAAAAGGCTCAGGGAGGTGGAGGTATCTGCTTTAAGTTCACTGACAGTAAGTTGGAAGAGTTGGGATTTAAATAACGGTCTACGACTCTAACTCTATTGTATTTGACACTTAATAAATGGCTTTTTTCCTTCCTTAGCCCATTTGAAGTGCAGTTATGCAATCAGTAAGTGTTTTACAGTAGGTTTTACAGTGTTACTATACTGATAGCTTGGGGAAGTGATATAGATGTATCTTATGCAATTGGATTTTCTTTTTTTTTTTTTGCTAGGCAATGGGGTGACTTGCCCAGGCTCACACAGCTACTTAAGTGTTATGTGTCTGAGGCCACATTTGAACTCAGGTCCTCCTGAATCCAGGGTCGATGCTCTATCTACTGTGCCACCTAGCTGCCCCTGCACTAGGATTTTAGCATTTGACAAAGTCCATCAGAATACACTTATGAACAAGATGGAGAAGAAATATAGTTATGGTACTAAGTTAAGTGGATTCACAGCAGGCTGATCTTTTCTTTGACAACTGTTGGAAATTTACAAGAAATTTACAAGACATAGGGCTAAATTCATATAAAAGCCTGCTCTTAAGTTACCACAAATAGAATGGGATATACCTGGTTTAGCAGTAATTTGTCAAAGCTTTGTAAGTTTTAATTTACTACACGCTCAGCAAAAGTTAAATATGATAATGGTTGCCAGAACAATTGTACTTTGCTGCCCCATATGGAGGCATTCCATGTCTTCTGGGCCTTGGTTTCCTTATCTGTAAAATAAAGATAACAGTATACAGAGTTGTTGTGAGGACCAAATAAAAATTATGTAAATTAATTTGGAAACTTTAAAACACTAAATGGGAGCTATTATTTAAGTTAATGTGTGCCAATGCTTAGTGATTATTTGCCCTTATTATTAAAAAACGATCAGTTCTAATTTTGTCAGTTATCAATTATCAATAACTCTTAGGAAAAGAATTTATGTCTTTTAAATTAATAAGAAAAAGTATTTTTCATTATACAAATATACTGTATAAACAACATTTAAAAACACATGTACTCTTGGAAGTCTACTTGCCAAGACTCACAAGAACTATATAAATACAACCTCCACCTTACACAAACACAGCAATTGGATAATATTGGATTATCTAAATAACTGGAGAAAAATTCATTGCTCATGAGTAGGCCAACCCAATAAAATCAAAAGAGCAATATTATTTATTAAAAAGAACAATATTTACTTATTCAGTACCATACCCATCAAATTAACAAAGAATTACTTTTATAGAGTTAGAAAAAAAATCTGGAGGAAGAAAAGATCTGTTATTTCAAGAGAAATAATGGGGGGGAAAAGGGGCCTAGGAGTACCACATCTCAAACTACATCACAAAGCAGTAATCATGAGAAACAGTTTGGTACTAATTAAGAAATAGAAAGCCCAGATCAGTGGAACAGAGCAAGTATACAATATACAGAAGAAAACAAGCACAGTAACCCAGTGTCTGATAAACCCAGTAATTGGGGTTGAGAACTCACTATCTGACAGAAACTTCTAGGAAAACTGTAAATAAAACAGTTTGGTAGAAACTAGGCATATTTCAAACCGCATACCAATACTTTAAGCTCCCAAGGGGTACCTGATTTAAATATAAAGGGTGAAATCAAAAGGAACATGGAAGAAATTCCTTGATAGGGGAAGAGTACATGATCATACAAGGGAGAGAAAGGATCACAGAAAGCAGACAATTTTGATCACATATTTGATCTGATTCTCTTATTTCTTTCCATTCTTCTTCATTCATATTCAATGAGTTGCCAAATCTTACCATTCTACCTCCACATCTCCCACATCCAACCCTATCTACTCCCTCACTCAGTTCACCCACTTACATGGTTTATGCTTTCCCTGACACAAGTCCCTCCTCCCCACTCCATCTTCCACTCGGCTGCTAAACTGATATTCATAAAGCACATGTCTAAAACACTACATTGCTTAAAAAGCTGAGGCTTAAAAAAGCTGAGGATCCTCTGTTGCCTGCAGGGTACCAAATATAAACTTCGGTTTATCATTTAAGTTCTTCACCATTTGGCTCCAGCTCACCTTTCCAGTGAAACTATTCTGGTGAAACTGACCTACTTGCTATTCCTAGCACTGACAGTGTATAAAGTGTTGGATTTGGAATCAGCAATTTGGTGCAAATCCAGCCTCTGAAACTATTAGTTATGTGACCTTGGTCAAGTCATACAAAACTCTCTGAGCCTCAGTTTTCTCATTTGTAAAATAAGGATACTAATAACAGCAGGATTTTTGTGAGAAGCAATAAAGATAATACATAAATCTTTAAGTACTATATAAATTCGAACTATTATTAAACACAACATTCCACTTCTGATCTCCATGATTTTGCATAGGTTGTGGCTCATGCCTGAAATGTACACCTTTACACCTTCCTTATTCACAGCACTGTGTCCTGAGTGCCCTAAATTTCTTCACCCAAAACAATATTTGCCCTAGCTTTTTCATGCGTTTATCTTTGTAACTAAATATGAACATCAGATGAAAATTAAACTGAAAAAAAAGTGTGCTAGATCTTTAAAACTGAATTTTAAGATGGAAAATTGTATCCAGTATGTACTTTTCAGCAGAAATAAAAGTTACCACTTCCAAAGATACTGATTGTGGAAAATTTCATTTCTGAAAACAATAAACAAGTGCAAGTAGTAAAAGTGCTCTGTGCCTCAAGGGCCTAAAAAGAAAGTAAACCCTTTCATATAAAGGGCTATAAAATGTTATTTAAACAATAAAAACAAAGAAATGGAAGAATAAACAATGATGAAACCAAACACCACAAGGCAGGGTTAAATATTGCTTAATATGGCTTATAATTTAACAGAGAAAAGTGCTGACAATACTAGCTATTTATATTAATGGCCCTTGCATATTTTTATTATTGCTGTAACTGATTTATAAAAACACTGTAAAAGAAAAACAAAGAAATATGGCGTTAGATTCCATATTGCCAAAATTATCTATCAAAAGCACGTGCCATTTTATCAAGAGTCTATGATGACTCATTAAAGGACATTTTGTATTCCTAGAGTGTTACAAAAAGTCCTTAATGAGTCATCACAGATTCTTGTATTCCTAGAGTGTTTACAGAGCAACTAGTTAAATAGAGCAACAGGCCTAACATCAGGAAAACTACCTTCCGAAGTTCAAATCTGCCCTCAGACACTTTATTAGCTGTGTGACCCTTGGCAAGTCACTAAACCTTGGCTGCCTCAGTTATCTCATCTGTAAAATGAGCTGGAGAAGGCAATGGCAAACCAGTCCAGTATCTTCGAAAAGAAAACCTCAAATAGGGTCACGAGAGTTGGATATGACTGAAACAACTGAGCAACCACAGAGTGTTACAGATCATATTTTTGAGCCCTCCAAAAAGTGCCCCTAACTCTACTTCTTTCATTTAAGATCACAAACTTTAATACTACTTCCTGTAACTTTTCACATCAACATGGTCACAAGTAAGTAGGGATGATCTCTTAACATTACTGAGTTTCGACTAAAAAGAATGGTAACATTATATCCAAATATTTTTAGGTTCAAAGCAGTCATTACATGAGGTTGGCCAGAAACCATTTATGCACTATTATACAAACATTTTCTTTGAGAAAAAATAAGTCCTTCAGCATCAAAACGTGACTCAAAGGTTTTCTGAAGCACTTTAGGTAAAAGGACTTCAAAGCTAATGCTTGTTTAAAATGTTATCTATATATAATTATACAAACAAGCCATTCTCTGAAAAAATTAGTGGTAGCACGCTTATAACTTCAGTGCACATCCCATATTTTTTAAGTTGAATGCATAACAGAAAAATCCACTTTAAGATTTTTCTAGCTTGCCACATTTAATAAATATTGTACAAAAAAGCATTTTAAAAGAGGCATACAATAAATATGTTTTTAAAGGAAAGATTCTCTTCTTCCATTTACAGAAATTCTCCAATAAGATCAGTTTACTAACAACAATTTCCTGCAAAATATCATATCCTTCTTTTTGGGAAAAAATCAAACTCAAACATTATATATAAATAAATAATTTTTTTGAAAAGCTACTTTTGGTACATTTACAAACAGAAAACCATAATTTATCTGAATAGATTAAAGAATACAGCTGATTAAACTATATCTTGTTATCTGTAACCTTGGGCAAGTCATTTGACATCTATGTACAAGTTTACCCAACTACAAATTAAAAGACAATGCTTATCATGGAGGTGTTATAAGGCAGTTTTACAAGAGGATCCAAACAAGAGAACACCTGGTAGTCAGTCAATACTAATTAATACCTTCAGAAAAGGTCTAAATTGTAACCACTTAAAAGTGATAAAAATACAGACCTTGAACTTACCTTTAACACTTTTTCTATTAACATCAGCCCCCTTTTCAAGTAAATACTGAGCAATTTCTTTATGTCCTTTGTAACATGAAATCATTAAGCATGTATGACCATGACGGTTTGAAACTTCCAAATCAGCTTTATGTTCCACAAGGTACTTTACTATTTCCAGGTGACCGTCAAAACAGGCAGCCCTAAGAGGAGTTGAATTAGTCAAAGTTGTGTTGTTGACAGATGCTCCATGGTCTAACAAAGACTGGACTACCTTCAAATGTCCTGCTGCCGAAGCTGCCCATAAAGGTGGAGCCCCCTCAATGGTCTCACCATCGAAATTCACAGAGCCTCCAACCTCTATGGAGGCACTGCACTGCTCCAGAAGGTATTCCACCATGTCAAGGTGCCCATATCTGGCTGCCATCAAAAGTGGAGTGGCACCATTTGTTTTTTCAGAGATCAACAAGGCCACTTCCTCTTTTGATTTGCTTGCCAACAACTTGGCAAGAAGGCGCAGCTTGCCATCCCGAGCTGCATTAAACACTGCTGTCTTTAGATCCATTTATGTCCAATTGAGTCTGTCTTGTTTATCCTTCAGGAACAAGTTCCTGCTTCACTTTATGGGCAGGGCCAACAGCTGCAGGAACCAGAGTTCAATGACAATCACTGCAACCCAGTACGTATACAACCATGAAAAATGTCTGTTGTCCCACCGCCTTCCAACATTTGGCACCCGAGATCACCAAACTAGAGAAGAAAGATAAAAGGTTATTATATTTGTATTTCCCACAAATGTTAGGTTTTCCCCAAAATAATGGTTCCTGTGACAACTATGAGAAGTTCTATCTTTTAGGAGTGACTTGGTTTTCTTAAATACTCTTCCTAAAAGCTCTTGTTGGAGACAAGATTATACCAAGTTTGGACCCAGTACGGCATCGTAATTGGTCCATTTTATCGTTTCTGCTTTCGGCTCTCAGCTTCCAAGCTTCTAATTTCGCAGTGCGTTTGCCCGCGGCACAGGACAGGGAAAGGCAACAGTTGGGGTCCTAGTGAACTTTTCACTTTATCTCCTGCAAGAACAGCCAAGGGCTCCAATTCCCGAGTGGGAGGCAGGGATCGGGGCAGAGAGAAAACGAAAGGTCCGAAGACAACCAGGCCAACTCCCGAAAAGCGAGTCACAAAGCCGCTCGCCCTCCACTTCCCCGCGGCTTCCTCCGCCCCGGCCTCCTCCAAACCCCGACTTCCGCTCCCCTGGGACCCCGAGCGCCCCCACCCGAGGCCCCCCGCGGCTTCCTCCAAAGCCGCAGGTTTTCCCACAGGACCCGCAGCCCCGTCCGCCCCCCCCCCCAGGCCTCACCCTGGGCCTGCCCGCTCCCCCTCCGGGGCTCCTTGCCCGCGCCCCGAAACCTGGACCCTCCCAGCGGCCGTGCCCCGTCCTACGTTCCTCGGGGCCAGAGGCGCCACGGCCGCCACCCACCTGCCCGGGCCGGCCTCACGCCTCTCCGCCCCGTAGCTGGGTCAGGTCTCCAGCCGCTCCAGCTCGGGCCGCCGCCGCCACCCCCTTCAAATGATAACCGTCGCCCTGTCGGCCGACGCTGCCGGCGCTGCCCTGGTCTCCTGCGCGGCGTCCAGCTCCTCCATGACCCGCAGCAGAGGAATTCCAGCCGCCCCGCCGCCGCCAAAGCGAACTGGGTTAAGCCTCCTCCTTCCACTCCTCAAGGTGCCGCTTCAGCAGCAGCCATGGCGGATGTTGTAATGGGCTCCAGGCGGGGGAAGCCTAAAGTGCTGGCTCACAGCGCTGACGCGACAGCCGCGCCATTGGGTTAGGAGAGGGCGGCGGCGGCCGCGAGCAACCGCCCTGGGGCCGGCCTGGCGCGGAGCGCGGTGGGCGGGGGTAGGGGAGGCGGAGCGAGGGGAGGCGGAGCGAAGGAGGCGGGGCTGGAGAGCTCCGGGGGCGGGGGGGGCGGGGGGGCGGAGGGAGCGGAGGCCACGTGCTTAGCCCGGGCTAGTCTCGCGGGTTCTTCCGGCCTGGGGCGCGAGGAGAGAAGGGCGGGCCGGGATCCCAGAAGGCCCGACCGGGAGGAGGAAGCACCCGCTGTTACCCCCGGACCTTTGGCTTCGCAGGGTTTTGTTGGTGGGCATGATAGCTGGCTTTTCTTCCTTCCATCCTCTTTCCCTCCTGCATAGAGATTACCGTATATAACTTCCGCCCCACAGAATGTCCCAGAAGGGCTAGCTGTTCTTTTTTGTCTGTCAGGCACCTAGTACTTCGTGATTGATTAGGGAACTCCCGGTGTGGAAACTCATGTTGCTGCAGATCAGCCATGCTTCTGTAACTTAGAGGCATAAAACTGGAGCTGGAGGAGGCCTCGGGCTCTGGTGTCCAGCCACCTCCTTTTACTGATGAAGAATTTGAGGCTCAGGAAGATTAAAAGACAATAAAAGGTCTCCATTTTAAGTGTCATTCATATATACCTTGTGGGTGAAAGCTATATACTTTTACACACTTTTTTAGATGAATAAATTATTGAATTACTGAAAAAAAAAGATTAAAAGATTTGCTTGAGCTTACACCAGCAGTAAACTTCGGAATAGGATTTGAATCCAGGTCCTTCGATTCCAGTCAGTGCCCTGGAATATATGCCATACAACAATGCTTCCTATGAAGTATATCCCGCAAAGCATTCCCTCAACCAAATGCTATAATAACGCTACCAACCCTACCAGAAATAAAAGTTACTTTGTCAATAGTGCTAGAGATGTAGGATGGTATAATGGATTGGTTTCAAACTTTACTACTTGGTTTTTGAAGCTACTAGAACGTCAGTGTGACCTGGTGGCTAGTTAACTTTCCTTCCCTATCTTTATCCCCTGCTGAACCAGTTCAGTGCCACCCTGTCCTCCCAAGTCGCTTGTACTCCTAGTGAAGGCCCTGTCTGGCTAAGCCTCAGCTTTGCATTTCTCCCACTGTCCGCTGTTTTGATTCCTAATCACCGTCACTGCTCTCTCCTGGTTTTCCTGTTACCTCCAGGAGCAAATACAAGATGCTGTTTGGCATTAAAAGCCCTTTGTAACCAAGCCATCTTTGTAGTCTTAAACCTTACCACTCTCCATGTACTTACCTCTCTTCCATACATTGACACTGACCTCTTTGCTGTTCATTATACAGAACGCTTCGTCTCACAACTCCAGCCATTTTCGCTGGTTGTTCCCTCCAGCCCCCACTCCCATGCCTAGAACTCTTTCCCTCCTCATCCCTACCTCCAGCCTTCCTTCAAGTCTCAGCTAAAATTCTGCCTTCTATAAGAAACCTTTACCAGCCCATCTTAATATTAGTTCTTTCCCTTTAAAAAGCAAAATTGAGCAATTCATTGTAAGTATGAGTTGAGGAAGAGTGAGAAATCAAGGATAATGACAAGATTACAAATAGTGGCGCTTATAACAATAAGAGGAAGTTTGGAAGAAGGGTGGGTTTTGAGGAAAAGTCAGTAAGTTCTTGCCTTGTTGAGTTTAAGGTATCTCTTAAGGTATCTTCTTTCACAAAAACTGATTGGCCCCAACTACCCTGATGAAATATAAAGATCTAGCTAAGCATAGTCACCACCTCTCCGAATTAGTTGGTGCCTGAGACCACATGAGTCACTGTACTCTGATGACCAACTGACCAGGCAGGTTTCCAAATGGAAATGAGGAGGGTCATGACCAAAGAAGCTAAGTGCCACTGTATCCTTGTTGCATATCCTTGCTGTGATAGGGCAAAGCAAACTTCCTCCTTTGTTAAATGTTCAGTACCTTCCTAGTGCCTCATTTCATCCCATCTTTGAACCTGAACTAAGAGGGCTTTGGCTTTTGAGCCATGCCTATAACAAGAGCTGCTGAAGTCACTGAGAGAGAATAAAGGAGCCTAGGACACAGTAAACAAATATATACAAAGGAAGCTATATAGAGAAGAAATGGGAAATAAAAGAGTGAAGGCACTAGAATATATTAAAAAAATGAGATTTTGGTTGATACTTAAAGCAAGACAAGGTAGTCAGTATACAGGTGGAGTTGAGGAAGAAGAATATTACAGACGTAGGGGACAGTCAGAAAAAACACCTGAAGCCAACAGATGGAGTATCTTAACATCCAGGAGGCCTATGTCACTGGATTGAAGGGTAGATGTTAGGGAGTAGGGTATAAGAAGACTGGAAAAGTAGGAGGGAGCTAGGTTATGAAGTGCTTTTAATACTAAAAGAGCATTTTGTATTTATCCCTGGAGGTAATGGGGAGCCACTGGAGTTTGTTGAGTAGGGAGGTGGTATGATCAGGCCAGTGTTTTAGAAAAATCACTTTACTGGCTGAATAGAGAATGGATTGGAGTGAAGAGAGGAATTAAAAGAGATCAGTTTCATGAAAGTTTAAAGAGGAGAGGTTATCTAGGAGGACAGGATGGTCAGCATGTCAGACGTTGCAGAGGAGTCAAGAATGTGAGAGCATTGGTTACTTTGAAGAGAGTAGTTTCAGTTGAATGCTGAAGTTGGAAGCCAGGTTGCAAAGTGAGTAGAAGGAGGAAGTAGAAGCAGTGAATGTATACGTCTTTTTCTAGGAGTTTGGATGAGGAAAGGAAAGATTTAGGATGATATTTGAGTGTCTAATGCAGTATTTTTTTTTAAGAATGGAGGACATGAGTATTTTTGTAGATAGCTGAGAAGGAACAAGTAGATAGGGAGAGACTGAAGATTAGAAAAATTAAGGATGATTTTAGGGACAGAAGGAGGGGATAGGATCAAAAGTATATGTAGAGGGATTGGCTTGGCAAGCAGAAGGGCTATTTTATCAAAGCTTTAAGCAATGTACACGAGTTATTATTATTATTATTATTTTAGTGAACCCTTGATAATGCTGCCATGATACTTATTTGCCTGTCTAATTATTCACAAAACATCTGTCCTATTTGGCCAGTAATTAATGCCAAGCTTACCATTTTATGGTTTTCATACTATTTCTTATATAAAGAACAGCCAAACAAAAAATATCCTTGGAAAAAAATAACTTTTTCCTATTATATTATCAACAAAAAAATATTTCTCGCTTGTACTGCATAAATGATATTTCTAAAATACATGTTATGATCAAAATAAAGGTAAACTGAGGCACAAAGTTCTGAGCATGATCAATTTGTTGACAAAGCATGAATTTGCCAATAAACAGAATCTCACCTTCCTCAGCAAAGCTAAGGCCCCCAAAATAGGCTTGCATTCCTTTTTTACAGACAAAAGGAGGAACATCCAGAAACTGAAAGAAGGCAGCCTCATAGATGGGGAAATACGATTGGTTACAAGGCCGGTAGCATCATAGTGTGAGGAACAATATGATAGACTGGAAATTAGGAATGAGAGGCTAGCAACAACTCCTCCTTCCATGCTGTCTCTATAAGAAATGTTCATTGTTTGAGTCCACCTGCAAGGACAGTTTAGCAAGAGTACACCAGACGACCTTGGATAACAGATCAGATTTCCTGGTGTCCACCTGCATCCTTCAAGGATAACAGAGTTTCTGGAGGCAAGAATAGAACAGTGACAGACTTAACTCAGAGACAATGAATTATTTACAGGAAGGCTGAATCTCTAAACTTAAATCTGAGACAAAAGAGACACGACTTAGGTAGTTATAAAAATGTCTGGTGATACAGAATAGAATCAATAAAAAAATAGAATCAATCTGATTATCCCAATTTTCAGTTTCCCCCTTTGATCAATGGTAAATATTTCTCCTATAGATCACTTTAAGCTAATTCTATAAGATTTTTAACATAGTCATCTAGTCTGGGGCTACTCTAGAGCAGGCTTTAACACTGTAACTAAGGCAAAGAGTACTAAGACAATGAGTAATAAAGGCCCATTTTACCAAAGGTGGGTTACAGATTATTTCCCTGCAGCCAAGTGAACCAAGAAGAAGGATTCCACCAAGGGTCACTGGAATTGGATAATTGTGTTTCTGCTACAAGTTGCTGGATTTTATGAAGGTTCGTTATAATTTCCCCTGAACAATTAATAAAGGAACAACAGGATTGATTAATCATAGCACAAGCCCCTTCCTGAGCTTCAGTAAGAATGCCTAAGGTCATTTGATTTTCCAAGGCCATTCCAACTACTGTGAATCTATCTCAATCTGGAAGGAGGAGATGGATTCATTTGTGACCTGGGCTAACTTCTCAGTCTCAAGGGAGAGATTTTTAGCTGTTTGTTTTAATGAAGTGACTCCTAAAATGGAAATAGGGACCAAAAGAATTTCATTCTGTTTCCAAGTTCCTTAACAGGGTTTGGGACTAGACCTACATCCCCATTAAGTTGAGTCTCTGCTCTTTTGATGTTTATGCTACCATGTGCCTCAATTGCAGGTAGACTTTTTTTCCACCAGTCCTATGGTGTGATTAAAGACTGATACTGGTGAGACCATATAGGCAATTCTATAGACCAAACTGGTTTGAAGGCAGGGAGGAATAGGCTTTATTTTTACAAATAAAAAACTGGTCTGGGATCACTAAGCCCCATTAAATTTTGGAAGGGGAAAGTTTATGCCCACCATAGGGCTTTGCCAAAAACCACTGCCTTTTATAATATTGGTTCCTGATTTCATCCACTCAAACCTAGCTAGACTCACTAGTTAGAGAAACATGCAGAGGTCTGTGGTCATTTTATCACAAATGAATGGATCACCTTTACCAATATTAGGAAGGATATTAATGCAGTTATCTCTCTTTCCTAAATCTTAAGTAGCACGAGGGCCTTTTTCTTTACACAGAAGTGGAAATTTGGGAAGGGTGTAACAACTTT
The DNA here is from genome assembly GCF_003287225.1 of Phascolarctos cinereus. Lineage (NCBI taxonomy): Eukaryota > Metazoa > Chordata > Mammalia > Diprotodontia > Phascolarctidae > Phascolarctos > Phascolarctos cinereus. The sequence continues at coordinate 283,853,958 of NW_027555847.1, read as the reverse complement.
TAACAAAATGGCCCTGCCTTTAATAATACCATGAGACCCACTTAATTTAAGAGTGATTTGGTTTTTCCCGTGGTGGATGAAGGAAATGGCCTTTGGACCTTTCAGTACCTTCTGATCAAGAGTATTAAAAATACAGGTGGCTAAAGCAAAAGGTATAAAAGCCCCATTTAAAAGGTGGGTGGGGGGAGTGGCATACTCTGAGTGATAAATGTCTTCTGGCTAGGGAAGGATTTCCTTTTCAGTAATAGGAAAAACTTCCCATGGGTCAGGGTCTCTCTGGTGGATATGATGACAAATCCAACATCCATGAAATCCAATAGTGTTAAAGTGGTATAAAGTATGTCCCACTTTCCCTTGGAGATTGCTAATAACATGAAGTCTTTTCCACTCCTCTCATGGAGAATGAACAGGAGAGGAGAAGGCTATGAAGGGGTTGAGAGTTAACAAAGCAAAAACATTATGAAAGAGTATGAGGAACATGAGTGCAGTATATACAAGAGTCCTTTTCTCCAATCTTGATTGCTGTTGGGGTAGTCATCAGCCCCTGGAACAGTCTTCCCAAGTGGGCTGAGTTTCTCTGGTCTGCTAGAAGTTATTTTTTTCTTTTTTCTTAATTTATTTTTAGTTTTCAACAATCACTTCCATACACTTTTAGGTTTTAAATTTTTCTTCCACTCCCTTCCTCCCTCCCTCCCCAAAACTGTGTGCAATCACATTAGTGATGTAGTAAGAAAGAATTAGAACCAATAGAAGGAACCACAAGAAAGAGAAAACAAAACAAAACAGAAGAAAAAAAAGAGCAAATAGTATGGTTCAATCTGCATTCAAGCTCCATAGTTCTTTCTTTGTGTGTGGTTAGCATTTTCCGTCATGAGACTTTTGGAGATGTCTTAGATTCCTGCATTGCTGAGAAGGGCTAAGTCTATCAACATTAGTCATCACACAAATGTGGCTGTTACTGTGTACAATGTTCTCTGGTTCTGCTCACTTCACTCAGCATCAGTCCATGCAAGTCTTTCCAGATTTTTCTGAAGTCTGCCTGCTCATCATTTCTTATAGCACAATAGAATTTCATTACATTCATATACCACAACTTGTTCAGTCATTCCCCAATTGATGGGCATCCCCTCAGTTTCCAATTCTTTGCAACCACAGAAAGAACTGCTATAAATATTTTTGTACATGTGGGTCCTTTTCCCATTTTTATGATCTCTTTGGGTGCTAGAAGTTATTGATGTAGACCTTGTCTCTCAGGTGTAAATCATGGAGTAAAAAGTTCAAAGGTCTGCACTGCTGCTTCTAAGTCATGGAGTTCATGCAGCCTATTTTGTAGGTCCTATATATTGGAATCAACAGAGGTATCTCTTCCAGCAAGAATGCATACACTGGGGGAGAAGGTCTGGCTTGGGTGGGAGGTGTGGGGTGCCCATTTCAAAATGAGACATGTAATTTCCTCTCTTGGTCTAGGACAGATAGAACAACACCAGAGGGAGGACATCAGGCTATTTCAGATGGATGTCAGTACACAACTTTCCAAACAGTTTTCAGCCTCCCTATTCATATATTCAGCTTGGCCCATGCTTTGGGGGTGGTAGGGTATATGGAATTTGGGGAGTAACTCCCAAGCAGGTGTAGACCTGTGGTAGACCTGGGACAGAACAGAGTCAGTAAAGTGGGTGCCCTTGTCAGAATCAATGAATGTCAGTGGACCAAAACAGGGAATAATTACTTTTAAGAGAAGCTTAACAATAAATCTAGCTGTTGCTCAAGAGCCAGGAAAGTCCTCCACCCACCAGGTGAGTTGATCAACAATAACAAGACAGATTTTATGATGGCCAGACTTGGGTATACAAATGAAATTTAATTTTCAAATGTTCAGAAGGCTAGGGGAAGCCCACTATAGGCAAAAGCACAAAAGGCATGCTAATTATATGTCGGGTGAGTAGGGCGACATGAGCAGCTATATAAGTGATATCTACAGCAACTCATCTTCCTAACTGAATTCACAGTTCCCTGAATGCCAAAATGCACCCACACACACACACATACTTATGAATACACAGATATACCTCGTGATAGCTACTCCAGGGAAGGAGTGGTTTGTCCCCTTCAGTCATCCAGACGCCAGCAACTTGTTTAGCTTTAAACTGTTGTATCCACTTCATCATGGGAAAGAGAGATATTGTCATCATGAGAAGGAGAGAGATTAAAAATATGTGCAGAGCCTTCCAGGGCAGCAAGTTTTGCCTTGGCACCAGCATGTTCATTTCCTTGTGAAATAGGTTCAGCTCTACTAGTGTAGGCAGAGCAATGGACAATAGTCAGGGCAGCAGAGAGTTTCAGAGCAGATAAGAGATCTTGATGAAATCTGCATTTGTAATGTACTTACCAGCAGAAGTCAAAAAACCCCTTTGTAACCAAAGCATGTCATCAGCATGACAGACACCAAATGCATGGGTGAATCAATATAAATTGTGGTGCTTTTTCTTTGTCAAGGTGACATGCCTGGGTAAGGGCTATGAGCTCAACAGCTAGTACACTGAGACTAGAAGGCAGTGAAGCCACCCACATAGTGTCATAGTCAGAAAGTACAGCAGCACCAATGTGGCAAGCAGCATCACTCATAAAAGAGGACCTGTCAGAATGTCATCAGGATTGTGCAAAGGAGTATCAGAAAGGTCCTTATGGGATTTTTCAGTCATGTCCACTATTAAGGTACAGTCGTGTAGAAGTTCCCCAGAGACTGGCATATCAGGGAGCAATGTGGCAGGATTAGGATGGCACGTTGCTTGAGAGTGATATTTCCTTTGCCAAGCAAGATCGCCTCATATTTGACAAGCCTCTGACCCAAAAAGGCCTGAGTTCAGTGACAAAGTAAGAAGGCCTCAATTTCATGGGGACACTGCACTATTAAGGGGTACCCCAAAACCATATCACAAGCCTTCTCTACCAAAAGGGTGATGGCAGCTAGAATAAAACTGGGCAGAATAGTAAGCTACTTTGCTCATGTATAAAAAGAGAAAAGTATTTACTGTAATCCAAAAGCCCCAACGTAGGTGCTAAGAACAGGACTCCTTTGAGATCTGCAAGGGTAGAGAGATGTTGGTTGTCAAGGTGCAAAGGTTCTGGAACAGAGTCTTTAGACAGAGAGAGAAGGGGCTTGGTAATTTTCTTTTTAAATAGGAATGGATCACATTTTATTTTGTATCATACTTATTTGTATATATTTGTATCCCTTCTGTTAAACATAACTCCTAGAGGGCAGAAACTGTATCTCTAGAACTCACCAAGGAAAGGAATAAGTATTTATTAAAGTACATATTATGTGACAGCCACTGTGCTAAGGATTTTTACAAATACTATCTCATTTGATCCTCACATTTACCCCAGGAGGTAGGTGTTATTATTATCTCCCATTTTACCATCGAGGAAACTGAGGCAAACAGAGGTTAGGTGACTTGCCCAGGAGGCTTGGTAAATCTTACTGAATGAAGGAATCCACTGCTTGCACTATCCTGCTGCCCCAAGGATGATACGCATCTGCTGCTTAGTAATGAGTGCAGTGTTGCTGGGTAGCCTGAATGCATTTAGGAGAGACAGAACGAGACCCAGCAGCTAAAATAAACCCCAAATATTTCGCTTGTGGAAGGCATCACTGGACTTTATGGCCCCTTTGGCAAAGCTCAAGCAATAGATGATGACTGTCTTCCCAACAAACCTCAGCATCTGGAGCAGCTAGAAGGAGATCATCCACATTCTGGACCAAGTTGGTGCCCTTAAAAGTGATGTAAGCCAAATCTTGCTGTAAAATTTGAGAGAACAGAGGGGGAGTCTCTACATAGATGTCCATTTTTAATTCTTCCAGGTAAAAGCAAACAGGTATTGGGAATCTAGGTGAATGGAGATTATAAAAAAATGCTGAGCAAAGATCTATTACCATAAAGCAGCTTCACAAGGAATTGAAGAAATGATGGTAGCCTCAGGATTGGGTACCACTGGAAATCTAAGTATAACATAACCATTAATAATATGCAAATCCTGTACAAAGCAATAAGTAGGTTTGCCATTGGGACCTGGCATTGGTTTTGTTAACCTGAAAGTTTGGTTAAAGAAGGCAAACAAGTTAGGTGATACATGTTTATATAGTTTATTCCCTTTTAGCTAGCGAATCATGTTAACATGGAAGCCAGAATGTGATTCTGACTCAGAGATTAAGCAAAATGAGAGAGGTTCTACACAGTTGAGAGTGATCAGACTCAGGATGTCTGTGTTACAAAAAATACAGCCTCCATATGTTTGTTTAACATATAGCATGGGAAAAGAATTTTCTTAATTGAATAGGTTGTAAATACAATAAAATAGGAGAATAAAAGTGTCAATTGAAATTATAGACCAAGATAAGAGGAGTCCCATTATCCAAGAGAGTGTCTGGTCCCAGACATCTTGGGCTTAGTGATAACAAACAGGAAGAATGCTGGTCAGTTCCATCTGGTCTTGGAAATTGCTGACACAGGAAGGGGTGTTTTTAGTTCACTCAAGGAGAAAAAGATTAATTCAGGATTTTGGCCCTTATTGGGGCTCAACTGATCTTAAATGACTATCAGTTTCATAACAGGGAAGGTCAGTATGTTGCATGGCTACTTGCAAGGCACAATAATACCTTAGTTTCTTAAAGTGTCAGTAATGAGTGAAATGCCCTCAATAGCCTTCCTTGATAAAGGGTACTTACTGAGAGACAGATAGTGGAGGACCTCCCCTAACATTAATGGTAATAGGGATGGCAGATTTTAAGAGTGCTATATCTGTAAGTGAAGAGGCCCATAGGGAGTCAGAGATATTAAATGGAATGCTAAAAGCTTCCCCGACCATCTCTTGGACCTTCTGAATGAGAATGGGGAATAAGGAGAGGGAATCCTTAGGCAGTTGTACTGACAGAGAACCCTCAGGAGAAGAGGAAATAGTAGTCCTAAATTTGCATAAGAGATCACGCCCCAACAGATTCACGGGGAACATGGGTGCATGAGAGGAAGGAGTGTTCAGCAGAAAGGACAATGGAAACAACAAAATGGGAAAACCTTGGAACAATTAGAGGCTTTCCCAAAACTCTTGCCTACATTTAAAGATCCTGTAGAAGCACATTCAGAATCAGGTTTATGAAATAGGAGCAAATTAGAGGCACTGGTATCTAGAAGCCTTAAGTTATTAGAGTGTTGGGCCTTTAGTCAGAAAGACCTGAGTTCAAATGCAGTTTCAGACAGTTAGGAGCTTGTGTGACCTTGGGGAAATCACTTAATCTATGTTTGCCTCAGTTTCACCAACTGTAAAATGAGGATAATAATAGGACCTATCTCCCAGAGTTGTTTTGAAGATCAAATGAGATATTTGTAAAGTGCTTAGCACAGTGGCTTGCACTTAGTAAGTATTACATAAATGCTAGCTATTATTATTAGACATGGAAGGGGACTTTGATAATAGTAATAATAATAAAGGAAACAAAAGAGGGTTGTAGCATTTTTTAAATGCACAGAAGGGAGTTCAGAAGGAAACAGACATGTAAGAGTACTTTGAAACAATCATTGAATTTTTAATAGTCTTAAAAAATGAAAGCTGTATGTAATAGCAATTTGTGGTTTCATGTTCAATCTTCTTTTTTTATTTTTCCACATATATGGAAGTGTTCATGTAATGATATTTGTCAAGTGCATGTCATAAAACTCTGGTCTTACTCTCCTAATCCACATATGCACTAACAGGTCAGGTCCCTAGAGCAGAAGTTAGCTAGCTACATCTCTCCTTCAGGGTTCTATCAGTACCCCTAAGGAATTGTAGAGAACCTCCCCTCCTTCCCCAAGGGATGGATGGGCAGATGAGAACTATTTGTTCCAACAGCCATGAAGGTGGCTGTAGCATGTGCTATGAGTACTTACAGCCTGAGCAGACCTCAAAAATGCCAAGGTCATTCACTGCATTCGAGGCCATCACCAGTGGTTTTGACTTTTGTCTTGCCACTGGACTTTGATGACTCTGGAAGAGTGAAGCTGACTACTTTGTGCAATTCTGCCTCACTTAAATCCAATTCACACACAAGTCAAGACATCACCCCATGATGTCATTGCTCCTCTTCTAAAGGAAGGATGAACAACAACAACAACAACAATTAATTCAAGCTACTATTCTGGTGTGTCCTCAGTATCAGTTACCCATTTTCTCTTCAATATCTTCTAATCAGTGATAAAACAAACAAACAAGCATTTATTAAGTGCCTACTATATACCAGACATTGTGCTAAGGGCTTTAAAAGTATTATCTCCTTGACTCTTTTGAAAAGAAGAAAAGGCACAGATGTTGTCTGATTGCTACAGTTTTCTCAAGCTTCAGCAAGCAAACTGAATCTAAATGTAAAGCATTCTAGTCCTAGCCTTACTGAGTAGAAAAAAAACCAAACTTGTACTTGATGGGGATGAACTGTAGGCTAAGAGAAAAAGCTAACATGAAACTAGAGTGACAACTGGCAGTTGACATTTCCAAACCAACACTCAAAACAATCTATATCTGAAAATTGACTGGTAAATACCACTTCTATCCCTTCAGCTACCCAAACCAAAAGTGGTTTTGCTAGTCACAGCAGACTACCTATTAAGATTTGGATATGTATATATACTATTTCATGAAGATTATCTTTGTCACTCATAATTAGTCTAGCACATTAAATATCAGTTATATTGCTTTATTGCATCAACTGATAATTCACAGCTTAAAACGTATTTGCTCAAAATCCCAGCACAGTCTACTTTAAAAACACAGATTATCTCTCTTCCTGGTGATATGGTGGCACCTTTCATTTACAACAAGCTTTTTAGCAAAGTGAACATAACTTTTTATCTAGAATGAACAAGATTTGTTCAAGAAAAAAATTGCTACTTTTTAAAATTTCTCCTAGTATCCTCTACAGAGTTAGTTCTGAGTCATATTCAGATATAGGAAAGCTTTTATTAGCAACTTAACAGTAAGCTATATTTAAGCAGTTCCATTAAGCAGCTAATTAAGAATGTTTTCCTAACTACTCACATAACAGGTTCAAAACTAGAAAAATCAGCTTTATGCAGGTCATTTCTGGGAAATAATATAATAGAACATATCAAGATGTCATATAACCAGCTCTGAAGTTGTTACCAGTATTTTTGTAATGAGAAAAACTATTATTTTGCTATTATATTAATAACTGATTGGTATACAGGCTTTTCTCCTATATTTCTTCAGTGAGACCAGCTCCTGGGGAAGGTCAGCCTCTGAAGGACATGCCTTATTGAGATTACCCCTAACCCTCAAGGAACAAGCTCTTCTATCTTAGGCTGGATCCCACCCAACTAGGAGACCTTACTTCTGTTTAGAGTGTAAAGAGAATCCAGTTCCTACCCAAAGGAGAAAAACCCTTGTCTTTGTACCCTTCCAGTAGAGTTTAGGGTGACCTAACTCATGAAGGAAAAACCCAACCAGAGTGGTCTGGAGGGACATGGATTCCCCCATCCAGGTTGTTGGAGGTAGCACTATCTTGTGGTGAAGCCATGTTCTCAGCAGGGGGAACAAAAGACTTTTAGCCCACCTCCTCATTAAATGTCCACCAATCAAAGCTGATTTTCATTTGTGAAGGGAATTCCCTTTCAAGGATTATTTAAAGCTTTTGGCTCTCCATGTCATTTGTCTTTGGTTGCCTAGAGAAACCACTGACCATCAATTTATTAATTATCAGCTAGCATAATTAATAAGTCAATTATTAATTACCCAGAAACTCTGTCCCTCAGATTTTTCATTTGTTACAGTAAACAAGCACTTTGAAAATTTCCATACAAATGTAATAGTGTTCTGAGCAATAAGAGATCAGGAGCTTTATAAAGAAATAAACTCCTGGAGAAACTTGGGAAAGATCAATAATATCAAGACAACTACAGTAATTTCTAAATAAGAAGTAGAAAAGGGAATATGCTATGGTTTCTTTCATGAATCCTTAATTATGAAAGATTGGTCCTTGACTCTGCATAATTTCCTAGATTGGTGGGCTTATGGAAATGAAAACATGGTTTTATGCAATCCACTACTGTTACCTTCAATTATCTTACAGAAAAGTTTGAATTGCTTTTGCCCCATACAAAAGAAGACTAAACTAGATAGGATAGTACAGATTCTACAGTTAGTACAGATAGTACAGTTAAATTGGAATGAAATTGTCAAGCAAATCACTTAACCTCTCTGCTCCCTTTTTCCTTATCTGTAAAGTGAGTGGTTGGAATAGATAATCTCTACGTTTTTTGTTTGTTTTTTTTCCAGCTCTAACATTCTATGATTCTATCTTTATGTTTTTTTCACATTAGATTTCTAATGCATTACTCATCATTTCTTCTTTCCCAAATAGTTGCAAGATGGTAATAACCCTAAAACATAGCACTTTTTTTTTCCTTTTTTGGTGAGGCAATCAGGGTTAAGTGACTTGCCCAGGGTCACACAGCTAGTAAGTGTCAAGTGTCTGAGGCTGGATTTGAACTCAGGTCCTCCTGACTCCAAGGTCAGAGCTCTATCCACTGCACCACCTAGCTGCCCCCATAGCACTTTCAATAAATTGGGTCTAGACCCAAAATAGAATCATGATTTCCTGAGCATTTATTACAAGCATACCCATGTTAAATTTTTTTTTAAAAAAAGGAAAACCTACTTCTACCACTTCTTCTTCTTCTTTTTTTTAGGCAATTGGGGTTAAGTGACTTACCCAGGGCCACACAGCTAGTAAGTATCAAATGTTTGATCTGAGGTCGGATTTGAACTCAGGTCCCTCTGACTTCAGGGCCAGTACACTACCCACTGTGCCACCTAGCTGCTCTACTTATACTACTTCTATTGACCCCAGGATTGGAAATATTAGTTTAAGAAGGGTGTTCCATTCTATTCTATGGGTCTACATTTTGTCCTTTGACTTCACATAGAGATAAAGGAAATATATTCAACTCAAACCTCCACATTATCAGAAACAAAATCTAATGCAACATATAATTGAATGAAACAGAATACAAAGCTTCATGTCATTAAAATTAGTGCCAGAATTTCAGGGACTGGGGCAGGGGATTATTTTCCATTTGTTCCATGAAGGACTATTTGGACGAAAGAAACAAATTCTCCAGGGAGAAGTGTCATGCTTCAAGACACTGGCCTCCTAGAAAGATAGAAGAAGACAAGCCCTACCGATAACTCTTTGCCTCCAAAGCTTGAACATCTCCACTTCTGCCATTGTCAGCTAGTATCACAACCTCTCTATCCCAAAGCCACTGTCACATCAGTCTTTGTTGCTGAGTTGAGAAGCTTTGCTTAATTTTTTTCTATAGCTTCTGCTAATTACATTTTAGCTTTAGTCCTTCCAGGCTTTTTTCCTGGGGGTACAGTTGCTTAATACTCATTTAGATTTACCCTAGCCCTATGCATTTTTAAAAAGAATTTTAAAAATATTTTGTTTTAAGTAGCCATGATTTGCTTTTTCACTCTCCTACCTTAACCCCTCCTCTCCTGACCCCAATTGAGAACATGAGAAAAACAAAACCCACTGCAAGCATATATAGTCAATCAAAACAAATTCCCACATTGGCCTTGTTTGATAAAAATTTCTCATTCTGCATTCTGAGTACTTCACCTCTCTCTTAAGAGTAGTTGGCTTGTTTCATCATTAGTTCTCTGGAATCCTGGTTTATCACTACAGATAAAAGTTAAGCATAGGGACAGCTAGGTAGCAAAGTGGATAGAGCACCAGCTTGACACTTACTAGCTGTGTGACCCTAAGCAAGTCACTTAACCCCACTGCCTATCAGAAAAAGGAAAAAAGGGTTTGGTTCAATAGTACTCCGTCACATGTATATACCATAAGTTGTTCATTCCCTATTTTATGGGCACTCCCTCAGATTCCCATTCTTTGTCACCTCAAAAAGAGTTCTAAATATTTTTGTACATCCTTAGAGTTTGTTTTGCTTAATCCTTAATCTATCCTCCCTCTAAATCTTCCTCTCCACTTCTCTTTCTCTTCTATTTTCCTGTTGAGTGAAATGGATTTTTGTACCCAGTTGGGGGGGGTGATGTGTGTGTATGTATAGATTCTTCCTTCTTTTGACCAGTTCAGATGACAGCAAGGTTCAAGTGTCAGTCACTCCCCTCACCTCCTTCTCTTTGACTAGATATCTACTTGTGCGCTCTGATTATGAGACGATTTTTCCAAACCTTCCTTTTTCTCCTCCCCACCCCCCACCAGTGTATTGTTCTTCCTCTCTCTTTCCATTCTTTTCTTAAATCACAAAGATAAAACTGAACCCTTCTCAAGGCTTGGCTGTTTGGATTCCCTCTATCATCCCTGGTGATGATAGGGTTCAGAGGAGACACATATATTATCTCCCCATATTTTAATGTAAGCAGTTTATCCTTATTTATTCCTTTGTCATCGTTCATTCATGTTTTCCTTTTTATGCTTCTCTTCACTCCCAGGTTTGAACTTCAAAGTTTCTACAGAGCTCTGTTTTTGTTTTGTTTTGTTTTCCAATCAGGAATACTTAGAAGCCATCTATTCCATTTTAAATCCATTTTCTGCCTGTAGTTTTGTCAAGTTATTCTTGATTATAAGCCTATCTACTTTTTGCCTTTTGGAATATTGTATTCCAAGATTCTCCAGTGTTTCATAGTGGTGACTGATAAATCATGTGTGATCCTGACTGTGGCTCCTTGGTACCTGAATTCTTTCCTTCTGAGTGCTTGCAGTATTTTTTCTTTGAGCTGGAAGCTCTGGATTTTAGCTGTGATGTGCCAGGGAATTGTCTTTTGGACTTTCTTTCAGGAAATGACTATTGAATTTTTTTCTTTTTTCACTTTGTCATCTGGCTCTAAGAGATCTGGGCCATTTTCTTTTAGAATTTCTTGAAATAGAATGTCTATGCTCTTTTTTGGGTCAGTGTGCAGATGATCCAAAGATCCTTAAACTTTTTCTCCTTGATCTGTTTTTCAGATCAGTTGTTTCTGCTGTAAAACACTTTACATTTTCTTCTATTTTTCAGCCTTTTAATTTTTTTTAATATTTATTGTCTCATGAAGTCATTGGCTTCGATTTGGTCCATTCAAATCTTCAGAGAATTCATTGCTTCAGAAAGGTTTTGTACCTCTTGTGCTAAGCTATTAATTCCCTTTCCAATTTTTTTCATCACAGCTCTCATTTCTTTTCCAATTTTTTCCCTCAAGTAGTCTCATTTAATTTATAAAAACTTAGCTCTTTTTTAAAAAAAAAAAGCAAACTCTTGCCTTATCTCTTCCAGGAATTCTAGTTGAGTTTGTACCCAAGCTGTGCTTTTCTCTGAGGCATTGCTCTTCTGTATGTCTTCAGCATCCCTGTCGCCAAAATAGTTCATTAAGGTATAGTTATTTTTTTCTGTTGGTCCATCCTTCTAGCCTGCTTTCTGACTTTGGATTTGAAATGGGCCTCTCCCCCTTTCTGGAGGGAAGATTTGAGCTAGGCCTATTGCTACTTTCTTGGGGTATTGAGTATTGTGTTAATCTAGAATCTCAGGAACAGACCGGAGATTTGCAAGCTTTCAGTGCTCCCAAAGAAGTCTGATCCAGGGCAAAGTCTGATTGTTGCCCTCCTGGTCTAAGCTATGCAAGTTCCTGACCTGGATTTGGGCCTGTGTAAAAGTAGACTGCCACTAGACTCTTCTGCTGTCATCCAACTCAAATATTCTGTTGGTTCGAAGTGGCAGAATTTTAAACTCCCCTTTTGTTTGAGTTTCTTGCCTTAGTCAATCCTCTTTAGGCTAGGCTAGATGCAAAAGTGAGCCATACCACCACCATGGCTTCTGCTACTTGTGGCTTCTCAAGTTCCTCCTTTCTAGGTACATAACCCAGCCTAAGATACCCCTATGTGTGTGCAGGTCCCCTTCTTATTCAGTCCTGGATCTGTGACCCAGGACTGAGTAGTAAGCAACAAAGCTGCTGTTTGGCCATGTTCCCATCACAGTGCCCCAGTGTAGATCTGTGGGTGCCCCAGTATGGGTCTAAGACTTCCTTTTGTGCTAATGTGCAACCTCTCCTGGGGTGCTAGAGAGCTCTGTAAGCTGTGTGCTCCTGCCCACCTGTCCTCAGTGTCTTCAGACTCTCCATCTGCCTCTCTATGTCTGACCTGGGATGAACAAAGGACTCATTGTGACTTATCTTCTGGATTTCTCCTTCAGGATTTGGTCTGATGCATTCTGTACATGTGGAGATATGTTTGTAGGAGAAATCTGTTTGAAGGATGGGAATTCAGCTGTATGACTTCCTTCTACTCCATCATCTTGGCTATGCCCCCAGCTCATGCTTTTTTAAATGTTATTACTCTTATACCTCCTAGGACAAATGCCTGGGTGATGTTAATTGCATCCTGTTGCCTTGTTTTCTTCATCTGGCTGAGAGACATACCTACAAAGTCCTGAAAAGGCCTCTTATGCAGTTACTGTAAAATATTTCTTGTTCTTCTCCAAAGTTACTCTAGCCCTTATACCTTTTCCCCAACTCAGAAATAAGCATTATACCTTCCTCCATTGCCTGCTCCTCTTTCTCAAGCTTTCTGAAGCTGGGACTAAACACTCTACCATTTAGTCTCCCATCCTGTTCCACAATGAAAATTGTCTTCAAGTATTGATAAACACAGGAAGACTCCAAAACCTTAGGGGAGTGCGGGAGGGTTGGGCACAAACATGAACCCATGGATGGCTTATAATAGTAATTTCAGTAAGACATAAAAGTGGCAGCTATGTGGCACAGTGGGTAGAGTGCCAGGCCTGAAGTCAGAAAGATCTGAGTTCAAATTCAGCCTCAGATACTTACTGGGCAAATCATTTAAGCCTGTTTGCCTCAAGTTTCCTCATCTGTAAAATGAGCTGTAGAAGAAAATGGCAAACTACTTCAGTATCTTTGCAAAGAAAACCCCATTTAAAATGGGGTAATGGAGAATCAGAACCAATTGAAAAAGAACAATAACAAGACAGAAGGCTAAAAATGATTAGCAATACATATGAAAGGTCAGATTATATTGTGTTACCTATAAATCATAACAGAAAATCTAACCATTTCAATAGGAAAAAATTAATGCTGAAAATGAATTCAGCAAAATCATACAATACAAGATTAACCTGCAAAAATAATTTGCATTCTTATGGACAACCAATAAAGAGCAAGAAATGAAAGAAGGTATCTCATTTACGTTTAAAGCCTTCAAGTATTTGAGAGCTAATCTACTTTTTAATACATATGACATATAAAGACAACTATAAATATACTTCCAATTATTGAGGTCTTCCTTTATTTGTCATTGTAGTATTCACTGATGAATCAGATTAGGAAAACAGCATTACCTCCAAAATTAATTCACATATATTTAATATAGTGAGATAGCATGGTATACCAGGGAGAAAACCTCAAAAAATCACAGAGTTGTTTGGCAGATGAGAGAACTGTGGACCAGAAACATTGTAACTTGTCCAAGTTAACAAAATAGGAATCCAGAGTTGCCATTTGTTACTGCTGTTCAGTCATGTCCAACTCTTCATGACCCCGTGGATTGTAACACTCTGGGTCCTTCTGTCCTCCACTATCTCCTGAAGTCTGTCCAGCTCATGTTCATTGCTTCCATGACATTATCTATCCCTCTCATCCTGTGCCATCCCCTTCTCCTTTTGCCTTCAATCTTTCCCAACATCAGGGTTTTTCCAATCAATCTTGTCTTCTCATTATGTGGCCAAAGTATTTTAAGCTTCAGCTTCAGTATTCGACCTTCCAATGAATAGCTTGAATTAATTTAAGTATTCACTGATTTTTCTCTTTGATGTCCAAGGGACTGTCAAAAGTCTTCTCCAGCACCACAGTTCAAAAGTGTTGATTCTGTAGTGCTCAACTTTCCTTATAGGCCAGCTTTCACAGCCATACATTGCTACTGGAAAAACCATAGTTTTGACTACATGGACTTTTGTTGGCAAGGTGATATCTCTGCTTTTTAGTATGCTGTCCATATTTGCCATAGCTTTCCTTCCAAAGAGCAAGCATCTTTTAATTTCATGGCTAGAGTCACTGCCTGCAGTGATCTTTGAGCCCAAGAACATAAAATCTGACACTGCTTCCATTTCTTCTCCCTCTATTTGCCAGGAAATGATGGGACCAATTGCTGTGATCTTAGTTTTTTAATGTTAATTTTCAAGCTCACTTTTACACAATTTTCTTTCACTCTCAAGAAACTTCTTAATTTTTCTTCACTTTCTGCCATCATAGTGGTATCATCTTCATATCTGAGATTATTGATATTTCTCCCAGCAACTTTAATTCTGGCTTTTGATTTATCCAGACTGGCATTTTGCATGATGTACTCTGCATATAAATTAGATAAATGAGGGACAATAGACAGCCTTGTCGTACTCCTTTTGCAATCTTAAACCAATCTGTTGTTCCATATTTGGTTCTAATTGTTTCTTCTTGTCCCATATACAGGTTCCTCAGGGCAGAAGTAAGATGATTGGGTACTCCTGCTTCTCAGAGCTTCCCTGGCTACACATCTGGCCTTGAATCCTGCCCCAAAATCACCATGGCTTGAATTTCTGGGTTCAATGGGGATTCTACCACCTGCACCTAGTAATAGGAACAAACAAAATGAATCAAAAGACAACCTTTCAGCCCTACCAGGTCTTGAGGCCATAGGGTAGAAGTGGAGAGGAAAGGAAGTTAGCCCATCCCCCCATCCAATCAGTTCATACCTTCATACCAATCCATATCAGATAAATATAACCTTCATACTGTCTGGACACCTATGGGCAAAGACAGTGAGTGTCCCAGTCTGGTAGTATTTAAAGACACAACCTGTTCTAGCTACACAGCCAGTTGAAACAGGCTACTCCCACCCACAGGATAGAGGAATATAGAATGTCTTGTTACAGAAGCAGCATACTTCCATCTCAAATGATTATCTGGGCATGTACAAAGTCAAGGCCAGCCAAGCCAAGTGAAGCCCTGGTTTCACTCATGTATACACACATATGGGAGTGGCAGCAGATGATAGAGAGACAGCTTCAGAGCCAGCTAAATCTGGATCCAAGACTACCTTTGACACATGCTTAATATTAGACTCTGTGCAAGTTACTTAACTTCTCAGTGTTCTAGGAAACTCTAAGATTCCCAGTTTTATGAAACCCAGCAGGAATGGATAGAAAGAGAAATTCTATTTAAAATAACTATGAAATATATAAAATTCTGGAGAGTCTATCTACCAAGATACACATAGGAACTAGATGAATATAACTATAAAACATTTTAGGAAAATAAAGGCAGCCACAAATAGTTGGAGAAATATTAGTGGCTCCTTGAAAGCCTGAGCCAAGATAATTAAAACAACAATGCTACCTAAATTGATTTACTTATTCAATCTCATACCAATCAAACTACCACAAGACCTTATAGAGGTAGAAAAAATAATAAAATTCAGATAGAGGAAAAAAAGATCAAGAAAGCACTTTAAGATTTGCAAAGCACTTTACAACTATTATTTCATTTTATCATCCCAGCAACCATGGGAGGTAAGCGCTATTATTATCACCACTTTACATATGAGGAAACTGAAGCACAAAGATGTTAAGTGATTTGCCCAGGGCCACACAAGCAGTAAGGCTGGATTTGAACTCAGGTCTTCTTGATTCCACATCCAGTGCTCTATTGACTAATCCACTGTAGGTGGAAGTAAGATAACCTAGCAGCATTAAATCTCAAACTGTGAAAGCAAAGTAATAGGCATTGAAACAAATTGGTACTGGTTAAAAAATAGAGAAGTTGCCAAGTGATAAAATTAGATTCACATAAGATTGGGTTGTTAAGATTAAGTATACATTTCACACAAGTGAATGATCTTAGTAGCCTAGTGTTTGACAAGCCCAAAGACCTACTACTCAAGTAGCTGTTCAAGTAAAGACACAATATTTGACAAAAGCTATTAGGAAAATTGTGTAGCAGTCTGATAGAACTTAGGTTTGAACCAACACTTCACATTGTATGCCAAGATTATTTCCAAATGGATACATGACCTAATATAAAAGGTAACATTATAAACAAATTAGAGGAAGAAGGAAGTAAAGAAAATAAATTGATTCTATATCATTTTGTAATTGATTCTATTCTGTAATTTATCCTATTCTTTATTAGTGCCCTATTTTGTATGATTGTTCAAGCCACATATCTTTGTCTCTTTGCCTGTAAGCTAAGTTTGGAAGTTCAGTTCTGACAATCACAGTTCTATTTTTGCATCAAGAAAATCTGTTATTCTCAAGGACGCAGGTAGCCACCAGGGAGTCTGGTCCACTATCTCTAACCTTGTAAATCAACTAAAAGAATACTTCTTAGTCATAGAAGTTCAGCTTCCCCTCTGAGTTAGTTAAAAGAAAACTTGTTATCCCTCATACCTTCAGCTCCTGGATAATCTGATGACATTTGTTTGCCATCTCTAAATTCTACAAGGTGATGTGGTACATTTCCACAGAATGTGCTGTCACCCTTCCCTTTGTATAATTAAAAAGACTCATCTCTCCCTGTAGAAGCCAGCGAGTCTGCTATACGTGGTACATTATCAACCCCTGAGAAGTTCCATAAATGAATCAAACATTCTTCTATGACAGAGAGGGGGAGGTTACTAGCCCCACAAAAGTGTTAGTCCATTCTTCTTAGTGTAACCAGTCATGTTGTCCTCACCCTGATGATGCTACCAACCCTATAACCAATTTTTTTTCCCTCACTTACCCAATTCTGTTCTTTGCTTTATGCTTATAAAAAGGAGCTGTGCCTCCTTTTCTGGGTCATTCACCTTAATGAGGTAGCCATTTGACCCACTTCATTAATAGATTGATAAAGCTTGGACTTCTGCTCCTCAGTTTACCTTTATTAAATTCGATTGAGACAGAAGAAATTACTTTCCAGATTTATGAAGAAGGGAAAAATTCATGATGACTAAATAAGGGATAGAGAAGATAATTAAATATAAAATGGACTATTTTGATTACATGAAATTAAAAAGATTTTGCACAAATAAATCCAATGCTGCTAAGATTAGAAGAGAAACAGTTAACTTGGAGGGAGCAGGTGAGACTGCAGCAAGTTCCTCTGATAAAGAATCTCATTTCCAAGCTATCTGAGGAATCAGATTGACAAAATTGACAAAAGAGAAAAATAACAAATGTTGGAGAAGAGCTTAGAGAAAACAGGTAAATTAATACACTATTGGTAGAACTGTGAATTTTAGCCATTATGGAAAGCAGTTTTGGAACTATGCCTCCTAAGTTACCAAACTCTAACTCTTTGACCCAGCATACTCTTTGGTACAGCAATTATAACTCCAGGGGTGGGAAACCTGTGGCCTTGAGGCCATTTATGGCCCTCTAGGACCTCAAGTGCAGCCCTTTGACTGAATCCAAACTTTCTCTTAATAAAAGGACTTGGACTCAGTCAAAAGGTCATACCCAAGACCTAGAAAGTCACATGTGGCCTCGAGGCTACAGGTTCCCCAAAGAGATCAAAGAAAGAGGAAAGGTTTTATTTGTATAAAAATGCTTATGGCAGCTCTTTTTGTAGTGGCTAAGAACTGGAAACTAAGATAATGCCTATCAACTGAAGCATGGCTGAATAAATTATAGGATATTAATATAATGGAATACTATTGTATTGTAAGAAATGACAAAATAGATACTTTCAGTGAAACTTGGGAAGACTTGTATGAATTGATGCAGAGTTAAGTGAATAGAACAAGAGAACAATTGATTCTATAACATCAACTTTGTAAAAAACAAACGATTCTGAAAGACTTACAAGCTTTGATCAACACAATAGTCTACCATAATTTCCGAGGACAGATGATGAAGAATGCTACTTTCCTCATGACAAAGAGGTAATAGATCAATCCACAGAAAGAGACATATTTTTAGATGTGGCCATTATGGGTTTAGAACTAGCCTGACTATTCTTATCTGAAAATCTGTAGTTCTCTGTGAGTAACCTGAAGTTCGATCCAAACCTAGTCAGGTCATCCTTGGTCTTAGCCTAGGTCTTAGGACTGAGGACTCCAGGTGTCCAGAAAGCTGGGGGCTATTTAGTCTTGTTCAAGGGGCTTGAGGGGGTTAGAATTAGTTTAGTTGACCTGATCCACAAACAAGTAATCTCCTCAGACCGATCACCTGAGGGCGTGTCAGATGGTGCTACAATTGGTCAAAATTAATTTGGCTAGAGCTTTCTTTCATTTTCTCTCTTTTTCCTACCTTTCTCTTATTGTATTTTTCCCCTCAACCCTCCCATGACTTTTAGAGATAAGGGCAGGCAGAAAGGTTGGGAAAAAACTGGTGCTTCCATTTCAGAAATTCTCCTGCATTCACAAAGTTACATTTACCTTGGAGAATTTGAAGTGGAACACTCATCTGAGCCATAAAGACTGCTATAAAAAATCACTGGCAGCAT
Organism: Phascolarctos cinereus; assembly: GCF_003287225.1. NCBI lineage: Eukaryota > Metazoa > Chordata > Mammalia > Diprotodontia > Phascolarctidae > Phascolarctos > Phascolarctos cinereus. Next base: position 283,835,436 of record NW_027555847.1, on the reverse strand, counting down.
AGAACAGGGGGCAGACCACAATTCTGATACTAAACTCTCCTCCCCAGATAAGCAGGGACTTATTCGCACTGACCTTTCGATTAGACTTTCAGTGGGAGATAAGAGAAATAAAGTTTTAGAATGGGGAAGAAAAACTGCAAGATACTTTCTCTTTGCCTTCACAACCCTGGCTAGGTTGAGGTTGCAGAGACAAAGACAGACAAGAAAAAAAAGGAAATATTTTTCCTGGTTTGTAGAAATTCATGGCATTATAAAACCATTGGAGACTAAATTTGTTATTAAAATATAATATCTTTACTGTAAATTTCCAGATTATGCTTTGAATGTTTTTGTAAATACTAAAATAATTTAGTGGATTTTTGTTTTTGAGGTTTGTAGCTCTCTAGTATCAAGACTATGTGCAAACAGCATACCCTTCTTTCCTTTCCTTGAAGGATGAAAGATTCATAGTTATAGTAGAAGATGATTTTACCACCCAGAGAATGTTAAGAGAATAAAAATGTAGTTTTTGTTTTCAGCCTTATCAGGTGAAAATTCGTTCTTAGAAGGATGATTCACTTTACCATTGTATTTTTTTTCTGTGAATGGTTCAATGGAACTTAATTGTTTAATTGTAATTAATTGTTGCAATTTAGAAGCAAAGTTACCTAAAAAAATTGAAATAGACTATGCAACTTGAAATGTAAAAGTTTTGCAATTAATTGATATTGTATAAGAAAATGTGTACAGGAGAGATTCAATGAAGTGTTAAATCAGTGTAACAAGAAGGATGTAGTTTTGAAGTTTGTAAGGCTTTAATCAAAGTCCACTGGGATTTTTATAAAGAGGGAAGGCTTAAGCAAGTTGAAATAAGAGGAGAATAGGTGGAAAGTTAAAGGAAGATGAAATCCATTTGCACTGACAGTGTGAATAGAGGGTTTGAAGATAAAGGGTTTGGAGTTAGAGAGGTTTGAGGTTTTTAATCTCTTTAAAATAAGAAGGATATGAGAAATTTTCTCTGCCTGCAAATTTGTGGACAGTTAGAGAAATGCCTATTAGTAATTTCAGATAACATTCTATCAAGTAACAACATTTACCAAATGGAAACTCTAGAAATAAATTTGGGTTCAAGTATAACATATTAAAATTCTGTCCTTAAGGATCATTAGAAAGTGTCCCAATCCTTAGAGCTTAATGGAACCCAAAAGGGGTAGATAAGAATGTGAGACTGCCACCATAAACCTTTGAAAGTGAGCTAACTGAAAGCAGTAGGCTTTATAATTTGAGATGTTGACAGCTAATGGTTGTTGGGAAAACTGAGTTGGTTTTTTTTTGAATGATACCATTTGCAATTGCAAATTCATATTTGATTTTATTGTGTTTTTCCTAGAACTAAATTATAATGTGGTCTCATTCAAAGTAAGAGGTGTCTCCATATTAGGATAATTGTAGTGTTTGACCCTTTATGGGTAGGTCAGGACTTAATGATAACTAATATTTGGCATTAAGTCAGTAAGCTTGGAAACTGCATGAATAAGAATTAAAAGTGCAATTGCTCCAAAATTTGACTCTATATAGACAGTTCTCACTTTATGTAAGTTGATGATTCCACAGACCTCTACTTAAAGCAATTTTTACATAATGGGAATTTGTTTAAGGATGTAGGGAAGGGAAAGAGGGAAGAAAGCAGGAAAAGAGGACCAGCACACAGTTCAATACATGTGGGGACTGGGGACAGAGAAGGGAGAGCAGGAGGAGGAACACATGGGGCCAGCCACAGTGGAGGCCTAGATGGAATTAAAAGGAAGAATGTGTCGGGGAGGGGGCAAACGCGTGGGGCCAGACACAGACACCTCAGGAGAGGATGAATGACTAGTAGGGGGCAGGGATATGTTTTTGGTTTTTTTTGGTAGTGGTCGGTAGGTAGGTGGGAGGCTATTGAGCACTGAGCCAAGGGACACGAGCAAAGAGAAAGAGTGAAATAACTACAAAGTTAACATAGATTTTTTTTTGAATGAGGATTTCTTTTCAGAATTCTGAATTATGTAAAGTCAAATTTGCATAATACAAATTTACATAAGGCAAAAACTGTACTGGTTTTTTAATGTGATTGATCTAGAATGCCAAATTGATAGATGGATGAAGTGATTTTCTATAGAAGATGATTCAGAAATGCATTTATTTGAACTGATGTTGACTGGTGATAAGTTTTATATTATATTTTTAAAATCCACAATGTTATTTATGCTATTATGGGCTTCTGTTTTTTTTTTTTGTATTATGACTTTGGAAAAATTATTGTATAAGAAATACTATTAAAATGATACTCAAAGTGGGATGCAATTTTATCATGAGAAAATTAACTCTTTTTTTGGTCAGAATGCTGTGAAATTATAAATTTTAAGCTAATGCTTACTAGAGAATGCTGGGTTTTAGAAGCCTGAAAGAAGGGAATTGCGAGGAAAACTTCATTGTAATAACCTTTTATAACTTTATATCGTTATAACCTTTCATTGTGATAAACTTTATTGGAATGCTTGAGGCTTACCCAATCCAGAAGGATTAGATCACATCCAAAGTTTGTGTTTTGACCTGGACCAAACCTCATTAATATACATTTCAAGCAACCCATGTACCTCATCTGGAAAATGCCTTTATGCAGAGGTTCATAAAGGAAAGCTGCCTCATAAAGGGAAGAAAGGAAAAAACATGATTTGTTCCCCTGATTTGTGTCTTCAAAATCCAGTATCCATACTACTCATATAATGCAAGCAAGTGAAAGTACCTGTAACCCTAGATATAGTCAGGAAGCTGTCTATCTGGAAATGAGAAAGGGACATGGGGAGGGAACATACATAGCAAAGCATGCAAAATTAGATAAGTAGAGTCAAATGAACAAAAAGGAAAAAAAGAGTCTACTTATACTCATTAATTCTAAAATGATTAAACAATAACTTGGACATTAACATATTTCAGTATTTTATTTAACAGTTCAATAGGAATATAAACATTGATTCATCTTTAAGATAAGATTTTTGGTCAATTTTTGTGATTAAAAATATAAAAAATGTATTCAGTTCTAGCTGAGAGGAAAAAGCAAATAGGAATCATTTTTTAAATGTGTAGCATCTTCTCAGGGTTCTCTCCCAGCTCCTGCTCACATTGGTAGATTGGCTCTCCAGAGGGAGACTGACTACTTCTTACCTCTAAAGGTAACCCTGAGGAGTTGAAGAATTGTTGTTCATGACCTCCCATACAGTGTGTTCCCCTTGATATTCATTTTTATTTTTTGCAGCTTATTAATACAGTATTTATTTGTCTTCCCTCTGTCAAACTCTGAGCCCATGGCTTTCCCCAGGGCTGCTGGTAAGATGGAGGGGGAGGTATACACAGGCTGGAAGAGACACAGAAGGATCAGGAGGTTGAGGAGGAATGTTCAGAAACATTGAGGGATAAAGATGGCTCCATCCCATGACAAAGAGGATGAGGAAGGCCACCATCAGGCAAGAGAGCCCCATGGCCTCAGACAGGGCAAAGCCCAGAATGGCGTAGGAAAAGAGCTGCTGCTTTCAGGGAGGGGTTCCTGGCATAACCAATGATGAGACTTCCAAAACACAGTCCCAATCCCAGCTTCAGAGCCAGCCACCCCCACAGTGGTAATCCTAGCTCTGATGAAGTTGGCTGCTTGTCAGTGTCCCTTAGAAGGCGCTACTTTGTAATCCACATCAAGGGACCAGATGTCACAATACTGAGCTTCTCATCTGTTTGAACCTCTGGCCATTTTAGCACCACTGCAGATAATGGTCAGCAGCTGAGAGCTGCTCCTCACAAGGGCAGGGGTAGAGATGAACTTGGCACAGGCTTACACTCTTGGGGTGGGGGGCAAAGCTGAAGAGCTGCTGGCAGAGCACAGGAGGGGGGAGGGGAAAGCCCCCTTCATATTTATTAACCAGGCAATATCAATTAGTTTTTACAAAGGAATATTTACTGTATGACAAGGACATTTGATAAATTGGGAGACATTCTCCACCTGTCTACATTCAGTGTCTGGAGAGAGAGGTCTCAAACTTGAGGTAAAAGGTACTGACGCACACATGTAAGAAATATATGGGGGCAGCTAGGTGATACAGTGGATAGAGCACCGGCCCTGGATTCAGGGGGACCTGAGTTCAAATCTGGCCTCAGACACATAACACTTACTAGCTGTGTGACCCCATGCAAGTCACTTAACCCCAATGCCTAGCCAAAAAAAAGAAAAAAAGAAAGAAACATGTGGACCAAGAAGTACCTTATGAACTCATGGGAAATACTATTCTGCCTTCTAGGACCTCCCTCCACATTCCCTGTTAAGTGCTGTATTGCTGATAAACAAGTTACTTTTGTACTCAATTGGGCTAGCACCTTGTAGGGTGTAATGTCTCCAATAACCAGTCAATCTGCTCTTAGGATGGGTCAAACTGGTTACCCAAGTCTGTCCTGGTCCTCATTAAATTTGGCTGCTCCTGCCGTGGACTCCAGACATGAGATTCTAGAGGATGCATGGCCATTTAGTAAATGGTGCTGGTTTGGATAACCACATGGTGAAGGGGAGGCTTTCTGATCAGTTTTGGAGGCATTCAAAAAAGCCTGTCAGCTTTGGCTACTATCTCTACCTCACTGTCTACAGCTGTGCTCTGTTATCAGGTAGAGACTAAACTGTGAGAGGAAACACCTCAGAGTTCTTCCCTTCTAAAGTCATATGATACTCCAAGAAATGGGGCTTCCTCAGCTTGTTTGTTCTTTTCAGTTCTAGGTGCAGAGAGTGGAGTCTGTTCTGGGTCAGGGGTGTGAATTACAGAAATCTGGGAGTCAGAATCCAGGCGACTGAAGCCTTGAGGAGTTACGAGCAACCTTTGGGAGTGACTTTCTGGACTTCAGCCCAGTAAAAAGACTCATTCAGCAGTGATGTCATCTTTGGAGATGAACTTGGTGGGACCACTACTGTGTATGAAATGAGCTAAGTTTCGAGTTCAAGTCCCTATCCCTTCAGACCAAAGTGATGGTGGGAGGGACATGGGGGTGGGAAGCTTTTGCCCCAGAAGTGTTGGGGGAAATGTTTATAGGTTTGTTCTTGCAAACATATTTGTAGCAAATATTTCCTTTGTAAATGCTAACCAATATTACATGATTAAATGTAACTGGGCCCCAACAAATGGGGGAAATAGTTGCTTAAGACTCAAGCCTATGACAATAAAGAAAAGAACTCACAAAATCCTCAGAGTATGTGAGAATCCTGTGGGGAAATGTACCCTGCTTGCTTCTGAGAGGGTATAGCCAGAACATACTATGTTACACTTAATTTGAGCAAAGCCTAGATGAAAGGCTTTCATTACTTTCAAATTATACTGAGACTTAATAATTGAAGCCATATGAAATTAAGTTACCAGATGGAGATAGGGTAGAACAGGGATTTTTTTTCTTGATCTATCTAATTTGCTAAAGTGTATAGGGGATGGCATAGCCCCTGTTAATGGACCCAAGCCATGTCTAATACCTAGTGCTTTGGGACTACCTTCTGAATAGCCAGCAAAGCCTATAGCTCCACTCTACCGGGCTTGGCTCCTGTTAAACAACACTTACGTCTTAACTGCACTCAGTTTTAGTTGGAACCAGCTGCTAAAACTCTCCCACAAGCTGGCTGTGAAATGGCTATAATTTACCTTCTTTATTCTGAGGTCTTTTGTTGCTGGTTCATGTTCTTTTACACCATTGCCTCTCTCTTGATGCAACAGTGGCCATGACAGGCCCTTTGGTTGAAAACCATATTTTGTACCAAGGGTAAACCTGGGTCTCCTATAGTGCTCTGCCTTCAACTGGAACACATATCCCACTGCTTATCCAGGGAACGACCCTATATACTGCTCTATGGGAAGGTGGAAATAAAGGAGGGTACATGGAACTCTATCCCTGACTGAATGGCATCCACCAGTCCATACTTTCCTATGCTGTGTTGGTCTACATCAATAAACCATTTTGATCCACCTTAATGCTGCTGCATGTCATTCACTTGAATTCACACAAACCTAAATTTCTATGAATACCTTTGTTAACCAAGGACACAACAAAATAAATTGTCTGGACCATCTATCTTTACTTCCCATAGCAGAATAACTGTCTAAATTTGAGGTGGACAAAAAGTGAGTGCATAAGCTAGGATTTGAGTACAAATATCTAGCATATTTTGTACAGGAAAGAACTAAACTATTCTCTGTTAATTCCCTTTAAGTGAGAGTTTGGGAGGATAGGACTAAGCTCTTTCTGGTATCTTATGAGACCATGTCTTTAATAATCAAGGCTTGAAAACAATTATCTATGACTACTTATATATTTCTCTCTCTAGTTCATGGAGTTTCTGGTGGTTTGTAGAACTGAAAAGTATCTGATATTTCCTGAGTCATTCTTAGGATAACTTTGTGGGGATGTCTTGACTCTGAATGACACTAACAACTACATAGCTCTCTGACACAAATTCATGCCACTACAGGTGTCCTCAAGGGTAGCTAGGTGGCATAGCAGACAGAGTGCCAGGCCTGGACTCAGGAAGACTTATCTTCCTGAGTTCAAATCTGGACTCAGACACTTACTAGCTGTGTGACCCTGGGCAAGTCACTTAACCCTGTTTCACCTCAGTTTCCTAATCTGTAAAATGAGATGCAAAAGGAAATGGCAAACCATTCCAGTATCTTTGCCTAGAACACCCCGACTGAGGTCAGAAAGATTCAGACATGACTGAAAAACAACTGAACAGTAATAACAAATATAAGACGTGTAGATTGCAGGTTTGATGAATCCTCTTTAATAATACAATTTTAAAATCTTAATTTAATATTTTATTTTTTCTCAATTACATGTAAAAACAATTTTAACATTCCTTTTTCAAATTTTGAGATCCAAATTATAGTTTGTTTTTTAGTGGAAGACATTCCACCACCCTAAACAAGGTGAAGGTGAGGAAAGGTCCCAATTCAACAACTGATTGTTGAGAATATTCAGGGTATTATTGTCTTTATAAGAATTATGAAGTTATTCTGTAGCTTCTGTTCATAATTAAGAGTTAATTAGCTCGATAGTGTTCTGATTTGAAACTTATTTAGGCCAGTCCTTCAGTAGTATAGGTTTGATATTGGAACATGAGACACTCATAAGTTACTCAACAGTTAACAAAAAGATTTGCTTAACCTTACCAGGAGAAGGTTACTGAGTATACCTCACTGAGTATACCTCAACTTGATTCAGCTAATTGAAACTGCCTTGCTTGAGTTATCCATCACAACCCATCAGCCAGGTGAGGAAGTAATGTCAACAGTCTGAGCCTTTAGGCCTCTGAGCCAATCAAGTCTTAAGGAAGGTCTTGATACCTTTCATGGAAAAATTATCCTAACTTTCATGGGGGAAGGGTTAAGATATTGCTCCTACCATATCTCACTCATAGGTAGTGAGGTCCTTAAGGTCTTAGACCTGATCTTCCACCACTGGAATGACTCTAGGGCTGTTACTGTTACTCTGACCACCAGTATTCAAGAACCGAATACACACAACACTAAAGGAGGAAGAGAAAAACCAAAACAATTTAGCAGTTGTTTTCCAGTTAATGCCCTATGGATTGACCAATTCTGGGAGAAACCTGGCAAGTATGAAGTTCCAGGTCTAAATGATCAAGTCTTTGTGGTGGGTGATTCCAAATCTTTCCAGTTCAGGAATACAACCAGGAACATCAGGGCTACAGCAAAAATGATACTTCCTGCATAGTCACTAACTCTCATCACAGGTCAGAGAGAATTGCCCTGTACAGCCAATCACTTAGTATTCCCTGGTCCACTAGCCAGGACTCCCCCCAATCCCCAATATAAAAGGCCCTATGGCAGGATGGGGTAAGAGATGGAGAGAATGCAAAATTTTTGCCTCATGAGAAACATCGAAGGGGTTGCCACCTTCTTCTGTAGGGGCTGGTAAGATACTTTTATTTCCTTATTGCCAGAAAGCCCCCTCCCCCAAATTTCATAGCTTTTTCCTCTACCCAGGGGGTAGGGAACCTGCAGCTTCCTGACCACATGTGGCCCACTAGGTCCTCAAGTGTGGCCATTGACTGAATTCAAACATCACAGAATAAATCCCCAGATGGGACCGCAATGCATGGACTAAACCTCTTTAGGCCAGCCCCTGCAAGGGACCCAAAAAGGAAGTGTACACCAAGTCAAATTTTTGCTGATGTCTCCCCCGTGGACACTGGCCCTGGGAGGTTGGATTCTCCTAATTGTCTACACCCAAATTCTTTGAGTCTGAGGTAAGTCTCTTCAAGATTGGTGAATCTACCTTGATTTACCCTAAATTCATTTTCTTTAAAAAGGGTCTCTGATAGGAGTAAGAGGGACTGTTAATTTGTGACTAATCTGTCTAAATTCATAAGCTCTTTTTCTATAAAAATTCCATTTTTATAAAAATTACATGACCATAATTTTAATTTTTTATACACAGGCTACTGTTTTTTTCTCTGTTTTCTTTACTTTCATTTTGTTAAGCCCAGGAAGATTCAGCAGTGGAATTTCTAGTTCCTCATTTTCAGCCAGCTAGCCACCTAGCTAATTTTAAAACTTCCTGTTGGCAGGATTAAAATTTTTTTTTTTGCCTTTAAATTCTTTTATCAAGGAGTAATTAAATCATTCTTGTCATTAGTAGAGAAATCTCTTAAATTGGTTGAGGGGGAACTTTTGGGACTCACAATGAGCGAAGGAACCCATCTAGAGGACCCTCCTACCAGTCCCTGGATGGGTAGGACTCAGGGGAGTGATTCCCTACTGAGTTCTCTGACCCTACCTTGAGGGAGCAATAATTCAGGCCAGACCCAATAGTTTTAGGGGAGGGATTCCCCACCTCAGTGGTAAGCTGTCAAGGTGTGTGACCACCCTGGAAACAATCCCAACCTCTTAATCTTTTTTTTTTTGGTGAGGCAATTGGGGTTAAGTGACTTGCCCAGGGTCACACAGCTAATAAGTGTCAAGTGTTTGCTCTGATTTGAACTCAGGTCCTCCTGACTTCAGGGCTGGTGCTCTATCCACTGCACCACCTAGCTGCCCCAATCCCAACCTCTTCTGACCCGAAAAGAAAGCTCATTTTAGTTTTACAAAGATGAGGAAAGGAAAAGGTTATATCCGTTATATTCTTAGGATTAAGTCAGTCACAATCAAAACTAAATTTTTAGAAAGTTTTAAAGGAAAGCTGGTATAAATTTTGCTGAATATTCACTTATAAAGGACCTTTAGGCCCCAGTTGACTGGTCTTAGTATCTCTCAGTTAAGCCCAGAAATTAAGAATTGGAAGTATTGGAGAACTTGCCAAAACAAACCCCAGAACATTACTATGTTAGCTGTAGGAAAACTTCCATATAGGTGGCACTTAGAAAAGTGCCTCCCTTGATTCATAATCTGAAGGGGGCCATCTCTAGCAACCTCAGTGGGAAATTTCTCGGATGGAATAAGCCAAAAGGCATCAGGAATCCAGTCCAATTCTCTCAGAAGTTCCTCTGAGGAGTTGGGGATACCCCCAGCAGAGGTGTGAACAGGCATAAGAGGATAAATGCATCCTACAGGATCTTTATTGGGACAAGGGTGGACTCCCTTTCCAGGGATGATTAAAGAAAGAACTATTAAGCTATATAAAGTTTGGTTTGAGAATACAAAGAGTTTAGGGAATTATTTTGGCCAAAACATGAAACTTTTGATTACTTGGAAAGTTGCAGAATTTTATTGAACAATCTTCCAAAATCATCTGAGAACAAATGAACTATTGATATTGCTAAATTCTTCATCATTTTCAGTTTTTTTTCCTGTGATTATGCTTTGGCAAAAAGTCTAGAGGAATGGAACTTTAACCAGCTCTTCAATCTATTAGGGACTTTTTCTAAAGACAAAGTGCACTTTAAATGGGTGAACCCAATTGGCAAATTAGACTAAAGTAATTTGTATTGTTGCTAAGTTACATATTTTATTGATAAAATTCTAAAAGCATTAACATAATTAGGAAATGGAAGAATTGTCTTGGGTTGACAGCAGGATCCCAGCTACAAGATGGTCCTAAGTTCTGCACTTACTAGAGGAAACAGGTAAGATCTGGGCTTCAAAATCTCCTAGAGAAAAACTTAGAAGTTCAGGCCCGATTTAATGTTGTATCTTGTTGTATGTTCTCTGTGTGTGTGTTTTGTAAATGATGAAACTAAGTTTAGGAATAGTGGGTTCTTTACTTCAGATAGAAAGGGACTTTATACAATCAGGAAAGTCTGTAAGAGAATGGGAGATGTGTCCATTTGTGTTATGTTTATTCATGCTTTGTGCTAACTTATAGCTAACAGGTATTTTACCTATGCCTTTTCTTTCGGCATGATCAACCAAAAGAAACAGGCTATTAAAAAAAAAACCAACCTTTCCAAAAAAGGCTTCAAAGAGGAGAAATCTCTCTTTTTTTCCTCTGTTTCCAATACTGACCATGTTGGAAATGTTGAAATGAAAGACTGATACAGAAATTAACTGAAAACTAAGATTAAAAAAAAAGACTAGAAACAAAATTTGTGAAAAGGGAATAATTATTTTTCATTTTTAAATTATAATTTGTGTGTTTTTATAAAGTATTTTGATTTTTTATGGGGTTCTACCAAACTCTGTAGAGTTTAATGAAAACAACAATAACAACAAGATCAGTTATTCCTTAAAAGGGACTTTTTAAATGACTAGGGATTGATTTAAAGCTGAAGTTTGCATTTTAAGAACTGTCTTATCAGTCATGAGATATGTGTAGGAGAGATTCAGTGAAATAGGAATTCAGGGAAGTGTTAAAATAAGAAAAACTTAGGAAATGCTATAGGTGAATTTAGAATAAAACTCTTGTTGAGCTTAAATAATTTCACAACTCAGAATTTAAAATGGAAACACATTTCTAAGCCTGAAGAATTTCAGCTAGCCAATCTCTATATCTGAAGTTTTGGGGTATCATTCTGTGAAATTGGTTCTAATTTTTGTATAGAATGAAGGTATACTTAAAAACGGTACTTAAAGTTGGGATAAGTTTATTGTAGGAAGGAATTTTTATTATTAGAAGATAGAATAAGGAAATTTTTAGACCATTTTCAGAAAAGAATAAAAGTGGACAGAACGAATTTCATTAAAAGCAGTTGTTTACTGCTTTTAAACAATCAACCTGAGGGTACCAAGCAAGTCCTGATTGGGATTCCCAATTGAAGGTGAATCCCAAAGTGCTCCCTCAAAAAGAAAACTTGTTTTGAAATCAGAAAGCAACTAAAGGTTTGTGAAGTTTAATGATACTACTGAAGTTTAAGTCAATTGTTAGATAAATTAGAAACACAGTAAAACTTGTGTTGAAATAAATTGTTTAGTGAAAATAAGTTCAAATTATATAGTAAGTCTATAGTACATTAGGGAAAGAATCATTGAAGATAGAATTAAACAAGAATACATATAAAAAAGATAGATATAGGAATAAATTAAGTGCATGTACATCTAATAAAGGGTACTCAGATTAGAAAAGATCAAATTAAAATAAGCATATGGCTTATAAAGGTATAAAATAATGAAATTTTGAGAGGAAAAAGCAGAACTTGCAAATTATTTAAAAAACAAAGTAAACGGACTTAATTTCAAATGATTTAAAAGGAAATAGGGAAAAAGTTATACCTTGAGCCTTTCAGAAAAGTAAACCTCCACAAGATAGTTTCAAGTAATGCACTTACTATTAACTCTATATGAAGTAAAAAACTGTTTTAACAAAAATAGAAAGTTTAAATCAAAGGGCAAAGAAATTGTTATGCTTCAAATAAAAGGATCTTTCTAATTCAAATCATTATCAAATATATATTAAAGCAGGAACATATTGATGATATTGGACCCTGAAATTTGAAATCTTGGCAGTTAATGGCCTTTGTAGAAGTCAAGATTTTTTAAATTATTGAACTATATTTCATTTAGGTGAATTCAAAGTTAAATTAATATAATAAGGATTTCTCTTCATTTATAACTATTAGCTCCTCTTTTGATGACAGGCAAACATAAAATTCCTAACGGGGAAACTACAATTTTGGAAAATATCAAAACTTTGTAAAAGAAAGAGACAATTAGGAAACAGGAACATTCACAGTCAACAAGCACCAAAATGCAAGTTGCCTTTGAGAAGACTGTTCAATGTTTCATTAAGAGTGAATAATAAAGGAGAGAGTAGTAATAGTAACTTAATATAAGTAAGAGGAATAACAGAGAACCTTTTAGGGTATCAATAAATGTGACATTCCTGTGCCATAGTTGGTCTTTGGCCACTTCCCCTTGTCATGGCCAAAATAGCTGGATGAATGCTTTTCCAGCATAAAAGAGGTTAACTTTGAGAAGTAGTTGGATGATTTCTTCTCCAAAGTCATGAAATCTGTGATGTCCTACAATGAGGAACTTGTGCTGAGTGAGTTGTTTTTGGGTCTATTTGTCTATCACAAAAAACTATGTGATTGTAACTAATTCTAATTGCCCAAAAGTCCTTGGAAAAAAATGGTATGAACTGTGCATTTGCAACCACTAAAGAACCAAAATGGGGTTTAATAGAGGAATTAAGTAAGAAGAAAGTAGTGTTACATCAGGAAATTAGAAAAGTTAAGAATGAGTCAAAGGGTAAAGAAAGTTGGAGTCTGTTTTTACTGACACAGTATAAATTCAGAGTTTGCAAGTAAAGGTTTTTGGAGATTTGAAAAGAAGATTTCAGAAAGGGTCTTAATCCCCACTGAAATAGAAAAGATTTAGGCAATTTTTTTAAAGCAATGCCTTTAGAGAGTTGCTGCATGTCTTCCTGCCCCAATCAATGTAAGACTATAAAATATGTTTCATAAAATGCATATTAATTAATTTATTGATAAAAGATTATCTCTGTGCTCTGGTTTAAATAGTCATGCTAAAGGATTGGTAATTTAGAAAATTTAAAGGAATTGGTTTAGCTCTTTGGGTAACTCAAAGAAACAAAGGAGCAGTAATGGGAAGTTGGGAGTATCAACATGAATTTTTTTTTTTAATATAAGCCAACCAAAAATAATGGAAACTTGTGCAAAATGAAGTTTAGTTATTGCCACTAGTCATTATAAATCAAAATTGATTGGGCTGAAAATATTGTAATGGTAGTAAATTAGAGAATCTAATCAATCCTTGTATATACAAAAGAAATAATAAATATTTACACCTATCTCCAAGGGTTGTTGGGAGAAACACATAGTTGTGAAGTGCTTAACACAGTGCCTGGCTTGTGTAAAGGATGAATACTATAGTGTTCAGACCTTGTAGGAGTATAATTAAACAAAATGTCATCCCATTTATAGGCACTTTTTCTAATTGGCAGGGAATGCTTTCAATATTGAGAAATTATATAAACATTTTAAAGTATTACTAAAAACAGACTTAAACAACTTGCAAGACATAGAAAAAACCTGGCACATGGTAGACACTACATAAACTACTATGATTAGCATGAAAATGCCAAGGGTAATAAGATAAATTGCTTTCCATGAATTGATAAGTTTGAAAGGTATTTAAATTATTATCACTTGATTGGTGGTGTTTTAAATACAAGAAGGCTAAAAGAAGCTGGTTTTTTTTGTTTTTTTTTTGGCTAGGCAATGGGGTTAAGTGACTTGCCCAAGGTCACACAGCTAGTAAGTGTTATGTGTCTGAGACCAGATTTGAACTCGGGTCCTCCTGAATCCAGGGCTGGTGCTCTATCCACTGAGCCATCTAGCTGTCCCCTCAGAGAAGCTGTTAAAGCAAGTTTCTTCCTCTTTTCAATCTGAATGCTGTTATATTATAAATATATCTGTTATATTATTATTAGAGTATATTTTGGTGGGTTTTTTTAGGTTAGAAAATAATAGTCATAGTAAATGACTTACTGTTGGGAGAAAAGCATGGTGAAGTCCTCTTAGGAGATCTTTGTGAGGTTCCTTGGGTTGAGCCCTGCTGGCAGGGTATTGTGAAACTCTGCCATTTGAAGAACTAGGACCTCTCCCACCCAAAGTGAAGAAATGAAAATTTTGAATAATAAGTGGATATCATTTGGGATCATTTGGAAAGTCATATGATTGTATCTTTTAATGCTATTATTTTGAATCAACTATTCACTGTGTATAAAATTGTAGTGAAGAAGTGTAAAGAGCAATACAATGCTAAATAGGTCTCTTTGGGTCTGAGTGACTGAAATAGGTAAGCCACTCCTCTCCAGGTATACTTTTTTAAGTTCATAAGTGGGGTCATTATGGCATACAAGCAATATTAGATTTAACTAAGCATGAGTGAGTTACTCCAGGCACCACTCCAGTAACAACTTGCTTGACAGCCACTTGTCCAACTTGTATAGCTTTTAATCAACTTGCCTTTCAAATCACATCCACTGGTGGCCAGCTGCTAGTTTGCACCCCTCTTTGAGCACTTATGGGAAAAAAAAAAGATTCATTTTTGTTCCCAAGTCAGAGCGTTTTGAATTGTCACTTGAATCACAAATAATAGAAACCATGAAGCCTTACAGTTGGTAGGTTATTTAGTTTATAAGAAATTACCCTATAATGTTCTTTCATTATGCTAATATAAACAGTGGGAGATGTCACAGTGCAAAATGTGACACAATTTTCAAAATTGGATTAAGGATTTTACATATAAAAAATGTTTGAAACATCTATCTAATAATATTAGGAGACACAAAGACTCATTTTCCAATTCAGGCCCTCATGATGCAATAATTAAAATTCTCTGAAGTGAGTTGTATATTTTTCAGGTGAATTGTATATTTTTAATATATTAATTCTTCTTAACAGCTCTAGTTTATATTGAATTTGTGTCAAGAAGCAGATCTAGAAGGAAGAAACCCCTTCAAAGCTAACCTAAGAACATGGCTTGTTTTAGAAATATAAAATTCAATACCTTGGATTTTTTTCATCTACATCATGGACATGTGATTCTTAATAACTGAAACCACATAGAGCTATGAAGCTATGATTATTGGAACTTGCTGTTACACCTCATGGGAATGTAATTGATATTATTCTGAGTCTGATTCCAGGTATGATCATCAAGGAATCCTAATAGGCCAATGATCCATGATGCCAGCAACCCTATGGAGCTGGCATCCATGAATTACAGGTAGAGTTCTCATGGGAAAGGCTGGGCTGAGATAGGATTATCCTGACTCCATTTCCTCAGTATGAATTTCCTCTCAATGGAAAATATCCCATCTTTTAAGCCAATAAAATTGGCTATATGACTCTAGCTTGGAATTGACATGAAATTATGGAAGCAATTTCCCCTATTTTCTTTCTATGGCAAATTTCTATAATCATTGCAAGTTATCAGCATAAATACAATATTAAATCCTTATTTCATAGATTAATACTGGAGATAAGATTTGAGGTATTTAGCCTAAAATTTTAGTCTTTCCTAAAAGTCATGTGGGGATAATTGGCTATTGATGAAACGTTCATGGGACCAAACTATTATTCTACTAATTACTAAGTCTAAAACATATCTTCAGTTTTGGTTTAAAAAAAAAAAATGATAGAATATCTTGTTACTTAAATGGGAAAAGCTAATGTTATTTGGGTTTATTACCATCTGAATGTTGAGCATATCTTGAAAGGCGAATATATTTTATTATAAATAACTTTTTTAATCTATACTGTCTTGAAATTGACTACTCAATGTATTTATACATCTCATCCCAGAATTTTTTCTGCCAATTGCAATTATTTTGGCAACTTTTAAATAAATTCAGTTGTGTATCAGGGGTCATCATCATAAAAAAAAAAGGGTTCTGTTAATAATTCCCTAGCAAAATCTCATCCTCCTTGGGGAGGGATGAGCAGCTAAAATAGCTAGTGATAATTTTTCAGCTGCTTTTAATAAATAGTTGTAACAAAATTAGGTAGTTATCTATGCCAAATATAAAATTTGGGTTCAGAAGTTTTTAATTTTTCCAGTTCTTACTTGAACTTACCAACCTAAAAATGTAAATTCTCTGGTTTAGTGATGTTCATATTAGTGTTATTAAGGTTTGAGCCAGCTCTCACTACCTGACCTGGTTACTGTCATAGCAAACTAGAAAGAATTGTATTAAGGTCTATTTTGTCAGAGATTTTTTTTTTTGTGAGGCAATTGGGGTTAAATGACTTGCCCCGAGTCACACAGCTAATGAGTGTTATGTGTCTGAGGCTGGATTTAAACTCAGGTCCTCCTGACTCCAGGGCTGGTGTTCAATCCACTGCACCACCTAGCTGCCCCTTCAGAGATATTTAAAAGAGAAGATCTCTGCAAGTTACCTAAACCAGAGAAGCAAATTCATAGAAGCTGCTTTGAAGCCCCACTCATTCCAGTATTCCAAAGAAGAGAGATCTCTACAGGAATACAGGATTGCATCAGAGGATGTTTTAGAACAGGACAACTGTATGAGATGCAATGAGAAAGCACTACACTTTCATCATCATCCTCTTCACAAATGACTCCTAATCTACCTGTTCCTGAGCCTGCAGTGACTGGAAGCTTGAATCCTCCTCTTCAGTCTCTTACTTCAGCTTTGCTCCACCACTGACAGCAATGACTGCTAATTCCTTTGTTCATGGAACTCAGCCGAGTCCTTATTTTCGTCCACTCTCTATGCTACAGCTTTCTAGATCTGTTTGTGTTGTCTCTCCTCACCATAATGGGGTGGCTCTTTGTTAAAACTGCTTGAATTGTTTTTATAAACTCAAAAGATTTCCAGAACCTGTATGTAGGGCAGACAATGCTTGTGCTGCTGTGCTTGAAGAAATACCCTATGCACAGAAGATTTCTGAAGAAAAATCCCAGGATGAGGTTTGGTCCCTATAAAGAGTAAACACCTCCAGGCTAGGTCCTAGGTCCGCTTAAACAACAAGCAGCAAACCCTGGGGTTAGCTGGGTTGGGAGGCTGCCTCGGCCCTAGCTGCAGGAACTTTTATTCCTGGGACAGTGATGGGTGTTGGGTGTCTGAGCCAGGAAAATTGAGGGAACCTTTGCCAGAACTAGCTGTGCTGGGGAGATGTGGTGGGGTGAGAAAAAACCAGCACATGCCCAGTGAGTGCAGAAGCAGTGGGGTGGGGATGCTGTTGGTTATGGGTACTTACAGGAGGCTGGAAGTCTTGGTTCCAGTTCCAGGCCAGATGGGAGAACTGAAGGAGGATCTGAGGCCAGAGGTACCATCCCCTAAATCCCAGGACTAGAGGTGATTACAATAAACTAAGGAACTACCAAAAAAAAAAAGCACAGGCAAAAGAGAAAGAATCCAACCATAGAGAGTTACTATGGGAATAGAGAAGACCATGGTTCATCTTCAGAGGAAGTTACTGAAACAAAGAAACCCTCTTCTACCTCAAAGAGTAACATCAAATGGTCACCTGACCAAAAAGAATTCATATAAGCATTTTAAAAAGAGTTTAAAACCCAAACGAGAGAGATTGAGGAAAAAATAAAAATAAAAAACAATCCAAGAAAAACAAGATTATGAAAAGAAAGTCAACCAATTAGAAAAGGAGATCCAGAATCTTAAGGAAGAAAATGACTCCTTGAAAATAAGAATTGGGCAAGGGGGAAGCCAGTGAAGTTATGAGATCAAGAAAAAATAAAATATAAAGAACGAAAAATAGAAGATAATGTGAAACATTTCATAAGAAAAACAATTGATCTGGAAAACAGATCAAGAAGATAAAACATAGGAATAATCAGACTACCTGAGAGCTATGATCAAAAAAAGAATCTTGATACAATAATACAAAGAATAATTAAAGAAAACTGTCCTGAAGCATTAGAACAAGAGGGGAAAGTAGGAATAGAAAAAATCCAGCAATCCCCACCTGAAAGAGATCCTATGAGGAAAACTCACAGGAATCTCACAGTCAAATCCCGAAACTCCCAGCTCAAGGATAAAATATTATGAGCAACAAGTAAAAAACAATTTAAATATGGCAGTGCCGCAATCATAATCACACAAGACCTAGCAGTGGTGACACTAAAAGACTACAGGTCTTGGAACACTATATATTGAAGAGCAAAAGAACTGGGGTTCTGGCTGAAAATACACCCAGCAAAGCTAAGCATAATCCTACATGGAAAAAAATGGATATTTAATGAATTGTCAGATCTTGAGGATTTTGTTAAAAAACAAAACAAAAAACCTGAATTAAATAGAAGATTTGACATATGAGTCAAGAGAAATATAAGGTACATACCGAAGACTAATTACAAGGGACTCAATAAGGACAGACTGTTAACTTTTTATCTATGCTTAATTGTAGCCTTCTGGGGCAGAGGACAGGGAAGGGAGGAAAAAAAACTAATAAATAGGCATTAAAAGAATACCCTTTAAAAAGACACATTTCAAAATTAAAAAAAAATAAACGTTATCCTTTTATTTTTTCTCACTTCCACATGCACTAGGACAGAAGAATCCAGAAAAGCATCCCATAGACAGTAAAAATTCGGCAATTCTGTAGCAACCAAACAGTTAAGCCTTCTGAAGGCAATAAAAAGCTCAACAGTATGGCAACCACTTGGTTTATAGGCAGTAAGCTCAACCATATCCTTTGATAGTCTTTCCCCTCCAGACTAAGCCTTTTAAACTTAAAGTAAAAGCATGTGAAGTGTCACACAGGGCTTAGCAAAGAGACTAAGATGGAGGAGATGCCAGCTGTAGTCACAATAGCTGCAGATGCATGAGCAACCTTGGCTGTCAGTGGTGAGGTTACACCAACCACCCTTCCCCAGTGAACTGATACTAGTACAATCAGCAACAAATGGTTGGGGTCTGTCAGGACCACAGCAAAAGACATCCAATTCCTAGTTCAGGATTGTGAAGAAGAAAATGTGAAAACCTGAGTTAAGCCTGAAGGAGATTTAACTAGGGAGGGAAGGGCCTTGTGTTCCAAGAGAGCAGAAGCAGACTAGACAGAACCCAATCACTCCATCCAAAAATAGGGTGTAGAATCTAATCCAAACACAAAGTTCCAATACAGAAACTGAAGCTAAAGATGAGAGTAAAAAAAAGAACATGTTGAAAAAAATACTATAGAATGAGAAGCCCCAAAAATATACACAGAGAGTTGCACCACAAATTCAAGTAGTACCTCAGAGAAAAATAAAGGCTTGTTCACAAGAATATCAAAAGTACCTGGAATAAAGTCCTTCATTTACTTAAATGTTTACTTCCTCTCAGTTCTTCTGGGTAAGTTATTCTTGGTCGTAAGTTTTTAATCTTTTGGAATATTATATGCCAAGATCTCCTCTCATAATGGTAGCTGCCAGGTGTTATGCGATTTTTAGTACTTTAGCTTTCTTGCTGGCCACTTTTCAGTATTTTAAAAATTGACTCAGAAGCTCTGGATTTTGACTGATATTCCTGGATGTTTTAATTTGTTTGTTTTCTGGAGGATGACCAATGGATTACACTTTCATTTTGGACTCTGGTTCTAAAAGATCTAAGCAGTCTTATTTTGATTTCTTGAAACATGGCATCTGAGTCTAACTCTGAGCCTACCCCCAACAATTGTTAAGTTCTTCCTCCTTGAACTCTTTTATAAGTCAGATGTTTTTGATAGCATACACTTTACAGTTTCTATTTTGTCAATTTTGCTCAAGTATTTCTTCTTGTCTCATAGAGACATTATTTTCTGTTTGGTTTATTATTTTCAGGGAGGCTGCTATTTGGAATAGGTCTGGTAGCTCCTGTACTAAATTATTTATTTTCCTTTCCATTCTTTACGGAGAACTCTCATTTTATTAATTTTTTGTCTCTTGCTTCATCCCAAGAAATAAGTCCTTATGGCCATACTTAAAAAAAACCCCTGAGATTCTACTTGTAATTGCTGTGAGTTGTTCTGTTCTTCTGTTTGTGTCTTCAATGTCCCTGGATACATAACATTTCAACGCCAGTAACTGGTGTCTTCTATTGTTTATTCTATTTTTAACCCTACTTTTTGAAGTGGGACCTTGTGTCAGGACCAGGATCCATTTGCTCTCAGATAGTGTTAGTTCTAATTCATATTATCGTAGGTTCTGGATACTTTCCTTCACTTCCATTGGTGTCTGCGCAGCTCAGAGCACTGGCACATTTCAGGCCTGCTTGTAACCTGCACAGTGTTGCATTCTTCAAGGCTTTTGGAGGTGGCTGAGGTCAGAGTGCTGCAAACTCTCAGACCTTGAAAAGCACCACAGACTAATTTGTCTGAGATTTGTTGGCTCTTGTTCCCACCACATCTGAAACCTGAGTGCCCCAGTTGTTCCAAAGTTTTCTATTTGGACTACTCCCATTTTCCTGCTCTTTGGAACACAGTGTTGCTCCAGGTGTCCGAGTATTTTTGGTTCATGGTGAAGAACTCTTGAGCTCTGTGCTTGCCCCAGTTTTTCAAGATGATTTCTTCTTTAGTACCTGCAGGCTCCTGGATGTTCCTCTGTACTGTTCAGTGCTGGATGAAGGCACTGTAGTTTTTTGATGGATTTTTTTCTAAGCAAAATTCAATCTGGTACTTTTTTTTTTATCTTTGCTGGAGTTCTTTTGTGATATCTAGCCTGTTTTGCTCCTTTTCACTGGGCCACTTGAACTGGTAATGTCTTGCCCTGTCTTCTTTAACTATTTTTTATGAGATCCCTAATAGATTCATAGATGAGTAATGCTCATCTCCAATTTGGCACTCTCACTGCTTTTCATGAGATAAAAACTCTGCAAAGGTTCAAAATAAACTGTATTTGGAAATAATATTTCAGGGCTAAACATAATAAAAGATAGCTATAAAACATTAATCTATAATGCTGAATTTTTACTTCTCAGGTAAAATGTGGCAGAGATGATATTCCCCAAATCTTAATGCCTAGTTAAATACAAATTAAAATTATACTGCAAAACTGTGCTGGGCAAGAACTTCATTAAGTTGGGTAGAACTGCCATGGCTTATTTTTCTAACATCAGCAAAAGGTAAGAAATATTTCATAAAAGTTAAATCATAGAATATGAGAAATTGCTTTCACAAACTTTACATGTACATATACGCATATACACAGTGAACCTATTTCATAAAAATTCATTTATTTAATTTTGGTTTATTGTTGGCCAATAATGGCAAAATAGATTATTTGGGAAAAGGATAAATTACTGCTGTGTACAAATATAATGGATTAACAAATTGCATATAGTATAAAAAGGATCCTCCGAAAATATCTAAAAAAGTAAAGGCAGAATGGCATGAGCTGAAAAGGTAGTCTTTTAAAGCAAAACCAAAAAGTACTGTAATTATTTTTTAAGAACACAAACACCAATCCTATAACAGTAAAATGTTCCCTGCTCATCAAATACTTTATTGCAGAATGGAGGTGTAAGTAGAAGCAAAGAAAGAGAGCACAAAAATGACTGCTATACATTTTGCACAGGAAGCAATAGAATGGTCACCTATGGTGCTGTACAAGATGATTTCAGAAATGCTTCTGAATTACAGGGAAGCAACTGTTTTTAGATAGTGAGAAAACAAAGACTTGAAAAATCAAAACGAGTATCTTGATGTTCAAGGGACAATTTACGATATACCAAGATTAATATACACTGAAATAACGTGGAATTTTTCTTTGCAAAGCTATGTTACACATGGCTATGAGAATGACTCTCAGCAGAAAAAAAAAATCTGATGTTTTATCAAATGTTCAGGAAATGTCATTTTCATGTGTTTTATGGTAGTTGAATGAGGAGTTATTGAGCATCAGTCCTGAGATTACACACAAATCAGATTTTAAAAACATTATAGAGAAAGGGGTTCATTCTGAAGTAAAATGAGAAATAAGCAACCCAATAGAAAACTGTAAGCTCAGATACACAGTTTTAGAGCTGGAGGTACTTTATAGCACTATTTATCAACTGGCTATACCCTCTTTTTAAAAAAATCATCCAATTTAACAAGTACATTAAATGTATCAGCAAATAAATTCTCCTTTTACAAATTTAGTGCTATCAAACATATGTTATAAATGCTGTAGATGCTCATTTCTGAGAACTATATTTGAAGTTAGATTATCATATAATAAAATTACATTTCTTTTTTCTACTTGGAATACCAGGTAAATTAGAAAACCTGCAGAAGTCACTGAAACTGTTCCATCAGAAGATATGAACTCTTCTTTGATATTAAGCTATAGAAAAAGTCTCTGTATCCCAGACAATCTTCTCTCAAGTGGTCCTGGGTGGCAAGTGTTGTTTATACACATGCCTGCTATAGCTTTGGCAGCACTGTAGATCATTTGTCGTCGAGACATGCCAGTGAAAGCAACATGCCAATCAGTCCGGTTGACATGTACCAAGTTCTTCTCAAGCACTTCACCCACAGTTACCAAAAGGCCTGACCATTTTAGATTATAGTCCTGGGGAGTGAGATTTTGAGCCTGTGGAATGAAAAGATTAGCTGTTACTAATAAAGTAATTTAAAAGGTGCTTATAATATACAAATAGGTGGATCTATTTCAGGCACATAGTCAAACATGATTACTGGAAATCTTCAAGACAGATTGCAATATTACCTATGAAATGAACTTGTAATACTATGCAAGAAACAAAACAGAAGAATCTTTTATTTTAAACCCAAAGCGATGCTAGGCTCATTTTATGGTACAAATATAAATTATCTCAAATTTAAAGGCTCCTATAGGAAAGTACTATAATCTAATTACAGAAAGGATATTGGAGTGAGAGTCTAAAAGCTCAAGCACTACTATTAAGTTTGCCTTTGTAGTATTAACCTTGTATAAGTCAATTTTAACATTTTTGTAAACAGCCTAACATCTACTCTTTTTAAAAAAATTTATTTATTTTGAATTATCAACAATCACTTCCATAAGCTTTTGAGTTTTAAATTTTTTCCCCTCCCTCTATAAGACGGCATGCAATCTGATATAGGCTATACATATATATTCCTATTAAGCATATTTTCACATTAATGATATTGTAAATAAGAATTAGAACCAATAGGAGGAACCACCAGAAAGAGGAAACAAAATACAACAGAAGGAAAAAAAACCACAAATAGTATGCTTCGATCTGCATTCAAACTCCATAGTTCTTTCTTTGGATGTGGGTAGCATTTTCCATCATGAGGCCTCTGGAGATGTCTTAGATCCTTGTATTGCTGGGAAGGGTTAAGTTTATCAATATTAGTCATCACACAATGTGGCCGTTATTGTGTATAATGTTCTCCTGGCTCTGCTCACTTCACTCAGCATCAGTCCACACAAGTCTTTCCAGGTTTTTCTGGATTCTACTTCCTCATCATTTCTTATAGCACAATAGTATTCCATTACATTCATATACCATAACTTGTTCAGCCATTCCCCAATTGATGTGCCTCCTCTCAATTTCCAATTCTTTGCCACCACAAAAAGAGCTGCTATAAATATTTTTGTACATGTGGGTACTTTTCCCATTTGTATGATCTCTCTGGGATACAGCCCTAGAAGTGCTATTGCTGGATCAAAGGGTATGCACATTTTTATAGCCCTTTGGGTATAGTTCCAAATTGCTCTCCAAAATGGTTGGATCATTTCACAAGTCCACCAACAATTCATTAGTGTTCCAATTTGCCCACATCTTCTCCAACATTTATCGTTTTCCTGTTTTATCATGTTGGCCAGTCTCATAGGTGTCATGTGGCACCTCAGGATTGTTTTGATTTGCATTTCTCTAATCAATAGTGATTTGGAGCATTTTTTCATATGACTATAGATGGCTTTAATTTCTTCATCTGAGAACTGCCTGTTCATATCCCATCTACTTTTTACACAAGGGTAATATGATATTGCCATGGGAAGTACTTTGGGCCATTTCAAAGAGTTGTTATCTTATCATTTGAATTCATGGATTTAAATAAATGGATAATAAATGGATAATAAATGGATAAAACAAAACACAGCCCAAAAGACATCATATATTTTAGATACATCATACCTACTAGACGCAAACTCTGTTGGCTCTCTACATTGTCTATTACCACACTCATGAGGGAGATGAGGGACCAGGGGAGCCAATGTTTGATGACAAAAAGATAACGGCACATTTTCTCTTTCAGGGTGTCAAATGCAAGACAAAGGATACATTCAGATGTACAACAGGACAGAATATTGTCTTTGCTTTAAAATGCTGATACTTTTTAGAATCAGAAAAATGAGACTAGGGTGGCCAACAGATAATGTCAGATCTACAAATTTAAAAAGCATAAGTACTAATACAAATCAAATATTGAATAGCAGGGGTTTTTTTTTTGGTGAGGTAATCAGGGTTAAGTGACTTGCCCAGGGTCACATAGCTAGTGACTATTATGTGTCTGAGGCTGGATTTGAACTCAGGTCCTCCTGACTCCAGGGCTGGTGCTCTATCCACTGCACCATCTAGTTGCCCCATGATAAGTTTTTTTTAAAAATCTGACTAATCAAAGAAGTATAAGGAACTAACATAAACATACAAAGACCAAGAGCCCACAATGTAAAAGTGGTCAAACGATATGAATAAACTGTTTTCAATGGCAAACTATTATCATCTATATGAAAGACTGCTCCAAATAACTAAAAATAAAAAAATTCAATTAACAATCAAATCAACATCAAAGATTCATCTCACATCAGGCAAACTGGCAAAGATGGGAATAGTCAATGTTGGAATAAATGTGGAAAAAAGGGCATACTGGAACCATGAACTAGTCTAGTCATTTTAGAGAGAACTTTGAAATTAATTATGCTGATAAAGAGACTAAAGTATCCACTTTCTTTGACCCAGAATTTCCACTGCTAAGCATTTATCCCAAAGAGGGGAAAGACAGAGAAGTCCTATCTTTACCAAAATATTCTTAGCAGCACTTTTTGTGGTGACAATGGAAAAGAGAGATGCTCATCAAATGGTATTGGTACATGGTCATAGTAGAATATAACTGCCCTTGTCAAAAATTAGCTATATGAAGAATTCAGAGAAGTATGGAAGAACTGTATGAACTGAAGCAAAGTAAAATATGCAAAACAGGAAACAATCTACACAATGACTACAACAATATAAATGTGAAGAACAATAAGAAAAAAACTCCACAGAAATTAAAAGCGATGTATGCAATGACCAAGCTAGGCCCTCAAGAGATGATAAAATATATCTCCCTTCTTTGAAGAGGGGGGAGATTATGGCAGTGGAAAACTACATGAGATCATATCATACTTGGCTGACATTCTACTTAGCTTTAAGTGGAGCAAAAGAGAAGGGAGATATTTGCTAAAGAAGTTGATGGAAAAAAAAGCTGAAAAATTTTTTAAAATGAAGTGAAATGTCAAAACTCTGAGGATTTACCCTATACCAATCCAAGTACAATGAAAAGTAAGAAAAAAATGTGGAACTAGTTAACATAAGAGGATCTATTGGTAGAGGTGAACTGGTCCAATCATTCTGGAAAGTATGCTAGAAAAAAAAATAAAATGGCCCAGGGATTCCATTGCTAGGCATATGACCCAAGGAAACCAAAGATTTAAGGAAAGACTCCATTTGTATCAAAATATTAATAGTAGAACTTTTGTGGTAGCAAAGAACTGGAAACAAAAGAGACTTCCACCAATTGGAGGAATGGCTAAAAAACTGCAGTAACATGAATGTACTGGGATATTACTGCACCATAAGAAACAAGGAATATGAAGAATTCAAAAATGCACGTGGAAGAGTTTTCCGAACTAATGCAGAGTGAAGTAAGTTTGAAGAAAACACAATGCCTATAACAATGTAAATGGAAAGAATAGCAATGAAAGAAACCAGATTTTGTGTAATTATAATGACCAAACTTAGCTCCAGAGATATGTTGAAAAAAATGTATTTCTTTCCCTTCACTATAAACATGCAGGATTATAGGTGTAGAATACTGTATACTGTTAGACACAGCAAAAGCCTAGGTTGGTGAATTGCTTTTGCCCCTCTTCCTTTTTATTCTTTATTAAGTGAGACAGTTGCTTGGGAAGAGAAAGGGGGGAGGAATATATTTGGAAATCAAAGTGAAATAAAAATAGAAGACATAAAAAAATCTTCAAAGATATGAAAATGAAAATTTTTTTAAAAAATTGACTCAATTATAATTAAAGTTTAATAAGTATAGTATGATCTATTTCAATTTTAAATTTCTTTGGAAAATTTCAGATGACACACCTACTCAAATAATGAACAAAATTCAAATAATAACCTGAGATTAAGGACTGATTCTATAAGATATCATTTAAGTATAATGTCCACCTATGTTCTTTAACATTAACATCTTTGACAAAAGTCTTTAATTTTGCTTTTTAATAGAAATGATAAGGGCTCGAGCATAAATGAGAGATTCAACATATTTCAAAGACAAATATAATTAATTCTTCAACAAATATTCTACAAAAAACACAAGTAACATTCTAATGAACTGGGAGACATGAGGAAGAAGCCAGAAACATATTATCTTTTTACCTAATAAAAACAACTATGCAATTACTATTATATCAGGCTATGAGATATGGCATATTAACGCTATTATTTCCACTTTTCAGTTAGATGACCTGAGACAAACTGATAATTCCTCTCTATCAGCTTAATCATACATGCCTATCATTTTTACTTGCTAAGCAATCAATTAGAATAGATTAACAAGAAATGAGTAAAGGGTTTTGAGGGAACCATAAAAGAAAATCAGGTGAAGTAAGCAAGCAAAGGAAATAGAAATAGGAAAGAGTGAAATATGGCCAGTGTGGGAAGTGAAAAAAAAATGGAGAAAATGTAAAAAGGAGAAAGGATTTCAATGCGAAATTCAATTCTTGTACTAAAAGTAATCTGAGATAAAAAGTAGTTATTATTTCATTTAAACATGGGACATTTCATTTTTTTAAAAGTACCTGCTGTACATATTCCAAAGGCACTGGTGTAGCTTGTGTAAATGTTTCTAGATGAATGCCATGGACAGGATCTTCAATTATCAAACAGCCAATGTCAAACCACCTGGAATGTAATATATGCTCTGAACTACACAGTTTAAAAGAAGATCAAATAAAATTTCAAAGCTATTATTAGTTGTAACAAAAAGAAACTGATTAGATATTGATGCAAGGAAGAGAAAACAACAATTAAAACTAATGACTCTTATCTAATCTGAAGAAAACCAATGAAAATAATAACTATATTATTTAAAATCTAATTATGCATTGTTCAAAACTAAAATGGATTTGATTTCAGCCATTAGGTTACCTACCAGTATAAAGGCTATAATCTATGCCCTCTTATCTCTGTAAATCTTGGCTTTCTAAAATTTTCAGTCCACCCAACATGCTGGGGGTCTCCCTCTAGAATAGATCCCAACATTGCAAAGTTACCTAAGGTGCGTGTAGACTGTCCATTGCTTATCTTTCAGTCTCTCTCCTTGATTAGCTCACCTCCTTTTGTGATCACATAGTCTCTTTTAACATGCAATTGCTTGGGGCAGCTAGCTAGGTGGCACAGTGGATAGAGCATCAGCCCTGGAGTCAGGAGGACCTGAGTTCAAATCTGGCTTCAGATACTTGACACTTAACTAGCTGTGTGACCCTGGGCAAGTCACTTAACCCTACTGCCTAACCCAAAACAAACCAAAACAAAAAAACGTGGAATTGTTTAAAAATAACATAAAACTAAAGAATATTTCCTTTTGTTCTCTTAAAATAGAGACAGACCATTTTCTATCTTTTTCTAAGAAAAATGTTGACTACAGTGTTAACAACTATATCAATCTATGTCAGTTCTCTCAAAAAGAACCTAAAGATTATTGACAGAGATCAGAAAAGGATAAGTATTTCTAAATACTAGAGATTACTGAGTTCTAGCATGGGAAGAAAATCCTCTAATTTACAATAAAAAAAAACCAAGGAGGTTTCCTCAGATAAATATAATAATTTATGAAACCATTCTTGATCACAGACTATGTAATGAATTCAGAGTGGGATGATATTATCTTTAGCTGGCTGTATATGAATATAAGATATATAATACTTCTCTAAAATGGCTTGGATAAAACCTAAAGGTTGACTATGATTCTACCCCTGGTTAAAAAAAAAAAACAATAAAGTTAAAAAGTGATGATAAAAGGAATGCCTTGTAGGTGAATTGAAAGATATGAAAAAGTTAAAAAGAAGAATTTTATAGAGTAATATTACACAAATATCTTTCAATGTTCATATATTTTTCTTTTCAGATAAATCTCATTTTTGATTCGCATTTAGACCAACATACAAAGGCTATAATCACAACTGATCAATACAATGAAAAAGCCTGAAAACATGTAATGTGTAAACCTGTAGCCCTCCCACCCCCACAAAGGAGTGAGTTGGGTATTCTCATAGTTTTTCATTCAAGTCATGCCTGATCAGTGCATTTTAGAAGACATATCTGGCAGATCTTCAAAATGGCTACAACAGCCACAGATCATTGGAGTCAGCTGGAATTCTCAGGACAGTTGCACACTTGGCACCATTCTCTTTTCTCTTTCACTCGAGATTTTCCCATTCAACTTAAGTATTTGGGAAAAGAAAAAGTGGTTTCTTGCCAAAATTAGGGAATCCTTCACTATGAATAACAGATGCATGGAAGCATCTAACAAAACTAGTATTTTCTACTAAATAGTTTAGATTAGCAATTCAGTTAGCAATTCAAATTTAGAGTAACAGATACAAAAGCATTTGGTAAACCATAAAGCACCACAAATATATACCTTTTCGATACCTGGGATTGGGAACCTTTGGTGGTATCCCATTATTATGAATAATTATGAATTTTTTCTAGTAAGTATTTTCAAACCAGCATGCCACTTTTTAAAAAAAGGTTAAACCATAATCCAAATATTAACTAATGTACCTCAAGACAAAATAAACTTCTGCTTCTTATCTCACTTTATTCAATTTAACTACTTAATAACTACTAGTATATATAACCACTGGAAATGGACTTGACTTCAATTCTTGCCTCTAGCTTGTCTTAAGACTCAAAAACTAATAATTTCATTATAGAAATGGTACAAAGGCAACCCTGAACACTGACACTCACAAGTACTTTGCTTTAATCTCTAAAATAGTTCCCAAAGCTTGGATATATTTAATATATGCCGTCTAGCTCTAATATACAATCTACTTTTATCCAGATATAGTACAATAAGCCTCTTACTTGTCAGGCAGCAATTCAGCAATGAAGTTTTCTACAGACACAGCAGGTTGTTTTTCATGAATCACACCAGTTCGACGTAAGTTGTCTATACGCTCTTGGGCCCCCTAAAAATAACAGTGCAAGAGTTAGAGAATATCCTTTACTTCATTTAAATGGCTACCTGAACAGAGGCAAACCATACAATTATCCGGAAAAAGACTAAATAATGATCAAGAAGTCCAATTAGAGTATCTTCTTTCCTCCAGAGCTGCACCAAACAGCAAAAAATCTACTAATCACCTCCTAAAAGGAAAAGTCCAAGGAACTGAAAGCATGAAGAAAGTGTCAGTTCAAGTATTAAGGAGCCACCATCAGGATCACCCAAGACCTGGCAACTTCAACTATACATGATAAGAGATCTGAGAGTACAAAATTGTTTTTTTTTACTTTTATTAATATAAATTTATTTATTTTTAGTTTTCAACATTCACTTTCACAAATTTTTGAGTTCCAAACTTTCACCCCATCTCACCCCTCCTCCCACCCCAAGATGGTATGTATTCTGAATATCCCTTCCCCATGTCTGTCCTCTCTTAAATCTCTTCCCCCCCCCTTCTCTTGTCCCCTTTCCCTTCTATTTTCCTGTAGGGCAGGACAGACTTCTGTACCCCATTTCCTGTATTTCTTATTTCCCAGTAGCATGTGAAAACATTTTTTTAAACATATGTTTTTAAAACTTTAGGTTTCAGATTTTCTCTCTTCCTCCCTCCCCACCTACCCTCATTGAATAGGCAAGCAACTCAATATAGGTTGTACATGTGAAGTTATGCAAAACACTTCCATAGTAGACTTGTGAAAAACTAACTCTGTTTCCCTTAATCCTATCCTGCCCTCCCATTTACTCTGTTCTTTCTTTTGACCCTGTCCCTCCTCAGAAGTATTTACTTCTGATTACCCCCTTTCCCAATCTGCCCTCCTCTCTATCATCCCCCTGCTCTCTTGTCCCCTTCTCTCCCTATTTTCCTGTAGGGTAAGACAGATTTCCATACCCAACTGAATGTGTATGTTATTCCCTCCTTAAGCCAAATCCTATGAGAATAAGATTCACTCATTCCCTCTTACCTTCCCCCGTTTCTCCTCCACTGTAAGAGCCTTTTCTTTTCTGTTTTTTTTGAATATATTTACCCCATTCTACCTCTCCCTTTCTTCTTCTCATAGTATAATTCTCCCTCATTCCTTAATTTTATTCTCCAGATAAGACCCCTTAATCTTCAACTCACCCTGTGCCCTCTATCTATCTACATATACATACATATAATTTTTTTCCTTCAACTACCCTAATACTGACAAAGGTCTCATGAGTTATAAAATATCATCTTTCCATGAAGGAATGTAAACAGTTCAATCTTAATAAGTCTTTCATGATTTCTCTTTCCTGTTTACCTCTTCATGTTCCACTGAGTCCTGTATTTGAAAGTCAAATTTTCTATTCAGCTCTGGTCTTTTCATCAGGAATGCTTGAAAGTCCTCACTGATTTTTTTCCCCTGAAGGATTATACTCAGTTTTGCTGGGTAGGTGATTCTTGGTTGTAATCCTATCTCCTTTGCCCTCCAGAATATTATATTCCATGCCCTGTGGTCCTTTAATGTAGAAGCTGCTAAATCTTGTGTTATCCTGATTGTGTTTCCACAGTACTTGAATTGTTTCCTTCTGGCAGCTTGTAATATTTTCTCCTTGACCTGGGAACTCTGGAATTTGGCTATAATATTCCTAGGAGTTTTCCTTTGGGGATCTCTTTCAGGAGGAGATCTGTGGATTCTTTCAATTTCTATTTTGCCCTCTGGTTCTACTATATCAGGGCAGTTTTCCTTGATAATTTCTTGAAAGATGATGTCTAGGCTCTTTTTTTGATCATGGCTTTCAGATAGTCCAATAATTTTTAAATTCTCTCTCCTGGATCTATTTTCCAGGTCAGTTGTTTTTCCAATGAGATATTTCACATTGTTTTCTAATTTTTCATTCTTTTGGATTTGTTTTACATTGTCTTGATTTCTCATAAAGTCACTAGCTTCCAATTGCTCTATTCTAATTTTTAAGGAAGTATTTTCTTCAGTAAGCTTTTGGACTTCCTTTTCCATTTGGCCAATTTTTCTTTTTAGGGCATTTTTCTCCTCATTGGCTTTTTGGACCTCTTTTGCCATTTGGGTTAGGCTATTTTCTTCAGTATTTTTTTGGGTCTCCTTTAGCAAGCTGTTGACTTGTTTTTCATGATTTTCTTGCATCACTCTCATTTCTCTTCCCAGCTTTTCCTCTACTTCCCTTACTTGCTTCTCAAAATCCCTTTTGAGCTCTTCCAAGGCCTGGGACTGATTCATATTTTTCTTGGAGGCTTTGGATGTAGGAGCTTTGACTTTGTTGTCTTCTTCTGGTTGTATATTTTGATCTTCTTTGTCACCAAAGTAAGATAAGATAGTCTGACTCTTTTTGTACTGCTTGCTTATGATCCCGGCCAATTACTTGAGTTTTAAACTCTTTGTTAAGGTAAGAGTCTGCTTTCAATGTGGAGAATGTACTGTCCCAAGCTTCAGGGGTTTGTACAGCTGTTTTCAGAGATACTTGTAGGGACCTGTAAATTTTCAGTTCTTCCAAGGTGATATGAAGGGGCGAGGTGTTTACTCCTTTCCTGGCCTGTGACCACAAGTATTCCTTTCTGTCTGTAACTATGAGGAGGGGTTCCTCTCCACAGCTACTACAAGCTCCACCACGCCAGCGCTCCTCCTCACCCCAGCATGCCACCCAGAACTGCGACCCAGATCCAAACACAGGCAAAGCAAGAGATTCCTGCCTCAGCACTGGCAAAGAGATCGCTGCAGTCCCTCTCTGATCAGCCACTGGATTCCCCCTCAGTCTGTGGGCTGGAAGCTCGGGAAGCAGCTTCCCCCCCCCCCCGGGCCACGCTCTTGGGGAATGGAGCTGAGAACCCACCTTCCTCTCTCAGCACTGACAGAAACAGACTTTTCCCACTGACTTTCTAAGTTGTCTTTGGCATTAGCGGATTGAGGAGTCTGGAAACCTCCACAGCTGCCCAAGATTCAGTCCTCTGAGGCCTGCTCCAGGTTTGCTGTGGCCTGTGCACCCAGCCCAGCGCGATACACCTTTCTGATCAATCATCCAGGTTCTCTTGGGCTGGAAATTTGTTTCACTCTGTCTTTTTGTGGGTTCTGCTGCTTCAGAATTTGTTTAGAGCCATTTTTTATGAGTATTTGGAGGGGTTTGGGGGAGAGCTCACGCAAGTGTTTAAAGAGTGTTTAAAGAGGGGGAATAAAAGTGTGGGTAAAAATAACACACTGTTGTAGAAGGAAGGAAAATGGGGGTGGAACTGCTATTTCCCATAATTATGAATGAGAACACTATACAAACAAGGGAGAAGTAGAGGCCCCAAAAGATTCATGGAAGAGCTCAAAAGGGATTTTAAAAATCAAATAAAGAGAGGCTGAAGAAAAATTGGGAAAAGAAAGTGTAAGAGAATCATGTAAGAGAATTGTGAAAAAAGAACCAAAATCTTGGTAAAAGAAACACAAAAAAATGGAAAAACATATACAAAAATTCACCAAAGAAAACAACTCCTTGGGGCAGCTAGGTGTCACAGAGGATAGAGCTCCGGCCTTGGAGACAGGAGGACCTGAGTTCAAAGCTGGCCTCAGACACATGACACTTACTAGCTGTGTGACCCTGGCCAAGTCACTTAACCCCAACTGCCTCACCAAAAAAAAAAAAAAGAAAGAAAAAGAAAAACAAAAGAAAACTCCTTAAAAAGTAGGAGTGGATAAATGGAAAAAGAGACAAAAAAATATACTGAAGAAAATAATTCCTTAAAAATTAGAATTGGGCAAATGGACACTAATGACTCCATAAGACATTAAGAAACTATACAAAAAAAGAAAACCAAAAGAATGAAAAAATAGAAATGTGAACTATCATAGTAGAAAAACAACTAACCTGAAAAACATATCTAAGAGAGATAATTACTGGACTGCCTGAAAGCCATGATCAAAAAAGGAGCCTGGAGACCATCACATTTCAAGAAATTATCAAGGAAAATTACCCTGATATCTAGAACCAAAGGGGAAAATAGAAATTGAAAGAATATGCCAGTTATCTCCTGAAAGAGATCCCAAAATGAAACTCCCACGAATATTATAGCCAAATTCCATAGTTCCTAGGCCAAAGAGAAAATATTGCAAGCAGACAGAAAGAGAAAATTCAAATATTGTGGAACACAATCAGGATTACACAGGATTTAACAACTTCTACACTAAAGGATGAGAAAGACTGGAATGTTATTCTGGAGGGCAAAGGAACTGGGAATACCAACCAAGAATCACCTACCCAGCAAAAATGGGTATAATCCTCCAGGGGAAAAAAAGGATTTTTAATGAAACAGAGGACTTTTACGCATTCCTGATAAAAAAGACCAGAGTGGAACGGAAAACCTGATTTTCAAATACAAGACTCAAGAGAAGCATAAAAGAGTAAACAGAAAGAGAAAACATACCCTGATCCAGCAATACCAATAGTAGGTTGGTATCCCAAAGAAACTAAAAAAGGGAAAAGGACCTATTTGTACAAGAAATGTTTATAGCCACTCTATTCAGTGACAAAGAATTGGAAACTGTGGGGATGCCCATCAACTGGGGAATGGCTGAAAAAGCTGTTGTATATAATTGTAATGGAACACTATGGTGCTATAAGAAATGACAAGCAGGATGATTTCAGAAAAACGTGGAAAGACATACATGAACTGATGCGAAGTGAAATGAGCAGAACCAGAACATTGTACACAGTAACAGCAATATTGTACACTGATCAACTGTGAATGACTAAGCTGTTCTCAGCAATACAATGATGCAAGACAATTCCAGAGGTCTTGTGAATAAAAAAGCTATCTACCTCCAAGGAAAGAATTGGTAAGAGTCTGAATGCAGACCAAAACATAATGTTTTTCACTTTTTTTTTTTGGTCTGTGTTTTCTTTCATACCATGACTAATACGGAAGGGTTTTGTATGACTGCACTAGTATAATCTATATCACAGTGCTTACCGTAATCTTAGAGAGGGGGAAGAAGAGAGAGGGAGAAAATTTGGAACTCAAAATTTAAAAAAGAAAAGAGAAGCAAATGTTAAAATTGTTTTTACATGCAACTGGGAAAAAAATATTAGGGAAAAACATTTAAATCTTGAGTGGTTTTCTACTGCTTATGAAATAAAACTGAAACTAAACATTTTTATCTGGCATTCAAGTTGATGCGCAATCCAGTGTTATCTTACTTTTCCTGCCTCACTTCATACCCTTTTATTCTTTCTATTCGCCAGACAAACTGGACACTGTCAACATTATTTTCTACTTCTGTGTCTTTGTTCACACCCTTCTCTTTACCTAGAATGTCTCTATTTTACTCCCATCCATCATTTAAAGCTCAAGTAAAAATGCCACTGCTTCCATGAAGTATTCCCTAATATCTACCTTCCACTCCCCTTTCATAGACTTTTACCTTCAAATCTGCTTCAAACCTCAGGTAGGATTATGCTTTCTAGCATACCTTTGATATATTATTGTGAATTATCTTATCTTCCTAAATTCCAATACAAGACCCAAGTCTTATCTAAACTTTGGATCCTCACAACAAGCATGGTGCTTTGTACACAAGAGACATTTAATGAATGTTTGTAGAATTGAATCTCTGGTCTCCTTTAATTTTTGCTGCCCTTTGCTGATTGAGACAATATGGTGTAATAAGTTTTCAATATTTCCAATTCTCTTTGACCTATTATCACTATACCTGTAAGTATTACCAACATTTCTTAGTGTAGATTCATCTTTAATTTTTAACTCCCTCCACAATGTATTCCTAAGATAGCCAATGTTAAAAATATTAAATTTTAAAATCATATCTTATATGAAGGCATATAAATTCAATGGAATCATCAAAATAAGAATATTTACTAAATACCTTATAGACATTTAACATATAACTTCAACTTCTTTCCCTAAGGAGATTTACAACTCAAATTTTATTAGAGGAGTAAAAAAAAAAAAAACTGGCGTAAAGAAGAAATAAATCAGTAACTTGAAGTTTCCATACACTGGTACTAGAATTTGTAGAATTTCTAGAAGAAAACAACACATACTCACTCACTTTTAATCCAGCTGCATAGCCCACTGGTTGTGGTGCAATATTGGACTGGCCAGCTTCTCCTGTAACTACAGCTAACCCAAAGACTTCCTGGAAGGCATCTCGGACAGCAGCAATTTTTACCTCTTTATTTGAGGTTACCACAATATCTAGTTCACCTGCAGATTCTACCAGAAACCAAGGGGAAAAAAAAGATCCAGGTACAAATAGAAATCAAAGCCAAAGTTTTGCTATAATCATAATCATGTTTCTATTCTTTAGATCACATATCATTTCTGTCCAAGAAATTCTTGGCTTCCATTTCTGGCATCCTCTTAATGAGACAACCGAGATTTGCAAAAATGGAAACGAAATACATTATATGCTTGAAATGGTAAGCTCCCTCTCCCAGTTCTCTTCTTACCTTCTTCATGGCTCACTCTTCATTTTTATCATAGTTCATACTGTTGGTATTCCCCAAACTTCTGTCCTAGGCTCTTCTTTTCCCGTCTCTGTCTGTCTGTCTCTCTCTCTTCCCAACCATGGATTTAATTATCATCTCTAAGCAGATGACTCCCAGATCAAAATACTGTACCCCAAACTCTTACTGTGCTTCAGTCTTGTGTAACCAATGACCTGTTGGAATATTTCAAACTGGTAGAAGCATCCCATATTTAGCATATCCACAACTATGAACTCCTTTAACTCTGCATGTCCTTCCCTAACCAAAACTCTTCCCTTTCAAATTTTGATATTTCTGTAGCATCAATCTTTAATCATTCTCATTCATCCCACATACACATTCAGTTGCCAAATCTTGTGTTTCTATTTCCACATCCAACATCTTTTTTTCTATTCACATAGCTACTACCTTAATTCAGGCACTTAGCAGCTCTCTCCCAGATTATCACCAACAGTCTCTTAATTGGTATCCCTGACTCAAGCTTTTCATGACTCCAGTTATACTGATGCTACTGATTGTCCTTAAGTTAGATTTAACTGTATCATTCCTTTACTCAACCAACTTCAGTGACTTTGGTATGAAACATAAAGCCTTGTGTCTACCTTTGAAGGTCCTCTATAAAATGGGCCCAGACTATCTTTCCAGCCTACTGAACACTACTCTCCCTTCCATACTGTGAGATCCCAGCAAAATGACCATCTCTCTGTTCCTCATACATAATATTCCATCTTGTATTTCAGTGTTTTTTTTTCACTAACCTTTCCATCATGCCTAGAATGTACTCCCTTATTACCTCTGCCCCACAGAATCCGTCTCTTCCTTCTAGATGCAGTTTAAGTACCACCTTCCACATGAAACTTTTCCTGATCTTTCAAATGCTACTGCCTTCCCTTCCAAACTGTCTTGCACTTTGGTATTTTATAATTAGTTGTGCTGTATAAGCTCCCAACTCCTCTTCTGGGCTGGGCCCATTACCTGAGCACTGAAACAGGCAACTGTGCAGATTTCAGTGAGAAAATTCCACCCCCTCTCCCCATCTGCAACCTAGCACACTCACCCTCTGCCTCCTAAGTCATCTAGTAGCAACAGAAGGCACCTCTTGTAGGACAGATTCTGTAATCTTAGGCTCTACTACCGAGTATAAGACCTACCCCTCAGCACCTTGTTCTAATTGAGTGGGAAAAAGTAGGTCAGATAGGATAAGGAGGAATGGATGGATTGTGATCCATACCTTAGATTTCATTACCTAGAACTGTCTTAAAGACCTAATAAAACAATGGTTTTTTCTTTTTCTGGTGTATTTCTCTTTCAAAGGATTATAATGTTCAATTTCATTATATAGTTATAAATCCAGTTATGAGACTAAAGGGATGGAATAATTTTCTTGCCAAAAAAAAAAGACTTTTCTTAATCATAGCACATATCAAAACTTAATCCTTATGCTCATCAAAGCCAAAGTAAGGCAATCAAACCAAAAATACATGGTCAGTAAGCTTCAGTCAATAAACTGGTTCATATAACTCCAAGGATTTATATTGATTTCAAAACCTCTGCCCTATCTTCCCCTCAGAGCCACATTTTATTTATTTGAACTATGAAAATCACAAATGGGGGAATGACTGAAAAGAGCTGAAGGACATTTAAAAAAAAAAGATATAGAAGACATTAGTTTGATACAAAATTTCCTTCTGTAGCTTAATAGTTCTGCTTGAGCTATGCTATTTGTCAGAGACGTAACACTTCTAAAACCCTGACAGCGTAAAGAAAGCAGCTCATCTCATCAATGAA
Organism: Phascolarctos cinereus; assembly: GCF_003287225.1. Lineage (NCBI taxonomy): Eukaryota > Metazoa > Chordata > Mammalia > Diprotodontia > Phascolarctidae > Phascolarctos > Phascolarctos cinereus. The sequence goes on along the minus strand of NW_027555847.1, from coordinate 283,797,782 downwards.
ACCTTTTGTAAATATATACATTAATTAAATGCCAAAATGACATTATTTTGAGTATCTATTTAAAATTCTTTCTATTTAGGATGGAATTAAGAATTCCACTCTAAGAAAGCAAATGATGTCCCAGTTACTAAAATACTTTTAAAGGAATTTATTCCTTTTTTGACATGCCTCTGCCAATTGATAGCGACAGAGGCATTCATTTCGTAGGACACATTGTAAAGAAAATTTACAAAAGCTTTGAAGATTCAATAGTATTTTTACTCTCCACATTACAGAGAGACTGCAGGGGCAAGACAAAAGAATAGAACTATTACAAACAGCTAAAATTTTTATTGAAGCTGAACTTTAATCAGATGACCCGCTTTGAGCCCTTATAAGCTTGTTTCTAAATGCTGTATGTTCTCATGCTCCTAAGTATATATATCCTGACACCTATTTCTTTTACAACTGCAGATTTATGTGCTTTTGCTCTACTGTAATAAGAATTAATGTGGAACAATGATTCAATGCCTGTTTAAATTGCTCGGGTTGAGAGGATAAAAAGTTTAAAGATTGCTAATATCCAGCCTCATGAAAGATGAATGTCACTTAAATCTTTCATCTGTCTGATTCTAAACATACTGGATTCTTCTGTATTGCCTGCAGAAAGTTAGTTCCAATAGACTACAATTAATGTAATTATACTATAACCAGGTCTCATCCTGTTGCCAAAGGATTTTATTCCCTTTATTTTAAATAACTGCTACCGAAGTGACTACAAGCATTAACACCATTTATGCTTATTCCTGGTAACCCTCAAACTAATCAGGATAATGCTATAAAGAGTACATAAACTCTGCTGTAACAAATCTTCCTTGACTTCAAGAAGTAACATCAGAAATAAGAGAGCAATTTCCAAGAAAGGAAAAAAAACCTGCTGGCATATTATTTCTATATTATGGGATAACCAAAACAAAACAGCCTACATGAAAATTCTACCATATAGTATTAGATATCAAAAGACACTAACATTTTTTTACACAAGATTGCACTTAGCTTATTCTTATAAAATGACCACTGTATGAATCTTGTTGTAATATCTTTACCCCATCCTATGATACTGTTACAACTTAACATTATAATATATAACTTTGACTAATCTGTTCTAAGTTGTAAGTTAATGTAAAACACTATAGCAGGAGGTAATTCTAGAAGTTCCTTTGAGAATTTCAACAAGGGTATATTAGACCCAGCATCTCGTATTAAACTTGTTTCTGTTTGACAACTGTTTTCAAAAGAGCTATCTGAATATTTTTCTAATTCTACATTTTCAAATAGGTCTGATGACTAAACACTTGGAACTTGGACTTCTTTCTACCAATAAACCCAGTTAGTTGACCAAGAGGTTAAGTTCTTTGCCCAAGGTGAGAGAGCTAGTATTAGAGGCAGTATTTGAGCACAAGTTTTTCCAACTCCAAATCCAGTTAATTTTACCATGATGCCTGTCCAAATAAAATACACTTTGTAATACAATAACTTCAAACATATACTTTGAATAAAAATAATTTCACTGTAAAAACATGTCACTAAAATATCTTTTATAATAAATGTCTATTTTACAATAAAAACATTAACTAATGTTTTAACTCTTCTTCTAAGTTTCACTTGCAGGTATACACTTCCACACAATTATTTGATTACAAGATAGTATAGGATCCATTTACATTTTACAAGGCATCAAAGCTAGTGGCTGACAGTTTGATTCAATTACGTACTGATATATGGAGCCATGCCTGGGTCCAGTGTAGTAATCATGCTTTCCACTGAGTGTTTAGTTTTATCAAGCACAGATTTCACCATAGGATTCCCAGCCACACCCTGCATCACAGAAACAAGTAAGTAAATACAAGTTACATTTACATTAAGTACATGATCTTTTACAAATATTTTCTTGTTACAGGCTCTTAATATACAAACATTCATTCCAACAACAAATCTGAACCACCCTTTCAGTCTCTTAAGGTGAGTACTACCTTCTTATTATACTTTTTTGTTTACTGAAAAAACCTTCCAGATTCCATACCCATGAAAATAGGTTAAAATCAAACTTACCTTTGCAATAACAGCGTCTTTAGAATTAAAGATAGGATATCTAATGAATTATTGAAATACTTTTGTACCTTAGATAAGAGAACATACTTCCTTTATATAAGAGAAATTGTGCTGATATCGTTAAGTCTGTTTTATTTTCTTACCCATTCTGAGCTTACTTCTAAATATAAAAGTTATAATTTAAACTAGGGTCAGAAATTGCCCTTTATCACAAGGAAGTACATTCTTCAATTAAAAACCAGGCCAACTATAACCCTAAAGAAATCAAAGAAGAGAAAAGGGGCCCATAAAAGTTTTTTTAGTCATAGCAAAGAACTGTAAAGTAATGTAAAACAGTGACCAAATTATTGAATGTGAATATAATGGAATATTATTACACTGTAAGAAATTATAAAAGGTACAGTTTCAGAGAAACTTGGAAAGATTTGTACGGATTTATGCAGAACAAAGTGTACAGAACCAGAAAAACATTATATAATAATAAAAGAACTTGAAGAGTTGAAAGACTTAAGGACTGTGTACAATGCAATGACCAACCACAATTCCAGAGGAATGAAAAACCATGCTACCCATCTTCTACAAAGGTGATGGATTCAAGATACAGGATAAGATATACATTTTCAGACATAAAGTGGTATTTTGTTTTGCTTGCCTACATATTTGTTACAAGCATTTTGTTTTTCTTCTTTAATTTTTTCAACTTGGGGATAGAGGGAGTTTAGGGTTAGGGTGTTTCCGCCCCCCCCCCCGGAAAGAAAAGGCTCACTGAAACATTTTTAATGCACAGAAGAGAAGAGAGGGAAAGCTAGAAAAAATCATAGACAAGCAGGACAGATTTGAGAATTCCATGTTAAATTAATTTTCCATATAAAAAGAAAATAAACCTGCAGAGATTATCAGTTTCATGTACTGTTGTCTTTTCTACTATTAATATGGAAATACTAGTGTTATTTGGTCTTTGTTAAGTTCAGAATTTTAAAAAAACACTATATATTCTCTCTCAGATATATACCACATATATATATCAGCCAAATACACACACACATATACAGGCATTTAGGTTACACAGTGGATAAACTGCTAAACCTGAAGTCAAGAAGATCTGAGTTCAAATTCAGCCTTACACTCTTACTAGCTACGTGGCCCTGAGCAAGTCACTTAATCTCTGTCAGTCTTAGTTTCCTCATCTGTAAAATGGGAATAATAATAGCACCTATCGCTACTGTACGATGATCAACTGTGAATGACTTAGTTAATTCTCAGCAATACAATGATCTATGACAACTCCAAAGGCCTCATAATGAAAAATGCTATCCACCTCCAAAGACAGAACTAATGGAGGCTGAAGACAGATCAAATAATATATATATTTTTTTGCTTTTCGGTGAGGCAATCAGGGTTAAGTGACTCGGCCCAAGGTCACACTGCTAGTAAGTGTCAAGTGTCTGAGGCCAAATTTGAACTCAGATCCTCCTGACTCCAAGGCCAGAGCTCTATCTACTGTACCACCCAGCTGCCCCTAAATCATACTTTTTAAATTTTATTTTTCTTGCTTTTTTTTTTGTTCTTGGTCTGTTTTCTTTCACAATTTGACTAATATGGAAATAAGTTTTGCATGACTGTACATGTATATCCTATATCAAATTGCTTGACTTCTCAAAGACGGTGGAGCAGACAGAGAGAAGGAGGGAATTTGGAACTCACAATTAAAGAATGATAAAAATATTTTCCATGTATTTGAAAAAAAAAACTGGAATAATAGCACCTATCTCATCATCATTAATATTACTGTGTATATCAGACTATAAGAATGTTATTTTCTTTGTTCAATACAGCCTCAAACTGTTTTTGCTAGTGTTGATGTATTTGATTTAACTACCGATTTGATCCAGATTCATACAAAACAGTATCCACAATTTCTGGTCGTGTGATGACAGCTCCAGACAAAGAGATTAATGTTTATCCTATGACCTACTACTGAATACATGGGTAGAGCATGTCATTATTCTGTGCCTGAATTTCCTTAATAATTCAGCATTCAAACAGGGTGAGGAATTGGTATATGTGGCTATATGATTAAAAAATGTATCACAGAACTAGTTTCTTTACATTCTTTTCTAAGGTCTGGATCAGTGGCTTTATTGGCATAAGTAACTCTTGGTGTAAAAACTCCCTATATTACATCAAAGCAGATGATCAACTCATATGTCATCTTTAACTTACTTTGTTAGAGAGCTGCATGGGGCACTAAAACATTAAGTGACTCATCCACGGTCACAAAGACAGTATGTGGAAGAGGCAGGACTTAAACTCAGGTTTTCCTGTCAGTCTTCTATCTACTAACACTGCCTCTATTATACAATACTGTTCGCTATTACCTTTATACATTTTTTTCTAGAACACTTTGCTTATTGTGGCCTCCTTATATTTAGATTATTCTTCCCTACCCATATTAATTCACTGACAGAATTACAGAACTTTAGAAAAATCATCTTTTCCTTTAACTTCTTAAAACAATGACATTCTATTGAAGGACTGATTTTGTGTACACTAATTTGCTGAGCTACATGGATAATGTGGTCTCTTATTTCATGTACACACACATGTATATATACACACACATGTGTCATGTATATTTGCCAACAAATTTTTATACAAACAAATCAAAGATCTGAAAGCAATAATTTTTTTTTACTCTTTAAAAAAAAGTCTTTTAGATTTACTTAGCACTGATTCTAACTGGGGAGAAGGATTATTACTTCTTTGTTTACAAATCCATAGCACAGCCCCAGGAAACTGGAAACAACAGACTAATCCACAATCCACTGACCCATTAATAAAACACTCTTTTTTTAAAAGATAAAGATGTTATAAGTTTTCTGTAGTGATCCCTAAACCTTAATATATCTTAAATATAAATTATATCCAGATTTTCAATAGCAAGCATTTTAATGAATTTTTATTCAATTTAAATTTTTTAGGTTTGAGCTTATTTAAAAACTTTTTAATCCATCTTACTTCTATTTCAGTGAAACAAAAGCACTTCTTTCTTGTCTTGTTCTCCTCTTCGTGGAAGAAAAAATAACAACCCATACTTTACCTTGATAAACCCCCAGATGCCACCAGCAGATGATTCATTCTGATCCCTTGCCAGTCTAGGGTCTTCATGTTCTTCTGGGAAAGTGATAGCTGAGCCACTTCCAGTTCCCTGTGGCACAGGCGTCAAACTGGCTTGTTGAGAAATAGGAGGAGGCAACATACCTAAACAAATACATTTAAAAATAAATATATCTGCCTTTTCTGTACAACTATTATACATCTTTAATAATATTAAGTCAATCTCAGTTTTAAATTCTACGTACCCAAGCAAAACTTTCACAATATTCTGCGGGTTATTTTTTTTTCACCATTTATTAATATTGTTTGAATCTAGTCTTATGTGGCTAGAAAATTATCTAAAGCAAAAAGCTTACTGCAGAGGTCAGGCTGACCACAGAGAGTTCCCAGGGAAGCCAGAAGTTGTAAGCAATACCTAGATCCCAGCCAATTCTTGTTTTGGGTTCATTCAAAGCTTGTGTTTTGGGTTTCCCAAATTAAATAGACTTACCTGCTGATATACATCTCGAATTCCCTTTCTCTTGGGGACTATCTACTGCCTACATGAGGCTGATCAGGTAAATGTCCTTAAGCCCTTGTCTGAACTCCAAGTAATATAACCTCACAAAAATTTGGAGAGGGAATCATCCCTTCTTTTCCACTCTCTTTCTCTCTCTACCAAATTTCAGATTTGAGTTTGTTCTCGTGAACAATTCACTTTACTTTTTATTTAATTACAACCTAACCTCCAAAGGGAAGCCTCCTTTTCTTACTCACCTGAAATGCATGGACAATATCTGTATATACAACTCATCCAAACAGCTTTAAACTGAGCTTGAAAATAAACTTATTTATGTATACTATTAAAATCCTGAGCACTAGTCCCCTTTTATATAGAAAAATAATATATACATACATAATACACCACAATATACAAGAATGACTATAAGTACTGTATAATACATACTTGTTTCAAATAATGTGAGCACTCCCTCCACTAATAAAGAGTTCAACTCTTCTATATCTCAGTAAATGTTCTTCAAGACTTACTATATCAAAGAAGGTCATTATCCTACAACCAATCTAGTAATGAATAAAGCTGATCTCTGAATCTATCTGATCCTTGGAAAACAAGCTGGTCCTCAAAAAACAACAGAGTTCATAGCAAGGCTTTTACTCAAGTCTACTCCAGGTTGGTTGGGCCATCCTGGGCTATGGTTCCGCTGAATTGTCTTTGAGAGCCCAAAGTTAACTCAATGCCACAATGAGATATCAAAGTAGGATTTTAGCAGAGATATAACATCTAGTTCACATTTAAGATTTATATGTAGATAGCTACAAATATAATATTCATGCCTTATGACAGACCATTGCAAGAAAAACATGCTAGCTAGAACCTGCTAAAATAGTGATAAGAAAATACAAATCACATCAATATATATAACTAGTTTTTCCCAATGGAAATGGTAGGCAGCAGTAAGTTGAAAATGGTGACTGCCCAAGAGTAAGAGAGTTATATTTGTTCCCTAAATGTTCTCCAGGAAAGCAAGTAAATCTGAAGCAGTGTAACTGTCCATCACCACTATTGGCATGCAAAAATCTTCCTTTTTAGAGAGCTAGCTGAACATTATTCCTTTGAACTACAAAACTTCCTAGGCCCTGTAGTTATTTAACTGGACCTTTAGAAACTTCATCAATTTACCCGGATAAGTTTTCCTACGATACCAAGAACAGAAGTATCATAGAATTCTGAGCCATATTTTTAAGGCTACTATAAGTCTTCAAAATGCAATTCAAAAGTATGTTTCATGACTAAAACTTTCATCAATAAAACTTCATCAACAAGTGTACATAAGGTCATGTGCCACTGGAACCAAAGTACTGAGGAATATATTTTAGGAAAATTCTTGCTGAGAAGAGTTACCTGTAACAGCAGGTGCAGAAAACGATGGCATCAAAGGTGTCTGGGGAGTTCTTCCTGCATGACCCCGTGTGATGTCATAGACTGAATCAAGACAAAATCCTGATATAGGAGGACCAGTAGGAGGAGGGGAAATAACAGTGCTTGGAGCAGTGCTTGGAGGAAAATATGGAAATATGGGAGGAGCATTACTACTGATGGTTGTAGCAGTTGATGGGGAATCAGGAGGTGGGACTGAACAAACAGGTGGTGGCATTGAAAAAACAGGAAGTGGGGTGGTAGAAACAGAAAATAAGGCAGCAGAAACTGGTGAAGATCCTACAAAAGACAAAGAAGCTGAACTCTTCATGGGAGCAGCTGATGGCACACATTTAGAGAATGTTAGTGGTAGTGAGAATTGCACTGAGGAAGAAGAAAATGTTGAAGAAAATGACCCAGAAGAATCTGGAAGAAAAAAAAATCAAAACATTACTAACAATCTCTTGCAAAAATTTCCTTACCATTATATAGTTCTTTTCTTTTAACAGTCAAGTTTATTAAAATATTCTCCCCAATAATCCTTAGTGAAAAATCCCTAATATGCTTATTAAATTAAGTGAAATTTGGCTCAAATGAGTTTCAACAACCACTTTAAACCAAAATTTAAAAAAATCCAACAACAGAAAGTAAATTGAATCATGTTAGTTATAAAAAGGAGTTTCCATGGTGATAAGCCGGCAAAGTGTTTGTTTTAATGTTTTAATGCCATTTTTTCATTGGTTCTCATTTTTTCCTGACTGTTCTCAATTCAAAAACTTTAGTCAGAAGACTGCCAGAGAATATTCAGAACACAATCAATACACTTGGGTACAGATAACTTCCATCTCTCCACTGCTCACTTCCTCCTAGGTTATCACTCTGCTCTAGCTACATTCTCATTCCTGCCCTACCTGGCCTCCTTGGCAAACCAGTTCAATTCTATTGTCTATTTTCAAAACCCTTGACTGCTTATCTCAATCTTGGATTAATTCCACCAGCCACTGTTTTCAATCCTATTCACTCGCTGAAATGAGTTGGGAGAAAATTGTGATGGAGTACTGACTGGGTACAAAATTGTTATATAATCTCAGCTGGGCACTCACTGCAACAAGGCCATCCTTTTATGGCTCCCTAATCAATTCACTATTCAACTTACCACAGTGCCTTTCCCCAACCTTTTCATCCCTCCCCTAACTATGCCCCTCATCCTCTCAGTTGAGAACCTTACCTCAAATTTCACTGAAAAAATTGAAGCCACTTAGAGAACTCCCTCTTGTTCCCTCTTCCTCATCTCACAATTCAGATGCCTTTCCCCACTATCCCCTCTCTCACTCTTATCTCATATAAAACAATAACCCTTAGGTGATCCTATTCAATCCTGTCTTCTTTAGCAAACTGACCCTTCTATCATTCCCATCCTCTCACTAGCCTTCAATCTATTCTACTGGCTGCTTCCTTGCTCCCTACAAACACACTCATACCTCTCCCATCCTCAAAAAACAAACAAAAACCCCTCATTTGCTCTATCCATCCCACCATCCTCCTATATTTCTCCTCCCTTTCATGGCTATATTCTTTGAGAAGCCCATCTATAATTGATGCATCCAATTCCTTTCCTCTCTCTTATCCATTTACAATCTGGTTTCTGATTCCATAATTCAACTGAAATTGCTTTTCCCAAAACTATTAACAATCTCTTAATTGCCAAAACTAATGGCCATTTTTCAATCTCCATTCTTTTTTACCTCTCTGTAGGCTTTGACACTGTCAATCGTACTTTTCTCCATGATATACTCTTTCTAGGTTTTCAAAAAATTGCTCTGTCCTGGTTCTTCCCTACCTGTATGACTGCTCCTTCTCTTTGTCTTTTGCTGGATGCTTAACCAAATCACACCCACTAACCATAAATTTTCCACAGGGATCTATCTGTCCTGGCTCCTCTTCTCTCCTATGTACTGTTTCACTTGATGATCTCAATAAATCTCATAAGCTCAATTATCATTTCTTTACAGATGATTTTCATTTATTTATCTAGCTCTCTTAGGGCAGCTAAGTAGTACAGTGAATAAAACACCAAACCTGGAGTCAGGACTACCTGAGTTTAAATCCAGCCTCAGGAACTTACTAGCTGTGTGACCGTGGGCAAGTCACTTAACCCTGTTTGCCTCGGTTTATCATCTGTAAAACAAGCTGGAGAAGGAAAAGACAAACCATTCCAGTATCTTTGCCAAGAAAACCCCAAATAGGGTCATAAAAAGTTGGACATGACTGAAATGAATGAACAAAAACTCTCTCTTGCTTACCAGTCTTGCACCTCCAACTGCTTATTAGGCATTTCAGAATGGATGTCTCATACACATCTTAAATTCAGCATGTCCCAAACTGGACCCATTTTCTTTCTTCACAAACTTTCCCTTCTTCCAAACTTCCCTATTACTATCAAGGATACCACTATCCTCCCACTTACCTAGATTCACAACCTAAGTTATCATCTTCAACCCCTCACCTTCTCACCTTCCCATATTTAATCAGTCAAGTTCTAGCAATTCTACTTTACAGCATCTCTCAAATACACTCCCTTCTCTTTTCTGACACTGCAATCAACAATCTGACGCAGGAATTCATCTCCTCATGCCTAAATTATTGTAAGAGCCTTCTGGTTGTTTTCCCTACTTCAAGTCTCTCTCCACTTCAGTTCATTCTCTACCCAGTTGTCAAAATGATCTTCCTAAAATGCAGGTCTGACTATATTACCTCCCTATTCAATAAATTCCAGTGTTCCCCTATTATCTCCTGGATCAAATAAAATCCTGCTTGGGTTTTAAAGCCCTCCATAATCCTGGCTTGTTCCTACATTTCTAGTTTCCTGATACTTTATGCACCTCCACATACTCTGTGATCCAGTGACAATGGCTCCCTTGCCATTCTTTGAACAAGATAGTTCATTTTCTTATTCTAAACATTTTTACTGACTGTCCTCCATGCCTAGAATGTTTTCCTTTTTAATTACTGCCTCTCATCTTCCCTGCCTTTTTTCAAGTCTCAGATAACACCCCAACTTCTATGGGAAGCATACGCTGGTGTCTTCCTTCTGTTAATTATTTCCAATTTACCCTGAAAATTTGTACATAGTTGTTTCTATGTTGTCAGTCCCATTAGACTATTACTTCCTTGAATGAAGGGACTGTTTTTTGCCTTTCTCTGTATCCCCGTAACTTAGCATAGTGCCTGGAACATAGTAGGCATTTAATCAATGCTAACTGACTGACTGAAAAAGATCTTCCACATCCTGACTATGCATTTTCACTGGTTATTTCTCAAGCCTGGACTTCTTTCTCTCCTGTGTCTGCCTCCTGGCTTCCTTCAAGTTCTAGCTAAAATCTCAACACCTATAAGAAGTCTTTTCTGATTCCTTTTAATGCTAGTGCCTCCTCTCTACAATTTTCTACAACTTATCCTATATATCTTGTTTGCATGTTGTCTCCTTCATTTAGATTGTGAGCTCCTTGAGAGTTCTGCCTTTCTTTGCATGACCAGTATTTAGCCCAGTGTTTGGTATATAGAGTCATTTAATAAATGGGGGTTTTTTTGTTATTGTCTCAAAAGATGAATTGCAATTACTTTGCATGCAAGGACTATAAATTGACATACAATATCAAATACAAAATCAATTAGAATATATGAGTGAATGAAGTGCTTTATGATAGGGTTTCATATCCTATTTAAATTTTCTATGGTTTTCCTATTTAATTTTCAGTTTTAAGTACAGGGATAATTTTCTCCTCATTTTAAGCAATATAAATACCTACTGACAAAATTGGTTAGTTATATGCCCTTGGCCCAACCTACAATTCCAGTCACAAGTTATATTTTCCTTCTTTGGAATTAAATGGAAAAAAAACTTGCCAGCATTATTTCAAATGAGAGTTAGTATAGTCAACTGAACAAAAAGAATAGACACTTAACTATTTTAAATTCTTTCTCTCACAAATACTAAAATTTTAGAATAGTAGCTTTTGAAACACGCATTTTCACTAATTTTGAAAAAAATCCAACATTATTTTCTTTTGCAAAGATTCAAAAAAAATCCTCAACAAATTAATTGCTGAGCAACCACATATACCTAGAGAGACAGGAGGAGTAGTTGTTGTAATCACTGTTCCTGCAGCAGTTGGTGGGGGAGTTCCAGGTGGCGTTGTTTCTATTCCACTCTCTTCCATCATTTTGCTTTGATGTCATATACTGTAAACATGACATACATAGTCAGGATAAAGGACTATTTTAAAACACAGTCAGCATAGTCAACTATAGAACAACACTTAATTATTTTAAATTTTTATAACTTTTTTGAAAATGTTGTCTGTTAAAAAAATTTTAAGGTAGAAAGTCCCAAAGACTTTCAATGTAAAAAGCATGGTCTTCACAGCACTCATATTTCTCTGTTACCAATGAATATGAGAAGTAGTATATACATAGGCCGCTGATTTGGGAGTCGGGCAGACCTGGATTCAAGTCTAACTTCTGACAGTTAAGGTGACCAAGATCAAGTCACTTAATCCCACAATACCCTATACTACAAATTGTAGGTCAGCAACCCATTTATCTCATAGGTCACACTTACAAAATCACAAGTATGACAGAAGTTGTGGAGAACAAGAATCTTCTTTTTAAAAGGAAGTTTAATGAACTATAGCAATAACTTAAAAATAACTAAATGATATACTCTCTTACTGAGCAAGCATTTCATAAATTGCTAGAATTATCATTTTAATCTGTTCAATACCAATGCAGAGTTAGACTGACAAAGATAATTAAATTTTTATTACGTAAAATTGCAGTGTTTTTTAAAAACTTTTTTTCTAAAACACTGACAGATCACTTATAAAGTGAAAAAACAGGATGTTTATTAACTCTTTTCCAAAACAAACATGAAAAGCACAGACTTTCTAGAATAGATTATCAATGGCTCTGTGTCATTGTAAGAAAGGAAAGTACATTAGAGATGATATAATCAATTCAATTTATTAAGTATTTATAAGTACCTATGTGCTAAGCATATAGGGATACCAAGAAAAAAACAAAACAACACCTAACTTCAAGAACTACACATTCTATTATGGTGTACAACAAAGTAAGGTTGTAATCTTAACTGATGAGTTATAAAATCTGAAGAAACTTTAAATAGAAATTAGGACAAAATTGAAAATCTAAGGGGAAAAAAAGACAATATATATCATATGTATTCCCCTTACAATTCCATGTGTTATATATGGAATTAGGCCAATCTGCTGCAGCTATTTAAATGTTTTTACTTATTTTTTGTTTGCTTTGTTTATACATCACCTTTATTTCTCAGTAAATATCAATAACATTTTTAAAAATAAAAGTATTAGGATTGTTTTCCTCCATATATGTATATGTATACATACACACACACAAACATATATATATACATACATATATATGTGTGTATATATATATATATACATATATATGTGTGTATATATATAATATAGATATAGATATTTTGTTCCTTTTCTTCTTTAAGTACTTTGTCCATAGTTAGTTTTGCTTAACCTACTTTACTGAGCATGTCTTTCCATAGGCTCTTCCCCTTCCACCTCTCCATTTCCCTTTGCCTTTTCTATCTTCTCAGTTCTTTATATTTTCTTGAAATGTTAACTAAATAAATAAAATTGAGAAAATATCTATTTCTTTCCCCTTCTGCCCCTTCTCTTTCTGTCCCCATTTAAGAGAGTAGTTAAGTGAACAATGTGGAAATACGTTTAACGTGACTGCATATATCAGGTTGCTTGCCTTCTTGGGGAGGGAGAGATAGAGGGAGAAAAATCTGGAACTCAAAAGCTTCCAAAAAAATGAAAGCTGAAAACTATCTTTACATGTAATTGGAAAAAATGCAATACTATTACAAAAAAAAGTCGTTAAAAATCTTATCTATCTCTGACCTCTAATTTTTAATAGCTTTTTTGTACTACATCCCTTTCTAAGAACTTTTTCCTTTACTTTTGTCATACTCATTCTTCCCTGGTAGGAAGAAGATAGTGTGCTAGGACACAGAGAAGCAATAGAGAGGAAATATAGTTTCATGTACAAGATTATAAGCATCAAGCAAACTCCTTCTCTTTTACACCTTATTTCTAAAGAAAGAGGTGGTAGACAGGAAAGAAAGGAAAAACAAAGGTAAACATACAATACACAAAAATAACTCTGAATAGGATGAATTAACTCATAAAATGGAAAAGAACAAAATGGATTAGAAAGCATAATCTAACAAAATATCTTTTTTTGTTGTTACTTTTTATTTATTTACATTTTTATTTACCATTTTATTTTTACCCAGTTACATGTAAAATAATTTTTAACATTTGTTTCTAAAACTTTGAGTTCCAAGTTCTCCCCTTTCCTCCTTCTCCAACCCCTCTCACTGAGAAGGCAATCAATTTGATACACATGTGTAGTCATGCAAAACATCGCCATAACAGTCATGTTGTGAAAGAAAACAGACCAAAAAAAACCCTCAAGTAAAATAAAGTATGCTTCAATCTGTATTCAGACACCATCAGTTTTTTCTGGATGGATAGCATTTTTCATCATAAGTCCCTCAGTGTTGTCTTGGATTGTTGTACTGCTGAGAATAGCTAAGCAATTCACAGCTGATCATCACACAATACTGCTGTTCCTTTATACATACCATATTTCACTTCGCATCATTTTCTCCAGAGGTCTAACATACCTAACTTTTCTAATATACTATTTACCTCCTTAACTTCTTTCTTGTTTATTTTGTGGTTAGATTTATCTAGTTCTGAGAGGGGGAGGTTGAGGTCCCCCATTAGTATAGGTTTGCTGTCTATTTCTTCCTGTAACTCCTTGAACTTCTCCTCTGGAATCTGGACAAAATATATTTTTTACAAGAAATATAAAGATTCACACAAAATAAGAAGCTAGAACAAAACCTATTAGGCTCTGGTGAAACTAAAAAACAAAGAGGTAGCAATCAGGACTACAGATGAGGCTACAGTAAATACAGATAAGCAGGGAAGTAACACTGTATTTACAGATAACAAATTATGAACCAAAGTCAATACTTAACATATCATCACATCTATATAATTACAGTGGAGGACCTGCAGACTTGGGTAAATATAACCAATAGATAAAAAAAATTTAAGGACCCTGAAGAGAACTTTATAACTTTAAAATACTTAGAGAAACCGGGGCAGCTAGGTGGTGCAGTGGATAGAGCACCAGTCCTGGAGTCAGGAGGACCTGAGTTCAAATCTGGCCTCAGACACATAACACTCACTAGCTGTGTGACTCTGGGCAAGTCACTTAACTCCAATTGTCTCACATAAAAAAAAGTACAGAAATAGAATTCAGAAGATTAATGAAATTGGACAGAAAAGAATTTGCATACTTCTAGAATATACATGACATCTTTACAAAGAATGACAGAGTGTTGGGGCAGAAAAACTTCAACAAAAAATATATAAAGGCAGAAATACTAAATATATCATTTACTGATCACAATGTAATCAAAGTTATATTTAAAAAACAACCCTTAAAGATTTTTAATTGGATACTAAAAAATATAATTCTATAGAATTGGTAGGTCAAAGAACAAATTATGAAACAACAAGAAATTTCATCAAAGAAAATGACAATAAGACAAAAAGGAAAATGTATGTCTTAAGTGCTTTCAAGAACAAAGGAAGAAATTAATCAAATAATGGGGTATGCAATTCAAAAGACTTGAAAAATTAAAAATCACCAACTAAACAAATTAGAAATTCTGAAAATTAAGAAGAGATCAAATTAGAAACAAAAACAATTCAACTGGTTAATAAAAACAAGAGCTGGTTTAAAAAACAGTAAAAATATAGACAGTCTATTTTTTAAAAGAGAAAAGCAAATTTTTCATATTAAAATAATAAAGAATTCACAATAACTGATGAAGAAAAAGGAAATTATAAGAAGCTATTTTACTAACAAAATTAATTTAAAGGATATAGGTGAATACTTACAAAACTATAAAATACTAAGATTAGCAAAAGAAAAGACTAATTTAGATTACCTAATATTAGAAAAAGAAATTGAATAAGTCATAAATGAACAATGAAAGAAAAAGAAACTCCAGGATCATGTGAATTTACAAGTGAATTCTATCAAATATTCAAGAAATAATTAATTTAAATATTAAATATTATACAAAATATTAACAATAAGAAACATCCTAATAATCTCTATGAAACCATCTTTGTATCATATTTGTATATATGGCTCGATACCTAAGCCAGGGAGAGGCAAAGCAGAGGAGGAAGTCTGAAGATCAATAACCCTAATGAATACTGATTTTAAAAAATTTAATTAAACATTAGCAAGTAGGCTATACTAAGACATTGGAAAGATTATACACTATGACCAGACTGAATTTATACTAGGAATGTAGGGTTGGTTCAATACTGGTTTTGTTTTGCTTTTTGGTGAGGCAATCGGGGTTAAGTGACTTGCCCAGGCTCACATAGCTAGTAAGTATCATGTGACTGATTTGAACTCAGGTCCTCCTGATTCCAAGGCCAGAGCTTTATCTACTGCACCACCTAGCTGCCCCAGGGTTGGTTCAATAGTAAGACAACTACAAATATAATATGCCAAACTGAAGAAGATTACTAATATAATAAACTGTGTTAATAATATAATAAAAACCAAATCATATTAATCGACACGGGAAAAGCTGACAAAATCCAACACCTGTTTCTATTAAGAACTAGAAAACATAGGAATAAATGGTCCTCTTCTCATTAAATAATATCTATATAAATCCAAAACCAAACAATTTATGCAAGGAAGAAAAGTTAGAGGCCTTTCTAATAAGACAGAGGTAAGGCAAAGATGCCCATTATCAACACTATTATTTAACATACCACCAAAAATATGTTAGCTATAGCAATAAGACAGGAAAAAGCAGGAAAGGAAATAAGCATAAATAAGAATGAAACAAAATTAATGCTTCTGGCAGATGATGTGAGAGTATGATGAAAGAATCAGAGTCAACTATAAATTGAAACAATTACCTCAGCAAAGGAACAGAATATAGAAAAATCCATATAAATCATCAGCATTCCTATATATAAGCAACAAAACTCATCAGGCAGAGCTAGAAAGAGAAACTATATACAAAAATAACAGAAGCTATAAAATATTTGGCAATATATTGATTCAGGGATTAGATGTGAGAATGAATGATCCTTTCTGCTCTCATCGCCTGACTGTTCCCCCTTTTACACCATGACGGCCTAGAGCAGAAAAGTCTCCTTCCTTACTTCTCCCCTCAGCCTCCACCATCATGGAACCTTAAATAATTTAGCTGCCCTGACAAGTATAAAACACTGCTTGTAGAAGGAAAGCCAGACCTAAATAATTAGAGAAATATCAACTGCTCATATGTAGGTCAAGCTAATATAATCAAACTGATAATACCTCCTAATTTATATAATCAATGCTATACCAGACTCCCAAAAGAATATTTTATAGAGCTAGAAATAAAGATGACATTCATATGAAAAAATAAAAGTTTAACAATCTCAAGGGCAATAATGAGAAAATGGCAGTCTATCAGTACCATATTACAAAATTTCCTATAAAACATGAAAAATTAAAATGATTTGGTTCTGGTTAAAAAAAAGGAGAGGTTGGGGGCAGCTAGGTGGCGCAGTGGATACAGCACCAGCCCTGGATTCAGGAGAACCTGAGTTCAAATCCGGCCTCAGACACATAACACTTACTAGCTGTGTGATCCTGGGCAAGTCACTTAACCCCACTGCCCAGCCAAAAAAAAAAAAGAGGTCAATCAATCAATGGAACAGATTAGGTATAAAACATACAGAAGCAAATACAATAGCATTGTGCTCAATAAACCCAAAGACCTCAGTTACTATTTGAGGGAAGGGAGAAGGGAACAAGCATTTATTAAGTGCCTACTATATGCCAAGTACTATGCTAAGTGTACTTTACAAATACCATCTTATTTGATCCTAACAACAACTCTATGAGGTAGGTTCTAATATTGCCCCTATTTTATACATGAGATAACTGAGGCACTTCAGAGGGTAAGTAGCTTGTCCATGACAAAAATATTTATAGCAGTATTTTTTATTTTATCAAAGAACTAGAAAAAAAAGGAATGCCTAACAACTGAGTTAACTAAACAGTCACATATTATTATATTTATATTTCAAGAAATAAGGAATATAGAGAATTCAAGGAAAGTTGGAAGGACATGAACTGACACAGTGGTTTAAGGAAAACTGAGATATGTAGCCAGTTCTGGCTTAACATAAGACAGTTCAGCGCTCACTGGGTTCCCAGGGCCCCACCCTGATGCCAGAGCAGTGTCAGTGCCTAGAAATCTCTCCCCGCTACCCACCCCCCCCAAGCCAGAGTGGCTTCAGTACCTGATACGTAGGACTGCTGGTATGGGGCCCACTACCCCTGCCCACATCAGACCCTGAATCTGTAAATGAGAATTTACTTAAATTGAGAACTATCTATAATCTATGATACCTACAATAATGTAAAAGAAACACTGAAGGTCTTTCAAACATTGATGAATGCAGTGACTCATAAGAACCTCAGAAGACTAATAGTAAACTATGCCCTGGGCCTTTGGCAATAGATGGTAGACTAGTGGTGAAAAATAAGGCATACATTTTCACATATGACCAATGTGTTGATTTGTTTTGCTTAATTAGACTTGCTACAAGGGAGAGTTGTAAGGGGGTAGAGAGAAAAATCAAGGGGAAATTAAATTGACGTTAAAAAACAGAAAGAGAATCAATAAAATATTTAAAAGGAGGTAATAAAGATAAAAGTACAATTACTTTTAAAAATAAAGCTACTGCTAATCCTGCTAATATAAAACACTTTGTAAAATTGCTACCAATGAGTATAAACCATAAAATGAAGCTGCTTACCTAATTCAGAATTTTAACTGCTGATTTAGAAGTTTAATAATCTGAGATCTGATGTATAAATGATTCTTAGTGATGAGATTAAAAGTCTTAACTTTTTTATTTATTAATAGAAGGTAATCATAATAAAACAGTAAAATATAAGAGCTGGAAGAAAACAGTGCTTAACTGTCAGTCTTTATAACATAACATTCAACAACATGTGGAAATGGAGATGATGCAGTGCAGCAGAAGATGCAGAATTTGGAGATCTGAGTTCTAGTCCAATTTTCCTAACTTATTGTATATGTTTTAGATTCCTAATATATAAAATTGGGGTGCCTTCCTCTTTCAGATGTCAGGATAAAATGAAATAAGATATGAAAAAAGGGTTGTTAGGTTCAAATGAGTTACCACATGTAAAGTGTTCTGCAAACTTCAAAGTGTTATGTAAATGTGAGCTATTATTATTATTAAACAAATGTAATACTATTTGTGTCACCTCCACTAGCTATCAAAATATTTTTCTTGCCTTTCATCAGTGATACTGAAAATATGATTCAATATAAAAACCTGGACTTGGAGTCAGAACACATGAATTTATAAACTAAATCTGCTACTCTACTTCTGTAACCTTGGGCAAAATCATTTTGCTTTTCTGGTGTGTTTCTCATCTGTAAAATGGGGATGATAACATTTAAATCACTTGTCTCACTTGAGGTGTTGTGAAATGAGTTATTAGTAAATTTTACCCCCTTCATCATCATTATAAGCTCTATAAAACACAAAGCTTTTCAGAAAATAATGCTTAAATCTGAAATGCTGCTAGACAGTGACTGTTATGATGATTTTTAAGCCAAACAACTACTTACGAATGGGACCCTATTTTATTTATGCTATCATGGAGGGATCTGCAATGAACCTAAGAGTCCAAACTCATTATGTTACCTAATGAAGTGGCTTTCTGGTTACCTAAGGAATAGAAAGGCCTACCAACCCTTGTGGATTTATTCAGACCAAGCTAGTCAACACACCCAGCCTCACTATCCAGACAATTTTCCACATGGAGGAAGGAGGCTGAGTCTACCCCAGATAAGTGCTGGAGTACACTTGTGGAATAGTCTTTCTATAAGGCATTCATTCCAACATCAAACATAAACTAGCAGAAAATGGCCTCAATCAAGGCCACTCCTTAAAGTTTGTACCCTCAGCACTGACTATAGTGATTGGCACATAGCAGGTGCTTAATAAATTCTTGTTACTTGGATTGCTATGTCTATACAATTGCCTCATCTCTGCCTCTCAAGATTATTTTCCTCTAAAACATCATTTTTCCTGAACTTCCTTATTCCTGTCAGGGATGACACTACCCTTCTATCATCAAAGTTCTCAAGTTTATCTTTAATACCTGACTGTCCCCCAGCTTACAAATCCAAATCAATTTTAATGTTTTGTTAATTGGACCTCTACATCTTTCTCATTCCATCCCCTCCTCTAAATATAAATAAGGTCATATGGTCGTCATCATTTCTCATTTGAACTTCTGCAACAGTCTTCTAACTGAGTCTCTCCTCCCTCCAAGCTATCTTTTACATAGCTGCGAAAATGATATTTCTAAAGCATGAGGGTCTGACCACGTGGCTTCCTATGACTTTTAGAATCAAACACAAATGCCTCCTTTTACATTTAAAAGGCCTCCACAACCTGGCTCTAACCTACCTTTTGAGCTTTATTACATGTAAATATTATATATACACACACACACACACATATATGTATGTGTATATATTATATAATCATGTTATATATATTTACATAATCCATACTATGCAATATATAAACATATGTGTAAACATAATATTTATATAATAATTATATATTATATATAATTATATATGTAACTCCCCTTCATGCATTTTACATTCCAGTCAAACTGACCCTGTATTCCTCACACGTGATATTCCAACTCCTGTCTCCTTGCTCGGCTGTCTCTTTTACTTGGAATGTATTCTGATTCCCCAGAAAGTCCCAGTTTTCCTTCTCAGATACCATCTTACATCCTGCCTTTCCTGTTCCCCCTAGCTACTAGTTGGTTAATCTCCTCAAAAACATCTTATATTTGTTTCACATATATTCATAAGTATAAACAGTGACTCGTCCGAATAGAATGCAATCTTCTTTTTTTGTGTTTTTTTCTTGAATTTTATTAATTTATTTTGATTTATCAACAATCACTTCCATATGCTTTTGAGTTTAAAATTTTTACCCCCTTCCTCCCCACCACCCTCCCCAAGACGACACATAATCTGATATAGGCTATACATTTACGTTCCTATTAAACATATTTTCACATTAGTGAAGTTGTAAGTAAAAATTAAAACCAACAGGAGAAACCATCAGAAAGAGGAAACAAAACTCAACAGAAGAGAAAAAAAAATGATAGCAATTCAACTTCCATAGCTCTTTCTTTAGATGTGGATAGCATTTTCCACCATGAGGCCTCTGGAGATGTGTTAGATCCTTGTAATGCTGAGAAGGGTTAAGTTTATCAATATTAGTCATCACACAGTGTGGCTGTTTTTGTGTACAAAGTTCTCTTGGTTCTGCTCACTTCACTCAGCATCAGACCATACAAGTCTTTCCACATTTTTCTGAAGTCAACCTGTTCATCATTTCTTATAGCACAACAGTATTCCATTACATTCATGTACCACAACTTGCTCAGTCATTCCCCAACTGATGGGCATCTTCTCAATTTCCAATTCTTTGCCACTACAAAAACAGCTGCTATGAATATTTTTGTACATGTGGGTCCTTTACCCATTTGTATGATTTCTTTGGGATATAGCCCTAGAAGTGCTATTGCTGGATCAAAGGGTATGCACATTTTTATAGCCCTTTGGACATAGTTCCAAATTGTTCCCCAAAATGGTTGGATCATTTCACAACTCCACCAACAATGCATTATGTTCCAATTTTCCCACATCTTCTCCAACATTTATCATTTTCCTGTTTTGTGTTGGCCAATCTGATAGGTGTGATGTGGTACCTCAGAGTTGTTTTGATTTGCATTTCTCTAATCAATACTGATTTACAGCATTTTTCATATGACTATAGATGGTTTTAATTTCTTCATCTGAGAACTGTCTGTTCATATCCTTTGACCATTTATCAATTGGAGAATGGCTTGTATTCTCATAAATTTGTCTTAATTCTTTATATATTTTAGAAATGAGGCCTTATCAGAGAGACTGGTTGTAAAATTCTTTCCCAATTTTCTACCTTCCTTCTAATCTTAGTTGCATTGGCTTTGTTTGTGCAAAAACTTTTCAATTTAATGTAATCAAAATTACCCATTTTGCTTTTCATAATGTTCTCTATCTCCTGTTTGGTCATGAACTCTTTTGTTCTCCATAGATCTGATAGACAAACTATTTCTTGTTCTCCCAGTTTGCTTATAGTATCAGCCTTTAAAGTCATGAATCCATTTTGACTTTATTTTGGTATATGGTGTGAGATTTGGGTCTATGCCTAGTTTCTGCCATACTCTTTTCCAGTTTTCCCAGCAGTTTTTTTTCAAAGAGTGGGTTCTTATCCCAGAAGCTGGGGTCTTTGGGTTTATCAAATAATAGATTACTAGTCATTGACTACTGTGTCTTGCACAGTATTCCACTGATCCACCTCCGTATTTCTTAGCCAGTACTAAGCAGTTTTGATGACTGCTGCCTTATAATACAATTTAAGATCTGGAATTGCTAGGCCACCTTCCCCTGCATTTCTTTTCATTAGTTCCTTTGATATTCTGGACCTTTTGTTTTCCAAATGAATCTTGTTATTATTTTTTCTAACTCTATAAAATAATTTTTTGGTAGTTTGATTGGTATGGCACTGAATAAGTAAATTAGCTTAGGTAGGATTGTCATTTTTATTATATTAGCTCAGCCTACCCATGAGCAACTGATGTTTTTCCAATTATTTAGATCTGATTTTATTTGTGTGAAAAGTGTTTTGTAATTGTGTTCATAGAGTTCCTGGGTTTGTTTCGGTAGGTAGACTCCTAAATATTTTGTAATGTCTACAGTAAGTTTAAATGGGATTTCTCTTCCTATCTCTTGCTGTTGGGCTTTGTTGGTAATATATAGAAATGCTGGTCATTTATGTGGGTTAGAATGCAAGCTTCTTGAGGACAGAAATGGATTTTATTTTTGTGCTTCAGTGCTTAGCAGGTAGTAAGCACTTAACAAATGCTTATTGATTGATGAGATGTTTTCTGGAAAACAACCAAAAACTACTTAAGAGTTAAGTCCGGTAAATAAGGTGGATGCTCAACCTCTGTGGAGTCAAAATCAAGATGGAACTAAAAAGTAATGAGGTTCATTTTCTTGCATGAGTCATAAACTGACACTGAAAGCAATTTCAAAATAAGAGTTACAAAAAAGTCTTGAACAAAAATGTTATTACCAGAATAAGTACAATGCCTTTGACATCAACCCACTTTGAAAAACAATACCCATTGAAATATTTAAGTTTCTTTTGGTTTATAAGCCAATTTCAATTAATTATATTCAATTACTTATATCCTTAACAATATTTAGGGGCACTTCAGTATGATTAAACCATAGGGCTCCCTGCTAAGTTTTTACTTCAATGAACGATCACACGGTGAAGGTGAACCTAGGTTCTAAAAGGACACAGCAATAGCTCACAGAATCTGGGTAGATACTAGACCAAGCTACAAAGGCTTTAAGTACAAAACATCTTGAGCGCATGTGCATCAGCCTAGGAACATTCTAAGACCAGGTAAGCTCATCACAAGACTGGTCACCAGTTGAACTTTAGCCAAAGTAAATAATGAAGACTCTCTAATATAGAGTGAAAGGACTATAACTGACATTGGTGAATTATGCATGCATGGGGGTGAAATCATGAATTTCTGTAAGGTACTGTGTAAGAGAATCAGTTTACATTTATACAGCACTTCAAGGATCACAAAACATTTTATATATAATTATCTCACTTAATCCTCACAGAAACAATTTGGGATAGGCAGCTGAAATATTATTACCCTCATAATACAATAAAGAAACTAGGGCTCAGCAAGTCTAAGGTGACACCTGCTAAGTTGAGTTAGGACTAGAATCAAAGTCTTATGACCCCAAATCCACATCATTCTCTCTTTTCCTTATGTTTCTGCCTCCTAAACCTATTCTTCATCCTCACTTTGACAACAGTCCATCCCTCAGCATGTTCTAGCACCTACTCTGCTCTGGCTTCAATTTCTTCTCTTTCCAGTCTAGACCTTTTAGTTAACAATATCTACTCTACACCATCCTCTATTCTTGATCCCTCTGCCCCTTGTCCTAGTGTTGTTCAATCCTATGAATTACTTCCATCATGTGCCTCCCTACTCACATGGTGCTGAAACAAACCTGGAGGAAAGCAGCAACCATGCTGCTGGGTCCACTATAAATTTATATTATCTAATCTCAACTGTATCCTCATTACAGTAAGGCAGTCACTGTACTACTACTTAGTTGATTCTCCATCCCATTCAGTTCCAAAACTTCTGTCCTCCAACATCCCCTATCACCTCCTCTCCTCACTGTCAACTAAGGGCAACAATACCTCATCCTTTACTGAGAAAATAAAGAGGAAAAAAAAAAAGAAAGAAAATAAAGACCATTCATCCCTGAACTCTCTCTTCAACCTTAATCTGTTATCTCAAAACCTCTTGAATATCATCTCCCATTCCTTCTACCTTTACTTTCTTCACTAATGATGATGTAGCCAATCTCTTCCTATATTCTCTAAGAGACAGCATCTATTATCGTATTTTCTCTTTTATTCATTATTCAACTAAATCTGCCATCTCCAAAGTTATCAATGACCTCAATTTCAAAATCTAATCACCTTTTCTCAGAAGACCTCTCTGCATCTTTTTTCATCATCTCCTGGACACTCTCTCCTTTCTCAGCTTCCATGACACTGTTTCGGTTTACTGTTCATCCTCAGTCTCCTTTGTTTTCTTCATTTATGTCATGCCCATTAGTCATGAGTATCTTCAAACCTCTGTTCTGGGCCCTCTTCTTTTATCTCTCTGTATCTTGCTTGCTAATATTAGCAGCTCCCACAAGTTCAACTTTAATCTTTATGTAGATCACTCCATATCAATGTAGCTAGTCCAGTTTCTCTTCCAAACTACAGTTCCTCATCACCAACTGCCTTTTGGACATGTCAAACTTGATGCCCCATATGATTCTCAAACTCACTTTTCCACCCAATCTTCATTTCTTAACTTCTTTATTAGTCAAGGGCACCACCCTCCCAGTTACCAAGGTCATCTTGGTGGCATCCCCAACTCCTCCCTCTCATTCCACATAGCCAATCCATTGTCAAATCTTGTTATTTTTATCTTCACACCTCTCAATTACCTCTCTTTCTGTCCATTCACACAGCTACCACTCTAGTTCAAGCCCTCATGCACATTGGCCTGAACTACTGACATGGTCTCTTTGGCTGCAAAGGTGACTGACCCCTGCTCAATGAGATTCAGTATTTCCCTATTACCTCCAGGATCAAATATAAAATCCTCTGTTTCGCTTTTAAAACTTTTCATAACCTGGCCCCTCCCCACCTTTCCAGGCCACTTTCCTTTCCTTATGTACCTTAAAATCCAGCTATAAGTAGCCTACTTACAGTTCCTTGTACAAGACACCCAGTCTCTTGCCTCCACGCCTTTGCATTGTCTTTCTCTCATAGTTGGAAAGCACTCAGTCAATGTCAAGGCCTGTTACATCTCTCAGATATGCCCTTCTTTCCTCTGATATTACCATCACCCTGGTACAGGCTCTGATCTTCTCATGCCTGCCACTACTGCAAGAGTCCACTGGCTGGTCTGCCTGCCACAAGTCTCTCCCCACTGCAGTCTGTACTCCATTTAGCTGCCAAAATGAGTTTCCTAAAACTCTGGGCCAACCATTTCACCCTTTCCTCAATAAACTCCAGTGATTACCTATCATGTCCAGAATCAAATACAAAATCCTGTTTGATATTCAAAGCCCTTCATACATCCATCTCCCACACCTCACCACATATTATTCAATCCAGTGACACCAGTCTCCTTGATGTTCTTTGAACAAGACACTATCTCCTGGCTTCAAGGATTTTCTCTAGCTGTCCCCTATGCCTGGAATATTCTCCCTTTTCATCCCCCCTATCACAGTTTCCCTGGCTTCCTTCAAGTACCAGCTAAAATACTAACTTCTACAAGAAGCCTTTACCAATTCCTCTTAATTCCAGTGAGTTCCCTGTGTTATTTCCAGTGTATCTCGTATATAGCTTTTTGTACACAGTTGTTTGCATGATGTCTCCCCCCCTCCCCCATTAGATTGTGATCCTCATGGCCTAAGGCTGTTTTTTGCTTTTCTTTGTATCCCCAGCACTTAGCATAGTGCCTGGCATAGTAAGCTCTTAATAAATGCTTAACGCTGACTTCTAGCTATTAGAATCCCTGGTTTCCTTTAAACCTCACCTCAAGTTTTCTACATGAAACCTTTACCCATTCCTTCTGCTGCTAGTACCCACTTCCCAATCACTGGCATCTATTTTGTATATTTCGTATAGCAAGGACTATTTCACTTTTACCTTGGTATTGTCTGACTCACACTAGTCACTTAATTAAAGCTGATTAAATCATTAAATACACTATAAAGCTTTTAAAAAGGTTTTTTTTAAAATTTAAAGGCCTCATACCCAAGAATGCTCCAGGACCTATTAATCTTTATCCCCAATAGGACAAAAATGGGTTGTCTTTTAAATTTCTCTGGGAAAACTGAAGAAAACTGAAAAGAAAAAAACAATGGGTCATAACAGATAGAAAGCTGACCTCAAATCATGGAAGCCCCAGGGTCACCCAAGTTGCAGCAACATCGTCCCAGCACACAAACATAAAACAAAAGTCTGGAGGGTCATCCGGGAGATCAATGAGCCTCTCCTAATTAGGTTGATTGTATGCAAATACCTAGGAGGAAACTCCGGATAAAAGCCTTCCATTCATTCTCCGTCCCAACTCCGGTACTTACAAGCTGAGGGACGTCGGTCAAGTCACTTAATGTCTCTGATCGGTCTTCTCAGGAAGGCAGTGAGGGGCAGCAAATGGGCCAACTGCAAGGGGAGAGGGGGTCCCTCAGTCCAGTGAATCGCAGTCCTGGGGGGGGTTCCTCAGCAGGTCGGCTGAAGGGGGGTCCGAGTGGTGGACTTCTCGGAGGAGCAGCCCCGCCCGTCCTGCCACGTCTCCAGGCTCCCTCCCTCCCGCACCCTACACAAGTCCCTCCTTAATTAGGTTCAGGCCCGGTCGAGGCCAAACGTCCCCAAAGGCCCCCTGCCCCGGCGCCCCGTTGTGACGCCCCCCCTTCGGGTCAGGCCCCCCCACCTGGCAGCCCGTCCCCACTAGCCCCCCGCGCCCGGGTGGGAGCCCCCAGACCCACCCTGCTCGCGGTGCCCGGTGGGAGGTGGGGTCTCGTCAGCCCACCCGGGGCTCACCTGAGGTCGAGGCGGAGGGGGGCAGGACCAGGGTCGGGGGCAGAGCGGCGGGCCCAGCCGATCGCCCAGGCTGCCCCCGGTCCCACGAGCACCCAGAGCAGCCTCCTCCGCGTCCAAAATGGCCGGCGGCAGTGACGCGCCCTGCCACGTCAGCCTCGCCGCCCTTCCTCCCCTGGCTGGGCGGCTCAAAGAGGCCGGGGCAACGGCGCCCGGGCGCGGGACGTGGCGGGCGGGGCCGAGCCGAGCAGCCGGGGCAGGGGGGCGGGACGTGGCGGGCCGGGCCGAGCCGAGTGCGGCTGGCCGAGGGGCGCGGGACGTGGCAGGCCGAGCAGCCGGGGAAGCGGGGCGGGACATGGCGGGCCGAGCGGGGCCGGCCGAGGGGCGCCAGTGTCACCCCTCCAGCGCGGGGGTGACCGAGAGGCCGAGGGCAGCGTGTGCGCCGGTGGGAGGAAGTTCAAGCCGTGCCTTGGCTCCCGTACCCATCCCCACCGCGACCCTTCAGCCCTCCAGGCGCATCTGGGAATGTCGCCTGTCCGGTGGTTCCCCCCCAAAGGCGCCTTCCTCCCACATCTCCTGCAGAAGCTGCTTGAATTTGGGTCTCAGATAAGAGCTGTGCAGCATCCCCTCTGTAGCTTACACGAGCTGGTGCCGAGGGAAGTGAGCAGGACCAGGAGGACCTCGCATACACACAGTCACAGCCACGTGTGCGATGACTGACCGACGGACCTAGTCCTCCTGGCCATGTGAGGGTCCGAGGGGTCTCCAAAGGTCGCAGGATGGAAAATGCCCTCCACATCCAGAGAAAGGACGACGGAGTCTGAATGCACGTGGAAGCGAACTATGTGCTTTTTTGTTTTGTTTCTTCTTTCTCCTGGTTCTTCCCATTGGTTGTAATTCTTCTTTACCACATGACTGATGTAAAAATATGTTTAATAGGAATGTATATGTAGACCTATATCAAATTGCACACCTTGGGGATGAAGGGGAAGAGTAAAACTCAAAAGCTCATGGAAGTGAATGTTGAAAACTAAAAATAAAAAAAAAAGATGCATACAGGATACATTGGGACTCATCTCAGAGAGAAAGCACTAAGATTCAGGACTGAAAGTGGGACATCCAGAGATGAGGAGGGAGAGTGTTTGAGGCATTGAGGAGAGCCAGTGAAAATGCTTGGAGTAAGAAGATGGGGTGCCATGGGTGATGCTGCCTTCATTTCAATGTTTACACTTCCCACTAACTCTGGGATATCCATCAGTTCGTATTTCATTTAACGAAGAATTTTTTTGATTCTGAAACAAACACCAACAAATATAAATATTTCCATTTACAAATGTAGGCGCTAATTTCTTTGCTGCTATTTTCCACCGCTTTTCAACTCCCACTTTGGCAGATTCAGAATCTAGAAAGCAATTAATTACCCAATATCTATTATCAGTTGCTTTCAGTTAGGCAGTTGGGTAAATTAGCTTGTTAAAAGGAGTATTTACTAATGTGGTAGGGTAAAAATAAGAGTCTGGGATACAGTGCCACAATTATATACAAAGTTCGTGGAAAGGTGGGCTCAAGCTTAAAGATCACATGTGGTAAAGAGGAGACTCACAGCTCTTGGTCTAATAAAAGTCCTTTCCTCCATTCCTGGAGTGTTTAAGAAGTTCTCCTGAGGCTGTAGCTCTCTGCAGGGCCATGAAGATCAGGGTCTTTAGAGAATCCTGAAGTTTCATTTTTCTCTGCCTGGAAGAAAGTTCTCTGAAGTTGCCTTTCCTCAGAATATTGTGTTTATCTTCTCTCATTTTCCAGCTGAATATATTGTTTATTATTGATCTAGTATTTCCAATGACATGGTCAATGGAGAGAAGGGTGCTGAGAAGAATAGGGTGACGCTCTTTCTGGGCTATCTTCCCCAACCCCAGGCAGCAGCTGGGTAACATGCAAGGGTCTGATACCTCAAAGTGCCTCTACATCTTAAATGCCAAAGCAGTTGCTGAAATCTCTTTTTCTGATTAGTCCCAGAGAAGTAGTCTTAATTCTTTCAAACTATTCCAATATATTTTGTCATCAGATTCTATTCAGTTACTAGGAGCATTTCACTCCTTCCAAACTGAGTAGGTTGGTTGACCTCAACCTCCTTATGCTTTTGAATAATGGATTGATTGAATTGATAGAGTATATGGAAATTGTTGACACGTATTTTATACCTTTGATTCTGTAATTCCTTCTAAGAGGCTAATCAATAATAAAAGCATTGCTTTCTACAGCACCTATAGCATATAGCTACATTAGCTGAAGTTGGCAGGTACAAAACAACCCTACTGTTGGCTTGGAGATACTGGAGAGGTGTGGGTTAATGTCTACCCCCCAATTTTCTATATATACACCAGCCAGAACTATTGCAAGCAAAGAAGTTTTGGTAGGGCAGTTAAGGTTAACTTTGCCACCAAGGGGATTGATCTGAGATCCAGCTGTGGGCCCTTTGGTCTAGAGAAATATAAAAGTTCTTTTTGAAATTTTACTGGGGCCACTCCTAAGACCTCCAAT
This sequence comes from Phascolarctos cinereus, assembly GCF_003287225.1. Taxonomy (NCBI): domain Eukaryota; kingdom Metazoa; phylum Chordata; class Mammalia; order Diprotodontia; family Phascolarctidae; genus Phascolarctos; species Phascolarctos cinereus. The sequence goes on along the minus strand of NW_027555847.1, from coordinate 283,768,610 downwards.
AATTTCCTTGCTAACTGCTTGTCAGTGGCTTTTATTTATTTTTAACTCCTGGACTGCTTTTAAACTGCTTGAGAATTGCTTCAGAATATGATTAGTAAAATATGATATAGTGAAAGGACTGTTTAGCACTGGTTGATCATTTGTGCTAGAAGCAGGATTGGGACTCAGATATGTCTCTTGTGCAAAGAAAACCAGTATGTAAAAGTATGTATCCACCCTGTGTAGATCATTACCCCCTAATCTGCCTGCTTTATCTGTGTTGTCTTCTTGACCCATGGATCTCTTTTGTGAGTTTTCTTTAAATGCTTGATTGATGCTATTTCCTTCTTATTTCTTGGCGCTGTCATCTCATAGCCTCTTGCTCACACCCATTTCTCTACAGTCTACTGCCCCTTCCCCACTCCAAAGAACTCTTCTTCCTTATAACAAAGTAGCATATTTAAGAAAAACAAATTTGCTTGTTGGCCATATATGAAAACATTCTGTATTTGTAGTCCACCATTTTTCTGTCAAGATATGAGAAGCATGCTTACTGCAATGATTAGAGTTCTTAGTCTTTCAAAGTTTTTATCCTTTATAATATGTCATGATATAAATAGTTCTTTGGATTCTGTTCACCTTACTATGCATCAATTCAAACAAGTATTCCTAGGTTTGTCTGAATCTATGTCTTATATAATTTCTTATGGCACAATAATATTCCATTATATTTACGTGCTTCAGTTTGCTCAACAAATCCTGAGATGATATGCACCCATTTTGTTACCAATTTCTTGCTGCAACAAAAGGTGCTACTATTAATATTTTGCTATGTATAGATCCTTTCCCTCTTTTTAAAAAAAAATTCTTTGGAATATATGCTTTGTAATGGTATCACTGGGTCAAAAAGGATGTAGACTTTAGTGACCTTTTTAGGTGTAGCGTGTACATTCTGGCCCTCTCTTTGAGGGGCAGGCTGTTAGACCTTCCCCTGGAGATGTAACTGTCCAGAGAAGGTTCTAAGGCATTTTCCCCTTTCAACATTGTCTCTTATTTGATGAAGTAAGCAAAGGAGTCCAGCTATGAACAGAGCAACTGAAAGGACTAAGGAAAAAGACAGATGGCAGAAAATGACTAGGATCTTTTGAATACTTCAGTGACCATTCAACTTCCCTTTCACTATGTGGTTAACAGACTAGAGACAGTTACAGAATGTTATGCATATACCACAGTCTCTCCTAAGTATTTCATTTACAACCTCATCACAACTGTCCTAGAATCAAGCTCTTAAGCTCTTCCACTTGAACAGATACCATCTAATGCACTTTGTGTGTATGCCAGGCTCTTGTTATATGTATACAGTTACAAGTTGAATTCTAGAACAGTTGGAGTGCTTGAAATGGTTGGAGTGCTATACAGCAGTATCTGTCATCATCCACAGCTACCAACAATTGTCATTTTCCCATCTTTTTGTTTTCTTGGACAATCTGATAAATGTAAAGTACATTTCTCTTATTATTATTGATTTGGAGCTTTTAAAAAATATATTTGGTGATAGCTAGCTCTTCTTTTGAGATTGCCTGTTCATATCCTTTGATAGATACCCATTGGAAAATAATGACTCTTGTTCTTGTATACTTAGTGCACTATGTATCTTGGATATCAGACTTTTATCAGAGAAATGCTGCAAAAAATTTTTTCCAGTTAACTATTGCACTTCTAATTTTAGTTGCATTGATTTAATTTGTGCAAAAACTTTTAAATTTTTTATATTCAACAGTCTATTTTATCCTTAGAGATAATGAAGTGGTCCTCATGACGTATGGGGGTTATGCCCACTTTCTTTGATGCAGCAAATAGTGATCTTTCATCTCTGTGATGCTGACCAATTGGATTGTTTTTGTTCTGATATTTGTTCTATGCTTATAAAAATGTATTGCACCCTCAATTTGGGGTCTTTCTACTATTCAAAGGGTCAAAAGATCTGCTTTATTAATGGATAGTTCCCCTGCTAATAGATCATTACTTTACCTGGAGAAGCCTGTCTTGATTTACCTTTTTGTTAAATAGTAAATGAAACAATAGGAAGAAGTAAAGAAAATTTTAAGGTCCAGCCCTGGGGATCTTCCTTTAGAGAGAGTCAGAAAGTGAGTGATAGGGTAATATTAGGAAATTACCAAAGATCTCAGGAGGAGGAAAATTCAATTAAAAACCTAGAGTATAAGCAGATAAATAAGCAAGGCTCATGTTAAAAGAGGTCAGGTAGCCACCAAGATATCTAAATGAATCCAAACATCTCTGAACAAATATATAAGACAAAAGAAATTGGACCAACACCTGAGGATTCGCTAATCCTGAGTATTCCCAAGGGAGCATAGAACCTAAGCAAGTTACTGAATGGTTCAAGAGAAAAATAAAAACCTTAAAACCAGAAGTTTAAAAAGGCAGAATTTATGGTCTACAGAATAGAATTAATTAACAGAATAGAAAAACTTTGAATTGATGATGGTGAATCTCTCCAAACAAGTAAAAGAGAGAACAATTGATTGGGAATACAAATACATTGAATTAAAGAACAATCTGGAAGAAGATAAACAAAATACAAAAATGTTAAAAGGACATATGACCTCTACAAAACAAAACACATTGCTCTTGCAGATAGGTTGCATAGAGAAAATTTAAGAATCTTAGGTCTCCCAGAAGAACAAGAGTCAAATAACCTGAACACTATAATGCAAAAAATAACGCAAGAAAATTGTACAGAAATTCTGAATACAGAAATCAAAGTTCCAATCAAAAGGATCCACAGATCCTTTCTAGGAAAAAAATGCTTATTCCAAACTCCAGGACAGATGGTTAAATTCAACAGTTCCTATGACAAAAAAAACCAAAAACAAACATTCTGTAAGTGGCCAGCAAACCTTCAAATATACAGCAAAGGAAATTTGAATAACACAAGACTATTATGCACCCATCAGAAATCACAGAAGGGAAATTAATATATTCCAAAACACAAAGAAGCTCAAGATGCAAACCAAAATAATGTATTCTGCAAATCTGAGCCTAATCTCCAACAAGAAAAAATGCATATTCAATAAAAGAGAAGCATTTGAAGCATTCTTTAAAAAAAAAATGTGAGCAGATTATTTGATCTGCAAATACCCCAAACAACAGAAACACAAGAAAGGTTAAATAGGACTACCACTGAGTTTGTATTTGTAAAGTTAAAAAAGGAATTCTGGGAGCTGAGAGTGATCTGTTAAGAGTTGGCATAAGTAACTATTTTGTCCTGTATTTGCTATTTTTATTATATGATGTCTCAACATGTACTGGAGGGACAACTTAAAGAAAGCCGTCCTCTTCAATACCTCCCTTCCTTCTAATTGCTTCGCTAGTTCAGGAAAGTCGTCCCCTTCTCTTTATCCTGTCTGATAAAGCACATAGTAAAACACTTAACAAATGCTTATTGACTGACAGCTAAATGGTGCAGTCAAGAGAGTGCCGTGCCTGGAGTCAGGAAGACTCACCTTCCTGAGTTCAAATCTGGCCTCAGATATTGTGTGACCCTGGGCAAGTCACTTCAGTTTCCTCATCTGTAAAATGGGCTGGAGAAGGAAATGGCAAATAACTCCAATATCTTTGCCAAGAAAACTCCAAAGGTCACAAAGAGTTGGACACAACTGTAACTGAACAAGGAGGACCTTGGCTGACTGATAAAGGTACTGTTTACTTTGGTCTAGGGTAAATGGCTATGTAAGCAAGGATACATTCTTTCCTCTATGTGATAAAGCATTTGTTTCCTTGTAGTAATTACATTTTCCTCCCTACATTGATCTACCTGCTCTTACCAAACTTCTCTGCAAGAAGCACATCTCTTTTGTTACCCTCTCTAGCTTATGTAGCTTTAGAAGGGAGAACATATAAACGTTATCTTCTGAATTATCAGATAAGTATATCCATCACCTACCGGAAGAGTGTATCACACTCCAAGTGAATAAATAAACGGCTACTATTCTGTCTGTATTCTATGCTGGTTATTGGCAGTGGCTACTTAGGACCCTGTAAGAAAATAAAAGTAACACTTCTGGTGAAAGCAACTGACTAGCTCAGCCTTCTTAGATCCTCATCTCCAAGAACAATATAGCATGCATCAAGCGAATTCACCAATTTGGAAACTTCCAGAGAGAGTAAGAAGTGGGAGGGCTGATAAAGTTGCAGTCCAGCACTTTTGTTCTCTAAATTGAGAGATCTACAGAGACAAATTAGCGTTTTGTGTATTTTTTTGTTCTGTATTAATCTGTCTGTTTCTTGTACTTGAGAAACTTGCTAGATGTAAAGCCATTACATTGAAGAAGAAATCAGCCAGGCATCCACCTTAATGCCTCGAGGAGCATGGCACTGTGATTTAGAATTTGAATTCAGGGGGTTGGTTGAGGAACCTCGTGTTTCAACAGGAGGGCATCTTTAATTTCTAGGTGAATATACAGGTTAGGGTTAAGATTCTTTCCAAAGTATGTACACCTTCACTTTATTTCCCACAGGCAAATAAGCAAAAGATGAGATTTGTTTTTTTCTGATTGTCTGTACTGAATTGTCTCAACCACCCTTCCTATCTAAATTTCCTATTTGGTTTCTAAACTGACATAAACCTTGAATGGTCAGCAGGATCCCTATCACTAATGACATAAATCTAATGTAAACCTCAATTCCAATTTGAGTACTCAGTGTTCATTATGGGATCCTTTGTATTCCTTTGCCAAATAACAATATAATCCTTACATAATTCTTAGATATTGTTTGTAGTGGTTAGTGGTAATTACATAATCATCAATCTACTGGCAAATTGGGGGGAGGGGAGGATTCCCAGGAAGAGCTGGTCAAAGTCTGCATTTGTTGAGCTCTGCCAATCTAAATCTTCTACCTGTTCTACTAAATTATCCTGGCCGTTTTTTGGTAATTTTTAAAAATTTATTTTTTTGTTAACATTTTAAATTCCAAACTGTCTTCCTGTCTCCCCACCTTGCCCTAGAGAAGACTATCATTTCTTACACACACACATATACAAAACTCAACAATCATATTATGCATACTTCTATTTATCAATTATTTTTCTGGAGGTGAATAACATTTTCCTTCATAGGTCCTTTGTTGCTGATTTGAGTATAATAACTTAGTCATTCACAGTTGTTTTCAAACAATATTGCTGTTACTATTTACAACATTCTCTTAGTTCTGCTTATTTCACTCTTCATTATTTCATGCATGTCTTGTCACGTTTTTCTAAAATCAACCAGCTCATCATTTCTGACAACATAGTAGTATTCCATCACAAATACCACAACGTGTTTAACCATTCTGCAATTGATAGGCATTCCGTCAATTTCCAGTTTTCTGCCACAACAAAGAGAGATGCTATAAATATTTTAGAATTGTAGGGTCTTTGCCTTTTTCCTTTATCACCTTAGAAAACAGACCTAATAATGATATATAGTTTTATAACTCTTTGGGCATAATTCCATATTGCTCTCCAAAATTGTTGGATCAGTTCACAGTTCCACCAACAATTTTTCCACATCCCCTCCAACATTTGTGCCAATCTGATAGGTATGAAATGCTATCTCAAAGTTGTTTTAATATGCATTTCTCTAATAAATAATGATTTAGAGCATTTTTTCATATAACTATATGCAGTTTTGATATCTCAATCAAAAACTGTCTGTTCATGTCTTTTAATCATTTATTGATTGGGGAATGACTCATTCTTTTAAGTTTAACAAAGTTCTCTATATATTTGAAATATGAGACCTGTATCTGAGATACTGTCTATAAAATTTTTCCCCCCAATTTTCTGCTTTCCTTCTAATCTTGGCTACATTGGTTTTATTTGTACAAAATGTTTTTTTAATGTAATCAAAAATATCAATTTTACATCTCACAAAGTTCTCTATCTGTTATTTATTCATAAATTCTTTTCCTTTCCATAAGTGTGATAGGTAATACATTCCATGGTCTTCTAATTTTCTTATGATATCTTCTTTTATATCTAGGTCATTTATCTATTTTGACCTTATCTTGGTAAGTGGTGTAAGATATTGGTCTATATCCAATTTCTGCCAGACTGCTTTCCTGTTTTCCCAACAATTTTTGCCAAATAATGAATTCTTATCCCCAAAGCTTAAATCTTTGTATTTGTCAAATACAAGGTTACTGTAATCATTTACTGCTGTGTAATATATGTCTGTTTGTTCCACTGATCCACCTTTCTAAATCTTAGCCAGTACTAATAGCTTTGATATTACTGCCTTATAATATAGTTTAAGACCAGACACTGCTAAACCTTCTTCCTTTACATTTTTCATTAATTCCTTTGATATTCTTGACCCTTTGTTCTTCTAAATGAATTTTGTTTTTATTTTTTCTAGCTCAATAAAATACTTTTTTTTTGGTAATTCAATTGGATTGGCATTGATTAAGTATATTAGTTTAGGTAGAATTGTTATTTCTATTATATTGGCTCTGCCTATTCATGAATAATTACTATTTCTCCAGTTGTTGAAATCTTTGGCATTTTTAAATGTTTGCTTCCTTTAAAAATATTTTATTTTTAACTCTAGTTACAGTAAAAATAATCTTTAACATTTGGGTTTTTTAAAAAAGTTTTGAGTACCAAATTCTGTTCTCCCTGTCTTCCCCTCCCACCTCCTTGAGATGGTGAGCATTCTGATATAGATTATACATGTGCAATCATGTAAAACATATTTCCATATTAGTCATTTTCTGGAAGAAAACTCAAACCAAAAAAAAAAAGGAAAGAAAGTGAAAAATAGTATATATGCTTCAGTCTGAATTCAAATGCCATCAGTTCTTTCTCTGGAGACAGCACTTTTCATCATGAGTCTTTTGGGATTGTCTTAGATCATTGTATTGCTAATCTGAATTTATTTGTATAAAAAGTGTTTTATAATTATGTTCATGTAGTTCCTAAGTTTATCTTGGAAGGTACACTCCCAAATATTTTATACTGTCTACAATCGTTTTAAAATGGGGTAACTCTATATCTTCTTGCAGGGTTTTGTTGGTGATATATAGAAATGCTGATGATTTATGTGGGTTTATTTTATACTTCTACTTTGCTAAAATCATTATTTGGTGCCTTTGATCATAAATCTTTACATATTTTAAAGAATAACATAGAGGTTCAATTCCCAAAACAAATGAGTATTGGGTTTATTTTGGGTAGATCTTAAAGTACACAAATTCTGTCAACTAAATTGTGAAAAACTAATGAAATTTTCTATTGGGGTAGAGGAAAAAATGCTTTCTTATGAGGCTTCACCAAAAAGGAGGAGGACTGGCATTCTTTGTCACATTTTCCACCTAATGCCTCACCACTTGTCTTGGATACCCCCTCTTTGGGGATACTGGCAACTCAGAGGCAATATCCTATTCCTTTAAAGGACAGTAACATTGATCTTTTACAATTCTGCCCTTGAGTAGCAAGAAAAGGTTTTCTCTGAAATGTTCTCAATGATTCAACAAATGGGATGAGAAGAGAGAAAGGAAAAATGGGTAGAAACCCAGAGGCAGAAAGACTGACAAATCAATTGTTAGCTTCCTTGCAGTGGGATACTGACTGAAACTGCTATTTAGCAGAATGTAAAGGAGACAGAGGATTTAAACAATCTGGTGTCATTACTACCATCAGACTGGGCTGAAAAATGTCCTTTTTGCCCCAGGTATCCAGCCAATTTAAGTGATAAACTGTTTCCTTCCCAGTAGACTTTTGGTAAGAAATAAAGAAAAGAATGGGATTTTTTTTCTGCATAAAGTTTTAAAGCTTTCTAAAGATATAGTCCTATCTATGGGTCCCTAATTTGGCCAGGTTGGCAATGGGGTGGGGGTGAGAGAGAGAGAAAGAGAGAGAGAGAAAGAGAGAGAGAGAAAGAGAGAGAGAGAAAAAGAGAGAGAGAGAGAGAGAGAGAGAGAGAGAGAGAGAGAGAGAGAGAGAAAAGAAGAAGAAGAAAGAGATCCTTTCCTTATTTGCAGAAATTTATGGCATTGTAAAATAAACAGAGATTAAATTTGTGACTAAAATATAATTTAAATACTGTAGCTTTCCAAATTATGATGGGAGTGTGATTTGATTATTTTTAAAAGTGACAGATCTACAAAACAAAACAAAACAAAACAAAATTTAAAAAAGGGCAGCTAGGTGGCACAGTAGATAGAGCTCCAGCCTGGAGTCAGGAGGACCTGAGTTCAAATCTGACCTCAGACACATGACAGTTACTAGCTATGTGACCCTGGGCAAGTCACTTAACCCTGATTGGCCTCACCAAAAAGCAAAAAAAACAAAAACCCAAAAGTGATAGATCTGTTTAAGAACTGAGTATTTTCTATCATTCTCCAGAGAAGAGAGAAAAGATAGAAGTTTGTGCTATTTGTATGAAAATTTCATGAAGTTAAGTTTTTGAGGAGCTATAACCCAAAAAACCCTAGCTAGGATATTTCATTGTTTTAAAAATAATCAAAACATCCTAATTGGTTTTTCAGGGAGATTGTAGCTCCCTAAAACTTAACTGGGACAATAGAAAAATCCTCATCTTTGCCAAAATGTCCAGTATAGGTAGAAAGAAAAGTCAAGTGTTTAGTAGTGTGGCAAGGCCTATATCTTACAAGGGCCATCTCTCACATGTGGGAGAAGGTGTTGTGTGTGGCTAGAAGGTAGGTGGAGTAGACATCTTTAGCCCTTTCTCCCCTGCCCTTCTTGATGGGAGACTTCCTTCGAGGAGGGGAAGCAAGGATTTGGACCTAGAGGTTACTCTGCTCTCCTCAGAGAGAGGGGATGCCAGGCTAGAAGTATATCTACCTGCTTTCTGAAATATTATTTGTCTAGGAGATAAGGTTTTCGGGTTCAAGCTAACTTCTGCTTGCTGTTCATTATCAGGGGAAAGCAGGACCCCAAGCTTTCTATCCAAGGCTTGACCCCTTTCCCACCAAATGAACACATACAGTGCCTCAATGAACACACATAGCAGATAGCCAAGAAACCCATTTGGCCAAAATAGCAAAACAGAAATCAGGGAAAATATACAGAGAACATATACCAGACAATAAAGAATGAAGGAAGTCTCTCCCTTTGGGAATAAGATAACTTAGCTGAACCAAGAGAGTCCCAGATCCTCACCTCACCTGCAGTTTCTAGCGAACAAGCTAGGAATAGGGACATTATAGAGGCTGCCAACTCCTCCCATTTTGCCTTCTTCCCAGAATTTTTTCCGTCAACCACGAAAGTGGGATTGATATCTTCTATCTTCTCTCTCGAAACTGGAAGCCAGAAGTATCCGAAATCTGAACAGACTTGCACAAGTGAAAAAAAGTCTCTTTCCTGCTTTCACAAACTCCATTCTGCCCTTCATACAGACTTGGGACATTGATCTTCACCAATAAGGAGAGAGAGTCCCATACCAATAGGCTTTGGGACTGACTGGGGTTACAGTAGAATGTTATAGAAAAGTTTAAGGAAACTAGAAGCTCATTGCAAGGAGAATAGGAAGATTTTTATGCCTGTAAATTTGTGAACTTTGGGGAAATACTTGCTTCCTCCTCAGAAAATTAAAGTTGGTCAATTTTAACTACTCTATATTGATCTCAGAATGCAAGTAGTATAGAGTACCTAAATTGGTAGATGAAATTATTTTTTCCACATAAGATAATTCAGAAATGCACTCAATTGGATTAATGTCATTTGACTGACAAGTCAGGTTACAGATTAAACTATATCTAGAGGATACACAAACACCATATTTCACCACATGATCATCGCAGATTTTATGCCAAAAAGTGAGGGTGTGACCATAATGTGAAGCTTTAAAAATTATACCGGCATTACTTAAAAATTATTTATTACTAAGCTGTTTTTGGTGCAAGGTTAGGATGCATATAATACTCGTGAATATATGTTAAAATTAGGAAGATGCAAATATTACCATATTTTGTGACTTATTCATGGCAGCTTCATCTGCCTGCCTGCTCCCCTTGCACCTATGGTTCTTCATTGGGTTGAGTAACAATACCATTAGTACTGCAGAGTTCTAAACAAACCATGCATGCCAGCTTTTGGAAATAGACTGACAATGCACATATGCTGAGAATTCTAGGCTCATGGCTTGCAATGTGTGAGATAAATGCATATCCATATGCCATTGGTGAATACATTGTTGCTCTGTTTACCTTTTAAGCAGCGTGATGAACAGAACTATACCATTTGACAATTATGTCACGAAAGGCTATAAATCAATTTTTGGATTAAAAAAAAACTCAAACCCCATAGGGTGTGATAATTATGCAGAGAAATACCGTAGATCAATTGAGCTGTTGCCAAGAAGTCAAGAACAATTGAGGTTCTTCTCCTGGCTTCTTATCTGAGGAATGTTTGAGGCTCTAATTAAATTTTCTCATCCCATGGGAGAGGTTTTGGTCAGGAGAGGTTAATATTAGGACAGACTTTTAGTTTACCAGAATTTGCCAGAGGAATAGTCCTGTGTCTTAAATAATAAAAGGAAATAAAAAATGTCTACAACAGTATGCCAATGAGAGTCTTTTGTGAATTCTACCTTGAGACTAGAAATAATATTCTTACAGAGGTACTAAGCTTTTCTCCAAACATAAACACTCACAGCCAAAGTTGGGGAATGACTTTAAAATTTGCTTATAGTACAGAAGTGAATGAATTGTCTGACTACTAATTATTGCCCCTGGGGTCCATGTTTCTTTCTGCTGCCCCACCCCACCTCCAGCCAGCACTCTGTGCCTGCTGCCCCGAGTCTGCATCCTTGAGGCTCCCATATCGGCCTGCTGCTTGCTCTGCTACGTTCAACTTCTAGACCCTCTGCCAGGATGGGACTATTGTTACAAGGGCCTGAGTTCTTCTGTCCTATGCTAGGATAGGGTATGATTGTAGGTCTGTACATTATTGTGCTGTCCCTTCCATTCTTTGTTTGGCAGGAGTGCTCTGGGTGCGGCTGCTGAGGAGCCACCCTCTGCTCTCCTATGGTGAAAAAAAAGACACAAAGCATCATGAAAAAGTAGTGAAGTCAAAGACTCCTTTAGGTATGCACATATGTTCTATTTGTCAGATGCATACAAGAATCATTTCTGCTGGGGTCAGGAAAATATTCCTGAGGCCTGAGTTTGTGGTCTTCAGAGATTCCTCACTCAGAAGCTGTAGAGAGAAATATTCAGTATTCACAGTTCAGAAGTGAGAGTGGAAACTTTTTAAACTGATGTAGTACCCTTGCCTGTCCTCAGCTAATTAAATGGAGTACAGCTGGCATATTTATCCATATCCCCAATTCTAGAAATGTCTCTGGGCTCCTGGGGAAAATTTAGCATTGTGCCTTCAAGTCTCTCTCCCAATGACTTGTACCAAACGATAATAACAAAATTCTTATGGCAAAATTTTGGTTGGACTCTCAAATTCCAAATTAAAAAAACAAATAAAACTCAAATGGTTTTTTTTTTAACACAGTTAGTAGTCCTAAAGTTTTAAACATCTGCCTTCTTATGCCACCTCTCAGTGGTTGGCTATTTCCATGTACAATAGAGGACCATCCAGTTGCACTGTCATTTTCAAAAAGCCATTAAGAACCAAACAGTTCACACAAATATGACTCCCTTAAACTGGGAGGGGACTTGTTTTCAGGAATCCTTCTTGCTGCCCCCACTAACAAGGTAATTGGGTGATGATAACCATTAGCAATAGAAGCATCCAGTCACAGAAAAGGCTAGAGCCCAACTAATTCTTCTAAACATGTTCTTTTCTAATGAGGAGAACATTTCATTCTCCATCCCCCAAAATCAGTTCTTCCAGGTTTCTTTGAAGGTAAACTGAGTTCTGAAGAGCTTCCTTAGTAGAATTTGGTGAAGACTTTAAAATTATTTTTCTGTATGCCTTATGAGCCCTAACCCTGTTGTTTATTCTCATCATGACCTCCAATCCCTCCACCTCCCAGTGCTTCTCATTTTTTGAGGTTCATTCAATTCAAATGTATCACCAAATCAAAATTCTGGTAAATTATCTACCTAGAACCTTCTCTCCCCAAAGAGATTATCTTTCCTTCTTCAATGAGTTCAATGCTTGGCACACAGTCTTTCTCTCCACCCCAACTTTTGGACTCATTTTGTTGTTATTGAGTCATTCAGTTGTGTCCGACTCTCTAGACCATAATGTCCATGAGGTTTTCTTGGCAAAGGTACTGGAGTGGTTTGGCATTTCCTTCCTTGGTGGATTAAGGCAAACAGAGTTTAAGTGATGTGTCCAGGGTCACACAGCAAAGAAGTGCCTGAGACCAGATCTGAATTCAAGCCTTTCTGACTCTTAGTCTCTATCTATTGGTATCTGAATATAATGGAATACTATTGTTCCATAAAAAATGGTGAGCTGGTGGATCTCAGAAAAACCTGGAAAGACTTGCATGAAGTGAGCAGAACCAGGAAAACATTGTACACAGTAACAGCAACATTGTGCAATGACCAGCTTTGCTAGACTTAGCTCTTCTCAACAATGCAATGATCTAAGTCTAAGACAATCCCAAAAGACTCATGATGGAAAATGCTATCCACATCCAGAGAAAGAACTACAGAGTCTGAATGAATATTGAAGCACACTAATTTTGGGTAGCAGCTAGTGGATAAGTAGACACTGAAAATTATTGGGGATGATAAAGGAGACAATATTCTGGACAGAATGGGATCATGGGCACATATAGAGGGTTTTCCTGAAAGGCAAAAGGATTATCTCTTCATGCGTCAGAGGGGTGATGGAGGAGACGGTGAGGAAATACATTTGAATGGTTTAATATGAGGAGGAGGGAAAAAGAGAAAGCTCTTGGTGAAACACCTCACTTTTTCAGTGAAATATGAGGCAAGGTGAATTAAATGAGATAATGGGAGACTTGAGGAGAGATGAATTTGAAATTTGGGATAACCACTCTAGTTAATGAGAAAGTGAATTAGGGAGGCATAAAAGGATTGCCTTCCTTTGTGAGAGTCCATAACCAGAATGCTCTCCCTCAGCTCTACCTGTGGGATTTCCCAACTTCCTTCAAGTCTCATCTCAAATCCCACTATTTACAAAAGCCCTTTCCTGGTGTCTTCTCACAATTCCAGCACTTTCCCTGTGAGATAACCTCACATTTTCATTATATATATAGTATTTACTTAGTAATTTGTGTGTTACCTACTCTTTTGGAATAAGAATTCCTTGAAAACAGTGGTTAGGGATGGGCTTAATGCTAGCACCCTTTCAGTTTGAGTTTGATATTGGGATGAAATGAAGCATTTTGCAAGTCATTGAACAGTTAATAAAAGGAGTTCTACTTTGCCTTAACACAGCAAGGATATGTAAGCTTCTGTGGAAGCAGTCTTCCCTCCTTGTCTCCATGTCTGGTCAACAGGATAGGGTCTGATGAGTGTTTGGTCTTCACAAATCCACCAAGTTAAGAAGGGCCTGACTCCACATGAATTGGATTTTCTATGTCGTTATGTGACCAGGAAGCTATGTCAAAGGAGGCAGGGGCCAATTAAGTCTCTGGGATAGTTTTGTTGCCTTTTTAGGGATAACTAATTTCTGTTGTGGAGAAATGGGGAACTCTGGTCCTATCACAGCAAGGATCACATTTTTACCTTTCTTTGTATCTACAGTGGTCAGCACAGGTCCTAGGTACACAGTAGATGCTTGTTGACTGACTATAAAGAATAAGTTTTGTAGGGGTATTCCTTTAAGTCCTGAGTATATCTAGAGGTTTTATCCATTTTGTAGTTATTTTGGATAGAATATGTTTTTTATAGCCTTCTATTTAACTTCATTAGTAATATAAAGAAAAAATGATGATAATTTTATGGATTTACTTTATATCTTGCTAATTTAATGAAATCCCTAATTGTTTCTATTAACTTTTTGTATTGAATTCCTAGGGTTCTCTTAAGTAAACCATCATATCACCTGTAAATAGAGATGATTTTCTTCACCTATGCTTATTCCTTGAATTTTTTTTTCTTGTCCTAATGCTACAGGTAGTATTTTTAGAACTAGAACTTTATTCCTCTAATCCTAAGGTAGCCCTTTTTTTCCAATGCCATCTTCTTTTGATTCCACCCCCTCCCTTCTTCTCTAGCAGATTTCCCCCTCAATCAGCATGCTTTCTCTCTCTAATCCTCAATCTTTCCCTACCTACTAGTTCCTTCCCTGATACTAACGTGCTTAAGTTTCTCCCTTTCTTAAAAAAATCTTCACTACATCTTACAATTTCTTTATCATCATGTATCTCTGCATTTTCTAGCCAAATTCCTAGGAAAAGTTATTTACACTCATTGCTTTCACTTCCTCTCTTCTTATTTATCTTGAAGTCCTCTACCATCAGGCAACGTACTTCATCATTCAACTGAAATTGTTTTTTTCCAAAGTTATCAAGTGATTTCTTACCTGCCAAATCTGATGAACTTTTCTCAGTCCTTATCCATTTTGACTTCTCTGTAGCATTTGATACAGTTGATCACCCCCTCCTCCTGGATGAATATCCCTCTCTGAATTTTTGAGACACTATTCTCTCCTGATCATCCTCCTACTTATATTTTTTTAGTCTGAGCAATATGTATCTATTGTGTATATACCAAATTTCACAGTAATTTAATTGGGGTCCAATAGCTCAACATACTACTGTAGACACTTGTCAAATCCACTAATATGGAAAAATAATACTACAGTCCATGGCACTAGGTAGTTCAATGCATAATTTTCCACTGTTTTATGTCTCATATTCCAAAATAGATGACTCTAATGAATGAGCCCACATCTTTGTGAGAACTATGAATAGGAAGGAGAAAGTAGGAACTAATAATAAATAGCAAAAGGAGTTGAGAAGACACAAATGCTAAAGAATACTACTTTAGGAGCCTCTTAGACCCAATAGTATAAAAATAGCTAAACAATAATTTATTCAGAATTTGTAAATGAAAAAGTATCCATTTTCTTCACTGTTATAGTATTCTATACAGCATAAAAGTCTATATTAAAAAATTTAAAGTTTATACTAGCATAAAAGCCTTTTACTAAAATTCTACTTCCATGTCTCTTTGTGGTATAACACGCTGGTGATGTCATTATATTGAATTGGTTGGCCATAGATTGATATTTTTTAGTCATACCATCTTTCAAAATGCAATCTACTGTCATGATGGTGCTCAACTCTAACTCCTCTACTAGGGGAAGTTGAAGCTGGTAGATCTCTGGTGTTCAGGGGCCTTTAGCTGTAGTAGGGCTAAAACTGATTTGGTGCTTATAATAAGTTTGGCATTAACATGGTGAGGCTCAGGAGCAGAGGGCCACCAGGCTGCTTAAGGAGGGTTGAATGAGCCCAGGTCAGAAAAAGGGAGCAGTTGAAAGCTTCCAAACTCATCTACATTAGGGTCAACCCATGAGTGGCCTTTACACTTCCTGCCCAGGTATGGAAAGTCTCCAAAAAACAAAAACAAAAGGACTAACTACTAAGTTGTAGATGTTGGTGTCTATGTCAATGGAGGGAATATCTACTAACAAATTTATACATCCTTGAAATAAATAGCAGAAAACGGACCAATCATGTAATAGCTTCTATAGTGTAAAACAGTTATCCCTTCTACATCACAGGGGTTAGGAGTGCGTTGCCTCCTCAAGCTGGAAAATCCATGTAAAATTTTTTGGCCCTCCCTTCATACAAGAGAAGAAATCGGAATTTTTTCTTTTTCTTTTATGGGGAATTTACAGTACCTTATTACAAAATCTGGGTTGATATTATACAATACTATAGATATATTTTATACATTTCTGAGTTTTAAAATTTCTTCTGTGTTGTCTGCTAGCCTTTGTGTGTCGTCTGTGGCTTCTGCAAAACTCCCCCAAAATTCCCATTTAATTTCTTATGCCAACCCATGATATATCAAAATCATAGTTGGGAAAGTCATGATGTGGAAAGGATACTTGCAGAATAGTCCAACTTCTTTCATTTTAGAGCTCTTTCTACTTCTACCATTCTTTTGGCATCTATTCCAAAATTGTTTTGATATGTTACTTAACTTTATATGTGCATATCTTGTCTCTCCAATTATATCGTAGGAGCCTTCATGGCAGGGATCTTAACACTTTTGATTGCCAACTGTGCTAATCACAGTGTCTTTCAAATGACAGATTCCCAATAAGATTTATCATTTAGGGATTGTGTTTTTAAATTCTAGATAGTTGTAATATTATGTTATTATTAGTAATATCAATAAATAACAACTAATTGTTCACAACTTATCACTTCCAGTTAATTCACAACAGAAACATACATATGCATCAAGAATAATATTTGAGTCTTTCATTAAACAGTTTGTTACATTACTCTATAATCACATTTAGTGATATAAATGGTAGTTTTATTAAATCTTGTGAATGATTACATAAAGTTGATTTTCCTCATAAAATTAACTGAGCATATGCTTTTTTGTCTCATTGAAATGATGTGAGCATTTATTTCTTAAGCCCATTTATACATATGTACATATATATAAATGCATAGGAATAATTTGTTTACATGACAATCCATTTATGTGTAGGCAAAGATTAATAGTTTGGTTAGCCTTAATGATTGATGAGGTAATGTCTTATGGTAGGTCTCACCAAGCATTTTTAACAGTTTATGTCTGATATCAAACAAATAGAAATTGGTCCCCAAGGGTCATGTATTGACTTAGAAAACCACAAGTTAACATTATCTATACTTTGTTGTATTTTTATTTATTTTGTTAAACATTTGCCAGTTACATTTTGATCTGGTTCTGGACCCACCTGGGAGATCTTCAGGCCTCATGTAGCCCAAGTCTGACACCTCTGGCTTAAGTTACCACAGGATAGGAAGACTTTTTAATGTCAGAAATAAACAGGGGTTCACACATTATGAAAAATATCTTTACATTATATAAGACTATTTTGGTGACATCATTGCTAAATTAAATTCAACATGACTGAAGAAAACCCTCAGAGGTTTATATTTTCAGATCTGAAACTTGTTATAGCTCAATTTCACTGTCATTTGAACAACAGGCATTCTCTATCTAATACATATAAGTATATATAAGTGACCAGAAAATCTTATTTCCCCCTAGAAGACAGAATGGCTCTGAAACATCTATGAAATGGTTTGATTTATTCTGAAGCTATAATGTCTTGAAAGTATCTTATATTTTTTCAAGTGTATGACTAATTATTCAGTGAAACAGTCATCGTAAACAGTATATTCATTACAGAATTTTACAGGTCAGCAGTAGCTCTTATATCCACATCTATTTGCCAAACTTGATGCTGATGTCTTTAAGCATACACTTTTCATTTCCAACTATGTGATGAAAAAAGAAACATAGTTTCCTGACCTATTTCCAGAGACTGAGGCAATCATTTTGAGTCCCTAATGGATTTTTGAAGAATTTCTTTTTTAAAAATTATCTTTTTAACAGAATCAACCTTCTGGCCTCATGTACAGCTCCTGACATTTCACACAGACAGACTTGCTTGTCCTTTTGAGACTCTACTGGTTAGCCACTGTGGAAAAAAGTCATTGGATTCCAAATTATGTAGAAGTCAGATTCCTACAATGTCAGAATCCTATAGGAAATCCATTGATTCTGTGGAAGCGGTGCAGGTAAAGGGGGAGGAGACTATGCTTAGGCAATTCATCCTAATTTTAAAAGTTAAATATGTATGTAGTTCTATTCTATCACCCTCAGGCCCAAATCTCCCTAGGATTCTGGGATGTGAATTTTAAGCTACAGGAGGGACTAGGAGGAAAAGAATGTTTTTTTAATCCTTACAATGTCCAATGCAATGATCACCCATAGTGGGCTCTAGAGAAATATGTTGACTGATTAATGATTGAACCATTATATAGATTCTAAATCTTACCAACTTTGGAAACCTATCAATTATGACACATTGTTCTATCTCAGGGAGTTCCTTGTTCATTAACACACCATTGATGGATAAGAAAATCAAAAGATTTTACCTAGAAAGAGAACATAGTTTTCTTGTATAATATTCTGTATCCTAAAAAGGATCATCAAGGAGGGTTGGAAAATGCAGTTATAAGTAAGTTGCACATTGCTATTATGTCACTAATACAATAGCATAGCCCTCTGATATAAGTAAAATTTTTCCCATATTAGTCATACAATTCTTCCCAGGGAGTCCTAGAAGAGAAAATCATGTGACAGATTTATAGGTCTTTCTAAACTACCTCTGTTGAGAGGCCACCTTAAAGCTCCTGTTCAATGCCAACTGACAACCCTCTCCTCTGATAGAAGTATTTCCAGACTAAACAAAAGATGAGTATCAAAAACACAAGAAAAATTAACATACAACATTTTTTCAGTAACAATTCAGTCACCATAAAACATAGTTTAAAATACACAATTAAAAAAATTTTTTTGTGGAAAAAATGGTTACATATCAAGTTATTAGCCATGCAAAAGACCAGCTTAAGCATAGTTATCCTATAATCAACTATCAATAACTTTTTTTGGACACATATGAACAGAGATCTTGCAGTCATTTCTATGGAAAAGAATTTATCCAAACTCTTTATAATTATTCTATATCACGAATGTTACAAAACTTAAACTTTTTCCTATAAGTTTACAGCATTCATCACGTCCTGCTTCATTTCATGCACACATTCAATCCATTTTGTCAAAAAATAAAATGATTCATTTACATGTTTATGAAATAACTGCTGCTATGTTAATGGATTTCTATTAGTGGAGCTGCACATAGGATTTGTGACTAGAAGAGAATGTCATAGTGCTAAACTGTCCTTAGATTCAAACCTCTAAATACAAAATACCGCTTCCTGGTGCATCCATAAGGCTGTTCTTTGTAATCTTTGCTATTAAAAACCATTCTAGGTTGTATATTCTGCAACCTAGTCTAGATCTGGTATTTTCATACTTTTGTTCACTTTTTATTTGTATCTTGTAATTATTTGCAGACTGTCAGGTTCATGTTATCACAAGCCTTTCCTAGAATAATATAACCTATCAATATGTTAGGCCACTCCATAGAAATCTGGCAGCACAGCTAGATTCAGCAGGCCTGTTTTTTTCTCTGGGTGTTTAGTGATTCAAATTACCTTTTAGAACTAAGTTATTTGAAAGACTGCATAATCCTGCATATAGCTCTACAGTGGGAAGGAGGAAGTTGAAGACAGACAAGGTCTGTTTTTTGTGCTCACTGCAACTTCTGTGTGAAGTTCATCTGCAAATGAGTGCTTTTAGATTGTGTGTTATGATGTTAATTTGCTTCTTGTGCAGCTAAAGATCAACAGCCATGAGTGAGAACACTAGCATCTCCTCAGTCTGTCTGTCACCTACTAAGCACTTCAAAAAGTATAAAATTGTGAGATTCTTGTTAATATTTAGCATTTGTCTATCACATTGATTAGCATCCAAATAAGGTGACAAATTACAAGGAGGAGAATTAAAGTAGAGTTCTTAAAAATGTTCTACCATGTCCAATAAAATGTCATCATTCACTGCTGCTGCTGCTAGTGACTTCTTTCTTAGGAGATGATGAAGTATCTCGAGCTGGTAATAAATCATAATGACATGGAATGTGGCTGTTCTTTGGAAGGTCATATGGATCCTGGCTGAGAGGTCCATTATTGCTTAATACTTCTTGTACAATAATCATTGTGGGTTCTGTGACAACCAAAAACAGACATTTATAAAAAATGGCAATTAAATAAAAAAAGAATAAAACATTTCTTGCAAATGTGAAACATTAAGGAAAGCTTTTTAATAAAAATACAGAGATGTATAATTTTGAATGCTAAGTAATTCTGATTTAAACAAACTCTTTTGCCAGTGTTGAGATGGTGTTCATTGATTATCAAAATTAACATTGCAGCGCAAGAAGATGATGACATTGCTGGATCAGAGATGTCAAGTGGTTCAAAACAAAATTAACAGCAGATTAAACTGCTGTTTGACTCATAGGATTATAGATTTAGAGATGGTAGGGAGCTTAGAGATCATCCCAGGGCTTCTTAACCTTTTCCCATTTGTGACCCTTTTCATGTTTTGGCAGGGCATGCGCAGTGCAAAGCGCTGTGCTTTGTGTTCAGACCCAAGGTTGCAGTGAAGTTGCATGATGCAGCACAGGCAAGTGCTGCCAGAAACACCTTGAATTCATTACACATTTGATTTTGAATTAATTTTTGGTCATTGTGCATTCAGAAATCTTTTACTGTTGCCAAATTTTTCGGGAACTCACAGTTTAAGAAGCGCTGAAGACCAACCTCCTCCATTTAACAGAGGAGGAAACTGAGGCTGAGACAGGTGAAATTGACATAAAAGTGACAGAACTGTTATTTAAACTCAGGACTTCCAGCTTTTTCTACACTGCGTCGGCCTGCTCTGCCCCTCCACCCCAACCTTTCTACTATACAGATATTCCAAAAATGACTCTTCTGGGAACAAAACCCCTTTATAAAAAAATTCAAGTTATGATTAAAAAAAAACCTCTCCAACATCATGTTGTCTCAATGACAATGTTCCAAATAAGCCATATGTATACAACACTTCACAAATAAAACTACTAATACAAATGTACAAATCATAGAAATGTATGTATGTATTCTGCATAACAGAATATACTGACAAAACTACCATATTTAACAGAAGGCATCATTCCTTTCTCTCCTCCTTAGTCATCTCCCATCTCAAGCATTCAGAGCACTTCTTTTTCTTTTTCTCCCTATCAAAACTAGAGGTGTTATTAGTTGTTTATGGTAGCTTGAGCCAATATAATAAAAATGACAGTACCTCCTTAAATTAATTTGCTTCATCAGTCCTGTATCAAACTCCCCAAAGAATATTTTATAGAGCTAGAAAAAAATAATAGTATTTATACAGAGGAATAAAAGGTTAGGAATCTTAAGGGCAATCACAAAAAAAAGTGAGAAGGAAGGAGAGTCCCTCACTAAGAGATTACGAACTGTATAACAAAGCAGTAATCATTAAAATAATTGGTATTGGTTAAAAAAAGAAGAGTAATCTATTAGTGGGATAAAATGGGATGGCTATCAATGATTTGGGAATTAAGAAAATGACTTTTTTTTCTTTAAAGGCATTGTATACCAATAGATTGACCGCTGTGTAAGGATTAGGGAAGATGAAATATTTTTAATAATTATTCATTAAATGCTCTAGTTTATTTCCAAAATAACATGAAAGAATTTAATATTCATTAGCTTCTCTTACCAACTTCATAGACATTCTTATTAGCTGAAGCTGAGCTACTGATCTCAGCATATGGAGAGTCTCTGTGTACTGGTGACTTCATTTCCACGTAGCCACTGTCTGAATTTTGAGGTATGAGTACTGGTGGATCTTTAATAGTAGCATATGGATTTTCAGAACTATTTAGCGAACAGCTGCTTGAATTATATTCAGAATTCTTTACTAAATCTGTGGAAGAAAAAAATAACAACCCTTCAGGAGTATGTATATTTGATATTAGATTACTGAACTGTCTATAAGCAAGAAAGCTTTAAAGTGAAATGTATCCATTGGGGTTTCTGAATATTTGTTCCATGCCATACTGACAGACTACACCACAAATTTCAAGAAAGAATGAAGATCAGTGAATCAGATTACTAAAATGTGCATCATGTCTCTGTATCTCAAGGCAAGTGTGGCTAGAATATATAATCCTAGCCAAATCAGAGGAGCTAGAGACAAAAATGGTAAAGGGGCTGTAGTTAAAAACAAGAATTATCTCTCAATCTGAACAACTGAAAATTCCTTATATTTCTGATACTGGTTTACATCATAATTTCACTATATGGACTCCAAAAGCTACATTTTTTTTTAGAGGAGGACAAAGGTCACCGATTTTGCTTTAATTTACTTTATCTCCATTGGCACCAGGCATAGCTCTTCATTTGTACACACATTGATTCTCATGTGTAGTTGACTCACTAGCCTCTACAATGGGGCTGGATCCTCTTCTGTATGTAGAGAAAACTGACTTCTGTATGAATCTTCCAGTCTTGGCTGGAGAAGAATTTGGGATTTGGCAGCTATTTCCGGTGCAGGGGACCATATGATGAGGTCTAGAGGTTTAGGGAAGCTGGAACCCTGAGATCATGACATGAGGGTCCTGTCTGAAAGAATTTAACCAAGCCTTCTTTCAGCCAAAGACAAGGTTTATTACAGATTCGCCGTATTAGCCAGACTCTTAAGGAATCTAAGCATCTGTGAGCTATTGGCTAGATTGTAAAAATCTGAACAGTGGCTACATTACATGAATCTGAGCCTAAAGGCTACTTTTAAAATCATCTCCTTTGCCTTTTAAAATCATCTCCTTTGCCTTTTAAAATAAAATGTATAAATTAACACTCAAAAGTATTTTTAAGTTGAGGCTGACTAATATCTATGCCTCCCCTCTTTATCCTCCAACCACTATGATAGAAGCAACTTCATGGGCAAGGATTGTTTTATTTTTATATTTGTATCTTTAGGACCTAGCACAAAGTAGGTGTTTAATAAATGTTCGTTGAATTGGATTTTTTTTCATCTAGATTCAGTTCACTATTATCTTTAAGATAAAATACAATCTTCTATATGGTATTAAAAGCCCTTTATAATCTGGCTCCAATCTATCTTTCCAGAGTTATTTTATATTATGCCTTTTCACAGACTCTACATTCTATAGGTTGACCTGATGTTCCTCATACATCACATTCCATCTCCCACCTCCATGCCTTTTCACTATTTTCAGTCAGTCAGTCAATAAGCATTTGTTAAGCACCTACTATGCCAGGTACTGGGGGATACTAAAAAAGTGCTCTCAATGAGCACACAGTATAATGAGGGAGCCAACCTACAAACAACTATTTATAAATGATATATATGGGATACATTGGATAAATTCTCTTTACTGGAAGGCTTTCCTTTTCACCTCCCCAAATCGGTTTGCATTTATTATACCCTATACATATCTATACCCATATACTATAAAGGCCTTTATATGTATAAGGTATACATATATACTTTTATAATCCATTTACTATATGTAGTACCCTCTCTGGCTCACTCCACCAGCTACTATTCAAATTGATAAGCTGGATCAAACAGGGTGCTTGGCTACTACTCTAGCCCCTCACTGGGCTGGGCCTCTGGGTTCATGAGGCTAGGCAGATGAGTCAACTGCTAGGCTATTTTCAGGATGCAGAGTCTCTATGGTTCTCTCTGGGCTAGTTTATTGTTGGACAATTACAGTCTTTTCCCACCTTCAGCCACTGGCTCCACTGGATAATAAATACTTCATTATCTTTAGCTGGAATATTACGCTACTCTTTTCGGCTAAGGTGCCCTAGTACCCTTTCAATTAGGGCAATGAACATCAGCTTAGGATCATTAGAGGCTTTTCTCTTTGACTTCCTCTGCTGGGAGGTAGTTTGTCACCTTCAAGGAAAAGGTGCTAGAGGTCTAACCCTTTCTTGTTCCAACTATCTTTCTACTCTTCAAAGCTCCTTCCTACCCATCCCTACCCCCATAAGGCAAGGGACACTAGGCATACCATGTATATCTAGTGCATCATAATATTTTTTCCTGTCTTTTTTGGAAAGAATAGCTGCAATATGTATGTATAATAACATTTTTCAATTCTAGTCCAAAATAGGGATAATAAGAATAATAGGTCTTGATAGTATTTTGTTACAATTATTTCCTTAAGGGTATCATGGCATAATAGGTAGAAAGTTATACTTAGAGCCAGGAAGACCTCTTTATTTCCCATAGGGTTATATTCCTTTGGACTTCTCCACAATGCTCCCGGGAACTTCACCAAGATCAAATCAGCCTTGGTACTCACACCTCATTAGTACCTTCTGCCCCTCCGACTAACTGGGCAGAGTGATAAGATCCTCCCTAAACCTCCATTTATGGAGGGGTCCAGGTCAGCTGCACCTTCATTGCCCACCAGGCTGTTCTCCTAAGGTCTTTTCCAACAAAACCTTTCAGCCTTCTCTTGTGTGTTCTCTCCCCCAGTGGACTGGAAGTTCCTTGAGGGCAACTTTCTTTTTCATATTTGTATTTCCAGTACTTAGCACAATGTCTTTTGTTTAGGATGTCCTTAATAAATTTTTAGTGACTGACTGATCAAATTCCACCTCTGAAACAGATTAGCTACATGACCAAAGGCACTTAAGTTCTCAGTGCCCAAGCAAATTTCCAAGATCATAAATTGTACTTGAGCTTTCATGAAAGGGATTTCCATACCATAGTTCTCTACATGTATAAAATCAGAGGTGCTGACCACAAATAAACAAAAATTCATTTATAATAAATTCCATTAAGTTTTTATAAATATTTATCAAATACCCCAAAGACACAAAACTACTTAAAATAGCTGCTGAGGACAATAGGAACACAGTAAGGATTTCACTGTTGTCAAATTAGGATTTTGCTGTTGCTAAAGGAAATACATTGCTCCTCAAGTCTCATTACCAAATCTCACTACTGTGAACTTAAATTCTTTGTCCCTTTCTCTCTATTCACCTCTGCCTCAGACAGGGTACAAGCTTTAATGTGGGCTGCTAACTGGCACAGTGGATAGAGTATTGGTCCTAAAGTTAGAAAGACCTGAGTTTAAATCTAGGCTCAGATATTTACCAGCTATGTGACCCTGGGCAAATCATTTAATCTGTGTTTGCTTCAATTTCCTCATCTGTAAAATGGGGATAATAATCTCCCAGGATTATTACGATCAAATGCGATAATAATTCTAAAGTTCTTAGTACCGCCTGACACATAGTGTGTGCTAAATAAATGTTAGTTATTATTATGTGGCCATATTACTTGTTTACTTTTGCTCTCTGCCACTACTTTTCTCTACTTTATTATTCTTCCTCACTATGCCATATTTTTTGCTGTGAAATTATGATTGATAATGCCACTCTAATCTACCACTTTTCTGGGGTCTTCCTAAGTAACTATAATGCATAGTTGTCTAATGTTTAGCCCTCCAAATACTAACATGTTCACTTGAATTCATTCCCTCTAAATTGGCCAATATTACTTTTCTTTTGTTCTTTTAGTATTTCCTACACTCCTACTTCTCCAAATAACGTCTTAGCACATTCGTTTTCTCATTTGTAAAATAAGGGGGAGGACTAGATAATTTTAAGATTCTTTCTATTGCTAATATTCTAAGATTTTATGATTCTATACTGTCAGCCTAGAGCAAATTTCCATTGGCTATTCAACAAGTTACCTCAACCTATAAATAAAATCCCTACACTTCTGCCATGAAAGACATGAAAAATTATTTCTTCAAATTTACCTTTTAAGGATTTCCTCATGTATTCTCTATCAAGTCCAAAAGCACCTGTAATTTAGGAGTGAGAGAAACAGTGAGAATATGCAGAATGAATGCTAGAGCTTGATCTACTCAATCTAACAGTTTGCAGTCAGTGGGGAGTATGAGAACCCTGAGATATATAGTAGGAATTTAATGGATGTTGTGGGAGTTTCTCAGCCTCAGTTCCATGAGAGCTTAAAGAGAAATCCATCCACTATAAGGTCTGCAAGATTGGGGGTAAAAAAGTGAGGAAAAGAAAAGAATTTGTTACTGAGCTAAGGCTGTTCTAGCTGGGAGCAACCTCAGTCTTTTAGAGTATACTGGGGTGGCGAAGCTGTGGCCTGGAGGGGATTTGTTTTGTTTGGATTCAATCAAAGGGCTGCACTAGAAGACCTAGAAGGCCACATGTGACCTCAATGCCCAGGTTTCCCACCCTGGTATAGATCTTGGTTGTTTTGGCCTTTTTCATTGATTTACTGTCAACAGAAGTCTTAATTTTTTTTTAATGGCAATAGAAGTCTTAATGTTCCTAATGCAATTGCAGTTACCAAGAGACCCTTTTTTAACTCAATATTTTTTACCCAATGGGAAATAGTTGGATACCAATCATATATCCCAGGCCCAAGGTAAACAGCTTGATTGTATTATCTTTTTCAAAATAAGGTTTAATATGCCATTAAAAACTAAAGTTTTAATGTATTTTATCTATTTACAGATATTTTTATCTGTAGATAGATATACCTTTTGAAAGTATATTTTAACCTCATGTTTTAGTATCATGTCAAGGAAGATGAGTCAAAAAGAATCTGACCCGACTGAAAAAAAAAAAGACTTAACGACATTGTGACAGGTAGGTAGGCAGCACAGTGAATAGAGCATTGAGCTTGGAATCAGGAAGACTCATCTTCCTGAGTTCAAATCTAGCTTCAGAAACTTACTATCTGTATGGCCCTGGGTAAGTCACTTAACCTTGTTGCCTCCATTGCTCATCGGTAAAATGAGCTGGAGCAGGAAATGGCAAACAACTCCAGTATCTTGACCAAATGGGGTCATGAAGAATCAGATATGACTGAAATGATCAAACAACAGCTATATAAAGCTAAATTCAAACAATATTAATAGTTAATAAATAACAAATACTTTCCCCACACTATTCTGTGAATAAATAAATAATTGTCCTCAATTAATCAAACCTAATAGAATTCAAATTTTCAAACTGCTCAATTTTAAAGCTTGTTACATCACTCCAGTTACTTTTTTTATATGATACCAGAATCTCTGAAATCAAGTTTGAAAAACATGAAAAATCTCAAAACTAATTCTAACTTCCTAAGGAAGAAATACGAAGTTTTCTAAGCAGAATCATAGTTTTATAGTTCTGGCAAGCTTTCTCTTCTCCTCTTTTCTCAGTGAGATCTAAAACTTCTCGTGCAATACTATCCTAAGTTAAGTCTTGGGTTTTTTTCTTGTGGTCCATTCTGGAAATTCTGATAGCTGACAAAAATGAGACTTTTGTATTGCCCCTATTCAGGTGAAAAATCACTAGTTTAATGTTCCTGCTGTCTGGAAATTGTATTTGGTTGAAACATTTTAAAACGGTTCTACTTTTAGGAGTATCCTTATGTACTTCTTATTGCTTTTCAATTGAACTTCAGGTCTATGCTATGTCAGTGTAAATTATTCCTTTTGATTCTCTCTCTTTCTCCATCTCTACCTCTCTCTGTCTGTCTCTAATTAATCCAGACTCTTTAAAAGAATTTTTTAGTATTATACTTTTGTTTTTATTTTAATTATTAATTTCTTAATTTCTGACCTTGCCACTCCCAAATCATGGTCCAAATTGTCTTCAGAGTGTATTTCACTTACTCTATTGAATCTGTTTTGCAAATTAGCACAATTTTCTTACGCAACTCATTGTAAAACTTTACTTTTTTCCAATCAGAGCAGAAATTTTAAGGTTAACAGTTCCTCATTTTGCCAATTCACTTCCATATTGGTATTTTACTTAGGAACTTGCAAATTTATGGTCTATTTTAATTCCTTTTAGAGTGTTACAATCCATGGGGTCATGAAGAATCAGGCATGACTGAATGATTGAACAACACAGAACACAACTGGGGAAATTGGTTTTTTATTAACAGTTCTTATTATATCCAATTTTATATTATTATATAATCTTATACCTGCTTAGTAAATATCTCTAGCTAAAAGCTAATTAAGCCTGCCTGTCTAACTATGGACACTTGTGAGTGAAATGCTAGAAATCCCCAAGCACCTCAGGGTTACCCCTAGAACCTTCAAGGGAGAAATAACCACCCTCTGGTAACCCAATCTGCCAGTGCAACTGGGAATTGAGAAATAGCTCAGGAGGGGATGCTATACTATACTTACAAATAAGAATCTATAGGAATATTGAAATATCAATATATTCTTAGTTTTCCCTTCCTGCAACCAACTAAGCATTCTGGGCCATTTCACCAATGCCTGTTAGGATACATTAAAATGGGGGCACATATATTTAATTGTTAGTAACAGTTGGATCTTTCTAATTGAGGAATAAATTAAACTCGACAATAATTTTCCAGGAAAACAAGGGACCTAATAGCATTTGAGAAGCTAACGTGTTACTGATGGGAAAATGCTGCCACTTTAATGAAAGGATATTGTTATCCAATACTTTTGTTTACTTTGTTTCACAGATCACAGAGAAAATAATGACTATTTTCTAATGCTGAAATAAAATCTTTTCCCATAGATCAATCCAAAACATTAGAATGAAGGTTGTTTTGGTTTGTTTTTTCAGCTAAATGATTGGTATTCCTTTTCCTGGCACAGGAAGAAATAAAAACTTATCAGTTCCTACTCATGTTTCATTTACATTTCAGAGGAAGCTATAAGGTACAGTGGCTAGAGGCCTAGGCCTGGAGTAAGGCAGACCTGAATTCAAATCCAGCCTCAAACACTTCTTAGCTGTGTGACCTTGGACAAGTCACTTCACCTCTGTCTGTCTCAGTTTCTTCAACTGTAAAATGGGGATTATAATACCACCTGCCTCTCAGGGTTGTTATGAGGATTAAATGAGACAGTATTTGCAAAGCACCTAGCACAATGCCTGGTGTACATCATGATCTTAATAAATGCTTGTTACTTTCCCTAAAATGTTTTTCTTTGGTTACTTTAAATGATGAAAAGGACTGCTAAGAAACACAGTCAGTCTGACTTACCAAGCTCATTGTGGAAGCCGCCATGTTTCCAGTCAACTGGGAGTGTTCCTGTGTAGTCCACAACAGGCCCTCGCTTTCCAGGATCCACATTTTTTACGTTCACAAATATCTGGTTGTTTTTTGACTATTAAAAATGAAAAGAACTTTGGTTGAAAGAGTACAACTTAGTCCGGTGTTGCAGTTTGGGGGAGGCATTTGAGTAGAGGTCAGAGGAACATTTTTCAGGGACATTGCAGAAGGGATTCAATAGGTAATAAATTGGACTAGATTGCCTCTAGTTATTTAGTTCTTCCAACTCTAAGATCCAATGATTCTGTGAATTATGCAAAAAAAAAAACAGAGCAGAAGGCAAACTAAGCCTATAGTTATACTGTGGAGGTCCTGACCTCAAACTCTTATCCCTATAATACCTGAAATTCACTGCTTTGTGCACACAGTGCTTGACATTGGATTAATTCATTTGGGCCAGCTGACTTATAGTGAAAAAAAGGTCTGGATTAGGTCAGAAAATAAAATTCTAGCTCTGGCTCTGTCACTTCTTGTCTGTGGGACCTTGAGTAAGTCATCAAGTTTTTCTGGGTCAATTGCAATCTCCCCTTCTATGAAATAAGGACAACATGTGCCACATTTATTTTGTAGGTCTGCTGTAAGGTTTAGCTGAGATAATTTATATAAGAAGGATCTTGTAAACTGTAAAATACTATAGAACTGTAAGGAATGACTACTATCATTATCATTATTATAATAAAACGAAAATGTTCTTCAGAAGTTTAAAGGCTATTTAAGTTAATTTGACCAGTAGTATATAATCTCCCCGAGGGAAGGGCTTATTTAATTTTTTGTCCTTTGATCACCAGTGCCTTGCATAGTGCCTCATACATTTTATCTTAAACTGGACCTGTGATTTCATCCATGAGCTTGTAATGAGCAACTTATTCTATTTCTATTCCAATTCTAGAGTAATAGACACTGTGTGGAAGGGCAGACCTGGATGGGCACTGAAGTGCATAATTTTGGCAATTACAACATAGTACAAAGATACTGAGTGCCCGGAATATAGGAGAAAAGAAAAGTACATCCAGAAAGTGGGAACTGGGAATAAAAAGAGAAGTGAGTGTCAAAGACTAACCACTTATTTTTACAGTTATGCTTAGAACTGGTCATGCTAAAGAATTTCAGGTTCTCACTAAAATTACTATAGAAAGTGACTTGAAAAAATCTACAAGATGCTAGGAATCTCCTTTTTTGCTTTTATGTCTTTGTAACTACCTGATGTGCGTCTATTTTTTACCTTTCCAATTGTCATCCTATTTTGGTTGTTGACATGAGCTGATGTAGAACACTGAGTGAGTGTATGGTAACTGGGATTGGTAAAATAATGATTGTTAGTGTTTCCGGCATTAGTCTGAGGAAGGGTATCTGGAAAGAAAGAGAGAAGAAAATGATTAAAACTGACTGTTATCTGTAAGAAACAAAATAAGTACAGTCAGATGAACAAACAGTTGTACTGATTTCCAAAATGGAAAAAAATTCTATAATAGCAGGTCACTGCAGAGGTGAGAGGTAGAGCTAAGATGGCAGAGTAAAGGCAGGGACTTACCCATCTTTTCCCAAATTCCCATCCAAATAACTTTAAAATAATTCCTCAAAATGAATTCTGGAGTTGCAAAACCAACAAAAGAATGGGGTGAAAAAATATTCCAGTCCAAAATAATTTTGAAGGTTGGCAAGAAAGGGCTGTTTCAGTGGAATAAGAGAGAGTGAAGTCCAGTATATGCTGCACCTGGCAAGCCAATAGCAAGGCTCTGAGCCCCTATGCAAGCTAGAAGCAGCCCCACTGGGAATGGGGGAACAAGCCAGCAGTGAGGCCCTAGAACCATGCCCAAAGTAGCCAGTAGTGGGCCACGCTGGTGCAGGCAAACAGCAGGCCTTAGTGACAAGTGAATCTGCAGCAGTGACTTTCACAGCTCTCAGCCCAGACAGTAAGAGGACTGGACAAGTCAGAAGATTACAGGGGACTCTTAGATGGCAATGAATGCAGGACTCTATTGCATTGCCCACACAGGGATCCAGGTTGCAATCCTAGCAGAGAAGAAAGAACACTAGTACACCAGAGCTGGTGGCTATAGGACAGCAAGGACCTTGGTCACAATTCCTGGGCAGAAAACAGTAATTGGGATCTCTCACAGACTACAGCACAGGCCAGGAGAGCCGTGACCACACCTTCTTTTGGATCAAATCACCTTGGGAAAACTGAAAACTTACAGACCCCCCCCAAACTAGCTTTGAAAACAACAGAACAAAAAATCTGAAGCTTTGGACAGTGCCCCCTCTACCTCAGGAGCAGAGCCCAACTTTAATATAAAGTTAAAAGCCAAGAAATAGGCTGGAAAAAATGAGCAAGCAACAAAAAAAGAACCTGACCACAGAAACTGACTATGGTGACAGGGAAGATCAAAACACAAACTCAGAAGAGGACAACAATGTCAAAATTCCTACATACAAAGCCTCAAAGAAAAATGTGAATTGGTCTCAAAGCCCCGAAAAAGAATTCAATGGAAGAATTCAAAAAAGATTTTAAAAATCAAATGAGAGAGATACAGAAAAAATGGGAAAAGAAATAAGATGTAAGAAAATCATGAAAAAGGAGTCAATAGCATGGTAAAGGAAGTACAAAAAAAAATACTGAAGGAAAAATCTCTTAAAAAACACAATGGGCCAAATGGTCAAAAAAGCACAAAAATCCACTGAAGAGACCTCTTTAAAAAGCAGAATTAGCCAAACTGAAATGGAGGTACAAAAACTCACTGAAGAATATAATTCCTTAAAAACTAAAACCGGGAAAGTGGAAGCTAATGACCCTATGAGACATCAAGAAACAATAAAACAAAATCAAAAGAATGCAAAAAAATAGAAGAAATTGTGAACTCTCTCATTGGAAGAACAACTGACCTGAAAAATAGATTAAGGAGAGATAATTTAAGAATTACTGGACTACATGAAATCCATGATCAAAAAAGAGCCTAGATATTATCTTTCAAGAAATTATTAAGGAAACTGCCCTGATATCTTAGAACTGGAGGGTAAAATAAAAATCAAAAGAAACTACTGATCACTACCTGAAAGAGATCCCAAAATGAAAACTCCCAGGAATATCATAGTCAAATTCTAGAGTTCCTAGGTCAAAGAGAAAATACTTCAAGCAGCCAGAAAGGAACAAATCAGATATTGTGGAGCCACAGTCAGGATAATACAAGATTTAGCAGTTTCTACATTAAAGGATCTGAGGGCTTAGAATATGACATTACAGAGGGCAAGGAGATACAATTACAAAAAATCACTTGTCTAGCAAAACTAAGTATTTCCTTTTGGAAAAAATGGATATTTAATGAAATAGAGGATTTTCAGGCATTCCTGATGAAAAGACTAGAGCTGAATAAAAAATCTGCAAATACAAGACTTAAGAAAAGCATAAAAAAGTAAACAGGAAAGAGAAAACATAATTCAATAAGGATTCAATAAGGTTAAACTGTTTACATTCCTACATAGTAAGATGATACTTATAACTCTTAGGAACCTTATCATTATTAGGGCAGTTAGAAAGAGCATACATAGACGGAAGGCATGGATGCAAGTTGACTATGATGAGATGATATCCAAAAAAACCTCCAAAAACAAAATTAAAGAGTGAGAAAGAGGGATGCACTGGAAGAAAGAGGAAGGGAGAGGTAGAATGGGGTAAATTATCTCACATAAAAGAGGTACCTAAAAGCTTTTAGAATGGAGGGAGTGATAGGGGGATGATGGGCAATGCTTTAACCTTACCCTCATAGGAGCTGGCTAAAAAAGGGAATAATATACATGCTAAATTTGGTATAGAAATCTATCTTACCCCATAGGGGAGTAGGAAGGAAGAGGGAATGATGAGAGAGGTGGAGTACTGATAAAAGGAAGGGTGAACTGTGGGAGGCTGTGTTCAGAGCAAAACACTTTTAATGAGGGATAGGGTAAAAGAAAAGAGAGAGAAGGATAAACAGGGGGGAAACAGGATAGAGGGAAATACATAGTTAGTAATCATAGCTGTGAATCACCCATAAGACAGAACTGGACAACAGAATGGATTAAAAACCAGAATCCTACAATATGTTTTTACAAGAAACACACTTGAAGCAGAGAGACACACACAGAGTAAAAGTAAGGGGATGGAGCAAAATCTATTATGCTTCAGATGAAATTTTTTAAAAAAAGCAGGTGGTGCAGTGGATAGAGTGCTAGCTCTTGAGTCAGGAGGACCTGAATTCAAATCTGACCTCAGACACCTACTAGCTGTGTGACCCTGGGTAAGTCATTTAACTCTGTTTGCCTCAGTTCCTCATCTATAAAAGAAGTTGGAGAAGGAAATACCAAACTATTGTTTCTTTGCCAAGAAACTCACAAATGGGGTCAGAAGAGTTGGACATGACTGAAACAACTGAACAACAACAACAAAAGCAAGCATCATCTCAGACAAAGCAAAAATATATCTAATTAAAAGTGATAATGAAGGAAACCACATCTTAGTAAAAGTTACCTTAGACAATGA
Source organism: Phascolarctos cinereus (assembly GCF_003287225.1). Lineage (NCBI taxonomy): Eukaryota > Metazoa > Chordata > Mammalia > Diprotodontia > Phascolarctidae > Phascolarctos > Phascolarctos cinereus. The sequence goes on along the minus strand of NW_027555847.1, from coordinate 283,735,390 downwards.
AGTAATTTCAATATTAAACATATATGCACCAAATGGTATAGCAACCAATTTTTGAAAAGGGAAATTAAATGAATTACAGGAGGAAATAAACAATAAAGTTTACTAATGGGGGACTTCAACTTTCCCCTCATGGAACTAGATATATTTAACCAAAAGCAAGAAAGAAATTAAGGAGATGAACAGAATTTTAGAAAAGTTAGATAGATATGATAGACCTCTGAAGAAAACTGAATGCGAATAGAATATACCTTTTTCTTAGCAGCACGTGGCATCTAACAAAAACTGACCAGGTTTAGGGCATAAAAACCTCACAACAAAATGCAGAAAAGCAGAAATACTAAATGGATCCTTTTCAGATCATTATGCTACAAAAATTACATTCAATAAAGGGCCATGGAAACTTAGATTGAAAATTAATTAGAAACTAAATAATCTAGTCCCCAAAATGAGTGGATCAAAGAAAAAAATCATAGAAACAACAAAATATTTCGTTAAAGAGAATGACAACAATGAGACAATATACCGAAATCTATAAGATGTAGCCAAAGCAGTACTTAGGGGAAATTTTATTTCTCTAAGTGCTTATATCAATAAAATAGCAAAAGAACAGATCAATGAATTGGGCATACAACTAAAATGAACTAGAAAAAGAACAAATTACAAATCCCCAATTAAACACCAAATTGGAAATCCTGAAAATCAAAGAGGAGATTAATAAAATTGAAAGTAAAAAACTTATTCGATTAATTAATAAAGCTAGGAGCTGCTTTAAGAAACCCAATAAAATAGATAAGCTATTGGTTAATTTGATTTTTTTAAAAGAAGAAAACCAAATTATCAGTATGAAAAATTACAAGGGTGAACTCACCACCAATTAAGAGGAAATTAAAGCAATTATTAGGAGCTATTTTGCCCAATTAAATGCCAATAAATCTGATAATCTAAGCAAAATGGATGAATATTTACAAAAATTTAAATTGCCCAGATTAACAGAAAAGTAGAAGACTTAAATAGCCCTATTTTAAAATTTATTTAGTATTTAATTTTTCCCCAGTTACACGTAAAAACAAATTTTTAACATTGTTTTCAAAACTCTGAGTTCCAAATTCTCTCTTTCTCCTTCTCCTCCCCCACCCCTGCAACTGAGAAGGCAAGCAATTCCACATATATTATATATGTGTAGTCATGCAAAACATACCCATAATAGTCATGTTGTGAAAGAAAACATGGACAAAAAAAAAGCCTCAAGGAAAATAAAGAAATTGAAAAAAAAATTTGCTTCAATCTGTATTCAGAAACCATCAGTTCTTTCTCTGGGAATGGATAGCATTTTTCATCCTAAGTCCTTCAGAGTTGTCATAGATCATTGTATTGCTAAGAATAGCTAAGTTATTCACAGCTGATCATCTTACAATATTGCTGTTACTTTGTACCCAATACATCTTTGCATCAACCCATGTTGATCTTTTCTAGGTTTTTTTGAGAGCATCCTGAAATGGCCCTATTTTAGAAAAAGAAAATGAATAAGCCATCAATGAGCTTTCTAAGAAAAAATCCCCAGGACCAGATGGATTCACATATGAATTCTACCAAACATTTAAAGAACAGTTAATTCTAATTCTATATAAACTATTTGGAAAAACAGGTAAAGAAGCCAAAGAATGGACAATTCCTTTTATGACACAAATATGGTGCTGATATCTAAACTAGGAAGAGCAAAAACAGAGAGAAAAACAGAAAAGCCATAGACCAATTTCCCTAATGAGTATTAATGAAAAAATTTAAATAACATACTATCAAGGTGATTACAACAATACATCACAAAGATCATACCTTATGACCAGGTAGGATTTATACCAAGAATGCAGAACTGGTTTACTATTAGGAAAACTATCAGCATAATTGACCATATCAATAACAAAAACAACAAAAATCATATAGTCATCTTAATAGATGCAAGAAAGGCTTTTGACAAAATATACCACTCATTCCTATTAAAAACAGTAGAAAGCATAGGAATAAACGGAGCTTTCCTTAAAATGATATGTAATATTCATCTAAAACCAACAGCAAGTATTATCTGTAATGGGGATAAGGTAGAAGCATTTCCAATAAGATCAGGGTTGAAGCAAGGATGTCCATTATCACCGCTATTATTAAATATTGTACTAGAAATGCTAGCTATAGCAATAAGTGAGTAAAAAGAAATCAAAGGCAATGGGGGAAAAAACTATCAATTTTTGCAGATGATATAACAGCATACTTGGAGAATCCCAGAGAATCAACTAAAAAACTATTTGAAATAACATCTTCTTCAAAGTTGCAGGATATAAAATAAACCCACATAAATCATCAGCATTTCTATATATTACCAACAAAGTCCAGTAGCAAGAGATAGAAAGAGAAATTCCATTTAAAATAACTGTAGACAGTAAAAAATACTTGGAAGCCTACCTGCCAAGACAAACCCAGGAACTATATGAACACAATTACAGAACACTTTTCACACAAATAAAGTCAGATCTAAACAACGGGTAAAATATTAATTGCTCATGGGTAGGCTGAACCAATATAATGAAAAAGACAATTTTACCTAAATTAATATACTTATTCAGTACCAGACCAATAAAACTACCAAGATATTATTATTATTTTTTTTTTTTTGGTTAGGCAATGGGGTTAAGTGACTTGCCCAGGGTCACACAGCTAGTAAGTGTTGTGTCTGAGGCCGGATTTGAACTCAGGTCTTCCTAGATCCAGGGCCAGTGCTCTATCCACTGTGCCACCTAGCTGCCCCAAGATATTATTTTATAAAGCTAGAATAAAATCATAAATTTCATCTGGAAGAACAAAAGGTCAAGGACATCAAGAGATTTAATGAAAAAAATGTGAAGGAAGATGGTCTAGTCGTACCAGATCTCAAACTTTATTATAAAGTGGTAATCATCAAAACAATCTGGTACTGGCTAAGAAATATAGTAGTGGACCAGCAGAATGGATTATATACACAATACACATTATTAAATGACCACAGTAATCTTGTGTTTGATAAATGCAAAGATCCAGACTTTTGGGATAAGAACTCACTATTTGACAAAAACTGCTGGGAAAACTGGAAAACAATTTGGTAGAAACTAGGTACAGACCAACACTTCACACCATATGCCAAGATACAGTCAAAATGGGTACATGATTTAGACGGAAAGGGTGATACCATAAGCAAATTAGGGGACCACGGGATAGTTTACCTGTCACATCTATGAATAATTTTGATTACATTAAAAGGGTTCTGCATAAACAAAACCAATTCAGCCAAGATTAGAAGGAAAGGAGAAAACTGCAGGGAAAATTTATAGCAAGTTTCTCTGGTAAAGGCCTCATTTCTCAAATATATAGAGAACTGAGTCAAATTTATAATAATATGAGACATTCCCTAATTCAAATAAAGAAATCAAATCTATCTCTAGTCACATAAAAATGCTTTAAATCACTATTGATTAGAAGGATGCAAATTAAAATAACTCTGAGGTACAACTTCATACCTATCAGATTGGCTAATATGACAGAAAAGGAAAATGACAAGTGTTCAAGGGGATGGGGAGAAATTAGGACACTAACGCACTGTTGGTGTACTTGTGAACTGATTCAATCATTCTAGAGAACAATTTGGAACTATGCCCAAAGGACTACAAAACTACGCACATCCTTTGATACAGCAATATCACTACTAGGTCTATATCCCAAAGAGATTTTTTAAAAAAGGGAAAAGAACCCATATGTCCCAAAATATTTATGGCAGCTCTTTTAGTAATAGAAAAGAATTGGAAATTGAGGGAATGCCCATCAAATGGCAAACATCTGAACAAGTTGTAGTATATGATTGTGATGGAATACTATTGTGTTATAAGAAATCATAATCAGGATGCTTTCAAAAAACCCTGGAAAGATTTACATGAACTGATGCAAAGTGAAGTGAGCAGAACCAGGAGAACATTGTGCACAGTAACTGCAATTTGTATAATGATCAACTGTGAATGACCTAGCTATTTCCAGCAATACAAAGATCCAAGACAATTCTGAAGGGTCTATGATGAAAAATGCTATCCACATCCAGAGAAAGAACTGATGGAATCTGAATGCAGATTGAAGCATACTGCGTTGGGGTTTTTTTTTGATTCTTTTATTTTTCTTGGTTTTTCTTTTTTGGTCTGTGTTTTCTTTCACAACATGACAAATATGGAAATTTGTTTTGCATGACTGCACATGCATAACCTTTATCAAATTGCTTGCCTTCTTAATGAGGGATGAGGAAAGTACATTTAGACTGATTCAAGACTGGTTGAATGACTGTTCATATAGAGTAGTCTATAATGGTTAGATTTCAGGTTGCAAGGAAGTCTATTTTGCACTATCCCAGCAATCTGTGCTGTCTTTTTATTGTTTAACATTTTAATTAATGCTTTGGATAAAGACATAGTTGGCATATTTATACATTTACAGATAACATAATGCTAAAAGGAATTGTTAATGCACAGGATGATAAAATCAAGTCTAATACAATGAAATCTAAGAAGAGGTAGATATTTGGTTTCAAAAACAACTTCAGAAGCATATGAAGGGGTAATTGTAGCGAGATAGAGATAGTGGTTTCACCTTAAAAAAAGAAGTCAACAATGTGATATAGTAGCAAAACGCACTAAGGAATGGTAGGTTGCATTAAGAGAGACATAGTGTCCAAGACTAGATAACTTCACTGTATGTATTCCATACTAGTCAGCCAGACTTCATCTGGAATATTGTGCTCAGGTCAGGGTGCAGCATTTTAGATGAGACATTGACAAATAGGAGGAAGATAAGGAAGCATAACTAGGATGGTGAAGGGCTTGGAAATAATGCCATGTAAGGATTCATGAAAGTATATCTGAAGTATATTTAACCTACAGAAAAGAAGATGTAACAGAAAACATGATTTTGAAGGACTGTAATATAGAAGATGAATCAGACTTATTCTGATTGCCCCTGAAAGGCAGATCTGAGAACAGTGAGGGAAGTTTGTAGAAAGGCTTAATGGAGAGGAAAAACTTCCTAAGTCTTTTAAAAAAATTTCATTTTCAGTTCCAAATTCTCTCCCTCCCTACCTAGTGAAGAGGTGTTTCAAGCAAAGGTTGGATGAACCATTTGTTGCATATATTTACAGAGGGGACCTTTCAAGTATAGGCTAGGAAAGATGGCTTTTGAGGTCTCTCACATCTTGGAGAATCTGAGTAGGTATGGAGAAAAAAAATCTAAGAGAATAATAAAACCTTATTTTAATGATCTAAGATGGGACTTACTATACTTTAACAGAGTAAAATCCCTCACATACTATTAGTCTTACCTGAAATAGTATAATCTGCAGTGATGACCCTCATAGCAGGGGTGTAGGTAACTGCAGGCATATTCGATTCTTTCTCCTTCTGTTTGTGTCTATAAATAATGAACAGTGCCAGCAGGAAGAGTACAACCAGGACAAGAATAATAATGCCTGCAATAGCTGCGATCTGATAAGAATTTGCAGGGTTAGCAGTACTTGTTCGGCTTAAACTGTTCAAGTTCCCAACTATTAAAATACCAGCTACAAAAAGAAGAAAGAGGGACACGACTGATTATGATGTGCAGAATACATTACAGATTTCTGGATTATTTCAATTCATAAAATGTTCACATTGAAGTTTCTGAAAACAGAAGAGCAAAAAAATAACATCTCATTTATCCCCAGGAATATATCTATGACCAGAGCAAAGGAATAGAGGCTCTCCTCCTCGCTCCATGCAAAGGGCTTATTCTGAGATTAACACCCAGAAGAGCTTAATTTGACTGAGACAGTGCTTTATTTACTATACATTTGTGATGGCATGACAGATCACAAAATTCTTAAGTGATCCAATTCCTAGAATTACTAAAACCAGACCTATGTCTATCTTAAACATTTCTGGAAACACAGCAGTTTTTTTCCCCTTCTCCCTCTGTAAGGATAATATCATTTAAAATCTGATAAAAAATTATCTATCTTATTCCACCCTGACATGGAGGGAAAAGGAAGTAGAAAGAGAATATAGCACCTATTATGTACAAGAAATTGTGTTTAGTGCTTTCCAAATATTATCTCATTTGATCTTCACAGCTCTGGGAGGTAGGTGCTGTTATTATGTTCATTTTACAGTTGAGGAAACTGAAGCAAACAAAGGTTAAGTGGTGTACCGATGGTCACATAGCTAGGACGTGTGACGCTGGATTTGAACTCAGGTATTCCTGACTCCAGGCCCAGCAATGCATACTATATATTGTACCTAGCTGCCTCAATGAACACATAGGATTATTCTTTCTTTTGAAAGATAATGTTCCTGGCCATGTTATTTTTCACGCCAGATTGCTGCCCAAGAAGGGGGCTATGGTGAAGCAAAAATCATTCTTTGTGGCAAGACAAGATAATAGATGGATAGTATCCTTCCTTAATTCCAAAATTATTTTTGCACCATAACTCACTGGAAGGATAAAGCCTAATTATATTATACAAGAATGCTAATTGCTAGGAGTCAAAATTCAATATAAAATAGGTTGATCTGTTCAAAGGGGAGGCAATGGAAAGAGTTTAAGATATGGAATAAAGAATCAAGGTTTTAGTCCTTCTCTATCCTTTAATAACTGTATGACCTCAGGTAAGACATTCACTGGGCCCAAGTTTATTCATATGTAAAATGAGGGGTTAGATTAGATTTTATGTAAGGTTCCTTTCAGCATTAACATTATCTGTTTCCATGAATTGTTCTATATAAAAAGGGTCTTTTTATACACAGCATAGAACAGGTTCTCTCCCCCTTTTCCACCCCCCCAAAAATGTCATAGTGAATAATAATAGTGATTATAGTGAATAATAGTGAACAGAGTTATAGTGAATAATAATGATATGACCAATGAATATCTCAAGCTAAATGTGATTAAAGTAAACTATAAGCAAGGCAAAAGAGTTTAAAAAAAGTTAATTAAGAAGAGTGATATACATAACTACTGTGCAACATCACAGAAATTTTCTAAATCCTTTTATTGCCCATCAGTGTTATTTACCTTGATCACATCTTGTACCCTTCCAGCCTGGGCTGCAGTAACAAGTTCCTGTGATGTGGTCACAAGTAGAATTGTTTAGACAGTCACATATCTGCCGACAGCCATAGCCATATGTTCCTGAGGGACACTCTGTAGAAGATAATGAATCAATTGCAAAGTTGAACACATTAGTAGGAGCTTACTAGATATGATAAATGAAGACCTAATACTTTGCTTATTTTATTGTATGAACTGGGGTTCTACAAGACGGGAATTTTGTTTTACTTGTCAACTCTAAGGTAACGGTTATAAACTTAAAAAGCATGAAGAACAGCTATTTCCTAAGCTTAATTTCACAGAGAATGGTTTGAATTTGAAGTTTACTTTTTTGACTTAGAAATCTGAAATCTCAAAACTGGATTTTTGAGAATAGGTTTGAATGTGGAATTTTTTCTTTTAATATGAGATTGGCTTAGGAGAGTAGTTCTAACCCACTACACTGGAATGCTTGATCTAAAAATTCATGCTAAAAATCCAGAAATGTTTTATAACTGAGCAGCAGGGGGCAATGTACTGCTGTTATCAGGGTTTTCACTCAAAAGTTTAGTTAGGTCTCTGTTTAAAAAAAGAAGACTGGGAGATTTCAAAAATAGAGTACACATCAAATAATGATTTTTTTAAAGTTCTTCTCAAACCTTCCATTCTACTGGAAGTTTCTGTTCATATATAATAATAATTATACATATACCCATAAGTATAATTTAAAGATCTGAAGAGACTGTGCTTGTATTCATGCATATAATTCAGCAGCTGAACCAAAAAAGAGTGCAAGAAGGCCAAATCATCTGTTCTGAGCCAATTTAGTGTTGTTGGCCTTGTGTATCAAAAGTCTTTCAGATTTCATTTTTTTCATGGTATCAGCTTTATTCCTAGTGACTGAAAAGACTGCAGACATATCTTAGGGCTAGGAGATTAAGACGCGGGGATGATGGTATGCCAGTTGGGCAGGATAGTATGTTTTCTTTGAGAGGAGAACAGAGGAGAGGTGGCATCCATTCATCATAAGACAATGATGAGGCTTTGGGTTTTTTTTTTCCGTACCACTCTTTTCTAACTTACCCTAAATCAACAACTAAATTAAAGTCACCAAAGAAGAAACCCAGAAAACTAAGCTAAAGACCAAAGTTGCTATAATTTCAGGTTTTAATGTTCCCTGGTCTTTATCTTCTCTGCACAGGTTTTAATGATGCCTAGCACATAAAATGAGACAGCAGAAGAAGAAAAACCAAGGCTCTAAGAACAGAATGAAAAATTTGAATTCAGTTTTGTTCATTATTTCCTCCAGCTACAGAATGATAGGGAGTGGTCAGGAGAATGGATCATGACAAGTTTAGACCAGCAAGAATCTGAGGGGGCATCTCAGGAAGGGAAGTGATGCAAATAATACTGGCAAAATGACACCAGTTTCAATCACCTTAAAAAAACCACATCTCTGTCTTCAAGTCTCTCAAGTGAAAACAGGTAGTTAAAATAAGTCTCATTAAAATTGTAATTCAGTGGTGTTAAATATTTTTATACTCACTCTGTTCACAGTGTTTCCCCATGAATCCAGTGCGGCAAGTGCATTGTCCTGAGATATGGTCACAATCAGCTCCATTTTGACATTGGCATACTAATGCACAATCTTTTCCATAAAACCCCAGAGGACACCCTTTGGGACAAATAAGTATGAGGGGGATTAAAGGAAGAAATAGGAGTTAAATAGAAATATAGCTCAGGCTGAATTATTCTATTTTAGTGCATATAAGATGATAAAAGGGTAAGAAAAGAACAATAACCCATGCAACCTCTCATAGATGTTATTTGAGTATGAAGACACAGTTCTTCCTTGTACATCAGTATTCACTAGCAAGAGGTGTCACCACTATTATAATAGTTTAACCATTTATATTGCTCCTATAATCTTTTAAAGCAGAACCAACTCAAAGCTATGGAAGTATGTTTGGGGTGGGGGAGTGAGGAGTTGCCACTTCATCACTTTGCCATTATTTTAAGCAATGATTACCGTCCAATCCCTTTTCCCCAATATTGAAATTATCAAGTATCATATGCTACAAGAAAAGAATGTCACATTGGGAGAATGCTCAGTATATGAAGACAAGTATTCAAAGAATTTTGTAAGAAAAGACAGATGTGGTCAATTCAACAGGTACTTGTCAATCGTCTTTATGTAAGAGAGAACTCTTTCTTAAGTCACCTAGAGACCCCTTTGGCTTATATTGGTTAGTAAGTTGAGTTTCAAGAATCAGATTCAGGATTTTAGAATTCTATTCCATAAAGTATAAATCTATCTTGTGTAATGGTAGTTTCCCAACTAGATTTATTTTCATGTTTAGTGATTTATCTTTAGTGAGACATTGTGAAAGTTACACACACACACACACACACACACACACACACACACACACACACACACACACAATGTGAAGCACCCATGGTCCCCACAGTTGTTGCAAATCACATTTATACAATGTTTTAAAATTTATAAAGTGCTTTCCTCACAACCCTGTGAGATGGTTTGGACAAGTTGGATGATCCTGATTTTTTCACATGAAGAAACTGAGGCTCAGAGAGGTTTAAATTACCTGCCCAAAGACAAATAACTTGTTTTCTAAGTCACATAAATCTAGTTTTTATTAGAGACTCATTTTATGACATGCCCAAGAATATGCCATGATTTTCAGCCTCAAGTTGTGTTCATTAAAAAAAATCTAAAATGAGTTTAGAAAAGAAATGCTTTCTAAACTCAGGGAGATTCCCTCTAGCCTACTTAATACCTGCCCCTTCATAGAAGGATGTCTATTGAGAAAGCATGAATGAAACTGAGATTAAGAAAGTCAAAAAAAGTCTAGTAATATGAACATCCAATTTACAAACATTCTCATACACCCAAAACATGGCGATTGCACCCTGGAGCTTGCAACTCAACCTATTAATTAACTTTAATTAATAATTAACCTTAATCCTTGATATTATTATAGCAAGAGGAAAATTTGACATATGAAGTCACAAAGACCTGAATTTAACTCTTGACTCTGACACACTGGTTTTGTGATCCTGGGCAGATGATTTAACCTCTTAATGTCCCAGGAAATTCTCTAAGCTTATAAGTTGATCTGCATTTGTAAAGGAACTTCCTCACTGGGAGATCCCTAAAGAAATTAAATCACCCCCCCCATAAAAAAATTTGTAATAGAGTACATTTATAACTGCTTTCTACTGCAATTATTTTTTCATGGATATGTACAACATTTTAACTACACTGAACTGAGGGATAGTTTGGGATCCTAACCAAAATCAATAACATTGTTCCTCTGGGAAAGTGAGTTTTAATTTCTAAACAATTATCTTACAAATAAATTTATGGAACACAACTTGTTTATAATTTGGGAAATCTCTGTATTGCAGAATTAGTCACGTATATGGGGCACAAAAAGAATGAATATTGTTTCCTTGTTTTCTGTTGAGCACCGTGGACAATAAAAGACAATATGATTTGCTTACTCTGGGTGCAGTAGAGACCTGTCCAGCCTGCTGTACATTTGCATTCTCCATCATAGGCGCTGCAATAAGCCCCATTGTGGCAGTTGCAAGTATGTATGCAGTTAGGACCCCAGTGGGCAGGTGGGCAGGCTGAAATCAGGAGAAATGTGTTAAGTTTTCTGAAACAGTCACCAGGTAGGGAGAATGTTACCCTAAAATAAATAAAAACATTAAAAATACCCCACTTTCCCCTAAATAATATAACTTTGTTCCACTTGCACAGTGAAAAGAAACAAAACCCAGAGCAACCCATTTTTGTTATAATACCATAAAAGAAAGATCAAAATAACATCCAAAAGTGTGTAGCTGGCTTTTGAAGCCCAGAGAATGTAACTAAGAAAAAACAGCATTGCTTTCTGAGTGTCTTCACTCAGTTAAAAACACTTTGTAGTAATGTTGGCATGATCTGGCCAACTTGTTTCTTTGACTTTGTTTTAGAGTGAATCTCGTCTGCATCATCCAATACAAGATTCATATACTCATCAAAACCAATTATACAGTCCTCTATTTGCATATTTACTTGCTCATATAGCCACACCTGAATTCGGGACTGATTTTGGAGATACCTGAAGATGAGGTTGATGGGCTACACCATCACCTTCTGCACTTTCTGGCCCTGGACTTAGAGGCAAGAGATAAGTTTTAATCCCACCTCAGATACTTTTCATTGGTGACCTTAAGCAACCATCTAGATCCTAGAACTTTAGTTTTTTCATCTGTAAAATGGACAATAATACTTTTTTTACCTACCCCATAGAAGTATTGTGGGAAAATATTTGCTAACTTTAAAGCACTATAGAAATGTGAGTTGTTATTCTAACATAAAAACCTAAACTTAAAACCCATATTAATTAGAGGGTGATACACCCCAGGGTTTTTTTAAACATCAAAATCCCCTGCTGTACTTAGTAAATTAACAAAACTATTAAAAATAAAATAAAATTTTAAAAATTCACGTGCAATCATCTTTTTTTATTGTGCTGTGTTGTGGAAATGCTTGTTTTATTCCATGAATTAAAAATAAAATAAATTTTAAAAAAGGAAAAGAAAATTAACTATTGATTTGGGGGAGACATGGCAAGAGGAGGCAAAAATGGTTCTGAAACAAAAGATGAATCAGAAAATAAGGTTAAACTACCTAATGAGCCCAGAGAAGTGATTCAATTTACAAAAATTTTATCTATATGCAACTTTTTAGGAACATACCTACTATAGTACAGATAATGGCTTAATAAAATAATTAATTAATCTAAAGTTTTGAGAATTAACTAGGTGAAAAAAATTTCCCATACTATTTCTTACAACATTTAGACTGCAGCACTGACTTTGGAATATCAAATTTTAGTTTCTGTCTGATTCAATCCTTTTATTTTACTTTATTTTATTTAATATTTGGGGGGTTTTTGTGTTTTTTTTTTTAAACTGGTCTCACTATCCCATTCACCCTGGAAGTGTCTCTTCTTAGTGTCTCTTCAATGGTCCTTTGCTCACAGGAATCACCAAATTGATGTTGGGCTTAGTGTGAATACCCTTTCAACTTTAGACCTATTGCAGCTTAGAACTCCTAAACCCCAACCATCCAGAAGCCTGGGCCTCCCCAGGAGCAGGGACTACAGATCTCTGCGGCTGTACCTAGCTGCTTTAGTTTATAAAAAAGAAAATCAAGGGCTAGAAAGGCAAATGGATTTGCTTAAGGTCACAGGAGCAGCATTTGTTCTTTATTTTTTAGGAAGAGGAAACAAATATTTTATTAAGTGCCAGGTACTGTGCTAACACTTTACAAATATTATTTCATTTGACTCTAACAACAGCCCTAGAAGGTGGGTCCTATTATTATCCTCATTTTACAGTAAAGGAAACTGAGGTAAAAAGTTCAAGTGACTTGCTTAGGGTCACATTAACTAATTCACATTTGGGGCTGGATTTGAATTCAGGTTCAAAGCCCTTCATAACCTACCTCCCCTGATTCTTCCACTGTTCTTACATCTTAAGTTCCCTTCCTCCCCCGCCCTCACCCCCCCCACTCCCAAACATACTGTTTGATGCAGTGACACTGGCCTTCTTGCTAGTCCTCTCCATTTGATTGTGAGTCTTTCTTTGTATCCCCAATGCTTAGCACAGGGCCTGTCACATAGTAGGCACTTAATAAATGTTTACTGATTGACTGACTGATAGGTCAGTCACTCCAGGCCCAGCACTCTACCCACTGCGCTATCTAACTGCCTAAATATGCAGATTAATATAGTATTTTTCTCCAAAGATTACAACAAAAAGCAGAGGCAAAGTCATCTAAAATTTTGGGAGCTTCTCAGTTCTGCAATCTCATTTGCCCAAGTAGAGGAGGTATATTTTATGTGATATTTATAATCACCTATTATTTCATTAAATATTTACACTGGGGTTTTTTTTCTAAAGATGTAGTGGGATTATCAGTTCCATTGTTGATACACATGCAAATTCCCATATGCCTCATTCACTAAGTTTCATTTGACAAAAAGTGAAATCTGGAAATAGTGGCTTTCCCCCCACCTGTGAAAGCTATCTACTCATTTATATCCATTTCTTTCATTTGCCCAAGTTTCTATGTTTACTACAAAGCCAATTTTTCTCTTTCTAGAATGTCTGCCAATCATCTGACAAGATACATTAAGTCATACAAAGAAATACTGAGGTGGTATCATGAAAGTCAGAACTTCATAAGGAAATTAATGAAATCAATTAATTCCAAGAGGACTGAAGGCCCTCTGACCAAGCTAAATAAACCTTCTTTATGATGGCTATGGAGGCAATTTTCATAGAAATATCCTTCTATTCATGGTGCCAAACACTTTTACTATCATTGTACAGATCTCCTTCTAACACATTCTGCTCCCGAAAGGGAATGAAAAGACAAATTCGAAAATAAAGAAAACTTAAAGAGAAAAAAAATGTGTATTGTTCAGTTTCTGACAATATTCTGGCTCCTTTTTCTAAAACATAACTGTTTCTCAGTGTCCCGATGTTTCCCAGAATTAGGACTGGGTCTCCAAGATAACTATAATCTGGTGGCATATCAAAATATAATATTGTGTAAATACAGCACACAGGAAATAGTCATCTCTAACACTTCCTTTCCCTCAAAGTTGCCTTTCCCATCTCTTCATTATTAATTCAAGCAGTCTTACATTATTCTTTCTCAGAAATGTGCAATAGTCTCCAGTACTCACCCAAATCAGAAAAATCTTTCGCTAATTCAAAATGTTTGTTAGTGAAAGGCTGCTTGTGTGACTGCCACTATGAAGTTTAAACTGTATGATGAACTGCATGACCCAGAAGCTGCTGTACAAAACAGTAACACAGATATTTCTTGATTCCTCTTACATTCAGAGGAAGGTAGGCCAGATTTCAATGACTGCATGTTGTATATTTTATGATAAACAGTACCAGATTTTCCTAGTATCTAAGTTACTTTTTATTTATATGTTATCTTTTGAAGTGGTAATAGTTATTTTGAGCCCCTAAGAAAATTATTTTCAGTGATTTCACGTATTTCACAAATTCTATCATCCTGACATTCACACACTCACTCATCTCTGTGCCTGGTGGTATGAGGAAAGCAAGTCGGAGAAGGTGACATGAAGGCTCATGGAGAGAATGAAAAGTAGCTAGCCACCCAGTGGACAGACTAAAAGTCTGAAGTTCAGGCTTCAGAGCTCTACACAGGAGGTTAAAACTCCATAGTCATCCACATGTAGAGTATCAGCATAGTACAATGAAGAAATAGCCTACTAAATAATAATAACTAGTATTGATGTAGTGCTTTAAGGTTTGCAAAGGATGTTACAAATATTATCTCATTTTATTCTTACAACACCCTGCAAGACAGCTGCTATCTGATGGGCTGAAAGTTCCCAAGGTAATTTTTGCCCTGAAAGAATTTGTCTCATATTAACCACACTGTCTTTCAATAATCTTGAAAAAATTTATTTAAAAATAAGTGCTAGCAAATTATTCTAAGAAGATATTGCCTACTAATAAGAAAACACATTAAACTTACGTTGAGAGCAGTCACTGCCAATCCAGCCAGGGTAGCACTGGCAAGATCTGTCAATGGGATTACAGGTTCCATTGTTTGTACATGTGCAAATTCCCCCGCAATTTTTTCCAAATCTGCCACTGGGACAAACTGCAGAGAAGTCTAAAGTTATTATTAAGTGACTGAAGCATAGGTTACGTCTTTCTGACTTTCATTTTTGAAATGAATGAAAGTGGAGAAAGGGACTCAATAATAAATAAAAACCACAGTGAGAGGTCACCAACATCAGAAAATTTGCTTTTCTTTTATATCTTTTTTTCATTTGAGGTTATCACTCAAATGAAAATAGTACAGTTCAAAGAGTAAATACATATATATTTTTTAAAATAAGCAATGAGCCAGGCTCTCCTAAACTAGAATAATATAGTTTTTAAAATTGTAGTATATAATTGTCAAAAGACATGGTTAGGTGTAAGCCCTTCCTCTGGGAATTTCTGGTCACTGTATTTACCTCTGATAAATTGACTTTACCTTCATTACAAAGAGCTCCTGTGAAACCAGGTAAGCAGTCACACAGTCCAGTGATATGGTGGCATGGTCCACTGCTGTGCACACACTGAGGACATTTCTGGCTGCAACGGTGTCCATAAAAACCAGGCAAGCAAACTGAAACCAGAGAGAAAAATCGTGGTGGTTTTCCATTTTACTTTTTTGTTCTTATTTCTTACATCAAATTTTAGATTTATGGCAAAGAAGAGGAAAAAGATTGTGTTGCCAGAAATGGCTCATGAAATTCTCCAAAGAGAACAGTACCAAAGATCTGTAATGGCTTTAATAATGAAAAAAAGCAATTAACAATATTTAATGAAGTCATTTCAAATACAAATGAGTTACCTTGCAATTTATTTGTTCTTTAAGAACTATAACAGCAGAAAAAGAAATGCACAATATATATGAGACATTTTTCTTGCTCAAAAAGGTCTCAGGTTAACAGAAAGTGATGGTTTAGTGGTTTGGTTTGCATTTAGCTAAAGTTTATTTTAAGTATGCAAATTATTTTCACAACACAAAACTTTTCAATAGACAAATGTTTACATTGATCCTATCTATATTTATCAATACCAATATACCTCCATGCTAGCGTTGCTTATAACACTAAATTAATGAGGAATGGCAATAAGAAGTGAGAATGACTGCTAAAGCAGTAAGGTATGGGCAGAGTTAATTCAAATTTTATGGACTGAATAGAATGTTTGCAGATCAAATGATTATTGATCGCTCTTTGCAACACTGACATAAAGATCAAGTAAAATATCCAAATGCTATAGTCAATTACTCTATGTAAAGGTTTGAAGTCTGATTACTTAAATGGGCAATTAAGGATAGAAAGAAAAAAACAAGTATTGTAGAGAAACTGCTATTGAGGTGAATTCAGCAAGGCATACAGACAACTGACTACATTGTTTATTCTAATCTCTAGTTCTATTCTCTAATCTCTCAAGTCAAATGATAACGTCTTCTTCATCTTTCATGCAAAAGTTTAACAGAGAGAATTATTCTCTACACAGACCCCAGAGAAAAGGAGGAAATAAAATCCTGATGAGTCACTTACTTCTTTGACAAGTGCTGCCTCTGAAACCTGGTGCACACTCACAGATCCCATCATCAGGTGAGCAGGATGCCCCATTTTTGCAGTGACACGGCAGGGAGCAGTTTGGGCCCCAGTGCCCTTTAGCACACACACTGTCACAATGGATACCTTCAAGTAATTGAAATATCGGGTTATCTTCTCAGTGGGAGTTATTTCAGAGGCAATTAAATAGGAAGTAAGGCATTGATATGGCAGCCAGGTGCCGCTGTGGAGAGAGTGTAGGGCTTACAGTCAGGAAGACTCCTTTTCCTGGGTTCATATCTGGCTTCAGACACTTACTAGCTGTGTGACCCTGGGCAAGTCACTTAACCCTGTTTGCCTTAGCTTCCTCATCTATAAAATGAGCTGGAGAAGGAAATGGCCAACCACTCCAGTATCTATGCCACAAAAACCCCAAATGGGGTCACAGAGTCAGACATGACTGAAAAATGACTGAACAACAAGGCATTGAAACAGAGTTGTCATAGTTTTTATATGAGAGATATTTGGTCCCTAGTCCATACCAATTCTAGCATCTTGTTATGAAAAGAAAAAAAAACTGGAGATACTTTCCCCCTCAAAA
The DNA here is from genome assembly GCF_003287225.1 of Phascolarctos cinereus. Taxonomy (NCBI): domain Eukaryota; kingdom Metazoa; phylum Chordata; class Mammalia; order Diprotodontia; family Phascolarctidae; genus Phascolarctos; species Phascolarctos cinereus. The sequence goes on along the minus strand of NW_027555847.1, from coordinate 283,718,476 downwards.
AGAAATCTGTTTGACCATGGACAAGACCCTTTCTGGGGCGCAGTTCTTCATCAGTACAATGAGGAATTGGCCTAGATAGCCTTTACAATCTCGGCTTTAAATCTATGATCTTATGCAAAGGAGGAGGAACAGGGTATCTCTGATATAAACAAAACTTGCTATATGTTCCCTAAACACTCCCCTCTTCCAAATTTTCTTATTTCTTTCAAAGCAACCACTTCCTTCTAGTATCTTAGGTTCATAATCTTGGCCTTATCCTAGACTTATCCTTACTCTCCCTCATATCCCAAATTTTACCACTTCTTCCTTTATTATATTTCTCACATCTGACTACTTATTTCTACTCCTATAGCTACCACTTTAATTCAGGCCCTCATCACCTCTCAACTGGATTATTGCAACAGCCTTCTAGTTGGTTTCCCTGGCTCCAGCCTCTTTCCACTCCAGTCCAACTTACCCAGTGACACCAAGGTAATTTTCCTTAAGTGCAGTTCTGACTGTGATTTCCTTAACCAACTACACTGCTTCCTATTGCCTCTAGGATCAAATAAACTCCTCTGTTTGGCTTCTGACACCCTATGTAACCTACTCGGGACCTATCTTTCATTGGATTTCATTGGACATTACTTCTTTTCCCACACTCTGTGCTTTTACACTGGCAATTTCCATGTCCTAAATGTGCTTCCTTCTTACTTCTGCCTCATGGAGTCTTTCTCTTTAAGATGCAGCTTAGGCACCATATTCTGCATGAAGGCTTTCTTGATTCTCCCAACCATTTGGGCCCTCCTTCCCAAACTACTTTACATTTAACTGACATATATGTGTGTGTGATAGATATGTGATATATATGTGTGATAAGATATATACGTGTGTGGCTTATTAAAGTTATAAATAACTTTATATTTGTATTATGCTATTTTTACATATAATTATTATCTCTTCCATTAAAGACAGCAATAATGTAGAAGAGATTACTGCATCAGAAAGAGGATGGGCTAGATAACTTCTGAGTTCCTTTCTAATGACATGATTTTACGAGAGTAACAAAAGCTATCTTTACATGATACAAACCGTTATTAACATTACCTTGTTTATTCCATCATTGCATTATTTTGCTCCAAATGATTCCATACTTTCTAACTCTATAGAGGCTAAGATATTATAAAGAGAACATGACTCTGAGAGCCCAAGAAGTTTTTGTATGAGAACTCTGCTTTATAGAGTAGATAACATACATTTTGCAAAAGACTAAAAAACTAATAACTACATCAGTATATGCCAGTTAATTTCTCCCCCAAACTTCTGCTTGTTGCTGTGGTGATTCAACAAAAATAGCAAATTGGGGCCATTTATCTCATCTAATATATTTGTTAGTATTATGTCCTCTACTGAGAACTAAGAAAAATTTGGGTGACGGATTCTAAAAGCTATTTAGGCAATGAATAAATGGGCAAATACATATCAATTAGGCAGTCAACAAGCATTTATTAAGTGCTTCCTACGTACCAGGCACTCTTTTAAGTGCTGCTATACACACACACACACACACACACACACATACACATGAATACTGCCCTAAAGAAGGCAAAAAGGATAAAGAATGAGAAAGAGTCATTAAAAGAACATTGGTGACTTTGGAGAAGGCTGTTCAGTTGAATGATGAGATTGCAAGCCAGATTGATGAGGACTTAGAAGCAAGTGATAGGAGAACAGGAGGAGGAACCTAGTGTAGATGGCTTTTTCAAGGAGTTTAGTGGAGAAGAGAGAAGAAATATCAGACAACAGCTAGTGGGAATGGTGGATCAAGTGAGGGTTTTCTTAGGAATGGGGAGACATGAACATGTTTTTAAGGTGAAAGTAGGGAGCAAATAGGGAAAGGGTGAAGATTAGAATGAGAGTGGGAGTGATTGAGGGGAGCAAACAGGAAGCGACAGGATTGAGGGTGCATCTTAGAGGTATTCACCTTGGTATCAAGAAAGGTCACTTTTTTTTTTTTAGGCAATTGGGGTTAAGTGACTTGCCCAGGGTCACACAGCTAGTAAGTGTCAAGTGTTTAGTCTGAGGCTGCATTTGACTCCAGGGCTGGTGCTCTATCCACTGTGCCACCTAACTGCCCCAGGCCACTTCTTCTAAGAGACAGAGATGAAAGAGGAGATAGCTGGGGAAGATCTCTGTGTGATTTGAGAAGGGGAAGAATGTTGAATGGCCTTGTTGAATAGCCTCAGTTTTTTCAGTGAAATATGAGGTGACATCTTCAGTTGAGGGGATGGGGGAAGAGGATGCTGTGGGAGACTTCAGAGATTAAAAAAAAAGTTTAGAATAGCCTGTAAATTATAAAGAAATGTAATCTGCAGAAAAATGTATATTTTGTCTGGGATAAGCTTAGTACCTCCCTTGTGAGATTCTAATCTTAGATATCTACATGCAGCCAGATAGTATAACGGATAGAACACTGGACCTGGAGTCAGATCACTTGAGTTCAAATCCTGCCTCAAACATTTACTAGCCATGTGACATTGGGCAAGTCATTTAACCTCTGCCTCAGTTTATCTGTAAAATAATAACAGCACCTACTTCACAGGATTGTTGTGACAATAAAATGAGTTAACATATGTAAAGTGCTTTGCAAACTTTAAAGACCCATATAAATTCTAGCTGTTATAAATACATATTTCCTAAAATGTGAAATACTAAATATGGGACTATATCTGGAAAATAATTATAGCAGTTTACATTTATACTGTGTTAGTACTTTAGGAGTACAATGTGCTCCCTCACAACAACTCTAAGAAGAGACAGTACCAGTATTATTCATATTTTACAGATAAGGAAACTGAGGCTGAGAATTTCACAACTTGCCTACCATCAAGTAGCTTTGAAGTCCAATTCAGAGTTACAACTCAATAAGCATTTAAGCAAAAGCCATTCAATATATTGAGCTTCATTACTTGAAGGCTGTTGATATTCTGAAGAAGATAGAAAAAAGGGTGACTTGCCATAGCAAATAATTTACTTTCTATTCAGCTCTAGCCCTGGGCCTTTCTGAGACTGCTGGTCAAGACTTCAGCTACTGATAGTTGTGAAGTGGACATCTGTTTGAGAGAAGCTCTATTCAGACTCCTGCCTTGTTTTTGTCTGTGTTTGTTTAGGCAAATTCTGGATCTGTGGGCTATACCTATGTGAAAATATACTGGGGTAGAGACTGGGTGATTAAATTAATCAATATCCCCCAAATAAATCTCTGTGTGTCTGTGTGTCTGTGTGTGTGCGCGCACGTGTGTGTGTTGGAAATGATGGAATCATTAGATCATAGAGTTAGAGCTGGAAGAAACCTCAGAAGGAGAAAGAGAAAATACAACCTCTCAAGTAGGAAGTATTTTTTAAAAATTATGTATCAATCTATTTCTTCCTGTTAAAATTCAAGCCCCTCTCCTCTTTTTTATTGTCTTCAGTAGGTAAATTTAGAGGATGGATTTAAAGTCAGGTCCAATTGGTAACTGAGTTATTAGAGGTAAATGAGCCCATGGTTTTTGTCAAATTTCTTCCAAGACATCAAACTTACTCATATCTTCATAAAGATCTACCTGCCCTGGATCCTCTCCTTCCAGGACTCTGCTTCCCTCACCTCCTATAACCCTAATTTGCCTCTTTTTCCCTCTCTCAACACTTTCAAAAGTAAGCTGGCCTTCAGCAGTATTTGATTTTATATTCGAATTCAAATTTATTTTCCCTAATATGGACCCTTTCATCTGACCATCTGAACCATTCCCATATGCCTCCTAGTTTATTTGTACTGATGATTACGATATTTATGACAAAGAATTTAATTAAGTATTTTGAGCACCTATTATGTACATGCCACTGTGCAAAGTCCCAAGTATACAAAGATGAAATAAGTACAAGCCTTGTCCCCAAGAATACACAATTCTCAAAATTTAGTAGGAGGAATTGTATCTTACGAATGTATTCCATTTGTATGTAAAGACATCAATACAAGTGTATGTATGTATTTACACATATTGAGACAAATCTTCAAGAACAAATACATTCTGAATAACTGAGGTTTAAGTAAGAATAATTTGTATACATTTGTTGAATTTTTTCCTAGAAAATATATACATATATATGTATATGTGTGTATATACTATCACAGAATCATTGGATTTCAGAGATAGAATGGATCTCAGAGAGCGTTTAGTTTAATATTCCCATCTTATAGGTTAAAAGAAAAACCCTATGTTTCAGGGATGTTAAGTGACATATAGAAGATTATACAACTATCTAGTAGCAGAAACAGTAAAATTCTGGTCTCTTGATTCATATTCCAACGTCATTTCTACAATAACATGTATCCCAAATATAACCTGTATACTTAACAGAACTGAATTTTCTTCTATGACTGATAATGCAAGGTAATCACTTTAAATATCAATTCTCATTGTACAGTACTGTAGCTAGAGAATAGTTGGGTTGTTTCATGTTGAATGTATAGCAACACATCCTTTCAATTGTCCTTCTGGTCTATTTTGCTGTAATTTGTCTATTTTTGGTCAAAGTCTTTTTTAGTTGAGATCCTAAATTTAGCTGAGAAACACAAATTTACAAATCATGAATTTCTGTGCCTTATTTATGTTTTCTCTTTCGAACAAAGAAAAGGAACAAAACTGTGTATAGACAGAGAAGCAGTGCTCATCATGACGTGGCCTACTTTCCCAACAAGAAGAATGGATCTATTAGATATGATGGAAATGAAAACTATCTCTCGTTCTTCACCAGAACAGGCAAAATATGATTGGGGAAACTGCACGAAGCTTGAGGAAAAAAAAGAGAGAGACGTCCCAGTTGGTAAGAAAGTTGAAATTTTTTTAAGTGTACCACGTCAGAGAATTATTATCTCAAGTTAAAGTTCTGGAATACTGGAAGGGAAGAGAACAGATTCCAAAAATATTGATATTGAATTCTGGCACAATAATCTCCCCTGTCAAAATAGCCTCTCTCACAGTAAAGCCCTTTCTGGAACACATATTTCATTTTTATAGAGTCATGGAGAGTTCAAGCACTTGTAAGATTTCCCTGATTTGTAATGTGTTGTTCTCAAAAATCACACTGCTTCCATGAATACCACCTCCTTCCCAAATGACACAATGTGTCACATAACCTTCCGAACAAGGATAGGGAGGAGAAATAAAATAACTTAACTCTCTCAGTTGATGTTAATCACTTAGCTCAAAAGTTGGTGTTCAAATTAAAAATAATACTTTGCATCATAGAAGCCCTTTACAATGCACATACTCGTGGCAAATTTGTAGATGATTAAACATCCAGACTTCGGCTAAAAAATATTACAGTTTTTAACCAGCAGTGTTTACCCCTGTCCTTGATTAAAGTTTTTAATCTAAGTAGAGTATACTTTTGAAACCTCAACAGCCTTCTTCTCCAATTTCTATGTGAGCTCACTGTACATTTAGTAGAGGGTACACTTTAGGAAGAAATACATCTGTAAAGAAACATCATACAGTGGGCTAAAATAACTAGAGACTAATATCCCAGCTCAGAAGGCTTAGAAAAATACCAAAATGAGTCACTCTGGGCAGCCTATAAGCAGCAATTACTTGAAAGCTAAAAAGCCAATAGATTTTCATATGGTAAATTGACTCAATCACTATATGATATCCCTTGCTAAATACAGGCACAGCTACATAATGATGGACAGCCTAATTACATCATTATGCTGTATGGAAGGATCAGTGTTATTTCCTACGAAATCCTTACAAGTTTAAGGCCAGACAGGATGATTTGTATTGCCAATTCCTGTCTCTCATGACCCAGACAGTGGAATGCAGTATTTTCTTCCAGGCCACAGGCCAACATTCGTGTCCTCTTTCATGCAGACTTAGGATGTGGCTTCTACAGTCTGGTTCATAACCAAAGCAGATAGCCACATAACTACCGATGTCCTCTTAATGCAACTTATGACATTAATATAACAAAGGCAGATTTGGTGTGACAGAGTTCAAAAAAATTACTTCACCCGTGTATTAGAAAGGTCTTTACTTCAGCAGAAAAAAAAGTGTAATCCTCGGACTCGTGGAAGACATGGTTGTATCTGAGTTCTATGGGTTTGAGAAAACACTTTCTCCCAGATAAAGTAACCTCCGAGATCAAGGAAACAGAGCTATAGGGTTTATACTTTACTTCCCTACAGCAGAATGAACAAGAATGATTCTATTTTAAAAGGGTTGCCACCATCTTAGAGATTTCCTTCCAATATAGGGAACTGTGGTAAGACTAACCTCAGAGAAATGCATTTCCCACAGAAACAAATCTGACTTTTAACAATTCTTTTGACTGCAAGGCTTGCACACTCCTCCATTTCCTCTTCTGCCATAGAATGCCACTAAGCGGCTGTGTACTCTAAATAAGTCTAAAAAGCTATAAAAACTCAGCTACAAAGCTGAAGATGCAACGAGCCTGAGCAGTCCTCCTTACTGCACATTTCAGTCTGATTTCTCATTTTCTGATCCCCATGTAATTATTTTACTCGCTTGTATTTGCATTTCCAGCACATTTGGCATAGTGCTTGGCATGTATGTATACTGACATTTCGTAGCTAAACTAAAATCCCATCTTCTACAAAAAGACTTTCCCAACCTCTCCTAATTCTAGTGCCTTCCCTCTTTAAATTATTTCCTATTTTTCCTGTATATACCTTGTTTGTACATATTTATTTGTTGACTCACCCATTAGACTGTGAACTTCTTGAGGGCAGGACTGTCTTTTGTCTCTTTTTTGTATCCTCAGTACTTGATTGACTAGCTAATAAATGCTTTTTAATTCATTCATTCACTCATGCAAACTAAGTTCTCTCTTCCAAAAAAAGTAGCAAAACTAACTGGCTTGTCACCCACTATCAACCTCAGTTTCCAGATGCAATGGGAGAATATTTTTTTCAAGTCCCAAGTCTAAACTCTCATTTATGTATTAGGAATATGGGCAGCAGCAAGTTAAAACAGACTCTTTCAGGTAATCCCATGGTTTCCTAAATATAAAAGTGACTGAATTTAACGCTAAAAAATGCTCAGCAGTATTGGTTTCCCTCTGCTGATGACATAATTTTTTTTAAAGGTTTGGGAATATCTAACCTACCTTCCATTCAACCTCTAGTTTAAAACTGTAACATTTTTACTGAAGATTAAGAGATCAGCAATGTTTTTATTATATTTTTGGAATTATGCATTTAAAAAATTGTTAATGATTCTATTCTAGTCTTTACAAGACACCCTTCTAGAACAGTATTGCATTTTGACTTTTTCTTGATAATTTAAAATTACTTTAATATGCTTCATTTAGCTTGGATTTAAGTTCAAATAAATTTTTTTTAACAAAACAGGGATATTTTAACACACTTGAGACACTCAGATCTAATGTTAAATATCTACATCATATCAGCAAACAACACTGTTCTCATGGACAAAACAACTATCACCTTGATGGACTTTGTAATTAAAATAGCCAGCTATAAGGCAACATGATAAAAAAGAAGTTACTGAATATACTTGGTTCAAAAGAGTAAACTGGATCTACGATGCTTTAAGATTATGTTTGTTTAAAAAATTATATCCAGGAACAAATATCCAAACCTTTGGAGACCTTCCAGCTTTATAGTTTTTATTTATCATTACAGGTTCATTTAATTTCTACTCCTCCTCAGGTTTCTGATAGTATTTTGTCTGGACCTGTCCTTTGCATTTATCATACTCTCTCTTCTATCATAATTATTTTTAACATATCTTTCCTTTTATTAGAGTGTAAAGATGTCTTGTGTATCTATTTGTATATCTCCAGAACCTAATCTAGTATTTTTCACACAGTAGGCACTTAATAAATGGCTATCAAATTGAACAGAAGTCACTCAACTATAGAGGTTTTGCCTTACTCTTTACTTATATTTGCATTATTCTCTGTTTCTGGATGAAAATAATAAGATCAAATCTGGCAAGGACCTTAAGAGTTCATTAAATATAATGCCTTTACATTACAAATAAGGAAAATGATGCCCAGAGAGGTGAAATGATTTATTAGGATTGTCACATAAGTGTCAGAGATGAGGTTGTAAAAATGTTCAACAGTATTCCACCAGACTACGGGTTTTAGTTTTCCTCTGTTATTAAAAGATTGATGTATGTCATTTTGTTGAAGGAAATAAAGGGGGTTACAAAGGACACAGCTAGCTTTTTTATTAGTTAGTTTTTCTCTTTAAAGGCTCTGATTCTTACCTGACCATCCAGGGAGACAGTGGCAATAGCCAGTGGTGGGATGGCAGCCATCAGCATGACTACAGTCACAACGCTCCATGCAGTTCAGCCCATATGTTCCATCCTGTCAACAGAGTTGTTCAAACACAGCAATGAAAGATGTGGAAGATTACAGAATGTAGGGTTCAGAGGAGGAGATAAGCAACAATAAAGCACATGTCATTTTAGATATTATGGAAATAAATACCCTCCTCTGTTTTTCTTATTTCTTTACCCACTTAATTGAAAGAAGAATTTTCTACCTTAGCATAAATAATATCCCCCAAAAAAGTTTTACAATATAATTTGTAATTGGTTAAATTAAAAAAGTTAAGATGATGACCTTTAAATAAGATTTTTCAAAATAAATTTTAAGTAAACTATTAAGTAAAAGTGTATAGGTTCAATTCAATCACTGTCTCAGCATATCTACCAGTTACACTAACCCATAAATGAAAGGTAAAAAATCTTATTTTTTCTTCTCCTTAGCACCTTCATTCTGTTGAAGAGTCTAAGCAACAAGAAATTTTCTGATTTAAGAGTAAGACAAATACACATGGAAAGACTGAATCAGAAAACCTCATACTATTAAATCTCTCCCACAGAAACAGATGTTAGAATCTTTCCCACAGATGTTAAAATCATAGATTTAGAACTAGAAGGGCCAAGCAAGATGGTGCCTGCCTGTAATCTCTGCTGCTTGGAGGCTGGTGAATTGCTTGAGTTCAAGAGTCCTGAGCTGCAGGAGGGCTAAAGGTTTCCACACAAACTCTGGCATTAATGTAGTGAGTCCCTGGGAGTGGAGAGTCATCAGGCTGCCTAAGGAGGGGCAAACCAGCCCAGTTTAGAAAAATGGCACAGGCTGAAGCCACCATTCCATTCAGCAGTAGGATCAGGACTATGAATGGCTGTTGCACTTCCAGCCTGAGGGAGACAGGGGGACCAAATAAAAAAAAATGTAGAAGAAACCTTAAAGATCATCATAAAGATTTAACGCCCTCATTTTACAGATGAGGAAAATGAGGTTCAGGGAAGTTAAGTCACTTGGCCAGAGTGACAAGGCTAACAAATGTCTGAGTAGGATTTGAACCCAAGCCTTCCTGACTCCAGATCCTGACCATAACCCACCATGCCTTGCCACCTCTTTATGTATTAAGTGCAGGAAAAAGTAAGATTATTTCTTTTCTTTACAATTCTATGTACACAATGGGCTGAAAAAATTAGAGATGATATGATTCTACAGACTTTTCACCTACATGTTTATTTTAAAATAGTTTATCTAAAAGTCATACTTTTTCATTTCTTTTAGAAAATAACATGATGAATTTTAGTATATTCTAAATTATAATGCAAAACCTTATTGAGGTATGCTGCCATTTTATTTTTATAAACACGTCATTTTTCTATAGGACCACAGAAATCAAATGTTTCATGAGCATGGCACCTAAGTCTGTGGGAGAAGGATATCACAGCTTTTTGCTCTCATGATACAGCTAGTCAACACAGTAGCTGCAAGGAAGGACACCAACAGCACTCTCCCAAATGAAAAAAATAAATTGTAATTGTAGCTAAGAAGAGGAAAAAATACAGAATTAGCAGAAAACATGTATAATGTTGGTATTGATGGCATAATGATATCCCCAGGAAGACCCATTCCAAAGAACATATTAGGTAATAGTGTTTATGTGTTGGGGATATGGTGGTGGGGGGCAAGGGTAGTATCCAATTCAAAAGCCAGTTTGTTGATACTTGCCTCTAAAGGTTGAAAATGAATACATAGTCTTATCAGAATAATTTTAAAATTGCAGAGCAGAACAATATAATGGAACTTCGACAGAAATATAGTTTGATTTGCTAATACATTTGATGTATAAAAAGAGAAAGATTATCAAGAGTTTTCTTTGTCTGTACTGTAATTGGATTGTGAAGGAAAGAAAATTTTTAAATTCAAAATACTGAAAATTTGCTCAAAGCTTAGATGTGATTTGGTGAAATCTACTTAGCTCCTGGTGAATATCTAGGGCATTCAGTGATGGGGCTTTGATGTGGTCTATTAACAGTTTCTTCTCTGCCTTTGAAATGGAGCTGTGCTTGGATGAAACAGTGAGGAGAAAGGTTTCCTCTGCTAGTGGGCATGCTTCAATAATGCTGCATTTCAACTACTTTCATATCATGATCACAGCATGTTCTTTGAAGATAAAAATATTGTATATGGAATTCAGTGTCTCAGGTGGAAAAGGCTGAGAGAGAGGTCTAAATGGAGGTGTCAGTTATTCAACAAGTACTGATTGACAGGCATGAAACTGGCGAAGCACTCCTTGGAGCTGGGGAAATAAAAAGGGGTGTTATATTATTAGAGAATGCATGTAGCTAGTTTCCTGATCTATAAAACACAAGGGTTGTACTAATTCATAGAAACACGTATTTATAGCTGGAAAGGATTTCAAGGGCCATCTATTCTGACCCACTCCATTTATAGAAGAGGAAATTGAAGCCTAGGGAGATTAAGTCATTGGCCCAAAGGTAGTTATCATTAGGGGTGAGATTTGACAGCAAATCCTCCAACTTGAGAACCAGTGTTCTTCCCGCTCTACTATGACCTCTGAGGGCTTTTCTAGCTCTAGATATTATGACCTTTTATCTGCCTGCAAAACATACAGGCTTTTATGTTCTAAATAAACAAGTGAATAGTATGATTTTTGAACTAGGGAAACAGTAAATTTATTACTCCACAAATAGAAAAGATTTAACATTTTTATACATTTTAAAGTGCCATATAAATATCTGAAAGTGTCTAGTACTTCTTTTATAACCTAAGGATTAGTATGATAAGCACAGACTAGATGCTCATTAAAACGTAATGGCTTTTATATAAATGGAGAAAAAACCAAGAGATATATTTAAATGGGGAATGGAGATCAAGAGGAAGGAGAGAACAGGAAAGAATGGTAAGGATGATGTTTTTCCATTGCCTGCCACCATCCAGATGCTTCAAATATTGCAGACTACTTGGAAATTTCCTAGTTTCCTTTTTTCTACCCTACTCATATCTCTCATTTTTATAAACACTTCCCTAGGATCTGAACCTAAGGAATTCAATAATTCTACTATCTCTCTGGGCTTTGTTTAAATTGACCCAAGCTATCCAGCAAAACAGCAGAAAATTCTCACACAGACATGTTTTGGAACAGAGAAGTTCACACCCTGTCATAGTTAGATGTCTTGAGTTTTACCTGGCAAGCAAATTCACATTTCTCCCCTTGCCATCCAGGAGCACAGGTACAGGTTCCATCCAGAGCACTGCAAGCTCCTCCATTTAGGCATTTGCAGGTTGAATTGCAGCCAAAGCCCCATTTGCCACTGGGACAGTTGATGGAGCAATCCACACCATGCCAACCTGTCACAGCAGAGTGCCATCAATATGTTGAGGAAATAAAGGCAGCTATTGATACCACACTGATCTCACATCACCCATATATCTTTCCCCATTGTCTCTTTCTCACTGCTGTCTCAGATGAAGAAGTGGATCTTTTCCTTGACAAGACAAATCTCTAAAGATATATCCTTGATCCCACCCCTTCCTGACATCTCCAGCAGATTGGCCCCAATCTCTTTAATATTCATTCTCTTCCTATGTACATCAGCTCTCTGAAGTTTACAAACATGTCCCATTTTTCAAAAAATCCTCATTTCATCTAACCGCGCCCAACATCTATTGTCTGAAATCTCTTCTCCCCTCTTTGACTAACCCCCTTGAGAAAGCCATCTACACTAGTTATTGCCACTTTCTGCTCTTCTCAATCACCAACGAACCCTCTATCTACTTTTTGATCTTATCGTTCATCATAAACAATCTTCTCCAAAGTTATCAATGATTTCTTAATTCCCAAATCTAATGGTATTTTTTCCTCAATGCTCATTCTTCTTGATCTCTCTGCAACCATTGACACTGCAGATCACCATGTCTTCCTAGGTTTTCATGATACTTTTCTCTCCTGCTTCTCCTCCTTCCTATCTGATTTTGCCTCAGTCTTTTTTGTAAGATCTTCATCCAAGTAACATTAACTGCATATATCCTCCAAGGCTCTTCTCTTACTTCTCTAAATTATCCCACTTGGTGATCTCACTAGTCTCAAAGGGTTGATGATATCTATGCTGATTCCCAGAACTATATATCCAGCACTAACTTTTCTTCTGAGTTTCATTTCTGTAAGACCAACTGCCTCTTAGATATTTCAAAATAGATGTCCACAGGAATCTCAAACCCATCTTAAACCAAATAGAATGCATGACCTTTATCCTTGAACTTTCTCCTCTTCCAGACTTTCCTAATTACTGTTGAGGGCACCACTATTGTACCGGTTATTCAGGCTTGCATCCTCAGTGTTATCCTTGCCTCCTCTCATATTCATCCCACATATCCAATCTCTTGTCATTTCTACCTTTACATTTCTTGTATCTATCCCCTTCTCTCCACTTATACAAGGTACCACCTTAATTTCAAGGTACCACCAGTATTACCACTTTAATACAGGTTCTTATCACCTCGCACCTGGATTTTTATTATGATAGCTTTCTGGTAGGTCTTCCTGCTTCTAATTTCTTCCACTCCAGTCTGTCTTCACATAGCTGCCAAAGGAATTTTTCCTACAGTGGAGGTCTGACCATTTCATCCTCTCCCCTACCAAGTAAATTCCACTGGCTCCCTATTACCTCTAGGATCAAATATAAAAATATAAAGACCTCTGTCTGGCGTTGAAAGTCTTTCACAACCTGGCCTCTTCCTACCTTTTTAGTCTATTCTAATTTAGTTACTACTCCTCTCCATGTACTTTAAAATACAGCTACACTGGATTACTTGCTATTCCTCCCCCTTAACTCCTGACATTACACCTTTGCGCTGCATGTCCTCCATACTTAAACATGTTCCGTCTCTCACTTCTACCTCTTTGCTTCTCTGGCTTCCTTCAAGACTCAGCTCAAATCCCACCCCTACAGAAGTCCTTTCTGAGTCTCTCCCCTCCCCTCCCCAATGCCTTCCTTTTGCTACTACCTTCTATCTATTCTGAATATATCTTGTATGTACCTAGTCAAATCTAGAAGCAATTATTAAGCACCTACAAAACTATAACAATTACCTAGTATTCTATAATGCTTTAAGGTTTGCAAAGTGCTTTACAAATATCTCATTTTATGCTTATAGCAAGCCTGGGAAGCAGGTTCTATTATTGTCCCCATTTTACAGATGAGGCAGGCAGAAGTTTAAGATTTGCCCAGGATCACCCAGCTAGTAAATTTCAAAGGCTGGATTTGAACTCAGGCCTTTCTGACTCCAAATCCAGTGTTCCATCCATTGTACTACCTACCTGTCCTACTACCAGGCATTATGCTAAGTGCTGGAAGTACAAAGAAAGGCAAAAGAAAGTATTGTCTCTCTCATTACAAATGTAAACTCCTTGAGGTCAGGCATAGTGGTTTGTCTCTCTTTGCATCTAAGTGCTTAGCACAGTGCCTGACACATAGTAGCTGCTTAATACATACTTATTGACCGACTGATTCAAGATGTCCAGCAGCTGAGCACTAGCATGCAGGCAGTGCAACAGATAATACTAGTTCTTCTAACAGAACAAAGCAACCCTTTGGCCCGGCTCTTCTTGCTGCATTTGACAGAGAAACGCCAGGATCAAACAAACATGAATAGGCTATTTGAGTGGGGGTATTGAAATCCCCTTAACATTCAGTCAGATCCATTGTACTACTGACTTTTATAAGGAATTTTATATATATATATATACACACACACACACATATATACATATATACATATATATACATATGTATATATGTGTGTATATATATACATATATACATATGTATATATATACATATGTATACATATATACATATGTATATATGTGTGTGTGTGTATATATATGTATATATATATATATATATATAGCAAAACTGCAAAAAAACCAAAAAAACAAAAGTGTATTTAAAAGAAAAAAATGTTTATTTTTAAAGCACAATTAACCATATAGAGCATCTTGTGCTTCTTGGCTGCTGTCACACCTAGGGATGAGTGAGTACCTTCTGACCCTCCTACAAAATGAGCTTTGTGCAAAGCATTTCTTATAGTGACTCTACCATAAGTTTCAGGTTTGAGATTGACTAACAATGCATGGACAGAGATGTATAACTGTTTGCCTGCGTTTTTCCCAAGGTTGATAGAATCACAGGATTTTCAAACTGGAAGAGACTACTGAGTTCACGTACCCCAAAGCCTTCATTTTATAGAAGAGAAAACCTGTGGCCAAGAGAGTTGAGGAGACTTTCAGTCACAGTTAATTAGTGGCAGATTTGGAACTAACACTTCAATGCTACGCTTCTTCCACTATACTTTGTTGCTCATATAACTTTATATCTTCTTCATTGCAGGCTCACATATGAGGTCATTCAGACCTTCTTACCTGCTTTGCAGTACAAGAACCATCTACTGGAGAACAAGTGGCATCATTTTTACAGTTGCACTGAGAAGAACAGTTTATTCCATAAGTCCCTAGAGGACAAGGAGTAGAACAAGTAGAATCCTGGAAAAGCACAAATAAAAAATACGGATAATGAAAACATATCTTAATCATGTTAATTGTGAGTTCTAGAACCCATACAGAACTCTAGAATCTTTACTTTCTTTTTTTTTTCTTTTTGGTTTAGGCAATGGGGTTAAGTGACTTGCCCAGGGTCACACAGCTAGTGAGTGTTATGTGTCTGAGGCTGGATTTGAGCTCAGGTCCTTTTGAATCCAGGGCCGGTGCTCTATGTACTGCACCACTTAGGAATCCTTACTTTCAACCTTTGTAATGCCACTGGCCAATAAATTTCTTCAAAAGTGTTGTTACACTCTCACCAGTATATAGTATGTTAAATGTAGACTTTAATACGATCTAAGCTGGCATTGGCTCTACTCTAGTTTGGGGTATAGTGTTATATAGCCCATGTTGCTAGGTAACTCTTATCAAATTAGTTTTGCATCATTTATAGGGGGATCATATTGCACGATCAATAGTAACAGTTTTTATCACAACTAAAAAGAGACAAAGTGATTGTATAAATTTAACAAAGCAAATAAATATTAACATTACCTTAAATGATGGTGTTCCACCTTCCTTGCCAATGAAATAATATGATTAGCAGGGTAAATATTTGAGGGTCTATATTTTGTTCTTTGAGTTTGGAAAATATAAGAAAACTGAGGGGTGATTTGTTAAGTAATAGTGATGTGTGACAGGTTTTCATATATGAATGGTGGCCTCACATTTATATATCTTCGATTTATATTGTAACTTAAAATTTACTAGGTACTTTCCTTATAGTAACCCTATGAGGTAAGTAGAATAAGTATTATCATCTCCATTTTATGGAGAAGGAAACAGGCTCAGGAGAAGTGAAGCTGTTTGCTAAGGCCAGTGATTAAGTGTCAGAGAGAGAACACAAACCCAGACCTCTCCTGACTTCAAGTCCAGGATCTTTGTATTATGCCACACTGCTTTTCCAAGGGCTTAGGATAGACACAAAGATTAATTTCTTGATATCTGAATGTTGTTAAACACAAGGATACATTTTTAAATGAAGCTGTGAAATTACCTTCTTTTATAGTCTTTAAAAAGACGAAAGTTTAAAACCTGGAATAACTCAAGTGCAGTACTGCCTTTGAGATGTGGAACAGGAAAGATGAACCACTACTAGCCTTTCCAAACTCTTTGATTCACTATACACATGCTTGAAAAATGTAAACTCTTCATACCATAGTTCGTTATCTTTAAAATAGTGAATTTAAAATGGAAATAGTTCAGACTCTCCTAAAATATACTTTGTCAACTGTTTAAACAAAAATAAGTAACAAATAATGTCTTCAAATTTGCTTTAGTATATTTTCTTTTTTTAAAATCAGACTTTCTGTTTTCTATTCAATAATAAATATTTAATTTATAATTACATTAGTGTTTCTCCTTCCCCTTTCTCTCTTTCATAGAATTAGGGCCTGGACCCATCATTGATATAGGGAACTCTCAGGTGAGCAGATTCCCTCTACTAATGCAGGTCAGAAACTTCTCTGCAACTTAGAGAGCTGCCTAGAGCACTGATAATTTAAGTGACTTGCCCAGGGTCACACTGCCAGTATTTGCTGGAGATAGGCCTTGAACCCAGGTCTTCTTAGCCAGCTGTCTAGTCACTCTGCTAGACTGCTTCTCTTTTATAAGGCAAATAGTTTCTGGAAAATTGGTTTATTGTGGCAATTTTCATGAAGATGCTTCTTTCCATATTCTCCATACTTCAACTCTTTCCTCCTCTAAGCTTTACCTTGCTAGGTCTCCCCGACTTAAGCTGAAGTCAAAATAATTCACCTTAAATCCAGGGGCACAGAAGCATTTCCCCGTCACACTGTCACAGTCAGCACCATTCTGGCAGCTGCATAGCTGTTGACAGGATTCCCCATAGAATCCAGGTGCGCAGGTCTCATTGCAGTAGAGGCCAGACCAGCCTGGTTTGCAAGAACATTCTCCAGAAACAGGATGACAGCTGAGAGAAAGGAGTAAAAGGAACAAATAACTCTGGAGTAAACATGCTATTTGGTCAGTCAATAAGCATTTATTAAGTACCTACTATGTGTCAGGCCTATACTAAACATTGGGGATGCAAAGAAAGGCAAAAAACAATCTGACCTTCAAGAAACTCGCAATCTAATGGGGAAGACAAGAAGTAAACAAATCTATACAAACAAGCTCTATGCAGGATAAATAGGAAACAATTAATAGACAGAAGGCACTAGAATTAAGAGGGATTGGGAAAGGCTTCCTGTAGAAGGCAGGATTTTAGTTGGAATGTAAAAAAAGCCAGGGAACCCTGGAGATGAAGGAGAGCATTCCAGGCACAAGGGACAGCTAGAGAAAATCCCCATAGCTGAGAGATGAAGGATCTTGTTGATGGAGTGGAAGGGGGCCTGTTTCACTGGATAGAAGAGTATGTTGTAGGGTATAAGATATAAGAAGACTAAAAAAATGGCAGGAGGTAGATTACGAAGGGCTTTGAACCTCAGACAAAGGATTTTATCTTGGGTCTTGGAGGATGATATGGATGGAGCCACTGGAGTTTATGGAATAAAGGGGTGACATGCTTGGATAAAATCCAGAGGACACTTTTGAAAGATCATAAAATACCATTTCAGCAGGTAGGTGGCGCAAGGGATAGAGTGCTTAGCCTGAAGTCAGGAAAACTCTTCCCGGGTTCAAATCTGGCCTCAGACACTTACTACTTGTTTGACCCTGGGCAAGTCACTTACTATTGTTTGCCTCTCAGTTCCCCATCTGTAAAATGAGCCAGAGAAGGAAATGGCAAACCACTGCAGTATCACTGTCAAGAAAACCTCAAATGGAGTCACGAAGAAGAGTCAGACACAACTGAAATGACCCAACAATAACAACAACAAAATACTATTTGGTCGTTACATGTATAATGTATGGTTAGGACCTGTGTTTTCACCAGTGCACAACAACCAACGGGGAAACTCTCTACACCAATGTTAACTTTATTAAAAATCAATACATTATTTTTAGTATCCACTTAAACGCTTCCTTCGAGTCTCACCTAAAATCCCACTTTTAAAGGAAACCTTTCCCGATCCATCTTAATTTTATTGCCTTCCCTCTGTTGATTATATGAACTTACATAAAACTTACAGTCTTTGAGAGATGCCTGGGGGCACTAAGAGGTTAAGTGGTCACACAGCTAGCATGTGTCACAGACAGGATGTGAACTCTGTTTTTACGACTACAGGACTCACACTCAGTGCTATGTTGTCTCTCAATTCACATATTATATAGTCAAAAAGTAATATTTTTGTGTAACGACTTGGTGCTTAGCGAAACATCTATTTAACTCCAATATACAATTTGTTATGCTTCTACCACGTTCTTTCATTTGTTCAATAGCATTTATTAGGTGGCTGCTATATGAAGTGCATTATTCAGAGTATTGAGTATACCAAGACAAAGATAAAATAGCCCTTTCTTTCAAAGTGTTTACATTCTACTGAGGAGAAAAAAACATGTAGACAGGTAAGTATAAAATATATATCAAGTAACTACAAAGTAATTTGGGGGTGTGGGGAGGTTACAGGAAAGGCCTCATGTTGGAGGTGACATCATAGCCAAGCCATGAGAGGAGTCTGAGATTCAAAGAGTTGGAGATGAAGAGGAAGAACATTCTGGGCATATGAGGTCAGGAAAAGCAAGCAGCTTCCCTAAGATCTAGTCTGTCACCCAGACAACTAAGAGAAGCCCACCTCAAGAAGCAGACCAAAAACTTGAGGCATTCACCATCTCCAGATGTCCTGAGGCCCAATGGGTTATAAAAAAAAATACATCAATAAATCTCATTTGGATATGTAGTTTGGTATGTGGGATCACTCCTTTTTCTTTCCTAGTTTAGATACTGATTTACCACAAAATCATTTATTTGAATAGGTACTCTCCCCCAAATGTAGAAATTAAAATGAATTAAATAACTTGATTAAATTAAAATACTTTCTGTTTCAAGGAAAAAACACCGAAAACATCACATTCCACAATATATTCTAAGTGGATTCATGTCCTTAAGATTAAAGATCATACAATCAAAAAATTACCAGAGAAACAAATAATATACTTCTCACATCTATGGGTAGGAGATATATTTTTAAGCAAAGAAGATATAGAGGCAATTATAAAAGATAAAATAAATAACTTTGATTACAAGAAACCGAAAAGCTCCTGCACAGATAAAATTTATGTACGTAGGATAAGAAGGGAAGTGGTTGAAGGGGAAAAAAAATCTTTTTAACCAAATTTCTCTGATAAGGGTTTGATATGTAAGATATATAAATAATTATGTATATATGTATATAAAAATAAATATGTATGTATATATATATCTATATAGAGAGACATTTATATAGACATATATTTTATGATCAGTAGCCATTCCCCAATAGATAAGTGATCAAAGGATATATACAAATAATTCTCAAGAGAAAATTTGTAAAGTATTAACCACCATATGAAATAATGCATCAAATCACTAATAATAAGAGAAATGTAAATCAAAACAACCCTGAGGTCTCATCTCAAACCCAACGAACTGGCAAAGATGACAAAAGATTGCAATAGTCAATGTTGGAGGGACTGTGGGAAGACAAGCATACTGGAGCATTGTTAGTAGAGCTGAGAATCAGGATATAAGGCTTGCTCTGGGATCTGGGCATGCACAGAGGATAGGGCAAGCCTCCTTACAGATGTAATAAGCAATTTAAAATTAAATAAAAAATAAAAAAATCGGAAATTATGTAAATAAAGTGACTAAAAATCATACCCTTAAGACTCAGATTCTATTACTGGCAAAGAGGCCATTGATAAGAAGGAAGTCCCATAGACACCAAAATATGTATACAGCAACACTTTTTGTGATAGTAAAGAATTAGAAAAAAAAGTAGATGCCTATTAATTAGGGAAGATGGCTAAATGGATTTATGGCGCAGGAATGTAATGGAACCTTGCTATAAGAAATGAATGGATTGAATACAGAGAAGCTTAGAAAGATCTACATGAAGTGATGTAGAATGAAATAAGTAGAACTAAGAAAATAATGCACATAATAACTATAATAATGTAAATGGGAAGAATAACTATATACACGCACACAAATCAAAGGTGAATATTACAAAATTACAAAGAACAATCATGCCTCAAGATATATAAGAAAATGTTCTCAAGCCACCCCTTTGCAGGAGGTTCAGAAGTATTGCAGATTGCACATGTTATCAGACTTTTTCACTGCATTGATTAGTTATGTTGTTTTTCTCCTCTTTCTTTTTTTGCATTTTTTAAAAAAGAACTACTATACATAAGATGGGATTGCTCTTTGAGAGTAGGGGAGGGACACTGAGGTGATATAAAAAAACAAAAGACATTTAAAAAAACATTCTGAGAGGCACTTAAGAATTAATTATCTCTCTGACGACCTTCCTCTTTTAGAATCATAGTATTAGCCCATAGATGTAGAGTTGGAAGACATCACTGAATTCAAACCTCTCATTTTATAGATGAGTGAACCAAAACCCAAAGAGAACAAGTGGCTTGCCAGATATTACAAAAGCTTTATGCAAGACAGAATTCAAATTGCACAGATCCTCTAATTTTTATTTTTATTATTATTTTTTTGCTATAGCAGTCCAGGGGAAAATATACAATATGCTGATCTGTTCCGATCCAGAATGTAGCCCCTCAGGTGTGAATATTAAGGCAGTGAAATAGCTGTGAACAATGGATAATTGGCTAATTAACTTTCTGAAGGATAGCAGATGTGGTAATAAGCAACAATACTCTGAAGTTAATAGCCTAGGTGAATGGTATGATGCTATCTCTAATATTCACCTAAAAATCTACTGAACAATTTTTTTCTTTCTGTTACTTTCTTTCCCTATTTCTTGGTACATACTTTTCTCTTCTACAATTTCTCTTTATTCCCTCTATATGTCTCCCTCTCATTGTCTCTCCTTTTGTGTGTATCTTATTACCACTCTTTCTTCTTCTCCATGTCTTTCTCTACTCCCTTCCTCTTCTCCTCTCCTCATATTAGTCATAATAAGGAACTGAAGTATACTCCTTAGTTTTTGGTACACTTACACAATAAAATTTAAAGTTCCATGTTATTAATTTTATGATTCCTTAAGGTATTAAGTTTCCTGTTATAAACTTTAGAATAAGGTGAGTAGAATGTTATATGAACATATATGAGTGTGTGTGTGTGTGTGTGTGTGTGTGTGTGTGTGTGTGTGTTGAGCTTTCTTGCATAATAGCTCTTTATGGCAGAATTCTTTTTTTGTGTGTGTTCATGGACTTGGTGTTATGACTGGGCTATGTGGCACTTCGGGAGGGAAGGTCTGGACTATCCTGTTGATGCTTTCTTGGGGTATTGAGTGTTGTGTTTTTCCAGGATCTCAGGTACAGAGTGGGGACCTGCAAGTGTTCAGTAATCTCAAAGTGGTCTGACCTAGGGCAAAGTCTGACTACTGCCCCACCTGGTGTGAGCTCGGCAAGTTCCTGGCATGGGTTTAGGTGCAGGCAAGAGTAGACTGCCGCAAGATTCAACCCCCACAAGTCAGCTGGAATGCTCTTTTGGTTCACAGCATCAGAACTGTAGGCTTTTCTTTGTAATCAGATTTCTGCCCTGGTTATTCCTCTCCAGATTGGGCTAGGTGCTGGAAACGAAACCCTGATCTGTACCTGGGGTCTGGGCCACACTCCTGCTGTTGCTATTAGCTGGGTCTGTGACCTGGAACTGAATAGTGGGAAATACAGCTGTCAATTGATACCTGGCTCTATAACAGTGACCAGGTATGAGTCTGGTGGAGCCCTGGTGTAGGTCTGGCGCACAGCCTCTCCCTGGGCACTGAATGCTAGCATGTGGTACACCCCTGAATTGATCACATCCTCATTACCCGCAATCCTCCTTGCCTCTCTTCCTATGTTGAGCTGGGTTGGAGAAATGATGACTCACTGTGACTTCTGGATTTCCCATTAAGATTTGGTCTGGTTTTTAAGATCTGTTTAAAGGAATTTTGGGGAGAGGGGCTTAGCATACTAGTTCCTACAACTCTGACACCTTGGCTCTGCCTAAGTCGATCTATCTGGCACATATCTATGTCATGAGCATGTTCCAGAAAAGTTTAGCTTGTGTGTATTCATCAAATATTAACACAGGGCACCATGCTAAGAATACTGGCTTTGTGATTTATGATTAGTCCTATAAAAGGGACCACAAAAATATATAAGGAGGGCTTTCTAATATAGATAGAAACACATCTGTTACATATTTTTTCAGAAGCATCTATTGAATGAAATTTAAAATTAATGTATTTTTGACTTTAACAAAATATGTACTGAAGTATATCAAGGAAAACCAAAATTACACTGAAATAACAATCCTAGAAGAAAAAACAAACAAACCAAAACCAAAAGCAGAGAAAAGTAAAAATGCTGAAACCAATGAGTTTCTAAAAACAAATACTGCTTTGGTGAGGTTACAGATGTTGTCATCTTATACTTATGTAGCCTGGGCCTTTGAGCATGCCTTTCTAGCTTCCTTTAAGTCCCAACTAAGTTGCCTTCCCTTACTAGAAGTTTCCCCAACTTTTATTAATTCTAATGCCTTCCTTTTGTTAATTATTTCCTATTTATCCTGTATTAGCTCACTTTGTATAGATTCGTTTGCAATTTGTCTCCCCCATTAGGTTATAAGATCCTTTAGGGCAGGGACTGTCTTTTGCCTCTTTTTGTAATCCCAGTACTTAGCACAATGCCTGCAACATAGTAAGTGCTTAATAAATGATTGACTGACATGTATATACGTGTGTGTATTTATACATACACTTATATCTATGTCTGTCTATCTTATCTATCTATTCATTGGTTCAGGCATATTCTGGCTGACTTTCGCAGGAGATAATAGCATTTCTGGGTCCAAGGGAAGAACATAATCCTGTCTGGGAATATGGCCTTGTGTCAAGTAACATTAGACATGCTTTCCTAGGATTCTATTGGTCACTGAGATCATGAACCTAGGTAGGAGAGAGGTTTCTGGGGCTATTAGTAAAGGATCTTAGTTCAAAAGAGTGAGAGTTGGGAGTCAGCTATTTTTGATATGGATACTATCTAGTCAAGTCTCTTCCCTGTTCCCCACTCTACAAAGACTGTGACAGTTGCTATTTAGTGCCTTATTGCAACTACCTCTTTGGCAAACAGGCTTGTGATCATGCTGGCAGACTATAAGAGAGTATGCTATGATTGTTGAGATCTTCACCCCTTACCTTCCCTCCCTCACAACTGGGGAATAAGTAACCTATCTGAAATCCCCTTTTCTCCTCTCTATGAGGGCAATAGACAGGGTCTGAATCCTGGGATCTTCCCACGTTCTTACAGTCAGAAGCATTTTGCAGTGGCTGTAATTATTTCTAATGAATTGTGCTGGTCATCATTTCCTGTTTTCCCCTCCCTCCCTGCTTTCAGTCTGTCCCATCTTGCTAATGTCTATCTCACAGACAGATAAAATAAATTAATATAATAACTTTGAAGGATGTTGTTACTTGTTTAATAGAAGTTAGGAGCAAATGCAATCTGGATTATGCAGTAGACTCAATCAGTACAGAGGCAGATGTGGGGTAGGTAAGCAGCTAAGCAATGATTTCTTCCCCAGGAAGTTACTAATCCAGTAGAACTTCTTTGCCATAATATTCCTTAGCCAGCCCAGGCTGATAAGCAGAGAGAGATTAGGAACTTAATAAGAATCATAGACTTTCTCCCCTAAACAAGTATTGAGTTATTTGTTGAAAATAGGTGTGCCCTTCTGGAATGTCTTAGTGGTGTACTCCTGCGCTCCTCACCATACATTTTCCCTAGACTATTGTTAATGAGTCAAAAGTCTAAGATGAAAAGAGAAGAAGAGAGGCAATTACCTTGATGCATTTTTATTCCCTTTATACTGGCCATTACTTCACATGAATCTCTATCACAATATCCTGTCTCACACGAAGAGCCAAATTTCACACATCATCACATGGTATTTCACGTCTCGTATGGAGAACTCTCTCACCACCCCCAATCCCAGCTCTCTCTCTCTCTCTCTCTCTCTCTCTCTCTCTCTCTTTCTCTCTCTCTCTCTCTCTTTCATCCATGTTGCACTTTTTTTTTTAAAGAATATTGGATAGTTAGATATTTTACTTTCACAAATTTTCTAATAGTATGTGTCCTCTTGGTATCAGAGGACATAGCCAATGAGAGAAACTATTGGGATTGTGTTTTCAACAGATTCACTATGAAGTAATATATTTTTCAACAAATCATTTGATGATATTTTTATACATTAACTTGGCTTAACCCTTATTCCTCATTCTACTTGTGAGTCTCAAGGAATTTTCTTGTAACTATTCTCTAATGGGTTTTCTAAACTGACTAGTATATTCAGTTCTTTCCATTGCCACTAAAAGATAATATTTTATTAATTTTTTTGCTTTTTGGTGAGACAACCAGGGTTGCCTAGGGTCACACAGCTAGTAAGTGTCAACTGCCTAAGGTCTGATTTTGAACTCAGGTCCTCC
Organism: Phascolarctos cinereus; assembly: GCF_003287225.1. Lineage (NCBI taxonomy): Eukaryota > Metazoa > Chordata > Mammalia > Diprotodontia > Phascolarctidae > Phascolarctos > Phascolarctos cinereus. The sequence continues at coordinate 283,693,993 of NW_027555847.1, read as the reverse complement.
TGACTCCAAGGCCAGAACTCTATCCACTGCACCACCTAGCTGCCCACAAGATAATATTTTATTACCCAACAGGGAACTACCTTGAGCATTTCAATGCCTTTGATTTTTTTCTTTTAGCTTTATTTGTAATGAATTGAAGTAGAAAATTCACTTGGTGCTGACTTCTTAGGATCCCATCATTTTCCATAGCCCACCATAAGAAATGTCTGGGAAGAAAATCCCTAAGACACCCTCTATAGAATAAAGAACAGCAGAGACCAAAACTTTCTAAGAGAAGAATCATGCCAAAGGCCTAACTTACCTATGGGTAGTCTTCAGATGACAGGGACATTTTCTATCACATTTGATGCCATAGACCCCTTCATTACACAGCCTTGCCTCACAGTGCTGTCCGGTGTAGCCAGGTTCACAGAGACAGGCCCCACTGATATGGTAACACTTCCCACCATTCATGCACTGGCAAATCTCAGAACACTGCATTCCAAATGTTCCAACTGGGCACTCATCCTGGCACCTATTGGGCACAGAGAGAGAGGGAAATGGAGTTGAGGGAACTGTATATATTATTGCTATAAAAATGAATAATAAATTTAAATTTAAAGCATCTCTGATAGGGAAATAATATGTAAATTATAACAGAGTATTTGGCTTTTGCATATATTTTATAATTACCTACTACATTTTTTTAAAATTTAGAATTTTTTTCTGGTTATCCATGTGAAAAGTATCATTTATCCTACTTTTATATTCTGATTACAATAGAAGCACTAAGTTGTCAAGAGAGAGGAAAGGGAACCAAAAAGGCAGTATAAGAGAAAGCATCTTTGTAGTACCCTGCTAGGGAATAAAGAAGGCATCAGGAGTCACACAGATGTTGTATCCTCCAGGTCCCCAGAGAAGGACAAAGAAAACTGACCAAAAATTAGTCCCACTTGCCCAATATGGAATCTAAAACACTGAAAACATTCTAATTTAATTTCCCATTGCTAATAGAAGCATTTTTGGTGACTGTGAAACTCATTCTCAGTACTCCAGGATCCCATTTATATGTTTGATCTTCAAATTAGGCCATGATGAGTTATTCTCCTTTCCAGAAATGAAATGTAACCCTAACTGTTGCTCTTCCTTTAGAGAGTTTTATATTTAGATTCTGAATAAAAAGTTTAAGGACAACTAGTCCCCTTAAGAAATGTAGGCTCTCTTCTAAGACTCTCTGTTGATACTTTAGGGTTAACTTGCAGGACAAGTTTTGCCAGTGTGGAAAGATTTGGAACTTTCAAAAACGTAACATTTGGCTATGGGTTGGAGAAGTTCCTCTAACACAGTGCCCAGCACAAATAAGGCACAAATTGTGACTAGAGCAAACATTTGTATGAAGCTGAGTTAAAACTAAATTCCAAGTTGGAGATGTAGACCAGAGTTTAAATTTTCAAATTTCTTTTGAGGCAACTAGTAATAAGATAATAATAATAACAACAGAAATTAATAAAGAGATCAAGCATGCTAAAATAAATACCAAATGAGTGGGGGAAAACACATTTTCTATAAGTCTGAGTATATTTAATGACTGGATATTACGAATAACAGAACAATTATGGGTGAGCTAATCAAAGATGAGAATTAAGTATTAAAAATTAAATTTTAAAATATGATCTATGTAAAATGGACTACTGTACTTTATTCCAATGTCATTTCACTTTTCTGGTGAGCAATGACACACATTTCATAACTGATGAAAATGAGGGGAAGAAGTCCAATTCAAGTTGGTATTACAAATATTTCACAAAACCTAGAGAAAGAAAATAGTTCATTCACTGCTTACATAAATAATTTGTAACCTGACTCATTTTGCTTCCCCTTCCATTTCTCTTATTTGTTTGAAATATAAAAGATTCAGATCTTTAAAGTTTTTACTGGGGTCAAAATGTATTTATTTTCTTATAGACATAACTATTGTCAACTTTCTCCTATACATGCCAGTGGTACATTAACCAAAGATTAAGAAGCTAAAACTGGATCAAGACCAGTGGTTACAGAAGTTTTCTAAAGAAAATGAAGTCTCTGCCAGGGTATGAAAACCATACACAGCAATTCCCTATAATTTGCTAGTATATATTTGGCACTTTTAAGCCTGTAACCCTAAAAGACAGAAACAGGTTAAAAATCTGGCATTTTTGCTTCTTTTCAACTCCCTTGTGAAAGAAACCTCTACATTTTTTATATTCTTTACTTCCCAGTGTCTGAAGGCATGAATCTACAGGCAGGCAGGTTGTAAAACTGTCCTACCAGTCTTCAGTGCTAACTTTAAAGATGTTGTAATTGCAGGAGACTCTTTCAAAAGAGCTTATTCAGCTGGAAAAAACAAACTGGATCAACTCATGAAATCCTTGACAGATTAAGAAAAAGGACTCCTGGAGCAGCTAGGTGGCGCAGTGGATAGAGCACCAGCCCTAAATTCAGAAGGACCTGAGTTCAAATCTGGCCTCAGACACATAACACTTACTAGCTGCATGACCCTGGGCAAGTCACTTTAACCCCATTGCCTAGCCAAAAGAAAGAAAAAGAAAAAGGATTCCTCTTTGAAAATATTAAGTTTTCAAAATACTCATTTGTAACTTAAAGTATATTTTTGATTTTGTTCTAAATATAGAGTGAAGCATTCACTAAGTAAACCTAAAAGATTTATATGCAGGTGATGGAGTGAATTAGGTGCTTCCCTATTAGAAAAATGGAAGCTGATAATCCACAGCTAATTTAGATACACAAAACAGCATGTATCATTTTAATAATTTTATGAAAATCACAAAATCATAAATTATACTATACAAAAGAAAAGAAATTAATTAGCATGGGAGAGCTGAAGAGTTTCCTTTAAACTCACCGTCCTTCAAAATCCATCCTTTAAATTTACCAGTGTCTTTCGTGTGCTTAGAATCACATAAGATATCATAAAACTTCATGAAATAAATATACTGGTACTTCATTCATTTTGAGTTGGATCTACGAAGTGGCAAGGTAAAAGCAACTAAGAAGTACTGTTAGGTAAGGGTGGCAGTGGTGAGGACATTTTAAAATATTTTTGGTATTATTTTTAAAAATAAATGTGCATTTTTAATGACAGGAAATTCCGCTCTAGCAAATTGGAATTAACTTTGTGATGAATCAAGTCTCATATGTTGCAACGTAAATTTCAAACATTTCAGGATAGTTTCTCACTGGGAAAACAATTTTCAAGCCCTAGTGGCCTAAGTATGTGCATTCATGTATTTATATTTTAAGAAAGAGTCGCATGGAAAATACACCATGAATCATTTCAAGCAACTGGAATTAAAGATCTTCTGTAGATTACAAATTCTTTTTGATAGACATCAAAATCCTACATAACCACTAAATAAAGTGAGGATTTTCACTAGTGATAATTACTATATTCCTGTAACTCATGCTTCTATTACCACCTGCTCTTCATCCCCGCAACTTTTTACCAGTTTATCTGCAACTTATACAGAAGGCTCTATCTTAAAATTCTTCTGACAGCTTCTATCCTTTTACTACAGTTATTTAAACTCTTTCTTTAATGTCTAAACAAGAAAAGAGCCTAAGAAGGGATAACATGGAAGTTCCTAATTTATGGCTATATTTTAATTTAAAACACTAGCTCAGGGGCCGCCAGGTGGTGCAGTAGACAGAGCACCAGTTCTGAAGTCAGGAGGACCTGAGTTCAAATCCAGCCTCAGACACTTGACATTTACTAGCTGTGTGGCCCTGGCCAACTCATGCAACCTCACTGCCTAGCAAAAAAACAAAACAAAAAAAATTAGCTCAGAAAATAGGCTCTGCTGAAGTTGTCCTTGACTCTCCATTCAGGGACTCCATTGTTCATTCACTAAATTTTATTGAGCACCAACCATGTACAAGACAAAGAATGTAGGCTACATATACTAATGGAAAGAAATACTGGACTTGAAGCCAGCTTGGTTCTTTTCTCAACTCTGCCACCTAATAGGTACTAATAACCTTGGGCAATTATAAACTCTCTGAAGCCATTCCCTTATTTGCAAAATGCAGATAATACTTGCAGTACCCACTTCACACAGTTATAAGGATCAAAAGAGGTAATGTGTGTAAAGTGTGTTTGAAACAGGAAATAAAAAGTAAATATTAATAACAAGGCACGATATTAGGCAATCAATGTTCGTCATGACATTCCAGGTTCACATTAGTGTTAATGGTGTTAAGAGATTCCCCAAGTAACTTCCTCTGAAGGAAGTTTTCATTCTGACTTATCTGGATGTCATTAAATGCCCTCTCCACCATTTCCTTCCAATTTTTCCTCAAGGAGGAAGGCATTTAATGTTGGCATTTCTAGTGTTGCTCCATTTTGATTTGGTTTTTTTTTTTTCTCTTTCCTTTGGTTGGAAGAGTTCCCCTCACATCCTGGGAACACATGGCTGGAATATGCATGTGGTGAGGTGATACTTAGTCCCTAGAGCACAGTGGTTTAACCACAGTGATTAACTTCCTGCTGACATATCATAACAGGTTAAGTGGGTTGTAAAAGACCCATAAGACTATATCCTCCCCTTTTCACCAATCTCTCCTATTTCCCTCACTTCATATATTAGAACCCTCCATTCTTTTTTTTTTAGGAGACAACTTTTCAAAATCATTACTATTTTTATTTTGGAATACGATCGGCAACATTAAAGCCTACAATAAGAGTATTATTAGTGTTGTACCAAGAAATCAGCAAGTGAGACCCAGACGTAATTTAAAATGTGGATTTATTAGCACACGGCTGCAGGGGGTATGCACATCCAAATCAAGCAGCCCCGATCAGGGGTCGAGCTAGGGTTTATATGGAAAAGAGCATGGGAAAGAAATGCCAGGAACACTGATGAGGTAATCCATAGGTGCAGGTGTCTATGGGGGCTATGGATGGGAAAGTACAGGGAGTATACCGGACAGGGAAGGGGATGGATCTTTGAGTCTGGCAGGAGGAAGAGTCCTTGGTCTGGCCAAGGACACCCCTCTCCCTCTGTTTTGATGAAAAAATGTTCTGCAACAAGGGAAAGCTTTCTCACAACACAGGAACTTACTAAGGAATTGGGAGGCTTCCAGAGACATGATCTGAGGGCTGGGGCCTGAGCAGCCCAGCTCTGTGTAGCTGTACCAGGGAAAGAGAGATAAGGGTCATGCTGAGGCCCATGCATGAATAACTGCTAGGCACAGTGTCCTTGGGCTGGGGAGTGGTTGTTAGAGACAGTGTTTCTGAGACTAGGAAGAAATTGGGGCACAAGTACAAGCACAAGCACCCGAGCACCCCATCATTACAGGTCAGAGATCACACAAACCAGACCAGGTGTCCTGGTCTCTGGTATAAACATAATTATCTAAAGCAATTATATTGCAAGCTTTCTTATCCATTTGCGTTGGAGGTACGGGCTATGCTGAGCTATGCAAGAGTACATTTCACTATTGTTTAGATTTAGGAGGAAAGAGGTCTGGGGCAAGATTAAGCATCAACTTTTGCTTTCCATGGCTTAAAGGGCCCTGCTACCTAAATGGCAAAATAATGTTCTGCATTACATTAGTTCACTAAAAAGCAACCACTACCACTTTGGTAGCAACTGAAGAAGCACTTTTCATTCTTCCTCTGGTTTGCTTTACAACAAATTAATGTAATGTGTTTATTAAGAACCCATTATGTTAGGATACTATATTAGATACTTAAGATACAGAGGTAAAAATGAGACAGAATTACAAAAGGCAGGAAGTGGAACAGACCTCCAACAGTCATCTAATCCTTGCTCTCAAAAAGTTTACATATTACTGGGGGAAGGGGGGGATGGTTATAACACGATCAGAAAAATGTACAATAAATATGTGGTTAGGGAATGAAGACTGCAAAAGAGAGAGCAAAGTACTCTTCAGATACTTAAGCAAGAAAAAAAATCAGTAACTGTCCTTTTCATCCAGTGGAAATCACTCTCCTTTTATATTCAACATCTAAATAAGAACTGAAAAGTTTTATTCCCTTTTCCTCAAATTTCACACAAGAAGGCATATAAAAGTTTCTCTCCCTACAGTTTACTTAGGTTTTGTTATTTCATATATCTGGTATGTTCATGCTACCTATAATTTGAGATTATAGACTTCTAGAAAGATGAAGTAAGGTCCTGTTTAGCTTAATTCATTAAAACTCTACACAGTGTATGTGCATTTCAGTATGAATGGTACAGTATGTATGTTTAGTATTTATTTAGCACTTTAAAGTTTAGAAAGTTCATTCCTCAGATCACCTCTGTGAGGTAACCGCTGTAAGTATTCTTCCCCTGTCTCTTGCCTTTTACAGATGAGAAAACTGAGAGGTCTTAGGGAGATTAAACGACCTCTTCATGTCCCACAGAGTTAGGATTTAAACTCAGGTCTCCTGACTCAAAGTCCAGTGCTCTTTCTAAACTACATTATACTGCCTCTACTCTGAGCCTCCTTTTAAGCTAATGACTCCTCTTTTTGATTCATCTTTATATATTTATAGTAGGTAAATATAATAAAATCTTATCTATCCCAAACAGCTACTAGCAACTTCACTTATAGTGTATATTGATACATTATATCAAAAAATATGGTCTTGAACCAAGGAGTAAGCAAAAAAGGCATCTGAGAAGCATCTTAGGTGGTGCGGTGGATGGAGCACCGGCCCTGAAGTCAGGAGGACCTGAGTTCAAATCTGGCCTCAGACCAAACACTTGACACTTATTAACTGTGTGACCCTGAGCAAGTCACTTAACCCCAATTGCCTAGAAAAAAAAAGTGAAAAAAAGAAAAAAAGGCATCTGAATAACGAAGAGATATCACAATCTATACATTTAAGCTTGAGCATTTTGCTCAGAGAAGAGCTTCCCAAACCCTTCTTCAGAACCTATTTACTCTTACTTTATATATGATTCTAACAATTTTGGGACTTTTATTTCCAAATCTATAGATGATTGGAGGAAATTAATTTCAAGAGGGTAGAAACTGGGAGTAAGAGAGGAAGATGATGATAGGTTGACAACAGGAAAGGGGACAGAAAAACTATAAAAATTAGACACAAGAACTCCAAAAGTTTAGCAACCAAGGAATATTTGGAAGTAAATGGTAAAATTATCCTTCAAAAACAGTAGGGCATCAATGTATTATAGACCAGCAATCCTACTGATTTTCATTACAGTAACCTTGAATTATTAAGATAAAGGATGTTTAGTATAATTTAAGAAGGCAGAGAATCACATAATATAGTTTAGGAAGATTTTTATCCCAAGGTTTTTTTTAAACCCCAGCACCAGTATTGGTAAAATACTCAGTTACACCATTTTGAAGCAATCTTGATAATTATAATAGATATACAAACATATTCTTATGAAATCATAAGGAAGCTTATGAAGCAAAATGTCTTAGAATGTAAAACAATGTTATAACCTTCTTGCTGTTGTTTAATCAATTCTCTTTTTAAATTTATAAAAATGCAAAGCAGTGCCATGTAGAATTGGAACAGTGCTCAGAGACATCCCATTTTCTCAATTCCAGCAAGAAAGATCTCTTTTGGCTCTTTTTGATCTGGCGCTTCATAGTACTTTTGATTTTTAATATTTTTAATATCTACAAATGTCTCTGTGTTTAAATATGCTTTTAACATACCTCAAATCAGTGTTCTTATCTATTTTAGATGGTAAGTTACTGAATATTAAGGAGGAACCAAACTGGTTAGCCTACTTTAAAGAACACTCAAAAAGTTATAACGCTCAAAAATTACATAACATTCAAAGTTGTAAACAGGAAAATATTTTATTAAATCTTTCTGGAAGATGATCAAAGATTCACAAAGACATGCTATGGATGTTTAATAAATATAACTGAAAATTGGGATGATGGTCATATAGTGTTACTTGGACCATCAAAACTTCCCTTTTTAGTTCTGTTGTCAAATACTAAGTAGATGTAAGTGCCTTTCTCTTACCGTTCTCCAGTATAGCCTGGACTGCAGTGACATTGACCTGTGGCTGAGTCACAGGTCCCTCCATTATGGCACTGGCACTCCTGGGAACAATTCTTTCCAAAGCGACCTTCGGGGCAAGGCTGACCACACACTGTGCCCTGCATTGAAACAGAATCTGAAAATAAGATGGAACTGCAGCCAGGGAAGGGGAAGAAAAGGGAAAGACAAGAATGGAGTCAGGCGAGGCAGGTAAAAGGAAATTATATTAATGGGAACTTGTACTAGATTGGTTATTTCTCTTAAAAATGGCATACTAAGTCTTTCTTTTCTATTGGAAGATTGAAGCTCATTGTACATTTACCCAATGCTAATAAGATAATCTACAGAAATATTGAAAACTGAAATGAATTAAAACAGTAATCATAAGCCTACAGTTAATTTTATATTTTAAAAGGACTGATCTCTTTTTCTGCATTATCCATTTGTAGTAAGTTATCAATATTTCCCGAGTACTCACAGAAGTAAAATCCAGCAGGTTAATTGAATGTCCAAATACTTTATCATGTTTCAACCAAGCACATGCCATTGTTCCTCCCCTACTCCAATAAATCAACAGAATGAAGTTTAAATGCATAAGCAAAATGTTTTATATCCTGTGATTGTTTAACATTGTGTAAATTTCTGTCGATGGGTCAATAAAGAAAACAAAGTAATTGGCTGAGAAGATGGCATGCCCATTGAGCTTATACAGAAAACAGCAGACAGTTCATTGATAAAGAGATTAGCCTAGTGGTAGAAGATGTCAGTTTGGTATTTAAAAATTCCAGTTTGAGCCAAGTATCTGAGAGAGACTTGTTCTTGGTGGGGAAGAAGGGAAGGGAGTTTCTCTCTCTCTCTCTCTTTTCTCTCCTCTTTTCAGTGGCATAAGAGAACAACAGGAGACAAGCGTTCCAGCATGGGGCAGAAAGAGACACACCAAGGACAGACATGGACAGTCACAGCCACAGATGACGAAAGAAGCAGTCTCAAGACACATGACCCCTCCTTGAACTAGAAAAGGAGTGCTCTGAACTCAAGAAAGGACTTCTAGTAACCAGGAGTTGTGAGTTTATCCTCTGGCCAAACATTCTCTAAATATGTACCTCACTAAAATTGTACTCTCAGTTTGAGCCCACTCTTCCTCTGGACTTGGTGAACATTTGTGGGAAAGTATGTCTCAGGGATAAGTAGAGGAAATGTTTTGTATTATTCACATGTTTCTTATTGCATCATTTTAATAAATATTCTTTTCCTAAAACCTAATTTAGGTTACTTGCTGATAACCAATGGAAAAAATAAATGCCAGTACTAGAATATCCTCGTTCTCCTTGAGACTTCCCCTAGAACGCTGAAGGGAGAATAACAACTGCCTTCTGCAGACACAGCCTGACAGAGTGGGGGGCTGGGAGAGTGGTCAAGGATTAGGTGGGTATGCTTACACCATCACTTGCCAAATTTCTTTTAATATGTTAAAACTTAAGATTAAGAATTTTTGAAGCCAATTTAACAACACAGCAGAAGGAAAAAAATCAGAAAGGCACATAAGCACTTTATGATTTAAAAAAGACAATTATATTTTATGCACTGTATCATATAAGAGTCCAACCCTTTCATTGTACAAGAGGAAACTGAGATTGGTAGAAGTCAAGAGATTTGCTAGGGTCATCCAGTTAGTATGTCTGAGGCAGCATTAACACCAAAGTCTTCCTGTCTTTACATTCTATCTGCTATACCACACTACCTCTCTTTAGATGTATTTTTTCAATTGCACATTTATAGTTGGCCCTTAATAAATGTTTGTTGAAGTTAACTGAACAAAGAGATCTAGGAAGTAAGCTTAAGTATATGCATAGGGATACCCTGAACATAGTTGGCACTAAATTCAACAAAATTTAAGTGCCTGCAAAGTGCAAAATGTAGGCTAGGAACTGGTGACACAAACACATAAACCAAAGTAATTTCTACCTTCAAGGAAATGACAGTCTACTTGGAAGTGGCAGGTGGGAGTAGGGCAAAGAATACAGCATATGAACAGGGCATTCTCTCTGGCTGTGCCCTACACTTGAAATCCTCTCCCTTTTCTGCTCCAACTAATGACCTCTCTGTCTTCCTCTAAGTCTCAACTAAAAATCCCACCTTCCATTGGAAGCCTTTCCCAAACCCTCTTAATTCCAGTGCTTACCCTCTGTTAATTATTTCCTGCTTATCCTGTGTATATTTGTTTGCATTTTGTCTCCCCCATTAAATTATAAGTTCCTCGAGGGCAGAGACTGTCTTTTGCCTCTTTTTGTATTCCCAGCACGTAGCACAGTGCCTGTCGTATAGTAGGTGCTAAATAAATGTTTATTCATTGATTTGAGCAGGAAGAAAGGACTAACAACTGAGAGAAAGTGGATATCAGGAAAGGGCTCATGTAGGAAGTCACATTGATGGACATATTAAAAGACAAATGACATTCCAAATGACACAACTTCTTGCTAAATTTTTGACTACTACAAATGTTCTTTTCTCTCTCTCTCTAAAAATGCAAACTGTGGGTAGTTTGTAATTGAAGGTTACTGAATACAAGATGGTTTCATAAACCTTTTATGAATGCTTACTTCCCCATGGTGGCATGGGGAAATATATCTCCTTTGACTCCTAGCTACCGGCAAAGGGCAGTTGGTATGCTAATTAGATCGCTTTCTAAACAAAAGTTTTTTTGCTATTGAAAACAAGAGAAGGTTTATCATAAAAAGTTTTCATATTTTAGATTTATCCTCTTGCCTTCAACCAGGACCATCCATGGAGTATCCAAGTAATACAAGAATCTATACTGTTTTCAAGAACCTTTAAGTGAGATGATTTGGGAAAGCATTTAAATAGTTCATTGCCTTTGTATCTTCCTTGTGAATGTGTAAAATCATATATACATATACAACCACATGTAGGGCAGCAAGAATCCTTAATATGTGTATAACCCCAACATTTTTAGGCAACATTGCGATGCACTGTCTACTTTATTCTAAGCAATACCTTCTATAAGAGTTATCGGTGCTGACTGGGGAATAAGTTGGGCTTCAACATTTTTGAATTGCTGTTTCAATGTAGCAATTTATTTTTGAGTATATATTAATAATTCTTTCATATCAACGTGATGACTTGGTTCAGTCTTTGTTGAAACTGACTCTTTATAGCTACAATACAAACATCTTTATTTCTTACAACCTTGTTCCTTTGCATAAAATTAACTTTCATCCAAGTTTTTTCTTTCTGCTTACCAAGTCTCTAATTTCTGTTTAAAATCTCAATATTCCCCAAATACTAACGTGATTCAGTAAAACTTTGTCTTTTTTCTTCAATTCTCAATAACATATATAGGCTTCATAACATCATTTATTTTTTGACATTTGGTTCCATGGGCATATCTTCCTCTGAATCAGGTTGATAATTCCCTTTTCAAGTTCACTTGATATGTTTGTGACCATTTACTCTACATTTGTAATAGAAAATAGTTATGCTGCTCTACATCTTGATGGGATTCTTTCATCCATCTGTTGTGACTTAAGTGATGAGGTCACATTTACTGTTTTTGGAATATGAGATGACCTTTTTTTTTGGTCCTAGCATCATTTCCCAAGGCTGATTCTTTAGAACTCAGTTTTTGACACAACAAATCTCTTTCCTCTTTTTCATATTTTGATTAATTATGTCTGTCCACCCATGACAGAGTCTCAACAAAAGAAAATTCTGCTTCTTTGCTTGTATTGTACTGGTGGAGATTTTGCATTAGATTGTTATGAACTCACTTCTCTTGGTCCTTCATCTTTATAAGTGCAATAATTTTGTCTGTGCTTCCACTTTAAAACAGATATCTGTAGACTTTGTCTTCAGATTTGTGTCATGAGTGTAACTCTCTTGCTGAGCTTCTTTATATCAGGTCAGGAAAAGATGTTTTGAAGCTACTCAAAATTAAAACTTTTTTTTAAAAATTGACTTACTAATCACCCTATAAATCTGTTGCTCATATACTTCCAAATATTTATTCTCTGACACTGTCTTTGCTAAATGTGCCTCTGGCCCAAACCATGACTGTACTCCTCTTCTTGGGTCATTCTAACTAGGTTTGTTCTCTCAGATTGTATCACCACCAATTTTAATGGTAGGCTTTCTACATCTATCACAAATTTGGACAATTCTTCATATTTTCGGGTGGTATTGTTGAACCTAGAAAATGCCATCTCAGTAATTAGGCTAGCTCCCTAGTGACACCTTCATTCAGTATGACTTCAATTTTTCTGCTCTGACATAAGACCTCACAAATTCAAAAGCAGGTCCTTCGGTAATTTTCACTAAATTACATGTTTCATCTTGCTCAAATGTCTGCTAACTTTTTAGTATAGGATACTAAGTATGCTGTAGCATACCAAGTCCAAATCACTACTGATTCTTCTTCAGTAAGACAGGGATTTATTCTGTCCTGAAAAGATTCCTAATTTGAGCCAATAATATATTTGTGCTATATGAATTCAATATTTGACACCTACACGGGGCTTAAGTGTTTTTCTTTTTTTTTGCAAGCTTGTCTTTTAGATTTCTCTATTGGCAATCTCATTTTCTAAAATCTACTCATTAAAAAAAATCAACTCCTTGACTCAGAGACTGGTTCCTCTTCTGTCACTGTATCAGCAGTTTTTGAGTCTAGTAACTTACAAAATACTAACTGAATTCATCCTAGTCTTATCCCATTATTACTCCACATTTCTCCAACTCCTTTAAGTTCTTTAAAATAATATCTAATATCATAATTCTTACTCTTAGCATTTACTCATAAGAACAAAAAGACCTTGGTACATTTTCATATTCATTATCTCACAATATCAACTTAAACATATCTGCCTCCATTTATGAACTAGTTATAACACAAAAATTTAGCAAACCAAAAATGCTTAACTAATCATTACGTAGACTATACAGTAAAACATTATAGTTATATTTAATATTTATCAAATAAAACAGTAAAAATAAACAAATTCATGTCATTTGTCACTAGAAGCATTCCCAGGCACTTTGAATTTATTGTTCTATGAATTGCAATGGCCTTGCAATGAGAAGACATACTCCTAGAAAAGAAAAAAAATCCTAGATAAGCCCTCATCTTTTTAGAAATTATTATAACTACCCACATGTAGCCTGGGTACAATGGTCACCCCTCTCTTTAACTGTTCCTGGATCATTTTTCTTCTTAATTTTCATTTTTGCTTCTAAGGTATTTAAGGGTGTATGTTCTGATTTAAGATCAAAAGTATTATTGAATTTTTAATTTAATTATTATTTAACATCATAATATTAGAACTAATAGAAATGTATGGTCCTTTTAATTAATCAATTAGTCTGAGCCCTCATTCCAGGTTATAAAATGAACTGGAGAAACCTCTTTTCCCATAATCTTTCTCTCTCTTCTTTCTCCTAATCACCCTAGTCTAATTAAATAAATATCAATGTATTAGTTATACAATTAAAATCAATAATTCAAATATATTTAAATAATGTATCATAGTGAAAAAATTATAGCTGTAGTTACTACTAACCATCAATTACAATTATTGCCATCTCATCTCTGGAATCACAGTCCCACCATTTGGCTCCCTCAGGATTGAAGTTAAAGTCTCTTCTCAAGAATTCTCTTCATAATGTCACTTTGCAAAATGAGAGTTAAATTCAGTTTTCTCAAGAATTGTCATTTTAGTCTTTCTCAAAGAGAAAAGCTAACTCCCTCAGTCTTTTCTTCTTTTGAAGCCTATAATCTCGGGTATTGCTTGGGGGCAATGAAAGCTTATATTATTTGTCTGTCTCACTATGCATCAGCAGAAGGACTTGAAACCAGGTCTTCCTGACTCCAAGGCTGGCTCCCTATCTTTTATGTCACACACAATCTCAAGCGGTCTTCATAGGGTTTCTCTCTTCCAAGTTTCCACATCTGTATTTAGTTACAGAGCCTAGAAATTGACTTGAAAGAAGCTGATACTTGAAAGAAACGATGAGTACATCTTTGACTTAGTTTAAAAGGAAAACTCACCATCCAGCCATCCGGGCAAGAGCATTCACCAGTGACATGATGACACACTCCTCCATTTTGGCAGGGACATCTCTCTTCACACTGTGACCCATGCTTGCCAGGAGGGCAAAGATCCTCACAGCTGAAGGATTAATGTCCAACAAACGATACTGTTATTTGCAAAGCCACATTACCTTCAACTCCTGACATCAGTGTTATACTCTGAAGCTCCATGATATGAACTGCTAAAATTTTTTCTCAGAATATTGAATTAAGCAAGTTATCCAATAATTTATTATTACTGAATTAACATAAATATGACATAGACTAACTTAGTTAACATAAAAGTATTAATAATATGAATTGGTGGGACCTACTCTTGCCACCCCATCCATTCTCTCACATTTAGGCAAGACCAAAATCAGATCTTTCTTGAGAAATAAGAATTTGTCCTGTTTGTAAAAAGCTCCAGATAACTACCCTTGGTGACGACTGCCCAATTTTTAACAGTCCTTGTGACTGAATTTAACCATTGTACTTTACTTTAAACCAGCTTCTTCTTCCTGTTCTGACTTCAACTGGGAATGCAAACAATTTCTCAGTATCCTCTGTGAAAGGGTCCTTCATATCAATGACAATTATTTTTAATCACTACTCAGTTGTTTCTTCTCTAACTATAAGTTACAGAATGGTTGCTTATCTGCATTAGTAGAGAATTCCCTCAACAGAAGCTCTTTTCTTGTACTGAAATCACAATTTCAGAAAAGAAAAATTGTGCAAGGCACCATGCCAGGCTGCAGAAACACAAAAACACAAATTAAATAGTACCTGCCTTTCAGGAGTTTACACTGTTAAATGAGGGTGCAGTGTATACATTAATAAGTATAATATAATATACAGGAATGAAATGTTACAGGAGATAGAGAAAAAAAGTACTCTAACAGTTTGATGGGGAAGGGAATACCTTTCTTTATTGGTTTTGTTCTGTAACCATTAACTCATCTTTGTGGCTTCTCACAAAGGGAAGGATATTAATTTCTTTCCTCCTCCTTTCCTAATTCTACTTCCTTTTTTGCCAGTGTATGCTGTCATATAAGAAAGTTCTCTCCTGCAAATGGGAAATAATGACAGAGGTTTCTAACCTAATTGTTTCTCTTTTCTCTCTATGGACACCAAATATTGGGAAAGACACATTTATTTAATTCACCAATGGGTTAAATTTTGACATCTTTATTCTTTGACAATTTCATAATGTATTCACAGATGCCCCAAAAAATGCCACATGGAAAAAAATTTACATGAAAAGACTGATAATTTCATAGGTATCCACACTAATGAAATCATAGGTTTTCAAGTAGCAAAGCAAATGAACACCCTTTTCACAGATATGACAAGTCAAAAAGGGTTGAGCCTTTTAGAACTTGGCTAGGTGGGTTCTTAGATGACAGGTATAGTTCATCACAGGGCAAACACTCTAAGCCTTTCCAGTTTTTCAGGACATGCCAGAGCATTGTGACTGTCATATAAGAAACGAGCTTCTGTTGAGGAAATTCCCTCTACTAATGCAGATAAGCAACCATTCTGTACCTTATAGTCTTAGAGAGCTGCGAAGGACATAGAAGTAAAATGCTTCACCTATGGTCATACAACCAGTATGTAGAAGGCCCAGTATGTGTTAGGGCAAGATTTGAATCCAGATTGTCCCTAACCCATGCCAGCCCTTTATCCCCAAATTTTGAAGAATGAATTGAATCTATGTAAATTAAACACAACAGAGAGAGCAAAACTGAATAGAAAAAAGACTCTGCAACCTAAAACCTGCTCAAATAAGCTGCCAAAGAATATTGAAAAGTTTTTTCTCTATTTTGATAAAGACAAATGTACAATAAAGGTAAAGTATTGGGGAGGTATTAACAGAAAGAGGTCTGGACTTGAAATAAGGAGGAAAATGAGTTTGAATCTGTTCTAACACTTAACTGATTGTGACCATAGGCTTTCCTCATTTTACAGAAGATGCTCACAGAGATGAAGTGACTTGGCCAAAGTCACACAAATAGTAGAACTGGAATATGAATGCAGGTCTTCTGATTTCAAATCTAGTGCTCTTTCCTCTATACCACATTGCCATCCAGCAATTCAATAACCAGTCATTTGAGAGAGAGAAAACATGTGGATATACAGATGCTTAGGATATAGAGATACTTAAGATGAGTTAGAAGATTTGTTCTTAATGGTATTCTGCATCCACCATATTTATAATGGTATTCTGCATCCACAATATGTCACTTACAAGGCTCCAGTATATCCAGGAGGGCATCTACATTCTCCAGTTACATGATCACAGGTTGCTCCATTCTGACACTGGCACTTCTGGTGGCAGTCATTTCCATAGGTGCCCTGGTCACAACGATCTTCACAGCGCCAGCCCTTGAAGCCTGATGCACAGTGGCAGGCTCCTGTGATAGGATTGCACAAGGCTCCGTTTTTACACTGGCAGCGACTGCTACAGTGAGGACCCCAGTGGTCTCGGTCACATGCTGAAGGATAGGAAATGAAATCATTAAAGAATTCAAGAGTCTGTATATCACCTCAAGTGAATGAAGGCAAGCTCATTATATAGTTATTCCTCTCCTTCCTATTTTTATGATGGAGTTCTTTCAGATCAATTGGTTGTTGCTTTAATTACCTGCCAAGTAAAATTCAAACTCCTCAGTAAAAGTAAAGGCAATCAAGACTTTCCACAATTTGATCTCAACCCACTTTTTTTAAATAAAATTTTATTTTTAAACAACGATTAGCCTTCTCTCCCTTTCTTTCCCCTATCCCCACCTTGTAAAACCACAAAAATCTAGTTATGTATAGCAAAACAAAACAAAATTTTTCATTGGTCATGTCTGAAAAAATGTCAAAATCTATACTTTGAGACCATCACCTCTCTGTCAGAAAGTGGGCAGCATTTTTCATCATTAGTCCCCAGGAATTGTGATCATTGCCTTGATCAGAGTTCCCAAGTCTAAAACTATATCTATCTATATCTATATCTATATCTATCTATCTATCTATCTATCTATGTCATTTTAATTAGCCAAGATCTTCCTTCTTACCCTCCCACCCCAACCTTCTCCTTTCCTCACGTTGAGAACACAAGAAAAACGAAGCCCATTAAATATATGTAGTCAATTGAAGCAATTTTCATTTGTCCATGTCCTAAAAAACATTTGTTTCATTCTGCTTTTTAGAGTCCTTTACTTCTCTTTCAGGAGGTGGGTAGGATATTTGTTTCATTCTGCTTTTTGGAGTCTTTTACCTCTATTTCAGGAGGTAGGTAAAATGTTTTATCATCAGTAACCTGGATAAGAGTTCAGAACAATAGTAATCCATCATATCCATAGACCATAACTTGTTTATCCGTTCCCCAATTTATGGGTACCCCTCAGGTTCCCATTTTTCACCCCTCAAAAAGAGCTATAAGTATTTTTTGTACATCCTTTTGTACATTTTGTTGTGCTTAGGACTAATCCTTCCCTGGGGCAGCTTGATGGCTCAGTGGGTAAAGTGCTGGAGTCAGAAAGACCTGAGTTCAAATATGGCCTCAGACACTTACTAGCTGTGTGACCCTGAGTAAGTCACTTAACTCTGCTTGCCTTAGTTACTCATCTATAAAGTGAGCTGGAGAAGGAAATAGCAAACCATTCCAATATCTTTGCCAATAAAACCCCAAATAGGGTCATGCAGAGTTGGACACAACTGAAACAATTAAACAACATAGAATGAGTGGGTCAAAGAACAAATCATAGAAACAATGAACAATTTCATCAAAGAGACTACAACAATGAGACAACATTCTAAAATGTGTGGGATGTAGGCATAGCATTACTCGAGGGAAATTTCATATCTCTAAATGTATATGTCATTTAAAGAGAGAAAGGGCAGATACGAATAGTCAATAATGTGATGAATATGGCTACTTCTTTTCAATGGGGGATCAAGGAAGGGGAATTTTATTCATTTACTTTTGAAGCAAAATGAACAAGTAAGATAGGTATTGGGCAGCTAGGTGTTCAGTGGGTAGAATGCCAGATCTAGAGTCAGGAAGACCTGAGTTCAAATCCAGCCTCAGACACTTACTAGCTGTGTGACCATGGGTAAGTCACTTAACTCTGTTGGCTTCGGTTTCCTCATCTGTAAAATGAGCTGAAGAAGGAAATGGCAAACTACTCCAGTATTGTTGCCAAGAAAACCCTATGGACAGTAAAATCCACAGGGTCATGAAGAGTTGGACACAGCTGAACAACAACAAAAAATCTTTTTTTTCAAGTTCCTATAACAAAGGCACCATTTCTAAGCTATATAAATAATTGGTTCAAACTTATAAAAGAGCCATTCCAGACTGGTAAAAGGTCTAAGGAGAAGAACAGACAGTTCTCCTGAGTGAGAAGAGGAGAAATACAAACTACACATAGCCATATAATAATGCTCCAAATAATTGCTAATAGAGAAATTAAAATTAAAGCAATTCTGAAGTTCTAACTCATAACTAAAAGGTAGCAGATAAGGGAGGGAGACAGGGACAGAATTTGGAACTCAAAACTTAAAAAAATGAATGTTAAAAATATTTTTACATGTAATTTTGGGGAAAAAATGCTTATTAAAAAAAGAATAAGGATTTAAAACAGACTGGAGAAGTCACCTCAATTACCTTATTGAGGCAAAAAAAGGATACACTGGCATGAACTCTAGAATGAAAAGATTACATATATAGATTTTTATATTAAAGCAACAGTCTTCTGCAGAGTGAACTACAAGATTTAAGGAGTTATTATTTTAGAGATAGATTACATGCTATCTTTGAAATAAAATGAGTTACAAGTGTAAGCCAGCTTAAAAAGAAAAAAAGCTCTACTAATTCCCAAACAAGAAAAGTACATACAGTAAAAAACAGTCCAAGACAGAAAGCAGCAGGTGGAAACTCACCACTGGAGCAGTTGGTTCCACCCCAGCCAGGCTCACACTGACAGGTGTTTGGAGCAATGCAGCGTCCATGGACACATTTATCAGCACAGTGGGCTATCAGAGAAAAATCAATAAAATAAAGGAATTTTAAACACACAAAAAAACCACTTTTACTGTGCAGCTGTCTTATATCCTAGCCTCAACAATCACTTCAAAAATATTCATGCTTGATAATTTTCTTCATTGAAGGAAGGAAGCCTAGCAATACCAGATTTCAAACTATATTACAAAGCTGTAATCATCCAACAATCTGCTACTAAGAAATAAAGTGGTGGATCAGTGAAATAGATTAGATAATTTTCTTCATTCATTCTTCAGCCTTTTTTTTTGGTGAGGCAATGGGGTTAAGTGACTTGCCCAGGGTCACACAGCTAGTAAGTATCATGTGTCTGAGGCTAGATTTGAACTCAGGTCCTCCTGACTCCAGGGCCAGTGCTCTATTCACTGGGCCACCTACCTGCCCCTCTTCAGCCTTTTAATTCATTGTACAACCACATAATTTACCCTTGTTTGAAGATTTCTAAGTATAGTCATTCATTTCTGCTCTTTAAATTCAGTTTCATGAGGGGCAGGTAGGTGGTGCAGTGGATAGAGCCACCAGCTCTTGAGTCAGAAGGACATGAGTTCAAATCTGACTTCAGACACTTACTAACTGTGACCCTGGGCAAGTCACTTAACCTAGATTGCCCCCCAAAAATAAAATAAATTTTATTTCATGGTAAGGAGAAGAGAACTTAAAAGAGAAAATGGAGTATCCAATATTTGTTTAATCAGCATTTATCCAGTCTGTGATCTGTGTACCTCTCTGTGTGTGGCTATATGCTTGTATATAACATAATACAGCAAGATGTAGTCATGACTTTGTGATTTATGGGCGATAGAGTGAATACACACGTAAATAGAAATACCTTGAAAGAAACAGGAAAATTAAGCCCCAAATAGGAATATTTTCAGAGATCACCAACCCTGTTGAAAACTATAGTATTGTGGGCAGGGCATGGAGAAGAAATGTTTTGGGTCTGAGAGGTCACAGATTGTCTCTTTGGCTTGATACCACTTTCATCAAAATCCTTCATAAGAAGCTTGTTGATACCACTAGAATCTTCATTAATCCTACAAGCAGCTTACATATTCACTATTTAGATTGTAGGAGGCTGCATAGTACACTGGAAAGAGGGCTGAATTGGAGTCACAAGATTGGAATCCAAATTCTACCTTGGCCACTTACTGACTGTGAGCACTTGCACAAGGGCTTATCCTCATATACACAGTAAAAGAGCTGAACCAAACTGTCTCTAAGCTACCTTCCATCTCTAAACACGTGATCCTAGGAAAAGGTAACATTTGCTTCACAAAGACTTTTATAATTTACTTAAGTATCTAGAGGCAGAATCATGAGTGGTAAGCACTCTGAACCCAGTCAGGAGAAACCTAGATTCCAGTTCTGTCTCTGACACTCTATAGCTGAGTGACCATGATGAAATCACTTAATCTCTCTGAGCTTCAGTAATCTGATTTGTAAAATTAGGGCAATCATACTCCTTACTTCACAGGATTGGAGGCCCAAATAAGATAATGTTATATATATTACACATGCTTTATATAAGTACTCTCAAACCTTAAAATGCTGTGTAAATGATGGTTATTGTTAATTTCAAAACAAGATACTCTTTAAATACCTCAGCATGAATTGGTAAGAAAAGGGGTGGGGGGCCATAATACAGAAGATGAAAAAGATTTAGAGAATAATTATAAAACAGTCCACTAGTCTTAACAGTCCTCTCTGAGGGAGAGAACTGGCTTATCCTAGGCTCCTTTATATCACTTGGTCAGGGAAAATCAGGGAACTGACCTACTCTATGACCTATTCTAATGACTGCTCATCAGTTTTCAAAGAGATATTTGTCAAATAATTGTAACTAAATTGGTCACTGTCTTGAAGAATCTTTTTTAACAACCCCTTCCTTTTTCACTGCTTGCCTTGAGCTAAATCATTTGAAATTTAGTGCCTGTCTAGAAAAACAGACTTGGACTTCTTCAACTCTTACAACCTAAGAATGCCCCCAGACAAGTGTCAAAAGGAAGGTCAACTGCCTATTGACTCTTCTTGACTTGAATCTAAAGGCTGTTACCAGAAGCAATCCAACATTTGGTAAAACAAAGAATTTTGAAGAGAACAAAATTATACTTACGAATACATATTTCCATGCTTTCATAAAATCCAGGACAACACTGGGATTTACGTCTGTACATGGTTTTTTCTCCATGCCGATAAGCTGTACGATAACTAATTCTACGTAGAGAGAGAGAAAAAAAAATCAAATTGTTATTTTTTTATTCTGTATTTGGATTGATTTGGGATAATGTGTTAATTAAAAGTTTAAGATAAGCATTCTATCAAATGTGGTATATAACATTGAAAGTAAAACAGTCCAAAATAATTAGGAAAAAGTTTAAAATGGAATTTTTGACCAATATCATAGTATCTGCTTCTTTGACTAAGGATAAGTAAATCTGGCCAATTTAAGCTAAATTATACATTGATTCAAAAACAGCAAATGTTAAAAGTAGGTCATTCCCTTATCTCACCTAACTTCACTAAGATTATTTCTTAGATGTATAAATGGAACTCATTTTATTTCTCCTCTAATCAAACAATCCACAAGCATTTATCAAGTGCATGTGGTGTGCCAGGAATTAGGGTTGTATTGCAGATAAAAATACAAAAAATGAGTCAGTCCTTACTCTCAAGGTATTTACATTCTAACAGGAGACTTCCTTACTGCCTCTTGAATAAAATATAAACTCATATAGTTTTTAGAGATTTTCACAAACTGGCCCCAACTTATATTCCCAGTTTCCTCTTTTGAATTCTATGGTCCAATAAATTGGCTTCTTCTTCATTTCTTACCCATAGCACTCTATCTCCTGGCACTACATCTCCCATCTCCCTGTTGTTACACCAGCTGTCCTCTATGCTTGGTATGTTACTCTATTCATCTTTGTCAAATCAAGTCAACAAGCACTTATTGAGTTCTTACTATTTGCCAGGTAATGTGCTATGTGTTGAGAATAAAAACCCAAGCAGAAAGAAAGAAAGAAAAAGCTTGCATTCTAATGGAGAAAGACAACACATAAAAGAAAAATGAAAAGGGGAGGAGAGAAGAGATAAAAGAGAAGTCTAGAGAGTAAGGAGTACAAACTTGATTGGAATGAAGACCAGGTTGGCTTGGGTGTTCTTAAAATGGAGGTGCTGGGAAAAAAAACCTAGCCAATCAAAGAGAGAGGTCTCAAAAGGTTCTTCCAATGTCTGAAGTCCATGAGTGGAATGAATTTCTAGGTTGAAGAGTTTTCAGGATAGGTGCTTTGGGAGACATCTCTCTCCAGTACACAACTTGACTCCTGTCATTCCAACTGGTAGAGCAGATCTGGCTTGGCAATTCCAAGTCTCCAGCAGATTAGTTTTCTATAGTTAGTTTTCCAGCGTCACATTCCTGTATAATACCATTTGAGAAGGGTTCAGGAGATCCCTACTCCTCTGGGGTAAAATCTATAGCAATATCCTTGAATGTCACTGATTCTCAGTGATTGCTAGTGGTCAAAAGTACAGGGGCCATTACCTTCTCAAAATTCCTACCTACTGAGGAATGGCAGTGTCCACAGAAACCAGATCTTTTGAGGGGAGAGGCAGATGCAAAACACAAGCCACGAATACATGAGGAAAAGTGGGGTAGGTCCCTTCACCCTGAGGTAACTCAGAAGAAAGGAGGGACCCTTTCCAGTTTCACCTCACACTCCTGGTGGGGGCTCATCTAATTGAGGAGAAAATGTAGATAACAATAAACATCCTCAATAAAATATAAAGAGTCTCTCCATTTAGTGTAATATGCTCTGGTTCTGCCATGGGACAAAATGAGAGCGGGCTGAGCTTCAAACATCTGAAAGTCCTCTTGGAATTTATATACTGTGGTCCAGAATGTTTTTTTCCTAGCCTGTGTGTGCGTGTGTGTGTGTGTGTGTGTGTGTGTGTGTGTGTGTGTGTACATGTATGTACCTGTACAGAGAGACATGCAGATACTGAGACTCACAGTTTTGGGGATAGATAGCTGGCCTATAGATATAGATAGATAGATGGTAGATAGATAGGTAGATAGGTAGATAGATAGATAGATAGATAGATAGATAGATAGATAGATAGATAGATAGATAATTAGACAGACAGACAGACAGACAGACAGACAGACAGACAGACAGACAGATAGATAGATAGATAGATAGATAGATAGATAGATAGATAGATAGATAGATAGTCAGAAAGCCATGCTTCAAGTACTACTTCAGCTGCAAGGTAGCTATATGACTGAGAAGTCACTGAACCTCTCAGTGCCCTAGGAAATTCTCTGAGACAGGAAGATGCAGAGAAAATGTCAATGCAAATCTTTATGGGAGTTTCCCATACCATAAAATCATAAGCCCAGTTTTTAAAAACTTGTATATACATACATATAATAAATATGATACCTTTTGCCATATAATCATTTTGGGAAAATTACCCACTTCACATTGAATGCACCTTTCCTACAAATAATAATAATTAAACAAAAATACCAGATACAGTGACTGCATCTGACAATGTATATACAACATTCTCTTCTGGTAGACCCATATTTCTCTGCCTTGTTAGGAGGGAGGTACGTTAGATTATTTGTTCTCTTGAAACATTAGTTTTTCAGTTACTTGGACTTCAGCATCCTTTTCATGATCTTTTATTTCACTATCAGTTTATATGTGTTTCTATTCTTCTTTGAATTATATTCGTCTTTGAAATATATTCTCCATTTGTTATGATATAGCAATATTAAATTATACTCATGCACCAAAATTTGGTTAGCCATTACCACCTGAAGACTTCCTGCTTTGATTTCAGTTGTTTACTATCACAAAGAGCTCTACAATGAATATTTTGGAATATACTGGTGTTTTATTTTTGTCTTTTCCCTCTTTGGGGTATATGATCAGTAAATGGTATTTCTGGGCCAGAGGGTATGGGTAGACCCTTTAGTCACTTTTTTGCACAATTCCAAATTTATATCCAGAATAGTTGGACCAGTTCATAGTTTCACCAAAAGAATATTAGTGTGTCATCCCATAGCCTTTCTAATACTGTTTCATTTTTTGTCATCATTGCTAAATTACAAACTGTAAAGTGAAACCTCAGTGTTGTTTTAATGGATATTAGTACTAGTGATCTAGAGCATTTTTTAAAATGGTCACCTTTTGACAATTCTTTTGAAAACTGGTCATATCCTTTGATCATGTATCTATTAAGGAATGGCTTTTGGTATTATGTGTTTGTCTCAATTCCTTATATATTTTGCATATAAAATTTTTATTGGTGATATTTGACACAAATATTTTTCCAACTCTAAAATTTTTCTCCCTTCATTGATTTTATTAATGTAAACTCATTAATTACATATAATCAAAATTATCTATTTTGTCTTTTATGATCTCTATCAGGGAAATCATTATAACCCCCAGCAGGCCTAGAAAAGCACTGAAAATATGGGTAGGCATTCAATAAATACTTGTTGGATGAATAAAAAACATTTTTTTCTGTCAGTCTTTTACATTATATATAATAGAATGTTCCATTTCTTGGTACCTGCATAACCAAACTCAGAAACATATATTTACTTCCTTTACCTGTGTCGTGTGCACTTAAACCAATTTAGGATGTCAGTACAGCTGGTGTAGTAAATTTGATCAAAGGGATGTGGATATGATTCCTGTACTGTCACTGAATAACTGAAACAAAGAAAAAAATAAGAAAATAAATCAACAATTTCCTGGTTTACACAGATGCCTGTGTATCAGCACTTTGAGATAAGTGCTAGATAAATTATCCTTACTGCAAATGTGGATTGCTTATTAAGAGAATCTTCTAGCCTTTTTAACCATCTGTTTGAAAGAGAAAGTTAAAGGATTTATGAGACATTTAACAAACACCACAAGTGTAAAATGAAGTTATTTTCATGTTTACCAACAAACTATGGCATTTCTAACATTAAAGATCAATCACCTGGGTAAATAGAGCTTTTCTAAAAAGGTTTCAACTGAAGTCCAAAGTAAAATCTTTAAGATTAACTCACAAAAAGGGAAATTTAAGTCTTTGTTACACAGACTCAATTTTTTATTAGTATCTTCTGATTTCAGAAAGAAAAAAAAGAATGAGAACAATATCTTCTATGCATCTCACCAGCACATAATAGACTCTTAATGAATGTGTTTTTCCTCCCCCCCCCCTTTTTCTCTTTCTCTTCTTTCCTAATTAATGTTGGCTGACAGACTTCATGGAGAATCTTCTTCAAAATCATTTAAAGGCATCTGAAGAATTTCTCCGAAGACTGGTGGATTCTGCTTCAGTCTCCCTGAAGAATTTTATCAAAGCTGAGTGTGGTAATTAGCACATCTAACTTTTCACGTTCACTTTGTGGCAGTATCAGAGGATCTGGGTTCAAGTATTAATTCTGCCACTTATTTATTCTGTTACCTTGAAAAACTAACAACCTCTATGAGTTTCAGTTTTCCCATACGGTGGAAGGTAAATGAAATGGTCTCTTAGACCCTTTTAATCTTTTAGATACCTTCTAGCTCAAATATTCTGTGAGTGGAATTCAAAGCTATCTGTACTTAGGTTGGTGTAAGTCTGAGAGGTACATGTAGATTTCTTCAACTGGAGCAGAACCAAGAGAACATCATACACAGTAACAGCAACATTGTGTGATGACTAACTCTGATGGACTTAGCTCTTCTCAGCAATGCAAGAATACAAGACAACTCCAAATTATGATGGAAGATGCTGTCTACATCCAGAGAAAGAACTATGGAGTTTGACTGCAGATTGAAACATACTATTTATTCTCTCTTTTTTGTTTTGTTTTGTTTCTTCTTTCTTGTGGTTTCTCCCATTGGTTCTAATTCTTCTTTACAACATGACTAATGTGAAAATGTTTAATATGAATGTATATATACAGCCTATATCAGATTGCATGCCATCTTGGGGAGGGGAGGGATAGAAAATTTAAAACTCAAAAGCTTATGGAAGTGAATATTGAAAACTAAAAATAAGTAAATTAATTTTTTTAAAAAAATATTTCTCCCACAGGACACAGAAATTTTAAGTGGACTAACTTCAGTTAGAAGGAAAAATTTTATGTTAGAAGAGCTATAAAATACTAGACTATACAAACCAAAACACATTTGCCTTCTCTAGGGGTTTATGATACATGGATATGGATGTCAAAGCTGCTTCCATGAAACAATAATTTGCAAATTTTCATATCTGTGGATCTCCTTCTTTGGTACAATATGAACTTTTTCCCTAGTCAAAAACAGGTATCTTCCTTATAAGATGGACATGGGTATAACCAACTTATTTTGTATGTATTCTAATAACATACAAGAGATAAACAGAGGAGCATTAGAGCATAGTGCAGAGAACACTGAATTATGCATTAGAACTGCATCCCAGTCCTGGTTTTGTTAAAACTAAGCTATGAGACCTTGAGCAAGCCATATAATATGTCTTGATATCAGTTTTCTTACTTGTAAAATAATGGACTTGGGCTAGATACAAGATATCTAAGAGTCCTTCAGACTCAAAGATTTTAACAATTTTTATCCTTTCTAATCTGTCTGGGTCTTTCAGTAGTGTGTGAATTACTTGGGACAAATAATGCTTTTGACAGAGTTTCTTTCATTTTGTGATAGCAATGGTTATATCTGTGTGCTTTCACAAATTCAAGAGTAATACTAGAATAACACAGAACATTTGACTTTGACCAGATGAAATGTAATTGAGCTGGTTTCCCCATCTTTAGTTAGTTCTTTGTCAGCTGAGCGATGGCTTTTGTGCCACACAGAAATTGCAATGCTCTATTTTAGAAGAATAGATATTATTATTACAAGGAAACATGCAAAAGTTGTAGCTCTTAAAGACAATGCTGCACCTCAATCATTGTTAGAGATATTGCAACAGTTGTTGATGTTGGGGAGTCAAGAATATCAAGGATCATTCAAGCCTATAAGGATAAAGAATGTCAAAAACTATCAAAGTGCTGCTGAGAAAGAGCCTAGTGTCAATTTTCAGAAAACAAGTAAAGTTTTGTCTTAGAGGGATCTGTCAGCTCAAGAAGTTATCAACTTTTCTACTATGTGGTTCACTGTGGGAACAACAGTGAGAAAAAGTTTCTTTAAAAACCCAGCTGCTGACTGTTGTTATGAAGGAAAAAAAAGCTTGTCATGGACAAGACCATACAAAGGTTAAGTACCGAAGACTGAAAAAAGGTAATTGTTACTGAAGAAAACTGACTGTTTCTTTCAAGGTTATCCCAAATCTACTACAGAAGAAGTCTAAGTGATTCTGTAAAATCCATTCATTTTCCACAGATCTCCCAAAAATGTTTTGGGAATTTTTTTGCCAAACTGTGTAAAACAAATGGTAGTAGTAAAAAAGGAGATTTGCATATTAAAAAGTTTTTTCAGGACACACACACAGACACATACACACATGTGGTGGTGGGGAGGAGGAATGAAGGGGAGGGGATGGAGGAAGTGCCTACTATGTGCCATATAATGGGCTAAGCAATTTACACTATTACCTCACTTGGTCCTCACAACAATCCTGAGAGATAGGTGCTATTCTTATTCCCATTTCATAGATGAGGAAATGGGTAAGGAGAAATTAAGTGACTTGCTCAAGGTCACAAAGCTAGATAAATGTCTGAGGCAGGATTTGAACTCAGGTCTTACTAACTCCAGACTTGGCACTCTAGCCACTGCCCTAATATGTCAATAAATGCAATTATTTATAAATATAAATATAATTATTTCACTGTCTGAAATATTTTGTACACCAATATGTCACACATATAGACTTCTTCTCTGCATTCTCCTACCCATGAACTTGCTCTAAGATTACATATAAAGGAAACCATCTCATAATGCATATTTTCTATTTTAAATAAATTTTAATGTCATCTTTCATTTTCTTATTTATTAGTTATTTTATACTTTTTATATTTATTATTTATTGTATAAATATTACATTTATTATTTATTATTATTTATTTTTTATTTAAACATTAGTTTAAAGGCATAACTGGCAAGCTAATCAAATTTGCAGCTGACTCAAAGCTGGGAGAGACAGGTAACACATTGAATGATAGATATCCAAAGAAGGTCTGAATCTTTTGTTGTTGTTCAGTTATTTCAGTTGCATCTGACTCTGTGACCCCATTTGGTTTTTGGGGTTTTTTTGGCAAAGATATTGGAGTGCCTTCTCCAGCTCATTTTACAGAGGAGGAAACTGAGGTAAATAGGGTTAAGTAATTTGCTCAGGATCACAGAGCTAGGAAGTATCTGAGGCCAGATTTGAACTCAGGAAAATGAGTTTTCCTGACTTCAGGCCTGGCACTCTAGCCACTGACATGTAATTCAACAGAAATAAATTTAAAGTCTTAAACTTGGATACCAAAACAAATCAATTTCACCAGTAAAAAATGAAGAAGGCATGGTTAGGTAGCAGTTTTTCTGAAATAAAAAGTTAGGATTTTAGTAGATTTCAAGTTCCATATGCATCATCAGTATTATGTGGCAGTTAAAAAAGCTAGCGTTATCTCAGACTACATTAAGAAAATCGTATCTTCTAAGAATAAGGAGGTAATAATCCTTCTCTACTCTTCTTCACTTTTAAGATCTCATCTGGAATATTTTGTTCAATTCTAGACACCATAGTTTAACAACAATGATAAGCTGGAGAGAATCCTGAGGAAGCATCAAGATATTTGGTCAAAGGCCTTAAGTCTATGTCATATAAGCATCTGCTGAAGGAAATCAAGATGTTTAACCTGAAGAAAAAAAGACTCAGGAAGGCTATGATAGCTGTGCTCAAGTATTTAAAAGCCCCTTGAGCAATGGGTGGAAGTTGCAAAGAAGTAAATCTAAGTTTGATAATAGGAAAAAAACAAACAAGCAAAACTTCCTAACAATTAAAGCTGTCCCTAAGTGGAACAGGCTGTTTCTAGAGGTGTTAAGCTTCCCTCTCTTTAGAGATTTCCAAGCAGAGGCAAAAGATCATTTGACAGGCTTATCATAATGAGGATTCCTTTTAGGTATGGATTGGACTAGATGGTCACTTCATACTTAAATTCTGTTATTCTTAATTCTGTGACTGGCTAAATTTGTCCATTGACCAGCAATGTATTAGAACAAAAATTTAGGCTCATGGTTTACCATGACTTTCAAAAAGAAAAAAAATGATGGTTTCATTGTTCAATTGTCCTAGGGTCATTGAAAATACTCCAGAGCCAATTACCCAGATATCATTTAATAGAAAGACACTGAATTGATGAATTTGCACCTGTACATTTTAACTTACTAAAAGTATCATCTGAAGGGGAAGAAGAGGGGGAGAAGGACAGACCCCAGCAAGAGTTTGGATTCAAAGAAAAGGTATCAATCACACTGGGCCATATTCCAGTGAAGTTAATTATATATTTTTTCTATCAAATTATCTTGTTACTTTAATCTGCTATGACAACAATCATCTTTTGTTAGTTTATGTTCTAGCACTGCTGCCATAATGTTGCTGCTGGATTTCACCCTAGGGGGATCAGGTAAAACAATGATCTTTGTGGAAAAGGGGCCCACCTTTCTCATCACCACCAGCAGCAACTACTGACCAAATGTCACCAAGAGGATGATAGGCACAAGAGCCCTGGGAGGCCCAAGAAACCCCAGACCACCAGGCCTGCTTCTAACCCAGCCCTCATAGCCATCATCTCGGGAAGCACCTCCTGTAGGCAAGGGATCAGCTCTCTCCACTAATAACATCTAAATCCTTCCTTCTGCATTTAACTTCAGTTTGCTTTTGTCGAAATAGGAAATAGCCGATAATCCTCCTATTATTATATTCTTTGACATGACTGATCATCTTTCAGAGATTAATCACATGTTTTATAGATTATCTTAATTCTTTGCTTTACTTCTTTCTCCTTCCTTCTGCCCTGCTTCAGTAATGTTCATGTATTTATAAAAAAGATGGACCAGGAGTAAAGAAGTGAAGTGCAAATTTTATCACTTAGAGGCAGGGTACCATCTGGACTTGGAGTCAGGACAGCCCTGGATTTGAATCAATCAGTCAACAGGTGTATGATCATGGGCAAATCATTTTACCTGTCTGAGCCTCAGTCTTCATTTCAAAAGTGGAGATAGTAAAGCCTGTAGTACTTACTGTACTGAGTTGTTAGACTCAAATGGAATAATACATGTAAAAGAGCTTTAAAAACCTTAAAGTTCTGTGTAAATATCACCTGTTATTTTTATCATTATTATTATTACCTATAAGAGTGATAGAGAAGTGAAAGGGACCTTAGAGGTCATCCAGTTCATGCCCCTAATTTTACAGATGAAGAAACTGAGGCCCAGAGAGAGTATCACAGAGGTAGATATTTATCGATAGTTGGGTTCAGTAAAAAGAGTACTCCATTTTGAATCAGAAATGTTTAGTTCCATTTCTACCTCTTATTTGCTGTGATCTTGAGCAAATCACTTGACCAACTCCTCTATGTCTCAGTTTCCTCTTCTGTAAAAAGGGGATAAGTATCCCTATACTCACTCCAAAGGCTGGTTGTGAGAATTAAATTAGATAATGGATATAAAGAGCTATATAGATATCATCTATTATTATCATAAGAATGTTGAAATTCATAGATTCTAATATATATTTTGGATCATGCAGCTCTTTCTCAGTCCATTTTTAAAAATGCCTTCAGTTTGCCTTCAGTCTCCTTCCTTACCTTCTTTACTAAATTCTGATTTAAATGTCACCTCTTCCATGAAACTTTCATGAATCTTTCCAATAGCCTTCTCCTCTCCCTCTTCTTCTTACAAAACTTTGATTTGTTTATCAGGTAATATTAATGCTTTTTGAATTTTTGTTTTATTTTCTATTAAACTTCTGGGTCCACAAGGGCAAGGACTACAGCTTACCTATGGTACTCATATTTGTTATTTATTATAACTAATTGATGTATTAAATACCATTTTCATCATGTTAACTACTCAACAACTTTACAAAAGAAATTCTATCTTCTAATCAAAACAAGTCCAAAATCTTCATACTGACATTCAAGGCCCTCTGACCCCACCCTACCTATCTCTTCCTAGTTTACTTTCAGATATAAGAGCAGAGTCTTAGAGTTAAGCAGTTGGTTCAGTACAATGTTCGATTATTCTTGTTTCTACATTTTTGCTATTACTGTTCTTCCTCATCTAAAATTCCCACTCTATTTTTTTTCCATTTATTTAGTCCATAAAGGCCTGCTTCTTTCATTAGGACTTCTTTATAACTACAGCCAACTGTGATCTTTCCTCTTTCTGATCCACTGTAGAATTTACTGTGTGCATTATGTCTATATTCAATTATGCAAATTTCATGTCTTATAACATATGATCTTGTATTGTGCTTTTAAGGCTTATCTATCCAGAATTATTATAAGCTCTTAGAAGGCAGAGAATACCATATATTGCTTTTGTTTCCCTAACACACTCCCTAAGCACATAATAGTCTCTCAACTAGATTGAATTATCCCTGCTATTTTAACAGATAACTAAAACTTAGTTGTGTCAAATTTGTTTTTCAAAATATGCTATTCTAAAATTAGGAGTAAACTATAATCACTATCTACATAAGTAAGAATAACTAAAGACTTAAACCTAAACCCAATCTTTTCCTTGACAATTCTACTGAATTTATGGTACACAAAGGAGCATAAGATCAGAACTGCTACTTTGGAATTAAATACATATTACTACAAGAAATATTACCTTTCCCAATGGCTGCAAACATTGGGGTCTTCAAGATTCAATGATAATGTCATTCCAACCCAAAGGTAAAACAATATGAAAGGGAAGTCCAAGAAGGAGTTCAAGTAAACTTCCATTTTTCTCCAGAAGAATAACCTGAAAGAAAAAATACATACCCAAATCCTTAAATTCAAAATGATCAAGTCTTCTTTGTAGGATTATAACCAGTAAGGATCAGTTGTTATTATAGCAAACTAAAATAATAATAGCAAGTCACATAATTATTCAATACAAGTATAATCTGATTTTAAGGTTTAGTATAGTGATGAATTTCTTATATAAGGCCAGTAATCTAGGAGTTCATAGTTAATTAAACTATTCACACGTATAAATACCATTACAAGTAGTTGCTAGATTAGTCACTAATACTTACAATAGTCAGAGAAAATGAGAAATACTGAACTGAGAGCCAGTGTGGGAGTGAGGAAAACCAACGTTTAAGTTCTATTTCTGTTGCATACTGTCTACATGACTCTGGTTAAGTTACCTACCCGCTCTCTCAGTACCTTCAGGCTACTCTAAGTCATAATATGCAGAGCAGCTGCTGATCTTTATTGGTAGAGGTAGTTTTATCATCCATTAATGGTGTCACACTCAAATAGAAACGTGGGCTATTAAACCATACATAAGGATCCCTACAGCCTGTGTATTGACTTAGTTTTAAAATCTAACATCATCTGTGTTTTACTGTTTTATTTATTCTGTTAAATATTTCCCAATTAAACTTTAATCTAGTTCTCACCCCACTAGAGTGTTGTGGACCATATGCAGCCTTTGTGTTTGAAGACTCTGCATTATACTGTGAGCTCCTTGAGAGCTGAAACTGGTTTTTGCCTTTCTTAATATTCCCAGCACTTCATACAGCGTCTGACACATAGTAGGCATTTTATAAATGCTTGTTGACTGACTGAACTGAATTTCCCTATACCAGTGAAATCCTAGGTGCAGACAAAACTTGCACATTAAAAAGTCCTTATTATTCATTCTGGCAAAGACTAAGCAAATCACGTGAACAACGCAGCCACATAGGGTCCGAAGTTCCATTTATCTATTCCTCTTCTATTGTTAGACACTGGAGATATTTACAGGGAAGGATTTGTTGACTAATAAAAACCTTTCTAACTAGAAGGCACATGATGATGGGGTCAAAGTTTTTCACAGGGCAGTTCAAGTTCAAAATAAGACAGAAAATTTATCCCTGATATCGAGGAATACAGAACCATTTTTTTCACTTCTGAAAACTCAGCACTTGCAAATTAGTCTCTAGAAAGTGAGGTTTCTATCCTGCTCTTCAGTAAATTAATTGTGACCTTGGGTAAGTCACTTAACCGCTCTGTGTTTCACTCTCCCTATCTGGAAAATGGGAACAAAACCTACCCCTATTTACCTACCTTACAGGGCTGAGATAATGTGTACTAAACATTCAAGTTCCTTGGAGAATGGCTCAATATAAATACAAAATAATCTATTAAAGTTACTTTATTTATGAAAAAAGCGAGGTTTCTTTTCCATGGATTGTCAACCATTGTATTTAAAGTTGGAAATAGGTAAAACTGTGCTAGAAAAAAGATGTCATTCACCCAGCTTATCAGGGAGGTTTGCAGTTAGCCTGACTGGATAATGGGATGGATCACATGGCCTGCAGAAATGTAGAAACATACAGCTGGTCCACATAATAAAAGGTATTGCTGGCCCTCATCTTATATAGATAGTATCTGATCTGGGACCCAGGCCACCCCATTTTCAAGGAAGACTATGGTTTCTGCTTTTGTGAGGAAGAAGAGGAAGGCCACACCTGAATAATCACTTGTCTAGCTGGGGAAGTGATAAACAGCATCATGGACTGCCATAACTTGGTAGTCTCTCCTATACTCTCTTATGTCCAAGGATGGTACAAATAGCTGTATGCTGGAGCTATCTAGGACTGACTTCAAGAGCCAATCATTAAATTTTCAGTGTGAACACTTATACCTTGGAAATTGGCAAATGTGACAAACCAGGGTTGTGTCTAGACTTAAGAAAGTAATGGAGAAATGTTAATAATGTAGATTAAGCTTAAAAGTATATTGTAGGTACATTTTTTTCCCCAGAGAACCAGTTGTTAAACCTTTATCAGCACACTCTTGGCATCAGATTAGAATTATACCTATCTACTACACATCAAATAGCTATAGTGTAGGATTACGATAGAGAAGTTAAAAATCAAAGCCTCTTCCTTGGTCCCTCTTAAGGAAAGGATGACACTTAGCTCACTTAGACAGCTTACCTTCCTCCCAGAAAATGCTGGTCACACAAAAGACCACCACAAATATCTAGTAAACCTCTTTATCAAAGAATAGGCGGGAATTGGAGGAGTTATACAGATTCCTATCTATGGAAGTCAAAGGATATATTGTGGGGCTAGTTTGCCCTACATTTTTATGTCTCTGAGAACTCTTAGTAACCACACAAAAGTTTATGCCTTGTGGCCCCAGACTCGAAATCTCTTCCAAAATGTTTGCCTCTTACACAGAGGCAGAAGCTCATAAATCTTTCCATCAATCATTGGTCACATCTTTTTCTACATACATAAAAGAGTAAATGCATTTTCTATAAAGTCAAACCAAAGAAGTAATTTAATCTCATGTGTTTGATCTCTACAGAAAAGGTTTAAAAGGGGAAAAACTAAAGAAACGTGGGTTGAAATCCCAACTCTACTATTTTCCTGCTTGTGTAACCTTGGGTAACTCACCTAACTTGTCTGGATCTTAGTTCGCTTACTGGTAAAATGGGTTACATTAGAGGACTCATAAGATCCATGTTAGCTCAGACTCTATGATACTATGACATTCTGGTGCTAAAAAGTACTAAAGGGTATTGTAGTATCACCATGTCTAGAAATACTTATAAATAGGATTTTTGTTAAAACAGGTCAGTTTATCAAGCATTTAATGGATATTTCCTACGTACAAATCATTATGCTTGGCTTTGAAAATAATAATTGTTGACCTATATGAATTGCTTTAAAAGCTGCCAAGTCATTTACAGACATTAACCCAATGATTTTCACAACAATCATATGAGGTTGTTATCACAGGTATTGGTAGCCTTCTTTTACAGATAAGGAAACAGACTCAGAGAGGCTTATTGGATTTGCTCATCATCATATCATCATACAGGAGTGTTAGAAATGAGATTTACTCCTACTTTTCCTGCCCACAGGGCTAGCAATCTAACAATTATACCATACTCCTTTTCTATATTAAAAGCAAAAAGAAGTGTCAATCATGTAGTCCAAATTAGATTATAACTGATTTGTTTTTTGAAAAATTACTTCAAAGTTTTACTATTTCCCTTTAGCCATTTTAAATCAGTAAACATGAAAATTTATTCTTACATGACTAATTAAGCTATAAGCTACCAGTAGCTTCTGAGTTTTTACTCTTTACATGGAAAGAAAAAAAAGAAAATCTCTGAAATACTAACTCACCAAAAATAAGGGTGACAAAATGACACCTTCTTTTGACTATAGTAGGAGAGGTTGTGGGTTACTGTAAAATACATACTGTGCTGTAAAATGCGTATTGACAATTTTTTTTTTGTGTGTGTGTGTGTAGCAAAATCTTTATTTGATTTCTGGACGCTTCTTTTTTTTTGCCTTTGGAGCAGCTGTTTTCTGAGCGGGTCCCTTCTGGGCGGGTCCCTTCTTGGCTGGGGCCTTCTGGCCGGAGGCTTTCTGACCTTTCTGAGCCTTCCGGCCAGGGGCAGCCTTCTGACCCTCAGCCTTCTTTGAGGGGACCTTCTTGGCAGAGACCTTTGCGGCCAGTGCCTTCTGGGTAGGCCCCTTCTTAGGAGAGCTCTTCTGGGTGGACGCCTTCTGGAGCTTCTTTACTTCATGCTTGATAATTCGGTTTCTCATTTTCTTGGCTTTCATGACTTTGTAAAGGTCAAAATCTGTCATCTTATCTTTCCTTGCTCTGGCTTCAATCTTCTTGGCCCGTCTTGTGGCTTTCCATTTTGTATTGATCTTTTCCTTCTCCCAAGCAGCCCGGACATACTTCTGACGAGCACCGTGTGGGAACTTGAGAACGAAGTCTGTTAAGTTGCATACATTTAAATGGCATGGCCTGTCTCCTCACACCACTGCATGGTCCATCAACCAAAGCCCTGTTCTGATCAATAACATCCACAATAGCTACCAGCTTGCCAGCATGTGGCCCGAAGGAAATGTAGGCCACTCGGCCAATTTCCACATAGTGCTTGAATACCATATTGGCGGGGCTGAACGAGAAGCCATATTGACAAATTTTTAAGGCACAGACTCTGATTATTCTTCCAACCAATCAAGAAGGGGAAATCTGGTAAGCATTAATTTGCTATCCACTCACAATTATCCCAAATTAGAAAGTTTATATGCCAAGTCACCAATTCAAACCAAGCATTCCATTTACCAATTACAACTATTACCAATTAGAACTATTTAGTCTGTAAACTCAGAAACTATTTAGGACAACCAATCAACCTGACAAGCAAAAGACTATTTCCCCTTTTTATGTAAAAAATTATTAACAGCTATCAACCAGTTTCTCAGGTAGCCTGTGAATCACCCTTTGAAATGCCTCAGCGCTCCATGAGGAGGTATAAAATAAAAACCACAACTTAGCCTCAGCTTTGTTGCTCTCAAACATTTAAGAATGGGAACTAAAAAAATGCAACTATAGCCAAAAGCCACAACTAAATTGTTCAGGAGGGAGGGTGGAGCCAAGATGGTGGAGTGAAAGCAGTGACTTACTTGAGCTCTCCCCCAAACCCCTCCAAATACCTATAAAAATGGCTCTGAACAAATTCTAAAGCAGCAGAACCCACAAAAAGACAGAGTGAAACAAATTTCCAGCCCAAGACAACCTGGATGGTTGATCAGAAAGGTATATCGCGCCAGGCTGGGAGAGAAGCACAGTTTGGGGTGGGTGTACAGGCCACAGTGAACCTGGAGCAGGCCTCAGAGGACTTAATCCTGGGCAGCTGTGGAGGTTTCCAGACCTCTCAACCCACAAACACCAAAGACAACTCAGAAGGTCATTGGGAAAAGTCTGTTTCTGCGGTGAGAGAGAAGGTAGGTCTTAGCCTCACTTCCTGAGCTTGGCCCAGGGTCGCAGCTGCCTCCTGAGCTTCTGGCCCACAAACTGAATCAAGTGGCTGATCAGAGGGAGATTGCAGAGATCTCTCTGCCAGTGCCAAGGCAGGAATCTCTTGCTTTGCCTGTGCTTGGGTCTGGGTCACAGTTCTGGGTGGCAGTCCTGGGGCTAGGAGGAGAACTGGCACGGTGGAGCTCACAGTGGTGGAGAAGAGAGAATCCTCCTCACAGTTCCAAGACAGAAAAGACTGCTTGTGGTCACTCATAGACCACAGCACAGGCCAGGAAAAGAGTAAACACTTCGCCCCTTATCACACCACCTTGGAAGAACTGAAAATTTACAGGTCCCTAGAAGTATCTCTGAAAACAGCTGTACAAACCCCCGAAGCCTGGGACAGACTCTTACCTTAACAAAGAGTTTAAAACTCAAGTAATTGGCTGGGATCATGAGCAAACCTCGCAAAAAAAGTCAGACTATATTATCTTACTTTGGTGACAAAGAAGATCAAAACATACAACCAGAAGAAGACAACAAAGTCAAAGCTCCTACATCCAAAGCCTCCAAGAAAAATATGAATCAGTCCCAGACCTTGTAAGAGCTCAAAAGAAAATAACACCTTAAAAAATAGACTAACCCAAATGGCAAAAGAGGTCCAAAAAGCCAATGAGGAGAAGAATGCCCTAAAAAGCAAAATTGGCCAAATGGAAAAGGAAGTCCAAAAGATTACTGAAGAAAATACTTCCTTAAAAATTAGAATAGAGCAATTGGAAGATAGTGACTTTATGAGAAATCAAGACACTGTAAAACAAATCCAAAAGAATGAAAAATCAGGAAACAATGTGAAATATCTCATTGGAAAAACAACTCACCTGGAAAATAGATCCAGGAGAGAGAATTTAAAAATTATTGGACTATCTGAAAGCCATGATCAAAAAAATAGGCTAGACATCATCTTTGAAGAAATTATCAAGGAAAATTGGCCGATATATTAGAACCAGAGGGCAAAATAGAAATTGAAAGAATCCACCGATCACCTGGTGAAGGAGATCCCCAAAGGAAAACTCCTAGGAATATTTGTAGCCAAATTCCAGAGTTCCCAGGTCAAGGAGAAAATATTACAAGCCAGAAGAAACAATTCAAGTATTGTGGAAACACAATCAGGATAACACAAGATTTAGCAGCTTCTACATTAAGGGAACACAGGGCATGGAATATAATATTCTGGAGGGCAAAGGAGATAGGATTACAACCAAGAATCACCTACCCAGCAAAACTGAGTGTAATCCTTCAGGAGAAAAAATGGTCATTCAATGAAATAGAGGACTTTCAAGCATTCTTGATGAAAAGACCAGAGCTGAATAGAAAATTTGATTTTCAAATACAATACTCAAGTGGAACATGAAGAGGTAAACAGGAAAGAGAAATCATAAGGGACTTATTAAGGTTGAACTGTTTATATTCCTGCATGGAAATATGATATTTATAACCCATGAGACCTTTGTCAATAGTAGGGTCGTTGGAGGGAAAAAATTATGTATGTATATAGTTAGTTAGATAGATAGATAGATAGATAGATAGATAGATAGATAGATAGATAGAGGACACAGGGTGAGTTGAAGATGAAGGAGTCATATCTGGAGAATAAAATTAAGGGGTGAGAGAGGATTGTACTAGGAGAAGGAGAAAGGGAGAGGTAGAACAGGTAAATTATCTCACAAAAAAAAACAGAAAAGAAAAGGCTCTTACAGTGGAGGGGAAACAGGGAAGGTGAGAGGGAATGAGTGAATTTTATTCTCCTAGCATTTGGCTTAAGGAGGGAATAACATAAACATTCAATTGGGTATGGAAATCTGTCTTACTCTACAGGAAAATAGGGGGAAGGGACAAGAGAGCAGGGGATGATAGGAGAAGGGCAGATTGGGAAAGGGGGTAATCAGAAGCAAATACTTCTGAGGATGGACAGGGTCAAAAGAAAGAATAGAATAAATGGGGGGCAGGATAGGATTAAGGGAAATAGAGTTAGTTTTTCATAACATGTCTACTATGGAAGTGTTTTGCATAACTGCACATGTATAACCTGCCTTGAGTTGCTTGCCTTTTCAATGAGGGTGGGTGAGGAGGGAGGAAGGGAGAAAATTTGGAACCCGAAGTTTTAAAAACACATGGTTAAAAAAAATGTTTTCACAGGCAACTGGGAAATAAGAAATACAGGAAATGGGATACAGAAATCTATCCTGTACAGGATAGATACAGGAAAACAGAAGGGGAAAGGGGATAAGAGAAAGGGGGGAGAGATAGAAGAGAGGGAAGACTAGGGGAAGGGGTATTCAGAATGCATGCCATCTTGGGGTGGGGGAGGGGTGAAATGGGGTGAAAATTTGGAACTCCAAATCTTGTGGAAGCAAATGTTGAAAACTAAAAATAAATAAATTTATTTTAAAAAAAAGAGTTAATTGTACAGGAAGGATTTGAATTTGATTAAAAAAGGGGAAAAAATGTTCAAGATCAAAATGAAAAAGCAAAATTTATAGAAAATAAAGAGGAAGTGTTAAGAGGTAATACTAGAAATTATTTTATATAACTATATATCAAATAAATTGATAATCTTTTTAAATGGAGGAACACAAACAAAAATATAGAACACCCAGCTTAACAGGATAAGACATACATAACTTAAATAGCTCTATTTCAGAAAAAGTTATAAACTAATTAACTTCAGAAGTTAAAAAAAAAGCCACAAACAGGACCAGATGGATTTATAAGTGAATTATATCAATCATTCAAAGTACATTTAATTATATTATCCAAGCTACAGGAAAAATTTGAGGAAGAATGCATAATACAAATTATTATTATTCCATACAATCATTATTATAGAAAGCAAATATTGTCTTGATACCTAAGCCAGGGAGAACCAAAGGAAAGAAAACTACAGACTAATTTTTCTAATGACTGTTGATACTAATGTTAAACAATAAATTAGCAAAAAGACTAGACTCCATGATCACATTGGGTTTATACCAGGAATACAAGTTTGGCTCAACAGTAGGAAAACTACAAGCATAGCAGACCACAGTGACAATAAAAACAAAAATCACATAATTATATTCATAGACGCAGAAAAAGCTTTTGACAAAACACAACACCCACTTCTGTTAAAAATACAAAAAACCAAGGAGTAAATAGTTCTTTCCCTAATGTGGTTAAATAGTATCTATCTAATACTAGGGTCAATAGACATAAAATAAATCTGTAATTCATAATCTATTTTGGGCTACTTAACTAACCTTCTACCTTATCCAATAAGATAAGGAGTAAAGGAAGGATGCCCATTGTTGTTTAGTAGTTTTTCAGTCACGTCCAATTCTTTATGACACCATTTGGAGTTTTCTTAGCAAAGATACTGGAATAGTTTGCCATTTCCTTCTCCAATTCATTTTACAGATGAGGAACTGAGACAAATAGGGTTAAGTGACTTGCCCAGGGTCACACAGCTAGTAAGTTTCTAAGGCTGGATTTGAACTCGGGAAGAGCCATCTTTCTGACTCCAGGCCAAGCACTCTACCCACCCAGCACAATCATTTCATTATAGTCTAGTAATGCTAGCTATAACAATAAGACAAGAAAAAGAAATCACAGGAATAAACATAAGCAAAGTTGAAGCAAAACTATCACATTTTGTAAATGATATAATCACTTTACTTAGAGAACCCTAGAGAGTCAACTAAAATTAAGCTGAACAAAGTAGGATATAAATAGCTCTCTTCTTCAAATAGTCAGCCCATCTGAATATTACAAACCAAACCCAAAAAGTTAGAAAGAGAAATTCCATTCAAAATAAGTATACAACATAT
Organism: Phascolarctos cinereus; assembly: GCF_003287225.1. NCBI lineage: Eukaryota > Metazoa > Chordata > Mammalia > Diprotodontia > Phascolarctidae > Phascolarctos > Phascolarctos cinereus. The sequence continues at coordinate 283,653,028 of NW_027555847.1, read as the reverse complement.
AAAATCATTTAGAGTCCACCTATCGAGATAACATAGGAATTATACAAATACAAAACACTCTTTACAGAAATAGACAAAACTAAATAATTAGAAATACATTATTCATGTTTGGACCATGCAAATAATAAAAATGATAATACCACCTAAATTAATTTACTTATTCAACATGGTTCCCCTCTCTTGATAGAGATGTGGTAGATTAGAGGTGCAGAAGACAGCATATATTTTCAAATACAGACAATGTGTAGATGTGTCTTATCTGTTACAAGACAGGGCTTTGCATGGGGAGAGGGAGAGATTAAGAGGATAAGAAAGAAATAGAAACTGTGATGACAAAAAAAAAAAGGAAAAAGATGTGAATTTTATTTTTTAACGTATAGAAGAGAACAGAAGGAAGTACAGAGGGAGATATAGACTAGAACCAGTTTTGGAATGAAGGTACTGAATTCATTATTATTTCTTTAAAATACAAGCTGTACAGCATAGAAATGAACAATTTCATATATCTCTTTTCCATTCTTCTTTTTACATAGATTTGTTTGTGTTTGTTAATGTTTGTCAACTTCAGAATAACAAAAATTATATATAAATTATATATAATATATAAATTATATATAATATATAATTAAATTTATTAAAACTTTTGTTAAATTTATTTTTAAAATGTATTATTGTATATAAAATTCTAAAGAAAAAAAAGGTGAGAGAGAAGATAATTAGACTTGTTTAGCTTGGCCCAGAAAGTAGAAGTAGAATGAAAGCTCCAAAGCGCCAGATTTTACGTTTGATATAAGTAAAAATTTCCTAATAATTAGAAATGTCCAAAAATGGAACAGACAGCCTTGAGAAATAATGTTTTTCTCTTCTGGAGAAAAACTGGAGGTTTTCAAGTAAGAGTGGAGGACCACTTGTTGGTTATGTTGTAGAGAGGATTTTTGTTCAAGTGTAAGTTGGATATCCTCTGAGATTGTATGAATTCACATATTTAATGTGGTGGGCTTTTTCCAGGTATAAACGTGTATTTTGCCAATTCTGGAGGAAGGGTGAGATGACAAAACATTTTTCAATACATTCAGAAAAATGGAACCTACTTCTCAACCTGTGAAAACATTAGAGCAAACCTTTTTTGTTTTATTGTTTATTTTTTATGGGAGTAGAAACATCCTAGAAATAGATCATTACCTTCTTGCCAGTCAAAAGGCAAAAGGGGAAGAAATTTCAATTATAAATTGAGGTCCAAGACAGAGACACATGTGTATTCTAAGTCCAGACTTCATGGATTACACATGTGTCTCTGTCTTGGACCTCAATTTATAAGGGAAAAAAGTAGTTTTGTTATGTATACAACTGCACATAGCATAATAAGATTCGCCCTCCCCCATTTTCAATAATTTTCTTTTAAGATCCATTTGATAAAACTTTAAACATTTGTGGAAGAAAAAGCATTTGCATGAGCCTCTCACTGCAAAACTGATTACATTCAAGATCATTCACCTAATTATTATGGAAAATTAAAACAGAAAATCAGTACAAGTGATTAGCATTGCTAAAGTGTTTATATTTGCAATAGGAAATGCAGCTGGAACATTTAACTCTACTTGTCTACCTAATTGTACAGCTTTACTAGGAAGCTATGCTTTCTAAAATTTGCCACAAAAGTCTTAATAATGAGTCAATTGACAAGAGTACTTATAATCTGTATGACCTGGAAAGGAAGTTGGCTGATTATGAAGCAAGAATGAGATTCAATAGATGCACAGCCAGAAGAGTATGTCAAGATCTGTGTAGTATTTGAAGAACAAGAGGAAGGCTTGTTCATGCAGTGGATGTATCCACCATGTACTGTTTATTTAAGGGCATGGATTGTGAAGGATGAGAAGACATGGAGGGAGTACCCATACTGATGAGAACACCCAAATATTTACAATTAGTTTAGGTTTTGATAAGATGTATTGCTTTAGTGGGATATAAGCAACTACTTAGCAAATGAATGTTTGAATTATTGATTTGGTTCCTTCATAAATGAATGATGACTGAATTCAGATGATTTCTGGTGCCAATACCACTTTCTAAAATTAAGTGAACATTTGTAAATGACTTCTATTCTCTCTTATTTCTTGAGTCCCTCTCCCCATCAAAACCTTCATTTTTTCTCTGTTGTTCTTTACTTTCTTTAAAAACAACAAAAAGCATACCTTAAATCTAGATTCTAGTTGTTGGGGGAGTTCCCTTTCACCCTATAATAGCAAATAAAATATTACTGAATAACAACAATTTTTAGAAATATTTATCTGATGAAAACTCTTATAATAACCCCCCAATCTAGTTGTTTTTTTAAAATATAGTTTATAAAGAGCTACACTTTAAACTTGACCTAGTATGACTTGATGCTCTCTATTTTTTATAAATTAATTTTGAGAAACCTTAAATTCTCAAAAATTCAAACAATATTTGCTTTAATTTTCTCTATAAGGCAGTTTGCTATATTCCTCCCAGCAATTTATTATTGTTAACATGGAAAAATTGGAATGGAAACTCCTAGGTGTTGTTTCAGGCAGTTCTAAATGTAAAAAGTCATTTGCTGAATTCTCTGGGAAGAAGCTGAGGAAATGATTTTATTTCTTCACTGAGAAAAGGAATTCTAGAGCTCCAGTCTCACATAGCCGCTTAACAAGCATTCTCACCTCAATGTCTCATACATACATACACGGCAAAAACAGTACTCAGCTCTGCCACTTAGTGTGGGCTCATTTTCCTCTAAAAGGCAAGGAAGCTGCTCCTAAGATTTGATTGGTCTAGGATAAGGGTGGGGAACCTGTGGCTTCAAGGCCACATGTAGCCCTCTAGATCCTCAAGTATGGCCCTTTGACTAGATCCAAACTTCACAGGACAAATCTTAATAGAAGGATTTGTTCTGTAAAACTCAAACTCAGTCAAAAGGCCGCGCCCAAGGACCTAGAAGGCCACATATATGGCCTCAAGGCTGCAGGTTCCCTACCTCTGGTCTAGGAGGCTAAAGCCTGAATCACTGAGAGGGCCTCCTGGCCACCTAGGGAATAAAAAGGAGCCAACCCATGAGGAGTCAATGCCCTGCCCACATTGCCACGTGAGTCAGCACACCCTTCTGACAAGATCTATTTCCAAATGGAGATGAGGGGAGCTGCATGTACCTGATTCAATCCTCTGTTCTTTTCATGCTATGGCTAAGTAATTCTTCTTTTGTTACCGTCTTGTCAGATGGTCTATTTATTCCATTTCAGTCCCAAACCTGAAACACTAAATCAGACCTGGCCCACAACAGCATCTCATAATTCAACATTTCTGAAGCAGAACTAATTAATTATCTTTCCCTCTAAACTGACCCTGTATCCTAATTTCTCCACTTCTATTGAGGGTGCCTCCATTTAACCTGGGTTGAAAACCTTGGAATCATTTCTTCAGCTCTTCACTCTGTCACACTCCACATACCCAACGAGCAGCCAAGCCTTATCCATTCCACCTCTTCATCATCTCTTGCATCTGTACCCTGTTCCCCCGCTAACATCTCTACGGCCCTAGTCCACATCCTCTTTCCCAGACCGTTGCTAAAGTCTTGGAATTGTTCTCCTTGTATCCACTGCCCCTCCAATTCATCCTCCACATACACATCAAGTGGAAATTCCTAAAGCACAAGCCTGATGTCATTCCTTTGCTCAAGAAGTTTTGCAGTTTTCCATTTTTTTTATGTTAAATATACAAACTTCTCTGCTTGATATTTAAAGTCTGTCACAATCTGGCTCTAGTCTTTCTTTCTAGGCTCATCATAAATTACTCCCATTGTGAATCCAGAGCTATTCCGTTTTTATGAATCACCCCATTTTATTCACACATATTTGTGCTCTCCCATTAGGACTCCTAAGGCAAGTAACACAGAATAGGGCCTGCGCTCCTCAAGCCCCACAAGAAGGACTTTGACAAATCAGCTTTTTTTTTTTTTACCAGGGCCCTTACTTGGCTCTTCACTCCCTGAAACCTATATATCTTGTGTATTGTTCATTTGGGCAATCTTTGCCTCTTCAGGTGAGACTCCCCTGCTGGTAAACTCAATAAATCCTAGTTGGTACAAATAAATTCCAGTTGGTCCAAATTCCATTTCTCAACTGGTCTGTTGTTCCCAGAACTGATACTCATCACATATTCTGTGCTACAGCCGACCAGTCCGGTTTGCTGTTTCTTCTATGTGACACACCATTTCTTGATTCTGTTCTTTTATGTGGGCTATTCTTCATGTCTGAAATAGTCTTCTTGATCACATCTACTTACTTCCCTTCAAAGCTCAGCTCAAGCCTTTCTTTATTCCCCTAGTGTCCTTCCCCCCAAAATTCTGCATTTATTTTATATACATCCTATATTTATTTATTTATGAACATCCTTGTCATGCTCACTAACTTTTGGTGTACCTCGAAGTTTAATCCTGAGCCCTCTTCTCCTTTTTCTTTACATGCTCTCATTTGTTGAACTCATCATTTCCTATAGGTTCAAGTAACCTCTCTTTTCAGATAATTCCCAGATTTATATATCCAGCCTTTTTTTTCTCTCTTGAGCTCCAGTCTGGCATTTGTTGTTTAGTTGTTCAGTCATGTCTGACTCTTCACGACCCTATATGAAGCTTTCTTGGCAAAGATACTGGAGTGGTTTGCCATTTCCTACTCCATTGGATTAAGGCAAACAGAAGTTAAATGACTTGCCCAGGGTCACACAGCTGGTGAGTATCTGAGGCTGAATGTGAACTCAGGTCTTCCTGAGTCCAGTATTACCAAATACCAATAGAAAGGTTTAAGTTGGATGTCCTGTTGGCATCACAAACTAAATATGTCCAAAACAATCAATCAATCCACCAATAATTTATTAAATCCTTACTCTGACCCAGGCACTGTACTAAGTGCTGTGGATATGAAGGAAAAACAAAACAATTTCTGCTCTCAAGTTACTTACATTCTAATAGGGGAGATAACATGTACATATATTGGTATATGCAAAATTTATAGAGAGTGGACAGAAGTTAGCCTTAGAGGAGAAAGCACTATTAATAATTAAATTAAATTGCTCCCTTTCAAACTATGTCATACAGATGATCAAAATATTTCCTTCTAAGAAAAGCATTCACTATAGTAGCGCCATTTCTACAAGTCTTATTTTAATTATGAAAGCCAGTATGCACCATTGTACTCTGCTCTGTCATGCTGTGCTTTACAGAGTCATATGGTCTCCTCTCATGCTGTTAAATGCAGAGGCATTTGGGGTTCTTTCAATGGAGATCAGCTTCTCAGATGTAGACAAACACTGCCAGTGAGAACAATGTCTGCTTTGTAGCCGGGGGAGGCAAGAATGGTATTTACCTCAAGGTTGTCTGGACACTATGAAGAGCTAAAACTATTCATTTTTATGCACTGGCTGAAACCACTCATATCAAATACAAGAAAACTTCTAGAAATGTACTTTATTTCTTCCTAAACATTCCTTTTAAAGCCCTCTTTTGTATGAGAATTACTCCTCCATTTCCTTCCAAATCCATACTTTTCCCAAATTTTCCTATTAAAATTAAGAGCACCCACCATCTTTCCAGTCACCCATGTTTATAGGTGTCATCTTTGACTCCTCAGTCTCATGCACCACGCAGTTAATCCATAGCCATATGCTGATGTTTCTGTTTTTCCATTCACACAGCGACTTCCCTAGTTCAGACTCCTATCACCTCTTGACTGAACTATTGCAGTAGTTTCCTCATTGGTTTCTCTTCCTCAAGTTTCCACTCCAGTCTACACTCCACACAACTGCTAAAATGATTTTCCTAAAATGCCATTTTGATACACCTACTCAAAAAACTCTAGTGGTTCCCTGTTGCCTCTAGGATCAAACTACTTTGTTTTTATTTAAAGCTCTTCCTTCCCCCCCCCCCCAGTCTTTTAACACATTGTTTCCTAGTATAGAATCTCTAGTCCAGTCCAGAGCAATATATTGTATTTACTGTTCCTGACACTCAGAGCTCCATCTCTTGTCTCTGTGTCTTTGCACAGGCTCTCCCCTCACGCCTAGAAAGCTCTTTTTCCTCATCTCTGTCTCTAAGAATCTATGGCTTCCTTCAAGATTCATACCACCCACCACCTGCAGAAGATCTATCCCAGATGCATTTAGCAACTACAGATTTTCCTTCTAAGGTTGTCTTCTATCTACTCTGTATGTGTCTTATTGGTACAAATTTAGGGACACATCTTTCCCTTTAGAATGTAATACCCTTGAGCAGAGGGTATTGCTTTTGCTTTTTTTTCATTTGAATCCCCAGTGCTTTGCACAGTGTCCACCACATTGTAAATATTTAATAAATCCTTCTTGACTGAAATCCTAATTGACTGAAAATATTATGTCCTTTGCCTCTCCCCAGCAGAGTTCAAGCTTCTTTAGAATAAGGATTATCTTAATTTTGTATTTCTATTCCCAGCACCTAGCAAGGGGCCTAGCATATGTGTAGGTGCCTAATACATGCTTGTTCATTGACTGAAAGAGTCTTTAAAAAATGATGGTTCAAGTCTATTTCTTCTAATTTGGTGTCGTATTTTGCAGTCACACTTCCATTCCTTTTCAACAGTAAATATAAATAATTTATGTGAGCTGGACCTCATTTCACTTTGGTGTTGACAAATACTATAACAAACTGCTCTCCCTAACCTAATAGACTATACTTTTAGTGGAATTCATATAAGATGCCCCTAATAATCTAAGACATATCAAAACAGAAACATGACAACACATTTACTAGACTTTTATCCCATAGAGAAGAATTTTTTTAAAAAACAGATAAAGCTAATTTAATAAATATGCAATGGAGATTTAAAAAAACAGTTTCCAAACAACAGCTTGAAATGATGTTAAATATATGAATCCGGCTCAAAAGAAATCCTTATTTAGTCTACATGACATTGTCACCTTAGTGGCATCATGCCACCCAAGCCAATGTTTCATGCAGCTCCAAAATCCTTTTGAAAATGGCACAAAGGGATGCTTTGTGAGAGATCATAGTTACTATCTATGATAACTTTGAAATTTTAGGGCAGGACTCCAAATATCCCTAGCTTCCCATCCATTAATTTATCTCAATTAATCAACAAAAATTAAGTATCTACTATATACAGAGCACTGTACTAGGCACTGTGAGGAATATGGTGAAAGACATTCTGCTTTGTAGGACCTTACTATTTCTGTGGAAACACATAAATTCGAAAAACTAGACAAACAAGACAGCACTATATGATTGATTATTAGATGAACAATCCTGACAATAAATGCTCTAGAAGCTTTGAGGTATGAAAGATTGCTGTGCATGGGAGTAGTCTAGGATGAATTCATGGTGAACATAGGTCTTGAACTAGGCCTTAAAGAAAAGGTAGCAGGGAAGTTAGGTGGCACAGTGGATAGAGCACCAGCCCTGGAGTCAGGAGGACCTGAGTTCAAATGCGACCTTAGACACATGAAACTCAACTAGCTGTGTGACCTTGGGTAAGTCACTTACCCCGATTGCCTTGCCAGAAAAAGAAAGAAAGAAAGAAAGAAAGAAAGAAAGAAAGAAAGAAAGAAAGAAAGAAAGAAAGAAAGAAAGAAAGAAAGAAAGAAAGAAAGAAAGAAAAGATAGAAGGAAGGAAGGAAGAAAGGAAGGAAGGAAGAAAGAAAGGAAGGAAGGAAGAAAGAAAGAAAGAAATCAAAAAGAAAAGATAGTTAGAGAAGATGAGGAATGGCATTCCAGGGAGAAGGAATGGCAAAATTCAAGGAGTACCATTTTCAGTTCTGGACACTACATTTTAGGTAGAACATTGATGAGCTACAGAACATGGAAAGGGGGTGAGGTTGATGATGAATGGCTTCAATGTCATGCATACAAATTGAAAGAATTGGGAATATATAACCTGGCGATGACTCAGGGAAGAGATGATAGTTTTCTCCAAGTGCTGAAAGGGCTGTTAGGTGGAAGAACAATTGGTTTTATTCCGGTTGGCCCCTGTGGGTAGAACTGGGGAAAGAGACAAATTTAGGTTTGATGTCAGCGAAAACATCTTAACATTGAGGGATATTTGATAGAGGCCAGAGCAGAATGAATGGTCTCAGGTTTCCCCTCCCTGGAGGTCTTCAGGCAAAGTGTGGATAACTATTTGCTGGCTTTATTGTACAGGAAATCCTTATTTAGGGCTGGGTTGTATTGGATTGCATCTGAAATCCCTTCCAACCTGAGACCCTGTGATCTATGAGTGACTGAGATGCAGAAGTAGGGAAGAATGAGTTGAATCAAAAATGAATTAGACATTTTGAACCTGGGTAACTCTGTTGCCATACCAACAGCAATAACACTGTTGCTCGTTCTCCCACCACATCACAACACAAATCTACTGACAGACTCTCGCAGGGCTCCAGGTCCCTTGTTCCAGCCTGCCAGGCACTCAGATCTGTTCTTACTTCTTGGGAGTCAAAGTCAGTCCTTATGCCCCAAGATAGATTACACAAAAATGCAACCCTTTAAATTAATTAAATTAAATTAAAGTATGGTAGGTAATTTGCTAAGGCTTTGGGTTATCTGAAACCTTTCTGAGGGTGAACACCGACGTTATTTTTTTCTACAGAAGTGTATTTGAAGCTTAAAGAATCTAGATAACATTTTTTATTCACATGAATACAAAAACTTAAAACCTTTAAATTATTTATTTATCTGTCGGATACTTATAGTACCTATATACCAGAAATTTGCTTTTTCCTTTGATATTAGAGAGCAAAGGATAGCCCTAAGAAACCATAACAGCCCTTATCAGTGTACAGCCTCATGGAATGACCCATCTGTCCTCCAATCTTTCCAGTCAATAGCATAAACGCTTGGGATGGACTTGCTTCCAGGCATGTGTAATAGAGGGGTCCTCCCCCTCCCCCTGCATGTACAGATATCCTCTGACTGCTTTTTGTGAGCCATGATAACTACTGTATGATGTCCAAATGAGATTTTAATTCACTGCTAAGCCAGAACTCTGTGGATACACTAAACGGGAGATCACCACCCCTCAGGTTTCCTTGTCCTGAGAACTTCAGAGCTTCAAAACAAGAATGACTCAGCTATCTGGAGGGTCAGGTCACCCGATCAGACTGCAAGGCATGAGCTCATGGCCTTCTAGACAAACCTATGCCTGGGAAGAGGGGTTACCTCCTGTTTCTATCATATTTCCTCTGGTACTGGGCCTTATGAAAAGGCAGCTGTTGTCTTCTCCTCCCCAGGCACCCTAGCAGCTGGTTATCAGTTACTGTGACAGTTGCAGTGGTAATAGTAGCAAGAAGCAGGTAGATGAAAGGGGAAAGTGTCTCACAGACAGACCTCTGGAAAGAAAGAATCCACTTGGCATTAATCAGATTATGTTGAGTAGAGGTAAAATGTAAAACAGTTAATTAGCAGCCCTTGCAAAGAAATTATTTACAAATGCCCCAGTGAAAGTCTGAGGCTTTTGTTTTCAATGGATTCTACTAGCAGTGACACTCATGAGGCAGCTAGATGTCACAGTTGGTATAGTACTGAACTTCAGATCAAAAAGACCTGAGTTCAAATCTTGCCTCAAACACTTATTAGCTGTGTGACCCTGGACAAGTTACGAGACCCCTTTCAGCTTCAGTTTCCTAAAAAAAATGAGGGAAATGTACTCAATGACTTCCAATAGCCTTTCTAACTCTCTATATGATCTTCTGATAAATTAATATATTCTGTTCTAATCTATGATTCTTTATTACTGGCATTCCTTTTTTTTTTCTGTGTGAAAATGAAACTACCTATTTTATCCCTGATCTACATTATATGTTAAATACTATACTTTTCCCTCTAGTGGAGGGAGGGAAGGTCACCCTAGCCTAGAACCAAAGGTGGATTTATTCCTAAGGAATACAAGGTGGGTGTAAAATGAACTGCTGGGGAGCCTAATCCCCTTACTGAGAAGACAGGCCACCCCAGAGAAATGAACTCATGGCAAACTGTGATGGCAAATACATGTAGTGCCTGGTGAAAGTCCATGGTGAAAGACCAGATTGATAAACTTGTGCTTATCTTGTGTCAATGAGGGTTTAATTGAAGAATCTGATAAAGAACCCCTTCCAGATATGTAAGTTAATAAACATTTGTATGTCAAATTCAGAAATTGGAATGATTTAATATGCTCTTTTATTCTGTGTAATAAAAATTAAAAGATAGAGACAGAATTCTTCAGCTTAATTGCCACATCTGTTAGTGAGCACTTTTTACCATGATTGACTGGAGTGTGTGTGTTTCAAATAATGCCAAAAAGGGACTTAGTAAAAACTGCTTTACCACTTATATCCAGATTGACATTAACAATTTCTCTGTTACAATCGTGGCAAAAAAAAAAACCCTACCAAAAAAAAGTGGGTGACATGTCAGGCAAAAAAAGTCTGTCTCACAGTTCCTAGTTCCAGCTTAGGGGATACCTCCCTAGTAATGACTACAAGGCAAGCCTGGACTGTCTGCTTGTTTCTTCCTGTTCCTCACAGCTACACCTCTCCTCCCATCAAAACTTCATATCACTTTTCCCTGTGTCCACTTAAGGCATATTTAATTGTGGGGAAAGATAAAGATGAAGGGGATGGAGGAGATCTGACATATGGCAATATCCTATCTGGTCTGATTAAAATTTAGACTTCTGGCCAAGTAAAACACAGAGCTGAGGAACTTGGAATCATTTAGAAATAACTTTCATTGCAAATGGCACTCTGAATTTAAAAAATATTTTCTAGCTTTGAGGTTTATAATGATAACAAAAGCTAGGTCATATGAAACACAATGCAGCCTGTATCTATGATTGCCCAATTCACAGGATCATAGATTTACAGTGGAAAGGAAGGGAAGGAAGGAAAGGGAAGGAAGGGAAAGGAAGAAAGAGAAGGAAGGAAAGAGGGAGGGAGAAAGAGAAGGAAGGAATGGGGAAAGAGGAAGGAAGGAAAAAACATTTGTTAAGAGCCTATGATGAGCTAGGCACTTTACAAATATTATCTCACATAATCCTTCCAACAATCTTGGGAAGTAGGTCTATTATTATCCCTATTTTATAATTGAGAAATCTGGCAGACCGAGGTGAAGTGACTTGCCCAGGGTCACACAGGTAGTAAATGTCTCACATCAAATTTGAACTCAGGGCTTTCTGACTGTAGGCCCAGTACTATTTACTGGGCTACCAAGTTGACTAGAATAATAGGTTCATAGATCTTGAGCTGAAATGGACCTTAAAGATCATCTATGTCAATCCTCTCATTTCACAAATGACAAAACCGAGAGGTAAAATGACTTGCTCAAAGTACGAAGGTAATAAGTAACAAAGTGGGGACTTATAACTAGGTGCTATGACTACAAACCCAATGATTCTTCCATTGCCTCTCTATCCTTAGATGCTGAGGACCTATTAAACCAGTACTTGAAAGTTTCTGAACACATGATAAATGATAGCAAAGTGACTGAATGATATATCACCTAGAGTTAACAAAGACACTGAGAAGTTGGGTTCACAGTTCCTTGTGCCTCAGAACAACCCTCATTTGCCTCTTCAGTAAAATTCTGTAGGAAAATGGGCATTGCTTGTTGGACTATAATTCATTTGCAGGAAAAAGTTGGAAAAGGTATAGTATCACTTAACTTTTTTAAAGGTTACACAGCTTTGTGACTTAAAGTCAAGTTGCTATATGGGCAGGAGCAATGGGACAATAATCACTGGCACAAAAACTAATGCTTAGGCAAGAGGTAAAAGTATATTAGACATCCAGGTCACCTGACCAACAAGTTGGAGGATTTAGATGTTTTCTCCAATCTTTACAAACTCACAAACTTCTTCAAAATAGGAATTATAAAACAATTTCCACTGTCTCCCTAGTCTAGGAAATCAAGAACAAAAACAAGGTAAAAACTTGATGAAATAACAGCAGAATAGGTATGCTATCTAATATACTCACTCAACGCCCCACCTCCCCCACCAGCCTCCACGCAGTAGAGATACACAAACCAACCCACATTTGCAAACTGAACTTAACTCTGCACCCCAAGTCCCCTTCTCCCTCCTCCACAAGGAAGCAAGGAAATCCAAAATGGCAGAAATTTGCTCAGTCTGCAACAGCAGCAGGGAGCACAGCAGTGGCAAGGAGTAGTTCTATGTGCTGCAAATGTGGTCAGTCATAAAACTGCGGAACAGAGGGCAAATAAGGCAGTATATGCATGTGCAGAGTTGTGCAGCACTCTATCGTGATAGACCAAAGCTCAGAGCCCAGCATCCAGTTGAGGCCAGTCCTATCCCCACAGAGGTCACTTGGGGCAGAAATCTAGGCTAGTGAACCTGGAATTGGGGAGGAGGAAAGGAGGTTGAGACAGCTTTGAGATCCAGACCGCAGGGAAATTGCTATCAAAGCGGCCTTAGAAAGTGAATAATAGGAGGAAGCAAAGAAAAAAAAGACTGAAATTATGAAAAATCTCAAGAAGAAAAAACCTCAATTAAAGATCTCCAGCATAAGCAACCAGTCAAAAAATATTTATTAAACACCTGCTATGTGCCAGACACCATGTGGTAAGTGCAAATGCAAATACAAAAAAAGGAGCTTACAATCTAATGGGAGGAAGACAAAACACAAAAGAAAGCTGAACACAAGTGCATGGTAGAAAAGTCAGTCAGAGAAACCCCAAAGTAGTGCAGCCATTTGAAAACTGAATAGCTAATTGTCTGAGCTGAGCTCTCTCCTCAAATGGAGGTTTGGAGTTCATGACCTCACCCTCCAATCAGAGAGGCAGACAGCAGTGATGAGTCGGAGTAGCAAGCTTATAAGATCTTACAAAATTATGAGGTTATCCTAATAATGAGCTTCCTGGCGCATGGTATCAGAAGAGCCCCAAAACAGTCCAGCCAGGTGAGAAAAGAACAGCAAACAAACCAATCCAGAAGATATTAACAAAAGAAGAGAAAACAGGCAAGTGCAAAGAGTTCAGGCATCCATGAATAAGTATTGCAACAAAGTAAAATTAATCAATACCTGATAAGGCAAATGCTTCTGTGTATTTCCAAGAAAGCATGGAACCACAGCATGCTGTTCCTGAATGGTTTAAAAGAGAAATAATAATTATAACAGCAAAATTAATGGTATGCATAGTAGAAATAATTGGCAGACTAGAAAAACTTGAGTAAGTAGTGGCAAGTCTCACCAAAGAAACAGAAGAAAGGATAACTAATTTGGAATGCAAATACATGGAAGTAAAGTACAATCTGGAAGAATAAAAATGAAGAGCAATCGTGTTAAAGGAAAGCATGATCTACTTACAAGCAAAGCATATTGATCTTGAAGACAAACTATGTAAAACAACCTAGGATTATAGGTCTCCCAAGAAGATGACAAGTCAAAAGGCCTGAATGCCATAATGTTGGAAATAATACAAGAAAACTGCCCAGAACTTCTGAAGACAGAAAACAAAGTGTCAGTTGAAAGAATCCACCAATCAGCTCAAGAAAAAAGCTTTATGCTGAAAATTATGCCATCTAGTGATTAAATTTAACAATTCCACTGACAACAAATTCTGCAAGTGACCAGGAAAAAGTCCTTCAAATAGAAAGAAAAAGAAATTCTAATGACACAAGACTCTTCTGTAACCAGAAAATAGCAGGGAACAGAATAATGTATTCTGAAGAGCTAAGGAGTTCAAGTTGCAGAGCAAGGTGACTTAGCTTGCAAATCTGAGCTTAATCATAAATGAAAAAAAGATGCATAGTCAACAAAAGGGGGCATTCAAAATATTTTTAGAAAGAAAATTAGACCTCAAGAAATTATTTGCTTCTCAAATACCTCCAGACAGCAGAGATACTAGAATAATAAGTGAATATAGCAAACAAGGACAATGACAAAATAACAAAAGAGTGACCATTAAGAGGTTTCTGTCTAAATGTACACGAGGAGACAAGTGTGAAAGCAGAAGTAAAATGCAAATGATGGTGGAGAAAGATGCCTGAAACATCATGGACTAAAACTTACAATACTCTGATAATACATATCATTTTTCCCCCTTTTTGTGGGACTAAATTTCAGAAAGGGAAGACATATAAAAGGAGAGAGGAAAAAAACTGTAGAGGGAAATGGTTAACATACCCTAATCAAATCTCAGGCTAACAATGAAGGAAAATAACTCCTGCAGTCTCTAAGGAAGGAAAGTCCATAAGAGAATAAGTGAGGAGGCAAAGGGAGGGATGGAAAAGTGGGGGGAAGGGGGAAAAATCTTGTTTCAGTGAAGGAAGTGGGTACCACTGATGAATTCAGAGAGATTCTTACAATGGGTATGATCTGCTGGGATTAGGTATTTAGACCACTCATCCTACTTCCAGAAAAAAGGGAATCAGAGTTCCTAGAGGTAAGTGACACCCAGAGGAGTAAGAGGGTATGGATCCAGGGAGGAGATTTTGATGCAAACAAGTCAAGGGAAAAAAATGAACAAGGGTAGGGAAAAAGGTCAATAATAAATTACACAATCAGGGATATAGGAAGATCCTGCCATGGGACAATATCTTCTCTATAATCTGCAGGAACTGGTTGTCCTAATCGTGAAACATAACAGAAAAAAAGAGGGTCAAGAGGAAATATCTTTAAGACAATAACAGAAGTTGTTTTGAAGGAGAACCTAAAATACGTACCTCAAAAGTTTAATTCCATGAAGAATACAGAAAATAAAGGACTAAATATGTAGAAGTCTCTGAATCAAAGATAAATATCTCGAAAGACAAAAAGAATATAAGTAAAGAAGAAAACGAGGGAAATAAAACTTTTCTAGAAAAAGGTATAGAAAGTAAAAATTTTTTAAAGCAATGAACAAAGCAAGTTACAAGGGATGAAAGTTGTGGGGAGGGGGAAAGATTGAATAACTAGATAAAAGCAAGAAACATAAAGGAATTCAAACAAAACTCAAAAACTAAGGAAAGGAGTAACAAATGGGAGGGAGGCCTAGAGGGTGAAGAAAAGAGAGCCAGTGGGAAAAAGAACTGCCTTAGGATATATTAAGCTTAAATTTCAAAAAAGACATGGCACTATGTTTATATAACAGAGGGGAATGTCCTAATTTAAGGGTAAAAAATATTAGAAACAAATGGAGGAAAATATAAATACTTACATGAAACTTTAAATGTGAATGGGTTGAATACTCCAACAAAATGAAAAAGACTGACAGATTGGATAAGAAAACAAAACCCCACAATCTGTTGTTTATGCAAAACACATTTAAAAAATAACAATATATAAGAAATAAAAATGAGGGACTAGAAAAAAATTGCTATACAAATTACTATACAAGTGAATCCAAAAAAGCAGAAGTTGCTATCATGCTATTACACAAAGAAAAACATTCAAAATATAAAAGGGGATTAACAATAAGCTACATTATGCTAAAAGGAACCACAGACTGCAAATCTTACATGCTCCAATTGCCTTAGCAAATGAATTAATTGAGCTACAAGACATAACTCAAATACCTAGAAGAATATTTAGTGCTATCATCTGGACCACACCAATATAATAAAAATGTTATTACTGACAAGATTAACTTATATTACTAATGCTATACCAACAAGATTATCAAAAGGATAAAGAACTTGATAAAATTCATTTGGAAAACCAAGAGATCCAGAATTTCAATGGAAATGATGAAAAGCAGTAGGGGTGAAGGAGGAATAGCACTTTCACACCTTAAAAAGCAGCAGTCATTAAAACCAACTGTATTGATTTAAAAATAGAGAAGTACAGGGGCAGCTAGGGCGCAGCACCGGCCCTGAATTCAGAAGGACCTGAGTTCAAATCCAGCCTCAGACACATAACACTTACTAGCTGTGTGACCCTGGGCAAGTCACTTAACCCCATGGCCTAGCCAAAAAAACAAAAAAAACCCCAAAAATAGAGAAGTACATCAGTGGAACAGACTAGATAAGAAAGAATCAGAAACAGTGGAACTCAATAACCCAGTGTTTGATAAAATAGAAAATGTAAATTACTTAGGAAAGAACTTTAAAAAAAACCAAACCTTTTTATTCCTATTTGACAAAAACTGCTGGGAAAACTGGAAAGGAGCCTGGCAGGAATTAGGATTAAACCAAGAAGGTATACAATATTCCACAATACATTCTAAATGGACACATAACCTTAATATTAAAGATAATACTATTTTAAAAAAAGAGAAAAGAAATTGAGCATATACCTCTCACATATATGGGTAGGAGATGGAGTTTTAACTCAACAATGGAAAGAGGCAAATACAAAAGATAAAATAGATAACTTTGAATACACGAAACTGAAAAGTTTCTGCACAGATAAAATTAATGCTCACGAAGGAAGTGGCCAATAGGAAAAAAATCTTTATGTCAAATTTCTCTGATAAGGTTTGGTATCTAAAATATAGAAATAATTAACACATACACATAGATATGTATATGTGTATGTATATACACATATATGTAAATATGTATGTATGACCAAAAACCTTTCCCCAATAGACAAGTGGTCAAAGGATATGAACAAAAAGTTTTTAAAAGAAGATTTGCAAATAATCAACCACATGAAATAATGCTCTAAATCACTAAAATTGAGAGAAATACAAATCAAAACAAATCAGAGGTTTCACCTCAACTCAGCAAATTGTCAAAGATGACAAAATATATGAATAGTCAGTGTTGGAGGAGTTGTGAGAAGGGATTGTACACAAGTACATTGTTAGTGGAGCTGTGAATTGGTACAATGATTTTGGGAAGCAATTTGGAATTATGCTAATAATGTGACTAAAATGCCCTTATCCTTGGATTCCATTACTGGGCTTATTCCCCAAGGAAGCTATTGATAAGAAAGTCTCCATATACATCAAAATATTTATACCAGAACTTTTTGTGATAGTAAAAAAAAATGGAAACAAAATAGATGCCCATAGATTAGGGAATAACAGGGTACATGATGAAGGTGATGAATACAGAGAAATTTGGAAACATATGTGAAGTAGTGAAGTGAACAGAGTGAAGAAAACAATATAATGCAGGGAAATATAAACATTCAAATTTGGGGAATCCAAAACAGAAGCTTTGAGGGAACCCCAAAAACAGACCTGAATAGGACCTAAGAACTCCTTGAAGCCATCTGACTTCCCCGGAGGATCTCCAACATCACCCTGCTCTCTACTGTGTAAGCTTTGGGTTAGACAATTTTCTAGCCACATAAAACTAGGTTCAATCAATACTAATAAATAATAAAGTATGTTTCCCGTGCCTGAACAAAGGAGAAAGGACAGAGCACCCACACATAATGGAAAAGATGGAAATTTACCAGACAAATTTTAGCAAAAACTTTTTGAGGTTGGTAGATGGGATCTAAAAATGAGTATTATGCCTTAGTAAGCCAAGACAATGCATTTTTTTAATTTGAGTCTATGTGTCTTTGTGAGTTATCTTTTTCAGGAATGATGGCTATTAAAACTAGGTATCATAGTAAATTGAATTTAGAACCATACCTTCAAACTACCATATCACAAAGTCTTAAAACAAGATTTTAAGCCACCTTCCCCCTCTTATAAAGGTGGGAGGCTACAGGAAACACCGTATAGCTTAAGTTGGGCTACCCATTTTCACAGTGCTTGACATAAGCCTATTAGTGGTCTAAAATTCTATTCCTGGTTTGCTATCTCCTTAGGAAAACTATTTCTTTTCAATGGAAAAATTATTTTTTATTTGTCAAAAGGGGAAAGGACAGAAAGATAAAAACAGTAACAGCAGCAATACAGTCCTGTCTTATCAGGCTCCCTCACAATCTCTTCTAAGTGGGGGGTGTGATTTATCTAGGTTCCAATATTGATCTCCAAGAAAGATGGCCCTTTCCTAAATCATGAGCCACTGGAAACCAGAATAGGAACATTTACTTTTCTCTTACTGTTTTACATGAGGAAACCCAGGAGACAACAATTTTGGATATACCTGTGAAATATTTAAATTCATTCTCTCTTTTTTATTCCTTCAAGGCCTCACTATCCAATATCTGACTGAATTCAAGTTTTGTTGTAATTGTTTTGCTTTTGCTTTCTTTTCTGTTTTGTAAAACATCTTTTAATTATTGATTAACACTTAGGTGGTGCAGTACATAAAGTGTTGAACCAGGATTCAGGAATATCTGAGTGTAAATCCAGCCTCAGACATTTCCTATCACTGTGACCCTAGGAAAGTCACTTAATGTCTTGCTGCCTCAGTTTCTTTATCTGTAAAACTGGGATAATAATAGCACCTACTTCCCAGAGGATCAAATAACACAGAAGGCACTACAGCTAACCTGAAAGTGCTGTGTATTATTATTATTAGTATTATATCTACACTTCTTACTTCCTCAGAGAAGTTCGGAGGGTTTCAGTGTTCAACAGATTTTATTTCCTTGATAATGGCTCTTAAACTACTCAACATGAAATCTTTGTGTCACTATTACATAGGTTCATTTTCCACTCTTTTATTGTTGGTATTGTTACTAATTGCTATTTTAAAAAATAGACCAAGTAAAAATTTATTTAAAATTAGACCCATAGTATAGCATACCGATTTCAATTCTGTCTGGCAGGTACTTCCAGTGAACAGTTGTTATTTTATAATATCCGGGTAGAGATGGGGAGAGGAAGGAGATTAAAAGATCAAGTTGCTCAGCACTTCCCAACAAGCCAGGCCACAGCTGTAAATCTGAGTTTTAGCAACTGTTCCCCCTGAATACAACAAAGCTTCTGTCTTCCTTCAGGGTTTGCTCAGGTCATCCACATGTGGTGAGGATTAAAGAAGTACTAAAGGTCCGTTATAAACTAGAGGTAAACCATTAATTTATATACCAAAGTCTTAGTCACTGCCACAGTGGATCACCTAACACACTATTTTGCAAACCTTCTTGGGGTTTAGAAGCAGATATGATGTCTTGAGAATTGTAAACAGATTTAATACATTTTTTTGTCTTACAAATCAAACTCCAAGGAAGATAGCAATACATTTCAACAATTTTTACTTGCATTTTTAAAAGTTTTATTGATGCTTTTTGTTTCTTACACTACAGTCATTTCTCTGTTTACTCTCAATGCATCGAATATTCCCTCATAATAAAGAAAAACAGTTAAGTAAAATTTACTAAAGGACCTCATCTGGCAGCACATGCAACAATTTGCACCCCTCTGTTGAGAGACGGGTAATATGAGTATGCATCTGTTCTCTGGGACCAAAACTGGTAATGGCAATTAATCTCAGTTCAGCTGCTTTTTAGTGTTTCACTTTATCTCCATTATTGTCACTGTAAATACTGATTTAGAAAGGGAAAAAAAGCCTTTTCACAAGAGGAAAGTAATGTATCTATAATATGGCATAATAGATATCTTGGAATCTGGAAGCCCTGAATGCAAATCTTCTCTCAGATGGATATTCGCTTTGTGAGATTGGGCAAATCACTTAGTCTCTCCTAACTTATGTGTCATCAATAAAATGGGAATAATAACACTTCCCACACAGGGTTGTTGTGAAGATCAAATAAGAAAATATGGGTATGTAAAGCATTATGTAAATGTTGGCTGATACTGTTATGGAAGGAATAGCAATTCCTTCACACAGTTGTGTCCTCCTCTAAATTTCATTAGATTCTAGAGAGTTGAACTTCAATTTTGTTTTAAAAGTTAAGATTTCTCCTCTTCTGTTTATGGAAGAGACCATTAAAACATCAACAAAGAAATAACTGTACTAAGACTCAAATCAAATATGGTTGCTCTCTATTGCTAATGGGAGAAAAATAGAAAGGAAAGGGAATTCCCTTTAAGCATATAATATTTTTTTCTTAAAGTCGATAACTATCCCAAGATTGCACAAGTTATTGATGGTGGTAAGAGATCACATAACGTCCTTCCTTGCATACTGTCATGTATATACCTTGGGTCCAACAACATAGTCAGAAAGACAAGGCTAAGCTGGGCTCTTACCCTCTGGAATCATCCTTTCTTTTCATGCAAAGACAGAATAACTACAACAACAAAACAGAGTTTCCATAGATTAGCACCATGCTATGAATCTATTCATTTCTACCTAGAACATGCAATGACTAAAAAAAACACCAAACTTAAATAGCAGATGGAATTTCAAAGCTAGGTGAGTCTGCTAGTATGCCTAAATATATCTGAGGAAGGAACCTTGTATCAGATCAGTGGTAAATTTCTAGAAATAAACTCCTCCTTAGGATCATAAGATCACAGATCTGGGACTGGATAGATCATGAAGTCCAACCCTCTTATTTAAGATAAGCAAACTGATGCTGAGAGAACAGGTAAGTGATGCGTGCAGGGTGACACAAATGTCTGAGGTGGGATTTAAATCAAGGTCTTCTTGACTCTAAGTCCAGATATCTGGCCACTATTCCATGGTTTCGTTTAGAATTGGTTACTGGGGTTTGAGGGGAAAAGTCTCTCTCTCTTAGCCCTGTAATGCTGATTAGGAGACCTGGACATTAACTTCCCACTAGGAGGACTCTTTGTGCCAAATGCTACAGGATGAGGCTAATAGAACAAATGGCACAACCACAGACACTGCTGTGACAAATTAACAGACTAGTAGTTTCTCTAAATCACACAGACTTCAGCCTTCTGCTTTCCAGAAAAATCTACATGCAGCTCTGAATCTGCAATAGACACTTCTTTCCCTTTCTGGAGTTTTACATGCTTAAAGGCCCAGACCTTAGAAAGAAATGGAGTGCTGTCTTCATTTTAAAAAACAGATTTTTTTTTTAGGTCTAAAAGTCTCTCTTGTTCCTAACAACACTTTATTGGTAAGTGAATACACAGTTTTGTGAATCTGCCATTTCAGTTCTTGTGGCCATCACTCTCAGGGATGATGGAGCTCAACTGTATTTGTTGTAAAAGGAAATGGAAGAGTAGTGTTCATCATCCTCTTATTCAACCAAGATACAGTGGCTTTCAGCATAAAGGAATGTCTATCAACTCTCTGGCTAAGGAGTTGGAATAGATACTGAAGATGGATGCTTGTGGGTAAGGAAAGAAGTCTCTTTTAAAAGTACAGTTGCTCTCTTCCTCATTCCAAAGGAAAAGAAAAACCTGAAGTCTTGTAGGAGATGAGAAGGGAACAAGAACACTGAGCAGAGGATGCCAGGAACTCCAGCAGCATTGGATGATGAGAAAGCAGAGAAGATCATGTGAAGAAGCAGGGAGGAATTGCCACAAAACAACCTCAGCCACAGTGCTAAAGGGAACAATGAAAGAAAGACACTGTGAATTTGATATTGGCATTGTCTTTGGCTTCAGAGACAGAACCTAGTGAATTCAACCCTTTTATGTTCGCCTATATTTCTATTATCCTATTCCTATCTATGTAGAGATAAATATGTTTTACCAATTGTTTTTTTCTTTAAAAGTTTGTTTTTCTGTTTCACCATGTGTTCTCAAAGAAACCAGTTTCTCTATGGCCACAGGGCTGTTCCATTACAGTACCAAAGTCCTGGGTCAAATGCTGCCACAGAGAGGTGGGGTGGGGGAAGGGGACTGACAAATGGGTGATAAAGTATCCAAGGATGTGGGAGGGAAAGACAGGAACACAGAGACTGAAATTTTCAAAGTATTGAGAATGTTCTTAGCATGGAGGTTCAGAACTAGATTGAAAAGAGATTTTACAAATATTTTTATAGCTTTCCCAAAGCAGAGGGAACAAATGAATCTAGAACAATAATTAGACTCTATGAACCTAAGGCCATCCTGGTGGGAAGAATGGCTGTAAGCAGTCTAGAGTTAGCTTTTTTGAGGTAGTTGCACCAAAAGTGGTGCATAAAACTGTAATTATTTTCATGCTGAACTTTGTACAAAAATCGAACTTCTATATGTGATGAAACAAAGAGACAAAGACATTTTCATAACTGCTGAAACATTCCAAATGTCTTGGAGCAAAAGACATAAGAGATTTTTTTAGATTCATATTTTATAAATTCCCAAAGGCAGAAAAATCAGACAGAAAGAAGCCTAGAAAGCCACAACTTAGCCTAAGGCAATTCCTGTGGGAGGAAGGGCGGAGTTATCTCTTCTGCCGCAGGTGGCATTAGGAAACTCCTCCCTCTTCAGGGCATTGCTAAGGGCAACCAACTAGTGAGAACTATAACCAATCGGTGAATGTCAGCTATGGGGGGTGACAAGTTCTCCAGCTCAACAACCCTTCACCCCTTTGCCTCACATATCACTTAGAAGCATATATATTCACTATTAGAAACCATTAGAAATGTAAGTCTACAAGCTCCTGGAAGGTAAAATTTTATAACCTTCTTTTAAACAGCACGCCTAGGACAAGAATCATGAAAGTCTCTTACAAAAGCATTTCAGGTCAAATATATAGGCTGAACAGATTTAAAACTAAATTATCAAAAGGAACTGTTTCTTTCAGAAGTCCTTAAGATTTTGTAATACATGAAAACAATAAATTAAGTGTGTTATCTTTGATCTGAGGTGATGGCTTTTGGGAGACATAAACAGTGAATCTCTGAAGTTTAAGCCTATAAAATGGTGATGGTTAATTAAAATCCCCTGCAGTGATAATTGAGCTCTGAGCCCCACTGAGCATTCCTCCACAGTAGCAAATAAAAAGCCCTAGGGCATCATTTACATATTACTTGCAAAAGAAGGTCAAAGCCTTTTTTTCCCTCCACATTCTGGTAGGGCTCCACATCAAAAGCTGTTTTTGATAAATGGAAAAGGAAAAAGTCTTTGCCTCAGCCTGTATCCCACAGTCTATCTGCTTCAGCTGCACACTTGGGAAGCTTTTGTTTACCTAAATCTTTCAGCTAGGCTCTGTCACAATGATACCCCTTCAAAAGATGGGTTTCTTCTACTCAGAAGCAATCACTAGGCCTGATATTTTGAACTTTTGTGGTCTTAGGTTAGCTATTCTGTATTTTCTTCCTCAGAAAGGCAACTCCAACCTCTGGCTGTATCTTGCAGCTACTAAAAGTGAAGAGCTTCATAATTTTTCCAAGGCTGACAGTCTATTAAGTAAACTATCCAGCCTTTTTGGCCCTAAATGTCCTCCTTTCTGTCTCTGGTTATTTCCATTTTTCAGTCCTTGCCCCTCCCCCAGAGAGGAAATTTGGGGTAGCAGAGGGAAAGAAATTTACATCAGTCAGTCATGCAACAATAGATGTGGCTCTGATGATGTGAGAAGACTAAAACTTTAAATTTAAAAAAAGTGCTGGGAATTATCAGTGGCAGAAAGTCATTCAGCATATGCCTAAAACACTTAGAGTTGACTCTAATTGTCAGCTGGTTGCCTTTTCACCTTCAAAAAAAAGGTAATGATCTTTTATTTTTACATTACTTTTATTTTCATAAATAAATACCCACTCCCCTACTCAGAGTCATCTCTCATTGCAAATGAGAGGGAAAAAGCAGTTAAGCAAAATTAATCAAAGCATCAACTAAGTTGTAGTAATATTCCACTACATTCATTTAATGCAATATTTTTAACCATTCCCCATGTCCTCAGTGGACATCTGCTTTATTTTCAGTTTTGTTTGCTAACACAAAAAGTGCTGATATACATTATGTAAATTGTGTAAGATGATGGTTTAAATCTAAGCCATATTGCTTTCTAATTCTTGTCAAATTAAGGAATTCTTACCAAAGTAATTTATGTTCTTGAGTTTATAGTGATACATAAACAGTCCAAGAGACATGGTTTCTGAGTAATTAATCATTTTATTAATAATGCTAGCATATTATTAATAAAAGGATGGTCATTTGCCCATCTCTTTTAGACCAAAGACTCCTCATGGAAACCACTCAATGCTTATATGCCCTTGGAGGAGTGGATGTTCTTGAGGGTGGAAATAAACTCTAACTGGCTAACAATTAATGAGAGAATGAATATCATAATGAGAGATAGACCTATTCTAATAAGAGTCTGGGGTATGTGACTCTGATCATTCAGTTTTGGTCAAAGAAAATTACCTGTATCCATATCACCCATCTGACAAAAGGGAGAATCCACATTTTTGCAGACCTGTCTCCAGTAAAGTACAATGGGCCTGAATCCATCAATTCACCTAACTTCATTTTTTTTTTTAACAGATCTGAGTTCTTTTTCTAAGTATCAGCCTGGCACTTCAAAGTCTGCCTGAATAACCCTACAGGGAAGGATTTCTGAATGAGGAAGTAGAAAAAGGGAAAAATATTAGTCCTAATTCAATAATTAGTTATTAAATACAAGAGAAAAATAATAACCTCTCATTATCAAACACTGAAAATGTTAATTGTTCTTCATTCTTACCTTTTTTTTTCAATATTTGCCATTACACTGTAAGCTCCTTGAAGACTGATACTGAGCTTTTGCCTTTATTTTTATCTCAGTGCTTAACAAAGTGATTGGAATAAAGTTTTAATAAATGCTTGTTGACAGATTGACTGAGAATTTGGAACTTCTGTTCCTCCAAATGAATTGTTATTTTCTCTGGATCTATAAACTATCTCCTTGGTGATTTTATTGGTATGACACTAAATCTGTAAATTAAGTTAGAGAATATTATCATTTTTGTTATAAACTCATGGACCACCAATAAGCACTAAATATCCCTCCAAATACTTGTCATGATTCCTGAGAAATATTTTGAAACTATATCTATATAAGTCTTCAGTGCAACTTGGTAGGCTGACTAAATCCCAGAATTTTATTCATTTTATAGTTATTTTGAATGGGACTTCCCTTTCTTGCATGTCCTCCTGGTTTTGTTATTGCAATATAAAAATGACTATTTTGTGGGTTTATTTTGCTGAAGTTACTAAATATGTTTCTTTCTTGATTCTCTTGTTGTTAATTACATATCTACTGATCCATAAACCACTATATTATCAGAAAATCAAGATA
This sequence comes from Phascolarctos cinereus, assembly GCF_003287225.1. Classification (NCBI taxonomy): domain Eukaryota; kingdom Metazoa; phylum Chordata; class Mammalia; order Diprotodontia; family Phascolarctidae; genus Phascolarctos; species Phascolarctos cinereus. The sequence goes on along the minus strand of NW_027555847.1, from coordinate 283,628,066 downwards.
ATTTTGTCTCCTTTTTGCCTATGTTTACAACTTTAGCATTTTTTGAATTATGTCAAATGACAGTGGAGAAAGAGGGCACCACAGCATGCTCTGATATTAACTGGAATAGCTTCTAATGCTTCCCATTTCAAATAATGTTAGCTTTTAGTTTTAGATATCTATGCCTAATCAAGTTGAAAAATGGCTCTTTTGTGTATATGCTTTATAGGATTCTTAGCATAAATGGATGTTATACTTTGTCAAAGATTTTTTCTTCATCATTTTATATGATCATATGGTTTTGAAGGTGTTTGTTTCTAAGATTACTTATTATGTTAATTGTGTTCTTAATGTATCCCTGGTATAAATCCAATTTAATTATAGTAAATTATATATATATATATATATATATATATTGCTATAATCATTTTTAAAATTTTATTTTAAACAACTGAATCAAAATTTATTATTTTTATTAGTCTGTATTTCTCTTCTTTTTTTCAATCTGACAGAAAATTGTTCATATAAGGACAGAAAATTGTTAATTCCAAATGTAATGTTATTTCCACCACCTTAATAATTCTAGTAATGTCAGAATTTCAGTAATGTCCTTACATTCCTGCTCTTAAGATATTTACTCTCTGGTTGGGTTGAACTGAACCATACCCTAAGTCCCCCCCCAACCCCCCACCCCCCACCCCCGGGATCTTACCTTATAAAGGAATCCAGCTTCTACTAGATCTCAGTTCCCAATTTCATTGCCCCTTTCCCTTAGGATTCATGGCATGTAAAGCAAAACAGCCAGAATGAAGTGGTTTTCCTTGCCTGAATTGCCAAGGGTGATTGGGTATCATGACCCGGCCTTGCTACCTCACACTATCTGTTCCCCTTTTTTCCTAAAAGTATAAGAACCTTTTACTATGAGTCTGTTGAGGGGACATCCCCCAGGGTGGCAGGTTTGCTACCCTGTTATCTCAATTAAAGATGCTTTATTCCTCAATTTGTGACTTTGATTTATTTCAGGACTTGACAAATCCTTCTTGGACTTGGGTATCTGGACTATATTTGTCTCATAAAAGGAGTTTGGTAGAATGTTTTCTTTTTCAATTTGAGAATAAATTGTATAGTGTGGCTATTAATTGCTGTTTAAAGTTTGCTAAAATTCATCAGCAAATCCCTATGGATCAGGGGAATTTTTAAAATCTTTTTAAGAAATGAGCTTTCAGGTTTTTTTAAAAAATTAATTCCACAGTCACCTTGGTTTCTAATTTAGCAGTTTCACCTCTAATTTAAAAACAAATCTTTTTGTGCATATTTTGTTGATTTTTAATTTTTTAATTGCATGGTCAGTTTATTATCCCTCTCTTACTCTATTTTGTTAATTAAAGTTCCAGAGATATGCTTTTCTATCTAAAGACTGCTTTAAGCTACATATGTGAAATTCCAATCTCATCATTACTATTCTCTTTCATGTAATTATTGTTTCAATGATTTGTTCTTTGACCTCATTAAACTATTTCATTAATAAATTCTCCATTTATTTATTATTATTCTCCATCTTTTGTTTCTATTCCCTTAAGTGATTGCTATTTTTATTATATTATGGTATATAAAGAATGTGTCTAGTATTCTGCTTTTTAATTCATAATTTCTCTGTACCCTCTTACAGGGCAGCTGGGTGGTACAATGGATAGAGTTCCTGGCCAGGAATCAGGAAGTCGACTTCCTGAGTTCAAATCTGGCTTCAGATACTTACTATGTGTGACCCTGGGCAAGTCACTAAACCCTGTTTGCCTCAGTTTCATCTGTAAAATGAGCTAGAGAAGGAAATGGCAAACCAGTCCAGTATCTTTGCCAAGAAAACTCCAAATACGTTCACGAAGAGTCAAACATGACTGATAAATGACCGAACAACACCTTATCACATGGTCTCTTTCTATAAATATGAAGTTCTGCTCTATGGCTCCATCATGGTATAGTGATTTCCTTGGGTTCTCAAGATTATACAAGCGTAGCATACACTCTAGCAATTTCTACCTTACTGGAGAGAATTTAAATATGGCCCCATCAATGGACTGAGTCTGTTTTCGTGAGAACCAATATAGCTAAGTACAGGAAGTCACACTGCCAAGTTGGGCACTTGCAGAAAAATTTTTTTTGGCAATAGCATCACATGAATCAAATAAAAATACAAAATGGCCCTCAGTCGTACAAGGCCTTATATTTCTTCTTCAGTGACAGTGGCAGAGTAGAGAGAAAAAAGGAAGAGGATGATAAGGGATCGCTTACTTGAGAGATGGAGAAGGTGAATACCTCAGCCCCTATGGGTTAAGTGGTAGCCATTGCTATTACATTAGTTTTAAATAAAACCAAAAGGAAGCTGCAGTTAAATGAAATGATGTTTCAGAGACATTTCTTAATGAAGCAGAGCGAGTTTTATTATTTACCCAAAAGCAACATAAAACATCATTTCATTGGGTGTCTGGTCATCACATAGTAAAGTATTGTTGTTCAATATCTGTAAAAAGGTCAGCATGAAAATTATTAGTTTTGTGCATCACTACTGGCTGCTGAAGATGAAGAGAGAGAGAAATTACATGAAGAAATTGACAAGATTCTCCAAACTAAATCAATATACACTGATAGTTGGTGACTTTAATGAAAAAATGAAGAAAAGCTAAGAATGAGAAGAAATATAGGAAAATACTTTGTTCAAGGAGAAGGAATGAGAAAGGCTAAAGATTTATGAACTCCACATCAGCCATGTGCCTTTATATTATGAACACTGTTTTCAGGAAAAGAATTGGTAGATGCTGAATGTGTCAAGTAGAAAATAACAGCACAAAAAGTAAAGTAGGTTATATTTTAAATGAGGAGAAGACCTGTCATTTATGTGGGTTGTCCTAGTAAACAAGAAAAAGAAAGAATAATAATGGGAAAAATATAATATGTAACTAAAACAACTCTATCCTGAACAATTACAAATAAAAATTGTAAATAGACAACAAAAATGATCGACATTGATTATAATAATTTTATGCAGAAGTTCAACTGATATAAATTAAATGCTACAACAAAGAAAACAGACAAGCCCCAAAACACTTTAAGTCAGCAGACATTTGACTTTCTACCAAAACGGAGAGTTATGGACGCCAAAGACAACATTGCTAATGCTAGTTACAGACATAGTTAAACAAGCGGAAGAGAATATGCCAGATTGCCTTCAGGGAACTGTAAAGCCCCTTTAATGACCACAAGGTTCCCATAAAGCAAAGGCCCATATTTTACTGCTAACATTTTACTAGCATTGCAGCAAGACTTGGTATATAAAACAGTCTCTGAAGAATTAAAAATGAAATATCACATAGAGGGCAAAAAATTTAATGTATAGTAGGTGTGAATAGACTATGACATATAACCAATGAGAAATTCTGAAGAACAAGAATAAAAAGTATTATCAAGGAATTGCACGATAGGAAGAAAAGTTGGGCTAGTCATGTAGTGAGAACAAGGGATGACATGTAGACAGCTAGCATGTTTCACCAGTACTCTTACAATATCTGGAGAAAATAAGCAAGGTGTCCAGCACATTGTGTGGCCCCCTTGTAGTGAACTTATGGGAAGATAATGTTAAAAACTGCACTGGATTTGAAAACCACACAGTGCACAGAAATATCTAAATTCTTTAATGTTCCCATATGGAAGATGCCATAAATCCTTCTGCTCTAAATTCTCTACCAGTTTGGTTAGTTCTGTATTTTACTTTGTGTTTGGCTTTCTTAAATTTGTCTTAAATTCTTAAATTTGTTAAATTTGTCCCAATCCTGAGAGATGAACAATAAAGCTTCCTGTCTTTTGTGTTTTTGACATCTAGGTAACTTTTTCTTTATGAATTTAATTGCTATACCAGTTAGTACAGAGAAGTTTCACTGTCCATGATATCATTATATAGATTTTCTATTTATAACTCTTGATATTATGAATTTTTATTTTTCCTTTATATGACAGCATGGTGGGATGGCGTTGTGGACGGAAATCCAGCCAGGAAGACCTAGGCTCAAATACTACCTCAAAGACATACGGGCCATTTGACTCTGATCAAGTAACATAACCTCTCAGTGCTCCTGGCAACTTGCTAAAACTATATGTTGCAGAGAAGGTGCTTCTCTGTGTTGGTAAAAGGAGTTCCCTTACCTAGGAATTCCTAATACCAATTAAACCTCAAGTCTAGTCTCTGCTATTCCTGACAGCATGATTATGACCCCCGCTTTTTTTTTTGTTAATTTGATATAGTATACATTTTGTTCCAGATTGATTTTCATTCTGTACATTTCTTTACTTTCTAAATATGACTTTTTTTGTGTGTATCATGCCCTTCAAAGGATTGAATTTTTGTAGGTAAAATAGGAAGCATTCAGAGGCTAGCTAAGCTTTCAGATTTTATAATCTAATACACTGAAAAGACTTGTCTCTGTGCTGAATGTCAAAGTCGCATGGTAAGAGATTTTAAGAATAAAATTAGGGAAGTCTGAAGGGAAAGCTTGTGATGGGAATGTAGCCTGTTGTACTGCTCCCCAGCTTCCTCCTCCCTTTTCCCCATTCTTGCTCTTTATAAATCTCCTGCTTCTACTAGAGAGCCTAGACATTCACTTCAGAAATGGGTCTTTTCAATGAATTGTATTATAAAAGTTATCTGATATTTAGTTACTCCCTGGATGCTTCCTACTTTGTCTGCAAATAATCATTTTTTTAAGGGCATGTGATACTTGTATACATATGTTCTCTTTTCTTTATATTGTAATGTTTATCATCATACTTTGATTTCTCTTTGCAATTTTTATTATTTTTCATTCAGTTCTTAGGATCCTGTCTATTGGTCTACCTGTTTGCCAGCTGGGCTTTTATTGAAACTTTCTTGATAATTTTGGTTTTTCAGCATTTTAGTTATGTTCTCCATCATGCAATCTCTGGATCCTCCCTCCTCATGGATGGAACAGGCCCCTGAGTCCTTGCAGCCTTGTCTCACCTTATTTGTTCGGAGGAAGTAGTTTTCACTGGTTCTAGTCCCTGACCTGGGTAATCTCCAGGATGCAAGACTGGTCCCAGCTGGGTTTCTATTCCTCTTTCCTTTCCAGCCCAATCCAACAACTTGTGCATCCCCATTTTCCTTCTTCTATTCTTACCTTCATATGGCTAGTCAGAATCTGCATCATCTTCTTCTTCTACTTGGGTGAGGGAGGCAAGGATATTCATCACTGCACTGCAATGGTTCCTTGCCCTGAGTAACCTTCAGGTTCCGTATAGCACCCATATAAACTGAGTTTTCAGGTGTAAAAAGCTATCTATGCCAGGACACTTTTAGCCTACCTGATTCTTCTCTCAGCCCTTTTCCTTTCCTTCAAATGGTTGGGCAGAGTCAAATGCCACTACTTCAAGGGCAGTAATGTTTGGACAGAATCACTATAGCTACAGGGATCCCTCTGCTTGGCAAGGCCCCTGGCACAAACATGCAACTTAATTTTTGCACAATGTCATGGGTGGCTGTAGTGGTAGTTGGGGTTTGAAGTGGCGTGTGAGTATTGTTAAGAATCATAATTCTCCAGTGTTAATTCATAAGATTTTTACCTTCCCTAGGATTGATCTATATTATCATGTGGATTTAGTACTAATTATCCTACATATGTCACAGAATTCCTTCGATGGGTAAAAAGTGAAAGAGGATTGCAGAGAGCACTATTTTACCTTTTTGTTGTTCACATGATCAGAGATTGTCTTTTCTTTTAAGGAGTTCCAAGAAACTTACTCATAAGCACAGTCCCTGAGGTGCCTGTGAGTCACTTGGCAACTTTACCTCAATTCAAAGAAAGAGAAAAATAAGTCCAGAGAGTAAAAGTGATTTGGCAGAGGAATATAAGGAAGTATGAAGAGAACCCTGCAAAATAATTCTTGTTTCAGTATTTTGGGATTGACTAGCCCTAGGAATCTGTGGTTGTATCTATAAATGAAACATACCTAGGCTAAAGCCTATGGAGTCTGTACCATTACCTAGAATGCTTTTACTCTTATGTTAATAAACTTTAGGTCAGAAGATTTTAAAAGATGGCTGACAGAGTATGGGAATATTAGGATCTAGGGTGCCTACATCTCAGATCATGTTAGAAAACCTGTTGGCATTGTATTTTCTGGATGTGGAAAGACATGTGGTATCTACCTCAGCACTGCTATACCTTTGCCTAATGGTTAGAGACAGGAGCAAGAGTCAAACAGGGTCACATACAACAAATTTGTATAGATAGGGCCCCAGAAATGATGGAATCCTAAAGTTGGAAGGCACATCACAGAACAACTAGCCCAGAGGAGTCAAATGCTGGGCCCAAGCAACAACACTCCCCAGTGCACAGGGACAAGATTAAAATGCAATCGAATACAGACAATTTAAGATGTTTTCTAAGTCATTATGCCACTTGTGGGGATCTTTATGTACAGGTTTAGTGCTCCCCCCTTCTCTTTGAATTTGACACCACTGATCTGACCCAACCCTCCTTCCTGAGGCATCTGCTTGAAGACTTCTAGCGATAGAGAGATGTGCTGAACACTTGGCCTGTAGGTACATGCACCACTTCCAAGTGTGGTTTGAACCAGATTAAAATGTAGTTGGGAAATGTTTCACAGAATAAATAAAAATACAATAAAGCATAAAAAATATAATATTTTAAAACTAAGTCAATATGCTCTCCACAGGGATCCTTATGTATGAATCAGTGGCCCCATTTCTGTTTGAGTTTGATGCCACTGTGATTGGAAAACTCATTCCTTTTCAAATTCAGCTCACCCCATTTTTGGATGGCTGGAATCATTAGAAAAATCCTTTCTTGCACTGATCTGAAATTTCCCTTCCGTAACTTCTACCCACTGCTCTTAATTCTACCCCCTAGGCCTAAGGAGGATAAATCTAATCCCTGATTATTTAAGAAAGTCATTTATAATGTCTTTCCCTATTAAGTCTTCTCTTATTTATGCTAAATATAGCCAGTTCCTTTAACTGATCATCCTCATGGCCATGGTTTTAATTCCCTTAATCTTATATAACCTTTTTGGAAGGAATTTTACTTCATCAATATTCTTCCTGTCCTAGAACTGAACTCAAAAGTTCAAAATATGATCTGTAAATATAGAGTATTTACATATGTAAAACATACGTACACATACAAACATATTAATTACACTAGCTTTTTTGGTAACCATCTCACACTGGGAATGTTTAATAAACTACAGTGGTTACCTATTATCTCCAGGATCAAATAGAAAAGTACTCTGTTTGCCATTTAAAGCCCTTTACAGCCTTTTCAGGTTTCTTACATTTATGCTACAATCCAGTGACACTGTACTGCTTGCTGTTCCTTGCACACAACACTCTATGTCCCCAGTCTAAGCCTGGATCGCTTGCCTTCCTTATCTACTGGCTTCCTTCACCTACTAGAAGCTGCTGGCTTCTCAGGTTTCCTTCAAAACTCAGTTCAAATCCCACCTTCCTTGAGGGGCCTTTTCTGGTTCCTTACCCCCACCCCTACCCCACTGATAGACAGCTAGGTGGTATAGTGGATAGGGCTCCAGGCCTAGAGTCAGCAAGACCTGGGTTCAAATCTGGCCTCAGACAGTGACTAGCTGTGTGACCCTGGGCAAATCACTTAACCCTGTTTGCCTCAGTTTCCTCGACTGTAAAATGAGCTGGAGAAGAAAATGGCAAACCACTCCAATATCTTTGCCAAGAAAACTCCAAATGGGGTCACAGAATCTGATAAGCCTAAAACTGAACAACAAACCTCAATGCCAGCTGGTGCCTTCCTTCTGAGATTACCTTCCATACCTTCTGTATGTATCTTGTACATACACAGTTGTTTACCTATTTGTTGTCTACCCCATTAGAATGCAAACTCCTTGAGATCAAGTATTGCTTTTGCCTTTCTTTATACGCCCGCTGCTTACTTAGCATAATGCCTAGTACATAGTAAATGTTTAATACATGTTTGTCGACTTACTGAATGACCTAAGGATCTGTCTGCAAGATTCTCGGGGTTTGTACATTCTAATGGGGTAGACAACACGTACGAGGGAGCTTCAAGTGAGGTGCTAAAAAGTTGGATGAAGACCTGGTTCTGGGGCAAGATAGGCGGAGGCTCACCTACCAATGTCTAAGGTTTCTAGGGACAGGTTCATGAGGGGAAGAGGTCAGAATGATGGCATGGTATGCAGATGGAAAAGAAGTGATCTTCTGAGATCCAGACACATATCTTCAACTGACTCCTGGATCTAGATTTTCACCTAGATCTGCCAATAACACCTTAAACTCAAATGTCCAAAATTGATTGTTTGCCCCCTTTGGGAGGATTAATATTTCTTTCCCCTTACAGACAACAGGTAGAGGCCTAGGCTCCTCCTCCTTCCCCAATCCTTAGGGATTAGCTTTCCTTAAAAGGATATAAAGCTCTTTGTCCCCCTGTAACTGATTGGCTTAGGCTTCCCCAATGTGGTTTCTTGGTCACCTGAAGGTATAAAAAATCCCAGCCACAGGCAAAGTCCCTCAGCCTTGGTGGATCACTGAACACCATGTGACTCGTGCCCTTTGCTATATCCTTTCCTGATGCTCAGACGAGTTTTCACACGATGATGAGGGGGGCCTCTCCAGAGAAATTCTGAACAGGGAATAACTGTGTGGAATGTGCTCTACTAGAGGGCAATAAGTGGGGAGGAAATTTCTTTCTTCTTCTTCATCAGACATGGTATCTTACATTAGAGCTATTCACCCAGTAACAGACATTGTATCCAAAAGTGAGCAGAGACACACACTATCCAGTGAGATAAATTACTATTTTACTATTATATTAATAATCAATTGTTAAATTATGATCCAGGCTTTTCTTCTTTATTTCCTCATTTAAGGCTCAGCCCCTGTAAAAAGTTCATCTCTGAAGGACATGACTGATTATTAAGATTGTCCTAGCCCTCAGGTAACATGCTTTTCAATCTTGGGCTGGATCCCAACCCCTCCACCCCCCAACTAGGAGACCTTATTTCTATTTAGAGTGTAAACAGAATCCAGTCTGGACTAGTTCCTACCCAGAGGAGAAGACCCCCTGTCCTTATACCACTCCATTAGAGTTTAGGGTGACCCAGCTCATGAAAAGAAAAGCAATCAGAGTAGTAATCTTGATGGAGATAGATTCCCCTGTCCATATTGCTGGAGGTAGCTGAATCTCATGATTAACGTATGTTCTCAGCAGGAGGAACTGAAGATTTCTAGCCTTCCTCCTTGTTAAATGTCTACCAATCCAGGCTGATTTTCACTTGTCAGGGACATTCCCTTTTACCAAAGTATTTAACGCATTCAGTGTCTCCACTGGTTGTCTTTGGTTGCCATCGACCATCGACTTGTTGATTGCCAGCTAGTCTCATTAATAAACTGATTATTAATTACACAGAAACTCTCAGTTTTTGCGTTGCCTTTTTTTTTTCATTCATAACACCAGACAGACACAGTCACAGAAAGGCAGCATTCAAGGCAGGAAATAGCTTCAAGGAGCACAGACCTCTGGCTGCACAGAAGAGACCCAGCCACGGATTCAAGGAAGAATTAGCCCTAGTGGTTAGGAGCTAAGCTGTGAAAGGGAACAAACTCCAGAAGTCCAAGTGAAATATCTGCCCAAGACAGATTTAAGAAGAGGCATAAAGGCTCCATGGCATGAGCTGATCTGACCATATTTATTCCTTATTTGTGTGTCTTAATATTAGCATACTGTAAGACTGTACCCACTTTTTCCATGAATGCTGTATTTGAGTGAGAGTAGGCTCCAAGTGAATTTTTAGCCTTTAGTGAATATTTATGCCTTTGTTTTGGCCTAATTGCTTTTACTGGCTGGCTTAAAGTTAAATGTACTAGTGGAGGCCCATGGACTATAATTTTAAAACTACAGACCCGCAGAGTACCTTTAAACTTGTGATTAGCAACTATCCCATTCCACCCTACCCTCAAGTCAGCTCTCTAAGACTACATGTTGTAGAGAAGGTGCTGAGCTGAATTAGTAAAAGGAGTTCGCTATACAATAGCTATGAAATAATAGATCCAATCCATATCCCTATAATTTATACGGAGACATTTGGAAGGCTCTTATATCTGGGTAAGAGTCTTTGATGGAGAAATGACATGAATCAGTGGCAGAACCAAGATGCTGGAGTGGCAGGAAGCGGTAGAGCAAATTCTCCCCTTTTCTTCTCCCCCCAAACCTCCTCCAAACCAGGCAGAATCTTGATAGAAAAATTCAAGATAAAATCACAGTGAGTAATTTTTCCAATCCAGTTCAGCATAGGGAGATAGACACAGAGATCTGTAGACTTTGAAGACAATGTCTAGCCTCGGGCATGAAAAACTCCAACATCCAAGAAAGGCTGTGTACAAGGCAAATAGGAGGTCCTAGATTCACACTGGGGCACTGTGATGGGAATGGGTGCCATCTCAGAGTTTTATTGTTAGTTCTAGGTCACAGATCCAGGGCAAACTGAGAAAGTGACCTGTTTTCCAAGGGTGTTATTCTAATTTAAGTTAAGGTAAGGAGTGATAGCAGGCCCTAGGCAGGAACAAGTTCAGAAGCAAGTAGAAGAGGTATGGCTCAGAGCCCAGGAGTAAAGGAGGAGCTCAGTTCCAGCTTCTAGCCCAGTCTGAAGTCTGCAGAGGAAAAACAGGACAGGAATCTCAGACCAAAGGGTAGGCTACAGTTCTGTCACTCTGAATGGGCATAGCTTACCAACTGGCTGATAGTGGCTAAATCCAGCAGCAACTTACTATTGCTCAGACTCAAACCCAAAAAGGGATTTGAGGGGAGAGAGAATCAGACTTTGCTCTGGGATCACTGAAAGCTTTCAGATCCTCCTCCTGAGCTGACCCTGAGATTCTGGGATCAATACCCAAAGAAGGCAGCAAAGAACTAACCCAAACCTTCCCTCTAGAAGTGCATAGATCTCAGTCCTAAAATTAAGTTCAAAATCAGGAAGTAGTCAGGAAGAATAAGCAAACAAATAAAGAAAAGAACCCCATCATAAAAACACTATTAAAGAGAAAGGGACACTAAAGATATAAACCCTGAAGAAGAGAATGTCTATAAAACATCTATAAGCAAAGCCTCAAAGGAAAACAGCTTGGAAACAAAATGAACCAGAATTCCTGAAAATGAACCAAGAGTTAAAATGTTTTTATAAATGCAATGAGAGTGAAAGAGGAAAAAACTGGAACAGAAATGAGAATTGTGGAAGAAAGAATTGGAAAGAGAATTAATTACTTTAATTGACAAATTTAATTAGTTATTAATTAATTAAATTGGCAAAAGAGGTAAAAAAACATCTTGCTTAAGCAACAAACCTTCTGAAAATTAGAATGTACCAACAGTGGTTCCATGAGACAACAAGAAATACTGAAATAAAATCAAAAGACTGAAAAAAATAGAAGAAAATTTAAGTTATCTCATAGCAAAAACAACTGACCTGGAAGAGAGAAAGTCAATGAGAGACAGACAGAGACAGAGAGAGACAGAAAGACAGAGAGAGAGACAGAGAGAGAGCCTAAGCATTAAATTTCAAGTAATCTTAAAAGAAAACTACATAGATCTCCAAGAACCAGAGGGCAACAGAGAAATAAAAAGAATCTGCCAGTCATTTCCTAAAAGAAATCCCAAAATGAAAACTTCCAGGAACTAAAATTTTTTACTCCCAGGAGCCAAAATCCAGAATTTCTAGGTCAAGAACAAATACCACAAACAGAGAAAGAATTCAAGTACCTGACAAGGAGCCACAGTCAGGATCACACATGATTTAGCAGGCACCATTATAAAGGAACAGAGAGGTTGGAATACGATTTTCCAGAAGGCAAAGGATATATACAATAACAACAGTCAACAATAACTTATCCAGCAAAATTGAATATGATCCTACAGGGGGAAAATAGATTTTTAATGAAATAGAGTACTTCCACGCATTCCTGATGAAAAGAACAAAACTGGGTGGAAACTTCAAAGTTCAAACACTGGAATTAAGAGAAATAAATAAATAAATAAATAAATGAATATGTATATATAGATATATATTTTTTTAAAGTAAACATGAGTAAACAAGGATAAACAGTTTACATTCTAATATAGGGAGATGTAGTACATTTGTCTCCTCTGAACCCTATCATCATAAGTGGTCCCAGAAGCAGTCTAATTAGACAAGGCCTGGGAGTGGTTCTGTTATGTCTTGATGATCTTAACAGAAGAATGAAAAGGGGAGGAAAGAAAAAGAAGTTTAGTCCAAATTATCTCATATAATCAGGGTACATAATCTCTACAAACAAGGAAGAAGGGATGGGAGGTGGGAGCAAATAACACCTGAACCTTACTCTCATCTGAACTATCAAAGAAGGGAAGAAAACACACACCTCTGAGTATAGAAATACATTTTTCACTCAATAGGAAAATAGAAGGTAAGGAGGAGAAGGAAGAAGGGGAAATAAGAGGAAGAGTAAATTGTAGGAGAGATTAATCCTAAACTGAACTAATTCTACATATGCATAAAAATAGTTAAAACTCTTTTTGAGGTGGCAAAAAATAAGAATCTGAAGGGATGCCTATGAATTGTGAAGTAGCTAAACAAGTTATATTATTGTGTTATTCATCATCCTTCATTCTCTTTTTTTTTTCTTTTTGGTGAGGCAATTGGGGTTAAGTGACTTGCCCAGGGTCACACAGCTAGTGTCAAGTGTCTAAGGTCACATTTGAACTCAGGTCCTCCTGACTCCAAGGCTGGAGCTCTATCCACTTCACCACCTAGCTGCCCTCAAAGACTTTTTTTTTTTGTTTTTCGGATCATTATCTTTCATTCTCAAAGAAGACCAATGACATCATGATGCTGAGGTAAAATAGTGGATGATGGGTGATGTCTTGTGCATGAATTTTTATTTAAGTGAGGCAGAGATGTACAAAGTTTTCAGCCTCACTCTCTCTTCTAGAATCATCAAAGTCCAGTGGCAGGACAAAAGTCAAGACAACTGGTGATACAATGGATGACCTTGTGCCTTCAATGTCTGACCAAGCTCTAAGCCTTCACAGCACCTGCTTCAGCATGGCCACTGGAACAAATTGTTCTCATCTGCCCGTTCTGCAGGGGTAAGTCTTCACATGCATAGGGCAGACATCTCCTGAAGTTACCAACAGGTTTGAGGCCTGTAAGTTACCCTCAACTTAGTTTAGCCCTTCTGCCAAAATGATTTTACTCGGGTATGGTCTTGGTGCATGCTACCACTTCTTGGAGCACAGGTGAGAGTTGGGTGGACACCAAATATGGATGAACAGCCCTGTAAAGGGCTTGGCAAGCGCTCACACCAGAGGTGCTAGTCGTCCCTGAACACCTCATAAAAACTATATATAAATGTGACAGAATACTATTTTGCTGTAAGAAATGAGGAAGGCTATAGTTTCACAGAAACCCTGGAAGATTTATATGAACTGATGCAGAGTGAAGTGAATAGAACTGGTAAAATGACTTACATAATGACAATTTGGTAAAGACAAACAACTTTGAAAGAATTAGAGACTCTGATCAGTGTAATGACCAGTCACAATTCCAGAGGACTAATGAGGAAACCCACCTCCTAAAGGATTCAGAATGGAGAATGAGACTTTTTTTTTAACATGGACAATGAGGAAATTTATTTTGCTTAACTATACACATTTGTAACGTTGTCAATTGGGGGGTTAGGGTGGGAGGGAGAGAAGGCAGATTACAATTTTTAAAAGAGTTTTTGATGGACATGCAAATGAACAGAGAAAATACTTTTTACTTTTAAAGATGAGAAAGGAAGCTATTGAGGTATTCTAGTGAACAATTCTTCCATTGATGAAGGTAAACTAGGTGACCTATATATTAATCTACCTTTAATGAAGTGGACCACATAGTAATAGTGGTGAATGATAATTCCACAGAATTACTTTTTTCCCCAAATGAACTTATGCCAGGTTAAATTTATGATACATTGATAATATAAGCAGCTTACATCCGAAAGACATTGATCTCCTTTTTCCGCATTTCCTCTTTCTTTTTTGACATGTATCTAATACCAATGCTTCTATTTCCTTAGGACTACCAAGCTCAGATGGACTTCTGGCTGAAGCTGAATGGAATGTCAGCCAACCCCACACAATGGGCCCTTTTGTCCAGCTATCACATGAGCAGTGTTGTGTTTCAACTATTGTCACTTCAAACCAAGACAAGGAAGCATATATTCACACAGACTAGCTATTCTAAATTATTTCCTATAGGTCATTTAAAATAATTTTCAAAACCTTTCTCTCCCTTTCAAGTCAGTCCATTTAAGCAGAGTACTTGAACCCAAACATTTATTCCACTTGTCCACTTGTTCCAGAGGAGGGAAAAGGAAAAAGAAAGGACAGAAGTGAAGACAAAAGTAAATGTTCTATATTTTAAATCTCACTGACCCACTTCAAAGAAGTTTTAAGAGCTAATTCATGTGTTAAAGGCAATCATCATCAACAAAAACAGTTCTGGATTATAAGAGGTAATAGAGAATGAAAAAAAACCAGAATTCACAGATAACCTATATAACTAACTTTCAAAAGTTTTCTCCACATAATTTCTCATACATAAACTACTACATCACAACGAAGTGCAGAGAACCCTGGACTAGGAATCAGCTCGCTGAAGTTCTAGCTCCAGCTTTGGGCAAACTACCTCTTAGGCCTCCAGCTTCCTCATTTGTAAAATGAAAGGGTTAGGCCAGATGATCTCTAAGGTCTTATCCAGATCCGAGGCATTTACCCCAAGCTACTACCAAGTTGTATAATAGAATTTAATTTTTTTTCTTTCTGCTCCAATTGTCATCCTTTTAGAGCATAGTCAAATCATCAAAATGTTGGCAGCGGAAAAGATATGAAAGGAAGCAAAGCTGTAAAAATTTGTATAATTGATAGTTGTTTGAATATCTGACATTGGCATTAGGAACCTAATAACCAAATGAAGAATAAATTGAAAATCAATTCATCAAACAATGTTCAAGATATTGCTATGATTGCAAATCACCAAAACTCATTATCTGACATCCCTAAAAGTGCTTTAAAAAAAATAATGGCTCGGGCAGCTAGATGGTGCAGTGGATAGAGAACAGGCCCTGAAGTCAGGAGGACCTGAGTTCAAATCCGTACTCAGACACATAACACTTACTAGCTGTGTGACCCTGGGCAAGTCACTTAACCCCATTGCCTAGCCAAAAAAAAAATGGCTCAATAGAATGTGTAAAATTAAAAGCCATTCTCCAAGAGTTATTTTGTTAAAAGAAAAAAAAAGGGTGGGGGGAGTTGACTTTTAGACTCAAAGAGAACTAGCCCTTTCAACTGAGTCAGACTGTGGAGAGGACTGGAACCTAGGCACCCAGTTGAGTATTCCATGCAACGGAAACACTGTGCCCAGGGAAAACAAAGTGAAAAGCAGAACTGAGAAGACTAGTAAAGGAAAAGATAGGAAAGCCCTACAATATTGCAGACGTGAGCTAACCTGGCCTCATGTGTTGACTAAATGTGTGCCTTCCTACTACCGTATGCTAAATTTGTGCTCCCTCTTTACAAAGATGCTGTGTGTATCTGTGGGAGGTTTATGGAAGGAAAATTTTTTTAGTTGTTGTTCTATGTTTAGTTATTGTAATTTGCTACCTTAATAATCACCTTTGCTTTGAGCAAATTGTGTCCACATACAACTAAATCATTATAGGAAAACTCCCGAGTCTCCTGTCATACAGATTCTAAACTCCTCTTTTACAGATGAGGTTAAACGACTTGCTTGAGGTCACATTAGATAATTTATATGCATTTTACAATTTAAAAGGTACACTTCCCCCCCAAAATGAAACAAATGTAACACTTACATTTGGTCACAGGGTGGTATACTTGGCTACAATGCTTTGTTCAAAGGAATTCTTAACGACTGAGATTTTGAAGGATTGTGCTCCACATGAGTATGGGCCACAAAGGAAATCATGGATTTTTAAAGTGTTGATGTGAGTATTTAATTTGTTGACTCTGAAGCGCCACTGGAAGCTCCAAAATGTTGAGAAAGAGAAAGGCACACAGACAGACATGGGCAAAGACAGAGAGCTAGTGCCAGCAAGTGGACACAAGGTTTCATTCAAGAGTTATCAATAAGAAATTATCAAAAATATTAAGTCAATTTAGGACAAATTAAAAAAACAACAACTGTGGCAACATTCACAAAGAATCAAGTAAACTGCATGGAGAAGGAATGGAGACCCACGGGAACAAGCATCCTAGGACAGCTTTATTTACATTTTAAAGCTATTCCTGACAACCTTTCTACCTATTGCTAAAACTGTGTTATTGCAGCTCACTACCTGTACATCCTTAATATATTGAACTAACAAAGGAATAAAGGGTTAGAGGATAATGCTAAGTCTTCCAGAAGAAAAGGAAACTGATCTAAAAAAGATGTTAAGCAAGGAAAATACATTCTAGCAGAGTCAGCCAGTACTTCTTTCCTCTTACCCCTTTCCAAGTACTGGTTGGTGTATTATCCACGATAAACATAACCGCACGATTAGGGGAGTGGAATATGGTTGTACACTTCTGAAAAAAACACTTTCGAAATTTTTTGCTAAGTCCCAAATAATAACAAAAACTTTCGAAGAAACAATTTAAACAATACTCATTACCACCATCCCCTCCCCCATCCTTGTTTCCCACACAACATGGGGGCAGTTTACTAATGATACCATGTTTTTCTTTCCGGACATACCTCCAACTGCATCCACTTTGGCAAAGATCCAGGGGCAAAAGAATGCTAGGTCAAACCAGGATGAGT
This sequence comes from Phascolarctos cinereus, assembly GCF_003287225.1. Classification (NCBI taxonomy): domain Eukaryota; kingdom Metazoa; phylum Chordata; class Mammalia; order Diprotodontia; family Phascolarctidae; genus Phascolarctos; species Phascolarctos cinereus. The sequence continues at coordinate 283,611,179 of NW_027555847.1, read as the reverse complement.
TTTCCCAACTCCATAAACTTCACGCCACTAATTTCTTCTTTCGTGTCTTCACTCCTACCCTTCAAGGCAAATTCTGATCGAAAAAGTAGATTTATTCTATAACCAGCATCTTTGTTGACCAAAAACCATTTGGGAATGCTCCATTTAAATAAAAAGAAGGGAAGTGGGGAGGCGCCTGCGGTTCAGGAGAGGAGAAAGAGAGAAGTAAAGAAAGTTCAAGTGGTTTCTTTCTTCCCCTTCTTTTCTTGTCTCCGACAATTTCACATCTTCCTTTGTATAGTCAGAGATGCTAAGATGAGGAAGAAGCAGAATACTTTGCTTGGTATGTAGCAGTTTTGTCTGCAGCTGCTCCTGCAGTTGGGACAGTCCCTGAGGTTGTTGCTAAACAACCACAGCTCCTCCAACTAGCCCACCCCCCCTCCTCGGGATTCCTACAAATAACAATCGCGAATCCCCTTCTCTCCCTGGCCCCGGGCACAAATTTTGAGCCACAGGCCTTCCGAACTCCTCCTTAATACCACAATTGGAAACAGTGAATAGACAAATCTAGTAGTCAAGCGTGGTGAGGTAGCAAAATTTGTGAACAATAAGGTTAGCAGTGGTAAAAGGGAGGGTACAGTATGTGTTTGTCTGGGAACAAAGTAGCAGAACAAGTAGCCTAGCTCTGACTGGTCCGCACAGGTGCTAGACAGGACGACGGGGAGGGTGAGTGAGTTTAAGACTCGGACTTCACGCTACATCAACAAGCTCAGGCTTGGGACACTGGACTCCGACCAACTCTCAACTCTGGCTGTATCCTCTGAAACAGCCGCACACAGCCACGCCAGCTGCCAGCTGCTTGGGCTCTTGCAAAGGCAGAGGCACAGCTGAGGGGAAAGGGAAGGAAGAGAGTGTTTAACCCCTGAACAAGTACTTGATTTTGAAAGGTATAGTGAAAGTGGTGAAAGTGAAGAAAAAAGGAAAGCTAGGAAACCTCGTGTAATAAATAAGGAAACTCCTAGAAGTAGAAAGGAAAAATGCTTTTGAGCTGAGCCGATGGAAAAGGAGGGGCAGCTAGGTGGCGCCGTGGATAGAGTGTGTGCTAGGGGAATTCAAATCTGGCTGGAGACACTAGCTGTGTGACCCTGGGCAAGTCACTTAACCCTGTTTGCCTCAGTTTCCTCATCTGTAAAATGAGCTGGAGAAGGAAATGGCAAACCACCCTAAGTAACTTTGCTAAGAAAACCCCAAATGGGGTCACGCAGAGTCGGACGCGACTGAAATGATTCAACAACAACGAGGGGAAAAGATTTCCAGGGTAATGGCGTCCTCTGCTGGCCCCGATGTTTGCCTAGAGCTGAGAAAGCTCATGCAGGAGAGAGCGTGGGGTAGGATAGGATCAGACAAGAGAGCCAAGTCTGGGGGTGGAGACTAATTTGCCTTTCAGCCACTGCAGAACCTCAGTTTACAGTGGTGGAAAAGGGGTGTTCCACACCCCTAAACAGCAATTAATGTTAATTATAAGATGCCTTTATCAAATGAGAATGATTCTTTAAATTACTGAATCAACCAAAGTTGTAAACTAGGTTGGAACAAGTCTTTAGTTAATATGGAAAGAGTGAAGTGCTGTCTCATGGCATGGCTGAATCGATCAGAGGACACAAGAAATTTTTTCGAATTGGTGGAAAGAATTAGACACATCTCTGGGGTTCTGAGTCACACTGCCAAGCACTTTGAGGAGCCAGACCTTTGGGCCTGAAAAGGGGGGAGAAGTAGGATGGGGAAGAGGAGGACTGGGTTTGGATCTTCCCTTCCTGTCCTCTTTATCCCTATCTCCACTTTTGAGCTTCCTAGACCCTATTTGGAAAGACTGGCTAAAGTCTTAGGCTGCATATCTGCTCCCAAAGACCACCTAAAGTGTAGAGAGGCTTATCATGACATTGATTAGAAGGTGGTGAAATTTTCAGCCACAGCAATTATTATTTATCTACTGAGGGGTGAGGGGATTATGATCTTCATTCACCACAGATCCTTGAAGTGTGTATAAACTTTGTTATTCATCTTAAAATGTTTATATTTTAACTAAGTGGGAGAGTGAGAGAGAAGGGATATTATCACTAAGGACCTTGCCAGAAAGAATCATTTAATCCCTCTTTATGTCAATATCCACAACAAAAATAAACAGAAATAGGAAAAGCAAGACTTTGCTGGAATAAGAAAAAAGTACAGATTGGACTGGATAAACAAGGAAATATAAAACAAAATGTATATCTGAAAATGTAAGAACAAGACAGAAAAAAATCACTTAAATTCAGCAACAAAACTGGACTAATTTGCTCAAACGAGAGAATACACAAGAAAAAAGTAAGTTTTTAGAGTGGTGGTTGTGGGGTATCCCTCTTATACAATGATTTCTAGTAGCAAATAGCTATGCACACTATCTACTAAAATCTCAGCTACATGACTGAGCTAATTACTTACTCCCTTGGAGTCAGAGAAGCTGTCCTGAAGTTTTGATTGTTCTAGGGGACAAGGGTTTGAGCTGTTGGTACAGCTTCCTGATCACCCAAAAAATATAAAATGCCATTTTAGGAAGAGTTGGTACCCATAAGAACTAAGGGATATCCCAATGCCGTGGGAATCTATATACCCTTATGTGGAATATGCCATAGAGACCAGAAGCACTTCTGTGTAGAGAAGAAGAAAAGCTAGTCTTTTCTAGCTATTATTAAATAAACATTCTGTTAAACATTGGATGGGTTTTGTTGCTGTTGAGTCATTTTGGTTACCGATTCTTTGTGACTCCACTTGGTGTTTTCTTGGCAAAGATACTGGAGTGGTTTGTCATTTCCTTCTCCAGCTCATTTTACAGATGAGGAACTGAGGCAAACAGAATGAAGTGACTTGTCCAGGCCACACAGCTAGTAAGTGTGTGAGGCTGGATTTGAACTCAGGTCTTCCTGACTCCAGGGCCAGCACCTATCTATTGTGCCACCTAGCTGCCCCATCCAAGTAATAGCAAAACAGAAATCAGTGTGTGTGTGTGTGTGTGTGTGTGTGTGTGTGTGTGTGTGTGTGTGTGTGTGTGTGTGTGAGACAGAGAGAGAGAGAGACAGAGACAGAGACAGACAGAGAGACAGAGACAATACAGAGAGAAAGAGCTCTCTCACTGGAAGTGAGGTAACTCAGCTCAGCTAAGAGAGTCCTATATCTTACCTAAGGAATTCAGTGTAACATACTGTGGTAAGCTGGGGATAAAGACATGCTGAAGAATATCAGTTCCTCTCATGTCTTCCCAGAGTCTTTTCCTTTGGCAACCTGAAGTGGGGTTGGTCTCATCTATCTTCTCTCTTGAAGCTGGAAGCTAGAAGTGCCTGAGGAGATTTGAAGAGACCTGAAGAAACTCGATCTTGAGGAGAACTGAAGAATTCGCCTCTTTCCTACTCTCACCAATTCCCCCACCCCTAAAACAGGCACAGGGCATTGAGCTCCACAAATAAGGAGAGAGTCCTATACCAATTGGCTTTGGGAGTGGGATTACATTCCTCCCCTACACCAAAACATCTTGTAGTCCCTTGCAAAGAGGTTTTGGAGCAAGTCCAAAACCTGTAAGTAAATGGTATAAACATAAGCATCAGCACATTAAAATAACATAGATGATTCTTCTAGCTTCTCAGGTGCCCACACTGTTGAAACCAAAACAAACAAATGCACATTAAATGTATATGCAGTAGACATGGCACTATACAGAGCATCACCTGGGAAGATATTACAATGACAACATACCTAACTACATATAGGACATAACACCTGCACATTTGGAAAGTATATAAATATCCATAGTACCCAGCAATCAATTAAAAGCACTGAGTATGATTAACTAACAAAGCAAGATTGCTAGGTACAATATCAGTAGACCTATATAGAAAATTCAACTTCACCATAAGCAGTAGTTGGTATGGGCTGACTATCAGGATCATTATAGATTTGTGTGTCTATACCTGGGCTGACCACCATTCCACATTAGCTATCAGTATTTTCAAGCTCTGTGGGTTGAATCTCTACCCCATGAGTCTCTATAGCAGTTTTAGGCAAGAAAGGGGCTGCCTCTGGGTTCAATTCTCCTTCACTTCAACAGGACAGTTTCCCTCACTGGATGCATCGTTTTCTGTGCCCATCTCTAGGTCAGAAAGTCTTTGTATAAGGGGTGGACAGTCTCTTTTTCTCAGTCTCTTTCTAGGTGGGTGTGTCCATCAGTTCTCTCCACCTTTGCTGACTAAATTTATTATAGGCAATAGGTGGTATACAGTCCTGATAGGGCCCCCCCTCTATTCTCTGGGGCTATTTTGTAAATAGAAGAGTTGCCCAGTCTCTCAATCACTTTAAATAGATTAGCTTTCCAACAGCCAGTGAACTTGTAAGTCCGGGGACAGATGAAAGCAGTCTTTTCTTTGTCTTTCTCAGATATAGAAATCTGGTATAGCATCCACTATGCAAGTCCAAGATAGAAAACTACTGTCTGTCTATCAAAGAATCCAGAACATCTTGCACTTGTACCGTAGTGTACTGGTCCACTTTAGTCCTTTTGTTCAAAGTTCAGTAATCAACACACAAATGTATCTTTCTATTTTTCTTAGGCATCATCACTATAAGTGATGCATAAGAGGGGCTGGTTTCTGTGATAATGCCCTTAACCAGCATTTCTTTGAGATAGTTTCTGAGATCCTCCATCATACTTATAAGAATCTTCCTAGACCTTTCTCTGAATGGTTTGGAATCAGTAAGCACTGTGAGTTGCACCTCAGGCACATGCCATATCCTACTCATGCAATAAAAACACACTTGTTCTCCTGCTGAGTTCCAGCCTCAACTTGTTCTTCTACTCTTGAGGTACTGAGGAGACTCCAAAGTCTCGGGATCCAGCACAGACGGTAGATGGTTAGGGCTCCCCTGATGTCCATTGGAACCTCTTGCCACTGTCTTCTCGTAAGCCTCTGCACAGTTTGCCTGGATGGCCAAAGTGTGCAAATATTGGGTCTCAGCTTGTCGCTTGCAGTATCCTGCTAGAATTTTGAAAAGTAGAATTAGTTACGAGTAGTGTTGACACTCAGTGAGTATTGGAGAGTCTGGAATGTCCACTGGAGAGCCAGAGTGTCCACTTTTCCGTTGCCAACAACTTCCTTGGGAAATTTCAAGCTCATCTCAATGTATCCTAGGTAGGAATGTTCTTTATCACTCAAATTACCAAGTCCAAGCCCTATCATGGGCTTTAAAGGTATTTTACCTAAATATTTGTTGTAAAAAATATCAGAAAATGATAGTGCCTTAAGATTCACTGGCTAGAGCAGCACTGTAGTCCACACTTTTAATTTTTACCATCACCTCTACATAAGGACCTACATGAGTCCAGGTGGAATGCCCATAAGGAATTCATGGTAAAGTCAATGTTACTGTCTGTGGGGTCCTGGATGTCCTCTTCCTTTCGCCCTGCTCCAGTTTTCCGAAGCTGGATCAGAAGATTTTCACTTCTTCATGGCAAAGGCAGCATTCCCTTTGTCAGTACGTCCAACATAAATGTGACCATTTATATACAATTATAATAAATTATAACAATTATAACAACAAAAAATGAATCCATTGCTCTGATGATTACCTGATAGAGGTATTCTTATGTTGGGCTTTTGTGCCCCCCCCCATTCCCTTAGTCTTCTGTCTGCCCAAGGAGAATAAATTGTGCAGTACTGCATCTCTGCCTAATTGTCTCAGGCTCTATGCCTGCAGCTCAGCATGAGTGGGGCTGTTGTCTGGCTTTCCTCCTGTGGCCCGCACTCTAGAAGGTTTGGAGCCTGCTGATGGTGAGCCCTGTGAATTATATCGAGCTCAGGAGTAGCAGTCTCACCACAGCTATTGTTTGCAAAGGTTTCTGCGTCTTCATAGACTTAAAAAAAATAAAGTGGTTTTTTTTTGACAACATTTAAAAAACAATTCTTGAGCACTTCCTGTGTAGCACTTTCTTTTTTTAAATACATGGGCAGCTGGAATAGCCAGGACACATCAAGAGTCCTGTGGGGAAGCCAGTGGTGGGTGGAGAAGGCCAGAGGCAGATGGTTAAGTTAGAACAGTCTAAGCACCATCAGGGCCCTTAGTAGGCTGGTGGAACCTAAATGGGCAGAGGTACCCCTATACCTACCCTCCAGCCTGAGGAGGCTTCTCTAATGCCTTAAAGCCCAAGAGCATGGAGTTGACTGAAGACCAACTGGGAGGGGTCAGCTGCTTAGACATGGTCCAGGATCCCTGATGCTGAGGGGGCTGGGAAGACAGTGCCTCTGGTTGAGGGATGAGCTCTTCACTTATTCTTCTGGAAGTGAGTTGTGCTTGCCTTGGTTGCTTCCCAGGTTAAACTGGCTGCTGCGTCCAGGGCTCATCCATTCAGGTCAGTCACCAGGTGTCCATGGAAGCTGCCCCAGGAAGATGGGGCAGATCAGGTGATGATACAGAATCTGGGAGCTATTACAGGCCACTAGAAGCATGTACCCTAGAAGCAAGAAGGCACACTTCCCTGCATAGTAGAAAGGGAACCAGAAAAGGAAGATGTCAGAGAAAAACTTAACCGGGCTAAATATGCTACATACCACCCAGTAGGTTAGTCAGATGGTATAGTCATCTTTGTTGGTGTTTTCAATGGCCTTGATGGTGGCATATGCTGGGTAGATGAATCTGATGAGATTGCGGAGCAGGGAGGCAGCATAGCCAAAAATGAGATAGAGGGCCAAGAAGACAATGGAACTTGTAGCCAGGTAGTACTTTTTGATACTGGAGATCTCCTCCAGCTTCCCCAGGATATTGGTGACAGTTTTTCTGCTCCAGGAACCTCTGGAAGTGCTTCCTCAAGCTACTTGGTTCCTGGGACCAAGGGGGAAATGGATCTCCAGGAAAGGATGGAGGATGACTGGATCCGGGTATAAGGGGTGATCTCCAGGGCACCCCTTTTGTTCTCCAGTGGTGCTGGTGGCAGCCTCCTCTCCAAGCTCCCAGGACCTTCATTCCTGTAGTCCCTCGTCCCTCCCCTTCACTCCTTCCCAACTCGTGGTCCTGCAACTGCTGTCTTGAGCACTTTCAATGAAAAAAAAAGGGAACTGAAATGCTACTGCAATAGTCAACTACTGTAGTTTCAGTAGGTGTTGTTTGTCTTTTGTTTTCCAGGAAGACCAATGTCATCACAGGGTGATATCTTGAATTAGATTTAAGTGAGGCAGAGCTACACAAAGTCATCAGCCTCACTCTTTTTTCCAGAGTCATCAAAGTTCAATGGTAAGACAAAAGTGCAGTGGACAACCTTGGCATCTTTGACATCTGACCAAGCTCTAAATGCTCTATGCTTCAGTGTCCTTCACGGCTGTTGAAACAAATTGTTCTCATCTGCCCATTCTACCAGGGGAAGTCTTCACACGCTTGGGGTACAAGAGGGTACAACAGTTTCAGCAGGTATAATGGACACCAAAACACTGAGGGAAATCTGATTTTTTGCACTAAATGAAAATGGGGAGGGGGGATTTTTTTTCCTTATGGTGTAGTACCACAGTATGTTGCTGTCATCATCATCATTTTCAACTCTTCATGACCCCATTTGAGGTTTTCTTGGCATTTCCTTTCTCCAACCCATTTTACAGATAAAGGAACTGGCAAACAGGGTTAAGGGACTTGCCCAGGATTATATCGAGCTAGTAAGTATCTGAGACCACATTTGAACTCAGGAAGAGTCTTCCTAACTCCAGGCCCCACACTCTATTCACTGCACCACTTAGCTGCCCAAACATAGTATAGTACAAGACTATTTTATGAACTTCACATGCACTGCACACACACACACACACACACACACACACACACACACACACACACACACCTTTCCTTCTTTTCAGTTCAAAAGTCAGTGCTTTTTAATTTATATAATTATTTATATAATTAATTATATTGTCTGCATAGAACTGATGACATCAGATATACAAGGGTACAATCTCTGTAGTGTGATTTCCCCAACATTCTTAGGACCCATGCTGCCTTATCTATATCAGTCTCTGTACCTGTTGCTTGAACTGGAGGAGGAACTCAATCAACTTATCTCCTTTGCACTGGACAGTATTAGAAACAAAATTAGCACAAGGGTTTTCTCATCTGCTCCCCTCAAACATCACAGCTAAAGTTTGTATACCTTCCTGTTAGGTAATATCTGCCTTTGCCTCTATTAAGGTATCCCAGGTCTTCGTAGCTCCCCCCCCCCAAGCTTTCTGTCAATATCATCATTTTGGCTGGCTCAGGGGCTTTCTAGTGTCCCAGTTACCCACTCTCCTGTCCAACCCAATCTCCCAAGATTGTTCTTCTGTGGGACATAGTTCATATCCAGAGAAAATGTCAATTTGGGGCCTGTCGTATCTGTATGCCACAAGGGTATGGCTTCTGCTCTAGCTACCACTGGAGCCCTGTAACAAAGTTATGGACTCTAAGTATCACTTTTCTGTTTTATTGGGGATTCATGCCTGAGATTTTTTTAATTGACAAATATTGATTGAGTGACCACAGTGAGCTAGAATGGAACATATTTAGATCAGAATCACAGAATACTGGAAGGGACTTTAGAGATCATCTAGTCAAATTAAAGTTATTAATGCTTGCTACACACAGAGCATTGTGTTAGGCCCTACGTAAAAAGGGGAGATGGATATAAAGTTTAAATGCACACAATTCTTATCCTTGTCACACTAAAAAGGTTTCAACAAGATACTCTGGGAATTAGGATAGGCTTCTTGAAAGATGTGACATTTGAGTCAGGCTTTTAAGGATAGGTACTTATTACTCATGTGACCCGGAGTAAGTCACTTAACCTTTTGGGGCCTCAGTTTACTCATAGGTGGGTAAGAAGTTTAGACTACATAACCTCTCAGTCCCTTCCAGTTCTAGATTTGTGATGTCAAGATAAGGGAGGGAGGGAAGAAATTCCAGGCAAAAGAGTAATCGTGTGAACAAAGAGCAGAGGCTAGAAATCACAGGACATGCCTTGAAGTACGTAAAGTAAGACATGCAGAGGAGTTGCCACAACAAACACATGGCAACTATTTAAACTCATATTAAGTCACATATGTAAGAACATGGATGGGACCTGTGATTTCACTAGCACAGAGAACTCCGAGATGAAGAAATTCTTTATACCAATGCTGGTCAGTATCTTCTCTACAACTTATGGTCTTAGAGTTACCTAGAGTGTGTTAGAGGTGTGTTTCACAGGTAAATACACAAGTAACCCCATTTGTTGGGCAGGAGAACACAGGAGGGCTCCTAACACTAACATATTCTAGCACAGGTTCACTTTTGATCTGGTCAAACAGGAAGACAGCTTCGGAGGGGTTAAATAAGCTTACTTTATTCTAGTCCAGTCTTCTCAAAAGAGGGTTGCTGATAATGGCAGCACCGACTCCTACAGCATTTCCTAATCACTCTTCTCAAAAGGGCCAGTGAGAATGGTAGCAGCTATGACTCCTACCAGTCCCCTAAACCTCAGTGCTGGCTGGTTGAGGCAAACACAGATTCCCCCCAAGCCTTGATGGGGGCTGATCAAGAAAGGTACGTGCATTCCTCTATGCGTTACCCAAATCGTAAAATGGTTCCACACTTACTGACCAGTGCCCACTTGCTTTATAGGGCAGCACACAAAGAAGGCAAATTGCCAACATTAAGCTCACAGGTTAACTTTAGCAATATCGCCATGACCTAGCACAGATGCACACATTCGTTATGTCACCCCTGCGTGGTAGAAGTTATTTTCAACCATAATTCGTGGGAAATACTACCTAGGATCCTGGAACTATTTTTTAATTAATTTATTTTGAATTATCAACAATCACTTCCATAAACTTTTGAGTTTTAAATTTTTCTTACCTCCCCTCCCCCCCGGATGGCGTGTAATCTGATGTGATTCTGGAACTATTATCTGAAAAGGAATAACAAAATCCTCCTTACACACACTAAAATTCACCTTACTTACAAGGTGGAACTTCAGCACAGATGGGTCTTCTTGGCTCCAGGCTGCTCTCCATCCACCAGACTGGGCTGCCTCATGTAAGTGTACGTATGCATGCCTGTGGTTTTAAAATGACTGCTGGATGCATGTTCTGTATTCAGTCCTTCAATTTATAGATCAGGGTCTTCCAGACAGTCAATAATAATATAACAGCAACAATAACAGTAGTTAGCATTTAGCACTTCAAGGTTAGCAAACAGCTTTATATATTATCAAGAGCCTTATGTAATTATCTCATTTGATCCTCAAAATAACTATGAAGTGGGACTCAAATCCAGGTCTTCTGCCTCAAAGACCTGTGCTCCACCTTCTATACCTTGTTTGCTTAGTATCTGTCCTTACATTCTAAGCCAGCATAATCTCAAACAAGGCAAGATGATCTCTAAATATTCAAAACAGAAAGATATCACTGTTTATTGCTCAGTGTTATAATTTTGGTTTGGTCTTAGGTTTTTCCATCTTCAGTGAAAAATCTGAAATCTAAACCATGGGCAATAAGAGAGGAAAGAAATAACTGTAAGGAGATGTGAGAGGCTTTGCCAGCTCAAGCAATGACAGGTAAATAATGGGAAGAACTGAAATCCCAGGAAGGGGAGGCAGCCTGTAGTGCAAATAACACTAGAGAACCTAGATTCAAATGCCAGCTCTGCCTTTTATTTATTTGCATGGCCCTGACCCAGCCACTTCATCTCTCTGGGCCTCAATTTCCTCATCTGTAAAATGAACAGAAAAGATAATCTCTCAAGGCCCTTCCATCTCGCAAACCTCAAAGGTTGACGTTTTTTGTTTTTTGTTTTTTGTCCTCTCCAGACTTGGGTCCAAGAATACTTCATTTCCTATATGTGACCACTAGGGGCAGCAACCAGAGAGTCCGCAAGCTGCTCTGGGAACAAGGAAGCAAAACCACTGGACGACTTTGAAACCAGAAGGCCAAGGTGAGCGCTTTAGCTTGGGAGTTGCGCGTGCAAAGGTGGCTGCAGCCCCGCCTGCACGCGTCTGAGTGTTCCAGGACTGGCTTATGCTCATTTCCCCCATCTTTGAGTTCTCGTCCTTTTTTTTTAACCTTCCTTCCTCCCTCGATGGCCGGAAGGGAGCCCAGACTGCAGCTTCCGAAACCACGCAGTAGGTACTCTCCCTCCCTTTCCCTGCCGCCCCCGCCGGGAAGCCCCCCGGGAAGCCCCGTTCGCTCGCTGTGGGTCCGCGGGCTAAGAGGACGAGACGGAGATGAGAAGGGATGGGGCTGGAAAGGAAAGCCCATTCTCCAGTCTTCGCACAGCCCTCTCTGCTAATTTCCATTATGCATTATCACTGTGGGGGAACTTAATTAAAGTGGGAGCCATAACTTCGTTAATCACTTTTATGTATGTGTGTACTTAACGTATGCGTATGAACACACACACATATATGTTATCCTTGTTGCACCTTGTTTTAACCAGATACTCAGGGAATTAGGATAGGCTAAATGCACAAGTGATTCCTTTCCATTCCGTCTTCTCCAGCTGATGCCCCTTTCTACCATCTCTGCCTCTCATCGTCAGTCTTTCCCTGGAGAAATTGGTTGCTTCTCTACTGCCTACAAACATGCCCATGGTCTCCCCAGTCCTCAATACAATCTAACTTGATCTGTCCATCCCCACTGGCTGTCATTCTATATCTTTCTTGGGATTTTCTTGGCCAAGGAACTGGAATGGTTTACTATTTCCTTCTCCAGCTCATTTTCCAGAAGAGGAACTGAAGCAAACAGGGTTAAGTGACTTGCCCCAGGGTCGCACGACTAGTAAGTGTCTAAGGCCAAATTTGAACTCAGGAAGATGAACCTTCCTGATTTCAGACCTGGCACTCTATCCACTGCACCATCTAGCTGCCTGTATATGTATATAGAAATATTTAGATATAGAAATAGTATAGAAAGTGAACAAAGTGGAAAAGCCTTCTTATAAATCATGGTAGAAATCTTAGTTCTCTTATTCATCCTCTAGCTTCCTGCTTCCATCAGTAATTCAGTAATGTACCTTTCTAGGTTTAATTAAATTTCTATAAAATGGTAATACATGATCAAACTTGGCAGATTGCTGAAAAACAGACAAACAAAAAAAACCACCTTTCTGGCAGGTGGTTGACTATACCAAACAAATTCACTTTGAAATTTAAGGAACTGGTAGCAGAATTATTTCAAATGCTTTGAGGAAGTAAGGGATACACCAGACAACTTTAGCAATGTAAGCATAGGAAGGCAGCTAGATGCTCCTTGCTATATATTCATCTTAACTGAGCTGCCTATTTCCCCTCTAATTTCCCACCCCATGCCAAACAGCATGAGGAAAAACCTAGAACCTTACCAGTTCCGTAAATATTCAGCCTTATTTAAAAAATGATAAATATTAACTCATACATACAAACAAGCATTTATCATTCCCCCCCATTGATCTATAAAAATAAGTATAGTCAAGCAAAACAAATTGCCACATTGACCATGTCCAAAAACATATCTTCTTCTACGTTTTAAGTCCATCGCATTTTGTCCGAAGGTAGGTAGCATACTTCTTTGGTCCTCTGGAATCATGGTTTGCCATTTCATTTTTTCAGTTCTCAAGTCTTTCAAAGTTTTTTCCTTTGTGTTTTTATATCATATTTATATTATTTTATAAATTTTCTCAGGTCTGATCTCCTCACTCTGTGTCAGTTTAAAGAGTGAGACAGAAGGAAGTAGAGGCCCTTACTGTTGATGGCCTTCTCAAGGAGTTTATCTACAAGGACAAGAAGGATATAGGATGATAGCTAGTGGGGATGGACACAGATCAAGGGAGAGTTTTTTGAAGACTGGGGAGACACGGTCATGTTTGTAGGCAGTAGGGAGGCAACCAATTTCTCCTCGACAGGGAGAGATTCATGATAAATGAGAGAGATATTAGAGGGGGCATCAGCTGGAGAAGTGGAATGGAAGGGAATCACCTGTGCATTTAGATGGATTTGTGTTGTCAAGAACTCTTCACGTGAAAAAGAGAAGAAGGAGATAGTGGGAGAAAGCATCTGAGTGATACAAGATGAGGTTTGGGGGAGAAGAGGGAGCTCTCTGTGAATAGTTTCAGTTTTTTCAGTGAAATATGAGGCTAGATTGAAAGGGTGGGTAGAGGGAGAGGTTTGAGGAAGTATGAAAAGGTTTGTAAAAACTATTAAATATGGGGGCAGCTAGGTGGCCCAGTGGATAGAGCACTAGCCCTGGAGTCAGGAGGACCTGAATTCAAATCCAGTCTCAGACACACATCACTCGATAGCTGTGTGACTCTGGGCAAGTCACTTAACCCCAATTGCCCCCCCCCCCAGCTATTGTAGGAATGGGATAGTGAATCAGTTAGAGAAGTATAAAAGGATTGCCTTTACACAGTGAGGGCCCAGTGGAAGTTATTGAACATAAACCTGTAGTAGACCCAGTCTGCAAAGTTTTGTGATTTTTCTCCAGTTTTGTTCAGCAACTAGCAAAGGCTGTGAATAGTAGGAGTGATACAAGGCTAGGGTTTAGCAGAACAAAATCTTTGATAGGATAAAGGAGCAGAGGCTCATGAGAAAAAAGTAGCAAATAATTGAGCTGGGATTTTAGCCTAGTTCTAATACTTCCAATGCCAGTGTTCTTTCTGTAATGCCAGACTAACTAATAACAGTAAAAATAATAAGAAAGGTACCTTCTGTGGTGATGCATTCCTGCAATCCCTGCTACCAGATAGGCTGAGGTTTGTGGGGTGCATGATCTCTATTGGAGCTTGTGGATTCTGAGCTCCAACAGGGCTAAAGCCAAGCTGGTTTCTGTGCTCAGATACTGATATGGTAAGGCACTGCAGCAGAGGGGTATGAGACCACCTAAGAAAGGGATGAAATGGAGCTTTTTGTATTTGAGACCCATATTTTAAAATCTTTTTTTTATTACTTTATTTTCATGAGATGTTATATTTTCCCCTCTCTACAAACAAGTGGAGCTAGTTTAGAATTATCATCCTTGTTTAATATTGTGGAAAACTTGGTCTGAAAAAGGATAAATGTGACCTGAGAGATAAAGTACTTAATTGAAAATCAACACCTTTAGCTGTTGGCTTCACAGTTGTCTTGATAGGTGATATTCATATTCTGATCCTCAGCTTCCTAAATGCAAACTGAAAGATAGAGCTTTCAAGGGGCAGCTAGGTGTCAACAGAGGATAGAGCACTGGCCCTGGATTCAGGAGGACTTGGGTTCAAATTCGGCCTCAAACACATATTTACTGGCTGTGTGACCCTAGGTAAGTCACTTAACTCCACTGCCTAGCCAAAAATAAATAAATAATAATAATTTTTAAAAAATTACTAACGATAGAGCTTTCACTGATGTAAAAGTCAGTCAGTCAAACATTTATCAAGTACCTATTGTGTGCCAGGCACTGGGCCAGCTCTAGAGATACAAAGAAAGGCAAAGACAACCCCTACTCTCAAGGCCTTCCCAGTCTAATAGGAGAGGCAACATGCAAACAACTATATACAAACTAGTTATATATAGGATAAATTTGAAATAATCAACAAAAGGAAGGTACTAGAATTAAGGGAGAATCCATAAAGGCTTCCTCTAGAAAGTAGAATTTTAGCTAGGACTTGAAGGGATCTAGATAAGGCAGGAGGCAGACATCAGGAGGGAGAGCATTCCAGGAATGAGGGACAGCAGGAAAGTGCCTGGAGTCAGGAGATGAGTGTCTTGTTCATGAAACAGACAGAGAGGCTGGTGTCACAGGATCAGAGAGTAGAGAGAGGAGTTGGGGGAGAGGAGTGATGTAAGGTGTAAGAAAACTAGAAATATGAGGGGTGAGGCAGGTTATAAAGAGCTTTCAATGCCAAACAGAGGATTTTATTTTTTATCCTGAAGGAAGCCACTAGAATTTTTGAGTAGGGAGGGTGATGTGGTCAGACGTGTGCTTTAGGAAGACCACTTTGACAGCTGAGTAGAGAGAGACTTGTAGACCAACACCAAGCTATTCCAGTCTTATAAAGTGCAAGTATGAGTTTGTTAAGGGCCTGCACCAAGATGGTGGCACTGTCAGAGGTGAGAAGGGTTAGTTTATGAGAGATGGTCTGAAGGTAAAATCAGTAGATCTTGGCAACAGATTTGATATGGGGGGGAGGAGGGGTGAGACAGCAGTGAGGTTAGGGTGTATGAGGGAGTGTCATTACATGTGACTATGAGGTTAGGGTACTTAAGGGTGTATCGATATGTATATTGAAGTTCCCCCTTCAATGTGTATGTTTAAGTATATTGAAGAACAGGAGTTGAGGAGGATTGATAAAAGACTGTGAACCTGGCACTGAATTCATTGAGTAAAGACAGGGGAATGTCCTGAAGAATGATAGACACTAGCCTTGGAAGTTTGGTGTATAAATGCTTGTTGAATGAATTAATGGTGCCACCACCATTTATTCTAGTAAGTAGGCTAGAAAATTCTGGAAGATCTGGGTAAAGTTCCCCATATCTGAAACTAGGATTCAATATATACATATTGCTGTATAAATGAAGATAACATTATCTCCACAGGCCAATACAAAACAAACGGATGCTGCCACAGGAATGAGATAAAATGAGAGCCTTTTGAGGAAAAATACCACTAGCACTGCCCCCAGCTTTACTGCTCTGTTTCTTTTACTGTATAAAAGATAAGGAGAGAGATAAAGAACTTAAGTATCCTTGGGGAACTAATTGCTAACATAAAATATGAACGCAGAACTCCAATACAAGAGAGTGTATGATTGAGCTCCACTGAAGAGATTATAAAACATTCTTTAACTAGAATCCTGTTTATTAAGTAGAGTCCTTATGGTTGCTCGGGAATGCAGGAGTTTATTGAATATATAATCAGTTTTGTTGTAATGATTGTTTTGAAAATGTGAATTTGTTCCAACCTGATTGATATATTAGGGAAAGATTTGAGGTTAATGCACTTTTCCTGTTACTCCATCAGGACCAGGAGTTTTTTTCTTTGATAGTTCCTTTCCAGCTAATTCTATTTCCTTTTCTGAAATTGGGTTATTTAAGACTTCTAATTGATGTTCTGATAGTGTAAGTATTGTTTTTGATG
The DNA here is from genome assembly GCF_003287225.1 of Phascolarctos cinereus. Lineage (NCBI taxonomy): Eukaryota > Metazoa > Chordata > Mammalia > Diprotodontia > Phascolarctidae > Phascolarctos > Phascolarctos cinereus. The sequence goes on along the minus strand of NW_027555847.1, from coordinate 283,595,037 downwards.
GTATTCTGTTTCTTTTGTCTTCTCCATTTGGTGATCATAATAAGTGTGCATAATAGATTTGATTATTTTTGTTTCTTCTGGTTTTGTTGTGATTTCACCCTGCTCATTTGCTATTTTATTGATTTAATTTTCTATCTTCTTTAATCAGATTAGCTAAAGGTTTGTCAATTTTATTATTTTTTTTTAAAGAACCAGCTTTTAGTTTTATATTTCTATGGGTTTTTTGTTTTCCATACATCTTCCTCCTCTAATTTTTAATATCTCCTCTTTTGAGTTTATTTTAGGTTTGTTTCTTTGTTGGCTTTCTATGGTTTTTTTGCCTTGCTAATTTAAAAAGAAATGCATATTGAGTTCATTAATTCTCTTTTTCTATTTTATTAATGTACATTTGTTAGGATATAATTTCTGCTGTCCTGCAGAATCTGGTTTTTTTTTTTTTTTGCAACACAGAATATTTCTGCAGTGCTAAGAGTAATTTCCTCAGTAAATTTTTTTGACGGATAATGGGTGTCAGAGTGTGAGGGCTATTGTTTGTCAGGGTAACTAGTGCAACTTTGCTGCCAGGGCCACGGTCTGCAGTTGGGGAGGGGGTGCTGAGTGAATGAAAATCAGATATTCATGGAGTTGTTCCGTTCTTTTGGGTTCCTGGTGTCAATGGGGATAGATGAAGTTGTTTTATCTTTGGTGCATACTTTCTGTTTTGGGGAGATTTGAGGAGTTGTGTGAATCATAGAACATGACTAGTATTCCATCTTGTTAGTCATATGGCCCAGAAATCAGATTCAGTGATTTCTAAGATTCCTTGAAGCTCTAATATGTCAATGAGGGTTGTTATACATTGAGTAGAGTACAAAGGTAGACTGTAGAATTTTCTCTAGATTTTTTGAAAAGATAGATTCAGTGGTGATAAATGTTTAATAACTGGCTCTCTGAGGGGAAACAATTTACTCAAGACACACTTTTAAATTTAATCTGCATTATTAGCTTTTTCTTCATCACTTAAGACTTATAAATATTCACGAAATCAAGCCCAATTTGTAGTATTTTGCCAATTTTGGAGGTATAAATGCTTACACTGAAAATTTAGTAGTTGGCCCCGGTGAGCTGCTTCCGGCACATCCCTGCATAGATTCTTAGATGACTGGCAGAGTTTAAAGTGTGGGCCTTTTGACTAGCAGCAGGATGGCCCAGATGCACAATGGCTGTCTTTTCCAGCCCTGAGTCTGTGATTCCCTAGTGGCTAGGATGTTTTTGCATTACAAGTCTTTGGCACATCTGGGTTTAGAGTGCAAAGCCCCAAGTCCATTTGTTTATATTCATATATACTAACAGTTAGTGACAACAAAGTCAAAGAAGAGAGCATGGCTTAAAGTCAAGACTACATTATTCAGATCTCTCCATCCCTACCTAGTGACATGCCTGTTCAATTTCTAACTTTTTTTTTTATTGGTATGAGTTGGAATGAGCAAGAACATGGTAAAATACAGCTCAGATGAGTGGTTTAGCAGTTGCAAAAAGCGCTTTGAAGATGTAGGAGTATACAGGTAATTTACTAAATAAATTTGTACTGTATGGTTAAGATATTTTCATGGAATTGCCTGTTTTCCATGGTGGCATTAGTAGTCTAAGCTTCTTCAAATGGAATGAATTGTTCAGGATATGGAGGATAATGTGAAATCACTATCATTCTCTGTTTGCTTGGTTTCTCTCCCCAGAGCCAGATCCGGTTTTCGTTCAAAAATTTGTTTTTTGTGGATTGAAGGAATTTAAGTGCTTTTTAAACTCTGTTCCACCGTGTGACAGAACCCAGCCATATAAATACAGTTCTCGCTGCATTCAAGAACAGTTTTGCAGCCATTACACTGTAATTGTACTGAACATTGTTGTGTAATCTGAAATGGGAATAGCCTGCTCTGGCTTTAGTCTAGCTGCAAAATTAATATTCTAGTGGATTTTGGGGGATGGCGTATCCGGAGGAGGAGAGGTAATTGTAATAACAGCAACTAGCATTTATATAACATTTAAAGTTTTGCAAAGTGCTTTTACAAGCAGCTTATTTGATCCTCATAATAACCCTATAAAGTAGGTGCTATTATCCCTGTTTTACCAATGAAGAGGTTAAATGGCTTGTTCGGGATTACACAAGCAGTAGGTGCCTCAGGTAATCATTTAATTCTTCCCGACTCCCAAGCCTAGCACTCTGTCTACTCTGCCACCTGGCTACCCTATTTCATTTTACTCACCTTGTGCCATTGCCATTAACGTTAACAAGCATTAGAACAAAAATTAGTCCTTTAATCTTTTGGGTTCCAGGGGGAGTATATAGGAAATGTGTTATTATGCTTCTGACTTCTCAGATGTCTGCTGTTAATGAAACTTGCCTGTAACTGTCATGGGCACTGTTAGAGTTAGAAGGGCTTAAGTTTCCACAGGTAGAATAATGCAGAGATTTAAAGAACAAAGGTCCCAGGAAGTGGTACACTGTAGGTGGGCTGGGGTTGACCAATAGGAAGTAAGTGGATTGTTCCAAGAAGACCCCAAAATCAAGACAGGGGTCGAGCCAGCTCAGACCAATTAGGGTCAACCTGAGGACACCTGAAAAATGTTAGTGTGCCTGCTTAATGAACTTCATTACTATTATCTGACACACCCCGCATAAAATTAGAACCTCATTAACGAGTCATGGGACGTATGACCAAGGGAGGGGGAACATACTTGAGCATATCCAGAGGAAACATGTAAGGAAAGGTGTAACCTGGGAAGGGTTGGACCAATCCTGGCCTGGGAGGTTTTGCGCTGAATTCAACTGCATAAAAGCACACTTTCCCTTATACTCAGGGCCCACTCCTCCTGAGGAGAGATGGAGCCCGCTTCTGGCCAGAAACGTCTAAATCCCCTGGACTTTCTTTATAATAAATTTTCTTTATACTAAATTTTTGGTGTCAAACCTATTTCTAACAGGCACCAGCTGCATCACTGAGTAGTCCCCTCAGAAGCAATGATCTGGAAAGTATGACAGTTGAGACTTAAAGATTCCAAATATATATGTGACGATCCAGAGGACACACTGCTCTTCCTTTTCATTTCATATGTGCCAGCCTGCCAAATAAGTGGCAGTTATCAATCAGGATATAAGAAGGTTGGCAGGATTCCCAAAATCCACTTACTAAAATTAAGTTTTTAAATGGGTATAACCCTGTCAAAGAGACAAAAAATAACCCTGTCAAAGGAAAAACAAAACAAAACATAGAAAGGAGAGGTGAGGCTGAGTGCCCTGCATTCCTGTACCTCTTCTGCTATTCTTCTATCTAGACTATCTTCCAAAATCCAACCTAAATAGTTTTCTAGACGATCTGTAGTAAGGATGGAGCAATTGAGTTAAGACCAAAAAACCCATTTCACTTCCACTTTAAATGTGAATCTTGCCTTGCCCTAAAGAGCTATCATGTCTATCTCTGCCCTATCTCCCCCTTAACCCCAACCTTTTCTCCAGGCTGAACATCTCTGGCTGTTTTAACTGATCCTTGTGTAGCATGAATCAAATCATCATACACTTAGAGCTGAAAAGGTCCTTAGGCTAGAAATGTCAGTCATAGCCTCATTGCAGCCTGCAACGCTCCCTAGTGCTGCCTGAAACAGATTAAGATGTAATTAACTGGAAAATAGTCAACAAAATAAATAAAAATATAATAAAACTTAGATAATTTTAATATGTGGTTTTCTAAGTCAATATGTTGCCCACAGAATCCTTATGTATGGTGTAGTGGCCCCCATTTTGATTTGAGTTTCACTTGTATTTTGACATTCACAGATCATTTGTCCTAGTAAGTTATTAATAACACTTTTCCCCCTCTTAGAAACAAAAAATAATACAAGCATTGTAGGGAAAAACAATAGGTAGGAAGATGACTTTTACTTTCTACCTTCATTTGTTACAAACCAGACATTTGGTGCCTGCCTCATTACTTAATGAAGCCTGAGTACTCTGAATAAATATATGGCTTCAAAATATTGTTTCTTCTCATACCATCATTTCTCATACCTCACAACTGGATCAACCACATTTAAATGGAGGATATGAAAAGTAAAATATGAATTTCTAACTCAAATTAAACATGATGTTTCCCTTAATCTCCTTCTACATTAATTCATTTATTCTTATGCAAGTTTTAAGAAGCATTTAGATTTTTAAAAAAAATCAGTCCTGTTACTTCCATTGTTAGAGACTTTAAACTTTAATTATCTTACATTAAAGATAGATGAGAATGAACCACAGAATTATTTTTAATTTAATTTTTAAGTCATATTTGTCACATGTAATTGTAATTGTAATATAATTATTTTTATCTCTCGGCCTTCTGTCTGCTAACATGTTCTTTAGTTTAGTTTTAGGCAACAAGGTGAATCATAGATCAATATCTGGTAATCCAATCCCTCATTTTACATTTGAGGAAATTGAAACCTAGAGAATTAAAGTGAATTGCCCAAGGTTACATCAATAGTAGGTCACAGAGTTGGATTCAAACTCAGATTCTTTGACTCTAATTCCACTGCTTTTTCCACTGTACATGGCATTCATCTGATGAGTCATTTTCAGATGTTAGCTACAAATTCTTCCATTTGGTTTATTAGTAGAGGTTAAAGATTATTTTACTACTGCCACTCTAACCTGGATACTTTGATCATTGAAACAATTTTCTAATTGGTCACCTTCCCCTTTCTCCAAGAAATCCATTCTGTTTAAGTCTAGATTACTCTTAAGACCAATGATTCATTTATGTCACAATCCTGCCCAAAAACCTTTGATGGCATCCAGTGACTTTTGATAAAGTCCAAGTTCTTCTGCCTAACCTTCAAGGCCCCCATAATCTGGAACTCCTATAGCAATCTAGAGACCTCTCATCCCCTACTTCCAGTACAGACATCCTTTGGTCATATTCATTACCCATATACTTTTCTACTTCTGTATGAAATTTATGCAATATTTCATGTAATAGTCCCTAGAGGGGATGAAGGGCGCCTGTCCTATACAGTCTTTAGCTGCTGGTCTTGGAATGAAGAAGGCTTAAACTTGACTCCCACCTCTGATGCTTACTAGCTGAGTGACCTTAAGCCAGTTATATATTCTCTGAGCATCTTCAAAATATAAATAATAATAACTGTAGCACCTCCTTTCCAAGGCTGTTGTAAGATTTAAAACTTAAGGCACTATAAAGTAGCAATAATAATAATAGTAATAATAATAAAATAGGTAGCATTTATATAGCAGTTTAAGAGTTTGCAAAGTGCTTTATATATTTATATATGTCATGTATTTGTATATTACATATTTACATATAATAGAATATATAAGAATTATATAATGTATTATATGATAATATAACATTATATATTTACATATACTACAGGTTATAATTATATATTATATCATATAGCATGCATTATATATATCATTATGCATTTATTACATAGTAATATATTTTATGTTTACATACTGAACAGATTATATATTTATTTTATGTTGTATAGAATATATTATATAGATAGATTATATATATTTATATTTTCTATATCTCATTTGATCCTTAATCATCCTGTGAGGTAGGTGTCATTATCCTCTTTTAATAGATGAGGAAACTGAGGCTGAGAATGGTTACATACATGACTTGCCTATGGGCACAGGCTCAAAATTCTGAAGCAGGATTCAAATTCAGGTCTTCATGTCTCTGAGGCTGGCATTCTATCATACACCCTAATTTCCTTAAATGTATTTGACATTATTATTTATACACCAATGACAGAAGAGATATCAGTTCTCTTGGGAGAAATCTTAGCATGTCATTAGCCTGGTAGTAAATTATAATTTATATCATTACATGCTTCATCATACACTTTTCAGGTATATTCCCTTTATTGAACTGTCTTCTTCTCTGGTGGCTCTTCTAGAAGTAAAACCTAGCAGGGAGAAGATTCAAGAAGAAACAAAGTAATATTGTACATGGGGCTATATCCCATTTCCCGTGCAAATGATAAAGTTAATTTCTTTTCCCTACAAATGCTGTGCTGTGGGTTAGTTCTGCTGACATTTCTACATGACTGCAAATCCTAGCAACCTAGACTGAATAAAGTCAGAATGAACCTAAGCAAGCATCTGCTAAAACTCTGTGTACAGAAGAGTGGCTAGTTCAGAATTCTTCTCTATTCTTTTTCAGTATCTGACCCAAAAGAACATTTTACTAGACTTTTATCTCTAAGCCATTTATTGGCTAGAGAACTCCAGTGTGTCCTACAAAATCCACTTGGTCATTTTCTATTACTGTTATCACATAGCAGTTTTCCATCACCATTTAAGCAGGAACGGGTGCTGTCAAGGGTGAGGTGAAGCTCAAATGAAATAATGCATGTAAAGCATTTTGAAAACCTTAAAGAGCTATATAAATGCCAGTTAATATCATTAATAATAATAGCTATTATTATTAGTATTATCACCAGAATCTGATTTGGTGATTGACTTCATTCACTGAACCTTCTATTGCATTTCTGCTGAGCTCATGCAAAGTTCATAGAGCAATTCACGGGTGTGCTGGTAGATATTTTAAAACTAGGCTCCTAAAAAAGCTATCACCTGTTCTTAAATTTAATCTGCATTGTTAACACTTTTTTTTTTTTGGTGAGGCAGTTGTGGTTAAGTGACTTGCCCACAGTCACACAGCTAGTAAATGTTATGTGTCTGAGGCTGGTATCAACACTTTTAAAGTCTAGAAATCAATAAAGGAATAAATCATTTCATGATTTATGGCTATTGTTGATTTCTAAAGTGTGAGTACTCACATTGAAAATTTAACACTCTCTCAAAGATGGTTAGAGCTGACTGCAGCAAACCCCTGGGTATAGTTCAGATACCTTAAAATGTAAATTTCCAACCTTATTCCATAAGCTGTGGAGTAATTTAATGTGATTTATTCCCAAAAAAGGTATATGTGTGTATACATAAATATTTGTATACATATACATAGCATGAGGTTTTGCTGGATTCGAATTCTGCTTTTGAGATTTATTACCTGTAAAACTTTGGGGTAATCACATAGCCTCCCCAGACATCAATTTCCTTAGCTTTTTAGCATTTTACAATGAGAAGATTAGACTTGGTGACCTCTGTTGTCCCTTCCAACTCTAAATCTATGATCTGACAAACCTCTTTCTATTTTTCCATTTTTTTCCCTTCTTCATATAGTTGGTATCTAATTTACTAGTACCTGCTTCTCATATTCTGACTCACAGCAGGATTGCAAGAGAAGGGATGTATTTGGGAGGGAGGTGCTGTGGCTGCAGCCTACAAATCCATCATGTTGGCTTCCCCACTGAACACTAAGGTAACATCTTCACCCTATAGAGACGTAAGAATATTAGCTGTAGTGTGATCTGGCTACTTGAGGTGCCCCATCAAAGTAAAGAGATGAGAGTGAAGTGAGTAAGTAGTGTTTGCTACTTACTCTGACGCTGTCTGAGTAATCTAAGTTCAGGGCCATTGGTTGAATTTGTGATGTCTTTTTCATTGTCAATACAGGAACTTGACGTAGGAAGTAGAAATGTCTCATTTTTAGTGTAGAATGGAAGTTCAAAATATGTACAATGCTTTTGGAAATAAACCTTAGCATAAATGATGAATACTGTTTCTGTGGCAATATTTTACAAAATAAAACGAAGTTAAGTGTAGTTTAGGCTCTGAGACTAATCTCCTGCACATACTAGCAGGTTGGATTCCCAGATATCAATTGACTATTTTCCCCTTAGTGGTCTTGGGGTAATCCTGAGATGCTGGGGACATCTGTCTAATGTTATTGCTCACAAGTCTTCATCAGCATTCTTAACCTATTATTTTTCATTGATGTCAATTTTCCAGTCAAGGTTAATTAGCTTTTAGTTAAAGGTATTTACTAAGATGTATATTAAGAGCAATTGGTAAAAATATCCCTACAAACTCCATTTGTTGTTGTTGTTCAGTTATGGCCAACTCTTTGTTACCCCATTTGGGGTTTTCTTGGCAAAGATACTGCAGTGGTGTGCCATTTCCCTCTCCAGCTCATTTTACAGATAAGGAAACTGAAGCAAACAGGGTTAAGTGACTTGCCAAGGGTAACATGGTAATATAGTTAGGAAGTGTCTGAAGCCAGATTTGAATTCAGGTCTTCCTGACTCCAGGACCTGCACTCTATCTACTGCACCACCTAGCTGCCCAAACTCCATTCTCTTCCACAAATACATATGGAATCTAAGGGAAATTGGGTTCAAGCTTAGAAAGCACATGTGGCAAAAGAATAACACAACTCCTAGATGTGTTGAAAGTCTTTTATTCCTCTTTGTGGGCTCCTCACAAAGATTTTCTTAGGCATAATATAGCTTTGCGCCGGGATCCCTGTAAAATTCTGAAATTGAACTTCCTTATTGTGTCTAGTTTGTCTTCTGTTCCTAATGTAGACAATGCTGTTAGGCAGTGGTGTTGTGAGGACATTGCTAATACATCCATAGGAAGTTCAGAAGCTTTCAGCTTTTCAAATTTGTAAGATTATCCTCTGGTCAAGGGAGGGAAAGGATGCCCACCCCCACGCCTAACCTCAAGGAATTCCTTTTCAGGGACTTGGATGAAGGTGCTTCTATCAAAGGGCTGGCTTGACACTGAGTGTCAGTGGGTGGAGTCCTGGGTTTCTTTTCTCAACCAAGTCCAGTGCACTTCCAATGTAATGTCATTTAAGTTCATTTTACAGGTTTCACTCCTTCCAGATTGATTAATGAGGTTTTTGCCTGATGTAATACCTTCGATTAATTGATTCAGTATTAGTGTTCTTACCTGACAAAGGTATCAGGGCCAGGACATCTTGTTAGTTAACTTTGAGTGAGATGGAGTAAATGATAAATTGAATCAAATTCCCCCCCTCCCTTGCCTCTCCCTGCTGGGGAGGAGGGTGCCCCACCAAGAAACGTGCGTCCCTGGAGAAATCATTCATTTTGGAAGTAAATCATAAGTGAGTACTATCTTAAGTTAACATCATATATTCATTTTAAGAAAGGATTTTCTTTATTTTTATAAGGACAAAGCCTGGATACTTAATACTTTGAATAAATAGAATGTCATGGAAAATATCAGGATTAAGGGATCTTCAAAAACCTAGTGCTTTAAAAATGCTATGGTAAAACTGTGGTTCTTGCTGCATATTTCTAGTAGAAACTTCCTAATACATTTATGTATAGAATAATCTTCATGGGACAGGTTCTTAGGAAAAGCTAGGCTAGCCCCCATGGCAGGGAACTCTAGTGGATAATATTGCTTTTAGCATCCAAACAATAGAGGTTTAAGAGAGAGAGAGAGAAAGATATGTGTGTGTGTGTGTGTGTGTGTGTGTGTGTGTGTGTGTGTGTGTGTGTGTGTGTATATATATATATATATATATATATATTTTTTTTTTTTTTGCCTTTCATTGTGGAGAGAGTTAAATTGTGCTTGGGGAGCTAATTAAGGAGAATCAAGTGAAAAAACCTACTCAAAACAAATTGTCATTAAAGTACCATTATATAAAACAAATACGACTTAAGAATTTCAAAACTGATCATCAATGTTGCTATTATAGTATAAATTGTTTTCCTGTTTCTGTTTATTTCATCATTGTAAGTGAATCATCTTTTCCCCATTCCACTTTTTTTTGGAACACCATAAACATATAAAGCATCTTATAGATTTTTCAGTGGACCATTATGACACCACCAGCATCTGAGAAGCAAGTTTATTTACTTCTTGTGATCCTGATAAGTTTGTTATACCTCACAGTTCATAATTATAAAGAGCAGTATATGGAAAACATAGCTTTACTGTTTTGTTTTTATTTTAACAGAGTCAAGATGATTTGGCTATGGTGCAACAGAGTACAGGGAGTCCAACATACTTTTGGATTATTGTTTAGAAAAAATTATGCCTCCAAGAAAACCCTTCCAGTACTGACCCTGTTCACAAAGGTAATGCATTTTGGTAGAGATACTAACAGAAAAAATATGGACACATTCTAGAAGGAAAAATTAGAGCATAAAGAAGGAACAGAGTAGAGTAAATTTTTCCCATTCTAAGGTTTTTATATCTTAATTTGCCAGTTAGTATATTAGGAAAAGTTCTTGCTCATATATCTCATGTCCCTCAATTCTGAAAGAGTAAATTCATGAGATTTTGATCCAAATCTCATTTGTGCCAGACTTCTCTCTAATTTTCCCAGAAGTCTTTGTCAAACAATGAGTTCATTGGTAGTAGTCTTTGAGAATATTGAACACTAGGCTACTGAGTAAATACCTTTGCTTTTGTAAATAATCTGCCTAATCTGTTCCACTGACCAACTTTTCTGTTTTACCCAGTGTCAAATAGTTTTGATGATCACTGTTTTGTAGTGTCATTTGATATATGCTACTTCTAGGCTCTTGTTATCTTCTCACTTTTTTTTCCAGTTATTTCTTCTGAGAATCTTGACTTTTTTTTCCCTTCACATGAATTTTGTGATTATTTTTTCTAGATCTTATCAAAATAATATTTTGATTTTTTCAGTCCTGTGCCTATTAAAGTGATAATTTTATAGTTTGGCATAGGAATGAATTAATAAATTAATTTAGGTAGTATTATCATTTTTATTTATCATTTATTATACTTATTATATAAGTTATATGATTAATTTAATATATTATATTATGTTATATATTAATGAGCTATATAATGAGCTGGAGAAGAAAATGGCGAACCACTCTAGTATCTTTGCCAAGAAAACCCCTAATGGAGTCACAAAGAGTTGGTCATAACTGTACAACAAATGGAGTTTGTAGGGCTATTTTTACCTATGCTAATTCTTCAGTTACTTTTTCTTGTTATATTGTTATAGCTAGTATTTCTAGCCCTGTCAAATAATAGTGGTGATAATAAACATCCCTGTTTTACCACTAAACTACTTGAAAATACTTCTATTTTATCACCATTACATGTAATTCTGGCTCTTGGTTTTAAATGGAAAAGATTTACCATAATTGGGCAAAATCCATTTAGTCTTATGTTATTCAATTTTTAAAAAAACAGAAATGGCTGTTGTCATTTTCCAAAAGCTTATGGTGTGTTTTTTTTTTTTGTGAAATCAAATGCACGAGAGAGAGAGATTATGGTTATAATGAGACCCAAAAGAAACTGACATCTTAACTTTCAGTTGGTCCCAATGTATATGTCGCTTCTACACTCAGTTGCAACCTAATTTTCAGCTGAAGTATCCAAAAACTAAAACAAAACATAAAATAAATTTGATAACCCTTAAAAAGAAAAAAAGTACATTCAGCAGTTGGAGACAGAGCTTTCAGGTTTTAAGCGCTGTGCAGTGAAGCCTGAGAGGCAGCTGATGGAGCTGGTTCCAGTGCAAGTAAAGGGATCTATTCTAATGAGAATGGGAAACCTGTATGGTTTCTGACCCAGAGGTTCTATTGCATCCCACTGAGATCAGAGCCAGGAAGATACTGAGGAACTCATACTGGTAGCTCTTTAAAAAGCCTGTACTGTCTTATTATTGCTCTCAGGATTTTCTTCATTGAGGGAGCAGGGGTCAGGGCAGCCTTTTACCACCAAGGAACTGGACAGGTTACATCTTAAGTTCACCCAGAAATGTGATGAATCATTAGACCAGTGGCTTCTGAGGGTATATGCTGTTGGGTTTAATGTTGGGATTCTCTCCATAGCTGAGTTTCCATAAGCTTGGGGAGCTCTCTGGAACTTAAAAAGTCAGCTAAGTCAATTAAAGTCTCCAGATGGAGAGTACCTTTTGTCCGTTTGTGGATGGCTGAGATGAGAACAGTTCCTATTTCATCTAGCTACCAATGGGGATCTGCAAGGGATGTGGTAAAGTTTCTAAAAGAAATGGGTTTGATAGAATTGATCTATCCTTACCCCAACATACACACAGCCTGCCATACCCTATTACCAGACTGCTCCAGGGACAATTAGATCCTACCTTTTAGGTAGAGTCCCACCAAAATAGCTTCAGACTTTAATTCTGGGTCTCCACTTCCACACAAGTAGATAGGTCTAGACAGAAGAGCTAGTGAAATTTCCATAGATTCTTGTGGCCTGAGCAAATATTGTTGTCAGTACAAATAAGCACCCCCCGTTATGTGACAGAGAAAGATGATAGAGGCCATGAGCGAGCTTTGAGTTGTGACTCCTGAAACATGGGATTGGTAAGAAAACAATTGATGGCCAGCATATGAGAATGCTAATAAAACTATATAAGGAAATTCATCGTTAGTGCCATAGGGTACTTCATCACTGTCTAAGACTGAGGCATCTTATAAAGCTCCTTCTCCATTTGGATCATTATGGGGAAATCATGGAGGGAAGGGGTATCATGGACTCTTGAGAGTCATTATCTATATGGGTCATTTCAACAACTCTGCAGGTTACCATAGGTAGAGTCAAATGGAAATCTTTAGTCTCCTGAACCATCCTATGTGATTGACACCAAACAATGTTGGGTCTCCAGGAAGGTGAAAGGTGTTTCTTCTTTAGTTACAGAGATGAAAGAAACTGGAGATTTTGTTATACCAGTTCCTCTTAGAGCAACCCTGTGTTACCTGTGAGGAAGGCAGGTGGCACTTGTCAGCTTACTGTGGATTATAAAGAGCTGAACAGAGCTATCTCTGTAGCTTTCCTGATCTCAGTAATGATGTAGGCAGGAAGCTTACACCCAGCATCAGTGTTATGGGGGGGAAGGGAAGGGAATAAGCATTTATGTGATACCTTCTGTGTGCTAAGTGCTTTTACAAATATCCCATTTGATCCTCACAACAAGCCTGCAAGGTATGTGCTATTATTATCCCATTGTACAATTGAGGAAACTGAGGCAAACAGGTTAAGTCACTTACCCATGGTTACATAGCTACTAAGTATCAAAGAATGGATTTGAACTCAGGTCTTCCTGATTCCAGGCAGTGTTTCACCAGTGGCCTTCTATAGGGTTATTGACCCCACCAATACCTTTCCCCTACCTCTATTCCTGTAACTGAGTTTTCTTTAACCTGCGAAGGAGAGCTAGAGGTGTCAGGCCAACCCCTAGCAGTATCAGTTGATGCAAGTCTTCACTCATTTCTTTGAAACTGTGCCTTTCATCATTTATTATGCCACAATGGCAGCCCAAAACATTCATGTACTGTAATTTGTTCAGCCATTCCCCAATTTATGAGTACCCCGTTAGTTTCCAGTTCTTTGTCACCATAAAAATAGCTGCTATAAATCTTTTTGTACATATAGGTCCTTTCCCTCCCTATTTCATCTCTTTGGGGTATAGCACTAGTAGTGGTATTGTTGGATCAGAGTTTTGTTTTTCTTTTTTCTTTTACAGTAGAGTTAGGTGAAGTCAGGAGATAGAACAGAAAAAATAAATGCTTGTTAATTTTTAAAAATGAAATAAAATAATCTGGAATATACGTAATGTCTAAAAGTAAGTAATTCTGTGTGTAGAAAATAACCTCTGCTTTCGACAAAATGCAATATAAGGCTTTTCACTAGACTGCTATAAATTAATCAATCTTTAAAACAAATTGAATATGAATGACATTCATCCTTAGAAATCATACCAGTTATTTTCATGAGGTCTTTGAAGGGTTTAGGTTCTTCTTAGAAATTATTGTGCATTTCATGCTACAGTGTACGTAAGCTTTATATGTTTTTAGGGAGGGAGAAGAGAGAGATGAGCAGAGATGACAGAGTATGAGAAAGCAATACAGCCCACTTTTCTCCCACAATTATTCCAACATAGATTGAGGAAGTTCAGCAGAATGAATAGGGATCAGCAAATCCAAGGAGAAACCAAAGTGGGTCATTTTCAGGGAGGAGATTGAGCCAGGCAGAGCCTGCAGGACAGGACAGTCTAGAGGCTAGGGCAGTGTACCAGGGCAAAGATCAGTGGCAGATGCAGTGCAGACAGGGCATGAGGATATGTACTATGAAGGGAGCAGAAAGGAGCAAATCTGTGTCTGTATCTTTCTGACCTTGTTCCAGGATAAACTAAAATTCCTGGAAGAAATGAAGTAATCTTTTAGAAATCATAGCTGTAGAGGAAAGAATTAGGGGAAAAAATGAGAGCACTAAAGCAAAGACTTGGCAGAATTAACGGCTTACTAGAAAAGATACTATAGATCCTTATATGCTAGTTACAGAATTCTTGAAAAATTAGAGTGAACCAAACAGATATTGATGATTCCATGAGAGATCAAAAAATATTGAGAAAAAAAATTGAAAAATTGAAAAAAGTAGAAAAAACTGACCTCTTGAAAATTTCGTTAGTAAGGCAATCACAGTAATGAAAGAGGGGACGTGTAAATCTGATAGGTGAATGTAGAGTAGAAGGGGTGATGATAGAAGGCACCATGGCACAGTGAGAAAAGGACTGGATTTTTTGTGTAACAGCTTTATTTTTCTCTTCTGTTTCAGGATCCATGTCCTCTTTGTGATGAAGCAAAAGAAGTCCTCAAGCCGTTAAAAAACAGGGTAATATATGTATATATAAAATATAATATGCTTTTAATGTATACCTTATATGAATTTCTTTCTTTGAAAAAGAACATTAAATAATTCCCCCCTAATTTCCTTTGGTTTTTTTTTATGTATTTTTGATGCTAAATTTCTTAAAATTCATTAAATTTAAGAGTACTAATTTTCTTGTACTATGACTCTTGGTATTAAAAATAAACTAAAATGAACTGTTAGGGGCAATGTTAGTGCTTTTTAAAAATCTTTATCCTTATTGCCTTGATGCCTTTATGTGACAGATCTTTACATTTCCTGAATTTACATTCAGAAACACTCCTGGTTTTCAGGAGATGATCTATTCAGGGCATAGTTTGTTCTGACAGGAAACTATGAGCCCTGCAAATGAATGTGGAACAAGTGAACCAGAAATGTAACTGGTTCAGGGTGAAAATGACCTAGGTGTGGAGATGAAGGACATTTACCAAACTGTGAACCGAAGAAACCACTCAGCATCAGATATGCTGGTAGTAGCTGGCTATCATGCAGTAAGCCATAAAGGTCATTCTTTGTAATTTTCCATTTTTATTTCTTCCAGTTTATTTTGCAAGAGGTGGACATCACTCTTCCAGAGAATTCAGCTTGGTATGATAGATACAAGTTTGACATACCTGTCTTTCATTTGAATGGTCAGTTCTTGATGATGCATAAAGTAAATTTCTCAAAGCTTGAAAAAAATCTGAAGAAACTTGAACAGCAAAATAACTGAAGTTGACTCATACCAAAGTGGTTTTCCCACGTTATGTAAATGTAAAATTCCTCAAGAATGTGACCAGGACTACGTAGTCTTCTAGGAGTGAAATGACCAGGTTTGGCCTCAAAGAAGAGATAAGACAACTCCTCCCACAGCTTTGTAGAAATGGAAGACCATGGATGTGTAAAACTATGTATAATTACAGACTTTTTTGATATGTTGTTTAGTTTTGTGAAACTATTTTTTTCTTTATACTTTTTTAAATAAGGGGTGGCTCTCTGGGATTGGGTGGGGAAGGAATATAGTAGGAAATACAGTTCATATAAAAACAATATATTAAAAACATTTTAAGTTTAGACCACATGCAGATGAATAACCAGAAAGGATCCTAAAACTAGAGGGAAAGATGAGTACTAAACTCTAAAAGAGAGTGCAAGACAAAGGAAAGTGAACCAATGCCAGAAGAAGCATAGAACCCTGTGAAATCCCAAAAGGCAATAAAACAATAAGAAGTTCCAGAATGATTCAAAAAAGAAGTGAAATCCATCAGAAAAGCAAATTTAGGAAGGGGAAAAAGTCAGAATTCATAGTTTTCAGAGCAGAAATAATTAGCCTATTAGAAAAAAGTTAACAAATGATGGCAAGTTTCTCCAGTCCAGCAAAAGAATAACAGATTTGGGATACAAAACAAAACAAAAAAAACCGATGTCGACAGGTATTTGTTAAGAATCAGTTATGTGCCAGGCACTGCACTAAAGCACTAGGGATACAAAGAAAGGCCAAAAAAAAAAATCTAATGGAGGAAGCAACAGTTAAACGACTATGTATAAATAATATGTAAACAGAATAAATTGGAGAGAGTCTTAGTGGGAAGACACTAGAATTAAGGGAGATTGGGAAAGACTTTTCACAGAAGGTAGAATTTTATTGGGACCTGAAGTAAGTCAGGGAAGCCAAGACACAAGAGATAAAGAGAGAGAGAATACCAAGCATGGGAGATGGCCAGTGAAAATTCATAGTCAGGAGATAGTGTCCTATGAGTGTGACAGCAAGGAGGCCAATGTCACTGGATTGAAGAGTACATGGAGGGAGTGTTGAGACTGGAAAGGTAATAAGGGTCCAAGTTATAAGGGGTTTTAAAAGCCAAACAGAATTTCATATTTGATCCTGATAGGGAAGTATTTCAATAGCCCAGGGATGAGGCATTCGGGGCCTGAATCAGGGTGGCGGCAGGGTGGAGAGAGAAGGGGGTGAAAGATGTATATAAAAAATGAAAACGGGGCAGCTAGGTGATGCAGTGGAGAGAGCACCAGCCCTGGAGTCAGGAGGACTTGAGTTCAAATCCGAACTCAGACACTTACTAGCTAGCTGTGTGACTCTGGGCAAGTCACTTAACCCCCATTGCCTCAAAAAAAAAGAAGAAGAAGAAATAACAAAAGCAAAATGGGTAAGACTTGGCAACTGACTGGAGATGGGGAGTGAAAGAGTAAAGAGTCAAGAAGACACCTAGGTCTCAAGCCTGGCTGAGTGGAAGGATGATGGTGCTTTTGACTGTAACAGGAAAATTTGTAAGAGGGGGAAGCCTTGGGGAAAAGATAATGAGTTCAGTTTTGGACGAGTTTGAGTTTAAGATGTATACGTGATATCCAGTTTGAGATGTCCAGTAGGCAGTTTCACATGTGAGATTGGAGGTTGGAAGAGAGGTTAGGACGATTAGCAGGCTTGACCTGGATGAAGACTCAGCAAAAGAAACTAAGAAGTAGTGGTAAGAGGAGAACTAGGAGAGATCAGTGTCAAGAAAATCTAAAAAGAAGAGCATGTCAAGGAGAAAATGGTAATCAACAATGTCAAAGGTTGCAGAGAGGAAAATGCCATTTGGCATTGAAGAGATCATTGGAAACTTTGGAGGGAGCAGTTTCAGTTGAATGATAAGGTTGGAAGATGGATTGTAGAGAATTAGGAAGAGTGAGATGAAAGGAAGTGGATGCACTTGATTGTAGATGACTTTCTCTAGTCATCTAGTCTCTAGTGCAAGATTATTGGTAGAGAGAAGGAATGGATCAAATGAGGGTTTTTTTTCAGGGGGGGGTTTGAGGATGGAAAGTGAGCATATTTATAAGCAGTAAGGAAGAAGCCAGTGGACAGGGTGAAATTAAAGACTAATGAGAGAGTAAGGATGATAGAGGGGGCAGTTTGCTGGAGAAGAGTTAAATGGGATCAGTTGTACATGTAGAGGAGTTTTCCCTAGCAAGAAAAGTCAGCTTTTCATGTAAGAGAGGAGTAAAGGAGAAGATAGTGATAGAAGGCATTTGAGTGATGTGAGATGAGTGAAGGATGGAGTGTATAATAGGGACCTCTTGGTGACTGGCCTCAGTTTTTTCATTGAAGGTTCTCAGTTGAGAGGGAAGTGGGGAGAGAAAGCCGTGTGACATTTGAAGAGGAATGAAATGCCACTCTGGTGAATGGGATAGTGACTCCTTTAGAGTAGGCATGAAAGGATTGACTTTCCACATTGAGAGCCCAGTTGTGATTATGCAATATAAATTTGTAGCTTGGAGTCAGAAAGACCTTAGTTCAAATCTGGCCTCCGATACTTCCTAGCTGTGTGACCCTACGTAAGTCACTTAATCCTTTTTGCATCAGTTTCCTCATCTGTAAAATGAGCTGGAGAGGAAAATGGCAAACTACTCTGTGTAGTTCTTTGCCAAGAAATCTCCGAAAGGGGTCATGAAGAGTCAGACATAAGTGTAAATGACTCAACAACAACAAAATGTACAAAGGAGATAAAGATATAAATAGAATGTAGAGGAACAAAACTAAAGCATCATGGACTAAATCTCACAACTTTCCTATAAGTGACTGTGAATTTTTTAAGACAAAATTTCTCACTTGAAGGCTGCATAGATGTGGGAGAGGTGGGAGGTATCAAGAAGAAGGGCTGAAGAAGAATGAGAAATAGAGTGAAAAGGAGAGGTTGAAACAGGGAAGGAAAGGGAGTTGTCTCAACGAAAATGAGATAAGGGGTTACTCTGAAGAGCGCTCTCTCTTTTTTTAATTAAAAAAATTTAATAGCATTTTATTTTTCCCAATTACATGTGAAGACAGTTTTTAGCATTCATTTTTTTTTTAAATTTTGAATTCCTCACTATTTGACAAAAAAGTGCTGGGAAACTGGAAAATAACTATGGTAGAAACTAGGTATAGACTAATATCTTACATTATATACCAAGATAAGATCAAAATGGATATATGATTTAAACATAAAGGGTAATACCATAAGCAAATTAGAAGAGCAAAGAATAATTTATCTGTCAGATCTATGGAAAAGGGAAGAATCTGTGACCAAATGAGATAGGGCATTGTGAGATGTAAAATGGACAATTTTGATTATATTAATTGGAAAGTTTTTACATAAAACCAATGCAACAAAGATTGAAAGGAAAGCAGAAAGCTAGGAAACAATTTTTGCAGCAAGTATCTCTGATAAAGGCCTTATTTCCCAAACATATTGAGAAATGATTCAAATTATTAAGAATACAAGTCATTCCCCAATTGATAAATGGTCAAAGGATATAAACAGGCAGTTTTCAGATGAAGCTATCTCTAGTCATATGAAAAAATGCTTTAAATCACTACTGATTAGAGAAATGCAAATTAAAATAACTCTGAAGTACCACTTCACACCTATCAGATTGGCTAATATGACAGAAAAGGAAAATAATAAATGTGGAAAGGAATGTGGAAAAGTTGAGATACTAATGTGTACTGTTGGTGAAGTTGTGAACTGATCCATCCATTCTGGAGAGCAATGTGGAACAATGCCCAAAGGGCTATAAAATCCTGCATACAGTTTGACCCAGCAATACCACTACTGAGTCTACATCCCAAAGAGATAAAAAAGGGGGAGAGGGAGGCAGGAAGAAAAGGACCTATTTGTACAAAAAATATTTATGGCAGCTTTTTTTGTGGTGGCAAAAAATTGGAAATTGAGGGGATGTCCATCAACTGGGGAGTGGATGAACAAGTTGTGGTATATGATTGTAATGGAATACTATTGTGCTATAAGAAATGATGATTCAGAAAAGCCTGGAGAGACTCATTTGAACTGATGCAAAGTGAAGTGAGCAGAACCAGAACATTGTATACAGTAACAGCAGTACTGTACAATGATCAACTGTTAATGACTTAGCTCTTCTGAGCAATACAGTGATCCAAGAAAAATACCAAAGGATTCATGATGAAAAATGCTATCCATCTCCAGAGAAAGAACTGATAGAGTCTGAATGCAGATCAAAGCATACTTTTTTTACTTTCTGGATTTCTTTTCGTGTTTTTTTTTTCCTTGGGTCTGTGTGTTCTTGCACATGAATAATATGGTAATGTGTTTTGCATGATAGGATATGTATAACCTATATAAAATTGTTTACTGTCTCAGAAATGGAGAGGGGAGGGAGGGAGAGAGAAAATTTGGAACTCAAAAGTTTTTTAAATTAATGTTAAAAATTGCCTTTACGTGTAACTTGGGAAAAATAAAATAATAAAATTTTTTTGAGTTCCAAATTTTCTCCCTTCCTCCTTCCCCATTCCTCCCCTAAGATAGTAAGTAATTTGATATAGGTTATATATGTATAATTATGTAAAACATAATTCTATACTAATCACGTTGTGAAAGAAGAAACAGAACAAAAGGAGAACATGAAAAAAATAAAGCAAAAATGATATGCTTCAATCTGCATTCAGACTGCCATCAGTTTTTTCTCTAGTTGTGGATAGCATCTTTCATCACATGTCCTTTAGAATTGGCTTGGATTATTGTATTGCTGAGAATAGTTAAGTCATTCATACTTTATTAATCTTGCTGTTACTATGTAGAATATTCTTCTGGTTTTCACTTCATTTTGCATCAGTTCATGTAAGTCCAGGTCTTTCTGAAATTATCCTGCTCATCATTTCTTACAGCACAATAGTATTCCATTACATTAAAATACCACAACTTGTTCAGCCATTCCCCAACTGATGGGCATCCCCTCCATCTGAAGAGCACTCTTTATGTGGTAAGAGAAGCCTGTTGGATATGGGGACCTTGAGGGGTTTAATCTAGGTGGAATTGGTGGACAGGGTAGTTGACCTTCTCTAAGAGAGTGTTGTGCCTGTATAGACAACATCTTGCTTCAGGAGAAGGAGAAATGGAGCTCTGAGGGGCAACCAGCACACAGAAATGTGGACCCAGAAATGACCAAGCATAGCCAATACCAAGGAGAGTGATCATTAAAAGGATCAAGGACAATACTGAACTGCGAAATTTGGAGCACAGTGGTATGTTTCTTCTATACACAATTCTTCTCTGATGAATTAATGCTTCTAAAAATGAGGCACAACAGAAAAGAGGAGGAAGGAAGACAAGATCTATAAAGATAGTATCAAAAATGGGTAAGAAGGAACTCATACATAGTGCCTTAACTCCATGAAGAACATGAGATTAAAGAAGGAATAAATGAGATTATAGACCAAGAAAGAGAGACTAAAACTTTCAGTCAGAAAACAGAATGGGAAAAGAATCAATGGAGACAACAAAGAAAAAGAATTCTTAGAAAAAGGCAGGGGGAAAAAAAAAAACCCTAACAAACAAAAGGCATTGGAGAGGAGGGAAGATTTTTAACTAACCACTTATCTTAAAGGGGGAAAAGAGGGGAAGAAACCAGTGACTAAATAAAGGAAAAATCAGTAAATTAGGTAAAGGTCCCAGACTTGGGTGTGGAGAGAAACAAACCATCCAAGAGAAGAACAAAAGGATGAGGTGTACCATGCCCCAGCCTTATTTCTGTTTGTGTTTTTCCAGGTTTATTCTGTTAAAGAACAGATTTGCTAGATTTATATTGTTTCTCATAGATACCTGTGCTTGTCCCTGTCCTTATGTTATTGGGTATCCCTTTGTTTGCTTCATGAGACCTGAATGAGAGTCACATAGGAGAGAGGATTTTTCTTTTTTCTTTTGTCTAGGCAATGGAGTTAAGTGACTTCCCCCGGGTCACACAGCAAGTAAGTGTTACGTGTCTGAGGCCAGATTTGAACTTGGGTTCTCCTGACTGCAGGGCCTGTACTCTATCTGCTGCCACCTAGCTGCCCTGAGGATTTTTCTTAGTACAGGGCTGGGAGTTCGTGCCTAAGCACAGTGTTAAAGAGTCTATAACTACTTTTTAAATTATAGCAGTTATTAGAATGTTGTTTATACATGCAGAAGTTTGATACTTGTAAATGCTGTTGAGCTATATAATATTTGACTAAATTACTCAGTCAACTGTGTATTATCTGTTGGTAATTGATTAAACATTATGGAATGATATTGTAGTCCTCCCCTAACGTTATTGGCAAAATATGGCCACCTTGCACATATTGATGTACATAAGGGTTTACTGATACTTGGAGTATACCCTAATTGATGGCACCAGATAGCAAGTATAACTTCAAAAAATGTTTGAGTAGGGCATAAGAGTCCTAAGATGAGATCTAAAAACAAATCAATTCCAAAATGAGCAAAAAAACCCCCCAGCTTCCTATGACATTGTGGGAGTCTCATCCTGTTTTGTTTTTCTAATACTGGCCCTTATTATTTTGTTTTAAGTTCAGTTAGAGGTTAGTAAAAATAAGGATGTAATTTTTTTTCCATCCAAGTTCAAGGACCCTCTGAAGTCTAATCTAGTTTAATAACCTCTGCAATAGAAAATAGCTGCATCTCATCTGTAAAGTAAATTGGACTAGGTGTCCTCTGAGGTTTGCTGCAGATCAGATTTGATGGTCAGAATGAGAGACAGACAGACAGACACACAGACACACACACACACACACACACACACAGAGCACACGCAAAGCAAAAAAAAAACCAAAACGACAAATCAGCCAACCACCCATTGTGCTTTTGTTAAGTGTGTAGATACCCCACCCCCACCCCCAACTCCTATCCCTTTCCTGTTGTGCTCATTTCACACAGAGAAACTGAGGAACCTGCCCTTGACCCACTTAAGACCTGCCCCAAAGCCCCCTGCCTGCCTCAAATCCTGTTATCAGAAGAATTTACTGTACTGAAACTTGAAATATGTAGGTAGGGGAAAATACTGAGTGCAGTCATCAGAAGGGGTTACCTTGACCACATTGACCTCATGGTTAGAGCAGGTCTTGTGATAACTCTGGAAACTTTCTCTATCTGGAGCCAGCTGTTCTGAACCAGATGTTATCACTCCCTAGCCTTTGGGTATTTTGCAAAACAACTTAACTCCCCACTGTTGGCTGCCCCTGCCAAGCACTCCTCTCTGTTGAAGTGTATTTAAGCCCTGCCCCTTCTGCACCTTGTGGGCACGCTTGCACTGTGGTTCAGTGTGGTGTCCCAAAATTGCAGTTCCCTTAACCTTAATTACCTTTGTTATTGCTACTTTGGTAGTCCTCTATTGCAGGTTGACATATCTGGTGTCAGAAGTGGGATTTGAAGACTCCTGCCTGTCCAGCCACCATTTTCCACCTCAGGTCCCTGGTAATAGCACAACACCCCTTGTGTCCAGTCTGGTTTCAGTTAAGTGGTCTGGCTACAGTATGTAATCTCTTGAATTTCTGAGCTCCTGTTTCTTTTGGTTGAGTTCCTGGCTCTTTGACTGAGGGCTTGTTAAAGGAACCATGAGCAATAGGTCCATTCCAATAGTTCTTCCTAAAGGGACAATTGCTGAGTTTGTAGTTAAGGACCTAGAACTTGCAAGTGTCTAGATATGTGGCCACTCTGACAGGTCCTCCTATACTGATGGCTGACTTTTGTCTTTGTGGAATGCTATTTATGTTAAGTATATTGTGTGTATTTATGTGTGTATATGAGAGACAACATGGCCTCTGAAGACAACTAGTAAGGACCAAATTGAGAATTGCAAAAGATTGGTAACTGAAAAGCCTTGCTAGTAAGGGAATATTGGGGCCACTGTCTCAGTCTGAAATTGTGCACATGAAGTTAGAAGGAAAACATTTTGCTGGCAAATGTCTCTCTGTGTATGTTTATTTATGTTTAGGTCTTTAAGCCTTTAGACCAAGTCTCTTTTTCCCTTTACATTCCTGAAATCTAAGGAAGCTTTGGGGAATGTGGAAGCAGAGACATATAAGAAATAAAGTTGTATAATGTTTTTACATTTTAGACTAAATTAGAAACTGAGTTTATGATTAACTGAATACTTGAAAGTTTTACAAATTAAAGTGAAGTAGAATAACTTTTTGAATTGGTATGTTTTGAAAAAAACAAATTAAAAATTTGCTGTAAATTATATGAAACTCTTACCTATTTTTTAAATAATAGATTATGTATTTGAATTTTTGAGAACTATTTTGCTTTTTGCCCACAAAAAGAGAAGCTTATTTAAGAAAGCAACTTGAAATGTATTTGTTATTTATTTAGAAAAATTCTTTGTGTTACTTCTATAATATACCAGAAATTAATTATTTGAATGGACCGAGTTTTTGTAAAATAATTGCTGAAAGCATCTTAAAGAATTTTTTAGTGCTTCTGTCTTTTAGGGAATAACAGATTTGAAACAAAATAAAAGGAAGTTTAAGGGAAGGAAGAAGTTTGAGTATGTTGACAGAAAAGTTTGAAGAAAGTTTTGGCTTTGTTTAAGTGGTAAGAATATGAGAAACTTTATGTGTCTATTTTATTGGGAACTATAAAATTTTTTTTAAATTGCAGCCTAATTTAGAAGTATATGGGGAAAAGTTATGGAGAGCTAGGGATAAACTGAAAACAATTGGAACTATATTCTGAGATCTTAAATGTTGCCATTAGAAGACCCAGATTTGAATTATATTTAAATGTGTTTTTCAATGGGATGATTAGGGTAGATTAAAACCTAATAACAGATTGCCACTTCTAAAATCTTTGGCAGATTGATTTTATTCAGCTCCAGCTCTCATCTGGGTATGAATTTGTATTAGTCGTGGTCTGTATGTTTTCCCGGTGGGTGGAGGCTTTTCCTTGAGGGTAAGCCACTGCAATGGCCATCACCAGGTGTTTGCTAGAAAGGATTTTTCCCTACCTGGGGATCCCTGAAGAAATTCATAGTACCAGAGGAATCCATTTCATTGGTTCAGTTGTCTCCCAGCTCTTGATCCCTTAGCCAGTACTACAGCACCTATATTGCACTTACCACCCTCAATCCTCGGGTCGGATAAAGCATATCAATGGGATTATTAAGGTTCACCTTGCCAGATTTGGGATGATTTGAGTCTGCCTTTGCCCAGAGCCTTTCCCTTAGTACTTCTGAACCTTAGAGTGACCCCCCTCTTTTTTTTTTTTAGTGAGGCATTTGGGGTTAAGTGACTTGCCCACAGTCACACAGCTAGGAAGTATTATGTGTCTGAGGCAGGATTTGAACTCAGGTCCTTCTGACTCCAGGGCGGGTGCTCTATCCATTGTGCCACCTAGCTGCCCCCAGTGACCTCTTTTGAGTTTTTCCTTTCACTCATTGAGATTGTCACTGGATGCCTAATACTCCTCTTTTCACCCCATTGTGACCCCCTCAACACCGAAGTTTCTCTTCTTTCCTACTCACTGGACTCACTTAAAACCTTCAAGACCTTAACCATCTTGTTTCTCAGTCACTTTCTAGGAACCCAGCCCTAGACCAGTCTATCTTGCAGCTAGAACCCAAAGACTGGGTCTATTGGAAAAAATACCTGTGCAAGGACTTGATGCAGCCTATGTGGAAAAGACCTTACCAAGTCTTTCTGATCAATCCCTCCACCACAAAGCTGAAGGGAGTTGAGAGCCAGATACCTGTCTCATCTAAAGAGGGCCCGTGTGTGTGCCCAGCCCAGCCCAGCCCACTACTGGGGATTTCAAGCTCTGACCCAGAAAAAGCAGACTACAGCAGTAGTAGGCCATTCCCCTAAGATGCTGGACATGGACTGAGTGTTGCCTTAGATTACACTCTGCCTTCAGGACCAAAAGGATCAACACCAACATGGTTTAGCACTGTATAGAATTCCTTGATGCCTCCTTTGGTCAGTAACACAATTCATCTTTACCAAAATGGGGAGAATGTGGAATACAGTAATCAGAAAGGACTTCCTTGATTTCACTGACCTCATAGTTGGAACAGGTCTTGTGATATCTTTGCAAACTTGCTGCCCCTGGGACCTGCTGTTCTGACTAGCTATCACTCCCCAGTATTTTGCAGAACAACTTAACTCCCCCTTATTGGCTACCCTTCCTGTTGAAGTGTATTTAAACCCTGCCCCTTCTGGGCACTCTTGCATTCTGGTGTAGTGTGGTGTCCAAACTGTAGCTCCTTGCCTTGATTAAAGACCTTTATTATTGCTATTTTGGTAGTCCTCTTTATTTCAGGTTGACAAAGAAGAGAAGAAAAAATATACAGACACACACAGATATGTACATTTATATATATATATATATATATCCAAATATGTGTATAAATATAATTTAAAAAATCAAGGGGGCAAGAGGGACTGTCCAGCATGAAGTTACAATGCAGAGCTGCTGATAGAAAATGGAATTACCAGGAAGGTTGTGAGCCCTTTATAAAGAAAGGCTTTGGCAATTGTTAAATGTCCCACCCTCCAGCCCTCCAACCAGAGGGGAGAGGCAACAGAAGAGGAGTTGAGAAGATGGAGAAGATGTTGGCTATCAAAACCTGATGAAGTGATGAGATTTCAGGGGATCAGCTAACAAGCTAGCATAGTGTTCCCTGGAGTTGAAACCAAGAAGAACACCTTATTAAAAACGGAGTTGAATATTATTTTGGGGTGCTACATTTTAGGAAGGTCATTTTGTTTCAGAGGGCAACCACAACAGTGAAGGGCCTCTAGTTCATGCTATGTAAGAATTTTGTTGAAATAACTGGGGATGGTTAGCCTGGAGAAGATAAGATAGGAGAGACAGGAGTTACCTTCAAATATTTGAAGGACTAGCACGTACAAGAGAAATTCGACTTGTTCTGGAACAATAAGTACTGGCTGCAAAGAAGTAAATTCAGGTCTGAGATGAGGAAAAAACTTCCCAACGATTAAAGCTGTCCAAACATCAAGTGAGTTGCCTTGAAGGAAGTGTTCACTTCTCACTAGAGGTCTTCACACAAAGGTTAGATGATGGGTTCATTCTAGAAGAGATTTTGTTGATTGGACTAGATGTCCTCTAAGGTCCCTTCTAATCCTAAAATGCTAAGACATTATTAAAGGAAAATATTACATAAAACAGGTGGCTCTATGATTAGACTATATAATTTATGTCTGTTCATAGCTCAAACAATATTACCATGGGTAACAGAAGTTACTTACAGAAGGGAACTTAAAATGTATTAATGATACTACTGCAATGTATTCTGTGGAGCATGCTTTGTATTAGTCAATAAACCATCCCTTACCTAAAGCACAGTCCATGAACACCTAGAAAGTTCTGTGTGGGAATTGTAAGAAGCAGAAAGTGCTGTTGAAGAGCAAGGACTGTGACCAAGTGAGTAATAAGAAGTGAGGCAATTATTTCATTGCCATTTTATTCAAATGGGCAGATAGCATTACAGAACCCAATCTCACTTCAGTGTATCGTTTAGACCATTGCTAAGTAGAAAAATAAATTAGAAACTTACATTAGAAAAACTAAATGGAATCAATGAGAGCCACATAGTTGGGGCCATACCCCGCACTCTTAAGATTTGTAAAGTCTGTTACATATGGTCTCATTTGATAACAACACTTTTGGTTAGGGATAAGGAAACAAGCTAAAGTGACTTGTCCATGGTGACATAACTGGTTTTCCACTGCACCATGCCTATGCCTATCTCAGTTTAAGGGACAGTGAGCAGGTGATAGTGGTGGCAGAACTGAAACTAATGGCTAAAATAATGAGAATTAATGGATTTACTTTCATATTTTAAAATTTTACTTCTTCAGTTAACAGTCATGTTCTCTCTCACTTCTATTCCCAACCTCCTGCGACAAATATTTGTAGTAAAACAAAACATCCCCACATTGGCCTTGTCCAAAAATGCTCATCTTACTTAGCATATCTAATGTAAGGTGGTGGGTAACATTCTAAATTATTTGTCCTCTGCAATCGTAGTTGATCATTATGGTGATCAGAGTTAAGTCTTTCAGAATTGTTCATTCTCATTCCACTCTGCGTCAGTTGAAAGTTTTTCCCCTAAAATATGTAGAAGCATACTGATACCTCTTCCCACCCCAGCCTATCTCTCCTTCCCTCATTAGCCTACAGATCACAAAATATTAGGACAGTAAAAAAAAAAAGTGGCATGGGTGATGTCCTTTGATGCATGTGTAAATTGGATTTAAGTGAGGCAGAGTTCCACAAAATCACTGGCCTCTCTCCCCTCCAGAGGCATCACAGTCCAGTGGCAGGACAAAATCAGACAACTAATGATGGCTCAAGATGCAGTTAATGACCTTGGCATCATCAATGTCTAACCAAGCTCTAAGCTCTCCACAATGCCTGCTTCAGCTGCCTTCATAGCCATTGGAACAAACTGTTCTCATCTGCCCATTCCACCAGGGGAAGTCTTCACATGTTTGGGGTAGACACTCTCCTAACTCACCAATAGGTTTGAGACTCCTCTGTCTGCTGAATCGGTTTACCAGGATCATTGGTCACCCCTGAATGAGAAAAATTATCAGTCTTTCTTTCAAACATTATCATCAATTCCTAAAAGGAGAGTTGGATCATCTGGCAGGATTCCTCTCTTAAGTGATTAAGATAATGATTAGAATAAGGAAAGGAAGAGGTCTTCAATTAATTTGAATTATCTTTTGAGTTCAATTCTGTCCAAGAAAAAAAGGAGACTATTAGAGGAGCAACTAGTTAAAATGGTATTTAACGGTTTTAGGAAAATAATTCTCCAAGGTGTTTGAACAAATATTCTGTTGATGAAGAACCAAACTTACCTGAATTTTGTTACTGTTTTATCATATTGGGGAATTTTGTTTTCGTTTGGAAAAATTACAGAAAGTGAGTGAAAATGGCTTGAGAGAGAAATTTTCAAAAGCAGAATATATTTCTGTCCCTTTGGATTTTCTAACAAAGATACTTAAATCAAATTAGAATAATTTAATTAATAAATTCATCTTTAACAGGCGAATGCCACAAACATAAAATACAATATTTTCTTCCACAAATATTCTATCTCTAAGCAGATTAAAGATAATTTACTGAAGTCCCAATATTACTGTAGTTTGCAATATTTTTATTTGTTAATATCACATAGGAAAATTTAAACAAGTCACATTATTTTAAAGAACATAACTAATATATTTTAATATGGAAACCCTTCTTTCCCTCCCTTTCTCCCACCCCATCCCCAATCTTGTTGCTTAAGAATCTAACATAAAAAGTACCAAGTAAAACAAGTTTTGTTGTAGCTTTTATTGAGAGTGTTCACATGATGATTAGGCAATATTACTTTCTTACAAAGTTTTGTTTTTTCTATCAAAAAAATCTGTAGCCTTTATTATTACAAAAAAAAACCCAGTACAAAAATGTCCAAAATATTGAAAATGCTTTCCCTCTCCCTCACAGCACCATTATACAGAATAGAGAATTATCAATAATAGCCCAATGACAGTCTATGTGGAGAAATCTCCAAATAACTCCCAGACACATAGTGGTTTATTTCTCCTTCTCACAAAAGCTTTCAAAAATAAAGACCAAGAAAATTCCAGTAACACAAAAATGGCAGAAAAATTTGAGATTTAAAAAAAATTCACATCATCAGTAATTCACATCTTACAGAAAAGTTATGGATAGGAATTCTTTTATAAAACATGTTTTTCAGTGTCAAAAAGGAAATTAAGGCCATTAGGCTTCCAGCTTATAAATTCACATAAAGGAAATACAAAAATACTTTGTGCTTCTGAGAAGGTTCTGAGTGTATGCAGATAAGGATTACTGCAGTTTTTTATTTTGAGAAAGATATTTGAACAGTTTACATAATTGCACAGCTTCTCTTGGATGTTCTTGGGTCTCCCTGATTAGGAAAGAAGAAAAAAAAGTTATTGTAAAGAAACAGAATCACAGAATCTTAGAAGCTGGAGTGGGCCTTGGTAATCAAGTTCAGCCCTGTCCCAGTTTATAAATAGGAAACTTAAGAACCAAAGGTTATAAGGGACCTTCCAATAACACGAACAAATTTTAAAAACTGAACACCAAAATAAAAACTTAACACACACACACACACACACACACACACACACACAGCAATGGTTTTTACTAATGCCAACATATTAATCATGTTCTTTGATGAATGTGTGTATGCGTGTGTGCATATATGTATACACACATGTATGTGTGTACACACACAAATCAGTACTTTATTGTAGCAAAGCAATGGAGATAAAGTGGGTGCCTATTAATTATAGAATGTTTGAAAATATGGAATATGAATGAATGGGATTAGTGACACAGAGAAACCTGAGAGGATTTTAATACACTAATGCATAGTGAAGTGAGTAGAACCAGAAGGAAAGTTTACACAATGACCCAATTAAAAAGGAAAACATAATGACCAACTGTGGCTCCAGAAGACTGATGATAAATAATACTTGACATTTCTTGTTGGTGAGGTGATGGACTAGAAGTCCAGAAGGAGATATACAATTACAGATATTGCCAATGGGTTGATTTATTTTTCTTAACAGTACTTACTTCCTTAACAGAATTTTTTGGGGACAGGAGTATGAAGGGGGTAAGGTATAGTGATAACAAAAAGGAAAAACAAACATTAATAAATGACTTTAAAATATATAGAAAAAAGCAAATTTAAATAAGGGGACACAAGCAAAGCAGTGTCAAAACTATCATTCTAAATTTGAAATAGACTTAAAACAATATTACTTAGTAGAGATTCACAGTTTCATATGCAGAGTTCCTTTTCTGTTTTTCATATGGGGAAATATTTTGTTTCTTGATGTTTATCCAATTTACAATAGTGAAAAGGAAAAAAATTACCCCAAACTGACTCACTAAGGAGTATTACACTTATAAGATATTAACTCCCTGTGCCTCATTTCATATAGCTCTATTTCGGTGGTTTTGCCTACAAAAGAGAACATGATGCAGGTGGTCTTAGTGGTCCATCAATGTCCTTATGCTACCAATAAATTAGTAGTTTGGTAGAAGGTTGGTAAATGCTAAACTACCACCCCAATATATGTTAGATGATTATACCATTCTCTCCAAATACTTGCTACCATTATCAAAGTACTGTATTATCAATATAACACATTCCAGGACCAACCTTTTCTTGATATCAGCACCTTACTCACATTTTTTTCCTTCACTCCATTTCCAACTATTACTCTACCTCAATGACCCATATGGCACTTTGGCTTAACATAGTTTCTCACCTTCAACCTCTTTACCCCCATTCTAAACTAGCCATTCACTAATAAAAGCCATATCCTGAATCTCATCATGGGTATGGCACTGATTCAACAACCAAGATCTCAAAACTGATGTTCTCATCTCCACCCACAACCTTCTTATCTATCAGCTCTCACACTGCCATTACCTTAAAATTAGTGAAGTCCTTACTGTTACTACCTACTTTACCTAGTCCATTGTCCTAGTTACACCTTACTGCTTAGCAGACCTGGAGTACACAGTCATTTTAATCTTGCCCTCACTGACATGCTACTCTTTTCTTTTTTTATTGGTAGTTCCCAATTTTGGATTCTTGATGCTTTTCTCCCACTACTATTTTCCTTTTACATTTCACTTAGGAGATTTTGGAACATTATTGGAGGAGAAAAGCCCTAAAACAAAGCAAAACTGGCCCCACCATAAATTAATGTTACAAACTTTTTAATGAGCTGTTGGCCGGTACTAAGTAATCCTTCTATTTATCTCATGTGAGTTCCCTGAAACACTCTCCACAATAGCTATTGAAATATTCTCCTGCATCCATAAGCTCCTATTGCCCACTCCCTGCAGCCCAATAACCTGTTAGCCTACTTTGTAGAGAAAATCAAGGCCACCTGGCTTAAGCTTCCTCAGCCCTCTTATATCTCTTATGTTAAATCTTTTAATTCTTCCTTCCTTTCTCTGAAGAAAAGCTACTCCTTTCTCTTTTCTAAGATTAACTCTTCAAACTATGCGTTTCAGTGAACTCCCTTTTGCTTTTTGAGCAGAGATTGTTTCATTCATTGTATTTGCATCCTCAACATTAAACACAGTTCCTGGCACATAGTAGGTGCTTAATACTTGTAGAATGATTCTCTGACACCTTGCTCTCTCAATTAACTTCCAGTCTTGGTAACACATCCAATTTTCTTCCCTTAACTCTTTCTCCTCTGTTTTCAAACATGCCTAGGTCATCCCTTGATGCCTCAAAATTCTGCTGGATACCCCATGGCTCCCTCTAGCTATTCTATCTTTTATTAATTTCACTGTTACACTTCTCCCAACTTGTCATGTATACCTACCATTACCTCCATGTCCTGTTCTTTTCTTAACCCTTGAAATCTGGTCTTTTCCTTCCATTCTCCTTAAACTGTTCTCTCAAAAGTCACTAGAGATTTTTTTCTAACAACCAAGTGCAAAGTCCCACCTCCCTCTCAAGCCCCACCTGCATCTGTTATTCCCCTTGATTATTCAAATTGACACTGGTGATCACCTTTTTCTTCCTTGAACTATAGGACACTGCTATTCTGGCTCTCCCAGTTCTGTTAACCATTCTTCTACTTCCTTCAATAATCCTTCTTTTTCCTACTCTCTTTGAGTATCTCAATGGTCAACACTCTTTCCCTCTGTATATTCTCCAGCTGTGTTCTGTCATCACCTCAAAAAAAAACCTGTCTCCCCATCAAATTGGCTTCCCTTCTACTGACTTTCTCATTTATGCCATTGGAATCACAATTTTTCCAGTCCCCCAGGCTAGAAACCTGAAAGTCATCTTTGATATTCCCTCTCTCTTGCGCACTGCATCATCTTTTCCACATCAACAAGTTCTATTGGTTCTTTTCTTCTGTTTCATTCATGCCTTCTAAGCTAGGTTCAGACTCTTGGCTTCTCATGTAGGCGATTGTTTTAAAGCAATGTTCCAGTTTAATGTATTAAGAGTGATAATATTGGGTTTCTTTATCTTTAAAGTAGCTAAAATTCTCTCTTGATTAATAAGAATTATTCTTCCCAATTCACTTTCAAAAGGCTACATACGATTGAGCAACTTCTAATTAGCTGAACACACTTCTGACTTATTTTTAAATACATTTAATACAATTAATATATTTTATTAACAAAATTTCAAACAAATGAATACAGTAATACCTGCTGGTGAGAGACATTCTCCTCCTCAACTGCTTCGGTAACTTCTTTCTTTCCCTCTTCTTCCTCCTCCTCCTCCTCTTCAGGTAAAGTTGTTTTAAAGACTGTACTTCTTTGAGCAACCTCCTGAAAATAAAAGTAGGTTTATTATTACAAGTCTGAGCAAGGCATGACATTCCCATTCATGAAGGCTGGTCACTTGGCAACCTCTTTTTCGGGAAAACAGAGAGCATATTGACAGAAACAGCAAAAGTGACTGATCAATCCAAGACCAAAGAAATTAGATTTTTGGTTAGTAAAATAATGACAATTATTACATCTTAAAATATAAAGATATTATTATCTTAAAATATAAAGAACTCAGTGGGAGAAATTAAAACTACATGAGAATAGGCAATTATATTTATCATCTTGCCTACTTATTGAAGTAGTGTTAAGATCCTTTCAGTGAGTCTTTAAGAAGCTAAGCAGCAATCCAACACTTATTCAATTACAAAATGCAATTATATTACCCACCTGCACAATAATTTGCTGAACACTAAACACAAAAGCATAGCTATATGATAGCAACTTGCACCAGGATTTTTTAAAAAGCAAATAACCTTTTATCCAAGCAAAACAGCAAAGAGAAACCGGATAGGTTGTACAGATATAAAGTACCAAAGAATACATTAGAATAAATAGGTTCTGGGGCAGCTAGGTGGCGCAGTTGGATAGAGTGCTGGCTCTGGATTCAGGAGGACATGAGTTCAAATCTGGCCTCAGACACATAACATGTACTAGCTGTATGACCCTGGGCAAATCATTAACCCCAGTGCCTAGCCAAAAAAAAAAAAAAGGAATAAATAGGCTCATTAGTTGGGAGTGAGATTAAGATTTTGGTTCAAACCATGAGAGAAAACAGGACTCTCCAAGGAAGAAAGATGATCTATTCTTAGCAATCTCTAGAACTATAAGCCCTGAAGAATTATGCATTTTCATCTGAATTCCACTGATAAGAAAGAAATAAGAATTAAGAAGAACAACATCACTAAAAATCAATAAACACAAGAAAACAATACCAAGTCAGCAATGTGCAAGTTGCCCAAAAATGACAGCAATTAACAGGCTGCCTAAAAATGCTATAACATATATACTGTCTTGTTGAGCCTTTGACTCAGTTCCAAACTTATATTCAAGTAATACAAACATATAAAATAGTCCTAGATATAACAAAAACTCGATAGCATTTGATATCTACATGGCAAACTACTCCCTATTTAAAATATGCTACCAACATCATGTGAAGAGCAATAGATACACATAAATTTTCAGTCAGACAACTTAAGCCCATAATGATTCTACCTAAACTTAAATCCAGGGCAGCTAGGTGGTACAATGGCTAGATGGTGCACTGGGTTTGGAGCCAGGACGATCTGAGTTCAAATCTGGATTCAGACACTTACTATGTGACCCTGGGCAAGTCATTTAACGCTTATTTGTATCAGTTCCTCATCTGTAAAATTGGGACACAATGGAGAAGGAAATGGCAAACCACTCCAGTTATCTCTGCCAGGAAAGCTCCATGGACAAAAAGTCCATGGCGTTATGTAGAGTTGGACACAACTGAACAAGTTTACATCCATCATTATCTCTCCTAAATGGAACTAAGTATGGATTCTAAATTAATGAATTAATCCATGACACTGGACAGGTGGTCATTCATCTTGTATTTGAGGACCTTCCAGGAGAGTGATGCCATGATCTCATAAGACTAGATAACCATTTAATGCATAGTAATAGATGGAATTCTTAATAAGGTATAGTTTGGCCTTTAAGGTTCCTTTCAGTAGAGAAAGACTGACATGATGTGAGAAGATGCATAATAATGATACTAATTACCACTGGTAAGCTAAGAATTGATTTCAGTTTTCCAACAACATGATTTGCTTTAGGTTATTTCCTTTGGGTGTGAGAGAAATAATTATTAGTAACTAAAGTCCTGATCTTAAAAACTTCAGTCTCTTGAAGGACATTGCTGATAATGAGATTGGATTAACTTTCTTGTTAATCCACCCAGGTGGAATAGCCATGGTGTTCTGCTCAGGCTTAGGTGGGGTATAAATTGTTTGAAGAGACTGCCTAAGGCTGATGGTGTTCTGGGTATAGAGATAGTCTCTCTGTCCAAGGATGGTATGCCACTCTCAGACCCTCACTGTAATATTCTTTCTCTCATTAATTGTTAGCCAATCAGGGTTGATTTCCAACCCTGGTTAATTAACACTCTTCTAAGGGCATATAAAGTTTGAGCCTGCCACCAAGATTGTCTTTGGTTTAAAAGAGATAGCTAAATGACCATCCTTTTATTAATAAATGTGCTGCCCTTATTAATAAAATTATTAAATTACCCAGAACCTTTTCAATTGCCAGTCATGGCTATCCATGAAGGGCCCAGAGTCTTGAACTCTAGATTCTTAACAA
The DNA here is from genome assembly GCF_003287225.1 of Phascolarctos cinereus. Lineage (NCBI taxonomy): Eukaryota > Metazoa > Chordata > Mammalia > Diprotodontia > Phascolarctidae > Phascolarctos > Phascolarctos cinereus. The sequence continues at coordinate 283,559,982 of NW_027555847.1, read as the reverse complement.
AACACTCCCCTATATGCCTTGGGTCCACATGAAGAGTTCTTCATGAGGAAAGTTCTTTGTTAGGACTCTGGCTTTGATCTGACTCTCCCTTTTACCAGTAATTAAATTTTATCTGGGTAACTTATATGTTTTGTGCCTATCTATTTTTTATGCTGCAGCTCTCTAATTTTCACTCTCACCTGCACAGGGTCCTCTGGACCAGGTTTATGGGGACAGAGTGTGTACAAATGAAAGCCTCTGTGAAGAAGGTTTTGAAAAGAAGTCCTATTTTAAATTGAGTGTTTGGGGTGCTGACAGAGATGTGAGGAGCCACCTGGGAAATTCTGGGGTCCATTTTGGGATCAGAAACCTGGCCATTCCAATCCTCATTAAGTTTGAAGAGCTAATAAATAGGTGTGGCCTGAAATTTCTTGTAAGTAAAGGTTTCAATAAGATGAAACAGGCAAATTGTGAGAATACCAACTCCTGCTAAAAACTATGAATCTCAGAAAGCAAATTAGGTTAAAATTCTGCCCAAGAAGGACTTTTGGAGTTTTCAGGCAGAAGTGTGTCTGAGGAATTATGTACACTAAATGTAGGATGTCATGGGGGGGCGGGGGAGTCTGCTCTGAGCAGAAGCAAGAGGCAGACAAGAAAGTAGAAAAGCAGGGTAGAAAGCTCTTCCGAGCAAGTAGTTTCTATTCTCAACTTTGATTTCTGTATGTTTTTGTCTGTGTTTTGTCTTTGTCTCTAGGATATGGGATGTGGTCTCTGTATCTGCTTGGTAATGAGAACTGAAAAAGTGGGGGTGACACCCAGGAGCTCACATTTTGGAAGGTGGTAATCAGAGAAGAGATCTCTCCCTGTAAAAACACCAAGATTTTTTCCCCCTTTGGATGGAGCTCTAGCTGCAGCTTTAAACTAATAAAGATCTAGACCTGGAGGGGGAACTGCTGCCTCTAGGCTACATGTGGCCCTCTAGGTCCTCAAGCGCAGCCCTTTGACTGAATCCAAACTTCACAGAACAAATCCCCTTAATAAAAGGATTTGTTCTGTAAAACTTGGACTCAGTCGAAAGTCAGCACCCAAGGACCTACCAGACCACAAAGCCTTGAGGCCACAGGTTCCCCACCCCTGATCTTGACCAAGCAATCTAAAGATAGCAAGGGTCGTTAAGGAAAAGCTAAGTTAAGAAGCTGCTTGGCAAAAGGGAATTCTTTTTTTTTGTTGTTTTGGTATTACAAGGTTAGCTGAATTCTGGTTTAATTAGATCCCAAAACTAAAGTTTGTAGATTATGTTTAAATTAAATCTAGGTGGCTGTCTTTGCTGCCACTCCCCCACTCCACCCCCAATCTGACATCAGGGCAATGTGTAACTGCAAAAATAAGTTTCTTGTCTTTTGAGAGACTTTGATTGGGTTTTTCTATCATAGCCTTAAATGCAATCACTTTAGGATTTCAGCAATTTGCTTACTATGTATGTAACATTGTAAAAGCTGTTTTTATGAGTAATGGTGAAAATTGTGAGAGCAATACAGATTCTAAAAGGTGAAGAGGAGAACAAGTATGATTTTTAATCTGGAAAAATGTTTCTGTTAAGTAAAGCTATTAAACAAGCTCAGAGGTCAAAATGGAGGACACGTGTTCCAAGCCCTTCTCGTTTCATGCTGCAGTTTCAAACGGTCTAATACAGGGGTTTAGGGAGAATCTGATGAGCAACCATTCCTACATGTGACAGAATTTGTTATATTTAAAATCTTTTATATACTGTTATTTTAAAGTCTTTGGCAGGAGATTGGCTGGAAACAGTGAATCCCATAATATGAAATGCATGAAATGAAGAGCCCTTGTACAAAATATAACACTAAATCACTGAAATTATAAATAGATCCAGATGTACATTGTTATTATACTATATGGGTCACGAAGTTTGTTAGAAAGCTGAATTATCCCAGTTATGTGATCTGTAATGTGTTGGAAAAAAGTACCTAACATTCATTTGATAATTTATTACATTAGATATATTGTTAGAAATGTGAACTGTTCTTTAATTTTTGGGGTTATGTGGTAATATTGGTTATTGTGATCTGTGATTATTATAAAAAAACTTAATGTTTCCTTATACTGTTCAATTATTCAATTCAACTATTTAAATAACTCCCTGTGAAAGCTCTGGGGAAACTGGCCACACCCCGCCAGTATTACGATAAATTCTTTAGGTCTCTTCTTTACCTGGGCCAAAAGCAACCATTCAACTTAGAATCTAATAATATTTTAGCCCAGCACACTTTAGGCTAACCTGATAACAGGTGTGATTTTAAACTGTTTGCAAAACTCTATATCTATTTCCTAGTATATGCAGCTTGAAATTCCTGGGAGCTAGAATGCTTCTGGCAGCTCTTTATCTGATAAGTCTCAGAGAAAGGTAAAAAGAGGCAGAGGATTGGTAATTCATCCAGCTCTTTAAGGAAGCAGAGAAAAAGATTATATGAAGGAGCTGGGAACTGTCACCACATGTTTTAAGGAAATACACAAATTTTATGAAGGAGCTGGGAACTGTTACCACATGTTTTAAGGAAATACACGAATTTTACGGATAATAATCTTTTTCCTTTTTAAGTACTAAGTACCAGGCCTTAGAAATTAAAATGTTATCATTCGCAATTATAAATCTGGACTTGATTTGATTTAAATCAAAATCTGTCCTGAAGGAAATAAGAACAGAGGTCTGAGGGTGCTCTCCTATCAGGATAATTGTGGTAAATCTGAATCTTAATACAAAAGACATTTGTTATTTGACATTAAGAAATTTATTAGCTATAAGTATTTTTAATCACCATAGATAGATGCTGACTTGGTACAAGAAGATATTTTATTTATAAAAACAAGGTTGTGCCTACAGCCCACCAGAAGGCAAACAAGTTTATATCAAAGGGTCTCATAGCATATTATCTAATATCGTGCATCATCTCACATCATGTCAATCCTTCCCTACTGAAAGGAACCCTGATGACTTTTATTTCTCTTCTTTGAGGTTGCTCATTGGTTGAATGTTGCAGCCTGCTCACATTAACTATGTACCTCTCCACTGACCTCTGAGTAATATTCAGTTTAAAATTTTCAAAGAGTCTTGTATTCTATGTCATGCCACCACATAGAAGCAACATTGATAGAATTACTAGAATTAAAAAGATGGACTTTTGAAAATAAAGCTTGGAGTCATTCAAAGAATTTTGCAATTTTGAAAAGTCAGTGCAGCCCACTCTCCTCTTCCTGTTTAACTGAGTGCCATTTATCCACCTGCACTGCCCATCACAGACACTGAAGAACAAGTTCTTGGAGTATTTATAGAAATGCATGTTGTAATTTGGGCAGTAAACATTTTTTCATCCTTTTGATCTGTGTGATGGTTAGAATAAACTTCTTTGAGTGATTATAGATCTCTCCTGGAGAATTCTGGAGCTTGATGTAATAACTCACAATGCCATCCACAACCAGGAATATCTCAAAGAGTTCACTATTAACAGAAAAGCCATCTTCAGTGTAGAAACTAGGCTGGATTACCTCCCTGCCAATAGACTTTGGTAAGTACACATTTCTCAGTTTCATACACTGTTTTATATTTATAATAAAGGTTATCTTTATTATTTTATCTTTCACAGAATGTAGAGAAGTCTAAGGAGGCAAGCAAAATTAAGTGAAACAATACACTTAGCAAAGTTGAAGGATGTAATATAAACACACATAAATCAGTATTTAAATATATTACCCCCAAAAAAACAGCAGGAAGAGATAGAAAAAGAAATTCCAATCAAAATAGCTACAGAATGAATAAAATACTTGGATGTCTACCAAGACACATACAGCAACTATATGAATGCAATTACAAAATTGCAACTTACAAAAATACAGATCTAGGTAATTGAAGAAATATTAACTACTCATGCCAATGCAATAACAATGACAAACACTACCTAAATTAATTTGCTTATTCAATACCATACCAATCATTCACCAAGGATTATTTTATAGACCCAAACAAAATAACAATGAAATTGATCTGAATAGAGAAAAGGCCAAGAATCTCAAGGAAAATAATGGAAAACAGGAAGTAGGAATGAAGGGGGCATAGCATTAACATTTAAATATATAAAAAAAGCAAGCTACACAAATTGGAAGAATGCAGTTTCAGTATAATCTTTTTTTTTTTTTATCGTTCTGCTGCTATGTATATGGAATCCTCATTTTATTTGCTACTTAAAATTTTTGGGAAAAAATACCATGGTAATTTTGATAAATAAGATAAAGTTGCATAAAATGCAACATAAATGCAACACATGTCCTTGGTCCTAAGTTGTTAATTATTAATTACTTCATGATTTCATTTACTGGGGGGAAGACAGGAGAAGGGCACATCATGTTTAAGCTAAAATTTTTCTAGGGAGATTTGTGAAGGGCTTACCAGGCTGAGGATTTTTACATCTTAAACTTAAATGTTATTCTACACAAAATGAAATTTTTGAGTAGTATAGTGACATAGTTAAAATCTGTGTTTTAACAATGTTACTTTGGCAACCTTTAGAGAGAGACTGAAGAATGGAAGAGATGGAAAACGAGATAAATTATGAGGCTACTACAATATTCCAGTCAAGAGTCCCTGAACTATGGTAGAGGCTGAGTGAGAAGAGAAAAGGAGATGGATGCAAAAGATATTGTAAAGGTAGAAACAATGGCAAGTGACTGGATATGAGAGCTGATGGAAAAAGAACAGTCAAAGATGAGCTAACCTAGGTGACTAGAAGGATCATAGTGCTATCCATATAAATAGGCAAGTTTGGAAAAGGGATGGATTTGGGGGATTGAAAGGGGAATATTGAATTCTGTTTCTCATATGCTGATTTTGAAATATCTATTATACATTAATGCAGACAGATATGCTCAATAGACAACTGGTCTACAGACCCGGGATTCAGAAGATTAGGACTATCTATCTATCTATCTATCTATATATATATGTGTGTACACATATTTATGTGTATATGCATACACATACATTGTATATACATATTTTATTATATATACAGTTTATGCACATTGACTGGAACACAGATGTTTCATCAGTGCTGTTGATAGATTATTGGCTATTATAATATGTCTGGACCAAATCACAGGTAGTTGCTTGGAATGAAGATGATCAGGAGCTAAGGTTTTCTGTGGAATAATTTCTCATTATAATTTTAGTCCAGTTAAAAAGAACTAAGCAGAAGTATCAAAGACCCAGTAGGAACCAGATTAAAATGTAAATGGGAAATATTTAACAAAATATAAATACAATAAAACACAGAAAATGTTAATATGTGGTTTTCTCCATACCCCTGGTAGGGAGGACAGAATAAGATATTTGGAGTCAGAGGGATCAGGTTTAAATTCCAGCTCTGCAATTTATTACCTGTGACACCTTGAACAAATCATCTGAACCTAAGTTTCAGCATCCTCATGGGTAAAATGAGGGAGCTACAATTTCATCTCTACATCTATGATGTTATGAACTCTAAAGAATGAAATGATTTACTATACTGGCATTTTGCTTTACTGAATATTGCCTGAGTATCCAGTTATCTAGTGCTTCAGATTTTTTTATACAAAGTACAGCCTCAGACACAATGGTTTTTTAATTTACATTTACAATTTTATTTATTTTTTAAAAAAATTAATACACATACTTGGTTTCCCAGCTTGACACTTACATGCTTACATTTGGTCTTACCCTAATAGGATTTATCTGCACGTAGTCAAGTGAGAAGCACCAAAGAACAGTGACCTAATGCCTGTGTATAAAACTGACAAACACAAAAGAATCAGATCAAAGTCCTGGCTTCTTTCTTCCTCCTGAAGGATAAAAAACAACCCCCCCCACATTCTATAGTGAAATTCAGTACAATTCCTAACTTGCCTTTTTAAGAAACCCCCAGTTTCTGAAAAGGAATCATTGTTTTGACTCTGGCCTTCTGATGGTGCCACCAAGAAGACACTCAATCTTTCTGCTTCAGGCATTTTCTCTGGCTGTTCCCCATCTGCTCTGATTGTTGACCTCCCTGGCTTCCTTTAAGTCCCAACTAAAAAAATCCCATCTTCTAGAGGAAGCCTTTCCTGACCCCTCTTAATTCCAGCACATCCCTCTGTTAATTATCTCCTATTTATCCTGTATATAGTTTGCTCGTACATATTTGTTTACATGTTGTCTGCCCCCTTGTAGACTGTAAGCTCCTTGAGGGCAAAAACTATTTCCTACCTCTTTTTGTATCTCCAACACTTAGCACTGTGTCCACCATACAGCAGGCACTTGATAAATGTTTACTGACTGGATCCAGATTACTGTATATAACGTAAGACTTAGCTTGAAGGAGAATAGGGATATGGCACAGAGCCACAAATTTTAAAAATCAGGCTCATCACATTGGTAGTTGTTTCATTTCAGGTCTGATACCTTAAAAACACTGTTAGTCAAGGGTTGGAGGAAAAGAATAGAGAGAGATATATCAATATGATTCTGATGCTACTTCACTTTCCTTTCCTATTTAGTATCTTTATTATGAAGCAATCTAATTCAGATGAGCTTTACAACGTCTTTTTTAAGGCATTAACAAAAATGGACTCATTTATATATGCTTTGGGTTTACCTTCAGGATCCATTCATATATTTACTCTGATTCCTAAAATGTAATCACAATTTTATAATTTAAGCTATGAATGGCATAGAACAGTGGTGTTGTGAGAAATGATCTCTCAGAAGTGAAGCCTCCTCAAAGGGTTAATAGTTCTTGTTAACAGTTCTCACAAAAGGCAGCAATTAGGAAATCACTGGTCATTTGGAGAAAGCTGTCTCAGTTAAATGATAAGGTCAGAGGCCAGAAGACAGAGGAAAGAAATTGGAGGCACCAGTTGTAGATGACCTTCTCAAGAAATTTAGTTAATGGGAAAATATGTTTAATGGGTATGTAAATGTAAAGCCTATATCAGATCGTGCACCATCTAGGGGAGGGTGGGGGGGAGGAAGGGGGAGAAAAATTTTCAACTCAAAAGCATATGGAAGTGATTGTTGATAAATCAAAATAAATTAATAAAATTTTTTAAAAAATTTAGTTGTGTTGTTGAAACACACCCCCTTCTCACCTTGTCAAACCCCCCTACCACCCTGGTTTTTTTAAGCAGGTAGCAGAAAGAATAGCCCTACCCCCAACCTAAACTGTTTACCCTTGCAAAACTTCCCACGATTTCCGTGAATAGATTGTGCTCCCTGAAGCCCAGCCAATGGGATAAGGGGAAGGGGGTTAGGGAGGAGGAGCTCGAGGTAGGGTATAAATAAGCCTTGCTTTCTGTAACCAACTTGTACTCTCTGGCCTAGCGCCATTAGTGCAGTGAGGGGCGGTACCGTTTCTCATGAGAAAGTAATAAACTCCTTTCTGCTTTCAAGGTATCTAAGTCTTTGTCTTGATTTCAGTAATGGTCTTTGTCCCACACAATGTCAAACCCAAATGGAGACCACCAAACCTTACATAAGGATCAATGTGGCTGCATACTGACTTTAGAAAACCATGTAAACCACATTCTATTGTAATTTTTAAAAAATCTGTTAAATATTTCCCAATTACATTTTAACAATTGGGGCCATAGTGAGGTATGCACCCCTGCACAGTCTCTGGTGTAGAAGACTAAATTCAGAGTCAGGGAACTTAAGTCTGAATCCCAGTTCTTTACTGGCTGGCTATATATAACCTTGGGTATTCTCTCTGCCTCAGTTTACTGATCTACTATATCTAATATCTGCTATACCGATCTCACGGAGGTTAACTGTAAGAACTAAATGAGATTAAATACTTTGTAAGCCATAGTGTTATATAAACACCAATTATCATGAATAAGTTGCTTTGGTTCTGAATTGTTAGCTTAATTGTAATTAATAATATTATTTGCTTATTTATTTGCATGTCTGAACTGATGACTTTCCAAGAGAGAACCCTACTGCAGTTGTATTAATGAAATTAAAAAATCACAGCATTATAGATTTTAAAGCTTGAAGGGACCTTAGAGGCCTTTATTTCACACAATACACAAATACACAATTTACCCATACACAAATTTACACAATACACAAACTGAAGCATGGAGAAATTAAGTGACTTGCTACGGTTGTACAACTCATAAATATCTGAGGAGGGATTTGAACTCAAATCTTTCTGATTCTAAACCCAATTCCCTATTCATTATACAACACTGCCTCTAAAGCAGGGGTTCTTAACCTGGGGTCTAGGAATTTGTTTTTGAAAAAACATCCTGATAACTATATTTCAACATAACTGGTTTCCTTAGTAATCCTATTTATTTTTTTGAGACTTGGACTCCACTATCATCATGCTTCTGGTAAACTCATTAGCCTGTAAAAATTCAATAGCTTTGATATTCACAACTCTTGAGTACCCTCAGTAGCTTATGCCCCTTTGGAAGGCTAGAGAACAGAGAAAGAACTCCCAAAGCCTCCATTTAAAGGTGGTTCACAGACCAGCTGGCTCTTCACTTCTTACTAGTTACACTTCTTGGACTGAACTCCACCATGCTCCTCCTATTTTTCAGCTTTCTTCTGTGTGCTGTACTCCTTGAGGTGCTACAGGACTGCCTTTATTTTTCTTATTTCTATCCCCAGCACTTAACAGAGGTATTTAGCACATAGTAAGGGCTTAATAAATGTTAACTGTTAAAGATGTTATTTTGAGACTGTAAAGTGGACTATGACACAAAAAACAATTAAGAACTCTCATTCTAAATTATCTTACCTCTCCCTGAGAATTTTTTAATATAACCTTTACATCTTCTCCAGTACCCCAAGAGTTCTGGTTCTTCCAGATAAGGTCAGTGGGAGGAGATGCAGTGACTCCAGCATTTGCAGCCCAAATCTGGGAAATAAGAAAGAACACTATTATACATAAAGTCCATACCTTTCTCATGATATTAATGGGATGATAATCCAACTTAAAGTCAAAGATCAAAACACCACAAAAGCAGTTATTACATAGCTGGGTTATATTACCTGTACGAACGTACACAAGGCATTTCACCTCTTGTCCTCGGTTTTCTTACATGGAAAATAAGGAGGCTGACATAGGTGTGCTACAATGCTAAAATCCTATGATCTTGTAAAATACAGATAGCTACAGTAAGTAAAAAATCTCAAGTATCTTCTCCGAGTTGTCATTGTGGGGAGGGGAGGAAGGACAGGAAGTCCATTGTTACAGGGATATTCTGATGCCCAGGGAAGTGTTCCCCTTGAGTGTTTCCATACCAAGTTCTTTTGCTGGGCTGCCACCATTATTTCCCAGGCATGAAAGGAGAAAGACCCGAGTCCTCTACATCACAAGTGAGGAAGGGCAGCTTACCAGACCGTTAGTCCCAATACATGCACAAGCAGCAACATAGGCGTGGGGTGGGATGTATACCCTGACAAAGAACACAGAGCTCCATGTCTCCATCTTTATATCTGTTGTTGCTGGGCAGATTCATAGGGAGCAAGTGGGAGAGGTGACATTAAGGGCAATCAATCAGCAGCTGGCCCAGACTATGACCCTTCAATCACAAGGACAATGTGATTAGGAAAGCTGGTTACCCTTGCAATACCAGGGTTAGATAATTTGCTAAACACGATCAGGAAAACCTTGTATTCCTTGCCTAAAGGGAGCTAAGTAAACCAGTTACTAGGTACATAAAAGTTGCACATAAATGGGTCAATCAGTGGTGAAAAACTCTCCACTTTCCATGTGCAGCTCTCCAAAGAACATGATACCCACCTCCCAAGTACAAATGTTTCCTTCTGGTCAGTACCAAACCTAAACTACCAGAGGACTGGCCTGAGGCCTTTCCTGGAACAAGGAGAAAACCTTTTTTTTTCCATTTGATGCAAAATACTTCTCTAAAAAGTATATTAATGATATTTATGAGGTATAACATACTGTGACGTTACCTTCCATTTACTCTCTGTGTGTGAATGTGTGGGTGTATATGTGTATGTATGTATATATGTGTGTATACATATATAGTGTATATATGTGTGTATATATAGATATGCATATATGTATGTATATGCATATGTGCACTGGTTTGCATACTGTCTTCATTATAAACTGAAATCCTGGAGGGCAGGGACCATATTTTTGCCCATCTTTTTTTTAAATTTATTTTTAGTTTTCCAACATTCACTTTTATAAGATTTTGAGTTCTAAATTTTCTCTCCCTCTCTCCCCTTCCCCAAGAGAGTATGCAATTTGACATAGACTACACATGTACAATCATATTAAATACATTTCCACATTAATCATGTTGTGAAAGAAAAATCTGAACAAAAGGGAAAAACCACAAGAAAGGAAAAAAAAAAGAGAAAATACTATGCTTCGATCTGCATTCAGACTCCATAGTTCTTTCTCTGGATGTGGATAGCATTTTCCATTGTGAGTCTTTTGGAGTTGTCTCAGATCCTTGCATTGCTGAGAAGAACCATGTTATTCAAAGTTGATCATCTCACAATGTGGCTGTTACTGTGTACAATGTTCTCCTGGTTCTGCTTACTTCACTCGGCATCAGTTCATGCAAGTCTTCACTCAGCACTGCCTGTCTTTTTCATTGCCATTGCTTAAAATAGTGCCTGGCATTTTAAAAATGCTTGTTGACTGACTGACTGATATTCCAGAACATATTAAGATAAAAATGTTTCAGTGTTTAATTCCAAATCAAGTTAAAACTTCAAATCTCTTGGATGCCAAGCACAAACAGCCAACATGCAAAGCAATATCACATCTGACTTTTAAGACGTGCCCTTGAGTTTTAGAGACTGAGAAAATTAATTATGTTAATATTTGTTTCAACAAGGCATGGTTTCCCAAATGAGATTTGAGTTACAGTAGCAGCAAAAGCAAATAGTTCTTCTGTATTCACAAAACAAAAAGGAAAATCCAAATTTAGTGACTCATCCCTGTGAGTTAAATATCACTATTAGCCAGTACAGAAATAGTTATTTTTTTTTAGAGATTTCTCCAAGTAACTGGGAAAAAAAAGAAAAAATGGATTTCTAATAATAAGAAATATTAAATAGCATTAGGCAATTTAACATTGTGGATGGAGGTATTTGGAATAAGGAAGAGCTAGATTCAAGACCTGTATCTGATACACACTTGCTCTGTGGCCCTGGGCAAGTGCCCCAGAGAAATTTCAGACTATAAATGGCACAGCAGAAGTTGGTGATCTGAATAGATAGAAAGAACTTCATTACTGAAAGCTCTCTACCCTAATGAAATCACAGCTAATCCCACCCCCACCCCCACCCTGATCTAATTAAGACAATAAGCTAAGCTTATTTTCCACAAGAAAAAAAAAATCACTTACTGTAACAGTTTGGCCTGCCTTCAATACATATCTTGAAGCATATTTATAACTGACAGATGTATCTCCTATTTTTCTGATCATCTCCCAGCCTCCCATTGGTTGATCCTAGGCACAGAATGAATGAAATAAGATTGTTTCAAATATACACAAAAGTAGGCGATAACTTAGTAAATTTCTGAATCTACTTAAACAATCGGCTGACCTAGTAAAAGAAAGCTTCCTTATTTTATTTCTTTGCTTGTGGCTTTCAAGGTTCACATTTTGAAAAAAAGGACTTCTCATTTGGCAAGACGAACTTCTGCATGTAATTGACAATTAAAAGTCTTAATTTTAAAATAAAGTTTATTAAAAAAAATTAAAAACCCCAAACACCAGGTATGTTTTACTATTAAATCAAATAAGTATTGTTCTAATGTGAAAATGACCCTGGTTTCTCAGCTTATAAGACCTCCTAAGTCCTATTAAGCTGGAAAAGCTTTGAGTCTGTTAACAGACTATGCTCTTGTCATCAAAGGACCAGTTCAAAGTTGCATTTTGTAGATGCATTTTTCAGACATAAAAATTCTCAAAGATCACGTAAGATGCATATGGGTTAAGAGCTGAGTCAATGACAAAAAAAATCACAAATCTCTCAAAGTTTACAGATAAAGCAGGTAGTTCCTTAACTTATAACAGGACCATTATCTCAGCTGTTATAATCACAATTACAAATATCAAATATCTGATAGTTTCAAGACCTTTAAAACTTGAACACAAGTTTAAGAAGGAAAAAGTGTTTTCTTATCTGAACTTGTAATTCATTCTTCTTACCTAAGCTTATTACAACAGAACTGGTTAACTGTGGCTACACTGTCTCTGTGACTTTTGGGACTATAATAAGGAACTCCATAACCTTCTTTACACAGGTTCAGCTCGACCAACTCTGAGTAAGTGGTTACTCATCTACCAATATAATATTTTTAAGTAATCTATGGTGGGCAGGCAAAAGATGACTGTTACATAAACCAGGCTGGTATCTGCCCTTGACTCTAAAATATATGCAAGAGGGCAGCACACTGAACCCTGGCCATAACAGTTAGATATTTGGTAAATTTCCATTCTATTTCCTCCCACAATGTTAGACTCCCCATTATGGTCCTGGTTTGCATACTGCTGAGGCGATGAAGAAGCAGATGTCTTAAATACTGATTTATCTGTTGTATTCAGCCATCTTAAAACTGTCATAGGAAATTTAGAAAAATTGTTAATAACCTAGCATAAAAACTAGATCTTTATTTTTTTAAAGAGTGTTTTCTGTATCAGGAAGAAATGTTTTTGCTTTTGGTCTACATATAACATATTATCTTATTTGTTAAAGGAAAAGAACATCTCTATAAGGATCTACAGTCTGTACTCATAATTTTTTTGCTGGTATTAAACTATCTAAAGAATTTTAAACTCATCAATTCACCAGCTTTTCTCATCACAAATCTTGTTATTATGGATGAAGACCTCTTAGAATACACAAAACTGATAGTGTTTACAAAGACACAGCTTAATATGGTAAATGTGCCAGAGCAAAATTTTTAAAACAACAGATACACACATTTGTATTTAATTTGAACTTCAGTGGATAAGTCACTTTAAACACAGAAGCTATTTAAACAGTACTGGAGAGAGAGTCTGTGAGAGGAAAGGGATACTAATTTCAAAAGCTTATTCAAAGAAGAGAAGAAAGTTATACATAGTCAAAGACACTGGTACACAATTTTATTTTACCTGTTCAGAAGTGTTCTTTAGGCAGATAAATTTTCCATCAACATCTATCTTTTCAATGCAAACATTTCCAGTGGCTGAGGCTGAATGAGAGATGCTAATGCTACTACTTGCTTCTGATTCTTCCACATCAACTCTCTTCCTCTTTCCTTTAGTTGTACGCACACTTTGGCTGGAGGATGCTCTTGACACTGTTACACGAGAAGAGGGGGTTGGAGAAAGTTTCAACCTATATAAAAAGGGTGAAAGATTCACTTAATGCTTTCATGATGTATATTATCCATTGCCAAGAATAATAGAAGCTTATTAGTTTTCTAAAATGAAATATTGATAACTTTCTGTTATATAATACTGCTGTGCAAACGATGAAGACCACCCTAGATTGTACTTCTGGCTCCAAAATGATCCCAAGTCAGTTAGTTCACATTTATAGCCTCACTTTTGAAATGAAAACAAAAATAATCGAAAATTTTCCTGTCACTGGAATACTATAAAAATCAGTAGAATAATTATTGTTAGAATGTATTTTATGTAAATTACATGAAGCTAGTATTTAACATGTTAAATTAGCACTTGGGACTATACATTATAATTACTGAAAATTTCTTCTGGCTCTTATGTAGAAGCATGCATTGATAAGGACTGGCTGTATAAAAACTAACACTGTTAAAAGTCGTTATATTTCTATCTTGTCTCATGTTTTAAAGTTTCCCTTAAATCATTCTGCATCATAATTTCCTTACTGCAAGGGTTAACACTAACCATAACCAAAACATATTAGTGGAATTTTTTTTTTAGCATAGTCTCCATAATGCCTTAAAACACATTTTTAAATTTCATTCCTGTCACATAGCTAAGCTAAGCTAAAGTCCCACAGGAAATCTCATCCTGGAAGACATAATGTAGCAGGAAAACGTGCTGTTTTTCTGCAACATTTCCTACTTATAAGAGAGAATTGTGATCTATTATTCTTTTTCTTTGAAAGCTTTAGAAGAAAAACAAATGGCAAAAAATAACAAGACCAACTTTAAATGCTGAAAGAAAAATATAAATTCTTTCTTTAAGAAAAAAAAAATCACAAAAGGGTAGGAAGAGAAGGAAGACAATATTCCAGGGGCACTTCATTTCTTACCTTTCTTCCTCAACCTCCAACAGTTTCCTGTATGCACGGATCTCCACATCTAGGGCCAACTTTACATCCAGAAGTTGTTCATATTCATTTAACTGCTGCTGCATTTGATTCCTCACTTCTGCCATTTCTCTTTCTTTATCGGACAGCAGTCGTCTAGAGTTGTCTCTTTCTTTAACAAGCAAATCTTCCAGTTCTTGCATCCTATCCAAGCATGCTCTGTACTGTAAATACAAAGAAAAACGTAAGTTTTCCAGAGAAATTCTAATCTATGAAATCAGTCACTAGCAAGTTGGAAAACAGATTTTTACATACATACTAGTAAATCTAGGTAGAAAGATACTGTATTATATGTATTGAGTGGATTGAATAAAGAAAGTTTATTTTCAAGAAAATGAAGCCCTATGTCCTTAATGTACATTACATGGACCAAAAATATACATTACAAGGACCAAAATATAATAAATAAAATGTGATATGCTTACAAATTTTCTCTAAATTTGAGCTCCCTATATTCTGCTTTTATAGAAATCCCTTAGTATTGGGACAACCGGAAATCACACCAAGCCTAAATTGAATAAAACACTAGATAATCTGATACCTCAAAGGTATTGATAAAAATAAAGAAAAGAATATGTGAAATATTTGGAAACTAAAAACAAATTCTGAATACTAGTTGTGTATTTAAAAAACAAACAAACAAACAAAAACTCTGCAGAATCAAATCCTTCATACTGGAAACTAGTCTATCCTGACATAAGTTTCTTCTGTTAATATGGATTAACATAACGACACATCAGGAAAGTACTACCAGGAGGTTTCCTGGGTGACTCGTGTGACCAACACCAATTCCTGAAGAAGAGCAAGTATAGGGTGTCCCCATGTGGGATTTTCTCAGTTTTGTTGTTGTTTTTAAAAAATATTTATTTTAGTTTTGTTCTTTTTTTTTTAATACTTATTTATTTTAGTTTTGTTCTTTTTTACAGTAGTTTACCCTAATTTTAAAGCAGAAGTTACCGTAGTCGATTGGATAAATTGCCAACTCAATCAAATGAAAAATGAAAAATCACACATGCTACAGCAGATGATTCATCTATGAAAACCCACATGGCTCAGTAGGTAATCTTACAACTTTCCCTATGACAAATCGATCTTTTCATCAATATAAAATGATAAGAGTAAAACTTCAAAAGCCTGATTAAAGGGTCAAAGGTCAAATCCAAACACTGGAGCAAAAGGGAATGGGTGCCATTTTTTAAAAAATTCTGTCCAAAAATTGATATAAAAATCATAGCAACATTTACTTTTCTACTGTGAAGAAGGTATAAGATGCCACAAAGAAAAACCAAACAGTTTTCCATGCCATCAGAAAGTTTGCTACACCAAACTTCTCCCCATGTGGGCTGTGCCTATAAAGGTATTGAATGTGTCCTTGATATTTAATTAACTCAGTGTGCTGAATCCACTATATGAACTTGTTAAATATCTTTGTTGAATATCCTTAACCTGCTATGGGCTAAGTAAAATTCCTTTTGTTAACATTCAAATCTTCTACAAGTGATTCACTTCATTCTAATAAAGCACCTAAACTAACAGGAGACCAGCCTATGTCAGATCTTTCCTACAATACTTACCCTTTTGTCTACACTGTAAAAACGAACAGTTTTGAAAGACTCAAAAACTCTGATAAATGCAATAATCAATTATGATTCCAGAGAAACTCACCTCTTGACAGAAAGGTGATCCACTAAAAATCAAAATGATACATGTAATTGGATATAGCCAATGTATGAATTTTCTCAAGATGGTGGAGTGACAGACAGCACTTTTGCCTTAGCTCCTCCACAACTTACAAAGCCAAAAAAAAAAAAGTCACAGTTTGAGTCATATTACCAGCCCACGGCAACTTAGGAAGATAGACAGGTTTAAAGAAACTGGAATGGGGGCTTCTCAGGAGCACAGTGTTGTAGCAGCAGCAGCAAAAGTGGGGAGCAAGCAGGCCAGCACCCAGGGATAATTAGTAGACTGAAAACCAAAGTAGAAAGAGATCCCAGAAGACCTCTGCACTAGCAGAGGGAGCCAGAAAAGGAGCCATCTGCCAGTTCTATCACCTATTACCCAATTCTGGGTCACAGTCCAGGGTGAGGGGAAAATTTGTCATCAGGAAAGAGCAGGTACCCTCCCTATGGAAGAAGAAAGGAACCAGTTCCAGAAGCTTAGCTATGTGGCTCTGAGACTAAGTACAGAGAAAAGATTCAACTCTAACTTTTAGCTCTACACAAAAGCCCATAGTGGAATAAATGAGGGTAGGAGATCAAAACCAGGGGAGATCTAGGAAAATTCAGTCACTCCGAACCTGCAAGACCTCCCAGGGGACTAACAGTGAGCTGAGTCCACTAAGTCCAGCAGTCTGTGGAAACTCAACCAACCGTACATAAACTAGCAGATGCAAACCAAAACCAGGTCAAGAACTTTCAGAGAGACCAGGAGGGCAATAAACAAACTCCTCCAACTACAATCTCACCACTTTTATAGTACTGAGAAGTTATAGGCCTCTGAAAGCAGAATGACAGAAAAGATAGAAACTGAGGCTGGAAATCTGCCTCCTTCTTCCCAGATGTGAGCAGAAGACAACACTAACATAGAGTACAAAGTCATGAAGTAGGCTGGAAAAATAAGCAAACAAAAAAAATAACCTGACTACAAAAATCTATTACGGTACTGAGGAAGCTTAAGACAAAAACACAGAAAACAATATCTTGAAAACATCTAAATGCAAACCCTCAAAGAAAAATGCAGACTGTACACAAATCCAATAAGATTCCTAGAAGAATTAAGAGAAAGAGATAAATAAAAGAGCAAAAGATTTTTTTAAAAATCAAATAAGACCACTAGAGAAAAATATAGGAAAAGAAATGACAGTTATGCAAGAAAACTATGAAAAGAGAATGAACATCTTGCTAAAAGAAGTACATAAAATACTGATGAAAATAATTCCTCAAAAACTTGAAGTGGCCAAACAATAAAAGAGACACAGGATATTACTGCAGAAAATAACACCTTAAAAATTAGAAATGGCCCTAGGCAAGCTAATGGCTACATTACACATCAAGAAACAATTTTTAAAAAATAAAAAACTGAAAAAGTAGAAGAAAATGTGAAATATTTCATAGGAAAAACAACTGACCTGGAAAATAGAATAATGAGAGATAATGAAAGAATAATTGGACTACCTGAAAGTCATGAACAAAAAAAAGAGCCTAGACATATTTCAAGAAATTGCAAAGGAAAACTGCACAAAGATAGAACTAGAAGGTAAAGTAGGAAATGAAAGACTCTACCAGTCATCTTGTAAGACAAATACCAAATGAAAGTAAATTCCCAGGAATATTTTAACTCAAATCCAGAACTCCCAGATCAAGAAGAAAAAACAATAAGCAAATAAACAGACAGAAAAAAAGAATTCAAATACTATGAAGCCACAGTTAGGATCACACAAGATTTAGCAGCTTCTACATTAAAGAATCAGAGGCCATGGAATATGACATTCTGGAAAACAAAGACAGTGAGATTACAAACAAGAATAACCTAGCCAGCAAAACTGAGTATAATCTAATAAGCAAAAAAAAAAGGGGGGGGGCCTGGAACATTTGATGAAACAGAAGACTTTCAGGCATTCCTGATAAAAAGACGAAAGCTATATGGAAAATTTGACATTCAAAAATAAGACTCAAGAGAAGCATAAAAAGGTAAATATGAATGAGAAATATCACAAACAAGGGACTAAACACGGTTAAACTGTTTACCCTCAATCTGTTTACAGTATCAAACAGTACCCTCAATTCTATACTGAAAGATGATACATATAATCCCTCAGAACTTTATTATTACAAGCCTTTTCAGGGCTGTCCATCTACCTCTGGTATCCACTCGCCATTCAACTCTCACCCGTGCACAGCAGCCACACCTTAGTAAGACCGTCTTGGCAGATGCGCTAAAATAGGTTAAGTGTAACCAACAGACCTAAAACCTGTTGGTGAGTGAGGGAGATGTCTTCCCCAAGCATATGAAGACTTCCCCTGGTGGAATGGGCTAATGAGAACAATGTGTTCCAACGGCCATGAAAGCAGCTGAAGCAGGCACCGTGGAGTGCTTAGAGCTTGGTCAGACATTGAAGACACCAAGGTCATCCACTGCATTCCACACCATCGCCAACTGTCTTGGCTTTTATCTTGCTATTGGACTTCAAAAACTCTGGAAGATAGAGTGAGGCTAACGACTTTGTGCAACTCTGCCTCAATTAAATCCAATTCATACTCAACTCAGTATCACTCTGTGATGTCAACGGTCCTCTTAAAAAACAAAGGACAAACAACAACAACTTAGAGGGCCTGAATATAATTCTATTATGTTGGGATGATCTCAGAAGCAGAATGGAAGGGTGAAAAAGGAGGATACACTGTGAGAGGGGGAAAAAGTGGGAGAGAATGGGGAAATTTATTTCATATAAATGGGACACACAAGGAAGAGTTTATATAATGGAAGAGAGAGAGTAAGGGGAAGGGATGGTGGAGTAGGCAACATTTGAACCTCCCTCTAATCTAAACTTGTTCAAGGAAGAAGAATACACATACATGCACATTTGGGTACAGAAATTCATCTTACCCAACAGGTAAGTAGGAGGGAAAAGAGTTAAGAGGCTGTGGCAATAGTGTAAAAAGGAAGGCAAATAAACAGAGGTTATTGTCAGGAGCAAAACAGACTACTGAGGAAGGAACAGAGTAGAAGGATAGCTAAAAAAAAATAAGAGAATAGGATGGAGGGAAATACAGATAATAATCATGACTATAAGGGCAGCTAGATGGCATAGTGAATAGAGCTCTGGCCTTGGAGTCAGGAGGACCTGAGTTCAAATCCAGCCTCAGACACTTAACACTTACTAGCTGTGTGACTCTGGGCAACTCACTTAACCCTGATTGCCTCACAAAAAAAAACCAAATAAACAAAAAAAACCCAAAACCCAATCATGAATATAAATATGAATGGGATTAATTCACCCATGAAACAGAAGAGGACAGCAGAATGGATCAGAAACCAAAATCCAACAATATTATTTACAAAAAGCACACTTGAAACAGAAAGATACACGGAGTTTATATAAGGGGGAGAGGCAGAATCTACTCTGCTTCAACTGAAGTTAAAAAAAAAAAGCAAGGGTAGCAATCATGATCTAAGACAAAACAAAAGCAGACCTAATTGAAAGAGATAATCAGGGAAACTGCTTTTCTGCTAAAAGGAACCACAGATGATGAATTACTATGATGGCATAGCATCCAAATTGTTGGAAGGAAAAGTTAAATGAGTTACAGGAAGAAATAGACCATAAAACTTTAAAAGTAGGGAAACCTCAATTTACCACTCTCAGACCTACATAAATCTAATCACAAATCAAAGAAGATGAGATCAATCGATTTTTAAAAAGCTAGATACGATAAACTTCTGAAAAATACTGGACAGAAAACTGTGCATGACACCTTCACTAAAATTGACCATGTATTAGTAAATAAAAACCTCACAAACAAATGTGGAAAAACATTAATATTAGATACATCTTTTTCTGACCATAACGCAATAAGAATTACATTCAATAAAAGGACTTTCAAGTATTGATGAAAAATTAATTGGAAACTAAATAACCTAATTGTAAAGGATGAGTAGGTTGAAAAAAAAACCCAGCAATTTGATTAAAGATAATGACAACAATAAGGCATTGTGGGATTCAGGAAAATAGTTCTTACACAATAAAATAGATAGCTATATTGTGTGTGTGTATGTGTGTGTTTTTTAAAGAAAACGAATTTACAAATGTAAAAAATGAAAAAAGTTAACTCACAACCCATGAAGGTGACACAAAAGCAATTATTAGGAGTAATTTTGCCCAACTATATGCCAATAAAATTGACTATCTAAAGGAAATGGATAAATGTTTACAAAAATGTAAACTGCCTAGATTAAAAGAGGAAGAAATAGAATATTTAAGAAACATTGTCTTAGAAAAAGAAATCGATAATCCATAAAAAGAGGTCCTAAGGAAAAAACAACCTCAGAAACAACTTAGCACCAAATTTTATAAGCAAATTCTACCAAAATCCAAAGAACGATTAATTCCAACGTTACATAAACTTTTGAAAAAATAGGTAAAGAAACGATTACACACAAACATAGTCTAAATACCTAACCCAGGAAGAGTCAAAGGATAGAATACTGATGCAAAACTTTTAAATAAGATACAAGCAAGGCCATTATTACTATATCTCATAAAGTTCATACACTATGACCAGACTGTATTTATATTAGGAATGCTTTTAAGGAAAACTATAAGTACAAATGACCATATCAATAACAACAAAAATAATACGATTATTTCAACAGATGCAGAAAAAGGTTTTGACAAAATACAACACCCATTCTTATTAAAAACACTAGAAAGCATAGCAATAGAACTTTTCTTAAAATAATGAATTGTATCTACTTATTAAAATTTAGTTAGTTAATTTACAGAATAAAACAAGCATTTCCATAACACAATATAATAAAAAAAGATGATTGCACATGAAACTACAGATCCATTATGTGTAATGCCTCTTGACATAGAACAGCGCTTCTCAAACTGACTTGTGACCCTATATGGGATTGTGAAAAATTTAGCAACAGTAAAAGGCTTCTGAACATACAATGACCAAAAATTAATTAAAAATCAAATGCGTAATGAATTCGAGGTGTTTCTGGCAGCACTTGCCCCTGTTGTATCACACAACTTCACTGCAGCATTGGTTCTTAACATAAAGCATGGGCACCTTGCACTGCACATGCCTCAGGCCATGCAAGGCCAATGAAGGCTGCTACAACATGAAAATGGGCTGTGAGTGGAAAAAGTTTAAGAAGCCCTGGTATAGGAAATAGCTAAGTTTCAAAATTCCCATGTGAAAGAAAAAATATTGCAAGCAACAAGAAACAAACAATTTTAATATTGCGGAGATACAATCAGGATTTCATAAGACCTAGCAGCTTCTATGCTAAAAGACCATAGGGTCTTAGACATATTTCAAAGAGCAAAAGAGCCAGGTTTACAAACAAGAATGATTTTATTCAGCAAAGTCGAGTATAATCCTGAATGAAAAATGGACATTTGATGAACTGAAAGACTTTCAGGTATTTGTAACAAAAAGACTACAACTCAATTAAAAGTTTGATATAAAAGATCCAGAAATATAAGGAAAACATCAAAGACTAATTATAAGACACTCATTAAAGTCGAACTCTTTACTACTTTTAGAAGAGTGTGTAGATTAAGATTTAGGAGGGTGGGGGGAAGAGGATAAGGGAGGGACTCTTAGAAGGGTGGGTAGAATAAGAAAGAGGAGGGTGAGGGGAGAAGATAAGGTAACAAGGATAGGGTAAAAAGAGAGGCCAAGGGGCAGCTAGGTGGCGCAGTGGATAGAGCTCCAGCCTTGCAGTCAGGAGAATCTGAGTTCAAATGCAGCCTCAAACACTTGAGATTAGCTCTGTGACCCTGGGCAAGTCACTTAACCCAAGTGCCTCACCAAAAAAAAAAGAGAGAGAGAGAGAGGCTGAGAAATAAGATGGAGGGAAATTCACAAATAATAACTTTGAATATGAAGGGAATGAACTCACCCATAAAATGGAACAGACAACAGAACAGATTAAAAATCAGAATCCAGAAGTACGTTGTTTACAAAAAAAAACATTTAAGAATGAGAGATACACACAGAGTTAAAACGGAGGGCTGCAGAAGAATTTACTGTTTCAGCTGATGCAAAAAAGGCAAGGGTAGCAATTATGATCTGAGACAAAGTTATGGCTAAAATAGATTTAATTAAAAGAGATAAATGGGGTAGTTACATTTTTATAAAGGTACCATAGACAATAAATCAGTATAAATACTGAACCTATATGATGCACCAACAACTATAGCATCTAAATTTTTTAAAGTAAAGTTAAATAACTTATGGGTAAAGATAGAACTAGGTAAATCTAACAACAAAAAAACCAAATAAGAATGATATCAAGGAAGTGAATAGAATTTTATATAAGTTAGATGATATCTGGAGAGAATGGAATAAAAATAGAAAGGATATACCTTTTTATTGGCACTTGATGGTACATTTACAAACATTATATATTAGGTCATATTATATATTAGAACATATATTAGGAAAATGAAGTTAGCAGAAAAGCAAAAACATTAAAAGTATCCTTTTCAGATCACAATGCAATAAAAAGTATACTTAATAAGGGACCACAGAAACACAGATTAAAAATTAAAGGGAGAGTAAACAACCTAATCTTAAAGAATAAGTAAAGAACAAATCATAGAAACAATCAATAATTTCATTAAATAGAATGACAATAAAGAGACAAGATATCAAAACCTATGGGATACAGCAAAGGCAGTGATCCAAAGTGGCAGAAACTAGGCACAGACCAATTTCTCACACCACATACCAAGTTAAGCTGAAAAACAGGCATTTGATTTAGACATAATAAGTGGTATCATAAGCAAATTAGGGAAGCATGGAAGAAATTACCTATCAGATCTATGGATAGGAGAAAAACTCATGACCAAACAAAATACAGACAGGCTATTAAGAAGTAAAATTGATAATTTTGATAACAAATAATTAAGGTTTTTGCACAAACAAAAACTATAGCTAAAGTTAGAAGCATGAAACGGGGGGTAGGAATCTTTGCAGAAAGTTTCTCTGATAAAGGTCTCATTTCTCAAATATACAGGGAAATAAGACAAATTTATGAGAACAAGAGCCATCCCCCAAATGATAAATGATCACGGGATATCATAAGTAGCTTGCAGAGGAAGAACTCAAAACTATCAAGCAATTATATGAAATAATGCTCTGAATAATTAGTAATTAGAGAAATGCAAATTAAAACATATCTGAGGTACCACCTCATACCCATTAGCTAAGATGACAGGAAAGGAAAATGACAATGTTGGAGGGGATATGGAAAAAGAGGTTCACTAATGCACCAACGGTGCATTTGTGAACTAGTTCAACAATTCTGGAAAGCAATTTGGGACTATGCCCCAAACGTCATTAAACTGAGCATGCCCTCTGAGCAAGCAATACAGCTACTAGGTCTATACCCTAAACAGAACAAAGAAAGAGTAAAAGGCTCTCTATGTATGAAAATTTTTAAAGCAGCTGTTTTTATGGTGGCAAAGAACTGGAAACTGAGAGGATGCCCATCAATTGGGGAATGGCTGAATAAGCTATGGTCTATGAGTGTGATGGAATACTATTATGCTGTGAGAAATGATAAAGCAGATGGTTTCAGAAAAAACCTAGGAAGACTTATATGGAGTTATGCAAAGTGAAGTGAGCAGAACCAGAAGAATAATTTGCATAATAATAGCAATATTGTAAAGAAAATCAACTGCAAATGATTTAGTAATATTGATCAACCACAACTCCAAAAGACTCATGAAGAAAAATGCTATCCTTGTCCAGACAGAGGAACTCCAGAGTCCAGGCTGGAGCACATTTTGTTTTATTTTTTTTCTTGCTTTTTCACAAGGGATTTGTTTTTATTTATTTTTTCTTCTCCAGTGGGAACTGAGGTAGGAGGAGAAAAAAATAAAACCATGATAATTGAAAAAAATTTTTTAGTAAACAAATAAAAGAAGTTACTCACCTGCTACTCAGTATTAGTTGCTACTGGGTAGATGTTGCAAGGTCATACCATCACCCTTTCCCCAGAATTGCCTATTATGAGATGGATGATACATGACGGTCACTCTTATAAGGTGGATATGGCACAGGATCTCTCAGTCGTTTGTGCCTTTCATAACAAGTTGTGGGGAAACCAGCCAAGCTAGGGAAATAAAAGGAAATAGTACAACTGACCTTTCCACCACAACTATTCCACAAAGATCTGGAAAATGCACCAGACCAAGTTCTGATTGGGAAATCCAAGAAAAATGTCATAGGGAGTCATTTTTCCAGTGCACATGAGCAAAAGACAGAGAGAACTGTGGACACTGGGGCCAAGGTCTAGTCAAAAGAGGCCACATAGCCTTCACGGACAGAGAATGAACAAGGGATTGAACAAGGTCCTGCCTACAAAAGGACTGAAGACTAGAGCAAGAAGAGGTACTGGTTAAGGCACAGAGAGGCCTGGCTTTGTGTAGGGAGCAGGAACAGGGGCTGTCAACACTGTCAATCACTTCCCTGGGACCCAGGCAGGTGCTAGATCCAGTGTGGACTGATAAGAGGACCTATGACGAGGAGTATCAGCTCAGGGTGGGAAGCAGTCTTGGGCTATAGGCTAGATCCTAAACAAGGAGTAAATAAAGAAGTAAGCAGCAGCAACGTGGTCCTGACCACAGGCAGTTCAGTGGCATAACCAGGGCAGGGGAGCCAGCAGCTGTTTCTCTGAAACTGCAAAATTTTTCCAGCTGGCTATCAGCAGCTACGTCTAGTAGCAGTCTAATGGAGGTCCAACCAAGCAGCAAACCCACAATTGTGCTTTCTTGTCCCCAGTGCAGGTCAAGAATTACTTCCAGAGCTCAGACTTTGCCCTGGGTCAGCCTGATTGTGCTGAAAACTTGCAGACCTCCAGACTGAACTGTCCTTGAGATCCTAGAACAACATAATACTTAAGACCCTAAGAAAGCAGCAGCAAGGCACAAGAAGGCACAAAATAGGACTAAGCATACAACAGTCATTCCTGCCCAGAGTGCACAGAGCCTGGCCCTAACACAAAGTCCAAAGGCAGGAAGTAAAGCTAGGAGAATGAGCCTTCAACCGCGACAACAAATCTCACCATAGAGAGCTATTATATTAACCAGGACACTCAATATACCAACCCAGAAGACAATGACTTTAAAAGAGCTACAAGAAAAAAAAAACAGTGTGAGCACAAGGACAACATTCCTAGAAGAAATGAAGAAATTACAAAAAAGAGCTAAAATGATTTTATTTTTTAAGAATGAAGATTGCTTTTTCAAAAAGGGAAGTGTAATGAGAGCTCCAGAAGAAAACACTGGAAGCCAAGAGGTGCAACACCTTACACCTGTAACAAACTTTGAAAATTACTATGAATTGAAAAGCAGTTAATGACTTTAAAAGAGTAGAAGTAGTATTTTAAAAAGGTAATAGACTGAAAAAATGTTAAAAAGTACAAAGTATCACATAGCAAAAACAAGTGAGCTAGAAAACAGAGAAATATAATTTAAGAATCACTGAACTGCCTGAAATTCATGACCAAAAAAGGAGCCTAGAAATCATATTTCAAGATAGCATAAAACGGTCCAGAATCTTAGAAGCAGAGAACAAAATGAAAATAGAATCTACCAGGCCCCACCTGAAAAACCCCAAAATAAAAATCTGTAGGAACATTATAGCCAAAATTCAGAATCTGAAGGTCAAAGAAAAAAGTAGCCAGAAAGAAAGAAATCAAACACCAAGGATCCACAATCAGAATCATACAAGATTTAGCAGTTACCACCTTAAAAGAGTGGAGGAACTTGAATACAAAATTCCAGAAAACAAGATATAGGCTTACAACCAAGAATTTTATCAAATTGAGTCTAGTGATGCAAGAGAAAAAAAATGGACCTACAATGAAAGAGTATTACCAACCATTGCTGATAAAAAGACCTGAGATGAATAGCAACTTTGAAATACAAACACTGGAGTCAAGTCAGTCAATAAACATCTATTAAGCACCTACCAACATTGCCAAAAACCACTGCTAATCCCTGGGGATTTAAAAAAATCAAGAAACCCTCCCCCACAAAAACATGGTAAATATAAGCAAGCAATTATAAAGGACCAAAAAGAAGTGAACTGTTTTATGGGGAGATGATATATATGTATCCCCTCAGACCCCTGTTGTTATCAGGAATCATAAAGGGAGTCTAATGAGACAGAAGGCCTGGACATTTTTTTAAATTTGTTTTTTTAAATTTTGATATTAAAAGAAGCAAGGAAAGGGAAGGGGAAAGGATTATAAACTAGAGGGTAAAAGAGAGAAGAAAAGTGAGGACAATTATATAATTTGGGTAACAGGAGTGGGTAACACTTAAATTTCACTTTCATCTGAATTAGTCAAAGGAAGGAAGAATACACAGACAGACACACACAGGGGTGCAGAAATACATTTTACTCATCAGGAATATAAGAGGGAAAGGAGAGAATGAAGAAGAGGGAATAAGAGGCAATTCCTCTCATTCATTAAGGGAAAGGAAGGGTCTTTAGTTCGGATTCTGTCCTCAGGTTAGGGTTTTAACAAGTGCCTTCTCCTTTACCACGGACTCCAGAGTTCTCCTCTCCTATATCTGCAGTTGAAGTCTTTTTCTTTAGATGGGAAGAGAGAAGGAGAGGTCTTTTCTCTAATTTCAGTTCAGTTTGAGGCGGCTCATACTTGGTGGGAAAGGCCTAACTAAAGCCTCCTTATTTTTATTTACCTCACCACAGTAAGGCCTTTTTATTCCTCAATCCATTTTCTCCATCTAAAATGAACTGTCACTCTGAGTGGAGACTTTTATTCTTTACACAGATTTTTTTTTTCTTAACCATAGGTGCTGTTTTGTTATTTCTTTTCACTGAAGTCTTTCAGTTTCACTTTATTCCCCCAGGGGATCACTCCCTACTTTAGCTTTTAGCTCCAAGTCTTTCATTTTTACTTTTGTTTTTGTCTCCTATGGGATTTCTTACAGCTGAGCTCTGAAGCCTTTCACTTTCATCCCTAAGAGGATCTACAGCATTTCTACTGCTTATAAAAAAGAGCTAAGGTATTTATTTAGTAATTGGTTTGTTTAATGGAGGACCAGAAACTGCGCTTCCTTCTACTTTGCCATCTTGGTCCTAAAAAGGCAATCAATAGGAAGTCATTAGTGTTGATTGAGTAGGGGCATCAAACAGTTAGATCTTCACTTAAGGAAAACTATTTTGGCAGCAAGGTATAAGAATGGGATGATGAGAGATGGGAGCCAGAGAAGGTCAATTAGGAGGCAGCTGCAATAACCTAGGTGATAGGTGATGAGAGACTGAACTAAGGTGGTATGTGAGTAGAGAGGACAGATGTATGACATGTTGTGAAGGTAGAATTAGCAAGATCTGGTAAATAATTTTATATGAAGGGAAGGGAAAGTGAGGAAGAATGAAGAAAAAAGGTGGGGAAAAGGATAGGAAGGATATAGAGAGAACAAAATCTATCTGGACTGGTTAAGTTTGAGATGCCTATGAGACACCCAGTAGGAAATGTCTAAAAGACAAATTGATATGTGGACTTCTACATAACCTTGAACTAGTCACTTAACCTTTCTGAGTCTTAGTTTTCTAATTTATAAAATGGGAATGCTATTGTTTTGGTATACACACTGTAACTTCATTGCTATAGGAAACTGGAGATGAGAAAACTCCTTCAACAAGGAAGATTAGCAACTATTCTGCAATTTAGTTTTAAGAAAGGGAAAGGAATCAGCATCGTATAATGCCTACTTTGTGTTTGGCACTATGCTAAGTGTGCTTTACAAATATTATCTCATTTGATCCCCACAACCTTCTACCTCAGAGGAAACTGTGGCAAATAGAGTTAAGTGACTTGCCTAAGGTCACACAGACAGCCATTGTCTGAGGCTGGATTTGTTCTTAGGTCTTTGGCTTTACTTCTCCAAAGCAGCCTCAGTTACCTGGGGTACTGAGAGATTAAATGACCTTCCCAAGGTCATATAGTATATGCAAAGATAAGACTAAAATCCAGGTCTTCCTAAGGAAGCTTGGAGTGCTGGACCCAGAGTTAAGAAAACTTGAGTTCAAATTTGGCCTCAGATATTTACCAGCTGTGCAACCCTAGACAAGTCACTTAACCACTGCTTTCCTCAGTTTCCTCAACTATAAAATGAGGATAAATAGCATCTACCTTGTCGGATAGTATTTGTGAGATAGTATTTGTAAAGCACTAAGCACATAGTAGATGCTATATAAATGCTCATTTTCCATCCTCCTCTCCCCCACTTCCTGACTCTTAACCACGGTATCATTTATTAAGTACTTAATATATACCAGGCTCTGTGCTAAGTGCTGGGGATTAAAAAAAAAAATCCCTGTTCTCATGGAGCTCATAGTCTAATGAGGAAGACTACATGCAAAAACTATAATCAAATATGATCTATACACAGAATAAATCAGAAATAATCAACTGGGGGAAAGGAAAAGACTTCTTATGGAAAGTGGGATTTTAGCTGGGACTTGAAGTCAGGGAAGCCATGAAGCAGAGATGAGGAAGGAGAGAATTCTCCTCCTCCAGGAGAGGGGCAAGACACTGAAAACACAGAGAGGTAGGAAATGGAGTGTTTTGTACAAGGAAAAGCAAGGAAGCTGGTGTCATGGATCACAGAGTACATGGAAGGAAGTAAAGTGTAAGAAGATAAAAGGGGACAGGTAATGAAGGGCTCTGAATGCCAAACAGAGGACTTAGGATTTTATATTTGATCCTAGTGGTAATATGAAGGTGCTGCATTTTACTGAATGGGGTTGGAGGGTGGCAGGGTGGGAAAACTGACATGGGTCAGACCTGCACTTTAGAAAGATCAATTTGACAACTAAGTGTCAGACAGACTAGAGTAGGGAAAGCCTTGAGGCAGAAAGACCAAACAGCAGGCTCTTACAATAGTTCAGGTACAAGGTAATGAGGGCCTGTACTAGGGTAGTGGCAATATCAGAGCAGAGAACAGGGAGTATACTAGAGAATATGGGAGATGTTAACAAAGACGGAATAATCAGAATTAGATAATGGATTGGATATAGGAGATGAAAGATAGTAAGAAGCCGAGGATGACACCCAGTTGCTAGCCAGGGTGACTGGGACGAAGGCCGTAACCTCCACTGTAAGAAGAGAGAAAGATTAGAGTTGAAAGATAATGTGTTCAGTTTTGGACACAATGAGTTTAACATGTCTACAAGACAATCAATTTAAGATGGGAAATAAATAGCTGGAGATGTAAGATTGGAGGTTAGGAAAGAATAAAGAGCTGAACAAGTAGATTTTAGAATCATCTTCACAGAGGTGAATCTGTGGGAAATGATGAAATTACCAAGGGAAATCATATGCAGGGAGAAAAGGACCCAGGACAGAGCCATGGGGAACATTAATGTTAGGGGCACAACCTGGATGAAGATCTGGCAAAGGAGATTGAGAAGCAGGGTTCAGACATGCAGGTATGTAGAAGGAGAAGCAGAAGAGAGAAGTGTCACAGAAATCTGGAAAGAAGACAGTATCAAAGAGAAGAGGGTAATGAACATTGTCAAAGGCTACAGAGAAGTAAAAAAAGGATGAGGATAGAGAAAAGATCACTAGATTAGGCAATAAAAAGATTTTAATAACTTTGGAGGGAGAAATTTCAAATGAATGATGAGGCTGGAAGCTAGATTGTAGACAGTTGTGAAGAATGAGAGGAAAAGAAGTGGATGCATCTGTTGTTGACCAACTCCTCAAGGATTTGAGCCATTAAGGGAGGAAAGATATAATAAGATAGTTATTATGGATAAGTGTGTCAAGTGAAGGTTTTTGGAACCTGGGTAAGTCATGGCAAGTTTGTAGGTAGTGGAGAAGCAGCCTTGACAGAGAGAGATTGACGATTAACAAGAGTGGGGATGAGGAGACAACCTACTAGAAAAGATGGAATAAAATGGGATCACTTTTGCATGTAGAGGGGTTTGCCTTGGAAAAAAAAGGGCATGTCTTCAAGGGAGACAGGAATGAGAGAAGACAGTGACAGAAGGCATCTGAGTGATGTGAGATGAGGAAGGGGAGAGATGAAGGAGATCTCAACAAATGGACTCAATGTTTGCAAAGAAGCTTCTCAGCCAGGAGGATGGGATTCATAGAAGGTTTGAGGAGGGATCAAAAAGTTTGATTAAATTTCTGTGGGGACGCGATGGTGAATCAATGAGGGACGTGTGAAAAGTGCCTTGCTGCAGTAAATAAACTTTGATTATTATAATAATATCTAAGAAACTGAAAGTTTCTAACAAAAATGTTCCTTGACCTTAACTCATCCCATGCTCAAAAAGCTCATTCACATAATACATGTAAGATATAACATTTTTCTGATTTGTAATTATTCTTCACAATGACTTTCTTGAATGATATAAGAGAAATAAGGTTTGAAAGAAGAATAGAGAAGAGTTAAGGCAAAACTGAGGACTGAGTCAAATAATGAAGAAATCATTGGATTTTGGTTCCAGCTCATGTAACCCTGAACAAGTCATTTAACTTAGCCTTGGATTCCTCAACTACAAAGCAGGGGTAATGATGACTTCCTTTCCTAATTTACAGGCTTGTTAGAAGGATCGAATGAGATACTATGTGAAACAGTTCTTTGAAAAATATAAAGTGCTATATAAATATAAGGTGAGATCAATATCATCATTATTAGGGCAGAGGCATAAACAAGGCACAAGAAGTTATAAAGACCATGTCAGAAGATTTTTATTTTAATAGCAAATGCTTACTTACCTCTTTCTGTAAGTTAGAAAGCTGGGAGGAAAGGTTCTCAATCCTCATATGACTTTCCATCAGTTCTTCCCTGGCACTGTTGACAGTGGATGCAGTCATCTCTGAGGACAATCTAGCATTTTCAAGCTAAACAAAACAAATAAAATAAAGTTAGTTTCGTTACGTAAACAAGCACTAAGCAAAAGCAGAAGCATCAAGTCAACAAGAGACGTTTCATAAATAATTCTGCTAGTAAAGAGTTGCTGCAATACAGGAAAAACATCATGAAGCTTCCCGATCTTGAAACTGAGAACTAACAGGGTAAACTGGCCCTAGACTTGATTACTACTTGCTACATGGACAGTTTCAGTGAGTTAAAGATATGGCTAGTGATGGCTCCAAAGCTTTTAATATTGTGTTTTTTCCATTCAATTTTTAACATCTCACGTACACTTCTAATTAGATAACTGGGAAATACCAATTCTGGTGTGGCAGTTACTTGGACAGAAAAAATACTAAGTATATCAGACCCTTAACCTACTAGGTTAATTAGCTAATTAACTAGCCTGATCCTAGAAGCCAAGAATAATCAAGAAATAGTAAATTTAAATTTGTTTAAAACCAGATATAAGGCATATTATTATAGCATTAAGTTCTACAAATAGCCTTTGTTAAAACAAACAAAAATCCCCAATTAACTTTGAGAGAATCAGATTTCTTCACATTAAGGAAGAAAGGAAACAAGCATTTATTAAGTGCCTACTACGTGCCAAACACTGTGCTAAGCATTTCATAAATACTACACAATAACCCTGGGAGGTAGGTGCTACAGTTCAGGAAAACGAGGAGTATGCCTCATATTTATCCTCAGAGAGGGCAAGTAATTTGCACAGGATCACACGACTAGAAAGTTTCTGAAGTCACATTCGAACTCAGGTCTTCTCTATCTGAGTGGACAAGTGCTCTACCCACTGCATCATGATGAGACAGGTCAAGGGGATATACTCACCACATAGGTCTTTGTCTGAATTAGAAATACGATTCTTTTGGTGATTCCCAACACTGCTTGGTTTATATAACACTAAGAAAATCTGTGACTGCATAAAAGAGGAATAATTTCTCTACCAATTCAAATTTGCGATTCATTTCAGAAATGTAAAACTTAGCTGCAACTAAAAACTTCTGGCAATGACTTTATGCTGTATTCTGTCAAGTGATTAGAAACTTTTTAAACAAATATTTTTAAAAAGGCAAGGCATCATGGAATAGTGGATAAAGAGCCAGCTTCAAAGATAAGAAGACCCGGGTTCAAGTACTGTCTCTGATAGATTCATTATGTGACTCCAGCCAAATGATTTAACCTTGTAGTTGCAACCTCAGGCAACTCTTTAAGACTTGCTGAGCAAGTGGTGACCTGCATTAGTACAGAATGTTCCTCATCAGAAGTTCCCTGTACTAATGAAATCACAAGTCCACTCCAAAAAAAAATTTTGGAAATAATTTCTCACTCTGGCATGATAACTCTGTTCCAGCTCCTGTTTGTACAGCTTCACTTGCTCACTGTGCTGTTCTCTCATCTCATGGACTGCTTGAGCCAATTTGTACTCATATTCAATCTGTCGCCCAGAATCCACTTCTACTAATCGTGTTTCATGCTTTCTTCTTGTTTCATTGATCTCCTAGGAAAAGAGAAAAGACAACAACACCTCATCTCCCTCCATAAGAACCATTAGACACAAAATTACCATGAAATTGCACAGGTTAACATTCTCATGCCTAACTTATGCCTGGTACTCATTAACTACTTTTCAGCTATTAAGGAAAAAAAAACTGCCTGATCATCAGGGGACTAAACACTAGAATTAACTACTAAAGCAAAATTGTGAATGACCATCATTTCTAGTAAAAGAAAGAATCAGTAAAAGAAATCAATCAGCAACAAGCTGTTTCTGTTGGAGTCTTCAGAAAGTGTATGAAAAAGATCACATTCTTGATTACAGCAATTTCAGTTCCTTGTCTGGTCAGCAGCAGTGGTCTTGAGCAATTTATCTATATCGCCACTTTTAAGATGAATAATGGGTGAGTCACTAATGTAAGTAAACATAATTTTAAAAGATCAACAGCTGTAAGCGCATTTTTCGTTTTGACTTTAAAGTTTTAAGTTATATTTTTACCTCCTCATACATATTTTTGCGAAATTCCAGGTCTTCAGTAAGGCTTTGACAATGGTTCTCAAGGTCCACTTTGAGTAAGGTTTCATCTGCTAACTGATTCTTGGTAGCTGCTAAGGAAGCTTCCAGCTAGAAAACGTAATATAATTAGTGGTAATAAATATATATATGGAAAAAAGAATCTCTGTATATAACAGTCATATCATAGTTTATGGTAAGAAAATCTGAAGCAGTGAGTCAAATCAAACTTACTAAATTTTAAATACCATAATCATATATTTGTTATAATGTGGGTAACCTTACTGAACTGAATATATTTAAATGTCCACTCCAGTTATACCAAGCTCAGTCAAAAAGCAACAATCAAGTGAATCCTAACTTTCTGCTAATGGAGAATAAGAAAGAAAAGATAAATAAAATCCATCCTCCTCTTGACTGTAAGCTTCGTTCAGGCAGACACAGTATTTCATTCATCTCTTGAATACAGCTAAATATTCAAAAGTGTCTTGGCACACAGAAGGAGTTTAAGAAATATTTTCTGAATGGAATTTTTTTAACTGAATTGGAAATTCAAGTTTTTAATTTTGGTCAATTATTTTATACTTTTCCTTTTACCAGAGCAGCATTACCTCACTTTTTGAAAAGTAATCAAGTCAAATCAACAAGCATTTTATTAAACATTTACTTTGTGTCAGGCAGTGTGCTAAGAGTAGCATACACAAAGAAAGTCAAAAAACAGTTCTGCTCTTAAAGAACCTACAGTTTAACGGGGGACAGAACATGCAAAAAAGAAACCCCAAACAAACAAAAAACCCAATGTACCAACAAGATACGGAGACAAGCTTAGGGGGAAGGCACTAGTATTAAGGAGGATCAGGAAAGCCTTCTTGCAGAAAAGTAGGATTTTTGCTAGGATCTTTAGGAAGTCAGAGAAGCCAGGAGATAGAGATGAGGAGGAATGAATAAAATGGATAAGAAGGGATAAAAATGGAGTTAGCACCTGTGGAGTCTTAGAGTCATAGAATTAGAGCTGAAAGGGATGTTATACGCCCTTATAATTTAATCCCCACGTTTTACAGATAAGAAATATGACACCCAGAAAAATTAAGTAACTTGCCCAAGGTCATACAGTGGCAAAGTTAGGATTTGAACCCAGGTCCTCTGACTCTAAATCCCAGGCTCTTCCCATTGTATCACAAGGTCACCTTAGGGGAAAGATGAAAAGGAAAAAAAAAACTACTTAATCCATAAACTGGATGTTCAGTCCACGAATAACTATAAGGTAACTATATTTTTCTTTGTTAATAACCTCAAAACTTTTTTTTTAATCCAACTATGACCAAGGGCAGACTACAAAGAATTAACAAGAGAGGACAGTTAACCTACTGTCATGTCCTGAATGCAGGACTTCCGTTTATCTCACCTGCACAACTTGGTCCCTTAGCTCCTCCACGTCACCCTCCAGGCTCTTCTTGTCTCCCAGTGCTGTAGCCAAGGCAGCCTCTTTGGAATTCAGCGAAGCCTCATATTCTCTAAGCTTAATCTGGGCACCATTAAGATCAGATTCCTTCTTGGCATAACTACAACAAATTTGAGAAAGCTGTCACACAGCCTCAGAATACTCTAAAATGATTCTGTACTGCCTACTTTCTATGCCTCCACCTTCCTGCTGAAACCAGACTAGTCACCAAAGGACCACTTTTAAAAATTCAGTCTACTTCAAAGAAGTTTCACTATTTTTTCTTTTATTGGACCTATCATTCCGTTTGGGGGTGGGGAGGAGGACACTTCCCAGGCAGAAACTCCTTTTACCATCCTAGATCTGTACCTACTTTACAACTTTTAATCTTAGAGAGCTGCTTGGGACATTAAGACTTTAAATCACTTGCCATATGCTAAAGGCTAGACTTAAACCCAGGTCCTCTTGACTCTAAGGCTAGCTCTTTATGCCATGAGTCCTGAATGACCAGAAGGGGTACTCTATCAGAATTCTAGCCCATTTTCTATATTAGGATGCTAAAAGAAGTATATATTGCCCACTCTCCCTCCACCCAACACACACATACATACACACACACACAACACACACACACACACACACACACACACACTCTCTCTCTCACACATTCTCTCTCTCTCTCTCTCTCTCTCTCTGTTTCTCTCAAGAAAACAAAAGTGGGAAGCTAGACTGACCAAGTAAAAACATTAGATTTTTTCTTAAAAAAAAAATCACATTCAAGTACTATCCATAGATATAAAAATGGTAAATAAAACATGATTAAAATAGGCCTAAATGACATAAGAATAAAAGCTCATATTTATAAGTGAACCTTCAAGGTTTACAACATATTTTGAACACAACTGTGAAGTAGATGGTGAATCAGTTTCCTTCAATTACTTGTCAAAGGTCATCAGAATGGTTGAAATTAAGTCTTCTGACCCTAAAAATCCAGTGATTTCCAATATTGCGCTGCCTCTTCAAAATACAGTAATCCACCACCATAGGGGATTAGAAATTGGATCTGTAATTTTATTGGTATGGGGAACTCTGGATAAGGAAATTCGTCATACCATATTAGCACCTTCTTTGCAACCTGGGGAGTGAACCTGGCACACTTAGAGGATAAGTTCCCCAGGGTCACAAAGACACTACATGTCAGAAGCAGCACTTCAATTTAGGTCTTTCCTGGTCTGAAGGACATCTCTCTAACATATAAGGAACACTGCCTCTCATGCCACAAACAGAAAGGCCTTTACCAGAGAAAAATCCTGAACCCGTAATTGAAAAAAAATTTCAATTTCTTAACCTCTTGCTTGGAAATGCACAATGGTTTTGGATTATCTTCTTATTTACAAATAAGAACCTAAAATATCGCAGATTAAATTGTCAACTTATGCATATACTATTACAAGTATTGCTGCAACCTATTTCAAATTAGTATGGTGCAATTTAATGATTTTACTGTATTCCTAAATTTATTCCTCATAAAACTGACTTACATAAAACCTAAGAATGATTTGAATACATTTAGCATATTATATAATAGAAATTTTATGAAACAGTAAAGCTCATTTAAACTACTTGTACTCTTAACTAGTGCTGTATAAAACCCCCTCAACAATGTTAAATTTCCAGACTTATCCTTTTCTAGTACATTTCTACTATCAGTGCTTAAGGACAGGAAATGGATTTCTAGTAAAATTCTGTCACACTGAAATTTTTTTAAAAAAAACTTGAAAAATCAAAACAATGTCTAAACAAGTAAAAAATTATTTCTTGATTTGTTATTCAACATTAAAGTAACCAACTGACAAATGTCATGAAATAGGAAATTTACTTATATTTTATTTTTTGCTCAATTTTCTACCACAAAGTAGCTTCTCTTGCCAAAAATTATCTCAGAGGTAAAAAGCTTAAATTTGTTTGAATAATATTTCAAATCCTGGATTTGTAAGACACAAGATGGCAGGCTTAACTGAAGACTGCCTGAAAAATTCCTAACCATTAAAAAAAAAACACTATGCACATTAACAATTTAAAATCAAGGCACTTTATTCCAAATGGAACTAGATAATTGTTGACATTTCCTGAAGCCTAGAAATTATGGCTGTGAGAAGACCATGTTTCTTATTTCATACATAAATGCTTCCTACAGTAACTCTAATGTATGAGAGAATTCTGGCCAACAGACGTCCTTAACAAAAGGCAGACCTACCCAGCTCCTATACAGGTACTCTAGAAAAATCCTAAAATTCACACCAGAACAAATATCACTTAAGAAATCCATAAAGAAGTTACAAAAGGTGATCTAGGTGGTGCTGGGGAGAGAGCACCAGCCCTGGAGTCAGGAAGACCTGAGTTCAAATATGGCCTTGGACACTTAGCTGTGTGACCCTGGGCAAGTCACTTAACCCTGATTGCCTTTAAAAAAAATAAAGTGATCTCTTCCATACCAGGTCTTTACCTAGTCAACACTGGGCAACAGGAAAAGGGACTCCAGCCAAGCAAGTATAAGCACCAAAATAATATGTACAGCCTGCAAGCTTGCCTTGGGAACCAGTGAGAGCAGAGGGCTCTGCTGAAAAAACCTCAGGGTTATCAAGGCTAGCAAGGTTAGCAACCACCCTGCCACTGCAGTGCTGAGACTCAGCCCAGGTTCCAATGGCTCTGACTTAGCTAGTACTCTTTTCGTGAAAACCAGACAAAGCCCCAGAAATCAAGAATTGTGAAGCTCAAAGATCTGGGGCAGGAGGCAGAAAGGGAATAGAGGCCTGATTTCTCAGAAGCAGAGATCAAACACAAGAACCCAGGAGTCCCAGGGTGAGTGGAAGTAGAGTGAACATCCCTTCCAAAAGCCCCAGAGGGGGTGGGAACCCAGCACCTGCCACAAAGTTACAATTTAGAACTAAAGCTGGAGAGAGGAGTAAAACAAAGACACTACTATGAAAAAATTATTACAAATTTAACTCCATATCCACTAAATCCATATCTAGAGACAAAAGAAAAAAGATTTGCCACAAAACTACCTGACAACCTAGAAGAAACAGAGTAAGAAAAAAAATATATTGAGAAAAGAATGAGGGGAATAAGTTAGAAGAAAAAGTGGGAAAGCTTAAGGTAAGCGGTAAACAAAAAAGGAATCTCTGAAAATCAGAAGAGACCAAACAGAAATCAACGAGACTCTCTGAAACAGCAAGAAATCTTAGAACAAAACCAAAAGATTAAAAAAGATGGAAATCATCAGAAACAACTGACCTGGAAAATGGGCTGAGTGAAGGCTATTTAAGAATCACTGGATTCAAATCCGGCCTCAGACACTTAACACTTACTAGCTGTGTGACCCTGGGCAAGTTACTTAACCCCAACTGCCTCACCAAAAAGCAAAAAGCAAAAAACCCAAAAAAGAATCACTGGACTCTCTGAAAACCATGATTAAAAAAGGGGAGTGGGGGTGGGGACTGTACGCTACATTTCACTTATTTCCTCTCTTCTTTCCATGCTGCTTTCCTTCTTTTGAAAATCTGGGTCTCTCTATCTTACCCAGTCTGAAAGTATATGGGTTTCTCATGCGCCCAGTCCTTCTACTGATAGACATGGAAGCTTTGACCTCCTCCATTCCTAACTCTGACTGATCTGCGACTCCTTGGATACGCTGGGGGCCTCTCATACACCCTACTGATGCTCAACTTAGTTTGGATGCCCAAGCAGCATAAATTCAATGCAACTTAGAATTCCCAAGCTCAAGAGATCCCCCTTATCCTCAGATTCCCCAGTAACTGAGATTATAGACCCCACCTTGGATACTAGATTTCAAGAAATGAAAAATGGAAACTGACCAGAACTATTATAGAAATAATCCACCTATTAACTCTCAGAAGGAACCACAACAACAAAAGTCCCAGGAATGTTATAATAAAAATCTAGAGCTCTCATCAAAGGCAAAATACCATAAGCATTAAGAAAAGAGTTCAAATTCCAAGGAATTATAATTAGGCTCACACAAGGCCTGACAGCTCTTACTAAAAATGTTGAAAACACAACATTCCAAAAAGCAAAACAGAAAGGTTTACAACCATGAAAAACTTACCTGCCAAAGCTGAGAAAAAAATCCTACAAGGGGAAAGAATAAACCTTTAATCGAAGAGAAGACTTTTAAGCCTTTCTAATGCTTAAATAAAAGACCAGAACTGAAGAGGACCTGGTCCAGAAAACCAATTTGAGCAATTGGAAGATGCTGTGCGATGATCTAATGCTAATA
Organism: Phascolarctos cinereus; assembly: GCF_003287225.1. NCBI lineage: Eukaryota > Metazoa > Chordata > Mammalia > Diprotodontia > Phascolarctidae > Phascolarctos > Phascolarctos cinereus. The sequence goes on along the minus strand of NW_027555847.1, from coordinate 283,521,217 downwards.
TTCTAACAGGAGGAGAAAAAACAAATATCAAGATGACCTACCTAGCAAATCTGAGTTTAACTATACAAGAAAACAGATGAGGCTGTTCAGTAATAAAGTTAGAAAACATTTTTAGAAAGAAAACCACAACCGAAGAGATTAGTTGCTTCTCAAACACCCCTAACAACAGAACTTCAAGAGAAATGAATAAATTTACACAACAACAACAGAATGACAACAGAAAGATTAAGAAAGACTTCTTTCTAAAGGTACACATAATGTAGTTTATGGTCTGGAAGTGCTATTTTCCTCTTCTGCTCTACTTCTTTACATAATTTCTCTTGATGGTCTAGATATTTTTGTTTCTGTAAATTAATTTTATTATCATTTTTATCAAGTTTTGTAAAGTATCTCCTTGGTAATTTGATTGATAATAGCATTAAAAGTGTAAATTAATTTTGATAGCATTGTCATTTTTATTATAGTGGCATGGCCTAGCCATGAACACTGAATATTCCTCCAGCTATTTAAGTTGTTCTCTATTTCTTTAAGGAGTACTTCGTAATTGAATCCATACAAGTTTTCTGTGAGCTCTGGTAGGTTGATCCCCAGATAGTCTAACCATTTTACAGGTATTAGGAATGAGAATTGCCTTTCTATTATTGTTTGTTATGTATTGTTACTATTACATAGAAATGTTATTGATTTTTGAGGATTTTGTAGACTGCACCTTTACTGAAATTACTAATAGTCTCAATTAGTATTATTATTGATTCCCCAGAATTTTCCAAGTAAACTGTCTCATCATCAACAAACAGGGATAATTTTAACTCCTCTTTACCTATCTTTATACCTTTAATTCCTTTCTCTTGTCTTATTGCTGTTACTAACATTTCCAGAACCATAATAAGATGTGGGCATCCTTTCCTCACTCCTGCATTTACTAGAAAAGATGGTACGTAGTACACCCCCAATTTCACATGATGCTCTTTTGATTTTAGATAGATGTTTTTCATGATTTTTTAAAAAAGATCGCTCTAGGACAGGGTCAAAGGACAGAATAGAATAAATGGGGGGTGGGATAGAATGAAAGGAAATATACTTAGTTTTTCACAACATGACTACTATGGAAGTATTTTGCATGACTACACATGTATAACCTGTATCGAATTGCTTGTTTTTTCAATGAGGGTGGGTGGGGAAGGAAGAAGGGAGAAAATTTGGAACCCAAAGGAGATAAGAGAAGGGGGGAAGAGAGATAGAAGGGAGGGCAGATTAGGGGAAGGGGTATACAGAATGCATGCCATCTTGGGGTAGGGGGAGGGATGAGATGGGGAGAAAATTTGGAACTCAAAATTTTGTGCAAGTGAATCTTGAAAACTAAAAATAAACACATATTTTAAAAAAGATCCCTCTACCTACACTTTGTAGGTTTTTTAGCATAAAAGAGTGTTGTACTTTATCAAAAGCTTTTTATACATTTATTGACTGCACATTTCCACTATATGGGCACATTTCAGAAGGGGACATAGACCATTAAATCTTTACTGGAAATACCATGTTAAATTTGAAATATACAAAAATAATGAAATACATTCACTGTTTCATCTACAGAAATCCATTAACAATGAATTTTTTCATTGTCCTCTGCATTTCCCTCCATCAAATTCAATTATAAGTTTCTCACACACACACACACACACACACACACACACACACACTCTCTCTCTCTCTCTCTCTCTCTCTCTCTCTCTCTCTCTCTCTCTCTCTCTCTCTCTCTCTCTCTCCCTCTCCAGACTTGTGACTTCAATCACTCAACAAAAGGAGATAAGCACCCTTCTCAGAAATTTATATACTTAGGAAAGGTTAGGTAACTTATCCAGCATCACATAGCCAGAATGTGTCACAGAAATGACATTTTCATCAAGTCCTTCTGATGTAGTCGCAATTCATGGAATCTGGGAAGCCCCTGACTTATCAAGAGTTGAGCTGCTTAGGAATGAAGCCCGAAAGCAGGAGACAAATTCTTTCAGACTAAATACATAACATTATACTAAAACTGATTAATATATAAATATGAATCCTCCCCATAGTACTTACATAGAAAGATAATCAATGTTCATAATCAAACCACAGCTTTACAACAAAAATTCTGACACTTCATATTTATTTAACAACCAAGTTACCAAGGAAAATGCAGAATATGAAGATCTTTAATTGCTAAGAAAAATCCAAAACCAATCCAACAAATAACGAAACAAATAAGCAATGACCAAATCCAGATAAAGGAAAACAACAAATGAGATTGCAAAGAAAAATCTTGATAGGAATTGAAAATATGGACCACAGAACTACTTTATCAATCATTCAACAAATATTATTAAGTGCTTACTAAGGTCAAGGCGCTGTGTTTAAAACTGAAGAAACAAGAAAAAGAAAATGTAATGGCTACTCTAAATGAGCTTACATTCTAACAGATAACATACATAAATCAGAACTTATAAAATAAGTACAGTTAATAGATGGTAATAATATAAATAAATACATATAATAATATATTACATGTAATATTACATAATTGTGTAATATATTGATTAACATAGTTATAATATATAAATAATAAAAAAAACTTATAAAATAAACACAGTTAATACAAGGTAATCTTAAGAGAGATTGGCCCTCAAAGATAGGAGGGAGAAGAGAGACTTCATAGAGGAGGTGGCACTTGGGCTGAGTCTTAAAGGAAAACCATCATTTTACAATTAAGAGGCTGGGACTTGAAATATTACAGGTATTGGGAACTCACCAAGTGCAAACAAAGACATAGAGATGGGAGATGGATTATCAGGAAAGAGAAACAGCAAGCAGGCTAGTATGGCTGAATTCTAGAGTAATGGATAGGAGCAGCATGTAAGAAGATTGGCAAGGTAGGAAAGGGTCAGTCCTATGGCAAGCACTGGACTAACTTACACGATGGAGAGCAGTTACTCAAGTGACTGTCAATATATCAAACCAGCTTTCCAATTCCCTTGTGAAGAGCTTTAAATGCCAAAGGGACTTTATATTTGATCTCTAGAGTAATACGCAACAGATACACATTATGAAATTAATTTGTGTGGGATTCTCATACACCAATAAATCACTAGAAGGAAGTGCTGATTTTTAATTCTGATTATAGTACCTTACTGACACTGCTGAAGAAGCCTGCAGACTGATAACTGAGAGAAATGCGCAGAAAGAAACAAGAGGACAATGTGAACAATGAATACAATAAAGGAGAGAGTAGGGAATAAGTATTTATAAAGCACCTACTATGTGCCAAGCACTGTGCAGTCTTTACTTCCTATTTCTTTTCACCCAAACACCAAATACATATCAAAAAAGGAGAAGAGATAGGTGTTTCTAAGTTATACTTCTATATTACTAATAATAACAAATAAGAGTAGCCAACATTTATATAACATATAATGTATAAAATGTCTTACGTACATTATTATTTCATGTGATCTCATAACATCCCTATGAACTAGGTAGTACAGGCATAATTATCCCCATTATACAGAGGAGGAAAGTGAGGTTTACAGATTAATTTACTTGGGTCATACAGCTATTGACAGAACTTGAACCTGAACCCAAGTCTTCCGACTTAAAACCTAGTGTTCTTTCCACTATATCCTTGAACAGTGGTTTCATTCCAAACACAAGCTCCCCAATTTCTTTATCACATTTTGTTACAATAACCAAATATTCTAATCTCTGCAACTCTCTGGACAAACCATCTATTTCTTCCCTAAACCTCCCCATGTAAAAGTATGTTCTAAAGTGGGATCACAGAGACCCTCAAAATCCACTGTGACCTATTCAAGGTAAAACCTTCAGAGTAGATACTGATGTTAGGAGTCAGGAGGTCAATACAGTAGGGAGGGAAAAAAAGGAAGGTATTTATTTATAGTTATCCAGAAACATGGGCACCTAGATGGCTCAGTGGACAGCGTGCTGGGCTTGGAGTTAGGAAGACCCGAGTTCAGATCTTGCCTCAAACATTCATTAGCTGTATAACCCTGGGCAAGTCTCTCAACCTCTGTTTGCCTTAATTCACTGAAGAAGGAAATGGCAAACCACTCCAGTAACTTTGCCAAGATACCATGTGGGGTTACAAAGAGTAAGACACAACTGAACAAGTCCAGAAACTTATCTCTTAAGGAAAGAGAAGGGAATAAGAATTTATTTATTTATTTGTGTAGCACCTCTGTAATGTGCCAGGTACTGTGCTAAGCACCTGGGAGGTAGGTGCTATAATTATGTCCATTTTACAGCTGAGGAAATTGAGGCAGACAGAAATTAAGTGACTTACCCAGGGTCACGACTAGTACATATCTGAGGCTGGATTTGAATTCTGGTCTTCTTGTCTTCAGGCTTAGTACCCTATCTACTGTGCCACCTAGCCACCTCTTTCACACCTCCTACTAACAGAGGTAATGAAGAAAATGAGTTAAGTATAATAAATGCCTAGTATAATATAGGCTATATTCAAATAAGATAATCTGCTGATGTTGAGGTCATAACAAGGTTTAATATGAACAAATAAGATTAGCTACCTGAGGAATTCTTTCCAGGAAATACCTCAGCTAAGAAATTATTTTTAAGTGTGATGCTGATAAGAATAGGGAAGTTACTTAAACCTTAGCAAGGGCTTAGACTACTTCCCTCAAACAGGATGTAAAATGTAGCCAACGTTAAGATAGATTTTAGTCACTGTGACTTGTCTCTCACGTAAAAAGTTGTAATGACCTAAGTATTTTGCAATAAGAGCAACAACGAAAAAAAAAGTAATTTGTCAGCAGATATCTAGTGTTCTACAATTCAGGGGGTGTGTGTGTGTGCGCGCGCGCGCGGGCGTGCACAGATACTAAAAACAATAAAATAATCTATAGTGGAAGAAAGAGAATTTTTCAGACTTCACTATATTCCAGTGTAATATTCCACAAAATTATCCCATTCTCTTTGATTTGATTCCACAGTCATCAAGTATCCTTCTGATTGCTAATTCAATTTCATTATGTAACTTCATGCCAGAAGGAAGTGCTCTGCAGCTCTACCAGTTCTGTGAATCACTCCACCTGTCTAACCTTCATCATCTGCATACATACCATGCATACATTCCTTTTGACTCTAAATTCTTTGATTCTGTATAGAGTTAAGTATTCCTGTCAACTAAAAGACATATCCCCATCTTACATCCACTGGCTTGGCAAATATGACAAAAAATGACTATGGCTGTAGTTGGAGGAACGAAAGAAGAACAAGCTCACTAACGTCCTGTTGGTGGAAATGTAAGTCAGTTTGACTGGTCTGGAAAGCAGTCTGAAATTATATATAAAAAATATTACATACAATACAAAATTATATACAAAAAAGGTGTTAAACTGTGCCTTTGACTCAGGGACAGCATTAGTAGGTTTATTCTGCCCAAAATATTAAAGACAAGGTAAAGGAAGCACATGTACAAAAATTTTTATAGTAGAAAATTTTTGTTATAGTGAGGAGCCTGAAGCAAAATGGATGTCCACCATCTGGGGAATAACTGATGAAACTGCAGTATGTGATTGTAATGGAATATTACTCTGCCCTAAAAATGACTAAATAACAAATTCCAGAGGAACCCAGGAAGACCTGCACAGACTGGTAACTGAGTGAAACGAGCAGAAACAAAAGGACAATTTGCACAATGAATACAATAAGGGAGAGAGAAGAGAATAGGCATTTATAAAGTACCTACTATGTGCCGAGACTGTGCCGAATCTTTTTACAAATATTATCTCATTTGATCTGCACAACAACCTTGCAAGGTAGGTGCTTATTATCAACCCATTTTACAGTTGAGGAAACTGAGTCAAGTAGAGATTAAATGACTTGCCCAGGGTCACACAGCTAGGACATGTCTGAAGCCAAACATAACAGTACAAAAGAAAACACCTCTGACTACAGAATTCTGAGCAATGCAGCAGTAGCTGCATTCATAACTTTAAAAAGACTGATAAGGAAGCAATCCACTCACCTCTTGGCATTTAGCTGATGGACAAAGAGTAAAAAAAAGACATTTTCAGACATGGCCAGTGGCAGTAAATTATTGTGCTTGTTAAAAAGGACAGTGAATTGGTAGGTAGAAATAAAGATGAAAAAAGAAAACCAATAAAATATTTTAAAAGTACAAAAAGGAAAACAAAAGTTCAAAACGCTTCATAACCAGATAGAGCAATTTAGGCACCAAGGTGGTATGGAGTGATAGACCTGTAGTCAGAAACTCAAACACTTACTAGCTCTGTGACTCTATTAAAGTCACTTGACTTCTCTGTGCCTCTGTTTCTTCATCTGTAGGGATAATAATAGCATCTGCCTCACAGGGTTATTGCGAAGATCAAATGAGATAATATATAAAGCACTTTGCAACTTTTAAAGAGCTATATAAATGCCAGCTACTATTGTAATTATTGTATAATACCTTGAAAAGTATACCTTTTAAAGAAAAACTGGCCTTGCCTACATAGTAAATACTGCTCCTACCAAACCATCCAAGTGAAAATGTAGACAATATGATTTATACTCCTAGAGGAAGGGTCAAGAAAGTCATAAAGATTTTGTTGCAAGAGATCTTAGAAATTATCCTGTCCAATCCCCTCTAGGTAATGAAAGTAAGGCCCAGGAAAGTGAAGTGACTCAACCAAAATCACACAGGTCAGGCCTAGGTATATAAATTTCAAAGTCATGTGTAAGTAGAGACATTTGCTTTGTTGTATAGATTAAGAACCGAGTTCTGACGGTCTTGTCACAACTACTGGTTTTGGCCACTTACTAGCTGTACGACCAAGGGTAGAGTTACTGTAAATCCTCAACTTTCATGGGGGTAATATTCCTAGAAAACAGTGTGAAAGTCAAAAACATGAATGTTGATACACTGAATCTGTGGAAAATAGGGGGTTAGGTTCCTGACCACCAAAAACTAAGTTTTCACTAGAGATGGCTGAAAATATACTTTTCTGCATAACATCTCAATTAAAAAACCAAAAACATTGATTTCTGACAATATTCACTTTTTGTTTTGTTATAAAGAAGCATTAATTCTGATAATATGCACTTTTGCTAATACAATAACCAATAAAAGGCAGTATACAAAATAAAACTGGTAACAGCAAAATATTTTTTCTTGCTAGTAATTTCCTAGAATGCTGTGACCTTTTCTGCCAACATCTCAATTAAAAAAACAGAAACATTGGTTTCTGACAATATTCACTTTTTTACAATACATGTAATCTTCAGTATCATAAATGCTTGTATAGTAAATAAAATTCTTAAAACTAAAACATTTGTAACATGAATCTTACCTTCCACTACATCAGATGGTAGTGTGAGGGTTCATAATGTATACTATACTCCTGTAAACCTCTCTACCTTGGTCACCCTCTGAAAACCAAGAGAGAAACTGCTAGGACTTTAGCTGGGGCTGCAGGAAGAACATGAGGCTAGTGAGATCTCAGCATCACCTTCAACACGTCGTCCTTCATGGATGGTGGATGGCATTGGAGATGACACACCAGCTAGAAATAATCCATCACTGACATTTGCTTCCTGCGCTGTTGTTTGAGACCCTTTTATTTTCTCATTAAGCTGCTTCACTGACTTTTGCACACTTGGGCTTAGGGCCCAAAGGACTTGCACTACTTGCACTATGCTGTGGGGGCATAACTGCAACACAAAACTTGAGTTTTAAAGGCAATGAAAACATGCAACAGATGCACAGGGAGCTCTTTACCACAGTAGAGTGAACAAGACCAGTGAAGCACCTAGTAGGAAACTAGCCATTAGACAAACTTGCCTGCATTGTGCCTCTCATTTTTTTCCTACTGCACATAGTTGCAAATGTGTGTGGTTGCAAAAGTGAAAACAAGGTTACTAATACAATCAACTAAATGCTTGAAGTGTCCAAAGCATTCCACCTGCAGTCTACCCTCCTTCTTATATACCTCCCACTGAAACTCAGATCAGGGGCTCTGACTGGTGAGCTAAACCATGTGACATACTCCCCACACCACCAGTTAAAGCTTTCCAAAGCTTATTCCCTATTAGAATATAAGCTCCTAGAGGGTAGGGATTATCTTGGAGCTATATCCATATCCCCAGTGCTTAGCATGGTGTCTTAACCTCCCTTTTCTCAACTGAAAAAAAGGATAAATAATAACATGACTTCGAATGACTTCGAAGGGTTATTGTGAAGGTCAGATAATGTATGTGTAAGACTATAATAGTAATAGATTAGATAAATGCAAATAAATGGGTAAATAGGCAGGGTCTTGTATATGGCACTCAGAGTAACTGAAATAATAATAAAATGTATCTCCATTAATCTATTCCCTTTAATATTTCTTCTTTATTGTATCTTAGGTCTGTTAACAGGAAGCAACAGCATACAGCTTCCTGATGCATCAAGTATACTGACCATTATTCCAAGTTTAACTAAAACAAATGTTTTTAACTTATTTTTAACCCCTTTTGCAATCTGAAGAAGCCTATGAATCTCCTCCTAAAATAGGGTTTTAAATATATATAAAATACACATTGTTTCATAGAAAACTAATTATATTGAAATAGTCATCAAAATATTTAAAAATACAAGTTCACAGATGCCAGGTTGGAGAACCTGTGACCTAGACTGTAACTTGATGGCCTCCCTGCCCTCAACTCAACAAACATTTATTAAGCACCAACTGTGTGTGTGTGTGTGTGTGTGTGTGTGTATCTATATCTATAGATATAGATATACACACACACACACATACACATATATATATGTGTGTATATATATGTCACTGGAGATGCATTTAAAAAAAAAAGCCCCTGCACTGTATTTTCATGCTGTCTAGACTCCAGCTAGCTAAAAGAACATCAATTCCACTACATAGAACATGTGACAAAATGTTGAGCTTTGTGTCACAACACCTGAATCTTGTTTCTGACACTAGCTACCATGACCACTAGTAAATCTCTTAACCTGGGCTTCAGTTTTCTTATCTGTAAAATGTGAATAATACATAATACCTACATACGCAGTTGTTGTAAGGTTCAAATGAGAAAACGTATGTAAAACTACTTTGCAAACTTCCAAGAGCTGTATCAATTACTTAAGAGGACTAAGAAAATAAAATATTGAAAAAATTTTTTTCTATATGCCCCGAGTACTTGTACACATGATGATGTAAAATTCTCTAGCATGCTTTCCCTAGCAAAGATGAAATTCTATGTAACTATAAGTTATCAAGCCTGTCTTTCATTCTTCCTGGTTTTTCCATTTTCTTACCAAACATCTCAGGGAGGTGGGGGTGACAAGTGACATGACAGTTTAAATCCTTTCTAGAAATTCCAAAGAAATTGCAACATTATGTATCTTTATATCTTCTCTGCTATAGCCTGATCATCCTTAAAAAAAAATTCATTAAAAGACTGTAACATGAAACACTGAAGTTTTAGTATTGTATTCAGAGTGTGTGTATGTGTGTGTGTGTGTGTGTGTGTGTGTGTGTGTGTGTGTGTGTGTTTAAAATACCAAAACTGGAATCTAAAAATTGAGGGGAAAGGCAGCATACGGTGGTAGGTGTGCTATTTAAAACATGATCATATACAACTGCACAGGTACACGTGTTGACTTTATTTGTATGACATGGAAGTTCACACAGAGTTTAAAGTAGAATTATGTGTTAATTATATTTAACAAAGTCATTAAGCTATCTTCTAAGAAAAGTCACCTTCCTTTGACCCAGCAATACCTTTACTAGGCACATATGCCAGAGATCAAAGAAGACTGGACCCATAAGCATAAAAAATATTTATAGTATAATTTTTTTTTGTTATGGCAAAAAAAAACAAACCAAAACAAAACTGTAAACAAGAGAGGGTGCCTATCAGTTGAGGAATGACTGAACAAATATGGCATATGAACATGATAAAATACTATTGAATCCAGTAGAAATGACAAAAGGGATGGACTCAGAGAAACATGGGGGCATTTATATGAACTTATGCAAAGTGAGAACGAGGAGAACAATTTATACAATGACTTTAACATCATAAGGACAAGTAGGAGGTGCAGTGGATAGAGTGCCAGGCCTGGAGTCAGAAAGACTCCTCTTCCAAGTTCAAATCTGACCTCACAGACTTACTGGCTGTGACCCGGACAAATTACTTGACCTTGTTTGCCTCAGTTCTCTCATATGTCAAATGAACTGTATAAGGAAATGGCAAATCACTCCGGTATCTTTGCCAAGAAAACCTCAAATAGAGTCACAAAGTCAGACACAATTGAAAAAATGACTGAACAACAACATTGTAAAGGGAAAACCTCTATGAAATACTTAAGAACTATGATTACTGCAATGATCAATCACAAGTCCAGAAGACTGATGAGGTGATAGGCTAGAAGTACAGGAGATATATATTCTCATACAAAGTACAGACTTGTTTTGTTTGACTGTACTTGTTAGAAGAGGAATTTTTGGTGGGAATGAAATTCATGGAGAAGAACCGAAAGTGGGAACAAAAGAGAACAAAATAAGTGTGCTAACAATTTTTTTTTAAATACACAGACAAAAACAGAATAAGTTCAGAAAGAGATGCAGATGAACAGGACAGCATTAGAACTACCATGTTAAATTTAATAAGGATAGGACCTGTGATTTCAATGGTATGAGGAACATACACTGAGAAAATTCTCAGCTCTGTAACATATAATCTTAGATAGATGCCTAGAGCATTGAGAAGTTAGGTCACATCACACATCAGGGGCAGGACTTGAATCCAAGTTCTCCTGGCTACAAGGCCAGCATGTGTTCCAAAGGTTTAAAAAAAAAAGCTTTACATAACTGGTACAGTTTGACATATAATCTCTTTTATCATTCTTTGTGTAAGGAAATAGTTTCTGACATTAGTCAGATTCACAAGAGGAAAGAAAAAAATTTCAGATTACATTTAATATATCTGTAAGTACAATGTCATAATCCTGTCCTTAAAAAAAAATCTTTCACTTGATTACAATTAACTTATGCCAGACTTTTCCTATTTTTATCCCACTAGGTTAAGCATCAAATATTTGCACATAATTACTCACTATGTGAACACCGCCAACATGGCACAAATTATCATTAAAGAGGTGCTTTCTATGCCTATTTGTTTCAATAGATAAATAAAACTTGATTACTCTGATATCATACAGCAACTCAATGGAAAAGTCAGGCTAATATAAATACATCAAACTTCTCATATAATTACATAAAATCATCTACCCCATTATAAGAGGCACAAAGGATAAAGCTTAAACCCATCATTTCTTTGGTTTTCAATTAAAACAAAATAAAAGCCAAAGTCAGTCAAAAAACATTCCTACTACGTGTCAGGCACTAAAGATACAAAAAAGCAAAAGACAGATACTGCCCTTAAGAAGTGTATAATCTAATGGGGGACAAAAATATACAAAGGAAGCAGAAAAGTAGGGAGTGGGCAGAAATACCCAGCACAGGAGCATGATGGATAAATCCAGAGATGGATGAGTGGGAAATGAAGAGAAAGGTGATTCCTCTAGGAGAAGAGGTATCTGCTCTCCTGTGAAAGGGAGGGAGAAGCACCAGGGGCAGTGGGTACCAATGGGATCTTGCAAGATGAAGAAGTCTGGGAGCCATGCAGAAGTCCAAAGGAGTACAGCTGGGTAGGAAATGAATAGGTGCTTATCTATCCATAAAAGGAGGTTCTAGGAGGAGAGATCAGATGAATGCCTACTGCTGCCCTCAAGGAGAAGAGTGACTTTCTTTACCAACGATACTTTTATATATATATGGTGTAGTAGAAAACATGCTAGTTCTAGAGTCTAATGATTCTGTTGGAATCAGCTCTACCATTTATTCTGTAGTAATCTTGGGCAGGGGTAGCTAGTGGTGCAGTGGATAGAGTGCCAGGCCTGCTATCTGCAACTCATCTTCCCAAGTTCAAAACTGGCCTCAGATGCTTACTAGTGTGTGACCCTGGGCAAGTCACTTAACCCTGTCTGCCTCAGTTCCTCATCTGTAAAATGACTTGGAGAAGAAAATGGCAAATCTTTCCCACGGAAAGCCCAAATGGAGTCACAAAGAGTTGGACATGACTGAAAAGAATGAACAACAACAAAAATCTTTTAAATTTTTAGTCATTTAATATCTCTGGGCCTCAGTGTCCTAATCTAAAAAATGAGAGATGTATACCAAATGACCTCTAAGTTCCCCTTTAATTCTAAATCTGTGATCCCATGATCTTCTCTTTCATTTTCAGCAAGATAAATCTGAAAATATTAAATTACAGAGGCTTAATAAACCTTTTAAGCCTTCTTAAACTTCTTTGGCTTTTTCCTTTTTAAAATTTAAATGAGAGGGACAGCTAGGTGTCACAGTGGATAGAGCACCGGCCCTGAATTCAGAAGGATCTGAGTTCAAATCCAGACTCAGACACATAACACTTACTAGCTGTGTGACCCTGGGCAGGTCCCTTAACCCCACTGCCTAGCACCCTCCCCCCCCAATTTAAACAAGAGAAATAATTAATTTGCATGGGATGGAAAAGGGCACCTACCAATAGCTAAGCTGGGATCAAGCATCAAACACAGCTTCCCTAAGTAGAGTTTCAGTAATATTCATTCATAATCTTCAAAAGGGAAAATTTTCCTCTTATGATTCAAGACCAAAACGAAATCTCCTTCACATGAAGCAAGGTTTTCAGAATTCGATATGTCAGGTAAAATGCAACAGAAGTTAGCTTATAGTTGAAAACACGTAATCAAAAAAAAAGAATTCTGCAAACCTACAGAATTAAGTCCTAAAAGATTACCTAATTAATTTGAGCAATTTCTTTTTTTATAACTAATTTTATCATTGTTTCTCTATGATTTCAACTTTACACCTGCCAAAATTGTGTCTCCTAACATTTCAAAAGTAGAAGTTCCAATAAACTTTGAACAGTCATGGTTAGCACCATCTACCATAAGCTCCTATAAAAACTTCTAAATGAAAAACAAAAAAAAAATTAGACTTCCACTAATATGGAAAGTTTATACTTAGACTTGACATAGTTTTATTGTTGATTCTGTGACTCCCCTACATGGGAGCTGTTCTGAGAGTACTGAGAATGCCAAAGGCTCTCCATGAATAGATCTCCTCATGTCTCTGTGGTAATACACCAGTAGAGATTATTTAAAAAATGCCCAATTTGGAATTTTTAATTCTCAATACTGTTTTCCAGTTACAAATCCTCCTAAATGTAATATCAAAACATTATTAAGAAAAAGGCTTAATATACATCAGAATATTTATAGCATCATCTTTCATAGTAGCAAAAAAAAACTGGAAACAAAATAGATGCCCATCCATTGGGGAATGGCTAAACAAAATGGACATGAATGCAAAGAAATATTACTGAACAGTAAGAAATGATAGCTAAATAGATTAGTGAATTGACTGCTGGGCCTGGGGTCAGGAAGACCCAAGTTCCAATTTGACCTCAGATACTTACTAGCTATTTGTCCCTGGAAAAGTCACTTAATCTTTGCTTGCCCAGGAGACATTAAGTGGTTCAGTGGATAGAGCCCTGGGCCTGGAATCAAGCAGACCTGAACTAAAATCTGGCCTAAGACACTTACTAGGTGTGTGATCCTGGCCAAGTCACTTAATCTCTATTTGCCTTAATCCACTGGAGAAGGAAATGGCCAAGCACTCCAGTATCTCTGCCAAGAAAACCCCATGGACAGTATGGTCCACTGGGTCACAAAGAATAGGACATGACTAAGACTGAATAATCCCACAACAAAGAAATGATGAAAATGAATACAAAGAAGCATAAAAGAACTCTAATGTAAAGAATACAAACTGATGCAAAGTAAGCAAAACAGAAAAAAAGTTATATGTACAATAGAAAGAACAACAAAACAACAGACAGCGAAGGTTATAAAATTATAATGACCAAGCTTGACCCTAAAGCAGAGATATGCACTTCCATTCTTTGCTGAGGTAGAGGGCTATGGGCATGGAACATTATATATAATCTGAACTTGGTTGATGAATCAATCATTTTAGCTGAACTTTTTCCTCTGTCTTATTCTTCATTATAAGTAAGGGTCCTCTAGGAGAGGATGAAATAACATTGGGAAATGTAGATAATGTAAAAACAAAAGATAAATCCAAATGATCTGTGATGTCGATTTAGAAGTTCCCTCCAATAATATAGCTCACAATCAATTTATACTTTCCTATACTGGGGACCGTCACCTATGACCTACTAAATGTTCATCACAGGAGGTCCTTCCTTGATTTCTTGCAAAACTGAGAGAGCTCTAGTAGAACAATCCAACTGTCCACCTGTCACTCCTTGATCTTGCCACATGACTAGTTCATCATTCTCTTCCTGTTATATAATTCCTTGATGACTGACACATCACTCCCATACTTCTCTGGTGACTGGTGATCCCCATTGGCTATATGTTGCAACCTATTCATACACACTGTGTGCCTCTCCACTGTTCTCTGCCTGAACTTAATTTTTAGTTCTTTAGAGGCAGTGGTGGTCCATGTCTCCCTGCCATTTAGCAACTCTGGTAAAATATTAGCACTGAAAAGATGGGCCTTTGCTTTCATGGAAATCTTGGGGCCAATAAAAGTACAATTTCCCAAAAGCAATCCAGACCATTCTCCTCCCTGGGTCCAGTTCATTATCTGTTCATAGTCTGTCCCACACACACACTCACTCACTGCTGGATAAGCTCTATATGGTGTTCAAATTTGGGACATAGACATTCTTCATCCACTTATTCTTCCCCGTGTAGATGAATAGGTTAAAGCTGTTTTCTTGCAAGAGGTTCTGCAATGTCCTAGAGGTTCATATGGTCATTAAAAGGAAATCTGAAAATACAAGCTTCTAGAGGATTCTACAATCCACTAGAAATTCCTTCTCAATCCAGACAATGTGCTGGATCGCCAT
Source organism: Phascolarctos cinereus (assembly GCF_003287225.1). Taxonomy (NCBI): domain Eukaryota; kingdom Metazoa; phylum Chordata; class Mammalia; order Diprotodontia; family Phascolarctidae; genus Phascolarctos; species Phascolarctos cinereus. Next base: position 283,506,199 of record NW_027555847.1, on the reverse strand, counting down.
CACAGTGAGAAATATTTTGATGAACATACATCTCCTTATTCTATGTCTCTGATACTTATTATCACCCAGTTATTTCTCTAATTACATTTCCAAGTAATCCTAATCATGATGAATGGATGGGAGACATTGTGCTGCAAAAAATAGACTATTAAAACAGTCTAGTGAATCAATTTTTTTTAAAAAGAAAATTAATTAGCAAATGTCATCTCAGGAGCATTCAAGGAAAAAGACAGAAGAATTAAAATAAAGGAAAATGTTAAAGAATGGAAATTTTTTTTTAACTTTTCTCTAACAATGATAATGGAGCCACCACACCTAGACTCTAACATAACAGTCCCCAAGATACTGATAAAGGAAATAGAAATGGTATTAAGGAGAACAAAGACAGGGAAAGGAGCCAGAGAGAACAAAGAATGTATGCATGTATGCATGCATGTATGTATGTATGTATGTATGTATGTATGTATGTATGTATGTGTGTACATGTGTACACAGAGAAAAAAGAGAGATAGAGGAAGAGAAAGAAAGAGAGAGAGAGGAGGAAGAAGTGCTGAAGGCAATATAATTGTGAGGATGTGCTGAGGGACTAATGTATAAGATATCAGAAGGGAATCACATGACTGTAGATTTAGAACTGGAAAGGACCTTAAGAGTAAGTCTTAACATCCAATTCCCTCTTGTACAGATTAGGAAACTGAACCCAGAATGGTTAAGTGTCTTGCCCAGAGTTCCAAACCTGGTAAGCATAGGAGGCAGAAATCAAACCCAGGACTTCCTGGCACCAAATTCATAGATCAAAGGAAGATATCAAAGGAATGGAAAAAAAAGCTTGGACCTTACTGACACCTTGCACCTCAAACCACCCCCCCAAAGTGACCAAGAGAAAATTAGTAATTAACCTTTATGACTGTCCTCTCATCTTCACAGAAACTTTATGAGAATCACCTAAATAAAAATCAAGGGAATCTCCTTGATGAAGGTATTAGAAAAACAGGCAGTCTTTCACAAGCAAAAAATTAATCATATCTTTGCCATTGCACTATTAACTGAGAGATATAAAATCTCACTGTGCTTGTTCGTTGATTAAAAACACAAGATAACAGTTTTAAAATAAATTTATCTTTAAAAAAAGAACTAAAAGACACTAACTTGTCTTTAAACTTTTCTTTCTTTCCTTGTACCTCCCAAGCTCAGCTTCCAAATGTTCTTCAAAAAAAGAAAATAAACAAAGTCACCAAACCTGGTCTTGCAAGAATTTTAACTGGAGGGGCAGCTAGGTGGCACAGTGGATAGAGCACCGGCCCTGGATTCAGGAGGACTTGAGTTCAAATCTGCCCTCATTCCCATAACACTGATTAGCTGTGTGACCCTGGGCAAGTCACTTAACCCCACTGCCAAGCCAGAAAAAAAAAGATTTTTAATTGGAAATGGAAACTAGTATTGTGAGGTTTACTAGGACTAGGAATTAAGGCATCAAGTGCTTTTCAAATATTACTTCATTTGACCCTCATACTACCTGTATTTATTATTATCACCATTTTACAGATGAATACATTGAGGCTTAAGTTAAGGGACTTGCTCAGGGCCAAAAAGCTAAGTATCTGAGGCAGGTTTCAAACAGGTCTTCCTATTCAGCACTTTATTATACCACCTTGCTACTTTTTGTCAGGGCCCTGAATTTCTGAACTGAATCTGGACTAGCATAATATTCTACATTTAGTCAGTACACAAACATTTTTTAATGTTAGTTAAATTATGCTTTAAAAAGAAAAAGCTATTCAACAAAAATATGCTGCTATATTTTATCAAGTGTGGCTATCAATTCTAAGATCACAAAGTTCAGCCTACCCTCAGCCCTTACCCATTTTCAGTTCATTCCTTCTTTCAATCCTTTAGTTTATTCCAATGTCCCAAATCAATACAGAAAGCCCAAGTAACATCACAGTGACCAAATCACTCACTGGAAAATGCTATCCATTCCAAGGACAACTAACTCTAACAACAGGTGATAATAATGGCAGCAGGAGGTGGAGGGGATTTGATAAAGTTGGGAGAGCTTATAGCTTTGGGTCTAAGTTGATGGCAATAAGATCTTAAATCACTTCTGCCTAGCCTGGCCCTTCACCAGAAAAGAAAACTGAAGTCAGGTTCTGTAAATATAAGCAAATGCCTTCCCCGTGCTCATACATGCCCAGCAGCTATAGGACACTGAATAGCTAAGGAAGCCTGTCAGAAGACCCGAGTTCAAATCCAGCTTCAGACCCTTCAAGCTGTGTGTCCCTAGGAGACTTATTTAACCCATTTGCCTCAACTGTAAAATGGGGATAATAATAGCATCTACTTCCCAGGATTGCTGTGAGGATCAAATAAGATAGCTGGAAACAAGTAAAATCAGTGTTTCTGGGAGAGAAAAACAACTATTTTATACACTATGTAAACAATGAAGGTGCATGACCATGGAAGAGTGGGTTCAACAAGTCACCAAAAGTAGAGATACTGAACTGGATAGACACATACTGATACATTTATTTAACAGAAAGAAATCTACAATGTTTGCTACATACCAGTGACACATGCTCAAATACGGGCATAAGATGCCAGGGCTGGGCTGAATAGCAGCTAAGGGTCCTTTTATTACCTACAAAGTAGGTAGGGGTTCTTTTATCATTCCACCTCCCGGGAAAAAGCAAAGGAAAGAATAGAACCCTGCCCTGCCCTCAGGAACTAGAATGATAATTTCTTGTCCCCATTCAGACTTTTCTCCACAGCTACCAAACATACACCCCCCCCCACGCAAAGCTGTGATCAGCTTCACTGATCTTAAACCAGAGATGGCAGTCATGTCTATTGCGCAGCATCAGAGTACCTGTCTTGACAACAAAACCATTAGACTAGACATTAAGTTATAAACCTACCTACTCTGCTCTATCTGGATTTAGAGAGAGGGAGGTCCATCCTAAACATTAGAGCTGCCCTATTAGGCACCATCTCCTGCATATGAAGTCAAGAAAAGTGAATGTGATGGCCCTAAGTTTTAGTTTCTTGCCTTGCCTGCAAAGCATGAATCCCAATGTAGCACAAATAGATTAAGATTGAGCAATTGTCACATTTAGCTATCATCATTTTTGCTCCCTCTTCTCCAGAATCACTCCTCCCCCTCCAATCTAACAAGAGATTTCGTTTTCCTAACAAATTTCTGTGGGTCAGCCTCCCTTTTAACACAGGTCATATTACTACTAGCCTCTCATCCCCTTAACACCAACACTTGTAAGCTGGCAATAATGCAGATTCCTTCCTTTAACACCACAAAAGAGGGTCAAATTCACAGTTTTGCAGTTAGAGAACACATGGAAAAGACCTTTTCTTCCCCTCTTATCTCAAGTTCAGAATCCTGTCAGGAAGACCCACCCACCCCAACTAGAGAATACTGAAAGGGAGAATATCGATTGCCTATCCTCCTCCTCCCTTCTATCTCTGGATTGTAAAAATACAATCTCGAATCTCTTCAGATCCCGAAAAGGATTTAACACAGCTGCCCAGATCCATCTCTATCTTCAGGCTCCAAAGCCAGATCCATATATCCTTCTCCCAGCGTGCGGAGCAAACACTTACTTAAGCAGCAGCTGATCATGTTCTGCCTTAAACTTGCCCAGTTCGATCTGCAGCTTGGCCCTCTCGCAGGCCGTGTCGTCCAAGGCCCGGCGGGCGTCCGCGAGCTCGGTCTCATAGAGCGTCTTGAGCCCAGTGAGCTCGCGGTCGTGCTCGGTCACCTGCAGCTGCAGCACGCTTTTCTCCAGCTCCAGGCTCCGCACTTTGTCTATATATACCGCCAACCGGTCGTTGAGCTCTCGCAGCTCCTCTTTCTCCCTCAAGCGGGACAACCGGGTCGGGCTGAGCGGGGTTGCAGGCCCACTGGCCCGGCCGCCTGTTCTCTGCACCAAGGGAGCTGTAGTCGCCATTATCAACAACGTGAGACGGTGTAATCTGCAGTGGATGGTGGTGCCGGAGTAGAGAAGCGTGGTGTATTGGCTGTCTAGCCCTGCGGCAGTAAAAACCGGGCAGAAGAGGGAGCAGCTGAAGAAAGAGGAGGAGAAAACTGCGAATGAGTGGGAGAGGAGAGACGAGGGAAGGGGGAGGAAGGAGAGACCAATAAGCTTGCAACCAAAGCTTATCGTATAAACGCGAGCAGCGATAACAAGGATGCCAACCCACTAAAGGCAAGAAACTAATACACAGGGTTCAGACACTAGATAGTTTACAAAAACACACAATAGCGCACACCCAAGGTTCAGGCGTCAAAGGAAAACACCTAGGGAAGAGTGAACGGGAAATGTAACAGTAACAAAGGACTAGTTTTAAAAGATACAAAGGTTGGGAAAGGGAGAGGCTTGTTTACAAGTGATTACTGATTTAAATGTTCCTTAAAAAGCAGGAAACACCATATTAAAAAAATGTAATAGAGGGCTGATTTAGTAGTGTTCACGCACTCACCGGCCGCCTTCTCCTCCTTAGATCTGCAGCACTTTGTGTCCTCTCAGGTAGAGGAGGAAAGGGGGCCGCCACCAGAAAAGACCGAAGATATGGGCTGCAAAGGGGGGGAGGGAAGAGACGGGGGAGCCGATCTTTTTATTGGTTCAGAATCCCCACCGTGGCTTGCAAAAGCTCCGCGTGACGCTGGAAGAACCAATACCAGCTCCAGACAGATAGGTCTCTTCAATCAGCTGGTGCCAAGCAACTAAATTCAAAATACGACCCCCAGCTGCTGTTCCAGGATTTTCAGTTAGTCTAGGCCGTGGGAGTAAGGGAAACCAGGGAGGGGAGATAGAATTGGAGGAAGGGGTGTCAGTTGGGCTTGGTGTGGCCTGAGTCTCGCTAGGCAGACTCACTCACGTGCTGCCCTCCCGCTCAGCCCCAGTAAACAGTTGTACAAGCCGAGGCAGTGTCCCTATTCCTTTAGACTATCCCGATCCCTGCTACTCCAACTTAAACGCTTTACTACTCCTTGAGGGTTACAGACAGAAAAACTAGATAGAGTGTGACATTAATCTCCACCAAAATGTGTGCAGTTTGGGAATAGGGAAAGGACATAAATAATAGAGGTGCTATGAAAAATTTTATTGGTTGTATTTGTGTTGGCTTCTCTAAATGAGTTTATTTTATCATTCACTTTCCTTTTATAACTTGGAAAATAAATATTAAAATGTCTCTTTCAACTGACATGTACCTAGTACAACTATACACATTTTATGTGATATCTAGAATACAACCTTGTATGAACTGAGGTAAAGTGAAATGAGCAGAACCAGAAGAAAGTATGTATACACGATGACCACAATAACATAAAGAAAAACAGTTTTGAAAGCCTTCAAAATCCGATAAACTCAGTGACCTATAATGACTTTGGAAGGCTGATGATGAAACGTGAGTCAACTCTTAGGAGAAACGGGGTAGACAAGGCTTGCTTTGCTTGACTATACAGTACTTCTGTGGGCAGGTCAGTTAGTACGTAGAGATAGAGCTAAAAAAAAGAAAGAAAAGAGCATCAATAAAGTGATTAAAATACATAGAAGAAAAAGTTTAACAGGGGCCACAATAACAATCCTGTTAGTTCCTTATTCAATTTAATATATCTTTTTAAAAACTAATTACGGGGGCAGCTAGGTAGTGCAGTGGATAGAGCGCTGGCCCTCAAGTCAGGAGGACCTGAGTTCAAACTTGGCCTCAGACCAAACACTTGACACTTACTAGCTGTGTGACCCTGGGCAAGTCACTTAACCCCAACTGCCTAAAAAATAATTTAAAAAACCCCTAATTACCGAAGTTCATATGCCACCTTCCTTTTTGTCCTTTGGATAAGGAAATACTTGTTTTGTTGAATGTTAGGATCATAAAACAAAGAGAATTATACAGTCAGAAATTGAATTTGTTACTTGGCTATATGATGACTTAGAATGTGAATCATTCATATATATATCATAGTTTTTCAAACAAATTTTTCCCTAAATAGTTGTAAATTTGGAAGCACATTATCAACCTTTTGGTAGCTTGAAAACAAAATGGTATATCCATCACAATTTAAATACAGCAGCTGTGCGACTCACTAAAACGTGCAAAAATGAATATTTCCTTTATAAAAGGTTTCTTCCCCTTATAAAAAGAAGCCACTACAGTGAGTTTCTTATTCAAAAAAATTTTTTTTGTTCATTTGAAATTTAAATACAAAATGAGAAAAAAAAAGAACACTTCCATGTATTTAGCAGAACATAAAGAATGGATTCAATATAAAATGTTTTTCAAAGACCTATATACACATTATTTTCCAAGCTACCCAGCTTTTCTGTACTTCCAAGTTTTCTTTTCTTCTCTGCTGTACACTTTTTTTCTCCCTCTGTCGGTACCCCACCCTAGAGAAGGTTAAAATTAAACACAAATATGTACATATACATATATCTCTATATACATATGACAAAATTGTTAATACAAAATGTATTATGGAATGCCACTCCCTTAAATGTTCCTTGTAATGTCAGAATTTCAGTAATGTCCTTGCATTCCTACTCTTAAAATATTTACTCTGGATTAGGTTGAGCTGAACCGAACTCTAGGTACCCCCCTTCCTGAGATTTTGCCTTGTAGGGGAACCTGACTCAAGCTGGATCTAGGCTTTTGATGTCTTTGCCTCTTTCCATTGGGATTCATGGCATGAAGGGCAAAAGAGTCAGAATGAAGTGGCTTGCCTTGCCCTGATTGCCAAGGGCCACTGGGGTCTCATGACCAGGCCTTGCTACTTAATACTGTCTCCACCCCTTCTCCTCCTAAAAGTATAAAAACTTTTTCACGGGTCTCTTTAAATGGGAAAATCCACTGAACATCCCCCAGGGTGGCAGGTTTGCTGCCGTATTATCTCAACTAAAGATTCTTTATTCTTCAGCTTAGAGTTTTGATTTATTTCACAACTTGATACATACCTATATATGTAAGACCATCCTATACAAATTTCTATTTGTCACTTCTTTATATAGAGGTGGATAGTATCTTCCTTCATAGGTCCAACTCTTTCTATGTTTTTCTAAAATCAACCAGCTCATCATTTCTTATATAACAGTAATAGTCCATTACAATCATATACCTCAACTTGTTTAGCCATTCCCCAACTGAAAGGTATCTATCATTTTAGCCAATCTGATAGATATAAGATATCTCAAAGTTGTTTTAATTTGTATTTCTCTAATCAATAATTATTTAGAGCATTTTTTCATATGATGATACATAGTTTTGATTTCTTCATTGAAAAACTGCCTGTTCACATTCTTTGACCATTTATCAATTGGGGAATGACTCATATTCTTATAAATCTGATAGTTCTTTATGTATTTGAGAAATGAGACCTTTATCTGAGAGATTATCTATGAAAATTTTCCCCCAAGTTTTCTGCTTACCTTCTAATCTTGACTACATTGGTTTTATATTTATACAAGAAGTCTTTAATTGAATATAATCAAAATTATACATTTTACATCTCAAATGTTCTCTATCCCTTGTTTCTTCATATATTATTTTCCTATCCATGAGTCTGATGGGTAATATGTTCCATGTTCTAATTTTCTTGCAAAAGCTCCTTTTATATCTAGGTCATGTAACCATTTTGACTTTATTGTGGTATATGATTTAAGATATACTTGTGCCCAATTTCTTCCAGACTACTTTCTAGCTTTCCCAATAATTTTTACAAAATAATAAATTCTTATCTCCAAAACTTAAATCTTTATATTTGTCAAACACAAGGTTACTATAGTCCTTTACTGCTGTGAGTTGTGCATCTAGTTGGTCCCACTAATCTACTTTTCTATTTCTTAGCCAGTACCAGATAATTTTGATATTTACTGCCTTATAATGTAGTTTAAGGTCTGGCACTGCTGAATTTCCTTCCTTTACATTTTTTCATCAGTTTCTTTGAAATTTTTGACCTTTCGTTCTTCCAACTGACTTTTGTTATTATTTTTTCTAAATCAGTAAAATAATTTTTTAGTAATTTAATTGGGATGGCATTGAATAGATTAGTTTGGTAAAATTATCATTTTTAGGGGCAGCTAGGTGGCGCAGCAGCAGATAGAGCATCAGCTCTGAAGTCATGAGGACCCAAGTTCAAATCTGACCTTAGACCAAACACTTGACACTTACTAGCTGTGTGACCCTGGGCAAGTCACAACCCCAATTGCCTAAAATTTTTTTAAAAAATTATCATTTTTATTATATTGGCTTTGTCTACGCACAGACAGTTAATATTTCTCCAGTTATTTAAATCTGACTTTATTTGTATAAAGAGTATTTTATAATTATGTTCATGTAGTTCCTGGGTCTGTTTTGGCAGGTATACTCCCAGATATTTTATACTGTCTACAGTTATTTTAAATGATCTAAAACCACATTAAATAATATTGGTGACACATAGTATAGTTTTCCTGTTTATCTCTTTTAATTAAATTTATTTCAGCAAATTCTGCTCCAGCCCTTAATTTAACTAAGTGTGTATCTCTCATTTTTTTCTTGTGTTTCTTGTAGGCAACATATTTCCAGATTCATATTTTTAATCTATTCTGCTATCCATTTCAATTTTATGGGTAAATTCATCACATTCACATTCAAAGTTATAATTACTATTTGTGTAATTCCCTCTGTCTTATTTTGCCTCATCATTCTTCTTGCCCTATTTACACTATCCCTCCTCACTCACCTTAATTACTTCTATCCACTACCTTGCCTTCCTATTCCTTAATCTACACACCCTTCTGAGTCCATCCCTTATCCTCTTCCAACATACTCCTACTTCTTAATCTATACACCCGAAAAGTCCCTCCCTTATCCTATCCCCTCACCCTGTTATTTCTTTATAATTTTAGATGACTTTTATACTCTTCTACATGTATATATTGTTCCTTCTTTAACCCGGTTTCGATGAGAATAAGGTTCAATCACTACCAGCCATTCCCCAACTTCTTCTTTTGTATCAGTTCTTCTTTTCATACTTTATTTTTATGAGATGATTGCTCCTTTTTACCTCTCCCCAACCTAGTTTTATTTTTTTAGAATCACTCCATCACTCAACTCAGCTAAGCCCAAGCCTTTTTTTCAAACTACCTAAGTAATAATGACAGTCATTAAAGTACTGATAACATTTTCACATATAAGAAATAAACAGTTTGTCTTTACTGAGTCCCTTATAATTGATCTTCAATGTTTACCTTATATATCTTCTGGATCTTATATGTTGAATTTTCCATTGAATTCTGGTATTTTTGCCATAAATACCTCACAATTGTTCAGTTTGTTAAATGTCCATTTCATTTTTTCGTTTAAGATTACTCTTAACTTTTCTGGGTAAGTTATCCTAGCTCTTTTGTTTTACAAAATGTAGTATTCAGAAACCTATGGTCCTTCAGTGTAGAAGCTGCTAGATCCTGGGTGATCTTCACTGTTGCTCTGCTGTATTTAAATTGTTTTTTTCTTCTTGCTTGCAATATCTCTTCCTTAATCTGGGAGTTTTAAAAATTGGCTATGACATACCTATAGGTTTTCCTCCTGGGATCTCTTTCAGGTGGTAATTGGTGGATTATATATTTTTTTTCTATTTCTGCTTTACAGTCTTGTTCTAGAACTTCAGGGCAATTTTCCTTAATAATTTCTTGTAATATTGTATCAAGATTCTTTTTTTTTTTTGGTCATAACTTGCAGGTAGTCCAACAATTCTTATATTGTCTCTGCTTGATCTGTTTTCCAAATCAGTTGTTTCTCTAATGAGATGTATCACATTATCTTCTATTTTTTTCATTCTTTTAATTTTGTTTTATTATTTCTTGGTCTTTTATATCATTAACTTCCCCTTGCCCAAATCTAGTTTTCAAGGAGTTGTTTTCTTCCTTAAGTTTTTGAATCTCTTTTTCCCATTGGTTGATATTCTTCTCATAATTTCCTTGATTTTCTTGGATTCCTCTAATTTTTTTCCCTAATTTTTCTTCAATCTCTCTTATTTGATTTTTGAAGTCCTTTTTGAGTTCCTCTAAGAATTCTTTTTGGGTTTGTGACCATTTGACCTTTCTCTTTGAAAAAGGAGTGGCTTTTTTAGCTTCACTATCTTCCTCTGAATATGAACCCAGGTCTCCTCTATCTCCATAGTAGCTGTCTATGGTTGGGTTTTTTCTCTTTTGCTTACTCATTTTTATTTTGTTTATTTTATTTTTAGTAGCTCATTATTATAATCGAGTCCTAGTCCCAAGTTGTGGGGAATGGTGCCTCAGGCTTCAGGTCTTTCTTATTGTTATTTTCTGAGCTCTGTCCAGGGGCCCAACCTTAGGCATTCCTCTCTACCCAAAAGCCACAGGTAGGGCTCCCAGCCACAATGACTCACAAATGCTCTTGCTCCCTGCGTTCCTTCCAGTGGCTTCAATCTTCAGCTCTTCCCTCTGCAGTGGAACGGAAACCAGGGACTCCTCTGTCCTGCAAGTGTCCAGAGCCAGCAGGGTCCCTACCCCTTTGTAACCACACTCTCTGGCCCAGCGCTTGTCCCCGCTTGCCCACAGCCACAACCTGGGACTACATCTGGTCAGCACAACTGGGTATGGCTTCCTTGGACAGCAACGGTAGAGAGTCCTTCAATCTTCCTCTTCTCTGCTGTCTGATGCACCCCTTCCCCCCACACAGAAAAAGAAACACAGAAAAGAAATACATCAGAGTAAGATATAGACTTAACGACAAAGATGTCTTTAATTTTATGTTCACTAATTTTTAAAGATAAAATGTGTTTTCGATGTCATAATAACATGCATATGTAGAAGCAAATGTAGTTCAATTCTTAGGGCACTTTGTTCTCACAGATTGTCAAATTCTATTCACTTGTAAGGGTAGGGTCAAAGTCAGCCAACCCCATTTAACCTTGAGGAGATTAAGGTGATAAAACATCTTGATATGTATGCCTCCATCACAAAGAGACCAGGGGTTTTCTAGAGAGAAATATAAATGTGAATTAAGGAAGAGAACCCAACCTCTGCTTAAAAATTAGGAGTTTCCTAACTGGGAGCTTAGAGTGATTATGACTATGCTCCTAATGTCTTGTTTAATATTACTCTTTTTGTTTAATATAAAGAAGCAGAGGAGAGAACCACACAGACCATAGGGGCCATTATATTATTCCTAGGCTTAAAATTAGCTAATTATTGTAACAGCGACTATAAAAGTTTAATGGTAGGCCGGGAGTCAAGAAGACCTGAGCTCAAAATCGGCCTCAGATTTACTATCTGTGTAGCCTTGTGAAAGTCTTTTAACCTCTGTTTGACTCAGTTTTCTTAACTATAAGATGGGGATAATAATAGTACAGTTATTTCCTTGGTATAGTGCAGAGGTATCAAACACAGCCAAAATTGTAGGCTACAACATCCCTGAATATGGAACCAGATTAAAATGTAACTGGGTGGGACAGCTAGGTGGCACAGTAGATAGAATATCAGCCCTGGAGTCAGGAGGACCTGAGTTCAAATGTGACCTCAGACACATAACACTAGTTGTGTGACCCTGGGCAAGTCACTTAACCCCAATTGCCTCACTAAAAAAAAAAAGGTATTAAAAAGTGTAACTGGGTAATATTTAGCAAAATAAATAAAAATACAATCGAACATTTTTTGTTGTTCAGTTGTTTTTCAGTCATGTCCAACTTTTCTTGACCCCATTTGAGGTTTTCTTGGCAAAGATACTGAAGTGGTTTGCCATTTCCTTTTTCAGCTCATTTTAGAGAGAGGAAGCTGAGGCAAATAGGGTTAAGTAACTTGCCCAAGGTCGCACAGCCAGTCTTGAGTCCAGAGTTGAATTCAGGGAAATGAGTCGTCCTGACTCCAGCACTGGCACTCTATCCACTGTGCCACCTAGCTGTCCACACTGGAATAGAGATAATATTAATATGTGATTTTCTAAGTCCATATGCAGCTGCCAAGGATCCTCATGGCCCTATTTCTAATTGAGTTTGACACCACTGGTATAGGGAACTCCTCAAGGAAATTCTCTACTAGTGGAGATCAGCAACTGCTCTGAAATGTAGGATGTTGAAGTAGTACCTGTAGCTCTCAGAGGCGAAGTAGCTGCTCTTGGTCACATCCAATGTATGTCAAGGGTGGAGGGTGGAGAAGGTAAAGCCAACATTTCCTGATTCCAAAAGCAGCTTTTTCTCTATCACTCCACATCTAAATATTTAAATTGCACCTCCTTTTAAAAAACTCTTTATTTTCCTTTGTCACTTATATTTTTTTATTCATCAAACCTATGTTAAGGACCTATTTTATAGTAATAACTACCAGTTAAATGGCACTTCAAGGTTTACTTTAAGATAGTTTGTACCTTATAGCACTTGAAAAACAATTTTAGAGAGATTCACCAAATTCTTCGCATCTTGAAGTTGTTTAGAAGAAAAATACAGTCTTCAAATATCTGAAAATAAAGAACATTTCATAGATGTCTTCTATCTAGTCCAAACCCTTCACTTTACATATAAAGAAATTGAAACAGATTATGTATCAACAATATTATGGTATAATAATAACAATAACAACAATAATAACATTTATATAGTGCCTACTATGTGCCAGGCACTGTGCTAAGCACCTCACAAATATTTTCTCAGTTGATCCACAAAACAATCCGAGGAGGTAGGCACTATTATTATCTCTATTTAACAGATGAGGAAACTGAGGCAAACAGTTTAAACGACTTGCTTAGAGTCACATAGCTATTAAGTGTCTGAAATTGGATTTCAGATTTTCTTGAGTTATAGACAAGAACCTAAGTCTCTTCTCTAATAATCTCCTTTACTTTCCTAAAGGAAACACCACAGATTTATTTTACATTTTCTCCTTATTTCCCTAACATTTGCTTGGCGACACATGTGAAAATGCTTTATTCAAACTTAAAAAAAAATAATGCTTAGACTTCTGATGAACTTGTGACTTTCTCTATTCAGGAAAGGAATTTAGAAGCATAATCATAAGTCACTTAGGTTTACATATGCTTCGATCCAGAATAGGCCTATAACCCAAAGAGATCAAAGACAGAAAGGACCCACAAAAATATTTATTCATTTGTTGTAGCAAAGAATTGGGGAACAAAATCAATTAGAGAAAGGCTGAACAAATTATGGCATATGAATGTATTGGAATATTATTGTATCATAAGAAATGACAAAAGGGACTGATTCAGAGAAACCTGGGTAGACTTGTATGAACTGAAGCAGAGAGATGAGCAGAAGCAGGGCATTTGCCCAATGATCACAACATTGCAAAGGAAAATAACTTTTAAAGACTTAGGAATTCTAATCAGTGAAAGAACCAATCCTGACTCCAGAAGACTGATGAGGAAGAATGCCTCTTACCTCATAGTGGAGATGTGATGGACTCATAAGTACAAAATGAGACATACTTTTTTCAGGCACAATCAGTTCAACACAAATTCATTTTGCTTGAATATATTTATTTGTTAGAAGCTGGGATGACTTTCATTTATAAGGGTAAGAGTTGTGATGAAATACAATTCTAGTGATATAAAAAAAGAAAAGAAAAAAGATAGACAATGAAATATTTTAAAAAACAGAAAAGAGCAGAAAGAAGTTGAAAAGGGAACAGAGACAAGCAAGAAAATGTTGGTACCACAACATTAAATTTAATATATAGTTTGAAAAGAATACTATATTACAGATTCACGTTTCATAGACAACCTCTCTGTATATAGAAATGTCCATGTTTATGTTATTTTAGTTTATAATTTTAAAAGTTAAAAGGTACCTCCTTCCTTTCACTGAAGAGGTAGGGTACAATGGGTGTGGAATATTGTTTATACTATTAGATATGACTGACATATTAGTTGGTGTTGCTGACCCAGTTTCTTTTTTTTCTCCTTTTTTTAAAGAAAAATTTTCTTTTTAAAGAGGAATTATTTTGAATTTATGCTATGACTAACTCTACTTTCCCCTCAAAAAATGCCTCCTCAATAAAATAAAAAAAGAAAAACCCAATCCTTATGACAATAAGTAATTGAGAGAGCTCAAAGAGGAACCAGGTTCTGCTAAACAGAAGTACCACCAGAACAGATAAAGTATCACCTCCAAGAGAATTTGGAAGAGCCATAAGGGGACCCTCCTAGACTACTATGTGACCAGGTCATGGGAGCCATTTTCTTCTTTCTTTACTAAACTTTTGTGGAAGTGTCAGAAGGGAAATGAATAGGAAGCAGAGGAAAGAAGCAGAGTGATAGTAGCTGTTTTGGAAATGGTAGTTCCCAGAGACTAGTAAAGCTTTTTCACTTTATCAGAAGGTTCTGGATCCAGGATAGTCCCTCACTAGTGAGAAGGTTGATGGGCACATACTTATGGAACTTGCAAGGCCTGGTCACATTGGCAGCATATCCCACCAGAAAGGCAACAATGGTGGCATCCCCTGGAGCAGCAGTGGTTGACATCAAGAGGAAATCAATTACCACCAGGGGAAAGTATCTTAAAGAAACATCATGGGGCAGCTAGGTGGCGCAGTGGATAGAGCACGAGCCCTGAATTCAGGAGAACCTGGGTTCAAATCTGGCCTCAGACACATAACACTTACTAGCTGTGTGACCCTGGGCAAGTCACTTAACCTCATTGCCTAGCCGAGAAAACAAAACAAAAACCAACAGGAATGGGCTGGAAATATAACTAGATAGCTTTGATTTCTTCTGAAAACTATCCATTTATATTCTTAGACCACTTATCAATTGAGGAATAGTTCTTATTTTTATAAATTTGACTCAGTTCTATATTCAGTGGAGAAATGACAGAAAAGCTTACTGTAAAAATGTTTGATGTTATTTTATTGTCTTCATTATACCTTCATTGAAAAATGTAATTTCCCTGATTGTTCCTTTTAATTAGGTCTATTTTTGCTTTTGCTTCAACTGAGATCATGATTATTACCCTTACTTTTTACAAAATTTAGCTGAATTGTATTAGATTCTGCTCTAGCCCGTTATTTTAACTCTGTATGTTTTTCTATTTCAAGTGTATCTCTTGTAAATGACATATTGTTAGATTCTGGTTTCTACTCCATTCTGCTTTCTGTTTCCATTTATGGGTGAACTCATCACATTCACAGTTATGGTTATTGTGTATTTCCCCCCATCCCATTTTCTTGTTTCTTCTTCTCTCTTTCTCTTTTTATCCTATCCCTTCTCACAAGTATTTTATTTCTGACCACTGCCTCCCCCATCTGCCCTCCCTTCTATCAATCCCTCCCCCTCCCTTTCTCTTACCTCTTTCCCCTCCTATTTCCCTGTTGGGTAAATTACATTTCTATACAAACTGAGCTTGTAGACACACACACACACACACACACACACACACATACATATATATTCTTCCCTCTTTGAACCAATTCTGAAGAGGGTGAGGTTCAAACCTCCCCTCCCCACCCCTGCCATTTTCTCTTTCATTGTAAAAGCTCTTCTTTGTGTACTTCATTCTCCATTCTACTTCTTCCTTCCCTCTTCTCCAAGTGCATCGCTCTTTCTCATCCTTTCATTTTTTTTTTTTGGAGATCATCCCAACATAATTGATGCAAACCCATTCCTTCTGTCTATGTAAACTCCTTTTAACTACCCTAATAATGATGAACTTCTTGAGAGTTACATGTATCATCTTTCCATATAGAGATGTAAACAGTTTAACTTTATTGAAACCCTTATAATTATTCTTTCATGTTTATCTTTGAGTGAAATGATTATTTCTCTTATATTAATAACCAATTATTAAATTAGGATTAAGATTTTTCCTTTTGATTTCCTCATTCAAAGTCCAGCAGTCTCTCAAGGGCATTTCTGACCTTGCCCCAAAATTTACTCTATCCAGACCATCTTATTTAGCTAGAATTCTTACCCCACCATGGTTCATTGTTCATTGACTGGGTAGAGGATAGATTCTTTTGTATAGATTGCCTAAGGTAAGAGTGGTATGGTTTGAGATGAGTCTTTCTTTGTCCATGAGTGACATAATCAAAGTCATGTCACCAGCCCCTCATTAGAATAAGCCAACCTTTCATAATATTCATTCTCTCATTGTTAACCAATCAGAGTTGATTTTTGCCTATTGGGAATACTCACTCTTCTAAGGGCATAGAAGCATTGATCAAGCTCTATGATTCCTCTTTGGTTTATGACAGAAAGCCAAATGACCATCCCTTTGTTAATTGTTCACTAGCCATAATTAACAAAATGCTTGTTAGTTACCCAGAAATTATGTCTCTCAGACTTTTCATATGTCACACCTTTTTATGCTTCTCTTGAGTCTTGTGTATGAATGGTAAATTTTCTATTCACCTCTGGTCTTTTCATTAGGAATGTCTCAAAGTCCTCTATTTCATCAAATATCCATTTTCCCCCCTGAAGGATTTTGCTTAGTTGTGCTGAGTAGGTTATTCTTGGTTTCAGTCCTAACTCCTTTTCCTTTTGGAATATCACATTCCAAGTCCTCCACTCCTTTAATGTGGAAGCTGCTAATTCTTGTGTGATACTGACTGTGGCTCCACAATATTTGAATTATTTCTGGCTGCTTGAAGCATTTTCTCTTTGACCTATGAGATCTGGAATTTGGCTATAATATTTCTGAGAGTTTTCATTTTGGGATCTCTTTCAGGAGGTGATTGTTGGGTTTTTTAAATTTCTATTTTACACTCTGGATCTAAGATAATGTGATATCTAGGCTCTTTATTTGATCATAGTTTTCAGGTAGCTCCATTGTGCTTAAACAATCTCTCCTGGATCTATTTTCTAGGTCAGTTGTTTTTCCAATGAGATATTTCACATTTTCTTCTATTTTTTTATTCTTTTGATTTTGTATCATTGTTTCTTAATGTCTCATGGAGTCATTAGCTTTCTCTTGCTCAATTCTAATTTTTAAGGAATTATTTTCTTCAGTGAACTTTTGTACCTCTTTTTCCATTTGGCCAATTCTGTTTTTAAAGGAGTTCTTTTCTTCAGTAAATTGTTGTACCTCCTTTTCCATTTGGCCTATTCTACTTTTTAAGGAGTTTTTTTCTTCAGTGAATTTTTCTGCCTCTTTTATTATTAGGCTAATTCTGTTTTTTTAAGGTGTTCTTCAGTATTTTTTTGTGTCTCTTTTACCAAGCTATTAATTCTCTTTTCATAATTTTCTTTTCCCATTTCTTTCCCCAATTTTTTTC
Source organism: Phascolarctos cinereus (assembly GCF_003287225.1). Classification (NCBI taxonomy): domain Eukaryota; kingdom Metazoa; phylum Chordata; class Mammalia; order Diprotodontia; family Phascolarctidae; genus Phascolarctos; species Phascolarctos cinereus. Next base: position 283,488,962 of record NW_027555847.1, on the reverse strand, counting down.
CTCTATCACTCATCTCTTTCTTTAATGCTTGCAGAAATTCTTGTTGGGCTTGGGTCCAATTAGCATTTTTCTTTGAGGCTTTGTTTGTAGCAGTTTTAACATTGTTGTCTTGTTTTGTTTTGTCTTAGTTTGTCTTGTTGTGTTTTTTGTTGTTGTTGTTCTTTGCTTATTTTTTCAGCCAATTTTTTTACTTTGAACTTTATTTTGAAGTTGGACTTTGCTCACCTTGGTGTGGGGAGGCACTGTCCCAACCTTTGTGCTTTTTTGTGCTGCTATTTTCAGAGCTATTTCTGAGTGTCTACAAGTTTTTCGTGCTGCCAAAGTGGTGTGATTCTGGGAGAGGGTATGGTCACTGCTCCCCTGTTCTGTACTGTGGTCCTTATCCAGGAGGGACCCCTGGTCCCTTTTAGCCACAAGCTCTAGCATTTTCTTTGTCTTGGAACTGCAACCAGGGCTCCTACTCCTCTGTGACTATTCCCCAGTGCTCCTCTCTACCCTGAAACTGTGACTCAGAACTGTGTATACACAACAGAATTGCCAGTCAGTGCCAGTTGTACCTAGTGCCAGCAAAAGCTCCCCTGTAATTTCTTTTTGATCAGTTGTCTGACTCCTTTATGATCTCTGGGTTGGGAGCTCCTGAAGGTGCTATTGCTCCTGTGCCCACTATTATTGCCACTGTGTGTGAGCTCTAAACTGGCTCCCACCCTGATGTTACTAACTTCTCCTGCTGACCTCCTAAGTTTTCTTAGGCAAGAAAACTGTCTCACCCTTACCTTTTGTTGGCTCTGCTACTCCAAAATTTGATTTGAGGTATTATTTTTAAATTGTTTGGAGGAGGATGTTGAGAGAATTCAACTAAGTTGCCTCTAATCTGCCAGTGTTCTCTTAATTAATCTCATCTCCTTTTCTCAGTTCTTTGTAATGAATGATTGTTAGATCAATCATTCTTGATGTCTCCGCTCTTGACATTGTCAATCAAACTCCTGAATATTTTCTTTTCTCTAGGTTTACTCTTTCTTGGTTTTCTTCATACCTGTCTGACTGCTCCTTCTCAGCTTTCTTTGAAGGTGCTTGATCCATGTCATGTTCACTAATCACTGGTGTCTCTAAGGCTCTGTCCTGGGCCCTCTTCACTTTTCCCTCTATATATTCTTGCTTGGTGATTTCTTATCAGCTTCCATGAATTCAATATTCATCTCTATGCAAATGATTTTCAGATCTATTTCTCTAGCTCTAATCTTTGTCCTAACCTCTAATCTCACATCACAAACTGTCTCTTTGACATCTTAAGTTGGATGCCCCACAGCTATCTTAAACTCAACATGTCCAAAACTGAATTCATTATCTTTTCTCCCAAAACTCTCCCCTCTTCCTAACTTCCCTATTATCATCCTCCAAGTCACTCAGGCTTGCAGCCTAGGTATCATCTTCAACTATTCACTTTTACCCCCCACATCTAGTCTGTTGCTTATCCAGATTCTATCAATTCTACCTTCTTGTATATGTTTTCCCCTTTGCTCTGACAATGCATCCATCCATCCATCCATCCAATGAGGATGCAAGCCCTCATTACCTCATACCTTCTGATTGATCTCCCTGTCTCCTCAACTCTATCCATCCTTCACTCAGCTGCCAAAATGATTTTCCTAAAGTATAGATCTCACTACATCACTCTCCTAGTCGATAAGCTCCAGTGGCTTCTTGTGACCTTCAGGATCAAATAAAAATCCTGTTTGACTTTTAAAGTCCTTCATAACCCAGCCTCTTTCTACATGTCCATTCTTTTCATACTTTCTTCTCCTTCACAGACTCTACACTCCCATGACACCGGTCTCCTTGCTGTTCCTTACATGGGACACGTTAACCCTGTGCATCCTCCCCAGGTGTTCTCCGTGCCTGGAATGCTCTCCCTCTACATCTCTGCCTCATGGTTCCACCTTCTGTAAGAAGCCTTTTCCAGTCCTCCTAAATGGGAGTGTTTCTCTCTGAGATTACCTCAAGTTTGTCCTGTGTATAGCTTATTTGTATATAGTTACTGTCATGTTGGCTCCCCCATTAGAATGTAAGGTCTTTGCCTTTCTTTGTATCACTAGGACATAGCACCGCTCTTGGCACACAGTAAGTGCTTTATAAATGACTGCTGACTTGACAAGTAACTCTAGGGTGTCCTAATTGACTCTGGAACCCTTCATGAATTCTAGGTCTAGTGTTTGGGATAATTAATTAAGTACTTACTTAACCAATCCTCCAGTCAGCACAAATACCAGATCATGCAAGAGACACATAAATTTAATAGCAAAGGCATTTAATTAAGACATGACAGAAATGTAAATAACAAAGAAGAAATCAAATGTAGCTGCCCTTCTAGCTGACTGCCTTAGTGGAGGCCTAAGTTGCTAAAAAATCCTAGGGTTTTATTTCTTCTAAGCTCAAGAAGATCAGGAATGGAAAGGAGAGTTTCTGGTACAGTAAGATTTGAAAAACTCTAGAGAGACAGGAAGAAACTCAAAGAATGCAGTAAGGATGCTAATGGCAGTGGCACATGGAAAACTCTCTTCTGGAAACTTGGAAGCCTCTTTAATGTTTTCCTTTCCAGGGCTTGCAGCTCATTTATTTATTTACTTCTGGTGAGGCAATCAGGGTTAATTGACTTGCCCAGGGTCACACAGCTAGTAAGTATCAAATGTCTGGTCTGAGGTCAGATTCTAACTCAGATCCTCCTGACTCCAGGCCCAGTGCTTTATCTACTGCGCCATCTAGCTGCCCCAAAGCTCATTTATTAAAAGACTCTAGTAGAGAGTGGCTTCTTGGGGGAACAATGGTGAGTCTACTCCACTCCCCCTTTCTCCCTTTGGTTTTCTTAGGGATAGCATAGACATCCTGTTGATTCAGTTCAGCACATCACCCCTACCTCTGTGTTGCCCAAGGTGATCCTTCTGTTCCAACATCAGAGAGGATCTGGAGTTCCTGGTGACTTTTTGTGCCCAGAAAAACAGGAAGAATTGTCAAGGGCCTGAGCCTTTGGTCCTCTGAACCACTTAAGTCTTGAGTATGTTTTCAATATCTTTGAAGAAAAAAAAACTAGCCTAGTCCCTCTGGTAGATACTCTTACTACAAGAGGTTAGGCTCTCTCTGGACTGAATCCAGTTCATGACCATGTATTATTCAGAACTGGGGGACCCTTTGGAGAGAAACGGTGAATGCCTCACATTATTCCTTGGGTGAAGGACTGGTTCTTTGTTGTTAGATATGTAACTCTGTCTCTGTCTTTTACACACACACACAAATGTATATACGTACTTGAAGTATCATGTAAAAGTACATCTGAGAGGTATCTAAAAAAAGTACTATGGAGTTTAAAGGTGTCACTTTGGAGCAAGGAAATCAGAAAAGGTTTCATGGAGATGAATTGAAGGATTTTGAAGAATGACTATGACTTAAATCTTAAGAGCTGGGAGTAAGAGAAGGTCATTCCAGGCATGGAGAGAAAGGGAATAGTCTACTTTGTTTAGACAATGTAGTATCCAAGAGAGATTGGAAAGGTAGATTGTGGACAGTCTTGAATTCAACAAACATTATATGCCTACTATGTACTAGGAAACAAAACCATGTGTACCCTCAAGGAATATACATTTTGATGAATTTTGCTTCCTGGGAGCCAAGATGATGGAGTAGAAAGTAAATCTCTCTCATCATTCCTTATTAACCTCTGAAAGCCCAGAAAATATTGCCTCAGGAAAAACCCTGGAATAGCTGAACCAGCAGAAAGGCAGGTGCAGCAGTCCAGTAGTTAAGGAAGTTTGAAGGATTAATGGGAAAGGCCCCTCTTGCCCTGGGGGAGGAGGAGCAATACAGAAGGGAGATGTCCCAGCAAGCTAGCGGAAAGCCCTATCTCAGCATCCCAGGGGAGATCCTGAACCTGAGGTGGTGGAGCAGTCAAGCATCAACACCAGGACCCATGAGTGCCTCAGTAGAGGCAGGGAAACCAGCTCAGAAAACCACCATGTGCCACAGCATTCTCCCACAGCCAAGTCACCCAGGGCCTCAGCAAAACTCTGGGAAGTGCAGCTCCAAGGAGACCTAAAGCCCCAGGTGGAGAAACATCCCGCAGCAGTGAAACATCCATCTGCAAGGAGCCAAAGAAAGTGAAAGGCCTGGGTAAGCAGGAAACCTCCAGAGGCCGGACTACCCACCCCTATCCCTAGAGCTCCAGTGTTGTTGATTCCAGCCCAACACCAGGGAAGCTGCCAGAAATTTATCCTAGAGAAGGAGGTACAAAATCTAATGGAAGAAAACAATTTGTTAAAAATTAGAATCGGGCAAGTGGAAGTTAATGACTCTGTGAGAGAGTGAGAAGCAATCAAACAGAAACAAAAGGATGAAAAAATAGATGAAAACGTAAAATACCTCATTGGTAAAGCAACTGACCTGGAAAATAAATCCAGGAGAGACAATTTAAAAACTATTGATCTACTGGAAAGACTTGTAAGGACTAATGCTGAGTGAAGTGAGCAGAACCAGGAGAACTTTACACATAGTAACAGCCATGTTGTACGATGACTAATGTTGATAGACTTAGCCCTTCTCAGCAATGCAAGGATCTAAGAAATCTCCAAATATCTCACAATGAAAATGCTATCCACATCCAAAGAAAGAACTATGGAGTTTGAATGCAGATTTTCTTCTGTTTTGTTTTGTTTCCTCTTTCTGGTGGTTCCTCCTGTTGGTTCTAATTCTTCCTTACAACATCACTAATGTGAAAATATGTTTAATAGGAATGTATATGTAGATCCTATATCAGATTGCAGGCCGTCTTGGGGAGGGAGGTGGGCAGTGAGGGGGAGGAAATTTTTAAACTTAAAACTTATTGAAGGAAGTGATTGTTGATAAATAAAAATAAATTAATAAAACATTTTTTAAAAAAATTATTGGTCTACCTGAAAACCATGATGAAAAAAAAACAGCCTGGACAGCATCTTTCAGGAAATCATCAAGGAAAACTGCCCTGAGGTCCTAGAACTACAGGGTAAAATAGCCATAGAAAGGGGGGCAACTAGGTAGCTCAGTAGCTAAAGCACCGGCCCTGAAGTCAGGAGAACCTGACTTCAAATCCTGCCTCAGACCAAAGCACTTGATACTGACTAGCTGTGTGACCCTGGGCAAGTCACTTAACCCCAATTGCCTAAAAAAAAAAAAATAGCCATAGAAAGAATCTACTGATCACCTCCTGAAAGAGATCCCAAATTGAAAACGCCAAGGAATATAGTAGCCAAATTCCAAAATTACCAGGTCAAAGAGAAAACACTGCAAGCAGCCAGAAAGAAACAATTTAAATATCAAGGAACCACAGTCAGGATTACACAGGACCTTGCAGCTTCTACATTAAAAGATCATAGGGTGTGGAATACAATATTCCACAAGGCAAAGGAGATTGGATTACAACCAAGGATCAACTACCCAGCAAAAACGAGCATAATCTTTCGGGGGAGGAGATGGACATTCAATGAAATAGGGGACTTTCAAACCTTCCTGATAAAAAGACCCGAGCTCGGGGCAGCCAGGTGGCACAGTGAATAGAGTACCAGCCCTGAAGTCAGGAGGACCTGAGTTCAAATCTGGCCTCAGACCAAACACTTGACACTTACCATCTGTGTGACTCTGGGCATGTCACTTAACCCCAATTGCCTAAAAAAGCAAAACCAAAAACAAACAAACAAACAAAAAAAAGACCAGAGCTCAATAGAAAATTTGATCTTCAAATACAAGACTCAAGAAAGACATAAAAAAGTAAACAGGACAGGAAAAAACAACATGTTATTAATAAGGGCAAACTGTTTACATCCCTACAAGGGAAGATGACACTTGTAACTCTTGAGAACTGTAATTGCTATTATACCATTTTATAGGGGTATACATAGAGGGGGTGGGTATAAGTTGACTTTGATGTAATGATAAAAAAAAATCTAAGTGGAATAAATGGATTTAAGTAAGTGGATTAATCTGATCTAATTAAGGGACTATACTGGGAGAAAAGGAAAGGAGGAGACAGACAAGAGTAAATTATGTTACAGGAAAGGCACAAAAACCTATTACAGTAGAGGGAAAGAAGGGAAGGAAATGAGCATTGTTTCAACTTTACTCTCATCAGATTTGGCTCAAGGAGGGAATAACAATCAGTTAGGTATAGAAATCTAACTTGCCCTACAGTCAGTAGGAGAGAAAAGGGGAAAGAAAAGGGAGGGAGGATAAAAGGAAGGAAAGAAGTAGTAAGGGTAAAGGGGAAGAAAAGGGAGGAGACTAATAGAAGGGAGGAGGGACTGAGGGAGGCGGTGGTCAAAAGCAAAACACTAGTGAGGAGGGAAAGGGAGAAAGGAGAAAGAAATGCATAAGCAGCAGGGGGAAATAGGATAGAGAGAAAGCCACAGGTAGTAATCATAATGGTTGATGTGAATGGAATGAACTCTCCCATAAAACAGAAGGGGATAGCAGAATGGATTAAAAACCATAATCCTAAATATGTTGTTTACAAGAAACACATTTGAAACAGAGGGACACACAGGGTAAAGGTAAAAGGCTGGAATAGAATATATTATGCTTCAGCTGAAGTAAAAAAATAGCAGGGCTAGCAATCCTGATTTTAGACAAAGCAAAAGCAAAAATAGATCTTATTAAAAGAGATAAGGAAGGAAACTACATCCTGCTAAAAGGCACCATAGACAATGAAGTAATATCATTGCTAAACATGTATGCACCAAGTGGTATAGCATCCAAGTTCTCAGAGGAGAAGTTCAAGGAGTTACAGGAAGAAATAGACAGCAAAACTATACTAGTGGGGGACCTCAACCTCTGTGTCTCTGAACTAGATAAATCTAACCACAGAATAAAGAAGAAAGTTAAGGAGGTGAATAGAATTTTAGAAAAGTTAGATATGGTAGTAGACCTCTGGAGAAAACTGAATGGGAATAGAAATGAATATATTTTTTTCTCAGTGGTAGATGGCACATACACAAAAATTGACCAAGTACTAGGGCATAAAAACCTCATAATGCAATGCAGAAAAGCAGAAATATTAAATGCATCCTTTTCAGAGCATGATGCAATAAAAATTATATGTAATAAGGGCCATGGAAAGATAGGTTAAAAATTGGAAACGAAATTATCTAATCCTAAAGAATGAATGGGTCAAACAACAAATCATAGAAGCAATCAATAACTTCATTCAAGAGAATGAAAATAATAAGACAACATACCAAAACTTACGGGATGCAGTGGAAGCAGTTCTTAGGGGAAGTTTTATATCTCTAAATGGTTACATGAATAAAATAGAGAAAGAGGAGATCAATGAATTGGGTATGCAAGTAAAAAAACTAGAAAAAGAACAAATTAAAAATCCTCAATTAAATACCAAATTAGAAATATTGAAAACCAAAGGAGAGATTAATAAAATTGAAATTAAGAAAACTATTGAACTAATAAATAAAACTAAGAGGTGGTTTTATGAAAAAACCAATAAAATAGATAAACCTTTGGTTAATTTAATTAAAAAAAGAAAGAAGAAAACCAAATTACCAGTATCAAAAATGAAAAGAGTGAATCCACCACCAAGGAAGAGGAAATTAAAACAGTAATTAGGAACTATTTTGTAAATGTCTGGTTGAACTAAGGTCTTCCCCCAGGCCTAATATGTTGTCTACTGCTCCACTAACAACGAGTTGGAAGGAGTGGAGGAAGATAATTTAGGAGCCAGTACCCAATCTAAACTTTGAAGGAAGTTAGGGGTGACTTAAGGGGTAGAAAGGAGAAGGGAGCATTAGTCTATTTTTTTAAATTCAGTAGGAAATATGAAGGCACTGAAGGCTTTTGAGCAATGGATTAATAGGAGTAGCATATACATAAATATTTATATGTACACACACACACACACACACACACACACACACACACACACACACCCATGACCCTGTTCCTGGCTCCCAAACTTCTGAACGGTGCTGACTCATCCTAGAAACTTCTCTCAGCTCCCAAGGCCTCCTTGGTCCAAAACATCCACCACTCTTGATGTCTTTTCAACCTAGAGTATCCCTTTGTAAGACCTGTTTCCTCCTGGAGCCTTCATTTTATGAGTATTGGCCTTATGAAAGGGTCCCTATCCCTGCTTTAGGCTAATAGGCTTTATGAAGCTTTATACATCTTTTTAAAAGTGGGAGAAAGTCATCAAAAAAAGAACATTAACTCCTTCCCACCATGCATAATTCATAAGTTAATACAATGAAGACAAATACTATAAAATATCAATGAAAATTAAAATATGACAGAAAAAGCAGACTGATTTGAACACTATAATTTCATTCTTTTTTTCATATCAGTTGTCGCCTGTATCCATGAGAAATGACAGTACTTTGGTATTTGGACAGAGGAGAATGTAAAGGCATATCAGCTATTTTTATGTGGGGGGAACACTTCTTTAAAACAATATCTCGATCTTCCCCATGGCAAAGTCTTTCAGAGCGATCCAGAAACAGGCTTTCTTCTAAAGGACCAGAGTGGATCCCACTCAGCTGCGCATGCTGAAGAAAGAAACAACAGGTTTTGTGTATTATACAAGTGACCATTTGCTTTTTATATGAAAGGTTTCTGGGAACATAGATTTAGGTCTAAAAGGGACCTCAGAGGTCATCTAGTAGAACCTATACCAAAGTAATAATGCTCATTACAACATCCCCAACTGATTGAATTTCTACATCCCGTTTCACTTCTGGACAAATCTAATTATGAGGATGTTTTCCCTTTTATTAAAGAAGAAATCTACCTTCCATCAATTACTGCTGGTTTTGCCCTCTAAACCCAAGCATAACAAGTCTAATCCTTATTCTATATAATGGTTTTCCAAGGACTTGAAAATAACAGTCTTCCCTCTAAATCTTCTCTCCTTCAGGCTAAATAAATAATTTTTCTTCACCATTCTGATTCCTAGAACCACAACTAGCTTTCTGACGCCTGGCACAAGCTTCACAAAAAGTGACACAGAAACATCTTAAATCAACTTTTAAAGACAATTCTAGTAAAAAGAGGTTTGGAAAAATCACAGGACATGGGGGAATATGCCTCTTGGGAGAGAGATAAAGACCATAAAACAAATAGTGAGGCCATCATGGGGCTGGTTGGAGGGAAGAGCAAGGTAAGGCTGGGCTGGACCAGGGAGAAGCTAACCTGGAGTATACCTCCCCTGGGAAGATAAACAGACTCAGTAGAGGTAGAGGGCTGATGCCACTATCGCCCCTGCTTCCCCTCCAACCTCTATAGCAAGGTTTCTTGCTCCAGCTGTCCCTCTCCTCACCTCACTGCCTGTCATCATCTCCTATCACTCTGCAAAGCTGGATAGGGGAAGGGTAAACAAAGTAAGTCAGGCATTGTTGAATAAATAAATATTTACTATTATTATAATATGCATAAAACGGTCATGCATTGCTATTCTGAATCAAAGAATATGATTAGTTATCAGATTGATTCCTTGCTAAATCTATAACTCTTCCCTGATTTAGCAAAACATAGTCTTACCAAAAAATAACTTCCTAGTAAGTCTGATATATTTAAAATTAATTATCCATCACAGAAAATATATTCTCTTCAAAGCATAAAACTTGTCTGGGTGGTCTAATGATTAAAAAACATCTCAAGTTACTTTTGTTTATTTAGATTAATTGATAAACATTTGTTAAGCATCTGTTATGTGCTAGTTACCAGGACAGATACTGGGAATACAAAGACAAAAATAAAACATTCCCTGCCTTCAATGTATTCTATCTAGGGGGAAGTTTGTCTTGATTATGTTCTTTTCACTTTCTTTCCCCTCCACCCCAACAAGTGTTGCTTGATCTTTATGTCAAAATCTGAACTTTTTTTTTTGATCAGAAAAATTCAGGTCAGTTTATATCCTGGGTGAATTTATATGTGCAATATAGCAATATATTTTCTATATACAGAAAGGGATAGGAATCTTTGCTTCTGGGTCCTCCTTTCCATTTTTTAAAATTAAATTTTTATTTCTTTAATCAATGAAAATCCAATTTTTCTCCCTTCTACCCCCTTCCCTTATTTAGGAAGAAAAATAAAATCCCTGTAACAAATAAAAGTCAGGGAAAACAAATTACATGTTCTTTTTCTTTTTTAAAACATCAACCTTTGACTGAAAAATGAAATGATAAAAAAGAATTTGCAAAATTTTTCAACAGACTGAACTGTCAGTCTTTACCTGAAAATACATGACAACATTTACCATGGTATTCTAACAGTATGTGCAATATAAGCTTAAAAATATAAGTGCTGGATTGTACTGTTCAACACAATGAATCTTGCTTCTGTTTCTAAGAACCTGTCTTAAATAGCTTCATAGCATTTGCTGTATGTGGGCTTGATTTCTCAATGTGGGGACAAAAGGCAGAAACAACTGCTCTGTGTCCCACCTTTGTTTATACTTGTCCATTGAATATATCAATGGCTTCTCAAACACTACATGTCCAGCCCTTTCATTGTACAGATTTAGAGTAAATTGGAACCCAAGAGGTTAAGTGATCTGTCCAAGGTAGCAATTATCAGAAACGGAATCTGAACCAAGGTATTGTAACCCCAGAACCAATGCTCTTTCCTGTCTTACCAAATATTGCTTTGTAGAACTCATCTTTTCCCCAAAATCCATCCATCCTTCTAACTTCCCTATATTTTTCAAGGGTAGCACCATCTATATAGTCACCTAGATTCACAAACTTGGTGTCATTTTCGGTTCTTAACTCTCTTTCTCAGGCCACATATCCAATCAGTTGCTAAATCTTGTTGATTCTCCTCCTACAACATATCTATTCCCTTCCCTCCATTCACATGGCTACCACCCTAATGTTAAGGCCCTTATTATCCATCACCTGACCTATAACAGTAGCCTCCAAATAGTCTTCCCCATTTCTGATCTCTATTTTCTAATTCATGATCCAAACAACTGCTAAAATGATATTCTGAAATAGGTCTAATTTTATTACTCCCCTGCTCCAGAAGTTTCAAAGACTTCCTATTGTCTCTAAGATAAAATACAAACTCCCCTGTTTCCAGCCTATCTTCCCTTTTTTTTTTTTTTTGGTTAGGCAATGGGGTTAAGTGACTTGCCCAGAGTCACACAGCTAGTAAGTGTTATATATCTGAGGTCAGATTTGAACTCAGGTCCTCCTGACTTCAGGGCCGGTGCTCTATCCACTGCACCACCTAGCTGCCCCCCAGCCTATCTTTCTGGAAGGAATTGTAGAGGTCTGAAGCTCAGAGAGGTTCTTGCCCAAAGTCACACAGGTAGTATAGTTGAAAAGCCAGGTTTTGAATCCAAGGTCTTGAATTCTTTCAACTATATTTCTCTGCCCTATGATTTTGCATAGCTCTTTTGATTATGATTTTACATAGTTCCATTTACAAGTTCTACATTCCAAGCAAATCGGCCTACTTGCTGTTCCTTATACATGACATTTCACCTTTTACCTCTGTGTCTTCCCACATTCTGTCTGTAGTCCATGGCTAGAACAGTCTATCTTCTGACCTCCACCCCTTGAAACTTGTAGCTCCCTTCAAGGCTCAGCTTAATATGCCACCAGAAGTGGGGTTCAAATCCCATCTCTGATGTTGAGCAGCTACATCATCTTGAGCATGTCTCAACCTCCCTGGGCCTCAGTTTCCTTAAATATAAAGATTAGGGGATAGGATAAGATGGCCGCTGAGGTCCCTTTTCAGTTTAGATCTATGATCCTGTGACCCATTCTATACAAGGCCTTTTCTGATCCTTCCCTAGTTGTTAGTGGTCCCTCTTCCTCTCCGGGGCCCCAAATTACTTTTTGTTTAATTTTGTATTTACTTAAGTTCCACAGTTGCAATAACTCTTTTATTTTTGTCCTTGTGCTCCCAGTGCCTAGGAGAGTACCTGGCACATAATAGGTACTTAATAAATGCTGTTGAATTGAATTAAATTGTTGTCCCCCTTCCCTCTATTTATACAACTTAAAATTTTAAATAGTTACTGACAAATGAGAATGTCTTAGATCATTCATTGTAAGAGTTCAAGTATTGAAATATATATAAATAATTCTGTCTATAAATATCCTTAGAATATATAAAACTAAATACATAACAATGATGTAACTATAACTATATATATGTATATGTATGTATGTGTATATTATATATATACATACACATATACATACATACACACACATATACATATGCACACACATACATAAAATTTGTGGATAAAATTTCTGGCCCTGATACCTTTAGATGCACTTTTCTGAATTTCATGTCTAGTTTCCAGCTCATCGTGTAATGCCTGGGAATTAGTCCTTGTTTTAAAGAAAACCTTGGCAAGTGTATCTGGTTGGGCCTGGAGAAGAGAGATTGAGAAGAAAGGACATGTAGAGAACTGAATACACTGAAATTTAATGTCAGCTCTAAGGTTCAGTGAAACTGGTGGCAAGTGCCTGAACTTTGTCTTGCCTGGTGTTGTAGAATCTCAGGTGGGGGGTAGGGGAAAGACACATTAAAGAAAATGAGGAGCCTCTTCTAGATGCTTCTTTGAAAAAGAAAAAAGACCTAATTCTTGTGTACTATGAGTAGATGCAATGAAACAGTCACTTGCCCCGACTCCACCGCTATTAGGTGAGTCTGGGCTACTCTAGCTGAATATTATCTTTTCCCCTTGAAGGTTGCCCTTGATGTGTCAACTTTAAACATTAAACCAATATCTCTTGGGGTAAAATCATGGGGGAGGAGCAGTGAAAGAAGGAAAAGAATTTTGTAATTTTCCCTGGGTCCTAGATTCCACCCCACACACTTTATTCCCTAAAGACAGTTTAAAGAACTTTAATTTAATTACCTAAAGGTAATTCCTCCTCCTCTCTAAAGGAAGTAATAACTTGTTACAAAAAAAAAGCCTTAGCCCATTTTCTGCATAATCCATAAAGCTTGGGATAATCAGTTCTTGGTATTCTTTGAATATTTTCTGATACTACTTCAGAAGTTAGAACAAATGCCTTCTGCATAAGATGCCCAGAGAGACCAATCAAATTGTTCCCTAATTTCGGGCTTCAATCTTCTCTTTATCCTGTCCAGGGACAATGTAATTCTAACAGTTCCCTTGTTTTCTCACCATTTCTCCAGTTCATCCTTTTTAGCATCGGGAGTACAAGGTGTATCAGCTTCTTTTGCTTCTCCTGCTGAAGCTGTGGCCATCACTAGATGTCCTCCAGAGCAGAGCTCCAACACTGACTGATTAAAAAAGTCTCTGCTCACTGATACATTCTTCCTATTATGACACTGGAGCTCCTGATGGAATGGGATTTCTGTTTCCATAGCAATCCTTATCAACAGCAACAGAATTGTAGAGTTCCAAGTTCTAAGACATCTTCTCTAATGCAAGGATGGGATGAGATTTTATAGTCTAGGATGAAAGAAATAAGACATTTACATGAATTACTCTAATAAAAGTCCTAATATGATAAGTGCCTAGTGACCTGAGAGTGTTATGAAAAGATATGAAGAAGGAAGCTACCACTTCTAGCTGGAGAAATCAAGGGATGACTTTGCAGATTTAAACAAATCGAGATATGGGAATAATATACTAGAGAACAAAAGTCCAACTTAGAGGAAGGAACATACATAGCTCCTACTATTGGCCAGGTACTATGCTATGTGTTTTTATAAATATTATCTCATTTGATCCTCACAGCAATCCTGGTGCCATTATTATCATCCCCATTTTACATTTGAGAAAGAGGTTAGGTGACTGTCCCAAGGCCACACAGCTAGTAAGTGTTTAAGGCTGGATTCAATCTCAGGTCTTCCTAATTCTACTGTACCACCAGCTGCCTCTGGTGTAAATTCTAATTTAATGTGAAATAAAGCTGAAAATGCTGGTTGGTTGGAACCAGATAGACTTAAATGCCAGGATAAGGAGTTTGAATTTTATCTTATAGGCAATTGCGGGTGGTGGTGGGGCGGGGAGGGGAAAGGGTCACTGAATGTTTTATGCTTTAAGATTTCTCTGATAGCAGGGGATTGGAGAAGGGGGAGTTAGAGGCAAGAAGAGCAATTAAGAGGTTATTTAAATGGTCCAGGTGAGAGGCAATAAAAACTTAAACTAGTTTGGTAGCTGTGGAAATGGAAAAAAAGAGAGAGAGAGAGAGAGAGAGAGAGAGAGAGAGAGAGAGAGAGAGAGAGAGAGAGAGAGAGAGAGAGAGAGAGAGAGAGAGAGAGACAGATGCTAGAGATAATTCAAGTTTTTGAACCAAAAGGAATTGGCAACTGGCTGGATATGGGAGACAAGGGAAGGTAATAGTCAAAGGTGATTCTAAAATTCCCAACCAAGGTAACTGGAACAGTGGTGCCACCTTCAAAAGAAATAGGTAAGTTAGGAAGAGTAGTGAGTTTTGGTAGAATACTCTGGATCTCAGTTTTCCCTTCTATAAAATGAAAAGTATTGGAGTAGATAATCTCTAAGATGTCTTCCAGCTCCAAAATCCTATGATGACTGTATCCCAAAGAGATTTTTCTTTTTAAAAAAAGGGAAAAGGACTTATTTGTTTTTGCTAGGCAATGGGGTTAAGTGACTTGCCCAGGGTCACACAGCTAGTGTTATGTGTCTGAGGCTGGATTTGAACTCAGGTCCTCCTGAATCTAGGGCTGGTGCTCTATCTACTGCGCCACCTAGCTGCCCTGAAAAGGACTTATTTGTAAAAAATATTTATAGTAGCTCTTTTCATTGTGGCAAAGAATTGGAAATTTAAGGGATGCCCATCAACTGGGGAATGGCTGAACAATTTGGGTATATTATTGGGATGGAATACTACTGTGCTATAAGAAATGGTCAGCGGGATGGTTTAAGAAAAATCTGGGAAGACTTATGTGAACTGATGCAAAGAGAAGTGAGCAGAACTAGGAGAACATTCTACCCAGTAACAGTAAAATTATACGGATGATCAATTGTGAATTACTTAGTTATTCTCAGTAATGCAATGATCTAAGACAGTTCTGAAGGACTTATGATGAAAATGCTATCCATCTCCAAAGAAAGAACTGGTGGAAACTAATGAATGAAGATTGAAACATACTTTTTTACTTTCTTCATTTTTTGGTCTGTTTTTCTTTTGTAATATGGCTAATATGGAAATATGTTTTGCATTATTTCACATATATAATCTATATCAAATTGCTTGCCTTCTTAAGGAGGGAGGAAGGATGGATAGGAGCGGAAGAATTTGGAACTCAAAATTTTAAAAAACAAATGTTAAAATTTTTTTACATATAATTGAGAAATATTTAATGAAATAAATAAAAGTATATTGGGGGAAAATCCTATGATGAGTTCAATTCAAAATACATTGAGTTTGAGGACTGAGAAGCATTCACAAGGAGATAGATACTCAGTAGGTAGTTGAAAACATGGGAGAAACTTAGAGGAAAGGTCAGTGTTTGACATAAAGATTTAGGAGAATAAGAACTGAAAAAGTTAACTGGGGGCAGCTGGGTGGTGCAGTGGATGGAGCTCCGGCCCTGGAGTCAGGAGGACTTGAGTTCAAATTTGACATCAGATACTTGACATTTACTGTGTGACCTTGGGAAAGTCACTTAACCCTGACTGCCTCACCAAAAAGCAAAAAAAAAAAATTAACTGAATTTAGCAATAAAGAGACAGTAAGCTTGGAGAGAGCAGTTTTGATTACGTTAGATACAAAAGCCAGATCATAGGGGGTTAAGATAGGGAGTGAGGCTACTAGGTCTGTATCCCAAAGAGATAGAAAAAAAGGAAAAGAACCCATTTTGTACAAAAATATTTGTAGAGGCTCCTTTTAAGGTAGCTAAGAATTGGACATTGAGGGGATGCCCATCAATTGGGGAATGGCTGAACAAGTTATGATATATGAGTGTAAAGGAATATTATTGTGCTATAAGAAATGACAAACAGGATGATTTCAGAAAACGTTGGAAAGACTTAAACTGATACAAAGTGAAGTGAGCAGAATCAAGAGAACATTGTACACAGTAACAGCAATATTGTATGATGAAGAATTGTAAATGACTTAGCTATTCTCAGCAGTATAATGATCCAAGACAATCCCAAAGGACTCATGATGAAAAATACTATCCACCTCCGGAAAAAAGAACTCATGTTGTCTGAATATAGACCCAAACTTCCTTCCTTCCTCTCTCTCTCTCCTTCCCTCCCTCTCTCTCTTTCTTTCTTGCATAAAATGACTAATATGGAAATGTTTTACATGATTGCCCATGTATGACTTATACCAGATTCTTACCATCTCAGAATTTGGTACTCAAAACTTTAAAAAAATTAATATTAAAAATTGTTTTTACCTGTAATTGAGGAAAATATTATTATAAAAAAGATAGGTAATGAGGCAGTAGAAGTAGAAAATATAGGGTCATAGATCATATTCTTTTCATAGTGTAGTAGAAGATATAGGACAATAGTCTAAGAGTATAATAGTAGGCTTGGGAAGGTTGTTTTGTTTTTGTTTTTTAAGGCTCATGGAGACCTAAATAGGTTTATAGGCAAGGAGGAAGAAGTTAATTGAGAGGAGAAAACTGAAAATACATGTGGTCATGACAGCTAGAGCAAGGCACTAGAGAAAAGAGAGAAGAGAATCAAGACAAAATCAGCACTTAGTAAGGAATGTCTGTATTTCCTCTTGAAACTAGAGAAAAGGAGTGAATGACTGAAAACAAAAGTTTTTAGGTATAGAGGATGGGTTTTAAGTAAACTTAAATGACTATAGCATTAATCTCAGTAAAGGAGGTAAGATCACTTTTTTAAGATACTGATATCTTTTTTTCCTTTTGTTCCTAATCAATGAGATCTATCAGTGCCAATTTATTTTGGGCAGGGGGGGGGGGGGGGGGGGGCTCTGCAGAGGCAATGTTGTGCCCTAGAAGGAAAAATAGATCAGCCCTTCCACTTACCAGCTGTGTGGCTTTGGGCCAATCAAGTAATCCCTGTTAGTTGCAGTTTCCTTGTCTAAAACACATAGATTCAATTTTAAAAGCGTTTAAGTACCTACTACATACAACACATTGTGCTAGGCACAGAGATACGAAGACAAAAGGAAAAACAGACCCTGCCCTCATGGAACTTACATTCTACTTGGAGGGAGGGGAAGATACAACACTTAGACAAAGAAATATGGGAAATCTGAGGAGAGAAAGAACACAAAACTCTTTAAGGAGCATCCAAAAGGCTTACTGTAGGAAGTAGTATATGAAATGAATCTTGACGGACTCTAAGAGTTTTCAGAAGGGGAGACAACATTCTAAGCATGAGGTGGAGGATAGCTGAGATTCAGTATTAGCAAACAAGTGAACTGGTTTGGCTGGAATATAGAGTTCCTACATAAATAGAAATAATATAAAAGAAGATAGTTCTGTAAGGGTAGGCAGGCTCTCACCTGCTGTGAAGGGCTCTCTTGGCTCTGTGAAGGGTCAAGCTGAGATATTATTAATACTCTTACAATCTATTTTAAAGAGGTGTTATAAGTATAATGTGAAATAAGATGAAATTAGAGAGAAATGTAAAGTCTTGCATTTGAATTTAAAAAATCGTCTTTATAAGTACAAGATAGGAGAAGGATAGACAGCAGTTGTTTTGAAAAAGATCTAGGGGTTTTAATCAATTGCCTTGTCAATATGAGTCAGAAGTGTGATATGGCAGCCACGAAAGCAAATGCAATCCTAATACAGTATTAGGGGTGTATTAGGATTGTATAATTTATGAGAATTAACAGTACTATAATATTCTACCTTTGTCAAATTTAAGGAAATGCGAGACACAGATGGGAAAATAATCTTGGAAAGGAAGGTTATCAAAATAGATACATAATCTGAATATTAAAGATCAACAAGTTGTAATCATAGGAAAGATAAAATTTAGCAACTAATTAAATATATGGAATAAATGAGATTGAGGACAAGAGGATGAGATTGAGGTTGTGAACCTGAATGACTTAGGAAAATGGTGGTGCCCTCAACAGAGATAGAGAAATTTGGAAGAAGAATGGAGACTTTCAGGGAAAAGATAACCTCTATTTTAGATATGTTGAATTTGAGATGCCTATGGAATATCCAGTTTGAAATGATCAATAGGTAGTTGGAATTGTGGACTTGGAGCCCAGGAGAAAGAAAAGACCTTTGATATATAGATCTGGGAATCATCTCTATATAGAAGAGATAACTGAACCTATAGGAGCTTATAAGATCAAGTGCATATGTCTTGACGGAAACTTGAGGTGGAACAACTGACCCTTACTTCACATATGAACTTTCATTTCAATAATAATAATAATGATGATAATAGCACATATTTATATAGCTCCTACTATGTGACAGGAATTATGTTAAATGCTTCACAAATATTATTTCACTTGATCCTCACAACAACCCTGTGAAATAGGTGCTATAATTATCCCCTTTTTACAGTTGGGGACATTGAAGTAAACAGAGATTAAGTGACTTACCCAGGCTCAAACAGCTAGTAAATGTCTGAGTTCACATTTGAACTCAGGTCCTAACTTTGGGCCCAGGGCTCTATCCATTGTACCACCACTATGCCTCTGAAAAGGCAGTATAAAGTAAATTTGTTTAAAGTAAATGTAGCTTTCCTTCATAGAAAATAGTTAGGTTCCAGAATGTTTGAGACCAAAAACTGGTTTCAGACAATATGATGATTGATTGTTAAACATTTTTAACTGTTTGATATTGGCATAGAGTAAAGGAGGAACAGTATCTATTCTAAGAGGCTGGTGGAAGGCCAAATCTGGACAGCATCAAGTTCAGCATGGCGAAGGAATATGCCAGTGAACAATCTGTACGACTGAACATCAGTGTTTTAGCAGGAGTGAAGGTTGGTGGAGCAATTTGGGACAGTTTTAGTATAACCCTTTTAAAACTTAAAGTCATACAATCAAGTTCCTGCCTGAAAATAGGTATGCAGGGGAAACATTATATATGTGTGTGTATATATATATGTGTGTGTATGTATGTATGTATGTATACATATATATATATATTTTATATTTTTATATATATGTATGTATATTTCATGAGGTTTAAAAAATCTTAGATTTTATTTTCTGCATAGTATCTCCATTAAAGTCCTCTCCTGATGTTTCACCATGACATGGATGTGACCCTAGGTTATTGAAGGCTATGCCAATATAGCACAAACCATGATAGGTCCTATCAAACCAGAAAGGTTTTAAGTACAGGGACTTACAAGGGACTATGCCTATCAATCTGCTGTCCAAGCCTAGATAAGTGGGTGAGTGCCTGATTACCAGAGGGATAGTCATAAGATAATTATTTGGGGGGTGGGGAGAAGGCGATCATAGCAATTCATCAAGATTATCTTTTAAAACATTATGATTCTCTGGAGGAGGGGGACAGGGAGGAATTAAATCTCCTGAAATATTTAAGCATGAATTTATAGTAGCACCCAAAGCTGTGGCTTCCAAATTTGGAAGAGTTCACAAACCCAAGGAAAAGGAACAATATAAGGACAGTTGCACCTAGAGCTGATACAGACTTTTGAAATGGATAATGACTGAATAGTTATCTTAAGTACATATTACATAAATATATGGTATTTATGTGTAGCACATGGCTTCCCTCACTCTGTGCTGTAATCTACCCCAGGTTCCAGAAACTGTGTGGTCAGAATCTCTCTAAAACCACAGGTCATAAGCCCCTATCAATGCGTTTTACTTTTTATTAGTCAAATGATATATCAACATAACAAGAGCACTTTAAGTGGCAATGTAGGTAAAGTAACCACAGAATATTTCCCACAGGAAGGACATAAAAATAAAAATGGCTAGAAGAAATGAAGCAAAAAAAAAAAAGAAAGAAATGAAGCAAGATGTTTTCTGTCCATTTTCTGTCCACACACCTGGATGTGTGATCTTTGGAGAGCTTACCTTTTCCTTAATGCCAGATACCATGGACAGGAGTTCTGAGACTGTAAAACTCATGTCTACCAAGGGAACGATAAAGCAAATTAAAATTGAAATGCTGCTTTTAGAGTAAGAGAAGGAAGCAAATTCCTTGTCTTTGTGGACCTGCCAGACCACAGACAAGTAGCTTGGTACAAAATTCTTGATGAAATCCTGTTCAATGAGGAATTGGTTGTGGCCCTGGACACAATGCTCAATGACATCGTTATAGGCAGCACCCTACAGCTGATAGCATTCACAGAGCTGATTTATCTCCAGTGATAGTAGCTCATAACCTTCCTGGGACTGAAGAGAATCAAAGTGAACAGGATTTACTTACTGGTGCAATCCACTTTATTATCATTGCAATGGTAGGGTCCACTCCTGACTCTCCAGACTTTTTCTACTATGCCCCTGTGTGGGCACCCTCTCTCCTCCCTTCAGGTTCTTTTTGTTTTTTCTTCCCCCATTAGAATGTGAGTTTCTTGAGGATAGAGACTCTGTTTGTGTTTGTATTCCTCGTGCTCAGCACAATGCCTGGTATATAGTTAAATTCTTAATAAATGCTTGTTGACTTGACTTGGCATGTTGACTATTAAGATGGTGCAGTGAATAGGAACAAAGAAGCCAATTCCCACACATGTATTTTAGAAAACACGAAAACAAAAGTGTCAGACTGAATAATAAATAATAAAGAGAGAAACCACAGTAAGTACTTTCATCTAGTCTATGTTGGCAAACCTAGAAGCCTATAAGCACTAAGGAGGAACTGGAGTAAAGCAAATGTGTGTTGGAGTTTTTCCAGTTCTGAAAGCTTCAAAATCTTCAAGGCAATTAAGCATGCCCCAGATTCAGGAATTGAAATACCAGCATGCTCTAGTGAGATCTCTGGGCAATTAAGCACCCTAAGAACTCTGTGCCAAACATGAGAATAAGAGCCACAAAGTGACAAAGATCCTACCAGAAGGCAGAGTTTAGTCTGTATGCTCTAGGGACTCTACATTTACAGTAAGCTGACATGAGTCATTCTTGATGGCCTTCTGTACCCAGAGGGGACAAGATATGCTTGGGAACCGACAGCATTGTGTTTATCACACACGGTGGGAAGTGAGGGCCAGGGGCAGGATCTCCAATAATACAGATCAGGGGCCCAACCCTCTGATTCAAGGATTCATGAGCAGTAGGAGCATAGCTCTGATGAAAGGCATCAATTCAGGAAGTAAAGCTAGAAACTTGAAAAATCAAAAGACACAAGCTAGAGGAAAAGTTACTCCACAATAACCACTATTTGAACCTCAGGTAAAGGTATGGCTTGGTCACAAGTTCTGTTAGATTTTCTAGAAGAATAAGATTTAAAAAAAGTATATTATAAATGAAACAAGAGCTCTAGAAGAACCAGAAGTAGAATAAACAGTTTACTAATGGAGGATCAAAATCTTCAGGAGACCAAATAATGGATTCCTGAGAATCAGAATGGACCAAGAAATCGACGACGTTACGAAACAAACAAACCAAAACAGAGAAAAGAAAATAAGATCCAAATGCTGCAAAATAGAAGAATATATTATCTATTTAAAAAAAATTGACCTGGAAAAATGGTCAAGCAAATATAAACAAAGAAACATCCTAGGCGCAGCTAGGTGGCTCAGTTGGTAGAGCACTGGCCTGGAGTCAGGAGGACCTGAGTTCAAATCCAGCCTCAGACACATAACACTTACTAGCTGTGTGACCCTGGGCAAGCCACTTATCCCCCATTGCCCAACCAAAAAAACAAAGAAACATCCTTCCATCTGAAAAATGCAATAAAAAAATGGATACCATATTTGAAGAAATCATTAATGAAAGTTAATATATAAAATTAGGAGCTTGTTTGAAAAAAAAACATTAGCTAATTTGAATTTTAAGAAACTAAATCAGTATCAAAAATGAAAAAGTTTAATTAACAATCAATGAAGAAATGAAATGAATTATTAGAAAACATTTTACCAAATTATTTGCCAATAAAAGTGATAGCCTAGTGAAATGGATATTTACAAAAATATACAGCTAGGTATTAATTAGTATAAATAATGAATCCTGTGTAATGGCTGAATTATTATGACTTGCCCCATCTGAAGATATAATTATATATAAAATATAGTAACTGATTCAAGACCAATGGAGACATATGATGAAAACTTTCAAAATGATTTTTATCTGTTTATTAATGTAATATAATAGTAAAGGACAAGAAAATATATTTCTGATTTATTATAGTGTTATGGAGTAAAGAAGGCAAAATTAAACAGTAAAAAATATTAAATATTGTGCCTAAAGGCAAGCCTACACTTATGACGAAAATATCATGATTATCATTTGTTTTAGCAGCACAGACTGAACTGTCATCACCTTCTATAAATCTTCATGCATATATTGATAGGTACAAAGAGCTTTATCCACATGTTGGACTTGCACGATCACACTTTTATACAATGAACCAAGTGTAGTTGGATGACCCAGGGCATTATCTAAAATCAGTATACTTATCTCCTGCTAGGGCATATTCTTGGTTTTTTTTTTTTAGGCAATTGGGGGTAAGTGACTTGCTCAGGGTCACACAGCTAGTGACAAGTGTTTGGTCTGAGGCTGGATTTGAACTCAGGTCCTCCTGACTTCAGGGCCGGTGCTCTATCCTCTGCGCCACCTAGCTGCCCTGTGGCTAGGGCATTTTCACTGACTGTCCCTCACACATGGAATGTTCTACCTCTTTATGTCTTGTCTCCTGGCCTCTCTGTCTTCCTTCAATTCCCCCAGAGGGTGGAAGCCTTTCCTACTTTCTCTTAATTTTAGTGCCCCCTCTCTGTAAATTATTTCTAATTTACACTGTATATACCTTGTTTGTACATAGTCATTTGCATGTTTTCTTTCCTATTAAATTGTGTGCTCCCCACAGGCAGGAACTATCTTTTGCCTTTCTTTGTATCTCCAGCAATGTAGCAGTGTCTGGCACATAACAGGCAATTGACAAATGTTTACTGACTTACTGAATGACTTTTTCTTTTTCAATAGTACTTTTCCCCCCAATTACATGTGAAGGCAATTTTTAACAGTCATTTAAAAGAAATTTGAGTTTCAAATTTTCTCCCTCCCTCAGACAATAAGCGATTTGATATAGGTTACATATATACAATCATGTAAAACATATTTCCATATTTGATTGAAAGACTTTTAACTTGATACTATTGTCCTTGAAATATTTTTCAGTACCTGGGCTAAAATAACTTGAAAATCAGTTTTTGAAAAGAGTTTTAGTCATCAATAATTTCTCATTTGAAAATCAAAGAATTGCAAGTGATTGATAGTTGTATCCTCTCCCAGCTTGAGGATTTTGAGATTGACAAGTTTTGGTTTTAATTTAAAAGCTGCTTCTGTATTACCTCCTAATAAAATTGTTATGCAATCCATAGACACTTTACATCTAGACTGTTTTCTTAGATCTTTAAACTCTAGAAGTCATCTTCTTCCAGAGTGTCTGTTTCATTGACAATAAAATGTGTTAGTCTCCACCTTCTCTGATTATTTTTTTCAAAACTTCAGGATATTGTCCTCATCTGTCCTGGCCACAGCTCCAATAACTTCAACATTATGCAAGTAAACTCAATTTTTAAAGAAATCATACTTGCCGTAAAAATTTCACTATTCATTTCTATTTCATTTCACTACCTTAAAGTTTTTGTCTAATTGACTGTTTCACTAAGAGGAATGATTGTAATCTTCATTCCATACAACTAAAATACACTCCATTTTCATCACTAACACTTCTATACCTTGTGGCTGATTGCAAATCATATGGAACTGATGCAACTTTGCCTTTTTCTTTTGAGTGTTATATAATATTCCATATCATAGATTCAGGATTCTGTCATTTATTTTCGTTTCTGTGGCTCCATTCATGTCAATTACATCAAATTTTTATCCTAATGTAACAATCATCTTTTTTGAGTTGGCAGTATTTCACACTTACTAGCTGTGTGACTGTGGGCAAGCCATGTACCTGTTTGTTTCTTCATTTATAAAATGGGGATAATGACAGCACCTTGCTCCGAGGGTTGTTGTAAGGATCAAATGAGATATCTGTAAAGCACTTAGTACAGTGCCTGGAATGTAGTAGGCACTATATAAATGTTAGCCATTATTGTTAGTAATGGCACAAATATATATTCAACATTTTGTTTTAGTGAAGAACTAGAAACCGATGTCAATCATATGAGGAATGGCTAAATAAATTATGGCCTAGGAGTGTGATGGAATATTTTTACAAGGTTAAGGAATGACAAAAGGGACTGACACAGGAAAACCTCAGAGAACTTGTAGAATCTAATACAGACAGAAGTGAGCAAAAACAGAGGAAAAATTACACGTACCAGCCATGACTCTAAAAGACTGAAGAGGCATCTTATGTTTCCCACTTCCTGGCAGACAGGTGATGGACTAGAAATGTAGAATGAAATCAAATTTTCATACAAAGTCAATGTGTGGCTCTATCTTGTTTAGCCATATTGATTTGTTACAAATGGGGAAGGGGGCATATTGCAGTTTGGGGACCTAGGGTTTTAGCAGGTGACATGGGTATTGATAGTGATTATCACCCAAAAAGAAAAGTCTTCATATGAAGAGACGTCATGTTTGTGGATGACAGTCAAGTTAATAGAAATTTTTAAAAAACATACAAAGCCATTTCAAGCTCAGAAAGAATTACCAGGAATCAAATTTTATTTTTGCAGACTTTACAAATCAAAAGGAATCTGAGAATCTTTCCTCTTCCCACTTAGCTCCAACTTTAAAACACCCAAGTATTTCAACAAAGAGCTGTACATCATTTTCTCTTGAACATTTTTGCAGGTTTTATGTTCTTAAAAGTGATTGCAGATAAAATCACAATTCCAGTTAACTTTGTTCTCTTCACTGTTTCAAGGGCTTATTTTGAACCTTCACGAAGAAATGATATCTGCTAAAGTTGATTAACATAAGTTGAAATTC
Source organism: Phascolarctos cinereus (assembly GCF_003287225.1). Classification (NCBI taxonomy): domain Eukaryota; kingdom Metazoa; phylum Chordata; class Mammalia; order Diprotodontia; family Phascolarctidae; genus Phascolarctos; species Phascolarctos cinereus. The sequence goes on along the minus strand of NW_027555847.1, from coordinate 283,463,925 downwards.
AAATTTAAAAATTTTCTGAATGTGTCTTACAGGCATGAATCTAACTTAGTAATTACTATTTGACCCCCTTTACTGGAATAAAGTGAGTAAATAAGTAACAAGGTAAACCAAAACTTTATTTAAAAATTTATTTTACTTTTCACCCAATCAGGTTGGTGAAATAAAACAAAAGAATGAGAGTCATAAGTTAGGAGACATGTTATAATTCAAGAGTTTCTAGCTTCTTTAATTTGCTAAGGGATCTCAGGAAACAAAAAAACTAAACTTAAATATAGCTGGAATGTTTAAAGAAGTCCTAAAAGAAGCTTATCGAGTTTTTAAGAGAAAATTCAAAAAAGATAGTTTATCAGTTATCCTTAAGTCATCAGTATTTTTGTCTATAGTTTATCACATGCAGTAGACTGATAAAAGAAATATGACTTCAACACACTTAGCAAGTTTTTATTTAGCCAGACAAGACAGGTTTCTTAAAAACCAACAGATAACATTTCTATTAGGTTCATCTTCCACATACAGAGTTCTTCAAAACAGAAACAAATGCTTTTTGTCAGGTAACATGTGCAAAGGCAAACAAAAGAAGTAGTCAAAGTGTAATTAAAAAGGTTCATTTCAATATTTTTAAGAAAAATTTATTCCCCTAGATATTGAAGATGTTATTAAAAGACCTCCAAATCAAGAGAATGATCAATCTCAAAGGTTTCTTCTGCATCTAACTTTCTTTCTCCATTTCCTTCCTGGGAATCATCCAGAGAAGCCAATGCCTCATTTGTGTCACTTGCAAAAGTTTCTCGAGATGCATCATCATATTCTTGAAGATTAAGACCTTTAATAGCCTGCTTCATCTTTTTCCCCAAGACTTGTATTCTCCTTTTCTTAGCAGCTTTTTTATTTTCATACTCCTTTTGGTTTTCAACATAGAAAATTTCCTTTAAAAAAGACACATGAACTTTATTAAAACATATTATTTTTCTAGTCGTAATAGATTTCTAAATAGAAAAATGAAGAGGGAAGCACCACTGATTTAAAATTTTAAGACAACTAAACTCTTTAACATTATCAATCAACAAAAATGAAAGTCTAGAGGTAATCTATAGTTTTAGTTATTTAGAAATTCCAATATATAAGTCACACAGCATTGCCATTCTGAGACTTCTTTTCAATTATACCTTGAATAAAACGTGGCAATGATCAAATATACTTATTATAGGGAAAAATTTCATTGCTGTGAAAAATGACAATATATCTGTATAAATAAGGGAGATATATATGCTCCATTGAGAGAATTCATTGTAAAAACCAAAACAAAACCATTACCTGAAGTTATTACAAAAATATTAAAAACTAAGAGCATGAATTGAAGGTGGTGAAAAATGCTAAAAATAGCAAGAAAACAACAACAAAAAGACCCATTAAAAACTTTTTAGCTGTGCTAGAGGTTAACAGTAAGATCAATGAAGTCAGGACAACTCTTATTTTGTCCATCACCCTCCACCCCTTTTCAAAGAACTATTTTTGGAACTGGGAAGATTATCTGGGAGTTGAAATTCATAGCAAATGAGGAAGATAAAATAAAAGTCATCAGGCCCAGAACTATCCTGGAGTACTAAAAGAATTGGATTAGTGAGAGCCACTGTAAGTGATCCCTGAAAAAACATGAAGAATGGGAGACATACTGTAAGATTGGAGATGGCCAAAAACATGAGTCTTCAAACTGGTGAAGATGACTTAAAACTCCTAGCAAATTTTTAAAATGTATTATATTAAAGGAATGGTATGAATATTTAAAAAGAGAAGCAGATAATCATTAAGAACCAAATGTATCAAGAACAAGCTATGATACCAAACTTACCTACTTTCCTTTTTTGAAAGGATTACTGACAGGTAGTTCAGGGAAGACGCTTAGACTTAATATACCTAGATTTCAGCAAAGTATTTAACAAAGTCTCTCATGATATCCTTGTGGACAAAATAGAGACATCGAGGCAAAGTAATAAAATATTTTGGTGTATTTAGAACCAGGTGAATGATCAGACCCAAAGAGTAGTCATTAAAAACATAAACTTGGACTCAGGTTTTTAATGAAACATCCCAGGCAGTCATCCTTTTAAACACTTTTGTCAATGACTTGAATGGAGGCATAAACACATACTTATCAGATTTGGAAATGAAATGAAGGTGAGAAGAGATAACTAACATGTGAGATGACATAAATTAGGGTTAGAGGACTGCTGGGTTTTCCAGAGGTAGTGGAGAGGAAAACGGAAATAGAGGCAGGAAAGAGCAGGTCTGAGGGAGTAGTGGGAATTAAATGTGGATAGGAAGGGTCAAGCAAACAATGGAGAGACTTGAACTCCACACAGAGAATTATAATTTTTACCTTAATCTGTCCCTCAGTGATGCTTGGTGTGTTTTTCAGAAGATTCAGATACACTCCACCTGGTGTTCTTCTTCTGCTACCATTCTAAAAAAGGAATATGAGAAGTATAATGTACTATATGCTGTATTTTAAGGCATTTAGGTGATCCGGTGGATACAACACTGGGCCTGAAGTCAGGAAAACCTGAGTTCAGATCTGATCTTAGACATTTCCTGGGTATGTGACCTTAGCCACTTAACCTGTTTCCTAATCTGTAAAATGGGAATAACAACATTACCTACCCCGAAGGGTTGTTGTGAGGATCAAACCAGATAATATTTGTTAAGTGTTTATCACAGTGCCTGACACTGGTGCAATATGAACGCTTATTCCCTTCTTGTGCTGCTGACAGGATTCTATACAGTTTAGTACTTAATTACTCCCTAATTATTTCTTCACTGTTAATTTTGTTTCTCAATTTCAGAGTAAGTTCCTGGAAGTCAATCAGTATTTATTAAGTAGCCACTATGTGCCAGGAACTGCGCAAAGAGCTTGGGGATACAAAGAAAGGTAAAAGGCTGTTGTCCCTGCTCACAACAAACAAGTACATACAGACTAGATATATACAGATAAATTTGGGTCAGTCATAGAATTAAGACACTAAGATTAAAGGGGACTGGGAAAAGCTTCTTTCAGAAGATGGCACTTTAACTTAAACTTGAAGGAAGCCAGGGAAACCAGAAGACTGGTATCTTCTGGCTCTCATTGAGATCTGACTCCCTCCTGATGAACCAGTCTCCCTGGCCACTCCTTCTGGCACTGGTTGTACCCTCACTCACACCCCACTGTTTACTGACTTTCATTATACTCTCCTTCTTCCTCAGTCTTCCTCTCTTCCCCAACTCTGCCCTGATACTAAAAGGTTTCAATATATGTACTGTTACTTCATCAAACACACTTAGCTCCTTATTACTTAACATATTCATTTCCAATGATCTACTCCTCCACTTCAACTCAGGAACACAAAAAGATTGTTATACCATTGATTTTGTCATCACCGACAAATGTACCACACTTTATTAAATTCCCTTATCTGATCACAATGTCTTGCCATTCCATCTCACTCTCTGCCTTGCAACTCTAAACCCTGCTCTTTGTATGCACAGAAACCTCCAATTCCTTAGCCCCTGTCTTTCCTAGAACACCTGTCTTATACTAACTATACTCTTTTCCCTTCATCTTGACCCTTGGTGAGTCAGGTCAATTCTACAATGTATTCTTCTCAAGTCCCTTGCCCCTTTATCCTATCAGAAGACCTTGTCTTGCCAAAGCCCAGCCTTGGATTACTCCCACCTTCCACTGCTTTTGTTCCTATTACCCTGATGAATGAAGCTGGAGAAAATCATGAAACCATGCTGACTGGGTCCAATATAACTTCATGATACATAATCTCAACTGGGCTATCATTGCGAAAAGGTAGTTCTTTTATATTCCTACACTAGCCACACTTTTCCCCTCATTTTGACCCCTTAGTGAACCTGTTCTGGCTGTACTGTCCTCTTGAGTCCCATGTGTCTTGAGCTCCTTGAGTCTCCATCCTCAAAAAATCCTCATTTAATCCTTATATCCACAGTATTCTCCTATTTCTCTTCTGCCCTTTGTGGCTAAACTTCTTGAAAAGGTTCTCTACAATAGCTGCCTCCAGTTTCTCTTTTCTTCTCTCTCACTCTCCTCTTACTCCCTTATAATCCAATTTTTGAGTTCATCATTCCATCAAAACTCTCTCTAAAGTTACCAGAGATCTCTTGATTGCCAAATCCAATGGTCTTTTCTCAATCTTCATTCTTTTTTAAAAAAATTTTTTTAACATTTATTTTGATTTATCAACAATCTCTTCCATCAGCTTTTGAATTTAAAATTTTTCTACACCTTCCTCCCCAAGACGGTGCACAATCTGATATAGGCTATACATTTACATTTCTATTAAACATATTTTCATGTTAATGAAATTGTAAATAAAAATTAAAACCAATAGGAGTAACCATCAGAAAGAGGAAACAAAACTCAACAGATGTGAAAAAAAAAAGACAGCGATTCAGCTTTCACAGTTATGATTACTATCTGCGGCTTTTTCTCCATCCTTTTTTCCCCATTTATGCTTTTCTTTCTCCTCTCTCCCTGCCCCCCCACTAGTACTTTGCTTTTGACTACCGCCTCCTTCAGTCTCTCCTCCCTTCTATTATCCCCCTCCTCCCTCTTCCCCTTTGCCCGCTTCCATTCCCCCTCCCTTTTCTTTCCCCTTTTCCCTCCTACTGCCCATGGGGCAAGTTAGATTTCCATACCTGACTAGTTATTCCCTTCTTGAGCCAAATCTGATGAGAGCAAGGTTCAAACAATGCTCACCCCCCCTTCCCTCTGCTGTAATAGGATTTTCTGTCTTTTCCTGTAATTTACTCTTGTCTGCCTCCTCCTTTCTCAGTATATTTGCTTAGATCACATGAATCCACTTACTTGGATCCATTTAACCCACTTGATTAGATTTTTTTTTATCATTATGTATACTCCTTTAACATGGTGTGATAACAATACAGTTCTCAAGAGTTGCAAGTGTCATCTTCCCTTGTAGGGATGTAAACAGTCCGCCCTTATTAACAACATTTTGTATCTTTCTGTCCCATTTACCTTTTTATGTCTTTCTTGAATCTTGTACTTGAAGATCAAATTTTTTGTTGAGCTCTGGTCTTTTTATGAAGAAGGTTTGGAAATCCCCTATTTCGTTGAATATCCATCTCCTCCCTTGAAAAATCACGCTCTTTCTGCAGGGTAGTTGATCCTTGGCTACAATCCAAGCTCCTTTGCCTTATGGAATATCATATTCTACATCCTGTGGTCTTTTAATGTAGAAGCTGCAAAATCCTGTGTAATCCTGACTGTAGTTCCATGATATTTAAATTGTTTCTTTCTGGCTGCTTGCAGCACCTTCTCTTTCATCTGGTAATTTTGGAATTTTGCTATTATATTCCTTGGCGTTGTCAATTTGGGATCTCTTTCAGGTGGTGAGCTGTGGATTCTTTCTATGGTTATCTTCCCTTCTGGTTTCTAGGACTTCCAGGCAGTTTTCCTTTATGATTTCCTGAAAGATACTGTCCAGGTTTTTTTTTTCAATCATGATTTTCAGGTGGTCCAATGATTTTTAAATTGTCTCTCCTGGATCGATTTTCAGGTCGGTTGTTTTACCGATGAGGCATTTTATGTTTTCATCCATTTTTTCATTTTTTTTTGTTTCTGTCTGACTGATTCTTGCTCTCTCATAGAGTCATTAGTTTCCATTTGTCTAATTCTAGTTTTTAACAGATTGTTTTCTTCTGTTAGTTTTTGTACTTCCTTCTTCAATTGGCCAATTGTATTTTTAAGGGGATTTGTTTTCTTCTGTGTGCTTTTTTTCCAGTTTGCCAATTGTGTTTTTTAGGGACTTGTCCCTTTTGATGTTGCAGATGTGGGTTTGTTGACAATGTTGTCCTCATCAGAATTTCTGTCTTGATCGCCACTCTTCTCATAAGAGGAATCTATAGTACGTTTCTTTTTACCCATGGTTTCTTTATTCCCCGGCCTTTAAAGAGATTGAGCTCTCCTGCTGTGGAACAGAGGGCACTGACCCAAGCTTCTTGTGTTGAGAGCCTAGGTCTTGGTCATTGGCTTTGTGTGTTGGGGCTTCTTATGTTGGCAATTGGAGGCTGTAGGATTTTGGCAGCTTACCTCGTGTTGGGCTGGAATCAGCAAGGCTGGAACTTTCAGGCAATTCTAGGTTGCTTGCTTTTCCTTTCCTTTAGCTTTCTTCAGCTCCTTTTAGATGGGTGCTGCACGGTGTTTATCTGCCTGGGGCCCCTTGCAATGCTGCCTCCCTCATTTCTGCTAATGTACTGGGAGATTCCTTTGTGGTACAGTACTGAGGCACCTGGTGGTTTTCTGAGCTGGTTTCCACTGGTTCCCCCACCCTCACTGAGGCACTGGGAGGTCCAGGTGTTGGTGTTTGCCTGCTCTACCACCCGGGCATCAGGATCTCCTCCTGGTTGACAGTTGGGCTGTACGGTTCTGACAGCTTACCTGGTGTTGGGTTGGAATCAGCAAGGCTGGGACTTTAGGAAGACTCTAGGCTGCTTTCTTCAGCTCCTTTCAGATGAATGCTGCAGGGTGCTTATCTGCCTGGGGCCCTTTGTAGTGCTGCTTCCCTTATTTTTGCTGAGGCACTGGGAGACCCGTTTGCTGGGCTGCTGCACTGCTGTTTCCCATCTTTCTTCTAGTTCAGCTGTTCCAGGTTTGTTTTTTTTTTTCCTAGGGTGATATTTTCTGGGTTTTCAGAGGTTGATAGGGAAGGGTGAGAGGGACTACCTTTTTACTCCGCCATCTTGGCTCCCAGAAGTGGAAGTTTCTCTAAAAAGTCTTTCTCAGTCCTCCTTAATCTTTGTGTCTTCCCCTTGGAGGTTCCCCCCAATTTACCCTGTATGTATTCATTTATACATAGCTCTTTGCATGTTGTCTCCCCTATCACTGAGTTCCTCAATCTTCATTCTTCTTGACCTCTCAGTAGCCTTGACACTGCTGATTATCTTGTTCTCTTTGATACTTTCTTTCTAGGTTTTTGGAACAGTACTCTCTCCTGGTTTGCCTCCTATCTGTATGACAGTCCTCTTCTTCAGTTTCCCTTGTCAGATCATCATCCATGTCAGGTCCACTAACCAGGGGAGTCTCTCAAGGCCCCTTCCTGGGGTGTCTTTTCTATTGCCTCTATACTATTTCACCTGGTGATCTCATCAGTTCCCATGGAGTTCTAACTTCCCTATTAGTATTCCAAGTCTGTTTGGTCATTGTTTGGGCCCCCATTGACTCAGTGAAAGTAAATAGGAATTGTTTCTGTTTTGGCCAAAAACCCTCAGGCTCTTCCCCTCCCAGTTTTTTTTTTTCAGGGACTAGGTTAAAGAGGCCATTTTTTGCCTCTTTTATTAAGCTTTAATCACTGATGGGCACTGCCAAAGTCAAACTGAGATATCTTAAAGACCTTAGTTTTAAAAGGCCAAGGTACATCCTGAGCCTTCTTCAGTTGTCCTGTGTGTATCTGGGCCACTGGACCCAGATGGCTCTAGAGGAGAAAGTAAGGCTGGTGACTTTGCACAGCCCTCTCTCACTTAAATCTAATTCACTCCCACATGACACCACCTCTGGATGTCATGTCCTCTTCAATAACAAAGGACAAACAACCACTTCTGCCATTACTGCTGAAGGTACCACCAGCCTCCCAGTCAACTAGGTGGACAATCTAGGTGTCATCCTTGATTACTCTCACTTTCTATATCCAATCTGCTGCCAAGGCCTGCTGATTTTAGCTTTGTAATGTCTTTCAAATATACTCTCTTCTCAGACATGGCCACTATCTTAGCCCAGGCTCTCATCACCTCATTGCTGAACTACTGTAATAGCCTGCTGAATGGTTTTCCTGCCATAAATCTTTCCTCTCTAAAGCCTATCCTCTACTCATTTGCCAAAGTGATCTTCCTAAGTATCACTGCTCTTCCCTCACCATTCAATAAGCTCCAGTGGTTCCCCATTACCTCTAAGATCAAATATAAAATGCTGTTTGGCATTCAAAGCCCTTTATGACCTGCCCCTACCCCTTTATCTTTCCAGTCTTCTAATACCTTATTCCCCACCACTTATTCCTCAATCCAGTGACAGTGGCTTTCTTACACAAAACACTCTTCCAACTCCAAACATTTTTTTACTGGCTAGAATTTTCTCATCATTTCCGCCTCCTCATTTCTCTGGTTTCCTTTAAGTCTCAGCTAAAATCCCACCTTATATATCTAGATATAGATATATATCTATATATATCTAAAAAAACCCTTTTCCAATTCCCCTTAATTCCAATGCCTTCCCTCTATCGATTTTATCCAATTTGTCTTCTATATGGCTTGTTTGTATAATTGTTTCATGTTTTCTTTCAGAGCAGGGACTGTCTCTCAACTTTTTTTGAATCCCAAGTATTTAGTACAGTGCTGGGCACTTAATACATTTTTTTTCTTTTTTTATAATTAATTTATTTTTAGTTTTCAACAATCACTTCCATAAGATTTTGAGTTTTAAATTTTCTCCCCCTCCCTCCCCAAAAGGCATGCAATCTGATATAGGCTGTACACATACATTCCTACTAAACATGTTTTCACATTGGTCACGTTGTAAAGAAGAATTCGAACCAATAGGAGGAACCACAAGAAAGAAGAAACAAAACAAACAAGAAAAAAAAAAGGAGCAAATAGTATGCTCCGAACTGCATTCAAACTCCATAGTTCTTTCTCTGGGTGTGGATAGCATTTTCCATCATGAGACTTTTGGATATGTCTTAGATCCTTGCATTGCTGAGTAGAGCTAAGTCTATCAAAATTAGTTATCACACAACGTGGCTGTTACTGTGTACAAATTCTCCTGGTTCTGCTCACTTCACTCACCATCAGACCATACAAGTCCTTCCAGGTTTTTCTGAAGTCCTCCAGCTCGTCATTTCTTATAGCACAATAGTATTCCATTACATTCATATACCACAACTTGCTCAGCCATTCCCCAACTGATGGGCATCCTCTCAATTTCTAATTCTTTGCCACCACAGAAAGAGCTGCTATAAGTATTTTTGTACATGTGGGTCCTCTTCCCATTTTTATGATCTCTTTGGGATACAGCCCTAGAAGTGCCATTGCTGGATCAAAGGGTATGCACATTTTTATAGCCCTTTGGGCATAGTTCCAAATTGTTATCCAAAACAGTTGTATCATTTCATAACTCCACCAAAAAATGCATTAGTGTTCCAATTTTCCCACATCTATTCCAACCACTTAATTTTTACTGACTGACCAACTGAATGAAACAGCATAAACCAAGGGCACACAAATCCAGCCCAGATATTTCCTCTACAAGTGTGCAGAACCCAGTCTGCAGGAAGTAGGCTGGAAGAATGAGCAAATAAAAAAAGAATACTACCATAAAGAGCAATAATGGTGACAGTGGTGCTTAAGACATCAACCCAAAAGAAGAAAATGACTCCAAATCATCTACAATCAAAACCTCAAAGAAAAACACATCATGAGTAAAAGTTAAATTAAAATTCCTAGAAGAGATGAAGCAAAAGTTTGAAAATTTTTAAAAATGATTTTTATAAATCAAATGAATACACTAAAAGAAAACATTATTAAAGAAACAAAAGCAGGCGTCAAGATAGAGTAGCATGAAGGATAGCGTAGCTCTTGCAGCATACTTCCTCCACAAAGATCTAGAAAAAACCCCCAAACTAAGTACTGATCCAGAAATCTAAGAATAAAATCACAGTGACTCATTTTTTTAGCCCAGATTGGCTTAGGGAGACAGAAGACTTGATGAAACTGGGGACAGAGTCTGGCCAGAAATAGAATATTCTTCAAACAGCGACTGAAAGAAGAGGTTAAACAGCTCAGGGCATCAAAACCTCATAAAGGTATGGGAACAAGTGCTGACTGATAGCCTTTTCATTTAATCTCTAGTTCTGGGTCACTGACCCAGGGCAGACTGAGGAGAACATCTGTGCCCAAAATTGATGGTTCTAGGGTAAGGAGTAGTTTCGGGTACTGGGCAATGTACTGAGTGAGCAACAATTTCAAAAACAGGCAGTTAGTATGTAGCTCTGACACCAGGAACAGAGTAAAATTATCAGTTCCAGCCTCCAGTCCAGTTTGAAGCCTGCAGTGCAATAATCAAGGCAGGAATACTAGATCAAAAAAGAACTTAAGAGTTCTATTGCTCTGAACAGAGCTTCTCAGCTGAGTCCAGAAGTTGTCTACCAGAATTTTTCCAAACACAGACTGCTCAATGGAGTGTTGCTGAGACTCAAATAGAGGTCAGGCTCATAGACCAAAAGGGCAGTGACCCAACTTGGTCTGGCTTGCAAAAGTTTTCAGGTTCTTAGCCTGACCTGTCCTTAAAATCCTAGAATAACAGAACATTCAATAGCCCAAGAAAGCTTTTTTTTTTTGGTCCAAGAGGACAAAAGTAAGTCTACATATTCCCATTAAAGCATGCGGAGCCCACTCCAAAGTAAATAAGTAGGCTAATAGAATAAGCGAAGGAAAAAAAAAAAGAATGCCATCACAGCCAGGTCAGGAAATCCTGAGTTCAAACATGGCTTCAGTCACTTACTACCTATGTGACCCTGGGCAAACCACTTAACCTGCCCGTCTCAGTTTCCTCAACTGTAAAATGGGGATGATAACAGCATCTACTTCACAGGGTGGTTGTGAAGATTAAATGAGATATCTGTAATAGCACCTGGCACAGAGTAGAAACTTAATAAAAGTTTGTTTCCTTCTTTTATAAAGCAGTATTATGGTGATAGGTACGCTCAACATACAAAGCCCCAAAAAGAGGACTCCTAAATATTTACCGGCAAAATCTCAAAGAAAAATACAAGTTAGGCACAAATTCAACCAGAACTCTTGGAAGAGATGAAGGAAGTTAAACAAACAAACAAACAAAAAACTAAAAAATTCTTTTAAAAAAACAAGAGAACTAGAGGAAAGAATGGGGGAAAAGAGCTATGGAAGAAAAATTTGGAAAGAAAAGTCATATCTTGGAATAAGAGGTACAAAACCTTATCTAAGAAACAAAAAATACTCCCTGAAAATTAAAATGGACCAAATAGAAGCCAGTAACTATGAAACAGTTAAGAAATGCTTAGAGAAAGCCAAAAGAAAATTCAAGGTATCTCATAGTAAAAACAAATGACCTAGAAAACAGATCAAGGAAAGATATTTTAAGAATCACTTTCCTACTACCATTACCAAAAAAACACAAAACAAGACAACAACAACAACAAAAACCTTACTGAATCCTACCATCCCTGGTAGAAATAGTCCTTTCTTTTTTCTCTTTTACCACCAAATTTCTAGAAAAAGCCATCTATGCTCATTGTCTCCACTTACTCTCACCCATTTTTTCAAACCCTTTCAATCTGGCTTCTGATCTCAGCACTCAACTGAAACTGCCCTCTCAAAAGTTATGTGATCTCTTGTGAAATCCAACCTTTTCTTAATCCATATCCTCTCTGCAACATTTAACACTTTGACCAGTTTTAATTTTACCTAAAGTGACCTAGTACTAATTCTAAAGTGAATTCCACATCAATGGTAAATAAATAACTGGAGGCAAAGTTTGTCCAAGCAATAGAAAAACAAAGACAAAAGTAGACCGTTTATCTTACCATTATTAAAAGCCCACCATTTTGTTCAACTTCTGCAGTTTCCATCAGAAGCTCAATTGCTTTTTTGTTTCCAATTATTCTTACTACTCGGGCTATCAGATCTTTCTTTGGTTCCTGAAGCCTACAAAAGGAGCACATAAAGTAATATTAACCTTACTGTTTGTTTTATAATGGTCGAAAAAAAATTCTCCTGTACATGAACTCACAGAGAATTATCTTGCATATACTGTCTCATTTTAAATTAATTTTTTCAATTATCAAGCATTTTTCTCTCTCTCCCACAACACCCCCTTAGCACTGTAGAAAGAAAAAAATAACTTGTAACAAATAAGCAGATCAAACAAAACAAAGTCTTATATTGACCATGTCCAACAATGTATATTTCATTTTGCTAATTTTAGTCTATCACCTATGTCAGGAGGTGGGTAGCATTCTTCATCAGAAGTTTTCTAGAGTCATATTGTGTATTTTCCTTTTTTTAAAAAATACTTATCTTTAGTTTTCAACATTCACTTCCGTAAGATTTTGAATTTTAAATTTTCTCCCCCACCCCAAGATGGTGTGTAATCTGATATAGGCTCTACTTATATATTCATATTAAGCACATTTTCACATTAGTCATGATATATAGAATTAGAACTAATGGGAGAAAGAAGAAATAAAATAAAACAACAAAGGAAAAGGATAGCACATAGTAGGCTTCCATCTGCATTCAGCCTCCATGGTTCTTTTTCTGGATGTGAATAGCATTTTCCATTGTGAGTCTTTTGGAGCTGTCTTAGATTCTTGCATTGCTAAGAGCCAAGTCTATCAAAGTCAGTCATGGAACAACATGGCTGTTACTGTGTACAATGTTCTGATTCTGCTCACTTCACTCAGAATCAGTCCATACAAGCCTTTCCAGGTTTTTCTGAAGTCTTCCAGCTCATCATTTCTTATAGCCCAATAGTATTCCATTACATTCATATACCATAACTTGTTCAGCCATTCCCCAGTTGATGAGCATCCCTTCAATTTCCAATTCTTTGCCACCACAGAGAGAACTGCTATAAATATTTTTGTACATGTGGGTCCTTTTCCCATTTTTATGACCTCTTTGGGATACAGCCCTAGACTTGGTATTGCTGGGTCAAAGGGTGCATATTTTCTTAAAAGTATTTAAAAATAAGCACAAATATTAACTTTCCAAGCCACATATGCAAAGAAATTGGAATATTTCTAAAATCTCAAACAATAACATAACATCTTGGGGCAGCTGTAAAATGAAGTTATTTCACATAATCTTTAGCTCTAAAATTTTATGATTCTATCTCTACTACCAATTTCTCCCCAGTATTCTAATTTTTTAAAACTAGTACTACCACTGAAAACTGACAAATGAAGGAGTGGAGAACCTGTGGCCTATAGGCCACAGGTTCCTCACCCCTGAGAAGCAATCATACTCCTAACACTTTTTTTCTTACTCTCGATCAAGTTTGGAATTATGACAAATGAAAAGTCTGAGACACATAGTTTCTGGGTAATTAATATCAATTTATTAATTATGGCTAGCAAATAATCAATAAAAATAGGTCAATGGCCCTCTTGGAAGCCAAAGACAAACCTTGGAGGCCCTGAATGCTTAAATACCTTTGGAGAAGGGGTTGTCTTTGACAGGTAGAAATTGACTCTGACTGGTTTAACAATGAGAAAATGAATATTGTCATTATAATATGGTGGGCTTATTTTAATGAGGAACTGGGGACACTAGGAAAGCCCTCTTGCTGAAGATGGCATTTAAGCTGTGACGAAGGAAGCCAGGAAAAAAAACTTGGAGGAAGAGGTTAGGGAAAGGGAGAATTCCAGAAATGGTGGCCAAGTAGAAAGGCCCAGAGAGATAGTGTCACGAGTGAGGAGCAGCAAGTAGATTAACACAGCAAGTGCATGGAAAAAGTGTAAGATGACAGGGAAAGTACAGAGGGACTAGGTTTTGAAGAACTTTTATTAGGCAGACTGGATTTGAAGGTGATTCTAGAGCTAACAGGAAATCACTGTAGTTTAACGAGTAGAAAGGTGATATGGACAAACCTACATTTTAGGAAAATCACTTGGGCAGTTGAGCAGAGGGAAGAGGGAGAGCACTTAGAAAGCTACTGACAGTTCAGGCAAAAGGTAGTAAGGGCAGTAGTTGCGTGAGTAGTGCATGTACACTAGAGATGTGGTAGAGGTAGAAATGACAAGATAGAGCAACAGAATGGCTCCGTGAAATATGAGGAATTAAGAATGACACTGAACTTTCTCAGCTGAGTGAATAGGGTGGTGGTACCATCAACAGTAATAAGGAAATTAGGAAAAAGGGAGTTTGGGAGAAAAATTCCATTTTGGATATGTTAAATTTGAGATGCCTACAGGATATCTGGTCCAAGAGGGCACCAGACTATATGAGACTGGCATTCAAGAGAGACTGGGGATGTGCTACATATAAAGTGTATAGAATTTGAATGTGAGGGCATGTGCGCGTGCGTGTGTGTGTGTGTGTGTGTGTGTGTGTGTGTGTACAGATGTAGGAAACATCTACAAAGAGATGATAATTGAATGAAAGGGAGTGATAACAAAAAAGATAGTACTGAGGGAAAAGAGAAGAGGCCTTAGGATACAAAAGAGATAGAAAACTTAAATCTAACTATTTTTATAACCTTTTGTTGTATATTGATAAGCAAATACACAATCAAACTTACTGAATTGAAAGTCTGACAAATTGTTCCACAGGATCCTGTTCAAATTTATGCACATTACTTTCAAGTTCCTGCCATGTCTTCCCTTAACATCAAGTTTAAAAAATAATAACACACAATCATGTTCCTATAGAGACATATAATTAGAGTTCACTTATTTAATGCAAAGTCACTTAAAATCCTAAAGCAAAATGCTAACTATACACACTTGGGCAGCTAAGTGGCTCTGTGATAGAATGCAAGCCTTGGAGTAAGGAAGACCAGAGTTCAAATTGGGCCTCACACATTTACTAGCTATGGGACCCTGGGCAAGTCACTTAACCTTGGTTTGCCTCTATCTCATTTGTAAAATAAGGTGGAGAAGGAAATGGCAAACACTCCAGTATCTTTGCCAAGAAAATCCCAAACAGGGTCATGAAGACTGAACAACTATACATACGCTTTATATTAGGGACATTTTGCTAAAGAGAAAACTTAGGGATGAGACAATCGATCAGACTAATGTGAAGGGCGTGATAGCTAGTTAAGGACTTACCTGAAAGAAATTTCATCTGCTACTTTTTCTTCAGGATCCTCTTCTGTAATCTCATATCGACCTTTATAGTTCATTTCTAATCTGTTTCCTAGTCTGTCTTTGATAGGTCGTTTCCGTTTCATATGACCTTGTCCATTTTCTTCTTCTTTAGGACCGGCTTTTTTGTCATCATGCATATATTCATCTAACTCTTTATCTAGTTTTTCGGTTTTCGATTCCCTCATTATCTTCTTAGCCAGCAAATAATTGTAAGTCTCTGACTGTCTGCTTTTGTCAATGTTGCCCTCCATTCCCAGTATACCAAGTTCATTAGCCACTGCATCTTGACTCTGTTCCTGTAGCACTGCACCCCATATGTTGTTAATCTTCCTCCCTCCCAGAATATGCTGTTTCTGATTGTTCTGTACAAACTGAAAAGGCTCCGGTTTGGGAAGAGGATTAAAACATTTCTGTCTCTTTCGTTTCCAAAGACAGCTGTCATCGTCGGAATCAGAAAAGCTTTCCTCACTTGATTCTACGCCCTTAATAGTTCGATAATGTGATACTGGAGAGACTGCAATGCTGCTCTGGAAAGGCCTGAATGATATATTGCCATCTGGTACTTTCTGTAAATGAATAAAACATAATCAACTTCATAAAAGGTTAATTCCCTGCCCAAATCCTACCACATTAGCATTACCATTTTTTAAAAGAAAATAAGCCCACAGTTAAATCAAACCTAGCCCACTCTAAAACAGCACTAGATTTCAAATGAAGTCCTGTGTCCAAACTATTTTCTAGTTTCCAAAAATTTCATATGGAATTTGACAATTAAAAAAAAAACACTACCACCTCAGCAATATGTTTCATTAATAACATTTCCTCCTCAACAAAAACCACCACCATAACACAGAATTATAATCTGGGCTTGTAGGCTCTAACGTGAATTCTTGCAATAGATTTTCTTAAATTGCTGCTAGTATATTTGAAAATGAAAGGCTAGATAACAGCCATTAGAACTAACCTTTCTCTTGGAAATCCTTCTCTTTTGTGTTTAAAACAGTTCCCTTTAGGCTAGTCTGTGGTCGTTTCTGTATTAGATGGAAAATGCCTAGAGGACAGCGATCCTGACCATACTACATTTAATGCTGTGACATCCGTGAGAGGGCATGAGCTTTATATAATCACTGATTAAACTTGTCTGACCATCTTGTGAAGCCTTAGAAAAACCCCACACTAAAACTTTACTAATCCATGTCAGTAAAATACCTGATAAAAGGCATAAACTGGATTTTGTGTTTAGCACAAATTATTTAATAAGAAACAGCAACTATACAGAATTTCTTTACTTATGTCATTTGTCTGAGCTGCAGATGTACATCTCTCTCCACATTCCCAAGAGCCTTCTACTATTTAGTTCAGGAACTAAGACATCAAACAGTACAAATTAAGGGCTAAAATGTGTGGCGTAGAAAAGTTAACCCTGTCGATAAGCTCCCGAGGGCCTGTAAAGGCTCAGGAGTGGATCTGTGATTTCGCCAGTGGAGGTTAACACCCAGAAGAGGAGAGTCACTCCACTGATGTAGCTCGGCATCCTTTCTGCAAACTGGAGTCTAGCAGAGCTGCCCGCAGTACTGGGGGGTTAAGGACCCCCCCCCGCCCAGCCAGGGCGTTGGGACGTGCAGTAACATCTCCCCGACTCAAAGGCCGGCTCGCACGGCGCCGCTTGTCCGCGGAACAAACGCCCGTTCATTGACTGGCGCGCGGAGTCCCCGGGGCCCGGTTCTACCCGCGCCGGCCCGGAGCGAGGCGGGGGTGACAGGGTGCCGCGCCCCACTCCCCAGCCTCCCCAGCCGCGGGGACCGCAAGGGCTGCTCGCTATTCCTTACCGTGTCCGCCATGTCAGAATCCGACTCGGAGAGCTCGCCGTCTTCCATCCCCCGAACGTCGAGCGCCATTTTCCCCTCTAAGGAGAAACCGTACCGAAGGCCACTTCCGGCAGCAAGACAGGAAGTAGTTCCGACAAGTCCAGTTCCTTTTCCTCCTCTCTCGCTGCGGCTGGTGCGGAGCGAAGGTGCCGGTTCGCGCCCATTCTTCGCTCCTCCCCCACCCCTGCAGACCACGCCCCCCTGCAGACCACGCCCCGCACAGCTCACGCTTCCACGAGGTTTTCTAAAATTTCAAGTGAAATTTGTCAGTTTTAAAAATATAAAACACCACATCTACAAGAATGGGCTGCATGTATGATGCAGTTCTCCTTAACCAAAGCCCAGAGCAGCAGACTTTTTAGCTGAGCTAGTCAACACTAATTCTAATTCCATGCAACCATACTCATTTTACTGCTGAGGAAAATGAGGCCCAGAGTGTCTGGATAACCACCCCCAAAGTCAGGTTGTTAGTTAAGGAGAATGCAGAGTAAGATATAATTCTAGATAAAGAATGTGCACCAATGAATGATGACGAGGTAGTTCTAGACTTGTTAGTGAGTCATAGAATCATAAGTTTTTGAGAGCTAAATGGGCCTTTAGAGTACCCTCTCCCTTATTCAAGATCATGCAGCTAGTGCCTATTTATGAATTCCTTATTCTAGTTGATTTTCTCTCTCTCTCTCCCCGCCCCCCACCACTTCAATTGCCATGGCTTCAATTATTACCTCCATGAATTCAAAATCAATATCCCGTACTCGGACCTTCTCCCAAGAGCTCTGATCCTTTATTTCCAATTGCCTGCTTCTATCTAGAAGAGTTCATGCTAGCATCAACATGCCTAGCAATCACTCAGTCACTTATTAAAACACCTACCATGTGCCAGGAACTGTGATAGGCACTGGGGATTCAAATACAATAAATGAAATAATCCCTACTCACAAGGAGCTTGCATCCTAATGGAGGAGACAAAGATTCATGTGTGTGTATGTATGTACAGAACTAGGTGGCACAGTGGTGGGCCTGGAGTCAGGAAAACTCATCTTCCTGAGTACAAATATGACCTGGCACTTATTAGCCGTGTCATCTTGAGCAAGTCACTTAATCCTGTTTGCCTCAGTTTCCTCAACTGTAAAATGAACTAGAGAAGGAAATGGCAAACTGCTCCAGTATCTCTGCCATGAAAACCCCAAATGCAGTTGGATATAATTCAATAACAACAAAGTATGTACAGAATTAATGCAAGAGAACAAGTAGAAATAACAAAAAGTAATTAAACATAAGATAGCATAAGAAGGAGGGCACTAAAAATTGATGGAAGGGTTTCATGTAGAAGAAAGTAATGCTTGAGTTTTGTCTTGAAGATAGATTATGCAGGGTAGAGGAAAGGAAGAATTGCAGTCCAGGGATGGGGGCAAGTACAAAAACACAGAAGCAGAGAGATGGAATGTTGTGTGAAATGAACAGAGATGAGGCCAACCTGGCCAAACAAAAGAGTGAGGAAAGGGGCTTAAAACTGGACTCATTATCTTTTCTCCTAAATCTGTATCTCTCTCAAGGTTCTGTACTTTCTCCCAGTCTCCCAGTGGCTTTTTATTCTGCTTCCTCTTATCTCGAATACATCTATTCAGTTACCAAGTTCTGTCGTTTCTATTTCCATGATTTCTTTCACACTTGACCCCAACCTACTCCTAGCTCAGTTAAATAGGAAAAAACAAAGGTCGGATGCTCCAATCCCTCTCTCTGCCCCAATCCCATTCCAAGCCAAAAGAGGCCAATGCTTCTTTATATTGTTTACATGCTGAAAAAGTTTTTTTTTTTTGGCCACTCATTATCAAGTATGACTGCAAATCCTTGTCTGGTGTAACTAATGATGGAGGTGGGCAGAAATTTGAGCAGAACTTGTGAACCTTTTAGATCAGTGGTATCAAAGTCAAAGAGAAATAATTCCTGTAGTCTGCCTGTTAACCTAGAAAACCAAAAATTATGGGTTTCCCAGAGTTTTGACACCTCTGTTTTAGACTGCTGAGGTTCATGGGCCCCTTTGACAGTCTGATGAAGCCTGTAGAATCCTCAGAACTTTGAAACACAGGAACTCTGATTAACACAATGACCCACTACAGTTCCAGAGGACATATAATAAGGGCTGGGGGAAGTAGGAAGAAGTACCGGGCAAAGGGGAAATGCAGTGAGTCAGAAGCACAGACAGGAGGGGAAAATATGGGACAAGTATTTATTTGCTACACACAAAATAAATATTAAGTACAAAACACAAGGGTGCATTCAACAGAAACAAACTTCTATATATAGTGATAGTGAAAATAATCGAATTTTTGTTTTATGACGGACATTTTTACAATACCTCAAAGTGGTCATTATGGATAATAAGCACAGTGTTGCTGGATGGCATGGAGCATGCCATACTTCAGGCAGCCCTCAAGCCCCCTCTCCACCTAGATCCCACTGATCACTGGAGGGTACAGAGAGTACAAGGTCCCTAGGAGCCCTCCTCCCTTTCCCAATGGTTGTGGGCCCAGCCCATCTCCACCCCCACCCCCCCAGCCTCTCAGATAAAAGACAAACATAGCTACTCAAAATAATTTGATGATCAAGGAATCAACAGTAATGCTAAGATGGAGAATACTAGCTGCCCTGCAAATGAACCCTAAGGATTATTGTGTCTTTCCTTCTGTCCTGCCATTGAATCCTAAGGACCAAGGCAATAAGATAGTGGAACCAGGAGGAGCATTTAATACATTATAGGAGACAATTTTTGTGGCTATAGGCCCAGAAATCACAGGTTTCCCAAAGAGGGAAAGCAGTTCTTCTCATTTGAAAAGTACCAAACATCATATACACACACACACACACACACACACATATCTAAGCTCAGATCTTTTCCTTTGTGTAAGTTACATCTACAATCATTATTGAGACTATGAATGCCAGCAGACTTTTTGTCAGGGTATAAAAGTAATCCTATTATTTGTCTTCCATTAGAAAAATAGCCTTGTATTATACCAATACTGGGCAGCTAGTTGGTACAATGGATAGAATGCTAGGACTAGGTTCAAATCTGGCCTCAGAAGTTTACTAGTTATGTGACCCTGGACAAGTCACTTAACCCTATGTTATCTCAGTTTCTCTTCTGTAAAATGAGCTGGAGAAGGAAATGGCAAACCACTCCTGTATCTTTGCCAAGAAAACCCCAATGGGGTCACAAAGAGTTGAATACAACTGAACAACAACAACACTGGCCTGTCAGAATAAAGTGCATAAGAGTTTTATAGGTTGTTATTTTTTGTTTACTTGTTTTGTATATTTTAGAAATATGCAATCCAACAAGCTTTTAATCATCTACTATGCACTGGGCATTGTGGTAAGTGCTAGGAATACAAAGACAAAAAATGATTGTCTCAGTCCTTAAAGAGCTTACTGAGGCAGCATAACAGTTAAACAAATAAGTAAATAATAATAACCAAGTCACATAAAGAGGCTTTAAGAGGGCGAAAGGAACTAGGAAATAAATGGAGTTAAGGAAGGCCCCATCAAGGACATGGAAACTAAGAAGCTGGGGATTCTAAGAGGTATAGCTGAAAATCTGGTGGATACTGTGCAAAAGGCCCAGAGGAGGGAGACAGAGTTTTGTTTACTGGCAACACTTAGCAGTTCAATGTGACTAGAATGGGGAGTGTCTATAGAAGTATACAGACCTTGGATAAACTTCCTTAGTGACTATTATTAAACTAAAAGAGTACTCTCATGGGAAGTATATTGGAAAAAGTATTGCCATTGGGTATTTTAACTGCTGCACATTGAATTTCCACCTTAAAGTGTCTTGTTATGCAAGGACAATGTACACAATTTTGTAGTTAGTGCTGAGGCAATATCCCATTCTGTGGCTTAGAAATTTCTGATCCCTAATTTCTGGGAAGATTAGGATTGGGATATCTATTAGCCAAGTACCCTTCTGACCCTTTCTTCCTCTTTGTTATCCTCCTCCTGAGGTTCAAAGAAGTAGGTAAGTTTGGGGAGGAATAGGGATATTCTAACTGAAAGGGAGAATCATTATGTGCTTACCCATAATTGAGACTAAGCCGATAATTCATGTCAATGTTAATGTTAATGTTACAATTAAACAAATTTTAAAAATAAAATATTTCAATCAAGAAAAAAAAACCCAACTCTTTTGGAAATTGCCAATAGCTCCATAGACTTGACAGAACTCCACCTCATATAAGTTACTCCCTTGAAGTCCTGGCCGTGGGCTGTTGCTGTTCAGTTGTTCAGTTGTGTGGGACTCTTTGTGACCACACTGTCCATAGGGTTTTCTTGTCAAAGATACTGGAGTGGTTTGCCATTTCCTTCTCCAATGGCTAAAAAAACCCCAGAAATTAAGTGACTTGTCTAGGGACACACAGCTAGTAAGGGTCTGAGGCCAGATTTGAATTCAGGTGTTCCTGCTCAGCTCTCAATCCACCTAACTGCTTTCTGGCCATGGGTATCCATGTGGAACTAAAAGAGAGACTCTCAAATCTGGCCTCAGACACATAACACTTATTAGCTGTGTGACCCTGGGCAAGTCACTTAACCCCATTGCCTAACCTCCCCCCCAAAAATAAGAGAGACTCAAAAAGCTGTATACTACTCAGCAGCCACCATGAACTATGTGCTACCATTAATGTTCTTGTTTAATTTTAAGTTTTGTTCTAATAAGTCTATCTTCAGTTCATAGCCCTGATTTAGAAATGACTTCTTCATTAGCAACCCCAAATCACTCTAGCTCTCATTGGCTCAGTCAAACTGAAATCTGTTAAAAATATTAGCTTGAAAAGGCCAAGGTCCCCCACTGCATACTGGGCCATCTCCAGTTGTCCTGATTAAACCTGACGACTGGACCCAGATGGCTCTGGAGGTGAAAGTGAGGCTGATGACTTTGCACAGCCCTCCTTCACTCAAATCCAATTCAATTGCACATCAGGCATCACCTCCGTGATGTTATAGTCCTCTTCAAAAATGAAGGACAAACAGCAACAGTAGCATCTGTTATTCTCACTTCTGTGATATTCAGTGTTTGCCATGTATTTGTATAATAACATTTCCCAAAGAACAAATGATGACATGTACTTGCTGATCATCTAGACTAACACCTTGATTTTGCAAATCATGAAACTGTGGCCCAGAGAGGTTAATGAGCTGCCTGTGATCGGACAGGTAGTAACAGAATGATAAGGGTACTGTGTCATCTGAAAGTGATGACATCTATGTCACCCTAAAGTAAGTGTTATAAGTTGGATTTAAATGCAGATTCTCTAACTCTAGAGTCATTGCTTTTTTCACTTTACTTCACCCTACAGAGGTAGGGAAATACGGATGAAGAATGTTGCATATACTCTCAGATACGGCCATTCTGTCTGATGGTTTTGCTTAATAATTTTTAATTTTTACAAGAGAAGGGTCGAGGGAAGAGGGAGGTATTTTAGGTAAGGGTCATGATGTAAAAAAGAGAATGATATCCATAAAGCTCAAAAAACCACCAAGCTTTTTGCTACACAGCAACAAGGATTCTCTGGTTTTTATGTAATTTACAAGCATTCATTCTAATTGTTAGGCAATTTTTCATGACCGCAAGTCTAAATTTGCCTCTTTGCACACCTTCTTTTCAATGCTCTTGGCCTTTTGGGGCCAACCAGGAAAGGTTTAATACTTCTTCCATGTGATAGACCTTTAAATACTTGAACACAGATATGTTCCTGAGTCTTTTCTTCTGTAGGTTAAATAGCCCTATTTCCTTCATATGACGGAGATGCAAGACCCTTTACTATTCTCATTGTTCTCTACCTTATCAATAATTTTTCTAAAATGTAGTACCCAGAACCAAAAGGCAGTATGGAGTAATGGAAAGATCACTGACTTTGGAGTCAGAAAATCTGTGTTGAAGTCACACCTCTGATATTTATAATCTGCCTCACCTTAAGCAAGTCACTTACTTTAGTTACCTCATCCGCAAATTGAGAAGACTATGTGTCCTCTGAAATTCTTTCCAGCTCTAATTTTATGATTCTATGAATACAACATTATAGATGTGGTCTGACCTAGGCAAACTAGAACGACTATTGCTTCCTTATTCCTGGAAGCTGGTTCTGTATTATTATAACCATTGGCTTTTTTTGAGCTGTTCACATCACACTCCTGACTCATATTGAGTTGGTAGTCAGTCCACTAACACCCCCAGATCATATTCAGACAAACTGATGTCTAACCTTGACTCCTGTATTTTGTACTTGGAGAGTTGAGTTTTTGAACCCAATATGACCAGTAGAGATTGGCACAGAAGGGGGGAAAGGAAATGGGAGAGGAATTGTGGAGGAGTCATGAGTATGACTGGCTAAACCAGTAATGTCAGACTGAAATAGAAAAGAATCCTTGCTGGCTGCATTTTCACTTGGAACACTGTTAGTTAACATTATCTATTCTGTATTGTATTTTTATTTTCCAGTTCTATTTTAATCTGGTTCATCTTTCACTCTGGTGTTTTGCTTGCCACTTGTAGCCTGCTGTCCTTAATTTGACACCTCTGGTAAACCACTGCACAATTCTGTGTAATAGTATGTGTCAAGCTATTAGAGATTCCTATTAGGTCTTTTTTTTTTGGAAATCCGGGCCAATAGCATAGAATATCTGCAAATGAAACAAGAGAAAGCATAGGATGAATATCTGAGTGGTGGTTCAAGGATAGCTGCTGAATTTTGATTAGAGGCGGATATTCTTTATTTATTAATTTATTTATTTTAAGTTTCAATATTCACTTCCACAAGATTTTGAGCTCCAAATTTTCTCCCCATCTCATCCCTCCCCCACCCCAAGACAATGTGCATTCTGAATACCCCTTCCCCTTAATCTGCCCTTCCTTCTATCTCTCCCCCCTTTTCTTATCCTCTTCCCCTTCAATTTTCTTGCAGGGCAGGATAGATTTCTATACCCCATTTCCTGTATATCTTATTTCCCAGTTGCATGTGAAAACAAATTTTTTTTTTAACATTTGTTTTTAAAACTTTGGGTTCCAAATTTTCTCTCTTCCCCCCTCCCCAGCCATTCTCATTGAGAAGGCAAGCAACTTGATACAGGTTATACTTGTGTAGTCATGCAAAACATTCCCATAGTAGTCATGTTGTGAAAAACTATATTTCCCCGTCATCCTATCCCTCCCCACACTCTTATTCTATTCTCTCTTTTGACCCCGTTCTTCCTCAGCAGTGTTTGCTTCTGATCACCCCCTCCCCCAATATTCCCTCCCCTTTATCATCCTCCCTTCCTCCCTATTTTCTTGTAGGGTAAGACAGATTTCCATACCCAATTGGTATTATTGGTGTATGGTATTCTAGAGGCAGATATTCTTGAAGGAGGTTGCAGCATGATATGTACACAAATAAGTACATAAAATACATGGATAACTGAATGGGGAAAGCACTATGACCCACTAAGATACCCCAGATCACAGAGACTGAGTTCAGTCCTGTGAAAAGACCAACCCCAAAGACATGGGAGTCAGGCTTTTCCCCCCTTATACTTTTTGGCTCATCATGCTACCACCCCTGAGCTCTAGGAAAACTTATTTAAAATTTAGGATTGATTCATATCTTGGGTCTTCTCCAAATGGATTAATGGGGTCCTCTCTATAAAGGTAGTTAATGTACAAAGTAGATCAGCTACAGGACAGCTATTTATTTTGTCCATCACAAAAAACATGCTTAAAACATAAAAGACAAACATTTACAAATACTTAAAACATCTTGCAGTAACCCATCATACGTGAAATTCTCATGGGGACTTGATACTTAGAAGATGAAATAAAACCTCCAAGCATGCTTCCACTCCTGCTGAGTACCTTCTCTCTCTACTCTGCATCAATTTTCAGCTTCCATTTATGTCCTTGAGGACAGGGACTAGCTTTCTTTTCCTTATTTGTATCCTCAGCACTTAGCACAATGTCAGCACCTGGCACATAGTAGGTACTTAATAAATGTTTATTTATTGAGTGAAACAATTTCTGGGACAGTAGAACAGGTATTCAGCTCAACTCTACTCTGTCCAAGCAAATCACTTAACATCCATATCTCCTGGGAAGCTAGAGAATGTTTTGGGATTATCCTTCTAGAAACAGTAATTTTCTCTTCAGAGAATTTGTTTTAGAGGTTACTTCTCACTGAACAACCAGCATCTGGATCCAGAAGTTCTCCCCTTCTCAAACTCACAAGGTTGCCACAAAGGCTATATCAATCTCAGGATCAATTTTCAGTCACACAAGTAGTAATTGCCTGAGGTTGGACTTGAACACAGGTAAGAGCATTGGGCTGGGAATCGGGAAAATTCATTTTTTTTTAATAAAAAGTTATTTATTTTTAGTTTTCAACATTCACTTCCACAAGATTTTGAGTTCCAAATTTTCACCCCATCTCCCTGCTCCCCCCACCCCAAGATGGCATGCATTCTGAATATCCCTTCCCCTAGTCTGTCCTCTCTTCTATCTCTCTCCCCTTCTCTTATCCCCTTCCCCTTCTATTTTCCTATAGGGCAGGATAGACTTCTGTACCCCATTTCCTGTATTTCTTATTTCCCAGTAGCATGTGAAAACATTTTTTTAAACATGTTTTTAAAACTTTAGGTTTCAAATTTTCTCTCTTCCTCCCTCCCCACCCACCCTCATTGAAAAGGCAAGCAACTCAACATAGGTTGTATATATGCAGTTATGCAAAACACGTCCATAGTAGACATGTTGTGAAAAACTAACTCTATTTCCCTTAATTTTATCCTGCCCTCCCATTTGTTCTATTCTTTCTTTTTGCCCTGTCCCTCCTCAGAAGTATTTACTTCTGATTACACCCTTTCCCAATCTGCCCTCCTCTCTATCATCCCCCTGCTCTCTTGTCCCCTTCTCCCCCTATTTTCCTGTAGGGTAAGACAGATTTCCATACCCAATTGAATGTGTATGTTATTCCCTCCTTAAGCCAAATCCTATAAGAATAAGATTCACTCATTCCCTCTTACCTTCCCCTGTTTCTCCTCCACTGTAACAGACTTTTTTTTTCTGTTTTTTTTGTGAGATAATTTACCCCATTCTACCTCTCCCTTTCTTCTTCTCCGAGTATAAACCCCTCTCATCCCTTAATTTTATTCTCCAGATATGACCCTTTAATCTTCAGCTCACCCTGTGCCCTCTATCTATCTACATATACATACATATAATTTTTTTCCTCCAACTACCCTAATACTGACAAAGGTCTCATGAGTTATAAATATCATCTTTCCATGCAGGAATGTAAACAGTTCAATCTTAATAAGTCTCTTATGATTTCTCTTTCCTGTTTACCTCTTCATGTTCCACTTGAGTCCTGTATTTGAAAGTCAAATTTTCTATTCAGCTCTGGTCTTTTCATCAAGAATGCTTGAAAGTCCTCTATTTCACTGAATGACCATTTTTTCCCCTGAAGGATTATACTCAGTTTTGCTGGGTAGGTGATTCTTGGTTGTAATCCTATCTCCTTTGCCCTCTGGAATATTATATTCCATGCCCTGCGGTCCTTTAATGTAGAAGCTGCTAAATCTTGTGTTATCCTGATTGTGTTTCCACAGTACTTGAATTGTTTCCTTCTGGCAGCTTGTAATATTTTCTCCTTGACCTGGGAACTCTGGAATTTGGCTACAATATTCCTGGGAGTTTTCCTTTGGGGATCTCTTTCAGGAGGAGATCTGTGGATTCTTTCAATTTCTATTTTGCCCTCTGGTTCTACTATATCAGGGCAGTTTTCCTTGATAATTTCTTGAAAGATGATGTCTAGGCTCTTTTTTTGATCATGGCTTTCAGATAGTCCAATAATTTTTAAATTCTCTCTCCTGGATCTATTTTCCAGGTCAGTTGTTTTTCCAATGAGATATTTCACATTGTTTTCTAATTTTTCATTCTTTTGGATTTGTTTACTGTGTCATGATTTCTCATAAAGTCACTGTCTTCCAATTGCTGTATTCTAATTTTTAAGGAAGTATTTTCTTCAGTAATCTTTTGGACTTTCTTTTCCATTTGGCCAATTTTGCTTTTTAAGGCATTCTTCTCCTCATTGGCTTTTTGGGCCTCTTTTGCTATTTTTTAAGGTGTTATTTTCTTCAGTATTTTTTTTGGGTCTCCTTTAGCAAGCTGTTGACTTGTTTTTTGAGATTTTCTTGCATCACTCTCATTTTCTTCTAGTTTTCCCTTACTTGCTTCTCAAATCCCTTTTGAGCTCTTCCAAGGCCTGGGACTGATTCATATTTTTCTTGGAGGCTTTGGATGTAGGAGCTTTGACTTTGTTGTCTTCTTCTGGTTGTATATTTTGATCTTCTTTTTCACCAAAGTAAGATAATATAGTCTGACTCTTTTTGCGCTGCTTGCTCATGATCCCAGCCAATTACTTGAGTTTTAAACTCTTTGTTAAGGTAAGAGTCTGCTTCCAATGTGGAGAATGTACTGTCCCAAGCTTCGGGGGTTTGTATAGCTGTTTTCAGAGATACTTGTAGGGACCTGTAAATTTTCAGTTCTTCCAAGGTGGGGCGAGGTGTTTACTCCTTTCCTGGCCTGTGACTACAAGTACTCCTTTCTGTCCTGTAACTGTGAGGAGGGGTTCCTCTCCACAGCCACTACAAGCTCCACCAAGCCAGCGCTCCTCCTCACCCCAGCACCTGCCCAGAACTGTGACCCAGATCCAAACACGGGCAAAGCAAGAGATTCCTGCCTCAGCACTGGCAAAGAGATCCCTGCAATCCCTCTCTGATCAGCCACTGGATTCCCCCTCAGTCTGTGTGCGGGAGGCTCAGGAAACAGCTGCCCCCCCCCACAAGCTCTTGGGGAATGGAGCTGAAACCCTGCCTTCCTTTCTCAGCACCTACAGAAACAGACTTTTCCCACTGACCTTCTAAGTTGTCTTTGGCATTGGTGGATTGAGGAGTCTGGAAACCTCCACAGCTGCCTGAGATTCAGTCCTCTGAGGCCTGTTCCTGGTTCGCTGTGGCCTGCGCACCCACGCCACGCTGTGCTGTGCTGTGCTCCCAGCCGGGCGTGATGCACCTTTCTGATCGATCATCCAGGTTGTCTTGGGCTGGAAATTTGTTTCACTCTGTCTTTTTGTGGCTTCTGCTGATTCAGAATTTGTTTAAAGCCATTTTTTCTGAGTATTTGTAGGGGTTTGGAGGAGAGCTCAAGCAAGTCCCTGCTTTCACTCCGCCATCTTGGCTCCACCCCCCTAGGAAGATTCATTTTCATGAGTTCAAATCTGTTCTCAGATACCTACTAGCTGTGTGACCCTAGGCAAGTCACTTAACCTTGTTTGCCTCAGTTTCCTCATCAGTAAAATGTAAAAAAACCCAACAAATTCTTTTTTTTTTTGTCTATGCAGCAGGGTTAAGTGACTTGCCCAGTACCACACAAGTAGTAAGTGTGATGTGTCTGAGGCCACATTTGAACCCAGGTCCTCCTGAATCCAGGGCCAGTGCTCTATACACTATGCCACCTAGCTGCCCCCAAAACAACTTCCTGATGCTAGGTCCAACACTACTTGGTGTTATCTTATCTAGCTTCCTTATCCTTACTCACCCAACATAACCAATCTATTGCTAGGTGTTGTAGTTTCTACCTTTGCAACATCTCTAATATGTGTCCCCTTTTTCAAACTCATAAGGCTATCACTCTAGTACAAGCCTCATCGCTTTTTCCCAGGACTATTGAAATTTCCCTTCCCCAAATCTCTTCCACTCAGTTTCCAAAGTGATTTTCCTAAAACACACGTCTAACTATGTCACTTCCCTAATCAGAAATTCCAGTAGTTCCCTATTACTTCAAAAACAAAATCCCATGTAGTATTTAAAGCCCTTCACAATCTGGTCCCTTCCTATTTTTTTCAGTTCTCTTGCACTTTACTCCTGTCTACCCACTCTACGATCTTTTCTGTTTCTTGAACAGAACAAGCCATCTCCAATTTTGTGCTTCTGCAGCAGTTGCTCCTCAGGCCTGGAACTCGGCCTCTTGACCTAGTAGCTTCCACCAGGATTAAGTTCTGATTTTACCTTCTGCAGGAGGTACTTCCTGGTCCTCACTCTCCCTCAGGCAGAGCCTATTATTTGAGATTACCTTCCATTTACTTTGTACATATCTTGTATCTTTCTAGTTACTTCCATGTTATCTTCCCTATTAGAAGTACAAGTTCTTTGAGGGTAGAGGCTGTTTTTGCTTTTCTTTGTATCCAAAGCTTAACGTGATGCCAGGCCCATAGTAGGCACTTAATAATTAAAGGCTTGTTGATTGATAGCAAATTCTTTTGGGGGGGGCGGCCGGAAAGAGTCTCGGTTTTGAAATACCTTTAAGTGCTTTGTTATTCTAAACGGTAGATGGCAGTAACCAATTTATTTTCTCTCAGAATCTCGTGAAGTTTTTCCATCGGAGATGCTCAGATTTTCTCAGCAACAAGAAAATCTGGTTGAGCGGGTTCAGAAAAAGCTGATTTGGCCCGATGTGCGAGGGAGGTGGCGCTCTGGGCTGACCAATTGGAACCTGGTGGGCTTCCTTTAACAGCTTCCTTGTCTTGCATGCAGCTTTAATCTGTTCCTTATGCTACCCCTAGCCTTTTCTCTTTCTCGGCAAATCATTCTAGGAAGGAGGAATATCTTAAGATACTGGCACAAACCTCCTGCCCGTATGTCTGCTTTGCTCATCAATCAGCCCCAGTATTCCTGGTTGAAAGATCTGGGACTCAAAGAAGAAAATGAAGGCGTGTATAATGGGACCTGGGGTGGAAGAGGAGAGGTAAGCGAGGAGAGCATGGAAATCTGATCTTTGATTTTTTAAGAACGGTCCGGAGGCCATGACTCTTCTCTGTTTTGCAAAAAATCATTGTTCTTTTGTGTTGTAGTTGCATTATAAGTATCATCTGAGTTTTTGTTATTGTAATGTCATTGTAATGGTCATACCCTTTTTTTTAACCTCTGTAAATTTTAGGTTCTGGAACCCATAGGAAGACATGTAAATATTTGTTTAAATTTAGTGCAAACCCAAGTTTTTGCGGAAGGATCTGTGTGCAATACGCCTACTTGAGGAAATAGCCCTTTTTCAGCCTTAGTATGGCTCTTAGGCTGTGAAATGCTCTAGAAAGAACTATAGGGAATTTTTATGCCTCTTTTCAGAAGTGCTTAACGTTTAAAAGGTCTTTTTGGACCTATTGAACCTTTTCTTTTATGAGACGGAATTGGGAGGTTATTTATTACCTTCTTTTAAAGAGAGCAGCCCTAAGGTTGCAGAATTCCCAGAGTAAAGCAGCAATTTGAGCCCCTGGGTTCAAAATTCCATTCTGTTGCTCAGAGGCCGTCATGGCCTTGGGAGTGTTACAGCTTCAAGGACTTAATTTTTTCTTTTGTAAAAATGGTGAGGTTGGACTAAGATGCTTCTTGCATAATTAGTATTAAATACTAAAAAGGAAAGTAAGAGGCATATTGGGAGCGTATGTGTTTTTAAAGTGAACTTAAAAGCTAGGTACTATGTTTGAAACGTTAACCAGAAAGGAACCTACCAAATAATCAGTGCTTTCAATAAGGAACGGCTGTAATTCCAGCAGAGAAGTCTGGGAAAACTTACTCCAGATGGCTAAGATTACATTTGTTGGTTTATCTTGAATTTACACTCCCTCTCTCCCATCCACCCCCATTCCACCCCTTTATCTTTTTTGGATAGCATAATCTAACCAGACTTTTTTTTTTAAAGGTTGTTACAAGCTACTGCCCAGCTAACAATGAGCCTATAGCAAGAGTCCGTCAGGTGAGTGTACCATTAGTTTATTCTTTCTTTTTGAGTGTATGAATTCTTTAGGCTTATTCAGGGCATGTGGTAATTAATATTGAAAATACTCAAAGCAGAGCATGATACTTATATATTTTTTTAATTTGGCATTTATTAGGAACTAAAAGTGCTATCTTTCACTGGGCAAAAAATAGATAACTAGATCGAGAGAATGGACTAGAGATACTAGGCATTCCAAAAAATGTATGCAAAGGATAAATATTTTAATTAAACCCCAGAGAACATAAAAATTAGGAAAAGGATTTATTTTGTAACAAATGCATTTGGAGAAAATTAGCTAGTCATTTGGCTGGAGATTTGAACTTATCTCACAGCATATAATTGAGTGAATTCTAGCTTAATGTTGAAAAAATGCAATGAAAATGGAAGAAATGAGACTAACTTATTTATCTCATAACTTTGTTTCTATTAAACAAATTGAATAAGATAGGCATGCTTTAATAGAAAGGAAACAAATGTTTATTAAGCATGGCTATTTTACAAATATTTTCCCATTTGATCCTCACAACATTCCTGGGAGATACAGTTGAGGAAACTGAGGTGGACAGACCTTAAGTTATATTCCTGGAGTCACACAGCTAAGTGTCTGAGGCCACATTTGCATACTGTACTTCACCACCTATTGCAGCTAATAAATAAAACAGTTCTGTACAACATGTCAGTATAAATGAAACTTTTGAAATATTTAACAAATATGAAAATAATGTCCCAAATACATAAAAACTTTAAAAAATTTACAGAGGTAACTCTAAAATAGTTAAATGGTAAAAATATATATGAATGTCAGTTTTCAAATGAGAAAATGCAAATTGTTAATACCTTTTTGAAAATTGTACAACAGTACCTCACTAATTAATGTAAATTAAATAGTGGAGGCATTCATTGGCAAAAAGAATTAAAGTAGTAAAATCTTTCTGGAGAGCAATTTGCAACACAGTAAAAGTTGCAAAACTAATCATATTCTTTAACCCAGTAATTCCATTATTAGAAATATGCCCCGAGAGTACTAACAAAAATTGGATAGAGTTTTTAAAAAGATTTTCTTAACCATAATTGCAAAAAACTGAAATTAACTTTACTGTGTCACAAGAAGGGGAGTGCTTAAATTGTGGTGGTGGTGGTAATAATAATAATAATAATAATAATAATAATAGTAATAATAGTAGCATTTAAGGTGTAAGCATTTACCTTTAAGATTTACAAAGTGGTGTGTGTGTATGTGTGTGTGTATGTCATTTCATTTGGTAGAGTAATGCAATAGAATCTAAAGCAGTGATTCTCAAACTTTTTGGTCTTAGGACCCCTTTATACTTTTAAAAATTATTGGGGACCTCCCAAAGAGCTTTTATTTATATGTACTGATAATTGCTGTAATAGAACTTAAAATAGTACTTTCTACCCCTTAATAACATCTCTCACATATGCCCCCTTTTCTCCTCTAATACTGTCATCACTGTGGTGTAGGACTTTATCACCTCATGCTTGGTCTATTACAATAACATGCTAGTTGACTTCCCCTATCACAGATTTTTCCCTAGTCCATCATCATCTACTCAGCTATCAAAATTATTTTCCTCAAGCACAGTGTGGTACCTATCCTCAGTAAACTCCAGTGGAGCCCCCCATCACCTCCAGTATCAAATATAAAATTCTTTTTTTTTTGGTTTCAAAGCCCTTCATAACTGGGTATTTCTTACCTTTCCAGTCTTTTTATGTCTTCCATGTACTGTGTGATCCAGTGATGGTGGCTTCTTTGCTGTTCCTTGAACAAGAGACTCCATCTCTCAGCTTTGGGAATTTTCAGTGTCTGTCCCCCATGCTTGAATTGCTCTCTTTCCTCATCTCTGCTTCCTGGCTTCCGGCTTCCTTCAGATCCCAGCTAAAATCCCACCTTCTACAGGAAGCCTTTCCCAATCTTCCTTAATGTTAGTGCCTTCCCTCTGTTGATTATATCTAATTTATTATGCATATGGGTTATTTGTACATAATTGTTTGCAAGTTGTTTCCCCTGTTTGTGAGTTCCTTGAGATCCTATTTTTGTCTTTGTATCTGTGGATTAGCATAATGCCTGAGACATGTAGTAAGTATTTAATATGTTTATTAGTCAGTAAACCCTCTGAAAATGGTCTGGGAGATCACTAGGGGATCCCTGAACCATACTTTTTGAATTGCTGTGCTAAAGCAAGTAAGACCAACAAAAGACCAACAAATATGAGGAATATAATAAATACAAGAAATGTGGAAAGACTTAAAAAAAACCCTTTTTTTTTTTGGTTTTAGGCAGTTGGGGTTAAGTGACTTGCCCAGGGTCACACAGCTAGTACGTGTCAAAAAAAACTTTTTTAAAACAGGAAAAAAAGCAAAAGTATATCAGAGTACATACTAACAATAGCTTCATAAGAGGAAAAGTGAATGGAAATGGACAGACAACTTTGAGGAAGTGACTCAAAAGTAAAGAAATTTCATGGATCGAAATCTACTTATTTGATTGTAAATAATTGCAAACAAGTTAAATAGGTAATATTGAAGTTTAAATTTATAATAAATCAATAAAAAAAAGGAAATAAATGTTCTTTTGGCTATATTCTGATGTGAAGCATTCCCTAATTTCCTTCCCATTCTGCAGCTAAAAATGAACTTTCTTTTTAAAATGAAATATTCCATGTATCTGCTATGTATTTACCATGTGTATGCATATTTTTCATCTCACCTTTTTTTTTGGTATTTCCCTTAATGTAGTAGGTACTTAATAAATGTTTGTTGAATGTCTGCTATTTAGCAAATACTTTGAGATAGGCTCTTCTTTTGGTAGGCCGTGCAAGAACTAGATAGGTTAGTGAGAACATGGTTATATTCTGTGCATTACTTTGTGATCTGTTTTATTTTGGACGAGGCAAGTGTCAAGACTAGGAATGGGGAAGTGAAAGTTATTTTATTAAAAAAACCTCTTATCGCAGCATATATCTTTGGGGTCTGTAAAATTGTTTGTTTTGCAGAGATGGGAAATACTACCTAAAACATCTTAGAAAAATGGGAATACATATGTATTTATATATATGTGTATATGCATATAAACATGTGTGCAGTATATATGTACACAGATAAACACATGTATGTGTATGTATAAAATATATGTATGTAAAGTACATCTGCGTTCTCATCTTATGCACACACGCACAATACACCCACATATATATAAAAATACATCTGTATTGTCTGAGTGATTATCAGTAACCTTTCCTTTTGCCTTTCTTCCTGCTTGCCCCCCTTCCTGGTTATTCCTTCCACCAGGCCAATCTGGCAGATTATGAAGAAACATTAAAAAAAGCCAAAGAAGCTTGGAAGATATGGGCAGATGTAAGTAATTCTACTCAATTAACATGATTCATTTGCTTCTACCTTTCTTTTTAGAGTGTGTTGTGAGAGCAAAGTAAGAAGGTTAGTGAAATGTTCTTATTAAGTGCGTAGGTAGGAGTAGCTTTGCCAACCAGTGATTAAAAAGTCTCTGGGTCAGTGGGATGCTGCCTTAACCTAATTTTGGAGGAAATGAAATCTATTTTTCTAAGTAGGGAAGAATCCCAGCTTTACTGTAGTTCTTCTAAAGGTGATCTGTTAAACTGCCCTGCCATAGTGATTGTTACAAATCTGTCCTTCCCTGGTGAGGCATCTGGATACTAGAGTGGCCTGAGGCAAGTGTTAGCTACTGTGCTTGATAGCACTTAGGGGTTGTTTTGCAGGCCAGGACAAGTCAACTTGACTTTTTCAAAGGGAGAAGCTATATAATGTAGTAGAAGAAGCACTGGCACTATAGCTGAGGATTTGGGTTCATATTCTGCTTTTGTGTGATCTGGGGCGAGTCACTTAATCTTCCTGGGTTTCAGTTTCCTCATCTTTAAAATGTATTTGGGGGCCATCTAGGTGGCGCAGTTATACAGCACCGGCCCTGAAGTCAGGAGGACCTGAGTTCAAATTCGGCCTCATACCAAACACTTGACACTTACTAGCTGTCACTTAACCCTAATTGCCTAAAAAAAAAAGTTAAAATGAATTTAGATGGCTTCTTTGAGTCTCCTTCCTGTGCTAGACTTGATAGTATGATCCTATATGTAAGAAAGAGTGGAAAAAAAAAGGATGAGACTCTGAAATGAACTGATCTTTCACAAATCTTTTGTTATCTGCTCCCAAGAGATAGTTTGGGGCCCATTTATTTACAGTTACTCAGGCTAGAGAACCTTGTAAAAGGAAGTGTGTGGGTGGAAGATTGTTCTGAGCCTGGGGAGATTCTACAGTTAATGAAAGAATTGGATCCAAGAACAGTTATAGATTAGATGTAGCTATTTCATCAGACAGCAATAGTGAGTAAATGTATAACTTTGATGAACTTTTGTTTAACCAGCTTCATGTAGAAATTACACTTCAGTGTCCTACTTCACATGACTGATTGTGTTCTTGACTTGGAATTGGTTAAGCTAAGTTTACTTTTCCTAAATGGGTAGAATAGTATCCAAAGATGTGATGCTAGTAATTAAATGAAGATGTGTGAAAAGAAATAATGTGTGAAAATTTTGTACTGAAATAATTTTTTTTTGCATATGTAAAGATTTACATAAGGTTCATATGTAGACCAGGATAAAACAACACTACATTATTTGATAAGTGCTTGGCCTTACGTTTTGCATGAAAAAAAAATGCTCATGGAATGAATGCTAGGTAGGAAATATTTAGTCTAGAGATCAGGAGACTTAGGGAGGGAGACATCCTTGGTAACTCTCTCCAAATATCTGTAGACTTTTTACGTCCAAGAGGGATTGCTTTTTTTTTGAGGACAGACCTAGGAATAGTGGGTAGAAATTACAAAGATGAAAATTTGGGATTATTTTAAGGAAAAAGTTTCTAATGGTTAAGCTGTCTAGAAGTGGAATGGTCT
The DNA here is from genome assembly GCF_003287225.1 of Phascolarctos cinereus. Classification (NCBI taxonomy): domain Eukaryota; kingdom Metazoa; phylum Chordata; class Mammalia; order Diprotodontia; family Phascolarctidae; genus Phascolarctos; species Phascolarctos cinereus. The sequence goes on along the minus strand of NW_027555847.1, from coordinate 283,428,339 downwards.
TCCTTTCTTGGAAGATAAGATGACATAGCAGGTGGCCCCTCACAAGAGGTGTTCAGGCAAAAGCTGAATGTCACTTGTCAGGTATATTTTAGAAAAAATGCTCATTCAGAAATAGTTGTACTAAGGGTCACTGGGTGTAGAATCTTAGATTTAGAGTTAGGAGGATCTTAGAAGCCATCTAGTCACATTCTTTTGGTTTTACAGACCAGGAAACTGACCCAGATTGTGCATTGCCCAAGGTAACACAGATAGTAAGTAGAATTTGAATCTAGTAGTTTGACTATAAATCCAGGCTTCTTTCCACATCATCACTGCTGGGATCCTTTCAGAAACGATGATCACATTTTGTTTCTGCTTCTGCCCTCAGAATAATGACTGATAGCTAAAATTATATTTTCAGCGGCTTGCTCCATTTTAAACCTGCCACGTCCATTACCATTTCTTTTGAATTTCTGTTAGCTAGGTGGGAGGTAGTGGTTGGAAAAGGTGATGATTTGGAAAAGGAAGCAAGCAAAACCCAAGAGATGGTGATTATTGGATGTCAGGGCATGCAGCAGGTACAACCTTTACTTGGTCTTTGGCTTTTGAGGGGCAAGGGAGAGTTCAGCACTAGGCAGTAACAATCATGTGGTTGTGGTAGCAACTAATAATAAAATATATAAATTAAAATGCAAAATTTTATGTATGTTAGTATATATATATATATATATATATTTAGGAAAATAATCAGTATACACATGCACACACACTTAATATTCTCTTCATATCCTTACCTTATCAGTGAAGGGAAAGCTTCAGTAAGAAGTAAGTTTTCATCTCTGCAGTAGTTTCCTTCTAGCCATCATGGATTAATCCAGTTCCTCTGTAGTTTAGTAGAGACAAAGTATTTCAAGGGAAGTTTTACTCAAAAATATAAAAATTAATTATAACAGCTGGAAATGAGTTTAAGCAGCTAGATGGCTCAGTGGATAGAGTGCTGGGCCTGCACTAAAGAAACCTGAGTTCAAATGGCGTCTCAGACACTTACTATCTGTGTGACCTTGGGCAAGTCACTTAACCCTATTTGCATTAATTCACTGGTGAAGGAAATGGCAAAGCACTCCAGTATCTTTACCAAGAAAACTCCGTGGACATTATGGTCCACGGAGTCACCAAAAGTTGAAACAACTGAACAATAACAACAAAAGAAGTGAGTTTAGAAGACAGATTGCCTATGCTTAAAATAAGAGCATCTAGGAAGCTCAGGTGGTGTAGTATACTGGGCCTGGAGTCAGAAAGATTCATCTTCCTGAGTTCAAATCTGACCTCAGACATTTATTAGCCATGTGACCCTGGACAAGTCACTTAATGCTGTTTGCCTCAGTTTTCTTATCTGTAAAATGAGCTGGAAAAGGAAATGGCAGACCATTTGGGACAAAATTTTTATAGACTGTTTCTCAGGTAAGGGTCTCATATCTTAAATATATAAATAACTTTGTCAAATTTATAAGAATGTGAGTCATTCCCCAATGGTCAAAGGATATGAACAGTCAATTTTTTGGTGAAGAAATCCAAACTATATATAGTCACATAAAATGCTCTAAATCATTATTGATTAGAGAAATGCAACTTAAAACAATTTTGAGATATCATCTTACCCCTACTCTGTGTACTCACTGTGATCTCCAGTCTCTTGAGTTCTTTTCTGGGCCATGACCCTGTAGTGGCCACTCTCTCCTCCTTTCCCTACCTTGACCCTTTGATTAACCAGTTCAACTCTGCATTGTCTTCTTTGTTGTGGTTCCAGGTCCCATTGTCATATAACCACTTGTAACCTGCCAGGCCTTAGTCTTGAATCACTTTCACCATCTGCCTTCACTCCTACTCATGTGCTGCTTAACGAAGGTGTAGAAAATCACACAGTCCATTCTGACTGGGTCCACTTCATTTTTATGTTATGTAACCTCAACTGGGCCCTCACTACTACTAGACAATCCTTCTCTACCTCCCTTATCAACTTACTGTCTTATTCTCTGCAGTGGTTCTGCTAAAACTTTTCATCCCTCCTCAAACCTCTCATAACTCCTACCCTTTCAGCTGAAATCCTTCCCTCCTATTTTACAGAAAAAATTGAGGCCATTCAATGAGAGCTTTCTCTTCTCTCTTCCTTACCTCTTATTACTCAGATGCCTTTTTACCACTATCTCCTCTACCCCATCTCAGGTTAAGAGGTGGCCCTACTCCTTGCCAAGGCAAACCTGTCTACCTGCACAAGTGATTTCATTGCATTCCATCTTCTCTAGCATATTGTGCCTTCTCTCACCACTTTCACTTATCTTCAGTATCTCCCTGTCCATTTTTTGCTTCCCCACTGTCCACAAACCTGCCCGTGTTTCATCCATCCCCTCACTTCCATCTTCACTGTTGTCCCATATTGCATTTTCCCTTTGTGGTTAAATTCCTTGAGAATGTTGTCCACAATGGGTGCCTCTGCTTCCTTTCCTGTCTCTCAACTCCTTAAAATATGGCTATTGATCTCGGCTTTCAACCAAAACTGCTGTCTCTAGTTACTAGTGATCTCATTCTTAATTACCAAATCCATGGCCTTTTTCCAGTCCTCATCCTTCTTGAATTCTCTATAGCTTTCAACATTGTTGATCACATCAGAGTTGCTTTCATTTGCATTTCTTTAATTAGTGATTTGCAACATTTTTTTCACATGACTTTTGATAGTTTAGATTTCTTTCAAAACTTCCTGATCATATCCCTTGGCTATTTATGTATTCATTAATGGCTCTTAGTTTTATTAATTTGAATCTGTTCCTTATATATCTTCAAGATAAGACCTTAATAAGAGAAATTTGCTCAGAGATTTTTACCCGAATTTTCTGTTTCTTTTCTCTTTTAGCTGCATTGATTTTGTTTTTGCAAAAAAAAAAAGTTTATTCAATCTTTTATATTAAAAATTGCTCATTTTAACTTCTGTGATCATCCTCTCCCTTCTATGGTCATGAATTCTTTCCCTATCCATACATCAGGTGATTTCTTCCATGCTCTTCTAATTTGCTTATGATGTTGCCTTTTACATTTACAACATGTATCCATCTGGCTCTTGGTGTATTATGTGAGATGGTGGTCAATACTTAATTTCTGTTTTTGTTTTCCCTATAGTTTTTATCAAGTAATAACTGTACTCTTTGGGTCTATTGACAACTATATTACTGTGTTTGTTTTCTTCTGCATGCTGTATATCTAATCTATTCCACTTATTGTTTTCTCTTTTTTTTAAACAAATCAAATCATTTTATAATTATTGCTTAAAAATACTTTGAGATCTGGTACTGATAGATCTCTCTCCTTACCATGTTTTTTCATGATCAATTACTTTTGAGATTCTCAACGTTTTGTTTCTACAGATGAATTTAATATTATTTTTTCTTGTTCTGTGAAGTAATCCTTTAGTAGCTTCAATGGTATGATAAAAATAGAATTGTGATTTTTAATATGTTGACTCAGCCTAGCCAAGGATAATTAATATTTTTTCTTTAATTTAGACTGTCCATATTTCTATAAAGTGTTTTGTAGATTGATACTCTTTTTTACTCTAAGCAAAATATATGTTTGTTATTAAGTAAATAAGATTTCAGAAGTATTTTATTTTAAGTTAATGAGTATTTTGATATCACAGTTCTTAATTACATGTAAAAATGTACCCGAGTTCTACACATATTGTGATCAGTTAAGCAAAACTTTTTTTCCCTCTCTGGCAGTGGTGGGTAGGGAGTGTTAGCATTCCTTTGAAATCTTTCAGATCACTGATGTTTTGGAGTTTACCGCAGTAACAGACTTGATATGCTGCTCAATTTTAAGTGCTTTTACCTTTTAAATTGTCAGTAAAGTTTCATTCTTTACTTAGATGCCAGCCCCTAAACGAGGAGAAATAGTAAGACAGATTGGCGAAGCCTTGCGACAGAAGATCCAAATCTTAGGAAACTTGGTAAGGTATTTTAAAAATAAATGTGCCTTAAAAAAAAAACAAAACCCAAACAACCAACCTACAGCTGTGCTGTGTTCCTATTTTATGTAAGAGTGATTTTTAAAAGCCAAACAAATCATAATTTTAAAGTGGACTTTATGGTTCGGAGAGTAACAAAATAGGTAGGGAAACATAAAATAGAATTTTTTGATCTTTTGAAATTGATTCTACAGAAATAAAACTTGATTTCTTGCCTACTGATATACTCATTATAAATAAATAAGGAAAAAAGCATTTAAGTTGAATGTATTAGAACTTGCTGTTATTAGCTATAACACAAGATTTGATATAAAGTGGGTCTATTTTGAATTTCATTCAAGTGTACTTTTAAAAACGGAAAAACAACTACCTCATTAAAAGACGTTCTCATTCTAAAAGAATTCATTGGCATGAATCTAGAAGAAATGGAAGTTCATTTAGTGATTTTTTTTTGTTTTTGGTCTTTCAGACCTCTCACCTTTCTGTTGCACTTCTATATACTTAATATTTGTATTGTTTTATCTTATAGTTATCTATGTATATGTTATTTCCTTGCTAGATTATGTGGTCCATTTGGGTAGGAACTAGACCCTAATATATACTTATACTTACTAGACCAGAAGTGGGGAACCTGTGGCCTCAAGGCCACATGTGGCGCTCTTGGTCCTCAAGTGTGGCGCTTTGACTGAGTCTAAACGTCACAGAACAAATCCTGTTGGATTTGCATGTTCCCCACCCCTGCATTGTATTAGACCCTAATGTATACCTCTTCCTAATCCATAATGCTATGCCTTAGGGATGTTTAATAGGTGCTTGTAAGTATTTGGTAAACTTTCCTCTGTCTCTCAATATTCAAGTCTTTTACAAGATCCTGCAAAAAGGTTTCATAATCTTGCCTTTCTTGTCTTTCTTCTGTTTCTACTTCATTCCATTTTATAGTATCCTTGCCTAATATGTGATTGCTTTCTCTTTTCTAGGTGGTGTTTTAAAAAAATTAAACCTATGAAGTTTGAAAGATTCATTTATGTTTTAAAATTTTAAAATTAATATATATATACATATTTTTATTTTCAGGTCTCTTTGGAGATGGGAAAAATCTTAGTGGAAGGTGTTGGAGAAGTTCAGGAGTATGTGGATATCTGTGACTATGCTGTTGGTTTATCACGAATGATTGGAGGACCCATCTTGCCTTCAGAAAGTAAGCAAGTAAAAAGCTGTCACGATAAAATTTACTAACTACAATCATACATTTTTTCCAGTAAAATCATCAGGTTAACAAATAAATTGAGTTACTTGGGAAGATACAGAGTTACCAGAAATTTTCTAGATACCATTATATTTGAACGTATAATTAATCTGCTTGTTAAAAAGGATGGAGAAAACTCTTCATGTGTAGTTAGCATATGCTTAACTACATATTTATCAGCTGGACTCTGTTATTTAATAGTTAATTAATTCTCTCCATTTTAGAACATGTGTGTTTAAAAATTTTGATCTGGAAAATTAGAAAGTACATCTACTGCTGCTGTGATGTCCTGCGAAGAAGCAAACACTTTAGGTTACTGCCTCCTGAATTTTAAGAAAATACCAGGTTAGCACAAAGGTTTTTATTTTATTTTATTTTTCAGTAAAAAATGCTGACTTTGTGCTAGGCAGAGGGGATATAAAGGTGAAATAGTTTCTGCTTTTAAGAAGGTTACATTCTATTGGCAAAACATGTACATATTATACATACAGAATAAATACAATGTAGTATTAAAGAAAAAACTTTAATATTATACTCTTCATTTTAGACATCTGTGGAACAATTATATCTTATTATTCTAATATAAGTATTATTCTACTTGGAGAGAGAAATGTGAGTTCTTTCATGCTCTAACATGACATTTGAAGCAACATTTTTTTGAATCTTGAATAGAGCACAATTCGTATTATTGTATAGAATACAGTTTAAGGGTAGTAGATTTTTATCTACTAGAGTAGTAGTCGTTGAAATCTTTCGTGAAAGCCCCTGAAGAATTATCCTGCTAAAACAACTCCTTTTCTGACCTTTCACTTCAAAGCCTCTCCACTGACTAGTCATTCCTGCCCGAAGTAATCAAAAAAACTTCCTCTCACTCATCAATATTTTAATTTTTTAGGAGTGGGGGAAGAGTATACTATCATTAGGTGGGTCATTACTCTGATGCCTTCAGAGGAAAGCAACAATATAAACTTAATGGAAGATATTTCTTGGTCTGTGTCTGGTTACCACCTGTAATCCATTTTTTTGGGCTTTAGCTTTTCTTCTAGAGCTTTTATAACTTTCCTAAGAGAAAGTGATTAGGTTTAAGAAAAAGGATGGAGGTCATCAGTGGAGGAGGGCATTGCTTCCTGAGAAGTTTAAGTACTCATAACATTTCCTTATTTAGACTGCAGAAATATTTATTCCTTAATGTTTCAATTCAAATGGGGTTATGCTTCCACAGTAGTTAGGGAGGTTGTGCCCTTGCAGTTGGAGGGAATCATGTAAAGCTTTCTTTACAGTGGTTATTAATATGGGGTCTTTATTCTTTTCATTCAGGACCTGGCCATGCCCTCATTGAACAGTGGAATCCTTTGGGCTTAGTTGGAATCATCACTGCATTCAACTTCCCAGTGGCTGTGTATGGCTGGAATAATGCCATTGCTCTGATTTGTGGGAATGTCTGCCTTTGGTAGGACTTTTTCATTTTCTTTTTTTTTAAATGATTTCAAATATGCAGGTTATGACATTGTCTGCATGTTTATGTTTTGTTTATATTTATATTTTAAGTGTCTTATTTTATCTGTGCTTGATTTCACCCCTACTGATTTTACCCTAAACTTCCTTTTTGCATTCTCTTTCATATGTAGCACAGTGCTAGTACATTTGGATATCACAATTGTGAAGGTGTTGAGAAATCAATATACAAAGTAACTAAGGGAGGGAAAAATGCCAGAGGTTTAATAAAAAAGTTTTAGATTTTATTAATACTGAAAAAAGCGGCCAAGAACACCAGCTACCGACGTGTGTGTTTATTGTCCAGTCTCTATAAAATCTCTGATATTCATCTATACACAAATCAAGGGCTTCCTCTTTGAGGGGATTAGTAGGGAAAAGCAGGTTTTGTAAGCAGTATTAAAGAGTAGAAAGCACTCTAATATTGGATAACACATTTACCTTTTTGTAGTTGATTGAAAGATGTAGAGAATGTAAGATGTCACTGTGCCTGCTGTTTGGTGATTATGAAAAGGCACTTGAGAGGCAGAGCCAAGATAGCAGAGTGGTAGAAAGCATTACAGCTGAGTTCCCTCCCCATAAAACTTCTTCAGACAGATTTAGAAAATGCTTCAGACTGAATCCTGATGGAGTATTCCACAAAGAATCATAATGAGTCATTTGTTTGGCCCCACTCAGTATAGGGAATCAGATGAAGAAGGCTACAGACACTGAGGATGGAGTCTGGACAGGAGCATATGTGCAAGCACTCCAGTGTGTATTAGGGCAAGAGGAGGTTCCCAGATCCACACAGGGCACCCCTAGACACATACTAGGATACTGCTATGGGGACGTTTGTGAACTGGTAGTCTGGCTGCCCACTACTCAGTTCCAGGTCACAGATCTAGGATGGATGGAGAAAAGAATCAGCATCCGGTTGTGGTCTTCCCAGGTAGGGAGGCCCTGGGAAGTGAACCAAGAAAGAAAGTTCAGAAGCCATTAGCAGCAGTGTGGCTCAGAGCCCAGGTACACCAAGTGTAGAACAGGATGTCATTTCCAACGTCTAGCTCAGATTACAGAGGAGGAATCAGGGCAGGAGTCCCAGACCAAAGGGGAACCTACAATTCTGCCACTCTGAACCAAACCTATCTGGCTGATAGGGACTATCTAGCAGCAGTCTATTCTTGTTCAGACCCAAACTCAGGTCAAGTGACCTTACAGAGTTAGATCGGGGGGCAGTAATAAGACCATTCTGGGAGCACTGAAAGTTTGCAGGTCCCTAGATTGAAGTGTCCCTGAGATCCTGGAAATAATACAAGAAAGCAATAATAGCACTAGTCTAGACCTTCCCTTCAGAAGTGCCGAAGAGCCTAGACCTAAAGATCAAGTCTGAAGTCAGGAAGTAGGCTGAAAAAATGAGCAAAGAAAAAGAATCCCACCATAGGAGAGCTGTCATGGTGGCAGAGAAGCTCAAGACACAAACTCAGAAGATGAGAATGACTCCAAAACATACAAGCAGAGTCTCAGAGAAAAACACAACTTGGACACAACTTTAACTTGAATTCTAGAAGAGATGAAATGAGTTAAAAAATGTTTTTATAAATGAAAATACTTGAGAAAAAAATTGGATAACAGATGAGAGCTATGGAAGAAAGAGTTGGAAAGGAAATTAAGAGCTTAACACGAGACAAACTTTGCACAAACAAAAGCTTGAAAATCATAATGGACCAGATAGAAGCCAATGATTCCATAAGGTAAGAATAAATAGAAAAACAAGTAAAAAACTGGAACATAAGGAAGAAAATAGAATATATCTTATAGCAAAAACAACTGACCTAGAAAACAGATTGAGGAGAAAAAAAATGAGTTATTAGACCATCTGAATGCCAAAAAAAATAGCTTAAACATCTTACTTCAAGAAATCTTAAAAGAGGGGCAGCTAGGTGGTGCAGTGGATAGAGCACCAGCCCTGAAGTCAGGAGGACCTGAGTTCAAATCCAGCCTCAGACTAACCACTTGACACTTAACTAGCTGTGTGACCCTGGGTAAGTCACTTAACCCCAATTGCCTAAAAAAAACCCCCAAAAAACCAACAAAAAAAAAGAAATCTTAAAAGGAAACTGCCCACATCTCTCAGAACCAGAGGGCAAAATGGAAATGGAAAGACTCCACTGTCATCTCCTGAAGAAATCACCAAATTAAAACTTCCAGGAATGTCATATCCCCAAATCCAGAGCTTCTAAGTTAAAGAAAAAAATACTGTAAACAGCCAGAAAAGAAGAATTCATGATTTAGCAGCCCCTACTATAAAGGAGTGGAGAACTTGAAGTATAGTATTCCAGAAGGCAAAGTATGTGTAATTAGAACAAAAAGTAACTTACCTAACAAAACTGGGGCTGATACTACTTGGGGAAAAATAAACTTTTAATAAAATAGAGGACTTCTAAGAATTCTTGATGAAAAGACTAGGTAAAACATGACAATGAAGAGAAATATAAAAAGGTAAACATGAGTAAACAATGATAAAGGGCTAAACAAAGATAAAGTGTTTATGTTCGAATGTGGGAAGAGGGATATACATGTCCTCTCTGAACTCTACCATCAGTGGTCATAAACGAAGTTCAATTACACAAGGCCAGGGAAGAGAGGAAAAGAGGAATACAACTGGGTAGGAAGAAAATGAGAGGTTAGGAAAAAATTGTCTCACATGATCAGAATATGCAAATAGAAAGCTGTATAAAAACCTGAACCTCACTCTCATCTGAACAGATCAAAGGAGGGAAAAATGTACCTACACATCTGAGTATATAAATACATTTTATTAAACAGGAAAATAGGAGGGAAAGGAGGGAAGAAGTAAGGGGGAATGTAGAGGGTAGTTTAAACCTGTATAAAAATTTTATGACTCCTTTCAAGGTAGCAAAGAATAGTAATCTTAGGGGGTGACCATAAATTTGGGAATAGGTAAATTATGGTATACAAATGTTATGTAATACTATTAAGCGAATTCTTATCATGTAATGACCAACCATGATTCCTGGTGTCTATTTGTGAAACATGTTATCTACCTTCTGATTAGAGAAGTGAAGGAATTGGAATAAGACAGTTTTTTTTTTTGGACTTGGCAAATGTAGAAAATTACCTTGATTGATCATGTTTATAGTGGGTTTTGTTTTTCTTGTGGAGAGAAGGTTCTGGTAAGAGAGTGTAAAGGTAGATTTTGGTTGATTAAAATATTTTTCAAAAAATAAAGGAAGACAAGGCACTGGATTTGGTAGAGCAGAACTCTACCTTAAAGGCTCACTTCTGACAAGATAACCTCTATAACATCAATCATTCAAAATTCCTTGAAGTTATAACAAAAGAAAGAACCCTATTAACACTATTAAAATCAATTATGTTGACAGGGATTCTCAAGTCACAAACCCCAAAAAGAGTGCCTCTGAAACACCTATAAGCAAATCTACAATGAAAAACATAGATTGGAAACAGGCTTAACTAGAATTTCTGGAAGAGGTGAAGCAAAAGGTTTTTTTTTTAAATGAAGGCTCTAGAGGAAAAAGTTAGAAAAGAAATAAAAATTATGGAAGGAAGAATTTGAAAGGGATTTTTGGCATAAGAGGTATAAAACCTTGGCCCAGCCACAAGCTCTGTAAAAATTAAAATGGACCAAATAGAAGCCAGTGACTCCATATAACAACAGAAAATACTAAAATAAAGTCAAAAGCCTAAAAAAGCAGAAGAAAACATAAGGCATCTTACTGCAAAAACAACTGGCAGGAAAATATCAAGGAAGAGATATTTAAAGACATCATAAAAGGAAGCTGCTCATATTTTCTAGAACCAGAGGACAAAATGAAACTAGAAAGAATCCAGTTGTCACTTCTTGAAAGAAACCCCAAAATGAAAATTCTCTTGAATATTGAAGCTAAGATCTGGAGCTCCTAGGTCAAAGTAAAAAAAAAAAGCTCCAAGTAGTCAGAAATAAAGAATTTAAGTACGTTCAATTCTTCTATAAATGCTTGTTTTGAAAACAGGCAGATTTGTTCAACAGGATTGATATATTAGGGAACACTAATTTCCCATTTACTTATTTGTGATTTCATTCTCAAGAAACAGTTCAAAGTAATTCACCAGCTACAGCCTTTCTGAGGCCTACTTCCACAAACCAACTTCAGGTCTTTTTCAAGGTAAAGTGCCATATTTATAGTGTATCTTCTGGTGCAGTAGGAGCTGTGGGCAAAGGAAAGTTGGTCTGAACCCATGAACTCCCCACCCTTTCAATTATTACTATCAATTAGTTTGTACATTAAGGATTAAAAATAATAATAGTACTTTTATTTTCATTCAGCCCCAACTCTTTATTTTATAGAAGGAAAAAGGTCTAGGGAAGTTAAGACCTTGCCAATGGTCAATAACTCACTTTGATAGTATTCTCTGAAAGAATTTAGTCAAATAAGGAATTACCAAAATAATTGACACTGAACTGCTATTTCTAGTTGCGCACCGAGAAGTGATTTTTTTTTTCTGTAACTGTTACTTGTATTCAAAGATTGTCTTTACATATAAAAGCAAGACAGTTTTCCATGAAAACCTAGGAAGAACTAGAACCTGCCTATCAATTCTTACCGATTTAACCATCTTACTTATTCTTAGAGTAGTCTCATGTGGAAAACTAAAGTAAATCTGCCTCCCTTAGCCTTCTCAGGTGTGTTTTGGGAACAAGAAATCTGTGAAGATTTCCTTTTAATCAAGATTATACCAGCAAGGCCAGAATAAGTCACCTTGGAAACTATTAGCCAGACATGGGAGCTGAATTGAAGGTGATGGTTGTTTCTAAGTTAGAATACTTATAAACTTTTGGAGGAACATTAAGAGCTTAAGTCTAGCAGCAAATTCCTAATTTGGTCACTAATTTAATTTATTTTCATTTAAAAATAACTTTGGAAGTGACTTGCTTCTCATGAATGACTTCATTTTTGTTTTTTATAGCAAATGACTGAAAAAAATTAAATTTCTTCCTTCTGTTTTTCTACAGGAAAGGAGCACCAACGACTCCGCTCATTAGTGTAGCTGTCACAAGGTAAGTGTATATGTGTGATGTAAATTTCTTTTGGTGGTGCTTTTTTTTTTTTGCGCTAGGCAGTGGGGTTAAGTCACACAGCTAGTAAGTGTTATGTGTCTGAGGCCAGATTTGGACTCAGTCCTCCTGAATCCAGGGCCAGTGCTCTATCCACTGTGCCACCTAGCTGCCCCTTGGCTATACTTTGTATTCTTTTCCTACCACCTTCAGTGCCTAGTTACTAAGTATGTTTCTTTGCATCCATGGATAACCTAATGATAAACTGCACTTTTCCTGAAGTACTGAAGTATAGATCTGAACATTGTTCTCTCCCCACCACCCCTTTGCCTTTATTCCCCTTCCCCAATAAACTTCAGTGGCTCCCTGTCGTCTTCAGAATCAAATACACAATACTCTGGCATTAAAAGCCTTTCATAACTTAGCCCCTTCTTACCTTCTCAGTTTTCTTATGCCTTATTCCCTGCCATGTACTCTTTGATTGGTTGACACTGGCCTTCTGGCTGTTCCATGAATAAGACCTTCCCATCTCTAGGCTTCCATCATTTTCTCTGGCTCTTCTCCATGCTTGGGATATTCTCTCTCCTCAAATCTGCCTTCTGACTTCCTGGCTCTCTTTAAGGGTCAACTAAAATCTCATCTTTTTCTGGAAGCCTCCCACTTTTCTGAATTCTAATGCCTTTTCTCTACTAATTATATCCTATTTATTCTGTATATATCTTGCTTTGTATACATTTGTTTGCATGTTATCTCCCTTGTTAGATTGTAAGCTTCTTGAGGTCGGGGCTATCTTTTGCCTTTTTGTATCCCCGTGCTCATCACAGTGCCTGTAAACACATAGTAGGTGTTTAATAAATGCTTATTGATTGATTGAACTTTGATTTGATCCAGACCACAGAAATATGATAGGTACTGGGTTTCAAATCTAATGTTGATAGGCTACTTATCTAAATATGAGCTTAGTCTGTGGATGTCATTGTCTAAAACTGTAAACTTGGGATTCTGCAAAAATCCATAAATGAGTTTAAACTACCCTTTGTTAATTGCAAAATAAATGGCTCTCATATGAGAAAGTGTTTCCTAAATGCAGGGGCTACTTAAGTAGTATTTGCTTACATGATTGAAAATGGAATGTGAATGATAAAGAGAAAAATCCAGTGCTTTTGAAGATAAAATTTTAACTTATAATACTTTTTGTTATTTGTGTGGGACAGAGACCACCTACGCAAATTAAAACCAGAGTCTTGACAAAAGTTTGCAAAAAGGAGAAATCTCTTTATTGACTTTTTCAAGAAAGGACACTCCCAGGCTGCCTAAGCTGGCATCAGCCCAAGAGTGCGAGAGTGTTTGTTTAAAGCAAGGATATATAGACCCTAACACAGCAGCCCACCCTAACCCCCTTCCCATCGGCTCATTGGCTGAGCCTCAGGTGTACAGTCTATTCACGTAAAAACTACCCCAGCAACAGAGAGGACAAAGAGGTATAGAAATTACAGTCTCGGCAATCTTTTACCCAAGGTCATATAACTAAGTAGAGGATGAGATAGACAGGATGTTCTTACGGCTCAGGAATGTCTGCTAACACTATCTAAGAAAAGGGAGGGAGAAAGAAAGGGGAGGGGGTCTTGTGTTCTGAGGGGTCTTCACTTAGTGCTGGTATGCATGTACCACTCATTATTTAAGACACAAGCTCTTGGAAAAGCAAAATGAACTAGGTAACTATCAGTCACTTAATTCTCCATGTCATATATCCTAGCATGTAATTTTGAGTTAGAGAACTTGAGTTAAAAAGCTAGTTATGCTTACTTGCTGTGTGACCTTGAGATAGTACGTTAAATTGCTACATAATTTATTCTTCCTAAAAATGAAGGAGTTGTATTAGATGATCTTTAATGTTTCTTCTAATTCTAAATTCTATGATTTTGTATTGTGTTTATAGGGGGTGAAGAGGTTTCGATATCTTGGGTGTTTGGTTACAAAGACAGTGTCAGGAATTAATTATTCCTTAGGCCGAAGTATTAGTATTAGAGCAACTAGATTTTTTTTTAATTTAAAATTAAAAAATTTTTTTTGATTTTTGGTGAGGCAGTTGGGGTTAAGTGACTTGCCCAGGGTCATAGAGCTAGTAAGTGTCAAGTGTCTGAGGCCAGATTTGAATTCAGGTCCTCCTGACTCCAAGGCTGAAGCTCTATCCACTGCGCCATCTACCTGCCCCTTTAAATTTTTTAAATTTTTAAATTTTTAAAATTTTTGACAACTCTAATTCTTTTTTTTAATGTATTGATTAAGTATTTTATTTTTTTATTTTTTTTTCATATGCTTTTGAGTTGAAAATTTTTTCTCCCTTTTTCTCCCCCCCCCAAGACGGCGCACAATCTGACATAGGCTTTACATTTACATACCCATTAAACATATTTTCACATTAGTGAAGTTGTAAGTAAAAATTAAAACCAATAGGGGGAACCATCAGAAAGATGAAACAAAACTCAACTGAAGGTAAAAATAAGTGAGAGCGATTCGACTTCCATAGTTCTTTCTTTGGATGTGGACAGCATTTTCCATCCCGAGGCCTCTGGAGATGTCTTAGATCCTCATAATGCTGAGAAGGGTTCAGTTTAACATTCTTAGTCATTGCATAACGTGGCTGCTATTGTATACAAAGTCCTCTTGGTTCTGCTCACTTCACTCAGCATCAGACCATATAAGTCTTTCCAGGTTTTTCTGAAGTCAGCCTGTTCATCATTTCTTATAGCACAATAGTATTCCATTACATTCATATACCACAACTTGCTCAGCCATTCCCCAATTGATGGGCATCCTCTCAATTTCCAATTCTTTGCCACCACAAAAAGAGCTGCTATGAATATTTTTGTACATGTGGGTCCTTTTCCCATTTGTTTGATCTCTTTGGGATATAGCCCTAGAAGTGCTATTGCTGGATCAAAGGGTATGCACATTTTTGTAGCCCTTTGGGCATAGTTCCAAATTGTTCTCCAAAATGGTTGGATCATTTCACAACTCCACCAACAATGTATTAGCATTCCAATTTTCCCACATCCTCTCCAACATTTATCATTTTCCTGTTTTGTCATGTTGGCCAATCTGATAGGTGTGATGTGGTACCTCAGAGTTGTTTTGATTTGCATTTCTCTAATCAATAATGATTTAGAGCATTTTTTCATATGACTATAGATGGCTTTAATTTCTTCATCTGAGAACTGCCTGTTCATATCCTTTGACCATTTATCAATTGGGGAATGGCTTGTGTTCTTATAAATTTGTCTTAATTCTCTATATATTTTAGAAATGAGGCCTTTATCAGAAAGACTGGTTGTAAAAATTCTTTCCCAATTTTCTACCTTCCTTCTAATCTTAGTTGCATTGGCTTTGTTTGTGCAAAAACTTTTCAATTTAATGTAATCAAAATTATCCATTTTGCTTTTCATAATGTTCTCTATCTCCTGTTTGGTCATGAATTCTTCTGTTCTCCATAGATCTGATAGGTAAACTATTCCTTGTTCTCCCAGTTTACTTATGGTATCAGCCTTTATATCTAAGTCCTGAACCCATTTTGACTTTATTTTGGTATATGGTGTGAGATTTGGGTCTATGCCTAGTTTCTGCCATACTCTTTTCCAGTTTTCCCAGCAGTTTTTTTCAAAGAGTGGGTTCTTATCCCAGAAGCTGGGGTCTTTGGGTTTATCAAATAATAGATTACTATAGTCATTGACTACTGTGTCTTGCATATTTAACCTGTTCCACTGATCCACGGTCCCTATTTCTTAGCCAGTACCAAGCAGTTTTGATGACTGCTGCTTTATAATACAATTTAAGATCTGGAATTGCTAGGCCACCTTCCCCTGCATTTCTTTTCATTAGTTCCTTTGATATTCTGGGCCTTTTGTTTTTCCAAATGAATCTTGTTATTATTTTTTCTAACTCTATAAAATAATTTTTTGGTAGTTTGATTGGTATGGCACTGAATAAGTAAATTAGCTTAGGTAGGACTGTCATTTTTATTATATTAGCTAGGCCTACCCATGAGCAACTGATGTTTTTTCAGTTATTTAGATCTGATTTTATTTGTGTGAAAAGTGTTTTGTAATTGTGTTCATAGAGTTCCTGGGTTTGGACAACTCTAATTCTTGAGATCTGGAAGTTTGGAAATTTTTTTCAGGTTATGGTGAGATCTTTTTACTTAGGGATTTGTTGCTGTCAGAAGATGTTTCACAGGGATGAGTTAAGGAATAGAAACTAGAAGGGAAAGTAGCATGGATTAGTGAGTTCGGATGAAAGAGCAGAGATCTGTAGAAAATGAGTTGATGATTCTAGTCCCAGAGAAATGTCAAGGAAAACAAATATAAACATTTGAAACAACATTTTGGGTAAAGATTAGGTAGGAGTTTGGGGAAGCTTGACCTTTCTTTTAAAAAACTGTTTCAGAAGCTTACTTACTAATACATCTTTTTCTTTAGGATAGTGGCCAAAGTTTTGGAAGACAACAATTTACCTGGTGCAATCTGTTCCATGACATGTGGTGGTGCTGATATTGGGTATGTTAGTTCTTCCTTCAATGAGAAGGTGACCTAAGGAATATCGTGCTGTGTAAGGAAAAATGTCCTAACTTTTAAAGATGTCGCAGAGTAGAATGGGTTACTTAAGGAACTTATGTGTTCTTCATTACTAAAGGTCTTCAAGCAAAGGCAGGATAACCACTTGTTAAAAATTTTATAGAACAAATTCTTGTTTCAGATGACATCCAAGTGTCCCTTAATTCTCAGATTCTGAAAGGTGATCCTAGGAAATCAAATGTGTTTCCCAAGAAAAAATGAAGCCATGACAATAGATTGTTGAAATGTCGTATTTTTGGTATATTATGGAGTAAATAGGATTTTATGAACTATCTGTGTAACCAAACCTCTATTTCTAACATTGTTTCTATAGGAAAATGCGTTTTAAACTCCAAGTAACCACCTTATAACTTTGGGAACATATTACTTTAAACTGTTATAGGAACTGGGTTCATCCTTTGTTCTGATGGAGTTAGGACCATTGATACAGTGAGGAGTATAAGAAATTGACTCAGATGTCCAAAACTTTTGATGTAGAGAGTTCACTTGCTAGGCATATGTCCACAAAAGGCCAAAGACAAAAAGTTTCCATTTACACTAAAATATGTACAGCAACATTTTTGTGGTAGGTAAGAAATTGAAATGAAGAAAGGAAATGGATAAAGAAATTGTGGTACATGAATGTAAAGCAATATTACTGGATATATGATGGGCGTAGAG
This sequence comes from Phascolarctos cinereus, assembly GCF_003287225.1. Lineage (NCBI taxonomy): Eukaryota > Metazoa > Chordata > Mammalia > Diprotodontia > Phascolarctidae > Phascolarctos > Phascolarctos cinereus. The sequence goes on along the minus strand of NW_027555847.1, from coordinate 283,411,255 downwards.
ATATCTAGGAAGACTTATAAACACCAATTCATGTGACCTCATTTTATTTAAGGAGACATATTTCTGTATCTATTTTTAAATAAATGCAGTTGAAAATATCCGTATCCCTTGAGCCAGAAATTCTACTGCCAGGCATTTAACACAAATAAGCCAATGACAAAATAAAGGCTATATATACACTAATATATTTATAGCAGCAGAGAAACAAACTAGATGCTGACCAGTAGAGGAATGGCTAAAAAATTATGGCATATGAATGTTATGGAATATTGCTGTGTTTTAAGAAGTTAAGAATATAATGAATACAAGGAATCATGGAAAACATAGGAATTAATGAGTAAAAAGGTAAGCAGAACCAGAATAAAGTTCTTCAAAATGATTACAACAATATTTTTAAAAAATTTTATTATTTTGATTTATGAACAATCACTTCCATATGCTTTTGAGTTTAAAATTTTTTTCCCCCTTCCTCCCTCACCATAGTATTCCATTACATTCATATACCACGGCTTGCTCAGTCATTCCCCAATTGATGGGCATTCTCTCAATTTCCAATTCTTTGCCACCACAAAAAGAGCTGTTACGAATATTTTTGTACATGTGGGTCCTTTTCCCATTTGTATGATCTCTTTGGGATATAGCCCTACAAGTGCTATTGCTGGGTCAAAGGGTATGCACATTTTTATAGCCCTTTGGGCATAGTTCCAAATTGTTCTCCAAAATGGTTGGATCGTTTCACAACTGCACCAACAATGCACTAGTGTTCCAATTTTCCCACATCTTGTCCAACATTTATCATTTTCCTGTTTTGTCATGTTGGCCAATCTGATAGGTGTGATGTGGTACCTCAGAGTTGTTTGGATTTGCATTTCTCTAATCAACAATGATTTAGAGCATTTTTTCATATGACTATAGATGGCTTTAATTTCTTCATCTGAGAACTGCCTGTTCATATCCTTTGACCATTTATCAATTGGGGAATGGCTTGTAGTCTTATAAATTTGTCTTAATTCTCTATATATTTTAGAAATGAGGCCCTTATCAGAGAGACTGGTTGTAAAAATTCTTTCCCAATTTTCTACCTTCCTTCTAATCTTAGTTGCATTGGCATTGTTTGTGCAAAAACTTTTCAATTTAATGTAATCAAAATTATCTATTTTGCTTTTTGTAATGTTCTCTGTCTCCTGTTTGGTCATGAATTCTTCTGTTCTCCATAGATCTGATAGGTAGATTACAACAATATTAATGGAAAGAATAGTCCCCAGAAAAACCAGAAAGCAAACATTGTGTAATTATAATAATCAAACATGCCATGGAAGAAGATAGAAGAAAATATACTTCCTACTTTCTTTTTCAGAGGTATGGAGCAACACACAGTTGATGTGTTGGTTAGTTTTACTGAACTGCTTTTATTCTTTAGTACAAGGAGTGACCAGAGGGAATGCAGATGAATAGAGTGATTGCCAAGCTTTTCTTAATTATTTGTTGTTGTCCCATTTCATCTGTTAAAATAGATCTCTGGCTTTTCTCTTACAGCACAGCAATGGCCAAAGATGAGCGGGTAGATCTGCTGTCCTTCACAGGAAGCACCCAAGTGGGAAAACTGGTGTCAGTCATGGTCCAAGAGAGGTTTGGTGAGTGGATATTCTAGCAGCCATACTTCTTTGAAGATTGAATGTGGCCTTTTCTCAAAACCCTTATACTGCTTCCCTGGAAATCTGCGTGGTGTTTAGAACATCCAAGTGAAAGAAAGGGTTACGTAATTATCTTACTAATTCTTAGGTCTAGCTGACACCAAAGCAAACTTTACAGGTTGCCAAAAAGGCTTTTCCTGAAGAACATTTGTTAGTTTCGCCTTGATTGCATTGGCCAGGCAGACGACCCTCCTATTTGCTTAAAGTCAAGTCTATGGACAGATGTTATTAATGACACTGTTTGGGAGGAAGGACTCTCCTCCTTACTGGGAAAAAGTGTGAGTACTTTCTAAATTAGGTGGTTCTAAGTAGAAGTTGCAGATAAGTTGGAGAAAAAATTGATCAGCTTGTCCGAAATTACTAATGTCATTTTTTCTGGGTGTATAACAACAAATGGAGGAAAAGTTCCAGAGGACTCAGGAGTCATCTTAATTTCACTGAGTCGACATCTTAGGCACAAGACCTGAATAGATTTTACAGGAGAATGGGAAATAAAACCTGGCTTTCCTTTTGGATCTCTTATGGATCAGTGAAAAGGAAAAGTATTATTCATTGGGGTCAAAGTAAAGAACATTAATGTTAGATATAATGTCTTTTGTTTCTTGGTATCTTCTGATGACATTTAGTGTGTCCTGCAAATGGCAGGTACTCTGTAAGCATAGTTTTCTGATTTAACTGCTATGACTAAAGTCACTAAGCAGTGACTTAGTATTTCAGTAACTATTCAGCTGATCTAGTGCAGTCCTGGTGGAGAAAGTACCATATCATGTGGACTGTTTACCTTTTTTTTTTTTTAGTGGAGTGGGGAGGCTGGGGGGTTTGGAGGGGAAGGAAAGTTTGTGTTGTTTTCCTAAAGTTATACAGGTGTGTGAGAGGTATTTTGACATAGAAAAACTTAGCTTTAATTATTTTAAATAAATTAGATTGAAATAAGTCAGTAGAATATAAAGTAAATATAGAAATGTATTTATTCAAGGAGTAATAAATGTTGGGAAGAGTATCCCTGAGACATTAAAAACAAAAGTGAGTCTTAACTTTTTTATTTCTTTTTAAGGGAGAAGTTTGTTAGAGCTTGGAGGAAACAATGCTATTATTGGTAAGGATGATAGCATTTTTTCTTGTTTATTCAAATTAGCTAAATTAGTCACTGAATTACCCCTCTGGGTTGATAGGAAGTTAAAGAAGTTGTCTACTCTTTCATTATGAGAACTCTTTCTCTGTCTCTGTCTCTATATATTTCATATCTTTAAGACCTTTACCTTGATCATAAAAGAAAATATGTATATATACTGAAGGCAGGAATAGATCAGGAGGAAAGAATTCAATGATCAATTAAATTTTCTCAGGTTTTCTCAATTTCACCTTCATTATTCCTTACAGTAATAAGTTGCTATTGTGTTTATATATCCCAATTAGCCCAAATGATGGGCACCTATTATTCTTAAGTTTTTTGCTACTACAAAAGGTCGATTAACTTTTTTTAGCTCAAGAGCTCAAGACTCGTCATCTCTTGTGTGACCTACTTATTGCTTTAGATTTGAATACATTAGTTGGTTTCTAATATTTGTTCTCATCCTGTTTGAGGAGATAGAACTTATTGCTAGTGGACAGAATTAGAATTGATGGATAAAAGTTATAGGTAGGTAGACTTTATCTTTTTTTTTAAAATTAAATTTTATGTTTTTTCATTCAATGAAAATCTACTTTGTCTTCCTTCCAACTTCCCCCCTTTCCGTCTTCCCTCCTCTCTCCCCCATAGGAAAAGAAAGAGAAACCAAACCCTAATTACAAACACGGAGAGTGGAGCAAAACAAATTCCCACATTGGCCATGTCCAAAAATAATGCCTCAATCTGTACTCTGAGTCCTTTACCTCTCTTGTCAGGTGATGGGTATGGGTAGCATGTTTCATCATGAATCCTCTGGAATCATGGTTGGTCATTGCTTTGGTCAGGGTTCTAAAGTCTTTCAAAATTGTCTCAGACTTTATCTTTATATGAGGAAAAACTTCCTAATAATTAATGTAAGTAAAGTCTTATTGACTACTAGCCAGAGATACTGCTTTGGATGGGGGTTAGATTAGGTGGTTCCCAAGCTTAGCTATTATGTGCTTGGCACATGATAGGCATTTAATAAATGTAGATTGATTAAAGTCACTTCCAGTTCTGTGATTATATGGTTCTCTAAATCTAGAGTAGGTAGTGTAAATGGCTAACCAGTGAAGTCCAGGTTGGTAGAGAGAACCTTATTTAGGGATAGATGGCTGTATAAGTTGAGATCAAGAGGTTATGATGAAAGTGAAGAGCAGCTTTAGCAGGAGTCCATCTGTCAATGGAGTTAATGTATAACTTTATATATGTTTATTTGTAAAGAAGACTAGCATGTAGGTGTAATGCCAGCTTTCATAATCTTCTACAAATACTATGGATATTGTTGCTATATCTTTAAGGGAAAAGGAGTAGGATCCTGAGGAGTTAGAGTTTAAATGTTAACTTGAGAGAGATACTACTGTTGCAGAATATTACTTATTGTGACTGTGTGAGACATAGAGAGAGGACTGTAAGAATTTCATAACTGTGAGAATGAGTTAAACTCAGTTCTTTCAAAGAAGTCAACTTGAGAATTTTTGAGAGAGTTTGATTGTTGTTTTGAGAGAGCTGAATGTTTGGACAGTGGTTCCAGTTTTTGTGGAGAAGTTGATTGTTATGGGTATTCTTTGAACATTCTCACAGCATATATATGTGTTATTGAAATAATGAAATGTTTTTGTTACATTGTTGATAAATTGTCTACACAAATGACACCAGGGTTTATATGAATGATGAGTGAAGACTACTGGTAAAAGAAATTTTTCCAAGGTAGAAGTTCAGAACTAATTAATTAATTAGTGATTGTAAAAGTTTTATCAGTTTATGAGGAAATAGCAGAACTGTATTACTTAATTATCTGAGAACCTGGGTAAGAATTAATAAGGAAATTGTCAAATAGCAGTTTAAAAGAGGGATGGCCACCTTACTTAGGCTGATGTGGGGTCAGTCATCCCTAAACCCTGCTGCATAAGGTTTGTTTACCGTTGTGATGGTTATCCTATGCTTTTAAGTAGAATCTTTCTTCCGTGGAACACATTTTTCTGACTTAAAAAATTAATAAACGTATCCCTTTTTTTCTAAATAAGAAAGATTTCTTTATTTTTACATTAAAATATTCCTACTTTAACAGGAGTACAAATAGGTTTTATATATTCTGCATATAGTTGCTAAGTGCTCACTATTTTATTCTAGCTGCTGTTCTGTTGTTTGGTCATGTCTGACTCTTTCTGACCCCATGGATCATAATGTTCATGGAGTTTTCTTGGCAAAGACACTGGAATGGTTTACCACTTCCTTCTTCAGTAGATCAAGGCAAATGACTTGACTTGTGTGGAATCACACAGCTAGTGTCTGAGTCTGGATTTGAACTTAGGTCTTCCTTATTCCAGGACCAGCTCTCTATCCTCTGGGCTGCCTGGCTGCCTCCTGTTTATTCTAGTTAACAGTAAAGAAAATACATTGTTGTTTTTTTTACCTGTTCTGGCCTATTTCCTGCTTGCTTTTCCTCCAAGTTTTTGAAGATGCAGACCTCAGTTTAGTTATTCCTTCGGCTCTTTTTGCGGCTGTGGGGACAGCGGGCCAAAGATGTACAACTGCTAGACGCCTGGTGAGTGTATCTATCTAAACTACATGTAACTCAGCCTTGACACCCTAAGCCAACTTTGCTCTTTTTTTTTTTTGATCCAAACTTCAGAGTCAGTTTGCTACTTTATACTAAGGTGCTATAGAGGCAGCACACAAAATGAATCCTCCAGAACAAATTGAGCAATGTGCCTAAAAAGAACAGTATAAATGAAAACTATTATATTGTGAACTGAAATGTGGGTAGTATTGGGTTCCTTTTCAGTAAGCTTTTTTCTTTCTATAAAAAAAGGTATTTTGAAACTTTAAAAACTTTTAGGGTCTATTTTGTGGCCTTTCACTTCACTCCTGATTTCTTTTCTCTGTTAATGACATAATTTGGAACAAATATGGAAATGCAGTCTGGCAACTGTTCTTGCAAATCTCAGCTATTGAAGACCCAGAAAAGAAAGTTCTTATCACCAAAGTCCTTGGCACTGTCAGATGGTTCAGTGATCAGGATTGGAAGTGATTTTGTCAGTGGAATTGACATAAAAGAAGTATTACTGCCTGCTTTGCCATTGCACCCTAAGGACCATTGAACTTTTCCACCTGACTTGCAGATGAAACCTTCCACGTATTGTCTTTCCCATTAGAATTTGACTTCCTTGAGAGAAGGGACCATTTTATTTTTTGTTTGTTTAGTGCGTTGCACATAGTAAAGCCTTAATAAATATTTTTATTCATTCAAATATGGATTTTTATATACAGAACTGGAAAGAAATTTAGAGATTATCTGATTAGGAAACAGATCCAAAGAGGTTAGTTGACTTGTTTGGTGTCATAAACACAATTTAATTTCATTATATGAAATTTGGGAAATTCAACTTCATTTCTGGACAATTCACAATAACTAGATTTTGTTAGTATGTAATGCACTCTTGATTTGATACAACTGTCTATTGTATGATATTTATGATAGTGTCTTTCATACTGTTGAGAAAATTTTGACTAGGTGCAAAATTTAACTGTAACATTCAAATTTATTATTCTGGTGGGTTTTTGAGGCTTAGCAGAGTGGTTTCTTGGACATGACTTTGAATTTTGTGCTGGTTTTCACATAGAATAAATTACTATTTAAGTGAAGGCTAATATTGAAGTGACAGTGTTATTTTAAAAAGGGCAAAAATGTCACTATAACATTAAAAGAGAATAATATTTTGTTGTTGTTGTTATTTTAGGCAGTGGGGTTAAGTGACTTGCCCAGGGTCACACAGCTAGTAAGTGTTATGTGTCTGAGGCTGGATTTGAACTCAGGTCCTCCTGAATCCAGGGCCAGTGCTCTATCCACTGCTCCAGCTAGCTGCCCCTAAAAGAGAATAATATTAAAATATGCAGAGATAGAATTCAAATTTTAACAAATAAAAAATAAACTTGTGAAATATGTTTTTTTATTTCTGTTCCTTGTTTTTGGAAATTTTGAATGGTGGAATCTTTTTAAGTTAGAGGACTATAAAAAATTTCAGAATGCTAAAAAATTTTTCTAATTTTTAAATTTCACGTGTATACTTCTTTTTAGTTTTTGCATGAAAGCATCCATGATGAAGTTGTGGACAAACTTAAAAAGGCATATGCACAAATTCGTATTGGAAATCCGTGGGATTGTAAGTGTTTTTTTTCTTTTTTTTGCTCTTGGATCCAGAGAAATGGTATTTACTACATTAAAAAAAGGTCTGATTATTCCTATGATTTCTAAGAGTTTTAAATAAAAATACTTGTATTTTTGTCAAAATCCTTTCCAGTATCTATTGAAATAACCATATTATTTTTATTACTTATATTATTAATATAGTTTATTAAATTAATAGTTCTGTTGTTGTTGAACTAACCTGGTATTCCTGCTACATACCCTAACTGGTCCTAGTCCTAGTGTATAATCCTTCTAACATGTTGTTGTAGCCTGCTTGCTAATATATTATTAAATATACTTTTCATCATTGTTTATTAGGAAAATTGTTTTGTAGTTTTCTTTCTCTGTGTTGTCTCCCCTTGGCTTAAGTATCAAGATCATATTTGTATCAGAAAGAGTTTAGAAAGGTGCCCCTTTTTCTTACTGCAAACAATTTATGTAGTATTGGAAGTAGTTGTTGTTTGAAAATTTAATAGAATTCACTTTTTTAAAAACTAAATTTATTTTTATTGTTACATTTAAGTTCTGAGCTGTCTCCTTCCCTCCCTCCCCACCTCACGCCACAAAAGGCTACCATTTGATACAGGGGAGTGTGTGTGTGTGTGTGTGTGTGTGTGTGTGTGTGTGTGTGTGTGTGTGTGTGTGGTGTATGTCTGTGTATGTTCATGTGTGTAAAACCATCTTATGCATACTTCTATTTATCAGTTCTCTTTGGAGGTGGCTAGCATCTTTCTTCATAGGTTCAAATCAGATAGTTGATTTGAGTATTTATAATACTCAGAATAACTTATTCACAGTTATTCTTCAAATAAAATTGCTAAGTGTGTACAATGTTCTCTTGGTTCTGCTCATTTCACTCTTCGTTATTTCATGTAAGTCTTCCCATGTTTTTCTAAATCCAACCTGCTCATCATTTCTTAAGGCACAATAGTATTTCATCACAGTTAGATATTACAACTTGTTTAGCCATTCCCAAATCCTGGTCATCCCCTCAATTTCCAGTTCTGTGCCACCAGAAGGAGAGCTGCTATGAATATTTTAGAACGTATAGATTCTTTTCCTTTTTCTCCAGTCACCTTGGGAAATAAACCTAATAATGGTATATCTGGGTCAAAGAGTATACACAATTTTATAACTTTGGACATAATTCCAGATTGCTTTCCAAAATAGTTAAATCAGTTTATGGTTCTACCAACAGTGTATTAATGTCCCAATTTTTCTACATCCCCTCCAACATTTGTCATTTTCCCTTTCTATCATTTCAGCCAATTTGATAAGTATGAGTTGATATTTCAAAGTTGTTTTAATTTGCATTTTTCTAATCAATAGTGATTTAGAGCATTTTTTAATATGGCTATCTCTGTCTATCTGTCTGTCTATCTGTCTGTCTATCTATCTATCTCTCTGATTTCTTCATTGGAAAAGTGCCTGCTCATATCCTTTGACCATTTATCAATTGAGGGATGACTCTTATTCTTATAAATTTGACAGAGTTCTCTATATAGTTGAGGTATGAAACCTTTACATCTCATAATGCTCTGTCTTATTTATTCATAAATTCTTTTCCTGTCTATAAGTCTGATGGGTAATAGGTTCCATGTTGAAGTGTTTTCAAAAGAGAAATTCCCTTCATGACAAAAGTAGCTATTCTTTTGCATCTTTTAAGTGGGCTGAGGACCAATATTGAAGCCACTTCAGTGGCTTTAGAGTGGGAAGAGATGTCAGTGTCTGTCTAGAGCTAGGCAGACCCACTTCTAAACAAAATTCTTCTCTCCAGCCCTAAGACTTACAGTGAGGGGAAACCCACTACTAACTCTTGAAATAACCCATACCATTTTCGGAACTTTTTCCTTAAATAATGTTTAAATTTGATCCTTAGTAACTACCCATTTTTCCTAGTTTTGTGCTTTGGGGTCAAGTATGACAAATCTAATTTCTCTTTGAGATAATAACCTTCAAATACTAAAGATGGCTACTACATTCCAACCCTACATCATCTCTTTTCTAGCCTAAGTATTCCCAGCTCCTTCAATCACTTCTTATATTTCATGATCATGAGGCCTTTTACTATCCTAGTTGTTCTGGATAGTTTTCTTTTATCTTCTTCCTAAAATGTGCTGCCCAGAACTGAACAGAACTGTGTTCTGATCCAAATATAGTCTAACTAGGGCACAGTACTAAATGCAGGAACGTGCTGGGAGCCATATCATACTAACTTGAAAAAGTCAATTGTTGAAGTTTCAGTGTGAGCATTTACACTTCGGAAGTTGGCATACTTCCATATCAGGGCTTGATTTATTATTTTGTTGATTATCTGCACTTAGGAAATGTTGGTAAAAATGTTAATAATGCAGATTAAACTTAAACGTGTGTCATGTGTTTTCAGAGAGCTTTTTGGTAAACATTTACCAGCATATCCTTGACTAAATGTCAGGATTGGACCTGATATTATTAGGATAAGAATTTAGAAGTCAAGATATGGGCCAAATGAAATTTCTTTAAAAAAACTTAAAACAATATTTTGGTTGTGCTTTTGTTTTATAGCCAAAACTGTTTTAATAGTAAATTATTAATTTGGTGGTTGTTAGGGTCTTTTTTTTTTTTTGATGTATGCTTATAAAGTGACCCCCTGGATGAGATTTTAGAGTTCTTGTTTAATTCTCTTGTTTTACAGATGAAGAAACTGAGGCCTAGAGTATTTAAATGATTTGTTCAAGATTATGTAGGAAATTTTAGAGCTAATGCTGGGAATAGAAGCTAGGTCTCCTGACTCCTAATCTGGTGTTCTTTCTGCTGAATCCTGTCCTTTTTTTTTTTTTTTGGTGAGGCAGTCGGGGTTAAGTGACTTGCCCACTGTCACATAGCTAATATGTGTCATGTGTCTGAGGCCAGATTTGAATTTGGGTCCTCCTGACTCCAGGGCAGGTGCTCTATCCACTGTGCCACCTACCTGCCCTTTGAATCATGTTATTCTTATAGTTTACTGACTTTTCCATTATCCTTCCCAGAGTTTTTCTTCTAATTCTTGGGATTCTTGGCAGTGAAATATTAAGAAGATGCTGGTTCAAATAGTTAATTGGTAAAAAAGAATGGAAAGGTAGTTGTTAGTTGCCATGCTAGCTTAGGTTAACTATTGCAAATACTTTGTAGAAAGTGGAGTAGTCTTAATTAGTTCAGTGTAATAGCTATCAGGCTATTCTAAGGGTGAAAACAAGGGAGTAATTGACAGTGTAATTAATTGTGAGGCATTAGTAAACTATATTTTGTCATGAATTGATGTCTTTGAGGGAAAAATCATCAAGAATTTCTTTTCTCTCTTTAGCTAATGTCCTTTATGGGCCTGTCCACACCAAACAGGCAGTAAACATGTTCCTTGGTGCAGTGGAAGATGCCAAAAAGCAAGGTGGCATAGTGGTCTGTGGTGGGAAGGTAAAGACTACAGTTTCTATAATTATAGTGTCCCATGTTTGAAATTACCTCCCTTGCTGTACTTAGGGCCAGTGGTGAATAGGACAGAATTTACTTTTCCTGACCTCTTTATTTCCCTAATAGACCTTACATTCTTTTTGTTCTCATCCTTCTTCACATTCCACTAGTATTTTAAGGGAAAAAAAATCACTGCTTTAAAAAGCAGGACTTTGTGTGATTTTATTTCACAGAATCATGGAATCATTTAGCACACTTTAATTAGAAGCATAGAGTACGGCTAATAATAGTTTAATAATTGTCATATCTTCTTCTTCATCTTCCCCACTTATATCTCTCATTTCTTGGTTCTTATTTCTTTCTTTCTCATCTACTTCAATACTCTCTCTCTCTCTCTCTTATTCTTTTTTCCCCCCTGTCCTGTCTTTTCATGCTCTCCCCTGACAGAACAAGGATGAGGAATAAGGATGAAGGAAGGAAGTTGCAGTATAATAGTAGTAATTATCTTTTTCAACTATAGTGTCAGCTTCACTGGGTGTATCCTCAAAAACTAATTACCATGCCTTATATGGACTTTATAAAATAACCTAAAATCATAGTCATAATATTAGAAAGGAACTTTAATGTCAGTTAGTGCAGTCTTTTATGCAGTGCAAGAATGTCTGTCTGATATTCCTGACATATGAAAACTTAACAGTTTTCTATTTAAAGTATTGTTTTGCAATATCTAAAAGATGATACTCAAATTAATGTTCTGTTTATTATTTGTATCATTTAAAATTTAATAATGTACAGAACTCTGTAGGACTAGAAGACCTTTTTTTGAATGTCATGTAAAGATTTAGCTCCCTTTCAGACTGTTTAAAGAGAAGCTAGCTCCAATGAAAGTAGGCTGCAGCTAGCTTAGTTAAAACAGCAAAGAGCAATATAGCATTTTTAATTTTTATTTGCAGTGGATTTATTTTGGAATCATACTTTTCCCCTTACTGAGTTTTTTCTCCTTCATAGATAATATGTACCTGGAAACATAAAATGTAATTTTCTTTCCTTTTTTATTTTCCTTTCCTTAAAGACTATAGATCGTCCTGGAAATTATGTAGAGCCAACGATTGTGACTGGTCTTGATCACGATGCATCCGTTGTGCACAGAGAGACATTTGCTCCTATCCTTTATGTTTTAAAATTCAAGGTGAAAACTGATAGTGCTTTTTATTTCTGTGTTTCACATTAATGAGAAAGTCTAATTTTCCAATGAATAAGTTAAGGGTTGAGAAGAGAAGACCTAAATTTATAAAATGTTACTAGAACAATTGTTAGGTAGATCCTAGGAGGTCATTCTGATTGATTAAAACCTGAAGATTCGTAGTGAAATAATGATGAGATGGTAACCCTAAAGGAATGAGATGAGTATATGAATAAAAACTATTATTCTTCAGACTCCTGAGTTTGTATACAGATAGCCAAATTTATATACACACATGTATGTTTGATTGAAGATGATGAAATTATGTTTATTTTAACTTTAGAATGATAATTCACCTACTGTCAATATTGAGTATGTTACCTAATAGTTCATATTCTTTGTATTTACAGAATGAAGACGAGGTCTATACATGGAATAATGAAGTAAAACACGGTCTTTCAAGTAGTATCTTCACAAAGGATTTGGGCAGAATCTTTCGATGGCTTGGGTATGTCACTACCTGTATAGATAATAAATATAGATTTAGGTTGAAAAATTCTAGTCACTGAACAGCTTTTATTTATTTATTTATTTTTTGGTGAGGTAGTTGGGATTAAGTGACTTTCCCAGGGTCACACAGCTAGTAACTGTCAAGTGTCTGAGGCCGGATTTGAACTCAGGTCCTCCTGATTCTAGGGCCAGTACTCCATCTACTGCACCACTTAGCTGCCTCTCACTGAACAATTTTTAAAAGTAGACATAGTTAAAATTTTTTTCAGCACAAAATACTTTATTTAGAAAAAATAACTTTTTAAGGTGTCATCTTCCCCACAGTAATATCTGTTATTGCTCTGTTTGATATAGGCCTAAAGGATCAGATTGTGGCATTGTAAATGTCAATATTCCGACAAGTGGTGCTGAGATTGGAGGTGCATTTGGTATGTGGGGAATTGTTTTCTGCATTCTGCATGAAATGGGGGAAGAAATATTGGATTTTAGAAATGTTTCATTAAAGCTTGGACTCTGAATAATTGAGAAAAGTTATCTTTATTGTAGAAGTGGTGGGATATGGGTGAGGATATTGCAAATAGGTACTGTTACACTATGTTGATGGGTTGTTTGGTTTTGCTGGACTGCTTTTTTTTCTTTTACAATTCTTTGTTTTAAGAGAAGGCTTACTGAGGAGGGAAGAGGCAGAATGTGATATGAAACAATAGGCTTAAATAAAAATAGAAATTAAAGGAAAAAAAGAGAAATATTTATTTAACCCTAAACCAAGAACAGAGTTTCAGAAAATAACAGCAATTTTTACTCTTAGCTGTCCTAATGTTTAGTATTCCACATAGTGGCCAAGATTCTTCAAGTTCTGTCCCCAGATCTAGTATTTTAATAATCTAGGCAATAAAAAATTTGAAAAAAAAATACGTCAATTCCTATAATCAAAAATGGGCTTAGTAAATATTAAATACTATCTCTAGACATAGGTATATTCAGTGTTTGTTTTCACCAAGCACTCCTCACTCTTCTCCCTAGTAACAAATCTAAATTCTAGACTCTTAGTTACAGTGGTAGTGGCAGAAGTGAATAACAGTTTTGTATTCTTAGCTGAAATTTAACCGACCAGTTTGCCTTAAGGTAAAGTAAAAATAGATAGCCCTTGGTTAGCTCGGAGTTGTTGGCACAAATGGAAAATAAAGCGTCCTATAGTTTAAATTTTAAAATGTTATATTCTCATTATGGTTTAGAGTACGTAAAGTATCTTAAGCATTAAATTTTTAAAAAGTGTTTTCATATCTTTTTTACATTGCTGTTGTTTTTCCCTCCCCTATCCAGCATGCCATTCTTTATAACAAAAGACAAAAGGAAAAGCAGTTCAGCAAAGCTTATCCAGGTTTCAGTAAAAGCTGATAGTATATACAATTAATTTTGAAAAATATATATATTTTTTGATGTTGATACCTGCCTTCTTACATTTAGCTTTAAAATGTATTATCATAGCATCCTTATGATCGTCAGGACAACCTGGATCCAAATCCAGACTCTTACAGTTTTAGCTTTGTGCTAAAGACAACTCTTTAGGACTCCTCTGCTAATGGTGCTGAGGGTTACTCCATACTGACAAAATCACTGCTTCAAGAATGGAAATTAAAGATGACTATACAGCATCAACTCTATTAGGCTGGTCTTTCTGGAGTACTTTGGGCTATTTTCAGATTCCTTCTAGTAATGACATTCTCTTGATCCCTAATGTCCCTTTTGCTCTCATAGAATTATAGCCAAATAACTATGGCATAAAGGAGAGTCATATATGTGAGAGAGAGAGAGAGAGAGAGAGAGAGAGAGAGAGAGAGAGAGAGAGAGAGAGAGAGTGTGAGAGTGTGTGTGTGTGTGTGTGTGTGTGTGTATACATATATATATATATATATATATATGTGTGTGTGTGTGTGTGTGTATATATATAAATGCAAAGAAAAGATGTGTGCTAGGAGAAGCTTTGAGAAAGGATTATTTTCAGCCAGTGAATAGGTAGGGACAGAAGCAGGAAAGGTTCCATGGAAAGCGCAGTCCTTGCATAAGATCTTGCAAAATAGAAACTTATTTTTTTTTTTGGTTAGGCTTTGAAGGAAGAGAGGCATGGACTAGGGTAGAGGGGAAGGCCAAAGTGGGGAGAATTCTACTCCAGATATGGGAAGATGGTATAAAAAGCAGTCTATTTTGGCTGTCATCTATAGTATATAAAGGGCAATAATATAAGCCTGGGAAGTGAGGTCAGAACCAAATTATGGAGGGCCATAGGGATCCACTAAAGGTTTTTGAGTAGAATGATCTGATCTCTAGTAGTGCAGTTGAAAAAAAATTCAGGGGTTAAAGTGAAGATGGATTAAAGAGGTTAGACTGGAATCAGAAACATCAGCTAGGAAACTTTCAGTAACCTAGGTAAGAAGAAATAGGGGTCCAGACTAAGATGGTTTCAATGAGTGGTGGTGGGAGATTGTAAAGGTAGAAATAACAGGATTTTGCAACTATATTTGAGAATGGGAAAAGAGTCAATGATGATGCTGAACTTACTAGTTTAGGTTACTGGTAAGATGGTAGTATTAATGGAAATAGATCAAATGCAAGAAGGGCTAGGGTTCTTTTTTTGGTGGGATGGGGCAAGCAGTGAAGAAGGCATAGAGAGTTTGAAGTTCTGGTGGGACATCCAAGTACAGATATTCAATTACACATAGATATTTAGAGATAGGAGGTTGGAGCTGAGGGGAGAGAATGGGGCCAGATCTGCAGATTTGGGGGTCCCTTGCATTAGTACTGGCAATTGCTTTAGGAGCAAAGAAAATATTAGTGATATTGAAGAGAGCAGAGTCAGAATGGTGTGGAAGAAAGCTGTATCATGAAGACATTGCCACATAGGGGAGCGATGAAGGAGAGGCCTCCAGTGTATTGTTTTTGGAAGTTTGTTAGTCCAGGGGAGGAGAAAAGTCATTAATTAGAGGGAGTAGCAGGGAGAATTTCACTTCTACCCTGACTACACAATTCACGAACACAGCTCATCCTCATCACTCAGAATTGTACCATTTGCAAGATCTCAGATTCCTTTCTTTGACTATGTAAGGTCCTAACTTTCTCTCTCTTCCATTTCTTCAGTCCTACTGAGCCTTCCCTTTGGTCCTCAGTCCTTTTCACTGCCTCTAGCACCCATAGATTTCCATTTGTATCCTTACCCATTGTAGGACTCATGTTGTTTAACCTTATAGTCATTAGTACCCTTGAATCCCTAACATTTATGCTTAGGGTTTGTTTTAAATCTTATCTACTCATTTAAGCTCCTAAACTTATCTCTGTACACCTTGCTCAAGATGAGTTCATTGTTTACTAAAAAAACTGGTGGAGAAGACAATTGAGATAGAAGTGTCCTAAACTTTCCTCATTTCTATTTAAATAGTTTTCTTTCTTCACCCAACTTCTCTTCCTCTCCCACATCAGATAAACAGATTCTTCTTTTTTTATTTTGTCTTTTCTAAAAATATGAATTTATATATGTATCTCATTGTTTTCTCTTTACCTTTGGTTCCTGAACCATAGCACTAAACATTGTTTTGGACATAGTAGATATTTGTTCAAGATGAATGGGGAGGAATTAAGGTACATGTAGGGTTGAGTGGAGGAAGGTACCATATCCACTATATTGGGGAACATAGTTGATGGTGATAGGTCTTGTCTTACTTTTATATACTACTCTACCTTGGCAAGTAAACTCTTATTTTATTTTTTAAAAAAAGTAGCTGAGTTGTGAAATTGTTTTGGTGTTTTAGGAGGTGAGAAGCATACTGGTGGTGGCAGAGAATCAGGAGGTGATTCATGGAAGCAATATATGAGACGATCTACTTGGTAAGAATTAGACTAAGCCGGAAAAACATTGAAAGTAGAAAATGATCTGGAGATTTCCTTCCTAGATCTTCCCTCACTCGCATTACATCAAACTGAATTTGATTTTTTTCCCCATATTTTCTCCAAGCTCAGAAATTGCCATTTCCATAGGTATCTCTATATTGTGACTACTTTTGTCCATAATGATGAGATGGGAGCAGTGCAAGTGCCTGTCTTCTGAAGCAAGTTGAGGGTTTACTAGCCTAGAGAAAATAGTGTGCATGGCTCACAGAAGTAGTCTTCTGTCTCCAGAGCATGGAAATGGCTCTTTACAGAAACAGTTGCTGGTTTTATGGCTCATTTCTGATTAGTAATCCCTTCGTACAGTGCAGTGTCTTTCCCCTGTTGTCTCCTATTCTTCCACTTGTCTCAGCAGTCTGCTGTGTCTTCCTTCCTCCTCACCCTGGCAACCTTGTCTGGGAGAACTCCTCCCAAGAGAAATCTGACTGTGTAGAGACATTATGCTTTAGTTAAATTAGCTTTGTAAACATTAAAGCTATTTTTCTAAAAAAATTTTTCTTCTTTCTTTTTTCCCCAGCACCATCAACTACAGTAAAGACCTTCCTCTGGCACAAGGAATCAAGTTTCAGTAACAGTATTTTGGGTTAATATGACACCCACACTTACCTCTTTAAGAGGTAAATCATGGGCCTCTTTTTGTCATTTGAAAGTGGAAAATAAAGTTGCAAAAAAAGCACAAAGACATTTAGTGAAAGATGGATTGGAATTGTGCATCATTCCCATTTTCTTTTTTAGAGGCCAATCTTGAATGTAAAATCTGCATTCATTTGCTTAAGAACGGTGAGAATCTGACTAATCCACTCTTTGAAAAGAAAACACATGTTAATAAACTTGAACAATATTTATAGGACAGTAGGAAATGGTAACCATATTTCTGATAATAGAGGCCTTACACAAAACAGATGTTTTAACCTGCCTATTTCTATGGTCATTCCTTTCATTTCAAGTGAAAACTTATTTTAATCAGAGAATCTTTCAAACAAGAAGTTGATGGTGAAAGAAAGTCTCCAAGACTGTATTCACCAGCGTTATGCTTAGGCACAACAGTTGTGCCTAAGTGGCTTAGGTTTTTAGAAATATTGTCATGGGCGCTATTGATAATATGAAATAAATATGACTGTATGTTGATTTAGAGGTATGTATAGGATAGTCTCATGCTTGTCACTGTGATGATCTTCAATTTAGTCTTGAGGTCATGTGGGTCTGTGGATTAGTAGATTTCTAAAATACAGGCCTCACATAATTCCTCCCCTCCAAGTTCACAATCTGGGACTGAAGATCACTGAAATAAATCTTGTGTGGATTTTATAAAGAAAATATATTTTGATCATCAGGTTTTTCTGTTTTTATAACTCATCTAATTGAGATTCCATATGATTAAGGATTTCAATATAGGTTTCTATAGGTTAGAGTTAACTATAAATACTAGCAATAGTTATGTGAAAGGCTCTAAATATATCATGATAATACTAACATGTTGTATTTCAATCAGACATGCTCATTTCCAGGGCATCTTAATCAAGTAAACTTGATCAAATTGGATTTAAGAGTGTTACCTGTAGGAAGAAGAGCAGCGTTTGGATGATTTTTCTAAATAATTGTGTATGGTTCTTGTTTAAAGTTTGGCCTCTCATACTCTTGCACAGTATACAGTGGTTTTCCAGGTTGTGCATAAATATAGATGGTGTCTGTACTGGATTTGAAGTTGCTTATATTTTTGATTGTTCTTCTTACCAATAACTTCTCAAAAGATCACTTATGTTTCTAAAATGCCTTGAATTGCTATGGCCCTTTTTGTATACTACTAATTTCAAGTTTTTTCTAAGAGGAGAATAAGTTCCAATTTGTGACACTAAAATAATTTCATATAACTAAGAATACTTTCTACAATGAATTTTCTAGCAATAACAAAAAATTAAACATTTCCTCTTTTTCCTTTGACATTGGAATAATTGTCTTAAATCGGTTTAGAGATAGAGTATTTCTGTACGTGTGGAGAAGTAAAGTTTTTTTTTTTGAAAAGGAAAAAATACAAGTTTCATTAATGTAAAATCATGAACAGAATTGGAAAGGACCTTAGAGATCATCTAAATTAATTTCAAATTTTTAAAAAATCCATCTTTAGCAAACCGACAGGCGGTCATCTTCATTAAGGCTGTCATTGATGTGCAAAACACTATTCCCTGAGGTAGTCCATTCCTCTTTTGGACAGCTCCAAATGTTTTGTTGTTCAGTTGTTTCAGTCCTGTCTCTTTGTGACCCCATATGGGGTTTTCTTGGCAAAGATACTGGAGTGGTTTGCCATTTCCTTCTCCAGTTCATTTTACAGTTGAGCAAACTGAGGCAAACAGGGTTAAGTGACTTGCCCAGGGTCATACAGCTGTTAAGTGCCTGAGACGAAATTTGACCTCAGGTCTTCCTGACTCCATGCCTGGCACTCTATCCACTGTGCCAAATTATTTTGAATAGAAATCTACCTAACAGTATTGGATATTTTATAAAATAAAGTATGCTTAATATGAAAAAAATTGACCATTTGCTTTTTTAATAACATTTTTGTTGATATGTTATCACCCTGCTCCCAGTTGCTTCAAAGCTTCATGTTGTGGGTTTCTGACAACACTGGAAATTTCTTGTGGGAGCCTTCTGTTTTAGCTCTGCATGCTATAAGTATATCTGTCTCTTGCTAGGAGACTTCTGTCTTGTTTGTCTATACTGCTGTTGGCTTTTCTGGCAGGCCTTCTTTCCTGTAGCCCATGAGTTTCTGGATGAGTTTTGGGCAGTTTTGTGGTAGATAAAATCACTTAAACTAACAGTATTCAAACTCTACTGCAAAGAGCACAACTCTAATGGGCTGGTCATTTTGTTTAAATATCAAATGTATGTTTGCTTAAAAGACTTTTAGGGAAAACTCATACAAGGCAAGAACTCACACAAAGGTCAGAAGAAGCAATACAAGGATACTCTTAAGGTCTCTCTGAGGAACCTTATAATCAGTTGCATGACTTGGGAGTCACTGGCAAAGGACCACCCAGCATGGCATGCCCACATCAAAGTTACTGCTCTATGAGAATTGCAGTAACTCAAAAGAAACCTGAGATGCGCAAATTTAGAAACATCTCCACACCAAATGTTTGTATGTACTATTTGTGCCCGACATGTAGTAGAGCCTTCTGAACTCATATTGGCCTGATCAGCCAGTCAGGCACACTGTACCCTGACTCCAACATAGTGATGTCATTTTTGGTCTTTTTTGAGAACAAAGGACAGCAACCAATCAACCAGCTAAGGAATTCAGAGCCCCTGGGCCTGGGATGTCTTCTGACATTTTAGAGTCAAAGAATGACTAAAAATTTATTTTTATCCTTCTGTGTGTGTTATTCCAGGTCTTTTCTATCTTAGCTCCCATAGATATTTTAAAAACAAAATTATGTATAAAAATCCTTGAAAATCCAGTAAGTAACTAATTTAAATTAAAAAAATTCCAACAGCAGTTTTTTCCAGAAAAAAATATTATTGAACATTTTTTTTTTGCTGTTGAACATATTTTTAAGGAATAAATGAGGGTTAAAGTGTAACAGCATGATCTGATCTAGTGGTCTAGTTTTTTTTTTTTAGTATTTTATTTTTTCCAATTATATGTAAAGATAGTTTTCAACATTAACTTTTATAAGATTTTCAATTCTAAATTTTTTTCTCCCCCCCGGATGAGGTCTAGAAGTTTAGGGGTGCTGGGACCCCAAAATCATGACATGCTAGTCCTGCCAAAAAGAATTCAACCCAAGCCTTCTTTCAGCCAGAGACAAGGTTTATTAAAGATCCACCATATTAGCCAGACTTTTAAGGAATCTGAGCATCTGTGAACTATTGGCCAGATTGTAAGAATCTGAGCGAAAACTGAAAATTTTTTTTTTTGGCTAGTCATTGGGGTTAAGTGACGCCCAGGGTCACACAGCTAGTCAGTGTCAAGTGTCTGAGGCCAGATTTGAGCTAGGGTCCTACTGACTCCAGGGCCTGTGCTCTATTCATTGTGCCACCTAGCTGCCCCCTTGGTCTAGTCTTTTAAAATTCTTTAGCTCTTGCCAAGAATAGGTGTACATACTTGAACCAAATCCAAGTGGATCATTCTGATAATGTTACACTAACATTATTGAAGCACCTAAGTCCTGATAGACTTAACCAATGAAGAAACAACTAGATGACAATTCTGAGAAACAAGGGAAGGGGAGAGGAGGCAGGGGGAGTAGAGCATGGGCCGTAGAGTCAGGAGGACCTGAGTTCAAATGCGGCCTTAGACACTTGACACTTATAAGCTATGTGACCCTGGGCAAGTCACTTAACCCAGATTGCCACACACACACACACAAGAATTGTTCAGTAAAAAAAAAAATTATCTTGTATGCATTGCCAGAGCTGGCTAGTATCTAATAAATGTATTTACCCGTGAATAGAAATACCTATGTGCACACATGTGTGTACACACATTTATGCATACATACATATATAGATAAATCTATACATACATTAGATATAAATAGTTCTCTACATACACAATACAATATATAGTTTTATATATATAATATACATATACACATGCATATATACACAAGTGGATATATGTATTTGTAATTTGACTCACATCTATGAAGTAGATTTATGCTTGAAGTCATAGTGATTATGCATTTATAAGGGTAGTTATGAACTGGCTTATCATGCCCTTAGAGAGCAAAACTCAAAGTTCTGTTGTAACTTTGCAAAATTTTCATTTGTTGATTGCTTGGCTGTGTAAATACTGATAAAGTCTATGTAAGTACTGATGTTAAGTTAATAGAAATTAATTTCACTAGTTGCTCAATCACTATCAAATCACTAGTTGTTTCTGTCTAGTAGAAATGTTCATAGTCTTTTTGCATTTAAACAGATCAAGACTACGTGCCTTTTATGAAAGAAAAATGCCCTACAACTACTTAAGGTGAGATAGATGCTTGTGCTTAAAACATGCAAGTAGTTGACATTCTTTGTTACTTCAAGTGTACTGTTTTTTTTTCTTTTCCTAATG
This sequence comes from Phascolarctos cinereus, assembly GCF_003287225.1. Lineage (NCBI taxonomy): Eukaryota > Metazoa > Chordata > Mammalia > Diprotodontia > Phascolarctidae > Phascolarctos > Phascolarctos cinereus. The sequence continues at coordinate 283,390,105 of NW_027555847.1, read as the reverse complement.
AGTGAGTTTGCAATTCCATGATTTATGGCAGTGAATTTTAGGTAATCTTTGGGCAAGTACCAGAAGAAAGTGCCCTACCACTATAAGGATTACCTATGGTACAGAAAGACTTCTGTGCATGTACATGTGCCTTGTATAGCAAGCACTGAGAAGCTGGGGTGTCTGGGACTTGAGCCCAGGGTAGACTTTGGACTTGGAACTTGGGATGATGCCCAGTATTTTTGTCCAGACTCCAGCTGGATGGTTTTATGCATTGAGGGAATCATGGAAATTTCAACCTAGGGCTTCCATGTTCACGAAATGTGAAATTCTTTTATATGATCACAGTCTATTGTCTTTCTACCTCTTCCTCTGACTTACAAACCCAAACTCTGTTCTCTGGCCACACTGTGACCACTAGCCCTTCAACCACTTAGCTCTTCTATAGGCCATAACCCCAGAGCTAGCTTCATTCTCCCTTTTCTATCTAACCCATCGGTGAACCAGTTAAACTTTATATTATCCTCCTCTCTTGAGTCTTTTTGACCCCTTGATACCAGGAATCATGCACTGATAAGCCTGTGCTCCCATCATCCATTGCCTTTACTCCTACATACTTGTATCTGAAAGAAACTGGAGAAAATAAAGAAACTATGTTGACTGGGCCTACTACACATTTGTGTTATATAATCTCAATTGGGCCTAAACTATTGCAAGTCAATCCGTTTACATTTTCTTAATTGTCACTATCCCATTTGCTACAGCTGCTCTTCCAAACCTTTTCATCTCTCCTCAAATCTCCCATGGCTCCCTTCCCACACAAACTCTCAGCTGAGATACCTTCTGTCTCTATCTCCTCTTTCACCCTTATTTCACATAATGAGTTAGTTTTTCTTGATAAAGCAAACCCATCTCCATGTACAACTGATCCTATTCCATCCTGTTTTCTCTAGTAGATTGCCCCCTCTATTATCTTTCACTTATGTTCAGACTCTCTCTTTTGGCTATTTCCCTACTGTCTGCAAATAGGCCCATGTCTCTACTATCTTCAAAAACTCACTTGATACGTCTATCATATTTCCCTCCTCTCTTCTGTCAGTATTAGGTGCCTCCATTTCCTCTCTTCTTAATTTTCTACAGTTTGGCTTCCAACCTCATCATTCAATTAAAACTGCTGTCTCCAAAGTCGACTCAAAAATAGGTATTGGACACCATCCAACTGTTTTACTCTGGATTCCATCACAGCCAGGTTAGGAACCAAACTTTCTGAAGCCTTCAGGGATGGAATAGTTTAAAGCAGTGATCACATAGAAAGAGGCAAGGGAATGAGGCAAATGTATACTTGAGTTTATGGATCAAGTATTGGTAGATGGGAGGTTGAAGAAGATGAAAGGTACTCATTTATTTTCAGGGCCCAGAGATGCAAAGTGGCCTGGGCCAGGCTACAACCATAAGGGGGGAAAAAATCTAAGGTGAAAAACTAGATCGTGTTAGGGGACAATTATGGCACCTATAAGCCAATGAAACATAAAACAAACAACTTCTGAAGTGATGTAGGGCATATATGACATTCTTTCACATTTACTGATTGTTATTAACCTGGGCAAGTCACTAACCCTCTCTCAGACTGTTTCTGTATTATAAGCATTATAATTAAATACCATTAAGTATGTAAAATAATGGGGTTTGCTAAATTCCCTTTCAGATCTAAGTCTATGGTCCTATGATTTAAAAATTCTATCTTCTGTTGGCAAAGAGATGGAAAAAATTTCATGTATTCAGGGATAGTTCTATAAAGTAGCATGGAAATCACTATGTTGCTTCTACAGTAGTATTTACAACTCCCAAAGTAACTAAAGTCCAACTTTGATGCTCTATTTTGGCATAAAGGTTGCAGCCTTCTAGGTTTCCAAGGTTATGCTAGTGCATATCCTATGCAAAATCTGGTAATTCCAACAAAGCTGGAAAGGCTTTGAGAACAAGTCAGCAGTGAACTCTGTTATTTGAGGACTCACTTAGCTAAATTTAGAGAGACTTATCACTTGGAGTTTGCTCACAAGATGATGATTCTTTTTTTTGTTAGAGCAGCTTTTTTTTAAAAACAATTTTGCCTTAATTTTTAATTTTTATTTTTATAGAGATCTTTTATTTTTATACTGTTTTTATTTCTGAATGTTTCCTTCTCATTTCCCTAATCCAGAAAAGTATCTTTTATAATAAGGAATAATAAAGAAGAGAAAAAAATAGTTCCTCAAAAATAATCTATGAATAAGCAATTCAGAAATCAAGCATGCAGTGTGTGCCAGACACTGTGGTAAGTGCTGAAAATGCAAATGCAAGAATGAAACACTCTGTAGTCACAGAGAATTGGTATTTTAATGGTTAAAAACAAGTACATAAGTAACTATACAGAGAATAAATACAAAATAGTTAAATACAAGATAGTTTGAAAGGGAAGGTGCTTGAATTTGGGGGATCAGGAAAGGCTTCCTATAGAAGGTAGTGCCTGAGCTGCATCTTATTGGAAGAGGGAATTCTATGAGGAGGGAGGGCATTCTTTACATTCATTACATCGTAAAAGCACAGAGATCCATTGTTATGTGAACGATGCAGTTTTGCTGGAGTGTGGCATGGCAAGTAATGCCTAATGAAGCTAGAAAGATTGATTGGGGCCAGATCGTGAAAGGTTTTTAAAAGTTAAACATAGAAATTTATATTTAATACTAACAGAAACAGGGAGCCACCGCCAACGTGCGTGGTCAGATCTGTGCTTAAGGAAAAAAACGCTTACAGGTTTGGGAGTGAGAAGAGACCTGAAGCATGGAAGCCAATTAGCTGGCCATTGAAATAACCTCGGTAAGAGGTGATGGTCTGAACTAAGGTGGTATAGCTGTATGAGTAAAGAGAAGGTGTGGGATATGAAGGATGTTTGTGGAGAGTTGATAAGTGTTTAGATGTGTGGGTTGAGGAAGTATGAGGCATTGAGGATAATATCAAGATTTCAGGGACATCTGTTGTTGGAAGACTGTTAGAATGGTGTTACTTTGGACAGAAATACTGAAATCTGGAAGAGGAAAGGGTTTGTTTAGGATGGGGTGGGGAACCTGTGACCTTCTAGGTCCTTGGGTGTGGTCTTTTGACTGAGTCCAAGTTTTACAGAACAAATCCTTTTTTTCCCCTTTTTTAATGATCAAAATTTATTTTCTTTCCCTCCCCAACTTACCCATCCCCACTGCAAAAGTTAAAACAAAAACAAAACCCTCATAATAAATTCATAAACAAGCAAAACAAATGCCCACATTGGCCGTTTTCAAAACACTTATATACTCTGAGTCACCATGGCTTTATCAGGAAGTGGGTACCACATTTCATCTTTGGCCTTCTACTATCATAATTGGTCATTGCATTAATCAGAATTCCCTAAATCTTTCAAAAATGTTTGTTTTTATAATGTCATTGTATAAATTATTCTTCTAGCTTTATTCATTTCAGTCTACCTCTTTATACAAGTCTTTCCAGGTTTCTCTGAAATGGTCTCTTACATAATTTGTTCTAGTCCACTAGTGTTCCATTACACACAGATAGGTAGATAAAAAGATACATTGTTCGATGAGGTAGCCAAGCCTCACCTACATATATCTATATCTCTATCCATCTATTTAGGGATATATTTCTATCTACCTATCTATCTATTTAGTGCTAGTGAGACAGTCATGTCCTCATAGATACAGATATCAATATCAATATCTATATCTGTATCTCTATCTATCTATCTATCTATCTATCTATCTATCTATCTATCTATCTATCTATATCTTCTACTTGATGGGAACTTACTTAGTTTCCACTCCTTTTTTTTTTAATATAAATTTATTTATTTTTAGTTTTCAACATTCACTTCCACAAGTTTTTGAGTTCCAAATTTTCACCCCATCCCCTCCCCCCACCCCAAGATGGCATGCATTCTGAATATCCCTTCCCCTAGTCTGTCCTCTCTATCTCTCTCCCCTTCTCTTATCCCCTTCCCCTTCTATTTTCCTATAGGGCAGGATAGACTTCTGTACCCCATTTCCTGTATTTCTTATTTCCCAGAAAACATTTTTTTTAAACATATGTTTTTAAAACCTTAGGTTTCAAATTTTCTCTCTTCCTCCCTCCCCACCCATCCTCATTGAAAAGGTAAGCAACTCAATATAGGTTGTACATGTGCAGTTATGCAAAACATGTCCATACTAGACATGTTGTGAAAGATTAATTCTATTTCCCTTAATCCTATCCTGCCCTCCCATTTATTCTATTCTTTCTTTTGACCCTGTCCCTCCTCAGAAGTATTTACTTCTGATTACCCTTTCCCAATCTGCCCTACTTTCTATCATCCCCCTGCTCTCTTGTCCCCTTCTCCCCCTATTTTCCTGTAGGGTAAGACAGATTTCCATACCCAATTGAATGTGTATGTTATTCCCTCCTTAAGCCAAATCCTATGAGAATAAGATTCACTCATTCCCTCTCACCTTCCCCGTTTCTCCACTGTAAGAGACTTTTTTTTCGTTTTTTTTTTGTGAGATAATTTACCCCATTCTACCTCTCCCTTTCTTCTTCTCCGAGTATAATCCTCTCTCATCCCTTAATTTTATTCTCCAGATATGACCCCTTAATCTTCAACTCACCCTGTGCCTCTATCTTCTATCTATCATATACATACATATAATTTTTTTCCTCCAACTACCCTAATACTGACAAAGGTCTCATGAGTTATAAATATCATCTTTCCATGCAGGAATGTAAACAGTTCAATCTTAATAAGTCTCTTATGATTTCTCTTTCCTGTTTACCTCTTCATGTTCCACTGAGTCCTGTATTTGAAAGTCAAATTTTCTATTCAGCTCTGGTCTTTTCATCAAGAATGCTTGAAAGTCCTCTATTTCACTGAATGACCATTTTTCCCCTGAAGGATTATACTCAGTTTTGCTGGGTAGGTGATTCTTGGTTGTAATCCTATCTCCTTTGCCCTCTGGAATATTATATTCCATGTCCTGCAGTCCTTTAATGTAGAAGCTGCTAAATCTTGTGTTATCCTGATTGTGTTTCCACAGTACTTGAATTTTTCCTTCTGGCAGCTTGTAATATTTTCTCCTTGACCTGGGAACTCTGGAATTTGGCTATAATATTCCTAGGAGTTTTCCTTTGGGGATCTCTTTCAGGAGGAGATCTGTGGATTCTTTCAATTTCTATTTTGCCCTCTGGTTCTACTATATCAGGGCAGTTTTCCTTGATAATTTCTTGAAAGATGATGTCTAGGCTCTTTTTTTGATCATGGCTTTCAGATAGTCCAATAATTTTTAAATTCTCTCTCCTGGATCTATTTTCCAGGTCAGTTGTTTTTCCAATGAGATATTTCACATTGTTTTCTAATTTTTCATTCTTTTGGATTTGTTTTACAGTGTCTTGATTTCTCATAAAGTCACTGTCTTCCAATTGCTCTATTCTAATTTTTAAGGAAGTATTTTCTTCAGTAATCTTTTGGACTTCCTTTTCCATTTGGCCAATTTTTCTTTTTAGGGCATTTTTCTCCTCATTGGCTTTTTGGACCTCTTTTGCCATTTGGGTTAGGCTATTTTTTAAGGTGTTATTTTCTTCAGTATTTTTTTGGGTCTCCTTTAGCAAGCTGTTGACTTGTTTTTCATGATTTTCTTGCATCACTCTCATTTCTCTTCCCAGTTTTTCCTCTACTTCCCTTACTTGCTTCTCAAAATCCCTTTTGAGCTCTTCCAAGGCCTGGGACTGATTCATATTTTTCTTGGAGGCTTTGGATGTAGGAGCTTTGACTTTGTTGTCTTCTTCTGGTTGTATATTTTGATCTTCTTTTTCACCAAAGTAAGATAATATGGTCTGACTCTTTTTGCTCTGCTTGCTCATGATCCTGGCCAATTACTTGAGTTTTAAACTCTTTGTTAAGGTAAGAGTCTGCTTCCAATGTGGAGAGTGTACTGTCCCAAGCTTCAGGGGTTTGTGTAGCTGTTTTCAGAGATACTTGTAGGGACCTGTAAATTTTCAGTTCTTCCAAGGTGGTATGATAAGGGGCGAGGTGTTTACTCCTTTCCTGGCCTGTGACCACAAGTACTCCTTTCTGTCCTGTAACTGTGAGGAGGGGCTCTTCTGTACAGCCACTGTAGGCTCCACCAAGCCAGCGCTCCTCCTCACCCCAGCATCACCGACCAGAACTGTGGCCCAGATCCAAACATGGGCAAAGCAAGAGATTCCTGCCTCAGCACTGGCAAAGAAATCCCAGCAATCCCTCTCTGATCAGCCACTGGATTCCTCCTCAGTCTGTGGGCTGGAAGCTCAGGAAGCAGCGGTGCCCCCCCCCCCACAAGCTCTTGGGGAATGGAGCTGAGACCCCGCCTTCCTCTCTGACCACTGACAGAAACAGACTTTTCCCACTGACCTTCTAAGTTGTCTTTGGCATTGGTGGATTGAGGAGTCTGGAAACCTCCACAGCTGCCCGAGATTCAGTCCTCTGAGGCCTGCTCCAGGTTTGCTGCGGCCTGCGCGCTCACGCCACGCTGTGCTCCCAGCCGGGCGCGATGTACCTTTCTGATCGATCATCCAGTTTGTCTTGGGCTGGAAATTTGTTTCACTCTGTCTTTTTGTGGCTTCTGCTGCTTTAGAATTTGTTTAGAGCCATTTTTTTAATAAGTATTTGGAGGGGTTTGGAAGAGAGCTCAAGCAAGTCACTGCTTTCACTCCGCCATCTTGGCTCAGCCCCCCAGAACAAATCCTTTTCACAGAACAAATCCGCTTAATAAGAGGATTTGTTCTGTGAAGTTTGGATTCAGTCAAAGGGTGTCACTTGAGGACCTAGAGGGCCACATGTGGCGTCAAGCCTACAGGTTCCCCACCCCTGGTTTAGGAAGTTGGAATTCATTTTTAGATGTTTTAGATATCCAGTCATTGATATGGAACTGAAGTTCTGAAAAGAAACTAGGGCTGGATATATAGATCTGTAGGTCATCTCCATAGAAATAATAATTTAGTTCATGGGAGCTGATGAGTTTACTGAGAGAGAATGTAGAGAGAGAAGAGGGCCCAAGAACCTTGGGGAACAACTATAGTTTCAGGGCATAATATGAATGCCAGCAAAGGACATGGAAGAGTGGTCATATAGGTAGGAGAAGCACCAGGAGAATCAGTGTCATGAAAAAAAAAAGTAATAATGTATGCAATGTTTTGCACCTGTGGTCCCCTAGATCTTCAAAGAGGGCAAAGAAGTTCATTTTCTCATCTCTTTTTAGGGCCAAACAATCATATAATTAAATAGCATTGAGTTTCAAGTTGTTCTTTCCATTGACATATCAACCTGTATTTTGATTATCAATATCCTTCTAGTGAACCTATTTGGAAGTGCAATATGGACCACTATATTCTCAGAAGAATCAAGAAAATGGGCAATTCAAAAAGCAATAGAAAGACATATAGTGAGTATTAGTAGGCTACAACATATTACTGATAATGTCCTGAGAAGTGTTGTAAAAGATATGCAGGAAATGTATGAGCATTAGATTGTGAACTCCTCAGAGCAAGGACTATCTTTTACCTTTCTTTATATTCCCAAAGAATAGAATACTGGGCTCAGAATTAAGAAGACCTGAGTTCAAATGTTACCTCAGACACTAGCTGTGTGACTGTTGGCAAGTCACTTAACCTTTGTCTGACTCAATTTCCTCAACTGTAAAATGAGGATAATAAAAGCACCTAGCTCTCAGAATTGTTGTGAGGATTAAATGAGATATTTATAAAGGGTTTAGTGTACTGTCTGACACATAGGTGCTTTAAAATGTTTATTGACTGACTGGAAAAAAGGGGGGGCATGACCTAGTCATGTAAAATGAGCAAGGGGCCTTGAGAAATGGATACCTTGTACTATTACCCACAGAATGTTAAAATACATAAAGGAAGACATTGAGATTCTCCTATGGAAGGCAAATGGAAGGGTATGTGCAAGAAGCCAGCTTTGTATTTTGATTTGTACCATTGTAAAGGTCAATGCTTCAGCAACTTGTGGTAAGTGTTTATTAACGGATATATATCTGTTGGTGGAAGAAGTTACGGGTCAGTGAAGTCACAAATCTTTTGAAATAATGAAGTGGGGGTAATAGATGAAGACTAGTGGTTTTTACTTTGTACAGAGAACTGGAACATGACAAAGATAAGATTGGAACTTTTGGGAGGGGAGAGACTATATTTTCTGCCATATCCATGTACATGAGAGACACCATGGCATAGAAGATAGTGGGCAGGCCTAAGAGATAGGAAGATTTGAGTTTAGTGCTTTTTCTGAGACATGCCAGCTGTATGACCAAGGGCACAACACTTCATCGTTCAGTGTGCTAGGCAGCTCTGAAACTCCTGCAAGTAAATATGACAGTATAGGGGAAAATAGGCTAAAGCTTAGAGAGCAAGTGACAAAATGTGTAACTCAGAACCTGGAAGTCCTTTTGCTGGTGTCTTCAAGATATTACCTTAGGTACGGTATAGTTTTTCTGCTGTTCTGTGTTCAGTCAGTTCTTGGCTCCTAATGCAGATACTGCTTGTCATCTGCTGCTGTCCTGGGAATATTGCTAAGATGCTGATAGGAAAATGAGAAGTCTAAAGTCCTCTGGACCCTTCAAGCTCACAAGATATTCCTTGAGAACTTTGAGTTTTGGTGGTGAGTAGTGAGGAAGCCAAGGTGCTTGCCCCCCAAGGAATGTTTTTAGAGGTTTAATGAGAGCACTCTTTCCCTAACAACACCAGGAGGCTGAGAGAAACTCAAATCCTTCATGTTCTGAACTAGCTCCTGGTTTTATATAGGCTTTTAATCACTCAGCCAATCCAGACTTCCTATCATACCTAGGGAGGTTTCTAGGCCTTGTTGACACCTAGTGAACAATAAAGATGTATTCTTACAGATAAGTATGTCATATAAGAACACTTATTATTTATTTTAGATGGAATGGGCTGGTCTGATTAATTTACTTGATCAACCTCCGTCCTTACATATCAATTAGCACTTATTAAGAGCTGATAGTACACAATTTTTGCCAGTGGGCTATCAAATACAAATGAGGTAACCAATTCATTTTATTTATTAGCTTATTTGATTTAACAATAAAATACATTTCATAGAAATGATTATAAAATGTGTTTTACAAATAGAATATTTTATACTTACAGATCTTATGGTACATAATGAAAACTTAGTAAATAGAAGACATTAAACCACCAGCAATTTCTTAATTTCACATGACAAAGGAGAAAAGTCCATTATTTCTGTTGAAATGGATTTCTATATTGAATCCCAAAATTATTTTCAATGTTTTATATTTTGTGCAAAAATCACTGTTATGGTTTTTTTTTGGTTTTAAAAATTAGGTTCTCAAGGCAAGTTTTAATTTAGTGCTCCAGTACCACACCCTGTTTAGGGAAAAATAACTTAGAAAAGGTATTAGCTACAAGAAAAAGAAAAGGCAAATGAGTACTTAAATCCACTTTGCCTATTATTATTATTGACGCTCTATTACAAAATTTAAACACACAGTTTATTTAAAACAGGATAGGGAAAGAGGAGAAAAAAGTTAGTTATCTATTTGAAGCTTTTGTGTATTCAGCATCATTTACACTTAAGGCTTTTTAAAAAAATACCTTAATTAATTGGGGCTCCTATTAGGCACTTTAAAAAGAATCCCAGGATACTAGCAATGGAAGGAACTTGAGAGGTAATCTGTTCCAATACCTATCCAAATCATGGATCCAGTCTGTATTTGAATACCTCTAGCTATGGGGAATTATTATTTTTTTTTTATGAGGCAGCCCCTTTGAATTTTGGACAACTCTAAACTTATTGCCCAATTTTAAGGTTGAAAGTGAGGAGTTTTAAGAGATAAAGAAAGTGTAGAAAGGAAGAAGTAAAACAGAGTGGAGCATGTTTGTTGATGTTAGTAATTACTGTTGAACCTCAGTCAATCCAAACCCAAAGGCAGAGCTATATCCAACAGTCTCCTTTGATATACCCAAGGAAATGAGATTCATTCTCTCCATGATGCAGCAGCGAAAATACCCCCAGAGTCAATGTTGACATTTATTGCACAATAACCAAATCACTTCCCATTTTCCTTAGACAGCAATCATAAAGTGCAAAAGTGGCTTTGGATTCCAATTAATCAGTATCTCTGTCCAGCAGAGTGCCCTCCATGAGTATGGAGTTGCTTCTTAGAAGTGTGGCATTAAGTTGGCCCCTAGCAAGTAGGTAAGTCAGTCACCATTCTCCAGCAGCCTTTGTAAGTTGTTTTGTATCTAAAAATCATAGAAAAGAAGCTTCCATTATTAAACATAATAACAATGATAATGCCTATAGGGCTTTAAGGTTTACAAAGAGCTTTCTTTACCATAGATTTATGTATTATAGGTCATGCAAATGCCATTATTCCTACTAAATTGATCTGAGGCTTAGTGTGGTTAATTGACTTGCCCATGGAAATAGTAAGTGATATAGCCAGGACTCAAAACTAGGGTCTTCTGACTCTGAGACTTGGACTTTTGCCCTTCTTTCATGCTGTCCTCCATTCAGTTAAATTTGGCAACCATTTATTAAATGTGTACTATATACTGAACACTGTGCTAGGCACTGGAATACACAAAAATCGAACAGGTCTTGCTCTCAAGGAACTTACATTCAAATATGGAGAAACAGCATTATACCCATAAATAAATATAAAGTAATTTCATGGAAGTGTGAAGGTACTGACAACTGGGGAGAATCAGGAAAAATCTGGGTAGAGGAGGTAGTGCCCAAGATGAACCTTGAATGAAACCAGAGATTCAAAAAGGGGGAGGTGAAGAAGGAGAACTTTCCAGACACGGGGGCAGTCTAGACAAAAGAATCCTCTATAGTACAATTAAGGCCATATTGTTTCCTCAAAACCAAGATTTTTTTTTATGCTTTAAGCAAATTAATGTTTTTCAACAACTATTTAGGTGAAATCATTAGAGCTTTCTCAATCTAAAAGGAGGACGAAAGGGGACATGAACATGAAAATATGAAATAAGAATTGAAAATAAAGGCAATAGGAAAAAATAGTTGTAAAGACCTATACAAGCATGAGAATGAATTAAGCAAGGCCTTGATATTACTAAGTATTACATATGATATTAGATATTATAATAACATTACACACACACATATATATATATATATATATATATATATATATATATATAATATATATATATGTATGTATATATATGAAGGAGTTGATCCTTGGAAGCCCAAGCCTGAATTACAGATGATTTTTTAAACTTAAATGTTATTTTTTTAATTAACTGGAATTTATTTTCTTTTTCCCACTTCACCTCACCCCTACTGAAAAAAAAAGAAAAACAAAACCCTTGATTAATTTATTTTGCAGAAATACATGAGCTACATAAAGCAAAGTTCACTGCCATTTAGTTTACCTGGGCTCTATGATTTCCTAGGGAAGAAGAATGCACTGCTAGGAGAAAGAAGCACAGAGAATAAATGGAAAGAGAAAAAAGTTAACTCTATTGTTTTTTATTCAACATCAAGGTGAACACCCTTAAAACTTGTTATGAGATTGGACAAAAAATGTCAGTAAAGACAAAAAGTAGTTTTTCTGAACTGCTGCATCACAACTCCTTTTGGCATCATGTATCCTCATTTTCCAAACACCAAGCTTGATTGTTTAAGATATCTCCTGATTTGGTGCTCTGCCTTCTTCACCTCAACTAAAATCCTAGTTTATACTTCCTCTGAAGACTTCTCTGATTTCCTCAGTTGAAAATTATCTGTCTTAAGAGAGGTGATGGACTCAGCATGTGGATTAAGACATACATTTTTTTTTTTGCATAACAGTGTGGGAATTAGTTTCATTTTACTCTGTGTATTTATTAAAAGGTTTTTTTTTCTTTTTCACTGGGAGGTGGAGAGGTAAAAGAATGAGAAGATAGATTTTGTTAGTTGAAAAATAATAGTAACAAAAACAGAAAACCATCTCTTCTGCCTCAAATTTTCATAAGCATTCATAGATTTAAAGCTGGTAGAGACTTAAGAAGTCATCTAGGCTACACTCTCAGGTGAAGAAACTGAGGCCCAGAAATTTAAACAATTATACAGGTACTAACTAGCAGAGCTGGGACTTGAATGCAGGTCCTTTTCCCTCCATGGCCCCCCATCATGCATGCCATGATGCTCTTTGTCCATATCACTTTCTACCTTGAGTTATGCCTATTCCAATTAGGTTTTAATCTTGAGGTTAGGAACCATGTCATTTTTTCCTCTTTGTATTCCCAGTGCATAGTGCCTTGTACATAGTAGGTGCTTAATAAATGCTTGTCAAGTTAAAATTGGTCTCAAAGACCTGCCTCTCAGATAAGCTAAGAAATAAAGGCCCAAGGACCAGATTTTTATAACAACAATAACAACTCCTCTACTTTATAACAATTACCATTTTATATTTGAAACTTGCAAACCATTTTGCATACATTTTCTTATTTGATCCTCAGTACCTCAGGTATGAGTTACAGACTCAATTAGTTTTGAAGGTGGAAAGGAACTCTGTGGTTATTTAGTTCAACCCATACCTGAAAAGGAATTCCTATTATAACATACCTAACTAATGGCCTTTCATTTCTGTTTGAAGACCTCCCATGAGAGGGCTCCTGAGGCAGTGCATTCTACCTTTGGTTAGATAATAGATCATACATATTGTATAAATGAAGAAACTGAGATTGTCAAGGCTAAAGGATTTGTCTGATATGGAAAAACTAGCAAGTGACAGAACTGTGATTTCTCGGATAGTGCTCTCTTTCATGTCACCAGTACCAAAATGGACAAGATGTGTTGTAGGTTCTATTCAGGGTTCAAGTCACTTTCCCTTTTTATTTCTGTGGTTCAGCAAGACCTCTTGGCATTATAAGTTCATTTTTATCCTCTAAGTTTTTTACTTTTCCCTGTGTTTTACCTTGCAAGATCTAACAGAAGTTTTGTATCCTGGGAAAGGGGCTGGGTAGAGATGGAAAAAAAAGAAATAATTTGCCTGGGGGTAAAGGGGAAGATTATAGAATTTTTTTTTTTGGGTGAGGCAATTAGGGTTAAGTGACTTGCCCACAGTCACACAGCTAGTAAATTTCATGTGTGTCTGAGGCCAGATTTGAACTCAGCTTCTCCTGACTCCAGGGCCAGTGTTCTATCCACTACACCACCTAGCTGCCCCTATTATAGAATCTTGTAATATGATCTCACTACTTTGATATGTGGCAGCTAGATGGCACAATGGATAGAGCCCTGGGCCTGGAGTCAGGAAGACCCGAGTTCAAATTCAGCCTCAGGTACTTACTAGCTGTATGACCCTGGGCAAGTCACTTAATCCTCTTTGCCTCAGTTTCCTCATCTGTAAAATGAGCTCAAGAAGGAAATGGCGAACCACTCCAATATCTTTGCCAAGAAAATCCTGAATAGGGTCATGAAGACTTGGACATGACTGAATAACAACAATACCTTGATAATACAGCTTCAGGATATAGAATATAAAATCTTCTGGCTTCAAATGGAGCAGTAGCTTGAAGTATGCCAAATAGATGACCAAACTCCTTATTTTACCAGTACTAGCTTAATTTTTTTTCATTATCCTTCTTGGGGAGTATTTTTCCCCCTAAGCCTTCTGTAGTCATTTGAAAAAGTCATCTCCAAAGAAGCAGGATTTTTTTTTATAGAGGCCTGAGATTATAGGGAAAACTGGACCTGGATTTATGATTCTAGCTTTGACACTTAAATGTGACTCTATGGAAAAACCATTTAATCTTCTCTTAAGTCTCAGTATTTTTAATCTTTCAAGTGGAAATAAATGTGCGTAGCCTAGGAAGGAGAATAAATATATGGTGTAGCAGGTATGATATCTGTTTAAGAGGAAAGCCATAAGGTGTATCAAGCATGATATCTGTATGAATACTGGAAATACTAGACTGTCTCCAAGAGGATACCCACGTACTTCACATAGGCAGTAGTGATGTTGCTATACCATCATCATCCTGCAGCCAGCTTTTTTGGAGATAGGATGACTAAGAAAAGCACACTCAGGAAGTAGGACAGGTTCCAAGGAAAAGCCTGTAGTTACTACTATAGGCTTGACAATGTTCAACATCTGCTATTTAACTCTTAGGGCCCATGCATATAGGAATGAAAAGCTACCTTTTCCAGTTTTATTATGTTGGCTGTTAATTCTGCACAGAGGGTCTCAGTGCTGACTTCCAATTGTGATCCCAAGGAATGTGGTGCTTTTTGTCTGCGAGGACAAAAAAATAAATTGAGGAAGAAAGGAGAGCAAAAACCCTGGAAATTATTTGCACATAGCAAGAGATAGCTGCTAAAGGAACAGTGAACACTACATTCATTAACAAATGAGACCAAAAGCAACTCATGTACTTCAGGTCATGTACAAAATGCTCAGGGTCACATCTGGGTGTTAGGGTATGTTAATAGTTTCTTAGAGAGTTTCAATCTTGGAAAAAACATGTAATCACATAGCTGGATTTGCTCTTTGGTATACCACCACAACAAACTAGGATGGGGATCACAACTTTAGTTTTATATCCCCTCTTCCACCTCCCAGCCCTCAGGATCTAGTACTATGCCTCATGTACAGCATATGTTTAACAAATATTTATTAAACAGTCCTAGTCAAACACTGTCCAGCTGTCAATGGGAGATAATCATAGTATTGAGGTACTCTCTTACCCTTGAGAATCAACTACAGAGGCTATTGATCTAAGCCGTTCCTCCAGAGCATTGATTCTGTGTCTCATGTAGAAGGTAGAAAAGATAAGTGCACAGACTCTGCAAAAGAAAAGGAAAACACGACTCTAGGTTATTGACCAGGGTACAATGTCCATAATGTAAGCTATCTGGAAACCAGTTTGAAAAGTTGATTTAAAATGTGAAAAAGCCAGATGCTCAACTTAGAACCCATAATAGCTTACATAGATTTTAAATTTTTACAAAGTTCTTTCCTCTCAATAGCCCCATGAAGTTGGCAGCACAAGTATTACTATCCCATTTTACAAATAAGCAAATTGAGACTCAGATTGCTGAAGTAACTTGCTCACAATCATATAGCTAGTGAGTGTTTTTGTTGGGATATTATAGGTCAAGAGATTTGTCTTAGGTCATTAATGAAAGTTCATTAATAAAAAAGCTTCAAGAATCAGACTCAGACCTTGGGATTTCTGGTCCAATGTTCTTTCAATTACATTTCACTGCCTTCCAAATTAAGAGGGAGAAGAGCGTCCACTTATCAAGTCCTCAGTCTAGCCTCTGGTTTATCTACATATACATCTACAGTATTTAGAAATACTTTTCTACCTTCCTGGCAGTTGGGGGGACAGAGAAAACATAGATTAAAGTCCCTTCAAACTTCATTTTAGTTATTAGTTGCAATTTCTTCTCTTGTTAGAGCAATAAACAGAAAGTCTAATGATTTGAATTTTATAGCTTCTTTTCCTTCCCAACATTATGAGGAATCACTAACAAGCACATAGCTAATCAGTGTCACGCATGAATCCAAGTCTTCTGATTCTCAGGACTATGCTTTTTCTACTATACCATTCCTACGTTTT
The DNA here is from genome assembly GCF_003287225.1 of Phascolarctos cinereus. Taxonomy (NCBI): domain Eukaryota; kingdom Metazoa; phylum Chordata; class Mammalia; order Diprotodontia; family Phascolarctidae; genus Phascolarctos; species Phascolarctos cinereus. The sequence goes on along the minus strand of NW_027555847.1, from coordinate 283,374,460 downwards.
AGTTTTCCTTGCTTTCCCCCTATTTCCTTAAGAAGAATATATTTATAAAGAAATACCTTTTGCTAAACTAGCTAAAAGGAATGGGGTGGGAAATAAGGCTCAAAGAGTCAAGAGGGCATCAAAAACAGCTGAGGGTTAAGATTAGTGTTGACTTATCTTAGACCTTTTGCTTGTCACTCATAGTCAATTCATGTACTTACACAACTGCGTAGAGTATGAGAATGTGGCGGAGTGTCAGAGATTTCTGGGATCTTAATTTATGGAAGAATCCAAAGGCTTCTGACTGACCTGTTGAATGTCAGATTAAAAAAAAAAGACAAACCAACTGGCCTTAAAATTCAGCTCAACACAATACTTTATAGTCTGTCTCCTGATAGCATACATGCACACACATGCCTAATTAGTTCTTTAGAAATGCATTTTTTCCCTAAAATGATAAAGGGGGGGCAGAAAAAACAGTTCCCCCGATGTCATTTTAGCTGTTAGTTGCAATTTTTTTCCATGCAAAAACAAATCCAATGACTTCTCACCTTTTCAAAGAATCAAAACAAGTAGCCTAAAAGCTCACAAGAGGAGGAAAGAGAAGGAAAGGCAAAGAATAGTTCCACATTGGGCAGTTGAGACCTCAGTAGTTACAAATTGATGGCCAGAAAACACCTATTATTCTTACTGTATCTTGGAAGGCTCTTGGCTTTTCCTTTAGGCACACAATTCACAAGAGATTCTGTATGAACTGATTTTGTTTCTCCCTTAATAACTTTCAGAACTGTCTGGGACTCCATCACATGAAAATCTGTCAAAACAAAATCAGGCTAGGTGCAAATTTGCCTCAGGTGTGCATTTTAATTAGTCATCATAATAGGGAGCAAATCCTCAAATGGTTTGGTTTCCAAAGAAATATTTTGATGCTGACTTGAAAAATATTGAGAAAGCTAAGAAGAAATAGCATCTCCTTGAAATTATAAAGGAAAAAGAGTATGTGAAGTTGAGGATATTACATACAAATTCTCCCCACCAACTCTATGTCCACCCTTAACTAGTGATGTAAATTTTTTTTTTGACCTTATGCTAGAACTGAATTTTTGTCCATTACAACAATGTTCTCCAGACCTTGAGAATTTTCAGATTCAGGAGTCTGAGATCCAGAGCTGCTGTACTCATTCATTGCTTGCCTTCTTTGCTGAACCATTCCATCTAAATCTGAGAACTCATCATTGAAATCCTGAAGGGAAAGAATACGTTTAGAGACTACTTGTATTTTATTAAATAAACTGACTTTTACACATCCCCAGTTTCCATATTTACAGATGACCTGGATAAAATAGATCTGTTCTACACTTTTGTGGATTTCTCTAACTACTGATTATTTAGTATAGAATTGCTGTATCTGAACTCATGTGGACACCTAGTTAAGTCTGTAGACAAACAGTATCCAGCTTTTTGAAGCTATAGATGGTTAAGAAGAAACTTGGAAGCTAAAATTTAAAAGTTTTCCTATATTCACCAACAATTTAATAAAGGTTTAATTAGAACTTTATAATAAGGAATGCTACCATTTGAAACAATTATTAGAAAGATGTGTGGAAAAATATTACCAAAGGCAAGACAGACTATCTAAATAGAAAAGTGGGTAGTGAAATTATAACATAAAAGGGAGTAGAAGAGGGAAAAAAATGGGGATTAGCTAGCCTCTTAAAAGCAACGTATCATTTTAATATGTCCTTTTCAGGTAAAGTCAATCAGAAAAAAAAATGGCCTGAGACTTAACTTTCTCCAAGGAAGCTCTAATCAAGAGAGAATGAAGTAGTGTCATTGATTTCTGGCATTTTAAATTAATATTTTTTATGGAATTACTGAAAATTAAAAGGGGAAATTTCAGGGATTTTTCATATGCTACTGGTTCCCTCAAGTTATGTGGAAATTGTTCCTGTATTATTGCACCAAGGAATTATAATGATAACTCTGGTCTTTTTTTTTAGTCCTCATGTAATTTAGGGTAAGTAGTGGCATATGAAAGATCCAAGATCCCTTGTTTTGGGAATATAATAAACTTTCAAAGAATATCTATTATCCAGGCCAATGCTTCCTATCCTGTAATCCAAGGGCTCCTAGAGGGGTAGTGAGTTATTGCAAAGAGTCCTTGAATCCATATGTTCAGCAAGAATTATGATTTTGATCTTTTTTATTTTAACCAAAACATGTGGTATGATTATAGTCATAGTTGGGTGGGATTTTGTAAAATTTTTGATTTTTAAAAGGGGATTTTTATTCTTTGCTATAGTCTCTTTCTCTTATTCCCTTATATCTACCCTGCCCCCAAGTCCCCATTCTATTTTCCCTCCCTTTTATTTGTATGTCTATCACCTTATCTGTCCAGTCATCCAGATCATGTTAATTCAATCCTATTCCTCTTTTCTTTGGGAATTTGTTCATTTGATCATTTTCTCTGTTGTAATCTTTTCTTATCTTCTAGTTCCTTCCTAAAAGCTTAAAAACATGGGCTGGATATACCCCATCTTTAAAAAACCTTTACAGGATTCTTATGCAAAGGACCATCCTCTATTTCTTTTTCACTTTACAGCCAAGCCTGTAAAGAGTCATCTTAACTTGTTGCCTCCAGTTTATTTTCCACTCACTTCCCAGCCACTTGCAGTCTGGCTTTCAACCTCAGGATTCAACTAAAACTGTGATCTCCAAATCAATGATTTCTTAATTGCTGGATCCTTTCTGTGGCTTTTGTCACTTGAACACATCTTCCTCCTGCATGCTTTCTCCATTTTTGGCCACTATAGCATTCATCTCTCCTACTTCCTTTACTAAAGCAGCTAGGTGGTGCAGTAGATAGAGCCCTGGACCTGAAGTCAGGAAGACCTGAGTTCAAACCCAGCTTCAGACATTTACTAGCTGTGTGATTCTGGGTAAGTTACTTAACCCTGCTTGCCACAGTTTCCTCATCTGTAAAAAATGAGCTGGAAAAGAAAAAAGAGCAAACACTCCAGTCTCTCTCCCAAGAAAACCCCAAAAGGGGTCACAAAAGAGTCAGACATGACTGAAAATGATTGAACAATGAATTCCTTTACTACCTATCTAACCTTATCTTCTCAGGCTCCATCAGCCATCTTTAACCATGGGCATTCTCCCAAGGCTCTGTCTTGGGCTCTGGTGTCTTTCTACACTCTGTCTTGGTAATCTCATTAGCTCATATTCTCATATTCAATGTATCTTTTCTCTAAAATGCCTCTCCTCCAAATTTCCCCACTATCTTTCATCTTGCAACCTCAGAGTCACTCCTGACTCTTCCCATTTCATATTCAATAAGTTGATAAGTCTTCATTATACCTCTACAATATTTCTTATATCTTTCCCTTTCTCCCTAATTATAAAGCTAGAATTCCAATTCAGGTTCTTATAACATCTTGATTGGATTATTATAATAGCATCCTAATTGGTTTCCTTGCTTTCAGTTTTTTCTTCATATAACTGTAAAAATAATCTTAAAGCACAGGTCTGACCATGACATTCCTTTTCTCAAAAAATCTGGCTCCCAATTGCCTTTGAAGAAAAACATACATTCCCTAGCTTGGCACTTAAGGACATGCAAAATTTGGCTCCCACCTACTTTGCCAAACTTATTTCATTTAATTTGTCTTTTGGTAGTCTATATTCTAGTCAGATAAGACTATTTGCTTTTCCCCAAACCAGCATTCTATACCCTTCCCCCCCCCAGTCTTTTTGTAGACTGTCCCTCATAGTTAGAATATACTCCCCTCCTTACCACTGCCTCTTACAATCCTTAGGAATGGGAAGGAGGCTTAAAATGGAGATTTTGGGGAGAAATTCATCAGTGGGAGAAGGGGCCTGCAGAAGTAAAAGGAGAAGGCAGCTGAAGCAAGGTGGCAAAATCCAGAGCTGAAGCATGGCTGATCTGGGTCCTTACTCAAAATGGAGGTTCTAGGAGAAACTCGTCAGTGCAAGAACTGCTTGAAGGATCTCTTTGTCAGTACACATACAGTCCCTGCAGCCTCTTTATTGCTATAGAAACTCCTATCTACTGGTGAGTCATTTATTTTGTAAAAGGAAAAGGAGCGCTTTCTGAAATTTCTTATTGGAGCATAGAATTTTAAAACTTATATTACTGCTGGCTGGTTACATGTAAGGCATTTGATTATTCAATTTATTCACTATCCCTCAAAAGCCAGATTTGTTGGACATCTTTCTGTTACTTCCCAGGCAGTGATGTATACAAACTTACCAGAGGCAAAGATGAAGGACGATCAGCTAGGAAACTATTTTCAGGAGATGAAGGGTTGGGGCTGTTGCCCAGACTTGTATTCTGAAAATCATTGGTATAAAAATAAAATACCATATGGTTACAAGGAGGCATTTGTGCTACTGTACATTGGAAAAAGTGCTGGAATTGAAGTCAGAATCCCAGCTCTGCTTCTTACTACCTACATAATCTTGAGCTAGTTACTTAACTTTTATAACTTTAGTTTTGTCATTTGTAAAATGAAGAGGTTGAATTAGATGTCCCTTCCAGCTCTAAACCTACAATCCTAACTTAGAAACAGCATACAAAAAAGTCAGCAACGACAGCACTCCTAGCTTATCAAGATTTGTGTCTCCCTTCTTCCCTGCTCAAATTGTTAGTTTTTGAGAAAAGTGATTAGTGATTGAACACAGGATTTCATATGAATAACCAAAGGATAAGAAAATACTTTTTTTTTAAAGGAGAAAAGAGGGGTTTGGGACATTGTAAAACAACAGAAGTCAATACTTACTTCTAGGTGTCTGCATACTGATTTTATTAATTTGTAGGTTGTGTCTCTGGAGAGCAAAGAAACGAATATGTACTGTGAAACAAACAAACCGAAACTGTCACAAATACTGAAAAGTGGCAAAGGTCCGTAGTTCAGAAAAGCTCATGTTGCATTCTCTTCATTTAAACTATGTGCACAAAGACATTCTCTTTTACTCCATTATTCTCATTCTTCCTTTTCTTTCTTCCTACACCCATCTCATTTTTCTCTCTCCTACTACTGAACAACAAAAGTCGTAAATAATGAAGAAACTTTGATCAGTTCGTCCCAGCACCTAGCCCTTATATGTAATTCTCAATACAAAAAGAAATAAGATTCTGAACCATAGGTAAAAAGGTTATACAACCTGAGAAGAGATCTGATGACTTTTATTTGATTCCCTTTAAAATTTGCTTTTAGAGACATTGAACAATTTTTAGGATTGCACTAAAACCTAGATTTACTATTAAAATGTTTCCAGGAGTTATAATAAACTGTTTCCTTCTTAAATCTCTTATGGCTTTTCTGTTGCACATGTAAGTAGCTTTTAATGGGACGATTGTTTCCAAGTATAATATGTAAAATAAATATAATCAGAAGAACCACCAAGGTAATTTGAATGTTTTTGAGAAAAGTGATTAGTGAATGTAGTATTTCCTAGGAATAACCAAGGGCTATGAAATAGAATTTTTCAAAGGAGAAAAAAGGGGTTTGGAACATTTTGAAACAATAAACATGTAAATATGTTGTATGAAAAAATGCCAAAATTTAGCATGTGCAAACAAGAAACAATATTTAGTTCTTCCTCTCCTCTCCCAGACTTTTAAGTAATAAGGTAGCAACACCATGTTAACATGTAGAAATTTTGACTTTGGGGCTTCCTTATACAATGTTATTTGCATATGAAATTCCCACAGGTTTTGGATGATGATAATAAAAGAAGGAGATCTACCACAGTTTTAAAATACTGGAATTAGGAATTAAGTCAGAAGGGAGTGAACAGATAGATAAGTAAATGGCATCTTCTATATGTCTCGCACGTACCCTTTCTGTGACTGTTGAAATAATCAGAGCATTTGGCACCAACAGGGCAGTTTTGGTTTTCTTTATTAGAGTCACTGAGATGGCTGGAATACAGATCTGTAATGGAATCATTAAATTAATAGTAGTTCAGGTTTCCACAAAAATGGATTCAAATCTTCATGTTATAATTGTAAGTTAAAAAGAAAATTATGGTAATAAACAATCTAAGCCAAACTAAGTACAGTAATAAGTTTTATAGCTTTGATGGAGAAAAGTGAACTATAAAGGATGACAAACAGAGTGTAGTGGAAAGAGGAGTGCTGGGAGTCATGACATACTACCTCACATCCCTGAGCCTCGTTTTCTTTCTTTTTCTTTTCATTTCTTTTTTTTAAATTCTGAACTTAAGAAATAAAACAAGCATTTCCATAACAAAGTGGAATACAAAAAAAGAGAATTGCACCTGAAACTGCAGATCTATTACTAATCATTTTAAATATACAACAAAGTTATCATGTGACCTTTTTTTATCCTCCCCCTGCCCTCCAAGATTGTTACCATTAGATACAAATATATCTCTGTGTGTGTGTGTGTGTGTGTGTGTGTGTGTGTAAGTCAGTTCTTTCTCTGGATGCAAATAGCATCTTCCTTCATAGGACATTGTGGTTAATTTGGGTATTTATAATAGTCAGAATCACTTGGTTGCTCAAAGTTATTCTTAAAACAATATTGCTGTTGCCGTATATGATGTTCTCTTGGTTCTGCTCATGATTTTGTACAAGTCTTTCCTTGTTCATCATTCATTACAGCAGAATAGTTTTCTATTCTGGACATATACCACAACTTGTTTAGCCATTCTCATTTTCTTCTTTTGTAAAAGAACTAGGTTGCACTAGAATGGTGATTTCAACCTTTTCAAGTATGATGATTCCTTAATATTAAATTTTTTCTTACGAAAATAACCGAATGAGTAGTTACATTATTTATTGTGATAAAAAATTATGATAAAAAACCTCTCCAGATTCAGTAACACCTTTAAATGAATTTGTATTTTTTATGATATATCATATATAAAGTACTTTGCAAACTTTAAAGCTCTCAATAAATGTTAATCATTATCATTGCTATTAATCACAATAGCTATATGCTTTGGAAAATAGTCATACATATGTGCAAGATATTATTCAGACCATTTTGCTTATTTTATTCAGTCTATGCCTTCTTATAGGTTCACATGTGGATTCGGAGACCATTTATAAAATCTTTATGGTTCATATTGCACTCTATGGAATTCATTATATTAGATGAGGTTTGAGCTCCCGTGTAGTTCTAATATTTTATGATTCTCTGGTTCAAGAATGTATAATATACAGTTGGGGTTATTAGGTAGGTGCAAGCATATTCCATTTAAGAACCTCCCACTTTTTCTATACTGTATCCTTCCAACATAATTGGAAAGGAATGATTAAATCAAATCCTTTTTTTTTTAATCACTAAGGTAAGGGAACAAGCATTTATTAAGTTTCTACTATGTGCCAGTGTGAAGTGCTTTACAAATATTATTTCATTTGGTTCTCACAACAACCCTGTGAGAAAGGTGCTGTTAATATCCACATTTTATCGTTGAGGAAACTGAGGCAGACAGAGGTTAAGTGACTTGTCCAGGGTCACCCAGCTAGTAGGTATCTGAGATTGGATTTAAACTCAGGTCTTCCTGATTCTAGGTCTAGTGCACCAGTCACTGCACCATCTAGCTGCCTCAATAAAGAGGTAGAGCAATATGTACAATATTATCTCTAACAGACATTTCTTCCCTCAATGGGCACACTTGCCTATTTACTATATAACTATGTTTTATGCTTTTTGGTGTAGGCTAAATTGGGGAAAGATTAAATCTTTATATTTTAGAATAGTTAGCTTACATGATAGATGAAAAAGATTTTCAGTATTTGACCTTTTCCCCCCAAGAAATTAATTCATATGCAGGTCAAGAGACCATTAGAGTGGAAACTGAAACATTTTGTACTAGTTAAGGTACACTAAATGTGTGATCTTTATCAAAACACTGAGTTTTTCTGACCCCTTTGAAAACTCATCTCTAAAATGAAGGGGTTGGACTAGATGGTATTTAAAGTCCGTTCCAGCTCTGCTTCTAATATCTAATTTATTTTAGGTGATATTCCACATTCACCAATGATTTGCTATGAAAGAAAATTTCCAGTATACATAAAGGACAGGAAAGACTGGAAAAACAAAATATTAAGACAACATGTGGTCAAATGTGAAGATATTTAGCTATTTCATGAAAGGAATCTAAAGCATAGCTAATCACAAGTGATTGAACTCAGTACCTAGAAGTGATCAATTGAGATACATTCTGGCAGAGAAAGAGAGAAAATATTAATAAAGAACAGATGCCAAGATGAATAATAATGCAAGAAAACTACTCATTTTCTTCAAACAACAAAAACCATCAAGTCAAAGTTGCTATGTAATACATTTTAATTTCTGAACTAAACAGTGCAGGTACCCTAAGGAAAAAGAATTTTAAGCCAATTATTTCTTGTGTTGATGAATGGAACTAGAAAAAAATAATAAAGCTATGCTGACTGGGTCCATTACAAATTTGTGCTATCTAATCCCAACTGCAACAAGGCAATCACCCTACTTCTCCTTAACTAATTTGCCATTGTACTTTTCAGAGGCTGTTCTAAACCTTCTGAGTTCTCCATTAGCTTCCTACAGCATTCTTTCCCACAACCTGTTCAGCTGAGGACATCACTTCATACTTCCCTGAAAAACTGAGGCCATTTGCTGTGAGCTCTCTTTAAGCTCTCCTTCATCTCACATAACATAGAAATCTTCTCCCTTTCTTTTTCTTACTTCCATTTCAGATGAAGAGGTGGCCTTTTTTTCCCCTAAGAAAAACTCCCACATATGCCTTCTTTATATCATCCCCTCCTGTATTCTCTAGCAGATTTCCTCCACCATCATCTTCACTTTTTAATCTTCAAATACTTCCTATCTGTTAGTTCCTTTTCTAATGCCTACAAACGCCCCCAAGTCTCCCCTGTCCTTTAAACTCTGTCATTTGATCCTGTATAAATCATCAGCATTTCTATGTATTACCAACAAAGCCCAGCAGGAAGAGATAGAAAGAGAAATTCCATTTAAAATAACTTCTGACAGTATAAAATACTTGGGAGCCTACCTGCCAAGATGCAAAGAGAAAATATATGAACACAATTGCAGAACACTTTTCACACAATTAAAGACAGATTTAAACAATTGGAGAAATATTAATTGCTCATGGGTAGGCTGAGTCAATATAATAAATGACAATGCTACTTAAATTAATTTTTTTATTCAGTGTCATACCAATCAAATAAAGAATTATTTTATAGAGCTAGAAAAAACAATAACAAAATTCACCTGGAAGAACAAAAGGTAAAAAATATCAAGGGAATTAATGAAAAAAATGTGAAGGAGGCCTAGCAGTACCAGGTTTCAAAGTATAAAGTGGTAATCATCAATATGATCTGGTATTGGCTATTCCACCATTAGAGTGGTGGATCAGTGATACACAATACATAGTAGTAAATGACCACAGTAATCTAGTATTTGAGAAACCCAAAGATTCAAGCTTTGGGAGCAAGAACTCACCATTTGTCAAAAACTGCTGGGGAAACTGGAAAGCATTCTGGGCATAGATCAACATCTCACACTATGTACTAAAATAAGCTCAAAACATAAACATATGCAAATTAAGGGAACATGGAAAAATCTGTCAGATCTATGGATGCTAGAAGGGTTTATGAGCAAACAGATAATGTGGATCACAAGAGGTAAAATGGATACCTGGATGATTACATGAAATTAAAAAGGTTTTACATGAACAAAATGCCAAATTTAAAAGGAAAGCAGGAAAATCAGAAAAAAGTTTTTACAGTGAGTTTCTCTGATAAAAGTCTTATTTCTCAGATATATAGGGAAATGAGCCAAATTTATAGAAATTAGAGCCATTCCCCAATTGATAGTCAAAGGATAGGAACAAGTATTCAATAGTCATGTGAAAAAATTCTCTAAACCACTATTGATTAGAAAAATGTAAATCAAAACAACTCTGAAGTATCACCTCACACCTATAAAATTGGCTAACATGACAGAAAAGGAAAATGACAAATGCTACAGAGAACATGGAAAAATAGGGACATTTATGCATTATTGGGATAGTTGTGAATTGGTCCAACCATTTCAAAGAACTATTTGGAACTATGCCCAAAGGGTACATACCACTTGACCCAGCAATGCCATTACTAGGTCGATAGCCCAAAGAGGTCAAAGAAAAAGGAAAAAGAACCTTTGTGTGTGTGTGTGTGTGTGTGTGTGTGTGTGTGTGTGTATGCACACACATATATGCAATTCTTTTTGTGGCGGCAAACAATTGGAAATTCCAATCAACTGGGAAATGACTGAACAAATCATAGCATATGATCATAATGGAAAAATATTGTGCTCTAAGACATGATGAAAGGGATGGTTTCAGAAAAACCTGGGAAGACTTGTATGAATACACAAGTGATATGAAAACTGATGCAACCTGAAGTGAGCAGAACCAGAAGAACATTGTACACAGTAACAGCAATATGGATAATGGTAATCAACTGTGAAAGACTTAAATACTCTGATAATATGATGATCCAAGAGCATGCCAAAAGACTCATGATGAAAAATGCTACCCACCTTCAAATAGAGAACTAATGAGGTCTGAGTACAGGTTAAAGCACATTTTCCCCCACTTTATTTTCTTACTTTTTTTTTTTTCGGCAACATGGATAATATGGAAATATGTTTTGCATGACTTCATGTATAGCATGAATGTCATATTGTTGCCTTCTCAATGGGTGGGAGAGGTATATGAGGGAGAGAAGAAATTTGGAATTCAAAATTTAAAAAATGAATGTTAAAAAATCTTGATCTTGATCACTTGATATTGATCAAGTCACTTGATCTCACCCTCTCCACTAGCTATCATCCAATATCTCTCCTCCCCTTGGTAGCTAAACTTCTTGAAAAAAAAACCACCCACAATTTGTACCTCTACTTTCTCTTTTCTCACTCTCTTCCCAACCCTCTGAAAACTGGCTTCTGACCTCATCATTCAACTGAATCTATTCTCTGCAAAATAACCAAAGATCTTTAAATTGCTAAATCCAATGGGGTGTTACCAATCATCGTTTTAGACCTCTCTGCACTTTTTAACATGATTTGTTAGCTTCTCCTGGGTACTGTCTAAATTTTCATGACACTGCTTTTTCTTAATTTTCCCACCTGTCTGAGCAGTAGTTCTCAAACCTTTTTTGTTGGAGTTTCATCTGTGTTACATCCAATATAGGTGTTCACCAAGGGTCTGACCTAGGACCTTTTCTTTTTACCCTCTATACTGAGGATTGTTAAACTTTTCTGGATTGTGTATTCTTTTGGCAATCTCGTGGAACCTATGGATCCCATTGTAGAATAATATTTTTAAATGCACAAAATAAAATGTATAGGGCTACAAAAGAAACTAATTATATTTGAATACTGAATATTGAAATATATTGAAAATGTAAAAAATACCCAAGAAATTTAAAGTATCTAGATTAAGAAACTTTGCTCTGTACTGTATCACTTGATAAGCACATCAACTCCCATCAATTCAATGATCGCTTCTGTGCAAATGATTCCTAGATATCTATATATCTAGCTCTAGTCTCTTACTGGAGCTCCAGTTCTTCATCATCTACTGGCTTTTGTCCAGTAGATAACTGAAGCTTAGCCCCCAAACCATCCCCTCTTCCCAGCTTCCCTATTCTGTCAAGGGTACCACCATCCTCTTAGTCATTAAGGCTCACAAACCTAGGTGCCACCCTCCACTCCTCACTCTCACGACACGTATTCAATCTGTTATCAAATCTTATAGTTTATACCTCTACTTTTCCTCCTGTATACATACCATTCTCGCCATTTACATAACTGCTATTCTATTTTAGGCCATTGTCATCTCTTGGCTTGAATAATGCAATAGACTTTAAATTGGTTTCTTTGCTGCTCACTTAAAGTACAACCACAGGAAAAAATAAGGCTGTCTGGTAACTTCCTATTTTAAATAATTATTCTTAGTTACTAGGTTCTTCTATCAATTGTTTCTTCACTTATGAATTACAGGCTCTGTCACCACCTACTAAATTTCAGTGTCCTGGTTCAATAGTCAATGAATATTTATTAAGTACTTACTATGTGCCAGTCATTATGCCAAGCCTTGAGGATACAATAAAGGCAAAAACACAGTGCCTGTCCTCAATGAACTCACATTCGAATGGGGGAGACAATATGTAAGTAACTATGCACATCCAAAGTGCATAAAGGGTAGATGAAATTATTTTTATTTTTATTTTTTTGCTTTTTGGTGAGGCAATTGGGGTTAAGTGACTTGCCCAGGATCACACAGCTAGTGAGTGTTATGTGTCTGAGGCTGGATTTGAACTCAGGTCCTCCTGACTCCAGGGTCGGTGCTCTATCCACTGTACCACCTAGCTGCCCCAGGTAGATGAAATTTAATCTCAAAAGAAATTTACTAGAATAAGTCTATTGCTGAAAGTGGATTTGATTCGAGTCTTCAAGGAAGCCAGAGAAGCTAACAGGTGAAAGAGAAGAGGGCAAGCATTCTCGACATGGGAAATAGACAATTGCAAAGGCGTGGAATTAAGAGATAGAAAGTCATGGGTGAGGAACAGGAAGGAGGCCAATATAGCTGGATTGTAGAATGCACAAAGGTAAGTAAAGTGTAGAAAGATTGGAAAGGTAGAAAAAGGTCAGGTTGTGAATGACTTTTAAATGCCAGTCAGAAGATTTATATCTGATATGGGAATTAACAGTGTTAATGAGACACAGTCAGACCTGAGCTTTAGGAAAATCATTGTGGCAACCAAGGAGCATGAATTGGAATGGGAAGAGGCTTGAGGCAGGCAGACCAATCAGAAAGCTATTGTGATAGTCCAGGCATAAGAGTCTACACAAGGCTATATAAGTGGAGAGGAGGGGACCTATTGTGAGAGATATTGTGAAGGTAGAAATGATAAGACTCGGCCACAGATTTAAAATATGGAGTGAGTACAAGTGGGAAGCTAAGGATGACACTGATATTGTGAACTTGGACGGTTGGGAGGATGGGGGTGCCCTAGACAACAATTGGAAAGTTGGGAAGATTGGATGATTGAGGAGAAAGATAATTTCTCTTTTGGACAAGTTGAATCCAAGATGGCTGTAGGATATCCAATTTAAATTGTCCGAAAGTTAGGAGATTCTGGAGAAAGATTAGAGCTGGATACATAGAGCTGGGAGTCATTTGCATATAGATAATAATCAAATCAATAAAAGCTGATGAGATCATTAAATGATGTAATACAGACAGAAAAGAGAAGAGAGTACAGGATAGAGCCTTGGGTGACACCCACGATTAGTGAGAGTGATATGGATGAAGATCATCAAAGGAGACAAAGAAGGATCAAACAGATGGGTAGGAGATTAACCTGGAGAAAGCACTGTCACAAAAACCTAGAGAAGAGACAGTATCTAGGAAGAGATGTTGATCCATGAAGCCCAAGCTCCCCTTTCCAAGTTATAGCAAATAACTTCAGGAGAAAGAGGGACAAAATCATGAGCTATATGGCAACAGCAATCTAATATAAAGAACCCGTGAAAATGAGGTATAAAAAGGTAAGGATAAAAAAAGAGCTCCTTATAAATCTTCCAGATGTTCAGTTTATCAGTGATAACATTTAAATATGTTATTTTTTTAATTGCAAGAGGCTTGTTATTTCTCCTCCAATTACATACTAACCTTGGTGTCTTTGCCAAAGACTTTGGAATAGAAACAAATCCAGTTTTCTGATATAAACAGTTTTCCTTGGTACAGAATTTCCTTCTGCAGAGCACAAGTAAAACCTGAAACGTATAAAAATATGATATTATGCAAAATTTTCTTCAGTAAGGGAAGAATGTTTTTGGTGAGGGAGTGCAAAAGGAATATATACAGTTTATTATCTTACTTCATATAATACTTGCTAAAATTGTGATTTAGTGAAATAAAATTGCTGATTCAAAAAAGGAGCAAAGTTTTGTTTTTATAAATCTCAATAACTTCCAAACCAAACTGAAAAATAAAAACTAAAGTGTAATGGCTGGTTTTGAAAAAATTCCCAAAGTATATGTTGCTTTCCATGTGAGGACATATTGACATAACATATAACCAGCAACCTCTGTTCCTTCTGACTTAGCACATTTTTCCTCTGGAAGGTTTTAAAGAGGACTAAGTTTTTCTAAAGTACCTCTCACTGAAGTAATAGCACTTCATGATACATACCTTCCTTTTAGAGACTGTAGGAAACATCCAGAACTATAACTAGAATTTTTGTGCCTCAGACAAGTGACATGAAATTGGCTTTTAATTCATTTGACCACTATGGGGAATAGTAGAAGTGTGTCAGGGAGGAGCTTAGCTGAGTTGTAGCTGATAAGAGGAGGAATTAAGTTATCTCATAGCTTCCCATTCTAACAAATATAATTTGTTAAGCAGTTTCCCCCTCTGTGCTGTTGAAGAACTGCAAATGCTATCAGTACCCTCTAGATTTTGGTCCTCTGAATAAAAGCCGAATTATCCTGCCCTATTTGCAGCTCTGGAAGCATCTTGACGAGTGTTAGCATGTTTTTTACTAGAAAAGGTAAGAAGAAAATATTTGAAACCCTTCAGTAATATACCAGCCATGGCAATAAGAACCCCTCACATTTCTAAAGTGCACATTGTCCATAAAACACTTTCTTTACAACAACCTTTTGCCTTGATTTGCTATTTTCTCAAATGGAGAGGATAACGTATAAGGTAGATAGTGAAAACATTATTATCTTTATTTCAGACAGAAGAAAACAAGGCTTAGAGAAAGTTAAATGACCTGCCTAAGGTTAGTTAAGGTTGTTGATAGTGATAATAGTAATCATACCATAGTGTCTTAAATTTATCCAGTTTGATAGACTCATTCCCATCTGGTTAATTTGTACCATCACTGATTATTATTCTGGGTCCTTGGACAACCTAATTTCAGGAATTTCAATTCAAGGTAAATGTGATATTTGAATATGACTGTCTTTGTAACATCAGCTTTTACTACTTTTCTACTTAATTGTCTTTTATGGATCAGTTTCAGCAGTAACCAATTGTCATTACTGGTTTTGGAGGTCTATTGAATCTGGTGATTTCCCTCCAATTAATTTTCCAAGAGAGCAATGTGTAAAACGCTAGAGTTAAAAATAAAACAGAATAGTACTTACTTTGTTTTAGTGGTTCCTCACTTGGGACTTCCAGAAATAACTTGTGAAAGTGCATATTTGCTTTATACTACAATGAAAACAAAACATACTGATGATCCCTATCAATCACTGAACATTTTTCCTTCTTGGATAGCCATGATTTACACCACAACCTAGATCTCTTTTCTTTCCTCACACCCATTTACATCTTAAAAGAGTATTTGATATAGTTCTTTAGAAAAAGAAGTGAATTTTAAATCACTTACGACTTTTCCCTCTCAGCTACATAAATTAACAGTAGGATCAACAAGATTATGAATTGCAAGTGAGACAGAAAGTGAGTTATGGAACATCCTTTCTGATCATATTGATGGTTATACAGACTCTTGCTTTCTTCCCAGGTCTATACTAGAAAATTTTGAATAGGAAATGAGATGACATTTTGGAAGCATCAAAAAGGAAATGCACTAGATTTAATTTCCTAAGCTTCAGTTTCTATATCTGTTAAAGTAAGTAAACATTTACTTCATAAGATTCTTCCAAAGGATAACAAAATTTATCATTGCATCTACATATCCCAAACCTCTCAAATCAAAACAGTTCTACAAACTCTAATGCAATTAACTCTCACAAAACTATGTTCAGAGATTAGCACTAGGCACTAAGCGAGAAATGAAGGTAAATGGTATATACTTCTTGCTTTTATGCTGCTTACAATCTAGTTTATTAGTTTCTTGGACATTTTCTATTTTTATTCATCTAAAAAAAATCACAGTACATAAATTTTAAAAGGCAGCTAGAGTCTAAGTCTGCAACCTTGCTGATTATTTAAATCTTCCTTATTCTACTTCTCACAGCCTGAATTTGGGCCATTTTACTGTTTGGTAAATGGAGGTGGAAGAATAAGAAAAGGAAGGAAAAAGAAGAGGAAGAAGAACAAGAACTTGTAGACTTGCCTGACTTGTAGAGTATGACTTTTTCCTTTCAGCCTTAGAGTCATTTTTGCTGTCAGTTTTAGAATCAGTCTTACTGTCACTCACCAAGGAGAGGCCATCACTACTGGTCTTTGACCTGGAAAGAGAAAATCCTAGGATTTCATAAAGCTAATCTTTTGTTAGTGTTGCTGCATTGACTTTCCTTTAATCGTTCTGATTATTTTATCATCCTACAATATAATAATTTAATTTGTCACTTCCAGGACTTGAAGTCAATGTAACATTATTTGATATTTATTTAACACCTTTCTTTTCAGTCTTCTGAGAAACACCTCCCTTGTCTTCCCTTCCTTCACTCTAAGAAATAAAGTTTAGAAGAAAGACATTTCTAGTTTGCAGAAATGTTAAATTAAAAAAAAAAGAATTTGCTTGTTTCAAACTTTAACCAACATGGCTTGTTAGTGAGTTCTACGCCAATATTATTATTATTTTTTAAAAATTTATTTTATTTTATTTTTTTGGTGAGGCAATTGGGGTTAAATGACTTGCCCAGGTTCACACAGCTAATAAGTGTTATGTGTCTGAGGCTAGATTTGAACTCAGGTCCTCCTCACTTCAGGGCTGGTGCTCTATCCACTGCGCCACCTAGCTGCCCCCAATGTTATTTTCAATATGAACATAAACATATTCATTTAATGATTTGTTTCAATGGTATTTACTGAGTCCTATGAAAAAGTGTTTTACTAGGCAGTATCTGCTTTTAGGAATCCACTTGAGGAGATAAAATTACACGTACAAAAATGTAAAATACAATATAAAGCAATATATGTGTTAAAATGAGTAGCATAGACAATGCAGAAATTAGTAGAATGAGAAGGATACATGGTTTGGATTATATGGATAAGGCTTTAGTGGGACATTGTGGAGGATGGGTGGGGCTTGGATAGATTAAGAGTTTGGATGGCATTTCAGGTAGGTTAAAAAGCATAAACAAAGGTATGTAAGGAGAATTGACTGTGTTTGTGACTCTATTTCTTTTCTTTTGATTGGTCAAGAGCAGAATTTAGACTCTAGATTTTTCTTCAATGAACGCCCAACAAAATCACAAACTCTCTAATTAGTTGATGGACTAGAACTTCATTAATTCATGTCATACTCATTAATCTGGCAAACGTTAAACTGATATTCTAAGTATAAATTATTTTATCTATTTATTAGACTTTCTTGTGTTCCCCTACTGGTATTTTTAGCCTAATTTGTATTGCTAGATTATCTTATACTTGTGCAATACTTCTTTAAGTCTGAGGGATAGCCCTGTACTGTTTAAGCTAAGGGAGATAATTCCTGATTTACTAAGAGAATGCTAAACATGACAGTGCCTACTGCCTTAAAAGAGTTACTTAAGTTGGTTGTAGACACATATGGAGAAAGAACGATAGCCCCCAGGGGAAGTCTTACCTCAGTAGTCTCTAGAGTTAAAAGCCTTGAAGATCCAGATACAAGATGGGCCCACTCTCATACATGTTTGATGTTTTGAGGGCTCCAGTTCTCCATTTAAAAGTCTCTCTCAACAAACTCAATTGAGCCACTGTGTTCACATGTCTCCAAAGTCTCTCTTTGACATCTTCACTACAAAGTGAATAAAGTCCCTCACACAAATATGTAGCGTTGTATTCTCTCAGCTAATTGGGACTCATGCCTCCTCCTCTGGGAAGCAGCACAAGATTGTCCCTCTGCAAAGCTGCCTCAGGCTTGGCCAAAAGCAAGGTTGCATTTCTTCCCTAAGCCAAAACCTTTTGTAGTCCTAAGCAAAAATCAGCTAGGGAAAGTGTGAATCCTGTAACTACATGGCATAAACACATACATTAACATTTTCAAAAAAGATTATTTTCCCAGAATCTCAGGTAACCAGCCTATGGAGGGAAATATGACTCCTTACTGTACTATGCTGAGTACAATGCTAATACTTACATGAAGGTCTTAGTGTCAGAGATTTCAGAGAGAAACTGTGGAGATGTATGTACAGAGAGGACCTCTAGGGACCTCATTTAGAGAGAAACTTTCAAATGTCACATTAGAACCCTTGGCATTGCAGATATGTATGAGAGTGGGTCCCATCATATTCCCTGACCTGTAGGGTTTAGAGACTACTGAGACAGGACTTCTCTTGAGTCAGATTGTTCACTCTCCATGTGTATCTGCAACCATGGAATTAAGTCCCTTTCAGAAGGGAAGCAGTGTTGTGCTCAGCATTTTCTCAGCCAATTAGGAATCACATCTTATTCTGCATATGTAACATGCAACACAAACCTTTCTCTTTGGCCCCACTCAAGGGGGTATTAAACTATAAAGAAATTAAACTATAACTGAAAAAAGGAAAAGAAAAAGAAGAAAGCAACATGGTATAGTGGAAGTACTGAACTTGGATTTAGGAGAGATGTAAGCTCAAATCTTGCCTCTGATACTAATTGTCAGTTGCTTTATCTTGTCATGTCTATCTCCACACCACCTTTCAAATTTTGCTCCTTCCCTCCACCCATACACTGACTGCCCTAATTCAGGCCCTCATTCACTCTTACTTGTTCTATTATAATAGCCTGGTCTCCCTAACCCAAATCTCACACCACATCAATCAATTCACATAACCGCCAAAGTGATGCTCCTTAAGCATAGGTTGGATATGTCACTATTTGGCTCTTTATTTCCTCTCATAGCAAATATAAAATCCTATGCTTGGCATTTAAAATCCTTCACAAACTGGCTGTAGTCAGTTAGCAAGCATTCATTATGCTAAGCACTGAGGATACAAAGAATGGTAAGATCATGGCCCTTGCCCTTAAGGAACTTATATTGCATTATTTTCTAATAAAAACATCTTAAATCTTTTAAAAAATCATTTTCCTGGAATAATTTTGAAAAATTTTTAAAAAAGCTATTATTTGCTGTTTGCATTTAGGATTTTACCTTAAGAAAGCGATTTTTTTCTGGTCTAATGATTCTGTCTCAGGAGATATTGGCATCTGTGGTATTGGTGACTTGCCAGCCCTCTTTTTCTCTTCCACACCATTTTCAGCCTCTGAACTGCAGAGAAGAGAAAAACATTTCACGTCAGATATGTACAGTACTTTGGAATAAAAATAGTAAAGTAACTCAATGTTTTAAAGCACAGCTCTAACTTTAGTGCTCTCTTAGTTCAGATTTGATGTTAAGATGAAATGAGACACTTGTGAGTCATTGAACCGTGGAGATTTGCTTTGTACATAGTAAAACTTTCCAGTATGCATACAGTGACACTTAGTTTCTCTGCATGTGGAAACATATCTGGTCAATATGTCATCATGGTAGGGTGACTCTCCTTGTCTCAGGCACCTAGAAAGTCTGAGAAGCCCCCATTACACTTGGCTGGGACCTTTTACACCCCTGGGAAGCTGCCAGTGAGGTTGCTTCAGAGGGAGAAAGTCAGAGAAGCCGTGCCAGGAAAATGTTGGTCCTGTCTCATACCACCTCTGCTCCAAATTACTGTGTCACCCACCAGTCTGTGGTTTTTAAGTGGGACCTAGTGCAGGTCACAGCTCTGGAAATTGTATAGTAGGCTGTCTATTGTCTCTTATGACCCTGCCAAGGTTCATGTTTCTGGAGGTCCCTGTCCATAAAGACCAGAGTGGCTGGAACCTTTGGCAGGCACCAAGGGGTGGTCAGAGCAAACTGGATCTCCAAGGCATATTCCCCTGCACCTTCTCCCCCACCTCCACCCCCACTCCCACCCCTGCCCCTACCCCCACTGCAACCCCCTAATAGCCACTCATCATACAGTTTTTGAAAAACAGTTGCTTTCTTCATCTAAAAACTACCTGTTCATATCCTTCGACCATTTATCAATTGGGGAATGATTCATATTCTTATAGATTTTACTAAAGTTCTTTATATATTTAAGATATGATACCTTTATCTGAGGAACTGTCTATAACCCCCCCCCAATTTTCTGCTTTCCTTCTGTTCTTAGATACCTTTGTTTTATTTGTACAAACCTTTTATTTTAATGTAATCAAAATTATCTATTTTGTACTTCACTCTGCTCCCTTTCTCTTGTTTATTCATAAATTGTTTGCCTATTCATAAGTCCAATAAGTAATATGTTCCATGTTCAGATTTTCTTGTAATATCTCTTTATATCTAGGTCATGTAGCATTTTGACCTTATTTTGGTAAGTGGTATAAGACATTGGTCTACATCCAATTTCTGCCATACTTCTTTCCAGTTTTCCCAACAATTTTTTTCTACCAAATAATGAATTCTTATCCCAAAATCTTATCTTTGCATTTGTTAAATATAAGGTTACTATATTTATTTGCTGATGTAAATTGTATGTCTACTCTGTTCCATTGATCTACCTGTTTCTTAGCTGGTACCAGATAGTTTTGATAATTACTGCCTTATGATACAGTTTAAGATCTTGTGCTGCTAAACCTCCTTCCTTTACATTTTTTTCATCAGTTCCTTTGATATTCTTGGCTTTTTGTTCTTCCAAATGAATTTTGTTATTCTTTTTTCTAGCTTAGTAATGTAATTTTTTTGTAATATAATTGGGATGGCATTGAATATATAAATTAGTTTAGGTAAAACTGTCATTTTTATTGTATTGACCCTCCTTACCCACGAACAATTAATATTTCTTCAATTTTTAAAAACATTTTATTTGTATAAAAAGTTTTTTTAAAAAATAATTTTGTTATTATAGTTCCTGGGTTTGTTTTAGCAGGTGTACTCCCAGGTACTTTATACTGCCCAGAGTTATTTTAAATGAGGCATTTCTTACTATCTCTTCTTGCAGGGTTTTGTTTGTGATATATAGGAATGCTGATGATTTATGTGGATTTACTTTATATCCTGCTACTTTGCTAAAATTATTAAATGTTTCAATTAACTTTTTAGTTGAATCTTTGGGGTATTTCAAGTATATAATCATATCATCTGCAAAAAGAGATAGTTTATTACCTCATTCCCTATTCTGATTCCTACTGTTTCTTTTTCTTCTCTTCTTGCTATTGGTAGGATTTCTAGTACAATATTGAATAATATTGGTGACAGTGGGCATCCTTGTTTCACACTTGATCTTACTGGGATGGCTTCTAGTTTATCCCCATTACAAATCATGCTTGATGATGGTTTTGGATAAATGTTTTTTTTTTTATCAATTTAAGGAAAAATCCATTTGTACCTATACTTCCAAGCGTTTTTTTAAATAGAAATGAGTGTTACACTTTGTCAAAAGCTTTTTCTTCATCTGTTGATATTATCATATGATTTTTAAAAACTTTCATTATTGATATAACCAATTATGTTAATAGTTTTCCTTATGTTAAACCATCTCTGCATTCCTGGTATAAATCCCACTTGGTCATAATGTATAATCTTTGTAATATGTTGTAATGTTTTACCTAGTATTTTATTTAGGATATTTGCATCCATATTCATTCATGAAACTGATCTATATTTTCTTTCTCTGTTTTTACTTTTCCTGGTTAGGTATCTAGTATCATATTTGCTTCATAAAAGGAGTTTGGCAGGATCCTTTCTTTGTCTATTATTCCAAATAATTTATTTAATATCAGAATTAATTGGTCTTTAAATATTTGATAAAATTTACTTGTAAATCTATCTGGTCCTGGTGCTTTTTTCTTAGGAAGCTCATTTATGGCCTGTTCAATTTCTCTCTTTTTTTTTTTTCCTTTTTTGGTGAGGCAATGGGGTTAAGTGACTTGCCCAGGGTCACACAGCTAGTAAGTGTTATGTGTCTAAGGCCAGATTTGAACTCAGGTCCTCCTGAATCCAGGGCTGGTGCTCTATCCACTGCACCACCTAGCTGCCCCTTCAATTTCTTTTTCTAAAAGAGATCTATTTAGATATTCTATTTCCTTTTCTGCTAATATAGGCAACTTATATTTTTATAAATATTCTTCCATTTCACTTAAATTGTTAAATTTATTGGCATATAATTGGGAAAAATAACTCCTCATTATTGCTTCAATTTCATTTTTATTAGTGGCGTATTCACCCTTTTAATACTAGTGATTTGTTTTTCTTCTGTCTCTTTTAAATCAAATTAACTACTAGTTTATCTATTTCATTTTTTTCATAAAACCAACTTCTAGTTTTATTTATTAATTCAATTTTTTATGCTCAATTTTATTAATCTTTTATTTTTTAGGATTTCCAATTTAATGTTTAATTTGGGATTTTTAGTTTGTTCCTTTTCTAATTTTTTAAATTGCATACCCAATTCATTTGTCTGTTCTTTCTCTGTTTTATTGATGTTAGCATTTAGAGATATAAATTTTCCTCTGATTATTCCTTTTGCTGTATCCTATAAGTTTTGATATGTTATCTCATTATTGTCATTCTATTTAATGAAATTATTGATGTTTCTATGATTTATTCTTTGTCTAATGGTAACCATCTTTGGGGTGGGGGAGAAGGGAAGAAAAATGTATATGATAGCTATTGTATATTTAAAAGGAATAGCAAGTTGTACATAATAGATTTGCAGTTTCATGTGCATATTAAAAAAAAAAAGAAAAGCAGTTGCTTGTCTCTTACTGGGTACTAGTTGCTATTTAACAGATGACACATGGTCCAGAGTTGCTATTATGGGTTGAGTGATTCAAGATGGTCCCACTAGCAAGATGGGTAGAGCATAGGAGGCTTCTATTGCTAAATAGAAACGGTACATTAAAAATCATGCTTGCCTCGGTCCCTCTGGTGTTAGTGCTCTTCACTAACTGTTGTAGACCTTGGAACTTTGTCTCCTTCACTAGCTCAGTGGGCTCCCAGTTATAAGGACCTGGCTTCTGAGGAATGCCAATTTGCCTGGTTAACCAGTGATTCTATCTACCACAAGAGAGGCATATGCAACTGAAATTCTGCAGCAACTAATATGGCACTTTGCTACCAGTAACTCTGATACAAGAAGAATTGTTTATTGTACTAGAAGCATCCATGAAAATGCCCTGATACTTCTGGATCTGCTCTTGCTCATCACCCTTTCACATCAGAAGAAATTTGTGGCTATATTAAAGGTATCATCCTTATGCTGTAGTCCTGATATTCTTGGTGCATCTCTGGCTCATCATCACCATTCTGCATCACAGTGCATTCCACACTGTGAACTGCAAAAATGTGACATTACTCACCACATTGGTTGTACTGTGAAACTTTGAAACTTAGTCTATCTAAATGGGGAAGGAAAGGCTTAGGATTTCTGGCTTTTATCCTCCTTTACATTTTTGTTTTGTTTTTGTCTTGGTATTTTTTTTTGCCCTTTCTCCCTTTACCCTCCTGTGTCAGGAAGACTGTCCAATAATGTAAATGGTGGAAAGTCCTTTAGGAGATCATTAGAACCTTGCCACCAAGGAGTGGTATATGATGGGAACAGCATTTTCCAGACAGAGCTTCCCTGGCTTCCTCCCCCCAAGTAATCTAATTGGCATAGCTTCCTTGAAGTAGCTTCTTTACAACCTGATTGGTTCCAGCTTCCTTGAGGCAGCTTCCTGGCCTGGGAGCATAAAAGGTCCCAGTCAGTATAGATGGAGCCTCTCAGACTTGATGGGTACCTGAGACCATGAGAGTTGCTGTACCTTGATGACACACTGACCTGATGAGATCAGATGGAGGCAATGGGGGCTATATTCAGAGAATCTATATGCCACTGTATCCTTGCTGCATGCCCTTGCTGTGTTGGTACAAAGTAAACCTCCTTTATTCAATGACTCTCAGGTGTCTCATTTCATCCCAGCATCAAACTAGAACTAAGAGGGTGCTGGTGTTAGAGCCACATCTACAACACTCAGATTTCTTGGCTATAGTGTCCAACATCTAGCATCTTAATTCAATTATTCCAAACACTGTACCAGGAATGGAAGGGTAATCCTGTGTTCCCTTGACCCCATCATGGCAAAATGGAGGCAAACAACTTTAATTCAACTCCTGAAACACTTGGCCTACAAGTCTACCCTACTTTTTTTTTATATGTAGCAGTTAGTAATTCTAAAGCAAGATTATATAGTAAGCACATTGGCACAAACTATTATAAAACTGTATCCCAGTTGTAAATAACAACAAATGTATCATTTGTGATTCAGCTCAGCAAATATTATTTCCTAATTACAATGAATTTCTTTTTGATTGGATCTTTTTTCAAGCCAAATTAATCTTCAAAGTACATAAAATCTATCACTTAATATCTTTATGCTAGTAAAGGAAAAACCTGACAAAAATACTACCTAGTTTTAATATATACTATTTATTTAGAAAAATTTGCATGCTGCTGATTGCCTTAGCTATAAACTTTCTGCTAAAGTGTATAAAGGTGATTTACCAATGAGATGTTTCACTACATATATACTGTTTTTTTTTAAGCCATCATATCAGTGATCCCCTAGCCCAAAGACAAATCTACTTGTAACTCATAAAGGAAAATTTTTCTTTCAGTACCATGTGTTTAAAGATATTCTATAATCCTATGTTTTAGAGTTAGACCATGGAGGAATAGATCTTTAAAAGAGAGAAACTTGAAGCTGCTCCTGGACATCTGGGTACCCACATACTCATGAATCTTGTGTGTCCTGTAGCTGGTCCACTCTTACTGATACTGCACATATCCAGTACACCATAGAAAAGCTACATATACCTATTCCAGATTTCTGGAAAGGTAGCATTGTCAGAAAAGAGACGTGAAATTTTGACCAAAAGAGGAAGAAAAGGGTAGACAAGAGGAGTAGAAGAAGATGGAAACAAGGCTATGTGGAACCCTCAAGCTCTATAAATTTCCATTTTAAGAATATCTTTTTCTCATGCTCAGAATACCATGAAATGAGTTTACATAACATTAAAGTATGTCAGAAACCAGAAATCCACTTCAAATGAAAGTTCTTGATAGATCAGTAATCACAAAGCTATTTTGTTTCACTGGGCCTCATTAATTCAATCAATAAGCATATATTAAGTGCTTACTATGTGCCAGGCACCAAAGATACAAAGATAAAAACAAAATAGCCATTGCTTTTAAGGAGCTTACATTCTACCGAAATATAAGAACATAGTATATGGAAGAGAAAAGAGAAAAGGGAATAAACTTTTACATAGCACATACTACATGTCAGGCACTATGCTAAGTTCTTTATAAATGTCTCATTTGATCTCACAACAACCCTGTGAGGTAGGTGCTGTTATTATCCCCATTTTATGTTACAGAAATAAGCTTTTTATTTTTATTTTTTTGCTTTTAGGCAATTGGGGTTAAGTGACTTGCCCAGGGTCACACAGTTAGTAAGTGTCAAGTGTTTGGTCTGAGGCCAGATTCAGAAATAAGCAAATAGAGGTTAAGTGACTTACTCAGGGAGTATCTGAAGTCTGAATTTAACTCAAGTACTCCTGACTTCAGGCCCAGACCTCTATTCATTATGCCACTTAGCTGCATCAAATGAGCTGTATATGAGCTGTAGCCACTGATCTTCAGAAAAATCCCCAAATTGATTAGTAAATAGTTTATGAGCACAATGGAATGTGCTGTAGAAATGCAAGTGATATACAATAGAAACAGTTCATTAAAAACAAAAAGTTATGCCAAACTTACCTCATTTCCTCTTTTAGACAAAATCACTAGATGGGTCAATCAAATAAATAGTGCATAACATGTCATACTTAGAATATAATAATATTTGATTCCACTGAAATTGCTTTTTCCAAAGGTCACTGATGACATTATTTTGCCAAAATCAAAGGCATTTTCTCTATTTCTCACCTTCCTCCAGTGCTCTATCCTTTCAGACATTCTTTCCATTATTGGCTTACTAGACACCACACAGTCTTCCTCTTGTCCTAGATCTCTAACTTCTATTTCTCTCACATCTTCACTGTTTCCTTAATACTGGTGTTATCTCAGATTCTTTATTCTGACTTTTCTTTTCTCTCTACACCCTTATACCTTGTTAATCCCATTTACTCCCACAACTTCAAGGATGGCACTTGTCATTCCTTCTAAATCTAAATTTTGAGCCTTGATCTCTTTCTCAAGATACAAAATCATATCTGGCATTGTCTACAGAACAGCTTATTTGGATGTACGCTGACACCTCAAATTCAATATATGAAAAAACTGAACTTTTTATATATGCTTATAAAAATGACTATTCCTGTTGACTTCACTCTTTGTCAATGGCATCCAGTCTCTGATATTAGAAATGGTGATATTATATTTTGTTCTCCTTTTTCTTTTATCTTCTGCATAATGTTGACAAACCTATTCTACTTATTAAAAAAGAATTAGTGCCTTTAGTCAATGAATCAACAGCATGACCTAACAGCCAAAAAAGAAAATATGGCATTAGGCTGCATTAAGAAAAGCAGATGTCAGATTAATGACTTTCTCCACTTTGATTCTTCCCTTTCCCAAAAGAGATTATGCACTATATGTAGAGTAATTACAGCTAACTACATGAAATAAAAAAAGAAAGAATCCCAACAAGATAAAATCCTAATGAATCAATACTGGAGAACTTTAATCCTTAAAGTATTCAATCAGTTCTCTTATTAACCAGCCTCTGTTGCCAATGTTAAGAACACAAGATAAACTCAAAGGTTTGTTCAGAGAGCCATCTTGGGATACTTTGCTGCTATAAGGATTTTGCCCTGAACAACCCAGAAAACTATTCTAGTTATGCCAGGAATACAAAAGTGCTTCAACATTAGGATAACAATGAACATAATCATTAAGAAAAACTTCCAAAAAACTGCATTACTTTAACAATAGGTGTAGAAAAGTTCTTTGAGAAATGTTTCACTTGAAAAAACGAAACAAAACAAAAAGCACAGACCTACTTTTTTCTAATATGACTGAAAAACTTACATTAAAAAAATACTAACAAAGGATCAACCCTTGAAATTTTTCTAGTAATAAAATAAGAGTGCTTCTTTTCTTCATTATTATTTGACATAGTTCTAGACATGCTAGCAATAGCAATACAAGAAGAGGAAAAACATTAAAAGCCTAAAGATAGGCAAGAGATGAAATTATTATAATTTGCTGGTGACATGATGATTTAGTTAGAAAATCTAGAGAATCACCAAAGAAACTAATTGAGACAATAACTTCAATAATGTAGCAGAATACAAAATAAAAGCACAAAAAATAATGGGATTACTATTTTGCAATAACAAAATACAATAGATAAAGGAAGTTCCATTCAAAACCACAAAATAAATAAAATATATGAGTTAATTTATTGAAGTAGTCTTAGGACCTATACAGATAGAATTACAAAATACTTCTTAAAGAAAAAAATGGTTTAAATAACTGGAATGATATTCAGTGGTGGGTTGGACTATACAAATATAACAAAAATAATGACACAATGTTAATTTATATGTCTGTACAATACCAATAAAATTATCAATGTAGGTAAATAAAAATAAATTCATTTGGAGGAACAAAAGACTAAAAATGTCAATGGAAAGAATGGAAAAAAGTAGAAATGAAGGAAGAAGAGTACTTTTAGATCTCAATATATTATGAATCAGTAATCACAAAACTAATTGGTACTGGTTTTTAAAAAAAGAAAAGAATTAGTGGAACATATTAAATAAACAAGTATCTGAACCAGATGAACTTGACAGCCCAGTGTTTGATAAACTTTAAAACATGAATTACTTGAGGAAAATAATAATTGCTAGGAAACCTGGAAAGTAGATACCATAATAATTCAAAATGGATATGTGATCTGAATGTTAAAAGTCTTACCTAAAAAAAATTAGAAGAGAATCAGATCAAGTACCTTTGCAACTATACCTAGTAGGTGAATAAGCTGAACTAAACAAGAGATATTACAAGGATAAAATAGGTAATTTTATTGAATGAAATTAAAAAGGTTTTTGCAATTAGGATAAGACTGGGAAAAATCTTTGTATCAATTATCTCTGGTGAAGGTCTGATGGCCTATATATGTATGTATGTGTATCTATCTATCTATCTATCTATCCATCTATCTATGTACATATATGTAGATATGCAGCTAGCAGAAATATATAAAATGAAAAGCTATTCCCCAATAGATCAAATGATATAAACATTTTTCAAAAGAATTATAAACTATTAAGACCCCTGTTCAACATTGCTCCGGATCACTAACAATAAGAGAAATGCTAATCCAAACAAGTCTGATGTTTTACCTCACACCTAGCAAATTGTGAAAGATTATAAAAGACGGGAATACACTGTAATTAGTGTTGGAGGGATTGTGAAAGCTGTGAGTTGGTTTAACTATTATGGAAAACAAAATGCTTTGCATACTTCCAATGGGTTATATCAGCTGATTTAGTTTCAGCTATTATCCACTCAGTCCTTCTCAACTCAGTTCCTCCTAGATGTTTACTGCTGATGGCATCACCAATTCAGTCAAGTGAGTCATGGATAACGAAGAATTAAACATGGTCTATAATTCTAAGCACCTTTAATTCCTCCCCCCTAACTGGGCATGATCATTCTTTAATAAAAATATCTGACAAAAAAGATAGATGGCATAGTAAAAATAATAACTAAAAACATTTCCCCATAAACCTGCGACACAATACATCCTCCCCTGTCACCCAAGGTCTCTGATAGGCAGGTTGCTCAGCTTGGACTCCCACTGTCTGCTACTCTCTGCAAGGGAAATTCTCAATGTACAAGGGCTCTCCTTTGAGTCGATAGTCAACTCTTTTTCTTCCTGCCAGAGATCAAGCTCCTTAAAATTACATTTGGCTTTGAGTGAATGCTTCTTAGCAACCACATCTATCTGGAATACAGTGTCTCTATTCTCCCAGCTGTTTATTAAATTCTTTCAGACTTACTCTCCAACTGCTGAATGGGATGTCTTCTCCTGAGCGAATACCTTTATTGACAATGCGGGGGGGTGGGGTGGAGAAGGGGGGGAAGGGAGCAGGTCAGGGATGGGGAGAGGGAGGTAGAAGGAAGGGAGGAGAAAATTCCTCTTAAGAAGTGAAGGGCTGGGTTCTTTCCTGACTGCTGACTTTTTTCCCCCCCAGAACTGTCTTTAATTGGTAACTCTCTCATTGCCTCCAGGGATGTGGCCAATTTTTAGGTCAGCCAGTAACTTTCACTGTGTGTGAGTGTGGTGTGTGTGTGTGTGTGTGTGTGTGTGTGTGTGTGTGTGTGTGTGTGAGAGAGAGAGAGAGAGAGAGAGAGAGAGAGAGAGAGAGAGAGAGAGAGAGACAGAGAGACAGAGAGGGAGATAGATACATAGAGAGAGAATGAGAGAGGGAGGGAGATGTCTATACTTCATGAAGAGGAAGACAGAGTGTTAGCAAATTGCAAGTACATTAAAACTTCATCTGTTACTTTATCATCTAAACTAGGTAAGATAGCAGGGAGTGCTACTCAGGTTTATGTAGATTTATCACTTATATAGATTTCTGTATTTTAGTCTCAGAGGTTTAAAAACTACTTATGTACAAAGAAAACTTAAACTATTAAGAGTAATTACACAAAATTTAATCTCATAAAAATTCATAAAGATTACAAAAAAAGATGACATGTTCACAGTATTTCCCCCCAACACTTTGGCCCATGTGAAGTATTTACATGGGCGGCTAGGTGGCACTGTGGATAGAGTGCTAGAGTTCCTGACTTACCTTCCTGAGCTCAAATCTGGCCTCAGGCACTTATTAGCTATGTGACCCTGGGAAAATCACTTAACCCTGTTTGCCTCAGTTTCCTCATCTGTAAAATTAGCTGGAGAAGAAAATGACAACCTCTCCAGCATCTTTACCAAGAAAACACCAAATAGAGTTATAAAGAATTAGACACGACTGAAATGACCCAACAACAAAAAAGTATTACACAGGAATTTTCAGGCCTGAATTTCACAAGTAATGCTGTATTTCTACCTTCATTGTAAAGAAAATCATTGTGACACAGTGGAGGTTCTTAGCAAATACCTAAATTATCTTTGCTTAAATGTCATCTACTATTAATACCTGTTTTTTTTTTCTTAAAAAAACCCCAAGACCCAAACCTCTCAATTTCAATGAAAGACAGCTATTGTCTAACTTCTTTTAAAGTAGCATGTATACCTACTTAAATGTTCTTATTAATCCAGGAACTACAAATATTTGCTTTGTGAAATAGCAAGTTGAGCTCTTTTACAGCATAAGAAAATGGGTGTTATATTAATTGTACCAAAACAATTTGTATGTGATTACTCAAAAGTACTAATATATTCTTCTTATGACTGTTAATGTATTAATTATTCCTATTCTCTGGAGAGAGGGGTTTTTAAAAGTCCTACTTCATAAATAAAGAATATGTACTTATACAGGATCACATGATGTATCAATGAAAAAGGTAGTATTAATGTAGCTTAAGACCTAAATCTATCTGGAGACCAACTATTAAAATTAATTGCACCCCAGGTCCTCAAAGACAATGAGCAGTAGGCCTAAATAGGGTTATAGGATCCTAGATTTGGAGGTAGGAGGAACTTTAGAGTTTATTAAATTCAGTACTCCAATTTTACAGATGAGGAAACTAAAGCTGAGGGTAGATAAATGACTTGCCAAAGGTTATAGAGTTAATGAGCACCTGAGACAGACTTTGTGACTCCAAGTACAGCACTCTATCCACTCTGCCACTGTGATTTAAATACTTTCTCCTTTTATGTTTGGTTCCCTAGGTTCTTTCCTTTCTTTCTCCTTCTTTCTTTCCTTGTTTCTTTGTTTCTTTTTTTTCAAACTCAACCTTTTCATCTCCAGATGTACAGAAATGCTTTGGAAAGGTACCTTGTTGGTTTTCCTTTCTTTGTATAGCCTTTTTGCATTAGATGTTTATAAACACTTGTTTTTAAATTTGAAGTCTTTGAAAGTGTAAGAAAAGGGGCTAAGAGGACTGGGTATAAGAAAAGCAGCATGGAAAAAAATCAGAATAAATTTTGAGGGTGGGGATGAAGTTTTTAAAACTCATCTTCAAGATGAATCTAGTCTATACAAATGCCTTAGAAAGATTATTTGAACAAAGACTACAACGATGTAAATGAAAAGGTTACTAAAAGGAAGTTAAACTATAAATAAATGAAACAGTAATAATAATAGTCTCAGAGACCAGATCACTCCTTCCAGCAGAGAGGCAGGGAGCTACTCTGGCAGAATGTTACATGTATCATTAGATAGAGTCATCATGTTCGTTGTTTTGGCTTTTCTGTTTTTCTTTTTTAAAGGATGGTTCACATTCAGGGTATCTGTGGGGTATCATATCTAAAGATGACTGATACGAACACAAAAGACATTAAGGAAACTGATTTTTTAATTAAAATATTATTTTAGTATTTGTGGTATGATTAGATTAGAATACAAGAGTAAATGTAGGGAGACCAACCAGATGTTACACTTGTCTGAGAGTGAGAATGTATCTCCGGTTACATAGTAATCTACCTTTCTGGCTCTATCAGCTGAAATTCAGATGAAATGATCTCTCCACGAAGATGGATAAAGGGAACATATAATATTAATCTATTATGGGTCCCCACATAACTGGATGAAAAGCTGTGAAATGAGTTCTTGGTTAAAACCAAATATTTCTGTTATTTCTTTTGAAAGCAGTCAGGTGTCTTTTGCTTTGGTTTGGATTTACATTCTTAAATTATACAGAGTAGGACAGAGGGAACTTTTAGTTATCAGAAATTCCAAAAATAAATAAAAACAAGCCTAGATAACTTCCTCCTGTACTTCACAGATATTTCTCAGTCTTCTCCAGAACAAGAAGGCTTAATGAAAAGGTACCTCTACCCCATAGTCTTTAGCTTCTCAGGCGTAGGAAACAGCTTCTGGGAGTGGCATCTTCAAAAGAGATGTTTCTCATATTTGAAGTCTTAATAAGAAAATTGGCTCTACTACCAATAAAATTATCCCCCACAGATTCCTTCCTTCCTTTTCTGGTAGAGGTATTAGTTCTCCTAAGCAAAACAATAATTGCATAAATATGTTATTTGAAAAGTTATGCCCTTAGTCATATATCATTGAAGTATTGAAATTGCTGTGCCACTTTTTAATTTGAAAGGGTTTTTTTTTTTGGGTGGGAAGAATGGGAAGGGGGAGAGATGAGTACATAAAATGTATGTACACTCTTTTAAAGTTAGGGATACTATCATTTTTGAGAGATGCAAGAATTGGATAAGGAATATTTAAGATTCAATGGCTATAGCTGTGTCTTATTATAACAAACTAGATTGTTCTGCCTTTTGCAACTGGCAAATGGGAAGGTGTGAGGAAAGAATATTCAATTTGGAATTAGAAGACCAAAGTTCCAATTCCAAGTCCATTACTTACTGTGTTATCTTTGGGGCATCTGTAAAGATGGCTGAGATGGCCAGATAATTTTTAAGTTTTTTTCTGGCTCTAAATTTATTGATTAATAATTGGACTAGTATCATAGATGATTTGGCAAATGAAAAACACATCTCTTTTCTGTCATTAAAAAATCAAGTGAATTTTATCAGTTGTATTTTAGGAAAAGGACACAAATTAATTTTAGGATGAAGGTAAAAACATAGCATATCATTATTTTATATTTGATTGCTCACAACAGGTATACAATGGTATATTGGGGAAATTTCCTGTGCTGTGACTTCTCATTGTCCTCATCATTTTGATTGGGTGGAATTATCCATTTTGCTGACTATCAGGTACCAGAGAGGGAGAATTCTTTAGAGCTTCTGTTTTGGTAGGCACCATTAGGGAAGAGATTAGAAGAGAAATCCCCCATTCTTAAATTCCTGAAGAATAATGGTATCTCAAGAATGCAGTTGAGATTAAGAAGGGATTCCTGAATAGAAATACTTTCATGTGTGGGTGTATAGGGCCACACCACATAATTAAAGCTCTGAATATAGAAGAGATGCATGAATTCATTCTCAATATGCATGCTATCTTGCCTTCATACCAGCTTTTGTCTCTGACTCAAGTATGGTTCTGCCCCAAGTTGTTACTACTATTGTGCTTCCCCATACCTTTAGTCCTGCTCCAAAGACCAGCTGGTCTAAAGAAAATGGTATAAAGACCATTTAAGAAAATGTTGAGTAATAGCTGATTTGGGTGACAATCTGACACCTGATTCACACACTTTCCCTTCCTATGTATGGCCAGTAAATATGTGGCTAATATTTATATTAGAATACTAAAATGCCATGCACTATAATCTTGCATATGAACTATATAAAGTAGAAAAGCTATGCCAATTCAATATGATATTGTTTAATTTTGAACCTAATGAGATGTGGTAGATTATAGTTATTCTAATGCTTTTTATTATTGAAAAGAACACTTGGTCTAGAAAATGATTTAGAATTGGGTGAGAAAAATTATTAGATTGTACCCTTTCAGTCAGTGATCCTACTATTGACCGCAAAGAGGTCATTGACAAAAAGAAAGTTCAAAAGATTCACAGCATCACTTTTTCTACTAACAAAAAACAAGAAACATCTCCATTTATTGGGTAATGACTGAACAAACTATGGCATATAGTACCGGAGGTTTAGAGGCAGAAAGGACTTAGAAGTCAACAACTACAATGCCTTCATTTTACAGATTGGGAGGTCAAAGAGGCCAAGTGGTCTGTGCAGAGTCATGCAGGTAGAAAGTAGCAGAGCTGGGATTTGATTTCAAATCCTCTGATTCTGAATCCAATGTCCTTACCACAGCAGTATGCCATCACTGATGGGTACAATAAAATATTATTGTTATAAGAAATTAAGAATATGACGAATTCAAAGAAATGTAGGAAGATTTTTGTGGGCTGACAGAATGTAGAAAACAGTACACATATATATAAATATATAAATGAAATATAAATGAAAACAACACTAAAACATCGAAAATTTGAATGATATGATGTTCAACTTCAGATTGAATTAGTAATAGGACTAACAGTGAATTACACTTTTCTCCTCTTTGCAGAAAGTCAGTAGAAACAGATGTAGAATGTTAAATGTGATTCTAGATACAGTTACTTCATTGTTTATTTATTTATTTATTTATTTATTTAGTATGGGGAGTGATTCTCCAGGAGGAGGGCACAGGGAGTGGATGACAGAATAACCCCCCCCCAAATGTAAATTAAATAATTTTTAAAAAAGTGGATCTTGGCACAAGAAGTACAAAGCCCTAGGTACAGAGAACATTATTCTCAGATCTCAGAATCTGACAGCTTTGTGTAATGCCACAGATGCCAAAGGTCCCTTTCATCTTGCCAGTCTCTTGTAATTATCTTAGCAATCTTAGAATAACTATTTATTAGAATTAGCTATGTATATGTAACAACTATTGCCCAAATAGAAACAATCTTGTTCTCCCACGTAAATTACTTAAGGCATCAAAACATTATATTAACGAATTTGTAGCTGTGAAGAAAAAAAAAGTCTCCCTTCAGGATTAGCCTTTCATAATGGCAAATTAGGCAGCTGTCTATATAGTGTCATGACTACCACTTGGAAGTCTTTCCTACTCCAAAATATAAACAAAATACACAGAAACCAAATATATCTAGGAGGCTACTAATGCATGAAATTTCATTGTTTTCAATTAACTTTTTTGCTTAAGGCATTAATTGGGCCCTGTTGAAATATGAATATCTTTAAAGCAGAGGATGCCATATTAAATTGCTACCAGTGATAGATGTTTTAGAATGAATTACTTTATCAGAGCTTTCTCTTGCTCCCAAACTACCTGCAATCAAAAGGAAAGACAGACATAGAACATATACCCTGAAGGT
The DNA here is from genome assembly GCF_003287225.1 of Phascolarctos cinereus. Taxonomy (NCBI): domain Eukaryota; kingdom Metazoa; phylum Chordata; class Mammalia; order Diprotodontia; family Phascolarctidae; genus Phascolarctos; species Phascolarctos cinereus. The sequence continues at coordinate 283,339,547 of NW_027555847.1, read as the reverse complement.
ATAAGAGATTAGAGCCCCAACCTGAGGGCACTGGAGTCTAGAACATCAGGGGAAAGGATGAAGAAGGTAAGATAAAAGAGCAGAACGGAAAAATAGGAGCATGCTGTTATGGGTAGATGTTCCACTTTCATGATCAAGAATTCTGAAATTCCTCTATCAATTGGTAACTTGCCCTTCCTTCTCTTACTTTGCCTTAATCTTCCTAAACTTATTCTTTACCCTTGCTTTGATTTCTAATCCCTTCTTATATCAGTGATCTTCTAGGCCATCATTCCTGCCCTGGCTTGAATTTCTTTTCTTCCCAGTCTTGTCCCTAGTTCACTAACTAGTTCAACTTTATATTGTCCTCTAGACTCAAATCAGGGCAGATAGATGGCATAGTGAGTAGATAAAGCACTGGGTCTAGATTCAGGAAGACCTGCGTTCAAATCTGGTCTCAGACACTTACTAGCTGTGTGATTGTGAGCAAGTCATTTAATCCACTTTGTCTAAACTTCCTTATCTGTAAGGAAAAGGGAATGGCAAACCATTCCAGTATTTTTGTCAAGAAAATCTCAAATAGGGTGACAAAGAGTCGGACATGTCTGAAACAACTGAATAATTACTAGTCTCAAATCATTTACTTCTTTGTCCTATTGATGCTTATGTCATCATAAGAATCTCTAAACTTTGATTCACTATATTTCTCTGCTCCTATTCTATAAATTAACAAGCATTTATATGTGTCAGACGCTATACTAAATGCTGGGGATACAAAGAAAAAACAAAATTAGTCTATGTCTTCAAGGCAATTACATTTTAATGGGGGAAAAATCAGAACATACAAGATAAATACGTAGTGTAGTGAGAAGGTAACCTTTGGGCAGATAATGGTAGCAGCTGCCTAATTTGCAGCTGGTATGGCAAGGATCAGGAAAAGCCTACTAGGAGAGGTGACATTTGAGCCGAGTCTTAAATGAAGTCATAGATTCCAAAAGGTGGAAGTGAAGAGGTAGAGCATTTTTGGCACCGGCGATAGCCAGTGAAAGGGCATGGAGAGAGATGGAATGTCATGGGAGGAAAAGTAGTTGGTCAATCAGTAAGCATTTATTAAGTGCCCACTATGTGCCAAGCACTGTATTAAGCACTGGGCATTCAAAAAGAGGTGAAAGACAGTCCCTGTCCTGAAGAAGCTCATAATCTAATGGGGGAGACCATGGGTAAACAAATATGTAACAAGTTATATACAGGATAAATAGGAATCAATGGAGGGAAGGCATTAGAATTCAGAGGAATTATGAAAGGCTTCCTGTACAAAGTGAGATATTACCTGAGACTTGAAGGAAGCCAGGGTAGCCTGGAGGTAGAAAAGAGGAGAACATTCCAGGCATGAGGAACAGCCAGAGAAAATTCTGAGTTAACAGATGGAATGTCTTATCTGTGGAACAGCATGGAAGCCAGTGTCACTGGATCAGAGTATGTGGAGGGATGTAAGGTATATGAAGACTGGAAAGGTGAGGGGCTAGGTTATAACAGCTTTGAATGCCAACTAGAGGATTTGGCATTTGATTCTGGAAGTAATAGGGAACCACCAGAATACATTGAGCGAGGGGCGGCGGTGACATAGTCAGATGTGAACTTTGGGAAAATCACTTTGGTAGCTGAATGAAGTGTTGATTAAAGTAGGGAGAGACTTGTGACAGGTAGATCAACCAGCAAGCTATTGCAATAGCTCACTCTTGAGATGTGGGTCTATGTGAGAGTGGTGGTACTGTCAGAGGAGAGAAGGAGCCATATTCAAGAGATGTTGCAAAGGTGAACAGTCCTGGCAACAGATTGGATGGAGGTGAGGGGAGATATAGGGAAAAGTCAAGGGTGACACTTAGGTTGCAATCCTGGGGTATTGGGAGGATGATGGTGCCCTTGAAAGTAATAGGAAGGTTTGGAAGGAAGGAGAGTTTATGAGGGAGGATTGTGTGTTCAGTTTTGAACATGTTGAGTTTAAAATGTCTACTAGACATCCAGTTTGAGAAATCTGAAAGGCAATTGAGTATGTAAGACTAAAAGTCAGCAGAAAAGTTAGGGCTGAATAAGTAGACTTAAGAATTATCAACATAGAGATGATAATTAAATCCACAGGAGCTGATGAGATCATCCCTGGGGGACATCTATGGCTACTGAGCATGCTCTGGGTAAAGATCCCACAAAAGAAACTGAGGAGTGGTCAGATTGGTAGGTAGAGAACCAGGAAAGAATTGTGTCCCGAAAACTTAGAGAGAAGAAAATAGCAAGGAAAAGAAGGTGATTAACAGTATCAAAGACTGCAAAGAGGTTAAGAAGAAGGAGGATTGAAAATTGAATTTGACAATTAGGAGATTACTGGTAACTTTGGAGAGATCAGTTTTGGATAAATGATGGTGTTGCAAGCTGCATTGTAGGAAGTTAAGAAGAGAGTGAGGAGTAATGGAAGAAACTGTTGTAGATTGCTTTCTCAAGAAGTTTAGCCAAAAAGGGGAGAAGAGATAGAAAATGATAATTAGCAGGAATGGAAGGATCAAATGAGGGTTTTTTTGAGGATGGAGGTGATGTAGGCATGTTTGTAAGCAATAAGAAACATCAGTAGACAAAGATAGAAGATTTGTGAGAAAGTGGGGATGATAGAAGAGACAGTTTGCTGTAGGAGACAGGATGGAGTGCGATTGCTTGTGCAGGTAGACAGATTTTTATGTGAGACAGAGGTGAAGGAGGAGATAGTAGGAGCAGGCATTTGAGTGATATGAGTTGATAAGGAGAGGAGAAGAGTAATGGAAGAGGAGAGAAGATTTTGGATGGATGAGTAAAGAAAGTCTTCAGGGGCAGGTAGGTGGTGCAGTGGATAGAGCACTGACCCTGAAGTCAGGAGGACCAGAGCTCAAATCCAGCCTCAGACCAAACACTTGACACTTACTAGCTGTGTGACCCTGGGCAAGTCACTTAACCCCAATTGCCTAACCAAAAAAAAAAGATTTATAAAAAAAAGTAGGGTGGGTAGGGAGGGAGGAAGAGAGAAAATTTGAAACCTAAAGTTTTAAAAACATATGTTTAAAAAAATGTTTTCACATGCTACTGGGAAATAAGAAATATAGGAAATGGGGTACAGAAGTCTCTCCTGCCCTACAGGAAAATAGAAGGGGAAGGGGATAAGAGAAGGGGGGGAAGAGATAGAAAAGAGGACAGACTAGGGGAAGGGATATTCAGAATACATGCCATCGTGGGGTGGGGAAGGGGGGAGATGGGGTAAAAATCTGGAACTCAAAAACTTGTGGAAGTGAATGTTGACAATTAAAAATAAATAAATTTATATATGTTAAAAAAAAGAAAGGCTTCGTGACTGACTGAATGAATAAATGAATGGAAAAGCATTTACTATGTACTCATAGTGTCAAGCACTGAGAATACAGATAATGAAAAGTAAGACAGTTCTGCTCTCAAGAAGCTCAAATGCTCATTGAGGGAGACAACATGTAAAAAAAAATCAGCTGCAGGTAGGATTGAAAGGAACTGAAGTGTAAGGGCCCAGCAACCGGTAGTGCAAGGCCCATGTGTCCTTATGTTGCTTTAGTCTGGTGACTGTGACTGTGCCCTGGGGTCTAAAAGACAAAGAGGCAGGGCAGATAAGGCTCAGAGGACCTTAGGAATCAGTGGCAGGGCAGATAGTAGGGCATGGAGGCAAGCTGTCTCACCAGAAGGATTAGAACTGATTACTCCCATTTTATCTAAATGGTGTCCATAGTCAGTATTCTGACTGGCCTCCCAATCAGCACCCTTCTAGCAGTTGAATCACCCTGATTGGTTCAAGTAAGAAGTGGTGCTGGAGATAAACTTTGAAGAAAACTAGAGATTTTGGAATATGCTTTATAGTTTGTAATATACATATACATATACATAAATATATATGTATATTATATATATATATATATATATGTATAATATTATTATGACAGTCATAGTAAACCCAGGAAGACCTGGGTTTAAATTCTGCTTTGCTGGCAAATCCCTTAACTTCTTAGTGTTCTAATGCTATAAGATTGTATGTAGCAGAGAAGGTGTAGCCCTGTATTGGTAATCACAGGGTTTCCTATCTTTATTTGCAAATGAAGAAACAGAGAGATAAAGTAACTTATTCATTTATCACACAGGAAATTGCAGAATGGGAACCTAAACGCAGATTTCCTGATTCCTAGTCCAGTGCTCTTTCCACAATACTTTCTAGCTTTAATACTTTATGACTCTATAGTTGAATGAACATAGTTTAAAATGACACAATTGAATTGAGTTAAAAATTAGGCTAATAAAATATTTCCATCTACTTGAGACGAGTTATCCTTGATATATGAAATGCTATAGTATAATATAATGTCATAGATGTATAAATAATATTATAAGTGACCTAGTCCAAGTCTCCCATTTTACAGATCAGGAAAGAGAGTCCCAGAGAGCTTAAGTCAGAGAGGTAGTAAGTGGCAAAGTGACTCCAAGTTTAGCATTCCTTCTCCTGTATCACACTACCTTCCCTGTCTAATAAATTGGACTTCAGGTTTTCTACTACCTAATTATATTATCTAATGTTATATTGTATTCTATCAGATCTAAAGCCACTTTCTGTCCAATAATAATTATGTGAACATCATCTTGCATTACTGAAACTGTTGATTCTGATTTATGAGTCATTAGATAAGAAATATAAACATAGTTTTCTGTTTATACCCAAAGAGGCTGGGAGGAATCCAGAGAGGTAAAAAATAAATATGCTGACATATACATATTAAACTGTTTGAAGTACATGGGGCTAAAAGAAGGCTAGTTAAAGCACAGTTCTTGAGGGGTTTAAAAACATCTTACAGTTTGAAGAGGGAAAAAATTAAGTGGCAAAACTTGTTTTTCCTGGCAGATAGGCACTTGATCAATGCTTGTGGACTGAATGATTCCAAGTTTCATATTACACGATATCAGACCAAACCTGATGAATTCCATTTAAAAAGATTGTGGATGGTGGTAAGATGAGCTCCTTTGGATTTGAAATATAAACAAATTACCATTTGGAGATCATAACAATATTTTTGTTCGGCTCATGCTCAGTGGGAATTCTCACAAGATATAAGGAAGCATTAAGGAACTTAGCTACACGTATTAATTGTTTCTGCTTCTTATCTCCACCAACCCAATTTATATGCAGTGTTTTCTCTGTATGTTTACTCCCTTTATCATGTTCCTTCAACATTACAAATAAAATAGAGTCAGATAAGACTGCCAATGTATCTCAGCTTTATTTGTCTATTTTTAAAAAGCACATTTTGTTAAAAGAGAAATATTACCATCTTGTAATATCCAGGAAGGGCTATTAGTAGAAATATATTTATTATTCATATACATACCTTGTTTACATTAAGGTAGTTGAAGTAAGAAAATTCATTTTTTCCCTATAAAACTTATTTTTCAGAACCATTTCCTTCTCTCTCCCAAAAAGGAATCAATATGGTTAAAAATGGTGATATTACTCAAAAAGACCAGGGGTCTATGTTTTCCAACTGCTGGGGACAAATAGTCCGAGATTCAGTAGATGAGACTCATACTAGTGCCTGGGGCAAATAATGTCTCCTAAAATTATGTAGATGCCAATGGAACAGCTAGCCTGCCATCTCTTATCCCTTGCTTTAAAGTGGGTATTGACCCACTTCTTTTTCTGGTCACATATCTCCTTTATATTGTGTTTTATGCTACTTCATGTGCATAATTCTTTGTGAATAATATGCTGTAACTTATTTGTATCCATAATATAGCTTTACATTGTTGCTTAATTTTGAATTTTCAAAGAATGTGGTGTTTTGTGATTCATCGCTCTTCATCTGAATTGTTGTGCTGAAAAGATGAATTTTTGTTTCAGGGAGACATTTGGGTTCATTAAAAGTACTGCACAATTTCACAAACACACTCTATTCTGTTCCCCCCCTCCATTAAATTTTGGATCTAGTTTATCATGTGTTTGCAGAATTTATCCAGCATATATAAAGGAACTGATACATCAGCTCTTTGGGTTTACAAGAGTTATTCTTTATCTACTTGGTCATTCTGGTATTGAGAATTAATCTAAACTTTTTGAATGACTATAGATTTCATTTAGGAGGCTCTACAATATTCTAAAGCTTAATTCAATTAGTATGATGTTTTTGACACACATAAGTAATCAGAGGATTTCTCCACCTATAGGAGATCCCTTTTCCACTTTGGCTCTGCATTGAGCATTGTCCATGCCACTGGTAAATATCTTTAGTAAGCATATATTTCCATGGTTCCAATTTGCATACAAGATAGTCTTTTCCACAAAGTAATAATTCAGTTTCCATTAGAATAATCAATTACTGAAGCCAAATATATAACTAAGAATCCTCTTAAAAGGGAAACATGTTGACACTCAAGAAAGAAGGAAAAGAACTTGATTTTCTAACTGCATAAGGAATACAGAACCAAGCTTCCATAGTCAACTTAGAAAAACTAAATGAAATACATTCCTGTTCTGTCTCCTTCCTATGTTCCAATAGAGAATATTCTAAGATGACTATTCTCAGCTCAAGCCATCTACAGAATACTATTCCACACATATTAAACTCTTATTATATGCAGAATAGTGTATTTAGGAAGACATAAGGCATACATAATATATGGTTCCTAACTTTACAGGGCTTACAGCCTAGTAAGACATTGTTAACCATTAAGGATGTGTAAATTCCTAGTTTTTTTTTTACAAGAAACCTTTCTTAGTTACAGTGCCTTCCCTCTGCTAATTATTTCCTATTTATCCTAATATACATCTGGCTTCATATATATTTATTTACATGCCATCTCCCCCTTTTGATTGTAAGCTCCTTGAGGGCAGGGACTGTCTTTTGCCTCTTTTTGTACCCCCAGTGCTTAGCACAGTGCCTGCACATAGGTGCTTAATAAATGTTTATTGATTAAGTGAAGAAGAACATTACAAATTGGGATCATGGAAAGCTTTCTAGAGGAGGTAGAACTTAAATTAGATTAAAGGAATGGTATAGTTTTAACGTGTGTGTGTGTGTGTGTGTTGTGTGTGTGTGTGAAGGAGGTAAGAGGTAGAAAATATCATTCCAGTCATATGAAATAGTATGAGGAAAGCGCAGAAGTGGTAAAGTATGGCATGCATTTGGGGGATGGCAAGTATTGTGGAAAAGAGTAATATGAGATAATTCTGGAAAGAAAGAGTGATATGATATTGTGGGAGGATTTAGAAGCTAAGCAAAAGAGCTTGAACTTTTTTGTAGGTCAGGTGAAGAGTTCTGAGCAGAGGAAAGACATGATCAAATTTATGAACAAGGAAAATAAGTATGGCAGAGATGTGAAGGATGATTTGGAAAGGGAAGGGCAGGAACAATTTAATAAGCAATTGCAGGTGGAAATGAGGGACTGATTAAAGTGGAAGTAGTGGGAACAGAGAAGGGACATATTGGGGAGTGGAGATAACTGATAAATCTCGATAACTGATTGAATATGAGAAGTGAGGAAGAAGAGAGAGTTAAAGATAACTCCAAAGTTTCAAACTAGTAGTGTCATTGAAAGAAAAAAATGATGTCAGAAAGAAGAACAGGTTCAGGATAGAAGAAAAGAGGGCAGAAACAGTATTTGGATGTTCTATAGAAAAGTGACTAAAGAACTGGGGGGAAAAGTTAAAAATGGGGAAGTTAGAATACTGAAGAATAAATATTTTGGTTAAGCTGTATATGCTTAGTCAGAAAAGGCTACAGGTCACCTGTCAATCTTTTCAGCTCTGAAAAATAAGTGGATAATAACATCATTAATAGCAACTTCTGGGTAATGGTCAGCAAAACCCCCACAAGTATACATAAAAGCTAGGACTAAAAAAATATGGAAAATCTGACAGAGAAATCAAAAGCAGAATGGATGATAGAAGCATTTAATTTGAATAGAACATATACTAAACTAAATATAACATTTATTTAGAAGTATATATTTCAGCACAAAACCCAGAAGCAAGCAAGAGAGCTAAAGCTGCAGGTTAATAAATAGGAAAAAAATTATTTATGTCATGGCTTTTCAGATGTTGAATTCTCTTTGAAATGTTAATCTAACCAAAGTGATAAATTACAAGGAGAAAAGCTTTTTTTCTTTAGTACTTTGCAGAAGGCACAAGAAAATACTCACTGGAACAAACCAGCTTTGCTCTCCTTCTTGCTGAGAACTTTTGCCGGTCTTATATCATCCCAATCGTGCTGTAGTTCAGTCATTAGGCCCTTCTCGGGGGAGCTCTGCGTGTGCTCCGTGGGCCTGCGGCTCCACCTCGTCTTCCTTTTCTTTCCCTTTCCCCCAACCCTACACTACAAATCAACTGACATTAGCTATAACTTTCCACCACTGTGCTGTCACAAAACCCTTCCTTTAGCACTTTATGCATCCAACTGAGGTTCAGCCTTTGTTTCGGTTTAACTGGGACAAGTTTTCATTGGTGCTATTGGTCGAATTGGGTATTGAAGCTAGAGAGCAAAGGGGAGGGCAGATGAGAATTGACAGTTTCTTTCCCCAACCCAAGAGGAGATGAAGAAAAAAAAAGAAAACCTGTTCCGCAAGTCTTTCTGGAACAGGAAACATCGACTAGGGCGTTTAAAACAGTTGACTAACAAGTCACAATATGTTTAGCTCTTTTAAGAGATGTTTATTTCTTTCTACCATGGCTATAAAATGGGGAATTCCAACTTCAGCCACGATGGGTGACTACAGGAAATGAATAAGGCTGGGTGAGGTTAAAGCAACCAAATAGTTTGCCAGATTCACTGTGTGGCTCTTAATCTGCAGCTTAAATTATTCAAACAGGATATTGCCTCATTGAGTACTGCCTCCTCATTGCTTAAACACTAGATCTGCTCAGTTTTTCATGTGGGAATGACATAGGTAAAAAGAAATAGCAGATATGTGCAGCTGCCTGGTTAACTCTTCAGAAATGGGTAGAGGTGGGTATTTGAATGAGATTCGGAAAAGAAAATTAATGAATCTACCTTACTTTTTTTCCAGAAATATTCGATGTTTCTATCTCAGGTAAGAAAATATTTTGAGTTGTATTCGGTAATAACTAATTGGAATTGGAAGCATATGCATTTGTTAGTATACCAAATAATCTATTGGAGAGTGTTTTGTAATTTTCAATGGGGTAATAAGTGAGAATTTGTAATTAGCAGTAACCATTGCTTTAAAAACTTTCATAAAGTAAGGAATAACAGACATGGGAAATTTTTTTTCCCCACAAATAGTCAACTTGGTGTGGCAAACACTTAAGGCATTTTTAGTTTAGATTTTAAGTTTATATCCATCGCCATGCCATTCTCCACAAGAGGGACAAGGGAAAAAGGTAAAGAGTGATTATGTAATAGCTGAAACCACCCCTCAAATCTCCTCTTAATTGCCAAGGATCCTCTCTCAACTTATTCCAGAACTAACTCATCTGCTTAAAAAAAATATGTCAGGGGTAAGGCTTATCCACTCAGCCAATCATGAGATATGTTCTGTGTGTTTCCAGTTGCCTTCATCCAGTGGACAAGGCCATATCTAGAATCTTCTCAAGGAGCACGTTCTTTGCAGTCTAATATCTCACAGGGTGGTCATTCACTGTCTGAAAAGGACGAAGTCTGAATTGTGTGCCTGCATGAATGAATTAATTTAAAAAAATTATTAAGGACTTACTATGTACTAAGCACTATAACACTCATAGGGGAGTAGTGGCCAGGCAGCTATATTTTGGACTGCAAAGTTCCAGGGATGTTTGTAGATGAGTAGATGATGAGTAGATGTGATGGGGGGAGTAGGAGTCAAGGGTTCAATTGCTGATTCTGTCACTTGATCTCTTTGGACTTCAGTTCCTTATCTCCTTGAGATGGTTGGACAAGACTGTTTTTAAAGTCCCTTCCAACTATAAGTATATAATCCTATGATTATAGTTCCAGAACTGGATAAGGTGGAGGGGAAGTAGATGTCCAGAGGATGTCATGGAACCTGAAGAAAAGGTAGCTGGAGAGTAAAGTGTGGCTTGAGCCAAGGACAGATGCAATGGGCAACTGGGGGGGGGCGGAGACAAACAATCCTTACAATATAATAGTCTGGGGGAAGATTTAGGAAATGGAGGTGAGAACAGTTGAAGTGACTGGAGGAAACTATTTCATAGGATCTTAGATTTGGGAGCTGGAAGAAACCTTAGAAGTAATCTAATCTAACTTCTTCATTTTTATAGATGCAGAGAACTGGAGCACAGGGAAGTCAAATGACTTGTCCAAGGTCACACAGGTAATAAGCAACAATGGAGTAATGTGAATACAAATCCTCTCACTAAGAAGTACATTGGCTGGGGAGGAACCTGAGAGACTGAGGCTGAACTTTTAAAAAAAACCTAAACTTTTGTATTTTAAAAATGAGACTTTGTTCCAACATGATTGATTTATTAGGGAACATTTTGATTTATTAGGGAAAATTTTATTTATGGAATTATTTATGTATTTCTTAAATATTTAACATGTATAAAACTGTGCTTTTTTTTTTATTAAGTTGCTATCTTTTTTTTCTGTGTGTTACTCGTGAGGTTTTGGAGCACTGTGCCTCTAACTCCATTTTCCCCACAAGTTCTAAGATTTATATTGCATGGCTTTTTGGTACTTTTTGTGAACCACATATATTGTGGTATAGCAGAACTAGCTGTATCTTTTGCTTTCACATAACCTAATTTTCCCCCTGGTAGGATCAAATCGGTTTCTTTTTCTCCCTCAGTCCATCATTGATTTTGCTAAAATTACTTTTTGTATCATTGTGGATCTTTTTATCCTTGTATTACAAATCTTAGGAAATTAACATCATTAATAGAAAAGGCAGCTAAATACTTATCCAGGACAGTACATGTGTTCTAACTGCCATGTGTGAGTAGTCATCTCTTCAGATGGAGTAGGAGAGGGTATCTTAGGCCTGTCAGTGGGGAAGAGGATTGCAATTAACAATGCTAGAGCAAGAGCAGAAGCTATTGCTGCTTTTAAATTGACACAGCTTCTTCCCACATTCTCCACAAATCACTTGGATGGATTTGGCACATTGTCCATATTCCTAATTTTGGAAAGTTTTCTGGAATTGCAGGAAGACAGAAGAAATGTTTTTTAAGTGTCCTTCTCAATGCCTTATACTGAAGTTCTTAAGGACCTTCTGTGTGCCATATAAAATATCCCAAGAAATCTATTCAGTGCAGAACTTAGGACTAGATAGTAAATCTCCAGATTGGTCTGGAAATCAAAATCACCCCCAAAACAAAGTTATGCAACTTCAACGAGTGACATTTTACATTTGTAATCTTCTAGGCATAGTTCTTAAGAGACCTAGAACATATTCAGATCTGTCTCTAGTTGCTAAATGTTCATGGGCAGTTTAGTTCTTAATTCTATTAAGACAGTCTCCACCCACTCTCCCTGTCCCACTGACAGAATTTGATCAGAAGAGCACTTCCAGAAGCTCTGTGGACACAGTGAGTAAAGTTCCCACATTCTAGAGCATGCGATCTCCTTGGTCTCCTCTTCCTCCTTATTGTCTTTCTCCTACTTCAAACATGATATCAGCTATGAGGTCTTTTTGTTCCAATCCTTTTGATTAACACCAAACATTGTAGGCCAGGTCTGCCTCAGACCTGTTCAAGAGTTCAGGTTCAGAAATGATATGAAATGAGATGCTCCAAAACTATTTAGTAGTTAGCAAAAGGTTTACTTAACTGTGTGATGGAAAGGATAGTTAGCAAAAATACAGCATTGGTTTTGTTGGGTGCATTTTCACCGACTGAGCATTTGCCATGGTAGTGTACCTTTCAAAAATGTGTGTCAAGTATTAGGAACACCTACTATCTGTTTGTTAACTTTTGTACCTAGGGGCACTGGGAAGCAACATTAATGACTTCAGCCTTAGGTACTCCATCAGTTAAGTCTCAAAGATAGTTTAATTACTTTTTAAGAAGAAACTATCTGACCCTGTCTGAGGTAGACATTTCTCTTATGACAACCTTGTATCATAATTGTGTATATGTATGTATGTATATATATATAGTGTGTATGTGTATATGTGTGTACATGCATGCGTGCTTTGGAAATTGATCTTCAAATATTTTATACATTTTATGGTTATTTGAATGAGATTTCCCTTTCTATTATTGTTTCTTGGATTTTGTAATTATTATATGGAAATGTTATTGATTTTTGTGGGTTTACTTTGTAGCCTGCGATTTTGCTGAAGCTATTATTTGTATCAATTAACATCTTTGCCGATTTGTTAGGATTTTATAAGTAAACCACCACGTCATCAGCAAATAGGGATCTAACTATCTATATCTATCTGCCTATTTATCTTTGCTGACCTCTACACATTTAATTTCTTTCTCTTGTCTTATTGCTTTTGCTAGCATTTCTAAAACTATAACGAATAATAGTGGAGAGGTTAGGCATCCTTACTTGATTTACTCCCACGTTTATTGGAAAAGCTTCTAGTGCATCCCTATTGAACATAGCATTTGCTTTTTGTTTTAGATAGATGTTTTTAATGATACTTTGAAAGTTCATCCATGCCTGTGTTTTGAAAGTTTTATTTTTTCCTAAATGAGTGTTGTGTTTTGTTGAAGACTTTTCATGTATCTCTTGCGTTAATCATGTGGGTTTGGATGTTTTTCTTTTTAACATGAATAATTATGTTGATTGTTTTCTTTTCCTGATGTTGAACCATCCTTGAATTCCTGTTGTAAGTACAACTTTGTTGCAATGAATGATTTCTTGTATAATTCACTGAAGTCCATTTGACAAGATTAAAAAAAGGTTGAATTGATTTTCGTTACTGAAATTGGTCCATAATTCTTCTACATTTTATTGTTCTATGATTTTTATATTTGGACTATATTTATCTCATAAAAGGATCCAGGCAAAGTGGTTTCTTTTTCAATTTTTGAAAATAAATTGGGTAGTATGGGTACCAATTATTTTTAAATGTTTGATAGAATCCTCCTGTGAATCCATAATGGTAAGAATTTTTTCCTTTGGGAGTTCCACTAACTGTAGTTCTATTTCCTTTTCTGTGGTTATAGTACTTTATTCTACTTAGTCTTCTGTTAGGCTATTTTGTATTTGTGAATATATTCCTTTATTTCTTCTGTGTTCTTAATTTTGTTAGCACATAAGTATGCTTAGTAGTGCTAACAATTATTTTTATTTCTTCTGGTATTGTTGTGACTTTACCCTGTTCCTTTGCTATTTTGTTTATTCAATTTTCTGCCATCTTCTTTTTAATCAGATGGGCTAAGAATTCATCAATTTTATTAACCTTCTCAAAGAACCAGCTTTTAGTTTTATCATTCTAATTTTTTTTCACAGTTTGTATCTTCTCTAATTTTTAATATATCTTATGCTTATTTTAGTATTATTTGTTTGGCTTTCCAATTTTTAAAAAGTTCATTAATCTCCTTTATTATTTTGTTAATGTATGTTTATATGTTTTCCCCTGAAGACTGCTTTAATTGCATCTCAAAAAAAATCAGCTTGTTTCATCATTATAATTTTCTTTCACACAAGTATTACTTTTGTGATTTGGTTTTTAACCCACTCATTATTTAGGATTTCATCATTAAATCTCCTTTTAAGTCTGTCTTTTGTTTGTGGTCTCTGAATGGATTACTATTTTTATTGCATTATGGTCCATAAAAGATGTGTTTGCTACTTCTACTTATTATATTTGCCTGTAATATCTTTGTGCCTTAATGCATGGTCAGTTTTGGTTAACGTTCTATCTGGTACTGGGAAGTTAATATAATTTTTATCCATCCCATTTAAAAGATGCAATCGGTCTCAGATCTAGTTTCCATGTCAATTTGTTCAGTTCTATATGTTTCTTTTTGTTTATCTTTTTGTAAAATTTGTCCAAAACCAAGAGAGGTACATTAAAATCTGCCACTATTGTAGTCTTCTTGTAATTCAGTTAATTTTTTCCTTTATGAATTTATATGCTGTGGTACTAGGAGTGTAAAGTTTGATATGATTTGTTGTTTCTGGTTCCTTTTACCATAATGTAAGTTTCCTTGTTTTTTTTGTTCCTTTTGTTGTGAATGTTTGTTTTTGCTTTGACTAATAGTATGATTGTAACTCTTGGTTTTTCAGATTTACCTAATGCTTAGCAAATTTTGTTTCAGACTCTCATTTTTGTTCTTTTTTTTTTTTAAAGGTATGCTCCTTGTAAGCAAAGGATTGTGAGGTTGTGTTTTCTTATCTAGTTTGTCATTTTTTGTGTTTATATTAAAAGTTATGAAAATAAGGTCTATATTTTTTCATTTAGCTTTGATATTGTTTTTTCCTACTGAATTATAATTTATCTTTTTTTTCCTCCTAAAGGCAGTAATTTGTCTCTTCAGTTATTTTAGCTTAATCTACTTTAAGGCAACTATTCATCTGCAGGTGGGGTGTTCTAAGACTGTTCTATAATGTATTTTCAGGCTTGTTCCTCCATCATTATTTCTTTTGGCTGGCTTTTGCTGCCTTCATTCATTTCTTTTTATACTTTTAGAGAGAAATCTCTTTTTCTCAGTTGTTATTTTGATGTTGTTTTGTTGCTAATGCCATAAGTGTCTTTCTCTTTTAAATTTGTTCTCTTTTTTTTTTCCTGAGGTAATTAATTTTATTTTCTGTGCCTTCCTTGGATCTTCTTTTTTCTATATTTTGCTTATATTTCTATTGTCTAGGGTGTTTACAAAGCCAGAATTTGCTCAGTTCTTATTTTCTTTGTAGAAATGCTTCAAATGCCTCCATCTTTTTCATTAATGGTCAAGGCTCAGTTTTGCATTTTTATATTACCTGGGTATATCCTGAGTTCATTTGCTCTTACAAACACATTGTTCCATTCCCTCTTGTGATTTCTGGTATAGGTAGAATAGTCCTATATTATTCAACTTTCCTTTCCTTCACATTTGAAAGTCTTTCTCCTGATTGCTTGCAGGATTTGTTGCTTATCATTGGAATTATTAAATTTAATCACTATGTGCCTTGGAGTTTGCATCATAAGATTTTTTTTCTTCTGGCAGCAATCTGTGGATTATTTAGATTGGCATTTTGTTGTCTATGTTCAGAAATTTGGGGAAGTTTTCTTGTATTATTTCTTGAATTGTGGCTTTCATAGTTCTTGATTTGTCATGTTCTTCTGGGAGACCTATAATCTTTAAGTTTTTTCTATACATTCTGCCTGTGAGTTCAATATATTTTGCTTTTATAAAGATAATGGTTTCTGTTTACATTACTGTTTTTTGCTTCTCTTTTCCAGATTGTCCCTCACATCTATCTATTTGCATCCCCAATCCTTTGCTTTTTCTTTTATTTCCTTGGTGAGGTTTGCTACTATGGATTCAAGTTTTTCTGTTTTGCCAATTATTTCTGCTGCACAATCCATAAGTTCTGTTTTCATAATATTATTTCGTTCTTAAAACATTCATATTCTCTTGAGAATCTGTAGGTTTCTTTACCAGGTGTTAAATTCATTTTCCTTTGTCTTGGAATATTTATTCATGGATGTCAGGGTTCATTTATATGATCTGGAGGTCATTATCCTTTTGGTAAATATGTTCTTCTTGCTTGTGTTCAGGGTGCTTGAGTTTTCTTTAGAATCCTTGGTAATTTCAGTAATTTTTCTTTGTTTCCAATATTGCTCACTTTCTGAGTAATTCACCTTTGATGGCAGTTTCCCTGATGGCTAGACCTCAAAGTTTTCTCAGCTTTCTCACATATTGGACAATTCACATTTTACTAGCCTCAGGCTCTGCCCCAAATGACTTCTAGGGTAATAGAATTGGATGCAGCTGGATACTAGTCTTCTTTACTTTGGTCCTGATGGATTCACACACATACTGGCATCCTATCCCAATTCTCTCTTTTCCTCAGTTCTCTGGCTGAATCCTCTTCTAGCACAGACTGCTGCTGTGCTTTAGTCCCATCCAGATTAAGCTTCTTATTTTGGTTTGTAAAACTGAAAGCAATCATCATCCATAATCTTCTTCCAGATTGTCCTTCATTTCTGGCAGGTAGGTAGTACAATGGAGAGATCATTGTATCCAGGGTCAGGAAGACCACAGTTCAAATTCTGTCTCAAGAACCTACTAGCTTTTTGACCCTGGGCAAATCATTTGACCTCTATTTGACCAGTATTCTTGACCTCTGTCTACTTCGGTTTCTTTCTCTGTAAATTGGAAATAATAATAGCACTTACTTCACAGGGTTGTTCTGGGGATAAAATGAGCTAATATTTGCAAAGCACCTTATAAATCTTAAAGTGCTACAGGTATGCTAGCTATTAGTGTTGCTATTCTGTCTATTTGTATTCCTAAGAGATTGTTCTCCTTTCAAAATGTTTAGTGAGGTTTGCCACTGTGGATTCACATTTTTCTATTCTGTCAATTATTTTTGCTGTGCAGGCCATAAATTATGCTTCCACAATTTTTCTCTTTCATAAACCGTTTGGAAATATCCATGGTCTTTTGAAAATCAAGAGTTTCATGGTTTTAAGAGTTTCATGATTCAAGAGAATCATGATTTCTCGTCATCAAGTTTCTTTTCATCATTTCCCCCTGTCTTGTAATATTTATACAAATGTTTGGATTTGCTTAAATAACATGAAGGCCATCTTCTCTTCTGTTACTATCTTTCCTTTTGGTTTATCTTGGGCTCAAGAAGCTCCTGTGCTTTAACTGAGCTTTTCCCCTCCTGAGATCTTTGGTAATTTCAGTCATTTTACCTTCTATTCCCCTACAATTTACTTTCTTACCTCTTCTCTTTTGATGGCAATTTCCTTGAAGGCTGGGACTCAGAGCTTTCTGAACCTCCTTCCATACTGGGCAATTCACATTTCAGTGCCTCAGTGTCAGCCCCAAATGACTTCTAGGGCATCAGAACTGGATCCAGTGGAATTCCAGTCCTCTTTATTTCAGTCCTGGTGAATCCACACACAAGCTTTCTATCTCAGTTCCTTCTTTTCCTCTGTTCTTTGGCTGAGTTCTCTTGTAGCAGAGATTGCTGTTATGCTTTAGTCCCATCCAGAATAAAACTTTTTGGTTTTCTGTGGAGGAGGGAGGGTGCTGGGAAGGAGGGGCTGAGTTTAATCTTGATGCAAGGCAGTGTTTTAAGGATTAGGGATTAGCCTTCTCTGTGGCTAGTTCGTTGCATTGC
Organism: Phascolarctos cinereus; assembly: GCF_003287225.1. Classification (NCBI taxonomy): domain Eukaryota; kingdom Metazoa; phylum Chordata; class Mammalia; order Diprotodontia; family Phascolarctidae; genus Phascolarctos; species Phascolarctos cinereus. The sequence continues at coordinate 283,322,298 of NW_027555847.1, read as the reverse complement.
TACCATATCAGTATTCTTGGTATTTTAGATTATGGAGAAAGGGGAAATTGCTTTATCCCTTGTATATAATTCTTATTTTGGTGATGTTTGAGAGGCCCTGAAGATTGGAGATAGTGTCTAGTCCTCTGTTTTGTTGGTTACATCCATAAATAACTTTGAAATATGATTCAATTATGCTTTTATAGTATAACAACACAGTGTATACAAATTGACTGTAGATTTTTGCTGGAAAAAGAGGGAGTCATTCAACAGAAATACTTTGGGAAAATTCCATCAATTGAGCTTTAGTAATCCTTCTAGCTCAACTTCATATGATGTAGCTGTTAAATGTCTTCATGGAGTAACTTTGTTTAAAGAAGTGATATCCCTCCTTTTTCTCTTGTTCTCCTGTTACCAGCTTAGAATTGTGCTGGTTGCTAAATGTAATCTTAATATTTACCAGGAAAAAAACCCCAATGATATCAGTGATAGGTAGCTATAAAACAGGAAAATGTCACTTTCGTTACCTTTCTGGATACTTGTTGAATATCTACTGGAAGTGTCACTTCCAAGAAATTTTGGCATATGTCTTAACAATGATTTTATTATTATTATTATTCTTTAATCTTCTTAATCACATTGACTTTAATAACTCCCAGTGCCTGAGTGTAAGGTTATTGAAAGTAGGGATTATTTTGTCCTTTGTACTTGTATTCTCAGTCTATAGCACAGTGTCTATTACACAGTTGATACTTAATAAATTCTTTGTTGATTGATACCATCTGCTTAGTATATTAAGAAGCTATTTCCTGCGCATTGTACTCTAACAACACACAATAATAATAATAATAATAATAATAATAATAATAATGATAATAATAATAATGATAATTGTAATACATTTATGTAGTATTTTGAAGTCTAAAACATTTCCCCTGAATCTTGTTATTGTAAATATACATACTAGTATGTCTTTTTTTTTTTTTAGGCAATTGAGGTTAAGTGACTTGCCCAGGGTCACACAGCTAGTGCCAAATGTTTGGTCTGAGGCTGGATTTGAACTCAGGTCCTCCTGACTTCAGGGCCGGTGCTCTATCTAGTGCATCACCTAGCTGCCCCTAGTATGTCTTTTTTCACTAAGTAAAGTAAAGCTCAGACATTAAATGACTTGCTAATATTAGGATGAGATCAAAGATTTTTTTAGGCTTTACTGGTAGTATATAAAGCCCAAGAATATGACTGGGTAGGTAGAAGAAGCAATGATATTACTCCTTGGGCTGAACTTTTTGCCTTCAGCTCATCCACTTTTCTGGGGGAGAGAATGAAAGAATTTTGAAATTTTGAGTTGAAAAACTGGGGAGCTCTCAACTTTAGACCTCCAGAGCTGTTTGATAGTTATACGAGGAGGAATAGACTGATACCTGCCTTCATGCAAGATATGGTTGTTGTTCCTTAAAAGATATTCAGAGCAGTCTTGAGACTTGGTTGGTTCAGTGGATTAAAGGCTCAGGCTGTTGACAAAATTTCCTTTTCACCTGTGTACATAATAGTCACAAGTAGCTCCAAGCACTCTTTCTGATATTTGCCTGGTGGAAAATGTTGGTTAACTTAGGTAAGAGAGCTTTGCTCAGTTCAATCAACTTGAAGTGTGATCAACTGAATATCCTTCTTCTATGGTTAAGTAAATCTTTTGTTAACTCTTGAATGATCTCTGTCTCATATTATTCCAATATGGAAGCTAACCTATCAAGAGCCTGGATCAAACATGGACCAGAACAACTGGTGTAATCTTGCAAGATTAGAGGATAATGAGCTTCATGAAGAGGGGGATGGGTAGTTCAGAGGAAGTTGAGCTTTATACTTCTGGTGAATTTTTGGTGATGCTGCTAGAGATGATGATTGCATGCTGTATGGTCCTCCCTATTCTCCCATTGTATTTTTTTTTCAGTCAAAAGAGATTTTTGGGACAGCTAGGTGGTAAAGTGGATAGAACACCAGCCCTGGAGTCAGGAGGACCTGAGTTCAAATCTGGCCTCAGACACTTGATATGTGACCCTGGGCAAGTCACTTAACCCCATTGCCTACCAAAGAAAACAAACAAACAAACAAAAAAGAGATTTTCCATCACTAGAAAAGAACAAATTCAGAAGAACTTGTTATGATCTCCTTTTTCTGGAACTGGATGCCTTTGTTCTACTAGTGGCTATCATAATTGTCTCAAGGGAGATCTACTGAAAGAAGGTCTCTCATATATAAATGAATCATATTCATGTGTGGATGGGAAAAGAATGGTTGGGTTTTAAAATAGCTTTTTGGAAATTGTAATGCAGTTAAATAAGGATCCTTTAGTCCTATAATTGTATTTGGACAATGCCAGCCATTGAGGAATAGGACCCCAAACCATGAAGCACCCCAAGAATGAAAGAATGCAGATCAAAGTATATATATTATCTTATAAATGTACTGAAGGAACTATTTGAGTTTTGTTTATTTCTGAACATGGCATTTGAAAGCCAGCTGGAATTTTGCCACAAGGACTTTGTTGTAATACTTTGGTGTAAGTCAGTGGGGGAAGCACTTGAATGGATAATGCTTAATTCTCCCGCAAAAGCCCAGAGACAGTTTTGGAAATGGAGATATGAATAGATGAGCTTAATTAGCTGTGGACAGTCATCAGCTTAAAAAGTTTTGACTTTCATCCCCTAACTGCAAATTGTGAACCTCTCCTCCTTTCTCTAGTGAGGGGTTCCTGTAGAGTTCAGACCCCAAGAGGATTTCTCCAACCCCAGCAGAAATGGTTATTGTTTGCATATGGCAAATAGCGCTCATGTACTGGCCTAGAAAAATTTCTGGCATTGTTGCTTTTTGTTTTGTTTTCTGTTTTGCCCTGAGCATAGGTGGGCAATCTTGGGATGTACATTCTTGGTCATTATGGCAGCTTTTTGAGTTTAAGATGTCAGAAGATTCTGGGTTCTTCAGTGGGGTATGACTGGCAAGAGGAATTTCTTGCTTTGGATAGGATGGCCACTGATAGGAAGGGAGACCGAAACCCTGGTATGATCATTTGGAGTTTCTCTATCCCGTGCAACAGTTATTGTCCTCATCAACTGTGATGGGCCAGTGAAGGGTAGTGACATTCTGGCCTCAATTCTTAGTAGAAGCAGTACCCACAGACCTAGGCTCCTTTCTGAGACTCTCCCAAATTCTGTCACTTCTTAAAGTGGAGATTACATTGTGGTTTTTGTTAATTTGTTTTTGCCTAATTTCTTGTTTAGTTTTTCTCTTCTCCCTTTAGGGTTTCCTATATCAGTAATAACCTTAAAGTGGTGGAAGTTTCCTCTAGAAGACCTTAAGAACCTTACCACCAAAGTGTAGAATGTTGTAGGGGCAATATCCTACCAGCTGCTCTCATGGAAGTAAGGCTTCTTTTTTCCTTAAAAGCTATTCAGAAGGTCATATGACCAACCAGATGAAAACTAGACATTTTCTCCAATCCTCATAACCTCTTAGATCTCTGCCAAATAAGAATGCTGTGCTATATATATACATAAGGCAATTTTAACTATAGCAATAGTGGAATATCTTGAAAAATGAAAAATACCCAAGCTAACAAAAGACCAAATGGAAATCTTAAGGAACCTAATCTCAAAAAAGAAAATAGAACTAATGTTAGTTTAACTACCAAAGGGAAAAAAAATTGCTTCTTGTGGATTCATAGGATAATTCTATCAAAATTTTAAGGAATATTAGTACCTACATCACACAATTTATTCTCAAAAATTGAGAATGAAAGCATCTTGTCATAATACTTCAATGAGACAAATATTCCCAATTCCTCCACCAGAGAAAGATGAAACAACAGAAGGAGAAATATAGACCAGTGTTATTAATGAATATCAATAAAAAAATTTAAATGAAATCCTGTCAACAGAATACATCGATTTATTCAAGAAACCATTCAATGTGACCAAATGGGACTTATATGAAGGTTACAAGTATTCAACATTAGGAAAACCACAAGCATAATTAATCATGTTAAAAAGAAAAACATGCAAAAGCACATAATCATTTTAATAGATGCAGAAAAAGCCTTTGTCAAAGTATAAACTGCTTATCTTTTCCTTGTCACAAGAAGCTCCAGGAACTCTATCTGATTCTTGGCTGGTAGAAAATGATGGACAATGGGAGGGCAGAACCAAGATGGTAGAGTAGAAGGAATTAGTGCAGTGATCTCCACATCCCCTCTCCAAAAACAACAAACAAAACCTTCTTCCAAACAAACCTAGAAAATATCAGACTGAATTCTTAGAGAGGTAAATAAAAAAATTGACAGGGTCAGTTTTATTGTTTCACTAAAAATGACAAGAAACATTATTTTGTGGGATGTGGTCATTTCATATTGCAGTGCTAATGCCAAGACCACTTCAAAAATAATACTAATTCATGTACCAACAATTACACAGGATGCAGAGGTAGAGAAATTCTAAGAACTTCAGAACATAATACAAATTAAACCTTATGCACACTTTGATACTTGGGGACTTCAATGCAAATGTGAATAAAGGGAAAGATAATGAAAACATTTATTTAGGAGTAAGTAGTGAGAAAGGCAAAAGGCTTGTAGACTATATAGAAATCTTATGCTACTACATTATGAATATTTACTTTGAGAAAAGAATCATAGGGCTCTAAATACGGTATGCACCAAATAATATTACAAGAAATAAAATTGATTATATTTTAATTGAATAAAAACTACCCTTTACTGATGTAGGAGTTATTCCTGAATCAGATAAACTGTTAACTTTCAAAGATTAAATATAACCATCAAAGTTAATGAAAACTTGAAAAAAGAAGAAAAAGAAAATATATGATGTACAACTGAAACAATTTCAACCTGATTTTTGAAAATTAGCAGTCAAAAAATTGGAAATGAGTGAAGGAAAGGACACTGATTCTGACTATAGTAATTTCATGCAGCTGTTGCACTAATGTAAATAAATTACTATACTGAAGAGACCAAAAGTGCCTTAGACAATAAACACTTATCTCCTTTCCAAGGGAAGAGACATTACCTTCCAAGGGAAGGTAAGCACAAGTTTAGAACATAAATTTATTGGTTAAAATATATGCAAAAGAATTATATAAGATTAGAAGCAGTATCAGAGAGAAAGAGAGAGAAAGAGAGACAGAGAGAGACAGAGACAGGGAGACAGAGACAGAGAGAGAGAGGGAGGGGGGAGATGCAGAGAGGAAAATCATCTAAAGAAAGTTTGATGACATCCTTTACCAAGTGAAGTCATCATAAACAGTACCTTAAGGGAAATCATCTGACAAGCTATTTTCTGTTCAGGTGTCAAATTAATGTAAGATACACTGAAAGATGCAAAAACTGAAACAAATAGCCATCTAGCTCTTAATATTAATTGAAACATAAAATAGGGAGATATAAGCTTGACAAAAGTATTAACAACTAGCATCTAGGGCAGACTACAAATTGCACAGGGGTTATGAAGAGACAGACACAACTAAATGACTGAACAACAACAACAACAATAAATTTCTGTTTGAGTTTGACACTATTATACTAGGGTATTAAAGGAATGGGGATGGAGAAGATAATATATATATATTTATATGTATATATATATATACACATATATACATATGCATACACACACACACACACACATATATATATATATATATAAATTTTTTAAAGATAGATTAAAAAACCTATTCACCATTAAAATATTGTTTCTGCATTCTGAATGGCAAACAGTTGACTTATAAAATAAAATTTTGGACCACAACTTGCTTATAATGGAGATGTTTCCTGTCATCTTGAGTAGGAGTTTATCTATATAAATTAAGTAGTTAAGTAATCCTAATGTATAGAGAATAGGTTTATTTTGTTGTAGTTGTAATACTTCTAATCTTACTTCTGGGTATTTGTCACCAGTTTGGGTTCATAATTGGACAAATTCCTCTTCTAAACTCTGATATTTCCCCCTTTCTGAACACAACTCCCATCCGAGACCAGTCATTATTAATTATATGATATTCTATCTCTAAATCCATGATCCTATAATATATACTATATCATAGTAGTAAAAAAAGAATAATTTACTTAAAATAGAAATATAGGGTAAATATCAGGAATTTGCATTCAATATTAAACACTAACACCCATTTCCTAAACCAAACCATCTCCCAGCACTCAGGAATGAAAGGTTGAAAATTGTCTGGCCCTAGTCCCATATCATAGTTAACAGCCTTGTGCCCAATTTAGAAAGTGGTAATCTAAGAATTTGCCCATTTGATGACCAAGACAAAATGCTGTATCTCTATTTCTGGGTTGCCTTTATCTCTAAAAACAGAATGATGAGTCTTCAGGATTGTGAAGCTATGGCATGGAGTGTGAAAGAGAGAAAGCTCGAGTGGCTGGTTTGATTTTAATGGTTCGATCTCTGGCATCTCTAAGATGGAAAGCCCTGATATTTGTGATTCTCTGTATAGAGAAGCTACAAATAGAAGAAACTTCCTAATGCCTTTTTACTTCCCTTAATTTCTTCTTCTTCCTTTTTCTTTAAATCTTTTAACTTTCCATTTCTATCTTCCTATGTAATTTTCAAGGTGAAAATATTCCCTGGTGCAAAACCATCCAGAATTCTTGGAAATGTAAGTTCAAAAAAAATGTGGTGCTACTGTCCTTTCAGGGACTTGGTAGCTTCTGGGATTTAACAATGCCTCACTTAGTTTCATAAATCAAAATTCTTTAGCCATTCTTCAATTTGCCTAGAGCTATCCTTCTCATATAGAATTGGATGCATTAAAATAATCACTTTCAGAAAAAATGCCTACAATTGCTCTGCCACTTGGTAGTTAAGTGATTGCAGGTAAGTCATATAATTTCTCTGAGCCTCAGTTTTTTCAAATGTTAAATGGAAATAATAATACTGGTGTAGGATTACGAGGAATTTTTTTGTAAATTGTAAACTGCAATATGGTATGATTTGTTATTATTGTAGCATGGTTTTCCAAAGCCTAGAAAGACTTTTTTACTGCATTTTGACGTGATTTTCATTCTTAAATATATCCTTTTCCCTTCTCTTACAAAAAGATAAGATTTTTAAAAATAGCACAGAAAAACGAGCCAATGCATCAACCAAGTACAGCAAAATAAACCACATTCTGTGCATATATTCCCCTACTAGTAGGAAGAGAGAAGGAGGTACATTCTCACATTTCTTATGTGGGGCCAAATGTGGTTGCTATAATTTTATAGCATTTCATTTCAATTTTGTTTTTAATATTATTTTAAAATTTTACATTGTTGTAGTCATTTTGGATATTGTTTTTCTGGTTCTGCTTCTTTCACTCTGTATCAGTTCATGTGCTTCTTTGTATTCATATGCAAAACTTTTTAATTACATGCATATACTTCAATTTGGTTATCCATGCCTCAGTTGATTGACTTGCTTTATTTCTAAATATTTGCTACTACAAAAAAGTGTTGATATAAATATTTTGGTTTCTGTGTGTGGATGCATTCTTTTTGAAACTGACCTCCTTAGTAAATATGCCTAGCAGCAAGATGTCTGGTTCAAAGTTTGCAGACTTTTTTTGTGTGTGGGGAGGGCTAGGCAATGGGGTTAAGTGACTTGCCCAGGGTCACATAGCTAGTATCAATTGTCTGAGGCTGGATTTGAACTCAGGTCCTCCTCACTCCAGGGCTCAGTGCTTTATCCACTGTGCTACTTAGCTGTCCCTTTTAGGGACTTTTTAAAGTCATTTTCTCAGCATAATTCCAAACTCCTTTCCAGAATGGTTAGCTTAACTCACAGCTTGACCAACAGTCTATTAGTGTGTATATTGTAGGCAATCTCTTCATCATTGACAGTTCCCATTCTTTCTTATCATTGCTGATTTGTTAGGTATTAAATGAAACCTCAGAATTGTTTTGATATACATTTCTATAATTTTTAGTGAAGTAATCTCAGAAAGACTTTCATATGCATTACTTTCACCTCAATCCTTGTAACAAGAGGAAATTACAAGTAAAAGAATTAAATCATGTGTGGTGATCAGCACTGGCTGGGTAAAACAGTTTTCAGTTCTTCTTCAGCTATAAAATGGGTGATTTACCCTTCCTTCCATCTCTAAAATCTATATTCATTCTTTCAATTGCCAAGCATCAACTTGTATTTGAATCCTCAAATATAATTATTAAAATTTGTCACCAAAAAAGTATAATCAGCAACACTGCTAAGAGGAGATGGAATTCTACTGACATCTTTGATTACTCATCAACGTCAGATTTCTAAATATGACTTTTGGGGATGTGGCTCATTCCCAAATTCCATTTAACATATCTCCTATCGTTTAAGAATACTGAAGTTAATAAATCTCAATAGAAAACTAAAAACAAAAGCTACCTTTGTTGAAATCAGAAAATTGCAAAATCCTTGACAGTTATGTCACATTAAATGAGTACTTTGGACTCGCAGTTATAAGAGAGCAGGGGACCTGGTCACAGATCTATGGCCAAGAAGAACAGTAGTGCTTGTGGTTGCAAGGGAGCAGGGGACCTTCCTGGGTAAAGACCAGAGCACAGACTAGGAGAGCAGTGACTATACCTCTCCCTGAATCCCACTACCTTGGAAGCAGTGAAAACTTGTAGATCCCCAGAACTAGCTCTGAAAACAGCAGGACACAAAAACCTGGAGCATGATATGATTCCACCTACCCTGAGGTGAGCAGACCCAACTTTGACATAAAGTTCAAAGTCAAGAAGTAGGCTGGGAAAATGAACAAGAAAATAACTTAACCATTAAAAGCTACTATGGCGGCAAGGAAGACCAAGACATAAACTTAGAAGAAGACAACAATGTGAAAACAACTGCTCATTAGATCCAAGACCAGCAAGAATTCCTAGATGAATTAAAGAAAGATATAAGAGAAAAAAATGGGAAAAGGAAAAAGAATGATGCAAGAAAATTGTGAAAAAAGAATTAATAGCTTGGTGAAAGAGACACAAAAATATCAATGAAAATATCATGTTCAAAAAAGAATTGGCCTAATTGTAAAAGAAGCATGGAAAAATCACTGAAGAAAAGGTCTCCTTTCAAAGTAGAATAAGCCAAATTAAAAAAAGAGGTACAAAAATTCACAGACAAAAAAAACTCCTTACAAAGCAGAATTAGTTTAATGGAAAAAGAGGTACAAAAGCTCACTGAAGGAAATAATTTCTTAAAAATTAGAATTGGGCAAGTGGAAGCTCCATAAGACTTCAAGAAACAATAAAACAAAGTCAAAAGAATGAAAAAAAGAAGAAAATGTGAAATATTTCATTGGAAAAACAAGTGACCTGGAAAATAGAGGAGAGATAATTTAAAAATTATTGGAATACCTGAAAGCCATGATAAAAAAAAAGAGCCTAGACATCATCTTTCAAGAAATTATCAAGGAAAACTCCCCAATATCTTAGATTCAGAGGCAAAATAGAGATTGACAGAATCCACTGGTCACCTCCTAAAAAGGATCCCAAAATTAAACTTGCAGGAATATTATCCAAACTCCAGAGCTTTCAAGTCAAGGAGGAAATATTGCAAGTAACTATAAAGAGGCAATTAAAAAATCATAGAGCCATAGTTAGAATCACACAAGATTTAGCAGCTTCCATGTTATAGGAGCAGAGGGCTTGGTATATGATATTCTGGAAGGCAAAGGAGCAAACCTATTTAACAAAACTGAGTGAAAACCTTCAGCAGAAAAATGGATATTTAATGAAAGAGAGGACTTCCAAGCATTCCTGATGAAAAGACCACAGAGGAATAGAAAATCTGACATTCGAAGACAAGACTCAAAAGAAGCATGAAAAAGTAAACATGAAAGAGTAGTCATAGGGACTCAATGGAGTTAAACTGTTTACATTCCTATATGGGAAGATGATACATGTAACTCCCAAGAACTTTATCATTATTAGAGCAGTTATAAGGCATCTGCATAGACAGAAGACATGTTGATTATGTTGGGGTGATTTAAAAAAAGAAGATAGGGGTGAGAAAAAGGGATGCATTGGGAGAAGGGGGAGCTAGAATGGGGTAAATCTTCTCACATAAAGAAGGTACACAAGGAGGAAATTTTATAGTGGAGGTAGAAGTGGGGTAGGTGGGCAATGCTTGAACCTCACTTTCATTGAAATTGGTTCAAAGAGGGAAGAATACACACACACACACACACACACACACACACACTCAGGTACAGAAATCTATCTTATCCAATAGGGAGACAGGAGAGGAAGGGGATAAGAAATATGATAAAAGATATAAGGGGGGTATTAAGAAGGGTGGGTTGGGGGAGGGAGTGGTCAGAAGCAAGATTGACTTTTGAGGAGGGGCATGATAAAAAGAGATAGAGAAGGATAAAGAAGGAAAATAGGATAGAAGGAAATGCAGTTAGTGATCATAACTGAATGTGAATGGGATGAGCTAACCACAGAACAGAAGCAAATAGAGTGGATTGGAAACTAGAATCCAACAATATGTGTGTAACAGACACACTTGGGACAGAAAGACATATACAGAACTGAAATGAATGGCTGGAGCAGTCTATTATGCTTCTGCTAAAGTAGAAAAGTTAGAGGTAGCAATATTGAACTCAGACAAAGCAAAAGCAAAAACAGATATAATTGCAAGAGATAATGAAAGAAACTACATTTTGCTAAATGGTATCATAGACAATGAAGTAATACAGAAATTTATAGCAAGTTTCTCTGATAAAGGTCTCATTTCTCAAATATGTAGGGAACTGAGTCAAATTTATTAAACCAAGAGCCATCTGCAATTAATAGTCAAAGGATATAAATAGGAACTTTTCAAAAGAAGAAATCAAAGCTACCTTTAGTCATATGAAAATTGCTCTAAATATTATTGATTAGAGAAATTAATTAAATTAAATTAAAAGAACTCTGAGTTACCACCTTACATCTATGAGAAATTACAAATGCTAGACGGGATGAGGGAAAATAGGTACATTAACAAATTGTTGGTGGAGTAATGAACTAGTCCAACCATTCTGGAGAACAAACTGGAACTAAGCCCAAAGAACCATAAACTTGTGCATGCCCTTGGATCCAGCAGTACCACTCCTGAATATGTATCCTAATGAGACCAAATATAAAGGAAAAGGCCCTATATGTACAAAAATATTTAAAGCAGTTCTTTTTGTGGTGGTAAAGAATTTGAAAATCGAGGGGATGCTCATCAATGGCTGAACAAGTTATGGCATATGATTGTGATGGAGTACTATTGTGCTACAAGAAACGATGAGGGGGATGGTTTCAGAAAAAAAGTGCAACATCTATATGAACTGATACATAGTGAAGTGAGAAGAACCAGATCATTATGCACAGTTGTCAACTTTGAAAGATTTGGCTACTCTGATCAATACAATGAACCAAGACAGTTCCAAAGGGCTCATGATGAAAAAATTCTATCCACCTCCAGAGAGAGAACTGGTGAACTCCAAGTGAAAATTGAAGTATAATTTTCTTGCTTTCTTTATTTTTTTTTAACTTTCTTTGAGATATGGATAATAGGGAAATAAGTTTTGCATGATTTTCACATGTATACTTGATACCACAATGCTTGCCTTCTCAGTGGGTGGGGTAATTGTGGGAAGGAAGGAGAGAATATAAACTCAAAAAGCAAAAACAAAAGAATCTTAAAAATAAATATTTTAAAAAGTGAAAAAAATGAGTACTTGGACTTTTGTGGTAAAATTAGTCTTTGATTAATGTAATTAATTACTTAAGAGGAATAGGAAACATCAAAGACATGATTAGAAAATAAAAGGCCTTATTTTTTCTCCATTTTGTTGTATCAGGTTCTAAATATGTGAATATAGCTGGGAATATTGTGTTGTGAGTAAAAGAATGATGTTAAAGATTTTTTTTGTGTGTGTGAAATTAGGGTAAGTAGCTTTGACAGTTCATTTTTATGGGAGCATAATTCTGCTTCAGTGTTCTGAGGAAGCAGTTAATGAATTAAATCTGCTTCACTAGCCTGAGATAGCCAATGCTTATTTGCATATGATAGGCAAACTTGAAAATTTTTTAGAGGGATATTCTTCATCCCTATGTACACTGTATTAAATTAAAAAAGGAACATGTCTTATAGGAACCTTACTGATCACACGGCAATTACAAGATTGATGTCAGGTGTTTTATTCAACATGAACATCTTATGCAACCTAACAAGACAGGTTGATTAAGAATTTACAATGCAGTAAAAATACACTCACAAAAATTTAGCACTATGGACAGATGCATGTAGAAGATGAACATAGACAAACAAGTTGTATACATTGATTGATTATCGTGTCAAGGTGCAGTAATATTGCTTTTCTGCATTATAGTAAATAACCTTCATTAACAGTTGTAGATATTGCACACACACAACTAAATATACAAGGGTAATTTTAGCTGATCTGCTACATACACCTTAGTCCTGGGGTGTATGGGTGTTCAAGGAAGACTAGTACCTCTGTTGTGAGGGCTGCTGAACCTTTTTCAGGGCTGCTTTCCACCTTTTGTGTCCATCTGACACCCAGCTCTCACCTGTGTCTCCAAGAAGCTGTAACATACACAGCAGCCACACCCCAGTAAACTGTATCAGCTGAAGGGCTAAACCAGTTTGAGGGTAATCTCAGACCTGTAGGTGAGTTAGGGGAGTGTTTATCTACCCCAAACATGTGAAGACTTCTCCTAGTGGAATAGGCACATGAGAACAATTTGTTCCAGTGGCCGTGAAGGTGGCTGAAGTAGGTATTGTGGAGCACTTGGAGCTTTGTTATACATCAAAGTTGCCATAGTCATCTCCTGCAACCTGAGCCATAGTCAGCCATCTTACCTTTTGTCTTCCCACTGGACTTTGATGACTCTGGAAGAGAAAGTGAGGCCGACAATTTTTCACAACTCTGTCTCTCTTAAATCCAGTTTATGTGCAAGTCAAAAGAGATCACTCATACCATTTTATCATTTCTACCTACTTCAAAGGCCTGTGGAAATGGGCAAGTGGCAAAGCAGCAGGCATAGATACATTGGGAACTGTAGTCACAATCCTGCAGGCAGCCCAGGCTATAAGGACATTTTCTCACTGGACTGAAGTAGCAGTGGGATTCAGCTGTCCCCTGGGTGTCTAATTATCCTTTTTTAATGACCACAAACTCACCTCCTGGAGTGAGGAAGGGGCTAGAAAAGGTGCCTAAAAACTGGCTGTTTCCACCTAACCTAACCCTGGCCTGCTTATCATGGCAGGCAGGGATCCTATTATGTGATTGAAACGCAAGAAAAGTACAAAAACTTTTATGAAGATGATTCCACTCACCATTGGTACATGAAATGTGCACATATGTACGGGAAACAAGAAATCTAGTATAGACCTAAAAGATGAACAGCTCTGTTGCAAGAAAACTCAGCAGGTATTGTACCCAAACAGAATCCCATGAGTGAAAAGGCTGACTATAGAAGTTGGAGCTGGATACACGTTTTTCTGGAGTGGCCTCAGTAATGGGGATTGCTGTGAAGATGGAATAGGTTTTACAATCAAAACTAATCTAGTCAACAAGCTTGTATGCATCTCCAAAAGAGGGAACAACAGACTCATGACAATGTGATTGCCTCTTGCAGAAAAACACCATACCACCATCATTAGTGCATAGGCTCCCACTATGACGAACCCTGATGAAGTAAAAGAAAAATTTTATGAAGACTGGAGACCCTCATCATCCATGCGCAAAAAGTAAGACAATCTTGTAACCCTGGGTGACTTTAACACTAGAGTAGGCATAGACTAACAGACATGGCAAGGAATCCTTAGAAGTAATGGAGTCAGAAACAGCAACAGCAATAGTCACTTACTACTGAAGACTTGTGTATCTCATCACCAACACTGCCTACCATTTACCTGAAGGCAATGAAACTTCATGAATGCACTCTTGCAGAAAACATTGGCATTTAATAGATTATGTCATTGTAAGGAGAAGAGACAGACAGGATGTGAGAATGATGAAGGTGACTGATCATAGACTTATCCTCTCCAAACTAAACATTCTCATTCAACGAGAGTGGGCAAGATGACTACCAAAAGACTTATGTTTCAGAGATTAGAATGCCTGTCCTTGTGAGAACAGTTTGTTGCTAACTTGGAGGAAAAGTTGAGCCAATGCCCAGTTGGCAACAGTGGAGCAAAAAAGGAGTTGACAGCTTTCAGAGATTTGGTGTACAGCCCCACATTTACTTATTTGAACCAGAAAACTCACAAATATCAAGATTGGTTTGACAAAAATGAAGGAGAAATTCAGAAGCTGCTAAACAAAAAATGAGCACTCCACAGGGTTTACCAGCAGGACAGTTCTTCCTTATCTAATAGGGCAGAATTTAAATTCATCAAAAGTAAATTGCAAATGAACCTTAGAGAGATGCAAGATTCTTGGTTCAGTAAGAAGGCAGATAAAATTCAGTTTTATGCTGATAGTAACAATCCAAAGTGCTATTATGATGACCTGCAGGCTATTTATGAGCCTATGGTACATCTCAACTACTCAGCACTAGGGGAGACACACTGATTAGTGATAAGGACATGATCCTGGAGAGATGGGCTGAATACTTCCATGATGTGTTCAGCAGACCATCATCAAACAATGCTGCAGTTAACCATATGCCTCAGGTTGGAATCAATCACTCCCTACCCAAACTTCCAACTGAAGAAGAGGTTTGAATGCCATTAGGCTCCTCTTCCGTGGCAAAGCTCCTGGTGTTAATTTCATTCTAGTAGAGATTTATAAGGCAAAGGCTCATACAAAAGTTGACTGAAATCTTCTGTATTACACTGCAAGAGAAGTTTATCCCCCAAGAATTCAAGGATGCATCCATTGTCCGTCTCTATAAAACAAAAGGAAATAGGTTGTCCTGTGACAATCACAGCAGGTCTCTCTCTGTCTTTGTCATTGCTGGCAAGATTCTTGCCAGAATAGTCCTTAATAGACTGATCCTTACCTGGAAGATGGTTATTTACCCAAGAGCCACTGTGGCTTTCAGAAAGGACTGAGGAATAGTTAATATGGTGTTTGTTGCCCTACACCTTCAGGAGAAATGCCGGGAGCAGAACAGAGGACTGTACAAAACATTCATTGATCTGACCAAGGCTTTTGATACTGTTAGTTATGAGGGCTTGTGGAAGATCATGACAAAATTTGGTTGCCCAGAGAAGTTCATTGATATTCTAGGTTAGTTTCATGATGGCATACTTGCATGGGTTCTGTATATTCTTGCACTTTCCCAGTCCCCAGTGAAGTGAATCAGGGCTGTGGGCTTGCTCCCATGCTTTTTAGTATGATGTTTTCAATGATGTTGTCTCACACTTTCAATGAGGATGAAAATGACAGCAAGATCAGCTACCACACTGACAGTAAATTATTTAACTTAAAAAGGCTACAAGCAAAGACTAAAGTGGAGGGAGAGTGGCTGCATGATTCTTTTATTCACAGACGGTTGTGGACTCAACCCAGCCTCTGAGTCTGAGGTGGAACAGAGTATATAGATTGATTCTCTGATACTATTTTTAGCTTGGAAATTAACACCAAAAAGACAGAAGTTCTCCACCAGCCAGGACTATACCATTCATATGTGAAACCATTGGTTATAGCAAATGGAGAAATTTTGAATGCTTACCATGGCAGTTTACTTTCTAGGGATGTACACATAAATGATGAGATTGATGCATACATTGCCAAGATAAGGTACCAGAGACTGTGGTTCTTTCTCAAGCTGAATTGCCAAGCATTCAAACTCTAATGAGAGAGCACAGCTCTGATGGGCTGGCCACATTGAACGTCAAATGTACATTTGCCTAAAAGGCTATTTTACAGAGAACTCACACAAAGCAAGAGCTCACAGAGAGGTTGGAAGAAGCAATACAAGGAAACTCTTATTGTCTCTCTGAAGAACTTTGGAATCAATTGTGAGACAAGGGAGACACTGGCACAACCCTGCCTAGCATGACATTCCTGCGTCAAAGAAGGTACTGTGCTCTATGATCAAAGCAGAATTGCAGTAGCTCAAAAGAAATGCAAGATGCCCAAACTTGGAGACAACTCCACTTCAAATGTTCATATGGACTATTTGTATCTCACCTGTGGTAGAGCCTGCCTAGCTTGTATTGATTGGCTTGATCAGCCACAGTCAGACACACGTTACCTTGACCCAGACATAGTGATATCTTTTTGGTCCTCTTTGAGCATGAAGGAAAAAAACTAACCAACTTCAGTCCATGTGGTGTGAGAATGTGTTGTGACAAAGATTTGCTCCAGTGTTTTGTGTTCAAAAGGTTCATTTGTATTTGAAAAAATGGAGAACTTGGAGATGAATAACTTGGGAAATTTGAAACCAGAACTGTTTTATGATTATAGGACAATTGTACATTATTTAATTATTAACCATAAAATAAGACGAGATCTCTCACAAAGACACATAATAGACTTCACAACTATGTCAAAGAGAGGCCACGATTCTTTTCACTGTTGATTTTTGACTGGCAAATTTGGTTGGCCAAAGAGGCTGAGGTTCTCTCTGGGGCCAGTTGCTGCCAAGAAGAAAAATGAAGAGGAGATGAAGAATTCTGCCAAAGGCACAGAGTTGGAGATGCTTTTTCCAATCTTAGGCTAAAGGTCATTGACTTTTTTTAAAGAACATAATACTACTTTAGCTGAAAGCATCAGTTAAGTCTAAAGCTAAACATGGTGGATACTCTAGTTGCTATGGAGGAGCAAACTCAGCTGAGCAGAGGGACAACTTAAAGGCAGATTCTGTGCACAACATATACACATGTAAGCATATATAAAAAATAACACAAAATAAATGTGAAGTAATTTTGGGGAAAGTATCACTAGTAGTTGGGGTGATTAGGAAAATCCTTGGGTGGGATGTCATACTTGAATTGAGTATTGAAGGAAACTAGGGATTTTAAGATATGGAAGTGTGGAGGCAGTGCAATACAGGCATGAGGGAGAGCTTTCTCAGATGAGATGACTACCTGGGAGGAAAGCTCCTCACTTTCCTTCAGGCCATCTAACTGGGGGTCTGGACAAAATTCTAAGTGTCTCTCTTTACACAGGACGCACAAAAGTTTCTTTAGGGATCACTGTACCATAGGCAATCCTCTTACAGGTAAGTTTCACCTGTGTTTTTATTATAAATTTCCCCCAAATTCCTGCCAATGCTAGGACAATCTAAATGGAATTACAAATTCACCTCATAGGACAAGTAGGCTCAGTTAGAAAAGCAGCAAAGAAAGTCAGATGTTTGGGGCTTCTGGGCACAGAGGCACTTAACCCTATGAAGCTACAAACATACAAGAATGAAGCATATTTTGCTCGCATTAGGATAAATGGTCTAGATCTATTTAGATGGAAAAAATATGAACATTTCTCAACTAGGCAGAAGCATTTTAGTGATATAAACTCAATATTTTGCACATTAGGCTCAATATTAACACTTATAAAGGATTTGGTAATAAAGTACCATTATGTAAACACTCAGCAACAACAACAACAACAACAACAATAATAAACAAATGAATGTTTGCAAAATTACCTCAATGGAACTGACTTGTGAAGGAATAACAAAAAAAATAACCATACAATTATAGCCTAAATTTTTTTTTCAATTTCTGTAGAATCTCACAAACTGGAGTTACAAAAATTTAAACTGCCAGGTAGAGAATCTTTCTAGGGTCCATGAAAATGCAAAATGCTCAGTTTTATCCTTTGGCCCCACATGTAGCATTGTTGCTCTGACCCCACTCTGGAAGGAGCAGGCGTGTTCCATTTTATTCTGCCCACAGGGTTCTAAGGTACCCCAACTTTTAGAGAATATCTTTTCTTTGCTATTGGTTAGAGCTCCCATGGAATATATTCTCCTGAATTTTAAGGGCCCTGCAATTCCCATTTGACCACTTAATATGAGATCACTTCTACAAATGTGTATTTACTTCAAAGATATAGTAAGGACAAACAGTTTCTGGGGGGAGGGTGGTTGGGTTCAAAGTTTAGCTCAGTTCCTACATAGCATGGATTTAGAGTCAGAAGACTTCAGATTGAAATCTCGCTCTATCACTGACTAATTGTGTGACCATGAGAAAGTCACACCTGTTTTTTCTCTTCTTTTCTAAAGTATATCACAAGGTTGTTGCTAGGAGCAAATGAATAATGCATGTATATCAATTTATATCTACATCATACATATAAATTCCAGCTATTATTGTTAAGCTCTTGTTCTTTGAGAAGTAATATTTCCTGTGGAAGCAGCGATGATTCCTTGAAGCCTGTCTCTATCATAGCTACTCCTGCCAAAGGCCAGAAACAGGCTTGCTTCTCTTCCTGTCTCAAAGCTTGTTCCAACTGTTTTATCTTTCCTTAAGTTCCTGTTTTCTATCTAAGGGAATTCTCATGTATAGAGTTAATAAGACTTTTGTATTTTGAACCTAATGACAGGTCATATCTTTCCCAGGTCTGAACAGATTTCTGTAGTTATCTCCAACTCATGCCTTAAATCCCAACCCTACATTAGTCATCTTTCAGAATCCCAGTCTTAAAGTTTTACCATGGAAAAAACACTTTCACTTAGAGTAATAACATCAATAAGTACCACCAATGGCAAAAAAATAGTTAAATGATAAAAAATTTAGAACCAGAAAGGATCTTTAAAATCATTTAGTGCAAACTCACATTCAGTATAGCCCTTTGAGGTCTGCAAAGGTCTTTACAAACATTGACTTATTTGAGCCTCACAATATTCCTGTAAGGCAGGTGCAATTATTATCCCTATTTTTATAGACAGTAACTCAGAGGTTAAGTGATTTGCTGGGTACCACACAGCTAGTAATTGACATGGGATTCAATCCTGGGTCTTCCTGCCTCCAAGTCCAGTGTTCTAATCAATATGCCCTATGACTGCAGGCCCATGTGACTATTCCCAAAACTGATATTGGTTTGATAGTAAATTTTATTATTTCCATTTCTCAGATGGGAAACTAGCAGTACTGAAAACAAATGATTTATTGATATTCACATAGGAAGGTGTGGAATTCCAAGATTCTATCTTTTATCCAATCTGAAAATGATTTGAAGTCTTTTACAAATTAACTTTCAATTACTTTACATTTGGACAAAGTATGTAAATTGAGAGAATGAGAGTGTGGTGTAGTTTATAGAGTGACCAGGTCACCAGGGCGGGGAACATTCGGCCTTGAGGCCACATATGGCCTTCTAGGTTCTTAGGTGTGGCTTTTCAATTGAGTCCAAGTTTTATAGAATAAATCCTTTTATGAAGGGGATTTGTTCTGTGAAATCTGGATTCAGTCAGAGGGCTACCCTTGAGGACCAAGAGGGCCACATGTGGCCTTGAGGCAGTAGGTCCCCCATCCCAGGACCAGAAAGTCAGGAAACTCTGAGTTCAAGTACTGCATTTGATACATACTAGTTATGTGTGATAGGCATAGGATCTGCACCTGTGATTTCATTGGTAATGGGAGCTTCTGGTTGGGGAAGTTCCTTCTACCTATTCAGATAAGCACTTTTCCCGAGATTTAGAATCTTAGTTGCCTAGAGCATTGAGGGTTAAGTGACTTGCCCATGGTCATGGAGCTAGTAGGTCAAAGCAAAACTTGAACTCATGTTTTCCTGGCTTCAAGACCAGCTCTCTACCATGCAATCTTGGTCAAGTTGTTTAATTTCTCACTTCCCAAGCAACTCTCCAAGACTATGAATTGTGGTATGATTGATCACTACCCTGATATTAGGGAGTTTCCCCGCCAAGTATGGAAATAAAATAATTAATCAATAAGCTTTTTATTAAATGATATGTTGTAGGATAGTTAGGTGGAGCAGTAGATAGAGCCCCAGACCTGGAATCAGGAAGATCTGAGTTCAAATCTGGTCTCACATATTTACTAGCTGTGTAACCCTGGCCAAGTCACTTAACCTCTGGAAAAGGAAATGGCAAATCACTCAAGTATCTTTGCCAAGAAAACTCCATAGACAGTGTTGGTGTGCTATAGTCAATGGAGTCATGAAGAGTTAGACAGGAAAATAATTGAACAACAACAACAAAAATACTATGTGCTAGGTACTAGCCTACATGTTGGGGATAAAAGGCATAAATGAAAAATTTCCTGCCATTAAATAGCTCATATTCTATAGGGGGAGACAACAATCTATAGGGGAAATTAATAGGTTTGGACCATATAAATTGAGATGGGTCATGTTAAAATCTTTAACTCTTTTAGGCTGGGTCCTATCTGAATTTCAAAATGTTTTTTTTTTAAAAAAAAAAGTAAATAAACTCATTTATCCAAGTTGATATCAAAACACCATAGAAAGTAGCAAGAAATGGCAAGTCCATAGCAAGAAATCAGAGGAAAGTATACATATGAGAATATATACTTACATTGAAGGAGCTCTCACATTGAAGTGAGGTAATTTAGCTCAACCAAAATATATGGTCCCAGATATCACTTATGGGGACATTCACCCTCCTTCAGACTTAATTTGCTATAAATTATCATACATTTGAACAAGCATCTGTAATAGGTCTGGCCATTATACAATTAAATAAGGCTTGATTTTGTTTGGGTGTGATTTTTCTTTTCTTGGTTATGAGCTTAAAAAAAAGAACACCCCAAAAATGATGACCCCAGAAAAGTGTTTGCGCTGTGTTATCAAGAAACTTAAGAAGTAGAAAAAGTGGTTCTGCACCAATTTAAAATTTAGCAAAAATTTGTATGTCATTCAGTTTTTTTTATGGTCCAATAGATGTCTGACCTTATTTATTGCTATTCAATGAGTCATAAATTACTTCCCAAATTACTTTGGACAGACAAACTAAGTTAACTATGTTTGAAATTGATTTTCAACATGAAATTTTTGACTTTTAAAATAAAAGAGTTCTTGAGTTCTTACCTTTCCCACCCCCAACCTCCTACAATTTGATTTTGTGAAAGACTTTTAAGAGAAATAAAATAAGGTGAGTTTTTTTGCTTTGAATTTCTTCTTAAGCAGCACACAGACTTTTGTAGTTGACTTTAGAGTTTTGATGTTATCTTTAGTTCTCATTTGCTCTTCAAGCTAATAATGAATCCTTCCCTAGTAACATGGAAAAATGGTGAAGACAAATGATACGTATTTTTTCTGATAGTGTATATTGTCTTCTAAAATTGTCTCTTATCAATCAATAAACATTTATTAAATGCCTATTAGGTGCCAGGTACCATGCTAAGTATTCTCTGTTGAGAAGAGGGAGATATCATCAATTCTCCAAGACCATGAATGTTCATTATCATTTATCAGAATACGAAAAAGCAGCCAGATTTTTAGGGACTTACCATTAAAAAAGAATTAGAGATGTGAAAGAAAGCCATTTTCCTAACTCAAATTCCTGTATTAAATATTATGTCATCTTAGATGTGAGATGGGATCAGGGAGTGTCAGAATTTGAGGAAAGAGAATGAGTTAGGGAAGATAAAAATAATTCCTTTTTCTTAAATTATTGATGAGAATTTTAGGATATATGAAATACTACTGCTAATCAATAAATCACTACTAATCAAGAAATGCAAATTAAAGCAATTTTGAGAATTACCTCATACCCATCAGAAGGGTAAAGATGACAAAAAAGAAAAATGAAAAATGTTAGAGGGGTTATGGGAAAAGAGGCACATTGATGTACTGTTGATACACCTGTAAGTGGTTAGAACCATTCTGGAAAGGAATTTGGAATTACACACAAAAAGTTACTATACCATGCATGTTCTTTAACCCAGCTATACCACTGGTAGGTCTATACCCCAAAGAAAGTAAATAAAGAAGAAAAGATTTTATATGTACAAAATATTTATAACAGAGATCTTTGTGGTGGCAAAATTCTCAAAACTAAGAGGTTGTCTATCAATAGAAGAATAAGTGAGTAAGTTGTGGTATATGAATATGATGGAATACTATTGTGACATAAGAAATGAGGAAATAGATGATTTCAAAAAGATAAGAAAAGACTTGTATGAAATGATGCAGAGTGAAGCAAGCAGAACTTGAAGAAAAATTTATAAATATCATGCTTACAAATAATACGTTACCAATATTATGAAAATAACTTTGAAGACCTTTATAAACTAAGAATGAAATGAACAGAATCAGAACTATTTATAGAATAACATTTTAAAAATTAACAAGTTAGAAAGCAATAAGAACTATGATCAATACAATATAATTTATGATTCTAGAGCTCCAATGATGAAATATATTCTTCATGGCAGAGAGGTAATGGATTCAGATTGGAAAAAAAAGTCTACACACACATGCACACACCACACACACAAAACGCTTATATAATGAAAGGGAGGATTCTGGGAAGATGATGGGGTAGGTTGGAAAATTCTAGGCTCTCTAAATTTCCCCCACTAAAAAGATAGAACATTGCCTCAAAGTGAATATAGAAGGGCAGAAATAAATAAAATTCAGGGTAAAGTAGTTGTTCTCCTAAGACAATTTTAGAGGACCTCAGGAAAGACCTTATTTCTAGAGATGGAAGTTCTGCACAAGAGAAGAGTGAACACCTCCAGGCAGACATCACTGAAACAACAAACAACAAGCCTTGGGCCAGCTGGGTCAGGCCTTAGAAACTTTCACCTAACAGACTGTATGGGGGTTGGACAGCTGAGCAGGGGAAGACTGAAGGACCTTTCATAGTTGTGGGAAACCAGTGCCATGTATGCTGACCAGAAATGCTCCTAGGCTGTGGCTATGGGCCTGAAGGAATGATTACACGCTTGGTAGCAAAGGGCAGGGACACTGCTGGCTGTGGACACTTGCAGGGGAGTGGAGTCCCTGGTTCCAGTTCCAGAACAGAGGGGAGAGCTGAAGTTTGTAGCCTCTGGAGTAACTTCAGGGATCAAGAGCATTTGTGGGACAGCTTGGCTGGGGTCCCTAGCCATGGATTGAGGGTGGAGAGGAGTGCTTGAGGTTGGGTCCCTGGACAAATCTCAGAAAATGACTGTAAGAAGGGCCTGAAGCCTGGGGCACCACTCTCTACACTCAGGGTCTACAGCCAATTACAATAATAAACTGCTAAAAATAAAATAAAATAAAATAAAATTTAAAAAAATGCGTAAGCAAAGGAGAAAGAACCCAATCATGGGCAGCTACTCTGGGGATAGAAAAGATCTGGGTTCAGAGTAAGAGTAAAGATAAAAAATTTAAAAAAACTATTCCTAACTCAGTAGAAACATCAAATGGTCACAAGCCCCAAGAGAGTTATTGGAACAACTTAAAAAGGATTTCAAAAATCAAATGAGAGAGATTAAAGAAAAAATAGGGAAAAAATAAGAGCAATCCAAGAAAATTAAAAAAAAATATGAGGAGAAAGTCAACCAATTGGAAAAAAAAACACACTCCAAAAGCTCAAGAAAAAAAAAAAACTTCTTGAAAACTAGAATTGGGCAAGGGGAAGCTTATGACCTTATAGGACACCAAGAAATAATAAAACAAAATTAAAATAATGAAAAGATAGAAGAGAATGTGAAACATCTTATTAGAAAAACAACTGATCTGGAGAACAGATCAAGGAGAGACAATATAAGAATTGTTGGATTGCCTGAAAGTCATGATAAAAAAGAGTCTTGATACAATATTACAGAAATTATCAAAGAAAATTGCCCTGAAGTTTTAGAACTAGAGGGTAAAGTAGAAATAGAAAAAAATCCGCTGATCACCACCTAAAAGAGATCCCAGGATGAAAACTTTCAGGAATATCATAGTCAAGTTTCAAAACTCCAAGGTCAAGGAGAAAATACTGCAAGCAGTAAGAAAAAAAAATTTAAATGGTTGGAGCTACAATCAGGATCACAGAAGACCTTGCAGCTTGTATGTTAAAAGACTGTGGGTCTTGGAACATAATATTTTTGAAGAGTAAAAGAGCTGTGGTTGTGACCAAAAATAACTTACCCAGCAAAATTGAGTATAATCATGAGCGAAAAAAAATCACATTCAGTGAATTGAAAGACTTTCAGGTATTTGCGACAAAAAGACAAGAACTCTGGAAAATTTGACATATAAGATTCAGAAGAAACAGAAGATAAACATTAAAGAACATTATAAGGGACTTTATAAGGTCCCTTATATGTGAAAATATTGTCATTATTCTTAAGACAGTCATCATTACTTGAGTAGTTTGAAAGAAAGGCTTTGGATGAGCTGAGTAAGATGGGTTGATTCTAAAAAATAAAACTAGGTAAGGAGAGGTTAAAAAAAGGAGAGTAATTATTTCATACAAATAAGGAGTGAAAAGAAGAAGAATATAGAAGAAGGGGGTCTGGGTGGAGGGCTGGTGGTGCTGGAATGTTACTCTCATCAGAACTGGGTTAAAGAAGGAACAATGTATACATCTAGAAGGATATAAACACCTTATAAATTTATAAAAAAAATAAGAGAGTGATGGAAGAGGATAAGGTAGGGACTCTTAGAGAGTTGGGTAGATGAAGGAAAAAGAGGGCAAGGTAGTGATTAGAAGTAAATTAGATGTGTAAGGAGGGATAGGATAAA
This sequence comes from Phascolarctos cinereus, assembly GCF_003287225.1. Lineage (NCBI taxonomy): Eukaryota > Metazoa > Chordata > Mammalia > Diprotodontia > Phascolarctidae > Phascolarctos > Phascolarctos cinereus. Next base: position 283,297,665 of record NW_027555847.1, on the reverse strand, counting down.
CAGAATGAAAGGGATAAATAGTGAGGAAAAATAGGATGGAGGTAAATATACAACTACTAATTATAACCTTGATAGTGAATGCAATGAATTTACCCATAAAATGGAAATTTTACTCATAGCAGAATGGATTAAAAATCAAAATCAGAAAACACATTGTTTACAAGAAATGTAGTTGAAAATGAGAGATAGCCACAGAGTTAAAATAAAGGGCTGAAGCAGAATTTATGTTTCAGCTGATATAAAATAGTAGGGGTAGCAATCATGATCTCAGACAAAATTAAAACTAAAATAGATTTAATTAAAAATCAATAAACAGGGAAACTATACTATGTCACCAATATTATTCAATATTGCTTTAGAAATGCTAGCAGTAAGAGAAGAAAAAGAAACAGAAGTAATCAGAATGGAAAATGAGGTGATAAACTATCTCTTTTTATGGACAATATAATGATATATTTGGAAAATCCTAAAGATTTAACTAAAAATTAGTTGAAACAAGTAATAATTTTAGCAAACTGGTAGGATATAGAATAAGTCCACATAAAGCATCAACATTTTTATATATCACCAATAAAACCCTTGAAGAAGAGATAGCCCATTTAAAGTAACTTTAGACATTACAAAATACTGATCGTATACCTGCCAAAACAGACCCAGGAACTACATGGGCATAATTATAAGACACTTTATACAAATAAAATCAGATTTAAATAATTGGAGAAATATTAATTGTTCAAGGGTAGGCAAAGTCAATATAATAAAGATGATAATTTCATCTAACTAATCTATCTATTCAATGCCGTCCCAATTAAATTACTAATAAATTCTTTTACTGAGTTAGAAAAAATAATAAAATTCATTTGGAAGAACAAAAGGTTAAGAATTTCAAAGAAACTAATGAAAATATGTAAAGGAAGGAGATTCAGCTGTACTAGATCCCAAACTATATTGTGAAAGATTAATATCAAAACTATCTGGTACTGGCTAAAAAATAGGTATAGCAGTGAAACAGAGTAGATATACAATACAAAGTAATAAAGGATTATGGTAACCTTTTGTCTGATAAATGTAAAGATTTTAGTTTTGGGAATAAGAAGTCATTATTTGGTAAAAATTGATGGGAAACACGGAAAACAGTTTGGCAGAAATTGGGCATAGATCAATATCTTAAACCGTGTAACAAGATAAGGTCAAAATGGATACACGACCTAGACTTATAGGGAGATATCACGAGAAAATTAGACATGAATAGAACAGTTTATGCATAAATAGGAGATAGAGAGCATTGTGAGTTGTAAAATTATATTATAGTAAATTAAAAAGTTCTTATACAAATAAAACCAGTGATCAGAAGGAAAGCAGAAAACTGGGAAAGTTTTTTGGAGGCAGTCTCTTAGATAAAGGTCTCATTTTTTAAATATATAAAGAACTTTGTCAGATTTGTAAGACTATGAGTCATTCCCCAATTGATAAATGATCAAAAGATATGAACAGGAAGTTTTTCGATGATGAAATCAAAACTAGATATAGTTTTATGAAAAAATGCTCTAAATGATTATTGACAGAAATGCAAATTAATACAACTTTGAGATATTATCATACACCTATCAGATTAAAATGATAGATGTCCTTCAATTGGGGAATGGCTAAAGAAGTCGAGATATATGATTGTGATGGATTACCACTGTGCTATAAGAAATGACAAGTTGATTGAATTAGAAAAATATAGGAAAAGAAAGACTTAGACCTGTGAAGGAAGATGCTATACACTCCAGAAAAAGAACTCATAATCAGAGGCATGTAAAATATGTTTTTATATTTATGTATATATGTTTGTATATGCATATCTATATATTTGGGTATGTGTATATATATATATATATACATGTTTATTGTAGTCTTCTTTTGGTGATGTGGGGAGGCAGGGAGAAAAAAAATAAAAAGTGCATAGCAGAGAACAAAAGAAAGTTTAGAAGGAAGCACAAAAAAGCTGGATGCCTTTGAAAACAGTATGTAATATTCATTACATAGTTTTTTTTAAAGTAAGCAGTCTGAAATATAAATGTATATTGAACCCTCTTTTTATTTTCTGCTGTGTACATTGAAATGTTCTTTTTTTCCTCATTTTGTATTTAAGTTTAAAATGAATGAATTTTCTTAAAAATGAGGTGGAAAGGTGCTACAGAGGTGGAATATTGTATATGCTTTCAGGTAAGGTCACTGTTATTAGTTTTACTTAGTTATTTTACTCTGTTACAAGTAAACTTAATTGTATATTACTTTTTACTCTTATGGAGTGGGGGTAATCTGTAAATGTTTATGATGTAAAAACAAAACTCTTTTTGTTTGTTTCAGTTTTAACGAAAAAAATACTTCAATTTTTAAAAAGTTGAAAAAGAAATTTAGGATCATAAATTTAGTTGGAAAATGAAGAGAAAGACAACATTTACTCTTATTCTCTTTGAAATGTGTGACTTGGGAAGGTCTCCCTCGGACTTCCCATGATGGAGGAGGTGAGATCCTTCTCTATTCCCTCTTCTCCAGCCAGCAGTGATGGTGGCTGTACACACAGCAGTAAAAGCACATGTTCAATTAGGTGAGGCTGAGACTGGATTTCAAAATCTTAGTTGCCTCCTCTGTTTTGCGTTTCTTTTCCTGTTCACGACAATCCTATGGTGGACATTTATAGCCTATATTGGCTATTACCTTGTGAATCTGAGAGGCATGAAATAACTGAGAGCTCTGGGTGACTAGCAGCTACTACAATACTTCTTGGAGAAGAAGAAAACTAATGAGTCCAAACCATGCTCTGGCTTGCCAGAAGACATGTACCTTGAGGGATTGTGCAGAGCCAAGGTGAAGGCAGAATGGCTGCTCAGCAGTCCACAAATGCTTCAGGTTGTAACTTACATAAACTTCTCTTCAGTAGTGTAGAGTAATGATATGGTGCTACCTGCCTGAATGAGGGGTATAGTTGGTGAGAACTTGGAAGAAGAGACTTTCTTTTCTAGCTTCCAGCTTTTAGAGAGGACAGACTTGGTTTCAGGACCTCTTCAGAGAGAGATCCTTGGAAAGGGAAAATAAAATTTGAGAAGCATAAAAGACATGTAGAGGAACTGATGTCCCTGATTTCCACTTTCCCACTTTAGACACTTGGAAGAATTCCTCCTTGGGTGAGATCAGAGAACATTGCTCTTTTAGTTTGAGCTAAGATCTCTTACTACCAATAAGAGTGCTCATTTATTCTTTGAATTACCTGATATATTCTAGTCCCTATAACTTCTTTGGTTTTTGTTTGATATCTAATTGTATAAGTGAATTTATTTGCTATTGTAACTGGCATTAGTGGAAAGGGTGTCAAGCCTTCAAATATAAGCTTAGGGCACTCCTTCCCTATCAAGGAATAGTGACCAGCACAGTGGATTGAAACTAAATGAAATCATTTCCACTTGACTTGCAATTTTTAAGAAGTAGATAGATATAATTATTGTCTAGTGCCTCCATTCTTTAAAGATTAGCTTGATGGGGGAAGCTAGGTGGTGCAGTGGATAGAGCTCCGGCCTTGGAGTCAGGAGGAGCTGAGTTCAAATCTGGCCTCAGACACTTGACACTTACTAGCTGTGTGACCCTGAGCAAGTCACTTAATCCCGTTTGCCTCACCAAAAAAGTGAAAAAAAAATAATTGGCTTGATGGTCCCAATTTTCTCCTCCCTTCCAGGCAGGTATCAAAGCCTCCCTTGTAGACAGATAGATGAGATTCTAGAGATGCCTGTGCACACCTCCTGAGAGTTGAATTTAGACAAATCGAGGTAGATATACAAACATATCATCTACATGATCGACGTGCATGCCTTATATAATGTTCAAAATATTAAGTTTCTGAGAAAATATGATTAAATATTTTAAGCTTTTTGTCAATGTATCTTATAAGTCTTTTATATTTTAAGCATTCTTTTGTGGTAGAGGAAATAAATAGCTATTCTATTTCCATAATGATAACCTTTTCTAAAAGGCACCCTCATAATATTTTTAGAGGGTGGCACACACTTGATATGAGATATACTAGGCTTTGTGTAAGAGATTATAAACTTTAGGGTAGGACATAATGAATCAGAGACTATGAGAAAAAACCTGGTTCTTCTCTTTGGAGGTTAGTTTCCTCTTGGACTGAACTTAGTGTAGGTGAAGCCAGAGCTGGAGCTTTCTTTATAAGGCAGCTCAGCCTATTGGCCCAGCAAGTCTTGCATAATAAGACCTCTTTACCTTTAGACAGAGATTTGTTAGAAAACATTCCCACAAATGTTTTATTTGATCTTCATAATAGTGGTAGTGATTCACTGAAGCTTAATTTTTAGTCTTAAATATATTATTAATATTAGCACTTCCAGTTTGCAATGTACTTTATGTATGTTATTTCATTTGATTTTCAAAATAGTTTCTGAGTTAGATAGGTACCAAAAGTATGGTTATTTCCATTTTACAATTATTATTAGTTAGAGACAGTTTTATAACTCAAACAGATGTGCTTCCTGTGTGTAGAGTAAAACCAAAGCTAACTAAAATCACTATATCCATAATAAATAGTTGAGCCAGAGAATACCCACTCCCATATCTATTGATTATGCATAGGAAAAACAAAATGGTTATTTTTCTAAATCTCTGAATGTATCTTTGGTTCCAGCTACTTGGTTTTGCATTGTCTATATAGCTGAACCTGAACAATGGTTCAAGTAGCTCCATAGTCAAATTGTTTCTCAATTTAATGAACACATTCTAACTCCTGTTCTTTAATGTTGGGTAGTAATTTTATTTTATTCTCTCTTAAAAATATCATATTTTTAGTTTATGCACTTCTGGAAATTGGTACACTTTTGCCATGCTTTCTTTCTTCCTTTGGCTTAAATTTTGTTTCACATCAAGAAGAAAGAGGAAGAACAGTGCTAATGATAGCATGGAGGTTGTGAAGTTTGAGATTATTTCTTCTGGGTCAGTGGCATAAGGAGAATAGCATGGGTGAGACAGGCCATTGAGAGAGTTAAGAACAGCTAATTAATTCCAAACGACTCATGTTGGAAAATGCTATCCACATTCAGAGAAAGAACTATGGAGTCTGGATGTAGATTGAAACATACTATTTTCACTTTTTTTGTGGCTTTCCGCTTTTATTCTGTTTCTTCCTTTGCAATATGACAATATGTGCATACATGCACATGTATGACCTATATCAGATTGCTTGCCATTTTGAGGAGGCGGGTGGGGAGGGAAAGAGACAGAAAAAATTTGAAACTCAAAATCTTATAGAAATGAATGTTGAAAACTATCTTTACATGTAAATAAAAATAAAATGCTATTTACCAAAAATAAAAAATAAAAATAGACAAATGAATTAAGAAAAAAAAAGAATTCCCAATTGTTGGTTCTTACCTCAGAAGCGTAGATCCAGGACTGTCTGCTGGCCTTAACTCCTCGCTCAGGTTCCTCTGGCTGCTTAGACCTTCAAAATGAAACATGCTATCACTAGAGAATTGCCTTTTCTTCATCATTGTGTGTGTGATTTGCAAAGTCAAGAAAGAAGCATTAAGCACTCATGGACACATGGTGAAATGATTGTAGAAGAGCAGAGTTTTGTTGCTTCAGGAAGTTCTCTTAGACTGACCTCTAATCTACATGGGGCCTCTTACAAAAAAAAAAAAGTTAATGAGTAACAGTGTGCTTGAAGTGATTTCTTTTTACCCATATTTTTTTCGTGGGCAAAATACCAACTGATCTCAGATGCCTATTATTAGCCATATTAACACTTTTGGAAATTTATAACCATGGAAAATGGGAAAAATCTGCTCATTGAACTTTGAAGAAGAATTTAATTAAGAAACTAGAGATATCTAAAACACTACAAACAAGTCAAAATGCTTTTAATAACTATCCAAAAAAACACTAATGGGCTAAAAATCATTGAATTTCCTTTACACTTGGCCATTCTAGAGAATGTAGTTGGGCAAAGTACACAGAAATAAAGCTGCAGTCCTTTGTGTTAGTTCTTGTAGAAGTTTTGCATACAAGATGAGGGTATATTCAACATGTAAGTTGTGTGTTTTTCATTATAAGCATTTTTAATACTGAATCCATAGGGATTTCAGCTGAATAAGAATCTCTTTAGTTCAGCTGAATAAGAATCCCTATCCTATAGTTCAGAAATAATATTACAATTCTTTTACAAACAAAAATGGTGCTTATTTATTCTGAATAGGCTATAAATGCTGAGCTTTTTCTATGGAGGCAGCATGGTGTGGTAGAAAGAGCACAAAATGGAGGCTTAAAACAAAATAAGTTGTTGAAGCTAAGTTAGCTTGCTTATTCCCACAACAGACATTCATTTTGAGATGTCTAATAGACAGTCAGAGAAGTAAAATTTCATCAACATGAAGACTGAAAATAGGGCATTAGATTTAGCAAGTAAGAAGGTTAGGATTTTCTAATGAGGTTGGCTCAAGGCCCCACTGGCTTGCTTCCCCAAGATTATCATTTGACCATTTATCAGTTGCAGAATGACTTATATTATTACAAATTTGACTCAGTTCTCTGTATATTTGAGATTGAGGCCTTTATCAGAAATACTTGCTGTAAAAATGGTTTTCCAGGTTTTTATTTTCCTTCTAATCTTCAGTGCATTGGTTTTGTTTGTGCAAAATCTTTTGAATTTAATATAATCAATATAACTTTTTTCATGCTTTTTTCCTTTTGATCTGTTTCTTCTCTCAAATAATATGGAAATATGTTTTATGTGATTGTGAATATATAACCTATATAAAATTACATGTCATTTTAGGGAGGGGGAAAGGGAGAAAGTTGGGGATCTAAAAATTTTTTAAAATGAATGTTAAAAATTTTCTTTATATGTAATTGGAAAAAATAAAAGGATTTTATGTCCTATAATGCTCTCTATGTCTTGTTTGATCAAAAATTCTCACCTTCTCCACAGATCTGACAGATTAACTATTCCTTGTTCTCCTAATTTCCATATGGTATCAACCTTTATATTTAAATCATGTACCCATTTTGATCTTATCTTGGTATATGGTGGACTGTAAGATGTTGGTCTATACCTAGTTTCTGTCATACTATTTTACAGTTATCTCAGCAGTTTTTGTCAAATAGTGAGTTCTTATCCCAGAAGTTGGGGTCTTTGGTTTTATCAAATATTAGATTACTATGGTCATTTGCTACTGTATCTTCTGCACCTAATCTATTCCACTGATCCACCATTTTATTTCTTAGTCATTAACAGATAGCTTTGATGATTGCTGTCTTATAATATAGTTTGAGATCTGGTACAGTTAGTCTACTTTCCTTTGCATTTTAAAAATTAATTCCCTTGATATTCTGTGTCTCTTGTTTTTTTTTTTTGACAGTTACCTATGAATGCTTTATTAATTTGTCCAAGGCTTTTCAAAATCTATGTAAGGAAAGAAAATCAAAGAGAAGTAGCAATAAACTCCTCCACCTATTCTAGGACTACACAAAAGACTGCTAAAATCCTGCAGTAGTCCTGAATGGAAACAAACCAGGGTAGGTAGAGTGAAGCTGCCTGGTTCCTCACAAAGGGGCAGCCCAAGACCTTCAACAGAAGAAAGACCCAGAACAATCCCTGAGCTTAGCTTAGTGGAAGGAGAACGACCCCAAACAGCAAGCAGTGCAAGGAAGCCCCAGATCCCTGCAGCCACAAGAGAAAGCCTCCAGAATCAGACTTGTCCCAGAACTCTGGCCACAGCAGAAAAGGTGACTCCAAGCAGCGTCCAGAGAGTTCTGGCCCAAAACAGTAGCCAGGAGGCCTGAGTCTGAGCAGCGCAAGGAGACGAAGCTAGACAATTCCTGAAAAAAGTGAGACCTAGTTATAGTTACCACTCTCAGGAGCAGAATTTGACCCAAGCATAAACCCCTAACCCAGACACTGAGGATGGTGATATAGGGAAATCATAAAGTATATGCCAAACACAGTGAAGAAATATGTTGGACTGAAAGATTCTCAAGGTGTAAACCCTAAAGAAGAAAGTAACTCCAAAGAAATTCCAAGTATAAACTCAGAGAAAAAAATATCCTTAGCACAAGAACCTTAATTGTACCTGGAAGAAGTGAAAAAAGAGATACAAAAATGGAACACCTAGAGAGAAAATACTGACATAACTTAGAAAAGTGGAAAACTTTCCCCGAGAAGTGGATGCCCTGAAAACTGGAATGGACCAAAGAAAAGACAACAACTCTTGTTATAAGATAACAAGAAATAGTAAAACAAAGTCAAAAGACTTAAAAAAGTAGAAGAAAATATAAAGTATCTTATTAAAAAAACTTGGAAAAATTTAGATAAATCTAGGAGAGATAATCAAGAAATTATAATCTAAGAATCATAAAACTACTTAAAAATCATGATCCCAAAAGCTTGGATATCATATTTCAAGAAACCATAAGTGAAAATTGTTTAGACATTCTAGTCTGAGAGGACAAAATGAAAAATAGAATTTATTGATCACTTCCTGAAACAAATCCCCAAATAAAAACCTTTAGGTATGTCATAGGCAAAAACCAGAGCTTACAGGTCACAGAAAAAATACTTCAAAAGCAGCTAAAAATAAAAGGTTCAAGCACCAAGGAGTTATAGTTAGGATCACAGGAGACTTGGCAGCTGCCATTATAAATAAGAAGAGAGCTTGGAATACTACATTCCAAAAGGCAAAAGATAAAGGCTTATAATTTAAAAAAAAAGCCAGCCGCTTCTGTGATAAAATAAAGTATAACCCTGTAGGGGGAAAATGAATTTTTAGTGAAATAGAGGATTTCCAAGAACTTCAGATGAAAAGGCAGGTACTGAATAAATCCTTGTAAATATAAATATAGGAGATAATAATAGTAACATTTATGTAAAGCTTTAACATTTATAAAGCGCTTTACAAATATCTCATTTTATTCTCACAACAACCCAAGGAAGTAGGTTGTAGGTTCCCCATTTTATGGATCAGGAAACTATTGCAGACAGAGGTTAAGTGAATTGTCCAGGATTATACAACTAGTAAATATCTGAGGCAGGATTTGGACACAGATTTTCCTGATTCCAAGCCCAGTGCTCTAACTACTGCACCAACTATCTGCCAAGAGAAACATAGAAAGATATGTGTGTGTGTGTGTGTGTGTGTGTGTGTGTGTGTGTGTGTGTGTGTGTGTGTATATATATATATATATATATATATATATGTATTTGATTAACTGGCTGGGACTGTGTGGAGATCAATTGTTTATATGTTAATAGGATGACAGAAAAAAAAAGTCTTCTTAGAGCTCTAACCTCTTAAAAAGTCCTAGAGAAATATAAATAAGATGAATTGAGGTCCTGGGAATGATTTTATTTTGTTTCAATATTTTTAGGAGAAGACAGAAATGGGAGGGATGGGGGATTATCCAGGGGAGGAAAAGAGGAAGAGGAGAGAGCTCATTATTTTGTATAATAGGATTGTACCAGATAAAGAGTATTCAATATGGAGGAAATGGTGGCATGAATGGGCTTGCCATAAACCTTACTTTTATCTGAACTGGACTATTTAACAAAGTGCTAGAAATGTTACCTATAGCAATAAGGCAAGAAAAATATTGAGGGACTAAACATAAAGTAGATTTTAAAACCCTTTTAAGCACTTAATTCTTATTTTATCTCTTTGAAGAGTTCTTGTTGAACTTATACCCCAATCTTATTTTTCTTTGGGGTTTTGCTTATAAATATTTTTGAATCATCTCTTCTGGATTTATGTCTTGAGCTTCTCTGTCACCATAGTATCTCTTTATGTTGGCCTTCTTTTTGTTTGTTTGTTTATGTCCTTGTTCTCTAGACTACTTCTTGAGATCGGACTATATTAGGTGTGGACTCTGCAGAGTTCTTGGGGATGATTGGGCTGAGCTATTTCCCTCTTGGGTCCTTTTGCTGCTTTCTTGGAGTATTGAGTGCTTTTATTCCAGGATCACAGGGAAAGCTTGGGCTGCGGACCTGTATGCTTTCAGTCATCTCAAAGTGATATAATCTGAGGCAAAGTCTGCTCATTACTCTCCTGATCTGAGCTCTATAAGTTTGCATCTGAGCAATACACCTGTTGTCTTGTCCCTGGTTGAAAGTTCCAAAAGACTGCTTTTGGACTCAGCTGCCATTTGCCTGCAGATTCAGAGTAACCCAGCTGAAGGCATTTCTGTCCTGGCTATTTAACTGCAGGCTTCAGTTTGGACTAGAATCTAGAACTGAGTCCCTGTTCTCCTGAGGTCAGAGCCACAAAGCTACTCTTTGTTTCTGAATTTGTTCCTTACTCAGTACACAGCTAGGGCCCTTGATCATGACTACAACCCCTCCTCTTTGCTATTCCTGGGTGTTGGCCACCATCTCAGTCTGTCCTGGATCTCTGACCCAGAACCTCCTGAGACCTCCTCCTACTCCAGTACTTCCTGTACTGGTGCTCAGCTTGGTCTTCTTTCAATCCCTGGTTGCTAGGATGCTCTACAAATCACAACTTCTGGTCAAATCCCCCTCCCCAGTGTCTGAAGACCTCTTGTCTATCTCTATGCTGAGCTGGGCTAAAAAAATGAGTCACTGGGACTTTTTCTTGGATAACCCCTTGATAGTTCATCTGGTACATTTTCTAGGTCTGTTTGGAAGATGTGTGGTGGTGGAGCTAGGCTTTCTTTTTACTCTGTTATCTTGGCTCTACTTCTTCAATGTAGGTAAAGTAGAAATTAAATTATTTCCTTTTTCAATAATATTATAGTCTATCTACAGAATGTTAAAGTCATCTAAAATTAGCTAAAACAATACATTCAATAAAGTTGCTATTTACATGAAATACATCCACATAAATCTTCAGCATTATAGAAGAAAGGAATAAATTTCATTCAGAATAGCTACAGGAATGCATGAAATATTTGAGAGACTACTTACAAAGCACCTTTTACAGAAATAAAAGTAGACCTAAATAATTTGAGAGATATTAACTGCCCATAGATAGGTTGTGGTAACATAATAAAAAATGAAAATACTACCCAAATTATCTTATTTATTCAGTACCATGCCAATCAAAAGACCAATACGCTTTTTTATAGAGCTAGAAAAAATAGCAATATAATTGATTTAAAAGAACAAATGGTCAAGAATCTCAAGGGAAACAATGAGAAAAAGTGAGAAAGAAGGAAGTCTAGCAGTACCAGATCTCAAACTTTACTACAAAGCAGAAATCATCACAGTGATTTAGTATTGGTTAAAAATTAGAGAGCTTGATTGGTGAAACAGATTTGGCACATAACATACTGAAGCAAATGCATCTAATAGATACATATTTAATTAACTCAGCTACTAGTGCAAGAACTTGTTACTGGACAAAAACTATTGGAAAAACTGGAAAAGAGTTTGGCAGAAATTAAGTATAGAACGTTATCTCACACAATATAGCACAATAAATTCCAAATGGATAAATGACATATATAAAAAACAGTATGGTAGATGTAAAGCTGAGAAAGGTGAGAAGTATCTGAATTCAAATCCAACTTCAGACACTGTGCCACAATTTCCTCAGTAGGGATAATAATATTTGCCTCACAGGGGTTATGAAAATCAAAAGATATGATATTTGTAAAGTACTTTGCAAGCCTTCAAGTGCTATATAAATGCTAGATTTTATTATTATTTCTTCTTTTTATCAAGTAAATTAAAGGAGCCTTTTGGAAAAGGATTTAAAAAAAGGTTTTCCACAAATAAAATCAATACAATTAGATGGAAAACATAGCTGTGAAAAAAGCTTTGCAGTCATTTTCTCTGTTAAAGGTCTCGTATGTATGTGTATATATAAATATATATGTACATGTACATATATATAAATATACATATGTATGATTCAAATGTATAAGAAGAACCATTTCCCAATAGATAAATGGTAACAGGATATGAATTGGTAGGTTTCAAGGAAGAAATCCAAACTATTAACAACAACATGAAAAAAAATTCCCCAAATCACTAGAAATAGCAATTCAACTCTGAGGTTCTACCTCAAGCCAATTAAACTAGCAAAGATGACAAAAAGGGATAAATGAAAACCATGGAAGACAATAATGGGAGGACTAGGAAACTAATGCATTGTTTGTAAATCTGGATTAGTCTAACCATTCTGGACAACAATTAGGAACTATGTCACCAAAATTATTAAACTGTGTATACACATTGACCCAGCAATATCATAATCACATATTTACCCTAAAGAGGAAGATGAAAAGAACCCATATGCACAAAGAATATTTATAGTAGTTCTTTTTATAGTAGCAAAGAAGTGAAAACTAAGGGTGTGCCTGTCTATTGGAAAATGGGTAAACAAATTATGGAAGATGAATGTAATTCAATGTTTTTGCTCTATAAGAAATGACAAAATGGACAGTTTCAGACAAAACTGGGAAGATCTCGGAATGGACACAGGGTTAAATGAGCAGAACCAGGCGAACAATTAATAAAATAACACATTTTAAATATCATAAAACAAAAGAGAACAAAAATTGAAAGGTGAGTACTCTGACAAACCAAAATTTCTGAGCACCAAAGCTGAAGTGTGCTCAAAGAGACTCTTTGTTGGCCAATTAGACCAAGATTAGTCCTAGACAAAATTTTTAAGGAGTGGAGGTTTGTTTTCATTGCTCTACCACTTAAATATGTTAAACATTCCTTTTACCTTTCATTATGTCAAGATGGTACCCTTATAATGAGGAGGGCATTTTGGATATTGATCATAGTTTATAGAAGAGGAAAATGAGGCTTAGAGAGTTTTAAGTTATTTAAAAATGGTAATGTGGTTTAAGAGTCAACTGAAAAGCTAAACGAAATAATGAACAATGTCAGCAAAGTTGCAAGACAGAAAATAATCCCACAAAAATCAGCCATATTTCTGTGTATTATCAACAAAACCCAGCAGGAAGAAATAGAAAGAGGAATTCTATTTAAAATAACTACAGACAGTGTAAATTACTTGAGCGTCTGCCTGCCAACATGCAGAAGAACTTTATGAACGCAGTTGTACCATACACAAATAAAGGCAGATCTAAATAATTGGAGAAATATTCATTGCTCATGGATAAGCCAAACCAATATATTAAAAATGACAGTACTACCTAAATTAATTCACCATGCCAAACTACCAAAAATTTACTTCATATATTTATATGAATATGGCTCTTATTCATAATTAAATCATTATATCATCTGTAAAAAGTGATATTTTTATTTCTTCTTTGCCTATGCTTATTCCTTTACTTTCCTTTTCTTATCTTTTTGTTATAGCTAATGCTTCTAGTCTAATATTGAATAGTAAGGGTGACAGTAGGCATCCTTGCTTCATTCCTGGTCTTATTGGAAAAGCTTCTAGGAAAAGCTTCTTGTCCTCATTACAGATAATGCTGGCTCTTGGTTTTAGATAGATACTACTTATTTTAAGAAAATTATTTCTATGCTTTCTATTATTTTTTAAAAAGAATGGGTGTTGTATTTTGTCAAGAGCTCTTTCTGCATCTATTGAAATAATTGCATGATTTTAAAATTAATATGTTAAACTATGTTTATAGTTTCTTAATATTGAACCAGCCCTCTATTCTTGGTATAAATTCTCCCAGTATATGAACTTTGTGATATATTGCTGTAATTTCTCTGCTAATATTTTATTTAAAAGGGAAGAATAGTTAGATGCAGAAATATATTTTACTTTAAAGAGAAAGGAGGGAAAGGAGAGAATGGAGAAAGTTGAATTAGAGGGTGGGTAGGTTAAGGGAATGACTAATCCTAAGCAAAACAAACTAAAGATGTACAAAAATATTGAGATCCATCAGAGATATCAGAGGTCCCAAAAGCAAATGGGGGTTGGTAACAGCGTTCATCCAAGAAGTAATAGCATCTGTATCAGGAGCTGAGAGACATTCCAAGAAAAGGCAGTTTCAGGATTCCACAAGGACACCAATTCTTGGACCCCAGCACAGAGCTACATCTAAGAGGAATTCATGACTATTTCACAAAGGTAGAAGAGGCAGAGTCCCAGCATCCAGGTGCTATGAATTTACCCTTTGGTTTGGGGGGATGTTTCTATAACAACTGTCCTTGCTATACCTGCTTAGTAAATTCCCTTTCTAGAAATGAATTAACTTTATGAATAACAGTACTAGAAATCTAAGCCCCTTAGGATTACTCCTGAGGGAGTAATCAACTGCATTCTGGGAACCTGGTACACCAATGCAAGTGGGACTCAAGGGAAGTAGCCTAAAGAGGATACTACATCTTTTACAAAAGCAAGTGTCCCCAGTTTATTGACCTTTCATGTGATGGCAAATAGCTATCAATACTATCCTACTTAGCAGATAATTTTTAATAATATATTTATTCTGTCTACATTTTAACAAAATGTTTACTGGTAACTTTTATTTTTCAATCACCTTAATTTCCCAGTATTTCACTGCCCCTTCTCTAACCTTAGACTTAGCCCCTATGGTAAAAGAAGACAGAGCTTCAGCAAATGCTTCTACAGTGTTGGTATCATAAGATCATCAGAAGATTGGTATCATACCCCTAATGGGACCTTTGGGAAGGAGGAGGTTTTGGCAGATGGGTCAAGGAATATTGAGTGAATGGTGGTACAGAAAAATCCTCAGTATCAACTTAAGTCGCAGGAGAAGTTGAATTCGAGAGTCTTATGACCTCTTAGTCTCTTTCCTCCCCAAACTTCCAACATGAGGTTAGGCCCATGACAAAGCTGCTCCTGTGTCCTAATTGGCCTTAGTTTTTCTGATGCATCTTTCTGGTCATCTAGGGGCATAAAAAGCCTCAGCCATGAGGAGTCTGGGCTTCTCAGACTTTATGGTTGCCTAAGACCATTCAAGTCTGTTGTTCAGATGCAATTCCATGAGGTGGTGGAGGAGGCTGCATCTACCAAAACTGAAGATAAATGCCAATATATACTTGATGTATATCCTTGCTGTTTGAGCAAAGTAAATTTCCTTTGTTAAATATTCAGTGACTCACAAGTGCTTTACTCATCCCAAAATTGAGCCTGAACTGAGTCTGCTGACATTAGAGCTTGGTCTCTTTCCTATAGATGACCCTGATGCATGATGAAGAATTGTTGGCTGTTCCAGAAATGTGAAAGAAAGGAAATGCCTTAGCCTGTTTGGTAGTGATCCTAAGACCCTTGATGAAAATGAGGAATAGTCTTTACTTGGCTGCCCCTCTAACACCAAGTTATGTTATCTTAATTGCCAAATCCAACAGTCTTTTCTAAGTCCTTCTTCTATTTATAGAAATGTCCATGCTGCAGCTCTGTTGTTCCTAGAGCTATTCCTGCTCATCTTCATCACCTCACTTCAGGAGCCATATGGTGGCACTATGATAGCCTTGAGAAAGGAAAATAGACATACTGGACTCCTTCCCATTTGAAGGCAAAACTGCTTTTGATTAATTTCAACCCTAGGAATAGAGAAGAAGACATTGGTAAGGTCCTCCTGACGCCAAGGCTGAAGCCCTATCCACTGCACCATCTAGCAGCCTGGTTCTATTTCCCAGCATTCTTTCACCCACATCCTGTCCACTAACTGTAGCCTAAGGCTCTGTTTTAGGCCCTCTTCTCATCTCTCTATTCCATCCCTAAGTAACTAACTTCACAGGTTTACTTATCATCTCTATGCAGATGACACAGCTCATTACTCCCAGTCTCTTCCCCAGTCCTGTGTCACCAATTGGCTATTGGACATTTTAAGCTGGATATCCTGGAGACATCTTTTCCAACCAAAACTGAACTCACTATGTTTCTCCAAAATATTCAACAGTCTTCCAAACTTCTGTATTTCTGTTCAAAAATACCACTACTCTTCCAGGCTCCCAGGTTCATAATCTTTAACTATTACCTCACACATTCAGTCAAATTAGACATTTCTATATCCACATCATTTCCCACAGTTCTACTACTTGTCCCTCATCACCTATTACCTAGATAATTTCAGTGAACTCCTGATAGCTCTCTCTAACACAGATCACTCTCTAGTCCATCCTAGAAAATATTGCCAAAATGTTTTTCCTTATGTGAAAATCTGAACATGGCACTCCCATAATTCAGACAACTCCAGTGACATCCTACTGCCTCTAGAATGAAATATAAATTTCCATGGTTAGCTTTTAAAGCCCTTCAGAATCTGGCCCACTTTCTTGCTTCTGTATGTTTGTCTCCTCCTGTATTTTGCAAGATAGCCAAACTAACCTTCCCTTTATCTCTCACATACACCATTCTATCTCTTATCCTTTGGTAATCTTCCATGCCTGGAATGCCTTTCCACCTTTCCTCCACCTCAAAGAATCCATCTCTAATTCAAGACATGACTCAAGCACCCCCTTCTACATGAAGCCTTTCCTCACTTCCCCAACCATTGGTATTACCCTTCCTCTCAAACTGCCTCTCTAACTGCTTTGAATTTATTTGTATTTATTATACTTATTTTTATTCTGTATGAATTCATATACATTATTATCTCCCTCATTAGAATATAAATTCCTTTAAAGTAGGAATTATTTCATTCTTTGAATTGTTTTCCTAGTGCCTAGCCCAGTGTCTGACAAATAGTAGTTGCTAAATACCTGTTGATTGATTCTTTAGGGTCAGTCAGTTTTAGTCATTATAATAGCACAATGTTCAATATTTATTTTGTTGACTTTATTTATTCACGTGAATTCACATGTAAATTCATCAACACCATAGTTATACAGAGACAATTTTACTTCCTCTATGTCATAAGGAAGCATGGCAGCTCTCCATAATTCCACCCCATACTTCCCCAAGCCCTCTACGAGGAGAAATTGTCTGAACTATCTCAGGGAAAAGAGACCTGCTAATTTAGAGAAACTTGAGCTTCTAATGTATACTGAATCCCCTGAGGAAGGAGGGATCTTGAGGCTTGGGTGATAGTGTATGGGAATCGAACAAGGAAGGTCTTTAAAAAGTCATCTAGAAAAAAATGTCTAAAAGCATGTAGGTGTTTTTGGAGGTCAGAACCAAGAAACTATTGGACTGGAACAAGACCAACTTCTTGGTGTGGTGCCGAATTTTAAGGATATAGTTTTTGGGAGGCAGAGCACTTATCCATGACAGTTAGGTACATAGAAATGGAGGTGTTGGTTCAAGAGCCCATTCTAATGTTCAAGAATGTATGGGAGGTGGAGAATCTAGTGGGTGTTATAATGGTGGACTAAATCTTGGACCTCCTTTGAGGTAATGAGGGAGCAGTTTATGGTGGTGCATTGAGAAGGAGGATGTGTTCTGTGAGAGCTTTGATGGTTGTTGCTGCTGTGGCAGATTTGACTGGCACTGCAAGATTTGATTGAATAGGTATTGAGTGCCACAAGGGCAAACTTCTTGCCCTGAAATAGTGGAAGAGAACCAATATAATGAATTTATCAATTAGAAGCAGGTCAGGAACCATGGAGAATCATGCCATATGGTGGCACTATGATAGCCTTGAGAAAGGAAAACAGACATACTGGACTCCTTCCTAAGTGAAGGCAAAACTGCTTTTGATTAATTTCAACCCTAGGAATAGAGAAGAAGACATTGGCAAGGTCAATAATCCCAACCCACTCAATCCCATCAATTGACACTGATGAGGTCAAGAATGACAGCAAAGCATAGCAAATTCATTCAGCTTCCTGTAGGCCACTGTAAACTTCCTTCTACCTTCTAGGTAAGGATACAGGAGAGGTGGAAGATGAGAGAGTGAGAAACAAAGAGAGAGAGAGAGAACTATGATGATGACGATGATGATCATTGAGGAGATAATAAGCTGAAGAAGATGAGAACGGATAAAATCAAGCTTACCAAGGTCTTGACAAGGAAAGTGTCCAGAACAGATATCAGAATACATCTCCCTTCTTTCTTTGCAGAAGGAGTGAATATAGATTTGGAACATTACACATACTGTCAGACTTCAGAAGTGTCTTTGTTAGTTTTGCTTAATTGCTATCCCTCCCCCAAATTCTCTTTAGATTATAAGGGACCTTTTTTTATGCTTTTTTTGGTGAGGCAATCAGGATTAAGTGACTTGCCCAGGGTCACACAGCTACAGAGTGGGCAAGTGTCTGAGGCCAGATTTGAACTCAGGTCCACCTGACTCCAAGGCTGGAGCCCTATTCACTGCACCATCTAGCTGCCCTAATTATGAGGGATTTTTGTTTAAGGCTGGAGAAGGGGCAGTGAAATACTGGGAAATTAAGGTGATTGAAAAATAAAAGTTACCAGTAAACATTTTGTTAAAATGTTACCTTTACTTTGAAGAGACAGAATAAGTGTATTATTAAAAATTATCTGCTAAGTAGGATAGTATTGATAGCTCTTTGCCATCACATGAAAGGTCAATAAACTGGGGACACTTGCTTTTGTAAAAGATGTAGTATCCTCTTTAGGCTACTTCCCTTGAGTCCCACTTGCATTGGTGTACCAGGTTCCCAGAATGCAGTTGATTACTCCCTCAGGAGTAATCCTAAGGGGCTTAGATTTCTAGTACTGTTATTCATAAAGTTAATTCATTTCTAGAAAGGGAATTTACTAAGCAGGTATAGCAAGGACAGTTGTTATAGAAACATCCCCCCAAACCAAAGGGTAAATTCATAGCACCTGGATGCTGGGACTCTGCCTCTTCTACCTTTGTGAAATAGTCATGAATTCCTCTTAGATGTAGCTCTGTGCTGGGGTCCAAGAATTGGTGTCCTTGTGGAATCCTGAAACTGCCTTTTCTTGGAATGTCTCTCAGCTCCTGATACAGATGTTGTTACTTCTTGGATGAACGCTGTTACCAACCCCCATTTGCTTTTGGGACCTCTGATATCTCTGATGGATCTCTTGAACTCACTCAGGTTCCTGGATGTTTCCTTCTGGAGTTGCTCTACCAATAGAGTGGCCTTCTGTTGGAATTCCAATTCTGAAATGGCTTGCTGTGGCACAAAGGCCCAGAAGTGTTTCTGATTCTTTAAGCCAATTACAATATATTTCCTATGTGGCACTCGTCTGCCTTCATCTAATGATCTAAACATTTTTTCTTCCCAAACTTATTTGTACCTAGTTTACACTTGGTTGATCATGTCAGTAGAGCTTCTTGGGCCTTCTGTAATTATATGAATTGAGGATGGGGGTGAGGTAGTTTTTGTCTTTCTCTTTATCCCCAGGCTTAGCAGAGTGCCTGGCATAAAGTAAGCACTTAATAAATACTTGTTGACTGACAGTGATGAGGTCTAGAGATTTAGGGGTGCTGGGACTCTGAGATCACGACACATGGGTCCTGCCTGAAGGAATTTGACCCAAGCCTTCTTTCAGCCAAAGACAGGGTTTATTAAAGATCTGCCATATTGGCCAGACTCTTAAGAAATCTGAGCACGTGTGAGCTATTGGCTGGATTCTA
Source organism: Phascolarctos cinereus (assembly GCF_003287225.1). Lineage (NCBI taxonomy): Eukaryota > Metazoa > Chordata > Mammalia > Diprotodontia > Phascolarctidae > Phascolarctos > Phascolarctos cinereus. The sequence continues at coordinate 283,278,189 of NW_027555847.1, read as the reverse complement.
AAAATCTGAGCAGTGGCTAGATTATAAGAATCTGAGCAATTTAATGGAGAGAAGATGGACCTTTTATACAGAAAGACTGTGGGAGGGATCTAGGAAGGATCTTAATTGGGAGTGACTGGGAAGTCAAGAATGGGGCCTAGATAGGGTCAAGGGTGGGAAGTAACCAAGAGCCATAGAGAGGTAAGACAATGGAGGGTTAGGCTAGGTTAAGGGTAACAGAATTGGGAGACAGGGCCTTGGGCTATAACAAAAGACCAGTTGATGGGACTATAGCCTAAGGGGAATGCCAGAGACCTCCTAGATCTAGTGGGAGAATTCAAGGAGAATCTCTTAGGCAAATGGGACCCAAATTCTTTTTAGGGTAAGGGGCAAAGGTCTCGGCTTGGGCCCATACCCCATCTACTGGCTAACCTTATTAGCATAAACTCTTTTTAAGTTTGAGAAGTCTTTTAAGCATTTTGCTAAGGACGCCAAGAGTGACATTCTGTGAGAAGAAAGCATTGGCAGAGGTAATCTTAGTGGGGCAAAGGTTTTTGGAGGGTTTTTCCTCCTTCTGGAACTTGTAAAATAAACACTTTATGGTAAAATATTTGCCTTTTTCCAATATTGGAGCCCAAAACCTGGCAAGTGGTTTTGGAATGTATTGCATATCTTTTTTCTTTTCTTTTCTTTTTTTAAAAAAATCATCCCCCCCAATTTCATGTAAAAACAATTTTTAACGTTAATTGTTAAGTTTTGAGTTCCAAATTCTCTTTTGCTCTCCCTCCCCTGTCCCTTCCCTGAGACAGATTTAAAAGACATCTATTAATAGTTCTGTAGCTTGTCTCATGAATTCAGGATTCAGCTAAACTTATAGACATTAAAACCAAGCAGGAGAATCTCAAATAACTCTGAAATCTCATTGATTTGGAAGTTCCCTCTAATGATCAACAAGCAAATACCATGGACTCTGCTAGGCATAAAAGGACAAAAATGAAACACGATGTGAAGTTATTTATTTATTTGAACTATTTAAACTTATATTCTGTTCTGGAATAAAATATACATATAGCAAATATATACATGGAACAAGGTATTAGCCAAAAAGGGCTCATGCAAAATAAACCTAAAGGAATTTTGGGAAGAAAGTACAATAGCAGCTAGGAGGATAAGGAAAGGTTTCACTTGTAAGGTAACCTGTGAGCTAAGCCTTGAAGGGAAAAAGGATTATAAAAAACTAAGGAGAAGAAGAGATAGATTCCAGGCATTGGAGATGGTCGGTGCTGAGGTGGGAGATGAAATGTTGTCTGTGAAGAATAGCAAAAAGGCCAAAGAGGCTGGAAAGGTTCACATTATAGATCCGCATTAAAAAGGGCTTTAAATGCTAAGTAGAGGAGTTTTTATTTGTTTCTAGAAGTAATTGGGAACCACTGAAGTTCATCATTGAGTGTCATGATCAGCCTTATGCTTTAGAAAAATCATTTTGGCAGCTGGGTGAAAGATGGATGCATCTTTACTGTCATAAGGGAAGACAAGAAAGACCTGTTAGGAGGCTATTATAACAATAATCTGGGTGAGAAATAATGATGGCTTGAATTAATGTGGTAGCTGTGTGAAGTGAGAGAAGGGGATGGGTGGGAGAGGTGTTGTGGAAGTAGAAAGAACACACAAGGTAAGCGATTGATATGTGAAGAGCTGAAGAGTGAGGAATTGGGCATAAGGGCAAGATAGTGAATCTTCATGACTGAAAGAATCTTCATGGACAGAAATAGGGAAGTTTAGAAGATGAGGGAAAGATAATGATATCTGATATACAGATTGACAGCTCTTCATGTATGACTCACTCTTTTTCATTAAAAACAAAAGGGCAAGTCAAAATGGTTCTAGGGCTCAAAGTCCACTGATATGCCCTGGGGGCCAAGGCAGGAGAGTGTTGGGGAAGGGAGAGGATTTTCCATCTGCATTTATGGAGCTGCTGTAGGTGCTTAGGTGCTTAGGTTATAAGCATTCAAAAGGATTATGCCTGGTGCAGAAGGGGAGACGTTTGAAGTTTTTACTATGTGGTAGGAAGGTGAGTAGAATGGAGGTTATGCTGGAGACAAGTTTGTGATTTTACTGCCACAGAAGGTAGGATGAGACATCTTCCCGTTCTCTGATTGGTTGGTCTTGCACCTCCATAGGTCATCCCTTTGCCTCTCAGAGTTGTGCAGCCACCACTTTGGAGGCAACTTCTCTAAAGATCAGATAATTGTGAAGTTGAGGAAAGAATAAACCGGGATTAGATTTCCAAAGTGAGAAGCTGGAAGTTTAAATTATTTTTATGGAAACCTGGCACCACCTAGTGGACACTGATTGAGACTAACTTTTAATACTTACCTTTAACTGAACTATGAATCTATGATTTGAAACCATAAGGTCAGTTTTTGCTTCATTTCTTTTTTTCACTTCAAAAAGTACAATGTTAATTTTTTATATTTAAAAACTAAAATAAAGTAATTTGTTGACACTTCTTAAAACATTTTGAGATACCTTAAAACGGAGGTTTTTCACCTTTTTTTGTGTCATGGATCTCTGTCAGTCTGCAAGATCTTATGAACCATTTCTCAGAATTTAAAAAAATATATAAAATAAAATACATGAGATTACAAGGCAAACCAATCAAACTGAAATAAAGTTTTATTTTTATTAAAATATTTTAAAAATGTTTTTAAAAAACAACACAAAACAAGTTTACAGATTTCAGGTTAAGCGTCCCTGCCTCAAAGTATCACAAAAACAAGTTATTTGAGCAGTAGTTCCTAGACTTAAAAGAATTCTCATTATTTGACTAACTCAATTTTAGACAGTTTATTTTGTGTCTGACTAACTTTCATGAACCCTCTTCTAAGTTTCTATCTTTCATTCCCCATGATCTGTCTATTATCTTTCATCACAGGTTGAAATCTTGAAACTCCCTGCAACTATTGGTTCCTTCTCAGTTGACAATGAATCAGGCAAGCCATCAATGAATCAACTAGTATTTATTAAGTGATAGGTATTGGGGATACAAAGACCAAACAAAAAAACAAAAAAGGAAATATTTTCTGCCCTCGAGGAACTTATATTCTACTGGGAGAGAATATATATACACACACATACACAAACACACACACATTTACATAACCTGTATTAATTTATAATACACAATATATCATATTAGGTATGTAGTACATACACACTAAATGTATGCAGAATAAATGTAGTATAAATATTTAGGTAGTTAAATCAAATATTTAGGTAGTTATGGATATTAGTATAAGGTAGAGGGATGGAAATAGTATTTTGTAGTAGATAGAGGCCATTCATGCTATTCCTTAAAGTAAGTTAGAGATTCTATGAGATAGAGAAGAGGGAATGCATTCCAGGTACGATTAATAATCAGTGTGGAGTGCATGGAGAGTTCAGGGAAGACTAGTAATTCTGGTGTGAGGGCTGCTGAACCTTTTTCAGGGCTACTCATTCACCTTTTGGTGTCCACCCAACTCACACTCAACCTTTACCTGTGGCTTCAAGAAGCTTTAGAGTTCCCAGCAGCCACACCCCAGTAAAACCATCTCTGCAGGTGGAGTAAACTAGGTTAAGGCTAACTGACAGCCCTGAAACCCGTTGATAAATTAGCAGGAATATCTACCACAAGCATGTAAAGACTTTCCCAAGCAGATTGTTTAGAGAACAATTTGTTCCAATGGCCATGAAGGCAGCCGAAGCAGGTACTGTGGAGCACTTATGGCTTGGTTAGTTAGATATTAAAGATGTCAAAGTCATCCACTGTATTCCAAGCTATCACCAGTCCTGACTTTTGTCTTCCTGTTAAACTTTGATGACTCTGGAGGAGAGAGTGAAGCTGATGCTTCTTGCAGCTCTGCCTCACTTAAATCCAATTTATGCATGAGTCAAAAGACATCATGCATACTTTTTGACATTTAATTATTTTACTGTTTCATTATTTTATTCTTACCTCAAAGTCCTAGGAAAAGTGATGAAGCAGCAGGTGTGGATACACAGGGAACCGAGGTCACAACTATGCACATAGATGGCTTGGGGAACCAAAGCAGCAGTGGGATTCAGCAGCCTCCACATGTCTGAGTAGTCTTTATTAAGTATCACCTCCTGGAGTAAGAAATGGGTCATAAAAGGTGCTTTAAAAATTGTCTGCTCCATCCAACCTAACTCTGGTCTGCTTACTGTGGCAGGTGGGTATCATACCCTATGGCTGAAACACACACACACACACACACACACACACACACACACACACACAGTACAAATCATGCAAAAACTTTTGCAAAGATGATTCCACTCACCATTGGTACATAGAATATGACACAATTATGAAATCAAGTAGACCTGAAACACGAAATCCAGTAGATCTGAAAGACAAACAGCTCTTGTTGTGAAAAAACTCAGCAGGTATCTCATCTAAATAGCAACCCTGAGTGAAACAAGGCTGGAAAATGAAGGCCAGCTTCTAGAAGTTGGAGTTGGATACACATTTTTCTGGAGTGGCCACTGTGATGGGGAGTGCTGTGAAGATGGCATGAGTTGCACAATCAAAATAAATCTGGTCAACAAGCTTATATGCCTCCCCCAAAAAGTGAAAAACAGGCTCGTGACAATGTGATTGCCATTTGCAGGAAAGCACCATGCTACTATCATCAATGCGTATGCTCCCACCAGGACAAACCCTGATGAGATCAAAGAAAAATTTTATGAGGACCTAGAGACTCATTATCATCAACGTGCCAAAAGAGGACAAGCTTATAATTCTGAGTGACTTTAATGCCAGAGTGACACAGACTGTCAGACATGGTAGGGAGTCCTTGGTAGAAATAGAGTCAGAAGCAACAACAACAATGATGATGACAACCACAGCAATGACAACAACAACAACAAAACCATTCATCTATGAAATAGATAGTGGAGTACTAAATACGAGGAAAATAGCAAGGACCTGTTCAGATGGAAGGGGAATAATGGTTTAATGAGATAGCTAGATGGAGAAATACATAGATTGCTGGATCTGGAATCAGGAGGGCCAGTAAAAATTGAGTCAGACACTATCTGTGTTACCCTGGGCAAATCACATAGTTTCTTTATGTGTAAAATGGGAATAACAGCACTACGTACCAGGGTCATTTTGAAGATCAGATGAAATAATATTTGTAAAGCACTTTTCAAATCTTAAAGAGCCATATGTTATTATAAATGTGGGTTTAGTTGTGAAGAATATTAAAAAACAAAGGAGTTTATATTTTATCCTAGAGACAATACAGAGCAACTAGAGTTTGCTGAGTAGATCTGTGACCTGGTTAGATCTGTGCTTAAAGAAAATCATTTTGTCAACTGAATAGATTGGAAATTGCAGTAGAATTGGTATATTGGAATAGAATAAGAGACCACTGCAATAGTCTGATCTCTTGGTGATGATTGCCTAAACTAAGGTAATGGTAATAGGAGTAAAGTGAAGGGGTAAGATGCAAGAAATGTGGAGACAGAAATGGCAAGATTTGGAAATTGATTAGTATGTGGAGTCAAGGAGAGTGAGAAGTCTAATATAATGCTAACATTGGAAGAATGGTGGAAATTTTGAACAGAATTGAGAAGGTTGAAAGAGGGTATGATTTGCGGGGAAACAATTCTATTTTGGACATGTTCAGTTTGAAATATTTGTGGTCAGTTGCTGGTAGTAGGCAGTAGGGGTACAAACGTGCCCAGGTCAGACCCAGGTCAGGCCCAAGTCAGACATCTTTTAGTTTCTCATCACTCTGAATTACTCTGGATTTCTCCATCATGCCCCAGGAAGCTTTGTCCTGGAAAATTCCTTCAGTCCTGAAACTCCAGTTCATTTGGATTGGCTCTGATTGGAAGGTAGAGAGCTCATCTAAGAACCTTTATTTTAGAAGGGTGTCCATGCTCCTATCCATCTCTGAGTTTCTTGCTGGGCTTCACTCTTTTAAACTTTTAGATTTCCCCAGAAAGCTTTTCCCTCTCCTTCGTTCTCTCTCTCCCATGCCTAATACTGTTAATCCTAACCCATAACATATTTTTTATTCACTCAATATTTTTTTAATCACACAATTATCATTTCTTCTTCAAGCATATATAAGTAATAGAGGGAAATTGGGGACATTTCCCGGATAAACAATATTAAAGATCCTTAGCTTACAGTTAGTATTCATACAACTTCTTTTTGATGGGTCATGTTTTTCTGATGTACACTTTAAAGCTTGACAGTTTAAGGGAGGTTGATCAGGAAAGTCCCTTATTAATTTGATGAGTTCCCCAATTAACTTGTTGAGAAAATACTGTTGTTGCTGTTGAGTCATTTTAGTTGTGTCTGACTCTTTGTGAACATACTTGGGGTTTTCTTGGCAAAGATATTGGAGTGTTTACCATTTCCTTTTCAAGCTTTGCAGATGAGGAAACTGAGGCAAACAGGGTTTAGTGATTTGCCTAGGGTCACAAAGCTAGTAAGTGTCTGAGACTAGATTTGAACTCAGGTCTTCCTGACTCCAGTCCTGGTGTTCTATCCACTTTGTCACCTACCTGCCCATATAGGCTATGACCTTTTCTTTTGTGGTATCTGAAATGGCTTACTGATGGGTTTAGAAACTAAGGCTATTCGTTGACTGAGGCTCAATGAAGGACAGGCTCTTGCTGGAAAAACAAAACAAAACAAAACACCATTCTTCCTGGTCTATAAAAGTGAGTTCACATAGCAGCCCTCTTTATCTCTGTCCCCATCTGAGTCTGTTATTTTGTTTCTATCCTTTTCAGAATGCAGACAAGAAAGGATGTACATTCTTAGGGTTTGAGCTAGGGATAGAATTTTGTACCTATGTGAAATTCCCTACTGTATTTATATCTGCCAACACGTTGTGTTCCCCCAGTAGAATGTTTCTTGAAAACAGAGATAGGGACTTGAAACAGAAATGTGGAAACAGATGTAGAAATAATACACTTACTTGACTGAGGGTCATTGACATTGTTCATGAACCCCAGCTCCCATGTGAATGAAGTGAGATTTTGCATTTCTTATGATCTCAGAATCCATATAGAACATATTCATGAATCTTTCTCCCTCATGCATGTTTAACTCATATATGTCTATTTTTTACTCTGAGATCATGATTGCTACTCTGATTTTTTTTTAACTTCACTTGAAGGACAAATTCTGCTCAAGTCTTAAATTTTAACTCTATGTGAGTATGTGTAATTTTTTGTAAATAACATATTGTTGGATTCTCCTTCATAATTTATTCTTCTAAGCTCTTCAATTTTATGGGTGCAGTCACCCCATTCATGTTCAATATTGACCACCATGTCAGGAGGATATAAATGTAAGAGAAAGTTAAGATCAACATTTGTTATCTATAATAAAAGTAATAAGCTTGTACCAGACTTCCCTTCCTCTCCTTCTATTTTCATTTTGGAACTTCTTTCCCCTGGAGGTTACTGGTGGATTTTTAAAAATTTTCCCCTAACTGTCTGCTTTTAGGAGATCTGTGCAGTTTTCTTGTATGATTTCATGAAATATGTACTTAAAAAAACATTATAGTTTTGGAAGGGGGAGAGGTTTATAATTTTTAACTAATTTCTCCTTTGTTTTCATCAATTCTCTTGATATTCTTGACCTTTTGTTCTTCCAAATTAATGTTGTTAGGATTTTTTTCTAGATGTGTAATTTTTTGTGCCACTTTGATTGGTATGGCATTGAATAATTAAATTAATTTAGGTAGAATTTTCATCTTTATTATATTGACTCCACCTACCCATGAGCAATTAGTATTTTTCCAATTGTTTAGATCTGACTTTATTAGTCTGAAAAATGTTTTGTAATTGCATTCATATAGTTCTTGGCAGGTAGACTCTCAACTATTTTGTAGTGGTCTACAGTTATTTTAAAAGACATTTTTCTGTCTCTTGCTGCTGGACTTCATTGGTAATATATAGAAATGCTAATGATTTATGTGGATTTATTTTATACACTGCAACTTTGCCAAAGTTTTTAACTATTTCAAATAGTTTTTAAGTTGATTCTGTACTATTCTCTAAGTATACCATCATATCATCTGGAAAGAATGGTAGTTTTGTCTTCTCATTCCTATTCTAATTCCTTCAATTTCTTTTTCCTCTCTTATTACTATAGCTAATATTTCTAGTGCAATATTGAGTAACAGTGGTGATAATGGACATCCTTGCTTTACCCCTGACTTTATTGGAAAGATTCTTAGCTTGTCCCCATAACAAATAATGCTTACTGATGGTTTTAGGTAGATACTACTTATCACTTTAAGGAAAGCTCTATTTATTCCTATGCTCTCTAGTATTTTTAATAGGAATGAGTATTGTATTTTGTCAAAAGCTTTGTCTGCATTTATTGAGATAATCATATGATTTCTGTTGGTTTTGCTATTGATATGATCAATTATGCTGATGGTTTTCCTAATATTTAACCAGCCCTGCATTCTTGGTATAAATCCCACCTGTCATAGTATATGATCCTTCTGATATACTGCTGTAATCTCCTCGCTAGTATTTCATTTAAAGTTTTGCATCAATATTCATTAAGGAAATTTGTCTATAGTTTTCTTTCTCTGTTTTTGCCCTTCCTGATTTATGTATCAGTACCAAATTAGCGTTGTAAAAGGAATTTGGTATGATTCCTTCTGCACCTATTTTCCCAAATTGTTCATGTAGTATTTGAATTTTGTTTCCATGTTTGATAGAATTCATTTGTGAATTCATCTGGCCTTGGGGATTTTTTCTTAGGGAATAGATATTTCTTAATAGTTCTAAAATATGGAGCAGGAGACCTTAGGGTGCTTGAACAGACAGTATAAAATAGGTAAAGAAATGCTCATGAAAGGTCTTTCCCAGTGTAACAAATGAGATCCAGCATAGGGTTTAAGTTGAAGAGAGATTCTTTGTGGATGGTAAGGTCCTTCCAGATGCTCCTCTTTTTGAATTACTTCATAGCATATTTGCATTGAGTACTAAAACACTGCAGAATCTCCTGGAAGAGATATTTAACCATTCAAAAAAAAATAGGTCTGAACATCCACATAAGAAAAAACTAAGTAGTTTAAGAATGCTTATTGCTCAGATTATAACATGCAGTTGGATGGACAGCCCATAGAACTTGTCCACACATGTATGCATAGATATGTGTAAATGGACACATTTGTACACAAATATATATGTACACAGACAGACCATAGAACTTGCCCACCAATATGTCAGTAAATATGTATTGTCATTGTTCTTTGGGCTGTCCATCCAGTGGCATGTCGTAATCTTATCAATATGAATATGATAGCACAAATGAAAAATGAATGGAGAGTGGGTTGGTTTACCTTCAGGAAATTTCAAAGCTCCTGTAATGACCCCAAACTTCTCAAAAAACATCCTTTTAATACCACTATTTTACTAGCACCGTTTTATGGTTGTAAGATAGTCAACACAACAGTTTCTGAAGAATTGAATATCACACAGAGGATCCTGGTGCCATACATAATGGGTATGAGGAGGCTGTATCATATAACAAATCAGGAACTTTAAAGAATAGGAGCAAAGGATATCATCAGGAATATAGATAATACAAAAGATGCACTGATAAATTAGGAAGAATGAGAGATAGTAGATGAATATCCAGAGTGCTCTGTTGCTATCCTTTTGATGTCAGAAGAAAGCGACAAAGATTTCAACATATTGCATTACCTCCCTGAAGCAAATTTATGGGAAAACATGGAGAAGTATTACACAGGATGGTCAAACACCGATGAGTTCTAGGCTACATCACTGTGGGGAAAGAGAAGGAAGCAAGCATTTATTAAATGCCTATAGTAGACAGGGACTATGCCAAGAACTTTAAAAATATCTCATTTGATCCTCACAGCAACCGTGTGAGGTAGGTGCTATTATAATTTCCATTTTATGGCTGACGAAATTGAGGCAGGCAGAGGTTAAGTGATTTGCCCAGGTTAAAAAAGTAAGAATCTGACTTCAGATTTGAGCTCAGGTTTTCCTGATTCCATGTGACTATCTAACTGCTAGAAAATGTCCAAATCAATGAAGTAGTAGTTATTTTGGAATATTACCATAGACCGTATGTTTTATTATGTCAGTTGTTTTCCCAATATCAAAATATCCCTGCATTGGTAGTACAAATATAATCTAACCATAGTATACAATCTTTTTAGATGTTGCTGTAGCCTGTGCTAATGTTTACTCGATATTTTTATATCAATACTAATCAGATATATTGTTCTGTTTAATCTCTCCTTGATATCAGTAATATATTTGTTTGACAATTTCTCTCTGTCTCTGTCTCTAAATCAAATTAGCTAATGATTTGGGTGTTTTTATAATACTCCAGAGACAAATTTTATTTATCAATTCAATAGTTTTGTTCTCAATTTATTAATTTCTCTTTGGTTTTCTAAATTTCTGTTTTGTGTTCAGTTAATTTTTTTTTTATAGATTCTTTTAGTTACATGCCTAATTCATTGATATCTTCATTCTCTCTTTTGTTGGTGAAAATGTTTAGAAATATAAAATTTCCCTTAAGGACTGCTTTGGCTGCATTCCCCCCAGTGGGGTCCCCCCCCATTGAGACTTAGTGTAATAATTTTCTTTGATGAAATTATTCTTTGACATAGGAATTATTTAAAATTAAATTATTTACTCTCATTTTGAACCATTTCTTCATGTTTAAGATGTATTTAATACTTATGCTTTTCTGTATTTTTTCATGAAGTTTTTATGCTCTATCACATTGTCACTTTTTGTATAAGTGTCATGAATAGCTGAGAAATACATATCCTCCATTACATTCCAATTCAGTAATTGCCAGAGATCTCTCATATTTAATCTTTCTACAATTCAGGTCCATGTCCTCATACTTGTTCATCTTTTTGTTAGATTTGTCCAAACTTAAAAGATGCATATTGAATTTTCTTACAGTTTTGCCAATTCTTTCTTCTTATAATTCTATTGGATTTAATTTAAATATTTGAATGCTATGCTGTTTAGATGACATATATTTAGTATTCATATTATTTCATGATATATAGTGCCTTTAAATGTAATATAATTTCACAGCTTATCTCTTTTAATCATGTCTATTTTTACTATTGTCTCACCTGAGATCATGATCACAATTCCTGCTTTTTTTGTTGTTCATCTGAAGCCTAATAATTTTTGCTCCATGCATCATTCTACCTCTGTATGAATCTTTATGCTCCAAATGTGTTTCTTAGAAACAACAAATTGTTGAGTTCTGCTTTCTAATCCAGTTAACTATCCTCTCTCCCATTCACATTCACAGCTATGACTGTTACCTCTATATTCCTTTCTGATATATCTGCTTATCCTTTTTCCTCACTTCCCCTCCATCTCCCCCTTCTGTATCTCTTTTTACAAAGAAGGTGGTAAAAAAGAATTAATGTTATCAGCACTCATAACATATAATTGAAATGGTCTGCTTCCACTTCTCTGCCCCTGCTCTCTTGATCTATCATTTTCTCTCGTGTATTCTTTTCCTCTCCTTTTGATTTCTTCTTTTAAAACCAACTAAGGAGAATAAAACTACACCAAGGTCCCATATTTGTCTTTCTTAACTCCTATTAAGACCTTTGAAAATAAGGAGAATTCTATAGAGTCATTTATGTTTTCTTTCCCCATGTAAGCACTTTATCATCATTTAGCTGCTTCCAACTATTCAAATGTCTTTATCTGTCTCTTGGCTTCTGTATTTGTATTTCAAAGTTCCTCTTCAGCTTTTTTCTTTTCATCAGGAATGCTTGAAAGCCCTCTATTTCATCCAAAATTTATGTTTTCCATGTAGTTTAACCAGTCTTTTAAAGCAAGTTGTTCTTTGTTCTAAGATTTTTCATTTTTGCCATTAGGAATAATGAATTTTGAAATTTTCTCCTTTATAGCTTTGGCCTCAAAGCCAGGAAGATCTGGGTTGAAGTTCTGCTTTTGACCCATATTGTCTTTATGTCACTGGAAAAGTTCCTTATACTTTCAGTGCTCAAGGCAGCTCTCTAAGTTTCAGAGAGTTGATGGCCTGCTAATGCCAGAGTTTCCTCACTAGGGAGTACTCTATACCATTAAAATCTAAGGTGCAGTTCATATCCTTATTTCTACAGTTAAAGCATAGTCTTGTGTTATCCTGACTGTGTTTCCTTGGTATTTGATCTCTGTGTTTGTCAGCCTGATAGCATTTTTTTTTATGACCTGGACATTGGATCTTGCCAATGACACTTTCAGCTGCTTTCACATTGCTATTTCTTTCAAGAGGTAACTGATAGATTCTTTCTGATTTCACTTTGAATTCTGCTTCTAATAGAACTGGGAAATTTCCCTTTATGATGTATTGAAATATAGTATATAAATTTTATGTTTTTTTATGGACCATAGGTTTTAAAAGTTTCTTAGAATCATTACATCCTATTCATTCCACTCTCTTTTTCATGGAGGCCACTAGTTGGGTAATGCTTTCTACCTGATTGTAGATTAATTTTGACTTAGGCTGGTTTGTTAGTTTAGGTGCAGTATTGGAATGAAAGACACTGGCTGCCCATCCAACAGTTAACAGAGGGAAATAAACTTAGCCCTAACATGGGAAATATATTTAGCAAAGATATAGTATTAGCTCAGTTGTGTGCTGCTCCCTTTCCTTTGTGTTGGGCATAACCCTATCTTATTTCAGTCAGAAGTGTGAAATAAACCTGATGAAAGATCTTCTGAGTTTTCATGGGGTGGATTTTTGCATTTAGACCATTGGAAACTACCTCAATGGTTCAAACCTTAGTTTCATGGGCCAATTAAGTCTTAAGGAAGCATGTAATTTCTTTTAGAGAAGAACTGACTTAGTCTAATGTTATTCCTAATAATATAGCTTCTTTTGGTAGAAAGGTCTTAAAGCTCTTCTCAAGCAGCATTTCTTAAACTGTGGGTCACAACCCCATGGTTGCTGAAGGGGTAGCGAGTGGAAAAAGTTGAAGAAGCCCTGGTCTAGCAAATTTTCATGATCTTAAAATTGTTACTGGACAACTCTGATGTCAGGGATATGAGAAACCTAGGACAGGCATCATTGGAAGAGGAAATTAAAAATTCAAACAGATAGCAAAACAAACAAACAAACAAACCCATACCCTACAGTGAAGAGTATGATAAAGTGGGAGAATATTAAGAACAAAACTCTAAAACTCTAGACTATGCCTTACTCCTTAGAAAGATATATCAAACTATAATAACCTGGTTCATTTGTTGAGTGAGGACAGATCTTTGCATTTCATATAGGATCTTCCAATGTAAAATTGGAGACAATCACCAAGAGAAGCACCAGAAACATCAGGGCAACAGTGCAGATAAAGATATTGCTTACATAGCCCCTGGTCACCATGCATGGAAGTGGTCAGTAGAGAGGTATCTAAGAAGTCATTACCCTCTTGATTGCTGTTTACCTTGGTGTCAGGATCAATACCCAGAATTGCCCTGTACCTCAACCACTATAACTTGGCTCAATAACCAGTATCTCCCACTCTCTGGGAACCTTGCGTTGGGAGAATATAAAATCTTTCTTCCTTTAAAGGCTTTTACTGAGGGAATTACCTAATATTTTTGGGTGACTGCTAAACAGTTTCACCTCCCAACTGATTTACCCTTGATCCTTCAAACTTTTCCTGAAGAATTATCCATTGACCATTGGGTGCTATACTGTCAACAGTGTGGAAGACTTTCAGATTATCTTAAACAAAAGTTTATCGTAAAACTGACAGTGCTATTACCCTTGGTAATATCCACTCCATTAGAGTCCACATCACTGCTTACTCTTTTACTCCAAGGATCCATGACACTGACTATATACTACTTTCTTTGGGACTCACGCAATTTCAATCTGCCACTGGTGCAATACTCTGCCCTGTGATACCGGAGCCTGAGCATTGCACTGTGCCAACAGTGCTGTGCTAGAATCCAAATGTTGCCTTCCCGTTTCTTTAGCTGGAGATATCTCTGGGGAAGGGGTACTGTCTATGGGTAAATGGATTCTATCATTTACCACCTGTGCCAGGCTGGAGTGCTTCACTGGGCCAATCTTTCTGTCCCTCACCCAAGACTGGAGTGCTGCCACTGTTCCCCTGTGTTGGGGGCTGTATACTGACACCAAAGTGTCTACCTCCACCTCTGCAAAGCCAAGTGATGCCCCCCTATGACAGGGTATAAATGTTGTTGTGGGTACTGCTGCTACCTCTCTGTGCCTGGCTCCAATACTTGCTGCCAGTCTTCCACTCTAGGGAGTCACCACCTTGTCCTTACACTCATAAGATCAGGAATGATTCACCACAGAGGATATCTGAGGAAAATCTAAGGATCTTTGTCAAGCCAGAACAAGGCTTAGGCTCTTCTTGCCAGTAGTCATGTTCTTCAGTGCAGAAAGATCTTCTTATTCCCATCAGCCCTGGTTGAAGGATACAGGGACTCTTGATGTCTTGAGTTTACAAGGCTCTGCCCAAGTTAGGAATGTCTAGCCCAGGATTTCTGTTCACACACATGTGATTGAATTGTTTTTTTTTCTGCACCCCATTTCCTGTATTTCTTATTTCCCAGTTGCGTGTGAAAACATTTTTTTTTTAAAACATGTGTTTTTAAAACTTTGAGTTCCAAATTTTCTCCCTTCCTCCCTCCCCACCCACCCTCATTGAAAAGGCAAGCAGCTCAATATAGGTTGTACATGTGCAGTTATGCAAAACACTTCCTTAGTAGACATGTTGTGAAAAACTAACTCTATTTCCCTTAATCCTATCCTGCCCTCCCATTTATTCTATTCTTTCTTTTGACCCTGTCCCTCCTCAGAAGTATTTACTTTGGATTACCCCCTTTCCCAATCTGCTTTCTTCTCTATCATCCCCCTGCTCTCTTGTCCCCTTCTCCCCCTGTTTTCCTGTAGGGTAAGACAGATTTCCATACGCAATTGAATGTGTATGTTATTCTCTCCTTAAGCCAAATCCTATGAGAATAAGATTTCCCTCATTCCCTCTCACCTTCCCCTGTTTCCCCTCCACTGTGAGAGACTTTTCTGTTTTTTTTTTGTGAGATAATTTACCCCATTCTACCTCTCCCTTTCTTTCTTCTCCAGTATAATCCTCTCTCATCCCTTAATTTTATTCTCCAGATATGACCCCTTAATCTTCAACTCACCCTGTGCCATCTATCTATCTATCTATATATATACATACAATATATTTTTTTCCTTCAACTACCCTAATACTGACAAAGTTCTCATGAGTTACAAATATCATCTTTCCATGCAGGAATGTAAACAGTTCAATCTTAATAAGTCTCTTATGATTTCTCTTTCCTGTTTACCTCTTCATGTTCCACTGGAGTCCTGTATTTGAAAGTCAAATTTTCTGTTTAGCTCTGGTCTTTTCATCAGGAATGCTTGAAAGTCCTCTATTTCACTGAATGACCATTTTTTCCCCTGAAGGATTATACTCAGTTTTGCTGGGTAGGTGATTCTTGGTTGTAATCCTATCTCCTCTCTGGAATATTATATTCCATGCCCTGCGGTCCTTTAATGTAGAAGCTGCTAAATCTTGTGTTATCCTGATTGTGTTTCCACAGTACTTGAATGTTTCCTTCCGGCAGCTTGTAATATTTTCTCCTTGACCTGGGAACTCTGGAATTTGGCTACAATATTCCTAGGAGTTTTCCTTTGGGGATCTCTTTCAGGAGGAGATCTGTGGATTCTTTCAATTTCTATTTTGCCCTCTGGTTCTACTATATCAGGGCAGTTTTCCTTGATAATTTCTTGAAAGATGATGTCTAGGCTCTTTTTTTGATCATGGCTTTCAGATAGTCCAATAATTTTTAAATTCTCTCTCCTGGATCTATTTTCCAGGTCAGTTGTTTTTCCAATGAGATATTTCACATTGTTTTCTAATTTTTCATTCTTTTGGATTTGTTTTACAGTGTCTTGATTTCTCATAAAGTCACTGTCTTCCAATTGCTCTATTCTAATTTTTAAGGAAGTATTTTCTTCAGTAATCTTTTGGACTTCCTTTTCCATTTGGCCAATTTTTCTTTTTAGGGCATTTTTCTCCTCATTGGCTTTTTGGACCTCTTTTGCCATTTGGGTTAGGCTATTTTTTAAGGTGTTATTTTCTTCAGTATTTTTTTGGGTCTCCTTTAGCAAGCTGTTGACTTGTTTTTCATGATTTTCTTGCATCACTCTCATTTCTCTTCCCAGTTTTTCCTCTACTTCCCTTACTTGCTTCTCAAAATCCCTTTTGAGCTCTTCCAAGGCCTGGGACTGATTCATATTTTTTCTTGGAGTCTTTGGATGTAGGAGCTTTGACTTTGTTGTCTTCTTCTGGTTGTAATTATTTGATCTTCTTTTTCACCAAAGTAAGATAATATAGTCTGACTCTTTTTGTGCTGCTTGCTCATGATCTGAGCCAATTACTTTAGTTTTAAACTCTTTGTTAAGGTAAGAGTCTGCTTCCAATGTGGAGAGTGTACTGTCCCAAGCTTCAGGGGTTTGTGTAGCTGTTTTCAGAGATACTTGTAGGGACCTGTAAATTTTCAGTTCTTCCAAGGTGGTATGATAAGGGGAGGTGTTTACTCCTTTCCTGGCCTGTGACCACAAGTATTCCTTTCTGTCCTGTAACTGTGAGGAGGGGTTCCTCTCCACAGCCACTACAAGCTCCACCACCAGCGCTCCTCCTCACCCCAGCACCACTGTCCAGAACTGTGACCGAGATCCAGACATGGGCAAAGCAAGAGATTCCTGCCTCAGCACTGGCAAAGAGATCCCTGCAATCCCTCTCTGATCAGCCACTGGATTCCCCCTCAGTCTGTGGGCTGGAAGCTCAGGAAATAGCTTCCCCTCCCCAGGGCCATGCTCTTGGGGAATTGAGTTGAAACCCCGCCTTCCTCTCTGACCACCAACAGAAACAGACTTTTCCCACTGACCTTCTAAGTTGTCTTTGGCATTGGTAGATTGAGGAGTCTGGAAACCTCCACAGCTGCCCAAGATTCAGTCCTCTGAGGCCTGCTCCAGGTTTGCTGCGGCCTGCACGCCCATGCCGCACTGTGCTGTGCTCCCAGCCCAGCGCGATACACCTTTCTGATCAATCATCCAGGTCGTCTAGGGCTGGAAATTTGTTTCACTCTGTCTTTTTGTGGGTTCTGCTGCTTCAGAATTTGTTTAGAGCCATTTTTTATGAGTATTTGGAGGGGTTTGAGGGAGAGCTCAAGCAAGTCCCTGCTTTCACTCCGCCATCTTGGCTCCACCTCTCATGTGATTGAATTATTGCAAGGCCCCATATGTTGTGAGAACCTGTCTCCCTACATGAAGCAAGGCAGTGTCATGATGTGGCTCAAAAGGAGGGAGACTAGACATCTCTAGACTCTTCTTCCCTCATTCTTCTGAAAGAAAGACTTTAATTCCTGCCAGGAGGAGAAGCAGGAGGTTACTCCACTCTCCTCAGACAGTCCTGGGCTAGAATTATGCCTATTTGCTTACCTAAATATTGTTAGTCTAAGGAATGTCATCAAGTTGAAGGTATTTATTTCATTGAAGAAACAGGATCCCAAGCTTTATATCCAAATCTTGACCCCTTCCCCACTAAATACCAATTCCACAATGAACACGCATAGTACTTAGCCAAGCAAACCCATTTATCCAAACTGGTAGCAAAACAGAAACCAGAGAAGGTTTCTTCTATAGGAGAATATAGCCCAGACAGTACAGCTTGGAATTCTCTCACTTGGAGCAAGGTAACTAATCAAGGTAACAAGAGAGTAAGTATTTGATCCCACCCAAGACAAAGTTCCCTGAAGTCTCTAGCATAGTCACCTGGGGATAGGGACACAACAAAGATAGCTAACTCTTTTCATGTCTTCCCAGAGTCTTTTCCTTCAGCAACCGGAAGTGCACGTGGCTTCATCCATCTTACCCTGAAAGCTAGAAGCTAGAAGTAGCTGGAATGACTACGGGGCCTGAAGTGACTTGGGGTTTGAAGAGAAACTGAAGACTATCTCAAGATGAACTGAAGAGACTAAAATTCTCTTGCTTTTACCAGCTCTGCTCTACCCCTCATGCAGGGCAGAGCATTCATCTCCACCAATGAGGAGAGAGTCCCATGCCTATGGGCCTTGGGACTGGGTTTACAGAGGAAAAAGACATGAAGCAAAAGAGACTCCCATAGGCCAGTATATATACTGTATGTGCCATGTATGAGCATCCATCATTTCTGCCTGGGTCTGTGAGGGTGTTTGCCCCACTCCCCAGGTGCTCTTCATTGTAAATCCCAGAGTGAAAGATATTTATAGTTCACAGGAATCAGTTAGATAGTAAACATTTTTTTAACCATTCACTATGTTGCAGACACTGTGCTAAGCTCTGGGGATACAAATACAAAAAAGAAAGACAATCCCTCCCCTCAAGGAGCTTATAATCTCATGGGGGAAGACAACAAACAAAAGGAAGCTGAGCAGGAGGGGAAGAGGGAAAAGTACCTGGTGTGGGAGCATGTTGAAAACCAAAGGAGTACAATCAGGTGGGAAAGGAAGAAGAGCAGTAACAAAAAAAAAGTTCTCTCTCTTTTTCAAACTGGTGCACCCACCCCATTACCCTATCCTCAGCAAAACAAATGACTATTAGCTAATATTTATCTAAGAATTGTTTATATGTTTATATATAAATAAGTTATATAATAATTATATGAGAGTTATATAATAAATTATATAATTTATATTGCATATTAGATATACTTTCCTAACATTTATATAATGTTATTAATTTCCTCCTTATAACTTGTCCATCAGTCTAGAATGATTTCTCCCCTTTCCTTTCTCTGCTACCCAATATTCATTCCTACATTTTTGCTACCCCCTCTTCCTCCTGAGAAAACTGAAAAGTCTTTGGAGAGAGGGAGGTCTTCAATAATTTTTAACACCAGAAGTTTGAGAACTATTGATGTAAGGTATGAGCCAAGAAATAATAAGCAATTAGGCTAGAAAAGTATAACAGTCCAGGTTGTGAAGAGATAAGAATTAGGTCACTTGGCCAAAAAAAATCATTCTCAGGTGCTGAAAGAACTGGTAGACCAGTGATACTTGAAATATTATGGAACCCAGAAGAAGCACTACAGGAATAGAAAATAGCAAATATTATTCTTACTTCAACAGAATCAAATCTGCAAGCTACACTTAGTCAATAAATATTTATTATGTGCCAGGTACCATGCTAAATGTTGTGGATACAAAGAAAGGCAGAAAACAATCCTGCTTGCAAGGAATTCACTTTTTGATGGAGGAGACAACATGCTAATAACTGTATAAAAACAAAATATATACAGGATAAATTGGAAATAATCAACAGAAGGAAGGCACTAGAATTAAGGGGGGAGGAGCTGGTCAGGGAGAGGTTTCTTTTAGAAGGTAGAATTTAACTGAGACTTAGAGGAAGTCAGAGAAGCCAGGAGGTGGAGATGGAGGAGGATATAATTCCAAGCTTAGGGGCATGAAAATGCCCAGAGATGAGAGATGGCATATCTTATGCAAAGAACAATGAGGAGGCTAGTGTCACTGAATTGAAGGCTATGTGTGTGTGAGAGAGAATGTAAGGTATAAAAGAAGTGGAAAGGTAGTGTGTGTGAGGGGAACAGGTTATGGCTTTGAATCTCAAAGAGAGCATTTTTCATTTGATCCTGGAGGTGATGGGGAGCTGCTGGCGTTTACTGAGTAGGAAGTTGATATTTTAGAATTGTGCTTGAGGGAGATCTCTTTAATAGTTAAACGGAAGATATACTAGAATACTAGAATATAGATGAGACTTGCAGAAGGGAAACCATACAGCAGGTTACTTCATAGCCCAATATGAAGTGATGAGGGCCTCCACTGGTAGTGTCAGAGGGGAGAAGGGATCGTGTGTGAGATGTTACAAAGATAGAGGATGGAATCTAGGTTGCTAGCCTGAGCGTGTGAGATGGTCATGGTACCTTGACAATAATAGGAAAGTAAGGAAATGGGGAAGATTTTGGAAGAAAGGTAATAATTTCAGTTTTGGACATGTCGAGTTTAAGATACCCACAGGAAAGCCAGGTTGGGATGTTCAATAGGCAAGTGGAGATGAGACACACAGAGGTCAGTAGTGAAAGTAAGATTGGATAAATAGATCTTAGAATCAATCAGCATCAGGATCATAACTAAATCCAGGGAGGTTGATGAGATCACTAAGTGAAATAGTTTTTGTTGTTTGTCCTTTGTTTTCCAAGAGGATTGAGATCCTGGGTGATGTCTTGACTTAGACATGAATTGGATTTAAGTGAGACAGACTTGCACAAAGTTTTCGGCCTCACTCTCTCTTCCAGAGTCATCAAAGTACAATAGGAAGAAAAAGATCAGGATGACTGGTGATGGCCCAGGATGTAGTGGATAAACATAGTATCTTTGATGTCTGATCAAGCTCTTAAGAGTTCTACAGCATCTGCTTCACCCACCTTCATGGTTGTTGGAACAAATTGTTCTCATCTGCCTGTTCTGCTAGAGAAAATCTTCATATACTTGGGGTAGACACACCCCTAACTCACTGACAGAGTTGAGGCTGTCAGTTACCTTCAACCTGGTTTAGCCTGTCAACCAAAATGGCTTACTGGGGTGTAATCTCTGCACATGTCACAACTTCTTGAAGTCACAGGTGAGAGTTGAGTGAGAAGTGGACCCCAAAAGGGGATGAGCACCCCTGAAAAGGGATCAGCAAGCCCTCACACCAGAGATGCTAGTCCTCCGAGAATACCCCAGGAGAGAGTCCTGTGGGGGTACCTAGTATTAATGGGTATAACCTGAATGAAGATCTAGCAAAGGAGACCGAGAAGGAATAGTAAGACAGGGAGGAGGAGGACCAAGCTAGAGTAGTGTCAAAAAACCAGAGAAAAGAGAATATCAAGGGGATGAAGTTGATTGACAGTATCAATGCTGCACAGGTGTCAAGAAGGATGAGGACTGAGAAAAGGCCATCAGAGTTGGAAATTAAGAGATGATTGGTAACTATGGAGAAAGAAGTTGCAGTTGAATGATGAAGTTGGTAGCCAGGGTATAGAGAGTTAGGAAGAAGGTGAGATGAATGAGGCATCGATTATAAATGGGCTTTTTAAGAAATTTAGTCATATGAGGGGCAGCTAGGTGGTGCAGTGGATAGAGCACTGGCCCTGAAGTCAGGAGGACCTGAGTTCAAATCCAGCCTCAGACCAAACACTTGACACTTACTAGCTGTGTAACCCTAGGCAAGTCACTTAACTCCAATTGCCTTAAAAAAAAAGAAATTTAGTCATAAATAGGAAGAAAGGTATGGAAAAATAGCTGGCAGGGATCTGTGGATCAAGTGAAGGAGGGTTTTTTTGGGGTGGGGAGACAGACATTTTTGTAGGTAGTAGCAAAGCAGTCACTGTACAGGAAGAGATTAAAGATAAATTAGAGGGTGAAGATGATGTGGGAGGGACAATCTCTACATGTGGAGGGGTATGCCTTTGCAAGAAGGGTTACCTTTTCATGTGAGATGAGGTGAAGATGGAGGTAGTAGCTGATGGTATCTAGATAATGAGAGATAAGTTGGATGGGAGAAGAAGCAAGGCTCTCATCTGAGAAGATGGTAAGGTGTTTGAGGATGGATGAAAAAGTATGGAAGATCTGCTCTGGTGAATAGAACAGTGAGTTAATTAGAGAGGTATAAAAAGATTATCTTGCTACAATGAGGGTCCAATTGAGATTATATAGCATTATTTGTAGTGTATCTGTTCAGAACATTTTTGTTATTTTTCCAGCTTTTGTCAAAAAACAAATGAGTAGGAACAAAGGCAGCAGATGGTGGGAGTAATCTATTGCTAAGTCTTAGCAGCACAAAATGGGCAATAATTTCACGGGGCAAGGCATTTAAGAGAAGAGAATAGGGTAGAGTTATGCTGGTTTACCATGGGGTCAAAATGGGGAAGGGAGGAGAGCATAGCTAGTGCTGGCATGATAACCTGGGAAAGAACCTAAGGGTTAAGGGATTGGAGGTCACAGTTAAAATGAAAAACAGGATTTGGGGTTGCAAAGCAGAGGGTGAGGTAGAATGACAACTGATTGTCATCGGAAAAGGAATTTCAGAGTTAATGAACATAGAAGTAGTGCATTTGTGGGTAATGGCATTGATCATCTCTATGTGAAGCTGAGGTTGGGTGGAGGAGGAGGTCATGGAAATGAGTAATTTGAAGAACTGTATGATTAGAGTGTTTGAGAGAATATCAACATGTATATTGAAATCTCCCCTAACGTGAGGGCATGAGTTGAGGAGAGAAAGCCTATGAGCCAAGTACTGAACTCATGGAGGAAAGAAATATCCTGCATGTTGGTAAATAATACCTACCAGAATTTGGAATGGTTGGTAGATACGGATTGAGTAAACTTCAAAGGAGAAGAGATTATTCAATCATGGAATGGGAGGTTAGAAGTAGCATTGGGGAACAGAATATTCTAACTACTCCACCTCTCAGTAAATTGGCAGAATGAGTGAAAGTACAATCAGTGTTGGAAAGGATAGCCAAGGGGGCATTGCCAGAAGGAGGAACTAGTGTGAGTCAGAAAATGAAAGGCCTGGGAGAGAAACAGATTTAAGATGAAAGCAAGTTTATTATCTAAGGAGCAAGCATTCCAGAGAGCACAGTGGAAGGCATAAATAATTTTAGATTCCTGGAGGAGGGGAGGATTAGGGTGAGGAGGACAGGAATATGAGAATGAGAAGTGGGGAAGAACAGGTTTTGAACAATGTTAGCCAGGGGTTCAAAATTACTGGGATAGGGAGGATGTAATTGAATGGAAGTTTGTTAATCATTAACAAGTGAATTCAAGCTGATTGAATCAATATCAATCAATATTGCTAGGCAACCAGTGGAGGGTAATTGATGGTATGGCATTTCTCTGCTTTTCCTGCAGGCAGGCTAGGCCAGGCCAGGCAATAAATGGAGAGAACAGTATGGTATGGTGTCTCTCTGTCCCCTGAAGGCAGAAAGGGTCCCCTTCAAGTGAGAAGAGGAGACTAGCACATTATGTAATGATGTCTCTCTAATCTGTTGAGAGTAAGAAGAGGCCAGTTGAAGAGAATAATAGGGGGCTCTGTCTCACTGTGAGCCAACCCTGGAGAACAAACAACATATAAAGGGAATAAACAGTATATGCTAACAATACAATGATAATAAAATAAAAAAGCATCTACCAAGTAGCTTTGAATTTTCTAGTTTACTATAAACTGTGAAAGGTCTTTAGACATAGGATTGAGTCAAACCCAGAATTCTAAGAAAAATAGTTTGAGTGCTTCTTGAGTGAGCAAAGGAGTATAACAACACAGTTCCATAAGAATTATTGTATCTTATAATTCCAACAGGGCTGATCATCAGATACTAGTGCAGAAACTCTGGAGGAACTCTGCGCTTGGAACTCATGGCACTGGCAATGGATTTAGAGCCAGAAGGGGACCCTTCCTCCCTACAGGGACAGAGAGACACCATATCATATGGTTCTCTCCATTTATCTCCTGGCCTGGCCTGGCCTACCTGCAGGAAAAACAATAAGTCAAGGCCTGATTATTAGCATTTGATGATTTCTGAGGTCTAAATATTCACACTGAAAATTTAAGAATTAGCTCTTGTGAACTGGTTTGAGCTGCCTCCAGCACATCCCTAACTTAGAGGCTATTAATCCTGACCCCTTCATTTTACAGATGATGAAACTGATATCCATAGTGCCTAGTTCAGGGTCACATAGCTAGTGATGGTCTAAGATGATCTTTATAACCAGTTCTTTCTGGCTCCAAGTCCAATGTTTTATCCACTATACCACCTACCTTTCTCTAGTCCACGTTTTAGGATAAAGGAATTATAAAGAAATGTTTGTAAAAAGCATAAATGCTAAATTGATCCTTTGAAGATCATCATGTTACAAAATAATAATATAGGAAAATCAAGCAAAAGACATAGACCTAGATGAAGTCTTAATATAATGACATACAATAACGAATGGGTTAAAAAAACAAATTGGAGAAAGAAAACATTATATTTAACAGCCCTAAAACTTCATCTTATACCACCTAAATTAGAAAAGATGATAAAAGTTAAAGAATGGAACGATGTACTCCAAACCTCCATTTAAGGAGAGACTACACTCATACTACTACTACTACTACTACCACCACCACCACCACCACCACCACTACTACTACTACCTCTACTATTACCACTACCATTACTTCTACTACTACAACTACTACTTGTACCACTACCACTACCATTACTTCTACTACTATTACTATTACTACTACTGCTGCTAGCACCACCACTACACTACTACTACTACTAGCATTTACTATGTTCCAGGCATTGTGTTAAGCACTTTACAATTATTATCTCACTTCATCCTCATAACAATCCTGGGAAGTAGTTACTATTATTATCCTCATTTTACTGATCAGGAATCTGGGGCAAACAGTTGCTAAATGATTTGTTCAGTGTAACTATCTGAGGCCAGTTTTGAGCATAGATCTTCCTGAGTCCCAGGTGTGGTGCTCTATCTACTGAACCACCTAGTTGCCTTAACTCAGCCATCTCATTTCTCACTTTGGGACTTCTCTGACTCTTACTATTCCATTATGCCCCAAAGTCAAATACCTCCATCCTCCCCTTTTCAGCCACCTTTCACATGTTGTCTTCCCCATTCATTTGTAAATTCTTTGAGGGCAGGGAATGTTTATTGACTATTGACTACTGACTAGTATTTCCTTACATGAATGTATCACAATTTGCTTAGCCATTTCCTAGCTGATGGGCAGCTAGCTACTTTCTTTCCAATTCTTTGTTATTACAAAGAACATTATTGTCATAAATATTATGTTGTATACGAAGACTCTCCTTTTATCAATGACCTCCTTGGAGAGTGGAACTACTAGTAGTGGAATCTTTGGGTCAAAGGGTATGAATATTTTTGCATAATTTCAAATTGCTTTTCAAAATGGATAAGCTGATTCATAGCTTCACCAACATGCACAAGTGTGCCAATCTTCCATAATTTCTCCAACATTGACTATTTCCATCTGTCATCTTTTCTAATTTTCTGAGTATGAGGTGAAGTCTTAGGGTTGTTTTAACTTGCATTTCTCTTACTATTAATAATTTGGAATGTTCTTTGTATAGTTATTAATAGTTTGTAATTCTTTTAAGAACCTTTTATTCATTTCCCTTGGCCATTTACCTGCTGAGGAACAGTTTTTGGTTTTATAACATATAGCTATATCTATGTATCTATATCTATCTATCTATCTATCTATCTATCTATCTATCTATCTATCTATCTTATATCCCAAACCCTTGAGAAGTTTGACTGAAAGATTTTTCACATTCAACTGCTTCCTTTCTTGTTGTAGGTTCATTTCATTTGTAAAGTTTTTCTATTTCATGTAATTACATTTAAAAAAAACTTTTGTAAAATTGCCTCTGTCTCTTATTGGCTTTAGCCTGTACAACCCCAATGAACCCCCAATCCCCCAGTGGGTCCACACAAACTGTCCATCTCCTCATTATTCTCTGTGATACTCATTTAAGTTTTGTCAGAGACAGTTGTATTCCATATCTTGCTGCCATATGGCAACAGTGATAGAATATTAATATTAAAATGATGGGCTTTTGCTTTCATGGGACCTTGGGATTATTAAAGAAACTTTGAAATTTGCCAAAGGAATCCAATCCATTTTTTTTTCTGCTTAACTTTTTGTTCCATCTTGTCTGTCTCTATCATCTTGTCCCAGACACACCCACCCACCCCACACATATACACACAAATATTTTCCATTTTCCTTCTGTTCTGTTGTCCTTCTTCTTTTTCAAGTCCTTAAATACTCATTGGATAACTTTGCTCAGTGGGGTATCTTTTCAAGACTTCTTTAAAAATTTTACTTTTGCTATCTTCTCTCTTATTTCTGACATGATACCATTTATAACAGTCCATCAAACTTCTTTGCAAAGTTTTACAAATGAGTTTATATTCTTATTCAGTTTTCCCTTTGGTAGCTATCTTATTTGGCAAATAAGTCAGATATTTGTTGGCTAAGGGACTTTCTGAGCTTTTTTGGCCTCCTTGTTGTGACAACTAATTTACATTGTTTAAACTTGTAAATGAAATTGTTGTCATAGATACCAATATCTATACCAATATAATTTGTTATATATTTTGTAATCCTTGGGAATACTTTTGATTGAGGTAGGAGTAACTTGAATCAAATGTCTCTTTAAAGTCAGATCATTGACTAATCAGAGTTAAGATCAGAATTAGTTAAAAAAAGAGTAGTGAGAAAAAAGGTATAGCACACAAATAAAACCTTAACCTTGAACCTGCTTGACACAGTCTGCATCATAGCCAACACAGAGACAGGTAACCTGTCCCTAAATAAAGCATGGCTGTATCCTCACTGAATGGCCCTTTCATACTACAGCAAAGTTCATTTCCTTTTCTTAACTGTTGGGTTTTCTATGAGAAGCTCATTTCATTCTGTTCCTGGATCTGGAAATGACCTTGTCTACAGCAATGTATGTCAAAGTCATCCTTGATTAAAGTTTGAGGAGGGCACAAACAGGCTTTTACAAATATGGTTTATACTTGACCACTTCTTTAGAGTCACATAATTGAATGGGTTATATATATTGAGTACATGATATACTACTATTCTTAATATTTGTTGACTATGAAAATTATTACTTTTGTAGATTAAAACACTGTCTTAAAGGCTGTCCTCCAACAAGTCATCTTCCATGCACATAACAAAATCATTCAAGATTCTTTGAAAGACATAACAATCAGCTGATTATTAATACCAAGGAAGGTGCTAAAAAAATACAGACTAACTAAAGGTGTTTACCACTATCATGGAGGAAGTCCACCATAGAATGAAACTGAAGAAGACTTCCTTGTAGAATGAGTTCTCCTAGATGCTCCTTTTTTTTTGAAATGACATTTCACTAATTAAAAGATCATTGCTAAGCCTTCTAAATAAAACATATATTATTCAAAAAGACTCAGCCTAATTAAAAACACTGGAAAAAACATAAGGATGGAGAATGTCTGTTATTCAAATTGCTGTTATACAGTCATATGGAGAACACATAGAGTTGGTCCATCAGAACACATATTTTCAACATATATTGTGGATGGCTCAGAAATAAATGGAAAGAAAACAGGTTGGCATGCATTTGGAAAATTGCACACTGGTTTTCATGACCCCCCGGTTGTTTCAGAAACAAATGCTTATCTTATTAACATCTATGTTTTTCTGATGATGCTTTATTTCTGTTAATCATGAAATCCTATAATGTTCTAAGGATCAAATTTGTGGGTGACCCAAAAGCCAATGGTGGGCATAAGTAGATCACAATATTACCAATGAAGAACTAGACAGGAACAGTAGAATAGGGGAAATTGTCAGATAAATGTGCGTTCTTAAATAGAAGTGCTCCAATCATGTAAGGAGATACCTATGAAATTTTAAGAGCTCTAGGGAAAGGTCCTCAACACATTGAGTAGGCTCCCTTTGCAGAATTCACGGGAAGACATGGACAAGAGTCATGTAGGCATGGCTGAGCTGTGATCTAGACTGACAGAGGTAATACCTATGTTAGTGGGTCCACAGATTCATTGAGGTGTTAAAGTAAAAAAAAATATATTTTCATCATATTCTTTCTAAACTTCTTGTTTGCTTTATCTCTGGATTTTTAGGGTGCTATTAAAGTGAAAGTTTTTGTTTTTGAGTAGCAACTGGAGGCATTTCCAACTCACACAGTGGTCCCTAAAACAAGGCTACTGTAAGTTCAATGAACTCTCTGAGTCTGAATTTACTCAACATATAGCTTATGACCATCTTCTTCCTAAGACATTTATTTTGCTTGAGCGTTGATCTCCAAACTTTCTTGATCTTGGTCCCAATCAGCTAAAAAAAAAATTGCACAAACACCATCAACGTATGTATATTTATTTATGTGTTATATATAGGTACCATTTATTTACTTTATATATATTTTGTATATATTTTAATATATACAATTGAGAAGTCTAATTAGTATTTCTGATGCATCAGTAAATCAGAAACACCTACAGTATCTAATGTAAGGAGCCAGTTGGGAAAGGGAAGGGAAATAGAAATAAGTGGGAAAAATGGACCCTGAGCCTAGTGCATTTCAGAGGTGGGGAACAATATGCAGAGTACTGCCAGTCATGCAGAAAAACCAGCCTGGTTTTTCTGGGCTCTCTAAGTTGATGCTTCCTCATAGCCTTTTGAGCCATGTCATAGATGATTGTGCTGAAAGCAAACTAAAAAAGTTCTTGAGTGTTCTGGGGATTTCAACATAGTTGGAAAAGGTTATATCAGGTTGCTTGCAACCCATAGATGCATAGAGGCTTATGGCCTATTTCATATATCATTGAATATGATCCACACTAAGGATGAAGCTTTTGTTTATACTCAAATAGTATTTTCTATATTTGGAATGGTTTGTAAAGAGGAGCTTTGACCTTTCTTTTGGTAAAGCCCAAATAGGGTTAGGGCATATAGCTCCCAGAATCTGCTTTCTACATGTACTAGCCTTTACTTCAATTACCAAAGTGATATAAGGGCCCTTCCTCTTCCTTTACATTTCCAAGAGGTAAAGTATGTGGGATTAGTATCCCTTATAATTACTATTTGATTCTGTAAAATAAGGAGATGGTACTGGATGGACCCTAAGGGTCAATTCTATGATCGAGACTGGATACTGCTGACACTGCAGCTAACCTCTCCATTCAGCTAGCTACTAGATTGAAAAGAATGAGTGAACGTGTGTGTGTGTGTGTGTATAGAATGAGAGATTTTGGATACTCTGCTTTTCTTTACAGGATTCAGATGCCTCCTAATACTGAGAAGGAAGAGTAGTTGTTACATGTTAATCAAGTGGTACTAATTCTGTTCAGATATACAGTGGTGATTAAACGTAATCAGATCTCATACAAGGCAAATCCCTAGTATAGTATTTTTATGACAGTTGAAAGAAATTCACTTTTCTTTCAATTAAATTCAATTCAATAAACACTTATTAGGCATCTACTATGTGCCAGGCACAGTGCTAAGTGTTGGGGATACAAATAAGAAAAGCATGGGGCAGGCCCATCAAGGGGCACCTAGCATGATGAAAACATCATGCTGAAAACAAGCAGATCTATGGATAGAAAGTGGAGAGTTCAGATGTTGGTACTCTGTAAAGGAAAGTTTTAGAAGGAGTTTAGTGATCTTCCCTCCAGACCTCCAACCAGAGAGGAGGAGGGGCTGAAGGAGTGGAGAAGGTGTTGATTATCCAAAGCTGAGCTAATTAGGATAATGATAAAATTTCGGGTGACCAGTTTATTCTGAGTGGGACATCATGTTCCATGTATTCAAACAAAGCAGAGCTGTTAATGGAAACTGGAGCATTACCAAATAAAACATTTTAAAATCTAATTCGATCTCTTCAAATGAGCCTAAGATTTTTGTTACTTACAAAATAATACTGTTAATGAAAATGCTATATGCAACAATGGCAACCTTTGCTTCTACCATTAGAGTGATTTTTAAAAGCAAGCACAGTAATTTATAGTTTCAGTTGTATGAAAAAAATACCTCTGAAAAAAATGCACCATAACTATAGTGCAGTGGCAGTATGATGTAATGGCTAGAGAGCTGGCCTCAGATTTAGAAAGACCTGGGTTCAAATCCTGCCTTTGACATCAATTGGTTATATAATACCTGGCAAGTCACTGTTGTCTCAGTACCCCAAGCAACTCCATAGTACAATTTGCAGAGAATGTGCTGATCTACATTGGTAGAGGGAATTCTAACAGGTAGCTCATTAGACCAGGGAAATTATATGGTCCAGTCAAAAAATTCCACCAAAACTTCAGTACTGCTAATTTGTAGGGAATATAATTTGTAATGGAATTTAAATCATTATTGATTAGAGAATGCAAATTAAAACAACCTTGAGATAGCATTTTATGCCTACCAGATAAGCTAAAATGATAGAATGGAAAAGTGACAAATCTTGGAGGGGCTGTGGAAAAATTGGGATACTAATTCATTGTTGGTGGAATTGTGAACTGATCCAACAATTTTGGAGAGCAATCTGGAATTATGCTCAACGAATTATTAAACTGCCTATACCCATTGATGCATCAATGCCACTGTTTTGTCTATTTCCAAAGATAATTAAGGAAAAAGGCAAAGAATCTATATGTTCCAAAATATTTACAGCAGCTGTTTGTGGTGGCAAAAAACTGGAAACTGCAGGGATGCCCATCAATTGGGGAATGGCTGAACAAGGTGTAGTATATTATTGTGATGGAATACTACTGTGCTATAAGAAATAATGAACTCAATGATTTTAGAAAAACATGGAAATTCTTGTATGAAATAGTGAAGAGTGAAATGAGCAGAATCAAGAGAACACTGTACACAGTAGCAGCAATGTTTTCTAAAATAGTATTTTATTTTTCCCCAGTTGTATGCCAAGAAAAATTTTTAGCATTCATTTTTACAGGATTTTAAGTTTTTTTTTTCTCCCTACCTCCTTTCCCTCCTCTCTTCTGAAAATGGTAGGCAGTTTGATATAGTTTATATGTGTCCACTCATGTAAAAATATTTCCATATAAGTCACAGCTGTGAAAGAAGAAACAGATCAAAGGGAAAAAAAAACACAAAAGGGAATAAAGTAAATCTAATATTGATCTACATTCAGAGTCCATCAGTTCTTTATCTGGGTAGGGATAGCATTTTCTTTTGTGAGTCTGTTCTACTTGTCTTGGGTCATTGTGTGAGAAGAGCTGAGTTATTCGTAGTGGATCATCACACCATGTTGCTGATACTGTGTACGATATTTTCTTGGTTCTGCTCATGTCATTTTGCATCAGTTTGTACAAGTCTTTCCAGGTTTTTTTTTGAAATCTGCTTGGTCACAATATCTTATTGCACAATAGTATTCCATTCCATTTATATGCTGCAGCTTGCTCAACCATTCCCTAATTGATGGATATCCTCTCAATTTCTAATATTTTGCAACCACAAAAAGGGCTGGTATAAATACTTTGGCATATATAGGTCCTTTCCCCTTTTTAATGGTCTCTTTGGGATACTAGTAGTGGTATTGCTGGGTCAAAGGGTATGCATAGTTTGGTTACCCTTTGGGCAGAGTTCCAAATAGCTCTCTAGAATGGTTGGATCAGTTCACAACTCCACAAACAGTGCATTAATGTCCCAATTTTCTCATATCTTCTCCAGCAGTAATCATTTTCCTTTTCCTGTCATATTAGCCAATCTGATAGATGTGAGGTGGTACCTCAGAGCTTTTTAAATTTATATTTCTCTAATCAAAAGTGATTTAGAAACTTCTTCATATTCTTATAAATAGATTTGAGTTCTTCATCTGAAAACTGTCTCTTCATATCCTTTGACAATTTATCATCTGGAGAATGGCTTGCATTCTTGTAAATTTGACTGAGTTCTCGTTTATTTGAGAAATGAGGCCTGTGCTTGAGACACTTGCTGTAAAGATTGTTTCCTATCTTTCTGGATTCTTTCTAATCTTGGTTGCATTGGTTTTGTTTGTAAAAAGCTTTTTAATTTAATATAATCCAAATGATCTACTTTACATTTTGGTAATACTCTCTATCTCTTGTTTGGTCATTAATTCATCTCTTCCCCATAGATCTCACAGGTAGTCTATTCCTTGCTCCTAATGGTGTCAGCCTTTATGTCTAAATCGTGCCAAAGGTCTGTCATAGCTAACTTTTCTAATATTCTGCTTACCTCCTTAGCATCTTTATTGTTTAATATTTGGTTGGATTTATTGAGTTCTGAGAGGGGACCATTGAAGTCTCCCACTAGTATACTTTTGCTGTCTCTTTCTTCTGTAATTCAATTAACTTCTTTAAGAATTTGGATGCTATGCCACTTGGTGCATATATGTTTAGTATTGATATTGCTTCATTATCTATGGTACCTTTTAGCAAGATGTATTTTCCTTTTTTTATCTCTTTTTGCTTTTACTTTGTCTAAGATCAGGATTGCTATCCCTGCTTTTTTTTTTTAACTTCAGCTGAAGCATAATAGATTTTGCACTAGCACCTTACCTTTACTCTGTGTATGTCTCTCTGCTTCAAATGTGTTTCTTGTAAACAACATATTGTAGGATTCTGGTTTTTGATCCACTCTGCTATCTACTTCCATTTTATGGGAGAGTTCATCTCATTCACATTACAGCTATGATTGCTACCTGTGTATTTCCCTGCATCCTATTCTTCCTCCCGCCTGTCCTCTCTCACCTTTCACTCTTTCCCTCCTCACTGGTGTTTTGCTTCTGTCCACCACTTTCCCTAATCCACCCTCCCTTCTGTCAGTCCCCACCACTCCCCCTTTGCTTGATCTCTTTCCCTCCTACTTCCCTGTTGGGTAAGACAGATTTTTACATTCAACTGATTGTGTATATGCTTCCTTCTTTGGGTCAATACTGATGAGAGCAAGGTTCAAGAGATGCTGGTCATCCACCTTCCCATCTTCCCTTCCATTTAATAGGTTTTTTTGCACCTCTTTATGTGAAATAATTTACCTCATTCTACCTCTCTCTTCCTTCTGTGCCCATTGTACTCCTCTTTCTCATCCCTTAATTTTTTCTCATTTCCTCAAATTCATTTTATACCCATACCCTCTGTGTATGTATATTCCCTTCTAGCTGTACTTTTAGTGATACAAATTTAAAGAATTACAAGTATCATCTTCCTGTGTAGGGATATAAACAGTTTAGCTCTGTTGAATCCCTTTTATTTTCTTTTCCTTTTTTATCTGTTTATGCTTCTCTTGGGTCTTGATATTGGAGGTAAAATTTTTGGTTTAGTTCTGGCCTCCTTATGAAAACTTGAAATCCTTCTATTTCATTGAATGACCATTTTTCCCTTGCTGTATTATGCTTAATTTTTCCAGGTGAGTGATTCTTGGTTGTAGTCTTAGCTCCTTTGCCTTCCACAATATCATGTTCCATGACCTCTGGTCCTATAATATTGCAGCTGCCAAGTCCTGTGTAATCCTGTGTAATCCAACTCCTGATATTTGAATTGTTTCTTTTTGGCCACTTGTAATACTTTTCCCTTGACCTGATAGTTCTGAAATTTGGCTATATACAATATTGTTTTAAGAACAACTATGAGTGAATAAGTTATTTTGACTATTATTAATACCCAAATTAACTATAAAGGACATGTGAAGAAAGATGCTATCTGCATCCAGAGAAACTATGATAAGTAGAAGTATATACTGAACAATTTTTCATATATATATATATATATGTATTATACTTACATATATATTTGTGTCTAATGGTGGCCATCTCTAGGGTGGAAGCAGGGGGAGGGAAAAATTTACATGATAATTTTGTTGTATATTTGAAAGGAATTGCAAGTTGTGCGTAGTAGATTTGCAGTTTCATGTGCAATTATCTTTTAAAATTTTTTTAATATGCTATAGAAATAATTGCTTTATTCCATAAATTAAGAATAAAATTTAAAAAATTATTAGTGATCCATTCCTCCTAAAATTATTGCACATTCTCTTATTTGTGTATGAGCTGTATCTTTCAAGTTGAATGTAAGCATCTCTAGGAAAAGGATATATTTCATATTTTAAAAAATCTTTGTATTTTAAGCTTTGCATATGGTAAAATATTAATTAATAAATTTGATTGAATTATTATGTTAGTGGTTTTGAAGGAACTCTTTTTTTTTTTTGGGCAGTTGGGGTTAAGTGACTTGCCCAGAGTCACATAGCTAGTTAAGTGTCAAGTGTTTGGTCTGAGGCTGGATTTGAACTCAGGTCCTCCTGACTCCAGGGCCGGTGCTCTATCCACTGCACCACCTAACTGCCCCAAAGTTAGTTTGTCAGTATTTTTTTTTGGGGGGGTTAAGCAATGGGGTTAAGTGACTTGCCCAGGGTCACACAGCTGGTAAGTATTGTGTGTCTGAGGCCAGATTTGAACTCAGGTCCTCCTGAATCCAGGGTGGGTACTCTATCCACTGCGTCACCTAGTTGCCCCTGAAGGAACTCTTCTGGATTTTGTTATCCTCATATTTGAGCATCTGTAGAAAAATGGGGAAGGTTAGTTGAACTATAAGGGCAGGGTGACCAGAATGTTGTACCAGGGCTCTAATATTGATGAAGTACAAAGTGAAAACAAATTATATTAATGTCTAGATAGCAAGAAAAATTATCTACACTACACCTCCAGGTAAACTTCTTCCTGGTCTTTCTTTCTTTCTCTCCCAATGGCTTACTTAGCAATGATTTTAGGGTGCCTCCTAGATCTCTGTTTCTCCTTTATGAGATAGTACCCATTTTTTTCCCCTTTCACAGCCTTGTGGCCCGAGGTCTGAGGTTCCATTGATTTCCCTTCACCCCCCAACTGAATATCCTATGTCCATTTTGTGAAGTGTACCCTTGGTATAAGAATTGCTAATTATGGTTCTGGTTGAAATCCATTCAAACAAATGGCATGAGGCTATTTAGGATGTCCATTGTTTATAGCACAGTAATTTACTACATTGAATGTGTAATGAAAAACATTTTTTTTGCAGATATTAAGGAGCTCTTCACCAAACTCAGCCTTTTCTCTTTATTTTGCTTTATTATCTGAAATTAGGAGCATCACTAAAAAATATTTTCTGTGCAGTATAAACGCCAATTCAAATCCTTGAGTATTAATTTTGATGAAACCTTTACTTGGCCACCTGAGTAATGTTATGGTTATAAAAATAGACTACAGGGAATAGAGCTGTAATGAAGAGTATTATCTAACTACTAAGCCCTAAGGAATGTGACTCCTACATGGAACCCAGATCTTTGGTTTTAGAATTTGATAATTATTGAAATTCTGATGGAGAAATTGTAAGACCTCCATGAACAGACATTTAAAAAACAGACATTTAAAACGTTTTCTTTTAATAAAGTGACATAGTTCTGCAGAAGTGTATGTTAGAGTAGGAGGGAAGTAAATGTTCCTGCTTTAGAAGGCATTATTCTTGTTATGCAAATAATACATTTCAGCAGGAAAAATGAGTGACACTTTCCATTTCTAGTGAAAAAACTAACCCAAAAGTTATTTTGAAAAAATTAGATCTGATTAGAATTTTCATTTAAAAGGTGAATACTGTGTTTTTGAATGTCCAATGCTTCCAAAAAATGTGACACATTTAGAGAGATGGGAGTATAAAAGCACACTCGCTGCTCTGGTGACCTACTGTATATAGCAGGGGCAGTAGAATAATTAGAAACTCATTTCACAGCAGCTGATTAAGCTTTTATTCACAATGATTCTGTCTTCTAAAGCATACTGAAACTAGATGTTTTGAAAACAGTAGATAGCTTCGTTGTTCCATTTCTAAGTTAAATTTGCAAAAAAACTATAAAACTTTATGAATAAAACATACCACCCAGAATTTTAAATTAAAATAATTAAACATCTGATTAAAAAAATAATTATCCTTATCTCATGGAAGAAAGCTCTCCATAAACACACAGATTTTTCTTATTTAACATTTTAAAATTACTGTTAATCTGACACTAGAAAAAAATTTTAAGAATGAGAATTATCCAGATTGAGGTAATATTAAAAAATAGAAAATGTAGACTATTATTTTCAAACATTTCTTACGTCAAACATGCCTAATGCTTTTTAGACCAGTGCCACTCCCCCCCTTGGGAATTAATTTGAATTAATTTGTTTGAGACTTATTTATTTAGTATTTTTACTTCTGGGCTTCATTTAGGTAGAAGAGTGTAGAGTCGCTGTAGACTGTTACCAACTGAAGAGACAATTGATGTCATGACTATGTCACACATAGCACTTCTCTGATCATGTGAGACAATACTATCTATTGATTAACACATTTTAGGCTAATTTTATGAGACTTATTGACTTATTCACGTAAAAGGATAGTGGAAACTACATTTAGTTACTTATGGAAGTGTGTATTCAGAAGATTCCCAGATATGGGAGAAATTCAAGGGGCGTGGGAGAATTTTGATGTGGATATTGAAATATATAAAAGGAGATGGCAATAGAACCACTCATGTCGAAAGTACTGCAAAGATCCTTTTGATACCATAGCAGAAGTGATATCCCAACTCCTTCCATGCAAAGTTGGCTTAGTTTTTCCTTAAAGGATATTAAGACATTCCTTGAGACTTGGTTGGCTCAGGGGACTAAAAGCTCAGCCTGAGTACATAGCAACTATGAGGAGCATTGGCAAGGGCTGAATCAAATGAACGCTTTTCTTTTTTGGCTTCTATTCTTCCCTTCTATGCTTAAGTAAATCTCTTTTTGTTAACTGTTGAATAAATTGTGAGTGTCTCAGTTTGTTCAGCATTTAAGCTGAACCACCAAGGGACTGGCCTGAATCAAACCCAGCCCAGGACAGATGCTATGAAAAAGGACATTCAATACATCTTACTATTCTTATAAAATTCTTAGAAAAATTATCATAAAATATTTTCGATTTTAGTTACTGAGTGTTTTCCCCCCAATAGATGCACATTTCTGTTTTTCTAATTAAAGACAGAACATATAAATCATTTAATTTTTTTCTTTTTTAGAATGGCTAAACAAGTTGTGGCATATGATCATGGTGGAATACTACTCTGCTATAAGAAATGATGAGCTCAATAATCTTATAAAAACATGGATAGACTTGCACAAAATTAGAAGAGTGAAATGAGCAGAACCAAGAGAATGTTGCATATAGTAACAGTAATATTGTTTCAAGAATGAACTTTCAGCAAATTATTTGGACTATTTTAAGAACCAAATTAACTATAAAAGACATATGAAGATGCTATCTGCATCCAGAGAAAGAACTGATAAATAGAAGTATTTATAGAACAATTTTACACACACACACACACACACACACACACCCATTTGTGTCTAATGGTAGCCATCTCTAGGGTGGGCAGAGAGGGAAGAAAAAAAGAAATTTACATGATAATTTTTCTAGCATATTTAAAAGGAATAGCAAGTTGTACATAGCAGATTTGCAGTTTCATGTATGATCATTCCCCTCCCGCCCCATTCTACTATGTTATAGAAATGCTTGCTTTATTTCTTCAGAATAAAGTAAGTAAAATTAAATAAAATATTTAATTTTATTTTTCTCCAATTATGCATAACACAATTTTTAACATTTGTTTTCTAAAATTTTGAGTTCCAAATTCTCTTCCTCTCTTCCTCTCCTTCCTCCTCACTGAGAAGGCAAGCAATGTGATATGTCATACATGTGCAATTATGAAAAATGTATTTCCATATTACTCATATTATGAAAGAAAACACAGGACACCCACACCCAAATAAAGTTAAAAAAAAGTATTCTTTGACTTGCACCCAGATTCCATCAGTTTTTTCTTTGGAGATGGATAGCATTTTTCATCATAAATCCTTCAGAAATATTTTAGATCATTGTATTCCCAAGAATAGCTAAGTCATTCACATCTGATCACTATACAATATTGCTCTTAGTGTGTACACTGCTCATTTCACTTTTCATTAGTTCATGTAAGTCTTTCTCAAGGTTTTCTGAAATCAGCCTGTTTGCCATTTCTTTTTTTTTTGTTTATGCAACTTTATTTTTTTATACAACTTTATTGAAGAAAAATAAATCAATTACTAGCAGAGCTATTAGTTGATCACTCATCCATTGACAACTTGCATCATTTATTCAGTGTGATATTAAACAATGTATTGGAAGATAGATTAACTTATAACTCTGAGCCTCCTAACAAAATTTAAATGAAAATTACAAAAAGTTCAAGACTGTATTTTGGAATACAAGGGATGTTTGACTTCCAATGACCATTCTCTGTAGAACAAGAACAGGTCATTCCTTTACTGAC
This sequence comes from Phascolarctos cinereus, assembly GCF_003287225.1. Classification (NCBI taxonomy): domain Eukaryota; kingdom Metazoa; phylum Chordata; class Mammalia; order Diprotodontia; family Phascolarctidae; genus Phascolarctos; species Phascolarctos cinereus. The sequence goes on along the minus strand of NW_027555847.1, from coordinate 283,240,148 downwards.
ATGCATAAAATACATCATGTTTTCTGTTCTGCTGATGCTATAAATTCAGTACCAATTCTTCAACTATATCAGTTATGAGCACAAAGTATATCATAACACCTCAATGGAAGGCTTAAACAAGATGGATGCTGCTACACTAATGTTGCTTCCTGTGATAGGACAATTGCGTATCCATCTCTCTTTCTCTTAGATGCTATCTTCAGCATCTGTTAGAGTGGTGAGGAATGGTTTTAGTCTCATAACCAAGTTAGAGTAAAGATATTGGCCACATGATGTACATGCTCCATTTAAAAAAAAATTCTGGAATTTGGGCAATTATTTCCTTGTAGCTATTCTACAGTTTCTAAAAGCAGTTATTGTCCAAAGCTGGAAGAACTTAAGTCTTCTCAGATGAGCATGTGCATGAATGGAGGAAGGTAAACAAAAAATAAAATGAAAAAATATGAAGTCTGATAGGGGAGCAGCTGGATTAAAAAAAAATGGAGCAGTAATTTAAAGTTTATTCCAGCTATAATGCAGGTTGTTCTGACTTTAAGGTAGCATTACATGACATACTTCTGAGTTCATTTTTGAGATATTCTGTTGTACTCGTCTCTTTCTGTTTTATAGATCCGTGCAACCTCTGGCACTAAGGGGTCGTCTGGGTTTGAGTCACAAAGCAGTGAACAAATGGATAAAAGAACTTTAGAAATAGTTAAAGCAGGAGCCAACTGTAATCTTAGAATATCAAGACAAATGCTGCCATTACTGTTAATGTTTGGATGATAAATTCTTATTGCAAATGCAACCTTAGGTGGTTTGAAGGGGTAGTCTGTAGGGAAATGGATTGTCAAAAAGAATTCACCGCCTTGATATGGGCTGTCATTTATCATCCCCAACTGGACCAGCAAAACACTGTGCTGGAGGATCATGGGCAAAATTGCTAATTTTTTTATTAATCCATTTCAGTGCCATGGTGTGTGCTTCTTTCTGCCTGACTCAGCACTCTCTCAGTGGGCAGAAGGATCCCGCCAAAAATTCTGGTTACCTGGGGAGGCGGGGAGGTGTTGGGGAAAGGGGATCTTTCTTCTCACATGGTCTAGGCCTGACACAGGCACAGGGGGGTTGGGGCCTCCCTCAAACTGCAGTCTAGGTCTCCTCCCTGTGGGGCAGCTGGTGCTTCCCTCACCCTAGGCTCACTCCCCTGCTTGTCATTTATTATATCACAATGGTATTCCACCACAATTATATACTACAGTTTGTTCAGTCATTCCCCAATTAATGGGCATCCCTTCAATTTCCAATTCTTTGCTACCACTAAAAGAGCTCTTATAAATATTTTTGTCTGTATACGTCCTTTCTCTTTTTGTTTTATCTCTTCAGAATTCAGAACTAGTAGTTGTATTGCTGGGTCAAAAGATATGCACAATTTCATAGCCCATTGGGCATAGTTTCAAATTACTGTCCAGAATGGTTGAATCAGTTCACAACTTCACTAACAATGCGTTAGTGTCTCAATTTTCCCACATCCCCTCCAACATGTTATTTTTCTTCTCTGTCATATTATCCAATCTAAAGGTGTGGGTTAGTACCTCAGAATTGTTTTAATTGCATTTCTCTAATCAATAGTGATTTAGAGCACTTTTTCATGTGATTATAAATAGCTTTGATTACTTCATTTGAACATTGCCTGTTCATAGCCTTTGACCATTTACCAATTGGGGAATGACTTGTATTCTTATAAATTTGACTCAGTTCTCTATATATTTGAGAAAGGAGGCCTTTATCAGAGAAACTTTCTGTAAAATTTTTTTCACAACTATGATTGCTATGTATTTTCTTTCATCTTGTTTCCCCTGTTTGTCCCATTTTCTCTCTCCTTTCACCCTGTCCATCATCAAAAGTGTTTTGCTTCTGACTACCACCTCCTCCATTCTCCCTTCTTTCTGTCAGCCCCCACCTTCTGTAATTCACCTTGCCTTCCTACTTTCCTGTAGGGTAAGATAGATTTCTATTCCTAACTGAATGTATATGTTATTCACCCTTTGAGAGAATTCCAATGAGAATAAGGTTCCAGTAGCAACTCTCCCTCCCACATCCCCTCTCTACCTTTCTACTATAAAATCTCTTTCACATCTCTTTTATGTGAGATAATTTATTTCATTCTACCTCTCCTTTCTCCTTCTCCTAGTGCATTCCTCTTTCTCACTCCTTAATTTTTTTTTGGCCAACATCCCAAAATAGTCAACTCATACCCATGCCCTCTGTCTATGTTTATTCCTCCTAACTACCCTAATAATTAGAAATATCTTAGGAGTTGCAATTATCATTTTTCCATGTAGTAATGCAAACAGTTTAACCTTATTGAATCCCTTATGATTTTTCTTTTTTGTTTACCTTTTTATACTTTTCTTTGGTCTTGTATTTGAAAGTCAGATTTTCTATTCAGCTCTGATCTTTTCATCAGGAATGCTTGAAAGGTCTCTGTTTCACTGAATATCCATTTTTTTTCCTCTGAAGAATTATATCAGTTTTTCTGGGTAGTTGATTTTTTTTTATTGTAATCCTAACTCCTTTGCTCTCTGGAATATTGTATTCCATATGATCCTTTAATGTAGAAGCTGCTAAATCTTGTGTAATACTGACTGTTGCTTCTCAATATTTGAATTGCTTCTTTTTGGCTGTTTGCAATATTTTTTCCTTGATCTGGAAACTCTGGAATTTGGCTATAATATTCCTGGCAGTTTTCATTTTGGGATTTCTTTCAGGAAGTGAAAGGTTGATACTTTCAATTTCTATTTTGCCCTCTGGTTCTAGGATATCAGGGCGGTTTTCCTTGATAATTTCTTGAAAGATTAAGTCTAGGCCCTTTTTTTGATCATGGTTTTCAGGTAATCCAAGACATCTTGGATGATCCCTCCTGGATCTATTTTCCAGGACAATTGATTTTCCAAAGGGAAATTTCACATCCCCCCCATTTTTTCATTCTTTTAAATTTGTTTTAGTGCTTCTTGATGTGTCATGGAGTCATTAGCTTCCACTTGCCCAATTCCAGTTTAAATTTTTTTTTTTCGGTGAGATTTTGTACCTCCTTTTCCATTTGGTCAATTCTGCTTTTTAACAAGCTCTTTTCTTCAGTGCATGTTTGTACATCTTTTGGCCAATTCTGCTTTTTAAGACATTCTTCTCGTCATTGGATTTTTATGTCTCTTTTACCATTTGTCCTATTCTGTTTTTTAAGTTGTTATTTTCAGCATTCAGTATTTTTTTGTGCCTCCTTTACTAAGCTATTGACTCTTTCCCCATGATTTTCTTGAATTACTGTTATTTATTTTCCCAATTTTTCTTCTTTTATTTGATTTTTTAAATCCTTTTTGAGTTCTTCTAGGAATTCTTTTTGGGCCTGAGACCAATTAACATTCTTTTTTGAGGCTTTGGATACAGCAGTTTTCACTTTGTTATTGTCTTCTGAGTTTATGTTTTGATATTCCTGTCACCATAATAATTTTCTATGGTCAGGATCTTTTCATTCATTCTTCTTCTTCTTCTTGTTTTTGAATTTTCCAGCCTATTTCTTGACTTTCAGATTTATATTAAATTTGGGCTTTGCTCCTGGTGTGGAAGAGTCACTGTTTCAAGCTTCAGGTTTTTCACACAGCTGCTTTCAAGAGTTAGATATGGGGGTCTATAAGTTTTCAGTTCTACTGAAGTAGTATGATCTAAAGAGAGGTATGTTTACTACTCTCCTGGGCTGTGCTCTGGCTGTGAGCAACCACAATCACTTTTTTCCACCCTGGAACTGTGACCAGACTCCCTGCTCCCTTGTGTCTGCAAACTCTGGTGTGCTAGTGCTCCTCTTTGCCTTGGGACTGTGACTTAGATCCAAGTATAGATAATGCAACAGAGTCCTGCCTGCACTTCCAGCAAAAGGATACTTGTAATCTTCTAACTAGTTGTCCAACCCCCTTATTGTCTGTGGGCTGAAACCTCTGGAAGCAGTAACTCCTGTGGCTAATTCAGTTGTCCTTAAGACCTGCTGTTGGCTTCTTGGGGCATAGCTTATACTGTATCAGCCTGAATTGGGCTGTGCTCTACTCTTACTCTGGAGTGACAGACCTTTCCTACCAACCTTCTAAGTTGTCTTGGGCTGGAAAATCATTTTACCCCATCCTTTTGTGAGTTCTCCTGCTCCATCATTTGTTTTAAGGCATTATTTAAAATTGTTTGGAGGGTAATTTGGGAGAACTCAGGCTAGTCCCTGCCTTTTCTTCACCATTTTGGCTCTACCCCCACATATAGTCATTTTAACATTGCTGTCTCTTTTGAGTTTGTGTTTTGTTATTACCCATCACCATAGTAACTTTCTATGGTCAGGTTCTTTCCCCTGTCATTTCTCTAGTCTATTTCTTGACTTTTAAGTTGGGCTCTTTTCCTAGGGTGGAGTACGCAGTGTCCTAAGCTTCAGGTTTTTCACTCTGCTGTTTTCCAGGCTAATTCTGGGGACATGTAAGTTTTCAGTTCTTCCAAGAATTTGTAATCTAAGAAGAGGTATGGTCACTGCTCTCCTGGCCTGCTTCCTAGTCTGTGAGCAGTGGATTCTTTCAATTTCTCTTATACCCTCTGTTTCTAGGATAGCAGGACATTTTTCCATTGTATTTTCTTGAACTATGATGTCTAGGCTCTTTCTTTGATCATGGCCTTTAGGTAGTCCAATAATTCTTAAATTATCTCTCCTCTATTTTCCAGTTAATTGTTTTTCTGATATATCTCATATTTTATCCCATGTTTTTGTTCTTTGACTTTGGTTTGTTGTTTCTTGATATCCTTCAGGGTTTTTTTTGGTGCCTCTTTTACCAGGCTGTTAATTGTCTTTTTATAGTTGCATTGTTCTCATTGTTCCCCACCCTCCAATTTTTCCTTTGCCTCTCTTATTTAATTCTTTAAATATTTTTAACTCTTCTAGGAATTCTTGTTGTATTCATATTCATTACACATTTTTCTTCAAGGCTTTGCTTGTAACTGTTTTAACATAATTTTCTTTTGAGTTTGTATCTTGATTTTCCTTGTCACCATAATACTTTATAAGGTCAAATTCTTTTTTTGTTGTTTGCTTATTTTTATAACCTATTTCTTGACTTTGAATTTTATATATTAAGTTGGACACTGGGTGAAGATGGAGTTGGGTCATTCTTCCAAACTTTAGGGTTTCTCGTGCTGTGGTTTTCAGAACTAGGGGTTTGGAAGTTTTCAGTGCTTCCAAAGTGGTGTGATCTGGGGAGAGATATGCTCATTGCTCTACTGGTCTGTGCTCTGGTCCTAACCCAGGAAAGGTACCTGATCCATTGTAGCCATGAGTGATATTGCTCCTGAGGGCCCCTCGTGAGAGAAAGCATTCTTCTCCACCCTGGATCTGTGACCCAGAAGTGGGTACAGGCAATGGAGCTGCCAAATTGTGCCAGGTCCTGTGCCCAGTGCTAGCACAGGGGTGCCCTATAGTCTCTTTCTGATTGGTTGTCCAGTTCCCTTACCATCTCTGACTCGAAAGCTCCCTAAATTGCTGCTGCTGTCACTTCCATGTGGGCTCCAGGCTACCCCCTTACCACAATTTCATAGATTTGTTCTGAATTCCTGAGTTTTCTTGGGCTGTCTTACCCTGACTTTTTGTTTACTTCGCCACTCCATAATTCTATTTGGGATGTAATTTTAAAGTTCTTTGCCAGGGGGCAATGTTGAGAGAGGTTAGCTATAGTGTTTCCTCTACTCCATCATCTTGGCTCCCCATTATTCTACTTTAAAGAATTATATTTTCCATTGAATACTTTATAGCTTGGAATCCATAATAGTACTATTGATACTTTTTAAATGCACATGCAGTGCAAGCACATGACCCATACTATGTGGTATCAGTTATGCCCTAGATATTAGAAATTAACAACATATACTACTACTGGTTTATTTTTATAATTGCAGTGAAAGAAAAGCAGATAGAAATGAGCCACTGGTGAATTATATTGCCAGGAAAAATGTCAATATTTATATCAATTAATCAATCAATGAACATTTATTAGGAACTTACTATGTGCCAGGTACTGTGCCAGCCACTGAGTCTGTTTTAAAAAACATAGGGGGAGGATTTTGGCATGATTAGACTTAGGGATAAAGGAATCTGGTCAAAAAGAAAGAGAGATAGCTTAATATTCTTCTGTTATTTCCTTGCAGTTAAACTCCAGGTAAGCATATATGTTAGCAGCCAAGTTCTGGTTAAAGTGCAGTTTGAGCACAAAAAACATTACGCAAATGAGATAAAAATTATTTTCTAAGTAAACTAGCCCACTATCTCTTTCTTTTCTTAAAATAAACGGTTATAGAACTTCAAATTAAGTTATATTTTCAGATCTGTGATGAGGAAAAAAATCAAAATTTCACAGCAGTTTACTCATAGTATGCAGTTATCTTTTTCTTTTGTTTCACGAGGATAGAAGAATGTTGTTTTCTTCTAGCAATTTGCAGATGTGCATATATATAGACTTTTAAATGCCCAATTTGAAAACTAATTTCTTTGAAGGTGATACAATCAAAATCTTAGAATTATTTTTTAAGGGAATATTTATATAATACAGATAAATAAACAGAAATGCTTCCCTTCTCTTCAGGGCCCTATACCTCTTTGATGACTTTTCTAAGTATTTTTTTCAGTGTTAATTGCCTGTCCTATTGAATTAGATACTCAATTTGAATTGCCCTTATAGTGGCAAAGATTCATGGAAACTTGGAGTGCTTTTAAGCATATAGTCCAGAGGAAATCTGCCTGTATGTTGAAGCAGATAACCCATGGTACACTGGTCCTTTGGAGAAAAAAAAATGTCCCCCTTATGCAAAGAGACACTTAGAAAGTTTTCCCAGTTAGATAACCTCATGTACAATACGTTGCTTTCTCATTTGAAGGAGGTGAGTGTGTCTTCTAGTAGATCTCAGAACACATGCTCTGGGGTCTCCACAGGACTAAGTTCTCCTTATCTAAAAGCTTGATTTTCTTTCCTTTTACATTTTTTTTATTTTTAGACAATTGGGGGTAAGTGACTTACCCATGGTCACATAGGTAGGAAGTGTTAAGTGTTTGGTCTGAGGCTGAATTTGAACTCAGGTCCTCCTGACTTCAGGGCCAGTTCCCTATCCATTGTGCCACCCAGTTGCCCCTTGATTTTCTTTTTAAGGTACTCTGGGACTAATCTCAAATCTGTGGATCCATTGTAGAGGGGACATTTACTGGTAAAGGATGGTGAGAACCACACTTTCACTTGGACTGATTATTGGTTTGTTGTAGCATTTGGAACCAAATTAAGCACATAGTACAAGAGTATTGACGTGAGAGAGATGGAAGACAAAGGTCCCAGCCATCCTCCCCTAATCCCCTTGAACTCCTGGAACCAGTGGACCAGTTTGTTACTACATAAATACTGAGACAACTTGGTTTTCTTTCTCACCTGAAAGAAGAGGGAATGACTTCTAGTCAAGGTCCTTAATCCCTGTAGAGCTCCCTACGCATGGAAAGTCCCTTATAAGGGATTAGAATTTCTTTCCAACTGTGCAAAATGATATTTGATTATTAAATAATTATCATCATATATTTAGAAGTATGAAGGTGATATTTGGTTGTTATCACCATATAATTAGAAGCATGAAATAGTGTTAATTTGCTGATTTAATTATGAACTGTGACAAATAGACTATTTGTGAGATTTTTATTATAGGACACTATAGAAAATATCTAAAAAGGATAATGCAGAAGCTTTCTAAGTAACCAGAGATCTACCCAGGATTTGAGAATATCTATTTTGCCAAACACACTTACAGTTCTGTTGAGTACATCAGATATTATGCTGGGGGAGTTGTAAAAGTGAGGGTTAATTGAGTCAACTGATCTTACTCCACCTAAAGTAAGAAGATACTCTAGTTCTGATACCTTTTTTTTGTGAAAAAAGAAGTTCCAATTGTTAAATACCTATTTCTAAAGGCTAATTAAGTCTGTCTTTCTAATTGGTATCAACTAGTAATCAACAGGTAAAGTATATCAGTCAGGGTGTACTGGAAAAAAATTCTCCATCCTTTTAGGCTTTACTAATAAATCTACAAGTGGGGATACAGTAGCTACTATCTGAGGATCCAGCCTGCCAGTACAAGTGAGGCCTGGGAGAGGGAGCCCCAGAGCATGTGCCACATATGTTAAAGGCTGGTACATTAGTTAATTATTTCTTTTTTCTTCTCCTTTCCTCTCTACTGTGCTCTGTTATTAACTGGGATGTACTAGTAGTGTTTTTCGTCTTTACTGAAATGTTTGACCTTTTGTTAGAGACCAAATCTAACAGCAAGAAAATCGTTATTCTTTTATGTCCTACTCAAAGTCTAGGTATAGATTTGAACATTTTATTTATTATCTGCTTTTAGTCTTTAAAATAAAGCAGTTATTACTAGAGGCGACAGCTGGATGGATCGAGCTAGCCTTTAAGGCCTCAAGGCAATGAATATCTAATTCAAGGATATCAGATAATGGCTTGTGGCGTGATTTACATGTAGAGATTTCAGAATTCATCATGAATCTATTTATAACTAAAGAATAATCAAGAAAGAAGATGATTTAATAGATGCCATAAGGGTTTTCTGACAAGGTACATTAATATTGAAAACTTTTTTTTTTTGCCTTGTGCTACAAACAGTGGTGAGAAGCTAAAGCTCAGCTTTTTTCACTTTAAGATTTTTAAAATTACAGTTTCTTATTTAATTAACCTAATGCACATTATCAAATATTAACATTTCATTATATAAAGAAAAGCAAAATAAAGATTTTGAACTTGTATTATGTAAATTTTCCAAAATGCATTTTGTTTTGTTGTTTTTTAAATAAGCAAACTTGATTTTATGAAAATAGTGAAAATATTCTTATTTTTATCAGTACTACATACTGATTAAATATATATATTATATACATTATTAAATATTATTAAATTCCAATTGAGGCTTTTGTTTCAAAGCTACATATAACATATTCGATGAAGATATGTTAGTCATTGTTTTAAATATTGCTTCCAACTAATTGTGGTTTTTAATATGATTCAGAAGGCACTAAAGATCCATGCAGTTGCATTTGGGAGATTTAATATTATTTGTAGGTATTTGTAGGTATAAGTAGACCCATCATTTTATGTTGGCTATTGTCCATTTATGCTTTAGAGAAATAAATGGTATTATAAAATATATTGTAATGCATAATTACAAACCAATATTGTCTCAACTATCTTAATTTCAACAACAAAACTTTTATAGTTGTGCAAAATCAAATTAGATTTACAAAATAAAAACATGTTATGTTAAAGACAAAATAACATTTTGTTGTTGTTTAGTAGTTTCAGTTGTGTCTGACTCTTTGACATCACATTTGGTGTTTTCTTGGCAAAGATACTAGAGTGGTTTGCGATTTCCCTTTCCAGCTTATTTTATGGATGAGAAAATGGAGGCAAACAAGGTTAAGTGATATGCTCAGGGTAGCAGTAAATGTCTGAGACTGAATTTGAACTCAGGAAGATGAGGCTTCCTAAATCCAGGCCTGGCACTCTATCCACTGCAGCACCTAGCTGCCTTAGGAATAACATTTTAGTTATGCGCAACTCAAAAATAAAAAAAAATAGCAGATCCCTTATAACACCTCCTTTCCCCCCTCATTTCTTACTACCTTTCAAAATAAAGCAGGAAATGTAGCCAGCATCTGGACTGCTCTTTCTGTCTCTGTCTCCCTGTCTCTCCCTCCCTCTCTTTCTCTTTCTCTCTCTCTCAAATTTAATCTTCTATTTGTGGTTCTATACTGTTTCCTTGTGTCTTTTCTGGTTATTTTTCATTGGTAATTCTTTTTATGTTCATTAGCACTTACATTCCTTGATTGGGAAACTCACAGTTTTAACTGCAATTTGGATGTAATAAGCATACGCAGTGCAAGGAATTTCTATGCTTCATCAACTAAGCTACAAAAGGAGTATCTTATCTTTTCTAAATTTAACCATTCCTCTTTCTGGGGTTAATATTTGGAAAAGATAATTCTCTATAGAGAGGGCTAGAGTGGATACTAAAGATACTGTAATTTAAAAATGAATGATAATAAAAAACTCCACTGATGTCTTAGCCAATACCTCTCCTTTCTCCTGTCCCCCTCCATTTAATCATTTTTCTGATTAAAAAACATTTAATTTTCCTCTTAATCCTTTCCCAATTGAATAATAAAAAGAAAAAAATAAACAGCAAACAAAATAAAATTTCCACATTAATTACATGCAATTATCTGTCTCAATCTGCATTTTAATTCCACATTTCTGGCAGAAAGTGGGTAGTATGCATCATCTCTTGTTCTCTAAAATCATGGTTTGTCATTTGAGTTCTGTCTTTAATGTTTTTCTTTATATTATTGTTATCATTATATAGAATTGTTTACATAAGTCTCCTTACTTCACTCTGAATCAGTTCACGAATTTCCTTTGAAACTTTCCATTTTGTCATTCTTATTATCATTCCATTATGTTCACATACCATTATGAGCCATATCCCAATAGGTAACCATCTCTTTGTTTTTCGGGTTTTTGCTACTATAAAAATAGCTGTTCTAAATATTTCTGTTCATGTGGGTCTTTTCTCTCTTTCTTTGATCTCTTTGGAGTATAGGGGGAAAAGTAATAATCAGAAAATCTATTTGCTCCAATATGGCATCTATTCAAGAAAGAAAATAAAACTAACCAGTAGATTCTGATGTGTCTGCTGCATCCTGAATTTGTGTTATGGTAGAGCATACAGCATTGTCTCTCCTCAAAGTCCTATTTTATTATTATAATCATATGTTATTGCTCCCCACAACCTGCCCAACAGCTATCTCTCCAGTTATTTTTATATAATGACTCTTCATACATTCTTTATTTCAGTTAAACTGGTGTGCCCCATACACATTTTCCCTCTCAAGATATTCTTTCTTGTAACTCTGTATCTTTTCATAAGTGATGCTTCATATCTAGAATGTACTTCATCCCCATTTCTGCCTAGTAGAATCCCTAGCTTCCTTCAAATCCATAGTTTAGGTTCTATATTCTACAGAAAGCCTTTCTGAATTCCTTGAATTATTAACAATCCTTCCAAAAATTATTCTGAATACACTTTATATTTACTTATAATGGTGTACAAATTACTTGAGGCAAATAAAACTATTGCATTTATTGCCATATTAACTTTACAACTTTTTGTATCTTTAAAAACTTAATATATATTGTTGGCCTTTTGTTGCAACATTTGTTTTATATGATTTAGCATTGATTTAACAAGATTTTGACACATGCTCATTAATTTTTTATCATAATCTCCCTTATCAAATCGGATATTAAACATACCTTTGACAAACTGTTGATTTCCCTGAGTGTAGACTTGATTATAACTCATAGGTTTTCAATGGATGTGTAGATTCTCAAATCAGATAAATTCTCAGACAATTAAAGAATATTTATATTCAGCCAGGGAGCATGAGTGGTCAGAGAAGACTAGTCCCTCTGATGTGAGGGCTGTTGAGTCCTTTTCAGGACTGCTTTCCATCTTTGCTGTCTAACCAGTCATCCAACTTTCACCAGTGGTTCCAAGAAGCTGTACCATATAGAGTGACCTCACACTCCAGTAAACCATTTTGGTAGACAGGTTAAACCAGGTTGAGAGTAATCAAGGGGCCTCAAATGCATTAGTGAGTTAGGGGGTCTCTACCCTAAGCATATGAATACTTCCCTCAGTGTAATGGGTGGATGAGAATAATTTGTTCCTTTGACCATGAAAGCAGCTGAAGCAGGTGCTATGGGATATTTAGATTTTGGTTAGACATTGAAGATATCAGAATCATCCACTGCATCCCAAGCCATCTCCAGCCATCTTGACTTTTATCTTATCACTGAAATTTGATGATTCTGGAAGAGAAAGTAAGGATGATGACTTCTTACAACTCTGACTCACTTAAATCCAGTTTATGCATGAGTCAAAAGACATCATCCATACCACATTACCATTTTTACCTACCTCAAAGTCCTGTGGTGATGAGCAAGTGATGAACCAGTAGGTGTGGATAAACTGGGAACTGTATTCACAATCCTGCATATAAGTGTCCTAGGCTATAGGGTCATCTTCTCACTGGACTGAAGCACCAATGGGATTTGGCAGCCCTTGGTGTCTGACTAGCCTTTCTTAAGGACCACACTGCTCACCTTCTGGTGTGTCCAAAGAAAAGGTGGCGAAAAATTATCTACTTCACCCAATCCAACCCTGGCCTGATTTCCATGAAAGGCAGAGATCCTATCTTATCATCAAAACACACACACACACGCACACACACACACACACACACACACACATACACACACACACATACACACACGCAAAAACTTTTGCAAAGATGATTCCACTCACCATTGGTACACGGAATGTGTGCACACTTACAGATAATATGAAATCCAGTAAATTAAAACACAAACAGCTCTTGTGAGAGAACTCTGCAGGCATCTCATCAAAATCACAGCCCTGAGTGAAACAAGGCTGGAAAATGAAGGCCAGCTTATTGAAGCTGTTGAACAGCTAGATGCCCTTTTTTTTTTTGGAGTGGCTACAATGATGGGGAATGCTGTGAAGCTGGCATGGGTTTTGCAATCAAAATCAATCTAGTCAACAAGATTGTAAGCTTCCCAAAAGGAGCAAAAACAGATTTATGGCAATGTGATTGTCACTTGCAAGACAGTGCCATCATCAGTGTGTATACTCCCACCATGATAAACTCTGAAGAGGTCAAAGAAAAATTTTATGAGGACCTGGAGACTCACTATCATCAATGTGCCAAATGAAGACAAGCTTGTAATTCTGGGTAACTTTAATGCTAGAATAGGCACAGACTATTAGACATCATTGGGAGTCCTTCAGAGAAATGGAGTCAGAAACAGCAACAGCAATGGTCACTTATAACTGAAGACTTGCATGTCTTATGATGTTCTCATCACCAAAATTGTCTTCTGTTTACCTCAATGCTATATAACTTTGTGGATGAACCCTCACAGCAAACTTGGGCATTTAATAGACTATATCATTGCAAGTAGAAGAGACAGAAATGAGAAGGTGATAGGTAGACTGATCATAGACTTTTCTTCTGCAACCTAAACTTTTCCATTCAACAAAAGTAATGGCCCTGAAGCAAGATGACTACCAGAAGACTTAATGTTAACAGGTTAGAGCACTTTTCCATATGTGAAAAGTTTGTTGTTCACTTGGAGGTAAAGTTGAGCCAATATATAGTTGGTAAAAATGGAAGAGAAAAGGAGTGGGCAGCTTCCAAACATTTGGTGTACACCATCGTATTTACACATCTGGGCCAGAACACTCATAAACATCAAGGTTGGTTTGACAAAAATCATGGGGAAATTCACAAACTAATAACAAAAAAACCAAAACAAAACAAAGAAAAAAACCCCAAGAACTCCACAGGGTTTACCAACAGGATAGCTTATTTATTTCTATGAAGGCAGCAATTAAGCCCATCAATAGTAAAGTGCAAGCAAAACTTAGGGAGATGCAGAATTCTTGGCTCTTCAAGAAGGCAGATAAAATTCAGTTTTATGAGAATAGTAACAATCCAAAGCACTTTTATGATGCCCAGAAGGTATCATAAAATTTATGGGTCAAAGACATATGGTGTTTCTCAACTACTCAGAGCTGAAGGAGCCTGATTGATTAGTGGTAAGAATATGTTCCTGGAGAAATGGGCTGAATACTTTGATAGTCTTCTAAGCAGATCATCATCAACCAATGTTGAAGTGATTGGCCACATACTTCAGGTTAAGTCAATCTCTCTCTAGCCAAACTTCCAATTGAAGAAGAGGTTTCGAATGCCATTAGACTCCTCTTGTGTGGCCAATTCTATTCCAGCTGAGACTTACAAGAGAGGGGGTCCACTGCTCATACAAAAGCTCACTCAAATCTTCCAGACAATATTTCAAGAAGAGATTATTTCCACCAGGAGTTCAAGGATGATTGCACTGTCCATCTGTATAGATGAAAAGGAAATAAGTTGTCCTGTGACAATCACAGGGAGTTTTGTCTTCATCATTACTGGCAAAATTCTTGTCAGAGACCTCCTTAATAGGCTGACCCTTATGTAGAAGATGGTCATCTACCTGAGAGCTTGTGTCTCCAGAAAGGGCTAAGGAACAGTTGATAGGGCATTTGCTGCTCAACGACTCCTTGAAAAATTCTGGGAGCAGAAAGCAGAGATCTTCACACAATGTTCATCAATCTAAGGCCTTTGATACTGTCAGTCATGAGGACTTATGAAAGATAATGGTGAAGTTTGGTTGCCTGGAGAAGTTCATCAGTTTCATCATACACCAATTTCATAACAGCATGCTCACAGAGGTTCTGGATAATGAATGACGCTCTTGAGCTTTCCCAGTCACCAATGAAATAAACAGGGCTGTGTGCTTGCTTGCATTTTTTTTTAGCATGATGTTTCCAGTGATGTTGGAAAATAGCATCAAGTTTAGCTGCTGCACTGACAGTAAATTCTTCAACTTGAAAAGGTTACAAGCCAAGACTAAAGTGGAGAAAGAGTTAGTGTGTCACTTATTCACAGATGTTTGTGTACTCAGTGCAGCCTCCAAGCCTGAGATAAAACAGAGTATGGATTGATTCTCTGCTGTTTGTGCTAATTTTGACCTAACAAAGAAAACAGAGGTTCTCCACAAGCCAGCACACACCATCAATATGTAGAACCATTGGTTACAACAAATGGAGAAATTTTGAATGCTGTGGATAAGTTTACTTACTTTGGACTGTATACTTTCTAGGGATATACACACAGATGATGAAGTTGATGTACACATTGCCAGAGCTAGCTCAATGTTTGGAAGGCTCTGAAGGAAGTGTGGGAGAGAATTAGGCTGCCTACCAAACTGAGGTTCTGTAGAGCTGTTATGCTGACCTCATTATTGTATGTCTGTGAAACTGAGACTGTATAGCAGTGCCATGCCAGGAAATCAAATCACTCCCATTTGAATTGTCTTAAGAAGATTCTGAAGATCACCTAACAAGATAAGGTACTGGACCCTGTGGTCCTTTCTTGAGCTGAACTACCAAGCATTCAAACTCATTCAAACTCAGGGAGCACAATCATAATGGGCTGGCCACATTGTTTGAATGCCAAATGTATATTTGACTAAAAGACTATTTTACAGAGAGCTCACACAAGGCAAACATTCACGTGGAAGTCAGAAGAGATACAAGGACACTGTCACGGTTTCTCTGAAGAAATTTGGAATCATTTGGGAAACATGGGAGGCACTTGCCCAAGACCTCTTAGCATGGTATGCCTGCATCAAAGAAGGTGCTATCCTCTATGAGCTAAGCAGAATTGCAGCAGCTTAAAAGAAATGTGAGATGTGCAAATTTAGAGACATAGACACTTCAAATGTTCATATGGATTATTTGTACCCAACCTGTGATCGTGCCTTCAGAGCTCTCACTGGTTTGGTCAGCCACAGCTGGACACACTGTACCTTGACCCCAACATATTGACATCATTTTGGTCCTCTTTGAGCATGAAGGACAATAACCAACCAACAATGCAAGTCACAAGGCAGTACCAATTTACATTTATGCATTTCTACTGAAAGAGGTTGACTGTTTGGATTTCGATAAAGCTGAAGGATGGAAATGGCAAAAGACATAAGAGACAAAGAGAAGCTCTTTTATATGTAAAAGGAGCATTCTATATCTTAGAAAGTGTCTATTGCTTGGAAAGTTCAGCTTCATGTTAAAAGACTAGCAGAGACAATGAACTTGCCCCTATGGCACAGAGTGCTTCCATGTGCTTGTTCCTAGGATCTGCATAAAACTCCAACAAGAATCTGGGAGATGCAAATGGTTGATTATCATAAGTAATAGTAGGGTTCCTCACTGACAGAACCTACTTTGAGCCATGAAGAATTGTTGAACAGGACAAACTAGACTTTTACCACTTGCTAACTGGAGATGACAAAACTCAGAGCACAGGAAGCAAGAAGGGAGCCCTGGAGGTCTGTAGATAACAGCTACCAGAACACTGATTGGGTGGTAGAATGGATTATGTACACCTCAAAGAATGAGAGGATAATAAGTGATAGTTGAAGAAGGAGGGCCTGGAAAAGGGGAGCAAGGAGTAATCCTCTCCCATACCACAATCAGTGGATGAGTGAAAGGGCAAATAATTATAGAAAGAGTATCCAGGGAAGCTGTCTTATAAGGAGAGAGGCAGGCTCAGTGAGTAGAAAAAAATGAAAGAGAAAAAGGAAAAGGTTTAAGATGAAATCTAGTTCATGGTCCAATCTGAAGTAGGCATTCCATATAGCACAAAGGAAGAGTAGGATGGCTTTTGATTGTGAGATTGAGGGTGGATGGACTGAGGGAGATGTGAATAAGGGAGCAGTCAGTTTGGTTGGGTAATGGGATTTGAACATTGCCAATCAGGAGTTGAGGTGTGGTAGAAATGAATTGGGGTGGAAATGCTAACAATTGAGGACTGAGTTCAGTTAGGTTATCATTGTCCACAGGTAATGGTCTTTGAGTAGAGGTATCCTGGGCCAAGAGGTAGCTTGGTGTTTTTGGAAAGAGGGAGGGCCGTCATGAAGCTGTGCTCTGTGTGGAAAGTGTGTGGTGATAAGGAGGAAGAAAAACCTTGTATATACCATATGTCAAGAAATCTTAAGAGAAAATGGCCCAGATCAATTGGAACTGGGGCATCATGTGAAAGTAGGAAGAATCCTCCTGAAAAAAAATCCAAATTGAAAAAAAAATTAGTGATATCATAGCTAAGATACAGAACTTCCAAGTCAAAGAAAAAGTACTATAACCCACCAGGAAGAAGATATTTAAATGCCAAAGAATCACAGTTAGGATCTTGTAAGATTGTGCTGTGACTACAAAAACAAAACAAAACAAAAAAAGAATGTTCCAAAAGGCAAGAGAAAAAAGATGCAAAACAATATGATCCTACTGGGGAAATGAATATTCAGGAGTAAAGAACTTTCAAGCAATAATAATGAAAAAGACCAGAGCTAGAAAGAATACTTGAAATAAAAACACAAGGGCAATGGAGTAAGTTAAATACAACTGAACAATTGAAATGATTATGAATTGTTTATGTGCTAACAGAGGGAGAAGAGACAAGTGTTCCTTCAGAACTTCAAGGGCCACAGAGACAATAAAGATATAGATAGGTAGATAGGTAGATAGATAGATAGATAGGCTGGGTGTTTGGTTGGATTTTGTTGGTTTTCAAAAAAAAAGAAAAATTAGGGAAAATTAGTAAAGAAGAGAGAGAAAATAATTATTTTTCCATAATTTGAATACATGGCAAAAAGACCACACATACATGGAGGAAGGGATGTGGAGGGAGGAGAAGGTGTTTCACGAACTTTTTTCTGAACTTGACAAAGGAGCACTTAACACACACTGATTAGTGTAGAGAAACATTACATTTGACAGGAAAACAGGAAGGACCATGGAGAGGGTGCTTTAGGAGGGAAGGTAAAGTTGGAGAAGGCATAGTAACAGGCAAAACAAATTGTAATTTCAAAGGGCTGTAAAGGGAGGGAAGGTTAAAGCAAAGAAAGTGTAAGGACCCTTGATTAGTGTCTTGGCTAAGGAGAAAGAGGTAGAGGAATTGGAACAGATAACTTCAATTATATAGATTACTAGTGTTAATTGTCTTCCGTCCCTTTCAGTAGCTTTTGTGCAAATGGGACTGCAGGGGGAGTCAAAGAAAGGAAAATGCTATAAAGGGATATAATGGAGGGAAAAACATAATTAACAATCATAACTATGAATGTGGGTAGGGTGAACTCACTAATAAAAGAGAGGAGGATACCAGAATGAATTAGAAAGAAGAATCCCATGATATATTGTTTATAGGAAGTACACTTGAAACAAAGATTCAAATAGAATTGAAACCAGAGGTTGGAATAGAGATTATTATGCCTAAGGCTAATTTGAAAAATCCAGAGCACAATCATTATCTAAGATAAGGCAATAGTACAAACAGATGTGATTTAAAAGTAAGAAGTTGTAAATTATTTTTGTTTCTGTGCTTTTAAGACCCTTTTCATCTGGTGCACTTTAGAGATTAAAAAGGCAAAAATGTATTGTATAAATTTAGATTTATATTGTCAAAGGATTTAAAATGATGCCACCGGTATGAATAAACTTTGTCATCCCTAATGAAGAGGAAAATAACTTTAAAAAAAATCCTGATATATGAATATAAAGAAGAAATTTCAATCAGGATTCAAGCAATTTTGGTCAGAAATTTGACTGTGGGTCATTACAAGACTCAACTAACCTTGTGAACAATATAGAATAATTTCTCTGCTTAGTTGCAAACAATGTGCTGTTTTGAAGAAGCAAAGGGATTTTTTTTATTTATTGAAAACTAAAGAAATTTGAGTATAAATGCAATTTCGAAGACATCAAAGAAACAGAAGACCATGTTAAAGGTTTTACAGCTGCAGAACTAATTTGCATCTAATCATTTTAGGCCTAAAATAACAACCAAAAAAGAGAAGTCATATGTACTTTTGGAAACTATAATTTTAAAAGGATAACAAATTTGATAGAGAAAATTTGGGGGCTGAATCTTTCTTTAAATGAAAGGTGAGAACAGAATCATGAGGCTCTTGTTTAAATCACCATAGTACAGAGGAACCAAGGAGAGGAGCTAGGGGTGGGAACCCAAGGAGAAGAATTGAAGACAAAGCAGAAGGCTGAAAAGTGCTCCGGTAGAGCTGTGATAGTTAGAAGCTGCCAGCTGACAGAAGGCTGCAGCTCAGTGATTTCTGATTGCTGAAAGAAAGAATTGACTTCATTAGCCAAGAACTTGAGTGACAGCTATTGTCCTTCAGCTCCACCTAGAGTTGGAGAAAAGTGAAAGCTTTCATAAGGGCTTCACATTCTTTGCTTCTGCTCTTGCATTGTGCAGGAAAAATAGGGGGCATTGAAGCTATTTTGTATTCTGGTGCTAGTTAGGTTTGTTTGCTTGGATTAAAGAATCAACCAAAGCTCTATTTGTATGTACTCTGTTCTGGGTGGAAAATACATTTGAGTGAATGAATAACTAGCTGTCTGCTTTATACCCCAGAGATAGCCAGTTAGATCAGCTTTTTAAGTTCTCTAACATAAAGAGGACTACTATTCACATTTTGTACCTTCACTGACTAAGTCTTCTCTGTTTTCAATAAAAAAAATTACTCTTAGTGAAATATTTGTTTTCCCATTTAATTTATTGTCTCTTTTCTAACACTGTATCTCCTATTCAACATCATCTGGCTCACTCTTTCATTTCGTAGACTAACATAATTTAAAAATAATTGAAGGAAAAACTTAGCCATTTCCTCAACTGAGGAATAATTATTTTACTTTTGGAAAGAAATATAAAGCTTTGCATAGGTTAAGGGCTTTAATATTACCTTTATAGACTTCCTAGGAGATCCATGAGTATTATTAGCAGGCCTAAAACTAAAACAACAACCAATTGGGTATTGTCATTTTTCTGTAAGAGGAAAAAAAAATTTAAGAAATATTTATTGACTAAATTGATAAATTTATAAAGTGTATCTTGTTTTTTAGTTCTCTTGATTATAATTTTTTTCAGATATTATACATATGCTCAGTCGAATGGAATTTTCTTTTTTAAATCTTTTTGTTAGAATTATCTGGGTCTGAAAAGACAACTCAATGTTCTATTTGATTAACTTTTCTTCTGTGTATTAAGATGCTATATAACTTTTGACCTAGCAATACCACTACTAGGCCTATTCCTCAAGAAGACTAAAGAAAGCAGAAAAGGTCCTACATGTATATATATGTATATATGTGTATGTATGTGTATGTATATGTGTGTTTATATATACATACATATATACATATATGTATGTGTGTGTATATCTATATCTATCTATCTATCTATCTATATCTATATATAGATACACACATACACATACATGTATATATGTATATATCTGTATGTATATATATGCATGTGTGTATGTGTATGTATATGTGCGTTTTATACATATATACATATATGTATGTGTGTATATCTATATCTATATCTATATCTATATCTATATCTATATCTATATCTATATCTATATCTATATCTATATCTATATCTATATCTATATCTATATCTATATCTATATCTATATCTATATCTATATCTATATCTATATCTATATCTAATCTATATCTGTATCTGTATCTGTATCTGTATCTGTATCTGTATCTATATCTATATCTATATCTATATCTATATCTATATCTATATCTATATATACAGAGAGAGAGAGAGAGAGAGAGAGAGAGAGAGAGAGAGAGAGAGAGAGAGAGAGAGGCAGAGAGAGACAGAGAGAGAGAAAGGAGATGTTTTGTGGTGGCAAAGAATTGAAAACCAAAGACATGCCAATTAATTGGGGAATGGTTGAATAATTATATTGTGTCCTTTTGGTGGGTGGCTATGCTACATCACCATAGCATGATTCCCATTACATTTTGGGCCTATGTGTATGTCATTTTATCTGTATCTACTGATAATACCACATCTGCCATTATACAAGGAAATTATGCTTTAAGACACTATAGAGATAGTGATAAACTCTGTGATTTCATTAATATAGGGAACTCATAGGTTAATAAATTCCCTTTAGTAATGCAAGTGGGAATCAACTCTGCAAATTATAGTTTTCTAGGGTTACCTGGGGCAGTTAATTGACTATGTATAAACATAGTTAGACAGTAAGTATCAAGGACAGGACTTGAACCCAAGGTTATTCTGGCTCTGAGGCCAACTCTCTATCCACTATACTATGCTGCCTTTCAAAGGCACTATAGATAATGAAATAAAACAATACTTTATATACATGCACCAAATTGCATAGCATTACATTTTTTTCAAGGATCCACTCCCCCACCAGAAAAAGAGAAAAGAAAACAAAATCCTTATAACAAACAAGTTAAACAAATTCCCATATTTGGTATTCTGAAAATATGTCTCATTATGCATATCATATCTATTTAAGAAGGTGAGTAGCATTTCTCATCATATGTCTTTTGCAAATGTGATTGATCAGTGTGTTGATCAGAGCTCCAAAGTCTTTCAAAATAGTTCTTTTGGTAGCCTTGATGTTAGAAGAGAAATTATTCTCCTGGTTCTGCTCACTGTACTCTGCATCATTTTATACAAGTTTTCCCATGTTTCTCTAAAACTATTCATTTCTTACAGCACAATAATACATACCATGTGTGGTTTACATTCATAAACCATGATTTATTCAACCATTTTCTAATGTATTCCTCTCTCTCCTGCCTCCCAAAGCATCATACCTTATAACAAAGAATAAAAAAGAGGAAAAAAAACCAATTAAGCAAATCTAACCAATAAATGAAAAATAATTTGACATCTGTAGTATTCTATCTCATGATAACCTAATTTTGCAAAGAAATGAAGAAAGTATTTACTTCTTTGGGATCAAGCTTGGTCTTCATAATTTCATAATATCCAATTTCAATTGCTGTGTTACTTTTAATTTTTGTGTTACTTTATCCCATTGTGGCAGTTATTGTATATGTTGTTCTCTTCTTCTGCTTGCTCTAGATATCATATTCATTATTTCTTATAGCAGAGTAATATTCCATTACCTCATGTATCACAACTTGTTTAGATTTTTTTCTAATTGATGTACATCTATTTTCTTTTCAGTTTTTTTATGGTAGAAAAAGTGAAGATTTTGGGAAGATGGCAGAATAAGGCAGGAAATTACCTACTCTCCTAAACTCCCACATAAATAATTTAAAATAATACCTCAAAATAAGCTTTAGAGTAGCAGAAAAAATTAAAAGTCAGGATATAGCAGTTGTCCAGCTTAAGACAACTTGGGAAGACATTAGTAAAGACCTGACCTCCTGGGGTGGTGGTCTGGTCTGATTGAAGTGCACATTGAAATGAAGATACCTTGGAGCAGATACCACTGAATCAACAAACAACAAGTCCTAGGAGCAGCTGGTCAGGGAGTCTTAGTTTTAGGAGTGGTCAGTATCACTTAGGGTGGGACCCCTGGTCACTGTGGTCATTCACAGGAGATCAACGTCTCTGGTTTCAGTTGCAGGGCAGACAGGTGAGCTTGCAGTCACAGGAGGGACCACAGGGAATAAGAGTGTTTACAGTGACATGTTGCTGGGGGCCCTGGTTGTGGCTCAGGGGTAGAGAGGAGTGCTTAAGGTCAGGCCCTTGGATAGGGCTCAGAAATAGCATGAAAAGCCTGGAGCTTGAGACATCATTTCCCTATACCTCAGGATTAGAACTAAACTCTAACATAAGGTTAACAGTCAAGAAACAGGCTGCTGAAAAAAAGAGTAAGCAAAAGAAAAAGAACCCAACCAGAGATGGAGAAGATATGGGTTCAACTTAGAAGAGAACAGGGAAGTCAAAACAGCTTCTTCAACTTTAAAGAAAAGAAAGCAAATTGATCACAAGCCCAAAAAGAGTTCTTGGAAGAGCTTAAAAAAGACTTTAAAAATTAAATAAAAGATGTTGAGGAAGAATTAAGAAAAAATAGGAATAATGAAAGAAAATCAAGTAATGTAGAAAAATTATGAAAAGAGTCAACCAGTTGGAAAAAGACAACCAAAAACTTATGGAAAAAAATAACTCCTTAAAAATTAGAATTGGGCAAGGGGAAGCTAATTACTTCACAAGACATGAAGAAATACTAAAACAAAATAATAAAAAAAATAGAAGAGAAAATGAAACATCTCATTAGAAAAACAGCTGATCTAGAAAACAGATTGCTGAAAGACAACATAAGAATTGTTGGACTACCTAAAATTTGGAATAAAAAAAGGGTTTAGATACAATATTACAAGAAATCATAAAGGAAAGTTGCCCTGAAGTTCTAGAATGAGAGAGCAGGTAGGTGCTAGAACCATATTTCTCATCATAACTGGGTTAAAGAAGGAATAACATATACATCTAGAAAGGCATAAAATTTTTCTTAACTTACTGAAGTAGAAGGGGATAGAAAGACTCTTAGAAGGGTGGGTAAATTGAGGAATAGCAGGGCAACAGGAGAAGATAAGGGAGAGATTCTTAAAAGGAGTATGGATTAGGGAGGCAGTGGTCAGAAGTAAATTAGATGTCTGAGGAGGGATGCAGTAAAAAGAGAGGGAGAGGATAAACAGTGAGGAAAAACAGGATAGAAGGAAATGAACAATTAATAATTATAACTTTGAATGTGAATGGGATGAACTCACCCATAAAACGGAAATAGATAGCAGAATGGATTAAAAACTCACAACAAGAGCTGTTTGTCTTTCAGATGTATTGCATTTCATATTATTCATAAGCATGAACACTTATCATGTATCGATGGTGAATGGAATCACCTTTGCAGAAGGTTTTGTACATGTTTTTGTGTTTTGACCACAGAGTAGAATCCCCACTTGCTACAGAAAGCAGGCCAGAGTTGGGTGAAGCAGAAAATTTTTAGGACACTTTTTCTAGTCATTTCCTCACACCAGGAAGTGAGTGGTGTTGTCATTAAAAGGCTGCTCAGACAGCTAGGGGGTGGCCAAATTCTACTGATGTTTCCATTGAGAAGATGGCCCTATGGCCTGGGTTTCCTGTGTGCAGGTTTGTGATGATGGCTTCCAGTGTACCCGCACCTGCTGCTTCATCACTTGCCTGTCACCACAGGACACTGAGATAGGTAAAGATGGTAAAATGGCATGGATGATGCCTTTTGCTTGTGCAGAAATTGGATTTAAGTTAGAGTTGCACAAAGTGGTCAGCCTTACTCTTCCAGAGTCATCAAATTTCAGTGGCAAGACAAAGTCAAAATGACTGGTGATGGCTTGGGATGCAGTGGATAACCATGGTCTCTTAACCAAGCTCTAAGTGACCCACAGTGCCCGCTTCAGCCACCTTCATGGCTGTTGGAACAAATTGTTTTCATCTGCCCATTCTTCTGGGGGAAGTCTTCACATGCTTAGGGTAGATATCTCAGCCCCCAACTCCCTGAAGAGTTTGAGACCACTCATTTACCCTCAACATGGTTTAGTGCATCTATTGAAATGGTTTACCAAAGTGTGGCTACTGCACATGCTATCAGGTTCTTGAAGCCACAGGTGAGAATTGGGTTAATCTGAATCCCAAATAGCTTGGAGGAGAGAGAGGAGGAAAGGGAGGAAAAAAAGGAAGGGAACATAAATTAGAAGGTTTTGGGGGGCTGCCACTACAGTCTATTTAATATGCTAAAATGGTCCCAAATGCAATTGTGGCAGTAGAGACCCTGGCCAAAGCCACTGAAAATTCTCTTATCCCTCACATATTGGCATCCTGTCAGTACAGTCACTTAGGCTGCCACATCTAGGAAACCCAGAAAAAATGTCTAGTTCCACTATATAGATATTTTATAGTGACCTTCTTATGGCCTATGATCCTCTGAAGGAATAGTTAGGCTGGGCAGTACATCCTACCCCTATTTTTGTTTGTCTGACCTGAAAGGTGTGAGGTCAGTCTGTAAGGCTGTCCCTTTCTCCTTTTGCCTTCAATCTTTCCCAACATCAGGATCTTTTCCACTGAGTCCTGGCTTCTCATTATGTGGCCAAGTATTTGAGCCTCAGCTTTGATAGTTGACCTTTCTGTGAATATCCTGAATTAATTTCTTCAAGTACAGAACTGATTTAACCTCCTTTCCATCCAAGGGACTCTCAAAAGTCTTCTCCAGCACCACAATTAAAAAATGTTGATTCTGCAGTGCTCAGCTTTCCTTATAGCCCAGCTCTCATAACCTTACATTGCTACTGGAAAAATAACAGCTTTGACTATACAGAATTTTGTCATCAAGGTGATGTTTCTGCTTTTTAGTATATTGTCCATATTTGCCCTAGCTTTTTTCCCCAAAGAAAAAACATCTTTTAATTTCATGTCTGTAGTCACTGTCTGAAATGATCTTTGAGCCCGATAATATAAAATCTGACACTGCTCCCATTTCTTTTCTCTCTATTTGCCAAGATCTTAGTTTTTTTGGATGTTATGCTTCACGCCAGCTTTTCCACTCTGCTCTTTCACTCTCATCAAGAGGCTTCTTAATTCCTCTTCACTCTCTGTTATCAGAGTGGTATTTATGCATATTTGAGACTGCTGATATTTCTCCCAGCAACTTTAATATGAGCTTTTGATTCATGGAGCCTAGCATTTTAAAAAAATAATAAATTTATTTATTTTTAGTTTTCAACATTCACTTCCATAAAATTTTGAGTTCTAAATATTCTTCTCTTCTTTTCCCTCCCCCCTCCCCAAGATGGTGTTCATTCTGATATTGGCTGTACATATACATTCATATTAAACATATTTTCACATTAGTCATGTTGTAAAGAAGGATTAAAATCAGTTAGAGGAAACACAAGAAAGGAAACAAACAGACAAACAAAAAGGGAGAGTAAATAGTATGCTTCAATCTGCATTCAGACTCCACAGATCTTTTTCTGGACATGGACAGCATTTTCCATTTTTAATCTTTTGGAGTTGTCTTAGATCATTGCATTGCTGAGAAGAACTAAATCTATCAAAGTTTGAACAGAGTAGACATACAATACACAGTAGCTGATGATTATAGTTAATCTTGTGTTAGACAAAACAAAACAAAACAAAAATCTAACAACTAAACATACCATTAGTTACCTTTCAAATATCTGTCTTTCTTTGTTGACAAGCTACTGTCAGCACACACCCCACTCAGAGGAACACTTAAATCTCTTTGTTTTTTAGATGAGGAAAGTGTTGTGCAAGGTCACTAAATAACTTCCTTAAAGTCACACAGATAAAGTTTCAGAGGTATAATTTTAGTCTTTTGTTATATATTTTTTTTACCCTGAAATTTTGCTTTTAAGAGCAAAATTTCTCTAATTGTGTCATCAGGCCTAAAGTAAGTGATTCTTGAAATATTGATGATAAGCCAGAAGGACATTTGATTATGCTGCTCCATGTGTACACTGTAGGCTCTATTCCCTTACATGAATCACAGCAAACAGTTAAGGTCTTCTTTATACTGGTGGGAAATTGTTTTGAGAAAGGACCCCTCTTTAGTTCATTTGAATATTATTAATACCAATAGATATTAAATATATATCAGAATGCATATTAATACATGTTTTATGTATTAGTCCTTAATGCATATTAACATATGGTAAACATGTTAAGTAAATATTATTTAGGATTACCTTTCCTATAAAATAAAAATTTACAACATGGAGCAATCAAAAAATGAGTGTGCTATGCAATTCAGTTCGGTTGAATTTTGTTTGGCTGCTACTGGAATTCAAAGGATAAAGATCACTTACCTTAACCAACTGAAATATTTAGTAATTAATAAAATTAAATTGTAGCATAGCTTCAGAGATGATTTTGGAATTGCTCACTTGGCTCTTTAGGTTGAGGGATGATGGAATAAAATGAGGAAAATGATCTTTCCAGGTATATTTTAAAATTGTTGATACCAATATTTAAAGCCTCTGTTAACACTGCAGATTGGTTAGTTTTGATGAACTGCTTTTTTTCCTCTTTCTTCTATATTTCTTAAAAAATAAACATCTATGTAATGAAAGAGGTGGATATATTCAGAAAAGATGATGTAAAAAAAAGACGCTGATTTTATAAAAGGTACATTGCCATTAATAATTATATACCACACAGTTGTGATTAGCATACAATCATCTCTTGTAGGCTGCAAAGCTTGATTATTCATGGAAGCAATCTATCTGAAAATTTTACCTTACAATTTTGTTATGTATAGAGTCAAGAAAATTTCAATCAGAAAATAGAAATTTTCATAGAAACTGTAGTTAGTTACCAAGGAATCATTCAGAATCATGACTAGGATATGGTAATCAAGACTTTTCTCCCAGAGCCCTGAATTTAAATGAGTCTAACTGAACTTAGGGTCCTTCAGCAGTATTAAAACCAATAGATCTTAGCATCTAGCTAGTAACAATAATTAGTTAAGGGGCAGCTAGGTGGTACAGTGGATAGAGCACCAGCCTTGGAGTTGGGGGACCTGAGTTCAAAATCCAGCCTCAGACACGTAATACTCACTAGCTGTGTGATTCTGGGCAAGTCACTTAACCCCAATTGCCTCACCAAAGAAAAGGAAAAAAAAGGAAAAAAAAGAATAATCAGTTAAAATAAGAAGTTACTAGATGACTAGATAGGATGAACTGCTCTTCCCTTTATCCCAAATTCCCTTGTCATCTACACTAACTTTTTTTGAATATAAATTTTTTATTTTAAATTTGAATATAAAAGAAGAAAGGACCCTCCCCCCCAAAAAAAACCATTGCCATGTACAAAGCAGACCATAGGAGAGGATTCAATATAAAGCAATAAATTTCCATGTCAAGAAAATCTATATAATAAATACTACATATTATCTTCAAAGATGCCCAGCTTTTCTTTGCTTCCTTATTGGTTTTCTTTTGTTTTCTGTTATGCGGTTTTTACCTTATTTTTCCCTTCGGTCCCCCGCCTCCTCTCACAGAAGGCTACAATTAAGCTTGGAGACACACACACAGATATCTATAAACACATACATATATACTCATACATATATATGTAACACAATACTATTCTTATTTCCACCTGTCATCTGTTTTTCTGATAGTATCTTCCTTCTTAGATCCAAATCTTTTCATGTTTTTTTTTAAAACCAACCAGCTCATCATTTCCTATACCACAGCAGTATTCTAAGCCAATCACATAATATCTGAGAGATTGTCTATGAAAGTTCCTCCCCCCACCCCAGTTTTCATATTCTTTCCATTCTTGGCTATGTAGGTTTTATTTATACAAGAAAATTTTAATTTAAAATAATCAAAATGATCCTTTTTTACACTTCAGCAATGTGCTCCCTTATAATATAGTTTAAGGTCAGATAACTGCTGATTCTACTTCCTTTATGTCTTTTTTTTCCTGGTTTCTTTGAAGTTCCTGACCTTCTGTTGTTCCAAATGAACTTTGTTATTCTTTCTAACTCAATAAAATAATTTTAATTGGGATGACATTGAATAAATAAATTAGGTAAAGTTGTCATTTTAAAACTTATATTGGCTTTACCTATCGATGAACAAAAAATATTACTTTAATTATTTAGGTCTGAGTTTATTCATATAAAAAGTGTTTTATATTTATGTTCATATAGTTTCTATGTCTGTTTTGGCAGGTATACATTCAGATATTTTATATTGTCTAGGTATTTTAAATTGCTTATCTATTTTTCACTTTGGTTAAATCTATTTTAACTTTAACTTTGTTTGAGATCATGATTATTATCCCTGCCTTTTTTACATAATAAATTCTACTCCTGTCCTTTATTTTATCTTTCTGTGTATCTCTCATTTTTATAATGTTTCCTGAAAGCAATATATTGTTGAATTCAAAATTTTAATCTGCTACCCATTTCTGTTTTATGGGTAAATTTTTCCCATTCACATTCTAAACTACAGTTTCTTGCTGTGTATTTTCTTCCTTCCTATTTTCCCTCACTATCCTCATTCTATTTATCCTATCTCTCCTCACTCTTTGGCTTTACTTCTAACCACTATCTTGCCCATCTATTCCTTAACCTACCCATCCCCCTAAAAGTCCCTCTCTTATCCTCTCCTCTCACTCTATCCCCTTGCCCTCCTATTTCTTTCTGAATTTAGAAGACTTTTATACATACATGCATACATGCATGCATATACACATATACGTATATATATGCATACACATATTTCCCTCTTTAAGCCATTCATAATGAGAGTAAAGTTCCAGCACTACCTACCCTCCCCCTCCTAGCTTCTTCTGTACCAATATTTTCTTTTATGTCTAATTATATGAGATAATTTCTGCTTTTTATCTCTCTCTACAGTTTTATTTTATATTATTTTTTATTCATCCCATCATATCCCACTCAGCCCAAGCCTTTCTTTCAAATTACCCAAATATAAATGACAATCATAAAAGAACTGATAATATTTTCACATATGAGAAATAAACAATTTGACCTTATTGAAGGGTTGGAATAGATGGCTTCTATGATTCCTTTCATCTGTAATCTTTGATCCTATGAATTCAGTAGCTTCCTATATCTAACTGAAGTGAAACGGCACTGGATTTGGTGGCAGAGGAGACAGATTCAAAGCCTATATGACCTTTTTGGTCCTCAGTTTCTTCATCTGTAAGATGAAAGAATTGTACTAGATGATCTTAATGTCTTTTCCAGGACTTAGTCACAGGAGCTGATATAAGTATTATGCGCCTCTTTAAAAAAGGTTCTTAGGCAATAGAGCAAGGCTGTACTGCTGTGAGCATTAAAGTATTTGTATCACTATGAAAGTCACTTACTTTTCATAATGTAATTAATCATTCACTTATTTTTTTTTTATCAAAATTAACTGAAGATGGCTTCTGGCCACTGTTTTAAATTTAAAATGAACCCTAGAGTCAGAGTACATTGAATAATATTGTTCTGATATGGAAATGTTTTGAAATATAACTGAGGTGTGAAAATTTAATAGGTTAAAATATTTTTCATAATTTTGTGTTTGTTTTTACCAGAAAAGGCACCCAAAATTTTGCAGAAGAGCAGGTGGTTTGGAGCCCAAACTTGAAAGAATAAATTGCTGCTAAATAATATGTCGTTTATAGGGTTCTACTAAAAGGATGTTTTTAATTTAAAAGGGAATTTGTGGTTCTGAGCATGTTCACTGTAGATGCATTTAAAATCATTGAAGTAATCTCTAGATAGATTTGATCTTCTCTGGAATGAGAAGTGCTTCATTTTCACTGCACACTCTCAGATGAGAGAACCTGATCCCTTCTAAACTAGAGAGCTTATTAAAAATGTGAAGTATTTTTATAATTTAAAATTACTTGATTTTAAAAAATGTTTTCAGGTCTCTGATCATCTCCAAATTTAAGTGCTTGTAAAACTGCTCTGATAAATTTAAATTACTATGCGTGGAGAGATTTAAAATTGTTAAAATGTTTCATATTTTTAAATAAGTGTTTTAATTTAGAAATGAGTTGAACAATACTCCAGTAGAGGCTCAAAAGATTTTAAACTTACGTAAAAAATAAATACCTGGAAAAAATGCAAGTATGCTTAAAAACATGAATGTAAGAATAAACAAGGAAACAATGAAAGAAAAAAGTATAATATGAAGTTTCCACAAATATGCTCTAAAATGAGCTGGAGAAATGAAAAGATCCTGAGCTTATTTGCTTTACTATTTATTTACTATTTATATGAGCTGCATCTGAACAGTTGCCCTGAAATAGGTATTTCATGTCTTTTAGGAGACGGAATTGAATATTGATCCTTTTCTTAGCAGCTACAACATGGTCAGGAAATTTCTGCTTAAATTATGGCAACCTGACATGACTGAAAGGAATGTTTATTTCACAAGAGAGGGGGACATGATAGGAGAAGGAGACAGCATTTATAGACTGACCTCTCAGGCTGTGTAACATGATATATCGAGACTTAATTCACTAATTTCTCATCCCATGAAAGTATAACTTGGAATGTTTGAATATATATTCATGGTTGAACAGGATTTTTTTTTGTTTTTGATTGAGCCAGGAAAGTTTGATAGCCAAAAGAATTCTTTTGTAAAAACAAAGGATCAGAAGTTTTTGCTATATCATACTTAGTGATTGAATTTGCAAATCATTTTGGATCTAAACATTCACCTTTTCACCAGATCTTCCATTATCCCACGATATTTGTATTTTGACTTTAGAATGTATCTTAATTACATGCTACCCATTAATTCTCTGGAATAAAAGAACGTTAAAGCTATAAAGAATCTTAGAGATCACTTAGTCCAGGCACACTTAATGTCCAAACACCCCCAATTCATGGAGTCCAATGAACCTGGATGAGAAGAATCACATAATTAATTTTTTTACTAACCTTTAACTGAAAGTTACTGTTTACTTTAACTATAAAGATAATATTCTGAGGTTTCCATGACAGACATAAAAAAGGTTAAGAATTCCTTTTCTAGGACATTATCATTTTATACTTGAGGAAAGTGAGATTGACAAAGAGGTAAGTAAATAAAGTAAGTTTCCCAAAATCATGCCTTCCTACTGGCAGGATTTAGACCCAAGGCTCCTCACCACAAGTCTGATATTATTTCCTCTACATCAAGCTCTCTTTCTTATTTGTCCTAAAGGACAAAACAAAAGTTTGCCTTTGGATTTATCCAACTCTACAATCAATTTCTTCTTCTGACTAAATTATTTCATTTATAAAATATTAAGCTGCTATGTCAATTCAGTTTACCACGTAATAATTCCTTTAAGATGTCTGACATATGTTCAAAAAATCTTAGCCCTCAGTCAAAACCAGGACAAAGACCTATACTTTTTATTACTAGTTAATTTCTTAAACAGTGACCTAGTTCTTTTTACTTTTCTATGTGTAACCCCTTTGTTTCAAAGGACATTTTCATAAGACTCTGATCATCGTGGAGATTGATTACTCAATGCTCCCTGCTTGAATGAGAGGCAGAGTTGTTGAAATTTCAGGCTTTCACACAAAATACTCAAACTGGTTGTGTGTAAAAAAAAACAGCCTCTGAAACATTTTACTTAGGCTTATTTTGAATTAGAATCAATTGATTTATCTGGGAAGTATGTAAGCAACTGGGATGTTTCCATGTAAAAAATTACTAAGCAACATAACCTAGTGAATGGAGAACTGACCTCTAAACCTGGAAACCCTGGATTTGTTTTATTTTTGATGCTGTCTGAGTGAGAAGAGACCCTGGGAAAATCCTTAATCTCTCACAACTCTAGGCACTTCTCTAAGAATATAAATTTCAGAGAAGATGCTAACATGCATTGGAAGAGGGAGCTTTCTCATATGAAAGTTCCCTATACCAATGAAATCACAAGTCCCATTCCTATCCCTATTAATCTGAATATAATCCAGCCCAAAATATACTCTGCTATGGTTTGGAAAAGAGGAAAGTATATTTGCCTATGTACAATAGGAATGTACTGAAAAATAAAACTATGCACTACATTCAGATTTTATAACAAGTCAGATTTAGAAAAAATACATTGCTTATATTTTCATCAATAACAGTTCAAATATTCTTTGAGCAGTTGTAAATTCTGGTGAACAATATCACCTTCTAGAGTAGATTCCTAGACAACATTATAATTTACCAGAGGAGGAAAGGTAATCAGACAACTAATCAGACAATCAGTCAATAAAATTTTATGAAGTTATCTGCTGTGTGCCTGATATTGTACTAAATGGTGGGGATACAAAGTTAAAAATGAAATAGTTCCTGACACCAGGAGTTTTCATTCTATAGGTGGAGAGAACATATGCAACTTCTACAAGTAACAGGGAGACTGTTAAGGGGACTACTTGATCATTTGAATTTCTCCTCAGTACACTCGAGATTGGAGAAGGTGAAGAGTATAGTGAATCAATAAAACTTTAAAATAATTAAAAAAAAATGCTTACTGACTGGCAAAAATACAAGAATTAGTGAGCTGGTATTATGATTTTCCTACTTTCAGAACTGGAGTGGTCAATTTGCACCTGACAAATGTTATGCCCCTTCTTTATTTTGACTCATTATTTTACATTGTAAAAGGTATGAACCTTTGAGTGGTTTAAACCCCAAATTGCTTAATCATAAGTTGTAAAGATTTCAAGACTTGGAGTGTCCTTTTCACACCTTGTAAAGGAAGAGTAAAGTAATGATTACCCATCTGTATTCCTTGAAGAGGTAGGCAGTAAACTTGAAGAAATTATAGGACACCTAGTATGACTGGCTGAAATATCAAAAAAAGTTACTGTATCTGCATAAATCAGGTAGGAATAGATCCATGGAAGTCCAGAATCACTGCTGACAGTTAAGAAGAGAACCAGCTAAAAAAGAAGAATTCAGCTTTTAAGATGGAATTTCTCTTTGTATGCTCTTTTTCACCTCTGTTAGAGTGCAATAGGGGACAGGGTAGAGTATTTTTCTTACACACTCTCCCCATCACAGTAGCATCTTGCAATAGAACAATTCACCTTATAAAAAGGATTACGTCCACCAAAGAAGGTCCAAATAGAGTCCAATTATAGAACTGAGTTGATCTGCAAAGAAGAGCTGGTCCAGGAAGCCCAATGGAGTGACCTGATGTTCTAGAGGTATGAGTTATGTTGGCTAGTGTGTCCCTGATGTGTTTCTCTCTTAGTTCACTTCATGTGTGTGTCCCCTCTTCCCATTGATACTGTGTTTGTGAGAGAGTGAACCACAGATTTATGGAATGTCAAAATGGCTAAATGTAAATTGGCACGAGGCCCAAAAAGAACCAGAAGAGCTCAAAAAGGATTTCAAAAAATCAAATAAGAAGAAAAGAAGAAAAATAAAAAATAGATTTAAAATCAAATCAGAGAAATAGAAGAAAATTGGGAAAAGAAATGAGAGAATTGCAAGAAATCATGAAAAAAGAATCAACAGCTTGGTGAAGGAAGCAGAAAAAATGGGAAAAGATATACAAATATTCACCAAAGAAAACAACTCCTTAAAAAATAAAATGAGGTACAAAAATTCACTGAAAGAAAACTCCTTAAAAAGAAGTAGAACTAGCCAAATGGAAAAGGAGATACAAAAAAGCATTAAGGAAAATTATACCTTAAAAATTAAAATTGGTTACTAGAAGCTAATGACTCCACAAGACAACAAGAAGGAGATTACAGGGATCTTTGTGCTAACACTGAGGCAGTACTCTGTTGCTTTGCCCATACTTGGATCAGGGTCACAGTGCTGGGTGGCAGTCTGAAGGTGAGGAGGAGCAACAGCAGAGCATAGCTTGTGTCAGCATTGGAGAGGAAACTCTTCACAGTTCCATGGCAGAAAAGAATGCTTGTGGTCACTCATAAGAACACAGGACAGGAGAGTAGTAAACACTCCTCCTTAGATCATACCACCTTGGAAGAACTGAAAACTTATAGGTCCCTAGAAGTGTCTCTGAAAACAGCTGCACAAAACCCCTGAAGCTTGGGACAGTGTGCCCTCCACTCTGGAACCAAAGCTCTATTTTAACAAACAGTTAAAGTCAAGTAATGGGCTGGGAAAATGAGCAAATAATGGAAAAAAACCCCTCTGACTATAGAAAGTTCGATATAGTCAATTACTGTGCTATAAGCAATGGACATCCTAAATAGACTCATGCCATTTCTTTGAATGGATTTCAACCAGAACCATAATTAACAATTCTTATATCAAGGGTACACTTCATAGGATGGACATAGAATATTCAGTTGGGGATGAAGGGAAATCAGTGGAACCTCAGACCTCAGGCCACAAGGCTCTGCAAGGAAAGAAAATGGGTACTGCCTCATAAAGGAGAAACAGAGATCTTGGGGGCACCCTAAAATCATTTCTAGGGAAGCCATTGGGAGAGAAAGAAAAGCACTGGTAGACCAGGAAGGAGTTTACCTGCAGGTGCAGTGTAGACAATTATTCTTGCTATCTAGACATTAAGTCAATTTGTTTTCACTTTGTACTTTATCAATATTAGAGCCCTGGTACAAATTCTGGTCACCCTGCCCTTATAGTTCAACTAACCTTCCCCATTTTTCTACAGATGCTCAAATATGAGGATAACAAAATCCAGAAGAGTTTCTTCAAAACCACTAACATATAATAATTCAAATAAGCAAATTTATTAATTAATATTTTACCATATGCAAAGCTTAGAATACAAGGATTTTTTAAAAAAATGAGATGTATCCTTTCCCTAGAGATGCTTGCATTCAACTTGAAAGATACAGCTTACACACAAATAAGAGAATGTGTAATAATTTTAGAAGGAATATATTACTAATAATTTTTTTTGAAATTTTATTCCTAATTTATAGAATAAAACAAGCATTTCCATAACATAGTAAAAATTTTTTAAAAGATAATTGCACATGAAACTGCAAATCTACTGTGCACAACTTGCAATTCTTTTCAAATATACAACAAAATTATCATGTAAATTTTTCCCTCCCTCTGCTTCCACCCTAGAGATGGCTACCATTAAACACAAATATGTATGAAAATTGTTCAGTATATACTTCTATTTATCATAGTTTCTCTGGATGCAGATAATATCCTTTTTCACATGTCCTTTATAGTTAATTTGGGTATTAATAATAGTCAAAATAACTTATTCACTTATAGTTGTTCTTAAAACAATATTGCTGTTTAGCCAAATTTCAGAACTATCAGGTCAAGGGAAAAGTATTACAAGTGGCCAAAAAGAAACAATTCAAATATCAGGGAATCACAGGAGTTGGATTACACAGGATTACACAGGACTTGGCAGCTGCAATATTATAGGACCAGAGGTCATGGAACATGATATTGTGGAAGGCAAAGGAGCTAAGACTACAACCAAGAATCACTCACCTGGAAAAATTAAGCATAATACAGCAAGGGAAAAAATCGTTATTCAATGAAATAGAAAGATTTCAAACTTTCCTGAGGAGAAGACCAGTATGAAATCAAATATTTCACCTCTAATATTAAGACCCAAGAGAAGCACAAACAGATAAAAAAGGAAAAGAAAACATAAGGAATTCAATAGAGCTAAACTATTTATATCCCTACATAGGAATATGATACTTGTAATTCTTTAAATTTGTATCACTAAAAGTACAGCTAGAAGGAATATACATATACAGAGGGTATGAGTATAAAGTGAATTTGAGGAAATGACAAAAAATTAAGGGATGAGAAAGAGGAGTACAATGGGTATGGAAGGAAGGGAGAGATAGAATGAGGTAAATTATTTCACATAAAGAGGTGCAAAAAACCTATGACAATGGAAGGGAAGTTGGGAGGGTGGGTGACAAGCATCTCTTGAACCTTACTCTCATCAGTATTGACCCAAAGAAGGAAGCATATATACAAACATTTGAATATAAAAATCTATTTTACCCAACAGGGAAGTAGGAGGGGAAGAGATCAAGTAAAGGAGGAGTGGTGGGAACTGAGAGAAGGGAGGGCAGATCGGGGAGATGGTAGATAGAGGTGAAACATTGGTGAGGAGGGAAAGTGTGAAAGGTGAGAGAGGACAGACAGGGGGAAGAGTAAGATGGAGGGGAAAACACAGGTAGTAATCATAACTGTGAATATGAATGAGATGAACTCTCTCATAAAATGGAAGTGGATAGCAGAGTGGATCAAAAACCAGAATTCTGCAATATGTTGTTTACAAGAAACACATTTGAAGCAGAGGAGCAAACACAGAGTAAAGTAAAAGACTGAAGCAGAATCTACTGTGCTTCAGCTGAAGTAAAAAAAAAAAACCCGATAGCAATAATGATTTCAGACAAAGCAAAACCAAAAATAGACTTAATTAAAGGAAATAAGGAAGGAAACTACATCTTGCTAAATGGTACCATAGACAATATCAATACTAAAGATATATGCAACAAGTGGTATGGCATCCAAATTCTTAAAGGAGAAGTTAAATAAGTTACAATAAGAAATAGACAGCAAAACTGTACTAGGGTGAGACCTCAACTGTCTCCTCTTAGAACTCAATAAATCCAACCAAAAGACAAGCAAAAAGAAACTAAGGAGGTAAATAGAATATTAGAAAAGTTACATGTGACAGACTTTTAGAATGAGTTAGACATAAAGAGTGACACCAAAAGCAAATTAGAAGAGCAAGGAATAGACTATTTTTTAGATCTATGGGGAGGGGAAGAATTCATGACCAAACAAGAGATAGAAAGTATTAAAAAATGAAAAATATATAATTTTGATTACATTAAATTAAAAAGTTTTGTGCAAACAAAACCAATGCAACTAAGATCAGAAGGAAAATAGAAAGCTGCAAAACAATATTTAGAGCAAGGATCTCTGATAAAGGCTTTGTTTCTCAAATATATAGAGAACTGAGTCAAGTTTGCAATAATACAAGCCATTCCCCAATTGATAAATGGTCAAAGGATATGAATAGGTAGTTTTTAGATGAAGAAATCAAAGCTATCTATATACATATGAAGAAGAACTCTAAATCATTTTTGATTAGAGAAATGTAAATTAAAACAAGTTTGAGGTACCACCTTACATCTATCAGGTTGACTAATATGATAAAAAGGGAAAATGATAAATTTTTTTTATTTGTTCTGATTCTATGAGTTTTTTATTAATTTATTTTAATTTATCAACAATCACTTCCATAAGCTTTTGAGTTTTAAATTTTTCTCCCCCTCTCTCCCTGCATCTCTCCCCAAGACATTGTGCAATCTGATATGGGCTATACATATACATTCCTATTAAACATAGAACATGATAAATGTTGTAGAGGATGTGGGAAAATTGGGACACTAATGCAGTGGTAGTAGATTTGTGAACTGATCCAACCATTCTTGAGAGTAATTTGGAACTATATAAACTATATCTAACTGCCTACCATTTTCAGAAGGGGGGAAGATAGATGGAGGGAGAAAAATTTGAAAGTCAAAATCTTGTAAAAATAAATGTTAAAAATTTTCTCGACATGTAACTGGGGAAAATATAAAATACTAATAAAAATGATTGAACTACCTGAAATCCATGATAAAAAGAGTCTTGACATCAACTTCCAAGAAACTATCAAGAAAAATTTCCCAGATATCCTAGAGCCAGAGGGCAAAATAAAAATTGAAAGAATTTACCACTCACTTCCTTAAAGAGATCTCAACATGAAAATTCCTAGGAATACCACAGCCAAATTCCAGAATTGTCAGGCCAATAAGAAAATATTCAAACATCCAAAAAGAAACAATAGGAGAGCTTGGTATGTGATATTCAGGAGGGTAAAAGAGCCAGGATTACAATCAAGAATCACCTACCCAGTTAAATTGAGTATAAGCCTACTGGGGGAAAATGGACATTGAATGAAATAGAAGACTATTTAGACATTCCTGATGAAAAGACCAGAGCTGAATAGAAGATTTGGCTTTAAAATACAAGACCCAAGAAGAGCATAAAAAGGTAAACAAGAAAAAGGAATTTCAAGGGATTCAATAAAGTTAAAGTATTTACATCCCTATGTGGAAAAATAGTACTTGTAACTCCTAAGATATTTCTCATTGTTAGGGCAGTTTGGAGGAGTAAATATAAACAGAAAATATTTCTATTTTAGGATGATATAAAAAATAGAATTAAGTGGGGAGAAAGAGGAATGCACTGGGAGAAGGGGAAGGGAGAGGTAAAATGGAATAAATTGTCTCACATAAAAGAGATGTGAAAGAGCTTTTATAGTAGAAGGGTAGATAGGGAATGCTGAGTGGGGCAGCACTTAAATCTCACTTTCAATGGAATTGTCTAAAAGGAAAAACAACATACACTCTCACTTTGGTATAGAAGTCTCTCTGACCCTACAGGAAAGTAGTAAAGGAAGGTGGATTAGAGAAGGTGAGGGCTGATAGAAGGAAGGGCAAATTAGGGGAGGTGGTAGTCAGAAACAAAACACTTTTGATGATGGACAGGGTGAAAGGAGAGAGAAAATAGGACAAATTGGGATGGAAGGAAATACATAGCAATCATAACTGCAAAAAAAATTTACAGCAAGTTTCTCTGATAAAGGCCTCCTTTCTCAAATATATAGAGAACTGAGTCAAATTTATAAGAATACAAGTCATTCCCCAGTTGATAGATGGTCAAAGGCTATGAACAGGCAATTTTCTGATGAAATAGTTAAAGGTATTTATAGTCACATGGAAAATGCTCTAAATCAATACTGATTAGAGAAATGCCAATTAAAACAATTCTGAGGTACTAGCCCACACCTATCCGATTGGCTAATATGAAAAGGAAAATGACAGATATTGGAGGAGATGTGGGAAAATCGAGACACTAATGCATTGTTGGTGGAGTCATGAACTGATTCAACTATTCTGGAGAGCAATTTGAAACTATAAA
The DNA here is from genome assembly GCF_003287225.1 of Phascolarctos cinereus. NCBI lineage: Eukaryota > Metazoa > Chordata > Mammalia > Diprotodontia > Phascolarctidae > Phascolarctos > Phascolarctos cinereus. The sequence continues at coordinate 283,201,073 of NW_027555847.1, read as the reverse complement.
ATTGTTCATATCCTTTTGACCCAGCAATATCACTACTAGGTCTATATCCTGAGAGAAAAAAAAAAGGGAAAGGACCTATATAATTAAAAATATTTATACCAGCTCCTTTAGTGGTGGAAAAGAATTGGAAATTGAAGGGATGCCCAGCAAGTAGGGAAATGCTGAACAAGTTGTAGTATATGATTGTGATAGAGTACTATTGTGCTGCAAGAAAGGACAAGTAGGCTGATTTCAGAAAAACCTGGACTTACATGAACTGATGCAAAGTGAACTGAGCAGAACCAGGAGAACAGTGTACACAATAAGAACAATATTTTACGATGATCAACTGTGAATGACTTAGCTATTCTTAGCAATACCAAGATCTATGACAATTCCAAAGGACTTATGATGCAAAATGCTATCCATCTCTAGAGAAAGAACTTATGTAGTCTAGATGCAAATCAAAATATACTTTTTGAACTTTATTTTTCTGGTTTTTTTCTAGTCTCCATTTTTTTTAACCACATGACTAACATAGAATTATGTTTTTATATAACTGCACATGTATAACCTATTGCTTGGGAAGTATTGTGGGAGATATTTTGGAACTTAACATTTTCAAAAACAAATCTTGAAATAGTTTTTTACATGCAATTAGGGAAAAATAAAATATTAAATAAATATATCTTTAAAAAATAAAGACAAAAAGGCCTTTGAAAAAGTATTAAAATCAATGGCAAAGAACTGAATTAATAAAAAAAAATAGCAGAAAAGAAATATATTAATGATAACAACAGTGAGAAAACATTCCAAAATTTTGTTATGCAGCCACAATAGTTCTAATTAGAAAATTCATATTTCTGAACATTTATATTAACAAAAAAGGGAATCCTTAATTAGATACTTGGAATACAGCCAGGAATATAAAAATAACCAAAGTTTTTTTTTTAAAAAAAGCTATTTACTACTAAAATAGAAATCTTGCAAATTAGAGAAGAAATAAACAAAATTAAACACAAAAAAACTCACTGAACTGATAAGTGAAACTAAGAGTTAATATTTTTTTGTGGACAAAAACCCCAAAGAAAACATGTCTGTAACTATTTTAACTAAAAAGGAAGTATAAAACCAAATTATCAATATAAAAAAAGAAAAAAGAGTTCACAATAAATGATGAAGAAATAAAGGATGTTCTTAGTAACTATTTTGCCTAACATTAAATCAACTGCTTAAAAGAAAGAAATGGTTATTAACAAAAAATTTTTGATTATTAACAAAAACATGATTATTAATAAAAGATATTAAGAAAAATCCAATCAAATTTCTTTCTTTTATTGTATGTTTTCTTTTCTTTATTAATTAATTAATTTTTAGTTTTCAACATTCACTTCCAGAAGATTTTAAGTTCCAAATTTACTCCTGTTTCTTCCTTCCCCCACCCCAAGATGGCATGCATTCTGAATACCCCTTCCCCTAATCTGCCTCCCCCTTCTCTCTATCTCCCCCCGTTCTCTTATCCCCTTCCCTTTCTATTTCCCTATAGGGAAGGATAGATTTCTATACTCCATTGCCTGTGTATCTTATTTCTAAGTTCTATATGAAAACAGTTTTTAACATTTGTTTCTAAACTTTTGAGTTCCAAATTTTCTCCCTTCCTCCCTCCCCACGCACCCTCATTGAGCAGGCAAGCATCTCAATACAGGTTATAGATGTGTAGTCATGCAAAACACTTCCATAGTAGTCATGTAGTGAAAAACTAAGTACATTTCCCTTCAGCCTATCCTACCCCTCCATTTATTCTATTCTCTCTTTTTGACCGTGTCCCTCCTCAGAACTGTTTGCTTTTGATTATCTCCTCCCCCAATTTGCCCTCCCCTTTATCATCCACCCAATTTCTTATCCCCTTCCCACTACTTTCCTGTAGGGTAAGATAGATTTCCATACCCAACTGAGTGTATACATTATTCCCTCTGTAAGCCAAATCTGATGAGAATAAGATTCACTCATTCCCTGTCACCTTCCCTCACTTCCCCTCCACCATAAAAGCCTTTTCTTGTCTCTTTTATGTGAGATAATTTGCCCCATTCCACCTCTCCTTTTCTTCTTCTCCAAGTATAATCCTCTCTCACTCCTTAATTGTATTCTCCAGATATCACCCCTTCATCTTCAACTTACCCTGTGCCATCTATCTATCTATCTATCTATCTATCTATCTATCTATCTATCTATCTATCTATCCATATAATTTTTTCCCCTCCAACTACCCTAATACTGACAAAGGACTCATGGGTTACAAATATCATCTTTCCATGGAGGAATGTGAACAGTTCAACTTTAATAAGTCCCTTATGATTTCTCTTTCCTGTTTACCATTTCATGCTTCTCTTGAGTCTTGTATTTGAAAGTCGAATTTTCTACTTAGCTCTGGTCTTTTCATCAAGAATGCTTGAAAGTCCTCTATTTCACTGAATGTTCATTCCCCCCCCGAAGGATTATACTCAGTTTTGTTGGGTAGGTGATTCTTGGTTGTAATCCTAGTTCTTTTGACCTCTGGAATGTTGTATTCCAATCCCTGTGGTCCCTTAAGGTAGAAGCTTCTAAATCTTATATTATCCTGATTGTGTTTCCACCATACTTCAATTGTTTCTTTCTGGATGCTTGTGATATTTTCTCCTTGACCTGGGAACTCTGGAATTTGGCTACAATATTCCTAGGGGTTTTCCTGTGGGGATCTTTTTCAGGAGGTGATTGGTGGATTCTTTCAATTTCAATTTACCCTCTAGTTCTAGAATATCAGGGCAGTTTTTCTTGACAATTTCTTGCAAGATGATGCCTCAGCTCTTTTTTTGGTCATGGCTTTCAGATAGTCCAATAATTTTAAAAATATCCCTATTGGATATATTTTCCAGGTCAGTTGTTTTTCCAATGAGACATTTCCCATTGTCTTCTATTTTTTTGTTCTTTTGGTTTTCTTTTACAATGTCTTGTTTCCTCATTAAGTTACTAACTTCCATTTGCTCCATTCTAATTTTTAAGGAAGTATTTTCTTCAGTGAGCTTTTGGACTTCCTTTTCTATTTGGCCAATTATGCTTTTTAAAACATTCTTCTCCTCATTAGCTTTTTGGACTTCTTTTGCCATTGGATTAGGCTATTTTTCAAGGTGTTATTTTCTTCAGTATTTTTTTGGGTCTCCTTTAGCAAGCTATTGACTTGTTTTTCATGATTTTCTTGCATCACTCTCATTTCTCTTCTCAGTGTTTTCTCTACTCCTCTTACTTGCTTCTCAAAATCCTCTGTGAGCTGTTCCATGGCCTGGCACTGATTCATATTTTTCTTGGAGGCTTTGCTTGTAGGAGCTTTGACTTTGTTGTCTTCTGGTTGTATGTTTTGATCTTCTTTGTCACTAAAGAAAGATTCTATGGCCTGACTTTTTTTTCAAATTTGCTCATGTTCCCAGCCAATTACTTGAGTTATAAACTCTTTGTTAAGGTAGGGGTCTGCTTCCAGTGTGGAGAATGTACTGTCACAAGCTTTGGGGGTTGTGTGCAGCTCTTTTCAGAGGTACTTCTAGGGATCTATAAATTTTCAGTTTCAGATGTTACAATGAAGGGCAAGGTGTTTACTCCTTTCCTGGTCTGGATTCTGGTCAATGAATGACTGCAAGTACTCTTTTCTGCCTTGGAACTATGAGGAGGATTTTCTCTTTACTGCCACTACAAACTCCACCATGCCAGTGCTCCTCTTCACCCAAGGATTGCCACCCAGAACTGTGACCCAGATCCAAGCACAGGCAAAGCAAGAGGTTCCTGCCTCATCACCAGCGGAGAGATCCTTGCTATCCTTATCTGATCAGCAGCTCAATTCTCCCTCAGTGTGTGGGCCAAGAGCTCTGGAAGCAGTCACCACCGTGCAGCTATGCTGGGACTGGGGCTGGAACTGAGCTCCTCTCTCACTGGGATCACAGACCTTTCCTACTGAATTTCTAAGTTGCCTTTGGCATTTGTGGGTTGAGAAATCTGGAAACTGCCACAGCTGCCTGTGATTCAGTCCCCTGATGCCTGCTCTAGGTTAGTTGAGGCTTGGTCTTTGCCTCAGCGCCCACGTGTTCCTCTCCCAGCCTGGCACAATAGACTTTTCCAATCAACCATCCATGTTTTCTTGGGCTGGAAATTTGTTTCACTTTGTCTTTTTGTGGGTTCTTCTGCTCTAGAATTTGTTTAGAGCCATTTTTATAAGTATTTGGAGGGGTTTGGAGGAGAGCTCAAGCAAGTCACTGCTTTTACTCTGCCATCTTGGCTTCACTTCTCCCAATCCAATTTCAAAGGAAGAGTTGAATAAGTAATAAACGTATTTTAAAAAGCCCTCCAATATGTGATGGATTCACAAGGGAATTCTTATCAAACATTCAAAAATAATTCCATAAATTGTTTGCAAATATAGCTAAATAAGATTGCTTAACAAGTTCCTTCTAAGACAGAAATGATCTTGGTACATAAACTAGGGAGAATCAAAATAGAAAAAGAAAATTAAAGCTCAATAGCCCTAGTGAATATAGATGCATAACATTTAAATAAATTATCAGAAAAAGGTGAAAGAATAGGTCACAAAGATCATATATAGTGATCAAAGAAATTGAGGGAATAAGCATATGTTAAAAACAGAAAGAAATAAAATGATCATTTTTTGCAGATGACATGATAATGAGCTTAGAGAACCCTGTAGAGTCAACTAAATATTAATTGAAACAGTAACTTCAACAAACATACAAGATATACAATGAAACCATACCAATCACCAGTAGTACTATAATACCAATACAACCTGCTGTGAAGCAATAGAAAGAGAATCCCATTTAAAATTACTACAAAATTTATAAAATACATGGAAGTCTATAATATAAGATACATACAAGAAATATAAAAATACAACTACAAACATCTACTTGCGCTCATACAGACCTAATAATTAGAAAAAAATTAATTTCTCATGGATAGAATGAGAAAATAAAATAAATTACAATATTTAATAAATTAGTTTGCTTATTCAATTCCATACCAATCAAACTACGAAAGGAAAACTTTATATATCTAGAAAAGTATTAAAGAAATTCATATGGAGGGGAAAAATCTGAGTCTCAAGAGATAATGAAAAGAAACTGGAACTAAGGGGGCCTAGCAATGTTAGAGCTTGTAACAAATGATTGTGAAGAATAAACTTCCGATCATGATCATTTCATTAACAAGGCTAGCAAATGCCAATAAAGTAAGATTCAAAGCCCCTAAGTGGCCAGAGATACCTTTGGCAGCCAGACTAGTCTTTTTCATACAGTTGAAAAGTTATGAAGTGCTAAAAATAGTTCTGTGGTAAAAACTAAACTAAGACAGTAATTGCTTATATCAGAGGTAAAGGGGTACATACATGAGGGGATCTCCAAGATCCATGACAATGGGGAAAATACAGTTTTGGTCAACATTCTCTGGAAGGTTCTACATTAGTTAACTCCCTACATTGGAGTAGTCCAGTGCTAGGATTATGATCAGACAGAACATCTTATGGCCATATTGACTCATCCTCCTCCCTTTTGGGTTAATATAGATTGAGTCCAGGCTGTAGTCAGGAGAAATGGGGAAGTTAAATCCTTATGAATTACAATACTAAGGCCTATACAATTAAATCTAACTCTAATCCATAAGTAGTGATTACAGTGATTAGTTACAATTCTCAATCAATCATTAATAAGTGATACAAAATAAAGTGGTATATGAATTTTCAACACAATCTCAAATTTTACAACTATGTAGTAAATCTGAAAACAATTTGGTGATAGCTTAAAAAAATAGAGACATCAATTAGTGGAATAGAAAGTGTATACAGCATTCAAAAGTAAATGTATCTAATACACTAGTATTCAATAAACATAAAAACATCAACTACTGGGATAAGAACTAATTATTTGACTAAAACCACTGGGAAAATTGGACAACAGTCTAGGTATGATTAGATTTAGACTAATGTGTCATACTTTATGCAAAGAAAACATCAAATGAGTACATGACCCAGTTATAAAAGGTTACATCATAAACACGTTAGAGAAATATGGAAAAAATTATCTATCAGATCTTTCAAAAGCAGAAAAGTTCATGGCCAAACAAGAATTAGAGAGGATAGGCAATATAAAATAGATAATTTTAATTAAAAAATTTTAAATTTTGCACAAGCAAATCTAATTAAGATATTTAAAAGGGAAACCATCAACTAAGAAAAATCTTTGTAGCAAATTTATCTAATAAAGTCCTCATTTCCAAGATATATAAGGAATTAATATAAATTTATAGGAAACAGAGTCATTTCACATTTAATAGATGGTCTAAGGTTATGGACAGGAGGTTTCTTCTCAAGGAAAAGAAATCCCAGCCATTTACAGCTATATAAGAAAATGCTTGAAACTACCACCATTTAGGGAAATACAAATTAAAGCTTCTTTGAGATTCTGCCTCATACACAGTAGAGTGACAAAGATAACAAATATGGAAAATGATAAATGTTGGTGGAGCTGTGGGAAAGCAGGCACACTGATGGTCTTTCAGTAGACTTGTGAATGAGTACATGATTCTGGAAAGTGATTTGTAATTATACATAAGACAGTATTAAACAGTGTGTACTTTTTGACCTAACTATACCATAGCTAGGTCTATACCTAAAGAAATAAAAAAAATAGGAAAAATTCATTTATGTACAAAAGTATTTATAGTAGCTGTTTTTGTGGAGGCAAAAACTGGAAAGTATGATAATAACTGAATAAACTGTGGTATATGAATGTAATGGAGTGCTATTGTTCTGTTAGAAATAATAGAATTTATGTAACAACTGTTTTGTTCCAGATACTGTGCTAAGGTTATTAATTATTACCTCTTTTGACCCTCACAATAATGCTGGGAGGCAGGTGTTATTATTATCTCCATTTTACAGTTGGAGAAACCAAGACAAACAGAGGTTAAATGAATCACCCTGAGCCACACATCTAGCAAATGTCTGCATTCAGATTTGAACTCAAGTCTTTCTATTCTAGGCATAGGACTCTATCCCCTGTACTACTTAGCTTCCTAGCTGATGAAATAGATGATTTCAAAAAGTTATGGTAATGTTTATATGAACTGATATAGAATGAAGTGATAAGAATCAGAACACTTTATACTGTAACATTGCTATTATTATAAAAATGAACAATTTTGAAGACTTTTATAAACTGATAAAGAATGAAATGAACAGAACAAGTGAACAATTTATACAATAGCAAAAATTTAAAAACAAACAACTTGGAATGCTATAAGAATTATGATAATTGCAGTGACCATTCATGATGCTAGAGGATGAATGATGAAATGTGAAATATTACAGAAAGATGATGGATTTAGGACACAGAATGAGACATACATACATTTTTTTTGTATGCAGCCATTGAGGGAATTTATTTTGTTTCATTGTGAGTATTTGTTACAAGAAATTGTTTTCCTTTTCTTTTTCAATGAAATGGTGTAGGACACAGAGAAAATCTATTTAAAAAAATGGAAAGGGGGAATGCTACAATTGTGCAATGTTTCATGTACTTTCAGATGTTAGGCCAATGTATTAGTTTAGCTTAACTGTTTTATTTAGTTACAAAATAACTTACAAAGTAGGAATAATTTTTTAATATTTGTAATACAAAAATAAAACCATAAATAAAACTAAAAAAAGAAAAATTAGCTGTGATATTAAAGAAGAGATATTATTATTTGTTTTGCCACTGTTCTCTAAGGACCAGGGGACTTTTCCATCTGACACAACTGAAATTTTCCATATATGTTGCCTCCTCCATTATAACGTAGGCTCCTTGTGAGCAGAGACTGTCCCACTTTTTGAATTGTATCATCATTGTTTACACAGTGCTTTTCATGGTGGTAAGTGTTAACTAAATGCTTTTTTCATTATAGGCCCAGTAGTGATATAGCTGGATCTAAAGATATTCTAAGTACTCTTGGTCTTGCTCTGTAGGCTGCTGTAGGTTTGAGCTTCTTCTACACTTGTGCCTACCCAGCTTGTCTATATTCAGAGAATCTACAGGATTTTGTCACTCTTTTGTATAGACTGGTACTTGATGGAGATGCTAATAGTCATTTCTCTTCTTCTTCTTTACCACTATTCCTTCCAGTCCATTTTGCAAGTTTTAATGAAGTAGGGGATGTAGGGTCCTCTATGTCCTAATACACCAACATCTTTCCACAATTCCCTAGTCTACAGAAGAAAAAAAAAGACACATATATTAAAGTGTATGTATACATATATTTTAAAAGATTAACTATTTTATATATAAAATTATTTATTTAGACACACACACATATGGACAACTAGATGACACAGTGGATAGAGTGCTTGGCCTGGAGAAAGAAAGACTCATTTCCTTAATTCAAAATCTGGCCTCAGACACATACTAGCTATGTGACCCTGGGTAAGTCACTTAACCCTGTTTGCCTCAGTTTCCTCATCTATAAAATGAACTAGAGGAGAAAATGGAAAACAACTCCAGTATCTTTGCCAAGAAAAACACAAATGGGGTCATGAAGAGTTGGATACAACTGAAAATGACAACTGAACAAAATATCTTTCTATATTTTAATTGTTCAGGCATCTTCTAAAATGCTCTCTTTACCAAAAACATATGGCTAAAGATTTTTGGACTTGTTTTAATGAATATTTCATGTACCAGAAATAGAGAAATAATAAGAAAAACAGCACAATGGGATTGGGGAGGGTGGAAGATTTGTTTCTGTGTATTTTTCTAAAAAACAAGAAGGAACTGCTTGTTTAAGTGGAACTAATGAGTAGCTAGAAGGAAAATGCTCTATATAGAAAAGGAGAAGAAAGATGCAATATTGTAAAATAAATCTTTAGATATTGGGAAAACAGACTTTAAAAGTCAGAAAAAGAGAGTATATAGATCTGTCATTCTACAGGATGTCAATCCAATAAGGATGGGAGGCTTACAAAGATGAAATTCTAAACGCACACAATGAAATGATCTGATAAGGATGAATGTGAATACCTATAGAACTTATTAAACCACTTAGGCATGAAAAGATATACACAAAAGATGGAATCAAAAAAGTATGGAGGACGAATACAAAAAATGTTAAAAGATATGACAGGTTGAGTATTCATTTCTGGTCAGTCACTCCCCAAACTTGAATTAATACTTGCAGTTAAGGTCTCCAACAGACAGTAAAGTACTCTCTTAGGGATTTAGGTGGATCTAGGTTTTTCAAAAACTCACATTAGTGTCCTTCCCACTATTGGTTAGCTAGTGGCTTCAATTTACTTTTAGGAAAAGATGCTTTCTAAGGTGTTATATAATAAGAAGAGTTAAAAAAAACCACATTCCCGCAAATTCCTAAAGCACCCTGTCCTACAAATACACAGAGGTCCATAGGAAGAATGGGCTAAACTTACAATTATATTGCTAATGAGGCATACATGTAGTGTACATATGAAGTGAAAGGGTACCTCATAATACCTGGTATTTTGAGCCTATAAGTCTTTTGTTGAGTCCATGGCTAGCATTTTTATACAAAGATGTCATACTACTTGAAGCTGAGATGAATGAAAATTCAGAGAGAGAGCATTTCTGGGTAATAAATTTAAATTTATTAATTAGGCTAGCTGATAATAAATACATTGATGGTCAGTGGTTTCTCTCCATAACCAAAGATACCCAATGGAGACACTGAGTGCCTTAAATACTTTTTTGAAGGTGAATGCCTCTGACAGCAGAAATTAACCCTGATTGGTGAATAATTAATGAAGAGATGGGCACTTAAATACAGAGGTGGGCTAGAAGTCTTCAGCTCTTCCTGCTGAGAATATGGCTTGATCATGAGACTCAGCCACCTACAGTAATCTGGACAGAGGAATCCATCTCTACCTAGACCACTCTGGTTGAATATTTCCTTCATGATCTGGGTTAACCTACACTCTAATGGAGGGGTACAAGGGCAAAGGCTTAATGCTTCAGGGCTAAATTCCCCTAGATTAGATTTTGTTTATACTGTAGACAGAAGTAAGGTATCCTAGTTGGGTGGGGTCCCATCCACTATTACAGAGCATGTTTTTAGAGGATTTTGGGCAATTTTATCTATCAGCAATGTTCTTCAGAGACTGACTGACCACAGGTGCTGGGCCTTGAATGAGGAAATAAAGAGAAAAAGTCTTAATCCTAATTTAGTAATTGGTTATTAACATAATAGAAAAATAAGCATTTCTCTCAATGCTACATTTATTCTTTTTCTTCAGTGTGCTGCTTTGCTCAGAGATGGATATTTTGTTTCCCATTGATCCAATTTCTCTGATGTTTAATGACATAGTAAATAGTGGGGAGTGAGTGAAAGAACACTTTCTCTTCCCCCTAAAGGCAATTCCTTCTCAGAAGCCTGGCCCCTACTCTGAAATCCTTAACTCCAGAATCTGCAGTCCTCCACTTCTGAATTGATGTTTAATTTTTGACCAAGTCTCTATTGAAATTTCTCCATCTATTTAAAGCCTCAAGAAGCATCTTTAGTTTGTTTGGTCAGTCAATTTTGTCTGTTCCCTTTTTGATATGCTAAAAAGTGTTCACCCACCCCTCATAAAGGAATTACATGGCATAAGCCATCTTGTTCATACATTTTAAACTTCATTATTCATTTTGATTGATTGACTGATTCAATTAAGTTGTCTGGGACTTCTGTTGTTAAGTTAATTAGGGTGGACTTGGAATTCTCATCCTTTTATATTATCAGCATTTATATAGTTATGATAAGGATTATGAAAAGTCCTTTTTATTTCATTTTATCCTTACAAGTACACCAGGTAATAAGTGCTATTTTTAAATGAGGCAGATGGAGGTTAAGTGATTTACCCAAGATCACATAGCTATTAAGTTTCTGAAGCTGTATATGAACTCAAGTTTTCTTAACTCTAGATCCAGATGTTTCTCCCTGTGCCACCGGCTGTATCTAGGCATTGCAAAATGCTTCAATATTTCAAATAATACTTTTAATACTTCAGTAGAAATATACTTCAAAAATGTAGCACCATTTTTCTAGAAATGGTTACAAATATTTGGTATGAAATAAAGTTTTATTTGCCTTTAGAATTAGATAGCTTGAACTTTTCCAAATGCTACTTTTGTTCAGTATGCAGACAACATAAGCATGATCATTGGTGAGCTGGAAACAGAACTGGGTCACATATGATTGATTCTACTGAAGTCTGTAGTCATAATTGTTCAATAGCCTTAGTTGTGTTCAGATTTTATAGTTTAGTTTGTATAAACCATAATTTATATATTCTGGTGTACTTTTTATATTCTTCCATAGTCCCACATTAAAACTACTAGAAAAAAGATAAAAAGGATATTTTATTAAAGACAAAGAAATAAATTTGAAGGACACTCAGAAAGAATCTATTTTCTTATCCTCTTGAGTTACTTTTTTTTGCTATAGTCAAATTAGTGCCTAATTTATTAGTTACAAATACATATGTGTGTGTTTACATATATATGCACACACATATGTATTACATGTGACATCTTTCTCTCTGTCTCTGTCTGTCTGTTTTGGTCTGTCTCTCTGTCTTTGTCTCTGTCTCTCTGTCTCTGTCTCTCTGTCTGTCTGTCTGTCTCTCTCTTTTTCTCTCTCTCCCTATCTAGCAATAGATCGCCTTAGGATACCATGCAAAGGATCAGCATCCTATTTTTGTCTTCATTCACCTAGTTCATGGTGTTTAGGTTCTTTACTTTATTTCAGTTGATAATGATGTTAGAGTTGGTAAAAAGAAGATACTATTTCCTGGTGGCAAGTATATTAACATTTAAAGAAAGGAAAAAAGCAAGCAAAACATGAAAAAGAATAAGAACAAAAGTGACTTCTTTCCACCTAGTTTAATATTGCTACTTCCCACAGTAAATTACTCACTACAAAGAGAAGGAGTTGTTTAGGGACTGACAATTGAGGACATTTACAATCAGCTGAATTGATTAACCTTTACAAATGCTTTATAAATACTTTATGAGTCCTTCCTTCCCCTCCTCCCACCTCAACGGGAGCAGTGTGTTTATTGATTAAACATACACCTTTATAGCACAGCTGATTTGGTTGTGACTTCAGTCAGTCATAAAGTTGGTCTTAGTAATAGCTTAAGAATGTTCTTATGAGACCTTGCAATGGAAAATTGATTGGCATTATGTAAATAGAGTTCCATGTCACTAGTTGAGAAAGGGAGAGAGTGTATGTAAAAAGAGGAAGAAATAATTTACATTCCAGCTGCATATATTTCTGCTTCATGTAGGAACAAAGAATTATTGTTATCTTCTATGCATGAAGTCTCACCCACTACAGACAAGGCACTATTTTTGCCAAAATAAGAGGCATCAATGAGGAAAATATAAAATAATAATTCTTCCATCTTACTGACCTGCTTTTCTTCATGGGTTTTGTTTTCGTTTTTTTACTTCCTTTGCAGACTTCTTTATGTTGCTTTTTTTAAAAAAAGTCATCAATATAAAGAAACAAACTCAAGCTAATGTGTATTTTATTTTTTATTGTTTTGTTTCATTTTTCATTTATGGAATAAAACAAGCATTTCCATAACATAGTACAATAGAAAGATGATTGCATATGAAACTGTAAATCTCCTATGCATAACTTGCTATTCCTTTCAAATATACATCTAAATTATCATGTAAATTCCTTTTCCCCCTCCCCTGCCCTAGAGATGGCTACCATTAGACACAAATAGGTGTATACACACATACACACACACACACACACACACATACACACATACACACACACACGCAATATACAAAGATAAATGTAAAATTATTCTATATACACTTCAATTAATCAATTCTTTTTTCTGGATGCAGATAGCATCTTTCTTCCTATGTCCTTTTTAGTTAATTTGGGTATTTATAGTGGTCAAAATAACTTATTTATTCAAAGTAATCCTGAAAACAATATTACTATTACTATATGCAATGTTCTTCTTGTGTGTTTTCCACATTATCAATTCTTTCCAAGGGAAATTAATGATAGTGTTTTCCATCTAAGATTGGCTCCAATTTATCATGTATGTTGTTTGTTTGCACATAGTTGTTTGTATGTTTCCATTACACTATGAGCTCCTCAAAGGCATGGACTGACTCTCCCCAGTAGTTAACATAGTGCCTGACACATTTTAGGTGCTTAATAAATGCTTATTGACTGATTGGCTACATGCATGCCTACACATAAGTATTACAGATGCACTCTCCTTCATGCATATATTGGAATGCTCTCCCACTTACCTTCACTTCCTGGATTCCCTGACTTCCTTTAAGATTCAATTTAAATGCTATCTTTTGCAGAAGATTTTTTTTTGGCTGTCACCCTCTTCTTATCAGTGCCTTCCTTCTGAAATTACCTTCCCTTTACATTTATCTATCCTGTATGTACAGTTTTGTGCATGTTGATTCCCACTTTATAATAAATGATCACTGAGGGCAGACACTAGTTATTTTTGCCTTTCTTTGTAGCCCCAGAATTTAACACAGTGCTTGGCAAATGATAAATATTTATTGATTAACTGTCTGTCGATTGACTGAGCTCCTGTAATTTCAAAGAGCAAAGGAAACTATGATGGAACACTTCTGTTTCTTTCCTGAAGAGCAAGTGCATTTCTGGGAAAGAACTATAAATATATACAATTGATGTATGATATGAAGTATCATACATCTCCTATATCATGCATACATGATATATTATGTGACATGATATATGGGAGCTGCCCCTTTAACTGTGTCTGTGGCATTCACACCTTGGCAAACAAATTAGAAAGCAACAGATGCATTGCAAATTAAGATGTATTTAGCATAGCAGCCTATCACATGTGTGAAAGTCTTTGGTAATTCAGCTTTTCTATGTTGATATATTGTTCTTTAGACAGCTGATAATGAACTCTTCTAGCAATTAAGGATAGAAACACTGAGGATTCATAATTGTGTTATTTCCACTTGGGATGACAGTGGTGGATCATTGTGTGAAATTTCTTTTTTTGTGCTTGTAAAACAAAGAAAATGTTTCCATTTGCATGCCATCCAAGTTTACTTTCTCTTTCCTTTTACAAATTCCAGAACTAATTACACAATGACAACATTAACAAGAGAAACAACTTTGAAAGATTTTAGAACTGTTCAATACAATTACAAACCATGAATTTAGAAGACTGAAGATGAAGCAGGCTATCCATTTTTTGCAAGACAGGTGATAGGCTTTAAAAGTCAACTAAGACATACATTTTGGGAAATGGCCAAAGTGGGAATTTTTCTTATTTGAGTGTGTATATTTTGTATGAGCTTTTGCTTTTTTCAATTGTTCCATTGTTAGGAAGAGTAAGAGAAAGAGAAAATAAATGTTAATCAGAAAAAATAAAAAATTAAATGAAAAATAAATCTCATGACTTGCTTATATTGAAAAAGATGATTCAAATGGCATATTTCTTTTCCATTCAAGAAAGAGGAAATGTTGTAGTGTGTAATTTGAGTATAATCTGCCCTGTCAGTCTTGCACTATTATTTTCAGGTTTAATAACTACAATAGCAAAAACAACAACAATATTTATTTAAATTATATCTAATTCAAAAGACACATTCATAATTTGGAAACTTTAAAAAATCTAAAAGTAGAAGACCAGTTTTACTCAAATTAACAATTATTTATTAAAGCACTATGCTGGGCAGTGGAATTACAGATGTAAGTTACTGCCCCCTTCTCATGTGCAGGAAACAAAAAATATTTTGTATGAAACTCAGGACAAACAGCTTCTAGAGAAACACAGATAGTATGGAAAGACATAAAAAAGACTGATTCACAGATAAAAGTAGCTGTGGACAGATAAAGACAGCTCTGAGAGAAACAGAAGGAAAAAAATACACCTCAGAGGCAAAAATACCAACTAATTTTGCTGAAGTACATCATTGCTTTATGGCTATATTATATATGCCTGTTTTTCAGACTCAGAAGTTTATTCCTGGGAAATCTGAAGCACTATTTTAGGAATATAGAACTTTGGGACTACCGAACATTGTACGTTATTTGACAAAAATGTGAATTTTGGCTCTCTCAACCAAAGATAGAGGTGTATTAGGGGCAGCTAGGTGGTGCAGTGGACAGAGCACCAGCCCTGGATTCAGGAGGACCCAAGTTCAAATCCGTCCTCAGACACATAACGCTTACTAGCTGTGTGACCCTGGGCAAGTCACTTAACCCCATTGCATAGCCAAAAAAAAAAAAAAGAACAAAGATAGAGGTGTATCACTATACAGGAAGAGGCCTTCATTTGAAGCATTGGTAGCCAGATCAGAAGATCACAAGTACCTGGGAAGCCAAGTTACTAAGACACAGAAAAATTGACCAGAGTAGCTGGCATAAAAATCTTCTTGTAAAGGCTGAATCATCAGGAGACAGGAGATAGGACACAAGAGACAATGGAAGCTAAGGCCAAATGACTAAAGACAGGCAGGCCCTACAGTAGCCAATCTGATTTGGAGGAAAGTATAACTGCTAATAAAAAGCCAGGGATTTTATGAACACAATTACAAAATACTTCTTCACATAAATACAGATCTAAACAATCAGAGAAATATTAATTGCTTGTGGATAGGGCCAAGGCAATGTAAGGAAAATGACAAATCTACTTAAATTAATTTACTCATTCAGCACCATACCAATCAAACTACCAAACAATTATTTTGTAGAACTAGAAAAAATAATAAGAAAATTCATTTGGATGAGCAAAAGGTCAAGAAAATGAAGGGAATCAATAAAAAAAATAATATTGGTGAACGTGAAGCAATGTAGCCTAGCCCTTCCATATGTCAAATTATATTACAAAGCAGCAATCATGAAAAGAATCTGGTAATGGTTAGGAAATAGATTAGTGGATTAGTGGATTAGATTAGGTAAATAATACACAGTAAATGACTGTAGTTATTCTGTTTGATAAACCTTTTGGTTTTGTTTTATATTGTCTTGATTTCTCATAAAGTCACTAGCTTCCAATTCCTACATTCTACTTTTTAAGGAAGTGTTTTCTTCAGTGAGCTTTTGGACTTTCTTTTTCATTTGGCCAATTCTGCTTTTTAAGTCATTCATCTCCTCATTGGCTTTGTGGACCTCTTTTGCCATTGGGTTAGGCTATTTTTTAAGGTGTTATTTTCTTCAGTATTTTTTTGGGTCTCTTTTAGCAAGCTGTTGACTTGTTTTTCATGATTTTCTTGCATCACTCTAATTTCTCTTCCCAGTTTTCCCTTCACTTCTCTCACTTGCTTCTCAAAATCCCTTTTGACCTCTTCCAAGGCCTGATGCTCATTCATATTTTTCTTGGAGGCTTTGCTTGTAGGACCTTTGACTTTGTTGTCTTCTTCTGGTTGTATGTTTTGATCTTCTTTGTCACTAAAGAAAGATTCTATCATCTGACTTTTTTTTTTTTGCAAAGTTTGCTCGTGATCCCAGCCAATTACTTGAATTATAAACTCTTTGTTAAAGTAGGAGGCTGCTTCCAGTGTGGAGAATGTACTGTCCCAAGCTTCAGGAGTTTTATGCAACTGTTTTTAGACAAACTTCTAGGGACCTGTAAGTTTTCAGTTCTTCAAAGGTGGTATGATCAAGGGTGAGGTGTTTACTCCTTTCTTGGCCTGTGCTCTGGTCTATGAGTGACCAAAAGCACTGTTTTCTGCCTTGAAACTGTGAGGAGGATTCTTTCTTCACTGCCACTACAAGCTCCACCATGCCAGCACTCCTCCTTGCCCAAGTATCATCACCCAGAACTCTGACCCAGATCCAAGTACAGGCAAAGCAAGAGAATCCTGCCTCAGCACCAGCAAAGAGATCCCTGCAATCCCCCTCTCATCAGCCACTTGATTCCCCCTCAGTCTGTGGGTCAGGAACTCTGGAAGAAGCCACCACCCCAGGGCTGCACCAAGACTGGGGCTGGGACTGAGCTTCTCTCTCACCACAGTCACAGACTTTTCCTACTGACCTTCTAAGTTGTCTTTGAAGTGTGTGGTTTGAGAAGTCTAGAAAACACCACAGCTGCCCATGATTTAGTTGCTAGTTGCCTGAGGCCTGCTCCAGGTTCACTGAGGTCTGGTCTTTGACTGTGTGGCCCACACTGAGTTGCATTTCTCTCCCAGCCTGGCACAATAGATGTTTCTAATAAACCAGCCAGGTTGTCTTGGGCTGAAAATTTGTTTCACTCTGTCTTTCTGTGGGTTCTGTTGCTCTAGAATTTGTTTAGAGCTATTTTTACAGGTATTTGGAAGGGTCTGGGGGAGAGCTCAAGCAAGTCACTGCTTTTACTCTGCCATCTTGGCTCTGCCCCTCCCAATGCAGCCAATATTAAAAGAAAAGAAAGAAACTCAGAAAAAAAATTATAGCAAATTTCTATGATAAAGACCTCATTTCTAAAATACATAGGGAACTGAAGCAAATTTCTAAAAATAAGAGACATTCCTGATTGATCAATGCTCAAAGGATACGAACAGAAAATTTTCAGAAGTGATCAAAGCTATCAATAGCCACATGAAGAATTGCTCTATCTCCATTTATTAAAGAAATATTAATTAACAAAATTCTAAGGTACCACCTGACACCTATCATGGCTAATGTGATAGTAAAAGAAAATGATAAATGCTGGAGGGAATGTGGAAAAATAGAGACACTAATGTGTTGTTGCTAGATTTGTGAATTAGTTCAACCATTCTGGAGGACAATTTGGAACTATGCCCAAATGGGTATAAAATTGTGTATCTTCTTTGACCCAACAATATCACCACTAGGTCTGTATCCCAAAGAGATAAAAAACAAAAAAGAAAAGGGCCCATGTATATATATATATAAATATTTATAGTAGCTCTTTTTGTAGTGACAAAGAATTGGAAATTAGGGGAATGCTCATCAATTGGAGAATGGCTGTACAAGTTATGGTACATGATTGTGATGGAATGCTATTGTGTTATGAGAAATGATCAGCATGATGGCTTCAGAAAAACCTGGGAAGGCTTCTATCAACTGATTCAAAGTGAACTGAGCAGGACCAGGAGAACATTGTACACAGTAATAGCAATATTATAAGGATAAACAAATGTGAAAGACTTAACCACTGTAACTAATGTAATGATACAAGACAATTTCAAAGAGTACATGATGAAGTATTCACTTCCTGAGATAGAGATTTAATGATCTGTGAGTGCAGATTGAAGCCAATTATTTTAAACCCTTTATTTTTTTTTAATTTTTGCTTTTTATTAATTTTTCTTTTTGCAGCATAGCTAATATGGAGACATATTACATGACTTCACATGTAACATGATATAATATTGCTTGCCTTCTTAGACAGTGGAGGAGGGATAGAATGAATATAAAAAATTTGGGAATCAAACTGCTAAAAATGTTACAAATAAATGATTAAAAAGGAAAAAATAAAGGAAGTTGCAAGAATGAGATATTCTTGGTTTCATAGTCATTTTTTTGTGTCCTGTTCTGTTGGGAATATGGAATTTTTTTTTTTGTTGGTTGAGTTCACAATAAAACAAATATTAAAATTGATCTGGTACACATTTCAAAAGATAAAATAGATAATGAAACAGAATTGATTGAACTCAAAAATCCCATACATGATAAACCTGAAAACATGAATTCCCTAGGAAAGACTTTCCTATTTGACAAACATTACTAGCAAAAGTGCAAAGCAGTCTGGCTGAGATTACATGTAGACCAGCATTTTATAGGGTGCCATATGTCACAATAAACTCCTAACACATACATAACATACCAGAATACACAGTAAGTTCCGACCATAATAAAACTAAAGAGAATCATTTCACATACCTTTCACAGCTTATGACTTATTTATAATTTGTTAACAAAACAAAGGACAGAAATGATTATAAGATGAAATAGTTAACTTTAATCACATATAAATGAAAAGCTTTTACTTGAACAATATTAATGCAAAAAGGATTAGAATGTATGCCACTGACTGGAAGGAGGTTGTGAGGGGTATCTTTCTTATCAAGGGTCTCATGCAGGCCTGATATCAAGGTTATACAGACAATTAACAGAAATATAGTGATATTTTCAATAGTTATAAGAAGGAAACTTCCTTCATTAATAAGGGTTGGCATGTTCTCTGCAATTTATATTCTTAAACAATTGCTTTGAGTAGAAAGGATAAGGAGGTTGATAAGTATATCAAGATATAAATATAAAAATGATTCCAACAATGTTAGTGGAAAGAAAAACAACGACAAAGCAATAGAAAATGAATGCTGAAAAATAATTATGACCAAGCTTCACCCCAAAGAAGAGATATGAAGAACCCTTGATTCTTTTGCAGAGTTGTCTGACTATGAATATGGAACAATGAATAACATTTATATGTTAGTTTTGTTAAATTTCCTCTCTCTCTTTTGTTCGCTATTATAATAAAGGACTAGGGGGAATGGGGAAAGAGGGCTACATTGGAAAATGTGGGGAAGCAGGGAAATCAATGAACAGGCTATTACAATAATCCAGGAGAGAGGTGAAGATAAAACAAAAGCCAAAAACTGGTTTCAAAAATCATCAATCTAGTTTCTTTTCTGCTTCTGGGAGCCAAGATAGTGGAGTAAAAAGGTAGTCGCTCTCACCCTCCCCCTCAACCTTTTGAAAACCCAGAAAATATCACCCTAGAAAAAAAAAACAAAACAAAACCCTGGAACAGCTGAACTAGAAGATGGGGAACAGCAGTGCAGCAGCCCAACAAATGGGTCCCCCAGTGTCTCAGCAAAAACAAGCAAAGCAGCATTACAAAGGACCCCAGGCAGATAAGCACCCTGCAGCATTCATCTGAAAGGAGCTGAAGAAAGCAACCTAAAGTCTTCCTAAAATCCGAGCCTTGCTGATTCCAGCCCAACACCAGGTAAGCTGTCAGAACCTCCAACTGTGAACCAGGAAGAGATTCTGAAGCCCAGGTGGTAGAGCAGGCAAGCACCAACACCTGGACCTCCCAGTGCCTCAGTGAGGGCAGGAGGAACCAGTGGAAGGAAAGCAGCTCAGAAAACCACCAGGAGTCTCGGCAATCCACCGCAAAGGAATCTCCCAGTGCATTAGCAGAAACAAGGGAGACAACACTGCAGGGGGCCCCAGGCAGATAAACATCCTGCAGCACCCATCTAAAAGGAGCTGAAGAAAGCTAAAGGAAAGGAAAAGCAGGCAACCTAGAATTGCCTGAAAGTTCCAGCCTTGCTGATTTCAGCCCAATACAAGGTAAGCTGCCAGAACCCTACAGCCTCCAATTGCCAACATAAGAGGCCCCAGCACACAAAGCCAGTGACCAAGACCTAGGCCCCCAACACAAGAAGCTTGGGTCAGTGCTCTCTATTCCCCAGCAGGAGAGCTCAACCTCTTTAAAGGACAGGAATAAAGAAACACCATGAGTAAAAAGAAACGTACCATAGATTCATATTATGAGAAGAGTGAAGACCAGGACAGAAATTCTGAAGAGGGCAACATTGTTGACAAACCCACATCTGCAGTATCAAAAGGGAATATGAACTGGTCTGAAGCCCAAAAAGCCTTCTTAGAAGAGCTCAAGAAGGATTTTAAAAGTCTAATGAGAGAGGTAGAAGAGTCCTTCAAAAATACAATTGGCCAATTGGGAAAAAGTACACTGAAGAAAACAAGTCCCTAAAAAACACAATTGGCAAACTGGAAAAAAAGTACACTGAAGAAAAAAAATCCCTTAAAAATACAATTGGCCAATTGGAGAAGGAAGTACAAAAACTAACAGAGGAAAACAATCTGTTAAAAACTAGAATTGGACAAATAGAAACTAATGACTCTATAAGAGAGCAAGAATCAGACAAACAGAAACAAAAAAAAAATGAAAAAATAGATGAAACCATAAAATACCTCATTGGTAAAACAACTGACCTGGAAAATCGATCCAGGAGAGACAGTTTAAAAATTATGGGACTACCTGAAAATATTGATGAAAAAAGGAAACCATAAAGGAAAACTTCCCTGAAGTTCTAAAACCAGAATTTAAAATAACCATATAAAGAATCCACCACTCACCACCTGAAAGAGATCCCAAATTGACACCGCAAAGGAATATAATAGCAAAATTCCAAAATTACCAAATGAAAGGGAAGGTGCTGCAAGCAGCCAGGAAAAAACAATTTAAATATCATGGAACTACAGTCAGGATTACACAGGACCTTGCAACTTCTACATTAAACGACCACAGGGTGTGGAACATGATATTCCATAAGGCAAAGGAGCTTGGATTGCAGCCAAGGATCAACTACCCTGCAAAAATGAGCATGATTTTTCAAGGGAGGAGATGGATATTCAATGAAATAGGGGACTTCCAAGCCTTCCTGATAAAAAGACCAGAGCTCAACAAAAAATTTGATCTTCAAGTACAAGATTCAAGAAAGACATGAAAAGGTAAATGGGACAGAAAGATACAATATGTTGTTAATAAGAGTGGACTGTTTGCATCCCTACAAGGGAAGATGACACTTACATCTCTTGAGAACTGTATTGTTATTACATCATGTTAAAGGAGTATAAATTAAAGGGGTGGATATTAGTTCACTTTGATGTAATGATAAAAAAAATCTAATCAAGTGGGTTAAATGGATCCAAGTAAGTGGATTAATCTGATCTAAGAAAATGTACTGAGAAAGGAGGAGACAGACAAGGGTAAATTACATTACAGGAAAAGACAGAAAATCCTATTACAGCAGAGGGAAAGAAGGGAAGGGGGTGAGCATTATTTGAACCTTACTCTCATCAGATTTGGCTCAAGAAGGGAATAACATAATCAGTTAGGTATAGAAATCTAACTTGCCCTATAGGCAGTAGGAGGGAAAAGGTGAAAGAAAAGGTAGGGGGGAATAGAAGGGAGGGAAGAAGCAGTAAGGCTAAAGAGGAAGAAAAGGGAAAAGGAGGGAGGGACTGAGGAAGGTGGTGGTCAAAAGCAAAACACTAGTGAGAATTTGTACTTACAACTTCACTAATGTGAAAATATGTTTAATAGGAATGTAAATGTATAGCATATATCAGATTGTGCACCATCTTGGGGAAGGTGGTGGGGAGGAAGGGGGAGAAAAATTTTAAACTCAAGAGCATATGGTAGTGATTGTTGATAAATCGAAATAAATTAGTGAAATAGATTAAAAAAAGGAAATGTGGGTGATGTAAAAACAAAATGTGTTAATAAAACTTTGTTTAAAGACAGAAGAATGCATAAAAATCCAAAGAGATGTCTGAATGGAATGAAAAAAAATTATTATGTCTATGGGTCAAAAGAATAATCCATATTCATATGCACCTTTTTTGTTCTAGGTCATATGCCTCCATCCTAGCTTCCACTGTGGGAAAGAAATTTCTGTATTTGCTTTAACAGGAAAAATTAATCTCTCCCTCTCCAGGGATTCAGCCTGATTCCCATTAACCATATCTATTATGGGAGCAAGTCACCAGTTTTAAAAAAAAATAGCATTTAATTAATAAGCAAAGAATCAATATAAATCAATCAAGAAATTGGTTGTAAGGTTGGATGCCTGCTCTGCTACTGATAATGAACAGAAAAGGCTTTTTTACCTTTGGCTGTTTTTGATTGCATTAAATTAAAAAGTTTTTGCACAAACAAAGTCAACACCACCAAGATTAGAAGTGAAGCAGAAAGCTGGGAAGCAATTTTCATAGCCAGTCTCTCTGATAAAGGCCTTATTTCTAAAATATATAGAGAACTGAGTTAAATTTATAAGAATATAAGTCATTCTTCAATTGATAAATGGTCAAAGGATATGAACAGGCAGTTTTTAGTTGAAGAAATTAAACCAATCTATAGTCATATGAAATAATGCTCTAAATATCACTATCGATTAGAAAAATGCAAATTAAAACCCCTCTGAGGTACCAAACCACACCTATCAGATTGGCTAACATGAGAAAACAGGAAAATGATAAATGTTGGATAAGATTTGGGAAAACTGGAATGCTAATGCATTGTTGGTGGAGT
The DNA here is from genome assembly GCF_003287225.1 of Phascolarctos cinereus. Taxonomy (NCBI): domain Eukaryota; kingdom Metazoa; phylum Chordata; class Mammalia; order Diprotodontia; family Phascolarctidae; genus Phascolarctos; species Phascolarctos cinereus. The sequence goes on along the minus strand of NW_027555847.1, from coordinate 283,177,963 downwards.
TGTGAATTAATCCAACCTGGATCAATTCTGGAGAACAATTTGGAACTATGCCCAAAGAGCTATAAAACTGTGCATACCCTTTGACCAAGCAATGCCACTACTCAGTCTGTATCCCAAAGAGATCATAAGAAAGGGAAAAGAATGCAGATACACAAAAATATTTGTAGCAGCTTTTTTGTTGCGGCCAAGAAGTGGAAATTGAGGGGATGCTGTAAAATGAGCAGGATGATTTCAGAAAAACTTGGAAAAACTTACATGAACTGATACAAAGTGAAGTGAACAGAATCAGGAGAGCATTGTACACAGTAACAGCAGTACTGTACAATGAAAAACTGTGAGAGTTAGATATTCTTAGCAATACAGTGACCCAAAACAATCCCAAAGAACTCTAGATGAAAAATGCTGCCTCCTGAGAAAGAACTGATAGAATCTTAATACAAACTGACCTTTCTTTCTTTCTTTCTTTCTTTCTTTCTTTCTTTCTTTCTTTCTTTCTTTCTTTCTTTCTTTCTTTTTCTTTCTTTCTTTCTCTTCTCTTCTCTCTCTCTCTTCTTCTCTTTCTTTCCTCTCTCTCTCTCTCTCTTCTCTTCTCTCTCTCTCTCTCTCTCAAACTATGACTTGGTTTATGACAAAAAATAACAACAATAAAATTGATAAACCAGTAGGCAGAGCCAAAATATTAGAGAAATGGCAGAAAGTCATCGGAACTCTCTCCAATTCCAGTTAAAACAACTTTAAATCACTTCGGAATGAATCTAGGGTGACAGAGACCTCCAAAAGGACAGGGTAAAACAATTTTCCAGCCCAAAATAACTTAGAGGGACTGAAGGAAAGGTCTGTCTCACTTGGGTAAAAGGGGAGTGCAGCCTAGTGTAGGTGATGTCCAGGCAGGTCAACAGGAAGCTCTCAGCCATAGCACAGATCAGCAACAGAAGCCTTGTGGCCCTGGTTCAGAAGGCCAGGAGCATAGAAGGGCAGCGGTGAGGCTTCTAGCCTCTAGTGGGCACCCTTAAAAGCAGATGAGCAACCATTCCTGAGGCCTCAGTGCAGCAGGTGAGCTGCCAGTCCTGGAGGCCCTGATGCAGCAAGCCAGTGGCCAGACCCTGGCTAGTGGTGCAAGAAGCTTGGGACAGTAGCCCCTGCACCCCAGGAACAGAACTCAACTTTAAAAGTGACAAAATAGGTTCTTGAGGAAAAAAAAAAGCTCTGATCATAGAAAGCTACTTGGTGACAGGGAAGATCAAAACACAAGCCTAGATGAGAACAACAGTGTCAAAACACTACCACCTAAAGCCTCAAAAAGAAATATGAATTGGTTTAAAGCCCAAACTGAATTCCTAGAAGAGCTCAAAAAGGATTTTAAAAATAAAATTAAAGAAGTGGAATAAATATTGGGGAAAGAAATGAGTTATGCAAAAGAATTGTGAAAAAATGTCAAGAACTTGATAAAAGAAACAAACAAAAAGGAAATGTATAAAAATTCACTGAAGAAAACAATTCCTTAAAAAGTAGAATTGGCCAAATGGAAAAGGAGATACAAAAGCCAACTGAAGAAAATAGATCCTTAAAAATTAGAAATGGAAAACTGGAACTTAATGACTCCATGAGACATCAAAAAGCAACAAAACAAAAAGAATGAAAAAGTAGAAGAAAATGTAAAATACTTCACTGAAAAATAAGTGACTTGGAAAATAGATCTAGGAGAGATAATTTAAGAATTATTAGACTACCTGAAAACCATAATAAATAAAGGGGGAAGGGGCTGGACAGCATCTTTCAAGAAATTATCAAGGAAAATTGCCCTAATATTCTAGAATCAGAGGGTAAAATGGAAATTGAGAAAAAAAGCTTCCAATCACCTCTTGAAAGATATCCCCAAATGAAAACTCTCAGAAATATTGTAGTCAAATTCAGGAATTCTCAGGTCAATGAGAAAATACTGCAAGCAACCAGAAAGAAACAATTAAAAAACTGAGGAGTCACAGTTAGAATTACACAGGATTTAGCAGCTTCTTCATATAAGATAGGAGGGCTTGGAATATATTTTGGGAGGCAAAGGAGCTAGGATTACAACCAAGAATTCACATACCAACCAAAACTGAGTATAATCCTTCAGCGGAAAAATGGATATTTAATGAAATATAGAACTTTCAAGCACTCTTAATTAAAAGACCAGAGCTGAATAAAAAAAATTGACTTTCAAATATAAGACTCAAGCATAAAAAGGTAAAGAGGAAAAAAAACCCAAGAAATTATTCAATAAAGTTAGACTGCTTACATTTCTACATGGGAAGATGATAACTTGTAACTCAAGAACTGTATTTTTATTAGGATAGTTAGAAGGAGTATACATTGACAGAGGGTACAGTTATGAATTAACTTTAATGGGATGAAGGGGTGAGAAAAAGGATTGTTTTGGGAGAAGAGGGAAGAGAGAGGTAGAATGGGGCAAATTATATCAGATGAAGAGGTACAAAAGACATATTAGAATGGAAAGAAAGATGGAGGTTATGGAATATGCTTGAACCTTACTCTCAGAGGAACTGGCTCAAAGGGGGAATAACATACATATTCAGTTGCATATAGAAATCTCTCTTACCAAGTAGGGAAGTTGGAAGAGAGGAGGACAAGGAAATGGGAGGCTGACAGAAGGGAGGACAGATTGAGGAAGGCAGTGGTTGGAAGCAAAACACTGGTGAGGAGGGACAGGGTGAAAGGAGACAGAGTATGAGAAAAGTATAAACAGTGGAAAAATAGATGGAGGGAAATACGTCGTTAGTAGTCATATTAACTCAGCCATAAAATGCAAGCAGAGAGCAGAGTGGATTAAAAAACCAGAATCCTACAATATGTTATTTATATTACAGGGCTTCTTAAACTTTTTCCAGTTGCAACTCCTTCAGAGCTTCTTAAACTGTGGGTCGTGACCTCATGAGGTCACGACCCACAGTTTAAGAAGCACTGGTTTATAAGAAACACATGTGAAGCAGAGACACACACATATACACACACACAGAGGGAAAGTAAAGGTAAAAGGCTGAAGCAGAATGTATTATGCTTCAGTTGAATTAAAAAAAGCTGTGGTAGAAATCATGATTTCAGATAAAGCAAAGCAAAAATAGATCTAAATAAAAAAAACGAGGAAGGAAATTACATCTTGTTAAAAAGTACCACAAAAAAATGACAAAGTACCACAGACAAAATAATGTTAATATTAAATATATATGCACCAAAGGTATAACTTCCAAATTTCTAAAGGAGAAATTGAATGAGTTACCTGGAAGAAATAGAAAGTAAAACTATAATAGTGGGGGACCTCAACTTTCCTCTCTCAGAACTAGATAAATGTATCCATGAGATAAACAAGAAAAAAGTTAGGGATGAATAGAATTTTAGAAAATTTAGATATGATAGACCTCTTAAGAAATTTGAATGGGAATAGAAAGGAATATACTTTTTCTCAGCAGTACATAGCACTGACACAAAAATTAACCATGTGTTAAGGCATAAAAAACACACAATCAAATGAAGAAAGGCAGAAATATTAAATGCTTCCTTTTCAGATCATGTTGCAATAAATATTACATTTAATAAAGGGCCATAGAAAGACAAATTAAAATTAATTAGAAACTCAATAATCTAAACCTAAAGAATGAGTGAGTCAAAGAACAAATCATAGAAACAATTTCATCAAAGAGACTGACAACAATGAGACAGCATGCCAAAAATTATGGCACATAGCTAAAGCAGTACATAGGAAAAATTTTATATCTCTATATGCTTATATCAATAAAACAAAGACCAGATCAATGAATTGGGATGCAACCAAAAAAAAACTAGAAAAAGAACAAATTAAAAATCCCCAATTAAATGTCGAACTGAAAATCCTGAAAAGTCAAAGGAGAGATTAATAAATTGAAAGTAATAAACCATTGAACTAATAAATACAACCAAGAGCTGGTTTTATGAAAAAAACCCCATTAAAATAGATAAACCATTGGCTAATTTAATTAAAAGAAATTAAACAATAATTATGAGTTATTTTGCCCAATTTTATGCCAATAAATCTGAAAATCTAAGTGAAATGGGTGAATATTTACTAAAGTATAAATTGCCCAGATTAACAGAAGAGGAAACAGAATACTTAAATAACCACATTTTAGAAAAATAAATTGAACAAGTCATCAATGAACTCCCTAAGTAAAAATCCCCGGGGCCAGCTGGATTTATAGGTGAATTGTACTCAACATTTAAAGAACAATTCATTTCAATGTTATATAAAATATTTTATTTTTTTCTAATTTAAGATAAAATCAATTTTTACATTGATTTAGAAAAAAATTAAGTTACAAATTCTCTTCCTCTGTCCCTCCCTCCATAAGATGGTAAGCAATTTTACAAAGGTTATGCATATAAAGTCATGCAAAACATATTTCCATATTAGTCATGTTGTGAAAGAAAACACAGACTCCCCCGATAAAAAAAAAACCAAGAAAATTAAAGTTTAAAAAATTGTGTTTCAATTTGCACTTAGACTTCATTAGGTTTTTCTCTGGAAATGGATAGTATTTTTCATCATTAGTTTTCCAGAACTGTCTTAGATCATTGCATTGCTGACAATAGCTAAATCATTCACAGTTGATCATTGTACAATATTGTTGTTACTGTGTACAACCTCTTCAGGTCCTACTCATCAGTTCACATAAGCCTTTCTGGGTTTTTCTGAAAGCATCCTGCTTGTTATTTCTTATGGCACAATAGTATTCCATCACAGTCATATGTTGCAACTTGTGCAGCCATTCCCTAATTGGTAGGCATCCCCTCAATTTCCCAAGTCTTTGTCACCAAAAAAATAGTTGCTATAAATATTTTTGCATATATAGATCCTTTTCTATTTCCATTATAACACTTTTTTTCCACAATGATAAATTTTCATTTTTCAATCTTTAAAAGTTCTTAGATTCTTGAACTGGTGGTTCATAGCCATCAGCCCTTTCTACCTTTGTATCTGTTTCATCTCCTAAAGGTTTTCCAGAGCCACCACCTTCACCACAGAGTTCCATTAGCTTTCCCAAATCAGATTTGGGCTTCTTGAGCATCTTGACTTTTGGGACAAACACATCATGGAGAGGGTAAATGGACTGGCAAGCCTTTTCTATATCTTTTCCAATGCTTTCTGGAATTAGTTTATTGACAACTTCTTTCAAATCATTTGTCTGCTCCTCTTGGGTCATGATCTCCATCATTTTCTGTTGGTGCTGGACATAAGAGGTCTTATGGATCTGGTTGTTGCGCTTTTTGGTAAAACCAACACAAAAGAGGTGGGGCAAGTACCATTGGTAGTTTTGACATCAACATGGGCTTCAATCTGGTCTCCCACTTTTTTACCATGGAGCATATCTTGCCCCGGGTAAAGTCCATTCCATGGAAATTAGTCTAACAATTTTTACCCTGAACATCTTCAGTAATTAACTTGAATTTATGAAAAGCAACCTCATCATTCTGCAGATCAGCAAGACTCACTTAAAAAACTCAATCCTTGAGACCATTAGAGGCAATTTTTGTTCCTTGGGTCCTTGTAACCAGTGTCTTGCCAAAAATGCGAATGTTGAACATAGCTGGTGCTTTTACATCATACCACTCCTTCTTTGAAAATGGATCAACCACTTTCTTCTTGGCTCCTTTTTTGCTGCCTTTGATGAGATGCTTGTTCTTGCCCACCTCCATGATCTTGCTCTAAAAACCAAAAAGCTCCATAACAACTTTTAAAAAAATATTTTATTCTGAATTTAAGAAATAAAACATGCATTTGTATAACATAGTAGAATATAAAAAAGATTATTGTAAATGAAACTGCAAATTTATTATGTACAACTTGTTCTTCCTTTTAGATATATAATAATTATGATGTAACTTTCTTTTGTCCCTTTTTTCTTCCCTCTCTGTCACCCCACTCTAGGGATGATTAGCATTAAGCACGTGTGTATGTGTGTGTGTGTGTGTGTGTGTGTATATACACACACACATATGTAAAATCATTTTATACATACTTAAATTTATCAGTTCTTTCTCTAGATGTAGATAACATCTCCCTTTATAAGTCCTTTGTAATAAATCTGGGTATTTATAATGTTCAAAATGACTTATTCACTTAAAGTTATTATTAAAACAATATTGTTATTATATGCAATATTTTCTTGGTTCTGCTCATTACTCCCTTCATTATTTTGTGGAAGTCTATCTATGTTTCTCTAAGATCATTAAGCTCATTCTTTCTTTTTTTTATATAGTGTTTTTTCCCCCAGTTACACATCAAGAAAATTTTTTAGGATTCATTTTCCAAGATTTTGAGTCCCAAATTTTTCTCCCTTCCTGCCCTCTCTTCTTCTGAAAATAGTAGGCAGTTTGATATAGTTTCTACATGTGCTATCATGTAAAAATATTTTCATATGTGTCACAGTTGTGAGAGAAGAAACAGATAAAAATGCAATGAGAAAGAATACATACTTCTATCTGCTTTCAGAGTCCATCAATTCTTTATCTGGATATGAATAGATTTTTCCTTCGTGAGACCTTTCTACTTGTTTTGGATCATTGTGTTGCTGAGAAGAACTGAGTCATTCATAGTTGATCATTATACAATGTAGCTGATACTGTGTACAATGTTTTCCTGGTATTGCTCATTTTACTTTGCATCAGCTTGTGCAAGTCTTTCTAGGATTTTCTGAAATCGGCCTGTCATTTTTTATTGCACTATAGTATTCCATTACATTCACATACCATAGCTTGTTCAGCCATTCCCCAATTCATGGGCATCCCCTTCATTTTCAACACTTTACCACCATGAAAAGGGCTAGTATAAATATTTTTTACAAATGCAGATCCTTTCCCATTTTTTATGTTCTCTTTGGGATACAGACCTAGTAGCAGTATTGCTAGAATAAAGGGTAGGCATAGTTTAGTTGCCCTTTGGGCACAGTTCCAAATTGCTCTCCAGAATGGTTGGAGAAATTCACAACTCCACCAACAGTGCAAATGTTCCAATTTTCCCACATCTTCTCCAGTGTTTGTCCCTTTGGGTCTGTGTCTTCTTTCACAACATGACTAATGCAGCAATATATTTTACATGATTGAATATGTATAATCTATATCAAATTGCTTACTGTCTTAGGAAGGAGGGAGATGAGTAAGGGAAAGAGAAAATTTAGAACTAAAACTTTTAAAAAATGATTATTAAAAACTGTCTTTGCATGTAACTGAGAAAAAATAAAATTTAATTTTTTAAAAAATTGATATGCTGTTGGTTAATATGATAAAAAGAGAAGAAAACCAAATCACTAGTGTCAAGGAAAAGCAGGGTGAATACACCACCAATGAAGATAAAATTAAAACAGTTATTAGGAATTACTTTTTCCCAATTAGATACCAATATATTTAACAGTTAAATTCAAACAGAAGAATACTTACAAAAATATAAATTGCTTATATCAACAGAATAAATAGAATATATTGAAATAGAATATCTAAATAAACCTATTTTTAGAAAAAGAAATTAAACAGGTTATAAGTGAACTTATTAAGGAATAAAAAAGACCAGATGGATTTAGAATAACACCTCTTCAAAAGTCAGCTAATTCCAATATTAAATAAACCATTAGGAAATAATTGATAAAAGAGTACACCAAAATCTTTTTATGAAACAAATATGGTGCTGATACCTAAACCAGGAAAGGCAAAAAGAGAGAAAGAAAATTGTAGACCAATTTCATTAATGAAAATGTACATAACAATCCTAAATAAAATACTAGGTAGGAGAGTATAACAATATTTCACAAAGATTATACATTGTAACTAAGTGGGATTTATACCTGAGAGTAGAGATAGTTTGATATAAAGAAAACTATTAACATAGCATAATATTAACATAACATCAGTAACAAACAAAAATTCTTTAATTATATTAATAGATAGAGAGTACAACAATAATTCTTATTGAAAACACTTGAAAGCTTAGGTATAAATACACTTTTCCTTAAAATGATAAAATCATCTACTTGGAAAATCCTAGAGATTCAACCAAAAATTAGTTGAAACAAGAAGAGATAGACATCCCAATCAAACTACCAAAAATTATTTTGTTGAGCTAGAAAAAAATCATAGTAAAATTAATTTGGAAGGACAAAAGGTCAAGAATATCCAAGGAATTAATGGAAAAATGTAAAGGAAGTAGGTATCATAATATTTATTTAACTAGCATTACTCCCTTCAATGGTCTAAGCTAGACTATTACAATACAAATTGCTTTTTAATTTATTTTATTTATCTGAACCTGGAATACACATATTAATTTCAGTTAAAACTGTAAAGCTTAGTTTGAAGTTTAACATATTATGTCCAAAAATAATGTACAATAACATTGTAAATAAGATATATGTAACATCATATTTTCTGGGCAAGGTTAATAGATTCAGCGCAAATTAGCAAGAAATTGTCATTGACATTTTCTCATATCTTTCAGAAAAGCCTTTATAAATGCAAAACTTCTGAATTGGACTGGATTAGGTCCCAGTGGACAAAAGTCTTAGATTCAATGTTTTTAATTTCCTAAGTTACTGAATAGGAACCACCTTCATAACTCTAGTTAACTGTGGCTTGGAGACTTTAACAATCAGGATGTTTTCATTTTTACCATCCAAAACCCAGTGACAATTATGATGACATTGAAGACAATGATGATGTCAGTACTACAAATATATAGCCTGCCAATTCTGCTAAGCTAGGTGGACTGAAAGAAATATACTGTATCTTTTTTGTGTGTTTTTTTGAATATAAATTTATTTATTTTAAGTTTTCAATATTTACTTCCACAAGATTTTGAGTTCCAAATTTTCACCCCATCTCACCCCTCCCCCCACCCCAAGATGGCATACATTCTGAATATCCCTCCCTTCCCCTAGTCTGTCCTCTCTTCTATCTCTCCCCCCCTTCTCATATCACCTTCCCCTTCTGTTTTCCTGTAGGGCAGGATAGACTTCTTAAAATTCTTAAAAATTTCCTGTATTTCTTATTTCCCAGTAGCATGTGAAAACATTTTTTTCTAAACATATGTTTTTAAAACTTTAGGTTTCAATTTTTCTCCCTTTCTCCCTCCCCACCCACCCTCATTGAAAAGGCAAGCAACTCAATATAGGTTATACATGTGCAGTTATGCAAAACACTTCCATAGTAGACATGTTATGAAAAACTAACTCTATTTCCTTTAATTCTATCCTGTCCTCCCATTTATTCTATTCTTTCTTTTGACCCTGTCCCTCCTCAGAAGTATTTGCTTCTGATTACCCCCTTTCCCAATCTGCCCTCCTCTCTATCATCCCCCTGCTCTCTTGTCCCCTTCTCCCCCTATTTTCCTGTAGGTAAAACAGATTTCCATACCCAATTGAATGTGTTTGTTATTCCTCCTTAAGCCAAATCCTATGAGAATAAGATTCACTCATTCTCTCTCACCTTCCCCCGCTTCTCCTCCACTGTAAGAGACTTTTCTTTTTTTTTGTGAGATAATTTACCTCATTCTACTTCTCCCTTTCTTCTTCTCTGAGTATAATCCTCTCTCATCCCTTAATTTTATTCTCCAGATATGACCCCTTAATCTTCAACTCACCCTGTGCCCTCTATCTATATCTATCTATCTATCTATCTATCTATCCACATATTTTTTTTCCTCCAACTACCCTAATACTGACAAAGGTCTCATGAGTTATAAATATCATCTTGCCATTCAGGAAAGTAAACAGTTCAACCTTAATAAGTCTCTTATGATTTCTCTTTCCTGTTTACCTTTTCATATTTCACTTGAGTCTTGTATTTGAAAGTCAAATTTTCTATTCAGCTCTGGTCTTTTCATCAAGAATGCTTGAAAGTCCTCTATTTCACTGAATGAGCATTTTTTTCCCCTGAAGGATTATACTCAGTTTTGCTAGGTGGGTGATTCTTGGTTGTAAACCTCTCTCCTTTGCCCTTCGGAATATCATATTCCATGCCCTGTGGTCCTTTAATGTAGAAGCTGCTAAATCTTGTGTTATCCTGATTGTGTTTCCACAGTACTTGAATTGTTTCTTTCTGGCAGCTTGTAATATTTTCTTCTTGACCTGGGAACTCTGGAATTTGGCTATAATATTCCTAGGAGTTTTCCTTTGGGGATCTCTTTCAGGAGGAGATTGGTGGATTCTTTCAATTTGTATTTTGCCCTCTGGTTCTACTATATCAGGGCAGTTTTCCTTGATAATTTCTTTTTTTTTTCTTTTTCTTTTTTTCTTTTTGATGAGGCAATAGGGGTTAAGTGACTTGCCCAAGGTCACACAGCTAGTAAATGTTAAGTGTCTGAGGCTGGATTTGAACTCAGGTCCTCCTGACTCTAAGGCCAGAGCTCTATTCACTGCACCATCTAGCTGCCCCTCCTTGATAATTTCTTGAAAGATGATGTCTAGGCTCTGTTTTTCAACATGGCTTTCAGATAATCCAATAATTTTAAAATTCTCTCTCCTGGATCTATTTTCCAGGTCAGTTGTTTTTCCAATGAGATATTTCACATTGTCTTCCATTTTTTCATTCTTTTGGATTTGTTTTACAGTGTCTTGATTTCTCATAAAGTCACTAGCTTCCAATTGCTCTATTCTAATTTTTAAGAACGTATTTTCTTCATTAATCTTTTGAACTTCCTTTTCCATTTGGCCAATTTTTCTTCCTTTTTTTTTTTAAAGGCAATTGGGGTTAAGTGACTTGCCCAGGGTCACACAGTTAGTAAGTGTCAAGTGTTTTGTCTGAGGCCAGATTTGAACTCAGGTACTCCTGACTTCAGGGCCGGTGCTCTATCCACTGCGCCACCTAGCTGCCCCAAATGTCCAATTTTTCTTTTTAGGGCATGCTTCTCTTCATTGGCTTTTTGGACCTCTTTTGCCATTTGGGTTAGGCTATTCTTTAAGGTGTTATTTTCTTCAGTATTTTTTTTGGTTTCCTTTAGCAAGCTGTTGACTTGTTTTTCATGATTTTCTTGCATCACTCTCATTTCTCTTTCCAGTTTTTCCTCTACTTCTCTTACTTGCTTCTCAAAATCCCTTTTGAGCTCTTCCAAGACCTGGGACTGATTCATATTTTTCTTGGAGGCTTTGGATGTAGAAGCTTTGACTTTGTTGTCTTCTTCTGGTTGTATGTTTTGATCTTCTCTGTCACCAAAGTAAGATAAGATAGTCTGACTCTTTTTGTGCTGCTTGCTCATGATCCTGGCCAATTACTTGAGTTTTAAACTCTTTGTTAAGGTAAGACTCTGCTTCCAATGTGGAAAATGTAGTGTCCCAAACTTTGGGGGTTTGTACAGCTGTTTTCAGAGATACTTGTAGGGACCTGTAAATTTTCAGTTCTTCCAAGGTGGTATGATAAGGGGCGAGGTGTTTACTCCTTTCCTGGCCTGTACTCTGGTCTATTAGTGACCACAAGGACTCCTTTCTGTCCTGGAACTGTGAGGAGGGTTTTCTCTTCACAGCCACTGCAAGCTCTACCATACCAGTGCTCCTCACCCCATGACCGCCACCCAGAACTGTGACCCAGATCCAAGCATGGGCAAAGCAAGAGATTCCTGCCTCAGTACTGGCAAAGAGATCCATGCAATCCCTCTCTGATCAGCCAGTGGATACCCCCTCAGTCTGTGGGCCAGAAGCTCAGGAGGCAGCTGCCCATCCCCCAAGGCCACACTCTCAGGGAACTGGACCTGAGACCCCACATTCCTCTCTCAGCATTGCAGAAACAGACTTTTCCAACTGACCTTCTAAGCTGTCTTTGGCTTTTGTGGATTGAGGAGTCTGGAAGCTGCCACAGCTACCCATGATTCAGTCCTCTGAGGCCTGCTCCAGGTTCACTGTGGCCTGCCCGCCCACACTGAACTGTGCTCCTCTGCCAGGCAGCGTGATATACCTTTCTTATCAATCATACAGGTTGTCTTGGGCTGGAAATTTGTTTCACTCTGCCTTTTTGTGGGTTTTGCTGCTTTAGAATTTGTTTAGAGCCATTTTTAATAGATATTTGGAGGGGTTTGGAGTAGAGCTCAAGCAAGTCACTGCTTTCACTCTGCCATCTTGGCTCTGCCCCCAGAAATATACTGTATCTTAAAAAAGCTTTTAGAATTTTGTCTTTCCCTGGATGATTAAATCAAACATAGCTGGTCTTCCTAGGTAATTTTGACTCAGTGCCTCAGGCTGTTAGCAGAATATTCATACTCCAGATTGGTGGCCTTTGCTGACTTTTGCCAAATTCCCCTCTGATAGCTGGAGTGATGGGTGACTTTAATACCTTTTTACTATGGTAGCATGAGTGTGTGTACCATATTGAACCATCTTCATGAATTGTGAAGAGCAAATGAAATAACAAACACAGTTTGTACTTTGCAAACTATAAAACTGCACATGTAATTTATCCTTGATAGCACCTTGGTAACTTTACAACCACCAGATTATTAATTAATAGAGCAGATAGACACTTACTTAGACTCTGGACTTGCTCTCTCCAATCTGCTTTCAAACTGACAATAAAATACCACAACACAATTGGGCTCAAATGTTCTCAGAATTGTAGGAATAACTCTGTTGAATGAAAATACATTCCCTCTACTCACCACTCTAGCTCTTGGAGTTGAGTAATAAACTTGAATTTACATACATTGTCTATTCATAATAATAACACTTTAAGATCTTAAACATAACCTTTTATAAGCAATAATGCAAAATTAATAATGATGACAATGTAGGTGCTACATTGAAACAAATGATGAATTTCATCACAATCCACAAAGAAATGAGTCCTACTCTCCAAACAAATCACTCAATTTCATTTAAATTAGTTTTTATTTGTTTCAGTTTTTTATGTCACCATGCTATCCCATGTAGCCATCCTCCCCCGTGCTTCCAAGAGAGCCATCCCATATGCTAAAAAGCATTTTTTTGAATTGGGAAAAATTAGCACAATAGATAGATTTATTGAAAAAGTCTGGAAATATGTGCAATTAAGTCTGAGATATCATATCTCTTAATTTGTGTCATACTTGATTTTTAAATTTCGGTTACGTTTATTTCCGATTTTTTTTGATGTATCATTTTTTCTCATTTATGTTGTTGTAGTTACTGTGTGTATTATTTTCTTGGCTCTTGCTTTACTCTGCATCAGTTTATAGAGATCTTTCCATGCTTCTCTGTATTCATCACACATAATTTATTACAGCACATTAATATTCCATTACATTCATGTACCACAGCTAGTTTAGCCACTTCCTAATGATGGATATGTATTTTGTTTCTAATTCTTAGCTATCACATAAATTGGTGCCATAAATATTTTGGAATATATAAGGATTTTTTTTAAAATCAATGGCTTCCTAGGGTTATGAGCCCAGTAATGGAGTCAAAGCATATGGACATATTAGTCAGTTTATTTCAATAATTGGAAATGCTTTCCAAAATTATTGTACTATTTCACAATTCCACCAACAATGTATTCATGTTTCTATTTCCTCCAACAAGGTCCATTGCAAGTTTTTGGGCATTTTTGCCACTTTGTAGTTTATAAAGATGGTTTTGATTTGCATTTCTCTTATTATTCATGATTTGGAGCATTTTGTCTTTCATTGCAACTACTTCATAGTTCTTTTGAGAATTGTTTGTGCATATCATCTTTTACCTTCTAGTCACATATGTGTGTACATACATACACATACACACATGCATATATATTTGATTGTTAATTAATAATTTCTTATAATATTAACATTATACATTAATTAATAACATCTTAATTATACCTTAATTATATCTATATTATATCTTACCAAACCCTTTTCAGAGAAATTTGATACAGAGCAGTTTTCTCATTTGACAACTTCTTTGTTTTTTGTGCAATCAGCTTTTGTAAAATAGTGAATTTTTACTCCAATAGCTGGGATCTTTGAATTTATCAAACACTAGGCTTCTGTGATTATTTGCTACTGTATATCATATAAATAATCTATTCCATTGATCAGCCCTTCCTTTTCTTATCCAGTACCAGATTATTGGTTAGATTAATCTAGCTCTGAAAGAAGTAAACGTGCATCCTCAATAATATATTTTAATGTATATTTCCTCCTGTAACTCTTCCTGTAACTTAAACTTATCATCCTTCATGAATTTCGATGCTATGCCATTTGTGGAATACATGTTCAAAATTTATTTTAATTGATTATGTATTGTACTATTTAGTAAAATTTAGTCTCGCTAATTATCTCTTTTAGCTCTGTTTTTGCTTTGTCTGAGATCATAATTGATACCATTGTCTTTTTACTTCAGCTGAAGTAAAATAGATTCTGTTCCAGCTCCTTATTGTAATTCTGTGTGCCTTTCTGTTTCAACTGTGTTGGTTTCTAAACCTTTATGGTATTTGCTTTCCCTTTATGGGTGAGTTCATTTTATTTACGTTCACAATTATGATTGTTAACTGTGTCTTTCTCTCCACCCTGCTCTCTTTTATTTATTTTCTCTTTAAAATAAACCAACTTATCCCCTCTTCAAATGGTAGTTTTGATTCCGATCATTGTCTTCCTTTATTTACCTTCCTTGTTATCAACCTCTCCCTCTTCTTTTATCCCTTCCCCTCCTACTTCTCTGTTGTGAAAGATGAATTTCTATACCCATCTGTGTCTTCCATGCTCACATGTGTGTGTACAATACATATGTATATATAAGTATAAATACACATATATGTATATGTATGCATTTATTCTTTTCTCTTTAAAGCACTTCAGATGAGTGAGGTTCAAGTGTTGCTTGACCTCCCTAAACTATTTCCTCCTCCATTATAAAAAATTCCTTGCATGCCTTTTATGTAAGATATTTCCCCCATTCTTCATCTCCTTTCCTTCTTTTCCAAGTTCATTCCTCCTTCTCAGGTTTCCAATCTTTTTTGAGATCATCTCAAATAAAAAAATAGTTATGAGTTTTGTTTAAGTAGACTACTTCTGTTATAATGATGTTATAAAGTATTTAGGGTTTACAAGTATCATCTTCTCATGTAGGAATGTGAACAATATCACCTTAAGAAGTCCTTTATTATTTCTTAATCATATTTAGCCTTTTATCTTCTCTTGAATCTTTTTTTGTATAGCAAATTTTCTATTTAGCTCTTGTCTTTACATTAGGACTGGTTGAAAGATATCTATCACATTAAATATCTGTTTATCTCCCTGAAGAATTATATACAATTTTTCTGAGGAGCTTATTTTGAAGTGTACTCCTAGCTTCTTTGTTTTCTGATATATAATATTCCAAGCCCTTCACTCCTTTACAATGGTAGCTGCTTAATCTTGTATGATCCTGACTATGGCTTAGTGGAAAAAATATTCATATTTTTCTTTGTATGTGTTGAAGAGACCTAAATTACTTACCTTATTGTGAGATTCATATACTTTTCATGTCCATAGCATAAAGAATGCTTGTGTGCCTGCAATTCCCAAGCAATCCACACATAGTGCTTACTTCTTTTTCTTAAATCCTCTTCATTCTCTGACTTAAAAAATACTTAATTTTGCTATTTTCCCTAACAACCTATTTGTCCAGCTAGATGAGTTTTAAAATTCCATTTAGATTTCCCTTGTAGTGGCAGGGATTCATTGGGGAAATTTTTCACATGCCCATTAGAATTGGAGCTAGAAAAGATTTGGTTGACTGGGCACCTAGAGAAATTTTGGTGTGTTCTGAATAGAATGGAATATGTAGAAAATTGTGTCCAGATTCCAGCTGGGTGGCCTTATGTGCTGAGGGAATCAACAATAATTTTTACCTGGGCTTTACCATTAAGTCCACTTTCTATCTGCAGCTCTGCTTTGTCTGAACTCTACAGAACAAGATAGTGCCGCACTATGTACTCCCCAGTGTCTCCTTCTGGTCCCCACTTTCCAGCTTCCTTTTGTGTAATTTCTTCCCTCATCATAGTTTAAGCTCCTTTGTACCCATTACTGATTTCTTTTTCTTATTTGTATCCTCAGTGCTTTGCATAGTGCCTACCACATAGTAGGCACTTAGTAAATATTCATTGAATTGAATTAAAGTTGAAGAAGCAAGGGTCCCTTCAAAACCTTAATCTCTTTAAAGTGCATTGAGAGAGTTAAGAAAGACAGAGGACAGAACTGATAATATCAGAGAATCATAAGAAGTGTAAAGTGATGAATAAAGTGTGCAGAAAGAACAATTTATGACCTTGAAAACAGATCAAAGAAAGATAATTTAAGTGTTATTTAACTAAAAACCATAATCAACCCCCCCCAGTTTAAATATCCTGTTTCAAAGAATTTTTAACAACAATACAACAAAAAAGGTGTCATTGTCACTTAGAACTAAAAGACAAAGTGCAAATATTAGTAACTCTTCTGGCCTCTTCAAAGAATCCTTAAAAAAAACTCCCAGGAACTAGCCAAAATCCAGCGGTTCCAGGTTAAAAAAAATGTAGTGTAAGAAGTCAGAAAGAAAAAGTTCCACTATTGAGAATCCACATTAACAATCACATAAGATTAAGTAACCAGCATGCAAAAGGAGTGGAGAGTTTGCAATGTGATATTACAAAGGCAAATATGTATAGGCTTACCCGGAAAAACACAGCACAGGGAAAAAACAAAACTTTAAGGAAATAGAGGACTTCCAAACATTTTCTAATGAAAAGATCAAAGCCCAATAGAAACACTGAAATTAAAGCACAGGAGTCAAGAGAAGAATAAAAAGTTAAATACAAATCAGTAATGATAAAAGAGTAGGCAAGGATTGAGTGCTTATGGGTATTTTTTTTAATTGTAAACTTAAATATTGAAACAAATGCAAAATAAAGGGAAAAAGTATTGCCATGTAAATAGCAGAATGTAAGAGAGAATTCAAAGTATAGAGCAATAGATTTCCATTTCAGGAAAGCCTATATAATAAATACTACACATTTTGTTGAGAGCTGCCCATCTTTTCTTTGCTTTCTTGTAAGTTTTTTTCATTCTCTGCCATGCATTTTTTACTTTGTTCTTTTTTCCCCTTTCTCCATCTTCCCCAAGGCTATAATTTAGCATGTATACACACACAAACACACACATGCACACATGCACATGTATATACATTCATACATATATAGACACATACACACAAATATACATGTATATACACATACATATATCCTTACAAAGATACACTCATTTACACATACATATGCTTAGATATCCATAATCATACTCATAAATAGGCATACACATTCATGTGCATCTATGTAAAACTGCTATACTTATTTGTCCTCTGTTTCTCTGAGTGTAGATAACCTTTTCCTTCTTAAGTCCAAGTCTTTCCATATTTTTCCAAGTCCATCAATTTGTAATTTTATGTGTTTTCCCCTCTTAAACCCATCCTTGATGAAAATAGGTTTCCAGAACTACCGGCCTTCCTCCCCTCTCTAATTCATATGTGTCAGTTCTTCCTCTCACACTTCATTTGTAGAAGAGAATTACTCTTTTTAGCTGCTCCTAAACACTTTTGATTTTTGAAATCATATAGAGCTCAGGTCTATCCCAATCTTTCTTATGAACTACCCAATTACTAATAACAATTTTAGACATATATATTTTATATTTTCTCATTTAAAAGGTAAAGAGTCTGTCCTTATTGAGTCCCTTGTAATTAGTCTGTGATATGTACCTTATTTTTCTCTTGGCTCTTACATGTCAAATCTTCTATTACGGTCAGTTTTTTAAAAAACAAAATCCTGAAAGTCTAACAATTCATTAAATATCCATTTTTTCCATTCAGGATTATGCTTAGCTTTCCTGGGTATGATATTTTTGGCAAGAACCCCAGTTATTTTAGTCTTCAATATATAGTGTTTCAAGACCTGTGGTCTTTTATTGTCACCACTGCTAGATCTTGAGTGATTCTACTTGTGGCACCACCACATTTAAATTGTTTTTTTTTTCTTGTTGCTTGTAATATTTTATCTTTGAGTTGTGAGTTTTGGAATTTGACTATGATATCCCTGTGGGTTTTTTTTGTTGGATCTCTTTCAGATGGTGATAGGTAGATTTTTTTTCTATTTCTACTTTCCCCTTTTGTTCTAATGCCTCAGGGCAATTTTCTTTAATTATTTCTTGTATTATTATATCAAGATTTTTTTTGTTATAGTTTTCAGGTAGTCTGATTATTCTTATGTTTTCTCTTTTTAAAGCTTATGTTTTAACAGAAGATGATACAAGATTCCTGTTAGATTACTAAAGTCACAAGGAATCATAGAAGGAGTAAGATAAAGCAAAAGTCCTGGGAAAGTTTTTTTTTTTTTAATACTTTGATGATCTTAAAAGAAGAATGAAATAGAAGGGGAAGTAGATATACTAGTTGGGGTGGACAATAGGAAGGCTGGGTGGTACATCATAGTTTGAAAGTAGAAAATGACCATACAGGAGGAAGAGAGAAACAGGAAATGCTTGAACCTAACTTTCATTTGAATTTATCAAAGGACAGAAGAATACAGAGGCAGTTAAAAACAAAAAAATACATTTTTCACAAAAGAGTAATAGATGGGAAATAGGAGAGGAAAGAGAGAATATCAGGAAAGAGGGTCAGTTCAAGGAGGAATTAATCATAAACAATATCAACTCTAACCAATGGAGTTCTAACATGAGAAGAAATTTAAAAGGAAAGAAAGATAAGGTAAGAATGTCTTATTGGGCTTGGTGAGGGAAAGAGGAGTAGAGGAGCAGAAGCCAAATGAATCAGTTCTACAGCACTGATGCTAAGAACACTCTTCACTCACCACCCTTTTCTTCATAAAGAGAGAGTAGTAAATAAAGAGAGGGAAAGTGAAAGAGAATAGGGTGAAGGGAAATAAATAAAATAATCATATCTCCAATTGTGAAGAGGATGAATCTATCCATAAAATGGAAAAGGATAGCAGAATAAATTAGATGTTATCTAATCCAATGATATTTTGTTTACAAGGAGCACATATGAAACATAAAGATTCATACACTGTTAAAATAAGGGGTTAAAGCAAAGTGCATTGTTTCATTTGAAGTAAAAAATACAAAGTTAGCTATCATGATCTCGGATAAAACAACAGCAAAAATTATACTTGATCCAGACATGAGCGGCAAAACTATGCTAAATATTATGATCATCATACCATAGAAAATCAACAATTAATGGAAAAGGAATATTTTTGTCCTGATGATTCTTCACAGGGAGAATTCTGTCAAAGTTTTCAGCACTTATTAGTGCCCATACTGCAAAAATTATTTTTAAAAATTGCAAATGTGTCCTACCAGAAAACTTTTATAAGTTAAATATAATTTTAACACCCAAACCAGGGAAAGATAAAATATAATAGAACTATAAATTGCTACACTTAATGAATATTAATTTTTAAAAATTTAAGTAAAATCCTGTCAAGCTACAATATTTGTCAATCAATCAATATTTATTATGCCTCTACAATGTGCCAGGCACATACCCAAGAAATCATTCAATGTGACCAAGTTAGATTTGTATCAGGAATGCAAGAATGATTCAACATTAGGAAGGAAAGCAACATAATCACAATAAAATATCCAAAGCCACATGAATATATCAAGAGTAAAGAAAAGTCTTTGACAAATTATAACATTGATTTATGTTATGAACCCTACAGAGTACAGGTGTAGAGGGAAATTTTTTTTTTGGCTAGGCAATGGGGTTAAGTGACTTGCTCAGGGTCACACAGCTACTAAGTGTTACGTGTCTGAGGCCAGATTTGAACTCAGGTCCTCCTGAATCCAGGACCGGTGCTCTATCCACTGCACCACCTACCTGCCCCTGAGGGACATTTTTTAATATCATAAAAACCATTTATATAAAACCAAAAGCATGCATCATGTGTAATGGAGATGCACACCATAAGAAGGTTTAAGGTAAAATATGAAATTATAGAAACAATAATTTCATTAAAGATAATGATAATGAGATAATATACCAAAATTTTTGAGATGTGGCTAAAACAGTCCTTGGTGAAAATGTTTATATCTAAATAATTTATTGGGCATACAACTAAAAAAATCTTTAAAAAACTAATTAAGAAGAGAGGATCCTATATCAAAGAAAAGATAGAGATTTAGAGAAGGTAGGGCAATATTTGATTGTATACATTTAAAATGTTTTTTTTCTTACAAACATAACCAATGCATATAAAATTAGAAGGGAAGCAAGTAACTGAAGATAAAAAGACCTTTGGTGTAAGTTTCTCTGTTAAAAGAAATCTTCATATCAAAAGTATATAGGGACTTGATTCAAAATTTTAAGAATAAAGAACTTTCCCCAATTGACAAACTGTTAAGGAGACGAACAGTCAGTTTTCAGAGGAAGAAATCCGGGCTATCAATACTCACATGAAAAAAATGCTTCAAATGACCAATAATAAATGCAAATTAAAACAACTCTTCATACCCATTAGACTGACAGAGTTGACAAAAAATAAAAATGACAATGGTTAAGAGTATGAAATAAGAGGTATAGTAACACACTATTGAAGGAATTGTGAACTGGGCTGGTCATTCTGAGAACAATTTGGAGCTTAATCCCAAAAGCCACTAAATTTTGCGTGCCCTTTATCCCTACTACTGGGATATCTCAAAGAGATAAAAGAAAGGAAAAATGACCCATATATACCAGAATTTTATAGTAGCTTTTTCATAGTATCCAATATTTCTAAATAAAGGTGGTGGCCATCAATTAGGGAATGACATGATATGATTAATATATAAATGTAATGGGATACTATTGCATTTTGAAAATGAAATGGATGGTTTGAGAAAAACCTGAGACTTGTGTAAACTGACACAAAGTGAAGTAAGGAGGAGAATAATTTATAAATAATAGCATTGTAAAGACAAAAACACTTGGAAATGCTTAAGAATTCTGACAATGACAATCATGATTCCAGAGGACCAATGAAGAAGTATTCTATTTACTTCCTGAGAGAGAAGTGATATACTCAGAGTGCAGATTGGGACTTTTAAAAAAAAATTTGACTGATATGTATATTTGTTTTTCTTGAATATTTATTATAAGGTTTTCTTTGTCAGTGGTAAAAGTTGAAAAAATTAAATTAAAAATAAATAAAAGAATATATATGATAATGGTGTAAAGGATTCAGGAGAAGAAAGTGTAGAATTGACCTGATTCATTAAGGGATCAAGATGAGGAAGGAAGGGGACCATACATATTCTTCCTTCCCCTTTCACAAAAATCAGTTTTATACACATATCCTCTTCCTTTGATTTAGGGGATACAGACATCAGAAACTGAGTGCTCATTCCATGCTGAGGATATTTGATTGTTGTGCTTTTTTGCTTACTATCTTGTAATGACGTTCTAGAGGTAGGTGTGGAGTATGAGATTAGCCCAGTCTCTTTACCATATCATTTTTACTCTGGTACTGGGAATCTAACAATAGTATGAAATCCCAAGACTTGCTGGGAAAACTGGAAAATAGTATGACAGAAACTAGACAGAGACCAACATCTTACACTGTATACCAATATAAAGTCAAAATGGGTACATGATTTGAACAGAAAGGGGTGATGGTATAAGCAAATTAGGAGAGCAAGGAATAGTTTAACTCTCAGATCTATGGAGAAGGGAAAAATTTATTACCAAACAGGAGATAGAGAACGTTATGAAATGCAAAATGGATAATTTTGATTACATTAAATTAAAAAGATTTTGCACAAACAAAACCAATGCAACCAAGATTAGAAGGGAAGCTGAAAGCTGGGAAACAACTGTTAGAGCTAGTGTCTTTGATAAAGGCCTCATTTCTAAAATATATAGGGAATTGAGTCAAATTTGTAGGAATACAAGTCAATCCCTAATTGATAAATGGTCAAAGGGTTTGTGTGGTAGTTTTCAGATGAAGAAATTAAAGTTATTTATAGTCATATGAAAAAATGCATGAAATCACTACTGATCAGAGAGGTGCAGATCAAAACAACTCTGAGGTACCAAATCACACCTATCAGATTGTCTAGCATGACAAAACAGGAAAATGATAAATGTTGGAGAAGATGTGGGAAAATTGGAACACTAATGCATTGCGAACTGATCTAACCATTCTGGAGAGCAATTTGGAAGTATTCCCAAAGACCTATAAAAGTGTGTATATACTTTGATCCATTAATACCACTTCTAGGACATATTCCAAAGAGACCATAAAAAATAGGAAAAGGATCCACATGTACAAAAATATTTATAGCAGCTCTTTTTGTGGTGGCCAAGAATTCAAAATTGAGGGGATGTCAATCAACTGGGGAATGGCTCAACAAGCTATGGTACATAAATGTAATGGAATACTATTGTTTCATAAGAAATGATGAGCAGACCAGAAAAATCTGGAAAGACTTATATATGAACTGATGCTGAGTGAAGTGAGCAGAACTAGGGAACATTGTACACAGTAACAGCCACATTGTGTGATGAATGACCCTGTTAGATTTAACTATTCTCAGCAATGCAAGGATCTAAGACAACTCTGAAAGAATCAGGTTGGAAAATGCTATCCACATCCAGAGAAAGAACTTTGGAGTCTGAAAGCAGATGGAATATACTATATTCTCTCTTTTTTCTTTCTCATGGTTTCCCCCTTTGGTTCTAACTCTTCTTTGCAACGTTACTAATGTGGAAATAGGTCTAAGATGATTGTTCATGTGTAGCCTATATAAGATTACATGCCATTTTGGGGATGAGAGAGGAGAAAGAGGGGGAGAAAATTTAGAACTCAAAATCTTATAAAAGTGAATGTTGAAAACTGAATATAGATAAATAAATGAAAATCAAAAAAATCAAAATGTACTTAAAAAAAAGAAATCCCAGGACTTTGGGTGTCAGAGACAGTGATGGTCTCTGTCAACTATTCTCTGTCATCATGATCTATTAATGGATAAACCGAGTTATGAATAAACCCCAGTTTCTGCTCTACTTCATTACCATGATTCAGCCATTGTTGAGATAGAAATCAACTCCTCCTCTTGTGTCTCCCATGTCTTTATTCTTGGGGCAGATTGGTGGGAAAATGAATAGAGTTCCAGGCCTGGAATCAGGAAGACATTATCCTGAATTCAAATCTGGGCTCAGACACTTACTAGTTTTATAACCCTGGGAAAATCTGTTAACCCTGTTTCTTCAGTTTCACCATCTGTAAAATGAGCTGGAGGAGGAAATGGCAAACTATTCTAGGTCTTTGCCAAGAAAACCCGAAATGGGGCCATGAAGGGTCAAACATGACAGAAAAGAACTGAACACATATGATCAGGGTAGTTATGAGTCTCAAAGGAGGTGATGTCCAAAACCTTATCTCAGTAATATACTGAGTAAGATGCCAATGTGTTCTGTAATATGCTAATATACTCATGTCTTTCCCTACTTTCTCAAGTTCAGTACTTGAATTCCTCTATATCTCAAATCCTAATTTAGTTAACAAGCTCATTACACTTTTTTTCTTGTGTGGTCATCATTATGGGGATCCCTGTGAAGCTGGTGTAGATTTCTCAATCAAAACTAATTTAGTCAACAAGCTTGACAATGAAATTGCCACTGGCAGGAAAGTGCCACACCACCATCATCGGTGCATACACTCCCAACGGGATGAACTCTGCTAAAGTTGAAGAAAAATTTTACAAAGACCTAGTGGTCCTCATCATCACGGTGCCAAAAAAAGGCAAGTTTATAATTCTGGGTGACTTGAACATGAGTAGGCACAAATTATCAGACATGGTAGGGAGTCCTTGGGAGGAATGGAGTTGGAAATAGCAACAGCAAGACTTACTTCCTTATGAAGAATTGTGAATATCATGACCTCATCACTAACACTAACTTCCGTTTATCTAAATACATCCCATTCACATTCACAGTTATTACTAATTGTGTAGTTCCATTCATCCTACTTTTTTTCTGTTTCTTCTCTCTGTTTTATCCTATTCTTCCTCAAAAGACTATTTTGCTTCCAACCACTGCCTCCCTTAATTCATCCTCCTTTTTATCACCCCCCTTTCCTATTATCATCTTCTCTTCCTATTTACCTACTGGGTAATTGTGTTTCCATACACAACTGAGTGTGTGTATACATATAATATATTATGTTGATCTTCCCTGTCACCTACTAGCTTTTTATTGTCAAATCCTTTTTTGGTGTTGTTGCTTTCTCATTCTTCCAGCCTGTGTTTTTACTTTGAACTTCAAGTTAAATTTGGGCTCATCTCACCCAGGGTTTGGGAAGGCACTGTTCCAAGCTTTAGGCTTTCTTTGTCTGCTGTTTTCAGATCTAGTTCTGGGCATCTGCAAGTTTTTGATGCTTCCAAGGTGGTGTGATCCTGGGTGAGGTATGGTGCCTGCTCTTCTTGTTTGTGCTCTGGTCGTTACCCAAAAATGGTCCCTGGTCCTTTGAAGCCACAAGTGCTAGCTTTGATACTGTGACCACGGCCCCTGTGACTGATCATTAGTGCTCCTCTATACCCTGGAACCGCAACTCAGAAACAGGTACCAATCTGTTCCAGTTCTACCTAGTACCAGCAAAGAGTCCCCTGTAATCTCTTTCTGATCAGTTTTCCAATCCTTTGTTGTTCTTGGGCTGAAAGCTACCAAAGCTGTTGCTACTGCAGCTACTGTTGCAGATGCCACGCGTGTTGGCTCCAGACAGTGCCACAGACTTCTTCTGTTGACCTCTTGGGTTTATTTTTAGGCCAGAAAAATATCACACCCTCTGACTTTTTGTAGGTTCTGCCACTCCAAAAATTGATTTGAAGTATTATTTTGAAGTTGTTTAGAGGGGAATGTTGGAAGAATTGAGTTATGTAGCTGGCCTAATCCATTTTTATATATTATTTTCTAGTTCTGCTTATTTTGTTCCATCCATTTATATGACTTCCATTTGAAAAAAAATCTATTTCTTCATTTCTTGTACTACAATAGTACTCTTACAATTAATATATCACAACTTATTTGGTCATTCCTCAATTGACAAATATAGCCTATCTTTTTAATACTACCATTCAGTTGATGTCATATGGCCATATGTCACAGAACACCATAGTTGTTTGGAAGAATTAAAATTTTAAATGACCCAGAGAACAATACAAGAGAGCATTAGGATCAATAGAAAAGTTCTTAAGAAGATGGCATTTGTCCTCAAACAGGAAAGAACTTTCTAAAAATGATTTGTCTCCTCATTCCTTCAAATATAATGCTGCCCATTTAGTGAATTATATCTCTCTTACAATGGAAGTATTCAAACAGAGATCCGATAACAATCACATATCAAAAATGTTTAATACAGTATTTTTTTTTTCATTGAATGAGAAGTTTAGTAGATGACAGTTATAGTTGCCTCCAACTGTTGGGTTCTTTGAGTTTTCATTACTGTGATAGATCAATTCTATAGTCATTTAAAGATAAGCAAGCCTTTTGGTGCCTTTTATGCCTTATCCAGTAGGGAGTTTGCCTTCTTTGCTTCAGTAGTAAGATTACTTTTTCTGACCTCTACTTAAGCACTATGTCTTCCAGATAGTTGCTAGAAATGTAACCGGAACTCTTCAAATTCAACTCAGAATCAGATGAAGGATCAGTAGAGGTGTTCACTTCCTATTCTCTGGCCACATTGAAAGATACTTACTTATGGACCCTAGATATTCAGTAACAAAAATCAACAAATTAATTAATCTCTCATACTTCATTGATTAATGAAAATATGTATATAACCAAAGCTTTGTAATACCATTTTTTTATGTCTGAACCTAATATTTAGCAAGCAAATTATGAGATTCCTGCTTAGCATGTTATAATCTGTTTTTAATTCATAAACTTCCTTATTTTGCATTTCATGTAACTTTTTATTTTTTTCTCAAACATTCTATCCATTTATTGTAGTCCCCTTTTATCCTTTATCACCTATGGATTTTCAATGGAAAATGAAGTAAAAATTAGACATTTGCTAAAAGTTCCATTTTACCTTGTTTGATTTTCTCATTGGTGATGCATTATCTAGTCATAAAGACATCCTTCAGCAGCCTTTTAGATATTATTCTTTGTTACAGGAAATCCATTATTTCATTGCAGCAAAGAAATGAAGCAATGTAATATGATCCTTTTATCCTGGCAAAAGCGCACAACTTATTTATTTTCAAAGTTGTGAATTTTTTTACCTATAAAACATTCTCTACAAGTGAAACCATAATTATATGCACTTGTCAATCAATCTTAACCCATTATACTCTGCTTATAGCATTTTATTTTTAAAAGAGAAGAAGGATGAAAAGCTTTGAATGGAATGATAGGTATACACAGCATGTGTGCATGTCATTAGATGTTTGAAGAGAGAAATGAACAGAAAGATTACCAGTACTTGATTTTTTCATAAGTATTAAAGAGCTATTTCAAAACACATGGGAAAAATGTAAAAAAAAAATGCCACTTGGACATTTTGTTCTTCTTCCAATTAATTGAAACATCTCATTAATCTATCCATAATGTCTCCAGAAATCAAATTTGGAAAGGAAAATATTTTAAAAAGAGACTAAGACAAGTTTTAAAAATTGACTTTAATATAAGCTTCATATCTCAGTTTCAAGAAAGAATATAAAATGTATTGTATGTTATGAAGATGGGAGATGAGGTGAAATGTAGTGTCATGGTCAAGGAACAGAAAGAAATCCAGTTTATCTGTGTTAGAGCAGGATGGGGCACAGTGACCCAGAAGACTGGAAGGGTGAGGAGTGTTGCCAATTCAGTATTATAAAATCTTATTACTATTATAATTATAATTGTACTATAAAATTTAAAAAGCTGTTAAGGAAGGTTACTTCCCCTTTTGATCTAAAGGTTGTTAGATCATAAATGTATTGATTATAGATTATGACAATTTTTTTTGAAAATTGTAGATATTTAATGAGGTATGTTTTGTTTTAAATTAAGAAAGTAACAGTAATGATAAATTACTTACTGTTGGAAGAAAATCATAACAAAATCCTCTTTGCCTGTGAGGTTCCTTACTTGACCTATTTATAACAGATAAGATCTTACCAGCCCTGCTGACAGTATGTTGTGAAATTTTGAAGTGCTTCAGTTTAAGGAACTGAGATCTCTCCTGGCCAAAGAAGGGAAATTTATGAGTTAAATTTTAAATAATAATCAAGTTTAATTTGATATCACTTAGAAAATCATGAAATTGTATCTGTTAATAATTAGTATGTAGTAAAGTTACATTTTTGAACTAACTTCACTGTGTATAAACTGAGGTGTCTATAATACTGTATATAAAATACATTATTCATGTATTAATTTAAAACTCCAGAGTGCAGTATTTGTGCTGCTTGTTCAACTAATCCAATATTCAAAGAACTTGTCTCTCCATCATTTCCTGTGGTAGTAGCCCTTAACATCTACCCATTGATTTCATACGTCTGCCTAAGTCTGATTGCTACAAAGTCTCCCTTCAATTCCTTCTGTGGGTTAAATTTTTTTCTAAACTTTTAAGTCCTGTTGGCAACCTATCCTCTGAAGCTCATGTAAAGTGACCAGACATAACTTTCTTTATGCTATACAGAGAAGAACAAGGAGATGGAGTTTTAAAATCTATCAAGTATTTATTTAGATATGCTTTAGAACATATATACACGTGATTAATTTTGCCTCCCACAACTATATTGAATATATGAAAAATTTTATGTTAATGAATACCATATGGATTTGAACCAGAACTGTTAATGATTATTGTCTAATCAACGCAATTATACCCTACCCTAACATATGATTAAATGTTGCTATTTGAGGTGCAATCTAGTGGGACTTCAAGTTTTTATTTCAGGTATATGGGTCTGACCTCTCATAGATCCACTAGACCATCATGCAAGAAAAATGTAAACAACTCAGTGGGAGGTGTTATCTGTGAACTCTCACCAGTGGATAGCTGTCTATGGAATAGTTGGGGGAGGTGACTCAGTTTCCCATATGAGACATTGTCCTACCCGGTTATTTTGGAACCAGATTGTGGTATTCTGTCATATAATTGACTGCCTATGACTCCTACTGAAATCAAACAAAACTAATGAACAGTATTAATACTACTTTGTCCCTCCCTTTCTTCTCACACAGCAAATTCTATTGATAAGGGCAAGTGTACAATGACATAATTTTTTCATTGTAATACAAAAGAGATAAATCCTATTGGTGACTTTTGGTTGGATAATGTATGCTGATATAGTACTACTATAGTTAAGAACCATTTTAAATTGACATTTCAATTACAAATAATAGGGACCATGAGGCTTTATAATTAATAAGGATATTTTGTTTATATGAGATATACATATATATACTGTTAGCATGGTTTATAAGCACCTGGCTTACTCTGTCTACTGGCCTTTGCGCCTTGCTTTGGCAGAGACACATCACTCTAGTATAGAACATGGGACTGATACACTTAGGTCTTTTTGTGGGGGAAGGTACATTCAATGTTAAATGAAGAAGTGGGGTGAAGGAATCCTGGTGTCCCTGTGATAGACCAAAGCCTTTTCTTTTCACTTACTGAGGTCATATTTAATCTAAAAAGACCATCACCCTGAGAGTAAAATTTCCTTATTGCTCAAGAGCTGGACAGTTTTCTCTTTGGCTATTTCCCTGTTGCTGTTATTTTCCCTAGCATAAAACTCATCACTCTTTTCTCAAAATACTTAGTAGGAACTAATTCATCTTAATTTGTCAGGCTCAGTCTGCCTCACCTAAAGGGGAGAAGAAGATACTCTTCAATTCCCCAAATGGTTTTGACTACTGAATCCCAGGTCCCATAGGTAGCCAGGCATGACAGGAAATAGACAAAGGAATAGCAGACAGAGATATTTAAAAAGTCCTGTATAGACAGAGGCTTCTGAATGTACCATTGTAGTTCGCAGAGATGGTAGCAAGGAGATGCCATAAACAAAGTTGGTGTCTTTTTGGACTTTAAAATTGTTTTTATGAATTTTATTTAATTTTTGTTTAATTGAATAAATGTGAGGAGTTTCTTCTCCCTCCCCCCCCAAAAAAAAGAAAGCATATTTGTATGTCCCTGTAAGGAGTGGTAGAAGTTAATAGCAAAGTTATTTCAGTAGAGAAGCCAGAGATGTAGATGGATATAGATACATGTCTATAAAATATTGATATATAAAATATAGATGCATAATACGTACACTTGTAAATGTATGCATGTGTATATATGTATGTATACACACATGGGTGTATGAAGATAATGAATTCTGTTTTGGATATGTTGAGTTTGATGTTGAGTTTGAGATGTCTATGGGGCATACAATCTGAGATGTCCAAAAGGCAATTGTTTGATATGAGATAACACAAAAGGGGAAAAAAAGTCCCAGAGTAGACCTTTGAGGAATACCCATATTTGGGAGGCTTTTACCTGGTTGAAGAACTAGCAAATGAAATTAAATAAAAAGTAGCTGTCAAAAGTCAATAACATTAATTGCCTACTATATGCCAGGCAGTGTCCTAAGCATTGGGGATACAAATGAGAAAAACAAAGAATTTCTACCCTCAAAGAGTTTATAATCTAATTGAGGAAGACAATACAACAAAGGAAGCTGAAAAAGGGAAGGGGAGGTAACAAAGATTACCTTGGGCTAGGGCATGATTTTTGTGGCATTAAAACTAAACAAAGCAGGTGGGAAATTGAGAGTTAGCTCAGTTAAATATTTAAGTGGAAAATTTTGAGACATCTATGAAGAGAGAAGTTTACTGTTTTCCCCTTTACAACTCCTATAAGAAAGAAGAGGCAACTGAGTGTCTTTATGGTTAAAGACTATCTTAAGTACTCAAATAGAGGTATTTTAGTTTGTAAAAAAATGATTACTTGGGGAGTTTCATTAGCTATGAAATTCTGAGTACTTACCAAGTCCTCTGCCTTTTTGACCTTGGGAAGGTTATTAAATTTTAACAGCTCTATGAAAGAAACTGAAAAAAAAAAACGTGAACAATGAGAGCCTTGTAAATTCTAAAATAGTAACATGGTTTATAAATGAAGATCTTTTCCCACCCACATCCCCCAGTAACCTGCAAAAAATATACACAAAGGGAGAATGCTTTAAAAGCTTGATTATAGTATAGAAATTATTTATATGACTAATTATGAAATATATGAAAACAAACTGTATAAATTTCACCTGTAGTAGGATATGTTGTAGTTACATCTTTGAGTCAACTTAGTACCTACAGACCTCAGTTTGTAAGTTATTTCTTTTTTGCCCTAGCAGTCGATATGCAGTTCTTTAAAGATGTTCAAACTTGTAGTAGCTATTTTTTTTTTGGATTTTGACTGAAATACCATGCATTAACTTTAGGAATGATTGATTTTTGCATCAGGATGTGTAAAAATTGGCTTCTAAACACATCCACACACTGACTCTGTCAGTGTTTATTACCTGGATGTAAAAAGGTTATAAACAGACAAGGTTTTAAATTTAAGTTATGTAATGTATAGAATGATTATATATATATATATATATATATATATATATATATATATGTACACACACACACACACACACACACACACATATATGTACACACATATTTATGTATAATGGCAGCTATCTTTAGGGGAAGGGAAGGGAAGAAAAAAGGAAAAAAAGAAAGTTACATGATAACTTCATTGTATATTTTAAAGCAATAGCAAATTGTACATAATAGATTTGCAGTTTCATGTGCAATCACTTTTTTTTTTACTGCATTATGGAAATACTTGTGGTATTTCATAAATTTAAAATAAAATTAAAATACTTTAAAAAAATTTCATAGTTTGCTCCCAAATTTCCCTCATTTTCAAGTAAAAATTCATTGATAACTTGGGATTTGAGAGATTGAAAGAAAGAGTAAAGCTTAACAGTATGGGATTTTATGCTTCTCTTCATTCTTTCTTGACAATTGCATTATCTTTGTTTCATCTAGAAGATGGAGATCAACATCTTGCAGATCATGAAAAAATGTAACATCATATATATATATTGCAATGTAATATAATGTAATATTATATATATAAACACATATATGCATATACACATAAATTTGTGTATGTGTATATATATGTGTGTGTATAAATAAATATATAGAAACATGTCCAAAAAGTTTCTAAATTGTTAATACCCTGTGATCTAAACTATTAGGCTGATACCCCAAAGAAATGAAAGAGGAAAAAGACCTATATGTACAAAACTAATTTATGACAGTTTTTTTTTTGGTGGAACCCCAAACTGGAAAATATTTGTCATTTAGCTGTTTTTTAGTCATGTCTTCATAACTTCATTTGGGGTTTTCTTGGCAGAAATACTAGAATGGTTTGCCATTTCCTTCTCCTGCTCAGTTTATAGATGAGAAAACTGAGACAAACAGGGTTAAGTGACTTGCCCAGAGTCACACAACTAGCAAGTGTCTGAGGCCAGATTTGTACCCAGAAGGATGTCTTTCTGACTCCAGGCTCAAGTACTTTTAGATTTTTCAAAGAGGGAGATATCTTTTATAGGGGTTGGGAAGTGATGAATCACTTATCAATGCTTTTATAAATAAGAAATTGAATAAGAAAATATTTTATCAGATGGAGAGGAGTGCAATTTATTGAAGTAAAAAGACTTTTAATGGTACAATCATTGAAGGCTCATCCTACCTAAATCGTGAATATCAACCAAGGCTCATGAGATAATCACCCAGGAGCTATTAGCCACATTCATGAAAGTATTCTAGAATATAAACATTCCTGGCCTTTCTTCAAGTCCCTATAGATATTTTGATAAGATCCAGAACATATACCCTTAGCACTGGGATACATAGCCAAATATTTTCACCTTCAACACTAAAGAAAATCTTTTACTTAATTCCCCTACTCATTTTTCCCTACAAAGTTATTTACATTTGTCTTTCTTTTTTATGTTTTTCTCCCCCCTCCCCCATCCACAAACTTCGGATATCCTCCTCAAAACTTCTATTTTGCATAGAGCAATTCTTAAGGCCTGCTCTAGCCTCACCTCTTTCCAATGTCCCTGATTAGTATTGTACACTGAAATCACTTCTTGTTATGAATTCTTATAATATTTATCCTTATGACACATTTAATAATTATTTATATACTGTTTATTATTGTTATTTATTATTATATTCATCTATAGTTTACCTTTCCAAATATAAGTTAAAGTACAGGAACTATGTCTTATTATAGTTGCCTCATCATAACACCAGGCTATACATAAATATTTTTAATGAGAGAATACAATTTTGTTTCTGGTTCTTCCTTCAAACTTGAAAAGAGAGTGCTGTATCAAGTCTTTTAGGTCTAATGAAAAGAAAATTTTTATGCTTATAGGATTATAGTATTTAGAGTTATAAGGAAACT
The DNA here is from genome assembly GCF_003287225.1 of Phascolarctos cinereus. Classification (NCBI taxonomy): domain Eukaryota; kingdom Metazoa; phylum Chordata; class Mammalia; order Diprotodontia; family Phascolarctidae; genus Phascolarctos; species Phascolarctos cinereus. Next base: position 283,145,485 of record NW_027555847.1, on the reverse strand, counting down.
TAGAGTTTATCTACTATAGCACTCTCATTTTAGATGTACCCCCCCAATGCAGATTGCATAGACCTTGGCTTAATGAATGAGTGTGGTCCAGACTGTCCCCCCTCCCAAGGTCCAGCTTATATAGATTTATATATAAAACTGAAGAATGATGCCAAATGGGACATTTTCTGCATTTGATCTGGAGTTATTCCAGGAAAATGTCCTAATATACTCAAGATACAGCTTTTACCTGTTTTCTTAAATGTGGGTAAAGGAATATCTTGTTCTCATACAAGAATCTAATGTTATGTCTTATGCAGGAATAACCTTCAGATTTTATTTCACCCTGGAGGATAAAACAAAACAAAAAATAACATAAAAGATTTGCAGAAGGCTATAAATAAATTTAAAAGGAACACAATACAAAACTATTTAAAAAAACCCTCATTAACTCACTTATAAGTGAACTGAACTTTGGCATTTCCATCAGGTAACTACTTTGACATTTTGTTGAGTTCTTTTTTCCACTCATTATATCATTCTATTGTTTAGACATCCATAGAAGGTAAATAGATTTTAAGTTATAAGGTTTTCCCGTTGGACCCCACACTGTCCTAGCAACTCACTGTTTTTCCTCTCCATGTCAAATTCTGTGAAGGAGTTATGAGTATCACCTCCTTCTTTCTTCAAAGAGCCTAGTTATTCATGAAATCACCAATTTCTAGAAGGCCTAATCCCTGACCTCTTAAATTTGAAAATTCTTAAGCTTAGGGTTATCTATGAGGCAATTCCAAAAGCTGGTGCAGCCCAGGTGAAAGAGGAGGTCCTAAGTACTGAGAGAGAATAAAAAATAGCCAGGTTTTACACATCCTGTTAGTCTCACCTAAGCAATCTCACCTAGGCACCTAATTCAATCATCTTGAATTTCCTGTGTTCTATCAGTGAGGTGCTAGTGGGCATACATATATTCTAGGGAAGATGATACTTGGGCACACATCCAATAATTTCTCAAAGTAAATTGGAGAAAGCATCAAACAGTGATATGGACTCCCCAGATGGATTCCAGGTTGCACTCTGGACTTTCTCCACCATGCCCTGGAAACATCTTTATGCTGGAAGCTTTCCAGTCCTGGGATTATAAATATCCTTCTCTTTGGCCTTTCCCTCTGATTGAATAGCTCCTTCCCATAACCTACAGTGTAATTTAGACTATCTCAATCCTACCTACTTATCAGGTATATCTTCCCACTCTTCAGCCTCTTGTGTGTTGTCCACTTTTATTAGAATATAAGCTCCTTAACCATATGGAATGTCTTTCTTTCTCTTTGAATTTGTATTCTCAGCACAATGCCTGGTACATAGTAGGTGTTTAATAAATGCTTTTTAACTGATATCTCCTTATCTTACACATGAGTCTAGTAAGGCCCAGATAGGAGAAGTGACTTACTGTAAAGCACTCAATAAATAAGATAACTGAAATGAGATAATTATCTAGACCTATGATTTTTCTCAATTTTAGGAACACCTGGGTCGGGTATTCCCAAGTACAACAGATTACTTGACTTAACATTATGTATTACACTGAGAACATAAGTGACTTATCCATGGTCACACAAGTAGTATATATCAGAAGTAGGACCTAAACCCTTGTCTTCAAGGACAGTCTTTCATCCATTCTGCCATTCTGCCTTTCAGACTTCAGATTACAGATATAACATATACTTTACAAGAATTTTATGAGGCAAAAACATGTTCAATCTCTTTGAAAAAAAGGCACTATATTTAATCAAGGAAGCAATTTGACTTGTTCTTATAACCTTGAAATATGGTATCTAAGTAAAAGTTTAGATTTTTAAAAAAATGTTCACTGAAGAATGAAGGTTGGCTTAATCAGAGATTAAATCTGCATTTTCATATGTAAAAGCTAGTTTCTTCTTTCCCAGAAGAGTAATAGAGATAACTTTGATTACATTAAATTGAAAAGTTTTTGCACAAACAAAGCCAATGCAACTAGGATTAGAAGGAAAGTAGAAAATTGGGAAAGAATTTTTACAACCAGTCTCTCTGATAAGGGCCTCATTTCTAAAACATATAGAGAATTCAGTCAAATTTATAAGAATACAAGTCATTCCCCAATTGATAAATGGTCAAAGGATATGAACAGGCAGTTCTCAGATGAAGAAATTAAAGCTATCTATAGTCATATGAAAAAATGCTCTAAATCACAATTGATTAGAGAAATGCAAATCAAAACAACTCTGAGGTACCACATCACACCTATCAGATTGGCCAAGATGACAAAACAAGAAAATGAAAAATGTTGGAAAAGATGTGGGAAAATTGGAACGGTAATGCATTGTTGGTGGAGTTGTGAAATGATCCAACCATTTTGGAGAACAATTTGGAACTATGAAGGGCTATAAAAGTGTGCATACCTTTTGACCCAGCAATAGCACTTCTAGGGCTGTATCCCAAACAAATGGGAAAAGGACCCACATGTTCAAAAATATTTATAGCAGCTCTTTTTGTGGTGGCAAAGAACAGGAAATTGAGAGGATGCCCACCAATTGGGGAGTGGCTGAGCAAGTTGTGGTATATGAATGAATGGAATACTATTGTGCTATAAGAAATGATGAACAGGTTGACTTCAGAAAAACCTAGAAAGACTTGTGTGGTCTGATGCTGAGTGAAGTGAGCAGAACCAGGAGAATGTTGTACACAATAACAGCCATGTTGTGCAATGACTAATATTGATAAACTCAACCCTTCCCAGCAATACAAAGATCTGAGACATCTCCAAAGGCCCCATGATGGAAAATGTTATCCACATCCAAAGAAAGAACTATGGAATTTGAATGCAGATTGAAACATACTATTTGCTATTTTTTTTATTCTGTTGAGTTGTTTCCTCTTTCTGGTGGTTCCTCCTATTGGTTCTAATTCTTACTTACAACATCACTAATGTGAAAATATGTTTAATAGGGATGTATATGTATAGCCTATACCAGATTGTGTGCCATCTTGGGGAGGGAGGGGGAGAAAAATTTTAAACTCAAAAGCGTGTGGAAGTGATTGTTGATAAATCAAAATTAATTAAAAAAAAGAGTAACAGAATGGTACACACCCACACACTCACAGACATACGCACACGGAGTACAAATACAATCATCCACCCAAATTTAACAAGTAAAAATAATGCTCTGAACTATTTTGCTTTTGGATTAGTGAAAGGCTAGGAAAGGAAAAGGCAAAAAAAAAAAAAAAGGAGAACAACATTGTGTACAGCACAAGGCAAAATTCCAGATTCAAGTAAATAATAATAATAATAATAATAATAATAATAATAATAATAATAATAAATATTGCCTCCTGCAGTATAATTATTTCCAGTTTGAAAAAAAAAATGGACCATCTTTCCCTAAGCTCCTCATTCACAATTAGTAGAAGAAACAGTACATAGTGGATTCATGTAAACAACATGGGATAACCCAAAGTTAAGCTTAAATTCAGATTTTTGTCTGTTCATTTCATTATATTTTCTTATCCTACTGACCAAGCCAGGTTTGAAATTATTCAAGTTTAGTCCTCAGTTTTCTTCAGACACAAATGTTTGGGGACATATCCTATCACTTTAATTTCACATGGTTCTTTAGTATAGAAAACATCAGCATCACCAATCCACATTAAAAATATAATTTTCCTTGTCCTTACCTCATTCCATACAACCCGTTTCCCTCTTTTTCCCCCTCTTCAGAATCTCTAATCAATATCACTCTGTTTTAATGTATATTGAAGGATTAGGGACTAAACAACACAGAAATCTCAAATAGAAAAGCATGGAGAGAAAATTTGATCTGCCGTTGTATCTATTACAGAACTAATTGCATGGAAATACTAAAATCTCAGCTTTCAAAAAAAATGCTACTTGTTGCCTCATCCATAGTTACATTATAATATACTGAAAATTAAGCATGAAATTAAAATACCCTGGCATCCTGGAATTACTACATCATTTACATTCTTGTGATGTCAATTGGTACCATAACTCACCCATACACTTCAAATCTATTGGGAAGTAATGCAACAATACTATAATGGGGTGATAGGGCTGAGCACGCTTCCTGGACACTTCTGGTTACACATATAGTTTGGCTTATTGGTACACAGAAGATGTTACTGATTAGCCCCTTGGGTCCTTTCAGTGGGTGCTCTGTCAAAGATGACCAATCCAAGAACAATTTTTCTTGCCTGGAGAATAAAAAAAGAAGTTATTGACATGTATCATATATTTTTAATGTATCTTTGTTGGTTTCTGTGAGTCACTTGTTACGGGTTACAGTTTCATGCTTTATGTATTTGTCAATTCAAACTTCTGAGTCTGTGGTATGGCATTTCTTTTGAAGTATATAAAGCGCTATCTAATACCTTATATCTGTTATTTTGTATACTGAGCAACTTTTTTTGGAGGGATTATCTTACCTTTGGGGTTGATCCAAGACATGAGCCATAGATAAACTAGGCTTATTTAGGGAATTTTCCTGGAATAATCCCAGGTTGGGGCATAATGAATCAGAGAGTTTGATAAAAACCTAATCCCTTCTCTTTAAGGTGAAGAAATTCCAGGAGTTTACCTGGTTTACATGAGTTCAAATCATGATCTCCTATCACTGGGAGCTGAGCAGGAAGAGTTACCCTTTCAACAGGCTTAGATGGGTAAACAACTTTTTTTCTTGCCCAGTCTTTCCCTCTTTTGTGCATGTTAAGTCCTTGAGGTCTGCAAAGGAGTCTTTAACCCTATTGAACTCTTCTTGCTCAATTGCTAATGGTGTTTGACATAATCAATAGAGATGGGAGTCTGTAGGCCCAATCAGAAGCCTAAAGGGTATAGGAACCTCAGGCAAGCAAGGATACAATATGTCCCTGGAAATGGGCAAAGCCATACAACCTCATAATAATGTAGAACTTGGTTATAGAAGTACATGTTTCCACTTTAAATTGGCATCTTTGTTGTTCTATGTTCTGTTTTTACCTTTTGCACTTCAATTTCTCCTTTTGTATGTTGAAAATAATGGTGATTATTACCTGTTTCCTTGTAAGGAATTTTGCTAATTCTGTCCCCACTTCTCTTCCTCCTCCTTTATCACAAATCATGCCTACCACTTAAAAATATCTCGTCTGACAAAACACTCCTTGTTTAACCAGACCTCTTTGAATCAACCAATCACCCCCTTTTCCCTCAGTATATTTGTTCTGTTCCTTTGCTTTTAAGAATTTTGGTAATCTTAAAACTGTTACCATTACTAAGGTAGTTTGAAAGAAAAGTTAGGGCTCAGTTGTGTATGATGGGGTGATTCTAAAAAACAAAATAGGGTAGGAAAAGACAAAAAGGAGCAATTATCTCATAAAATGGGGCGTGAAAGGAAGAACTAATTCATCAGGTTGGGGTGGGAGGCTGATATTGTTGGAACCTTACTCTCATCTGGGTTGAAGAGGAAACAATGTTTATATCTGAAGAGGTTTAGAAGTCTTCTGAACTTCTAGAGAGGTAAGAAAACTGGTGAATTGGGTGGGGAAGGGCCTTTAGGAAGGGTGTATAGATTAAGATTAGGAAGGTGGAGGGAGAAGATAAGGGAGACACTTCTAGAGTGATAGGTAATATCAGAAATAAGAGGGCAATGGGAAAGGTAAGGTTACAGGGATAAGGTAAAAAAAGAGGCTGAGAAGAAAAATAGTAAAAATGAGATAGAGAGAAATTCACAAACAGTAATTATAACTGAATGAGAATGGAATGAACTCAACCAAAAAAATGGAAACAGCAGAATGGATTAAAAATCAGAATCCAAGAATACATTATTTACAAGATACACATTTAAGAATGAAAGATATACACAGTGTTAAAATAGAGGTTTGGAGTAGAATTTATTATGCTCCAGATGATGCAAAAAAGATGGGAGCAATTATAATCTCAGACAAAGTTATGGCTAAATGAGATTTAATTAAAACAGACAGAGTAACTGCATTTTGGTAAAGGTACAGTAGACCAGAGCTTCTTAAACTTTTACCACTCATAATCTCTTTTCAGGTTTCAGCAGGTTCATTGGCATTACGTGGCCTGAAGGCATGTGTAGTGCAAAGTGCGCATGCTTTGTGCTCAGAACCAAGGCAACAATGAAATTGCATGATGCAACATGGGAAAGGGCTGCCAAAAACACCTGGCATTCATTAGACATTTGATTTTTAATTAATTTTTGGTTGTTGCACATTCAGAAACCTTTTACTGTTGGCAAATTTTTTGTGACTCCATCCCCACCCACAGTTTAAAAAGTGCTACGATAGTCAATAAAGTAATATCAGTATTAAACTTATATGCACCAAATACTACAGTATCTAAATTTTTAAAAGAATAGTTAAATGAATTATAAGTAGTGATAGATAGTAGTGCTATAATAGTAGGGGACTTTAATCTTCCCCTCTCAGAACTAGATAAATATAATCAAAAGATAAACAAGAAAGAAACTAAGGAATGAACAGAATTTTAGGTAAACTAGATATGATAGATATCTGGAAATAATTGAATGGGAGGGAATAGAAAGTAATACAGATTTTTCTCCATGGTTCATGGTACCTTTTACGTGTATTAGTACATAAATTCTTATTTATGATCATATATTAGTACATAAAAATTTTATAGTTAAAATCAGAAAAGCAGAAATATTAAAAGCATCCTTTTCAGATCATAATGCAATAAAAATTATATTTGATAAGGGACCAAGGAAACATAGATTAAAAACTAATTGGAGATTAAACAGCCTAATCTTAAAGAATGAATGGGTTAAAGAAAAAAAATCATAGAAACAATCAATAATTTCATTAAAGAAAAATAATGAAAGAACTTAAAACCTATGGGATACAGCAAAAGCAGTGATTAAAAGAAAATTTATGTCTGTAAATGCTTAGATTAATAAAATAGAGAAAGAGCAGACTGATGAACAGTATATGCAATTAAAAAAAACAGAAAAAGAACAAATTAAAAATCTCCAATTAAATACTAAATTGGAGATCCTAAAAATTAAAGCTGAGATGAATAAAATTGAGAGTAAAAAACCATTGAATTAATAAATGAAACTGGGAATTGGTTTTATGAAAAGGACAAATAAAATAGATAATTGGTTAGCTTGATAAAAAAAGAGGGAAATACAAATCACTAGTATCAAAAAAGAAAAAGTTGAACACACCACTAACAAAGATGAAATTAAAGCAATTATAAGGAGCTATTTTGTATTGTATCAGAAGGAAATTGCATTGTATCATATCAGAAGGAAATAAATAAAATGAAATAAATTTGACAATTTAAATGAAATGGAACAATATTTACAAAAATATAAATTGCTTAGATATCTAAATAGACCCATTTTAGAAAAAAAAATTGAACTTGCCATAAATGAGCTTCCTAAGAAAAAGCAGCAGGTCCAGATGGATTAACAAGTGAATACTATCAAACAAGTAATTACAACATTAAACAATTTTTTTGTAATAACAGGTAAAAAAGGGATCCTACCAAATTCCTTTTATGAAACAAATATGATAATGATACCTAAATCAGGAAGAGTAAAAACAGTAAGAGAAAATTACAGACAAACTTCATGAATGCATATGGTTGCAAAAATAAAATGAAAAAATAAAAATATTTAAATAAATAAACTAAAATAAATAATAACTAACTAAACAAATAGATAGAAAGGTTACAGTAATATATTACAAAAATTGTACATTACAATCAAGTGAGATTTATAGCAGGCATGCAGGGATGGTTTAACATAAGCAAAACTATTAACATAATTGACAATATCAACAATAAAAGTTAAAAAAAAACTTCATATGATTATATCAATAAGTGCAGAAAGTTCTTTAAATAAAGTACAACACTCATTTGTATTAAAAAACACTTGAAAGTACAGGCATTAATGGATTTTTCTTCAAATTGATAAAAAAAGTTATCTAAAAGCATCAACAAGCAGTATTTGTAATATTGATAAACTAGAAGCCTTCCCAGTAAGATCAGGTGTGAAATAAGGATGCCCATTGTCACCAATATTATAATATTAGTGAGAAAGTCCTACCAATAGCAATAAAAAAAGGAAAACAGAAGGGATAAGAATAGGGAATGAATTAATAAATCTATCTCTTTTTGCAAACAATATGATGATATACTTAGAAAATCCCAAAGACTCTACTAAAAAGTTAATTGAAACAATAATTTTAGCCAAGTAGAAGGATATAAAGTAAATTCACATAAATCATCAGCATTCTTATATATCAAAAACAAAACCCACCGGAAGAGATAATAAAAATACTCTATTTAAAATAACTCCAGGCAGTATAAAATATCTGCAAGTACACCTGCCAAAACAAACCCAGGAACATCATGAACAAAATTGTAAAAGAAAATTTTATGCAAATAAATTCAGATTTAAATAATTTGAGAAATGTTAGTTATTCATGGGTAGGTAGGACCAACATAATACAATGGCAATTTCACCCAAATTAATTTATATATCCAATGCCATCACAATTAAATTACCAAAAAATTATTTTACTGAATTCAAAAAAACAATGTAAGGGAAACTGAGGTGATCCTCCCCAATCCCTCACATGATTGCTTCCTGACCTGACATAAGGGATGTAATTTAAAGTTAGTATGCATGACAAGAGCACCAAGAGAATGGAACATCAAAGAATAAACAAACTATGTTACCTGGGTGGAGTAACTCATCTCAAGAAATATGTGTGTGTCCAAGGATCTGGCCCATCTTTGGATACACATAAAAAATAGGCATCTGGAGCTTTGGCCAAACACCCTCTTTGTTCTTAGGTTGTTTTCCTGCAGTTTAAATAGGTATAAAAAGGGCCACTTGGGAAAGAGCCCTTTGGAGGTCTTCGTTTCAGATATGGGGGTGCCCACTGTGTTGGTTTTTTCCCAATCAGGACCCTCAAGGCCCTTTCTTTTGAAGTCTCCCTGGTCTTTAAGTCAGGTGTTGGAGCATGCCTGGTTTGGTGATGTATCTTTCTTTCTTTGTTTATTTCTATCTTTTATTTGTTCTATGTTGATTCACCAGATCATATGCATGTGTACATTATTTTAATTCCTACTTCTCTATCACCTTAAGCATTATCAAATAAATCCAATTACTTGTTAAGTTAGTGTCATTGTGGCTTAAGATCAGAACCTAAAGTGAAAGTACTGCACAGTCCATAATATCCTTTTGATTACAAATAATAACAAAATTCATTTGGAAAAACAAAAAGTCAAGAATATCAAAGTAAATAATGAGAAAAATGTAAAGGAAATAGGTTTAGCAGTATCAAATCTTAAACTATATTATAAGGCAGTTATTATCAAAACTATCTGATACTGGCTAAGAAATAGAAATGTAGACCAATGGCATAGATAGATGTACAATTTACAAAAAGCAGGGGTAGCAATCCTGATCTCAGACAAAGCAAAAGCAAAAATAGATCTTATCAAAAGAGATAAGGAAGGAAACTACATCCTGCTAAAAGGTACCATAGACAGTGAAGATATATCATTACTAAACATACATGCACCAGATGGTATAGCATCCAAATTCTTAGAGGAGAAGTTCAGGGAGTTACAGGAAGAAATAGGCAGCAAAACTACACTAGTGGGGGACCTCAACCTCCCACTATCTGTACTAGATAAATCTAATCACAAAATAAGCAAGAAAGAAGTTAAGGAAGTGAATAGAACATTAGAAAAGGTAGATATGATAGACCTCTGGATAAAACTGAAAGGGGATAGAAAGGAATACACATTTTTCTTGGCAGTACATGGCACATACACAAAAACTGACCATGTACTAGGGCATAAAAACCTCACAATCCAATGCAGAAAGGCAAAAATACTAAATGTATCCTTTTCAGATCATGATGCAATAAAAATTATATGTAATAAAGGGCCATAGAAAGATAGACTAAAAAATTGGAAACTAAATAATCTAATCCTAGAAAATGATTGGGTCAAACAACAAATAATAGAAACAATCAATAATTTCATCCAAGAGAATGACAAAAATGAGACAACATATTACAACTTATAGGATGCAGGGAAAGCAGTTCTTAGGGGAAATTTTATATCTCTAAATGCTTACATAAATAAATAGAAAAAGAGGAGGTCAATGAATTGGACATATGACTAAAAAAACTAAAAAAAGAATGAATTAAAAATCCTCAGTTAAGCACAAATTAGAAATATTGAAAACCAAAGGAAAAATTAATAAAATTGAAATTAAGAAAACAACTGAACTAATAAATAAAACTAAGAGATGGTTTTATGAAAAAACCAATAAAATAGGTAAATCTTTGGTTAATTTAATTAAAAAGAACAAAGAAGAAAACCAAATTACTAGTATCAAGAATGAAAAGAGTGAAGCTACCACCAAAGAAGAGGAAATTAAAACAATAACTAGGAATCATTTTGCCCAACTATATGCCAACAAATTTGACAATCTTAGTGAAATGGATACATATTTACAAAAATATAAATTGCCCAGATTAACAGAAGAGGAAGTAAAATACCTAAATAACTCCCTCTCAGAAAAAGAAATTGAATAAGCCATTGATGAATTCCCTAGGAAAAAGTCTCCAGGGCCAGATGGATTTACATGTGAATTCTATCAAACATTTAAAGAACAATTAATTCCAATACTATATAGTATTTGGGAAAATAGGTGAAGAAGGAGTCTTACCAAATTCTTTTATGATACAAATATGGTGCTGATACCTAAACCAGGAAGAGTCAAAACAGAGAAAGAAAATTATAGACCAATTTCTCTAATGAATATTGATGCAAAAATTTTAAACAAAATATTAGCAAATAGATTACAGCAACTTATCACAAGAATAATACACTATGACCAGGTAGGATTTATACCAGGAATGCAGGGTTGGTTCAATATTAGGAAAACTATCAGCATAATTGAGCATATCAACACCAAAACCAACAGAAACCACATGATCATCTCAATAGATGCAGAAAAAGCTTTTGACAAAATACAACACCCATTCTATTAAAAACACTAGAAAGCATAGGTATAAATGGAGTCTTCCTTAAAATAATAAATAGCATTTATCTAAAACCTTCAGCAAGTGTAATATGTAATGGGGACAGGCTAGAAGCATTTCCAATAAGATGGGGGTGAAACAAAGATGTCCATTATCACCACTGTTATTCAATATTGTACTGGAAATGTTAGTTTTAGCAATAAGAGAAGAAAAAGAAATTGAAGGTATTAGAATAGGCAAGAAGAAACAAAGCTATCATTCTTTGCAGATGACATGATGATATACTTAGAGAATCCTAGAGAATCAAGTAAAAAACTACTTGAAATAATAAACAACTTTAGCAAAGTTGCAGGCTATAAAATAAACCCACATAAATCATCAGCATTTCTATATATTACCAACAAAGCCCAACAGCAAGAGATAGAAAGAGAAATCCCATTTAAACTTACTGTAGACATTATAAAATATTTAGGAGTCTACCTACTGAAACAAACCCAGGAACTCTATGAACACAATTACAAAACACTTTTCACACAAATACAACCAGATCTAAATAATTGGAAAAACATCAGTTGCTCATGGGTAGACCAAGCTAATATAATAAAAATGACAATTCTACCTAAGCTAATTTACTTATTCAGTGTCATACCAATCAAACTACCAAAAAATTATTTTATAGAGTTAGAAAAAATAATAACAAGATTCATTTGGAAGAAAAAAAGGTCCAGAATATCAAAGGAACTAATGAAAAGAAATGCAGGAAGGTGGCCTAGCAATTCCAGATCTTAAATTGTATTATAAAGCAGCAATCATCAAAACTGCTTGGTATTGGCTAAGAAATAGAGGGGTGGATCAGTGGAATAGGTTAAATATGCAAGACACAGTAGTCAATGACTATAGTAATCTATTATTTGATAAACCTAAAGACCCCAGCTTCTGGGATAAGAACCCACTCTTTGAAAAAAACTGCTGGGAAAACTGGAAAAGAGTATGGCAGAAACTAGGCATAGACCCAAATCTCACACCCTATACCAAAATAAAGTCAAAATGGGTTCATGATTTAGATATAAAGGCTGATAGTATAAGCAAACTGGGAGAGCAAGAAATTGTTTACCTATCAGATCTATGGAGAACAGAAGAATTCATGACCAAACAGGAGATAGAGAACATTAAGAAAAGAAAATGGATAATTTTGATGACATTAAATTGAAAAGATTTTGCACAAACAATGCCAACTAAGATTAGAAGGAAGGTTGAAAATTGGGAAGGAATTTTTACAACCAGTGTCTCTGATAAGGGCCTCATTTCTAAAATCTATAGAGAATTAAGACAAATTTATAAGAATACAATCCATTCCCCAATTGATAAATGGTCAAAGGATATGAACAGCAGTTCTCAGATGAAGAAATTTAAATGCTCATCTCATATGTCATATGAAAAAATGCTCTAAATCATTATTGATTAGAGAAATGCAAATCAAAACAACTCTGAGGTACTACATCACAGCTATCAGATTGGCCAACATGATAAAACAGAAAAATGATAAATGTTGGAGAAGATGTGGGAAAATTGGAACAGTAATACATTGCTGGTGGAGCTGTGAAATGATCCAACCATTTTGGAGAACAATTTGGAACTATGCCCAAAGGGCTACAAAAATGTGCATACCCTTTGACCCACCAATAGCACTTCTAGGGCTATATCCCAAAGAGATCACACAAATGGGAAAAGGACCCACATGTACAAAAATATTCATAGCAGCTCTTTTTGTGGTGGCAAAGAATTGGAAATTGAGAGGATGCCCATCAATTGGGGAATGGCTGAGCAAGTTGTGGTATATGAATGTAATGGAATACTATTGTGCTATAAGAAATGATGAACAGGCTGACTTCAGAAAAACCTGGAAAGACTTATGGTCTGATGCTGAGTGAAGTGAGCAGAACCAAGAGACTTTGTACACAATAACAGCCACATGTGCAATGACTAATATTGATAAACTAACCCTTCTCAGCATTACAAGATCTAAGACATCTCCAGAGGCCTTGTGATAGAAAATGCTATCCACATCCAAAGAAAGAACTATGGAAGTTGAATTGCTATCTTTTTTTTCCTCTTCTGTTGAGTTTTGTTTCCTCTTTCTAATGGTTCCTCCTATTGGTTTTAATTTTTACTTACAACATCACTAGTGTGAAAATATGTTTAATAGGAATGTAAATATATAACCTATATCAGATTGTGTGCTATCTTGGGGAGGGTGGTGGGGAGGGAGGGGGAGAAAAATTTTAAACTCAAAAGCATATGGAAGTGATTGTTGATAAATCAAAATAAATTAATAAAACAAAACAAAAAATAAAATTCAGACATTGACAAAAAGCAAAAAAAAGTACAATTTACAGCAGTATATAAACATAATAACTTTGTATTTGACAAATGCAAAGATTTAAAATTTTGGGATAAGAATTCATTATTTGGTAAAAGAAAATGTGGGGAAAATTTGAAAGCAGTATGGAAGAAACTGGGCATAGACCAATATTTTATACCATTTACCAAGATAAGATCAAAATAGGTGCATGACCCTGATATAAAAAGAGATTCTACAAGAAAATTAGAAGAATGTGGAACATATTACTTGTCAGAATTATGGATAGGTCAACAATTTATGAACAAGAAATAGAGAGCAAAATTAGATGTAAAATGCTTGATTTCAATTAGATTAAATTAAAAGTGTTTGTACAAATAAAACAAATATAGCCAAGATCAGAAAGAAAGCAGAAAATTGGGAAAAATTTTTATAGAAAGTCTATCAGATAAAAATTTTTATAGACAGTTTATAAATAAAGTTCTCATATCTCAAATACATAAAGACCTATAAGAAGATGTCATTCCCCAACTGACAAATGGCCAAAGGATATGAACAAGCAGTTTTCCAATTAAGAAATTAGAACAATCTATAGTCATATAAAAATGCTTAAAATCATTATTGATTAAAGAAATGCAAATTAAAACAATCTTGAGATATCATTTTATACCTACCAGATTTGCTAAAATGATAGAAAGGGAAAGTGACAAATGTTGGAGAGGATGTGGATAAATTAGGGCACTAATTCATTTTTGGTGGAATTGTGAACTGTTTCCACCATTTTGGAGAGCCATCTGGAATTATGCCCAAAGAGTTATTAACCTGCCTATATCCTTTAATCCAACGATACCACTACTTGGTCCATTTGCAAAGATAATTAGGGAAAAAGGGAAAGAAGATATATGCTGTAAAATATTTGTAGCAGATTTCTTTGTAGTGGAAAAGAACTGGAAATTTCAAGGATGCCTATCAATTGGGGAATAGTGGAACAACTTGTGGTATATGATTGTAATGGAATACTATTGTGCTATGAGAAATAATGAGGTCAATGATTTTGGAAAAACATGGAAAAACTTGCACGAAGTAATGAAGAGCAAAATGAACATACAGTAATGGCAATATTGTTTTAAGAATGATTTTGAGCAAATTTCTTATTTTGACATAATAAATACTGAATTAATTGTAAAGAACATATGAAGAAAGACCTTATCTGTATCCATAGAAATAACTGATAAATAGAAGGATGTATAAAATAATTGTGTGTGTGTGTGTGTATGTTTGTGTGTGTGTACCTATTTGTGTCTAATGGTAGCAATCTCTAGGGCAGGGAGAGAGAGTGTAGAAAAAAAGGAATAAAAGAGAAATTTACATGATAATATTATTTTATATTTGAAAGGAATAGAAAGTTGATTTATAGGGCCTAGGGTCTGTTCAGGGAAGAGTAGACTAGTACCTCTGGTGGGAGGGTTGCTATCTATGTTTAGTCTCCACCTGATCCATCTCTCACCTGTGGCTCATCTGTGGCTGCAGCTCCAAGAAGCTGCACAATGGCCAAACTCTGGTAGACAGGCTAAAATAGGTTGAGGGTAACCAAGGGCCCTCAAACCTATTGGTGAGTTGGGGGGAGTTACCCCAACCATGTGAAGATTTCCCCTGGTGGAATGGGAGGATGATAACAGTTTGTTCGAACAGCAGTGAAGGCAGCTGAAGCAGACACTGTGGATCACTTAGAGCTCGGTTTGACATTGAAGACACCAAGATAATCCACTGCATCTTCAGCCATCAACTGACATCGTGTTTCAGTTCTGCCACTGGACTGTGAAATCTGTGAGACAGTGAGGCTGACAGCTTCTTGCAACTCTGCCTCACTCTTTACATGGCATGGAGCACTTGGGAAGAATGGAGTTGGAAACAGCGACAGCAGTGGTCACTTACTACTGAAGACTTGTGCATCTCATGACCTTCTTATCACTAACACTGCCTTCTTTTTACCTAAATGCGATAAAATTTCATGGATGGACTTTCCCAGTAAATATTGGCATTTAATAGGCTATGTGATTGTAAGGAGAAGAGTCAGATAGGATGTGAAATTAATGAAGGCAATGTGTGGCACAGAGTGCTGGGCTAATCATAGACTTATCCTTTCCAAGCTAAATATTTGCATTCAACAAAAGTGGCAGCACCAAGGCAAACTGACTGCCAGAAGAATTAATGTCAACAGATTAGAGCTCTTCTCTAAATGGGAACAGTTTGTTGCTAACTTACATGGGAAGTTGAGCCAACACACAATTGGCAGCAGTGGAGCAGAAAAGGAGTGGACAGCTTTCAGAAAGTTGGTGTACAGCACAGCATTTGCTCATCTGGATCAGAACACTGCAAACATCAAAACTACTTTGATGAAAATAATAGGGAAATTCAGAAGCTGTAAAATGAAAAATAAGAACTCCACAAGGTTTACCAGCAGTATGATTCATCTGTCTTCAAGAAGGCAGCATTTAATTCCATCAAAATAAATGCAAGTGAAGCTTAGAGAGATGCAGTAACAAGGCAGCTGAAATTCAGTTTTATGATGCTAGTAAAATCCAAAATGCTTTTATGCTGCCCTTAAGGATATTTTTGAGCTAAAGATCTCTTGTGCATCTCAGCTACTCAGTGCTGATGGAGCCACATTGATTAGTGATAAGGACATGATCCTAGAGAGATGGGCTGAACATTTTCGTAGTGTTCTCAATAGACCATCCTCAATCAATGCTGAAGCCACTGACCATTTATCTCATATTGAAGTCAATCCCTCCCTAGCTCCCTAGCTTAGTTCCAACTGAAGAAGAGGTTTTGAATACCATTAGGCTCCTTTTGAGGGGCAAAGCATCTGGTGCTAATTATATCCCAGTTGTGATTTAGACAGTGAGGGATCCATTTCTCTGACAAAAGCTGACTGAAATTTTCTGGGTTATATGGCAAGAGGAGGCTATCCCCCAAGAGTTCAAGGACTCCTCCATTGTCCATCTCTATAAAGGCAAAGGAAATAAATTGTTCTGTTACAATCACGGGGGGTGGGGTGTCTCTCTCTTAGTGATTGCTGGCAAGATTCTTGCCAGAGTCCTCCTTAATAGGCTGATCCTTCACCTGTGAGAAGATCATCTATAGGAGAGCCAGTATTGCTTCAGAAAGGGCCAAGGAACAGTTGATATGGTGTTTGCTGCCCAACAACCCCAGGAGAAATGCCAAGAGCAGAACAGAGGTCTCTATATTATGTTTGTAGATCTGACGAAGGCCTTTGATACTGCCAGTTATGAGGGCTTATGTCAAAATTTTGTTGCTTGGAGTTCATCAGTATTGTATGTCAATTTCATGATGGTATGCTTTCCTGGGTTCTGGGTAATGAATGATGCTCTTGAGCTTTTCCAGTCACCAGTGGAATGAAACAAGGCTGTGTGCTTCCTTCCATGCTTTTTAGCATGATGTTTTTAGCCATGTTGTCAAATGCCTTCTGTGAGGACAAACACAGCATCAAGTTCAGCTATCACACTGATGTAAATTCTTCAACTTGAAAAGGCTACAAGCCAAGACCAAAGTAGAGGGAGTGTTGGTGCATGATCTTTTATTTGCAGATGACTGTACACTCAATGTAGCCCCTGAAGCTGGAGAAGCAACAAAGTATGGATCAATTCTCTACTGCTTGTGCTAATTTTGGCCTAACAATTAACACCAAGAAAACACTGGTGCTTCAGCAGCCAGCAGCACACCATCTATACTTGGAGCCAATGGTTACAACAAATGGAGAAATTTTGAATGTTGTGGATAAGTTCTCTTAGTTTGGACTGTATACTTTCCTGGGATGTACACATTGATAACGAGGTTGATGCATGCATTGCCAGAGCTACCTCAGTGTTTGGGAGGCTCTGAAGGAAAGTGTGGGAGAGAAGAGGAATTAGACTGACTACCAAACTGAAGTTCTATAGAGCTGTTGTGCTGACTTCATTGTTGTATGCCTGTGAAACCTGTAGAGTATACAAACACTATACCCGGAAACTGAATTGCTTCTATTTGAATTGTCTTAGGAAGATTCTGAAGATCACCTGGCAGGATAAAATATCAGACACTGAGGTCCTTTCTTGAACTAAACTGCCAAGCATTCAAACTACTGCAGAGAGTATAACACTGATGGGTTGGCCACATTGTTCAAATTCCAAATGTACGCTTGCCAAAAAAGACTATTTTTATGGAGAACTCACACAGGGCAAGTGCTTACATGGTGGTCAGAAAAAAACAATACAAAAATACTGTCAAGGACCCTCTTAAAAACTTTGGAATTGATTGTGTAACATGGGAGACACTCGCACAGGACCACCTAGCATGGTGTGCCCCCATCAGAGAAGGTGCTGTGCTATATCAGCAAAGCAGAATTGAAGTAGCTCAAAAGAAAGGCAAAATGTGCAAATTCAGAGAATCCATCTCAAATGTTCACACAAACTACTTATACCCGACCTGTGGTAGAGCGTTCTGAGTGCATATTGGTCTGATCAGCCACAGTTAAACACACTGCAGCTGGACTCTTAACATAGTGATGCCATTTTGGTCCCCTTGGAGAATGGACAGCACCAGTATATTGGCAGTTTAACATGCAATCATCTTTTTTATTGTAATATGTTATGGAAATGTTTATTTTATTCCATAAATTAAAAATAAAATACATTTAGAAAGAATTTTCATCTTAATCATTTGCTTCTTATTTGTTCCTATTTCCTTCTTTCCTAACTTCAATCCATTGTATGAGTAGAAATAATCTCGCAATTCTGTATCACTGTACTCCACAAATAAAAGCTTGATTCACTAAACAAATTAACTAGAAAGTGATCAAAGTGGATTTTGACAAAATCAAAAGGCTGGAAATGCTAAACATTTTTCATTTATGCATGGTAAATTTATTGGAAAAAGTTTTCATTTCCATTGGTTATATGCAACAATAATGTTAAGCCTTGAAGTTCTTTCTTTTAATGTTTTATTCAGTTTAAATTTAAATACAAAAAGAGAAAAAAGAAAACATTTCTATATACATAGTAGACCATAAAGAGAGCATTCAATATAAAACCATGAATTTCTATTTGAAATCACTTACCTTTTTTGGAAAATTATGTGATAAATACAACACATTTTTTTTCAAAACTACTCAGCTTTTTTGTGCTTCTAAGTTTTCTTTTCTGCTATGTATTTTTTTATTTTTTTTCTCCCTTCTTCCACACTCTATCTTAGATAAGGCTACAATTAAACAGGAATACACATACACATAATCATACTGTACATACTTCTATTTATTGTTTCTTTCTCTAGAGGTTTCTGCTTTCTTCCTAATCTTGTATACATTGGTTTTATTTGTACATTTAAAAAATTTAATGTAATCAAAATTATCCATTTTGCGCCTCACAATGCTCTCTATTTCTTGTTTATTTACAAATTATTTTCCTATCCATGAATCTGATAGGTAATATATTCCATATTCTCCTAAATTCCTTGTGATATCTTCCTTTATATTTTGACTTTATAATAGTACATGATTTAAGATATTGGTCTATACCCAATTTTTGCTAGATTGCTTTCCAGCTTTCCCAACATTTTTTTAAATCAAGTAATGAAATCTTATCCCCCAAATTTAAAGCTTTACATTTGTCAAACACAATGTTACTATAATCTTTTACTTTTGTGTATTCTGTGTGTATTCTGTTCCACTAATCTAATCTTTGTATTTCTTAGCCAGTACCAGATAGTTTTTTTGCTTACTGCCTTACACTATAGTTGGAGGTCTGGTACTGCTGAACCTCCTTCCTTTACTTTTTTTCATTAGTTTCTTTGAAATGTTTGACCTTTTGTTCTTCCAAATGAATTTTGTTATTATTTTTCTAGCTCAGTAAAATATATGTATAATACACACATATATACATATATATATTTAGTAACTTAATTGGGATGACATTGAACAAATAGATTAGCTAGATAAAATTGTCATTTTATTGTATTGACTTTGCCTACTCATGGACAATTAATATTTCTCCAATTATTTAAATCTGACTTTATTTGCACAGAGTATTTTATAATCATGTTCATGTAGTTCCTGGGTCTATTTTGGCAGTTATACCCCTAAGTATTTTATACTATCTACAGTTATTTTAAATGGGATATCTCTTAATGTTTCTCTAATTGGTTGATTTTCTTTTCATAATTTTTCAAATTTTCTTGGATTGCTCTTTTCTTTTCCCTTTAATTTCCCCTCAATCTCTCTTCTTTCATTTTTGAAGTCCTTTTAAAATTTTTCCAAGAACTCTTTTTGGGCTTGTGACCATTTGATGTTTTGCTTTTAATTAGGAGTTGCTTTTTTAAACGTGACTATCTTCCTCTGAATATGAACCCCAATCTTCTCTATCCCCATAGTCATTGTCAATGTTCAGGTTCTTTCTCCTTTGCTTACTCATTTATATTTTGTTTCATTTGTAATTGCTTTAGTCCTGAGGTATGGGGAATGGTGCCTCAGGCCTCAGGTACTTCTTCTTCATCTTCTTCTTTGTCTTGTTCTGGCAGTCAAGGTTAAGTGTCTTTCCCAAGGTTGCATAGCTAGTAAGTGTCTGAGGCTGAATATGAACTCAAATCCTCCTGACTCCAGGGCATTTACCCTATCCACTGTACCACATAGCTCATCTTCAGGTCCTTCTTACTGCTATTTTCTGCTTCGTCTGGGGTCCCATTCTCCAGCACTCTTCTTCCTACCTATGTCATGGCTAGGGCTCCCAGCCCACTTTTCCTGAAAATGCTCATTTCCTGCAGTCACTCCTATGCCTCTGACTTTCAACTCTCCTTTTCATTCTGGGGCTGAAATCATGGACTCTACTCTCCTGTAAGTGCCCACAGCCAGCAGGGCCCCTGTCCCTCTGCTACTGCACTCATTGAGCTTGCGCTCACTCTTTCTTATTGACATCTGCAGCATCCCAGGAGGATCATGGCTGGTCAATACAGCTGGGACTGGTGTCCAAAGACAGCAGAAAGTCCTTCAATCTTTCCCTACTCAGCTATCCAACCCCTACACTGTCTGTGAGGTGAAAGTTATTGAGACTGAGGCTGCCTCCAGGGCAGCTTGTTGATTTTGCAAGGTCTGCCTAGAGGTGTTCGCATTTTATTTGGGCTGTACCTCCACCTCTGGATGTCTGGTCTTTCCTAAGCTCCTCTTTTTAATTTTTTTTTTAATTTTTAGGCAATTGGGGTTAAGGAGTTGCCCAGGGTCGCACAGCTAGTAAGTGTCAAGTGTTTGGTCTGAGGCTGGATTTGAACTCAGGACCTCTTGACTTCAGGGCTGGTACTGTATCCTCTGTGCCACCTAGCTGCTCCGCCTAAGGTCCTCTTAAGTTGTCTTAAGAGGACCGCTGTTTTAGCCTGACTTTTATTTATTTCTGTTGCTCTATGTTCACTTTGAAGTGATGTCATCCTTTTTTGGTGGGGGAAATTTGGAGAACCATTTTCTCAGAATCTTCTTTAAGCCTCGAAGTTTTAAAATATCATAAAATATTTTTGCTTTCTTCCTGACAAGATAAAGTTAGACATTGAGAGTCTACAGTGAAATTACTTGAGTGTATGTCTGATTTTTAAAAAATTCAACATGACTGAATATTCTATTATTATTAAAATTAATAGCTTAGTCTATAATTAGTTGAAAAATAGCTCACTGAACTGAATGGGCTGCTATATATATTATAAGCTGGTGTTTATTTTTGTTCACATTACTATACAGCAAATCATCAAAGCAAAACAAAAGTTGTAGAAACATTTGTTACTGTCAGTGTTATAGACATACTATTAATTACACCATGCTAATCATAGCGCTAAGTCACTTCCTGTCAATCTTCCAATTAATTTAGACCTTAATTTTCACATTTATCAAAAGAATGCTTCATTTTGAAGATATATCAAAGTTGGAACTCCAAGAACCTCACGATTGTATTTCTAGGAATAAGGAATAGCTTGCAACATAGCACGTCAGTGCTGAACAATTATTCTTACCAAAATAAAGAGGAAAAAAACTTTTGTACAGCTTAGTACTCATATTTATTTGTTTAATGATTAATTTATTTTTCATTTGCAAGAACATAAAGGATGTAATATGCCATAGATATTTAGTATTAAAAGAAAACTGATTTATGATGCTAATCATAGATCAATTTTTGTACTTACCATATTCATCAAATGACATCGAATGAAAAGCAATATTTTTTTTATATATCTGTGATGTGAATATCTGTATATTGCATCATTTTCTCATTCAATTTGTATATTTAATATTATAACCTGATTTTAAGCTTTTACTAACTATTTCTATCTCATCTGTCATTCTTCTGTGAGGGAGGAAAAGCTTTCTTTTCACTACATTCTGATAATATTTTTTAAAAAACCAAAGATATCCTACTCTACTTGCTATTTCATGCAGAGGACCACCTCTGAATTTCATGCAGAGGACTGCATAGACCTCCTGCCTCTGTGCCTTTTTACTGACTAACTACCACTCATGGAATTTTGTGTCACATTACCAACACCTCCTTGCTTCACTGATGTCTCAGGGTTCAGGTTTGAATCTCACCAAGGGGTATGTATTGGTCTTCCTCTTTTCTCTTCTCTGCTCCCCACTTCCCTGCCCCAAATCATATGCATTTTCTTTGAGCTTACTTTTCATTTACACTGCATACACCTCAGTGAGACTCATGATCTACTGTTGGTTTGATGAGCTGGGGCTTGCTTCTGGTTTGCTGGGATGCTTTCTGTCCTCAACTGTGTTCTTTTTTTTTTTTTAACCTGAGTGAAAGAGATCTTTCTTGATGATCTTATAAGTTTCTTGGGCTAAATGATTGTTTCACCCTGTCTTTTTGCTGCTTCTGCTGTTCCAGGATTTCTTTTGGGGTGCTATTTTATGGTTATTTGGAGGTGAATATTAGAGAGTTACAAAGATTTATTGCTTACTCCACCTTCTTGGCTCCCAGAAGTCCTCAAAATTTTACTTTTTAAATATTGCTTCATACTGTCCAGGAATTCTAGTTGAATTTGTGTCCAAGTAACATTTTTCTTTGAGGTTTTTCTTGTAGAAGTTTGGAATAATTTTTTTCCTTTTTCAAAAAATCTGTGTCTTGACCATCTCTGTCACCATTGTTTCCTCATTCTTTTAGCCTATTTTCTGACATTAGACTTGATGTTTGTGCTGGGTTTTGCATACTTCCAGAAAGAAATCTAGGCTCATCCTGTTGCTGATTTCTTGGGGGTATTGAGTGTTGTGTTATTCTAGGCTTCCAGGGAGAAATCAAACCAAGCATCTGTAAGCTTTTGGGGCTTCTGAAGTGGTCTTATCCAGGGTAAACTCTCATCATTCTGAAAAGTTAGACATGATAGAGCTCTTGTGATTACTGAATGCTAAATGTTTTTCAGTAGTGGCTGGCACCTTTGACCATGTACTATGGCATAATTACCTGAAAAGAAGAAATATTAAACATTTAGTTTACTGACTACAATGAAATGCAAATAAACTCAATGAGACATTAGCCAAATAAATAAAATTAATTGTAGACTAGATGATAATTTTAAAGAAATAGTGCAAGAAACAGTCACTATAAAAGTAAAAGATAATTTAATCATAGAAAACATAGTAACACATTGGGATGCCACCAAAGAAGTTCTTAAAAAGAACTGTATCTTTAACAGCTTAATTATTGTTCCCAACAGGAAGAGAAAGAGATACTCCATTCAAAATATGACAGCATACACAAAATATTGTGTTTCTCTTTCTACCAAGGCACACATTAAAAACCATTTGAATACAACTCAAGGAGGAAGAAAAGATATTCCTTTTTAAAGCAATGGTTAGGAGATTTCATGACAAAACAGGATTAGAAGGGATCACAGGAGATAAAATATACAGTTTTGATAACATAAAATTAAAGAGTTTTGAACTAACCAATATATTTAAAATTAGAAGAGAAACAACTTAGAAGAAAATCCTTGCAGCAAGTTTCTCCAAAAAAGGCTTATTTCACACACACACACACACACACACACACACACACACACTGCATTAAATTTAGAACAAAAGTAATATCTACAACACAAACACAAAACAAAACACAATAGATAAATGATAAAAAGGATATAAGCAAACAGTTTGCTTTTTTGACACTGAGAGTAGAAGAAAATGAGCAATTTAAAGAAGTGATTATTTTTATTTTTTAGTCATTTCAGTCATGAACAACTTTTCATGACCCCATTTTTTTGGGCAGATACTGAAGTATTTGCCATTTCTTTCTCCAGCTTATTTTACAGATGAGGAAAACAGGGTTAAGTGATTTGCCTAGGGTTACACAACTAGTAAGTGTCAGAGGCCAGATTAGAACTCATGAAGATGAGTCTTCCTAACTCCAGGTCTGGCACTCTATCCACTGCACCATCTAGTTGCCTATACCTCAAAGAGTCATGATTCAATCTCTGTGAAAGAAGAAAACCCCTCAGCAAAAGCCCATAAAAAGCAGACATTTGACATTCTTTCCCCAATGAAACTTCATGAAGAAAAATGTCCAGGTTTTTGGGTTGGGCAATATCAAGGGGGTAGTGGTATCTACAATGTTTGGATTACATCATTGGCACTGAGATGTGCTGCATGCACATTTGTTAACTTATTGCAAAGGATTGTGGTCTGTGATGAAGAACTATTGATCATGCCCAAGGTACTATTTCTAGTGCTGTTCCTGGTCATTGTCACTGCCTTGTATGGGGAGATCCACTTTGAACTCTAAATATTTTTTGTCACTCACCACACAGACCAGACTATTGAGATCTAGGACTCAGTCCTTCCAAAGTGGATAGTCAAAGCCTAGGATTTCTGTTTGTTGTCTTCTACATTTGGTAACTCCTTCGCAAGATCATTTCATTTGTTTACCTTTAAGTTCAGTTTTTTATTCTTTTTTATTTTCTTCAAGTATTGCTTATGCTCCTTCAATCATCAAAATTAGGATTGACCAGTAATGTTTTAAAGCTATTTAAAAGTGGAGTGCTCTCTAGGATATATTTAGGACTTCGCTATCATGGTGTGAGGTGTAATAATATCTTTCATGATCCCCTCCTCCTTTACCCTTTCTACTAGTTTGATTTAATTTATGGTAGTTCTTTCCCTTAAAAGATATGAAGCTGTCCCAAAGACTCAATTGGCTCTGTGTGCTTAAGAATTAATCCCTTCTAAAGATTCATTTGCTTCATTTAGGATGCCATCAAACCAAAGGTTGTGGTAATTTGCAGCACTTGGGAAATTCTGCATAAACAATTTCCAAGTGGATTTTCAACATTCTAAAATATTTTTCTCCAATTCTCAATCACAAGAACCAATGTAGACTATTTAAGTCCACAATAGGTGGTGGTGGTAGTAAGGGAACTAAATTAGAATAGCTTCAAGTAAGAAGTGATAATTTCATTACTTATGAAGATGAATGTGTTAGCTCAGTGAAACCTATTCTGTAGCCTTTTTTGGTGTATTAATTAAAATGAAAACTGAATGGTAGCATGAATTTTTATTATCTCACTCTCAAACCCCCCCCCCACTACAGTGTTCTCACATAAAACAAGATTTAGTGTTAAAACAGTAGTTTTCAAATCTAATTTTAAAAATATATCCCATTTGTATATATGTTGAAAGCTCTTGGTTTAACATTAGGCTTCTAGAACATTTTGTTTCATTCAGTGTACATTAGGGTTTCTTAAAGAGTACATTTTGGATGGCAGTTGGATGGCTGCATTCAAATAAAAGAGCTTTCTCTTGCTTCCAATAAACTACTAAAATTATGAATTTCAATCAGAATTTCTCAAAAGTTTGTCTAGATTTTTCTTAAAACCTAGGTTTCACCACAATTTTCTTCATTGCACATCTGATGCTAGTATAATCAAATAAAAACCTCCTAAATTCAAGAGAATATGATCACAGTTTAGACAGGTAATCTAGTCTGACCCATAAACAAGGAAATACCAAAATTATAGACAATGAGTACTTATCCAGCTTCTATTCAAAGTCATCCAAGGAGGTGGAAACATAATACTTGTTGAGGCAGCCCAATCCACATCTGAATAGCACTCATTCTTAGGAAATTTTCCTTAACATCAAGCTTAAATTTGCCCTTTTGCAAAACTTCCAGTGATTGCTTTCTTATTCTCTTGGAACAAACAGAATAAACACAACCCTCCTTCATGTGACAGATCTTCAGATACTTGGAGACAGCTATTATATTCCCCTACACTCAAAACCAATCTTCTTTTGCTTATGTTAAACACTCCCAGTTCCTTAAAGCATTCTTCGTATGAAATAGACTTAATATATTTACTCATTCTCTTTGGCCTGCTTTGGGTACTCATCAACATCATCATCAACAGCAAACATTTGTTAAACGCTTACTCTGTATCAAGCCTATACTAAAGAAAAAATAAAATCATGTTTCCTACTCCCCAGGTTCCACATGCTAATAGAGAAGCCAACATGACAATAATATGTACTATGTCCACGTGCATATGTATATACATAATTACATATTTGTATATGCAGGTTAAATGGGATAGCATTATCAAGGGAGTATGAGAGGAGCAAGCAAACTATGAAACCTCTCTTTCAGTAGGTATGATTTTAGTTGAAGAATCCAGTAGATAGAAGTGAGGAAGGAGAGCATCCCAGGCATGGGGAAAAAAGTAAGGAAAAGGTATGCATTTGGATACCTTGGATGGAGAATCTTGTGGGGAGAACAATGAGGAAGCCAATGTCACTGGATTTTAGAGTAGAGGAATGAGAATAAAGTGGTTACACCTTACACTGGGATGTCAGAAAGGAGCTAAGTTATATCTTTTAAATAAGCATTTTGTATTTGAATGACTAGAATTTATTTTTGAAGATTCTAATAGTATTTTATTTTGTCTAATTACATGTAAAGACCATTTTTTAACATTCATAAATTTTGCGTTTTAAATTTTCTCCTTCCTCTCTCTTCCTCCTAAGATGGTAAGCAATTTGATATAGGTTATATGTGTGCAATCATATAAAACATAGTTCCATATTCATCATGTTGTGAGAGAAGAAACAGAAAAGAAAAAAATGTGAAAAAAGTAAAGAAAGTGAAAATAGTATGCTTCAATCTGCATTCAGATTCCATCAGTTCTTTCTCTGGATATGGATACTATTTTCTACTATGAGTCTTTCAGAATTGTCTTGGATCATTGTATTGCTGAGAAGAGCTAAGTAAATCATAGTCGAACATTGCACAATGTTGTGATTACTGTGTGCAATGTTTTCCTCTTTCTGCTCATTTCACTTTGCATTAGTTCATGAAAGTCATTCCAGGTTTTTCTGAAACCTGGCTGCTCATCATTTTTTATAGCACAATACTATTCCATTACACCCATATACCACAACTTGTTCAACCATTTCCCAATTGATGGGCACCCCTTCAATTTCCAACTCTTTGCCACCACAAAAAGAGCTTGGATTGCTAAATTTTGAGTGTGAAAATTTAAACCTCAGAAATCAGCAATGCTGGGTGACAATTCCAAAAGATTGGAATGGAAGATGCTATCCACATGCAGAGAAAGAACTGATGGATTCTGAATGCAGATCAAAGCATACTAGTTTTATTTTTTTTTATAGTTTTTTTCCCTTTTTCATTCTTTTTCTTCTTTTACAACATAATTAATATGGAACTGTGTTTTATATGTTTACATACATATAACCTATATCAAATTGTTTACTGTCTTATAGAAGAAGAAGGGAAAGGAGAGAGGGGGAAAATTTGAAACTCAAAAATCTTATTAAAAATGAGTGTTTAAAAAGTAATAAATCTTTAATTTAACAAACTACTTTCTTGAGCTAGTATGGAATGGTTCCCATATATTCCTATCTTTAAGTATTCAGGAAGCTATGCTTGGGGAAACTGGAATACTGAAACAGCTTTGCCTCCCTTTTGGGAAAGGTAATCTCTAAAGACTAGGAAAGGAGGAGGGACCTTGGCTTCTTCATGTTGTTCATGGGGGAAAGGAAGCAGCATAGGGAAAGCCAGTAAATATCAGTCCTATCATAATGAGCATACCATTTATCCAAGTAATTGATTAATGTTAAATAGTGCAAAGACAAACACAAATTCTTACTATAGCTCTTTTCTCAAAAGGACATTGAACCATTAAATCTTTGAGTTTATTCCACTATTTCAGTTGTGCAACCATTTATTATCTAATCCAAATTTTTTAAATTTCTCCAATTCACTGCAACATATTCTATTTTGTCACAACATACCTCTCATCTATTAGTTTAGTAATCCTCTCCAAAAAGAAAATGAGGACAAATCTAATGGTTTTTGTCAATATTCATACTTCTTGACCATTCTATATCCTTTTACATTGTCAGTCATCTTCCTTTCCTTGATATCCTCTTCTCTGAAGATTTCAGTGAAACTGCCGGTTCTCCTCCTGTTTATCTGAAATTTCCCAAAATTTCCTAAAATTTCTTCTCTTATCTTCTGTTCTGTTCTCTTCTCTCTCTCTAGTATTTCCCTAATGTGATTTCATCAATTTCCAATTATCTATATTCAGTTCTACTTAACCAGTTCTAACATCTGTTATGACCTCCAGTCTCACTTCCAACTATCTATTGCAAATATGCTTTCCTTTCATTGATTACCTCTAATTTATATTACGTACCTTACATGTACTTTCTCCTATTCAACTGAGAGCTCCTGGAGAGCATGTTACTGGATTTTGCCTTTCTTTATATCTCCAGTACTTAGCATAGTGCTCAACACTTAGATACTTGATAAATTCTTATCCAGTGGCAAGAATAAATATAATGTGTAATGGAAGAACAAGAAAGAGGAAAACCAACTGAAATAGAAATAATTTCTAGCAATGCAAGACCTCACTTTCATAAAATTGTTCATTCACTCATTTCATAATGCTTAACTCATATTGACTTCCACAGTATAAAAAAAAGCCTCTCTACCTCTTTTTTTCCATCATGCCAAATTTCCTTTAACTCATCTCTCTACCCATTCATGTCAGCTTTCCTATATCCCCATCTTTCACCTCTAAAGAAAAGCACTTCTACTTCTGTAAATAAATTTTTGAAAGTTTGTACTGGACTTTTCATACCTTTAGGAATGACACTTCTTTCTATATTTGTAACCATCAGGAAAGGTTTTGCTTTTGTATCTATTTCTTTTTTTGGAGTATAACTTCAAAGAAAAGTGGACTAGTCAATGAAGAGATTTTTATGGCAAAATTAGAATTTGCCCTTAGTGAAGACTTACTTTCCCATAATCCTTCCAATTAATTTATATCTAAACTACATTAATTTTATTTTTCTAGTGTTCATTAACAAAAAGTGACTTTCCACTCTCTGTCTTTAGCTTTGCTTGTTTTCAACTCCATGGGTCATCACATTTTTTTTTACCTAAAGCTCTGCCTGATTTCAGTATCACAGAATAAGATGCTTTTGAGTCTGATATCCATTGATGTCTTCCTATACCTCACTCCCTGCTTCCAGTTTCCTTTATGTATTGTTTTCACCCATTAGATTGTAAGCTCCTTGATGGCAGGGACTTTATTTTTAAAAATTATACCCCCAGCATTTAGCAAAGTTCTCGGATAATTGGTAAATGTTGATGATTAATAATTGTGTTGAATTGTTCACTGGATAATTGATAATTTAGCTCTAAGGTCTACTGTTGTCCTCTTCAGACAGAAAGAGAGATAGAATCAAACATAAACAGATAGAGAAATCAAAAAAGAGATAGAGAGATGTAGGCAGAGAGACATAGGCAAAAGTAGAGCAGAAGGGATAGAGGGAGTGAATGTCTGATGGAAGATTTGGCATCTAATATTTGTGGACTTAAATAGACAAGAATATAGAATTAAACTTTATGTTTTTCTTTCTTCTGCAACTGTGAGCTCCTTGAGAGCATGGGCTATCTTTTGTGTGTGTGTGTGTGTGTTTGCGTGTGTGTATCACCAGTACTTAGTACAGTGTTAGCACATATTGCTGACTCTGGGAAGACTTCTCAAGAAAAATCTTCACATATATTTAGCTTTTGTTTTTAGATAAATATCTTTTAATTTTATGTATTTCAAGGACTTATCCCTCCAAAAATAGTTTGATAAATTTCTAATTTTCTTGGCCTTAAATGAAATATTCTGATTTGACTTCAAGGCATATAAAAAATTTTAAAATATATTCTTGTATTGTGGGATCAAATAATCAAACAATAGCACCAACCCTTCATTTTAGTTGTAAGCCTTATAATTACAGGGTAAAAATTTTTCTAAAAGCAATAATATTCATAGAAGCAGACCAACAATTATTGACATCTTTCTGTTTTATCCTTATTTCTTAATTCAGTCACTGCCATTAAAAGGCATCCCACTTTTTTGTTCTTTTTAGTATAACTAGGAGAAAGAATAATTCAATGATTCCATCTGCTCAATTCCATTTTTCTCTCTTTTTGCTGCCATAATTCTTTCCATCCAGTCTTACGTACACATCTCTTTGACTGGGTCAAGAATAGAATAACATGATTGGCTAATCAAACAAGCTAGCATGGCTCATGGTGCTTTAAATAGCTGTATGCAATTCAGGAGTTTGAGTTCAGGTTCAGAACCACTTTGTGGAGGCAGATTCCTTTATACCAAAGGGCAACAGGGATGATGGAGGTAGGACTTGCCTCTGCATCCCTCACCAACAGCCACTGACTGTGTCTTCAGCGTTACTGGGCTATTAGGAGACAATGCCTCACCTGGGAGGACAATTGTGTGTGCTTGTGTGTATGTGTGCATGGATAATATCAAGCTCAGCTAAAATAATCACAGAATGTAGTCAAATGTGTCAAAATGATCATTTAGAGGAGGAATGGGCTTCAGAAACATGATCCCTCAAAATAGAGAAGCGTGCTAAGCACTGAAGAAATGAGCAGACCCTCTGAATCCAGCCTAGGATGCTGAGTGACAGAGATGCTGTACTCAAAAGGAACTGCATGAGAACATGAGAGAACTTCCAGGCCATTCAGGACAAGGAATTCTGAGTTACCCTTTGCTACCCATTTAGTCTATGTGTGTGCCTAAGTAAAATATGGTTTAAGTTTTATCTTACTCTTCTCATGTGCTTTTTTGTATTTGTTCAATACTTTTAGGGAGACTGCTTTGTACTATCTGTTCTTACTACGGCATCTTAGTCTGATAGCTGATTATTAGTGGCAGGTACAGTATAAGTAAGAATTATCCATAGGATTCCCCCTCCCCATAACTCAAGGTAGCAATTGCCCTCTGGGGATCAATTTCTGAGTTTTACTGCGAGTTTGAGGCAATAACTAAGGAAGTGTTTCATTTATACAGGGAAATGTTGATTTTGTTGATGTTTATTAAGTTAATAATAAATAGGACAATTTAAATGAAAAAATATAAAACATATATGATTTTTTTAAATGATAAAAAAATTAATTGTGATTGAAGAGGCTTGACAAGAGAATAAGAGAAATTCAAAATGAGCTTTTCTATTAAGGATAATTCCAGAAGAGTAGGGTAAACAAAAATTAATTAAGCCAAAGAAATATATCTGCTTCCCTTTTCACACAAAAAGAATGAGGAACTTACAGAATATTGCAGTTAAAAAAGAGAAATTTCTTTGATCTCAAAAATATGATTCAATTAATTGATATCTTAATATGCTATTGTCTCTAATGAGAGAATGAACAATCTAGCCTTTTGTACACAAAAAGCCCTACTCAGAGCCTGTAATTTGTACAGAGGTAGATAATTTTGCATAATGTAAGTGACACTTCTGGATTCACTTCCTTCTCTTTTTTGTGAATTACACAAGTGAAATGCCCAGCTCCAGTAGTTTCCATAGGAACAGCTGATTTTAGACTTTTATAATGGTGATAAGAGGGTGATTTGGGAATGACTAAGGATAGTCATGAGTTTTAAGTTCTTTTCAGCATTATGATGCTGAAAGAAAATATTTGCAAATGTGATGAGATAAAGATTGTCACTGTGGAAGAATGTAAACCCAAAGCTGAGTTACTATCTTCTGACCTTAAAGAGACATAGCATTTAAAAAGTCCTTAAATTCCTAGTTTGGCTATTCCTCAATAATTTGTGCAAGGAAGGAAAAGCTACAATGAACCATGCATTAAGGTTTTACCACGATCAAGGTTTTAAGTATTATTTTACTCAATTGTGCTGAAGAATTTACATAGTAACTTGAAGATTTCTTTTAATGAGTCCCTCCTAATGCCTCAATAATTAAACAGAAATACTTTAGAGGAGGAAAATATGCACATTCCACTTGGAACTTAAGCTCAAAGAATTAGAACATTATGAATTTAATTTATAGATGGACAAAGGTGGGGCAGCTAGGTGGTGCAGTGGATGGAGCACTGTCCCTGAAGTCAGGAGTACCTGAGTTCAAATCCTGCCTCAGACCAAACACTTGACACTTACTAGCTGTGTGACCCTGGGCAAGTCACTTAACCCCAACTGCCTTAGGAAAAAAAATGGACAAAGGTCTGTCACTGCACAATGCTTGCAAGGCAGAGCTAGACTGCTTGCATGAGCAATCTCTAATTGAGGTTTTAGTAAGCAAAAATGATTGTATTAAGAAACTTCTCAACAAATTAAATAAGGAGAAAATTTAGGGGTTTGAGGGCTTAACTTTAAATCTTGAAACTCTTACTTCTCTCAAGCCTGCCAAATGTTCAACTCAGAGTTATTAGGATGGATAATTCTTCCTTGAAAATGCAGGCAACTTACCACACATAATTATAAATGATTTAAGCAAAAGCTTCAGATAATATAGTAGTTTTATGAGAGCCTGACCTTTGGTCTTGCTCACTTCATTAATAAATGTTTTACTGCTGACATTTAAGCTGTACAAAAATTTGTTCCTATGTATCTCCAAGTCATGACTTTATGTCAAGGGATATTTTGCTTTTGATTAAGGTTCTATAGCCCAAGATTCTCTCTGTAATACTATCTGAATATTTTATATGAACATGCTATTTCATGATAATGCTATTTTTAAAGTTCATACCTAATTTATTATAAGATATTTAAATGAAGTCTTTGTCAAGAATGACACACAGCAGTAGTCAGATTTTGCTGATATGCCTTCTTCACAAGAATGAACATTAGCAGAAATTTTGGGGCAAAAGAGAATGAATTAGAAAGCAATCTAATTTTATTTTTCTTCTCTGAGACATTCAGCATCTTTGTCAAGAAAACCCAAATAAAGTCATGAAGAGTCAGACGGGACTAAACAATAACAAAATTCTTACAACTATACCACATCTGAATCAGAGATACAAATCTGCAGTTTCTAATCTTTACTAGTAAAATATTGCAGAAAGTATGACATGAAAAATAAAAAGAGAAAGGCGTAATTTACAGCTTGAAAAAGGATTAAGTCTTTAACATGAAATAGTCTGACTAAAATTCTTCAGTGTCTCTATGATAAAAATACAAACTATCCATCATAAGAAAAAATTATCTATCCACATCAATGCTTTGAATATAAGCAGTTTAAGGATTTGATGCTGGGGAAAGGAAGGAAAAAAGAGAGATACCATAGCCAAAATTGATATCGTAACAGGTTAGTTAGAAAATTATTGTCCAAGTTATCAACATATGCATGACAGAGTGAGATGACTCCTGATGCCCTTTGTATCTCTCAAGTTATGTAAAATATCATAGATAGTATGTGGGAAAGTAATAGATCTTTTTGTATTTATTTTTAAGTCTTAAAGAAGTGACTCCTTCTCCAGCCACATTTCCAACTGAAGAAAAGTTTTGAAATCCGTTAGGCTCCTCTTATGCAGCAAAGCACCTGGTAATGATTTCATTCCAATAGATATCTCTAAGGGGTTGGGGGCCCACTGCTCATTACATGGCAAAAGAGGTTATCTCCAAGGAGTTCAAGGATGCCTCCACTGTCCATCTCTATAAAAAGAACACAGCCTACACTATGAAAATCACAGGGCAGCAGTGGTGGTGGGATGGTGGTGGTTTGTATTTCTCTCAGTCATTGCTGGAAAAATTCTTGCCAGAGTCCTCCTTAATAGGCTAACCCTGAAAGATGATTGTTCATGAGCCAGTGTGGCTTCCAAAAGGGCCAAGAAATAGTTGATATGGAGGTGGATAGCATTTTATCACTGAAATTATCTTTGATAATTGTCTTGAATTCTTACTTGGCTTTTTCTTTTCTGTATTTTTCTTTGAGACATGGTTTTTAGATACTTTCACTTTTTTGTTTTCTTCTAATATGTCTTGTACTTCCCTGTCATCACAGTAGATTTTTGTGTTTAGGTCCCTATCACATGTTTGCTCATTTCCCCAGAATATTTCTTTACTTTGGACTTTATAATAGATTTGCACTTTGTTCATTTTAGGGTTGTTGAGGTAGACTCTGTCTCAAGCTTCAGGCTTTTCCACCTTGTTTTCATAACTAGTTCTGGGAGTCTATTAAGATTTTGTTGCATCCAAGTTGGTGTGATTTGGTAAGGATATAGTTACTATACTCCTGGTCTGTATTCTGGCTCTTACCCAAGTAAGGTCACTGCTCTCTCGGGACCACAACTGCTCTCCTCCTTAGAATTCTGACTAATACTGAGGTAGGGTCCTTACTCCCTTTTTACCAACCAAAAGCATTCTTTTCCATCCTAAAACAGCAACCCAGACCTGAATAATGTGTAATGGAACTGCCAAATGTGCCTGGTCCTGTACCCAGTTCAAGTACAAGGTCCCTTCTAATCTCTTTCTAACTACATATGCTCAATCCCTTTAACATCACTGGGCAATGAGTGTTCCTGATGTAGCTGCTGCTGTAGTAGCCGTCTTCAAGGTTAGCAGTTGGTATTGCCATGGCACTGAGCTCCCAGTTGACTGACACCCAAGTACTGCAGATCTGGTTTGGAAAAAGGTCACACTCTGGACTCCTGGAGTCAAGATGATAGAGTGAGGCAGGAACTCCCTTAGCCTTCCCTAAATTCCCCTCTAAACAACCTTGCAATAAAGCCTTAAAATCAATTTTGGAGCAGTGATACATTTTTCCAGTTGAAGGCAGCTTGGAGAGTCAAGAGAAATGGTCTTTCTCACTGGAGTAGGAAGGGAACATGATCCAGCATAGGCCAAGTCTGAGCAAGCCAGTGGCAGGTTGCAACCCAGGGCGGACAGCAGCAAGGCCCTGAGCCCCAGCATAGGAAGCTTGATACACTGCTCTGTCCAACATTAACTCAACATTAACATAAAGTGAAAAGTTATGAAATAGGCTGGAAAAATGAGTAAAAACCAAAGAACCTGACCACAGAAAGTTACTGTGGTGACAGGGAGGGTCAAGGCACAAACTTAGAAGAGGACATCAGTGTCAAAATGGCTACATGCAAAGCATCAAAGAAAAAATGTGAGTTGGTGTCAGCCTCTCCTTCCAAAATAATCTCTTGGAAGGTTAAAAAAAGCAAATAATATTTCTCCAATTGTTTAAATTTGTCTTAATTTGCTTGAAAAGTTGTTCTGTAATTATGTTCTTATAGTTTTTTTGTTTTGTTAAGGAGGTCAATTCCAAGTTATCTTATTTTGCCTGCAGTTGTTCTAAATGCAGTTATTCTTTCTCTTCCTCCTTGATTTTGTTGGTAATATGTGGAATTTTCTAATTTGCTACTTTGCTGAAGTTATTATTTTAATTAGTTTTTTAGTTGATTCTCTTAGGATTCTCTGAGTATGCCATAATCATCTGCAAAAAGTGATCATTTTCTTTCATCATTGTCTATTTTTATTCTTCAATTTCTTTTTCTTCTCTTAACACCATAGGTAGCATTTCTGAAATCATATTGAATAATATTGTGATAATGGACATCCTTTCTTCACCTCTAATTTATTGGGAAAATTTCTAAAAAATCTCCATTTATTCCCATTTTAGTGCTTGCTCTTGGTTTCACATGGATACTACTTATCATTTTAAGGAAAGCTCCATTTATTCCAACATTTTCTAGTGGTTTTTAATAGGAATGGATGTTATGTTTTTGAAATAATTGAATTGAAATTATTGAAATCATTGAAATAATTGCAATATTTTTGTTATTTGTGTTGTTAATATGGTCAATTATGCTGATAGTTTTATTATATTGAGCCAGCCCTAAATTCCTGGAATAAATCCCTCCTACTCATAGTGTATAATCTTTGTGATATATTACTGTAATTTCTTTGCTGATATTCATTAGAGAAATTGTTTTATAAGTTTCTTTTTCTGTTATTGCTCTCTTGTTTAATGATCAAAATCATATTTTGTTATAAGA
This sequence comes from Phascolarctos cinereus, assembly GCF_003287225.1. NCBI lineage: Eukaryota > Metazoa > Chordata > Mammalia > Diprotodontia > Phascolarctidae > Phascolarctos > Phascolarctos cinereus. The sequence goes on along the minus strand of NW_027555847.1, from coordinate 283,109,695 downwards.
GGTATTGGTGGGTAGGACTCCTTTTTACAAATTTTTCAAATAGCTCATATAGTATTGAGATTAATTGTTCCTTTAATGTTTGGTAGATTTCACTCACAAAATCCATCTGATTCTAGGATTTTTTCTTAGGGAGCTCATTTATGGTTTCTTCAATTTATTTTTCTAAGATAGAGTTATTTACATATTCAGTTTTCTTTCTTAATCATAACCAAACCCCAGTAGATAAATGGCCAAAGAATATGAATAAACAATTTTCAGAAGACTGCAAAGTATTAACATCCACATAAAAATGCTCTAAATCACTAATAATAACAACAAAAATGCCCATCAAAACAACTCTGAGGTTTCACCTCACATCCTGAAGATTGACAAAAAATTACAATAATGGCAACAGTAAATGTTGGTGGGTTAGATAGACACATTAACACTTTGTTGATCAGTTTTGAAATACTACAACCATTTTTGAAAATAATTGGGAATTATGCAAATAAAGTGACTAAAATAGCCATACTCTGAACTATAGCCCAAGGAAGATTTCAGTTAGAAAAATATCACCATGTACATTAAATTGTTATATCAGCACTTCTTGTGATAGCTAAGATTTGTAAACAAAGTATGATCTTTACTACCTTCCTTTTCTAAATTCTTGGGTAGTTCTGGCCTGGTATGGATAAAAACTGACAAACTCTGCTTTGAGTGGTCAGAAATCACTTTTTGTTGTCCCTGTTGGTTTGTGTGGTCAGATTAAAAAATACAAATTTGATATGAATCTCAATTCTTCATTGGACCATTTCTCAGGTTAACTTGTCTGTCTGATAGTCTTTGCCTGTCATTGCACTGCACTGCTTCAGTGATCTGGTTAAAATCTGTCTTAAATTTCAACTCTTCATTGAATGGTCAATGATCTGATAATTCTAGTTTGTGGCAGATTTGGAAGTTAAATTACTTCTGATCAATACTGATATTAGAGCTCCAGTCTGGTTAAACTCTGAGAAAAAGAAAAATTAACAAACTCTAGAAATAGCTAGAACACCAATATCCTTGACACTGGAAAGATCTTTGGAAATTGAAATCTGTATGGACTTAACATTAATTACTGAATCATATTCAAAGTAGCTGGGATTGTCTGTGATTCTTGAAAGTCTAATGCAGACTCCACCTTCCTGCAAAATAAGGACTTCCACTGACTCCTTGACTAAACTTTTAATGAGAGAGGATTTTTAAAAACCAGCAGGAAAAAGTCAACCTAATGCTCTTTATTCAGGCCAGGTGGAGAGTATAAGGAGAAAATAATAGTGAGATAAGAGGACATTTCCTCTCTGCAGAAATGAAATGAAAGAACATTTGTTTACCATGAATTAATGATTTTAAAACATTGAAATATCCTACTGGGTTTTAACAGCAAGAAATACTTGTTAAAATTAATTTTGAGATGACTCATATTTGAGTTTTATCTCATCTATTTAGATATTCTTGTGGACATAGAAAAAAGCTGGAATCATAGCACAATTTAAATTAGGCAGAATTCTATTTAGTTAACCTATTTACCAAGTGAACAATTTAAAAATTACTTTGAAAATTCCATCCTTGAAAAACAAATAGAAAGGTATATTCATATCTTTATGGAGGGAATATAAAATATAAAATATAAAATCATGATGCAATTCCCTTGTTTTGGTATGTACTTCAAAATTTGGCTAGGTAGGTCAGAAAAGACTTAAAAATAGTAATACCAGTTCCTTTCCTTTATCTTATCTGATAAAGAAGGTTCTTTTTTCTGTAGTATTCACTAAATTAGCTATGCTAAATAAGTAAATTTCTTTTTTTTGCAACAATTTAAGCAATCTCTCTTTTTTTTAACCTCTCTTTATTCTATGCTGCCTTCTAGAAAGGACCCTGCAAAGACACATTGCATGCAGTTTCATATAAATTGAGACATTTTATTTTTATTTTTTCTCTTCAAATTATAATGACATTTGATGCTATGTAAGTGAAACAGTTTTGATGGAAAATGCATTTGAAATCTGGCATTAAGGTAAATATTTAAGCACAGCAAGAATAAGTCATTTTGGAACCATCAAGTATACTTGGACTTTAATTACTCTATGGTAGACTCAATGCATGTGGTGTAGAATTACTAACTAGATAGAGGAATGAAATTTTTTGGTAATATGATTCAGAAATGTTTCTCACATGGTTTATTCTGAGCCTGGGCCTTTTACCTTGTGAGTAATGTGGAACTCAACAAGGTATTTATGACTTTTGCCTGATTCTTTTGGTGTATTTATAATAGGTCAGACTGTGACTTTAAGTTTGAGCTTAAGAAATCAGATCTGAATTTGTTATGGAAGTCTCCTTCCTTCTTACACGGTAGTTTTCTTTGACTATGACAGGGGCACTCCAAAAGTCTTATGATAGACCTTTTTTGTTACAAATAGTAAATATTTCTGAATTACTACATTGAGGAATAAAGACAAATAATCCTATTGCTTTGTGTTTTTATTTTGTACTGTTCTGAATTTGTATCCCCTACTTTTCTAAATTTCCTTATCTGGGTAATAAGTAAAAATCAGTTCTTAGACTTGTTATCTCATTACTTGTTGTTTAAATACCTATGTATTCGTATGTAAGACTAATTCTGTACAATATCACATCTTTTTTGAATGACATGAAGATAATATATACATATATGCCCTCAAAATAGGATGGAATTATTATATAACATATGATATGACTAATATGCAATATGATATAATATGATAAGATATATTAAATATAATATTTATATATAATCAAAGGCAGGATAAGATAAAAATGTAATGTGATAAAGATATGAAAGTTTTACTTTTAGTGGAGTAGCAAGCTTCACTTTGAACAAAACAATAGGCTTAGATTGCTTTCAACTCAGAAGTAGGAAATAGGTGGTTGACTTTTAAATCTTTCATTGATACCTAAAACCTTTGTGTGATAGCTGTAGTTGTATTTGTAACCTTAAGACCTATGATATTGTGCTAGTAAAAAAAAACCAATGAAAAAGTCCAAGAAATGGTTGTCATTCTAAATGACATGTTTTAAATATTGTCCTGGGAACTACTGAACTTCTTTCAGGTTCTTTTGAATATTCATGTATGCCTAAAATACATAGGCTTTGAATATATTTTATTAATAGGCTTTAGATATGTTTTACTACATATCTTTGGATATGCTTTATTTATTTATTTTATTTATTTATTGTAATCATTGATAAAGTCTCAAGTTGTATGGAGGCTCTCATATATGAAATTAATTTTAATTGTTAAGAAACATTTTACTACTATACCTGGAGGTGCATACATTTTTAAAAAAAGAAATATATGTGTTCCTCAGGTTAACCAGAAATAGGGTCCTTTAAAAATTTTTTTTTGGGCTTTTAGGCAATTGGGGTTAAGTGACTTGCCCAGGGTCACACAGCTAGTAAGTGTCAAGTGTTTGGTCTGAGGCCAGATTTGAACTCAGGTCCTCCTGACTTCAGGGCCGGTGCTCTATCCACTGTGCCACCTAGCTGCCCCCTTAAAAAAAATTTTTTTTTTTGAATAGGGTCCTTTTTAAAACAACACAATGAGTTTTTAAAGCCACATAAACTTAAAGCCCTTAGCTTTAAGAGCAAGGTCTCAATTCATTGAAGTTTATAATTTAAATGGACTATTGTCCATAGCTTTTCAGTAGAGCTGTAAAAAATGTTGAAGAAAAAATATTTAAATTTGTAGCATGATCTATTTGCTTGGTTAAAAGCCAGTTTTCAAATTAGGACAATACTAGAGAGCTGTTAACTATAAATAATGAGTTTTAATATTGTAGTTATTTTTAAAAAAACAAGCTTCAACTTATTAGAAAAATACATTTTGCATCTTTTTTTTGAGTTCTAAATGGAGATTGATTTTTTTTTTCTATTTGAGGTCTCTCTCTAATAATATCAGGATAAAAAGACTTACTTATACAAAGTCTTATTGCTCCTCTAGCCTACGGATAATCTAGCTACATTATGTGTGGCATTCATGTAAAGATAAAAGAACAAATGTTATATAAAGGTAGAGAGGAGGGAGAGAAGCATTCAAACTGTAGTGTAGAAAGTGCAACTTTGAAAGGCTGGCCAGCATTGTTCAAACGCCAAATGTAAGTTTGCCTAAAAAACTGTGTTGCAAAGAATTCATACATGAAGATCAGAAGAATTGATACAAGGACACTCTTAAACTCTCTCTCTGGAGAATTTTGGGATTGATTGCATAACATAGGAGATCCTGATAAAGGACTACCCTGCATGGTGTGCCTGAATCAAAGAAAGTGCTGTCCTCTATGAGCAAAGCAAAATTGCAGTAGCTCAAAAGAAATGTGAGATGCACAAATTTATTTTTTTCTTTTTTTAATAGAAATTTATTTATTTTTAGTTTTCAACATTCACTTCCACAAGTTTTTGAGTTCCAAATTTTCACTCCATCTCACCCCTTCCCCCACCCCAAGATGGAATGCATTTTGAATATCCCTTCTCCTAGTCTGTCCTCTTTTCTATCTTTCCCCACTTCTCTTATCCCTTTTCCCTTCTATTTTCCTATAGGGCAGGCTAGACTTCTGTACCCCATTTCCTGTATTTGTTATTTCCAAGTAGCACGTGAAAACATTTTTTTCAACATATGTTTTTAAAACTTTAGGTTTCAAATTTTCTCTCTTCCTCCCTCCCCACCCACCCTCATTGAAAAGGCAACCAACTCAACATAGGTTGTACATGTGCAGTTATGCAAAACACTTCCACAGTAGACATGTTGTGAAAAACTAACTCTATTTCCCTTAATCCTATCCTGCCCTCCCATTTATTCTGTTCTTTCTTTTGACCCTGTCCCTCCTCAGAAGTATTTACTTCTGATTACCCCCTTTCCAAGATGCACAAATTTAGAGACATCTTCACTCCAAATGTTCATGTGGACTATTTGTGCCTGACCTGTGATAGAAACTTTCAAGCTTGTATTGGTCTGATTGGCCACAGTCAGACACACTTGACTCCAATATAGTGATATCATGTTGATCTCTTTGAGAATGAAGGAGAGCAACCAACCATTCTGGGACCATTTGATAGGCTATCATTGCTAATCATACATATAATCACATGGACACATTTTAAATAACTGGTTTATTAAATGGTCACAGCAAGTCCCATATTGCATAGAAACCAGTGGGGGCCCTGAATAGTATTTCTCAAAATCATATATAGGACAAGGCAGGACGGATGTAATTTTAATTTTTACAGAGGGGAAAAGGGGAAGATAAAGATATACATATCATAGAACTGATAGTAGAATTGGAAGATCTAAATCAGGCAAAACAATAAACTGAACTACAAAAACAAGATTTAATTGATATCTCAAGCTGGAATTTTACAAACACAGCAGGAATTAACCAGATAGCATGAGGGCTAAAGTTAAATGCTTCAGCCAAATTCTTTCAGCTAGAGATGTGAATTGCTATCTGAAGCAACTTGGTGGCAATATTAAAGTTCTCTTATGAGAATATAAATGTAAATTAAGGCAGAGGGTTAAATCTGTATCTAAGTATTAAGAATTTTCCTGAGATGTTGGAGCAACAGTGATTGTACTCATAACTTTACAGCAGAGAGACTCATATGGACCTGAGAGGAGAGGATATTTCTCCTAAATTTAAAGCAAACTAATTATCATAATAGTGATGTATGTGTTTTTAATATGTAATAATATATAATATTAATAATAATGTAATAATGAATATTGGAAAGCACATAATGGCTAGATTGTTTGAAAAGATAATACAAGTTATGGCTCATATAGAAATAGATAAATGATAAACAGTGTTTTAAAATGTTAAAAATTGACTAAATCTATGTAAAATTACCTCCTAGTAGTGTGGATTTTCTTTTACCCTCAATTTTCTACTTTCTTTCCAATCACCCTAGAGAAGGCTACAGTTAAACATGAATACACACACATTTTCTCTCTCTCTCTCTCTCTCTCTCTCTCTCTCTCTCTCTCTCTCTCTCTCTCAAGACCATTCTGTCTTTACACTTTTTCCTTGGTTTCTTTAGTAGTGTGCATTTTCGAAGACTATATCAGCAAAGCATAGCTCTGGCAGGTCCTATCAAGATGGAAAGATTTCAAATACCAGCCAATTCAAGTTCAAATAGGATTGTTTTTTCAACCTTGAATATTGCACTAAACCCTGGATGGATTGCGAACTGTATCAGTTGAGAAAAGTAACCATACTCATGCAATCAGAAATTTTTTAACATACATAAGTATTTGAAAAATAGTAGCAGTTATGTTGCTCCACAGATATAAAGTGTTGTTCTTTTTGTTGTTGTCATTTAGTTGTTCAGTCATGTTTGACTCTTGGTGGCCACAAGGACCATAGCATGATAGGCCATTCTAACCTCCACTATCTCTCATAGTATGCTCAAATTCATGTTCATTGTTTCCATGACACTATCTATTTCATCTTCTACTGTCCCCTTCTCCTTTTGCCTTCAATCACTCCCAACATCAGGATCTTTTACCAATGAGTCCCATCTTTTCATTATGTGGCAAAGTATTTAAGTTTTGGCTTCAGTAGTTAACCTTCCAGTGAATAGCTTGAATTAATTTATTTATTGACTGATTTTATTTCTTAGCTGTCCAAAATTCTTCATCTACACCTCTATAAAGTCATGGAGAAGTACTGGCTAGACTATCACAAAGGATGGGCAGCGAGGTGGTGCAGTGGATAGAATGACACCCTGGAGTCAGTAACACTCATGTTCTTGAGTTTAAATCTGGCCTCAGACACTTGCTAGCTGTGTGACCTTGGGCAAGTCACTTGCCTTGTTTGCATCAGTTTTCTCATCTGTAAAATGAGATGGAGAAGGCAATGGCAAACCATTCTAATATTTTTGCCAAGAAAACCCCAAATAGGGTCACAAAAAAGTTAGATATGAATGTAAAATGACTGAACAACCACAAAAAGAAGTACAAACCTTACTGAATAATATAACTCCATAAAAATGAGAATTGTGAAAAAAAAATTAAAGGAGCAGTTAGGTGGCACAGTGGATAGAGCACTGGCCCTGGGGTCAGGAGGACCTGAGTTCAAATCTGACCTCAGACACATAACACTGACTAGCTGTGTGATGCTGGGCAAGTCACTTAACCCCAATTGCCTCACATTAAAAAATTGGAATTGTCCAAAAAGAAGCTAATGACTCCATGAGACATCAAGAAATAATACAACAAAGTTAAGATGAGAAAAAATAGAAGGAAATATGAAATATGTCATAGAAAATCTACTGACCTGGAAAATAAATCAAATTGAAATAATTTGAATATCTTGGATTTCCTAAAATCTATGAACAAATCATCTTTCATAAAAGTAAACTGCCAAAGTATCTTAGAGGCAGAGAGATAATATAAGAATTGTTGTACTACCTGAAAGTTATGACCAAAAAAAGTCTAGACACTATACTTCAAGAAATTATTTTTTAAAATTGCGATGAACATTTAGAAGTAAAGGGTAAAACAGAAATTGAAAAAAAAATCCAACAATTACCATGATTCCAAGATGAAAACTCGTGGCAACATTATAATTAAGTTTTGAAGCTCCCAGATCAAGGAGAAAATACTACAAACAACTAGAAAAAAACAACTTAAATACTATATTGGTACATTCATGATAACACAAGATTTAGCAGTTTAAGACAGAAGAGCTTGGAACATTATATTTTGAAGAACAAAGGGGCTGGGTTTGCAACCAAGAATAACTTAGCCAGCAAAGATGAATATGATCCTGAATCTTAAAAAAAACGGAATCACCCACAAAATGGAAACAGCAGAATAGATTAAAAACCAGAATCTGACAATATGCTATTTACAAAAAGAAAACATTTAAAAATGTTTTACAATGCTTAATTTCTCAAATATACAAAGAATTTATATTTATAAATTTATAAAATATTTGATATTTAATATTTTGTAAAGATTGGTCATTCTCCACTTAAAAAATGGTCAAAAGATATAAACAGGCAGTTTTCAGACAAAGAAATGAAAGCTACCTATAGTCATGCAAAAATGCTTAAAATCACAATTGATTAGAGAAATGCAAATTAAAACAACTCTGAGGTACTAGCTCATCATATTGGCTAATATGATAAAAAAAAAGATAAATGTTGTGAAAATTGAGACACTAATGCACTATTGGTGAAGTAGTGAACTGATTCAACCATTTTGTTGGGCAATTTGGAACTATGCCCAAAGGGCTATAAAATAGTGTATATACTTTGATTCAGCAATACCATTGTTAGGTCTGTATCCCAAAGAGATTTATAAAAAGGGAAAAGGACCTACTTGTACAAAAATATTTAGTTGCTCTTTTTGTGGTGGCAAAGATTTGAAAATTGATGGGACACCCATTAACTGGAGAATGGCTGACTAAGTTTTGGTATATGATCATAATTCAATGTTATTATGGTATAAGAAATAACAAGCAGAATGATTTCAGAAAAACCTGGAAAGACTTACATGAACTGATTCAAAGTGAAGTAAGCAGAATCAGAAGAACATTGTATGCAGTAATAGCAGCATTCTATAATGATCAACTGTGAAGGACATGGCTCTTCTCAACAATACAATGATCCAACACAATTCTAAAGGAGTCATGATGAAAAATGCTAGCTGTCTCCAGAGAAAGAACTGAAGTTGTCTGAATACAGACTGAAAAGTACTACTTTTGTCTTTCTACTCTTGCACAAAATGACTAATATGAAAATGCTTTACATGGTTGCACATATATACCTATATCAGATTGCTTACCATCTTAGGGATGGGACAGGGCTGGAGGGAAGGGTAGAATTTGGAACTAAAAAATTTTAAAATGTTAAAAATATTTTACATGTAATTAGGAGAAAAATAAAACAAAAGAGAGAAATATACAGAGTAAAAGTAATGGGCAGGAACAGAATTTATTATGCTTCAGATTATGCAAAAAAAAGTATAGGAATCAAATCTCAGACAAAGTTAAAGGTAAAATAAATTTAATTAAAAGAGACAAACAGGGAAAATACATTTTGAAAAAAGAAAACATAGATAATGAAGTAATATCCATATTAATTGCAATAATCACAATAATCAATATTAATGTGCACCAAATGCTATAGTATTCAAATTTCAAAAGGAAAGGCTAAAGTACGTACAGGTGGAAATAGATAGTAAACTGTTATAGTGGGGGACTTTAGCCTTTCTCTCTCAGAAACAAGATAAATCTAACCAAAAATTCAGTAAGAAAGAAGTCAAAGGGATGACTAGAATTTTAGGTAAGCTAGGTATGCTAGATATCTGGAGAGAAGTGAATGGGAATAAAATGGAATATACTTTTTCTTCTGCATTACTTGGTACCTTTTAAAAAATGTCACCATGTATTAGGGTATAAAAACTTTATAGTTAAATGAAGAAAAGCAGAAATATTAAATGCATTTTCCCACACCACAATGAAGTAAAATTATCTCAAATAAAGGAATGTGGAAAAACAGGTTAAAAATTGACTTGAGACTAAGCAATCTAATCTGAAAGAATAAGCAGGTAGAAGAACAAATCATAGAAACAATGGATAATTTCATTAAAGAGAATAACAATAATGAGACAACATATAAAAACCTATAGATTGCAGCAAAAGCAGTAATTAGAGGAAAATTTGTATCTTTAAATGCTTATATCAATAAAATAGAGAAAAAATAAACCAATATATTGGGTATGCAATTAAAAAATTAGAAAAAGTAGATTAAAATTCACCAATGAAACACTAAATTGAACATTCTAAAAATTAAAGGTGATATTAATAAAATTGAATGGAAGAAAACTATTGAATTAAAAATATGTCTAGGAGTTGATTATATTAAAAAACCAATAGAATAGATAAGCCATTGGTTAATATGATTTTTTAAAAAAGAGAGAAGTCCAAATCTCCAGTATAAAAAAAGAAAAGGGTAAATATACTGCTATTGAAGATAAAATCAAAACAATTATTAGGAGTAATTTTGCCCAATAATATGCCAATAAATTTAACATGAAAATAATTATGACACCTGTTATACAGATAAAGATTTAAATAATTTTAGAAATATTCACTGTTCATGGGTAGGCAAAACCAACATAATAAAAGTGACAATTTTTCCTAAATAATATAATTATTCAATTCCTTCCCAATTAAATTATCAAAAATATTTTATTGAGCTAAAAATATAAAACCAAAATTTATTTGTAAGAAAAAAAAAGACCAAAAACATCAAAGCAATTAATAGGAAAAATGTAAAGGAGGGAGGATTAGCAGTACCAGATCTTAAACTATATTATAAGGCAGTAATTATCAAAACTATCAGGTACTGGCTAAGAAATAGATAGGTAGCTTAGTGGACTGAAGTAGACATACAATACACAGTAGTAAACACAGCAGTGGTTGACAAATGTAAAGATTTATGCATGTGGGACTAAGAATTCAGTATTTGGTAAAAATTGTTAGAAAAACTGGAAAGCAGTCTGACAGAAATTGAATACGTACACCATTATCAAGATAAGGTCAAAAAGGATGTGTGACCTAGAAATAAAGGGAGATATCATAAGAAAATTGTGTTTGTCCTTTGTTCTTGAAGAGGATCATGACATCAGGGAGATAATGATGTGACTTGCAATTGACTTTGATTTGAGTGAGGGAGGGCTAAGCAAGGTCATCAGCCTCACTTTCTCCTCCAGAGTCACCGGGCTCCAGTGGCCAGATATTAATCAGGACAACTGGAGATGGCCCAGGATGCAATAGGAGACTCTGACCCTTTTAAGTTAAGTTCTTTTCAGGTTCTCACTGGTAACACCCATTTAGTGAATAGGCCTCTTTAAGAATTGAGTCAAGGGATGGCCTCTTTACTAAAAAATTAAATCAAACTGGGAGGGGAAGACCCTCAGGATTTCTCGCCAAAAGACAAACAGTTGTAATTTACATTCACTCTGAGCCAGGAAGGCCCAAAAAATAAGCATTAAGTGGTGCATGGACAGAGACCTATTGTCCAATTTATGAACTGCAGAGTGAATTGAGCTTAAGGCTTGATCTTTGAGAAAGAAATCTAGCCAGTAAACCCCAGAGAACAGTGAGAAAGAGAAAAAGAAAAAGAGAGAGAGAGCAAGAGAGAGTGAGAGAGAAAGCAAGAGAGAGCGAGAGAGAGCATAAGAAAATTAAGAGAACATGGAACATATCAGACTTAAAAAAGGAAAAGAATTTTTGAATAAATGAGAGACAGCATTGTGAAGTATAAAGTGGATAATTTTGATTGCTTTAAATCAACAAGTTTCTGTAAAAATAAAATGAATGTGTCCAAGATTAGAAAGAAAACAAAAAATTGGGGGAAAATTTATAGACAGTTTCTTGGATAAAGGTCTCATATCTCAAATACATAGAGAACTTTATTAAATTATAAGAATATATATCACTCCACAATTGTTAAATGATTAAAAGATTTGAATAGGTAGCTTTTGGATGAAGACATTAATGCTATGTATAGTCATATGAAAAAAATGCACTTAATCACTACCGATTAGAGACATGAAAATTAAAAAAACTTTGAGATGTCATCTCACACTTACAAGATTGACCAAAATGATAGAAAAAGAAAACGACAAATGTGGGAGGGTAGTGAAAAAATCGGGACATTAATTCAGTATTGGTGGAATTGTGAACTGATCCAAACCATTTTGGAGAGCAATGTGGAATTATACCCAAAGAGTTACTATACTGTCTATGCATACCCTTTGACTCAGCAATACCACTATTAGGTCTGTTTCCCAAGGTGACCAGGGAAAAAGTAAAAGAACACATATGTTCTAAAATATTTTCAGCAGATATTTTTGTGGTGGTTAATAACTGGAAATTGTGGGGATGCCCTTCAACTGGAGAATGGTTAAACAAGTTGTAGTATATGATTGTGATGGAATGCTACTGTGTTATAAGAAATGATTAGCTAGGAGCCAGCTAAGTATCACAGTGGATAGTGCACTGGCCCTGGAGTCAGGAGGACCTGTGTTCAAATCCAAGCTCAGACCAAACACTTGACAGTTACTAGCTGTGTGACCCTGAGGAAGTCACTTAATCCAACTGCCTAAAAAAAAAAAGAGAAATGATGAGCTGGTTGATTATTTTATTTTCTTTGAAAGATAAAAACTTTATTCAACAGTCAAGATCGCCTTCACATTCTTCACCTCTTACAGGCAAGATTTCTACTACTCCTACCAAATCCTACTTAGCTAAAGTAACAGTCATTGTTATGCACAAAGGTTTCAGATTTGACTTAATATTAATTTTTACATAACTGTGTTTACTGCTACAAGCAATTACTGTAATTAAAAGATTTATGAAATAGTTTTAATCTATTAATTAGAGGGGCAGCTAGGTGGTACAATGGATAGAGCACTGGCCTTGAAGTCAGGAGGACCCGAGTTGAAATCCAGCCTCAGACCAAACACTTGACATTTACTAGCTGTGTGACCCTGGGTAAGTCACTTAACCCTAAATGCCTAAAAAGTTAGAAACATTTTTGGTTTTAATAAATTTTCATCTGAGAATAAGTGGCTAGGCACTCTATATTTCTAAGTAATATCACTGAAAGTACATTGGCACAATTATTGCAAAAAGAAATTGGTTTATCAGAATGTTAATATGGGATTCTATATTATTATGGATTTCCTTGGTACAGTATATGTACTGTAGTTGCTATCACATCGTTTGTCATTAGCAGTAGCTAAGTGCAGCTTTGTTTTATTCACTCTCACTGACAGAATTTAAAATTTTGAGATGGTTGATTTTAAGAAAACATGGCATGACTTGAATGAAATAATGCAAAGTGAAGTGAGTAGAACCAAGAGAATAGAAATATTGTTCAAAGAATAATTGTGAAGAGCCAAGTTATTTTGAGTGCTATAAACATGCAAATTAATATAAAGGACCTATGAAGCAAGATATTATCCACCTCCAGAGAAAGTACTGATAAATAGAAGCTTGCATAGTTTGGTTTTACATATATTTATAAAACTTTCTCAAATGGTGGTCTTCTCTAGTATGGGATAGGGAAAGGAGGGATATAATTTGGAACTTTAAGTGTAAGAAAAATAAATTTTTAAAAATAGCTTTATTTTTGATTTTATTTTGTCTAAGATCATGATTGTTACTCCCGACTTTTTTTTTCTTCAGCTGAAGCATCATAGATTAAACTCTATTTCCTTATTTTAACTTGTGCATGTGCACATGCGTATGAGTATGTGTGTGTGTGTGTGTGTGTGTGTGTGTGTGTGTGTTTCTGTTTCAACATACATTTGGATTCTGTTTTCTATTCCATTCTGCTATTCACTTCCATTTTATGGGTGAGCTGATCCTATTCACATTCACAGTTATGATTACTATGTATTTCCCTCCATCTTATATTCTTCTGATTATCTTTCTATCTTGCTTTTTATCTCATTCTACTCAAAGGAATGTTTTATTTTTGACCACTGCTTCCCTTAGTCTGCTCTACATTTTATTAAATTTTTCCTTCCCTTATCCCTTTCTGCTTTCCCTTTCTTTGATGTGTAAGATAGATTTCCATATGCAACTGATTTGGTATGCATATTCTTCCCTCTTTGAACCAATTCTAATTCCAATGAAATGTAAGCATTACCTGCCACTACCATTTCCTCCTCCAGCATAAAAGTTCTTCTTTTGCATGCCTTTTATGGGAGATAATTATTCCCATTACCCTTTTCCTAATGCATCTTTTTCCCCATTCCATTTTTTTTGAGGTGATCACAACATATTCAACTCACATCTGTGCCCTACATCTAACTCCTCTAATAAAGGTTTTAGGAATTAAAGGTACTATCTTCCAATATAGTAATGTAAATAGTTACATTTTATTGAGTCCCATAAAAAGTCCCTCTTTCATGTTTATCTTCTTGTACTTCTATTAAACCTTATGTTTGAATGTCAAATGTCCCATTGAGATCTGGTTTTTTCATCCGGAATGATTGAAAATCCTCTATTTCATTAAATATCCATCTTTTCTCCTGAAGGATTATATTCACTTTTCCTGGGCAGTTTATTCTTGTTTGTAATCCTAGCTCCTATGCCTTTCAGAATATGATGTTCTAAGCCCTTCATACCTTTTATGTGGAAGCTTCTAAATCTTGTGTGATCTTGCCTGTGGTTCTGCAATATTTGAATTGTTTTGTTTTGGTTGCTTACAATATTTTCTGCTTCACTTGGGAGCTTTGGAATTTGACTAAAATAGTGCTGGGAGTTTTCACTTTGGGATCTCTTTCAGGAAGTGATTGGCATATTTTTCAATTTTTCTCACAATTGTACCTCTCAAGCAATCCATATGTCTTACATGAAAACTGGTCATATAATAATCAATCAGTTATTGTTTTTATGTTCTTTTTATTGTTCACAGGGATTTGGGGGAGTGGGATACCTCTTTTTCTGATTTCAGGGAATTGCACCTGTTTGCACTCCTCCTCTCAACTTGGAAAGTTCCTAATCTTTCATCCCATTTGAAATCAGATTACCTAATGTTGCATCCAGGTTTATTGTTTTTTTTGGTCTAATTCGATTAAATGTTTTAAAATGCATAAATAAATTTATAAATAAATTTATAAATAAATATTTTTAATGTATAAAATTTGTATCTTCCTGTGTTTGGGGTCCTGTGAAGCTGAAAAAGGTGACTGATCTTGATTTGTTAGGCAATTGGTATGCATTGCGTAATAAATAAATGTGTTTGGAAGCTTAAATCTTTGTTCCCTCAAGTCATTTCATCTTTCACTACCACACATGCCTCATTTATTTTACCATCCTAATACATTTTTAAGGTTTTTGTAAATGTTTACCATACCATATGTGGGTTGTCAGCCACAAATCTCCCAAAGGTCTAAACATTTTTCCACTATTTTCACCAATTTGTCCTTCCTTTCAAATTCTATAATGCCACTGTTCCTCTATGGCTCTTCTCCTGGATAAGTGTTAGTCAGTGGGGCCTCGAAGAGGTTAAGTATTTGTGCCAATCAATTAGAACCCAGCTTTTTTTCAAATTCAGGAGCAGTTAAAACTAGTTGGTCTGTGCAGTAATGATGATCTTTCTTTCACTGATTTAGTGAACCCAGCTTAATGTTGTCTCTTCATGCCACATTATTTTACTAAGGGCAGCCTACCTTATGCCCAGATGAACTATCTGCTATCATAGGTGGCAAAGAATATGCAGACTCAGCATCACTTATACATGAATATCCAGGTGGCAAAAGTCATCTTAGCTTTCTATTGCAAATGTAGTTTTAAATTGTGAGCTCAAATGTTGTGTTATGTATGTCATTTTCCTTTATTTATGTTGCTAAGGGAATAACTTAATAACATATAGATGGATATGAATCTTTCTTGATTTCCTCTGGTATTGTTGAATGCTTCTCTCTATTAATTCACAGAGAACCTCTTTATCATGTGGTGCTAACCTTATGCTGTAAAACTATCTCACAGTGTCACAGCTCTTATATTGTCCTTCAAAGCTTTTACAACATTATCATTATGATATGCTTGATCAACTCCAAGTATCAGTAATCCTTTATGAATATCAACACCCATATGGTGATAATCTCTCAGCACCAAATATCACACTGTGAGCCCATAATGCAAATATTTTAACCAATCAGCAAGAGTAATAAGTAATTAATGAAACAATTCAGCCAAGTATGAGAATTCAAATACGCAGCAATAACAGCCAGTGACATCAATGTATCAATTATCAGAAAATAACTAGCAAGGTGAACATACAAATAAAAAAAGTATGACATACAATACCACTTGTACATCAACAGACTATTATGACAGATGGCATTATTACCAAAATCATTAAATAATAACCATTAACATTCATAACCATTCAAGCAGAACATACGGTCCAACTCTTCCTGAAATAAAATTGTATAACAAAAGTGGAAATTGTCTATAAAAATTTAAAAAAGAAAGAATTAAAAATGTATCAGTGTATAAAACTAACAACAAAACAAATTTAATATACTAAAACTTTCTCTTAAGTTAACAAGTAGAGAGGTAAATTCAATTTATTATTTTATTAAATTATTTTGCTAAATTAGAAAAATAGCAAAATTATTTGGAAAAAACAAAAAGTTGAGAATTTCAGAGAAACTAATAAAAATGTAAAGGCAGGAGGTTTAGCAGTACCAGATTTTAGACTAGTTATAAGGCCACAGTCATCAAACTATCTTGTACTGGCTAAGAAATAGAAAGATAGATCAGTGGAACAGAATAGACATACAATTTACAGTAGCAAATAAACATAGTAGCTTTGTATTTGGCAAGTATAAAGACTAAAGTTTTGGGGATGAAAATTAATTATTTGGTAAAAATTTTGGGGAAAATTGGAGAACACTGTGGCCAAAACTGGGCATAAGCCAATATCTTATATCATTTACCAAGATAAGATCTAAATGTGTACACGACCTAGATATAATGAGAAATATTTAAAAAAAAATGAAGAACATGGAATATATTACCTATTAGACTTATGGATAGGCAAACAATTTATGAATAAACAAGAGATAGAGAGCAGAGTGAGGAGTGAAATGGATAATTTTGATTGCATTAAAAATTTTTTGTGCAAATAAAACAAATGTACCCAAGATCAAAGGGAAAGCAGTAAATTGGGAAACATTTTTAGACAGATTCTCAGATAAAGGTCTCATATTTCAGCTATATAAAGAACTTTGTTCAATCCGTAAGAATACAAGTTATTTCCCAGTTGATAAATGTTCAAATGATATGAACAGGCAGTTTTCTGATGAAGAAATCAAAACAATGTATAGTCATATGAAAAAAATGCTTTAAATCACTCTTGATTAAAGAAATCAAATTAAAACATTCTTGAGATATTATTTTACACTTATCAGATTGGCTAAAATGACTGAAGGAGAAAGCAATAAATGTTGGAAAGAATGTGGAAAAATTGAGACATAAAATTGCAGGGGGGCAGCGAGGTGATGCAGTGGGTAGAACACTGGCTCTGGAGTTAGGAGGACATGAGTTCAAATCCAGTCTCAGACACAAAACACTTACTAGCTGTGTGACTCTGGGCAAGTCATGTAACCCAATTGCCTCACCAAAAAACTAACTAAATAAATAAAATTGGGTAGGGAAAGACAAAATGGAGTAATTATCTCATACAAATGGAGATTGAATGGAAGAACTGTTGAAGTGGAAACAGGTGTCAGTGGAGGGATGGTAGTGTTGGAACCTTATTTTCATCAGAACTGGGTTAAAGAGGGAATAATATATATCAAGAAAGATATAAAAGTCTTCTAAATTTATAGAGAAATAGAATACCAAAAAGAGAGAATAAAGGAAACACTTTTAGAAGGTGGGGTGGATCAAGAAGTAGGAGAATGGAGGGGGGAAGATAAGGGACAGATTTTTTAAAAGAGTGTGGATTAGGGAGGGAGTGATTAAAAGTAGATGAAATGTGTGAGGAGGGATAGGGAAGAAAGAGAAGGTGGGAAGGATGATAGAAAATATGATGGAAAGAAATAAAAAGCTAATAATTATAACTTTGAATGTGAATAAGATAAACTTAAAACACAAACAGCAGAACAGATAAAAAATCAGAATCAGACAATATGTCGTTTACAAGAAATACATTTTAAAATGAAAGTTACACACAGTTAAGATAAAGGGCTAGAGTTGAATGTGCTATGCTTTAGCTGAGGAAAAAAAAGAAATCAGGGTGGCAATCATGATCTTGGACAAAATTAAAGCTAAAATAGATTTGATTAAAAGAGGTAAACAGGGAAATTGCATTATAATAAAAAAAAGTACCATAGAAAATATTAATACTAAACCTATATGCACTAAACTACTTTGACATCTAAATTTTAAAAGGAAAATTTAAATGTTACAGGTAGAATAGAGAGTGATACCATAATAGCAGGGGATTTTAATCTTTCCTTCTCAGAATGAGATAAATACAACCAAAAAATAAATAAGAAGTTAAGGAAGTGAATGGAATCTTAGATAAGCTAGATGTGATAGATATCTGGAAAGAAATGAATGGGAATAGAAATACACCTTTTTCTCAGTGGTACATGGTGCCTTTACAAAAATTTACCACATGGGGGAGGCAGAGCCAAGACGGCAGAGTGAAAACAGTGACTTGCGTGAGCTCTCCCCCAAACCCCTCCAAATACTCATAAAAAATTACTCTAAACAAATTCTGAAGCAGCAGAACCCACAAAAAGACAGAGTGAAACAAATTTCCAGCCCAAGACAACCTGGATGATTGATCAGAAAGATGTATTGCACCCGGCTGGGAGTGCAGCACAGGGCAGCGTGGCTGTGCAGGCTGCAGCGAACCTGGAGCAGGCCTCAGAGGACTGAATCGCGGGCAGCTGTGGAGGTTTCCAGACTCCTCAATCCACCAATCCCAAAGACAACTTAGAAGGTCAGTGGGAAAAGTCTGTTTCTGTTGGTGCTGAGAAGGGAAGGTGGGGTTTCAGCTCCATTCCCCAAGAGCATGGCCCTGGCGGGGGCAGCTGCTTCCTGAGCTTCCACCCCACAGACTGAGGGGGAATCCAGTGGCTGATCAGAGAAGGATTGCAGGGATCTCTTTGTCAGTGCTGAGGCACGAATCTCTTGCTTTGCCTGTGTTTGGATCTGGGCCACAGTTCTGGTCGGTGATGCTGGGGTGAGGAGGAGCACTGGCTTGGTGGAGCTTGTAGTGGCTGTAGAGAAGAGTCCCTCCTCACAGTTACAGGACAGAAAGGAGTGCTTGTCACAGGCCAGCAAGGAGTAAACACCTCGTCCCTTATCATACCACCTTGGAAGAACTGAAAATTTACAGGTTCCTAGAAGTATCTCTGAAAACAGCTATACAAAACCCTGAAGCTTGGGACAGAACATTCTCCACATTAGAAACAGACTCTTACCTTACCAAAGTTTAAAACTCAAGTAATTGGCCAGGATCATGATCAAGCAGTATAAAAAGAGTCAAATTTTTATCTTACTTTGGTGAAAAAGAAGATCAAAATATACAACAGGAAGAAGACAACAAAGTCGAAGCTCCTCCATTCAAAGCCTCCAAGCAAAATATGAATCAGTGCTAGGCCTTGGAAGAGCTCAAAAGGGATTTTGAGAAGCAAGTAAGGGAAGTGGAGGAAAAACTGGGAAGAGAAATGAGAGTGATGCAAGAAAATCATGAAAAACAAGTCAACAGCTTGCTAAAGGAGACCCAAAAAAATACTGAAGAAAACAACACCTTAAAGAATATCCTAACCCAAAATAGCAAAAATAAAGCCAATGAGGAGAAAAATGCCCTAAAAAGAAAAATTTGCCAAATGGAAAAGGAAGTCCAAAAGCTTACTGAAGAAAATACTTCCTTAAAAATTAGAATAGAACAATTGGAAGACAGTGACTTTATGAGAAATCAAGACATGTAAAACAAATCCAAAAGAATGAAAATTAGAAAACAATGTGAAATATCTCATTGGAAAAAAATGACCTGGAAAATAGATCCAGGAGAGAGAATTTAAAAATTATTGGACTATCTGAAAGCCATGATCAAAAAAAGAGCCTAGACATCATCTTTCAAGAAATTATCAAGGAAAACTGCCCTGATATATTAGAACCAGAGGGCAAAATAGAAATTGAAAGAATCCACAGATCTCCTCCTGAAAGAGATCCCCAAAGGAAAACTCCTAGGAATATTATAGCCAAATTCCAGAGTTCCCAGGTCAAGGAGAAAATATTACAAGCTGCCAGAAGGAAACAATTCAAGTACTGTGGAAACACAATCAGGATAACACAAGATTTAGCAGCTTCTACATTAAAGGACTGCAGGGCATGGAATATAATATTCCAGAGGGCAAAGGAGATAGGATTACAACCAAGAATCACCTACCCAGCAAAACTGAGTATAATCCTTCAGGGGAAAAAATGGTCATTCAGTGAAATAGAGGACTTTCAAGCATTCTTGATGAAAAGACCAGAGCTGAATAGAAAATTTGACTTTCAAATACAGGACTCAAGTGGAACATGAAGAGGTAAACAGGAAAGAGAAATCATAAGAGACTTATTAAGGTTGAACTGTTTACATTCCTGCATGGAAAGATGATATTTATAACTCATGAGACCTTTGTCAGTATTAGGGTAGTTGGAGGAAAAAATTATGTGTATGTATGTATATATATAGAGAGAGAGAGATAGATAGATAGATAGATAGATAGATAGATAGATAGATAGATAGATGGATAGAGGGCACAGGGTGAGTTGAAGATTAAGGGGTCATATCTGGAGAATAAAATAAAGGATGAGAGAGGATTATACTCAGAGAAGAGGAAAGGGAGAGGTAGAATGGGGTAAATTATTTCACAAAAAAAAAGAAAAGTCTCTTACAGTGGAGGGGAAACAGGGGAAGGTGAGAGGGAATGAGTGAATCTTATTCTCATAGGATTTGGCTTAAGGAGAGAATAACATACACATTCAATTGGGTATGGAAATCTGTCTTACCCTACAGGAAAATAGGGGGAGAAGGAGACAAGAGAGCAGGGGGATGATAGAGAGGAGGGAAGATTGGGAAAGGGTGTAATCAGAAGTAAATACTTCTGAGGAGGGACAGGGTCAAAAGAAAGAATAGAATAAATGGGAGGGCAGGATAGAATTAAGGGAAATAGAGTTATTTTTTCACAACATGTCTACTGGAACTGTTTTGCATAACTGCACATGTACAACCTATATTGAGTTGCTTGCCTTTTCAATGAGGGTGGGTGGGGAGGGAGAAAGGGAGAAAATCTGAAACCTAAAGTTTTAAAAACATATGTTTAGAAAAAAAATGTTTTCACATGCTACTGAGAAATAAGAAATACAGGAAATGGGGTACAGAAGTATCCTGCCTACAGGAAAATAGAAGGGGAAAGGAGAAGGGGGAGAGATAGAAGAGAGGACAGACTAGGGGAAGGGATATTCAGAATGCATGCCACCTTGGGGTGGGGGGAGGTGTGAGATGGAATGAAAATTTGGAACTCAAAAACTTTTGGAAGTGAATGTTGAAAACTAAAAACAAATAAATTTATATTTAAAAAATTTTACCTGATATTAGGGCATAAAAACTATTTGGTTAAATGCAGAAAAGCAGAAATATCAAAAGCATTATTTCAGATCACATTGCAATAAAAATTTTATTCAATAATACAGATTAAAAACTAATTGGTGATTAAACAACCTAATCTGAAAGAATGAATAAGTTAAAGAACAAATCAGAGAAGCAATCAGTAATTTTATTAAATATAATGACAATGAAACAATATATAAAAACCTATGAGTTGCAGCAAAAGCAGCAATCAGAGGAAAATTTATATCTCTAAATGCTCACATCAATAAAATAAAGAGCAGACCAATGAATTGAGTGTGCAATTAAAAAAAACTAGAAAAAGAACAAATTAAAAATCCCCAGTTAAATAGCAAATTGGAAATTCTAAAAATTAAAGGTGAGATAAATAAAGTTGATTGAAAGAAAACTATTTAAAAGTTGAAATTAGTTTTATGAAAAAAAATTTTTTAAATAACCAATGACCGTTTGTTAATGTGATTTTTTTTTTAAGGAAGAAAACCTGGGGTGGCTAGGTGGTGCAGTGGATAGAGTATTGGCCCTGAAATCAAGAGGACCTGAGTTCAAATCTGGCCTCTGACCAAATACTTGACATGTACTAGTTGTGTGACCCTGGGTAAGTCACTTAATCCCAATTGCCTAAAAGAAGAAGAAGAAGAAGAGGAAGAGGAAGAGGAAGAGAAGAAGAAGAAGAAGAAGAAGAAGAAAGAAGAAGAAGAAAAAGAAGAAGAAGAAGAAGAAGAAAACCAAACCATTAGTATTAAAAAGGAAAACGGTAAATATACCAGTCAAGAAGGTGAAATACACCACAGATTACAAAAAAAACCTCAGAAGCACTGAAAAGCTGAGTAAGTTTGAAAATGATGTGTAATATTTGTTATATAGATTTTTTAAAATTAAACTGTGAAATGGAAATTCATGGTTTTATATTGAATCCTCTTTTTATGTTGTGTTGTGTACATGGAAATCTTTTTTGCCTTTTAGTATTTAAATTCAAAATGCATAAATTTTTTAAAAAGCAAGGAGGAAACATATTTTTTGCATATGATATGATGGTTTTCTTAGCAAGCCCTAGAGAATCAGCTTAAAAATGAGTTGAAACAATGAACAACCTCAGTACATTGGCAGGGTATAAAATAAACCCATATAAATGATGAGCATTTGTATATATTACCAACAAAATTCAGTATAAAGTGATAGGGAAATTCTACTTCAAGTACCTACAAATGTTTAAAACACTTGGAAGTCTACCGACCAAGTTACACACATTAATTATATGAACACAATTACAAAACATTCCACACATTTAAAGAATTACAGAAATATAAAGGGTAGTCTGAGCCAATATAATAAAAATGACGGTATTACCTAAATACATTTACTCATTCAGTGCCATACCAATCAAACTACAACAGAATTACTTATAGAGGTAGAAAAAAAAGTAACAAAATTCATTTGGAGGATGAAAAGATCAGGAATATTAAAGGAATTAATGAAAAAAAATGGGAAGGAAGGAAACCTAGCAGTACCCATTCTTAAACTATAGTACAAAGCTGTACTCTTCAAAGCAATTTGGTATTGAGTAAGACAAGAAGAGGTGGAAAAGATTAGGTACTCAATATACAGAAACAAAAGAGAACAGTAATGCAGTGTTTCATTAACCCAAAGATCTTAGCTATTTATAACAAGAGCTCACCATTTGACAAAAATTTTTGGAAAGTTGTCTGGCTGAAACTGGGCAATGACTAACATCTCACATATATAATATGATAAATTTAAAATGAGTACACAAAAATTTAGATATGAAATTTAGATACAAAAAGATGATAGTATAAGCAAATTAGTGACTCATAGAAGAAATTATCTGTTGGATTTATGGGTAAGGAAAGAGTTCATGACTGAAGAAGAACAATTCACAGCAATTTACAAAATAAATTATTTTTGACTACATAAAATTAAAGCTTTTGCAGAAACAATAACAATGCAGTGGAAATTAGGAAAAAAGTAGTAAATGGGGAGAAAAATCCTTGCAGCAAGTTTCTCTGATAAACCTCATTCTCATTCTCTCTCTCTCTCTCTCTCTCTCTCTCTCTCTCTCTCTCATGTGTGTGTGTGTGTGTATACACATATAGGTATATATGTATGTATACACTCCAAATTTATAAGTCAAGTTTATAAGAATAATAGCCCAATAGAGAACTTCAAAATGCTCTAAATCACCAATAATTAGAGAAATGCCAATTAAAAGAACTCTCAAACAACCTATCTGTTTAGCTAAGATGATAGAAAAAGAAAATGATAAATGCTGGAGGGGATATGAAAAAAATGTGTTTAAAATCTCTCCTTATGTATATATCTATATGTTTGTACATCTGCAGCACACCTAGCTGTCATATATACATACTATATTATATATAAAGAACACACATACATAGATATACATACACACATGTATAATATATTATATAGAGTTTTCTTTCTCTACTTTCCCTCTCCCTGGTTTAAGTATGAAAACCACAATGTTATTGTAAAAATTATTTGGTAGGACTACTTTACCTCTTTCTTCAATAGTTTATATAGTATTGGGGTTAATTGTTCCTTAAATTTTGTAGAGAATTAATTTGTAAATACCCATGGTTCTGGCAATTTTTCTTTTAGAGAATTCATTGCCTGATCATTCAATTTCTTTTTCTAGGATATGGTTATAAGAATATTCTATTTCCTCTTCTGGTGATCTGAGCAGTTTATATTTTGTAAATATGCATCCATTTCACTTAGATTCTTAGGTTTACTGGCATAAAATTGGGCAAAATAACTCCTACTAATTGATTGAATTTCATCTTAATTTGTGCATTCACTCTTTTCATTTTTGATATTGGTAATTTGGTTTGTTTCTTCCTTTTTAAAAAACAAATTTAGCAATGCTTTCTCTATTTTGTTCCCCCCCCCCATAAATCAAGCTCCTGATTTAATTTATTGGTTCAATAATCTTTTAAACTTTCACTTTTATTAATCCTTTGTTTGATTTTCAGGATATTTATTTTGGTGATTTGCTTGTGTTTTCTTTCATTTTTCATACTTTTGACATGTTTTATTTTTTTTCTTGATTTATCATGAAGTCATTAGTCTTCCCTTGCTAGTTCTAATTTTTAAGGAATTATTTTCTTCAAATAGTTATGTGTTTTTTCTCATTCACCCCTTTTTGCTTTTTAAGGAGTGATTTTCAGCAGTTAAATTTGTACCTCTTTTGATTTTGCCAATTCTGGTTTTTAAGATGTTATTTTCTTGTGCCTCTTTAGTCAAGCTCATAATTTTCTTGCATTGGTGTCATTTCTTTTCCCCCTCTAATATTCCTTTTTTATTTTTAAAATCTTTTTTTAATGTTCTTCCAGAAATTCTTGCTGGGCTGGTGTCAATTTCACATTTTTCTTTGAGGCTTTGTTTGTGGGTGCTTTAAAATCACTGTCTCCTGAATTTGTATCTTGATCTTCCCTGTCATCTTATTAGCTTTTTATTATCAGATTCTCTTTTTGCTCTTTGCTCATTTTTCTGGTCTAATTCTTGACTTTGACCTTCATGTTCAAGTTGAGCTCTGTTCCCAGGTTAGGGGTGTTACTGAGGAGGCAACTCTCCTAATTTCCAGGCTTTTTCATACTGCTATTTACAGAACTAGTTCTGGGTTTTGGACATTTTCATTGCTCCCAAGGTGGTATGATCCAGGGAGGGGTGTGGTCATTGCTCTCTTGTGACTGAATGTGATATTCTTCCTCAGGGTTTCAAATCCCTTGTAAATGCAAATGACACTACTCAGGGTTCTTGCTTAATTGAAACAGCAAAGCACCCTCTCTGCCATGGAACTGAAGTAGGCCTAATGCAAAAAAGCCTCTGTGAGGTCTCCCTGATCAAATCTCAGTTCAACAAACAGCTAATTAGATTTGACTTCCAGGAACCAGGATGGTGGAGTAAGAAGTAAGTTGCTCCCACCGTCCCTCACTGACCTCTAAAAACCCAGAAAATATTGCTCCAGGAAAAACTCTGCAACAACTGAGCCAGCAGAAAGATAAGATGCATCAGTCTTGTTGCCCAGGAATCTTGGCGGGTTAATGGGAAAGTTCCCTCTCATTCTGGTGGAAAGGGAGTAGTACAGAATAGGAGGCATCCCAGCAAGCTAGCAGCAAGCCCCACCTCAGCAAACCAGGGGAAGATCCTGAGCCTCAGTGGTGGAGCAGGAAGCTCCAACACCAGGACCCCCTCCCCACAAGTACCTTGACAGACAGGGGAACCAGTAGACTACACCTTGGAAAACCCCCACATGTGCCAGTAGGCAGGCTTCCTCTAGCAGCTAAACCTTCTAGTCCTTCAGCACAACTCTAGGAGGCACAACTCCAGGTGGGCAGGCATCCTCCAGCAGCCAAATCTTCCAGAGCTTCAAAGCAGCCCAGGTGAGCAGGCATCTTTCAGGGGCCAGACCCCCCCCCCCCAGAGCTTCAATGTTTCTGACCCCAACTCAGCACCAGGTAAGCTGCCAAACCCCTACAGTATCCACCTGCCAGCACCTGAGGCCCCAACACAAAAATCCAGTGACCAGGTCCCTGGCCTCCAGCACAAGAAGCTTGGGTCAGTGCCCTTGTGCTCCAGGAGGAGGGCACAACTTTAAAAGCCCAGAAATAGGCAAACACCATGAAGAAAAAGCAGAAATGCACAATGACCATAGATTTACTATAGGTACAACGAAGATGTAAACACAAATTCAGAAGAGGACAGCTTTGTCAATATATACACATCCAAAACCTGAAAGGGGAACATGAACTGGTCTCAAGTCCAAAAAACCTTCTTGGAAGAGCTCAAGAAGGATTTTAAAAGTCAAAAAAGAGAGGTAGAAGAAAAATTGGGAAAAGAAATGAGAAGTATGCAAAAGAGAGTCAGTAGCTTGGAAAAGGAAGGACAAAAATTGACTATAGAAAACAAGTCTTTAAAAAATATAGAAAAACAAATACACTGAAGAAAACAACTCCTTAAAAAGTAGAATTGGCCAAATGAAAAAGGAGGCACAAAAACTCACTGAATTTAATAGAAGAAAACAATTAGTTAAGAACTAGGATGGGACAAGTGGAAGGTAATGACTCTATGAGACTGCAAGAATCAATCAAACAAAATCAAAAGAATGAAAAAATAGAAGAAAAAGTAAAATACCTCATTGGAAAAAAAACAGATTTGGAAAATAGATCCAGGAGAGATAATTTAAAAATTATTGGTCTGTCTGAAAGACATGATGAAAAAAAGAGCCTGGTCAGTATCTTCCAAGAAATCACCAAGTAAAACTGCCCTGAGGTCCTAGAACCAGAGGATAAAATAATTATCAAAAGAATACACTGATCACCTCCTGAAATAGATTCCAAATTGAAAACACCAAAGAATATTGTAGCCACAATCTAAAATTATCAAGTCAAAGAGAAAATACTGCAAGCAGCTAGAAAGAAACAATTTAAACATCATGGAACCAGTCAGGATTACACAGGACCTTGCAGCTTCTACATTTAAAGATCAGAGGACCTGGAATATGATATTCTGTAAGGCAAAGAATCTTGGAATACAACCAAGGATCGACTACCCAGTGAAACTGAGCATGATCTTTCAGGGGAGGAGATGTACATTCAACACAATAGGGGACTTCTAAACTTTCCTGATGAAAAGACCAGAGCTCGAAAGAAAACTTGATCTTCAAATACAAGAATCAAGAAAGCATAAAAAGGTAAACAGGAAATGAAAAAATAAAGGCAAAGAAACACATTTGAAGCAGAGGGATATACACAGGGTAAAGGTAAAAGGCTGGAGCAGAATATATTATGCTTTAGCTGAAGTAAAAAAAAAAGCAGGGGTAACAATCTTGATCTCAGACAAATATCTAATTAAAAGAGTTAAGGAAGGAAACTATGTCTTGGAAAATAGTATAGTAGAAACTACGCATAGACCAACATCTTATACCTTATACCATGATAAAGTCAAAATGGGTGCATGATTTAGGTGTAAAGGCTGATACTATAAACAAACTAGTAGAGCAAGGAATACTTTACCTGTCAGATCTATGAAGAAGGGAAGAATTTATGACCAAACAAGAAATAGAGAACATTATGAAATACAAAATGGATGATTTTCATTACATTAAATTGAAAAGTTTTTGCACAAATGAAGCCAAACCAAAATTAGAAGGGAAGCAGAAAGCTGGGAAGTAAGTTTTATAGCCAGTGTCTCTGATAAAGGCCTCATTTCTAAAATATATAGAAGACTGAGTCAAATTTACAAGAATACAAGTCATTTCCCAATTGATAAATGGTCAAAGGATATGAACAGGCAGTTTTCAGATTAAGATATTAAAGCTATCTATAGTCATATGAAAGAAATGCTTTAAATCACTATTGATTAGAGAAATGCAAATCAAAATAACTCTGAAATACCACATCACACCTCTCAGATTGGCTAACGTGACAAAATAGGAAAATGATAGATGCTGGAGAAGATGTGAGAAAATTGGAACACTAATGCATTGTTAGTGGAGTTGTGAACTGACCCAACCATTCTGGAGAGCAATTTGTAACTATGCCCAGAGGATTATAAAATTGTGAATATCCTTTGACCCAGAAATACCACTTCTAGGTCTGTATCCCAAAGAGATCATAAAAATGGGAAATAGACTCCCATGTACAAAAATATTTATAGCAGCTCTTTTTGTGGTGGCCAAGAATTGGAAATTGAGGGGATGCCTATCAATTGGGGAATGGCTGAACAAGTTGTGGCATGTGAATGTAATGGAATACTTTTGTTCTATTAAACATGAGAATGTAGACTTCAGAAAAAACTGGTTGACTTATATGAACTGATGCTGACTGAAGTGAACAGAATTAGGGAGAGCATTGTATACAGTAACAGCTACATTGTGCAATGATTAACTTTCATAGACTTGGCTCTTCTCAGCAATGCAAGGATCTAATACAATTCCAAAAGACTCATGATAGAAAATGCTATTCACATCCAGAGAAAGAACTGTGTGGTCTGAATGCAGATTGAAGCAGACTATTTGATCTTTTTTTTCCTTTTGTTTTCTTTTGTTTCCTCTTTCTCATGGTTCCTCTCATTTGTTCTAATACCTCTTTACAACATGACTAACATGAAAATATGTTTAATGTGAATGTATATGTCAGATTGCATGACATCTTGGGAAGGGGGGAAAGGTGGGAGGGGAAGAAAATAAAAAAACTCAAAATCTTATAGAAGTGAGTGTTAAAAATGAAAAAGGAATGAATAAATTAAAAAGAAATAAAGAAAAAATAGCTAATTGCTGAACTTGATTAAAATTGGTACTCATAATTATAGGGGTAAAATGCCTGGAATTAATTAAGGACCTTCAGAACAGCAGCAGGAAGCCTTTAAGTGACCTTTATTTACACTGAGTTAAACAGAAGTGTGACTAAAAATGTCAAGGAGAAAATCAGATTATTAATATTGATTGCTTAAAGAATATGAATAATTTAGAAGTCAGTCAGAATAAACATCCAGTGACAGAAATAAACTGTGCAGGGTATGACTTTCTAACATTCATTTATCATTTAGCAGTACCTATCATTCACAATGTGCAGAAATAGGGAATTTTCACTTTCAAAAAGAACAGTTAGTCACATGGCCCAGTATGATTGCCTAAGTTTTGCCACTAGAAGCCCATCTTAGACAATAAAGTAGAAAGGTAACTTCAGGATTCTGAACCAAATCTTTTTGAGAATAATGTGCACAATAAACTAAGTAGCAGGTCATAGGAAATCTACTTTCGTGTTTTTATTGATAAAACATTGCCCAAAATTGTGTTGACATTTTTGTGCCAACTGAACTAGACTGAAAGGCTTTTATTTTATTTTTAATTTTATTTTGCTATTCCTATGGGGTTTTCTTGGGTTAGGAGGAGGGGTTGAGGAAAGAATAATTTTGTTCCTCTATTTTGAACCAGTACCAAATTATTTTAATAACTGCTTATATATAGAATACTTTGAAATTCTATTCCTCCTTCATCCTCACTTTTATGCCTATTATTTCTCTTGATGTTAAAGGTTACTTTGTTTTGAGAGAAATGATTATTTTCTCTCATTTTAATAATCTGTTTATTAGAATCCAGGATTTTTATTTCCTGATTCAGGGACCAGATTTGTAGGTCAGTCAGCCAGTCTCTGAAGGGCATGGTTAATAGAGGAGGTTACCCTAATCCTCAGGGTAAGTGCTCCATGAACTTGGGAAGGGCTCCACCCAATTAGTAGACCTTACTTCAGTCTGAAGTGAAAACATAATCTAATTTAGGTGAATTCTTGCCCTGAAGGAATTAAACCATGTCCTTGCACCCCTCCGTTGGAATTTAAGGTGACTTGATCCTGAAAGAGAAAACCAACTTGAATGGTCTGGGGGGAGATGGATTCTTCTGTCCAGATTACTGGAAGAGGCTGTCTCATGACCAAACTATGTTCTCAGCATGAGAAGCTGAAGACTTTTAGCCCACTTAATCATTGTTCATCAAGAAGGGTTCATTTTTGACTGTCAGGTGCACCCCTTTTTCCAAAGGTATTTAAGACATTTAGTGTCTCCATGGTTTTGTCTTTGATTACTGAGGGAAACCACTAACCATCAATTTATTGATTATTAGCTAGCCTAATCCATAAATAGGTTATTCATTACTCAGAATCTCTGTCTCTTGGGTTTCTCATTCTTCACAGTTTCTCCAAACAAACTTTGTTACTTTACTAAGTTCTGTAAAGTATGCCTTTGATAGTTTTATTTGCTACAACATTGCTACTTTAGTTTTATCATCATTGTTATATTGGCATAGCTTAGAAATAAGCACTGCTTATTTAACTTGTTCATTTCTTGAAGGATTACTTTGTAATTTAATTTATTCATATATTTTGTGTGCATTGAGCACACTTCATTATTTTGAACAGGAATCCACTTTCTATTATTGCTTCTTGGATTTTTTGTTGGCTAACTTTTTAATCTGCAACTTGAATGAAGCAATTGTCTCAATCAGTATCTTTGCAGTTTTCCTAAGATTTTCTAAGTAAGCTATTATTTTACAAGGAAATAGGGGATAATATTAACTCTAGATAGCTTATCATTGTCTTTCATGACTTTTTATTTAATATTTTATTTTTCCTCAATTACATGTAAAAACAATTTAAACATTCATTTCTTAAAATTTTGAGGTCCAAATTCTCTCCTTCCCTCCCCTCCTTGAGAAGACAAGTAGTTTGATATAGGTTATACATGTGTAGTCATGCAAAACATATTTCTGTATTAGTCATGTGAAATAAAACATACACAAAATCCCCCAAGAAAAATAATGTAAACAAACAAGTATTCTTCTGTTTACACTCAGACTCCATTACTTCTTTTTCTGAAGCTGGATAGCATTTTTTTTTTTATCATAAGTCCTTTGGAGTCCTCTTCAATCATTGTATTGTTGAAAATAGCTGTCATTGACAGTTGATCATCTTACAATATTGCTGGTATTTTGTACAACACTGCCTATTTCTACTCATTTCACTTTGCATCAGTTCATGTAGGTCTTTCCAGATTTTTCTGAGAGCATCTTGCTCATTCTTTCTTAGAGCAAAATAGGATCCCATCACAGTCATATATCACAACTTGTTCAGCCATTCACCAATTGATGGGCATCCCCTCAATTTCCAATTCTTTGCCATCAGAAAAGAACTGCTACTGATATTTTTGTACATAAAGGTCCTTCCCTTCCCTTTTTTAAATATCTTTTTGGGATTGTTGTTGTTCATCCTTCATTCTCAAAGAGGACCAATGATGTAAGGAGGGTGATGTTTTACTTGTAAGTGAATCGTATTTAAGAGAAGCAGAGTTGCATAAAATCATCAGCCTCACTGTCTCCTCCAGAGTCATTTGAGTCTGGTGGCAAGACAAAACTTGAGAAGAAAGGTGATGGGCCAAGGTACAGTGGTTGTTATAAGCTCTTTCCCAGGTCTTAGTTCATCTGAGGCAATGCCCATTTAGTGATTAAGGGCTAAGTAAGAATTGGGACAAAGAATGGCCTAGTTTGCCATCACAAAATAATCAGTGAGGGAGGGGAAGACCCTGATCGTTTGGCCAGAACAAAAAACAGTTGCTATTTGTTGTTGGTGGTGTTGGTGTTGTTCTTAGTCCTTCATTATTGAAGAGGACCAATGACATCACAAGTGTGATGTCTTGACTTGTGAGTGAATTGGATTTAAGTGCAGCAGAGCTGCAGAAAATCATCAGCCTAATTCTCTCCTCCAGAATAATTGGAGTCCAGTGACAAGACAAATGTCAAGAAAACTGACAATGGTGCCTCTCTTTGGGATATAGACTTAATAATAGTATTGCTGAGTCAAAGGGTATACATGGTTTAAAACCCTTTGGGTATAGTTCAAAATTGTTCTCCAGAATGGTTGAATCAGTTCACAACTCCTCCAACAGTGAATTAGTATCCCAATTTCCAACACCCCCTCCAACATTTGTCATTTTCCTTTTCTGTCATATTAGCCCATCTGATGGGTGTGAGGTGGTAACTCAGAATTATTTTAATTTGCATTTCTCTAATCAATAAGAATTTAGAGCATTTTTTCACAGGGCTATCTATGACTTTGATTACTTCATCAGAAAAATCTATTGGATCATACAGTTGGACCATTTGTCAATTGAAGAATGGCTCTTCTTTTTATAAAATTGATCCCATTTTCCCTTTTTCTGCTCTGTTTTTCTGCCTTGTCTATTCTCAGGTGTTTCGCTTCTGACTACTACCTCTCCCATTCAACCCTACCTTCTATCAGCCCCCCAACTCCTTTCTTTTATTCTCTCCCATCCTACTTTCCTGTAGGATAAGATAGATTTCTATACCTGAGTGTGTATGTTATTCTCTGTTTGAATCAATTTTGATGAAAGTAAAGTTCAAGTATTCCCCTCCCACTTCCACTATCTTCCCCTCCTCTGTACACACTCTTTCCTGCCTTTTTTAGGTGAGAGAATTTATCCCATTTTACCTCTTCCTTTCCCGATCTCACAGTGCATTCCTCTTTTTCACTCACTTTTTTAAAAGATATCATCCCATCATTTCCAACTCACACCCATGCCCTCTGTCTTTGTATACTCCTTCTAACTGCCCTAATGATAAGAAAGTTCTTAGAGTTATAAGTATCTTCTTCTTATGGAGGAATGTAAACAGTTTAACCTTATTGACTCCCTTAGAATTTCTCATTCCTGTTTACTTTTTTATGCTTCTCTTGAGTTTTGTATTTGAAAATTAAATTGTCTATTCAGCTCTGGTCTTTTCATCAGGAATACTTAAAAGTCCTCTTCAATATCCATTTTTCCCCTGAAAGATTAATACTCAGTTTTACTGCATAACTCTTAGTTGTAATCCTACATATTCCAAGCTGCCTGATCCTTTAATATAGCAGCTGTTAAATCTTATGTTATTCTTACTGTGGCCCAGGGATATTTGAATTGTTTCTTTCTGCTTAGTTGCAATATTTTTTTCTTGACATGGGAGCTCTGAAATCTGGCTATAGTGTTCCTGGGAGTTTACATTTTGGGATTTGATTCAGGAGAAGATAGGTCAATACTTCCAACTTCTATTTTACCCCCTGGTTTTAGAATATCAGAGCAATTTTCCTTGATAACTTTTTGAAAGATGATGTTTAAGCTTTTTCTTCTTCTTCTTCTTCTTCTTCTTCTTCTTCTTCTTCTTCTTCTTCTTCTTCTTCTTTTTATCATGGCTTTCAGGTAGTCCAGTGATTCTTAAATTATTTCTCCACATCTGTTTTCTAGGTCAGTTGTTTTTCTGTTGAGACAGTTCACATTTTATTCTATTTTTTTCATTCTTTTGATTTTTATTGTTTCTTCATGTCTCATGGAGTCACTAGCTTCCAATTGCCCGATTCCAATTTTTAAAAAATTATTTTCTTCAGTGAGCTTTTGTACCTCTTTTTATATTTAGCTAATTCTATTTTTTAAGTAGTTTTTTTCTTTAATTAATATTTTTACATCTTTTTCCATTTGGAAAATTCTAATCTTTAAAGATTCTCTCCATTGGATTTTTGTTCCTCTTTTACCATCTGGTCTTTTCTGTTTTTTAAGGTGTTTTCCCCCCATTACTTTCTTGTACCACTCATTTCTTTTTTCAATTTTTCCTCCACCTCTCTTATTTGTTTTGGATCTTTTTTTTTTTGGTTGTTGTTGTTTGATCATTTCCCCCATGCTATTCCTTGACCTTTAACTTTATATTAAGGTTAAGTTCTGCTCCTGGGATGGATGAGACACTGTCCCAAGCTTTAGGTTTTCTCTGCAGCTTTTTAAAGAACTAGTTGTGGGGTGTTTCTAAGCTTTCAGTTCTTACAATTCGGTTTGATGGAAGGAGAGATGTGTTTACTACTCTTGTGACCTAGATTCTGGTCTGTGAGCAACCACAAGTACTCTTTTCTACCCTGGAACTGTGACCAAAACCCCACTCCCCTGTGACCACAAGTTCTGGTGTGCTGGTACTTCTCACCTTGAGACTGTGACCTGGATCCAAGTATGGGCAATGCAACAGAGTCCTGCACTCAGTGCCAGAAAAGAGACCCCTGTAATCTACTTCTGACCAGTTGTCTGACCCTCTTACCATCTGTGGGATGAGAGCTCCAGAAGCAGCCACTGCCACTGCGACTCAGTCACTGGAGGGCCTGCTGTTCATTTCCTATGATGTGGCCTATACTGAAGCAGCCAGAGTTAGACTGTGCTCCACTTTCACCCCAGTGCAATAGATCTCTCCTGCTGACCTTCTAAGGTGTTTGGGCTGGAAAATTGTTTCCCCTCATCCTTTTGTAGATTCTGTTTCTCCAGAATATGTTTTGAGGAAGTATTTACAGTTGTTTAGAGGGGAATTTGGGAGAGTTCACATGAGTCCCTTCCTTTTCTTTACCATCTTGGCTGTGTCTCCTTCTTCCATTGTCTTTTATTTCTTTATCTTCTTAATTACTTATGCTAGCATGTCTAGAACTATATTAAAGTGGCCATCCTTGCTTTATACTTATATTTGTTGCGATAACATGTACTCATCTTATTTCCATTACATCTATGAAGAAAATTGTATATTTTAGAGGCTTTAATTTTAATATTTTGGGTTGTGTTGATTGTTTTCATAATATTGAAGCATCCCTACATCTTAGCTATAAATCTAGCTTGTCCATAATGAAGGATTTCTTAGATAAATTGCTGTAAATTGTTTGATAGGATTTTATTTAAAGCATTGAACAGCTATTAAAACATTTATGTGGTGCAATAGATAGAGTGTTGGGCTTGGAGTCAGGAAGACTCATTACCCTGAGTTCAAATCTGGCCTCAGGCACTTACTGGCTGTTTGACGTTTACAGAGTGTCACATAACTCATAAGTGTTTGAGGCCATATTTGAATTCCAGTCCTTCTGACTCCATAAATAGTGCCACCTATATGCCCTCTAGAAAAATGAGTGAACACACACACACACACACACACACACACATGCACACACACTCAGAGAGAAAGAGAGAGAGAGAGAGAGAGAGAGAGAGAGAGAGAGAGAGAGAGAAAGACAGAGAGGGAGAGAGAAAACCTGATCATAGAAAATTACTATGGTGGCAGGGAACATCAAAACATAAACTCAGAAGAAGATGCAAATTCCAAACTGCTAAATCCAAAGCCTCAAAAAAAAATCTGTGAGCTGGTCTCAAATCCATAAAAAGTTCCTGGAAGAGCTCAGAAGGATTTTAAAAAATCAAATGAAAGCAGTAGAGGAAAAATTTGGAAAAGAAATGAAAGTGAAGTAAGAAAGTAAGAAAGAGTCAACATCTTGGTAAAAGACACACAAGAAAGATACTAAACAAAATACCTTAAAAAGCAGAATAGTCCAAATGGTAAAAAAAGTCATAAAAATCCATAGAATTGAACTTCTTAAAAAGTAGAATTGGCTAAATATAAAAGGAGGTAGAAAATATCACTGAAGAAAATAATTCCCTAAAAATTATAAATGGAAAATTGAAAGCTTGTAGAGAAAAAGAGGTGCACTGGGAGAAAGAAAAAGTGGTTCTCTGAAAGAAAGGGGAAGGGAGAAGTAGAATGGGGTAAATTATTTCACATAAAAGAGATGTGAAAGAGATTTTACAGTCAAATGGAAGATAGGGTGGTGTGAGCAGGGCATGAAAAATGCTTGAACCTTACTCTCATCAGAAATGGCTCAAAGAGGGAATAATATATATCAAAATCTATCTTACATACAATGAAGTAGGGATCTAAGAAAAAGGTGGTGAGCTGATAGAAGGAAGGATTGATTGGGGGAGGCCATGGTCAAAAGCAAAACAACTTCGAGGAGGAACAGGGTAAAAGGAGTGAGAAAGATTAAATGGGAGAAAATAGGATGGAGGGAAATACATGGTTAATAATCATAACAGTGAAAGCAAATAAGAATAACTCACCCATGAAATGAAAGCAGGGTGGATTAAAAACCAGAATCCTACAGGATGTTGTTTATAACATACCTAAAGTGGAGAGGCACACTAAGTATAGGGCATCTAGGTGGAATTTGGCTTGGCATCTGGGGGACATATGTTCAAATCCCACCTGAGAAACTTACTAGGTGTGTGACCTTGGATAGGTCAATGAACCCTGTTTGCCTTAGTTATCTCCTCTGTTAAAATGATCTGGAGAAGAAAATGGCAAACCATTGCAGTATCTTTGCCAAGAAAAACCCAAATTAGGTCACAAAGAGTTGGACACAACAGTAGAGCAGAATAGCAAAAATAAGGACTAGAGGAAAAATCTATCATGCTTCATCTGAAGTAAAAGAAAAAGAAGGGGGTAGCAATTATGATCTCAGACAAAGCAAAAGCAAAAATAGATCTAACTACAAGAGATAATCAGGGAAGCTATACTTTGCTAAAAGGTACCAGAGACAATGAAGTAATATCAACCCTAAACCTATATGCACCAAGTGCATATCTGCACCAAGCATCCAAATTCTTAAAAGAAAAGGTGTATGAGTTATAGAAGGAAATAATAAAACAATACTAGTGGGGGACCTCAACTTGTCTCTTTCAGAACTAGAGAAGTTTAATCAAAAAAATAAACAAAAAAGAAATTAAGGAGGTGAATGGAATTTTGGAAAAGTTAGAGATGATAGATCTCTGGAGAAAACTGAATGGGGATAGAAAGGAATAAACCTTTTTCTCAGCAGTATATGACACCTACATTAAAATTAAGCATGTATTGGGCCATGAAAACCTCACAACCAAATTCAGAAAGGTATAAATATTGAATGCATCCTTTTCAGATCATAATGCAATAAAAATTACATTCAGTAAAGAGTTATAAAAAGATAGATATAAAATTAATTAGAAACTAAATAATCTATTCCTAAAGAATGAAGGAGTCAAAGAACAAATCATAGAAACCATCAACAATTTCATGAAAGAGAATGACAACAATGAGACAACATACTAAAATTTATGAGATGGAGACAAAGCAGGACTTAGGAGAAAATTTATATCTCTCAGTGCTTACATCAATAAAATAGTGAAAAAGCAGATGAATGAATTTGACACGCAACAACAGCAACAACAATAACAACAAAAACTAGAAAGAGAACAAATTAAAAATTCCCAATTAAACATCAGATTGAAAATCCTGGAAATCAAAGGATAGATTAATAAAATTTAAAGTAAGAAAACCACTGAACTAATACATAAAACTAGGAGTGAGTTTTATAAAAAGAAAAAACAATAAAAGAGAAATCATTTGGTTAATTTGATTAAAAAAAGAAAGAACACCAAATGATCACTATCAAAAATTTTTAAAATGAAATCACCACAAATGAAGATGAAATTAAGGCAATTATTAGGAGCTATTATGCTCAATTGCATGCCAGTAAGTCTGATAATCTAAGCAGAATGGATCAACATTTACAAAAATATAAATTGCTCAGATTAACAGAAGGGGAAATGGGTACTTAACCCCCTATTAGAAAAAATAAATTGAACAAGCCATCAGTGAGCTCCCTTAGAGAAATCCCCAGAGTCAGATGGATTCAAAAGTGAATTCTATGAAACATTTAAAGAACAATTAATTCAAATATTATATAAAATATTTGGGTAGACAGGCAAAAATGGAAGAATTCCAAATTCCTTTTATGAAACAAAAATAGTGCTGATACCTAAAACAGAAAGAACAAAAACAAAAAGAGAAAACCATAGGCAAATTCCCTGATGAATATTGATGTAAAATTTTAAAGTAAAACACTAGTAAGATTATAGCAACATATCACAAATATTATATACTATGACAAGGTGAAATTTTATCATTAATGTAGGTCTGGTTCAATATTAAGAAATTTATCAGTATAATTGACCAAATCAATGACAAAACCAACAAAAATCAAATGCTTATCTCAAGAGAGGCAGAAAAATCTTTTGACAAAATACAAAAATCACTAGAGAGCATAGGAATAAATGGAGCTTTCCTTAAAGTAATAAATAGTATCTATCTAAAACCATCAGCAAGTGTTACCTGTAATAAGCGTAAGCTAGAAGTCTTCCCAGGAAGATCAGAGGTGAAATGAGGATATCTATTATCACCACTATTATTCAATATTGTTCTGGAAATGCTAGTTAAACTAATAATAATAATAATAATAGAAGAAAAAGAAATTGAAGAAATTAAAATAAAAACTGAGGAAACAAAACTTACTTTTTGCAGATGAGGTATGATGTACTTAAAGAATCTTGGAGAATCAGCTAATAAACTATTTGAAATAATTAACAACTTAACCAAATTTGCAGTATGTGAAATAAACCCACATAAATTATCAGCATTTCTACATATTATTAGTAACATCCAGCAGCAAGAGATATAAAGAGAAATTCCACTTAAAATAACTACAAACAGTAGAAAATATTTGAGTATCTTTCTGCCAAGATAAATGTAAGAACTATATTGATACCATTACAAAACACTTTTCACACAAATAAAATCAGATCTAAGCAAATGGAAAAATACTAATGGCTGAGCCAATAGAATAAAAATGGCCATTCTACACAAATTAGTTGACTTCTTCAGGGCAATACCAAATAGTCAAAAAGATTATTTTATTTTATAGAACTAGAAAAAAATAAGAAATCTATCTAGAATAATGAATGGTCAAGAATGTCAGGTGAATTAATGAAAAAAATATGAAGAAGGTGGCCTATCCATAATAGATCTCAAATTGCATTATAAACCAACAATCATAAAAACAATCTACTACTAAGAAATAAAATGTTGGATCAATAGAGTAGTTTAGGTATACAATAAACAGTATCAAATAGCAATTTAGTGTTTGATAAACCTAACATCCAAGCTTTGGGGATAAGAACTCACTATTTGACAAAAACTGCTTGGAAAACTAGAACCAATATCTCACGTAGTTTACTAAGAAATGTCAAAAATGGGTGCATGATTTAGACATAAAGGGTCATACCATAAACCAATTACAGTAGGATGGAGTAGTTTATCTGTCAGATCTATGGATAAAGGAAGATTTATGACCTAAAAAGGGGTAGAGAGCATTAGGAGATGGAAATGTCTAATTTCAATTGTATTAAATTTAAATGGTTTTGCATAAAGAAAACCAATGCTGCCACAATTAGGAGAAAAGCAGAAAGCTTGGGAAAACATTTTTTACAGCAAGTTACTCTGATAAAAACCCCATTTCTTATTATATAGAGAACTAAGTCTAATTTACAAGTATACAATTCATTCTCTAATTGATTAACGGTCAAAGGATATGAACATACAGTTTTCAGAACAAATAAAAGCTCTATAGATACATAAAGTGCTCTAAATCCCTATTGATTAGAGCAACACAAATTAAAACAACTCTGAGGGACCATTTTATACCTATCAGATTGGCTAATATGGCAGAAAAAGACAATGACAAATTCTGGAAGTGATATGATAAAATTGGGACATTAATGCAGTGTTGTTGGAATTGTGAACTGCTCTAACAATTCTGTAGAACAGTTTTGAACTATTTCCAAAGGGCAATTCAACAGTGCATACCCTTTGATTTAGCAATACTACTAGTTGGTCTGTATTTCAAAGAGATCCTTAAAAAGGGAAAGGATGTATTTGTTAAAAAAATATTTATAGTAACTATTTTTGTCATAGCTAAGATTTGAAAATTTAAGGAATGCCCATAAATTGAGGAATATCTGAACAAGTCATGGTATATCATTGTAATGGAATATTATTGCACTATAAGAAAAGGCTAACAGGATGATTTTGGAAAAACCTGGAAAGACTTATGTGAACTGATACAAGGTGATGTGAGCAAAACCAGGAGAACATTGTAAAATAGTAACAGCAATATTGAATTTTCAGCAATACGATTCAAGACAATTACAAAAAACTAACAATGAAAAATGCAATCCATTTTCAGATGGAATCTGAATGCAGTTCAAAGCATACTATTTTTCACCTTTTTTTTGGTAGGTTTCTTTTGGTTTGTAATTTCTTTTTAATATAACTAACGTTTATGATTACATATACATAACATATCAAATTGTTTACTGTCTGAAGTAGTGGGCTGGGAGGGATGTACAGAATTTAGAACTCAACATTTTAAAAAATGAATTAATTTTTTTTACATGAAATTGGGAAAAATAAAATAGTTTTAAAAATAGAATATTTTATGAGGCCTGGAAGTGCTAATACCCCTTCATTCCTACTTCTTTTAATAATTTTCTTTAATATTCTAGAGCATTTGTTTTACCCAATGAATTTTTAAAATTATTTTAACAAGTTCTATAAAGTATCCCCTCAGTAATTTGATTGGTATACAAAGTGTAAATTGTGTAATGTGTAAGCTAACTTTGAAAGTATCATTTTTATTCTATATGATGATATAACCTAGTCATGAGAAGTGACTTCACAGCTACTTAAGTTCTTTATTTTGTAGGAATATTGTATAAATTAATCCACACATTTTGTTTTTGGTTTACCTTGCTATGTCAAACCTCAGATATTTTATGCATTTACTTATTTATAGTGGGATTTGGCTTTCTATTATTGGTTTTGGTGTTTTATTGTAACACAAAAATTTTATTGGTTTTTGTGGGTTTATTAACATTCTACAACTCTGATGAAGCTTGGCATTGTCTCAATTAGTATCTTTGATGATTCCATAGGATTTTCCAAGTATATAATCATATCATCAGCAATGTTGCAAAACAACAGATGTGCTGCTTTTTAGGCAAAATATGCTTCTTACCACGGGACAATGGAGTGAGACAAGGACAGGGGGCTCTTCTAGAGAAGATTATAGCATCCACAAGAGAATTGCTTAGTGGACTTTGGTACACAAGGTCAAGATTCTATGAGTCTCATTATGTAATCCTACACAATGGGAGTCGGCAGAAGAAATTCTTAGGGCTTAGAAATTAACCTTCTCATCAGGATTTTATCTCATTAGTGTTCTTTGTGCTTTAGTCTGTGTAAAAAGCTATAATTAATTTATCTCTTACATATTTTTATTTTGAGGAGGTTTAAGAAGTCATGTGGACTGGAAAAAAATGTCTAGTCATCTATCTCAGGGATCATTAAACTATAGCCCATGGGCCAAATCTGTCCCACCAATTGGCTTGTGAGCTAAGAACCAGGATGTAAAAAAAAACAGTCAGTGGGCCAGACTTGATGCATGAACCATAGTTTGCTACTGCTTCATCTCCATCATTGTTCACAATGCCTAGAGACTTCCTCTATTTTATTTTGAGGGTTGGGCATTAGCCTAACACAAAAATAGGTTTTTATATGAATGAAAAAAAAATAGAAACAACCTTAGGCTTCTTTGTTTCAGACATCCATAGTGGACTAAGTAAAAAAATGTATAAGTATTAAAGTAAAAAAAAGATCATGTAAAAAGATTAATGATATCTTTCAAAATAAAAGAAAACGTCTTTAATTTGCTATTGTTGCAGGTGCAATAAGATGCTGATGAGTCTTTCCCTTTGTTCCTAAGTGAGAAAGGTATCCTTTTTTGTGAAATTTATCTAGTTTTTCTATGATGAATGATTTTTATATATTTGAATTATTGTCTATACATATGCATATATACATATATTTATTGTAGATATATGTGTATATGCATATGTGTGTATGTACATATACATACATACATACATACATATATTTGACTTTTCATGGCACCAGTAAAAGAAGTCTAGAAGATTTAATTAGGTGCCAGCTTAGAAATTTAATCATGTTAGTTGTTAAAGCAGTATACTTTTTGTTAAGGTATGTATTCAGGTAGTGAAAAATAGGTTACAACAAACTGTTACATTATGATGGGATTTTATGGGTGCCTTATTTTTTCCTAG
The DNA here is from genome assembly GCF_003287225.1 of Phascolarctos cinereus. Lineage (NCBI taxonomy): Eukaryota > Metazoa > Chordata > Mammalia > Diprotodontia > Phascolarctidae > Phascolarctos > Phascolarctos cinereus. The sequence continues at coordinate 283,068,057 of NW_027555847.1, read as the reverse complement.
GCAACAAACAACTGGCTGTATTGTAACTGTTTTTTGCCAAAGCAATTTTCATTTTTAGAGTATCTAGCCATATAGAATTATCCTGCCTCATTTAAATTCAAGGAAGGTAAATAGACAAAGAGGGAATGGGCAGGTAGGAATAGACCTTATCTTTTCTAATTTTCTTTTTTTATTTCCAGGCCACAATATGAATCAAGTTCTTTTGAAGGACAATAATGTGCAACTATACATCTTTTAATAGAAGAGAGCTGATGTGAAAAATAGGAGTAAGCATGCTTTTACTGGTCTCCCTTCTGCTTAATAGAGTGTGATGAGTTCCACATTAATTGTATGGCATTTGTAATGGGGATGACTGGCTTCACATGTAAATGAGTTCTTATTTCTCTACATTGTAAAAAGTGAGTTATATTATTGCAATAATTCCTAGTATCAGATTATAATAAAACAGCATCTTTAGAAATGGTAAATGTGAGGTTTTATTTTACCTCTTTGTTTATATGCAGATTAAAGTCTGATCCTCACTGATTGCAGTCCATAATTAAATTAAGTGTTCTATGTATATAACAGAGAGTGGGAGTAATATTCGAATGATTTGTGAACAGGAATAACACCAGAGGAATTTTTTTTCCTAACTCTTCATTTTCTGGCTATTTTTGATAATGTATGGAAAAAACAGTAAAAATGGCATGCACTTATTAGAAAAATGAACAAAAGAAAGAACTCAGAAAGTAGGCATTATGCTATCTGTCATAAGCAATAAGCAGATTTCTCAAAATTGTGTAGTGACTTTTATTGGTGACAATTTTCACGTAATTAATTTTATTTTCATTTACTTTGCAATTGTAACAAATGCGTCTTAAAAAAACTCAATATAATTTAGAACCAGTAAAAGCAAACCTTTTGCAGTTTGTGTGCAAGTCATAGTTTTCTTATTGGGTTTGAAAGTATTCTTTCTCTCCAAGCACCAGTGCACAGCTGCTCCTACATGTATTGCTGCCAAAGACTTAAACTTGCTGAAATAATCATTCCTGGAGTTTTTGACAAGGCTATGTTAAATTGTGATTGTCATAGCTCATTTCTTTAGGGAATTTTAATTCATTTTATAAAATCACAGAGACAACAAATTCTGATTTATTTCCCTTGGGCAATATTAAATGTTATGAAATATCTCAAATCTCATCATTATAAAAATAGTGAACAGTAGATATATAAGTAGATAGATAGTATAACAGTTATAGTTATATACATGCTATAGTTATAACTATAACAATTTACCAGATATATCTAAAACATTAAGTGATATTTATATATGTTTCATATATAGTATCTTATTTTTACTCCACTGAATTTGAGGTAAATACATACATGCACATCCCATGTATGTATGTATGTATGTATGCATACATCACATAAATAAAATAAATAAAATAACTTTACTCAGTGGGGTGCAAAATGTGTATATATGTGTGTGTGTGTTTGTGTGTATATATAGAAGATATTGGATTTAAAGCCTATCTATATATACCAGATATGCAGATGATATCATTCTGAAAGAAGAAAATGATTAAGAAGCCTCTTGATTAGGGTGAAAGATGAGAGTCTAAAATCTGGGTTAAAGCTTGACATTAAAAAAAAAATCCAAACATAAGATCTTGGACACTAGGCCCATCACTTTCTGGCAAACAGAAAGAGAAGAAATACCAGCAGTGTCAGATTTTATATTCTTAGGCTTAATAATCACTGCAGATGGTGACTGAAGCCATGAAATTAAAAGATGCTTGCTCCTTGGAAGAAAAGAATGGAAAATCTGGACAATATACTAAAAAGCAGAGACATCATCTTGTTGACAAAAGTCTATATATTCAAAGCTATGGTTTTTCCAGTACCAATGTATGTCTGTGAAGTTAAGGAAAGTTGAGCACTGCAGAATAAACACTGTTAAATTGTGGTGCTGAAGAAGACTTTTGAGAGCATTGTGAACCCAAGAAGATCAAATCAGTCAATACTTAAAGAAATTAATTCAAACTAGAAGTTCTAATACTGAAGCGGAAGCTTAAATGCTTTAGTCACATAATGACAAGACAGGACTCATTGGATAAGACCCTGATGTTGGGAAAGATTGAAGGCAAAGGACAAGGGGGTAGTGGAGGACAAGATGGATTGATAGTATTAGGGAAAGAATGAACATGAGCTAGGACAAACTTTGTGAAATACTGGAGGATAGAAGGATCTGACATGCTATGGGATTATGAAGAATCAGACATGACTAAATGACTTGTCTTCTACTTCTTTTTTTTTTAACTCAACTATCTTTTTTGCGGAACCAGAGGGAGTCCCTGTATATGAGATTCATCTTGTTTCCATTAAGGTGTTCAGATTCCTTAAGAACCTAGCCAAGGGCTCAGATTTTTTTATAATCTAGCCAATACCTCACAAATGTTCAGATTCCTTAAGAGTCTTGACAATATGTCAGATCTTTAATAAACCTTGTTTCTGGCTGAAAGAATGCTTGGGTCAAATTCTTTTGGACAGGACCTGCATCTCTTGCTCTCCATATTTTGGGGTCCCAGCACCCCTAAACCTCTAGACCTCAATGCTTTGAATTAAACTTTGATGACAAAATAATAGATCTTGATTGTTAACTGGGCGGTCAAGCCTTTTGTAAGCTGTTAACAAGGGCTGGCAGAACCCAGAACCCTACTTATCTGTACTTTAACAAGAGCATAAGGCACTGCGAGCCTCCTAAAAGTATTTGTAATTACTAAGAACATCTTAAAAGATTTTGGAGGGGCTTATCCCACAGATTTCTTTAGCATATTGGAACTAGGAATGAGCAGTGCAGCTTTCTATCCTGCTTGGATAGGTAGAATGGGAGAGATTTGAGGTGCTTTAATCTCCTAGAGACTACTTGAATACTAATCAAGCAATAATTCAACAGAGTTTAGTGTTATAGGTAAATAAAGAAAAAAATTTTTTTTAAAGGTTTGAAGTGTCCTTGAAATAAACAGGAGAAAGGAAGAAGCGGAAGGGGACTCTAAGTTTCCCCACCCTCCTGACAGGGACAAGAACATGGTCAGGCTCTTAGGGTGGTTTGAAAGGAAATAGTTTTGAGATGGCCAGAAATGCCACACGTGTCTTTTAAAATGAGTTTATTGATAATAATGGGCTCTCCTTTTTGAAGCTCTAACAGCAGGTGATGCTTAGATAAATTGAAATTTAAATGTTACTAGTAGAGTTTATAAATCCATATATGATTTGGCTTAAAATATGTCCTAAACCAGAATGTCATTTTGAGTGTGTTCGGTTATTAAGATAACTATGGTAGATGAGAACCTAAAAAGTTTAAATTTCTGGCTATGGATTAGGTAAAAATTGTAGTTCCTAGAAAGTGCTTGAAATAAATAAGCATTCTAAAGAATAATACTAAATAACTGAAATCATTACTTAAGCATTCTGTATGATACCATTTGGGAATATAGATCCTGGTATAATCGAATTAATTCTGGTGGGACAATTATGACCAGTGAAACTTTATTTTGTTTTTGCCATTAAGCCAAAGTGTTGGGGAAAAATACATGAATAACGACATTTGTTAAGGGTGTGATGTTAAAACCTGTTACTTCAGTTTTTTGATTTGTAATGTGTATGTATGCCTATGTATGTATTTACGTCTCTATGTATGTATATAATGCCTAACATTAATTTGATAATTCATTTTAGAAAAGTTATTAAAAAAGTGAACTCTGATTCTCTTGGGCTATAGATTTAATTATTAAAAGACTGGTGTAAATGTTTGAAAATGCTTTAGAAATATGGGAGATGATAATGATTTTGTGTAAAGTTGGCATAGCAAGAACCACTTAAAATGCCTTCATCTGTGAAAGACAGATTCCTAAAATCCTGCCAGCCCTACTAACAGTTTGAAGTAATTAAATTTAGGAAATTGTGTTGAGTGCTGGCCTGTTGTGGCAGATTAACAAGTTATCAGGATGTTAATACTTTAAGACTACAAGATGTAGCCCAGACCTGCACAATCTGTAAACTTCTTTGGGCCACAGGTAGGTTAGACAAGAGACAGACTGATGATGGTTGGTTACCATGGGGTCATGTGACAAACAGAAGAGAGTGCCCAGTGGCAACCCCACATTTTCCTGGGGCCTCTGGAAATCCTTTGGCTGTCTGTCCACAGGCCATATGTTGTACAGGTCTGATCTGACCCCATGTTCAGGTTAAAATAGAATTATCCCTTCTATATCATGAGGGTTAGGGGCTGGTGCCTCTTCACTGCAGTCTGGAAAATGTGTGTAAAATTTTTTGGCCCTCCCTTTGTACCAGAGAAGAAATCTGAGCTTTTTCCTTTTATGGGTTGTTTACAGTACCACATTGTAAAATTAGGGTTAAGTATTCGGTCATAGGCTCTGTGTTGTCTGCTGGCCTTCCTGTGTCATTCATAGCTTCTGAAAACCCCCCCCAAAATTCCCATTTAATTTTTTTATGCTGACCCATGATATATCAAAACCACAATGGGAAAAGTCCTGATGTGGAATGGATAACTGTACAATGATTTAATTAGTTGAGAACTAGTAATTACAAAGAAGATATTCAACTCATATTGAGGTTTAGGAGTTTAGGGACCCCAAAATCATGACATGTGGGTCCTGCCTGAAAAAATTTGACTCAAGCCTTCTTTTGGCCAAAGATAAGGTTTATTCGAACATTTGTCATATTGGACAGACTCTTAAGGAATCTAAGCATTTGTATCGCTAATGCAAGTGGGCCAGCTTTTAAGAATCTGAGCAGTTTAATGGAGACAAAATGGACCTTATATATAGAAAGACTGGGAGATGGATCTAGGAGTGGCCAAATAGTTTGGGGTGACTGCAGGGGTCTCAGGAAGATCTGGATGGAGTGGCCAAGGGATTTGGACCACTTGGCCAAGGGAAAATGAAGTCTAGATGGGATTAAGTGTGGGAAGTGGCCTGTGACCATCTGGAGGTAATAGACAATGGAGGGCTAGGTAACAGAAATGGGAGATCTGGCAATAATGAAAGGCCAGTTGATCGTATTATAGCCTCTGGCAAAGGCCAGAGAGTTGGCCAGGTGGGAAAGTCCAGAGTTTTTCCTTTTGAGTGTCCAGATCCCATCCTCATCAATATTCCCACACATTATACCACATTGAAGTAAGAATTTTCTGAAGCTTTGACTTCTTTTGTTTTTGGCTGGGCAATGGGGTTAAGTGACTTGCCCAGGGTTACACAGCTAGTAAGTGTTATGTATCTGAGGCCAGATTTGAACTCAAGTCCAGGGCCGGTGCTCTATCCATTGTGCCACCTAGCTGCCAAACCAATCACATCTTATCTGAGAGATTTTTTATGAAAGCATTCCCCAATTTTTTGCATTCCTTCTGTTCTTGGCTATATTGGTCTTATTTATACCAGAAAATTTTAATTTAAAATAATTGAAATCAATCCATTTTATACTTCAACAATGCATTCACCTTATAATATAGTTTAAGGTCTGATACTGCTGAATCTTCTTCCTTTAAATTCTTTTACCCTCATTTCTTTGAAATTCCTTTTTGTACTTTTAAAAAATTTGTTATTTTTTTCTAACTCAGTAAGATAATTTCTTTAGTAATTTAATTGGGATGGCATTGAATAAATAGGTAAAATTATCGTTTTTTTTTATTATATTGGTTTTACCTACCCATGAGCAATAAATATTATTACTTCAATTATTTAAATCTGACTTTATTTGTATAAAAAGTATTTTATGTTTATGTTCATATAGTTCCTGTGTCTGTTTTGGTAGGTATACTCTCAGGTATTTTATACCATCTGGTTATTTTGAATGGTCGAAAGCAATATTGAATAACATCGCTGACACATAGTGTAATTTCCCTGATTTTTCTTTTGATTAAATCAATTTTAGCTGTAACTTTATGTGAGATCATGGTTACTACCCCTACTTTTTTTTTACATAATAAATTCTTCTCTTGCCCTTTATTTTTTTATCTGTTATTTTTATAGTGTTTCCTGAAAGCAACATTCAAAATTTTTATCTGCTATCCTTTTCCATTTTGTGGGTAAATTCATTCTCTCCAAATTCTAAGCTATAATTACTTTTTGTGTATTTCCCTCCTTCCTATTTTTCCTCATTATCATTCTCACCCTATTTACCCTATCCATTCTTACTCCTTCTTTACTTCTACCTACGACCTTGCCCTCCTATTCATTAACCTACCTACCCCGCCAACACTCTCTCACTTATCCTCTTCTTCCACCCTATAATCTTGTTCTCTTATTGCTTTCTGAATTTAGAAGACTTTTATATCCTTCTAGATACATATGTTGTTCCCTCTTTAACCCATTCTCAATGAAAATAGGGTTCTAGCACTACTTGACCTCCCCTTTGATAGCTTCTTCTGTATCAATTTTTCTTATTATGCCTCATTTGTATGAGATAATTACCTCTTTTTATCTCTCCCTACATAGATTTGTTTAGAATTATCACATCATACTTTGCTCAGCCCAAGCTTTCTTTCAAATTACCCAAATAATGATGACAATCACAAGAGTACTGATAACATTTTCACGTATGAGAAATAAACAATTTGACCTTATTGAGTCTCTTACAATTGGCCTTTAATGTTTACCTTATATTTCTCCTGGATCTTACGTGTCAAATTTTGCCCTAAATTCTGTTTTTTTTTGTCACAAATACCTGACAGTTTTTCAGTTCATTAAATGTCCATTTTCCACCCATTTGGGATGATATTTAACTTGACTGGATTAGTTACCCTTGATCATAACCCCAGCTCTTTTGCTCTATAAAATAGCAATATTCCAAGACCTATGGTCCTTCAATGTAGTAACGGATAGGTCTCACATAATCCTTATTGTAGCTTCATGATATTTATTTATTTATTATTTTGTTGCTTGCAATATTTTGTCCTTAACCTGGGAGCTTTGAAACTTGGCTATGATATTCCTGTAAGTTTTCCTCTTGGAATCCCTTTCAGGTGGTGATTGGTGGACTTTTTTTTTCCTATTTCTGCTTTGCCTTCTTGTTTTAGAACTTTAGGGTAATTTTCCTTGATAATTTCTTGTAATGTTGTATTAAGAGTCTTTCTTATTGTAATTTTTAGGTAGTCTGACTATTCTTATATTTTCTCCTTGATCTGTTTTCCAGATCAATTGTGTTTCAGATGAGATGTTTCACATTTTCTTGTTCTTTTTCATTCTTTTGATTTTGTTTTATTATTTCTTTGTGTCTTAGAACATCATTAGCTTCCCCTTGCTCAATTCTAGTTCTCAAGAAATTATTTTCTTCCTTAAGTTTTTGATTCTCTATTTAAAGTTGGCTGACTTTATTTTCATAATTTTCAAGATTTTCTTGGATTGCTTTTATTTTTTTCTAATTTTTCCTCAATCTCTCTTATTTGATTTTTAAAGTCTTTTTAAAGTTCTTCCAATAACTCTTTTTGTGCTTGGGACTATTTGATGTTTCTCATTGAAAAGGAGTGGCTTTTTTTTTTTAACTCAATGGAGTATTCTTCCTTTGAATATAAACCCAGATCTTCTCTATCCTCATAACAGTGATCTATGGTTGAGTTCCTTCTCCTTTGCCTACTCATTTTTATTTATTTATTTTTTGTTTTATTTTATTTTTAGCAACTATTAGTATAATCAGGTTGTATTCCCAAGGTATAAGGAATGATGCCCCACACCTCAGGTCCTTCTTACTGTTATTTCCTGAGGTCTATGCCAGGGCCTGACCTTGAGGTCTCCTCTCCACTCCTAACCATGGCTAGGGCCCCCAGCCACACTGTCCCACAAAAGATCTTGCTCCCTGTATTTCCTCAAGTAGTTGCAAGGTACAGCTGTCCTCTCTACCCTGGAAATTGAAACCAGGAACTCTTGCAAGTTCCCACAGCCAGCAGAGTCCCTGCCCCTCTGCTACTGCAATCGCCAAGACTGTGTGTTAGCTCCTTTTTTCCCCTACAGCCATAGCTGGGGAGGCATTTGGTCAGCATAGCAGTGCTTGGCATCCTTCCACAGTTGAAGGTCAATCAGTCTCCTACTCAGCCTTCAGACCCCAACACTATCCATAAGATGAAAGTTTCTAAGACTGAGGGCTGCCTCCCAATCTTGTTGTTCCCAGGATTGTTGTTTGTTGATTAGCAGAGTGGGCCTATTTGCACTTCACTCCGGCCAAACTTCCACTCCTGGAGGTGGGGTCTTTCCTGGGGTTTTCTTAAGTTGTCTTAGGAGGAAAACTGTTTCACCCTGGCTTTTGTTTATTTCTGCTGCTCTGCATTTCTCTGAAGTGATGTTCTGTCTTTTTTTGTGGAGGAAATTTGAAGAGATGAAAATTTTTTGAACTACTCCACTATCTTCCTAAGTCCTCTTTTATGGTATTCTTTAACATGGTTGTTGATAACTTGGCTTTATTTTTTTCAAAACTCCCTGTTTATATATTTTAACAATATGTCTATTGGAGGTATGCCTCCTTTTATAAATTTTAATCAGTTTTTTTTATATCTTCCATGTGAAATCATTTTCAGAGAAATGTACTACATGTTTTCCCCAAAAACCTGTTTCCCTTTTAATTTTTATTGCATTTTTAAAATTGAATTTTACTTACTCAAGTTGTCTTTTTTTAAAACAGAAATTACATTGCAGTTTTTCAAAAGAATTTTCTGAATCTATTGATATAATTACATGATTTTTAATGTTCTGTTATTGTAGTTTATCATGTTTATATTCCCCTAAAACTCAACCTACCCTAAATTCCTCATTTAAATAGATTTAATCACTGTGTTTAAATATTTTTATTATGTTGCTGTAGCTCCTTTGTTAAATATTTTTTGTGCTGAAATTCATTAGAGATATTGGTCTATAGTATTTTTTCTTGCTTATCTTGACTAGGTATTAGCACCAGAATTTCAGAATAAAAAGGTGTTTAGAGGATCCCTTATTTTCATATTTTTTCCTAATAGTTTATGTAATACTGGGATTAATCTTTGTGTGTTTGTATGATTGATGGAATTCACTTGTAAATCCATCTGGTCCTGGGATTTATTTGTCATTGTTTTTTTTCTTAGTGGGAGTTCATTCATGGCTTATTCAGTTTCTTCACTGAGATTGGGTTATTTAAATCCTCTATTTTTTTTATACTATTAATCAGGTTATTTTAGAGCTCTTTAATTCTACTATATACTAACAAAATTGATAGCTTAAATGAAAAGAATGGCATTTAATTGGGCAAAATAGTTTTTAATAACTGCCTTTATTTCCTCATTATTTATTTTTAGTGAAGGTTTGCATAAGTTGAAAAAAGTTAAAAGGAGGGATAGCTTCCATCCTTACTCCTGATTTTAACTCTCTTGAAATTTCATTGAGATGGTGGGGAAGCCTCACCCCGTGGACTGATTTTCAGTATAGGCTCAGGAGTGACAACACTGGCAATGGTGCCCCTACCCTGGCAGGGAGTCAAGGGGACAGTACTGAGGTGGCAAAGGGGGCTTTCCTTTTGTAGAAGTGAAGAGTTGTCTAGAGAACTGAGACATTAAATGACCTGCTTAATATCATAAGCTGGTATATATCAGAGGTAGGACTTAAGCTTGCCAAGTTTATGAACATATCATACAATGACAAAAAAGTAGCTAAAAGTACTTTAAAAATCCCTAGTTAGAACATTCAATTTTTCAACTAATGATAAATTTTTTATATTCTGAAAACTGACACAAATGGGAGACTAAGCCTCTTTCCTTGGAATCATTTTAAAATGAATGAATGTGCTGCACATTCAACACACACTACACATGGAGCCAGAGGACCTGACTTTGAAACCCAGATCTGCCAGGGAGCTTCCCTTATTTCATGGATAAAATGAGAAGTTTGGACTATATGATATCTAAAGTCACTTTCAGTTTTTAAAACTTTGATACTGTGTCAAAGAGAGAAAGGGTAGGTCCTGAACTTCCTAAAGCATCTCTAAAAGGTGAAGCCTAGGATAAATATTTGCACAATACATTCTTCCTAAATTAAGGATGATTTTAGAGAGTACCAAATATATAGGTACATATTAAAGATTTGTAAATCCTAGAGATGACTAGAAAATTTCATATGGTCTCTTGTAATAAAAAACTGGGTCTCTCATGTTTGGAAATTTTGCTTGTGGTATGCCACTTCCTAAGATGTTTTGAATTTTCATTGCAATATGTGTCTTTATTTATCAAAGAAAAGAATCTTTTGTGTAGGGAAGTTTTTATAACATTAAAAATATGAATCTGTATTAATTATTTAAATGTTACTTTTTTATACCTCTGTATGATGCACCCTAGATAGTTGTTTACATTGGCTACTTGTAGCCCTGGGCATGATGCTGTGTAATACCCAGTTGTTTGGATTTTTTAGTTTTTATTCAAATTATGGGAATTATATGATCATAGCCTCTGTTTTGTTCATTTTGACTTTACATAAATATACCTTTCTGGTCTTAGCTTTATATATTTTTAATATTTTGATATTTTCTAAACATCATTTATTATCTATTGTTCAATATAAAAAAATAGTGAAAACTTTATTATTTGCCTCAAAGCTGTAATCTCACCCTTAGGACTCCACTATGACTAAGGTTGTTACTTTCAGCCATTTCTTCTGAGTTGGAACTACAACTGAAAATTTGTCACATGTGACTTGTTGACAGACAATCTATCAATTTTTTTCTTAAGCAGTAAATGCTTGCAAGTTTAAGGGGGAAAAATAGAGAACAAAGGAAAGCCATAATATATTCTAAAGTTACTGCACAACCAAATTGTAAAGTCTACAAATAGATAGGACTTTATAGATACACTATACTTTTTACTATGTGTTTGTATTGTTGATTGAAAAATGTAATTTTTTGGGGATGTTTGTATATACTGTGATGTTTTTATACTTAATCTTTTGTTCAGTACAGAAAATTTAAATTTGTCTAGTAGATATATTTATTTCTTGGGATACATTTGCTTGAAATCAATGGGCATAATTGGGGTGAGGGAGATGGTTCTGATAGCTTACCTGTGGATCCAAGGACTTCCATTAGCCATTCAGTTTATGTCTTCTTTCTTGTCCTGTGTTTCTTCAACTCTACTTCTCTGCTACTCTCTCTAAAACTTTTCATCATATACACAACATCATGAACAAAAAAAATCTCTCAGCTATTCAGGAGTTATATCTCTCTACACATAGAATGACAGGGTTGTCCTTCAGGGAACTGCCCAATCTCTTTGAAATGAGAGAATTACACAGCTTTTTCAAAGCGTGTTATTTGGTATGTATTTTATGTTCTCTTGTAATACCTTATTATATCTTTTACATTAGTGTAAAGGGAATATAAAGGATCTTACTCTAATTCTTTGTAGTCTGACTTACAAGCTCAATATTTAACTAAAACTATGTTCTCCAACCTTTTAATGAAATCATTAATGTAATGTAATGACCTTTGATCAGTTCTTCACCTCTGTAGTCTTTCACACTGTTGATCACCCTCTTCTCCTTGATTCTTTCTTCTCTCAAAGTTTTCATAATGCTGTCTCTCCTGGTTTTCCTCATAACTGACTCTCCTCTTTCTCTTTTGTTAGATAATTCATGTCATATCCATTAACCAGGGAGGTTCTACAAAGCTGTCTCCTGAACCCTCTTCTCTTCTGCCTCTAATAATGTTTCACTTTTTGAGCTCATCAGCTCTCACGATTTCAATTATCTGTATGCAAATGACTCTCAGATATACTTGTCCAGACCTAACCTCTCTCCTCACCTCCAGTCTCACATGTACAACTGCCAATTAGACATCTTGAAGTGGAAATTCCAAAGACATCTTAAACTCAATATGTGTAAAATGGACTTGCTATCTTTTCCTCCAAACACTCTCTTCTCCTTAACTTTTCTAGTATTGTAGAGGTTACCACCATCTTCCTGGTCAGCCAGACTCAAAATCTAGACATCATCCTTGACACCTTACTCTCTCTCATTCCCCTATATCCAATCATTTATCAAATCCTATCTTTTCTACCACTACAATATCTCTTATTATAGGCCTCCTTCACTACTCTGACACTGCAACTATATTAATGCAAGCCTTCATCACTGCACAACTGGAATATTTCAAAACCTTTCTGTTTGGTCTTCCAGACTCTAGTCTCTCCCTATTGTAATCCATCCCCTACTCAGCTGTCAAATTGAACTTCCTAAAACACAGACCTGTCTGTCTCATTTGATAAATGCCAGTGGCTCCCTATTACCTCCAGGATGAAATAGAAAACACTGTTTGGCTTTTAAAGCCCTTTATAACATGGCCTTTTCCTATCTTTCCAGTCTTCCATTTTACTCCCTTCCACATACTACTATCCGATGAAATGGTTTTCTTTGCTTTTCCTCATACAATATACATTCTCTCTCAATTCCAAGCATTTTCAATGGCTGTCTGCCATGCCCAGAATACTTCCCCTCCTTATTTCTTCCTCCAAGCTTCTTTGATTACCTTCAAGTCTCACCTTCTACAAGCCTTTCCCAGTCCTCCTTAATTTTAGTGCCTTCCTTTAGAGACTACCTTAAATTTATCCCGAATATATCTTGTTTGTACAGAGCTTGCAAGTTATCTCCCTTAATAGACTGTGAGCTTTTTGAGAGCAAACTGTTTTTTGCCTTTCTTTGTATTCTTAGTACTTTTCACAGTGTCTGTACATATCAAGTGTTTAATAATGCTTGCTGATTAATGGACCTGAAGACTAGCTATTTTTTCTGTCATCAACCACTAATATTTGTAGAATATTTTTAAAAATCATTTTTTTTTAGCAAATGGATTAAAGGGAGTATGTAAATAGAATACAGATTCTATGTATGACATTTTCATCTTGAATTAATCACAGCTATCTTTCACCAGGAAAAGGTTATTTATATTTAGCATGCGTATTTTTTTTCCAAAGGAGCAATATGATTTTACTTAATCTTCCACTTATCTTCCATAGCAAATAGCATACACCTTAGAATTCAGCCTTTAGTTGTGTCTTTTTCAGGTTCAAATTAGCTTTAGTATGCATTTCAGAAGTATTATGAAATAATTCTCTGTGACTGACCCTGTGCAGTGGTGAATTTCTCTATCAAGTGAGTATTGATGAGCAGAAAAGTTCAGTGAACAGGAAAATTCTTCTGCTTTTATTGCCGGTGTGACAGGTTACTTTATTACCATGTCTTTCACAGCAATTTAGCAGTTACCCTAGTAACAGATTCAATGAGGTAACGTGATCTGAGGCCTAAAAGAAGAGGAAGGCTACAGAACTGGAAAAGAAAGCCATCTGCTGGTTAATGGTCTCTATGCTATTTGCTCACAAAGAACTCCTGAGAATCGCCAAGCTTGTATGTAAATGAAGCAGGTTAAACCACTGGCCTGTCCATTTAGCTGTACTGTGGTGATTTATCTTTCCAACTCTATTGTAATAATGATCAGAATTTGTTTCTGATTAATTAACTAACCTTTTGGGAAAAAAAAGTTAGAAAATGCAATTGCTGGCTACTTAGAGGTTACTGGATTTTAAAAATCCCTTTGTTTAAAAAAAAGTACATTTAAAAAAGTGTCAGACTCTGTAAAGGGGAATGATTAAAAAACAAACAATTTTTGTCAGCCTTAAGTGCATTTTTAATTCCTCTGGAACTGCCCAGTCTTGTCTGAAGTCCTTAAGAGCTTTCAAAGAAGCAAATAAAAGTAATATAATGAAGCTTGGTGGGAAGGATACTAGTTTGTTTCAACATATGTTTTAAAGGAGAAATACAAGGAAATGACTGAAAAACAAAGTGACATTTTCACCCTGGTGATGACTGCTTGCAGCTCACAGAACTGTGTCGAATATAAAACCTGAGAGATGGAATTTCTGGGTAATTAATAATTAATTTATGAATTAGGCTAACTAATAATCAAAAAATTAATGGTCAGTGTTTTTTTCTCAATAACCAAAGACCCCAGCGGAGAAACTGAATGCCTTAAATACCTTTGTAAAAGAGAATGCACTTGATAAGTGAAAATCAACCCTGACTGGTGGACATTTAATGAGGAAGTAGGCTACAAGCCTTCAGATCCTCTAGTGATCCTCCTGACCTGATCATGAGACTCAGCAGCCTCCAGGAATCTGGACAGGGGAATTCATCTCCATCCAGATGACTCTGGTAGGTTTTCTCCTTCATGAGTCACCCTAAATTCTAATGGAGGGGTGTAAGGATAGGGACTATTCTCCTTGTGGTAAGAACTCACTTAGACTAGATTCTGTTTATATTTCAAAGAGAAGTAAGGTCTCCTAGTTGGTGGGGTCCAGCTCAAGAGCAAAGAATGTGTTTCCTGAGGATTAGGAGTAATTTCAATCAGCTATCTCTTTCAGGAGCTGGGCCTCAATGAAGAAACAAAAGAAAAAGCCTGATCCCAAATTAATAATTGATTATGACTATAATAGTAAAATAATAATTTCTCTCAGAACAAAGCAGCTTCATTTCATGGAAAACTTCAAGCATGCTTAATGAACTTCCACATCATGACAATATTGTTTTAATGAATCAAATCTGAGGAGGAAACATGGTTAAATACCTCTTTGTATAAAGCCCATAAAGCAGGGCAATGGAAGGGCCAAGTGTTTCTATAGAGACACCTACATTTTTGATGAAATCTTGTAGGCTCTCTTGTTTCAATGTAAATACATGAATGAAAAGAGAATTCTCTGAACAAAAATGGATTTCTGTGCCATGTTTCATGTGGCTTGTAATCAAAATAGAATTCAAAGCAGTACTTTACTAAGATCAGATATTGGTGTTCTGCAACCTACTGATTTTTCTTTGGGTTCTCTTCTTTTATCTCTCTATTCCTCACATTCTTCATTATTAGCTATCAGACTCCCTTCAAAACAGATCCCTGACAAACAACTTGGAAACATTAAAAAAGCTGCTAACGGGAAAAGAAATTGGAGTGGTAGATTTCATACTTAGCTTTTAAGGGCTGGCTTGTTCCTAACTGAGAAAAAAAAAAGAAATATGTCTGGACGTACCCTTCCTCTTCCAATGAAATACAGGGTTAATGTTAGTCATTTATTAGTAAAGTTAACCAAGTGTTATTAAGTGATCTTTGTTAAAAAAAAAAGTATAATTTTCTCTTTTTCAGACAACGACATCTACAACTCGACATTTTCATGAGATGATTATACTTAACAAAAACATTACTTCATTTTCATGGTATTTCTTTTGTGCCTAGGAGCAACTCTGTAATTGTTCACTTCATTTACAACATTACTATTTTAAACTGAAACCAATTTTATCTGCATGGTAGTTTTTTTAAAAAAATTTGTTTTTTTTTTTTTTACCAACTATATCTATTTCCATTGCTGCAAGGCTGATGGTTTGTCTCAAGAGTAAATCAAATCCATTAATTCAGAAATTTCAAGCCTGACTGACTCTGCCACAAGCAACATTTCTTATGCTAATAGCAACTGTGTTAGACCTAAAAGGCCTGATAGAGCTCTGCTTTTTGTTTGTTTTTATTGTATCTTAAGCATTTATGTAAAAAGGCAAACCTAATAGTAATAGGAAACAGCAAGTGTTATTAGGTATAATTCACATTAATAAGATCTATACAGGCTTCTAAGCTATGTAGTTATGGTTTTAAACAGGCTGCAAAGGGGATTTAGCTTATCTCCTTTTTCTATTAGGCAACACAACAGATCGTCTAGCATGAAACCAGTAGATTTTCAAAAAAATTTTGACTTTCTCTTCTGTCTTCCTCGCATTCTTCTTTCCTTTCTAATGAAGGAGTGTTCTTTGCATCTGTCGTTGTGTGTATGTGTGTACGTGTGCGCACCTGTGTGTTTGTGTATATTTTACATTACACTTTAGATAGCTAATGTGTTGTAAAGATCAAATCCTTTTAGCAACACCACTCAGAGAGAAACCTGCACCCATTCTGCTTCCTATTTAATGCACTTAGCTTAGACAGTATCACATGGCTGATGTTCAATTAGGTAGCTTAATAAGATAAACTTCCAGGGCTGCCCCAGAAAAAATTAAACCAGATTGCTTCTGACTTCCACATAAGCTTTTCCAGACATTGTGACCTATTTATGTCAATACTAAAGTGAAAAAGATTCCTGTCATGAGGTCTGTGTTAGCTTTGGGGATTTAAAAAGTACCGAAAGTACCCTACTTTTTCTTGTAATCACTTTTACTATAGGACCATTCAATTTCTGTAAAATATATCTCATTGAGAGTTCCAATTCACTAGCCTCCAATAAGGTTTTGAGAAGCAAACTGGGTTTTTAGGAATTGCTGAACTGCTTAGAGTTTTGATGTAAGTTGTTAAACTTGTGGTTGATGTATTAAAGGATAATTTTGATTTTTCATTTCCTTTTCTTGATTGAACAACAGTACCCCAACCACATCAACCACATCAAGCTCTTTTTTGTTTTTGCTAATTTAAGAAGAAAAAAAAATAGAGTGAAGAAATCTGCTGTTTTAAAATACTGTCCTTGTCTATAAGCTTAATGAGAATGGCTTATGCTGATATAGTTAATGAGCTTAAGCAATTTGACATTAGTTTTGCAAGTAAGAACAGATTTACTAATTTATCTAACCTACTTTGTGTTTGTTGGCAAGGGGATTGGGATCTGCCTTTCTAAAAACAAATTCCCAATCTTTTGTAAATGCACATTATTTGGTTGGAATATTGTAAATAGATTCAATTGCATGATTCAGGCTCTCTGTAGTGTTAAATAAAAAATCTTTCATGGAAAGACTGTGAATGAATATATTTCCATTAAATTACTGCTTTAAAGCATACCCATAGAATTAATTCAGACATTTTATTTTTGTACTAGCAAATTAGAATTGTGCTGATTATCTATATCAACCATTCAGACTGAGAAAAAATTAAAATATGCTGTTTTAATTTTCCTGTGTTTGAGTGCTAACAAGAGCACAAATAACTTTTAAATTGGGGCTTTGGAGCTTGAAAAGTTACCCCTTGAGTAACTCTATTCATATATTTTGGGAAGTTTACTCTTCCTGAAATTCATGGCAAGATTTTGGGCCCTCATGACAAAAATTTGGGCTCTCAATAAACTTGAATCAGTTGTAGTAAAGTATATTGAAGCATCACATTGTGTAGTACTGTCCAGTATCATTGTCAGATTTTTGCTAAACCCTATGAGATAGGTGTGACTGTTAATCCCATTTTAAAATCAAAGAAGTTGAGGAAAATGAATTAAATGACATAATTATGGTCACATAGCTAACAAGTATTAGAGGCTGGATGTAAATTCAGGCCAAATGCTCTATCCCATGAGTCATCTAGCTGATGCTAAAAGCATTATTAAGCACCTACTATGTGCAAAAGACCGCTAAGTGCTTTACAAATATTTTCACATTGGATCCTCACAACAAACTTGTGAAGTAGGTATTAGTTATTATTATCCTCATTTGATAATTGAGGAAACCAAGGCAGACAGAGGTTAAGTGATTTACTTAGCTAGTAAGTATTTGAAGTTAGATTTGTTAATTCAGGGCTTCCTGACTCCAGGACCAGTTTTCTCTCTACTGAGTCATCTAGCTGCTGCAGAATGATAGAGTAGAGAGAGCTTAAATGCTACTTTTGGAATAATAAGACTTAGGTTCAAAATTTGGCTCCAAAACTTACTACCTCTATGATATTGTGCTAATCATTTAATCTCTTTGAAACTCAGATAATGAAGGTGATGGGCATAATGATTTAAGAGGTTTCTTACAGTTTAAATGTATGATTTCATGTCAATTCTCTTTCTGTAATCTTGATTTACAAATCAGGAAAATGAAAGAATCGGTCCAGGTCAATTGTTTCCAAAATTTCTGATTGTGTACCTTTATTATTTAAAAAAAAATTGAGCCCCCTCCCAATTTTTGTTATTTATCAATAAATTATAAACATATACCCCTGAATTAATTATTAAGTATTTTATAGAGCTTATAAAAATGGAAAATCAATAGGATGATAAAGACAGAATCTTTTCCTTTTGAAATATTTTATTTAAAAAAATTTGAGTTCCAAATTCTCTTCCTCCCTATCTCTGGGAAGGCAATCAATTTGATATAGATTATACATGTGTAGTTATGAAAAACATTTCCGTATTAGTCATGTTGAGAAAGAAAACACAGGAAAAAAACCCCCAAGAAAAATAAAGAAAGGAAAAAAGAAAAGTATGTTTTAATCTTCATTCAGACTACATCAGTTCTTTCTCTGGAGGTGGATAGCATTTTTTATCATGAGTCCTTTGGGATTACCTTGGATCATTATATTGCTGAGAATAGCTAGCTCATTCACAGTTGATCATCATACAATATTGCTGTTACTGTGTACAATGTTCTCCTGGCTCACTTCATTTTGTATCAGTTTATGTAAGTCTAGACTTTTCTGAAATTATCCTGCTTGTCATTTCTTATGGTACATTAATACTCCACTATAATTATGTGCCACAACTTGTTCAGCCATTCCCTAACTGATGGGCATCCCACCAGTTTGCAATTCTTAGCTACTACAAAAAAGCTAAAATGTTTTTGTACAAACAGGTCCTTTTCCCTTTTAAAAAAATCTCTTTGGAATACAGACCTAATAATGGTATTTCTGGGTCAAAGGGCATTCACAGTTTGATAGATCTTTGGGTACAGTTGCACATTGCTCTTCAGAATGGTTGGATCAGTTCACAACTCTACCAACAATGTATTAATTTCCCAGTTTCCCCACATTCCTTCCAATATTTATCATTTTCCTTTTCTGTCATATTACCCAATCTAATAGGTATGAGGTTATACCTCAGAGTTGTTTTAATTTGCATTTCTCTAATCAGAGATTTAGAGCATTTTTTGACTATAGAAAGCTTTGCTTTCTTCATCTGAAAACTGCCTTTGACAATGGCCTATCAATGGGGAATTACTTGTATTCTTATAAATTTGATTCAGTTCTTTATGTACTTGAGAAATTAAGCCTTTATCAGAAAGATGTAAAATGTTTCCCCCCAGTTTTTGGCTTTATTTCTAATTTTGCTTGCATTGGTTTTGTTTTTGCCAAAACTTTAATTCTATTTGATAAACATTATACATTTTACATTTTGGTAATGCTCTCTGTATCTTATCTGCTTTTAAATTCTTCCCTTACCCATACATCTGGCAGGTAAACTATTCCATGCTCTTCTAATTCACTTAGAGTATCATTCTTTTTGTCCAAATTGTGTACCCATTTTGACCTTGTCTTGGTATATAGTGTAAGATGTTGGTTGGTACCTAGTTTCTGACATACTGTTTTCCAGTATTCCAAGGAATTTTTGTCAAATAATAAACTTTTGTCTCAAAAGTTTGGATCTTTGTGTTTATCAAACACTAAATTTCTATGGTCATTTGCTACAATGTATTGTATACCTAATGCATTCCATTGATCCACCACTCCATTTATTAGCCAATACCACATTATTTTGATGGTTATTGCTTTAAAATACAGTTTGAGTTCTGGTATGGCTAGGTCACCTTCCTTCACACTTTTTTCCATTAATCACCTTGATATTCTTAATCTTTTGTTCTTCCAGATGAATTTTTTAATTATTTTTTTTCTAGTTTATAAAATAACTTTTTACTAATTTGATTGGTATGGCACTGAATAAGTAGATTAATTTAAGTTGAATTGACATTTTTAGAATATTGGCTTGGTCTACCAATAAGCAAGTAATATTTTCCCAATTGTTTAGATTTGACTTTATTTGTCTGAAAAGCGCTTTGTAATTGCATGCATATAGTTCCCAGAGTTGTCTTGACAGGTAGACTCCCAACTATTTTATATTGTCTATAGTTACTTTAAAAGGAATTTATCTTTCTACCTCTTGCTGCTGGACTTTCTTGGAAATATATAGAAATGCTGATGAGTTGTGTTGGTTTATCTTATATTCTGCAACTTTGCTAAATTTCGGGTAGTTTTTGAGTTGATCCTTTAGGATTCTCTAAGTAGACCATCATATGATCTGCAAGGTTTTGTTTCCTCATTGAGTTGTATGATTCCTTCAGTTTTTTTTCTACTCTTATTGCTATAGCTAACATTTCCAAATATTGAATATTTGTGATAATGGATATCCTTGATTTACCTCTGATCTTACTGGGAAGGCTTCTAGCTCATCCCAATTATAGGTAATGCTTGCTGGTGGTTTTAGGTAGATATTTATCATTTTTAGGACAGGTTAGCAGTATTTCCAATGAGATGTTTCACATTTTCTTTTATCTTTTATTTTTTATGTTTTATTATTATTTGATGGCATCTGGAGTCATTATCTTTATCTTATTAATCTCATGGAGTCATTATCTTTACTTCCTGATTTTAGTATCATAACAATATGTGTGTCAGATGAAAAATTTAGAAGAATTGTTTCTCCCCTGTTTTGGCAGCAGTTTTTGTAATATTAGAATCATTTTTTAAATGTTTGATATGCTTCATTTCTAAATCCATGTGCTTCTAAATTTATGGCTCACCTAATTTATTTTTCTGGTATTGTATCACTGAAATAATTCTATTTGTTTTTCAGTTAACTTGGCAAATTTTATATCTTTGTGAATATTACTCTTTTTCTTCTAAGTAAATGATTTTGTTGACAAAAAATCAGAAACAATTTAGATTCTGGTAGTTTTTCATTTCTTCTCCAGTTATGAATTATTTTTGTTTTTCATATTTACAATTTATTTTTGCTCTTATGAAAAACAACACTATTATTTTAATCTGTTTTATTATCTCCCCAATAAAACCTAGTTCTAGTTACATTTTTCAGTTTCCTATGTTTTTCTTTTCTTAAATTTTGATTTCAATTGTGTTAATCTCTGGTTTTTATGATGTTTTTTGATGTTTAATTTGAATGTTTGTTGGTTTTGTGAAAGGGAAATAGTAATATTTTATTGTACATTTTAAGCACAAGGCTGTCAGATACCATTTTTCTTTTTAGGCAATTGGGGTTAGGTGACTTGTCTAGGGTCACACAACTACAGTCAAGTGTTTGGTCTGAGGCCGGACTTGAACTCAGATCTTCCTGACTTTGGGGCCAGTGCTCTACCCATTGTGCCACCTAGCTGCCCCTGTCAGATTCTATTGTATTTATTTAACATTAATGTACAATTTAGAGAGCTATGCAAAACTAGGATAGTTCTCTCATACCCTCTGACATATCTCTATCCTAAGATAATTTGAGGAAAAATTTATTGGAATCTTGTAGAAGAACAATCAGAATATGTAACAAATGCAGTAACATCTATATCTATCTTAATTAAAGGGTTTATTATGGAAGAATTAATATTATGTAATTATATTAATAACTAAATATTAATTGTGATCTGCCTTTTTATTTCTACTTTCTCTAAAGGTCCAATTCCTGTTAAGGTTAATCAAACTGTGAATGGCATAGTGATTGATAAGATTGCTCTTAGCCTTCAAAGAATATTCTTGTCAGATTTGGGCAGGATCCCACCCAACTAGGAGATCTGATATCTATTTAGAGTATAAACAAAATCCAGTTTAGGCAACCCTTATCCTGAGGAAAGAAACCCCAGTCCTTGATACCCTTCATTAGAGTTTAAGGTGACCCAGCTCATGAAGGAGAAACCTAGCCAGAGAGGTTCAGATGGAGATGGCTTCCCCCTGACCAGACTGCTAGAGGCTGCTGAGTTTCATGATCAGGTCACCTTCTCAGCAGGAGGAGCTGAAGACTTTTAGCCCACCTCCTTATTAAATGTCCACCAAACAACGTTGATTTTTCACTTGTCAATGACATTCCCTTTTAGAAAGTCATTTACAGCATTTCAGGGTCTCCTTTAGAGTTTTTGGTTACTGAGAGAAACCACTGACCATCAATTTACAGATTGCTGGATAACCTAATTAATAAATTGATTATTAATTACCTAGAAACTCTGTCTCTTGAGATTTTAATTTGTGTCAATTAACAGCTCACAAACTACCATTAGAACAAACTTGTAAAAAAATATTAAAAGAGACATGATTCTAACTTAGAATCTAAGTCTTATTCTTTTTTGGGTAAATGAAGCTGCACATATGAGCACAGCTCAGAAAATGGCTTTATTCAAAACCACACAAAAATTTGAAGTGCTGCAGTGGAGGTTAAGATACATAAAAAAATTATACTAAGATAAAGTGCAACTAGAATCTTCTATAAATGCACCATCTTGAAAAAGGGTAAGGATAAAAACAAGTGTTGGTATACTTGCTTTGGCTTTCTGGACTGAAATGTGAATTCAGTAATCTTCCTAACTATTTCTATCCATTGTAACACACTCTTTTCTCCTTGGAGAAGTGAAATCAAAACACTTGGGTTCAAATCTCACTTCTGAAATTTATTACCTAATCTCTCTGGGCCTCAGTTTCCCCACCTATAAATTAAAAGGGTTGGACTAGATGACTTTTGCAGTATATTCCAGTTTTAACATCTATGGCTCAATGACTTCCACATAGATGCCTCCTAAATTTATATCAACAGTCCTCTCAAATTGTAGATCTGTACCTCTAGTTGACTAAAGGACATCAAATTTCAACATGGATGAAATTCAAGTTAACGTTTGCCCTATAGTTGTTCTTCCTTCTAACTTAAATATTGTTGTTGTT
The DNA here is from genome assembly GCF_003287225.1 of Phascolarctos cinereus. Taxonomy (NCBI): domain Eukaryota; kingdom Metazoa; phylum Chordata; class Mammalia; order Diprotodontia; family Phascolarctidae; genus Phascolarctos; species Phascolarctos cinereus. The sequence continues at coordinate 283,045,371 of NW_027555847.1, read as the reverse complement.
GTTGAGTCATGTTTGACTCTTTTTGACCCTGTGGATCATTCTGTACATCAGTTTTCTTGATAAAGATAGAGAATGATTTGTGGATCTCCAGTACATCAAAGCAAACAGAAGTTAAATGACTTGTTCAGGCTCACCCAGGTAGTTTTTTAGGTGGGTTTGAACTCAGGTCTTACTGACTACAGGCCCAGCACTCTATCCACCCCAATCACCTATCTATACATAGAAAAATAATTTTTTTCTTTTATATTTTATAAGACATATTGGGTTTGGAGCTTAGATTACACAAATACTTCTCTTTATTTGCTTATTATTGTTGTTTTCTTTTTCAAAAAGCTAGGAAATTTTACTTTTTGTCTTACGTAGTTTTGTCTTTTTATTTATGATTTCTTGAAATCTATCTCTGAAAAAAAATCAGGCTTTAAAGAAGTTAAAGAAGTGTTAAAGTAAAGAAGTTAAAGTGGAGCCAAGATGGTGGAGTAAAAGCAGTGAGTTGCTTGAGCTTTCCCCCAAACCCTTCCAAATGCTTGTCTAAAATGGCTCGAAACAAATTTAAGAGAAGCAGAATCCACAAAAAGAGAGTGAAATAAATTCCAGCCCAAGACTACTTGGATTGTTGATGGGAAAGGTCTGTAGAGATGGGCTGGGAGAGGAGCATAGTTCAGCATGGGCTATGCAGGCAAAGACCAGGCCTCAGGGAACCCAGACTAGGCCTCAGGGGACTGAACCACTAGCAGCTATTGCAGTTTCCATACTTCTTAACCCTCAAACACCAAAGACAACTTAGTGTGTGAGGGAGGAGCACTATAGACCCTAGCCTTGGGGTGGTGGCTGCTTCCAGAGTTTTTGGCACAGAGACTGTGGTGGGAATTGAGTGGCTGATCAGAGGGGGATTGCAGGCATCTCTTTGCTGGTGCTGAGGCAGGATTCTCTTGCTTTGCTCATGCTTGCCTCTGGGTCACAGTCCTGGGTGGTAGTCCTGAGGAGAGGAGGAGTGCTGGTATGGTGGAGCTTGTGGTGTTGGTGAAGAAGGAATCCTCTTCACAGTTCCAAGGCAGAAAAAAGTGCTTTTGGTCACTCATTGACCAGAGCACAGACCAAGAAAGGAGTAAACACTTCTCTTTAGATCATACCACCTTGGAAGAACTGAAAATTTGCAGGTCCATAGAAGTATCTCTGAGAAGAGATGCACAAAGCCCCTGAAGCTTGGGACAATACATCCTCCACACTGGAAGCAAAGTCCCACCTTAACAAAGAGTTTAAAACTCAAGTAATTGGCCTGGATCATGAGCAAGCAGCACAAAAAGAGTCAGACTATCTTATCTTACTTTGGTGACAAAGAAGATCAAAACATATAACCAGAAGAAGACAACAAAGTCAAAGCTTCTACATCCAAAGCCTCCAAGAAAAATATGAATCAGTCCCAGGTCTTGGAAGAGCTCAAAAGGGATTTTGAGAAGCAAGTAAGAGAAGTAGAGGAAAAATTGGGAAGAGAAATGAGAGTGATGCAAGAAAATAATGAAAAACAAGTCAACAGCTTGCTAAAGGGGACCCAAAAAATACTGGAGAAAATAATGCCTTAAAAAATAGCCTAATCCAAATGGAAAATTTGGAACTCAAAATCTTCTGGAAGTGAATGTTGAAAACTAAAGATAAATAAATTAATTTTAAAAAAAGAAAAAAAAGAAGTTCAAATGGAGCTACTTGACTAGTCTTTAAATTGAAATAACTCTGGCTCTCATTGTATGGACAATAATAGCCCCCAACCCAAGTCTCTGTGGTTCATTTGTTAGGTTTTGATGGCTTAGAATGAGTATAAACAACAATTGTTTTCTGTTCTGGTCAGAAACTCTAAGAATCTCCCCCTCCCAGACTGATAGTTTTGTAATGGTAAATTGGGACATGTTTTGTCTCAATTCTTTCCTAGTCCATAGTTATTGAATGGTAATTCCATCTGACAATCTGAAAACTGGGAAAGACCTTAATTTAGAAAGGTCACTATGTTTTGGGACATCACCTGTTGTCTTGATTCTCTGTCTTTCCACTGGACTTCCATGACCCTGGAGGAGAAAATGAAGCTGACAACTTTATGCAGCTCTGCATCACTTAAATCCAATTCACAGCAGATTAAAACTCCAACCTTGTGATGTCATTGGTCTTCTTGAGAAAAAAGGAGAGACAACAACAGTAACCATCTATTATTTAACTTCATGTAATTTAACTTCAATATCGTCATACTACTATTTACTCACTGTTTTATTTTCAAAAATCACCTTTAATCTTTACCATGTAATCAATCACAAAGTCTCATCAATTCTACTGCTATTTTATATTCGTTCTTTATGTTCTGTTCTCACTACTGTGCATCCAGTTATATTCTACTGGGACTGTTCCAATATCCTCCTTACAGGCATTCCTTTCTGTTTTCTCTCCCACCATCTAATCCATTCCTCATACCAACCACTACCAAACTGATTTTCCCACTTCATACATCAGGTCACATCACCCTTCTGCTCAAAAAACCAACAACCAAACGAGAAAAACACCCACGACTCCCTACTGCTTAGCAAGTAATGTTCAAATTCTTTTGCCACCAATTCATGGCATCAGCAATTCATGACATAGTGTCACTCCACCTTTTCAGTAGTACTTCATACTGCTTTCCTTTATACTCTCTATACTCTAGCCAAACTGGAAAAACAGAATGGTTATATTTTCACATGTAGAAAGAGTGGTAATTTTACAGTTACAGGACTTCAGTTCATAATCCTCCCTTTGCTTCTTACTACCTATTCTAGGTAGTCAATTCACACTTTGGGCCTTACTTTTCTCATCTGCAAAACGAAGGTGTTAGATGAGATAAGCTATGGTATACTTTCTGGTACTTAGTCTCCCAAACACTCCTTGTTCTTTTCAGCCTCTATATCTTTGCTTGTACCTAATCCTGGAATGTCCTTCTTAATCATCTTATTTGTTGAGTTCTTAAATATTATTTAAAGTTCAACTCAATGGTTCCCTTTCCTAGAAGTCTTCTTTAACTTTTGTTCTGTGCTATTTCATGCATTTATATTTATATTTTGTAGTATTGTTATCTGTGCATTTGTCACAAGTTCCATAAGAGCTGACCGAAACTCATGTAAATGTTATATCTATCCCCTTTCATGGTCATTCTTAAATTTTCATAAGAAAGATAATTGGTTTAGAGTTGGAAGAGACCTTAGAGATTATTTAATCTAACCCTTTTATTTTACAGATGGGAAAGTGATAGAGAATGAACCTGTGATTTTCCTTGTTATAAGGAACTCCTTCTATCAGTGCAGGTCAGCACCTTCTCAGTGGTTTGTAATCTTAAAAAAGTTGCCCAAGCATTGTTATTTGTGAGGCAAGACTTGAAATTGTTTATTCCTGGTTCTGTCCATTATGCACCATTGCCCATCAATTTATAGAAGCAACAAAATAGATTTGAAGTGGATTGGATTAAATTTTGTTGTTTATTGGTTTTTAACTGCGTTCTGGAAGTAGAGGTTCCTAGATAAGTGAAGAGCAATTTTTTGTTATATAAGTTATTGAATAGTATGGTCTTTCCCTAGTAATTCAGTCTAACAATGAAAACCCTACATAGCTAAGTGTTAGTGGAATAGATTGTAACACCACTCCGTTGTAGTGATTTTTAATAGTTACATATGTCCTTGTATTTAGATTTTAATAGTTACCTCTCAAGCTTGTACCTTATGAATATGATGGTACAACTTCCACAAAATCAATAGGAAAACACATATAAAAAAGTTTAGTGTGACATCCAAACCAACAAGCTCAAGTATTCTTAATGGTAAAGGAACAAACAACCTTCATCATTATTTCAAGACTTTAAAGCAAAGATATAATCCAAACTAGCCTACAACTTCTCATTCAATCCTAATTTAGATGCAAATAATGTTTTCCACTGTATTTCAGTTTATAGTTCAAGTAGCATCACAATAGAGAAGATAATCATCATGGATTCCATAAATGCAAAAGTAGAAATGGCTTACAATGCTTAGTGCTTTATTAAAATGATTATTTTCATCCAAAATTTTGTTCAGGGAACTTCATTTTTTTCTGCTTACATTTTTCCATTTTATTATAGGCTGTTGATTTCATAGACTGGATAGGCCAAGCAGCAAATTCAGTAATAGTAAATTATATATACAAAATTTATAACACTATAATACTTATAACACTATAAATTTATATCAGACTAATTAATTTGAGGAATATAAAAATAAAGGAGATGGAAAGGGTGTATGTTTGGGGAGGAAGGACTAGTCAGGCTGTTTTGTAAAAGGAAATTTAAACCAACCACTAAGTGTTAAATATTTTTGAGGCATTAATATAACTATTCTGGGAGTAATTAAAATTTGATTTTAGTGGTATTTGCAAGGATTAAAGTCACACTTTTCTGAAGCACTGGGTTAATTAATATTCATTTCACTGCCATAGCTATCCTCCATTACATTAAAAAGGACAGGAAAAGAAACAGCATAGGGTAAAGTAATGAGATAGCTATTCATTCATTTGAATGAGCTCCATACCATACAACCTTTAAAAAATGAATCTAATCTGCATTTCACATAAGTGGGCAGTGAAAATGCTTTAATTCAATATAATAAAGGGAACTCTCAGCATTAATGCATCTTTAATTCTTACATTTAAGCACTATGCAATTTATTTTTAAAAAATCATATGATTCAATTGTATTGGCTTTCTAAATTTATTAGCTTTTCAAGAGTCCATAAGGATTGTAAAACAATTCCTACTAAGCCATTATTTGTCTTGAGCATGTAAATGAACTCTTCGCATTTGTAGACAGGGATGGTGACTAAGTCCCTAGTGAAGGTTTTACTCAAAGAATTACTCTTGGGGAATTATGTGTGTTTGTGTTGTAATGCAGAACATTATTTTACCATTTAGGTAGTAGAACCCTTTAGGCCATGGAAAACTCCAAATTCCTTAGCAAGACCCATATCTGGCTGCTCAGGCTCCAGCCCTCAGATCATATCTCTGGAAACCTCCAAATTCCTTAGCAAGACCCTTATCTGGCTGCTCAGGCCACAGCCTTCAGATCATATCTCTGGAAGCCTCCATTGTGAGAAAGTTTGCAGAGCATTATCATATCTACACAGAGGGAGAAGGGTGTCCTTGACCAGCCCCCAAAAAACCTCTTCCTCTTGCCAGACTTCAAAGATCCATCCCCCTCCCTGTCCTGTATACTCCCTATATAAACCCTAGCTCAAACCCTGATGGGGGCTGCTTGATTTGGATGTGAATATCCCTGGCAGCCGCGCACTAATAGCTAATAAAGTCCACAATTTAAAATTAGCCTGGGTGGTCAACTCGCTCATTTCTCGGTATAACATTTTGGAGGCCCCAGCGAGATAGCAGCGTACCGTGTCGCTGCAGAGACCCACCTGGAGAGGACATCGGCCTCGGGAGGGGGAATTGTTCTGTTCTGACTTCTAGGGGAGCCGGCCCCTGATGATGTTCCAGGGCCCCAGGACTCAGGACTAGGAGAAGCCTCCCTCCCCGACTCCGACTGTACCTCATTTCGGCCCTCGTGGACCTGGTAACCCTCTGGAGGTAAATGTTTGCAAACCTGTTTTCTGGTGGGGAACGAGTGCCAGACGTGGCAGAGCACCTAATTAGTGCCTCAATCCCCCGGGCACCCTGAGACGTCGGGACTGTGCCTGTATCTGGTTCCTGGTACCCGGTTTCTGGTTCCTGGTTTCTGTCTTAGTTCTGTTGGGCCCGTGTCTCGTTCCTGGTTTCTGTCTCAGTGTTGGTCTATTAGTTTATATGTGTAGAGATTGTGTTTTTAAGAGATTCTGTTTTGCAATCATCTGCCTGAAGCCACCTCTGTTTCATACTGAAAGACAGGTGTCAGACTGGATTGCAGACAGTTTTCTCCAGGGCAGTTCCTTTGACTTCCATTGGGAGGATGTGTTTGTGTTCAGGCTCTTATTGTTTGTCTGTGTCTGTGTTCTGCAATAATGGGGGATACGGCCAGTACATCATTTCCCTCCCTTTTGGGTTGTTTGCAGCCAGACAGCCAAAGGCTGCAGCAGGACTCTGAAAAGTTGCCTTCATTCTCCCCCTCTCCCTCCCCAGGTAACAGCAGCTTCAAAGCAGTGCGTGGATGGGAGAGGGAAAGAGAGAAGAATACTTTATTATTTAGGTTATATGGTTGGTAGAGGGCAAGTTGGGAAGGATTTTTGAAGTGTCAGGTCAGAATTAGAAAGGAATGAGATATGTACAGGTTTTAAGGGGATTTTAAATCATTAGAAAGAAAGGCAAGGAAGTTTAAGCATGTAGGAGAGAGGAGTGTGTGTAGAAAATTTGAAGGGAATATGATTTAGTTGCATGGTGTGACTGGAGGTTTTGAAAGTGAGAAGGTTTTGGGACTTTTGCATGAGTAATAGTTTCTCTCTCTCTCTGCATTCTAACTCTGGCCAAGTTTGAGTGTGGAGACAAAGAGAAAAGTTCTTGTGTACCAGAACATAGACAAATGGTTTATGTGCTGAGGACTACGGCTTGCTGGGTTTAGTTGATATTTTCCCACGAGCCCCAGCTCATCCAAATTGGTAAATATGTGAGGTTTTCAATTTCAGCATTTGTTACACTGTTTTGCACTTAGGTACATTGAAGGAAACTCAGACGAGTGGATTGTTTTGAGTGCACAGTGAGGGCAGTTTGAGGAGAGATGAGGAATTATGTCCACCCACCTTTCAGGCTAGATCCCCGGGTGGGTTCTTTTAAAGACTGGTCATTATGGGAAAGAAAAAGCAATCAGAATACTGGTCCAGTACATTTCTAAGCTTAACAAGGGTATTGCATTTGGGAATATATTTTTGTCTACCCCTCCAAAAACTAAATAAATAAATAGGGGAGAATGAATGGGTTAGAATAAACTTCCAAATTTTATTTGCTTTTAAGAGGAAGTTTCACCTATAATTCTTATCAAATCTGTGTAAACGTTTTCTGTGTTGTGAAATTCCTGAGTAAATGAGAATTCTTGAGATAAAAATTGAGTAAATTTTTAAAGGTTTGATAATATTTGTTATTGTGGTAATGTTCTTCACGCATTATAAAAACTGAATTTTTTTTCTGTTTTTGACTAAGGAAATTTGATGTCTAGGAATTCTGTAACAACTAGGAATTTAGTTTGTTATGGTACTTTGGGAAGTTATTTATGTTACTTGAGGACATTTTACATCAACTTAGTTTTAATGAATTCCATTTTTAAAGGTTTATTTTTACTTTAAGGTAGAAAGGAAAGATATCTATCACCTTAAAAATTTCTAACAAATGTTCTTCATGAAAGTTTAGTGATTATTCCTTCTAACATCAGGATAAACTGTAAGCTTTTTTAGAAAGGGAAATACTTTTTACAAAGTAATGTTTTGCAAAATCTTTTTGTATGATTTTTAGAAGGCCTACTAAATTTCCATTTGCAAGCTAATTTGTTGCAATAATTTAATACTGATAACAATTATGTCTTAATCCACTGTGAATTTTCTAAGTTTCATTCCTATGTAAATTGTGTCCTTGAATTGGCCTTAAATGGGTGCTTTCAGAGAAACAGAGTCAATGGTTCCTGCTTCAGGTAGCATAAGAAAGGGCACTGGTCTCAAGAATGTAGGTTTGAAAGTTCAATGCCCCACTCTAAGTTTTTAAGGGGTGGACGTAGAAGTGAAAAAGATAGGACAGCTAAAACATTTAGCAGATTCTGGAAGTTTTTGAGATTGATCATTAAGGAGTTTTTAAACACCTCCTTACAATCTTGTCACTCTTTCCCCCACTTCCTCCCCTTGAGTCAAGAGGGTATCTCTGTGTGGGGATCCCAAACAGTGCTGGGTTTCTCTATTAACCCCTTTCAGCCCAGATCAGATTAGGAAGAGAGTGTTTTACCCCCTCTCCCCTGCCCGCAAAATTCACCTTCCCCCACCTGGCTATAGGAAGGAAGGGGAGGGGTAGCAGCTACAGCCTGGAAGTATCTTCCAGCACACAGCCATGGGGAGTAAAAGGGGATGGGTCAAGGTAAAGAAGCCAGTCTATAGGGATGGGAGTAGCCCCAGGAGACTGTTGGACCTGGTGAAAGGGTCTAGAAAGAAGAAAGATTTTTTTATTGGGTCAATTGTATTAGTCATGTTGCTGGAAGGGCAATTTCTTTTATAATCTAGAATGTTAAATTAATTGTGTCTTCAAAAAAAAAAGGAGTCAATTTGGCTGTTGGGGCATTTTATATGATCCTGTTTTGTAACATTTCCTTTTAAATATTGTAATTCAAGGAAGTATAAGATTTTCAAATTTTGTCTCTATTGAAAGGGAATTTTCAGTTGAAATTGTTTTGTTATAATTTGTAAAATTTGTAAGATTGTTAACTAAGTTTTGGGGTTATTGTTTTAATATCAAAACCTAAGATTGTTAATTGATTACTTGTGTGTGTGCACATGGCAATTCCCCTTATTTTGTAAACTTACCAGGATCCCTGGAAACTATGGGGGGGGGCAAGGTCATCTGCCCTGAAAAAAAAAAGTGCAGCTTCCATATGTTTGTTTGACATGTGGCATGGGAACGGAATTTTCTTAACTGAATGGGTTGTAAATTCAGTAGAGCGGGAGGGTGTCAAAGTGTCAGTTGAAATTATAGACCAAGATATGTGTTTCTTTTACCATTAACATGACATAGCATAGTCTATGTCCATAAGATACCGAGATAAGAAAAGTCCCATTGTTCTGGAGAGTGTTTGGTCCCAGACATCTTGGGCTCAGTGATAACAAACAGAAAGAATGTTGGTCAGTTCTATCTGGTCCTGGAAAGGGGTGTTTTTGGTTCACTTGAAAAAAAAAAAAGAATTAGTTCAGGTTTTTGGCCCTTATTGGGGTTCAATTGATTATATTCACCTCAAGATGTTCCCATTGTTTAAAGGAATTATGAGAGCAGTAGTATTTTTCTGTGATCAGTCTCTTACTATTACCAATGTGAGATTAAATTCTTATTATCTAGGATTTGTGATTTTATGGGACAGACATTTACTATTGTTTTGAGCTTTGATTACCAGGGTACTTGTCTGAGTTGTCATAAAGCCAATAGTAGAATGGCATGTGCTGCAGGCTGATAACTGATAAAGGTGGAAGTCTGTGCCTGGGAAGACTTTTGAGGACAACCTTGGACACAGCCTAGATAGGATCTTCCTGACTCTATTTCCCAATTGTGCTATTTCCTTTTGACAAGGGAAATCCCCACCTGATTAATCCCAGGCCCTGCTTTTAACATCCAGTGACTACGTGATTACCTATCAGATATGACTCATGCCTGGAATCAAATGGAGCTAAGGAAGTTCTTTCCTTCTGATATGATATATGACCCTGTCCCTCTGGAACATCTCTGTGTTACCGTAATAGGATGCAAGTACATTCATGGCCACATAATAATAATATAGGGATAACATCCCCCTAAGGAGGAAATGTTTACACACAATAATAGGACAAAGGTGTAATGTGATAGATGTCTAATTAAATAGGATAGCAAATTTTGAGAAAAGCAATAGGATTAGACTGATATGATTGGCTTCCAAGATGTATCTATCATGGCAATACAAGCTTTAAGCATGTTTAGGTAGGAAGATCACAGTTTTGGATTTTTACACTAAGCCAGAGAAGCAGAGCTCCCTTTTTGAACTGCCTATGAATTAAACCGATTGTACATGAGCAAGGAACTTAATGTTAGTTAATATAGGTAATACTGATTGTATTGATTTGTATGACTCCTGTCTAAGGTTTTCTTTGTTACCCTGATTACATGTAAATCTCTCTTTTCCAAACTAGTCTATTGTGAGCTCTCTGATTGGTTTAATCTGTACCTGACTTAATGTAATTATGCAATTTTGCGAATTATGAGTAAACTTTGTTGTATTGTTTGAACCTAGTCCTGTGTGACTGGGAAAACTGAACTATCTCTATGTGCCTTTAACTAAAGACTTATGAGGGATTCTGGAATACTTAGGAATTCAGTTTCCTTAATACTACTCTGGAATTTGTGTTATGTAAGAACTTTTGTACCAATTTAGTGAGGTTCTATGAACAAGAGTAGAAATGCATGCAAGCTTTTTAGGGCTCATTTTGGAAATGTTCCTTAGGCAATGTGACATCTTAGGGTACTATAGGACTGGGACTTGTGTTCCTGTGTGTGTTCCTATATGAGTTAAGGTTCTTTACAATTAGGTCAGGGGTTTGTGAGAATGTTATTTTGTTATTTGGGTAATATACTTGTTTAAAGTTGTGTTACAATTAATAATGTTAAAAGGGAAATGGCTTGTGGTTTATCTTGTCCATGTCATCAGAGAAACATGGCATGACTGAAACATTTAAGATCCTATATGCACTGTGTTAAAATGGATTCTTTCATATATCTATGTATGTATTGGGGCCTGTGGATTAATGTAAGGTATGCATATTGTTGTTTGCTCTTGTTTACTATTCAGTGGGCGGTTGGCAGTATGCGTCCGGCTCTTACGGCAGTCCTCTTCCTTGGATGATTCCTTTGCCAAAAACTAAAAGGGGGAGTAGGAACTCAGGGCAGATGGCACTAATTCTTCCTTAACCAAGTTCCTGCAGGGACTCCAGAAAGAAAACACAGAGGACTCTTCTAAAATCTGTCCAAGACAACTACCAGTCTCTACCTGTCAGCCTGTACCCGCTTTCAGCCCAGGAGACCCAGTCTTGGTCAAGAAGTACACTGCCTCTGGCCTGGAACCTAAGTGGAAAGGTCCCTACACCATGATCCTGACCACTCCAACAGCCATAAAGGTGGACTCTATCCCTGTCTGGCTTCATCATTCACGAGTAAAGGCAGCCGCTTCATCTACCAGTCTTGAGAAATGGGAAACGATACCTGGTCCAGATCCCCTCAAGTTGCGTCACTCCCGAACATCCCCTTCCTAACCTTTTCCCTTGTTTTTTTAATCCTTTGCATTGGACATCCTAATCCCCATGCTCCTTTGCCAAAACCTCAGTGGGTCCTCAAATCTAGGGGCTAACCCCGAATACACCCTCACTATGTCTGACTGCCTACCTGGACCCCAAGGCCCTGGTGCCCTCTTCAATGTTCCAAAACCACCGTGCTCTGGCATCCCTTCCAAACCCTTTCTCTGCCAGGGGTTAAGGGTATGTCAGCCTCCTGAGTACTTTGACCTGACAGCATCTTTTACCCTCATGGCCAACTCTACTCATGTGACTCTTGTTATCCCTAATCAACAGTCCCTCCAGTGGCTCACACCCAGACCTGGGGTTTGTATGCCTGTAAGGGGGAGAAGAAGGAGTGCTCCTCACTGTGTATAAACAGGTCCCTGAGAGGTCCCCTTTGCCCATCGGTCCCTAGGAGGACTGGCCCACCCACCTGAAATTCCTCCCAATCCTCTGACCCCACTAGGATCCCCTCCGACCGGCTCAGCACCCCTCAGCCACCTAAGATTCTTCCCGATCCTCTGGCTCCTAGTAGGACCCCTCAGGCTGATCCCCCTCACCCCTCAATTATAAGACTGCTCCGAGCCATCCATAGCATTGTCAACTCCACCAGGCCTGACCTAGGACCTAGCTGCTGGCTGTGTATGGATGCACCACCCCCATACAATGTGGGAGTGGCAGTTAATGGTTCTGTTTCCCATAGCCCAGACTCGGAGAATTGTCGGTGGGAACAACCTAAGTTGACCCTGGGGAATGTCCAAGGAAAAGGTACCTGTCTTACCTCATCCACCACATCCCTGAAAACTTCTCCTTACTCTCCTGTCTGTAATAGTACTGTGGTTGTTCCCCAATCCTCCTCCTCTTTTTATTCAGCGCCATCCGGCACTTGGTGGGCCTGTCTGGATGGGATCACACAGTGTGTCTCCGCTGCAGTGTTCCTAAAAGAATCTGAGCCTCTATGTATATTAGTCTCCATTATCCCCAGGGTCTCCCTTCTTCAGGGCCCGGAGGGTTGGGAGTACTTCAGTCATGAGGGCAGTGTGTCCTACTGAAGCAAGCGAGCCCGTTCCCCTCCTCATCCCTATCCTCAGTGGGGTTGGGGTTAGTGGGATCAACTGCTGTGGGTACCGCTGCCCTAGTCCGAGGAGAGGCCAGTTACCAGGAACTTAGTGCTCAGGTCCGTAGACCTCAGTCATCTGGAGCACTCTATATCCCAACTGGAGAGACAGGTCAACTCCTTGGCAGAGATGGTTCTGCAGAACCAGAGGGGTTTGGCTTATTGTTTCTCAGGCAAGGCGGCCTTTGTGCCCTAGGGGTGCCAATAACTCAGGTGTAGTTCAGGAGAGCCTTTCCCTAGTATGGAAAAATATTGCAGACAGGCAGAGGGAACGAGAAGGGAACGAAAATTGGTACCAGAGCCTGTTTCGGACTTCCCCATGGTTAACCATTCTTATTTCTGCCTTAGCCGGGCCTTTGCTCCTCCATACTATAGCCCTAATTCTTGACCCTTGTCTAGTTAATGGCTCCTTGACTTTGTTAGATCCTGTATTAATTTAGTTAAGTTACTGTTGGTTAGAGGTCCCCGTTATCAGACCCTGGTGTCTGCCTTCTTTGCACCCTATAATGAGGCAGCCCCCACCACGTCAAGGGTTTGACGTGGTACACAAAAGAAGTGGGGAATGTAATGCAGAACATTATTTTACCATTTAGGTAGTAGAACCCTTTAGGCCATGGAAAACTCCAAATTCCTTAGCAAGACCCTTATCTGGCTGCTCAGGCTCCAGCCCTCAGATCATATCTCTGGAAACCTCCAAATTCCTTAGCAAGACCCTTATCTGGCTGCTCAGGCCACAGCCTTCAGATCATATCTCTGGAAGCCTCCATTGTGAGAAAGTTTGCAGAGCATTATCATATCTACACAGAGGGAGAAGGGTGTCCTTGACCAGCCCCCAAAAAACCTCTTCCTCTTGCCAGACTTCAAAGATCCATCCCCCTCCCTGTCCTGTATACTCCCTATATAAACCCTAGCTCAAACCCTGATGGGGGCTGCTTGATTTGGATGTGAATATCCCTGGCAGCCGCGCACTAATAGCTAATAAAGTCCACAATTTAAAATTAGCCTGGGTGGTCAACTCGCTCATTTCTCGGTATAACAGTGTGACTACAATTTGTGAATTTATGAAGTACAGCATGCATTGTAGTAAATAAGGGTCTTGAAACTTACTCCATGGAATATTTAATATTCATCAACTCTTAGGAATACCTCAGAGTTTACTTTTATGGTAGAGAATGTCTAACTTTCATCTTACATCTTTTTATCTTAAAATATTGTCCTCTTTTTGGACTGGAGACTCTTGTCCTGAATGATTAAGTTGTTTCAGAGCATACTAGTATTGTGTTGATGTTTAGATGTTAGGGGTGCTGGGATGCCAAAATCACAACACACCCAAATGAATTCAACCCAAGCCTTCTTTCAGCCAAAGATAAAGTTTATTAAAGATCAGCTATATTGGCCAGACTCTTAAGGAATTTGAATATTTATGACACTCCTAAGGACAAACAAGCATGAGGAAGTCTCAGTCCCTAAATGGCAGTCAGGATGGTACTTATATACAGAAAGACTGTGGGAGGGATCTAGGAGTGGACAAGTAGTTTGGGGTGAGTGGAGGAGGAGTCTAGGAGAAGGGGTGTCTTGATGGGAGTGGCCAGTAAGCTGGGGTGACTGGAGGGTCTAGGAAGGATCTGGACTGGAGTGACTGGGAGTTCCAATGGGATCTAGATAAGATCAAGGAGGGGAAGCCATAATAGACAATGGAGGGCTAGGCCCAATTAGGGATAACAAAGAATTGGGAGATTGGGCATAGGTGATAAGGAAAGGCCAGTTGAGTGGATTATAGCTTCAGGCAACTAATATGGAAATATGTTTTGAATGCTTGTAAATGACCTTCCTCAAATTCCTTGCCTTATCAATAATAGGGAGAGAAGAGAGGGCCAGAGATAATTTAGAACTTAAATTTGTAAAAAACCAAAACAAAAACAAACAACTCTGAAGGTTAAAAATTGTTATTGCTTTTATTTCAGGAAAATAAAAATATTTTATTTAAAAATAAAAAAAAGAACAAATTATTGACTAAAAATGAGGGCCTGAAAATTTTTTTTGCTATGGTATCCTTTGTAATCCTATGGATTTTATTTATGTATTTTAAAACATTATGCTAAGAAGGAGTACATAGGCTTCACCAGTTTGTCAAAGAAGTCCATGGCACAAGAAAAACAAAACCTATATAATGAAGATTCAGAGTTGCATATATGATTCATTGTTTATTTAAATGTTCATTGAATTATATTTAGATAAAAAAGAAAGAATAATGGAAAAGAATAACTCTCAAAGATGCCAGCCTCCACCTAAAGTTCTACTCTATCTGAATTTTTGCTTATTACTCCCATATTCTTCATCACTACCATTGCAAAGAGAAACAGATGACATTTAAAACACCGTTTTTTAAATATTAAGAGGCAATTTCATTATTTAAAGTCTATCCATTCTGACTAAACAACCATTTTAAATAGTCTGCCCATTCTGACTGAACTACCATTTATGAAATTTATCTATTTTTGAGTCACAAAATAAGGCTTTTTAAGATAGTAACAAAGTATCATATATTTTAACAAAAAGAAAAAAGAACTAGTTTGTTTTGAGCAATTTACGGCACAAAAGTATGTTAACCAAAGCAAACCAATCATCAAAATAAGAAATATCAACATATGGTAGCATAGGGGGGAAATCACTGGCTTCTCTATGCATAATAGGTAACTCTATGCCAACAAAGCACCATAATCCTTTATTGGATTAACAGGAATTCTAAGTGAGGAGTCTTAAGCTAAATCACCTACTAGTTATGTGACATCAAGCCATATTAAAAGAGTATAGCACACATATACATATACACATATATGGACTAGTAAAGTGGTTACTCTCTTTATATGAAATTTACAAATGATTAAGATGAAACTTGATTTCATTTAAAAATAGCTTTTATTCCAAATTTTAAAAACACCCCCAAAATTCAAAGTACAACACAAAAAGATGACATGTGAAACCCCCAAATCTATGAAAAATTTAAAAATTGTTATTAAGTTATAATTTTAAAGTTAAAGTTAATTGTATTATTAAGTAATATGATAAATTAATCATGTTACTTTTGAAGCTGTCCTAACTTAGTTTTCTTTGGAAATGGCTTCATTTCTCAGCAATTAAAAAAAAATTCCAGTGATCAACTTTTTCTTCCTTTTTTCCTTTTGTTTTTGGTAACAGTACCACTAGCTCTCTTCTCTCCTCTCTAATAACAAGGTTATATTTTTAAAAAGCAAAAACCTCTCCACTTTATTTTATTAAAACAAGCCCATGTATTTGCCATGTCCTAAAACATATGACTCATTTGGCAATGTAAATATATTACTCCTCTACAAGAAGTTAGGTAGCGCATTTTATCTGTAGTTCATCAGTTACTCATTTTTCAGAGTTGTTTTACTTTACTTTTATCATTATAATTATAAAATTATTATGCTCACTCCACTGTTTACACATCTTCTAATCTTTCCTAAGCCATTCTTTTCTCTATTTTTTATACTAAAATTTTGTTTCATTATATTCAAAAGCCAAAATTTATTTACCTGTTGGCTAAATGGGTATTCCTTATATAGCTATCGCTTTGCTACAACAAAAGAATATATGTATATGTGCATATTAGTTATAATATTAATTAATTATATATGTACATTTAGTTCTTTTTTCTTTGATCTCTTTACTGTATAAATCTTAGTAAGAGTGGCATGACTTCATCAAATCGTATGCACATTTAAAAAAATTTTTAGGGACATGATAAGAAATTACTTTATAGAATCTCTAGACAAACTTGTCATCTTTGTGAATTTATGTGTCAGGTGAAACCTCAAAACTCTTTTAATTTACATTTATCTAATTATTGGGAATTTGAAATATATGTATATTTTAAATGCAGCTATTGATATCTTGTCTTCCTGTGAGAAAATAATTGAGAAAAAAGCTAAGAACCCAAAGAGGATTTTAGAAAAGTTATAAGAAAGATCTGTGGTAATTGAAAAATGCAAAACAAAGGAACATGTGTGTGTGTGTACATATACATACAAACATATACACACACATATATTTGTCAAATGCTTATTTTAACTTTATAAAATTTTTACAATGTAGTAGGACATAAAAATCTCACAAGTGAATCTAAAAAAGCAGACTTCTGGGTTACATGGCCAACAAAATGGCCAGATTTTCTCTGATACCCAGGACATCTCAAAATTTTCTAAAGCAAAAATTATGTGTCAATGACAAAATAACTTCAGCTATCTTCGTGACCTAGGACACTAGGAAACCAAACGAAGAGGGAAACAACCCTTGAATTAACAACTACCTTGAGCTCACCCAGCATCCCCTGCCACCCCTTTCCCATCACCCTATGTAGTAGAGCTTCTGTAGCTCACTTAACCTACCAGCTTCCAACAAAATCCCATACCAAGTCATCACCTTCCTCATTGCAGTTCCTAGAGATACAAGCTCCACTTAAGAAAGTTTGCTGAGGCAACAGTAGCCAGTGCTTCTGCAATGGGCAGTAGAGAAGTGATATGAAATGATTCTTTGTAGGAGAGTACATGAATAGAAATAAAGGGGCAGCAGCCACGTATGGCCATGAAATACAGCTCAAATTCATACCCCAACTCCTCCTTCTCCTTCCAGATACTCAAAGATTCAAACTCCAGATTATTGAAATCAACCCTCAACGTAACACCAACAGCACTTTAACACTTTCAATTGTCATTCCAGGGAACTGAGAAACAGATGGGAAAAAATGGGTGGGGCAGTGTGTGTGTGTGTGTCTGTGTCTGTGTGTGTCTGTGTCTGTGTGTGTCTCTGTGATGCTGTGAAGAGCTTTGCAATACTTTACTAGCCTGAGGGAAAGAGCCCGGCATCATCTGCAGCCAGTTCTTTCCCTCCAAAAAACTCACTTGGCAGAGATACTTAAACTTGTGATCTGTGAATTGCTTAATTTGGGTGGAGAATGAGACATTTTCAGATCCAGCCTCCATGGGCACCACTATCAGAGGGCAGGGAGTCAGAAACTGAGCAACAGGGGAAAATAGTGGTGGGGAGGGGATACTGAAATGACCAAAGATCTCAGGAAGAAAAAAAAACCCTCAAAATCTTGAGCATAATCAGAAAAATATACAGGGAAAATAGCAATAGAAGGAAATATGATCTCTAGATTTAATAAATAAGTTCTGGACTCTATGAATGAATGCCACAAAACAAAGGAAAGTGACTCAACACTTGATGAGGTAGTATGGAATTTGAGAAGAATATGGAACCAAAACATTCTTTTCTTGAGTAGATTAAAAGAGAAATGAGAACTATGAGGTCTAAATTGATTGCTTGTACAGAAGAATAATGAGTAGAATAGAAAAAATTGAATCTCACCAAAGGAACAAAAGAAAAGATAGCTGATTGGAAATGTAAATACACGAAAGTAAAGAACAATTTAGAAAAGAAAAGCAAAAAAGAAAGCCATAATATTAAAATAAAATATGTTTTCAATTCTAGCAAAACATATCGATACTGAAGATAGTATGCTTAGAGACAATGGAAGGATTATAGGTGTCTAAGAAGAATTGATTAAGTTTAAAAACCTAAACATAATGCAAGATTTATGTAAGAAAATTGCCCAGGACTTCTGAACACAGATAAAGAAATATGTATTGAAATAATGCATAAATCACCTCCACAACTCCAAGAAATATAGTAACTAAGTTTAACAAAACAATTCAGAAATGACAGATTCTGTAAGCAACCAAGAAAAAAAATTTTGATTACAAAGTGGATTTAAATTACGTGTTTCTTCTTCATCCACCAGAAAACATAGGAGAGAATGCAGCAACATATCTCAAGAACAATAGAGATCAGGATGCAGCTCAGCTCAAACATAAATTTTAAAAGATGTACATTCAATAATAAAGTGGTGTCCAAAACATTCTTAGGGAAAAAACCCCCAGACCTGAAAAGATTATTTTCTTCCCAAATATCCCAGACAACAGTCATGCAGGATGGGTGGATTATGTAGCAGCCAAGGGTAATAACAGCAACAATGACAGCAAACATGCATAAGACATATATATGTTTTATGTATATGTATATATATGTGTAACATATAATATATATCTATAAATATACATGTGCAAGGAGACTGGGTTGAAGGCAGAAGTCAGGTGAAAATAATGATGAAGGGACAGGCCTGAAGCATTATGGATAGGATCTTGGAACACTTCACCTACAGGTTAATAAATGATTTTTGAGACTAAGTTACAAAGAGTTGATGTGTCAAATAAAAAGTTAACCGTGAGGAGAAGGTGATCCCTACAATTTCCTAGGAAGAGTGACCCTACAGTGAGTTGAAAGAGGGGAAAGAAGGATTGAAGAGGGTTGGAAAGAGGGTGCCCTTGTTTTAGTAGTTGGAATGGGTTTCAGTGATGTTTGAGTGAAAAGAAATGTTTTGTGAATGAAGATGAGGACCATGTGTTGGGTACTGTCTGCAAGATTATGATGCTTAAAATGGTCACTTTCCTGCCTAGATGCTAGAACTTCTGGGACAACAGATGAATGGGGTAGTGGAAGGGAATGGATGCAGGGAGATTTTGGAGCAAATGGTGAAGGAAGGTGACCAGGAGAAGTGTATAAATCAGAGGTGAGCTGCATGATCAGGGAAATAGGGGCATAGTTTTTCCACGGAACAGTGTCCTCTCTGTTTCTTAAAGGAATTTATATTTTTTGGGTCAAACACAATGGAAAAGAGGAATCTGTGGGGCAAGATCTACAAAGCAGTGGCAGGAACTGCTTACAACGGAGAGTCCAGAGTAGATATTTCAGAAGTCTGGACAAATAGAGAAAAGTTCACATACTATACGCACCACTGACTGACCACAATGCAATTAAAAACATGTTCAAAAGTAAAGTTGAAGGAAGAATTATAATTATTTAGAGGCATTCAATAACAAGGAATTGGCATGTAAAAAATGTAGAAACAATAAAAAATTTGATCAACCTAATGAAAAACTAAGAAAATGTATAAAAATTATTTGGATACCTCCAAAGCACTTCAGAGGGTTAAAGAGAGAGAGAGAGAGAGAGAGAGAGAGAGAGAGAGAGAGAGAGAGAGAGAGAGAGAGAGAGAGAGAAGGGACCAATGGATTGGACATCCAACTAAAAAATTACATTTGTCTATATCTGAGAGAAATATGCTGAGATTTCTATCTATTAGAACTTTTTGGCTTATTTATACCTGTAAATTAATCGATTTTCCCTCTAAGTATTTTGATGTCATTCTTTTTAATACATATGGCAAGTGTTGATATAAATTAAATGTTCCTACAAACAATATACTTTCATGCTTCATTTCTTTTATCAAAATCTACTTTAGTTGTCTTGTCTAAAATCATGATTGCTGTTCCTAATTTTTTGAGGTCAGTTGAATTATTTAACTTATTTTTAAGTGTCTCTTATAAACAACATATTGAGATTCTGCTTTCTGTTCCATTTTGCTACTTTCCTCTTTTTTTTGTGTGTGGGGGTGAGTTTATCACATCTAATTTTAAAGTTAGGAGAGTTAATTGTATAATTCCATCTATTTTATCTTTTTATACTTTTCCATTTCTTTGCCCAAACCCCACTCCTTACAAAAATAAAGTGTGTTGAGAAAAAGGAAATGTGTAGTGACCTCTACTTGAGAAATTGTGTTTTCTTTTCCACCATCTTCCAATATTTATCTCCTTGACCACTATCCTATTACAAGTTCTTACTCTTTCTTTTTTATTCTGCATTCATTTGTCACCACTGAAAAGGAAATTTATTTTGCCTATAACTAAACTGTCCTTTAATCTAGTCTTCCTCTTAATTCTGCTCCCTTCTCTCTGTCTCTGCCAAATTCCATCCCTTATTTCATGCTGAATTTAATGTATTTCTACACCAAATATTTCTATGTATATACACTCAACTCTCCTTTCTTTAATTCATTCCATCTTTGTAAAGTTTTCTTTCAGTAATCATATTTATATTGGCATATAATCTGGAAAATATTTAGTAATGCTGTATCTCTCTATTTGTTCTGACTTTTCCCTTTTCTTTTTCAATGCTGGCAATCTGGTTTTCCTCCATATTAAAAAAAAGTAGACTAAATAATGTTTTATCTTATTTATTTTTTTAAAACAATCTTATACTTATGAATTCAATTTTTTTATTCGATTTTGTTCTCTTTAATTTTTAGAATTCCTTCTCTTTTTTCAATTTTTTGCATTTATTTTTTTTTCTTACAATAATAAAAATAAGTCTCCTTCCAGGTATTCTGTATTATTTACTGACTCTATGATACTCGAACACATTAAGATTCTTAGGGGAGATTTGTTTTCCCTCCATCATTAAAATATAAACACATCACCACCATACAGTACATCCCAACTGCTCAACTGTATTTACCTTTCTATGCTTCTATTTATTTAGGTTTCAATTTTTAATTTTCTTCTTAGCTCTAGCCTCTTCATCAAGAATATATTTACAAGACCCTTATTTCATTAATATTCCTTTTCTACTCAGTAAGAGTATAATAAGCTTGGTCAGATAAGCTATTCTAAGCATTTGGGTAGTATAGTGTGGCCAGAAGGATCTGAGTTCCAATCTAGTCTTAGACACTTACTAGCTGTGTGATCCTGGGGAAGTCACTTAAACTTTGACTAAATTTCCTCAGCTATGAAACAGGGATGATAATAATATTTACCTTCACAGGCTTGTTGTGAGGATCAAATTAAAAAACACTTGTAAAGTACTTGGCACATAGATATTTAATAAATGCTTCCCTCCAACTCCTGCTCTTTCTTGGTTCTAAGCCTATCTATTTTTCCCCTGGAATACTGTATTCTATGTTATCTTTTCCTTTAAAATGGAAGCTGTCAAGTTCTTTTGTATTTCAACTCTTTCTTTTTATCTCCTTGTTTTATTTTTTCTTATGCCTGAAAGTTCAGTATTGTGTTTATACCGCTCCTAGAGGTTGAGTTTTTTGTTTACTTGTTGGATGGGTTGGGGTGTCCCCCTTTCAAGAGGCAACCAATGGATTATTTTTATTTTGACTTAGCACTCTAGTTCCATTTAATCTTGGCAGTTATATCATGATTCCTTGAAATGTATTATCTAGATTTTTCCCTTTTCCCCCTTTTTGTCAAGATAGGAAGGTATGGGTTATCTCTTTTAAATTATCCCTCCTCAAAATGTTTTCCAGGAGAATTGTTTTTGATAGGAGGTAGCTTGAATTTTCTGATTTTTTTCAACTTTGTTCTAGCATTTCTTGTCTCATAGGGCCAGTCTTTCCCCAGTGATTTTCTCATTTTCTTTTGATTTTTTTTAGAGCTTTTATTTCATCATTATAATAACTAATAATAATATGGTGCTTACTATATGCCAGGTGCTGTCCTAAGTACTTTACAATTATCATCTCATTTTGATCCTTAAAATAACCCTGTGAGACAGGTGCTATTGGTATCCCAATTTTACAGATGAGGAAGGTGAGACAGAGTTTAAGTGACTTGCCTAAGGTCTAGTCTGAAGCTAGATTTGATCTCAGATCTTTTTTGACTCTAGGCCCAGTGCTCTATCTATTGTGCCATCTCCAATATTTTAAAATTTTACTTTATTTCTTCAAATAATTCTTGTAGTCCTTTCCCATTATTTGTAATTTTCTTTGAGTTTTCTTTTGGTAGATAATATAGTGAAGCATGTCTTCTTGTGGGTATAAACCAAGAACTCGAACTTTGTTGGCTTCATAACATTACTGATTCAAGCTCCTGTCTCTCTATCCCTGTAGAAGAAAACAAAGGAGACAAATTCATTTTTTCCTCCTATATCTGCATGATGAGATAGTCAAAAGAATGCAGACACTAGGGAAGGGGATCAGACATAAAGCCATCTATAAAGATTAACTCACAGAAGTTTTTCAGCTTAGAAATCAAGAATAAAACAAGGAAGCCTAGAGCCTGAAGTGATGTACCAGAGGCAGAAAGACAGAAGCTTGAAGCAATGTTCGACAGTGACTGGCTAGCATACCAGAGCAGTCTAAAACTGCACTGGCAAGGGTGTTTGTACTGAAGTAGTATGTGTTGTGCATATATGTATGTATGTATATATGTATGTATATACACACACATATAGTATACATATGTTGTCATGTGTGAACATGTATTATAGTCTATTCCAAGGCTTTCAATACTTGTAAAGTGTCTAGATTTAATAGGCATTGAATAAATTCTTATTCTTCCCCATCCTCCTCCCTCCTTCTTGGTTATAAGCTTTCTTATTTTGGGGGAAGGCCTGCAACAAGGTGATCTGATACAGGGCTCACCTTATTGTTACCCTCCTTGTCTGAGACTCAGTTTGGGATCATAGTGACACAGCTACAGGCTCCAAGAGTTTTTGAATGGACACTGGGTCAAGCTCACCTAGTGTCCATTCAAAAACTCTCTATCTCTAATATATGACTTCAGGCTCTAAGCTTCCTTGTCTTGTTCTTTGAAAGCTAAAAAACTTCAGTGAGCTGCACTCTCTTAGCTGAACTTTTCATCCAATCTCCTTCACTGGTGCCTGTAGTCTTTTGACTATCTCTTTGTGCACACATAGGATGAAAAATTGAACTTATTTGTCTCCTTTGTTTTCTTGATTATTTCTCTCTGTCATGTTTTTTTCCCTTATTGAATTGTGAGACCTGAGTTGTTCTGAATATACTCACTCTGTCATGTTGAGAAGAGTAAAACTCTCATTTAAAATTGAAACTCAAGATTGCTCTGCTAGATGCTAAGGACTCAGTTTAAATTAATATAAATTGTCACAGAGTGATGAAGATGATAGAAGAGACCAACTAAATAATTTAAATAAAGCCTCTTATTTTTACAAATAAGGAAAATGAAAGTCAGAGAAATTCAAGTAGATTATGCCGCTAATTTGTGACAAGGTCAAGATTAGGACCAAAACAAAGAATATGAATAAGCAGGTTTCAGATGAAGAAATCAAAGCTATCTATAGTTACATGAAAAAATGCTCTAAGTTACTATTGATTAATGAAATATAATCAAAATAATTCTGAGGTACTACCTCACACCTATCAGATTGGCTAATATGACAGAAAAGGGAAATGACCAATTCTTAAGGTGATATGATAAAATTGGGACATTAATGCACTGTTGGTGGAGTTATGAACTGATCCAACCATTCTGGAGGGAATTTGGAACTATACCCAAAGGGCTATAAAAGTGTACATACCCTTTGATCCAGCAGTACCACTACTAGGTCTCTATCCCAAAGAGATAAAAAAGGGGAAAGGACCCAATAGCAGCTCTCTTTGTGGTGGCTAAGAATTGGAAATTAAGGTGATGCCCATCAATTGGGGAATGGCTGAACAATTTTTGTATATGAATGGAATGGAATAGTATTATGCTATAAGAAATGACATATCAGAAAAGCCTGGGGAAGACTCATATGAACTGGTGCAAAGTGAAGTGAGCAGAACCTATTATTGTACACAGTGAAAGCAACTTTGTGTGATGATCAGTTATGGTTGATTTAGCTCTTCTCAGCAATATAATGATCCAAGACAATTCTGAAGGACTCATGATGGGAAATTCTATCCATATCCAGAGAAAGAACTGAAGGAATCAGAATGCAGAACAAAGCATACTATTCTCATTTTTTTTAATGGTTGTTTCCTTTCATTGTTTCTTCTTTCACAATTTGAGTAATATGAAATATGTTTTACATTATTGCACATATATAACCTACATTAAACTGCTTACCATCTAAGAGAGGGAAGAGGGAAAGGAGGGAGGGTAAAAATTTGGAACTCAAAATTTTATAAAGAAGAAATATAAAAATTATCTTTGAATACAACTGGAAAAAATAAAAGACCATTAAAAATAAATAACAGATTAGGACCAAAATAATTTGTCTTAGTTTTCACGTCTGTTATAGGAGGAGATTGAATGAAATGTTGTCGCAGTCTATTGCAACAATTCTTTTTTTTTAACCTAAAATTTTTTTAAATACAAAAACAAAACAATTGTTCCAAAAGCACCAGGTTTTTATGAGTGAAGATTCATGGTACAAAAAAATACCCAGGGACATGGAAGGAGAAGGTGAGGGGAATTGAGAATAATTTACCATTATCAGAGAAATGAGGGTACAACAGAATCTCCAAAAGGGCAATATAGTTCCCCAGTTCATTCAATCAATGAATCTTCCCATAGTTTGAAATGGGATTCAGGTCAAGGAAGGAGGAAAAAGAGAACTGCTGACTAAGCAAGCAAAATACTTTTTTGACCAGTGAACCAAATTATGCCTGTCATGGTAAAATGGAAGGAATACTTTAATGACTAGGGTCTAAATCCCACTTATTACCTGCATCATTTTAGGCAAATCATTTAACCTTCCTGGGTCTCAATTTTATCATCTGTTAAATGAAAACTTTGGATTGTATCTTTTGTTGCTTGTACTAAGGTCCTATGATCATGTGGACTAGGAGTTTTGTCGAGAAGAGTAAATTCTTGCTTAAGCCCTTCTGTTTGGTTTCCCATTTCTGGTGTCATGGGCAGATAAGTGTCAATTAGTGAGTATGGATTGGACACATCAAGGTTTCATATATGTTAAAAAAAAAAAGGTGGGGGTAGAAGGGGTACCAAGAAGAAGACTGAATGTTTAGAAGAAAATAGTCTAATGAAAGGATATGTCCAAAAAAGCAGCAAGATTTCTTGGAATACCACAAATAGTATCAGTTTTAAATCATGTTTCCTATTCAGACCATGTTGCCTTTCTATGATATATTTTCCTTTTATTTTAATTCGCCATCAAGTGTCACTCATAGCCTCCCTATGGGGGTTACACATTTACTCCAGAGATCCATACTTACTCCACAGTACATACCCCAGTGTTAAACAAGTGCTGCACTCTATATAGTTAAAAAGAGAGACCGTCTCCCCCTCAATTATAAGGATAGAACACTTGTTTTCTAAAAGTGTGTGCTTGTGCATTTGTCACACCAGAACTTAACTATAAAGCTCCAACCGCTAGTTAGCTATTCCCATTTTTGAACTTTCTATATTTCAACAAGCCCTAGTCATGTGATCCTGTTATAATAGAGTTCATTCTCCAAGGAAGTAGATGTACATACTGGAATGTTAAATATGGTATTTTATACTCAGCATGAAATCAATAAGTAAATGAACAATACATAACAAAAAGGAGGCAATACAAAATAATTATAATTAAAAATAAACATCTCCAAAGCAGTTGCAACTCTACCATTCTATTAGGCCCCCGAAGTCTTCCCCTATCCCCTATCCAGAAGATGGACATGAAGCTAGGAATTCAAGGCAACTTACATTTTGAGTCAACTCTCAAGCAGAGAAAGGAGTGCAACAGCACAATTCTCTCGGGATGTTTAACTCACACTTTTTCTTCTTGTCTTCATTTCTTATCACTGCACTTACTGATACTCTAAGCTCCTGTAGGGGTTTAGTAGGAAGAGGGATATGATATTTCAAATTGTTAAAAATTGTTCTTTATTTATCTTTACCTCTCACTTCCCTATGTACCCCATACAATCTACTTCATATCCTTTGCATGATATAGAACTCCCAACTAATGCTTTCTTCCTCCCAAAATGAAATAAAATAAAGCAAAATTAAATCTTTCTTACATCAGTGCCCACCACAGCCATGATGACCTTGTTTCATCATTATGAACTCAATTCACCATTAACATTTAAATTTTTAGTTTTCAAGCCCCCTGTTTGCTGTGCAAATATTAATTTTGAAACACATTATCTATCCATCCCAGAACATACAGGAAACTTGTAAATAGATGAGTCACTTAAGAATAGATCAAGCCATGATCCCTCTGAAAAAGAAGACTGAGCTATTAAAAAAGCCAAACCTTTAACACTCATAAACCCATTTAATCATGTCACTGGTTTTGATATTAAAAAATACCTCAGTAGTCAGTTACTGACTAATGAATACTACAGCAATAACAATTTAATTGTAAAAATTCTGACAACTGGTTGCTTTGATGAGAGCTGTTACCAAGGAATCTTAGTCTCATGCTGAGAACATCTCCAGCATGCTGATTTATAGCACCAGTGTGGAATTATTTAATGTCACCACCTCTCATTTTAAAGTAATAATAAGCAGAAATGCTATGCTGTATTTTTCTGTATGAATTGTTCAAGCTCTGTATGGTAAGAACCCAATCAGTAGGAAATAATAACTGACATTCCTCTGGGAATTTTAACAGATGTTAAACTCTGTGTGTGTGTGTGTGTTGTGTGCATCAGCAAGATTTGTATGTCATAATAACTGTAAAAGTGAATGGTTTGGGGACGGATTTTTCTCTTAAAACAACAGCCTATATTTGTCCTATTCTGCTCAGCAAATATAATAGTTATTGTTAAGAAAAAGGAAGTACATTATTCTGAACTATCAATCCCATATGATCATTTCATATTTCATATTACACAGTAAATTTGAGAAGTGAACAGACTTAATCTACATAGATATAGACGTTTGTTACCCAAAAGATTCACTTGTTCTTTTGAAGTAAGATTTTTTTTGAATGTGAGAATTTTCAAATTTTTAGGAAATACAATTGAGAAAGTGATAGCATTATTTTAGAGAGCTAGATTTTGAAGGCAATGGAGAGAAATATTCAAAAACAAAAATTATTTTATTACTTTCAATAATAAAGTTCTGGAATTAATTTTAAATGTTTTTATCTTGCACCTAGTTGGGCCTATAATAACTAAATTTGATATGATTATAGTGGGCAAGAAGGGGAAGAATACGCCATGAATTTGGGTCATATTAGATGCAGGAAAAATTATGACTGTAGAGAACCTAAGAAAGAAATGATAGTGATAGACAGTTAATGTTTAAGGATTTCAATATAATAATAATAGTTCTTGGTCACACAGTGCTATTTAGTTTACATGTCTACTTTATGACTTTAAAAAAAATAAAAGAAGCTGAATTACTTGGTTACTGTTACAATGCTAATAAATATCAAAGCAAGGACTAGAAAATGTTTTTTCTGATTGTAGTCCAAAGTTCTTTCAACTATACTTTGCTTCCTCTCAATGAAAAAAAAAGTCAAAAAGTATGAAATGAAAAAGGATGGTAGAGAATTAGAAAATATCATAGAAAGATGTAGAAATGGCCATTATCCTTAACAACTCTGGTCACTAGGTAGGAGGCTTAATGGAAAGAGTGGCCTGAATGGGCCTTAATATGGGAAGACCTGAGATCAAATCTTGCCTCAGACACATACTGTTTATGTATGGGCAAGTTTCCCCATCATTGGCAAAGAAGGATATGGAAATCTCCATTGTTTCCATATTGGAATTCAAAGATAATTTAAGTAGTATGAGAAAGGAAGCATTCAATTGGAAAATAAATCTTCTACTAAATATCTCTGATAGAGGTTTTTATATCCAAAAATATATAGAGAATTAAGAGACATATACAACCACAAGCCTTTGCCATTAAGAATTGTTCATACGATATTTACAGTACTCAAAAGAATAGCATAGCATTAATAACCCTATGAAAGAATACTCCAAATCACTAATAATAAGAGAAATTGCACTCAAAACCACAATGAGATTTCACCTTACAACCAGCAAACAAGTAAAGATGATGAAAGATGGGAATAATTAATGTTGGAGTATTTTTAGAGAGACAAAGGCATGTTATTGAATTGTTTGTAGAGTTGTAAACTGGTAAAATCATTCTGGAAAGTAATTTGGAATTTTGTAAATAAGATTACTAAAACATTCATATCCTTTGATCCAGAGTTTCTGCTATTAGACTTGTACATAAAGGAGGTCATTGATCAGAAAAAAGAGCTATATATACACCAAAATCTTATAACAGTATTATTTTTCATAGTAAAACAACAGCAACAACAATGACAACAACAAAACAAAACAAAAACAAAACTGGAAACAAAGTAGATGCTTTGTAGGTTGTGGATGATTAACAAAACTATGAACATGAATGCAATGGAATATTATTGTGCTGTAAGAAATAATACAATGAGTAAAAAGAATCATAAAAAGACTTCCAGTAGCTAATGCAAAATGAAGTAAGCAGAGCCAGTAAAACAATATATGCAATGATTAATTAATATAAATTGAAAGAATAAGTACCACTAAAAAATAAAAAAATAATAATATTGATAATTTAAGACCAAGCTTGGCCCTAAAGAAAAGAGCAATAACTTTTCCTCCTCTTTTGTAGTGACTCTATGGATTTAGAACTCAGCATATAAGGTCAATTTTTTTGAAGTGTAAATCAGTTTTTTAAAAATATATTTCCTTTCCTTTTTTTTTTTTAAATCTGACCTAACAGAGACTCAACTCTGGACTCCAATTTTTGAGCCTCTAGGATATTCTATTATCTCAAAGCTCACAGGATCCTGATCTATTTCCAATTCTCATGTGTCTAAGATTATGAAAGAAGAGTACAATGACAGAAGAAACATCAGTGCAACTACTGATGGCAACAAGATAGCCCTCCTAAGGAAATAAGTGGCTATTGGCAATAGGCTGCTGCCTCCATTGCTACTACTTTTCTCCCTATCCAGAGACTTACAGTGGTTTTTCTCACTTGAAGGCTACCAGGGAAAACAGAGAGCTTTATTTTGTCCATCTCTTCCAAATACAAACTCAATTCTGGCTCAGCAGCTATTTAAAATATTTTTTCATTATCGTGCAGTAACCTGATAGGAACTAGTTATAGAATATTTGTTAATACTCTGAATTAGAAGTAGGGCCTGTCAATTATGAATCATCACACATTTATAGAATCAGGATCACCAAGTTTCCACTTAGATTGTTAAAAGGTTGAGCATACTGTACATGTTCCCAGGACTAGGAACCTGTTTGCCAATCCTCTTGTTAGATAAATTTTCATATGTATATGTCTTGCCTGAACAAGATTTCAAGTTTTTCTTGAAGGTTGAGATGAGGATTATATATTTCTTTGTATTTGACTCAGTGACTAGCAAAATGTCATTTTTCTGATTATAATGTAGCTAGAAAAAAGCTATAATCCAGAATCTGTGCAAGCATGCCATCATGAATGCTGATGAACTTCTCCAGGCAACCAAAGTTCACCATAATCTTCCACAAGCCCTTCTTATTGAGAATGTCAAAGACCTTGGTCAGGTTGATATTATATACAGACTTCTGTTCTGCTCCTGGCATTTCTCCTAGAGTTGTTGGGCAGCAAATACCAGGTTGACTGTTCTGTAGCCCTTCTTGGCCACACTGTCAGGCAGGTGACTTTCTTTCAGGGGAAGAATCAGTCTATTAAGGAGGACTCTGGCAAGAATCTTACCAGTAATGTCTAAGATGAAGGACCGCCTGCACTGGTGATTGTCATAGGACAACCAATTTGCTTTTCCTTTATAGAGATGGACAACAGAGGCATCCTTAAATTCCCAAGGGGAGTCTTCTTCTTGCCATATAATACTGAAGATTTCAGTCAGCTTCTGTATGAGCAATAAACCACTGCCTTGCAGATCTCTGCTGGGATGGAATCAGTGCTAGGCATTTTGTCACTCATGAGGAACCTGATGGCATTAAGTACCTCTTCTTCAGTAGAGGTTTGGCTAGAGAGAAACTGATTAGAACCTGAATCATATAATCAATGGCTTCTGCATTGATTGATGATGGTTTGTCTTTTTTTTTTCAAAGATGAATTAATTTTTAGTTTTCAACATTCACTTTTATAAGATTCTGATTTCTAAATTTTTCCTCCTCTCTTCCCTCTTCCCCCCCCCAGATGGCATGCATTCTGATATAATCTATACATGTATAGTTATATTAAACATATTTACACATTAGTCATGTTGTGAAAGAAGAATCAGAACAGAAGGGGAAAACCATGAGAAAGAGAAAACAAAAAAAGAAAAAATAGTATGCTTTCATCTGCATTCAGGCTCCATAGTTCTTTCTCTGGATGTGGATAGCATTTTTCATCATGAGTCTTTTGGAATTATCTTAGACCATTGCATTGCTGAGAAGAGCTAAGTCTATTAAAATTGGTCATTGCACAATGTCACTGTTACTGTGTACAATATTCTTCTGGTTCTGTTCATTTCACTCAGCATAACTTCATGTAGGTCTTTCCAGGTTTTTCTGAAATCTACCTGCTCATCATTTCTAATGGAACAATAGTATTCCATTGCATTCATATACCACAACTTGTTCAGTCATTACCCAATTAATGTGCATCTCCTCAATTTCCAATTCTTGTCCACTGCAAAAAAGAGCTGCTATAAATATTTTTTGTACATGTGGGTCCTTTTCTCTTTTTTATGATCTCTTTGGGATACAAATCTAGTAGTAGTATCTTAGTTGGATAAAGGTGTATGCACAGTTTTATAGCCCTTTGGACATAGTTCCAAATTGCTCTCTAGAATGGGTTGATTGTCTATTAAGAACACTATGGAAGTGTACAGCCCATCTCTCCAGGATCATGTCATTGTTACTGACCAGTGTGATTCTATCAGCATTGACTAGTTGAGATGCAACTGAGATCTTTGGCCCATAAATAGTCTTCAAGGTATCATAGAAATGTTTGGTATTACTGCTATTACTGTAGAATCTCATCTGCCTTCTTGCTCAGCCAATAATGTTGCATCTCTTTAAGCTTCACTTTCACTTTGCTTTTAATTGAGTTAAATGCTGCCTTCTTGGAGATACAGAAGCTATCTTACTGAAGTTCTCATTTTTTTTTGGCAGCTTCTGAATTTTCCTGTCATTTTTGCCAAACCAATCCTGATGTTCATGAGTGTTCTGGCCCAGAAGAGAAAGGGCAGTAACAAGTGTCTAAAATTTGCCCACTCCTCTTCTACTCTACTGTTGACTATGTGCTGACCCAAGTTTCTCTCCAAGTCAGCAACAGATTGTTCACACATGGAAAAACATCTAGCCTGTTGATTTTGAGTCTCCTGACGGTCATCTTTCCTTGGGGCTGCCACTTTGGCTAAATGTCAGTGTTTAGATCAGTCTGGCACTCTGTGACACACATTGTTACTCTCACATCCCATCTGTTTCTTCTGACAATGACGTATTCTACTAAATGCCAGTGCTTGTTATGAGGGTGCATCCATGATGTGTTATTGAGGTTAGAGAGGTGGAAGACAGTGTTGGTGATAAGAAGATCATGAGATGCACAAATGTGTTGCTGTTTCTGTTTCTGACTTCATTCCTCCCAAGGAGTCCCTGACATATCTGATGGTGTGAGTCTACTATTGCATTAAAGTCACACAGAAATATAAGCTTGTCCTCTTGATGTTGAGGGTCCCAAGATCTTCACAGAACCTTTCTTTGACCTCATTTCTGTTCATCATGGTGGGAACATGAACACTGATGATGTTGGCATGGCACTTTCCTGCAAGTGGAAGTCACATTGACAGAAGCCATTATTCACTCCTTTTCAGAAGCATATAATCTTGCTGACCAGATTAGATCTTATTGAAAAACATATGCCTGCTTCATGGCACTCTCCATCATGGTGGCCATGGCAGAAAAACATGTATCCATCTACACAGAAAGAATTGTTGGAGTGTGAAAGCAGATTGAAGCATATTTTTTTCTACTTTATTTTTGTTTGATGTGTTTTCTTTCACAACATAACTAATATCAAAATATGTTTTCATGACTGCTCATGGATAGCCTATATCAAATTGCTTGCTTTCTCAATAAGGGGGGAGGAGAGGGACAGAGGAAGAGAATTTGGAACCTGCAATTAAAAAAACCCATTTTGACCTCCAATAGTAAGACCCAAGAGAAGCATAAACAGGTAAAAAGAGAAAAGAAAACAAGAGATTCAATGGAGTGAAACTATTTACATCCCTATACAGGAAGATGATACTTATAATTCTTAAAAATTGTATCACTAATAGCACAACTATAAGTAATATACACGGACAGAGGGTATGGGTATAAGGTGTATATGAGGGAATAACATAAAAAATTAAATAAGACTAGATAAGAAAGAGGATAAGAAAGAGGAGTACAATGGGTACAAAAGAAAAGGAGAGGTAGAATGGGGTAAATTATTTCACATGAAGAGGTACCAAAGACCTATTACAGTGGAGGAGAAGATGGGAAGGTGGGTGAGGAGCACCTTTTGAACCTTACTCTCATCAGTATTGCTCAAAGAGGGAATCATATACATGATCAGTTGGAAATAAAAATCTGTTTTACCTGACAGGGAAGTAGGAGGTGGGGACAGACAGAAGGGAAAGCAGATCAGGGGAGGTGGTACACAGAAGCAAAACTCTAGTGAGGTGGGAAAAGGCAAAAGGAAAGAGAAGAGAGACAGGAAGAAGAATAAGATGGTAGGAAATACACAGGTAGAAATCATAACTGTGAATGTGAATGGGACAAACTCCATAAAACAGAAGCAGATAGCAGAGTGGTTAGCAGCAGGGTTAGCAAGGGTAGCAATCCTGATCTAAGACAAAGTAAATGCAAAAATAGATCTAATTAAAAGAGAAAGGAAAATACATTTTGCTAAAAGGTACCATAGACAATGAAGCAATATTAATACTAAACATATATGCCATAATTGGTATAGCATCTAAATTCTTAATTTAAGAGAAGTTAAGTGAGTTACAGGAAGAAATAGACAGTAAAACTATATTAGTAAGGGATATCAACCTTCTCCTCTCAGAACTTGATAAATTCTACCAAAAAATAAAAAAGGAATTAAGGTGGTAAATAGAATATTAGAAAATTTAGATATGACAGACACTTGGTATGATTTAGACATAAAAGGTGACACCATAAGCAGATTAGAAAAGCAAGAAATAGTCTATCTGTTAGATCTATTAGGAGGGGAAGAATTCATGACCAAGCAAGAGATAGAAAGCACTACAAAATGTAAAATAGATAATTTTGGTTATATTAAATTAAACAACTTTAGTATAAACAAAATCAATGCAGCCAAGAGTAGAAAAAAGCAGAAAGCTGAAAAACAATCTTTACAGCAAGGGTGTTTGATAAAGGCCTCATTTCTCAAATATGTAGGGAACTGAGTCAAATTTACAAGAATGCAAATAATTCCTCACATGACAAATGGCCAGAGGATATGAACAGGCTGTTTTCAGATGAAGAAACCAAAGTTATCTATAGGCATATGAAGAAGTTCTCTAAATCACTTTTGATTAGAACAATGTAAATTAAAAGAGTTCTGAGGTACTACCTCACACCTATCAGATTGGCTAATATGATAAAAAAGGAAAATGATAAATGTTGGAGAGGATGTGGGAAAATTGGGACACTAACGCATTGTTGATGGGGTTGTGAATGGATACAACTATTCTGGAGAGCAATTTGGAACTATGCCCAAAGGCCAAAAAAACTATGCAGACTGTTTGATCCAGCAATACCACTTCTAGGTCTGTATGCCAAAGAGGTTGTAAGAAAGGGAAAAGGACCTACATGTGTAAAAATATGGTAGCCTTTTTCATGTTGACAAAATGTAGGAAACTGAGGGGATGCCCATCGATTGGAGAATGGTTGAACAAGCTGGGATATATCAACATAATGGAATACTGTTGTGTAATAGGAAACGATGAACAGACAGATTTCAGAAAATCCTGGAAAGACTTGCACAAACTGATACAAAGTGAAATAAGCATATCCAGGAAAACATCGTACACAGTATCAGCAACATTGTGTGATGACAAACTACAAATGACTTGGCTCTTCTCTGCACTACAATGATTCTAGACAAGTACAAAGGACTCGTGAAGGAAAATGCTATCCACATGCAGATAAAGAACTGATGATTCTGAATGTAGATTGAAGCATGTTTTTTTTTTTCACTTTATTCTTTCTGGTGTTCTTTTTTCTTTTGATCTATTTTTTCTTTCGCAACTGTGACTAATATGGAAATATTTTCACATGACAGCACATGTATAAACTATATCAAACTGCCTTCCATTTTTAGAAGAGGTGAGGGAGAAAGGGAAGGAGAATTTGGAACTCAAAATCTTATAAAAATCAATGTGAAATTTTTCATATCATGTAACTGGGGAAAAAGAATGAAATAAAATGAAATACTACTAAAAATCAACTACATGCAGCAATTTTAGGGGGTAGCTAGGTGATGCAGTGGATAGACCACCAGCCCTGGAATCAGGAGGACCTGAGTTCAAATCTGGCTTTAGATGCAGAACACTCACTAGCTGTGTGACTCTGGACAAGTCACTTAACCCCAATTCCCTCACCAAAAAAAAATCAACTTCACTTTCCTTTTGCTTTTTGTTATTTCTGACCTTATTGACCTGTGATCTTAAATGATACTTGAATCACTTGATTTTTCCAAATCAAGAGCCATTTCTGTCTTAACTCATTTAGTTTTTATTTTAAGAATTTAGCTCCTATGCTATTTGTTGCATATATATCAAATTTAAATGTTAGTTGTCCATGGTACCTTTCAGCATTACATAATTTCCCTAGTCATCTCTTTCATTAAATTTATTTTTTCTGTTGCCTTGTCTAACAATGATTGCTACCCCTGTTTTTTTAGTTAAAGTATAATAGACTTTGCTCCCAACCTCTATTTGAATACTTCATTAATTTTTATTTTTTCAGTGTGACTCTTATAAACAATAGTTTGATTCTGATTTCAAATAAATTCTGAAATCCTCTTTCATTTTATGGGAGAACTAATCTCATTCACATTTACAGCTACTATGATTATTAATTGTATACTTCATTCCATCCTATTATCTTATATTTTTTAATCCTGTTGCCTGTTCTTGATGCAATTTCCTAATCTCCTTTGATTCTGCATTCAGAAACTCTTCATTCTCTTTGAAGATAACTTTTTTTTAAAATATAAATTTATTTATTTTTAGTTTTCAACATTTACTTCCACAAGTTTTAGAGTTCCAAATTTTCACCCCATCTCACCCCTTCCTCCACCCCAAGATGGCATGCATTCTGAATATCCCTTCCCCTAGTCTGTCCTCTCTTCTATCTCTCCCCCCTTCTCTTATCCCTTCCCCTTCTATTTTCCTGTAGGGCAGGATAGACTTCTATACCCCATCTCCTGTATTTCTTATTTCCCAGTAGCATGTGAAAACATTTTTTTAAACACATGTTTTTAAAACTTTAGGTTTCAAATTTTCTCTCTTCCTCCCTCCCCCACTCACCCTCATTGAAAAGGCAAACAACTCAATGTAGGTTATACATGTGCAGTTATGCAAAACACTTCTATTTCCCTTAATCCTATCCTGCCCTCCCATTTATTCTATTCTTTCTTTTGACCCTGTCCCTCCTCAGAAGTATTTACTTCTGATTACACCCTTTCCCAATCTGCCCTCCTCTCTATCATCCCCCTGCTCTCTTGTCCCCTTCTCCCCCTATTTTCCTGTAGGGTAAGACAGATTTCCATACCCAATTGAATGTGTATGTTATTCCCTCCTTAAGCCAAATCCTATGAGAATAAGATTCACTCATTCCCTCTCACCTTCCCCTGTTTCCCCTCCACTGTAAGAGACTTTTCTTTTCTGTTTTTTTTTGTGAGATAATTTACCCCATTCTACCTCTCCCTTTCTTCTTCTCTGAGTATCATCCTCTCTCATCCCTTAATTTTATTCTCCAGATATGACCCCTTAATCTTCAACTCACCCTGTGCCCTCTATCTATCTATCTACATATACATACATATAATTTTTTCCCTCCAACTACCCTAATACTGACAAAGATCTCATGAGTTATAAATATCATCTTTCCATGCGGGAATGTAGACAGTTCAATCTCTTATGATTTCTTTCTTGTTTAGCTCTTCATGTTCCATTTGAGTCCTGTATTTGAAAGTCAAATTTTCTATTCAGCTCTGGTCTTTTCATCAGGAATGCTTGAAAGTCCTCTATTTCACTGAATGACCTTTTTTCCCCTGAAGGATTATACTCAGTTTTGCTGGGTAGGTGATTCTTGGTTGTAATCCTATCTCCTTTGCCCTCTGGAATATTATATTCCATGCCCTGTGGTCCTTTAATGTAGAAGCTGCTAAATCTTGTGTTATCCTGATTGTGTTTCCACAGTACTTGAATTGTTTCCTTCTGGCAGCTTGTAATATTTTCTCCTTGACCTGGGAACTCTGGAATTTGGCTATAATATTCCTAGGAGTTTTCCTTTGGGGATCTCTTTCAGGAGGAGATCTGTGGATTCTTTCAATTTCTATTTTGCCCTCTGGTTCTAATATATCAGGGCAGTTTTCCTTGATAATTTCTTGAAAGATGATGTCTAGGCTCTTTTTTTGATCATGGCTTTCAGATAGTCCAATAATTTTTAAATTCTCTCTCCTGGATCTATTTTCCAGGTCAGTTGTTTTTCCAATGAGATATTTCACATTTTTCTAATTTTTCATTCTTTTGGATTTGTTTTACAGTGTCTTGATTTCTCATAAAGTCACTAGCTTCCAATTGCTCTATTCTAATTTTTAAGGAAGTATTTTCTTCAGTAATTTTGGACTTCCTTTTCCATTTGGCCAATTTTTCTTTTTAGGGCATTTTTCTTCTCATTGGCTTTTTGGACCTCTTTTGCCATTTGGGTTAGGCTATTTTTTAAGGTGTTATTTTCTTCAGTATTTTTTGGGTCTCCTTTAGCAAGCTGTTGACTTGTTTTTCATGATTTTCTTGCATCACTCTCATTTCTCTTCCAGTTTTTCCTCTACTTCTCTTACTTGCTTCTCAAAATCCCTTTTGAGCTCTTCCAAGGCCTGGGACTGATTCATATTTTTCTTGGAGGCTTTGGATGTAGAGCTTTGACTTTGTTGTCTTCTGGTTGTATATTTTGATCTTCTTTTTCACCAAAGTAAGATGATATAGTCTGACTCTTTTTGTGCTGCTTGCTCATGATCCCAGCCAATTACTTGAGTTTTAAACTCTTTGTTAAGGTAAGAGTCTGCTTCCAATGTGGAGAATGTACTGTCCCAAGCTTCAGGGGTTTGTATAGCTGTTTTCAGAGATACTTGTAGGGACCTGTAAATTTTCAGTTCTTCCAAGGTGGTATGATAAGGGGCGAGGTGTTTACTCCTTTCCTGGCCTGTGACCACAAGCACTCCTTTCTGTCCTGTAACTGTGAGGAGGGGTTCCTCTTCACAGCCACTACAAGCTCCTCCACGCTAGCTCTCCTCCTCACCCCAGCACCACCGCCCAGAACTATGACCCAGATCCAAATATGGGTAAAGCAAGAGATTCCTGCTTCAGTACTGGCAAAGAGATCCCTGCAATCCCTCTCTGACCAGCCACTGGATTCCTCCTCATTCTGTGGGCTGGAAGCTCAGGAAGCAGCTGCCCACCTCTTCAGGGCCACGCTCTTGGGGAATGGAACTGAAACCCTGCCTTCCTCTCTGAGCACTGCAGAAACAGACTTTTCCCACTGACCTTCTAAGTTGTCTTTGGCATTGGTGGATTGAGGAGTCTGGAAATCTCCACAGCTGCCCACGATTCAGTTCTCTGAGGCCTGCTGCAGGTTCCCTGAGGCCTGCACGCCCACACCACACTGCACTGTGCTCCCAGCCTGGCGCGGTACACCTTTCTGATCAATCATCCAGGTTGCCTTGGGCTGGAAATTTGTTTCACTCTGTCTTTTTGTGAGTTCTGCTGCTTCAGAATTTGTTCAGAGCCATTTTTATGGGTATTTGGAGGGGTTTTGGGGAGAGCTCAAGCAAGTCACTGCTTTCACTCCGCCATCTTGGCTCCACCCTGGAAGATAACTTTTTGTGTTATAAAAACAAGTTTCTTTCTACCTCTCACTACCATTCCTCACCATCAATATGTTTTTCTTCTGGATAAAATCTGATAACAGTAATAGAAGAACTATTGTTTTGTCAATAGTCACCTTTAAGATTTCATTACAAACAAGAAAGCTCTTTGCCCTTTCATTTCAGTATGATCCTTCCATCTAAAAAGCTTGTTGATTACCTTATATCAAAGCAGATTGTGTCCCTAATATCCTGACTTTTGTAAATAAAACAAAGAATTACCCTGAAGCCCTCGTATTCATATTTCTGTTAACTTGTTCCTATGAAACACACATGTAGCATATGCTCATTAGTAACAGGAAATAATTTAAATGAAAATGTCTTCAAGTGGCCAACATAAAATAAACTTAGGAATAAACATCATTACAGTTGTAAACAAGCTATGGTGTGCAGCTGAGTATGAAGATGATTATCATGAGAGATATCTGATGGATACAGGGCAAAGTAAACCAATCTACTATGAGATAATAACATAATTTTTTCATGCAGCAAGGGAAGTAATTTCTTCTTTAGCTTCAGATATTGTTGATTTCAACCTCAGTAATATCAACCATTTAGTATACACAATTCCTGTGATTTTCTATTGCCAACAATGTCTGTCAAGAGTGTATGCTACTTCTGGATCACGTGACTGGCAAGATAGAGAAGCAGATAGACATTTTCTCTGATCTTTATGCCCTCTTAAATATCTTCAAAACAAAAATAATTCAACAAAGATAAAAGAACTTTATCTGTCTCTATGGTCTAGGAAAGCAATAACTTCAAAGAAAGTTTAAAAAATGAACACCTGCCTTAAGCTCTTTTAGCATCCTCTCCCCCATGACCAGCTCCCCCATGTTTTGTTACAAAATCCAATCCCATACCTGGGTTCCTCCTTCCTATTCCCAGAGCCTTGGACGTATGAACTTGAGGTTGTGGAAGTCTGCTGGAGTCTTGGTGACCACAGCAACATTCTGTGCTGTCAATGACCTTTACAGGAGAACAGAGGGAATAGGGCAGAACTCAAGTCTGAGTTTGAAAAAGGGCTCAACCCCATACCTTAACTCCACCCATAGCTCCTCCTGAGTCTCTCAAATCCAAACTTGAAATTATAGAAATCATCTTAGGCTGCAACAGCAACAGCATGACAATGCTTTGAACCTCTGGAACACAGATTTGAATATTGAAAGAGTATGCAGGAACAAGTCTTGATGTGTGAGGGAGGAAGGGGGTGTGTAGCACCTTACTATGTTGGAGAGAAAGAGCCCAGCATCCAGCTAGTGCAAGTACATCAGTCTTCTATGAGATAATAACACAATTTCTAATGCAGCAAGGAAAGTTACTTCTTCCTAAACTCAGATGTTGTTGATTTTAACCTCAATAATATCAACTAGCACACACAATTCTTGATTATTTCCTAGTACTATCAATGTACAACAAGAGTGAATAATGACAGTAAATTGCCCAGTGTGGGAGAGAGCTGAGACACTCTGAGTCATAGCCTCCAGGGAAACCATCATCAGAGAGGAATAAGTCAGAAAATGAACAATAAGGGAAAATAAAATGGAAATAGATGGAAATAAAATCTCAAGACTGAAGAGGAAGACAATTAAAAGAACTTGAGAACGCACTGATAAATCAAGAGGGAGAATATTAACAAGAGAAGGAAATGTAGTTTGTATATCTAATAAACAAGTTTAGGTCTCTGTGGAAAAAAAGATGATATTAAAAAGGAAAAATAACTCAACACTTGAGGAGACAGAGGACACTATGAAATTTGAGGAGAACATGGGATCAAAAATATTTTTTTCTATGGTACATTAATAAAGAAATGAGAATTTTGAGAGCAGAATTTATGACCTGCAAAAGAGAAATAATTGGTAGAATAGAAAAACTTGAATCTTCAATGTCAAGCCTCACCAAAGAAATGAAAGGGGGAAAACTGAGTGAAATCCAGAAGTAAAGGACAATTCAGAAAAGGAAAATCAAAAGGTAATAACATTAAAAGAAAACATGCAAATCCAGTCAAAACATATTCATCCTAAAGAAAGGATACAGAGAGACAATCCAAGGGTTATAGCTCTCCCAGAAGAACCAGTCAAAAATCTTAAAAATTATGAGACAAGAAAAAAAATTAGAAAACTGCTTAGAACTTCTGAAAGAATGCGTTTGACTCCATAAAAAGACCCGACTAAAAACTCCAAGACATGGAGTACATTAATAATTTAATTCAGAAACAAGTTATGCAAAAAACCAGGAGAAAGACTTTCCAAAACAAAGGAAAGGGAATTCAAATAACACAACACTATTCTACACCCACCAGAAGGTAATGGAATAATGTTTTCTGAAAAATGGTGGATCTCATGATACCACCAAGGGTGAATACCTGGCAAATCTGAACTTAATCATACATTTTTAAAAAAAGAATATTTAAAAATAAAGACGTATTTGAAATATTCATAGAAAGAAAACTGTACCTGAAGAGATCATTTGTTTCTTGAATACCCTACACAGCAGAAGTGTGGGAAGGATAAATGAATGCTCATCCAAGTACAGCAATAGCAACAGTGAAAGCAGAGAGACAAGTGAGAGATTTATTTCTAACTGTACATAGAGACAAGAGTGAAGATGGAAGTCAGGTCATGGAAACAGTGGAGAGACAGGCATGGAATATTAAGGACAAAACCTTATGACATTCTGACTATAAGAGAATGTCTTTTGTGGAACTACATTACAAAATGAGTGAGTGCATAAAAGGAATAAGGGGAAGAAGAAGATAGAAAGGAGTATCTGATGAGCCTGGGTCAAATCAAGGGCCAGCAATGAGGGGAAGGTGAATGCTGTGGTTTCCCTCCCAGAAAGAGAAGAAACTACAGGGAAGTGGGCAAGGTGGAGAAGGGAATGATTAAAAAGGGAGGAGAAGAAAGAAGGAGGCTTTCTTTTGGTAGTAGAAAGAGGTCCCACCAATGAATGCTTCTAGGGGGAATAGAGATGTTCTGTGAAAGGAGATGAGGATAATATATTGGATGTTATCAGTGAGGATTTGTTGCTTTAACAGACCACTCAGGAGTGGGGAACTTGAACTCCTCAGGACAACTTCTTCCTGGGGGTGTAAGAAAGTATGAACTCAGGGAACAGATTTTGAGAGAAATAGAGAAGGAATATGACCAGGGAGAAGGCACAGGTCAGAGGTGGGCTACATAATCAAGGACAGTTATGGGAAATTTCTGCCATGGGGAAATGTCCACTGTGTTGCCTGCAGGAAATAGTATTTTTCTGGGAGCAAGACAGTGGAATAGAACAAGGGAAAGGGGGAATTTGTGGGGGAAGCTCTATAAAACAGTGGAGAAACTCATTGGAGGGGAACTTCCCAGATTGAATATCTTGGAAGTTTTGACTCCATGAAGAATTTTGAGAATAGGGACACTAGAAAAATACATAGGGGCTATGAACCAGAAAAGGAGAATCTACAGCAGACAAAAAAGATGGATAATGAAGAGAATAAGTGAGAGAAACCATATCTAGAAACGATCACAACAAAAAGGGTTTTTAAAAACTAATGAATAGAATTGCAAGAAGGGGAGGACAAGAATGAGAAAGCTATTTGACTAGATTAGAGGGAGAAAAAAGAGGGAAAGAAATAATTGCATAAAAGCAGGAAAGAAAAAGGAAGACATCTCCCAAGGGAACGGGCAACAAAATAGAGGTGATGATTAAAAGTGCTAGGATAAGAGAGTTAGTGAGAATTGGGTTACCTTAAAAAAAAGTTTAAGTTAAAGTAACCAAAGAGACATAGAAGTCTTTGGTCTTTACATTTGTTCTTTTATGTTCTATGTGTAGGGAGTAGAGAGTCCAATCTAGTCTGGAGCCATGAGCCATGGGAATCCTAGAGTACAAAAGTCCAGGACAGATGCTGCAACCAACCCAGCAGTGACTCAGCCAAATAATGTGGGTCTGGCAATGCCAGTCAATGAAAAGTCCACACTGCAGGCTTTGGACTTGAATTTCATAGGACTGATGCCACCTAGGAACAAGATGTGAGCCTAATTACTCTCTCTGCCCAGAGAATGAGGTGGTATAGGGCAGATTATGCTCCCATGATTGAGGGAAATTTTTTTTGTTTTTTTTTTCCTAACTATCTTTGAAGCCAATAGTACAAGTGGTAAAATGGAACTGGAGTGCTAGTTACTGGGTCCCTAAAATTGTGGGGAAAACTGTCAATGGGACCTTGAGCCAATCGCAGAGTAGAGAGACTCTTCAACACCATCAGGGTTGCAAGAATCTAATGTAGGGTAAAATACAACATGCCTGGCCCTCAAAGAGTGGACTCAGTGTGATCAATATTACATAAGCCTACACTAGAATTAAAAGAATTAAATTAAAGAAGACACAAACAAACCTAAATAAGTTGCCCATGAGGAAATTACCTATTGACTTCTGAAGTCAAATGTCAGTCTTTGGGAAGTTCTTTTGTGTGTGAACACATGACATAGTATTAAAATTTAAAAGTTTTACTATTTATGGGGCAGCTATGAAGTGGTGGATAGAGACTTCAGGCCTACAG
Organism: Phascolarctos cinereus; assembly: GCF_003287225.1. Lineage (NCBI taxonomy): Eukaryota > Metazoa > Chordata > Mammalia > Diprotodontia > Phascolarctidae > Phascolarctos > Phascolarctos cinereus. Next base: position 283,002,870 of record NW_027555847.1, on the reverse strand, counting down.
TCAAATCTGGCCTCAGATGCTTACCAGCTGTATGACCCTAAGCAAGTCATTTAACCTTGTTTGCTTCAATTCCTCATCTGTAAAATGACCTGGAGAAGGAAACGGCAAACCATTCCTGTATGTTTGACAAGAAAAACCCCAAAATGGGGTCACAAAGAGTCACACATTACTGAAACGACTGAAAAACAACTATTTCATGAACAAGCTGGTAGTAAAATTCTGCATAGGAGATTTTTAAATTCAATTACTTCAATACCACAAAGACTAGTAAAAGAATATGAAACAAATGTATTTGGAATCAGAAAATCTGCGTTCAAATTCTAGTTCTTCTACTTACAATTAGTGTGATTTAGGGCAAGTAAGTTATTCTCTCTGAGCCTCATTTTCCTTATATATAAAAGGACTTAGTTAGACTAGATAATTTCTACGTCTGTTTCACTTTTCAATCTTGAAAAGCAGCAGCTCAACAAGCAGAGAAGTCAGATAAAGAAAAATTTTGTTGTAATTAGTTAATATTCTCTTTTCTTCTTCTCTTCTTTTTCTCCTTTCTTAGAATTTTTTCACTAGTAGGTCCAGGAGACCTACTAGTATCAGTTTTCACCAAAAACAAAGCCAAATTATGAATGATAATATTATAGGCACGTAGTCAACACAAGCTACAAACAATGTGGAGTTATCAGTATAGAGATCATGAACGACAGGGAGCTTTACACACAATTTTGATTTACCTCAAACACAAGGCAAGGATTAGTCTCTTTGGGCACAAGTTAGCAGAACATAAGCTTAATTTTAAGGAAGTAATGTATTTCTTGTAAGCCTGAAAAGGGTTATGTTATAGAGTACACACACATATCCAGCATAAAACCTCACCCGGGATTTTGCATAGGGAGTAATGCCTATCCTGTTTTAGATCATTAAGCACGATTCACTCCCACTACAGCCAGGATTTGTACTTGTAAAACTAGTGCTACATTGCAATAGGGATATTTGTATGCTTTGTTCTACATTCACTCTGACTGTGAAAAACACTTAGTGGAGTGCATGCATTGTAATTGATTCTATGGTGTAGCTATCTTTGTAATTCTGCTCCAACATATTGCATTATTTTTTCTTCTAAATGTATAGGGTAGTAAGTCATCCTTTACATGTGCCATTCAATATACCAAATTGTCTTTTTTGAAAAATTGCGTCCAAGTTTAACAAATAATTAATGCCAGATTTGTAAATGACACTGATGAAGTTTTGAGTGCCATGTTTGAGTTCCAACATTTACTGGCAGCTATCCCTTTATTAATAGGTCCATAAATTCCATTTTCCCATTTCTTAAAGTGGTAGTCTTTTGAAATTGTCCAAAGAAGCTAACTGCATTCATGTTCTGGTGTGATGTCAACTTCTGTCTAGTAGAAAAAAGGAATAAAACAAGTATTTAGTTCCTACTATCTGCTAAGCTTTGTGCTAAGTGCTTTGCAAATATTATCCTCAGATCAACCTTATGAGATAGGTACTATTATTATCCCCATTTTGCGGTTGAGAAAATTGAGGCAGGTTAAATGACTTGTCTAAGGACAAATTTGAACTCAGATTTTCCTTACTCCAGGTCTAAAGCCACCAGAAAGGTCAGAGGAAAATTATCTTTAGTTTCTTAGAGCTACATCTAAGATTTCAGTACTGAAAGTAGTGAAAATGCTACTTCTTGATTACTCTTTTTATTATGCATCTAAGATCTCATTGGGTGGCAAGCATTTTGAGTACCTCTAAGCTAAATTATTAGTGATTTAACATTTTTCTTTTTGTTCACCACATTTTGAAAATGGATTCTTTTTTCTTTTTCTTTGGTTAGGCATTGGGGTTAAGTGACTTGCCCAGGGTCACACATCTAGCAAGCGTTATGAGTCTAAGGTCAGATTTGAACTCAGGTCCTCCTGACTCCAGGGCTTGAGCTCTATTTACTGCGCCACCTAGCTGCCTCTGTTTTTATTTTTTTTAATGCATTTTCAAAACCTTAATTTTACTGCAGGAATTATCTTTCAATTCTATGGATATTTTCTTCAAATTATTATTAAACATTTTGTTACTTATGCCATCTATTTTAAAGAATATCATTATTTGATTACCAGTTTTTTGAAGCTTTTTACTGTTTTGCATTCTAGAAATGTTGGTTGACTTGCTCATCATGGCAAGGAGGGTGGAATATATCATTGAAAGTTTAATTTAGTTCATCATATTATTGTTTCAGTTTGTGCTAGTTTAAAAATGTTATTTGAGCTGGAAGATCATTATGTAACCTTCAGATTACTGCTGGGTGGCTTCTGAAGAAAGGAATTACCATGCATTAAATTTGAATTAGCAATGAGAAATCATGCAGATGTATGCTCAGAACATTATAGCAATAATGTCTCCAAGGCATAGCAAAATTGCTTTTATGCAGTATTAGGGAATTACTTGAGCAACCCTTAAACTGCACACAGTATGAAGCTGAGCCAGCATCTTCCCTTTTAAAAAAAGAAAAACATAGAGGGGAAAAAAACATAGTTCACATGCAAAATCCAGATTTGTCTTTCAGGGAAAGCCTCATCACAAAATGCACATTCCCAGAATGAAATCTCACCTTTGGCTGTTGAGAAGCCTGTTTGGGCTGAGTTTGGTTGTAGTAAAAAAACAGTCTTGGCACACAGATTGCAGAAATCAGTTACACTAATCATTATGAATTATGCAGAGGGTTGCATATGCTTAGTTACAAGTCATTTACATGCTTTCCCTCAGGACTGCCTAGCCTAGTTCCATTGTTTTGTTTTATAGGGCTTTTTTTCTTCTAGTAAATAATTCCTTGCTCAAATTTGAATTTACTGATATTCTCTTGTAACAATGATAACTGCTGCTAGGCCCATAGGTACTAGGCACTTTGTACTCTCTGCTAAGGGGATTTTCTCAAGTGTGGACCAACATACACCGACTGGGTTCAAACCTAGGAGACCCTGATTCTTAAAGAGATACGTCAGGTTTTTTTTTTGTCCCGTTGTTTCTGGACCTTTAATATCCATAACCCTAAAGCCCCGGGAAGAACTATTTGAAGCTTAGATTTGGTTTTGACCTAAGTCTCCCCAAAAGGGGCTTGTAGAAATGTACTTAATGTACACTGTAAATGTTAATCACCTCGTGCATGCACTGCTATAGTAGCCAGCTAGAGGGTTTGCTGGACTTAAGTCTCTCCCACTCTGATTCATCCTCGATTCAGCCACACAAGAATGTTCCTAAAGCACTGTTTCAAACATATCACTCCCTTCCTCCAACTCAATGAACCCTCTATCACCTTCAGGATCAAATATGAAAACTTCTGTTTGCCATTCATCCCTTCCTACTTTTACAGCCTTTTTACACCTTTCCCCTGCCAAGTACTCTTCCATCCAGTGACACTGTCCTTCTGTCTGTTCTATGAACAAGGCACTCCATCTCTTGGCTCCTGACTGTCTCCCATTCCTCAGTGAGGCTTTTCTCAACCCACAAATAAATGAAAAAAAAAAAGAGGCAAAGAAAATTGGATTCTGTCTCTGATGGAAGCCTGGTCCACACTGAGCTTTCCCAATCATATTATGCTCTTCCCACAAGGATCTGCAACTGTGAGTAAACTAGGTGTCACCCTTCTCTCAGATTAAAAACTGACCTAGATGGAAAATCTTTCATAATTTCCTCAGTGCATAGCGACAAAACTACCCAGTGTCAAAATTCTCTAGAGCTCCCTGTACTATACATGATTCCCAATGAGGTCCAGGCAAATTTACTTTGGCTCTTTATATTACAAAGAATATCCGAATGTCACTCACCCTCACTTAGCCCCATATGTCTCAAGCCCACTGATCTTTGCCAAGGCAAGAGTAATCAATATGGAATTGCAAAGTGACCTAACAAAGCAAGTAGATAAGTAGGCTCAGAAAGTAGCAGAGAGGAAGTCAATTATTTATGGATTCCAGGCACAGGCATCCTTACCCTAAGAAGCTGTGGAATGTATTGCTTTTACACTAAGGAAACAGTCTAGGTCTGCTTAACTGTAAAACAAACAAACAAACAAATGAATATTTCTACTACGCCAAAAGATTGCTGTAATGTAAACCATATTTCATAAATTAAATTTTGTATCAATACTTATACAGGATTCAATAATACAGAAAATTCAGTATTTAAGTAGTCCAGGAATCAGGAAGCACAAATTTTGCAAAATAGAACTGACTTAAAAGGAAACAGACACTGGGGGAAATGAACAGCACAATTTCAGACTTTCATTTATTTGTTTGTTTGTTTAGTCTATTTCTATAGGATCTCAAAATCTAGAGTATATAAAATATAAAATCCTGGACAGAAATTCCAGAAGTTGCTATAAATATGAAAGGCCTACTTTATCTCAGAAAAGGCCCCACAATGCAACCCTGGGTCATGTCCATATGGCAAATGTAAAATTCTGTACTTGGAATTGTAGTTAAGAAATGGCTAAAACTTATGCCCCAGTTATAGAATAAAACTTTCTAACAATGTAGGGGGTTGAGCTCTTTGTTCTGTGCTAGAAAAAAGTTCTTTCCTTTTGTGTGGCTCGTGATGAGGTAGAAAAGAGTGCTAGAGGCAGATGGAGCAAGCAGGATGCAGGATGTGAGATATGACAGAAGATGCAGGGCATGACCAGCCAGAAAAATGATCAAAGGAGACTATGCATTCAAGCCCTCTGCCATAGACTTACCTGTGAGCTTTCACAAAGCACCCCCTGACATTCCAGAACAACTCGTACCCTCCTCTTTCTCGTTCTCCTTGCTTATCTATATGACAAAGACACCTCTGGACTACCAGATATCCCAGGCATTCCAGAGTCATACTTGCCCCTCCTCCCCTTTTCACGTTAAACTGTATTTAAGACCAGACAGCCAACCTAGCCAATTGCTCTGCCTCCTACAAGAAGCAGGGTGCAATGATGCTCCGTCTCTTCCATATGAAGCAGGGCCTGCTCTGCCTCCCTTTGGGGAGCAGGGCCTGCTTGGGTGCATCACCCCAATAAAAGACTGTCTTTAACTGGGAGATTTGTCCGAGTGAATTTCTTTCAAGACAATAGAACCCACACGTCTTTATTACATCATTTCAGGTGATACCCCAACATTCTTGAGATGCACCCTGAAGTCATCAGCTCCTGTTGTGTCTTCATGCTACAGCAAACAAAGGGGCACCAGACAACATAAGGACGGGATCAACAACAGGTATATATGAGAAATAATATAAAATATGACAAAAGCACTCTTTAAAGACACACATACAAATAATGAAGTAAGGCAGGTGTGGAGTAGAGTCCCGCTCAGCTGGCTTGTTTCTCTCAGGTTCCTACCACTGGAGTGCAAAATGGATATAAAACACATATTTATGTGCCTCCTAGCTTGCCCCTTTAGATGCCATCTCTCATGGGATTGAAGGAGAAAACCGCAGATCTGGCAGACGCAAGATGCTGCCTTTATTGTGCTGCTGCCACAGGATGACAAACATTACTCCTTTTTTCTATTTTCACTTTCCTGGAGTGTTCTCCAAATTCTGTGTTATAGGACTTCTGAGAAAACCACTGCCCTCTCTCAAGGCTGATCTGGCACTAGTTTCCTCTCTTCCCAAACTCAGAAAAAAACTACAAATTTCAGGGGCGTATGTGTGTGTGTGTGGCCAACCCTTTGCCACAGGTTGTTAAGCAAAGTTGTGTTGTTGTTTTTTTTTAAAATGTCCTTGCCCTCAATGTGTATATATTCTAGTAGGAGTAGAAAGATATACACAAATAATGATAATGCAGATACATAAAAAATATAAAAATTGAGAAACTTAAGAGTGGTGTTGGTAGATTCAAGGAAGTGGTTGTCATGGGGAGTGAGTATAGAGAGACAGGGAGGCAAGAAAATTATCATGTTCAAATGAGATAACAGGTATAAAGCACTTTGCAAAACCTTAAAATGCTATATAAATATCAGTTTTTTTGTTATCAGCCTAAAGTAACTATGCTCCGTTCTGGTTGTGGCTTCATTCCCTCAGTATTGAACTGCATTCTTACTGAGTTCAAGCAGTGTTTATAGAGCAATACAGGGATGGGCTGATAAATGTTTAGCATTCTGATTGGAGAGGAGAGGGGAAATGTATCTAACTACATTTTTAAGTTGTCTATATTATTATTGACATTTTCTTAAATCTAGATAATAAAAAAAATCAAGCTCTGATTTGTAATGATTTCAGAGTTGTAAATGCTTACAGTGAAAAATTTTAAAATAGGCTCTCTCCATTGAGAGTTGCCTCCAGAACACTCCTCTAGTTAGTCAGTCAGTCAATCAATAAACATTTAAGTATCCATTACATGTCAGGCAATGTGTTAGGTGCTGGGGATGCAACAAATAGGCAAAAGAAAGTCCTTACCTTCAAAGAGCTCACAATCTGATTGGGGAGATAACATGAAAATATATACAAGCAAGCAATATACCAAGGAAGACATATATGCCAAAGATGAATAGAAAATGGAAGGAAGGCACTAGACCAGAGCCGTCTTTCTCCTGCTACAGTGAAGATAACAATGAAGTTCATTGATGTCCACTACGTATCCCTCACTCTCACTGACAAGCAATCTTCTTTTTTGAACGTTTGTCTTTTTTGAATCTGACATCATCTTTTATGACTCTCCTGAGCACTTTATGGTGCACAAGTCTCTTGCCACTGAAATAAAGGGTGAAAGTGCTATTCCACTGAACAGAAGTCTCTTGTGTAGTGTCTAGCCTGTCTTGGAAACAGGAGAAAAATATTCTATCATAGTGTCCTGCCTTTAAGCTAAGAGGGAAAAAATGCCATTCTATCACATACCAGATCCCCTCCCTTTCATAAGAAGAGGAATGAAATTCCATTGCAGCTATCTCCTGCCTTGTGGTGAAGGGAGAGGCTATGATTCCATTTTGTCATGTTTTTTATTTGGCATGTTGACCCCTGCTGGAAGAGGAGAAACATCATTCCATTGAGCACCAGATTCTTCCTTTCCAGGGAAGAGGAAAAATGACATTTTGTCAAGTTTTCAAGTTGGACTATTGCCTTGGGAGGCTGGGAGTAATATCACTCATGTCCAAGTTCTTGTGCCCTTGCCTTAAATGTGTAGGGCCCTGAGACAACTATACCTTGAGGCCAAATTCCAAGGGCTAATAAAAACCTACCTGAACTCATTCATATACCTATTCATACCCTCACCATCCCAGTGATTTTGAAGCCCTGGCCAAATCCCATTTTCTGTTCCCTACTTCCCAATGCCTTATTCCCATTCCTTCAACCTGATTCCTTCTCCCCAGTGCTCCACTCTAAAGCTACCCACTCCTTCTATTGTACTCTCTGGAATATCTGCTCCATAGATGGCAAACCTGCCTTAAATCATTAAATCTTAAATCATTTCTTTTCCCACTCCTTAGACCTTCTGGATTTTACTGAGATCTGGCTCCCTCCTGATGGCACAAACTCTCTGGACATCATGACTTTCACTCATTTCACCCAAATCACTGGTTGAGGTAGGAGAGGTGGAATACTCTTTGCTCCCCATTGCTATTCCCAGGTTCTTCCTATGCCACTCTTGGTCAAATCCATAGCTGCTATGCAACCAAATCTTCATAGCTGTTGTTGGCCTCGAGATCTCTTCCCTTCTTTCCTCATATGATTCAGTACACAGCTCAAAGTCTTCTTCTCCTCCTCAACTCTTCTTCTCATACTGGGGAATTTTAGTATGTGTATTGACACTACCTCAGACACCTTAACTTCACAGTTATTCAAATTACTCATTTCGTATGACCTATACCTGCACACTACTTTAGTCACACATGAAGATGGTCATAATGTGGATTTTGCCATTACCTACAAGAAATTGCAATATTCATGAAATTCCCTTTTCTTTTACAATTTATTGTCATTATATTTCTCCCTCTGCCTCACAACCCCAAAACCTGCTCTTCATCCACAACTTGACCTCTAATTCCTAGACCCTTGAGTTTTTCCCCAGGCCATCACCCCTGCATAAACAATCTTCTCTTCTCCTCCCTGTCTTGACCCCTTGGTGAACCAGTTCAACTGAGTGAGTCCCTTATTGAAGAAAATGATATATTTTGTACCCTAACTATGGTTTTATGGTCATGAAACTATGCTGATTAAGTCCACTACAAGTTAATATTATATAATCTCAACTGAGCTCTCACTCCTACAGGGCAATCTATTTGCACTTTCCTAATTAACTCACTAGGCCACTTATCACAATAGCTCTTCTAAATCTTTTAATCCATCCTCATATCTCCTAAGGATCCCTCTCCTTCCATCTTCTCAGTTAATAACTTTGCTTCATATTTTACTGAACTAAAACTGAAATCTTACTGTAGCTTGGAAGAAACAGGGATTGAGAGCAGGAGACAGTCCTCCAGAGGTAGTCTTCTGTGAAAAAGTCCTTCAGTGAAAGATTAACCATAGTACTCTAGGGAACTTTTCTGGAAGGTTGTTGGCCCAGGAGTTGGAGACTTGACTAGACCTGGCTCAGGTTGCCAAAAATTATGACAGGTGAAAGAATAAATGACTGAAAGAAATAAGGTTTGAGTTTTCAAAAATTTTGATTTCTTAAGCAATGTATGTCAATTGATCAACAAACAGGGGGACCAGACTTCCTCAGGTTAGGCCTGTAGCCTAAATACAGGAGAGACAGACTTTTAGACATTAAAAACAACTAATCAAATAAGACCAATTAGTTAAAAGGAAAAAATTAACCATGATGCAACATTAGATAATCTGATTTCTAACTGGAAGAAAGATTAGGAAGTTGGAAGGGGAAGAGTAAACAGGTATAATTCTCTGAAATCAGAAAAAGTGTTCCAATCCCCACGAGTACCTGTGAGTAATCAAAGGAACATGAAAATAATAACTGATTGTTCAGTAAAGGACAAGTTTTCAGATAAGACATGTAGGTTACTTGAGATGTAAAATTATAAGAAAACTCATTGCAGCAATCTTTGGTTCTGACTGGGTTCTGGTCAGCATAATCTAGGTTCTTAGTTAAGGATGTCTAAGCAACAGGTAGAGATGGTTCATCTTCCCAGCCATTCAAGTCTTGGTTCAAATGTGCAATGAAGTTTTCTCCCAATTCCCATAATGAAACACAGTTTTCTCACAAGACAGAAATTGGACTAGACCTATAATTGAATAGAAAAAGAACTGAGCTAGCTCCAGAATTGAGTTACAAGATGGAGTTAGTGTGGTTCATTCAATTCCCACCATCACTTGATGCTTCAATACCTTCAAATCCCTCATCTACTATCTAAAAACATGCCCATGTCTTCTCCTGTCTTCCCCTACCCTCAAAAACCCTTACTTAAACCATCCATCCCTGCTAGCTATTTTCCCATATTTTTCCTCCTTTTTGTGGCTAAACTTCCTGAGAAAGTCAGCTACAATGGGTGACTCTACTTCCTTTCCATCAACTTTCTTAATCCTTTATAATCTGGTTTCTGACCTGATCAATCAACCTGAACTGCTCTCTCCAAAGTTACTAATGATCTATTAATTTCCAAATCTAATGTCTCTTTCTCAGTCCTTGTCCTTCCTGATCTCTCTCCAGCCTTTGACACTGTCAATCACTATCTTCTCGGCAATTTCTTTCCTCCAGGTTTTGATGACAATACTCTCTCCTGGTTCTCCTTCTTCTTCAGTTTCCTTCATTGGGCCTTTACTAACTCTCAGTTCACTAAGTGTAGTGAAACTATGGTTTCACATTGGTTCTATCTTTTTTGAGAATGAAAGGACACAACCAACCAATTTGCATGGGTGATGCCTTTTGACTTGCACATGAGTTCAAAGAAAAATTTAATGAAGACCTAGAGAACCTCATTATCAATGTACTAAAAGAAGACAGGCTTATAATTTTGAGTGACTTCAGTGTTAGAGTAGGTACAGACTACTAGATATGGCAGGGAGTCCATGGAAGGAACAGAGTTGGAAACAGGAAAAGCAGTGGTTACTTACTACTGAAGACTTGTGTGTCTCATGACCTTTCTCATCATCAACACTGTCTTCCACTTACCTAAATTCAATAAAACTTCATGGATACACCCTCACAGCAAATATTGACATTTAACAAGCTATGTCATTGTAAGAAGAGACAGATTGGATGTGAGAGTGACAAAGGCAATGTGTGGCAGAGAGTGCTGGACCAATCATAGACTTACCTTTCTAAGTCAAATCTTCCATTCAACAAAAATAACAACCTCAAGGCAAGATGACTACCAGATGACTTAATGTTAACAGATTAGAGTGCTTCTCCAAGTGTGAACAGTTTCTTGCTAATTCAGTGGAAAAACTGAGCCAACTCATGGTTGGCAACAGTGTAGCAGAAAAAAAGTAGGTAGCTTTCAGCATTGTGTTTACTCTTCTGAGCCAGAGCAGTCATAAACATCAAGATTGGTTGAATGAAAATGAGGAGATTCAGAAGCTGCTAAATGAAAAAAGTGAACTCCACAGGGTTTACAAGCAGGACAGTTTGTCTCTAAGAAGGCAGCATTTAACTCAATCAAAAATAAAGTGCAAGTGGTTCAGTAAGCAGGCATGTATTCTCCATAGATGGTCACCAATCAATGCTGAAGCCATTGATCATACGCCTCAGGTTGAAGTCAATCTTTATCAGAATTTCCAACTGATGAAGAGATTTTGAATGTCATTAGGCTCCTCCTGTGTGGAAAAGCACCTGATGCTGATTATATTCTAGCTGAGATTTAGAAGGCAGGGGGTTCACTGCTCATACAAAAGCTGAAGTTTTCTAGATTATATGGCAAGAGGAGGTTATCCTCAAGAAGTTCAAGGATGCCTCCACTGTTCTTCTCTATAAAGGTAAAGGATATAGGTTGTCCTGTGATAATAAGGAAGTGGGGGTCTCTCTCTTAGTCATTGCTGGCAGGATTCTTGCCAGAGTCCTCCTTAATAGACTGATTTTTCACCTGGAAGATAGTCATTTCCCCCAAAACCAGTTTGCCTTCAGAAAAGGCCAAGAAACAGTCAGTATGGACAACTCTAGGAAAATGTAGGAGTAGAACAAAGGTCTGCACACAATATTCATTACTCTGATCAAGGCCTTTGATACAGTCATGAGGATTTGTGGAAATCATGGCAAAATCAGGTTGCCTGGAAAAGTTCATCAGCATTGTATGTTAGTTCCATGATGGCACGCCTGCATGGGTTTTGGAAAATGAAGACTATTCTTGTGCTTTCCCAGTCAACAATGAAATGAAGCAAGGTTGTGTGCTTGGTCCCATGTTTTTTAGCATGATGTTTTCAGTGATGTTGTCATATGCCTTAAATAAGGACAAAAATGGCATCAAGGTCATCTACTGCACTGACAATAAATCATTTAACTTGAAGAGGCTATAAGCCAAGACTAAAGTAGAGGGAGAATTAATGAGTGACTTTTTGTTTGTAGACGGTTGTGCACTCAATGCAGCCTCTGAGGCTGAGATGCAACAAAGTATGAATTGATTCTCTGCTAGTTGTGCTAATTTTGGCCTGACAATTAACACCAAGAAAACAGAGGTTCTTCATCAGCCAGCACCATACCATTCATACGTGAAACCATCTGTATTATTAGACTGTAGATTACTCAAGGGAAAGGATGTCTTTGCCTCCTTTTGTATCCCAATCACTTAGCACAGTGCTCATTACATCATAGGCACCAAATAATACATTTTCACTTATTAATTGACCAGAGATTACAATCTTCTGCTCTCATGTGTTGTGAGGTCCTCCATGTTTTATGAGGGCTACCCCCTACATAGAGTGTAAAGGTGCCATGCTGCTTGAAGGGAGGCAAAATAGATATCTCTAGCCTCTTTTCCCCCTCCCCCCCCACCTTCCTCCAAGGACTACTTCAGGTCCTGACATGGAGGAAGCAAAAGGTTGGAGCCAGAGGCCATGCTACTAACTGTAGAGAGGATGCTGGGTTTAGGTTTATATTGTTCTCTTAAATATTATTATTGTAGGGGATATGATTTTCATGTTCAAACTAACTTCTAATCACTGTTCATTATTATAGAGGGTTGGAGGGAGGAAAATCCAAAGCTTTATATGTAAGGCTTGACCCCTTTCCAGCCAAATGCCAGTTCTGCAACAAAGACATACAGCACCTAGGGGGAAAACACATTTATACAAATTGGTAGCAAAACAGAAATTAGAGAAGGTATACATAGAAGAATATATACCTGACAATACAGAGTGACGGTGCTCTCTCTTTGAGAATGAGATAACTCAGCTAAATCAAGAAAGTTCTAGATATCACCCAAAGGGAAGTTCCCCAAAATCTCTAGTTTAACAAGGTAGAGATAGGAACATGATGGCAATGATCAGTTCCTCCTATGACAGCTTCTTCCCAAAGTATTTTTCTTTCAACAACCTGAAGCAAGGTTGGCATCTCACATTTTTCTCTTAAAGCCAGGAGCCAGAAGGACCTGAAAAGACTTGAACTTTGAAGAGAATTTGAAGAAGACTGAGAAGACTGAAAAGCTCTCTTCTTTCACCAACTTCATTCCACTCCTCACACAAGCACAAAGCTTTGATCTCCACCAAGGAGACAATTTTATGCCAATGGGCTTTAGGACTGTGGTTACATATATAAAGTAAGCAGAATCAAGAAAGCAATATATGTGACTAGAAAAATGTCAGCAAAAACATGAACTACGCAAAAACATTAAACGTGAGTGCTGCAAAATCATTAAAAAAAACCAATTATAGTCCAAAAGAAAACATATGAGAAGACCACCCTACCTCACTCTTTTGCAGAAGTTGGAGGTCCGTATGTGTTATACATTTCACATCTTTTCAGACTTTTTGAACTGTATTAACTAGTGATGCTAGTTTTTCCTTTTTTTGTTTTTAATGATACTATTTGTTATATGGGGTGACTCTCTGGGAGGGAGCAGGATACTATGGGAAACTATGGCTACATAAAAAAAATACATCAATAAAAATTTGTTTACAAAAACCAATGCAAAACCTCAGAGTATTACAGATCCTATAGTCTAAAATTTAGACATATGACCTCTTAAATTAACTAACTAGCTCAATAGTTGAAATTTTATAGGAAATTAAGATAAATTTAACTTCCTCCTAAAAATGCCAAGAATAAGAATACTATGTGAGCAATAAGATAATTCAGTAATTGTCTTCCACAAAACTCTTCAACCCCAAAAACTCCTGGGAAAAGAAGTTACATGTCAGATATACCTAAAGCTGAATCAACAAGATAAGAAAATGGAAGCACTACACAAAATACAAACTTCATTCAACAAAATGTTAGAATTTAAAGGCTTAGAGATTCTACTCAGAATCTCTACCCTCTGACCCACTCTGTGCAACAGTATGCATCACATACACTCAAATCCCAGAAAACAATGGATTACTGAAAGCCTCTGGACCAAAAGATATTCATACCTGAAGGTATCTTTAATTCTGGGATCTGTCAGTACTAAGCTGGCTCAAAGATGTAACTTCAATACCATTTAACCTACATGACAGGCAGAAAGAAAAGATAGCTAGAGGCAATACAATTTAAAATATAAACTTGTTTGTAAAATCTCACAGATAAAGTTGATAAATGATTATGAGTAATAATATCTCATGAGGTAGAGATAATAAAATCAGTTTAAAGAAAGATTAACCAGAAATCCAATGAGGCAAAGTCAACCCAATGTCATTTAACTATGAGAATGAAAAGAACAAAGAGGAAAAAATGGAAAAAAATTCTTCCAACACTTATTTTTTCTCCCTTAAAGGATAGTGGAAACACTACACTTGAATGTTACCACTGTAATACTAGATGTGCTTATTGAAGAGGTCAAAATGTCTGTGAAGTGAATAAAGAGGTCTTCTGGTGTCAAAATGACAGAGTAAGGAAGGAACTCCCTGGAGCCCTCCTAAATCGCCCTCCAAACAACCTCAAAAATGCCTCAGAACTGATTTAGGGATAGGGAAGCAACTTACCAGCTCAGCAGGATAGGTCTGTCTTACTGGGTTGTGAAGGGAGTCCAGTAAACAACCACCAGCAGCAGGCTACACCACAAGAGGTCTGAAAAAAGACTCCAAGCCCCAGGGAAATCCACCAGGAAGGCCCTGCCATTGTGTAATCTAGCAGCCCTGACCAGCAGTCCCAGACTAGAAGCATGGTAAGATCCCATCCCCATCGCTGACCGGCAGTGAGGACCCTGCCTCTGGGGTGGACCAGCAGTGAATTCCAGACCCCAGGGTAGACCACCAAGGAGGTCCTACCTCCATAGCAAGCCACCAGTGAGGTACCAAGCCCCAGAAAAGAAGCCTGGAACAATAAAGGAGCAGAGCGCAAGTCTTACATAAAAGCACAAAGTCACAAAATAGGCAGAACAAACGGGTAAAAAACAATAAAAAAAACCTTGACTATAGAAAATTACTAGGGTGACAGGTAGGATCAAAACACAAACTCAGAAGAGGACAACAGTGTTAAAATGGCTATGTGCAAAACCTCAAAGAAAAATATAAATTTGGTTCAAAAAGAATTCCTGGAAGAACTTAAAAAAGATTTCAGGAAGCAAATAAGAGAAATAGAAGAAAATTTGGGAAAAGAGATGAGATCAATGCAAGAGAATCATGAAAAAAGAATCAACAACATGATAAAAGAAACTCAAAAACTAAAAAAAGCTTTAAAAAACATTTAAAAATCATCAAAGAAGATAGCTCCTTAAAAAATAGAATTGGCCAAATGGAAAAGGACATACAAAAGCTCACTGAAGAAAATAATTCCTTAAAAATTAGAATTGGGCAAATAGAAGCTAATGACTCCATGAAACATCAAGAAATGATCAAACAAAGTCAAATGAATAAAAAAAGAAGAAAATGTGAAATTTTGCACTGGAAAAACAACTCATCTGGAAAATAGATCCAAGAAAGATAATTTTAAAATCACTGGACTACCTGAAAGCCAAGATTGAAAAAAGAGCCTGAACAGCATCTTTCAAGAAATTGTCAAGGAAAATTGCCTTAGTATCTTAGAACAAGAGGGCAGAATAGAAATGGAAAGATTCTACAAATAACCACCTAAAAGAGATCCCAAAAGAAAAACTCCCAGGAAAATTTCCAAATTCCAGAGCTGCCAGGGTAAAGGAGAAAATACTGTAAGCAGCCAGAAAGAAACAATTCAAGTATCATGGAGCCAGAGTGAGGACTAAACAGGATTTAGCAACTTCTACATTAAAGAACTGAAGAACTTGGAATACAATATTCCAGAAGGCAAAGAAGACAGAATCACAACCAAGAATCACATACCCAGCAATTTAATAATAGAGGACTTTCAAGTTTTTCTAATTAAAAACCAGAGCTGAATAAAAAAAAAATCTTCAAATACAAGACTCAAGAAAACTTTACATAAAAAGGTAAAAAAGAAATAAGAAAGAAAAAATATAAAAAATTAAATAAGGTTAAGCTTTTTATATTCTTATATGGCAACATGATATTTGTAACTCTTAAGAACTTTATTACTATAAGGGCAATAAGAAGGCATAGATACACATACATATGTGTGTGCATATATATATATGTGTACTATATATATATGTACTATATATACATACACACTATACACACAAAAATATACAAAAGATGACTATGATGGGATGATATTAAAAAATTAAGATGTGAGAAAGAAGATTGCATTGGGAGAAGATGGAAGGGGCAGAGAGAATGGGGCAAATTAACTCATATAAAAAAGGCATAAAATAGCTTTTACGGTGGAGGGAAACTTGAGGGGGGATGACAGGCAACACTTTACCCTCATTCTCCTCAAAATTAGCTGAAAAAAGGAATTGCATACACACTTACTTGGATGTAGACATCTGTCTTACCACATAGGAAAGCAAAAAGGGATGGGGATAAGAGAAGGTGGGGGAAACTTAGAGAAAGTATTGGGGAAAATGGTGATCAAAAGTAAAACACTTCTGAAAAGGGGTAGGGTAAAAGGTAAGAGAAAGAAAAGGACCAAACAAGGGAAAATAGGATGAAGGGAAATAGTTACCATAGCTGTAAATGTAAATGGGACAAAATTATGCATATAATGGAAGAGGACAGCAAAATGGAGTAAAAATAAGAATCCTACAATATGTTGTTTACAAGAAACACATTTGAAGTACAAAAATGCAGAGCGAGTAAAGGTAAGGGGCTGGAGTAGAATATGTTACGCTTAAGCTAAAGTTAAAAAAAGCAGGGGTAGTAATCATGATCTCAGACAAAGCAAAAATAGATTTAATTAAAAGAAATAAAGAAAGAAACTACATCTTGCTGAAAGCTACCATGGACAATGAAGTAATATCAGTACTAAGCACATATGCACCAAGAAGTGTAGCATACAAATTCATAAGGAGAAGTTAAGTGAGTTACAGGAAGAAATAGACAGCAAAAGTATACTAGTAGGGGACCTCAATTGTCCCCTCTCAGACATCAATAAATCTAAACAAAACCAATGCAACCAAGATTAGAAGGAAAGCAAATAAGCTGGGAAACAATCTTTACAGTAGGAGTCTCTGATAAAGGCTTCATTTCTCAAATATATAGAGAACTGAGTCAAATTTACAAAAACACAAGTAATTCCCCAACTAACAAATGGTCAAAGGACATGAACTTGCGGTTTTCAGATGAAGAAATTAAAACTATTTACAGGCATATGAAGAAGTGCTCTAAATCACTTTTTTTTTTGGTTGGGCAATGGGGTTAAGTGACTTGCCTAGGGTCACACAGCTAAGAAGTGTTATGTGTCTGAGGCCGGATTTGAACTCAAGTCCTCCTGAATCCAGGGCTAGTGCTCTATCCACTGCACCACCTAGCTGTCTAAATCACTTTTGCTTAGAGAAATGTAAATTAAAACAACTCTGAGGTACTACTTCACACCTATCAGATTGGCTAATATGACAAAAAAGGGAAATAATAAATGTTGGAAAGATGTGGGAAAATTGGGATACTTGGTGGAGGTATGAACTGATCCAGTCATTCTGGAGAGCAATTTGGAACTATCCCCAAAGGGCTATTAAACTATGTTAACCCTTTTACCTGGCAATGCCACTACTAGGTCTGTATCCCAAAGAAATTTTTTTCAAAAGGAAAAAAAAGACCTATTTTTACGAAATTATTTATAGCAGCTCTTTTTGTGGTAGCTAAGAATTGGTAACTGAAGGGATGCCCATCAATTGGGGAACGGCTGAACAAGTTGTGGTATATGATTGTAATAAAATATTATTGTGCTATGAGAAATGACAAGAAGGATGATTTCAGAAAAACCTGGCAATACATACATGAACTGCTACAAAGTAAAATGAAAAGAACCAGGAGAACATTGTACACAGTAACAGCAATACTAGTCAATGATGAATTGTAAATGACTTGGCTATTCTCAGCAATGCAGTTATCTAAAACAATCCCAAAGTACTCATGATGAAAATGCTATCCACTTCAAGAGATATAGCTGATATTGTCTGAATACAGACTGAAGCATTCTCTCTCTCTCTCTCTCTCTCTCTCTCTTTCTTCCTTCCTCCCTTTTTGAGTCTTCACTGCACAAAATGATAAATATGGAAATGTTTTACATGAGCAAACATGTATATCAGATTGCTTATTGTCTCAGGAAGGGGGAGGCAAGGAACAGAGGGACAGAATTTGGTACTCAAAACTTAAAATTAATGTTAAAATTTGTTTTTACATGTCATTAGGGGAAAATAATATTTAAAAAATTAAAAGAAAGAATGTAAAAAAATAAAGTGAACAAAGATGGGGAAGTGAGTGATGAATTTTTCAAATAAAAACAAAAGAAAGCAGTATTGTAAACAACTCAATTAGAAGAAAGGTGAAATATCAATACATAAGGTACTTGAAAGATGGAAATTCTGAAGAGAAGGAAAAAATCTCAGACTTTATTAATACAAAAAGGGGTGACTGAGGAAACATCTATAAATATTAATTAATATGCCAATTTTATAATCTAAATAACTTTAATTCCAAAGCCCATTTATAATGGGACTCTTTCCTCAGTGGTGCAAATGGATGTCCTGCCATGTGTGAGAGGTTTGGCAGAATTAGCCAGAACAGAATAAAGGGGAGCTCTTCAGTTCTCTTCAAGCTTCCACTTCAGGCCACTTGGAGAGTTTCTGACTTTTAGCTTTGAGAGGGAGGATGAATGAGGCCAACTCCACTTCAGATTGCTGAAGAAAATGACTTTAGGAAGATCTGAGAGCAGTTGGCAGTCTCCATCATGTCCTTTTTCAAAGCTAACTAGAAAGTTCAAGGAACTTTCCCTTGGGTGAGGTCTTAAACTCTCTCTCTCTTGAGTTGAGTTACCTCACTTCCAGTGGGAGAGATCCTTCATTCTGTATTGTCTGATATATATTCTTCTACGTATATCTTCTTTGATTTCCATTTTGTTAACAAATTGGATAAATGTGTTTTATTGACAAAATTCTATGAATATTCCTTGTGGAACTGATATTAGTTGAGAAAGGGGTTGAGCTTTGGATATGAAACTTGGGTTTCTGCTTCTCTGCAATAATGAACAGTGACAAGAAGTTGGCTTGAACCTGAAAATAATATTCCCTAGCCTGTTACCCCACCTCTCTGAGGTGAGCAGAGCCTACCCCTGCTCCAACATCCTGCTTCACCTTTTTGTAAGATTTAAAGTCTCCCTTGAAGAAAGGGTAGAGATGTCTATTCTGCCTCCCTTTCAAGCCACAAAATAACATCCCCATGCTTCATGTAGGAAGGCAGCGCTCACAACACATGGAGAGCTTTGCTACAGGTGGGAGCTCTGTCCATAGGAATATAATTTCTGATCACTAATTTTCATGAGCAATAGGAGTTTTTATAGATTTTATAAAGCTGTCTAAAAATGTTGGACAATTTTTTCTGTCTCTTTTCTGTGGTTCTTCACTAAGTATTCTCTAAATTAGCCAGTCATTTTTTTTTCCTGAATGGACTGCTGCAGTAAACTTATGGCAAGACATGGGATGGGCAGGCATGGAAATATTGTGGAGGGACCATCCATTTGTATTTTTGAGTATAACAATCAAGTTAAAAACTAATCGTATAAAATGGTCTAATCATAGGCTTATAGAATTTTAGGGCTGAAGTTACACAATTGTTTGCCCTTCTATCCTTGTTCTTCTGAACTTGTGTTCTCATCCACCAGTTCTGCCAGGGGAAGTTTTCATATGCTTGTAGTAGACATCCTCCCATCTCCTCGACCAGCTCACTGACAGGTTTGAGGCCTGTTGGTTACCCTCAGCCTGCTTTAGCCCATCTGCTGAGATTGTTTATTGGAGTACGATCATTGCCCTTGCTACAGCTTTTTGGACACACAGGTGAGTTGGGTGAATCAGGTGGACATCAAAGATGGATGAGCAGCCCTAAGAAAAGGCTCAGCAAGCCCCCATACCAGAGGCCTTAGTCCTCCTGAAGATCCCATAAACCACCCTATATAAGTAAAATTCTACATTAGAGGAAAATGGTACTTTAGTGAAATAGAGGATGTCCAGCTATTACTGATGAAAAAACCAGGGCAGCACATAAACTTTGAAGTGCAAAGACAGGAGTCAAGAGATAGATAAAAATGGAAATACAAATCTGAAACAATCAAGGGCAAAACAAAGACAAATTTTTTTATTGCTCAGTTGTTTTAGAGTGTTTTGCCATTTCCTTCTCCAGCTCATTTTACAGATGAGAAACTGAGTCAAACAGGGTTAAGTGACTTAGTGACTTGCCCAGGGTCACACAGCTAGTAACTGTCTGAGGCCAGAATTGAACTCGGGAAGTTGAGTCTTTCTGACTTCAGGCCCAGGGCACCATCCACTGCACCACCTAGCTGCCCTTAAGGATATCTATGGGGAGATGATATATAAGTGTTCTTTCAACCATGATCAAGGGTACAAAGTGTAATTAGAAAGAAAGTTTTGGAGTAGTTCTGACATGTCTCTATGTTCTTAAAAGCATGGAAAGGGAAGGTTAGGGGAATATACTAGATTGGGGACAGGAAGGGTTAGGGAAATGGAGATGTCCAAGTAGAAATCTATACACCAAAGAAGGATCTGGTTGGGCAGTGGGGATGGGAGAGAAGCTGTCTTACCTGAACTACTTAAAGGAGGAACTAAGACAGATGATGAAATATGCTAACCCCTTGCTAACAGAGATGAAGGACTCAGAGGGCAAAATGGAACATATATCTTTTGGATATGGACAAGGTAGGAATGTTGTCCTTCATTATTTCAGTTTGTAATGGGGGGGTTTGGTTTCCTTTGTTCTTTAATCAGAGCTAGGCAAGAAGTATAAGGGGCATTTCTGCTGAATAAAAAAATAAAATTGATTTTTAAAAATCATAAAATATATTCAGGTAACTCACAACTCTAGTTGAGTATTCTTTTTTTAAAAAATTATTCATTTTGAACTTATATACAAAGAAGACCAAAATAAGAACATTTCCATTGTATACAGCAGAACATAGAGGATTCAATACAAAGCCATGAATTTCCATTTCAGACTGTTCATTTAAAAAAAAACCCTACATAATAAATATTACACATTATTTTCAAAGATACTCTGCTTTTCTGTGCTTCCTTCTAAGTTTTCTTTTGTTCTCTGTTGTGCAGTTTTAATTTTTTTTCTGTTTCCCTCTCCACCCAGTCCTAAAGAAGGCTATAATTAAACTATACATACACATAAGCACACACACAAATACACACACATACATATGTGTGTAAAATCATGCTAAACATACTTCTATTTATCAGAATTAGTCATTCAAAGTTGTTCTAAGGACAATATTTCTTCTACTCTGTGTAACATTCTGTTGGTACTACTCATTTCACATTTGATTATTTCATGCAAATCTTTCCATGTTTTTCTAAAATCAACCAACTCATAATTTCTTATAGCACAGTAGTATTCCACTACAAACATATATCACAACTTATTTAGCTGTTCCCCAACTGAAGGGCACCTATAATTACAGTCAATCCAATAAGAGTAAGGTGATATTTCAATGTTGTCACAATTGGCATTTTTCTAGTCATTAGTGATTTAGAGCATTTTTTTCATATGACCATTTATACTTGTATTTCTTCATTGAAAAACTGCCTATTTCTATAATTTGGCCATTTATCAATTGGGTAATGACTCAAATTCTTATAAATTTGACAAAGTTCTTTATATATTTGAGAAATAAGACCTTTATCTGAGAGGCCATCTATAAAATTCCCTCCCCCCTAATTTTCTGCTTTCCTTCTAACCTTGGCTACATTGGTTTTATTTATAAAAAATCTTTTTAATGTAATCAAAATTATCCATTTTATACTTCACAATGCTCTATCTCTTTTTTATTCCTAAATTATTCTCCTATCCATAAGTCTGAGAGTTAATATATTACATGTCCTTCTAATTTTCTTATGGTATCTCACTTTATATCTAGGTCATATATCCATTTTGAACTTGTCTTGGTAAATGAATGGTATAAGATACTGGCCTATGCCCAATTTCTGCCAGACTGGTCTCTAGCTTTCCCAGCAATTTTTATCAAATAATGAATTCTTATCCCCCAAATTCAAATCTTTATATTTGTCAAACACAAAGTTACAGTAATCATTTACTACTGTGTATTGTATGTCTACTCTGTTCAACCTTTCAGTTTCTTAGCCAGTACCAGATAGTTTTGATAATTACTGCCTTATAATAGAGTTTGAGATCTGGTACTGCAAAACTTCTTTCTGTTTCTTTTTTTTGTTCATTAGTTTCTTTGAAATTCTTGACCTTTTGCCTTTCCAAATGAATTTTGTTATTATTTTTTCTAACTCAGTAATTTTTTTTTTTGTAATTTGATTGGGATGATATTGAATAAATAGACCAGTTAGGTAAAATTTTCATTTTTATTATGTTGGCTTTGACCGCTCATGAACAATCAATATTTCTTCAATTATTTAAATCTGACTTTATTTGTATAATGAGTGTTTTACAATAATGTTCATTTAGTTTCTGGGTCTGTTTTGGCAGGAATACTCCCAGTTATTTTATATTGTCTACAGTTATTTTACATGGAGTATCTCCTACTGTCTCTTCTTGCAAGGTTTTGTTGGTGATATATAAAACTGCTGATGATTTATGTGAATTTATTTTATATCCTACTACTTTGCAAAAATTAATTATTTCAATTAACTTTGTAGTCAAATCTTTTGGATTTTCCAAATTTATCATTATATTGTCTCCAAAAAGAGATAGTTTATTACATCCTGATTCCTTCAATTTATTTTTCTTCTCTTATTGATATTAGTAGCTTTTCTAAAACAATATTGAATAATATGGGGAAATACAGTGTAGTTTTCTTGTTTATCTTGTTTAATTAAATCTATTTTAGCTTTCACTTTGTCTGAGATCATGATTGCTACATGTGCTTTTTTTACATGAGCTGAAACATAAAAAGTTCAACTGCAGCCCTTTATTTTAACTCTGTGTGTATCTCTCAATTTTAATTGTATTTCTTGTGAGCAATATATTGTTAAATTATAATTTAAAAAAATATTTAGTATTTTATTTTTTTCCAGTTACATATAAAACAATTTTTAAAGTTAGTTTTTAAAACTTTTAGTTACAAATTCTCTCCCTTCTTTCCTCTCCACGCTCCCTCATTGAGAAGGCAAGCAATTCAATATAGGTTATACATGTGTAGTCATGCAACATTTCAATATGAGTCATATTGTGAAAGAAAACATAGGTCAAAAAGAAAAACTCAAGAAAAATAAAGAAAATGAAGAAGTATGCTGCAATCTGTATTTAGACACCATCAGTTCTTTCTTTGGGCATGGATAGGATTTTTTGTCAAGCCTTCAGAGTTGTCTTGGATCACTGTATTGCTGAAAATAGCTAAGTCATTCACAGCTGATCATCTTACAAT
Organism: Phascolarctos cinereus; assembly: GCF_003287225.1. Lineage (NCBI taxonomy): Eukaryota > Metazoa > Chordata > Mammalia > Diprotodontia > Phascolarctidae > Phascolarctos > Phascolarctos cinereus. Next base: position 282,979,886 of record NW_027555847.1, on the reverse strand, counting down.
ATTGCTGTTACTTTGTACACAGTACATTTCACTTTGCATTAGCTCATGTAAGTCTTTATAGGTTTTTCTGAGAGTACCCTGCTCATCATTTCTTATAGCACAATAGTATTCCATCATAATCACATACTACAATTTGTTCAGCCATTCCTCAATTGATGGGCGTTTTCTCAATTCCAAATTCTTTGTTACCACAAAAAGAGCTGATATAAATATTTTTGTACAAATAAGTACTTTTTCTTTTGTATGTCTTTTGGGATATAGACCTAGTAGTGGTATTGCTAGGTCAAAGGGTATGTGCGGCTTTTAGCCCTTTGGGCATAGTTCCAAATTGCTCTACAGAATGGTTGAATCAATTCACAACTCCACCAACAGTTCATTAATGTCTTATTTTTCCTACATGTCCTCCAACATCAGTTATTTTCCTTTTCTGTCCTATTAGCCAATTTAGTAGATATGAGGCAGTAGCTCAGAATTGTTTTAATTTGCATTTCTCCAGTTAGTAGTGAGTTAGAGCATTTTTTTCATATGGATGTAGATAACTTTGAAAACTTGAAAACTTTATATCTTTTGATCATTTATCAGTTGGGGAATGGCTCTTTTATAAATTTGATTCAGTTCTCCATATATTTGAGAAATGAGGCCTTTATCAGAGAAACTTGCTTCAAAATTGTTTTCACAGTTACTAATGCTACCTAATTTCCCTCCATCCTATTTTCCCCATTCCATTTATTCTATTCTCTCCTTTTCCTTTCACCTTGTCCCTCTCCAAAAGTGTTTTACTTCTGACTACCCCCTTCCTCAATTTTCTCTCCTTTCTATTACACCCTCTCCCCTTCTCTTACCCCATTCCCCTCCTACTTTCCTATAGGGTAAGATAGATTTCTGTATCCAACTGAGTATGTATGTTATTGCCTCTTTGGGTCAATTCTGATGAGAATAAGGTTCACTCATTTCCTCTCACCTTCCCCCTCTTCCCCTCCACTGTAAAAGCTTTTACTTGCCTCTTTTATGTTAGTACATTCCTCTCTCACCACTTAATTTCATTTTTTAGATATCATCCCTTCATATTCAACTCACATCTGTGCCCTTTCTCTCTATATGCTTCTTCTAACTGCCCTAAAAATAAGAAAGTTTGTATGAGTTACAAGTATCATCTTCCCACCTTGGAATGTAAACAGTTTAACATTATTCATTCAGCTTTGGTCTTTTCATCAAGAATTCTTGAAAGTCCTCTATTTCACAGAAAATACATTTTTTTTTTCACCTGAAGGATTGTACTCAGTTTTGGTGGGTAGGTGATTCTAGCTTCTTTACTCTCCAGAATATCATATTCTAATTACAATCCTTTTAATGTAGAAGCTGCTAAATCTTGTGTTGTCCTGACTGTAGCTCCATAATACTTTAATTGTTTCTTTTTGGCTGCTTGCAATATTTTCTCCTTGGCCTGGGAGCTCTGGAATTTGGCTATAATATTCCTGGCAGTTTTCATTTTGGGATCTCTTTCAGGAGACAATCAGTGGATTCTTTCAATTTCTATTTTACCCTATGGTTCTAGACTACCAAGGCAGTTTTCCTTGATAGTTTTTTGAAAGATGATGGCTAGGCTCTTTTTTTGATCATGGCTTTTAGGTAGTCCAATAATTTTTAAATGATCTCTCCTGGATCAATTTCCCAGGTCAGGTGTTTTTTCCCAATGTGATATTTCACATTGTCTTCTATTTTTTCATTTTTTTGGCTTTGTTTTTTTGTTTCTCAATTTCTCATAAAGTCGTTAGCTTCCATTTGCTCAAATCTAACTTTTAAGGAATTATTTTCTTCAGTGAATGCTTGCACCTCCTTTTACATTTGGTCAATTCTACTTTTTAAGGAATTTTTTCCTGAGGTGAATTTTTGTGCCTCTTTTTTCCATTTGGCCAATTCTACTTTTTAATGCATTCTTCCCATTGGCTTTTTGGACCTCTTTTACCATTTGGCCTAGTCTGTTTTTTAAGGTGCTATTTTATTCAGTATTTTCTGTGTCTTCTTTACCAAGCTGTTGACTCATTTTTCATGATTTTCTTATGTGACTCTCATTTCTCTTCCCAATTTTTCCTCTACTTCTCTTACTTGATTTTCAAAATCCTTTTTGAGCTCTACCATGGCCTGAGACAAATTAATATTTTTCTTGGAGACTTTGGATGTAGGAGCTTTGACTTTGTTATTGTCTTAGTGGGTATTTTGATCTTCTTTGTCACCATACTAAATTTCTATGGTCAGAACTTCTTTTCTGTTGTTGGCTCATTTTCCCAGCCTATTTCTTGACTTTTAACTCTTTGTTAAAGTAGGGTTTTGTTTGCAGGATGGAGGGCTCACTATCCCAAGCTCCAGCGATTTTGTGGAACTGTTTTCAGAGATACTTCTAGGGACTTGTAAGTTTTCACTTCTCCCAAGGGAGTATGATCTAAGGAGAGGCATGTTTACTACCCTTCTATCCTTTGCTCTGGTCTGTGAGCAACCACAAGCACTCTTTCTTGCCTGGAACTGTGAGGAGGATTCCTGCTCTACTGTGGCCACAAGCCCTGGTGTGCTAGTGCTCCTCTTCACCCTGAGACTGCCACCCAGGACTGCCACCCTGATCCAAGCATGGGCAAAGCAACAGAGTCCCACCACATTGCTAGCAGAGACCCCTGTAAATCTCCTTCTGACCAGTTGTTCGACCCCCTTACTTTCTATGGGCTGAGAGCTCTGGAAGTAATTGTTGCCGCTGCTGATTCAGTGTCTCCCGAAACTTGTTTCTGTTTTTCTGGGGCTGGGGCTATGCTGGCTCAGCCTGCATTGGACTGTGTTCCACTCTCACCCAAGTGACCTTCTAAATTATTTTTGGCTGGAAAATTATGTCACCCCTTCCTTTTGTGGGTTCTGCTGCTCCAGGAATTGTTTTATGGCATTATTTAAAGGTGTACAGAGTGGTTTTGGGGAGAGCCCATGTGAGCTGCTACCTTTCTCTGCCATCTTGGCTCTGAACCTTTGAATTCTGATTTTTAGTCCATTTTACCTCACAGGGTAACAACCCTTGAGGATCAAATGAGATACTATTTGTAAAAAATATTTAATAGTATCTGGAACATAGTAGGTGCTGTATAAATGCTTATTTCTTTCCCTTTCTTTATTGATAGGCCATGCAGCACACTAGAGAAAGCTGGTCTTGAAGTCATAAAGACCTGTTTTCAAGTCTGGCCTCTGATATACTGTCAGTGGGACTTTGTACAAGTCTTCTTCTGAGTGATCTAGTTAACTCTAAGGCAACAGTAAATGAACTGGAGATGGGCTGCTGACAGTGGATTGGTGGATAAAGTTTACTCACCCAGAAATTCTTTATACCAGTGAAGTCATGTGTTTTGTCTCTATTCTTACTTTTCTTGATTGAATATAAAGGTATGTAAGCTTTCCAGATGTACCTTCATACATAGGATCACACTGATTTTTGTGAAATTATAATGAATGATGAAAAGGTCAAACAACACAAGTAAGTGTAATTTTTCAAAGCAAAGTACAAAGTGGTAGAATTACTATATTGTTTATCATAGAATTAAGAGCAATATGGAATCTTTGAGGTCACTTAGACTAACTCCCTTATTTTGCAGGTAAGCAAACTACATCCTAGAAAAAAACAGTGATTTGCTCAAGATCACACAGATTCTAAGTGGCAGAGCTACTCTAATTCCAAAGACTGATCATTCCCTTATACAAAATTGCCTCAATTATAGGAAGGGGTGGAATAAGCCCTCCAAATGCCTGAACAGTATAATAAAAATATTTGCAGAACTATGTAATAGCAACTGAAATTGAAAGCAGAAACTGAAAAGTAACAGAACACTAAGGAACTCAGAGGGAAAAAATATCATTACCTTAAAAGAGCATCCCTTACTATACACATAAAGGTTTTTTTTGTTTTTGTTTTTTTACTATGTATTGCTACTGGCTGCCATTTTCCTAGTTGTGTGTGATATTGGCCTGGTCATTAAATTAGATATGATTGTATTCATGTTCTGAGGTGTGAATATGAGGCTCTCTGAGCCTCAGTTTCCATCTCCATAAAATCAGATTATATTCACACCACTCCTCTCATACAGCTATTGTGAGAAAAATCTTTAAGGGACTAGAGTATTATATAAATATGAGATTACATGAATAATAAATAAGGTAAGTTCTATAAATATGAAATACAATATGTAATTGTGGGATCCAGACTTTCTGGCCACTTCCAGTGATTTTTTTGTGCTATGTTTTTCCTCATCTATATAACACTTCTCATCTTAATAATGATGGGGTGTGGCCCAAGTTGAGGTCTACATCCCTTGCCATAAAGGGAATTTGGCTCCTTTAGGTTTTTATTGACTTCCCTTTTTGAATCCCCTTGTTTTCCTTTAAGGGCCCTAATCTCACCTGTTTGATTTTATTCCAATTAGAATCCCTTGTTTCCCTTTGAGAGCCCTAGCTCCATCTGTTTGATCTTATTCCAATCAGAGTTCACACCCACACCCTTTTCCCAGACCCTCCCCTGATTACCCAGAGTCATTTTAAGTATATAAGATCTCCCTTGGCCCTCATTAGGATAAAGAATCCCAAGCCCAAAAAGCTGAGACTTTCTCATGCACATCCGTTTTTACGGGGCATTACTTGGCTTATGTGTTTTATCCTTTTTAATAAACTTCTCCTCTGGCTGAAGAAGATTTGAGTTAAATTCTTTCAGACAGGACTCAGTACCGTGAATTTCGGTTTTCCAGCACTCCAACACTTCTAGACCTCTTCATATGGTTCCCTGACTGGGAAAGCTGCCAAATCTCAAATCTTCTTCAGCCTGGACTGGTAAGCCTTCCCCTCCTCAATTCCCTTGTGGTTTTGTGGCTGGGAAAGGGATTTCCAAGCAGCTAGCCAGGCTTGCCTTGGAAGTGATTTTGGGCCTGACCTTTCAGGTTTTTTAGGACAGACAGCTACGAGGCTGTCTCAAACTCAGTCTGATGTTCTTAGGCTCTTAGTCTAGCGCTTTTGTTTGAACACTTGGATTTGGGTATACCTTCCTTAGCATAGAGGATGGATTCCCTGTTAGGAAGCATAGGTTCAAACTTCTCAATTTTTTCAGCACTAGGCAATTGGGAAACTGTTGGACATATATATTTTTTCTTTCTTTTCCTTTTTTTTTCCCTTTTCTCTAAGCCCACAATGGGTCTATCCTTTTCATTTTCCAAGAATTCACCTTTGGGCTGTCTTTTACTAAATTGGGAAAATCTCAGCTTCTGTAAAGAACTTAAAAAGGAGGAGCTGGTGCTGTGAGACCCGGCTTCGTGTTGCAGCACGTACTGGGCCAGACCCAGGGCTGCGGCCTCGGCCTCGGCCTCAGAGCAACAAGAAGCAGGTGGCCAAAGGCACGACCTGCAGCCGGCTCCGGGCCGGGGCGGGACCAGTCAGAGCCGAGGGCCCCGGTGGTAGAGATGGAAGTTCAGGCGGCTGAGGCGGCGCCATTTGGAGCGAAGCAGATAGGCCTGAGGGAAGGGGCCGGCTCCCAGGAGGCACAGGAAGGGGGCAGGAGGGTGGAGGGGAGGACGGAAGACCTGCCACCCCCCCCCCCCGCCGCCTTTCCCCTCCACTCCTCGAAGGAGATCCCCCCGCGGCGGCAGGCGGCACAGCCACGTGGGTGCCGGGCGCAAGGGCAGATCCCCCAGATGCGGGGCCCGAGGGAGCGGGTCCCCGGCGGGGTCCAGGGGTTCGCGGCCCTGCAGCAGCCGGGCCACCACGAGGGCTCCTCCGTCTCCTTGGGGGGCTCCTGGCCTGCCCAGGGCGGGGCCTGCAGGGGGAGCTCGGCCCGGGCCCACGCACGATGCACCCCATTCAGCCCAGGGAGCCCGGGCAAGGCCACTGCTGCACCGCCCGGGGAAAGGCAGCAGGCGCTGAGCCTGGGGGCGCGGATGTGACGGAGCTCAGCCAGGAGCCTTACCTCTCCCACGTAACTGTCTGTTATTATGAAGAAAACCGGTTAAGTTTTAAACCAAACGATAACTTGTAACAATCTGCATCCTCACTCCACCACCTTTCTCCTGGGAGGAGAGAAGTATGTTTGATCATCACCTGCCTGGAGAGGTACCCTTGGGTAGTGATAGCAAGTTTTGGAGACAGGAAGATCTGAGTTCAAGTCATACTTCTGACCCGAACCATCCATGAGACCCCCTGTAAAGTCATTTAATTTTCTGTGTTCTAAGCAGCCCTCTAAGACTCTTTAAGTATCAACCTGCATTGGTAGGGGAGGTTTCCTTGTTTAGGAGTTTCTCAAACCAATGATATTACATGTCCAATTGTTTTTTCTTTTCTTGAAATCAAGATTAGATATTCTGTAGAAGCTGGATTCTAGTGTCCTTTATTGTTATTTATATAGAGACAACATGGTATTCAATCTGGAAAACCTCGGTTCCACTCCTACATTGGAGACTTGCTGTCTCTATGACCCCAGGCAAGTCTTTTAATCCATTGAGGTCTCAGTTTCCTCAACTCTAGAATCAGGGTTTAGACTGAATTACTGTAAGGTCCTTCCATTTAAAATCTATGATCTCATGTTTTTCATTTACACTTCTGCACATTTACACTCATTATAGTCATATGTTATTAAATATGTATTATATGAATTTCCCATATCTGTAATTTCTATGGTTCAGTGATATTCCATCATGTTTATATACCGCAATTTGTTCAACCATTTCCTGATCAATGGACACTTTTTTGCTTCCAGTTTTTACTTTTTCCTAGCACAAAAAAAGTACTCCCAGGATTAGAAAAAAAAATCCGAGATCTTTCTATTAAAGCAGGGCTTTTTGCTATGTGTACCTGTAGCAATCCCACAGGTGATATGTAAATATGAATTGTAACAGCTCTCAGGTGCTACTGATTCATTAGTATACTAATTATGTATCCCATTGGACTCAAAGTCTATTAAGGCATTTGTTTGAAATTTTCTCATAAGTTGTTGAAATGCAGAACCTTTCATCAATTAATATATTAGCTTCTCCTCTCTCCCCCCTTTCAGGTTTATATTAACTACACCCACAAGCTTCTTTTCCCATAAGCTTTCTCTTCTCCCTCAGTTTAAAACTTTGATCTCATAGGAATGTACATGGTGGTGTACTGGTCCTCTTGCCAAAAAGAAAATGTACACATGACATACTTTTAAGTTTAATCTGCAGTACTGATACAGTCTCCATCACTTTCTGACGCCTAAAACATTAACAAAACAATAAATCAAGCCTTGATTTTTTTACATTTGCTGATTTCTGAGGTGTAAATACTAACATTGAAAATTTAACAATTAATTCTTGTGAATGAGTTCAGTCAGGTTGGCTCTATATCATCCCTGCTTAGATAAATATCCAAACTACTGGCTATACATCTTATTAATAATGACAAATAATACAAAGACATAAATTAATGTTTCAATAATATGAAAAATGTCAACCTCTCACTTATCTGAAACTTCTGACTCCTCCAAAAACTTGGAACCACAATCCAACCAGTTAGTCCTCTCATGATGACAGTTTTAGTGTCTTGGGAATTCTCCTTGTGATGTCTTCTTCGTGGAATAAGAGTTAAGTTCATTTCTACTAGAATGTCTCTTTAGACTCTTTTGAAGATAATCGTTAACCTTGTTTCCTCAGGAAATAAATTGTGTTATTCCTCTTTCAAAGCCTCCATCAAAGAAATCTTTCTTGACTTTTTCTTACTCATGTCAGTTAACTTGGTTTCTCGGAAAAATATTCTTTCTGTAATGACAGTAATGAGCCCACTCAATTTCTCACAAGCTTTCTTTGAAAAATGATAATTAACTGATATTCCCAAGATTTTATTTCCTCTTTCTTGAGTACAGTAAAGGTTTACAAAGTCTCTCTGAGAGGAACTTTATTAGCTGGAGTTGCATATCCTTGGATATATGTCCAATAGTGGGACCACTAGATGAGAGATTAGGAATGGTTTTGTGACTTTTCTCACATTCAAACTGATTTCCAAAACAGCTGGACTTTATATTAATGTGCTTGATATATTATTATCCCCTCCAACATTAGCTTTAAGTAATAATAATATAATGTTTGTAAACACGTGTAAAGTTATACATAAACTTATTCAAATATAGGCTCATAGACATATAAATCTAAAGGTGGAAGGAATCTCAGAGACTAGTCCCCCTCATTTTACTGATGAGAAATTTGAGGTCTATATATAGGTGGTGATTTTCTCAAGCTCATGAACTCTTTTGATGCTGAAATAAACCCTTATGAAACACATGAAGTTATTGTCGTTACTTTTATCTTGATTTTATGTTGTTCAGTCATTTCAGTTGTGCTTGCTATTCTTCCAGCTCATTTTTATAGATAAGGAAACTGAGGCAGGCAAGATTAAGTGACTTGCTCAGGGTCATACAGCTAGTAAATGTCTGAGGCCAGATGTGAATTCAGGATGATGAGTCTTCCTGATTCCAGGCCCAGCCAACTGTTCCACCTAGCTGTTCACATCTTGATTTTATAGAAAAGGAAATTGAGCATCAAAGGTAAGTGGCTTGTCAAAAATCCTATGGGCTAGTAAATAGTAAAGCTGGGTCTTTTTTCTATACCAGACTGCCTCTATAATATAAGTCCTTCCTTACCCTGCCACCTCCACATTCCAACTAAGAGGAGTAAGGACATATGAAAGGAGTTCAGATGGAATCAAATTCAGGAAAGTGCCTATCGATGGAATACTGGGAGCTATGTTGGTTGCTCTTTATTCACATTTTAATGAAAAACATCTCGTAAGTACAAGACTTAGCCCTTTTCTTAGTTCCCTTCCTGTCCTGAAAATTTGTCCCTAAGGAGATATTATATACAGGAAGATTGGGTTCATAATAAATATGGCTTTCTTTTCCAGCCAATCAGGTAAAATTACAGAGAATTATATAGAATCTAGTTGTTCACCCTTCAGGATAAGAACAGTTCCAGAAATTCATGCCACTCTGTTATTGACCAAGTGGTTACTTCAAACTTCTCTGTTAAATTCAGAATTTATCTGGAAATCTCAAGAGAGCAGGATTTTTTGAAGTATTTATATTGTTCTTTCCATCTGTGAGGGAAAAATAATGAAAATAACTTTCTTGTGAAATGCAAAAATTTAGCTTTTCTTCCTTTTTGTCCAACCAGGGAATGAAATAAGGAAGGCTTGGGGAGGGATATCAATGAAATGCTTACTATCTTGTTCTAAAGGTGCACTTTAAAATTTAAGCAAGTTTTGGAGCTGTTTTTCAAATAATCCTAAGCCATCTTCTGTTTCCCTGCTTGCTATATTATCAGAAAGATTGGGAAAGTTATTAACATAAATAGCCTAAAAAGATGTACCACATTCCTTATAATTGGAGTTTCCCTCCTCTGTCACCATTCCAGATAAATGTATAAGAACCCAAATAGTAGAAACCAGGAAAGCAAAAACTTTAGGAGGACTAGAGGGTACTATGTAGAGATAAAAGAAATTGCTCCATAAATTTCAATGAAAAGTGAGAAACTGTGATTCCCACTTTGAGATTTTATAGACGCTCAATTTCTTCAAATAATTAAATATTTATGATTTTCAATTTGTTGAGTCTATCATCTCTCTTCTAGGAAGTGGGGTAATATGCTTTCATCATGAGTCCTCTGCAATGGTAGTTGGTTATTTTGGTATCAGTTAATTCTTTTTAATTATGTTGTTACTGTAATTTTTTCACCTGCTTCTACATTAGTTCATACAAACTTTCCCAAGATTCTCCAAAATTGTTCCCCTCATTATTTTTTCATAATTCATTGGTTTTCCATCATATTTCTACAACATAGCTTGTTTAGCTCTTTTCCTCAATTGATGAGTACCACATCAGTTTCCTCTTCTTTTCTTTGCCATCACAAAAAGAACTGTTATAAAATTTTTATACATATTGATTTTTTTTTTCATCATACTGTTATCTCTTTGGAACATATCTTTGGTAACAGTGGGTTGGAGGTTATGTAGAGATTAATAGCTTCTTTGTACAAACTTGCAAATTGCTTTCTAGAATATCTGTGACAGCTCACAAATGCACCAAAAAGTGCGCTAATGCATTTGTTTCTCCACAGCCTCTCCATCATTTGTCAATATTGTGTTTTGTTAACTTTGAAAATTATGAGTGGCATCTAAGAGGTGTTTTAATTTTCATTTTTCCAATTATTAGTGACTTAGAGCATTTTTCCACATGGCTTTTGATAGCTTAGATTTGTTTATAGTTCCTTTGAAAAATGACTGTTCATATCCTTTGACGATTTATCAGTTGAGGAAAGTCTGTTATCTTTATAAATATTAATCGGTTCCCTATATACCTTAGAGATAAGAACTTTATTAAAGAAAGCTGCTTCATATTTTCTCCCTATTTAGTCATTTCCTCATTTTAGTTACATTGATTTTAAATGAGTAAAATGTTTTTATTTTTTTCTATTCAAGTGTTGATTTTTCCTTCTATAATCCTCTCTATCTTCTGTTTGGTTATGAATTCTTCTGTAGATTTGATTGATAGATACCTTATTTTGCTCATTTAATTTGCTTATGCTATCAGCTTTTGTGTCTGAGGCATGTACCCATTTAGAGCACATATGGTATGAGATGTTAGTCTATATAATGTTTTTGTCAGATTGCTTTCCAGTTTTCCCCCACTTTTTTTTTCTCGGTCAAATATTAGGTTCTTATGATCCCCATTTTACAGCCGAGGAAATTGAGGCAAACAGAGGTTAAATGATTTGTCTATAGCCACATAGCTAGTAAGTGTCTAAGGTCAAATTTGAACTTGGTTCTTCCTTGCTGTAGGTCCAGCACCCTGTCTTCAGCTGCTGATGTTTGTATGTATGTAGTGTTTTCTAGTTGTAGTCATATGGTTCTGTGGGGTGTGTGTGTGTGTGTGTGTGTGTGTGTGTGTGCGCGTGCGCGCAAGTAAACTTCAAAGTACTTTATATTTCATGTAATCATTTTTCAATCTCTTCCTACTGGATTTTTTTGAGTAATGTATAGAAATGCTGATGCTTTATATATGCATTTTTTTTTGTATCCTAGAACTTTGCTCAAGTTATTTGTTTTAGTTAATTTTTTGGTTGACTCTCTAGGATTGAGTAAGCCATCATATCATCTGTAAAAAGTGATTTTTTTTCTTTTTACCTCTTCTTTATTACTTAGTTTCTTTTTATTGCCTTATTGCTAAAGCTAACATTTTAAAATTGTATGAAATAAAAGTGGTGATAATGGATATCCTTGATTTACCCTTAATTAAAAGATTTTCTGTTTTTCTTATGCATCTGTGGTACAATCGTGTGTTTTTTGTTTTTGTTATTATGGACATTTATGTTTATAGTTTTAATAATGTTGATACCTGAATTCTAGGTATGAAAGCATTCTGGTTATAATGTATACTGTATGTGATATATTGCTATAGTCTTTGCTAAATTTTTATTTACAATTTTTGTATCAATATTCATTAGAGGTATTGGACTATTTTATTTCTGTTTTACCCAAAAGACTAAATTTTATCTCTGATTTTGGTATTGAGACCCATATTTGTGTCTTAAGATGAATTTGACTGCATTCCTTTTTCTTTTTTTTTTTCAAGCAGCTTTTGAGGAAGTAAAGTTAATTGTTCAATATTTGATAGAATTCTTTGGCAAATTCAGCTAGTTGCTCCAAAGTTTCCCACCCATCCCCTACCTATTTGAGGGTTAATTTAGAGGTTGCTCTATTTTTTTTAAAGATTGGTGTATTTAAGTCTTCTTTTCTTCTTCTGGACATTTTATAGTTTATCCATTTCGCTTAGTTTGTTAGTTTTACCTGCAAATAATTTGGTGAAATAGTTTCTAATAATTTCTTTTATTTCATTTGTTGTGAATCAATAATGTGTGACTAATAATGTGAACCAATGAGGCGACTTTGATAGACCTATCTTGACCTTTCAAGAGGTCCTGCTTAGCAGATGAGCAGAACCTGTGAGCTGGACTGATAAACAGACTTCAGAACATCCAGATGGGCCAGTGGGCCTGTAGACAGGCCACAGAGCAGCAAACAGGGCCACTTGTTGGTCGAGTGCTCATAGCTATCTCTCCATGTTAGGCACTAGAGGAGCGTCAAGGGATGGAAGGGCAACAAAAATATCTGGGTGACTTTCCATGCCATTGAGTCAGCTCCACCATTCTGGGCTTGGTCATCATAATAAGGCAAAAACAAGAGTGGAGGTCCTCTACTTAGCTTCCTATGATTAAGCAAGTGAATTTACAATTTGGAGTTCACAGCTTTGGGGATTAATATACAGAATTTATAATCACTACCCCTATGGAATTATCAAACTGATGAATACTAAATAGAATAAATAGGGGTCCAGTTAATATCACAGTAGTGAGCTACCAGGTGACACTTATCCCTCTGTCCTGAACAAGATTGGACCCTTGTGGTGATCTAGGGACTCTTATCCTGGCGCACAGTGTCTCCCTCTGATAGAATTATCTGTGTGGCAATCCCAGCCAGACTCCATTCTGGGTGCTGTAGTGACTGTATCCCTTTGTATCTGTATTCCTATTTTGACCTAACCTGGAAAAAAGATTCTTCATGAGTTTTCATGGACTTTCTGATCAGGACTTAGTCTATTGCATTTTATAAGTCAGCGTAGAAAAATTGAGGAGAGAGAGGAAGAGGGAGGGAGGGAGGGAGGGAGAGAGAGAAAGAGAGAGAGAGAGAGAGAGAGAGAGAGAGAGAGAGAGAGAGAGAGAGAGAGAGAGAGAGAGAGAGAGAGAGAGAGAGAGAATGAATATGAATGAGAATAGAAGCTCTGCTCATTTTTTCCTGCTACATTATTATCTTGGCTCTGGCTCTCATTGACATTATTCTTCATTCTTGTGTAACAGAAAGGAGACTATCTATAAAACAGTGTTTTTGTCTCAGCAGTAAAGGAGAACAACATATGCTAGAAGGGCATTTGAACATTTTATTTATTCATTTCTTAAAGTGGCATTACCCTCTTTTCACTGCAGGTCAGAGACCTCTGACATCAATCCCTGTCTTGTTTCTGTTTGGTTTTGGAAATGCCCATGGTGCTTCTTGTTTCATCTCTCATTATCCCAATCAGCAATAAGCTCTATCCTTTCAAAAGAATTTTTCTCAATCCCTACTCCTTCTCCACTGTCTCTTTCTCTCTACACACACACACACACACACACACACACACACACACACACACACCCCACACACACACACCCCCCACACACTTTTTCTTGCAACAGGCTTTAAAAAAACATTGTGCAAAGTATTTTTGTTCTAGAGAGAATTTCTGAACAGCAATGAAGGAATATTAACATGTTTTTTTCTTGTCTCATAATATGACATTAGTTGGTCATTCATTCTTCAGATAAAGGAATAAGTTATATTATGGATTACATCTGTACATCAATGAAATTTAATTTGTCTATTATGTCCCAAGCTTATTTGTTCACTTGGCCTAAGATCAAGTTAATACTTTAAGCCTACTTCTCTTCAAGGCAGTCACAACTGTATTTACAAAAATGTCACTTTTTTTGGGGGGGTTGAGAGATATTTTGAAAGTAAAGTACTTTTTTAATGCTTTCATCTTTGGGGGAGGGGTGCTTGCTTTTGCTACCAATTGTAGGTGAATTCGCTGTAGTTTGGAAAATACTGCGGGGCCCAGATACAGGTAGAAGTAAAAGTGTAAGAGCCTGGTTAAAATCATTTACATTTGACCTGCAGGATTATCTGATCTTGTTACTTTGTCAAAAGTTTAAGTAACATATTGCAGGTAGAAGTTTTCCACCCCTGGGGTCAATAGTCATGCAAATGAATTTGCCAGAGAGTGATTTTCAGTTCAGTTATCACTGAAATTCTCCTCCACAGATCAAACTGAAGATGCTTCTGATTTAATTTCAGTTGTTTGGGGGTATTGAATGACTACATGTTCAGGTCAAAATAGCAACATATCACCTACTTGCATTGATCTTTTACTGGCCACTTGCTCTGATTATAGACATTTGCGATAAAAGGATGAAGCAGGGATTAGATTTAAGGCCCAAACATGACAGGATAAAACTCCTTACCTCTGTTTGGATTCAGATAATTCACAGTTTTCCAACCATCCTATCAAATCTGCCTCATAGCCGGTCTCAGGAATAGTCAGGTGGGTAACATTCCTTTTCAAAGGAACACAATGAGGAAAGTGAGCCAGGAGGATCCCATCTTAAACTGAGGCTAAAATTGTCCTCTCACCTTTTCGCAATGCAAAGTTCCTACCTGTATCACACTCTCTCAGAGTAGCTTATAGCATTTCTTTCAATGGTGGATTATTGACTATTGATTATGGGTGGATTATTATGATCCATCAGGCAACTCAAAATAAAATCATTTACAGTCCCATGAGCTTTTACCTCAAACAGCAAGTTTCACCAATCACAGCTTAGGGAAAACTTTTCCAGAACTTCCATCTCAAATCTAAATTTGTCCTGCTGTAAAAAGCCAATTGTTAGAGATTATTTCTACATGCTTGCATATTTTCAGCAAGCCATAACCCAAAACAAGCTCTTTGGCAAGTTTACACATTACAACAATAGACAAATTGTTTGTAACCAAGTTACTGTAGCTGTAACCAAATTATGAAAAGTTGCTTGACATAACTGATACAAAAAGTCTACCAATTTGAAACTTGAAACAAACCCATTACTGATCAGGTGACTTCAATTTTGTTTATTTCCCAATTACTTTACACAGAGAATCAACATCTCGTCAAACTACAACTTTAAAAGAGCAGGCTTACCCAGGTTTGGAGGCTGGCTAGCTTCTTTACCTTGACCTCTACACCCTCCATCTCTCCTCACAGCTGCTGCAGGTTGAGGTGGGGGCTGGTGAGCAGGATGTGCCAAACCTGAGTGATGCTTCCAGACAAAGGTTACCTGAGGGCTACAGGCTATTGCTATTGGGGCCCATGCTGTAGATGCTGCCCACTGCCCTTCCCCCTTCCTTCCTTAATAATCAATCATAAAATCTCCAGAATCTGCTAAGATGTTTTTAGCTGTTCTAACTTTCCTCTGTAGCCTCCATGAAGGAGGATCCAGGGGTGTAGAGGGAAGGGAGTAAGTAAGTCTCAGGGAACCACAAAGCACTTGAAGTTTTCCAAGTTCCCTTGCGCAGAGAGAACTGACAGAATTGGGTATTTGCTTTCAAATAGGGCATCCATCTTTGTCCTATGGCTGTGGAGGGTGTACCCAGGTCCATGGCCTCAAACTGAACCAGTGGACTGAGAGCATCAGGCTTAATGTGAGACAGCCTTGTAAAACTCCTTAGCTCTGTTTGGATTCAGATAATTCAGTTTTCTGTCCAAAAGGCACCTTCAAGCCTTCCTAGGTGCTTGGAGAGTGACCCCAATTGCAGGGCAAGAAAGGTGGGGGAGGCTTACATACCTTCCAGTCTTGGCTGGAGAAGAGCTTGGGGTTAGGCAGTTTCTTGGTATGGGCCACCAAAATGTTGAGGTTTAGGGGTGCTGGGACCCCAGATATTGAGAGCAAGAGACATGGGTCCTGCCCAGATAAATGTTACAAAAGTCTTCTTTCAGTCAAAGACAAGGTTTATCACAACATTGATCATGGGTAGTTGAGATTTTAAGAATCTACCATGTTGGCCAGACTCTTAAGGAATCTAAGCATTTGTATCACTAATGCAAACAGGCCAGATTTTAAGAATCTGAGCTGTTATGTTACATTTTTGATCCTTATACCAGTCCTATGAAGGAAATGCTATATTATCTCCATTTCATGTATGAGGAAACTGAGGCTTAGAGATGCTAAATGTCTGAAGCAGGATTCCGACTGGAGCCTTCCTGATTCCAAGTTTAACACTATATTCACTGTTCCATTTAGTTACCAGTGTTATTTATTAATTTCTTACAGTGGGATTACAATGGAGGTAGACAGTGTCTGTGGTACACATATGGGTAGGAGGAAAAAATAACTTTTTTTTCCTTTTGACATCTTTCCCACAAATCTGGCTGTGGGCTGAGCTAAATGAGAAAATCTTATGGTTTAAAGTTTATCAATAATTGTTATAAGCTCCCTAACAGCAGTAATAAGACAAAATACATGATTTGTGACCATTCACCCCTAGGCTAGGAATTCTTGGATAGCAAAAGTCAAGTGTCCTTAAAGTGGTGAGCATTTCAGTGAGCCTTTTGGCTTTTACAGTGAGGGAGGACGAAAGGAAAGTCCCTTTTTCTTATTCATCTAGTACAAAGATAAAAATGTGGTCTGAAAAGAATCTAATTAGCCCATGTTCCTAAAGTGGAGGCTGATTCTGCATCTAACCCTTCCAATCTTGCCTAGAAGTGCCACCTACACATATAATAGCCACTAAACTAATACAGCTAAGTTTTAATTACTACAAATAATGAATCCCATGAAGTCACATTGTTCACAAACTATTTGAATTTATAATTATATATAAAATATGACAGTTGGTTCCAGTCTGTGAGAGATGATCTTTCAAAAGTGAAGCCTCCTCAGGGGATCAATAGTTCTTGTTAATACTTCTTGATTGTTGCTTTCAAAACTCTCCCCTGCTCAGACCCTGTTTTTTTTTAAATGCTTAGCAGAAAGAATGTAAGCCCTGCCTCCCCACTAATGGGATAGGAAGATTTTTCGCACCTGGAATGTAAGCCTGCCTCCCAGCTAATGGGAGTAAGGGATAGTGGTGGGTGGAGGTTTGTTTGCCTTAGGGTATATAATCTCATTTTGCTTTCTGTGCCTGGCCTCTCTCCTCCTGGTGGTGTACCAGAGAAGCAGGCTCCCCTTCTCATGAGATTGTAATAAAAAGTAACTTTTGCTTCCATCTTGAGAAGTCTCTGAGTTTAATTGATTTAGAGTTACTGTACCACACAGCTTTGGAGATCCTATGGAGATTTGCCCACTCATGGGCAAGACCCCTGTCTGGACCCTGGGGATCAGCATGCCATCAGAGACCTTTCTCCAACAGCCCTCAGGCCAGACTTAGGTAGCCTTCTCTCTGACTGGGTAAAGTCTCGAAGAGAGAATCTTGGGGAAGCAAAAGTGAAAGCAAGGCAGCAACAAGATTTTGTGAAGTCAGCCCGCTGCAGACAATGACTGTTGAGGTGCATCAGGCATCTGATCAGTCCATAAGTTGTAGGCATACAGCCCAGAGGTAAGCAGCTCTTAGGTCTCCTCATTAGTAGGTCTCTGACCTGGAGGGAAGGTGATGACCCTCAACCAAAATTCACTAATTATAGAGTCCCTGACTCAGGGTTAAAGGCGACTCTGCCCAACCAAATTTTGGCGATATTTGAGTGTGAGCTTGGGTGACTGTGGGGAGAGGGAGACCTCTTCTGTTGGTTAATTGTTGAGTATCTGACTCAGGGTTAGAGGCGACTCTGCCCAACCACATTTGTGTGTTTCTCATTAGCATGAGCTAAAGTAGTAAATCAGAATCTGACATTTGATATTCCAGAAGAAGTTTATTGTTTAAGTTATTACCATATTTCTAAATTGTATTTCTAAAACTCTAAGATTATAAAATTTGAGGGACCATTGTGAGGTAGAAATGGTGTTTAGGTAACTCTTGTTATGGGTCTTTTAGTGATAAAGATGAGAATTTGAAATTGTTAAATACCTAGTGAGGTGTATTTGATTATAAGACTGATAGGAGATTCTTGTTTAAAATCTTGACTATTATAAAAATATATGGTGGTTTAAAGTTATAGTTTCAACATATTAATGATGAGATGAATGATTCTCTGGTCAAAGTGATTGGGAGTGCTTTCATCTAAACTGATAATAGGTTATTTCAAAGTTTGTTACAGTTTTGGGAATAATTTTATAATGCATGCCCTGTGATACAAACATTTTATTGTGAACAAGTTATTGATATGTATTGATTTGGAATTAATGAGGTATTCTCTCATATATCAGGGCTTCAATTAGAGGACAAAAAAAGTTTTTTAACCCAGGCCTCCTTAAGGCGAACAACTGGGTCTGTTGGGGGATGGGCAGTATGAGCCAGGCTCTTAAGGCAGGGACTAGTGGTCATGGGAAGTCTAGACCTTGAAGTACCTTGATTGGGAGTGGCATTGAGGTCAAATAGGGAATCTAGGTGTAGCCTGGGGCTATCAAACCAGTAAAAGACAATGATGGACTAGCATAAAAAAGGGAAAAGGAAAGCCAGTCAATAAAATAGAAAAAGAGTAAATCAGTGAATTGGGAATGCAACAACAACAACCAAAAAACCCAACAACTAGAAAAAGAACAAAATCCCCTAGTTGAACACCAAATTGGAAATTTTGTAAATCAAAGGAGAGTTTAATAAAATTGAAAGTAGGAAAACCATTGAAATAAAAAATGAAACAAGAAGCTGGTCTTATGAAAAAAAAAGACCAATAAAATAGATAAACTATTGGTTAATTTGATTTTAAAAAAGGAAAGAAGAAAATCAAATTACCAGTATCAAAAATGAAAAGGGTGAATTCAACAACAATGGAGAGGAAGTTAAAACAATTATTAGGAGCATTTTTTGCCCAATTATATGCCAATAAATCTGACAATCTTAATGAAATGGATGAATACTTACAAAAATATAAATCACCAGATTAACACACAAGGAAATAGAATACTTAACCTAATTTTAGAAAAAGGAATTGAAAAAGCCATCAATGAACCCCCTAAGAAAAACCCCAAGGGCCAGATGAATCCACAAGTGAATTCTACCAAACATTAAAGAACAATTTATCCCGATAATATCTAAACTTTTTGGGAAAATAGGCAAAGAAGATGTCCTACCACATTCCCTTTAAAACAAATGTGGTGCTGATACCTAAACCAGGGAGAGCAAAAACAGAAAACTAGAGACTAATTTCCCTAATGAATCTTGATGCAGAATGTTAAAAATATCAGCAAAGAGATTACAGCAGTATCTCAGAAAAAAATCATACACTATGACCAGGTGAGATTTATATTAGGGCCGCAGGGATGACCTTATCAATGACAAAAACAACAAATTGGGGCAGCTAGGTGATGCAGTGGATAGAGCACCAGCCCTGGATTCAGGGGTACCTGGGTTCAAATCCAGCCTCAGACACATAACACTTACTAGCTATGTGACCCTGGGCAAGTCACTTAACCCCATTGCTTAGACCAAAAAAAAAAAAAGATAAAAAGGGGCAGCTAGGTGGCACAGTGGATAGAGCACCAGCCCTAAAGCCAAGAGGACCTGAGTTCAAATCTGGCTTCAGACCAAACACTTGACACTAGTTGTGTGACCCTGGGCAAATCACTTAACCCCAATTGCCTAAAACAAAAAAAAAAATCACACGCTTATCTCAATAGGTGCAGAAAATCTTTTGCAAAAATACAATACCCATTCCTATTAAAAACATTAGAGAATATAGGAATAAATGGAGCTTTCCTTGAAATGATGAGTAGTATCTATCTAAAACCATCAGCAAGTATTATCTGTAATGGGGAGACAAGGATGCTTATTATCACCACTATTATACAATATAGTAATAGAAATGTTAGCTATAGCAATGAGAAGAAAAAATTGAAGGAATTAGAAGAGGAAACCAAATCATTACTCTTTGTGGATGATATGATGGTCTACTTAGAGAATCAACTCAAAACCTACTTGAAAGGTTTATATTACTAACAAAGTCTAGCATCAAGAGATAGAAAGAAATTCTAATTAAAATAATTGTAGAAAATATGAAATACTTGTGAGTCTGCCTGCCAAGACAAACCCAGGAACTATATGAACACAATTACAAAATACTTCTTACACAAGTGAAGTCATATCTAAACAATTGGAAAAATATTAATTGTTCATGGGTAGGCCAAGCCAACATAATAAAAATAACACTTCTACCTAAATTAATATACTTATTCAGTGCAATAGCAATCAAACTATTTTATTTTGTAGAGCTACAAAAAAATCATAACAATTCATCTGGAGGAAGAAATGGTCAAAAATATTAGGAGAATCAGTGAAAATAAAGGTGAAGGAATGTGACTTAGCCATACCAGAACTCACCTTTTATTATAAAGCAGTAATCACCAAAACCATGTGATTCTTGCTAATAAATAGTGGTGGATCAATGGAATATGTTAGGTACACAGTACATTGTAGTAAACGACTATAGTTGTGCAATGTGTGAAACCCAAAGATATAAGCTTTTGGGGAAAAAACTCATTTGGCAAAAATTGCTGAGAAAACTGGAAAAAAAACATAGCAGAGACTAGGTATAGACCAACAGCTTACACAGTATACAAAGATCAAAATGAGTAGATGATTTAGCCATAAGCAAATTAGGAGAGTATGGAATAGTTTACCTGTCAGATTTATGGATAAGGGAGGGATTTAGGTCCACACAAGACTTAGAATTATGAAATGTAAAATGGATAATTGTGATTATATTAACTTAAAAAGTTTCACACAAATAAAACCAATAGAACCAAGATTAAAAGGAAAGCAGAGAGTTACAGAACAATTTTTAATAGCAAGTGTCTGATAAAGGGCTCACTTCTCAAATCTCTCTCTCTATATATAAGTGATTCAAATTTATAAGAATTCAAGTCATCCCCTAATTGATTAATGGTCAAAGGATAGGAACAGGTGGTTTTCAGACAAATCAAAGCTGTTATTTGAAAAAAAAAATGATCTAAACCACTGTTAGAGAGGTGTAAATTAAAACAACCCTGAATGGAGTACCACTTCACACCTATCAAAATGGCTAATATGACAGAAAAGGAGGATGAGAAATGCTAGAAGGGATGTGGGAAAATTGGGACAGCAATGCACTCACTGTTGGTGGAGTTGTGAACTAATCCAACCATTCTGGAAAGCAACTAGGAATTATTCCCAAAGGGTTATAAAATTGCATACCCTTTGATCCAGCAACATCACTACTAGATTTGTATCCCAAAGAGATTTATAAAAGGTGGGAGGGATCAGGGAGGAAGAACCTACTTGTACAAAAATATTTACAGCAGCTTTTTGTTGGGACAAAGATTTGGAAATTGAGGGGATGTCTATCAGTTAATGAATGGTTGAACAGGTTATGGTATATGAATGTAATGAAGTATTATTGTGTTATGAGAAAATACAAGCAGGTGGATTTCAGAAGAATCTGGGAAGACTTAGATGAAATGATGCCAAGGGAAGTGAGCAGAGCCAGGACAACCTTGTACACAGTAACAGCAACATTATATGATGATCATATATGAATGGCTTAGCTATTGTCAATAATACAATGATCCCAGAAAATTCCAAAGGACTTAAGATGGAAAATGCTGTCTACATTTAGAAAGAACTGATGGAGTCTGAATGCAGATCAAAGCATACTATTTTCACTATATATTTTTTCTTTGTGTCTGTTTCTTGTATCACACAACATGACTAATATGGAAATATGTTTTACCTGATTACACATACAGAACCCTACATCACATTGCTTACCATCTTATGAAGAGACATGGGGAAGGAGGGAGAGAGAAAATTTGGAACTCAAAAAAAATGTTTAAATTAAGGTTAAAATGTCTGTGTGTAATTGGAATAAAATAAAATATTATTGAAACATAAAAGAAAAGAAAAAAATGTGCAAGCAAAAAAAGAATCTGACTATAGAAAGTTGCTATGGGTGAGGGGAAAATCAAAATGCAAACTCAGAGGAAGACAATGAGTAAGCAACTACATGCAAAGCCTCAAAGGAAAATTAAGTTAGTCTCGGGTCTTGGAAGATCTTGAAATATTTTACAAATCAGATAAGAATGGCAGAAGAAACATGGGGAAAATAAATGAAAGTGATGTAAGAACAAAAAATCAGTAGCTAGATAAAAGAGGCACAAAAAATACTGAAGAAAACATCTTAAAAATTGAATAGGCCAAATTTTAAAAGAAGCACAAAAATACACTGAAGAGAATTCCTTAAAAAGCAGAGTTGGCCAAATGGATAAAGAGGTACAAAAACTCACTAAAGAAAAGTACTCCTTCAGAACTGGAATTGGCCAGATACAAAGGGAGGTACAAATACTTATTGAAGAAATTAATTCCTTTAAAATTGAACAAGTGGAAGCTAATGACTTCATGAGACATCAGGAGGGAATCACACAAAATCAAAAGAATAAAAAAAATAGAAGAAAATGTGAAATATCAGAAAAGCAACTGAACTGGAACATAGATCCAAGAGAGATAATTTAAGAATTATCAGACTACAGGGGCAGCTAGGTGGTGCAGTGGCTAGAGCTCTGGTCCTGGAGTCAGGAGGATCTGAGTTCAAATTGGACCTCAGACACATGACACTTACTAGCTGTATGACGATAGGCAAGTCACTTAACCCCAATTGCTTCACCAAAAATTAAATAAATAAATAAAAAGAATTATCAGACTACCTGAAAGCTGTGATCATAGAAGAGCCTAGACATCCTATCTCAAGACATCATCAAAAAAAAAACTGCCCTTACATCCTAGAACTAGAGGAAAAACTAGAAATTGAAAGAACCCACTGATCCCCTCCAGAAAGAGATCCCCAAAATGAAGACTCCCGGAAATATTATACCAAATTCCAGAGCTCCCAGGTCAAGGAGAAAATACTGGTGGTAGTCCAGAAATAAGTAATTCAAATGTCATGGAGCTACAGTGAGGATAACACAAGATCTGGCAGCTTATTCATTAAAGAATCAGAGGAGTTGAAATATGATATTCCAAAAGGCAAAGCTATTGGTATTACAACCAATGTTCACCTGTCTAACACAATTTGAATAATTCTTTAGTGGAAAAATGCATATTTAATGAAATAGAGGACCTTGAAGCATTTCTGATGAAAAGACCAGAGCTGAATAGAAAATTTGATATTAAAACAAGACTCAAGAGAAGCATAAAAAGGTAAACAAGAAAGAGAATTCATTATGGATTTTTTGTTTGTTTGCTTGTTTGTTTTAGGCAATTGGGGTTAAATGATTTGCCTAGGGTCACACAGCTGGTAAGTGTCAAGTGTTTGGTCTGAGGCCAGATTTGAACTCAGGTTCTCCTGACTTCAGGGCCGTCTACTACCCCACCTAGCTGCCCCCTCATTAGGGATTTAATAAGGTTTAACTGTTTACATCCTACATGGGAAAATGATATTTGTAACTCATAAGAATCTTGTCTTAGGGCAGGTAGAAGGAGTGTACATAGAGGGCATGGGTTGTACATTTACTGTGATGGGATAATATAAAAAGAAATTAAAAGGTGAAAAGAGGGATTTAATGGGAGGAGGGAGACATAGAATGGGGTAAATTATCTAACATAAAAGAGACTCCAAAGAATTTTTACAGTTGAGGGAAAGAAGAAAAGGGGTACACTCAATGCTTGAACCTTATTCTCATCAGAACTGGTTCAAAGGGAATAATATAAACAATTGGTTAGGTATGTAAGTTTGTGTCACCTTAGAGGGAAGGAGAAGGGGAGGGGCTTAAGAAAAAAAGGGATAATAGAAGAGAAGGATGATTGAGGAAGGCAGTAGTTGTACCCAAAGTAATTTAGAGGAGGGATAGAGTGAAAGAGGAGAGAATGACAAATGGGGAAAAAGCAGTATGGATAGTAATAAACAGTAATCATAAATGTGAATAGGTTGAACTCACTCATAAAATGGAAGCAGATAGCAGAGTCAATTAAAAACCATAATCCTGCAATATGTTGTTTATAAGAAACACACTTGAAACAGAGAGACATACACAGATTAAAGATAAAGGGCTGGAAGAGAATCTATTATGCTTAACTTCAGCTGAAGTTAAAAAAAAAAAGCAGGGGTAGCAATCATGACCTTAGACAAAGCAGAGAGAGAGAGAGAGAGAGAGAGAGAGAGAGAGAGAGAGAGAGAGAGAGACAGACAGACAGACAGACAGACAGACAGACCTAATTAAAAGAGATAAGCAGAGAGACTACATTTTGCTAAAAGGTACCATAGACAGTGAAATAATACGAATACTAAACATATATGCAACTAATAGTATAGCATCTAAATTCTTAAAGGAAAAGTTAAATGAATTGCAGGAATAAATGGACAGTAAAAGGTAGAAAGCTGAAGGGAAAATTTTTACACTAAAATTCGCTGATAATAGCGTCATTACTCAGATATTTAGAGAACTTAATCAGATTTATAAGAATACAAGTCATTCAGCAATTGATAAATGCATACAAAGAAATCAAAGCTACGTGAAAAAAAATGTTCTAAATCACTATTGATTAGAGAAATGCAAATTAAAACAACTCTGAGGTATCTCCCTACACCTATCAGGTAGGCTTAATAGGACAGAAAAGGAAACTGCTGAATTTCAGAAGGGATGTGGAAAGTTGGGACACTAATGTACTGTTGGTGGAGTTTTGAACTCATCTAACTATTCTGGAGAGCAGTTTGGAACTACTGCCAAAGGACTATTAATCTGTGCATACCCTTTTACCCAGGTATACAATGCTGTCTGTATTTCAAAGAGTTAAAAAAAAAAGAAAGGGACTCGTTTGTACCTATCTTCATTCGTCCATTCATTCATTTATTTATAGCAGCTCTTTTTTGTGGTGGCCAAGGATTGGAGATTTATTAATTGGGGAATGGCTGAATAAGTCATGGCATATGATTGTAATGGAATACTGTTATGCTATAAGAAATGATGAGCAGAGTACTTTCAGAAAACCTGCAAAGACTCACACAAACTGAAGCAGAGTGAAGTAAACATAACCAGTAGAATAGTGTACAGAGTAACAACAATATTGTATACAACTGTGATTGACTTAGCTATTCTTAGCAATACCCAAGACAATTCCAAAGAACTCCTGATAAAAAATCGTATTCACCTCCAGAGAAAGAACTGATGAAGTCTGAATCCAAATTGAAGCATACTATTTTCACTCTCTTGTGTGTGTGTTTTTTCTCTCTTTTTTTTTTGCAACATGAATAATATGGAAATATGGTTTGCATGATTGCATGTGTGTAGCCTGTATCAAATTGCTATCTTATTGAGGAAATAGGGGACAGACTTAGGGAAAGAATTTGGGATTAAACAAAATTTAAAGCACATAAGAATTTTTACATGTAATTGAAAAAAAGAAAATATTCAAAATAAAAAATACATAGAAGAAAGTTTAGAAAGGGACACAGAAGTTGAGCAGTTTTATTATAATAGTATAATTTTTCTTTTTTTTTTTTGGTTAGGCAATGGGATTAAGTGACTTGCCTAGGGTCACACAGCTAGTAAGTATTATGTGTCTGAGGCTGGATTTGAACTCAGGTCCTCTTGACTTCAGGGCCGGTGCTCTGTTCACTGTGCCACCTAGTTGCCCCATCGTGTTAAATTTAATATATATTTTAAACCATGTAACAGGATGTTAGTTTCATATACAATGTTCTGTTCTGTTCTTTATTGAACTGTTCATTTTTTTTTTATAAATTATGCTTGTTCAGAATCAAAAACCTCTTAATTAAAAAATAAAATGAATGGGCTTAAAAAAGAAATCTTCATGTAGTTAGATCTATATAAACAAAAAAGATGATGGAGAAATTATGCACTGACATTTTTCCTGTGATATAATGAATGATTGTGTACATTTCAGATAAAAATATACCAAGGAATCCATGCTCAGACCAAAATTATCGGAATTCAATATTGACTCTTCTGTAATCTTCCAAACAACTATTTTCCAGTTCACATTGGTGTGAAATAAATTGCTAAGTCATGTCCAGTGTGATTGAGCACAAGGCTGAATAAAAAGCAGTGATCTGGGGAGGAGCATTGATATATCCCAGGTGTACTCATACTAGATAAATGGACTATGGAACAATTGTTCTCTTCCAAACAAGCAGTAAGTATTTTTATATAATTACTGTGGCTGTAGCAACTAATATTAATTTTGAGGAATCACTGCAATTACTAAAATCACTACAATTAATGGAATGACTATGCTGACACAATAGCAAAGACACACATTGGATAATGTGATTAGATGGCACTTCCTTCAATTTCTAGCCTTTAATTTATAACATTCTAAAACTCTGATTAAATAATTTTCTATCTACTATTAGACTCTGCCCTGGGCCAGTTGCATTGCATCAGAAAAATCCCATCAGGATGCAAAAGAACACTAAGATTTGGGAGTTGTCTATCATTTTCATTATCTCCTATTCTGTTTCTTCCCATTTTTTGGGCAAATCATAATAACCATAATCAACTCTATATTTTTATGAAGAATAATACTGTTAATAATAATAGTAATAATGATAAGGATAGATAGCTTTTATATAGCATCTACTATGTACCAGGCACTGTACTAATCACTTGACAAATTAGCATCTCATTTTATCCTCACAACAACCTACTATTATTTTCCCCATATTACAGTTGAGAAAACTGAGGCAGACAGAGGCTAAGTGACTTGCCCAAGGTCTTACAGCCAGCAAGTATCTGAAGCTAAATTTGAACTAATATATTGTGCCACCTAGCTGCCTTATTATTTATGTTGGTTGGTTTTAGCTTGTTTTTGATTTTACTTAAAGAGCTCTATATATCATTTAGGAGGAACCCTAAATTTAGAAAGTCAGGACATTTCAGACTCTTTTTTCTCCCTAAGATCCTCAGTCATATCATATCTACTTATTGCTATTGGGACTCTCCAATGCCACTATTTTATCCTGAGAGAAATCTGTGATACACTACATCTGCAAGATGTATTTCTTAATTCTAGTGTACATTACTTCTAAATCAAATGCTTTCTTAGGTCAAAATTAAGCAGAATGCTATAATTTACCTGGAAGCATACTGCAGAGAAAATGAAAGTCAACTATTAAATTTGAGCGTGTGTCCAGCACTATAAAAATGTGTTTCTGGCTGTGTTTGATATAGAATAGTGTTCTTTAGACCATTTGGGATGCACATCCCCCCCCAATCAGTTTGTTTTTGCCAACGTTTATAAAAACTGATTGAAAAAAAAAGCTGTCAAAAGCAAGGAAATTATGAGCTACTGTGATAACAGAGATGATTTTCTTCCCCCCCCCTTTTTGATCCCTTAACAATTTTTCTTCAAACTAGCTCCCCGCAGTACAGTTGCTATCAAATATGCATTGGGGTGTCATCTCTATGTAAAGTCTCATCCTTTATACTCCTTCATCTGTGTTAAGTAAGTAGCAATGTCAGCTCAAAGTAAACTAGCATAAAAACAGCCTCTGCTAATAATTTTTGCTGTGATTCAACTAAGCTTTGGATAACAGGTGGATATGTTTCATAACAGAGGCAATTATAGGACAGTAAGGTTTTTCCCACTGCATGCTTCATCAGAAAATGGAAGACTATACCTCCTGGGACATGTGAAAGGACCCACTTCCATCAAACCATATTTGTTAATTTTCTGGATTGAACAAGCTGACTATCAGGGATAGATGCTTACTGTACTGATTAAAATGTAAAGCATTTGGAAAGGCTGAGGAGGTTAAAATCTATTTTCTTTGTTAAATTTACCTATAGGAGCTTTCTGGTGCTATCAAAGTCTTCCGAGTCAGTGACTACCTTGATAATAGAAACTCTTTGTGCAGAAATGTACATAACGGATCCATATACCTATTTACACAAAGACTACGATATGTACTATGTATTCATTTGAAATTTTAGAAAGGAATTGCAGAGCAGAAACTTTAATTCTGTATAATCCCAGTTCTTTTTTATAGCCCTATTTTTTCATAATCAGGAATACAAAAGTTTGTTAAATGTCAAGGTAATAAAAAACAAAATGCTTACCCTACGTCCTTTATTGTTTTCTGAGGTAGGAAGATTTGACACATTTTTCCTAAATTTCTGAATGGATTTAATATTAGTCTAATCTAGATCTATGATTTCATCAGTATAGAGAAATCTGTGACAGCAAACTTTCTATTAAAGAACAGTAACTTTGCAATTTAGTCTTAGAGAGTTTGGGACACAGAGAGGTTAAGTGAGGGTCACACAGCCAGCAAATATCAGATGCATATTAAGTCTGATTTCAAATCTAGCTCTCAGTCTCTACATTAACTGCCTCTAGAATTTAATATTAAATTAAAAAATAACCTAGATTAAAAATAACTAGCTAGTAAAGCAAGATTAAGGGATTAGGGAAACCACTGATCTTTTGGACTGGGGAACTTTACATGTATTCTAACTCTTTTCTAAGGGATGGTCACTTGGGCTCTTTGCAAAGGGTAGATACTTGATAATGACACATATGCCTCATTGGTCTAAAGAATCTCCAAGAGTGGAGGGTTTTAAAAAATAAGATAATTACAAATTAAAACAACTTTTTGATTCTACCTTACATCCACCAGATTGGCAAAAATGACAAAAAGGGAAAGTGAAAACTGTGTGAGGGATTGTGAGAGGATAGACATAACACTGTTGATGAAGCTCTTATTTAACCTGTTCATATTCTTTGATACAGCAACACCACTTCTAGGGAAAATTCCTCCAAGGAATTAAAAAAAAATTAGGAAAGGGTTTACATGTATTAAAATATCTATAGTAGAATTTTTTGTTGTAGCAAGGAATTGGGAAGAAAGGAGGAATGTCCTTCAAGTGAAGAATGATTGAAAAAACTGTGATATAAGAATTTACATACATATATATGTGTATGTATATTTATATAAAAACATAACGTTGAACAAAGTAAGTAGAAATATAATAGAACAGGGAGAATGTTGACCTGTGGTTTTCTAAGTCAATATGCAGCTTGTAGGAGTTGGTTTCTATTTGAGTTTGACAGCACTCCTCTAGAGCCTAGGAAGGCTTGAGTGAATCTGTATCATATATAATATGATGCCCTGGGCAGCTAGATGGTGCAGTAGTTAGAGTGCCAGGCCTGGAGTGAGGAAGAGTCATCTTTCTGAGTTCAAATCTGGTCTCAGACACTAGCTATGTGACTCTGGGCAAGCCACTTAACACCATTTGCTTCAGCTTACTCATTTGTAAAATGAGCTGGAGAAGTAAATAGCAAGACACTCCAGTATCATTGACCAGAATACCCCAAATGGGATCACAGAGTCAACATACAACTGAAAATGACTGAACAACAAAAACATGATGCCCTGGTCCCACTTTCTCAGGGTCAGATTTGCCCTGATGTTTGCCAGGTTTGTCTCTGAGGGTTTTAGAGGATCACTCTGAGGAATTGAGGTATCCCTTTTCTACAGTCACTGGCTTGCGCTTCCTCAGCCTGTTTTCAGCCACAATTGTTAGAGGCCTTTGACTTTTACCAAAGTTCCATTTAGCCATTTTATATAAATTATAAGAGAATATTTACTTCCAAGGTATACAAAGGACAAGTATATAAGCATTTCACCAAATACCTCCAGGGCATACTCTTTCCTATACCACCTCAGTCTTTGGAGGATTGGACTCAAAATTTAATTTAATTTCTGTATAGCCGTGATCCCACCGAGTCTATGTCTAATAACATTATGATTCCCCGTTAAGAATCTCTGCAAGGCTTGGCTCCCAAAAGTCGCTTCTGAATATTGCTCTTTGTTCCTCAGGACATTGATGCTGCACTGACTACATAACCCAGCCTGAATTTGGACTCCCAGATTGCCGTGGCTTACTTTCCCAATCTTTGAAACTCCCAAGGTAGATGACTCTACTCTCTTCACCTGGAAAGGAAAAGAATAAACAAAAAGGCCAAGGACTTACGGCCTCAGAGGAGGAGGAGAGGGTACTAAAGCCTTTCCCCTTATAGCATAGTCTCTCGCTGGATGATATAGATGAAGAATCACTGAATAAAAACAATACCACTAGCCAAAACTAACTCAAGCCTTTTTGAAACTATCATTTTGATAGTTCTGGCAACACAAGTCAATCAGAAAAGTTCCTCCCAACCATGTGGTTACCTAACTGTAACCAGTTACAGAATGTTCACATGTGCAACATAGTCTCTCCAAGGGACTTCCTTTAAATGTCATCACAATAATCCTAGGAGCAATCTCCCTAAAGAGGATATATCAGTTGATCAAGCTGGTGAAGCTTATATACTTCAAACAGTAAACTACGCACATTGTAGCTAGCAGATGGTGGTTTTTATTGCAATAAAATACATATGCATCCATATATACATACCACACACACGTTTGTGTGTGTGTGTGTATAAAGAGAGCTATAATTGCACTCTTACAGGGAAAGGACAAAGCAAAAATAGTCTTCATATAATAGCTTATATCATCTATAACATGGGCAGCAAATAAATTATTTCCCTACAAATAAAGTGTACCTGAAAGGAAAACATGATCAGAATAAATTGAGTCATATTATGAATTAATAGAATTTCAATGTTATTTGAATATGTGTTTGTTTTCCTATGGGGAAACATTATAAATCCTAATCCAATAACCTACATAATGAAAATCTGGCATTAACATTTTTTAAAAAACGTTAACTTTTTAAAGCTGGAGTTCCTTGGTTCTTATGAAACAAAGGTCTATAATTATAGGTCTAACTACGCACACAAAGTGGTATCTGAATAATTCACTCAGTGTAGAAAGCCAACGTGACTAATTTAGGCTCCCAAAGTCACTTTTCCCTTCCCTTAGAGTATAGCTTTTTGACTGGAGTTATATGGAATAATTCTATCAAATGTCTCCACTTTGTTTATAGAGGTTCACCTTTAGGACTCTTGGGAATCCATTTTAATTTTGCAAATTATTATATTCATAGTGACACAAACATTTTCCTATGTATACTTTATTTCTATAGTAATATGTATTTCTAACAAAAAAGAAGTACAGTGGAGTTATTTCCTTTTTTTTTTATTTCTTGGCTTGGATTTTGTCTCAGTGCTTTCAGCAAAACTGAATAAAGATGTCTCCATTTTGCAATGAAAGATTCAATTACTTTTAGAATGCTGTGTAAACATCTCTAGATGAATAATCTTAACAAATGTATTATGATTCAACAAGAATTTATGTGACACTTGTTTTCTTGCTTCAACAGCAACCTATTTTCCTTAGCTTGAACTGCCGCTAGCACTGAATTTTTGGCAGGCAGCCAAACAACCTCTGTTTCAAAATGAAACTGATACCATCTGCTCCAGTAGTGCAATATATTCCACATCAGGTCAAAAGCAGGAAGCTAGTAGTATTAACATTATACTAATCTGCAAAGACATTTTCACTAGGCTAGATAGGCTAGTGTTGAACAGAGCTTTAAAAATTAGCAGCATCAGTAATTGTCAGATTACTGATTATCCAGCAGTATTTGTAGAGTGTTCCAAGATGATAATAGGTTGTTGAGAAGAGAAAAAAAGGGAGAGAGGAAGAGAGAAGGAAGGGAGGGAGGGAGGGAGGGAAGAAGGAAAGAAGAGGGAAGAGAGAAGGAAGTAGGGAAGGGAGAGAGAGAAAGAAAGAAGGAAGAAAAGGGAGGGAAGATGGAGGAAAAGATGGGAAGAAAGGGTGAGATGGAGAAAGAGAAAACATGGAAGAATGAAGAAGGGAAGGATGGAAGACAGGAAGGGACAGAAGCGGGGAAAATGAAGGAAGCCTTTGTCCCCAGAGAAATAGACAAAATGTCATGGGTTGTCCAAGGAGCTATAGGTTATTCCAAGTTTTGGTTGCTTTGAGAGAGACTTACATAGAGAAGCCAAAGTTCTCAGAAACATTGCAGGAAAAAAAAAGCCAGAACCTGTTTGTTCTGGACTTCAACTTGGCTAACTAAGTGGGGAGTGGAATGATGGCTGATTGTGATTACTTGCCTGATAGTTATAAGAAGATGGGGATGGCACCGAGGGCAGTGATAAAATCAAAATGTGAACATGTAGACTCAAACTGGTCTGAGGCTTCTGCAAGTAGATCAGGAAAAAATAGCAGATGTGTAGTCTGTGTAGCACCTGGTAGCCAGTGAACTCCTCCTTTTAGTTTCCCATCCTCTGGGAATGTGGCCTGGGTAACCTCACTACCTGTTCCTTATTTGCTGTCCTACCACTTTCTTCCATTCCCTTTTTGCAACTACTTAAAGGAAGGTTGTATTGGTGGGAAAGAAAAAATAAAAGGAATCCAGTACCACCATGTACAGTGTTTTTGCAGTCTGTAATTGGAAGCCTGTTCCCTTTAAAATCTTATTTGTGCTTTTATGGTACTCTGGTGAACTATATATCTATTTACTGTGATGTTTGTCCAAGTCTTTATGTGGAGAGTTTGAGACTACGAGAGAAATTAACCCAAAAAGGAAAAAAAAAAGATTTTCCTTAGATCAAGCTGAGATGGGAATGAATGAACTGATGAGAGAAATTTCTGCTATTTTGCTAATATGACAGAACAAGAGGGGAGTTAGAAAGAGGGAGGCAGAACATATAAATCTGAGTTACTTTGACCTTTACTCCATGAAAGCAAAAAGAGACAAATGCACTGGGAATGTCGGTTTGTTGCTGTCTGGAGAAGGATAAATTATAGTAAAGGTATACTCACTTGCAACTTAACTAAAGCTTACATTGTTATCATCCTTTTCCCTCCGCTAACTTTTGTTACCTGAAGTATTATTTAAATCCCTTTCAATGCCAGTTGAATGAATTCTGTGTGATTTCCAACTGTGACTGGTGCTGTCTATGTGTGACAATGTGCTTCTGCATATACTCTCTCTCTTGTTTAATAAGAACCAGAGGCAGCACTTAATAAAGACAAGGCATAGAGCTCTCAATTCTACCTTTGTCGGTTACTCTATTTCTAGCTCTCTTTCTAACAAGGTATCAGGCTTTAGGCCTATATTACCACCTCTGATCATCAGCAAGATATTAGTTATAGCATAATTTACCCTGTATATATAGTAAACTTTTTTTTCATACCACTTTCTTTATTTGATTTTTACTCAACCGCTCAGAAACATGCTTACATGTGTAGAGATGTGTTACAGTTAAAGAGTTTGAAGTTGTTTCTTTGGAAATTACTCTCAAATGTGTAAGGAACTTAATTTATAAGGACAAAACACATCTGCTTTCATCTCCTATTTTGTTGTATGAAGAGTTTCTCAATTACTCAGGTATATTTAAAACCCTAAAACAATAGACTCTGCCAAAGAGTTAACCATTACCCAAACTATAGGAATTCCAGTTTAATGTGACAAATGTCTGAAAGCCAGAAAACTAATTAAATTGTTATGCTTTTAGAAAAAAATTGTACATAATATAGAGGAGTCTTTGCTTCTAAACTGTGCCAATTTAGGCAGAACACTTTCTCATGATTTTATTTTTATTGTATTGCAAAATTAGGCATTTGTATTTAGGTCTTTCCCTGCCCCCTTTAATTATATTTAAGACTGTTTAAAATGATTTTTGAAAAGTCAGAAAGCGTACTTTAGTTTTTGGAAGATCTTAGTCTCTAGATTATTATAATGAAAAATATCCGAAGGTGTCATGGAAATCATTTATGACATTTTCATCAGTGTAGCCCTGACCTTATTAGAGAACTCACATCCAACTAGAAAACGAAAGAGCATTTGTTTCAATTTCTATTTACCTATTTGCCTCATTTTTATGTTCCTTCTAAAATTGTTTATTTGGAAGCACTTCTTTCCATGTAGTATCTTATTTGGAATGTTGCTTGCTTTCAAAGATTTTTTTGAAAGTAGCTATATTAAAGCATAGGGGCAAAAAACAGTATTTAATCTGTAGAACAGAAGGACATGATATTACTACCAACACCTCACCCAAATTAATTTCAAATATTTATTGAATTCACATTATCTATTCAGAATTGTTCTAGATGCTATAAGATGGAGAAGGAAAAAGAGAAGAAGAATTGAAGAAGAAGAAAAAGGAACATAAGATAAAGTTTGCATAGGCCCTGCCCCTCAAGAGAATCTAGGTTTTCAGGGTGATAGAATGAAAAGACTAGATTCTAGTCCTTATTCTGCCACTACTTGATTTTAATTGACTTGGAAAAAGACACTTAAAATTTTAGGCCCCAGTGTCCTCGTTTATAAAAGGATAAAATTGATTAAAGGTCCTTACTCCCATGACACTCCTCAGCAAAGATTTGAAAGGCACCAGATCAAGATACACTCAATAAAATCAAAAGAAAATATCAGTAAGCTATACCATGCAGTTCAAGACTGAATAAAAATACGACCAGAAGTTTTCCAGCATGCTGATTCAAGATGTACCATGGTGGGCTGAAGCCAGACCAGTATGGGTAAATAGATGAGCCAGAGATATCTAGACCCTTGCACAGTTGAAGCCTCAACAAGGGACAAAGTCAGCTTTTGGTAGGTCACTGTCCAGAAACTGAAAAGACTCTAAGTTGAGTGGTATCCTTGAGGAAGCCTGAGACCATTCCATCTCTGATATCTTGTAAAAGCTATAGGAGGAGACAAAGCCAGCTTTATGTCTAACTACTTATGGAAATGGAGATTCACAGAGCTGAGGTATCCCAAGTTGAGGGTTCTCCTGGGAGGACTGTAACTCTCACAATCTCCTATATTCTGTCAGCAGATCTTCTCTTGTCTTGGATCTTTTCTGAAGCCTCATGGTTCACAACAGCCCCTGCTGGCATTGTGAAAGAATAGAGATTAACTTGGGCCACTTCTTAGGAAAAAGGCCTTTATGAATTTCAGAAATCAAAAATATTCATCCTCTGATTGCCAACACTGGAGATGAGTCTTATCAGTACATTTACTAAAGCTTGCTTGTGCTAAGACAAAAGACATAAAGTCCATTACTGAATCCATATCTAGTATAGTTATACATGTCAGACATTGCATTGCTCACATTTTACAGCTACGATCTTTAGTAAATCAAGGTTAATTTCACAGCTGACTGAGACATAAAACAGGATTTGAATGTTATAAAAAGTTCGATATGACAACATTTTCATTCAAAAATGTATTTCATTTCATTGTTCCTAATATTAGAAACAAATTGGGTGAGGTAGTCAGTAATACAAATGTAAAGGTAGAAGGGATAGATTAAATAAATCACCCTAATCTGAGGGTCAAGATGATGGAATGAAGTCAGCATTTTTGCCAAACTGTCAAACTGTCCCTCCTCTACAACAACTTAAAAAAATGTGTCAAACTGAATTCTGAATAGGAAAGTCAACAAAAAAGTGAGTCAGTCATTTTTCTAGCCCATGGCAGCTAAGGAAGACAGAAAGGTCTCTGGACATTGGAAGCATTGCATGGCATAAATATCACTTGCTGTGGGGTGGCACTCAGGGGCAGTAAAGGGACTGAAAAACTGGTGAGAAAGAGACCCCAGTGGGCCTCTGTACTAGCATTGGGCACAGGATCAGGCAATATTTGACAGCTCTGTCATCCATTACCCAGTTCTGGTCACTGTTCAAGAGCAGTCTGTTGCACAGTGCCTAGTTCAGGGTTACAGTTCTAGGGAGGGAAGAGAGGAGCCATCACATTTGCCAAGATCAGAAGGAAAGCAGAAGAATGCAAAACAAAAATTAATGGTTTCTCAAATAAAGACTTCATATCTCAAATATATAAAGAACTTTGTCAAATTTGTAAAAATATGAGTTATTCCCTAATTGATAAATAGTTGAAGGATATGAAAAGGAAGTTTTCTGATGAAGAAATCACAATAATTTACAGTCATATAAAAATGCTCCAAATCGTTATTGGCTGGAGAAATTAAAATTAAAACAATCTTGAGATATCATTTTATACCTATTGGATTGGCTAAAATGATAGAAAGGGAAAGTGATAAATATTGGAGGGGATGTGGAAAAATTGGGACACCAATTCACTGTTGATGGAACTGTGAACTAATCCAACCATTTTGGAGAGCAATCTGGAATTATTCTTAAAGAGTTATTAAACTTTGATCCCGCAATACCACTATTAGATCTGTTTCCCAAAGTGAACAGGGAAAAAGGAAAAGAACCTATATGTTCTAAAATGTTTATAGCAGCTCTCTTTGTGGTGTCAAATAATGAAACAATTGTGATTGTGATGGAATACTACTGTGCTATAAGAAATTATGAATTTGTTGATCTTAGATAAAACATAAAAAGAGTTGCACAAAATAATGACGAGTGAAATGAGGAGAACCAACAAAATGCTGTATACGGTAACAACAATATTGTTGTAGGAATAACTTTGAGATACTAAGCTATTATATTTGACTATTACAAATATCCAAATTAACTACAAAGGACCTATGAAGGAAGATGTTAATCTCATCTGCATCCAGAGAAAAAAACTGATAAGTAGAAGTATGTATAGTATGGTTTTACACACACACACACACACACACACACACACACACACACACACACATTCATGTCTAATGGTAGCCATTTCTATGGTGGAATAAGGGAGTGAGAAAAAAGAAGGTTGCATGATAATTTTGTTACATGTTTAAAAGGAAGAGCAAGCTGTACTTAATAGATTTGCAGTTTCATGTTCAATCACATTTTTCCTATTTTTCTTTGTTATGGAAATGCCTGTTTTATTTCTTAAGTTCATAATAAAATGTGAAAAAAAAGTACATGTATTTAGTAAGATATGTAATTATATTCAAGGCTTACAGTACATGAGTAAATATGGCATTAGTCTCTAACTACATGTAACCATTTCCCCAGCTTCATCTGGGATACCATAAGTTAGTCCAGTTACTGGGTATATTGTCTTAACACTCCTATGTCCTATTGATCCATCTGCTGCTATACCTATGCTACTCAATGGTATGGACTGACCATAATCCTTATGAGAACTGTAGTTTTGTCCACTTAAATCTGACTCTATAAGGAGGCTAGGCTAGCTAGTAGTGTTAGTGTGTTCTAAGTTAATTTTCTCTACCCCAGGAGTCTATAGGACAGAAAAAGATGCTGCAAATGTAGTCAGTTGCCTCCTCTCATTTGACTTGATTACTGAGATACGGTTAATGTTGGCTGCTGCAATAGGGTAACTTGTATGTGTCTCTTTTTTCCTTATTTTCCTCAAGAATCCCTGACCTCTCACTGTAGCCATGTATGAACACAGGCACACACACGTGCGCACGCACACACACATCTTGTGTGAGGGTTAGACTTCCTTTCTTCCCAAACTGGGAATTTAGGGAGTTTTAGCCAAACAGCCCCTTTCCATGGATTAGAAGTTTTAAAACTGCTTTAATATTTCCTTTTTGCTCCTTTCTAAGCACAATAATCTTGCAATATTGTTTAATACATTTAATTTACTTATACAACAAATTCTCATTTTGAGTTTTCCTGAATTTTTAGTGCTTACATTAGTTCCTTTCCCCCCCTTACAACTTGGGTTAAAAAATGAATCTAGCTTAGAGCATTGGCTCCTTTTAATGATATTTATTGGATATTGAATTTTTTCATTTAAAATTTTCCATTTTCTGGTTTAAAGTTTTTTGATACAGATTCATTTTGAAATATTCTTTTATTTTTCTCATAATGTTCTTTTATTTTCTTCTCTTTCACTGAAGTTGTCAATTGGATGTGTTTTGAATTCTGTTTTAATTTTCAAACTCCTTTATTTTTTATTCCTTTATATTTTTTCCCCATCATCTCTTCAAGTACTGTATTCAGTCTGTTGCATTCCTATGTTTTGTGTTCATACAAGTAGCTAGTAGTTAATAGTGATAGCACGACACTTGTCACAATAAAAATCTGCAATGAAAAGAGACTCAAACATAAAAGTTCCAAGTATTATCTATGTATTGGCAAGTTGTCAATAACAGGTCAATGTCAATACAAAATGTAACTAAGCTGTAACCCAGAAAAATAGGGAAGTCACACTTTTATTAAGAAGTCATACTATATAATGTTAACTAGCCAAAGTATCCTTTAAATCAAACTAATTCATAAGTACCGATTCCAGTGTTTAGATACAATTCTTAATCAATAATTAATGCAGAATAGACTGTCAATTTTCAATTTCACAGTCGCCACTCTGATTCTATGAAGCCATGTCTCCATTGAATCATCATCTATAGACCAGGTTGATACAATCATGTATGATTAGCATCCATTGGAATTAAATTAATAATGGAGCAATGGAAAGTAATAAGACAGGATTCTCAAAAGACAAAGAGTTTGGTTTAGAAGAGTCTACTAAGGATGTTCTTTGTGATTTAACAAGCTGACTTGACCACTTATAAACACTTCATAAAGTTCAGATGAAGACAGTACCTGCAAATGGAGATCCTTTCCCACAAGTGGAAATGTGCTGCAGAGATGTTGCAAAATTAATGAATGAAAGTGATCTATGGTACAAAAATTAAGGTGCAACTTTGGGATCATATTTGTGTTTTAACCTGCACAAGTTTAATCCAAGGCAAATTTCTTGCCATCAGAACCAAACCTTCAGGGACATTCTCACTTTCCCATTCCTAAGCCCATACTACATTAACTTCTCTTCTACCCTTTTCTAAGCAAGGCAGCCATTTCCTGCTCTTGGTTGCTATAGTTCAAATAGACTTTGTTAGACAGACTCTCTTGCTTTTTCTTTTCTCCTGTGCATTCTGTTGTCTTTTGGAGCTATGATTTATCTCACATTTAGATATCAAAAAAGGAAAAAAAAACACAAAACTTTGGTTTGTGTGGTGTTATTTGGGTAATAGAAGAAAGACTCAAGATATTCTAGAATGAAGTATATGCAATCAAAGCCTTTTGTGAAAGTTGGCACCAGGCAGGGAAGTGGGTGAACAATAAGCTCTCCATGGGAGTTCTCAAACTGGATAGAATTGCCTGTAATAGTTTCCAAGTCAGTCCAAGGGGATAAGCAAAGAAATAGATGTGTAATCTGAAGCAATACATTTCCTCTAGATTATTGTTATTGGCAAACCAGAATAAAGGGCAAACTAGGATAAAGGGGGAATAGGTGAGGCGTTCCTCTATCCTTTGCCACTATTTATTGGGGGAGGTGAAAGAGAGTGTTATCCTCTCATAGTCACTTACATTTTTCTCTCTGGAGAATTTGTTGAATATTTGCCAGCACACCTCTGTCTATGTGCTAAGGAAAGCAGAATTATCTGACATTCAATCTTTCTATTTCTTAACAAGCACTTACCAGTACTTAACCAGATAATTACTACCTTACAATTATAGTTTAAGATCTGGGACTGCTAAGCCTTATTTCTTTACATTTTTAAATTAGTTTCTTTAAATTCTTGACCTTTTATTCTTCCAAATGAATTTTGTTATTACTTTTCTAACTCAGTAGAATTTTTTTTTGGTAATTTAGTTGGGGTGGCATTGAATAAATAGACTAGTTTGATAAAATTGTCATTTTTATTATATTGGCTTTGCTCATGCATAAACAATTCATATTTCTTCAGTTATTTACATCTGACTTTATTTGTATAAAGAGTATTTTATGATTATGTTCATGGAGTTCCTGCATCTGTTTATCAGGTTATACTCCCAGGTTTTTTATACTGTCTACAATTATTTTAGATGGGGTATCTCTTACTACCTTTTCCTGTAGGATTTTGCTGGTGATATATATAAAAATGCTGATGATTTATGTGGATTTATTTTATATCCTACTACTTTGCTAAAATTATTGTTTCAACTAACTTTTTAGATGTGTCTTTTGTATTTTCCAAATATATCATTATATCATCAGCAAAAAGAGATAGTTTATTGCCTCATTTCCCATTCTGATTCCTTAAATTTCTTTTTCTTCTCATCGCTATTGCTACCATTTCTAAAAGAACATTGAATAATATTGGTGACACATAGTGTACTTTCTCATTATCTCTTTTAATTAAATCTATTTTAGTTTTATTTTTTCTAAGATCATGATTACTACCTCTGATTTTTTTACATCAGCTGAAGCATAATAAATTCTTCTCTACCCCTTTATTTTAACTAGGTTTATGTCTCTCATTTTTAATTGTTTCTTGTAAGCAACATATTATCTAATTCTGATTTTTAATCCATTCAGCTAGCCATTTCTGTTTTATGGGTGAGTTCATCCCATTTACATTTAAGGTTATAATTACTAGCTGTGTATTTCCCTTCATCTTATTTTTCCTCACTATTTGTCCTCATCCAATTTACCCTATCTCTCCTCACGTGTCTAATTTGCTTCTAACCACTACTTTGCCCTCCTATTCCTTAATCTACCTGCTTCTCTAAGAGTTCCTCTCTTGTCCTCTCCCCCCACCCTTCACAAGTCCCTCCCTTATCTTCTGTCACCTTGTCCTTTATATACCTCTATGCCCTGTCTTTATAAATTTAGACTACTTGTATATCCTTCTACATATGTATGTTGTTCCCTCTTTAACACAGTTCCATTGAGAGTAAGATTCTAGCAGAACTAGCTCTCTGTATCAATTCTTCCTTTCACACCTCATTTCTATAGTTGTCCTTTTTTGCCTTTCAAATTACCCATGTGGACAGACATAAGAGTACTGATAACATTTTTACGTATAAAAAAGTGAACAGTTTGCCCTTATCAAGTTCTGTATAATTGGACTTTAATATTTACCTTATGTCTTTCCTGGATTTTATTTGTCAGATTTTCCATTGAGTTCTCTTCTTTTTTTTTTCATAAATACCTGAAAGTTTCAGTTCATTAAATGTCAATTCTTTTTTTTTCATTCATCATTATACTGAGCTTTTCTGGGTAAATTATTTTTGGTCATAATCCCAGATCTTTTGTAAAATATAATATTCTAAGCCCTTTGATCTTTTAATGTAGAAGCTGCCAAGTCTTGTGTTATCCTGACTGTAGCTTCACAGTATTTAAGTTAGTTTTTTTCTTGCTGCTTGTAACATTTTTTCCTTAATCTGAGATCTTTAAAACTTGGCTATGATATTCTTGTTAGTTTTTATCCTGGGATCTCTTTCAGGTAGAGATCTGTGGATTTTATCTATTTCTACTTTGCCCTCTAGTTCTAGAATTTTATGGCAGTTTTCCTTAATAATTTCTTGTAATGTTTCATCAAGACTTTTTTTGATCATACTTTTCAGGTAGTCCAATAATTCTTGCATTCTCTCTCCTTGATCTGTACTCCAGATCAATTGTTTTTCTTGGAGATTTCATATTCGCTTCTATTTTTAATTCTTTTGATTTTTAAAAATTATTTCTTGTTGTCTTATATCATTAGCTTCCCCTTGCTGAATTCTGGTTTTCAAGAAGTTATTTTCTTCCTTAGGTTTTTGGATCTTTTTTTCCCAGTTGGTTGATTTTATTTTCATAATTTTTTTTTGAGTTGCTCTTATTTTTTACTCTAATTTTTTCTTTATCTCTCTTATTTGATTTTTGAAGTCCTTTTTAAGTTTTTCCAAGAATTAGTTTTTTGGGTGATACTATAAAGCAAATTAGGAGAGCAGGGAATAGTTTACCTCTCAGATCAATGGAGAAGGAAAGAATTTATTACCAAACAAGAGATATAAAACATTATGAAATGCAAAATGGATGATTTTGATTACATTAAATTGAAAAGCTTTTGCACAAACAAAGCCAATGCAATCAAGATTAGAAGGAAAGCAGAAAGCTGGGAAACAATTTTCACAGCCCTTGTTTCTGATAAAGGCCTCATTTTTCAAATATATAGAGAACTGAATCAAATTTATAAGAATGCAAGTCATTCCCCAGCTGTTAAATGGCCAAAGCATATAAACAGGCAGTTTTCAGATGAAGAGATTAAAGCTGTTTATAGTCATATGAAAAAATGCTTTAAATCACTATTGATTAGAGAAATGCAAATTAAAACAACTCTGAGGTACCACATCACACTTATCAGATTGACTTTAACATGACAAAACAGAAAAATGATAAATGCTGGAAAAGATATGGGAAAATTGGAACACTAATGCATTGTTGATGGAGTTGTGAACTGATTCAACCATTCTGGAGAGCAATTTGGAACTGTGCCTAAAGGGCCACCAACTGTACATACCCTTTGATCCAGCAATACCACTACTAAGTCCGTATCTCAAAGAGATCATAAAAAGGGAAATGGGCCAACATGTACAACAATATTTATAGCAGCTCTTTTTGTGGTGGCAAAAAATTGGAAATTGAGGTGATGCTCATCATCTGGAGTCCTGATTCTGCAATGGAAATTAGAGAATACATTGTTTCTGCTATGGAAGTACTCTTTACTCTCCTCACTCCCAACGAGTTGAGATCTATTCTTTCTCATGTTTCAATTCTTCCCTTTGCCACTTCACTCATTCTCCTGCAGCCTTTTATTTCTGAGAGACTTGAGGATTTATTTTCCACATGTTATTAACCCATTTACCTAATATACATTTCCCTCTGTTCTTGACCTCCCTTAACCCTTTCTTTTTTATCCTTGCTTTTTTGTAATTTAGTCACAAAAATACATTGTGGGAAGAGTTGTTGGATATAGTTTGTGGTGTTTTAGGCCTTCTCCTTCAATTTCTCCTATATTTTCTCCATAATTTCTCTTACTTCATCAGATTCCACTTTCATCTTGGTTCCCTTGTATACTTATGTACTGAAAGAAATCTCTTGATAGTCTCTCTGATATTCTTTCTTTCTTTTTAAGCCAATAGATATCTTTATATTTCTAGGGATTTTTCCCCCTTTTGATAGTCTCTAGAGATGATATAATTTATTTATTTATATTTGTGCTTTACCTGCTGCTTACATTTATTTACCTTTCTTGTTTTTCACTTGTTTGGATTTTTTGCAAGTTGAAAAATCTGTTCCCATCTATTTTTAGTACTTCTTTAAATATCTCTCTTTTATTGATGATATTTTTTCAGTGATGATTGGGCTCCACTTAATGTTGTGTTGTATCTTGAGCACCTTTGATTTCCTTTTTGTTATTTCTAATGGGCATAGAATAGTCCTACACTACTCACATTTACTTTTCTTTGTATTTGAATGCTTTCTAGTTGCTTGTGGATTTTGTTATTTATTGTGGAATGGTATATGCGGTATTCAGGAAGGCCTAGTACCTTGGGTGTGAGGGCTTGTTGAGCTTTTTTCAGGGATGCTTATTCACCTTTGGTGTCCACCTTTCATCCATCTCTGAACTGTGGCTTCAGGAAGCTTTTGTATGCACAGAGGCCACACTCCAGTAAAACCAGCTCTGCAGATGGCATAGAACAGGTTGAAGTCACCAAGAGGCCTGAAACCCTTTGATGAATTAGTGGGATATCTATCCCAAACATGTGAAGACTTTCCCCTATGGAATGGATTCATCTGTCCAGTCGGATAAAATACAGCTTTTCTCTAATATGTGCATTTTTACTTTGTGTTGTTCTATAAATAAAGGAAGGTACTATATTCCATAAATGAAGGAAACACGAATAAAATTCGAAGACAACTTGCTCCAATGTTAATGAAGGTGGCTGAAGTAGGCACTGTGGAGCCCTTAGAGCTTGGTCATGGAAGATGCCAAGGTCATCAACTGCATCCTGGGCCATTGGCAGTTGTCCCAACTTCTGTCTTGCCACTGGACTTTGATGCCTCTGGAAGAGGCATGATGACTTTGTGCGACTCTGCCTTATTTAAATCCAATTCACACACAAGTCAAAACATTAACTGGTGATGTCATTGGTACTTTAAAAAAAAAAGGACAACCAAAAACAACATATTTCATAGAGTTATCAAATTTAATCA
Source organism: Phascolarctos cinereus (assembly GCF_003287225.1). Lineage (NCBI taxonomy): Eukaryota > Metazoa > Chordata > Mammalia > Diprotodontia > Phascolarctidae > Phascolarctos > Phascolarctos cinereus. The sequence continues at coordinate 282,936,273 of NW_027555847.1, read as the reverse complement.
GTATGTGTCCCATAACTATAGCATAGAAATTTTCTTTTCCAGAAACAATCTGTATATTATTTCAATTGGTTTATTGTTTTCCATATTCAAAAATTCTGGGTAGTTTTCTTGCCTTATGTGATCATTAGGACTTCAGGTTGGGATACCTGTGATTCTTAAATTATCTCTACTTTACCTGTATTCATGGTCAGTGTCTTTTGCTTGTTACCCAAGATCATGGGTTCTTTTAACATTATTAACTTTTCCTTATCTTCTTATAGATCATCTTCTTTAGTATATTTATATTCCTAGTCTTTTGTTGTCTCCTTCACTTTGGAGAGACTAACAGATATTGATTCAATTTTTCTTATTTTGCTAATTATGTCTTATGTGCAGGCCATAAATGCTACCATTTGTTCTCTTTTAACTATTCCATTTTAATTTCTCTCTTGAACTACTCTGTACTATATAGCTATGTTTCCATTATCCCTTGAGAACATGCAAGGTTATGTATTCCATTAGGTGTGAATTCAATTTCTTTTGTTTTTGAAATATTTATTTAGAGAGGTTTGTAATCTATTAGATATCTTGTAACTCATATTCCCCTTCTAATTTTAGTATCTTCTCTGTTAATTTATCTAATTATGTGTTAATTTTTAATTGATTTTTCTTCTTCAGATTTTTATTAGTTTTTGTCTTTTTTTTGGGGGGGGATTGTATTCCCCAATTGTTCACTTTCTTACTCCTCTCTCATATGGTGGGTTTACTCCCAATCTCAACCTGAAAACTGTCCTCCCACATTTGGTCATTTACTTTTCTTTGATCCTTGTTCCTGCTTAAAGTAGCTTTTAAATATGTAAGACTTGTCCCAGCTGTATTCCAGTATTCTTTCCTGCAGTGCCTTTGCAACCATGGACACTTACCCCCTGGCCCATTTCCTCTCTTATTTAGTTATTTGACAGAGCTGAATAAGCATCTGCTCCCTTTCTCAGACTGTGGAAATAGCTGAGGGAAAGGTCTTTCCAGAAAGAACTCTCTAGTATTGGAGTTTTTGTTTTGTTTTGTTTTTTACCTCAAGTGCTACTCAGAAGGGAAGTGTACCCAATACTAACTTTTCATTCCTTGCACAGGACTGGGCAGAATTGAGATCCATTACTTGTCACAATAAGAGGCTGGACAAAGCACAGGAGTAAGGTGCAAGGCAGAGAATGCAACAAGACTAAAATCCCTGAATGAATACCAAAACCCATGGGTTGGTTTGTATATTATACAGAAACATGAAGGGAATTTAATTTTAAGGACTGAAAATTATTTTTACCCTATAGATAAAGACAAATACAAAGGAATACAATGTGCTCTGATGTTACTGGGACCTCATACCCTTATATTTTTAATATAATTCAGTCATATATATGTACACACACACATACATGTATATATATATACATATATGTATATATTATATATAAACAATACAATAGTATAACAGTATTAATTCCTAACAAAATTAAGAATATAATGCATTCCTGATTATTTGTATCATCTAATTATCTTGGGGAAGTCTATCAAATTAAAAGGCCCCTCCTAGTATGGAGGGCATTATCAATAATGTAAATCTAATGCCATTATAACCTTGGTTAATTTTTTTCCCCAGAACTTATTGTCAGTTATCTGGGTGATTGCAGGAAGAACTTTTTGGAAATGACAATGAAACTCAGTAAGCAGTCTTTGGTTTTATTATTTTATGTGTACAGAGCTAGCCAGGTGGGGGGTGGCATAGGGGACCTCATTAGTGATGGAATACAAACTAAGGTGGGAGAGAGAGTGAGGAAGAAGTAGGGGAGTTTTAAAAAGTGTAAAAAGAGAAATAAGTCTCACTTTTGCTCCCAAAATAAACTGTAATTCTTTCTCTCTGTCTCTATCTCTCTCTGATTTCTAGTGAGGAACCTGTACAAAGCTCAGGTACCTGATACCTTCCCCTTCAATGGCAGAAATGGCAATTGCTTCCATATGGCAGATAGAACACACTGAATATCCCATCTCTAAGGAAAGATTGGAGTACCTAGGGGTAGCATTATTGGAGGTTGGTTTGTTTTCTGACAATAATGTGAACGTGAAAATGTCTACCCAGGCCCAAAGAAAAAAGAAGAAAAATCCCTCAGAGTCCTCTAATGGACCAAAGGTTTGGTATTTTATTGGGAATAAGCATTTTAACGTTAGACGAGTGACACCATTTTGTTTTAAGCCTCCATTTTGTGACTAAGTAGCTGTTATATAAGATGTTTTTCTGTAGTAATAATAATCATATATATACATATATGATTATTCATATATATCTCACTGTTTCCAGGAATATCTATCTATCTATCTATAGTTTATATATATGTATATGGTATATATGTATATACATGCACGTGTCAATATTACAGTGTATAAGAGCATTTCTTCTTCTATGTGAATGAAAATGAAAGCTACTTAACATCTTATATAGATTATTATTTGTTGTAAAGTTCTTTGAGATGTCACCTTTAAAAACTATTATAAAACATTTAAAAAATATGTGCATATGTATATGTATATGTATATACATATATATTTGTGTATGTACATATATATATTTTTATATATATGTATATACACACACACACATACATAAATTCGCTTAACTTAGAATGGATGTGCTGCAAGTATTTTGAACACCCAGTTGAGGGATCTTTTTTTTTTTACTTTTTTTCTTGGTTATGTTTGTGTTTTTTCATTTTCTACCCTGCTGCAAAAAAAAAAAAGGAATTTAAAGGTTTCAAGTAAGCTAGATTTTAACAATTGATCTTCCATGAACCAGAGGTATATTCCTTTCCAGTATGTTCCTAAACTGCTGCGTTTGCTGCTCCTTAGGGAACAAGAAAGGCCACTATGGCAAAATGCCACCTTTGTCAGAAGCAGATAGCTGTTTACATTCAAGGCACATAATAAGTGTAAAGTGGAGTACAAAACAGTGTGAGTTCTATTATAGCTGATTAGCCCATTGTACAGTGTTACAACTAACATCTTCCCTGGGCTAAAAATAGTGTGAAATCATGGAGTTGAGCAGCATGATGTGTCAGTACTGTACTCTTTTACAAGACTGCCAACAAAAGCTGCCTGTTACTCACTAGAAAACTAAAAAGACCACTTGTTCATTTCAATATCCACCAAAATGTGGTTTGGGGGCTATTGAAACCTTACACAAAAGGAGGTGGAGAGGGCACCTACTGTTTCTAGAAAGCAGACACATTCTTAATTTGAGCTTGTTTTCAAGGGGCCAGATTCTTCATATGAAGCTCATGAAAGTCAATGCTTGCTGTGAAACCCCCAATGTTGGTAGCTTCTAATCATATTAGCTTAGTAACTAGCACATATTTCAGTGCATTTGCCATAAGCCTCACAAGACAGATAAATAGATAGGTAGATAGATAGATAAGATAGATGATAGACTTTCCTGGTCCTCTAATTGTTAATGCCTTTTGTCCCAACTATTATATTTAACTGCTTCATACATAGTTGTATTTATTTATTTTATATTTATTCTGCATATTTTTAAAAAATGTATACTTGTGCATAGAGTGGAGTGTACATTAGAATATGAGCTCCTTCCAAATAGGTATTGTTTCATTCTTTGTACTTCTATCCACAGCAGCTGAAACATAGGACATGCTTAATAGATGCTTTCAGATGGGAAAGACAGAAAAAAGGAAGGAAAGAAGGAAGGGACAGAGTGGGGAGAAATGAGGAGTAAAATACTAGTCTAAGCCTAATTTCTTCCTGGGATATTGAGTTCTACTGTTTCTGATTCTCTATTCTATAGTCCATTCCACTGGTCTGCTCCTCTATTTTTTAAAACCGGTATCAAAAGGTTTTAATGACTGCTGCTTTGTAAGAGAGTTGGAGCTGTGGAAGTGCTTATTTCCCCATCATCTGTGTTTTCTTATTATTTCCCTTGATATTTTAAATCATTTTTAGAAAGAACTAGATGGCACAGTGAATAGAGATATGGTCCTGGAATCAGAATGATCGGAGTTCAAATCCAGCCTCAGATCACACCACTGGACAAGTCACTTAAGCTTCAGTTTCCTCAACTGTGAAATGGGATTATGATAGCACCTACTTCACAGTCACTGTAAGGATCCAGTAAGATAATATTTGCAAATTGCTTAGCACAGTGTCTGGCACATAGTAAGTGCTTAATAAATGCTTGCTCTCTCCCCCATCTTTTCTTTCTCCACATGATTAGTTATTATTCTACTGAGTTCTATAAAATATCTCTTTTATAGTTTAATTGGTATGGCATTAAAACTGTAAATTAGCTTTGGTAGCATAGTTATTACTATTATATTAGAATATCCCCACCAAGTACACTGAATTTCCCCCCTACCATTTAATTTTTTTTTCTATTTCATTAAGGAGTCCTTTGTAATTGAATATGTAACAAGTATTTTGTCCGCATTGGTAGATTGATTCCAAAATACTTTATGCATTCTGTAGCTATTTGTAATGAAATTTCCCTTTGTATGATTGTCTTTTGGATATTATTATTTTTATTATTATCATTATTATATAGAAATACTGTTGATTTTATTGGTTGATTTCATAGTGTATAACCTTCCTGAATCTGTGTCAATTACTTTATTTGCTTATTCCCTATGATTTTCTAAGTAAATCTATTTGTAATCAGCAACTAGGGATAGTTTTACCTGCTCTTTGTGTTTTACAAGTTTAATTTCTTATTATTTTATTGCTATTGATAGCATTGCTAAAACTATATCAAATATTACTTAGCATGAGCATCCTTACTTTATTCTTTTATTTGTTGGTAAAGTTTTGGTGTATTCTCCTTACACACAATTCGTGTTTTTGGTTTTAAATAGATACTTTTTATAATATGAAAAAGGACTCTGTTATACCTATTTTTTGTAAGGTTTTCAGCATAAGTGTTGTACTCTGTCCATGGATTCTTTTTTTCATCTATTAAGCTTTAAAAGTTATGATAAGTTATATTAATTGTTTTTCTAATGGTGAACCATTCTTGCATCTCTGTCATAAATCCAACTCAGTGATAAAAATTGATTTCTTAGAAAAATTGCAATCTGTTTGGCAGAATTTGAAGATCTTTTAATTAATATTCATTAAAGGTCTACTCTCCTAGCATGGATATTAGTACTATATTTGTCTCACCAAAGGCCTCTTGTAGAGTGATTCCTCAATTTTTGAAAATAATTTGTGTAATATTGCTCCTACTTGTTCTTCAGAAGTTTGACAGAATTCTCCTGTAAACTCATCAGAAATAGAAATCTTCCCCCACTTGCATGCTTTATTAGTTTTTTTTGTTTGTTTTGATCATCATTTCCATAATATTTTTGGCTTCTAGTTTATCTGCTTCCCGTCTAATTTTTAATATCTCTCCTTTTTATTATCTTGGCTTTGTATATTTGTTGTTTCTTATTTTTTCTAAAAAATGGATATTCAGTTCAGGTTAATCTCTTTTTCTATTTCAATAATGTATGTTTGAAGGATATAATTTTTCCTTGCTGCAACCATGAAATTTTGTTATATTGTTTCATCATTGTAATTTCCTTTAACACAATTATTCATGACTTTTCTTACATGTTCTTTGATTCATTCATTACTCAGTATTTCATTGTTGTCTCCACTTGGATGTAAGTATGTGTGTGTGCTTCCTGAGCTTATTTGTATTTGTATTTCATTATGTTCTCCAAATAATTGTTTATTATTTCAGTTTTTTTACATTAATTTACAATTCTTCTAATGTCAGTTTTATAAAAGTTCTTTGTGGTGCTGAGAAATTGGTGTAGAAGTTTCCATAAAGCCTGTTATCTTTAGTTTCTTTACCAATTTTTTCAATTTTTTATATTCCCTTTAAGTTATTATTCTGTTAGGTTTGTCCAAAATGGAGAGACATTAAAGTCCCCTACTGTTATTGAATTACCATGAATATTTTCTTGTAATTCAGTAATTTTTTTCCTTAATGATTTTAGATACTGTCATATGAATAACATGTTTAATATTAATATTGGTTTGTTGTCTATGATACTTTTCATATGATGTAGTTTTCTTGTCTGTTTTTATGTGTCATTTTTGTTTTTGCTCTGTCTGTTAGTATGATTACAATTCATGCTTTTTTAAAAAAATTCACCTCATGTATAGCAATATTTTTTCCAACACCACATTTTTGTTCTATATGTACCTTTGCTTTTTTCAATTAGTTTATTGTAAGCAATACATTTGTGATAGGTTTTTGTTGTTGTCATCCAATATTTGGTTTTACTGGATTGTTTAATTTATTCTTATTTAAAGTTATAAGAGGTAGGCTAATCTTTTCTTTCATTTGTCTCTATTTTTTTTAAACTAAGACTTTTATGTTCTTTTTTAAAGGTGGCACTTTGTATCTTCAATTGCTTTTACTTTATATACTTTAAAGCAATCTTATTCCCTCAGGTTCTCTTCACCTCACTTTTAGGCTCAGTGTCCCCTTTTCTTTGTTACTCTTTTTCCAAGTTTAGGAATTTTTATTTATTCATTTCTTTTTTCTTTTTTTAATTAAATTTTCTTCTATTTTTCTCTGAGGGAAAATATTCTCAATAAAATCTAGAGTAATGAATGGGTCAGAACATATCAGAAAAGGCATGAATAATCATGTTAAATAATATGACAATGATGAAACCACATGCCAAGATTTCAGAGATGCAGCAAGGAAAAATTATATTCCTCAAGGATGCATTATAAAAATAGAAAAAGATGATTAATTTATTTTAAAATCTCCCTTCCTTTTCTCCCCTTTAACTTGCTTGTTTTTTAGGGTTTTTTTTTTACAATTTTCTTTAAAAAAATCTTTTCATTAATTTTCTTCAATTTCTTATATTTTTCTAAGATTTTCTTCTTTGATTCATAGTTCTTATATTTATTTAGTACTTCTTGAGTCTCTGTGACCCCATGGAACGAAAACTTCTAAACTATTTTATTATTTCAGATATGTCGGATTCCCTCTATTGAACAAATTGTGTTACTGTCTTGTAGATCTCACTCTCTCTGCCTTTTTTACTATTGTGCCTTATTCTTAATAGTGTCAATTTCAGCAAGAGATAAAGATGATATTACTATTGTCCCATGTTCAGTTATCTTTTGTTCTTGATTATGTGATCTATTTCTTTGCTTTCCCCATGATAATTTTCTTTATTTACTCTGCAATCTTGTCCTTGCCCTCCCAACTTTCAGAGGGTGCTACCCCCATAAATTTTGATTCCCTTTTCCTCAGATAGTATATTGGCCATTGAGGAATAACCCCTTCTCAGAGGTAACAGTCTCATTAAGCACAAAATCTCTGATGAGAATATCTATTACAAGGTACCTATCTACCATTACAGAATATATCTTTCCTACAAATAGTGAGTCCTCATCCCACTAGTGAATTGAAATTTCCTCCTTTATTTCCCTCTGTTTCAATCCATTCCTTTGCCAGCTAAGTCATTCTTCTCTAGCCCTTCTTCCTGAGAAACAATAGGAATTATTCTACTTTTATAGTTTACCATTGCACATTTTTCACTGTTTTCTTCTGTTTCCCATGTATGTGTCCTTCCATTTTGAAGTGTAGTCCCACATTAAAAAGATTCACCTGTAGTAGTAATAGTATCATGAAATTTAGTCTGTTTTTTCAGACCTGTTTCTCCACAATCACTATTTAATTTAAGTTCTGCTTTTATATCTCCTAGTGTACCTGTTAGAAAAAAGATCCTTTAGGGCAGCTAGGTGGCACAATGGATAGAGCACCAGTCCTGGAATCAGGAGGACCTGAGTTCAGACACATAACACTTACTAGTCACACAGGCTCTGGGCAAGTTGCTTAACTCTAATTGCCTCACCAAAAAGGAAAAACAGATCTTTTGATGATCATTTTGTTGTTTTGAGTGTTGTTTTCTTTAGCTCCATAGATATTTTTCTCTTTTCCCACCCTTCCCCCCTTTCTCCTAAGGTGATTTATTTATTTGTACTTTTCTTACTAGTTTTGTTTATTTAGTTGTCTTGTGTTTCTGTTTCCTGGAGGGCTTCTAGAGCTTCTGCTTACCTAGATTTTGTATGAATGTTTCAAAAGCCTTTATTTTATTAATTTTTTAAAAAAAAATTCTTATTGTAATACCATTTGCAGAATATGTCATCTTGGGTTGAATCTTGATTTTCTTTGATCTTTAGAAAACATTTTTCCCATTCATTTCTGTGATTTCTAGTGGGTATCTGGTCTGGTTGTTGTCCTTCATACATGAAGAGGACCAAAATCACATCACCATGTTGGAATGTTGGAATCAAGGCACAGTGTGTCTGACTGTGGCTGATCAGAACAAAACAAGCTTAGAAGGCTCTACCAGAGGTCAGGCACAAGTAGTACATATGAATACCTGGAGTAGAATATCTAAATATACTCATCTCACATTTCTTTTGAACTACAGAAGTTCTGCTTTGGTAATAGAGCAAAGTGCCTTCTTTGATATAGGCACACCCAACTAGGCTGTCCTGTGCCAAGTGTCTCCTATGTCTCACAATTGGTTTCAGAGTTCTTTAGAAAGACCTTGACAGTGTCCTTGTATTGCTTCTTCTGATCTCCATGTGAGCACTTGCCTTGTGTGAGTTCTCTGTAAAATAATCTTTTAGCAAACATATATTTAAAAAACATGGTCAGCCTGTCAGAGTTGTGCTCTCTGTAGTAGAGTTTGAATACTTGGCAGTTCAGCACAAGAAAGGACCTCAGTGTCTGTATCTTTCTTGCCAGATGATCTTCAGAATCTTCCTAAGTGATTCTGTTTGGAAGTGGATTCTGTTTCCTGGCCTGGAGCTAGTATACTTGTCCAGATTTCACAGGCATACAACAATAAGGTCAGCACAATGGCTCTGTTGATCTTTGGTTTGGTAGGCAGTCTAATACCTGTTCTCTCCCTAAATTCCTGTGGAGACTCTCAAACACTGAGCTAGCCTTGGCATTGTCAACTTCATCATCTATGTGTACATCACTGGAAAGTGTATTACCAAGGTAAGTGAACTAATCCACATCATTCAAAATTTCTCTATTTGTTGCAGTCAATGGTTCTACGTATGGATGGTGTAGTGATAGCTGGTGGAGAATCTCTGTTTTCTTGGTATTAATTGTCAGTTAGTTGTGTTAACTGATGCATCTTGGCCTCAGAGGTTGCATTGAGTGCAAAGAAAAAAGTGCTCCAACTCTCCCTCCACTTTAGTCTTAGCTTCACTTTAGTCTTAGCTTGTGGACTTTTCAAATTCAATAATTTACTGTCAGTGCATTAGCTGACCTTGATGCTATTTTCATCCTTGTTGGACTCTGACAGTATTGCTGAAAACATCATGGTAAAAAGCATGGGAGCAAGCACACAGCCCTGCTTCACTCCACTGGTAACTTATAAAGCATGAGAGTATCATTTATTATTCAGAACTATGGAAGCATTCCATTTTGAAACTGGTGGACAATGCTGATGAGCTTTTCTAGGCAACCAGATTTTGCTATGAACTTCCACAGGCCCTCATGACTTCAGAGGCCTTGGTCAGATCAATAAACATTGTGTACAGACCTCTGTTCTATTCATGGCATTTCTCCTGGAGTTATCTGACCACAAACACCATATTGGCCATTCTTTGGCTCTGAAACCACACTGGCTCTTGGGTATATGCCCATCTTCCAGGCGAAGGATCAGTCAATTAAGGAGGACTCTGGGAAGAATCTTGCAGGCAATGAGAAACCCTCCTGTGATTCTCACAGGACAATCTATTTCCTTTTCTTTTATAGAAATGGACAATGGAGTCATCCTTGAACTCCTGAGGGATTATCTTCTTTTGCCATATGACCCAGAAGATTTCAGTTAGCTTCTGTATGAGCAATGGGTCTCCTGCCTGGTAAATCTCAGCTGGAATAGAATCATCACAAGGCACTTTGCCACACATGAGGAGTTAATGGCATTCAAAACCTCTTTTTCAGTTGAAAGTTCTGCTGGAGGGGGAATGACTTCAATTTGAGGTATACAGTTGATGATTTCAGCATTGGTTGGTGGTCTTTGATAATGCTATGGAATGTTCAGCCCATCTCTCCAGGATAATGTCCTTATCATTAATTAATGTGTCTCCATCAGCACTGAGTAGTTGAGATGCACCAGAGGTCTTTGGCCCATAAATAGCCTTGGGTCTCTGTAGAAGCACCTTGGATTGTTACTATCAGTGTAAAACTGAATTTCATACTGAGCCAAAAATCTGCGTGTGTCTAAGCTTTGCTTTCATTTTACTTTTGCTGAAATCAAATTCTGTCTTAGAGACAGATGAATTATGCTGCTGGTAAACCCTGTGGAGTTAACTTTTTTCATTTAGCAGCTTCTGAATTTCCCCATCACTTTCATCCAACCAATTTTGATGTTTGCAAGTATTCTGGCCCAGTGGTGCTATACACTAAATCTCTGAAAGCTGTCCACTCCTTTTCTCCTCTACTGTTGCCAACCATGTGTTGACTCTGCTTTCCATCTCAGTTAAAAACAAACTGTTGATGCATAGAGAAGTGTTCTAATCTGTTGACACTAAGTCTTTTGGTAGTCATCTTGCTTTGGACTGCCACTCTTGCTGAATGAGAATATTTAGCTTGGAAAGGATAAGTTAATGATTGGTCCAGAGCTCTGTACCACATATCACCTTTGTCACTCTCACATTCTGTCTCTTCCCTTATGATGACATAGTTTGTTAAGTGCCAATGTTTGCTGCAAGGGTGCATCCATAAAGTTTTATTGAATTTAGGTTAACAAAAGATAGTGTTAGTGATAAAAAGGTCAGCCTTGTTTCCCTCAGAGTTGCTATTTGGATGCAATACTTGCTGAGTTCTCTCTGAATAGGAGCTGTTCATCTTTCAAGTCTACTGGATTTCGTGGTTGTCTGTAAGCACTGGCACGTTCCATGTACCAATGGTGAATAGCAAAAATTTCTGTACATTTTTTTGTGTTTCTACTACAAGGTGGGATCTCCACCTGACATGGTAAACAGCCAGGGTTAAGTGAAACAGTTTTTAGGGTACCTTTTCTAGTCACTTCCTCATATCAGGAGGTGAGCAGTGCAATCCTTAAAAAGGGCTGCTCAGACACCCACAAGGCTGCCAAATCCCACTGCTGCTTTAGTCTGGTGAAAAGATGACCCTATAGCCTGGGCCACCTGTGTGCAGAGTTGTGACCATCACTCCCAATATATCTTCATCTGCTTCTTCTTCACTTGCCTGTCACTTCCGGACTTTCAGGTAGGTAAAAATGGTAAAATACTTGATTCTTTCAATTAGTACTTTGTTTTCTTTATCCAAAATACTGGGTAATCTTCTTGTATTATTTCTTGCATTATGGGGTTTAAGGTTAAATTCTTATGTTTATTCTGGGAATTCTATGGTCCTTAAGTTGTCCTTACACATCTGGTCTTCAAGATCAATGTGGCTTATTTATAATGGTATCATTTCTTGCTTGTCTTCTTCCAGATTATCCTTCACTTCTATATATTTGTATTTACAATCAGTTGTTCTCTATTTTACTTCTGAGATGCATTCAAGTTTTTCTATTCTTAAAATTATTTCTGCTCTGCAGGCCTTAAATTTTTTGCTACCATAATTCTTCTTTTTCTCTTGAATTATTTGAGAACACACCACTCTGGTTCTATTCTCTCTTGGAAATTAACAGGAATCCTATTTTTTTTCTTCCATCATATTTTTTCCAAGATATTTGGACACATCTAGTCACTTTTTCTCCTTCTGTTTTAATATTTTCACTGTTGATTGATTTATCTGCTTGTGCCCCCATTTTTTTTGTGGATTTTTTTTGGAGGTGGTGGGGGTTAAGTGACTTGCCCAGGGTCACACAGCTAGCTAGTAAGTTTCCAAGGTCAGATTTGAACTCAGGTCCTCCTGACTCTAGGGCCGGTGCTCTATCCACTGTACCACTTAGTTGCCCTGTGCTCAAAATTCTTAATTAAGTTTTGTTCCTCCTGAAATATTTTAATTTTTTAAAATTTTAATCTTTTTCCCCCTTGCATTTCCTTAAATTTCACTTTCTGAACCCTTCTGCTGTAATAATAGATCCTCTGAAAGCTGGATCTCAAAACTGCCTTTTACTATGTTGATGAATTCTTTTTTACTGGCTTCAATCACTGTCCCAAATAACTTCTTAAAAGACAAAAGTGGTACCAACTTGATGCCAGTCCCCTTTACTTATCACCTGGTATAGCCACACATATACTTTCATCTTGCTCCAGTTATCCCTCAACATGTCAAAACACAACTCATCTTTCCCCCAAGAAAATCAACGCCATTCCTTCAGGTTCATAACCTCTGAGTTTACTCAGCTCTTTACTGTTCCTCATACCACATGCCTAAATCAGTAGCCAAATCTTGCCATTTCTATTTCTACCACACCTCTCACATATAACTCCCTCCCACTTCTTTTTTCTATTCACACATTCCCCAACTTAGTTCAGGCCTTTATTACCTAGATTATTACAATAACCTCTTAGTTGGTCTCCCTTCCTCAAGTCCCTTCCCATTCTAGGTCATTCTTCACACAGTTGTCAAAGAGATTTTCTTTAAGTGCAGATATGACCATGTACAGTAGCTTTTTTATTGCCACTAGGATAATATATAAATCCGTGTGTAAAGCAGGGATCATTTGTTTTTTAAATTTATATCCTTAACACTTAGCTCAGTGCTCTGCACATAGTATACAACTAATAAATGTTTGAAAAGAATTTAATTCATTCAATTAATCATTTGTTCATTAATTCATTCAAACTCAACCCAATTTGAGTCCAACCTGTCCTTTTATCCCTATTATACAGTATTCCTCTTCCTGTACCCTTTGATTTTGCTATACACAGGGCTCTATCTCATGCCTTTTCACTGACCAATATCCTTGCCTGGAATGTACTCCCTCCTTGCCTTGGCATCACATAATTGCTTTCTTCCATCAAGACAGCTAAAATATCATCTTCTATAAAGCTTTTTTTCCCAGGCTGTCCCCAACTCTTAGTGCCCTCCCCTCAAATCTGTTCAATTTGACTACATTTGTTTGTATTTCTTCTAGATATATTTTACATGCACTTATTGTCTCCCCTATTAAAATACAAGCTCTTTTAAAATAAAGATTGTTTCATTCTTTATATTTGTATTCTCAGTGCTTAGCATAGTCCCTGGTAATTAATAAAGGCTTGTTGATTGGTTGATTGATAGTAACTGGGAAGTTCAAAAGAGTGGTGTGTTTGAGGGGAAAGATAATGGAATTTGGGATGCAGATTGCAAATTATTCATGACTTTTTATCCTATATGTGTGAATTACTTTTTCCCACTCACAAGAAAACTGAGTGGATTCAGTACTACGCTAGATCATGGAGACAGCCAAGGAGTGTAGAGGTAACGGTAGGGTACCTGCTAAAGCCAGAAAGTAACTTAGGAGCTACAGAAGGCATAGAATAAGCAAGGGAGGGGCAGAACATAGGTACATGTTATTTTACTAAGCAATTTTCCTACCAACCATTGAGGGCTCCCTGGTCAAGGTTAACTTATAACTACCCTGTGACTCCAAAACAAAAGAGGAGATTATGGCAGCTTGCCCAGTTATGAGATTCACCAGAGTAGTGGAATTTAGGCCAATAATGGGTGAAGAGTGTGTGGTTTTTATTGGAAACAAGCCCCATAATTGACTGCAGGTTAGAAGCATTTTTCCACACTGAGATTGGTTGATTGTGTACCCCTTGGAGTTATGTCACAGACCCATATTTTGGAAGCTATTGGAATAAATGATCTTTAGGGTCCCTTCCACATCAAATATTCCCATTATTGGTCATTTGTACTTGTTAAATATTCAGTAAACTAGTATTGAAATGCATATGTAACTTCTATTTTGTCCCTCCTCCCATTCTATCCCAGCAAGTGGGGCAGTTTTCTCTCTGCTATATAATCAGAAGAAAATTTGATTTGGCTGAGAGATCTCTGATCTCACAATGTTCTATTCCTGCATAAGTACAGCAGAGATTTCTTCAGATTCAGAGAGACTGCTAGGAGAAGTAGAGAGCAAGTCAGACCCAGAAAGAGAGGACAAACATTTGAATAGTGGATGGGAGGTCTCCCAGAAGCCACAGACATCTAAGGAAAGTGGCCATAGTATTTTCCTTGTTTTCATGTCTGAGACCCAAGAGACTGTTGAGATTATATTCCCTCCAGAGAATAAAATCATTCTGTCCTTGATTGACCTGACATTTTATTATGCTCCCAAATTGAAGAATTCATTTCCTCTAGTATACTATCTTTCCCCCCCCTTTATATGTATAACACCCCCCAATTTCTGTTAATTGCTTATGTTGATGAAGAAGTTTACTAGCTATCCATGATTGTCATTTATATATTTATATATCTACCACCAGTGTATGGGAAAGTGGATTTTATTCCAAAGAGATTAGGAATGGGGCTTTCTAGATCCCAGATCTAGATCTTATGCTGCATACAGGCTATGTTTTTTTTTTTAAATGTTAAACATATCCACATATATACTACAAGTCAACTAGAACAAAGTCTAGAATCTTGGATCTACATATTATAGTAAAAGAATGAATCATTTAAAATATTTCCAATTTAATAACAAAGGTGATTAAGAAGAGTTATTATGCAATCAGTCTAAGATACAAAAGCAAACCCATCAGCAAACCAATTTGTGTTTTCTTATATGATACTGAAATAAGAAAATAAATATATGAAAAAACAATTAAAAGGAAACACTAATGGTAACCCAAGTAATACCCTTTGTCTCCCAGATAAGGGAAAATGATTATTCTAGCTCTTGTTATATAAGCTTAAGTCACTGTATTTTATGTGAAAGTCACATTTAGATCCCTGTTTATGGCTTGTTTGCTGTCATAACCAGTAGTCTGATTTCAGAGAGTGTAGATTCATTTGGATCAACAGTTCCCTCAGAGGCAAATCTTAAAGGTATTTAACATTAGTAAGACCTGAAAATATCAATACCTTATTAAAGCCATTTTGAATTGGATTGACCAGTTTACATGTATCATTGTTTACTTTTTTGTTGTTGTTCAGTCATTTCTGACTGTTTTTGACTCTATTTGGGTTTTTCTTGGCAAAGACACTGGAATGGCTCACCATTTCCTTTATAGCTTATTTTATAGATTTTATAGAAACTGAGGCAAACAGGATAAAATGACTTGCCCAGGGTCCCACAGCTAGTAAATGTCTGAGTCCAGATTTGAACTTACATCTTCTTGACTCGCAGCCTGGCACTCTATCCGCTGCTCTACCCAGCTTCCCATTGTTTACTTTATAGAGCTTTTAACATGTTTTTGATTTATAGAGTGTTTCAGTTTTCCCCTAGAAATGTCAGGTAACTCACATCATCCCCAAACTCTATCTTTTATTCTGATATTCCAAAGTTTGAAAGGAAGTCTTTTGTAATAGTAGAAATGAATTGTACTATAACTGCTTCTGCTCACTAAATTTTTGTTTAACTTTCATTGTAACAGATACCATTGATTGACTACATAAGAACAATCAATTATGTAAGTGCATTATTAATGTGTTCACAGCAAGACCAATGATTTATACAGGGTCAGAAAATACTGGCAAGATGTATTTCACACACAAAAATCTACTCTTCACCATCTGCTTGCTGGCTGCTCATTTGATCACTGCTAAATGATTCTTTAAAAGAAAGAGTCCCCTTGTAGAGTTCACATAAATAAGAAACCCAGGACAACACATGAAGGAGCACCATACTTTTGGTGGGAGTTGAGAATTTGTATTTGATATTACAACAAATTAGAAGGGCTTAAAAACACCTCTATGCTTCATTTAGTTCTAGTTTACTAGAATTGAGTGACTTTAAACTCAAAAGGATTTAAGTGAAATACAGTGAGGATGAAATGGCTGGTACCTTATTTACATTAGAATTAGGTTTTTGTTTCTCTTAGCATAGTACCTTAAGCATAATAGATTTTTAATAAATATTTGTTGGATTAGATTGGATTTTTGGCATGTCCTAAAAGCCTGAAGAAAGGAATTGGTCTTAAAATTTTAAATTGGATAAGGGAGAGGGCTATTTCAATGCAGAGTAATCCAACATTCTGTTTTCTTCTTCAGAAAATGTATGTTGGACGAGATGTTTCACAAAAATGTGATAGTGATATACTCCAATCCAGATGCCTGGAAGAATAAATACTAACTAGGTGACCATGATTATGTTTTCTGAAAAGATAATGCTGCTCCGGTTTGTTTGTTTCTACAGTTCAGAAAAGTATAAACCTAAAAAGCTTAGGAACAGTATAGGATTCTCAGTAACTCTCAGTTAATTAAAGAAGTGAGTGAAAGAATCAGAGGCTTTGTCCCTTCTGTATGAATAATTCACTGCCAGGATCCATTATTAAAGCTCAGTTACTTCAACACAATTTCTAGCCAGAGATGGATGGGTCTCAGAACTGAGAGACAAATTATAATAAGGCCCACAGCTATATTAATAAATTGAAAAGAACATTTATTTGTTCTTCTAATTAGAGTAGTAGCTTTTCTAAATAGTCTTGCAATGAATCACCTTGTCACATTTGTACTTTCTGTTAGATAAAATAAAAAGAGTACTTTTCCTCATATTTTGGGTTTTACCAAGGGAAAACTCTCTGGTTTATTTGCTTCTATATAAGCTATTCAGGTGGCTATTATATTCTGGAGATCATATCTGGGCAGGATTGATAAAGCTAAGGTTTTGAGGTACTTAGAGAATTGAAGCAAAATATGCATAATCCACTTTGGTCATGAATCTGTTATTTAAGGTGTCACTTGTGAAAACTTATTTTTAGACCAATATTTGAAGAAGGTCATTCACCCCCAACCCCACTCCCAATTCTCATAAAAGTTTTTTAAGCTACAAAGGATTCTTTCTCTTCTTGTTTTTTCTTACTTTTTTGAAAATGAAATATAAGATTATTTCACTACATGAGCAGAAGTCATATAATAATTTAATTCTATCTTCTTCATGTTGTAGAACAATAATAATTATTATTATATGTAACATTGACCACCCTGGTAACCACTGCCTGAAGGCCAAATATGTTACATTTCACCTCCTCACCTAAGGTTTTCTAGTATCTTTAAGGAGAACTGAGGTTATCTAGACTCTCTGCAATTGACCATAGCCCCCTTTGTATTTCCTCAGTTGGAGTGAATAAGGAACCCATACTCTAGTTCCAGTTAACTACTACAAGTTAGATTAATTTTTACAAAAGAATATTTATTTTTAAAAATATAATAACAAATATACAAACTTATTCCCTCAACACATAAGGCTAACTAACACCCTTCACTTGCACCACCTCAGTCTCTGGGAAAGGGAAAGGGATTAGGCTTATGCCTTAACTCAGTTCCTTCAGAACACAGACCCAAGTTCTAAGTCCAACCCACCCTATCCTTGTGCTCAAGCCCAGGCACTCTGGATTCTCTGGGCTTCTCAACTAGACTGACTGACTGCAAAATCCATACTGCAATTCTGTCTTCAAGTTCTACATGGTTCAAATTCCCAGTCCAACACTGGCACCTAAAAATGAGGATAAATGAAACAGAATAGAACAGACATCTCCAGGCCCATTTCTCAAAGCCTAGGTAAAAGTGGTAGGGAAAAGTTATCTCCCCTCCTGGTTCAATTCATGGCAACCACACTGTGGGTGAGCTGTGGTCTTCAGCCTCAAGGTGTAGCAGGAAAAATTGTACAGGAAAGAGACTGTCTCAGTCTGGCAAATTTTAAAGATAGCCTTTTTGGCTATGCAGTCAGTCTCGTGTACATGGTAAGAACAAGGCAAAATGTAGGGCACTTTCATGTTAGGAGATCTGGGCATGCCCTGATATATAGAAGTTTAAAGTGATATATAAAAATGAATTGTTATGATAATTAAGATGATTGTTTTTAACATGGAGATTGGTTGTTATTGTTTTTCAATATTACTAATGATTGCATTATATGAAAATTCCTTTCTTTAAGGACAAGGTCCATATAGTTATACAGTAGAAAGCCTATTTCCTCTGAAGTCATAAGACCTGAGTTCACATCCCACTTTTGATGATAACTACCTGTGTGACCTTGGGCAAGTTACTTAAACTTCCTGGGCCTCGATTTTTTTTTTTGGTTGTAAAATAAGTTGCTTGGACTAAATAGACATTCAGCCATGTACATCCTATGAAATTGTGTATTGTAGCTAAAATTACTTAGTACCTTTTTTTTTAAGTGAGGCAATTAGGGTTAAGTGACTTGCCCAGAGTCACACAGCTAGTAAGTACTATGTGTGTGAGGCCAGATTTGAACTCAGGTACTTCTGACTTCAGGGCTAATGCTCTATCCGCTGCACCACCTAGCTGCCCACTTAGCATCTTTTTGCATCAACACATTCCATCATAGACAATAATGTGATAAATGTTTATTATTGATATTATGATCATATTCACTAATTACTTAAACTCCCCTGAAATGAAGGAACCTTTTTGTACCAGTTTACCAATGAAAACATGTTATATGTAATAAAAAGTGGGAAAAAGCTGACCTATGATCCAGATGTAGATGTAAATCCTCAGTTCTATGTTCTTCCAAAAAAGTAGAATGTTGACTTCTTGAAGACCAGTACTATTTCACTTTTGCTTGCATATCCCTGGCACTTAGAAAAGTGTCTGTAAATCATCAAACAGTAAGAATTTATTAAATAACTTCTGGGCTGTAGTTACTGTTCTGGGACCTGACAGGCAATTAATAAATGTCTGTTTGCTTGAATAAGTAGCAAGATTTCTTTTCTTTCTGAACAACGAGATAGAAAACACACAGGGTTTTTGTGAGACTCCTACAAGACAGTGTAAAAGAAAGTGTTTTGTAACCTGTAATGTATTATAAAATAGAAATATTTTAAAATATTATTTTATCAAATTCTATTTTAAATTGATTATTGAAATGAGCTTTTATTTTTGAAAAGCAGGCACTAGGTTCTTACTGAAGAAAGGAAGTTCACACAGAGTCAGTGCCACCATTAACAACTTGGAACATTAACAACAGTGAACTTTGAAATATCTTTAATATAGCCTTTCAGAGTTATCCAGTGATATGGTACATATGAAGTGTTTTATAAACTTTAAAATATTTGACCATTTTCCGATGAGACAATGAACTCCTTGAGATCAATGATTGTCTTTAAATCCTCAGCACTTAGCAGAGTACCTGGCACATAGTAGGCCCTTAAAGTTTATTGACTTAATTTTTTACCAGACCTATGGTTTTATTAGTGTATTCCTCCCAAGAAGGAAATTCTCTTTAGCAATGCAAATCAGCATCGCCTCTGTTACTGGAATAGGTTCACTGATTTGCTCAGGATCTTGTCAAAAACTGTCAGACAGGATTTAAGTGGAATAGTCCTGACTCTCAGGCTAACTCACAATTCCTTATGTCAAACTTCTAATTATCATTAATTAAATTAATTATTGATTATTATTTTTTCCCTTTATTTATTTATTTATTTGTAAATATGAATTTATTTTTAATTTTCAACATTCACTTCCACAAGTTTTTGAGTTCCAAATTTTTGTCCCATCTCACCCCTCTCCCCACCCCAAGATAGCAAGCATTCTGAATATCCCTTCCCCTAGTCTGCCCTCTCTTCTATCTCTCCCCCCTTCTCTTATCCCTTTCCCCTTCTATTTTCCTGTAGGGCAGGATAGACTTCTATACCACATCTCCTGTATTTCTTATTTCCCAGTAGCATGTGAAAACATTTTTTTAAACACATGTTTTTAAAACTTTAGGTTTCAAATTTTCTCTTTCTCCCTCCCCACCCACCCTCATTCAAAAGGCAAACAACTCAATATAGGTTATACATGTGCAGTTATGCAAAACACTTCCACAGTAGACATGTTGTGAAAAACTAACTCTATTTCCCTTAATGCTATCCTGCCCTCCCATTTATTCTATTCTTTCTTTTGACCCTGTCCCTCCTCAGAAGTATTTCCTTCTGATTACCCCTTTCCCAATCTGCCCTCCTCTCTATCATCCCCTGCTCTCTTGTCCCCTTCTCCCCCTATTTTCCTGTAGGGTAAGACAGATTTCCATACCCAATTGAATGTGTATGTTATTCCCTCCTTAAGCCAAATCCTATGAGAATAAGATTCACTCATTCCCTCTCACCTTCCCCTGTTTCCCTCCACTGTAAGAGACTTTATTCTGTTTTTTTTTGTGAGATAATTTACCCCATTCTACCTCTCCCTTTCTTCTTCTCTGAGTATATCCTTCTCATCCCTTAATTTTATTCTCCAGATATGACCCCTTAATCTTCAACTCACCCTGTGCCATCTATCTATCTATCTATCTATCTATCTATCTATCTATCTATCTATCT
Organism: Phascolarctos cinereus; assembly: GCF_003287225.1. Taxonomy (NCBI): domain Eukaryota; kingdom Metazoa; phylum Chordata; class Mammalia; order Diprotodontia; family Phascolarctidae; genus Phascolarctos; species Phascolarctos cinereus. Next base: position 282,915,816 of record NW_027555847.1, on the reverse strand, counting down.
ATCTATCTATCTATCTATCTATCATACATATAACTTTTTTCCTTCAACTACCCTAATACTGACAAAGGTCTCATGAGTTATAAATATCATCTTTCCATGCAGGAATGTAAACAGTTCAATCTTAATAAGTCTCTTATGATTTCTCTTTCCTGTTTACCACTTCATGTTCCACTTGAGTCCTGTATTTGAAAGTCAAATTTTCTATTCAGCTCTGGTCTTTTCATCAGGAATGCTTGAAAGTCCTCTATTTCACTGAATGACCATTTTTTCCCTGAAGGATTATACTCAGTTTTGCTGGGTAGGTGATTCTTGGTTGTAATCCTATCTCCTTTGCCCTGGAATATTATATTCCATGCCCTGTGTCCTTTAATGTAGAAGCTGCTAAATCTTGTGTTATCCTGATTGTGTTTCCACAGTACTTGAATTGTTTCCTTCTGGCAGCTTGTAATATTTTCTCCTTGACCTGGGAACTCTGGAATTTGGCTAATATTCCTAGGAGTTTTCCTTTGGGGATCTCTTTCAGGAGGAGATCTGTGGATTCTTTCAATTTCTATTTTGCCCTCTGGTTCTAATATCAGGGCAGTTTTCCTTGATAATTTCTTGAAAGATGATGTCTAGGCTCTTTTTTTGATCATGGCTTTCAGATAGTCCAATAATTTTTAAATTCTCTCTCCTGGATCTATTTTCCAGGTCAGTTGTTTTTCCAATGAGATATTTCACATTGTTTTCTAATTTTTCATTCTTTTGGATTTGTTTTACAGTGTCTTGATTTCTCATAAAGTCACTAGCTTCCAATTGCTCTATTCTAATTTTTAAGGAAGTATTTTCTTCAGTAATCTTTTGGACTTCCTTTTCCATTTGGCCAATTTTTCTTTTTAGGGCATTTTTCCTCATTGGCTTTTTGGACCTCTTTTGCCATTTGGGTTAGGCTATTTTTTAAGGTGTTATTTTCTTCAGTATTTTTTTGGGTCTCCTTTAGCAAGCTGTTGACTTGTTTTTCATGATTTTCTTGCATCACTCTCATTTCTCTTCCGTTTTTCCTCTACTTCCCTTACTTGCTTCTCAAAATCCCTTTTGAGCTCTTCCAAGGCCTGGGACTGATTCATATTTTTCTTGGAGGCTTTGGATGCGGGAGCTTTGACTTTGTTGTCTTCTTCTGGTTGTATATTTTGATCTTCTTTTTCACCAAAGTAAGATAATATAGTCTGACTCTTTTTGTGCTGCTTGCTCATGATCCTGGCCAATTACTTGAGTTTTAAACTCTTTGTTAAGGTAAGAGTCTGCTTCCAATGTGGAGAGTATACTGTCCCAAGCTTCAGGGGTTTGTATAGCTGTTTTCAGAGATACTTGCAGGGACCTACTTGCAGGAACCTGTCAATTTTCAGTTCTTCCAAGGTGGTATGATAAGGGGCAAGGTGTTTTCTCCTTTCCTGGCCTGTGACCACAAGCACTCCTTTCTGTCCTGTAACTGTGAGGAGGGGTACCTCTTTACAGCCACTACAAGCTCCTCCATGCCAGCACTCCTTCTCACCCCAGGACTACCATCCAGAACTGTGACCCAGATCTAAACATGGGTAAAGCAAGAGATTCCTGCCTCAGCACCAGCAAAGAGATCTCTGCAATCCCTCTCTGATCAGCCACTGGATTCCACCTCAGTCTGTTGGCCAAAAGCTTGGGAAGCAGCTGCCCCCCCCCGCCACGCTCTTGGGGAATGGAGCTGAAGCCCTGCCTTCCTCTCTGAGCACCACAGAAACAGACTTTTCCCACTGACCTTCCAAGTTGTCTTTGGCATTGGTGGATTGAGGAGTCTGGAAACCACCACAGCTACCCACGATTCAGTCCTCTGAGGCCTGCTCCAGGTTTGCTGTGGCCTGCATGCCCACACCATGCTGTGCGCCAAGCCTGGCTTGATACACCTTTCTGATCAATCTTCCAGGTTGTCTTGGGCTGAAAATTCGTTTCACTCTGTCTTTTTGTGGGTTCTGCTGCTTCAGAATTTGTTTACAGCCATTTTTTATGAGTATTTGGAGGGGTTTGGGGGAGAGCTCAAGCCTTGATTAATTATTATTAAAGAGGAACTAAGTAAGTACAAATAGATGATGAAAATATTTCAGAAATATGAACAAAATGTTACTAATTTTTAAATAATAGTAGCCAACTTTATATAGTGCTTCCTATGTGCCAGGTACTATGCTAAGCACATTACAATTGTTGTCTCATTTAGTTCTTATAACAACCTTAAGAGGTAAGTTCCATTATGACCCCATTTTATAATTGAGGAAACTAAGTCAAATAGAGGTTAAATGACTTTCCTAGGGTCAAAGTGTGTAAGGCTAGGTTTGAACTCAAGTCTTCCTGACACCAGGCTAGCATTTTATCAACTGTGGCACCTAGCTACCTAGAGAAAAGAAAATAACAACAACAATTATCAAGTTAATGGATAATGAGTGGTTTAGGATGCCTTAAAATCATCCATTAGCATGACTTACATTACCTGTTTGCCATTGTGCTGGCCAGACCAATTGGCCTGGCAGAAAACCTGAAATGATAGCCAACTGATCTCTTGTGATATGGGGTTAGCAGCCCAGTCAGTGAGATATAATTGTTCTATCGAATCTAAAAAATAAATGAGTTAGTATATAGTTGCAGGTTGACTCTATTTAGAACCATCATTGTGTCATTGAGGACAATGGAGTTAGTGACACTTCTACATGTTCTGGAACCAGAAAAAACCCAGATGTATTGGAAGAAAAAAATGGGTAAATCAGAAATATCATATCCCACCTACTAGAAAGGGATTGATATAGGTAGAATTGACCATTAAGGCAGGCAAACCGTAAGTGTGAATGAAGTGGACTCCTTTTATTAAACACCAGTACTATATCACCTTGCCCACAAAGGTATATGCAGGCAAAGGATTGTATTGTCAAAGCTTTAATTTTTCCAATAGCAAAGCATATGGCTATGAGAATTGGAACATAAGGAAAACTGAACACTACAGAGGGGACATTTTCGAATTGTAGGTGCTGGAGAAAACTTTTGAGAATCCCTAGGACTGCAAGGAGATCAAATCAGTCAATACTTAAATTAATTCAGACTATTCACTGGAAGTTTGAATACTGAAGCTGAAGCTTAAATACTTTGGCTATATAATGAGAAGACAGGACTCATTGGAAAATACTTTGATGTGGGAAAAATTGGAGGAGAAAGGAAAAGGGAATGACAGAGAATGCAATGGGTAGACAGCGTCATGGGGAAAAAAAAAGAACATTAACTTGGACAGGCTTTGAGAGATAGTGGAGGATGGAAGGGCCTGGCATGGTCCATGGAGTCACAAAGAGTGAGTGAATGATTGAACAACAACAAAAGTACTGCATCATAACAAAATTCAGAATTAGAGCTTACCATTTATAGAAAAGGACTTCATACTACTTTTAAAAATAATATCCTAAGGTCCAAATAATACAACAGCATATTTAAGGGAAATGCAGGGCAATTTTAAGAAATAATTTCACTTTCTGGATCATATAACCAGCAAGGTAGAGAACCAGACAATTTTTCTAATCCTCATGACCCCTCAAATATCCCCAAAACAGAAATTATGTACCAAAAATTAACCAATTTAAGCTTTCTCCATGTACTAGGATACCAGGAACCCCAAAGAAAGTAGAAAACTCCATGAACTAATGTGATAACTCGAGCTTGCTCTGTTCACCCTCTCCTATAACGCATCATGCTACCAGCAACAAGGCAGGAATAGGTAATGCAATCCACAGATTTGCAAAAAACAAGCAAACAAACAAAAAATCCACCACCCCAATTCTTCCTTTCTCTTTCCAGTATCATTGAAAGCCAAGCTCTAAACAGCAGAAATTTACTCAAACTTCAACAGCCAGTAAAACTGCAGCATTCTGTGTGGCAAAAGATCTTTGTAAGATAGTGGAAAAACAGAAAAGGGGGGATTGTCCTTGAAACCAAGCTTAATCCTGTCTCCCCATGCCCTTCCTCCCAGAGCCTCAGAGATCCAAATTCCAGATGATAGATATCATCCAAGCTGTAATAGGAGTAGCATAGTGGCACTTTATACTACTAGGCCAGAGAAGTAAAAAAACAGAGTGAATGGGACAGGACATCATGTAGTGGGTTATATGACAACCCGCTAAGTTTGAGGGAAAGAACTCAGTATCCAACTGAGGATAGTTCTGTCTCTCCAAAAATCACTTGGTGCAGAGACCTAAGCTGGAGAACAATGGATTGCCCAGGGTGGAAAAAGACTGAAACACTTTGAGAGCCAGCCCTGAAGGAAACTACCATCATAGAGGAAGGAGCAAATTGTAATGATAAGGGAAATAGGGGGAAAAGACTGAAATTACCAAAGATCTGAGGAGAAAGAAAACTCAATTAAAGACCTTGAGTATAATCAGATAAGCTAACAAGGAAAACAATGGCAGAAGGACATATGACCTCCAGATCTAGAAAACAAGTTCAGGCATCTATAACTAAATACAACAAAATCAAAGGAAAATAATCCAATGCTTGATGATATAGAGGAACTGGCAATTTTGATGGGACCCATAAAAACCATATCATACTCTTGTTGAAAGAGAAATGAGAATTGTGAGAGCAGAATTTATGGTTTGCAGAGAGAAAATAATTAGCAGAATAGAAAAACTTGAATCTGTAATGGCAAATTTCACCAAAGAAACAAAAGATAGAACAATTGGTTGAAATTGTAAATACACAGAAATCAGGCACAATTTAAAAGAAGGAAAACACAAAATAATTAAAAGAAAACATGCATTCTGTTCAAGCAAAGTATTGATATTAAAGACAGAATGCATAAAGACAATTAAGGATTATAGATCTCCAAGAAAAACACAAGTTATTTAAAAAAATCTGACCACTATATGCAAGCAATAATACAATTAATCTACCCCAAACTTCTGAACACAGAAAGCAAAATGATAATTGAAAGAATCCCTAAATCATGTCTAGAAAAAAATAAGCCTATAAACTCCAAGATGTATAGTGATTAAATTCAGCAATTTAATACTCACCATAAAATACAGAAGAGAAGGGAATTGTGTGTTTTAAAGAACAATGGAGCTCAAAATTCAGCCCAAGGTGTGTTGCCCTGAAAGTCTGAGCTTAACAACACAAAAGATGGAATTTTCTATAATAAAGAGGTGTTCAAAGGGAATTTTTAGAAAGAAAACCAGAACTGAACTGATTTTTTATTCTCAAATATCCAAGACAGAAAAAATTAAGGAAGGATGAATGATTGTAGTAGCAATAGACTGACATCAGAGATATAATATTCTAAATGTGTACAAGGAAACAAAGGTGAAGGTGTAAGTCAGGTCAAGGTAGTGGCAGAGATCCAGGCTTGTGGTATTATAGACAGAATCTTAAAGAACCATTCCTATAGGTTAAACAATATTTTCTGTGGGACTAAATTACAAAATAAGAGGGTATGTGGAAAGGGGAGGGGAGAAGAATAGATGTGCCTTGGTCAAGTTGAGGTCTAGCAATAAAGGGAATGTCAATTCTATGGTCTCTCAGGAAGAAGAGACTGCAAGGTAATGGAACAGGAAGCAGGGGGGAAGGATTGAAAAGAGGGATACATCAATCATTAAACATTTATTAAATGCTTACTATGTGCCATACCCTGTGCCAAGTGCTGGGGATAGAAAAAGAGACAAAAGATACTTCCTGCCCTGAACAAACTAATAATCAAATGAGAGAGACAGAAAACAAATATGTACAAATAAGTTTTATATAGGAAATAATTAAGAAAGTAAAGATACTAGAATTAAGAAGGATTGGGAAAGGTTTCTAGCAGAAGATAGGATTTCATATGGCTCTTAATAGAAACCAGGGAAGCCAGGAGGCAGAGATGAAAAAGGAGAGAATTTCAGGAATGAGGAAAAGCCAGAGAAAATTGCCAGAGCTGAGAAATATTGTCTCATTTATGGAAGAGCAAGGATGCTGGAATTACTGGATCAAAAAATACATGGTGGAGAATAAAATGTTAAGAAGACTGGAAAGGGAGGAAGAGGCTAGGTTAAGAAAGACTTTTTTTTTTCAATTTTTAAAACATTTTTATTTAAAGTTTTGAGTTCTAAATTCTATTCTTTCTTCCCTTTCTCTGCTCCCCCCTCTCTAAGACTGTAAGCAATCAGATATAGATTATCCATGTGCAATTATGTAAAACAGTTCCAACTATGTAAAATATTTCCAGAGCAGGAAAGAAATAGAAACTGATAAATAAAACTTCAAAGAGAAAATAGTAACCAATAAGAGGAAGAGATGAGGAGTGGGGGGAAAATAACTGGTGGTAATTGTGCCACCTTTAAAAAAAATTAAGTTAAAGCAACTTTAGTTTAGCTTAAGCAAACTTAGTTTACTATGTTTACAGTAGAAAAGGGAAAAATCATTACTTGAAAAATGGATATTAAATGTAATTAAAGGAAAATATAAACCTAGTTCTCATAATTTTAAATGATCAAGGGTTAAACAATACAAACAAAATGAAAAAGCAAAAGACTGGAAAAAAAAATACCACAATTTGTTGCTTATAAGAAAAATTTAAAAATCAAAGGCATAGGGGCAGCTAGGTGGTGCAGTGGATGGATCTTCAGCCTTGGAGTCAGGAGGACCTGAGTTCAAATGTGACTTCAGACACTTGACACTAGCTGTGTGACCCTGGGCAAGTCACTTAACCCAATTGCCTCACCCCTCCAAAAAAAAATCAAAGACATACAAAAAATGAAAACTGAGGGGAGGGGAAAAGTTTCTGTTAATCAGATAAATAAATAAAAAAACCCCAGGACATGCAATTATGATATCTGACAAATCAAAACTAAACATTCAAAAAATATAAAAAAGGATAAATGTTGAAACAAACCATAGGCAAGAAACCAGTATCAGTAATATATATCCTAAATTCATGAGCCTCCAAATTAATAAAGGAAAAATAAACTGAGATACAAGAATATATACATAGTAACAAAAAAGTGACAAGAGATTTGAATAAGTCTGACAGAAAGATAAAAGGGAAAATATGGAAGTGAACAGATTGCTAGAGAAGCTAGAGCTCAAAACTTATGGTTTCTTCTAAAAAGGACTGCAAAAGAATAAAAAAATTTTCCAGAACTACATCAAACTTTTACCAAATTTGGGAATGTACTAGGTTACAGAAATATTGCAAATACAGAAAGAAATAATACATACATTTTTTATAAATCATAATGCAATAAAAACTATTATTGATTCAGGGGCCATAAAAAAGATGCATTCCCAAATGAAGACTTAACAGAGAAATCCTAAATAATGATTGCTTTAAAGAACAAATCATGGAAAGAATAGTTATGTGAAAGTTATAATGATGAGCTGATATACCCAAATCCTGAGATGCATATAGCAATAGTGAAGAGGGTAATATATCCCCACAACCATAAATTTAAAAAATAAAGAGGGTTAATGAACTGAATATACATTTAAAAAATTAGAAAGCCAACATATTAAAAAAAAACCCTAAGTAAGCACAAAAGATGAGATATTTAAAATTAGAGGGAAAACAGACAAATTGAAAAAAACATTGAAATAGTAAATAAAATGTGAATCTGATTCTTTGAAAAAACTAATCAAATTAATACATCAGCTAATCTGACTAAAAATAGGAAGGCAGACAAATCAATAAAATAGCAAATGAGCAAGCTGAAATCACAACAAAACCAGAAGAAATAAAAAGAATAATTAAAATATTGTGCATAGTTATATGTTAATAAAAACAAAAACACAAAAGTAATAGAGAAATACCTTCAAAAATATAAAGTACCAAATGGTCAGAAGACCAGATAAACAACATAATACACAATCTCAGAAAACAAAATAGAACTAGCTGCAAATGAACTGCCAAAAGGGGTGAGGAGTTTCTGATCCTGAGGGATTCACAAGACATTTCTATCAAACTTTTAAAGAAAAATTAATGCTCATATTTTACAAATTATTCTCAAAAATTAAGAAAGAACTTACTCTACTAAACTCTTTATGACATTTAAAATACAAACCAATATCATGAAAGGATATTGACTCAAAAATTTTGAACAAAATCCTGTCAATAGACTACCAAGACTTATCCAAGAAATCATTCCTTATAACCAAATGAGATTCATAACAGGAATGAAGGAATGGTTTAACAATAGGAAAACAGCATAATTCCCCTTTTAAAAAACAAAGCACCCCCACACTGCATGGTTATTTCAAGAGATGCAGATGAAACCTTTGATAAAATACAATACTCTTTTATTCTAAAAATCTTACAAAGTATAGGCATAGGAGGAACTTTTTAATATCATAAAAATCATTTATCTAAAATGAAAAGCAACCATCATCTGCATTGGGGACACACTAGCCTTTATTACAATACATAGAGGTATAAAGCAAGAAAGCTCATTCTCCCCATTATAATTTGATAGAGTTCTGGAAATGTTAGCAATAGCAACAAGACAAGAGAAAAAAATTAAAAGAATAAAATAGGTAAAGAAGATAAAATTATCCCTACTTGCTAATGATATGATGGTATACTTGGAAAATCCTGTGGAATCCATCAAGGTACCAGTGGAGGCACTTAATAGCTTTAGTAATGCTAAGGGCTATGAAATAAATCTTCAAAAAATCAGTAGCATTTCCATACAATAATAACAAAACACAAGAAGCAACAATAAAAATGTCAATCCCATAATGAATAACTACAAAATGTATAAAATATCTATCTACCAAAGCACACAGAAGAATTGTATAGCTTCAGTTACAAAGTGCTCCTTAAAGAAATAAAGAACAACTTAAATGTTTGGAAGATTATTTTGAGTGCTCATGGCTAAGTCATCCCAATTTCAATCAGTCAGTCATTTATTCAATCAGTCATTTATTAAGCACCTGCTGTGTGCCAAGCACTGTGCTAAGTACTGGATAAATATGATGAAACATGATATAGCATGACATGATTGATGTAATTATATATATTATGTATTAAATAATATTTATGTAATGTGTATTATGTGTAATAAAATGACAATACTATTAAAGTTAACTTATATTTTAATGCAATGCCAATCAAATTACTTGGAATAATTTTATAGAACTTGATAAAATAATAATAACATTGATTTGGAAAAAAATTAAAATATCAAAACAGAGGGGGACTAGTGCCTGTAGAGCTCAAAATATATAGTAAAGTAGCAGTTATCAAAATCATCTAGATTAGAGAGAATGAGAAACAATAGGACTCAATAAACTGGTGTTTGATAAATTGGAAAACAAATTATTTACAAAAAAAAACTATTTGGCTGAGAAAAACTGCTGGAAAACTGGAAAACAATGAGGCAAAAATTATGCTTAGACCAACACTTTATATAATATTCCACAATATATTCTAAATAAATATGTGACCTTAATGTCAATGATCAAAATATTTAAAAAATAGAAAAGAAACAGATCATGTACCTCTCCTAGGTATGGATATGAGATCTATTCTTAACTGAAAAAGAGATAGAGGAAATTACAAAACCTATGTAGTAAAGCCCTCTGTGTTTTGAGGGTAGTCCTGAAACCTATAGCATGGGGGAATCGTTATATGGATCAAAGGTAGGCAGACTAAACATTCCTAGTGTCTTCTCATGTCACCATTCTCCAAATGAGATTTTCTCTCAGGGAGGGGAAGCTGGAATTTTGGGCCAGAGGCCACCACTTTGCTCTACTCAGACAGAGGGGTTATCTGGCTGGAATTATACCTGTCTGCTCCCTAAATATTGTTAGCATAGGGATGTGACTTTCAGTTTCAAGTTAACTTGTGGAGCCAAGATGGCAGAGTAAAAAGGTAATTGCTCTCACTCTCCCCTATCAACCTCTGAAAACCCAGAAAGTATTACCCCAGAAAAAAACCCTGGAACAACTGAACTAAAAGAAAGATGGGGAGCAGCAGTGCAGCAGCCCAGCAAACAGGTATCTCAGTGACTCAGCAAAAATAAGGGAAGCAGCACCACAAAGAGCCCCAGATGGATAAGCACCCTGCAGCATTCATCTGAAAGGAGCTGAAGAAAGCAACCAAAGTCTTCCTAAAGTCCCAGCCTTGCTGATTCCAACCCAACACAAGGTGAGCTTTCAGAACCCTACAGCCTCCAACAGTCAACCAGGAAGAAATCCTGAAGCCCAGGTGGTAAAGCAGGCAAGCACCAACACCTGGACCTCCCAGTGCCTCAGCATGGGCAGAGAGAACTGGTGGAAACCAGCTCAGAAAATCCCCAGGTGCTTCGGCACTCTACCGCAAAGGAATCTCCCAGTGCATTAGCAGAAACGAGGGAGACAGCACTGCAAGGGGCCCCATGCAGATAAACACCCTGCAGCACCCATCTAAAAGGAGCTGAAGAAAGCTAAAGGAAAGGAAAAGCAGGCAACCTAGAATTGCCTGAAAGTTCCAGCCTTGCTGATTGCAGCCCAATACAAGGTAAGCTGCCAGAACCCTACAGCCTCCAATTGCCAACATAAGAGGCCCCAGCACACAAAGCCAGTGACCAAGACCTAGGCTCCCAACACAAGAAGGTTGGGTTAGTGCCCTCTGTTCCCCAGCAGGAGAGCTCAATCTCTTTAAAGGCCAGGGAATAAAGAAACACCACGAGTGGAAAGAAACGCACCATAGATTCCTCTTATGAGAAGAGTGGAGATCAAGACAGAAATTCTGATGAGGACGACATTGTCAACAAACCCACATCTGCAATGTCAAAAGGAAATATGAGCTGGTCTGAAGTCCAAAAAGCCTTCTTAGAAGAGCTCAAGAAGGATTTTAAAAGTCTAATGAGAGAGGTAGAAGAGTCCTTAAAAAATACAATTGGTCAATTGGAAAAAAAGTACATTGAAGAAAACAAGTCCCTAAAAAACACAATTGACCAATTGAAGAAGGAAGTACAAAAACTAACAGAAGAAAACAATCTGTTAAAAACTAGAATTGGAGAAATGGAAAGTAATGACTGTATGATAGAGTAAGAATCAGTCAAACAAAAACAAAAAAATGAAAAAATAGATGAAAATGTCAAGTTAACTCCTGATTGATATTTCATATTGGCTGGAAAAGAAGACCCCAAGTTTTATATCCAAGGCTTCCCACTCATACTAATTTTCAAATGAATATGCGCAGCACTTATCCAAGAAACCCATTTGTCCAAATTGGTAGCATAATAGGAGAAGTTCCCCAAAGTCTATAGTATAGGAAGCTAAGGATAGGGACATGATAGAGACTGCCAGATCCTCCCTTATTAGCTTCTTCCCAGAGTCTTTTCCTTCAACACTCTGAAATGGAGTTGGCATCATCTATCTTCTCTCTTAAAGCTTGAAGCTTGAAGTTTCTGAAGTTCACAGAGACTCAACAACTTGAAGACTAGAAGAACACTGAAAAGACTGGAGTTTCCCACTTTCCCCAACTCTGTCCTACCCTTCATATAGGCACAGGACATACATCTCCATCAATAGGGAGAGAATCCCATACCAATGAATGTTGGGACAGGGGCTACATGTGAAAAAAAATCAAGAATTAGAAACAGTTTAAAATAGGGAAATTTGATTAATTTTGGTCTTCTGATGACAGGAAATGAGAGAGAGAAATTAAAACTTCACTGGCACTTTGCAGGTCTCAGGAAATGACAAGAGTTGAACAAATTTCTGCACATTTCAGACACACCTGTCAGTTTTTTTTTTGTTTGAATAAGAAGGGCTCATGGCCACTGGAGCTGACTTAAATGCCCCATTTTACAGGGGCTTCTTGCTCCCACTTTTTCACTGTCTCTATCTTTCTTTGTATTTCTGTCTGTCTGTCTGCCTGGGGTCTATCTGTTTCTCTCTGTCTCTGTCTTTCTCTGTCTGTCTGTCAGTCTCTCTCTGTCTCTATCTCTTCTCTTGTCCATTTGCTTCACTCTATTCAGCATTTCTATTAAACCCTCAGAGTTCAGGTGTTCATTTTCACAACCACAATTCCAGAAGTTCCATCTGACCTGAGCAACTTCAATTTCTCTTATCCACGTTTACTCTAGAAGCCATCAGATTTCATGGTGCCACCAAAAATTATTGAAGGGTTAATCTTATTAATCAAAGGAAATGATGGATACCATCCAGAACATTTAGCACCTACCAAGATATGACCTAGTGCTAGGTCTGTGCTAGAAAATTCCTTTCTTTCATGAACTAACAGATGACAATTCCTCATATCAAATACATAGATGTCAGACTATCCTGGAGAACTCAATCAATAACCTAAACTGAAACCAAATCTTTATATAGACCAAACTGTTGCTCACAATCATCTAGACATTACACTGACCCATACACAAAATAAAGAACAATTGTTTTAATAGCAGCCACCACACCAAATCTAAATCTCCAAGCTGCACAAGAGGTAAGGAAGGGAACAAGCATTTATTAAACACCTATCACATGCCAAGGATTGTGCTAAGTACTTTACAAATAAAATCTCATTTGATCCTCACAACATCCTTGGGAGATGAATGCTATTATTATCCCCACTTTGCAGGTGAGGAAACAGGTATACAGAGGTGAAATAACTTGCCCAGGGTCACAGAGATAGTTAGTGGCTGAATCAAGGTTTGATTCAGGTCTCCCTTATTTGAAGCCTGCTACTCTAAATGCTGTGCTGCCTAGTTGGTTCTAGGAATGGGGGAAAAGCTTTCAAAATATAGAGATTTAATGACCAGTAAGAAACATTCATTAAGGACCCATTATATGCTGGAGGCAAAAATTTTCCTTGCCTTTATCAGAAGTAATAAAAATAACATGGAAATAAGAAGTACATTTTACTTTTACTAAGGATGGGGTTTATGGAGTGTTCAGGGAGGACTAGCAGCTTTGGTGTGAAGGCTTGCTCAGCCCTTTTCAGGGATGCTTATCCACCCTTCGTGTCTACCTGGCACTCAGCATTCACCTGTGGCTCCAAAAAGCTATAGCAGGTACAGCATCCACACCCTGTTGAACCATCTTGGCAGATGGACTAAACCAGGTTCAGGGCAACTGACAGGCTTCAAACCTATCATTGAATTAGGGGAGCTGTCTGCCTCAGGCATATGAGGACTTCCCCTTGTTGTAATCAGTGTATGAGAACAATTTATTTCAATGGCCATGAATGTGGCTAAAGCAGGTGCTGTCCAGTGTTTAGAGCTTGGTCAGACATTGAAGATGCTAAAGGTCATCCACTGCATCTTAGGACACTGCCAGTGGTCCTGACTTTTGTCTTGCCATTGAACTTCAACGGCTCTGTCAGAAAGAGTAAGGCTGATGACTTTCTGCAATTCTGCCTCACTTAAATCCAATTTATGCACAAGTCAAAACATCACCCTATGATGTCATTTATCCTCTTTGACATGAAGGATAACCAATAAGGATACAAAGGATACTTTTAGTGATATTACAAAAATGAGTTTATACCTTACCACTTCTATTTAACTACATAAAAAAGTTATTTTATCCACTTGTGCCACAATCCTTTGAGTAATAATGTAAATGAATGATTGCAGGTTAGAGACTAGTCCTAGAACCATTTCTATCTGAGCTACATTAAAAAAGAGAAGAATAATTTTAATAATGATGTAATGAAAAGAGGAAGAGGAGGCAGAAGTGGAGGAGGAGGAGGAGAAGAAGAAGAAGTTATCATCACCTCTGATGATATCTTATTGAGATGATTAAGTTAGGACCCTAGTCAATTTTATTGATACTATTCCTAAGAATCCAAGAAATAGATGAGATAGAGGTAAGCCAAGATGGCAGAGGGGGAAGAATCAGTACAGCTCACCCCTCTGCCTCTTCAACTACTCCAACAAAGATATAAGAAAACTGCCAAACTCAGCTATCATTGGAAAATTTAAGGAGATTCCACAGTAAGGCATTTTTGTAGCTCAAGATCACATTGAATCACGACCAAGTGACCATAGGAGAAATTATTGAACAGAGCTGGGTCAAGATCTGGAATCAACACAAACATGAGTCCAAGCCAGCAGTATTAAGTCTTCCAGAAGGGCTAGCTAGTGGACTTAGTCACAAGAACTCCAACTGGTCTCTACTCCAGTACAGAGTTGCCCAGAATGGATTGAAGACTTAGCCCTGAGCCAAGAACAGAAGTAGGCTAGCAGTACTGGTTGCCCTTAGAAAGCCATTGGATCAAATCCAACTGAGAACAGCACTAGGCCAGAAACATTGATGACAGTAGGTCAAAGATGCAGGCCTGTTCTCAAATCATTAGATTAATGTCTTTAAGAGGGGCCTTTTCAGCCATGAGAATGCTAATTAGGGATAAGTGATCAGCTTGGGTTACCCTTTAAGCAAATGGGGCCCCAGACCCAGCCTCAGAACAGGGCTATAAATGCAGCACCCATAGATAGGATTGGGCACTAAAGATAAAGAGCTTTTATGAAAATTGGGATGCTGAAGACACAAACCTCAAAGAAAACATATCACAGAAAGAATTCTGATATGAAATGGGTTTTTAGAATTACATAATAAATGAAATGAGAGGTCTAGAGCAAAAAAAAAATGAAAAACAGAAATGAAAACTTCAGAAGACCTGAAAAGGGAATTGGGCAGAATCAAGATGGTGGACTAGCCAAAATCTCTATTCTGTAATTCTTCCAAATAAATCTAGAAAATGCACCAGACCAAAACCTGATCAAGACAAATAAGAAATAAATTACAGTAAGTAATTTTTATTTTCATTCCTTTTTTTAAAGATATTTTTATCTTCTTAAGTGCAGATATGTATGTATGTATAGACAAACACACATACACACACACAAACATATATACATACACTTACATATACATATACATATATATATATATACTTGGATACTATAATCATAGTCATATTTAGACATATACATTCATATGTATTTATGTAAGATACTACTATACTTGTTTGTCCTCTGTTTCTGTGAAGTTGCATAACATCTTCCTTCATGGTTCAAGTCTTTCCATATTTTTTCTAATTCCACCAACTTATCATTTCCTATATCACAGCAATATTCCAACCTTATACTGTCTGGTTATTTTAAATAGTCTAAAACAATATTGATTAATATGGCTGACATGTAACATAGTTTCTCATTTGTTTCACTTTTGATTAAATCTATTTTAACTTAACTTTGTCTGAGATCAATTATTACCCTTCCTTTTTTCCCTAATAAATTCTACTCCTGATCTTAATTTTATGTTTATATCTCCTATTTCCTATCCCTCCTGACTCCTATACTTTACTTTTACCCACTACCTTGCCCTCCTATTACTTAAACTACCCCCCCACTAAAGATTCCTCCTTTATCCTCTCCCCCACCCTGAAATTCTTCCCTTATCCCCCCCTCCTTATCCCTTAGCTTTTTATTTCTTTCTGAATTTAGAAGACTTTTATGACCTTCTAGAAATATGTGCATTGTTCACTCTTTAACCCATTCTCAATAAGAAAAGGGTTACAGAATTACCATCCCTCCTCACCCATCAAATTCTTCTGTGTAAGTTCTTCCTCTAGCACCTCATTTATATAAGGTAATTACACTTTTTACCTTTTCCTCGATGGCTTACTTTTCAGTATCACGTCATATTCAGTTCTACCTCAATGTTTCTTTTGAACTACCAAATTACTAGTAACAATCTTAGGCATACAATTTACATTTCCTTGTATAAAAAGTAAACAGCCTGTCTTTACTGAGTCCTTGTAATTGGTCTTCAATGTTTAACTTATGTTTCTCTTCAATCTTGTATGTCAATTTTTCTATTGATTTCAAGTCTTTTTGCATCAAAATCCTGAAAGTCTGGCAATTCATTAAATATCCATTTTTTTCCATTCAGAATTATGGTTAACTTTATTGAGAATGATATTTTTGGCTGCAACCCCAGCTCTTCTGCTCTTTGATATATAGTGTTCCAAGACCTGCAGTCTTTTAGGGTAGCTGCTTCTAGGTCTTGTGTGATTCTAATTGTGGCTCTTCCATATTTGAATGTGTTTTTTTTTCCTGTTGCTCATAACATTTTCTCCTTGAGCTGGGAGTTTTGTAATCTAACTATGATATTCCTATAGGTTTTCCTTGTAGAATCTCTTTCAGGTGCTAAGTGGATTTTTTCTATTTCTACTTTACCCTCTTGTTCTAACACTTTAGGACAATTTTCTTTAATTATTTCTTGTATTATTGTACCAAGATTCTTTTTTTGTTATCTTAGCTTTTCATTTATGTTTTCTCTTCTCGATCTGTTCTCCAAATCAGTTGTTGTTCTTATGAGATATTTCACTTTCTCTTCTTTTTTTTCATTCTTTCTGTTTTGTTTTGTTATTTCTTGGTCTCATAACTCCAGTGGCTTCCCCTTGCACAATTCTAATTTTCAAGAAGTTGTTTTCTTTCTTTCTAGAAAAGGATCTCCTTTTCTAGTTAGACTTTCTTTTCATAATCTTCCTTTTTTTTTTGGATTGTTCTCTTTTTAAAAAAAAATTCCTCAGTCTCTCTCACTTGATTTTTAAAGTCTTTTTTAGGTTCTTCTATGAATACTTTTTTTGGCAGGTGACCATTTGATGTTACTCTTTCTGGTAGGATCGGCTTTTTTGGCTTCAGTATACTCCTCTGAAGACAAACTCTAGTCTTCTCTATTCCCGTAGTAACTTTCTATAGTTGTGTTCTTTCTCCTTAGCCTGATCATTTTTTTCCTTTTATTTGTAGAGGCTTGTTATTGTAATCACCTCTAGTCCTGGGATATGGGGGATGGTGACTCTGGCCTCAGATCCTTCTTCAGTTTTCCCTTGAACCAAAACCAAGAATTCTGCCCTCCTTTAAGTGCCCACAACCAGCAGCATCCCTGCCCCACTGCTGCTACACACCAGGTGCTTGCTGGTTCTTTCTCATCCAGGGCTATGTCTTGGCAGCACAGCTGGCGCTGGCATCCCTTATCATCAGAGGTTCCCTCAATGTTCCCCTGCTCAGATCCCTCCCCACACTGCCTTGGAGGTGAAAATTCTTGTGGCTGGGGCTGTGGCTACCTTCCAACTCAGCTAGCACCAGGGTTCCCCACTTGCTGTTTCAGGGGAACTAGCCTAGAGATGTTTGCACTTCACAGGGACCAAATCTCAGATCTTTTTCAATTACCCCAGGAGGACAATTGTTCTGTTCCAACTCTTGTTTATTTTCCCTGCTGTATGTTTGCCCTGAGGTATTATTTCCTCTTATTTGTGGAAGAAATCTAGAAAGCTTAGAATTTTCTGATCTATTTCACTATCTCCCTAGAATCTTCTAGTAAGTCATTTTTCTAACCCAGGCCAGGATACAAAGACAGAGTGGTTTGTAGACACTAGAGATGAGCTAGCTAAGAATGGCTATGCAGAGTATTCTAGCACAGGCAAAGGCTGTACATCATGTGAAAGTATTCCTTTGTGGCATGTTGAAGCTGATACTGAGCCTCAGTGACTAGGTTCTCTTTGAACTTGTGGGATTTTTGTTTTTGAGGATTTAATGTAAATTTATTTATTTTTAGTTTTCAACATTTACTTCCACAAGATTTTGAATTACAAATTTTCCCCCCATCTCATCCCTGTGGTCCCTTAATGTAGAAGCTGCTAAATCTTGTGTTATCTTGATTGTGTTTCCACAATACTTGCTTTGTTTCTTTCTGGCAGCTTGTAATATTTTCTCCTTGAGCTGGGAACTCTGGAATTCAGCTACAATATTCCTACGAGTTTTCCTTTGGGGATCTCTTTCAGGGGGAGATCAGTGGATTCTGTCAATTTTTATTTTGCCCTCTGATTCTAAAATATCAGGGCAGTTTTCCTTGATAATTTCTTGAAAGATGATGTCTAGGCTCTTTTTTTTTTGATCATGGCTTTCAGATAGTCCAATAATTTTTAAATTCTCTCTCCTGGATCTATTTTGCAGGTCAGTTGTTATTCCAATGAGATATTTCATATTATGTTCTATTTTTTCATTCTTTTGGATTTGTTTTATAGTGTATTGATTTCTCATAAAGTCAGTAGCTTCCAATTGTTCTACTCTAATTTTTAAGGAACTATTTTCTTCAGTAAGCCTTTGGACTTCCTTTTCCATTTGGCCAATTTTGCTTTTTAGGGCATTCTTCTCCTCATTGGTTTTTTAGACCTCTTTTGCCATTTGGGTTAGGCTATTTTTTAAGGTGTTATTTTCTTCAGTATTTTTTAGGGTCTCCTTTAGGAAGCTGTTAACTTGTTTTTCATGATTTTCTTTCATCACTCTCATTTCTCTTCCCAGTTTTTCCTCTACTTCCCTTACTTGCTTCTCAAAATCCCTCCTGAGCTCTTCCAAGGCCTGGGACTGATTCATATTTTTCTTGGAGGCTTTGGATGTAGGAGCTTTGACTTTGTTGTCTTCCTCTGGTTGTATGTTTTGATCTTTTTTGCCACCAAAGTAAGATGGTATAGTCTGACTCTTTTTGTGCTGCTTGCTCATGATCCTGGCCAATTACTTGAGGTTTAAACTCTTTGTTATGGTAAGAGTCTGTTTCCAATGTGGAGAATGTGCTGTCCAAATGTTCGGGGATTTGTACAGTTCTTTTCAGAGATACTTGTAGGGACTTGTAAATTTTCAGTTCTTCCAAGGTGATATGATAAGGGGTGAGGTGTTTACTCCTTTCCTGGCTTGTGCTCTGGTGTATTAGTGACCACAATCACTCCTTTCTGTCCTGGAACTGTGAGGAAGGTTTCATCTTCACAGCCACTGCAAGCTTTACCACGCCAGTGTGTTCCTTCTCACCCCAGGACCACTGCCCAGAGTTGTGACCCAGATCCAAGCACAGGCAAAGCAAGAGATTCCTGCCTCAGCACTGGCAAAGAGATCCCTGCAATCTTCCCTCTTATCAGCCACTCCATTCCCCCACGTCTGTGGGCTGGAAGCTCAGGAGGCAGCTGCTGCCCCTGGGGCCTGCGCTCCATGCTCTTGGGGAACTGGTGCTGAGACCCCATGCTCCACTCTCAGCACCAGAGAAACAGACTTTCCCCACTGACCTTCTCAGTTGTCTTTGGTATTCATGGGTTGAGAAGTCTGGAAACCTCCACAGCTGCCTGTAATTCAGTCCTCTGAGGCCTACTCCAGGTTCACTAAGGCCTGCACACCCATGCTGCACTGCACTCCTCTACCAGCCCAGTGCGATATACATTTCTTATCAACCATCCAGGTTGTGTTGGGCTGGAAATTTGCTTCACTCTGTCTTTTTGTGGATTCTGCTGCTTTAGAATTTGTTCAGAGCCATTTTTTACTAGTATTTGGAAGGGTTTGTCACTGCTTTCACTCCACCATCTTGGCTCTTCCCCCTGAAGAGCTTGTGGAATTTTCAAACAACAAAAACAAGTCTGTTGAATTGAAATATGTTAAATTCCATCATTTTTTCTGGCTCTCCAAATTTGACAGTGATGAAACAAACCATCTGTTTCATCCCATGTGATGATTACTGTGAACTAATGTTCTATCAGCTCAATACCCAGGTAAAATCACTGATCTAAATTGAGTGTATCATTGAGTTCTCACATAGCTGGATAGAAATTATGGTTAAATGTAAGGGTCAGTCTGAAAAAGCAGTTGGTATCCAACAATGTGGAGATCATTGTTCTAATATCCAGTGATGTGTATTCCCCCAAATTCAAAACTAATGTGGTTTTGCCACAATAACAGCTAGCTGCTAAGTACCAGTGAGAGCAAAATGTAGTCATCTAGAATATCAAGTCCTTTCCTTAAAGGAAGCAGCAGTTGATGAGAAGTTGTTTTGGCTTACCCATTGTGGAGAAAGAAGAGGTGGAGGATTGCCCCCATCTCACTTGAATGTGAAGTGACTTATTTCACTTTCTCTAAGATTTAGTTTCAGTATGTGAAGATCATTGAAAAGAGTAGTTTAGTAAGCCCTTTTTGGGGTGTGATAAATCACCTACAATAGAGATTATCAACTTTGGACCAATTGAAAGGAAAAATACCGTGGAATAGTAGATGCCAAAACCACCTTACCTCATGGACACTCCACCCAAAGGTTTTTTTTTTTTTTTAAGAATGCAAATGTTTGTGAGAGGGAATGCCCCCATTCTTATATCTATTTAAAAGACATCTTATCTGTGTCTGCAAATGCAAGGCAATTGTGTCTCTGTGTTTGGGAGCTAGCCTTAGCCACTGTCTTTTTGGTCCCTGTCCTTCAAGTCTGTCTTGTCTGTATTTGGGAGGGGGTATCCATGGCCTTTGTCTGAGTCTCATCCCTTTCTTATGTATTTGTCACCACTCAAGATCTGGAGGCCTAAACATGAAGGCAACTTCATATAGATAAAACTCCTTTTTCTAGTTACGTGGGATTTTCCTTTACTGAGCAGATAGAAGGGGCAGGGGTCTACCTAGAGCTCTCCCCTTCCTCTTTTTATATGAAGCAAAGGTATAGGAGCCAATTTATCTCCATCCTCTTCCTGCCCCCACTGCCTTAATGCCTCATAAGGAAAGTCTGCTGTGTCTTAATCACCCAGCATCTTTCACTCTCTTATATTCTGAGAGTCAATTCAGTTGAACCCTGTATTGCCTGGGCCTCTCTGTTTCCCTTCCTAGTTTTTGGATTTAAGATCAAAACAACATTGAGACCTAGTCAACTCCCTCTACCCCCCCACCTCAAAAAAAGAAAAGTTTCTGTGGAGAATGAATAGGATAGTGAGTCAATCAGAGAAGTGTAAAAGGATTGCCTTGGTGCAATGAGGGCCCTGTTGAAATTTGGAAATACAAATTTGTAGTAGATGTAGTCACAGAATGGTTTGTACCTCCTTATAAATCAAAGAAATAGCAAAAGGATTTATATGTCCAAAAATATTTATAGAATTTTTTTGTGCTATCTTTTCTTTGCAGATCATATGATGTTATACTTGGAAAATCCTAGAAATTCAACTAAAAAGTTATTTGAAACAATTTTAACAAAGTAGCAAGATATAAAATAAGCCTACATAAATTCTCATAATTTTTATGAGAAACAACAAAATCCTGCAAGAGATAGTAAGAGACACCCCACTTAAAACAACTGTAGACAATATAAAATACCTGTCAAGACAAACCAGGAAATGCATGAACATAATTACAAACTACTCTTTATACAAATAAAGTCAGATTTTAATAATAGCAGAAATAGTAATTTTTCATGGGTAAACAGAGCCACCATGACAAAAATGACAAATTTACCTAAACTAACCTATTTATTCAATGCTATCCCAATTAAATTACCAAAAAATTATTTTAATGATCTAGAAAAAATAATAAGAGAAGTCTTTTGGAAGAACAAAAGTTCAAGAATATCAAAGGAATTAACAAAAAGAAATTTAATGGAAGTATATTTAGCTGTACCAGACCTCAAACTATTATAAGGCAGTAACTATCAAAACTATCTGATACTAGCTAAGAAATAAAAAAGTGGATGAGTGGAACAGAGTACACATACAAAACACAGTAGTAAATAATTATAGTAACCTTGTGTTTGATGAATGTAAAGATTTAAGCTTTGGGGATATGAATTAATTGGTAAAAAAATGTTGGGAAAACTAGAAAGCAGTCTGGCAGAAATTGGGAATACAACATTTACCAAGATAAATGAATATTCAAAATATTCAAAATGAATACATGATCTAGATGTAAAGCGTTGTTATTGTTTGTCCTTTGTTCTCAAAGAGGACCATGACATCAAGAAGGCAATGTCATGACATGCAAGTCATTGGATTTAAGTGAGGGAGGGCTGTGCAAAGTCACCAGCCTTGCTTTCTCCTCCTGAGCCACATGGGTCCAGTGGCAGGATATAGATCAGGATGACTGGAGATGGCCCTAGACATAGTAGGAGACATTGACCTTTTTAAACTAAGGTCTTTAACAGGTCTCAGTTTGAGGCAATGCCCATTCTGTGATTAAAGCTAGGTAAACAATGGAGATATCATAAGAAAACTAGAAAAACATGGAACACATTACATGTCAGAGTTATGGATGGAATATGAATAACCAAGAGATAGAGAGCATTGTGAGGTATAAAATGGATAATTTTGATTATATTAAATTTAAGAGGTTTGAAAAAATAAAACCAATGTACCCAAGATTAAAAGGAAAGAGAGATGGGAAAATTTTTTATAGACAGTTTCTCAGATAAAGGTCTCATATCTTAAATATATAGAGAATTTTGTAAAATGTATAAGAATATGAGTCATTCTCCAATTGATAAATGGTCAAAGAATATGAACAGGCAGTTTTTCAATGAAGAAATCAAAACTATGTATAGTCATATGAAAAAAAATCCTCTGAAAAATTATTGATTAGAGACATGCAAATTAATACAATTTTGAGATATCATCTCACACCTATCCAATTGGCTAAAAGTATAGAAGAAGAAAATGAAAAATGTTGGAGGGGATGTGGAAAAATTAGATCACTAACACATTGTTGGTGGAACTGTGAACTGATCCAACCATTTTGAAAAGCTATCTGGAATTATGCCCAAAGAATTACAAAATTATGTATACTCTTTGACCCAGAAATACCACTATTAGATCTGTTTCCCAAGGTGATCAGGGAAAAAAAAAGGAAAAGAACCTGTATGTTCTAAAATATTTAAAGCAGTTTTCTTTGTGGTGGCAAAGAACAGGAAATTGAAGGCATACTTAGCAATTGAGGAAAGGCTAAAAAAGTTATACATGAATGTGATGGAATACTACTGTCCTATAAAAATGATGAGCTGGTTGATTTTAGAAAAAAAACATGGAAGTGTTTGCAGGAAATAATGAAGAGTGAAATGAGCAGAATCAAGAGAATGTTGTACACAGTAAGAGAAATGTTGTTTGAAGAACTACTATGAATGACCAAGTTATTTTGAGTATTATAAATATCCAAATTAACTGTAAAGGACCTATTAAGGAAGGTGCTATCTACTGGCAGAGAAAGAACTGGTAAATAAAAGTATGTGTAGTATGGTTTTATACATACATGCATACATGCATACATATATGTGTGTGTGTATATGTATACATATACATATATATACATATACATATATATACATATATATATAGTGTGTGCATGTGTGTGTGTGTATATATATACCTTCTCTAGTTTAGAGTGGGGAGAGAGGGAGAAAAAATAAAAGTGCACAGAAGAACAAAAAAAACTCAGAAGGAAGCAGTGAAAAGCAGGGTAGCTTTGAAAATGATGTCTAGTATTCATTACATAGTTTTTTTAAAAAAAATAGTGTGAAATGGAGATTTGTGATTTCATATTGAATTCTCTTTTTGTAATGCACTGTGTATATGGAATTTTTTTTTGTATTAAAGTTCAAAATAAAAAACAATTTTTAAAAAAAATCTTTTTATGGTGTCAAAGAACTGGAAAATGGGAGGAGGTGCCCCCAAATTAAGGATGACTAAACAATTTATAATATGTAAATATAACAGTTATTGTGCCTTAAGAAATGATGAAAGGGATGCTTTCAGTCAAACCTGGGAACACTCGCATGAACTGATACAAAGCGAAGTTAGAAGAGCAAGGTTAATTTAAACAAGAACAACACTGTAAAAATGAGCTGTTTTGAAGTCCTTAAGAACTCTGATCAAATCAATGGTGAACCATGATTCCATAAGACTGGTGAAGCTTGATTCCAATCTCCTGATCAAAAATAATTCCTTTTTTTTGTACTTAGTCACTTTCTCAACTTGTTTTGGGTTACTGTGCATATTTGCTAGAGAAGTTTTGTCTTTGTTTCAGTGGTAAGGGTGGGATAGGAGGGAAAAAAAGTTAATTTTTTTTTGTTATTTGAAAAAAAATTAAAGGGTGAAATGAGTTGAAACCCAAACACATTTCAAATGGCTTTGAGAAAATGTCAGCAGATAGAATCCTGGATTTATTCTTATACAGGGTACTAATTTTCTAGGCAAAGAAAACGTAAAGTAAAAGAGCAAAGCAAGATGCAAAAAAAATTTTTTTAAAATTAATGAATAGTTGGGTTTCAGGTGAAACCATCCTGTGCAATGCATTGACATGAATAATGGCATGATTAGCGCTCTTTCCTATTGTATAACTACAAGAAGGCAAGGTACACTGGAACAAATCAGAAATACCAGTACCTCTTGGAAATATTTCACTGGAAATGGAGCCAATTGCTAATCCAGAAGAACCTTAAGTCCACAAGAAATGACTGAAGACATAAATACCTTCATTACATATCAGTAATATAATAAATTTCACCAGTTACAGACAAAAGATTGCTGTACTTTTTTCCTGCTTTCTTTTTAAAATTTTTTGTTATATTTTAAGTTCTAAACTGTCTTCTTCCCTCCTTTCCCACCCTTCACTAGGAGTAGGTCACCATTTGACACAGATATGTAATATATTTAAAACCATACTATGCAGATTTCTATTTACCATTTCTTTCTTTGGAAGTGGATAGCATTATCCTTCATAGGTCTTTTGTAGTTGATTTGAGTATTTATAATACTCAGAATAAATTCATCCTTCACAGTTCTTCAAACAATATTGCTATTACTTGATATAACATTCTCTCATTTCATTTTTCATTATTTCATATAAATCTTTCCATGCTTTTCTAAAATTGCCTAGCTCATCATTTCTTACAGCACAGTAATCATCTCTAAACCACACAATGATGTATGGCCAACCAGTGCAGTGCAATAATAATGAATTAATTATTCTCTAAGCCTAGGTGAAATAAGAACAAGAAATTTCTAAACTATGAAGGGGAAAAGTTGTAGAATATGAAGTACTTGAAAAATTTTCAATTAATGCAAATTCTAGAAATTGTGCCTAGTAACAAAATATGTGACAAAAATAGTACTGATATCTCAAATGATATTGAAAGAGAGATATGTCAAGTTTGAAATTATAAAAGGAGATTTTTTAAGTTTAATGGACTGAATCTTATTAGCATACAAATTATAGAAAAATTGGGTAATTAAAAAAGCTAGCATCTGCTATAACCATCTTGAATGAATGTATTCTCCAAAAGTTTTTGACAGAAATTGAAAAAAATCTATGACTTGATATAGCAGTGTATATGGCAGCCATCACCATTACCATTGCAAGAACATTAGAGGAAAGGTATAACCATCTTGCAGTATCCCTGAGACAGAAACCAAACAATACCAACTTTTGAGAGAGCTATTCAATATCCATACGAAGGTATTAGAAGATTGCATTAATGTCCATCTAGCCTACTTTTTAGTTTCCCAGTTAAAGGCAATGAAACAGTAACATGTACAAAGGAATCCAGAAAGCAAGAGCATATCAGAAATTCTTGATTTCCTAATCTGCAATCCAAGGAATCAAAGTAGTGCAAATAACAAAAACAAAACATTTCAACATTAATGGAAAGCTTTACTACCAACTTGATAAGTAAACAAATTTAGAAGAGTAAGAGTGAGAGAGAGAAATGGCAAAGAAGGATGATATGGAAGATTTGTGGTCAGCTATATGTTCACAAGAAATTCATCACAGTCAAAACACAAATTGGATTAAATGGGAAAAAATATTTTCAGACTTTTAATATAATGAATGACAGAATAGTGTTATCAAGGAAGATAACCACAACTCTAGGGTCCAAAGATGAAAAATATTAGGAGATTAATGGATGAGGAAGATGGATGGAGGGAGTAGTTATTGAACAAACTGCTCTAAAGTACTATGATGCAGCATGTCCCAAAAATCAAACACAGTTTTAAATTATTAGAACTTTAAGCTGCACTTAGACTTTTGGGACATGCTGTATTTAATCTGTATTTGATAATAATTGCAAAGCCAGTTTCATAGTCATGTTTTATTTATGTTCAGAAATTATATAATATATACCAAAGCATAGGTCCATATTAAAACTTTTCTATTTCAAACATCCCATCCATGGCATAATATTAAGAAAAATTGTTACAAAATACAATATTTATCAAGTTTAAGTTTATTATGACCCTGGCTAACCTTAAACACATTATCAGTTTTCCTGGATCACTGCTTTATCATGGCAGAGAGATTTGTGTAGCTCAATGAAATTACATGTATGGCATGGAGGGTTATATGGACAGGTTATAGTACAGAATTTTTACAAAAGGTGCTCTACAGGAGAAGAAAATGACAAACCACTCCAGTATCTATGCCAAGAAAACCCCATGATAAAATACATGACACCAGAAGATGAGCTCCTAAGTTCAGGAGGCATTCAACATGCAACTGGGGATGAGTTGATAACTACAAGTAACTCCAGCCCTAATGAAGTGACTGGGCCAAAGCCAAAAGGAAGCTCAGCTGTGGATGAATCTGGTGATGAAAGGAAAGTTCAATGATATGAAGATCAATATGGCAAAGGAATCTGGAATATAAGATCTATGAACCAAGGTAAGCTGGATTTGGTCGAACAGGAGATAGAAAGATTAAACATCTTTGGTGTCAGTGAACTTATATGGGTGGGAATGAGTGAATTTAGTTCATGTGATCATTAGGTATATGGTTATGTATGTATGTATATATGTATGTATTTATGATTATTATGTATGTTGGCAAGAATCCCATAGAAGAAATGGAATATCCCTCATAGTTAATAAAAGGGTGAGAAAAGCAGTACTGGAGTGCAATATCAAAAATGATGGAATGATATATATTCAAATCCAAGGCAAACCATTCAACATCACAGTAATACAATTCTAGGCTCCAAACATTGATGCCAAAGAGGCCAAAATTGATCAGTTTTGTGAAGAGCTGCAACATCTAGAAACAACACCAAAAAAGATGTTATATCATAAAATTTTGGAATGTTAAAGTAGGAAATTGAAAGATATTTGGTATAACAGGCAAGTTTGGTCTCAGAGTACAAAATGAATCAGGGCAGAGACCGATAGAGTTTTATCAAGATAACTCATTTTTCATAGCAAACACTTTTTCTTTTTTTTTTAAAAAAAATATTTGTTTAGTATTTTATTTTCCCCCACTTACATGGAAAAACAATTTTTAACTTTCATTTAAAAAAAATTTTGAGTTACAAATTCTCTCCCTCCCTTCCTTCCCCCTCATTGAGAAGGCAAATGTTTGATATGTTATACATATGCAATCATGAAAAATATATTTCAGTATTACTTATGTTGTTAAAGAAAACAGACCCCCCAAAAAGTCCAAGAAAAATAAAGTAAAAAAGTATGCTTCATTCTAAATTCAGACTCCATCAGTTCTTTCTCTGGAGATGAATAATGTTTTTCATCATAAGTCCTTCAGAGTTGTCTTGTATCATTGTATTTCTTAGAATAGCTAAGTCATTCACAGTTGATCATGATATAATACTGCTGTTTCTGTGTACAATGTTCTCCTGGTTCTGTTCATTTCACTTTGCATCATTTCATGCAAGTCTTCCCAGAGTTTTTCTGAGAGCATCTGCTTACCCAATCACTCTTTTTCAACAACTCAAAAGGCAACTTTACATATGGACATCACTGGATGGTTAATATAGAAATCAGATTGAGTATATCACAAGATGGTCAATATAGAAATCGGATTGATTATATACTTTGCAAACAAAGGTAGAAATGCTCTATATATTCAGTTAAAACAAGACCTGAAATCGATTGAAA
This sequence comes from Phascolarctos cinereus, assembly GCF_003287225.1. Taxonomy (NCBI): domain Eukaryota; kingdom Metazoa; phylum Chordata; class Mammalia; order Diprotodontia; family Phascolarctidae; genus Phascolarctos; species Phascolarctos cinereus. The sequence goes on along the minus strand of NW_027555847.1, from coordinate 282,888,155 downwards.
TCATGAGCTTCTTATTACAAAATTCAAACAAATTTTAAAAAGTAGGGAAAACCATCAGACCATATAGGTATGACTTAAATAACATCCCTTCTGAAAATGAAGTGGAAGTAATGAATCAGACGTAGTAGATAAAATGCCTGAAGAACTATGGACAGAGGTTTGCAGTATTTTACAGGAGGCAGCAACAAAAAAAATCCCAAAGAAAATGAAAAGAAAGCAAAATAGCTGTGTGACGAGGCTTTACAAATATCTGATAAAAGAAGGGAAGTGAAAGGTATAGAAGAAAGGGAAAGATATGCCCAAGTGAATGAAGAATTCCAGAGAATAGCAAGGAGTGACAAGAAGGTTTTCTTAAATAAGCAGTGCAAAGAAATAGAAGAAAACAATAGAATGGGAAAGACGAGATCTCCAAGAAAATTAGAGATATTAAGGGAACATTTCATGTAAAAATAGGCATTATGAAAGACAAAAATGGTAGGGACTTAACAGAAATAGAAGAGATTAAGAAGAGGTGGCAAGAATACACAGAACTACACAAGAAAGATCTTAACATCACTGATAACCATGATTGTATGGTTACTGATCTAGAGCCAAATATGCAGGAGAACGAAGTTAAGTGAGCCTTAAGAAGAATTGCTAACAATAAGGCTAGCAAAGGTGATAGAGTTTGAGCTCAGCTACTTAAAATTCTAAAAGATGATGCTGTTAAAGTAGTGCATTCAACATGCCAACATGCAAATTTGGAAAACTCAACAATGGTAACTGGATTGGAAATGGTCAGTTTACATACCAATCTTAAAGAAGGGTAATGCCAAAGAATGTTCAAGTACCAAACAATTGCACTCATTTCACATGCCAGTAAGCTAAGATTCTGCAAGCTAAGCTTCAGCAATATGGGAATTGAGAATTACCAGAATAGCAGTTTTGTTTTCAAAGAGGTGGAGGAACTACAGACCAAATTGCCAACATTTGTTGGATTGTGGAGAAAGCAAGGGAGTTCAAGAAAAATTTATGCTGCTGCTTCATTGCCAAAGCTCTTGACTGTGTAAATAACAACAAAATGTGACAAGTCCTCAAAGAGATGGGAGTACCAGATCATCTTACTTGTCTCCTGAGGAACATGTATATGTGCCAAGAATCAACAGAATTGAACATGGAGCAACTGATTGGTTTAAGATTGGAAAAGGAGTACAATAAGGCATACTCCCCTCTATCACCCTAACACACACAATTAATTTACATAACTTAAGTGCAGAGTACATCATGAAAAATACTATGCTGGATGAATCAAAAGCCAGAATTAAGGTTGTGGGGAGAAACATCAACAATCTCAGATAGGCAGATAATAGCACTCTGATGGGAGAAAGTAAAGAAGAATTAAGAAGTCTCTTGATGAGGGTGAAAGAGGAGAGTATAAAAGCTGGGTTAAACCTTAGCATCAGAAAAACAGATCTTGGCAACTGGTTCCTTTACTTCCATGCAAACAGAGAGAAGAAATGGAAGTGGTGTCAGATTTTATATTCTTGGACTCAAAGATCACTGCAGATGGTAACTGCAGCAATGAATTAAAAAGCACTTGCTCCTTGAAAGGAAAGCTGTGGCAGATATGGACAGCACATTAAAAATCACCTTGACAACAAAGGTCAGTATAATCAAATCAATGGCTTCTCTAGTAGCAATGAATGGTTATGAGAGTTGGACAATAAGGAAAGCTGAGTTCTGCAGAAATGATGGTTTTGAATTGTGGGGCTGGAGGTTTTCGAGAGTCCCTTGGGTAGCAAAAAATACAAACTTACATGAAGGAGGACATGGGTTCATTGTGTACTGTGGAATCAAGCTTGAAGACACCAGCCTCTTTCTTCATATGGTGCATATTATATTGTTGTTTATATTTATATTTATATTTCTATATTGTTGAATCCAAATTACATTTTGATATAACTGGAGAAAGATGTGTGTTTTGGTGGAGTTATATAGCTTAAAGTTACCATTGTAATCAAGTGATTAACAAAATGTTTTGGTTCAACTTCCTTTTTAATTTGGAAACCATACATATTTTTATTTGCTGTTCTTCAGTCACTCATGCCTGAACTTTCATAAACACAAAGGCATACCAGGCCCTTTTAGCCTCCTCTATCTCCTGAAATCTTTCCAAACTCATATTCCTTGCTTCCATGACACTATTTATCCTTATCATTCTCTGCCATCCCCTTTTCCTTTTGCTTTCAATCTTTCCCAACATAAATCTTTTCCGATGAGTTCTGTCTTCTCTACATCAGCATAAAAGCCCTTCCTATCACACTTATAAATTTACCTTTCAGGATTTCTATTGACTAATGTTTTTATTTCAGAATTCCTATTTAGCTCTAAACTTTTCATCAGAAATTCTTAAAACGTCTCTATTCCATTAAAGGTCTATTTTTTCCTATAGGATACTCACCTTTATAGTATAACTTTTTCTTGGTTGTAAGCGTATGTCTGGCTTTTTGGTGTATTGGAATATTGTATTCCAAGCTTCTCTCTGTCTGTCTGTCTGTCTGTCTCTCTCTCAGGCAATTGGGTTAAGTGACTTCTTCAGGGTCACACAGCTAGTAAGTGTCAAATGACTGAGGCTGGATTTGAACTCAGGTCCTCCTGACTCCAGGGCTAATATTCTATCCACTGTACTACCTGCCCCCAAGCTCCCTTGTTGATAGTGTATAGTAAAAGCTGGCATGTTTTGTGTGATCCTTATTACAATAACTTGATATTGGAACTACTAGTTTCAGGATGCCTTTGACATTTTTCTTTGACATGAGAGCTCTGAATTTTGGCTATGACTTTCCTGAGACTTGTCTTTATGTGGTTATTTCAGGAGGTAGTAGTTTCTACCTATCTTTGTTTTGCCATCAAGTTTTAATAGATCTCAGCAGTTTTCATTTAATTTTCCATTGAAATTTAGAGTCCAGGCCTTTTAATTTTCTTGTTACATTTTTCAAGAAATAAGGTGATTCTTAAATTCTCTGATTTGTTTTCCAGGTCAGTTGTATTTTTTTTCTTTTTATATGAAATATCTTACATTTTCTTCTGTTTTTTTTTCAATTTTTTTCATTGAATTTTAATATTTCTTGCTGTCTCATGGAGTTAGTAATTTCTGCTTGGTTTATTCAGTCTTTCAGGGACTCCATTCTTTGGGGAAATTGTATTACTCTCTCCTCTAAGCTACTTATTCTTGGTCCAATATTTTCTCCAGAACTATTATTTCATTTTTAAAATCTCTTGCTTTGTTTCTATTAAGTATTCATGTAGTCCTTGTGAAAAAACTCACTTTTTCATTTTAATTTCTGCTTAAATTTATTATAAAGTTACTCTTTTTTGAGAATCTTTGATTTTATGATATTTTTTATAGAGGCCACTATTTTCTTTTTTCTTCCTTCCTTCTTTCCTTCCTTCCTCTCTCCATCTCTCTTCCTTTTTTTTTTCCTTCCCTCCTTCCTCTCATCTCTCCAGCTTTGGTTTCTGAATTGGGGCTTTGTGATAAGGCTTGGCTCTTCCCAATGTGATTTTGGGTAGGGTGGTAAGCTTTGGTTTGCCTCAGCCTGGGTCCATTGGATTTTTAAGTTGACCTCTGCCTCCTGAAAGGTTTACACGGATTTATGTATTTCAGAATATTCAATAGTCATGACTTCTCTGGAAGCTCAGAAAAAAATTGTTCAAGGTCTCAGAATTTATGGGTCTGGGATGTCGTGGTCCTAGCAGCTACTGTTTTGCTGCTAACACTTCCCTGGTTATGTTTGCTACTGACTGCCCACTTCTGTTTCCCAAGAATTCAAAGGTCCTTAAACTGAGACTTTCTGACCACCCTGGGGCTTTTTCAGGGGAGCTTTCTGCTGTTTTTGCTTCAGACACAGACACAGACATTTGAAGGCTGTATGAATCCCATATCTGGAATTACAGATACAACATCAGAATAGAACCTATGTAATAGCTAAGATCCAAGAACAGAATAAAAAGGCCCTTTATGGACCACCTATGTGTTAGCCTAATCAACAATATGTCTACAAAGATGCATCAAAAAACTGGCTCAATCATGAATTATTGTTAACTTGTGTTTGGAAATAAACCTAGCAGTATTGCTTTAGCAGTAGTATTGCTGGGTCAAAGGGTATAGGCTGAACAAGTTGTGGCATATGATTGTGATGGAATACTACTGTGCTATAAGAAATGATGAACTCAGGGATCTTAGAAAAACATGGAAAAGCTTGCACAAAATAATGAAGGGAGAAATGAGGAGAACCAAGAGACCACTATATATGATAATAGAAATATTGTTTTAAGAATGACTTTGAGTGAATAAATAATTTTGACTATTATAAATACCTGAATTAATTATAAAGGATATGTGAAGGAAGCCACTATCTGCATCCAGAGAAAGAACTGATAAATAGAAGGATGCATAGAATAATTTTATGCAGACACACACACACACACACACACACACACACACACATATACAAATAATTTTATCTGTTGATAGCCATGATAGCCATCTCTTGGGTGGGGTGGTGGTGGAAGGGAAGAATGAAAATAAGACAAAGAAGGAAAAAGAGAAATTTATAACTTTATTGCATATTTTAAAAGAATAGCAAGTTGTAAATAATAGATTTGCAGTTTCATGAGCAATCATCTTTTTTTTGTTATAGTATATCATGGAAATGCTTGGTTTTCCCCCCCACCAATTAAAAATAAAACAAATAAATGTGAAAAAAGACTACGATTTTATGGTCTCATGAAATAACAGAAGGCTTATCCTTCAGCCCAGATTTACTGATCAATATTGATTATGCAACAAAACAGTAGAAATGATGCATCATATCAGAGCAGACTGTAAATATTAGTACTAACTTGGTACCTAGCGTGACAACACCAAAGTTGTGGTGAGACATTTGTACAGCCAAAGACAACTTAGGATATTGGCAGGAGAAGCCTCTGACACCAGGGAGAGAGTCAACTTATGGGCAGCAGCAAGCCTTAGAGATGGTTGTGAAAACAGCAGCAACAGGAAGCTCTCAGCCCAGAGACAGTAAGGGGTGGGGGCAGGGGAGAGACAGTTCAGAAAGAGTTTGCAGGATACTGTGAAGCAGAACTATGTATAGGACTGGGCACTGTGGCAACTCTTGTTCAATTACAATTCTGTATCATAATTTCAGGACAGAGAGGAGATTTTATGGTTTGTTGCAAGGGAGCCAGGGCCCTGGTAACAGTTTCAAGGCAGAGAGGAGCATGAACACTTGCAGCTGCAGGAGGCCAGGGGATCTGGTAACAGTACCAGAGTTAGGAGGTGTGCTAGTGCTTGCATCTTCAAAGGGACAGGGGCCTTTTCAAGATAACAACAAAAGCATGTAATACAGGAGCAAAGCCCACACCTCTCTGTGTATTACACCACCTTGGAAGCACTGAAAATTTGTAAATCACCAGAACTGTTTCTGAAAAAGGCAGAATGAAAAAGCCTCAAGCTTGGGACATTGCTTCCCCAACTCCAGGTGAGCAGATCCCAACATTAACATAAAATTAAAAGTCAAAAAACAGGTTGGAAAAATGAGCAAAGTACAAAATAAATACTTGACCATCAAAAGCTACTACAGTGGCAAGGGAATTCAAGCCACAAGCGCAAAAGAAGACAACATGAAGACAATCACAAGGAAAGCTTCAAAGAAAAATACTAATTGAACCCAAGCCCAACAAGAATTCCTGAGTTAAAGAACTAGAAAGAATGGTAAAGGAAATTTTTAGAAAAGAAATTAAAGTGATGCAATAAAATTATGATAAGAGAGTTAATAGCTTGGTAAAAGAGGCACAGAGAAACACTGAAGAATATAACATCTTAAAAAGCAGAATTGACCAAATAGAAAAAGATGTACAAAAGCTCACTGAAGAAAATAATTTCTTAAAAATTGGTATTGTATAATAGAACCTCATGACTTTATAAGACATCAAAAAACAACAAAACAAAGTCAAAAGAGTGACTTTGATGAAATGTGAAATATCTCACCAGAAAACCAACTGACCTAGAAAGTAGATTGAGGTGAGATAAGAATTATTAGACTACCTGAAGGCCATCGTAAAAAAAGATCCTAGACATCTTATTTTAAGAAATAACCAGGAAAATTGCCCCAGTATTTTAGATCCAGAGGGTAAAACAGAAATTGAAAAAAATCCAGTGATCACCTCCTGAAAGAGATCCCAAGTTGAAAACTTCTGAGATTAATATAGCAAAATTCCATAACTCCCAGGTCAGGTAGAAAATATTGTTAGGAGCCTGAAACAAAGAATTCAAATATTGTGGAGTCCAGGACCACATGAGATTTTTAACAGCTTCTACATTAAAGGAGTGGAAGAGTTGGAATATGATATTCCAGAAGGCAAAGGAGCTAAGATTATAACCAATAATAACCTACCCAGCAAAACTGAGTATAATCTGTTAGGAGGGGAAAAAATGGATATTTAATAAAATGGAGGACTTTGAAGCATTTCTGACGAAAATACTAAAGATAAATAGAAAATATGATGTTCAAACATAAGACTCAAGAGAAACATGCAAAGGTGAACATCAAAGGGCTTAATAAGGTTAAATTGTTTACATTCCTATAGGGGAACATACTTATAACCCCTAAAAACTTTATCATCATTAGGGCAGTTAGAAGGAATCTACATAGACAGAAAGCAGAAGTTTGAGTCATTCACAGTGGGATGATCTCAAAAAATGAAGGGATGAGAAAGATGAATGCACTGGAAGACAGAGGAAGGGAGAGGAAGAATGAGGAAAATTTCTCACAAAAAGAGATGCACAAAGAAGAGCTTTTACAATGGAGAGGAAAAGGGGAAGGTGAGTGGGCAGTACTTGAACTTTGTCAGAATTGGTTCAAAGAGGAATGAAAAACACACAGAGAGTAGGGAAATATGAGAGGATTAGGATGAGAGTAGCAAAGAGTGATAAAAGGGAGGGTGAATTAAAAGAGGTAGTGGTCAAAAGCAAAATGGACTTTTAAGGAGGGACAGGGAGTAAAAAGAGAAAGAGAAGGATAAGTAGAAGAAAATAGAACAATGTGTTGTATCCAAGAGACACTTGAAACAGAAAGATACACATATAGTTAAAGGGGCTGGAACAGAATTTATTATGCTTTAGCTGAAGTAAAAAAAAAGACAGATGTAGCAATCATGATCTCAGTCAAAGCAAAAACAAAAATAGACCTAATTAAAAGAGATAATCAGTGAAACTTCATTTCACTAAAAGCTACCATAGACAATAAAGTAATATCAAAAAATTTTACATTAAGTTTCTCTGATAAATGGCACATTTTTCAGATGTATAGAGAACAGAGTCAAATTTACAAAAATAATAACCATTCCCCAACTGATAAATGGACAAGAGTTATGAACAGACAGTTTTCAGAATAAATCAAAGCCACCTACAGTCATATAAAAAATGCTCTAAATCACTATTGATTAGAGAAATACAAGTTAAAACAACTCTGAAGTACCACTTCACTCCTATCAGAAATGACAAATTCTAGAGGGGATGAGGAAAAGTAGAAACACTAATGAACTTTTGCTGGAGTTATGAATGTGTCTTACTGTTCTGCAGAACAATTTGGAACTATGCCCAGATGGTCAGAAACCTGTGTATACCTCTTGACCCAGCAATATCACTACTAGGTTTATATCCCAAAGAGATAATAAAAAGTTGGGAGGAAGAACCCATTTTTATTTTAATGAGGCAATTGGGGTTAAGTGACTTACCCAGAGTAACACAGCTAGTGAGTTTTCATGTGTCTAAGGCTGCATTTGAATTCAGGTCCTCCTGACTCCAGAGCCAGTGCTCTATCCATTGTGCCACCTAGCTGCCCCAGAAAAACCCATTTGTACAAAGATATTTATAGCAGCTCTTTTTGTGGCAGCTGAGAATTGGAAATTGAGGTGATGCTTATTAATCATGGATTGGTTGAACGAGTTATGGTATATGATTGTTGATTGAACACAATTATGCTACAAGGAATGACAAAGGGATGATTTCAGAAATGCTTAGAAAGACCCCTATGAATTGATGCAAAGTAAACTGAGCAGAATTGGGAGAACACTGTACACAGTAACAGCGATATTGTAAGGATGATCAGTTGTGAAACTCTTGGCTACTCTGAGCAAGACAATGATCCAAGACAATTTGGAAAGACCAATGTTGAAAAATTCTACCCACATCCAGACAGAAAACTCATAAATTGAGTACAAATTGAAGTATAATTTTCTCACTTTCTTTATTTTTCTTCCCTTTTCTGACATGATTAATTTGGAAATACAGTTTGTCTGATTTTACACATATAATAGGTACCATATTGTTTACTTTCTCAATGAATGGGAGAGGGGCTATAGGAAGGGAAAGAATTTGGAACTCAAAATTTTTAGTTTCAAAAACAATTAATTATCACCATTGACAAATACTCAAACTCTCTAAGCTACATGGAAAAAATAAACTATCAAAATATAGAGATTGAGTGTGGGGGGAAGGGGGAAATTGATTAAAAAATACATGGGAATAGAATTGGGTATATAATCACCCTTTTTGTCCTATCTATTAAAGCAATGGAACAGAGCATACTTTTTAGTAGGCCTACAGAGAATAAACATATATCCTAATACCTTTATTCAACTCTTCCCCAACTCCTTCCCTAACACTAGTGAATTTCAACATATATTGATACTCCCTTAAACACCTTAGCTTCACAGTTCTCAAATTACCCTTTCCACATGACCTACTTCCCTACCCTACCTCAGCCCCACAATATTATTCATACCCTTCATCTTATCATCACCCACAAGTTTACCACTTCTACATTTGTGAACTCTGAAATTCCTTTATCTGATGACAATCTATTATCATTTTACCTGTTCCTCTGCTTTTCATCTTCATACACTGTACTTTATCCACATCATAACTTACAATCTCTTAAACCCTTAGCTCTCTCTTAGGGCACAACTGCTGCACTAGCTACCCTCTCTTCTTTTCTTTATCTTGATCTCTTGGTGAATCAGTTCAACTCTACACTGTCCTCTTCCCTTGATTCCCTTGTTACCTAATGCAGCTTATCTTGCCCTGACAAACTTCTCACATAAGATAGATGTTTTATGCCACTTTCTCCTCCTTCACCCTCTCTCACATGAAGGTGCTCCTTCTTTCCAAGGTAGACTCTACTACTTAGACAAGTAATCCCAGTCCATTCCATATTTTCCAGCAGATTGCTTCTTCTATCTCTACTCTCACTTATCTGCAATCTCTCTTTGTCTACTAGTTGATTCCTGATTGCCTGCAACTATTCCTGTGTTGTCCCCCCACGCATAAAATCCTCACTTGATCCATCTTTCTCCATTAACTTTCATCTCATATCTCTCTGTTTTGTGGCTAAACTCCTTGAGAAGGTCATCTACAATAGATGCCTCCAATTCCTTTCCTCTGACTCTTTTTAATTCCCCATAGTCTGGCTTCTAACTTTGTCTTTCAATTCAAATTTCTCTTTCCAAAGTTAGTAATGAGCTTTAATTTCCAAGATGAGTGACCTTTTCTCAGTCCTCATCTTTTTTGATCTCTCTGCAGCTTTTAACACTATCAGTCACCATCTTCTCCTTGATACCCTCTTCTATCTATGTTTTTGTGCTGCTAGTCTCTCCTGTCAATTTGACCTTTGTCACATCTCTCATATATGTCCACTTCTCTCATCTGACACTGTTGTCACTCAGTGCAGTCCTTCATCATCTCACACCTGGACAATTGCAATAGCCTAATTGCTTGGTCTTTCTGCCACAATGATCTCCACTCAGCTGTCAAATGATCTTCCTATGGCTCAAGTCTAATCATGTCACACACATACCCTTTCAATAAACTTCAGTGCCTCCCTGTCACCTCCAGGATCAAATTTAAAATCCTATGCCACTTAAAACCCATCATCATCCTTTGCCTTCAATGCCCACCTGGCCCACTCCTACTGCAGCCTTCAACACTGGCTTCCTTGATCTTCCTCTCACACAATACTCTGTCTCCTGTCTCCAGTCCTTTTCACTGGCTTTTTCCCAATGCTTAAGAATGTTCTTTTTTCCCCTCTTCATCTCCTAGCTTCTCTGGCTTCCTTCAAGTCCCAGGTAAAATCCCACTTTCTACAGGAAACCTTTCTCAATCCTTCTTAAATCTAGCGCCATTTCTCTCTTGATTGTTCCCAATTTGTCTTGTCTATAGCTTGCTTGCACATAGTTGTTATCATGTTGCCTTTCCCGTTAAACCGAGCTTCTCAAGAACAGAGATTGTGTTTTATCTTTCTTTGTCTCCTAATACTTAGCACTGTGCATGGCACATTGTAGATACTTAATAAACATTTGTTGACTAAAACTATAAAAAGTAATTATCTTATCCACTTTGGACATTGTCCTTTGAGTATAAATGAGTAATGTAGCAAGCCTTGTCTGAGACTATTTCTTTCCGAACCCCATCAATAAAGATGCAAAAAAAAGAGGTGGTGATGATGATATTAATAACTGCCATTTAAATGGAAGCTTAAGGTTTATAAAACATTTTATATCTGTTTTCTTATTTTATCTTTACTGGAACTCTTAACATCTCCATTTTAAAGATTAAGAAGTTGATGCTCAGAGGCTAATAGGTTTGCCCTTGGTCACTCCTACCTAAAGAAAGAAATCCTCAGACTATTTCAAAGGGAAAAAAAATGAAGTCCTTTGATTTATCTATCCATACAAAGACTGCTTTGTTTTATTATTATTTCAAACATGATTTTTGCATATGCACATAGTGGAGGCTTCTATATTGTCACTGTCCAGGAAATTTATTTCTACCTCCTTTCATTCTGATTCTCTAGTTGAATAAATGCTGAAGCTACAATAGACTAAAAATAAATATTTTTTATTAATAATATTTCTCAGTGTGTTACATTCACCAAGAAGTGCTAAAAAACACATATCAATCAACACTTTGCCTCTATTACCATAGTGCAGAAATAGCATAACCTGAAAAACAAGAAGAAAGAGAAGCAAGTACAAATCCACAGTTATAATTTTTTTTTTTATTTTCAGAATTCCTGAATGTGAAAGAGATTTTAATGTGCAGCTGGCTTGTTCTTGGCAGGCATTAATTCAGCATGGGTGCAGAGGAAATTGCGTGCTTAAAGAAGCATGTCAAAATTGCTTTATGGAAAAAAAATACTAGACTAAGTGACATGGCTGAGTTTAGTGAGCTAATCATAGTCACGCTTCTTGTAACTCAGTGTGGAATTTAAATAAAATAAATGGTGTTTCAAGCATGCTATTAGTGGTGTTATGTAGTCACTGTCATTTATCATCTTCTAGGAATTCAATTTGTCCCTATTATTCCAAGGTCATGGATTGAAGCACCTTAGCAAACATCACATCACAGCCTTTGAAGTGAAGGGTCAATGCATTAGTACAAAAGTGAATTAATCCAGTACTCTGGCTTTGCAAATGGTATTTAATGCACTTTAAATGAATGGCCAGCAGTTCCTGTTCTGAGTTTCTATCTGAAAAGCAGAAGCACCCCTTCTACCAAACATAAACTTCTTAAATGAATATTCAATGGAAAATATTATTTAATTGTCAGATCTAATTGCTAGTTTCCTGCTATTAGTGTTAGCTTTTCTTTAGCTGAGCCTGACACAGATTTGTTTGCATACTGTTATTAGTCAAGACTCCCTGAAGTATTGTAATTAACACCTCCACAGTATCTCATGCAAGGAAAGCGAAGAAAACCATATGACTCACTTTGTTTCAGGTTGAGTTGTTATTTTCTTATAGAGAAGCACTTAAGGTGAATTGTAATTTCACCAGAATGCCATATGGAACCAAAAAAAATCACAAAAAGGGATTTCAATAAACAATATATGTAAGTTCATTAAGAGAACTCTAAAATAAATATCATATTTAAAACTCAATCAGCCAGCAACAAATCACACAGTATACATTAGAACAATAGATAGGTGTGGTTACTGAGACAAGTTGCATGTGCCACATGGTCCTAGAGAAATAGATCTTAAACATTTTTAGTTAAAGATTTACAAATTTTAAAGATCTTGTAAGTTTGGAGATAGAGTACACCCAGATATTAGCTACATATTGATAATTCCTACCATTGACACTGTTACCTCTAACTGTTCAGAGAAACATTGAATCTCAGAGATGGAAAGGAGTGAAGCTCTCTAGGTATGACTCCTGCCAAGGTTATTCTTTAGATACACGAGTTCTTAACTGTGTTTAAGGAAAAACCATAGTTTCATTTGCAATCATACATTAAATTCTAATTTAAAATGTTATTCTAAGAAGGGATCAATAGGCTTCTCTAGATGGCCAGAGGTTAAAAGCCATTCCTATACATTGTATAATGTATGTAAAAAGTCATCATCCATTCTTTGCTTGAAGTCCCTGCCTGAGGGGAAACCTACCACATCCCAAAACAACCCATTCTGTTTTTGACTTCTCTGTTGTTTGATAATTTTTTGGCCTATTCCGCACAAGGTTGTAAAGCCAAAATAAGAAACCACTGTGTAACCATTAAAGTGAAATTAGATGCAAAATATTCTTACTTTCTTAAATGCAATTTAATAATATCCATTGAATGGAATTGAATTGTTTATTTTGCACACCAAAATGAAACTTTTTACATCAAGCCTAAACTTGCCTTTTTGCAATTTCTAATCATTATTCCTGTGCCTATTGCTGCCTAGGACCAAACAGAACAAACCTTCTTTTACTTGACAGCCCTTCAAACAGCATCTTTCTAAGTAAACCATTCATAGTTCTTTCTACAGCACTACATATGGCATAATATTAAAGGACAATTGCCATTCTTATTGCCATCTTCTGTATAATCTCTCACTTGTGAATGTTCTTTCCATAATGTGACTCCCAGAACTGAGCACAATAGCCAACTTGCTAAGGTTGCTCAGGAAAAAGGAAGGAGAAAAACAGTACCATTTATATCATGAAACAAATCATTACAGTAGTCAAATTGCATTTTTGTTTTTCATTTTGAGTTTATTAAGGTTACTTATTGGTTATATTGTTTTCATCATAAGGCCAGATATAATGACTCGATATGTTGTTTGATTGTTATAGGGATCTCCTACATGGGGAAATGCCCTTGGCCAATATGTCAGAATTGGGACTTAAAAGTCAGGTATTCCTTTATCTGAGACCAGCCTTCTAACCACCACAAGATGCTTTTAAAAAAAGGCATTTGAAATTTCAGCAAATAATAAACAAAATCCAACATAATCTAAAAAGAAAATTGCTCATTATATTTTTGTGAGTGACATTTAGTTTCATCTGCATAGTTAAAGGTAAAAGAAACAAACCACAGGAGTACAAAGACATTGCATTAATATAATGAGACTGTGGTCTTGCAGTTAATACACATACTCAAAGCCATGATCAATGTAATCATGACATTGTTGTAGATATTGCCAAAGATAAATATCTGGATATCAAAGCTTTCTTACTGATAAGGGAAAAAACTATACATTTTCAATATAGCACAATGCACACTAATTTTATATTTCACATTAAAACCCCCTAAAATCCATATAGTTTCTTCAGAAATTTATTCCAGTTTATAAGCCTTAAAAAAGACATAATGAGCTGGCCCTTTATTGATATAATAAACTTGGACATTATTGATTTGCTTTGCTTTGTTTTGGTTCCTGAATCAAAACTGTTTTAAAATTAGCTCACAATTAGGTTCTTGTGTTATTTTTTAATTGAAAGAATTATTCCATCAGAAGCAGCTTCGTTATGGGGATATCAGAGGCATTATATCCAACTCTTATTAGTTGTTTCTGTTGAAAGCAGCAGACACTTTTGGATGAATAAAATTGTCTGTTTGCATTTTATTTCCAGCCTAAAAATATCACAATTAACATCTTTCCAGGGCATATACTTTGCAAGTAAGCAGCTGTTGTCACAAAAGAGGAACACACTTAGCTACTACATGCAAGCCCTTATGTTTAAGTTTCAGTCAAGCTAATACTTAGCAACTCTTGATCTAAAACTAGAAATGTGTAATGTTTTGTCACTCCTGAATAGGAAGTCTAATGATAGCAGCTTTTCGTTCATTCATTCTTTTTTTTTTATTGATACAGAACATTTTAATTTAAAATAATCAAAATTATCCATTTTACGCTTCAACACTGCTGTCATCTTATAATATGGCTTAAGGTCTAATAGTGCTGAATCTAGTTCCTTCACATCTTTTCCCCCTGGTTTCCTTGAAGTTCTTGGCCCTCTGCTCTTCCAAATGAACACTGTCATTATTTATTTTCTGAGTCAGTAAGATAATTTTTTAGTAATGTAATTGGGATTACAAATAGAGGTAAAATTGTCTGCTATCAGATTCCATTTTATAAGAAAATTCATCCAATTCACATTCCAAACTATAATTACTTCCTATTTTCCTCACTATCCTTTTTACACTATTCCCATCCCTCCTTATTCCTCTCCTTTACCTCTACCTGAGACCTTGTCCTCCTATTTCTTAACCTACTCCCCTTCACTTATCCTCTCCCTCCACCCTAATCCTTTACCCTCTTATTTCTTTCTGAATTTAGGTTTTTATACCCTTCTAAATGTATATGTTGTTCCCTCTTCATCCCATTCCTGTTAATCTACACACTCTTCTATGCCCCCTTATCCTATTCCCTACTCCTTCCTTATCCACTCTCCACTCGCTATCTCCTTATGTTCTAATTTCTTTTCATATTTAGAAGAGTTTTATACCCTTCTGGATATATATGGATTATTCACTTTTTAACCCTTCTGGATTAGAATAGGGTTCCAGAAGTACCTGCCCTCCTCTTCCATCTGCTTCCTCTGTGTCAGTTCTTCCTCTCACACCTCAGTTGTGTAATTGCTCTTTTTACCTTTTCCTACATGATTTTGCTTTTTTTCTTCCTTTTCTCCCTTCTTTCCTCCTTCCTTCCTTCCTTCTCCTTTCATTCTTTCTTCCCCTTTTCTTCCTTTTTTCTTCCTTTTTCTTCTTTCCTTTCTCTTCCTTCCTTCCTTCTTTCCTTCTTTCTTTGTTTCTTTCATTCTTTCCTCCTTTCTCCTTTTTTTGTTTTCTTTCTTCCTTTCTTCTTTCTCTTTTTCCTCCTTCTTCTCCACTTCTTCCTCCTTATTCTCAAAGTGATTTAATGTCCAAGGAACCTCATTACTGTAGTATTATTGTATTATTATTATTATATTATTATTGTAGTAACCTTATTATAAAGTTTTTGCAAGAATTAATGAAATATTTTAGTATGTTTTATATTCTAGTGTTGCTGAATTCTTAGAGGAAATAGAAACAGGTTTTGACATAATTTGGATTTGTTTTCATTTTGAAACAAAGGATAGGGAGGTGAGGACATGAAAAGACAATTCAGAGGGGATGCAAAAAATTACTTATAGGTAGAGATAGGGCACAACTCCTTCAGATTGTCAGTACTAAGCAGAAGCTTCACATTTTTATTATGTTTATTTCTGTTGAACTTAAAATATGATCTTTTTGAGTCTGTAGTATATTACTTACCCAGACATGGCCTAGTTGTACCAAAAGTTCTGTTTTGCAGAGAATGATTTTGGATGAAATGACATGAGCTCAAAATGGAATTTGCTCTGGTATTCCCTTCTGGTTGCAGGTAATAATTCAAATCATTTTTAATACCTAGATATAGAAAAAAGAAATTATTTTTATGCCAAAGGCACATGAATATTACTTTCAGAGGAATTGGCCATTTTAAGGAATTAACATATATTCTGTTATTTGACCTCCCCAGGAAAGTTAATGCTTGAAAAAATCTAGTCATTAAGTATACATATAAGTATATATGTAATTCAGCAAAATTATTACTACTGTAAGTGTAATCAATGATTCATAGCAGCATCTGGTTCAACATTCTGGCTAATTAAGAATTAATTATTGGGTCAGCTAGGTAGTGCAGTGAATAAGGCAGCAGCCCGGGAGTCAGGAGGACCTAAGTTCAAATCCAGCCTCAGACACTTGGTTCTTACTAAGTGACCCTGGGCAAGTCACTTAACCCCAAATGCCTAGCCAAAAAAAAAAGAATTAACTATTTCCAAAAAAAATTTGTTTTTGTCAATCAGGATACTATATATGAACCATAAAATAGTCACTCAGGGCATTCCATTAGTTCAGGAGTTCTTAACCCGGAGTCTACGAACTTGTGTGTGTATACACATTACATATATAGATAATTGCTTCAATATAATTGGTTTCCTTTGTACTCTATGTATTTTTTTTTGCATTTAAAAACAACATACTGAGAAGCTGCAGATTGCGTTTAGGGTACACCCCCCTCCCCACATGATTATGAGCTCATGACATAAGAATTATTAAAGATTGAGCTTGAGTGTTAGCACCTGGAAATTGCAATTCCATTTTTTAAAAGATGACAAATATTGGATTCAATAATGGTTTGCATTGATTGTTTTCCAAACTATTTATGGATAAAACAGGCCAGTGAGAACTTACTCTTAGGAAAACATATGCTTACTACCCTATCATATTTATTATAATAGGTTCTAATGTATGCCCATAGTATATCATGCTTGGTTTTGGTTTCAGATAGATGTTTTTTATTAAACTAAAATTTTAAAAGCTGACTCTGCTTATACTTTGTAAGGTTTTTAACATAAAAACATCTATTGAGATGATCATGTGGTTTTTAAATGTTTTGGTTTTAATATGATTTATCACATTTATTTGTTTCAAGTTGAACTATTCTTTCATCTCTTGAATAAAATCCTATTTGATTATAATGAATGGTTTCTTGGATGAATCACTGTAGTCTATTTCACAGGTTTGGTTTAAAATTTTTGAATCAATGCTCATTAGTGATATTGTCCTACAGTTTTCTTTCTGTGTTTTATCTTCCCTTAGTTTAGATATTAAGAATATAATTGTCTCATAAAAGAATTCTAGTAGAATGTTTTCTTTCTCTGCTTTTGAAGTATTCGTATTAACTTTTTAAAAAGTTTGATAGAATTTTCCTGTGACTCCATCACAGGAATCCTCCTACCCCTTTAGTAGTCCTTTTAAAGCTACAACTATTTCCTATTCTTAGACTGGATTATTTAAATTCTCTATTTGTTTTTCTGATGCTTTGGGTATTTAATTATTGAAGGTGTTCTGTTTATTTTGCTTTCTTAGTTTTGTTACCTTATAACTGTGTATAATATGCTCTGATCCTACTTCATATTTTGCCTAAATTTACTGTAACTTCATTTTGCTCATTTCCTATTTTATTGATTTGATTTTCTGTTGTTTTAAAAATTTTTAACCAGATTAGCTCAGGGTTTATCAGTTTTGTCAGTTTTTTTTTAAAAAACTGCTTTTAATCAATTAATAAAATTTATTAAATACCTTTTATGTGCCAGACACTGTGCTAAGGAATGGTGTTACAAAAAAAAACTGCAAAGCACAGACCCCACTCTCAAAATCTTACAGTTTAATGAGAGAGACAGTATCCAAACAAATATGTACAAAGTAAGCTATACACAATACAAACCAGAAATAATTAACAGAGGGAAAACACTGGAATAAAGAAAAGTTGGAAAGGCTTCTTATAAAAGGTGAGGATTTAGGAAGGCTTAAAGAAAGCCAAAGAGATCAGTAATCACAGTGAAGAAGGGAGATCATTATAGGCATAGAGGACAGCCAGAGAAAATGCCTTAAGCTGGAGTGAAGAGATGGAGTGTCTTGTTTATGGAATAACTAACAGGCCCCTGTCAGTGGTTTGAAAAGTATGTGGTAAGCAGTAAGGTATAAGAAAATTGGAAAGAAAGAAGAAGGCTGGATTATAAAGGCCTTTGAATGCCAAACAGAGAATTTAGTATTTGATCTTAAAGACAATAAGAAACCACAGGAGTTTATTGGTTGGACCTGTGCTTTTATAAAATAACTTTGGTGGTAAAATGCAGAATGGATTGGAGTGGGGAGAGGCTTGAGGCGGGCAGATCTACTAGCAGGCTATAATCCAAGTATAAAGTGATGAGGGACTGCACAAGAGTGGTGGTAGTGTCGGAGGAGAAAAGGGAGCATATTTGAAAGATGTTGCAAGGTTGAAATCTTTAGACTTTGGAAACAGACTGGATATGGAAGGTAAGAGATAGTGAGGAATCCATCATGACTCCTAGGTCTTGAACCTGAAGGAAAATAATGATGTTGTTGCCCTCTTTGGTAATTGAGGAGGTAGGAGATGGAAGCTTTGGGGGAAGGGAAGATAATTCTGTTTTGGACATATTGAGTTTAAAAATTCTATTGGATATCTATTTTGTGATGTGTTTATGATGTGATATGGAATATGCAAGGAAAGAGACTGGGACAAAAAATGAAGAATTGAGAATTGTTAGCATGGAGTGGTAATTAAAGCTTCTCATCAAGCCAAGCTGATGAAATGGTACAAAGAAGAAAAGAGGGCTGATGATAGAACCCTGAAGGACATCTATAGGTAGGAGCTATGATCTGAAAGAGAGTCCAGCAAAAGACACAGAAAAGGAATAGTTGGAGAGGTTGGAGGGAAACCAGGAGTGAAAGGTGTCCTAAAAATCTAGAAGGAAGAGAGTATCAAGGAGGAGAGAGGAATCAATAGTGACAAAAGCTGTAGAGAGGTTCAAGACAATGAAGACTGAAAAACTGACATTAGATTTGGTGACCAGGAAAGTAACTCTGGAGAGAGCAATTTTGATGGAATGATAAGGTAAGAATGAGAGAAGAAAGTGAAGGCGCCTATTTAAGATGACCTTAAATTGCATTTGTTAGAAAGGTACCATAGATAATGAATTAGTATCAATACAATATAATACATACACATCAAATAGCATAGCATCTAAATTCATAAGGGCAAAGTTAAATGAGTTACAAGAAAAATAGAGAGTAAAATTGTAATAGCAGGAGACATCAATTTACCACTCTTAGACCTTGGTAAATGAAAATTTAAAAACTAGAAAATCAACAAATTTTTAAAAAATCCAATTAAACATACCAAATAAGAAATCCTGAAAATCAAAAAAGAAATTGACAAAATTGCAAGTAAAAAAAATGAATTAATAATAAGACTAGGATGTGTTTAGAAAAAAACAATAAAAATGATAAAACATTAGCTGATTTGATTAAGAAAAAGAAAAAAATAACAGTATTTTTTTAAAAAAGGTTAATCCACAACAAATGAAGTAGAAACAAAAGCTTTAGGAGTTATTTTGCTCAACTATATGTGAAAAAAACCCACCTAGCAATCTAAAGAAAATGGATGAATGTTTACAGAAATATGAGTTACCTAGTTTAACAGAATAGGAAATAAAATATTTAACTATCCCTATTTTAGATAAGAAAAATTATCAGTATATAAATGAACTTCCAAAACAAAATTCCCAGGCTCAGATAGAGTGGCATGTAAATTCTATCAAACATTTAAAGAACAATTAATTCCAATACTACATAAACTGTTTGAAAAAAGCCAAGACAGAATCCTTCAATATTGTGTTAGAAATATTATCTATATCAATGAGAGAAGAAAAAAACCTAAGGAATAAGTACAAGTAATAAGGAAATAAAACCGTGACTTTTTTCAGATGACATGATGATTTTCTTTACCTAGATAATCAACTAAGAAGTTAACAGACAATTAACAAATTCAGCACAGTTGCAGCATGCATTGAAAATATACTCATGTAAATCATCAGCAATTCTGCATGTTACAAAGAAAATTCAGCAAAATATACAAAAAGAAATTCTATTTAAAATAAGCATAGACAGTATAAAGTACTTGGGAGTCTACCTGGAAAAATACACAAAGGAAATATGTGAAAAAAATACAAAATCTTCTTCACACAATTAAAAATAGATCCATATAATTAGAGAAATAATAACTACTCATGTTAGGCCAAACTGATGGGATAAAAATGACAATAATTAAATTAATGTACTTATTTAGTGCCATAGCAATCAAACTGTCAAGGAATTTCTTTATTGACCTAGAAAAAAATAATTTAAAAAATTAATCTAGAGAAACAAAAGGTCAAAGATATCAAAGTAAGCAATGAAAAGATGGGAAAGAATAGAACCTACTCAATATCATATCTCAAATTATACTAGAAATCCATAGTCATAAGAAAATCATCAAAACATGATACAGGCTAAGAAATAGAGAGGTTGATCAGTAGAGCAGATCAGGCACACAACATAGAAAAACAAATGAGTATAATAACCTCATATTTGATACTGGGGCAAGATACTCACAGATACTGGGGCAAGAAATCACTGTTCAACAAAAATTGCTGTGAAAACTGCAAAGTAGTCTAGCAGAAACTAGGAATGGTCTAATGTCCTATGCCACATATCAAGATAAGCTTAAAATGGATACATGATTGAGACATAAATTGTGACATTATAAGCAAATTAGTGAATCATGGAAGAAGTTACCTGTCGCATTTATAAATAGAGAAGTAAATGACCAAGCAGAAGATAGAGGAAATTATAGGAAGTAAAATGGATAATTTTGATAACATGAAATTAAAAAAGTTTTGCACAAAATCAATGCAGCAAAAATTAGAAGAAAAATAGAAAACTGGGGGGGGGGATCTTTACTACAAGTTTCTCTGATAAAGGTCTCATTTCTAAAGAGTATAGAAAACAGAGTCACATTTACAAGAATAAGAGTCATTTCCTAATTGATAAATCATAAAACAATATCAATAGGCAGTTTCCATAAGAGGAAATCCAAACTATCATAACTACTTGCCAAAAGGCTCTAAATCACTAATAATTAGGGAAATGTAAATAAAAACAGTCCTGAGCATAAGCTCATACCCATCATATCATACCCATCAGATTGGCTAAGATGAGAAAAAAATATGAATGCTGGAGGAGCTGTGGGTAAACCAGGATACTAATGCAATATTGGTGGAGGCGTTCTCAAAATCAGTTTGGAGCTCTTCCCCTAAACTCTGTATATCCTTTGACTCAACAATACTAGTACTAGGTATGTACTCTAAAAAGGTCAAAGAAAGGGGGAAGAATCCACACATACAAAATTATTTATAGAAGCTCCTTTAATGATGGCAAAGATTTAGAAATTTAAGGGGATTCCCAGCAACTGAGGTCTGGCTGGACAAAGTATATGAATATAATAGAATACAACTGTACTTTAAGAAATGATGAAGAGGGTGATATCAGAAAAACTTGGGAAAGGTATATAGGAATTGATGCAAAGTAATAGGAGCAGAAATAGGAAAACAATTTACACTGTAACAATATTGCAAAGATAATGAACTTTGAAAGATTTAGTAACTAATTAACAAAATGACCAACTATAACTCCAAAGAACTTATAATGAAATATGCTATCCACCTCCAAGTAGAGAACTGATCCTGAGGGTACAAATTGACTAATAGTTTGTTTTCTTTCTTTTTCCTTTATGTTTTTGTACAATGCAGGACTTTGTTTTGAATGTCTATACATATTTGAAATAGGTGTGTTTTTCCTTACCTCCTCATTTGGTGGGAGAGGGCAAAAGGGAGGGAGAGAATTCAGAACTGAAAATAAAATTGAATTCAAAATGCTTAAAATATTTGAAGATAAATTTACTGAAAGACTCAAAACACTTAAATAGATGCAATTACAAAATCTCCTTTAAAGAGTAAAGAATGACTCAAATAGTTGAAGCAATATCAAGTGTTCGTGACTAAACTGTTCCAATAAAGCAAAAATAAAAATACTGTGAAGGTAAATTTACATTTTAATGCTATATTAATCAAAAGGGTGCTTTATAAAACTTGATAAATAGTAATAAAATTCATTTTTAAAAAAGATTAAGTGTCCAAGGAAATAATAGGAAAAAAGATAGAGATGAAAGGATAATGGTATTCCCAGTCCTAAAACTATGCTATAAAGAAGTAGACATGAAAATCATTTGATGGTGGTGTTAGCAGTAGTGGTGGTGATGGTGATGATGATGATGATGAAACAGATCAGTGGAAGAGAATAGACAAGGAGATAAATATCTTAGAATTCAATAAGTCTGAAAACATAAAATTAATTTGGAGAAAGTCCCCATTTAATAAAGAATACTTGGAAAAATTGGAAGCAGTTTTGCATAAGTTGGACTTGAAATAAATTCAAAATGTATAATATTAAAGATGATATTATTTAAATGTTGAAGAGAACCATATTGGATACATTCCATAGCAATGACTTGCAAATATGCAAATAAAAGTACAAAAAGGTAAAATAAGTAATTCTAACTATATCAAATTGAAAGGCTTCTGCACAAACAAAAAAAAGGGATATAGTTAAATAGGAAAAAAAAATTGTTATCAGATTTCCTAGGTAAGGATTTGGTATCTTAAATATGTCAACAACTAACTAATCATACACATGTATATATACACACACATACATGCACACATGAAAGACATTAAATTGCAATAAAATAGTCAAAAGGCATAAATAAACAGTTCTCAAAAGAATTGTGAATTTTTAATGAGTAGATGAAATAATGTTCCAAATCACTAGTAATAAAAGAAAGGCAATTCAAAATAACCCTGTTTCATCCCCAGCAAGATGGCACAGATGACCAAAAAAGAGAACAGTTAAAATTAGGGAGGAGGCTTTGCATGAAGACTGAAATATAGGTGCCTTACTGGTGGAGCTATGAATCACTACAACTGTGGAAAGCAATTTTCAATTATTCAGATAAAGACTAAAATGTCCATATCCTTTGAGCCAGAAGGTCACTCACAATAATAATTAAAAAAAAAAAGACTCTAAATACACCAAAATATTTATAGCATCACTTTACATGTTCATAAAGATCTGGAAACAAAGCAGATTGGGAAAAGGCTAAACAAATTGTGGTGCATGACAGGAATGGAATGTTACTCTGATTTAAGGTATGATGAATACGATGCTTACAGAAACACATGGAAAGACTTACATGAACTGATGAAAACTAAAGTTAGCAGAGAGAAAAAAAGAACATACACTGACTTCAACAAAATAAAGAGAAAGAACAATAACCTCAAAACAATCAAAAGTGAATATCACCAAAGTATAAAAATAATAGCCCCAAAGAAGAGATGCTAAATGATAATCATGCCTCAATCCTTTGCAGAAGTGGGGGATCCATGGATCTGGAATACTTCAAATATTTTAGTACTTTGAAACGTATTGTTTTGTTTTCCTTGATTTTTTTCCTCTTTCATTTAAAATATTATTTATCATATGGAAAGGCTCTCTGCAAGGAGGAGTGACTGGAAGAAATTTTATTGACATAATTATAGGAGATATCAATAAAATTTATACAAAAATAATTATGATTAATGCAATCACCAACTATATTTCCAGAGGATGAATGATGAAACATGCTTCCTACCTCTTCAAAGAGAAAAGTAATGTATTAGCATTCCAGAATGAGGCATATATTTTTGTTCACAATGTGTGTATTTCTTTTGTTTGACTACATTAAATTTTTGTAATTAGTGGGCAAGGGAGGTGGGATACAAAGAAAAAGAGGGCTATAATAATGATGCCAAAAGAAAGAAAGAAATTATGGAGAGATCATGAATGAGGCACTGAGAAGGAACATAAGTGTTCAAAGAATCAAAAATCAAGCAGTTTATTACTCAGACACACGGATGCCTGTAGCTTCCTAGCTCTTCATTCCCACCAGTAGCCTTAAGTTGTGGCTAGGTGTACACCCCATTAAAGAGCACAGAACTCTAGGTATCTGACTTTTTGTCTGAATGTTGTTGCTGGACCATTCACAGTGACTTAATGGGAAGGGTACTATAGTGGAAGTCAGCTGAGTGAGATGGCATGTTTGCTAAACTGATTATAATCAGGAGAGCTTTGCATTCATTGCCTAAATGAGCTGACTAAACTAGTATTAGAAACATAGGAAGTTCCTAGTACAATAGGCAGGTCAATCAGTAGTAACAAATGGAGTTGTAGATTCCTGGTCATTTAGGTCTTAAGAATAGAATGAAAGAGAGGGGGGAGGGCACAATGAAGTATTTTTCAATATACAGGGGAGAACAGGAGACTCAAAATTAAACACAGGCAAGTAGGATAGCTTTAGAATAAATAAGCTAAATTTAGTATGTAATAATGTACAAAATTTCAAGGTGCACTTAAGGGAGATACTTCATTTCAAACACAAAATAAATAAATATATGGCTCATAAAAGGAAAAATGTACATCTGTTCTTTCTAAATAGCCTAAAGCCAATGTTTTCCTTTTCATTGAAAAGGTCATCCAGAATTAAAGTCATTTTCATGTTCAGCATCAAACATATGGCTTTACTTTGAAGACTCTAGGCAAGAAAGTTGTTCTTGCCAAAATATATCTTAGAGACCAAATTTTTAAACAGAACACCAAATTGCAGGGAGTCAATACAAGGAACAAGGTGCTCTAAGTCAAAAGCTTAAACTATTAATGCTCTGACTACTAAATTTTATCTAATGCAAAAAGCAAGAAATTACAACATATATCATAATCAAGTGTCTTACTCTTTTCTTTTTCCATCATGGGATAACTATCTATCACATAGGCTCCACTGAGTGTCAGAGATGCTTAAATTCTACTCTCTCCATCTCAGTCTCAGTTTCTGTCTCTCTATTTCTGTCTCCTGTCTGTCTGTCTCTCTCCCTCTGCCTTTATCTCATCATTCTGCCTTTGTAATATATAAGTACATATTATGTATATATGTTAATATATATTATATGTAAAATGTAAGCACAATCCAGCTGAGTTTCTATATAGGCCCAAAAGAATAAAGAGGCACTTTACTTGTATTTTAAAATAGAGATTTGTTGCCTACCAAAAAAAAAAGAGAGAGGGGAACAGCTGAGATTGCACTGCAACCTAAGTAAATAATTCTTTCTAAGACCATTTAAATTGTTAAAAATTTCTTTTTTGCAAAAATTTTCATACACTATTAAGTACTTTAAAAATATATTAAAATATCTGCATTTGATGATCAACAAAAATACTGGAATTAATGTCCAAGATCCATTATTTATAATACTTCATTAGAATATAAGTGCAAACTGGTTTAACCATGTTAAAATAGTTTATTATGATATTGCCAAAAATACTATGTTGAAAATAATATAATTAATCAACTACAAGTGAATACCAAGGAATTTGAGAACTGAAAGTAGAAAATCACACAATAAAGAAGGACCCAGGAATAGCTAGGTGATGCAGTGGGTAGAGCACTGGCCCTGGAATCAAGAGGACCCGAGTTCAAATCCAGCCTCAGACACATAACATTCATTAGTTGTATGACTCTGGGCAAGTCACTTAACCCCAATTGCCTCACAAAAAAAGAGACCCAGAAGATGGGAATTAAAAAAGAAAAGGAGGAAATCCCACATTATAGGTTGTACAAATATACTTAAACACGTCTCTTTACATAGACAAAATTATGTTAGAAGGTAGAAGGATGGAGGGGAAGAAGGAGCAGTATTTGATTCTTTAGAGGAAGAAGTCAGACTCTCAGAGCAGTCAACCAGTCAAGCATTTTTTAAGCACCTTCTATGTGCTGACAATTGTGCTAAGTAGTGGAGATACAAAGAGAGGCAAAAGACTTCCTACTCTCAAGTAGCTAATAGTCTAGTGGGAGAGAGAACATGCAGATAACTATGTGCAAACAAGATATACAGGATAAATTGGAGGTTATCTACAGAGGAGAGGCATTAGCATTAAGGGAACCCATGAAAGGATTTTTGGAGAAGGTAAGACTTTTGCTAGGACTTGAACAAAACTAGGGTAGTCAAGAGGCAAAAAAAGTTGGGGAAGGAAAAAACTTCCAGGAATGAGAGACAGTGGAAATGTAGTCAGATCCAGTGGACATGGAATATCCTCTGGGAGAAACAGAAAGTAGGCCAGTGTCACTAGAGTAGGAGGTGTAAGTGAGGTATAAAAAAACTGGAAAGGTAAGAGGGAGTCATATTATGAAACACCTTGAATGCCAGAGGACTTTGTATTTGATCATGGAGTCATTCAAGTTTATTGAGTGATGGTGATGGTGGTAGTGGTGGTAGTGTCTATGTGACATGGTCAGACCTGCATGTTAGGAAGATTAACTTGATAGCTGAGTGTAGAATGGGCTGGAGTCAGAAGAAAACAATTGCCTATCCATCAAGAAATGAATAAAGGGAAGCTGTGTTATTAGGAAAGAGCATCAGAAGAGGAAAAAAAAGTGGTGATATTAGGTGACTCCATGCTTAAAAATATTGAGGCAGATATTTCTCAAACTGACAATGGTTGTCCTTTCAGCACATCTATCTAAGAAATGATAAAAAGCTGCCCAGGACTTGTCAAACTGGATGATTACTATCCACTTTTGGAGACTTATCAGCAGAAATTATACTTCCTGGTGAAATCAAGAAGACATTGTTAAAGATTAGAAAGTTTTGTTAAAGAATCTGAAGATCATAGAGACATAGGTGTTGGTTTTTAGCACTGCTACCATTAAAAGACAAAGTGATCAGAATAGAAATGCAGGGGACACTGGTTTCAGAACTGTATTGGGATTTACAGACCACAGAGCACTATATAATAAAAAAAGATTTTTGGACAAGGTTGAAGTAAATTTAACTAGACTTGGCAAGAACGCGTTATGAAATGTGAAGTAATGTAATAATATTGTTCAGTAAGAAATAATAATGTAAAGAATTCAGGGAAACATTTGAGGATTTGTAGAAACCAATCACAGAGACAGGAAAGCAGAAACAGAAGGATGATGTATACAGCAACTTTAGTAAAGTAAATGAAAAGAACACTAAAAGGAAACTGAACTCTAAGAACTTATAATGATCAATCTTAGTCTCCAGAGGAGATAATGAAACATAGCATCCTCCTCTCAGAAGAGATTATTGGGGACTACAGGGTCAAAATACTGTATACATGTCATAAATTATAATTGTATTTTTTATTTTGCGTTCCAAATTCTCTCACTCTCCATCCTGTCCACTGAGAAGGCAAGAAAGTCCTATATCCATTATACATATAAAGCCATGCAAAACAAAAACAAAAACTTTCACATTAACCACGTTGGGAAAAAAAGAAAAGGAAAAAAATCTCCTTCAAGCTACACTCAGAATTTATCAGTTTTTTCTCTCAGAGGAGGATAACATTTTTCACCATGAGTCTTTAGAACTGAGTAATAAATGTTTCACAACTGATCATCATTACAATATTGCTTTTACTGCATACAGTGATCTAGTTCTGCTCACTTCACTTTGCATCAGTTCATATAAGTCTTCACAGGTTTTTTTCTGAAACCATACTCTTTGTCATTATAGCATAATAGTATTCCACCACAATCACATAACATAACTTGTTCAGCCATTCCCCAATTGATGGGCACCCATCAATTTCTAAATTTTTGCCACCACCGTAAAAACTGCTATAAATATTTTTGTACATATGAACCCTTTTCCATTTTTTTTTTATATCTTTGGGAAACAGACTTGGTAGCAGCATTTCTGAATAAAAGGATATGCAGAGTTTCATAGCCCTTTGGGCATGATTTCAAAATGTTCTACAGAACATTTGGACTAGTTCACAACTTCTCCAATAGCGCATTAGTATCCCTACTTTTCCACATTCCTGCCAGCATCTGTCATTTTCCTTTTCTATCATATTAGCCAATCTGATGGGTGTGAGGTGGTACTACAGAGTTGTCTTAATGATCATTTCTCTATTAAGACTTCAGAGTATTTGTTTATATGAATGTTGGTAGCTTTGATTTCTTCTTCTGAAAACCAGCTATTCATATCTTTTGACACTTCATTGATTAGGAATGGCTCTTATTTTTATAAATTTGTTTTGGTTCCCTTTATATTTGAGAAATGAGACCTTTATCAGACAATATTGCTGTAAATTTCCCCCCATTTCCTGTTTTCTTGGTAATTTTGACTGTGTTGATTTTGTTTATACAAACCCTTTTTAATTTAATGTAATAAAAATTATCTATTATATCCAGATATCTATATCTATAGCTATGCATCCACATATATCCACAATCCTCTTCATTTCTTGTTTGTTCATAAATTCTCCCCACATCTATAGATCTGATGGATAAATTTTTTCATGCATTCCTAATTTGTTTGTAATATCATCCATTATTTCTAATTCACATACCCATTTTGAACTTATACTAGTATACTTTGTGAGATATTGGTCTAGGACTAGTTTCTGTGAGATTCCTTTCCATTCTTACCATTAGTTTTTGTTGAATAGTGAGTTTTTGAACCAAAAGACTGGCTCTTTGAGTTTACCAAACACTAGTCATTAAATTCTGTATATTTTGTACCTATTGTATTCAAATGATCAACAAGTCTATTACTTAATGGGCACCAGATGATAACTATTTTGTAGAAGTGTTTGAGACTTTGTACCATTAGACTACTTTCCTTCACTATTTTTAATTTATTCTTTCAATATTCTTTACTTTTCATTTCTCTTGATTTTATTGTTATTTTCTCTAGCCCTATAAAATAATTTTTCTGTAGTTTGGTATGGCACTGAATAAATAAATTAATTTAGTTAGAATTGTTATTTTTATTGTATTGGTTTGGTCTAACCATGAACAATTAATATTTCTCCATTTGTTTAGGTCTGTCTTTATTTATGTGAAAAGTGTTCATGTTCTTCCTTTTTGTATCTTGACAGGTAGATTCCCAAGTATTTTAGACTGTCTGCAGTTATTTTAAATGGCACTTTTTACTTCTATCTCTTCTTGATGGGTTTTGTTAATAATATATAAAAATGCTAATATGTATGTGGGTTTATTTTATACCCCGCACATTTTCAAAAGACATTCATTGTTTTGACTAGCTTTTTAGTTGATTGTTTTAAGTTCCCTAAGTAAACCATCACAATATCTGAATAGAATAATAGTTTTGTTTCCTCCTTACCTGTGCTTATTCTTTTTTTCTGTTCCTTTTTTTTTACATTTAATTTTTAATTTATGGAATAAAACAAGCATATACGTAACATAATACAACAAAAACATGATTGTACATGAAACTGCAAGTCTCCTATGCACAACTTGCTATTCCTTTCAAATATACAACAAAATTATCATGTACATTTTTTCCTTGCCTTCCTTTCCTCCACCCTAGGGATAGTTACCATTAGATACAAAAGGGTATACACACACACACACACACACACACACACACGTGTGTATATGTGAAATTATTCTGTACAGACTTTTATTTATCAGTTATTTCTCTGAATACTTATAGCATCTTTCTTCATGTATCCTTTATAGTTAATTTGGGTATTTGTAATAGACGAAGTAATTTATTCACTCAGTCTTTCTTAAAACAATATTACTGTTACTGTGTATAATGTTCTCTTGGTTCTGCTAATTTCATTCCACTATTTTGTGCATGTCTTTCCATGTTTTTCTAAAATCATTGAACTCATCATTTCTTATAGTACATTAGTATTCCATTACATCCATATAACACGACTTGTTCAGCCATTCCCCAACTGATGGGTATCCTTGCAATTTCTAGTTCTTTTCCCACAAAGAGAACTACTATAAACATTTTAGAATATATAGGTTCTTTTCCTTTTCCTTTTCCTCTAATTATCTTTGGAAATAGACCAAGTAGTGGTATTGCTAGGTCAAAAGGTATAGGTAGTTTAACAAATTTTTGGGCATGATTCCAGATTGCTCTTCAAAATGGTTGGATCATCTTACAATTCCATCAACAATGAATTAGTGTCCCAATTTTCCCACATCCACTCCAACATTTGTCACTTTTCTACTATTTTAGCCCATCTGGGAAGAATAAAATGATATCTAAAAGTTGTTCTAATTTGCATTTCTCTAACCAGTAATGATTTGGAACATTTTTATGTGACTATAAATTATTTATTTTTCTTCCTTGGAAAGCTATCTATTGATGTCTTTGACCATTTATCAATTGAGGAATGACACGTATTCTTATAGATTTGAGAATTCCCTTTGCTATATGTTAATTTCCCTCCATCTTATTTTTATTCACTACTTTCCTTCAAAGCCTCTTTTTTTACCCTATCCCTGTCTTTTCTCCTTATCCTCTTATTCCTTATTTTACCCACCTTTCTAAAAGTCCCTCCCTTCTCTCCTCTCCCACCCTCTTATTCTTGTTCTATGTGTACCCTATCCCCCAGTTTTCTCACTTCTCTACAAATTCAGAGGACTTCTAAACCTCTTCAGATGTACATATTGTTTCCTCTTTAACACAGATGAGAGTAAGGTTCCAACATTACCAGCCCTCCATCCATGCCTGTTTCCTCTGTATTAGTTCTTCCTTCAATACCCCATTTTAATGAGATAATTGCTCCTTTCTACCATTCTCTAGTCAGTTTTTTTTAAATTAACCTATCATTCTAAGCTTAGCCCAAGGCCTTTCTTTCAAACTACCCAAGTAATGGTGATAATCTCAAGAGTACTGATAACATTTTCACATTCATATTTTGATCTTATTGAGTCCCTTATAATTTATCTTTAATGCTTACCTTATATTTCTCCTGAATTTTGTATGTCAAATTTTCCATTGAATTCTGTTTATTTGTTTGTTTGTTTTTGTTACAAATACGTGAAAGTCTTTCAGGTCATCAAATACCTATTTTTTTTTCATTCAGTGTTATACTCCACTTTACTGGATAAATTATTCTTGGATGCAACCTCAGGTCCTTTGCTCTACAAAATATAATGTTCCAAGACCTATGGTCTTTTAGTGTAGAAACTGCTAGGCCTTGTGAAATCCTGATTGTTTTTCTGCAGTATTTAAATTGATTTTTCTTGTTGCTTGCAATATTTTTTCTTTAACCTGTGAATTCTGAAAGTTAGCTGTGACATTTCCTGTAAGTTTTCTTCCTAGGATCTCTTTCAGGTGGTGATCAATGGATTCTTTCTATTTCTACTTTACCTTCTTCTTCTAGAACTTCAGGGCAATTTTCCTTAATAATTTCATGTAATGTATCCAGATTTATTTTTGTCGTAACTTTCAGGTAGACAGACCATTCTTACATTATCTCTCCTCAATTTGTTCTCCAGATCAATTGCTTTTCTAATGAGATGTTTCAGATTCTTTTCCAGTTTTTCTAGTTTTATCATATTTTGGTGTCTTTTCATTCAATTCCACTTACCCAAGTCTAGTTTTCCAGTAGTTATTTTCTTCCTTAAGATTTTGTATTTCCTTTTCTAATTAGTTAACCTTCTTTTCATAATTTTCTTGGATTGTTTATTTTTCTAATTTTACCTTGTTCTCTCATATTTGATTTTTGAATTAATTTTTAAGTTCTTTCAAGATTTCTTTGGGGGCTTGTGACCAGTTAGTGTTATTCTTTAGGGTAGGATGGCTTTTTTTTTTTACTTCACCATCTTCCTCTGAATATCAACCCAAAATTCTTTTACACCAAAGTAGCTATCAATGGTCAGGTTCTATTTCCTTTACTTTTTAATTTTTATTTTTAATTTGTCATCTTTTATTTTTAGCCTCTTAATATTGTTATTATCAAGTTTTAATCCTGAGTTGTATATGATGTTGCACTAGACTTCAGGTCCTTCTAACTATTGTTTTCTGAATTCTGTCTATGGACTCAACCTCAGAGACTCCTCTCTTCCTCCCCTAAGCTCAACCATGATGTTTCAAAATGTTCTTGCTTCTTACAGTACTACAGTCATGAGTTTTGTGCTTGCAATTCACCAATAGCCACAGCTGGGGACCATATCTGGTCAGCACCACTGGACCAGACTCCCAGAAACAGGGGAAGATCCTTCAATTTTCCCTCACTCAGTCTTCTGCTACTCTTTAAATGAAAGTTCATGAGGTAAAAGTTTGTGAGACTGTGAGATAAAAGTTCCAAAGCTGAAATTTCTTGAAGCTCACTCTGCTTCCCTCAGGATCTATTGTTTCTTGATTTAGTGAGGTTGGCCTGGAGGTGTTTACATTTCACTCAGATCAAACCTCAGTCCCTGGAGTCTTCTCTGAGGTCCTGCCAAGTTGCTTTACATTCCCCCACCCCTTTTTTGTGGCTCTATATTCATTTTGTGGCAAATTTCTGTCCATTTATGGAGGAAATCTGGAGAGTCTGGAAATTTCTGACCTAGTCTGCCATCTTCCCAGAATGCCCTTATGCTTATTCTTTCAATTTATTTTTTCTTGTCTTATTGTTATGGTTAAAAATTGCATTTTTACTACAATATTGAATAGCAATGGTGATAATAGTCATCCTTACATCACCACTGATCTTATTGAAAAGGCTTCTAGTTTATCTCTATTACTGGTAATACTTCTAATTTTCATAGAAACTTCTTATTTTAAAAAATGCTGATGCGGGGTGTGGAGCCAAGATAGTAAAGTGAAAGCAGTGACTTGCTTGAGCTCTCCCCCAAACCCCTCCACATACCTATAAAAAATGGCTCTAAACTAGTTCTAAAGCAGCAGAACCCACAAAAAGACAGAGTGAAACAAATTTCCTGCCCAAGACAAACTGGATGGTTGATTGGAAAGGTATATTACTCCCGGCTGGGAAAACAGCACAGTTCAGTGTGGGTGTGCAGGCCACAGTGAACCCGGAGCAGGCCTTAGAGGACTGAATCAGAAGCTGCTGGGGTGCTTTCTAGACCTTTCAACCCACAAATGCCAAAGACAACTTAGAAGGTCAGTGGGAAACGTCTGTTTCTGCAGAGAGAGAAGCTAGGTCTCAGCCCCAGTTCCTGAGCACAGCCTCAGGGTGGTAACTACTTCCTGAGCTTCCAGCCCACAGACTGAAGGGCAATCAAATGGCTGATCAGAGAAGGATTGCAAGGATCTCTTTGCCAGTGCTCAGGCAGGAATCTCTTGCTTTGTCCATGCTTGGATCTGGGTCACACAGCTGAGTGGCGGTCCTGGGGCAAGGAGAAGAGCTGGCATGGTGGAGTTTGTAGTGGCAGTGGAGAGAAAATTCTCCTCATAGTTCCAACACAGAGGTCACTCATAGACCAGAGCACAAGCCAGGAAAGGAGTAAACACCTCGCCCTTGATCATACCACCTTGAAAGAACTGAAAATTTACAGGTACCTAGGAGTATCTCTGAAAAGAGCTGTACAAACCCCCAAAGCTTGGGACAGTACATTCTCCACATTGGAAGCAGACCTCTACCTTAATAAAGAGTTTATGACTCAAGTAATTGGCTGGGATCATGAGCAAGCAGCACAAAAAGAGTCAGACTATACTATCTTACTTTGGTGGCAAAAAAGATCAAAACATACAACCAGAAGACAACAAAGTCAAAGCTCCTACATCCAAAGCCTACAAAAAAAATATGAATCAGCCCCAAGTCTTGGAAGAGCTCAAAAAAATTGAGAAGCAAGTAAAAGAAGTAGAGGAAAAACTGGGAAGAGAAGTGAGATTGATGTGAGAAAATTGTGAAAAGCAAGTCAACAGCTTGCTAAAGGAGACCCCAAAAAATATTGAAGAAAATAACACATTAAAAAATAGCCCAACCCAAATGGCAAAAGAGGTACAAAAAGCCAATGAGGAGAAGAATGCCCTAAAAAGCAAAACTGGCCAAATGGAAAAGCTAGTCCAAAAGCTTATTGAAGAAAATACTTCCTTAAAATTAGAATAGAGCAATTGGAAGCTAGTGGCTTTATGAGAAATCAAGACACTGTAAAACAAATCCAAAAGAATGAAAAAATAGAAAATAATGTGAAATATCTCATTGGAAAAACAACTGACCTGGAAAATAGATCCAAGACAGACAATTTAAAAATTATTGGACTGTCTGAAAGCCATGATCAAAAAAAGAGCCTAGACATCATTTTCCAAGAAATTATCAAGGAAAACTGCCCTGATATAGTAGAACCAGAGGGCAAAATCGAAATTGAAAGAATCCACTGATCTCCTCCTGAAAGAGATCCCCAAAGGAAAACTCCTAGGAATATTGTAGCCAAATTTCAGAGTTCCCAGGTCAAGGAGAAACTATTACAAGCTTCCAGAAAGAAATAATTCAAGTATCATGGAAACACAATCAGGATAACACAAGATTTAGCAGCTTCTACATTAAAGGACCACAGGGCATGGAATGTAATATTCTGGAGGGTTAAGGAGATAGGATTACAACCAAGAATCACCTACCCAGCAAAACTGAGTATAATCCTTCAGCAGAAAAAATGGTCATTCAGTGAAATAGAGGACTTTCAAGCATGCTTGATGAAAAGACCAAAACTGAATAGAAAATTTGACTTTCAAATACAGGACTCCAGTGGAACATGAAGAGGTAAACAGGAAAGAGAAATCATAAGAGACTTATTAAGATTGAACTGTTTACATTCCTTCATGGAAAGATGATATTTGTAACTCATGAGACCTTTGTTAGCATAGGTATAGGTATAGGTATAGATACGGATACAGATTTAGATATAGATATAGATTTAGGTATGGATATAGATATAGGTATAGATATAGATAGAGGGCACAGGGTGAGTTGAAGATGAAGGAGTCATATCTGGAGAATAAAAGTAAGGGGTGAGAGGATTACACTGAGAGAAGGAGAAAGGGAGAGGTAGAATGGGGTAAATTATCTCAGAAATAAAACAGAAAAGAAAAGGCTCTTACAATTGAGGTGAAACAGGGGAAGGTGAGACGGAATGAGTGAATCTTATTCTTATAAGATTTGGCTTAAGGAGGGAATAACATACACACTCAATTGGGTATGGAAATCTATCTTATCCTACAGGAAATTAGGGGAAGAAGGGGACAAGAAAGCAGGGGAATGATAGACAGGAGGGCAGATTGGGAAATGCGGTAATCAGAAGCAAACACTTTTGAGGAGGGACAGGGTCAAAAGAAAGAATAGAATAAATGGGAGGCAGAACATGATTAAGGGAAATAGAGTTAGTTTTTCACAACATGACTACTATGGAAGTGTTTTACATAACTGCACATGGATAACCTATACTGAGTTGGTTGCCTTTTCAATGAGGGTGAGTGAGGAGGGAGGAAGGGAGAAAATTTGGAACCCAAAATTTTAAAAACACATGTTTAAAAAAAAAGTTTTCACATGCAACTGGGAAATAAGAAATGGGGTACAAAAATCTGTCTTGACCTACAGGAAAGTAGAAAGGGAAGGGAATAAGAGAAAGGGGGGAGGAGAGATAGAAGGGAGGGCAGACTAAGGGAAGGGATATTCAGAATGCATGCCATCTTGGGGTGGGGGGAAAGGTGAGATGGGGTGAAAATTCGGAACTCAAAATCTTGTGGAAGTAAATGTTGAAACCTAAAAATAAATAAATTTAAATGTTAAAAAATAAATAAATAAGGAATAAAAAGAAAAAAATGCTCCTTTTTTCCATGCTTTAGAGTTTTTCATAGGAAAGGGTGTTATATTTTGTCAAAAACTTTTTGAGAATCTATTGAGATAATCCTATGGGATTTTTTTTGGTGTTATTATTGATATGACCAAGTACGCTGATAGTTTTCCTAATATTGAACATTTCTTGTATCAATCCCAACTGATCATAGTGTATGATTTTCTGACATATTGCTGTAGTCTCCTTGTTAGTATTGTATTTTAAAAAATTTATACCAATATTTATTAGGGAAGTTGGTTTGTAGTTTTCTTTCCCTGTTTTTGTTTTTCCCTGATTAGGGAGAATAATTATCTCATAGAAGGAATTTGGTAGGACTCTTGCTGTACTTATTTTTTCAATTTTTTTTTAGCATTAGAATTTACTATTCCTTAAATATTAGAACTCACTTGCAAATCTATCTGATCCCAAGGAATTTTGAAAATAAGGATTTTGTTTATGGCTTGTTCAATTTCTTTGTCTAAGGGTTATATAAGTATTCTTTCCCCTCTTTTATTAATCTGGACAATTTATATTTTTATAAATTTTCATCTATTTCAGTTAGACTAGAAATTTTGTTGGCATGGAGTAGCACAATATAACCCCCAATAATTACTTTCATTTAATCTTCATTGGCTGCATATTCATCCTTCTTATTTTTAATACTGGTAATTTTGTTTTCTTCCTTCCTTCACCAGTCAAATTATCAAATTTTTTTCATAAAATCACCTCCTAGTCATGTATTAGTTCAATAGTTTTTTTTTATTTTCAATTTTTATTAATCTCTCCATAGCTTTTTAGGATTTCCAGTTTGGTGTTTAATTGAGGATTTTAATAGCTTTTTTCCAGTTTTTTTAATTGCATGTCCAATTCATTGATTCACTTTTTCACTTTTTCTTCATGTAAGAATTTAGAGATGTAAAACTGCCTCTAACTATGTCTTTGGCTGTATCCTATAAATTTTAGCATGTTGTCTCCTTATTGTCGTTATAATGAAAATGTTGTTTCTAGGATTTGTTCTTCAACCTACTCATTCTTTAGGATTAGATTATTTAGTTTCCAATTCATTTTTAATCTATGCTTCCATAGTCCTTTGTAGGATGTAATTTTTATTGTGTTATGTTCCCCAAAGATGCCCTTTAATAATTTTTTTCTTTTTCTGCATGTGTATGTGTCATATTTATGCCCTAATATATGGTCAATTTTTGTGGTGTCATATACAGCTGAGAAAAAGGTATAATCCTTTCTATTTCCATTCAGTTTTTCCTGAAAGTCTGTCTTATTTAATTTTTCTAAAATTGTATTCATCTCCTTAACTTCTTTGTTACATTATGATTAGACTTACTTAATCTGGAGAGGGATAAACTGAAGTCTCCCACTAACATATTTTTACTATCTATTTCCTCTTGTAATTCACTTATATTTTCCTTCAAATATTTGGACATTATGCCATTTGGTGCATATATGCTTTACATTGATATTATTTTGTTGCCTATGGTACCTTTCAGCAAAATGTAGTTTCCCTGATTACATCACTTAAATAAATCATATCTTACCTATCTATCTATCTATCTATCTATCTATCTATCTATCTATCTATCTATCTGTCTGTCTGTCTGTCTGTCTGTCTGTCTGTCTGTCTGTCTATCTATCTATCTACACCAAATTACTCCTATGAAATAAATATTCTGCTGCCTAAATCAGGGAAAACAAAAACAGGGAAAGAAAAGTATAAACCAACTTCTGTAATTAATACTGGTGCAAATTTTCTTAAATAAAATAGTAACAAGGAGATTACAACAATATGTCACAAAGATCATGCAATATGACCAGGTGGGATTTGTATCAGAAATGCAGGGTTTGTTCAATATTAGGAAAACTATCAGCGTCGTTGACCATATCAATAACAACACAAAAAAATCCCATAGTATTATCTCAATAGATTCCCAAAAAGTTTTTGACAAAATATAA
This sequence comes from Phascolarctos cinereus, assembly GCF_003287225.1. Lineage (NCBI taxonomy): Eukaryota > Metazoa > Chordata > Mammalia > Diprotodontia > Phascolarctidae > Phascolarctos > Phascolarctos cinereus. The sequence continues at coordinate 282,850,743 of NW_027555847.1, read as the reverse complement.
CACCCTTTCCTATGAAAACTCTAAAGCATAGAAATAAATGGAACATTTCTTAAAATAAGAAAATTCCATTAAAAATTAGAAGCAGATTTACTCCATAAACTCCAAAATAATTTTTGCTTTTGTTTTTTCAGAACTCATGATTGCTACCCCTTCATCTTTCACTTCAGCCAAAGCTTGATAGATTCTACTCCAGCCTCTTTTCTTAAATCTGTATGAGTTTTCCTATTTCAAATGTATCTCTTACAAACAACATGTTGTGGGTTCTTGGCTTCTAAGCCATTTTTTCTATCAGCTTTAGTTTTGTGGGTGAGTTCATCCCATTCACAATCGTGTTTGTTAACTGTATATTTCCTTCCATTCTATTCTCTTCAATTTGTCCTTTTTTTTAAATCCTATTCCTTTAACTTTTTGTTGGTTATGTTGCTTAGAATTCAATTTGATGTGATTTTTAAAAGCTGTTTAGAGGAGAATGTTGGGAGAGCTTCGAGATAGTCCCATTACTATCTTGTAAAAAGTCTCATGATCATTGTGCTGATCACTCTTGTTTCATTGTTTTCTTTGGTCTAAGGGACAATATAATTATTGAAGAAGGGATATATCTCCAGAAAGGACTATGATATTAAAACAAAATACATCAATATATCTTGCATCTTAATGGTCACATATGCATATTAGTAAATGTTTAAAATATGATTAACAATCAATATGAACTAGAGATATTAATAGAGAGACAAATTTTTGTCTCACAGGTATCACTGAGACTTAGTAGTTAGACACTCATGTTTAGAATATTCTTCTGAAATATCCTAAAGTAATAAAAACTGCAGAGAAAATTGGAAAATAGTATGGCAGAAACATCTTATGCACTGTACCAAGATAAAGTCAAAATGGGTACATGATTAAGATATGAGGGCTGATACTATAAGCAAACTGGGAGAGCAAGGAATAGTTTACCTGTCAGATGTATGGAGAAGGTAAGAACTTATGACCAAACAAGAGATAGAGAACATTATGAAATGCAAAATGGATTATTTTGACTACATTAAATTGAAAAGATTTTGCACAAACAAAGCCTACGGAACCAAGATTAGAAGGGAAGCAGAAAGCTGGGAAACAGTTTTTACAGCCAGTGTCTCTGATAAAGGTCTCATTTCTAAAATATATAGAGAACTGAGTCAAATTTATTAGAGTACAAGTTATTCCCCAATTTATAAATGGTTAAAGGATCTGAACAGGCAGTTTTCATTGAAGAAATGAAAGCTATCTATAGTCACATTAAAAAATGCTCTAAATCACTATTGATTAGAGAAATGCAAATCAAAACAACTCTGAGGTACCACATCACACCTATCAGATTGGCTAACATGACAAAACAGGACAATAACAAATGTTGGAGAAGATGTGGGAAAATTGGAACACTAATGCATTGTTGGTGGAGTTGTGAACTAATCCAACCATTCTGGAGAGCAATTTGTAACTATGCCCAGAGGACTATAAAATTGTGCATACTCTTTGACCCAGAAATACCACTTCTAGGACTGTATCCCAAAAAGATCATAAAAATGGGAAAAGAACCCACATGTACAAAATATTTATAGCAGCTCTTTTCATGGTGGCAAAAAATTGGAAATGAGGGGATGCCCATCAGTTGGAATGGTTGAGCAAGTTGTGGTATATGAATGTAATGGAATACTATTGTCCCATAAGGAATGACAAGCAGGCAGACTTCAAAAAAACTTGGAAAGACTTACATGAACTGATGCAGAGTGAAATGAGCAGAATCAAGAGAACATTGTGAAGGGAGAGGTAGAATAGAGTAAAGTATCTCACATAAAAAAGGCATAGAAGAACTTTTAAAGTGGAGGGGATTGTAAGGGGGAAGTTGGCAATGCTTGAACTTCATTCTCATTAAAACTGGATAAAAGAGGGAATAACATGCACACTCAGATATAGAAATATATCTTATCCTACAGTGAAGTAGGAGGGGTAGGGATAAGAGAAGAGAGAAAAGGGCTAATAGAAGGCAGGACTGAGTGGGGTATAGGCAGTGCCATGAGCAAAACACTTTAGATGAGGGACAAGGTGAAAGGAGAGTGAGAGAGAGAGAGAGAGAGAGAGAGAGAGAGAGAGAGAGAGAGAGAGAGAGAGAGAGAGAGAGAGAGAGAAATAAGGGGAAAATAAGATGGTGGGAAATAGACATTTAGTAATCACAATTATGAATATGAATGGTATAAGGTCACCTAAAAAAGGAATTGGATAGCAGAAGCAATCAAATTAAATTTGCAGCTCTTTTTAAAAGATATCCCATCATAGTCCATTCACACCTGTGACCTCTATGAATACTCCTTCTGACTGTTCTAATGATAAAGTTCTTAATTATTAGTTACATATATCATCTTCCCATGTACCAATGTTTAACCTTGTTGAATCCCTTATGATTTCTTTTTCTTGTTTACCTTTTTATGCTTCTTTTAAGTCTTGTATTTAAAAATCAGATTTTCTATTCAGCTCTTGTCTTTTCATTAAGAATTCTTGAAAGTCCTCTATTTCATTAAATATTCACTCCCCATGCCTGAAAGGATTATACTTTGTTTTATTGGGTAAGTGCTTCTTCATTGTAGTCCTAGTCCCTTTGCCTTCTGGAATACCATATTCCAATCTGTCCAGTCCTGTAATGTAGAAATTGCTAAATTTTGTTATTATCCTGATTGTGGCTTCACAACATTTTAATTTGACTTTCTTTCTGACTGCTTGTACTATTTTCTCCTTAAATTGGGAGCTCTGGAATTTATCTTTAATATTCTTGGGAGTTTTCATTTTAGAATCTCTTCCAGGAGGTGATTGGTGGATTCTTTCAATTTTTATTTTATCCTCTGGTTCTAGGATATCAGAGGAGTTTTCCTTGATTTCTTGAAAAGTGGTGCCTAGGCTTTTTTTTAAACATGGCTTTCAGATAGACCAATAATTCTTGTTTTAAGTAATATTTTATTTTTCCTAGTTACATGTAAAAACAATTATAATATTCATTTTTTGAAGTTTTGAGTTCCAAATTCTATCCCTTTCTCCTTCTCTTCCCTGCTTCCTGAGTCGGCAAGCAATCTGACATTGATTATACATTTGCAATCATGTAAAACATTTCTATGTGAATAATCCTTCTTCTTCTTCTTCTTCTTCTTCTTCTTTTTTTTTTTTTTTTACTAATTTAGCATTTTGTTTTCCCCAATTACACGTAAAAACAATTTTCAACATTGGTTTTTAAAATTGAATTCCAGGGGCAGCTAGGTGGCACAGTGGATAGAGCACTGGCCCTGAAGTCAGGAGGACCTGAGTTCAAATCCGGCCTCAGACTAAACACTTGACACTTACTAGCTGTGTGACCCTGGACAAGTCACTTAACCCCAATTGCCTAAATAAAATAAAATAAAATTGAATTCCAAATTCTCACCCTCCCTCCCCTGCACCTTCATTGAGAAGGCAAGCAATTTGATGTAGGTAATACATATGTAGTCATTATGCCATTAATTCTTAAGTGATGTCTCCATGTCCTATTTTTCAGGTAGGTTGTTTTTCTAACAAGGTATTTCACCTTTTCTTCTATTTTTTCTTCTTTTGATTCTGTTTTATTGTGTTTTGATGTCTCATGCTATCATTAGCTTCACTTGGCCCAATTCCAATTTTTAAGGAATTATTTTCTTCAGTGAGCTTTTGCACCTTCTTTTCCATTTGGCAAATTTACCTTTTAAGGAGTTGTTGTCTTCAGTGTTTTTTTTTGGTAATCTTTGTATTTTTTTTTCCCATTTAGCCAATTTTAATTTTTAAAGAGCTCTTTTCAGTGTATTTTTGTACCCATTTTACCATTTGGCCTGTTCTGGATTTTAAGGGGTTATTTTAGTTTGTGTGTTTTTTTGTGATACCTTTACCAAGCTATTTGCTCTTTTTTCATGATTTTATTGTACCACTCTCATTTCTTTTCCCAAATTTTCCTTTAACTCTCTTATCTGATTTTTAAAATCTTTTTCTGTTTTTTTTTTATGATTTCTTTTTAAGCCTGAGAGCAATTCACATTTTTTTTTGAGGCTTTACATATAACCATTTTGACATTGTTGTCCTCTTCTGAGTTTCTGTTTTGATCTTCCCTGTCACCTTAATAACTTTCTATAGTCAGATTCTTTTTTTGTCTTTTGCATATTTTTCCAGCTTATTTCTTGGCTTCTAACTTTATAATAAAGTTGTGCTTTTCTCCTGAGGTTCAGGGAGCACTGTTTTAAGCTTCAGGGTTTCTGTTGTTGTTGTTGTTTTGTTGTATTCAGAGCTAGGTCTGTGGATCTGTAAGTTTTTAGTTTTTCTGTAGTGGTATGCTCTAAGAGGTTTGGTCACTGCTCTTCTGGCCCATTCTCTGTAAGCGACCACTGTTTTCTGCCATGGAATTGTGAATAGAGTCCCTGATCTCATGTGGTCAGGAATCCTAGTGTATTACTCGTCCTCCTCTCCCTCAGCCTACAATTTGGATCACTGTATGAGCAATGCAACAGAAACCTGTACCCAGTGGCAGCTAAGAAATCTTAGTAATCTCCATCTGACCAGTTGTTCAAACTCACTTAGTGTCTTTGGGTTAAGAGATCTAGAAGTCGTTGCTGTAGATTCACTTGCCCCCAGTGTCTGCTGCTTGCTTGCCTGGGCTTGGCCCATTGCTGATTCACATCAGGCCTCAAACTTGTGGTGCTTACTTGCACAGGGCTCAGGGTCTTGCTGTTGGCTTGCTGTTACTTAGAGGCAAGATTAATTCAATGCTTCACTCAGGACCTAAATTATGCTGAGCAGAAACCTAGTCAGATTCAAAGACTGATGCATGGAATGGGAGAAGTTTTTCTGCTACTTCAAGCAAACCATATATCTTACCTAGACACTGCCTTCATACTGACGAATCACGTACTGCTTCCTGGTTCTTTTGTTTGAATCCTATATAATGTGTAACCTGTAGACACCTAGTCTGAGACAAGATGCTGACTACCCCAATATCCTGGTAAATAAGATAGTATGATCAAGGACTTGAAAGCAAGAGTCATTGGTTTAACCTTATGACCTACTGAGGAGGGAAAGAGACTGATTTATCCTATATCTGTGTTTTGTTTTATTCTGGTTAGCTGACCCCTGGTTAGTGAGAGAAACTAAAATTTATCAAGCACTGATGGGGGCTTTCACTAGTTTTCCACTTCAGACTTTTCTTAAGGCACACATGGTCTTGTTTTCCTTGGAGATTTTTGAAGGAGAACAACCTGTCACCCATAAATACTTTGGTTAAAAAAAAGCAGAGAAAGGAAGCTTAGAAGGTTGGGGAAGATAAAGGAAGTCACATACCTAAAACAGCTATCTCTAATAATAAGCCAGTACTTACTTCCACTGACTCCGATTAGATTTTTGGTGGGGAGAGGTAAAAATGAAAAAATGGTAAGACGCTTTCTTTTTCTTTGCCTTCACACCCTTGGCCAGGTTGGAAATTTCAGAGATAAAAGATAGGGGGGAAAAAAGGAAATCTTTTTTCCTGGTTTGTAGAAATTTGTGGCATTATAAGCTATTAGAAACTAAAATTGTAACTGAAATGTAAAATCTTTACTATAAATTATCAAACTGTGGTTTAAACCTTTTTTGTAACTTGTAAAAATTCTTATTGGATTTTTTTAGGAGATTTGCTGCCTCCATTACTCTCTCCCCTTCCTACAGCATATGGTTTTAATAGAAAGTGATTTCACATACCAGAGAATAAACAGCACTCATGCTAGTTTGAAATGATTTGACATAATTTAATTGGTTAGATAAATTAGTAGCTAAATCATTTAAATTGAAATATACTATTCAGTAGTGTACCTGTCAGATCTATGGAGAAGGGAAGAATTTATGACCAAATAAGATATAGAGAACATTAAGAAATGCAAAAATGAATGATTTTGATTACATAAAATTTTTTTAAAAAGTTTTGCACAAACAAAACCAATGCAACCAAGATTAGAGGGAAAGCAGAAGGCTGGGAAACATTTTTTATAGCCCATGTTTCCAATAAAGGCCTCATTTCTTGAATATGTAGAGAACTGATTCAAATTTATGAGAATACAAGTCAGTCCCCAATTGACAAATGGTCAAAGGATATGAACAGGCAATTTTCAGATGAACAAATGAAAGTTATCTATAGTTATATGAAAAAATGTTCTAAATTACTATTGATTAGAGAGATGCAAATTAAAACAACTCTGAGCTACCTCATCACACCTATCATATTGGCTAATATGACAGAAAAGGAAATGATAAATGTTGGAGATGTGGGAAAATTAGAACTCTAATGCACTGTTGGTGGAGTTGTGAACTGATCCAACTATTTTGGAGAACAATTTGGAACTGTACCTAAAGGGCCATCAAACTGTGCGTATCCTTTGATCTAACAATACCACTACAAGACGTGTATCCCAAAGAGATCATAAAAAGGGAAAAGGACCCATATGTACAACAATATTTATAGCGGCTCTTTTTGCAGTGGCCAAGAATTGGAAATTGAGGGGATGCCCATCAACTGGGAAATGACTGAACAAGTTGTAGTATATGAATGTAATTGAATACTGTTGTTCCGTAAGAAATGATGAGCGACAGATTTCAGAAAAACCTGGAAAAATTTACATGAACTGATGCTAAGTGAGCAAAACCAGGAGAGCATTGTACACAGTAACAGCAACATTGTGTGATGATAAACTATGATAGACTTGTGGTTGTGTGATTGTGGTTTGTCTTTATGGTCCAGAAGAGGACCATGATATCATGAAGATGATGCCATGACTTGCCAATAAATTGGATTTAAGCAAGAGAGAGCTGCACAGAGTCACCAGACTCACTTTCTCCTCCAGAGCCACCTAAGTCCAGTGGCCAGATATAGGTCAGGACAATTGGAGATGGCTGTTTAAGAAGTGAGGTGAGGATAAAACAGACAAGAAAAGGCTTTTGCAGTAGAGGGGAAATGGGAGAAAGAGAGAGGGAATGAGTGAATCTTATTCTCATTGGATTTGGCTTAAGGAGGGAATACCATACACACTCAGTTGTGTATGGAACTCTATCTTACCCTACAGGAAAATAGCTGGGAAAAGGATGAGTGATAGATAAGAGTGATGATAGAGGGAAGGGTAGATTGGGGGAAGGGGTAATCAGAAACAAACGCTTCTGAGGAGGGACAAGGTCAAAAGAGAGAATAGAATAAATGGGGGGAAGCATAGGATGAAGGGAAATATGGTTTTTCCCAACATGACTACTATGGAAGTGTTTTCCATGGCTACACATGTGTAACCTATATCAATTTACTTGCCTTCTTAATGAGGGTGGTGCTTGGGTAGGGACCTAATGTTGGCCACTTAATGAGAACTAGAAATCTAGCCAGTAAACTCCATGTTAACTAGTTAGGTTTCAGCCATCAAAATTTACCTTCCTTTGCGCAGAGCATTCTCAGGTAAGGGCATGATATCCCATTTGGCAAGAGTAGAGGAGATGACAGAAAAGAGGAGAAGGAATGAGAGGAAGAGGAGGGGAAGAGAGGATTATTTAATATTTATGATAATTGTTGTATTGCTCTTATTTTGGTACTTCATTATGTTTATGTTTGTCTACAAGAGGGATATGCCCTAGTTCCTTTTATTTATTGTTTGGGGATAAGGGCCATTCCTCCTGTAACTTTTGATCAGCTGAAGGCCTTCTTTTCATTAACCTCTTATGACCAAAACTTGACTCATGGTATAATAATTTAACAGTTTCAACAGCCCTCAGGAAGTGGCCAGAAGGGTAGTTTAACCTTCCCAAAGTGATTTAGTTATATGTAAAACTCCCCTTTCAATAAATTCATTGTGAATCCTCTGTATGTAATTTAATCTGTAATCTAACAGATTTTCACTAATAGAGTCTAACAAGGTTCATCTCAAGGGATTAATGAAATTATGACTCTGCTTAAATAAGTTCATTCAACTTTTATGGATGCTTGTGGCCATATGTTTGTTTTTCTCAGCTGTGCTTTCAATGCCCAAGATCTCTCCCTGTATTGTGTAGAAGTTTGCCAACAATCAAGTCCCTGCTCCTCCTTTAAGGAATTCTATCAAGCTTTATCAAACTCTATCAGCATAGGTAATGAGGAGGATGCTATTTAGTCAGGTTATTTTAATGAACTTCCTTTGAAACCTTAACACAGCTATCTGCTTATGAGAATGTTGGATTTTTAAAAAGTCTAAAAGAGGGGAATTGTGGAGAAAATATTTTATTATATTATTTGGAAAGCTTTATTAATTATTATTTGAACCTGGCTTAATGTGGCTAGAAAATTATTTAACCCAAAGCTTATGGTAGAGATCAAGTTGAACTCAGAAACCTTTGTGCTAGAGAAGCAGTATGGCTGTGGCAAATGTTTTGATCCCCCCCAGGTCTTTTTTTGGGTCCACTCAAACCTTGTGTTTGGGGTTCCCAAAATTTGAATGTTTTTACTTACCTGGTGACCTGCATCTCAAATTGCCCTTCACTGGAAACTGCGCATTGCCTACTTGTGCCCAATCAGGCAAATATCTTTATGCCCTTGTCTGAACTCTATGTAATCCAACCTCACAAAGATCACACCTTTTTCCAGCTTTCTCCTTTGATAAATGACCTAATAAAATTCTTTCTAAAACTTTTTTCAGATTTTGGGGTTTATTCTTGCAACTAACAAGATTTAATAAAATTAATAACTAGCATTTACAAACAGTTCACACCTTATATAAGTGGACCATTCAGGAAATCTCTACATAAAGTGATTTTTATGTAATGAAAACTTGCTCCTACCCACTCACTTTATTTAGACTGTATAACAAAGGCACACATAGAATAATACCTTTATTCAAGTCATAACATGTACTAAAATGCAGACATATTAAATACTGTATCATGATAATAAACAGAATTATAACATTCAAAGTGAAGTAGAAGCTAGGTGGATAGAATGCCAGGCCTGGAGTCAGGAGGACCTGAGTTCAAATTCAGCCTCAGACACTAACTGTGTGACCCTGGGCAAGTCCCTTAACACTGACTGCCAAAAAATAATGAAAAAGAAGGAAGGTAAAGTTAATAATAAAGTATGCCCCCAGCTGTATAGTAAAGTTAACATAGGTGTACAGTATTTTAACCCTTCCCCACTCTCTTTACTTACCCTTTATCACTGGTGGTTAACTATACAACTTTTTTTTTAATGAAGCTATCAAGAGATCTTTGTATAATGGCTCTTTTTTCCTTCAAATATCTGAGGATAGCAAGTAATATTATCCTCAACTAGTCTTTGAACTTTTAAAACCTTGAAGAATTTGTACCTATCTTTTCAATACAAGAAAAAAAAATCACTCAGATGATGAAATGTTTCTTCGAACTGCTATATTGTGAATCTTTTTGGTTTGACCTCAGGCTGTAATGTTTCCCTTTCTTCTTCTGCAGCTAGCAGCTCAGTCAGATCCTTATTTGTCAGTTCTTCTCCATGAAAATCTATCAACCTCTCCATATCATTCTTATTAACTTCTAGCTCTAATTCTTGTGCTAAGAATTGAGGAGTAGAGGGAATTGGAGGTCATGATGAGAATGAAGAGTAGGTAAGGCAGAGAGAAAAGTGAAAAGCCAATATACTATGGTCAGATAAGAGGATTTAAGAATTATTGAACAAGAAAGTGCTACATTTGTGGGTGATGGCAAGATCAAAGATATGACTGTCTGTGTGTGTAGCTGAGGTTGGGTGGAGGAGTAGCTCATGGCAAGAGAGATGAATAGAGTGGTTAGGGTATTTGAGGAAAATTCAATATGTATATTAAAGCCCATTATTGTAAGGGCAAGTGTAAGTCAAGACAGAAAAACTGTAAGCCAGGTATCAAACTCATTGAGGAAGAAGGCAGAGTGGTATGATGTTCTATAGATAACCACTACCAGGATTTTCATTGGATGTTAGATATGAATAGATTGGATATATGAGGTGTTCAAGGAAGACTAGTACGTCTTGTGTGAAGTCTGCCAAACCCATTTCAGGGCTGCTCATCCTCCTGCCACGCAACTCTCACCTATAGCTCCAACTAGCTATAGCATGGGCAGCAGCCACACTCCAGCAAGACATCTTGGGAAATGGACTAAACCAGGTTGAGGGTAACCAATGGGCATCAAACCCATCAGTGAGTTGGAGAGTTGTATATCTCAAGCACATGAGGACTTCCCTGGTGTAATACATGGGTATGAGCCATTTTTTTTTTCTAACAGGTCATGAAGACAGTGGAAACAGGCACTGTGGAGGTCTCAGAACTTGGTCAAACACTGAAGATGCCAAGGTCATCCACTGCATCCTGAGCATCTTGTCATCTTGATTTTGTCTTGCCACTGGATTCTAAAGACTCTGGGAGAGTGAGGTTGACAATCTTATGCAACTCTGCCACATTTAAATCCAATTTAAGCATGAGTCAAAAGACATCACCCATGACATTTTACATTTTACTATTTCACTATTTTATAATCCAATTATTTTACTATTTCATTATTATTTCATTATTTTATTATGTTGCTGTTTTACCTACCTTGAAGTCATGTGGTAAAGGACTAGTGATGAAGCAGCAAGTGTGGATACACTGGAAGCTGCAATCACATGTGGAACAGGGCACAGGGTCATCTCATTGGAATGAAGCAGCAATGGGATTCAGCAGCCCCCTTGTTGTGTGTGCAACCTTTTAAAGGATTACAGTGCTCACCTCCTGGCATAAGAAAGGGGCTAGAAAAGATGCCCTAAAAATTGTCTTTTTCACTCAACCCTCACCTGCTTACTACTGCAGGTGGGGATCCCACCATCTAGTCAAAACACAAAAAAGTCTAAAAACTTTTGCAAAGATGATTCCACTCACCCTTGGTACATGGAATGTGAACACACTTATGGACAGCAAAAAATTGCTGAAAAACAAACAGCTCTTGTAAGAGAACTCAGCAGGAAATGCATCCAAAAAATCAGCCCTGAGTGAAACAAGACTGGCAAATGAAGGCCAACTTTCTAAAGTCGAAGCTCAATACAAGTTTTTCTGGAGTGACTGCAGTGATGAAGAGTGCTGTGAAATTGGAGTAGGTACAAGCTTCTATGACTCCCCAAAATGCTACCATTTGAATTATCTCAGGAAATGTATGTTTGGCATTGAAACACCATGACCGGTGTTTCAATGCCCAATGTACATTTGTCTAAAAGACTACTTTGTGGAGAATTCACACAAGGCAAGTATTCACAAGGAGAAGAAACAATAAAAGGACACTCTGAAGAAGTTTGGAATTGATTGCATGACATGGGAGACACTAGCACAGGACCATCCAGCATGGCATGTCCTCATCAAAGAAGGTGCTGTGTTCTATGAACAAAGCAGAATTGCAGTAGCTCAAAGGAAACATGGAATGCAAAAATTTAGAGGCAAATGTTCATACCGACTATTTGTGCCTGACCTATGGTAGTGTCTTCTGAGCTCATATTGGTTTGATCAGCCACAGTCTAACACACTGTATGCTAACATCATGATGTGATTTTGGTCCTCTTTGATTATGAAGGACAACAATGAATGAGATATGAATAGATTGAACCTGAAAGGAAGAGAGATTACTGATCAAAAGAGGAAGGAGAGAACCTAGAAGTAGCAATGGAGAACAAGTATTCCAACTCTCCTACCTCAAAGAGTAAGCTGAGAAGAATGAGTGAAGGTACAACCAGGTTTGGAAAAGTTGGCCAGGGAGGCTGTGTTAGCAGGAGAAAGCTAAGTTTCAGGAAGATTTGGTAGATGGAAGGAGTGGGAGAGGGACAGATTTAAGATAAAGAGAAATTCATATGTATGAAACAGACATTCCAGAGGGCACAGTGGAAAGGCTGGGTGGATTTAGGTTAAAACTTCATAGTGGGAAGGTTGAGGGAGTTGTGAAAGAGGAATCAAGTGTTAAGGGGTTTTGAGTGGGGGTGGGAATATGATCTACAGGAGTTCAAAATCACTGGGATGTGAAGTATATGACCAGATGTGAGAATGTTTATCACTGAGTGGAGAGTGCCACTCTTCTACCCTCAAAAGACAGGTGCAACAGGATATCTCCTGATAGCTTGAAGTTGAAGAGAAGTTTGCTCTAATTTGCACTGGAGGTTCTTCACTTCCCAGTTGTGCATAAAGATAGAAATGGTTATTTTAGTTTAGATGGAAGATGCCTGTCCTGGCCCCAGTTGCCTTTCCTCAGAGAACATATTGCGCTGAGAATCAAATGAAAAGCTTAGGGAGGTATTGTACCTGAGGTCTGATATCTTCTCTCCTGAGGAAGCTGACTGTGATGCAACAGCAGAAAGTGATGGGCTCTCTATACAGATGGAAAATGTCTGACTAAGGCCCCTAGTGTTGTTGTATGGCTGTGAGACATGGAACGCAAGAGTATCCCCAAACAGAAAATTAATATCACATATAGGGTAATAGAGAAACACATGGTGCCTTTGAGTAGTCTGGAACATATAACAAATTAGCAACTTGGAAGATGAATAGTAAAGAATGAAATTAAAATAATATATATAGCAAACAAGATGAACTGGCTTTGTGATGAGAATGAGGGAGGCCCAGAGGAGTCCTTCTGTGATGAATTGATAGTAGGCCAAGCATTACAAAAAAGAAGCAGGCATAGATGGAGTACTATCTATATTGTTGGATAAAACATCTAAACTGATGAGATCACACATCCATCTGAGTACATTTTGTTTTTCTCTATGTAAATATTATTTTTCCTACTTCTAGAAAAATATCAGTTCTTTGATGGTGGGGCCTGCTTTCATTTTTTTCTTTGTATCCGTAGGACCTAACACAGTGCCTAGCACATAGTAGGCACTTAATAAATCCTTGTTAAATTTAATGTACCTTAATAAAACTGAATTGATTAAAATGGAATCGTGCTCGGATGTATAAGGGTTATAGGAAACTTATATTTTTAATTCTTTCTTTCTAAATTTTATGTTACTTATGCTGTTCCACTAAACTTCGCTTATCTCTTTCTAAATCTTGTAACTTCAAAAAAATTATCATTTTTTTTTTTGGTGAGGCAATCAGGGGTTAAATGACTTGCCCAGGGTCACACAGCTAGTAAGTATCAAGTGTCTGATGCTAGATTTGAACTCAGGTCCTCCTGACTCCAGGGCCAGGGTTCTATCCACTGTGCGAACTAGCTGCCCCTTCATTTGTTTTTATCTCATCTACATTTTACAACAAAACTTTCCCATATACTACCCCTTAGAGTCAAAAACAAAAAAGGGGAAAAATTCAGCAAAGCCCATAAATACAACAAGCAAGTTGATTATTATATGCAGCATTCCATATCCATCATCTTCTACCTCTAGATAAGAAGAAGGGTGGTATCTTTCCATATTTCTTCTTTGAAAAATAGAGACGCTTGAAATTTAATGTTCTAGGAAGAAAAATCAGAGTGCTTCCTGTCCCCATTCCTAGAGCTGTTTGCTAGTTTCTGGTTGTTTGAACAACTGAATGCATTACGAGAAACAATCTCCTAGTGTAATGTGGTATCAGCATAAGGTTGAGTAGGTCTCATTGCCTGCCAAAGGCCACCTTTTTCATTTTGTGCCACATTTACTTAACATTTATACATAGAAAATCTTAACTCAGAAAAGATATATTAAAATGCTGTCAAGTTATCCTTCACCTAGTCAGATTCCTATTTACTTTCAATGTTAACTATGTTTAAAACCAAATTTAGCATAAGTTCACTCTATCCTTCAGTTGAAATTCATTTTATGAATTTGCAACCCGAGGAGAATGATATAAATTTTCATTAGGGAAAATAATGTATTTTGATGGCACTTAATGAATCATCAGCAATCACTTTTAAAATATTTTACTTATTCCCTATACTTGAGATATTACATATGCTATAGTATATGCTATAAAAATATTTTCATCAACAAAAATGATATGTAGCAATAAATATTTTTATATAGACTATATTATTCCTATGTTGTGTGTATACATCTATAATTCTAACGATAGTGGCCCCTTCAGGAAATTCTATGGCAAAAAAGGGAAAGAAATTGAATAAAAAGGACAGAATAATTTTAAATTCATCATTGCAGAAGATATTACTTTACTGGAATGATTTATATTCACACCTCCCTCCATGAGTCCTCTTACAGGCAATGACATTGTGAAATGTCTTTGAAGTAAAGGCTATTCATTTTAGCCTTGAGCAAACAGACAAGAAGGGGGAAAGAACCTTGCATATGCATAGCCTTTTTTTTCCCTTCCAAAAGAGACTTAAAAAAAAAGTGCATGTAACTGAAGCTGAGCTGAGCCTAGTGATAGGCTGCAAAAGAACATGGTATGAAATCATGCTGTGCAGACTGAATGACTTGAATAAAAAGAAATTCCCCAGCAGTATGTTTCAGAGCTAACTGCATTTACACTCTTCAAGAAGATCAATGCTTTCCCCTCATTGATTTTTCTCCATTTGCAGACGAGGATTAGGCATATTGTGAAGCAATATTTGTGAATATTGTGAAGCAAATTTGTCCAATCTTATTTCCTTGTCACTAGTAAAAAAGCACAATACTCTGCTGTAAACAGTAGGTTATAAAAGTAACTGCATTAAATTTGTTTTCAGGTTAAACAGTATGTTAAACATGAGTACTATAAAATATTTCTAGCATGATGTGATCCATCTGAGGAAAGGACTACATTCAAGTAAGTTTTTTTTTATATGAAGCATCAGAATAAATGGGGAATGATGCCAAAGGTACATTGGAAATTCATTACATACATTTTTGTAATTTCCCAATGCCATTTAAATATAATTTCTTTGCTGACAACCTTGAAGTAGAAAGGAGAAACATGTAAAAAGAAATTATTTCTTCTTATAATTTGGTGTGGTGATCAGGGCATGATTTTGAAATGGTTTTATAATTCTGGGGTTTTTGTTTTGTTTTGTTTTTGTTTCATTTTTTTGATTGGGACAGGTTAGGGTGGAGAGAAAAAGAAATCAAGAAGTATTATGAAAGCAAAAAACAACAGTTATGTTAGTGGGCAGTTCTGATTATAGCTTTACTCTGGAATTATCTACAGAAGCCATGAAATACTAATTAGTACCATTTCTTTAGACTCTGACACTGTGGGAATCCCCAAAATTATAATGACTCCAAGTTAGATGAGATGACTACTTTATTGAACAAGATGGATGCCAGTAGCTAAAGGCAAAATATAGCCTCTCTCATCTTTCCATTTGATGTCAGTGGAAGATGGGACATTACATTTACTTATAAGGTTATGAAATAAAATTAGCCACTTTCCACCAAGACTAGTTAAATGGTTACATTGGGACCAGCTCTCAAACAAATCAGAAAAATGAACTTTTTCTTACATCTGTTTCATTACATAGGACTGCTATTCTATCTCCCTCTTTGTATTTGCTTAGACTTCTTTTATATAAACCAAGTCTTTAGGCAACAGAATTATTAATCAAAAAAACTTCTGGTAGATACATATCTAGGATTAGCTCTTTCTACCACTCAGAAAAACATATAAACTGATTTGCTAGAACAAACAGGTTTGTTACTTGATCAGGGGAGATTTCCTTGATACAATATTAACCTAGTTTTGTTAAGTTTCTGTGAGGTGTGTCAAAATTAAAGCAAAAGACCATCATACTTCAAAAAGTTCAAAGATTTTTAAAAATTAATTTAATGACAATTTTAATAGAACAATCTTGAATAAAGATTGGTACTCAATAAAAATTTGTTTTGGCTGCTGAGTCCTTTCTCCTTTAAAAAAATAAATCTTTGGTGACTTTTGTACTTCTAGTGTGCTTTAAATATAATTTAAACAATTGTTCAATGTGGTGGAGAGCAGGATTTAAGAGGAAATGGCTATGACATTAAAATTAAAGGCAACAATAAAACTTTGAAAATGAAATTAAATAGGATGTATAATATTTTATTTAGGTACTTTGACAAGAGAAGTAAAACAACACAAATATGAGTAATAACACTTCAAAATAGAACTATTTGTCTTATTCATATAATTATGAGTAACTATCATTAATATTTTAAAATTAAGTGAAATGTATTTCATATTAAAACATTTAAATTGAGAGGGAATGAATGAATCTTATTCTCATTGGATTTGGCTTGAAGAGGGAATAACATACACACTCAGTTGGGTATGGAAATCTATTTTACCCTACAGGGAAATAGGGGGAAAGGGGATAAGAGAGGAGATGATAGAAGGGAGGGCAGATTGGGGGAGAGGGTAATCAGAAGCAAACACTTCTGAGGAGTGAGAGAGTCAAAAGAGAGAATAAAATAAATGGGGGGGTGGGATAGGATGAAGGGAAATATAGTTAGTTTTTCACAACATGACCACTATGGAAATGTTTTGCATGACTATACATATATAACCTGTATCAAGTTGCTTGCCTTCTCAATGAAAGTGGGTGGGAAGGGAGGAAGGGAGAGAATTTGGAACTCAAAGTTTTAAAAACAGATGTTAAAAATTGTTTTCACATGCAACTGGGAAATAAGATATACAGGCAATGGAGTGTAGAAATCTGTCCTGCCCTACAGGAAAATAAAAGGGGAAGAGGATAAGAGAAGGGGAGGGTGATAGAAGGGAGGGCAGATTAGAGGAAAAAGTATTCAGAATGCATGGTGTTTTGGGGAGGGGCAAAATGGGGAGAAAATTTGGAATTCAAAATCTTGTGGAACCCAGCATGGTGAGCCCACATGAAAGACAGGTCTGCACTCTATGAAAAAAGCAGAAATGTGGTAGCTCAAAAGAAATGTGAGATGTGAAAATTTAGACATATCTCTATCCCAAATCTTGAAATAGACTATTTGTGCCTGGCCTGAGATAGAGTCTTCTAATCTCATATTAGTCTGATCAGCCACAATTGGACATACTGTACCTTGTCTCCAACATAGTGATGTCATTTTTGTCCTCTTCGAGTACAAAGGAAAACGAACTAATGAAAGGCCCTTGGCACTGTGAATAAACCGTTGGGCTTTCTCAGGGAACTTTCCCAAGACAGATCATTGACTCAGGGGCCAAGGTCATCCCTCAGACAGTCGATGAGGGTTACATTGGTGAAAAGAAAATTCTTTGTTTGGGCTTTCTCCCAAAATTAATGAGGCAAAACTCAGGACAAAAAGAAATAAAAGGAGTGTATTAAAAGTATGTCAAGGTAGCAACACAATGACTGGCTGATGACTGAAGATCAGTAAGAGTTTCAAGATGGAGCTAGTTTTTATTGATAACTTTTGTAAAGAAATAAAGATAATTTAGATAGGTCCAGGTCAACGAAAGGGGGTGGGCCTGCATCTCAGTTCTGTCCCAAGCTATCAAGTATGTGACAATTTGCCAGATACAAACAGTTAGAGGATGACTTGCTCTGATTGCAGTTACAAAGCTGCAGACATGGGTGATGCCTCACTCAACCAAATTGATAAACAGTTCCGAGAACACCGAGTCAGCATAATTTTCTATAACATCATAGGGGTTTCTTCTGCTGTCCACTGTCCATTCTATTGGCAAGGGAGAAAGAAGGGAAAGAAGAGGGGAAAGAGAAAGAGAGAGACAGGGAGAGACAGAGACAGAGAGACAGAGACAGAGAAGGAGGAGGAGGAGGGAAGAAAAGAAGAAGAGGAAGAGGAGGAAGACGAAGAAGATGAAGAAGGAGAAGGAGAAGGAGAAGAACAGGAGGAAGAAGAAGAAGAAGGAGAAGAAGAAGAAGAAGAAGAAGAAGAAGAAGAAGAAGAAGAAGAAGAAGAAGAAGAAGAAGAAGAAGAAGAAGAAGAATTTCCCTTTTTATTAGGTAGGTGGTTTGTAAGTATGCTGACATCAGCCCAGAGCTTTCTGTGGAAACTTTCATGAGATCACAAAATTTTATCCTAATGGAGCCTGGACAACTGTTCTGACCTCTTTTGTGCCATGGGATATCATTAAAAATACAGTAGAAGACTCCAATTTCACTCCACATTTCTCCACAACTGCTCCCTTCTCATTTGAGATTGTAACTCTCATTCTACCTGTCAACCCTGACCAAATGATCAAAAAGCCACAGCAGCTCTGCAACTGATGCTAACTCTCAAAAAAACCCAAACAAACAGAGAAATCACACAGGTCAGCAAAACCACAGTTAACTCTAAAAATAAAATAAAATAAAACCAAAGAGCTAACAGTGGTTATAAGCAACAAGATTTATTTATTCCACTGAACGCATATATGTGTCAGCCTCCCCCCCCCAATAGGAGACCTGCTTCAGTGTGGGTAAATATCAATACTTATACCACTGGCTACACAGTTAGCTATAGCCCTAGCAATGAAGGATAACAACAACCATGAGACAAGTTTGATTCATAGCAAGATTTCATGACCAGAACAGAAGTATTGCAGGTTCTCGTCCAAGTTCAGGACCATCTGATGCTGGTGTGAGACAATTTTGGGATTTTGCTGTGGCTGAATTCATCCAGAGGGTGACCACAAAGGATTGTTGTTATATCAAGGTCAAGGCAAAACTTGCTTTCTGGGTCTTAGTGCTAGAAAACATGGTGTTTCCCAATGGTAAAGAGAGGGATGGTCTTGGCACAGGGTTCCTGACAAATCGTTATCTCAAGTACACACCTGGAGTATGTGGGGTAGTGTAGTGGTGGTGGTAGTGTGCATGCGTGTGTGTGTGTGTGTGTGTGTGTGTGTGTGTGTGTGTGTGTGTGTGTCCTGTAGAGCATTCTTGTATCAGTCTCATAGGGAAAATTTGTAGGTATGTAGCCTCACAAAAGAATAGGGCAAAACCAATCTGTGCTGTCACCACAGAGATCAGGGACATGCAGAGACAGAAAGGAGTTATGGTTTTATTCTCTTATTCTCCTGGATTCACTTGTGTAAATGGGATTAGGTTGGGATCATGGTCTAAGTATCTGGCTGTCTGTGAAAGACTTGGATTTTATATCACATACAGATTTCTTTGAA
The DNA here is from genome assembly GCF_003287225.1 of Phascolarctos cinereus. Taxonomy (NCBI): domain Eukaryota; kingdom Metazoa; phylum Chordata; class Mammalia; order Diprotodontia; family Phascolarctidae; genus Phascolarctos; species Phascolarctos cinereus. Next base: position 282,831,712 of record NW_027555847.1, on the reverse strand, counting down.
CAAAATATGTCCAGTCAGGTTCCAAGTTTCATTTAATGTCTCAGGGATACATGATATATTGTAAAGAATACAGTAGGCCTCTGACCTGCTAAACCAAGAAACTCCAGGAAAGTTCAAAGGCACAAAGAGCCTGTTCCAGCATTCTCTTAATGCCATTCAATAAAACTAGTTTGTTGTGAGCCCCATGTTTTCTTGTAATGGACTATGGTATTCTATGAACTTTCTCAAGTCTCTATTAACAGTTATAGGAAGAGATTTCATTTCAGCAGAGGCATAAGTGGTTTTTCTATGTAAACTGTAGCTTAGCTAAGGACTAGGTTTTTCAAATATGCCCTTATAGTATTACCCCAGGAAATCAAATTTGCATATTTCTTGAAGTTATTATATTTTACAAAGGAGAATGTCCAAGAAGAACAGTTTTGTTATTTTCCCTTTTTATCAACTTTACTAGTTAGGTGAGCATGAGGTGAAACCTCAGAATTACTTTAATTTACATTTCTTTAATCATAATCTATTTAGAGAATTTGTTTTATTATGACTATTCATAATTTAGGTTTCTTCTTCCAAAAACTGCTGTTTTTATCCTTTGGTCACCTATTAAGTGGAAAATCTATCTTATCCTTATACATTTGTAGCAGTTGCCTAATTATCTTAGAAATTGGCCCTTTACCATAGAAACTTGCTGCAAATGTATTTTTCCTTTTACTTGTTTTTCTTCTAAGTTTAGCTGCATTGGTATTGTTTGCGCAATAACTTTTTAAATTCTATGTAAACAAAATTGTGCATTTTGTCTTCTGTGACCCTTTCTATTATATAGTCATGGACTCTTTCCCTAACCATAGAATTGATAAATTACTTTTCCTCACTCTTCTAATTTGTTTATGAGGCAGGTTTTTGTCAATTTGGATCTTATCTTGGTCTGCAATGTGAGATGTTAGTCTATGCTTCCTTCCTGCTATACTGCTTTCTAGTTTTCCCAATTATTTTTGTGTAATAGTGAGTTCTTGTTCCAATGGTTGGGATCTTAAGGTTTATCAAACATTAAAATCCTGTGTTTATTTGCTTCTATAGTACTTATTGTATTCCACTGATCAACTTCTCTAATTCTTAACTATTACCAAATTGTTTCAATGCTTTACTGGTCTATAGCATTATTTCAACTTTGGTACTGGGAGGCCTCCCTCCTTTCCATATTTTTTTTTCATTCATTCTCTTGAGATTTTGTTCATCCAGATGAAAATTGTTTTATTTTTCCTAGTTCTATAAAATGATACTTTGGAAGGAATAAACTCAGCACCAACAATCTAAGTTTGGTGCAATTTGTTTCTCTTCCCCTGCCCCTCTTCCCTTTCCTTTACCCATGTGCATTAACAGGTTCTTACTCTTTCTTTTTATACTTCCTTAGTTAGAGTATGTTTTACTTAATCCTAACCTCTCCCTTAAATTACCCTTTCATTGCCTCCTTTCCTTATTGAGTGGTTTGGATGTTTTGGTTTTTAATATGATGAGGCATGTTGATTGTTTTCCAATGTTGAACAATCCTTATGTCCCTGGTATAAATTCCAGATGATTATAGTGAATCATTTTTTGGATAAATCTCTGTAGGCTGTTTGACAGGATTTTGTTTAAGTATTTGGAGTAATTATTCATTAATGATATTGGTCACTTTAGTTACTTTATTTGCATAATTATGTGACATGTTAAAAGTTTGAGAAATAATTTGTGGGTAATTATCAATCATTTTATTAATTATGGCTAGTGAATAATTAATAAAAGGATCATCATTTGGCTTTCCCTTGTAAACCAAAGATGACCCTTGGGGGCTTCTGAATGCTTAAAAAGCCTTTGGAAAAGGGGGTATACTTGAGAGTGGAAATCTGGTTAAAAATTAGTGAAGGGTAGATATATTAATGAGGAGGTGGGCAAAAAGTATTCAACTCCTCATGCAGAGGATGTGACCTAACCATGAAACTCAGACACCTTCAGCAATCTGGGCAAAAGAAATCCATCTCTACCCAGACTTCACTGGTCAGTTTTCTCCTTCATAAGTGGAGTCAACCTAAATTCTAATGGAAGGGTCCAAGGACAAACAGGGGCTTATTTCCAAAGGGCAAAATCTCACTTAGACTGGATTATCTTTGTAAGTCCTCCTAGTTTAGTGGAGCCCTAGCTCATATCAAAAAGCACATAGCCCAAGGATTTGGGCAATCTCATCTCTCAGCAATGTCCTTTAGATGCTGGCTAAATAACTTATAGGGACTGTTTTCTGAATGAAGGAATAAAAATGGGAAATTCTTAATCTCAATTAATGATTATTAATATAAGAGAAAAATAGTAATTTCTCTCAATTACAAATTGCTTTAGAAAATGGTTGCACTATTTCACTGCTCCTCCAACAATCTATTGTTTTGCCTATCTTTCCACAACCCCCCAACATTGACCATCTTGGTTTTTTTTTTCTGCCCAATGTATAGGGTGTGAGGTAAAACCTTGGGGACTTTTTGATTTGCACTTCTCTTATTGTTAGTGATTTGGAGTATTTTTCTATGTGCAAGTGAGTACTCTGCAGTTCTTCTTTTGAAAAGTGTTTATTCATATCCTTTGACATTTTACTGGGGAATGGCTATTAGTTTTAAAAATCTCTCTGTGTGTGTATGTGTATATGTTTATATATATTTATATATACATACACATGTGTATGTATTTTATGCATATATAAATACATAAACACATATATACACATTTAAAATTGTTTATACATTTTGTTTACCAAACTCTTATCAGAGAAATTTGATAAAAAGATGTTTTCTCCAGCTGACCGTTTCCTTTCTTATCCTAGATGCTTTACTATCTATGTAGAAGCATTTCAGTTAAAATTAAGAGTTATATGTTTTATCTTTTGTAATCACCCCAATCTCTTATTTTGTTAAGAATGCATCTCTTGAGGGGCAGCTAAGTGGTGCAGTGGATAGAAGATCGACCCTGAAGTGTGGAGGACCTGAGTTCAAATCCGGCCTCAGACTAAACACTTGACACTTACTAGCCGTGTGACCCTGGGCAAGTCACTTAACCCCAATTGCCTTCAAAAAAAAAAAAAGAATGCATTTCTTGCTCATAGCTGTGAAAGTTATGTAATGTATTTCTCTTCTAGTTTTTTAATATCATGATCTTTAAAATAGGGTAACTTATCCATTTAGAATGTTTTGGGAATGCAGTGTAAGATGCCAGAATGTTTTGTGCCAGAATGATTTCATTTTTCCCAGCAGTTGTGATCAAATAAGAAGTTTTTCCCAAGGTAATTTGTGCTCCTGCTTTGTATCAGAGTTGTTGAGTTCTAGTGTTTCTGAATCACCATTGTCTAGTGTGTTCTATGTGAACTATATTTCTATTCTTAACCAATACCAGATGATTTTGATGACTACTGCTTTATAATTTAGTTTGAGATGTGGAAGCACTATTGTCCCTTCATCTCTACTTATTATTTTTAACCACTCTTCTTTAATCTTTCATTTTTTCCAAATTAATTTTATTATTCTATAAAGTTCTTTAACTTGTCTGCTTGGATATTTGATTGATATAGCATTAAAGTGTAAATTAATGTTGGTAGTATTATCATTTTTGTAAAATAGCATGGTCTAGTCATATGCCCTAAATATTTGTCCAGTTGTTTTGCTTACTCTTCATTTCTCTAAGGAGCACTTTGTAATCAAATCTATATAAATCTTCTTGGGTTGTTATTATTACACGGAAATGCTGTCATTTTTGTGTATTTATTTTGCGGCCAGCAACTTTGCTGAAGCTAGTAATTATCTCAAAGTGCATCTTTGCTAATTCCCTAGGATTTTAAAAAATCATTTATTTATTTTTATTTTCTACCTTCATTTCCATAAGATTTTGAGTTTTAAATTTTCTCCCCTTTCCCTCTCCTCCTCCTTCCCCAAGATGACATGTAATCTGACATAGGCTCTACTTATACATTCATGTTAAGCATATTTTCACGTTAGTCATGCTGTATAGAAGAATTAGAACTAATGGGAGGAACCACAAGAAAGAAGAAATAAAACAAAACAACCATAGAAAAGGAGAGTTAATAGTGTGCTTCCATTTGCATTCAGACTCCACAGTTTGGTTTTGGTTTTTTTTTTCTGGATGTGGATAACATTTTCCACCATGAGTCTTTTGGAGTTGTCTTAGATCCTTGCATTGCTGATAAGAACTAAATCTATCAAAGCCAGTCATGGGACAATGTGGCTGTTACTGTGCATAATGTTCTCTTGGTTCTCCTCATTTCACTCAGCATCAATTCATCAAAGTCTTTCTGGGTTTTTCTGAAGTCTACCTGCTCATTTCTTATAGCACAATAGTATTCCATTACATTCATATACCACAGCTTGTTCAGCCATCCCCCAACTGATGGGCATCCCCTCAATTTCCAATTCTTGGCCACTACAAAAAGAGTTTCTATAAACATTTTTGTACACATAGGTCCTTTTCCCATTTTTAGGATCTTTTTGGGTTGCAGACCTAGAAGTGGTATTGTTGGGTCAAAGGGTATGCACAGTTATATAGCCCTTTGGGCATAGTTCCAAATTGCTCTCCAGAATGGTTGGATCAGTTCACAACCCCACCGACAATGCATTGATGTTCCAGTTTTCCCATACCTTTTCCAACATTTAGCATTTTACTGTTTTCTCATGTTAGCCAAACTGATAGATATGATGTGGTACCTCAGAGTTGTTTCGATTTGCATTTCGCTAATCAATAGTGATTTAGAGCATTTTTTCATAGGACTATAGATAGCTTTAATTTTTCCTCTGAAAACTGTCTATTCATATCCCTTGACCATTTATCAATTGAGCAATGACTTGTAGTCATAAATTTGACTCAGTTCTCTATATTTTAGAAATGAGGCCTTTATCAGAGACACTGGCTATAAAAATTGCTTCCCAGCTTTCTGGTTGCCTTCCCATCTTGGTTGCATTGGCTTTGTTCGTGCAAAAAAAAAATTTACTTTAATGTAATCAAAGTCACCTATTTTGTATTTCTTAATGTTTTATATCATTTGTTTGGTCATAAATTCTTCCCTTCTCCATGGATCTGATAGGCAAACTATTCTTACCTCTGCTAGTTTGCTTATAGTATCAGTATTTATATCTAAATCATGTGCCCATTTCAACTTTATCTTGGTATATGATGTAAGATGTTGGTAGATGCCTAGTTTCTGCCATACTGTTTTCCAGTTTTCCCAGAAGTTTTTGTTAAATAGTAAGTTCTTATCTCAGAAGCTGGAGTCTTTGGATTTATCAAATAGTAGATTACTATAGTCATTGACTGCTGTGTCTTACATACCTAATCTATTCCACTGATCCACAAATCTGTTTCTTAGCCAGTACCAAATAGTTTTAATGATTGCTGCTTTATAATACAATGTAAGATCTGGTACAGCTAGGCCACCTTCCCTTGCATTTCTTTTCATTAGTTCTCTTGATATTCTAGACCTTTTGTTCTTCCAGATGAATTTTGTTATTGTTTCTTCTATTTCCATAAAATAATTTTTGGTAGTTTGATTGGTATGTCACTGAATAAGTAAATTAATTTAGGTAGAATTGTCATTTTTATTATATTCATTCAGCCTACCCATGAGCAACTGATATTTTTTTCCAATTATTTGGATCTAACTTTATTTGTGTGAAAAGTGTTTTATAATTGTGTTCATATAGTTCTTGTGTTTGTTTTGGCAGGTAGACTCCCAAATATTTTATAATGTTTAAAATAACTTTAAGTGGAATTTCTCTTTCTATCTCTTGTTGTTGGGCTTTGCTAGTAATATATAGGAATGCTGATGATTTATGTGGGTTTATTTTATAGCCTGCAACTTTGCTAAAGTTGTTCATTATTTCAAGTAGTTTTTTACTTGATTCTCTAGGATGTTCCATCATATTATCTGCAAAGAGTGATAGTTTTGTTTTTTCTTTGCCTATTCTAATTCCTTCAATTTCTTATTCTTCTCTTATTGCTAAAACTAACATTTCTAGTATGGTTCTGAATAACATTGGTGATAATGGACATCCTTGTTTCACCCTTGATTTTATTTGAAATGCTTCTAGCTTATCCCCATTACATACAATGCTTGGTGATGGTTTTAGATAGACGTTACCTATCATTTTAAGGAAGAGTCCATTTATTCCTATGCTGTCTAGTATTTTTTATAGGAATGAGTGTTGTATTTTGTCAAATGATTTTTCTGTATCTATTGAGATAATCACATGATTCATTAGTTTTGTTGTTGATATGGTCAATTATGCTGATAATTTTCTTAATACTGAAGTAGCCCTGCATTCCTGGTATAAATCCTACCTAGTCATAGTGTGTTATCCTTGAGGTTAGTTGCTGTAATCTTGTTGCTAATATTTTATTTTAAAATTTTACATCTATATGCATTAGGGAAATTGGTCTATAATTTTCTTTTCTGTTTTGACTCTTCCTAGTTTAGGTATCAGCACCATATTTATATCATAAAAAGTATTTGGTAGGACTCTTTCTTTACCTATTTAACCAAATAGTTTATATAGTATTGGAATTAATAGTTCTTTAAATGTTTGATAGAATTCACTTGTAAATGCATCTGGCCCTGGAGATTTTTTCTTAGGGAGTTCATTTATGGCTTGTTCAATTTCTTTTTCTGAAATGGGGTTCTTTAAGTTTTTTTTTTCCTCTTCAGTTAATCAGGGCAATTTATATTTTTGTAAATATTCATCCATATCACTAAGATTGTCAAATTTGTTGGCATACAATTGGGCAAAATTTCTCATAATTATTATTTTGATTTCCTTTTCATTGGTAGTGAATCCACCCTTTTCATTTTTGATGCTGGTAATTTAGTTTTCTTCTTTCTTTTTCTGAATCAAATTAACCAAATGTTTATCTATTATATTTTTTTTCATAAAACCAGCTCTTAATTTTATTTATTAGTTCAATGGTTTTATTTTCAATTTTATTAATCTCTACTTCGGTTTTCTGAATTTCTAATTTGACATTTAAGTGAGGATTTTTAATTTGTTCTTTTTCTAGCTTTTTTAGTTGCATGCTCAATTATTCATCTCTCCTTTCTCTATTTTATTCATGTAAGCATTAAGAGATACAAAACTTCCCCTAAGAACCATTTTTGCTGCATCCCATAAGTTTTGGTATGTTGTCTCATTATTATCATTCGCTTGGAGGAAGTTATTGATTGTTTCTGTGATTTGTTGTTTGACCCATTCATTCTTTAGGGTTAGATTAGTTTCCAATTAATTTTTAGTCTATCTTTCCATGACCCTTTGTTAAATGTAATTTTTATTGCATCATGACCTGAAAATGATGCATTTAATATTTCTGTCTTTCTACATTAGATTGTGAGGTTTTTATGCCCCAATACATGGTCAGTTTTTTGTAGGTGCCATGTAACACAGAGAAAAAGGTATATTCCTTTCTGTCCCCAATCAATTTTCTCCAGAGATCAACCATATCTAACTTTTCTAAAATTCTATCTATCTCCTTAACTTCTTTCTTGTTTATTTTGTGGTTAGATTTATCTTGTTCTGAGTGGAAGAGTTGAAGTCCCTCACTAGTATAGTTTTGTTATCTGTTTCTTCCTGTAACTCCCTCAACTTCTACTCTAAGAATTTGGATGCTATACCACTTGGTGCATATATGTTTATGAATGATATTACTTCATTGTCTATAGTGCCTTTTAGCAGGATATAGTTTCCTTCCTTATCTCCTTTAATTAGAGCTATTTTTGCTTTTGCTTTATCTGAGATTAGGATTGCTACCCCTGCTTTTTTACTTTAGCTCAAGCATAACGTATTCTGCTCCAGCCTTTTACCTTTATGTGTATCCATTTGGTTCACATGTGTTTCTTGTAAACGATATATTGTAGAATTATGGTTTTTAATCCCCTCTGCTATGTGCTTCTGTTTTATGAGAGAGTTCATCTCATCCACATTCAGAGATATGATTACTATCTGTGTCTTTCTCTCCATCCTATTTTCCCCCCTATTGATACTTTTTTCTCTCCTTTCCCCTTTTCTCTCCTCACTAGAGTTTTACTTTTGACCACTGCCTCCCTCAGTCTGCCCTACTTTCTATTAGCCCTTTCCTTTTCTTCCCCTTTACTCTTACTACTTCTTCCCTCCCTTCTATTCATACCTTCCCTTTTTTTTTCCCTTTCCCCTCCTACTTCCTATAGGGTGTTAGATTTCTATAGCTAACTGATTAATTATATTATTCCCTCTTTGAAGCAAATCTGATGAGAGTAAGGTTTAAATAATGCTCATCTCCCTCCCTTCTTTCCCTCTACTTTAGTACTTTTGTGCCTTTTCATGTGATTTCATTTACCCTTGTCTGCCTCCTCCTTTCCTGTTCTCCTAGTACAATTCCTTTTCACCACTTAATTAGATTTTTTATCATCACATCAGACTCTACTAATACCCATGCCCTCTGTGTATGTATACCCGTTTTAAATGTCATAATAACAATACAGTTCTTAAGAGTTACAAGTGTCATGTTCCATTGTAGGGAGGTAAACAGTTAGCTCTTATTAATAACATGTTTTTTTTCTTTCCTGTTTATCTTTTTATGCCTCTCTTGAGCCTTGTATTTGAAGATCAAATTTTCTGTTGAGCTCTGGTCTTTTCTTCAGAAAGGTTTGGAAGTACACTACTTTGTTGAATATCCATCTCCTCCACTGAATGATTATGCTCAATTTCACTGGGTAGTTGATCCTTGTAATCCAAACTCCTTTATCTTATGGAATATCATATTCCATACCCTCCAATCTTTTAACATAGAAGCTGCAAGGTCCTGTGTAATCCTGACTGTGGTTCCATGATATTTAAATCGTTTTTTTTCTAGCTGCCTACAGGATTTTCTCTTTGACCTGGTAATTTTCGAATTTGGCCACAATATTCTTGGGCATTTTCAATTTGGTATCTCTTTAAGGATGTGATCAGTGGATTCTTTTGATGACTATTTTACCCTCTAGTTCTAGTACCCTCAGGGCAGCTTTCCTTGATGATTTCCCGAAAGATGCTGTCCAGGATTTTTTTCATTATAATTTTAAGGTAAACCAGTATTTTTTAAACTGTCTCTCCTGGATCTATTTTCCAGGTCAGTTGTTTTACCAATGAAGCATTTTACATTTTCTTCTATTTTTTTCATTCTTTTGTTTCTGTTTGACTGATTTCTGATCTCTCATAGAGTCATTAGCTTCCACTTGCCCAATTCTGATTTTTAATGAATTGTTTTCTTCTATTAGATTTTGTACCTCCTTTTCCATTTGGTCAATTTTACTTTGTAAAGAGTTCTTCTCTTCAGTGAGTTTTTGTACCTCCTTTTCCATTTAGCCAATTCTACATTTTTTAGAAAATCTTTTTATTCTTTTTTTAGACAAAGGACTCCTGGGATAGGGACCCAGGGAAAGAGAGGGGAGGGAGGAGGGAGGCCCCAGCCCTACAACCCCTCCTCACCACTCCCTTCCCCCTTATACATAATATTTGTATCTATGTACAGGCACCAGGAGGGTGGGAGTGGGGGGGACAACTCCCTCAGTGGGATGGGGTAATTCAGGATCCTTGTCCCCATGGAGCTCTGACTCCTCTGCCCTGGGGGGCAGCCTGCTCCCAGGGCTTTGGCATCCAGCTCAGGGCATCTGGTGGGGAGGCCTGAGGGCACATACACATGGAGTCAAACTAGGAGGATGAGAAACAGACATGGGAATCATTGAGGGTAGGCCAGTTTCCAAACTGCTGGTAGAGGTAGAAGTGCTATGTGCAGAACACAGTTAACTCCACTATGCTGTATATATGAGTGTGGCATTGAGCTGGGAGCTGAGACCAGAAAAGGATCTTCCAGCCAGGGGAATTCGAGCCCCATGTCTCCCAAGGTTGCTCAATTTTTTTATAATCCTGGAACTGCTTTAGTTCCATTGGGTGCAGCTCTGCTTTCCCCAAGCTGGGAGGGAAGGGCTGGGCAGGTGAGGGTAGCACCAGGGCTGCCAGAGTAAGTGGGGGCCAGACAGCCAGACAGGGAGGCTGTAAGGCAAGGCAGCAGGTAAAGTGGAGGTGGGGCTGTAGGCAAGGAGCTGAAGTTTACCACAGGTAGCTAGGACTCCACTACTGGTAACAGCATTTGCTGGGTAGGGGCAGACAGGGGCCGGAAGCCATTTTGGCAACCAGGCTTCAGAGGAGTAGAGGAGAAATCTGAAGGGGATGGCAGGTCCTAGCACAACTGCAGCAAAGGGGGGTCAGGCAGGGCACTGGGACAGAAGGCTGATGGGTAGAGGAAAGAAGGTGGGGAATAGAGGACACCCCCAGCTGGTAGCTTCCCCAGCTCTACTGCCTGCAATGCTAAGACATCCATGAACTTGCCCTTGAAGGCTATGCCTGAAAGCAGTGCTGAAGCAAGGGTTGAGCCACAGGGTAAATAGATGGGCTGTGACCTGTATTAGTGCAGTGAAGGAGTCCCTGGGCAGAAGCCACCATTGGTGGGGTGCAGCTGAGAGTCCTCAGTTCCACCTGGGACTTGGGTGCCTGGAAGCCCTGGGCTGCTGTGGAAGACCTGAGGGTATAGGCAGGGACCCAAGGGGTTGGCCACTTGTGCTTTTTAATCAGTTGTTTTCTGCAGTGTACTTTTTCCATTTGACCAATTGTATTTTTTAAGGACTTGTTTACTACAGTTAATTTTTGTCCTTCCTTTTCCAAGCTATTGACACTCTTTTGTGTACCTCTTCTTTCTTTTCCCAACTTTTCTTCTACTTCTCTTATTTGACTTTTGAAAACCTTCTCGAGCTCTTCCAAGAAGACTTTTTGGGCTGGAGACCAATTCATATTCCTCTTTGAGGTTTCAGATTTGGGTATGTTGATAATGTTGTCCTGTTCTGAATTTGCACCTTGACCTTCCCTGTCCCATTAATAAGAATCCATGGTCATTGTCTATTTCTGGTTTTTGTTTGTGGTGTTTGCCTATTTCCTGACTTAAAAAAGTTGAACTCTCTTGCGCTGGAGCGCAAGAGGCACTGACCCAAGCTTCTTGTACTGGGAGCCCTGAATCTGGTTACTGGCTTTGTGTGCTGGGTCCTCAGAGGCTGGCAGCTGGAGGCTGTAGGGTTCTTGCAGCTTACCTGGTCTTGGGCTGGGGTCAACAACGCTGGAGCTCTCGGGGTGGGATGGGGATTCTGGCCCCAGGGGGACACCTGCTCACCCAGGCCTTGCACTCCTCCACTACCCTGCGGTTCAGGATTTTACACTTGTATGTTGAGGTGGGGCTTTGCTGGCTTGCTGGGGTGCCTCTTGTCCTGTACTCCCCCTCCAGAGCAAGAGGGGCCTTTCCCATTAATCCCTTAAGCTTCCTGGCTACATGACTGCTGTACCCCACCTTTCTGCTAGCTCAGCTGTCCCAGGGTTTTTCCTAGGGTGATATTTCCTGGATTTTCAGAGGTCAATAAGGGAGGGTGAGAGTGACTTCTTACTCCATCATCTTGGCTCCTGGAAGCAGAACTCTCCCTAGGATTTTTCAAGTAAAATATATTATCAGCAAGCAGGGCATTGTAACCCTTCTTTACATATCTTTATTCCATGAATTCCTTTCCCTTGTCTTATTGCTATTGCTAGGATTTCCAGAACTATATCAGTTAATAGTGGGAAGAGTGGACATCCTTGCTTCACTTCCATTCTTATTGTTCTAATGTATCCCCATCAGCTATGACACTTGCTTTTGGTTTTAGATAGGTTTTTAAAAGATATTAAAACTAAATCTCTGCACCTATGCTTTATGAGGCTTTTAGTATAAAAGAATATTTCAACAGCTTTTCCTGTGTTTATTAAAATAATCATGAGGCTTTGGGTATTTTGACTTGGGCTGTTTTGGGGTTTAATAGGATTAATTATAGTGATAATTTTCCTAATGTTAAACTATCCTTGAATCCCATTTAACTATAGTGAGAGATTTTCTTTCTCTTTTGGAAAATTGGTGTAGTCTGTTTGATAGGATTTTGTTTGAAATTTTTAAGTCAATGATTATTCATGATATTGACCTGTAGCTGCCTTTCTGTGTTTTATCTTTTCCATATTTTTATCTTTCCCTGACTTAGGTATTAGGAACATATTTGCCTCATAAGAGGATTCTGAAAGAGCTCTTTCTTAACTTTTAAAAATAATTTATGAAGTATGGGTACCAACTGTTCTTCAGAAGTTTGATAGAATTCTTTCATGAATACATCAGGACCAGGAGGGTTTTTTTTTCCTTCAGTAGTTCTTTACAGCAAGATCTATTTCCTTTTCCGAGATTGGGTTATTTAAGCTCTCTATCTAGTCTTCTGGTAGTTTAGGTACCTTATTTTTTGAAGGTATTCATCTATTGTTCTTGTGTTCTCATTTTTGTTACCATGTAATTAAGTAAAATATATTTTGATCATTCTTTTTAATTCTTCTGATTGTGCTGTGATTTCACCTTGTTCTTTTAATATTTTATTTATTTGATTGTCTTCTCTCATTTATGAGAATAGGTAAGGGTTTAGAAATTTAATTAGGCCTTTGAAACAACTGGATTTTAGTTTTATTTATCATTTCTATGGATTTTTTTGCTTCCAATTTTTATATTTCCTATCTAATTTTAATATCTACTCTTTTGTGTTTATTTTAGATTTGTTTATTTGTTGATCTTATAATTTCAATGTACATTCAGTTCATAAATTTTCTATTTTTTGTTAATACATGATTCCAAGGATATGACTTTCTTTCTTACAGTTTTAGATGCACCCCAGAAATTTTAAAGTTTTAACAGTATAATTACCATTTTCTTTTACATAGCTATTAATGGTTTCTGTGGTTTGTTCTTTGACCCACTCATTGTTTATGATTTCATTGTTATGTCTCCATTTGGTTGTTCCTTTTGTTTGTGTTTATATTCTTCATTGTGGTCTATAAAGAATGAATTCACTATTTCTACCTTTTTACATTTGTTTACAATATCTCTGAGGCCTAGTACAGTCAATTTTTGTAAAATGTTCCATATGGTGCTTAGAAGCATACATATTCTTTTGCTATATCATTTAGAAGTTGTAAGTCTTCTAGGAATTTGTTCAGTTCCTTATGTTTTCTTTTGTTTATCTTTGTGTTAGGCTTATGTAAAAAGTGAGAAAAGGATATTGAATTTTTCTCTCACTATTGTGCTATTGTCTATGTCTTCTTATAGCTCCCATAATGTTTCCTTTATGAATCTGGATGCTAAGTCATTTGGAATGTGTAAGTTAATTACTGATATTGGTTTTTGTCTATGAGTCCTTTCAGCATAACACAGTTTCCTCAGTTAGTCCTTTTTATTTTTGAATGCTTAATTTTTGCTCTCTTAGACAGATTATGGAAAATCCTGCTTTTTTGGATTCACTTGAGGCATAATAAATTATTTTTCCATGTCCTTGCTTTTATTTCATATGTTTTTGTTTTTAATGTGTTTTTAAATTTTAATTTTATTAATTTTTGGTTACATTTTAGGTTCCATTCTGTCTCCTTCCTTCTCTCCCCACCCCACATTGGAGAAAGGCTTCATTTAACACAGGTTTATAAATATATGTAAAACCATACTATGCATACTTCTATTTATTAGTTCTTTCTCTGAAAGTGAATCTTACTTCATAGGTCCTTTGTAGTTGATTTGAGTATTTATAATATTCAGAATAACTTGATTGTTCACAATTATTCTTTGAAAAATATTGCTGTTGCATTATGCGTTGTTCTCTTGGTTCTATTCATTTCACTTTTCATTATTTCATGCAAGTCTTTACATGTTTTTCTAAAATCAACCAGCTCACCATTTCTTATAGCACAGTAGTATTCTATCATAACTACATACCACAGCTTTTTAACCATTTCCTAATTGATGGATATCCCCTCAATTTCCACTTCTTTGCCACCACAAAGAAATGTGTTTCTTATAAGCAATAGATGGTAGGGCTTTTTCTGCCCTCACCTGTTTGACCCTTTTTCATTTAATTGAATTGTTTAATCCATTAATATTCAAAGTTATCAGTTAGATTCATATTTTCTCCATCTATATCTAATATTGATTTTTAAAAAAAGATTTCTTTCTTGCTTCTGCAGTAAACACAGTATTATATTTCTTCAGTTACTTTATCTTTTTTGAGATGGCCTTGCTCCTGCTGGCTCTGTTCCTGTCACCCCTGATTCTCTTCTCTCTTTTGTTACTCCTTTCCCTTTGAGATTTTTCTTATTAGTTCCCTTTTCCTGCTTTTATCTGCACATACGGTTTTCCCCTTTTATTTCTCTCATCAAGTATATTCTCCTTTTCTCCCCTCCCTTTCAATTACTCCTATTCATTAGTTTTTTATTTACTTATTTGCATCCCTTTAAAAAAGATTGTTCACAACATCTTTATTATTCAACATAATTTTCTGTCTACTCTAGACCCTTGATCTCTGATTCATGACACTTGTGATTATTTGGATTCTCTCTTTTCTCTGCATTCCATATGCAATCAGCACCTTTGATGTATCCATTTTAGGCTCTCTTTTCTAAATGGTTTTTCCTGCTGCCTTGTAGAGCTTGCCCAATGGATTCTCCTTTTCCATTGTGCATTATTCCCATAACAATGTCGGTTATTGTGGGTATGAGAGAGGGTACTGTCTAATGATTAGGGCCTTTCTCCCATCATATCCAAGATTTTGAAGCCTACCACTGTTGTATAATCTCCTTTGGTTAATAGTTGTTTAATCTCCTTTGCCATTTACCTCAAAATCTCGTCCCTGTATCCATGCTCTCCACTCTTAAGGTGCCAAGTGTCCCCAGGGTTTCTAAGCCCTTCTCCCCCACCAATATAGGATGAGAAGACTTTCTGCACACCAAATCCCACAGGCCACACCGAGCACAAGTTCCTCTTATCCTTTACAGACTATTTCTCTTCACTCAGAAATATTCATCAATGGAATCTCTCTCACCACCAAAGTATGTTCTACTCCTTTCCCTTTCCTTTCAAATCCTCCCTCTCTCATCTTTACCCATTCTCCTGTAAATGCTTCCCTTTCTGAGACCAGAGAGGTCATCTTCATGTCAATGCTAGCTCTTGATTTAAGTGCAGAACATCACACAATCTTTTTGATTTTCTTCTCCTCCCCGCCTCTTCATAATGCATGCTCATGTAATGTACTCTCACAAAAAAAAAATCATTAATTCAACTGTAAACAATGTATTGGCCAGTTCTGTCCATAATGCCACCTTTAGTGTTAACTCTACCAGATTTCTACCTTTAGCACCATCTTGTTTTGTACATTTAGAAAGAAATCTCTTATTGTTCTCTTTGTTGTTGCTCTGTGCGATTGTTGTCTTTGCCTGCTGCATTCCAGAATTTCAGTTGCTTGGGATGTTCTTGAAGCATATAATCTCTTTAGTTTTGGTCTTCCTTCTAAAAATGTTTCAAATACCTCTTTACAGTTGAATGTTTTTCTTTTTTTCATGTTTCATTAAATTCAGATTTGCAGGGTAGGTTATCCTGGTCTGTATCCTAAAATCCTATTTCTCTTTGGGACTCATTATTCCTTTTCCACTTATATTTTCTGATGCATATAAAATAGTCTTGAGTTATTCAGATTTTCTTTCCTTTGTATTTGAAGGTGTTTTGTCTTTTAATTGAATTATTAAATTAAACCTTTATTTGTCTTAGAGTTTGGAGTCTAGAGTTGTTTCCAGAGCCAATCTATGAAGTCTTTCAATTTGGATGTTATTTTCTGTGTTCAGAAGTTCTCAATTTTCTTTTATTAATCTCTTAATTGTATGTTAAAGTTTTCTGTCAGGTCCTGTTCTTCCGGGAGGTCCTATCATTCTTATCTTGTCTCTATGCATCCTGAGTTTGAGATCAGTATGTTTTGCTTGTGCAGAAAGTGCTTTATTATACTGTTCAGGAAACTTAGTAATTATTTTACTGTTTAAATCTAATTTTTTGTGACTAGATATTATTTGAACTCAGAGTGTAACCCTGAAAACAGTAATTTTCCAGAATGCTGGAGATGGTTATAAGGAATTTTGAGTTCCTCTAGGTCCTACAGCCACCCCAAAACACAGTCACCCAGGTTTTGTTTTGGGCCCACCCAAGCTTGTCTTTTTTGTTTTCTTGTGTGTAAGGTTAACCCAAATTATATTGAATGTTTATATTTACTGATATCCATTTCAATCTACCTTGCTTTCAAGCTGTCTTCTTTGGTAGTTCATGTACATGTGCTCTTCTCTAAATTCTCAGCCTTCCAGAGCCTGGGCAAGAGGGAGCGACAACTTCTTTCCAGTTTGTTCTCCTTCACCAAATGACTGAACAAATTTTTTTTTCTATAACTATTTCACATTTGGGGGCTTGTTCTCACAAAGGAAAATTCTGGTGTCAGAAGGATCCTTACAACTGGCCCAAGGATCCACAAAAGTTGTCTAATTTTGTACAAGTGCTCAATATGGGATTGAATTATCCTGTCAAGGACCTGGTGAGTCCCCTTGGGTTCAGGTCAGACACAAGCCAGGTACTGACTTGGAGGGGGGCAATGTCTAAAAATTAAGGGGCTGTATTTGACTTTAGCTCAGGGAAAGAGTTTGGCAAAGTTAGAATTAACCCACATCACTTTGATTCCCTAAATGAGTAAATATCGTTAACTTGATCTCTCAAGGGGTTGGTAAGTAGCTTCTAAATTTGGTTAAAATTAGACTGGAGGTCCTTTAATAGAGCTTTCTTTTTCTCTCTCTTTTTATATCTCTTCCTGTCTTTCTCTTCAACTCTCCCAAAATACTTGGTCTATGACTGGCAAGCAGCCACCTGGATAACCAGGTGAACATGGCATTAATACTACACTCATTGGTTGGGTTTCATTGGTCATCTTGGGTTAGTTAAGGGAAATTTGTATTTGGCAGGCAGTCAGGTGGGCTTTGACTGGGGCTTCTACTTCCAAAATTCTCTACTGCCAATAGGGTCTTGATTACCTTGGAAAACTTTGAATGGGAACACCTAGTCACTCAGAAAGACTGCTTTAAAAAAGCAAAGAAAAGAAGCTTAGAAGAGCAAGGAAGACATAAAACAGCTCCCCTAGCTATTCCTTATATTGAACAAGGACTTAACTTCCAATGACCTTTTTTGATTAGACTTTCAGTGAGAAGTAAGGAAGAAAACTGGGAGATTCTTTCTGTCTTTCTTCACAACCCTGGCCAGGCTGGATATTGTAGAGATAAATGTGGAAAAGAAAGTTTTTTCCTGTTTTATAGAAATTTATATCATTATAAACTAATTAAAAACTAAAATTTTAAACTAAAATGTAATATCTCTACTATAAATTTCCATTATGCTTTTTATAACAGTTCAAATAACTTAGTGGATTTTTGGAGATTTGCAGCTAGGATTTTCATGCACAAACAGCACATGTCTCTCCCCTTTCTGGAGGGCTATAAATGCACTATTCTAGTAGAAGGTGATTTCACCTAATAGAGAATAAGCAGAACTTGCACTAGTTTGAAATGATTCAACATTATTCAGTTCTTTAGGTAAATTTGTAGCAAAGTCACCTAAACTATAATAGACTATGCACCTCAAGATGTAAAAGTTGAGCGATTAGTTTGTATTGTATAAGAAAAAATGCAATAAAGAAGGTTTAAGAAAGTAGATATGAGAGTAGAATAGGTGGTACCTTAAAGGTGGAGTCCTTTTGCATTTACAATGTGAATGGAGGATAAAGTAAAGTAAGGTTTTGGAATTTGAGGAAAGAGAGGTTTGACAGGATTTATCCATTGAGATATAAGGATATGAGAAAATTTTTAGAGAAGTACGTTAGCAGTTTCAGACAGACAACATTCTATTGTGTTATAATATTCACCAAATGGAAACTATAGAAATAAATTTGCAGCATGGAATTTGGATACTCTGCCACTTGGCACATATGTTTAGTATTAATATTATTTCATTGTCTATGGCACATTTTAACAAAATGAAGTTTCCCTAATTGTCTTTTTAAATTGGGTCTATTTTGCTTTTCTTTTGTCTGAGATCATGATTACTATGTATGCCTTTTTTTAAAATCTTAGATGAAGCATATCTTTTTGTTTATATTATGTTTTTTGTAAACAAGATATTGTTGGATTCTGGTTTCTAATTGAATCTGCCAACCACTTCTGTTTTATGGGTGAGGTTATCCCATTCACACTTATAATTATGATTATTGTGTATTTTTTGCCATACTATATCCTTCTTTTTATCCTTCTCTCTTTTTACTTTGGCCCTCCTCAGAAGTCTGTTTTTTTTTCTGACCACTGTCCCCCTTAAGCTGCCCTCCCTTCTTCTATCAGCCACTCCCTTTCTCTTATCTCCTTCTTCTATGATTTCTCTGTTGGGTAAGATAGATTTTTTTTAATACATAATTGTGTGTGTGTGTGTGTGTGTGTGTGTGTGTGTGTATTCTTCACTCTGAACCAATTTCAATGAGAATGAGGTTCACCCACCCTCTATTGTAAAATATCTTCTTTCTGCACTTCTTTTTTATGAGATAAATTTCCCCATTCTTCCTCTCCCTTCCCTCTTCTCCCAATGTACCCCTCTTTCTCACCTCTTAATTTTTTTTAGGATCATTCCAATGTAATGACTCACAACAATGTTGCTGGATACTTAAATAATTGGAAATAACATGGAAAATAGCCTCAGGAATGCCTAGAAAGATTGTCACTGTGAAACCTATACAGCAATTCAGAAGCATGTACTGAGACTTGCACCTAAAATATAAGATGGGAGAATTACCATAAAATGAAAGAATTACTATCAGGATGCAAAACTCACAGGAGAAGTTCAAGAGAAAACTTCTGAAAGTGACCATCAAGGACCAAAACTTCCTTGGAAGAATATGAGAGAATATGACAGACATGGATATATTCCAACTTGGAGAAGATTGAGGAAGCAACTATAGTTTCAGTTACAATTATGAAGGAAATGATGATAGAGAAGAGAATGGAACTTTTGGTAGTGCAGAGGTTGAGAGCTACAAGGCCAGATTGGGGAAAAGAAAATGTGGGCAGAGAAGGTCACATTGGCCCCCAAAAGCATTACCAATGACCTTGTTGGAGATTTCTACCTTGTCTCATAGGAACTCAGATATATCTGTAAAATTTGGAAATGTAGATTTCATTGATATTCTAGACAGTGGCACGCAAGTTACCATTGTGTCTCAGTCATTCTATAAGAGGCATTTAAAGAAAATACCCATATAGCCTCTTCTAGGTTTTTGCCTTGGAAGACTGACTGACAAAAAGTACATATATTTGATGGACATTGAAATGACCTTGGAATTTCCTGAAGATATTAGTATGTCCCAAAGTAGAAAGAGAAGTTGAAAGAAGCATTGTGATCAGCTAAAGGAAAATGGTCTAAAAATTTCAATTGACAAATGTCAGCTTTGCAGAGCTTCTGTCAAATATGTTGGGTACATGATGTTATGACATAAAATAAGCATTGATCCAGAGAAGACTGAGGCACTCCTGACTTGGCCACAACTGAAGAATCTCTGAGATTTGAAGAATTTTCTCAGATTAAATGGTTACTGTAAAAAAAATGTTTAAAACTATAGTGCTATTTTAACCTTTCATGACCTCATTAAAAATGTATGATTATCAATTGGAAAATGGTTGAACAAGTTGTGATATATGAATGTTATTTTTCCATAAGAAATGATAAGTAGACAGATTTCAGAAAAATCTGGAAAGACTTATGTGAACTGATGCTGAGTGAAGTGAACAGAACCAGGAGAACACTGTACACAGTAACAGCAACAATGTGCAATGACCATTTTTAACAGACTTAGCCCTTCTCAGCAATGCAATGATATCAGACAACTCCAAAAAACTCACAATGGAAAATGCTATCCACATCCACAGAAAGAACTATGACTGAATGCAGATCAAAGCATACTATTTTCTCTCTCTCTTTTTCTTTCTTTCCGGGGATTTTACCTTTTATTCTGATTCTTCTTTCACAACGTGACTAATGTGGAAATGTGTTTGATATGATTGTACATGTGTAGCCTATATCAGTTTGCATGCTATCTTGGGGAGGGGAAAAGAAAGGGAAGAGGAAAAATTTAGAACTCCAAATCTTATAAAAGTGAACATTAAAAACTAAAAATAAATAAATAAATTTATAAAAAATGTAGGCAAAAAGACAAAGTTGTTTTGAAATCAGTAAATCTTTTAGGGGACTGTAAATATATGTGATAGACATGTGAGCAAGCAACCTGTCCAACTGCTTTATACATGTGCCAGTATTGGCTAATGATAAGCTTTTTGACTTGAATATAAACATTAGCATGAAGTTTTTGGAAGGCGTTCTGTACCAAGAAACTGATGGTGACATGAAACTAGTTGTATTTATCAGCAGAAGTATGAGTGACAATGAAACATGCTACTTCATTCACAAGCTTGACTTTCTGCCTTTACAGTTGACTGTCATTAAAAAAAGACATATAGACAATATATGTATAGAGCCAAGTTGCAAATGTGGACTGAGAACATTACAATGACCTTTATTCTAAATGATTAGTTGGATATTGTTTGCCAAAGATGAGCATAAACACTAGCTAAGTATGAATTCAACATTCACTACTGGCAAGGAGAGATTAATGTGGATACTGATACATCATCTAGAAGACAATAGGACACCAAGCTGTGGTAATATCTAAGGAAGGTGTAGAAGCTTCATGCAGCAACCAAAAAATTAGACTCCAAGTGATGGCAGTGCAGTTGAAAGTCTGGAAATTCTGCCAAACTCTATGCCAGGAGCATACATGAATTGAGCTTCATTGAATCAACCTTCCTTACGTCAGTCATTTGTGGATGATTGGAAAGAGAGAAGATAACTGAAGTTAAAGATGAAGGGGTATGTGAAGTCATATACACCATGAAATGAGGTGATGATAGCAAAAAACTCATGCCAGTTATTTGAGGGCTCTTTACTATTGACAAAATGTCAGAATTTGGAGCTGTGCAATAGAGAACTGTCCCATACAATTTCTGATTCTACTTAAGATACTTAGAAGCAATGAGCACTTCCTCAAGTCATATCACTATAAGGCAATGAAACTTTTCTATGTTTTTGACATATTGGTCAAGAAAAGGCTCCAGAGCTAGTAGCCCATGATGGCTGTGGATGTCACCAAGAAGTGTGAAAGTTATACCTGTTGTGTAAAAAAAAAATACTAATGACTCCTACTGGCTTACTTGAAGAACGCAAGAACTAGAAAATTTTGGGATTTGTCTGCATTGACTTCTAATTTTTGAAGAAGATAGCAAGAGCATATATCTGAATATTTGATATGTATTCTAATGAACACATTAGGGACACTGAGACCAGAAAAAAATTCTCAGCGGATTGATCTTGTAGCTTTTCTGGTATATGTTTAGAATTTCACCAAAAAAGATGTCATTGGTTTTATATCTTGCATACTGATGTTTTTGCATAATCCATGCCATCCTACTGACTTCTTTCTTAGGGCCTTTGAGGACAAGGAGACTCTGGATACCTACGACTAGTATGTGTCTAATTGGAGGAAGAGATTGAAAGAAGCAAATCATCTAGTCACATTATCAGGCAGGAAGAATGCTGAAAGAAATAAATATTAATATAATACTCGTGTTTGTTGTCAGGACCTTCAACAAGGTAACAAAGAAATTTTGCTAAGAAATTTTGACACTCAGGGGACACACAAGCTAGTTGACTGATGTAAAGCTACATGTAGAAACCATACCTAAATGTAGAGAGTCTAGGCAACTTATCTGTTTAACAAGTAGTACCTGAAACTGGTTGGCCCAGTAAAGATAATTCATTTAAATCACTTATTGCTAGACAGTGAGCTAGTTTTCCTCCCATTTGGGAAGTTTCAAGCTGGGAAATATTTACTTTAGTGGAAACTAATAAAAAAATTTACTTACTTGTCATGCAAAGGTTGTTTTATTCAGACAAGGGATCAAAAAATAGATATTTCCAATTCAGATGACCCATGTACTGTACCTCAATAATCAGTTTAGATCAGGGGAGAAAACCAAATCCATAGGCAACATCTTTTCTCCATAATACTTTAGCCCTAGAGATTTCTGTGGAACAGACAATTCCCTCAGATCAGAGTAGCACAATTAAACAGGCTGAGCCCCTTATTGGATCAGATTAGGTACACTATGTACTTCTGATGAGAACTGTAATTAGTGTATGTCATCAACTAGCACATGTATAGGAGAAGAGAGATTAGTAGGACACAGGAGAATTAGGACCATCTGCCCAAAGACCAGACTAATTTCTGATGTTCCAGGTGAAACTGGGAAATGGTTATATGTGTATCCTTATGTTAATGTCAATGTTTAATCTTATGCTATTTGCCTTGAATGTGACTGTATATGTTTATAGATACATGTTTTTCAACTATGCTTAAGTGTATTAGATTGTCATGTTATATTTTTGCTTGTGTTGATATTATGCATGTTTTGTAACTCCATGTGTTTTTAATTTGCTTTGGTTTGATATAGCCCATCATGCTGTTTAGTCTGTCTACCATTGTTATATTTTCTATGGTTATTTTGCTATTATTTTATTGACATGCATGTGCCACTGCAAAATGTGTATGTGACATGTCCTGCATGTAAATTGACCTAGAATTTAGTCATGAAGGAAAACTACCAAATTCTGATGTGCATTGTACTACATCTTTTGCATGTATTTTCACAGTTTGTTTTTTATTTTTATTTTGTTATGCTTGGTATTCTGAGGTGACTTTTAGGATGTTGGGTTTTTTGCTGTAGGCTTTGGTGCCCTGTTATATAAGTACAATTGCCAAGTCTGTTGAAGCTGATTTTGCAGGGGATGACAAATTTTAAGCCCCATGGAGGACATAATCCCTCAGGTCAAGTTGTTGACTGGCCCAAAACCATCTGGAATTTATAACCCTTTCTAGTTTGGGAAGAGATCAGCCCTCAAAAAGGAGGGTTCAGAGTTATTTGGATGGATGATCATAGCAGAAGTGAGGAAAGACAAGGAAGATAATGATAGCATGACAGCCATGAAAGCTGGTGACCAGGACATCTGGAGTTGTCTTTTTGAGAGATCTGAGAGGTGACTTCTACATGAACAAATGAAGAGATGTGTGACTTGGGTGGAAGGCGGATTTTGGGGGAGTGCTGAAGGAAAACCTACTAAAAGGAAGGGGGAGTCTCTATCCCTCCCTTATCTTTTTTTTTTTTTGGCTAGGCAATAGAGATTAAGTGACTTGCGCCAGTCACACTAGTGACTAGCTAGTAAGTATCAAGTGTCAGCAGCCGGATTTGAACTCAGGTCCTCCTGACTCCAGGACCAGACTCCAGGGCCAGTGCTATATCCATTACATCAACTAGCTGTCTCTCTCTTATCTTACTTCTACTTAAATCGTGTTTTCTAATTTTATTAGAAGACTAGTTATGATCAATTCTTAAAATTTTTTATTAATTTATTTTGATTTATCAACAATCACTTCCATATGCTGAGTTTAAAATTTTTCTCCCCCTTCCTCCCCATCACCCTTCCCAAGACAGCACACAATCTGATGTAGTATATATATATATATATATATATATATATATATATATATATATATATATATATATATATATATATATATATATGTATATATACATTCCTATTAAACATATTTTCACATAAGTGATGTTGTAAGTAAAAATTAGAACCAATAGGAAACAAAAAAAGGAAACAAAACTCAACAGAAGAGAAAAAAATAGCAATTCAACTTCCATAGTTCTTTCTTTGGACGTGAATAGCATTTTCCATCATGAGGCCTTTGGAGATGTCTTAGATCCTTGTATTGCTGGGAAGGGTTAAGTTTGTCAAAATTAGTCATCGTACAATGTAGCTGTTACTATGTACAATGTTCTTTTGGTTCTGCTTACTTCACTTAGCATCAGATCATACAAGTCTTTCCAGGTTTTTCTGAAGTCAGCCTGTTCATCATTTCTTATAGCACAATAGTATTCCATTACATTCATATATCACAACTTGCTCAGCCATTCCCCAATTGATGGGCATCCTCTCAATTTCCAATTCTTTGCCACCACAAAAAGAGCTGCTATGAATATTTTTGTACATATGGGTCCATTTCCCATTTGTATGATCTCTTTGGGATATAGCCCTAGAAATGCTATTGCTGGGTCAAAGGGTATGCACATTTTTTGTAGCCCTTTGGGCATAGTTCCAAATTGCTCTCCAAAATAGTTGGATCATTTCACAACTCCACCAACAATACATTAGTGTTCCAATTTTCCCTCATCTTCTCCAGCATTTATCATTTTCCTGTTTTATCATGTTGGCCAATCTGATAGGTGTGAAGTGGTACCTCAGAGTTGTTTTGATTTGCATTTTTCTAATCAATAGTGATTTAGAGCATTTTTTTCATATGATTATAAAGGGCTTTAATTTCTTCATATGATAGATATTTAGTATTAATTTTATTAAAAACTATGATTGGTCTTGTCTTAAATCATTTGGTGCTTTTTGTTTGTTTGCAGCACTAAAGTCTGGGATTGGAATAGGAACTATTCAAAAGAGAGGGGACTTTCTTAGTATAGAGCTGGAACCTAAAATTCCATCTCATTGTTAGAGAGCTCTGATAGAGCATTCAAACTGGAGGCATTAGAATGAACCAATTCATAAATGCAGAATTGCTGCAAATTTAGACCATCTTGTATAAATTGACCTCATAGAAATGAGCCAAGATTACATTCATGTTGTCTTCTACTTAACACACCACAATTATGAGACATAACTTTCCCAATTTTTTCTCTTGCTTGCCCACCCCCACTCTCCATATTAATTTTCTCCTCCTTTTCCATTCTTTTCTAATTAGGAAAACACAACAGATACACTCACAGAACCTCTGTCCCTCTAGGATGCCAATGATGATAGAGCTGTGAGGCCATACATACATGCATATATATACATATGTATGTATATATGCATGCATGTATGTATATATCACCTGATATTAGAATTTAAAGTTTATCGTTGTTTAGTCTCTTATGATTGCTTAGTCATATTTAACCTTTTATGCTTTTCTTGGCTCCTATGTTTTTATGTATTGAGTAAGAAATGCATTAGAGTAGGAAGCCAAATTGGTGGAGAAGATTCCCCCCAGCAGAAGGGGGGGTCGGTCTCAAACTCAAGCATAGCCAGAAATTTCTTTAGATGGTTTTCTTCTTGGACTCCACTGTCCTGTATTATCAACTTGTATCTTGTCCAGCCTCTGCAGAGTGCCACCAATTAATTTCCTGTTTCTCCTTTCACTTATGACATTGATAGGCTATCTTCTTCAAATCATTCCTCATTCACTCACTGTTTCTGAGCTGCTGTCTCAGAAGGTAATATAGTGTAGTGAAAATAATATTGGATTTAAAATCAGAGGATCTAGCTCTGCCAGTTACTACCTGCATGAAGTTTATATGGGATGCTCAGGAAGGACTAGCACCTTTGGTGTAAGGGCTTGCTCAACCATTTTCAGGGCTACTCATTCATTTTGGTGTCCACCTCTCACCCAACTCTCATCTGAGACTCCAGGAAATTCTATTTCTCTTTCTTGAAACAATTTCCAACCTGCTTTGTTTCCTTATCCCTAAAGAGCTATAAAATAAAATGTACTCTTAATTTCCCAATATTGAAAAAAAAAAGAATTTCATGTGGGAATTTTTAGGATGAAATATTATGGCCGCATTCTGCAACAAAAGTAAGTCATTGGCCAATTATTATTTGAAACGTACAGTTATCTCTTCCACATTGCAGGAGTTACAGGCAGAACACCCTTATGATCTGGAAAATCTGCATAAAAATCTTGACCCTCCCTTCGTACCAGTGAAGTCTGAATTTAATTTTTCTTTTATAGGGTGTTTAGAGTACCTTATTGTAAAATTTGGGTTAAGTAGTTGGTCATAGGCTATATGCAGGCTAATGTTAAGTAAAAATACTAGCCTTTGTATGTCATCTGCTGGCTTTTGTATTCTTTTTGAAAACTTTATCTTTTTATTTAGTTTAACTTTAAAAAGGAAATTGTGTATACTTATGGTATTAAAAGATAAAATATGTTGATATTTTACAATATTATACATATATTCTATGCATTTCTGAGTTTCTAAACTTTTTCTGTGTCATCTGAGCATTCCACAAAACTCTCCAAAATTTCTCATTTCTTATGCTAATCCATGTTATATTGAAACTGTAACAGGGAGAGTCATGATCTGGAAGGGATTAACTGTAGTTTTAAAAATTGATAGTGGGGCAGCTAGGTGATGCAGTGGATAGAGCACCAGCCTTGGAGTCAGGAGGACCTGAGTTCAAATCTGGCCTCAGACACTTGACGCTTACTAGCTGTGTGACTCTGGGCAAGTCACTTAACCCCATTGCCTACCCCCCCAAAAAAAAACAAACCCCAAAAAATGAATATCAAAAGCTGTGTGTGCTGTCATTATTTTCCTTGTCTTTCCTCACTTCTATTATGATCATCTGTCCAAATAACTCTGAACCCCCTTTTTGAAGGTTGAGCTCTTCCCAAGCCAGAAAGGGTTATAATGGTTTGGGTTCAATCAACTCCTTAACCTGAGTGGTTATATCCCTCCTGAAAGCTTAAAATTTGTCAGTCCCCTGCAAAATCAGCTTCAACAGACTTAGGAATTGTACTTACATAACATAGAACCAAAAGCTAGAGCAAAAAACCCTAACATCCTAAAAGTCACCTCAGAACATTAAGCATAGCAAAATAAAAAACAAAACTGAAAATACATGCAAAAGATGTAGTACAATGCACATCAGCATTTGACAGTTTTCTTTCATGATTAAATTCAAAGTCAAATTATATGCAGGATATATCATATGCACCTTCTTACAGTGGCACATGCCTGTCAATAAAATAAAAGCAAAATAGGCATAGAAATTATAAGAATAGTAGACCTACTAAATAGCATGATAGACTATAGCAAACAAAATCAAATTAAAAAGCAAATGAAGTTATAAACATGCATAATGTCAGTCATTAAATACATAAAAATAATTTAAGCATCTGCCTAGATGGTGTTGGAGGAGACTTGTTGAGCACATTTATTTTATGATCATTAACAAAACAGTTTTAAAAGATGATCATAAAAATATAATTTAAAAAGACCATAAAAAAGAAGTCTCTTTTTTAAAAAGTTCTAAATTTTCAGGAGGTGTCAATGAGTTAAAATATTTCTAAGACTAAAAGAGAAGGAAAATACCTGAGAATTATGGATCTCAGATTTCTGTTTGCTCAACCAATCCTAGAAAGCTTAAGAAAAAAATTACAATAAAAATTAGAAATGCCAGACTCCTGATAATTTTTTGTTTCTTTAATTCATACCACAAATATGAACTGAGTACTTTATGTGGATAATAAAAGATAATAAAGAACAAATGATATAACAACAGGGCAAATAAATGAATTATAGCTAAGTAATCAAGGAAGTCTTCCTAGATGAAATGATCTTTGAATAGGCAGGATTTCAACAAATGATGATGGTTGAGAAATGCATGAGCCAAATAAGGAAGAAAAGTAAGAACACAGAAGTAATGTATGTTTGACTTGAGAGCAGGCAGTACAGAAAAGTGTGTGGGGAGATAAGGGTAGAAAGGTAGGTTGAGGACTTATTGGGGTGAAACTTTAATGCTAATCCAAGTAATTTGAACCTCATTATATGAGTGGGCAATGGGCAATCATTTGAAAGTTTGGAAGAAGAAGAATGGTATTATGAAAACTGTGTTGGACTGAATGATTCTGAATTCATAGGTGTAAGAGAAAACTTTGTGTGATAGTTATTTCCTTCTCCTCCCTTAATTTGGGCACAGTGAAAGGAAATGAATGAGTATAATCCAAAATACACAAGCAGACATATTTTTGATGAAGATGTCATCCTCATGTAGGAGCCATAACGATAATAGAAACTGCAGTCTGGCAGTAGCCTGGGTTCAAACCTTAATTCTAACACTGCCTATGTTATCTTGTGCAAGTCATTTAAATTCCACGGACCTCAATTTTTTCATGTGTAATATTAGGGTTGGACTGAATAGCTTCTGAGGTCCTGTCCCCATTTTGAATTCTATGACCTTATGATCCTGTGGATCAGTACTACCAGATCATAGATTTTATGCTCAAATGGGCACTAGAAAGCTTCTGGTACAACCACTTCATTTGTGCTATGAGGAGATTGAGACCTAGAGAGGTTAAGTGATTTGTTTAAAGTCACTTAGGTAGGTGTTAGGAGAAGGCCTGATGCTGACATTTAGTTAGTTCAGGCTCAACATGGGGATAAAATGAAACACTTGTAGGTCATGGAATGATTAACAGAAAGAGATTTATTTAGCCTTAAAGTAACACAGCTATGCAATAAAGATGCAGTAGCACTTAGCTTCAGGAGGCATTCTCCCCCTTGTTTTCATGTCTGAACATATCTATTCAACAGAGCAGGATGTGCTGACATGACAGAGGCAGAGGCTATCAGAAAGTTCAGTAAAGGGAAGCATACCTTGACCCTGGCTCCATGACCAGCCAATCAAGTTCTGGCTTTGTTGTCTTTTAGTGGAAATCTAGCCTGAGAGAGAGGAAATATAGTGAGAGAGGAACCCTGATAGATAATGGTTCTGTCATGTAACATACAATGATAGTAAGGTGCTAAGGATCTTCTACTGGAATTTGCAACATTTAATGCTTTAAAAGCTATTTATTGGACAATCATTTTTCCATAATTAGTACTAAAGGAAAAAAGAAAAATATATATACATGTGTGTATACAAATATACATAAATACAGTAATTGCCATCCCTCTACGCTGAAGAAGGAATCATGAAGAAAAAGAGAAAAGAAATGAGGTTTTTTCCCTTGCCTCTTGGGAAGAACTGAGTCTCATATCTCGATGATCTGATCCATGTGATAGTTCATATCATTTTTTTTTTCATTTTACATAGGGTCTTCTAATTCAAGGTAGTTAAAATGAGACAAAGAAATCCAAGGAATATCAGAGAGATGCAGTAAAGATGATAGCTCCAGGATAATATATTCTTCTGATTTAAAGTAATGATAAGGAACAGCAGCAGTACCAGAGTAATTAGAGTCATAGCAGAGATAATGTCACTTATAGCAGCCAACAATTATTCATTATGCATCAGAATTATGTATGATAAAGAGGCTGAGTATACATTCTATTTCAAGATTAAAGTTGATATTGAAGTTCTCTTAATAATGCCACCTACTCAGTGTTTGCTTGCTCATCCACCAAAACCTGTATCTTCCGAAGAGCCAGATTAGAGCAAAAATGTCAAAATCTTTGCCCCTTAAGATTGCCCCATTGGAAGGCTACCTTCTACTTCCTTAAGAATGATTTTTTAAAAATTTATTTTTGACACCAATGGAGAAGACAAGCAATGTGATATCAACTATACATGTGAAGTAATGCAAAACATATTTCCACACTAGCCATGTTGGGGGGGGAGCAAGAAAAAAAGAGAAAAAGTCTACTTCAATCTACACTCATAGTTCATTAGATTTCTCTATGGAGATAGATAGTATTTTTCATTGTCAGTCCTTCAGAATTGTCTTGGATCATTGGATTGATTGGATTAACTAAATCTTTCATGGTTGATTGTCATTACAATATTGATGTTACTATATACAGTGATATCATAGTTCTCCTCACTTCATTCTGCCTCAACTCGTATAAGTCTTCTCAAGTTTTTTTTTTGAAATGATCCTGCTTGTAATTTCTTAGAGCACAATATTATACTATCACAATCATATACCACAACTTGCTCAACCACTCCTCAAACAATGGGCATCCCCTCAATTTCCAATTCTTTTCCATAACAAAAATATCTACTGTAAATATTTTTTGTGCAAATAGATACTTTTCCTTTTTCTTTGACCTCTTTGGGATACAAACTTAGTAGTGATATTTTGGGTCTATAGTAGGGATAACTTTATATTTCTTTGGGCATAGCTCCAAATGGTTTTCCAGAAAGGTTGGACAAGTTCACAACTATACCAATGTGTACTTATTTTTCCACATCCCATAGAGCATTTGTCACCTTCCTTTTTTTGTGGTACCTAATCTGATAGATGTTACTTTAATTTGCATTTCTCTAATGTTAGTTATTTAGAACATTTAAAAATATGACTAAAGATAACTTTGATTTCTTCTTATTCATACTGCCTTTTCATTTCTTTTGAACATTTATCAATTGGGAAATGCCTCTTTTTTTGGTCAATTTGACTCAGTTCTCTATATATTTGAGAAATGAAGCCTTGGTCCAAGAAACTTACTGTAAAAATTCTTTCCCAGTTTCCTGCTTTCCTTCTAATTTTGCCTACATTGGTTTTGCTTGTGCTGAATCTTTTAATTTCATGTAATCAAAGTTATTCATTTTATTTGACATGAGCCTCTATATCTCTTGTTTCATCAAAAAATCTTACCACATGCATAGATCTGACAGGTGAAATTTTCTATGCTCCCCTAATTTGCTTATATCATCCTTTATGTTGAAATCATGTGCCCATTTTGACCTTATTGTGGTAAACAGTTTTAGTTGTTGTTTTTTTCCTGTTTCTACCAAAGTGCTTTCCAGTTTCCCCAGAAAATTTTGTCCAAAACTGAGATCTTTCCCCACATACTTGGCCATTTATTGAATGTAATTTTATTACATGATGGTGTGAAAAAGATTTGTTTAATATTTGTGCATTTCTACATTTTTATGAGGATTTTATGCTCTACTACATGGTCAATTTTTGCCAAGGAATCATGTACAGATAAAAAAAAAACAAAGTCCTTTATATCCTCATTCAGAGGTCTCCAGACCTCTTCTCCAGAGGTCTCATATATTGAACTTTTCTTAAATTCTATTCATCTTTTTAACTTCTTTCTTATATTATGATTAGATTTATCTAGTTTTAAAAGAGAAAGTTGAGGTTTCCCCACTAGTATAGTTTGTATTTCCTTTTGTAATTCATTTTCCTTTAAGATTTGGGTGTTATGCCATTCAGTGTAATGTGTTCAGTATTGATATTAATTCTTTGTCATTGATATATATCTTTTCTTTTTTCTTTTTGGTTGGGCAATGGGGTTAAGTGGCTTGCCTAGGGTCACACAGCTAGTAAGTGTTATGTGTCTGAGGTCGGATTTGAACTGAGATCCTCCTGAATCCAGGGCCAGTGCTCTATCCACTGTACCAAATAGCTGCCCCTAGCTATCTTTTCATAAAATATATTTCCTCCATTTATCTCTTTTAATTTGGTTTATTTTTGCTGTCACTTAGTCTGAGATCATGATTGCTATCCCTGCCTTTTTTACCTTAGCTGAAGCATAGTACATTCTGCTCCAGCCCCCCTTTTAAACTCTGTATGTGTCTTTCTGTTTCTAGAGTGTTTCTTGTAAACAGCATATTGATAGATTCTATTTTTTAATCCATTCCATTACCCATTTCCATTTTATCCCATTCACATTCACAGTTATAACTCACATTCTACCTATGTATTTCCTTCAATCTTATTTTCTTCTATTTATTCTTATCTTTTTTACCTTGTCCCCTCCTCAAAAATTTATTTTGTTTCTGACCACTGCCTCCCTTAATCTACCCTCCCTCCTATTGTCTCCCCCCTTTCTGTTATTCTTTTCCCTTCTACTTCCCTATTGGGTAAGATATGTTTTATAACCAACTGAGTATGTATATATATTCTTCCCTCTTTCAACCAGGTCAGATGGTAATGAGGCTCCAGATTGTTTGATCCCTTATTTTCCTCTCCACTGTAAAAACTCTTCCTTGCATGTCACTTTTGTGTGAAATAGTTTCCTTCATCCTTTCTTTCCCTTCCCTCTTTTCTCAGTGCATCCCGCTTTCTCACTTCTGTATTTTTAAAAATTATCCCAATATTATTGATTTATACTCCTGTTCTACAACCAGATTCCTTCTAACTGCCCTAATAATGATAGAGTTCTTAGGAGTTGCATGTATCATCTTCATCTAAAGGAATGTAAACAGTTTAACATTGTAAGGTCCCTTATGATTTCTATTTAATATTTGCCTTTTATGCTTCCCACATTTCTTGTATTTGAATTTTTTTATTCAGCTTTGATCTTTTTATCAGGCATACTTATAAGTGCTCTAATTAATTAAATGTCCATTTTCCTCCCAAAAGATTAGAGGATTAAATATAAAGCCCCTACTCCACCCCATTTGGGAAATCAGACCAATTATCACCAAGTTAGCTAGAAGAGCTCCTGTGTTTTAAGTAAATACTTACGTGCCATGCTTTTATAGTGACTGTTCTCCTCTTTATGCTGTTAAAAAGCAAGCCACCTCCCAATGATACTACCATTGGTCCTCCAAGCCTTTCCTGGAAAGAAGTTGTTCAAACCATCTATGAGGAAAGGATAGCTAACAACTGTGGAAGACCTGAGTGATTTCTTCAGCCTCTATAGAACCCTCAGAGGGGACAAAGCATGATATGTAAGTCAATGTTTAGCAATCATCTTTCAAAAAAGAGTCACATACATAGATGTACCTAAATTTATTATAAATTTTACTGAATAAAAGGATTATAGCACACAACTTGCAGGTAACAATAAAATACACAATGCTTTTTCATGTAAATTCCATATAGTCAGTTAATTCTCACAGGTTGCTATCATTGTATATATTATTGAGTTCTTGTATTTGTAGCCAATCTATAATTGCAATTCAACTATGATTTAATAAATGGAGTTCCACCTCAATTCATTAAATTCTCCCAATAAATTTATTTTCATTAAATCAGATATGTGATCTACTGTTAAAAACTATTTCTCACCCTCCTACAAATCATATTTATTAAATTGAAACCTCTTTTAGCCTTAGCCCTACTGATTACAATGGTGCTATCTTTTTTTTAGCTTTTTGCATAATTACAAGGATTAGACCATTGTTTGATTCTACATTATTATCTACACATTCTTGGAAATTATTGAAATCAACTTCATGTTTTAAAATTTAGCTTAAATGATATATAACATTTTCCCCACCAGATATCTATGGTGAAGGTAGTTTTCATGAGGACAAAGAGATGGTTCCAATGATTTAAAAAAATTTCCAACTTCTCTTTCACTATTGTTTTTTTCCAATAAAAGACATAGGTTGACATGTTAAATTATATATTCTAATAATATATTCCTAGGAAGAACATTAAATGTATTATTTTTATTAAACATAATATCTTTAAATTTCTACAACTTAAGCAAATCTTCAGCTTGAGATTCATGCTTTCCAATACCCATCTTTAAATTTTTCAAAGCTCTTATGGTGCTTGATTAATTTTTGTGCTTTCTGAATGGTAGTTGATCTTGATTGAACATCAGTTCAAAGTAATTTACATTCCTCAAGAATTTCAATCATTAAAGCAAAGTCTAGCAAGCAATTAATATTCACTAATCTCTTGCCAAATCAGAATAAGAATGGGAAAAGACGCTCATAATGCAGGATATACATGCCACATAGTAGTAACAGTCTGTAAATTACATGCTTCCCTTCTTGGTCCTAGTACTCAATCAATTTTAATAATTTAAATTTCAAGTACTTTACCTACAAGTTCTAACTCAGTTTAAATTCTGTCAGACTGATGACCAATGGAATAAATTTTATCTGGAAATATGTTAAAATGGTTAAATTGTTTTAGTTCAGTTACTGAGTCATTAAATAAAAATTGAAATCAATGATTTAAACTATGACAAATGATGATTTTAGGAAAATTTTTCTAACAACTTCATAGATACTCCAGATATTCTTCCCACAATCAGGACAAAATGTAATTAAACACACTTTAAAATATTCATTATTAAAGCCATAATCATTGGATAATAATGTAATGAAATAAGGTAAGTTGTAGTTGACACCAATTCTTTTAAAATAACAATACCAATGCAGTAGCTGATTGAAATGTGGAATCTGTTTTTAACAAATGGACTGCAAAAAAATCTTAACAACTGCTAATATAAACTGACTCCAGCACAGCTCTGTGGCAGTGTGCCTGCACTAGGGAAGGAATAAGCCTGTTGGTTCATGTCCCTGCCTGAAAACTCTGCCCACACTAGTCCATCCTTAGTTATCAAACTGAGGTTTCTAAAGCATAGTTCTGACCATGTCACTACTATCCCTCTTCCCTATATTCTAGTGAAGCCTTATCACCATCAAGATCAAATATAATACCCTGTATTTGGCATTCAAAGGCCTTCTTAACTTGACCCTCTATAGTCTTCTTACAGCTTAATCATGCCCATGTACTTTAACATACATTGACTTTGGCCTCCTTTTTGTTCACTGTACAAGACATTCCATCCCCTAACTTCGAGCATTTTTACTGACTCTTCCACATATCTAAAGTCTTTCTTTCCTCACATCTACCTCTTTGCCTGGCTTCTTTTAAGTTCCAGTGAAAATCCCTCCATCTACAAGAACTATTTCCCAATGTATTTGGGTGATGCCTTCCTCCTATTATCTCCAATTTAATCTGTATGCATCTTATTTGTACATATTTACTTACATATTGTATCACCCATTAGACCAGGAGCTCCCTGAGAGCAGGGATTGTTGTTAGCCTTTCTTTTTATTCATTTCACTTAGCAGATTGAATGGCACATAGACACTACATAAATGCTCATTGATTTGACTTGATTTAAATTGACCTTACATGGAGAAGACATGAATTGGGCCAGTAGTCTCTCTGAAAAAGAAAAAAGAAGGGATGAAGAAAGGAGAGAAGGAAAAATAAGAAGGAAGAAAAAAGTAAGGAAAAAAGAAGAGGAGGAGAAGGAGGATGAGGAGGAGGAAGAAGGAGGAGGAGAAGAAGAAGAAGAAAAAGTTTAACATATCTTGTTCTTAATGAAGCTTTGTTAGTTATTTGGAATCAAAAATTTATTTTCTAGATGTTTATTTATCATCTATTTGATAATATCTACTAGACTGCTGCCAAGAATTCAGGTCTAGCTGGCCAGTGATCCCTTCTAACTCCCAGAAAAAGAGGGAACTTCAGTTTAGGGTTGGGTAGAGGAGTAGAAATTAAGGGAAAAATGAAAAAAGATAAAAGCTCTGGGGAAGAATGGGCAGGAAGTTGGTTTCTTTTGTGTGTGTTTTGTGTCTTTGATGCAAAGGAAATTCACAATGCTCTGAAGGCAATGTGGGAGCAAGTGGAATATCTGTGGGTGGATAAGTGGGGGAGTTTAGGGGGATTGAACCCCTAATAATAAATCTCTACCCCTATAGAACAAGAGTTGAAGCTCAACAATGGAGCCCCCTATACCCCAGTACTTTAAGGGTTTGGGGGGAAAACTAGAAAAAAGGGGAACAGACATGCCCCACACTCCACTAGAAGGCCTGGACATGCCTAGGAGATCGGTAAGGTGAAGGATCAATAGAGGAGGGGAGGGGCCAAAAAATTTGAGAGGTAGTGAGATTATCTATGTACTATGTAAATATTCATATGTATGTGTGTGGGGAGAGACACAGAGAGAGATTTTTTTAAACTAATTTTTATTATGTGGGTAGGGGTCAGGGCTATTTTTCCTAGTTAAGTAGTTAGTAAGTTGGATGAAATCTGTCCCATTGGGATGTGAAAATTTACTTACAGCTTCAAACATTCTTCCGATAAGAAGTCTAAAAGGGAATCAAGGCTTCTTTAAGCAATTTAACTGGCCTTATTTTAGTACAGATCCTACCTGGCACCAACTCTTTGGTTATCTTTGTGACACATAACCGTTCCCTCTAAATTATACTGGAGCAGGTAGGTGGTGTAATGGATAGAGCACCATCCCTGGAGTCAGAAGGACCTGAGTTCAAATCCTGCCTCAGACACTAAACACTAGCTGTGTGACTCCGGGCAAGTCACTTAACCCCATTGTCCAGCCAAAAAAAATTTAAAAATAAATTATACAACTTTGATTTCCTTAAAATATAGCCTTATGCTTTTGAAATATAGGATTTTGCAAACTCAGTTTTTGAATCTATAACTTAGTCTATTTACTAATTTAGTCTTAGTTTATTCAACCTTAACCAAGGAACCATTAGATAATGAATCCTTTTGATTCTATTTTTTTAAATTAATTTTGGTTTATCAACAATCACTTCCATGAGCTTTTGAGTTTTAAATTTTTCTCCCCCTCCCTCCCAAAACACAACAGAAGAAAAACAATAGTAAATAGTATGCTTCTATCTGCATTCAAATCCATAGTTCTTTCTTTGGATGTGGATAGCATTTTCCACCAAGAGGCCTTTGGAGTCTTAGATCCTCGTATTTCTGAGAAAGGTTAAGTTTATCAATATTAGTGATCACACAGTGTGGCTATTACTGTGTGCAGTGTTATCCTGGTTCTGCTCATTTCACGCAGCATCAGACTATATAAGTCTTTCCAGGTTTTTCTGAAGTCTGCTTGTGCATCATTTCTTATAGCATGATAGTATTCCATTACATTCATATACCACAACTTGTTCAGCCATTCCCCAGCTGATGGGCATCCTCTCAATTTCCAATTCTTTGCCACCACAAAAAGAGCTGCTATGAAGATTTTTGTGCATATGGGTCCTTTTCCCATTTGTATGATCTCTTTGGGATACGGCCCTAGGAGTGCTATTGCTGGATCACTTTTTGATTCTTTGATATTCATTCACCTGTGTGACTTTTATGGCATCAGAGGCCATAAAGATTCTTATATGTAAAAATTTATTTCTCTGTCTCTCTGATGTAATTTTTGTATAAAAAGTCTCATTAGAATCCTAATCTTTGTTTGGTGTTATTTTTCTGAATCTCAAATGTGCTGAAACATAATAAAACCTCCCATAAGGGAGACTGAAGCAGCAGAGTATGTTTACATCTATTCATCACTCAAATTACCTTGCATTTACTTACCTATATACATATTATATACTCCCAATAGAATGTAAGCTCCTTGCCAGCAAGAATTGTTTCTTTTTGTTTGTCTGGTTTTGTGTCATCAGTACTTAGCAGTGTACCTTCCACAAACTTAACAAGTACTGCTTGAAATGGACTATTGTGTAACTTTGGGTATATCACTTTTTTGGGGGCCTCAGCCTTCCTATCTATAAAATGAAATAACTAGACTATAAATGTCTTCCTGTTAGTGTTCTTTTCATTTACATTATTGTAGTCTTTATCTATGTTGTTATGGTTTTGCTTACTTCAGTCTACCAATTCATACAAATCTTTTCATGTTTCTTTGAGTTCTTCACATTTCTTATTGCTGCACTACAATATTCCATTACATTCATATACCAGTTTGTTCATCCATTACCCATTACATCAATAAGTATCTATTTTGTTTCCAATGGTTTGCTCTGACAAAAAAAATACAACTATGAGCATTTTGGTATACAAAAGACCTTTATTTCTGGGGGCTACATGCCCAGAAGTGGGATTAATCTATCAACCAACAAGATATTTTTGTTAAAGACCACTGAGTGTATTTAATCAAGAACAAGGTGGCCTCGTATTTAGAAGAATGTGTTCTTTTTCTCTAGGAAGTGATTTATAAACTAATGAGACTGTCTTTATGTCTCATACAGTAGTGCTGTCCTATACTTCCTTTATTGAATCCAAGGTTATTGCAAATATATTGAGAAGTAGAAGTAACATTAAATGCTAATCAAAATTCTAAATTTCCCCTAATTAGATTACCCTTCTCATGGAAAACAGGCAAACATTTCAAAATGCACATTTATCTAGCAGTGGTGATGTTATCTTTTGCTGAGCTGATAAACAGGCCAGCAGGGTTATCATTCATTCTTACCCCACTTTTTTGGTTCTCCCATTAAAATTACTTCTTTTCCATCTTCTCTCTTACCCTCTGCAGAAATGGATTTCTTCTCCCAAGCCTAAGAATATAGGTGCCACCCATTCTTCCCTTCACACACACACACACACACACACACACACACACACACACACACACACACTACCGGTCTAGCCAATTAGTCTCTCTAGCCACTAGCTGAATCATTGACTAGGGAAACACAGGTATATGTTTCTCTTTGCTCTGGGAAGTTATGCAATTAAATCAACGCTTCTCTTCTAGAGCTCTCAGTCCACTGAGCATAAGAGTATGCTCTAGCAATATACTGTAGTTTCAGATCTATGAATAGGATACTAGAGATAAACTTGGACAGCTAGGTGACACAGAGGATGGAGAGCCAGGCCTCAGGTCTTGAGTTCAAATCTGGCCTCAGATTATTTGTGTGGGCCTGACAAGTCACTTAACCCTGTTTGCCACAATTCCTCATCTGTAAAAATGAGCTGGAAAAGGAAGTGGCAAGCCACCATAGTATCCTTGCCAAGAAAATCCCAAATGGGGTTACAAAGAGTCAGACATAACTGAAAAATAACTGAACAAAGAGATAAATTTCCATTGTTGTACATAAAACCCCCAAAACCTATCTAAATAAGCCAATAAAAATTGAGAAACTAGTCTTTGCCTTTCTCTTCTCATCTAAAAGGAAGGAGAGAATTGTAAACTTACAAGAGGCAAAAGGTAACCAATACTTTTGAGTTACAACAAGACTTCAAAGTGGCATAGTATGATCAAAAAGACAACAGAGTGGTTCCTCCTTAACACTGAGGCTATTTTGGTAGCTTCCAGCAAGAGAAAGAAGGTTGAAACAAAAAATATAAATATTTCAGTTGGCTCATAAGGACTTTAAAACCTTAGACTCAGCAATAACACTACTAGTTCTATATCCAAAAGAGATGAAAGAAAAAGAAAAATGATATATATTACAAAAGTATTTACAATAGCAATATTTATGGTGGCAAAGAATGGGAAACTTAGGGGATGCCCATGAACAAGTTGTAATGCACGATTGTGATGGAATGCTATTGTGCTATAAGAAATGACAAAAGAGATGATTTCAGAAAAACCTGGGAAGACCTATTTGAACTGATGCAAAATGAAGAGACCAGAATTAGGAGATCATTGTACACAGTACCAACAATATTATAATGATCATCAGCTATGAAAGATTTAGGTACTCTGATAAATACAATGATCCAACACAATTCTGAAGGACTCATGATGAAAAATGGTATCTACCTCCAGAGAGAGAATTGATGAACTATGAGTGCAAATTGAATCATATTTTGTTGCTCTATTTTTCTTACTTTTTTGTGGCATGATTAACATGGAAATCATGTTTTGCATGATCTCACAGTACAGCTGATATAGTACTGCTTGCCTTCTCAGTAGTTTGGGGAGAGACTAAAAGGATGGTGTAAGAAGGGATTATTTTTCTCTTTTATTTAATAACTAATTATTGTATTAGGACCAAAGTTTTTCTCCTTTTCTACTTCCTCATCTAGAAATCAACCAGTCTTAGACGGATTTACCCAGGCCAAGATCTAATCACACAGTAAAAGAAATTCTGTTTGAGGTAATGGATGCACTCCTTTTCATTGTGTTTGTTCAGACAGGTCTGAGGAAGTGTTGATTATCCCCGTTGTCAAACAGGTGATATGGAAATTGCTAAATTTCTTTGATCAAAATTTGAGTGACCCAAGTCAGACACCCCAAGACCCTCATTGTAATATTGCCTACTCTCTCATTGTACTATTCATTTTCTCACTGATTGTTGACCAGTCAGAGTTGATTTCCACCCTGAGGGAACACCAATTCTTTTAAGAGCATATAAACTGTGAGCCCACTGCCATGAGGGGTCTTTGATCTAAGAGACATAGTCAAATGATCATCCTTGTATTGAAAATGCTGGCATT
The DNA here is from genome assembly GCF_003287225.1 of Phascolarctos cinereus. Lineage (NCBI taxonomy): Eukaryota > Metazoa > Chordata > Mammalia > Diprotodontia > Phascolarctidae > Phascolarctos > Phascolarctos cinereus. Next base: position 282,791,832 of record NW_027555847.1, on the reverse strand, counting down.
ATTAATAAAATGATTAAATTACCCAGAAATTTCATCTCTTGAAACTTTCTAAATGCCACAAAGGAGAGAATTTGGAAGTCAAAAAGTTGTGGTTTTTTTAGGCATTTGGGGTTAAGTGCCCAGGGTCACACAGCTAGTAACTGTCAAGTATTTGGTCTGAGGCTAGTTTTGAACTCAGGTCCTCCTGACTTCAGGGCTGGTGCGCTACCCATTATGCCACCCAACTGCCCCTCAAAAAGGTTTTTTAGACGTTAAGAATAAATATATGATTTTTTTTTAAAGAAAGAGATCGTAGCTACTCTCTGAGAATAGCAATTGTAAAATCACCACTTCTCTATTTCCTAGTTCATATTGCCTATTTCACTAAGCCTACTTTCTATTTCTGATCTCTACTTTAAAAGAAAATCTGTTCTTCTGTATTGGTCAAATGTTCTCAAAAAGAGACCAGTTTTTCCAAGGTATTCTTCACTATGTTTTTGCATCTGGATAGAGGATATAAAAAAGTAGTCAACCTACAGACATAGAGAGAAGGCAGTTATCTTTCCAAATTACTGGATGATGCTCTGGATTTGTTCCTGCAAAGCAGAGAAGCCCATATGAATCAGTAAGTAAACACTAAATAAGCATTGCTGCTTTGGCTAAGTTGGCTTGCCTGACCCCTGAATAGCAGTTAATTGGTAGTTGGTGAGGATGATCAACACTTTCTTTGTTAAATAGGACATGTTAGTTTATTAGTTTCATGTTATTCAAAGCTTTTGGAATCACAATTTCTCCAAAAATAATTCAATTAAGAATTCCTAAAACTTTGAAGTTCACCTTTAAAAGTAATCTTGTAAAGATTAGCAATCAAGTCAGTAGTAACCTCTTCTTTACAGTATATTTTGTGTTATTTCACATGTACAACTTGTATTTTACTTACCTTTTCAATGGATAGGGGAAGGGCTGTAAGGAAAGAGAATTCGGGACTCAAAATTTAAAAAAAAAGTTAAAAATAAATAATAATTGAAAATATACTTTAAATTTCTATTTTGCCCTCAGGTTCTAGAATACAAGCACAGTTTTCCTATAAATCCTTGAAATCTGATTCTAGGCTCTTTTTTGATAATGACTTCCAAGTAGTTCACCAATTCTTACATAATCTGTCCTAAATCTATTTTCCAGGTAAATTCATTTTTTGATAAGTTATTTCATATTTTCTTCTACTTTTTCATTCTTTTGATTTTGTTTTATTGTTCTTTGATGTCTCATGGAGTCAATAGCTTCCACTTGCCTAATCTACTTCTCTCACTGTTTTTTTTTTGGTGAGGCAATCACATTTAAGTGGCTTGCCCAGGGTCACACAGCTAGTAAGTGTCAAGTGTCTGAGGCCTCATGTGAACTCAGCTTCTCCTGACTCCAAGGCCAGAGCTCTCTCTACTCTATTATCTAGCTGCTCCTAATCTACTTTTCAAGGAATTATTTTCTTCAGTGGGTTTTTGTACTTCCTTTTCTATTTGGCTAATTCTGTTTTTTAAGTTTTCTTCAGTGGAGTTTTGTGCCCCTTTTACCATTTGGCCTACTATGATTCTCAAGGTGTTATTTTCTTCTTGTATAACTCATTTCTTTTCCCAATTTTTCCTCTACCTCTCTAATTTTTGAAATTTTTTTAAACCCTGCCCAGGAATTCTTTGGGGGCCTGAGCACAATTCCTAATTTTCTTTGAGGCTTTGCATGTAAGCTGTTTTGACATTGGTATACTCTTCTAAGTTTATGTTTTAATCTTTCCAGGCACCAAAGTAACTTTCTATGATCAGGTTCTTTTTGTTATTGTTTGCTCATTTTCCAGCCTATTTACTGACTTTTAACTTGATGTTAAATTGTGGCTCTTCTCCTGGGAGGTACTGTCCGAAGCTTCAGATTTTTTGTGTAGCTATTTTCAGAGCTAGTTTTGGGGATCTGTTTTCAGTTCTTCCAAGGTGTCATGACCTAAGGAGAGGTATGCTTACTACTCTCCTGGCCTGTATCTGGTCTATGAGAAACTCTTCCCCTTCCTCTCCTATCCCTTCCCCAAGATGGTATACAATCTGATATAGACTCTACCTATACATTCACATTAAGTGTATTTTCACATTAGTTGTGATGTATAGAAGAATTAGAACTAATGGGAGGAACCATGAGAAAGAAGAAATAAAACAAAACAACAAAAGATAAGGAGAGCAAATAGTATGATTCCATCTGCATGCAAACTCCATGGTTCTTTTTCTGGATGTGGATAGCATTTTCCATCATGAGTCTTTTGGAGTAACCTTATATCCTTGCATTACTGAGAAGAGCTAAGTCTATCAAGGTCAGTCATTGCGCAATGTAGCTGTTACTGTATACAATGTTCTACTGGTTCTGCTCATTTCATTCAGCATCAGTTCATATAAGTCTAAGGGTCACATTAAAAAAAAATAAAGATACACACAAAATAAAAATGAAGACCTGGAGGTAGAAATACCATGCATCAAGTGAATTTTTTAAAAGTAGGACAGCAATAATGCTATCAGAAAAAAATAAAAACAAACTTTATATTTTAAATATAAAGAGATAAAGATTGAAACTCCTGTATGCTTAGTCAAAGACAAAGACAAATGAATATCATTATTAAATTTACATACTCCTAATTTCTTTGTATCTGTATTCAAAAAGGAAATATTAACTGAGTTACAAGAAGACATAGATTGTAACACAATAATGACAGGCATGTTCAGTATTCCTCTCTCAGTTTTGGAGAAGTCTAACAGAAAGTGATAACATAAAAGTGAACAAGTTGATGGAGAAAGTAGAATAAAAAAAAACTTATGTCATCTTCTAAAAGAGACTAGTAAGGAATATATGTATTTCTTGGTGCTATATGGAACTTTTACAAAAATTGATAATGTATAAGGGCATAAAGATATTGCAAACAAATGTAAAACAGCAGAAATAGTAAATATATCTTTTACAGACTACAATACAAAAAATGGTTATCAGTTCATAGAGTAAAAACTAACAACATAGACCTAAATACTTAACAATGACATCCTTGTTAGTGAAAAAAAAATGTAGAAACAACAGTTATGTAATAGAAAATGATAATGATGAAACAACCTACCAAAATAACTGGGATGCAGCTAACATAGTTGTCATGAGAAAAATCATAACTGGGGCAGCTAGGTGGCACAGTGGATAGAGCACTGACCCTGGATTCAGGAAGACCTGAGTTCAAACCCAGCCTCAGGCACATAACACTTACTAGGTGTGACCCTGGGCAAGTCACTTAACCCCATTGCCTAGCCAAAAAAAAAAAGGAAAAAAAAGAAAAAAAAAAAGAAAAATCATAACCACACAAATATGTATTTACAAAATGATAAAGAGAGGATTGATATACTTTCATTTAAAAATTATAAAATTTTCTTTAGTGAGGGTATTGCCACTGCAGTCGCATGGAATCAGCAGTAGCTGCCTCTTCTCCTCCTGACTCACTGCTGTTTGCTCTCATGGAGGAATAAGTCGATCAGGAAGCGCTCCACTGCCGTGGCATTCAAAGACACCTGCAAGACCCTTCTGGATCCAGAAGCGGCCATTCATGGGAACCAGATCACTCTCACCAGCCACAATGTGAAATCCCTTCAGGAAGTGTGCGCTGACCTAATTAGAGGATCCAAAGAAAATAATTTGAAAGTGAAGGGACCTGTTCAAATACCCACTAGGACACTTCGAATCACAACTAGAAAAAGTCCTTGTGGTGAAGGTTCAAAGATTTGGGATCTGTTCCAGATGAAAATCCACAATTACCTTATTGATTTGCACAGTCCTTCTGAAATTGTTAAACAGATCACTTCTATCAATATTGAACCAGGTATAGAAGTTGAAGTCACCATTGCAGATGCTTAATCGATCATTTCTTTTAATAAATTGATTGCAACTATTGAAAAAATTATAAAATTAACAAAAAATTGAAATAAGCATAAAAGCAGAGATATAAAAAAGGAGAAATAGATGAACTGGAAACAAAAATAAACTATAGAAATCAATTAAATTAAAAACCGGTTCTTTGAAAAAGCATGGAATTCATAAACCTTTAGCCAATATAGTTAAAAAGAAGAGAACAGGAGAGCAAATCAACATTATGAGCAAGCAAAATGAGCAAGATGAAATCACAACAAAAACACAAGAAATAAAATAAATAATCAGAATCTATTATATGGTTATATGTTAACAAAACTGAGAACATGAATTAGAGTAATACCTTAAAAAATATAAAATTTCCAAACTGATGGAAGATTTGTGGAATTCCTAATAACCCAGTCTAAAGAAAAGGAAAGAAAAGAAAACTAGCAGTAAAATAAAATAAAACTATCAAGTGAAAGAAAAAACTTCTGGCACTGATGGATTCACAAGAGAATCCCATCAAACTTTTAAAGAGCAATTAGTATCCATAGGCATAACTTATTCTTTAAAAATGAGAAAGAAAACACCCTAGCCAAATCCTTTTAAGTGAGAAATATAGTCCTATAGCTGAACCAGGAAAGATAAAACACTGTAGCAGAACAAAAAACAAACAATATTTTAATGAATATAGACTCAAATTTTTAAAATAAAGTCCTATCACATTTTGAATAAAATCCTACACTTGTCCAAGAGATAATTCATTATGACCAAGTTTAATTAATACCAGAATGCAAAGATGACTCAGTATTAAGAAAATAATTAACATAACTAATCATATGAAAAACAAAAACACTCCAAAACCCATGATTATCTCGATAGATGCAGAAAAAAGAAAAAAAAATTGACAAACTTTTGACAAAGTACAATATTCATGTTAAAAATCCTATGATGTATAAGCATATAAGGATTTAAAAATACATATTAAGCACAAAAAGTGTCTATCTAAAACTGAAAGCAAGCCTTATAAGCAATGGGGATGCACTATAAATATTTTCAACAAATATCAGAGTAAAGCAAGAGTGCCCATTTTCCTCCTACTATTTCTGGAAATGTTAGCAATAGCAGTAAGACAAGAAAAATACATTAAAAGAATTATGATAGCTAAAGAGGAATAAAACTATCCCTGTTTCCTAATGATATGATGGCTTATTTGGAAAATTCTAGGGAATAAGTGAAGATACAAACTGACACAATTAATAGATTAAGTGAAGTTGCAGTCTACAAAGTCAACTGACACAGAAACACACAAAATCAGAGACTAAATCACATAATCCTATAGAATTGGTGAGTCAAAGAACAAATCACAGAAAGAACAGAAAAAGTCATTTAAAAGAATGACAATGAGACAATACACCAAAACTTGTGGGTCACAAGCAAATCAAGGCTTAGGGAAAATTTATGTCTCTCAGTGTTTCCCTCAACAACACAATTATAGAACAGATTGGTGAATTTTTAAATGAGAAAACCAATTAAAGAAACAATTAAACACTAAAAATTAACTGAAAATCAAAGAAACAACTATGAAAATTAGAAGCAAAAGAGTCATTCAACTAGTAAATAGTACTGACTTGGTTTTTTAAAGAAAAAAGTAACATAGATGCATCATTACTCATTTTAATTTTTCTTCTTTTCTTTCTTTCTTTTTTGTTGGAGGCAATCAGGGTTAAGTGACTTGCCCAAAGTCACACAGCTAGTAAGTGTCTGAAGCTGGATTTTAACTCAGATCCACATAACACCAGGACCAGTGTTCTCTCTACTATACCCCTTAGCTGCCTCTATTATAATTATTTAAAAAAAAAAATAAACCATATTCCCAGTATCAAAAATGGGGGGGGAGAAAGGTGAATTCAAAATAAATGAAGAAGAAATAAAGGAAATTATAAGAAATTATTTGCCTAATTATATGACACTTTGTTGTCCAACCATTTTTTATTTGTCTGATTCTGTGACCCCCATTTGGGGTTTTCTTAGCAAAAATACTGGTGACATTTCCTTTTTCAGCTTATTTTACAGGTGAGGAAAATGAGGCAAACAGCATTAAATGACTTGCCCTGGGTCACACAGCCAGTAAGTGAGGCAAGATTTGAATTCACAAAGATAAGTTTTCCTTACTCCAGGCCTGACATTTATTTACTGTGCCACATTGCCCACATGAGATTAGAACTGACAAATTAAATGAAATGAATAAATATTTACAAAAATACAAAATACATAGTACAACAGAACAAGAAATGGAGGACCTAACTAAGTCTCAGGAAAATAAGTTGAAGATGACATAAATGTGGGAAAAATTTCTTGAACCTAATGTATTTAGAAGTTAGTTCTATCATACATTGAAAGAACACTTAAAATATTGCATAGCCTGATTGGAAAAAATAGGAACAGAAGGTATTCTGTCAAATTCTTTCTATGGTAGAGATATTATCTTGATATGGTCTTCCTTACCCCACCCCCATCCCTTCCCTAGCTTCCTCCAACCCAGAAACAGAGAATTTAATATTAATCATACCACAAAAAAAATCTCCTAAACTTATGTATGACACTAAAATAAACATTACCCTCAAACAAAACAAACACTCATTTACAGCTTTTAGGAAGAAGATGCTGTCCACCACTCCGCTCTTAGGGCTTCTCATTTAGCCATCCCCAGACTCTGAACAGTATTATGTTAGGATAGCATGAAAAAGTGAATTGTAAAAACAAACAAACAAAAAACTTTCCTATACTATCATGGTCCTCTAGCTTACAGGGAATAAGGGTATGTGTAGAATGTGGTCAAGAAATAAACTCATTTTATAATTTTCTGGAAAGTGTCTTTGCATTAAAGCAGAGTAGGAAAACATGATCCTTGGTCTTTAGAATAAACAGGGGTATCTAAGAAAATCACATGCTGTTTCTGATTTGTATTTTGGTTTGAGGAGAAAGTCAATATAAAGATGGGGAGCTTTAAACTTATATCCCTAATGAAATTTAACATAAAAATTTTTAAAGTAAATTCTTAACAAAGAAACTATGGTAACAAAGGTTGAATATAATAGATATAGAGTTGGTTTAGTATTAGAAAACTAAAAACATAGTTGTAGGGTTGGTTCAGCAATAGAAAAACTATCAACAAAGACCCATTTCTGTTTTAAAAAAAAAAGCTAGGAAACATAAGAATAAACAAAACTCTTCTTAAAATGATAAGTAGTATGTATCTAAAACCAAGAAATAGAATTATACATAATGAGGACTAGAGAGTTTTCCAGTAACAAGGCTGAAGTTAAGCTGTCAATTTTTACCTTTATTATTTGATTTGTGTTATTTGTTATAATCTCTAGTTATACCAATAAGAAAAGAGAAAGAAATTGCAGAAACAAGCATAGACAAAGTAGAAGTACTTATTTTTGTTTTTTGCAGATGATATCATAGTTTACTTAAATTAAACAAAAAAAACCACTTCAAAACTGTAACCAGGAAAGTTACAAAATATAAAATAAATCTACATAAATCAACAGCGTTTCTTTATAAATCCAGCAAAATCTACCAAGAAGAGTTAGAAAGAAAATTATGCTTAAAAACTACAAAATATATAAAATATTTTGGAAATTTATCAGCTAAGACACACACAGGAACTATATGACTGCACCTAAAAATGTTCTTTCCAATAATAAAGACCTAAACAATTGGAAAAATATTATTGCTCGTGGGTAATAAAATGAAATACCGCATAAGTTTATTTATTCAGTACCATAACCAATCATCCTATCAAAAGATTACTTTCTAGATTCAGAAAAATAGTAATGAAGTCATCTAGAAAAAGAAAAATTCATTAATCTCAAGGGAAATGAGTTAAAAAAAATAGAGAGGAAAAAGGCCTAACAGTATCAGATTTCAAAGTGTGTTATAAATTAGGAACCATGAAAATGATTTGGTGGTACAAATTGGTTAAAAAAATAAAGAGATTGATCAGTGTACACAACATGTAGGAGCAAATAATCCTAGTGGTTAATGTTAGATAAACCTAAAGATAGTTTCTTTGGTAAGGCTATATTGTTTGATAAAAGCTACTAGGTAAAATAGAAAGCAGTCTGGTAGAAATTAGATTTAGTCTAACTACTCACATCATATACCAAGATACATTCTAAATGGATACCGAACTTTGGTATTAGAGGTCATATCATAAACAAATTAAAGGAGCAATTGCCTCTTAGACCTATGTATACAAGAACACCTCATGATCAAACAGGTGATAGAGAAGAACCTAGAAAATGACATGCACAATTTTGATCACATATAATGAAAAGTTTTCACACAAACAAAACCAATGCAATTAAAATATGAGGGAAACAAAAAAAATCTGAAACAAGTCTCTCTGATGTTGCTGTTGCTCAGTTGTGTTCAAGTTGACCCCATATGGGGGTTTTCTTGGGACAGATACTAGAGTGATTTGCCATTTCCTTCCCAAGCTCATTTTACAGATGAGGAAATGAAAACAAACGTGGTTAAGTGATGTGCAGCGGGTCACACATCTAGTAAGTGTTGGAGGCCAGATTTTAATTTAGCTATTCCAGATTCCAAGCCCAGCTTTCTCTCCATTGTGCCACCCAGCTACCCATAAAAGATCTGATTTCTAAGGTATTTAAGCAAATGAATCAAACTTGTCGGAGTTATTCTCCAATGGTTTTGATCAAAGGACATGAATAAGCAGGTTTCATGAGAATAGAACCAAGCTTTGAAAAGTAATATGAAAAATGCAATACTGCAAATCACTTAGAACTAGAGAAATGAAATATAAAGCAAACTATCAAGAGCCACATGGAAAAATGCTCTGAATCGCTATTAATAGAGAAATGCAAATCAGAATGATTCTGAGGTTCTCACCTCACCTCCATAAGATTGGCAAATTTTTTTAAAAAGGAAAGTAACAAATATAAAGAGGGTACATGAATATAGTACATTAATGCCTGCTGGTAGAGCCCCAAACTTATCTAATTATTCTGAAAAACACATTGGAATTATATACTAAAAGTCAAGATACCACTACCAATACCAGGATACCTGTAAGTGTTCAAAGAAAGATCAAAAGTACCCAGTTGTACAAAAAAAAATCTGTAACAGCTCATGGTAATGGAGACTAAGGGGTGCCTGTCACTTGGGGAATGGCCAGACAAACGAAGGCATGTGAATGCAAGGGAATATTATAGTGCCATAAAAAGTAATGAAAGAAATAGTTTCATAAAAATCTGAGAAAACTGCTATGAACTGATGCAGATTGAAGTGAGCAGAATAAGGAGAACAATTTGCACAGTTAAATTATTGTGAAGATTAACAATTTTGAAGACTTTTAGAATTCTGATCAATACAAATGACCATCCACAATTCCAGAGGACCAATGATAACATGCGATTCATCACATAATAAAGAGGTAATGAAGTCAAGATAGGAAGTGAGACATATATTTTGTGGTGTAGAATAGGAATTTATTTTGCTTAACCACAAATATTTTTACAAGAATTTTGTTTTATTTTTATTTTTCTGAGGGGAAATAGAAGGAAGAAAACATCAATGCTTATTAATTTTAAAGGTAAAATAAAATAACATAGAAATAAGGAATGTCATAATAATAAGAATCTACAATGCCTCTTGAAATGCAGAGAGAAGATATGTGTGTGAGTTAGTCTTAGAATGAAAACCTCGTCTTGCAGCCCATTATGAAGTAAATAATTCTCTGATTCTTCCCCTCAGTTCTGTATTTATAAAATTATTTTTCTTTTTTTCTCTTCAAGGTTTACAACCTTCATGAAAGTAAGGCTTATATTCCTGTTTATAGTTTCCTTCTGAATTGCCCTAGGTTTCTTTGCTTATCCCTAGCATATTGATTTTTGAGAATTTGTCCAAGGACACTTGCATCAGATTTCTTCAAAGAAGAAGGTTAGATGGCATTGTTCAAAGGATAGATTGATGTGATATTGGAAATTCCGTAATGAACCCAAAGCTTAATTCAAGGAAGAAAGTGCAGTGTTATACATAATTCCATTATTCTGAGTGGGAGCAGGAGCTGAAGGAAGAAGAATCTACTATACTGCAAGAATAGTTTATATAATTTTGAGTAACTTGCAGCACAGGCTTTATTTAATGTTAGAGTAAGATTACAAAGATAATGAAAAGAAGAGAAGAGAAAATGTAAGCAAGCTATGGGGAAGACATTCTAAAGGTCAAAATTGTAATATTAAATAAATCTTACAAAGTTTTATAAACCTTAATTTATTGTCTATGTGCAACTGACATTTTAGCTCTTGCTTTAATACCAGACACTTCAAAGTATTCTTATAGAATAGTTGATAACCCTTTTACACAGCATAATTGGAATTCTGGATGTTAGAACATTTGGTTTCTGAAAGATTTTTAAAATGTTAATAGCTGTCTTTTAAAATGGTGTAAGAATGAAATACTATGAAAAGTAAAGGTTAAAATGTCATTCTGTGCATAATTTTCATATTATAAAAACCAAGTATTTTTAATGGAAAACCTGAAGGCCTACTGCAAGTTGGAAGATACAAGCTACTTCTTTATAACTTGGATTGTATTTTGAATTTTCCTGCATTTACTCATTTCCCTATCTTCAGTTTCTGGTTTGAAACCTTGTGCTAGGACCAGCTCTTTTCCCTTTTATACTGTTAAATGGGGTTCTGGGCTCTGGTCCCATCTATCCTACAGTCTTTTTTAAAAATAGAATTTATTTTTTCCCCAATTACATGTAAAATCAATTTTTAACATTTGGTTTTTTTAAATTTTGAGTTCCAAATTCTATCCCTCCTTCCCTCATTTCCTTTTCCCCTCCCTGAGATGTTAAGCAATCTGATATAGATCATACAAATGCAATCATGTAAAAGATTTTCCTGTTAGTCATTTTGAAGAAGGAAGGAAGGAAGGAAGGAAGGAAGGAAGGAAGGAAGGAAGGAAGGAAGGAAGAAGGAAGGGGGAGGGAGGAGGGAGGAAGGAAGGAAGGAAGGAAGGAAGGAAGGAAGGGAGGAAGGAAGGGAGGGAGGGAGGAAGGAAGGAAGGGAGGAAGAGGAAAATAGTATGCTTTGGTCTGTATTCAGAGGATATAAGTTCTTTCTCTAGATTTGAATAGTATTCATCATCACAAGTCCTTTGGAATTTTCTTGAATCATTGTATTGCTAAGAATAGATAAGTCCCGCAGTGGATAGAGCACCGACCCTGAAGTCAGGAGGACCTGAGTTCAAATCCGGCCTCAGACCAAACACTTGACACTTACTAGCTGTGTGGCCTTGGGCAAGTCATTTAACCCCAACTGCCTAAAAGAAAAAAAAAAGAATAGATAAGTCATTCACAGTTGTTCATCCTACAGTATTGCTCTTACTATGTACAATGTTCCCCTGGTTCTGTTCAGTATCAGTTCATGCAAGACTTTCCAGGTTTTTCTGAAATTATCCTGCTTATCATTTTTTATAGCACAATAGCATTCCATTACAACCACATACCACAACTTAGGTTAATCCTCAGCTGATTGGCATCCTCTCAGTTTCTAATTCTCAGCCACCACAAAAAGAGCTGCTATAAATATTTTTGTACAAACAGGTCCTTCCTGGACCCCTTTGATTTTATTTCTTTGGGATAGAGATCTAATAGTGGCACTGCTGGATCGAAGAGTATGCACAATTTTATAGCCCTTTGGGCATAGTTCCAAACTGCTCTCCAGAAGCTTTGGACTAGTTCACAACTGCACCAACAATGAACTAGTGTCCTAATTTTCCTACAACTCCTCCAACATTTATCATTTTCCTTTTTTGTCACATGAGCCAATCTGGTGAGTGTAAGGTGGCACCTCAGAGTTGTTTTAATTTGCATTTCTCTAGTCAATAGTCTCCTAGAGTCTAAATGTTGCTACTGCTTCACCACACAGTTTTGAATAAGGAAGCTGGATCCTGGTCTCCTTCTTCTCTTTCACAGCCCTTTCCTGAGACAATGAGCTATATCTGGAGCTGAGATCAGGCCACACACTCTAGTGTTCTCAAGGAGCTGGCTTTCATCCTATCTACATCTTCTTGGGCATTCACCTACTAGGAACTAGCCTCATCTCCTGTGACCCTGATAAGTGGTCAAAGAATACACTTTCTTCAAGCTTCCCAGAGGGCCCAGTAGTATGCTCTATTCAGGTATTTCTCCTCCATGTCATTATCCTTGAGAAGTCCCTGAGAAATTGCTCCAAACAAGTACTTGAGAGACCTTGCTGACTTCATACTTTATTTACAGAGATCACATTGGTCAGGTGGCCCTGGTGTAACTCCTCATCAGACTTCTAGCTACCTTCTTGTGCAGTTCAAGACTGGTTGGAGGAACACACTGGTATCTCTATGATTTTATTGAATCTTTACTTCATCTGTCATCCTTTATCCTTTTTGACTAAGTGTTACCAAGGGAAGTTGCGGTCAGCTGGAACGTTTCACATAACCAACTTTGCCAGAGACTTCCTACATTGTATTGCATGGCTTGTAGCCTTAATCCCGGTATAGTGAATAGATCATTAGACTTGGAGTAATTTCAAATCCTACCTCAGACATTTACTTGCTGAATGACTCTGGGCAAATCACTTAACCCCTCTAGTTTCAGTTTTTTAATTTGGATTTGATGATAGCTAAGGGCTTTTCTAGGTCTTAATATATGATCCCTGCTGCAGTGTTTGGAACCCTGAAGCTAACAGCAGTCTCAAGCCTATTGGTCATGGCCATGCTTGTTATCAAGGTAGAGTTTAATAAGATAGAGTTTGAAAAATCTCTGCCCAAGACTGTAATATCATCCCATAGTTTCTTAATAATCCTGATACATTTACTTGATTATCCATTTATAAGGAAAGAAAAGGATAGTGAGATAATATATGCAACACAGTGACTAATGAAGAAGAAGAAGAAGAGGAGGAGGAGGAGGAGGAAGAAGAGAATGAGAAGGAGGAGGAGGAGGAGAAGAAGAAGGAGAAGAAGAAGAAGAAGAAGAAGAAGAAGAGAAGAAGAAGAAGAAGAAGAAGAAGAAGAAAGATAGAAAGGTAGATTAATTTTTTCAAGTTTAATCCTTGTGGTGAACCTGATACTCTTTTCCTTTCTGCTCCATCTAATCTGTTTTTAGTAGGCTTATATCTATATTCTCCTAAAAACTGATAGAAGCAGTAGAAGGTGATGAGAATAACTACAGGTAGTGCACAACCAGGTGTGCAGATCAAATGAAATTCCTGAAGCCTTAATATATGATGAATTTTTTTTTAAAACCTATAATTGTTCGGCTATGTTCTTCAGATTACTCCCCAATTCCTTTTATCCTTTAATCCTTTTTTTTAAAAAGCATATTACACTTTCCCTCAATTTTATTTATATATATATATATATATGCTCAGATTCTTATATTCTAGCCACAGCTCAGATTCTTACAATCTAGCCAATAGCTCACATTCAGAGGCCTTAAGAATCTGTCCAATATGACAGATGTTATAATAAACCTTGTCTTTGGCTGAAAGAAGGTTTGGGTCAAATTCTTTTGGACAGGACCCATGTATTCTGATTTTGGGGTCCCAGCACCCCTAAACCTCTAAACCTCAGCATTTTGGTGGCCTGTATGAGGAAACTACCTAACCCCAAGTTCTTCTCCAGCCAAAACTGGAAGGTATGTAAGCCTCCCCCTCACCCCTTTCTTGCTCTGTAGTTGGGGTTGCTCTCCAAGCACCAAGGCTTGAAGGTGCTTTTCAGGCAGACAGTTATGAGGCTGTCTTGCACTCGGCTTGATACTCTCAGGCTCTCAGCCCACTGTTTTGGTTTGAGGCAATGGACCCAGGTACATCTTCCGCAGCATAAAGAACAAGGACAGAGGCCCCATCTGGAAGTGTGTGCCCAATTCTGTCAGTTCTCTTGATGCTAAGGAATGGGGGGGAACCGCAGTTGCTTCCTAGTTACTTGAGGCTTATTTACTCCCTTCCCTATACACCCCTGAATCCTCCTTCATGGAGGTTACAGGGAAAAGTCAGAACAGCTAAAAATATCTTGGCAGATTCTGGAGGTTTTGTGATTGATCATTAAGGAATTTCTCCCACTCCCTTCCCTTGAGTCAAGAGAGTATCTGTTAACCCCTCTCATAGGAGAAGAGAGTTTCAGTCTCTACCCCTCATCTTTGATTTCAGCCCTTCCCCAACTGGGGAAAGGAAGGAGAGGGGAGGGGCAGTAGCTACAGCATGGGCCCCACTGGCAACGTCCTTGGACCCTGGGGCAACTTTTGCCTGGAAGCATCACCCAGGTTCAGCACATCCTGCTCATGGTAAAAAAAAAAAAGCTAGCCTCTGAACTTGAATTTCTGTCTTCCAGACTACAGGCCATTTACCTATAGTTGGTAGCAAACAGCAGTCAATATCTCCCCCCACCCCATCATTTCCTGGATGCAGCTTGTGTTTGGTTCCAGTCAACCTTGTCTTTGGGACCCCCTTGAGGCAGGGACGGCTCTATGCCCCTTGCCAGCAAGAAGCAGTTTCAGAAGCCAACACCTTTGCCCCTTAGTCCAAAAGAATTTGGGTCCCATTTGTTTGAGGGGGAAATGATGAGGACAGGAGCTAGACCCCAAAAAGGAAAAACCCTGGACTTTCCCACATGGCCAGATCTCTGGTGTTTGCCTGAGGCTATAATCCTAGCAACTGGCCTTTCTTTGTGGCTTTCTCTGTTACCCTTAACCTAGCCTAGTCCTCTATTGTCTTACCTCCCTATGGCGCCTAGCCATTTCCCACCCTTAATCCTAGCTAGGCTCCATTCTCCCTTGGCCATGTGGTCCAGGTCCCAGGAGTTCTGTTCACCCCAGCTTACTGGCTACTCCCATCCAGATCTCCTTAGGCCCCTCCTCCAGTCACCCCAAACCACTTGGCCACTCCTAGATAACTCCCACAGTCTTTTCTGTATATAAGGTCTGTCTTGTTGCCATTAAGGTGCTCAGATTCTTATAATCTAGCTACATAAAGCTCAGATTCTTACAATCTAGCCAATAGCTCATTAACATTCAGACTCCTTAAAAGTCTGCCCAATATGATGGATGTTCTAATAAACCTTATCTTTGACTGAAAAAAAAGAATACATATATGATTTCCTTAAGGATCTCCATTCACTAACATGGTTCCAAAGACCTATAAATGTTCTTGGGGAATTCCTCAAAGCAGAGATCCTAACATGCTCCAGGACAGTAATTTCTGAGAAAGTAATTTCTCCCACCTTAATCTGTTTTTCTCTGTAGGTAATTTCATTAGACCATCTTGGTGGGTCAGAAGCATCTAGTTGATCTCATTGAGTGTCTAGGAAGGACCAGAGCTCTAAGAGAGTGGAGGTATCCCTTTGAGATGGAATACATGAGAGTCTATTTTTATTTTTTATTTTTTTTGGTTAGGCAATGGGATTAAGTGACTTGCCCAGGGTCACACAGCTAGTAGGTGTTATGTGTCTGAGGCTGGATTTGAACTCAGGTCCTCCTGAATCCAGGGCAGGTGCTCTATCCACTGTGCCACCTAGCTGCCCTGAATCTATTTTTATTCATGCAACCTTTTTGACCTGTAAGATTACTTTTGAATGTTAAAGGTAAGAGAAGATGTTTCCGCTTGTTGAGAGGAAAATTCTTTTTTTTTTTTTGGCAATTAGGGTTAAGTGACTTGCCCAGGGTCACATAGCTAGCAAGTGTCAAGCATTTGGTCTGAGGCCAGATTTGAACTCAGGTCCTCCTGACTTCAGGGCCTGTGCTCTATCCACTGTGCCATCTAGCTGCCCCTGAAAGGAAAATTCTTCATTCTCATTTTTACCCTGATTAAATAGCCAAAACTCAGGATAAAGAAAATTTAAAGGATTTAATTTAAAGATAGCAACACTTTGATGGGCTGATCACTGGAAATTAGCAATGGCTTCAAAGTGGGGACAGCTTTCATAGGTAACTTTAAGATAATCCAGGTAGTTCCGCCTCAGCAAAAGAAGTGGGGCCTTTGAATCTTGGTTCATCCCCAAAGTAGGAAGAACACAACAATTGCAGGTAAGGGTACATGACAAGAAGCAGATGATACAAAAACTGCAGACTTGGTGTCTCCATCCCCATCAGAACCTTCCCCAGCACTGTTTGATAAGCAGGGCTAGGAACAATAGCTAACTGAATCAACATAACTCTCAACATGCTAAACTCACAATATTCAAATTCATCTGTTGTCTTCAGTACAGTATCTGGATTATTGGTTCTGGCTTGTTTTGTCTATAAAGAAGATTGAACTGAAACTTTGCAGAGTGTTGGAACTAATATAGATAAAAACAGTTTTATTTGATTTTTCAAAGGACTAAGATGAAAGAAACTAATTGAATGTGATTTAATAATACTTTTATTTAAAGCAGTGGACTTCTTAAAGATTTTTACAAACTGACAAGGTGAAGGGGCATTTAATAGATAAACAATATTATGGCAGGGTATATCTTACTCAACCTGTTTTTAAATATAGTAAAGGGAGTACCCATTTCACACTGAGTACTCTTTTCATTCTTTGTAAAGAATGTAAGAATTTTGAGAAGACTCATCTGCCCTTATAAATGAAGTGACACTTTGAGTAACATAGTTGCATATACAAGAAGGCCAGGAAATTAGCTGAGTAGTCAAGAGAGATAATTAACTTGCCACCAGGTATAGATTCTCTTTCTCTCTCTGAATAACCTAATTATTTGCATTTACCTCTAGAGATCTGGAGTTTTAAAAAGTTGAGAACCCTGGACCACAGATTTTTTTTTTTTGGTAATTGTTGGACAAACGGCCATTGCCTAGTTATGGGGAAGCTTGTAGAGAGACAAGGATTTAAGAAATGTACTGAATAGTCATCATACCTTAGAATAGGACTTCTTACCAAAGGGACTCAGCCCTGAACCTGGAAGATGGTTTTGTGTGTGTGTGTGTGTGTGTGTGTGTGTGTGTGTGTGTGTGTTTTGCTTTTTGCTAGGCAATTGGGGTTAAGTGACTTGCCCAGGGTCACACAACTAGTACTTGTGTGTTGTGTGTCTAAAACCAGATTTGAACTCAGGTCCTCCTGACTTCAAAGCCTGAGCTTTATCCATTGCACCACCTAGCTGCCCATGTGGGATGACCCTGTTCTCCCACTTCCTGTCTAGGGAGTGGCAGACCTTAAAGCTGAGGACCCAAAGGAGCAGAAATGAGGAAGCTTCTGTCAATACTAAAGTAAGAGTCTCTCTTCTTTTTTTTTCTAACTTTATTTTATTTTAATTTATGGAATAAAACAAGCATTTTCATGACATAGTATAATAAAAAAGATAATTGTACATGAAACTGCAAATCTGCTATGCACAACCTGCTATTCCTTTCAAGTATACAACAAAAATGTTATGTAAATTTATTTTTTTTTCTTCTTTCCCCTCCATGCTCTAGAGATGGCTAGCATTAGAAACAAATAGGAATATCTATATCTGCATGTGTGTATGTATAAAATTATTCTAGACATAGTTCTATTTATTAGTTCTTTCTTTAGATGCTGATAGCATCTTTCTTCATATCTCAAGGTTTTAATCTACATTTCTCTAATCAATAATGATTTAGAAAATTTTTTGTATGACTATAAATTGTTTTGATTTCTTCATTGGAAAATTGTCTGTTCATATCCTTTGACCATTTACCAATTAGGAAATAACTTATATTCTTATAGATTTGACAAAGTTCTTTATATATTTGAGATAGGAAAGCTTTATGGGATAAACTGTCTATAAATATCTATCCCAATTTTCTGCTTTCCTTCTAATCTTTACTAAATTTGTTTTATTTGAACAAAATCTTTTTAATTTAATGCAATTGAAATCATCCATTTTATACTCTTTCTTAAAGAGCATAGTAGTACTTCAGCTAAGGTTTGCAGCAGACCCTTAAGCTAGAGGTAATAGAGACCATAACTACCCACAGCTTAAAAGAAAAATGATGAGATTCAGGGGCAGCCCAAAGTATTGGTGTTCAAGGTCGCCCCAAAAGAATTCACTCAAGCTGTCTCCAAATCTAGTAAAGGCATTTATTGAGGATAACACACACACCAAGCAGGCTCCTTTTCCCCTAAAGGGAGATCCAGCTTAAATGAGGGTGCCAGTCCCCAAAGGAAAGGGTCCCACCCAAGGGAGATGTCCATTTCAGGGGGATGCTTCCCACTACCCCATCTTAAGGGAGACACCCACTGAGGGAGAGGCCCACTAGGAAGATGTCCACTAGCCAGGAGAGGCTAGGGCAGGAGTGGGTAACCTTGGGCCTCAAGGCCACATGTAGCCGCTAGGTCCTTAAGTTCTTGGATCAAATCCAAACTTCACAGATCAAATTCCCTTAATAAAAAGATTTGTTCTGTAAAACTTGGATTTAGTCAAAAGGCTACATCCAAGGACCTAGAAGGCCACTTGTGGCTTAGAGGCCACAGGTTCCCCATCCCTGGGCCAGGGATTCTTATAGAAGAAAATCTTAACCTGGGACAGTAGCTCAGAGTTTCAGGCATTGTTTTTATTATTATTGTTTATTATTATTATTATTCCATTTTCTAGCCCAGGGCTAGGGAGGCCCCAGTTAGTTTTGGAATTACATTGACCAGCCTACTTGAATCTCATTGTCTCCTAAAGTACCATTAAGTGGTACTTGAGATAATGGGCTACTCATTCACCACTCTATTTGGATCTCATCAGAAAACACTTTGCCAGAAAAATCTACCTTTCTGTGCCTTGTGATTAATTTTTTTTAGTTTTTTAAACCTTTAGAACAATTCTCTCTTACTTTAGTATTCCTAAAATCTGACAGAAAATGGGCTAAAGCTCACCTTACCTCTTTCCTAGTACATAAAAAAGAAAAGTTTGTGCAAATCATAACCAACCAAAAGGTAAATAGGACTTAATTAGAAAATCTAATTGGATACTTGTCAGTTTCACAAATTAAAGTGAATTAGAAATCAATTTAGAAATAACTTGAATTTGGGGGCAGCTAGGTGGTGCAGTGGATAGAGATCAGCCCTGGATTCAGGAGGACCTGAGTTCAAATCTGGCCTTAGACACATAGCACTTACTAGCTGTGTGACCCTGGGCAAGTCACTTAACCCCACTGCCTAGCAAAAAAAAAAAAAAGAAAGAAAGAACTTGAATTTGTGTGTGTTTTTTACTTGGAAATTTTGCTGTAAATTATGAGACTCCTATCCATTTTTTTCATAATGATTTTTGAGACATGTTTTGCTTCTTGCCCACAAAGAGAGAAGCTTATTTAGGAAAGCAACTCGAAATTTAGTTGGATAATTGTTTTATGTTCCTTCTCTGAACACTATGATGGAACTTAATTGTTATTTGAATATACCAAGTTTTTATAAGATGTTTAAAGATTTTATAATTGCTTAAAACATCTTTTAGGATTTGTGGTGCTTCCATCTCTTAAGGAATAACAGAATTGTAACTGATTTGCAATAATTCAACAAAGTTCAAGTATTTTAAGTCATTGATTTTGCTTAACCACAATCTTATACTAAATTTTTAAGGAGGAATTCAGTAAATTATAGATTAGATAATAATAGCCTGAAATACTATTTGGAATATGAAGGAAATAAGAAAGGTGTGGTTTTTCAGATCACAGAAGTGATGTATAAAAAGGAAAATAAGGTTTGAGTATGTTGAAAGAAAGGTTTAAGTGGTAAGGTTGTGTGAAACTTTATGTATTTATTTTATAGAAACTGTAGTAACAACTGATGAGGTTGGGATCTAGACCCCAGAAAGGAAAAACCGTGGACTTGGCTAAATCTCTGGCATTTGCTTGAGGCTATAATCCCATCAATTGGCCTTTCATTGTGGCTATACCCAATCTCCCAATTCTGTTACCTTTACCTTAGCCTGACCTTCCTTTGTTCTATCTCCCTATGTATGTCCCCTGGCCATTTCCCACCCTTAATGCTATCTAGGCTCCATTCTCCGTGGGCCAAGGAGTTCTATTCACCCCAGCTTATTGCCACTCCTAGGTCCCTCCCACAGTCTTTCTGTATATAAGGTCTACCTTGTCTCCATTAAAAAGCTTAGATTCTTATAATCTAGACACTGTTTAGTCATGTTCAGACTCATTAAAAGTCTGCCCAATATGACAATGTTCTCATAAACTGTGTCTTCGACTGAAAGAAGGCTTGAGTCAAATTCTTTCAGGCAGTACCCAGGACCCCCGAACTTCTAAACTGCATCAATAACAATTGCAACTTGCTTTGAAAGTAAATAGAGAAAGATTATAAAAAGCTATGAGTAAACTGAAAACAATGGGTTCTTTCTGGGATGTTAAATATTGCTATCAGTAATTTACTGTAAAACCCAGATTTGAGCTAAACTGAACTGTTCTCTTAAGTGGGACGATTGGGATAGGTTAAAATCTAATATTGGACTGCCACTTTCAAAATCCTTGGCAGTGGATTAACTGGAAATAGTGGGCCCCATAATTTCAAATGTTTTGAACAAATGGCCCTTGTGAAAAATGTAAAATCAGTATTTTCTTAGGTTATGGATTTCAGTTGTTAGAAGAATGATGTTAAATATTTGAAACCATTCATTTAGAAAGGCAATAGATACTTATTATGTTTTAACTATGACTTTGACTTAGCAGGAATCTCTAAGATGTCCTTATCTGTGTAATGAAGAATTTTAAGATCTTGCCAACTCTGCTAAGAGTTTGAAGCAATGAGGTTTGAAAAATAGTGCTGAGGGCTGGACTCTGACAGCAGACTGACATCTGAACAGAATGTGGATGCTTAGGTGATTTAATTTTACAGTGATTTAATTTTACTTGAGAACTAGAAATTACAAAAAGATTCAATTCATATCCCTATCCATTACTTACCAAACTACCTTAAGAAATTTCTGAAGGTTTGACTTCTTAGTCTGCTACAAGTAAGATTAGATAAACTTCAGGTACTCCAGTCCACCTACCTTTCTGGCTAGTTTGTAAGAAGCTCCTGTTTAGAGAGTACTCAACATCCAGCCTTGTCCATATTATTTATCAAGCACTGTGTAAATGCAACTATTGTGATGTTAAGTGCTCCATTCTATTTTAGCCATAACCATTATATGCTATCTTAAGTGTTTTCTTATATCAAGCAAATTGAGAATCATTGTATTAACTTTTTTGTGTTCTGTGAAAACTCCCTGGGACTTTAAATAGGTTACATCCTGCCTGCATCAGACCAAACTCCTTAGAGTATTTTCCTTTGCAAATTCCTAGCCCACCACACTTTGACTTAACCTAATGATAACAAGTGTGATTTCAAACTGATAAAGATTTATATGTATTTTCTAGTATTGTTAATGTAAAATTAATTACATGCTTATAGTGTGAAACTTGTCAACACCAACATAGTTAGAAAAATAACTTCTCTTGTAATTCAGATTTTGTTATGTTCTAAACTCAATGGAGTGCAATCCCAACTACAGAGTGAGAAAGGAGAGAGAGAGAGAGAGAGAGAGAGAGAGAGAGAGAGAGAGAGAGAGGAGGGTTACATACCTTTCAGTCTTGGCTGGAGGACTTGAGATTAGGCAGTTCCCCATATGGACCACCATATGATGTAGTCTAGGGGTCTTGAGAACCCCAAAATTCAAGGGCAAAAGGCACAAGCATTCAAGCCTCTTTTCAGTCATAGACAAGATTTATTGTTTAGTCAATAGAAGTGGGTGGGATTTTAAGAACCTGCACATTTGTTAGATGAGACTGACCTTTATTTATAGTGAAAAGGATTTGTGGGAAGATTTGGATGGGATCTAGGTGAATAGCCTGGGGTGGTCTTGGGATAACAGAGATAGGTCTCCTCTGAAAGGATATCCTTTATAATTCGGCTGAATTTGACTATGGGTCAGTCAGAATAAATTGGCATGTGATTAACTGTATTGTAATCTGAATTTGTTGCTTATGAATTGCACTATTAGAAGGATGTGGGGGAAAAATTAGAGTTAACTAAAAGGTAACTGAATTTTGATCAGCCTAATTCTAATGCTAAAAAAATCCAAAATTCTAATTCTAAATTGGTTTATCTTTAAAACAACTAAGCCTAAAAAGCCAACAGGAAAATAGATTTGTGTGCATTTTGTCTTGTCATTCTGTCCATGTTTCTGTGTTTATAAAATAACTGTCATATTTGTGCTAAAAGATTTAAAACGTAGCCAGCTAGAAAACTTCTAAAGTCAGTGATTAGAGTTAACACTGGGAAAGAATTCCCACCTTAGGCTTTTAGCAGGAGATTAAGGGTTTTTTGTTTATTTGTTTGTTTGTTTTGAAGTCCCAACACTGGCCAAAAATCAAGTTAGATTATAAGTAATGGAACTGAAGAAGCAGGGTGAGAGTCTCCCAGTAGTTAGTTGGGAGGTGGAATCAGCTAGCAGCAGCTTTATACTGATACTAAACTTTATAATGATACTAAACAAAGCAGCCTGAACATTGTAAGAGAACTGTCCTTGCACACCTCCTGCCCCAATTTATCTTACAACAGGGCAGCATGTTTAAAACAGCAAAAATAAGGGTGGGGTTTTTTTTGGTCATTTAAGATACTGTATTTTAAAAATTTTTTTAACTAAAATTTTTTTAATTAATTAATTTATTTATTTTTAGTTCAGAACATTCATTTCCACAAGATTTTGAGTTCCAAATTTTCTCCCCATCTTGCCCCTCCCACCACCCCAAGGTGGCATGAATTCTAAATACCCCTTCCCCCAATCTCCCTCTTCTCTTATCCCCTTCCCCTTCTATTTTCCTGTAGGGCAGGATAGATTTCTATACCACATTGCCTGTATATCTTATTTCCCAGTTGCACCTGAAAACAATTTTTAATACTTGTTTTTAAAACTTTGGGTTCTAAATTTTCTCCCTCCCTCCCCACCCACCCTCATTGAGAAGGAAAGACACTCCATTCAGGTTATACATGTGTAGTCATGTGAAACACTTCCGTAGTAGTCATGTTGTGAAAAACTAACTATATTTCCCTTCATCCTGTTCCACACCCCATTTATTCTATTATCTTTTTTACCCTATCCCTCCTCAGAAGTGTTTGCTTCTGATTACTCCCTCCCCTAATCTGCTCTCCTTTCTATCATTCCTTCCCCCCCCCCACTCCCTTATCCCCTTCCCTCCTATTTTCCTGTAGAGGAAAGTAGATTTCCACACCTAATTGGGTGTGTATGTTATTCCCTCCATGAGCCAAATCCTATGAGAATAAGATCTACTCATTCCTTCTCACCTTCCCCCACTTGCCCTCCATTATAAAAGCTTTTTCTTGTCTGTTTTACGTGAGATAGTTTACCCATTCTACCTCTTCCTTTCTCCTTCTCCCAGCATAATCCTCTCTCACCTCTTGTTTTATTCTCCAGATATCACCCCTTCATCTTCAACTCAACCTGTGCCCTATCTAGCTATATACATACATATAGTTGTGTCCCTCCAACTACCCTAATAACTGACAAAGGTCTTGTGAGTTGCAAATATTCTCTTCCCATGCAGGAATGTAAACAGTTCAACCTTA
This sequence comes from Phascolarctos cinereus, assembly GCF_003287225.1. NCBI lineage: Eukaryota > Metazoa > Chordata > Mammalia > Diprotodontia > Phascolarctidae > Phascolarctos > Phascolarctos cinereus. The sequence continues at coordinate 282,768,340 of NW_027555847.1, read as the reverse complement.
ATAAGTCTCTTATGATTTCTCTTTCCTGTTTACTTCTTCGTGTTTCACTTGAGTCTTGTATTTGAAAGTCAAATTTTCTATTCAGCTCTGGTCTTTTCATCAGGAATGCTTGAAAGTCCTCTATTTCACTGAATGACCATTTTTCCTCCGAAGGATTATACTCAGTTTTGCTGGGTAGGTGATTCTTGGTTGTAATCCTATCTCCTTTGACCTCCAGAATATTATATTCTATGCCTTGTGGTCCCTTAATGCAGAAGCTGCTAAATCTTGTGCTATCCTGATTGTGTTTCCACAATACTTGAATTGCTTCTTTCTGGCTGCTTGCAATATTTTCTCCTTCACCTGGGAACTCCAGAATGTGGCTACAATATTCCTAGGAGTTTTCCTTTGGGGATCTCTTTCAGGAGGTGATTAGTAGATTATTTCAACTTCTATTTTACCCTCTGGTTCTAGAATATCAGGGTAGTTTTCCTTGATAACTTGTATGTATTTGTGTATGTATGTATGTGTGTGTGTGTGTATCTATATCTATATCTATCTATCTATCTATAATTTTATTTTATTGTATTTTATTTTGCTAGGCTATGGGGTTAAGTGACTTGCCTGGGATCACACAGCTAGTAAGTGTCAATTGTCTGGTCTGAGACTGGATTTGAACTCAGGTCCTCCTGCCTCCAGGGCTGGTGCTCTATCCACTTGTGCCATCTAGCTGTCCCAATAATTTCTTGAAAGGTGATGTCAAGGTGATTTTTTTTTATCATGGCTTTCAGATAGTCCAATAATTTTTAAATTATCTCTCCTGAATCTATTTTTCAGGTCAGTTGTTTTTCCAATGAGATATTTCCCATTGTCTTCTATTTTTTCATTCTTTTGGTTTGGTTTTACAATATCTTGATTTCTCATAAAGTCACTAGTTTCCATTTGCTCCATTCTAATTTTTAAGGAAATATTTTCTTCAGTGAACTTTTGGACTTCCTTTTCCATCTGGCCAATTTTGCTTTTTAAGGCCTTCTTCTCCTCATTGGCTTTTTGGACCTCTTTTGCCATTTGGGTTAGGCTATTTTTTAAGATGTTATTTTCTTCATTTTTTGGGGGGGTCTTCTTTAGCAAGCTGTTGACTTGTTTTTCATGATTTTCTTACATCATTCTCATTTCTCTTCCAAGTTTTTTCCTCTACTTCTCTTATTTGCTTCTCAAAATCCTGTTTTAGCCCTTCCATGGCCTAGGACTGGTTCAAATTTTTCTTGGAGGCTTTGGATGTAGGCTTTGCCTTTGACTTTGTCTTCTTCTGGTTGTATGTTTTGATCTTTTTGGTCACCAAAGATAGATTCTATGGTCTCACTTTTATTTTGCAGTTTGTTCATGATCCCAGCCAGTCACTTGAGTTATAAAGTCTTTGTTAGGATAGGGGTCTGCTTCTGGTGTGGAGAATGTACTGTCCTAAGCTTCATGGGTTTTATGCAGCTGTTTTCAGAGATACTTCCAGGGACCTGTAAATTTTCAGTTCTTCCAAGGTGGTACAATCAAGGGCAAAGTATTTACTCCTTTCCTGGCCTATGCTATGGTCAGGGTGACCACAAGCACTGTTTTCTGCTTTGGAACTGTGAGGGAATCCTCTCTCCACTGCCACTACAAGCTCCACCATGCCAGGGTTCCTTGTCCCAGGACCACCACCCAGAACTGTGACCCAGATCCAAGCATGTGCAAAGCAAGAGAATCCTGCCTCAGGTGCCAGCAAGGAGATCCCTACAATCCCCCTCTGATCAGCCACTTGATTCCCCTCTCTCTGTGGGCCGAGAGCTCCCAAACCAGCCACTGCCCCAGGGCTGTGCCAGGACTAGGGCTAGAATTGAACTTTTCTCTCACCATGGTCCAACAGACCTTTCCTACTGATCTTCTAAATTGTTTTTGGTGTTTGTGGGTAAAGAAGTCTAGAAACTGCCATAGCTGCCTGTGATTCAATTTCCTGAGGCCTGCTGAAGATTCACTGAGGCCTGGTCTTTACCTGCATGCCCATGTTGAACTGCACTCCTCTCCTAGCCAGGCACAACAGACCTTTCCAATCAATCATCCAGGTTGTCTTGGGCTGGAAATTTATTTCACTCTGTCTTTTTTGGGGTTCTACTGCTCAGAGTTTATTTAGAGCCATTTTTTTTTTGCAGGTATTTAGATGGGTTTGGGGGAGAGCTAAAGCAAGACACTGCTTTTATTCTGCCATCTTGGTTCTGCCACCTTTTAAGACACTTTGATCAGGGCTTTTATATCATAGCCTTAAAAGCAATCATTTTAGGATTTCAGTGATTTGTTTAAAATATATATTAATATTGTAAAAGCTGAAAGAATAGGGAGTTTGAATGCAGATTGAAGTGTTCTCTTTTCTTTGTTGTTTTGTTTCATTTCTTTTTTCTCATGGTTCCTCCCATTGGTTCTATTCTTCTTTACAACATGACTAATGTGAAAATATGTTTAATATGAGTGTATATATAGAGACTATATTAGATTGCATGCTTTCTTGTGGAGGGGGGAGGGGAGGGAAAGAGAGAAAATTTAAAATTCAAAATCTTATGGAAGTGAATGTTGAAAATTAAGAATAAATAATTTTAAAAAACTATACATTTACCTCAATCCTATTCATCTCTCTCTCTCTCTCTCTCTCTCTCTCTCTCTCTCTCTCTCTGTCTGTCTGTCTCTCTCTCTCTCTCTCTCCCTTTCTCTCTCTTTCTCTCCCCCCTCAAAAGTTTTTTTTTCCTGACTATTACCTTCCTTGATCTGCCTTCCCTCTTATCACATCCATAGTGCTTTATATTATCCCCTTCCTTTCCTATTTCCCTGTTGGTTAAGATAAAGCTATACTCAACTCTGTGTGTGTACATGTGTATGTGTGTGTGTGTGTGTGTGTGTGTATGTTTGCCTCTTTGAACCATTTCAGATGATAGTGAAGCTTAAGCATTCTCTGCCTCTTATTTCCTCCAGCAGTATAAAAGCCCATCCTTGCATGACTTTTTTATGTGAGATAATTTTTCCCATTCTTCCTCTCCCTTCCCCTTTCTCCTAATGCATCCCTCTTTCTCACCACCTAATTTTCATTTTGAAATCATCTCAACATAGTCAATTAACCCTCATGCCCTCAGTCTATGTGTGCTACTTCTAACTGTTTGAGTAATGATAAAGTTCTTACAAGTTACATGAATCATTTTCTCATGTAGGAATGTAAACAACTTCACATTTTAAGTCCCCTACAATTTGTCTTTCATGTTGACCTTTTTATGCATCTTTTGTGTCTTATATTTGAAAGTCAAAGTGTACTGTGTGCTCTAGTCTTTTCATCAGGAACACTTGAAAATCTATTTTATTAAATGTCCATTTCCTCCTCTTTCAAAGGATTAAATGCAGTTTTGCCAGATATCTTATTCTTTATTGTAATGCTAGCTTCTTTACCTTCTAGAATAACATAGTCCAAGCCCTCCACCCCTTTAACATGGAAGCTGCTAAATCTTGTGTGATCTTGATAATATTTGAATGGTTTCTTTCTGGCTGCTTGTAGTATCTTTTCCATTATTAGGGAGCTCTGGAATTTGGAAATAATATTCCTAGGAGTTTCTACTTTGGGATCTCTTTCAGGAGATGATCAGTGGATTCTTTCCATTTCTATACTGCCCTCTGGTTCTAAGATATCTGGACAGTTTTCCTTTATAATTTATTAAAACTTGATATATAAGTTCTTTTTTTATCATGGATTTCAGTTAGTTCAATAGTTATTGAATGATGTCTCCTTGATATATTTTGCAAGTAGTTTTCTTTTCTGATGAGATATTTCACATTTTCTTCAGTTTTCTTTTTCTTTCTTTTGATTTTGTTTTATTGCTTCTTGATATCTCATGGAGTCATTAGCTTCCACTTGCCCAATTCTAATTTTTAAGCAATTCTTTTCTTCAGTGAAATTTTGTGTTTCTTTTTCTGTTTGGTCAATTCTGCCTTTTTAGGAGATCTTTCCTCCAGTGAAATTTTGTACTTTTTTTTAATCATTTGGCAGATTCTGCTTTTTAACATGTTATTTCCTTCAGAATATTTCATGCCTCTTTTGCCAAACTGTTAATTCTCTTTTCATAATTTTCTTTCATTGCCCTTATCTCACTTCCCAATCTTTCCTCTACCCCTCTTATTTGATTTTAAAAATCTTTTTTCTTTGCTCTTTCTTTAGCACTTTCAGGAACTCTTTTTGGTTTTGTGTCCACTTTGCATATTTCTTTCAGGCTTTGTAACTATTTTAAAATATTATTCTCTTCTAAGTTTGTATCTTGATGTTCCTTGTCATCATAGTAGCTTTTTATGGTCACATTCTTTATTTTTAATTGTTTGGTCATTTTTTCCCAGCATATATCTTCACTTTGAACTTAATGTTAAAGTTGAAATCTGCTCATCTCAGGGCAGGGGATAATGTTCCAAGGTTCAGTTTTTCATGCTTCTGTTTGTAGAACTAATTCTGAGGTTTTATAAATTTTCAGTGCTTCCAAGGTGGAGTAATCCAGGGAAAGGTGGTCTAGAGAGTTGTATAGTGACTGCTCTCCTACTCTGCACTCTGATATTTAGCTGGGAAGGACACTAAATGAACTCCCTTCTAAAAAAAGTCCCCTTTAGTTGCCAGCACTAGCTCACCTTTCTGCTATGGAACTGCTAGCGGAGCTCCTACTCTCTTGTGATCCTAAGTGCTCCTCTGTTGTCACCCCCAGTGCTTTACTCTGGAATTGTCACCCAGAATTGCCTATGGGCAATGGCGTTACAAAACAGTGTCTGGTCCTGTACCCAATGGCCAGATAGGGTTCTCTGTAATCTCTTTCTGCCCAGTTTTCCAACCACTTTAACTTGTCTGGACTGAGAGCTCCTGTTACTGCTGCTGCTGTTGTCATAGCAGTCTCTAAGGTCCACCACTGGTATTTCTGCCATAAGTGCTCCAAGTCAGTCCACTCCCCGGTGTCACAGACCTCTCCTGAATTTGTAAGTAGTCATGGGCTAAAAAAATGTCTCACCCCAACTTTTGGTTAGGTATGCATTCCAGAATTCAATTTGACACATTATTTTAAAATTATTTGGAGAAGAATATTGAGAAAGTTAAGAATTACTGCCTGCACTTCACCATTTTGGCTCTGCCTCTATCAAAGACTCTTTCTGCTTCTATTAGTGAAATCATAAAATTTTGTTTTTATTTTCTCATTAATAGAGTGAATTATGTTTATAGTTTTCCTAACATTGAAATGCCCCTGTATGTGAGGTGTAAATCCAGCCTGGTTATGGTGTATAATCTTTGGGTTTTGTTGCTTGCAAAGTTTTTATTTAAAATTTGTGCATCAATATTAACTAAGGCTAACAGTTTTTACTTTGTTTTCTGTTTTTGATTCTCTCTGGTTTAAGTTTTGAGGCCATAGCTACATAATAGAAGCAATTTTGTAGAATTCTTTTTCTTATTTTTAAAAATGGTTTAAGTACTATTAGAATTAAGTGTTCTTTGAATGTTTGGTAAATTTTGCTTTAAAATCCAAATGGTCCTGGTGGTTTTTGGGGGGAGAAGCTCATTTAGGTTTTCTTCAATTTGTATTTCTAAAACGGGGTATTTAAGCATACTATTTTCATTTTTTATTATTCTGAACAGTTTATATTTTTTGTGAGAATTTATTGCTTTCAGGTAGACTATCAATTTTATTGGCATTTAGTTTACTAAAGTAATGCCTTCTAATAATATCTATTTTTATTCATTTGTTTTGAATTAACTTGCTTCCTTTTTTTGTAGGTTAGGATTTTTATTTTTTTTTAACATTTTTGTGTTTTACTTATTCATAATTACATGGAAAAAGAATTTTAGCCCTTTTTAAAAATAATTTGAGTTTCAAATTGTTTTCCTCTGTCCCAACATTGAGAAGGCAAGTAATTTGATATAGGTTATACATGTGCAGTTATGAAAAATATACTTCCATATTGGTCGTGTTGTGAAGGAAAACAGATTTAAAAACAAAAAAAAGATAAGTAAAAAAAGTATGCTTTGACCTGGATTCAGACGTTGTCACTTCTTTCTCTGGAGATAGATAGCATTTTTCATCTTATGTCCTTAAGAAATGTCTTGGATCATTGTATTGTTGACAATAAATAAGTCATTCAGAGTTGACCATTGCGTAATAGTGCTATTAATGTGTATACTATACTCCTGGCTCTGCTCACTTCATTTTGTACCATTTCATGTAAGTCTTTCCAGGCTTTTCTAAAATCATTGTGTTGGTTATTTCTTTTTCTCTTTAATGATATTCTATTGTCCCCAATTATGTGTAAAAAGAACTGTTTTATTTGTTGCTTTTTTAAAGTTTTGAGTTCAAAATTCTATACCCAAGATGGTAAACAATCTGATATAGGTTACACATAAGCAATCATGTAAAACATTTCCATATAAGTAATTTTGTGGAAGAAAACAGAAAGAAAGGAATGAAGGTAGGGAAGAAGAGAGGACGGAAGAAAGGAAAAAAGGAAGGAAGGAAAGAAGAAAAAGAAAAAAAACACTATGCTTTGGTTTGAATCCCCACCATAATTTCTTTCTCTGGAGCTTTTTGGGATTTTCATGGATCATTGTATTGCCGAGAAAACCCAAGTCATTCATAGTTCATTGTACAGTATTGCTGTTACTATGTACAATGTTTTCCTGGTTCTTCTCATTTCACTCTGTATCAATTCATGTAAGTCTTTCCAGGTTTTTCTGAAATCATCCTGCTTATAATATTTTTTTAAGCACAATAGATTCCATTACAATCATATACCACAACTTCTTAAGACATTCCCCAGTTGATGAGCATCTTTTCAATTTCCAGTTTTTCTGCTTGTCATTTCTTATTTTACAACAATATTCTGTCAAAATTATATACCACAACTTGTTCAGCCATTCCCCAATTGATGGACATCCTTTTAATTTTCAATTTTTTGCCACCATTAAAACAGCTGCTATAAATGTTTTTGTACACATATGTCCTTTTCTTTGATCTCTTTGGGATACAGACTTAGTAGTGATATTGCTGAGTCAAAGGATATGTATAGTTTTATACTCCTTTGGGCATAGTTCCGAATTCCTCTCCAGAATTGGATTGGTTCAATCCATTAACAGTGTTAGTGTCTCAATTTCCCCACATCCCTTCCAACATTTGTCTTTTTCCTTTTTTGTCATGGTAGCTAATCTGATAGATATGAAGTGGTACCTAACAGTTGGTTTAATTTCCTTTTTTTTCCTAATCAATTGTGATTTAGAGCATTTTTGTGATATGACTTTGGATAGCTCTGATTTCTTCTGAAAGCTGCTTATTCATATCCTGTGACCATTTATCAATTGGGGAATGACTTGTATTCTTATAAATTTGAATCACTTCTCTATATATTTGAGAAATAAAGCCTTTATCAGAGAAACTTGCTGTAAATTTTTTTTCTGTTATGATTACTGTATTATTTCCCTCCATTCTATTTTCCTCCATTTCTTCTTCTTCTTCTTCTTCTTCTTCTTCTTCTTCTTCTTCTTCTTCTTCTTCTTCTCTTCTCTCTCTCTCTCTCTCTCTCTCTCTCTCTCTCTCTCTCTCTCTCTCTCTCTCTCTTCTCACTCTGTCCATCCTCAAAAGTATTTTGCTTCTGACCACTGCCTCACCCCCACCTTGTTCCCTTCCCCTCCTACCTCCATGTAGGGTAAGATAGACTTCTATACCCAACTTAATATTTATGTAATTCTTTTTTTGAGCCAATTCTGATAAGAGTAAGGTTCAAACATTGTCAGCTGGCACTATTTTCTCCTCCATTATAAAAGCTCTTTCCCACCCTTTTAAGTGGCCCAATTTACCTGATTCTACCTCTCTCTTTCCCCTTCTCCCAGTGCATTTCTCTTCCTTACATTTTAATTTTTTTTAGATATCATCCTGTCATAGTCATCCTTTTCTCACCCTTTAAATTTATTTTAAATATCATCTCATCATAGTAAACTCACACCCATGCTCTCTGTCTATGAATACTTCTTTTAACTGTCCTAATGATGAGAAAATCCTTATGAGTTACAAGTATCATCTTCCCATGTAGGAATGTATGCAGTTCAACTTTGTTGAGTCCCTTATGATTTCTTTTTCATATTCACCTTTTTATATTTCTCTTGAGTCTTGTATTTGGAAGTCAAATTTTCTCTTCAGCTCTGGCCTTTTCATCAGGAATGCTTAAAAGTCCTCTATTTCATTAAATACCCATTTCCCCCCAAAGGATTATATTCAGTTTTGCTGGGTAGCAGATTCTTGATTGTAATTTTCACTCCTTTGCACTCTGAAATATCATATTCCAAACCCTCTGATCCTTTAATGTAGAGGCTGCTAAAATCTTGTGTTATTATGACTGTGGTTCCATGACATTTGAATTATTTCTTTCTGCCTTTAATATTCTCTCCTTGACCTGAGAGTATTAAAATTTGACTACAAGATTCCTGGGAATTTTCATTTTGGGATCTCTATCATGAGATGATTGGTGGATTTGTCAATAGTGTTCTCAAAAAACCATCATCAATCAATGCTGAAGCCATTGACTGCTTACCTCAGGTTGAAGTCAATCCCTCTTGAGACAAATTTCCAACTGAAAATGAGGTTTTGAATGCCATTAGGCTCCCCTTCTGTGGCAAAACACCTGGTGCTGATTCCATTCCAGCTGAGATTTACAAGATGTGTGTGTATGTGTGTGTGTGTGTGTCTGTGGAGGGGGGAGGTCCACTGCTCATACAGAAGCTGACTGAAGTCTTCTGGGTTATGTGGTAAGAGGAAGTTATCCCTCAGGATCTCAAGGATGCCTCCATTGCCTATCTGTATAAAGGTAAAGGAAATAGATTGTCCTGTGACAATATCAGGGAGGTCTCTCTCTTAGTCATTGCCAGCAAGTTCTTGCCAGAGTCCTCCTTAACAAGCTGATCTTTCACTTAGAAGATAGTCGTCTACCTGAGAGCCAGTGTGGCTTCAAAAAGGGCCAAGGAATGATTGATATGGAGTTTTCTGCCCGACTCCAAGAAAAATGTCAGTAGCAGAATAGACATCTGTATGCAACATTCATGGATCTGACATAGGCCTTTGATACTGTCAATTGTGAGAGCTTGGGGAAAATTATGTCAAAAATTTTGTTGTTTGGAGACGTTCATCAGAATTGTATATCAATATCATGATAGCATGCTTTCTCAGGTTTTGGATCATGAGCAATGCTCTCACCCATTCCCAGTCACCAACAGAGTGAAATACGGCTGTGTGCTTGCTTCTATGCTTTTTAGCATGATGTTTTCAGCAATGTTGTCAGACACCTTCAGTGATAATGAACACAACTTCAAGGTCAGATATTACGCTCATGGTAAATTATTTAAATTTAAAAGGACCCAATCCAAGACTAAAATGTAAAGAGAGCTGGTGCATGATTTTTTTGTTCATGAATCATTGTGCACTCAATGCAGCCTCTGAAGCTGAGATGCAACAAAATACGCATCAATTCTCTGCTACTTGTGCTAATTTTGACCTAACAATTAACACCAAGAATACAGGTGCTCCATCAGCCAGTGCCATGCTATCCATACATGGAATGTTGGTTTACAGCAAATGGAGAAATTTTGAATGCTGTGGATAACTTCACTTAACTTGGCAGTATACTTTCTAGAGATGTACATATTTATAATGAACTTGAGGCACGCATTGTCACAGGTAGTTCAGTGTTTGAGAGACTCTGAAGGAAAGCGTGGGAGAAAAGAGGTATTAGACTGCCTACCAAAGTGAAGGTCTTAGAGAGCCACTGCAGAGCCTCATTGCTGTATGCCTGTGAAACCTGGACAGTATACCAGTGATATGTCAGGAAACAGAATCACTTCCATCTGAATTGTCTTAGGAAGATTCTGAAGATCACTTGGCAGGATATGGTACTGGACACTGAGGTCCTTTCTTGAACTAAACTGCCAAGCATTCAAACCCCGCTGCAGAAAGCACAACTCCAATGGGCTGGTCATGTTGCTCAAATGCCAAACATACGCTTGCCTAAAAGACTATTTTACAGAGAACCCATAGATGGTAGGTGGTAAGAAGAAGTGATACAAGGACACTCTCAAAATCTCCATGAAGAACTTTGGAATTGATTGCATGTCATGGGAGACACTGGCACAGGACCAACCAGCATGGTGTGCCCTAGTCACCAAATGTACTGTGCTCTATGAGAAAATCAGAATTGAAGTAGTTCAAACAAAAAGTGAGATACACAAATTTAGAGAATCCACCCCAAAAGTTCATATTGACTATTTGTGCTGACCTGTGGCAGAGCATTCTGAGCTTGTATTAGTCTGATCATCCACAGTCAGACACACTGTAACTTGATTTTAACATTGTCATGTCATTTTGGTCATCCTTGAGAATGAAAGACAACAACTACCAACTTGAATTCTTATTTTCTGACTGAATGCAATATTTTTTCTTTGACCTGGAAGCTCTAGATTTTTACTATATTTATTGATGTTTTCATTTTGGGATCTCTTTTAGGAAGTGATTGGTGGATTTGTTTAATTTCTACTTCCCCTCTGATTCTAAAAGATTTGGGCAGTTTTTAAAAAAAATTTCTTGACATATAATGTCAAGTCTCTTTTTTTGGTGATGGAATTCAGGTAGTCCAATGAGTCTTAAATTATCTCTCCTCAATCCGTTTTGCAGGTCAGTTATTTTTGCTGTTAGGTGCCTCCTATTTTCTTCTATTTTTTCAGACTTTTGATGGAAACACTATTTAAATTAATATTTCTTAATGTCTCAGAGTCATTAGCTTCTATTTCATTGATTCTGATTTTTAGGGAGTTTTTCCATTAAGGTTTTGTGCCTCTTGTTCCAAGCTATTATATTTCATATTTTCCTTGCATAACTCTCACTTAAAATTATTTTTAGCCCTTCTTTTCAACTCTTGCTTTAACTCCTCCAGGAATTCTGATTGGAATGCATCCAAGTTACATTTTTTGAGGCTCTGCTTATGAATATTTTGGGGTCCTTCCTTCTAGGTTTGTGTCTTGAGTTTCCCTGCCTCATAACAGTTCCTCATGGCAGATATGTTTTTGGTTTGGTTTTGGGGGGGGGTTCTCATTTTTCTAGCCCATTTACTGACATTGGTATTTATATTAGGACTGGGCTCTGACCACTTCATGAAGGAATATCTGACCTGATCTTCTGTCCTCTAAAATCCTTCTACTGCTTTCAAACCTTGAGGTAGGGGCCTGCAAACTTTAATGCTCCCAAAGTGATGTGATCCTGGCTAAGATCTTTTCATTTCTCTCCTAGTCTGAGTTCTACAATTGACTTAGGTTCAGGTCTGTTGGCTTGTCCCGATTTGGGAGTTTCAATAGACTGCTACTGGACTCAGTCAGTATTAGCTTGTTAAAAGACTCCTAGTCTGAGTTAAAAGACTGAGGGTGACTGAACTTCAGATTTTCCTTTGGTCTGAGTCTTCTGGCTGGTTTATTCCCCTGCAGGATTCCACCATGGAATGTAGGCTAAAACATGGCTCAGCTTTGTTCCTAGTTTCAGAGACACAACTTCATTTCCTTTTGGAATTTTTCTTTGCTCACTATACAGCTAGGGTCTTGCTAGTAACTGCTCCTCTGGGATAGCCCTTGTTTGCCTTTGATCTTTCACTTGGCATCTTTCACTTTAACTGGGCATGAAGCTACAAAGATGCCAGATGGCATACATTCCTGAATCCTACACTGATTTGGGGGATTCCATGGGATCTCTTTCTACACAGAGGTTTCATTCACTGTTGCCCAGTCTTGGCTTTCCTTTTGTCCCAAAGCTCTGGAATGCTCCATGTGGCACTCTCATGGCCATACTCCGTCTCCATTATCTGCACACCTCTCTATCTCCTTAAGCCACCCTGGGCTGGGGAAAAAAAGACTCATTTTGACTGTTTTCCCTTACATTTTCCAATCAGAATTTGGTCTAGTGCATTTTCTAAATCATTGTGGAGGAAGTTTGATAGACAAACTAAACCATATTTTTTCTTACTGTGCCATCTGGATTCTACCTCTGCTCAGTTTTAAAAATTTCTATTCTAAACCCTGAACTAAGAACTGTAGCTGTCTCTGGAATTTTTAGTACGGGATCTCCATGGAGAAAAAAATCTCAAGACACAGGTGCATTTCTCCAGTTCCATCAGAAATGGTTGCTACTTAGGGCAATAGTTCTAACACAGGGGAAGCTCTAACTTTCTTGCTTTTTGTGTTGGTTTTTGTCTTTCCTTAATATAGGTGGGGCAGAATAGGATCCACAGTGCTTGAAGTACAAGAGAGCAGTGGTAGAAGAGACCTGTAACAACTTTCTACATAGTGCAGGTCTGCAATAGAGGGATAAAGTCAAGCCTCAGTAGCGGCAAGCATTAGTACTCAGACCTGTAAGAACACTCTGACTCAGCTCAAAGTTATAGGAGCTCAAGCCCAAATATCGGCAATTGTCCTGCCCTAGAAAAGAATGTAACTCTTATCCTGACAGACATGGGCTCCAGGAACTGGAAAAATGAGCAGGCAAAGGACACAGACATTGTCTCTAGTGGAAGCAAAAAGAAGTGTTCACAGTGGCAGGTCTCAATGGAAGCAGACAACATTGGGCATACACAAAGGCCTCAGTGGAAGCAGAGAGCAGAGAGGCTCCTAGTGGCAGTGGCAGTGACAGTGCCAGCCCGGTGGCAAAAGAGTGAGAAGTAGCACGTGCAATTGCAAAAGGCAGATTCATTATAGCTCATTTCTTGATGAAATGTAAAATCAGTTTCTTCCTCGACCACTTCTTGTGAAGAGTTCCTTCTTGTTATTAATAGCTTAACCTTGAATTTCTAAAGTAAAGACATTGTCCCCAGGTGTGTCATGTAACAGCTAGATCCAGATTTAATGCAAATAACTAATTTTCCTGAAAAGATCACCTTATTTAAATTCACATGACATATTTCTATTGGGCTGAAACAATTGACCATATTTTACATAATTATAACTTCAAATAGTGTGAATTAATCACACAGGGGAGGTCTTTTAGGGAGGTAATCATCTCATCTAGCCAAGAGTTAAGTTTAGTTTCACCATTACTCCATTTGAATGAAAAGGCCTAGCCTATATTCTTTCCACTCTCCTAAAGAGAAATGTCTGGAAATGGCTTTAGGATGGAGAAATATTATCTTCTAATATTTCTGTAGAAATTAAAAAGTTTTAAAGGTGTTTCCATTTTGGCATATCTAAATTTTTAAAAATTCATCTGTAAGGTAACTCATATCTTTAATTTTCATTTTTTTTTGTTATTTAATATTTTTTTTACCAATTTCACGTTAAAACAATTTTAACATTCTTTTTTTTTCAAATTTTGAGTTCCAAATTTTCTCCCTTCCCTACCCTCCTTGAGAAGTAAAGCAATTTAACGTAGGCTATACACGTGTAGTCATGTAAAACACATTTCCATGTTAGTCATTCTGTGAAAGAAAACAGACAAAAAATCCAAGAAAAATAAAGAAAGTAAAGAAAAAGTATTTTTGATCTGCATTCAGGCTCTACCAGTTCTTTCTCTGGAGATGGGTAGCACCTTTCCTGTGAACTGTCTTGGATCATTGTATTGCTGAGAATAACTAAGTTATTAATAATAAATCATCATACAATATTGCTGTTACTGTGTGCAATGTTCTCCTAGTTCTGCTATTTCACTTTAAATCAGTTCATATCTTTCCATGTTTTTGAGAGAACATCCTGCTCATCATTTCTTAAAGCACAAAAGCATTCCATCACAATCACATAACAAAACATATTCAAATATTACCAATTGATGGACAGCCCTTCAATTTACAATTCTTTGTCACCACTAAAAGAACTGTTTTAAATATTTTTGTACACATAGGTCCTTTTCCTTTTTGTTTTCTTATCTCTTTGGGATATAGATCTAGTGGTGGCATTTCCTAGTCAAAGGATATGCGTGGTTTTATAGCCCTTTGGGCATAGTTCCTAATTGGTCTCCTAAATTATTCAATCAGTATACATCTTCACCAATAGTACATTAGTGTTTTAATTTTCTAGCGTCCCTTCCAACATTGTAAATTTCCTTCTCTTCCAACATTGTCAATTTCCTTCTCTGTCATATTATCCAATCTGACAGGTATGGGGTAGTAGCTCAGAGCAGTTTTAACGTGCATTTCTCTCATCAAGAGTGATTTAGATATATAACTATAGATTGCTTTGATTACTTTGTCTGAAATCTCCCTGTTCATTTCCTTTGCCATTTTATCAATTGAGGAATGGCTCTTATTTCCATAAATTTGACTCAGTTTTCTGTATTTTTGAGAAATGAAGTCTTTATCAAAGAAACTCAATGCAAATTTTTTTCACAGTAATGATTACGAACAACATATTTCCCTCCATCCTATTTCCCCCTACTTATCCTATTCTGTCTCTCTTCTTTTACCCTGTCTGCTCTCGTGTTTTGTTTCTGACTTTTACCTCCCCTAAACTGCCTTCCCTGCTATCAGTACCCCCTTTCTTGTGCCCTTGCCATCCTACATTTCTTTATGATAAGATAGATTTCTATACCCAGCTGAGTGTGTATATTATTCCCTCTTTGAGCCAATTCCAATGACAGTAAGGTTCATTTGCTCCCCTCATTTCCTCCATTTTCCCCTCCATTGTAAGATCTCTTTAATATCAGATAATTTATCCCATTCTATCTCTCCCTTTTCCCTTCTCCTAGCACATTCATCTTATCCCTTAATTTTTTTTTTTTAGAAAATCATACCATAACATTCAACTCACACCTCTGCTTTCTGCCCTAATAAGGAGAAAGTTTTTAGGAGTTACAAATGTCATTTTCCCATATAGGAATATAAGCAGTTTAACCTTATTGAATCCCTTATGATTTCTCTCTCCCATTTACCTTTTTATGCTTTTCTTGCATCTTGTATTTGAAAGACAAATTTTCTATTCAGCTCTGGTCTTCTCATCAGGAATGCTTGAAAGTCCTCTTTTTCATTGAATATCCATTTTTTCTCCTGAGGGATTATAGTCAGTTTTGCTGGGTAGGTGATTCTTGGTTGTAAACCTACCTCTTCTGTCCTCTGGAATATCATATTCCAAGGCCTCTGATCCTTTCATGTAGAAGCTGCTAAATCTTGTGTTATCTTGTTCATGGCTCCACAATAATTGAATTGTTTCTTTCTGGCTGATTAAAATTTTTCTCCTCGACCTGGGACCTCTGGAATTTGGCTATACTATTCTTGGCAGCTTTCATTTTGGGATCTCTTTCAGGAGGTGATCAGTGGATTCTTTCAATGTCTATTTTACCCTCTGGTTCTAGAATATCAAGGTAGTTTTCTTTGCTAATTTCTTGAAAGATGATGTTTAGTCTCTGTTTTTTTATCATGGTTTTCAGGTAGTGCAATAATTTTTAAATTATCTCTCTTGGATCTATTTTCCAGGTCAATTGCTTTTCCTGTGAGATATTTCACATTGTCTTCTATTTCATTCTTTTTACTTTGTTTTACTGTTTCTTGATGTCTCACAAAGCCATTAGCTTCCACTAGTCAAATTCTAACTTTTAAGAAATTATTTTCTTCAGTGAGCTTTTGTACCTCCTTTCCCATTTGGCCAATTCTACTTTTCAAGGCATTCATCTCTTTGATGGATTTTTCTGCCTCTTTTGTCATTTGGCCTAGTCTGGTTTTTTTTAAATAAATTTATTTATTTTTAGTTTTCAATAGTCACTTCCACAAGTTTTGAGTTCCAAATTTCTCACCCCTCCCCCCACCCCAAGATGGCATGCATTCTGAATACCCCTTCCCCTGCTCTGCATTCTCTTCTTTCTCTCCCCCCTCCCTTCTCTTATCCCCCTCCCCTTCTATTTTCCTATAGGGCAGGATAGACTTCTGTACCCCATTTCCTGTATTTCTTATTTCCCAGTTGCATGTGAAAACATTTTTTTTTAAACTTGTGTTTTTAAAACTTTCAGTTCCAAATTTTCTCCCTTCCTCCCTCCCCACCCACCCTCATTGAAAAGGCAAGCAACTCAATATAGGTTGTACATGTGCAGTTATGCAAAACACTTCCTTAGTAGACATGTTGTGAAAAACTAACTCTATTTCCCTTAATCCTATCCTGCCCTCCCATTTATTTTATTCTTTCTTTTGACCCTGTCCTTCCGCAGAAGTATTTGCTTCTGATTAACCCCTTTCCCAATCAGCCCTCCTCTCTATCATCCCCCTGCTCTCTTGTCCCCTTTACCCCTTATTTTCCTGTAGGGTAAGACAGATTTCCATACCCAATTGAATGTGTATGTTATTCTCTCCTTAAGCCAAATCCTATGAGAATAAGATTCACTCATTCCCTCTCACCTTCCCCTGTTTCCCCTCCACTGTGAGAGATTTTTCTTTTCTGTTTTTTTTGTGAGATAATTTACCCCATTCTACCTCTCCCTTTCTTCTCCAAGCATCATCCTCTCTCATCCCTTAATTTTATTCTCCAGATATGACCCCTTCATCTTCAACTCACCCTGTGCTCTCTATCTATCTATCTATCTATCTATCTATCTATCTATCTATCTATCTATCTTTCTATACATACATACAATTTTTTCCTTTAACTACCCTAATACTGACAAAGTTCTCATGAATTACAAATATCATCTTTCCATGCAGGAATGTAAACAGTTCAATCTTAATAAGTCTCTTATGATTTCTCTTTCCTGTTTACCTCTTCATGTTCCACTGGAGTCCTGTATTTGAAAGTCAAATTTTCTATTCAGCTCTGGTCTTTTCATCAAGCATGCTTGAAAGTCCTCTGTTTCACTGAATGACCATTTTCCCTGCTGAAGGATTATACTCAGTTTTGCTGGGTAGGTGATTCTTGGTTGTAATCCTACCTCCTTTGCCCTTCGTAATATTATATTCCATGCCCTGTGGTCCTTTAATGTAGAAGCTGCTAAATCTTGTGTTATCCTGATTGTGTTTCCACAGTACTTGAATTGTTTCCTTCTGGCAGCTTGTAATATTTTCTCCTTGACCTGGGAACTCTGGAATTTGGCTACAATATTCCTAGGAGTTTTCCTTTGGGGATCTCTTTCAGGAGGAGATCTGTGGATTCTTTCAATTTCTATTTTGCCCTCTGGTTCTAAATATCAGGGCAGTTTTCCTTGATAATTTCTTGAAAGATGATGTCTAGCTCTTTTTTTGATCATGGCTTTCAGATAGTCCAATAATTTTTAAATTCTCTCTCCTGGATCTATTTTCCAGGTCAGTTGTTTTTCCAATGAGATATTTCACATTGTTTTCTAATTTTTCATTCTTTTGGATTTGTTTTACAGTGTCTTGATTTCTCATAAAGTCACTCTTCCAATTGCTCTATTCTAATTTTTAAGGAAGTATTTTCTTCAGTAATCTTTTGGACTTCCTTTTCCATTTGGCCAGTTTTTCTTTTTAGGGCATTTTTCTCCTCATTGGCTTTTTGGACCTCTTTTGCCATTTGGGTTAGGCTATTTTTTAAGGTGTTATTTTCTTCAGTATTTTTTGGGTCTCCTTTAGCAAGCTGTTGACTTGTTTTTCATGATTTTCTTGCATCACTCTCATTTCTCTTCCCAGTTTTTCCTCTACTTCCCTTACTTGCTTCTCAAAATCCCTTTTGAGCTCTTCCAAGCCTGGGACTGATTCATATTTTTCTTGGAGGCTTTGGATGTAGGAGCTTTGATTTTGTTTCTTCTTCTGGTTGTATATTTTGATCTTCTTTTTCACCAAAGTAAGATATAGTCTGACTCTTTTTGCTGCTTGCTCATGATCCCAGCCAATTACTTGAGTTTTAAACTCCTTGTTAAGGTAAGAGTCTGCTTCCAATGTGGAGAGTGTACTGTCCCAAACTTCAGGGGTTTGTGTAGCTGTTTTCAGAGATACTTGTAGGGACCTGTAAATTTTCAGTTCTTCCAAGGTGGTATGATAAGGGGGGAGGTGTTTACTCCTTTCCTGGCCTGTGATCACAAGTATTCCTTTCTGTCCTGTAACTGTGAGGAGGGGTTCCTCTCCACAGCCACTACAAGCTCCACTAGGCCAGCACTCCTTCTCACCCCAGCACTGCCGCCCAGAACTGTGACCCAGATCCATACACGGGCAAAGCAAGAGATTCCTGCCTCAGTACTGGCAAAGAGATCCCTGCAATCCCTCTCTGATCAGCCACTGGATTCCCCCTCAGTCTGTGGGCCGTAAGCTCAAGAAGCAGCGCCCCCCACCCCAGGCTCTTGGTGAATGGAGCTTTTCTCACTGACCTTCTAAGTTGTCTTTGGCATTGGTGGATTGAGGAGTCTGGAAACATCCACAGCTGCCTGCAATTCAGTCCTCTGAGGTCTGCTCCAGGTTTGCTGTGACTTGTGCTCCCAGCCTGGCGCGATACACATTTCTGGTCAATCATCCAGGTGGTCTTGGGCTGGAATTTTGTTTCACTCTGTCTTTTTGTGGGTTCTGCTGATTCAGAATTTGTTTAGAGCCATTTTTATGAGTATTTGGAGGGGTTTGGGGGAGAGCTCAAGCAAGTCACTGCTTTCACTCCGCCATCTTGGCTCCGCCCCTCCCTAGTCTCTTTTTTAAGGTGTTATTTTCTTCCTTTTTTTTTCATCCTTTACCAAGCTTTTGACACTTTTTCTTCACTTCATATACAGCAAAATCTTTATAAAGGCACTTTTTGTGGAAGCAAAGAACTGAAAAGTAGTTGCCCCTTGACTAGTGAATGCTAATAGATTATGGTAAATAAATGTAAAAAGAGCTCAAAAATGAAATTTAAGCAAATATTGAATCAGACTAGCTGGAGGGAAGGAAAGGATAAGAGAATTCACTCAACTAATTGAAAGGAAAATTAAAAAAGAGAAAGAATTCAATAACCAAATAAAAGCAGGAAAGAAAATGGAACTAATAAGCAAAAACACAAAGGGAAAGAGATAACAAATGGGAAGAAGGGATTAATGCCATTACAACCATTGGAAATAATGCCACATTAAAGAGAATTAGGTGAAGTGTCTGAAGGAACATAGTACTGTGTTTACAGTAGAGGAGGGGAATTGAAAATAATTAGAGATAAATGGAGGACAATATAAACCTAATTATCATACCTTTAAAATGTGAATAGATTAAACAATCCAATACAGTGGGGAAAAAAGTGATAGACTGGATAAGAAAACAAAACCCTATAGTCTGATGCTTCAAATATGTAAAACAAAAACATACACAAAATAAAACTGAGGGAACTGGAAAAACACTTTGTTTAAAGTGAACTTAAAAAATCAGGCACTGCATTTATTCTATTTGACAAAGCAAATATAAACATAAAAAAATTAAAAAGGATAAATAAGAAAACTACATTATGTTGAAAGGAACCATAGACAACTGTCCAGGAATAAACTTATGTACTCAATATTCCTTAGCATCCATATTTACAAAGGAGACATTGAATGAACTTCAAAAAGACATAAGTATTAATAATGACAAGAGATTTCAATATTCCTCTCTAAGTTTTTTTAAGTCTAACAGAAAGGTAACCAATATCCCCTATTGCATTTTCATCTGGTTTGGGCCACAATTGTGAATGTTGTGGGGCAAAAAGAAGCCAAAGGGGGCAGCTAGATGTTGCAGTCATAAAGCACTGGCCCTGGAGTCAGGAAGACCTGAATTCAAATCCAGCCTCAGACACTTGACACTAGCTGTGTGACCCTGGCCAAGTCACTTAATCCCAATTCCCTTACAAAAATGGGGGGGCACTACTTATTAATTGAGGAATAGGTGAACAAAGCATAAAATGAAAATAATAACATATTTGTCATATAACATGATGAAAGAAAGTTTCAGAATTATTTGGGAAGATTTTTGTTAAATGATTCAGAGTTAAATGATCAGAACCAGGAGTTGTTATATAATAACAACAGCAGTGTAAAGAACTCTTCCCCTACATAATTATAAATGTGAGAGATGATCTCTCAAAAGTGAAGCCTTCTCAGGGGATCAATAGGTCTTGTTAATATTTCTTGATTGTTGCTTTTAAAACCCTCCTCCACGCAAACCCTGTTTTTTTTTTTTTGGTTTTTGGTTTTTTTTTGTTTTTTAAGTGCTTAGCAGAAAGAATAGCCCTGCTCCCGACCTGAGCTGCTTGCCCTTTGAAAAGCTTCCTACCTTTTTTTGTCTCTGGAATAAGGGGGAAGGGGTTTAGGGAGGGGAAATTGCAGTAAATTTTGGTTTCCTAAGAATTACCTAACTCATGGAAATTCGGGCCTAAACCTCCTCCTGATCATCACACCACTGCTACTTCAGCATTAGGTTTACTAAATAAGGATGCGTATGTTTGGATTGGCTCTACCCTGTTTCCTTGTTCTTTGTCTTTGAATTTTCTCACTTAGAATGTAAGCCAGCCTCCCAGCTAATGGGACAGGAAGATTTTTTGAGCTAAGAATGCAAGCCCACCTCCCAACCAATGGGAGTAAGGGATAGTGATAGGTGGGGGTTTGTTTGCATTAGGGTATATAATCTCATTTTGTTTTCTGTGCCTCTCCTCTCTCCTCCTGGTGGTGTACCAGAGGAGCAGATGCCCCTTCTCGTGAGATTGTAATGAAAAGTAGCTTTTGCTTCCACCTTGAGAAGTCTCTGAGTTTAATTGATTTAGAGTCACTGTCCCACACAGTTTTGGAGATCCCACCGAGATTCGCTCACTGGTGAGTAAAACCCCTGTGTGGACCCTAGCGGTTGCTGCACTATTAGAGAACTTACTCCAACAGCCCTCAGGCCAGACTTAGGGAGCCTCCACTGAGATTGGGTGAAGTCTTGAAGAGAGAATCTCGGAGAAGCAAAAGTGAAAGCAGGGCAGCAACAAGATTTTGTGAAGTCGGCTGGCCACAGACTGTGAGTATTGAGAAGCATTGGGCATCTGATCAGTCTGTAACTTGTACACATACAGCCAGGAGGTAAGCAGCATTTATGTGTCTTCGTTAGTAGGTCTCTGACCTGGAGGGAAGGTGATGACCCTCAACCAAAATTCATTAATTGTTGAGTCCCTGACTTGGGGTTAGAGGCAACTAAGCCCAACCAAATTTTGGCAGTATTTGAGCGTGCACGCGGGTGACTGTGGGGAGAGGGCGACCTCTTCTGTTGGTTAATTGTTGAGTCTCTGACTCAGGGTTAGAGGTGACTCTGCCCAACCAAATTTGTGTGTTGCTCATAGGCATGGGCTAAAGTAGTCAATCAGAAGCTGCCATTTGATATTCCAGAAGATAGTCCTTTAGGGAGTCAACTCCAGAATTGGAATGAGTCATAAAGGGAAAGATGAGATATAAAGGGAAGATAAAAAAGAAAATGATTAAATATAATTTGATAATTTGAGGATTCTACAGCAATTTGTTGTACCTCTATTTTGTGTTCCTCTTTGTGTCTGTGGTGTGAGTGAGTGAGTATCCTGTGTAACTTGATGGCTTTTGCAGCCAGGTAGCATCCCAAGGCCGCAGCTGGACTATGTGCAGTTTTAAAGGGACTTTAATCAAAGTCCCTCAGAGGGATAAGTAGGTAGAAGGAAAGGCAAGAAAGTTTAATCACGTAGGAGAGAGGAGTATGTGTAGAAAGTTTAAGGAAGGTATAATTTATTTGTGCAGTGTGAATAGAGGTTTTGAAAGTAAAAGGTTTGGAAACTCTTGGAGAGTTGTTGGAAAATATTCTCTTCCTGTCTCCTGCATTCCAACTTTGGCCAAGTTGTTGAATGTAGATAAGAGAAAGATAAGGAGGAAAGGAAGGTGAATCTTTCCCCCTCAGATGAAAGGGAGGCAGGCTGAATAAGCCTTTAGCCATTCCCTGCCTTACCTAAGAGAGAAAAGTTTTTTTGCAACAGAACACAAACAAAGGTAATTTATGGGCAGCAAAGGGCTGTGCTGAGGGCAGCATCTTGTTGGGGGTGGCTGGGTTTGGAGGCTACTGAGGCCATGATGTTTCCCCGTGAGCCCCAACTCATTCAAATTGGTATATATTAAATTAAATGTGATGTTCTTAATTTCAGAACTTATTACACTGTTTGGCACTAAGGTAAATTGGGAAAATCTAAGGATCAGAAATTTGTTACCTCAGTTTATCTCATATGATTGGAAGGTGCCTAACACAATGCTTAGCAGAGGGCTGATACTAAAAATGTTAACAACTATTCCTTAATTAGATGTGACCAGTTGGAAATGCATTCAACAGTATTGGAGCCACCTGATTGGTAATGTGTCTGTTTCAAGTTTTAAACATCTAGTATTGTTTCAAATTGGTAAACTTTTGTATTGTTATGTCAAGTAGCTTTTCATAATTTGAATGTTAAAATTGTAAAAGCTGTTTGGGAAGAAAGAGGGGGAGAAGGAGAGCCCTATTAAATTATCTCCCTTCACATTTGCAAAAGAAAGCTGTAGTAGTCTTGGTGAGTGCAATTTGGGTGGGGGTCTTAAGTTCCCCACCCTTGGATGGGGATAGCTTTAGATAGCTTAAGTAGAAGGATTAAAGATAATTTTTTTTTAGCTTAACTTGAAAATCAATAAAGTGATACAGGGTTATGCCCTGTTCAAATTGCTGAAGCCTGAGATTTTCAGGAGGGAGGTTCCATCTGATAAGCCTTTAAGAAGCAGAGGGGACTTTTTCTTAGTTACCTTAAGGAAGAAGGAGGATTTAGAGCAGGAATTGTCACCACATGTCTTTTTAAGGGAATATATAAATTTGTGGAGGATATGTCCTTTTAAAGGGCCAAGAGTACTGGATTTAAAACAAAAATATTTTTAATTGTTTATCATTAATGATTATAAATTCAGATTTGATTGAATTTAAGTTTACAATTTTAAAAAATGGTTGTTATGAGATGTGGCATTATTAGTTAATGTAATTGTTAGAAGTACTAAGAATAATAAGATTGATAATTTCTATGTGATAATCTGGAAATGCAATTGATGTGATCTGAAGTTTATTGTTTAACTTATTACTATATTTCTAAATTGTATTGTATTTCTAAAACTCAGATTGTAAAATTTGAGGGACCATTGTGAAGTAGAAATGGTGTTTATGTAACTCTTGAATGGGTCTTTTAGTGATAAAGATGAGGTAATTTGAAACTGTTAAATACCTAGTGAGGTATATTTGATTATAAGACTATGTACAATAGGAGATTCTCGCTTAAAATCTTGAGTATTATAAAACTATATGGTGATTAAAAGTTATAGTTTCAACATATTAATGATGAGATGAATGATTCTCTGGTCAAAGTGATTGGGAGTGCATTCATCTAAACTGATAATGGGTTATGTCAAAGTTTATTACAATTTTGGGAATCATTTTACAATGTATGCCCTGTGATACAAACATATTTTATTGTGAACAACTTACTGATATGTATTGATTTGGAATTAATGAGGTGTTCTCTCATATATCAGGGCTTCAATTAGAGGGAAAAATTTTTTTTCAACCCAGGCCTCCTTAAGGCTAACAACCAGTTTTGTTGGAGGATGGGCAGTATGAGCCAGGATCTTAAGGCAGGGACTGGTGGTCCTGGGGAAGTCTAGGCCTTCAAGTACCTTGATTGGGAGTGGCATTGAAGTCCAATCTAGGAATCTAGATGTAGCCTGGGGCTATCAGACCAGTAAAAAACAATGATGGGCTAGCATAAAAAAGGAAAAAGGAAAGCCAGTCTATACAGGTGGGAGTGGCCCCAGGAGACTGTTCGATGTGGTGAAGGGGTCTAGAAAGAAAAAAAGGTTTTTTATTGGGTCTGTTTTAAGTTTTTAATATACTGCTTGCATATTTCTGAATTTCCTTATGTGACATAATCTAGTAAGCAATTGTACTAGTTATGTTGCTGGAAGGGCAATTTCTTTTATAATCTAGAATGTTAAATTAATTATGTCTTCAGAAAAAAGAGAAAAAGGAATGAATTGGGGCTGTTGGGGCATTCTATATGTTCCCGTTTTGTAACATTCCCTTTTAAGTATTGTAATTTAAGAAATGAGAACTTCCAAGTTTTGTCAATGTTTAAAGGGAAGTTTTAGCTGGGATTATCTGGTTTTCACTTATGGAGTTTAAAATTGTTAACTAAGCTATTTGGAGTTATTGTTTAAGTCAAGCACTAGTAAAAGTATTTTGTGTGTGAGAAGAAACTTGGTAATTATGCAAAAAAAAGGGGGGAGAGGTTTTGTGAAATCTAATAATTCTCATACAGACACCTTTTGACTAGAGAATTTAGGTAACTTGGAATTTTATGGTAATTAGGGAATCATAAGCTGTTTTTGAGAAAGGGAGATACTTATATAAAAAAGGGGTTTTGATAAAATCTTTGATATTCTTTTAGAGGGCCTACTAAATTTCCTTTTGCAAGCCTAGGTATGTTGTGTCCTGGAATATCATACAAAGGGCACTGGTTTCTCAAATGTAGGTCTGAAAGGTTCAATACTCCACTCTAAGTTTTTAAGGAGTGTGTGTGTTAGAAGTAAAAAAAGTTAAGAAAGCTAAAACATTTTAGCAGATTCTGGAAGTTTTGAGATTGATCATTAAGAGTTTAAAACACCTCCTTACAATCTTGTCACTCCTTTCCCCCCACTCCCTCCCTCTGAATCAAGAGGGTTTCTCAGTGTGGGGATTCCAAACAGCCCTAGGTTTTCTTTTTCTGTTAATCCCTTTCATCCCAGATCAGATTAGGAAGAGAGTGTTTTACCCCACCCTTCCCCAGCCTGCAAATTCGCCTTTCCTGCCTGGCTATAGGAAGGAGGGGGAGGGGCAGCAGCTACAGCCTGGAAGTATCTTCCAGCACACAGCTGTGGGGAGAGAGTAAAAGAGGATGGGATAAGGTAAACAAACCAGTTTGAGTCTGTACTTGGTAAATCAGCCCATCCTTCTATCAATAATTTTACATGATCTAGAAACACAATTGTTGCCATCTGAAGTTTATTGTTTGTGTTGCCGCTAAAACAATTTAATTTATCCCTTATGAAAATAGTAACATTGTTGGTTATTGTTTTAACGTTAAAATTTAAAACTGCTAATTGATTACCCTGTGTGTGTGTTGAAAAAGAGCAGTCTGAGGACTGCCCTTGAGGGGCTAGTTAAAAAAAAAAAAGAGCCTATAGAAATTCTAAAGGTAGATGGGGTGGATGAGACAGCCCCTTCTCTGGTATCCCTGTTGATCCTCCTTAGTTTTGTAAACTTGCCAAAGAGCTTGTTTGGATCATGGAGTTCCTAAACAAGAAACTTGGGCTGCTGAGAATTTGCAAGTATATAGAAATGACTTCTAATGATTGGCTTTTACACCAGAACAAGTTTCAATTTGAGAAGGACAGATGTAAAATGAAATCTCTTATGTATGTGAGTCCTGGTAAATCTGTATTGCTTATTGCAACTCCATGAGAGTAAAGTTAACTCTATCTGGCTTTAAGCTGTGATTAGTGAAACTTGCTGTTTGAGGTAAAAGGCCTTTGGGCTGTAACTAATTTTGTTTTGAGTTTAAATTTGGGTATAGCTGTCTGCATTAAATCAGTATCTGAGAGAAATGCCACAAGAACAGGTGGAGGTCTACACAGAGGGACTGTGATTCATTTGGGAAAAGGCCGAGGGGACAATCTTAGTCTCAATCTAGGATGGGATCCTCCTGGCTCAGTTTCCCCATTGTGTTCCTTTGGAAAGGAATGTTTCCCACCTAACTGTTCCTGAGTCTGGCTATGAGGAGGAACAGATACTGTATGACTGGAGAACTGTGACTCTATCTGAATTTAAAGAAAGCTAAGGATGTTTTATCCTGTCATATTTGATATGTCACATGTCCCAGCTCTTTTTCCTTCTATAGTAAGTTTCTATAATCAGAAGGTTTTATAAGTACAGTAACAAATTTACTCAAATAATTGATTATGGAACATCTTAGTTTACTATAGAACTGGGACTAGTGTTCCTTTGTGTGTTCTGGTATGAGTTAGGGTCTTTTAATTCTTGGTAATGATATGGAAACAATCAGGGACTTGTGAGAATGTTATTTTGTCATTTGGTTAGTATCATACTTGTCTAAAGTTTTGTTACAATTAATAATGTTAAAAGAAGAATGGCTTGTGGTTTATTTTTGTAAATGCCATCAAAGAAACATGGCATGACTAAAAGTTTAAGATCTTATATGTACAGTGTTAAAATTGATTATTTAATATATTTATGTATGTACTG
Source organism: Phascolarctos cinereus (assembly GCF_003287225.1). Lineage (NCBI taxonomy): Eukaryota > Metazoa > Chordata > Mammalia > Diprotodontia > Phascolarctidae > Phascolarctos > Phascolarctos cinereus. The sequence continues at coordinate 282,742,117 of NW_027555847.1, read as the reverse complement.
GAGCCTGTTATTAATCCCTTAGTGAAACATCATCCTCCTGGTGAGGAAATTAATAATGGATTAATGTAAAGTATAAGACACTGGGTTTCTGATGCGAATTTCTTAAACATGACAATTGGTCATGGTTCCAGTTTTGAGTTTGTAAAAATGATCAGGGTTATAAGGACTAGAAATAGTAATTTAAAATTGTGCTAAGGTCATTTTTGTAGGAAAATGGACAGAAAGCTGGTTTCTACAAGAAGACAAGAAGAACAAGATGCTGAGATGCTGTGCTGGAGATGGCTGGAACAAATACCAAGGACCAGAGGACTTCACTGACGATGTTCCCTGACAGACAGCTGTCCAGTCTGAGACCACCCTGATGGTTATTAAGATTTTGTGCGGTGTGAGGAGGCTTCAAGTGGTAAGAAATGAGAGGAGGAATTGTGAGAGATGATCTTTCAAAAGTGAAGCCTCCTCAGGGGATCAATAGGTCTTATTAATATTTCTTGATTGTTGCTTTCAAAACCCTCCTCCATGCAAACCCTGTTTTTTGTTTTTTGTTTTTTTTTGTTTTTTAAGTGCTTAGCAGAAAGAATAGCCCTGCTCCCAACCTGAGCTGCTTGCCCTTTGAAAAGCTTCCCACCTTTTTTTGTCTCTGGAATAAGGGGGAGGGGGATTAGGGAGGGGAAATTGCAGTAAATTTTGGTTTCCTAGGAATTATGTAACTCACAGGAATTCGGGCCTAAACCTCCTCCTGATCACCACACCACTGCTACTTCAGCATTAGGTTTACTGAATAAGGACATGTATGTTTGGATTGGCTATACCCTGTTTCCTTGCTCTTTGTCTTTGAATTTTCTCACCTGGAATGTAAGCCAGCCTCCCAGCTAATGGGATAGGAAGATTTTTTGCACCTAGAATGTAAGCCTGCCTCCCAACCAATGGGAGTAAGGGATAGAGGTGGGTGGAGGTTTGTTTGCATTAGGGTATATAATCTCATTTTGCTTTCTGTGCCTTGCCTCTCTCCTCCTGGTGCTGTACCAAAGGAGCAGACACCCCTTCTCACGAGATTGTAATAAAAAGTAGCTTTTGCTTCCACCTTGAGAAGTCTCTGAGTTTGATTGATTTAGAGTCACTGTCCCACGCATAAAGAATTGATCCTAAAGCATGCTCTCCGTCTCCTGACTCATCATATTGGGATGGCAATTTCACAAGAATAATTAACTTCTTAAAGCAGAAAAAATAACAAGGAGGATTTCCTTCATATGTAGTAGCCTGAATAACCTGTAATAGTTCATTGGTGCTTGACAGTCATCTTGATTCCACAAATCTGTTGAAGCAGCTCAGGTGTTAAATGATGTAACCATTATAACCCATATGTGGAACCTGACCCATCAGTACATATATATGATTATGTCTAATCAGTCAAATTTCCATATATGGGGTATGGATAAGCAATACCCAAAGGAACCTGGCACTACAGGAGGATTAACTAAAGGAAGATAACAAAAGCTAAAGAACTCTTTCCAGAAGGATAACTTATAGACTCCCAATTTAAACTTATACTTCTTGGCCATAAGCCTTAAGGAGCACACAAAATTCAGAAGTCTCATTTCAGATCCTCAATTGATTTTCCACCCCAAAGATTTTTCCATGTGGAAACATCTTGACCTTATGAACATTCATCAGACAGTATTATGTAGTAGAAAGAGTACTGGATTTGAAGTCATAAAACTGGATTTTGAATCCAAGTTCTGTCATTTAGTATATATGTGATAACAAAATAAATTACTTTACTTCTGTGGGCCTCAATTTTTGCATCTTTCAAACAGGAAGTTAAGATTAGATGGCCTGCTAAGGCCCCCTCTAGCTCCTATGATATTGTATTTCAACCTAACACAGTGTCTCATAAAATGGGTTTTAAATAAATCTTCAATGATGATTTTTGAGAATGAAGATCAAAGTGGATTATTTCCATTGTTATAATTTGAACTTAAACTAAATAAATAATCTCCTAAATAAGTGAGTTCACCTAGAGAAATATTTTGAAGTCAAAACCTGGAATTTTTTTGCTGTTATTATTCTGTCAAAAATTCTGTTTCCTTTTCCCATTTTTATGATCTCTTTGGGATACAAACCTAGAAGTGGTATTGCTGGGTCAAAGGGTATGCAGTTTTATAACCCTTTGGACATAGTTCCAAATTGCTCTCCAGAGTGGTTGGATCATTTCACAACTCCACCAACAATGCACTAGTGTTCCAATTTTCTCACATCTTCCCCAACGTTCATTATTTTCCAACTGTGCATACCCTTTCACCCACCAATACCACTTCTAGGTCTGTATCTCAAAGAGATCATAAAAAAAGACCCACATGTACAAAAATATGTATAGCAGCTCTTTTGCGGTGGCCAACAATTGTAAATTGAAGGGATACCCATCAATTGGGGAATGGCCGAGCAAGTTGTGGTATATGCATGTAATGGAATACTATTATTCCATAAGAAATGATGAGCAGGTGAACTTCAGAAAAACCTGGAAAGACTTACATGAACTGATGTTGAGTGAAGTTAGCAGAACCAGGAGAACATTGTACATAGTAACAGCAACATTATGTGATGACTAACTTTGATGGACTTAGCTCTTCTCAGCAATACAATGATCTAAGATAATTCCAAAAGACTCGATGGAAAATGCTACCCACTTCCAGAAAAAAAAAAAACAAATAACTATGGAGTCTGAATGCAGATTGAAGCATACTATTTGCTCTCTCTTTTTTTTGTTGTTTCTTCTTTCTCGTGATTCCTCCCATTGCTTTTAATTCTTCTTTACAATGTGACTAACATAAAAATATGTTTAATATGAATATATATGTACAGCCTTTATCAGATTACGTGCTGTCTTGAGGTGAAGAGAGGGGAGGAGAGGGAAGAAAATTTGGAACTCAAAATCTTATGGAAGTGAATGTTGAAAACTAAAAACAAATAAATAAATTTTAAAAATTCTGTTTCCTGTTCTGTGATGCTACCTAGTCTGTACCAGGAGAAATAAATGCAATATTCAAGGAACTCTATACCATATGTGGAGGAGGATTTTTAAAGAGTTTCTCTTAAACTAAAAAGAAAAGTTTCTCTTAAACTTAAACTAAAAAAAATGTCAATTTCTGTGTATGATCTTGATTGTGCCCATTTATTGTAAAAAAAAAAGCACAACCAAGATCGTACACAAAAATTAAGCAAACATCTCACTTTGAAGGGAAAATAGTGACTTGTAGTGGATAGCTTGAAGCCTGGATCACCATGATATAAACTGACCTAGGTGGGACAAACCTAATAATCATAGCCTTGTCATTAATAGCAATGAGAAAACGAATGTAAGGATTCCCTTTTTCCTTCCTTGAGATATGAAAAAAAAGACAATTGTTGGAAACCTGTTGTATACATAACAATCTCATTATCACCAAGGATACTTTAAGTTTCTGATGTTTATTCTCATTTACTGCCATCTCCTTTTATCATCAAAAGCAATATTGTAGAAATAATACACTGATATTTGATATTTGTCCTTCACTAACAACATTCATATCAGCCAAACACAATCTACAAGTCAAACTATAAAGAATTTTCTTGTCAATAATGTAAACTCACTTTGACATTTGACAATCAAGTCCTGTCTTTTCTGCCTTATATATCAACTATATCCCCAGTGATCCGGAAATTAGAAATGTCTGTCATTTTAAAAATATAACTTACTCTTTGAGGAACTAAGATATTGAGTCTTCAGAAATGACAATAGCAAAAATAAATTTTGATGGCAAATTCACCTTTCAAAAAAGTGCTGAAACAAATTTAACCCTTTCAGTAAAATCTAAAAAGCTGAATGTCAAGATGGATCTGAAAAGGGGTTACTCATTATTATTACTGCTATTACTTTGTCAAAACTCCCTAGCCCTACTAAATAAATATAAAAGTGAACAATAATATTTCACATTTTTTCCTAAGGAAATAGAAAATTACCTCCAGAAAAAAAAAGACAGGCACATTTCCTAACCATTCACTGAAGGAGTTTTATGGAAGGAAGCTAGACTGTACTACTTCTTATCCCTCCACCATTTTGGATCATCCTCCTCCCTGTCCAGTGAAGAATAGAATCTTTGTTTAAAATGCTAAGTAGGTTTGTGTAGACAGCAAGATGGTGAATTATTGTTTTTTTCCCCCTCCAGATCTCTGTATTTCTCAACTCTCTAAAAAAGCAATGCACTACATATAGAGCAATTAGAGCTAAATCCACAAGATGGAGAAGAGAGAAAGAATATACAGTAAAATCTATATGAATTAACACTCAAAAATTCTTAATATTTACAGCCTTCACTTGGTATCTCCTACCAGCTTCTACATCTTCAGGAGGGACACAAAAACACAGCAACAAAAACTGAATCTTTTCTTCCTTTTAGACCCTAGCCTAATCCATGTTCCTTATGTTATATTAATGTCTGACTTTGAAATGTTAGGGTCAAGGACCATAGTGGGGTTCTAGATTCTACAAAGCCTTTATAGGTTCTATAGTCACCTAGCACACTTGAAGACCCAATTTCCATATGGAACTGTTGCACCTTGGAGAAATTGCCAAAATATAATTATATATCACTTTAGACAGAATGAAAATACACAGGAAAATGTAGCTTTTTGCTAGGTTATATTTTTTTCCAAAGTTACTTAAAGGAGCAAACTTTTAGGTCAATCAGGAGGATCTGAAAGCCAGAAAAATCCTAGGCTAACTTTCACAGGAAATTTTTGTCTCCCTCACTCCACCCCAAATAAAACCCCGAATAAGCAAAAACTATTATCTTGCTAGTGGTCAGTCTTCTGCAAAATATCTTTGTGTTGATGTAAAAAAAAATAGATGACTCAATAAATGTATGCAAGAAAAAAAAAGCCTCCTATAATACACAGGGCAGGTTCAAATCTGATTTAGCCTTATGTATGTTAACTGATATATCAGAAATGTTGATTAGGCTTATACTTCTCAATGCTAGTGACCTAACTTTATTCACCAAAGCATGAAAACATTAATTTGTAAATACATATTAAGCAATAAAATTATCAACCCCACTAGGAAAAAAACCACGTAAGCATGTCTTATACTGGTACTCAAGGACAAGATTCTTTGTGCACTCAGCCAAACCCTATCTTGCTCTGAAGTGGCTACCTTGCAAGTCTAATTTCTATAAGTCTGACAGCACTATCCTTGGGTGGCTTGAAACTCAAGTGCAGGGAATGAAGAAGCCCTAGTTGCGACCCAGGAGCAAGCTAAAGGATAGGACTTCAGGTGGGTTTTTTATACCTCTAGATATGGTTGTCAACTGGTTACACTCAAGTTTTGACTGGTAGCTCATGACCTAATTTGTTTACCTTTTTTGAGTAATACCTAATGACATAAGTTATTGATGAGGTTATTTATCACATTTTCCCCCTACCTGGGAACCTTTTGTGTTCATCAGTTGTTTATGAATACACACATGTTGTTTATCAAACTGCTACATATAGACTTATCTGGTTTGCCTATAAAAAAAACACTTTACCAAACATTACAATACTTCACCATAAAATGGAAGCTTAATACAAAATGGATTCAGTAATAACAAGGCAATAAACTTATTTTCACTATTTACTGATTTAACCCCACCAAAAAAAGGAAAGAATGAAAGGCAATGAGGAATCAAGGCAGGGAAACATCATGTGTATCAGAATTGAACCTATAGGAAAGGCAACTTAAATCCAGCTAGAACCAGTTCTTTCTTCTCAGAGACACAGGTTGGCAAACCTTATATTTCTCATAAAGAAGCTAAGGTAGAAGAGGCAGAGCCAAGTTGGTGGAATAAAGATAGGGACTCACCTGACATCCAGCAAATTCTTCTCCAAATAACATTAAAATAACAAATCAAATTCTGAATGTCAGAATCAACAAAAGTTTGGGATGGGCTCTCCCCAAGCCCCTCATAATATCTTTAAATAATGACTTTAAACAAATTCTAGAGCAGCAGGACCCACAAAAAGATGGAATGAAACAATTTTCCAACCCAAGACAATTTAGAAGATCAGCAAGAAAGGTCACTTTCACCAATGTGAGAGAGGAACACAGTTCAGTGCAGCACAGACAAGGCATCAGCAAACCAGGAGTAGGCTTCAGGACAACTGAATCAATAGCAGCAGTGGCAATTTCTAGACCTTTCAGCCTGCAGTCACCAAAGACAAGTTATAAGGTCAACTAGAAAGGTCTGTAATGCCAGGGTGAGAGTGGAGCACAGTCCAGCTTAGGCTATACCAGCACAGCCCTGGCACCAGCAAACCAATGAATTAGCAGCAGTGGCAGCTGCTGCTTCCAGAGCTCTCAACCCATAGATGGTAAGAGGGTCAAATAACTGGTTAAAAGAAGGGGTCTTTTTGCTGAAACTGAGGCAAGATTTTGTTGCTTTGTCCCTACCCAGATCTGGGTGGCAGTCCAAGGGCAAAGAGGAGCACTAGCATAACAGAGATTGTGGCCACAGTAGAGTTAGAACCCTCCTCACAGTTCCAGGGCATAAAAGAGTGTTTGTGGTAGCTCACAGTCCAGAGCACAGAACTGAGAACTCACAGGTCCCTAGAAGTATCTCTAAAAACAGCTGCACAAAATCCCTGAAACTTCAGACAGTGCACCCTCCACCCTGAAAGCAGAGCCCTACTTTAACAAAGAGTTAAAAAGGTCAAGTAATAGGCTAGGAACATAAATAAACCACAGAAAAAATTCTAACCATAGAAAGTTACTATGTTGACAAGGAAGATCAAAACACACACTTAGAAGAAAACAACAAAGTCAAAGCTTCTACATTCAAAGCTTCCAAGAAAAATATGAATTGGTCTCAGGCATAAAAGACCTCAAAAAGAATTTTGAAAATCAAGTAGGAGAAGTAGAGGAAAAATTGGGGAGAGAAATAAGAGTGATGCAAGAAAATCATGAAAAATGAGTCAGCAGCTTGCTAAAGGAGACCCCAAAAAATACTGAAGAAAATAATACCTTAAAAATAGATTAGGCCAAATGGTAAAAGATGTCCAAAAAGCCAATGAGGAGAAGAATGCCTTAAAAAGCAAAGCTGGCCAAATGGAAAAGGAGGTCCAAAAGCTCTCTGAAGAAAATAATTCCTTAAAAATTAGAAAGAAGAAAATGGAAGCTAATGACTACAAGAAATCAAGAAACAGTAAAACAAAACCAAAAGAATGAAAAAAAATAGAAGACAGTGTGAAAACAATGTGAAATATCTCGTTGGAAAAACAACTGACCTGGAAAATAGATCCAGAAGAGATAATTTAAAAATCACTGGACTTCCTGAAAGCCATGATAAAAGAAAAAAAAGCCTATATATCATCTTTCAAAAAATTATCAAGGAAAACTGTCCTGATATTCTACAACCATAGAAAGTATCTACCAATCACTTCCTTAAAGGGATGCCAAAATGAAAGCTTTCAGGAATATTACAGCCAAATTCCAGAGTACTCAGGCCAAGGTGAAAATATTGCAAGCAGCCAGAAAGAAACAATTCAAGTATCATGGAACCATGTTCAGAATAACACAAGATTTAGCAGCTTCTATATTAAAGGATAATAGGGCTTGGAATATGATATTCTGGTGGGCAAAGGAGCTAGGATTACAACCAAGAATCACCTTCCCAGCAAAGCTGAATATAATTCTTCAGGGGAAAAAAAGGATATTCAATCAAATAGAGAACTTTCAAGCATTCTTGATGAAAAGACCAGAGCTAAATAAAAGATTTGATTTTCAAATACAAGACTTGAGAGAAGCATTAAAAGGCAAACAGGAAAGAGAAAGTGTAAGAGACTTAGTAAGGTTAAACTGCATTCCTACATGGGAAGATGATGCTTGTAATTCACAAGAACTTCCTCATTACTAGGGCAGATAGGATGACTATATATAGATAGAGGTTACAGGTGTGAGTTGATTATGCCAACATCATATCAAAAAAAGTAAAATTAAGGAATAAGAGAGTAATGTACTGGGAGAAAGAGAAAAGGAGAGGTAGAAAGGGGTAAATTATCTCATATAAAAGAGGCAAGAAAAAGTTTTTACTGTGGAGTAAAGAGGGGAGAGGTGAGAGAGAGTAAATGAAACTTACTCTCATCAGAATTGGCTCAAAGAGGGAATAATATACACACTCAATTGGGTATAGAAATCTAACTTACCCTCCAGTAAAGTAGGAAGGAAAGGGGATAAGAGAAAGGGGTAGTGATAGAAGGGAAGGCAGATTGGGGGAGAGGGTAGTTAGAAGCAAAACACTTTTGAAGAGGGACAGGATGAAAGGAAAAAGAGAACAGAATAAATGGGGGGGGATGGATGGAAGTATATATAGTTAACAATATTAATTGTGAAAAAAATTTGGAGCAATTTCTCTGATCAAGGCCTCATTTCTCAAACATAGAGAACTGAGTCAAATTTATAAAAGTAAGAGCATTCTCCAATTGATAAACAATCAAAATATATATGAATAGTTTTCAGTGAAGTAACCAAATCTATCTGTAGGCATATAAAAAAATGCTCTAAATCACTATTGATTGGAGAATCACAAATTAAAATGATTCTGAAGTACAACCTCATACCTATTAGATTAGCTAAAAATTTAGAAAAGGAAATGACAATGGAGGGAATGTTGGAAACATGGGGCATTAATGAGCTTTTGGTGGGATTGTGAACTGATTGAACCATTCTGTAGAGCAATTTGGAACTATGCCCAAAGGGCTATAAAACCATTCATAGCCTTTTACCTAGCAATACCACTACTAGATCTGTATCCAAAAAGAAATTTGAAAAAAAAAAAAGGAAAAGGACCTATGTGTACAAAAATATTCATTGCAGCTTTTTTAGAGGTGGCCAAGAATGGGAAATTGAAGGGGTGCCCATCAATTGGGTAATGGCTGAACAAGTTGTGCTATCTGATTGTGATGGAATATCATTGTGCTATGGGAAATGATGAGCAGGATGCTGTCAGAAAAACCTGGAGAGACTTGCATGAGCTGATGTGAAGTGAAATGTACTTTGTAGAAAGTAACAGCAATATTATAAGACAGAGCTGCATGACGTATGGCCTGCAGGCTGCTTGCTGTCTGCCAAAGGATTTTGGGCAGCTGTCACATGACCTGTAGTAACCAATCATCATCAGTCTTTCTCTGGTCTAACCTATCTGCAGCCTGAAGAAGTTTAGCCTATTTTAGTTTTGACCACTACCTACTGCCAAGTTGTGCAGGTCTGCTGTAAAATGATCAGCTGTGAATGGCTTAGCTATTCTCAGCAGTGCAATGATCCAAGATAACTCTGAAGGACTTATGATGAGAAATGCTATCCATCCCCAAAGAAAGAACTGATTGTGTCTGAATACAGATTGAGCAATACTTTTTTTACTTTCTTTATTTTTCTTGAGTTTTTTTTGTCTATGTTTTCTTTCATAACATGACTATTATGGAAATGTTTTGCATGATGACACATGTGTAATCTATATGAAATTGTTTGCCTTCTCAATGGTGGGACTGGGGAAGGAGGAAGGAAGAGAATTTGGAACTCAAAGTTTTAAAAGCAAATGTTAAAAATTGTTTTCACATGTAATTGGGGAAAATAAAGTACTAAATAAAAATTAAAAAAATAAAGGGGATAAGAGGGAAACTAAACTGCTAAGCAGGTACCATAGAAAAGAAGAAATATCAGTACCAGACATATATGCAACAAATGGTAAAGCATCCAGATTCTTAAAGGAGAAGTTAAACTACACTAAAATAAAACTGCACTAGTGGGGGACATTACCTTTGCCATCTCAGTATTAGATAAATCTAACAAACAAACAAAAAAAACCCAACAAAAAAGTTAAAAAGGTAAATAGGATTTTTGAAAAGTTAAGTATAATAGACCTCTGGAAAAAAAACTGAATGAGAATAAACAGAAATACACCTTTTTCTCAGCAGTAATGGCATGTACATAAAAACTGACCATGTATTAGGGCAAAAAAAATTCACAACCAAAGGCAGAAGTAATAAATGCTTCCTTTTTAGTTCATAATGCAATAAAAATTAGTTTCAATAAAGGTCAGTGGAAAGACAGATTAAAAACTTAATTGGAAACTAAACAATCTAATCATCAAGAATAAGTGGGTCAAAGAACAAATAGAAAGAATAACTTCATTAAAGAGAGTAACAACAATGAGACAACACAACAAATTTTTTTCTTTTTTTATTAAATAATTTATTTGTATTTTTCAACATTCACTTCCATATGATTTTGAGAATTAATTTTTCTCCTCCCTCTCCTCTCCTCTCCCTAAGAGAGTGTGCAATCTGATATAGACTCTACTTATACATTCAAATTAAGCATATTTTCACATTAGTCGGGATGTATAGAAGAATTAGAACTCATGGGAGGAACCACAAGAAAGAAGATATAAAACAAAACAACAACAAAAAAAGGAGAGCAAATAGTACGCTTCCATCTGCATTCAGATCCATTGTTCTTCTGGATGTGAATAGCTTTTTCCATCACAAGTCTTTTAGAGTTGTCTTAGATCTTTGCATTGCTTAGAAGCGCTAAGTCTACGAAAGTCAGTCATCACACTATGTGGCTCAACACCAAACAGAGACTTAAATCTAGTTTAGCATCAGGTATATTTCTGTATTTTAATTTAAAACAAGAATCAAGAGAAAATGTTTGCTTACGTAAAAATAGTAGAATTTTGCAAGATCTTGCTGAGTGGTGGAAAATTATTTTTTGTTTCATCAACTTATCAGGAAAAATGAATAGATAGTTAAGATGTAAAATATTAATTTTTTACTAATGACAAGTACTATATTAAATTACAAATATATGTAAAGCTCAATTCCATATATTGCTTCTTTCTCAATGTTTAAATATAAATTAACTTTTGTAAGGAAAGGGGTAGGGAGGTAGTATAGTGATAGAGCACCAGATCTGGAGTCAGGAAGACTAGTGTTCAAATCCAGCCTGAGACCCTGGGCAAGTCATTTAACTCTGCTTGCCACAGTTCTTTTATTTTTCCAACTGTAAATTGGGCTGAAGATGGAAAAGGCAAACCACTTCAGTATGTTTCTCAAGAAAATCCCAAAAAAGGGTCACTAAGAATAAAACATGGAGGGGCAGAGCCAAGATGGCAGAGTAAAAGCAGTGACTTGTTTGAGCTCTTCCCCAAATCCCTCCAAATCCCTATAAAAATTGCTCTAAACAAATTCTAGAGCAGCAGAACCCACAAAAAGAGAGAGTGAAACAAATTTCCACCCCAAGGCAACCTGGATGGTTGATTAGAAAGGTCTATTGCACCAGGCTGGGAAAGAAATGCAGTTCAGAGTGGGACACACAGTCAAAGGCCAGACCTCAGCAAACTGGGAGCAGGCCTCAGGGAATTAAATCATGGGTAGCTGTGGTGGTTTCCAGACTTCTCAACCCACAAATGCCAAAGACAACTTAGAAGGTCAGTAGGAAAAGTCTGTGACTGTGGTGACTGCAGATATTTTATCAACTTGCTTATTTGGTCAAGTTGAATTTACTCCAATTTGTGTAAATCTTGAGTAAACAATATGATTTCACTTTCACTGTTACAAAAAGCCTAGACAAAGTCTACCCTCTGCATGTTTAAACTTTGAGAAAAGAGTTAAAGGACAAACGTCCAAAGGAACTAAAGTCATTTATACTCTCACACAGTATTGTAAATTCTTTTCAGTTAGAATGCCATAGCTAGTACTCATTACTAAGTAATTGAGCCCTGTTCAATTGGCTTTTCTGTAAATTCAGTGATGGTGAAGAAAGCGATTGAGTGATTTGCCCTTTTTATGTAGTGAGGTAACGGAACTCATTTCTTTATTCTTCTTTCTTCTTTCCTTCCTTCCCTCTTGAAAAGCACTATGATTTGGAGATAATAGTGTTGGACCTAGAAATCCTATTTCTGTCACTCACTAGCTGTGTGACCATAGATCATGACACTTCTCTGAGCTTTAGTTTTATGTTTTTTGTTTTTAATCTATAAATGTAGATTAATAATAATTGCAGTACCCAATTCATGGCTTTGCTGTGAGTCTCACAAGAGATAATGTATGTGAAGTGCTATGTAAATGCCAGATTTTTCTCCTTCTTGCCTTCTGTCCCTCACCTCCTTTAGTCACTGGGCAAAGTAAATTAACTTTGGTTTAATATGTCCAGTTGTTCATTGAGTCATTGGCTTCTATTTGTTCCATTCTACTTTTAGAGAATTTGTTATTTGAGCAAGGTTTGTAGCTGTTGTGCCAAGATGTCAGTTCTTTTTCCAATTCTTTCTTCTATAACTCTCACTTCTTTTCTGATTTTTTCTCTAGTATTCTCATTTTGTTGACAAATACATACATACATACATACACGTATGTATGTATGTATGTATACAGACACACATTAACTTTTTAAAATTCATCTTTTCCAGGAATTCTAAGTGAATTTGTGCCCAAGCTATGTTTGTCTTTGAGACTTTGTAGATGTGTTAAAGACGCTCTCTTCTTCTGGGTTTGTCACTTGAGCATCCCTGCCACGTAGATTTTTATGGGTGGGCTATTTTTTTTTGTTTGCTCAATCTTCCAGATTACTTCCTGACTTTGGACTTGATGTTCAAGTAGAACTCTGTACGCTTCTGGAGAGAAGGTCTGGGCTAGTCTTGTCTTTGTTTTCTTTGGAATATTTATTGTTTAGCTGTTCCAGGTTCCCAAGAACAGCACAGGCTGAAGGCTTGCAAGCTTTCATTGCTTCCAAAGAAGTCTTATCCAAGAATTGTCTGATAGCTGCTCCCTTAGTCCAAGGTCTACATGTTTCTGACCTGGGTTTGCATCTGAGCAACAGTAGAATGCTTCTAAATTCAGCTACTGTTAACCAGCTGGGGATCTCTGAGTTATGGAGCTATAGGCTACCCATTGGACTGGAATTGCTTCCCTGGTTATTCCTCTGGAGACTTCAGATCAAGCAAAAGCTAGAAATAATATCTTACTCTGCTCCTGAGGTCTGAGCCACAGTGTTATTGCTGCTTGCTTCTAAACTTGGTACTCTATCAGTATACCACATAGGGCCTGATATTGTTGGAAGTGGGGAGTTTCGGAAGAAGGCAAGGGAATAAATTCATCGGTCATCCCTAGATATGTGACCCAGAACTGGATAGTGAGCAACAAAGATGCCAGTCAGCCCCTGTCCCCATCATGATGTGCCAATATGGTTCTGGGATCCCTTCTGGCCCTGGTTCACAGTCAGTCTCTGGCATACTTTCCCTGCAGGGTGTTCTGCAGAAGACCCCTGTCCACAGCATCCTCTGTGTATCTCCCTGTGACAACTTACATTGGCAAAATGAATCACCATGACTTTTTCTTGAATTTCTCTGTGAAGATACGTTCCAACAATATTTCTAGTTTTGCTTGAAAGAGTTTTGGTGGCAGCTTCTTACTGCACTGCTTTCTTGTACTGAACCATCTTGGCTCCACCCACAAGCATTTTCTTCTCCTCTGTTTATATAGTTACAATGTACTAAACCAAGTTTCCTCAGCTTTACTTGGTCTTTCTGGTTAGGAAAAAAAGATCATTTTTTAAATATTGTTCAAATTAAACTCATTTCAAATGTTTTTCTTGCTTAATGTATCCTGTAGTAGCCCTCTGAGGATAGAGGTTGTTTCTATGCCCCACTAGCATGCTTCTGACTGAGACTGAGTGAGTAGAACTAATTATCTTTCTGCAAAGGCATTCACTAAGTTGGATGCATCATTTGAAACATTTCCTCAAAATGCCTGGAGCATACTCTTAGCAATACACACAGGAAGAGTAGGCACAAACTTAGACTATGGTGGGAATAAAGCACATGTGTGGGATGTTCAAATCTTTTCTTGAATACATAGATTATATTATTCCCTGGTGCAAGAAGTCATACCTAATGAATTGGCTTCTTTCCTGGCGTGATTATCTCTCTGATCGAATTTGTCCTCCATCTGTCATTCTGCACCTACATCGATGAACTGTCTCCCACTGGTCACATTTCTCCAATAATGTTATCAATGTGTGTAGGGTAGGAAGGGTTTAGAGAGTAGTTGAGGGAGGGAAAAAGAGAAAGAATCTCTCTCCTTCCTCCAAGAATATTTCCCTTTCAGAGGCTTAGCTCTAATTCTGTAATTCTAAACTACCAACATTGGAATCTTCCACAGCTGGACTCACCCACTACTTGACTGATGAAATTCTTCCTGCTATTTAAAGTCCTCGGAAGTGTACCTCATTTACACAATTAGCTATTTCCTTCTTTACTAAAGTTCATACCTCTTAAAGAGAATACAAAATATAAACTATTCTGTTAACACAATTAAAACTTCATCACACCCTTGTACTGATTACACTAATTGAAATGGAGGCCACAAAACCCACATGCTATTTGATTAAAGTCCCTATGACACAATTCACAGTCTGAAATTAAGATTCTTTCACACTTCCAAATTCATGATGACATAACAGATATCATTTTACAAAATTGTCACAGATTGTTAACATTACATTCTTTAACATGATATAATGAAGAGATAGCTGGCCTCAAAGCCTGGAAGACCTGAATCTCAGTCTTACCTCTGACTCATACTGGCAGTGTGTCTGCCTCTCAATTCTCTAAGCAACTTTCTAAGACATCAAGTTATAGAGAAGATATCAACCTGCATTTGTAGAGGGAGTTTACTCACTTAGGCATTTCTTATAGCAAAAAAATCACAAGTCAAGTCCCTATTATTATCTTCCTATATTATTCAAAAGTTAGAGTTGAAAGCTACTGACTACTAGTTAACATCAGAAGAATAATAATTGCTATAATAAAATGAAATCATTTGGCTGAAAATGTCAAGTATCTTCATTGTGTCACTAAATTATAATGACACATTGAAGCACAAAATGCTTTGATCTTGAAGAACCACTGCTTAGTTACCACGGAAGTGGAGGAGGGGTTACTGTACCCCTCTTTAGTCTACACTTCTGCTCTGAGGCATATGGTTTGACCAGGTCAGTTCTGTAAGGATCCTGTCTGTAATTAAAGGGTTATACTAGTCTTTAACCTTAGCATCGTTGGGAAATTTTACTTATGGTTCATTTCTATGGCCTCCCCCAAAAGGAGAAAATACTCCACATGAAATATGAATCATATGAAACAAGTGTGGGTCAAGTATTTCACTCTTATATGCAAAAATAATGCTAAGCAAAAGACATACCTGTGCATTAGTAGAACAGGATTCAATAACTTAAAAACTGTTACAATCTACTGGTAGGCAAATATTTAAATCTTATCAGGAAACAAAGCAGTTTACATGACTTCTAATTAGACATTTTAGATGTCACCTCAGCCCAGCCTCATACTAACAATTCCTGGTAATTATCTGCTGGTAAAGCATACTTGGGCCAATCTTCTTTTTTGGTTGCTACAATCTTCAATTGTAGAAGCTTCTAATGCCAGCCAGTTTCTCATTGGACTTAAAAGCTCCAGCCTACTCAAATTCACAAAATCTGTTCCAATCCTAGGTATTTCTCAGGATATTTGTTTCTTTAGGAACAGAAAAGTATAAATACAAAGGAAGCAAAGTCAGTGGCCCAGCTACACCCCCACTCTACAGAAGAAGCAGCAGCTGGGATGAGGGGACTGAGTGCCAGTGATCTTCTATCATTTAGCAAGCTAATCCCTCTGCTTTAGCAAGAACCTGATGCCAATCTTGCAAAGAGGACTCCTCATACACATTCTTGAGTGCTCTATTGACAGGGAACCAGGAAGTGTTTCTTCATTGATCAAATAACCCCCCAATTCCATAGTGCTGCAGTTGCTGCAGTGCTCTTCCCACAATTTAACCATAATATGAGCCACAAGGACATTTTTATTGCAATTTTTAATTTCCTTTCCTTTATTACTCCCTTTTCAAATTTTGGTTAATATTAACCTCACCTGACCAAAACTTGTCTATGTATTGTGAAACTATACTTGGGGCCTTAAACATTCCTCAGATACGAAGCCAGAGGAAGAATCTCAACTGTCCCTGACTCCTTCGTGACATGTAAGTCTTCCTCCTCAACAACACATACATCTTCCTCCTTAATCAGCCTATTTGTAAAATCTCTAGACACAGTTTAATCTGTCACCTAATAGCTTACCTATAAAGTTTGTTTGACCAGTGTATTTCCTTAGGACATGTATGAGATCACAACTCTAACTTTGTTAAACTTTTATAGCATTGAAGTACATATAGAATAATGGATCTATCTTTTCCTTAATTTTTATGGCCTAAGAGGAACATAGAAGATTGCAGTATGTAAAAGTATTATTTTTCTGTCACTCTGGTGTAATCTTGCCTACAAGAAGCCTTGTCAGAAACTTCAGGGGTGTTCAAGTTTTCTCTGAGGCCTGAACCTATGCTTGAGCATAAAAATAAAACCTAGATTTTTATCTCTATAATTTCCATCTTGTGGTAAATATATGTTTGGCAGCAGTTAACTACCACATGATTAGAGGCAGCTAGGTGTTTCAACGGATAGAGCACTGGGCCTGGAGTCAGGAAGAACTGAGTTAAAATCCAGTCTCACACACTTATTAGTTGTGTGACCCTGGGCAAGTCACCTAACCTCTATTTGTCTTAAACCAATGAAGAAGGAAATAGTAAATCATTCCAGTATTTCTGCCAAGAAAACCCCATAGACAGTATTGGCATGCTAAGGTCTATGAGGTCATGAAGAGTTGGGTATGATGGAAAAACTGAACAAGAACAACATCTATCACATAAACTCAAATAGAAGATATTGCTACCATGACCAATTTAAAGAATCATGAAGGGTAAGGTAGCAAGGTTGGAAAGACTGGAACTTCTGTTTCAGAAGTTCTCTGGTACACACAAAGGTATATTTGCCTTGAAGAATTCTGAAGGGGAAAACTCAGCATAAAGATGGCTGTTTTTACAAAATCATGGAAAGGGAGGCAAGTTTGTCTTCTATGTATATTTCTACATGTAGGTCTGGGTTTTTTTTGTCTCTTGCAATTGAGTAATCAGTTTATTGAAACTATTGGGGTGTTTAGTCTCCTAGCCACCCAGACATTCTGATGAGTAAGGAGCTGTGATTTAGGTGTCTAACTCTTCAAGGGGGAAAAATGGATAAATATCCATTGAAATAGAGGACTTTCATCATTATTTATGAAAAGACCAGAGTTAAATAGAAAATTTGACATTCCAGTGTAAGACTGAAGAGAAATATAAAGAGGTTAACATTAAAAAGAAATCACAAGAGACTTAATAAGGTCAAACTGTTTACATTTAAATGTGAAGATGATACAAGTAACTTTGTCATTAGGGCAGTTAGAAGGATTCCACATAAAGGGTGCAGATGTAAGTAAATTATGTTGGGATGATCTCAAAATAAAAATGGAACAGTGAGAAAGAAGGCCCTGGGAGAAGGGGGAAGGGAGAGGAAGAATGGGGGAAATTATCTCACATAAAAGAGGTACATTAGGAAGAGCTTTTACATTGGACAGAAAAATGAGAGGGTGATAGTGGGTAATACTTGAACCTCATTCTCAGCAGCATTGATACAAAGATAAAAAATATATATGCACTCACAATTTGGTACATAAATCTCTCTTAGACCAAAGGGAAGTAGGAGGGGAAGGGGATAAGAGAAAGGGAAGAGTAATAAAACTGATGGTGGACTAAGAGGTGGAGGGATTTAGGGGAAAGAGGGACACACACACACACACACACACACACACACACACAGACAAACAGACAGAGTCAGAGAGAGAAGAATAAACAAAAAAGAATAAAATGGAGGGAAATACACTGTTAATAATCATATCTGTAAATGTGAATTGGATGAACTCATGCATAAAATGGAAGTGAATAGCAGAATGGATTAGAAACCCAAATTCAACAATATCTTATTTATAAGAAATATACTTGAAACAGAAAGACAAACACAGAGTTAAAATAAATGACTGGAGCAGAATATATTAAGCTTCAGCTGAAATACAAAAAAAAAAAGAAAAGGAAGGGATAGCAATCATGATCTCAGACAAAGGAAAAGCAAAAATAGACCTAATAAAAGAGATAACTAGGAAAACTACATTTTTCTAAAAGATACCATAGACATTGAAGAAACATCAGTACTAAGCAGATAGGCACCAAAAAGCATAGCAAGGATGTCTATTATCATCACTATTATTCATATTGTACTAGAAATGCTAGCTATAGCAATAAGAGAAGAAAAAGAAATTGAAGGAATTAGAATAGCATTGAGAAAAGAATGCTATCATTCTTTGTAGGTTATTTGATATATTTATATTTAGACAATCATAGAGAATCAACTAAAAAACTAGGTAGTTGAAATAATTAACAACTTTGTCAAAGTCACAGGATATAAAATAAACCCACATAAATCATCAGCATTTCTATATACTACCAACAAAGTCCAGCAGCAAGAAATAAAAAGAGAAATTCCATTCAAAATAGCTGGAGACAACATAAAATACTTGGGAGTCTACCTGCCAAGACAAACTCGGGAACTATATAAATAGAATTATAAAATACTTTTCACAGAAATAAGGTCAGATCTAAACAATTGGAAAAAAATTAGTTACTCATGGAAAGGCCAAGTCAATATAATAAAAATGACAATTCTACCTAAGTTAATATGCTCATTCTGTGCCACATTAATCAAACTACCAAAAAAATTCAGAACTAAAAAAAATAATAAAATTCATCTGGAAGAACAAAACAGCCAGAATATCAAAGGAATTAATGAAAACACATAAAAGAAGGTGGCCTATCCCTACCTTATAAAACAGTAATCATCAAAATACTCTTGCACTAGCTAAGAAATAGAGTGGTAGAACACACAAGACAGAGTGATCACAGTAATCTCATGTATGGTAAATCCAAAGATCTCAACTTTGGGGACAAGAATTTATTATTCGACAAAAATTGCTGGGAAAACTATTCAAAGTATGGCTGAAACTAGGTGTAGACCAACTTTTACACCATATTCCAAGATAAGCTTAAAATGGGTACGTGATTTAGACATAATGGATGATATAAACAAATTAGGAGAGCAAGGAATAGTTTGCCTATCAGATCTATGGAAAAGGAAAGAATTTATGACCAAATAAGAAACAGATAGCATTACAAAAGTAACATTAAATGGTCACAAGCTTGAAAAGAGTTCTTGAAAGAACTTGAAAAGGAACTCTAAAATCAAATAAGAGAGAGCAAGGAAAATTTAGAGGAAAAAATAAAAGCAATCCAAGAAAGTTAACCAATTGAAAAAAAGAGATCCAAAATCTTAAGAAAGAAAATAACTCCTTGAAAACCAGAAATGGGCAAGATGAATCAAATGACATTATAAAACACCAAGAAACACTACAACTAGAAAAAATAGAAGAGAACCTGAAACATCTCATTAGAAAAACAACTGATCTAGAGAACAGGTCTAGGAGAGACAATATAAGAATTGTCAGTCAACCTGAAAGATATGATAAAAAAAATCTGGAAAAAAATATTAGAAGAAATTATTAGGGAAAATTTCCCTGAAGTGCTAGAACAAGAGGATAAAGTAGAATTAGAAAAAATATGCCATCCACCACCTGAGAAAGATCTCAGGAGGAATACTTATTTTTTTAAAACTATTGCTTTATCCCTTTAACCCAAGGGACTGAGGTACAGAGGGGAGAGTATGCCCTAGGTCAAAGGGCAGAGTATGCCCTATGTCAGAGGGACATTTTTGGTACTTCAGGTCTTAGAGTATCTTCTCAATAAATATCCATTTGTGTGTGTGTGTGTGTGTGTGAGAGAGAGAGAGAGAGAGAGAGAGAGAGAGAGAGAGACAGAGATAGAGGAGAAGTAAAATGCTATCCACATAGAGAGGAAGAACTGAGGCAGAACTAAATGATGAACTAAATGCAGATTGAAGCATACTATTTTTCACTTTTTTGTTTTTTTCTTTTGATCTGTTTTTTCTTTGACAACACAGCCAATATGGAAATAGATTTTACATAATTGTACTATAACCTATATTAAATTGCTTACTGTCTTAGGGAGGCAGAAGATAAAGAAGGAGGAAGAAAATTTGGAACTCAACTTTTTAAAATTAATGTTAAAAAGTGTCTTTACATGCAATTGGGAAGTATATGCTACTTTTAAGATATGTTAAAAATAATTTTTGAAGGACTATAATTGTCTTTGAGTGCAATTATATGAATGAAGTGATTTTCTCTGTAAGATGATTTGGAAATGCATCCAAATGAATTGATGTTACTTGATTGGCAATAAATTTTGTTTCATGTTTTAAAAAGCCATGACATTGTTTATTTTATTGCTAGGCTTATAATTTTTCTTGTACTGTAACTTTTGGGAAATCATTGGATAAGAACTTCTTTGAATTTGAAGAATGATAACTTGAGAGAAGTGTAATTATAGCCTTTTCCCAATGACTAAGTTATCATTATTAATCTTAAAGTAATATATACCTAATTAAATATTTAAAAGTTTTAAAACTTTTTAGAACATTCTCTACCAGCTCAATTCATAATCTAACATCTCCTAGACTAAAAGAGAAGTTAATTTTCAAAGGCTATAATTACACTGCTCTCAAGATATTATTTTTCAAATTCAAAGCAGTTCTTATTCAATAATTTACAAGAAGTTACAGTATAATAAAAATTAGAAGCCTAGCAATAAAATAAAAAATACTATGAATTTTTAAAACACAAAACAAAATTTATTGCCAGTCTGAACAGGACACTTTCCATCTTCTTAATCCTGAGCCTAGCTATAATATCCTGTGAATAAAGTGGAACTTTGCTACATGATTGTCTCTTCCAAAGTAAGATTAACTATAACTCTTACCTGGACTCAAAAAGAACTAAGGAAGCTTCATCCTGTTATGCTTCTGTCAGTTTGATTTGTGCCCTTGAAGGGACAGACTTGGTCTTGTTATAACTCCTTTTCAGGGTAAGAATTGTAAAAATTGATAGATAGATTAGATATAGACATACACACATACATATATACACATATACAATTATGTATATGTACATATATGCATTTATTTATATAGACATACAGACACATATATACATACACTTATGCATCTATACATATTTTTATAATAGATCCTGTTATAATACCTCAACATGTCTGAGTTACTATAATACAAATATGAAAGACCTTAATGTCTTAATTTCACTATTCTGAATTTAGTTCACTATTTATTTGTTTCAACTTCTTAACCTAAGCAACTAAGTAACTAAGCACTTGAGTCTTTAAAACTTGAATCCTATTATAGTGTCTCAGAGATGTGTGTGCCTACACACACACACACACACACACACACACACACACACACACACACACGCACTGTGTCTGAATGTCTGTGTGTCTGTGTGTGCATGAATTATTGGCTTCCAAATATTTCTAAGAACAATTGCAAAAGGACAAGTAAACATGATATTCACCTACTTTCTTTTGATCTCAATGGTAATTAAGAATGAGACCAAAAAAGTAGAACAAAGTACTAAACATCCTTCCAGTTCAATTGAGTATACAGATATATTTTTTTGAAAAAATTATTTTTCTTTTCTTTTCTTCCTGTGATATATGGGCTTTGGTTATGTTTTTGTAATGAGTTCTCAAAATTAGATAAGGAATTTTAATATAAAATTGCATCAATAATTGTAAAGAAAATTTTTAAATGTTTTTTTTTTCTGTTTCAAAATCTGTGTCTGATAATAAATAGTGAGAAACAAAAGGACTCATTTTACAAGTTTTAGGCCCTGTTAGATTTTTTTCTAATATTTCCTTCTGTATGTGGCTACAACTAGCCATACCAAATAAAGAGCTCAGGTAAGGAAAGAGCAAGTAGTACGCAAAAAATAAAATTCTATGAACCCTCAGGTGAATTATGGCTTCCTAATTTGATGTTCTTCACATAGTTCTCTTGTTAATAAGATTAGCTCTATAATATTTGAACTGGTTTTCACCACACAAACTTATTTATTCTAGAGAACCCTTGCAAGTGACTTAGAACCAAGGGAGCAGATCTACTGGGAAGAACAGAACTAGCATTGTTGTGGGAACAAGATCTACTTCAGAATTTCCAAGAGAAAATATTTCCAGAGATAGATAACACATAGGACAGCTAAGACCCAAGATGAAATAAGGTGATTAA
Organism: Phascolarctos cinereus; assembly: GCF_003287225.1. Taxonomy (NCBI): domain Eukaryota; kingdom Metazoa; phylum Chordata; class Mammalia; order Diprotodontia; family Phascolarctidae; genus Phascolarctos; species Phascolarctos cinereus. The sequence continues at coordinate 282,719,874 of NW_027555847.1, read as the reverse complement.
ATATATATTTGGAATGTTAACCAGAATAAGTTGGATCAAGGAGACTTTTAAGTTATTTAATATTGATTATCAATATTGACAATTATATTATTCTTGGTTTACTGTTTTTCCAATATTTTCTAATAATCATTGTCTACCTGTATGCTTAAATACAGTTGAAAATATGTCCAGGGCAGAGATTGATAAAATTTATCAATGAATAATCAAGGAGAGGTATTGCAGACCTCTCTGTAATCAAAATGGGGAACTGTTATGAGAATTTTGAATTTCCTTTTATTCCTCCTTCAACTTTTGGTTAATATTAACCTCACCTGACTAAAACCTGTCCCATGGGATGTGAACATTTACTTAGAGTTTTAAACATTACTTATATAAGAAGCTAGAAGAATAATCTCAACTGTCCCTGATTCTTTGGTGACACCTCACCATTTAGCCTATTTTTGAAACTTCTGAATGTAGTTTAATCTGTAACCTGACAATTTACCTATACAGTTTGTTTGATGAGGTGTGTTTCCTTAGGGGATGTATGAGATTACAACTCTGTTAAACTAAATTTATTCAACTTTTACAACATTTTAAGAAGAATGGTATTATGATCTTTCTTCTCTTTAACTTTTGTGGCCTAAGAAGAATGTAGAAAATTAAGATATATAAAACAATGCTCTCTTGCTCTGATGTATTTTGATTATGAAAAGCCTTGTGAGAGGGTTTTCAGGTTTTCTCTGAGGCTTGAACCTATTCTTGAGCATAATAAAACCTAGATTTTTAGTTCTATAATTTCTGCATTGTGGTAAATATATATATATATTTAACATATATACATATATGTATGTACACACATACATACATATATATGTATTTACACATATATATGTATTTACACATATATAGAGATGTCTAGATAGGTAGAAAAAGTAGCAATTATCAACCACATGAACTCAGATGATACCTCTCCCATGACACCATCTTGACTTGTCCCAGCCTGTAAAGACTATGCCAGATATTGGAGGTATGCCTTTAACATTATCACCTTCTCATTTCAGTTCAGTTCAGTTTGGGGACAAAATAAGACATTAATTGGTCAATTTAACAAAAGAATTTTACTTTGTCAACATAGTAAGAATATGCAACAAGGATACAACAGCATTTAGTTTCTCCAGAAGCTACTCCTTTCATCTCCATCTGGAAACATGTCTAGTCAGTACATCATCAGTGTGTAGTTTCTCAAGTGGTCTTAGACACCCACCAAGTGTGAAAGGCCCATACTAAATGCAGGGACTCTTTGTGCCTCTCAACCAAAAAGTTAAATCAGGGAAGCCAGGGCTAAAAGGAAGTTGAATCAGGAAAATACTGGCCTATCAAAACAATCAAGAAATTTAACCCCCTGAAGAGATCCAAGCAATGCATCATGTCCTTAAGTTCCTGAGAAAGTTTTCAGAGAATTCTTTGTACATGCTACCTGGAAATGACCCCTGTAGGACAACTTAGCCTCTACTACAATAAAAACAGTAATTTTTAGAAAGGGATTTTTACTAGGGTGGTACAACAATAATAGTTGGTACAAAATGTGTGAACACATGCACGCATACACCCCTGACATATAGTACATGAATACTGACCAAGTACAGGGGGAAGTATGTTAACAGCTCCTATTTAAGGAATTCTTTTCCTCCTATTAGTGTAGTGTTCAGGAAGTCTCTTTTAAGTATAGCCATCTTTTGGGGCTCCTTGGAGAGCCATGAACCTAGTTTGTCCTTGGCTTCTGATGAAATATATACTTCTGCCAGCTACTGATCCAGAGATACCATTTAGGGCATCCATAGGAAGATGGAAACTGCAGCTCTTTTAGAGGTATGATGCTTACACACCAGTGGAAATAATGTGTTGCCCAATGGCCCAAATTGCAAGAAAACCACTCAGGCAGAGCCTTTATTAAAAGGTTGATGGCCACTGCTAATGAAGTGGACCTCAGATCTTCCTCAAGATCTGAGATGCTCTGGTTCCCAGGATCCTGTTTTTATAGGGTTTGATACCCAAATATGCAGAAGAGGCATGGTAAAATACAGGGTCTCATTGGTTTATAGATCTTGCTCTTGAGGGACAAAAAGGACATATCAGCAGCGTGGGGCTCACAGGTTGAGTGAAGCACGGAGCATCTCCACTGACTAAGTGGTCATAAGATGGTCACTTGCTCATGTTGGACAAGACAGAATGGTCTAGAGGCACAAAGATAAGTACCAAAGAACAAAGGCATCTCACCTATGCTGAGTTTGGATGTGGAATTTGAGCAAGATGAGATGGAGATATCTTTGTCACATTCTTGTGGCTGTGCAAGTGAGCCTCTTAACTTGCTAAACAAGTAGTGAACATTACATTAAAGACTGAGCCCATTATAAAGGCCTACTCTAAAAACCTATCTTATCTAAGTATCCCTATATGATTTATGTAAAATATAAAACTAATTAATACTGATTGGAATACAGTAGGGGTCCAAATAAATCATTTTTTCACAAGAAGAAGAGAGATCCAATATTCTCCAGATGGAAGCAGATTCTGCCAAAGCTAAAGCCCCTCTCCCCAACAGTTCCTTCTCAAGAGATTCAGCTAGAACTCCATGCTCACTCTAATTTTTAAAAATTCTCTTTTTTTAGCTAAGACCCTAAGAGTATGAAGAAATTCCACTATTAAAAGAAACTTATTACCTGACATAATTTTCTTTTATTAAGTGGTATTAAAAGACTTTTTTGCACTTGATCTGAGGGCTATGAGTGACTGAGACATGTTGTCACCTATTTCCATTTCAAGACAAAAATGGAATGGGGTAGTTTTGACACCGCTTTATATAATATACCAAGTCCAGCTCTCTTTTATAGCTGAAGCTTCAATGTATTGTGTGATCTTAACTGCGCTTCCTTGGTATTTGAATTCTGCTTTCTGGCTGCTAGCATTATCTTTTAACTAACATGGAAACTGAATTTTGGCTATTGTGTTCCTGGGATGTTTCCTTTTGGGGTTTCTTTCAAAAGGCAATTGATGGGGAACAGCTAGATGGTATAGTACATAGAGTTCTGGCCTTGGAGTCAGGAGGACCCAAGTTCAAATCCGGCCTCAGACACATGGAATTTACTAGCCATGTGACCCTGGGCAAGTCACTTAACCCCTATTGCCTTACCCCCCCCAAAAAAAAAGGCAATTGGTGCATTCTATTTTAACTTTGCTCTTTGGTTTTAATCAATAGATCTGCATTAATGTTTCTTGAAATGTAGTATTAACATTTGGGGTTTTTCCCCTAAACTATCACCATTTTGAGGAAGTCTAATCATTCTTAAATTATCTTTCCTTGACCAGGTTCCAAGCCAATGATATTTTATATGAGACATCTTACATTTTCTTCTATTTTTTCAATCTTTTGATCTTGTTCCAATATGTATTCTGTCTTGTAGAGTCATTGATATTTTTTGCTCTATTCTAATTTTGAGCTAAGTGTACTATTTTCTACTTTAAGTTATTTATTCTCTTTCCAATTTTATTCTCCATAGCTTATATTCCTTTTCTTTCACTTGTTTCATTTCTATTGCATATTCACATAGTCCTTCAGGAAAATCCAGGAGTTGTTTTCTTCAGTCAGATTGGTACCTCTTTTACCATTTGGCCAATTCCATGTTTTCATCAGGCGTGTCTGTGTGTGTGTGTGTGTGTGTGTGTGTGTGTGTGTGTGTGTGTGTGTATGTGAGTGTGTCTCTTTAACGAAGCTGTTAATTTGATTTTCATAGTTTTCTCACATCACTCTCATTTCTCTTGCCATTTTTTCCTCTGCTTTTCTTATTTGATTTTTAAAATCATTTTTTCTCATTTTGGTAGCTTTTTAAAGAATTCTTATTAGGCTTGTCCATAGTCTGCATTTTTAATCTGAGACTGCTTATAAATGATTTAAAGTCAAGAAGAAGATAGTCTTCTTTTGAGTTTATGTCTTGAGCTTTCCTTTTATTATAGTACCTTTTTTATAACAAGGTTCTTTTTTTGTTTTTGCTCATTTTCCCCATTATCTTTTTTTCTTGGTATATTATATCAGAGTTGTTGGCTCTGCTTATTTCTAGTGGAGGTGGAGGTGAAGGTTACTGTCCTGACCTTCTAATTTCTTCACCCTGCTGTTTTCACAGCTAGTTCTGGAGTTTCACAGCTAGGTATGGAGTAAGTTTTCAGTGCTTCCAGGGAAAGATGTGGTTACTGCTCCTCTGGTCTGTGCTCTGGTCCTTGCCCAAGAAGGGCACTTGCTCCTCCCATTCCTGGACCTGGGACCCAGAACCAGACTCCTATTATTTGCAACTGAAAGTGTTCCTCTACACACTGGAGTGCCAAATGGTGCCTTATCCTAACACCCAGTACCAGTGTTTGTACAGAGGTCCCCTGTAATCTCTCAATCACTATGTGTTCCTTCACCTTACTGTTTGTCGGCAGTGATAATTCCCACTATGGCTACTGCTTGCTGTTGCTGCTGTTGCTGCATCTAATTCTGCTGCTGTTGCCACTCCCAAAGCTCATAGCTGGTGTCACCCATGTGCCAGCTCACACTCTAGTTGCACAGTTCTCTCCTCTATCCTCTTAAGTTGTCCTGGACTGAAAAAAATATCTCACCTGACTTTTTTTTTCAATTCTGCTTTAGAATTCAATTTGAGGAATTATTTTAAAGTTATTTAGAGGAGAATGTTGGGATTGTTAGGCTAGAAAAATTTCTTTATTCTGCTGTCCTGGCTCTGACCCTCCTGGTTCTGCTTTGCTTCTTTACAGAAGCATCTCCAACCTGACTATGCTTCAATCAAGAACTACATCCTCAATTTAATTCACAACCTAATTGACTTCTTTAGAATGATACTGTCTTATTCTGCATTTCTGTAGCTGATTTTAAGGAAAATTATAAGGATTCAGTTAAAAATAAAAGGAAGTACACACTCTGACAGGTTATTAAAAGGAAACATAAGACAATTACATATGTTTTTCACAGATATCTGAAAGAGTTCTGCTTCTTTTCATTTATTCATATTTCCTACCCCGAACAGGAAGTCAGTTTATGTAAGAGACAGCATAATTCAGGGTTCTAAGGATTCATTTTCTTGCTATCAATAGACAAATCTAGTTGCATAGCTCAAATTTCAAATACCAATAAAATATACATATGTTTTATAAATTTGTGGACAGGATTATTTTGAAAGTATAGCTATATCTCATAATTTCTTATTTCAAGTAAGTCAAGTAAGCAGAAGCTTTCTGTGGTAATCTATCCCACATGAGCAATAGCAAAAAAATTATCTTTACCATAAAGCCAAAGAAGGTTTGCTTAAGTAAAGGTAGTGACTGTATGAATTATACACATTGAAACCACTTTCTCAAATAAAAGTCATTAAGTTTATATACAATTTTGATATTTTACTGTTCATTGCTTTTAACAACTCCTTAGTTAGGTTGAAAGGAATAAGATAAGACCATGTCAAAAACTCATCATTGAATGTTTATTAACCTTGCTCTCTACAAAAGCCATGGAACTAAGATAATGACCTTCAAACAATAATAAGTTACAATCTTTCAAAAGATTATCTCCAGTTTTACTTGCTTTTTTTTTTTTACCACAGCTGCACTTCAGACTATGTAAGTGAGTAAAAATAAGCAGATCTACTCTCAAAACAAACAAATTAACTAATTAGGCTAGGGGTCAAGGAATATTTTATTAATTTTTTTTACCCCTAGTCCTCCATTGTTCTCCATAATTCCTTCCTCTACTGTATCATGATTCTTATTATTCAACTCTCCTGCTGCCCCCATCATCTATTCATTTGGCATGTATAGTTTATGTTGGAGGATGGGGAGGTGTAGTTGAAGCAGCAACCAAAGGGGAAACTTTGATTTTCCTTCATGATGGGTTATACCGAGCTCTGTGTGTGCGTGCAATACTGACTTTAAAAAAATTGCCTTTCAGACATTTCAAACTGGATGACCTATAGGCAACTTAAACTCAATACAACCAAAACAGAACTCATTATATTTCCCCCTAAACCTTCCCCCATTCCTACCTTCTTTATTACTGTAGAGAACAATACCATCCTCTCAGTACTTCAGGTTCACAACCTAGGAGTCATCCTAGACTCTTTGCTGTCTCTCAGCCCAATATCCAACCTGTTGCCAAGGCCCCACATTTTCCCATTTGCCACATCTCTTCAGTATGCCTCCTCCTCTTTGACATTGTCATCACCCCAGGGCCAGCCCTCATCACCTCATTCCTGGATTACAGACTGCTGTTGGGTCTGTTTGACTCAGGTCTCTTTCCACTCCAGTCCATCCTCCATTCAGCCACTAAAGTGATGTTCCTAAAACACAGGTCCATTCATGACAATTCCCTACTCAGTAAACTTCAGTGGCTTCCCATTGCCTTCAGGAGCAAATACAAAATGTTCTATTTGGTGTTCAAAGCACTTTGTAATATTGCTCCATCCTTCCTTTCCAGTTTTTTACTCCTTACTCATTGATAGATATTACTTGATTCATTGACACTGTCCTACTGGATGTTCCACAAACAAGACACTCCATCTCTTGGCTCTACGTATTTTCTCTGGCTGTTCCTCATGCCTGGAATGCTCTTCCACTTCCTCTCCAACTTCTGGTTTTCTTGGCTTCCTTCAAGTCCTCCAAAATCTCACTTTCTACAGAAAGTCTTTCCCAACCCCTCTTAATTCTAGTGTCTTCCTGATGTTAATTGTTTCCTATTTGTCTTATATATAGCTTGACCTGTATATGTTTGTTTGCATGTTGCCCCCTCCATTACATTGTAAGCTGTTTGAAGGCAGAGTGCTTTTGGTATCTATTTGTATCCTCAGTTTTTGATTGATTGAAAACTCCTAACATACAGTTTAAAGTCTGTACCAAAAATGTGTTTCAGGAAAATTCTTTTTTTTATACCAGCCCCTATATTATTACTCATGTATAAGTGGTTCATTTAGATATGCTTCTCTCCTTTCTAATCCTGTTCTGCTCCCCTCCCCCCAAAATGGACATTTCATACACTTGTGAATAGAGTTGACTTCTAAGTAGGATTGTCTCATTCTTTGTATTTATACCTCTGGCAACTAACACAGCCCTTGACACATTGTAGGCTTCTCCATGCACACAGTCACAGCTTAAATTCCTGATTTATCGATTAGGAGGTGGCACTTGTGTTAAACCTCAAATAGAGTTAGGGATTGCAAGGATATGGGGGACAGCCTGTGCAAAAACACTAAGTGAATAATGAAATGTCATGCAGGGGGCACAGCAAGTAGGCTAATTGAGTTGGAATTTAACATTCATGAAGGGGAGTAAAGAACAAAAAGATGAGGTGAAACGATCTTTTAGGCCAAGAAACATGGAAGATCAGCAGGAAAGCTCTGTCTCACTAGGGTAAATGGGAAGTGCACTCCAGGACGGGAAGCATCTCAGCAAGCATCCTCTCAGCAAACCAGTGGGACATCCTGAGCCCCAGTGTGGTGGAGCAGGCAAATGACAACACAAGGACCCTCCCCCACCTCCCACCATGTGCCTCAGCATAGCCAAGGGAACAGCAGACTCCACCTCCAAGAACCACCAAGTGATTCAGCATAATCATGGGAAAATAGGTTGCCTCCATTAGCCATACCTCCATGTGCTTTAGTGTAGCCACAGGGAAGTGAAGAAACGCCCTGCCAACCTCAGCACACACCAGACACCAGCACTAGGACCCCAGATCAGCACCAGGTAAGCTGCCAAACTCCTACAGCATCCAGCAGCACTAGGCACCCCCATCCACCCACCTGCTCAGTACAGCACTAGACATGAGAGTCCCCCTGTGGGCCTGAAGGCAATATCAGTGCAGGACCAAGTAAACAGTCAGGGACTGCAGCCCCTGGTACAATAAGCCTGAGATAGTGCTTCTTCCACCCCAGCAGCAGAGCTCAAATTTAAAAGAAAGGAAAAAGAACAAAAAAGATGAGCAAAAAACAACCAGCAACAACAAAAGAATCTCATCATAGAAAGCTATTATGGTAACAGGGAAGATCAAGACACAAACTCAGAAGAGGACAACAATGTCAAAACAGCTATGGGCAAAGTCCCAAACAGAAATGGGAAGTGTTTTCAAACCCAGAAAGAACTCATGGAACAGTTCAAAAAAGGGGCTTAAAAATCATGTAAGAGAGGGAGAAGAAAATTTGGGGAAAGAAATGAGAGTGATGCAAGATAATTATGAAAAAAAGAATCAATAGCTTGGAAAAAGAAAACAACTGCTTAAAAAGTAGAATTGGAAAGTAGAAATGGAAAGTTAAATTAAAAAGTAGAAATGGAAAAGGAGATACAAAAATTCACTGAAGAAAACAACTCCATAAAAAGCAGAATTAGCCAAATGGAAAAGAAAGTACAAAAGTTAAATGAGGGAAAAAAAACTCTTTAAAAGTTAGAATTGGGCAAGTGGAAGCTAATGACTCTATGAGACATGAGAAATCAATCAAACAAATTCAGAAGAATGAAAAAATAGAAGAAAATGTAAAATACCTCATTGGAAAAACAACTGACCTGGAAAACAGATTCAGGAAAGACAATGTCAGAACAACTGGAGTAGCTAAAAACTGCAATCAAAAGGAGGGCCTGGACAGCATCTCTTAAAAATTATCAAGGGAAACTGCTCTGATATCCTAGAATCAAAGGGCAAAATAGGCATTGAAAGAATTCATCAGCCACCTCAGAAAAGAGATCCCAAAATTTAAAAAAAAATTCCAAGGAACATTACAGATAAATTTCAGAACTATTGTGTCAAAATAAAAAATGCTACATGTGACCAGAAAGAAACAATTCAGATTTTGGGGAGCCACAATCAGGATTACATAGGACTTAACAGCAACAACTTTAAAGGATTGGTGGCCATGGGAGATTATATTCCTGAAGGCAAAGGAGCTATGACTACAACCAAGAATCACCTACCCAGTGAAGTTAAGCATAACACTTCAAGGGGAAAAAATGGTCACTTGGTGAAATAGAAGGATTTCAAGCTTTCATAAGGAAAAGATAAGAGTTGAAGAAAAAATCTGATCTCCAATATCAAGACCCAAAGGAAGCCTAAAACAGTAAAAGGGGAAAAGAAAACATAAGGTACCCAATGCAGCTGAGTTGTTTACATCCCTACATGGGAAGTGATCACTTGAACCTTATTCTCATCAATATTGGTTCAAAGAGGGAATAATATACACAATCAGTTGAATATAAAAATGTCTTACCCAATAGAAAAAGTAGGAGTGGAGGAGATTAAGTAAAGTGTGTGTGTGTGTGTGTGTGTGTGTGTGTGTGTGTGTGTTGGGGGGACTGACAAAAGAGAGGGCAGATGGAGGGAGAGGAGGTAGACAGAAACAAAACAATGTTAAGGAGGGAAAGGGTGAAAAGAAAGAGAGGACAAATGAGAAGGAAAATAAGATGGAGGGAAATACAGTTAGTAATCATAGCTGTGATTACAAATGGGATGAACTCTCCCATAAAAGAGAAGCAGAGAGTAGAGTGGATCAAAAACCAATATCCTAAAATGTTATTTACAAGAAACACACTTAAGGCAGAGAGACACACACACAAAAAGTAAAGGTAAGGGGCTGGATCAGAATCTATTATGCTTCATTTGAAGTAAAAAAAAAAAAAGTAGGGTTAGCAATCTTGATCTCAGCTATGTGAAAGCAAAAATAGACCTAATTAAAAGAAATAAGGAAATTAACTACATCTTGCTAAAATGTACTATACACAATGAAGTAATATAAATAATAAACATAAATGCACCAAATAGTATAGCATCCAAATTCTTAAAGGAGAAGTTGAATGACTTATAGGAAGAAATATACAGCAAAACTATACTAGTGGGGGAACTCAACTGTCCTCTCTTAGAACTTGATAAATCCAAAAAAAAAAAACAAGAAAGAAACTAAGGAGGTAAATAGAATATTAGAAACGTTAGATATGACAGACCTTTGAAGATAACTGAATGGGAACAGTAAGGAATATATTTTTTACTCAGCATCACAAAGTACTTACACAAAAATTGACCTTGTATTAGGGCAGAAAAACCTCAAAATCAAATGTAGAAAAGCATAGATATTAAACTTATTCTTTTTTAATCATAATGCAATAAAAATTACATTTAACAAAGGACAGTGGAAAGATAGATTGAAAATTAATTGGAAACTAAATAATCTAATCCTAAAAAATAAGTGGGTCAAAGAACAAATCATAGAAACAATCAGTAATTTCATTAAAGAGAATGACAATGATGAAACAACATCCCAAAACATATGGGTACAGCCAAAGCAGTACTTAAAGAAAAATTTATTTCTCTAAATTCTTACACCAACAAAATGGAGAAAGAGCAGGTCAATGAATTGAACAACAACTAAAAAAGTAGAAAAAGAATAAATAAAACATCATCCATTGAGCAATAAATTGGAAATCCTGTAAACCAAAGGTGAGATTGATAAAATTGAAAGTTAAAAGAAAACTATGGAGCTAATAAATAAAACTAGGAGCCAGTTTTACAAAAAACAAACCAAAAAAAAACAAACCAAAAAAACCCAATTAGACAGATAAGCCTTTGGTTAATTTGATTTAAGAAAAGAAAGAAGAAAAGCAAATTTTCAGTATCAAAAGTGAAAAGGGTGAAATCACCACCAATGAAGAAATTAAAGCAATCATTATGAAATACTTTACCCAGTTATATGCCAATAAATCTGACAATCTGAATGAAATCAATGAATATTTATGAAAGTTATATGGAAATCTGTCTTAACCTACAGGAAAGTAGGAGGGGAAGGGGATAAGAGAAGGAGGGGGTGATAGAAGGGAGGGCAACTTGGAGGGGGTAGTCAGAAGCAAAACACTTTTGAGGAAGTACAGGGTGAAAAGAGAGAGAGAGAATAGAATAAATGAGAGGGGAATAGGATGGAGGGAAATACAGTAGCAATATTAATTGTGAAAAAAATTTTGAAGCAAGTTTCTTTGATAAAGGCCTCATTTCTCAAACATATAGAGAAGTGAGTCAAATTTATAAAAATAAGAACCATTCCCCAATTGATAAATGATCTAAAGATATGATCAGTTTTAGCAATATGGAAAAATACTCTCACTATTGATTGGAAAAATGAAAATTAAAACAGTTCAGAGGTACTACCTCATACCTATTAGTTTGACTAATGGTACAGAAAAGGTAAATAACAAATGTTGGAGGGGATGTGGGAAAAATGAGACTTCAACACACTGTTGGTGGAGTTGTGAACTGATTCAACTATTCTGTAGAGCAATTTGGATTATGCCCAAAGGGCTATAAAACAATGCATGGCCTTTGACCTAGCAATGCTACTACTAGGTCTGTATCCCAAAAGAGATAAAACACAAAAAGGAAAATGACCTATATGTACAAAAATAAGTTATAGCAGCTCTTTTCTGAGGATAAAGAATTAGAGGCTGAGGGGAGCCTATCAATTGGTGAATGGCTTAACAATTTGTAATATGTGATTATGATAGAATGTTATAGTACTATAAGAAATGATGAGCAGGATGCTTTAGAAAAATCTGGAAAGATTTACATGGACTGATGCAAAGTGAAATGTACTGTGTATATAGTAACAGCAATATTGTATGACGAGCAGCCGTGAATGACATATGATGAAAAATGCTATCCATCCCCAGAAAAAGAACTGGGGGTGCTGCAATGATACAGGGGGTGGTAGTAGTCTGAGGTGCAATTGAAAGGCATTGATTAAAAATAAGGGGGTGGTGGAAGTATAAGGAAAGAAGAGAAGAGAAGAAAATTTTGAAAAACCATTAGTACTGTTTCATCTGTTGCGTAACAGAGTTAAAGTCAAGCTGATTACACTATTTTCCAAATAAACACACAAAATGCAAGTTATAGCCAATTGGTGACCAAGTCTGCTGACAGGTCTTAACAAACAAGTGTTGGTGGATCCACACGTTGCACATTGTCAGGAAGTCCAGCATGCATTGGCAGGAACGTGTTGTGTAATGACTTGTTTACAATATATGTTTACATGCTGCAATATTGAATCATCAAAATTTCAGTGCAGCAAAACCCCACATATTTACAAAAATTATTACATTTAAGACACATCATTTTTTTTAAAAAATCATATTTTTTTTTAAATGATGCAAATTTCCCCCCAAAAAAAAGCCATTAAAGAGTTAAAGAAAGTAGATTTCCAGAGGGGCACTGAGTAATGTTTTTAAAGGGGGGCAGTAGGCCAAATAAGTTTGAGAACCTCTGATTTAGACATAAAGGATGACACCATAAACAAATTAGAAGAGCAAGGAATAGAATATATGGCATACCTATAGAGAAGGGAAGAATTCATGACCAAACAAGAGATAGAAGAGCAGCATGAAATATAAAATAGATAATTTCAATTATATTAAATTAAAATGCTTTTGCACAAACAATATCAATGCAACCAAGATTAGAAGGAAAAAAGAAAGCTGTTGTTAAAATAACAAACTTTACAGCAAGTATCTCTGATAAAGGCTTCATTTCTCAACTATATAGAGAACTGAGTCCAATTTATAAGAATACAAGCCATTTCTCAATTGATAAATAGTCAAAGGATATGAACAAGCAATTTTCACTTGAAGAAATTAAAGCTATCCATAGCCATATGAAGAAATGCTCTAAATCACTTTTGATTAGAGAGATGCAAATTAAAACGACTCTGAAATACTACCTCACACCAATCAGACTGGCTAATAGGACAAGAAAAGAAAATCATAAATGTTGGAGAGGATGTGGGAAAATTGGGACACTAATGCACTGTTGGTGGCTTTGTGAACTGATCCAACCATTCTGGAAAGCAATTTGGCAATCAAACTGCCCATACTCTCTGAGCCAGCAATACTGCTTCAAGGTCTATATCCCAAAGAGATCATAAAAAAAGGGGAAAGGACCCACATATACAAAAATATTTATATCAGCCCTTCTTGTGGTAGCAAAATATTGGGAACTGAGGGGATGCCCATCAATTGGAGAATGGCTGAACAAGCTGTGGTATATGAATGGAATGGAATATTATAGTGCAATAAGAAGTGATGAGCAGGCAGACTTCAGAAAAGCCTGGAAAGACTTGTATGAACTGAGGGAAAGTGAAATGAGCAGAACCAGGAAAACATTATACACAGTATCAGCAGCATTGCATGATGATCAACTATGAATGACTCAGCTCTTCTCAGCAACACAATGATCTAAGTACAAAGGTCTCATGAAGAAAAATGTTATCCACGTCCATATAAAGAACTGGAGGACTCTGAAAGTGGAGCAAAGCATACTCTTTACTTAATTTATTCTTTCGGGTTTTTTTCTTTTTGATCTATTTCTTCTTTCACAATTGTGACTAATATGGAAATATGTTTTACATGGTAGTACATGTGTAAACGTATCAAATTACCTACCATTTTAGGAAGAAGGGAGAGGAGAGAGAGAAAAAAAAATTTGGAACTCCAAATCTTATGAAAATGAATGCTAAAAATCATCTTGATACATAATTGGGGGGAGGATTCTATTTAAAAAGAAATTCATGAAATGTGTGACCCTGGGCAAATATCTTAGCTTCTTTCAATCTCAGTTACCTTATCCGTAAAATATGGATAGTGATAGTACTTACCACATAGGATTTTTGTGAAGATCAAATGAGATACAAATATAAGGTTTTGCAAACATTAATTCATTATATAAGTACTAATTATCATTACTATTATTATTATCAAAATAATAGACTTCTAAAAATGAAAATTTATATTTTACAAAATACATTTAGCAAAAAAAAATTTTTACAACTGATCAAGAAGATTTTTAACCATAGTTTGAATGGAAGAGAGTAAAATGCCAGATCATATAAAATGGGAACCTACCAAAGAAAAGAAGCACGCCATAAAAACATGAACAATAGTAAAGGTATTTTCCCAGGAATTCTCAGGAGTAAAAAAAAGGAAATAAGGTTGGGTACAATACTGACAAACCCAAATGTCTAAATACTATTGCATAATTATAGGTAATGAAAACTTAAAGTTTCAACACAAGGAAGTACATGAGATCACTTAGGTAGCAGCAAGATTTGGTAACATGAATCTCATTCCATTTGCAAATACACAACTTCAGTTCAATTCAACAAAGATTATATTTGAGACATTCTGCTAGATGCTGGTGATGCAAAAATAAAAAATGGCAAAAATCTTCAGCCTCCAGGAATTAAAACACAAGAATAGGGAAGATGTGATGTGTACAGGAGAAAGTATGATATGATACAGATTGTGACAAGGGAAAAGGAGAGTGCCAAAGTTCCTCAAGTAAAAGGAAAAAGAAAAGGAAGAGTTCACATTTGACAGATATAATAGAAGGGAAATAGCTCTGCTTGATTTACATCATGGCAGAAATCCATAAACCTTTTGTTGAAAACACAATGAGGAACATATGGGTAAAACCAAAATGAGAAAAATAAAGAAAAGATAATGCTTTAAAAGTGCTGTAGGTGCAGCTCAAAAGTCGCCACCCTTTTAGTTTAGATTCAGTGTTGGAAGGAAATGAGGCACTTGTAAATCACTGAATTTATAACCGAGGAGGTAGTTTACTGTACCCTAAGAAAGCAAGGATATACAGCAAGGAAAAATGGCACTTAGCTTCCCTAAATGTAGCCCCCCTGTCTTCTTCTGGAAACTGCTTCTGCTCAGTAAGTCAGTAAGACTTCCCGAGACTCACAAAGTCTGGGAAACACTAACTATGTGGCTGGGACTAGATCATTAGGGAAACTGAGATCAAACAGATTGTGTAGGGAGAGGAAAATTAATGTAAATACTGTATCATTTGGTTACCAAAATTTATTGTAATATTCTCTTCTGGACTTCAAATCCTCAGTTTTTATTTTAGCTCATATAGAAAAAAAAAAACACTTCCAGGAACCAACAGAGGAACTTGACCACATTCCAGCCCCTCCCAAGGCCTAGTTTCTCTGTTTATCCCATAAATAAAAGCTAAACAGAGCTGGTCAAAGCTACCAAGACCTATCAAGAGATAGTCTTATATCTTCAACCCTTTCATTGGAGTCCAGGCAGCCCGGCTCATGAAGGAGAAATAAAGCCAGAGAGATCTTGATCCAAGAAGGGTTTGCTTTCCCAGTTTGCTGGAGGCTACTGAATCTCAAGTCAAAGCCTCATTCCTCAATTCACTGGCCCCCCTTCAAAGGTGAAGCAATCCAGATGAATTGAGAGCTCTTAATCCATGTCCTCATTAAATATCCACCCATCAGGGCTGCCATATGCAAATCAGGGGAGGACCCTGCCAGAAGGAAAATTCAGAGATTTAACGTGACACCAGACACTGCCTTTCTGTCTTTGATCCCTGAGAGAAATCACTGACCATTAATTTATTGATTATTATCCAGCCTAATTAATAAATTGATTTTTAATACCTGGAAGTTTGTCTCTCAGAATTTTTTTTTACTACAAAAAGAAACTGTCTCAGGTTAAGTCAAACTGGAGTGGGTATAAAGAAGTGATGAGCTGCATAATCAGGTGCTTGTTGGGACAGGGGCAGTACCTTGGGGTAGCATCCTCTCTGACATCTGCAATAGTTGGAATTGCTCTGGGACTGAGGCACAATCAAAAAGAGGAATCCACAGAGCAAGCTCTACAAGGAGTGGAAGAAATTGCCAAGAGGGGAGAGCCTAGAGAGGATATATTAGAAGATTTTATGATAGAGGAACACAGAGAAAAGAAAGAACCCAGATAATTATTGGAGTCAAGAATCAGAGAATGAGGGTCTAGAGTAGATAGAAGGAGAAAGAAGATAATAAAGAGATTGATAGAAAGACTTTTTGAAAAGAATCACAAAAAATTAAATTAAAAAAAACTAATAAACAGAACTAGCTTAAGGGAAGGGGGAAAAAAGGGGGAAATCTACTTGAGTAACTAGGAGGAAAAAAAGTGGGTTGAGGAAAGAATTATATCTAGATAAAAACAGAAGAGAAAAAGGAACCAAGAGCAAAACCCCACATAAAAATGGTAACAAATGAGAGGAATGGATCAGAGTGAGGGCTTCCAGTGGGAACAAGGCCATATTTTTTACAAGATCAAGTTAAAGTAGTTGAAGGAACATAAGACTGTGTTTACAATAAAAGGATAACTCTAATTTGAAGAAACCTCAATATTTGAACCAGAAGGAGGAAAATATAAATCAAACTCATAACTTTAAATATGAATGGATTAAATAATCCAAAACAATGAAAACAGTGAAAGAGTGAATGAAAAAACAAAACCCTACAATTTGTTTTTATAGGAAACTAATATAGAAAGTTCTCACTTTACATAAATTTGCATTACACAAATTCCACTTTCTATAAAGAATGGATAGGAATTCACATTCTCTAAAAACAAACACCTATGTTAACTTTGATGTACAGTACAGTATGCTCTCTCTATTCCTGCATTTCATAAAATAATTTTAGGTAGAGGTATGTGGAATGATCCATTTATATAAAGTGAGAAATGTCTGTATATAAAAAAACAAAGACATACAACAATAAAACTGAGAAGATAGAGTAAGTGAGGAGAAAAGGAATGAGGCTTTGCTTTCGCAGTGAAAGGAGTTCTACTGATGAATGATACTATGAGTCTGTGAATAGAGATGGGAACTTCATGCTTGATGTGGCCTGGGGAATTTGGTGTGTGAAAAGTTTACTTGTTCTACCTTGGTGGGAGAGGACTTGGAACTCCTGGCTGCAACTGGCACTGGCAAACAATCCTTTCCCCCTCCTTCTTAGTGACTGGGAGTGAGGCACAATGGAAGAGGGAAATTCACAGGGCAAGTTCTAAAAAGCAATGGCAGAAACTTCCTAGGAGGAAAGCACCCAGAACAGATACATTGGATGCTTCATCTGTGTGAGGGATTTAGAAAAACCAAAAGAGTCCAGATAATGATAAGGGTCATAAATCAGAGAGTGAGGGTCTAGAGGAGTCAGAAAGAGAAGATGGATAATGAAAAGGATAGAAAAAAATCCTTTTTTGGAATTGGGCACAAAAATAAGTTTAAAAAACTAATGAATAAAATTAGTTAAAGGAAAGGAGAAAATGTGGGGAACTACTTTAACTGGGTAGAAAAAAAGGAGAGAAGAAATAATTATATAACCAGATAAAAGTGGGAGAGAAAACAAAAATGACTAATAAGCAAAACTCCAAAGAAAAAGAGATAAACAAAATTAAATAAGCAGATCAGGGGTGAGGGAAAGTGATCCACTGGGAAAATTAGCATCTTTAAAAAGATAAAATGAAATAATTGAAGGAATATAGTACTGTATTTACATCAAAAGGAGAAAATATAACTTAAAAAAACAATATTAGAGTCTAAGGAAAATATAAACCTAAGTCACAACTTTAGATGTGATGGATCAAACAATCCAATAAAATGAAAAAGAGTGACAGATTGGATAAAACAAAATCGTACAATCTGTTTCACACAAAAGAACACATTTAAAAAATAAAGACAAGCAAAATAAAACTGAGAGAATGAGGGAAAAATTATTATGCATCAAGGAAATCCAAAAAAGCAGGGGTTGCAATAATATTATCTGACAAAGCAAAAACAAACATTCAAAAAGTGAAATGGGATAAACAAGGAAACTATATTGGGATGGAAGGATCCATGGACAACAAACCAATATCAGTAATATGCTGACATGCTCCAAATGCCTTAGCATCCAAATCCACAAAGGAAATATCTGAGCTACAAGAAGACATAGAGTGTAACACAATAGTGACAGGAGATTTTAATATCCCTTTCTCAATTTTTGGATGTCTAACAAAAAGATAAATGAAAGAGAAAATATAAAAATAAAAAAATTCCAGGAGAAACTAGGGTTAGGAGAATTATAGTGAGTTTTAAATGCAATAGGAAAATAGTAGACATCTGAAACAATATAACTCAATAACCCAGTGTTTCATAAACTGGAAAACATAAATTACCTGGGCGGGGAGTGAGGGGGGACTCCTTATTTGATCAAAACTGCTGGGAAAACTGGAGAGCATTTTGACAGAAATTAGGCTTAGAACAACACCTTACACCACATTGCAAAATATATTCTAAATGGATATGCAACTTTAGTATTGAAGATCATATTATAATTAGAAACAAATCTTTTCACAATTATGTCTAGGAAATGTGTTTTTAGCTAAGCAAGAGATAGAATTACAAGAGATAAATAAATATCTTTGATTGCTTGAAACTGAAAGGCTTCTGCAAATAAAGTTAATTGCCCATAAGATAAGAAAGGAAGTGATCAAATGAGAAAATATCTTTGTGTCAAAATTCTCTGACAAGGGTTTGGTAACTGAGACATGTAAACAATAAATGTACATGACTAATAACTATTAGCTAATAGAGTTGTAAGTACAGTCTGGAGAGGAATGAGGACATGGTTAACCTGGGCTTCCTCCTTAAATTGGAGATTCTGAGAGGAAACAGTTAATCAGAGGGAGAGGCACACATGTGAAGGATACTTCCAGTGTGAGGTGCACATGTGAAGGATACTTCCAATGTGAGAAGTAGTCCAGAGGAGGGGTGAGCTGCCAGTTTTAAAAGGTTTCAATGGTTGTTGGAGAAAATCATGGAGAGGAATGTGGGAAGGTACTAAAGAAATATTGAATAACGATCTGATACTGATGGAGTGCTTGGGTGCCCTGCTCAGACCCCCAATTCCAAGACCATATTTCTCCCTAGCCTGAAAAACACTATCCCTGGTAGTTTCTCCCCAGCCCAAGGACACTATTCCTAGCAATTACTCATGAGTGGGCCAGAGCAAAACACGTATCTCTCTCCCTGGTACAGTAACAGACTATACTGTAGGAATTATTTTGCATTGTATTATTGATGCATAATGCTTTGTACTGCTCATAAAGATATTCGGTACTCATCAGACTCTCTACACCAGCTCCCTACCTCATTATATACATCCTGGACTCCTCATTATGTGTATACTAGACTTAAGACATGTGTACACTCCCTACATATATCGTGTCAAACAGGATATTGATTAGTGGCAGACTGGACAATCTTTAGTCAGCCCTGACCACTAGTTAACTCAGTGACATAGCAGACCTAAAAAATCACACCTCTCTGTGATCCCCCCACCAGGGCTTTTCCTGGCAAACTCTGGGTAAAATGCCTTACACAGTAGGTACAAAAAGTGTATGTTCCTTTAAGAATTGATCACTACTTAACCACTCCTTAATTCCACCCTGAATCACCTAATTAGCATACTTGGCATATATTTTACCACAATTTTTTCCTATATAAATTTTAACTGTACCCTTCTAAGGTCACAGTTTCCTTAAAAACATTTGCCCACTGGATAGCAGGCAAACTTGATTTTAACTTGACTTGAGGACTGCTTGAGTCCATGAATTCTTTCCAGATGACCTTGTTCTGTACTCCAGTCTTTGACCACTTCAATACCAACTTTGAAAGAAGCATCTAATGGCACAGTGTAGTACCCTACTGGATCTCTCCTCTACATTTTTATCAAGCCTAGGATGAAGACTTGGAAGGCATGTTTATTTTGAAAATCTATAAACTGAATATTTTATATTCACTTGGAGAACTCTCTTTTGCCATATCACAAACTCCTAATTTTTCTGTCTCTTAAAGTGTGACAACTATATTTTCAATTTGTGTTATTAGAAATCATGGACAGGAACTATTTTCATTTTCTAGCATGTAACAGAAGAACTTAGGATACCTTCCAATAGAATTCTGAAATGAGGGACTTTTTCCCCCTGTGAAAACCATTATAATTTGAGTTTAAAAATCATTTCATCAGTGATCTAATTCAATTTTAATAGAGTAAATAAGGGGCAATTATTAACTATATTTTCCTAACATTATATGTAAGAAGATACAGATTTCTTCTTAAAACATTGTCTCCAACTAAAGATATTTGTAGGTCAATGATAAATTGTGAACTAATTGGCATTTTAAGAAAATACATTAAAATGAAGATAATTGTGAATGAATTTAAAGGGGTTTTGCATCTATCTTAATAATGCAGCTTTGCAAGCTGTTAAAGAGTCAGAGCAACTAAATTAAACACAAGAATGGTCAGTGCAATAAATACAATTAAAATAATTAGGCCTGGTAACTTTAAGGTCAAATAGAGGTAGCTTTAAAACAAGGTGCCAGGGCAAAATTCCTGACATTTCCAACTGAACTGTATTCTCTAAATTATTGCCTTAGTGATAAATAAATAAAGTTATGCTAATGTAGGAGCTGATTACAGATTGAAATTAGTAAAATTGCTTGGTATGCAATCTTCTAGGGTTAACATATTTTTAAACATAATTAATAGCCTTTGCTCCCAACATCTGATTCTACATCATGTAGCTCATTTGCATTCCTTTGGAATATGCTGACAAGACTAAATGTCTAAGAAGAAAGATTTCATCTATTGGAAGAAAATGCTATTTTTTGGTGCTACCTCTCCAAATAGTAGTTGTGCAATTTTAATAATAATGACTGTAAAAGGAATGTGAAAGAAAGAGTGCTGCTGTGTTTTTCTTTTCACTTTGGTGTTCTAAGCCTTTCGTAGAGTCAATGTGAAATGTAATTGCTCTTTTGACCTCCATCTTCTCTCTCCCCAGGTCTGAGGAAGAGTTACACTGGTTGATTATTTCAGAAATGAAAGGCACTCTGACCTTGTCAATTGAATGCCTTGCTGCTTTCAATGTTGCCCATTATATTGAAGGCAGGCAACTCCTGAAGAGAGACTGAAATCTACAGAGGAGCTGTGCTCTGGGCTGCCTGCCAGGGAAGGCTTCATCAGCAGCAATTTAAACATGGCTAAACATCTCTAGTAGCTAAGGTAAGGGAGTGGGGAAATGGGAGATGGGGGAAGGGAAGAAGATGAAAAGCAGGAGAAGAGGGAAAGTATATCATAATATGGTTTGCATACAATATAAGGAGCTTTCAGGTAACTGTTCTATTGCCGCATCTTTAATATGACTTATTTAGTTAGGAGAACTAAAAAGTAATCTGGAAACATACTAAAGAAAGACTAGTAACCAACAGGAGTATAAGGACTAACTCACTAAAATTAGTCTAAATTTACTAAAGTCTAAACTTACTAAAATTAGTCTAAAAACTAAAATTAAACTTACTAAAAAAGGCATGTGGCAGCCTTTCATTGACAAGATTTTATGGTAATTTCCCTTTGTAAATATAAATTTAAAGTGATTTCCTTGCAGAATGAGGTAGCTAGGTAGTAGAATGTATAGAGAACCAGCCTTAGAGCCAGTTCAAATCCACCCTTAGACATTTACTAGCCGTAAGTCACTTGACTCTTGACTAGAGAGGTTACTGTAGGTAATTGAGGTACTGGCTTGTTACAGTTTACTCAACTGTAAAATGGGAATAACTGCACCTACCTCACAGCGCAGTTGTGAGGATCAAATGATATGTTTGTGAAAGGAGCTTAACACAGTGCCTGACTCTTCCCCAGAGTGTAGGTTTGGATATTAAGTTACTAAAATTGGCCTGAATTGTTTTTATATTTATGGTTGAGAGGTAGGTCAGAATGAAATTTGGGTACATTATTTTTTTTTATTAAACAAAAAAGGAGTTTCAAGAACTTAAATTTAAAGGAGGTTTAAATTAAAAATCATTTATCAGGTTTTTCTACAGAAACTCTTTCAGCTTCATTAAGGAAAAGTTAAGACCTATTTATATAGTCAGATTATAAAAGCATAAAGACTGTTTTAACAAACCACATAAGAAAACCAATCTTTATAGTTTTAACTCGTATGTCTCTCATACACCATCTAGTTCTCTAGAGAATTTACGGTCTTAGTGTAAAGACAAGATTGACACACATACAATCACTGAATACAAGCCAACATATCGGAAGTAAAGAGGTATCAGATGTGAAGTATGGACAAGTGCTTCAGGAGTTCAAAAATAAGGATCAGGGTGAGCTAGAATATTTGGCAAAAGCTGCATGTAGGAAATGGAACCTGAGCTGTCCAGCCCTAACTCCTCATCAAAAAAAAATTGAAGGGAGCTTAAAGAGTTAGAAGACTCCACTCAAATAACATGCAAAGAAAGATTAAGAGTTATACAGAAATTATTTTCTGAAAACTATTTGGCAGGAGATAATATTACTATCACTTCTACCTCCACATTAATAAGACAACTGCCACAATGTACTCTGTTTGACCCCAGGAACTATTTTAAATCAGGGACTGAAATAAGTGGTAAGCTGGAAGCAGCTACTACTGACTCATGATAGCAGACTGCTAAATTTTTGTATTGGCATCTATATCTCAAAAAGAGGCAAACAATATAAATCAAGGGATGATGTATTGTTTTGTTGATTGTCTAGACTTGAGAAAGTGATGGGAAAATGTTAACATATATTAAAATTAAAAAACACTTTTTTTTTCAGAGAACTGGTTGTTAAATATTTACCAGCCTAACTCTGGACTGAAGTAAAATAAAGTCAGCTGTCTATTTAATTCATAGCTGAAATATTTCATGTTCATAGGAGAAGGCATTCTGAAACATAGTATCTTATGCTTCTACATTTTGGATGCTTTTTTCTGTATTGAAATGGGGTACAAATAACAAACTCAGATATTGTTGTTTTTATCTAGTTCCATTCAAAAGTGTATATTTCCCAATGCATAGTAATAGTTGATCGGACAATTAGCACTTATTAAGCATCAGATACTGTGCTAAGCCCTGGGGATGCAAAAAGGCAAAAGGAAGTCTCTGCCCTCAGTAAACTCACAGTTAAATAGGGGAGACAACAAGCAAACAAATATGTACAAATAAAATATATACAATATAAACAGAAAATAATTAACAAAGAAGAGGTATTAGACTTAATTAGAATTAGTGAACAGAGGAAAATCTAGATCCTCAAAAAAAGATAATGTGAGCTAGGGCCTATATTGTGACCCACAAATGAAGTAAATTGTTAAGAATGTTATATATATTCTGGTATGATTAAGGGATTTGAAAATATGATTTATGAGAAAATTCATTATTTTTAGGCTGATATTCACATTGGAAGACAGAAGACAATACATCTTGATAATAATATTCAAAAAACTAACACAGAGGATGGTGGATAATTTGTTTTTCAACTCACACAAAATTTACAAGAGTCAATGAATCTACACAGGTGTGAAATGTTGCATACACTCAGAAACAGTCATTGTGATGGTTTGTTTTGTTTACTAAGTAGTAGGGATACCAAGATAAAAAGATAACAGTCCCTGATCTCAAGGAGTTCAAATTTTCAGGGGAGGGACAACATTTAAGATCATTTAAGGAAGGAGGGAACTTTCAGCTGGAGCAGTAGGGACAAGCTTCTAGTAGAAGGTGCAGCTTGAACTGAGGCTTGTAAGAAGTAAAAAAAAACTGTTATGAGGCAAAGTTGGGGAAGTGCATTTGAGCCATGAGGGGCAGCTAATGCAAAATCATGGAAAACAAAGATCTTGTATCATGTGTGAGGAATGTCATGTGAGAAGGCCTATTTAGCTGGACTACAGGATACACTGAGTGCAGTAATGGACAAAGAGCTTTAAATGCCAAATAATTTTGTGACCAGTTTTAAATGCCAAACAGAAGAGTTTCTATTTGATGTTACAGTTAATAGAAGTCACTGGATTTTATTTAGGGAGCAGAAGAGAATAAGGGGACTGACATAGTCATCTTATATTATTTTGGCAACTAATAAGAAAGTATATTTGAATAAAGAATTGAGACAAGGAGCTTAAATAGGAGGCTATTCTCATGTCTAACTGAAGGGTGATGAATGTGTGAAACAAATAGCATCATCAATAACAGATTTTTAAAAAGAGTATGTGGAATTAAAATGAAGGTAGAAGAATGAATTAGATCTAAGAGAACAAATTAATAGTGAATATTTTACCAAGAGAGATTAGGAGATATCTTGCTATAACTTTTAAAAAACAAACCCTTCCAAAAAGCCAAGTAAAGGAGTTGCTCCAGTTTAAGATATTCTAGAGTGGGGCCAGGATATAGTTTTCATGCCATTAAGCTTTCCATCTAGCTACATAATCTTCCAAAGAAATTCATTTTGATTCAGTGCTGAAATAGAATTTGGAGTACATAAGCACTTCTAACTCATAGCATATCAAAATGGAATATTGTATTTTTTGAATTATATCAGAATTTTTGAAAACAAGTCAATGGAAGGAAGTTCATTTTTGGGGAAAATTTATAATTTTAACTGATTGGCAATTTCCCTTTCAGTGACATCATTTTGCTTGGCCAAGTCAAAAGGAATTAAACACACTAACACCATAAAATCAATGAAAGAAAAGTATTCAAGCCTTTGTAAAGTAAAAGTTTCAAATAAAATATGTGTTCACATGGACTGTTATAGGCTTTTTAGATCTTTTAGTTTGAGGACATTTTGTTTGCTAAAAGGGGCAGAAAAAATTTACATTAGGAAAAATGATAAAATCAGCCTGAGAAGGAACACAGCTTCTGAGATAAAATGCTAAGAAGACATGTATATCATTTGAGGACCTGCAACTCAAATGAACAGTCTGAGAGAACCTGTTCAAAAGCAGAACAATAACTAAGGTTATGGGGGTCATGGGGTGTTGTGCTTCATTATATCACTTAGATATGACTGTTGTCAGAGTTTTTAAGGTTATAACTGAGCAATTGTAAATAAAATAACTAGTGTGAGACCTAGGGAAGATTATATAAAGATTAAGGTGATACTTAAGAAAAAATAGAAGCTTTTAAATTTCACATCTTAAGCTAGAAATAGGTTACTGCTTATGAGAAAGCCTTGATTTGAGGCATTAGAAAAAGTAGGCCAATAGGAAAAGAATCTTTAGGGGAGAGGAGAGACAATCAGATTAAGAAAGAAGGGAGAATAGGAAAAGTTGGGGACAAAAGGCATAGGAAGTCACAAAGAAAAGCTGATTACAGAAAATCAATACACCAAGTTGATGGGCTAAGTCAGATGAAAGAGTTGACTGATGCCTGATGAGATGTGCAACTCCTTCTAGCTCATTAAAAGAGTGAAATCCTGCTTTGGTGGGTGGAAAAGCTGTCTAGATTTGTTGATCTCAAGTGCAATATCTTCCTGTGCTGCCCTCCAGAAGAGAGCTAGGTGGCTTAATGAATAGAGCACTGGGCTTAGAATCAGGAATTTTCATCTTCGTGAGTTCAAATCTGGCCTCAGATATTTATTAGCTGTGTTACCCTGGGCAAGTCATTTAACATTGCTTGCCTTAGTTCCTCATCTACAAAATGAGCCAGAGAAGGAAATGGCAAACCATCCCAGGATATTTCCCAAGAAAACTCCAAAACTGAGTCACAGAGAATCAATGAAAATCACAAAGAATCATGACTGAAACAACTGAATAACAAAAACAACACCTGCCCATCTCTGTTCTTCCTAGTTTGAGAGGGAGAAATAGATTAGGAAAGATAGACTTTGCCTCTGCCTTATTGTGAAAAGGGACTTGGCTTTACTGAGAGTCAATAATACTCAATAAAAAATGTCTTTTTAGGGGCAGCTAGGTAGCACAGTGGATAGAGCACCAACCCTGAAGTCAGGAGGACCTGAGTTCAAATCCAGCCTCAAACACAAAACACTCACTAGCTGTGTGACTCTGGGCAAGTCACTTAACCCCAATTGCCTCACCAAAAACAAACCAAAAAAAGGTCTTTTAAAAACATTTTTAATAACATTTTATTTTTCCCCAATTACATGTCAAAACATTTTTAACATTTGGATTTTTTTTAGTTTTAAGTTCCAAATTTTATCTTGCCCTCCCTCCTTCCCTTCACCCCTGACTGAGATAGTTATCATTCTGTTATAGGTTATACATGTGCAATCATGTAAAACATTTCCATATAAGTCATTTTGTACAAGAAGGCCAGAGACAGAGACAGAGAGACAAGGAAGGAAGGAGGAAATGAAAATGGTATGCTTCAGTCTGTATTCACATAGTATCAGTTCTTTCTCTGGAGACATGTAAAATTTTTCATCACGAATCTTTTGGGAATTTTTTGGATCATTGTATTGTTGAATATAGCTAAGTTATTCACAGTTCTTCATCATACAATGTTGCTGTTACTGTGTACAATGTTCTCCTGGTTCTATTCACTTCACTTTGCATCAGTTCATGTAAGTCTTTGGCAGGTTTTTCTGATATCGTCCTACTAGTCATTTCTTACAGCACATAATATTCCATCACAATCATATATCACAACTTGTTCAGCCATTCCCCATGGAATGGCTTCAATTTCCAATTCTTTGCCACCACTAAAAGAGCTACTATACACATTTTTGTACACTTAGATCTTTTTCTCTCTCTCTTTTTTAAATCCCTTTGGGATATAGACCTAGAAGTGGTATTGCTGGATCAGAGAGTATGCACAGTTTGATTGCCATTTGGGCATAGTTCCAAATTGCTCTCCAGGCTGTTGGATAAGTTCACCACTCCAACAATGCATTAGTGTCCCAGTTTTCTCACATCCCCACCAACATCTACTGTTTTCCTTGTTTGTCATATTAGCCAATCTAATAAATGTGAGTTGGTATTTCACAGTTGTTTTAATTAACATTTCTCTAATCAATAGTGATTTATAGCATTTTATATAACTATAGATAGCTTTAATTTCTTTGTCAGAAAACTTCCTGTTTTTACCCTTTGACCATTTATCAGTTGGGGAAAGACTCATATTCTTATAACTTCAACACATTTCTCTATATATTTGAAAAATGAGGCCTTTATCAGAGAGTCTTGATATAATTTTTCCCCAATTTTCTGCTTTCTTTTTAAGTTTGCTTGCATTTGTTTTGTTTGAGAAAAACATTCATTTCATATAATCAAAATTATCCATTTTACATTTCATAATGCTCTCTATATCTTGTCTGGTGATAAATTCTTACCTTCTCCATAGATCTGACAGGGAAACTATTCCATGCTTTCCAAATTTGCTTATGGCATCACCCTTTTTATGTTTAAATTATGTACCCTTTTTGACCTTGTAAGATGTTGGTCTATATCTGGTTTCTGACATAGTTTTCCAGTTTTTCTAGCAGTTTTGTCAAATAATGAGGGGTGGTTTTTTTGCTTTTTTTTTGGTGAGGCAATCAGGGTTAAGTGACTTGCCCAGAATCACACAGCTAGTAAGTGTTAAGTGTCTGAGGCTGAATTTGAACTCAGGTCCTCCTGACTCCAAGGCCAGAGCTCTATTCGCTGTGCCACCTAGCTGCCTCCAAATAATGAGTTTTTGTCCCCAAAGATTAGATCTTTGAGTTTATCACACACTAGATTACTATTTACATTTACTACTGAGTTTTGTGTACCTAATCTATTCCACTGATCCACCACTCTATTTTTAAAAATTATTTAGTATTTTATTTTTCCCCAGTTATCTAAAAACAATTTTAACATTCATTTTTAAACCTTTGAGTTCCAAATTCTCTTCCTTCCTCCCTCCCCACCATCACCTCCCAATGAGAAGGCAAGCAAGTTGATATAGGTTATACATGTGTAATCATGAAAAACATTTCCATATGAGTTATGTTGTAGAAAGAAACAGACAAAAAAAAAACCCTCAAGAGAAATAAAGTAAAAAAAACAACACTTCAATCTGTATTCAGACACCATCAGTTCTTTCTCTGGGGATGGATAGTATTTTTTCATTATAAGTTCTTCAGAGTTTTCTTGGATCATTGTATTGCTGAGAATAGCTAAGTCATTCACAGCTGACCATCTTATACTGCTGTTACTTTGTACACAGTACACTTCACTTTGTATCAGTTTATGTAAATCTTTCCAGGTTTTTCTGAGAGCATCTTGCTCATCATTTCTTGTAGCACATTAGTATTCCATCATAATCACATACCAAAATTTGTTCAGCAATTCCCCAACTGACACCACTCAATTTTTTAACCAGTACCAAATTGTTTTGATACTTATAATTTTATAATACAGTTTGAGATCTGGTCCTTACTTCACATTTTTTTCTGTTGATTCTCTTGATATTCTTGACATTTTGTTCTTCCACATGAATTTTGTTATTATTTTTCTAGCTCTATAAAATAATATTTGGTAGTTTGATTGGGATAACACTGAATTGTCATTTATTTACTGACTTGGCCTAGCCATTTCCAATTGTTTAAATCTGCCTTTATTTGTGTGAAATGTCTTTTTAATTTGTTCACATAGTTCCTGAGTTTGTCTTGGAAGATAAACTCCCAAGTATTTTATATTGCCTACAGTTATTTTAAATGGAGTTTGCTTTTGTCTCTCTATCTCTTGCCATTGGACTTGTTGATAATATATAGAAATAGTGATAATGTACATGGGTTTATTTTGTATCCCGCAACTTTGCTAAAGTTAATTATTTCAGCTAGCTAGTTTTTTAGTTTATTCTCTAGGACTCTGTAAGTATACCACCATATCATCTGCAAAAAGAGGTGGTTTTGTTTTCCCATTACCTATTCTAGTTTCTTCAACTTCTTTTTCTTCTCTTATTGCTACATTTAGCATTTCTAGTATGATATTGAATAATAATGGTGATAATGGGCATCCTTGCTTCATCCCTGATCTTACTGGGAAGCTATCTAGCTTACCCCTATTACAAATAATGTTTGCAGATGGTTTTAGATAAATATTACTTATCATTTTAAGGTAATCTCCATTTATTCCTATCTTCTCTAGAGTTTTTAACAGTAATGAGTGTTGTATTTTGTCAAAGGTTTTTCTGCATCTACTGAGATAACCATATGATTTCAGTTGGTTTTGTTATTGATGTGATAAATTATGCTGACAGTTTTCCTAATACTGACCCAGACCTGCATTCCTGCTATAAATCCTACCTAATCATAGCATATGATCATTGTGATATATTGCTGTAATCTTTTTGCTAGTATTTTATTTAAAAATTTTGCATCAATATTCTTTAGGGAAATTGTTCTATAGTTTTCTTTCTCTGTTTTAGCTTTTCCTGGTTTAGGTATCAGCACCATATTTGTGTCATAAAAGGAATTTGATAGGACTCCTTCTTCACCTATTTTTCCAATAGCTTACATAATATTTGGATTAATTGTTCTTTAAATGTTTCATAGAATTCATTTGTGAATCCATCTGTTCTTGGAAATTTTTTCTTAGGAAGTTCACTGCTGGCTTGTTCAATTTCTTTTTCTAAGATTGCATTATTTGAGTATTCTACTTCCTCTTCTGTTAATCTGGGCAATTTATATTTTGTAAATATTTATCCTTTTCATTCAGATTGTCAAATTTATTGGCATATAATTGGGCAAAATAGCTCCTAATAATTGTTTTAATTTCCTCTTCACTGGTGGTGAATTCAGTCCTTCCATTTTTGACATTAATAATTTGGTTTTCTTCTTTTTTTAATTGAATCAATCAATGGTTTATCTATTTTATTGGGTTTTTTTTTAATAAAACCAGCTTCTAGTTTTATTAGCTCAATTGGTTTTCTTACTTTCAGTTTTATTAATCTCTTCTTTGATTTTCAGGATTTCCAACTTGGTGTTTAATTGGGGATTTCTAATTTGTTCTTTTTGTAGTCTTTTTAGTTGCATGTCCAATTCCTTGTCTGCTCTTTCTCTATTTTATTGTTTAAGCATTTAGATATATAAATTTTCCCCTAAGTACTTGTTTGGCTACATCCCATAAATTTTGGTATGATGTCTCATTGTTGTCATTCTCTTTAATGAAATTATCAATTGTTCTATGATTTGTTATTTGACCCACTTATTCTTAAGATTAGATTATTTAGTTTCCAATTACTTTTTAATCTATTTTCCCACTGGCCTCTCAATAAATATTTCTTAAATACCTATGGTATACCAGAAATTGTGCTAAATGCTAGCAAATATGAAAAAAAAGACAGTTCCTATCCTCATGGGTTTAAAATCTAATAAAGGAAGACAGCACATGCACAAAAGGAAGCTGAAAGGGGGAAGGGAAAGGTATCCAACTAAGCAACATGGTGAAGATGTCAAAGAAATCCCCACGTAATACAAATGGGTAACTATGAGGTGGGCCTGGAGTCAGGAAACTCATTTTCTTATGTTCAAATGTGGCTTCAGACACTTATTAGCTATGTGACCCTGGGCAAGTCACTTAATCTTGTTTGCCTTCATTCCTTATCTAGAAAATGAAGTGGAGAAGGAAACAGCAAATCACTGCAGTAACTTTACCAAGAAAACCCCAAGTGGGGTCATGAAGTGTTGGACATGACTGCAACAACTGAACAACAACAATACGACTAAGTGGGAAATGAGGAGGTATCTATGCTGAGCCCCTCTTAAGGTAACTCAAACCCCAAAGTCCATTGCTATGGGACTTTTTCCTCATTGGTTGAGATCAATATCTCATGCTTATGTGAAGGGAGGAGTAGAGTTATCAGGAGAGGTAAAGAAAAGAGATCCAGTCTCTTTGTTCTTCTGACTTCCAGCTTTGGAAGCTAAGATGTCGTATGCAACCTTTGCTTAGGGTTGCTGACAATAGAAGACTCCAGGAAGAAGCAGACTTTGGAGGATCTGGCAGACTTCATCATGTCCCTATCCATAATTTATTACACTAGAGATTTGGGGAAATTTCCCCATGGGTGAGGTGAAATCTCTTTCTCTCTGTCTCTTTCTCTCTGTCTCTCTCTCTCCTTGGATATAAGGTTTGGGGCTTTCCCCCATTAATGAATAGTGATCAGGAGTTTAGACAACCTAGATATACTACACCTAGAACAATAATCTTTAAGGAAGCAATATATATAATTCCAGCCTGTTGCTCCTTTTCTCTGAGGAGGACAGAGTGGCTGACCTCTGGCCCCAACCTGCTTTCCCTCCCAGATCTTTCTCTCAAAGATCTGGAATCTTGTGATCTTGACTGTCTGGGCTGCACCTTGAGCACATCTCACATCTCACTCATGCAATGAACATGCCTGTCCTCTTACTGAGTTTTAGCCTCAACCTATCCTTCTACAGTTGTGATACTGGGGACTCTTCAAACTCAGGTACCTCAGGATCTAGCTCAGAGAGTGAACAGCTGGGCCTCCTATGGGGTTCACTGAAACTTCTTGCCTCTATCCTCTTGTAAACCTCTGTACAGCCTATGTGGATGGTCAAAGAGTGAAGGGATGGCATCCCATGCTGGGATCCCTATATCCTGCTAGAATTCTGAAAAGACTAGAATTAGTCCCAATTAGAGCTGGCATTCTAGTGAATGTTAAATTATCTGGACATAGAAGAGCCACAATGGCCACTTTTATGTTGACATCAGTACCTTCCCTGGGAAATTTCAAGCTCACATAGATTTATCCCAGATATGAAAAGTTTTAATCACCCAAACCACCAAATACAAGCCCTGTGATAGGCTTTAAAGATATTTTATCTAAATATCTGTCATAAGAAGTTTAGAAAATGATGATAACTTAAGACACACCACCCATGACAGAATTGTAGTCCACATTCTCAGTTTTTAGCATCACCTCCACAGAAGATCCTGAGTACAGATGAAATAGACCCATAAAGAATTGATAATAAGGTCAGCATGGCTGCCCTTAGAGTGTGTGATGGACTCTTTCCCTGGCTCTACTGCAGTTTCCCAAAACTGGGCAAGATTTTAGTTTCTTCATGACCAAAGCTACATTCTCTTTACTAATACATCCAACATAGGTATGGACATCTAATCCACAGTTACAAGAAAAGATGGATCTGTTACTCTGACGATTTTCTGAAGGAGCTCTTATTTTTAACTTTTGTACCCTCCATTCTCTTGGTCCTCTACCTCTCCAAGTACCATAATATTGTGTACTGCTCCATCTCTTAATTGCCTTGGGTTCTATGCCTGCCATTCAACACTGGTGGTTCTGCTGCCCTGCTTTTCTTCTCTGGTTCACACTTGAGAAGGCTTGGAGCTTGCTGGGGATCAGCCCTGTTGATTATATTGATCCTTAAAGTTCAGGAATACCTGTAAACTCAAACATTGTTGTCAATGGTGTGACTACATAGATCTGATGACATCAGATACGTGAAGGTCATGTACCAAGCCCTGGTTCAATTTCTGCAGTGTCATTTTTCCTGCGTTCTCAGGATCCACAGTTTCTATCTATATCAGTTTCTTCACTCTTCACTCACACTTCATTGAGTTCCTGAGGAGGAACTCAACTGGCTTTTCTCCTTTGCATAGTACAATATTAGAGACAAAATTAGCATAGGGATCTTCTGATGTGCCCCCCTCTCCAAACATCTCAACTAAAGTTTGTACACATTCATGCCAAGTAACATCTGTCCTTGTCACTTTGAGGCTGTCTGCTGCTGCTGCAGCTGTCCCCTGCTGCTGCAGCTGTCCCCTTAGGCTATCTGTCAGTGTAATCACTTTGGCTCAGAGGCCTTCCAGTGTCCCAGACTCACTTTTGCCTGTTCAACCAAACCTCCTAGGATCATTCATTTCCAGAGAAAATGTCATGATGTCTGTCTTTGATAGGGAGATAGACCCTCAGAATTAGAACTCTTGGATTTAATTGCAACATTTAGTCTCTCTGTAAGAAAAGCTCCTGCTATTAGAAAAGCTCCTCCTTTTTAAAGCAAATTTTCCTCAAAAGGTGAACAAATTTGAAATTTCCAGGAATTACTCCCTGTTCTTGATTTCTCAGGGATATCTCTTTGGTCAAAGTTGTCAGGCAATATTAAAATAATTTCCTGGGTTGCCTCACTTGTTTTAACCTCAGCAGCTTTAATTCTATACTCTTAATCCTTTCACTTCTCTACCCCATATCCTTAAAATGTCTTAGTTTTAAGGTCTGGGTCTACTCCTGATAATGAAGGATCTCTACGCTTTTCTAATGAAGAGAGAGAGAATTACCTTAGGTCCCATCATTTCTAGAGATTGCTTCACCTTTGCCCACATTAATACAAAATATTAATGCAATTAGTAAATGTATAGTATTCCAGCAATAATGGTCTGTTAGATTATTATACTGTGCTGAAACAATACAATAGACATGAATTCAAATCATGAAAACAGTGCCAATTCTTTTTTCATGTTACATATGAAAATTAATTATACAAAAAGTGACATTCAGATATTTAAGAAATACAGCATATCAATAAATTTAGCTATTTTATAGCAATAAAATGATGCCCAGCTGGTTTGGTTAAGCTTGTTACACCTCCACAAAACAATAAAAACAAATCAAAACCATATAATAGTTCAAGGTTATATCCAGAAAGAAATGAAATTATCTGTGACTCTAAAGAAAATCATTTGAAGAGAAAATAAAATGCAAACAAAAAGATAAATTCTCCTTCTGAGACAGGATTTTTTGTCGTTGTTTAGTCATTTTCTGTCATGTACTGTTTTTTCTTGATCTCTTTTGGGGTTTTCTTGGCAAAGATACTGGAGTGGTTTTCCATTTCCTTCTCCAGTATATTTTACAGATGAAGAAGCTGAGGCAAATAGAGTTAAGTGACTGGCCCAGAGTCACACAGCTAGTAAATGTCTGAAATTGGATTTGAACTCAAGTCTTCCTGATTCCAGGCCTAGTGCTCAATCCACCATGTTACCTGCCTGAGACAGAATTGGTGACAATCAAAAACTGCCTTAAATTTTCTTTCTAAATCAAAGAAGTGTCTTAGCCACCCACTGAAGGACCAAAGCTAGGTGTGAAATTCTAAGAAAGAAAATGCACTCAGGATTTAGCAGTACATAAAAGTCACTCTGGGAAAAAAAAATCCTCCCTCCAAAGTTTCTCACAAAAAAAAAAATTGCTAGCATACAAACTATAAACCAAGATGCTTGCAGAAAACAATTCATTCCAGGCCAACAAAAGTATAAATAAACCTACTCAAGTAGTTAGATTAAGAAGACAATAGAATGATCTTGAGGCAAAATTCTAAAGAATTATGGGACAGAAAAAAAAGGAGTTGTCCAAGGTTTTTAGAAAAAAAAACTAGCAAAAAAACCCCAAAATTTCTTATAGAAATAAGTAATTAGAAATTATATTCCTATGAACAATGCCACCATTAGTAATGGTGTTGTGTGTGGCTCAAAGCGAGGCATCACTAGACACCTTAACATCTCCCCTTACTCTTCTCCAGAGGAGATTTTATTCCTGTGAGGGAAAATAGGAGGCCAGCCACTTTGCTTTCCTCAGAGAAAAGGGGCACTGGGCTAGAATTATGACTGTCTGCTCCCTTAAATACTGTTCTTGGGGCAATAATATCTAGGTCCAGGCTAAACTCTTGATCACTATTCATTAATGGTGAAAAGGCCCCAAACCTTATATCCAAGGTAGTGATAAGGCTGATTTGACCTTGTTAGAATGGTGAAGTTTTCCCAATGAAGACCTTCTTGGGGCATAGTGGAAAAGTCAGAGAAGTCCCTAAGTAGTGCAACCAGATGGGAAATGAGGATCATTGAACTATAACACTCCTGCTTGAGAAGGAAAAGCTTCTTAGAGTAGGTCTGAGGAGCTTGGCAGTTCTTTTATTTAATCTTGTGTTATGCAAAAAAAATTATACTTTCTGCATCACCTTGCAAAGTGTAGATATATACTAAAAGGGTTTTATACTATGTTAGTGGCCTGAAAGTAGCAGAAAATTGGATTTACCTAGCAGGAGACTGTGAGTACCAAAAGGGGAACAGATAGCAGTGAAACAATTTTGTCCAGGATGTGTAATGTTGTACAAACTATTTTCTAAACATCAGGGTCTGCTGTCCATAGTCCTGAGCTGCTCTAGGCAAAATGGGTTTCTGTATTCATGTACCTTCCTTATTAGATCTCTATAAGCTGTGCCCTTTCTCTGCATTAGTGGAAGAGAATGACAGGTATACAGAGGGAATGTTACAATTTGATTTTTCCTCTTCTTGCCTTTTATTGAGTAAAGGTTATGATTATTCTTGTTTATGCTTTGTCATTTGGTAACTGTTTCAATACTCATGTCACTTGTGTCATTGTGACTCCCTCATTTTTGTGAGGCACATGCAATCACTGAAGTTTATCTTCATACACAGAATCTCAGGAGCCTAAAAGAAAGATTTTGAGTTATAGCAGTGTGGTATACCCTTTTCTGAGAAGCCCAAAACTTTCAGTAAAAATTCAGATTGGTTTAACAAGTCAGGCCAGGGACAAGTAGTAGGGGTCATGAATTGGATTGGGTTCCATTCCCACCCTAATTATCATAATCACAAAAGGCCAAGACTGGACATGGGGCTACATATGCAAAGCCACAAGATGTCATATAAATCTGTCATCATCATCATAACTATTATTATCTTGGCTCACTTGTTGACCTTATTTTATCTCACCCTCAATATTATTTATTGCTCAATTACCTTATCTATGCAAATGACTCCCAAATCTATATATCTAGCCCTATTTTTTCTCCTGATTTCTAGCCCTACATTTTCAACATCATTCTGGTTATCTCTAGCTGTATGATCATAAGAACTTTATACTCACCACACTTAAAATAGAACTGATTATATTCCTCCTTAAAACAGATGATTCCTCCATCAAACTTCCCTATTCTTCTTGAGAGTACCACTAACTTCCAAGCCATATAGGTTTAGACACTAATCTCAAGTTATCTATGATGCTTTCTTCTCCCTCACCACCCTCACATCCAATATGTTGTCAAATCTTATCATTTCTAGCTCCACAACATTTCATGTTTATACCTACACAGCTATCACCCCACCTTCAGGCATTTATCATCTCATACCTAGACTATTTCAATAGCCTCCTAACTAGTTTTATTGATTCCAAATTATCAACTCTCCCATCCCAGCCATACAATTGAAAGTATGTTGATTTAGCATCACATTGTCCCAAGCCCTACATGTCAATCAGTATTGATGGAGACTGTGTTGAGGAAGACTTTGTTGGGGAAGGAATCATGCACTCTGCAGCTTTTGCATTATTTGCTATTTAGCATGTGTTTCTACCACTCAAATATCACATTTAACAATTGGAGAGGAAATTATATGAAATGGTTCATCTCCTTTTACTGACATGGATCTTTCCAAATTGTCTTTATTTCAGTACAAAAATTATCAATAAAAGCTAGCTCCACCTCAAATCCTTTGCTGATCTCCAGTAATCAATCCATCAATATGTGCTATCTTTTTTTATTAATTTATTTTCATTTATCAACAATCACTTCCATATGCTTTTGAGTTTAAAATTTTCTCCCCCTTCCTCCCTACACCTTCCCCAAGACAGCACACAATCTGATACAGACTATACATACACATTCCTATTAAATATATTTTCACATTAGTGATGTTGTAAGTAAGGATTAGAACCAATTGGAGAATCACCAGAAAGAGGAAACAAAACTCAGCAGAAGAGAAAAAAATAGTAAATGGTATTCTTCGATCTGCATTCAAGCTCCATAGTTCTTTCTTTGCATGTGGATAGCATTTTCCATCATGAGGACTTTGGAGATGTCTTGGATACTTGTATTTCTGGGAATGGTTAAGTTTATCAATATTAGTCATTGGGCAACGTGGCTTTTATTGTGTACAATGTTCTCTTGGTTCTGTTCACTTCACTCAGCATCAGACCATACAAGTTTTTCCAGGCTTTTTCTGAAACCAGCCTGTTCATCATTTCTTATAGCACAATAGTATTCCATTACATTCATATACCACAATTTGTTCAACCATTCTCCAATTGAATATGTACTATCTTAACATATTTTAATAAATTTCTTTTAGTTCTCTTTGTTCTGAGTTTGCCTTATTGATAAGGGTGGGAGCCCTAACAAAGAACTTTTCCTTTTAACAATATAAATAGAAAATAGTGGACAAATGGCAAGGACTTACTTGATCACTCCCAAATTCTCTTCCAAATAACTTTAAATAACACCACAAAACAAATTCTAGGGCAGCAAAACCCAAAAAATGACAGGGTGAAAAAAAATTTCAGCCCAAGACAATTTAACAGGTCAGCAGGAAATGTCTATCACACTGAGGTGAGAGTGGAGTGCAGGCCACACCCCAGCAAACCAGCAGCAGACCTTGAAGGCAACAGAATCAATGAGAGCAGTGTTGGCTTCCAGACCTTTCAGCCCACACAGACTAAGGTGATCAGACAACTGGTCAGAAGGAGATTACAGGGATCTTTTTGCTAACACTGAGTGCAGAACTCTGTTGCATTGCCCATACTCAGATCTGGGTTGTGGTCCTGGGTCACAGTTACAAGGTAAGGAAGAACACTAGCACACCTAAGCTTGTGGACACAGAACAGCAGGAACCCTGGTAATAGTTTCAAGGTGAAAAAGAATGTTTGTAGTCACTCAGAGAGTAGAGCACAGACCAGGACAGTAGTGATCACACATCTCTTTGGATCATACCATTTTGGAAGAACTAAAAGCTTACAGACTGCCAGAACTAGATCTGAAAACAGCTGCACAAAAATCCTGAAGCTTGGGATAGTGCTCCCTCCACCCCAAGAATAGAGCCCAAGTTTACTGTAAAGTTAAAAGTCAAGAAATAGCCTGGAAAATGAGCAAACAAAAAAAAAGATACTGACCATAGAAAGTTACTATAGTGACGGAGAAGATCAAAACACAACCTTAGAGGACAGCAAAGTCATAACTAACACATCCAAAGCCTCAAAGAAAAATGTGAATTTTTCTTGGGCCCAAAAAGGATTCCTGAAAGAGCTCAAAAAGGATTTTTAAAAATCAAATAAGAGAGATAGAGGGAAAATTGGAAAAAAGAAATGAGAGTAATATGAGAAAATCATGAAAAAATGTGTTAACAGCTGGGTAAAGGAAGCGCGCACACACACACACACACACACACACACACACACACACACGCACACACGCACACAAAATACTGAAGAAAGTAATATCTTAAAAAAACAGATTAGGCCAAATGGTAAAAGAGGCATAAAATCCACTGAAGAAAACTCCTTACAAAGTACAATTGGCCAAATGGAAAAGGAGGTACCAAAAGCCCACTGAAGAAAATAATTCCTTAAAAATTGGAATTGGGCAAGTGGAAGCTAAAGACTCCATGAGACATCAAGAAGCAATAAAAACAAAATCTAAAGAATGAAAAAAAATAGAAGAAAATGTCAAATATCTTGGTGGAAAAATAACTGACCTGGAAAATAGATCCAGGAGAGATAATTTAGGAATTATTGGATTTCTTGAATGCCATGATCAAAAAAACCCTGGACATTGTCTTTTAGGAAATTATCAAGAAAACTGTCATGATATTTTAGAACTCAGGATAAAATAGAAATGGCAAGAATCTACCAATCACCTCCTAAAAGACATCCCAAAATGTAAACTCCCAGGAATATTAAAGCAGATTCCAGAGCTCCCAAGTCAAGGAGAAAATATCACAAGTAGCCAGAAAGCAGGAGAGAAAAGGGATTTGAGAAGGGGGAAGGGGTGGATAGAAGGGGGAACAGATTGGGGGGAAGCAGCAGTCAAAAGCAAAGCACTTTCAAAGAGAGAGGGTGAAAGGAGTGGGGGGGTAGAGAGAGAGGGAGAGAGAGAGAAAAAAAATAGAGAGTGAGAGAGAGAGAAGAGAAAATAGGATGGAAGGAAATACAGCTAGTAATCATAACTTTGAAAAGTTTTATAGCAAAATACTCTTATAAAGGCCTCATTTCTCAAATATATAGAAAAGTGACTCAAATTTATAAAAATAAGAGCCATTCCCCAATTGATAAACTGTCAAAACGTGAACAGGCAATTTTCAGATGAAGAAATCAAAGCTATCTATAGTCACAAGAAATGCCCTAAATCACTATTGATTAGAGAAATGTGAATTAAAACAATTCTGAGGTAGCATCTCACATCTATCAGATTTTCTGATATAAAATAAAAAGAAAATGACAAATTTTAAAGGGGATGTGGGGAAGCTGGGATAGTAATGCACTCTTGGTGGAATTGTGGACTGATTCAACCTTTCTGTAGGGCAATTTGGAACTATACCCAAAGGGCTATAAAACAATGAATACTCTTTGTCCCAGCAATACCAGTACTAGATTTGTATCCCAAAGAGAATGAAACTAAAAGCAAAAGGACCTACATGTGCAAAAATGTATATCTATAAATAGACATAGATATACATAAAGCTATATATAGATATAGATATCTATATCTATAGATAGATATAGATATTAATATATAGATATAGATATCTATATATAGATATACATATACATATATCTATATATAGATATAGATATAGATATCAACTGAAGAATGGATTACCAAGTTGTGACATATGATTGTGATGGTGTACTTCTGTACTATAAAAAATGACAAGCAGGATGCTTTCAGAAAATCCTTGAAATGCTTATATGAACTGATACAAAGTGGAATAAGCAGAGCCAGAATAGTGTACACAGTAACAACAATATTGCATAATGATCAGCTGTGAATGGCTTAGCTATTCTGGACTATGCTATCCATCTCCAGAGAAAGAAATGGTGGAGTCTGAATGGAGATCAAAGCATACATTTTTTTTAAACTTTATTTTTCTTGGAGATTTTTTGTCTGTGTTTTCTTTCACAACATGACTAATATGGAAATATGTTTTGCATGACTACACATATCTACTATGTCAAATTGCTTGCTTTCTCAAT
Source organism: Phascolarctos cinereus (assembly GCF_003287225.1). Taxonomy (NCBI): domain Eukaryota; kingdom Metazoa; phylum Chordata; class Mammalia; order Diprotodontia; family Phascolarctidae; genus Phascolarctos; species Phascolarctos cinereus. Next base: position 282,680,159 of record NW_027555847.1, on the reverse strand, counting down.
GAGGGGAAAGGGAAGGGAGGGAGAGAATTTGGAACTTAAAATCATTTTTTAAAAATTATTTTAAAATTGCTATACATGTAATTGGAGAAAAATAAAATATTTAACTGAAAAAAACAATATGAATGCCAAAATAATCTTCTACGGCATAGATCTGATCATATCATTCCACTTAAAAGCTCTCGGTAACTGTTTATTACATCTAGAATAAAATACAAACTGTTGAGACTGACTCTTTTTTTTACCTTCTAACAATCTTATTTGACTATCCTTATTCACTATTATTTCCTTTCACTGAATCACCATTTCTAAAAATTTTGGTTACTATTTGTTTCAAATGCAGGAAAAAGGAGAGATGATCAAATATTGTTACAAATGTTAAAGGCATCTTTTTAATTTGAGAAACCAGGGTTGATGTAACCATTAGACAAAGCTACAGATATCTCTTACCCAAGGACAACAAATGATATTTATTGACAGTGAATGAAACCATCTAACTCAGTTTAACATTTTATTTCTCCTTCAAAGATCAGCTTAGGTACAACCTCCTATCTCCTAATGCTCCCCATTATTAATGGTCTACTCCTCCTAAAATTAAACAGCATTATACTTATTTTTGTGTTGCATGCTTGCACCAGTGCAAACTAAATTCTTTGGGGGCATAGATGCTTATTTTTACTTTTGTATCCACAAAGCTATAAAAATGCCTTGCACACAGTAAGCACTTCTGTTAGGGCCTATTTAAGGATCCAAGTAATTGCCTACTGGTCAATCTCATTAATAAAAGATGCCTTTAGTAAAACAAAGTGCTGAACAAAATGCTTTAGTGACTGTTAACCCATTTGTTATATCTATAGCGTGCTTTAAGTTTTGAAGACTAGCTTAAGGGAATTGAGTTAGATCACAATTCAGATCATAAACAAACTTCTGCACCTTAGTCCTTTATTTGATCTCATAACTACCAGTGCATGAAAGAATTTCTCAGTCTGGTCAAGGCCATTAGAGCAAAGTCCTCTATCTCTATGAAATCAGGCCTGATATCAACTATGAGAATAAATAAGACTCTTTCCACCCTTCCCTTTCTATCTTCCCACCCTTAATCAACTATAATTAATTATTATCAGAGGAAGAAATCCAGGCTATCAATAGTCATTTTAAAAATGCTCTAAATCACTAATTATTAGAGAAATACAAATCAAAACAAATCTAAGGTCCTGCCAAATCAGACCAAAGTTGACAAAAAGAGGAAAATAATAAATGCTGGAAGGACTGTATGAAAACAGATTAGCATATAACTATAAATAATGTGTTGTGATTATGCTTCTTATTTCTTTTGGTTTTGTTGTGATTTCACCTTGTTGATTTGCTTTTATTGATTTGATTTTTTCCTATCATTTTAATCAACTTAACTATAGGTTTATCAATTTTATTAATCATTTTGAAAAATCAGCTTCTAGTTTTGTCATTTCTATGGGGGTTTTTTCATCCCCCACTTATATATTTTTCCTCAGTATGTTAATATCTCTTATTTTGTGCTTATTTTAGGTGCTTTTTACTTTTTAATTTCTTAAATATGTATTTAATTTATTAATTCTTTTTCTCTTTTGTCAAACTTTTTTTTGTCAATATGATTGTTCCCCTAAGGACTGTTTTAGCTGTATCCCAGAAATTTAGTATGATGTTTCATCTTTATCATTTTCTTGCACATAATTAATTTTTTCTATGATTTGTTCTGTGATCCACTCATTAGTTAGGGTTTACTTTTAAGTCCCCATTCAGGTCAGAGTCTCTCATTTGTAGTCTCTGTATAAATGAGTAGTTTTATTGAGTTATGGCCTATAAAGGACATATTTATTATTTCTGCATTTTTATACTTTTTTTGCAATATCTCTGGGCCCTAAAACATGGTCAATTTTTGTAAAAGTTCCATGTGGGGCTAAGAAATATGTATATTCTTTTGTTGTTCTTCATTCTTTTTGATGAACACCAATGACATCATGAATAAGTGATGTCTTGACTTGCCCATGAATTGGATTTAAGTGAGTAAAGTTGCACAAATCATCAACCTCACTCTGTCTTCAAGAGTCCTTGAAGTCCAGTGACAGAAAAAAGTCAAGACAACTGGCAACATCCCAGGACGTAGTGGATGAACTTGGTGTCTTACCAAGGTCTAAGAGCTCCACAATACCTGCTTTAGCTGCTTTCCTGGCCATTGCAACAAATTGTTCTCATCTGTCCCATTTAGCTGAGAGAAGTCTTCACTTGTTCAAGGTAGGCATCTCTCTAATTCACCAATGGGCTAAAGCCTCACAGCTGCCCTTATTTCGGGATGACCACTGGGCATGCCACAGCTTCTTGGAGCCACAGATGAGAGCTAGTTAACAGGCAGACAACAAAATTAATTAAGCAGCTCTAAAAAGGGGTTGGTAAGCCCTCTCACTAGAGGCTGTAGCCCTCTCTGAACACTCCATATTCTTTTTTGACCCATTTAGAAGATATCGTAAGTCTTTTGGTTCTAGCTTCTCTAGAAATGTGTTCAGTTCCATAGTTTCCCTGTATATTTTTCAATTAAATAAATCGAAAGTTGAGAGAGAGTTATTGAGGCCTTTTCTCACTATTGTGTTACTGTCTATGTATTCGAGTAGCTCAGTTAATGTTACCTTTATGAATTTAGATATTTAATTATTTGGGCCATATAAATTATTGCTTACTTTGGTTTGCTATCTATAGTTCCTTTAAGCATAATGTAGTTCCTTGTTTATCTTTTTTATTTTTTTGTCTGATACCATGATTGCAATTTGTGCTTTTTGAGATCACTTGATACACAGTAATTTTTTCCTCTCTTCAGTTTTATATTGTGTGCCTTTGTTTTCTAAGTATGTTTCTTATAAGCAAAAGAATGTAGGGTTTTATTTTCTCATCCAATTTGTCAATTTCTAACTTTATTGGATTCCTTAATCCATTCATATTCAAAATTATGAATTAGGTTTTTATTTTCCCACATTTCTTAATATTATAGTTTTTTCCAAGATATAATTTATTTTGCCTTTTCCACTATAAACATGATACTATGTTCCTTCAGTTACTTTTGCTTAATATATATTTTTTAAGATGGCCCTATTCTTATTGATTCTCCTCACCTTGTCCTCAGTCCACCACCCACTTCACAATTGTTACACCTTTCTCTTTGGAATTTTGCTTATTAGTTCCTTTTTCTCTCCTGTTTCTATCTGGTTATTTAATTCTGCCCCCTTTTTTCCCTCTCAATCAAATATACTACTTCTTCCTCTTTTCTCCACTAGTCCTTCTCTCCTTCTCCAGTCCTGTTCATTAGCTCATAATTTCACTTTTTGTGCTCTTCTCCAGAGAGGATTTTTCTCATTCACTCTCTTCATTATTCATTCTCTCTTTTTGTCTACTCTTGACACCCCCACCTTTTTTTCATTCTGTCTCAGTTTCAGAAAGATGTCAATTCTTATAGGTAACACACACACACACACACACACACACACACTCAATTATGAAGACCAACAGTGTCCTCCACTGATTATCTTCCTTTTCCATTTTCCTCAAAATCTACTCCCTGATTCCATGCCCTCCCAACACCGTGCACTAGTAGCCCCAGGAGCTCCAACTCCCCCTGTCCATGGGCAAGAGACATGTTATTTTGAAATATTAAGTCACCCAGAGAACACCTAGTGCAAGGTCCCCACCTCCCTTCACAAAACATCTCTTTTTACCCGTAAGAACATTCATCATCCCATCACAAACACGACCTCTTTTTTCTCCCCTTTTCAATCCCTTTTCCTGTGTCTTAACCCACTCCCATGCCAACTCTTCTCTTCCTGAGAGACCAGGAATGTCTTTTATGCCTTCCCCTCATTGCTAGTCCTCAACTTGACCAAGGCACATTACACACTCCCCTCTAAACCTTCCTTCTCCATGCTATCCTTCCATGCACTCTTACATTTTGTAATTTAGTCGCTCAAAAATCATTGATACACTTGCAGACAAAGTGCTAGGAGGTTCTTTCATTGTGCCCATCTCCACCATACTTTTACTTTCCTGACTATTGACTTCAACCTGGCAATATATGTCCATATGAACATTTAGAAAGAACTCTCTTACTGGCCTCTCTTCTGTCCATTTTTAATTTTACTTTTTTTTTTTAATTTTTGCTATTGCTGTCCCAAGCTGTCACATTTGTTCGCCTCTCCTAAATTTCTTTTGAGTCTTGGATGTTGTCTGATATTCAAGAATTTCTGGTCTGGTTTTCTTTCTAAGAATGTTTTGAATTCTTCTTTATTATTGAATGTCCACCTTTTTTCATTTAATAGTTAAGATCAGATTTGCATGGTAGTTCACCCTGACTACATCTTGAGTTTCATTGTTTTTCAGAACACATTATTCTATTCCCATTTGCATTTTCATGTAGGTGGCAAATGTTGTCTGTTCTATGAATTTCCTTTGTGTTTAAAAGTCTTTCTCTTGATCACTTGTGGAATTTTTTTTTCTGAATTGAATTTTTTTTTTAGGCAATTGGGGTTAAGTGACTTCCCCAGGGCCACACAGCTAGTAAGTGTCAATTGTTTGGTCTGAGGACAGATTTGAACTCAGTTCCTCCTGACTTCAGGGCCAGTGCTCTGTCCCGTCACCTAGCTGCCCCTGAATTGAATTGTTAAAAATAACCACTTGGAGTTTGCAGCCTTGGTTTCTTGTTGTTGGTTTTTTTTTTCTGGAGGTTATCATTTGATTCTTTCAAGTAGCATTTTGACTTCTTTGTTTAGAAGTTCTAGGTAGGGTTTTTTGGTATTATTTCTTGTATTTTGGTGTTCAAGTTTTTTGACTTATGTTCTTGTGGTTTTTAGTTTGACTTTACATATTTAAAATCTATAAAAATAGAAAACATTTTTCTTTTAATATTTCTGCTTTGTGTTTCTCTATTTCCAGATTATTTTCTTTTTTTGTATTTGTATTCTCAGTTGTCCTCTCCTTTTAAAAAAATGAGATTCCTCATCACAGATTCAAGTTCTTCTATTCTACCAACTATTTTTTTCTGAATAGGTGATAAATTCTGCTCTCTTAATTCTCTTTTAAACCACTCAGGAACAGCAAGTTGTAGTTACATACTCTCAGATTCCACAGGTCCTCTGTTTCATTGAGTGTTGAATCATTTTCCTTTGTTTTATAGCATTCATTTAGAAATGGTTGGGCTTGTTTTCTAGAACTGAGGCTTTCTGTTTTTCATGTGTTCCCTGTTGATATCCACTTACGTTTAATGTCTTTTTGTTTTCTTCTTTCTTATATCTTTGGTCATTTCAATCTCTTTCCTGCTATCTCCCCTTTTGCTCACTATCTGACTCCCTCCCCTCTAATGGTGGTTTCCTGGGGGTATTGGATCTCAAAACATCTCAGTCTTCTTCCACACTGGGCAATTCAAAGTTCGATAGGCAAGGTCTGCTGAAGTGACTTGTGGGAGGACAAAACTTGCCTTAGCTAGATTCTGTGCTCTTTCCTTTAGGCTCAATGGAGTGACAGATATCTCTGCACAGCCCCCACTCCCACCCACAATGTAGCCTGCTCCATTTCTCTGTTCCTCAGTTCTAGCATCAAAGGGCTGCCACTCTGGTGGTATTGCAGCTGGGGTTTTATGATGCCTTCTCACTTTACATCACAGTTATTTCTAAAGGATACTAATAGAAAAGAAAAGCAAAGTCCCTAATTCCAAGGAAAAAAGACATTCTAATAGGGAGAGACAACATATATATAGGAGATTTTAGCTTCAAATAAAGTTTTAAGGTCCAGTAATCCTTAGGGTGCAGTGGCAAATCTTATAATGTATCTTTAGTTTCCATTAATAACACCTTATCTATTTTTTTTATGTTAAACCCTTTTACAATGCCAAGGATTTTGGTGGATAACTTTTTTTTCTGAATTTTCAGTAATTGTTGATATAGAGGACATTCACAGGTGACATCTCTACAAGGGTTACTTCCTTACATCATGGCTCTGTGACTAGGATGGTAGCAATATTGGTGGTCTATGGATCAATGCTATTTCCTGAAACTCTTGGGTACTATCTTCTCATCAATGACAGTTGGCCAGTGGTTTGGTGGTGACTGCATTGATATATTCCTTCTCTGTAAGAGCTGCTTTTGAAAAAGCTAATTAAGTCTTGCTGGCTAATTTTTAGTGAACAGTTCCTTAGGGTGTACTAGAAACACAACCCCTCCAAGAAGCCTGAATAGTAGTAGTAGCAAGCATCTTCTGAGGACCAAGTTGTCAATGGGAGTATGAACTAACATTTAATTCTCTAGTTCTTTTTTTCAAAATTCCTACTTTCAAATACATTTCACATGTTTCTCTTGCAAGATTTAATATATGTGATTAATCTTGCTTGGTTTAATATTGCTACAAATGTGGCAGTGACTTCAGTTGAACATTGGCAAAGTGACTGTTACATGACCTGAGAAGCTTTTTGTTTTGTTTTGTTTTTTATTAAGCATCTTGAATAAGCATAGGTGTGCAAGACTCAGTTTTAGACCTTTTTTCTCAATTGAAAATGTCCCACAGTTTCCAAGAGTTTCAGACTCAGTAAACAATGGTAGAGGAAACATGGCTCTTGTTTAAAAGAATGTTATTTCAAGCTAAAATCCCAGTAATCATAAAAGATATATGAGTAGTAACCGAAATGAACCACAACAAGACAAGTCTATTCTGTGACTAACCACTGATTGAATTTTCCTGTGCTTTCTGAGAGATAAGCTTTTCACAAAAGGTCCACGTTAAATATAAGGGTGTCATTTTTTTTTAATGGTATGGTCATGTCTGTTTTTTTAAATATTCCTTGTTTGTATTTTTTAATTTTTCATAATGTGGGAAGACTGGGAAGCAGTTGCTATAATTGTTAAATGTCTTAAATCAAGTAAAGAAAATGCAATAAAACAATTTCTATGGCAACTCATTGTAACCTAATAGCTCTGGATTATGAACCAGTTCATAACTATGATTATTACTTGCTGAAGGAAAAAAAATTGAACCTAAAAACATTGATTTCAGAGGTAAGACTGGAGTTGAGTATATATAATCATATTCAGTATTTCCAATATGGTGGCAGCAAATCAATGCTAGTGCCATGACTTAAATAATATTAATAAAATTAAAATATGTTTAAAAATAAGTAGATATAACAAAGTATATACACCTCTAAGACTTCAGTTACTGAGTACAATTATATATTGAGTCATAGTGTAAGGTGTTGGTATAAGCTTAATTTCTGCCAAACCACTTTCCAGTTTTTCCAGCACTTCTTAAATAAGGAGGTTTTCCTAGATAATTTATGTTTGTGAATTCATCAAAGAGTATTATTGAGTTCAGTTGTTTCTGAATATCTCTCATCTAATGTGTTCCATTGATCTAACTCTATTCTTTAGTGAATACCAGATGGTTTTGATGGCTACTACTTTATAATATTAATTTGAGGACTGCAGAGACTACTCCCCCTTTGTTCCTACTTCTTTTCATTGTTTCCCTTCCCTTGCTATTCTAGATCTTTTGTCTTTCCAAATGAATTTTGTTGTTAATGTATCAATTTCTGTAAAATATCCCCTCGGTAATTTATTTGGTATAGCATCAAAAGCATAAATTAATTTTCATAGTATCTTAATTTTTATTATGTTGTCATTTCTTAGTGATAAGCACCCAGCCATTTAGGTTGGAGGTTTTTTTGTTTGTTTTTTCAAAAAGGACTTTGTAATTGAATTTATACAAGTTTTTTGTGTGCTTTGGCAGGTCAATTTTCAGTTATTTTATGCATTTTGTAGTTATTTGGAATTTTATTTCCCTTTCTATTATTTCTTCTTGTGTTTTGTTATTAAATAGAAATGCTGTTGATTTTTGAGGATTTATTTTGTAGCCTGAAATTTTGTTGAAGCTATTGTCTCAATTAGTATCTTTGTTGATTCTTTGGGATTTTCCAAATAAACCCTCATATCATCAATAAACAGGGATAGTTTTATCTCCTCTTTAGCTATCTTCGTTCTTTTAATTATTTCTCTTATCTTATTGTTGTTGCTAGCATTTCCAGAGCTATATAAAAAAATAGTAATGAGAGTAGACATCCTTACTTCATTCCCTTATTAATTGGAAAAGGTTCTACTATATTCCCATTAGTATAAATGCTTATTTTGAGGTTATATACAGGCTTTTTATGATAATAAAAAGTCCCTTTATGCCTATTTTGTAGGATTTTTAGCATAACAGAATGTTATACTTTATCAAATGCTTTTTCTGCATCTCTTGAGGTGATCATGTGGTTTTGAATGTTTTGGCTTTTCATATAATTAATTTTGTTGATTGTTTTCCTAATGTCGAACCATGCTTGCATCCCTGTTATAAATCCCACTTGACCATAATTAATTATTTCTTTGATAATCTCTGTGGACTAATTGACAGGATTTTTTTTTTAGTTTTTGAGTCCATGATCATAAATTATATTGGTCTGTAGTTTTCTTTCCATGATTTATCTTCTCCTCATTTAAAAGGATTCTGGCACAATGTTATCTTTCTCATTTTTAGTACAATTTGTGAGATATGAGTACTAACTGTTCATTAAATGTTTTATAGCATTATCCATTGAATCAATAAGGCCAGAAGTTGTTTTTTCCTCTCCAGTAGTTCCTTTGCAGTTAGATCTATTTCCTTTCCTGATATTCAAGATCTCTCTCTCTCTCTCTCTCTCTCTCTCTCTCTCTAGTCTTCTGAGAGTTTGGGTATTTTAAATTTTTGAAAGTATTCCTTTGTCCCTTCTGTGTTCTCAGTTTTGTTAGCATCTACTTGTGCATAATATGATATATTATCCTTTTTATTTCTTCTTGTTTTGCTGTGATTTCACCTTATTTATTTGCTTTTTTATTGGTCTGATTTACTGCTTTCTTTTGCTTAATCAGATTAGCTAAGGGTTTGTCAATTTTAGTAGACTTTTCAAAGAAACAGATTTTACTTTTGTCATTTTTATGAGTTTTCAATGTCTAATTTAACTATTTCCCTCTAATTTTTATATATTCTCTTTTGTACTTATTTTAGATTTGTTAATTTGTTGGTTTTCTAATTTTTTTAAATGCATATTCAGTTCATTTATCACCTTCCCTGCTTATTTTGTTATTGCATATTTGTAAGAACCTAATTTCCCCCTTTGAAGACAGCTTTAGTTAAATCTGAGAAATGTTGGTATGCTAGTACACTGTTATCATTTTCTTTTACATAATAATAATAATTATCATTATTATTATTTTGGTGAGGCAATTGGGGTTGAGTGACTTGCCCAGAGTCACACAGATAGTGAGTGTTATGTATCTGAGGCTGGATTTGAACTCGGGTCTTCCTGACTCCAGAGCCGGTGCTCTATCCACTGTACCACCTAGCTTCCCCTTTTACATAGTTATTAATTGTTTCAATGATGTGTTCTTTGACCCACTCATTATTCAGGATTTCATGATTAAGTCTTCACTTGTGTATATATCTTTCGTTTGTGGTCCTTGAACCAATTAGTACTTTTATTGTATTATGTTCTGTAAATAATATGCTAACAATTTCTGCCTTTTTTACACTTGTTTGCAATATCTCTAAGCCCTAGAACCTGATCATTTTTTGTTAAAGTTCCACATGGTGCTGAGGTGTATGGGTGTTGTTTCACTGTTCGATTTATAAGACATAGTGAGTTTTGTAATGAAGTTTTTCTAGCAATTTATACCATTCTACATTTTCTCTTTTGTTTATCTTTCTATTAAACTTATCCAAAGTGGAAAGAGGGATATTGAAATCTCTAACTTTTGTTTTACTATCTGCTACTTGTTGTAGCTCAGAGAATGTTTCCTTTATAAATTTGGATGCTAAAGAATTTGGGACATATAAGTTTATTATTGATATTAGTTTGTTGTCTATGGCTCCTTTCTTCATAATATAGTTTATTTGTTAACCCTTTTTATTTTTCAAATATGTGTTTTGCTTTGTAGTTGCATGATTGCAACTCCTGATTTTTTCAATTCCCTTGACCCATAGAAATTTTTTTCTATCTTCTCAGTTATATTGTTGTATATGTTTGCTTTTTATATGTTTCTTTTAAGTGACAAATTATAGATTTGTTTTCTTGTCCAATCTGTCACTCTTTTTCATTTTTTTGGATTGCTTAATCTATTCACATTTAAAGTAATGAATTAGATATATATTTCTTCTATCTGGCTCAAATATTGGAGTTTCTTCAAGTTATGATTTTTTTCCCTCTTCTGCTGTAAATACAGCATTATGATCCTTGATTAAAAAAAAATATGGTCCTGTTACCACCAGTATTCTTCCCTTTACTCCTGATCTGTTCCTCTCATTTCTTATCCCTTTTCTCTGTGGGGTTTTGCTCTTAGTTCTTTTTTCTCTCCATGATATTTCCTCTTCATAGTCATATAATTTTCTCCCTCTCCTTTTATTTCCTCTCAGTTAATCAAGTAGATTCACCCTTCCTCTCCTTCACTTCAACTTGTTTTTATTTTTTTTTTCCATTTTACTTATTGCACTCCTTTTCAAAAGGATTCTTATCACTATTATCAACCATCTCTATCTTCTCTAGACTCTCATTCTCTGATTCATGACTCCAATAATTATCTGGTCTCTCTTTCTTTTCTCTGTATTCCCCATGTAATAAAATCTTCTAAGATATCCATTCTAGGCTCTGCCCTCCAGGCAGTTTTTTTTCCACTTCTTTATAGTGTTTGCCCTGTGGATTCCTCTTTTGCATTGTACCTCAGTTGCAAAACAACTACAGTGATTGCAGATAGCAAAGAGAATGTTACTCCATGGTATTTCCCTTGTTCCAACAAGTACCTGATTTTCCAGCTCATCAGTTGCCTTTTTCCCACATTTTCCTGAAAATCTCCTCACTGAGTTCATTCTCTTCCACTCCCCTAAGTGCCAATAACCACCAGGAGTCCCAACAACACCTGCCCTCCCAAGGCAGAATGATTAGACATTTCAAGCACCAAATCTCCCTGACCACATTTTGTGAAAGGTTCCCATCTCCCTTCACAGGCCATTTCTATTCACCAATAAGAGCATTCATCAGTGGAACTCTTTCCCACAACCAAAGCAAGACCTCTTTCCTCACTATCCTTCTTTTCAGTCCTTTCCTCTGCCTCCTCACTCACTCCCTTTTGGTCTCTTCTCTTTCTGTGACCATAGGAGTCATGTTCCTTTCACTGCTAGCCCTTGATTTGACCTGGGCACATCACACATTTCTCTCTATCCCCTTACTACCCTTCTCCTTTCATGTGCCACCTCTCCCAAAAAAAACCCCAAATCACTTGTTCACCAGTAGGAAACATGTCACAAGCTTCTGTCCATAATGCCCCATAATGACCACAATGCACCTTTTCACTGTTATCTCCACCATATTTCCTCCTTCACGCTTGTCCCCTAGTGTACTTTTAGAAAGAAGTTTCTTATTAGTCTCTCTGCTGATGTTGCTGTCCTAACCTTTTACATTTATTCATTCTTCTGTATTTCTGTTGTTTGGATATTCAAGAAGCAAATAAACTCTCCAGTTCCGGTTTTATTTTTGCAAACAATTGAAATGCCTCTTTATCATTAAATATCCATCATTCTATGTATGGTTTTGCTAAGATTTGCAGTCAGTCACCCTGAGCTGCACCCTGAGCTCCACTGTTCTTTGAAACACATTATTTTATTCCCTGTGGTGTGTACAGAATACTCATATTGTTCAAATTTCCTTTTCCTTTGTATTTGGAAGTCTTTCTCCTGATCACTTGTTGACTTGTTAATTCTGAACTGAATTGTTAAATTTAGTCATTATGTATCTTGAAGTTTCCTGCCTTGGGTTTTGCTATTTGTTGTTGTTGTTGTTGTTGTTTTGTTTTGTTTTTTTTACTGCAAGTGATCTGTGAATTCTTTCAACTGGTATTTCATGTTCTATGTTTAGAAAATATGGACAGTCCTGATGTTATTTTCTACATTGTGGTGTTAAGGCTTTTTGTTCTGTCATATTCTTCTGAGACTATTATAGTCTTCCTGACTGAGCTTCCTGTTCCAATCCATCCCCCAAACAGCATAAGAATAATTTTACTAATGCCTCCTCTACTCAGAAAGCTTTGGGACTCTTTATTGCTTTTGGGGTAAAATATAATCTCCTCAGCCTTTTAAAGTCCACGGTTTTGGCTCTACTCTATCTCTCTGAAGTGATTTTACATTAATCACTCTCGCATCTATTCCAGTGGCCTACTTACTCCTCTTTGTACACGACTTACATTGTCTGCCTCCAGGCTTTTGCACAGCCTGTCCCCATTCCTAGAATAGTTGCTTCTCTTCTCTGTCCACTAGAATTTGCTACATTATTCATCATTAAGCTCAACCATTGCCCAATTGATAAATGATCAAAGAATATCAACAGTTTTTTCTTCTTGTCTCATCTTTTCTCCTCTCCTGTCCTTTCTTTTCCATCCAGAAGCCATATTTCCTTCTGTCATTAATATTTTCCCTGTTAATATATCTGCTTATGTTCAAAGTCTTTGAATTTTCTTCTTCCTGTGATCTTTAGTAACTTAACCTTTTTTTTCTTTTATTCCGTCTGATTTTCCCTTGTTCACTTTCTGATTATTTCTCCTCTGATGATGGTTTTCTTGAGGGTTGGATCTTAAAACATCTTAGCCTGCACCCATGCTGGGCAATTTGCTATTCACCAATCTTGACTCCTGTATTTTGTATCCTAGGACAAATTGCCTACAAAAATCTTATGACCTCTTATGCATTTTACTTTGGAGATGACACCAATGCATGATGAAGAAACTATTTTTCTACCCACTTGATGCTGATAAAAAGTGACATTCCCACCTATTTGTCACCATCTCATGGTAATTAGCATGCTAATTTGACTGTGCTGGAAATAATATCATCTATGCTGGGACTCTAATGTCCCTGATACTGCCCCTGCACATCACTTCCTTAGGTCAAGGATCTATGATTTGCTGGATGTGTCATTATCTATGCTTTGTCTCTGATATTCCTGATGCTGCTCTGGTTCTTTGGCTCATCATCACCAGCTTGCATTAAGGAGACCCATTGTGAACTACAGGGCTGTGGCATCATCTACCACATAAATGGGATTTCTGAGATCTGAGATTCACCTTCTGGTGGAGTGGGAGAGAAAAGGCCTATGGTTTCCAGATTTTGTCCACTTACATTTTTTTCTCTTTCATTTTATTTATAGTGAGTGGGAGAGGGGTGATAATTTATTTTTCTTTCCCCCTTGTAATTGCTTGAGCCATGTTGATAGTCCAATAGATACACCAAAACATTTAATTGATAGAAAGTCTTCTAAAAGATCCTTAGGATCTTACCACCATATGGGTAGCATGTGATAAGTCAGGTATCTAAGGGTTTCTCTCACTCAGACCATATAGGTATGACCTAAATAACATCCCTTATGAATACAAAGTGGAAGTGATTAATAGATTCAAAGGATTACATCTGATAGAGTGTCTGAAGAACTATGGACAGAGGTTCACAGTATTGTACAGGAGACAGCAACCAAAAACCTCCCAAATAAAAAGAAGAGCAAGAAAGCAAAATGCCTATCTAAAGAAGTTTCACAAATAGCTAAAGAAAGAAGGAAGGTGAAAGATAAAAAAGAAAGATATATCCAACTAAATACAGAATTCCAGAGAATATCAAGGAGAGATAAGAATGTTTTCTTAAATGAACAATGCAAAGAAATAGAAGAAAACAATAGAATAGGAAATACAAGAGATCTCTTCAAGAAAATTAGAGATATCAGGGGGACATTTCATGCAAAAATTGGCATGACAAAAAAAATGGTAGGGATTTAACAGGAGATAAAGAAAAGGTGACAAGAATACACAGAAGAACTATACAAGAAAGATCTTATTACTAAACCATGGTGGTGTGGTTACTTATCTACAGCTAGATATTAGAGAAGTCAAGTAGGCCTTAGGAAGTATTGACAGAATTCTAGCTGAGCATTTAAAAACTAAAAGATGATACTGTTAAAGTGCTGCACTCAACATGCCAACAAATTTGGAAAATTCAACAGTGGCCACTGGATTGGAAAAGGTAAGTTTATGTCCCAATCCTGAAGTAGGACAATGCCAAGAAATGTTCAAATTATCAAACATTTGCTCTCATTTTACATGCATCAGAAAGGTTAGGCTTAAGATTCTTCAAGCTAGGTTTTAGTAACATGTGAACTGAGAATTATCAGAAGAGTAGGCTGGTTTTCAAAGAGGCAGAGGAACTAAAGACCAAATTGCCAATATTCACTGGGTTATGCAGAAAGCAAGAGAGTTTCAGAGGAAAAAGATCTACTTCTGCTTCACTGGCTACAGTAAAGCCTTCATGTATATCATAACAAAATGTGGCAAGTCCTCAAAGAGATGGAAGTACCAGATCATCTTACTTGTCTCCTGAAGAACCTATATGTGGACTAAGAAGCAACAGTTAGAACTGAACATGGAACAATTGATTAGTTTAAGATTGGAAAAGGAGTACAACAAAGCTGTATATTGTCACCTTATTTATTTAACTTATATGCAGAGTACATCATGTGAAATGCCAGGCTGGACAAATCAAAACCCAAAATTAAGGTATGCATATGATATCACTCTGATGTCAGAAAGTGAATAAGAATTAAGAAGATTCTTGATGGGGGTGAAAGAGGAGAGTGTAAAATCTGGCTTGAAGCTTAACACACACACACACACACACACACATACACACTCCAAAGTCTAAGCTCATGGCAACTGGTCAACTGTTCCCATTGCTTCCTGGCAAACACAGGGAGAAGAAATGGAAGCAGGGTCAGATTTTATATTCTTGAGCTCAAAGATCACTGAGATGGCATGCAGCCATGAAAATAAGACACTTGTTCCTTAGAAGGAATCTATTGCAAATCTGGACAGCATACTAAAAAAGCAGAAATATCACCTTGATGACAAAGGTTTATATAATCAAAAGTATTTTTTTTCTAGTAGCAATGTATGGCTCTGAGAGCTGAACTATAAGGAAAACTGAACACCATGGAATCGACACTTTTAAATTACGGTGTTGGAAAATACTTTTGAGGGTCCCTTGGACAGCAAGGAGATCAAACCAGTCAATACTTAATGAAATTAGCTCAGGCTGTTTACTGGAAGGTCAGATACTGGAGGTGAAGCCTAAATATTTTTGCCACACAATGAGAACACAGGCCTCACTGGAAAAGACCCTGATGTTGGGAAAGTTTGAAGACAAAAGGAAAGGGGGATGGCAGAGGACAAGATGGATAGTGTCATAGAAACAAAGAACATGACCTTGGACAGATTTTGAGAGACAGTGGAGGATAGAAGAAACTGGTGTGCTATGGTTCATGGGGTAGCAAAGTATTGCACATGGGGCAGGTAGGTAGTACAATGGATAAAAGCACCAGCCCTGAGTTCAAATCTGGCCTCAGACCAGACACTTGACACTTACTAGCTGTGTGACTCTGGGCAAGTCACTTAACCACAATTGCCTAACCCCCCCACCAAAAAAAACCCCAAAGTGTTGGACATGACTGAACCATTGAACAACAAATAAAGGTGACTTCCACTTCCAGGAGCTAAGATAGAGGAGTAAAAAGGTAGTCACTCTCACTCTCCCCTATCAACCTCTGAAAACCCAGAAAATATCACCCCAGAAAAAAACCCTGGAACAGCTGAACTAGAAGAAAGAGGGGGAGCAGCTGTGTAGCAGCCCAGCAAAAGGGGTCTCCCAGTGCCTCAGCAAAAATAAGGGAGGCAGAACTACGAGGGGCCCTAGGCAGATAAGTACCCTGTGGCATTCATCTGAAAGGAGGTGAAGAAAACAACCTTAAGTTGTCCCAAAGCCCCAGCCTTGCTGGTTCCAGCCCAATACCAGGTGAGCTTTCTGAGCCCTGCAGCCTCCAATTGTGAAGAAATCCTGAAGCCCAGGTGGTAGAATAGGCAAACAACACCTGGACCTCTGAGTGCCTGAATGAGGGTGGAGGGACCAGTGGAAAACAGCTCAGAAAACCACCAGGTGCCTCAGCACTCTACAGCAAAGGAATCTCCTGGTGCATTAGCAGAAAGAGGGAGACAACACTGCAGGGGGCCCCAGGCAGATAAACACCCTGCAGCACCCATCTAAAAGGAGCTGAAGAAAGCTAAAGGAAAGGAAAAGCAGGCAACCTAGAATTGCCTGAAAGTTCCAGCCTTGCTGATTCCAGCCCAACATGAGGTAAGCTGCCAGAAACCTACAGCCTCCAACTGCCAACATAAGAGGCCCCAGCACACAAAGCCAGTGACCAAGACCTACCCAACACAAGAAGCTTGGGTCAGTGCCCTCTGTTCCCCAGCAGGAGAGCTCAATCTCTTTAAAGGCCAGGGAATAAAGAAACACCATGAGTAAAAAGAAACATACCATAGATTCATATTATGAGAAGAGTGAAGATCAAGACAGAAATTCTGAAGAGGACAACATTGTCAACAAACCCACATCTGCAACAACAAAAGGGAATATGAACTGGTCTGAAGCCCAAAAAGCCTTCTTAGAAGAGCTCAAGAAGGATTTTAATAGTCAAATGAGAGAGGTAGAAGAGTCCTTCAAAAATACAATTGGCCAATTGGAAAAAAAATACACTGAAGAAAACAAGTCCCAAAAAACACAATTGGCCAATTGAAGAAGGAAGTACAAAAACTAACAGAAGAAAACAATCTGTTAAAAACTAGAATTGGACAAATGGAAACTAATGTCTCTATGAGAGAGCAAGAATCAGTCAAACAGAAACAAAAAAATGAAAAAATAGATGAAAATGTAAAATACCTCATTGGTAAAACAACCGACCTGGAAAATCGATTCAGGAGAGACAATTTAAAAATTATTGGACTACCTGAAAATCATGATAAAAAAAGAGCCTGGACAGTATCTTTCAGGAAATCATAAAGGAAAACTGCCCGGAAGTCCTAGAACCAGAAGGAAATAACCATAGAAAGAATCCACCAATCACCACCTGAAAGAGATCCCAAATTGACAATGCCAAGGAATATAATAGCAAAATTCCAAAATTACCAGATGAAAGAGAAGGTGCTGCAAGCAGCCAGAAAGAAACAATTTAAATATCATGGAACCACAGTCAGGATTACACAGGACCTTGCAGCTTCTACATTAAAAGACGCAGGGCATGGAACATGATATTCCATAAGGCAAAGGAGCTTGGAATGCAGCCAAGGATCAATTACCCAGCAAAAATGAGCATCATTTTTCAAGGGAGGAGATGGATATTCAATGAAATAGGAGACTTCCAAACTTTCCTGATAAAAAGACCAGAGCTCAACAAAAAATTTGATCTTCAAGTACAGGACTCAAGAAGGATATAAAAAGGTAAATGGGAGAGAAAGATACAATATGTTGTTAATGGGGGGCTGTTTAAATGCCCACAAGGGAATATGACACTTGCAACCCTTGAGAACTGTATTGTTATTACACCATGTTAAAGGAGTATACATAAAGAGGGTGGATATTAGTTGACTTTGATGTAATGATAAAAAAAAATCTAATCAAGTGGGTTAAATGGATCCAAATAAGTGGATCAATCTGATCTTAGAAAATGTACTGAGAAAGGAGGAGGCAGACAAGGGTAAATTACATTACAGGAAAAGACACAAAATCCTATTATAGCAGAGGGAAAGAAGAGAGGGGGTGGGGAGCATTGTTTAAACCTTACTCTCATCAGATTTGGCTCAAGTAGAGCATAACACAATCAGTTAGGTAGAGAAATCTAACTTGCCCTATAGGCAGTAGAAGGGAAAAGGGAAAGAAAAGGGAGGGGGAAAGAAAAGAGGGGAAGAAAGAAGCAGTAAGAGTAAAGGGGAAGAAAAGGTAAAAGGATAATAAAAGGAGGGACTGAAGGAGTGGTGGTCAAAAGCAAAACACTAGTGGGGGAAAGGAAAAAGGAGAAAGAAAAGCATAAATGGGGGGAAAGGATGGAGAAAAAGACACAGATAGTAATCATAACTGTGAATGTGAATGGGATGAACTCTCCCATAAAACGGAAAATGGATTGCAGAATGGATTAAAAACCATAATCCTACAATATGTTGTTTACAGGAAACACATTTGAAAAAGAGTGACACATACAGGGTAAAGGTAAAAGGCTGGAGCAGAATATATTATGTCAGCTGAAGTAAAAAAAGCAGGGGTAGCAATCCTGATCTCAGACAAAGCAAAAGCAAAAATAGATCTAATCAAAAGAGATAAGGAAGGAAACTACATCCTGCTAAAAGGCACCATAGACAATGAAGTAATATCATTACTAAACATATATGCACCAAATGGTATAGCATCCAAATTCTTACAGGAGAAGTTCAGGGAGTTACAGGAAGAAATAGACAGCAAAACTATACTAGGGGGACCTGAACCTCCCCCTCTCTGCACTAGATAATCTAACCACAAAATAAACAAAAAGAAGTTAAGGAGGTGAATAGAACATTAGAAAAGTTAGGTATGATAGACCTCTGGAGAAAACTGAATGGGGATAGAAAGGAATATACTTTTTTCTGCAGTACATGGCACATACACAAAAATTGACCATGTACTAGGGCATAAAAACCTCACAATCCAATGCAGAAAGGCAGAAATATTAAATGCATCCTTTTCAGATCATGACAATAAAAATTATATGTAATAAAGGGCCATGGAAAGATAGACTAAAAAATAATTGGAAACTAAATAATCTAATCCTAAAAAATGATTGGGTCAAACAATAAATCATAGAAACAATCAATAATTTCATTCAAAAGAATGACAATACTAAGACAACATACCAAAACTTGTGGCATGCAGCAAAAGCAGTTCTTAGGGGAAGTTTTATATCTCTAAATGCTTACATAAATAAAATAGAAAAAGAGGAGATTAACAAATTGGGCATACAACTAAAAAAACTAGAAAAAGAACAATTAAAAATCCTCAACTAAACACCAAATTAGAAATATTGAAAACCAAAGGAAAAATTAAAAAATTGAAATTAAGAAAACTATTGAACTAATAAATAAAACTAAGAGCTGGTTTTATGAAAAAACAATAAAATAGATAACCTTTGGTTAATTTAAAAAAAAAGAAAGAAGAAAACCAAATTACTAGTATCAAGAATGAAAAGGGTGAAGCTACCACCAAGGAAGAGGAAATTAAAACAATAATTAGGAATTATTTTGCCCAACTATATGCCAACAAATTTGACAATCTTAGTGAAATGGATACATATTTACAAAAATATAAATTGCCCAGATTAACCAAAGAGGAAGTAAAATACTTAAATAACCCCATCTCAGAAAAAGAAATTGAACAAGCCATTGATGAACTCCCTAGGAAAAAATCTCCAGGGCCAGATGGACACATGAATTCTATCAAACATTTAAAGAACAATTAATTCCAATACTATATAGACTATTTGGGAAAATAGGTGAAGAAGGAGTCTTACCAAATTCTTTTTATGATACAAATATGGTGTTGATACCTAAACCAGGAAGAGTCAAAATAGAGAAAGAAAATTATAGACCAATTTCTCTAATGAATATAGATGCAAAAATTTTTAAAAATACTAGCAAATAGATTGCAGCAACTTATCACAAGAATAATACACTATGACCAGGTAGGATTTATACCAGGAATGCAGTGATGGTTCAATATTAGGAAAATTATCAGCATAATTTGAGAATACCAACACAAAACCAACAGAAACCACATGATCATCTCAATAGATGCAGAAAAAGCTTTTGATAAAATACAACACCCATTCCTATTAAAAACACTAGAAAGCATAGGTATAAATGGAGTCTTCCTTAAAATAATAAATAGGATACATCTAAAACCTTCAGTAAGCATTATATGTAATGGGGACAGGCTAGGAGCATTTCCAAAAAGATGGGGGGTCTACCTCCTGAAACAAACCCAGGAACTCTATGAACACAATTACAAAACACTTTTCACACAAATACAACCAGATCTAAATAATTGGAAAAACATCAGTTGCTTATGGGTAGCCTGAGCTAATATAACAAAAATGACAATTCTACCAAAGCTAATTTACTTATTCAATGCCATACTAATCAAACTATCAAAAATTTATTTTATAGAGTTAGAAAAAATAATAACAAGATTCATTTGGAAAAACAAAAGGTCCAGAATATCAAAGGAACTAATGAAAAGAAATGCAGGGGAAGGTGGCCTATCAATTCCAAATCTTAAATTGTATTATAAAGCAGCAATCATCAAAACTGCTTGGTACTGGCTAAAAATAGGGAGGTGGATCAGTGGAATGGGTTAAATATGCAAGACACAGTAGTCAATGACTACAGTAATCTATTATTTGATAAACCCAAAGACCCCAGCTTCTGGGATAAGGTCCCACTCTTTGAAAAAAATTGTTGGGAAAACTGGAAAAGAGTATGGCAGAAACTAGGCATAGACCCAAATCTCACACCATATACCAAAATAAATTCAAAATTGGTTCATGACTTAGATATAAAGGCTGATGCCATAAGTAAACTGGGAGAACAAGGAATAGTTTACCTATCAGATCCATGGAGAACAGAAGAATTCATGACCAAACAGGAGATAGAGAACATTATGAAAAGCAAAATGGGTAATTTTGATTACATTAAATTGAAAAGTTTTTGCACAAATAAAGCCAATGCAACTAAGATTAGAAGGAAGATAGAAAATTGGGAAAGAATTTTTACAACCAGTCTCTCTGATAAAGGCCTCATTTCTAAAATATATAGAGAATTAAGACAAATTTATAAGAACACAAGCCATTCCCCAAGTGATAAATGGTCAAAGGATATGAACAGACAGTTCTCAGATGAAGAAATTAAAGCCATCTATAGTCATATGAAAAAATGCTCTAAATTGTTATTGATTAGAGAAATGCAAATCAAAACAACTCTGAGGTACCACATCACACCTATCAGATTGGCCAACATGACAAAACAGGAAAATGATAAATATTGAAGAAGATGTGGGAAAATTGGAACACTAATGTATTGTTGGTGGACTTGTGAGATGATCCAGCTATTTTGGAGAACAATTTGGAACTATGCCCAAAGGGCTACAAAAAATGTGCATACCCTTTGATCCAGCAATAGCATTTCTAGGGCTATATCCCAAAGAGATCAAACAAATGGGAAAAGGACCCACATGTACAAAAATATTCATAGCAACTCTTTTTGTGGTGGCAAAGAAGTGGAAATGGAGAGGATGCCCATCAATTGGGGAATGGCTGAGCAAGTTGTGGTATATGAATATAATGGAATACTATTGTGCTATAAGAAATGATGAACAGGCTGACTTCAGAAAAACCTGGAAAGACTTATATGGTCTGATGCTGAGAGAAGTGAGCAGAACCAAGAGGACTTTGTACACAATAACAGCCACGTTATGTGATGACTATCATTGTTAAACTGAACCCTTCTCAGCATTACGAGGATCTAAGACATCTCCAGAGGCCTTGGGATGGAAAATGCTGTCCACATCCAAAGAAAGAACTATGGAAGTTGAATCTCTATCACTTATTTTTACCTTCTGTTGAGTTTTGTTTCATCTTTCTGATGGTTCCTCCTATTGGTTTTAATTTTTACTTAACAACTTCACTAATGTGAAAATATGTTTAATAGGAATGTAAATGTAAAGCCTATATCAGATTGTGCACCATCTTGGGGAGGGTGGAGGGGAGGAAGGGGGAGAAAAAACTTTCAACTCAAAAGCGTATGGAAGTGATTGTTGATAAATCAAAATAAATTAATAAAATTTTTTTAAAAAAGAGCTTATGATGACAACTGCTATCCATCCCCAGAGACTGAACTGATGATGTCTGAATACAGATTGAAGCATTAAAAAAAAAAAAAAACCTGAACAACAAATAACAATACATTAGTCCTGGGGTCTGAGACCAAACCAGTGAAACCAAGTTTGATCAGATCACAGTCTACTGCCTAGTGCTGATAGCCAAATAAAAAGCTCTTCAGGCTTGGGCATATATAGAGCAAACTGTGAAAGAATCACTAAGCTGGTACCCAAGGTAATAGTTCACATAGTGGATTATCACCATTGTCACTATGCCTATCAATGAGAGGACCAGAGTTTCAAAAGCACTTATTCTGATCCACACTCCCCAAGAACCAAATCACAGCCATGAAAATAAATCCTACACACCATGGTCTGGCCATACCTTAGAGAGCTAGATACTAATTAATTTTCTTTATGGGTTGTTCAACTTACACACTGGTATTGACTCCAAAACAATGAGAGGCATTAGCTAGTGCAGAGACACTTATTACTCATTAATTAATGAATGTCTTGGGCAGTGCTTCTTAAACTGTGGGTCGAGACCTCATATGGTGTCATGAAAAATTTGGCAACAGTAAAAGGTTTCTGGATGTGTAATGACTAAAAATTAATTAAAAATCAAACAGGTAATGAATCTGAGGTGTTTGGGGGAGCGCATGCCCATGTTGCATCAGCAATTTCACTGTAGCCTTGGTTCTGAATAGAAAGCAAGCATACTTTGCACTGCACATTCCCTCAGGCCATGCAACACCAACAAATAGTTGCCAAAATGCCAAAAGGGGTTGCAAGTGGAAAAAGTTTAAGAAGCCCTGGGCTAGGGTTATTTGGTTATCTATCATCATTAAGACTAGAGAACTGAAACTTCAGTTCTGTGCTTCCACTACTACAGCAGTCTTGTTGGCAACCTGGGTCAGAATTAAGGAGAGATTTTTCTGATCACTTTTTTTTTTCTGTTTTGCTACCTTAAGCTATGGGAGAAAGGCCCTTATAAACTAATAGAACCCCATACCTCTGACTCTCCTGTAGACTGTACTGCCATGACCTCTGATTCCCTTTCCTCATTTAAAGTGGTAGGTCCTCCATGAATAATTTTACTATATATGCATAGTATATATACATAGTACATATACATAGGGTTACTACCCCTGGGTACATTTTTTTTTTTGCAGGGATTATGGTAAAGGAGGCACAATGTCATCACAGATATAAAGGGTTCTGTCAGGTAAACACCATGATAGAGGGACTACGTTGAAAGTGGTATTAGGGGAGGTACACACTGTCAAGAAAATACCTTGTCAAGGAAAACCTGTTCACAAGCTTGTATAATTAGAGTTGGAAATACATTTAGCAAGGACAGCTCTTAAATCCTCACTTTATGATGAAGATACATGTTATAAAGTATCCACATTAGTAGTGATATTATGTAATATTTCTGGTATCCCATTTGTACAACGGAATTCATAGAAATTGCTTTCACTGTCAATAAAGAATCTACTCCATTCTCTATCCCTGGGGAACAGATTCTCCTGCCATCTCTACTGTTACTTTGCCAACATCCCATTGTGTTGCTTCTCCATCCCCTTAGGTCATAATCTATAAATTCTACCATCCCTGAAGGGACTGTGTAGTTACAATTGTGTTAAATGGAAAGCCATGATTCCCTCCATGAGGTGTCCTTGAGCCTCATTTACAGATCCATCTGCTACTGAAGTTAGATGTTGCTGCTATTCTGCTATTACTTGCATTAGGCAGAGGAAAGAATTCAGTTTTGCTGGCTCCATGGTGATGTACCTAGGAGAACAACACAAAAACAAAATAGTCTCCATGAGGAGTACGAACACGTTCATGGTACTGGATGTATCTATTGCCTCTACCAGGTCATTACTAGGATTAAAAATCAAGTAGAAAATCAAGCAGATTAATAGGAACAATGGGAGTAAATTCAGTGTGTCTCAACTGGTTCCTAACCGGTATCTGGTATTATATGTGGAGATAAAGTAAGGAAGTGTTAAGGAGATTCTAGATTCTCCTCTCCACCAGTTCACATCCTCCTTTCTAGGTGTGATCACCTTCTTCCCAAGTCAGCCTGTAGATGGATTGTCTAGTACAGGATACACACTTTCCCCTTCTTCCCCAGGTTCACTATCTCTGCTGAGACCCATTTATCACTAACTTCTGTGTTCTACCAGATTGTTCTCCTTGTTTCACCCAAGGGCCCTACTACTTCTGCAACTACTATTCAAGATAACTGTGTAGTTCTGATTGATTTCCTAGGTAGCAAATTTGCTGTCCTAGAGATGGTAAGTAAAGCCTTAGGTGCGGTAAATGTAAGAGATGGTTTGTCTGATAGTTGGAATATAAAAACATAGGTAGAAAGAATCCAAATTGGTGTCAACTTTGCCCTGACTGGTTAGACTTATGGAGTAAATTGTCTAACCTCCAAAATATTGCTAATTCTTTTCTCTTCTTTGATGTGTCTTCAGTGTGAAAAAAAATAATATGAGTCTGGGTGTGTAGCCATTGGATTACATATCACTAGTTGTAACCTAGCATATTCATTTTCTCCATTCCCTAATAATGGGCTGGCCAACATCCAATATAGTTGAACTTACCCTTGTGGAGGATGAAAGTGTCCCAAAAGTAGACTGCCCAAGCCAGTTGGTCCATCCAGCCAAAAAGAGACTGCCTATGTCATTGAAGGGTCACCCAAATGTTTTTTTTTTCAATCATTCTACAGTGTCTGCTGCTTGAGGATAGTCTGTGGCATAGAAGACCCATGTACTGTCTGGATTTGGGGGCCCATTGTTGAATCTCAACTGTAGTAAATGGAGTTTCATTGCCACTAGAAATATATTCAGGATAGACAAGGGAAAGAGATGTCCTTTTCAAGGACTGTAATGGTTGTCTTTTCATAAGAGTTGGAAAGAGATGTGGCCACTCATACTCATATACATACATATATGTATGGTGTGTGTATATATATATATATATATATATATATATATATATATACATATATATATATATACATATATATATAGTAGGTATATATATGTATATAGTACAGTAACTATATATCTATAAAGTATATCTGTATCTATCCATACACACACACACCACACACACACACACACACACACACTTTTTCTATACCATAAGACGTCATCTTGTGACAAGGATCTATTTAGTTCACTTGCAAGATTTACTTTATTTGCCAGCCATACATCAAGGAATTTTCCCCAGCATCCTTGATCTGTTGGAATGGTTAACTGCCTACCCATCTTGTTACTGTAGAAAGATGAACTTTGCGGTACTGTCTAGAGTAGACTAGTGAGGATACAATTTCAAAAATCAGTGTGTGGGGTGCTGAGGATCTAGAGCTCACTACTGGCAATGGGAATACAAATCAAAGGACAAGTGAGGAATCTTACAACAAAAAGATAGGATTTAAGGAATGACTCGTTGTTATGCATATTGTAAATCCTCTCCACTCTCCCTCACCCCTGCTAACCAAAGAATTAAAACAACTTTTAAGGAAACTACAAAAGATTTAATAAATGCCTAGCATCAAAAATTCTAACAATTTCTTTTCTGAGTTGCTTATACTATTACTCCTATTAATAATAACATGCATCTATGTAGCACTTTAAGGTTTGCAAAGTACTTTACAAATATCTCATTTTAGCTTTAGAACAGCCCTGGGAAGCAGTATTGAGGAAACTGAGGCAGACAAATTAAGTCACATAGCATGTGAGTGTCTGAGACTGGATTTGAACCCAGGTCTTCTTGACTTCATGCACAGTGGTCTATTCATTGCTCTATTTACCTGCCTTTAAATACAACAGCCTCCAAATAATAATACAGAGTTAGAAGCAGAATAGAATAAGAATGGAATAGAAGAATTTCTGGTGTTTTTTTTTAATGAATCTACTCCTTAAATAAAGAGCTTTCTCAGAAATATTAGTAACTCTCAATGTCATTTTACTTAGGTACTTAGAGTTCCTTTGTGACTAATCCAGTACCCCTCAGTATTAGAAAAAAAATTAACCAACAGTTAGATGTATACTAAGCCATTTCTTTTTGGTTATTTGGACCTATAAAAGTGAATTAGTAATGTTAATAAACTACTTTAAAGTTATTCTGAAGACTTACATATACAAAATGGTAGAAAAATAAATTGAATACAATTTATGTATACTGAATGTATACATAATGTATACTGAATCATTTTAGGATGAATAGCGATAATGAAAATGTACCTGAAATTTAAAAAAATAATAATATTGGCAACTATGTAGAGAACATATTTACATAAAAATTTGCAAATAGTTGTTTGAGACCAGATATTTTATTTCTTACCCCGTTTTATGCTTTAGACAGCAACATTTATTTGGACAATAATATTCAATTCTAAACAGTAGTTTGGATAAGATGTCTTCCCTTGAGCTCTGCTGAAAGCTTATAGCTTTAGCAGCTCCTTAAAGATTATTTCCATAACTTCTAACTGCAGCTAAAATGCCAATCATCCAGCTTACTATGAAAACAGGAGTGGGGAGAGGGCCAAAAGAGAGAGAAAGAGGACACAAAATATCCCTAATCTGAGTAGGAGGTATAATGTCTCTATAAAGTAACAATTAAAAGAAAAACAATTACTAGTACCTTATCTGTATCTTGCAGCTGTACTTCCTCCTTTTGCATTAGCAGCATTTCTAAGGTTATAACATACCATGAAAATTGCATTTTAAGAGGAGTTTGATTCCTTTTCCTGTGATTTGATTGAAACAGACAGCTACATTTTGTGTATATATAATTAGGCAGTAAAATAGTCTTTGAAGGCAGATTTCCATTTAGTATGTGAGTCACACTCATAATAGTCTTTCATTCAACAGGCAAAGACTGATCTTCTTAATGCTTCAACTTTCTCGACATGTTTTCTAAATGCGACAATGAAAAGGAAAAACATGAAAAATGTCAGCTTCTAGCTAATATTTCTTTCTTTCTTTTTCATCTCCTTTCCAAATGAAAAACAATCTGAAAAGCCAATATAGCAGGTCTTTGGTGATTTAACCTTATGACAAACTGATTTTTATCATCCTTTTTCCAAATTGTTGTCCAGGGCAGTGTTGAATGCTGCATCATTTGCAGGCATATCTAATCCCTCTCATAAAAGGACATTGTGGCAATAAAACTGAGACCAATGGCTTTTTCATTCTCCACCTCACAGCACTCCAAAGTAATGGCACTGAGGCTCCTCATCATGTGTTTCTTTTCAGATGCATAGTTTCTCCCACCAGTAAGGTTGAAATAGGAAAAAAATAAAGGGAATCCAATCCCATTTTCTCAATACTGTTCCCATATGTCACACAGGGATGATTTTTTTCCCCCTAACAAATTAGAACCTTAACCTAACCACATAGATCCTCAATGGCATGCAATTTTTTTAAAAGATATAGCCTATTTTCAAAAAAAAATTCCTTTGAGATCTGTAAGCCAATAAGAATTATAAGGAGTTGATGTTTCCATGTTAGAAAAATCTTGTAGAAACAAGCATACCTTTTGTGATTAAACAGCAGTTAGTTCCTAGGCCTTTCATTTCACTTTTTTTTTTCTATCTCATCTTCCATTTTGGCAAATCTGAGTTTGAGAGAAATAATATCAAATTAAAGGACCCGATAGCTCTGCTAGTGTGTGTTTGTAGAACATCTCTCAGCTGAAGATAGCAAAGAGCTTTACCAACACTCTCTGACATACAGATACAAAATAGCAATTATAACATAAATCTAAATTTTAGAATAATTAGTACACTGGTAATGAGAGAGAACTTTCTCATTTTTTATGTGAAAAAAGATCTTTATGCCACAAAACAAGTGACTTCAGAGTTTCAATTTTCAATAAAAGCTCCTCATGGATTAAAGTATTCAATGTTTAATTTACAGCATGGGGGATTCCCTTAAGCAGAGAGCTCCCCACAGTGAAAGATTTTTCATGTCAAGTAGGTATAGTTTTTTCCCTAACCTTGAGGACCTGTTGCTGTACCACAGGGGCACTTCCTTTACAACCCTCTGGACCCAGTCTTGTGGTTTAGACTAGATTCAGTCCTAGGTGAGTCTGGCCTCTAATGAGAGGGGTTATGTTCCTTGTCCTTGTTTTCTTTGGTTTATTAAATCATAATTAGTGCCTTGAGATAATTTTATTCATAGTTTAGGCTTGGGCTCATGTCCAGGATTTCTTCCAAAAGAATGGAAGCAAAAAGCTATTCAGTATGGGATAGGTAATTTGTTTCCACAATCCAATGTAATATACATTTATTAAGCACCTACTATGTGCTAGGCACTGTGCTAAGTATTAGTGATACAATTACCAAAAAGAAAGTCCTGCTCTCAAGAAGCTAACAATGTAAAAGAGGAGACAACACACATTGGGGGTGGGGTAAAGGGAGACAACAGGATACCGGTTGAAACCAGGCAGGCAGCAGATGCAAAATGGGATGAGCTGACAGTCCAGTTTTTGCACTCTATAAAAGAAGACATTGGGAAGAACTAAAACCTCCACCCCTCCAATTAGAGGGGAGAGGATGCTGAAGGAGATGATATCAATCAAGACTTGAGTTAGTAGCATAGTGGTGAGTTTAGAAATGATGAGCTTATCTTGGGAGGGGCATTTTGTTCCTTGGAGTTGAAACCAGTCAGGGCAGCAGATGCAAAGTGGTAAGAAATGTTAAACATTAAAAAAATTCACAGAATGTATTGGCCAAACAATTAATAGAATTAGTAACACCATAACTACAATTATAATCTGCTGGGAGACTGAATCTTTTCAGATTATGAAATGATATTAGGACTGCTAATTAGGCATCTTATGTTTCACCTGGGCTTAGCACTGTCCAAACAGTGACCAGTAGAGTCTTACTTCTAAAAGGGGTTAGGCTAGTTTGATTCTTTTATTAGCCGCTATTCTCTGCAATACCAAAGTAGCTTCTGGGGACTCCTCCCCTGCTGCCATTTAATTTCAGCCAGATGGGACCTCTAGACCTCTTAAACTCACAGGGTTACCTCCAGGCATAGACATGTTCACCTCGAGATTGCTACCCTGTTACCTACTCAGGAAAGGAAATATAAAACTCATAAGGCATCCATGGATTCAGGAACAAGATCACTTTGCTGACCATGCTGAAATGGCAATGGAGTAGGGAAAAGAGCATTATACACCCCTCATCACAGTGATGGGGACTGGAGAGGGGCCAAAACTACTAAGAGAATTAGGAAAGACCTCTAGAAGGAGTTAGTACTTGAGCTAAGCTTAGAATGAAGCCAGGGGCTCTAAGATTTAGAGAGCTTTGAAGGAAAGCATTCCAAATACAGGAGACAGTCAATGAAAATTTTCAAAATAGCCTCTTAAATAAACTAGAGAGTGTGAATGGGTCACTGCAGCAACTATGAACACAGTGAAGAGACTAGTACCAACATAACCCAGCTTTTAGCATATTCAGTTTTGCCTAACATGGAGCTCACTGTGTCACCTACCACTGTTTGAGGGTAGCCTCCTTTATTGGTTGTTTACATCTTTAAAGGTAGTATACCTGAGTTGTTCTCACTCTTTCTGCCTTCTTTTCAGTGTAACTGCCATGAACTGAACCAGTGAGAGGGAGAAGGGACTGGCTTTTCCCCTGCCTTCCTTCTTTTACCCCCGCTCCAAGAAATAGGCCTTGGAGTGTTTCTTTCTGCTTTGCATTATTTGTCCTCAGTTTCAGGTTCTGGAGGTGAACCTGTGAATTTGAGCCACAGTGACCTTGGAGCTAGGATTTCATGTAGGGTGGTGTAGCCAGCTAGGCAGGCCTAGAAACTCTAAGAAGCCAAGTGCCTGAGACTCAAGCCCAAAGAGAATTTGGAACTGGAACTATGCTCTATGGGAACCAGTCCAAGCCATGAAACCAATGCCTTCCCCACCCCACAAAAGAAGGAGGGGATTGTGCCCCCCAAGTTCCTCTTTGCAAAAATTCTATGGTATTACGCTAACCCATACAGAAAAAGCTTGAGCTATCAATGTTGAAAATTTCATACCAGTATTTACACCTCTTTGTGCTATGAGTGTCAATAATAGTATGGGTTTTTTATATGATAAAACACTGCGGGGCATTATTTTACAATTAGAAATCCCTTTGATCATGACAATGATAGCATTATGAAAATGACCTAGCTTATATAGGCTAACATAGACGTTATGCAGTATTTGATATAATTTGTTGCCACGTCAATCAAATTTTGTAGATAAATGTGATAAATCAGTCAATCAATAACATTTACTAAGAGCCAATTAGGTGTGAGGTACTATGCTAAATACTGGTATTACAAAGAAAGGCAAAAGACAGTCCCTGTTTTCAAGAAGCTTACAGTCTAATAAGGGAGTTAGCAAGCAAAGAACTATGTACAAACAAACTATATGCAGGATAAATTGGAAATAATCTTCAGAGGAAAGGCACTAGAATTAAAGAGGATGGAAGCAAGAAAAAATACAAAATGCAAAGAAAATCCATTTCCCACAGAACAAGATCAGTTATTTCAGACATTTCTAATTATCATACATTCAGTTTTATAGATTATAATAGTAATAATATATTTGTACAGCAGACAGCTATAGCAGAATCATTAGCCATTTATAGGTGAGGTAGTAGTTTACTATAAATGAAGCTCCTGAGTTCTGTCAACATTCACATTCAAAGAGATGAAATTCAACTAATATTGCTTAGGACACCAAATAAATTTGTAGTTCTTATTTTTGAATTTAGTACTCCTAACCATAAGTCAAAGAAGCTAGGATATTATACATGCCTGAAAGGAAGCTGCACTGGTCAGGAAATATAAAGGAAGAGATTTTTTCAGAAGCTGCCTGTGCACTGGAGACTTGAAACAAGAAATTTGAGGCTGGATGTTATTTATTATAATTCAGATAAACCCAATTTTAACTCATCAATATCAGATTCCTAAAAAAAGATAAAAGGTAAAGAGCAATGAATAAAGTGTTAGACACAGAGTCTTGAAAACTTGCCTTAAATCTATCTTTAGACACTTTCTAATAAGGTGATCCCTGTGGTCTCTTAGGAAGAGAAAAACTTTCAGGGAGAGTGAGGACAAAAGGAGAAGAATTGAAAAAGGAAGAAAGTAGGTAGGCTTTGTTTTGGTGGCTGGAGGGGTTCCAGTGAGAAATGCTCCAATGGGTTAAGAGAGATATTCTTTGAAAGAAGATGGGGCCCTTGTGTTGGGTATTGTCTGAAGGGATTTGGTGCTTAAAAGGACCATTTATCAACTCTTAGGAAGGATCAAGTTGGAACTCCTGGGGACAACTGGTGCCTGGGGGAGTAGGAAGGTACAGACCCAAGGAGAAGATTTTAGCAAATGGGAAAGAAGGTAATCAGGGGAAGGGGATAGGTCAGCGTCAGGGTGAATAATGAAGAATGGAGAGAGAGTCCTACCATGGGTCAGTGTCATCTCTGAAGGGATTGGAATTTTTCTGAGAATAAGGCATAGTGGAAAGGGGAATCCACAGGGCAAGCTCCATAAGGCAGTGGCAGGAACTGTTTAGAGGGGAGAATCCAAAAAGGAAACCTTGGCAGTTTTGGCTCCATGAGGAATGCAAAGAATGCAGGTGGGGCTAGTTAATTATAGGAGTCATAAATCTGAGAATGAAGGTCTAGGGTAGACAGAAATAGAAGATGGATAATGAAGAAAGGGAGTGATAGAAACTCTTTATGGAAAGGTAAAAAATGAAAATTAAAAAACCAAATGAACAGAACTAGCTGAAGGAGAGGAGAGGAAAGGGGAATCTACTTCACCAATGGGGGGGGTGGGGAAGGGGAAGAATTAAATAACCAAATAAAATCAGGACAGGAAAAGGAACTAATAAGCAAAATTCCAAAGAAAAAGGAGTAACAGCCGAGAGGGAGGGAGAGATTAGGCATGGGGAGAAAATAGCAAAAAGGAATAGGGCCACCTTAAAAAAATGTGAAGCTGAGCATAGTACTATGTTTATAGGAGAGAAGGAGAAAATAATAACTTTTTTTAAAAACCTAGTATTGAAGACAAATGAAGGAAAATATAAACCTAAGTCTCATACCTTTAAATGTGAGTGGATTAAACAATACAATAAAATGAAAAAAAGTGAGATTGAATAAGAAAACAAAACCCTACAATCTGATGCTTATGAGAAAAACATTTAGAAAACAAAGATGTACACAATATAAAACTGAAGAGATGGAAAAAATTTCTATACCACAAGTGAATTAAAAAAAAAACAACAACAGGAATTGCATTCAATCGTGAATATCATCTGATAAAGCAAAAGCAAACAGTCAAAAAATAAAAAGGGATTTAAAAAAAAGGAAACTGCATTATGCTGAAAAGAGCCATAGTTAACAAACCGGTATCGGTAATTCATTTATATGTTCCTAATGACTCAAGATAAAAATTCACAAAGGAATTATTAACTGGGCTGAAAAAGACATAGTAACACAACAGCGAGAAGAGATTCCCATATCTCTCAGTTTTGAATAAGTCTAAGAGAAAGATAAACAAAAGAGAAAATACAGAAATGAATAAAATTTCAAGAGCAGCTAGAGTTAAAATAAAGCATCTTCTAAATCTAAATGGATCGCAAAAGAATATATACATTTCTCAATAACCATGAAACTTTTATAAAAATTGGCCATGTATTGCAAACAAATATAAAAAGGCAGAAATAATAAAGACTTCCTTTACAGACCATAACGTGATTTAAAAAAAAAAGTCATTCGTTCAGGCATCACAAAAAAAAAGCATAGGTGCAAATGGAGACTTAACAATGAAATCCACAATAATGGCTAGTCAAAGAAAAATAATTATGTGAAAGAAAGCAATGATGAAACAACATACCAAAATTTCTTGGATGCAGCTAATGTAGTCCTCCAGGGAAAATTGTTATCTCTATGAAAATACATTTACAAATTAGAAAAAGAGAATTAATGAACTGAATATAGATTTTAAAAATTGAAAAGCCAATATGTAAGCAAATCTAAAATAAGCAAAAAAGAGAAAATATTAAAAATTAGGGGAAAATAAATACATTGGAAATCAGAAAAACCATAGAAATTTTAAACAAAACTAAAAACTGGTTCTTTGAAAAGACTAATAAAATCAATAAACCTTTAGTTAATCTGATTTTTAAAAGAGGGCAGAAAATCAAATCAATAAAATAGCAAATGAGCAAAATGAAATGACAACAAAATCAGATGAAATAAAAAAGAGTAATCAGCATGCCTTATGCATAGTTATATGCTAGCAAACCTGTATACACCAAAGAAAATGAGGAATACCTTCAAAAATATAAAATACCTAACCTGTCAGAAGACCAAATAGAGTTCTTGAATAACACAATTTCAGAAAAA
Source organism: Phascolarctos cinereus (assembly GCF_003287225.1). NCBI lineage: Eukaryota > Metazoa > Chordata > Mammalia > Diprotodontia > Phascolarctidae > Phascolarctos > Phascolarctos cinereus. The sequence goes on along the minus strand of NW_027555847.1, from coordinate 282,646,852 downwards.
GAAATTGAAAACTGTAAAAGAAATATCAAAGAATACCTGATAACTTCACAAAAGAATTCTATCAAATTTTTAAAGAACAATTATTATTCATAATTTACAAGCTGTTGTCAAAAATAGAGAAAGAAAGTACCCTATCAGAATCCTTTTATATGACAAAGATAGTCCTAGTACCTAAGCCAGGGAAAGATAAAACATAGGAGGAAAATTATAGGTTAATATCATTACTGAATATTGACTGAAAATTTTTAAACAAAATCCTATCAAACAGGCATTTCTTAGCTGTGTGAACCTGAGCAAGTCACATAAACTCTCTGCCTCAGTTTCTTCAACCTACCTCATGCAGTTATTGTGAGGATCAAATGAGATAATATTTGTAAAGTTCTTAGCAGTGCCTGGCACATAGTAGTTGCTCAATATAGATGCTTATTCTGTTCTCCTCTTCCATATAAGTCCTGGATATGAAGAAGCCTGGAGTACTTTACTATACTATCTCTTATTATAACCTTATGTAGGCAATGAGAAAGGCTGATGGAACCTGGTGGCTGATGACGGACTGTATACAGGGAGCTGAATGAAGTTAACTTGTTCTTTCCTTTCATTGTCCTTTACTTTGTGAATACAGTGGACCAGGTACCTGAGCCCCAGATAAGTGACGTGGGTTTTTTGACCATGCCAAAGTTTTTTCCTCTGTTTCCAAAGTCGAAACTAATCAGAAGCATTTCACTTTCACCTGAGAAAGAATCCAGTATATTTGTATTGACCTCCAGGGCTACATGAACTCTCCCTCATGTTACCCTAGTCTGATGGTCAGAGACCTGAAAAATCTTGCCCTTCCTGGAGGGACTGATGCCTCTACACTGATGGCCTAATTTTGCTGAGTCAGATGAGGCCACGGTGATTGGAGCCTTTAAAAGGAACTAGCAGTAGGAAATCAATCCTAAGAAAATCCAGAGTCAAACTTAATATTAATTAGGGTTTTTTCTCTCCTTTTTTTGTAAAGACAGTATTTTGTCTCTTCAGTTGTTTTAGCTCAATCTGTTTTAAGGAAACTCTATTCCCACCAGTTCCATTCCCCTAACCTTCAAGCCCTCTACCCTTCCATTGGTGGCCCATTTCCTTGGTTTTAGAGTTTTGCTTTATTAATCCCTGTACATTTCTTCCTTTTATCTAATTTTCTATACATACTCCTATTTGTTCTCTCAGTTCAATAGTCAAGTAAAATACCCTGTTGAAAGGAAAATTCTTTGTTTAAGTTTTGCCCAGAATAATGAGGCAAAACTCAGGACAAAGCGAATTAAGGAGATTGCATCAAGGTACCAACACACTGATAATCTGATAGCTGGAGGTCAATGATGGCTAAGAGATGGAGCCAGCTTTTATTGATAACTTTTGTGATAGGATAAAGACATTTTGGATAGGTCCACATCAGCAAAAGAGGTCGGGCCCTTCCATCTCAGTTTCTCCCCAAGTTAGGAGTATGTGACAATTTCCAGGTACAAACAGGTAGGGTGATGACTTCACTGTAGAGACTATCAGGGGATGGGTGATATCTCCCCCCAACACTGATTAACAAGCAGGTTGGGAAACAATGGATCACTTAGTCAGCATAACTTCCAATAATTCCCCTATTTAGTGCTAACCATATATAAGGAAACAACTGAACAACAAAACAAAGCATGTATAATTCAGCATGACATTTAGTCTCCAATTAGATCATCCTAATCTCTGCTGTTGTATCAGATCAGTGGCTATAAACTAGGGGACTTAAACTCAAAATAGGAAACAAGTGTCACAAACCATAATTCCATGCTTTCATCAATGTCATCAAATTGAACAAAGTTAGATAAAGAGCCACAATCTCATGTATCCCGTAAGGAGAAAAACCTTGTTAAATAGGCCCTATATGTAAACTAGTGATTGTTACAGGTCAAGTCATTTTAGATTGCACACCATGTATTAATTTTAGAGGGAAGATGAACACATCAGCAAGGTCACCAAGAAAACTTAGTAAATACAAATACCACAAAACAAAAGATGAAAGTAATATAATAATCATCATCAAATAACATCAAACTTCCTTTTAACCTGGTAACCCACACCCCAATGTTCAGTTAATCAGCACATTTCATCTTGAGTCCTAATTGTCCCATTCAGTTGTCTGGTCCCAGGAAACATCTTTCCCCTAAACATTCCAAAATGGGCCTCCTTCTCAGGCATTCTGGAGTGGTCTCTTCCCAGGATTTGCTTCTCTGGCTCCAAGTCACCTATAGAATCCTGGGTGATTCTGCTAAAATCTGTTAGTAACAGAACTCAATGCAATTTAGTACACCCTCCTAAATTCACTTTTCCCGATAACTAAGTCATGTGGTAAAAACTAAAACCTTGGGTTTCTAATCCTATTGAAATGGAGCTATAAGAAGAACATCAATTGAGGAAACTGAAACTTCAGAAAATTTCAGTTATCACATACCACTTTACTTAGCATATTCCACCATGTCTCTTTTTTATAATTATCAGTGCAATTGCATATGTAAAATCCCTAAACCCAGTTTCTAGAACTTATTATCATAATGTGTACAAGCCACACATACTTAAGACTGTTACAGAATCATTTACGGTTGACATATATAATCTCCTAATCTTGTTGCTTTTTCAAAAATTTGCACTCTTACTAATTTCCCTTTTAGAAGTAGGAGATATTTTAAGGAGTTAATCCTATACGTGAATACATAGCTACCCAAACTCATTTTAAATAGATGTTTTCATTCCTAGATTCAACATTACACAAATGAATTTCCTTTAAATGCTTAATAACAAATAACAAAAGACTTGGGATGGGATGTATAAATATAATTATCCCAAATTGTGTACAGAAAACAGTTTATATGAAATGAGCTATGATAACACACGTTCAGTCAATAACCATGTTCAAATGGACATAAACATAGTCAGTAAACACAGACAGAGTAAACACAGACTAAACATAGAGTAAATACCAACCCGAAGTAAAATCAGATTTCCCATTAAGGTAATACAAGATAGCTCATAAGTTACTCACTACTAAGATAACTGAGAGCACTGAATTTCTCTTCCTTAAAACAAAAACAGAAGAAGTTCCTGACTTTAACCTGACAAATTAATAGACATATCTTTGTTTCACAAGCTACTTCACTTTTTCCTAACCATCCCTATATCATTCTTCAAGGGTGAGATACTTAATCTTAGATATATGACAAGTATAACTCTTGCTTAGACCATGGAATGAGCAAACTTCCACTGTTCACCTGCCTTGGTAATAAAATTTTGCTATGAGAAGAATAAGGGACATGCTTATGACAGTAACAAAACTGGCTCTCCAGGCCCAAGGGCACACAATAAATCAACACAGGTATGCCAAGATAAAGCCTCCTTAACTCTCTTTGATTTCAGATAACAGTCATAGGAGGGCAGAGCCAAGATGATGGGGAAAAGGCAGAGACTCACCTGAGCTATCCCCAAAACCTTTCCAAGTAATTTTAAATAACTCCTCAAAACAAATTCTGGACTGGCAAAAACCCACAAAAAGATAGGGTGAAACAATTTCCAACCAAAGACAACTTAGGTTGGCAGAAAAGGTCCGTTGCTCAGGGGTAAGTATGGAGTGTAAACCCCACTCCAGCAAACCAGCAGTTGACTTGGGGGTGATTGAATCAGTGGTGACAATAGCATTTTCCAGACCTCTCATCCCACAGACAATAAGGGAGTCAGACAACTGGTCAGAAGGAGATTACAAGGATCGCTTTGCTAGCACTGGGGCCAAGACTCTGTTGCATTGCCCATACTTGGATCTGGGTAGCTACTCTAGGTCTCACTCCAGGGCAAGGAGGAGCACTAGCACACCAGAGCTTATGGCCACAGAGGAACTGAGATTCTGGTCACAGTTCCAGGGTGGAAAAGAATGCTTTTGGGAGCTCACAGACCAGACTGCAGGCCAGAAGAGTAGTAAATACACCTTTCCCTAGATCATAACACCTTGAAAGAACAAAAAACTTGCAAGTCCGCAGAATTATCTCTGAAAACAGCTGCACAAAAAACCTGAAGTTTTGAACAGTGGTCCCTCCACTCTACAAGCAAAACACCACCTTAGCATAGAGTTAAAATTCAAAAAATAGTCTTGGAAAATGAAGAAACAGAACCTTTTAAGTTACTATGGTGACAAGGAAGATCAAAACCCAAACTCAGAAGACAATGAAGTAGAAACTGCTACATCTAAAGCCTCAAAGCAAAATATGAATTGGTCTCAGACCATGGAAGAGTTCAAAAAAGGATTTTTTAACTCAAGTAAAAGAGAGAGGAAAAATGGGAAAGAGAAATGACAGGGATGTAAGAAAATAATGGAAAACAGCTTGGTAAAGGAAGAACAAAAAGAATGAAGAAAATAAAACATTAAAAAACAGAATAGGCCAAATGGCAAAAAAGGCACCAAAAAAAATCCAATGAAGAGAAGAATATCTTGAGAAGTAGAATTGGGAAAATAGTATGGCAGAAACTAGGCATAAACCAGCATCTTACACCATATACCAAGATAAAATCAAAATGGGTACATGATTTGGTATAAAGGCACAATACTTGAAGCAAAATAGGAGAGCAAGGAATTGTTTAACTGTCAGATTTATGGAGAATGGAAGAATTTATGACCAAGCAAGAGATATAGAACATTATGAAATGCAAAATGGATGATTTTGATGACATTAAGTTGAAAAGTTTTTGCACAAAGCCAATGCAATCAAGATTAGAAAGGAAGCAGAAATCTGGGAAACAATTTTTACAAGCAATATGTCTGATAAAGGCCTCATTTCTACAATATATAGAGAACTGAGTCAAATTTATAAGAATACAAGTCATTCCTCAATTGATAAATGGTCAAAGGATAAAAACAGGCAGTTTTCAGATGAAGAAATTGAAGTTATCTATAGTCATATGAAAAAAATGCTCTATATCACTATTGATTAGAGAAATGCAAATCAAAACAATTCTGAGGCACCACCTTACATCTGTCAAACTGGCTAACATGATAAAACAGGAAAATGATAAATGTTGGAGAAGGTGTGGGAAAACTGGAACATTAATGCATTGTTGGTGGAGTTATAAACTGATAGAACCATTCTGGAGAGCAATTTGGAACTATGCTCAGAGGGCTATAAAACTGTGCACACCCTTTGATCCAACAATAACACTACTAAGTTATAAAAATGGGAAAAGGACCCACATGTGCAAAAATATTTATAGCAGTCCTTTTTGTGGTGGCCAAGAATTGGAAACTGAGGGGATGCCCATCAATTGGGGAATAGCTAAACAAATTGCGGTATATGAATATAACGGAATAGTATTGTGCTATAAGAAATAAGCAGGGGGACTTCAGAAAAACCTGGAAAGATTTATATGAACTGATGCTGAGTGAATTGAGCAGAACCAGGAGAACGCTATACACAGTAGCAGCCACATTCTGTGATGACTGACTTTGATAGACTTATCTCTTCTCAGCAATGCAAGGATCTAAGACAATTCCAAAAAATTCATGATAGAAAATGCTACCCACATCTAGAGAAAGAACTATGGCATCTGAATGCAGATTGAAGATACTATTTCCTTTTTTGTTGTTGTTTTGTTTTGTTTTCTTCTTTCTCATGGTTCCTCCCATTGGTTCTATTTCTTCTTTACCACATGATTAAAGTGAAAATAGTTTGATATGAATGTATATGTAGAACCTATATCCTATTGTACCTGTCTTGGGGAGCAGGGAGGGAGGAGTAGAAAATTTAATACTCAAAATCTTATGGAAGTGAATATTGAAAAGTAAAAAAAATAAATCACATATTTTTTTTTAAAGTGAGCTTAAGTCTTACCTTCTACAGGATATTTTTCCTAGTTCTCCCTCCATCCCCCACCAGTGCTTTTTCCTCTCAGGTTATTTTTTATCTATTCTGTATATATCTTGTATTGCATGTTATCTCCCCTATTTGAATTTTGATTTCTTTGGGTTTTTCTTTTAAGTTCTTATTCTAACAGCAGATAAAATGGAAATGTCCATATACATAGTATAATATGCATACAAAGCTACAGATCTGTATTGTGCACAATTTGCCTTACTTTTAAATGCATAATTAATTCAAGATGTAATGTTCAAAAAAAAAGAGAGAGAGAGAGTAGAATTGGCCAAACAGAAAAAGATATACAAAAATTCACTGAAGAAAAAAATTCCTTAATAACTAGAATTGGCCAAATGGAAAAAAAAATACAATAATTCACTAAAGAAAACATCCTTAAAAAATAGAATAATTCCTTAAAAATTAGAATTGGGCAAATGAAAGTTACTGACTTTATGAAATAGCAAGAAACAATAAAACAAAATGAAAGGAATGAAAAAATAGATGAAAACATTAAATATCTCATTGGAAAAACTGACTTAGAAAATAGTTAGAGGAGAGATGACTCAAGAATTATTGGATTACCTGAAAGGCATTGATCTGCCCTTTCTCTATTTTACTGATGTAATCATTTAGAGGTATAAACTTTTTCCTAAGTACTACTCTGGCTGCATCCCATAAATTTTGGTATATTGTCTCATTGTTGTCATTCTCTTTAATGAAATTATTGATTGTTTCTTTGATTTCATCTTTGACTGTCAGTCTTTAGGATTAGATTATTTTATTTCTAATTAATTTTGTATCCATCTTTCCACTTTCATTTATTGAATATGATTTTTATTGCATTATGATCTGAAAAGGAAGCATTTAATATTTCTGCCTTTTTACATTTGATTGTAAGGTTTACATGCCCTAAAATATGGTCAATTTTTGTGTAGGTGCCATGCACCACTGAGGGAAAAAAGGCATGTTCTTTTCTATCCCCATTCGATTTTCTCCAGAGGTCTATCATAACTAATTTTTCTAAAATTCTATTCACCTCCTTAGCTTTTTTCTTGTTTATTTTTGATTAGATTTTTATCTAGTTCTTAGAGGAAAAAGTTGAGGTCCTCCAGTAATATAGTTTTAGTGTCTATTTCCTCCTGTAATTCATTTAACTTCTCCTTTAAGAATGTGGATGCTATACCATTTAGTGTATATATGTTTAATATTGTTTTACTGCATTGTCTATGAACATTTTCTATGTTCATTGTCTACATCTTCAGCAAAATGTAGTTTCCCTCCTCATCTCTTTTAATTAGATTTATTTTTGCTTTTGCTTTGTCTGAAATCCTTATTGCTACCCCTGCTGAAGCATAATAGATTCTGCTCCAGCTCCTTACCTTGTCTCTCTACTTCAGATGCGTTTCTTGTAAACAATATATTGTAGGATTAAGGTTTTTAATCCACTCTGCTATTTGCTTCTGTTTTATGGGTGAATTCATCCCATTCACACTCACATTATGATTACTAACTGTAAATTTCCCTCCATCCTATTTTTCCTCTTGTTTATCCTTCTCTCTCTCCTTTCACTCTTTCCCTCCTCACCAGCATTTGCTTTTGACCATCATCTCCCCTAATCTATTCTACTCTCTATTAGTTACCCCTGTTTTTCTTAGCTCACTCTCTTACTCCCTACAGGGTAAAATAGATTTCTATACCCAAATGATTGTGTATGTTATTCCCTCTTTGAGCCAATTCCAATGAGAATAAGATTGAAGTGATGCTTAGGGCTAAGTTATTTTTCCTTTCATGGTGTTGCAATAATAAATTTTGTTGGGCCTTTAAAACTTTACTCAGTATACTTTTCTTCCTTTACTTTTTCTTCTCCTAAATTCTAAACACATCTTAGTATAAAATCTATCAAAAAATTAAGAAAATAATTATGTTCTGGCATCCCACATAGATAATGAATATATGATAGTTTATTCAGAACCCTAGAAAAAGAAGATTGGCCAATTGTAGTAAACCTCCAGAGTATCAGATATTCGTCTCTTAATGTGTTGTATATTCAACCCTTAAAGCAAAAATAAATCTTTAAGACTGGAGTTCGTTAAGACTATATTGGTTTATGATATAACTTCAATATATACTATTCCAGGCATAACTTCATAAGCTCCACAAGTGACAGGCAAATAACCTTACATGGAACTCACTCAACATTATAAGGAGGCTTGAAAATTTCACTCCCATTTTGTGCAAGGAGTGTTTATATCTCATTTATTCAGTAGGAATTTCACAACACAATAAACTCTTGCACAGGGTTGATAAGAATTTATGACTAGATGGTCCTAAGAAACCTAATAAGTTTACAAATAAAGAGATTTCATAAGGTCTTTTCTTTGTACCTTTCCCCACATATTATTATCATTTTTCCCTTTAGAAATATACCCATAGAGGCAGAGCCAAGATGGTGGAGAAAAGGCAGGAACTTGCCTCAGCTCTCCCAAATTCCCCTCCAAATGACTTTAAAACACACCTCAAAATGAATTCTGGAGCAGCAGAACCCACAAAAGGACAGGATAAAGCAATTTTCCAGCCCAAGAAAACTTGGAAGAATTGCAGGAAAGGTTTGTCTCACTCAGATAAAAGGGGAGCACAGCACAGCACAGTAAGCCAACAAGAGGCCCCACGATGCAGCACAAATCAGCAACCAAGGCCTCATGGCCCCTCAGCAGTCCAATGGCAAAGCAAGCCACCTGTGAGGCTTCCAGGCCCTGGTGCAACAGGCAAGCCTCCAGGCCCAGAGTCCTTAGCACAACAGGCTAGTGACTGGGACCCTGTCCCCAAGTGCAAGAAGCTTGGGATAGTGCCCCTGAATCCCCAGGAGCAGAAGTCAACTTTGAAAATCACAAAATAGATTAGAAAGTGAGCAGAAAGAAAAGAAAAGAAAAGAAAAGAAGAGAAGAGAAGAGAAGAGAAGAGAAGAGAAGAAAAGAAAAGAAAAGAAAAGAAAAGAAAAGAAAAGAAAAGAAAAGAAAAGAAAAGAAAAGAAAAGAAAAGAAAAGAAAAGAAAAGAAAAGAAAAGAAAAGAAAAGAAAAGAAAAGAAATCCCTGACCATAGAAAGCCACTATGGTAACTGGGAATATCAAAACACAAACTCAGAAGAGGGCAACAATGTCAAAATGCCTACACATGAAGCCTCAACAAGAAATATGAATTAGTCTCACGCCCAAAAAGAACTCCTGCAGGGCTCAAAGAGGAGTTTAAAAATCAAATAAGAGAGGTAGAAGAAAAAATGGGGGGGGATGAAAATTGTGCAAGATAACCATGAAAAAAAGAGTCAAATGCTTGGTAAAGGAAATTCAAAAAAAAAATGGAAAAAGATGTACAAAAATTCACTGAAGAAAACAAACTCCTTAAAAAGCAGAATTGGACAAATGGAAAAGGACGTACAAAAATCCACTGAAGTAAATTACCTATGAGACATCAAGAATCAATCAAACAAAATGAAAAGAATGAAAAAAATAGAAGAAAATGTGAAATATCTCATTGGAAAAACAACTGACCTGGAAAATAGATTTAGGAGAAATAATTTAAGAATTGTTAGACTACCTGAAAGCCATTTTTTTTAAAGAGTCTGGATATCATCTATTGAGAACTTATCAAGGAAAACTACCGTGATATCCTAGAACCAGAGGGTAAAATAGCACCCCCTGGAAAAGATCTTAAAATGAAAACTCCCAGGAATATTATAGACAAATTCCAGAACTCTCAAGTCAAAGAGAAAATATTGTAAGTGGCCATAAAGAAACAATTCAAAAGGTAAAGAAGTACAGTCAGAATTATACAAGGTCTAGCAGTTTCTACAATAAAAGATTGGAGAGCTGGGAACATAATATTCTGGAAGTCAAGGGAGCTTAGATTACAACCAAGAATCACCACCTACCCATCAAAACTGATCATAATCCTTCAGGACAAAAAAATGAATATTCAATGAAATGGAGGCATTTCAAACATTCGTGATGAAAAGACCAGAGCTAAACAGAAAATTCAAATTTCAAATACAAGATCCAAGAGAAACATAAAAAGGTAAACAGGAAAGAGAAAAGATGTTATTTAAACTATTAAACTGTTTACATAACTACACAGGAAGATTATACTTGTAACTCTTAAGAACTGTATCACTACTTGACAGATAAAAGGGGCATACATAGACAGAGGGTGTGGGTATAAGTTGACTTTGAAGGGATGATATAAAAAATTAAACAGTGAAAAAGAGAATTACACTGGAAGAAGAGGGAAGGGAGAGTTGGAATGAGGTAAATCATCTCACATGAAGAGGTGAGAAAGAATTATTACAGTGCAGGGAAAGATGAGAGGAGTGAGCATCATTTCAACCTCAATTCAGTTGAATGTATTGCCACATTACCTTATACAGAAAATCAGTCATTTTATCACCTTTAGCATTTTATACTAAACACTATCTAAAACTCTAGTATAGAGTTATCCAGTATGGAACAATCACATTCAGTTAAAGAAATAATAATAACAACAATCACTAACATGTATATAGTGCTTGCCGTATGTCAGGCACTGTGTTAAACACTTTACAATCATGTGATCTTCACAACACCCCTGGGAGATGAGTTCCTATTATTTCATTTTCCCCCTTCAAACAAAGGTAAAGCCACATAGCTAACAAATTTCTCAGACTGAATCTTAACTCAGGATTCTCTGATCCATGCATTGCCCAGCAGTTCCATGTTTTAAAGCCAAATAGCAAATCAAGCAAATGTATTTTTACACTAAGTTCTAATATACTACAGTTCAAAATAGGAGAATACACTTAGACCACATTCTGATTTACTTTCAGGACAGATTTCAACCCAATCAAATCCAGATTTATAATCACTGATGAATAACATTTGGATCTTGGGGCAGCCAGGTGGTGCAGTGGATAGAGCACCAGCCCCGAAGTCAGGAGGACCTGAGTTCAAATCCAGCCTCAGACCAAACTCTTGACACTTACTAGGTGTGTGACCCTGGGCAAGTCACTTAATCCCAATTGCCTAAAAAAAAACCTAAACACATTTGAATCTCATTTTATTTGCTGTTAGCACTTCAGAGAGAGGGAAAGAAAGAGGGAGAGAGGGAAAGTGAGAGAGATAGAGAGACAGAGAGAGACAGAGCATTCATCATTACCAATAAATTCATTTTTAAAGACATATGGTAGCATTCCCAATTTCCTATAGCTTTTCCCTCTATTTTCTTCCAAAACCATGCAAAAAGCCTAATCAATTGCTTTTGTGTCCGTGTAGTAGTCCTCACCCTCTCTTATCTGTCCCAAGGCTTTTCAGATAAAGATAAGCAGCAGCTTCCCATTCCCATTTCCCAGCTTCAAAGCCTAGGAATTCCAAGCTACATTTCACAAAGAATAACCACATAAAGTTTTCCATATTCTCATCTGAATGAAATCAAAACCCTTCCTTATTTCTCTCTTTCCAAATCTTCAAAATCCTTTACACAGAATAAGCAACTTTCCTTAACTTCCTTAAACATCTACTTTCTTTTCACCTGCCTAGTTTCTTACACATCCTAATGAGATACTTCCCTTACCAATAACATCCCAGAATATGTATAGAACTAAACCTTACTCCACTGAATTCCTCCCAGTTCCTAGTTACCTCTCCTCTCTTCTCATTGAGAATATCTGTCCCCATTATCCACAATGGGTCTGTACAAAGGCAATGGTGGAGATGGGTTAGGTAGTCCCAAGTGACTGGGGGATGGGAGGGTGGTTGGTCCCTTGTCCTGGAGGATAGCTAGGTGTTTCAAATCTCCCTTTTCATTCTTTCCCTTCTCTTTTTTATTTTTATTTTTATTTTTGTTGTTTTTTTACCCACAGGTATTCCAATCTTTTTCCTAAGATAATAAGGGACAATTGTTGTTTCAATGCCTCTCTCCACAGTGCTGAAAATCCAATGCTTGCCTAGGCTATAGTTTTCAAATCAAATTTAAAATACACATGTGACTGAATACTAAGCCCCATATTTTATCTGGCATATATGTATATTTTTTTCTTTTGTCCCATAATTTTCCAGTCTCTGCAGAGCTTCATCTCTCAGTTGTGGACTTATCTGGAAAGATATTACCAAACTCTTAAAATCTGATCTCCTGAGAGTCCTGAATCCATGCAAGGCCTTTACTCACCTGCCTGTCCATGCTCCTTTTGTTTTGTCTTCCTTTCTTGGTGCACAAGTGAAAAATAATAATGTATATTTTGGACCCATTTCTCCTTCCTATTCTGAGTTGTGGGGAGTTCAATTCTCTGACACTTCACTGCTTAACTGCTTGGGAGGGGCGCTCAAGACCATCTCAGGTAAGACTTGAGTTTGCAGAGATAGAGCAGGCCTTCCTACAGAGATAGCAAAAGGTAAAAAACCTTAACAACAACAACAGCACTCCAGGCTGACTTCACCACTTGTTAAAAATTATTTGTTTTGGCTTTCATCCTGATTAACAAGAAAAAATCAGGACAAAGAGAATTAAGAGTTTATTACAAGTGTGTCAAGGTAGCAACACACTGAGATCAGCTTTTGTTGATAACTTACATAATGAAATGAAAACACTTAGGATAGGTCCACATCAGCAAAAGAGGTTGGGCCCTTGCATCTCAGTTCTTCTCCACGGTGAGAGTACCTGACAATTTCCAGGTACAAACAGGTAGGGCATGATTTGACTATGTGACAAATATCAGGGAACTAGGTGATACCTCCCCCAACACTGATTAACCGGCAAATCTGGAAATTACAGATCATTGAGTTGGCGTGAATTTCAGTAACTGCTTTCTATTCTCTCCCTCCTTCAACTTGTTTTGCTTGGTAGGTTTACTTTGTTTCCTTTTTCTAAAAAATATTTCTTTCCCTTGTTCTATTCATTATTTCTCTTCCTAATCTGGTGTAGACTTTTAGATTTTTTAATTTGAGCCTTATATTTATTTATTCTTTTTTATTCTTTGTATTTCTCATGGAACTAAAGCTTTTAGGGCACCTATTTTGAGTTCAAAAAGGGACCCCATGGATCTTTAGTCTCTTAATATTATCAGATAGAGATTTTTTTTTAAAAGTGCTTGCAAAATTTCTTTATAATCATTAACGAACTTTTACAATTCATCTGTCCTGGTTATAGAAATTTGCTATGAAAGGAAGAAGGAAGGACATGGTTATGACAATATCAAGACTGTTCTTTCAAAGGCACAAACTGACCTGATATATGCATAATAGAGGAAAACTCCCTTAACCTTGCTTGATTCCCTTTGAGTAGCAAGTAGCTGGCCTTTCCCTTGAATGGTGGATTATTGGATTAATAACAATTATACCTGAAATCAAAACACAGTCGCAAAAGATTTTTACCTCAAATAGCAACTTTCACTAATTATATCTTAAGCTAGGTATAGCTATCATTACTGTTATTATTATTTTCCTTCAAGTTGTTGTAATAATAGTTAATAATAACCACACACAAGGCTTTATCTTATTCATATTTTCTGGTTAAATCCATCCTGGAGCAGAAAGCAATCATTAGAAAATAAGAATTATCACATTCTGGAGTTTCATACACAGAGTAAATACATGGTAGTTCACTCAAAATCTAGAAAAATGCTTACTATTTACTGTCAAGTTCCAAACTAACAGATATCCATATTGTCTAGGGTCTGTTAACAATAAATTGGCTCAAAGGTTGAACTTCAGTGCATACTATTCCAAGCACACTTCCATAATTTTCATAAGCAATAACCAAACAACATATTAGATAAAAATCACTCTTTATAAAACAATTTTAGAAACCCTTTTACTTCATTTGTGAAAGGTCCTGGTTTCTCATCAAGTCATTTCATTACTTTAGAACTTCACAACATTGTCAACAAAGCTGATAAGTTCTTATGACCCTGCCCAAATAGTAAATCCCATGGAATGTCGCAGATAAGAAAAGCATATGAGGTCTGTGTCACTTTTCCCCAAACAAGTTATTATTATCCATTTTAAAAGAAATATATCTAATTTGATACTTAGTTTTCAACCATTGTGGCCACATTCTTTAGCAGTTCAATTCATGATCTAACAGCATCCAGATTAAAAGAGAAGTTATTTTTCTGATGATATAATTTTATCTCCCTCTGGGCATGATTTTTTGAAATTAATAACTTTTTAATACAATGATTTCTCAAAAATCAGAATACAAGAAAAATTAATTCAATTAAATGAATTCTTGAATTACATGGAAAATATATAATTTATAATATAAAATGTATTATTTATATATCATAATTTTACTATATTATATATGACATATATCATAATGTAATATATAATTTCTCTTATATAGAAAAATACTTCATTCATCTACCAATTATTCATTCTATGCTAATTGCACTCAAAATTATTATAAAGTAATTCTGGAATAATTATAAATAACAACAATATTTGTATCACTATCTGCCAGGCACTGGGCTAAGAGCTGTACAGTGATTATCACTTGATATGCTACATTCTAATTCATCATTTCACTTTACCTTCACTATTTTCTTAACTCCTCATCTTTCTTTCCCAATCATATTCTAGTCTAACACTCCACTGGACCTCTCCTGTACAATTTTTTCGTACTGTACTAATTAATTATTCCGTTTATTCTCTAGCCAATGAATGTACCTTCTTCTCTTACAGTGAAGTAATGAATCTTTCACCCTCCAAGGAGAGTAGAGGGTAATAGAGAGCTGTGCTGTTTCCCTTAATCCTAGGGAGCTATAACTCCCTCCTCTCCCTTCCATCCTTCCAAAAAAACAAATAAAATTTTCAGCAGTTATGAAAACCTTTAAATCATAATTTAGAAATTTACAGCAAAGTTATACTTCAATTATAAATTTGAGCTCTAATAAGTTTATAATGCCACAAATTCCTATAAACAAGGTAAAAGATTTCCTTTCTTTCCCTCTTCTTCTCTCCTTCCCCCCTCTCCCCTTTATCTCTGCAAACTCAGCCTGCACTGGGTTGTAAAGGGAGACAGAAAGTTCACTCCCCCCATCACATTCTAAAACCTCATTTCCCATTGAAAGTCTGATAAAAATGTTAGTAGAATCAAATCCTTGCATGTTATGTTAGAAATACCTGGAAAAGCAGGTTTTAGGTATGAAAATTCATTAATCTTCCCCACCCTTCTAAGCTCCTTTTCTGTGTTTAGCAGGTTGTATGTTCCCCTTAAAAAATTTCCAAGGGAAATACAACCTTATGCTCACAGGAGAACTCCTGAAGTGGAAGCCACATCCAGTCTTATTGCCTGGATTCAAATTTCCCACACTAACCTGAGGTGGTCTTATGTGAACAAATGTAGGACTAATGTTGGTTCAACAAATCCATCAAGATCACTCAAATAGCTTAAACAAAGATCAGGACAAGAAAAATACAAATATCTGAAAAAGTGGTCCTTGTTTTCAAGTCCTTGATCATAACTTCTTGTTCACCAGGGTGGCTATCAGCCAATCTTAGACCAAGTATCATGGGAAGGTTAAGGGGAGGAATGCAGGAAGAGAAAGAAAAAGAAAGTTCTGCCAGTGGACTGGTTGAATTTTAACCACATTTTAATTGATTATATCACTGCCCCTAGATCCCTTGGGTGATCAAGCCGAAGAAACTATTGGTTTGCAGATCAAGGCGGTCAAGCTAGCTAGGTTAAAGCCAGCTGAGTCCTTCTCTGGGCTAAGACCAAACACACTACCTTTGCTCTCTGGACATCCAGAGTCCTCAGTCCTAATCTGTGACTTGATTGTGTTTAACCTTAAACCTGGAGGGACTTATCAAGTTCTAGCTGTACTGATTAGTCCCACTCATGCTTGATCCAGAGCTCACAAAGACTTACTCAACTTCTGTGGTCTCCAAGAACCTTCAAGTTTACTGAGTTGACCATCAGGGATCCCACTTTTGACACCAACATTTTAAGGACAGAACAAACCCCAAAACCTAAGAACGATTTTAGAATGAAGTTTATTTAGGCATTTGGCAAAAGAGAGAGCTTGAAAAAGTTTGGCTTCCTCTGAATCTCTGCTAAGTATCACATTATATAGAGTTTAAAACAAGGATATAAGCACACAAACTTGATGAAGGTAGGCAGTTTGCTTGAGATGTACATTAATGGCTAAGTATAAACATTCAATAAAAGTTGGACAAGGCTAAAACCCAAGAGTTTTGAGTGGATCCCGGAACTGAGGGGCAGACTCAAAATAAGAGTGGGTAAGTGTTTAAGCATTCTTTACACTGATATCCAGTTTCTCTGAGATCAGCATGATCTACAGCAAACTTTGGGTTAGACAATTTCTAACCACATAAAAAACTAGGTTCAAACAATATATTAATAAGGTTTCCAAACAATAAAATAAAGTGTTTTGTTTTGTTTTTCCTACAGAAGACACCTCTCTGTTACCTTTGCAGAGTTGTGATTCATGCATGTGGAACACTGCACATAGTATCAAATTATTTTCAGGTGTTGATTGCTTTTGCTGATTTTTTTCTTATTCTTTTTCTCCTTTCTTTTTAAAAATAATTTGTAATAAGGGATGGCTTTCTAGAAGTAGAGAGAGTGAGGGATACAGGGAAAGGTTAAGCAATGTAAAAAGAAAGGATACCAACAAAATTTATTTAAAAATAAAAGGATAAATAGGGCTACATTACACCTCTGACAGCAGGAGAAAGCTCTAGTAAAATTCCTACAGAGATCCCAGTATTATGGGTAACTAAGGGAAGCATGAATTCAATACAGGCAGTGTCTTCACTGAGCCAGCCCTAGGCAGTCCCTTTATTATTGTCTGAGTCCTTTGTCTAGGAATCAAACAACGGTTAGGCACTTTAGTATAGAACACCTAAGGATAAATAAGTTGTAATGGGGGAGAGAGGACAGAGAGTGAACTGGCCAAAAGCCGTTCCTTATAACCCTGCACAGAGTACCTCATTTTGCTCGGCTAATGCAAATCCCCACGTGGAAGAGATTGGAGATCCTACTTCTAGCAAGTTACATTGCAGTGACATATAATGACTTTGGAATATGCCTAGATATTCTGTAACTGATTCTGATTGAGAAACTACATAGTAACTAGGAAGCTCTTTGATTGCCTGCAGAGGTATTAAAAAGGGGAATTAGTATATCTTTGCCTCTCTTGTACCTCTTCTCTTGATTTGACTTCTCTTTAGCTGACTACTTCCTGACAGATGCATCTCATGAGACTGAGAAGACAGCACTGAAAGGAGAAATACGCATATGTGGATCCATGAAAATAGTCCTTCATCTTTTACCCCACTGACTGCTCTTTCATTTTAGATAAAGAAAGTTAATCTGGAGGTCACAGCCTTATGAGTTTTGAGAGGTAAGAGACAGAGCCACCCTAGAATCAGGAGTCCTAGAGTTTGGGAGACTGAGAGTTGAATCCATGCCAGGTTTTAGCACTAATTCTCCAAGGAAAAAGGAGTAACTGTGAGGAACCAGCCCAGTGGTGGCTGAATTTGGACATAAACTTGACAGGGACATCCCAGGTGTGAGCTGTTCTAGATCCAAGCCCACTCTATCCAGAGACCGAGGTAGTATAAGGGAAAGTGTGCCCCTCAGGTATTAAAAGGAAATGTTTGTGCTGAAGTTCTGGTCATCTCTTCAAAGTGAATATCCATTTTTCAAAATTAAGTGATGTTAAGTCACTAAATGAAATTGGGGTGCTAGTCACTGGCTGGCTAACAGTGAAGGAAGGACACCTGAATAGTGACTTGAGCTGATAACATTTAAGAAGATATTCCTTACTATCCAGGAGTACCCTTAGAGCCCCAAGGGGAAGATATTACAGCTTTACTCTGGAATAGTAAGCTTAGAAAGTTTCTTGCTATAAGCAAACTCCACTCAACAGATTCATACAGCAGTCACTATATGTATGAAACCAAGAGAGCCCCTTTGCTCTACCTACCTCTCTACATAAACTCTTCTGAAAATTCCTGTCTCCCAAACTATGGATGACAACACAATACAACACAACACAGCATAAAATGATACAATACAATACAAAACATTTCTTGACAGCCTAGGCAAAACCGCTGAAGTGGGAGATAGAATCTCATAACCTAGCAGGAAAATGATTTAGAATTATACTAAAGAAGTCAGTAAACTCTGAATACCTTTTGACCCAGTGATATACTTACTATATACCTACCCCAAAGAGGTCAAATATAGAGGAAAGGTCTTACAGATGTAATAACAGAATTTTTTGTAGTAGGAAAGAATTAGAAGGAAAATGGATATCAGTCAATTGAAGTATGACTGAATAAATTGTAGTATATGAATGTGATAATACATAATTGTGCTATAATAAGTGACAAATATGAAGAATTCAGAGAAATTTGGGGAAGACCTACATAAACTGATACAGAGTGAAATAAATAAATTAGGGCAATAATTTACAAGATGACCACAAAAATGTAAGAAAATTTAATAGCAAAAGATTGCTAAAGTCAGATAAAGGGCTGGTGGAAAAGCATTTCAACCTACCTCCCAACCCTCCTCCTCAGGAAAAGAGGTGAAAAAATATAGGTGCACAATAGGGCTTTGGTTTGCTTAACTGTACTTACTTGTTACAAGAGGGTTCAGAGGTAGGGAAAGGGTGATGGGAAAAGACAGAGATTTAAAAAAAAATAAAAGAACATGAATATAATGTTTTAAAAGAAAAAAAGTGGTGGAATATTATGTGTGGGGTATAGAAAGTAGACCAGTTTGTCTAGAGCTTGACTATATGAATGAAAGAGAGAGAGCAATAAAATCAGCCTAGAATGACAGGTTGAAATCATACTGTGAAGGGTTTTAACTGCTAATCAAAAGACTATATTTTTTCATAGAGGTAACAGGGAGCTTTCTTGAGCAGGGAAGTGGCATGTTTAGACTCATACAGCAATGTGTTAGCTGTGTAAATAATGTAGGAAAAGGAAGAGACTAGAAGCTGGGAGCCCAATAAGAAGATTATTGCAATAGCTTAGATGAGAAGTGATGAAAATGGTGTCTACATAAGTGGAGTGAAGGGAATTAATGCAAGATATGTTACAGAGAGAGTTAACAAGACAATTCAATTGTTTGGGCATATTGGGTAAAGGGCAGTGAAAAATTAAGGATTACTCTGAGGTTGGAACCTGGGTGACTGGAAGAATACTTTAGAGAGGGTAGATATAATGAGTTTTGGATTCTGATCAATGCAATGACATCAAAACTCTAATCAATCAGTGCAGTGACCATAACTAGAGAATTTAACTAAGATACATATTGGACACCCAAGTAGATATGTCAAGTACTCTTTTTACTGAACCAAAATATATCCCCAGTGGCCCGGAACTGAATAGGAGAGGAATAGTAAACTGTATTGAATTGAGAAATTGTATAATGTTTTTAATGTCCCCAGGCTCCTCCCTAAAACAAAGATGCATCTTAGCAATCTTTTTGTGGTGGTATGGTATGGTTAAGTAATGGAATACTACAGTTGTTGATGAATTAAAGCTGTATATAGGTCAGGACAACTGACTCAGATGACCCTGGAGGACAGAGTGAGGCTGATGACTTTGCACAGCCCTGTCTCATTTAAATTCAATTCACTTGCAAGTCAATGCGTCACCCTCCAGATGTCATTGGTCCTCTTCAAGAATGAAGGACAAACAACAACCAAGTTGTATATTTACCAAAGGATAATGGAGAAGAGCATGGTGGGTAGGAGTAGGCTGTAATACATTACCAATAAAAAAAGATTACACTAGAGAAATGACACAAAGAATGTTTAAGAATATGGGACCAAAAAAAAGAGGTAGGCTAATCATGTATAAAAAAAGAGATAAAAAATGGATAGTCTACATACTTTGATGTAACATATAACTCTATACTATATACTTAGAATCAACTCTACTGACTTTAACAATCTAAAAGATTATATCTAGAGAGATCTAATGGAAGGCCCTCAGAATATTGGATGGATCAACATATGTAGGATTTATTGAAGAATGTGGATAAGAGCAGTACAAAATGAGAAGGCCTAGATGGATTGTGTTTTGCACAATGGAAAGAATAGTAATCACATCAGTGAGACTACAGAACCTTTAATGAATGGAAAAATTTATATTTAGAATGTTGTATTAAATTCACAATTTAAGAATAATTATTAATGTATAATCTTGATAACATTTCTATATTTGATTACATAATTGACATTCTTCAATGATTAAAATACTTCCATCCCATCATTCTCACCCTCATCCCAGTAACTCTGAACCCTTGGTTGCCATTGTTCAAATATTCTCCATACTCCATTGACCCATTGTTGCCATCACCCTCAATCCAACCCCTCCAATCTCCTACTCTGAAACCACCCAACTCTTCCATTGTGCTCTCTAGAATGCCAAATCCAGAGATAACAAATGAAAGTTAATGTTGCCTTTTTCTTTATTTCACCCACCATCTTCTTGTACTCACTGATTGATGCCCCTCCTGATGACACAGCTTCCCTAACTACCCTTTCCAGCACTGGTTTCCTTTTCATTCATCTTCCTGTGGGGAAATTATATTACATAGTTTGAATCTAGACCTTTGTGACTGGAAAACTGGATAAGCTGTTTAGAGACTATATTCATTTAATGCCTCACTCAGGACATAGGTTATGCTGACCAGAAACTCAGTCAGATCTGAAAGTTGATGCAAAGAATGAATATAAAGAGTTTCCTCTTGTTATACAAATCAAGCAACCCACGTGTGTTATCTGGAAAATGCCTCCCTGCTGGCCAGTCAGCTACTGTTTCTTTATTCCCTTGTTTGAATCTTATATAATGTGTAACTTACAGACACTTGGGCAGAGTAGGCCACCCTTTTTCAGTTCTTCCTTCTGCTGGACTATTTAATAAATTTTTTTCTAGATTATTTCTTTTTAGGAATCTTCTGTTCTCAGCTAAAAAAAATGGTGTCAGAAATAATATCTTTGATGGTCAACCCAAGAGATGAGATTCAACCTAGACAAGATCACTCTGTACAGTGAAAACAGGTAAGTTCCCCCATGGTTCAAGTGGAACAGAATCTAGTCACCACTGGACTCAGACTAGATTTTAGGACTGAGGATTCTAGGTGTTCAGAAAGCAAGAGGATTGTGTACCTTTACAACCTAAGGAATTACTGAGGGAGGGCTAGAATTACCTTAGCCACCTTTATGGGCAAATGAGTAGTACTCTTGGACAAATCAACCAATGGGTTTGGGGGACAGAGGAGAGTATCCAGCATCTGTTAATTTGGTTAGTCCTCCAAGAGATCTCTTTTTTTTTGCTCTTTTCTTCTCTTTCTCTTCCAGTACTGCTCCCACTGTCCCATGACTCTTAGAAAATAAACCAGATACCCAGTCTGTGACTATACACTGGCAGCAACAATTGCAAGAATTGTCAGTGGAACCACATGACCTGCTGGGAGAGACTCCTTTATCTGTTTATTTGATTGAGTTACCCTGAGAAGCAAGTAACATAACTTCAGTCCTTTACTCATTCACTTGGGACAAGTCTAGATTAATGAGGGAAGCTTATATGTATACTAGTCAAAATAAATTTTTGTCCAGTGTCGAGCTATTCATGTGGCCAAGTGCTCATACCTGAACAGTAGCGAACCTCTCTTTTTCTCCCTCTCCACCCTACCCATGAGCTTCTCAGGAAAATTTTTGTCTTGTGTCATGTCAAGTGTTGTTTGTAGATTCTACTACATTGGAAAATGTTTAAAAGGAAAGTGCAGCCTACCATAAAGACTGATTTAAAAAACTATAGCCAGAGGGTTTAGAATGCTGGGCAAGATTAATGAAGTTTCGTACTTGCAACAGTTCTCCTAGTTTTCTGTAATCTGATACTAAACTCTCCACCCCAGTAAGAAGAAATTTACTCCCACTTTAGACTTTCAGTGGAAGATAACGTTTTAGGAAGAAAGAAAAACCTATAAGATATTTTCTCGCTGTCATTTCAGCCCCAGATAGGTTGGGGTTACAGAGATACAGTCAGATGAGCAAAGAAGGGAAAACTTTTTCCTAGTTTGTTGAAATTTATGGCACTTTAAACTAATTAGAGACTAAATTTGTAACCGAAATATAATATCTTTGTTGTAAATTTCTAAATTATGTTTTAAAAATTTTTTTGCAAATGCTGGTGTATTTTATAAAGAATGTGAGCCTACCACTTTGGAATGAATCCAACAAAGCAGCGGGTTCTATAATTTGAGGTGTTGGCAGCTAATGGTCCTTGGGAAAATTGAGATTTTTATGAATGACTCCATTTGTGATTGCTAATTCAAATTTGATTTGACTTTGTCCTGAGACTACATTACAGAGTGATCTTATTTAAAGTGAGATGTGTTCTCCTATTAAGATAATTTTGATGTTTGACCTTTTGTAGGTAAATCAGAACTTAATGGAAAATGCACTTGATATTTGGTATTAAGGTGATATGCTTAGAAACTGAATGAATAAGAAATCAAGTGTACAATTATTATATAATGATTTTTAATGCAATTAGTATAGAATGCCAAATTAATAGATAGATGAAGAAATTTAATGCATAAGACGGACACGCGTTCAACCTAACTGATGTTATGTGACTGGCAAAAAAGTTTTGTGATGTGTTTTTAAAATCCATAAAATTCTTTGTCTTATTGTTGAGCTTCCAATTTTTTTTTATATGGTGATTTTTGGGAAATCATTCTTAAGAAATACTGTTAATTTGAAAATTGATACCCAGAAGGTAACACAATTGTATCATTAGAAAATTTACTCCTCTTTTGATAGAGAGTTACCATTATGGTTTAAAAACAACTGCCAAATATTCAATTCAGCATTTTTGTGGTTGTTCAGTCATTTCAGTAATTTTCAACTTCTTGTTACCTCATTTAGCAATTTCATGGCAAAGATACTGGTGTGGTTTGGCATTTCCTTCTCTAGCCCGTTTTACACATGAGGAACTAAGGCAAACAGGGTTAAGTGACTTCCCCATAGTCACACAGCTAGTAAGTGTCTGAAGGTGGATTTGAACTCAGGAAGATGAATCCTCCTGATTACCAGCCCAGTGTTCTATCCACTGCTCCACATAGCTACTTAATTGAGTATATTTTGTTTTAAAAGGAATAATAATGATGTAATAACTTAGAGTTTGGAAAGAACTACAGACATAAATATCTGAGAAGTTTTTTGGGACTTGCCAGATTTTCAGTTCAGTGGATCTTCAGCCTTAATAAGATCATAAATCATATTAACTCTGTGGGAGAAGTTGCTGAAAATATGTTGTGAAGTTCTAAAATAATGAAGTTTAATGAGAAATCAGGATTTCTAGTAGCTAAAGTAAAGGAGTAAGAGAAATTATTATTTTGCTATTAAATTGATAACTAATTATGAAATTAGGCTTCAGGCTTTTCTCCTTTTATTTCCTTTTTTAAGGCCCAGTCCATGTGAAAAATCAATCTCTGAAGAACATGGCTGATTAATGAGATTTCCCTAACCCTCAGGGAACATGCTTCTCAATCTTGGGCTGGACCTCACCCAACTAGAAGACCTTGCTTATGTTTAGAGCATAAACAAAATCCAGTCTGGGCAAGTTCTTGCCCCAAAGAGAACAGCCCCTATCCTTGTTACCCCTCCATTAGAATTTAGGGTGAATCAGCTCGTGAAAGAGAAACCCAACTAGAGAGGTTTGGATGGAGATGGATGATTTTGTCCAGATTGCTGAAGGCAGCTGAATTTCATGATCAAGTCACATTCTTACCAGGAGGAACTTGAGACTTCTAGCCTCCTTCCTAATTAAATGTTCACCAGTCAGCGTTGATTTTCACTTGTCAGGGGCATTTTCCTTCAAAAAATGTTTAAGGCATTCAGGCTTTCCATTTTTTGTCTTTGTTTTTTTCTGAAAGAAATAACTAACAATCTATTGCTTATTACCTAGCCTAATTCATAAATTGCTTATAATTACCAAGGAACTTTGTCTCTCAGGTTTTTCATTTGTCACAGAGGCTTATCAGTTTATCTGGTAAAGAACGATTTTTATCTGATAGATTGTTTAGACATTGCTTATGAAAATTATGAAAGTGTGCCTGGAATAGTATTATTAAAGTTACTTCTTGAGCCAACTTATTGTTGGCAGATTCCGGATTCAAACACTTTATTTTACTTTAAGGGTTAATATGCAATACTTTTAGATATGGTTATCTGTCAGTCTGCTTAGAGTAGCCAGTATTTTTCTGGGTTTTGAGTACACTATCATGTATTTATTGTACGTACTGATAGAATGTAATTATTTGCTTAATTTCTTATGATTGATTTCTGCTCCAAGATAGATTTAAACTAGAAGGATAAATAATATAAGGTTTATATGTGTTTATTGTTTACTGTCACTGCAGCAGCTTGAGAAAAATTAACAATAGCTGTCTGGTATTAGTGATTTGATTTAAAACCTTTTGGGAACTGTAATTTGATGATATTGTTCTAATTTTGATTTCAGGTATGATCATCTGAATTGACATTGAGTCAATAAACTACCATATAAGTGCCAAGTGCTGCTCAAAAGGAATGCAGTCTAAGAATTATGTCTATCCTTGGGAGGGTCGTAGGGATGACCTTGCAAATGCAAAGCTAGGATCTACTTGATTTCTTGACTATTTCTCCATTGTGCTATTTCCTTTCTGAACAGGAAATTTTCCCACCTGGTTAGTTCTGAGCCTGGACATAATACCATGTGGATAATGTGAAACTTTGCTGTATGATTGACTGTTCCAAAATAAAGGCTAACTAGGACTCTTACCTGGAATCAAACTTAGTTAAGGAAGCTTTATGCTTAGGTCATTCTGTGCCCTTGGCAGAACAGTCCTGATATTGTTACAACCATATTGCCCCTTCTTCCTTTCACAGCGAACCTCATTAAGAAGCGTAGGTGAATTGTAGGAGTACACACACACACACACACACACACGCTCAAACACATATACACATACATACATACATACAAATATATGAATCCTATTGTTGCAATACTAAATATCTCTGAATTACTATTATAGGACACAAGTATAAAAGGTTTTACTGTTTTTTAATTTTATTATTCTGAATTTGTGGTCACTAATAGTTATATACTCACGTATAAGATTAGGTCCTTAAATATTTCATTTTATCTGAATGATTTGAGGATAACATATCCTCAAACAGAGGATTAGACAATTATGATAAAAATGTGATGTGGTAAAGGTGTAAAAATTTTAAGTATTAGTAGAGTAGTAAACTTCACTCTGAGAAATACAAGAAGATTACATTGTTTTCTCTAAGACATAATATATGTCCATACATGTATATATCTAATGCATACATGAAACTTTTAAATGTTTCTATTAAGAACAATGATAAAAGGACAAGTATAAGGTTATCTTCATAAAATTTGAACTGTTTTCCACCACATGAACCAGTTACTGGAAAATCAAATTTAAGAGAACATCCTTCCATAATTGCCTTGGTAATGAAGCCTATTGTAGACTTTTCACATACTGCTGAACGAAAATGAAAAAAAAAATTAAACTGTGTTGACTGGATTCACTATAAATTATCTATGTTACACAATCTCAAATGCGCCCTTACTGTCACCACAGCAACTTTTCCAAACTTCTTCATCCCTCCTCAAATTTCCCACAGCTTTCCCTTACCCTCCACTCTCTCAGTCAAGAATCTTGTCTCATATTTCACTCAAAAAAAAAAGAGGTCATTTGCAGTGAGCTCCTTATTCTCCCCTGTTGTCCATCTTATATCACTCATTTACTTTGTACAACTTTCTCTTCCTTCACTCCTGTTTCACATGATGAGGTAGCCTTTCTTACAAAAGCAAATTTTCTAAGTACAAGTGACTCCATTCTATCCTGTCTTTTCTAGCAGAATCTCCCTCTAACATTACTACCTCTCTCACTAATCTTTACTTTCTCCTTGTCTATTGACCACTTAACTCTTGCCTAAAAATATTCCCATTTTTACTTCATCCTCACTTCATCCATCAGTCCCACTAACTATAGTCCTATATCTCTCCTCAATTTTGTAACAATTTCTTGAGTAGGCTGTCTATAATACAGATCTCCACTTCCTCTCCTTCTCTTCTTAACTTTTTTTCAGTCTGACTTCTAACTTCATCATTCAACTAAAACTAGTCTCTCCAAAATTGCTACTGATCTTTTAATTATAAATCTTGTCTTTTATCAATCATTATCATTCCTGACCTGTCTGTATCCTTTAATACTGTCAACAATCATCCTTTTCTCCCTTGCATTCTCTTCTCTCCAGGTTTTTGTGACACTGCTCTATCCTGCTTCTCTTATATGTCTGACTTCTCCTGTCTCCTTTGCTAGATCATCATCTAGGGCATATCCTCTATCCATAGACATCTCTTAAGGGTCTGAATTAGGCCCTCTTTTCTATTGCCCTTGGTGATCTCATTAGTTCCCATAGTTGTGAGTACGATATGTATGCAGATGACTCTAAATCTTACTTGTCCAGACCTAACCTTTCTCCTAATTTCTAGTATTGAATCTTAAGGTGGTTATTAGAGATCTATAATTGGATGTGCCATATTTATTTTAAATTCAACTTGTTCAAAACTGAACCCATTATCTTTTCTATATCTCCTAAACCTTCTCCTCTTCCTAATTTCCCTATTACTGTCAAGGGTACTATCATTCTCTCAGTCATTCAGGCTGGTAACCTAGGTATCACTCTCAACTCCTCATTCTCATTGCTCTGTTCTTTGGTTGGTCTACCTACTTTCAAGGTTCTCTCCATTCCAGTCTATCCTCCACTCAGGTATCAATCTGATCTTCTTAAAGAGCAAGTCATGTCACCTCCTTGTTTAATAAACTACCATGGCTCCCTATTGCCTCAAGAATAAAATACAAAATATTTTGCTTGGCTTTTGAAGCTTTTCATAACCTGGCCCTTTCCTAGCTTTTCAATTTTCATACATATTACACCATCACTTCACACTACCTCCTCCCTCCCCATTCTGAAATCCAATTACATTAGCCTCTTTGATTTTCCTAGTACAAAACAGTACATCTCTCAACTCTGGATTTTTCATTGGCTGTCTCTCATGCCTTGAATGTTCTTCTTCCTCATCTCTGACTCTGACATCCCTAGCTTTCTTTCAAGTCTCAGCTGATGTTCCACCTCCTGCAAGAAATCTTTCTTGGTATTCCTTGATCTTAATATCTCCTCTCTGAGATTGCCCCCAATTTATCTTGTATATATAGTATTTTTCTTGTTTTACATTATGATTTGCATCTTGTCTCCTTTGTTAGTCTATGAGTTCCTGGAGACCAAGGACTGTGCTTTTTATTTTCTTTATATATCCAGCACTTAACACAGGGCCCGATGAATAGTAGGAGCTTAATATATGTCAGTAGATTGATTGATATCAGCCAGTATGGTACTTTATCCAACTATGTCTTTATTTGTTTCACTATGTATGTACATATGTGAAAATATAAACATAATTTGTTCTTATAATGACCATTTCTGGTAAATAGAGCAGGTATTATAATCATTTTGCAGATATAGAAATGAGGCTTTTGGACATAGTGAAATCTTTTTTTAATAATATTTCACTTTTCCCCCAATTATATATTAAAACAATTTTTTAAACTTTTAAGGTTTTGAGTTCCAAATCCTATTTCTCTTTCTCTCCCTCCTCTCTCCCTTCTCTGAGATGGTAAGCAATCAAAACAGGTTTTACAGTGAAATCATGTAAAACATTTCCATATTATTCATTTTGTACAAGAAGCCTTAAATAAAAAAAAAGTTGAAAAATATTATGTTTCACTCTGTATTCAGATAGCATCAGTTCTTTCTCTGAAGGTGGATAGTATGTTTCATCATGAGTCCTTTGGAATTGTTTTGGATCATTATATTGCCGAGAATAACTAAGTCATTCACAGTTCTTCATCATACAACATTGCAGTTGGTGTATGCAATGTTCTCTTGGTTCAACTCACTTCACTTTGCATCAGTTCATGTAAGTCCTTCCAGGTTTTTCTAAAAGCAACCTGCTTGTCATTTCTTATAGCATAATAATATCCCTTCACAGTCATATACCACAGGTCGTTTAGCCATTACACAATTGATGGGCATCCCTTTGATTTTCAATTCTTAGCCACCACAAAAAGTGCTACTATAAATGTTTTTGTACAAATACGTCCTCCCTCTGCCCCCTTTTTAAAAAAATTTCTTTGGGATAGAGACCTAGTAATGGTATTACTGGGTCAAAGGATAGGCACAGTTTTATGGCCTTTGGGACATTGTTCTAAATTGCTCTCCAGAATGGTTGGATCAGTTTACAACTCCACCAACATTAGGGTCCAAGTTTTCCGATATCCCCTCCAATATTTATTATTTTCCTTTTTTGTCATATTAGCCAATCTGATACCTGTGAGGTGTGCCTTAGAGTTGTTTTAATTTGCATTTCTCTACCAATAGTGATTTAGAACATTTTTTCATATGACTATAGATAGCTTTGAGTTCTTTGCCTGAAAACTACCTGTTTATTTCTTTTGATCACTTATCAATTGGGGAATGACATGTATTCTTATAAATTTGACTTGGTTCTCTATATATTTGAGAAATCAGGCCTTTGACATAGTGAAATCTTAGAGAATGAGTCTTAACACAGTTCACCATAAAAGCAAAGCTGTATACGCCCTATTGCCTTCTTCTGTTCAGATATCAGGAGAAACTGTTGAGGAAATAAATAATGTTGGTGAGAAGTGAAACATTTGTTAAAAAAACATAAAATGAGCATAGCCTCCGAGTTTTAAGTGGCTAAAAGCAAGAGTTATTAATATTTTTCTTTCTATTTACTATTCTGATTGAACTTTTTGTTTTTTTTGCATATTCCTCTGTTGAGCTATACAATATCTTCCTAATTTTGTTGCTGTTAAGTCATTTCAGTCACATCCAATTCTCTATGACTCCATTTGGTGCTTTTTTGGCAAAGATACTGAAGTGGTTTGGTATTTCCTTCTCCCGCTCATTTTACAGATGAGGAACTGAGGCAAACAGAGTGAAGTGACTTGCTCAGGTCACCTAGCTAGTGTCTGAGGCTGGATTTGAACTCAAGGTCTACTGACTTCAGGGCCAGCATTCTATCCACTTTGCGATTTAGCTGCTCCCAGTTTTTTAGTGGTATACTAATCCCCCTAAACTTCAGAGATTCTAGATTTTATTTAGGTTTCTCTTTATGTGAATCTTCAATTTCTAATCTATACAGAATCCATTCATTATAGTGCTATGCTTTTGTCTATACTGACTAATTTATCTAAAACAAATTCTGCTATTTACAATACACTGATCAAAGCTCTGAAGTATACAAAGCAGATACCATCTCTGCTTGCTGAGGGAAACTTACAACCTATTTGGGGAGACAACAGGAGAAACTAGAGTACAGTTTATGACAATATATTATTCAGTGCTAGATTTCATGCTAAAACTTTACGTGATATAAAAACTTAAAGAACCTTAAGATTGGGGCAGCTAGGTGGCACAGTGGTTAGAGCACCGGCCCTGAAGTTAGGAGGACCTGAGTTCAAATCCAGCCTCAGACCAAACAGTTGACACTTACTAGCTGTGTGACCCTGGGCAAGTCACTTAATCCCAATTGCCTACAAAAACAAAAAGAAACCTTAAGATCCTAAGAACCTTAAGATTCCCTTGCCAGGGAAGCACCATGGAGAAGTTAGGTCTTAAATAAAGTACAAGATTTATATTGACAAAAAAAAGTGAAAGATGTGGAGAGCTTCATATGAAAAAAAGTATGGAAATGGGTCTAAGCATAGAGAACGATATTAGAATATAAAGCCAGAAGAGGTCAAAGACAAAGGCATCTATATATCTACCTTATCTTCAATCTCTCCCTGTCTACTGGCTCCTTCCTTGCTGTCTAAAAATATGCCCATATCTCCCTCTTCCTCAAAAACCTCTCACTTGATCCTCTCATCCCTTCTAATTATCATCCTATATCTTTTCTTCCCATTTTGGCCAACTTTATTGAAAAGGTCATCTATAATAGGTATGTCCACTTTCTCTCCTTTCACTTACTTTTTAACCTCTTACAATCCAGCTTCTGACTTCATCATTTATTTGAAACTACTCATTCCGAAGTTCCCAATGATTTCTTAACTGCCAAAGCCAATGGTCTCTTCTCAGTCCCCATCCTCTTAACCACTACAACATTTGATGTTGTCAATAGTGTTCTTCTCTTTAATACTTTCTTCTAAGTTTTTGAGACACTACTCTCTTCTGTTTCTCCTCCTACCTATCTGACTTTATCAGTCTCCTTTGCTGGATCTCATTCCAGGTCCAGGTCATGACCACTTACTGTGAATGTTTCCCAGAGCTCTATCCTAGATCCTCTTGTCTTTTCCTTCTATACTATTTTACTTGATTATCTTATCTGCCATTTAATTATCATCTCTACGCTGATGATTCTCAAATCTACCTCTCCTCCCCTAACTTCTCCGCTAACTCCCAATGTTGCATCTCCAACTGCCTTCCAGCCATCTTGTTCTGGATATCCAGTAGACATCTTGAACTCAACATGTTGAAATCAAAACTCATTATTTCCCTCCCTAAACCCTTACCACCTCCTATTTCCCCATCCTCCTCCTAGTCCATTAGGCTTGCAACTTAGGTGTCCTTGATTCCTCATTATCTCTCACCATTTCATATCCAATCTGTTGCCAATGCCTATCGATTTCACCTTTGCAACATCTCTTGAATGTGCTCCCTTCTCTCCTCTGGTCCTGCCACCTCCCTGGGGCAGGCCCTTATCACCTGACATGAGGACTATTGCAGTAGCCTGCAGGTGGATCTATCTGCCTCAGTTCTTTCCCCACTCCAATCCATCTTCCATTCAGCCACTGAAATGATTTTACTAAAGAGCAGGTCCAACTATATCTCTCTCCTTCTGCATAAACTCCTGTGGTACCCATTACCTCCAGTATCAAATAGAAAATCCTTTGTTTGGCCTTCAAAGTCCTTCATAACCTATCCCCTTCTAGTCTTCTTAGATGGTACTCCCTGCAACATGCTCTTCAATTCTTTGACACTGGCCTCCTGGCTGTTCCACTCCGTCTTCACTCCACTCCATTTTGTCTGGCTGTCCTCTATGCCTAGAATTCTTTTTCTCATCTAAAATTCTATGTTTTATGAAAGCTTTTCCCAATCTTGGTTAATTCTAGTGCTTTTCCTCCTTTATGACCTATTTTTCCTGTATATAGCTTGATTGCACACATTTGTTTGCTTGTTGCCTCCCCCCCCCCCATTTAATTGTGAGGGCAGGGACTGTCTTTTCTTTTCATATCCACAGAGCTTGGTAAGTGTCTGGAACATAGTAGGTGCTTAATAAATATGTACTGATTCACACATTTCTGGAACCAGCTCAGTGTTTGGGAGGCTCCAAAAGAAAGAGCAATAGAAGTATTAGGCTTCCTACCAAATTGAAGGTCTACAGACCCACTGTGCTGACCTCATTTTTGTATACCTGTGAAACCTGGACAGTATACCAGGGTCATGACAGGAAACTCAATCACTTCCATTCCAATTATCTTAGGACACCTGAAAATTACTTGGCAAGATAAGGTACTGGACACTGAGGTCCCTTCTCCTTTCTTTTGGTACTGTTCAGACAATTCATTCCCAGAAATATTTAGGGGGACCAAAGGGTGGTATTGTTGGGATGCACCTTCATTTCAACAATATGGGGAAGTGAAACTGCCACTATATAAATGAATGTGTATTTACCTTGAAGAAAGAGACTTCTCTAGCTGACTTGATGGTATCCTAAATTCCTAGATTCATCACCACCTGCAAGGTGAGAAATAATCCTCATCCAATTACTTTAAAAAAGAACGGTGCAGGGGGCAGCTAGGTGGCACAAGGGATAGAGCACCAGCCCTTGGAGTCAGACGCTGAGTTCAAATCCAGCCTCAGACATATAACACTAGCTGTGTGACTCTGGGCAAGTCACTTAATCCCAATTGCCTCACCAAAAAATTAAATAAATAAATAAAAGAAAAAGAACAAGAACGGTGTAGACCCTCAGCAGAAGCCTTTAAGGACACAAGTATTTAGCACTATTTCTCTAATGGTGCTCCTAGGAAGGAGGTGGTAGCCAGGGAGACACTGAATGGGTACAGGGTAAGTTCTGCAATTAACACTGTTATGGGATAAATTGTGTGCAAGAAGGTCATGACCTTTTAGCTACCTTACTACAGAGGAACCTGACTTGTAATGAGGAATTGGTGACTGCCAGAGGTGACATTATATTGCTGCAGCCCTGATATTCTGGTTCTGTGTTTGTTTTGCATTGCCTTATACTGGGAGACACTGTGAATTGCAAATATTTGGTACCCTCATCGACCAGATTATTGAGATCTTGGACACAGTCATTCCAAAATGGAAAGGTGAAGCCTTGGATTGCTGGTCTCTTCCATATTTGGCTATTCCTTAGGGGGAATAGAGAAGAAGGAGGGGGAAAGAGTGAACATTATATTCTTTGGTTATTTATTTTGTTTTTGCTATCTTTTAATTTATTTTTTTCCCCAGCACAGTCCAGTCATCATTCTTGCATTCTGGAGGTTATTCAGTAACATTCCTAAAGCCATTTAAATAGTAGAAGGTCCTCTACAATGCTGTTAGGATCTTGCCAATAAGGGTTGGAATATGATAGGCAAGGGATTTCTCTCCTTTCTGTCCATCCCACCTCCCTTCTCTGCATCATGTACATTAGGCTAAATTTTTGCTATTTCCCTAAAAGCCAAGGAAGTTGTTTCAAAGATTTGATTGACCCAGGGAACTAAGCTGTTGATGCAACTTCTTGATGCAGGCAGGCTGTATTGCCATCATTTCCTGATTATTTACAAGTATAAAAAAACCCAACCAAACAAACAACAACAACAAAAACTGTCCATGTGAAATGTGACCAGTGCTTGAGCCAAGTGCTATATATTGTTGAACATCTTTCTGTTCTATGCCTAAGTAAACTTTCCTTTTTGCTAATTGTTAAACGATCTATTAGTATCTCATTTCCTTCTTTCATCGGCCCTAAACTTCTACTTGCCTGAGTTAGGTCCTGAACGTGACATAGCTGAAAGTTTATCACTTTGTGTTGTTTTTTCTTCCTTCCTTCTGGAAGAGGACCATGACATCAGGAAGGTGACGCCATGACTTGCAAGTGAATTGGATTTAAGTGACGGAGGGCTGTGCAAGGTCACCAGCCTCACTTTCTTCTCTGGAGCCACTTGGGTCCAGTGGCAAGATATAGATCAGGACGATTGGAGATATCCCCCAATCACTTTGTAGCTTATCTGATGATTAGTCTTCTGATCTTAGTCAGGTGCTTTCTGGGATGACAGATATGAGGTTCATTACTGAACTACACTTGAAGCCTTTCTAGTTTTATAAAAACCTGTCATACTTGCCGTCTGCTGATGCAG
Source organism: Phascolarctos cinereus (assembly GCF_003287225.1). Taxonomy (NCBI): domain Eukaryota; kingdom Metazoa; phylum Chordata; class Mammalia; order Diprotodontia; family Phascolarctidae; genus Phascolarctos; species Phascolarctos cinereus. The sequence continues at coordinate 282,613,390 of NW_027555847.1, read as the reverse complement.
GGTTATGATGAAGCATCAGATAACTGAGAATCATGACAAGGCATCAAAGATGGATTTTAGTGGTAGTCCTATAATATAAACAAGAAATTACAGTTAACATTGACAATTTTCATGAAATCGATCAAAAGTCAAATGTGATACTGACAATACTTACCTAAAATGGGAAAATATCCTTATCTGATTCAGTTTTATTATTTGACATTTATCTCTTAACATATTTGGCAAAAACTAATTCACCTAAAGTCAAAGTTTTATTCATTAAGTCAACACTCATCAAATGCTGTTCATTCGAAAAACACTTTCCTGTATGATTAGGCTGTTATTTTTGTGGAGAGATTTCAAGTTCAGCAAAGTAGCAGCTTATATATTATTGGCATTCAAGAAATGTTTTTGCTTTGTCTAATTGGATTAAATGATATTTTGGCGCGATGCTCTCAAGATTCTCACCACCCTAAAACAATGGAAAATCAAGAAAAATTAAGATAAATTTTAAAAAGACCCAGACTAGCAAAATCTTTTTTCTTTTAATGTATTTGCTATTACCATACATTAGTAAAACTCTAATATCCCTTAACCTTAAAGAGTCATATTAACTCAGGTATTGGTATTTGTCTTGCATTATTAAGTATAGGTGATGCAGTAGACAAAGTGCCAGAACTGGAGGCAGGGACAGGAGTTCAATTCTTGCCTCAGATACTATTAGTTGAGTGACTTTGGGAAAATTACTTTTTATGCCTCAGTTTCTTTATCTGTAAAATGAGAATAATAGCACCTACCTCCTAGGGTTGTTGTGAGGATCAATGAAATATTTTTAACATGCTTTGCTAACCAGTAAAATACTTTATAAATGTTGGCTATAATAATTTTTAAACTCTTCTATGATACTTTTAAAGGTGATGCATTTTCTGTTGATATCAAATCAGAATATCAAACAGCATCAAGTACCATCCCAATGGAAGGGCAAGAGGGTTGAGGATTTGAAGAGGACTGGAAACTCTTCTTAATTTAACAACATAGGACTGTGGGGCATTTAAGGCAGCCTACAGATTAATTTTTTAAAAAATCTACATGTACTTTCACGAAAAATGAAGCTAGTTAAAGATGGGAATATGTCAAGAATCTTTTTTTCTTAAAGGATGCACAGAGCCAGGAGGAAAAAAGTTGTTTCTGATTTCTGTGAATTCATGTAGTAGTGGTTATATGGTTACATGGTTGCCTGCCTTCACACTTCAGTGCCTGCAGATTTGGAGTCTGGAAACAAAAGGGTTTCCACTACTTTTATTCTCAATCCGATTTTTTTCTTATTTAACCATCGAATAAACAGAGACACAAGAAGACATTTGTAGAAAAGGCTCTGTGCTTGGAAAGAATGTTTGAAAACAACTAAATCTGAGAGTCAAGGCAGCAATGGTTGTTTCAAAGATAAAGGCAGCAAAACGTGTGTTCCTAGCTCCTTACTGATCAAGTCACTGGTTTTCCGGTCACTGGATACGAGTATTTTTTCTTCTAATATGACACAATCGCACATTTACCAACACCTTCTGTTCCCAGTGTTTAAGATTTGTTATAAATAAATAAAATGTTGAGTGGATGATGCAGTAATTGAAATGGCAGCATGATTTTATTTTATTGCAGGTTTCTCAACCCCTATCTAGTGTACTGATACTTGCAAAATAAACGCTTTTTTTCCTAGACACCCCTCCTACTTCCTTTCCCTCTCCCTTTCTCTCTACTTCTCCCCCACCCCCAAGTGTTTTTGTATGTGTGTGTATCTCAACCCTCTACAGTAGCCAAGAGAAAGCATCTAGCCAGTCATAGGGCTCGGTTTCATAAAAGCTGGATTCTGATTGGCCAAATGAGAAAGAGAATTGGGAACAAAGAAAAGCCCCTTTCAGGTATACAGCGAGCTTCTTTTTGCTCTACTCTCCTCCCTCTGTGTATATGTATGTTCGTTCAGTTCTGATTTCAATTTTGCAGTATAGGCTTGTTGTATATTGGTGCACAGGGGGCTTTTTGTTTCTGTTTTTATTTTTTTTAACTTTAAAAAAAGGAAGGTTTGTGACACTTGATGGTCCGTCTTAATAAATTTATTGAAGAGATAATAATTTTAAAAATAAAGCGGCTGCAACAAAACATATTCAATGCAGGTAGAAGGAAAAGGTCAACTCGATCCAATACAGACCGTAAGTACGGTTTAATGGTGTGTATATAGCACGTAGAGGGGATTTCATGCAGGGGAATGTACGAGTTTTATGCGTTGCCATTACAGTGTTTTGCTCGAATTAAAAAACAAAACAAAACAAAACACGAAAGGATTAGCTTTATTAAACAGAGGGTAAAGCCTCTTCACACAAATTAGGCTTGATCGGGAGTGGGAGGGGGGAGGGAAGTATTTAAAGTATATTACCTTTTGAGGGTTTTTTTTTTTTTACTAACCAGGAGAATAAAAGTGACACAATTACATACCAGTCTGCATAGTCTCCATTCTCCTACCCCACCCAACCGCCTGCACTTACATACAGAAACAAGCAGCTCCCACGAAGAAAGATCCTGGGAGCTATAGAAGTGATTACACGGGAACGAACTGATTTTTGTCCCCTGTCACTTAATAAGGGCCGAATATTTGATATTGTACTAGGGAAAACACTCATTACTAGTAATGGTTATTATTACCATTTTTCCACCTCTTTCCAAAAAGCCAAGAGCAACCCACCATTAAACAACAAAAACCCAACCCAAATAAATCCACTAACAGCCACGATGATGTGTTTATGGCAGAAGTTAGTCTGGAAGCTAGCAAATGTTTTGCTTTATTACCCATTTCTTCCCCATATCTTCCCCCTATCTTCCCTTTCCCCCTTCCTGTTTCCGCTACCCACCCCCACCCCTTCTTAAACTACTACAAATTGGAGATAACTTGAGGAAAGGTTTATAACGTGTTTCTTTAAAACATATGCTTTGCCTTCGTGTTCAGTACATTTCACTCATTCCTAACTTCAGGGATCTTGTTCTCAGAGAAATGTTTCACATTCATAACTTGTAGCTGTGCCAACAGTGGAAGGAGGAGGAGGGTAGAAAGGAGGAATGGAAGACGAGAGTGGGGGGAGGGGGAGGAGTGGAGAGGGAGGGAACAGACTTTAAGATTTTTTTTAAAAGCCAGATCAGTATTTTCTGGATACGCTTGTCACCCATTTTTGTTCTCACGACAACCAATTGAGCTCTTGATCCTCATGTGATGTGAAAGGCTTGAACTGTAACAAAATCGTTCCTTTTAGATGGTTGGTTGTTGCTAACTCGCCCATCCCCCCACCGACATTTCCTGCAGACCAACTCTTTACCTTCAATCCATCAACAATTCATTACAGCTTTTAGGTTCCAAACGCCAGCTAATTAAAAATACCAAGCCAACCTCCAAGACCAGCAGACTAATGCGGTAGGGGGTGGGGTGGAGGAGCGGAGGGAGAGAAAAAAATAAATAAAGGGGAGATGCGCCATTTGCTGCAACCAGAAAAAACCGTCCTGAAAAAGGTCGCGTTTTTCTTTTTGGACTCTAATTACCGAGTTACCACATGACCGACTGGCATGAATGACAGTGGAATTTTCCTTCTCTTGGACATCACTTGGAAATTTTTTTTCCCCCTTTATGTTGTTAAACATAAAACGGAAAAAGACCAAGCCCCCTTCTGAACAAATGTTTTTGTAAGTGATTTATCAGATCACTGAATCATTCACCTAGACCCTTTTTTCTCTTCTCTTCTCCAAACACCCCTCCTCCAACCCATCCCTTCTTCCTCCCTCACCCCGCAAAGCCCCCCACCTCCTCCCCCTCACCCCACCCGCTCCTCAAGCCCTTGTCTCAAGTTAGTTCAAGAAACAAATCTGTCAGGACGGGCGAAAAAAAAATGCCACTTCCCGACTAACAGGAAAAATCCAGCCCAGATTTTCAGTGCTTTCTTTCTTCTTTCCTTTCACTAATTTGTCCTGATGTTAGCACATTCTTTCTTGTTATGAACTGGACGCCTGTAGGTTGGTTACACGGGATCATTACTTACTGATCACGATGACTCAAGGCTGGAATTGAAGACGGAATGTTAAGTTGGGAAAACTTTTTAAAGCCATTTTTTGGCTATCATTCTTGATGCTTGTTAAGAGGGAAAAAACACCCTTGGTGCTTCTGTTCTGAATGTGAAACATTATCTTCCAGCTGTACAGTAACATATTTTTTGAGGAGAAAAGGACTCCTTATGCGTTTGCCAAAGGGGAGGGGAAGGAATGGGGAGAGAGAGAGAGAGAGAGAGAGAGAGAGAGAGAGAGAGAGAGAGAGTGTGTGTGTGTGTGTGTGTGTGCTCTGTGTGTGTGTGCTGGGGGGATAATGTTATCGAGTGATTATTCTGACTGAGATGTGTTACTTGGTTTCTGCTTCTTGATCATTTGATGTTTAAGTAAAATGAGGCACAGGGTTGTTGCTGAGTCGAGTGGGAACAGCATTGTGATTTGCTGGCCTAATTAAAAATGATAAAGGATTAAAGGTAAGCAATATGTGTGTGTATGTATATCTATCTATCTATATATAATATTTGACAATCAACTGTTTAAAAAAAGGGAAAGATCCCTTTAAAAACCATTTTAACTGATCTTTGTCAAACACACACTCATTTGCGGTCACTGAGGCCACCTTGGTGTAGATCACTTAAAGTGTATGTCTTAATCAGTTTCCTATACAGTCAGTAATACTATATTTAACCGACTGAGCAATTCTGTGACCTAGGAGGAGTACTTGAGGCTTATTTTAGATGTTACATTTTCTAAGGGACACCCATTCTTTGTTTCAGCAATTTTCATTCCTGAGGGCTAGCACACGGGCACACACACAACACAAAGGAGGTGTGAGATGTTTGTATAGGAGTTGTTGGTTCTTTTTTTTGTTATTGAATTTTTAAAAAAGCAGATTGCCTAGGTTTTTTTCTTTTTTTGTTTTGTTTTTGGTGAATATTCAAAATTGGGGAAAATTTGGAAAGAGTAATGGGACCATCCTGAAAATGAATTTTAAAACTTAAAGGGTCATATCTTTTAAAACTAAAATTGAAGAAATTCAGGAAGGGTTAGGACTGTTATTTTCTTCCCTTCTTTCTCCCTGTTATTTTAGGTATCATACAGACCCAAATTCATTTTTTTTGTGTGTGTGGTTGTTCTTAGCTTTCTGGATATGAATCAGATTATTAAATTATTTTTAAAATATATTTTTTTATCTTGGGTATATTTTCCTATTTGAAAAACGAAACCACAGAAACCTGCTTTGGACAGTGGAAACAGTACATAAGCCACCTTTATTCTATACCTTACCCTTCTATCCCTTACTTACTCCCTGACTCCCCAATATTAATTGTATTATATTCTGGTAACACCCAGACAAGAAATATTCGACTTTTCCCCCCCTCACAGGAAAAGATGAACCTGGACTGAAGGGTATAGACCCGGGACACATACCTGGGGCAGGAAAAAGAAGTGGAAGAGACGACTTTTTTTTTTCTTTAAGAAAAAGCCCGGTGGAGATAAACGAATGTCCCCTCATCACCAAAGGAAAGTTCATCGGATTTTCATTCTAGAAATCTTGTTTTCAGGATGTCAGTGAACATTTCCACTGCAGGAAAAGGTGTGGATCCAAACACAGTTGATACTTATGACAGTGGTGATGATTGGGAAATTGGGGTTGGGAATTTAATAATAGATTTGGACGCTGATTTGGAGAAGGACAGACAGAAATTTGAGATGAATAATTCCAATAACAGCACTAGCAGCAGCAGCTCCAAGGATTGTGGGAGTTTGGCTTCCAGTGGGGCTAATGCTACCACCGTCTTAGCTGATGGCCTAAAATTTGCTTCTGTTCATCCCTCTGCTCCCCAGGGGAATTCACACAAAGAGACCAGCAAATCAAAAGTGAAAAGGAGTAAAACTTCTAAGGATGCTAATAAATCTCTGCCTTCTGCTGCCTTGTATGGGATTCCTGAGATCAGCAGTGCTGGTAAGAGGCAGGAAGTCCAAGGGCGCCCTGGAGAGGCAACTGGCATGAATTCAGCACTGGGTCAAAGTGTGAGCAGCAGCAGCTGTGGCAACCCAAACAGCAATAATACCAATACCAGCACCAGCACCACTATTGCTGCCACAGGGGCAGCCTCTTGTGGGAAAAGTAAAGAGGAGAAAACAGGTAAAAGTCAGAGCAATAGAGGCTCCAAAAGGGATAAGGATGCAGGGAAATCCAGGAAAGACAAGCATGACCTGCTTCAGGGCCACACCAATGGCAGTGGTGGCCAGGCCCCCTCTGGGGGGCACCTGTATGGCTTTGGGGCCAAGGGCAATGATGGTGGGAGTCCCTACCCCTGTGGGGGCACTGGGAGTGTCACCTCCTCCACTGGAGGGGAAGTTAGCAAAAATGCCCCGGATTCAGGGCTCTTGGGGAACTCTATTTTGGTAAAGAAAGAAGAGGAGGAGGAGGAGAACCACAGGCGAATCAAGAAACTGAAAACAGAGAAGGTAGGACAAGTCACCTTCCTAGATCTTCACCTTGTGTACCTCTCTGTTTGTTTTTATGTGGGTATCTTTACCTATGTATACCATAAACTTAGACAGTTTGCCTTTTGGTTTTAGTGGTATTTGTATGGTATTATCATTTTCATTATTTAATAACTGAGTGAATTATTTTCTTGAGTTCTGTACAGCTGATGGTGTTATTATTGCTGTTGTGGCAGCAGTGATCACTTCATAGAGATGGAAGTATATGTGTGTGAGTATGTTGTGTGTTACAGATAGAGAGGGAGAGAGAAAGGGAGAGATAGAGAGAGGGGGACAGGGAAGGAGGAAGAGAGGGAGGGAAAGGAGAAAGAGTAAGGGAGAGGGAGGAAGGGAAAGGAAGGGAGGGGAGGGAGGGAGAGAGAGAAAGAGGAGGGACGGAAAGGAAAGGAAAGGAATGAAGAAGGGGGAGAGGGAGAGAGGGAGAGAGGAGGGAGAGAGGGAGAGAGGGAGAGAGGAGAGAGGAGAGAGAGAGAGAGAGAGAGAGAGAGAGAGAGAGAGAGAGAGAGAGAGTCAGTCAGTCAATAAGATTCCCTCAGAAGTAGAAGTTCATTTTCTGCTGCAGATGGGCATCTGGCCAGTTTGTAAGTTGGTGTGTGCTTTTTAATGGGACAGAAGGCTCATGAGCCCACTTAACTCTTTCCATTTAGTAGTATTGCTGTTGTTTCCTTGGGTTCAAGGGTCCTTCCCTTGGAAAGGTGTGTTAAGAATTCTAATTTGTATGCTTTCATGTTTTTTAACCCCCTCTAAAGAAATTTTGCTGTAAATTCAATAACACAGCACAGATTTATGTTAGAGATGTTCCTCTCATTAATGAACCAAATGCCATGTTTAGTGTACTGTTTCATAAAAGTAAATTAAATCCAGAATGAGGTTAAACAGGTGCTTGTATACTATGGTATCACCCTCACCAACATATTGTTTTTCTGTGTAAAACTCCCTAATGGGAGGGACACTTTTCCTCTTGATTGGTTTGTGACTACTTAGATTTCTACCATTTACCAGCTGAAGCTGAAATTGAAGAGATGAAATGAGACAGGGAGGTTGGGTGTTATGTTGTGTTCATGACATAGGAAAAATAACTAAGGTGATGTCTAACAGGAAAAAAAAAGGAAGTGGAATGTTGAGTTTGATCAGTCTGGATAAGTCACACATCACTTCCTTGACCGTTATGGTCTATTTTTATTTATTTCTCTTAATTCTGTAATTAGATTTTATAGATAAAGCCTTTAAAAAAGCCAAACTACTCCCTTTATTGTCTAGGAAATGAGGTCAGAGTCTCTTATCATATTGAATTCAGATTGGCTCTCTTGAAGAGCAGAAATTGCTCTGTCCAGAGGATAAAGGATTTTTCCACGTATTTAGTTGAGAGTAGAGGTGTGTGTGCTCATAGCTTATAATGAAATGTCAAAAGAATTCTATAGGTTGTGATTTGCAAAAACAAATCTACTATCCTGCTGTTGGCTTATGTCATGATTTCCTGGAGATGTTCTTAAAATTCCCTCTCCCATCTCTAATTTTCAGGGCCAGAACTGTGACAATGAAATTGTTTGTTAATTATTAATTTGCATAGTAACTTATAGATTTCTACTTAAGGTAGCATTTGAGTATTTGAACTGACATTTCAAAAGTTAGGTAGCCCTTTTGCTTTATCTATGAATTTTCCTTCTTTGGTTTTAGGCTCTGTAGTTGTGAAAACTGTGTAGAGGTTTACTAATGTGTAGAAATTTCACATGAAGTGTTTCTTTTTTCAAATTAACTGTTGATGAATAGCATTAAACTTTGTAAAATAATCCCATTTTAAAGTAAATTGATGTTATCCTTTAATATAAACTTGCTCTTAATACAGTTCTTCATTTTATTTGAAAGGTGTCCTCACATCTTATCATTAACTTGGTACAGTAGGACACTTACTTTTTGTTGCCAATTGTCTTCAAATTGCAGTTCTAATCTGCTTTAACCATCTAGATAAATTGCTCTAATCCAGTCTTCACAATGGCTGTGGTTAAAGAGTCAGAGGCATTTGATTGGATTCAGTGGCTGCTTGGAATGTGGGAGGTGCTGCCCTTTTGCATCCCCTTAGCCTTTTAATCTTTCAGCCAAATGTTCACATTCAACAATTTTGTTTGGCTGGCAATTGGGACATTTCTGTATCTCAAAGACTGCTGTCATGGCAACAGAGATTAACGTGTTAGATGCTCTAATTTTTTCAGTTTTTGTGTTCTTTTCTCAAGTCACAGAGGAAATTACATGAAGAATTAAATTATTGCTATATATGCAAGTCATCAATCAGTGCAGTGTCAGTGTGATAAATAATTTGTATAACCTAAGTTGTGAACAAATATGCCATTTTATATGGAGAGAGAAAACACTGTTTTTATTCATTGCTGTACCTTGTTGAAATAATGGCTACATTTCCAATGATACCCACTGTTGTTGGCACACTGTGACTTCAGGGAAGGCTTCACATGGCCAAATTGTGTAGTGTTAGTCATTGTCTATCAAACTGCCATGTTGGCTTAGTGTCTTAAACAACATCCCTTAGGGCTTCCTCCCTACCCCCATTGCAGAACAATTTCTTTAAAAGACTGTTTTCTCACCTTGGCACTTGAAAGGAGAACTCTGCATAATAGTACCCTTGGAAGACCTTTGGTTTCTTTGATTTGTTGCAATATTAATTAAACTACAATCCAGAAAATATTATCTCATGATGTAAGAATATACAGAATATTTCAGGATTGAGACAGCTTTCACTTGTAGTGAATTAAATGTTGAAGCTTTATTTTAGAAAATTCTCTGGAGAAATGATTCCTGAGATCTTGGAATGAAGACTTAAATGTACACTTTTGGTCTTCAAATTTAGAGAATTAACTACAACAAAAACCTGAATGATAAATTTTCACTGTAAATAAAAACTGAAAGGGGTCAATTGTTTATATTTGTTTATTCTGTTGGCAGGTCTCAAATATATTCATAAAAGTGACTGTCACTGTTAGACTTTTCACAGAATGCTTATCTATTTATGGTCTGTTTATTTGTTTTCCTTACCACAGAAAGTCATGTAACACATGATAAATTATATCTTATTAAGGACTGGCAGTGTTCTAGTGATTCTCTTATGCTGAAACTGCAAGTATGCTGTAGAAGTCACCACTCCCTTAATATGTGAAACAAAGTAAAACATGTTATAAGATATTCGAACTATTCATACAGCCCATTTTTTTGTTGTTGTTATGCCACTGGGGACATGTCTGAATAAATAGATTTGATAGGTAGTGTAACAACTCCTAGATTTGTAGTGTTAAACCGTCCTTACTCCTCCTTCCCCCTCCCCCACCACCTTGAAGTACAATAATAGCTTCCTATTGTGGGTAAAAGAAGCATCTTCTTGCACAAGGTTATGAATTTAACTTCTAGGACACTGGGATGTTCAGCTTGGTTAAATGATCATATCTGTACATCTGTATATCTAGACATAACGTATATATGTGTATATATATATATATATCTGTGTGTGCATGTACATACATACATATACATACATATATACACATATATGTATGTATTTGTGTCAAATGATTGTAGAGTTCCAAAATGTAGGGTTTTTTAAGTCTTCTAAAAGGAAGATATTGATGAAAAATGAAGAAGACAGAAGACCATGTAGTTGTATCTTTTAAGGGAATTAGTCTGCTAATGTTATAAATGTCTAACTCATTTCCCCTGTGTATTTTATTTTTCATAAAAATTGAGTTCTGAATGTTGCCTTCTTTAGGTTAATGCATATTTTGAAGGATATCAGTAATTAACATTTTCTCCTGAAAGTAGCTCTTTATGTCAGTGGGGTGAGCAGTTTAAGAACATGCCTCTGTTAAAAGGAAATATGTTTTTCAAATAGCTGTTTCCCTTCCCCCAAATTCTGCTTGGAGAGGGCAGTTTATCCACTGTGAAATAAAAGGGCAGAAAGGTCACTTGCTGTAATTAAAGAACAAATGCCATTGTTGTTTGACAGCAAACTGTTTTGAAAGCTACATAAGGGATTTAGCTGTTAAAAACATTGATAACTCTGGGTGTCTAACAATAAGCAGTGTTCAAGGTTCTTAATTTTCTATAGTCTCTACTAGTACTGTGACAGTGCTTTCTGAGCCGTGTGAATAGGTGCTGCCCCTTAGCCAAAGCAAGCTTTCTGAGAAAACCTTGGAGCATGGTGAATTTCCTTCTTAGCTAGTGTAGCATTTGAAATAATTTATGGTAGTGTGAAGGATTGAAAAGTATGCATTTTTAAGTTCGTGAATTTAGTTTATATTACTGGAAATAGTAAATATTTTTCTTTGGGGATTAGTTATTTAGCAACTTTTAATAATTTGGTACTCTGCAAATAAGAGGCAAAGGATTGATTTCCCAAATGTTATATTAAGAATGTTATTCATGTTCAATCACTTTGCTGCAAGACCAAAGAAATTATAGTCATATAAAGCCTTTTTTCCCCCTGCAAAGTAGCATTTATAGGTAAGTAAATTAAATGCATGTTGAAAGTGCTAAAGAAAAAAAATCTCACAAGCTGCAGAGGTGTTCAATAACCAGATTCAAATACCATGGAAAGTACCATCTGTTCTTCGTTTTTTTTCTGTATAGAAACAGGAATTGAATATCTGAAATTTGCTCCAATTTTGACTTTGTATGTTTTTTTAATTTACGAAAGTTCACCTGGTACTTCACTGAAACTTTTTAAATTGCAATAATATGAGCAAGACTGTGAAAACACATGTACCTACATTTATTTTAACCAGTTCCACTTTTATTTAAAAGACTTCCAGAAGCTCTGTCACTGAGCAATTTATAACTGTGATTCAGTTCCTTCAGGCAAACACATAGAAGGGGTCAGTTCTTCAAAGATCTTACTATTTAAAGTCCATACCTGAATTATTCTGTCAATTCTCTATCCCTTTTCCCCAGGGGAAAAAAATCTCCAAGGATAACTCCAGAAAGTTCTTAGCAGTTACCTAATTATTTGTGATAAAGCTATTGACTAAAATTTTGTATACAAAAAAATTTCTGCTATTCAGAGCTATCATGTAGACTTGTTCATAGGCAGAAAAAATATTTTAATTATAACTTTTGGGTTCTGGACTCTGAAGCAATAAGATGCTTGACTAAGGGGCCTGTAAGTAAAACACCATACTGTCTTTGTTTGAGCTCTTTTATTGAAGCTAATGACTGGTCTTGTGCCTTCCTGAGATAAATGACATTATCTCTGAGTGGGCTGACAGGAAACAGACATGTTAATGGTGAAGCTGCAGGGAGGATCAGCTCTAGTTCTGACAAGAGTAAAGAAGAGGCCCCTGGTTGTGATCATTAACACATAATGCATTTTTGCCTTTCCTAAGAGACCCTTGATAATTGGAAAGCTATTTTAGCAACAAGCACTTAAGTCATAAATCTACAACTCCTAATATCTTTGCATACTTAAAACTAGTAAAGGGTGTTTTTTGTTAACAAATATAATATCTTGGTTTTTAAAAATGATAGCAGGCCTAGGCAGCCATACTAGGACAATCTCTATTATGACCTTCCCTTAGCCAAACTCTTTGTTTTTAAGCAATATTGCCTTATTGCCTTTATCATACCTGGAATTTAGTCCATTTTGGTAATTTATGGTCACAGTAGGAAAATGTGGATTTAACTGAGTGATTTTTTAAAAAATCTTGAGAATCTTTTCTTAAAGGGAGAATAAAATGGCTTTTTGATGTGTTTGAAATTTATTTAATTTGTTATCTTTTTTGTGTGTTTTAAAATATTATAATTCATTTTTTTAGTGATGTAGACTACCTTGAGCTAGGATAATTTCTGTTGAATGTAATCTGAAGTGATATAGAACAAATAGGAGTAGTATCATTATATTGTTCATACTATTTACTATAGAAGTTTTCCACTGTAATTATCTTATAGCACAGTATTATTTGGATCCTGAATTTACCTTTTTTTTAATTAAAGATTTTTTTTGTTTGTTTCCTGTTTGTTTTCTTATTTTCCTCCTTAAAATAATAGTCAGAACTATTATGCATAGGTCAATTCTGTAATATGACATCGTAAATCATGTTTTTGCAGGTTTAAAAAATAACTCCACTAAAGTATTTGTATTATTTTTTGGGAGGAGAGGCTGGGAAAGGTGTAACTTTGACTAATGGAATGGCATAGAAACCTGATTGGTATTTTGACATTCCAAATACATAGACTTCTCTTTGGCATTATTTGACTGAGAAGTGCAGTAATCACAGATGAGAACGTATAATTATTTTTGATGGCTTAAAAAATCCATAGCAAAATTGATTATGGTTTGGTAGCAGTGTAGATAAGAGCACCAGTTTAGAACTGTTTTATCACAGCTGAGGTTCACACCAATGATGTTCTCTGTTGCAGTTTTCTTTTAATTCAGGCTAAATGGTTTTGACCTGGAACAAAAAGCCTTTGCAACTGAATGAATGGTTGTGAAACTATTCAGAATGGATTGATTAGCATTTGGGCTGTTTACAATGTTATTTTCAGAGTTGAGAAATGACGCTTTACCCTTGAAGCAGAGTTATGTATATTGTTAAATTTTGGATAGGAATAACTTTGGGAATGAATTAAAAGGAATTTTTCATGGCTGTGTTTATGTTTTACAAGTATACTTTGTAGAGCTAAAAATAGTTCAAAAATATGTGTTAATGCTTCCCATGTTTGGTAGGCCAATGTTGCCAATGTCATAAGAATCATCTTCTTTTGTAAAATGGGCTATTTTTTCCAGTGGATCTAAAATAAAATTTGGCCTTCATAATAATTAGTGCTTTCCCCATCATACTCAAAGTATTTGGTGCTATTTGGAGGACAAAGACAGTGATTTGATATGATTTTTTGCAAAAATAGTTGTGTGTTGAGTTAAAAATACAGTTTTATCCCTTTTAGTTTTTTGTGTTTTGATTCTTATTCACAGTGACTATTTTAGTTCAGCTTCTGCATTTTGTCTCTTGGGAATCTTTGTTGCCAGCTAAAAACTTAAGAAAAATGTGCCTTCAGGGACATTTAAGCATATTATAATAATACCATATGAATGCAGCTTTTATAGTTTAAAAGAGCAAATAAAAGTATATTGATTATATTTTGCCTTGTACATAATGGTTTTAGAAAGCTGATATTCAGTTTGTGGAATTGGCTTATTATGTTAACCAGAGAGCAGATGGCATCATGCCACAGATGTATAATTTTACTTAAAGGAACTTTAAAGGTTTTGATGTCCCCCCCCCCCCTTATTTCCCTAATGGCTTCTTTTTATTGAAGAGTAACTTGAGGAGACCTGGTAGCAATTTTATTGCCTTCCCATGACAGATTGAAATAATAGCTTGGTCACTGATTTTATATCAGTCAATGTGATTCTGGTTTTTATCATTGTCTGTGATTTTTTTTATAAATTGTGTTTGTAGTATGTCTTAGGAATTGTTATATGCGTCTGTTTGCAACAGAAGACTAAATTCCAATTGGTTACACTTTTCATATTCCTAAAAGTCATTTTTCACTCTTCTAATTAAAGAAAATTTCTGCATTTGGGCTTTTCCCAGGAAACCCGTAAGCACATTTGGCCCCTCAGGCTACAGAGTGCACTGTGTGCTGAAGGCACTCATCTTTGCTGCTGAATTGGTATATAGGTTGAATTTAAGTTATTCTCACCAAGCATTGTTACTGGTAGTGCCCTTTCTGTAGTGATTTTTTTTTCTGTACCATAAATAGTAAGTGCTTTTTAATTTGACTGTAAAACTACTATTTGTTTATGTATTTAGATTTTAAAGTTTTCCCCATTCTTCACCTCCAGCATCAGGAAGAGTCAAAAGCATCTTGCAGCTTTCTTTCCCAAGGTGTACAACGGCCAGACCAAATTATTCTTGGATTTCCTGTCATATCCTTGGCTGATTTTGGTGCATGGCTCATGTTAAAATCAACAATAATGTTTGAATTGGAAGGTCTTTGGGATTTCATTCTTAATGGAAGACTGTTTATTTGTGTGTGGTTCACCACAGCACATGAATAATACTATCAAATATGGGGTTTATGTAGGCTTATGACTGTAGAGTAGCAGCAGTACTTTAGTTTTATGTTTTTGGGTTGTATTTCTTCATTCTTTTGTGATGGAAATGAAATTAGAACTGAATCTTTGCAGTGAAGGGGAAAATAAGGACAACAAATACAAGCTTCCCATTAATCTAGTTCAGAAGTTAGCAGGGTGGTAGACTTTTGGGGACATGTTAAAATAGAAAGATGGCATCTCTTGGAAGATTTACAATTTAGCTTCTCTAAGGTGTGTGGAAGATAAGCAGAGCAGTTTGGGGAAAAAAATGAGGCTACCTTATTTTTTTTTCTTTTTACTTCAAACATGATTTGGTGACAGTTACTAAATAAATGTTCTGGGATTGTGATTTTCTTATTCTAATTTACTAAATGAAAATACTATGTTATCAAATTATGCAATTGCAATGCGTGGGTAATTTGTGTTAACTTTGGTATTGCTTGCTTTCTTTCCAAAAGGAAGGGGGAAATCCTCAACAACTTTTAAACGCTAAATGAACTCAGAATCAAGCTACATTTAGTCTATTATCTACATTTAAGTTCCTTGCCCAAATCCTTTCTTTCCCATGATGCCGCAGCAGATGCCAGACATTGAAGTAAAAATCCAGCAGCTGTTTCCATTACACCATTGCTGTATTATCCTCCACAATCTTCCTTTAAAAAAAAAAAGCAAAAAAAAGCTTTCCTCCATTGACATATGTGTAGCCTAGTTTTTGTATCTCCTGGTTATCATATCAGTGGCTAGCAATTTTTTCTTTTATATTTTATTAGTTGTTTTCCTTCCATTAGTTAAAGAGCTTTTGGGATTGGTGTGCTTTTTATATTTTGTCGTAATAGCTTTTTTGAACTCTATATGCTTTTTATGTTCAGTACAGAGTAGCTTTTTTGCACTTTCTTATTCTTCCCTTCCCCCCACTGAAAATAATAGTTTCATAGCTCTGTGCTGTTATTGCTGAGATATGACTGAGAGAACCACATGGAGTACAGTGAAGCTCATTCATTTTCATCTAGTACCCGTTTATTGCCTTGAGCACTGTAAATCTGTCAGCTCTTCACGATGCTTTCACCTCTTTCTTCATTTGCTCTAGCTTCTAGTTTGACAACGTTCCCCTGAGGCTGAATTCTAATCTGCTTCCAATTAGTTGCAAAATGTGACTGAAATTTCCACATTATGACTGCTGTTTTACTTGCATGCACACATCCAGAAACAAATTAATGCTCTTGAATATTTATTTTTTGAACCCTTGGATATACTGTAAGAAGAGTTTCCAACTATTTGGAGTGACTTCCAAGAACTATTTTTTTTAAAAATCTAAATACTACATTGGAGATTAAAAAAAATTTGCCAGTGATTTTCACCTTCAGTAAACCTCTCTAAAGGTTATCTAAAATACATTGTCAAAATTATGCAATAACATTCCCAGTTTTTGAAAAAATAAACAGATTTCTTTTATGTTTTTGCCTTGCTTTTCCACTTTATAACCCAGAGATTCCTTTATAATGTTTTAGTAGGAAATAAGTGCATTTATTTCTTCAGTACATTTGAACAAGAAGACCAAATGCTTTCTCTCTTCTCTTTTTTAAAAGTTGTAACTTTAAATAGCTTATAATATCTATTGGCCTGTGCATATATGTAGAACGACCAGTTACAGTGTAGATTTACATGCATTTTACTCTGTACATGTGCAGAGAAATAAGATTAGGATAAATATTTCTTGTATTGACATGTTTATAAGAATTTGTTAGTTGTAAAATAAGCAATTGGCTGGACTGTGATATTCTCAGTTAGGAAACACGTGAGAATCCTATAATTCCTAACCAAGCCAGTCTGTTCTTATTAAGAATGGAAAGCAGTGTTCTCTCTTTTTGGGGGAGGTGTCACTGACCTCAACTTCTGTCCCTTTGCCTTGAATGAGGCAAAGTAGCAATAGTTAAAATCCTTCCTCTCTCTCCTTTAATGTTCACATAATGGCAAATGCCATAGTTGCTAAACTTGGTATAATCTTGGCAGCTAGAGTGAGAGAAAAAGTAAGCACTCATCCATTGCTTCGCTTTCAGTCACCACAGCATTGTGTCACTGACCTCGCATTTGTAGAAATTTTTGGTACTTAATATGCTCAAGTAGAGTTTTAGTTAAGTTTATTGATGGGTATTTTTAGCTGAGTCTAGCAGTGTCTCAATGGATCTTAACTGCAACCATAGATGTTAAAGAGGTTTTAAGAATTTCATTGATGGTAAATTGCTGAAGTTGATTACTAAGTATGTCATTTCTAAATGAGATCTGCATTCGTAAATTGGTATTTATTAATTGCGTGGTATTGGTTTTAAAAAAAAGATTATGTCTGTCAATTTTTTGTTTGGAAAACAAACAAAAAATAAATTAGTATTATAGGTAATAGTATTATAATTTGTGTTGCGCTCCAAATTCAGTATTTCTAGACTGAAATTGCCTAGCTGGTCAAAAATACCAGTGAATAATATCCTTATGAGTGGTCTTGATAATATCACTTTTCTCCTTACACTTACTGTAAACATTTTGATGGAGATAATATCAAGATTATAAATATCAGTTTTTAAACTTAAATTTTGTCCCTTTTGGAATGCAGTTAATAATGTTTCTACTCATTTTAATACTGATTTTCAAATAACATTGCTTACTAATTATCCTATAATGAAATTAGTTTGCCATTGATTCCTTCCTTCCCCCACCTCTCTCACATTGTGAGGAGAGAAAACAAGACAGTTAGCATTTGTCTTTCTTGCTGTATTTGCAACTTAAAACAACTGCTTTAGGGGTACCCATGAAGCCAAATTGGGGGCAGTATTTTGAGGAGAGGGCTGGGCATTAATACAAGTAGGTAGATACACATTCTGTTTGCAAAAAGCTGAGGTTCGTGAGAAGCAATAAATGCTTTTGTTGTTAGTTTATACTTTTTATATCTTCCAGATGAGCTTAGTGCCTTTTAACCATGTGAGCTCTAAATTATAGAATCTAAGAAGCCTCAGTGTTGGACAGCAGCCAAATGGCCACAAAAGGAAATAGAAATGAATGGTTTAATTGTAGAGCAAATCATTTGTTTACAGATTAAGATTTATTTGGTAGCCAAATCCTATGGAAGAGGAGGTGAAAGAATGAACACTAATGTACAGAAGATGGATGTCTGTCTTTATATTATTGGCCATGTTCAGCTTTTTTTTTTTTACTCCCTTCTTGCAGAAAGAAAGAAGAGGGAAAAAAATGAATTGTTAAAGGTGAGAATTGTTGAGCTAAACGTACTTCTTTTAAAACAGTGGGCAGGGGGAGAGAGGTCAGTGTAAGTGTATGTATGTCTGCTGCCTTGTAAGAAGACTGACAAGTAAAGGTTCTTTTAGCCAAGGGGCACCAATTGTTGGCAATATGAGCCTGCCTCTTTTGTTTATGTGAATTGAAAAAAAGAAAGAGGAAATAGTTGTAGAGAAAGCCTTTGTTAATCTGAGCAAACAATATACTCACTGGAACTTGACAGTCAAAAATGCAGTTTGGCCTGTTTATAGAAATTTATTCCCCCCTTCAGTCTGCAGTGAAGTTTTTCTTTCAGTACGTTAATTAGTGGCTCTGCTAATGTATAAAGAGGGCCATTGGTTATTGTCGTACAGTGGCACAACATTTTTTGAAGTGCTTGTTGCTTGGAAGTGTGAATTTCAGTATATCATTTTCAAGATTGGCATGATTTAAGAGTGGAACTCAGGCAAGCTCCTTGTTGTAAATTGAGGTTGTCCTTCTTTTCCAGTAATGAAGAAATAGGATTAATTTATGCACTGATAATGTGTGTCTTCTAAATGTTTCTTAATTTTACTCCTCCCCTCCTTTTCACCTCCCCCATCCCCCAAGCAGTCATTTTCCTGGTAGCTTTCAGTTTGAACTGCTGTTCTTATATAAATCATCACCCTTTGTAATCTGAGACACATTGTGCCTTTCACAGAATTATTGTAAGCTTATTTGGTACACAACATTTTTCAGTTTTCTGGCTAGGCATTGAAAAAAGGCCAGTTTCTTCTATAATATAAATATGGTTAACTGGCTATATGTACTTGTAAATTGAGCTTTGATATAGAGGTTAAATGACCAGAAACAGTGCTCCAAGTGGCTATTCATTCTTTTATTTTTACCTTAGAGATTTTTGTTTATTCTTTTGTTTGAGTTTTGACTTTATTATGGTAATTTGTAAGTTGCTCGATGCTGTTGTTCAAATTACTGCGCAGATCTGGATCTTCAGAATTTTCTATTGGAGAGGAAGGGAAGAAAAAGGGCTTGGAGAGAAGTTTAGGAGATTGGATTAATCTGGACACTACATAGTTTTGTAGTACTCTTTCTATGTTAGGTGAGAGAGATGGCCATTTCCAGGTGTCTTATCTGTTGTATCTTGCCACTGGACCCAGCCTTCCCTCACTTAAATCCAGTTCACTTGCAGGTAATGGCATCATCTTCCTGATGTCATAGTCTTTTTTTTTTTTTGGCAATTGGGGTTTAGTGACTTGTCCAGGGTCACACAGTTAGTAAGTGTCAAGTGTTTGGTCTGAGGCCAGATTTGAACTCAGGTCCTCCTGACTTCAGGTCTGGTGCTCTATCCACTGTGCTACCTAGCTGCCGCATGATGTCATAGTCTTCTTCCAGAATGAAGGGCAAACAGCATGAGAGAGGGAGGTGGTCAAGTGGTCAGAGGGAATCAGAATCGTTTTGCGTGAAGACCAGAAGTTTGTAAGAATTTCAGCTTTTAATGTGTCCTAAATCTTTATGGAGGGTGGTTGACAAAATGAACAAACGTATTCATATGTGTATTTATCTATGTGCATATACATGTAGATATACATGCACACATACACAGTTCTTTTCTTTTCCACTTTTAGCCTCCCTTCACAGCACAAATGAAAGAGCACTGAATTTGGAGTCAAAGGACTCAGGTTCAAAATCTGGTACTGCTCTGTTGGATTTGCCTCCGTGTCATCTTGGGGCAGTCACTTAACCTCTCTTCACTTCAGTTTCTTTATCTCTAAAATGAGGAGGTTGAACTAGATGACCTGTAAGGAACTTTATAGCTCAAGATCTATGATCCCATTATATCTCTAAGTCATTAATATTAGGAAAAAAATGTGTATTTTTTTGTTGTATAGTATATACCAAATACTTAAGAAGAGCTAAGGAATATACTTTGATAAAATATAGAATCTCTTAGAAGTTATTTAAATTTCACTATATGTTTACTTTATGAAGTAAAGGCCTGGACTGGTGAAATAACTGAGGAAGCAAGAAATTTTTGACAGACCCATTTCATTAAAATAAAAATACCTAGTGATAACATATAAGGCATTTTAAAATAATCTTTAGTAATTCCTATACAATACTTCAAAAGTACAATCATATATAATACTTCAATGCAATATTTCGTAAGGTATAAACATTCTAAGGACTTGCTGGGCCTATTAAGTTTTCAGTGCTGTTGAGTTAAAAACAAAATAAATCCTACTAAACAGCAGTTTTTAAGCCTATGTGACTCTTAGTGATTTGAAGGACATTAAAAAAAAATTAAAACATGAGAAATTTAGTGTAATTTTTGTCCAGAAGAATAATGAGAAGTACTTTGAGAGGCATCAGTGTATGTAAACTGAGTCCCTTCTCCCTAAGAGAGGCTTTAAAATAAATTCTAATTAATGTAGTTTTGCTCTTGCTTCTGTAAGGCAAGAGAGGTTTGTTATTATAAGGCCTGTTCAAAGTGATTTTTGTCAATCAGCCTCCATAAAGATTTACTTTTTTAGTTCTTAGCACACATTAAAAGCTGAAACCCTTTGAATAAGTAACATATGAAATCACAAGCACACCTAATATGAAATACAAGTCATACAGATTTTTTTTCCCTTGTAGAAACTTAAAAAAAAAAATTTCCCTGGGGGCAAGTACAGTTGCTAACCTTAGAGGTAGGTGATATTTAGTACTTGTAGCAAATAATCCTGTCCAATTTGATATTAAAATGAGACAGAAATATAATTAGCTGTTTATCAGTGAGGCAATGACCTTACTTAAAGCATTTGCCCCTGTTAGATTTTTGTTTCAGTATGTAGTATCTTGAGTTTAGTCTTCTTTTTTCTATCTCTTAATGAAATCGGAAGACATTAAAGAAGTTTAATGCATGAAAAGTATAGTTAAAAAATACTCTAATTTTTTTTCCTTGAAAAGCCCATGCAATGCTATTTAAGAATAAACGCGTTACCTTTTTAGAAGTCACCTTTCACCTTTTTGAGTGTATTCCTAAGATATTACCTTATGTTTTTGAAAAAAAATTGATAACAAACACAGAATATGAAAGGAGTTGATTATTGGACTGTAGGTATCTTTTTCCCCCCTTTTGTTATTTAATTGTGGCTTCATATCTTATTAAGTGTATTTCTAAGCCAGTTTAGAATCTGAAGGAGCAGTGTGGTATATGGTCTTCATTTTTGAATCTCATAGGAGGAGAGTTCAAGTTGGACAACTGAAACATACTGGCGATGTAGCCCTGACCAAGTCACCTTTTAGTGCGCTAGCCTGCTGTCTAGGTAGGGAAGGTGCTGACTGATCTGCCTTGTTAGCAATCAATAAATATTGATGTATTATGTGCCAGGCACTGTGCTAGGTTCTGGGGATGCAAAGAATGAAGCAGTTCCTGCTTGTATTGAGTTTAAATTCTAACTGGGGAGACATCAAGTAGAGGGAGTCTCCTCCCCTGGACTTCCCTGTCCAGGGAAATAAGGGGTCATGTTCCTATTCCTTCAGATATAATATAAATTACAGAAATATGTTTCCACTTTTGCTTCAAATTTGCTTGAGCTTGAATGTACATGCGCAAATGCAGGGATTGTTGCAGGAAGAGTGATTCCCTAACGTAGATGGGGTTGTAAATCCTAGCATTCAGTTTATCCACAAAATCTGTGACTAACGTAGTGAATGTAAAGTTTTTTTGTCCCTGTAAGTCACCTAGTGCAGTGTGTGTAAGCTGTATTTAAGTGAACATGTTCACCAAACCTATCAAAATGGACATATACATCTAGCCAGGCAGCACTAGGCTGAAGCCATGGGAGTTGTTGACCTTAGTCAGCTCTTGACCTTTATCTGCCTTGTTGCTTGTCCTAGATTCCTTGATCTAGGGTTGTCTTTCTCTTCTGCCCCTACCTTGGATTTCCAAGGAACAATTGTATTTTTCATTCTAGTCTAAGGGATTTTCCCTAGCAAGAGGGGAACAAGTAAAAAGGTGTCTAGAGTGTAAACATGAATTGGGTATGGAACAGGTAATTTTATTCCCATATAGAATAGGGAATGCTAAGCAATATAGAATGATTATAGTCAGTTGGGAAACTAATATTTCAATCATTTGTAAATAGTTTCTTTTCAAGGAGAGTTTTAAGAGGAGACTCTGATGCTTTGCACCCTGTTAGTTCAGGTTCCACATTGGCATGAACAATTAACAAAAAGAGGTTTATGTAGTCTTACTATAACAAAAATAAGCAAACACACTGCAGGAAGACTTAGCTCTGTGTAACAGAGCAGGGTGGTACCTTTTATGTCCCAGGCAACCAGGAAGCCATGTTAATATAATGAGAAGCTACCAGGAGAGGAGTTAAGGGAAACAGCTTGAACCTTGCCTCACTCCCAGGTGAGTCAGATTCTAGCTTAGTTGTCTAAAAATCCTCAAAGAGAAACTCTATTCTAGCTCAAGTTGGGAGGGAGAGTGAGAATCTTGAGGGCATTGGTCCTGTCACCTACATAGGTTTTATCACACAGGGGCAGGCCTGAGGTTGTTCAGATTATATGTTGGGATGAAATGGAACACTCATACATCATTGAACAGTTAGCAAAAGAAAGTTTACTTAGCCTAAACATAGTGAGGCTATGTAAATATATGCATGTATATTTATGTATGTATATATACATATACATACATACATACACACATACATATACACACAGAGTAGCATTTAGTTTCAGTAGCTGTCGTTCCTTTCTTTTCCACTTTTAAATGTGTTTGTTTGCAGTGATCACATGTATGATATTAGGATAATCTGAAGGTCAGGATCCTACATGGAGGGGACTTTTTATGCCAGACTAATAGGAATATAAGTCTAAGGAGGCATAGCTTTGATTTTTACCACCCTGGACCAATTAGGTGCCAACATTTTTGCCTTTTAGAGAAAATCTAGCCCAGCTCATATTGGGACAAGGGGGAAGGAAAGGGGAGAATCCTAGTAGATTTTGGTTTAATCACAGCTGCTCATTAATCTTTTCCATTTCAGTTCCAATGCCCTTTTTGACCATTCTAACTCTTCTGTTGCTTCCACCGAATCTGCTCTAGTAGCTGTTATTTGGGTGTACAGGAAGGAGAAGATACCAGTTGACTTTTAAGAGCTCACAAAATTCTTTATCAAAGGAAATAAGAAACAAACAGGTGGCCCCATTCAAGACCGGTTTGCCTAGGAGGCCATTAGCTTGTGGCTTGTAGTTGTGTGGGGGAAGGGCCCTCTGGAACTCAGGGTGTTGTACTTCAAGACAAGTAGTACCAATGGACCATAGGGGCAGGAATTGTTGCTTTCTGAAAGTCTTGCTCAGCAGCCAGTTATTAGAACCATCATAACTAACAGGAGCGGTCAGATGGTATCTGAACCTTCTCTGAAGTTTGGGGGGGGTGTGAGGTGAAAGAAGGAAAGGAGGGACCACTCCTTTATGTATCCTTAAGGTGCTACATATACTAAGACCTAAGTATTCAATGCTTTTATAAAGTTATGTCAGTAATACTAGCATGTTGATGCCTTGTGTATCAACACATCATAATAAAATTATGGTATATTTACTTATACTTCTTTTACTTCTGTAAAAGTACTTATCTGTCACTGGCTGCCCCGTGATAAAACGATAACAGCTAATAGAGTTTTGAATATTTCTTCCCTCATCATTTTTGTAAACATGTTCATTGTCTGGGAAACTGATTGCATGTCTTTGAAATACTCGTCTATTCTAAAATGGCTACATTTTGGGCTATATGGCTGCTTTGTGAAACTGTGGCTATGAATCTAAAAAGATATACTCATGCAGAATCCCTTCTTGAGTAGTAGTTAGCTTGGAATGGTATTAGCTTCTTTTGCTTCACACTTCTGTTCCTATTTGATGGTGATGTCATTTGAAGTTCAGTATTAGAAATAAGTGATTTTAACGTTACTTAAGTGTTTTTTTTTGTTTTTGTTTACTGTTCACATGAAAATTTTAGTCTAAAAGATGCTATTCCAAAGGCTTGGATTCAGGGTCCTTGCTGTCTCCATCAAAGTCTAAGGGATTTTGTTCAGTATGGTGGAGGTTTACCTTACAAGTTGCTACTACCGGTCTTTCCCTCTGAGTACCTTGCTGCTTCA
Source organism: Phascolarctos cinereus (assembly GCF_003287225.1). NCBI lineage: Eukaryota > Metazoa > Chordata > Mammalia > Diprotodontia > Phascolarctidae > Phascolarctos > Phascolarctos cinereus. Next base: position 282,589,318 of record NW_027555847.1, on the reverse strand, counting down.
GCTAGGCTGACTTGCTTGCCCTGTACAAGTGGCAAATACTCAGCAGTTGGTGGGGGTGGCTGGTCCCTTCTTCACAGAAGCTGCCCTTTGGATGATGACTGAGAGCTGGGCTGGCAGAAGGACCAAGTGCTGTCACTCTTGTTTCTTTAGTGAGATTTGGATTTAAGTTTTTCTGTTCTGTGAATTACTTCTACTGTGCAGGTCATATATTGTGCTTTCACAATTGTTATTTCTCTTTTTATCCATTAAAGAGCATCCTTTTATGAGTTCATTCATGCTCTCTTGAGAATCCATCTCATCAGGTGTTGACTCATTTTCCATTGTTTTACACTATTTATTTCTTTTATTAATTTCTTTCTTGTTGGTTTATATGTGTATGGTCAAGGCCTTACCTGAATTTCCGTCCTACTATGATCTTTGTTAATTTCAGTCTTTTTTACTTATTATCCCCTCTTTATACTTTTTTTTTTTTACTGATTTTCCTTCATTTTGTGGCTTCTTTGGCAGTTGGACCTCAAAGCTGTCTCAGCCTCTTCCCACTCTGGGCAAATTACATTTTACCAGTTTCACTCTCTGTCATTTGGCTTGTGAGGGGAATAGAACATACTTCAAATGGATACTTGGCTCTTTGCTTCAGACAGGCCTAGTGACCCTCCAGTATTCTGATGACCTGCCTCAGTTTCCACTATTCCACAGTTCTGTAGTGGAATATATGTAATTAGTATTTCCAAATTCCCAACAGATATTAATCCTCAGGGTTAAGAAATTAGAAAACAATTCGTATGAATTCCCCAAATTCTAAGTTATTTATATTTTTTATAACTTTATTTACATGTTTTAAAATAATTTTATGTGACCATAACAGCTATACTAAAAGTTTTAGTTTTTATGTAAAAAATGATACATTAACAAATGCATGGCTTATTATTATTATGAACCAATAGACTGTGACAGTGATTTAAAACAAATCTGGCAACTAGCTGACTTATTTCCTTTATCTTTCTTATGTATCAAAACTACAACTTAAGGACTTATTTTGCTTCCAAAACTTAGTTCTTGGAATACCATACTTACAGGATTTGTAAAAAATATAATTGTATTAATATTTATTAAATTTGCAAGAACATCTCGCCATTAGCAGTAGAGAGGGCTTTGGATACACACTTATACCCTGGCAACAGTTACAACAAGATTGAATGATTAGATTGGACTGCTTCTGTCCTATGTGCTCCTGTTGTAGTTCCCAGAAATGTCAACCTTTGACTGTTTGTCAGCATTCCCTCATCTTGCTTTCAACTTAACAACAGTGGATTCTTTCAAACCAATAACATCTCTATGTTGATTGTTAACCTTTAATTCTCACAGGAGGATCATGATACTTTTTTTGACTTTTTGACTGAATTTCTTGAGATTCAGAAAAACATAAGTTTTCCAACAAATGCCAGGAAGGAGTTCACTCATGGAAACACTAGTTGCAGCACATAGTGCTGCAGTTCTAGTAAGAGGAAACTTCTGCCTTTTAAATTTCTGAAGCATTGGGAGGAGGGGGCGGTTAGTGAGTTTGAACTCTATTTCAAATCCTTGGGTTAGTTTGTACAGCTTGTTAGAATGGTGTCTATTAGGTGGAGAGTTATTGAGTGAACAACTTGGGCATTAGGGATTAGTCTTCTCTGCTCTTCATCAAGTTTTTACTTTGTTAGGGTTCCTGATGTCCTAGACCATGGAGATAAGCTTTTTTTCCCCCTTCTTATACATGATTCCTATTTTTGATAGGTTTGAGAGACCAAGCATCAGAGAAACTTGAGACCAAAGATCAGAGAAACTTCCATCCTGTTGGTCAAGTGATGTGGAACTGGCCACAGCAAATAACTGTGTTGTGTTTTTTCCTATTTACCACTACTTTTATAAAAAGTATTTGTGGCAGTCTGGTCTGTTTTGTTGTAATGTCCACAGCTATGGTTATCATAATGTAGGGAGGAGAAAATGTATCTATGTTTCTAATTTTGCAGGTGGAATGAAGGGATGAGGCTGGCAGCAGGGTCAAAATGGGGCCAGTATAGTGTAGCAGGTGAAAGATGACATGATTGAGAAAACAAAGGTTCGAGCTTCTTAGAATATTGATTTATTAAGGAATGCTGGCAATTGTCTAACAAATTGGGACTGGACCTCTTCAGTTTAGGGCTGGACCTTGAATACAGGAGGAGACAGATTTTTATGCATTAAAAACAATTACTCAAATAAGACCAAGTAATTAAAACAGTTAATTAGCATACAACATTAGGTAATCTGATTTCTAATTGGAGGAAAGATTAGGGACTTTCCAAGTTGGGAGGGGGAGAGCAGATACAATTTCCTGAAATCAGAAAAAAAAGTGTCTCATTCACCCTCAGGTATCTTTAAACAATCAAAGGAACATGGAAACAATAATTGATCAGTATGGGGCTAGTTTTCAGATAATATCTGTGGGTTGCTTGAGATATATAATTGTAAGAAAACTCCTTACATTAATCTTTTGATGTAACTGGCTTTCTGATCAGTGTAACCTAGGTTCCTAGTTAAGGGTCTCTAAGCAGCAGGGGGAGATGGTCCAGTTTCCCAGCCTCACAGGGCTAGGTTCAAACAATGCAATAAGGTGTTCTCAGAAAACAGAAATTGGACTACACCCATAATTAAATAGAAAACTGAGCTAGATCCAGAATTGAGTCACAAATGGAGTCAGTGTTGTTCACTCAATTGTGCTATCACTTTCTGTTGTAATTCCCTCAATTCCCTCAGTAGGTATGGAACTGAGACAGAAAGTGTCGATGGAAGCTCATAATTGAGGATTGAAAAAGGATTAAGCATAAGACATTCCTTCCTTCCTTCCTTCCTTCCTTCCTTCCTTCCTTCCTTCCTTCCTTCCTTCCTTCCTTCCTTCCTTTCTTCCTCCCTCCCTCCTCCTCCTCCTCCTCCTCCCTCCTTCCTCCTTCTTCCTTCCTTCCCTTCCTTCCTTCCTTCCTTCCTTCCTTCCTTCCTTCCTTCCTTCCTTCCTTCCTTCTTTCCTTCCTTCTTCTTCCTTCCTTCCTTCCTTTCTCCTTTCCTTTTTGATACGATTTGTGTTCTGCATCTTACTTGACTCTCAGTGCTGTGAAGGAATTCTTACACCAAATATGGAAGTTTTGAATTATTCAAGAGTACCTTGAGAGTTTGGGAAAATGAAGTCTTAGAACTTTATTTATTGGCCAAAAAAAAGGTAGGGATCCATTCACAGTGTAGCATTCATCCAAGGCTTACTCTCTCCATCTTCTTCCATTGGCTGGTTGGGGTTCTAGAAGGTGTTTAATTACTTCTCCCTTCAGGATTCTAGGGAATAATCCTGAGAGGTTTAGGTTCTAATACCCAATCCAATGTGTTCCTCAATATCAATTTATCATTTAATATCTCTGCAATTTCAATCAGATGATATCAATATATTTTTTAAAAAAGTTATTTACTGAGGAGGTAGTGAGGCTGAAGGTTATAAAACCACACCAAACCTAGAAATGCTGTCTCCCTTTTCATCTACTTGGTTTCTAGGTAGAGTGGACCTAAATTTAAAGTTGCTGGTATATTACATTCCCCTCTAGACTGGTTGGGGGGGTGAGGAATCTTCTGTTCCTGGGAGTCTTTTTTGCTTTTCATGAAGTCCCCACCAAGTTCACTTCTGCTGTGTGGCATAGCCAATGGATCAGTTGTTACCTTGTAAGCATTTTGGCTGCTGGATAAATTCATGCCGAACTGGCTCCTTACTAGACTTGGCTTGTGGGGCTGCTGGCCAACTCTGCTACTGACTACTATTACTAGACTCTTAGGTTCTCCTGACCTTTTCAAACTTACAAGGTTGTAATTTGGTCTACTCCATTTCTGGGTACTTATTCACTAAAGATCAGCAAAGAGTAAGCACAAAGAAAGGTGCTATTTGGTTACGGATTTAGGACTACTAGATTAGGAAGATAAAGCAAGCAGAACTGCTCTCCCCACCTTGTGACTCATAGCAATTCTTTCTTATTTGAAAGCTACTAGGAATGAGTAAAGTGTAAAAAGAGCCAATGGTAGGGGGCATTCAGTTCTAGATCATTAGTCCTTCCATCTCTGAAGCCAATTAGAGACTTCCTTGTTGGGAGCATACTACCCACTGCCGATAGAAGGGTGAGGTACTCAAGATGAAGAATGACACATATTTTTGGACCTGGAAAATGTGGTACTGTTTGTTCTGATTAACTACGTTGACTGTGTTTTTTATAAGGATTGTGTTTTTCTTTTCTTGTGTGGGAGGGATATTTGTGGAAGAGATAAGAGCTAGTAGCAAGTTTGGAAAAAAAGAAAAGAAAAGAGGATCATTCAGGTATTTCTTAGAATGCCCAGAAGAGAATGGGAGGAAATTCAGAAGGCCACAAAAAAGTTTTGAAAGTAATATGTTGATTTGATACTCTTTATTAAAGGAAACTGTATATAAGAGATTCGTGTTTTCACATATAACCCTTTTTTACTCTACTATGTCTATGGAAATGTCTATTTTATTTGTTTTTTGTTAAATTCCGAATAAAAATAAAATAGTGATTAAAGAAAGGAAACTTTTAGTCACCACATAGCACTAGCAAACCCCTCAGTTAGTCTTGACCAGAAACTGGTTCTTGTAAAGTTTGAAGTATTGGATTGAAACCAGTAGAAGCTACTGTGCATGCTCTGAGCACTGGTACTTCATTGGACAGTCAGTCCCCCACTATAATAAAATTGTAAAAACATCTAAATTTGCCCAGTTTTTGTTACAGGACTCAGGTACAATTTAGGCCAGGTCTCTATTAAGAAAATAGTGCTGGTGTTAATTGAAGTAAGATAGACTTTCTCTAAAAACACTGCTACCCCATTTCTGATATTAAAAAAATCTCCCACAAATGTGGTTGCAATCAAATGAGTAACTTTGGAGACACCAAAAGGGAATTATCATGATTACTATTATAGATCCATGCAAATTAAGGCCATCAAAGTGTGGGTTCTCTGGATATCTAGGCCATCTATTCTCCAAATATGGACAAGTTGCAGTTAAGTTTAAAGGATGAGAACCCATAATAGTTTAGGGAATATAAATATATATGAGCATGTCGAACAAAGCTGGGAAAAGAAGACTTGGGAGGGTGGCATAAGTCCCTTTAAATATTTGAAAAGTTTTCATGCAGAAGAAAGATTAGCCTTGTTTTATGTAGTCCCAGAAAATGGAAGAAGCATCAATGGGTACGAATTAAAAAGAACAAGTTCTTTCTTTGAGACTAAATCTACTTAACAATTATAGATTTCCAAAAAGTGAACAAAACTTTTTTGGGAGGTAGTATAAATTCTCCCATCATTTGTCTTTAGGCATATACTGGATGACAGCTTTGGTCCCTTCAGAAATTCATTCTATTAGCTTTGACTCATTAGCCTAGCCTATTGAGATCCTTGAGGACTCTCTCCTTCAATATCCTTTGTGACATCTCCACCAGCCACTCATCACCAACTATCTCAGCTGTATGACATCTAGCAGGTATAGTACCCAAAGTGATGGAACTAACTGGTAGGCCTAGAATGGGACACAGAACGATAGCTTTAATTTTTTTTTTTTTGTTTTGCCCTATGAAAGGCAATGAGTTCAAATACAAATTTGCTCTTTGTTTGTATACTCATTTGATTTTTTTTGTTGTTGCTGATGCTCATGAAGTTTATGGAGTTTATGACAGTCATTATGTCTATGGTGTATGGAGCTCAGCAGAAATGATGGTTTCCAGATTTCTATATCTAGCGCAGTAGAAACAGTAAGACTTCAATCCTCTGACACTTACTGCCTGCACAATCTTGGACATGTTATGTTATTTCCCTCCAATAAGATATAATGAAATAAAATAAAATAAGTTCTGCAGGGGCAGAGACTAATTTTTGACTTTGCATCCCTCTGGATCTGTTTCCTCATCTGTAAAATGAGGGGATTGAATTAAATGGCCCCCTTCCCCTACCTTTTACCTCCAGATCTAAACCTATAATCTGGCTTTTGGGGATATTTTAGGACCAGGGACAGACACCTGTTGCACAAGTAGAAACTTCCAGATACTGCAGTACTTGTTGCAGATCTTTGAATGGGAGGAGGACTTGGTTTGCGTCACTTAGAAAGAACAAGAGAAAGTAATTCAGAGAACTTTGATTGCCTGAGACAAAATTCCAAGAGTTCTAGGCTTTTATAACTGAGGAAATTCAGGGGACACCTTTAGAGGATTAAAGTCCAAGGAACAACAGACAAATAAGCTTGGTCTTGACTCTTGGGGTTTGAGGAAACCTGATAAAAAAGACATACTCCTGGCATAGCATCATGGGATTGTGGATTTAGATCTAGAAGAGACCTGGGAAGCCATAAAGTCCACCCTCCTCATTCTACAGATGAGGAAACAGAGGCAAAGAGAGGTTGAGTAACTTGTCCATAGTCACATAGCTAATAAGTGTCTGAAGCAGGATATGAATCAAGGTCTTTGTCCATGTCCAGTACTCTGTCTACTATGTCACATAGACTGTCAAGACGAATGATTAGGCCAGGAAAAAAAAGAGGGCAGAAGGTGAGTCAGGCCTCTTTCTTCCAGATCTAATTTTAATGTTTCTTGCATCACAGTCACCTAGTCGATAATAGCTAGACCCCACAGACCTTCTAGGCTTAAAGCATTTTGGAACTCCCCATAAACCCAGAGCCATGCCTTTGAGAACAAGAGGAGGGAATCAGATAAGTAGGGAAGCCAGGAAAGATGCCAGGATCAACCAGTCATCTTTCTTGCAAAGCTCAGGGAAAATGGGCAAATGAACATAAGCAAATATTGATGATCCGTATAGATACTGTACAGACAAGAAAGGTTAGACTAATCATAAAATCCTTTCTAGCTTTCTTATACTTTAAACCTATTCACATACTTCATGATCCAGTTATAGTGTCATACTTATTTTTCCTCACGCAGGATACACCGTTTCCCATCTCTTTGCCTTTGTAGGGGTTGCTCCTCCATGTCTAGAATCCTCTTACTCTTTAACTCTCTTCCTCTTAGTTTACCTGGCTTCTTTCAAGATTCATTGCAAAGCTTACCTTTTGTAGAAAACTTCCCTGTTCCTCTAGGTGCTAATTTCTTCAAGGTTACCTTCCTTCTACTCAGTGTGTATCTTGTATGTACCTATTATTTACATCTCCTGTTTCTCATTAGAATGTAAGCTTCTTGAGAGTAGGTACTATTTTGTACTTTCTTTAAATGTTTGCACTTAGTGAGCACCTGACACAAAATAAGCACTAAAAAGAGTGTGTGTTTGTTGACTGACTGACATCCTGCCTATGCTGGTGGGCTTAGATGACTCTTGAGATTGTTTTTATTTCTGAGATTAAATAATTCGGTCTAGAACCTAGAAAAGTTGTTTGATGCCACTTCTCAAGACTTAGTTTTCTGTGAAAAGCATCCCACTTAAAGAAGTTCACATAGAAATTGAATTAAAAAACAAATGTGTGATTTCTCACTCTGTCCTACAGATATTTTTACCTTATTTCAAAATTCTAATTCTCCCCTTTAGTCATTGACATTGATGGTATGTTTTAGGAGCAAATAATAATTTTTGATATAAACCCAAATCCAATAAACTTTACAGTTTCTCAACAAAACAAAATCACTACATGTCTGATTTGGTGCCATCTCTGTCTCAATACACAGGAATTTGAAAGGAGCCACTAAATAGACTAGTCTCATTTAAAGAAATTCACATCTAGATTCAACTGGCAAAACGGTTAAATAAGGACTGATTATTCTAGTTTGCAAAATAATTCTTTGCCAAAGAATTCACCACAGGGTTCCTTAAGTATTCATTCATTTAAGAGTTTTAAGTGGACTTGACAAGTGGGGCACAGAAGGAGAAAAAGGAGGGAGGGAAAGAAAAAACCTTTAAAAGACCCAGAGTAGATTAGGGACTATAAATAATAGAACAAAAGTAAAGATATAACATCTCCCAAATTATAATGTAAGTCAGTAAGAAAATAGGATTTCATTTAAACACAAATTTTCAGGAATATATCTATACTTTTTTAGTATCATTTCAACTTTGGCATTTAATAGCAACCATTTATTCAGATCAAGTAGCTGTTAGAAGTCAACAAAAATAACGATTTTAGGGAAAAGAAAATTTGGAGGATTATTTGTGGGGTTGATGCTGGGAAATATCCTGAACTTTATTTGTGAGTATATGCTTAAAGTACTCCTAGAGCTATTTTGGTACATAAGCATACGTGACACAAACCTATGTTAGATTTATTTATTTTTGTCTTCTCTTTGGCAATGAGAGGCACCTGTAATATGGTGGATGGCTGACTTTGGAATGGGAAGACCAAGCAGTTTTCCTGCATGCAGGCTGCTTTCCCCTGCTTGAATAATGACCTTTTTTAGGAAGTAGCCTTCCTGTAAAGTTTATGAGATTACACAGTGTCTTTACATTAAATATCTCTGAAAAGAGTCTGAAATATAAGATGTTCCTTAATATCTGTTAGAACTTACACTCAGGTGACCTTGGGAAAGCTCTTTCTACCCAAACTAATCACTTCATTTTACTCATTAAAAAATGGATTCTAATCATGTAGTTGGAGTATAGTATGATTTCAGAAACCAAATAATAAATTTTATCCTTTATTTCCTGGCAAAAATCTGTATAAATACTTAGAGAAGGGCTTCTTTTGCCTTTTATTGAGTTGTAGACTCATTTGATAGTCTGGTAAAGCCTATGGATGGCCCTTTTCTTGGAATAATGTTTTTAAGTAGACAAAATAAAATACATTATGAAGGAATTTGAAAGAAACCATTGATTTTGAAATGCAGTTATCAAAAATAATATTTTTAAAAGATGAGTTCACTTATCCCAAGTGAAGAACCCCTGAATTAGAGTATAGCTCACTCTTGCAGTGCTGATATGTAATAAATAGTGTCACTAATAATCAGCAGTATTAAAAATGACCATGGTTTGGCTTTAAATTAAATTATATTCAGTATATTATTTATTTTATTGAGGGGAAGAAGAATTTGAACTGCATAGTATGCATGACAATCCACATTTTAAGATGAAAGATTTATGAAAAGTTTTTCACCTAGATGGGGTACATAATCATTACTTATTGCATTCCACTCTTTCTACCTGTGTAACTGTGGGCAAGTCCAACCTCCCTAGGCCTTAGGTTTTGTTTTTTTTTTTCCATCTGGAAAATAACAAGATTGTACTAGGTGGTCAGTAAAGTTTCTTCATATTCCCTTTTAGGACTAGACAGATAATCCTATGATCCTATGATTATGGGGACTAGAAGGTTCTTTCAACTTTAAATTCATGATGCTATGAAAATCCTTTCATGGATTAAAGATGATGATTGCAATTGGAGAGGAAAAGGAATCATGATGTTTCAGTCATAGATTTTAAAGTGGGTAATGTAGTCCATTACTAACTCTGAAATATAAACGTTAGGATTTTTTTTTAAATTAAGAAAGTTAGCTTGTGTGTTAAATAACATTGTAGAAACTAGAAATTTAGGTTTTAACTTCAGTTTTGCTGCTACATTTTAGTGACATTAGGAAGTTTACTTCCTCTTTCCTTATGTGAAAATGGAGATTGATGTTGTTAGTCTCTTAAAAATATGATTTACGCTTCAATTACATTTCTGTACTGATATTTGTTTTTTAACTCATTTTCATGTCTGTCTGATTTGATCCTCAGGATAGGCAGGAAAGGCATATTTATCTACATTTTAGATAAGCAGATCTAGGCTTACAGAGATTTAGTGGCCTGCTTAGTGAATCTAGATTTTCAGACCTTGTACAATCTAGTTCTTTAGACTTATGTTCTAGTTAGTCCCCGATCCATTTTGCTTTTGAAATATGACAAGTAAATGATGATGATACACAACACAGTATAAAATGGACAGAATGCTATACAAATGTAAGCTATATAGTGTTTGGGTCCACATACTTTTTGTTATGACTTGTATCTACATATTAGTAAGTGTGATGGAACCCTGCAAGTACTTAACAGCTGTTGGAGTTAAAAGTAAAAATTTACAAAATAGAGTTATTCTTACTGGTGCATAAGTTAAATGTTACCAAGATTAACACTGTGCTAGCAAATTCCCCCACCCCCCTTCCCACCAATGACTTCTGTGCATATTTATTGAAGGTTTTAATTATGGTTGCAAAAGTATGGATGTGGTCTAAATCTGTTTTTCTGAGTTAGTTGAAAAGGACTTCAAATAAAATAGCAATATATAATCTTAAGGCTTCGCTTTTTTTTTTCCTTTCCAGAATGTAGCCAACTGTAAAGAACCATATTTCATTTGAAAAAGCAAATAAACGAACATATGGGCGACAGCCCTTAGTACTTTTAGTTTCACTATTTAGTTCAGTTGTCAGCTTTGGCAACAAGAAACTTACTGTTTGTTGTTATCAAGATATCTGATTTCCAGGGAAAAGGAAAAAGCTAGTGAACATTTCTACAAAAGATATTAATCTTTATATATCTGAATGTATTTATATAAATGATTTGACATTTTATATCTTGATATACACATATAGCAGACACATACATGTACACGAACATATGTGTATATATAGATATACATCCGTGTATATATGTATATATCCATGTGTGTATAGAAATATGTATATGTGTACATACGTATGTACAAATATGTATATATGTATGTGTATATATTATATACCTTATCTGTATTCATCAAATAGCATTTTTTGAGAACCTTACAACTTCCTACATGAAATTCCCAAGAAATTGTCAGCTCCCCACTTTGTAGATAATACCAGCTTCTTTCATGGGCCAAGGGAACAGAGAAAAAAGAAAAAAATGCTTTGTTTTAGTGGCTGAATTATTCTGACAAGCTTTCGAATTGCCCCTCCTCTTATTAATATTCTTTTTGATGTCAGCTTGTAAAACAGAGGATTGGTTGTTAATCTTCAGGATTTCAAGGGCTTTTGGCAGTGGCCCATAATTGATGTATTCCATGATTGTTGTCTGACTGCTTATGATTAGATAGCAGTATTATCTCCCAGGTAAATCAGGGCTGCTTTTAAATCACACATGATAAACTGCAGTTTCATTTCTTCAGAGGATTTGTATTTGTCTATGTACTTTGGTAGACCTGCCATAGACATTTCATGAGTCTGTGACAGCTTAGGTTAGCTTTATTTTTCATTTCTACTTGGTAAAATATTTTAATTTCTAGCAAATGTTAAGAATTGCTATTGTCATTGTTGCCCCCATATCGAACTGATCAGAGAACACTAATAATAATAAATAGCTTTTATATAATGGGTTTTTTTTGGTTTTTGCTTTTTGGTGAGGCATTCAGGGTTAAGTGACTTGAGCAGGGTCACACAGCTAGTGTCAAGTGCCTCAGGCCAGATTTGAACTCAGGTCCTCTTGACTCCAAGGCCAGAGCTCTATCCACTGCCCCACCTAGCTGCCTCTATATAGTGCTTTAAGGTTTGCAGAATACTTTGCAAATATTATCTCATTTTGTTCTCATAATAACATTGGGAGGCAGATGTTATTATTATCTCCATTGTACAGATGAAGAAACTGAGGTAGAAGGAATTGCTTAAGTGACTTGCCTAGGGTGTGGTAAGTGTATGAGATCAAATTTGAACTCAGGTCTTTCTGACGTCTGGTCCAGCACTCAATCCAGTGCACACCTAGCTGCTTTTGATGATAGCTGGAGAAAGAACATAACCTTGCAGAGGAAAGATGAATTAGCAACAGATGACATTTTAGGGGTCCAAGTTAATACAAAAAAAACCCCCAGACAGTTTGGAAAAGGAGATTAAAGGAATTTTTTCAGTGTCTGAACTTGTGTTTAGATTGAGTAATTCTTTCAGGGATATAATAATTTAGCAGTATTGGGTCATATATAATGTGTATTGTACTCAAAGGTGTTATCAAGGCTTTTCTAGTTTCAAAAGAAAAGTAAAAGCTAGGAAAGAAAAAGCTTCTTCCATTGACAATCATAAAGATATTCAGTTCTCTTTTAACTCTTACAGAGGAACCTTAGAAGAAGCAGAGGTAAAGGCCATCTATTTATCCTTTGATAAAAGCATTTGAAAAAATATCTCATTTTTTACCTGTGGAGTTCGACAGAGACATAATAGAAGATAATATAGCTAGGTGGATTCATAACTGTTTGAATGGAAAGACTGAAAGGGTAGCTATTAAATGGTTTAATGTGAACTTGGCTAGAGGTTTCCAATGGTTTGCCCCACTGATCTGTGTTTAGCCTTGTTTTGTTTAATATTATATGAAGTAAATAAAATCTTAGTTGGCATATTTAAAGAATGTGTTGTTAGTCACAAGAACAAACCCCAAAATCTGAAATAGTTTTGGAAAGAAGTTTATTTGTCATTTATTAGAGGAAGAAAGTCAGGAGAAGGCTCCCCTCCTCAGTCTTTGTGAGGTTTACATTATATAGGAGTTCAGAAAAGAATACCAGCACACCCACTAAGCTGTGTTTTAAGAGAGGACAGTTCCCTGGCAAGGTTCATTATGTCAGTAAACTTAAATATTCAAATTAAGGTTGATTGAGATGTAAGCATGAAGGTTTAAATTTGGGGAATACCAAACACAAGCTATTGGGTAGACCTAAGACCAGACCTAAGTGGGACCCAAGCATTCTCTATCACTATCTGGTTTCCCTGGAAACATGTCTAACCTCTATAGTAAGTTTTTGGGTTAGACAGTCTCTAGACACATTAAGCTAGGTTCAAATAATATTAATAAATATGGTTTTATTAACAATATAACAAAATATTTTCCTACCATTCCCTCTTTTGGTCTTATTAAAGTCAAAGATGCTCATGAACAGGGGGTATAGTTACAGAAGCAGAAAGCTAGGTTATGAATTCAAAGGGAGTTCATTAAAATAATCAAACTCAGTGGTAAGCTCCTCAGTACTTATCTGGAACTTGCTGATATTCCCTTAAGGAGTAATAGCTAGACTGATGACAAACTTTTCCCAGTGTCTCATAATCAGAGGGATCAAAATGAGTAAGTCTCAGGATTGTAAATCAGGAGACTTAAACTAACCATAAAAAGAAGTACACTGTGGCCATGAGTATCACAAAAATCATAATTTTATACATCTTTTAATGTTGTAAAAGTTGATTGGGCAACTAGGCGGTGCAGTTGATAGAGTTCTGGGCCAGGAGTCAGGAAGGTTCATCTTCGTGAGTTCCGATTTGGTCTCAGACACTTAGTAGCTGTGTGACCCTGGGTAAGTCACTTAACCCTGTTTGCCTCAATTTCCTCATCTGTAAAATGAGCTAGAGAAGGAAATGGCAAACCACTTCAGCATCTTTCCCTAGAAAACCCCAAATGGGGTCATGAAGAGTTAGACATGACTGAAATAACTCATCAGCAACAAAAAGGAGAGCAAACTTAGTTAAACAGTCATAATCTCATATATCCCTTAAGGAGCCAAATCTTGTTAAACAGACTATGTATGTAAACTAAGTCAGGTTATAGGTTAAACTACATTTATAAGGTTCACAGTATACTTATTGAGAGGCGACGTTTACATATTGCCAAGGTAACCAAGAAAACTAGGGTCAGGGAAATCCTCATTTACAGAGTTAGCTAAGGAAGTAACTAAATCATTTTGAGGAGCTCACACCTCCCTTTGGCTTCCACTTGAAGAATGTCAACTAGTTTAACATTATTATTCTATAAGTCAAGTTTTGGTCAGGTGATGTTAATATAAACAGAAGATAGTATTTCAGTTGGCCAAAAGGTTGAAGGAGGACTGTCTCTGATTCCAAACAATAAATAAAAAGGATTTTAATTTATTATTTATTTATAAGAGGAATTTTATTTTATCTTGCAGGCACATATAAATACTGAAATATTAAAGCCAAAGTAACACCATAGTGATCATTAATAACATAACGTCTCCTTATTCCTGGTAACCCACTCCCAATATCCATTTAATCAGCATATTTAATCTTGAGTTCCAACTGTCACATGTAGTTTCTGGTCTCTGGAAACATCTTTCCTTGGAAATTTTGGGTTAGGCCTAGTTCTCAAGGCAGCTCTGGAGAGGTGCTCTTCCAAACAGATCTATTTTTCAGGTTCCAAATCACTTGTAGAGATTCCCAAGATAATACCGTTAAAATCTGCCAGTTACAAGACTACATACAATTTAGTATGACCTCATAAATTTGGTTTTCCAGCAACCAGTTCATGTGATGAAAACCTGCTCAAATCTTATGGAGCTAATTCTATCAAGAACAGAGCTGTAGGAGGACATCAAATTAGGAAACCATAATTCACCTGAAAAGTAAAGAGAATTTTGGTTTTCACATGGCATTTGCTCTATCTTTACTTGAACCCTGTACCTGACATAGACCAATGCCATCAAAAGGCTGAAGGAAGAATCTAAAAAGGGCCTGATTTGTAAAATGAGTCCTTCTGTTTCTTAATATTATTAGGCAGAGACTTCAAAACAGGAAAAATATGACTTGAAGTTTTATTCACAATTATTAGCACAATTTATTTGTAAAATCCTTAATCCAATTTTGAGAATTTGTTACTAAAACATACTTAAAGCCTGTATATCCCACGTGACACATTTCAGAGCCAGTCATATACATATACACACATGTAAGACTATATGTACATAAATACACACACATATGTACATGTGTACATACATGCATATATACATATCCTACATTTCTTAGAGAAAATAGTCTAGCTGTTTTTTTCAAAGTTACTCCACTAAAATGGAAAACGTTTACATCTTTATCATATCCTCTTTGTCTGAGGACACATATCCTCATCATGTCCTGAAAGAGTGATACTTGGATGGCAAGCCTATGATATTGATCATCACAGAACACTGTACACCAATGTAAGTTGCAGTAGGATACATGAATTAGCCATAGAAAGATGCCTTAATAAGCAAATTGGAGGACCAAAGAAGACATTACTTTTTAGATCTGTGGATCTGGGGATAGTTCATTACCAAACAAGGGATTGACAGCATCATAGAAGATAAGACAGGCGATTTTGATTATATAATTTAAAAAGTTTTAGCACAAGCAAAACTAGTGAAGTTAAAGTTAGAAGGGAAACAGGTAATGGGGAAAAATCTTTTTAAGAAGTTTCTCCAACAAAGTAATCATATCCAAGATATTTAAGAAACTGATCAAATTGATAAGACTAATAGCTATTTCACAGTAAATAAATGGTCAAAGGATATGAGCAAGTGCTCATCAGCGAAGGAAATAAAGGCTATCAACAACCCTATTAAAAATGTTTCAAATTATAATAATTAGAGAAATACAGATTAAAACATCTTTGAGGCTCCATCTTACAACTGTTAGATTGGAAAATATGACAAAAAAAGAAAATCACAAATATTGGAAAAGTTGTGGGAGAATAGGAAATAAAGGTACTTTATGATAGAATTGTGAATTGATCCATTCATTCTGGAAAGCAGTTTGGAATTGTTCCCCCACTTCCCATAGAAACTATACTCTTTGATCCTTTGATCCCACTTCTGGGCCTGTGCCCCAGAGATTAAGGAAATAGAAAAAGGACCAATATGTACAAAAATTTATAGTAGCTCTTTTCATAATAGCTGAACTGGAAATGGAGGTATTGCCCACTAACTAGGAAATGATTAAACAAATTTGGTTTATGAATGAATATTACTTTACCATAAGAAATGATGACATGGTGTGATTGTTGTAAAGTGAAGTCAGCAGACCTAGGACAACAATTTATATGACAACATTATAAAGAAAAACAACTCTAAAAGATTTTAGAATTCTAATCAATGCAATGATAAATCACTATTCCAGAGGACAGCAGATATAGCCTATGGGAATTTTTTTTTCCTGACATTGTGTATTTATTCTGAGAGTTTCTCTCTCTTTCTCTCTCTGTCTCTCTCTCTCTTTTTACATTATTTAATTAGGGTTGGAGGGAGAGAAAAATAACAAAGTACAGTCTATATGTATGCATTTTGTAAATACACATACATACACATATATGTATATATATGCATTTATGTGTATAGGTATAGACAAAATTTAGCCTCAGGGCTATATCAAACAAATTTAATTTTTCCTTAAGAGGTTAGGCTCATCAATATCATGGAGTGTTTAGGCTCATTGTTTCCGATATCTTTTTTTTTTTAAAGTGTAAAGGTACTTGGCAATAGACATTTTGGATCAATAACATGCTTACTAAGACTTGAGCTTGTATATTATGTCAGATAATGTAGTTCTGCAATGTGTACAGAAAAATTAGGACAGGAACAATAATTGTCCAAGAACCAAGTCTTTCTTCTTATATAAATTTTATTTATGTAATTAGATTTCTTCAAATATCATTTCTAAATGTCAAATTGGCATGATATTATTACTTAATATCTCTTGCCTTTTCTTTTTCTTCCGAAGCTTTTAGAGTTTATATGGTAGTAGCATATCTATGCTTTTCTTGCCTGACTGGTCATTGGTCTGGATATTTGATGAATGATGACATTTTGTACTTGGTGGAAGTATTATATCCAAAACACTGATGATCTGACCAGATAACTTACATTTATACAATGCTTTAAGGTTTGCAAAGTGATTTGCATAATCTTACTTGAGAGAGAACTAGTCTAGGACTCAAAACCCAGGTTGAAGTTTGGTCACTGACACATGCAGAATATTTGACCCAGAGCAAGTCAAATTAATCTCCCACTACTTCAGGCAAATCTCAGATTCAGAGGAGATAATTGGCCTGCATTAGGAGAGGAAATTTCCTAATTAGGAATACTCTACACAGTGAAATCATAAGCATGGTCCAAAAACAAAAACAACACTTCTGTGGGATAAATACTATAGGAATTATTATTCCTATTTACAAATAAGGAAATTGAGAGCATTCATGAAAGTCAGAGATAGAATTTGAACCCAAGTGTTTCTGACTTCAAGTCCAGGGCCCTATACACTTCAATAGTTTATCTCTCAGAGAGACACTACTACATTACATTTAACATCTACGGTTATTTTTGATCCTTGGTCTTGGTCCGTAACTGGCCTTTTTTTGTGTGTGTTAAAAATAACTCATATTTGCCCTGTACATTCCTGCCTACATAAGCCATAAAGAAATCAAGAACACTCTACGTTTTAGAGTGTTGAGACAGCAAAAGTGAAGGACATTAGTGAAATGTTTGAAAAACATATAAAACCAAAATGTTTATACCATGCTGCAAGAAACTGTAAATTCCACAAATGTGTTACATTTTAACTCCTTAGATCACTTTCAGTCCACTTTTTTGGTTTTGAATTTTATAGACAGCCAAAGCATATATTTTTTTGCAGAAGGCTTATCAGTTTTTATATTTGTCTTTCGTTCTTCTGCTTCTTACTCCACTACTTAGAGAGGGCATTGAAAGTACTATTCCATGACCAGTGGCTCAGGTATTCATACAATTTATTCTGAGATGAAAATCCACAGAGGAAGTTTGTACAGTTGATAGGAACTTTGCCTACTGCTTGATTTTTTTGCAGATGGTTCAGAAGATTTTTTTCAAATCCTTGGCTTTCTTTCCTTTGCGTTTTGGAATTTTTTTCTTGTATTCTTTTTATATCTTCAGCTTGTTTATCAGCCTCTGTGACAGTGGCATTTTCTTGGGGGTTGTCTTCCAGTTCTTTGGTATTATTTTTACACATGTTGTTAGCTTCTTTTGGTCTGACACCTACTTCATATAGCTTCATATTTATTTAATTTGTCTTCATAAATTGGCATTAATTTCTTTTCGGTTTTTCTTTTTGAAAGTTTATTCTCACTCATTGGCAGCCTTTTTTGGTTCAACCTTTGCTTCATCTACAATTCCATCTTTATTGAATTTGTTGCTGTAAATTGGCAGTGATTAGTGTTTCTTTTTCTTTTTTTAAGGGAGAGTTTTTGCTTTAGTGTGTTTTCAGTTTCTTTTTCTGAATTGTTAGCCTGATGATGTACTCAAAAACCTTATTCCTTCTCTTCTAATTACTTTTTAATTAAGCAGCCATCTCTTAATGCTGTTTTGATTTTTCGTGACTCTGCATGGCCTTTTCTATCTTAAAGGATTTGTTACGTCATTATAAATTCTAGCATCTTCAGCCTTATCACTTTATTTGCCATCCTCTCTCTTCTTTGCCTCTTGTGCATTTTCTTCATCTGATCCGTCTTTAAACTTCCTTTCGTATTTGCTTCTACCCTAAGTGCTTCCATCTTCTGCAGTTCCTTTATATCAGGAATAGTCATCTAGCTTTGTACTTTGTACTCTGTAGATGGGCCTATGAGTGATTAATCATTGCTGGTTATTTATTAGGGCTCATGACTAGGTTTCTGACTTGAAAAGCTCCAGCTCTTTGGACTGTACTTCTTATGTTTCTCTCCATTCACTGTGTATATCAACTGGTTAAATACTAAATGTTCAAGAATAGCAGTTTTCCTTAGCATTTTCTTCTCTTGAGTGCATTTTCTCCCTTTGTTAGGGAAAAAATATTGTGATTACTTAGGATTCCTTAAAATATTGAACACGGTGATTTGCATTGATATAGTTACAGTATTCTCTTTCCATTTTTAAAAAAGTTTTACTACCTTCCAGTAGCAGGAAAGTTGTAAAGTGAACTACATCTGTTTAAGTCTGTGTGTAATCCTCTTGACAACTTCAGGTATGCATGCTGAACCTGGGTTGTCAAAACTGCTAGTTGATAACTCCCATAACCAATGGTTGACTTTGTGAATGATGATAGTTTTCTTACTACCTGTTCTTTATTCACAGAACCAAGTGGCACACTTACTCAGAAGTCAGAGACAACCTAAGTTTAAGTTTGATTTAATTTCCTTGAGCCTTATTTTCTTAATCTGTAAGATGAAGGGGTTTTATTTGATCAGTGATCCTATGATCATTTCTAATTAATTTTTAAAAAATCTATTTGATTTCTATATGGAAACTAAAGTTATAGTGCAATGACCAGCTGTTTTACTCGAGTCCTAAAAGCCTAGGATTTTTGTATTTTAATTTTGTTTAGGGATAATATGGAACAAGAAGAAACTTAGAGTGATTAACAGAATGATAATGTTCGAGAATAACCTGGGGACTGTAGTGATCCATGAGTCTTGAATCTGACATTGACTTTCTGAGTTACTTAACCTCTTTAGGTATCAGTCGCTTCATCTGAAAAGTACATGCAGAAAAATCCTTTACATTTTGAAGAGCAACAAATAGTGAGAATAAATGAGACCTGTTTGCAAAATGCACTTAGCAACTTGGAAATGTGTATAGATTTGTGTAGGAGACTTTTCTATTTAATATATTTTTCCTTTTGCATGATGAACTGGTTGAAATATTTCACTGTTTCCTCTGCCTCCTACATACATTGCCAGAAATCCCCAGTCCTTAAAAAAACTTACATTTGATCTTACCATCATCTTAAGCTATTGTCTTCTCTTTTACAGACACAATTCTAGAAAAAGCTGCCTACATTCATTAGCTCCCACTCATTTCTCACCTTTTAGCAATCTTATTTCTGTCTCCCAACTCAACTGGAACTTCTCCCTCCAAAATTAAGAGTAATCTGATGACTTTTTTTTTGTCTTTTTCTTTCTTACCCTTCCAGCCACATTTGACACTGTCAGTAACCTCCATCTAGAAACTTTCTTCTCCTTGATTTTTTAGACATTTGAGTAGAATGAAATGAGATGGAATAATTATTTATCAAGCACTTATGTGTCATGTAATGTGTTAAGTGCTTTACAAATATCTGATTTGATTTCATTCCTCGATCTCCTGGTTAATCTCTTATCTATTTGGCTGTTACTTCTCAGTTTCCTTTGTTGGCTCTTCATTATTGTCCTACAGTCCACATGTGGGTACATCCTAGGGTGCTGTGTTGGGCTGTACTTTGCTTTTCTTTATCTCATGAGTTGCCATGGGTTCAGCTGGCTCATCTGTGTTATATATAGGCAGTGTCTCTTCTAAACCCTACTCCTGAATCACAAACTTGCCTATTGGACATGCTTAGCTGTCACCATCTCTGGTACGCAGCTCAAACTCAACATATTACCAACAGTTCATTATCATTCCTCCCAAACCTTCCCCTCTTTCAAACTTCTGGTCACTCAGTTTCTCAACCTTGGTGTCTTCCTTGACTCTTCTCTCTTTCGTCCTTAACATTCAGTCAGTTGGTAGAGTGTTGTTGATTTTACATCTATAATGTATCTCACATTGGTCTCATTTTCTTCACTTCCACAGCCACAACCTTGTTTAGACCATATTCTTCTTTCAGTTGTATTGTAGTAGCTTCCTAATTGGTTTTCCAATCTCCAGGCTTTCTCCATTCCAGTATACTTTAGAGCTTTAAAGGATCCAGTCTAGTTCTGTCATTTTACAAATGAGAAAACTGAGACACTGAAGATCTAGTTTCAAATTTTGTTTCATTTTTAGACACATTTTCGAGTCTCAATTTCCTTTGTAAAATGGGTGGAAGAATGCTTATTTGGGTTTTGTGGGGAAAGTGTTTTGTGAACCTCAAGGCATAGTTAAATGTGAGATGGTATTTTAATTTTTTTCTTTAAATAGTAGTTTATTTTTTCCCCAATCACATATCAAGAAAAATTTTAGAATTCATTTTTATAAGATTTTGAGTTTCAAATTGTTCTCTCTCCCTCTCTCCCCTTTTCTAAAAATGGTAGGCAGTTTTGATATAGTTTATACATGTGCTGTCATGTAAAACATATTTCCATATTCTTCACACTTGTGGAAGAAGAAACAGATCAAAAGGGAAAAAAAACTTAAGAAAGAATGAAATAAGTGAAAAAAATATGCTTCAATCTGCATTCAGTCTGTCAGTTCTTTATCTGGATATGGATGCATTTTCCTTCCTGAGTCCTTTGTACTTATCTTGGATCACTGTGTTGCTGAGAAGATTTTAGTTATTCATAGTTGATCATTACATGGTGTTGCTGATACTGTGTGCAATGTTTTCTTGGTTCTGCTCATTTCACTTTGCATCAGTTTGTACAAGTCTTTCCAAGTTTTTCTGAAATATGCCTGTTCATCATTTCTTATTGCCCAATAATAGTCCCTTACATTCACATACCTCAGCTTGTTCAGCCATTCCCCAGTTGATGGGCGTCCCCAGAATTTCCAGTATTTTAATAGCTACCACGAATAGGGATGCTATAAATAATTTTCCACATGTATATCCTTTCCCCTTTTTGATGATCTCTTTGGGATACAGACTTAGTAATGATATTGCTGGATCAAAGGATATGCATAGCTTGGTTGCCCTTTGGGCATAATTCCAAATTGCTCATGAGAATGGTTGGATCAATTCACAACTCCACCAACAGTGCATTAGTTTCCCAACTTTCCCACATTATCTGCAGTAGTTTTCATTTTCCTTTCTTGTCGTATTACCCAGTCTCATTGGTATGAGGTGGTATTTCAGAGTTGTTTTAATTCATCTTTCTTTAATCAAAAGTGATTTAGAGGACTTCTTCATATGCTTATAGAGAGTTTGATTTCTTCATCCGAAAACTGCCTGTACATATCCTTTGACCATTTATCATTTGGGGAATAGCTTGTATTCTTATAAATTTGACTCTGTTCTCCATATGTTTAAGAAATGAGGCTTTCATCAGAGTCACTTGCTGTAAAGAGTTTCCCAGCTTTTTGCTTTCCTTCTAATCTTGGTTGAAATGGTTTTATTTGTGCAAAAGCTTTTTAATTTAATATGATCAAAATTATCTATTTGTAGAAAATGTGTTTGGGAATGTTGCTTCTGCATATCACTCATCACGGTGTGAATCAGTCACTCACCCTTGATGAGTAGCTGCTGTAGGTAGTGTCTCTTCTAAACCCTACTCCTGAATCACAAACTTGCCTATTGGACATGCCTAGCTGTCAGCTGTTGACACGGAAATGTGGGGAGTGGGAGATGTAATTAGGGGTAGAGACTCACGTAGGGAAATTGGGTGCTCTGGAGAGACTGTAAACCCTGCATTACTCAGCCAGTGGGGAAACAGGGGAAGGAACTGTGATTCAGGCATAGGAATAAAAAGTTTTGCTCTTCTGTAAGGTGTGCCCACACATGGGACACCCGGCCTTGCCAGGCCGTTAATAAGGTTTTTTTTTTCTGGTTCACTAATAGCTTTGTGGAACTTTTGTTGCTAATATATTCTACATTTTGTAATACTTTCTATCTCTTGTTTGGTTGTGGATTCTTCCTTTCACCATAGATGTGACAGGTAGACTATTCCTTTCTGTTCTAATTTGATTGCTTCATTGTCTGGTACCTTTTAGCAAGATGTAGTTTCCTTCCTTATCTCTTTTAATTAGGTCTGTTTTTGCTTTTACTTTGTCTGAGATCAGGATTGCTACCCCTACTTTTTTTTTTTACTTCAGCTGAAGTATAATACATTCTGCTCCAGCCTCTTATCTTTACTCTGTGTCTTTCTGCTTCAAGTGTGTTTCCTGTAAGCAAGGTATTGTAGAATCCTGGTTTTTGATCCACTCTGCTCTCCACTTTCCTTTTATGGGAGAATTCATCCCATTCACATTCACACTTATGATTACTACCTGTGTATTTCCCTCTATCATATTTTTCTTCTTGTTTGCCCTCTCTCTCCTATCACTCTTTCTTACCTTACCATTGTTTTGCTTCTGTCTACCACCTCCCTGATCTGCCTTCTCTTCTGTTAGATCCTTTTACTTAATCTTCCTCCCTCCTACTTCCTTGTTAGGTAAGACAGATTTCTGTATTCAACTGATTGTGAATATGATTCCCTCTTTGAGACAGTGTTGATGAGAGTAAGCTTCAAGTAATGCCTGTTGTCTCCCCTCTCATCTTCCCCTCCACCATAATAGGTCTTTTGTGTCTCTTCCTGTAAGATAATTTACCCCATTCTCCCTCTCCCTTCCTTCTGCAGCCGTTGTACTCCTCTTTCTCACCTCTTTTAATTTTTTATGTCATTCACCTTATACCCATACCCTTTGTCTGTGTATATTCCTTCTTTCTATACTGTTAGTGATACAATTTTTAAGGGCTACAAGTATCTTCACCTGTAGGGATGTAAACAATTTAGTACTATTGAATCCCTTATGTTTTCTTTTCCCTTTTTATCTGTTTATGCTTCTCTTAGGTCTTGATATTGGAGGTCAAATTTTATATTTAGTTCTGTTCTTCTTATGAATGCTTGAAATCTTTCTATTTTGTTGAATAACCATTTTTTCCCTTGATGTATTATGCTTAATTTTGCTAGGTAAGTGATTCTTGGTTGTAGTCCTAGCTCCATTGTCCTTCAGAATATCAGCTTCCATGACCTCTAGTCTTTTAATGTTGCAGTTGCCAAGTTCTGTGTGTGATCCTGATTGTGACTCCCCAATATTTGAATGGTTTCTTTCTGGCCACCTGTGGTATTTTTTCCTTAACCTGATAGTTTTGATATTTGCCTATAATGTTTCTTGGAGTTTTTCATTTTGGGATCTCTTTCCTGAGATGACTGGTCGATTCTTTCAGTGCCTATTTTACTCTGTGGTTCTAGGATATCAGGGCAGTTTTCCTCCATAATTTCTTTTTGTTGTTGTTGTTGTTGTTGTTTTAGGCAATGGGCTTAAGTGACTTACCCAGGGTCACACAGCTAGTAAGTGTTATGTGTCTGAGGCCGGATTTGAACTCAGGTCCTCCTGCATCCAAGGCCGGTGCTGTATGTACTGTGCCACCTACCTGCCCCTCCTTGATAATTTCTTGAAAGATACTGTCCAGGTCTTCCTTTTGATTATGACTTTCAGGTAGTCCATTGATTTTGATATTTGTTTCTCCTGGATCTATTTTCCATGTCATTTGTTTTCCCACTAGGTATTTTACATTTTGTTCAATTTTTTCATTCTTTTGAATTTGATTGATTCATGATATCTTATAGAGTCATTAGCTTCTACTTGCCCAATTCTAACTTTTAAGATGTTGTTTTCCTGAATTAGCTTTTGTACTGTCTTTTCCATTTGGCCAGTTGTACTCTTTAAAGAATTGTTTTCTTTAATGGATTTTTATATTTCCTTTTCCATTTGTCCAATTCTACTTTTTAAGCAGTTTTCCCAGTTGTTGACTTTTTTCATAATTCTCTTGCATTACTCTAATTTCTTTTCCCAGTTTTTCTTCTACATCTCTTAAATGATTTTTAAGCTCCTTTTTGGCTCTTCGTGAGTTCTTTGTGGGCTTGCAATCACTTCCTGTTTTTCTCTGGGTTTTTGCCCATGGGTGTTTTGACCTTGTTTTCCTTTTCTGAGTTTGTGTCTTGGTCTTTCTTCTCTGTCACTGTAATAACTTTCTATGGCCAGATCCTTTTTCTTTTTGTTGTTGTTTTTTGGTCTTTTTTTCCCTTTTTTTGCCTTTTTCCTTTCTTTTAAATTACAGCTCTGCTTCCAGGGTGGAAAGGGCTCTGTCTCAGGCTTCTGTAGGCCCTGGCTGTTTACCTTGTGTTGTGCTGATGTTGTCCTGAAACCTACAAGGGACCCTTGTGTTTAGTACTGTGCTGAGGGGGTGAGATGGGGGGTTGTTTGGTGCTGCTGGAGGCCGTAGGGCAGAGGGCAGCTTACCTGGTGCTGAGCTGGGGTCCTGGTGGTGGTATCTTGCATACGCTGAGGCCCAGTGAAGCGTTTCTATGTTTCCCTGCAGCTGTATGCTGAAGCACGCAACATGGCAGTCTGGCATCTGGAGATTGTTTGTTTGCCCAGAGCTATGCTGAATCATGGCCTGAACTGGGGCTGGCTGGTGGCTGGCTTCCTGTTTGCGTAGGCATTTGTAAGGTTTACATCTACCTGTTTGCCCAGGGCTATGCTGAGGCACATGGTGGTTCTTGGAGCTGGAAGTCTGCTGGTTCCCCTGGCTATGCTAAGACTTGTGGGATGTCCTGGTGTTGGTGTTTGCCTACTTCGCCACAGGATCTTCTGCTGGTTTACTGAAGTGGGACTTGCTGCTGCTTGTTGGGGCTTCTTGTCCTGAACTGCACCCCCCTTTCACCCAAATGAGATGGACCTTTCTTGCTGATTCTCCAAGTTTGTTGGGCTAAAAGATTTTTCCACCCCGTCTTTTTGCTGGTTCTGCTATTCCAGGATTTGTTTTGGGGCTCTATTGTATGGTTGTTTGGTGTTGAGTATGGGAGAGTTATAGAGATTTCCTGCTTACTCTGCCATTTTGGCTCTTGGAAGTCGATCCTGAGATGATATTTTAAAGAGTGAATTTAAACAAGTATTTTACTGCCCTTACAACTCCTGTCTTACTAAATATTAGGAAATTAAGCTAAATACAACAACAAGCATTGATTTTTGGCCAGAATTTTTGTATTTTTATCATCTACATAACCTTCTGCTTTATTCATCCATTGTGCTATTATGTCCAGTTTTAAGTAACTTCAGTCTATGAAAATCTGTATTTTACAAATAGTTAAATAGTAGATAATGCTTTGCAAAATAATTTGCTATAGAGTACTTTTAAATTACTACTTACTCTGCTACATTAGAAGAAATATTTGATTTATAATTATTATTTACATATAACTTTTCAGGAATTCGGCTGTCGCATAAAGTCAGATGTGTCTATAAAAGAATTTTTATTTTTTTGGTTCTGACTTCTGATTTAATTTACATAGGGAACTTCAGGTGAGGGAGTTACCTCTACCAATAATGACTGGCAACTTATCTCTTGTTTACACAGTTGAATGTGTCTGAGGTAGGATTTGAAAGGAGGTGTGGTTTGAGCAAGAGCCCTAACCCATGGCTGCATGCAAGTTAGATTAGTTTTTCCTTACAAGGTATTGGAACCAGTATTGAGAGTTGGTTGGCTTAGGCTCAGGCTGTTGAATTCACTTCCTGGTAGTCTGAGTACAAAATCAGCCTTGAAGAGCCCCAGACATTTTCTAATGGGTGGTGGAAGATGATAGACACCTCAAGCAAGGAAGCTTCCTTCAGCCAAGTAAAGTAAAGGTGTTCTCAATGTTCATCCTCTCTGAATATCCTTTTCCTGCTGTATTTAAATAAATTCTTTGTATGTCCAATGTGAATTTCTAACATTGCCTCATTTTATTCTAGTATCAAACCTAAAGGACCAGTGGATTGGCTAGGGTTAGGTCAAGCCCAGGAGAGTTGGCTTAGTTGTGTAAGATTAGACCATGATAATATTGTTGAAGTGGGGGATGTGCAGTATAAAGGAACATGAGCCTAGATTGTCCTTTATGCTTCTGGTAGTACTTTTGGTTAGGCTTCTGGAGATGGTGGTTGCTTACAGTCAGGTGTCCTTCCAGTTCTGGAAGATTAGAGAGTAAACTGCCTATGACCATTCAGCAAGGAGAGACAAATATGAATATAATCTGTGTTCCTACAAACTGCATTTTGAGTATAATTGCAATAAACTTTTTTAGGCCTACTACCAGTTATTCCTGGGCCTCCTAGGTTCGTAATTTAAATGTCTTCCAAAATCTGCTAGGGATTTTCTAAAAATTCAATTTACTTTTCAAGTAACTGAGAGATGGAATTTTGGGAAACTGAAAGAGGTTTTCTCCCTCAATAGAAACGAACAAATTCATAAATTTGCTGGGGTAGAAAACCTTTGTATTGATAATTCAACATCACCTCAGTGCCTCAGAGATGATCTGCTGAAAGAATGCTCCTCCCAGCATTGAGGGAGTCATATTGTGTGTAGGGCTGTATGGTTTTGAATGGATTTTTTGAAATAATATAGTTGAACAAGTAGTCCCCAGTATTTTAATTGCATATGAATCTAGGAAGTAGAGGGAAAGTGACAATCTGGCCTGTAGCACCAAACCCCAGAGTAAGAGGGCAGAGTCAGTCCCCAAAAGTAACTTTATCTACATTGTTCTTACCAAGCACAGGAGAGCAAGGGCAGTAGAAGAGGCCCATGGCAACCTAGGTGTAGGGGAGCAGAATCTGGCCCAGCAGTGGCAGAGCAATAACACTAAGGGCAAAGGCAATATTCTGCCCCAGTATAATATAAGCCCTAGTAGTGGTAGATGTCCTGTTCTGCCGTGAGGGTAGCATTTAACCTTGGCAGAGTGGGTTGCAGGCACAAATGCAGGTTCCAGTGGCAATAGGCAGAGTTATGGATTGTAAGGGCAGTGGACAGCAGATCAGCTTCTGACAGAGGTGGCAACTCAGTGATAGAGGAGCGGGCACTGGCATATACAGTAGCAAGAAGCAGGTCCACTGTAGCTCATTACTTACTGTAATGTAAAACTGATAACCCCTCTATAATCCTGCCTATAAAACTCACAGGGCTCATTGTACAGCTCTTACTCTGGGAGGGTTTGGAAAACCAAAGGGTGGTATTACTGGGATGGGCTTGCTTCTTAGCCGCTAAGGGAAAGTGAAAATGTCCTTTAATTGCTTCTCATTGGGCAAAGATTTTGTATTTCTTCTGCTTACTTCTTCACCCCTTTCTCCTCCCATGCAAGTGGGCTAGTTTTTCCTTAAAAGACCATTCTTGAGACTTAGCAGACTCAGGGGACTAAAAAACTTAGACTGGTGATATCACTTCCTGATTGCTTGAGTTTGGCTGGTATATAATAATAAAAGTTAGTGTTTATAAAGTGCTTACTATGTGCTAGGCCTTGTGCAAACTGCTTTGTCTCATTTGATCAAGATGGGGAATGCAGGCAAGGGAGACTGGCCTTCGTCAAGGCAAGCCCAGAATATCTTAAATTCAGACTATCCAAAACAATTCATAATTACCTTCAAACTCTGCCATCTTTTGGAATTTCCTATTACTGTTGAGGATACCACTATTCTCTTAATCACCCAGGCTTCCAACCTCAGGCTCATCCTTGCCTTCTTTTTCAGATTCATCCCACATATACAATCTGTTGCTAAGTCCTGTTGTTTTTTTACCCATACATCTCTATTTTCCCTTCTCCTGACTCACATAGCCACTACCCTGTTTCAGGTCCTCACCTCATGCCTCGAGTATTGCAGTAGCCTTTTCGTTGGTTTACCAGTCTCAAGCCTCTTCTCACTTCAGTCTGTCATCTGCTCAGCTGACAATGTGAACTTCCTAAAGTGCAGGTCTTTCCAAGTTCCTCATTCCTCTTCACACTCAGTAAACTATAGTGGCTTCTTATTGCCTACAGGATCAAATACAAAATCTTCTGTTTGGCCTTTTAAACCCTTCACAATCTGTCCTTTCCTACCTTTGCACCCTTCTTACATTTTACTCTTCTCTGCATGCTCTACAATCCAGCAACACTAGTTTTTCTGTTATTTCTTGAATAAAATATTCCATTTCCTAGCTGTGCCTTTTTTACCTGCTGTCTGGAATATATCTGGAATGCTCTCTTTCAATAGTATACCATTTTGCTTCTGCCAATATTAGCTTCTGCAAAAAGCCCTTCCTGATCTCCATTCTGTTCCCCTTTGTCCCCCACTACCAGGGCTGTCTCTAAGATGGCTTCCAATTTACTGTGTATATATCTTGCATGTTGTCTTCCCATTAGGATGTGAGCTCCTGTTGTGAAAGGAACTTATTTTTCCTCTTTTTTGTTTTATTTCTCTTGTGCTTAGCAGTTTACATAGTAAAGTGCTTAATAAATGTTGTTTTTTAAAAATTAGATTTATCTACTAAAAAAGTCCTATTTTTTAGAATTGTTTTATTTTTATTTTTTTTGCTTATATTTGAGTTCCAAGCTGTTTCCTTCCCTCCCTCCCAACCCCTCACTAGAGAAGGTGAATATTTGACACAGGTTATGTGTGTGTGTGTGTGTGTGTGTGTGTGTGTGTTGTGTGTATGAAACTATATAATACATAGCTTCATATATCATGTTCTCTGGAGGTAGATAGCACCTTCCTTCATAGGTCCTTTGTAGTTGATTTGAATATTCATGTAACGCAGAATAGTTTAGTTGTCAGCATTTCTCTTTGGACAATATTGCTGTTACTTAGACAATGTTCTCTTGGTTCTGCTTATTTCATTCTTCATTATTTCATGCAAGTCTTTCCATGTTTTCCTAAAATCGCCCTGCTCTTGCTCACTAGACTTCCCCATGTCCCCTCAGCAGTGTGAGAGACAGTTGAGACAGTCGTTTGGGATCAAGGAATTCCTAGATGAGCTACTCATGCTACCCCAGATGCCATTTGCCTCCAGGACCCTAAAATGTTCCCTCACCACTGCCAATATGCAATTAAGTCTGAGCAACCCATTTTTTTCTTACAGCATATCAGTATTTCATCACAATCATACACCACAATTTGTTTAGCTATTCCCTGATTGATGGAAATCCTCTCAGTTTTCAGTTCTTTGATACCGCAGAGAGAGCTGCTGTAATATTTCAAAACATTTGGTTTTTTTCCTTTTTCCTTGCAAAATTTTGGGAAATAGACCTAACAGTGGTATTGCTGGGTCAAAGAGTATTCATAGCTTTAAAACTCTTTGGGCATAATTCTAGATTGTTCTAAAAAAAATGTACTGCTGTGAATATTTTTGCACATATAGGTCATTTCCCCCTGTCTTTGGTACCTTTGGAGTATAAATCTAATTGTGTTATCACTGGGTCAAAGGGAAGACACAATTTAGTCACTTTTTGGACACAGTTCCAGATTGCTGCAGAATGGTTTAATCAATTCATAGCTCTACCCACAGTGCATTAGTGTTTCATTCCTCTCACTCTTCAACAATTGTGATTTCTCTTTTTTATAAATTTTATAACTTTGCCAATCTAATGAATATAAGAAAAAACTGCAAAATTGTTTTAATTTCTACTTCTCTTATTAGTAGTGATTTAGAACATTTAACAAATTTGATTGTTGGTGTCTTGCTAATTTTTCCAACTTCCTGTTCATATCTTTGACCATTTATCTATTAAGGAATGGATAATTTTTTTATGTACCAATTCCCTATGTATATTGATATTTATCAGATAAATTGGCTGCAAAGATTTGCCCTCCTCCATGTAACTGTTTTCCTTCTTTTTTGTTGATTTTGTTTGTGCAAAAACTTTTCCATTTCATATAACCAAAATTACCCATTTCATTTCCTGTGATCCTCTGTTTCCCTTGTTTGATTAAGAGCTCTTTCCCTATGTTTTGCCTGACTTCACATGTATAGTAGGTATTATATTGTGTGCCTTCTCAGTGGGTGAGAGAGGGGTTGAAGGGAGGAGAGAATTTGGAGCTGAAAATTTAAAAAAAAGAATGTTCAAAATAAATAATAATTTTAAAAAGAACTCTTTGCCTATCTATAGTTGTGAAAGGTAGTTCTGCTGTAAAAATCAACAAATAAAATCCTAAAAATTACCAGGTTATGAGAAATCGAGTGATAAAAATCATAGGGCTTATGGGAAAAACAGGGTTTGGGACAACAAGCAAAAACTTTGTTAGTGATAAAGTGAAAAAGAAAGATAAGAACCTAATAAAAATATTAGCACATGGTGGTGTCCTCTGACTCTGGCTGCTGCTGTGCCTAAACTCTGGTCAGAGAGGTGGGAGGTTGCAATATATGTGAGCATGGATCAGCCCTCCTCTATCCACAGCTGCTATTGTACCAGGAGATATCTATCTTACCTTGACGACGATATGAAGTTGGAAGTGGGCATCTGAGCTTGGTCCCAGGGGAAGCCACTGCAGCTGCAATAGGAGAAACTTCCATTATGAGATCTAGGAGACCTTTAGCTTGGCCTCTTGTAAGAAGTGTCCTGAGGATGACCTCCCCAACCGAGAAACCCAGTGTTCTTCCCATTTTTCTGGAGGGAGGTGTGCCCTGACCATCTCCAGCTTGGTTTTTCCCCTGGGCAGGTAACTTGGGGTTGGGGAGGTAAAGGGGGCTAGGCCGTGGTTGTGGTTGAGACTGTTTTGGAGGTGGAGTGGGAATCTTCTCTTCCCTTGTGTGCCTCCCTCTCCAGGTCCACGTCTCACTCTGCGTAGTGTTATACTTCCTCTTGCACTCCTCCCTCCCCCCCAGTAGTAGTTTTCATCACTTCCTGTTTTGAGGAAGATGACCCCAGCACTGCTTTTCCCCAGTAGGAAGAAGATATACTTCTCACAGGCCTCATCCTATACTAGAGGTCCACCCTGCCTCCCCCACCCTTCTTCAATGGTCACCTCCCTGCCACCCTGGGGCAATGAGGAACTTGCTCAAAAGCAAGTGCATCTGCATTATGCCTCAAGCTATTTCCATGGAACAAATTTAGGCTTTCAAAAAAAGTGTTATACCAGAACTGATTAAATCTCCTTTCTTGCTCCTTTTTTAAATGATGCATCTTCTTAAATCTAGGTTATATATATATTTAGAGCTTATTTCCCATTGTATTAATCAAATGATCAGCCCATACCCTAGTAATTGGTACTACTGTCCACAGTTCGTTGGTAGTCTGGAACACTAAATCATCATTTTTGACAGTTCTGAATCTTGTGTACCTAATCTGTTCTACTGATCAATTGCTATTTTTAAATCAGGACCAAATATTTAATCTTTTCCTATTTGATAATTGTTGTGTAGAATAATTCAAGATCTGATAAGCCCCCTTCCTTCCCACTTTTTACATTATTTTCTGATATTTTTGACCTTTTGTTCTTTATGAATTTCTTTTTTTTCCTCATGAACTAATCATGGCATTGAATCTGTAAAGTAAGTAGTATATTCGTTGTTTGAAATATTTGCATTGCCCAACTATAAGCAATTTATATTTTTCTAATTATTTCTTTAAAGAATTCCTTATACTTATATTCATCTAATTTCTGTGTGTGTCAAGGGAGGTGAACGCCCAGAAAATTTTATATATTCTGTAGTTATTTTGAATGTAATTTATTTTTCTATCATTTTCTGCTGCATTTTGTTGGTAATATACAGAAAGGCTCATGATTTTTGTGGACTGGCTTCATATATTATTATGTTGTTTAAAATGTTTTTGCAATTAATTTTTAGTTCAACTTAACAGGATTCTTCTCACTGGGCAGCTAGGTGGAGCTATGAATAGAGTGCTGGGCCTAGATCAGGATGAGTTCAAATCTGGCTTCAGACACTTACTAGCTGTGTGACACTGGGCAACTCACTTAACCCTGTTTGGCTCAGTTTCCTCATTTGTAAAATAAGCTGGAGAAGGAAATGGCAAACTACTCTATTATTTTTGCCAAGAAAAGCTCAGATGGGATCATGAAGAGTTAGACACAACTGAAATGACATAACAAAATGTAGACCCTTGTTTTTATACAGATTCTATTTACCAAGGTCCTTTTTTTCCCTATAATTTTTAGTGTTTTTAACATAAGTGGGTTTCGTATTTCATTTAAACTTTTTTCTGTATGCCCTGATACATTTGAGAGGTTTTTAGTTGTTTTTGTTATTAATATGTTCTATCGTCATTATATTTTCCTAATATTGAACCAAACCTGAATACCTGTTTTAAATCCAACCTTGTCGGACTCTAATCTTTTAAATATCATGTAGACTCTTTACTAATATTTTATTCAACATTTTTTTACATTGATATTAGAGATATCGGTCTAGGGCAGTGGTTCCCAGTGTTTTTTTGGTCTGTGAATAACAAAAGAATGTATGGTGAACCCTCCAGGGTAATTTAATATAATACTCATAGTATTTTTAATTTATTCATTAATATTAGATTTATTTCTTATATTCAGATTGATTACTAAAATACAATTTGTTAGATTTAGTCATTATTATAACTACAATAATAACTTTTGCACTTGAAGCTCCAAATTAAGACTTACAGTGTATAATTATAAAATAAATAATTATGAAAACTATCAAATTATAAAACTATGAAATAATTATGAATATTTTACATGGGACATTGTGTAAGAAGTAATGAGAATAATAATTAGTATTTACATTGTGTTGTAAAGTTTGCAAAGCGCTTTACAAATACCTCCTTTTATCCTCACAACAAATTTGGGAGCTTTGTGTTACATTTTACAGATGAAGAAACTGCTGCAGAAAGAGGTTAAATGACTTGGCAAGGGCAATACGCTACTAAATATCTGAGGCTGGATTTAAACTTGGGTTTTTCTGACTCAACAACCACTGCTCTTTCTATGGGCAAAATTAAAGTTACTAATTGAGCAAGACTGCTTATGTTACTGTTATCTATAAGACTTAATATTCAATTACTTAATTACATAGTTTGTTGAATATAAATAACATTTTAGTGAAATAAATTACAATTTGGGGATATATAGCATAATGTAATAATCATACATATATATATATATATTTAGTTTCAATGTTGACATTTTTTATTTGAACATATATTTGCAATATTTAGCTCAACATCAGATAAACACAGTCTTAAATTAGGTTCTACCTCAAGTTCTGGTTTTTTATTTTTTGCTTAAAAGAAGAATAAAGTGAAAATGCTTGTTCATGCAAATGTGTAGTGGAAAACAATAGGAGAATTTTAAACAGTTCTTTCTGAGAGATGGAAAAAACATTTTTAGCCTAAAATTCATAAGATTGTTATTTTTGAATGATCTTTGTCATTCAAAATCTATTGATACATGAATCAAATTTTTTTTAGCCAGAAATGTAAAAGACATATCAAATGGGTTATATATCTAATTTAATTTATTGGATATTTCAGGAACATATTTATTGAAAGTTATTTCTATAAATTTTAGATTATCACTGATGTCTTTCTTGGCAGCTTGATACAAAGATAAATTAAATTTTAAATAGGAAATTATATAATGTCACAAAATATTCTGTGCTGTTTTCAGTTGT
Source organism: Phascolarctos cinereus (assembly GCF_003287225.1). Classification (NCBI taxonomy): domain Eukaryota; kingdom Metazoa; phylum Chordata; class Mammalia; order Diprotodontia; family Phascolarctidae; genus Phascolarctos; species Phascolarctos cinereus. The sequence goes on along the minus strand of NW_027555847.1, from coordinate 282,555,497 downwards.
GTGGTTACAAATTTTAGTTTCTTAATTATGCCTTTTACTTTGCCTTGAATATTGAATGCTCTTGTATTTGCACTTGTAATGATGTTGACTTTGTTAATTTTTTTTAAAAAATGTTTGCTAAATATGCTAATCTTTGTAGTATGTCTTTTTACTCAAGTGAAAAGGATGTCAGTGTGGAAGACAATTAACTTTTCTCTTAATTTATATAGATGAGTAATATGTGGGGAAAGCTACTTAATTTCTGCATCTATTGGAAGTATAACATGCTTGCTGACTATCTCCATAAAATAGTAAATAGTTGAAGGGTAGTGGGTCTTGATTTGATAAAATTAATGATTTTGATGATATCATCTAATATACTTTTAAGTAGTAGCCTTCTTTTTGCAACCAAAACTTGTTTATGCTGCAGGGTCCACCCTATATTTGTTATCATTTTTAAAAAAATATGAAAACAGTGTCCCCAGATTTTCCAGTCATTGATTTTGCTTCATTTGTGCAAATTCCACAAGTAGGCCAATTGACTTGATTTCCTTCAAAGTATGAATTAGATTTAAAATACCTTTCCTGGTTGTATGTCCTATTAACAGATAACGAAACCGGTATTTTCTTTTCCACTTTACCATTACACAGATATCTGATAAATACAATTAAGACTACTAGGTTACCCCCCAAAAAAAACAAACCCCAAAACAAAACAGTTGTCTCATCTAATTGCCATGTGTAAATGTGACCTTTTTTGAACTCATGATTCAACGTCACTGGACATATTATGTATCTGATGAGACAGTGTATTATCAGAAATGTGTCATTTCTAACCTCTTACTGGAATTATCTCTGAACATACATTTAACAATTGCTGTGATACCTGGAAAAATTAACTTTTCTGCAATAGTATGAATTTCTCCATTTTGTGCAATTTGACTGTTCAGTAAACATGAAGCTCCTGTCACTTTCTACTTATCTATTCACAAAAATAAATGAATTAGTATTGCATATTTTCAAATTTCATTCTTTCCACTTAAAAAGTCAGTAGGCTTATCAACAAAGTTTTCATGTTTTGATTGTAAAAGTTAAGATAAAGGTGATTTAAAGCCACTATTTATAAGAATAGTTCCACAAATTACACATTGTGATTGTGGATATTCATTATCTCCATGAAGTAAAAACCAAATTTGTATCATCATTATATTTTCTCTATTCCATGCCCCTCATAATACAAGTATATTAAACATCTTTGTGTATTATTTCAGATTATGGCCTGTGAAATGATTTTTTAATAATTTCCTGATCACTCCATGCTGAATTTTAATGAATATTTTAAAATTCCTCATTAACCCATTTTTCAACTTATTTTTTTCTTTATCCAATCATCCACTGGGGCTAATACAGTTGAAAAAATGAAATAAATATTTTTTTCAAAAATTTCATTTTTATACTCAATACTTTTTAGGCTTATATCAGTACTATACCAATGCAATTGATGCAAATGTGTATTGCTCCAAGCAACTTTGTTGTTGGTGTTTTTTTTAAACAATTGTAAGATATAGGGACATTCCTTGGAGCTCAATAATGCCATTTTTACATGTATATGTGTATATGTATACTCTGGACTCTGGAAGATATGACTATTTAACTATTATATAAAAATAATAGTTATGATATAAAATCTTTTCTGCTGATTAGTGGTAAGAATTGATATTAAATGATAAATGTTCGTTTGCAAATATTGCTTAAAGTTCAATTGCATATATTGGTTCATTTTATTTAAAAAAGAATTACATATAAATTAGCCTTTATAAAGAAAGCCTTTCTTCACATATAACTTTCTTCTCTTCTACCAATGGCACACTAGCTATACTCTTTCTATTGAACCAGTGTTGCCAAGCAGTTCATTTGAAAATCTACCAGGTAGAAGAGTAGTAAAGTAAACAAAGGATAAGTTTAAATACAAATACAATCTTAATGCTACAATGAGAGGCAATATAATGTTTGTTTCTATAGAATACTTGTTATGGTTTCAAGGTGGTTTGTAATGTGCATGCTTAGTTATTGTGGCTCTCAGGCTAATATTGTGCTGCAAAAATATGAACATTTGTAATACTTTGATCACATGATTTATGTCTAGTGAAATGATTACATAATAATAGAGAGGTATGAGAGATCTATTCTGGTGCTTTCTACAAAATACAAAAGAGGGTATGCACATGCATCTGACCATCTCTTGAGAATTGATTTGTGTTTGAAAGTCAAATTCTTGTGAAAGTTTGGAAACAATTTGAGGACAGCTTGAGAAACTGTTAGAATATGCTATGCTTAGTCAGAATTTGATGTAGTTGATGCATGAACACCAAAGTTATTGCGCACATGATAATGACAGTTTCACGTTGTTGCAAAAATAAATATATGATGCCTCAAACATGCACATGCTTGTTACAGAGGAAGAAATAATGCACACATGCTCATATGTGTATACGTGAAACATAATTGGATAATTATTATTTACTGATTAAGGTACCATTAAATAATTTTTAGCATGAGCCCTTTGGAGCAATATTGCAAACCTCTAAGGGGTTTGAGAACCATTGAATGGGAACTACTTATCTATAGGTTTATTTCTTTGCTTTCTCTCTATTTTAGATACTAGTGTTATATTTGTCTCATGAGAAGAGTTTGATAGGTCCCTTTATCTGTTTTACATTTATTTTTTGCAATTTATATTTTTATATTTGTAATATTATAATGTTTATATTTATAATATTTTGCGTATTACTGAAAATGAATTGTTCTTTGAATACTTGATGGCATTCAATTTTCAATCCATCTTGTCCTATTTTTTTCCCTTTGAGAGCTCCTTTATGATTTGTTTAATTTCACTGAGATTGGGTTATTCAGTTCACTATTTCCAGTGCTTATTTGGGTTTTTAAATTTTTTTCAGTTTTCTATTTTTTTTAGTTATGTACTCAATTCATTGATCTGTTCTTTCTCTCTCTTTTGTTGATTAAAGTGCATAGAAATATAAAATTTCCCCAAAGACTGCTTTCACTATGTTGCAAAAGTCTTGGTATTTTATTTCACTAATCATTTCCTTTGATGAAATTGTATATCGTTTTTATGATTTGTTCTGACAATCTCCCTCCCCAAATTTAATGAAAGCCAATGGCTCTCTGTTACCTTCAGGATCAAATATAAGAACTTCCCTTTGGCTTTTAAAACTCTTTATAACCTGGCCCCTTTCTACCTTCCTAGTCTTTTTTTACCTCACTGCTCTTCACCTACTCTGTGAACTAGTGACATCAGTGTCTTTGCTTTTCTTTGCACTGGATACCTTCTCTCGTGACCAAACACTTTTGACTGTCTGGCACTTATGCTTGGAATATTTCCTTTTCTTATTTTTGTTTCCTAGCTTCTTTGGCTTCCTTCAGATCTCAGCTAAAGACCCACCTTCTGTGTTTCTCAGTCCTTCCCTCTGAAAAGACCACCGGTTTATTCTGTGTGTATATATATATATATATTGTTTGTGCATAGTAGTTTGCATGTTGTTTCCCCCATTAGGTTAGAGCTCCTTGAGGACGAGGACAATTTTTTGAATTTCTAGTATTCCTAGTGTTTAGCCCAGTGCCTGACATTGTAATTTATGTTTTTGTTTTTGAAATAGATACTGTTTGACTCTCTGACTTTAGGATGAAATTATTTATTCTCTACTTAAGTTCAAATATATTAAAATGATATATTTTTTGATATTAACTCTCTCCTGAGCTCCAGTTCTGAATTTTATCAGCTGTCCACAGAACATCTCCAGCTGGATGTCTCATAGACATCTCAAAACTCCACATGTCCAAAATGGAAGTCATTGTGTTCCCTTTAAATCTACTCTCTTACACACTTCTTTTATGATCTCTATCATTCTTTCATCAATAGTTTCCTGTGGTTGGCATCTTGGAATTCTCCTTGGCTCTTCCCTGTCCTTCACTTCCCATATCCTGTTGGCTCATAATTCTTGTTAACTTTTCTTCTCTCTCCAACATTTATCCCCTTCTGTTTACTCATATTAGTGACTATTCCAGTTCAGAACCTCAGAACCTCTAACCTGGACTACTGTAATAACCTCCTAATTTGTTTTCAGTCTTCTAGGCTGCTTCCTGTCTCATTAACAATTACCAAAATAATCTTCTTAAAGTACAGATCTGACTTCCCACTCCCTGATTGAAGAGTCTTTGGTGGGTCTTTATTGCCCTTAGGGTATAATACAAACCCAATTTGGCATTTAAAGCCTTCATATTCTGAAGCTGACCTAGCTTTTAAGACTTACTTCACATTATTTCCCTTCAGATGCTCTACATTTTAGCTAAATTTGTCAACTTGCTGTCTTCAGAGGGTGGGAGTGGGGGTAAGGATGGAATTCAAATCGATATCAGTGCAATCTCAGGTTCTTAAGTATCTGTAAGTATCGGGAATAGTCATTATTTACTTAAGCAACTACGCAAAGATTTTATGCTAAGGCAAGGTCCATAACCTTTGAATAATAATAATAATAATAATAATAACAACAACAATGACAATAATAAACAAAAACAAAAGAAAGAACAAAACAATCCCAAAACAAAGGCAACCCCCACGTGTTCCTTGGATTTTTTCCTTATAAATGGTAGTTCATTTGAGGCTCCCAGATCATCAACCTAGGGGTGGGAGGAGTTGCTTGTTAGCTATTAACATTTGTGCTGTATTGAAGCAATTTTTTCTCCTACTGAGTTTAGCTTACATTTCCCCAAATTTGGAGTTTCATCTCCTCTTTGCATAGGCTGCTCAACATTCCTGCCATACCCTTTGTCCTCACTTTTGTCTTTTAGAATCATTGACTTCCTTCAAGACTTTAGGCAGGTGCTATGTCTTAATATAGCATTTCTTGCCCCCTTCACCACCTAATTTTTAATGCTTTCTCCCTCCTTAAATTGCTTTCTAATTATCAATGTAAACATTGTAGCTTTCCAATAAAACATAGACTGAACACAGGACAATTTTTTGTCATTGTATGCACACTATTCAGTACATAGAGTAGACATTTAATAAATGCTTGTTGAAATTAATTTAATTAACCTCTCCCTTTACAGTTACATTTAATATACTAAATAATATACTTTGCTTTGAAAAGGGCACTCAAAAATGGAGTATTGAGAATAGGTTTTATAGTTTGAAATAAGATATACATTAAAAATGTATTTTGTCCTCTGTGTGTCTATTATCAAACCGTATCTTTTTTTTTTTTCTGACTTAAGGGAACTTGAATCCTGGCACATGTGCTCCTCAGAGGCAACATCAGCAGCAAGCCAAATGACCTTATTGGATTATTGTGATAAAAGTGATTTTTTGACAAGAAATACTGTATAAAAGTCAGTTTTATCCATAGTATCATTATGATGATAGTAAGGACCTAGATGGCAGTGGGATGAGAGAGGTCAGTCTTTTGTGATCTCATCCACCCTGGATCCATGGAATTGGTTTTTGCCCTACCTTCATGATGCTCTGTGTTGCTGCCTTTCCAGAAAGCAATTGCTGTCCTGATATTTAAAACAGAAAAATAATTTTTCACCTAATTTCATGTAAAAACCATTTTAAACATTTTTAAAATTTTGAGTTCCAAATTCTATTCCATCTTCCTCCCCTTTCTCATCTCTAAGACAATAAGCAATCTGAAATAGGTAATATGTGTGCAATCATGTAAAATATTTCCTATTAGTCATTTTTAAAAAAATTATTTTTAGGCAATTGGGGTTAAGTGACTTGCCCAGGGTCACACAGCTAATAAGTGTTAAGTGTTTGTTCTGAAGCTGGATTTGATCTCAAGGTCTCCTGACTTCAGAGTCGGTGCTCTATATTAGTCATTTTGTACAAGAAAACTTGAATACCCCCAAAAAAGAAAGTGAAAAATAGTATGCTTCTATCTATATTTAGACAACATCAGTTTTTCCTCTAGAGGTGGACAGCATTTTTCATTATGAGTCCTTTGGGATTGTCTTGGATCATTATAATTCTGAGAATAGCTAAGTCATTCACAATACTTCATCATATTGTACAATCATAGACCACAACCATTATACAATTGATAGGCATCCCCTCAATTTCCAAGTCTTAGCTACCATAAAAGAACTGTTTTAATTTTTTTTTTTACAAATAGGTCCTTTCTTTTTCTTTTTTTTAATCTCTTTGGGTTACAGGCCTTTATCAAAGACACTTGCTATAAAAATTGTTTCCCAGTTTTCTGCTTTCCTTCTAACATTGGTTGCATTGGTTTTATTTATGCAAAACCTTTTAAATTTGATATAATAAAAATGATCCCTTTTACTTCTCATAATGCTGTCTATGTTTTGTTTGGTCCTAAATTATTCCCTTTATCCATAGATCTGATAGGTAAATTATTCCTTGCCCTCCTAATTTTCCTATGGTATTACCTCATTTATATGTAATTTATGTACCCATTTTGACCTTTTCTTGTATACTGTATAAGATGTTGGTCTCTTCCTGCCTTCTGCCATCCTATTTCCCAGTTTTTCCAGCAGTTTTTGTCAAATAATGAGTTTTTGTCCCCAAAGCTGGGATCTTTGGGTTTATCGTACTTTTCATAATGTTCTCTATGTCTTGTTTGGTCTAAATTCTTCCTTTTATCCATAGATCTGACAGGTAGATTATTCCTTGTCCTCCCAATTTTCCTATGGTATCATCACATTTATGTGTAATTTATGTACCCATTTTGACCTTTTCTTGGTATCCGGTATAAGATGTTGGTCTCTTCCTACTTTCTGCCATTCTGTTTCCCAGTTAATCCAGCCATTTTTGTCAAATAATGAGTTTTTGTCCCCAAAGCTGGGATCTTTGGGTTTATCAAACACTAGATTACTGTGGTTATTTAATACTGTGCATTGTGTACATAATCTATTCCCATGATCCACCGCTCTATTTCTTAGCCAGTACCAGATTGTGGTGATAATTACTGCTTTATAATACAGTTTGAGATCTGGTATGGTTAGACCATCTTTCTTCACATTCTTTTTTCATTCATTCCCTTGATATTCTTGACCTTTTGTTCTTCCAGATGAATTTTGTTATTATTTTTTGAGCTCAATAATTTCTTGGTTGTCTGATTGGTATGTCACTGAATAAGTATATTAATTTAGGTAGAATTTTCATTTTTATTATATTGGCTTGGCCTGCCCATGAGCAACTGATATTTTTCCATTTGTTTAGATCTGACTTTATTTGTGTGAGAAGTGTTTTGGAATTGTATTCATTTAGTTCCTGGGTTTGTCTTGGCAGGTAGACTCCTAAGTATTTTCTATTGTCTACAGTTATTTTAAATTTCTAAGAGTGTTGATGATTTATGTGAGTTTTTCTTGTGTCCTGAAAGTCTGCTAAAGTTGTTAATTATTTCAACTAGTTTTTAGTTGATTCTCTGGGATTCTGTAAGTTTACCACGATATCATCTACAAAGAGTGATAGTTTTGTTTCCTCATCACCTATTTTAATTCCTTCAATTTCTCTTTCTTCTAGCTAGCATTTCTAGTACAATAGTGAATAATAGTGGTAATGATAGACATCCTTGCTTCACCCCTGCTTGTATTGGGAAGGCTTCTTTCTTATCCCCATTACACATAATTGCTTGCTTTTGGTTTTAGATTAATACTACTTATCATTTTAAGGTAAGCTCCATTTATTCCAATGCCCTCTAGTGTTTTTAATAGGAATGGGTGCTACGTTATGTCAAAAACTTTTTTTCTGTATCTAATAAGATAATTATATTATTTCTGTTGGTTTTGTTATTGATATGGTCAGTTATACTGATTGTTTTCCTAATATTGAACCAGCCCTACATTCCTTATATACATCCCACCTGGTCATAATGCATGATTCTTGTGATAGATATATTGCTGTAATCTCCTTGCTAGTATTTTATTTAGAATTTTTGCATCAATACTCATTAGGGAAATTGGTCTACATTTTTCTTTTTCTGTTTTCCTTCTTCTTGATTTATTTCCTGAGACTTTCAACTCAACTAAGGCCTTGGAAATGAATGCTAGCATTTCATTTCAACTTTCAGTGATCCTGGGACCAAAGAAGTAGTGCTCAGGTATTCTCAATTTTACCCCACCCCTTTTGGGCATTTCTTAGTAAATTCTTCATTATATGTTTGGTTGTTTTTCCTTGCAAAAGTACTGGGCATTATTTAATTTGAAAATTGAAAGAGATTTCAGGGGCTTGCTAGACCAACCCATACATGAAATGAATCCCACCGTAATATACTTGACCAGCGGTCCTCTGCTTGAAGACGTCCAAGAAAAGGCACCTTGTCATCTTTTCAGGCAGGCTATTCTACTTTTGGACAAATGTTATTATTAGGAAATTTTTCCTTACCTCAACACTAAATTTGCCTTTTTGAAACTCAGTTGCTGCTGGTTTTTCTCTCAGGTCAAATAAAACAAATCTAATACCTCTTCCACATGATTGCACTTCAAATACTTGAACATTAGTATTCCACTGCCCATCCTCCTTCTCTTTTCTAGAGTAATCACCATGCCTGATTCTTTTCACTGATCGTCAGATGATGCAGACTTAAAGACCATTGCTGGTTCCCCTCTTATTTACATATTCCAGCTCATCAATATCCTTTTTAAATGGTAGCACCCAGAACTTAACATAATTCTGTTCTCCATATATGGTCTGATGAAGACATGTTACACTAGTACTATCACTTCCTAGTCACTGGTTGCTATGACTTTTAATGCAGTCCAAGATGATATTAGCTTTTTTGGTTGTCACTGCTAACTCATTGACTTGCAGTCCACTAAAATAAAATCTTTTTCAGAATAATTATTAATAAATATGCCTCCCCTTACCTTAAACTTACAAAGTTTTTTTTTTAATGTACAAGTGTAAGACTTCACATTTATCTGGGCTGAATTTCATCTTCACTGAGTCAGCTGAATACTTTAGCCTAGAGGTCAGCAAACTGCAGCCTCTCTGGACAAATCTAGACCATTGCCTTTTTTTTGGTAAGCCTTAGGGTTAAGAATCATTTTTACTTTTGTAATAATGTTTTATTATATTTAAAATATAAAAATCATTCTTAGCTTACAGGCCATGCAAAAAGAGGTAGTAGGCCAAACCTGTGATTGTTGTTTGCTAATCCCCTGCTCTAGCCTGTTAAGATCTGTTTGGAACTCAGTTCTGTAGTCTAATGTGTTAGCTCTTACTCCCAGCCATGTATCATCTATAGAGTTGGTGAATATGCTGTCAAGGCCTTTATCTAAGGCATTGATAAAAATATTAAAGAACACAAGTCTAAGCACATCTTTCTTGAGTATTCCACAGGACCTCCTGGAAGGACTTTGATTCATGGGAAAATCCTACCATTAACAATTACTCTTTTGAGTCTGTTCTGAATCCATATAGTGATATTTTCTTCTAGTATGTATCTCTCCATCTTCACAGGAATAGTATGAGATATTTTCTTAAAAGCTTTACTAAAATAGACAAGCTATTTCCAGTTCATCTACTCATTCTGTAATTCTATCAGAAAAAGAAATGAAGTTAGTTTGGCATGTTGCTGTTAAAGCCATGTTGGGTCTTTGTAATCATTACTTTCCTTTCTAAATGTTTGTCAACTCTCTCACTAATGATTTTTAATACAGTTTTTCTAGGAATAAAAGTGCTCACTGGTCTGTAGTTTGTAGATTCTGTTCTCTTTCCTTTTTAAAAAATTGGGACATGTACCCTTCTTTAATCTCTTTTGTTTTCCATGATAGTTCAGATATTACTTAACAGTGAATTAGAAATTACATCTGCCAGTTCTTTCAGTCTTGAATATGTAGTTCATTTGGGTCGAGTGACCTGTATTTATCACCTAGAAAGCTAGGTGCTTTCTTTTATCTCCTTACATATTTTGATTATCAACTCTATTAGTAATTTTTGGTCTGTCATTTAAAGTTTAAAGATTATTCTCCCTTGCAAAGAAAATAGAAAATGAATAGTACTGAGCAATTATGCCTTCTCTCTGTTGTCAGTTTTCATTGTCTTATCTACTGAAAACAAAGGTTGATCCTTTTTTCTCCCACTACCACTGAAAAAGCCATTTTTTTTTGTTTTTCTTAGCTTCTCTTGAGATCTTCTGCTTATTCTGAGCTTGGGCATTCCTGACACTATTTTTACAGGATTATTCCTTGTTCTTATCTGCTTCAGGGTGAGCCTTGCTTCAAACTTCTGTAGACTTCTTTTAAAAGCCTAAGTTGGTCAGATTTCCCTGTGTATCCTGATTTCTTCATACCAATCCTATTTTTTTCTCACTGGAATTGCTTCCTTTTGTGCCTTCAGAATTTATTCTTGAATATCTCTCGTCTCTCCTGGGACTTTACCTGAAACATTTTATTTTATGAGATCTTTTAAAATTTAAAAATTTTTTTTTCATTCAGCAAAAACTGTCTTTCTTTCTCCTCCACCCAATGCCCTATCCCTCAATTAAAAATGAAAGAAAAGCAAAACCCGCTACAAGCAAGTATAGTCAAGCAAAACAAATTTCTGTGTTGGCCATGTGATTAAATTCTGCGTTTCTGAATTCCTTATCTCTTTATCAGAGACTGGGTGGGTAGCTTGATTAATCTTTAGATCTCTGGAATCTTGGTTGATCATTACAGTGATCTTAATTTCTAATTATTGCCAAGTTCTTGGTCTTTATCACATTGTTATTGTATAGATTGTTCTTCTTATCCAGTTTACTGTATTTTGCATTAGTCCATGCAAGTCTTTCTAAGTTTTTCTGAAACCATACTCCTCATCATTTCTAATAACATAATAATGTTATATCATATTTATACAACAAAACTTGTTCAGCTTTTACTCAACTTTTGACCACTCCCCTCAGATTCCCATTCTTTGCCTCTGAAAAGAGTTATAACTAATTTTTTTTTACATCCTTACTTAGTTTGTTATGGTTAGAAGGAATTCTTCCTTAATCTGTCATCCCTCTGATTCCCCCTTCTTCCATCTCTCTTCTCTCTTTTCCCTTTAATTCCCAATTCAGTGAAATACATTTTGTAAACCCAACTTAGTCCGTGTATACCCACATATATTTATGTATATGTATGTCTCTGTGTGTATGCATGTATTCTTTTCTCCTTTGAGGAAGTTCAGGTGACAGTGAGGTTCACCTCCTCTTTAGATGTCTACTTGTGTTCTCTGATGATGTGATATGATTTTCCTTGACCCTCTTTTCCCTTTCCCCTCAGTGTGTTCTTCTTCCCATTCTCCTCTTCAGGTCAATCAAGATACTACCACTTTCAGGCCTTGTTTAATTAGACTTTCTCTTAGACCCCTAATGATAATAAAGGTTCAGAGTGAACATAGATATCATTTCCCCATATTAGAACGTGAACAGTTTATCGTTATTTAGTCCTTTATCATTGTTCCTTTGTTTTTACCTTTTTGTGTTTCATTAAGAATGCTTGAAAGTCCTCTATTTCATTAAATTTTCTGGGTTTTCTTTTCCCTTCTAGAATATGGTATTCCAAGTTCTCCATTCCTTTAATGCGGGGGCTGCTAAATCATATGTGATTCTGACTGTGGCTCTTTTGTACTTGAATTCTTTCTTCGTATATTTACAATATTTTTTCTTTGCTTGGAAGTTCTGGACTTTGGCTATAATGTTCCTAGAAAATTTCATTTTTCTTTTAGGAGAGGACCAGTGGATTTTCTCTAATTTCATTTTGCCCTCTAGTTGTAAGAAGTATAGGCAGTTTTTTTTTTTAAGATTTCTTGAAATATATCTGGGCTTTTTGTTGTTGTTGTTGTTCATGGTGTGCGGGTAGTTCAGTTTTTCTTAAATTTTTCCTCCTCGATTTATTTTTCAGGTTGGTTGTGTTTGCTATGAGATACCTGACATATCTTATTTTTCTCAGGCTTTTGTCTTAATATTTAACATTTTAATATTATCTCATGGAGTCATTGCCTTCTATTTAGTTCCTTCTATTTTCAGGGAGGTCATTCCTTGCCTTTTCAATTCTTCCTTCCTGATTTTTTTCCGAGTGTTTTCCTCTACCACTCTTATTTTTTTCTTCTATAATTCTTCATTTTCCCTCTATCAAATCATTTAATTGACTATTATTTCTTTTTTTAAAAACCTCTTGTTTCATCTCTTACAGTAATTCTAGTTTAATTTGTGCCCAAGCTGTATATTTCTTTGAGGCTTTGCTTGTAGACGTTTTGGAATCATTTTTTTCTTTTGATTTTGTATATTAAACATCCCTGTCACCATGATAGCTTTTTATGGAAGGATTCTTTTTTTGTTTTCTTATTTCCTGACTTCAGATTCCATACACTGGAGGAAAGATTTGGATTAGTTCTATTTCTGCTTTCTTGGGATGTTGAGTATTTTATTCTCAGATCTCAAGGATGACTCAGACTGACCTGCAGACTTTTATTGCACACACACACACACGCACATGCACACACACACACACACACACACACACACACACACACGCACACATCCTGTACCCCACCCTTGTCTGGAGTCTACAATCTCCTTAAATGAGTTTGGGTCAGAGCAACAGTAGGCTGCTGCTCAGCTACCACCCATCTGAGAAGCTCTTGGGGTTCAATGACAAAACAGCAGGCTTTTGTTTCATCTGAAATTCTCACCTTGCTTATTCCTCTCTAGGCTTCATGCTGGAATAGAATTTGGACTTGAGAATCTGCTGTTTCTGGGGTCAGAGTCACACTACTGCTTTTTGCTTCTGAACTTGTTCTCAGCTTAAGACCTGCAGATATACCCTACCATGGAACATCACCCCTGAGCTTAAGTTCTGTTCTGCAGTCTACCCTGGATCTATAACCCTGATCTGGAAAGTAAAAGACAAAGCTTCCAGTTCGTACCCTGTGGAGGTCTGGGACCCCCTTTTTCTCTGAGGCACAGCCTCTCTCTGGGCACCATGCGGGTGCCCAGTGGGTTACCATTCCTGGTTGATAGCCTACCTGTCCACTGTATTTGGTCAACCTAGGCAGTTGTGACTTTTTCTTGGATTTTCTCATCAGGATTTGGCTTGGTGCATTTTGGAGATGGGGAGTTCACTGTTCTGCTTCCTGCTACTCTGTTATCTTGGCTTCTTCTCTGCTCTGTGAGGTCTTACCCATCTTTCCTTAGAACTTTAAAAATGTGTTTTCCTAAAATCTAGGTTTCATGCCATACTATGCCAGATATGCACTTCTGTATCAAAAACTGGGATAGAGTCAAAGGGTTAATTCTCCCAAGTGTTCTCATCATTTCTACTGTAACAACCAGTTCATTCCTTTTAGTAAGAATCAGATCCAGAATAGAATTTCCCCCTGTTGTTTCCTTCCTCTTTTGAAGAATGAAATCATAACTTAAGCAAGTTAAGAAGTTATTAGTTATTGTACTTTTGGCAGAGAGAAAACTTTAGCAGATGTTTATATAATTAAATTTTCCTGTCACTACTGCATTGGCCACTGTGCCCTTCCTGTCATCCAGTTCCCCAAATCCTCGTCTGTTTCCTTTTTTTCTGTCCTGTAGTATAGTCAAATGGCAAAAATAATTTGTTTCACCCTCTTTCGACCTTCACTGAAATACTTTCTGCTGTGCTTCTTTCTTCTTGGATCTTGGATTTCCTTACATGACTATATCTTCTTAACGTACAATACTAACCTTTTAACCTTCCTATTTCGTTTGAAGAAAGTCTACTCATGACTTTATTCCACTAAGATTCAGTGATATTGTGAGGTCAAATTTTGCCATACTTCATTAGAACCTCTTGTTTGTTAACCTAAACATTGAGCATTTGTGTATAGAGACTTGAGGACATAGATACTAGCTTTTTAATTTGATTTTTGTGTCCTGTGAATTTCTGGGTGTTCCAGCTGTTATTATTAGTATTCTGTCTTGGTGGTTACTCTCTATTGGTATAAAACTTGGGAGTACATACATACTCTCCCTCCCCCCATCTTTTTTAGCTTTTGATAACAATAGATAATTGGAAAATACATTCTTACCAATTTTTATTAAAGGCATTCTGTCTCTGATCAGCAGTCTATAAAGCCTGCATTGTGATTTATGAACCAAAAATTCAAGCCCATTTTTACATACCACTTTCTTAGCCAGTTGTTTACTTCTAAAATTAATTTTTCTTTTTTGCATTCCTTACTTTCATTGGGAAAAATATGAGAAATAACCTGTACTCATATGCTCTTTAAATTTTTACTGAAGATTTCATAATTATTGGCAATACTTTTTATGTTACTTCTGAAAGTATCATTTATTCATGTATGAATGATGAGAAATGGGCAATTATCACCTATTTTAATAAGTTTTCTGAGCTTGTTGGTTTTGTCTTGGATATATTCATGCCCCAATAAGAAAACTCTTATCAGGTTAAAGAATAGCTACTTAAGTACCCCCTCCCAAGGAAATTATTGTCTTTTCATATTTTTTAACCTTTACTTATTTGATTTCTGCTAGTGAGATAGAGGTTTTAATCTCAATAAAATATGAATATCTACCTTGTGATATTTTTAAAAATAATTATTTTTAGTTTTCAGCATTCACTTCCATAAGATTTTGCTTTTTAAATTTTCTCCCCTTCCTTATCCTCCCCCCTTTCCAAGATGGCATGCAATATGGTAAAGGCTCTACTTATACATTCATATTAAGTATATTTTCCCATTAGTCATGATATAAAGAAGAATTAGAACTTATGAGAGGAACCATGAGAATGAAGCAATAAAGCAAAACAACAAAAGAAAAGGAGAGCAAAGAGTATGCTTCCATCTGCATTTGGACTCCATAGCTCTTTCTCTGGTTGTGGATGGCATTTTTCATTGTGAGTCTTTTGGAGTTGTCTTAGATCCTTGCATTGTTGAGAAGAGCCAAGTCTATCAAATTCAGTCATCGTACATATGGTGGCTATTACTGTGTATAATATTCTGCTCATTTCACTCAACATCAGTTCAAATGAGTCTTTCCAGGTTTTTTGAAGTCTGCTTGCTCATCGTTTCTCATGGCACAATAGTATTCTATTACATTCATATACCACAACTTCTTCAGCCATTCCTCAATTGATGGGCATCCCCATAACTTGTGATATTTAGATAGTGTGAAAGAGATGTTTTCATTCATTTCAATATTCTCTTTTCAAAGGATTTAAATATCTGCTTCTTATAATAGAAATAGCATTTTGTTTACAGATTTTTGTTTATGTTTTGGCTATGGCCAAAGATTGTTCCACTAGTTACCAATGTCACCACTGACTTAGTTGGTTGGCTGGTTGTGTGATCTTTTGTTCTTGAAGAGGACCAAAGTGATATCACTGTGTTGAGTCAAGGTACAGTGTGTCCGACTGTGGCTGATCAGACCAATACGAGCTCAGCTGTTTCCAACTTCATTCCTCCCAAGGACTCCCTGCCATGTCTGATAGTCTGTGGCTACTCTAGCATTAAAGTCTCCCAGAATTATAAACTTGTTTTCTTTCTGCAAATTGGTGATGAGGGTCTCCATGTCTTCATAAAATTTGTCATGGTGGTAGCATATGTACTGATGATAATGGTATGACTCTTTCCTGCAAGTGGCAATAGTATTGTTGTGAGATTAGTCTTGATTGTGAAACCCATACCAGCTTCATGGCATTCACCTTCACTGTGGCTCCTCCAAAAAACATATATCCAGCTCCAACCTAGGTAAGCTGGCCTTCATTTGCCAGCCTTGTTTCACTGAGGGCTACTGTTTGGATGTGACACCTGCTGAGTTCTCTTACAACAAAAACTGTTCATCTTTCAGGCGTGCTGGATTTTGTGTTGTCCATAAGCATGCACGCATTCCGTGTTCTGATGGTAAGGAGAATCAACTTTGCAAAGGTTTTTGTACTTTTTTGTGGGATCCCCACCAGCTGTGGTAAGCAGGCCAGGGTAGGGTGAAACAGACAATTTTTAGGACACCTTTTCTAGCCCCTTTCTTACACCAGGGGGTGAGCTGTCCCATCTTTAAAAATGTCAGACATTCAGACATGGCTGTCAAATCTCACTGCTGCTTCCAGTGAAAAGACATCCTTTGGCCTGGCCCTTCTGTATGAAAAGTTGTGTGATGTCTTTTGATTCTTGCATATATTGGATTTAAATAAGGCAGAGTTGCATGAAATTGTCAGCCTCACTCTCTCTTCCAGAGTTGTCAAAGTTCTTTGATAAGACAAAGTGAAGATGACTGGTGATGGCTTGGCTTGCAGTGGATGACCTTAGTGTCTTTGATATCTAACCAAGCTCTAAGTGCTCCACAGCACCTACTTCAGTCTTCTTCGTGGACATTGGAACAAATTGTTCTCATCCACCTGTTGTACCAGGAGAAATCTTTACATGCTTGGGGTAGACACTCTTCCTAACTCACCGAAGAGTTCAAGACTCTTCAGTTGCTTTCAGCCTGGTTTAGCTCATCTGCTTAAATGGTTTACCAGGGTATAGCTGCTGTGCATACTATAGCTTCTTGAAGCCACAGGTCAGATTTGGGTGAATCAGGTGGACAGGGCTAAAGGAGCCCTAACACCAGAGGTACTTGTCTTCCCCAAATATACTCTGTACCCCTACCATTGCCACTAACTAATCTGGACCTTGATACCTGGGCTAGTGGTATACAAAACCATTCTGTTTTTCTGGGCTCTGATAGAGATTTTGCTCTTTTGGAATTATCTTCAAGTTTTCAGACACCATGATGAAGCAGTGGAGTTGGACACGTAATTTGTAATTTTCAATGAATTGGCTTTATTTTAGATGTGTCCACTCTCATAACTATCAAGAGAATGATTTGTGTTGCTTAGGTATTATTGTCATAATCAGAGTCTAGGTAGGAAGGAGTTGAGACAGGGAACAAGTTGCTCTTGGGAATTACACCTCCCCCCCTCTTTTTTTCATCTTTATTGTACATTAACCTCTTCACATTCTATGATCCTGTCAAACTGGTATCTCTGTTTCTTATACAGTACGTGAATTCTACACCCCATCCTCATGCCATTGAATTGGTTGCCCACCCATGTTTGGAATTCACTGCCTTCTCATCTCTATATCATAATCTCTTCTTTTAGCAGACAAGATGAATGAACAAACAAAAAGAAATCTCTTCATAAAAAGCTATTATTGTGACAAAGATACTCAAGACCAAAATCCAGAAGAAAATTAGCAGGAAAATTATGCTGAGACAGAATTAGAAATGACCCATCTACATTTGTCCTAGGTTTTTCCCATATAGGTTAGGTCTTTCCCTTGTAGGTTTACTTTATAAGTCTTTCCCTTAAACTTGGCAAATTATTTGGAGAAAAGGATAGTGTTTTTATAGGACAAATTTTCCAGGGTTCCCCAGCAATTCTGCTAAAGAAACAGATTATGCAACAGAGAGGCAGATTTAGAAAATTGCAGAATAATCACCTTAACACATTGCCCTCCACAATTTAGTCTTCAGTCCTTTAAAAAATGTTCTTTAAATTAAAAGATTGTTCTGTCCTATTTTATAAAGGTCAAATACCAGGATATATAGGAAACACGAATATTAAATATTATATTCCCCTTTGGTGTCATAGGAAATTTTAGTTTTGAGGGGGATACCCACTACAAAAATCTCTAATCGTTGGCAATTTGACGATCCTAAAGTTTAAGGGCTAGTGGATGAATAAATATGGAGATTTCTGGCTACTTCCAAAGTACTGGGCAAACTTAATAACGGTGTTTCAGCTGTAACACTAAGACAAAAAGAGAAATCTTTCTTCTTTATGGAAGCTTGCATGATAATGACATTCTTCTTCTTCTTCCCTTCCCCACAGTCACATCCCTCATCAGTTCTTATGGTAAAGCTACCAAAATGTCTTTTCCATCATGTTTGGAGAGAGTACTACCCTTCTTTGGCAAGGCTTTTTTATTTTATGTCATTTTTACTTCCTGGTGCAATCAAATATACAACAACTGAAAGCTACAGCAAACAGCACTCTCACTCCATAGCTTTGATTGCAAATCAGCACCACAAATTTAAGAAAGTCCTTGAAATGGGATAAACACAGAAAACATTACTAGAATATTTCTATAGATTTTTCAGCCCTCTGATTATGTATGCAAAATTCCATTATCTGTGTAAATAACTTTTTATCTTCATCTACTCTGCTACCCATCCCCCCAGTCTCCTGCATGATAAATAGTAAGATTACTGCTCTTCATGCACCAACACCTGGAAATAATCAAGCAAAAATAACAGAGAGAGACTGCAGAACATCTGTTGTAGACATTAACTTTACATGGTTTGACAGACTGCCACTACCAGCTGTTAGATTTAGGTGCTTTTTTTCTACTAGAAGTGACTGCTTTCCTTCTTTTGGCTTCAGTAGGTTACATGGGGTATCCTGTAGAGATTGTATAAAAGCACTTTTGACAATGATTGCTGAAATTGACTTTCTCTTATGATAATTCATTCTAGTTACTATTGTTATTAGGCAGTTCAGGTAATTAAAAGAACCATAAAAATGTTAAATTAGGAACTTTTTTGGAATATTTCTTTCTTTACATAGTACAATATGAATTACTTCTGAGTATATCATTTGACTCTCCAGAGTATTACTATGAGTTGTTTTTTTTTAAACTAAAGTTTGGACCTGAATTTAATACACACATCCATACACAATTTCTCATACAACCATCCTAAGTTCTTCTTCTCCCTTCTCCTTATCATTTATTTTATTGTTAATTACCCCACTATTAATAGGATTGTGAATGGCTATTTTGTTCCCTCTCACTGTTTCATAAATAATTAAGTGCTATGCTATTGTAATGTGAAATGTATCTGTGCTAGGTGGGGGGGGGAGCCAAAGACAAAAAAGAAACAGTGTTTGCTTTCAAAGAATTTACCTTCTAATAGGAAGGGGGGAGAAGATAGACATATTGTTAAGAGTGAGCATGTCTAGGGCTGTCCTAGTTGTGGAGAATATGCTAATTTTTATTGGTGTGGTGGTAGAGGTGGCGAACAAGTGTCTAGGCCTAATTGAAATGTCACTGTTTCTCTCCCTCTATCCTGTCCTCCCAACAATGTTTTGCATGTCTCTAATGTAGTTATCTGTGTCTATTTCATAGTTTCCTGTTAGAGGCAAGAGATATGATTTATATAAACTTTGTACCTATCTGTCTGAGAACTTAATTGAATATGTTACTTCTTCATGTAGAATTATTTAGAACAAGCAATCCTGGAGTGTACAAATGTGCATACAATCTTAATATCCTCTTTTTCCCCCCTGAGCTTTGCTACAAACAGTGAACAAACCCTTTCAGTTTCAGATCTTATTTTAGCAGCTCTTTGAGTCAAGAATGAAATTATCTTGTACACTTAATTGTAGAACTTTTTCTAACTACATTGTAAAGTAGAAATGTCATGATAGAAGTTCCCTCTTTGTGTGTGGTGTGTGTGTTGTAAATTTATGCGTGTGTGTGTGTGTGTGTGTGTGTGTGTGTGTGTGTTGGCCTTCAAACATGGCCACATCTTCCCAATACTTAAGAAAATAAAATCTTGACAACTTTCATTTAGACTCTCAAACTATTGTCCTAAATCTCTCTTTCCTATTTCAGCAAACTTTTTTATATATTTTATTTTTTCCAATTACATGTAGAAACAATTTTAAAAATTATTTTAAAGAATTTTGAGTTCCAAATTCTTTTCTTCCCTTTCCTCCCCCCTCCTTGAAGAAGGCAAGCAATTTGGTATACATGTACATGTGCAGTCATTCAGCAAATTTCTTGAAAAAGCTATCTCTGTACTCTGCCTCCACTTCCTCCCCTATCAGTCATTATCTTTAGAGCTTCAAGGGACTTTGAAGATCGTCTAGTCCAAATCTTTCATTTTATAGATGAGGGAAATAAGATGAGAGTACAAGGTCACATAGTATGTGTAAAAGCTGAATGTGAACCCGGGTTCTCTGATTCCAGATCCAGTTTTCCTAACTTCTCCTTTGGTGTGGTATCCTATGATCTCTGGAAACTACTTGATAGCTTGTTATTAAAAGAATTAGATTTTCTTATTTATAGAGTGTTGTTTTATATCTCCCTTCCAAAGTTCTCCTCTGATGCCTCATTGTTTTATAAAGTGACCCTAGGCACTCAAAGGTTACACCAGTTAAGTACAGTCTCTGAAATGTCTTACCAAATTGGAAAGACTTCACTCACAGGCCATGACATAGTATGACTGCCATTTGAGGACTTGCCTAAGCCAACTTCTAGAGAACATCAATAATCAGTAAATCAGTCAATCAGTACTTATTAAGTTCCTGTTCTGTGCCAGACACTATGCTAATAGCTGGGAATACAAAGCTCCCCAAAAGAAATCATCCTGACCTTCAAAGAACTTATATTCTGTCATAGAAGACACCACATACATATATAAATATATGCAAAATATAAATTAAATTAAAAGTTGCAAGAAAAAATTTAAAGGAGAAAGGCACTAGAAGACACAGGTATCAGGAAAAGCTTCACATAGCAAGCAACACTTGAACGAAGTTTTGAAGGAAATTAGAGATTCTAAGAGCCAGAGTGGTTGAGGGAGTGCCTTTTTGGAATGGGAGACCACCAGTATAAAGGCAGAAGGGAGATTAATTATTAAATCAATCAAGTACATATTAATCACCTAGTATGTGCCTGACACTGTTCCAGTTAGAGATAAAAAAAATGGAACTGTCCCTACTCTCAAGAAGTTCATATTCTATTAGGGGAGACAACATGTACATATATAAATAAATACAAAATGTTCTAGATCACTAATAATAAGTAATATAAATTAAAACATCAGTAACAGCAGTAGCAGCTAGCATTTATTTAGGTTGCAAGAGAAGCTAAGAGGCAGAGAGAGGAAGTAGAACATTCTAGGCATGGGGGAGAGGTATTGCAAAAGTAGAGAGCTCTCTATACTAGAGATGAAGTGTTTAAAGAACAGCAAGTCAGCCAGTGTAGTTGAGTCTGTGGAGGGGCGTAAAATATAAGGATATTGGAAAAGTAAGAAGGAACAAATTTATGACGAGCTTTAAATACCAAAGAATATTTTATATTTGATACTAAAGGCAATTGAGTGCTACTGGAGTTTATAGAGTAGGGAGAGTGACATGGTCAGATATGTGCTTTAGGTAAATCACACTAACAGCTGAGTAGAAGGTTGACAAGAGTAGCAAGAGACATGAGAGGCAGGGAAACTAATTAGAAGGCTATTACAATAGTCTAGGTGAGAGGTGATAAGGGTATAAACTTGGAGTATGGTAGTTTGAGTAAAAAGAAGGAGATGAATGTGAGAGCTGTTGTAAAAGTAGAAAATAGAGTTGGCAACTGTGGGGGGAGGGTGAGTGAGGAGTTGAGAATGATAGAAGGGTTACATGTGGGGGTGTTTAGAAGTTAACAGTATTAGAGAAATTCAGAAGGAAGAGAGTTTGGGAAAAGGATGAGTTCTGTTTTGAATATATTGAGTTTGCTTTTAGGACATCCATTTGGAGATAGGCAGTTAACATGGGACAGTAGCTCAGAAGAGAGGATAGGGCTAGATATATAGATTTGGGAATCATCTGCATAAAGAAAATAATTTAATCCATGGGAAATGATGAGACCAACAAATAAGATAGGTAGAGAGAAACAGTAGCAGAGGACAACCCAGGTCAAAACTTTGAATGATACTCACATGGCTGAAGAAATAGCAAAAGGGAGAGAGACATCACTCTCACAGACCTAACCAAATCACCAATCACTTACTGTGTACCGTGCTTTGAGTTAAGTGCTTCGGTTAATGGACAAAAGTGAAATAGTTGCTACCTTCTAAGCTTACATCCTGATGGAAGAGATAATTAGCAATTTATATCATGTAGTTTTTGGAGAGAGGGCATTAGGAACTGGGGGTGGAGTGAGGTGAAGAAAGACAATGTAGAAAGTGTCACTCGAACTGAGTCTGGAATGGAGGCCAGGTATAGAAAGGTGGAGAGATGAAGAGGTGTTCAGGAAATGGGAGTTTAAAGGTACACGGATGAGAGATGAAGTGTTGTGTATGTGGAACAGTGAGTGAGCCAATGATAGTTTGGATTACACAGTTCAAGGAGTTATATGTTAGAAAACCATAAAGGCGGAAAGAGGCTGGGTTATAAAGACATTTAAACTACATAGAACTTCATATTTGGTCCTAGAGTCAGATGAGAACCACTGAATTTTATTGAGTAGGAAGATAATTTGATAAGATCTGAGCTGGAAAACCATTTTGGTGACTTTCCCCACTAGAGTGGGGAAAGACTGGAGACAGGAAGGCCAATTGGAAAGAAATTTTCAGTAGTACAAAAGAGAAGTGATGAGGACAGCTATGTGAGTGAAAAGAAGGGGATAGGTTCAAGAGATTTTGTGTTGAGGTGAGTGGAAATGAGAAATAGAAGATATTGATGTAAATCTGAAGGAAAGGAAGGTTGGTGGTACTTTTAACACATTAGTAAGTGTAAAAGAATTTGAGATGCCTACAGACATTAGTTGGAAATTCTAATTAGTAGTGATGATGTAGGACTAGAACTTAGGAGAGGAGCCCAGAACTGCATTTATAGGTCTTTTGTGAATTCTTCATGGAGATATTATTTAATCCTTATGGGAGTTGACTTAAAGAAATTGGATAGACTTCCAACTCATGTGAGCAACAAGGCAGAGGACTAGACCTATTTTCTTATCCCCATAACCTCTCAAACTCTCCAAAACCAAAATTAGACACCAAAGATAAAACAACTGCAGTTGTCTCCATGGTCCAGGACACCCAGAATCCTAAAAAAGTAAAACAAAACAAAAACAAACAAACAAAAACCAAAAACTTTTGAACTGACACTGATTGACCCTGACTCACTCCACCAAGCCTGAGAGAAAGAGCATCTCATCTAGTAGAGGCCAGTTCTGATCACCCAAAAGTCATTTGGGGCAGAGACCTAAACTGATGATCCACGAATAGCCTAGTATTGGAGGAGGCCTGAGACACTGAGATCCAGCCCCCAAGGAAACCACAGTTAGAGGGGAGGGAGTCAGAAAATGAGCAGTGGGGGAAAATAAGGGAGAAAAGTATCAAAGACTTCAGGAAGAAGAAAACACAGTCTTGAAAATAAACTGACAAATCAACAAAAACAATAACAACAAGAAAAGGAAATTTTGAATAAATTTCCAGATTTGAATAAATAAGTTTAGTTTGCGGTAGCAAAACAAAGCTACTATCCAACTGTTTATCCAACTCTAGATGACAAAGAGGACCCTGTGAAATTTGAGGAAAATTTGAAACACCATGTTCCTGAGCAGTTCATAAGAGAAATGAATATTATGAGAGCACACAGCTTGTACAGCAAAAATAATTGGAATTTGCAATGGTCTACACAGCAAAAATAGCTGCAATCTACAGTGGCAAGCCTGATCAAAGGAACAAAAGAAAAAATAATAGATTGGGAATGCAAATACAATGAAGTGAGGGACTCTCCAGAAAAAAAAAAGCAAGACAAAAAGCATAACACTAAAGGAGAATGTGCTCTTTATGGAAGTAAAGTGTACAGATCTTGAAAACAGGTTATGTAGAGATAACCTAAGGATCATAGGTATCCCAGAAGAACATGACACGACAAAAAAACAAACAAACAAATAAACAAAAAAACCATAACACCACAATGCAGGAAATAACAGAAGACAACTGCCCAGAAATTCTGAACATAGAAAATTAAATAATAACCAAAAGCATTCATAGGTTACCTCTAGGAAAAAAAACAAAAACAAAACCCAAAAAGGCAGGAAGCTCCAAGATATATCGTAATCAAATTTAGCAGTTCAATTGAGAAACAACAAGCTTTGCAAGCAATCAAGCGGAAGACCTTCAGATATTAAGGAAAGAAAATTTGAATAATGCAAGAGTATTTTGCACCTACCAGAAAACACAGCAGGGAATGGAACTGAAGAGTAATGGAACTCGGGATACAGATCAGGGTGACCTACCCTGCAAATATGAGCTTAACCATAAGTGAATATATATGAAAAAAAAATGTATGTTCAATAATAAAAACATGTTAGAAACATTTTTAGCACAAAAGCCAGAACTAAAGAGATTTTTGCTTCTTGAATACTCCAAACAACAGAAAATTAAGAGGAATTGACAGATAGAGCCGGCAAGGAAAGCAGTAGCAACAGAGTGACTGCAGGGAGACCATTGAGAGACTTCTTTCTGAATGTACACAAGGAGACAGGGGTGAGGGGAGAAATCTGGTAGAAGAGACAGTGAAGAGAAGAACAAGGGCATTATGAATAGAACCTGGTGACATCTTACGTATAGGTGAATCTTTTTTCTTTTTAGGGGGGAGGACTACATGTATACATGAGAAGGCACATGAAAAGAAGGGGAAGGCAGGAGGGGAGTAGAGAGGCATATGTGATGTGCTGGGGTAAAATCAAGAGTTAGCAATTTGGGGAAGGTGTTTTCTCCAGTCTTAGAAAGAGCAAAGCCTACAGAAGAGTGGATGAGGAGAAAGGGGAAATTGTTGAAAAGGGGAGGAAGGAGGCTTTACTTTAATTGTGGTTCCATTGATGAATACTCCAGTGGGTGAAGAGGTGTTCTTTGAAGGGAGATGAAACCTTTACACCAGGTGTGGCCTGGGCTATTTGGTGCTAGCAAAGTATACCTGTTTTACTTTGAGAGGTGAAAGAGTTGGAACCCCTGAGGGCAACTGGTATTTAAAAAGTTGGAGAACATGGATTGAGGGAGATTTGGAGACAAACATGGGAAAAAAGTAACCAGGGATAGGCATAGGTCAGTGGTGAGCTGTATAATCAGGGCTAGAGTGAGGAGGGGCCCTATCATGGGGAAGCACACTCTTTGACACCCACAGTAGTTGGTGTTATTCTGGGAGTTGAGGACTCCCTGAGGCAAGCTCTAAAAGACTGTAGCCTTGAGAGGAGAGTCTAGAATGGTTACCTTGGAATCCAGCTTTGATTGCATTAGGAATGCAGAGAAAAGAGACATACCAGATAATTATAAATATCATGAATCAGAATGTAAGGAACTAGATTAGACAAAATATGTTTATGGATAATAAAGAGAGTAAGAGTAAACCTTTTTGGGAAAGCATAGAAAAATGAAATTTAGAAAAGTGATGAACCATGTCAGTCAGAGGTGATGAGAGGAAGGGGAATCTTCTTGACTAATTGAGAGGAAGAATGGAGAGAAGGGGTATGTAATTAGATAAAAGAGAAAAAGGAACTAATAGGAAAAACCCAAAAAGGAAGATGGTAACAAATGATAGGATGGGATCATGGGTGAGGGAAAGAGAGACAGTGGGAATGGAGTCAGCCTAAAAAAAAAATTAGAGAAGAATGACATCAAAAGAGGGGGAAAAATAATAAATTGAAAAAATATATTTGAGACATGTAGGAAAATAAAAACCTAGTTAATAACTTTAGATATGAATGGATTAGTTGGTTGTTGCCCTTCATTCTAGAAGAAGACTATAATGACTCAGTATATTGGAGTCAGGGTACAGTGTGTCCGACTGTGGCTGATCAGACCAGTATGAGCTCGGAAGGCTTTAGCATGAGTTGGATACAAATAGGTCATAGGAACATTTGGAGTGGAGATGTCTCTAAATTTGAGCATCTCATCTTTCTTTTGAGCTATTCTACAATTCTGCTTTGTTCATAGAGTCTGGCATTTTCTTTGATGAGGGCACAGCATGCTGAGCATTCCTTTGCCACTGTCACTCATGTTGTGCAGTTGATTCCAGAGTTCTTCAGAGAGACCTCAAAAGTATCTTTATATTACTTCTTCTGACCACCAAGTGAGCACCTGCTGTGTGTGTATATATATATATACGTGTATATATATATGTATATATATATATATACATATATATATATACACGTATATATATATATATGTATATATATAGTCTTTTAGGCACTTAAACAATGTGACTAGCCCATCAGAGTTGCACTCTCTGCAGTAGAGTTTGAATACTTGACAGTTTAGCTCGAGAAAGGACCTCAGTGTCCATTACCTTGTCTTGCCAGGTGATCTTCAGAATCTTCCTAAGACAATTCAAATGGAAGCAATTCAATTTCCTGGCATGATGCTGGTATTCTGTTTAGGTTTCATAGGTATACGACAATGAGGTCAGCACAACAGCTCTGTAGACCTTCAGTTTGCTAGTCTAATACCTCCCACACTTTCTTCTGGAGCCTCCCAGACACTGAGCTAGCTCTGGCAATGCACGTGCCAACCTCATCATCTCTGTGTATATCCCTGGAAAAGTATACTGCCAATGTAAGTGAATTTATCTACAGGATTCAGTATTTCTCCATTTGCTGTAACTGATGGTTCCGCATACAGATGGTATGGTGGTAGCTGGTAGAGAACCTGTGTTAGTTGATGTTTTGTTGTTGTTGTTGTTTGTTTGTTTTTGTTACTATATTGTAATCTTCATTTTAAATTTTGTTTCATTCTAGAATAATGTTAATGGATTTGTGAGGGGTATACCAAGATAGATAACTTTGTTAGATTACCCAAAGTCTTGTGTTCAGCTTTGGGCATGACAGTTCAATAACATTAATAAGATATAGTGCCCAAGTGGTTAAGGGTCTTCAGTTTGGTATTAACTTTGGTGTTAATTGTTAGGCCAAAATTAGCACAAGCAGAAGAGAAACAATCCATACTCAGAGGCTGCATTGATTGTACAATCATCTGCAAACAAAAAAAATCATGCACCAACTTTACCTCCACTTTAGTTTTGGCTTTTAAGCTTTTTCAAGTTAAATAATTTACTGTCAGTGCAGTAGCTGGCCTTGATGCCATTTCTGTCCCCTTTGAAGGTGTCTGACAATATTACTGAACACTACGAATGGATTAAACAGTTTGATAAAAGGAAAAAGTGAATGATTGGATAAAACAAAATTGTACAATCTGTTGCTCACAAAGATCAAAACCTTACACACAATAAGACTGCGTTTATAAAAAAAAAATTACTATCCATCAAGGGAATCTGAAAGAGTAGGAGTTGTAATCATGTTATGACAAAACGAAAACATTCAAAAAGTTAAGATGTGTAAAAACCAAAACTGTTGTTCTTGTTAATCCTTTGTTCTTGAAAAGGACCAATGACATCAGGAGGGTGATGCCTTGATTTATGTGTGTGAATTAGATTTAAGTGAGGCAGAGCTACTCAAAATTACTATTTCCTCCAGAGTCATTGAAGTCTAGTGGCAAAACAAAAATCAAGATGACTAGCAATGGCCTGGCCTGAGGTGCAGTGGTGACTTTGGCCTTTCTAAATTAAGTTCTTTCCCCAGTCTCAGCTTGTCTGAGGCAATGCTCATTCAATCACAAAACAAAATCAGGCATTCAAAACAAAAATAAACATTCAAAATTTTTAAAAAGACATAAGCAAAACTATATTATTCTGAAAGCAATCATAGACAACATGTAATAAACTTATAAGCTCCAAATGCCTATTCATACCAGAAACATTATCTGAGCCTCAAAAAGACAGATGTGACAGGAGACTTCAGTTTCTTTCTCTCAGTTTGGAAAAGTCTAACAGAAAGATCAATAGAAGGAAAAATATGGAGTTGAACAAATTGCTAGAAAAACTAGAGCTACAAGAATCATGGTATCTTTCTCAACACCACATGTAACTTTTACAAAAATTTGTCATGTACTAGGCCACAAAGATGTTACAAACTAATGGAGAAACACAAAAGTAGTTAGTACATCCTTTACAGCCTATAAAGCAGCAGAAATAGAAACTGGATCAAGGACCATAAACAAAAACTACAGACCTAAATGGAGATTTACCAACTAAATACTAAATAATGAGTAAATCAGAAAATAAATCATAGAAAAAATAATGATTTAGTAGAAGAACAATAATGATAAAACAGTACAACAAAATTTCTGAGATGTAGCTAAAGTAGTTCTCTGGGAGGGAAATCACATCTTTACAAACATAAATTAATCCAAAAAAAAAAAAGAAGGAAGAGAATTAG
Organism: Phascolarctos cinereus; assembly: GCF_003287225.1. Classification (NCBI taxonomy): domain Eukaryota; kingdom Metazoa; phylum Chordata; class Mammalia; order Diprotodontia; family Phascolarctidae; genus Phascolarctos; species Phascolarctos cinereus. The sequence continues at coordinate 282,527,431 of NW_027555847.1, read as the reverse complement.
TGAACTGAATGTGCATTTTTAAAAAATTAGAAAATCAGCAAAGAAACTGAAAATAAGTACACAAGAAGAGATATTAAAACTTAAAGGGGAAATTGATGAGTTGGAAACAAAACTCCCCACAAAAATGATAAAACTAAAAGCTGGTTTTTAAAAATTCTAATTAAATTGAGAGATACTTAGCTAATTTGATTAAACAGAAGAGAATAGAAAATCAAGTCAATAAAATAGAGCAACTTGAAATTACAGCCAAGCCAGAAGAAATAAAAAGAATAATCAGAACACATTATATACCTTTATTTGATAACAAAATAGAGAACACAGAAGAAAGAGAGGAATATTTTTAAAAATGAAAAGTACCCAAACTATTAGAAAACTAGATAGAGATCTTAAATACTCCAATCTCAGAAAAGGAAATATTTATAGCTTGAAAAGAACTTTCAAAGGGCGGGGGAAGGACTTCTGATCCTGATGAACTCATAGGAAAATTCTATAAAACTTTTAAAGAACATTTAATACTCATACTTTAAAATTTATTCCCAAAATTTGAGAAAGAGACTTACCAGAATCCTTTTATGAGAAAAATATAGTCCTAACACTTAATTCCCTCATTTGAGGGACAGATAAAACAAAGAAGAAGAGTATATACCAATACCATTAATGAATCTTTACTTTAAAGGGTTCATGAAGGGTTAGACATTGCTGAAATGACTCAACAACAACAAAAAAGATGACCCAGAAGGCTGTTATCAGTAGTCCATGTGTGAGATAAGTGATATTATGGTAGAGGCTATAGGTAGGGACAATAGCTAGTGAGGACGTATGGATAAAGTGAGTTTTTTGAGGATGGTAAAGATATAGACATGTTTGTAGATGATAGGGAAGCAACCAATATAGAGAGAGTTTGGAGATTAGTGAGAGAATAGGGATGATCAAAGGGGCCGTCTACTTGAGAAAACAGGGAATGGGATCATTTATGCGTGTCAAGGAGTGAGCTTTGGCAAGGAGAAGGGCTTCTCTTCATATAAGAAAAGGGTGAAGCAGGAAATAATGGTGGAAAGTATCTGAGTGATATGAGATAAGGAAGGGAGAAGAGTGAGTTATTTGCTAATGGCTCCCATTTTATCAGTGAATTATTGGACAAAGTGGAGATGAAATTATGGAAGGTTTGAGGAGGGATGAAAAGGTTTAGAAAAGGTGTGGTGAGTGGGATAGTGAATCAGGGAGGTATAAAAGGATTGTCTTGCTGTGGTGAGTGCCCAATTGAGATCATGTAACATAAATCTGTAGTGGACTCAGCATGGTTTTGTGATTTATTTTCCCAGTCTCTTTTAGCAACATATGAGTAGGAGCTAAGGTAGTGGATAGTGGGTTGATCTTGGGCTGAACTTGGCAGGGCAAGATCAGCAATAAGATAAAAGTACAAGGAGTTTGAGTGTACAAGAAAATGTTAGAGTTGAACTGGCTCACCAAGGGGACAAGGCGGGTGAGGGAGGAGATTATAGCCAATACAGGGCTGACAACCTGAGGAAAAAAAAAACTGAGGAACGCAGCAATTGGAGGTCACATTGAGGTTGCAGAACAAGATTTGGGGTATTGAGGTAAATGGAGCGAAGCAATGACAATGGACTGTAATCAGATAATGGTATTTCAGAGCTTGTGAACATGGAAGTGGAATACTTGTAGGTTCAAGGGTATATAAGATGAAATCAATGGTATGAGCATCTCTGTACATAGCAGTGCTGAGATCTTGGAATAGGCCATTGGAAATGAGTAAGCTTAACTGGGAAGTTATGGTATTTAAGTTCAAGATAAAAAATAAAATCAGGAGAGGTTCGTAATTACAAAGCAGTAGGTTCATATGGCACAATGGAAGCTATGAGAGGCTCAGGAGTGGGACATTGGCAAAGTTGTTGTGCATTCAAATTTTATGAGTAAACGCTGAACTGGTCAGTATGGGCCCTAGGGATTTGCCCAATATGTACGTCAAGCAGATGCAGCAAAAGGATGGGCCTTCAGCCATTGGCCCTGGGAGGGGCATTTCCTTTTGAGCAGTCATACCTAATTCTAAATATACACCAAAGAGAAATCAAATAATTTTTTATGTTCCTGACATTTTGTGAATAGCTAATAAATTGACTTTTTCCTAGTTTGGAATCATTGTATGCTTTATACAAGTTTCTGTGCTTAATAAAACTCTCTCCCTCCCTCTCTCTGTCTCTCTCTCTCTCTATGTATATATGATTTGTATAGATATAGATATATACACACATACATACATGCACATATACACATACACATATGTATATATACATATGTGTATGTGTATAGATACGCATATACGTATATGTGTATAAAAAAACCCTTAATGGTATGTTCTAATTAATAAACTAATCATAATATTCAAATCATCACAAAGTATTTAGCTTCTAGTGTTATGTACATGTTCTTGGTATTATTGGTACTGTTAAAATTATTTCTCAAGCATTAATAATTATCAAACTTTATAATATTCCCAAAATATGGCAAAATATTTTACTTTCAGTCTGATAAATTTGTTCAGTTTAATATATGTCCAAATTACCTTCATGGATAAAATTCTTCAGGAGTGTGACTCCTAGGTTTGACATTTAAGGTTAATGACATTAATTAAAAAAACATACACTGTCAAGTAGATTGTAGATTCATTTCTTCACAGTGTAGTTTGCTCACTGCAAACCTGTATAAATGTTAGCTATATACCACAGCATCAGGAAACAAAATAGACTCATAAAAGCAGTAACTTTTCTGTAAGGTAATAAAATTCAGGAGAAAATGAAAAAGAAGTACATTTCCATAAATAAGTACAATATTCATAAAATATTTGAGAGTCAGTCTACCAAAAAATTCTCAAGACTGGTGTAGATATGATAACAAAAGAAATAAACAAATAGTAATGCAAGTAATTAGATGTTTAGTTCTTATGGGTCTGGGGGTAGTCCTGAGGGTTGGTATGTTCTTTTTCTAATGCTATAGTTCTTGAGTCAGCACTGGAGTGTTTCCAGCCATGAATATCTGGTATCATTTAGTCAGCCAAACTCAGTTTTTTAGAAAGGGCTATTTACTAAGGAGATATTGTCAGAACAGTTCTTACAAAATATGCCCCTCCTCAAGGTCTGTGACTTTCCTTCCCCCCAGTACATAACAGAATCCAGGTAAAAATGAGCACAAGCTTATTTGGGGTAACTTACAGCTATTTGTTGGAAGTTTTTTCCCCCCTTTTTTGGGGTTTTTGAGAGAGCGGTTTCTCTCATCTTTTGCCATATCTAGGTTGATATTTCTAGGTATCTCAAAGAAGTATCTCACAGCTTTTTGCTGGACTCTTTGCAGAGCTGTGAGTCTGCATTGTTTGTCTTTGCCTTCCAATGCAGACACTGCTACCAATTGCTGCGTTCCCGTGGGAATGATGCTAAAAAACCAATAGGAAGATGGGAAGTCAAAACTATTTCAGATCCTTCTTTCTGTTGATGTTGTAGCATCTTTGTCCCATGACAGCTAGCCGCCTGATTTATTCCATTGTTCATTTTCTCCCCCACCTCCCTTACACAGAGATGTACCAAATAATCATAAAATTTATTTGTGGAACAAATGGTCTAGGAGCTTAAGGGAATAATAGGGAAAAAAAGTCAGAGTGAATCGGAAGCAGCATTTTCAGATTTAAAATTACATTATAAAAAGTAATCATCAAAAGTGTTTGGGACTGGAACAGATTATATAAGGAAGAAACAGATAGAATTGAAGTCAAGTAATCTAGTTGCCAGTAAATCTGAGAACACAAATTTACTTGAGGAAGAACTTCCTGTTTGACATAACTGCTAGGAAAATTGTAGAGTAGTTTGCAAGAATTAGGTTTAGACCAACATCCAAAACCTTTTACTGAAAATGATAGTAATCTGCATATTAAAGGCACTGTTGAAAAACATAAACAATCAGATCAATCAGATTTCATAGCTGTTTTGGGGAGGAAAATATTAACCATGTGAGGAATATAGGAAATCATAAAAGGTACAATAAATACAAATATTGGGGATACAAATAGAAAAGTATGATAGTATCTTCTCTTAGGGACCTGAAATTTTAATTCAGAGAGAAAATACACAGTGGCAGGGATCAGTTGCAGGTCATACAATATGGCCCAGTGATCCTTAGGGTGTATCTGCAGCATAGATGGTAAGGCATTGCTATCATCTTTCTTACCATAAGAACTATAAGATGATTTATTTCCCTTTTTTTTTTTTGGCAGAGGTAGGATGTTATGAGTATAATGTATGCTGTTAGATTTGGTTAGTATGTTAGTTAATTTGGTTGAATTGCTTTTTTCCCCATGCTTCTTTTTTTTTTTATTAATTGTTACAAGGAGGGTACTTTGTGGAAAGTATGCATTAGGAAATGAAAATTATATAAAAACAAAGGATAGCAGTAAAGTATTTTAAAGACTTTATTAATATTGTCATAGTTGTCAAAGTTTGACACCATTTTTCATCAGTTGCTATCTATAAGATAAATTCTTTCTTATATGTGTGGTAATTGTCTCCAACTAGTATTGACAACCAGATTGATTCCCAAATATAGAGAGACTGTAGCCAAATTTATATCTGTCTCAAATTTTATCTGTTGGTGAATCTGAAATACTTGAATACCTTATAATCTTTGAATTTTTTAATAAATAAATTGGTATTGATCTTTTTGTTATTTAATCGCTAGAATTTCTCCCATTATTCTGTACCTCCCTTCCCAGAAAGTCAACTTACATGATAGTGTTTTAAAGAAAAAGAGGAAGAGAAAAAAGTCAGCACAACTGATTGATACATTGAAAAAGTCTGAAAATATGTGTAATTTATTACATCCATAGTTTTTGTACCTTTACAAAGGAGTAGGGTGGGATATGTCTTCTTATAGCTCTTCTTTGGGGCCAATCTTATTCTTTGTGATTTTGTAAAATTCGCTTTTGATTATTTAATGGTTGCTATTCCATTTACATTGGTGTAATGATTATATTGATTGTTTTTTGGCTGTACTTATTTCATCTTCATGAAATCTTCTAAGTCTTTCCATTTATTTCTGTATTCATCATATTTGTTTTTTCTTACAGCAAACTAATATTTCATTATATTTGTGTACTATACTGTTTGTTTAACTATTCCACAGTTAATTGTGCATCTTATTTGTTTCCAATTCTTTGTTATCACAGAAAGTGCTATTACAAATATTTTGGTGTATATAGAGACTTTCTTCTCATTGCTCTTTGGAGACTAGGTCTAGCAGTAGAATTTCTGGGTCATATGAAATGGACATTTTAGTTTCTTTCTTTGCATAATTCTAACTGCTTTCCAAAAAAGTTGATTTATAGCTTCACCAATAATGCATTAGTATGCCTTTCTTTTCACAACTCCTCTCTCATTGGTTCTTCCTTTCTTTTGTCATCTTTAACAGTTTGGTCAATATGAGGTGAAACCTCAAGGTTGTTTTGATTTGTATTTCTCATTATTTGTGACTTGGAACATTCTTTCATATAGTTATCAATAGCTTGCAATTCTTTTTTCAGTATTTTTTTTGGGGTCTCATTTAGCAAACTGTTGACTCGTTTTTCATTATTTTTTTGCATCAGTCTCATTTCTCTTCACAAATTGTCCTCTACTTCTCTTACTTGATTTTCAAAATCCTTTTTGAGTTCTTCTGTGGCCTGAGACCAATTCATATTTTTTTTTTCTTGGAGGCTTTGATGTTAAGAGCTTTGACTTTGTTGTCTTCTTCTGATTGTATGTTTTGATCTTCCTTGTCACCAAAGTAAGTTTCTATAGTCTGAGGGTTTTTTATTTTGTTTTGTTTTTGCTATTTACTTGTTTTCCCAGCCTTGGAAACTTGACTTTTTAACTCTTTGTTAAGGTAGGGCTCTGCTTCCAGTGTGGAGGGAGTACTGTCCTAAGCTTCAGGGGTTTTGTGAAGCTCTTCTCAGAGATACTACTAGGGACCTATAAGTTTTCAGTTCTTCCAAGGATGCCACCTTGGAAGGTAAACACCTTCTAACGCGAGGTGTTTACTCCTCTTCTGGCCTCCTCTGGTCTCTGAGTGACCATAAGCACTCTTTTCTTCCTGGAACTGTGAGGAGGGTTCCCTTTACACTGCTGCCACAAGCTCTGCTACGCCAGTGCTCCTCCTCACCCCAGAACTGCCACCCAGATGCAATAGAATCCTGCCTCAGTGCCAGCAAGGAGACCCCTGTAATCTCCTTTTCGTCAGTTGTTCGATCCCCTTACCCTCTGTGGGCTGAGAGTTCTGGAAGCAGTTGTTGCTGCTGCCACTCTGGTGCTGTGCTGGGTTGGGACCAGATTGCACTCCTCTTTCACCCAGTACTGACAGACCTTTCCCTTTGACCTTCTAAGTTGTTTTTGGTGTTTGTGGATTGAGAAGTCTGGAAACTACCATAGAGCTGCTAGTGATTCAGTCCCTTCATTCCTGCTCCAGGTTCTCTGGGGCCTGATCTGTGCTGGTGTGGTCTGTGCTGGATTGTGCTCTTCTCCCAGGCTGGTGCAACAGACCTTTCCTGCTGACCTTCCACGTTGTCTTGGGCTGGACATTTATTTCACTCTGTCTTTTAGTGGGCTCTGCTGCTCTAGAATTTGTTTAGAGTCATTTTTATAAGTATTTGGAGGGGTTGGGGGAGAGCTCAAGGTGTCCCTGCTTTTACTCTGCCATCTTGGCTCATGCAGTTCTTTTTTCAAGAACTGCTTGTTCATATCCTTTTGCAATCTATTGGGGAGTGGTTTTTTTAGTCATGTATATCTATTAATTACCTACATATCTGGGGTACTAAATGCTTATCAAAAAACTTTGATACAAAGATTTTTTTTATTTCCCCACTGTACAGCTTCCTTTCTTATCCTAAATGCATTTGTTTTGTGTCAGAAGTTTTTTAGTTTCAGAATCAAAGTTACCTCTTCTGTCTCGTATAATTGCCTTTATGCCACATTTGGTTACTCATAGCTGTGAGAGATAAATGGTCTTTTTCTCTTTTAATATTTTAATGGTATGATCTTTAGTATTAAGGTCACGTGTCTACTTCTATTGTATTATGGAATATGGTGTATGATGTTGGTGTAAGTATAATTAAGTATAATTTCTACCAGACTGCTTTCCAGTGTTTCTAGTAATTTTTAATAAATATGGGTTTCTTTCTTAAGTTAATTTTGAGGTTTATCGAACTTTGGGTTATTGAGTTCAGTTGTTCCTGATTCTTTCTTATCCAGTCAATTTATATTTTTCCTCTTTTAAAACAGTTTTTAGATTCATCTAAAACTGAGGGGTAAATTAATGTATCTTGCTATTACAGTATTACTCCATATGTCTTCTTGTAATTCAGTTTTTACTTTATAAATTTAGATGTCAAGGTTTTTGAAATATGTAAGTTAATGTTCACATTGATTTTGCCATCTATGGTTCCCATCAGCCTGATGTAGTTTACTTTTTTACATATCATGAGTTTTTGTTTTTGCTTTGTCTGATGGAATGATTGCAACTCCTGCTTTTTTGAAATCATCTGATAGCACTCCCTGGGACCTCCTGCCATTTTTTCATCTCCTCCTGCTCTGCTTCTTTGCAAAATTCAACACTATGCCACTCCCCACACCGCTCAATATAAGTACATTTTCTTTCTCCCTTGTTTCAATTACTTTAGTTAGTTATCTCCTATTAGAATGTAAGGTCCTTGAAAGCAAGACTTTGTGTCTTTTTTCCATATATTTGTGTCTTTGCTGCTTAGTACAGTTCCTGACACATAATGAACACTTCATTGTTAAATTGTTTTTCAATGGTGTCCAACCTTTCATGACCCCATCTGGGATTTTCTTGGCAAAGCTACCAGACTGGTTTACCATTTGTTTCTCCAGCTCACTTTACAGATGATGAAACTGAGGCAAGCAGGGTTAAGTGACTTACCCAGAGTTACACAGCTAATAATTATCTGAGGCCAGATTTGAACCCATGAAGATGAATCTTCCTGACTCCAGGCCTGGCATTCTATCTATTGTGCCACCTAGATGCCCAAATATGGCACTTACATACTTACTGTCTTTCCTTGTTTGATGTATTCAAATTTGTTCTAGCCCCACATTTTATTCTGGTATATAGTTGTTTTTTCAGGATATTTCTTGTAGGCAGTAGATCATTGCATTTTGTTTTCTTGTCCAATTTCTTGTTCAATTTTTATTGTTTTGTTTAATGCATTCATTCACATTTAAAGTTAATTTTATATTTTTATCCATTTGTCTCTAATTTTTTTGTGAACTATGATTTTTTTAAATATTGTTTTTCCTCTGTGAAGGTAGTACTTTGTGTTTTCAGTTGTTTTTGCTTACTTTACTTAAAGGAACCTTATTCCTGTAGGCTCTTTTCCTTTTACCATCCAGCTGCATTTCCCCCCTCACATTTGTCAGCTGTTTCCCTTGTTTGGGAATTTCACTTAATTTATTAACTCCATTCCCTAATTTCTTTTATCTAGTTATCTAATTATTCCCCTCTTATTTTTCTCAGTTAAGTAGTCAAATAAACTCCCTTTTTCTTTCCTCTTCAACTTTTCTTTGGTTAGGTTTTTTTAAAAATTTACTGTCCCTTTTTCTGAAAAGAGTCTTTTCCTCATTCTCTTAATTATTTATGATCTTATTCTAATATAGACTTACTTTTAATTTTCCTTGTACTTATTTATTAATACTTTTAAAATGTCTTTTTTTCCTTGGAATTAAAGACTCTAAGGTAATTATTTTGAGTTTCCTCTTCTAAACAGATTCTATGAGATTTCTCTTGCTTTTCTCTTTTAGAATGATCAGTTCCTATAGGACACAGAGATTTTATAGATTGAACTGTTCCAGTCTCCCTGAGTATACTCTCCGTTACTACTTCCTGTTCTCTCCTTGATCATTTTCTTTCCATTTCCCATGCTATCTCCTTTCTGGGTTCATGCCCTCCCATCCTTCTGTATGTCCATTGTCCCCAGGAGCTGATTTGTCTCACAACACAGCATTCTCTTGCAGGTAGTGTGATCTCTAAGCACAATGAAGCTGCAGGTTATACTCCTTGTATGGTCATTATCTCTCGATAAAATATTATTTCCTACCATGGGAATGTTCTTTAGTGGGACACCATCTCGCCACAGAATCAAGACTTCCGGTTTTTTTTTTCTTTTCCTTCTTTGACCACCTCACCTATCCTCCTATAGGCCCTGTTCTTCCTGAGAGTCTACAGGAAACTATGGGAATGATTTTCTCTTTATTGTTTATGGTTAACTTTATTAGACTGTGTCACACATTTTCTTCTCTTGTCTCCCCTTTTGTGTGCCTTCCCCTTTCTTCACATTAGTTTCACAGAAAATATTAACTTGGCTGTAACAGAGTATTGCCAAGTTTATTCCACTGGCTTTGTACCTGTTCCTCTGTCATCACTTCTGTTTAATTTCATCTTTCACTTACATCTCTTCTGTACTTTTAGAAAGAAATCTCTTAGTGGTTTCTCTGTTATTTGTTGTTATCAGCAATCAGTAAGCCTTTATTAAGTGCCTGTTATGTACCAGATTCTGTGCTAAATGCTAGGGATACAAAGAAAGGCAAAAAACAGCTTCTGCCTTTGAGGAGCTCACAATCTAATGAGAGAGCCAACGTGCAAACATCTGTGTACAAACATGCTATATATAAAGGATACATAGTAAATCACGAACAGAGGGAAAGCATTAGAATCAAGAGGGGTTGGGAAAGGCTTTCAGTAGAAGGTGGGATTTTAGTTTAGACTTGAAGGAAGCCATAGAAACCAGAAAGTAGATATGAGAAAGGTGAGCATTCTAGGTGTAAGGGACAGCCGGTGAAATTGCTCTGAGCAATTTCATTCCTGGGAGATGGGGTTTCTTGTGTAAGGAATAGCAAAGGAGGCCAGAGTCACTGAATTGCAGAGTATTTAGTGGAGGAGAAGTGTAAGGTCTATAAAGACTGGAAAGGTAGAGGTGGGGGTTGGTTATGAAGGGATTTGATATGTCAAACAGAGGATTTTGTATTTGATCTTGGAGTTGATTGGGAGCCTCAGGTGTTTATTCAGTAGGTAGTGACATGATTGAACTGGAGAAACTCGCTTTGGTGGACAAATGGAGGATGGGCTTGAGTGGGGAGAGAGTTGTAGTGGGCAGATCAGCTAGGAATTTGCAATATTGCGATAGTCCAGGCATAAGAGATGAGCATCTGTACCTGGGTAGTGGCAGTATCACAAAAGAAGGAGGTATATTTGAGAGATTTTGCAAAAGTGAGATCAATAGGCCTTGGCAACAGATTGAATATGGGTAGGAGTGACAGACAGTGAAGGAGGGAGGAGTCAAGTATTACAATGAGAATTAGTAAAGTTTGGATGGGAATTTTCTGCCTTCCTCTATGGCTATTTAGTTTATCTAGATTTGCTATTTCTCTTTTTGCCATTTGACACCTTTCTCCTTGATATTTAGGTGTATAGCTAGCATTTCCATGGGCCAGTTCCACTAGGCCAATTACTTAGGTATTTGATTCTCTCATTTGTTTATTATAATAGTACCTTTTATGTCTTGATTGTATATCCATTTCTACTACTTTTGTGAGATGGAGTATGAAAAATTAGTTTAAACTTAATTTCTGCCAGGTTCCTTTCTGGTTTTCTCAGATGTTTTTGTCAGTTAGTTTTTACCCCAGTAGTTGGAGTCCTCAAGGTTATAGAACACTGTGGTTTTATTTTCAATTATTTCTGCATTTTTTGTACCTAATAGGTTCTATTGAAACATTTTTTTTTAAAAAAGCAGTATAAAGGAGTGGCTAGGTGGCACAGCAGATAAAGCACTGGCCCTGGAGTCAGGAGGACCTGAGTTCAAATCTGGTCTCAGACATTTGACACTTCCTAGCTGTGTGACCCTAGGCAAGTCACTAAACCTCAACTGCCTCACCCCCCCAAAAAAAATTAAAGAAAAGAACAACTTCAAAAAGCAGTATAATATAGTGTTTATGGTTACTACTTTATCGAGATTTTGTTCTGATTCTATGATGGAATGAAATGAAACATTCATAAGCCATTAAAGAGTTAACAAATAGGAGATTCACTTAGCCCTAAAATAGTAAAGATATGAAACAAGAATATAGTGGCGCTTAGCTTCTAATGATAGCTCCATCCCCCACCTTATCTCTGTATTGAAACAAATCTGTAGAGAAGAGCAAGATGTTGTATAATCTTCAAACATCTACCAAGTCCTGGTAAAAGGTCCTGGTCTCCAAATGGATTGCACTTTTTATGTTCTTAGGTGAGTAGGAAGTAAAGTCATGACAACTAGAGGCTTCCCAGAAGCTTATCAGGGGAGGCAAAGGCTAGTTGGGTCCTAGGGACAGCTTTATCATGGTTTTAGGAAAACTAATCCAAATTGGCAGAAAATGTTTTCCCCATGGTAGGGAGAGGCACAGGAAATTGGTAGATATCTTGCTACCCCATGGTGGTATGGACCTAAGAATCTTCCAGATGAGCTTCCACTATTCAGTACTTTCAGGGCTTCTACTGGATAATCATCTTGGCAAAGACCAGAGGAAAATTAAAAACAAAATACAGACACTGCTTGCTTTTCCCCCGACCCCCAACTGTTCAATAGTTTCCATAAATAAAAAGAAGGAAGGAAAAAGGGGAAAAAATGTGGAGAACAAAAGCCAGAAAACCTAAATTGTTCCTTCTTCATTTGGAAGGACCGAGTTTCAGATATCAAATAGACATCTCTATATAAGATGATGACACATTTTTGTAGCTCACGGTGAGTCTCCTAACGTAAGGTGGTAACAATGAGCAGGAGTAGTACTAGGGGTACTGGGCCATAGCACAAATGACACTTCTGGCATAGTCACCAGTTCTTCATTGTGTATCAGGTCACCTGTAATAAAGAGGTCATAAACCCCTTACATGCAACGTGTCTTACTATGTAAATTGATACTTATGCTATCTCAGTGTGGACACTCACTTAATATTCCCTGGTCCACCCACCAGAATCTTTTCCTTCCTGAGAGCCATACCAGGAAAATTACATGAAATCTTTGTCCTCTTTAGAGGCCTCTAGAGTCAGGCTACCCCCTTCTAATAGGAGCTAAAGATTCATCCCCATCTAGGGACCCACAATTAATGCCAAGTTAGCTAGGGCATCCCCTTTCTTCTCATTAAATTACACATTTCTTAGTTCTAAAGTAACAGTTTTATCTATCCCATGTTATGGGAGTAGCAAGGAGTACCCCTCAGCAATGGCACCCTTTGATGCCTCAAGCCCTATCTGAAAAATGTTGCCTGAACTGTCATAGAGAAAATGAAGCCTTACAATTGAGAGAGACTTGAGTTATTTCTACAGGGTGTGCAGAATCTTCCAAGGGTGCAAGGACTTTGAGGTTAAGGCACTTCTGTGCTAAAGAAGGAATAAGCAAGTAATGCATAGAGTCACCCAGAACTACTTCTATGAACAGTTCATCCTTATCAGCTAATTTTCCCTAAAGAATGGATGCCAGAAACCACTGGACCAGAAAGCCCTTCTGTTCCTAGAGTGTCACTGATTTGTCATAGAAATATCTTCTGGGAGGTTGCGCACCTCATCTGGGCAGTCATATTCATGATAATATAGCTATTGATCACCAGAGGCAAGCTTCTTGCTCGAAAGTGGGAGAGAGACATTTTGCCTATGATAATTTGAAGGCCACTTTTATTAGATGGGTGCTTTCACTGGCACAAAAAGCCCCATTGGGCAGGAACAGCTATCTTGTCCTTAGTTTGGGAGATCATATGGTCCCATTGACTAGCACATGCTATCACCATCACAATGTCCATATTCATAGTAGACCCTTTCCTAATCCCTGGTTTTCCTGTATTGATGCCAATCTGGTTTATTATATGATATCTCTGATGGGTGCTCACATGCCCTGAAAACATCTGTATTTAGTGGGGGACTTTGGCAAAATTGCTCCATTGGTTCATTTCTCCTGATTCCAAAGGGAAATGCCTTTGATTGTCCAGTCCTGTGCTTTCCAGGTCCTAGATCATATGAATAGACCCATGACCACCAGTCTTCTCTGCTCCATCCTACAAGGCTCTTTCATCTGTTGATGATGCAATTTGTATCTCAGCTCACTGGGAAGACTTGTCAGGTTCCCTACCTCCCTCATCCCTAGGTTTTCCTGTTAATGGATAAATGGATACCAAAATCTAGTTGCATATGTCCCTCTCATAATAAATGAAGACATTGCTAAACCAAGCAAAACAGCATTTCTCAGGAGCTCAAGAAGGCACTGGAATTAAGAGGGATCAGGAAAGACTTCCCATAGAAGGTGAGATTTTAGCTGGGACTTGAAGGAAGCCAAGGAAAGCAATAGAAATATGGGGAACAGCCAGTATAAAAGCCCAGGGTCTAAAGGTAGAGTATCATGTTTGAAGAGCAGCAAGGACACTTCCTAGCTGTGTGTCACTGGATTACAGAGTATTTGATGAGGTGGGGGCTGTAAGATTTAAGACTACAATGTAAAAGTAAAGGACTAGAAAAAAGACCATAAAGAATAGAAATGGAGAAAATGGGGGGAGGGGTTGTAGATTAGGTTATGAAAGGCTTTGAATGCCAAAGGATTTAAAATTTTTTTTTACTCAACATTCACTTTTATAAGATTTTAAGATCCAGATCTTCCCCCTGCCTCCTCTCCCACCTCCCCAAGATGTCTATTATAGGCTATACATGTACAATCATATTAAATATATTTCCACATCAGTCATGTTGTGAAAGAAGAATTAGAACAAAAGGGAAAAAACCATGAGAGAGAGAGAAAAAAAGAGAAAATAGTACGATCTGCATTCAGACTCCATAGACTTTTCTCTGGATATGGATAGTGTTTTCCATCATGAATCTTTTGGGATTGTCTTAGATCAGTATATTGCTGAAAGAGCTAAGTCTGTCAAAGTAGATCCTCCCACAATGTTGCTGTTACTGTGTACCATGTTCTCTTGGTTCTGCTCACTTTACTCAGCATCAGTTGATGTAAGTTTCTCCAGGTTTTTCTGAAATTTGCCTGCTCATCATTTTTTATAGAACAGTAGTATTCCATTATATTCATACACCACAACTTGTCCAACCACTCCTCAATTGATGGGAATCTCCTTAACTTCTAATTCTTTATAGTTCCAAATTGCTCTTCATAGTGGTTGTATCAGAAACAAAGAATTTTTTATTTAATCTTAGAAGTGATGGGAAGCCACTGGAGTTTATCGAGTAGGGGGGTGACATAGTTGGATCTGCACTTTAGGAAAATTATTCCGGTAACTGAATGGAGGATGATTGGAGTGAGGAGAGACTTGTGGCAAGCAGACCAGTCTGCAGCCTATTACAGTAGTCCATGCATGAAGAGATGAAGACCTGCACTATGGTAGTAGCAGTATCAGGGGAGAAGAGGATATATTTGAGAGATGTTGTAAAGGTGAAATCAGTAAACCTGAGCAAAAAATAGGACGAATGGTGTGAGAGAAGATGAGGAGTTAAGGATGAGATCTAGTTTTTAAGTCTGAGGGACTGGCAAGATGTTGTGCCGTCTATTAGGATAGGGATATTTGGAAGTCAGATGGATTTGAGGAGAAAAATTATGAGTTTAGTTTTGGACAAATTGAGCTTAAGATGTCTATGGAACATGTAGTTTGAGACATCCAGTAGTCAGTTGTAGATTTGAGACTAGAGGTCAACATAGGGCTAGATTAGTAATTTTAAGAATCATCAGCATGCTTCTATACCAATCCAGATATATTGTACACAATGTATTTCATTGATCAACCTCTTTATATCTTAGCCAGTATAAAACTGGTTGGATGATCACTGCTTTATAGTATAGCTTGAGATCTGATACTGCCAAACTCCCTTCCTTCCCATTTTTTTTCATTAATGTTTTTGACCTTTTGTAATTCTGGATAAATTTTACTATTATTTTTTTCTCTCTCTCTAAAGTAATCATTTGATAGTTTGTTTGGCATGACACAGAATGAGTAAATTCATTTATGTAATATTGTCATTTTTATTTTATTGACTTATGATCAAGTAGTATTTAAGTAGTTATATTTAAGTAGTATTTAAAATATATATTTAGATTTGTCCTTACTTGTATAAAATGTTTTTTACTTGTATTCATATGGTTCCTATGTGTGTCACAGCAAGTAGACTCTCAAGTATTGTAAACATTCTGTAGTTATTTTAAATTGAATTTCTCTTCTATGTCTTCCTTCTGGAGTTTTGAATATACAGAGTGCTGTTGATTTATGTGGTGTGCTGATGATTTATATTTATTTATATCCTGAATTTTGCTGAAGTCCTTATTTGTTACTAGTAGTTTTTATTAGTTGACTGGCGTTTTTTAGGTATCCCATCGTATCATCTTCAACAAGTGATCATTTCATTTTTTTTTGCCTGTGCTTATTCCCTCAGTTTCTTTTCTTGTTTTATTGATACAGATAACATTTCTAGCATTATTTTGAATGATTATCCTTGACATCCTTGCTTTACCTCTTTTCTTATTTGCAAGGTCATTAGTTTAACCCCATTTCAGATAATGCTGTGGTTTTTTTTTTCAGATAGATACAATTTATCAGATCATGGAAAGGTCCTATGTTTTCTAGTATTTAAACAAACAAACAAACAAATTGGAATGGGTGTTGTATTTTGTCAAAAGCATTGTCTTCATCTAATAGTCCCTAATTTTGTTTTTTTCTAAATTGGTGGTGAATTCACCTTTGTCATTTTTGATATTGTCAATTTGGTTTTCTTCTTTGTCTCTCTTTTTTATTATCTAATGGTTTATCTGCCCCTTCCCCCAAGAAAATACTTCTTTTGCAATTTTTTAGCTTTCAGTTTTGTTAATCTCTTCTTTGCTGTGCAGTATTTCCATTTTGGTGTATATTTGGAGATTTGAAAATTTTTGATTTTCCATTTTTTTGGTTGTATGCCCACTTCATAGATCTAATCTTTCTCTTTTTTATCAATCAGAGTGTTAGAGATATACATTTTTTCCTTAAGGCCTGTTTGGCAGCATTTCCAAAAATTTTGTTAAGTTGTCTCATTAACTAAAATTAAATTATTTATTGTTTCTAGGTCCTATTATTTTTAATCCACTTATTGTGATTACATTATCTCAGGTTGAATTAATTTTTAGTTGTTTCTTCTGTGTTCCTTTAATATAATTTTTATTACACTGTGGTCTATTAAACATATTTTAATATATCTGTTTTTCTGCATTTGTTTGTGAGGTTTTTATGTGGCAATATAGGCCATATTTTGCAAAGGTGCTATATGTGGCTAGGAAATATGTGTAATCCTTTTCACTCACATTCTATGATCTACAGATGATTATCATTTCTAACTTCTAAAATTCCATTCAGGCACTTCACTTTTATTTGTTCTGTTTCTTAGTTATCTGGGTCTGAGAGGGATACAGTTGAGGCCCTTCACAATTATAGTTTTACTGTATATTTTTCCCTGAAATTCATTTAGCTTTTCCTTTTAAGTATTTAGATACTATGCCATTTGGTGCACAGGTGTTTGGTATTGATATTCATTCATTATCTGTTACGTTTTAGCAAAATGTAGTTTCCCTGTGTATCTCTTTTTATCGACTATTTTTTACGTGACTTTATCTAAAATAATAATTGCTACTTTTTTTATTACTTCAGTTGAAGTATACTAGATTCTCCTCTATCTTCTTTTTTTTTTTTTGTTTCCTACATATCTTTCTGTTTTAAGAGTATTTATTATAACATGTTGTTGGATTTTGGCTTCTCCATTCTGTTATCCTCTTCTGTTTTAGTAGTGAGTTTATCCCATTGATATTTCCATTTATGATTCTTATTGTATTTCTCTCCATCCTATTCTGTTATAATTTTCTTTCCTTTTTTTCCTGTCCCCTCTTTAAAAGATTGTTTTGCTTCTGACTAATCCCCCTCTTCAACTATCCTCCCTTTCATCCTTCTTTCCCTTTATTATAACCCTTCTCCATCCTGTTTTCCTGTTGTATAGAATGTTTTTTGGTACTCAAATATTTGTATGTATATGTGCATTTTCCCTGATTTCATTAGTTTAGATGAGAGTGGGGTTCAAGTGTCACCTCTTCTCCTCCTCCATCCTCCTTGTTCTATGTATTTCTACTTGCCTACCCCAATTATGTTAGATAATTTTTCTCATTATTCATTCTCCTTCCCCCCTTTCCCAATGTATTTCTCTTCTTCCTTCCCATTCTCATTTAAGATCTTAAAAACATAATAAAATCACTTCCAGGCCATCTGGTAGATTTCTGAGGGGATACACGGTTCATCTATCCATATAAGAATATAAAAATTCAATTTTGTTTAGTCCTTTATGTTTTCTTGCTCATATTTTGCCTTTTTATGTGTCTCTTGACTCCTGTGTTTTTGTGTCAGATTTTCTGTTCCATTCTTTTCATCAGGAATGCTTGACTATCCTCTAGTTCATTAAAGGTCAGTTTTTCTCCATGTAGGATTATACTCAGTTTGGCTGGTTTAGTTACTCTTGTTTTTAATCTCTAGATCTGTTGCTTTCTGAAATACCATATTGACAGCTGTCTTCTTCTTTAATATGATGGCTGCTAAATCATGTGTGAGTTCTGTTGCTTCTTAGAACTTGCATTCTTACTTTCTGGATGCTTAGAATATTTTTTTCCTCTGAGCTGGGACCTTGGGATTTTGGTTATAATGTTCCTGGTAGTTTTTATTTGAAGTCTCTTAAAGAGATGATTGGTGAATTATTTTGGTTTCTACTTTGTCCTCTGGTCATAAGAGATCTGGGCTTTAAAAAATGATTTCTTGAATTATAAAAACTAGGTTCCTTTTTAAAAATGGATTTCAGGTCACTCAGTGATTCTTAAATTATTTGTCCTTTATCTTTTTTCCAGGTCAGTTTATTTGTTGTGAGATACATAATTTTTTTTCCAATCTTTAATCTTTGTTTTAAATTTTGGATGTCTCATGGAGCTTCTGTTTGGTTAATTCTAATTTTGAAGGAATTATTGTATTTGGTATAGTTTTGTACTTCTTGTTCCAAGGTATTAATTCTTTTTTCAATATTTATTCTATAATTTTCATTTGGTTTTAAAATCATTTCTGGTGGAACTTGTGTCCAAGCTGCATTTTTTCAGTAAGGTTTTGCTTATAGATGTTTTCAAATTATTATCTTCTTCTGTGGTTATGTCTTGAGCTTACCTTTCTTCATAATAGGCCTTTATTGTGAGCTTCTTTTTTGTTTGTTAGCTCAATCTTTCAGTCTACCTCATGACTTTTTACTTTTTGCTTGGGTTGGTCTCTGAACACTTTCGGTGGTGGTCGTGAGGATTTCTGGCCTGAGCTTCTCTAGATCCTTTTGCTGCTTTGAAAGCACAAATTAATGGCTCGCAAGCTTTCACTGCTCCCAAAATGATGCAGTGTTTGGAGATATCTGTTCACTGCCCTCCTGGTCTGAGCTCTACAAGGCCCTAACCCAGGTTTGCATTTGTTGACTTGTTCCTGGGAATTTCAACAAATTGCTGCTTGACCCAGCCACTGTTATACCACTGGGAAGCTCTGCAGGTTCAAAGTAACTAAACTGCATGCTCCACATTAGTCTGGGACTTCTTTCTTGGTTATTTCATGTTGGTGTCAAGAATAGCAGACTAGCTGAGAAATGGAATTTGGAGCAACTAAAGTTTATTGAGTTTGAGGAAATTTCTGACCTGAAGAGTCAGAGACTCACTGAATCAATAATACATGAGGTTTATATAGATTTCAGGGTTTCTGAAACAAGTTCTTTTTTCATATGCAGTTTAAAGTTTGTTAGAGACTGCTACTCTGTGACCATGCCTCTCTCCCCTGGATCTGTAACCCAGAACTGGACAATGGGCAACAGAGCTGCCAGATGGGACTCATTCTTGCACCTTGCACTAGGCTGGGGATTCCCAAGCATCACTTCTTGTCCTGGTGCTTCCTACTCTGTTGTTTAGTCTCAATTTTCTTTTAGCCTCTGTGTGTTGGAATGCCCCATGTAGCCTGCTACTGATCAGACCTTGAGACTCTATCTTCAATATTTGAAGACTCCCTCTTTGTTTCCCTTAACCTCCCTAGATGGAAAAAATGATTAACTCTGACTTTTTCTTGGATTTTTGATTCAGATTTCAGTCTGGTGCATTTTCTAGATTTTTGTGGAGGAGATTTGGTGGGTAAGCCAAGTTGTACTTATTATTCTGCCATCTCTACCCCAGCCTTAATTTGATAGCACTTCAAACCCAATAAGTATGTTTATTTACTTTTTAAAAGATAATCATTTTGACACACTAGTGTATTGGGCCAAGTCAGTAAGATGAAATTCATCAGTGATGAATGTAAAAAGTCTTGCACTTAGATAAAAAAAAATCGATTTCACAAACATAAGATGGGGGAAGCATGAATAGTTATTAGTAGTACTGAGAAATATCTGGACGGGATTAATGGACTGCAGTCAACATGAGCCAGCAGTGTGGCTTGATAGGCATAAAAGTTAATGCAATCTTGAGCTGAATTAAAAGGAACCTAGCTTTCACAAAATGGAACGTGATGTTACTACTTCGCTTTGTCCTCATAACGCCTTGTCTGGAGTATTGTATTCACATGGCAACAAGTATGATGCTTTAATATGGACATTGGTAAGCCAGAGAATGTCCAGAGAAGAGCAACAAATTTGGTAAAGGCATCTGAGCCTATGATATTTAAGCATCGGTTGAAGGAACTGGGTATATTAAGCCTGGAAAAGAGAAAACTCCAGTGTGACAGGATAGGTGTCCTCAAGTATTTAAGGCGATGTTACATGATGCAGGCATTAGATGTGTTCTGTTTGAGCTCAGAAGGCAGAATCAGGAGCAAAGGGTGAAAGGTGCAAAGAAGTAAATTTAGGATTTCAGGGAATGTTTCTTAATAGTTAGAACTGTTCAAAAGTAGAATAGATTGTGTAAGTTGGTGGATTGCCTTCTTGGGAGATATGTTATAGTGGGGATTCCTTTGGTGTGCAGGTTGGATTAGTTGAGGTCACCTCCAAGTGTCAAATCCTATAATTCTGTGATTCTCAGGCACCAATATGGCATTTTTTTCAGTCAGTGCCTCATATGTAGCGTGCACTTGATATTAGGGGAGTTGTTTCAGATTGAACATAGGTTATTTCTAATTCCCAGATTTTTACATCTTCCCTTATACTTGCAATGGATGTTTAGCACATCTTTATCTTTCTACTGAAATTGCTCCCCTTCCTTCAATATTTTCCCTACATGGTAGTACATAACGTACATCATTTCCCTTAAGTTAGTTGAAACCTGTGAGTCTGATTATGCAGTTTTGCTTACTCACCCTTAGTTTTTGTTTACCCTGACCCAGTCCCCAGTTGTTTCTTTTAGCCTTAGAAGGCAAAGAGAAAGAGATTGGGAAGCTCTGGCTAGCCTGGATATGGCTATACTGATGATGTGGCACCCTCACCTCTCAAAGTATGTAAGACCCTTGGAACTAAGATTACATTGCTCCTCACACCTAATACCCCTCATTATGCAGACCTGCTAATGCTTCCTTTCCTAATCACACTTCTAGAAGTTATAGGAGGTGAAGGAAACTATGTCTAACCTGCATAGGATGTCCAATTTGAACATGTACCCTTGAGTCACGTCCAATACGAACTCCTTGTCTGACTTGTACTCTGCACCCTAAAACCTGTGTCCTTAAACTGGTTTTATACTCTTTATGCAATTAAGTAACTGATTTGTGTCTTGGAGGTTTTGTTTCCCCCATATCCTAAAACTGTAAGCCAAGCTCACTTTAAGCTAGACTAACATAATTGGTGTAGCTGGCAAGATATATGAAAAATAGTCACCAGTTGATTGAAATAAGTTGCCAGGAGATGGAGACATAATCTGTATGTCACTCAGACATCCAGGGATGGGTACAGGTGATGAGCCAGGCCTCACTCAGGCCAAAGTGATAGCTCAAGGTTAGAGACCGGGATGTTATATGCTTCTTGAACATGAGATATTTAACATAAAAAGGGTTTACTTAGCCATATTAGGGGAAGGATATTCAGCGCAAGGAAAGGATATTCAGCAAAAATCAAACACTGATTTAACTGGATACAGTTTCCTTTCCTTTATGCTGCTTATGATGATCTTCTAATTAGAAGTTTGAGGTCACACTTGTTGTATCCTGGCTTTTTTATGTCTAGGCCATCCAGATGCTACCTATATCATTGGATTAATCCTTTAGTCCCCTGACCCAACTAAGTGTTATGACATATTTCAAGTGTTGACAATTTCACGTATCTTATGGAAAAATTAGCCTAGTCTGGGTGGGGTTGGACCTTTAGACATTGATTGCTCTCACCACAGCCCCAGGGTTCAGGGTCACAACAGCCCTTTATACTCTACATGAAAATAATGCCAGTTGGATCAGGAGTACATCCTATTAAAACCTGAGGGGATTCAGGGTTAAATCTCAAAGGAGTTCACTCAGGAAGTTAAAAAAAAAAAGAATGCAGCTTTGCACAACCATTCCTTGCTTTTTATTGACCATTATAGGAAAACTTACATGAGAGGGAGTTAACAGTGAAAATGAACACTGAAAGCAAATTGGCATCCTGGAAGTGAAAATATAACCAATCACCTAGAGCTTCTCAGGAGTGAGAAGTTAAGGTTGGAGATCAATTCTTGGATTTCTTCATTGTCCAGTTGAAGGGGAAGGGATTTTTGGAGCCTCAAATTCTTCAGCTGCTGGAGAGAAAGAGAACAAATTTTAAGACCAGACCCTAGGGCTGCCTAGCTGGGCCTGATTTAAGTAGAAACTCAGGATAAGCTCGAGTGGAAACCAGTATGGGTCGAGCAATTTTGCTCTACTCCAGAAGAGTTGCAGATAGCTTTGGAAGGAAAAACAGCAGTACCAGAATGATGAATGGCTAAAGTACGGATTGTGATTCTGAGTGTTCAGCAGAGCCCCTGTAATCAGCCTAAGTAACATTGTTTCATTACATTAATCTACAATTTTCTGTTGCAGACAGAATTAGGCCACTGGTTCTTGGTTTAAGAGGAAGCACTCCACCGCTTAATGGAGTGGGTTATGTGAGGAATAGTAATCAATTGGTCTTTACAGGAGAATTTTCTCCATTTGCCATTCCCCAAATGGTGCTCAGCTAGGAAGGGTGCCCTATAGCAGAAGTAATAGGCCATTGTGGGTCTACATCCCAAGTACTTCTTTCTGAAACTATATTGGATTGATTTCTGGGGGCCTGGCTGAATGGAGAAAAGTCCTTGATGGGGTTTGTGGAATAGTGTAGTAAGTTCAGTTTTGAGAGGAGTGTGGCCTCAATACAAGAGTAGTGTGCACCAAGTATAGTAGCCACATGATTGAAAAAGGAATTGATTCAGGTCAGAAGAATAGAGGACCTGGCGAGTGGTTAAGGCAGCAGGGGAGGAAGATTCCCATCTCCTGGGAGGCTTCTTATTTATAGCCATTTACCTAAAAATGTTATCATTTTTTTCTGAAACCTTTTATTCCCCGTTACTCTCAGCTGAAATTAGCCTTTGTCTTGAAGAATCTCTTATGCTGTTCTGCTTTATTCTAAGCATTAAAATACTCTAATTTGGATAATTTATCCACTAGATAATAAATTCCTTTAGAAACTCAGATTATCATTTCTAATCCTTGGAGCCTGAGTGATTAACACGGTACATTAAAAACATAGTAGGTATATGCTAGGTTGAATCCCTAAGGGACTAAAAACAAAGTGGAAATGGAGCTAAGATGAAGGAACAGGAAGAAATACAGACCAGATTGACTCCCACACCTCCTCCACAGAGATCTAGAAAATATATCAGATAAAGTCCTGATTGGTAAAAACCAAGGGAAAAACCCACAGTGAATCATTTTTGAGTCTAGGTTTTCATAGGGAGGCATAGTTCTGTGGACGCTAGGATGGCTCCAACCAAGAATAGAGTATTCCAGGATAGGAAATGAGATAGGATGAAGGCAGTGTATCAGAGAGAGAAGAGGTCCCAGACCCACAGAGAGAGGACTGACTTTGTGCAGGCTGTAGGAACATGTGCTAATTAGTAGTTTTGTCTCTCACTGCTCAGTTCAAAGTCATAATACCAGTGTGAACTGAGGAGAGAGACTGTATTGGGGGTGGCATTCAGGATAAGAAATGGTAGCAGACCCCTAGATTGTGTATAGAGTAAAAATCCAGAAGTAAGCAGTAGCTTTGATGTTCTGACCCTATGAGTAGAGCAAGGTCTCAGTTCTACCACCCACTCAATATGAAATCCTGCAACAGAATAACTAGGGAAGGAATCCCAGACCCAAATGGAGACAGAAATTCTGTCACTTTTGACCTGAAATTTCTAGGTGGCTGTTGGTAGGTGAATCCAGGAGAAGGCTACCAGAATTCCAATCAGGGATGGGCCAAGGTAGTTTGGGTAGGTCAGGAAACTGCAGAGCTCAGACTAACACACTGCCCCAGATCAGACCACATTATGAGCACTGAAAGCTTATTGGTCTTCAGCCTGAGCTGTTCACTGAGATCTTGGAATAACAATCAAATACCCCATGAAGGTAACAGAACCCAAGAGGGCACAAGCTTAGCCCAGATATTTGCTCCAGAAGTTCTCAGAGTCCAGCCCTAACATAAAGTCCATAAAGGAAGTAAGCTGGAAAAAGGAGCAATACAAAAAGAATCCCATCATAGAGAGCTATTGTGATTACAGGAATGCTAAAGACAGAATCCCAGAAGAAAAGACTGACTGAAAACCATCTACAAGCAAAGCCTCAAAGAAAAACACAGTTGAAACACAAGTTCAACTAAAATTCCTGGAAGAGATGAAGCAAGAATTTTAGTAAATGTTAAAGATAAAAATATTTTTACAAATAAAATGCTAGCACTAGAGAAAAATGGTTAAAGAAATGAGAGCTGTGGAAGAAACACTTGAAGGAGAATTAACAGCTTGGTACAAGAGATACAAAAGCTTAACCATGAAAATTGCAGTGGACCAAATAAAAGTTAATGACTCCATGAGGCAATAAGAAATATTAAACAAATTAAATGACTGAAAAAAAAATGGAAGAAACTATAATGTATTTCATATTAAAAACAATTGATCTGGAAACCCAATCCAAGAAATAAGATTTAAAAATCACTGGATGACTTGAAAGCCATTGGAAGAATAGACTTCCTCTAATAGAGGAATCCCAGACCCAAGTGGAGACTTCCTCTAATAGAGGAAGTCTAATAAGACAGAGAGCCTGCCAATAGTTTGATTATGTTTTGATTATCTTAACAGAGGAATGGAAAGGGAGGGGAAACTGAATAAACTGGATTGGGGGAGGGGAGAAGGGAGACAAAGGGTGGGGGAAATTATCTCACTTCATTGCGGTTTTTAAGCATAAGACAAACAAGGAGGAAGAGGTGGGGCAAGCTGGTGACACTTAATCCCCACCCTAATGTGAGCTAGTCATAGGATGAGAGAATGCTGTTCTCTCATATGCAATTGAAAATAGAAATACATGTCATTCAACAGGGAAACCAGAGGGAATGGGGAGAAGGGAGGAGGGGGATAAGAGGAATGATAGATTAAGAGAGATTAATCCCAACTCCAAAAAAACTCAAAAGAGGATGGATTTTTTAAGAGAGGCTTAAAAGAAAAGGAAGAAAAAGAACCTGGGCGAGGAAAAAAGAAGAGAGATAATGAAACAGAAGCAAATTGCACCAACTCTGTAGAACTGCTACTGATCACCTTACTCTCTTTATCATAAAGAGGGGAGTGGGAAACAGAAGGAAATGTATAAGAAAAGGGGATAGAGGGAAATAGACAATGATAATTATTATGAATGTCAGTGAGATTAATTCATTCAGAAAATGGAAACAAATAGAACACATTACAAAGCAGAATCCAATAATGTTTTGTTGACAAGAAATATGGTTTAAATAGAAAGATATTTGTTGGGTTGTTTCAGTTGTATCTGACTCTTCGTGACCCATTTGGGGGTTTTCTTGGCAAAGAGACTAGAATGATTTGCTATTTCCTTCTTTAGATCATTTTTACAGTTGAGAAACTGAGGCAAACTGAATGACTTGCCCAGGGTCACACAACTAGTAAGTGTTTCAGGCTGGATTCAAACTCATGAAGATGAGTCTTCCTGATTCCAAGCCTAATGATCTATATACTTGGCCACCTAGTTGCATAGAGTTAAAATAAGAATGCAAAGCAAAATCTATTATCCTTCAACTAAAGTATAAAAGACAGACAGGGGTTAGTAATCATGACCTTAAGTAAGCCTATGGCAAAAATAGATTTAATGAAAAGAGAAACTATGTTTTCCTGATAGATGTCATAGACAATGACAGTATAAATGATCTACTTATAATATGCACTAAATGGTATAATATCTAGCTACTTAAAAGTTAAAGGAGTTACAGGAGAAAGAATACAACAATCATAGTGGGTGACCTCAATTTACTCCTCACAGACCTAGATAAATATGACTAAAACATAAACAAAAAAGAAGTGGAGGTCCTAAATGAAACATTAAAAAATTAAATATGATAGATTATTATACAATAATCTGGAGATTATATTGTCCAGCTCTTCATGAAACCATCACAAAATTTAACCATGTGTTAGCACATAAAAACTTCAAAGACATGCATGAAATGCATGAAAACACAGATAATAAATACATCTATTATGGACCTCTATGCAAAAAAAAAAAATTAATTAGGGGCTGCTGAATAAATCATCCAAAATTAATTAGAGACTAAGTAACTGAATCCTAAGGAATGAGTTGGTCCAGGAATAAATTGTACAGATAGTAATTTCATTAAAGACAATGACAGCAATGAGACAATATACTAAAATTTTTGGGATGTAGCCAACATATTACTTAGGGGAGTATTTATAAGTTTAAAAACTTTCATCAGTAAAAAGAAAGCAGATGAATGAGTTGGGCATGTACCTTAAAAAACAAATAAACCTAGATAACCCACAACTTAGAAATTGTGCATTAAACAACATAACGTAAAACTTGAGAAACAAAGAAGAGATTAACAAAAAATACATTGAATTAACAAAACTAAATGCCGTTTTTTAAAAACATAAAGTGGAGAAACCATTAGCTAATTTTAAAATGAAGGAAAAAAAATTGTTACCAATACCAAAAAAAAGTGTATTTTCAAAACCACTGAAGAAATAAAGTAAATTGTAAGAAACTTCCACCTAGTTACATGCCAGTAAAATTAACAACTTAAATGAAATGCATGAATATTTACTATATATGTATATATGTATATGTATAAATAAAATGCCTAGTGTAATAGGAAATGGAGGATAACCCATTCTCAGAAAGAAACGTTTAACAAACTATAAATGATGTATCAAAGGAGTGGGGGATCTCAGGAGCATATGAATTACAAGAAAATTCTATAAAACATTATAAATAATTAATTACATTACTACCAAAGCTGTTTGAAAAATAAGAAAAGAGGTTCTATCAGATTTATTTTATGAGAGAAACATGGTCTTACTATCTACACTATGGAGAATAAGAACAAAGAAAGAAAACTATTTAGTAAGGAGACTGCAAGGACACATATTCAGGGATGTAGGACTACTGCAATATTAAGAAAACTATAAATGTAAATGAGTGTATTAATAACAAGAACAACATGTCAATAAATTCAGAAAAAAACTTTTGACAAGAAAAAAAGCATTCCTTTTTTTAAAAAATAGAAAACAGGAATAAATGGAGTTTTTCCCCTTATATGATAAATAATATATATCTGAAACCAAGAGCCAGAATTATCTGTAATGGGGGAAAAGTCAAACCTTTTCTTTTTCTTCTTTTCTCTTTAATTTGTGGAAAAAGAATAGAGGTCTTTCTAAAAAGATAAGGAATAAAGCCAAAGATATACCCAATCTCTGTTATTAAATGTTAGCTATAGGAATGAGACAAGAAAAAGAAATTGAGGGAATAAATATGGGCAAAGAGGAAATAAAATTTCTTTTTACAAACAAGATGTTGGTTTGATTCAAGAACCTCAGTCAGCTAAAATACTAATTGAAACAATAGCTTAAGCAAATTTGCAGGCTATAAATATACTCACATAAATCATAAGCATTTATTTATATTACCAACAAAATCAAGCAGGAAATGGTAGAGAAATTCCACTTAATAACTATATAAAATATAAAATACTTGGCACTGAGCTTGCTAATACACACAAAGGAATTGTATGAAGAGAACTACAAAAACCTCTGCATGGTTTAAGACAGGTTCAGTTAACTGTAGAGTACTGTTTTTCATGGATAGGGCAAATTAAGTAAATCAATACGTTTAATTATTAATTTGTAATGAATAAAAATAACTATATAAATCAATTTATTCTTAAAGTTCTGTACCAATCAATTTACCAAAGAATTAAAAAATAACAACACAGTTTCTCTGGAGGAACAAGAACATGTAGAATCTCAAGGGAAATGATGGGAAAAAATGGAAATGAAGGAAACCTAGCAATATTATGTCTCAAGCTATAAGGTAGTAATTAAAATGATTTTGTACAGGTTAAGAAGTAGGTTGCTCCATGAAACAGGCATAGAATAAACAGAAGCAAATGCACATTGTGGCTTAATGTTTGATAAACCCAAAGATTCCCAAAGATATTGGAGTAAGAATTCATTTTTTGACAAGATTTGGAAAAACTAAAAAGCTGCCTGACAGAAACTAGATATAGACAGCATATGAAAGAGTATACCAAGATAAGCTTCAGATGAATATGTGACATAAGTATAAAGGGTACATAAAGATGACAAATAATTTAGAGGAACAAGGAGAAAATTACCTTTTATGTCTATGGATAGGTGAAGTGTTTATGATGAAACAAAAGATAGAGAGTCTTACAGGAGACAAAATAGATGATTTTGATTATGCAAATTTAAAATGCTTTTGCAGAAAGCAAAACCAGGTCACTTAAAATTAAAAGAGAAGCAGATAAAAAGGAAATATATTTGTGAGTTTCTTTGATAAAAGGTCTCACTTTATACACACACATACAAATACACACACATATACACACATATTTACACATGTATGTGATTATATATGTACATATATGGAACCGATTAAGATTTATAAGCAGTTGAGAAATGGTCAGCCAGTAAGCAGTTTTCAGAGGAAGAAATCCTAGTTACCAAAATCCATATTTTAAAAAAATTCCTCCTAGTCACTGATAATTAGAGCAACACAAATTAAAGCAAATATGACGTTCTACCTCCCACTTAACAGATTGGTAAAGTAGGCCAGAAAATGACAATGACAAATACTAGAAGTCTTGTGACAAAGTAGGTACACGAATGCACTGTTGTTAGAGCTGTGAACACATCCAGCCATTCGGAAAACCATTTGGAATGGAGCTCTTCCTTAGATGTATTAAACTATGCATACCCTTTCACCCAAAAATACCCCTATTAGTTATATATGACAAAGAGCTCTAAGAAAGAGAGAAAGGATTCATGTACAAAATATTCATAGCAGTTTTTTGGGAGGAGGGCATGGCAAAGAATTGAAATGGGGGTCATTCATCAATTGGGAAATGGCTGAACAAGTTAAGGTACATGGATGTAATGGAATATTATTGTATCATAAAAAATGATGCAGGGAAAGATTTCAGAGAAACCTGGGAAATCTTGCATGAATTGATGCAAAATGTGGAGAGGAGTACCAGTAGTATAATTTATACAATAAAAACATTATAGAAAAGACAAACAACTTTGAAAGACTTTAGAACTCTGAACAATGCAGTCACCAACCATGATTCTAAAACATTCGTGATGAAACATGCTACCAACTCTTAACAGAGGAGTGATGTTTTGTAAACATTGAGACATATTATTTCTGGACATATACAGTGGGGGAATTTGCGTGTAGCAGGGATTTTGTTTTTCCTTTCTTTTCTTTTCTCTTTTTTTCCTCAGTAGGGAGGAGGGGATGATCAAGGGAGAAAAAGCACGTTTTTCTTCATTGAAAAATAATTCAATTTTAAAAAATTATCCCCCCAAAAAAAGGGAAAAGAAAAATAATATAGTGTCTTTTCTTGTTCATCTTAGGTAGATATCCCAAACCCAGTATTTCACATAGCCATCAAATACTGGTCACATGGAGTAGGTATGGAACTATTCATGGGATAGTAACTACATCTCTTCTGGTTTTGCAGTGAGAATGAAAATGGGGAGGGAAGAGAGGAAATACCATATAAATTATTACACCTATTGCCAGTCATTGAGTGCTTCCTCCACTGATGCAGATGAAGCAAAAGGCAACAATGCTTAAAGAACACATGAATTGTACACAAGACAAAGCAATTGACCTCGAAGAGAAGAGGGACAGAGATAATTTAAAGATCTCCCAGAAGAAGATGATACTTCTAAGAACCTGAATTCTATTTGGCAGGAAATGATACAATTACATGTCCAGAACTTTTAAATATATAAAACAAAGTACTGTTCAATCATTCTCCTATCACTGCCAGAGAAAAACCCATGTTTAAAAATCCTAGGCAAGTACTGGTTAAATTCCCAAATTAAAGTAACAAACAACAAATTTTGCAAGTATCTAGGAGAAAGACCTTCAGCTATTAAGGGAATAATCAATCTATGATTACCCAATAGTCTTGGAAATAAAGACAAAAGAATGGAATAGTGTACTCCAAAAAGAAAGGAGTTAAAGCTGCTACCAAAAATAATATGTCCTACAAAGCTAAACACAATCATCAAGGAAAAAAATTGGAGCTTATCAGAAAAGAAGCGTTTGAATCATTCTTGGGAAACAACGACAGATGCAGCAACAACAGTAACAACAAGAGAGGTGAGCTAAATATTTGACTTGCGTACACTTCAAATGAATATGGATGAATGAAAAAGCATTTTAAGTGCTTACATATGTGTCAAGCAATAAGCACCAGGGATAAATTTTTTTTTAAATGAGAGTCCCTACTTTCAAAAAGGTCATATTTTTTAATAGAGGGAGACAGCACATATAGGAAAGTTCATCTGTGAGACGTGTGACAAGGCTTGGGGATATGAAAGATGCAGTGGCAGGTTGGATGATAGGACTGGTAAGCTGGTGAGTATAGAAGCAGCACAGATGGTAACGCCCTGGATTTTGGAGCACTTGGTGTTACTGCAAATAGAGCTGATTACTTTGTCAGCCTGGGGTTTCTCATCTCTTAGTTTGTTGTTGTTAATGAGGAAGGTGAAGCAGTTCATTGTGGGCTTTGCCCTGTTCTATTTGTAAACAGATCTGTGGTGAAGAACCATGTCTCCACAGTTTTGGAAGAGGATAAGGCCTCTTTTATATATACATACACATATATATGTATATGTGTGTGTGTGTGTGTGTGTGTGTATGTACATATGTATCAGAGCAGCATAAGAAAATTATTCATGTAATAATCCACAATTATCCATAGTCAGAGTAGCATAAGAAAGTTATTCACAGGAGGAAGTGCTGACTTTAAGGAGAAAGGGCATAAAAATCAATACTAAAGAAATAAATGGAGGAACAGAATTATAATCATCACAAACTTAAATGTATATGGCTTAAATAACTCAAGTAAACTAGAGTAGAATAATGGATTAAAATAAAATCCAATAAGTTGTTTAATACGAGAAACATGTAAAAATAATAAAGATACATGCAGAATGAAAAAAAGCATGATGTATTCTTTGCATGATGCTTGTACTTATAAGGGAGTGTGATACTGTGGGGACTATCGGGAAGTAACAGTTATAAAAATAGCATCAATAAACCATTAAAAATAAACACAAAAGTTTTTGTTAAACAGCAGAAAACATATAAAAATACCTGAAAAGTTGGTTTATTATTTCTAGTTTTATTTGTCTTCCTTATTCTAGAAACATATTACAATATTGCAACCTCTTACATTAGGTAAACAGTGTGTAAGTACTATTATGGATATTCTAACTTTTCCCTCTTCATTTGTCAAGTCAGTTTATGAAGTATAAACATCACTGTGAACTTTGATCTACATTAAGCTTTCATAACTTAAATGACTAAATTTAATGTTTGGACTTCTAAATGTGTTGTAGGGCATTGTGATAAAGATAAAGAATGAAGAACAACAAAAGAATATTGAACTAAGGAACTTTTATGGCGGATTTGAAAGTAGGAAATTAAGTTCCTTTAATGGGCAGTTGGATGAAAGACTGCTTTTTAAAATTATGAATCTTCTCAGTTAAATTAATATCAGCTTATCATTTTAGTGAAATGCAAATTGTGGAGATAGTCCCTACACATATGAAAAATCTCAAACAGCTGACTCAGCTGCTTAAATCAGAGCTCATTTTATTGCATATACTCATAACTTTTACACAGATTTGTATATTATGTCTATAAAAGTGCTAAATTCTTAGAAAGTACATTAGGAAAACATGAATGCATAAGCAAGGCTGAGTTTTACCCGTATTTCCCTAATAGGTGTCTCTGTTTACATATGGTATTTGAGACACTCAAATGAAGGAATATGTGCAGCAAGTTTCCCCTTGCATAGCTTGTCTGTCTGTGTAATATGTTGAATTTTACCTTTTTTTTAAAAACAGTTGGCAGCTATTTGTCAAGATTAAACAATGTGACAATTAGCATCATTCCCAGTATTAAAAGATGGATTTTAGCTGGTGTACCAATGAATAATTAGTGTTTATATATACAACCATTATATGTAGGCATTGTTACATAAAAGTCCCAGAGAGTCAGTGTGGCATATGGATGTTAGAAGTGGCCTCTTGAGTCAGGAAGATCTGATTTGAATGTTGGCTTTAGATCTGCACTGTCTGTGTGATTCTGGGCAAGTCACTAAAGTTCCCAGTATCCCAAACAATCACAGGTCTGGTTCAAATGAAAAAATTAAAAGATATCCCCAGTCTTTTGGTGGTTACTGTGCTTCCCACCTGAAATCTGATGTAGAGGGTGTGTGTGTGTGTGTGTGTGTGTGTTTCCATGTGCACACACACCAGCATTCATGCCTGTGTGGTGACTAAAATTTTCCAACTGGCTAGGTGAGAAGAGGACATTATGACTGACAGCCAGTACTTCCCATTTACTAAGTGTCTCCTGTGTGCTAAGCACTGTGCTAGTGATTTTCCCAACTCCTCACTAACAGTTCAGTCTAGAAGACACTAGGAAGATAGAAAAAGATTTCAACTCAAAATGTCTCTAAACTGTAGGAAAGGTGAACAGGAATGTTTCATTTACTACATGGCTTCAGTTAATTGGGATTTGCTGTTTGATCAAATGAGCGTAATAAAACTTGTGAGAGATCACTACAAAATAATTTTTAATATTCTTGATCATCCCTACACAGTCTACTAATACTTGGCATCTACCCTAGGAGGTGATATTTAAAAATATTAATATCCAGTTTAAGAACTTTGGAGCTAAATATGATTATAAATGTACATATCTCTGCAGCTGAGGTGATTTAGTTGTGAATAAATGCATGAACATATTTGTCACTTTGAAACTAAAATGTACTCTGAGTTTTTTTTTATTAATGTCTTACTTGCCCAGATGGATGGTGTTTATTAGAGTTTCTTGTGGTGAGGCACAGAAAAATATATTGTAGTTTGTCCTTTTTAAAATAAGTTTTTCCTTTAAAAGATGTGGAGATGGGAGCATTTTTCATTTCACAGTGTTTATTTTCATGCAGTTATGAGTTGTGTAGAGCTATTTGATGACTTCTGCGAAGCTAGTCTGTACAATTGAGGCATAACTGAAAACTTGAAACTTGCTGGACCTTGCTTAGCTCAAAGAATATTGTATTTGTACTTTTAATCATATGTTATGTTCTAGCATCATTATGGACATTCAAATTGTATTTGAAGTACCAGTGGGAGTTTTGAATAGTGATCTTTTCCAGAGGTAATACAGTTATAAAGTTATTTTTGCTTGTAATGAACTATCTACTCAGCTGCACTGCAATAAGTATATCTGTTTTTCAGGTTGATCCCCTGTTTACAGTGCCAGCACCACCTCCACCAATTTCCAGTAGCATCACGCCTCAGATTCTGCCTTCCTACTTTTCTTCATCTTCATCCAATATCGCAGCCCCAGTTGAACAGCTTTTGGTACGAACTCGTTCAGTGGGTGTTAATACATGTGAAGTTGGAGTAATAACTGAGCCTGAATGTCTGGGACCCTGTGAACCTGGGACCAGCGTGAATCTGGAAGGGATTGTGTGGCATGAAACTGATGAAGGTAACTCTTTTTAATTTCTATTACCTTCTTCTCTTTGCTGTATTTATATTTATCTGTAAGAGAATTTATTGTCTGTACTGAGAGGAAAGACAAGTGGCTTTTCACATCATTTGCTGTTTGTTTTTTTAATAGGCAAATCTTTACATTTTTAATATCTTTACATTTTTAATGACTATTTTTACTAGCCATTCTCTGTCTAAATAACTAAATGGAAGTAGAGGGCTGAATTTTCTCTTCATTATTAACAACTGCTTCTCTACAAGACAGATGACTTCACACTTATTTATTCAGATAAACATGGCAAAATTTGTTAGATTTTTAAAAATGAGTGCCTGTATTCACAATCTATATTGAAAGGAGTTACTAGTTAGCATGGGCCACAGAAGTATTATGGATATGGTTCTTTTATGCACAAAAGTAGTGGAACCAAGAATAATAGGTTCATTTGGAAGAAGTTTTGACCTTGGAATCAGACCTGAGTTCAAATCCTACCTCAGCTACTTACTAACTTTGTAACAAAGGGCCAATCATATAACATCTCAGAGCCTTAGTTTCTTCATCTGTAAAGTGGGGATAATACTTTCACTCTTTACTTCACCAGATTCTTGTGATAAGGCATGTTTTAAGCCATAGAGTACTATATGAATATGTTCTTTGCTTTTTGGACCTGTTACCATTGTTCTGTTACACAGCCACATAACTCTTTTCCTAATTTTAGCTAGCAATCTTACAAAAACAAACTAAATAAAAGTCATCAGGGGAACTGGATGAGAGAGGTATAGATGAGCAAAATTTAAATTAGCAGATTAGAAATTTAAATGTAGCCTGTCCAAGAAGCTTATTGCATTGAAAAAGGGGAGTGGGATGGGCAATAGTTGTTGACAAATACATAATAAAGAGAATATTGATGAATCCAGGTAGGTGGCTCATAGAGTGTCAGACCTGGAGTCAGGAAGACTTATTTTCATGAGCTCAAATCTGACCTCATACTAGCTGTGTGATCTTGAGTAAGTCACTTAATTCTGTTTGCCTCAATCTCATCTGTAAAATGAGCTAGAGAAAGAAATGGCAAATCATTCCAATATCTTTGCCAAGAAAACTCCAAATGGGGTCATGAAACAAAACAAAAAACAACTGAACAACCACACTGACAAATCCAGATAATTAGCAAAAGAATGAGAAAGATGAACGGGAAAGAAAAATAAGAAGATATTTTTAAAAATTGGTAGCTTTTGTTTTTTGTCCCCAAAACAGTCATGAGATTTTAGCCTCTTGGGTACATGTGATGGGGAATTCAGGAAGAAAAGGAAAGATAAGAGTCTTTAGGATTGGCAAGAGTAGGAAAAATTGATAAAGATTCTTACCTGTAAGTAAGGATTAAGACTTCTTTAATTATGGAAGTAATTTAAGGAATAATAGGAAAAGATAGGGAAATGGCTTACCTATTTGCTTAAGTATATAATTTGTTTTTCACGTTAGAATGTGGTTTTCTACTTATATTTGAATGTATTTCTCATCTGGCCACACATTTTAAATAAAATAATGAAGCTATAGTGTGAAGAACTCTGGAGGAACTGAGAAATGTTCTTAATTAATCCTGTCTTGCTGACTCTTTGTAGTAGACACCATTTAGGAGATATACTGGGAAAAATGTGAGGTTCCCTGAGTTTGCCATTGATTCTAGGAGGTGTTTATTTGCTTGGGCTTCGTTTTGCTTTACAGATACTCAATATCCATTAAGGAGTTCACATGTTAATAAACTTAGTTAAAAATAGATGCTGATTGTCAGTGCCCCAAATGTTATCAAAGTAAGTACTTGTATATGGAGGCAATGTAGTAGAGTAGATTTGAAGTCATAACCTGGGTTCAAATTCTAGTTCACTTAATATTTGTATGGTGTTGAGTAAGTAACTTAACCTCTACAAGTACTCAGTTTGCTAATCTATAAAATTGAAAGTAATGATTAATGGAAAATGAGCTAGTAGAAGGAAACATTGGCCTACTTTTCATAGTGGATAAGTCAACTCAGTTTATTGTCTTTCATAGCCTCAGTTAGCAGCTTATTTGATCTCTGGGGTTTGATTTCTAATGTGGTAAACTTATTTAAAACTATCCATAGCATCTATAAGGTCTCCAGGTAGCCTTTTGTTTTTATTTGTTTAGTTGCCTATTTAATTTTAACTATTAATATGCCTCTCTAATAAAAATAAGATTATTTTAAAAATTCATCATTTTAAGACAGTAACAGCACATTTCCAAACACAGAATTCTAGAACACTTTTTGTTTATTCATAATTGTTTTAGGAATTTTGCATTGATATATGAGAGTTTACCAAAGGGCCTCTACCATATGTGTATGGAAGGGGGGAGGTATGTGGATGCATGTGTGTGTGTGTGTGTGTGTGTGTACAAATAGATGTGTATACATATATAGAGCAGCTAGATAATGTAGTGTGGGCCTAGAGTCAGGAAGACCTGAGATCAAATCTGGCATAAACACTTACTAATTGTGTGACTCTGGGCAAGTCACTTAACCCTGTTTGCCTCAGTTTCCTCATCTATAAAATCAGTTGGAGAAGGAAATGGCCAACCACTTAAGTATCTTTGCCAAGAAAACTTCAAATGGGGTCATGAAGAGTCAGGCACAACATACATTTATTTGTTTTTATATATGCATTGTTCTTTGTGTGTTTTCATTCAATTTATAGGACAGATTGATCCTTTTAGTTTTTTGTTTTGTTTTAAAGCACAGGATACTTTTAATGAATACCCTAACATAGAAGGATCTTCAGCAGCTCCAATATTCTTTTTACTGCTTTGTATTTACCAATATTTGGAATGAGCAGTTATTTACTGGAGTGACGTGAAAATAATAGCTATTAGTAGTCATCCTTGTCGAATATACTAAACTTATACCAGGATCTTAAGAGGTATGTGTTTAACAGGCACATTTGTCAAAGAAAATTCTCTATGAATTTTCTCAGTATAGGTCTTGTTCCTACCTAACATAAACTAATTAATCAGTCAGTCACTTAATTAATTAAATCCACTTGATCATTATTTCCTGCCCTTTTGAGGACAATTATGAGAGAACGAAAGAACACAATTGTCAGTGTTAGCCAAGGGATTTAGGTACAGGAGTGGAAGATGAGGGAGGAAGAAGACAACTAATATAATTTTATAACAGTTTTGAGATTACCTTGACCTAAGTAGACAATTTGTAACATTTCCAACATAAAACAAGAGGTTTTAAATGTTAACCTTTAGATTTGGTTGAGTAAAAATTTCATTCCTGGTACCTCTGCTTTGACTAGTGTGATATCATTGATAGTAGTTTCCCACAAACCTGATTAGTTGTAAGTGGGAAAAATTGTATTTGGAGGTAATTTGTCTTTTTATGATTCTTCATATAATTATTCATTCAGTTATCTTCAGTAATATTGCATATTCTTGTGAATTTGAAGCCATGGGATTTAGAAACCCCAGCATAGTGTTTCATTGTTTCTTATCATTTAAAGTTCCTGATTAGAGAAAGATTCATTTAGTTAACTTTGTCTCTGACTTAACTCTGTCTTGCTCTTAGTGTGCAAAGCTTTCATTGCTTAGTAACAAATTGTCTTAAGGTAAAAAGTGTTGCAATAATGTTTCCCTCTGGAAAAAATTAGGATGTTTCAGATCATGCTTAATAGAAGACAAAAATTAATACTACATGTGGATGTTTTGCTATTCTACTCTGATCTCTTCGAGGAAAGTGTGCAATGATGCAAAATTATTCACAGATGTTAGAATTTCTTTAGAGTTTCACTTACACATTTGGGGCGCACATGCTGCTGTTACAGTGATTTGTCAGAAAATTTGTTATTTTTTAAAAAATAAAATAATAAGGTATATGTAAATATGTTTGTTAAAGTCGGTTTTTAATTCACAGAGATGCAGTTTCCTTTTAAATTGATTATATCAGGTTTCTAAGTCATACCTTTTGTCTTGTTCTTTATAGAGTGCCTTCCTTCTAGTCATGGTTCAGTATTATGATTGTCATTTGTAATTCTTGACCATTCTCATGTTCTTACATTTACAAAAAAGCTAAGAAAAGAGAGGGAATGAAGCCAGCATCAATTGTGCCTGATCAAGTGAATTTTCCTAATTCTCATCCACATGTTTTAATCTTTCTAGGCCCTTTATTTTTTGTGAAGAATTTTCCATTACAGAGTGTGAGAAGAAAAGCTAGATTATTTAGAAATTCTGTTATTTATTATGGTATATGCTGACAACTTCCCACATAGATTTGTTGACTTTCTGTGGTTGTGAATACTAGCAATGGAAAAGAAAAAAACAGAAAGACAGTAAAAGTGTCATTTGATGGGGCATGTAAGGGGTAGAAAGTGATTATATATTTGGAATCTTTCTCTTAATGTATTTTGTGCTTTGCAAGGAAATAAAATGTGAACTTGGGGATTAATGATTTGAAGGTAACTCATTATAAAAGTACATCATTTTCTGGTAGAATACACCAGTCTGTTGTCACATTCTGCTTCTTTTCCCTTTTTTCCAAGTCATAAAGAAAGCTGATATTTTGGACTTGTAAAACTCATTTTCAATCTAATTAATTTAAAGGAAATATATTTTAAACTTCTCACACAATATGGATAATTTGGTAATACTATTTTTGTTTTCCAGCTTTATTCCGTTGAGTTGAATTTCACTTCTAACATTTTTTCCTCTAACTTTTGATTGTATAGGGATTGAAATGTGCATTTAACTTTATTTTGTAATATCTGATTTTGAAATAAAACAGGAATTATGAGGGCAGTGGAGTTAATATAGTAGTACTTAGCTGGTTGAGGAATGTAGCCCTTGAGGTTTTCTGCCTAGGATATTCAGCCTTGACAGACAATCTAAGTTCACTTTTCTGTGAGATGTATTTTCGGTGATTATCAATAATGGTAGTTAACTTCATTTTAATTAAAGGTAGTTTTCTTACTGTCAGAGTAATAACCATAGATAATTCAGCTCACAGTGTGTGTTTGACTGGTTAACTTAGAATACTGTACTTAATGAGGTCAAGGTTATAGGTTTGATCCCCATCAGGAGCAGAGCTTCTTTCTGTTCCAAGGCAACCTGCTGTACTGTAACTGTATTTGAGAGCCTTGTAGATTCATCTTATTGGTCGGTTTCCAAGGGAACTGATTATGGATTGAGATGCATCAAGGCAACTCTGTCGCCACTAGTGGAAAAACAGTTTAAAGTATGTTCCTTATTGATGTGTCATTTGCATTTACAAAAGGCAGCCCAAATTAAATTAACAGAATTTTCTTGTGTGCCTTAATACAAGGTAGTCCCATTATCTTAACCACCATTTTAGTCTGTGATATTAGTTTGTTATAATATTTATTTGAAATATCTTTGTTTTAAATGTCAAATGAATTTTTCCCCCTGGGGAAATCAGTTCAAACATTTATTCATAAATAAAACTTGTGAATCAAAAGCATTAAATTTTATTTTTGTTGCTGGAAACAGTAAACTAGAAATCAAATTTGTTTCAAAAACTTAACAGAAAAATGTGGAAAGTGAAAAAAATAAGCATTCTAAACTTCTTGCACCTGTTTTTTTTTATTGTACTCTTTAAGCTTCTTGAACCTGTCCTGTGTCTTCTTTACAGTAATATAGCCAGAATTTTTCCATACAAAGTGTCTGTTCTGTCAGTTTTAAAACTATGTAAAAGACAAGTATTCTTCTTGCTCTCATTATGTGAAAAATAATCTAATAGGAGACTAAACACTTCCTTCAGCTTTGAGATTGACAGGCTTCCTGCTTTTTGTGTCGTTTGTGATATCTGTGTATGCTGTTAAATGATGAAAAATAAAACAATGTAGTCAAAACCAAGTTTAATAATTTGTTTCACTGTTCACTTTGGGTTACTAGCTTTATAACTAAGAAATTACAAAATGTAAACAAATAGTATGAAATTGAATGTGTGCTTTCATTTTTAACTGAAATCAAAGCAGGATTCATGTTGCTGGTACAGCTCTAAATCTAACACCCTTTTAGTTCAGGTTTGATATTGGGACAAAATGAGGCACTGCCAAGTCACTGAACTTTAATATTTCTACCTTTCTGCATTGGATTGTGAGGTTTTTATGCCCTAGTACATGGTCAATTTTTGTGTGTGTGCCATGTACTGCTGAGAAAAAAGTATATTCCTTTCTATCCCCATTCAGTTTTCTCCAGAGGTCTATCATACCTAACTTTTCTAATGTTCTGTTCACCTCCTTCTTTCTTGTTTATTTTGTGGTTAGACTTATCTAGTGAAGAGAGGGGGAGGTTGAGGTTCCCCACTAGTATAGTTTTGCTGTCTGTTTCTTCCTGTAACTCCCTGAACTTCTCCTGTAAGAATTTGGATGCTATACCATTTGGTGCATATATGTTTAGTAATGATATTACTTCATTGTCTATGGTGCCTTTTAGCAGGATGTAATTTCCTTCCTTATCTCTTTTGATTAGATCTATTTTTGCTTTTGCTTTGTCTGAGATCAGGATTGCTACCCCTGCTTTTTTTACTTCAGCTGACGCATAATATATTCTGCTCCAGCCTTTTACCTTTACCCTGTATGTGTCACTCTTTTTCAAATGTGTTTCCTGTAAACAACATATTGTAGGATTATGGTTTTTAATCCATTCTGCAATATGTTTCTGTTTTATGGGAGAGTTCATCCCATTCACATTCACAGTTATGATTACTATCAGTGTCTTTTTCTCCATCCTTTTTTCCCCCATTTATGCTTTTCTTTCTCCTTTTTCCTTTCCCCCCTTCACTAGTGTTTTGCTTTTGACCCCGCCTCCTTCGGTCCCTTCCCCCTTTTACTATCCCTTTCCCTTTTCTTCCCCTTTAGTCTTACTGCTTCCCTTCTTCCCCCCCCTCCCTTTTCTTTCCCCTTTTCCCTCCTACTGCCTATAGGGCAAGTTAGATTTCTATACCTGATTATATTGTGCTCTTCTTGAGCCAAATCTGATGAGAGTAAGGTTCAAACAATGCTCCCCCCCCTTGTTTCCCTGTGTCTTTTCCTGTAATGTAATTTACCCTTGTCTGCCTCCTCCTTTCTCAGTACATTTTCTAAGATCAGATTGATCCACTTATTTGGATTCATTTAACCCACTTGATTAGATTTTTTTTTATCATTACATCAAAGTCAACTAATATCCACCCTCTTTATGTATACTCCTTTAACAAGGTGTAATAACAGTACGGTTCTCAAGGGTTGCAAGTCTCATATTCCCTTGTAGGGGTTTAAGCAGCGGCCCCCCCTTATTAACAACATATTGTATCCTTCTGTCCCATTTACCTTTTTAAGTCCTTCTTGAGTCCTGTACTTGAAGATCAAATTTTTTGTTGAGCTCTGGTCTTTTTATCAGGAAAGTTTGGAAGTCTCCTATTTCGTTGAATATCCACCTCCTCCCTTGAAAAATGATGCTCATTTTTGCTGGGTAATTGATCCTTGGCTGCATTCCAAGCTCCTTTGCCTTATGGAATATCATGTTCCATGCCCTGCGGTCTTTTAATGTAGAAGCTGCAAGGTCCTGTGTAATCCTGACTGTGGTTCCATGATATTTAAATTCTTTCTGGCTGCTTGCAGCACCTTCTCTTTCATCTGGTAATTTTGGAATTTTGCTATTATATTCCTTGGCATGTCAATTTGGGATCTCTTTCAGGTGGTGATAGGTGGATTCTTTCTATGGTTATTTTCCCTTCTGGTTCTAGGACTTCTGGGCAGTTTTCCTTTATGATTTCCTGAAAGATACTGTCCAGGCTCTTTTTTTCATCATGATTTTCAGGTAGTCCAATAATTTTTAAATTGTCTCTCCTGATTGATTTTCCAGGTCGTTGTTTTACTGATGAGGTATTTTACATTTTCATCTATTTTTTCATTTTTTTGTTTCTGTTTGACTGATTCTTGCTCTCTCATAGAGACATTAGTTTCCATTTGTCCAATTCTAGTTTTTAACAGATTGTTTTCTTCTGTTAGTTTTTGTACTTCCTTCTTCAACTGGCCAATTGTGTTTTTTAGGGACTTGTTTTCTTCAGTGTACTCTTCTGTTAGTTTTTGTCCTTCCTTCTTCAATTGGCCAATTGTTTTTTTAGGGACTTGTTTTCTTCAGTGTATTTTTTTTCCAATTGGCCAATTGTATTTTTGAAGGACTCTTCTACCTCTCTCATTTGACTATTAAAATCCTTCTTGAGCTCTTCTAAGAAGGCTTTTTGGGCTTCAGACCAGTTCATATTCCCTTTTGTTGTTGCAGATGTGGGTTTGTTGACAATGTTGTCCTCTTCAGAATTTCTGTCTTGATCTTCACTCTTCTCATAATATGAATCTATGGTATGTTTCTTTTTACTCATGGTGTTTCTTTATTCCCTGGCCTTTAAAGAGATTGAGCTCTCCTGCTGGGGAACAGAGGGTACTGACCCAAGCTTCTTGTGTTGGGAGCCTAGGTCTTGGTCACTGGCTTTGTGTGCTGGGGCCTCTTATGCTGGCAATTGGAGGCTGTAGGTTTCTGGCAGCTTACCTTGTGTTGGGCTGGAATCAGCAAGGCTGGAACTTTCAGGCAATTCTAGGTTGCCTGCTTTTCCTTTCCTTTAGCTTTCTTCAGCTCCTTTTAGATGGGTGCTGCAGGGTGTTTATCTGCCTGGGGCCCCCTGCAGTGTTGTCTCCCTCGTTTCTGCTAATGCACGGGAGATTCCTTTGTGGTGGAGTGCCGAGGCACCTGGTGGTTTTCTGAGCTGGTTTCCACCGGTTCCCCCGCCCTCACTGAGGCACTCGGAGGTCCAGGTGTTGGTGTTTGCCTGCTCTACCACCTGGGCTTCAGGATTTCTTCACAATTGGAGGCTGCAGGACTGTGACAGCTCAGCTGGTGTTCGGTTGGAACTAGCAAGACTGGGGCTTTAGGAAGCCTTTAGGTTGTTTTCTTCACCTCCTTTCAGATCAATGCTGCAGGGTACTTATCTGCCTGGGGCCCCTTGGAGTTCTGCCTCCCTTATTTTTGCTGAGGCACTGAGAGCAGCTGCACTGCTGTTCCTAGTCTTTCCTCTAGTTCAGGTGTTCCAGGGTTTTTTTTTCTGGGGTGATATTTTCTGGGTTTTCAGAGGGTAAAAGGGGAGAGTGAGAATGACTACCTTTTCACTCCGCCATCTTGGCTCCCGGAAGTGAAACTGTCACTGAACTTTTAACAAGAGGAGGCTAACACAGCAAAGATATGCAGTAAGGATATCTTCTCTGGATGTGCACCACTATTCTTATTTCCATCTATAAATGTGTTTGGTCAGTTGATCAGTCAGTCAGTCAGTCAACAGGGAATGGTGACTCCTGTGGTCTCAGGAGACTATCAAGTCTGAGAAGTACTGACTGCATGCTACTGAAACCTCTTATGCCCTCAGAACAGGAAGTTGCATCACAGAAGATGAGGCCAATCAAGTTCATAGGGGGGAGTGGGAGGTGAAGCTGGGCAGGGAAGAACATGTCATGGTTGAGGAGGTAGTATTAGGAAATGGTTGGTTCTTTCACATACTACACCTTGACAGAGCAGAGGTGTCCAACTCTTGGGAAAAGGAGGAAACAACAGTGTGTAGGAACACAAAAGCTGGAAGTCCTAAGCCTTTCCTTCCTCCTTAGGAAAGGCTAAGTCTCAAAGTCTCACTGTGCCCATCTCCCTCCCCACTTCCTCTCCCCCCTCCTCAGCAACCTAGGTAGAAAGAGGTGTTCCCTCAGGCAGGAGGTATGCTCCTTCCCAAGGGAGCCCCTAGGATAAGTGTGGGGCTTTGTTATTCTGGTGGAGTTCCAAGTCTGTCACAGTTTTTTTTTTCTCAAGGATGTGGTTCTTCTCTCAAGAGGAATCAGGACCTCTGGGTTAGAGACCATAGGCTTGGGCTCTTCACTCTCCATCCCCATCAGGAGAGATCTCTTCATTTGAGCGGCTACCAGCTTTATTAGCTGCTTCTTGGCTTTCATTGTTCTGTCCCTGAAAGCCAAAAACTGTCTACTGCTGAGTGTGCAGCCCAATTTGCTTTCATTCTGAGTGTACTGGCAGTCCAGCTTCAGCAGCTCCCTTAACAACAACTAAGGCTTTCGGGGCTCGGTTCTTTCTTATGCTCTCAGGCAAACTCCTTTAGCACTCACAGAGCTAATCTGTCTGTCTGGGAAAGCGCCTTAGGCAGGTTCCACAGAGAAGATTCCCTGTGTACTATTATTACGAGGAGTCTGTATGTGCAGGGCTCTTCCCTCTCTCAGTGACAATGTGAACCATGAGGCTATCCCTTTTTTCATCCTGCTAACTATGCCAAGTGTCCTAGGCATGATTCCAAAGCAAGCATACTCTTACTTGGAGTTTGATGTTGTGACAAGATGAGTATCTGGATTTGGCCCTTCTTGTTTCCATCTGGAAATGCATCTGGACAGTCAGTCCTTGGGGTATGGTGACTCCTGTAATCTAAGGAAGCACTAAGTCTGAGAGGAGCTAACTATATGTGCCTGGGACTATTTATGCCCCTAGACCAGGAAGCTATGTCATGGAAGATGGGGCCAATCAGGTTTCATGGATGGATGAAGCAGTGTCAGGAAGCCACTGGTCCTATTAAAATTGGTAAATAAGTTTTCTTTAAATTGAGAAAAACAATCAAAGTTCTAGCTTAAATTTTTATAAACGATACTCTCCATCTCTTAGGTTATGCCTGTATCTTCACAGTTTTTTTCTGTTCAGGTACATAATTATCTTACTATAATAATTTGAACTAAAGTATTGGCTAATCACAAAAATGGGAATAATTATATTTTCAAAACATAGCTTGCCCATTTTGATATATAATTATATCTTTATTTTATCTTGACACTGAGGTATTTTATGGTTAAATTTGCTTATTTGGTGAATGGAGACACAAAATGGCAACACATCTTATTATGGTGTCAGTAAGTTTATTATAAATAGCTGCAAGAGATGGATATTGGCAAAATGACTTTTTTTTTTTACAAAAGTACTTCAAAAGTTTTGTGATTTAATTATTGTAGTTTTTCTTAATCCTGATCAAACTCACTCCTTATCTTAGTCTGTCTTTGAATCCTCATGATGCTGAGGAAGTGACTCTACTTATGTTAACTGAGTATAAGCCCTGGCAGGTTCTACAAAGCTAGGCAGGTTTTAAGTATGAGCCCCATCTGTCACCAGAGGAGGGACCTCTAATTATCAAAAGGTTGGAT
Source organism: Phascolarctos cinereus (assembly GCF_003287225.1). Classification (NCBI taxonomy): domain Eukaryota; kingdom Metazoa; phylum Chordata; class Mammalia; order Diprotodontia; family Phascolarctidae; genus Phascolarctos; species Phascolarctos cinereus. Next base: position 282,482,819 of record NW_027555847.1, on the reverse strand, counting down.
AGCAGGTGATAGCAATTTTTTTTACCACAATTTATAAAAATGGCGTTTTAACAAATTCCTTAATGACTTCACAACTTTATTTGCTTTTCATTCTGGCTCAAATATTATCTCAATTTCAGGACGAGGTTTTTTCATTCATATCAGTCACTAAACTCTCTAGAATATTTTCTCTTAGTATAGTCACAACCAAAACCAGTTACATACACTTAGACAGTGCAAGGAATAGAAGATTGAATTAGTCCTGTAGATTATATGGAACAAAAGGAATGTATGAACCTAAAGCATTCTGACATATGAGTCAACAAAGAATCTTTTTGCGAAATGATCTGAATACGAAGATGGATCTCCTCATTTGTAAACATAAACATATAAGAATCCAGTTCCCCTGGAAGCTAAAAACTTTCTATAAATGTCAGATAGTGCTTTTCAGAGAAAGTCAAGATAAATGTGATAGGATAATTCCTCCTCTATTTTTTTTTAATACTGAGTGCTTAAGTTTTCTGTGGAGACCCAGGCCCAGAGATGGTAATGGAAATGCCTGCCATCATAGAAGTAGTAAAGTGTTGGAGCTGTAATTTGAACCCAGGTCTTATGACTTCTATTCCTGCACTCTTCCCATTGACCAATGGTGCCTTGTAGAACTCTTTGAAAAAAAATGACTTTAACTGTGTAGTGACCTTCAACCTGAATTATGTTGCCTATGCTTGTCAGGTAACTTTTTAGTTGACTGACTAGAGGTCTTTGTGTAAATCATCATGTCATCTGCAAAACAAAACAAAAAAATCTTTGCTTATGCTTCTTCCCTCAATATCTTTCTTTTGTCTCATTGATATAGCTAGTGTTTCTAGCACCATATTAAATAGTAACTATGGAAATGAAATTATTGCTTTACCTCTGATCTTAATTGAAAGCCCCTAATTGGTCCTTATTAGATAAAATGCTGGGTCTTGTTTTTAGGTACTTATCATATTAGAATATATCCATGTGTTCCTATGTTGTCTAATATTTGTTTCAAACTTAGGTATTGTATTATTTAGAAGTTTTCTCTACTATTCATATACTCCTGCAATATTTGTTTTTTTTATTACTAATATTATGTGTTATGTTGATTTTTCATAATATTGAAAGAATTCTGCAATTCTGCCATAGGTCTAGCTTACTTGTAGTGTATAATCTTTGTGATATGTTTCTATAGCTTCTTAGCTAATTTTTTTTTTGTGTGTGTGTACGTGTTTATTAGGGATATTGTTCTATAGCAAGGGTTCTTAACCTGAATTCTGTAGATTCATTGAGGCTTCAAGGAACTTGTGAATTTGGATAGAAAAAAAAATCCATCTTTATTTTAATATTACTGATTTCCTTTGTAATCCTGCGGGGTTTTTTTAATCACTTAAAAAACATAAGAGCAGGGTGCCAAAGACCTCATCAGAATGTTAAAGTTCACGAGACTAAAAAGCTTAAGAACCCTTAGTCTATAGCTTTCTCTCTCTATTTTGATTCTTTCTGATTTAGGTATCAGGACCTTATTTGTGTCATGGAAGGAATTTGATAGTACCCCTTCTTTTCTTATAGTTTCAACCGCTTATGTAATAATATTAGAATTTAATTACTTTTTGAATGTTTGATAGCATTCTCAGCCATATCCAGGATTTTTTATCTTTTGGAGCACATTTGTAGCTTGTTCAGTTTCTTTTTCTGGTATTTGCCTATTTAAATTAAAATTTCTTGTTCTAATAATTTAGGCATTTCATATTTTTTGTAAATATCTATTTCATTTAAGTTGTTCATTTTATTGTCATAATAATTGGGCAAAATAAATTATAATAAATTACTTTATTTTCTTCTCAATTTTCAGTGAAGTTCTTTTTAATTTTTGATTCTGGTAATTTGATTTTTCTCTTTTAAAAACAATTAAATTAGCTAATAGCTCCTTTTTTTATTCTTTTATTTCAAAAAATCAATTACTAGTTTTATTTATTAATTAAGTAGTATTGCTTTTCTTTCATTTTTGTTAATTCTTTTATGTTCAGAATTTCTATTTTGCTGTTTAGTTGGGCTTTTAAAATGTATTGATTGTCTAGGTATTTTATTTTTGCTTGAAAACTTTATTGATAAGTTCTTTTTTTTTTTAAATGTAAGTGTTTAGAAATACAAATTTTCCTTTAAGGACTACTTTGGAAATATCCTAAGAATTTTAGTATGTTACTTTTACGATTGTCTTCTTTAATGAAATTATCTGTTGTTTCTATGATTTCTTTCTTTGACTCATCAGTGTTTTAGAATTAAGTTATTTAGTCTATAATTAATTTTAATCCTTTTTTTTAGCAGCTCCTTATTGAATATAAGTTTTTTTCATTAACATTAATAAAAGATGTTTATTGTGACATCTTAAAACCTTTTGGCAAGAATTACTTAACTTTCTAAAACTAGTTGTAAAACAGCTCATATCTTGTCATTTGTTGTTTCAATTTTTTGTTTGTTTTTTTCATAGTATCATTTTCTTTTTAAAAGTTTTGTTGATGTCTACATAGACATTTCCAGAATACTTTCTTCTATGGGAGCTCTCTTGTAAAAAATAAAATGATTAAACAAAACTAACTATACAGTGACCATATCTGAAACTGCATTCAACATTCCACATCGATAGTCTCAAACTTATTTTATTTTTTTTTATTTCCAGAAACCTGTTTTCTCTGCCACCTACTGTTATTAAAAAAAAAACAGAGAAAAATAAAGACAAATTCCTTGTAACAAATATGCAAAACAAATTCCTTCATTGGCTGTATATAAATATGCACACATATGTCTCATTCTGTAATTTCCTGTACCCTAAATCTACCACATCTCTGTCAGAAGGTAGATAGTATATGTCATAATCGATCCCTCTGGAATCATAGGTGTTATTTCATTGATTATATTTTTTATAGTTTTTAAAGTTCTTTGTTTTTAAGGTGTTATATAATTTGTTCTCCTGGTTCATTCCTGTTCATTCCATTCATCATAAGTTTTCTTAAATCCTCAGAATTGTTCATTTGCTTGGGATTGATGTTATAGCAAAATACAAAGCTTCCAGGACAACAACAACAAAATGTATTGCAAGCACCAGAAAGAATTCAAGTGCCAAGCAACTAGAGTGAAGCTGGCACAAGACTTCATAATAGCTGTTTAAAAAGAGAGAATATCTTGGAATACTATGTTACAAAAGGCAAAAGATAAAGACTTATAACCGAGTATAATTTATCCTGGAAAAATGGATAAGATCCCACATAGGAAGAAGAAACAAGAGACCTTTAAATAGAATAGGGAATTTTCAGGCATTTCTGATTAAAAGACCAGAGTAGAGTAGAAACTTTGAAATACAAACACAGGATTAAGAATACATTTGAACAATTACAAAGAATTAAATCATGATGAAGTATTTACATTCTAATAGGGAGAAAAGATATGTTTCTTCATAACCTCAGTATCTTTAAGAGTCATAGAGGGTGTCATGTAAGAAAAATAGAGCACTTGTGTAGCTTTGTTATGTTTTCATGTTTTTAACAGAGAAAAGAAAAAAGTTATAAAAAAGGAATACATTAAGGATGAAATGAGGAAGAAAGAAGTGGAACTGTTATTTTTCCTAATTGGGGTTCATGAAAAAAAAAGAGTATTGCAAATGTGAAGCAGGAGAGAAGTGAGTATCACATGATACTCAGGCTTATCTCAAGAGAACAAAGGAAGATTAAATACTCATGCACAGTACATGTGTAAAGAGTAGCATATAAAATATATTATCATCAACAGTGAAACATTCAAGGGATACAGACAAGAGAGAGGTTTTAGAAGAAGGATAGAGTTGAGGACAGTCATAAGCACAACAAATTTCACTGTCAGAGGGTGAATCATAAAGGGAAGATTAAAAGGAAATAAAGGAAGAGTTGGAACCAATGGTTAGAGTCTTGTTGAAGAGAATAGAAGACTAGTGGAGCAGAAAGAGATCAATTCAATTATTAATCACTATTGCTAATAATAATCCTCTTTTTATCATTATCTTTCTCTTTGTGAAGTGGGGGAAGAGTAAAAAATGTAAGACTTATGTGATGGAGAGAAATAATTAATGATCATAGCCATAAATTCCCTTATAAAACAGAAGTTAGCAGAATGGATTAGAAACAGAATTTACCAATATATTGCTGATAAAAAAACATGTTTGAAACATAAAAATTCACAGAGTTCTAATGAGGGAGCAAAGTGAAATTTATTGCATTTCCAGAGAACTCAAAAAAGCAGAGGTAGTAACTAAGATCTCAGCCAAGGCAAGAGTAAAGACAGACATAGTTAAAAGAGACAATGAAGAAAACTACATTGTGCTTAAACGCAACATAGGGAATAAAATACATAATTAATATACATATGCATGGAATGGCACAGCATCTAAAAATTTGAAGGGAAAATTAATATCATTATAGGAAGAAACTAATAGCAAAACCTTGATAGTTAGGCACTTCAATATACTCCTTTTAGATTAGTGCAAATGTAAAAAGATATAGTTTAAGAATTTAAATAGAATTTTAGAAAAAAAGTATGTATAGTAGATCTCTAGCATTTACCGAATAGGGATCTACACACACACGCACGCACGCGCACACACACGTAAGCTGTGCATCTCATCATTACAATAATTAACCATATGCTATGACATAAAAACCTTATAAACACATTCTGCTGTGATATGCTGGTACAGTGTCTCTGAAATTAAATTGACCCACTAGCTTTCTTTGAGAACAGTTATAAAGTTTCCAGGATAAAGGTTTTCCTTCTGCTATTATAAATGGCTAACCAAGGGAAATATATAAATTACTTTGCAAACCTTAAAGTATTATTTTAGTGTTAGCTATTATTATGATTATTATTAATATTAATAATTATTATTAATCAAACATTATTAAGAGTAAGCACTATAAAGGAAGCCTAGTACCTCTAAAACTTACTGTGTAATTAAAGGATATTTTAGATAAAATGTTCTGATTAGTCACATACATTTTTTCCATATACACAATTCTTTATAGCTTTAATTGGAGCAATAGAAATAGGTACCTGAGATCATGCCTTCTTGTTAGATACTTAATCATGGACTGAACAAGATTGATAGGATTTAGTGTGGAAGGGACCTTGGAGATTATGTAATCTAATCCGTTCATTTTCTGTTTGAGGAAACTGAAGCCAAAGAGAAGTTAAGTGACTTGCTTGAAGTCCCACATATAACAGAAGAGAATTTTGGACCCAAATGATTTGACTTGAGATCCAGTGCTCTCTTTTGAAGAAAGCCAAGGCTTGAGAAACACAAATTAGTGAATTGTCCACCCCTCCACATCTTTCAGATATGGTTGTAACTAAAACTGCTGATTGAAGTAAATTTGATAATTCTCTGTGGATTGTGTTAGCCCGTTACTATTCACAAAAATGAAGTATCTATTAATAACATAGCATGACATTATCTTATTAAGCAGACAATAACTCTTGCTTCTGTGAGTTTACAGCTTAAAAGAAACAATATTGATTCAAACAGATGTGAAAGATATACTAATCTTTTATTGTAAATTAATTATTTTACTTGCTTTTTGATTGAAGCAGAGATTTCTCTGCTGCACAACTGAGTAATAGCCAGTGCAAAGTATGCTTTATCTTACATATAAAAGTGTGGTAAAAAAATATATAGCCTTATGATTAAGATAAAGACTTCTGCATGGCATTTCTATTAAAGTTTTCTTTAAAAAAAAACCTTTATGTTCTGTGAAATACTGCATTTATTTCTAAGCTGGAAATAAACTAATTTTTAAAAAATTATAAAATGACTTTATTGTGGTGCATGACCAAATTAAGTGGCAAAATTTCCTCTAAGCAATGTTCTGAAACAACCAGTTATAATTTATATAAAATTATCAGTATAACTAAGGCCTCCAAGATCTATCTTCTTGATCTTTAAATTTATTAGTGTCATGTTTTTTGTGGCTCACAACCTTGTATTATGTTGGGTTTGTAGTGGACCATGATTTCATGTATCTGTTTGTCATGTTTTTATTAAGCACTGAAACTGCCTAGAAAATTAGCACAGGAATGATATTAGGATTGTGGGAAAAGAATGTGGTCTAAGACTTTATATCAGGCCCCAAGTAATTCAAGATTTCTATTTAGAGAGCCAAATCCAGCAAAAATAATAATTAAACTCAGTTTTCCCACCTAAAAAATAAATGGTTTTGAAAATGTGTTAGGTTTTGTGTATAAAACACATAGATTTGTGTGATTTTTTAAATAATTGTATGCTTCTAGAGACTTTATGGTTTGAAGTACTATTTTTTATCAAGTTTAAATAAATACAGAATTTTGTCTGACTTTTTAAAAAGTCTATGCTGATTGATGGTTGTCTGCTGAATAAACATTGTATAAACACAAAATATCAACAAATAAATTAATAGACTATATAATAAGCAAAGGGATAAGTACTAACTTCTTTTTCTGTCATCTCCTTTTTTCATACCAGCTGCAAAGTGATTTTCCAGGACTGTATTTCTGACTATATCAGTTCTCTGTTCACCATTTAAAGCCCTTTACAACTTGGCCCCAATCTAATTTTCTGACCTGATTATGCATTATTCACAGCAATGTGCTGAAGACAGTTCTTATTGGCTCTCATGATGGCTGTTAAATTTTCAGTGTGAGCATTTGTTTACTAACAAAACATTACTTATTGGCAAATATTGTATATCAAGGCTTTATTGTTTTTTGATTGTCTAGACTTCAGAAAATTGGGGAGAAAATGTTAAAAATGCAGATTAAGCCTAAAACTATATCTGGCATAGTCTTCTTTTTTTTTCAAGAGAGATGGTTGTTAAAACATTTACCAGGTTATTCCTGATTATTCTGCTTCCCATATCCCAAAGTCCAGCCAAATTGGCTTTCTTGAGGTTCTTAATAACACTTTACCTTCTGTTTTATTGCCTTGGAATGGGCTGTCCCCCATGCCTGAATTGCACTCACTTTTACTTCTGCCTTTTTCTTTTAAGACTGCTGAAGTGATAACTTTCTTTATCTACCACCTGTAGCTTCTAGTGGCCTTATTTCCAAATTTTACTATGTATTATTTTATATGTATTTACAGATATTCATGTTGTCTCCACCAGTAGAGAGCAAGCTTCATGAGGGTCTGGTTTTTTTTCAGTTTTGTCTTTGTATCCTCAGCACCTAGGACAGGGGCTAACCCATAAGAAACACTTTGTAAGAGCTTGTTGATTGATTGTCTCTTTAATGTAGCACATAAAATAGCACAATATTTATTATTATTACTGTGTTAATTTAATATATATTTTTAAAATTATGTAATAGCTCACAGTTTTACTGGCAGGCTTTGTTCTCTGTATACTTGATTGTTCTTATTTGTTGATAATTTAGTTTGTAATAAAAAAGAAAATTTAAAAACAACATGCTTATTAAATAGTTTACTGAATTTTTTAAAAAAAGACTCCTTCAGATATTGTTCAGCACTTCTACACAAGAAGTAAGAGATTCAGAAAAGACTCATTCTTTAATAATGTCAGTTGACTCAGCCCCTTAGGTGTAAGTGTTTCCCAAGTTTCCATTAAGGATTTCTCTATATACTTGTTTTTGGTGATCTCAGACACTCCTATGATTTCAATTATCACCTCTGCAGATTTTTCCCAAATCTTTCTCTCTAGAACTTCTGTGTAATGTTTCCAAATTCCTGCCAGATAACATGTTGACATCTCAAATTTGTGTAAAAAAACCTAATTATTTTCCTCTCCTTAAATCTGTCCCATCACCTAACTTCTCTATTTTTTTACATTTCTTGAGTGGACTAGATAAATTATTATATACACTCCTCAGGCTAAAGTTCTTTATTATGCCAGGGGAAAAACAAAAGAACAAAAATCAACAAGTACAATCTTGCTTATTTCATTATAATCTAACCAGCCCCATTTCTAACTAATATCCAAGTATTGAAATACTGCATTAGAATGTTAAATGCCATTCTCACTTGATAGTGATCAAGCTATAGAATTAGCAGATCCAAAATAAGAAACAATAATGTCTAGTTGCTTGGTCTGCTATTCAGTAAGAAACAATTATCAAATGAACAAAATAGATCATCCAGACAGATGTCAGAGTAGTTTTGAAATAATTTTCCTCATGAGTTTCCTGTGCAGTCTGTATTCTGTCAGAGTTTGTTAAACAAAGCTATATCTCCATCCTTAATTTCCTGGCCTCTAATTTGTTGAGAGAAATCTTGAAAATTCTGAAATGGAATTCCCTACCAACCCACTATGTCCCAACAATACTCCATCATCTTTTTTCTTATTCCTGTAAAATAAGTCATTTTTATTTCAGGAAGAGAAGAGTAAGCCTGGGAAAATGTATAAATGTTTTAGTATATATTAGTTTAAATTTATGTATGGAGTTGAATCTCACATTAATCAGGCACAATAGTAATTTTGTGTGGTTACTAAAATGTTATACCTCCTATCCAGTTATCCAATTTTAAAATTTATCTCCCTCTATCCAGAGTAGTCTTCATTATTTTAATCAGTCTAATTATTGTTACAATTACAGTTAATTTCATCTGGATAACAGCAATAGCAGAAGAAAAAGAAAAAAACCTCTCCAAATTGGCCCTGGGTTGGAGACAAAGTTGGAATGCCTGTTTCCAGTATTATTAGAACCTAGCAAGAGGGAGTCCAGTGGGGTAAAGGAGAACAGAAAGTGAAGGAGTGATAGCTATGGACCCACAGAGAAGGCCAGACCAGGAAGACAGACTAAGGGACATTTGCCCTTGGAATTGTCAGGAATGGAATAGCCAGAACCATCAATAATCAGTTAAGGTCCTCCCTTTGATGTTTATTCCCTACGTGACCTTGGGAAAATCACTTTACTACCATGAGCTGCTGTTTCCTTTTATGTAACATAAGGGAAAAGCAGTAGGGCTAGATGACTTTTGAACTCCTTTCCAGCTCTAGAGTTATGATCCTATGAATCTAAAAGGTTTCATGTCTTTACTCTTTTCTTCTTCTGTCCTTCCTGACTACAGTTAACTTTATTCTGAAAACTTAGAGTATGAAAGTGCTAGACTAAAACAGATTTAAAACAAACAAATGAGCTAGCTCAAAAGCTTTCAGTTCAGAAATTAAGCTTCTTAAGCTAATTTTCTCCATTTTAGCTTCAAATTTCTAGTGTCTTAGAGTGTAGAGAGGTACTATGATGTGTTGGAAAGTGTGCTAGCTTTAGAACTAGAGAGGAACTTGGTTTGAACTCTAACATTTACTACTTTTATGACTACAGAAAAATCAGTCAATCTTATTGACCTTCATTTTCCTCATCTATAAAATGAGGATAAACATACTTGTACCACCTACATCACACAATTATTGAGAGAGAAGTGATTGGCAAATCTTGAAGTGATACAAAAATGTGAGTTATTGTTATTAATTTATGTCTTGAGTAAAAAGTACTTGAAGAGTTTAGTGTTAATGGATGGCCTATGCCAATATAACAAAAAATGACAATACTGCCAAAATTAATTACAGATTGAGTATCATAATAAACAAACTAACAATAGACTACTTTTGCAGAAACAAAACCAATAATTCATTTCCTTTAAATTTATGAAACAAATTTTGCAGGAGTGTCTTACAGAATATGCATTTTGTCCTTTGATATCATGTACCGTCAAAAACTGAGTAAAATTTCAAAGCTTTAGTTTTCCTAGATTTTCAGGAAAAGAAATTATTGGCATTACCTCACAATTGGGTAGGCATTAAAATTGTTTTCCTCTTTAAATATTGTTGGAATTATGTTTTCCATCATAAATACTTCTCTGATTATATGCACCTAATAACATAAATGGAGAAAAGAAAATATCTCCTGATTTTAGAATGATTTGACATGGAAATGTTAGATGACAAGTGTTGAATAGCCTTTGTGAAATTTAGAGATCAATCTGTAATTGGCTTCATGGAATTCAACTTATATTAATTGAGGACCCACAACGTTCACACCCATACTGTCTTCAAGGCTATGTATCCTTTACAAGAATCTAATTCTTCACATCAGATTTTTAAAAATCCATCATAAACTACATTAAGCTTTATTTTTGTTGTTGTTGTTGTTGTAGGAGTGTTAGAGATAAAAATCATGGCAGTTAAAAATGAATTCCATTAATATTCTTTGTCAGAACTAGTTTCATGACCACAGGGGACACATAAGGCATCAAAAAGATAAACTAGAAAGAAAGAAAATCTTCAGCAAATGAGACATTCCCAATTTAATACAGCCAGCATTCATTTTCCATCTCTAAGTTCCTTTAGCACTTATACCAAATAACTTATCACTTGAATATATATTGTCATGCATTGTTCTCTAGTTTTTAATATAAATTTTCTTTGGTAACATATAGTGCTTTAACGTTTTTAAAGCATTTTTTACATACTATCTCATTTGATCCTCACAACTACCATGTGAGATAGATACTCTTATTATCTCCTTAGGCTTAGAAAGGTTAAATGACTTGCCCAGAGTCAGACAGCCAGTAAGTGTTTGAGACCCCAGATGAACTCAGATCCTCCTAACTCCAGGTCCAGTGCTTTATCCATTCACTGTGCCATCTAGCTGCTAGTAGTAAGGCTGGATTGGTCTGTGGAAGACAGCCCTTGATCCTTTACGCATACATTCCCTTCTTGGTTTTGGTGTATCACGTGGAGTTTTGGGAAGCCAGTCTCTGGCTATGACTGATGAATGGAATTCTTGTGTGTGGTTACAGAAAGTCTTCTGATTCACTATGTAGCCAAAAATAAGTGATGATTCAAGGGGTGCTGAGCTGCAACTTCACACGTGCATGTAGCTCAGGCATGACACAAATCTACTTATACTGGCAGTTTAATCCAAAAGTATTGCATATAATGTGGTACCCATAACCCCCGTCTTCTCTCTGGACTGGCTCACTCACTCAAAATTGCACTCAAAATGGCGTGCCTGGTTATTGCTGAAGGAGAACTGACCACTGGTGGTAATGATGTTTAAAGAAAAAGTAATTCTGAACTTAGCAAGCACTAAATAAAACTAGCATTTCTACATCTGTGTTCTACTGAATGGAAGAGGAAAAAGTAGATTGCATATGATAATGTGAACCTCTATTACATAATTTGTTTTTCCTTTCAAAGTACATAATAAATTCAAGATATAATTATCAAAACAGTTCTGTGTGTTTGTTTCCCTCTGGCCTTATTTATTTTATCTTCTGTGAATTGCTTCAGTGGCCCTCTTTAAGGGGGGTACGGGTGGGGCAAAACTATGTCTAGCTTCTTGTCTACTTCCACCACTTAAAAAAGAAAGCAAACCAAAACACTTGTTACAAATATGCGTAGTCAAGCAAAGAAAAATTATCCCACATTAGCTATGTCCAAAAATGCATTATCGTATTGATATTTTCTATTACTTGCATCAGTATAGTTATTCCAAACATCCTCCCTCCTCCCAGAGAACCATCCCATACGACAAATAGTATTTTTTAGAGAGGAAAAAAAAATCAGCACAACTGAATGATGCATTTAAAAAGGTGAAAAATGTGTGCAATGTTTAACACCTCTCAATATGCTATTTACGTGAAGGGGTAGTTTTGGGATGTTTTCTCATATTTCTTCATTTGAGTCCTGTTTAATCTTTAAAATTTTGTTGAATTTGCTTTTGATGTGTTGGTGTACAGTTATTCTTTAATTTATATTGTGTTTATATATATATATACACACACATACATATATATGTATATATGTATATATGTACATACATACATACATATACACACAGTTTTCTTAGCTCTGCTTACTTAACTATGTATTGATTTACATAGATCTTTCCATGCTTCACACACATCATTTCTTATAGACAGTAATGTCATGGTACATAAATGTAATAGAATATTCTCACTTATTCCTCAATTAATAGGCATCTTTGTTTCCAGTTGTTAGCTATCACAAAAAGTGCTGCTATATTTTTGGAGTATGTGGTGACTTTCTTCTGACTGATGAGTTTCTTGGAGTATAAGTCCAGTAATAGAGTCTGATTCAAAGGCTATGGACATTTGAGTCACCTTATTTGCACAATTCCAAATTGCTTTCCAAAATGGTTGTACCATTTCACAGCTCTATCAACAGTGTATTAGTAGGCCTATATTTCACAGCTGCTCTAATATTAACTCTTGTCATTTTTTTTTTAATTCATAAGGTGTGAGGTGAATCCTCAAAATTGTTTTGATTTGTATTTTTCTTATTATTAGTAGTTTGGAACATTTTTTCATCCAGTTGTGAATACATGGTGGTTCTTTTGAGAACTGTTCATATCCTTTGACCATTTATCTATTGGACGTTGGGATGTGTGTATGTGTGTGTGTGTGTATACATACATATATATATGTATGTATGTATGTATACACACACACACATCCCATACATATATATATATATGTATGTACACACACACACACACACACACACCCCTTTTCAGTGAAATTTGATAGTTTTTTTCTCATTCAATCACTTCTCTCATCATAGGTGCATTAATTTTGTCTCTGCAGAAGCTTTTCTGTTTTAAATAATAAAAATTAGCTATTTTATATTTTGTATTTTCCTCTACCTCTTGTTTTCTGTCCACAGCTATGAGAAATAGATGTGTTTCTCTTCTAATTTTTATGGTATGATTGTTAATATTAATGTCATATTTATTTGAATGTGTTGTAGAATATAGTATAATGTTTTGGTCTAAGCCTAATTTCTACCAAACTGCTTTCCATTTTTCCCAGCAGTTTTTATCAAATAGAGGATTTTACCTAAGGTAATTTCTGTTTTCTACTTTGCATCAAACACTGGGTTATTGAGTTCTGTTTTTTCTGAATCTCACAAATCTTTGGCAATCCTTTCCATTAATTATTACTTCATTGCTCATTCTGATTCCTTTAATTTCTTTTTTTCCCTCTTACTGTTATTGTCAGTATTTCTAATAGAGTATTGAATAATATTGGTGATAATGGGCATCCTTATTTCACTCCTAATCTTATTGGGAAGGCTTCTAGCTTATAACTATTACAGATAATGCTTTACATAGATGCTTCCAAGTATTTTAAGAAAAAAAATCCATTTATACCTTTGCTTTCAAGTATTTTTAATAGGAATGATTTGTCAAAAGTTTTCTCTGCATCTGTTGATAAAATCATATGGTTTTTGTTACTAATATAATCAACTATGTTAATAGTATTCCATATGTTAAACCATCTCTGCATTCCTGGCATAAATCACTGCCATCCCAGTTAGATTACCAAAAAATTATTTTATTGAGCTAGAAAAAATAGCAACAAAATTCATTTGGAAGAACAAAAGGTCAAGAATATCAAAGGAATGAATGAAAAAAAAATGTAAAGGAAGGAGAATTAGAAGTTCCAGATCATAAACTATACTATAAGGTGGTGATTATCAAAACTATCTGGTATTGGCTAAGAAACAGAAAGCTCGATCAGTGGAACAGAGTAGACGTACAGTACACAGAGTAGTATTTTCTTTGACCTCTCTGCAGCCTTTGACACTACTGATCACTCTCTTCCTAGATATGGTCTTCTCTCTAGGTTTTCAAGATACCACTCTGCAGATTTTCCTCCTGCCTATCTGATTGTTCCTTCCACAGAAGGATGATGTGGTGCTAGTTGGTAGAGTGAGGACTGGTAAACCTTCATATCATATCACACCAAGTGAGCAGTGAAGCAGCTGATTATAGTAACCTTGTGTTTGACAAATGTAAACATTTAAGTTTTGGGGATAAGAACACACAATTTGGCAAAAAAGTGTTGGAAAACTGGAAAGGAGTCTGGCAGAAACTAGATATATGATGCTCTATTTAAAAAGACAAGGAAGTATGCTTCACTATTAGTCCTCTGAAGTCACTATTTTAATCAGTGTTCTGAAATCTTTCAGTGTTTTCTTTCATTTGTTTTCTTCATTTAAATTGTTTTCATGCTTCTGCTTAACATCAGGCTTCCTAAATTTCTTCTTAAATTTCTCTGAATTCCTCATATTTGTTATTTCTTATCGTGTATTAATATTCCATTACATTCTCATAACACAATTTGTTCAATTTATACCAATCAAATAATTAATTTTAAAGCAAAGGGAAAAAAAAGCTATTGAGATCTAGTAGTACTGTTCTAACCATGTGAATTGCTTACTCAGTAAACTCTAGTGGTTTGCCTGTTACTTGTACAATCAAATATAAACTCTTTTCTTTGACATTTAAAACCTTTCTTTCAGTCTCTCTCCTTTCCACCTTTACAACCTTATTACCCTTTCACTTACAATATAATCCAGCCAATCTAGTTTTTTTACTGCTCTTTACTCATAATACTCCATATCCTCCTTTGTCTGCACCTTTGCATTGGCTGTTCCCCACACTCTTCTTACCTCCATCTCTAAATTTAGCTTCTTTTTTAATGCTCAGCTCAAGCACCACTTCTCAGTGAAACCTTTCTTGATCTCCCCAGCTGCTTTGTGCATTTTGCCCTCAAATTTTATTGTATCTGTTTTGTACAAACCTACATTTGTGCGTGTTCTTTCATCTCACTGGATTTTAAATTTCTTAAAGGCAAAGACTGTTAAATTTTGATTTCTATGTCCATACTGTTTTGCACACTTTGTTGTATATCTTAGGTACTTAATAAATGCTTGTTGATGAATTGAGACTGTGAGTTAGAAAACCCTCAATAAAACCCTCAATCTTGTCCAACCCAACAAGTGTTAGATATTAACCTTTTATATGGCAAGTAGTATGCTAGGCCCTGTGAATACAAAGAAAGGGCCTCTGTGGGTATAGATTGGAGAGGGGAGAGACTAAAAGCTTAGAATTCAACTAGGTGGCTTTTAGTAGTAATCCAAGTGAGAGGTGTTGAAATACTGTACTAGGATGACCCAGTGAACAAACAGAAGGGAATGGATGTAAAAGGTGTTATAGAGGGAAAATCAGCAAGATCTGAGAACTAATTGGTCTTGTTGGGATGAGGAGACAGAGGAGTCACAATGACTTCAAGGTTGTGAACCTGAATGACTAGAAGGATGGAAGCAATAAATGGTCAAGTGTTAAATATTACAGAGTGGTCAGTAAGATAAGGACTGAGAAAAAGCAGGCAGATTTAGCCAAGCTTTGTGAGCAGTGTTCTCTCTCATTTTACCATTTACATGTTTTCTGCCTCAGTTTCCTCAGCTATGAAATTGGGATCCTAAGTATCTATTTCGGCAGTGAAAGGAAACATAAGATAGTAAACAGGGTGCTACATAAATGTGTTGGCACTTAAGCATACTTGATGAAGCAGATGGAAATTGCTGCTAAGTACAAAACATATAAATTAACTTTTCACATTTTTACAATATCCATGTGTATGTACATATGCATATATAAATAAATGTATATGTATATGCATCTCTGTATATTTGCACGTGTGTGTATGCACATAACACCTAAATGACAAAGTGAAAATCATGCTGTGAGGACAAAGATTTCTCTCTTAATAAAATATTAGTCTTACATTTCCTCCTCTGACATCAAATTAATGATGCTCAATATGTAGAAAATTTACCTTAATTTTTATTATTAAAACTACATTTTTTCATGGTTAATTGTATACATAAAAATAATAACTAAGATTTACATAGCAAGTAATATGTCTCAGCTGCTGTGCTTAAGTACTTTACGAATATCTCATGTTATCCTCACAACAATGTTGGCAGGTACATACAGTTATTACTCCTATTTTACAGATGAGGAAATTGAGGTAAGTAGAGGTTAAATGACTTGTCTAGAATCACATAGCTAGTAAGTGTCTGAGGCCAAAATTTGAATTCAGGTCTTCCTGATTCTGGGACCACTGTCCTCTTTGGCAATTTAAATTGGAACTAATCAGAACTCATTTATTGTCCCTTCAGCTTTATTGTATTCACTATGTACTTCAGATTTTTCATTTGTTGGTATTTGTTTTGTTATTTTTCTTGTGGCATTCACCTATACTTGTTCATTCACCTAAATTTTAATATCTCTTAAAGGAAAGATAATATTCTTTTAAATCATTCCCAGCACAACAGATGTTTAATAAAAGTTTATGTTTTCTAAATGGCTTTTCATCATCCTCCCCCCCTCCAACTGCTAGTCCCTTGTTTCTTTAACTACCTTATATTCATTTTTATTTATTCTCCTTACATTTTTTTCTGCTTACATTTTTATTTGTATGCACAGAGTCTGGAATATAGTTGGCACTTAATTAATTTTCTTTTGGCTTTTTTTTTTGTGAGGCAATTGGGGTTAAGTGACTTGCCTAGGGTCACATAGCTAGTGTCAAGTGTCTGAAGCTGGATTTGAACTCAGGTCCTCCTGACTCCAGGGCCAGAGCTTTATCCACTGTGCCACCTAACTGCCCCTAATTAATATTTATTGATTGAATATTGTCTCTACCTCATTAGCATGTAAGATCCTTTAGAGTATAGGCTGTGTTGCTCTTTGTTTTTATAACGCCAGCACTTAATCACTGTGCTTGGCACATAGTCAGTCTTTAATAAATGATTACTGATTTTATTTCCTCTTTCTGACATCCTCTGTGCATTTTCACAAGCTTGCCCCCATTCTGGAATGCTTTCCTTTCTCATCTCTGTTTCCTAGGCTTCTTTATCTTCCTTCACATCTTAGCTCAAGTATCATCTCTTTGAAGCTGTCACTAATCCCCCAGTCATTAGTATGCTTTCTCTCCTCAAACTACCTTGTATTTACTTATTTCTGTAAATTAACTTTGATCGCTACAGCCATCAGGATGTAAGGGACTTGAGAACAGGGTCCTTTTTTTTTTCTTTTGGTCTCGCCATGGTGAATACAGTGCCTTATATACAGTAGGAATTTAAAAAATATTTGCTAAAGTATTAAATTAATTTATTATCTGTTTACATATCAAAGGGGGAGGGGGAGATAAGGATTTTTTAGGACATTCTTGACCAATTGATTTTCCCCCTGTCCTATTTAATAAATTACAGTTGGATCAAGTAACAGAGATGACAAAATGTTAATATTTTAAATGAAGTACAAAGATGAGTTTTCATTTTGTTGTCGTTTGTACTTGCTTGAATTAGAAGTCCAGCTTACCTTTTCCTGGCTGAAAAACAGCTGTTTCTCAGATGGCCTTTAAAAAGCCAGCTTGTTAGCCCTAGAAACAGTGTAAGAAAGATATGTGTCTATAGTATGACCTGTCCTGGGAGAGAAGAAAGCCAGTTATGAAGAAAAAGCCTAGATCTTGAGAAGGTGAGACTTTTTGTCTTTTATGTTGTGCAAAAAGCAGCAAAGGAGAAAGGAATTCTCCCTCTCCTCATATCCTCCTCTCATCAGCTGTTGCATCTTCTAGCAGAGCTACTGGCTTGAGAACAGGCCCAGAGAGTCTAGGGATAAACCGTAGTCAGTGAAGTCAGCTTCTAGCAAAGTGACTCCTGGCAGCGGAATAGAACTAACTGTGGATTCAAAAGGCAGATGAAAGTCAAGATACAGAAAGATATCAGCCTAGGTGATCAACCTGTCCATTAGAGATGCTGCATTTGTTGGGAAACGTGAGGACTCCTTGAGAAAACAGGACACTAAGACCCTCCGCTGTGGAGGCATTAGTTGTCTTGGCCGAGTGTGTTGCTTACGTATGTGCCTTGCTCTTAGTGTAATTTATGTATGCTCACCCTTCCTACTGGTGCTATATGTACTTTTGGAAGAGTTTGCCACAGACTGGGGGTGGGGAGCAAATATTTTGTAGTTACTTTTCTTACTATGTCATCTTAATAAAATTTTTAACTGAATAGGGCTTCTAAGCTATACTTTTAGAATTTGTATCCATAAAATATCTTGAACTTGAAGGGGTGGGGTACCATACTGCAAGTGCAAATTGGGGGAGTAACCTGTAGGAATGCTATATTTTAGTTGAAATTTATGAGGGACTGTGAGTTAAGAGCCTTGATTTAATCACTGCAAGCACCTTCAGAATTTGGAAAGTTATCATGTGTTTTTGCCATACCATCTTGCTTCAGCCCATCCCAGAAACCATGATATCAAGGAGCTAAGCCAATTCCTGTAGTTGGTAGGAGAATTAGATCCCCAGCCATGTTCTTCCTCAATCATCTTCCTTCTCTATCCTTTCCATTCCCATGTTACTTTCCGTCTCTGATTCTGGGATCCTCAATCAAATCAGTACTATCATTTCTGGAAAAGGGAAAATGGCATCTACCCTATGAATCATTATCCCTGTGACCTACTAGACCAGGGGTGGGGAACCTGTGGCCTCAAGGCTACATGTGGCCCTCTAGGTCCTCAAGTGTGGCCCTTTGACTGAATCCAAACTTCACAGAACAAATCCTTTTATTCCATTTGTAATCAGACTAAAACATCTTTCCTTCATTATAATTCTACTACTATAAATAAATAAATATATGTATATACATACATATATAAATACATATATATATATATATATATATAAATATAAGAGTAAGCTTCCTCTCTTATAATGTGATTTCATTGAGGACAGGCACTGTCTCTCCTTTGTATTTCCCATGCTTTGCACAGTGTATGACACACATTAAATGTGTGGGTTATGCTTCTTTATAGCAAAATGGATGTGGGGGTTATTTGTTTTGACCATTTTTATCTCTGGAAAATTTCTGTATCTCTAATTTCCTGATTTTGCTGAGCAGTTGAATCTCTACAATAAAAAATATCTGTTCCTTCAAAGAGTTTCATGATGCTATTTAATTGGTAATTACTTGCTCCCTAATTGAGCTCTAGGCTTGTTAAATTTAGCCTGCTTCACAATTTTAATTATTCTGAATTCTTAATACTATACAACTATAATGATTCTGAGCCAAAAGAAAATTAAATTCTGTTTAGGAAGGCAGTTGTGTATGTTAGTAATTGACAGATTTTGGGAAGTTTCTAGTGTCATGTGAGAATCATCATTAAACTGTAGTTTTTAAAGAAGATAATTATTTTGCTTTAATAAATGTCCATATTGCAAATATTTCTCTTTGTAGCTCTTTGTTGCTTTAGTATATTTTCCATGCCCAAGGCTATATTATTCAGATGTAAGGTCATAGATTTAGTTCTGTAAGGAACCTGGGTTGTCATGTCCAATTTCCTTATTTTAAATATCAGGAAACTAAGGCCCAGACTTAACTTAAGATAACACAGGTAGTAAGTAGCAGAGATAGTGTCCACATTATTTCATTATGAAACATCTATACCTATAGAAGGAAAATGAATGGACAACTGAACTCTGGATAGGATTTAACTAGACAATGATTATATGTGTTGTAGTTTTTTATTTATATTTTGAGGGGGGGAAAGTACTTATTTTTGTTTGTTGGATAACTTTTAAAATGAATATTTATTGTGAATATTGATTTGAAGTTTAATCTTGTACTTCTGTAGACACTTAACCTGCTTTGTGATAAAACTACTCAAAACCTTCCATAATGGATACATTCATTAGCCAGGAAAATCTTAAGTTATTTCCATAGAACAGATGTTGATTTGGTAAAAGCAAGCAAATTTAATTTTATTGGAAAAATATGGTACCTTGAAGAAAAGATAGTTATTAGACTTTTTGTAAGTACTATGAAGTATTCATTATTAGCCTTTTTATATTTGAAAAGTGATTATTTTCATTTCAATGATCTTGTGGATGTAGCAAATTAAATAAAAGTCAAAGGCTTTATTTATATAGTAGGCCACTACAAAAAGAGTTGTGCACAGAATCACAGGGTTCTAGTTTTGGAAATAATCTTAGGTAATCTTGTTCCATCCCCCCTCCCATCTTGCACCCCCATTTTCTAGAAGAGGAAACTTGAGGCCTGTAGGTTTCCCACCTTAGACTTTCCTGAGGTTTGAATAGCTATTAAGTATCAGAATTGGGATTCAAACCCATTTCTTCTGACTTCCTTGTCCTATCCTATTCTTAATATTCTGTACTAGTGGGGCAAAGAGAAAGCATGCAAAGTATCTGTCCAGTCAGTGATACAGCTTCTGTGTAGTCTGAGTATTTGTTTTCTAACCATTTAGTTACATCATCCTTAGCATATTTGTTATCTACTTACTTTGTAATCAAGACCACCCACTTGATTTAGCCTGCTGACTTTTTATGCTTGTTTCTTCCCTCAAGGCTACAGTACATGTGTATTCATGTTTTTGCTTTCCCATTTACTCAGATCTCCAGCTGGGAAAATGTAGTGTGTACAATATACTCTGCCTTCAGCTGACATTTCTCACAAATTGCAACAGAAACACTGCTATCAGCAGCTTAATAACAGGTAGAAAGCGTCTCTACATTATCAAGTCCCAGCAGGATTCAGAAACTATGGTTACCAAATTTTCAAAGAAGAGGAGGGGTTAGGAAATTTTCTATCTAAGAAAAGCTGAAATAACATTGAAAAATGATTCAATGAAAGCTGCTTTTTGAAAAGGACCTATCGGAGCTGACTTGGCAAGGTTGGGACACTTTCTTTTTTTTAACCTAATGGTTATTTTTGAAGCTCTCACAAGAGGTTTCTGTGGTTAAGCTCTTAGTGGGGGGAGGGGAGGTCATTTATTTTTTACCCTTCTGTCCTTTTGAACAAAAACTTGTTTTGCTAAACTAGATAAAAAAAGAGTAGGATGATTATAATAGAAAAAGAAGTTACACACAGGCCAATGTTTTCAATGGCTAGAGAGTCATATTGTTGCAATAGCAAATATAGCAAATATTTTCTACTGCTAATCCTGTCTATAGTGTTTTAGTTAATTTGATACTGCATCATGATCTGTCCATACACATAGTATTTATGCCGTTCTAAGAATGTAAAAGAGCACAGTGTGAAGTACTAACAGCAAGATGTTAATGTCTTAGGCTTTACTTGATATGAAACTAGCAAATATATTTGCTCATCTCTCCCTTAAAATGTAAAAGAAAGCAGTAACTGAAATGCCAGATAGGAATCTGAATTGTTCTTTTATGTTTGGTTCTGTGAGACTAACCGTTTTGCATTTAAACAGCAGTTTAATTTTCAAAATAGGATTCAGTATCCTACTGTGAGAAAGGCATTGTCAGAGTTTGTCATCTCCCAGTCCTTTTGGATAGCAACAATAGAATTTTGGCTTTTTACAGGAAAGAGTAATGTAAATGATGAAAAAAATTCATTCTTTTTACCAAAAATGTTGTCCTTTTGTACATTTTTTAGCTTGCTTTAAAAAATAGGGATATTATCTTGTCAGTTTTATTGTTGTCAGTTTCTTTCTCATAAAACCTTAACAATTATCAGTTTTGTGTCATAGGATTACTTTATATTATATTGCTAAAAACCTGAGTATATTTAGCCATGCATCCAGAAATTACCTCAAGTAATGCAGAAATTATCTGGATCAAACATAATTCCTTCAATACGGGTATAAATGAAAGTATTCTTGAAATTAAAAAAAAGGCCCAAGTAACATAAAGCATGGCCTTAAGAGTCTCACATTTCAGTAATACAGGGACTTCACTGTATTCAGTTCTATGAGTAGCACAGAAATAAATGGTTGATTATCTGTTTTAGCAAGATAAAAGTGAAGGAGAGATAGGGTGATACAAAGAGGAAGTACAGCTGCTCTCTCTATGATATTGAGGAACGGTAACTCAGATAGTACACTACTTATTGATTTATCCTGACCTTTCAGCCATCAGTAACTCCATTTTAAGTCCTGCTTGGTTACAATGAAGCAGTTCTCTTTGTGGCCTATAAACCAGACTCAGATAGATGGTCTTTGTAAGAAGACTAAGGGGACACTGCTTTGTATTAGAAGCACAGTTGGTGAATCGAAAAGAAAGTTTTGGTCACCTCAATATTTTCTTTATGGTCCTTCACACACTTGTCTTTGTGGTATGGTGTTGCGCCAGAAAATTCTTGACTGTTTTCATCTTTAGCAGTTTAGCATTTCTGTAGCACCTTTTCACTTATTTCACATTTAACAGTGAGGAGTGAAATGGACTGTGTTTTAGCAACAATTAAAAAATAAATTTTATTGATCTGTTTTGTCTCTACATCACATTTTCCACTCCAGTCTACCCCCCACTGAACCCTCACAAAAGCACAATTAAGCAAAAAGTTTGAAACAGAGACCATCATCTTTGCCAGTTTATAGGGTATGAGATAAAAATTAAGTAGTTGTAATCTATATTTTCTCTTGCTATTAGTGATTTGAATCATGTTTTCATGTGGTGATTTACAGTTTACAATTCTTTTGAAAGCTATTAATATTCTTTGATCTTCTATCTATTGAGGAATGTCAACAGGCAATCACATCACAAAACCCATAAAAGCCTTTAACAGGGGCAGTATTCTTTTTCTTTCAAGTAGTCTGCATTTTATAAATGGTTTACCCACTTTGGTCAGTTGCGTGATTCAAACTATACTTTTAGGCTGTGAGACTTTTCATTTAGAGAAGACTTACATTCATTTCTCTTCTCCATTTGGTCACGATCTGACCACAGCCTTCTTCTTAACCTATCCCTCATTGAATGTAGTATTAGTAAGGCAACATGAGTTAGTGGAAAAATCACTGGACTTGGGAATAGATTGTAGATAGATTTTAGTCCCAGATCTCTTATGGACAAATTTTGGGAACTTGGATAAGTACTTAGCTTTTGAGCCTCACTTCCCCAGTAAATGGCTAGATGAGCTTTAAGTGTCCGTCTTTTAGCACTAATATTCTCTAATCTACAAGTGATGTTATATACCTGTGTATATGTAATTATGGGGAATGTAAAGCCTGGAAACTGAGGGAACAGGTTCTGACAAAACTCATTTTACTCTTTCCATTGTTTAAATGTTTTCTTCTAGCTACTCTTGTTCCCCTTTTCCCCCCAATAAACTAGAAGTTCCTTGTGGACAGGTACTTATCTTTTTTGTTTTGTTATGTACAATTTTGTGCACATGGTAGTTTCTCAATAAATGTCTGCACCTCCAGTACTCCAGTAAACTTTTTCCTCATGTCATTGACTTCCAAAATTGTTTTCTGCATGTTTACATTTCCACCCGGTAGATAATATTCCTCAGAACACATAGTAGAACTAACATTCTTAATTACATATTTTTTGCAGATATTAATCACACTGGTATTCATTTTGTCATAAAGAAAAAGATACATGGCAAAATATGTTAAATGATATACAAAATAATAACATCTTCACATTTCCTTTTTTACAAAAAAGCTGTGTTGGATTAACTTCTATCAGGGAACAAGAAGTTCTGGTAAAGCTGACCACACAGTGAGTAAGCTGTAGTTTCATATTAAAAGAGGTGAAAGAAATGAATGGATTCAAGAGATTTACAGTTGAAGACAAACAATTCCTGGGAGTTCTGTTTTGTGGCTTGTCAAAAGTAGCTTTTGTAAAATGGTCAAGGGGAATTTAAAAGGCAGTAAAAATGGAGAAGAGTGCTGTGCTTATAATGCTTTATAAATGCTCTGTTGAAAATGTTTACTTCCTTTCTCCCTTATACCATAGAAATTAATTTTAAACAATTAATATGGCCATGACTACATTGCAGCATTTTGAATGGAAGTTATCCTAAAGGATTTAAGCTACTGTGAATTAAGCATAATCAATCAACAAGTATTTATTAGATGTCTTTTACATTAACATGCATCATGCTGTGTTCTGGGGATACAAATACAGTGAATGAAACAATCTCTATTCAGAAAGAGCATGTATTCTAACACGAATAAATAGAATTCATAGAACTCAATTTTGACTTTAATAAGTAATTTAAATTGCTCATGGGCAGAAACAACATCTACTAATAATACTCCTTAATTATGAACAATAATGAAAATTGATATAACTCCCACAATCTCATGCTTCAAGAAATATTAAGGGTGTGTCTATACTGGCTGGTTTTTTTTAATATCCAACTGATGCTAATCCAGACATTTTTAGAATGTTCAAGTTATTTTGAGCAATTCTAGGGTGAGTTCAACTTTGTAGAATATTTCACTCTGTTTATATTTAAAAACATAAAACTAGAGTTACTTAAAGTAAAATAAGTAAAGATTCACCTTTCGAATTGTCTGACTTAAGAGGAGGAAAAATGCAATCACATGTTCCCTTTTATGTTTTTGTTCATTGGGCCTTTACCCCAGCCCCCCAAAAAAGTTACATGTGTTTCTGACTTTAGTCAGAATGAGACAAATATTTTGCAAAAAATGGTCATCTATTAGTGTGGTTGTTTTCTTCCACTTGTATCAAGGAATACTGGTAATATTGGGAAACAAACATTAAAGAAGACATTTAAAAGTAGTAGTTGTGTTTGCATTTCTTTTGGCATTTGAGTAAATTACAGTCAGGAGACAAGTTAGTTGTTGAAAACAAGTCATTATATATTTTATTTAGGGGGTATGCAATTGGTAGTTTATTCTTACAAAGGAAGAAATGTTAAATACGGAAGAATGTGCACATTCACAGAATTAACAGGTTTAACAGGATTAACAGAATTTATTAATAATGTAACCACTCTTAATTGAGGGGCTAATGTTCAAGCCTAAGCAGAATATGATGCAGTTTTGCAAGATCACTAATCAAATATTTTATATTTTATCTACTGCTCATGCTACTTGTTTGCCTGGACCATATTTGGACCATATTTGTTGTTGCTGTCCATACTTTCTATGTTAAAATTATATCTTGTTCTGGTCCTGCTGAAGCCTCTCACCCTTCTCCTCAGGAGTTTACAAGTAGCCAATATAAAAGGACAATAGTACATGGTGATAAGTTTTTTTTTACTACCACATTCATTATTAGAATTTTAATTTTGTCAGTTTGTTATGCACAAAAATGGAAGTGTGGAAGTGTTAATAAGGTTCTTAGCCTGGTTCTTAGTGAAAATATTTATGTTCATGTTTGCTATTTTGTTAAATTTGCTAATTAATGATTAGCTTTCATTTTTGAAATTTTTGGTTCCAAATCCCCCTCCTCCTTTGAGCCTTCTCCTTTAAGCATTGAGAAAGCAAGTAATATGATATCAGTTATAAATGTGAAATCATGTGAAACATATTTCTGTGTTAGCCATGTTGCAAAAAAACTCAGTTCATCAGTTCTCTTGCTGGAGGTGGATAGCATTTTTCATTGTGAATCCTTTGGAATTCTTGGATCATTTTTTGATTAGAATAGCTAAGTCTGTCACATTTGATCACTGTTGCAGTATTGCTATGACTGTGTACAGTGTTCTCCTGTTTCTGCTCACTTTACTTTGTGTTAGTTCATGTAAGTCATCTCAGGTTTTCCTGAAACCACCCTCCTTGTTGTTTCTTATAGCACAATAGTATTACATCACAATCATATACCACAACTTGTTCAGTCTTCTCCAACTGATGGGTATACCATCGATTTCAAATTGTTTGACAACATAAAAAAGAGCTGCTTTAAATATTTTTGTACATATGAGTCCTTTTCCTTTCTTTTTGATATCTTTGAGATACAGACCTAGTAGTGGTATTGCTGGGTCAAAGAGTGCAGTTTTATAGACCTTGGGCATAATTCCAAATGTTCTTCACAATTGTTAAATCAGTTCACAATGGGGCAGCTAGGTGGTGCAGTGGATAGAGCAACAGCTGTGGAGTCAGGAGGACCTGAGTTCAAATCCAGCCTCAGACACTTGACACTTTATAGCTGTGTGACCCTGGGCAAATCACTTAGCCCGTTGCCTAAAAAAACAAAAATACATGAAAAAAACCCAACCAAAATCAGTTCATAACCCTACCAACAGTGCATATAACCCCATTTTCCCACATCCCCTTAATTATTTGTCATTTTCTTTTTCTGTTATGTTAGCCAGTCTCATAGGTGTGAACCTCATAGTTCTTTTCATTTGCATTTTTTTAATTAGTAGTGATTTGGAACATTTTTAATATGACTACTGATAGTTTGATTTCTTCTTCTGAAAACTGTTTGTTCATTATCCTTTGACCATTTATTGGAAATGGCTCTCACTTTTATAAATTTTACTCAGTTCATGAAATGAGGCCTTTGTCAGAGAAACTTGGTTTAAAATTTTTCCCTAGTTTCCTGCTTTCTTTACAGTTTTGGCTATATCGGTTTTATTTTTACAAAAAACTTTTTAAATTTCATAAAATCAATTATCAGTTTTAGTTCTTATGATCCTCTCTGTCTCTTGTTTGATCATAAACTCTTGCCTTCTCTATAGATCTGATAGGTAAATGTTTACATCTTCCCTTAATTTGCTTGTGATATCACTGTTTATGTCTAAATCATGTATCCTTTTTGACCTTACTGTGGTATAAGATGTGAGATGTTGGTCTGTGTCTAATTTCTTCCAGTTTTCCCAGCAGTATTTGTCAAATGCCAAGTTCTTATCTCAAAGGCTTAGATCTATGGGTTTATCAATACTACATTACTACGGTCATTTACTACTGTCATTTACTACTACATTGTGTTCCTAATCCATTCCACTGATCCACCAGTATTTTTAGCCAGTTCTAGATTGTTTTGATGATTATTGCTTCATAATACAGCTTGAAATTTGTTAGACTGCCTTCTTCACTTTTTTCTCCCATTGATTCCCTTGATATACTTTACCTTTTGTTTTTCAAGATGAATGTTGTTAATATATTTTTTTTACTAGATCTATAAAATAGTTCTTTGGTAGTTTGATTGGTATGGCACTGAATAAGTCAATTAATTTAGGTATAATTGCCATTTTTCTTATGTTGCCTAGGCCTACTCATCAGTAATTAATATTATCTTTATTAATATTTTCATTCTTTGTTTGAAATTTTTATAATTGTGTTCATATAGTTCTTGGGTTTATCATGGCAGGTACACCCACAAGTATTTTAGACTCTAATTATTTTAAATGGAATTTCTTTTTTTATCTCTTCCTGCTATTTTTTGTTGGAAATATATGGAAATGCTGATGATTTATGTGGATTTATTTTCTATGTTGCAGCTTTTCTAAAGTTGTTACTTATTTGGAATACATTTTTAGTTGGTTCTCTAGAGCTCTTTAAGTATACCATCCTGTTGTCTGCAAAGAGTGATAGTTTTTTGTTTTCTCACTGCCTATTCTTTTTCCTTCAATTTCTTTTTTATTTTTTTACCTTATTGCTAGAGCTAGCAATTCTAGTACAATATTATATAATAGTGGTGATAATAGACAGCCTTGCACCCTGATCTTATTGGGAAGAATTCTAATTTATCCCCATTACAGATAACGCTTGCTCTTGGTTTTAGATCAATACTACCTATTATTTTAAGAAAGTCTCCATTGATTCCTATGCTTTCTCATGTGTTTAGTAAGCATGGATGTTGTATTTTGTTAAAAGCTTTTTCTGCATCTTTGAGATAATCATAGCATTTTTTATGTTTTCATTATTGATATGGTCAATTATGTTTATAGTTTTTCTAATATTGAAACATACTTGCATTTCTGGTGTAAATCCCACCTGGTCATAGTGTGATATTTTTAATATTGCTGTAATCTCCTATTTTATTTAAAAATCTTGCATCCATATTCATTGGGGAAAATGGTTTATAGTTTTCTTTCTCCAGTTTTGCTCTCTGTGGTTTAGTATTAAAATCACATTTGTGTCATAAAAGGAATGTGATAGAACTCTTCACCTATTTTTTCAAAAATTTTTCATAGTATTGGGATTAATTGTTCTTTAAGTGTTTGGTAGAATTCACTTGTGAATCTTTTTTTCTTAGGTATTAAGATTTTTTCTTAGGTAGCTCATTTAGCTCATTTATAGCTTATCCAATTTCTTTCTAAGATAGATTTATTTAAGTATTCTATTTTTTCTTCTCTTAATCTAAACAAATTTTATTTTCATAAACTTTCAGCTGTTTCACTCAGTTTTATGTCATGTAATTAAACAAAATAACTTCGAATAATTGCTTTAATTTCATTTTCATTGATACGTTAACCTTTTTCATTTTTTGATACTGATAATTTAGGGAGTTTTCTTTTTAAAAATTAAATAAACCAATGGTTTATCTATTTAGTTATTTTATTTTTTATTAGTGCAATTTTTAAAAATTAATCTCCCCTTGGGTTTTTCAGGATTCCTATTTTTTTGCTTAATTGGGATTTTTAACTTGTTCTTTTTCTAGGTTTTTTTTTAGTTGCATGCCCAGTTTATTGATCTGCTCTTTCTCTCTTTTATTCATGTAGGCGTTTAGACATAATCATTTTCTCCTAAGTACTTCTTTGACAGCATCCCACAAATCTTAGCATGTTGTCTCCTTGTTGTCATTCTCTTTAATGAAATTATTTATTGTTTTTGTGATTTGTTCTTTGACCCACTTGTTCTTTAGGATAAGATTATTGAGTTTTCAATTAATTTTAACTATATCTCCATGGCCCTTTATTGAATGTAATTTTTATTGCATTATGATCTGAAAAGGTTGCATTTCCTATTTGTGCTTTTCTGCATTTGGTTGTAAGGGTTTTTATGCCCTAATAATACATGGTTAGTTTTTTCTGAAGTTGCCATGTATAGCTGAAAAAAGAGTATATTCCTTTCTATTCCCATTCAGTTTTCTACATAGATTTATCATATGTAACTTTTCTAAAATTCTATTCATCTCCTTAACTTCTTGCTTACTTATTTTATGGTTAGGTTGATCTAGTTTTGAGAGGGGAAATTTGAGGTCCCTTACTATTATAGTTTTACTGTCTACTTCTTCCTGTGAGTCATTTAATTTTTTCTTTAAGAATTTGGATTCTATGCATTTGATGCATAGATGTCAATGTTGATATTACTTCATTATCTCTGCTCCCTTTTATCAAAATGTCATTTCCCTGATTATCTCTTTCATTTAGATATGTTTTTGCTTTTGCTATGTCTGAGATAATGATTGCTATGCCTGCCTTTTTTACTTCAGTTGAAACATAAATTCTACTGCAGCCCCTTATTTCAGCTCTGTTTGTATATTTATGTTTCAGGTATTTCTGTAAATAACATATTGTTGGATTCTAGTTCCTAGTCCATTCTGCTGTCCCCTTCAGTTTTATGGATGAGTTCATCCAATTCACATTCACAGTTATGATGACTGTTTATTTTCTTCTGCTTTTATGGCTCCCTCCCACTTTTCTCTCATCCTCTTCTCCTCTTACTTCCCTACTGGATAAGATAGATTTCTATGTGAGTGTATGTATGTGTTCTTCCTTCTCTGAACCTCTTCAGATACGAGTGAGGCTCAAGCATTCCCACTTTTCTTTTTTCCTCCACCGTAAAAGCTCTTCTTTGTGTACCTCTTTTATGCAAGATAATCTTCCTCATTCTACCTTTTACTTCCTTCTCCCAGTGTATCCCTCTTTCTCACTTTCAGGCTTTTTGATGCTACTATTTTCAGAATTTCAAGACAGCTTTTACATCTCCTCTTTCTCCCTCATCAAGAGGCTTCTTAATTTCTCTTCACTTTCTACCATCAGATTGCTTTCATCTGCATGTCTGAGATTGTTGGTATTTCTCTCAGCAACTTCAATTCTGGTTTTTGATCCATCCAGCCTGTCATTTCACATGATGTACTCTGCAGTAAGGTGACAATATACAGCCTTGTCATACTCCTTTTCCAATCTTAAAACAATCACTTCCTTATTTGGTTCTAATTGTTGGTTCTTGACCCACATACAGATTCCTCACAAGGCAAGTAAGATCATTTGGTACTCCCTTATCTCTGAGGACTTGCCACATTTTGTCGTGATCCATAATCAGAGGTTTTATTGTAGTCAGTGGAGCAGAAGTAGATATTTTTCTGGAAATCCTTTGCTTTCTCTGTAAACCAGTGAATGTTGGCAATTTGGTCTCTGGTTCCTCTACTTCTTTAAAAACTAGTCTGCTCTTCTGGTAAGACTTGGTTCACACATTACTGAAGCATAGTTCACAGAATCTTAAGCATAAGCTTCCTGGTGTGTGAAATGAGTGCATTTGTTCAATAATTTACATAATTCTTAGAATTGCCCTTCTTTAGGATTGGGATGTAAAGTGATCTTTTCCAATCTAGTGGCCACTGTTGTGTTTTCCAAATGTGCTGGTATATTGAGTGCAGCACATTAGAATCATCATATTTTAGGGTTTTAAATAGATATTGAACCCATAATATTCCTTTCCTCCATGGTCTGTTCTTGGTAGTCTCTCCAGGATGATCCAAATGAGGCAGGATCTTTAGAGTATATTACAAGTTTGAGTAGGGCTGAAGAGCCCTAGTGTTTTGGTGCTGAATTTCTCTGTACAGTTTTATAAACATTCACGTGGGCTGCCCATCAGTTTCTTTCTTACCAGTCCCATGTTTCAGGAGCCATACCCAGAGCTCCGTCATTCTATTTTGCCAACTCCTTGTTTGGGTTCCATTTGGAGATGAATTGAGGCAATTGGAAGTCATTGAACAGTTAACCAAAAGAGGTTTGCTTTGCTGTGCCAGAACAAGAATACATAAAAACAATACAGTGGCACTTAGCTTCTCTGGAAAGAAGCTATGTCAGAGAAGTCAGGCCAGTCAGGTCCTAGGGTCACCTTTCTTTTCTTTAAGGGAAAACTAAGCCCTGTTTCAGGAAGCAAGAAGGAGGGGCCTGCACCTGCCCCATGTTGTGAGTGGGAAAAAGAAGCTGCATTTGGGAAGAAGGGGCCAATTAGTTCTTGAGACCATTCTGTCTCCTTTTAAGGAAACTAATCCATGTGGTAGGAAGGAAGGAAGGAAGTGGGGTATAATTTACCCATGCTGTGGCAAAAATGCTGGTAGATATTAGTCCTATCAAAGTGATCCAGTGGAAAAATCAGTGAATTTGGAGTCAAAAAACCTGGTTTCAAATTCCACCTCTATCTGTCACTGCCTGAATGACTTTGAGCAAGTTATTTATCTGTTCGGGGTATCTGTTTCCTAATTTGTAAAATAAGAATCTCAGATTAGATGGCCTGTAAGGTCCTCCCTTGTTCACTTTCTATTACCCCTGCCTACAGGTCCTCTCCACATGGGCAGAGAATGAGGGGAGAAATAAAATATTTTCAAGGGCAAGGATTACTTAATTTTCACCATTGTCTTTTTCCTGGCTGTCTCCTAGTCCTTCTGTTTAATTCACTTCAGAAATATTTGTTAAATGCCTACTCTGTGCTCTGTTCCTCAGCATTGGATACACCAGATAGCACACATAAGGAATCCTACATGGACAAAGTGACAGAAGCAACCCCCCCCTCCCCCACCCCAGCTTTCAAATGGAGACAAGGGAAAGTAGAAAGCTAACTAGGTCTACAGCTCACCTGTGGTGTCAGCTATCAGGGTCACAGAGATGTTCCCCTTAAGGTTATCAAAAGTGTCTGTTGTCTTAAGGATAAGTATCATGTATGGCCTGTAGGTAAAAGACAAGAATATGAAGAGAACTTGATCACATCCAGATGCCAAAAGAGAAGACAATTGATAACTAAGCAGTCACTGGCACAGGAGAAGCTTCTACCAGTCTAGTTGAAGGTCTGGGTCTGGAAATCCTAGGGAGATAATTGGCAGGGGGAGGGACCAATGTGAAATATCAGGAGTCATCCTCTCCTACCCTTTGGTGGAATCTCTGCTCATATACTGCCAGCAGGAGCTGGTGCTGGGAGCCTAGACCTCTAAAGTTCTAAAGAGGAAAGACAGGTTGCAGATTGGACTAACCATGGTAAAATAGCTTTGACATAATCCTTGGTAGAAAATCACTGACCAGACTGAGAATCAGGAAGAGTCCAAGGTGGTTCTCTGTGGTCAGTAAAATTTGGGTTGTGAGGTCATTCCATCTGGAACTGGTCAGATTAAGGTCTGTTTCTCCCAAGGTAAGTAATGTCAGGTCTTAGTCTGACTATCTTAGTTCACAGAGGAGGTCCCGGTCCAGAACAAGATGTGGGGCTCCCCATTATTGTAGCTCATGAGTGACAGGTATCATGGCCTGACTGGCATGAATTAGTGCTGCTTTGGACTGGGTCTTAAGCCAGAGCCAGAAATTCCCTGGAAGCCAGGCACACCAGCACCAATCCTGAACAAATGCTTTGCAACCTCCCTCCCTCAAGATGGCCTAATCCATATGGAGTAGGCTGGCTCCCATCTTCTCCTTCAGGTGACAGGTCAAGTAAGACAAGACTGCAAACTGGACCACAAGGGGTAAAACCTTGGAGGAGGGACACCTTCCGGATTGGGAAAGGCCCTATCCACCTTGTTAACAAATGCCTAGCCATAAGCAGGGGGAATCCCAAGGCTTGTTTTTTCCTGCAGGAACAACAGCACCTCCAGGGACTCCCCTCTGAGACAAGAAATAGGGAAAAGTAGAAGCTGAAGACAGCTTTTGTGATGGGTTCTAGAGAAAGTCATTGGCCTGCAGAGCTGAACTACATCAAGGGCACCACTTACACCTCTGCTGATGCTGGCAGTTAAGGAGCCAAGGCCTGGATCACTTTTCTTGAGTGAAGAGAGACTCCAGGAGTAGAGTCACCATCATAGGACCTTCAGTGTTCTTGGCAACAAAGGTGGATAGCAGAAGCTTGCTCTTCTATCTTAGCTGAAAATCAGTTTGTTTTTAATAGCATCTTAATTGAAATGTCTCATGAAAGCTTGCAAGATATCATTTATTAATCAGATGTATTTTTTTATTAATAAGGATGAATGTATTATATGACATTTGCATTGCTGAGCAAGAATTTAAGTATTTTTAAATCTCCTTGAAATCAGTTTTTGGTGATCACATGTGTGGATTGAAAACCATGACTTTAAGCTTTACATTCTTCAGATAAAATTTACGTTTTCTGAACAGCAAAGTCTATTATTTCATGCTTCCTAACCTTCATTGTCTATTTCCCTTTGGTACACACAAGCAGCCTGGTACATGGAGACATGCACATTATGGAGAAATAGCTTTCTGCTCTGTCAACTTTGTTTTATAAAAGCTCCTTTTTCTTTATAGCTCTTATCTATTGCATCTATAAAATTTATTTAAGCAATGACAGATCTCTCTTTAGGGCCCAGAGTCTGGGAGAATAACCACTGTCATGCATTTGGTAAAAGGTTTATCGAATATGACTGTTCATTAAATTGCAAGGCATTGTGGGTGAGGCTAACTGGTATTGCTTTGGTTAGGTGAGTTGTGTGAATTGTACTTATGTGTACATCAAATAGAAACAGATGAATCTTACTAACCTCTTTTCTGTTGCTTAGCAAAAAGGGGGGAGAAAAAGGATAGGTTTGAAAATGTCAAAAAAATTTGCCAAAATTTATGTGATACTCACCACATGGAATGCATGTAGAATCAACAAATACACAGAGTCAAGCTGTTTAAATTTCTTCAAAGCAAGGATTCTGAATTCTCTGGTCTTACTTTCTTCCTAGAAATCAAAACAGCATGATTTCACATGTATAATTGATATCACATTGCTTGCCTTCTCAATGAATGGGGGAGGGGCTAGAGGGAGGGAGAGAATTTAGAAGGCAAAATTTAAAATAAAAAAGAATGCTAAAAATAAATAATAAAATTTTTAAAAATTAAATAAGATTAAAATAAGAAAATATATTAATTGACCCTAAAGTCAAAGAAAAGGAAGGAAGGAGGGAAGGAAATTGAAACAAATTCTGGTGGAAAGAGCATTCTTGCTTGAGGGAATCAGTTTTAATCTACTTGAGGTGCCACTGAAAAGAGTCTTTTTGTAATGATATTTCCTGATATTTTTCTTTTTTCAAATGATTAATAAATATTCATACAGTCCTCTCCCAAGTATATTCCCCTAAAACAGGAACATAAAACATATTTTCAGTTATTATCAGAAAGTATAGTACAAACTATTCATTAGATAGGACTTCAGTTTTAGTTTTATTTCTGTATTGTTATAGTGTTGTGCATTGTTCTTTACCTCTGTTTTCTTCACTCTGTATCATTTCTGTGCTACAAGTGGCACATGTTTTTACATAGGCCAATCTGATTTTGTTTTAAGAATGTAAGGATGCTATCCTTAAGATTTGGTTGGCCAGAGGATTAGGGCCTAAAACATGGAATTGGTCCTTCAGAAACTGTAGCCAAATTCCCATTGCCCACTTTCCTTATACCTGACAATAACTCTGGTGAATCAGGAGACAGGGTTTTGCATGAATTTAATTAGAAATCTTATCCTTTTTAATCTTGTATTTTATGGTCCACAGCTGCCTCATTATATTCTAATCTCCAGCCTTTATCACTGGACTGGCCTAAGCTATTAGCCCACAGTAGTTTAATAAAAGCTTTTCCTGGTTGCTATGAATTCTTAATACTTATTATTGCACATGACTCCGTAATATAAAGTTACATTAAATACTTTTTTTAGTCATTTCTTCATCATTGTCTACATTTTTCTAGCATTTTCTAGTCATAAATAATAAGCTGTGAATATGTTTCTATGTATAGGTAATTTCTTGCTGTTAATAACCTCCTTGATTTATACTAAGGTAGTTGGATCTCTGGGTCAAAGGGTATGAAAAATGTAGTAACTTTTCTTGCATGTTGCAAAATTATTTTCCAAGATAGTAGAATTAGCAGAAGTGAATTAGTTGGCCCTACAACATTGAAATTTCCCATATCCTACCACTTTTGTTAATTTGATAGGCGATACCTTAGGGTAGTTTTAATGTACATTTCTCTGATTATTGTTACTTGGAGCTATTTTTCATAGAATTACACATTAACAGATAAAAGATTCATTAAATCATTAGAAGTTGTTGACTCATTTTCAGTCATGTCTGACTCTTCATGACCCCATTTTGGGGTTTTCTTGGCAAAGATACTGGAGTGGTTTGCCATTTCCTTCTCCAGCTCATCTTATGGATGAGGAAATTGAGGCAAACAGGGTTAAGTGACTTGCCCAGGGTCCACATACTGTTCATAAGTGGCTGAGGCCAAATTTGAATTCAGGAAAATGAGTCTTCCTGACTCCAGGCCCACGTACTGTAGCCACTGCGCCATGTAGCAGCATTTCTTTGAGTATTGGTGATTTGGAGTGGTTTTCATAGGGATTATACATTAAGAGACAGAAAAGTTATTAAGTTGTTTTTAACCCAATTCCTTTAATTCCAAATCCAACTCCTGAAACATAATAATTGCTTAATATTTCATGCTTCTTGACTTGACTTGACACTTTCTATAATACTAGACTATCTCCATCCCCAGAAGTGGTGGGTGTCAATTTATTTAAAAAAGTGTGTTTAAGAATTTATTCAGATGCCATACCTCCTACATATCTAACAAGGTAGTTGTTCTTAGACTTCACCCTGACACAATTATTCCTTACCATCAGCTGACAAGTATTCCACTAATATGTTCAAAAACTCTGAAGTTCTTTTATGTGATCATAATCTTTTATCATTCCATCTCTTCTTATACCTTACTACTCCTAAACCTGTTTATGGACTTCATTGTGATCTCCAGTCTTCCTGCTGCTTAATACTTTACTTTTGCTCTATCTATAGTTTCCCACTTCCAATCCCTTGGTGAATCAGTTTACTATCTTCTACTCTCAAATCCTTTGTTTCCTTATCCTACTACTGCTCACCCCTTAACAAAAACATATGATAAATTATTCCAACCATCTGCTTCCTGCCCTACTACTCACATGTTAATAAAAATCATGCAAACATTCTGACTGGATACACTTTGAATCCAAATTCTAATCTAGATTTTGGCAAAATTATTTGCTGTTCTTTGTGAGGGCCCTCTTCTTCCTTTCTTGTCATCTTATATCCTCCTAACATCATCCCCCACTACCTCCCCCTTTATTTCAGGAAGTGGCCCTGCACCTTTTCAAGGCTAATCTGATTTACATGTATTCTCCCATCTTCTTCCATTTTATTTAATAGATTGCCAAATATCCTCTCCCCCACAACACCTCCCAGCTCCTTTCTTCCTCTCCCTTTCTCCTTCTGCCGCTCCTCAACCCTTAAAAAATGATTAAAACACTAAAGAATCATAAGCACATAATGACAGATACTTAAAATATGATATAGTAAACTGGACTGATAATATTATAATCTACTGGGAGACTGAAGTTTAAAATATGAAACACATAGCAAGACATTTCACCTTTACTTCAGCTCTGTACTATCCGAACAACACTCCAGTTCTGTATTTTCTGGAAAGTTAGAGCATGACTTGGGCCCTTCCTCTTGCAAGCAGTCATGTCATAGAAGAATACAGTTGAAGAAAGCACCTTCAGCTTCTAGTCTCCCAGACTCCTCATTGACTCCAGACCTTGAATCCATGGGACATCCACCAAGATTAGAAACCTCTGTTGTAGGATCATGGTTTGGTCACCTGTGCTCAGGGAAACACAAAACAGAAGAGAAAATCATAGACTTGGGGTTCTGTCTCAGGATTGCCTACAGCAGCCCATGGTCTCACTGCCATGTGGAAGCAGCCATCGTAGTTGCAAGGGGGAAAGGAAGAAAAATCTCTTCCCTCACAAGAAATCCACAGGAGAGCTGTCAGAGTTCCAAGATACACATTCACAAGAGAGAAGGGCTCAAATTTCTCTCTTTTTAAAGGCTAGTAAAGTAGGAAGCAATTGCTGCTCAGTAGCTAATCTTTGATGTAGCCCTCTCCCTGTGACTTGGGTGTCAGTAATACGTGGGGACCAAACTATGTGCACATTCTTTATCAAAGCACTGGTCCCTGTGGAAGTGATCACTTAGCAGGCTCAGCATTCCATAAGAAGTACCCAAACCATAAAATATATATCACTAGAAGTGACCAGAAGACAAGCCTATCCCCTTGCATCCTCAATAGAATGACCAGAGTGCACACACATGGAATTAAATTTACTCAAAAAATACTTTACACTAATTTACACATTTGGAAAAGAAGATACTAGTTCATATATTAGTTACCTAATAGGTACTCTTTTTCCTAAAAAGCAAAGAATTTTTATGACAGAACTTATCGGTAGCAGAAGCAGAGATTTAAAAAAAAAATCAGTATTCTATTTCTTTAATATCCAAAAAAAGTGATTTTCAGAATTTCACTGTTTGATTTCTTCCCAGAAAAGTCAAAAAGCTCTAGCCATAGATGAGACATATATCCCATACATTACCACCCTAATTTTGATAGGGGGAAGAGGAGTTTCAAAGGGATCAAAATCACCTATGGGTTAAGAATTGTTCAGCCCTGTTCAAGAATGCTTGACATGTTTCTTTTTCTCCTTAAAATGGAGTTCAAAGGAAAATACAGTTGCTTTACCTCAGGAACATAAAGCATCTGCTGCTGGCTGCTCACAAATATAACTACAAGTTTCTGTTCTTTTGTAGAAGCTCTTAAAGAGTTTCATCTTGGGGGGGCGAGGAGGATGAGGAGAAGGGGATGTCTTTTGGCATTTTAAACAAAAAAAAATCAGAAGAAACAATTGTCACTACTTCATTCCACCCTCATCTTTTTCCTTTTTCTGGTATTAATCTTACAGATATGTGCATTATTAAAAATTATATACATACTTAATGTTCTCAACTTCTCAAGTATTAAAATTACATAGCCAAATATTGTATTTGCATTAATATTAGAATTAGTGATTCAGAGACCATGAGTGTACATCTTTCTTTGTCTGTAGTTTGCCATTTAATTGAGAAATTGAATGGAAAAATAGGAAAGATACTGGAATGTTCCATCTTATCTTTCTTCAGTGAAAAGAGACAAACAATGCTTAATAATTAGCTGTGTTTCTTTCATGGAGGTCTGTTACCTTATGATGTAGAGGCAATAAAGATGAAGTTAACAACAATAGCCTTTCTCTCTCACTAAAGCCTGGTACTTACCTGTAATTTCATTAGAGCAGAGAAAAAGAGAGTCCTATGAACAATAAGAATCTTGTTTGATTTAAGCCTAGTGTAAGGTTGTTGCAAAGCTATTAAATAGCTTGATTGATTGACTTTCATACCACAATGCCAAGTACAAAGCAGTAATATGCTTATTTCTTCTAGGAGAATTGGATCATTGCTTATCAACCTATAGAAGGCCTATGTTTAATATAAAATTTAATATATTTTATTTTATTTTTATATTATTTAATATATTTGTAGTTGATTTTAATATAAAATCAAAGTGCTGTTAATAGTTTATACAGAAACTTATACCTGGAGTTCCAAGTAAGGCAAATTTTACCTTGGATCCTTTTTTGAAATTTAGTTTTATTTTATTTTCAGTTTTGAATTAGCTCCTGCCCTCCTGCCCTCCCCCACTCAATCAGAAGGCCAAAAAACCCCCGCAAAACATTACATATATGTGTATATGTATATATTATATACATATTTGTTTTTCATGTCTGTGTATAGTCATACAAAACAAATTCCCACATTAGCTATGTCCAAAAAAAGAGAAATGAATGAAAAAGAAATAAAAATATTTTTCAGTGTGCACTTTGAGTCCATCAGTTCTCTTTCTGGAGGTGGATAGCATGCTTCATCATGAGTCCTTTCAAATTGTGGTTGGTCATTGAATTAATCAGAGTTGCTGAGTCTTTCAAAGTTGATTATCTTTACGGTATTGTTGTTATTGTATAAATTGTTCTGCTTCTGCTCACTTCACTTTGAATCAGTTCATACAAGTCTATTTAAGTTTTTCTGAAATCATCCTCTTAATAATTTCTTTTTTTTTAGCTTTGAAAGTTACACAGCACGGTAGTGTTACATCACATTTATATATCATAATGTGTTCAGTCATTTCCCAATTGATGAGCATGTATTTATTTTCCAATTCCTTGCCACCACAAAAAGAGCTGTTATAAATATTTTATACTTGGGTTCTTTTTCTCTTTAATCTCTTTGGAGTATTGACCTAATAGCAGTATCATGGGGTCAAAAGTGTTCATAGTTTAATATCTTTTTGAGCATAGTTCCAAATTGCTTTCCAGAATGGTTAGACCACTTCTACTAACAGTGCATTAAAATATCTATTTTCCCACAGCTCCTCCAGCATTGTTATTTTCCTCTTTTGTCAATTTAGTCAATTTCATGAGTGTTATCTTGCATGCTTTATGTCTAATTGAGAAAGTCACAACCATATTAAATTTGAAGATTCCTTGACTTTATCCATAGAGAATGGAAAATTCACTAGGGGTAGAATCTTAAGCCATTGTAATTTTATAGCCAAAATGGAAATTTTAAGATCTCACTAAAGGGAATGAGTGCCTTCTTATCTTGGAAAGAGGAAGGAAGGGAATCATGTTAGATTTAGGAACAAAAGTTAATCATCTTTAAAAAAAGGTCCAGTGAAACCATAGCAGCTTCAAAAAAACCCCCCAAACTACAACGTATTAAAAAAAATTAAAACTAATGTGTTGGGCTGTTTTTCTGAATTACCCTAAAATATATTTTCTTAATAAATTCATAACACCATGAGGCCTAGGGGAAAGTTGTTTAGAAGCAAATGTTAAAGAAGAATTGGTTTTCTAGTAGTTTCCTTGAATATTTCATGAGAACTAGAACAGAAGGTTAACTTTAGAAGCTCTGTGTATTACTTATTGCATAAAACATGGACTAGAGAATTCCAGGGAAAGAATAGGCTTGCAATTTGCATCATTTAAAGAAGTAAACATGCACATACACACACACACACACACACACACACACACACACACACACGAGCCCATCAATATGAGTGTGTATATGTATGTGTGTACATACACACATATATCTATGTACAAACGTATATTACATATATATACTTCTATATACATACATAATGACATTCAAATCACTTGTTTGTGTTTGTACATATGAATGTGTACTCATACCTAGAGAAGTTAATCTTTCAATAACTAAGTTGGTGATGTCCCCCCAAAATAACTACTTTGCTTCAGCAAGCTCTAACAAAGGTCTT
Organism: Phascolarctos cinereus; assembly: GCF_003287225.1. Taxonomy (NCBI): domain Eukaryota; kingdom Metazoa; phylum Chordata; class Mammalia; order Diprotodontia; family Phascolarctidae; genus Phascolarctos; species Phascolarctos cinereus. The sequence goes on along the minus strand of NW_027555847.1, from coordinate 282,442,860 downwards.
AAAAATCTTTCCACTGTTCTAGGAGAACACTGTTAGTCATACTTCATTAAGCTTGTTCACAGAAAAGAACGGTTTCTAAGAAAGTTATTGAAATACTTATAACTATGTTGGGCCTTTTCTTTTCTGAAAGTTGAGAATTTAATGTGGAATGAGAGAGGGTGGGAAGACAGCCTTTGACCATTGTTCAGAAGAACTGGTCTATTATGATGGAAATTATAGAGATCATTTAGCATTTAATCTGCTTTATGTTTACCTTGGATCTCTGCTTAAGAGTATCATTTGTTTTTTCATGGTACTGAGTAAGATTTATTTTGTCTTTTGTACCCTAGGAGGCAGAGAAATTTAAGACAATGCCTTTACATGATAGTCAGTTAGATATTACAAGCTAGAACTAGAACTTGAAATAAGGCTCCATTGACTCTATAATGATCCAAAGAGGAGGTATCTGAAAGTATAAATTGCAGGTCCTATAGTGTTCATGTTTTGTTGGTCCATAACATTTTGTTGTCCAGGCAAGAGGGATATAGATCTTGAGATCCTTTTGAAAGCTAGCTGGCTTGATATCAATATCAGTAGAAATAAGAAATAGTAGAAATTATATTCTTCTGAAACATGCAGTTAACAATATTGGGCTATGGTTCAGGGCTCACATTTAAGACTCTAGCATTTTATAGGAATGTGGAAACGTGTACTTCTTGCTTTCCTTCTGAATTCTGAGAAGGTACCAGTTTTTGTCAGAAGAGGTTAGAGAAAGTAGTATTTGTAATAATAGTTAATAATAATAATAGACAGTAATATCATAACAATATAAATACTAGAATTATAATATAAAACTATAATAATAATAGCAAAAGACAGCATAACTGTCTTGTAATAAGCCCCAGAGCTTCTAGAGGCTTATAAACCATCATTTGACCACCACCATTTTCCCCTTCTCCCACTAAGGTATACTGTTGACTAAACTTCAATAGGTTTAATCCCATTCAGCTTTAGATATTTCGTTCTGACAGTTAATTACCTGGATTTGTTGCCAAGAAAGAATGTGTATCTGTATGAAATACCACCCATACCACCAGTATGTCTGACCATACTCTGTTGAAAATAGAGTATTTATATCTTCCTAGACTTAGGAAAAGATCCTTGGAGAATAAAAGTGAAATAATTCTGGTACAAGCTATTACTTTTAATATTGTAAGTACTGTAGCTAGTTTTCTATGTTTCCCTCATGACTTGCTTCTCTTAAGTGATTTGTGAAGAAAATGAAGTTTTTTGGCACATGGAACTTAATGTACTCTATTGTGTGCCATATATTCAGATGGAGAGAACACTCTCAACACATAAACAGAACTTAAAGGGGGTGGAGGGACTTTCAGCATTTTAAAAAATTTTTCCTAGAAAGTTTAATGTGAAGATGTGAAATATTTTTAAATGAATACACACATGTTTTTTGATCTATTTGTTTAAACTTTCAGAACAGTATCAAAAAATCAACGCACTTGGCATTTGCAAAGTCTAGTTTTCTTACAATAAGTCATATCCCTTAAGCATTTTAGTTGAGGTAGGATTAGGAATTAATGCATATTGGAATCTGAGTCCTCCTGGATTGTCTTGTTACCATTAGTTAAATGTTCTTTAGGGAAATAGAATTTTATAACATAATTTCTGCTCTCATAATTCTCATTTCTCTTTTAAACCACTCAGGAAGAGCATGTTGTAGTTCCATGCTATCCTCAACTTCCACAAGGCTTTATCTCTTCAAGTGCTGGATTATTTTCTTATGTTTTGCAGTATTAATTCATAGATACCTGAACTCATTTACTAGATCTGGAGGCCATATTTCCTTCTCTTGTTAGTGTTTTTCCTGTTGATTTATTTGTTTATTTTCAAGGTCCTTGAAATTTCTTTTTCTTGGAATCTTTGGTACTTTCATTCTTCCCCTTCCCCTTATTTATTTATTGCTCATTTAAGACTCCCATCTCTCAGACTGTGGTTTCCTTAGGGACTGTATCTTAAAGCATCTCAACCTTCTCCCACACTGGGTAATTCACAATTTACCAACCCAGATCTGTGCCCCAACTGACTTTTGGGTGGTCACAACTGGCTCCAGCTATAGGTCGTGTTTTTCCTTAGACGTGATGGAGTGCTGCACAGTTCTCCACACACACATACCAGGTGCCCTGTCCCATTTCCTCTATTCCTTATTTCTTTGGCCTGGCACTGGCAGTTCAGAGCCTGTTGGAACTAGCAGCCAAGACTATTGTCATTTCTGGTTTGCAACCTACAGTATGCTTTTACTCTTGAAGTGCTATGACCAAGCTGTGGATGCCCAAGAAAACTTCTGCAGCCTGGAGCCAAGATTTCTAGGGCACTGGAGAGAGATAGGGGCAATCAGGGTATAGGGACAGGTTTTGATGTCCCTGAGTCTAATGATGTGATTTCATTGCCAGTATAGCAGGGGCGATACGGCAAAGGTCCTGAATGAGCTTAGGGTCAATGAGCATCAATTCCAGGGATTTTATTTTTGTGTTTTTCTTGTTTGGGATTCTTGGTGTCCTAAGACCATGGAAACAGATGAAGTTGCTTTATCTTTGGTGCATAATTTCTGTTTGGGGGAGATTTGAGAGGTCATAAGGATCTGAGAAAATAACAAGTCTACTATCTTGTTCACATGACCATTTTCACCTTTTTTTTAAAAAATCATAAATTCCATTGAATTGAACAATAATAGAGCATTCTCTCTAGTAAATGTAATTGAAAGATGATACTAGTGTCTCCCCAGAATCTTGATGACATCAGAAGTCATAGAGGGAGTTAAACAATGCAGAAGGCCTAGGAATGTTCTGATTACCTTTTGATAATTTTTTAGAAAAGAAGGAAAGGGAAGAGAAGAAGAATACACTAGAGAAAAAAGTGAAGAAGTATAAGGAAATTATCTCATATAGTTGGGATGTCCAAGTAGAAGACTATAAAAATGACAAAGGGTTTGGGGAGAACAGGCTAGATTTGAACTCAGCATTTAGGAGAGTACTCTCTAATTTAAATTACTTATTCAGTGTCATAATCAATCAAACTAACAATGATGACCTCATGGAAGTAGGGGGGGGAAATTGCTCTGAAGGAACAAAAGATCAAGAATGTTAAGAGAAATGAGAAAAGCCAGAAGAAAGAGAACCTAGCATAACAGTAAGATGGTAACAGCTCTCCAGAAATGTATGACACACTTTAAGCTTAATCTGCATCACTTTTTCTCTGTTACTTTTTTTAAGTTTAGACAATCAACAAAACAATAAATCCAGTCCTGATATGTAACATTCACTGATTTCTGAGGTATAAATGCTTAGAGGGAAAATTTTAACAATCAGCTCTTGTGAGTCAATATGAGCTGGCTTCATCACACTCCCAACCTAGCAGCACCAGATCTCAAACTATACTACAAAGCAGTAATCATCAAAACAATTGACTACTGAATAAGAAATAGAGAGGTTTTTTTGGTGGAATAGATTAGTATACAATATGTAAAAGAAATGAGAACCATAACCTCATTTTTGATAAACCTAAGATCCCAGCATTGGTCTAAAAATTCACTGTTTGGCAAAAACTTCTGGTTAAATAGAAAGTAGTCTGGCAGAAACTAAGTATAAAGCAATATCCAACAACATATACCTAGAAAAGCCCCAAAGTGTACAAAATGAAGTGAGAAAAGCCAAAACAATGTATATAATAATGACCTTACATTTTTAAAAATTAATTTAAAAGACTTAAGAAGTCTGATCAATATGGTGACTTACCGTAACTCCAGAGTACTGGTGATGAAATATACTACCTGACAGAAAGTTGATGGACTTAGGGTGCATGTTAAGATAAATAATTTTCGAGTAAGGCCAGTGTGGAAATTTGTTTTGCTTTTACACACAGACACATATATGTGATGAATGAAAAACCAGAGACAGAGTTTTTGGGTAATTGATAATCAATTTATTAATTAGGCTAACTAATAATCAATAAATTGAAGACAAAATCAAAATACTTTTGTAAAAGGGAATGCCCCTAATAAGTGAAAATCAACTGGTGGACATTTAATGGGGAGGTGGGCTAGGAGTCTTCAGCTTTTCTTGCTGAGAATATGGCTTGATTATGAGACTCAATCTCCTCCAGCAATGTGTACAGGGGAATCCATCTCCATCCAAGCCACTCTGGTTGGTTTTCTCCTTCATGAACTGAGTCACCCTAAACTCTAATGGCAGAGTATAAGGACAGGGTCTCTTTTCCACTGGGATAAGAAATAACCTAGACTGTATTCTGTTTATGCTCTAATCAGAAGTAAGGTCTTGTAGTTGTGGGGTTTGGCCCAGAATCAAAGAGCATGTTCCCTGAAGGTTAAGGAGTAATCGCAGTCAGCCATACCTCTCAGAGGCTGACCTTCCAAAGGAGCTGGACCTCAATAAAGAAACAGGAGAAAAGCCTGGGTCCCAATTTAATAACTGGTTATTAATATAATAGAAAAATAGTTTCTCATGTATTTGTATACATGTGTGCATATGTGTCTTTATGTTCATTTGTGTAAATATGTATATGTATATACACAGGCACACACACATACCACATGCTTATACGTATAGATGATATAAGGGCCTCATTTTCCTTTTTTTCCCATTGGTTGAGAAGGTTGGAGGGAGAGACAATAGATTTTTGTTATTAAAAAAAATCAAATCAAAAATTTTAAAATGTTAGGAGCATGTTAAACAGAAAACAAAGAGGGAAAAGAATATGGAAAAGTCTAGGAAAAAGTCCAGTTCACTCATTTCAGGAGGTTAGAGGATGAAAGAATGTGACACAAAGAAGAAAGGAAAGAATGATGATCACTAACATTTAGAGCTATGAAGATATTGTGACAGAAAGTGGTGCTGGATCAGCTGAGGAAGAAGCAGCTTCTTTTATTCCAAAAACTGATGATATAGAAAGATAAAAGAAAATTAAAAACTTGGAACTGAAGGAAGAAGATAGTGATAGTATCTATGTGTCTCAGTGAGTTAGTCATCAAGCCTAAGCAAACCACATACCACATAACAACACTTAGCACAGTGCCTGGCACACAGTAGTCTCTACATAAATGTTAGCTATAATTTATTATTGTTATCACTATTATTATCCTTAGAGATGGACAATCCAATACTCTTATTTTACAGCTTTAGGAAACTGAGGTCCAAGTTCAGTAGCACAGTTGGGATTCACTGCTTCTTCTCTGATACCAAATCCAGTACCATTTTGGAATAACTGTGGAGAATAGGAGAGATGCTGCAAAATTGGGAAAATTTTGCCCTGATTTCAAGAAAAGCAGTATGGTGACGTCTTTAATACTCTGGTTGGTTAGCTTGACTTCAATTTCTGGTAAAATTCTAGATTATGTTGTTAAATAGATGGTTTGTGTGAATTTATTAAGGAATAAGTAGCATTTATATAGTGACTATTATGTGTCGGATGCTGTACAAATATATATTATCTTATTTTGTCCTCACAGCAACCTTGAGCTTGTTTGTCAGATATCTGTTAAATGACTTTTGAAATTTCTAGCATTTATCCCTCCCCAGGCTTTTCTCTCTTGTTTGGATGGTAGCATTCACTATTTTCTTAAGAATGGGTATTTTTAGAATCATAGGACCTAGGACCTACATAATTGGTGAGAGCTCATCCTATCTAGCCCAGCTCAGCCAATGGACCATGCTTCACTCCCATATTCCTGTCTTTCATTCTTTCCCTCCCTTCTCCTACGTCTTGGTCACGTGACTCTCACCATTTCTGGGACTTCCCCGGACAACACCCTTATATGTATATATATATATGTATATTATCCCTCTATCTATTACAATGTAAGTTCCTTGGATACACCTGTCTCTCTTAGTAATTGCTTAATCAGGGCTTTATTCATTCGTTCATTCAGAGCTGGAGAGTGACCTTAGATGGTCTACTCCAACTTCTTCATTTTATTTTCTTTTAAATTCTTTTTAGAATTAGAACCCAAATACTAAAGAAAATGGATGTTTCCATATACAAATTAGAATATTGCTTTTCCTTTTAAGTAACATGTAACTTTCAAAGCTTATTCTTGCTTGTCTTTGTTTCCTTTCACCTTACTTCTGTGCAATTTTAAACTTCTTCAATTACCTCTTCTTTTTTCTTTTTCTGACAGTTCTATTAACATACTTTTTCCTCCTAAATCCTTCCCCAATTGAAAATAAAAAAGAACAGCAACATTTTTGTAATTAATATGCATAAGCTAATTTCTGCTTTGCTTGTGTCTGAAAATGTGTATGATTCTGTATCTTGATCACCTCTATCTCAGGAGGTGACCCCCTAATTTTAGAACTGACCTGAGTCAGGGGGACAGAGTGACTAGAGTGGTAACAGTAGGATTCCATGTTTTCTTATTGCAGATTTTCTACTATGCCATGCTGCTATTCCTTTCTCTTTACTTATTTCTCAAGTTAAAAACTGGGGGTTTGGGAAAGTTTGAGTAGAGAAGCAACTAGCTAAAGGCAGCCTAACTTTAAAGTAAAGCTTACTTGAAAAAGTAAGGGTGACAGATGAATTCAAAGTCCCATATGTGTTCAGGGACTGAAGTGCCATTTGAGTTTGAGAGTACGTGTAGGGATTGGTATCCTCCACCCATCCCATAAATTTTCCATAGTATAAGGGATATCAACTACATGATTCTATAGGACAGTGACATTTAGATATTAATAATAATTATAACAGTAGTCATGGTAGTAGTGATAGTAAATAGCTAGCTTTTACATAGTGCTTTAAGATTTGCAAAGTACTTTACATGTGTTATGTCATTTGATCCTCACAACAAACCTTTGAGGTAGGTGCTATTGTCCACATTTTACAGATAGGGAAACTAAGAATGAAAGGCTAAGGGATTTGCTCAGGGTCATATAGGGAGGAAGTGTGTTAAGCAAAAATGGAACCCAGGTCTTCCTCACTCTAAGTCAAAGTGCTACCTAGCTCTGTCTCATCTCATCTTGTGGTAGGTTAGCAAAGTTACAAAATTTTCATATAGCTATATAATTTCCACATGACATTTTCAGAAATATACCCTTTAATGATCAGCTGGATTCCTTTATTTGAATGCAACTCAGTGTTCAAGCCTATTGCACTTATGTAAGATTCCTTGTTGTTAGAGAGTGATTACCCTATGCTGTAAGACTCTGTGAAAAGCAGAGTTGGCACGAGAGCTTGGGAGAGGAGAAACCTTTTTGCTTTTGGCATTGAGAGGACACATATACATATAGTTCCAGGCCCCCGTCAGGGAGATAGCCCCAAAGAAAAAGAAAAGGATTTTAGGAAACAGCAGATAGGTAGAAGAACTGATGGAGTGCTTGGACCTAGCCCTAAGATCATATCTCTGGAAGCCTCCTAATTTCTCAGTAGGCCCCTGCCCTGTGAGAAAAATTTTCTCTTGTTGGCAGAACACATCATCTTATCAAAATAGACACAGGGATGCCTGGCTGGCCAAGGACTCTCTGTTGCTCCAGATCCCCAAGGTCCATGCCTCTGACAACTACCTCACTGTATGGTATCAACAAAGTTATCTCTGCAGACTCATTGCATTTTCCAGTCATCCGTAGCTCCCAAAGACACTTGGACCCCTAGATTCCCTAATTAGCATCCCTGGCATTCCTTTTCCTTGTCCCTTTTCCATATAAGCCCCAGCACCACCCTCACTAGCTTGCAGGTTCCCTAAGAACCCTTGCCCACTAATGCTAAAGCATTATAATAAACTTTGCCACTTGACAGAAAAGGCTTGAGTATGTGAGTTTGTTGCAGAGAGCTCTGCCTTGGCTTTCTTGGGGTCCCAGCATCCCTAAACCATGTCAGCCCCCCAAACTTCTTCAGAACTAGTGCTCTGACATGTTCTTGATTTCTAGCTTTCTTCACTAAAGGCTTCAGGGAATGAATGTTCTCTTTCTCTCTGTCTCTGTGTCTGTCTTTCTCTCCCACTCACTCTCTCTCTCTCTCTCTCCCCATCTCTCCCTTAAGCTAAATATCTCATTCCCAGTGTGAGAGCTCACTCTGTGTTTTGTGGTATATTCAAATACATCACCTCTCACCTGAATTATATGCAGTTGACTACTAATGTCTCCAAACGTAAAACTGTCCTCCACCTAACTGCCAAAGTGATTTTCCTAAAGTTGATCAAGTTACTCCCCTGCTCAGTAAATTTCAATGGCTCCCTTTTACCTCTGAGATGATATATAAACTCCTCTTTCTGTTTGGAATTGGTCATTCACAACTTGTTCCGAGCTTAGCCCTTCAGTCTTACTATATGTTACTTTCATTTATATATTCTGTATTCAGCCAAATTGACTTCCTTACTGTTCCTCATACTGTATCTCTCATCTCTGTGCCTTTGCATTGGCTGTCTTCCATGGTTGAAGTGTACCATCTCTGTTCATTAGCAGTAGTAGTTTGCTTCAAGGTTCAGGTTGAGCACCACCTTATACATGAAGCTTTTCCTCATTGTTTTAGAAGTTAATAGAAGCTAATGTGTCCACATAACACTCAAAAAAAAGTATCAGGTAGCTCTGTTGTATATATTTGCTGATGATCATGTCTCCTCAGATAGAATGTAAGCTCTTAGAGGGAGGTATTCTTTCATTTTTATTTTTATTTCCCTGCCCAATGTCTGGCACATGGTAGATGTGATCAAAGGGAGTAAAAGCTCAAAGGTTAAAAGTAAATATTTGAGACAGAGAAAAGATAAAAACAGTGATAGGGAAAAGCATATATAGACAAAGAGAAATAAAACTAGCCACGTACAAGGTAGTTTCTAACATTTGTACTTAAAGTTCTAGCACCTACATGGGGCATAGTAGACATTTAATAATGCATGTTGATTGGTTCAGAGTTGTAATGCTGATTTTCTGGTGTTTTTCATTGGTTTATCTGAAATTTGTTTGGTTTAACTAATCACACTGAGTTTTTTTCTTTTTTAACTTAGTGCAGGAACTTATAGAGACAACTAATTCTCTCTGCTATTATCAATTTCAAGGAAAGAGTGAATAGCAGATATTTTCCAGTTATAATCAACTGGATTTCTTCTGCCCCCTCATATACTCAATCACACCTATAGATTTCAGGGAATATAAAATCTAGGTGTGCTCTCTTGAAAGAAAAGAATTATCAGTTTTGGTAATGTGTTAATTTTTTTTTATTATGTAGGGGGTATGTGTGTTAGGTGGGTGTTGCTCATGCTGGACATTTCAAGGACAAATTACCAGGTGAGAGAGGAGGCCAGATTGTGAAATATCCTATATACTTTGTTTAACCTATAGTGGAAATTCTGGTCACCTACCTCAGCATAAATTTACTGTTTATAATCTGTTTTTATGTCTTTATGTACTCTGTGGTTCAGCCTCAGTACATGCATCCCATCTCTGGACTCTGTATCTTTGAGCTGTCTTCAATGCTGAGAATGCACTACCTCCTTAACTCTACTTCGTAAATACATAATACACATATAATGCACATGTGTACATACTTACATATCCATATAGCTTCTCTCTTCTCTTAGTCTTTAATTTCAAAACTACATCTGCTAATGCGGTTCTGCAATGTAAAGAGTTAGAGGGTTGCCTGGGGCCCACAGGGGAGAAGTGGCTTCCCCAGGATCCCACAGCAAACATATCAGAGACAGGGCTTGAATCCAGGTTTTCCTGACTCCAGTGCTACTCTTTATTCAGTACACCACACTGTTAGAATGGGTTGCTAGAACTAGAAGGGACTTTAATTTAAAAAAAGAAGTTTAATCTGTTGTATTGTGTGTGTATGTGTGCGCATATATATATATATATATATATATATATATATATGTGTGTGTGTGTGTGTGTGTGTGTGTGTATACACACATATACATGTGTGTGTATGTATGTATGTATGTATGTATGTATGTACATGTGATAGTTGACTTTAGTTAATAATTACTTCAAGTCTTACTGAAGCTTTTTTCTAAAACTAGTCCTAAACTTACCAGAACAAAGATTTTAGATCACTGTAACTGAAAAGAAAATAACCTTTGTTGCTATGATTTTTTTGACAAAAACATTTCTAAAAGTCAGGTTGTCATTCAGTATGTTTGTTAGTCATTTCTTTCTCCATCCAATTACTTCTGCTTTAGCCCCTTCCCATTGAGGGAATACATAGGAAGCTTTTGTTTAGTGTTTAATGATGTATTATAAATTTACAGCAAACATAAGTAACCAATATATGTGACTTGCTTGTGTTGGCTTTGGTATTTCTTTGCAAGTGATGTTGTTATCCAAAATCATCCACCCTTTTAACAAGGCTTCTTTAACATTTCATTATATTTTCTACCAGAGATGAAAAAGGATAATGTTACTAGGGTAGCAAGAAAAAGAAAAGCAGCTAGAGCTTCTTTTTGTTGGCCAGTCAACTGAATATTGACCAGCTGTCTTCATGAGAAAGAAATAAATGGTGGTGAATAAGCCAGGGTCTAGTTTTCCAAAGAGCTCAATGATTTTCCCAAATCAATACAGTTCATCAGGCTTCAGAACAAAGGCTGGAGGGTGGGGGGTGGAGGGGGGAAGGAGAAGCGACAGTGATGGAAATGCCTGTGTGTTCTTTTGTGTAGTAGACTCCTGGAGACAGTTTCTTCAGTTTAATTTTTCAGTGCCTGTTTAGTATATTTTGTGAGAAATCCCTTAGGTTTTTCGTTTTTGTTTTCTAAGAGTCAAATAAACTGCATTCCAGATGATCACATGACATTTGCAAAAAACTGTCAGAGTGGCATTAAATAAACCCCCACCTCTTTTTTAAATACAAAGAGCAGCTTTTCAACATATGTTGTTTACTTTCTGCTCTTTGTGAAGCACATTCATCTGAATTAAGCTTTCATTTTCCCACTGTTTACGCTCCCCAACAACATTCAGTAAACTAACCCTGCTCAATAACTTACTGAAAATAATATGTAATGGCATTAGGAGTGTTGAACTGTTAGAGGTGGTACAATTAATAAAAGAAGAATAATAATGCCAACCTACTCCTATCACTGACTAGGGAGATCTGACTGGCAGGTTTTACTCCTTTGGTCTTTTCATCTTTAATGTTAAACTTTGCTTTTGAATACTAATATACTAGAGTAATGTGTCTCAAGTTTATATGAGCCTAGGGCAGGATACTAAAGCATGAAGTGTTTCATTACACTTTTCCATTGTAGTGCTGCCCTATCTTCTTAGCTCCAATCCTGCACATTATTTGTTCAGATAAAGCCCAATGTGGAGGGTGACTAATCACAGGTCTGTGTTCCAGATGGTTTTGATTACGGGAAGTGATTAAAGGGACTCCCCAAACATTCAATCTAGCATTGGAGGGTGGAGTGATAGGATGGAGGGAGGAAAGAAAGAGGAGAAGGAATAGGGAAAAGAATGAGAAGGGGGAAAGAATGAGAAGGGGAAAAGAATATTTGTAGTTGCTATATATAAGCTTAATGTAAGTAATGTGGAATTTTCATTCTTCAACTAACAGTATTTAGTAGGTAATTTAATTACAAAATGAAAAAAATGCTTAGATTGTGATAAACCCTGTTTGAAAAAAAGATCTGTAGATAGAAGCTTGAAGGTTTGTTTTCTTTATGATAAAAAACAGGCATGTCAACTGGCATTTAAAATTACAAGTGTGAAATTTTACAGCAAACCTTTATGAGCCTGTTATATGAATTGCAGTGATTTAGAGCATGCCAAACAGTGTCCGGTTCTAGAATCATTATTTAATTTGTAATAGTGAAAACTAAGATAAATACACATTACTCCACATTCATGAAACTCTTATGACACTGTGCCATTTTTGTTGTAACTAAAATATTTCAAGTGAAAAATATGGAAAAAATTTTCTAAACCAACAAAAGCAATTACATGATAATATTGTTTAGAGTGAAATTTATGTTTTTGTTTGGTTTTTGGTTTTTTGCATGAGCAAATGTCATGCATATCCAGATGTGGCGATCTGAATAAGAATTCAAAAATATTATTTTTTGTTTTACACACATCATTGCAGTACTTGCAAAAGAGTCATTCACAAGAATGAGATTAGGTGCTTTAAGATTGCCAACAATAGACAAACTGGGTTAGATCACCCCACTGGGAAATTAGGCATTTGCCCAGCTCTTGGAAAAAGTTTCTCTCATAAACACCAGAAATGAATAATTTACATACCAGACTTAATAGCATCTTCAGAACAGAAACCATCTGTAAAGAACTGTCTTATTTAATAAGTCAAGTGCAAACAGAAAGGTTATGTTGCTTGCTCAGTTTGTGTGTGGCTTTATATTATTAGGGAGGCAATTGATCAAATCAATATTTATTAAATATCTACTAAATGTCAGGCATTAAGGATACAAAGATAAAAAATGAGAGCACCCCTGCCTTCAAGGAGCTTAAAATTAAAATGATGATGTGATATTTATACAAAGGAGTGTGACAAAAGGTACAAATGTTCTAATAGAGGGTTTCTTAACCTTTTTTGTGTTGTTACAAACCCCTTTGGCAATCTAGTGAAGCCTCTTGACCTCTTTCTCAGGTAATGTCTTTAAATGTATAGAATAAAATACATAGCATCACACAGCAGACCAATTATATTAAATACACTTATCAAGATATTAAAAAAAATTCAAAGATCCCAGATTAAGAATCTCTACTCTTCAAATATTTGAGAAATTGTTATATGGAGGTGGCACTAGAGCTGGGCTGAAGGAAGAGATGGCTTTCAACAAACGGAGATAATAGAAGAAGAAATTTTCAGGCATAGGATATTGCTGTGCAAATGCACTTGAGGTTGAGGATTACAAGAGATCTGGGAAGAATTAATAATCCATTTTGGCTTCATAAAGGTAAAAAGAGAGTCTTCTAAGAGGCACTGAGGCTAGGAGTCAGGAGTAGTGGGTTCTAGAGATTACCCAGCTAGGTGAACCCTTTCCATTAGGAAATTCTGATTCTAGTGCAGGCTTTCGCACTAATTCAACTGTAAAATCTTGAGCAACTCAAAAATAATTATCTGCCTTGACTGACTCACAAAAATGATAATTGTTGACCTCTAAATAGGACTTTAAGGTTTACAAAGATATTTAAATTGTGCATTTGAACTTTATAACATTATATTCTGTGAGAAAGGTATTATGGGAATTAGTCTTCCCATTTTATAGATGAAGAAGCTGAGAAATGAAGTAATTTATCCATGGCCATACAGCCAATATGTATTGGGGGCAGGATTCAAAGCCAAGTCTTTCTGTTCCACATTCAGGACTCTATCCACTATGGCATAAGGTAGTTTTGAAGTCTAAATAAGATCATATATATGAATATATTATTAACAGTAGTAATTATTGATGTTACTAAAATATGTCATTGATATTTTTATTATTAATAATAACATGGTTAGTTATATGTGCATCAGTTTAGAACAGCACTTTCTGCACTAAGGAGTAACTTCCTTGTTTTTACATCTCCTAAATTTCTCCAAATATCTCTTACTCTTCCCCCTTCCAGAAAGCTATCATGTATAAACAACAACAAAAAATATTTAAAGAAAGATATAAAAAGAAGAAGAAGAGAAAAACAGCATCAAAACCAATTGGGGGATAGAGCTCTGGCTTTGGAGTCAGGAGGACCTGAGTTCAAATGCAACCTCAGACACTTGACACTAAATAGCTGTGTGACCCTGGGCAAGTCACTTAACCCCAATTGCCTCACTAAAAAGCAAAAAACAAAAACAAAAACAAAACAAAATCAAAACCAATCAGTACATCAACAAAATAAAAAAGTTCAACATTCAATTCCTTTGAACCTCACATTTCTTTAAAGGAGTGGCAGGAAGTGGTTTTATCATATTTCTTCTTTGGAGCTATGTTTTATGCAAGGTTTATTTTTTAAGTGAAGACCCATAATTTTCAAAATGTTGCATAGCATCAAGGATTATAGAACAATAGAATTGAGTACTTCAAGAAACATTAGAGATAATCTACTCTAGGCCCCATTTTTTTTTAATTGGAGTAAATTAGGTTTTAAAATTTTATCAGAAAGTTCCTTTGTCATTCAAAAGCTATCTGCTTTATTTTTGTTCTTTGTTATCAGGGCTACTTCATTCTGCTGTGCCTGTGGTTTATATTTAAAACCAGCATTTATTTTGTCAGGGCAGCTAGGTGGTGCAGTGGATAGATTGTGGGGCCTGGAGTCAGGAAGGCCATGACTTCAAATCTGGACTCAGACACTTACTAGCTGTGTGACCCTGGGCAAATCACTTAACCCTGTTGCTTCTGTAAAATGGGCTGGAGAGAGAAATGGTAAACCACTTAAGTATCTTTGCCAAGAAAACTCCAATGGGGTCACAAAGGCACAACTGAAAAACAACTAAATGAATTTATTTCATCTTTTGAAGGATCAAATTCATGTTTGTTTTTAGGTGGATTCCAATTTTGCTAACTCAAGGCAGTATATGTGGAAAGGGGCAGGGAGAAGGGGGAAGAGGTAGAAACCTAGTGATTATTCTATAAGTAATTAGTTGTGTGGTCTTGGGGAAATCACTTCACTACTCTGGGCCTAGGTTTTCTCACTTGTAAAATGAGAGGCTGAAGTTACTTATTTAAGGATACCATTTCAGAGGCATAGGATGTTAGAACTGGAAAATACCTCAACTCTTCCAGGAATGCCCAACCTTTTTGTGTGTGTTATGGATTCCTTTGGCAGTCTGGTGAAACCCTTGGAATCCCTTCTCATAATAATGTTCTTAAATGCATTGAATTACAAAGGAAACCAATTTTATTAATTTATCAGAAGACAAAGGGAAAAAAAAACTTATGAGCCCCAGGTTAACCGCTCCTAATTCTGGTCCAACCCCTTAATTTTCAGAGACCCAAAGAAATAAAGCAATTTGCCCAAAATTATACAGTGAGTAATGGTGAAGTTGTGACTAGAAGCCAAGTTTCCTAATTCCTGAGACCAGTGTTTTGAGTCAAGCTCTTTCTAGTTCTAAAATTCTATTTTGTAATTCATTATATAACAGGAACAGTCATCAACAACAACAACAAAATATTGAATAAAGCTTTTGGGAAGTATTGTTCATTACCCCTGGACTGCTCTTCAGAGGTTTCCCTCTGAATTAGGTTGGCTGCTTATTTCTCTAAGCTTCAGTTACTGTCTCTGGAGCAAAACCACTTCTCTGCACTTGCTGCAGGCTTGATGAAATGAAGCTGAGGGAGTTGCTAAATGTAAAAAGAGGCTCCTTATCCCCACTGTATATTAAAAAATGAATACATTAAAAAGCATTATTAAGTGGTTACTACATGCCAGGCACTGTGCTAAGCACTGGAGATAGATACAAAAGCGAGGCTATTGTATAATATAGATTAGGCATTATAAAATAAATTCTTAATTATCTATTGCTAATGGAGAGAAGAAAGAGATGGTACCAAAAAAAAGGGTGATTCCAAAATCATTTTATTTTTGTCTTTACATGTAATTGAAGTTTTCTGGCATGATTATAGATAATTATAACAATAATAATAGCTTTACAATGATTTAAAGTTGACAAAATGCTTACTGAAGCAATAAATGATCTGCAAAGAAAATACTTATACATGACTACTTAGAATTGTACATTTTTTAATATTTAATCTGGGTTTGTTTTGTCATTATAATCGATAGTGAAGTCTTTGAAGACAAAGACCACCTTTAACTGAAAACTAGTGCTCTGCCATGTAACCAGTGTTTAGTAAATATTTAATAATACCGTGGTAATATTGAGCATCTTTGTGAGAAGAATTGACTGCCATTTTTGAACAGAAGAAATAACTAGAAGTGGAGACTTCAAAAAACATTGTTCTTATTTTTGAAAACATAGTTCTGACCATAAGCTGTTTTGAGAGTTAGTGCCTTGTATAGTTGGTGCTTACACCTCCTAAATACCAGGCAATGTGCTAAGTACTGGTGAGACAAAGAAAGGTTAAAAAACAGGAGCTCACAATCTAATGGAGGATACCACATGCAAACAACTATGTACACACAAGATGTCTTTGGGATAAATTAGAGGTGGTTTCAGAGAGAAAGCATTAAGAATAACTAGAACTGGGAAAGGCATATTGCAAAAGATGGGAATTGAGTTGAGACCTAAGGTCAGAAAAACCTGGATACAGACCCTACTTTAGACACTTACTAGCTGTCTAGTCCTGGGAAAGTCATTTAACCTCTCTAGGCCTCAGTTTCTTCATCTGTAAAATAAAGGGGTGGTGATTGATGACCTCGAGATTCCCTTACGACTCTAAACGTATGATCTTCTGATCCCATGACTTCTAGGTGGAAAATATTTTATTACAGAATACGGCAGCACAAGCTTGCTTTTGGGCTAGCGAAGCTAGTACCAAAAGTAAGCAGTCCAGTTTCATTTTTCAGCTTCTAATGGATAAAGGAACATAAGGAAGAACTTGGTGGTTCCCAGGCTCTGGTAAAGAACCAAATTGGCTAATAGGAAGGTTATTCTGGAAAGCCTTAAAGAGGGAACTGAACGTACCGGCTGGGATATCTCCCAGATTCTGCAGAAGGTGAGAGAAAGCCCTGATGGCCATCAGCTCCTTATTCCCATACCTTCTCTGTCTCTGACTCCCTATCTCTCTCACCTTGATGTTTACAAAGGTTGACAAAGCAGATTAGTACAAGTATTAGTATTTCTGTTTTGTAAATGAAGAAACTGAGGCTCAGAGTTTTGTGATTAGCCCAAAATCAACACAGCAAGTATGCAGTGGATCAAGGATATAAACACAGGTCTGCTGCTTCCAAATCCACTGTTAATAATATAAAAAAAAGAAGAGTCTTTTATTCAACCTGTATTTGTTGAAGAGCTTCTTTGTACTCAGCCCTGCAGTGATACACAGGTGGCGAATATATTCCGTTCCACAAAGGTGCTTCCAGTAATCTAGTTGCTTTCTTTATAGTACTCATCTGAATACTGAATAACTTTTGAAAACAGAAAATGTCAGTTAAGAACAACCTGTTATTAGTTAACAGGTATTTGTGTCTTATCTGTTCAAACATTCTTGTTAATTTATACTTATAGTTTGAAATAGTGCTATAATTTAAGGCTTGTAATGCTTTAAGGCACATTAAATTTTTTTCCATCTTTTAAAACTTTTGAATCTTATGTTTTATTACCCAGATTTGCCAGGAAACCCTTTACCACCCTTTTAAAATGCCCATTTAGGTACTAAAATTGCAAAAGTATATTTCTTCTTTTAAAAATAGAAATATAGATGAAACTGACTCCATGTTTAAGTGTGGGGGTATTTCAATTTTAATGGCCTCTGTGTAGCAAAAAAATAGTGTGATAGATTTTTCAGAGTATTATAAATATAATCCTCTTTAAATATTTGTGTTGATTGTTAAGTACACAATAAACAAAGAATTAAAAAAATACTTTAAGGAGCCATGATTTCATCAGTGTAGGTAGTCACTGGCTGACAACAACTGTAATTTCTCCGCACTTGAGGAGGTAGTTGATTATGAATTGTTGTATACAGAATTTTTCATTACTTGGTGGCCTAGCCCTTGGTGATGAGCTTTCTCTTCATTGAATTTCCAAAAATTGATAGAAACTATCAGAGCTGGAGCATGAAAGAAAATGAAGCAATGTGCCATTTTTATGTGGAAATTTTAAAATGTAAGCATAAGTACTCTTTTGGGCAGCTAGGTGGTACAGTTGATAGTGCACTGGGCTTGGAATCAGGAAGGCTTATCTTCCTGAGTTCAAATATGCCTTCAGATACTTACTAACTATGTGACCCTGGGCAAGTCACTTAACCTTGTTTGCCTCAGTTCCTCATCTATAAAATGGGCTGGAGAAGAAAATGGTAAACCACTCCAGGAACTTTCCCAAGAAAACTGCAAATGGGGTCACAAAGAGCTAGGCACAACTGAAGCAACTGAACAACAAAGTACTATTCTAATCTACAGTGAATAATTCTACTTTCCTTCATAGCAGGGATTCTTAATGGGGTATGGGGGGGTATATGTGTCCTGGACTCCTTTGGCAGTTTAGTTAAGCTTATGGACCCCTTCTCAGAGCAGTTTTTTAAATGCATAAAATAAAATATACAAGATTCCAAAGAAAATTAATTATATTTAAATATAGTTATCAAATTTTTTTAAAAAAGTTAATTGATCCTTAGGTTAAGAATCCCAGTTATAGTGTAATTACTAAAATATCAGTTGCCTTCATCTTCAAAAGATGTTAATACCTATTCATCTGATTCATACTGCCACTGAGAATTTTTTGTATTTTATGATATCTCTTCTTATTGTGAGGTCGTGTTCTTCAGCGGGGTCTTACCTTTCTTCATATTCCTAAGTCTGATTTACCACTATGTTGTTTGTGTTCTTTTAAAAAATAACTATTTAGCAGTAAATTTTCCTCTGTAGTTAAGAAAATAAAGTAACACTATAAAGCCATATATAAAAGGGAAGCAAACAATTTCACCATCCTTGCTGTTTACATTTACACAGGACCTTCTTTCCTCCACATACCCTACATTTCTAGTTTTAACAGTTTAATATTTCATTGTTGAATGTAGTAAATGAAAGAGAATTTATTAAGCACTTACTGTGTGCCAAGCACTGTGATAAGTGTTAGGGTTACATCTTAGCTAATGGGAAATGGCCTGTCTGGGAGAGATATTTTCTTTGCAGTTTGTATAATTTGAACATTTTCATTTTTTAAAGGTTATTTTGAATGTCTGTAGGTTACAAGATATTACAAGACTTCAACCCTTCAGTGAAATGATAATCCATTTTCCCCTCTCTGAACCAAAACATGCTACAACATAATTATTTGACTTTCTGTGACACATGTAATTTGAACATAAGTCTTCCTACTTAATAACATAAAACAGTACAATTTATGTGAGAAAACCTCAGGTTATGTACTTCCATTCTAGGAACTTAAATGTGTACATCTGTATATGATTTTATTTGTGTGAATTTTAAGCACACATATATTGTGCAGTATTCTCAACTGTCATGTACACAACAAAAATAAAAATAAGCAGAAGGAAATGGTTAATTAACCATTGTGGATAGCTACTGTTTAAAAAAAAAAGTGCCCCAAGAAATAACCCGACTTCTAGAAGGAGCTGAGCCTTGGTCTTTTTGAAATTGAAATTGAGCTTTATTTGCATACATGATTTATTTAAAAATTTTTTTTTTAAATTCTAAAAAACAAAACGTTCATTTGTTTATACTTTTGGAGGGCATTTGCTTATGTTTGGCTCCTAAAAATAGCACGGAGAGATTTGAATGTTTTACTATGGTGATTTCATCTTCAGTTGAGCTATTGTCAGTTTCAAACACAGCCACAGATAAACTATGATTTACTACTTGTTTTGGAATTCATTTCCTCCCTCTCAGCCCCCAAACTCCTCTTTATCCTGTTTTGCTACAACACATTCTGTTCTTACAGTCCTGAACAGGTTTAAATGTTATCTTGAAAAGCTCGGTGGCATGGGTCTTAGTGTATAAACACAACACAGTTTAGCAGACAATAACCTTTCATCTCACTGACAATCTTTGTTATTGAAAACAAACCAGTGTTTGATTTACTGACTCAGGAAGCATTAGGCAACCCTCTCTCACTATTGGGCTTATTCCTCCTCGATAAAAACTGTTTCTACTTATATATTCTTCTTCCCTCTCACTCTGTCTCACCCTTTTGCATGCTCAGTACTCTGGTGTATTACATTCTTTCACCCCTCCCTTTTTAAAGCTCATTTATCTAAGGCACTTGCTTTTTGAGGTTTCTACTGCAGTGCTCAGTGCAGCCAATCAGATACTAGTGTTCCCAGAAAGAAAGAACCAATCCCAAACCACTTTTTTTTTTTTTTGCTGGAAACGTGAAACCCATAGGGAGAAAGCAGTAACAAAAGCCTTTTGGCGCAGGCAAATGTTAAGTGTTTGTGCAGACTTTTCCTGTTTTTAATTTTATTACTTCAAGAATGGAGCATTTATTGTTTCTTTCATGTTTCCTTTCAAGCATTTTTAATTATACATTTGTACTACACTGGGGCCTCTGGAACTCGGTGACTCAGCTTATTGCATCTAAAGCTAAAATGCAGTAACCCTCTGGCGATGCAGATGTATTCTTCAGCAGTAAATATAGCTGGCATGCTAAAGAATTTTAAGCAGCTGGAAAGGTCTTTGACATCACACAGTGCCCTAGAGGAGACAATGTGAAAAACAAATCAATCTTCCCCTTCTCTTTCTTTAACCTTTTTTTTTTGTCCCTAGAAAGATGTGTGTGTGTGTGTGTGTGTGTGTGTGTGTGTGTGTGTGTAGATTTTAAAATGATAAAATGCTGTTTCTCTCAACTAGATTACATTGTGCAAATTCTGACTAAATACTCAATTGTCGATTCAGATTTCAATATTAATTTAATATTGTTGGATCTTTTATTTCCTAAGGGAAATCCAATCACCTCAACCGTGATTGAAGAAAGGCTTGTTTTTTGTTATCATTTTGTCTGCTAGACTTGATAGAGTGAATAGAATTCAGCTGTCCCCTAAGTAATAGCAATACTATACTTACGGGAAACAATTTTCAATTCTACTTTGATAATTTTTTTTAAAGAAATCTCTCCTCTAGTTATGCGTTGACCTGGTTTGTAAGCTTAGGTTGCCTTGATACTGCTGTCTAGAACAGATGAAAAATCACAGATATAACCCTATTAAGTTAACCAAACAGAATAAGGTTTTAATAATGTCCCAATGTCTATTTCCAAGAGAAAGTGGAGGCTAGCAGTAGAAAACAATGGATACTTAAACACTTAAAAAAAACACTTAAATACTTTTTTTCTGTGAGAATAGGAATTTTAAATACTAGGTCAAAAATTGGGTGCTTTTAGGGTAGGCTTGAAAGTGTAATTTTTTTTTTGTTCTGTAAATTTAGAAGAGAAATGAAAAGTGCATCATGTGTTTTATGCTTCCCTGTAACATTTGGCGAGCAGTCAAATTTAGCAATTCACAGATGCAGCACTAAATTAAATCATCTGTAAGGAAGAGTTGGTAAAAACAGAATAGTTCATAGGAAATGGCATGGGGAGAGGCTCGGGGTGGGGTATTTTTTATTTATTTTGTAATCCTCTGTGACAGGCATTCTAAGATTGATTCCACCAGGAATAATCCTGAAAGTAAAGCTGTTTTGATCTTTTTAAAAAAAACTTATTTATTTTATTAAGAGTACTATTTTAGGACACCTTTATATAAAACAGGATCAAATACTGATTTGGACTCACCTCAGTTTGGATTCATTGTTATCTCAGAGAAAGTCTGTTAATAAAGAGCACTTTGTTGAAAGAGAACATTGATAATTGAATGCTTTTGGACCTAGTCTGGGTGGCTACTTTCCCATACTTTTAGGGGCAGGGAGGAATAAAATATTTTATTTTATTGATTTGAGGGGAAAAAAACCATTACTTTCAGTCTTCTGATTTAAACACTGGTAACTGGCACTCAGTTTATGTTGGCTGACTGCCAAAAGAAAGCAATTAAATGTAATAGAAAAATTAAGAGGTGAGTGTTGCCATTTTATAGCAGGACATGGCAAAAATGATTGCCTTCTGTCTGCAGAGAGATATGATTACGCTCTCACACATTCTGTCTTATTCACACACACACACACACACACACAATTTCCTGTGGGTTTTAAGTTAAGATCATTGAAACCAAAAATGAGGAAGAGTGGCCTTTTAAAAGAAAATGAGAATAGCACTGTGTTCATCAAAATCAATTAAAAATGAAAACAGGAGTTTTGTACCAACTGTGATGATTCTTCTTTCCTCCCCCAACTACAGGTGTCTTAGTGGTAAATGTCACATGGAGGAATAAGACCTATGTGGGCACACTGCTGGATTGCACAAAGCATGATTGGGCACCCCCCAGGTAACTGGAAACAGTTTATTTAAATGCTCTTTTTTCCTTTTTCCCTTTCCTTCCTAAATGGAAACTCTATGCAAATTAATATTATTTTGAAAGCAAGAAGAGAAATTAACAATTCTGCACACATGTTAAAAACATAGCTGTTGAGATTTCTCTGCACCTTCTCTCCATGTTATTTAATGCTTTTCCATGTTATGCAGATTTAAGTTGAATTTGAGGTCACTTTAGATGTTTTTACTTAGTTTTCTTAAAAAAAAATGTCTTTGGTGGCCGACTTTACCCCACCTGGTGAAATTACCAGTGGAAGAAATGGGCTGCCCTTGTGATTCAAATACTGTTGATGACTGGAGTACAACAGGTACCTTCTTTGTGTTACCTAAATTTCACTTTTGTTGCTTTTGCTTGCCTAGGTTTTGTGAGTCACCAACAAGTGATCTGGAAATGAGAGGAGGTCGAGGAAGAGGGAAGCGAGCAAGATCTACAGCAAATGTACCAGGAAATGATGCTAGCTTTGCAGAAGCTCGAGGGCTGCAGAACAAGAACAGAGGTGGTGCTAATGGCAAAGGGAGGAGGGGTAACCTGAACTCAAGTGGACGCAGGACACCTCCAAACTGTGCTATTGAAGATGTCAAAGCCAGTCCCTCTTCAACCAATAAGAGAAAAAATAAGCCTCCTATGGAACTGGATTTGAACTCCAGTTCAGAGGACAATAAGTCTGGAAAGCGTGTTCGTACTAATTCTAGAAGCACTCCAACCACCCCTCAGGGGAAACCAGAGACTACCTTTTTGGACCAAGGTTGCTCTTCTCCGGTATTAATTGATTGCCCACACCCAAACTGTAACAAAAAGTACAAGCACATTAATGGACTACGCTACCACCAGGCTCATGCACACTTAGACCCAGAAAGCAAACTGGAATTTGAGCCTGAGAGCGAGGACAAAATTTCGGATTGTGAGGAAGCATTGAGTACCATGGCTTCTCAGTTCAATGAGCCAAGCACAAACATATCAACATTTGATCCACTAAAAGCACCAACATCCCCTAGCTCTGTAAACACCCCTGGGACACCCAAGGGTAAAAAAGAATTGATTAATAATGGCCCAAGTTCAATTGTCAGTTCTAAAGCTGGCAAGAATTCTGGCAAAAAGAAAGGCCTTAACAATGAACTCAGTAACCTTCCAGTGATCTCTAATATGTCAGCCACGTTGGATAGTTGCTCAGTAACAGATGGCAGTTTGGCCACTGAAATGCCCAAATTGGAAGCAGAGGGACTAATAGACAAGAAAAATTCGGGAGATAAAGACAAGAGCAAAAAAGCTAACAGTTGCAAAGTGGACAAAAACCTTTCAAAACTTAAAACTGCCAGGCCTATTGCTCCTGCTCCAGCTCCTACTCCTCCCCAATTGATAGCTATTCCTACTGCAGCCTTTACAACTACCACGACGGGGTCAATATCAGGATTACCCTCACTCACAACCACTGTTGTTCAGGCTACACCAAAGAGTCCTCCTTTAAAACCTATTCAACCAAAGCCCACAATTATGGGAGAGCCAAGCACTATAAACCCAGCTCTCACATCACTCAAAGACAAAAAGAAAAAGGAAAAGAGAAAGGCAAAAGATAAAGAAAGCAAAGAGTCAGGAAGCCCTAAAATGGATGTGAAACTAGGAAAGCTTGAGGACACAAAGGGGTCTGGGAAAGATTTATCTGGACATTTTTTAAAGGACCATCTCAGCAAGAATGAAGTGGTAGCTAATGGTCTGTCAGAATCTCAAGAGAGCAGGATGGCAAGTATTAAAGCTGAAGCTGATAAGGTTTACACTTTTACAGACAATGCACCCAGCCCTTCTATAGGGAGTGCTTCCAGAATGGAATGTAACCCTTTGGTGAATGGACAGTCTCCTATGCCGCCATTGCATGTGTTGACACAAAATGGGGCAGAAAGTTCAGCTACTAAAACAAATAGCCCTGCTTATTCTGATATATCAGATGCTGCTGATGATGGTGGTTCTGACAGCAGGTCAGAGGGCATGAGGTCAAAGGCCAGTTCACCTTCAGATATTATTTCGAGTAAGGACAGTGTTGTAAAAGGGCATTCTTCAGCTACAGCACAATCATCCCAAGTAAAAGAGTCCCATTCTCCCTATTACCATGGCTACGATACTTATTATTCTCCAAGTTATATGCACTCAGGCCAAGTCAGCACCCCTGCAGCTGGGAACAGTAGTTACACACAGGGAATGAAGATCAAAAAGGAGTCTGAAGAAGAAATGGAAAGAAAAGACAAGGCAGAGCCATTAGATTCTAAGAAAATGGAAAACAATTCTAATTTACCACCTCAACATCAGTCGGTAATAACTCAAAGACATCCTGCACTTGCCCAATCACTTTATTATGGACAGTATGCCTATGGCCTCTATATGGACCAGAAATCCTTAATAGCCACTAATCCTGCTTACAGACAGCAGTATGAGAAATATTATGAGGACCAGAGGTTGGCAGAACAGAAAATGGCTCAAACTGGAAGAGACTGTGAGAGAAAAAATGAACTCGCTTTGAAAGAACTGGGCAAGGAGGACCCAAGTAAACAGAAAAATATGCCATCTGCCACCATCTCTAAAGCTCCTACTACTCCAGAGCCTAACAAAAACAATACTAAACTTGGGCCAGCATTGCCTAATAAAACTGAGGAGACAGGTAAATCACAGATTCTGTCCAATCACCAGCAGCAGCTTCAGTCCGACAGCTTCAAAGCTAAGCAGATGGAAAATCACCAACTTATTAAGGAGGCTGTAGAAATGAAATCTGTCATGGATTCCATGAAGCAGACAGGTGTAGACCCAACCACAAGATTTAAACAAGTAAGATGGCCCTAGACATAGAGAGCAATCTGAGAATTGTACATTTCTAGGCCTGATCTGATTATGCATTTTGTTCTATAAACACTAAGGATTTCCCCTCCTTAATTTTCTCCTCAAAAAGCATTTTTAAATATTTTAATATCATTCATATGTATATATACACACATATATATTAAATCTCTGAAGTCCTGTTCTATAAAAGGTATATTAATATTTTAATATGTATTTTTATTGGAGGATCTTTGAAGTCCTTTCAATTTAAAAGAAATTTATGATTCGCCTGATACAAATTTTCTTCTACAACATTGGTGTGGGGCTTGAGCCCTGGATTCTAGTACCAGCTCAGTAATTCTTTGTGACCACAAACAAGTCATTTAGTCTTCTTGGGCCTCATTTTTCTCATTTGTAAAACAAGGGACTTGTACTAGATGGCCAAATATTTGATCTTTCAAATTTTCCAATTTCCACTACCATTTACCAGGAATTGGTAGATTTTGCCCCTGTATATCCTTTCCCTTCTTTTTAAGGTCATACAGGGGCTCAATTATGTAATTTCTGCTGTTTGGGACCTGAACCCCAACTTTTTTATTTTTGTGATGTTTAAAATATTCCATGTATTACTGTATAATCAAGTTCACTAAAGCTAAAATGGGTGGAGAAGTCTATCTGACTGACTTTTTGAGATTTTCTTAAGGCCAAATTATTGAACATCCCTAAAAACAAATTCACTAAAATTTGAAAAATGGTCATGAAACTTCAATTAGATAAACATATGTTGTGGAATTGTATATGAATAACCAAAGCACTTTCATTCATTGCAGCTTATTAAGGAAGCCCTGTGATTCATGTGCTCTTATTTTTTCAGGTCTTTGCCATCCGTGTGGTGGAAAGAGTAGTGAACAGGGGGCAGAGGTGGGAGGGTGGGGAAGAGGGAAACCTGATTTCTTGGTCTTCTCTCTTCCACTGACTAGCTGTGTGACTTTACAAAAGTCTAGGCCTTAACTTACTCATTGTATAATGAGTTGAATTTGGTGGTGGTAAGGTTCTTTTTTGTATTATGGATTTTTTTTTTAAATTAATCCCAAGGAGCTTTGGAAATGGTCTTCTCTGAATGAGAACAGCTAACTTTTCATCACATCAGTTTCCTCCCCTATTGAATATAGATTCAACTTTAGTTGGAATTTAATATTCTTCCTTAAGATTTCCTCAAGGACTTTCTTGACCGCATACTGATTATTTGTCATTACTAGTGTTTGGTTGAAAAATGCTATTTAGAAATTCCTTCTTGTAAGATGCTTCACTTTTGTTACAAAAGCAAAAAACATTATTTTCACAAGATGGCAAATAACTTTTTGTTACATATGTTAAGTTTTTTGACTGAGAAGATATTTGTGGTAGTTTGAAATCTTGTTGTAATTAGGATTTTAGCATATACTGAACTGTGAAGCTCTACATTAATACTTACATTAGTATATTAAATCTCAGTTCCAGTAAGATAATGAAGAAATAAAATAAGAAACCATTGAGTTTTATGATGCTAATATTCACAGTGGTAGCTAAATTTACTGTTACTAGCTTACATTTGAATAAAGAAATAATCCTCTTTAAAACTTACATGAAATGTATATGCTAAAAGGAAAACACTTGCTGTGCTGAAACATGAGCAATAACATTTCGATGAACCTTTCTGAAACTAACTTTAGAAATCCCTGTGTTTCTTTGTCAGGATCCAGATTCAAGGACATGGCACCATTATGTATACCAGTCTAAATACCTTGATCAGCAAAAGTCAGAAGAACTTGACAGAGAAAAAAAGTTAAAAGAGGATAGCCCAAGGAAAACACCTAATAAAGAGAGTATGATACCTGGCCTTCCTGTGTCATTAACAAGTATCAAAGAGGAACCGAAAGAAGCCAAGCATCCTGATTCTCAGTCACTGGAAGAGAGCAAGATAAAAAATGATGATCAAAAGACTCCTGTAAACTGGAAGGACTCACGAGGAGCCAGAGTGGCTGTCTCCTCTCCAATGAGTCAACATCAGTCATACATACAGTATTTACATGCTTATCCTTATCCACAGATGTATGATCCCAATCATCCTGCGTACAGGGCTGTCTCTCCTGTCCTAATGCACAGCTATCCTGGTAAGTGAATTGTATCCTAAGAGAAAAGATTTTCATGTTTAACTGTATGTGTGAAAGTTCTGTTCCAGTATTAGCTTTTAAAATTTTAGGATAAGTTAGGAACTTCTTAAATGACACTTATTTTTCTTGATTTTATGTTATACTTTCACAGATGAAACTGATTCAATATAAGATATTCTTTTTATGAACTGTCAGAGTTCCTGGCTCTAGTTTCCATAGTCTCTGACAGTCTGCTATTACTGTTGGACTGACAGATATTTTATTGCCTATAAAAATTTTCTAAGCACTTACTGTCAGAACTATTATAGTTACTATTCCTTTCACTTAAGAGAACACATAAATGTATGAAATGACTATAAACTCAACTCTATTTATAACCTCCATTCATCTATGAATTAACTGGGGGGAAAATTGACATATAAGTAAATGAAGATAAGTCCCATTTTTAATGTAACCCCTATACAATAATTTCTACCTCCATCCCAAATCAGTGTAACTCAGATGTTCAAAAGGAGAATAAAAAGGCAGCCAGTAACTTGATGTGGCATTTGTTGTTTACCTGCAGGGGCCTATCTCTCTCCAGGATTTCATTATCCTGTTTATGGGAAGATGTCAGGGAGAGAAGAGGCGGAAAAAGTCAATACCAGCCCTAGCATCAGCACGAAAACAGCCACTGAATCTAAAGCACTGGATTTGCTTCAGCAGCATGCCAACCAGTACCGCAGCAAGTCCCCTGCTGTAAGCTGCCTTTTGTTGTTATTTTAGAATGCTATGTTTTGGGGGAAAAGAGGACAAAGTAGAAAAGAGTTTCAGAATATGAATGGTTGTGGAGCCCAACTCTGAATTCAAGATTTTTTTTAAACTAATACATAAAGAATGCTTTGTTCCAAATGAAAATGCTTTTTCACATTAGGAGGGGGAAAGACATGTACCGTAGCAGGATTTCATTTTATTTAAAAAAAAAAAAGCTAGGTTAAGGCTTTCATGTGAAAACTGAAATTCATAGAGCCTGATTTGGAAGCATAACTTCCAAAAACATGCCTTCATGCATACGTACACACACACAAGGAAATTTGAAAGCAAGTTGCTGAGCTTTGTAGGCATTTCCTTGATGTACTTATCTTAGCAACTATCTTAAATTGAAACTGCCTTTATTTATTTTAGCACCAAGCTACATAGGACCATAGATTTAGAACTGAAAGTGACCTAAGAGGTCACCTAGGCCAACCTCTTATTTACAGATGATGAAACTGAGGTTCAGGTAAGTGAAGTGATTTTCACAAGGTCACATATGTAGTTAAACATGATAGAGCTGGTGTCCTTATGATTTTATGTAAGTTAATGCCAATTTTTAAAAAAAAGCATGAGTATAATCAGAAAACTTGACCCCAAAACAGTTTTTTTTTTACAAAACTACCTTCATTTCTGCATGTAAGGGAGAAAGGGAACTCTGGTAGAATCGAGTTAGATGCTGTTATATAATATAGTAACTGCAGATGAATGGGTATAAATAGATTCCTGTAATTTCCTACTTTCTGTAAGTTCCATTAATTATGTCTTACATAAATACTTATGCTACATAGTTGGGGATGAGAGGTCAGAGAGCATTCTAAAATATTAGTCTGTGTTTTCTGAAAATTTCCATGCTATAAATTTGTAAAAATGATTTGTTTCCTTATCTTCATTTTTTATAATATGTAAAACAAGGTTGATATTTGGTTGTTTAAGGGCCACTCTAAAAAGTAATTTTACCCATTTTGACTTGTTGAATGATAGACCATGTTGTAATTGCATGTAAGTATAGTCATTAGAATGATAAGGAAAGACATACAATAAACAAAATTAGTGTCATTTTTTTTTTGTCTTTGAGGAATAATCTTAAATTCTGCACCTATCTACTTATTATTTATAAACATTAACAGGAACAAAAGTTTTAGTACCATTGCTGTGTGACAAGTTTTTTCGAAAAATACCATGTCATCTTTTTTCCTTCTCTCACTTTCTCATGATAGCCTATAGAAAAGGCTGTAGCTGAACGTGAGCGGGAAGCAGAGAGAGAACGAGATCGTCACTCCCCTTTCAGTCAGCGTCATCTTCATACTCATCATCACACACATGTTGGAATGGGTTATCCATTAATACCGGGTCAGTATGACCCCTTTCAAGGTCAGTAGTTCTTTCATCAGCCTCTTTTTGTTTGTTTCCTCTTGTAACCTATTGACACAGCTTTTGTATCATAGATTTAATGTAACATTGGAAAAATAGTTCTGTTAGAGAAATATCTGACATTTAAGTAGTCTGTCAAGATAAGAGCTGGATTCTAGCTGATTGTCACTGGTTGATGTTATCAGCAGAATAATGTCGCCACAGAGTGAGTGAGGGTGATGGTCTGGCTACAGAATACTAAATACAGCAATCAGATTGCTATAGGAAAAGTAGAAGGGAAAAAAAATATGATGATAGCACTTGGATGAGTATATTTTCCTAGAGAGTCATTGAAATTGCTTTCTGTAAAAGTATTAGCAGGGGCAGCTAAGTGATGCAGTGATAGAGCACTGGCCCTGGAATCAGAAGGACCGGAGTTCAAATCTGGCCTCAGATACTTACTAGCTGTGTGACCTTGGGCAAGTCACTTAACCCCCATTGCCTCCAAAATAAAAAAAAAATTGTTTTAAAAAGTATTAGTTAAGGAATTAGATACAACTCTTACTACTTTCAAAATCAACTACTTGCTAAGGTCCTCAAAACCTCAGATGTGATCCATTGAGGATAAGGGTTGAAAGGGATAAATATATTTTAATATGGAATTGACATGAGTGTATGTTAAGATAAATCTTAGGAAGATAGGATCTGTTCACTCATTCTTTTAATAAAACTTATCATTAAATAAATGCTTACTAAGTGCAATCTGCTTTGCTAGGGAAGATATAAAGTTAATAACATGATGATTATCACTGTGTCCTATGTTGTAGAGTTTTTCCATTTTACCTCTTAACTTTCTGCATCCCTGACTAATCTAAGGGTAAAATGAAACAATGGGTATAATGGCATTTTGAAAAGTCTAAGGCTATACAAAAGAATAACATATAGTAAAACAGTGTAAATTAAAACAGTACTAAACAGAACCCATTATTTTTTCCCCCAAATCTTATTGTCTTCCTAACTACTCTATTATTATCCAGGGAACCATCCTTCCAATGACCTAATCTCAAAACCTATGTATCATCCTCCTACTGTCACTCTCTCATCCCTCCTCCCCTACCCAATCTAAATTCCTAAATCCTTTCACATCTGTCTTCACTGCCTTCTCTTATCTGATGGTGCTACCACCCTGGTGCAGGCCTTCATCTCCTCATTCCTGAACTATTGTAATAGCCTTCTGATTGGTCTTTCTGACTTGTTTTTCCCCACTTCAATCCATGCCTTATTCAACTGCTACAGTGATCTTTCTAAAGTGCATGTCCAGTCATGTCACTCCTCTATTCAGTCGACTTCAGTGGGTCCCTGTTACCTCCAGGATTAAATACAAAATCCTCTGTTTGGCTTTAAAGCCCTTCTAATCTGTCTCCTTCCTACCTTTTCAGTTTCCTTATACCTTACTCCTCTCCGTATAATCTACAATCCAGTGACACTGGCCTTTTTACTATTCCTCTAACAAGATAATCAATCTCTGATTCTGCATTCTCACTGTCTCTCCCCTATGCCCTGGATGTCCTCCCAACTGGCCTTTTCTGTTAATGTTGGGTAAACTACAAAGAAAGAAAAAATAACTTATGAGTGTCAGTCGTATTATAAGGGTTTTTGCCCAGGGGCAGCTGCATTGGGCAATGGATAGTGTGCTGGGAAGACATCTTCATGAGTTCAAATCTGTCTTCAGACACTTCCTAGCAATATGACCCTGGGCAAATGACTTAATTCTGTTTGCCTCAGTTCCTCATCTATAAAATAAGCTGGAGAAGGAAATGCCAAACCACTCCTGTGTCTTTGCCAAGAAAACCCCAAATGGCATTACAAAGACTTGACTAAAAAATGAATGACTGAACAACAATAAAGCCCTGGAATACATAGTAATCCATGAACTTAGATGGAGAAAATACATCTTTATTTTCATTAACTTTTAATTGATATTTAGCATTTTCTTCAATTATGACTTTTAAAAACTCCACTATTCTGAGGAGTCCATAAACCAAGAAGTGGTCCATGACACACATACAAAACTTTAAGAACCTGTGCTCTACTAGATGGTTTAACTTAACCATTTTAGGGGAATAAATATACCTTATTGAGAGTTTGGGTGTTGGGAAGTATTTGTTACCTCAAAAAAAAAGTTGATTTTTTTTTTACGTGGGAAGGCTTTATACAAATGTAAGGGACTATCCTTATTTATGCAGCTTCTGTTTTATAACTACTCAGTCTAACTCAAGCAGATGATCTTCTTGTCTATGTCAAGGATGTTATGTCTATAATTTCTAAAATAATTGCCCATATGCATAAAAAGAAAGTATACAAACATAAAAGACATAAAAAAGATAAATTAATTTTTTCTGTCTTTTCTGTCCAGTTTGATCACTTTTTGTGTGTGTATAATCTCATATTCTGACAGAATTAAAATATTTCCTCCTAGATTAGTACCTTAGCTTCCCTTGGAAAAGAGCTTGTGAGGAATCTAGCTTTTTCGGATAAAAGTTGTTACCCTTTCTAAATATGATTTAATGATTCCATGTACCTTATAGAATGTATTATTCTTCATCATTGGGAAAAGCTATATGTCCTAACCAAATAGATGACTATGTTGGTTCTGTACTACAATGTGGCTTTTGTTTCCTCTTGTTATCTGATACTTTTTATTTCTAATGGGGTTTGTATTCTATAATGTATGCAAGCCTTTTAGCACTATACAGTGTCAGGACTCAGAAAGGAACATGAGATGGAGTGCTGGATTCTGTTAAACTGGCTAGTAAGGAGGGCAAACTCAGTATATCCAGTAAAGAGATATTAGTCAGACTAGGCATCTTGTTCTTTGTCTTTGTTGTATGCAATGTTTTATGCATTTGTTTAGGAAAGGGCAAAGTACTGCTGTGGATTCTACAGAGATTCAACATGAAAGTCTGCACCTAGATTGTCTTTCTAAAGGCCACAGAAACAGGACCTCTTTTTCTTTTTTGTCAATTAGGGTTAACCTCTGCTGCCCTTGTGGCTACTCAGCAGGTGGCTGCTCAGGCTT
Organism: Phascolarctos cinereus; assembly: GCF_003287225.1. Classification (NCBI taxonomy): domain Eukaryota; kingdom Metazoa; phylum Chordata; class Mammalia; order Diprotodontia; family Phascolarctidae; genus Phascolarctos; species Phascolarctos cinereus. The sequence goes on along the minus strand of NW_027555847.1, from coordinate 282,410,648 downwards.
CTGCATCTGGTATGTTTCCTGCACAGAGAAGGTAAATATCCTGCCAGTTTTGAATTACTTTTAAAGAAAGAGACGTCTTAACAGGGAAGAAAGCAAGCTAGTGATAGGCATTTTTAAGCTTGAAAGCCAGGCTCCTTCTAAACTGCAATTTTAATTTTTTTTACTTTGCTATGTTAATTGTGTAGCATTTATATTCCTTATTTAGAACATATATATATCTTTATACCAGGAGTTTCCTAACATTCTTAAAGTCTTCTGACTCCCATTGCGTAATCTTGTTTTAACAGTAAAGTTGTAAAAACAGGAGATGTATATTGATAATGCTAAAGAAAAATATCAATCTAAATATATTTTTAGTTTCATTCAACCACAGGTTAAAAATAAAATGATTGGATTTCACATTATATATTATGACAAACTTTATATTTTACTTTTTTATTTCAAATATTATCTTGGAGTAATCCAAAGAATTAATACAATAAAGCAAGCTCTTCAGTTTCATAGTTTTCAATGTTAATTATGAAAAAAGGATTTTCTTAAGGTTCCTTGTTTTCTTTTGCAGAGAGTGAAGAGATTGGAAATGTACACTGTCATGTGATTGGATCACATGGGGAAGCGCTTTATTACAGACATCAGTTCCATGGTGTTAATTTGAAATGCCTTAATGGCAGGCAAAAAGCAGTCATTTCATTTTTGTAAATTGCAGATTTTATCACAGAGTAACAAATGTCGCTGTAATTAAACTTCTTTTTATATATATATATATATATACATACATATATATGTGTTATATATGTATATTCTTTACTTTTTATATCAGTAACCAGGCTCAAATACACAGGGTCTGCTGCCAAGTTGCAAGCCACACAATAAAGGAAAAAAGTGATTTTGTCATGTTGAAATGTATTAGCCACAAAAGGCTATTTGTTTTCTTTTCCTTTTGCTTTTAAATTATAAATAATGTTATGTATCAGTGTGCCTGAACCTTGCATACCCTTAAGATATTTCCACAAGCCTCTCAGAAGGACTAACTGTGATGATGACACTTTCATACAATTTAGATGTCTATTTGGTGGCTCCTGTTAAGATGCATCAGTGTGAAATGTTACTGTATTCACTGTTTCATTGTAATTGTGTATGGTGGAAAATATACTTTTGGAAGGCATGGGGTTGCCAGTACCACAAAAACTGTGTTGTACATAATGTATAGATTTTAAATGGGGAAATAATGAGCATCTATGAATAATGAAACATCCATTTAAAAATATTGAATGGCAAATAACCCAATAGCCTGCGTATCAGAAGACATCTGTGATTGTTCTATTACTTGAATAGTCCCACGGTCTTTTTTTTAATGTTTACAATTATCCAGTTTTAGAAAAGAGACTTTAATACCATTGCCTGGTTACCTGTTTTATGCTGTAATTTAGTTTATTTTGTGTAAAATGTATATTGAATGCTTTTTTTATACATGCCTTAAATAATTTGGCAATCAGAATTAAAAAAAAAGTTGTTTTTTTTAAATGCTTTTGTGTTTTCTTGTATTCCTAGTGCACATCGTGTACCAGAATTTCAGAGGAAATCTCCTAAGCTTACATACATCAGTTACATAACATATCTCATATCTTGCTCTATAAAAAGGTTACTGGGATGATTAATACAGTGCACAATATATAATTATGCTGCAAAACAATTTGAAACCTATGTATTCAAATAAGGTATTCTCTATAATTTGGTAGGCACCTAGTGATAATTTTTAGGCTATGTGTATATGACATCAGAAATAGCTGATTTAAAATTGTAACATCCATTCATTGACCTATATATGTTTATCTATCACTATTGTTTTAAAAGGTGTGTTTAAACAAGTAAATAGATGTTTTGATAATATGTAGGTAGTTTTTAAAATGCAGTCCTACAATTTATTTATAAAAGGTGAATGGGATTTATTGTGATATAAAGAACCTTTCTATTGGTAACAAAATTCCATTTATCCCGAAGGGTGTAGGGAATATTGCCAACATTTCTAGAAAAAAATTATAGAAGAATACTATTTTTAACTGTTAAAATAAAGTGCTGATTTGATTCTGAAATTTCATCTAAGTTACATACACATTTGTAATAGTAACATGCTGGAGTGGGAATATGATCTAGTGGAAAGAGTACCAAGATTCAAGAGTGCCAAGATTCAGGATTCAATTTCTGTGATTAACAAGGTATGTGACTCTTGAACAAGTAATTTAAGTATTCTTTGCCTCATTTTGCTCATCTGTCAAATAAGGGTGTGAATGAGGTTGTCTCTTGGATTCATTCTAATCATAAAGTTCTTTAATTCTTCTGTATGATTGACTACAAATGCTTTTAGACATTTGCACTACTCAGTTTCCAGGTAATGCAAAGTGGTTGTGTGTGTGTATGTGTATGTGTTAAGGTGCTAGGATTTTCCTTAGTTATTTTCTGCTTCTTCACATACTTAACATTCCATGTTTACAAGTCACATGTATTAGAGCTGAAGGTGAAGAATCATTTCCAGATTCACTCAGGGTGGCATCCTTGTTGGGGCTACTTTACCAACTTTCTCTTGAACTGGTGAGTTGGGTCCTTAGAAAGTAGTTACTACTTCTCAGGATTCTGAGGGTAACTCTGAAGGTTGGAGAGTATTTTTCCAGTACTCTCACTTACAAGTCACCATAGGTTTGTTTTCCTTTTCTTATCCAGTTAATATCAATTAGCCAGCTAGACTTAATTATCTCTTAGTGATATCTACTAAGGTGGTATAGCAAGAATAAGTGTTGAAAACATTTCCCCCAAAAGTTTGTGACATACTCTCCCACAAATACATACAGAGTCCAGGGGAGAGTGGACTCAAACTTAGGGAACATGTGTGGCACAGGCATAATGCACAGTTCTTGGTTAGATAGAAGTCTTTCTCTCCCTTCTTGTACTCCTCATGAAGTTGTTCTTGAGGGATCCATTTTGTCTTCAGCTTCTAAAGCAAACTTTGCCATCAGCTGCTGCTGTTCCAGGGACATTTCTACATTTGCTGATGGGAAGTCCAAATATTCTGACCTTTGGAAGGCTATAAAGTTTTCTTCCAGTCAAGGTGGGGTGAAGTGTGACACTCCTTCTTGGCTCCTGGCGCGTTCCTCCACTTTGTTGCCTGCTGGAGCGGATGCAAGGGATCTGCCTCTTCAAAGCCTTCTCAAAACTTAACTCACAGAGCAGTTACTAGAAATATCCCCTTCAGAATTTCCTTCTTTGATATACATAGGCCCATAAGTGTGTCTACTTTCAACTTGTGATAGATCCAATTATCTATCAGGGTTCCCTCCTTCCCTCATAAGATGGAATCAGCTAGTTTTACTCTGAAAGGTGGCATCTTTCCCCTGGACTTGATTTACTGGAGAGGGGAGTTCAAACTGTGGCTTCCTTGTAGCTTGGTCATATTAACATGGCTTCTTGGTTACCTATGGACTTATAAAGGCTCACCTACTGTGGAGTTGGGGCCCTTCAAATTTGGGGCCCTATGAATTTGAGCAGGTCACCACACTGTCCTGCTGACCAGATTCTCCAAGCTGGAGTATCCTTTCTATGTTAAGGCTAAGTAAACCTCGTTTTGTTAACTTTGAATGAGCTGTGAGTGTGCTTTATTTCATCCCAACTTCAAATCTGAACTCACAGAGTCAGACTCTTCTTTAGCATAAGTAATACCAAATGCATTTCAGTAATTTGATTTCATCCAAAGACTCAGAACACTTTAGTTATTTTCAACCTTATTCACCAGGTTGTTTACACCTAGTTTTATGTGTTTGATTGGTTGATTCCACAGAGGTGTCCTGGTATTGTTCACACCTAGTTAACATATTTGATCTATGGATTGATTCTGTAACTCAAAGAGACATTTGTTACATTAATTGGGATTGGGGCTGAGAGACACTCCTTTTATACTTGCTTTGTAAAAGAATATAAAATAACAATGGGAAAGCAATAGCAAAGCTGCAAAATTGAGAAAGACTGGGTTTTAAAGGGCCATTTCTTTTGATATGTACTCTTCATTAGCTCTCTTATGTAACTTTTGTTCTTTCTTTTTCAATTTTACCATGCTTTCCTATATATATATATATATATATATATATATATATAGTAAACTTGTACTCCAGTCCACTGTGTCATTCCCACTATTCACTAAATTTCTGTGACTCTGTATTACCTCCAAGATCAAATATAAACTCCTCTGTGTGGCTTCTGAAGCCCATCATAATTTGTCCCCTTCCTGTATTTCTAGTTTTCTTACACTTTAGCCCCCCCCTCCACATATTTTAAAATCCAGTGACACCGGCCTCCACTAAAACAACCCTTCCACCAAATTTGTTCATTTTCACTGGCTATCCCTTATCCCTTGATTGCTTGCCCATTCTCCTCATCTCTTCCTTACTTGCTTGGCTAGCTTAAAGTCTCACCTATTTGAAGAAGCCTTTCCTCATTCCCCTTAATGCTAATGCTTTCCCTCCAAGATTATCTCCAATTTATCCAGGATATGTTTGTACATAGCCTTTTCATATTATCTTCCCATTAGACTGTGAGCTTCATGAGGGCAGAGACTTTTCTTTGTATCCCCAGGCTTACTACAGTGCCTGGCACATAGTAGGTACTTAATAAGTGTTTGTTTATTGCTTACGGAAAAATATCACACCCTCTTGATTATTGTTTTAAAAACCACCAGTCTGTATATCAGTTTTCATGACGCATTTTGATGTATTTGAAAAACATTTGTTTTCATTTTTCTGGTAAGTTCATACAGTAATGTTTTCTTTGTCAAAGGAGACAAAATGAATTTGCATTGTTTAATGGTTGCTAAGTTTTTGTATTTGAATGGAACAACCCTTAATTGTTGAAGATGTATAAAATGAAGGAAAGTCTGCTGACTGAATATATATCTATGATCTATAGCAACTGAATAAATAGTGCTTCTGTTAGTAGTTTGAGATTATGGCTGTTTCCCAGTAATCAGTTTTCTATTTTTTTTTCTTCTAAATAAGACATACCTTTCAGATGCAAAATGATTGGCTCTGTGTGTACTTCATACTTGACATTTCAGTCATTCCTAGTTATTCAGGAGTATGCACTTGTAAATAGTTTGTTGCACCATGTTTTGCTCTTCTGCTAAAATAAACTGAAGATTAACTGGTAAATACAAAGGCAGCTTATTACATAACCAAAAGCATAAGATGGTTGGCTTTGACTACATTTGAGACCAGCTGGCAAATGTTTTTGTCCTCTCTCTACTTCCTTACTACTATAGAATTGTCTCTGTTGACAACATGAATTGCCAAAGGTCAGAGGTTATTTATAATGGGTGTGCTGTTTTTCTGGCTGAGCATATAGCTGCTACTGAACGGGAAATTAAACCTTCCCAAAGGACAAGCATATTTGGCTCTGTTACATTGTTATGATGAAGCTACCATTAATACTGCTGTAATTGTTTTACTTTTATGGACATAAAAATCAGTCCCCTTAGTGACTAATAATAAGGTTTATTGATTTTACTACATATTATTTATTCCTGGCTTGCTCATGTCTCCTTGTCCTAAACAAATACAAAAAATCTGCAGTGCCAACACAGTGCAAATTAACTTCACCGAGGAAATAGTCATGAATGATTGTTTATCCCTTTGAATACAGAACACTGAAAACAAGGTAATAAGATCTATATTTCCATTTGGTCCTGTACTAAAATCTCAAATGTCTTTTGCATATAAATATGCAATTGATTTTTCGCCTGGATCATTAACATATTTACCATTAAGCAGACCTTATAAATTCAGTTATACAGATTTAGTGTTAGGATACAAGTGCCTGTGAATAACTGGAATGACTCAATTGATTGATGTAGGAAAAAGCAGCAGTTTAAATTAGAACTAATGGTCACATCTTTACCTTCTTAACTCAAAAAAAAAGCAAGATAGGCAGTAGTCAGTCATTTATTATTTTAATCTGTTAAATGTCTTTTATTTCATCCTCTTCATTCAAAGACTTATAAATACTTATTGCTTTCAGATTTTTTTAAAAGCCTTTATTGAAGTTTAAAATTGCTTCTGTCATAGGTTGTATTTATCCTACCAAAACACTCTGAAAGAGAATATTTAAGTTGCAACATGTAGAAAAACAAGCATATCACATGCAAAAAACTTTTAAGTATGGACAGACAGCCCAAATAGTCCAAGCCTTTGATACAGATTTTTTTCTTTTTTATTCCTTTCTACTTCCCAAAACATAAAAATATATTATTATTGGTATTTTTCTTTATTTTTCCATGCCATTTCTGCTTTTCTGACTGATGAATAAAGCAATGCAAAAAACATACTCCTCACTACTTGACCTCTTTGATTTTCATCTTTAAGTGGGTGACTACAAAATATGTATCTTTTGCTCTAACCTCTCTCCCAAGGTCCATTTCAATATCTCAAAAGATGTATAGTCTTCCTATAGTTTTGCCCTCTAGTGAATTAACTGGCAGAGAGATACATTTAGAATCGTGTTATCTGTAAGGTCTCCACATTCACTATTGTGTCCTTACCCATTTAGAAGGTAGCATGGCTGTTCCTTATTAGATGAAAAAGCGGTTGGAACAACTATCATTTGACCAAAGTCATTCCATTTTTATCAGTGCTGTAAGCATCCAGGTGGTATGTACCAAACTCATGATCAACAGTGATTTCATACAAAAGAATGAATTGACCTAGATTATGCTTCATATGTGATGTATACAGTCAGTAAAGATTCTCAAATTATTCTGGAATTGGAAGGATAGTGGGGGAAAAAGAAGTTTCCACCCAAATGGGAGAGAAGTGTAAACATCCTTTTGAGGAAGTTTGTACTAATTCATTAGATATGATAAGAGATTGTCAGGTGGATTATTCAGTCCATCCTGATTTTTACTAGGGATAGAGTAAAATTAGAAAAGAAGATTAGTCGATGTCATGGAAAGATCTCTAGACATGTTGAAAGAAATGGATTCAAATCCTAGCTCAGTCATCTATTTGTCATGGGAATGGAGATAATATTTTAGCTCGTAAGATTACTATGAAAATCAAATGAACTATGAAAATCAAATCAAATGTATAAATGCTTTGTAAACTCTTAAATTAGATTTTTAAAACTCTAACTCTGAGCTGATCCTGGCTCACTGATGATCCTTCCTCCAAGCTCTAACTCAAGGGCATCTAGGTGCTTCATGTTCCTACAGTTGTTGTGTGGCACCATACAAATCCAATTGCTTAATCTGAAATGCAATTACTTTTACCAGTGCAGCTAAGTTGAATTTTAGCACCAGAAAGCACCAATGGGTAAAAACTACAGGGGAGCAAATTTTGACTCAATATGAAGGGAAAAAAAAACTTCTTAATGAGTCCACCATTTCTGCCTCTTGAAGATGTCTGTATTCTGTGATGATGCTTTAACTAGAACTGTCAAAAAATGGAATAAGCTACCTTAGCAAGAATTGAATTTCCTATTACTGGAAGTTTTTAAGAGGAGATTAGGTGAACACTTCTCAGGAATATTATAGGAATATTCTTATACAGCTACAGGTTAGACTACATAACTTCTGAGATCCCTTCCAGTTGTGAGAGTATTATTCCATGGCCTTAGAGAAAGATTGTCTGACATTCTTACTTTTTAGATAAATAAGCAACCTAAAACAAGATTCAAAAAAATTGCTGAAAGTTAGATAGCTAATTAGTGTCCGAGCCAGAATTAAAATCCAGGTTTTTTGACTTTCAGTTTGTACCTTGCAGTTCTTATTCTGTGTTGAAATTTGGGAGAACTATTCAACTTTGACATGTCAAATTACATATTATTTCTTTAGCATGAAGAGGTTTTATTTCTTTTCTTATATAATTTTTATTCTTTATTTAACATACACTAAAAAAAATGAGCATTTCTGTGAAGTAGCACATTAAAAGAAGATTGCATATGAAACCATGAATCTTTCATACAGCTTGCTTTTACTTGCTTTTATATAAGAAAACAGTATATTACTTACAAAGCTGTTCTCTTTGTCTCTGGTTATTTCTATATTTACTGCCCTTCTATGCATTTAAAAAATGTTTCATTTGCCCTCTTTTTTTTCCTTTTCATATTTTTTGGCTATTGCTAATTCTTGTATCATCTCTCATTCCCTCCCTTCATTAAAAATAAAATAAAGGCTGGTAACAAAATAGTCAAGGAAAGCAAATATGCCACATGTAGCATGCTTTATCATTTGTCCTTTTGATCTGGACCCCAGAAAGAAAAAGCACTGGACTTTCCCACATGGCCAAATCTCCGGCTTTAGACTGAGGCTGTAATCCCATCAACTGTCCTTTAATTGTGGCTATACCCAAACTCCCAATTCTCTTTTACCCTTAACCTAGCCTAGCCCTCCATTGTTTCACCTCCCTGTGGCCCTGGTCATTTACCACCCTTAATCCTGGTTAGGCTCCATTCTCCCTTGGCCATGTGGTCTTGGTCCCTGGCATTCTATTACCTCACAGTCACCCCCCAACCTCGCTTGCCCACTCCTAGATCCCTCCCACAGTCTTTCTGTACATAAAGTCCATCTTGTCTCCATTAAACTGCTCAGATTCCTAAAATCTAGCCACTGCTCAGATTATTATAATCTAGCCAATAGCTCACTAATATTCAGACTCCTTAAGAGTATGCCCAATACGACGGATGTTCTAATAAACCTTTTCTTTGTCTGAAAGAAGGCTTGGGTCTAGTTCTTTTGGGCAGGACTTGCATGTTGTGATTTTGGGATCCCAGCACCCTTAAACCCCTAAACCTTAACACTTTGGAGTTCAGAGTTCTTAAGGCTTCCTATTTTTCTTACAACTTATTGTGTAAGTTGTTTTCCTGGATCTGCTCACTTCACTGTACTTAGGTTCAGACAAAGCTTCCCAAAGTTAATTATCTGAAATTGCCTCTATCATTTCTTGCTATGCAGTATTATTTCCTTATATTCATATAATTTGTTGTCATTCTCCAATTGATGGGTACCCCCTTACTTTCTGGTTCTTTTCTTTGCTTTTTTTTCTTTTTAATCCCTTCTTGGATATCGACCTTCCAATGTAGAAGACTCCCTTCTTCTTCACTTTGCCTGTTTCCCTGTTGAGTTTGGCTGTGTGTGTGTGTGTGTGTGTGTGTGTGTGTGTGTGTGTGTGTGTGTGTAAAACTCTTTGCCTGGTTTATATGAGCAATTCCTGCTCCCATGAACCCTACCTCCATTTTTGTACACTCTTCTTGCACACTCCAGTTATGAAAGATGAGTAAATTTCACCTCTTCTTCCTCCTTTCTACACTAGTGAATTCCATTTACCCTCCTTTATCATTCCTCTCTTAAAACTCTCAGAATAGAACCAATCCACCTCCATCTCCTTATTTAAAATTCCTTCCCCATGTAGATTCTTCAGGAAGTTGGTAAATGGCCACTTGCTGCTCCAGGAAGACAACTACTCAAGTGGAAAAGAGTTTGAAAAAAACTCAGGGCTTTGGATGTCTCAAGCAATCCAGTAGCCACAGATAATATAGTTGTCCCTGCTGATTCAGTCAACCCTGAGAGGTAGGTGTTATTATCCACATTTTATAGGTGGGTTATAGGGGCCCTGGTTATGGTTCTAGGATGGAAAAGAGTGCTTGTGGTTACTTACAGACCAGAGCACAGGCCAAAAGAGCAATGACCATGCCTCTCCTTGGGTCATGCTACCATGGAAGAACTGAGGGTTTGTAGACCCCCAGAACTAGCTCTGAAAAAAGTACCTGGCAGGAATGAAAGTCTCTCTTGGAGAAGAATGGGGAAAGATGAGGCTAGAGATGTCTATTCTGGCCCCCTTGCAGCCACACATAACTACAATCCCTTGCCACTTTTTGTCTTTCTCTCCACTTGGGGTGCCATATCCTTACATAGGCATGCTCTGTCCATAGGAGTATGATTTGTAGTTGCTTACATTTTGGGGTTTGGGAGCTAGATTTTTTTTCTAAAAGCTGGGACAATTTACTTTTGTCCTGTGTAGTTTTCATTTATGATTCCTAAAAATATAACTCTGAAAAAACAGAGCTTAGAAAAAAAAAGTTTTAAAGGAGTCTAGTGATTCTCTTCACCAGCCCACTGTATTTCAAATGAAACTCCTTGACTATGCCTTTAAATCCAAATCTCTCTGGCTTTAGTTGAATGTCCAATAATAGCCCCTAGCCAAAGTCTCTGTGGCTCATTGTTTAGATTTTGATGGCTTAGAAAGAATGTAAATAGCAGTTTTCCTATTTACATTCATTCTAAGCCGTCAAAATTTGAGTCTTCCCCTCTCAAACTGATATTTTTTGTGCTGGTAAATGACACCATCTTTTGTCTCAATTCTTACCTAGCCCTTAGTCTTTGAATGGGCTTTGCCTTAGACAAACTGAGGTCTGGGAAAGACCTGAATTCAGAAAGACTATGGTCATCCACTGCATCCCAGGCCTTTGTCAGTTGTCTTGACATTTGTCTTGCTGGGGTTGGGATCTGGACCCCAGAAAGGAAAAAACATGGACTTTCCAACTTGGCCAAATCTCTGGCATTTGCCTTAGGCTATAATCTCATCAACTGGCCTTTCATTGTGGCTACACCCAATCTCCCAATTCTGTTACCCTTAATCTAGCCTAGCTCTCCTTTGTCTTACTTCCCAATAGTGTGGCCATTTCCCACCCTTAACCCAGCTAGGCTCCATTCTCCCTTGGTCACGTTGTCCAGGTCCCAGGAGTTCTGTTCACCCCAGTTTGATGGCCACTCCCATCCAGATCCTCCTTAGACCCCTCCTGTAGTTACCCCAAACTACTTAGCCACTCCTAGATCCCTCCTGATGAGGTCTAGAGGTTAGGGGTCCTGGAATCCCAAAATCACAACACCCGCATCCTGCCCAAAAGAATTCAACCCAAGCCTTCTTTCAGCCTAAAACAAGGTTATTTGAAGATTTGCCATGTTAGCCAGACTCTTAAGGAATCTGAGCATCTATAGGCTAGATTGTGAAAATCTTAGCAGAGGCTAGATTATAAGAATCCGAGCCCCTTAATGGAGACAAGATGGACCTTATATACAGAAAGACAGTGGGAGGGATCTAGGAGTGGCCAAGTAGTTTGGGGTGACTGGAGGAGGGGTCTAAGAAGATCTGGATGGGAGTGGCCAGTAAACTGGGCTGAACAGAACTCCTGGGGACCTGGACCATGTGGCCAAGGAAGAATGGAGCCTAGTTAAGACTAAGCATGGGAAATGGCCAGGGGCCATAAGAAGGTAAGACAATGGAGGTCCAGGCTAGGTTACAGACAACAGAGAATTGGGAGATTGGGTGTAGCCACAATGAAAGGCCAGTTGATGAGATTATAATGGCAAGGGAATGCCAGAGATTTGGCCATGTGGGAAAGTCCAGGATTTTTCCTTTTTTGGGGTCTAGATTCCATCCTCATCAACTCCCACAGTCTTTCTGTATATGAGGTTCATCTTGTCTTCATTAAGGTGCTTAGATTCTTATAATCTAGCCACTCTCACATTCTTAGAATCTAGCCAATACCTCACAGACTTTCAGATTCCTCAAGAGTCTGGCTAATATGGGGGATCTTTAATAATCTTGTCTTTGGCTGAAAGAAGGCAGGACCAATGTGTCGTGATCTTGGGGTTCCAGCACCCCAAAACCTCTAGACCTCATCATTGCCACTGGACTTTCATGACTCTGGAGGAGACAGTGATGCTGAGGACTTTGCACAGCTCTAACTCACACAAGTCCAATTCACAAACAAGTTATGTCACTGGTCTTCTTTGAGAATGAAGGACTAACAACAAAACTCCAGTTATCTCTTCCACATTACAGGGATTATGGGCACAGTGCCCCATGATATGGAAAATCCTTATAAAATTTTTTGACTCTCTTTTCATACCAGAGAAGAAGTCTGAATTTTTTCTTTTTCTTTTATGGGGTATTTACAGTACCTTATTATAAAATTTGGGTTAAGGATTTGGTCATAGGCTATATATAGGTCAATGTTAAGTAAAAATACTTTATGTAACAGGACTTTTTCTGTGTTTTCTTCTGGCCTTCATGTGTCATCTACGGCTTCTACAAAACTTCCCCAAAAAATTACCATTTAATTTATTATGCCAACCTGCAGTATATTGAAACTGAGATGGGAAAAGTCACTGTGGAAGGCATAACTGTACTTCAATGAATGGCTTTTGAAGACATTAAAGTTCTTTTATTTTCTTTTTTTTTTTGTGAGGTGATTGGAGGCCAGGGTCACACAGCTAGTAAGTAGTAAGTGTCTGAGGCTGGATTTGAACTCAGGTCCTTCTGACCCCAAGGCCAGAGCTCTATTCACTGCACCACCTAGCTGCCCCAAGACATTAAAGTACTGAAGTAATGCTTGTTTCTTCTCCTCATATTAGAATCTTATTTGAATTATTAAAATGAATTTATCTTTTTAACTCTCTCTTGGCAAGAGGTTTTTTTTCAAAGTTTCTATTCAGCTTTTTTTTTGCTACTTTTTTAAAAAATCAGTAATGTTTGAAGATCCATTAAAAGTCTATTTTTTTTTCCCTTTTAAAATTATGGTCTGTGATATTATGGTACATGTATAGCTTATATCAGACTGCAAGCTGCCTTGGGAAGAGGGGAGTGGAAAGAGAGGGAGAGAATTTAGAACTCAAAATCTTGTAGAAGTGAACGTTGAAAATTAAAAACAAATAAAATTATAAAAATAAATAAAATTATACTCTACAGGGTAAGTTATTCTTGGATGTAGGCCTACATCTTTTGACTTTTGGAGTATTATACCATCTCTTTTCATTTATAGTACCTTAACACTTGAATTATTTCTTTCAAGTTGAATTGCTTCTTTCCTGCTTGCAGTATTTTTTTTCTTTTATATCAGAGCTCTGTATTTTGGCTATGACAGTCATAGGACTTTTCCTTTTGGGTTTCTGGATATAATTGGTAGATTCTTTTTATTTTAACTTTGGCCTAAAGTTTTATTAGAAGTAAGTTTTTATTCTTTTAAGATTTCCTGAAATATAGTACCCAGTACCAATGTTTGTTTTTAAATTTGATTTTCAAGGAATCCAATGATTTTCAAATCATCTCTCTTTAATCAGTTGTCTATGTTAATTGTGCTTGATACCTTACATTTGCTTCTTTTTTTTTCCCTTCTATTTTATGTTTATTTTCCTCTCATGGAGTCATTGATTTTTGCATGCTTTATTCTCATTTTAAGAGAAACCTTTAATTAGGTAAAGTTTCGCTTTCTGTTGTAAACTATTTATTCTCAATCTAATTCTTTCCTCCCCACTTTGTAGAAAATCTATTTTTTGCTTAGTGTTTTTGCTCGCAATTGTGGAATTACTTTCTCTAACTTGGATTTTTGGGAATCTCTGGACCCATAATAACTCTTTATAGTGGCTAGCACTTTATTTTGTTTACTTATATCCTTATCTTCATTTCCTGACTTGGGACCTTATACCAGCAGTGGACTGTATCCCTAATTTTCTTTGGGGTCGGGTGCTTGGTCTTAACCTGGATCAGCTGAGTTCCTGCATTGATCTACATTTCCCAGGTTGTTATGTTAAGAATGCTAATAGGTTTTAAGCCCCTTTAGATCTCTGAATTCAGAGAGCTGAACTTTCAGGGCTCCTGGTTACTCAGACAAAGTGCTATGGAATCCCCAGGCCAGAGGCCTGAGTAATTGCTGTTGTTGTGAAGTTTATAATGGCAAGATTTGGCAACTGATTGGATATGTGGGATGAGAGAGAGTAAGGAATAAAGGATAATGCTGAGACTTTGAACCTCAAAGATAGGAAAGTTAGTCGTAGTTTCAACAAAAACAGAGATTTGAAAGAAGGATGATTTAGGAGCAAAATAATGAATTCACTTTGGGAATTTTGGAGTTTAAGGTATTTTCAGCAATCCAGTTTGAGGCATCCAATAGGCAAATGGTGGTTCAATGCTAAAGCTCAAAGTAGAGAATTTGGCCTGGTATATAGATGTGTGAGTCATCTGCACAGAGATGACAATTAAACCCATGTGAGCTGATAGGTTATGAAGAGAATTTAGAGGGAGAAGAAAAGAGAGCCTATAGCAGAACCTTGGTGAATACACAAAGGCAGAAATCATAATAAAAATAAGGAGCAGCCAGGAGAAAGTAGTATCACAAAAATCCAGAGAAGAAAGTGTAGTCCAAAGTGTCAAAAGCACCACATAAGACTTAGAAAAGATCATCAGAATTGGCAATAAAGAGATCGTTTGTAATTTTGTAGAGACCAGTTTCTATTAAGTAATGAAGGCAAAGGTTTAAGGAGTGAATGATAAGGGAGGAAGTGGAGGCAGAGGGTAGAGATAGCTCTTTCAAGAAATTTGCTGAATGACTGCGCATGTACAATTTTTAACAATTTTTTTGCCTTCTTCAAGGAGGGAAGAGGAAAGGGAGAAAGAAAGAATTTGAAACTCAGAATTTTTAAAAAGAATGTTAAAAATTGTTTCTGCATGTAATTAGAAAAAATTACATGAAAAAAGAAGTTTGCTGAGATAGGAAAGAGAGATTTAGGACAATAGTTTGAGAGTCTAAATCAAAGTTGTTAGGCTTTTTTGTTTTTAAGTATTGGGAAGATTTGACTATGTTTGATAGCAATAGGGAAGGAAAAAGGTAGGTAAGAAAAGGCTGAAGAGATTTGTGGTTCAGGATGCAAATCTATTGAAGATTATGTGATACCTCCTAATTGTGTGTTCCCTAATTCTCTATCTTGGTCCTGCTTTTCTTTCCCCTCCATATTATCTCACTTGGTGATCCTCACACTGGTTTAATCATCATCCCTTTGCAGATGATTCCTAGATCTCTAAAGCTAGCCCTAAATTGTCTCCTTGTCCTACAGCATTAACTTTCTTTCAGACTGGATATCCCATAGCCATTTCAATTTCAACATGTCCAAAACAATTCATTATCCTTCTAAACTGTCCCCTCTTCTAAGCTTTTATTGTAAAAGGCACTACTATCCTCTCAGTCACCCAGGCATATAACAGTCTTATTCTTAGCTCTTCAGTCTTACTCTTCTCCACATATCCAACCAGTTGCCAAATTTTATTGTTTCTACTTATATGACATTCATTGCATCTGTTCTCTATTCTCTAGTCACACAGCCATCATCTTAGTACAGATTGTTAGGAACATTCACCTAAACTATTGCCATATTCTTCTAATTGTTTTTGTACCCTGAAAGTCTCTTTTCTCCAATCTGTCTTCCACACAGCTGACAAAGTGATTTCCCTAAACTGTTGATCTGACCATACCGCTGTCTAGAAAGAAATACAAACTTCAATTTGTCATCTAAATCTCGTCACAACCTAGTCCCAAGGTACTTTTCCAGCCTTATTATACAAAGCTCCTCTTCACATACTCTGTGATACAATAAATCGATCTTCTTGTTTCTCACACACAATACTCCATCTCCCATCTCTGTATCTTTGTATTGGATGTAACTTATGCCAGCAAATCACTCCCTTTCCTCACTTCTACCTCTTAGAATTCCTTATTTCCTTCAAGACTGAATTCAGGTACCACTTTCTATATGAAGTCTTTCCTGATCCCCTCAGCTCTCAGTGCCCTCATTCCCCAAATTGCCTTGTATTTATTTTGTATGTATTCTGCATCTCTGTATTTATATGCATACCATCTTCTTATTAGCTCCTTGAGGGAAGGAACTGTTTCATTTTTGTCCTTGAATCCCTGCCTGGAATAGATGTTTAATAAATGCCTGTCAATTCATTGTTAAAGGGAACTTCCAAATCAGTGTTTTTTAGACTGATCTGCTTGGTTTCAACATCTATGAACTTAGAGACATCTCTGAATTCTTGCCATAAAAATGCCATAGAAAGAAGATATTTATTTGAAAATATGTATAAGAAGAGATATGAAATACTGCAAAAATATTTGCTGGATTCTAGAATCAAGTATTGGAAAATGCAAATATTTAACCATGAATTATTTATTTGGCAAGTGCTACCAAAACAAAAAATTAAAAAGAAAATTTTTATCAACAAAAGATTACATATGCCAATATTTTCTCTACAATGAGGTTAACTAGTTATCTCCTGCCAAAGAGATTAAAAGAGTTGTCAAATTTAAAGATGTTACGAAATTTGCTTTTATGAAAAACCATCCCAGATTTGTGTGATAACAAGTGGCTTTCAGTAGTATCCTACCTAGAAAATATATTCAAGAAAATCAACACACTTAATCTTTCCTTTCAAGGTAAAGATGCCATTTAAAGAATTGTATTGATATTGTGGGCTCCACTCCAATATTCAATGGCATTTTGGGGGCTCCAAAAGAAAATGACTTGTATTCCTTCTTGGAGAAATCTGGAGGATGAGAGTGTTCTTAGTATTGTCAATCACAAGCTTCCATCCAGTGTACTCCACAGTATCAATCAACCAATGTAAACACAAGGTATTTACTGAAAAAGTGTATCAAAAACAGTGGTTAAAAGGGGGGCACCTACCAAAACTGGGCATGCACTCTACTGTTAATGAATACAAGGTTCCCTGGGCAGAGTGAACAAACTTAAGTACAAAGGTACATGAATAGAGAGCACGTGGGCCAGATGGGTACCTCAAGATTCCTGACCCCAAGAATCTAATAGTTGATATAATTGACTCCTCATGAAATTCTCCTTTGATATAACTCTTTCCTCCCTACTTGGTTTAAGGATTAATGCCTTTCTAAAGTACGTAGCAAGACCTTCTCTCTTCAAGGATAAAGCTTTTTTTTTTCAAGCCACCATCTAACTGTCTTTCCACATCCAAACTGCAGATACTTCCTCTATTTTTGATGACTGCTTTGATGACTGCTACTGTCTCTAGTGACCTTTGCAGAATCTAGGGGTTCTGTTTGTTGGGAGAGGGGAGATGTGTAATGTCTTTTCTGACCTTACAATGTTTGCAAGTTTGTAGTCTGGTCAATTCCATGTTCAGATATTCTTTCACCTAAGGTCATGGATAAACACCTGCAAAAGTAACAGGCATTGTGTGCCTATGAATATGAACTGTGTCTGTGTGGGTAAATTTGCTTGCTGATGCTACCACAGTCAGCAGATCATGACAGTTCTTGACTCACCCATCATCAGGTCAGAAAAATTATAGACATCTTCTTTTTTGCATTTGAACTCAACTCCAGCTCAGCACCTCCTGAATCCTCAGACATTCCAGCTCCTCAGTCAAATAGAAGACTTTTCATCATCAGACAGTACTAGTACCTCAGCCATGCGTGGCTGAAAACAAGCAGGGACTAACTTTCCATGCAGTTTCTTAGACTGGAATCAGAAAGAAAAGTATATGTTCATACTCTAAGGACTAGGCCTTCATTGTTCAATTCCCCATTCCCAATCGTTTTTGTTATTCTACTCCCCCACCCAAAAAAAATTATCTAATAAAAGGATTTTAAAAACCGCATGACATTTAAAAAGTCAAGAGACATGATTTCCAGGTAATAATAACAATGCCAGCATTTTAAATAAAAGGCCAGTGACACTCTAGAAAGCCAAAGACCCTCATTGTGAAAGGCTCATGGCTTACAAGGCCTTGAAAGAGGAGTGTCCCTGAGAGTGGCAATCAACTCTGATTGATTAATAATTAATGAGAGGTGGACTTTACAAAGGGAAGTGAGCTCATTCCAGTTAGGGGCTGAGAGTGATCTTTTGTCATTCTTGGCTAGAGACACTATCCCTACACCCAGAATTTCCTCAGCCTTGGACAATCTAAACAAAGAATCTATATCCCCCACCCAAGCCTGAGCTACTTGGGTAGATTAGTAATACCCAGAATGAAGAGAATGTTAATCCTATTTTCAATCAGCCCTGTCCTTGAGAGAATGTACAAGGAAATAGGACAGGGAAAAAAGCTGGGGTCTCCCTAATTTTGATAATCGGCTATTAATATGAGAGAAAAATAATCATTTCTCTCAAAAGAAAGAGAAAAAATCAATTTTGTAAAATTAACTAATAAATCAATCAAGTCTGGCAATATGATGCACAATTCCACACCCATAGTCATTTCCCACTATGAAGAATAAAAGATGTATTCTCATATCACTCCTTTTGAGCCAAGCTTGATCATTTTAACTAAACAATGTTCAGTTTCAATTTTGTTGTCATTCTTTTCATTTTTATTGTTGAAGTCACTGTTTATTGTTTTTCTCTTTCTGCTTACTTAATTTTTCAGTAATGCTTGTGTCTTCTCATGTCTTTCATTATTCTTTGCATATTTCTTATAGTACAATAATGTTCCATTATATTCGTGTACCACAGTCTTTTTAATCATTAGCAGTCAATGGGCTTTTACTTTGTTTCCTCTTCTTTGCAACTATAGAAAGTGCTGCTATGAATATACCTTTCTTTCTGTCTTTTATCTCCTTGGGATTTATGCCCAACACTGAGACCTTTGGATCAAAGCTATGAGCAATTTAAATTTAGCCTCACTCATATCAGAATTACAAATTGCTCTTCAAAATGGTTAGATCAATTCTCAACACCACCAAAAGCATATTAGTGTGCCTATTTTCCATAACTTCTCCAACATTGAATTTTCCCAATTTTTGTCAACTTTGTCATCTTTTTTGGGGTATGAACTTCAGAGTTGTTTTGATTTAAATTTCTTTTATTAGTAGTGATTTGGAACAATGTACATATTGATGGGGTATGGGCCCAAAGTGAGACCTTTTTCTCAATAAGCCCTAGAAGACTCTTGGACTATCCTTGAATTCTCCCACTTGATCAAGGAGATCTCTGGCATTCCTCTGAGGCCATAATTCCATCAATTGGCCTTTCATTGTGGCTACACCCAATATCCCAATTCTGTTATCCTTGACCTAGCCTACCTTCCACCTCTCTATGGCCCCAGGTCACTTCCCACCCTTAATTCTATCTAGGCTCCATTTCCCTGGAATTCTATTACCTCATAGACTACTTGGCCACTCCTAGATACCTCCCATAGTCTTTCTGTATATAAAGTCCATCTTGTCTCCATTAAGATGCTCAGATTTTTACAATTTAACCAATAACTCACAGATGCTCAGATTCCTTAAGACTCTGACTAATATGACTGATCTTTAATAAACCTTGTTTTTGGCTGAAAGAAGGCTTGGGTAGAATTCTTTTGGACAGGGGCTGCCTATTGTGATTTGGGATTCCAGCACCCCTTACCTCTAGATCTCATCACATATGATGTTTAGTAGTTTGCAACTGTTTTGAGAACTCTTTGTTCATATGCTTTCACCACTTATCTATTCAGGAAATCTGGGCATAGTATGACATATACCCTAAATTTTGTGAAAACAGATTTTTTTACAGTTTTGAATTATTTTATTATACTTTCATGAACATTAACAAAAATGAAGCTTTCCTTTTACAAAATGCAAAGGATTTTATATGACATTGTGAATCTCTGAGCAGGAAAAGAATAGTTGTATGTATGTAATGGAATGTTATTTTGTGATATGAAATGAAGAAAAGAACATTCAGAACAACCTGGAAAGGCCTATGTAAACTAAAGCAATTGAGCTTTTGAAGAAAAATAAATTTTGAAAGATTTTAGAATTTGACCAACAATGACTCCAGAAAATTAATGATAAAGAATACTTCCTACCTCTTGACCCTTCTGGGCTAATTCTTAATTTCCACTTATACCAACAGGTCAGGTGCCCAGAGGGTGGCTTGCTTCTTATCCTATAAGATTTCTAAGTATTACCCTGAGGGATTGTGGCTTCCAAAACTATTGCTCATAAGTCCCCAACTTACATTCTTTCCCCAATAATAGATTCACAGGTTAATATCAATTGACTTTTACGAAATAATATTTATTAAGGATTGACAGTGGTTATAAAAACCCAGGAGTACACATTGTCCTATGTATGTACTTGGTAACTGGGCAAAATGGGCTCAAACATTAGGCACAAAGTTCTCCATTTAAATATCTCATGTGGCCAAGAGGTCTATAATGATGCTAGAAGTAATTTTCTCCCTTTGAGAAGTCCCAAACAAATTCACTTCTGATTGTGGCATGGCTGATTAATGAGATGATCCTTTGCTCAGCTGGGCCTGTTCCTTGCAGACTCAGTATCTCAGCTTCCTGCTCATTCTATCTGCTCATATAGATTATCTGGTGGTAAAAGTGGCTTCTTATTGGATTTGGCTGCCACTGCCACTAGTCACAAGTTTCCAGTTGTTGTTGAGACTTCAGATGACTTTGATGGATCTCCCAGTCTCATCAGTCAACTGGGCACCCTTACCTCAAGCCTCTAATCCACCTAGGATCATGAAAAACAAACTAACAAACAAAACAAAAAGAAAAACAAACAGACACAAAAGCCTTATGCATGCATAGGGGTTGGTGGAAAGAAAAGGCAGTTTAAGCCTCTATGCCTCCTCCCATCCAGAGACCTATAGCAATTCCTCTTTAATCAAAAGCCACCTGGGAAGAGAGAAGCTCAAAAGGACTGAGGGCCCAGGAGGGAATATAAAGATTCTTTTAAAGCATGCTCAGTTCCAACTCAGTTTCCAGTGAATCCTTTTGGATCCTTAGCCAACCTGAAGACTTCATCATCACAGTACCAGCCCCTCAGCCATTCATGGTCAGAAATATGCTCACCAGCTTCTCAATGTTCAATGGGCAGCAGACCAAGAATATTATAGATGTTCTATATAAGCCATTAGAAAGGGCAAACCTTTACATGCTCTTAAAATAATAGTCCCTTGAATGCTCTTACCCGATCACAAAGGTAATAGCCCAGAGGTGTAGAATTAGACATACATTTTCAGACAAAGAAAATGTATTAATTTGTTCTGCTTGGCTGATTATTTGGTAGAAAGGAGGACTGTGATGGGAAGAGGATAAATGGGAGTTGGAAGAGGTAGCAATAATGATGCCAAAATAAAAGAAAACAGTACCAATGAAACATTTAAAATTAGGCACAAAAGAGAAAATAAGGAAATTCAGCAGGAGACAGAGACAGCAATTCAACTTTGGAATTTGATAGAAAATGAAAATGTTACATGGAGGAGGAAGAAGGAGGAAAAGGGAACCTATACATTTAGAACTTTAAAACAGGTTTGAGGCTCTTTCAAAAGTGCAGTGAGATGGAGGCTCTGAAGAGGAAGAAGTTGCT
Source organism: Phascolarctos cinereus (assembly GCF_003287225.1). Classification (NCBI taxonomy): domain Eukaryota; kingdom Metazoa; phylum Chordata; class Mammalia; order Diprotodontia; family Phascolarctidae; genus Phascolarctos; species Phascolarctos cinereus. The sequence continues at coordinate 282,389,441 of NW_027555847.1, read as the reverse complement.
TGTACACTCAAAAGTTGTAAGCTCTTTTGTGGTTCAAACCACAGAAACTATCAGGTCAGAGATTTTCTAATAAGGGGCAGAAGAAAAAGGGGTGAGTAATATTGGTAATTCTTTGCTCAGGACACTGAGGAAGCTATTTGTCAACCTGATAGTAATAGAGAAAGGTATATTGTTGTCCTCAGACATAACAGAGAACTTTCCAAGACTTAGCAAACTCAATGACAACAATCCACTTCTGGTGATGCAGATGGGCACAAATGCATTCTTATAATTTGGACTTTCTTTGCAGAAAGAACCTGAAAAATCTTGCCAATAATTATTAAATCTTCAACAAGTAACTGGAAACTATAAAGACCCAGGTTTTGTTTGCTCTACTTTTGTCCATTAAAGAAAAGAAATGTATAAGAGAAAAATTAATTTTGGAAGTGAACAGCTGACAAAGAAGGTGGTGTATGAGAATTGGTTTTGGATTTTTGGATTCTGGCTTATAATACAGGGTTGATACATTCCTGATGAGAGATGGAGTACACTTCACAAAATCTGGAAGAAGTTTTTGGCAAGTGTTTTGCAAATCTGATTTTTAAAATGAAGCTTTGAACTGAAAAATATGGAAGAAGGAAGTGACTGCCTTTGTATTTTTCCCAAGCTATATAGTATAGAGCGGTAGTGTCTAAATCAAATAGAAAACGAGGCCACTAAATTGCACGCAAGAATTCCTACAGGTACCATATTGACTTTAAAAACCACATATTAACGATATATTGGCATTATTGTGTATTTTGTTAAATATTTCTCAGTTACATTTTAATCAGGTTCAGGCCATGTGGGCAGCATGCAGGCTGAAGACTAAGTGTTTAACATCTCTGATATAGAAAGAAACATAACAGCTGATAGATTCAGAAACTCACAGGAGACAAATCCAAGAAAAGACCTATAGTGAAAACCCATTGCCTCAAGTGTTTATATACAAATGCCATATACAGAAGTTTATGAAAAAAAACAAGAAATGGTGTTGTGGGAGAGATATTAACTCATGACATCCTTGTTCAACCAGTATCTTTACCCACAATCCAAGGGAAATTAAGGACCACAAAAAGAGTAGGGACTTGTTTTTAGCTGTATTGGGGGGTGGGAAGTAGGATCAAAAAATGGTAGGGCCATTGCTTGAGGTAGATAAGATGATGGATGATAAGTAACAACTGAGAAGAGTAAGAACCAATCAATTTTTATTTTGTTTCCTTTTTCTCTTCAAAGGAAAATTATCTGTAGACTGGAAATGGCGGAACAAAATTGCCTAACAGAGAGTAAATACCCAGGAGAGCTAAGAAGATTGTAAGAGAGCATGTAACTGTCCTTAATGAGTTCAAGTTACACTGGCATTGTGATTTTTGAGCCATTGTTAGTGATATTTGAAAAATAATGAAAAATGGCCAGAAGATTGGAACAGGGAAAATGTCCTGATTTTTTTAAAAAAGGAAAAGAACAGATTATGCAAACTCTAGTCCGATAAGCTTAATTTTTTTTAGGTTTTTAAAAAATTTATTTTTAGTTTTCAACATTTACTTCCATAAGCTTTTGAGTTTTAAGTTTTCTCTCCTTCCTTCCTCACCTCTCTCTCCAAGACGATGGGATGCAATCTGATATAGGCTGTACTTTTACATTCCTATTAAGCATATTTTCACATTGTTCATGTTGTAAAGAAGAATTAGAACTAATAGGAGGAACCACAAGAAAGAAGAAACAAAACAAAACCGAAGAAAAAAAGAGCAAATATTATGACTCTGCATTCAAACTCCATAGTTCTTTCTCTGGATGTGGATAGCATTTTCCATCATGAGACTTTTGTTGATGTCTTAGATCCTTGCATTGCTGAGAAGAGCTAAGTCTATCAAAGTTAGTCATCGCACACTGTGGCTGTTACTGTGTACAATGTTCTCCTGGTTCTGCTCACTTCACTCACCATCAATCCATACAAGTCTTTCCAGGTTTTTCTGAAGTTGGCTTACTCATCATTTCTTATAGCACACTAGTATTCCATTACATTCATATACCACAACTTGTTCAGCCGTTCCCCAATGATGGCATCCTTCAATTCCAATTCTTTGCCACACACAAAAGAGCTGCTATAAATATTTTTGTACATATGGGTCCTTTTCCCCTTTGTATGATCTCTTTGGGATATAGCTCTAGAAGTGCTATTGCTGGGTCAAGGATATGTACATTTTTATAGCCCTTTGGGCATAGTTCCAAATTGCTCTCCAAAATGGTTGGATCATTTCACAACTCCACCAACAATGCATTAGTGTTCCAATTTTCCCACATCTTCTCCAACATTTATCATTTTCCTGTTTGGTCATGTTGGCCAATCTGATAGGTGTGATGTGGTACTTCAGAGTTGTTCTGATTTGCATTTCTCTAATCAATAGTGATTTAGAGCATTTTTTCATATGACTATAGATGGCTTTAATTTCTTCATCTGAGAACTGCCTGTTCATGTCCTTTGACCATTTATCAGTTGGGGAATGACTTGTATTCTTGTAAATTTGACTTAGTTCTCTATATATTTTAGAAATGAGGCTCTTATCAGAGAGACTAGTGTTAAAAATCTTTCCCAGTTTTCTGCTTGCCTCCTAATCTTGGTTTCATTGGCTTTGTTTTTGCAAAAACTTTTCAATTTAATGTAATCAAAATTATCCATTTTGCATTTCATAATGTTCTCTATCTCTTGTTTGATCATAAATTCTTCTGTTCTCCATAAATCTGACAGGTAAACCATTCCTTGCTCTCCCAGTTTACTTATAGTATCAACCTTTGTATCTAAATCATGTACCCATTTTGGCTTTATTTTGGTATAGGGTGTAAGATATTGGTCTATGCTTAGTTTCTGCCGTACTCTTTTCCATTTTTCCCAGCAGTTTTTGTCAAATAGTGCATTCTTATCCCAGAAACTGGAGTCTTTGGGTTTATCAAGTAGTAGATTACTATAATCATTGACTACTGTGGCTTGTGTACCTAACATATTTCACTGATCTATCACTCTATTTCTTAGCCCATTAAGCTTTAATTAGGTTCGTAGAAAAATTCTAGAACAAATCATTAAAGAGGTATTTGGTAAACATCTAGAAAGGAAAGTAGTGAATACTTGGCTTTGTCCAGGACAGGTCATGCCAGACCAAACCCATTACCTTTTTTGTTATGATTACTGAATAAATAGATGTGGATAATTCTGTGGGTATAGTTCAGCTAGATTTTTTAAAAGCTTCTGATAAAATATTTTATATTTTATTGATTTGACAGTATAGTCAGATGGATTCAGTACAGATTGGATGGCTGTGCCCAAAGAGTGGTTGTTAATGGTTCAAAGTCAGTGTAGAATTGGGTGTCCAGTTGAGTACCCCAAGGATCTATGCTTGGTCTGTTAATCACACACACATGTATTTGTGTGTGTGTGTGTGTGTGTATACATACATATATAGTATATTTATACATACACATATAAATGCATAATCTTACCTGTATTTATACACATATATACATATTTGTACATGTATATATATATTCTTTATTTTAACATTCATTTTTTAAAATTTTGAGTTCCAAATTTTCACCCAATCTCCCATTCCTTCCCCATCCACTGAGAAGGCAAGCAATATATCAATTATACATGTGAAGTCATGCAAAATATACTTCAATATTAGCCATGCTGCAAAATAAAAAGCAAGAAAAGTAAAGAAAACAAAAACAACATGCTTTGAGTTCCTCAGTTCTCTCTTCAGAAGTTGATAGCATTTTGCATTATAGGTCCTCTGGAGTTATCTTTGATCACTGTATTGATTAGCATAGCTAAATTTTACATAGCTGATCTTTGTTACAATATTGCTGTTTCTGTGTATGATATTCTCCTGGTTTTGCTGAACACTTGCATCAGTTTATCTAAGTCTTCCCAGGTTTTTCTAAAACCAACATGCTCTTCATTTCTTACCGTAAAATAATATTCCATCACAATCATATACCACAGTTTGTTCATCCATTCTCTAAATGATAAGCATCCACTTAATTTCCAATTCTTTGCCAACACAAAAAAAGCTGTTATAAATATATTTGTACACTTAGGTCTTTTTCTTTCCCTTTTTCTTTCGTCTCTTTGGGATATAGATCTAGCAGTGGTATTTCTGAGTGAAAGGGTTTTATGACAGTTTTATGACCCTTTGAGCATAGTTCCAAATGGTTCTCCAGAATGGTTCACAACTCTATAAACAGTGCATTAATGTCCATACTTTTCACATCCTCTCTAGTACGTATCATTTCGTTTTTTGTCATATTAGCCAATCTGATAGGAGTGTGATGGTACTTCAGAATTGCCTTAATCTGCATTTCTCTAATCAATATAGGTCTAGAGCATTTTTTTGTATGACGATTGATAACTTTGATTTCTTCTGAAAGCTACCAGTTCATATCCTTTGACCAATTTATCGATTGGGGAATGGCTTATATTTTTATAAATTTGGCTCAGGTCCCTATGTATTTGAGAAATGAGGCTTTTATCAAAGAAATTTTCTGTAATTTTTTTCCATCATGTTCCTTATTCTTTCTAGTTTTGTCAGCATAGGTTTTGTTTGTGCAAAACTTTTTTAATTTCATGTAATCAAAATTATCCGTTTTACTTCCCATTATCCTCTCTGTCTCTTGTTTGGTCATAAACTCTCCCCTTATCCATAGGCCTGACAGGTTAATTTGCTTGTCTAAAGTGTCTAACTTAGAGCCTTTATGCCTAAATCTTATACCAGTTTTGACTGGATATTGGCATAAGGTGTGAGATGTTGGTCAGTCTATGCCTCATTTCTAGTATGTTTTGCAGTTTTCCCACCAATTTTTGTCAAATAGTGAGTTTTTCCTCCAAAAACTTGGACCATTGGGTTTATCAAACACAAGATTAGTGTGGTCATTCATTACTGCATATTTATATACCTAATTCATTCCACTGATCTGCCACTCTATTTCTTAGTCAGTACCAGATTCTTTTCATGATGTGTGGGACAACTGAAAGTTTCTCATATGAAATGGAAGCTATGCCCCAAAATTTAGTTAAGGCTTTAGCATTAGCTGGGCCTAAGTTTCGTTTTCTTGTAAATCACATGATCGGGTCATACACCTGTTGCCCACCCCCTCCCTTGTTTTGTAACCACCACCCCAGCCTTATCTTTGCCAAATAAGGCAATCTTCTAGCTTCCAAGCTTGTTTTGGGTAAAATGTGTCTCTTAGTTTCTGGGTAGAATGTAAGGCCTCTTACCTCAACCAATGGGGATAAAGAGATTCAGGTTAAAAGGTGGGAGGGTGGGGTTTTCTTAGAATTGTTTGTCTAGGGGTATATAACTGCTTGCATCCTGCCTCCCTACACCAGTCCGCCCTGGGTAGGTGATGCCCAATTCTTGCGTGAGACTTACTAAATAAAACTTCTGTTTCTACCTACAGAAACCTCTGAATTTTTATTTGGGTAGGTGGTTACAATCCCGCTCAATGATTATGACTTTGTAATATAGTTTGAAATCTTGTAGCCCTAAGCTCTTTCATTTTCTTTCATTGATTCCTTTGATATACTTGATCTTTGTGTCCTTCCAGATGAAATATTATTTTTCTAGATCTATAAAATAATTCTTTGATAGTTTGATTGGTATAGCACTGAGAAAGTAAATTAATTTAGATAGAATTATTATTTTCCTTAGCCTACCCATGAAAAATTAATATTTCTCCAATTGTTTAGATCTGTCTCTATTTGCCTGAAAAGTGATTTCTAATTGTGTTCATGTAGTTTCTGGATTTTCCTTGGCAAGTATACTCTCAAGCATTTTATATTGTTTGCAGTTATTTTAAACAGGATTACCCTTTCTATCTCTTCCTTCTGTGTTGGTAATATGCAGAAATGCAGATGATTTCTGTGGGTTCATTTTATATTCTTTAACTTTTCTAAAGTTCTTAAATGTTCCAAATCTGTTTTTTTTCAAGTTGACTCTCTAGGGTCCTCTAAGTATACCATCATATCACCCACAATAAGTGAGAATTTTGTTTCCTTGTTACCAATCTTACTCCTTCAATTTCTTTTGCTTGCCATTGCTGTAGCTAGCATTTCTAGTACAATTTTGAATAATATTAATAATAGTGGATATCATTACTTCACTCCTGATCTTATTAGAAAGGCTTCTATATTTTCCTGATTACAGATAATGCTGGCTCTTAGTTTTAGATCAATATTACTTATTTTAAAAAAGGCTCTATGTATTCCTATACTTTCTAGTATTTTTAATAGGAATGAGTGTTGTCTTTTGTCAAAAAGCTTTTTATGCACCTATTGAGATAAGCTTCTAATTTTTTGTTATTTTTGTTACTGATATGGTCAATTACGCTAAAAGTTTTTCTTATATTGAGATAGCTCTGAATTTCTAGTATAAATCCTACCTGGTCATAATTATTGTGATAGATTGATGTAATCTCCTTGCTAGTGTTTTGTTTAAAATTATTCATTAGGGAAATTGGTCTCTAATTTTCTTTCTCTCTTTCTCTCCATGGGTTAGGTATCAAAATCATATTTGCGTCGTATGGAATCTGGAGAAGGAATTTGGTAGAATTCCTTTTGACCTATTTTTTCAAATAGTTTATATATTTGAATTAATTGTTCATTAAGTATTTGGTAGGTTTCACTGGTAAATCCATCTGGTCCTGAAGACTTTTTCTTAAGAAGCTCATTTATGGCTTATTCTATTTCTTTTTCTAAGATAAAGTTATTTAAGTATTCCATTTGCTCTTTTCTTAACCTGAGTAATTTATGTTTTTGTAAATATCCAAATATTTCACTTAGATTGTCAGTCTTATTGGCATATAATTGGGCAAAATAGCTCCTAAGAATAACTTTCATTTCATCTTCATTGGTGTTGTAGTCACCTTTTACATTTTTGATACTGGTAATTTGGTTTTCTCTCTTTTAATCAAATTAATCAATGGTTTATCTATTGAGGGGGGATTCCCATAAAACCAACTCCTAGTTTTATTTATTAGTTCAAAGGGTTTTTTTTTTCAATTTAACTTTATTAATCTTTCTTTAGATTTTCAGGATTTCCAATTTGGTGTTTAATTTGGGATTTTAAATGTTATTTTCCTAATTTTTTTTTAGTTATATCCAATTCATTGATCTGCTCTTTCTCTTTTATTTATATAATCATTTAGAGACATTAATTTTCCCTCCTTTGGCTACATCCCACTTATTTTGGTATGTTGTCTTCTTGTTATTATCTTTAATGAAGTTATTGATTGTTTCTATGATTTGTTCTTTGATGCATTTGTTTATTAGGATTAGATGATTTAGTTTTCAATTAAATTTTTAATCATGCTTCCATGGCCCTTTAATGGCCATAATATTTATTGAATTATTCTCTTAAAAGGGTGCATCATTTAGTATTTCTGCTTTTCTGCATTTGCTTGTAGGGATTTTATGCCACAATAAATAATCAGTTTTTGTGAAAGTGCTATGGACAGCTGAGAAAAAAAAATATACTTCTTTCTATTCTCATCAAATTTTCTCTGAAGGTCTTCCTATCTCTTTTCTCATATTTTATTCATCTCCATAATTACTTATTTATTTGTTTGTTTGTTTTGTGGTTAGATTTATCTAGCTCTGAGAGGAGAAAGTTCAGGTCCCCTACTAGTATATTTTTGTTGTGTATTTCCTCCTATAACTCATTTTAGTTTTCTTTTAAGAATTTGGTTGTTGTGCCATTGGGTATATAGGATGTTTAGTATTGATATTATTTCGTTATCTGTGGTACTTTTTAGTAAAATGTTGTTTCCCTGCTTATCTCTTTTAATTAGGTCTATTTTTGCATTTACTGTGTCTGAGATCATAATTGCTATCCCTGCCTTTTTCACTTCTGCTAAAGCATAATAGAATCTGTTCTAGCATCTTATTTTAACTGTCTTTCCTGTATTTCTGTTTTTTTTTCATGTTTCTTATAAGCAACATATTGTTAGATTCTAGCCCAGTACTCTTTAACATTTTTATCAAGAACCTGGATATAAGAATAGATTGAATGCTTATCAGATTTAAAGATAATAACAAGGTGAGGATAATAACTAACACAATTATTAACAGGGTGAATATCCAAAAAGATCTTTACAGGTTAGACTATTGGGCTATATATATATATATATATATATATATATATAAAAATAAGATAAAATTCAGTAGATATCAATCTGTTCAATAGAATTAAGTTCTTATATTTGATTGTAAAACATAAATTATAGATGGTTCTGAAAAAAATCTGCAGATATGGCAGCCAAAAAAACCTAATATGATTTTGAGCTTTATTGACAGGTACAGTGCCCACACTACTCTGTTCTCAGACCTTATCTGTAATATTATATTCAGTTGTAAATGTTACAATTTAAGAAATATTATTTTAGAATTCCAGTTATGATGGCTATGTGGAAGAAGTCTAGCTCTCAGCCAAACACATATATTCAGAAAGTACCCCAGACAGAAAAATGTAAAAGAAGTTGAACTGAAACAGAGCAAGAATGCAAAGTGTCATGTATTATTAGTGTTAGTCATCCTTGTGTATTTTGCTTAATTGTTTAAGGTAAAGTGTATTTTAATCCTGGTTTCTTTATGTCTTTCATGTTAAAGTAGAATGTGTCAATTAAAAATAGAAACAAAAATAGTCTCAACACATACAACTCCAAGAAGATAGATGCAAGTGTTGGGGAAGTGAGCAGTTTAAATTAATGGGTAGAAGGGAAGAAGTGGAGGTAGGGTGGATGGCTACTGTGCTAGCTAGGCATGATTCAAATATTATCAGATTTGCTTCAACCACTACCAGACGTATGGTTCTCTAAAAAGTCTGATTCTTCCTCTTAGATTCTCAGTGTTGGCCCAGGCTTTTAGGATACTTTCTTTACAACTGATAAAATGATGGTATATGAGCCTTCCAGCAAAAACCTTGTTATAACACCTTGAGAGGGGCGTGACATTAAGCATACTTGGTCACTGACTCACCTTTTCTTCTTCTTACCCTTTTTTTCCCTGATGCATTGTTCCCTACGCAGTATGCTCTTGCTCCCTAGAAGAAGATTGTAGAAAGGTTCTAAGAGTGTCCCTCTGCCACTATATAAATAACATTAACAACTCACATTTATATTTTAATTTTTAAAAATTTAAAAATAATTATTGATATTTTTGGAGGCAATTAGGTGGTACTATGGAAAGAGTGCTAGGCCTAGAGTCAGGAAGACTCATCTTCCTGAATTCAAATGTGGCCTCAGACATTTACTAGCTGTATGACCCTAGGTCAGTCAGTTAACCTATTTTGCCTCAGTTCCTCATCTATAAAATGAGCTGGAGAAGGAAATGGCAAACCACTCCATTATCTTTGCCAAGAAAACCCCAAATGGGGTCATGAAGAGTCAGACGTGACTGAGAAATGACTGAACAACAACAACCCATGCCACCTTTCATTATATCAAAGAATAAAGAAGAAAAGGAAAAAGAAAAAAAGCAATTTCACAAGATTAACCAACACATCAACTGAGTCTGGAAGTATATTTACTAATGTTCCTCACCCATAGTCTCTCCTGTATGTGGAGCTTTAAAACATATAGAATACCTTTCTTACAATAATACATTTTTCTGTCCATTTTACAGAAGAGGAAACTGAAGGCCAGAGTGCTCAAGTGACTTGTCCACAGCCACATACCTAATAAGTCTCAGAACTGAGATTGACTGTGTTGTCTTGAGCACTCCAAACTACACTCTCTCTCTTATAGGGTTGTAAGCAAGTTCACTGTTACCCAAATGTCACGTATATGCAAAGGATGGGGTATGATGTGATTTCCTCCCCCTAAATCGGTTCATATAATCACAGAAGATAATCACATATGGTGATACTTTAATTAAAAAAATGTGTTTATGACCTGTGCAACCAGAGGCAGGAGGGAACTTTCTCCCCTCAACCATGTTATTGGATTTACTAGATCAATAAGAGGCAATGTATCTAGTCAGGGGCAGAGAATCTGGAATGTCAAGAGCAGGCCTTGGAGGTAAATATTCACTGGCAGTGAAATATTATAGGGTGAGATGTCCATGGTTCCAGGGTGATGGAAGTTGTAGGATAAAACAGCAGCAATGACTTGGTTCTGAAGTCTGTAAAGTTAGAAGCAGGGCTAGGAGGAGTTTTTAGTAAATTACTTTGTTAAAAGCTAAATAAGTCTACTGGCTAATTGTTAGTGGGAAATGATAATGGGAACTCAGTAGCTACCCATAGGATATCCTGCTGCCTTAGGTAGCAGTCACATTCTGGGTGGTCCTACCATCCAATCTGTGAGGGAGAGTAGCTTGGGGAAGGTGTTACATATGCCTGTATATCTATAGTTTTATATTTCAGTGGCAAAAGGCTCTTCACAGCTGTGTACAAAACTGTACTATCCTAACAAGCATTTAAAAACAAATGGTGTATTTTCCAGATCTGAACTGGGGCTTAGGAAATTTCCTGAATACAAAGATAGTAGCACTTTAGCAACCACTCATTTTTAGCATCTTGAGTCTCATGAGTTTTGTTCCTGGCCTTGTAGTTTATTATTTATTTATTTATTTTTGTTTCTGGTGTTTTTTGTTTGTTTGTTTTGTGTGTGTGTGTGTGTGTGTGTGTGTGTGTGTCTGAAATTAAACTGTGGTCAAAAATAAAAGATCAATTGGCTTTCGGTCTAAATATTTAACTAGGGAACTCAGATATTATTATATCCCATGTGGAATGGAAAGGAAGGAGAAACACAGCAAACTGAACATGAAGATAAAAGCTCCTTCCTTCTTTCCTTCTTCTTCTTCTTCTCCTCCTCCTTCTCCTCCTCCTTCCCTCCCCCTCCTCTTCCTCCTCCTCCTCTCTCTCTCTCTCTCTCTCTCTCTTCCTTCCTTCCTTTCTTTCTTTCTTTCTTTCTTTCTTTCTTTCTTTCTTTCTTTCTTTCTTTCTTTCTTTCTTTCTTTCTTTCTTTCTTTCTTTCTTTCTTTCTTTCTTTCTTTCTTTCTTTCTTTCTTTCTTTCTTTCTTCCTTTCTCCAAATCCTTTCAGCTGGCAGTAAAGAAGAAAGATCTGAACCAGCAAAGACGGCAAAACCCCAAAAGAAACATTTTGAGAAATTGCCTCATGTTTGTGATACAGGGCTTCTCTTATCTGAAGCTTAGTCACAGCAAAAACTAAAAAAAAAAATGCTTATCTGTGCTCAAGAACTCTTCTGTTTTTTTTTTTTAAATCGATACCTTACTCACAGTACCATTTGCTTGTATAAAATATTGACTGGAGTCTCACTGGTGATTTTACATAAATACTAAAAGCAATCTCCATTATCCGATGGCTTCTAATTGTGGTTCCCCAACCCCAACCCCCTTATAGAAAGAGTAATGAAAGGACAACTAAAACCAGAACTATATAGTTATTTTATAACTGGCACTAACAAATTTCTCCAATTACAGAATCCATTCTGTAAGCAATGAATGTGTGGCTCCCAATTAATCTCCTGCACCTCCGGGCAAGGTCTAAATCAGCTGGCTACAGCTAAGGCAATTTTCACACAGCTAAAAGCAAATTGGAAAATAAGTGTTCCACACTGCTGCCTATCTTTCCAAGCCAAAGACACAATCAGTATTCTGGCAGCAGTATTCTGTCATGTTATTTGCAGCTATCAATTTTAATTATAGCAATTATTGATTAGTTGGGAAAGTGAATAATCCAATGCTCAAATGAGGTTGCCATACTACCTGGAGGGGCCTTTCATCCTTCCTAGCTGAACCTAAGCACCATTTATGAATATCCTCCAGAAATCATACCTTTATTCAAGGTTGGCCAATCAGAGTCCATCAACTCCTAATTTTTTTTTTTAATAATTTTTATAATTCTGTAAGACAGTTGTTTTAAGCTGAACTAGATTTTTTTTTCAGAAATCTGATTTTCTGATAGGGAAATATTTTAATTTTGGAAATATTTTCAAAAGATCTGTGATTTCATCAGGATGGTCAAACCCACTACTAATATAGTTTGAAACTACCCCATTTGTGCTTTTATAGTGTCTTTATGAAATGCTATGGCCAAAAAACGGTGGTATAGTGAATTCTTATTTCAGAAATTTCATAACCAGATGAAATCACAGATCCTTGATACAGTTTTATGTGTGTAAGGCAGTGTATTTTTTAGAAGCTAGAAATACAAATGTGAATGCAAGAGGGAGAGAGAGAGAGAGAGAAGAGAGAGAGAGAGAGAGAGAGAGAGAGAGAGAGAGAGAGAGAGAGAGATAATAGATATAATACTACAAAACAAATAGAACACTTATGGTAAATTTATAGGAAAGATCCAAACAAAGGATTAGGAAAAGCTTGATACTGGCACGTATCTGAGTCTGTTCGAATGGTTTTAAATATTTGGGAAAATTGATTTTTCCCTGAAGGATGTTATGAAGTTATAATACAATCAATCAATCCACAAACAGCATACTTATTAAATATATTCTATGTGCCAGGTACTTTTCTAGATATTGGAGAAAAAAATGCAAAAAACAAAACAATTTCTACTTACAAGAAACTTTAATTCTAAATGCAGATATAAAAAATATGTGTGCATATATGTTTATAGATATACGTACATAAATAAACAGTAAATAAATATATGTAAAAGAAGTGTAAATGAATTATGGAGGACATTCAGTTGTTGTTGCTTAGTTGTTTCAGTCATGTTCCACTCTTCATGACCCATTTTGAGTGTTTTTGGGGAAAGATTCTGTAGTGGTTTTTCATTTTCTTCTCCAGCTCATTTTACAGATGACAAACTGAGGCAAACAGGGTTAAGTGACTTGCCCAAGATCACACAGCTATTTTTGTGACTGAGGCCAGATTTGAACTCATAAAGATCAGTCTTCCTGATTCCAAGTTCAGTGCTGTATCCACTACTCTACCTAGCTACCCTGGACAGTCAGGATAAACACATATAAACAGGAAAGGGAGCATGAGGATTAGAGAGAAGGCCAGAATGACTTTGATCACAGAGTGCAGGAGAGAGAATAATAATGTACAATGAAGCTGGAAAGATAAGTTTGAAGCCAGATTGTGTAGGATTTGAAAAGCTCAACAAATTAATTTATATTTGATGCTAGAAGCAATAAAGAGCCACTGGACTTTATTGAGCAGGGGAATGAGATAGCCATAAATGCACTAAGGAAAATCACTTTAACAGCAGTGGACAGGTGTTGAGAGAGGCTTGAGTCAGGGCCTTGTAATAATATAAATGAAAGGTGAGGATTGAATTAAGGTGGTGACATCATGAGTCTCTATTCATACTGTCAGATGTGGGTCAGAAGGGGTCAGATGTGATATATGTTGTGGAAATAGAAATGGCAAGATTTGGCAATTAATTGAGGCAACTAGGTGGTGTAGTGGGGTAGAATGTTGGACCGAGAGTCCAGATGACCTGAGTTCAAATCCTGCTTCAGATTGATTACTAGCTGTGTGACCCTGGGTGATCAACTAAATCTCTCTCTGCCTCAGATTCCTCAGCTGTGAAGTGGGAATGATAATAATAGCACCTAACTACCAAGGCTGTTGTAAGGATAAAATGAGATGATGTTTGCAAAGTGCTCTGAAAACCTTCAAGTTCTATATAATTGTTAGCTGTAATTGAGTATATGTGATGAGGAAGAGTGAGGAGTTGAAGATAATGTCAAAATTATGAACCTGAAAGACTGACAGAATGTTGGTGCTATCAACAGAAATAGAAATATATAGAAGAAGGGTACATATTTCTATGTATTTCTACATGTAGAAATACATAGGTTTTGGGGAAAAGATAACAAATTCAGTTTTGGACATACTGTGTTTGAGATTGGCTAGTTTGACTTTGGTCGGGTTTGAAAATTGGCCAGGTGCCTGGGGGTTTTAAATAGAGGCCAGTCACCATGATCTCCCTCTCCTTTCTTCCTTTACATCTCAAAAACCCTTGACCTTATTTATTAGCCTTTATCTCCTCCTCTAGCCTCTGATGAAGGGTAAATTGTCCTCACCTTTAAAGCTCTGGAGGCAGCTGAAAGTTGATGGAGTTTGAGACATCAAAGCAATGGAAGAGAGGCAGCAAGAAGGCAGAGGAAGACCTCGCTTTCTACTCCAGGTGGGCTAGGAGATGGAGGTTGGATGCCACAGTATCAAACAAGATTATGATAAAAAGACTGACTGAGGTGGTGTTGCATTTTCAGACTTTATAACATCTTAAAAAGTAATTAACAGATATTCAAACAATTTAATGTAATGATACAAACTCCTTGAGGGTAGAGACTTTTTCATTTTAGTCGTTCTATCTCTAATGCCTACCATCTTACCCATTGTTGTTACTTTATAACTGTTTACTCAATTAAATTTAAATGTTTTTTTTTTCATTTTCCTCTACATGTAATTTCATCAGTACAGGAACTTGTAGAGTGGGAACTCTTTCCACTGATGGAGATTGAAGGTGTCTGGAACTTAACATCTTTGACAGTTGCTTAGAATGATGAAAAGTAAAGTGTCCAGTGACACACATAGATATATGTCAGAAGCCAAACCAGAACTTGAGCTCATGTTTTCCTGATTTCCAGGCTGGCTCTCCATCTAGTATACTATGCTGACTTTAATAATTAGTATTTAATAAAACTATGGAAAATATATACTGGAGAGAGGATTCATTTTACTTAAATATACTTAGGAAAGTTGGTTAGTAACTTGTGGGAAACAGATTTAGAACCACATACCTCAGTAAATTTTAACCAGAAGATAGCCTTAAGCATAAAAAAAAGGAGAAAGAAAATAGAATAATGTATTTATATCTCTAGTGGAAGGGAGATGATTTCTTTCCATTTAAGAAATAAACAAAAGAATTAATGATAAAATAGATATGTCTGGTTATATTAAAACAAAAATAACCTTGCTACTAAAATAATATAACCCAAGCAAAAAGAATAAATTGGGAAAATATTTCAGCAAATATGACAAAAGCTAGAGGTCTAAAATATAAAAGAATGGGGAGACAAGTGGCACAGTAGCAAGAGTGCTGAATTTGGAGGTAAAAGATCTGAGTTCGAACCATATGTTTGTGTTTTACTATTTATGTGATCTTGGATCAATCCCTTTTCCTCTTTAAGTCTCTTTAAATGAAGGAGGTTGGACTTGATTATCTTTAAGTTTCTTTCAGCTCTATGGCTATTATCTGTGAATTATAAAATGTACAAAAAGTCCCTTTCCAGTCCATATGGATTGCAGTGGTTGCAAGCACTTAACAAATATTAGTTGAATTGAATCAAATAATTTTCAAAAGCAGAAACAAATAACCATCTGAAACAATGTTCACTCTCAGTCATCCAAGTGATAGAAATTAAGACAACTTTGTGGTGCAGTAGCTGCAATGCTAGACCTGTAGTAAAGAAAACATATTCAAATCTGGCCTCATACCCTTACTACCTCTGTGACCTTGGGCAAGTAAATTAACCTCCGTTGCCATGGTTTCTTCAACTGTAAAATGGGGATAATAATAGAACCTACCTCCCAGGGTTGTTGTGATGAGCAAATGAAATAATATATAAAAGCACCTAGCACAGTGCCTGACATGTATATATAAAGGCTCCATACAAATGTTACCTGTTATTAATCTCATACTCTTCAAATTGGAAAGCAGGATTAAAGAAGTGGAGAAAGAAGTGTACTCATTCGTTCTTGATAGAATTGCAACCTAGTTAAACCTTCATGGGAAGCTCTCAGGAAAAATTCCAAAAACAATACATTTAATAATGGATTATTATAATTCATCTGTGTAAATACACCCTGAAGGAATTACCAAAAATAATAATGACAAATAGCTTGTCTTTCCAAAGAGTTTTATAACAGTAATATTTGTAATTGCAAAAAACTGGAAGTGATTTAAATTTTAACAATTGGAAATTGGTTATAACATGATTAAGGCTGAAAAGGATGAGTCACATAAAGAAATCTGGAAAGACCTTTATGAAATATTTCAAAGAGAAGAAAGACAAAACCAGAAGAAGATTAATTACAGCCAAGGAAAGAGATTGGAAAATAATAGGCAAAGCATCCTGATGGAGGTTTAGAGAAAATGGAATGGAAAAGCTTTTATTATTTACTTTTCAGTATGCTAAGCACTGTGAATACAAAGAGAAAAGCAATAGTCCCAGATTTCAAGTTCATATTCTAATTGGGTAAGGTAATCCATAGAGGACAGAAAAGACCAGAGGTCCTTAAATTCAGATGGCAATGCCTGGGGGTCTGGAAGACATAGCAGTAGAACACATGGTAAGTTTTGATGGTCTTCCAATCTTACTGGAAGAATTGTAATTGGTCACTCCATAATCATTGAAGAAGTGTAAGTGGCCATATCTTCCCCAAAGTTAGGTTCCTGGAGAAGCATTGCCCCACTGTTCTTAGAAAGTGAAGATCTGGATGGGATATGGGCCCACCACTGGGTGGATGGAGGCACTGTAGAAATCTCCTGCTTTGACCCTGTTGTCTCTGTCCTCTGTAGCCCAGTAGAGTTACTGAAGCATTGTTATGGCATCTTTTATATTGAAATTCACTTGTCTAGATGTAAATAGTAAAAGCAAGTATAATTCATTGTATTTATGATTAATGACATTTATAATAAGTCACTTAAAAAAGTGATCTGTTTTTTAGTCAAATCTATTTAGCCTGTGTGAATACAAACACATTAGTTTCTGGTCACTTAATAGGTAAGATTCTATTAAAACAGAAAGGTGAATTCTGAGGGATCCTTAGGCTAGCCTGGAAAAGCCTGCTTGTGACACTTACTTTAGGCTTGTGTTAGAAAGCAGTCACCAGGAGTGCGGAAATATTGTACAATGCACCACTGAACTCTGGTGTATGGATGACCTGCTTTTTCGAAAGGAAAAAATGCCTGTATTAGTATGTGAGCAGAGGAAGTCAACATGATCTCATTCATGAGTCTTTCTTTTATTTATATCAGGGGAGTCAGCCTCAGCAGAATAGCTTGCCTTTCTCTCAGCTACACATGGTTGTCTGCCTAATTTTCCTCATTCTTAACCTTTGCCTCTTCCTTGGAATGAAGTGTGATTTACTGCCAAGATGCTGCATTCTTTCTTTTATACTGTCCTCACAATAGCTAGGAGGCACATGGTTAAAGATGTTTGCACACCCAGGAAATAATTCCCAGCACATAGGTCTGAGGAGCTAACTGAATGGAAGAGATTGAACATAAAAACTGGTTCAAAGTAGATTATGTGTTTCTTTCTTGGACATCATACAGTTTCAGCAATGTCATTAAGTTTTTCTCATTTAAATTAATGACAAAAACTTTATAAATAATAAGGCACTTAGAGCAAGATTTTCATCTAATATTATTAACTATATTTGAGTTTTGTCCTTCCCTAATAATACCATTTTTGCAAGCAGCACAATAAATGTGAAGTAGCAATTTAATCTTTTATTTATCTTTTAAATAAGTAAATATTTTTTCTTATAACATTTTAAGACTAAAAAGATTCCAGAGCTGCAGTAACAAATGGCTGTGAAGATAATCATTTGTACTGAGAAAAGTAGAGAAAATTGTTTTACTACTTTTATTCAATAATTAAACAAATTTTCATTTTATTGTATGTTTCACAAAACATTTAGATGATTCTTAGAAGTCAATGGCATGGAAAATCATTAAATAAAATCTCCATGTTTTGAATTCATCATTTACAGCTCTAGTAAACTGCAAATGAAATAACATTGAACCTACATGAATGAAGTTAGTATCTACTCAGAAGTAATGATGAAATGTACCGCTTTCTAAAACTACCCTTCAAATGATTTTTATCTTAACATTTTAGATATAATATGAAGGATAGAATTTCATGATGCCTTTAAAAGGACTACATCTCATTGAACTGTCTTGTACGCATTACCTTTGCCACTTTCCCTTTTTAAGACTTCTCCATACTATAAATATAGAAGCTATGCAGAACAAAATCATTATGTAACCTCTTTTTTTATTCTATGATGCTTGGACTTTTGGTAAACACCTATAGCTGATTCATTAGTGCTCCTAAGATTCTCTAAAAACTTATGGGACTTGCCAGTTAACCTACCTCTTGGTTCCTTTTCTTCATTTGTCCTTTTTGTTATTTGATTTCCCTAAGAATCAACTATAAAGTTTCCCTTTCAAATTATAAGTAAAAAAGCAATTCGTAGTACTTTGTCTCTACATTTATACTAGGTAGAAACACTGAGATGAAAGGTCAATAGAATGAAAGGCTGGTCAGTTAAAGATCAATTAGCTCTATTATAATTAACTATGCGAACTTCCACCAATCACTTTTATTCCCAAAGGGAGAAAATGTCTTCTTTCTGTCTATCTCACAGTTATTTTAAAATCAGTCATTAGTATACAGTCAGGCATGATATTGAATTATATAGAAATAGAATATAGGGGACTTATGAGCATTTTATTGTGTGGACAATTATCTATTTCCTACCCATTAAGCATGGATGTCCCTCAAGCTTTTGTTCTAAAACTCTTCTTTTTATACTTTCTCTTGATAGAAATTGATGCAGCAAAAGAAGTATTCTGTTTGGAGTCAGAAGATAAGGGATTGCATCTTGACTTTGGCAAATCACTTCTCTTCTCTGGGCCTCAATTTCTTCATATCTAAAATGAGGTAAATAAATAAATGACTTATTGAGATCCATTCCAGCCCTTATCTATGATCCTACGACCAGAGGTGTCAAAATAGAGGCAGCAGTGCCCAAAAAACTCCCCAGGCTGAGTGCCATAGATATCAGATTAAAATGTAGTTGGAAATGTTTAACAAAATCAATAAAAATAAAATACAACATAGTTAATGTTAATTTGTGTTTTTCTAAGTCAATATGCTGCCCACATATATTTCTGTTTGAGTTTGACACTACTGTTATAGAAAAATGACTCCTAAATCCATATAACCAGTAATAATCTCACTCTGAAACTATAATCACATATTACCAACTTCTTGCTGTACTTTATATCTTCATCTTTATGTCTATCATCACTAAACTTAGCATGTTTCAGACAGAATGGCTTGTCTTCTATCCTGAACCTATCACCTGCATTTCTTGTATTTCTTTTGAGGGTGCTACCATCCTTCCAGTTACACAAATTTGCAACCTTAGAATCATCTTTGACTTTACCCTCCTTTACCCTCCATATCTAATTAGTTATCAAATGTACCTTTGTATCTTTCATATTGTTCTCACTGCTCACACAGTCACGATCTTGGTACAGTATCTCATCACCTTTTTCCCAGACTGTTACAACAGCCTTCTAATTTGCCTCCCTGCTTTCTCTCTCTGCCATTTTTCACAAAGCTGCTAAATCAATATTTCTAAATCACAGGCTTGACCATGTCACCTCCATGCTGAAGCAACTTTAGTGGTTCCCTATTGTTCTTGTAATATAATATAAACTGTTCAGCTTGACACTTAAAGCCCTTCACAAACTTGGCAAACAGAGCCTGGCAGATAGTAAGCATTCAATGAGTGCTTATTGATTGATTGATTGATTTCACACTACTTCCTTTTACCTTCCAGACAATTAGTCTACTAGCTCTTCCCCACACAAGGCATTCCATCTCTAGTCTCTGTGCCTTTGTATCCACAGTTTGTTCCCATTCGTGCAATGCATTCCCTCCTCACCAATGTTTCTTAGAATCTCAAGTGTCCTTTAAGACCCAGTTTGTGCTACCTCTCATAGGATGTTTTTCCTGTTTTTCTCTCATTATTAGTGCGTAGCAATCTCTGTACAATGGAAACAGTACTGGATTGGGACTCTGAGGACATGAATTCAAATTATGAAGTGGACAGGTATTGTCTTTCATCAACATCTCTGAACCACAATTTCCTCAAATGAAAAATGAGGGACTTGAACAAGATGACCTCTTAGGTCCCTTAGAATTATGATTCTATCAACTCTCTTTTCCTCGTGAGTAAACTAACATGTATTCAAGTATTCATAACATTTTGGCTATGACCAATGTTACAACTGGTTGTCTGAATCCTCAATATAGTAATTGTTTATTCTTCTTCCTAAGTTTTTTTTAATAACAACAAAGTTAAAGTAATTTGAAACAAGAATTTTTTTTCATATCTCCTCTTTTGCCTTCAACTTCTTTAAAGCAACACAAAAAATAGTCTTTTAGTGTTTCTCGTGCTCTTCATGGAATTCTCTTTACAAACTTCTGTTTATAGAATTTCCTCCCAAAATAAGATTAAGAACGACCCCATGAGAAAAAAAATCCATCTTCACCTTCTTCCTCTCTTTCCTCTCCATAGATTTTTCATAGCTCTTCATGTATCAAAGATAAAACACACACTTTATCTTAATAAGGAATACTTCATATCAAAAAATTTCTCAAATACTTTTTTGAACTAACAAAGCAAACTACTTTTCTCAACATTCAATTTGAGCTGTTTCTGCTTCTTATAATCTTAAAGAGACAGCAATTGTTTCTAGCATCTCTAACACAGATGCATTTGAAGAAAGAGGTAAAAAGGGACAGAGTGAAAGAGTAACATCTTGTAAAATATATTTCTCAAGACTCTAGTCCTCTAAAATAAAAAAAATGTATTTTTCCACATTTATATTTGTGTTTTCAAATATAAAGAAGTAACTAGGAATATTTGGCATATGGAACAAGAAATCAATAAATAATACCAATTTAAAACTCAAGTATTCTTGGATTTTAAGTTCTAAATATGTATTAACATTATTAATACCAGCTCACATTTATTGAGTGCTTATGGTGTGTTCTGCACTATTAGCAAAAGCCTTAACTTTTTGTGTACAAACAGCATAAAAATGAATTTTTATTTCCAGGGCCCTTGTGGTGCAGTGCAAAAAACAACTAATTGGAAATCAGGAGACCTGAATTTGAATCCAGATTATCAGTTGTAAAAGGAGCATAAAGCCCTTCCTGTGGGCCTCCCCAGGTTGTGAGGATCAAATGAAATGACTTACATAAAGTGCTATTTGAATGTCAACTATCATCATTACTACTATTTCATGATGATTAAATGACTATATATATCTATATCTATATATATTTAAATATCTTTTAAAATACAGTCATGGTGACTATTTGTATCTTTCAAAAAAATTCTGTTTTATGAGACAGATTAAGTTGTTTCCTTTGTGAATTACAGTAGTATTATGCTATGTGGAATCCTATGTTTATGACTATGGAAAAACAGAGAAAGAGAAAGGAAAAGAAATACCTGACTTTTTTATGTATGCCTCTCCTAGCAAAAGCCAGAAATGTTGCGCAAAAATTAACAAACTGAAAAACTCTTATTAAATGAAAAATAAAGTAAAATGCTATTCTTCAAAAGTTCAAATGAATTGATTTTGCATTTCAAAAAAAAAAGACAGAAAACTGATATCTGAAATAATGGTTTCCTTTAAAAATTTTTACTTTAACTTTCTTTTCTTTTTTTTGGCAATTGGGGTTAAGTGACTTGCCCAGGGTCACACAGCTAGTAAGTGTCAAGTGTTTGGTCTGAGGCCAGATTTGAACTCAGATCCTCCTGACTTCAGGGCCAGTGCTTTATCCACTGTGCCACCTAGCTGCCCCTACTTTTACTTTCAAAAATTGCATCCTACTTGTACAGGATTTTTGATTTCTGCCTAAGTTTCTTAGGGTTTTATCAAAAGGAAAAATAGCTCCAATTTACATTTAAGTTATTTGGATTCTTTTCTCAGTCTCTTGCCAGTGTACTTAACACAGAACGATTGAAAATTGTGTGTTCTGTTCGCACTGTTACAGAGTTTAAACAAGGAAGTCTATGTTTGTTTAAGAGAATGGATAAATGGTTATCTTGACAGATTAGACTGAAACCAAAAAAAGGACAGCCACAGTCTAGCACAGATATCCAAATTTGCCACTTGGCAGATTTTTTGAGGTATTCTAAACAAAACTTGCTTGTATGTTTGTCTCAGTTTGACACCTAACTGGGGAATGTGATTAAAAGCTACTGCCAGGGTTCGAACTCGTCTGTGGGCAAATGTTCACAGGTTTGAAATTTCTAAGTCTATTTAACTGTGTCATAATTAAACTAATGGAGCACAAGACGAATTTCTCTAAATGGCTGAAAGAGCCAGCTCTAATGTGATTTCAACTCACAGTTACTGGAGCTTGCCTATAAAGTACAAGTTATGCTTACCAGACATTACTGAACTTTCATTCAGCAAATTGCTCTTTTAATGTCATAGTAAAACTTTGGAAACTATAACACAGAGGCCACGTCAGCAATGCTTTGACTTACAGTACATTAGAACTTGGGGATGTAGATTATTTCCTTTCCAAAAAATCAATACCTATAGAATAAATCAATTATTTTAAAATCATGTTAAAAAAAACGAAACAGAATAGGTCAAATAGTTTACTTCAGCATTTCTCCATCTTCACTACTGAGAGGCAGTCGGAAAGTAAACAAAACCTATATTTTATTCCTGCCTCTGTTACAAACTAGCAGTATATCATAGGCAAAATGCTTAACTGAACTAAGCTTTTGTCTCTTCATTTGTGAAACAAGGGAGTTGTATTAGGTGACTTCTAAGGTTATTTCCAGCTTGTAGATACTATGACATACATAGATATTGTTACAGCATAGACTTATTTTCCTAGCTCCATTATCATCAGTGTGGCATCATTAATGTGAAAACAATGATTTGATATTTTGAAAGATCTGTGTGGTTACTTCTCCCCACATAGATTCTACATCTTCCACATAATGTGGACTTTTACCATGAGCTTTTTCATTTCATAGAACACTTTAAAATATGAAAAGTGCTTTATATAACTTGTCTCACTTGGTCTTCCCAATAACTCTCTAAAGTTGAAATTATTATTATCTGCGTTTCACAGGTATTAGTTACATAGGTAGTAAGTTTTGGAAATGATGTTGTAACCCAAGTTTCTTGATTCAAAATCCAGTGCTTCATCCATTACAGCAACCTCTGTACTGCCTCAGCTGAAAATATCATTACCTGGGGAGTAGCCTTGTGGTGTTGAGCCTCTCTAAATTTAAACAAACTTTTCATCAAATGGCAGATGCAATTTTTCACTAGGCTGATACTTAAAACCATTCTCACCTGATAAGACTGATTAGAGTTTGTGCTTTGATTGCCTTAGCCTTTGAGAATCCAAGATCAACTCCAAAACACAATGAAGAACTGGAGAAGAACTTTGACATTGTTTAAAAGGTCTAATTTTTTACTGAAATCCAAGGTCCTCAACCTGAAGACCTAATTTCTTTCCTGTCTTAGCCTTCTGCTTTAATCAATTAAGTCCTCTTACAGCCCTTTTCATCCTTATTGCCTTCCTGTTCTTAACCCTGTGTCTTCTTTTGTGCTACTCTTAACTTTTGAACCAACATTTCTCTATATCTATCTATTCTTCTCACCAGTCCTTTAGAGTCCTCTTGAAATTCCAGGCTCATCCAAGAATGTTTTGTTCATTAAATCTAAGGAAGATGTGTGTTGCCCTATCAGATCACAGAATAATCAAATATTAGAGGTGAAAGGGATATAAGAGAACATCAAAAACATGGGTTCTTAACTTTTTTATATCACAGATCTCTTTGTCAGTCTGATGAAACCTATGGACTCTTTCTCAGAATAATGTTTCTTTTTTTTGCTTTTAGGCAATTGGGGTTAAGTGACTTGCCCAGGCACACAGCTAGTGAGAATAATGTTTTTAAATGCATAAAATAAAATACTAGGGATTGGAATGGAAACCAATTATGTTGAAATGTAGTTAGCGAACTTGTGTAATTTCAAATACCCCTGAAATCTATTCACAGACCAGGCTAAGAACCTAATCTAATGTAATCTAAATTAATCACTTCACTTTACTGATGGTAATAATAACAGCTTATGAGATGCAGCATAACGTAATCAATAGGGAGCAGGTACTGAAGTCAAGAAGACCTTGCTTTAAATCCTGCCTCTGACATACATTGGCTGCATGATCCTTAGCAAGTTACTCAACTTCTAGTGACCCAGACTACAGTCTAAGATCATCAGTTGCAGAGAAGGTGTTGACCTACATTGGTAGGTGTTTCTTCATCCAGGATATCCCTATGCAAATAAAAACACAAGTCCAATCCTTATCATTAATAGAAATTCATTTTTATAAAGTGCTTTGAAGTTTACGAAGTGTTTTTACATACGTTATTTTATTTGATCCTAACAATACCTCTATCTCAGAATCTCAGGTTTAGAAGGGACCTCAAAAGTGATCTAGGCCATTGGAAGAGAAATTATTTTTTACAACATAGCCAAAAACCCAGTCTCCAATGAGAGAGAATTCCTGAGACAAACAATTCCACCTTTGGCTTTAATTGTTAGGAAGTATTTAAGTAAATGAAGTCTAAATTTATTCCTCAATGACTTTCCATTAAATTGATTCTATTTCTGTTTTCTGACATCAAACAAAACACAAATCTAATACTTCTACAATCCTTCAAATACTTAAAGATAGATAGTATTTCTTTTCCTTCCTACTAATCTTCATTCATTTGTTGGATGGCATACTAGGCGCTAGATAAGCAAGAAAAAATAAAACAAACAAAAACCAGTCCCTAACTTTGAGAAGCTTGTATTCTACTAGGAATAAATAGTATGTATACAGATAAGTCAATCCTCAAAATATAGACAGAGAGGCCACTAACAACTCAGCAGGAGTGGTGGAATCAGGGAAAGCATTGCAAGCTATTTGAAGGGAGCTTTAAAGGAAACTAAAACAATTCTCAGAGGCAAAGAGATAAGGAGAGGGTGCGTTCCAGGAACTCAAGGGAAATCTTTTGAGAGGTACAGAGCCAAGATTGGAACACTGTGTATGGAGAATAGTAAGACAGTTTCACTGGAATGTAGACTGCATGAGGGGCCTGGAAGTGAGGATGGATATGGGGATAGTCTGGAAAGTCAAGTTAGAGCCAGATTATGAAAGACTTTAACTATCAAGGTGGGTATTAACTTTATCCTAGGAATAATCAGAGCCTGTTGAAGCTCTTTGAGCATGGAAGTGTTGTAATCAGACGTGAGTTTCGGAAATACCAATTCTAATAACTGTGTGAATGATGGATGAAAAAGGAAAAGATTTAAGGCAAGAAGATCAATTAGGAAGTTATTGAGAATTAAATTTACAAGGCCTTGAATGAGAATAGTGGTTACAGATGTGTTAAATGTTGTAGAGATAGAATTAATAGTCATAATTATAATAATTATTGTTATAGGTAGCATTTATATAAGACTTGGAACCTCACAGTTCCTTACCCTAATGTGACTCTTTTTTTTTTAAGTTTAAGGATAGCCTTTATTTTTTTTAAAAAAAGTCTTTAGGACTACAAATTACAAAGGAAGTAAATCACTACAGTGGAAACCTATTAGATAGATACATAATATCTACATATGAAAACAACATACATTTCACTCATACGATTATCAGTTATATGCTCTTCCATAAAAGGCTATTGTAGTTTTACATTATATTACACTTAATTTCCTCAAGGTGTACTTTTAATTTTTAGTACCAAATTCTTGGTTCTTAATGGCATGTGCTAAGATAGGGCATATTTCACTGATATTCTGGTGACACTATTTCCAGCTTTGGTGAAGAGTTAAGAACATCTTATTTCAAAACGGTCACTTAAAATATTGTTTCCCTACCACAAAATTTAGCTGCCAAAAATGAGACAACAATCACCTAGAGAGTTATTAGAATTATCATCTTCTAATGGCTATGCTATGTATGCAGACAAATTATCAGCAAAGATAAATTAAAGTAAAAAGGTAAGCCATCAGAATAAAAAGTTTGAGAGCTGGAAAGCAAACTTTTTTGGTTTTGGCAAGAAGAAAATGGTAACTGGGGTAGATATTAGGCATCATCCCTGTACATACTAAAGAATGAAGCAGTCTAGTATGGCTAAGTGGCATCACATCATGGCATTTCAATACAACAGATAGGATGACTCTAAGCCAGTAGAACAGATCTGACAGTTATGCTTGGAGTCCCAAAGGACTTTGTAATCTATAATCCATTGGTCACAACATATTAAGCAATTTTGCTGGGTTTAGGGTATTTGTCTTTTCTTTACATGTGCTCCCTTTAATGATTCCTATGCTATGAACTTATACTGTACTGTTATAACAGAATCTATTCTTCTAGCCCACCTCAGCCATACACAAGGATGGTCATGACCTAGATCTTGCCATCACCCAAAAGTGGGTCATGCTCATATATGCTGAAAATCCCTTATCTTATCTCAATCCATTGTCATTCTACTTCTTCTTCTGCCTTACAACCTCAAATCCTATTCTTCATCCTCACTGAGATCTCCAACCCCTTGATCCTTCAGTTCTTTCCTAGCTACACACTCCTCTATTCCCTGCCTTGACTGCTTGGTGAACCAGTATGACTATATATTTTTTTTTTGTCAATTCCTTGCTTCTTTATCTTAATTGACAGTTGGCCCTGCAAAGCCTCAGTTTTGGATTATTTCCACCTATGCACATGCTCCTGAAGAAAATCTGGAGAAAGTCACAAAACCATGTCCACTACAAATTTATGTGGCATGACCTTAAAATGGGCCCTCACTATGGCAAGGCAATTCTGTTACACCTCCTTGATTAACTCATTATCCCACTCATTACAGTAGTTGCACCAGATTTTCCATTCCTCCTCAAACCTGCCATAGCTTTCTCCTCCCCACCCTCTTAGATGAGAAACTTGCTTCATATTTCACTGAAAAAAATAAAGATTTACTGAGAGCTCCCTTTCATTTTATCACTCAGATGCTTTCTGCCACTATTTCCTCCTTCACCTCTATCTCATGTGAAGAGGTTGTCCTTCTCCTTGACAAAGCAAACCCCTCTACATGTACAAATTATCCCATTCTATTCTATTGCAGATAGTACCCTCTGTCATCCCAACTCTCACTTTTTGTAAATATCTCCTTCTGTACTGACCATTTCCCTACTGCCTAAAACATAGCCGTGTCTCCCTATCTTCAAAAGTGCCTCGGTTGATCTGTGGAATAACTTGACTCCACTGGCTATCATCTCAAATCTTTGCTCCCTTTTGTGGCTAAAATCCTTGAGCAGACTGTCTATAATCATTGCTTTCACTTCCTTTGTTTTTATTCTCTCCTTAGCTCTCTACAATTTGGTTTCTAACTTTATCATTCAACTAAAGCTGCTCTTTCTAAAGTTGCCAATGTTCTTTTAATTGCCAATTTTAATGGCTTTTTAAAAATCCTCCTCCTTTGACGGTGGCAACTATGTTTTTTCCTACTTGATACTTTCTTCTTTCCAGGTTTCCATGAAACCATTATGTTTTAATTCTTCTTCCACCTGTCTGACAGCTCATTCTCAGTCTCTTGCTGGATCTTCATCCAGATCACACTGACCAGTGGTAGCTATTCCCCATAACTCTGTCCTGGATGCTTTTCTCCTTTCCTTCTATAGTTGATGATCTCATGAGCTTCATACCTGGATTAAATTATCATCTTCATTGATAATTCTCAGATCTACTTACCTAATGTTAATGCTAACCTTCCTCCTAATCTCCACACTTACATTTCTAACTGCTTACTGGACATTTCAAACTACATGTCCTATAGATGTCTTCAACTGAAAATGTACAAAACAGATTTCACTCACAAACCATCTCTTTTTTTCCCAAAATAATATTTTATTTTTTCTAATTCCATGTAAAAACTATTTTAACATTATTCTTTAAATGAGTTATAAATTCTCTCCCTCCTTTCCACATTATACCAAACACAATCAATTTGATATAGGTTATATATATGTGCAGTCATGCAAAATATATTTCCATATCAGTCATATTGTGAAAGAAAACAGAGCAAAAGACCCCCACAAAAAAAAAAAGATTTTAAAAGGTTTTTTTTAGTAATAGGTTGTTTTTTTTTTTAAGAATGCCATCAATTCTTTTTCTGCAGATAGATAGCATTGTTTTCATCATAAGTGCTTCTGAATTGTCTTGGATTTTTGTATTGGTTTTTTTTTCTTCAGGAAGTAAAGGGCTTTTATTTAAGAAGCTGGCTGTATGTAAAGGGAAGTGACATTTGGCAGAAGGAGTTACTGGGAGGAGACCACGATGCTGGAAACACTCTCAAAGTCAATCTTTTCCATAATGTTCTTGGGCTTGATACTCTCTTCTTGGCTGCAAATGGAAACCTGTCCTATCTCATTGGAGCTCCAGCCATATTTGCTTATCCACACTTTCAGCTGGTTTTCTGACAGATCTCCTAGCCTCTCAGCCAGCAGCCGGTGGTCAATATGTTATATCATGCTCACAATGTGGCAGATAAATTTTTGGATGGAGTCTTCAAAGCCTGTGATGCCGTTAAGGAGAAGGAGATCCATGTTCTCAACTAGGGCATGCCAGAAAGCTTGGAAATGACAGGTTTCCGGCAAATCTCCCAAGTACAGGATCTGCCTGATGGGTTAATCTTCTTGATGAGCTTGGCCAATCATGCACTTGCGCAGGGTGAAGTCTGTGTCGGGGAGATTGTTGAGGGCCTTCAGCAGAATATGGGCTGTCACTGTGGTCTGGAAGAAGGCCAAATTGAACTGGTATAGCTTGAGCACAGCCAAATTGGGTTCTAGGTCGTAGGTGTTCTCCTTGGCCTGGGTCTCCACATAGTGCTCCAAGGTGGCCAGGTTCTCAGGATTGTACCTGTTAATGCCCTTGAACAGCTTCCCCAAGTTGGCATACATCTGCTTGAAGAGCACCATGTCCTCCTTGTTTTTGCAAGCTTATGCAAATGCTGAGGTCAGGTCTGGAGCCGCAACTGGATCTTCGTATTATTGAGAATAGCTAAGTTATTCACTGATGGTC
This sequence comes from Phascolarctos cinereus, assembly GCF_003287225.1. Classification (NCBI taxonomy): domain Eukaryota; kingdom Metazoa; phylum Chordata; class Mammalia; order Diprotodontia; family Phascolarctidae; genus Phascolarctos; species Phascolarctos cinereus. The sequence goes on along the minus strand of NW_027555847.1, from coordinate 282,360,462 downwards.
ATCATACAATATTGATGTTACTGTGTACAATGTTTTGCTACTACTCACTTGGCTTTGCATCAGTTCATATAAATCTTTTCAGGTTTTTCTGATAGGATCCTGCTCATCATTTCTTATAACACAATAGTATGCAATCACAATATTATACCACAACTTATCCAGCCATTCCTCAATTTATAAGCATCCCTTCAATTTCCAATTCTTTGTCACTGCAAAAAGAGTTGCTATAAGTATTTTTTTGTATAAATAGGTCCTCCCTCCCCCTTTTTTAGTCTCTTTGGAATACAAACCTAGTAGTCTATTGCTGGGCCAAAGCAATTATACAGTTTTATAGCTCTTTGGGTATAGTTCCAAGTTGTTCTCTAGAATGATTGCATCAATTCACAACTCCACCAGTAGTGCCTTAGTGTCCCAACTTTCCCACATCCCCACCAATATTTGTCATTTTACTTTTCTGCCGTATTAGCCAACCTGATAGGTGTGAGGTGATACCTCAGTTGTTTTAATGGGCGTTTCTCTAATCAATAGTGATTTAGAGCATTTTTCATATGATTATAGATAGCTTTGATTTCTTCATCTGACAACTGCCTATTCATATCCTTTGACCATTTATCAATTGGGGAATGACATTCTTATAAATTTGACTCAGTTCTTTCTATTTTGAGAAATAAAGTCTTTGTCAGAGAAAGTTACTATGAAAATTTCCCCCCAGTTTTCTGCTTTCCTTCTAATATTGGCTGCATTGGTTTTGTTTGTGCAAGAAAAAACCCTCTCTCTTTTTGAACTTCCTTATTACTGTAGTTTTCCTGCTTATCTCTTTTAATTAGATCTTTTTGTTTCTTTTGCTTTGTCTGAGATCATGATTGCTACTCCTACCTTTCTCGCATATGCTGAAATATAATAAATTCTTCTGTAGCTTCTTATTTTAATTTTCTATGTCTCTGTTTCAGGTGTATTTCTTACATATAACATATTTTTGGATTCTGGTTTTCAATCCATTTTACCACCCATTTCCATTTGTGCAGTGAATTCATCCCATTCACATTAACAATTATGATCACTAATTGTGCAATTCCCTCCATCTTATTTTGTTCAGATTATTTTTTTCTTTTTTGTTATCCTATCCCTTTTCCAAAGTCTTCTTTGCTCTGACCACTGCCTTCCTTTATCCACTCTCCTTTTTAATGCTCCTGTCCCTTTGTATATCCCCTTCCTCTCCTGGTTCCCTGCAGGGAATAAATTTATATACCCAACTCAATGTGTGTGCACGTGTGTTTCTTATTTTTCCCTTTTTGAACCAATTTAGACGGGAATGAGGTTCAAGCATTACTTACCTTCCCCACCATTTCCTCCTCTGCTGTAAAAACTCTTTCTTGAGCACCTCTTTATGTGAGATAATTTTCCTCATTCTTTCTTTCTCTTCCTCCTTCTCCCAATACATCCCTCTTTTTCATCCATCCATTTTTTCTTATGTAATCTCGATATAATTCTTCCTTCATTCTCTTTCTATGTAGACTCCTTCTAATTGCCTTAATCATGATAAAATTTTTGTGAGTTACATATATCATCTTCTCATATAGGAATATAAATAATTTAACCCTTATGATTTCTCTTTCATGTTTATCTTTCTATGCTTCTCTCAAGTCTTGTATTTGAACATCAATTTTTTTCTTCAGCTCTGGTCTTTTCATCAGGAATGCTTCAAATTCCTCTATTTCATTAAATATCTATACTTGTCCCTTGAAGAATTATATTCCTTTTTGCTGATTAGACTATTTTTATTTATAATAGTTCTTTTACTTTCCAGAATATCACATTCCAAACTCTCTGCTCCTTTAATATGGTGACTGCTAAATCTTGTGCAATCCTGACTGTGCCTCCATGATTTATTTTAATGGTTTCTTTTCTGGCTATTCTCTTTAAACTGGGAGCTTGGAAATTTGGCTACAATATTTGTGGGAGTTTTCATTTCAGGATCTCTTTCAGGTAGTGATTAGTGGATTCTTTCAATTTCTATATTTCCCTTTGGTCCTAGTATATGGGACAGATTTTCTTGATGGTTTCTTGAAATATAATGTCTAAGCTCTTTCTTTGATCATGGCTTTCAGGTAGTCCAATAATTCTTAAATAATCTCTTCTTAATATATTTTCCAGTTCAGTTGTTTTTCTTTCTTTTTAAAAATTTCCTTCCAATTACATATAAAAACAATTTTAACAGTCTTTTCACAAATTTGAGTTCCAAATTCTCTCCCGTCCCTCCCCTCCCCCATTCATTGATAAAGCAAATATAAGGCAGGGGTAAAATGGTGGAGAAAACACAGGGGCTCTCCTGACCTCTCCCAAATTACCCTCCCAATACCTTTAAAATAATGACCTAAAACAAATCCTGGAGCAGCAAAACCCACAAAAGGATGGAGTGAAACAGTTTTCCAGCCCAAAACAGCTTAGGTTGTTGGCAGGAAAACTGTTGGACCAGAGTGGAGTGGAGTGCAGTTCAGTTCAGGCCTCACAAGCTCAGAGCAGGCCTTGGCAAACCAGGAGCAGGCCTTGGGAGTTACTGAATCAGCAGTGGCAGAGGCTTCCAGAGCATTCAGCCTACAGATGGTAAGGTGATGGGACAAGTGGTAAGAAGAAGATTTACAGGGGTCCCTTTGCTGGAACCCAGGGCAGGACTTTATTGCACTGCCCATACTCAGATCTAGGTAACAGACCTGGGTGGTGGCAGTCCCAGAGCAAAGAGGAGCACTAGAACATGAGAGCTTGTGGCAGCCGAGGAACAGAGACCCTGGTCACAGTTCTGGGGCAGTTAAGAGTGCTTGTGACCACAGCATAGGTCAGGTGAGTAATAAAAACACATCTCCTTATATCATATCACTTTGGAAGAACTGAAAGCTTGCAAATCCCCAGAACTAACTCTGAAAACAGCTGCACAAAACCCCTGAGGCTTGGAAAAGTGATCCCTTCACTCCAGAAGCAGACCCCCACTTTAGCGTAGAGTTAAAAGTCAAGAAATAGCCTGTAAAAATGAGGAAAGAACAGAAAAATCCTGAGTATATAGAGTTACTATGGTGACAAAGAAGATCAAAACACACACTCTGAAGAAGACAACAATGTTAAAATTACTACAGTCAAAGTACCTACATCAGATAATTTAACTTATTTACCTCTCCCTTTTCCCTTTTCCCAGTGTATTCTTCTTCCTCACCCTTTAATTTTTTTTTGGATAATCATCCCCAGTATATTCAACACACATCTGTGCCCTCTGTCTATACATACTCCTTCCATCTGTGCAAATAAAGTTTTTAGGAGTTGCAAGTATCATTTTTCCATGTAGGATTGTAAATAGTTTAACCCTATTGAATCTCTTATGATTTCTCTTCCCTGCTTACCTTTTTATGTTTCATTTGAGTCTTGCATTTGAAAGTCAAATTTTCTATTCAGCTCTGATCTTTTCATCAGGAATGCTTGAAAGTCCTCTATTTCATTGAATATACATTTTTATACCTGAAGGATTATACTCAGTTTTGCTGGGTAAGTGATTTGTGGTTGTAATCCCAGCTCTTTTCCTTTCTGGAATAATTCCAAGCCCTCAGATTCTTTAATGTAGAAACTGTTAAAGCTTGTGTTATCCTGACTCTGGCTCCACAACAATTATATTTTTTTGTTTTTACTGTTTACTATAGTTTCTACTTAGCCTGGGAGCTCTGGAAGCTAACTATGATACTCTTAGAAGTTTTCATTTTGGGATCTCTTTCAGGAAGTGATCATTGGATTCTTTCAATTTTTCTTTTCCTCTCTATTTCTCAGGGAATCAGATTCTCAGTTATCAGGGCAGTTTTCCTTGATAATTTCTTGAAAAATGATGTCTAGGCTCTTTTTTTGATTATGGTTTTTATGTAGTCCAAACATTCTTAAATTATCTCTCCTATATCTATTTGCCAATGAGACATTCCACATTTTCTTCTACTCTTTGATTCTTTTGGGTTTTTTTTGATGTCTATAAAATTATTAGCTTCTACTTGCCCAATTCTAATTTTTAAGGAATTATTCTCTTCAGTGAGCTTTTCTACTTCTTTTTTCATTTGACCAATTCTACTTTTTAAGGAGTTCTTTTCTTCAATGGATTTTTGTACCTCTTTTTCCATTTGGCCAATTCTGCTTTTTAAGAAGGTTTTCTCTTTATTGGATTTTTTGTGCTTTTTTTTAAACCATTTAGCCTATTCTATTTTTTAAGGTATTGTTTTCATCAGTATTTTTTGTGCCTCCTTTACCAAGCTGTTGATTCTTTTTTCATGATTTTCTTGCATCATCCTTGTTTCTCTTCCCAGTTTTACCTCTCCCTGTCTTACTTGATTTTTTAAATCCTTTTTGAGATTTTACATGACCTAGAACCAATTCCTGTCTTTGAGGCTTTGGATGTAGAAGTTTTGACTTTGTTGTCTTTTTCTGAGTTTGTGTTTGGATCTTTTCTGTCACCATAGTAACTTTCTATAGTCAGGTTATTTTCTGCTGTTTTCTCATTTTCCATCCTATTTCTGGACTTTTAACTCTATGCTAAAATGGGACTTCCAGAATGGAGGGGGCACCATCTCAAGCTACAGGTTTTTTGTGCAACTATTTTTGGAGATAATTCTGGGGACCTGTAAGATTTCAGTTCTTCCAAAGTGGTATGATCTAAGGAGAGGTATGCTTAGTCCTTTCCTGTACTGTGCACTGGTGTGTGAGCAACCACAAATACTCTTTTTTGCCCTTGAACTGTGACCATTCCCCTTTGGTTGCAAGCTCTAGTATGGTAATGCTCCTCCTTGTCCTGGAACTGAGACTCAGGACTTGGACTTCGATCCAAATATTAGCTATGCAACAAAGTCCTGCCCCTGGTGTTAGCAAAAGAACCTTTGTAATCTCCTTCTTAACAGTTGACCAACTCCTTTACCCTCTGTGAGCTGAGAGGTTTAGAAACTTCCAATGCTACCACTGATTCAGTTGCCTCACCAAGACCTGCTCCTGATATGCTGGGGTCTGGTCTGTGCTGGAACAACTTGCATTGTACTGTGCTCCATTCTCACCCTGGTGAAATTAACCTTAACTGCTGACTTTCTAAGTTGTCTTGGGCTGAAATTGTTTTTTTTTACTTTGTCCTTTTGTGGGTTCTGCTTCTCTAGAATTTGTTTTGAAGCATTATTTAAAGGTATTTGGAAGGGTTTGGGGGGAACTCAGATAAGTCTCTGCCTTTTCTCAGCCATCTTTCCTCTGCCTCTGTGTCGTTTTTCTGATGAGATTTTTTTTTCAGTGAGCTTTTGTACTTCTTTTATTCGTTTGGCCAGCTCTGCTTGTTAAGTTCTTTTCTTCAGCGAAATTTTGTATCTCTTTTTCCCTGTTTCTAATTCTATTCTTAAGGTGTTATTTTACTAAGTATTTTTTGTGCCTGGTTTGCCAAGTTGTTGCTAGTTCTTTTATAATTTTCTTCCCTTACTCTCATTTCTTTTCCTAATTTTTCCTCTGATTTTGAAAGTTTCACTCTCTCTTTTTTAAAAAATCTTTATAAGGAATTCTCATTGGGCATTTATCTAATTCACTTTTTTTTCCTTTAAGGCTTTGCTTGTATTTGTTTTGACAGCATTGTCTTCTTACAAGTTTGTGTCTTGATCTTCCCTGTCGCCACAGTAGATTTTTATGGTTAGGCTCTTTTTTGTGTGTTGTTTGCTCATTTTTCTAGCCTGTTTCTTCTGGGAGGGAGAGGATCACTGTCCTAAGCCTTAGGCTATTTTGCCCTGCTCTTTTCAGAGCTAGTTCTGGGTGGTTAGAAGTTTTTGGTTTGTTTTATCTCTGTACCTAAGCTGTTCCACTGATTATCCTTTGTTTTTATTTTCTTAACCAGTGCCAAATTGTCTTAATGATTTCTGCATGTCACTACTGTTTTGGGATCTGATACTGATAGATGTCACCCCTATTTTTTCTTTTTTTTTAAAGCAGTACCAAATTGTCTTAATGGTTTCTGCTTTGTACTATAGTATGAGATCTGGTACTAAGAAAGCCCCTGACCCACTCCTTCCCACTTTTTTTTTTTTGAGTTTCATACCTTTTCTTCTTTGTATGGTTTTCATTACTTTTTTTTTTCTATGCCTATAAAATACTCTTTTGGGAGTTTGACTGTTACAACACTAAGTAAATTAATTTAGTTGTTGTCTTGACCTACCCTGGAGCAATTTCTCCATTTTTCGAGTCTGTTTTTATTTCTGCAAATACTATTTTGTAGTTTCTTTTATACAGTTCCTGAATGAATCTTGCTAGATATACTCACAAATGTTTTATTATTTTTTGTTATTTTGAATGAAATATCTCTTTCTAGTTCTTCTTGATGGGTTTTGTTGGTTACATAGAGGAATACTATTGTTTATATGGACTTAACTTTTTTGAAGTTATTAATAATTTCCATTGTTTTCTAAGTACACCAAGTTAGCTGAAAAAATTGAGAATTTTGTTTCCTCTTTGCCTGTACCTACTCTGTTAAATTTTTTTTGCCTAGTTATTATAGGTAGCATTTCTGGCATGGTGTTAAATATTAGTGCTAATAATCATTATCCTCATGTTGCCTCTGATTTTATTGGGAAGACCTCTAATTTTTCTTCATTACTTACAGTGTTAGCTATATTAAGGAAAGGTCCAATTTATTCTAAGATTTCTAGAGTTTTTAATATAAATAAGCATTGGAGTTTGTTAAAAATTTTTTTGGTATCTATTGACATAATCATGAGTTTTATTATTTATATTATTTACATAGTTATTTATCTTTATAGTCTTCCTAATGTTAAATCTGCCTTCATTTCTGGTATAAATCCAACCTAATTATAGTTAATCTTTCTGATATGTTATGTAGCCTACTTGCTAATATTTCATTTAAAATTTTGCATCAATATTCATTAGGGATATTGGTCTATAGTTTTCTTTTTCTGCCTCATATCTCCCTGTTTTAGGTATCAATATTATATTTTGTAACAGGAAAGATCAATAATCAATGCCTTAAGTGATTTATTTTGTTTTGCTAATCATTTATTCACTGCAATCATTTTAATAAGATAAGAAATAACTTTGTGATTTATAGTAAGAATATAGTTCCAGGTAAAAACCTTGCATAACTTCAGCTGAGATGCGGTCCCAGGTTAACACCTGTATTAGTTAGCCTTAGAAGTGCAACTAAATCATTATAAAGTGTGTATCTTAAATATGTGACCATAACAATCATACCTATGTATTAATCTTCATATAAAATTATGAAGTAGGTCAGCTCAGTAAGGGATTAATTGCTGCATCAAAGGACTAATTCAGACATCATGGAAAGAATAAAGTTAAGATGTCATGGAAAGAACAAAGTTAGGGCATAAAGATCTGCAAAATGCAATCTTGTGCCATACGTGAATCAGCTTCTAGAGGATTTTGTCATTCCATACACGAATCAGAAGACCTATAAATAACTGTTGAATTTTATGTCTTGGAGTCTCAGACCATACTGGGTAGACTAGACTCCACCTTTGTTTCTTTTAATAAAAGTTTTTTTTTTCCCCAGAAGGGTTCCTAGTTTCTGTATTTCAATTTGTATGAAAAAAAAATATTTGAAGGGTTTCTTCTTAGTATTGCAAACAGTTTATGTAATATTGAAAGTAATTATTCTTTAAATGATAAAATTCTTTTGTGAATCCATCCATTCCTGCCATTTTTTTCCTTTGGCAGGTCACTTATGGCTTATTTTGTGGTATCAGGAAAGCCTTTGTAGAGAAGGTGATATGTAAGTTAATCCATGAAGAAAGATAAAGTTACTCAAAATTGGAGTTATATTTCAGTTTCTAGATATAGTTCTTTATTGAAATGGCTTTGTCAAAAGAGCTATTTATTGTCAAACCCAATGACCTTTTTTAATTTCTTATCCTTCTTTTCTTGTCTCTAGTATTTTATAATAGTAATTATTCTATCCTTTTTGATATTCTCTCCTCCCTCTACCTCCATGATACTCTTGGTTTTCCTATTGCTTCCTTTAGGTAGGCCTGATCATGGAATTCTATTAATTTAGCTTATATTTTGGAAGAAAAATGAGGCACTCATAAGTCATTGAAGAGTTAACTAAAGGTTTACTTAGACCCAACATAACAAAGATTCAGTGGAATTTAACTTTTATAGACACCCACCTACACACACTTCTCATTATGGAAACACATCTGATCAGCAGGGCCATATGGTGGTTTATGAGGTCTTCAGATGTCTAGCAAGTAAAAAGGGCCCTGATTGCCCATGAGTTCGACTTTTACACCCTTAAATGACCAGGAAACTGTATCAGGGACCAAATGGATTCTGGAGCAGTGTTTTTCTGTTAGGGAAACTTAATCCCTTTTGCAGGGAATGGGAGGAACCCTGGTAGATATTGGACCTATAACATACTAACTCCATGGTGGCAAGGTCTCAATGATCTTCTAGGGGACATTCAATCATTTAAATGATTTCAGAGATTTTTCTTGGCATAATCAATACTAAAGGGATAAGAAAAAATACAGCTCTCTTCCCAAGAATCACCATAAGGAATAAGAAGAAAAAAGAAAAGAATGTGGAAGAGGAAAATATAAGGAATTCTAAGCACTCCCCTTCCTTTGCCACAAAGGACCAAATCTCAGATCTTGACTATCTAGTCCATGTTGTAGGTGATGCCACATCTTTGCAGTTCAGGGGGTCTCCTAATGCAAGGTGGTGATGATGAACCAATAATACAGAGGAGCATCAGAAATTTCTGGGAGATAGCACAGATGATGACACCTCCTGCACAGTCAAAGATTCTTATACTGATGTAGGAGCAGTGCTAGAAACATTAGAAACCTAACACAGATGATTACGCTTTTGGCACAATTAACAGTTCATCATACATTAGGATAACCTATAGCAAAGTGACTAAGCACTCATAAATGTCTTGCATGCAACTTTTACCAGAATCTAAATTGTTACTGAAATTCTCCCAATACTATCACCATAGATTTGCCCACCATACCCTTAGCTGAGAGCCATATCAAGGGAATTTTGGGAAATCTTTGCCCCCTTAGAGGATCTGTAGAGGCAATGCACCATTATTCCAAGTCACTAAGGGAATTCCCTTTCTTCCCAGGGAAATCACACACACACACACACACACACACACACACATGCGCGCGCACACACACATGCACACACATTTGCTATAGTTATTTGATGACACTTTCATCTCTACTATGCTATCAAAAACAAGGCATCTTTAAATAATAAAATAATAAAAATAATTTAAAAAATACTGAGGAAAAATAATACCTTAAAAGATAGACTAACCCAAATGGCAAAAGAGGTCCAAAAAGCCAATGAGGAGGAGAATGTCTTAAAAAGCAAAATTGGCCAAATGGAAAAGGAGGTCCAGAAACTCACTGAAGAAAATGTTTCCTTAAAAATTAGAATGGAGCAAATGGAAGCAAATGACTATGAGAAATCAAGAAATTACAAAACAAAACCAAAAGAATGAAAAAAATAGAAGACAATGTGAAATATCTTGTTGGAAAAACAACTGACCTGGAAAATAGATCCAGGAGAGATAATTTAAAGATTATTGGACTACCTGAAAGCCATGATCAAAGAAAGGGCTTAGACATCATCTCTCAAGAAATTTTCAAGGAAAACTTCCCTGATATTCTAGAACCAGAGGATAAAATAGAAATTGGAAGAATCCACCCATCACCTCCTGAAAGAGATCCCAAAAAGGAAAATGCCTAGGAATATTATAGCCAGATTCCAGAGTTCCCAAGTCAAGGAGAAAATATTGCAAGCAGATAGAAAGTAACAATTCAAGTATCCTGGAAGCACCATTAGGATAGCACAAGATCTAGCAGCTTCTACATTAAGGGATTGGAGGGCTTAGAATATGATATTCCAGAGGTCAAAGGAGCTAGAATTAAAACCAAGAATCACCTACCCAGTGAAACTGAGTATAATCCTTCAGGGGAAAAATTGGATATTCAACATTCTTAATGGAAAGACCAGATCTGAATAGACAATTTGACTTTCAAATACAAGACTCAAGAGAAGCATGAAAAGGTAAACAGGAAAGAGAAATCATAAGGGACTTATTAAAGTTGAACTGTTTACATTCCTACATGCAAAGATGATATTTGTAACTCATGAGACCTTTCTCAATATTAGGGTAGTCAGAGGGAATATACATACATACATACATATATATATATATATGTGTATGTATTTATATATATATTATTACTATTATATTGTATATAATATAATATGTATTTAGATATCTAAAAGTATCCAAAAATATCTAAATACCTCAAAAATAAAATTAAAGGGTGAGAGAAGAATGTACTGGGAGGAGGATAAAGGGAGAGGTAGAATGCGGTAAATTATCTCACATAAAAGAGGCAAGAAAAAGATTTTACAGTAGAGGGGAAAAGGGGGTAAGGTGAGAGTGAATGAGTGAACCTTATCAGATTTGGCTTAATGAGTGAATGACATATACACTGAATTGACTATGGAAATCTATCTTACCCTACAGGAAAGTAGGGGGGAAGGAGATAAGAGAGGGAGATGGTAGAAGGGAGGGCAGATTGGGGGAAAGGGTAATCAGAAGCAAACACTTTTGAAGAGGGACAGGGTCAAAGTAGAGAATAGAATAAATGGAGGGTGGAATAGGATGGAGGGAAATATAGTTATTCTTTCACAGCATGAGTATTATGGATGTGTTTTGCATGACTACACTTGTATAACCTATATCGAATTGCTTGCCTTCTCAATGAGAGTGGGTGGAGTGGGAGGAAGGAAGAGAATTTAGAACTCAAAGTTCTGAAAATGAATGTTAAAAATTGTTTTTATGTGCAACTGGGAAATAAGATATACAGGCAATGGGGTATAACAATCTATCTTACCCCATAGAAGGAGAAGGGGATAAGAAAAGAGGAAGGAGTGATAGAAGAGAAGGCTGATCAGGAAAAGCAGTAATCAGAATGTACACAATCTTGGGGTGCAGGGAGGGGAAAGATAGGGAGAAAATTTGGAACTCAAAATCTTGTGGAAGTGAATTTTGAAAACTAAAAATAAATTAATTAGCATAAAGATATATGCAAAATTTTTCCATTTGTCATGACCCCAAAGGGAAGAGGCTTTGATTGTTCAATCTGTGCTCTCCAAGTCCCAGATCACTTGGTCTATGGTCTCTGCACAGGAACTAATGTAGATGAAATCTTCTCTAACCTGTCCCTCAAGGCTCTCAAACATGCCAGCTATACAGCCTGGACTTGCCAGGATCTTCATTCCCTAGGGTACCCACTGTGATTGTTTTGGTGTCTGCATAAGTCCTGTTGTATGCCTCTCTTATCAAGGCTGGGGCTATCAGTAAACTAGGCAAATTGCTATTCCTCAGGAACCAGGTCCTTATTGGCAAAATATAAAGAGCTCAGTAGGCTCTCCAGTCTATTAAATGAAGAAACTTTCAAGAGATTCAAATTGTCTTAGTTACTCTGTCAATGTAAGCCCCTAAGTCAGGGCTGAAAGCCCCTTTTCTTACCTGCAGAGCATTTGAATATAAATTTTTCACCCATTTCCAGGTGTTCTCCCCAGTATGAATTAGCATTTCCACTTGACTACTAGTTTCAGGCTCCCAGTTACCTCCCTTCAATGCCTACTCTTTCTTGACCTATATAAGAATCTATAAAATCCTCAAACCTACTGGACTTTACTTATTTTGGGTCCCTCCTTCCAGCATGAACTCTATACATTTCTGACTTCATTTTGGGTCCCAGCAAATTGTTACTAGACTCAGTCACTTTTAACCACCTGGGAAGCTCTGCTAGTTTAGAGTTATAGAACTGCATGCTCTCTTTTGGTTTATAATTCTTGCCCTCATTATTCCTCTGTGATCTTCAGACTAGTGGTTATAACTGATACGCTGCTCTGTTCCTGATATTTGAGCCACGTTACTCCTTACTTCTGAACTTACTCCTCTCTTGATATGTAATCCACTTCCTGGCACCATTTGAGAAAGCAAGAGGTGTTGTCATCATTCCATCCTGGATGGCATTCTATCCCACCCTGGAACTGGGCAGTGGGCAAGAAAGCTGCAAGTTTATAGCAGTCTCTATCATGGTGCCCTGGTATGTGTCTGGGACCCCTTCTTGCCTCAGTTTATAATCTCTTCCTGGGTGATGCTGGTCTCCCCAGCATACTCTATCCCAGGCCCTATTTCTAGTAATTGCTGACTTATCTGTCTATATTCCTATGCTAACCTGGGCTGGAAAAATGACTCATTTGTAACTTTTTCTTGAATTTTCCAATCAGGATTTGGCCTACAGGCTTTTCTATATCTATTTGGAAAGCTTTAGAGTTCCTTACAGCACTACTTCTTGTTATTCTACGATCTTGGCTCTGGAGCCATGTTTTACTGCAATTTAAGTGATTTAGGAGTTTCCAAAATACTGCATAAAGAATGACAGAGCAACACAAGACAAAACAAAAGAGTCAACAGAGTAAAAGCAAGCCAGCTTTGTTGAGAGAAATACAATCTAAATAGGAGCAGTCAGGAGGATGGACACAGTTCATTTTGGTTCTAGACCACAACAACTGGCCTTCAAGGTCCTCCATAAGAATTCTAGATTCATCAGTAGTAACAACTTTCACATCACTCATTGCAGGGATTTTGCATACCAGTACACATACATGTCCTTCTTTTAAAAAACACTTTATTTCAACATTTATTAAAAAAAATAAAGTTCCAGATTCTCTTCCTTCATATAGCTCCTGTCCTTCCTATTGAACAAGCAAGCAATATAATATCAATTATATGTGTGAAGTCATGACAGATTTCCACATTAGCCATGTTGCAAAAAAAAGTAAGAAAAATAAAAGTAAAAAAAAGTATACTTCAATATGCACTTAGAATTTTCCAGTTCTCTCTGTGGATGTAGATAGAATTTTTTTTCATAAAATCCTTTGCAATTATCTTAGATCATTGTATTGATTAGAGTAGCTAAGTCTTTCATAGTTAATCATTGTACAATATTGCTATTATTGTGAACAATGTTCTTCTGATTTTGCAGTTCATGTGAGTCTTCCCAGGTTTCTGAAAGTGTCTTGATCATTGTTACTTATAATACAATAGTATACCATCACAATCATATACCACAACTTGTTCAGCCATTGTCCAGCTGATAGACATCCCTTAAATTTCCAGTTTTTTTTTTGCCATCACTAAACGAACTGCCATAATTATTTTTGTAGATATAGCTCTTTTTCTTTTTTCTTTGATCTCTTTGGGATACAGACCTAGTAGCCTTATTGCAGGGTCGAAAGGTATGCACAGTTTTATAGCACTTTGGGCACAGTTCCAAATTGTTCTGCAGAATGGCTATCCTTCTAAAGAAACACCTTTGTGTTCAATGAGATATCCCTTACATGACCTTTTTTTTTCTCTCTAGGCAGCATTCTGGACTTCTACCATGCCCTGACTGTTCTTCATGAAGCTTCATTCCAGTCCTGCAATTCACACATTGGAAGTAATCTGTGCCCCTTCAGCCTCTCCCTCTGACTGAATGACTCCCCGCAGAACCTCCATCTAAGAATAGACACCTAGGCCAAGCCTTGTCTCATTCCTTTCTGGCCCATACCCTGTACTATGTCTATTTCCCCACTCTTTTCCCTTTTTGGGCTTCTTTATAGGTGTTGTATTCCTCCATTAGAAATGTAAGTTCCTTTAGGGTAGTGTCTGTCTTTCTACTTTTATTTGTATTCCCAGCACTTAGCACAATACCTGGTAGATATTAAGCACTTAATAAATGCTTAATGACTAATGCTAGACACATCCCTTCCACCATGTAGTTCTGATGTAACTTTAAAATCTTATCTCCCACTATTCACCCATACACAGTCTATGTATCAGGCAAAATTTTCTTATCCTCTCCTACTTTTTTTCTCAGTCTTCTATAACTAGGATAGTTCATTTCTCCCCTTTTAAACATTTAGTATCTAACTTATAGAGGTGGTTCCTTTTCCATGAAGCCTTCCCAGCTAGAAATAATTATTCCTCCTTGAAGTTTCATAGCACTTTGTTTGAATTTCACTTATTAATTTATTATATTCTAATTTGTATTATAGTTATTTGTACATATGTCTTTTCTTAATTGCTACTAACAAACAAAATGATCAAAGTGGGTCCAATCTGTTTCTGTCCTGACATAGTAGAGATGAAATAAAAAGATATGGGTTTAAGTCTCAGCTCTGATATTTACTGACAGTCTTAGGGCTTTTTTAAAAATTTTGTTTTATTTTGTAAAATGAGAACAGTTGCCTTAGCCTTGACAACAAAATTTAAATTTTTCTTCTTTAATTAATAGGGATTATAAAACATTTTATACAGCACTTTTAAGTTTATAAAATGCTTGCCCCTAGCCCTATGAGGTAGATAGGACTAGTATTAATATCTTTTTTTTTAAGATTAGGAAATTGAGCCTTTTTGAGAGCATGCATTTGCCTACCTCAATGACATTTGTCACAGAAAAGAGTCTAAGCTGTCTTTCTTGATAAGAAGTCTTTCATGACACCAGGTTGTAGTATTTTCTACTGCTTCTGAGCAAAGAAAAAAGAAACAAACAAAAACCCCCCACAAAAACAACCAAACAAAACTCCATGCTTTGTGGAGCAAAATATGGTTTGGCCTCTCTGTTTCTCTAAGTATGACTTAGTACTACAATCCACATTAGAAGAATGTGGATCTTATGGACTACATAGATATTTCTAATGTTTTCCTTTCTATGTTTTTCCTGCTTTTTCTTCTAAGAGGCATGGGACATATGAAAACGTTTAAATAGTTGTCTGGTGTGCTGTGTACTTGCTGAGCTTTGACTGATGATGTGAGAGTGCATAGCTCATTGCAAAATAACACTTTTAAGTCAAATCAGTTTCAAGTGAATGTGTTTTACACATTCATGCTGTAAAGCTTGAGGAGGGAAAGTGATTTCCTCAAAAACAGCTCTTTCTTCAAAACTTCTCTTAGTCCAAGTCACTGGAGATAGCTGCTTGGCTATCAGTGACAGTGAGAGCATTTACTTTGCATTGTCTTCAAACTGCTACAAGTTGAGGGCCCACAGGGCAGCTGGAGTCTTAATGAAGCAGTTAATGATGTGTGAATTATAGATCTTGACAGCCCCTATAATAAAAACAACACAAATGCATTCATTGTCTCCTATGGCAGCTTTGTAATGACACACTGCTTAACAGAACACAGTATTTTTAAGTAAAGCACCATTCTTGCTTGGCAATGTTGAAAATTTCCAGTCACCAAAGGGAGGGAACTGAACAGTGAAAAACAGGCCAATACCCTTCATTCCCACTAATTTGGGTATAGCAAGACAGTATGCAGAGGTATCTTTCAATGCTTATGCTACTGCACTTTTCCTTGACATGACCTCCATCTAAGTAAGAAACTAGATAATGGATTTTTAATAGCCTACAAGTTTGATACTTCCTTTCCCCTCCCTTTCTTCTACCTTCTGCTTCTCCAACCATGAATATTATCTTCTTAGACGTTTTTATAATTTAATTTGATTTATTTTTGTTACATTTTAAGTGTCAAACTGCCACCCTCCCTCCCCACCGTGAACTAGAGAAGGCTACCATTTGACATAGGTAGATAGATAGACAGATAGAAAATATTATGTATATATGTAATATATATGTTTATGTAAGACTGTACAATGCACACTTCCATTTATTGGTTCTTTATCTGGAGGTAGACAGCATCTTCTTCTTGGGTTCTTTGTAGTTGATTTGAATACAATACTCAGAATAGTTTAGTCATTCAGAGTTATTATTTAAATAATATTGCTTTTATTGTATACAACATTCTGTTGGTTCTACTAATTTCATTCTTCATTATTTCATGCAAGTCTGTACATATTTTTCTAAAGTCAACCGTGCTTTCTTACAGCACAGTAGCATTCCATCACAATCATAATACCACAACTTCTTTAGTCATTCCCTAATTGAAGGGTATCCCTTCAATTTCTAGTTCTTTGCCACCACAATGAGATCTACTCTAAATATTTTTGAACATATAGATTCTTTTCCTTTTTTTCTAATCTGCTTGGGAAACAGACCTGATAGTGGGGTTGCTGGGTCAAAGGGGATATACAATTTTATAACTCTTTGGGCATAGTTCCAGATTGCTCTCCAAAATTGTTAGATCAGTTTACAACTCCACCAACAGGGTATTAGTTTCCCAATTTTTCCATGTTCTTTCCAACATTTGTCATTTCCCCCTTCTATCATTTTAGCCAATCTGATGGGTGTGAGATGATACTTCAAAGTTGTTCTAATTTGCATTGCTCTAATCAATAATGATTTAGAGAATTTTTTATGACCATATATAATTTCTATTTCTTCACTGAAAAACTGCTTATTCATATCCTTCGACCATTCATCATTTGGGGAATGATACATATTCTTATAAATTTAACAAAGTTCTGTAAAATTTGATATATGAAACCTTTATCTAAGACATTGTCTATAAATTCCTCCCCCTACCACCAATTTTATTCTTTTCTTCTAATCTTGGCTATATAGGTTTTGTTTGTGGAAAAACTTTTAAATTTAGTATAATCAAAATTATCCATTTTATACCTTGCAATGTGCTCTGTTTCTTGTTTATTCAAAATTCTTTTTCTATCCATAAGTCTGATAGGTAATATATTCCATGTTCTTCTAGTCTTCTTATATTTCCCTTTATATCTTTTGTCATGCATTCATTTTGACCTTATCTTGGTAAATGGTGTATGATATTGGTCTATACCTAGTTTCTGCCATACTGCTTTCCAGTTTTCCCAACAATTTTTTTTGCCAATTAGTGAATTCTTATCCCCAAAGCTTAAATCTTTATATTTGTCAAACACAAAGTTACTATAATCACTTGGTACTGTGTATTGTATGTCTGCTCTGTTCCACCTATCCACCTTTCTACTTCTTAAGTGAGTACCAGATAGTTTTGATAATTACTGCCTCATAATACAGTTTAAGATCTGATACTATTAAACCTCCCTTCTTTACATTTTTTTCATTAACTCCTTTGATATTCTTGAACATTTGTTCTTCCGAATGAATTTTGTTATTGTTTTTTCTAGCTTAAAAAAAAATATTTTTTGGCAGTTTAATTGGGATGGCATTAAATAAGTAAATAAGTTTAGGTAGAATTTTCACTTTTATTATATCGGCTCTACCCACCCATGAACAATTAATGTTTTCCCAATTATTTAAATCTCACTTTATTGTATGAATAACATTTTATAATTATATTCATGCAGTTTCTGGATTTGTCTCAGTAGGTGTACTCCCTGGCATTTTGTGATGTCTGTGGTTATTTTAAATGGGGCATCTCTTACTTTTTGTATATATCCTTGGTGATATATAAAAATTCTCATTAGTTATGTGGGTTTATTTTATATTCTGCTATTTTGCCAAAATTATTATTTCTACTAGTTTTTCATTGAATTTCCAGGATTTTCTGAATATGAAATCATATTGTCCACAAAAAGAGATAGTTTTATTATCTTACTCCCCATTCTGATTCCTTGAATTTGTTTTTCTTCTCTTATTGCTATTGTTAACATCTGTATTGAGTAATATTGGCAATGTTGGGCATCCTTGTTTCACTCTTGATCTTATTGGGGAGGTTTCTAGCTTATCTTCATTAGAAATAATGCTTGCTAATAGTTTTAGGTAAATACCTCTTATCATTTTAATAACATCTATACCCATACTTTCAAGTGTTTTTTAAAATAAGAATGAGTGTTGTATTTTGTCAAAAGCTTTTTCTGCAAATACTAATATAGTCATATAATTTATATACCTTTGTTACTGATATATCTTAGTTGATTTTCATGGACTCATCATCTTTCCAGAGGACAGACAAATGTTTGGGATAGAAATAAGTTGTTGGACTTATTTCACATAACCCAGAATTGTGTTTCCTACATCAGGGGCCTGGCTATCTGTTTTCCCAAATAATCTGGATGCAGCAAAGCCAAAGGAAAAGTGTAGCCTTTTGGCCTTTCTTTTGGTGATCTATTTTAAACAAAATTAATTCATTAAGCACAATTCTACATCCAATGCCCAAAGAGACTCTGAATTTGAATTCACATGGTAAATTATGATCTTCTATATATTTGTTATTGGCCTATATGTCTTGGATGTCAGACCCTTATCAGAAACATTTGATTCAAAGATTTCTTTCCTGGCAGACTACTTCTTTACTTATCCAATCTGTGTTAGTTTCATACAAGCCAGCAGCAGGACTTAGAGGAGGCTACATTGGCAGCAGCAGCTTTGGGAGCTCTCAGTCCACAGGCAACAAAGGGGTCAGACAACTTGTACAAAGGAGATTACAGAGGACCTTTTGCTGGCAATGGGTGCAGGACCCTTTTGCATTGCCCATGTACAGCATCAGGGGCTGTAGTGAGAGTTTCAAGGCAGAAAAGAGTGTTCTCTCTTTAGATCATACCACCTTAGAAGAACTGAAAACTTATGGACTCCCAAAAATAGCTCTGAAAAAAGCAGCAAGGAAAACTTGAAACTTAGGACAGTGCCTCTGCATTCTGGGAAAAGAGCTCAATTTTAACATAAAAGTTAAAAGTCAAGAAAGAAGCTGGAAAAATGGGCAAAAAACAACAAGGACACAAGGAACCTGATTGTAGAACTATAGTATGTTGACAGAAAAGATGAAAACATAAACTCAGAAGATAATAATGTCAAAAACAGCTATATGGAAAGCCACAAAGACAAAAGTAAATTGGACATACACCCAAAAAGAATTTCTAGAGGAGTTGAAATAGGATTTTGAAACTCAAATAAGAAAGGTAGAGGAAAAATTGGGGAAAGAAATGAGAGTGATGTAAGAAAATTATGAAAAAGAATCAATGACTTGGTAAAAGAGGCACAAAAATCCACTGAAGAAAAAAAAATTCTTTTTAAAAAAATTTATTTATTTGTTTATTTTAGTTTGAACTAGCCCCATTTATGACAACTTAAAAAAAACACAAACCAACAACCCAATATCATTGTGCAGTAACACAAAATGAGGAGCAGAAGCAGATTCTCAGTAGGAATCAGTGCAGGCCCCTTTTTCAAAACAACGTTCTATCAAGTCTCAGTAGTTCTGTCCACTTGTGCCCTGGAAAACAAAATTCTTAGAAATTAGAAATGGCCAAATGGAAAAAAAAAGAGGTACAAAAACTTATTGAATAAAATAGTTCCTTAAAACTTAGAACTGGGCAAGTGGAAGATAAATGATTCTGTGAGATATCAAGAAACAAAGCACAATAAAAATGAAAAAAATGAAGAAAATTTTAATGTCTGATTGGAAAACAATTGACTTGGAAAATGGATCCGGGAGGGATAATTTTAAAAGTATTGCACTATCTGAAGGCATTATCAAAAAAAGAGCATAGACATATTTCAAAAAATTATCAGGGGAAACTGCTCTGATATCTTAGAACTAGAGAATAAAATAGAAATCTAAAGAATTAATTGATAACATCCTGAAAGATATTCCAAAATGAAAACTCCCAGAAATATTATAGCCAAATTCCAAAGTGCCTAGGTCAAGGAGAAAATATTGAAAGCAATCTGACAGAAACCAGTCAAATATCATAGAACTATAGTCAGGATATCATAAGATTTAGCAGCTTCTACATTAAAATGTTGGAGGACTTGAATATGATATTCCAAAGGGCAAAGGAGCTATGATTACAACCAAGAATAACCTACACAGCCAAACTGAGTACAGTCCTTCAGGGGAAAAAATGCTAATTCAATGAACTAGAGAACTTTCAAGTATTCCTGATGAAAAGATCAGAGATGAATAGGAAATGTGACTTTCAAATATAAGACTCAAGGAAGCATTCAAAGGTAAATATGAAAGAGAAATCATCAGGGATTCAATAAGATTAGAATGTTTACATTCCTATATGGGAAGATGATAATTATTACTCCTAATGATGATCAAGATGCTTTCAGGAAAAACTGGGAAGACTTATGTGAACTGCTGCAGAATGAAGCAAGCAGAACCATGAGAACATTGTACACAATATCAGCAATATTATACAGTGATAAACTGTGAATCACTTAGTTATTCTCAGCAATACAAGGATCCAAGACAATTCCAAAGACTTATGAAGAAAAATACTGTTCACCTCCAGAGAAAGAACTGGTGGTATCTGAATGCAGAGCAAGTCATACTTTTTAAAGTTTCTTTATTTTTCTTGAGTTTTTTTGGTCTGTTTTCTTTTGTAATATAGTTAATATGGAAATGTTTTGTATGACTGCACATGTATAATCTAAATGAAGAAGCAGGGAAAAGAGAGAGAGAGAGAGAGAGAGAGAGAGAGAGAGAGAGAGAGAGAGAGAGAGAGAGAGAGAGAGAGAATTTGGAACCCAAAACTAAAAAAAAAAGAATTTTTAAAATTGTTTTTACATGTAATTGAGAAAAAATAAAATTATTCATTGTGATTTTTCTTGTATTTTCTGGTCAGTATTGATCCAGAACAGAATCTGGTGTGTTTCTATATCTTTTTCAGAAAATTGTGTATTTGCATACATATACACATGCATTTGTCTGTGTTTTGGGAGCTGTCTATATTTCTTACTGCTACCCTGTCATCTTGGCTCTGATAACTTTCTTTTATTTGTTATTACCTTTTGAGTTTTTTTTTAAATGTTTATCTTTAACTTATATACAGCTCTCCTGACATCATTGAAACATCCCTTTGAACAGAATGAACTGAAATCATCTAGGCAAATATTAATCTGTGTCCTAGTATTTGGGACTAGCTAAAAGACATTAAAATCATGTGATGAATAGATAAGTATAGTTATCAAAACCTTCTAAAATGTTTTTTCTTGAATCACGGTGGGACTAGGCTTCATAATGTTAAAGACAAATAAATTTTGTTGCACAAAATATAGCACATCTTAAAGTGTCCTTCATTTCTGTAAAATATATGTGTGTGGGTTGTCTGAATATAGACACAAACCTGAGGTCTTGTCCACTTTTTGCAGAGTAAAAGTTTTTTTGCAGCAAGCATGTGCTAACCAAGAGGCAGGAAAGTCTGGGTATACTAATTCTAGGCAACCTTTTCTTCAGCCTCCTAGATTGGCATTGGACTAGAATGGTATCTATCTGACTGCTCAAATAAATCTGCTCTACAGATATAATAGATTCAGGGGGGAAAAAAGGCTGCTTCCCCTTACCGTTCTTAATGGCGAGGGTAGATCTTAGCTTATACTTGCTAGCTTAGCCCTTCTACTTTAAATTCTAGTTACGCAAAAGAACAACGCAAATAGTAAATAACATTTATCCAAGCAAAATGACAAGCAGACTTTGTTTCTTTGGAAAGAATGAATAAAATCTTCCTCTCTGATTATCAGTGTAGGTATCTTCAAATAGACATGATTCTATTTTTAGAACAAAAACCATCTTATTTTTTTTAAGAAATAGCAGTAATTGCTATTGAAGATGATGGTCATTGCATTAGCAGAATTGTTTTAGTGGCTGGCAGAACTTAGGTGGTCAGGGACATGCCTTCTTAGCTTCTTATATTCAATGAATGTTAATATACTTCATAAGTTTAACCAGAGGGTAACATTGATTGCAATTCAGCTGATGCTGTTCAGCAAAAAGAGATCTGAGGGTAGAATCCAGCTGTTCCCTCTTGATTATGTGCTCACATTCTGATGGGGAAGAACTACTGAGTAAGTACTGAGTTCTTTATGCCTCTTAGAGAGTCAGCCACCTTGTATCATTTAGTTCTACTTCTTTCTGTAGTCAGTGCCAACTCTTACAGAAGTTCCCAAAGTTGGTGCTACCAGCTCCTGGGGAGGGGGGACTGGAATGATTTAGGGGGGTAGTAGTAGACTCAGGTGCAAATGGGGAGCATTGAATAAAAATAAGGGGGCAGTGGAAGCATAAGGAAAGAAGAGACAAAAATTTTGAAAAATAGTTCATACGTGCTTTATCATTGTGTAACAGAGTTAAATATAGAGATTATATTATTTTCTAAATAGACACACAAAATGCAAGTTATAACCAATCAGTGGTCAAGTCTGCCTATAGGTCTTAACAAGCAAGTGTTGTCAAGTGAGCATTGTGTATTGTAAGGAAGTCTAGCACACATCAGCAGGAATATGTGCATGTAATGACTTGTTTACAATACAATAGGGTTACATGAAACAATGTTTTGTCATCAAAATTTCGATGAAGAAAACCCCCCCACAACTTTACAGTAAATTATTAAATTTAAGACATGTCATTTTAAAAAATGTTATATTTTCTAAATGATGCAAATTTAAAAACATTAAAAGGTTAAAGAAAACAGATTTTAGGGGTGGGGCTGAGTAATTTTTTTTTTGAAAAGGGTGAGGTAGGCCAAATGAGTTTGGGAACCTTTCATTTAAGGGTATATGAATTTGTGGATTGATCTAATCATAAATAAGCTATGAGTCCCTACCTTACTGATTACCCCTACCTCCTCCTTGAACTTAATATATTCCTGTGAGTCCTAGTCACATGACTTTGGCATAATGGAGTTGACTCTACAAAGAAGCAGACAAACAGATCTATTATAAGCTATATTTACCTTTAAAATTGATAAGCAAATAAATAATTATTGTTGTTTAGTCATTTTCAGTTGTGCCTGAGTCTTCCTAACCTCATTTGGGGTTTTCCTGGCAAAGATACTGGAGTGGTTTGCCATTTCCTTCTCTAGCTCATTTTACAGATAAAGAAATTGAGACAAACAGGATTAAGTCTCTTGCCCAGTGTCACTCAACTAGTGAGAGGCTAGATTTGAACTCGGGTTGTCCTGACTCTAAGCTCAGCATTGCATCCGTTGTTGTGCCACCTAGCGTAAAATAATATAATAAGCCTGCCACTTTCCCAGATCTTAGAAGTTTCCAGAGATGTATCCATCTGAACTTAGATGTTTTAGGAAATGCACAGCTTGAAATGCACAAAAGCCTTTGATTATGCAAGGAAATACCTGGACTCATTGCTCTATTCATGCTTCAAATAGAGTGAGCCTCTACATGAAGATACAGGAACTCTGGCCTCAGCATATAGGCTCAACACAGGGAGAGAATGTTGTAGAAATTAGACCTCATAAGAGGTGGTGTTTTTCCTAGCCTTGGCCATCTATTCACTGGCAGGGACCTTTAATAGCTTCTGGTGTCAGTCCATCATGGAGCAGTACACATTAAGCAATCAACCCCAGAAAGGAAGAGTGTTGCCATGCCTCCTTGTCCCTATAGCCTTCTGCAGGTGTGCCACTTCTTTTGAATTCCCAACAAACAGTCCTGCTACAGGGTGCTACATTAAGAAAAAACTATATCCTGTGGAAAAAAGAGGGGATTCACTTTGTTTTAAAGGGATTTTTGGATCATAAATGTAGAGCTGGAAGGAACCTCAGTGATCATCTAGTCTAAATCCTTATTGTATACATGGTAAACCAAGACTCAGGAAGGTTAAGCGCTTTCTTTAGGTCATTTGGGTATTAAGTATGTAAGACAGGGTTGCAATGCAAGTCCTCCATTTTGAGTCAGTGCACTTTCCACTATAACATATTGCCTTCATAATTTCATTTGCAGAAAGGATAACTGGCTTTCACCACTCAACTTTACTTTCTTCCTGAAACCATCCTTGATCTTGTCCTCTCATCCCCCGATTACTCAGAAATGATTTTTCCTCATAGCATTCTGTTATACTTTCCCAAAGCATTTGTGAGGCACTGGACTTAGAATCAGGAAAACCTAGGTTAAAACCTTGCATTTGACACTAGTTGTGTTATGTGGCTGTGGCCTAGTCATTTAACGTCTCTGTGATCTGACTGATATGTGAATTTCTCCCACCGAGACAGAAAACCACCATTCCATACTTTCTCATCCTATGTAATTCTTTACCCTATTCTTCCATAAATCCTCCACAGAGGATCTACCTAACATGATGGAGGCTTTATTCAAGGCCTTCCTTTTTTCATAATTCATGGGTACCAGGGAACCATCTATCTGTTATCCCTTGCACTTGCTCCATCACCAGAGTACCTTTTCCTCTATCATAAGTTTCTGAATGACATCCCTTATGTCACTTTTGCAATTGGTCATCACTGGAAATGTGTATTATAATAGGGAGAATTAATCTATATCTTGGATTAAGAGCTGGAAGGAATACTAGGGATCATCTAGTCTAATTTACTTACTTTACAGATGATGACACTAAGACTCAGAGAATTTTTATGACTTGCCCAAAGTCATTCAAGTAATGAGTTAATAATTTGAAGTAGTCCAGTGCTCTTTTGAAAACTAGCATGAAGATGGTTAAACTAAATAGATTTGTCACTTGGATCAACATAAGTATTACCATTGTGTATATTTCTGAGCATGTTTAGGAAAAACATGGATGACATGAAAAGCATCCAGAGATGGGCAATTAGGAAACAAGGAGGGTGACATGCTTTAAGTCTGTGTCATATAAAGGATCAGCTAAAGGAAATGAGAAAGTTAATCCTGGAGTTGAGAAGCTTCAGTGGAGACCTTACAGATGCATTCAAGTATTTGAAGGGTTGTCATATGGGGGAAAGACTAGACTTAGTCTGCTTGAGCCCAGAGGGCAAAGTCAGGAGCAGTGGGTGTAAGTTACAAAAAGGAAAATTAAAGAGTGATGTCAGAAGATTTTTTCTAAAAATTAAAGATATTCAAAAATGGGATGGCCTCCCTTGGTAGGTGGTGGGTTCCTCCTTATTAGTCATTTCCAAGCAGAAGTTGGATGAATACATGTTAGATATATTATAGCTGTTATTCTTTTTCAGTGTGAACTGCACAAGATGGCTGGTGAAATCACTTCCAACTCTAAAATCCTATAATTCTAAGTCACTTTCCAAACTCAAAAACCTTCAATGGTTTACTGTTGCTTCTGGGATAAAACATAAACTATCCAAATGGTGCCATACTATGGAGCATGCTCAGAATTGCTATTTTTGGTTGACTCAGAGATAAATGGGTTTCATTTTAAGATGATGAAGAGTCCCATTATTGGTTTCATAGCTAGAAAATCTGAGGACTCCCTGGATTCATGAAAAGGAGTGATCATCTCTTTAAGTCTCTTCCTTTCAGCTTCAAGTTATGCCAGCACTCTCTCAAGCCACTTCTCAAGAGAAGAGACGGGGGAAGAGTAATTCTTTATCCCCCTCACTCCCCAGCCTCCAGGTGTTCATAAGCACTTGGCAGCTAAATCACATATTCTTCCTTGACAATATGGGCCTGGGTTTGGGTTGCTTGTTTTATGTTTTTTCTTTCCTAATCTTAGGTGAATGAGTATTTATCCCAAGTTGGATACATCAAGTCTTTCATATGATATGAGCTAGAGAAGTTGAGAGATCCCATAAGATCATAACTGAATGGCAGAACGGGAAAAGGCTCAGGTAGCTAGTCAAGTGAATGTAAAGAAGATGACTGCCAACAAGATAAATGACTAATATGGATTGTTTTACCCACAAATATATACCGAGTTGTTTGAATAGTGCAGATTGAAGATGAAATGTAAAGTGCCTAATAAATAGTCTTACAAAATTCTTCATGTTCTGATGAGATGAACTCTCAGCTCTCTAGCAGTTTGTAACCACAACTATAAATCATTACTGAATCCTGTTTTTGGCGTTCTGCTCTTGCATGCTGTGACTTTTATAATTAGAAATTCTTTTGTATGTAAGAAAAAAAAATGACCTGTTTCATACCTTAGTCCTTATATATCACTTTTTTACTTCCTCTTTCTGGGGGAACCCTAGATGTAAAGCATAAGCAAAGGTTTAAGTTAATTTGTTCTCTTGCCTCTAGACTAGGGAATAACAAGACAAAGATTGTGAGAATAAATAGCCTAATACTGCTTAATAGCTGCCAGGCTTTCCAGGACTGAACCTTGTATAAACTGCATGTCTAGGAATCCCAGTAGATATAGGCCCAACAATCGTTCTTCAAAGCAAGACTAACATTTAAAACCATCACAATTTGGTTTCAATGATTTTATGGACTTATTTCACATTGGTCACTTTGACATGCTCTATATTCTGGCCAATATCGACTCTATAGTCCAGCCAGCTACTAGTTGTCTGAATTAGACATTCCATCTCCTACATATGGGTTTCATGAAATGTTTTACATATATTATTCATTTGATACTTGCAACAACCTTGTGAGATAGGCATAACAATTTCCCCCATTTTATGATGAAAAAATTAAGGCAGAAACAGGTTCTTGCTCAACTTTTAACTTTAGATCTTCCCAACTCAAAGTCCAACACTGTCCCTTGTGCCATTCAGCAGTTTCATTCGAACTTCCACTTCACCTCTTCCTCTAAGAATTAGTGACTTTCTTCAAGTTCTAGCTGATGCCACTACTATCATGAAGATTTCCTTAAGCCCTCCCACACCCAAGGAGTTAGGCTCCTTTCCTCCTCAAATTTAGGCTTATTTTTCAGTATTTTATGTCCTTTATAGGGGTGCATCCAAAGCTGGCAGTCCATTCATTCATCTTCAATTTTGGGATTAAATGAGACATCCATAAGTCACTGAACATGGTTTACCCAGTCCTAACACATTAAAGATATGCAACAAAGATATAGTGGAACTTAGCTTTTTTTAAATATATTCTTATTAAACATATTTTCACATTAGTGATATTGTAAGTAAGAATTAGAATTAATAGGAGGAACCAACAGAAGGAGGAAACAAAACACAACAGAAGAAAAAAATAGCAAATAGTATGCTTTGATCTGCATTCAAACTCCATAGCTCTTTCTTTGGATGTGGATAGCATTTTCTATCATGAGGCTTTTGGAAATGTCTTAGATCCTTGTATTGCTGAGAGGGGTTAAGTCTATCAAAGTCAATCATCACTTGATGTGGCTGTTACTATGTACAACATTCTCCTGGTTCTGCTCACTTCACTCACCATCAATCCATACAAGTCTTTACAGGTTTTTCTGAAGTCTGCCTGTTCATCATTTCTTATAGCACACTAGTATTCCATTACATTCATATATCACATTCACAATTATGATAACTCTCTGTGTCTTTCTCATCCTTCCTTCTCCCCCCCGTTTATGCTTTTCTTTCTCCTTTCTCCTTTTCCCTCCTCACTAATGTTTTGCTTTTGACCAGGGCCTCCCTCAGTCCCACCTCCCTTCTATTAGCCCCCTCCCTTTTCTTTCCCCTTTTCCCTTCTACTGCCTATAGGGCATGTTTGATTTCTATACCTAACTGATTATGTTATTCCCTTCTTAAGCCAAATCTGATGAGAATAAGGTTCAAATAATGCTCATCTCCTTTCCTTCTTTCCCTCTGCTGTAATAGATTTTTGTGCCTTTTTCTGTGATGTAATTTACCCTTGTCTGACTCCTCCTTCCTTTTCTCTCAGTACATTTTCTTAGATCAGATTAATTCACTTACTTGGATCCATTTAACCTACTTGATTAGATTTTTTTCATCATTACATCAAAGTCAATTTATACCCACTCCCTTTATGTGTAACCCTTTTACATGGTGTAATAACAATACAATTCTTAATGTAAAGAGTTTGTCCTTATTAATAACATGTTGTTACTTTCAGTCCCATTTACCTTTTTATGTCTCTCTTGAGTCTTGTATTTGAAGATCAAATTTTCTGTTGAGCTCTGGTCTTTTTATCAGGAAGGTATGGAAGTCCCCTATTTCACTGAATATCCATCTCCTCCCCTGAAAGATCATGCTCATTTTTGCTGGGTAGTTGATCCTTGGTTGTAATCCAAGCTCCTTTGCCTTACAGAATATCATATTCCATGCCCTATAGTCTTTTAATGTAGAAGCTGCAAGGTCCTGTGTAATCCTGACTGTGGTTCCATGATATTTAAATTGTTTCTTTCTGGCTGCTTGCAGTATTTTCTCTTTGACCTGGTAATTTTGGAATTTGGCTACTATATTCCTTGGCGTTTTCAATTTGGGATCTCAGGAGGTGATTGGTGGATTCTTTCTATGGCTATTTTACCTTATTCTAGGCCCTCAGGGCAGTTTTCCTTTATGATTTCCTGAAAGATACTGTCCAGGCTCTTTTTCATGTGATTTTCAGGTAGACCAATAATTTTTAAATTGTCTCTCCTGGATTGATTTTCCAGGTCAGTTGTTTTACCAATGAATATTTTACATTTTCATCTATTTTTTTCATTTTTTGTTTGTTTGACTGATTCTTGCTCTTCATAGAGTCATTAGCTTCCATTTGCTCAATTCTAATTTTTAACAAATTGTTTTCTTCTATTAGATTTTGTACCTCCTTCCCCATTTGGCCAATTGTATTTTTTAGGGACTTGTTTTCTTCAGTGTACTTTTTTTCCAGTTGGCCAATTGTATTTTTTAAGGACTTGTTTTCTACAGTTAATTTTTGTCTTCCTTTTCCAAGCTATTGACTCTCTCTTGCATACCTCTCATTTCTTTTCCCATTTTTTTCTTCTACCTTCTCATTTGACTTTTAAAATCCTTCTTGAGCTCTTCTAAGAAGGCTTTTTGGGCTTCAGAAGTTCATATTCCCTTTTGAGGTTCCAGATGTGGGTTTGTTGACAATGTTGTCCTCTTCAGAATTTCTGCCTTGATCTTCTCTTCCCATAATAAGAATCTATGTACATTTTTTTTGCTCATGATGTTTGCTTATTTCCTGGCCTTTAAAGAGATTGGGCTCTCCTGCTGGGAGCAGAGGCACTGACCCAAGCTTTGTTGGGAGCCTAGGGCCTGGTCAATGGCTTTGTGTGCTGGGGCCTCCAATGTTGGCAGTTGGAGGCTGTAGGATTCTGGCAGCTTACCTGGTGTTGGCTGGAAAAACAATACTGGAACTCTAGGGGTAGGATTGGGTAGTGTGGCTCCTGGATTTCCTGCTCATCTAGGCCTTTCCTTCCTTTTGCTTTCTTCAGCTCTTTTCAGATGGATGTTGTGGGTATTTATCTCCTGGGGCCCGTTGGAGTGCCACTTCCCTTAGTTTTGCTGAGGCTCTGGGAGAGCTGGTTCAGTAGAATGCTGAGGCACCTGGTGGTTTTCTGAGCTGATTTCCACTTATTCCGCCCTCAGTAAGGCACTTGGGTCCAGGTGTTGGTGTTTGCTGCTCTACCATCTGGACTTCAGGATCTCCTCCTAGTATGCTGAGGTGGGGCTTTCCACTAGCTGCCAGGGATGCCTCCTGTTCGGTACTTCTCCCCTCCTCCAGGTAAAAGGGGCCTTTCCTGTTAATCCTCAAGCTACCTGGGCTACTGGACTGCTGCACCCCATCTTTCTTCTGGTTCAGCTGCTCTAGGGTCTTTCCTGGGGTGATATTTTCTGGGCTTTCAGGAGTTAGTAAGGGAGAGTAAGAGAGACTCACCTCTTTCTCCACCATCTTGGCTCCCAGAAGTGGGAACTTAACTTCTATGGACAGGATCTCCTTGATATGGAAACCTTCTGGGGAGCAGGGCAGAGTGTGATGACTTGCATAGTCTCCAGACATTCACCAAGTTGGAGGGGCCCTCATTCTACTTGGGTGGGATTTTTTTTGTGCCATTAGGTGACATCAGTTAATGCCCTTAGCTGCATCAGTAAAGGCTGAGTCCAATCAGGTCCTGGAGATAGTTTTGTTGCCTTTTAGGTCTACCTACTCCCAATCATGTGGGGAAGGGAGGAAGAACCCTAATAATTATTCATTCTACCTCACCACCACCACTTCTTCCCTCACTCCCCTAGAAGACCTTCCATCATTTAAATGCTTTCAGGGTTTTTATAGTACAATCTTCCTGGCATAGGCAATACTAAGAGAAAGGAAAAAAAATCAGCTCTTCCCCCATGAGTTAATATAAAGAGAAAGAAGAAAGAAGAAGAAAAAAATGTGAAAGAAGAAAAAAGCCAGAAATCCTAGAGTTTGCCTCTCTCATTCAGAATGATTGTGTCTTAGATTTCAACTATCTTGTCCATGTGGTGGGTGATACTTTATCTTCATAATTCACAGTGAATCCCCTAATGCTAGTTGGTTATAATGAGCCAATGATTTAGAACACCAGGGACATCATGGACACAGTGTAGATAATAACACCTCCAGCACAGTTACAGATTCTTTTCTTAATGTAAAGCGGTGATGATGGGCAGGAGCAGCACCAGGAACATCAGGGACACAGCATAGATTTCTAACATTTCCAGCATAGTCAACAACTTGTCATGCATCAGGGTCATCTGTAGTAGTTAAGAGATCAGATTTGTTGTTATTCAGTCATTTCAGTCATGCCTGACTCTTTGTGACCCCCTTTGGGTTTTTTTTAGCAAAGATACTGGAGTGGTTTGCCATTTCCTTCTCCAACTCATTTTATAGATAAGGAAACTGAGTCAAACAGGGTTAAGTGACTTGCCCAGGGTCATATAACTAGTAAGTGTCTGAGGCCAGATTTGCACTCAGGTTTTCTTGCCTCCAGGTCCAGCACTCTATCCACTGTGCCACCTAACTACGCAAAGACATCAGAAACCTCTTTCATAATATCTATCCTGGAATTCAAATTTATACTGAGGTTCTCCCAGTATCACCAACAACTCAATATTGCTTGACTCACTCAACAAAATCTTCCTCTCCCTGAGAGTCACAGCAGAGAAATGATATGAAATCTTTGCCCCCTTACAGGCCTGTGTGGAGAGGCTATTCTTTTCTCTCACAGGAGTTAAAAAAGACTCTCCCTCACCTCTATTCAAAAACTCAGAATTATTACAAAGTCAGCTGGAGGATCCCCTTTCTTCTAAGTAAATTCACATTCATTATAGTTTCACAACTATACTTCCACCTCCCCCATGCTATTAGAAAGCAAGGCACCTCCCACAATATCATTCTTTGATCCCTGCAGCCATTTCTGAGAAGGAGGTACCCAAACCGTTCCAGAAGAAAGGAAACCCTTTAGTTGAAGGCAAACTGAGCTATATTTTCAAGGTGTGTAGAGTACAAGGACCTTTAGACCAAGGCAATTATGCACTGGGAAAGGAATAAGGAAGGAATGAAGAAGGTCAGCTGTAACTATGTCAAAAATAAAACAAATCAAGGCAGTCCTCTCTCATCAGGTAAGTGTGCTCCTTGGGATTTGATCCCAGAAGTCACTGGACCCGAGAGTCCTTCCTTTTTCTAGGGTGCTAATGATCTGTTGGACATTTGTCCTATACAGTCAGGTATATACTGATATAGTTGTTGATCAGCAGGGGTAGAACTCCTGCCCTAAGATGGTGGGATGGTGTTTTGCTAGTTGAGGAAAGTTTAAAGGCCACTTAGGTGGGTGTTTTGTCTGGCACAAGGGATGAAGTTGAGCAGGAATTTTTTTTGTACAGTTTTACTAGCACACCCATAGTCTGGCCATCACTTTTTTCTTATCAACTTTGTGTTTCCAAAGTTAATTCAAAACTTCCTGTGGAGTAGGGTATCATTGTCCTCTGCCTACATAGCAAAGTGACAGACTCTATGACTCCTCATTTCAGAGTGACTACTTATACTGACATCAATATTTACCTAATCACTACTGTCCCACTTTCTGTTCAAATTTCATGAGTATCAGCCCATACCTGTATAGTTGTATAGCTTGAGAGACTGATATCTAAAATCTGAAGTCATTTTGGTGGGGTTATATTCAGAATAGACGATCTAATTAACCCTGAATCCTATGCATGATAAGGTGCATCAGGATGTGCCTGTGTGTGTGTGAGAATGGGGGATGGATGATTCCGGCCTGTTCACCTTCACCTTCTCTTGAAGATCCTCATTGAAGAGCAGGTTGTAAAAGGAATTCAAATTTATGGGTCCAGGTGTGAATACTCCCCCAACTCTATGGAACTCTGCTATGGAGAATGTCTCAGTATTGATTCTATTAGACCATACACTAAAGAACCATCACTCCTGTTCATCAAATTTTTGTTTGAGCTTCTCATGCAACCTGCTAAGTTCCTTGGTGGTGAAGGCCCACCCACCCCCTGTTCCTCTAGGGGAGGAAATTTATCTTCCCCAAGAACAGTAATAAGATATGCCTAGGGGCCTTTTTTTTTTTATTAACTACTAGTGCTACTCGTGGGAGTTTCCAAGAATCTTACTCACTTTCACTTTCATTTCCTGTCTCATAGCTCTGATCTCAGTGTAATATAGGAGACCCAGAACTCTGGACCTGGAACCACTGATTCAAAGACCATATTATTTGTTCTTGTCTGCAGCTTATCAGTGTCTACTCCCTTCAGGAGAGAATCCTTTAATTGTGTGTCGAACAGTTCTATATTAGCTGCCCCTCAGCTTTCACTGAATGATTCCTACAAGCCACAACTTCTGCCTCTACTTGCTAAATGCACTTAGCCAGTTCATTTTCAGTCTCACTATGCTGGCAGTACAACTTTGGTAGCTCTGTCAATAACAGCTAAGAAAGAGTTAACCTGATGTTTTCTTTATTCTCATGGACAACCTTCTCCATCACCCAGTAAGTTAATCATACCACGTGAGTGGGAGTCTACTCTCTGTACTACTGAGAGAACCCTCCTTACACATCTAGAAGGGGCCTTATTGCCAGGTACCATTTACAGTCTTGCCAATCACTTACCCTACCTTAAATATTTTCAGTGCCTTCCCCTAACTCAACCATGATGTGAGCCACAAGGCTATCTTATCTTGGCCCAAATACTAGCTATGTGGGCCTTACCTTGCTGAGAATAAATTTTTGAACAAAAAGATACACTCATAAAATCACTGAAATGTTAACAAAAGGTTTACTTATCCCTAACACAGCAAAGATAAGCAACAAGGATACAGTGTTACTTAGTTTCTATAGAGAGGGTTGTCTGCCTATGGAAACTCTTTGGAGGTACTGACTTTTGTGGTCTTCGGACATCCACTAAGTCAGAGGGTTCTCTGACTCCAAATGAATGGGATCTTATATGCCTTTAGGTGAACAGAAGCCACATCAAGGAAGGTGTGGGCCAATTAGGTCCTAGGCAATGTTTGGTTGCCTTTTAACTAATTCCTGTTTTGGACAGGGTAGATATTGGTCCTATATTACCTCAATAGGATATAATATTGAGGGAAGGGATCATTTTACAGTTTTGTCTTTGTTATCCCTAGCTACATGGTGCCTTGCATATAGCAGGGGCTTAATAAATATTATTTGAATTGAATTTTTCATAATGCCCCAAATTAGAAGTTGGATTGAAATTGATTATAATTGTGATGTACCCACTAATTTTTTCAAAAAGTTAAGTAAAACTATTCACCTTTTCTGAATGAATAAACAGTTCTCTCTTCTACCTGCCTTTCTCCAAACAAAAAGTTAGAAGTATACATTCCCCACCCCCCTTATGATTGTTCTCCTTGAACTTAAATGATGAAAATCAGAGGGAAATCTAAAGCCACTGAAATGTTTTTAAACAGCTTTTTGGTTGGGCATTTCAAAAGCTATAGAAATTATGCCAGTTTGCAGAAATCAATAAACCAAATTTAACTTCTGAGTTGGTTGCAGAACATTCCTTGGGAAACCAGTCTCATTCTGTTTCTACCATGTCACTTAAAAGAATTCTTTGTCTTTACAAATGCCCAGTAGGTAAGAAAAAAAAAAACATTTCCACAGCAAACTGTCAGATAAAGCAAACTCAGTTCATGTCCTATAATGACAAGGTCATGCACCACATATAACTACTATTAGATTGATTTTGAATAAGCTTAGGTGCAGAAAAGCTTATATCAATAATAAAAAAGAGCAAGTAAAGTGTTCGGATGAGTCACATTTATACACCTGAGAATATACTCAGAGAAAAAGGAATCCAGCTTTGATGGAGATGCCAGTGAATTTTTCATAATGACTTCTTTACATTATTGAATACAATAGGAACTTTAAAGCCAACTACAATAACAGCTTCTCATGAAAAATTAACAAAGAATTTGTGGGAATGTAGGAAAAGTCCCAAAGCAATTATTAGATTTCTCTTGAGTATGAGAAAAGCCTGGATGATTGCATGCAGTAACTGCATGAAGTGGCTATTTTCATTATTGCAGAATACAGAAAGTCCATTTCCATCACAATGGATTATAATGATGTTAAGGCTAAGCAAGATATGTTTTAAAAGGTTACCACATGGCTTATGAAATTATTTAATTTGTATGGCTTTGGAGATGTACTCAAGATTATTCCGAAAGGGACTGTGGAGACTTTCCTGAAATCTCTCAACAGCAAAAGGATTGGAAAATAAATTCCAGCTTCTGGAAGCTGATCATACATCATTACTAGGATGCACTGAATTTAATTTTTTTCCAAACTAAATAATGCTGGATTGGACTACAAACTGGCACATGAATATACAACTGCATTTTAAAAGGCAGGTCTAAATGCTTATGGTGGACACTGAGGAGTTGAATACCCTTCTTTTAGAATCTTGGGTACTCTGAGGTTCTGGTATTCTAGAAAGATCCAAGGAGTATTGTGAATTACAT
This sequence comes from Phascolarctos cinereus, assembly GCF_003287225.1. Classification (NCBI taxonomy): domain Eukaryota; kingdom Metazoa; phylum Chordata; class Mammalia; order Diprotodontia; family Phascolarctidae; genus Phascolarctos; species Phascolarctos cinereus. Next base: position 282,325,896 of record NW_027555847.1, on the reverse strand, counting down.
CTATGAATAACAGATCATTAATTTATCTTTTTTTGCAGACATCTACGAATATATGTATATGTATATATGTGTATACACATATATATTTGTGCACATGCATATGCGTATATATATATGTATGTACATATAATATACATACATAGATACATTTATGTGTGTGTATAGATATCTTTGGTTGTCTATGAAATATGGCAAATAGGACATAGTGTCTTTTGCAACACCACATACATCAATTTGGATACTCTTTTCTGTCTTTAAAAAGCTGTAATTAAGGTTGTGCATGGAACTTGCATCATTCTCAAAACATTAAATATGTTTTTTCTCTAGCATCTATGAAACATTAATCATTGTTTTTAGTTGTGTCTCAGTTTGTTTGGTAAATAGGTCCTGTAAAAGGTTATATGAGCATTTGGGAAGGGGATAAGCAGTTTTATATATCTAGGAACTGTGCTAAACTCTTTTTATAGATATTATCTCATTTGATCCTAATAAGAGCCCTGCAAAGGGCAAAGTGGCTTGCCCAAGGTCACACAACTAGTAAGTATCCGGGTTCAGATTTGAACTCAGGTCTTCCTGACTCTAGGACCAACTCTCTATCTCCCGTGACACTAGCAGCCTTTATTTCAAATGAGAACCTTGCCACAGTCTTCAGTATAAGTGGACAGTGCTGCCCGGGGAGAAATTTCAGCTCATTTCAAGTTTTGTTAAAAGGGGCTTAAAATATCAGATATCTCTGTAAATGTGTATACTTACAACTGGCATTAAGAAAATCGTTCTTAAATAACGAAATTGCATTAACATTATAATCAAAATAGCCACATTTTTAGAAGCTGTGACAATCACATTTTGCAGATCTGAAAAAATTTCAATTTTCCCTGCTCCTCTGAATGTTTACAATTACAGCTTCTCTGCCTGGGCTACAGTGCAGAAAGTTAAGTGAATCAACAAAAGCCAGGAGCTAGGGATAATAATCACAACCCCCATTAAGAATCATTCTAGTCTACTTTATTATTTGCTGCTGCAAATAATAGATAGGAACCCATCAAGGTTACTGAATTTCTCAGGACTTCCTGGATTATCTTATTAAAGACAACTTCGTTTGGCATGTTTTACCTCTATTTCACTGTAGTATTACAGAATTTTAATATATTTTTCTCCTTAATGAAAAGAAGGAAGAATGAATAGAATGCTTTTTCTTATTCATGGACTTGGGCATTCAACTAGTATTCTGAGTGATTTTTGACATTAAACACTCTCCTTTCTGAAACTCCTGGATGTTTCCAGTGCCAGTGGGTCAAATATAGCTGAATTTGTGGTGGAAGTGGAGGGGTGGAAGGGAATTATACAACTGATTGTAACATCTTTTGATTTACAGAGTGACAATTCTACTGAGCAACTGAGGAGCATATTTGGGGAACAAATACATTCCACCAGGTTGTAGGTTAATCTAAAGCAATATATTTTAAAATCTGCCTACTACTTGTCCTCATTGATTAAATACTCATACCAAAGTTAGTCTGAGGAAATGAAAGTCATTAAGATGCTGCACAGCTCCTCCACTCCTTTTGTTGCCTGTTTCATTCCCTAGAGTGGGAGAGTCGATGGATGATAATCTAACACTGAATTATAAACACTTGGTAAAAAGTCACTGGCAAATGAAAGATCGACTGTTTTGCTTGCAAAGCAACAGTGTGCTTTAAACACACAAAAATGGATATGGTGCAGAATTATTTCATCTGCTCTGCTCAGAATATAAATGAATGTGTGTACCATGTATGCATTTTGATGGCAGAAATCTGCTTCCACTGCAGCAATGCTAGTTCTCAGATACAGTATCATTGATCAGGAAAATAGAAGTGTGTATCAAGGACTTTCTCTATATTGATAGTTGCCCCAACAAGAATAGAATAATATGGCTATTGCTGTTTTTGTAGGAGCTTCAGTGGTTGAGGAGGCAATTTTACACAGTCATAGCTATGGAATTGGAAGGCACCTAGCCTTTGAACCTGATTAGACCAACTGCTTCATAAATGAGTCCCAGAGAGAGCAAATGACATCCTAGTCACACGAGTAGTAAAGTCAGAAGCAAGAACTGAGCTTGGGTTTTCTCTCACATTTCCCAATAGACTATGCTGGTTTATATAATGTTAAAGTATATATTATTATTATTGTTTATTCGTTATCCTTGCAATGGGAGAGCTGGTTCGGAGTTGGTAAGAATACCAAGGTCACAGTCCTTTCAAGCAGGGCTTTCCTGTAGTAATAGCAAATGGAACCAAGCAATTCAGGATACTAGTTGGTTGGGTGGAAGGAGGATGAGGACTTGCTTATATCGGAGCTGAAGGGGGAGTGACTTGTGGAAATTTGCTATGGCATAATCTTTGTGCTATGCAAGCAAAAAAAGACTTGCCCCCGGGCTTCACTGGGCCTTGAGACTGAATCCAAACTTCACAGAACAAATCCCCTTCATAAAAGGATTTGTTCTGTAAAACTTGGATTCAGTCAAAAGGCTGCAGCAAGGACCTAGAAGGCCACATGTGGCCTCGAGGCTGCAGGTTCCCCACCCCTAGAAGCTCAAAATAGAGACTGAGCAGGTGCCCTCTTCTTATCATAGTGGTGGCAAGAAATCTGTGCCAGAGTTTCTGTCCCATCACAGTTTCTTTCTTATCAGAGTGGCAGTAAGATGCCTGAGCCAGAAATTTTCTTGCCATAAGAGGCATTTAATAAATGTTTGTTGACAATGAATGAATGGACTGCCTTTCTGAGAGGTGAGGATTGGGTGCCTATTTTGTCTGTTTAAAATCAGAAGCCTCGACAAAGTTAAAACATGTCTTGTACTCACCTACTGAATTTTGAGGGGCCCTTGAGGACTATGTGTGTGTAGGATGTCTTCTTGCTTTTGTAAAAGTGATGGCTCATCACAACTAGTTCTTAGGCTACTTGATTCAGTCTTCTGGCACTATTATTTTGACATTGACTTCCTCTGGAAATGAAAAAATAAAGAATTGAAGAAATCTAGAATGGACTTTCATTCAGATTGCTAATTGGGCACGCAATGGTTTAGAAGGCTGCATAGCATTCTCAGTCTCTTAAGTATAAAAAACAAAAAAAGTACACAAGTAGGATGCCATGTCTCTAACTTTGTGACTTGATAGAGTGAAGAAACTAGTTATCAAACTTCTTTTTTATCCTTCTTACTACTAGATGTTTTAGCTTGAAATGATTTAGAATTATTTTTAGAAACTTTTAATTTTGTGCAAATCTTGATCTGTTTTCTTCAAAGCCTGCATGTAGAAGGAATTTCCAAATTGGACACAGCATTGGACTAGTCACCTCTACAATTCTATGACTTTCCTTATGGCCACATCTTCATGGCAATTATGTTTATTCCCTATTTTATTGCTTCTTCCAAACCCTTTGTACAGTTCCTTTCTATCACTCTTCAAGGTTAGTTATTTACAGACTGAAAGAAGCTAAGGACTGAACAATACAGTTCAATAAATTTACAAAGAGAGCTGAAATTTTCTATCTGAAAATGGATCTTTAAGGTTTGCTATTAAAGGGTTACAGATAGTTTGGATCAGTTCAAAGAACAGGGTCCACATCTTTAATCAAGAAAAATGACTCCTGAGTATTTCAGACTGGAGAAATAGCTATACAAGATTCCAAAACTGATCTTACATGAGAAATCTAGCTGTTGGATCTTTGGGAAAAAAAGTCATCTACACTAATTGTTTCAATTTTTTTGGACTTTTGCTCACTTTTCAGCTCTGGTTTCCAATCCTATAACAACACTAGAATTATTCTTTCCAAGATTGCCAATGCTCTCTTACTTACTAAGTTTGATAATTTTTTTTTTTTTGATAAGTCAATTGGGGTTAAGTGACTTGCCCAGAGTCACCCAGCTAGTAAGTGTTATGTGTCTGGGGCCAGCTTTGAACTCAGGTCCTCCTGACTTCAGAGCTGGTCTAGCTCTGTCTAGCTGCCCCTGATGATTTTTTTTCTCATCTTTCATCCTATGGGAGCTTTTTGCGGCTTTTGACACTGTTGATCATTTCTTCCTCCTGGATAGTTTCCCCTATCTCTGCTTAGTGTTTATGTTATCCTGGTATTCCTCCTATCTTACTGACTGCTCTTTTTCAGTCTCTTTTTCTGTACTTTCATCCATCTCCCACCTCTCTGAGTATCTTTTAGTGCTCTGTTTTATGTTATCTTCTCTTCATTTGCCCTTTCTTGATGATCTCACCAGCTCCCATAACTTCCATTATCATTTGTACAAAGATAACTCCCAAACCATATATTCAGCTTTCAACCTGCTCCTGAACTCTAGCCTTACATCACCAACTGTATATCTTCAGATGGGGTGTCCTATCAGCATCTTATACTCAATATGCACATATCAGAACTCATTACTTTGCTTCCTAAACCCATTCTTCCTTCATATTTCCCTGTTTCAGTTCCATTGTATGACCTTGGGCAAGTCACTAACTGTTGTACTGCCACTCACAATGGGAAGGGGAGAGTAGCTTCCAGCAAGAACAGTCTTGGTGTGCATCTTTTATGCCTATAATGGATAGTATGTGGGAATATCCACTAGCTAGTCAAATATATGTCAGGTTCAAACTTACATATTATCTGAGACAAAGAGACTCTTTGATACCAATGAGAGACTGCTCTGTTATCTCTAGGACTAATAAAGTGAGAGTGTTTCCTAAATTACCTAATAGGGAGTGGAGAATGTGGGACAGGGAAATAGGAATGATGAACAATGATGTAGGGAATCCAGCAAAAGGTTAAAACAGGTTAATATTCCACTCTCAGGAATATCAGCCTTGGTTCATACCAGAGGCTCATACCAGTCAAACTGTTTTAATGAGTCTACAATTCATTCCTTGGTTCCAACACCTCATCAGCTAGATTAAAGCTTTCCCATTCAGAATTTGTATAAGGCAGATGGCAATGTTGGCTGCATTGTAGTACACAGAAGATTGTAATCAGGATTATGGCTAACCCTTTGCAGAGGGCCGGGGTTTGGAAAGGACTTTGGATTCATCCATCAAGTGTTCTTGGAGGCAGGTGACTGTCTCTGTAGATCCATTTGTAGCTGAAGTTAGCTGCTGCTACTATTACTTGAATCAGGTGGCTGTAGGAATAAGTTCAGTGTTGTGGGCTCCACAGTGATGTGCATCAAGAAAAAACCCCACAAAGGACCCCTCACACCTTTAATCTATTACCTAGATCTGGTTACCTTCACTGTATAAATGATAGGATTAAAAGTCAAATAGAAAATGAAACAAGCCACCAGGAACAGTGTGGATAGAGTCAGAGCATCTCAATCATTTCCTATCCAATGTCTGGTTTAACCTGTATGTATAAAAGAAAGAAGCATGAAAGTTAGAGTCTAAGGATCTACTCCATACCAGCACATATGCTTTTCTAGATCCAGTCACTTCCTTTCCCACCAGTCTATAGTTCAACTGTCTGATGGAGCATGTTTCCTCAGTCAGAGCCCACTCTCTCACCTGGAACTCCTTTATCACTCCTTAGCTGGGTTAGACCAGATTGCTTCCCTGCCTTCCCCTGATCTTGCTTGGAGGCCTAATAATTTCTACAACCATTGTTCAGCTAGCTGTAGAGTACCAATAGATTTCCTGGGCTGCAATTTGGCTGTCCTAGGCAAAGTAAGTATAGCTTGAGGCTGAAAGAATATAATATATGGTTGTAGAAGTCTGGTCTGACAGTCAGACTATCAGGACATAGCCAACAAGGATCAATGCATATAAATTGGCATTAGTTCTACCCTGAATGATGAGCTTTATGGAGAAGACTGTCCATCCCCCTGTAGGATGTGGCTTGGGTGAGAAAAAAGAGGGTGAGTCTAGATGTATAGCCATTGGATTATGTACCACTAGTTGCAACCTAATGGCTCCCTTCTCTCTACCCCTTGATAATGGGTCAAATAACATACAAGATGGTGTAGGGGGTGGAGCCAAGATGACAGTGACTTGCTTGAGCTTTCTCCCAAACCCCTCCAAACACCTGCAAAAAAATGGCTCTAAACAAATTCTAAATCAGCAGTACCCACAAAAAGAAAGAGTGAAACAAATTTCCAGCCCAAGACAACCTGGATGGTTGATCAGAAAGGTGTATTGGGATGGGCTAGTAGAAGAGTGCAGTTCGGTGTGGGTGTGCAGGCTGTGGAGAATTTTGAGCAGGCCTCAGAGGACTGAATTGTGGGCAGCGTTGGTGGTTTCCAGACCTCTCAACCCACAAACACCAAAGACAACTTAGAAGGTCAGTGGGAAAAGTCTGTTTCTGCAATGAGAGAGAGAAGCTAGGTCCCAGTCCGAGTTCCCAAGCATGGCCCTGGGACAGTGGCTGCTTCCTGAGCTTCCGGCCCACACAATGAAGGAGAATTGAGTGGCAGATCAGTGGGGAATTGCAGGGATCTCTTTGCTGGTGCAGGATTCTCTTGCTTTGCCCTTGCTTGGCTCTGGGTCCAAGTTCTGGGTGGCGGTCATGGGGAGGGGAGGAGCACAGGAGTGGTGGAGCTTGTAATGGCTGTAAAGAGGAAATCCTCCTAAGTTCCAAGACAGAAAAGAATGCTTGTGGTCACTCATAGACCAGAGCATAGGCCAGGAAAGGAGTAAACAGCTAATCCCTTATCATACCACCTTGGAAGAACTGAAAATTTATAGGTCCCTAGAAGTATCTCTGAAAACAGCTATACAATCCCCAAAGCTTGGGACAGTACATTCTCCACATTGGAAGCAGACCTCTACATTAACAAAGAGTTTATAACTCAAGTAATTGGCTGGGATCATGACCAAACCTCACAAGAAGTGTAAGACCATAGAATCTTATTTTGGTAACAAAGAAGATCAAAATAAACAACCAGAAGAAGACAACAAAGTCAAAGCTCATACATCCAAAGCTTCCAAAAAAAAAAATACGAATCAGTCCCAGGCCTGGAAGAGCTCAAAAAAGATTTTGAGAAGCAAGTAAGAGAAGTAGAGGAAAAACTGGGGAGAGAAATGAGAGTGATGCAAGAAAATCACAAAAAACAAGTCAATAGCTTGCTAAAGGAGACCCAAAAAATACTGAAGAAAATAACACCTTAAAAAATCCAAATGGCAAAAAGGTCCAAAAAGCCAATGAGGAGAAGAATGCCTACAAGCAGAATTGGCCAGATGGAAAAGGAAGTCCAAAAGCAAACTGAAGAAAATACTTCCTTAAAAATTAGAATGGAGCAAATGGAAGTTAGTGACTTTATGAGAAATCAAGACGTAAAACAAAAACAAAAGAATGAAAAAATAGAAGACAATGTGAAATATCTCACTGGAAAAACAGGTGATCTGGAAAATAGATCCAGGAGAGATAATTTAAAAATTATTGGGCTATCTGAAAGCCATGATCAAAAAAAGAACCTAGACATCATCTTTCAAGAAATTATCAAGGAAAACTGCCCTGATATTTTAGAACCAGAGGGCAAAATAGAAATTGAAAGAATCCACTGATCTCCTCCCCTCCTGAAAGAGATCCCCAAAGGAAGACTCCTAGGAATATTGTAGCCAAATTCCAGAGTTCCCAGGTCAAGGAGAAAATATTGCAAGCAGCCAGAAAGAAACACTTCAAGTATTGTGGAAACACAATTAGAATGACACAAGATTTAGCACCTTCTACATTAAGGCACTGGAGGGCTTGGAATATAATGTTCCGGAGGTGATGGGATTACAGCCAAGAATCACCTACCCAGCAAAGCTGAGTATAATCCTTCAGGGGAAAAAATGGTCATTCAGTGAAATAGAGGATTGTCAAGCATTCTTGACGAAAAGACTAGAGCTGAATAGAAAATTCGACTTTCAAATATGAGACTCAAGAGAACCATGAAGAGGTAAACAGGAAAGAGAAATCATAAGGGACTTATTTAAGGTTGAACTGTTTGCATTCCTGCATGGAAAGATGATATTTGTAACTAGTGAAACCTTTGTTTGTCAATATTAGAGTAGTTGGAGGGGAAAAAAAGGTTATATGTTTGTATCTATAGATATATAGATAGATAGAGGGCACAGGGTGAGTTGAAGATGAAGGGGTGATATCTGGAGAATAAAATTAAGGGGTGAGAGAGGATTATACTGGCAGAAGGGAAAGGGAGAGGTAAAATAGGGTAAATTATCACATAAAACAGACCTGAAAAGGCTTTTGTAGTGGAGAAGAAAGGGGAAAGGGAAAGGGGAAAGGAAGTGAGTGAATCTTATTTTCATTGGATTTGGCTTGAGGAGGGAATAACATACACACTCAATTGGGTATGGAAATCTATCTTACCCTACAGGGAAATAGAGGGAAAGGGAATAAGAGAGCAGGGGGATGATAGAAGGAAGGGCAGACTGGGGGAGGGAGTAATCAGCAGCAAACACTTCTAAGGAGGGACAGGGTCAAAAGAGAGAATAGAATAAATGGGGGTGGTATAGTATGAAGGGAAATATAGTTTTTCACACACACACACACACACACGCATACACAAAAGATGGTGTACACACACATGTTTGAGTGTTACAAGAATAGACTGCCTGAGCCAGGAAATCCATCTAGCCATAAAAGGACTACCTATTGTATTTGGAGCAAAGGGATTGTTTCAAGTGTTTATTCCATCATTCCACAATACTTCTTGATAGTGATTTAATACAATGATCTAATGCATTTATTACACTGATTTCAGAGTTTTTGTTGAGAGTCTAGGCTGTGGTAGATAGAGGTACTTTGTCACTAGAAATGTAATCAGGATAGCCAAGGCAAAGACAGATTTATTTTTCAAGGGCTGAGATAATAGCCCTTATATAAGGGTGGGTAAGGAGTGTGGTCATTCTATATTCTCTATAAGCATCTATCAATATCAAGGTATCATATAATCCAATTGGCAATATAGGGCCAACCATTATCATCTGGGGAATCTTCCCTAGGATTAACTTTTCTCTATGGCAATGGAATTGGAACGAAGTACAACTAGCCCTTGCTTCCCAGGCTTCTTCTTGGGTGATGGGGTGAATCCTGCATAATGTATTCATTTCCATAGTCATTTTAGGTTTGCATACATTGTGCTACTAAGGCAGTTCTTTTGTGTACAGGTTCCACTGGGTGGGTAAATAAATGAGTGATGTATAGCTGCCAGTTTTTTTTTTTCAGTTTGACTGCTATATAGGCCCACTAGGATGCTGTTCCCTCCTATCCAGCCCTTGCCATACTGGCTTGGGCATGATTTTCCAATTATTTTGTTGCTATCTACCAGAACTAGGTTGTTGGTCACAGCCCAATAAGCAATATGGATAATTATTTCCTTTTGATGGCTGAGTTTTAGGGTGAGGAATATTACGAATGGTTCTGTCCCTTGGGCCGATTGATAGTTGCCAATGGTGGTATAAATCTCACTTTCAGGCACATTGATCACTGCCATACTACTCTGGTGAGTGAGTATCAGTAAAGTAGGCCTTTGTATACTATGGGAGGTCGGACAGACCAGGTCCCCAAATCACTATGGGCATAGGCAATGGGTTAGCTTCAGCAACACCTTCTCCAGTGGCTTGTTCAAATATGCTCAAGATACACTTTTGGCAGAATAGTAAATTCCATATCAAGCAAAATCAAATTAGACTTGGTCCTCCTCTTTTAGGGGATAGTAAACAAGGCTTTACCCAATTTTACTGCAACATACCACTCACTAGGTGTGGTCACCAGAGTTTTAGTCATAGTCCCCATGTCTGGGGGACTACCATATCTACAACATGGTTTAGTCCCAAATAGTCTATAGTTAGTTGCCAACTACTATTTACCTTCTTCACTGGCCACAATGTGCTATTGAACTAGGAAATGGCCGGGATCTTCAGGATCTTTAGGATCTAATAGCTGTTGCATTAGGGCAGTGATCTTTTTTCTCCCTGCCTAGAATTATGTATTTCTTGAGTTGTACCATCTTGTTGGGGGTGGACAATTGGAGGGGAGGAGTCATATAAAGTTACCTGCCCCATTGTTAGTGTAAGGAGGTGGGCAATGGTGCTGGACCATGGCTGTCTGGCATGCCAGTCTTCCCTTATAAGATGACTTAGCAAGTCTGTGCTAATGAAGGAAATAAAGATTTATATAGTACCTACTATGTACCAGGCACTATGCTAACTGTTTTACAAATATTATCTAGCTTGAGCCTCATAAAAATCCTGTGACTTAAGTATTATCTATTATTATCCTCATTTTATAGTCAAAGAAACTAAGGCAGGTAGGAGTTACGTGCCCAGGGACACAAAACTAGTAAGTGTCTGAAGCTGGATTTGAATTTGAGTCTTCCTGACTCCAGCCTCAGCACTCCATCCACTATGTTACCTAACTGCCTACAATACATTTTTTAGTAGGATTTACCATAACAATCCATTTCTTAGGTTGGGATTGTGGCAGTCATTTAGGTGCCCCACAAACTGAGACCTGAGTTGAAGCCACTGAGGGGAATTCTCTTCCCCCATCCAGGTGGGCATCCTGGCACTACAGTCCTGGCACTACACTCGGTTTCCAGTGTCCCTGGAAAATGTCTAGTTTATGGTGACCAACATTTGGCTAGTTTATGGTGAGCTGGGTATGTGCTCTTTTATTCCCCTGAGGGAGGATTTAGCCTGAGGACCATGCCCCACTGCTATTGCTGTTTGCCTGACTTGAAGTCAGGACAGAGAACAAATATCTGGGGTGTGTCTTCTTCCTTTATATGGGAAAGAGATAGGGAAGACAAAATTGGGGGTTGAGATTTCAGTCTAGCAGATAACAAATTCTTCAAGATAGCTTCTCTTCTTTCTCTTCTGAAAAGCTCAGAGTTCTCCTGTGATACATTCCAAAGTTTACTTTTCTCCCTTGCACTAAATCCTCTTCACCCCAATCTTCTGACTTAAACCATTTCCCCTGAACAATCAGGTGGCTACCTTCCTAAGGTTCTTTCTGTAATGAGACTTTGTTTGAAGGCTAGATCTCCATATTTCTGCCACAGGAAGATGTTAGGGATTCAAGTTCATGATATAGTAGTCGCAACCACATGACCTTTCTGGAGGAAGTTTCTGAGGGAAGTTCTTGTCTATCCTATTTTCTTTCTATCAGCAGCAGTTAAATGGCACAGTGGATAGAGTCCTGGTCTGGGACTCAGGATGACTTGAGTTCAAATCCTGCCTCAGACAATTATTAGCTGGGTGACCCTGGTTATGTCACTTAAGTGCTATTTGCCTCAGTTTCCTTAACTGTAAAATGGGGATGATAAGAATTGTACCTACTTCCCAGGATTTTTTTTTTAAATAAAGTTAGTATTTCTTTATTTTTAACATTCTCCCCCCCCCAATTTTGAGTTCCAAATTCTCTCCCTGTCTCCACACCTTCCCCCACCCATTGATAAAGTAAGCAATATGATATTAATTATACATGTGAAATCATGTAAATATTTCCATATTAGCCATGTTTGCAAAAACAACCCAAGGAAAAAAAGTTAAAAAAATTTATATTTCATTCTGCACTCAGAGTTCATTAGTCTCTAGAGATGGATAACATTTTTTATCATTAGTCTTTTGGAATCATCTTTGATTAATTGATCAGAGTAGCTAAGTCTTTCTCAGTTGATCATCATTACAATATTGCTGCTACTGTATAGAATTTTCACTTGGTTCTGCTTATTTCACCGTGCATCAGTTCATATAAGTCTTCCCAAGTTTTATCTGAAACCATCCTCCTCACCATTTCTTATAGTGCAATTGTATTCGATCACAATCATGTACCACAAGTTGTTCAGCCATTGCCTAATTGATGGGCATTGATGGGCATCTTTTCAATTTCCAGTTCTTTCTTCCCAGGGTTGTTGTGAGGATTAAATGAGATAATAATTGCACAGTGCCTAGCCTTCCCTCCCTCCTCCCTCCCTCTGTCCTTCCTTAATTCCCTCCATCACTCTTTTGCTCCTTTCTTCCTCCTTTCTTCCTTCCTTCTCTCCCCTTCCTTCTTCCTTCCTCTCTTCTTTCTCCTTTCATTTCTCCCTTCCTTCCTTCCCTCTTTCCTTCTTTCCCTTATTCCTTTCCTCTCCTTCCTTCCCTCTTTTCTTTCTACTTTTCTTTCTATGTTTCCTTCCTTTCTCCTTCCCTTCCTTTTTCCCTCTCTTCCTCCTTCCCTCCCATCTTTCCTCTTTCCATTCTTTCCTCCATCTCTTTCTTCCTCCATTTAATCCTCCTTTTCTCCCTCTCTTCCTTCTTTTCTACCTTTCTCCCTTCTTTTCTTTCTTCCTTCCTTTTTTGCCTCCCTCCCTTCCTCTGTCCTTCCCTTCCTCTCTTTCTTCCTCCTTTTTTTCCTCCCTTCCTCCTTTCCTTCCTCCATTCCTCTTTTCCTTCATCTCTTCCCTCCCTCACTTTCTTCCTCCTTTCTCCTTTTCTTCCTGCACTTTCCTCCCTCTCCTACTCCTTCCCTTTTTTTCCTTCCTTCCTTTTTCCTTTTTTAAAATTTCCTTATTTATTTTTAGTTTTTACCATTCACTTCCAAAGGATTTTGAATTCCAAATTTTCTCCCCATCTCTCCCCCCACCTTATGATGGCATGCGTTCTGATTACCCTTTATCTCAGTCTGTCCTCCCTTGTATCACCTCCTCTCTTCTCTTATCCTCTTCCCCTTCTATTTTCCTGTAGAGTAAGATAGATTTCTATACACTGTTGCTTATGTATCTTATTTCCCAGTCGCATGTAAAAAACAATTTTAACATTAATTTTTTCAAGACTTTGAGTTCCAGATTCTCTCCCCTCCTCCCTACTCACCCACCCTCATTGAGAAGTCAAGCAATTTGACATACATTATACATGTGTAGTCATGCAAAACACTTCCATAATAGTCATGTTGTGAAAGAATAACTATATTTCCCTCCATTCTATCCCACCCCCCATTTATTCTATTCTCTCCTTTGATCCTGTTCCTCCTCAACAGTGTTTGCTTCTGATTACCCTCTCCCTCAATCTGCCCTCTCTTCTATCACCTCACCTCCATTGTCCCCTTCCTTCCTACTTTCCTGTAGGGTAAGAGGCATTTTCATACCTAATTGAGTGTGCATGTTATCCCTCCTTAAGTCAAATCCAATGAGAATAAGATTCACTCATTCCCTCTCACCTTCCCCTGCTTCCCCTCCACTATAAACGCCCTTTTGTGTCTGTTTTATGTAAGATAATTTACCCCATTCTACCTCTCCCTTTCTCCTTCTCCCAGTACATTATTCTCTCACCCCCTAATTTCATTTTTTTTATTTACTTCCAACTACCCTAATATTGAGAAAGGTCTCATGAGTTACAAATATCATCTTTCTAGGTAGGAATGTAAACAGCTCAACTTTAATAAGTCCCTTATGATTTCTCTTTCCTGTTTACCTTATCATACTTCTCTTGAGTCTTGTATTTGAAAGTCAGTTTTTCTATTTAGCCCTGGTCTTTTCATCAAGAATGCTTGAAAGTCCTCTATCTCAATGAATTTCCATTTTCCCCCCTGAAGGATTATACTCGGTTTTGCTGGATAGGTGATTTTTGATTTTAATCCTAGCTCCTTTGACCTCTGGAATATCATATTCTAAGCCCTCCAATCCCTTAATGTAGAAGTTGCAAAATCTTGTGTTATCCTGATGGTATATTCATAATGCTTAAATTGCTTCTTTCTGTCTGCTTACAATATTTTCTCCTTGGCCTGGGAAGTCTGGAATTTAGTTTTAATATTCCTAGGGGTTTTCCTTTTGGGACCTCTTTCAGGAGGTGATGGGTGGATTCTTCCAATTTCTATTTTACCCTCTGGTTCTAGAATACCAGGGCAGTTTTCCTTGAAATTTGTGGAAAGATGATATGTAGGCTCTTTTTTTTTTTTGATCATGGCTTTCAGATAGTCCAATAATTTTTAAATTATCTCTCCTGGGTCTATTTTCCAGGTCAATTATTTATCCAATGGGATATTTCCCATTGTCTTCTATTTTTTCATTCTTATGGTTTTGTTTTTATAATTTCTTGATTTCTCATAGAATCATTAGCTTTCATTTACTTCGGTTTATTTTTTAAGGCATTCTTCTCCTTATTGTCTTTTGCCTTTTGCTCTAGTTTATTTTTTAAGGTGTTATATTCCTCACTACTTTTTTGGGTCTCCTTTAGCAAGCTGTTGACTTGTTTTTCATGATTTTCTTGCATCACTCTCATTTCTCTTCCCAATTTTTCCTCTAATTCTCTTACTTGCTTTTCAAAATCCTTTTTGAGCTCTTCTATGGCCTGAGACCAATTCATATTTTTCTTGGAGGCTTTGGCTATAGGACCTCTGACTTTGTTGTCTTCTGATTGTTTTTTTTTCAATCCTTCTCACCAAAGAAAGATTCCATAGTTTGAGTTTTTTGTGCTGTTTGCTCATGTTCCCAGCCAATTACTTCACTTTTTAATTCTTTGTTAATTTAGGGCTCTGCTTCCAGTGTGGAGAACATACTGTCCCAAACTTTGGGGGTTTTGTTCAGCTATTTTCAGAGATACTTCTAGGGACCTATATGTTTTCAATTTTTCCAGAGTATATGATCTAAGGAGAGATATTTACTTCTCTCTTGGCCTGTGCTCTGGTCTGTGAGTGACCAAAAGCACTCTTTTCTGCCCTGGAACTGTGAGGAGGTTTCCTTCTGCACTGTGGCCACAAGCTCTGCTATTCCAGCCCTCCTCCTTACCCCAGGGCTGCCACCCAGGGCTGCAATTCAGATCCAAGTATGGGCAAAGCAACAGAATCTTGCCTCAGTGCCAGTAAAGGGATCCTTGTAGCCTCCTCCTGATCAATTGTTCGATCCCCTTACTGTCTGTAGGCTGAGATCTCTGCTGCCAGCCTGGGGCTGTGCTGGGGCCAGAGCTCACCTTTTCTCCTCTCTCACCCAGGTCTGAAAGACCTTTCCTACTGACTTTCTAAGTTGTCTTTGGTGTGGGTATGTGTTGAGGAGTCGGAAAGCCACCACAGCTGCCTGTGATTCAGTCCCCTGAACCCTGCTCTAGGTCTGCTGGGGCCTGGTCTGTGCTAGAGCATCCAGTGCTGGACTGTGCTCTTCTCCAAGCCTGGTGCCACAGACCTGGAACAGACACCAACCATCCAGATTGTGTTGGGCTAGAAATTTATTTTACTCTGTCTTTTTATGGGTTCTGCTGCTCTACAATTTGTTTAGAGTCATTTTTTAAATAGGTATTTAGAGGGGTTTGGGGGACAGCTCAAGTGAATACTTGCTTTTACTCTACCATCTTGGCTCTGCTCATCCTTCCTTCCTTTTTCTTTCTTCCTTCCTTCCCTCAGTTCTTTCTACTTTTTTCATCATTCCTTCCTTGTCTCCTTCCTCCCTCATTTCCTCCTTTCATCTTCCCTCCCTCACTCCCTTCCTTCTTCCTTTTCTTTATCCCTTCCTCCCTCTCTTTCTTATTCTCCCCTTTCTCCCTCAAATTCTTGCTCCTCTTCCTTTTCTCCCTCCCTTCCTCCTTTCCTTCATCTCTTCATTTTCTTTCTCCCTTCCTATGCTTTTCTTCCTTTCTTTCATCCCTCTCTTCCTCTTTTTCCCTCCCTTCCTTTTTTCCTTCTTTCCTTCCTCCTTTCCTTTCTTTCCTTCCTCCCTCCTTTTCCTTCTGCATCCTCTCTTCCTTTATCCCTTTCCCCCCACTTCCTTCCTTCCTCCCTCCCTCCCTTCCTCCCTCCTTTCCTTCTTTCATTCCTTGCCCTATTTCTTGACTTCCTCATCCAAGAGTTATCTCTTGAAGGTTCCCTACTCCTTACTCCAGTTAGTCTATTGCTCACTTAGAGAACATTGCTGCTTCTTGCCACTTCCTTAGTCACTTGAGGAAGGAAGGTTTCTAGGCTAATAACGTCTGCAAACAGTGATTCCTAGATATAAAGGAGCTTGCTCATTTACATTACCCTGCAGCTATCAATGCATCAACTGTGTGCAGGGCTATAATCCTATCATTATGAGAGGTATCCATGGACTGACGGTATCTTCTCTCAGAGTAGAAATTATTTCTCTTGGGTGGACCCCCATTTGTCTATAATGACTGGAAAGTCCCCCCCCCCCCCAGTGGGATATGTTTGTTTGATGGCTGTGCAAAGCCATTTTAATAGCATAACTTTTTGCCCCAGCTCTGTCTGGTGGATTGCCATTATATTAGTCAGGAGAGGGTGAGTAAATAAGTCCCCTATATCAATCCATTATCTTCCATGTAGAGGGCCGGCTCTGGGGAGTTGGAGGGCTTAGGCCATCTCGGGTCTTACCTGTAGTTTGTACTAAGCCTGACAGCTGTGAAACTCAGCATGTCGGCTCACCACCCCCCTGTTCCATCTCTTGAGAACCAGATGCAGGAAGGGAGGAAATGGATAGGGTACAAGAGAAGACACAGGAAAGAAAGTAGCAGACAAGGTACAAGGAAGTAAGGAAATCACTTAATTAGGTTTGTGCTTTTCATGGAAAATAATGTTACTATTGCTTAATCCAGTACTATATAAGCCTGAGCCCTCAGATCAATAAAGGAAGTTTGTTCTTCACATCTTCTACCTGGCCCGTGATTCTTTCTCTCTTCACATTCTGCCAGCATCAGACCACGGCTGTGGACTCAGGAGCTCAAGGCATTTGGCGCCGAACAGTGACCTGAAAGGAAGGCTTCCCCGGGCAGAGTGGTGCTGGACAAGGTGGGCTGTTTGGCCAACAGCCCTAGAAAAGGAGCTCTGGTCCTCAAGAGAAGATGGCTAACAAGGTAAGGTGATAATTTTCCTATATAGTTTTTTATTTTCACCAGGTTAAGCGGGAATTAAAAAGAAACGAGACTGCTGCTTTTCAGCATCTCTTAAAGTGACAGTAAACTTCAGAATGAGACTGCCACTTTTTGGCGTCTCCAATTTAAAGTGAAAGGAAACTGTACAGGCGGGGAAAGCTAAAGTAAACTACACGGGCTAAGAACGAGACTGCCACTTTTCAGTGTCCTCAATTTAAAGGGAAAGTTAACCACACTGGCTAAGTAGTGTCCTATAAAATAGTTAGCTAATATGGGGCAGAACTCCTCGGCAGAACAGAGAGACAGACAGTATTATATGAAAGTGTTTGAATATAGGGGACACAACTAGAATTTCAGCATGCAAACAAGAACGTTGTCTTTCTTTAAATTGTCAACTGCATCTTTGTCATTTCTATTGAGAATAAAGCAAGTGCCATTCTGCTACTGAAATCTTTGCATAAGATACCTGTACTGTCCAACCATTGCATTGCAAGTCATAGCTGAAATCAGTCCAGTGTATCACCAAGATTCAATCTGCTGACTATTTTGCTCACCTATTCCAAGACTGTACTAATACCAACATTGATTACACTAGGAAATGGCAGTGTTCAGTCTTTGTGGTGTTGCAATTTTCACATATTTGCTATTTTATTGAATATTGTTTAAAATAATAGTACTGTATGAGAACTTAGTGATTATATCTCGGAATTATTTTGTATAGAAAATATACTTAGAAAAGTGGTTACCATGCTGCTGTCCTGTTCTTGTTAAAAAGTCCTATGTGTACAAGTAGAGTTTCTTCATGTACAGGAGTCCTTTTTTCAGGTGAATATTAATTATTTTTCAAATAACATTAAAATACAGCATAATTCTGGTAATTTTTAGTTGTTTAAATAGAATCTACCAGTAGTTCTGGAAAACCTTTTTTTGGTTTCTTGGGTACAATTTTAGGTAACATATATAAAAACTAAAGTGAGATTCATAAATATTCAGGACATTGGCAGCTGATCACATTTGCAAAGTCAGCATGTAAGTGAAGTTATTACTCCCTCCATGATGCCTTATGGACAAGCAGGAGCTGTGATATGAAGCTACATTGTATTTCCCATTTTATATATGTCTCCCTATTTGATTTTATTCAAGTTATAGTACATTCTGAAAAAGTTGGCCTTAGGTGTGTGTCGTTGTGGTATGCAAAGAGTTATGATGACTTTACATTAAATGTTAGAATTTGTAGTCATTATGACACTAAAAATTTTTGTGGTTTTCAAAAATCTAAAAGAAAATTGTATATTAACATTTTTTGTTAGCCATCACATTTCCAAACAGTATTTTTAAAAACAAAGGTAAATGTGATATGGCAGATGAGCAGACTAACCAAATTCAGTGGTTAAGGGGATTTCATTTTAGTTCCTTTTTAATAATCAAAGAAAATGGGACATTTACCATATATATACAAAAAGTTTTATTGAAGTTAGAGCTAAAATAGCATACTTAATTTTATAGCTTTTGTAGATACATGTCCTTTGCAATCTTCCATTCATTTCAGATCAGTTTGTAAATCAAGAGTTCTATCTTATGTAATTCCACAAAAATAAAGTTTGTATCATTTTATCTACAACCACCATTTAGGTAACTTAAAAATTACATTGGTATTCAAAAAAGAGGAAAATTACTTAAGAAGCTAAGTTATATCAATAATTAGAAAACAAATCAACTTGTTTTCTTAATCAGGTGGGGAGGAAACTTCAAGGGTAGGAGTAAATAAACTCTCTGCTTTAGAAATTTGACATGAGCAGTTTGTATGTTAAACACAGTCTAATGCACTGTATGTATACTAAAATTTCCAGTAAAATGTAGCTTGTAAATTTTCTGAATCAGCTCCTTAGTACTAGTTATAATATAGCTAAAATCTTAATATATTTTACAGTATATAAAAGGCTATAACTTCATAAGTCCTTTTTAACATATCTTTGATAGAACTTTTTGATTTAAAAAATTATTCATTCGACTTTGTTAGAATATTAATAGCAATATTTTTAGGCTTCCATTTGTCCTGGTGGTTCTTTGGGAGGTTTGCAAGCAAATTAAACAAGTGAAGTGGGAAAGGGGACGTTTATTTGTCTTTGAATATTTAGAAATAGATTTTTACCCTTGCCCAACAAAACCCTCTTGAATTCAATAGATAACTAAAGAAATTCTTTTGCTTTGCTGCAGAGTTCTACTGCCTAACTCCCTCTTGTATTAGAAAATCCAGCATAAATTTGTCATAGCCTGGTCAGTAGTTAAAACAACATTTCAGAGTTGAAAATAATTTTTATTAATTAAACCATTAGGGAATCTTTTTTTAACTACAGATAGGAAACTTAGTTATTTCTGTGTTTTCTGCCAAGAAGCATAGCCTTAAACACATTTCTATACATACCTGATTTCTTAGCTACTTAAACTTATGCTGTTCTAAACATTACTTAATCATATTTAGCTGGCTATTTTTCTACTGAACAACTACACAATGTTAGGGAGAGTCTTATTCTAAAATTCCTTTATTTCATATCAATGTGTGATTCATGTTTTTTAAGTGTAATTAGAATGTATGTGTCAGAGTATGCGCAAAAAAAAAGTGGGGGAAAGTTGAATATCATATGAAGACAAGCAGATACTTTGGATTAGTTACATATTTTAAGAAGGACATAAGCAATATCATTTCTTGTTTTGCTTTAGTATTCTCGGCAATCCAAGACACCTCAAGACTGACAATGGTCCCGCCTATACTAGCAGGGATTTTGCACAATTTTGTCTCACCTATAATATCACTCACTCTACTGGCATCCCATACAATCTTACTGGACAAGCCATTGTTGAAAGGTGCAACAAGGATATTAAAATCCTGCTTGATAAACAGAAAAAAGAGGGAATAGAAAATAGGGTAAGAAGGAGATTGGATCAGGTAATAGATACCATAAACTTAAAAAGGAGATTGGATCAGGTAATATATACCATAAATTTTTTGACACTAGATGATCAGGGATGTACTCCTGCACAAAAACATTTTGCAGGACAAAAGAACAGGTTGATAGATGAGCAACCAGATGTCACGGTAATGTGGAAGGATCCAAAGACGGGGGATGATCCAGTAAAATTACTAACCTGGGGTCGAGGTTATGCCTGTGTTTTTCCAGAACATGCAGGAGAACCAGTCTGGGTCCCTGCGAGGAACATTCGCTCCTGTCAGCATACTGACCACAGGGTTAGAGACACTGAGCATCAAAGGAAAAACTGGTCAGGGAGACAAGTGGAGGAGGAAGGTGAGACCAAGAAGACGAAGAGCCAATAATAAGATGTTGACTGTCCTTTTTGCAATGGTGACTGTTACGGGTGTCTCCAGGACAGTCATAATTACATTGGACTTATATGCCTTACCCTCCTTGGGTTAAACCTGTAACTTGAGGATGTGATTACCACTATACTTTTGTTTGTGTAACTCCCTATTTGCTTTCTAATACTACTAATATAACTCCTGATCAAATATTGAATAAGCTTCAGGGCGCTTGGCATTCCAAAAATATGACATGGATGGTATTCATCCTCAAGATATTGCTTATAAGCTGTTGTACTATATCAAGCAACTTAAACACTTTCCAGAATATTTCAAGTTTGCTGTTGCATTTCGTACTTTGATAGTATTCTTGTTACTCTTGAGTTTTCTCCTGATGTGCATCGCACGTTCTCAAGCTTGAACAGAAGAAAGGGGGAGAGGTAGAGAGCTGGCTCTGGGGAGTTGGAGGGCTTAGGCCAGCCCGGGTCTTACCTGTAGTTTGTACTAAGCCTGACAGCTGTGAAACTCAGGATGTCGGCTCACCAGCCCCCTGTTCCGTCTCTTGAGAACAGGATGCAGGAAGGTAGGAAATGGATAGGGTACAGGACAGGACGCAGGAAAGAAAGTAACAGACAAGGTGCAAGGAAGTAAGGAAATCATTTAATTAGATTTGTGCTTTTCATGGAAAATAATGTTGCTATTGCTTAATCCAGTACTATATAAGCCTGAGCCCTCAGATCAATAAAGGGAGTTTGTTATTCATATCTTCCACCTGGCCCGTGATTCTTTCTCTCTTCACACTCTGCCGGATCAGACCATGGCCACAGATGCAGGTGCTCGAGGCACTTCCACAATTGGAATAGCTCGAGCACCTTTATCAATAAAGCAACCTATCTAGAGTTCTAAAGATTTCCAAGAGTTAATAATAATAATAATAAAAAAGATTTCCCAGAATTTTTCTGGTACCTCCCTCACTATACACTAGTACTTGTCAGCAGCCTGCTGTTTTGAAACTGATGGTGGTGGTTAGTGGGCAGATTCAGTTGATTTGTGCTTTTTCTGAATTTACAGCTGCCTCTCCATCCTCCTCTCCATAGAGAACTTTTATGTGAATAGTAGCTAAGAGATAGAATCCTTGGTCCTTTTTTGGTTAATGTCTTGCTCCTGAAGAAGAAATAACACAGAGGGTAATGAGGGACAAGCTCTCTCAGCCACTGAATACCCTTATAACCAAACTCTTCCAGTTTGGCTGCCGAGCTCGACATGAAGATTCACATCATCCTGTCACTCCTTTTTCTCCACATCCTCCTTTTTTAATCCAAAAAATTATCTCAAATAGGCTTTTCATATTTCACCACTTCCACCTAGTTTGTAGTGCAAGACAGTCTAGATTAAAAGTGTTTCATTCTAGAGAGAAATGGCTTTAACAAATTTTATTGCTACTCACAAAAGGAAGAGGATAACAGCTGCTAGCTGTTGGGTTACAGTTCACCACATGGGGTGGGGATATTCATGCTCCAGTTGAAAGCCTAGAGCCCCACTGGGTCAGACAAATCATTTCAACCAAAGAGCCACTATGATACCAATGTGAGACTGCTTTGTCTTCTATAGGACCAATAAAGTGAGGGCATTTTCATATTTTTCATATTTTCTTTTTTTAAGTATTTTTTATTTTTCCCTAGTTACATGTAAAAACAATTTTCAACATTCATTTTTAAATTTTGAGTTCCAAATTCTCTCCTTCCCTTTCCCCCCCCCCCACCACATTGAGAAAGCAAGAAGTTTGATATAGGCTATACATGTGTAGTCATGCAAAACATGTCCACAATAGTCATGTTGTGAAAGAAAGCATAGGCAAAAGAACTCAAGAAAAATAAAGTTAAAAAGTATATATGCTTCAATCTGTATTTAGACACTATCATTTCTTTCTCTAGGGATGGATAGCATTTTTCATCATAAATCCTTCAGAGTTGTCTTGGATCATTATATTGCTGAGAATAGCTAAGTCATTCACAGCTGATCATCTTACAATATTGTTACTTTGTACACTGTATGTTTCACTTTGCATCATCTGATGCAAATCTTTCCCGGTTTTTCTGAGAGTATCCTGCTCATCATTTCTTATAGCACAATAGTATTCCATCATATTCCATCATAATCACATACCACAACTTGTTCAGCCATTCAGTTGATGGATATCACCTCAATTTCTAATTTTTTGACCCTAGAAAGGAGCTACCATAAACATCTTTGTACTTATAGGCCCTTTTCCCTTTCTGAAAAAACTATCTTAGGTTACAGACCTAGTAATGGTATTGCTAGGTCAAAAGGTACGCATAGTTTTATAAACCTTTGGGCATAGCTCCAAATTGCTCAACACAATGGTTGAATCAGTTCACAACTGCCCCAAGAGTATATTAATGTCTTATTTTTCCCACATCCCTGCCAATATTGTCATTTACCTTTTATGTCTTATTAATCAATCTAATAGGTATGAGGTAGTAACTCAAAACTGTTTTAATTTGCATTTCTCCAATCAATGACATTTTCTAAATCATGTAATCAACAGTGAGTCATGTGGAGCAGGGAAGGAGAAATGAGGAATAAAGCAAAAAACTAAATTATCATGCTAGTATCCCAACAAAATGTTGAAAAGAGTTAATACTAAGTCTCTGGGTTTATTAACTTGGCATATTTGCATGAAGGGCTAGGGTTGTATCAGTAAAACTTGTTTTTACCGATCCTCGAATCCAGAAGTCCCTTTCAACTCTAAATCTATAATCCAGTGATTCTAGGTTTCATCGAGATTCACAACCTAAGAGTCATTCTTAACTTCTCCCTCCCTTGCCACAGTATCTTATTGTTTATTATATTTTTTATATTTTGCCTCCACAATATCACTTGCATCCTTCATTCATGGAGCTACTACACTAATTCAGTAATTCATCACTTCCCATATTTACCTCTTAATTGGTTTGCCTGCTTTCATGTCTCTCCTTTTTCTAATTCATCTGCCAAACAGCTGCCAAATTAGTATTCCTAAGACTTATGTATGACCATATCAGTGTTCTGCTCAAAAAGCCGTAGTGGCTCCCTATTGCCTCTAGGATGCAATACAAACTTCTTTGAACCTAAGTCAATATTCTTTACACTACACTGCAGCTGCCTTATTATTAATTCAGGGGTGTTTCTTGCTGATACAAATAGCCATCTGTTATGCTATTCATGTGTGCTGTAAGTGCTGATGACACTGTAATAGCAAGCCCTGGATGACAGGCATTTCTGGCAATCTCTATCATTGTGAACAAATGTTTTGGTCACTCTCAGATTCTTTCTGCTATGTAATGTTCTCTTTTCTTTACCTAAACCTCCTTTCCTCTTTAGAGTTCAAATTTCTCACCTCTAAGTTGCCGATCATGATTTGAATTCTTGTCTATAAAAACATTGTCTAAGGATTTAGAAGAGGTAAAATGAGAGGATGAGAAAAAAAATGAATATTTCTGTGCTATTTTTAAGTTGACTGATACAGTTAAGTCCTTTGGGGAAGTACCAGACCCAAGCACACAAACGAGTTTCTGCGAGTCTCCTATCATATCTAGTGGAATAAACCCAACACATAAAAAAGAAGGAACAATAGGAATTGTACTTGAATTTAAGGAGTAAGCTAAAGAGTGAGCTCATGTTTATTCTCAAAGCCTTTGGGGATTTCATTGCTAAAGCTCAAATCCCTGATGAATAACCAACTGCAGGCAAAAGGCCCTAAGTGCCTGTGTCTGCATGTAGCAAGACAGGCTTTTAAAAAAGAATCACAATGCTTCTTCTTGATCAAACTGAGCCAACTGTTAGTGATTTTCTGCTTCTAAGGTTGTTTCATATTTAAGATCTAAAAAATGCATGATTAAAATGCTGCCCAATGTATGTCAGAATGGTTCACTATTTTTCTATGAAGAGCATTCTAAACTCAATTCTTTTCATGCTTAGAAGTCTCTCCCCTGCATTAACTCATGGTAGTTATTTCACTTTCAGGAAAAGAAGTGCTCTGTTGCAACAGAAAACACAGAAAATAGCAGCCTACAGGACAAGATTAGTTGATACTCATAGCCAGGGATGTGGTAGTAAATGATTCATAGCTAGCTTTCCAAAAAATTGTGCACAACACTATTTTAAATTTAATCTGCATTATTAACATTTTCTCTGTCACATTCTTTAGAGTATAAATAACAAAACAATAAATTTAACCCTGCTTTGCAGTGTTTGCCAGTTTTGAGGTAGAAATGCTTACTCTAAGTCAGGAAATAATGGAATGAGCCAGGAACATTCTAAATGCTAGGGATACAAAGAAAGACATGAGACAGTCCCTGCCCTCAAGGAGCTCACAATCCAATGAGGGAAGAAAATACATAAAAAGAAGTTCAAAAATATAAGGGAGGGAGGGAAGAGGGGACTCCAGTAGTCCTGTAACTTCATGGTGGGAAATTATCTGATTATCTGCAAATTTCAGAGTTAATTTCATTCTACAGAATGAAGAATTTCTGGAGATCATGAAATCCAGGAGATCAATCATGTGGGAAAGAATGAGGTGAATTCCTTGACTTCCTTTCTTAAATGGGGAAGGATCTGGGAGGAGCTCTCAAATGCCCAATTTCCACTCTGTCTAATTGGAGAGAGTGTGTGGGGGGGATTGGAGGAGGTGGGGAGGAGCAGGGAGTGCTGAAAATTTAATAAACAGTGCACATAAGTTAGTATGAGTAGGTTCCAGCACAGTCCTAAAAATAGCCCAACTAGCAAATAGTCAGCACCTCCATTTCACCTTTGACTGAATCTTTCAGCTCCAACAATTTGTTTTTTTAAACTTATTTTTTTAAAAATATCTTCATTGCTCTCTAAAATAATTTCAATAAAAATCTAGGTCTGTCTATTAATACTGTGTTGAACTGAACTCCTTTTCTGTTTTCCATACAGAGCTTGAAAAAAAATGTCTACTTAATTCTACATTATGTTAAGGTTGAACTTTCATTGAAAGGATTTAGTCAGTTGTGCCATTCCAAGCAAGCCTTGGGAGTGTAGCTTTGAATATTTTGTTAATGTCAGGAAAAACTTGGGTTCAAATTACAACTTAAGATGCAAAGCTGGGTTATTGTATTATTTATATTATATACTGCATTAAAAATTTTTTTTTCTTTGTGAGGCAATCAGGGTTAATTAACTTGCCCAGGGTTACACAGCTAGTAAGTGTTATGTGTCTGAGGTTGGATTTGAACTCAGGTCCTCCTGATTCCAAGGCCAGAGCTCTATCCACTGCACCACCTAGCTGCCCCTAAAACATTCTTTAAAATGCTATGTCATAGAAAGACTGTGGTGGTAGAGCCAAGATGGCAGAGTGAAAGCAGTGACTTGCTTGAGCTCTCCCCCAAACCCCTCCAAATACCTGTAAAAAATGGCTCTAAGCAAATTCTAAAGCAGCAGAATCCACCAAAAGACAGAGTGAAACAAATTTCTAGCCCAAGACAACCTGGATGGTTGATCAGAAAGGTGTATTGGGATGGGCTAGTAGAAGAGTGCAGTTCGGTGTGGGTGTGCAGGCTGTGGAGAATTTTGAGCAGGCCTCAGAGGACTGAATTGTGGGCAGCGTTGGTGGTTTCCAGACCTCTCAACCCACAAACACCAAAGACAACTTAGAAGGTCAGTGGGAAAAGTCTGTTTCTGCAATGAGAGAGAGAAGCTAGGTCCCAGTCCGAGTTCCCAAGCATGGCCCTGGGACAGTGGCTGCTTCCTGAGCTTCCGGCCCACACAATGAAGGAGAATTGAGTGGCAGATCAGTGGGGAATTGCAGGGATCTCTTTGCTGGTGCAGGATTCTCTTGCTTTGCCCTTGCTTGGCTCTGGGTCCAAGTTCTGGGTGGCGGTCATGGGGAGGGGAGGAGCACAGGAGTGGTGGAGCTTGTAATGGCTGTAAAGAGGAAATCCTCCTAAGTTCCAAGACAGAAAAGAATGCTTGTGGTCACTCATAGACCAGAGCATAGGCCAGGAAAGGAGTAAACAGCTAATCCCTTATCATACCACCTTGGAAGAACTGAAAATTTATAGGTCCCTAGAAGTATCTCTGAAAACAGCTATACAATCCCCCAAAGCTTGGGACAGTACATTCTCCACATTGGAAGCAGACCTCTACATTAACAAAGAGTTTATAACTCAAGTAATTGGCTGGGATCATGACCAAACCTCACAAGAAGTGTAAGACCATAGAATCTTATTTTGGTAACAAAGAAGATCGAAATAAACAACCAGAAGAAGACAACAAAGTCAAAGCTCATACATCCAAAGCTTCCAAAAAAAAAAAAATACGAATCAGTCCCAGGCCTGGAAGAGCTCAAAAGGGATTTTGAGAAGCAAGTAAGAGAAGTAGAGGAAAAACTGGGAAGAGAAATGAGAGTGATGCAAGAAAATCACAAAAAACAAGTCAATAGCTTGCTAAAGGAGACCCAAAAAATACTGAAGAAAATAACACCTTAAAAAATCCAAATGGCAAAAGAGGTCCAAAAAGCCAATGAGGAGAAGAATGCCTACAAGCAGAATTGGCCAGATGGAAAAGGAAGTCCAAAAGCAAACTGAAGAAAACACTTCCTTAAAAATTAGAATGGAGCAAATGGAAGTTAGTGACTTTATGAGAAATCAAGACGTAAAACAAAAACAAAAGAATGAAAAAAATAGAAGACAATGTGAAATATCTCACTGGAAAAACAGGTGATCTGGAAAATAGATCCAGGAGAGATAATTTAAAAATTATTGGGCTATCTGAAAGCCATGATCAAAAAAAGAACCTAGACATCATCTTTCAAAAAATTATCAAGGAAAACTGCCCTGATATTTTAGAACCAGAGGGCAAAATAGAAATTGAAAGAATCCACTGATCTCCTCCCCTCCTGAAAGAGATCCCCAAAGGAAAACTCCTAGGAATATTGTAGCCAAATTCCAGAGTTCCCAGGTCAAGGAGAAAATATTGCAAGCAGCCAGAAAGAAACACTTCAAGTATTGTGGAAACACAATTAGAATGACACAAGATTTAGCACCTTCTACATTAAGGCACTGGAGGGCTTGGAATATAATGTTCCGAGGTGATGGGATTACAGCCAAGAATCACCTACCCAGCAAAGCTGAGTATAATCCTTCAGGGGAAAAAATGGTCATTCAGTGAAATAGAGGACTGTCAAGCATTCTTGACGAAAAGACTAGAGCTGAATAGAAAATTTGACTTTCAAATACAAGACTCAAGAGAAGCATGAAGAGGTAAACAGGAAAGAGAAATTTTAAAAGACTTATTAAGGTTGAACTGCTTACATTCCTGCTTGGAAAGATGATATTTGTAACTCATGAGACCTTTGTCAGTATTAGGGTAGTTGGAGGGAAAATATTATATGTATGTATGTATGTATGTATGTATAGATAGATAGATAGATAGATAAATAGATATGGGTCAAAATTTGGAACTCAAAATCTTGTGGAAGTGAATGTTGAAAACTAAAAATAAATAAATTTTAAAAAAGACTGTGGGAGAGATGTAGGAGTGACCAAGTAGTCTGCAGGGACTGTGAGGTAATAGAATGCTAGGGACCTGGACCATATGGCCACGGGAGAATGGAGCCTAACTAGGATTAAGTGTGGGAAGTAGCCTGGGGCTGTAGGGAGGTAAAACAATGGGAGGGTAAGGCTAGGTTAAGGGTAACACAGAATTGGGTGATTGGGCATAGCCACAAGGAAAGGCCAGTTGATGAGATAAGAGCCTCAGGCAAACCAGAGATTTGACCAGGTGAGAAAGTCCAGGGTTTTTTCCTTTTTGGAGTCCATATCCCATCCTCGTGAATGTTATGATAAAAGAAGAATTTTGATATAGTATTACAAGAAATTATTAAGGAAAATTGCCCTGAAGTTCTACAGCAAGAGAGTAAAGTAGAAATAGGGAAAAAACCCTACCATTCACCACCTGAAAGAGAGGTCAGGAAGAAAACTTAGAGGAACATCACAGCCAAGTGGAGATACAACCAGGATTTTACAATACCTAGCAGCTTCTACACTAAATGACCACAGGTCTTAAAAATATATTTTGAAGAGCAAAAATCTGGGGTTGCATCCAAGAATAAATTACCCAGAAAAACTGAATATAATCTTGAATGAAAAAAAAAAGACATTAAATGAATTGAAAGACTTTCAGGTATTTGTGTGATAAAACAACAATCCAGAACTGAACGGAAAATTTGGTATATAAGATTCAGAAGAAATATAGGGAAAATATTAAAGACTAATTATAAGAGAAAAAAAATGCTGTCATTCTTCTTATAAGTCTCATTCCTGATCACCTCCCTTGCCCAATTGTTATCACTTAAATTTTTTTTTTAAACTCTTTTGTCATCAGGCTGAAAATTGCATGTAGAGGCTGAAATTTTTCTCTTTCATTTTTGCTTTCTTTGACAGACCCCATTGCAGAGTTTTTTCAGTTAGAGAGCCTGCTATTCTAAAAGTCCAAGGAATAAAAACAAAAAATTTTCTTAAATATATTTGGCAAAAATAAATCTTGTTCCTGCAAAGATGAGAGGACAATCAAGAGGGGAGCAAACTTTTGGTGGTATTCTTGTTTTTTAATTTTTTTTTTGGTTTGCTTTGTTTTACAGCTATTGTGCAGGACTGTTTTTGTATCTCAGTGGCTCATTGGCCTCTAATAATTATGAGATTGAAAATAGATCAGGCCCTTACCATAACGGGCCTTCATGGTATGGTGGGAGGAGTGCAGATTTGGGTTCAAATGCACTTACAACCTATGTGACCATAGGTAAGACAATTCAACTCTTAAGGCAAGGATTCCTGACATGTGTATGTGTGTGTGTGTGTGTGTGTGTGTGTGTGTGTGTGTGTGTGTGTCTGTCTGTCTGTCTTTGTATCTCTGTTTTTGTCTATGTGAGTGACGCTTTTGGCAGTCTAAACATCAGGAACCATTGTTAGAATAATGTTTTTAAATGCATAAAATAAGCTACATAGAATTATAAAAGAAACCAATTAAATTAAAATACATATAAAAAAACAAATTCATGAACTTCATTTTAAGAATCCCTGTCTTAGGACCCCAATTACTTTCTCTAAGGAATATAAGATTGGGCTTGATGTACTAAAGTACTTTCCTGTTTCAAAAATTTATGATACAATGAGGAATTCTACTTGAGTGCAAGTAACCTGATAGATTCCCAGAGAAGTAAGAATAAAGTAGGATTTGTGATTCATCTTAACTTGGCATCTCTCTCTCAACCACATTGAATGATCCAATATCATTGAATTTTACCTTCCCTGGAATAAAATCTGAAGCATTATGTGGGAAGTTGGTGCCGTGTTATGATCTAGAGAAGCCCAGATGTTACAAATACCTCAATAAAACTTTTAAAAAGGAGCATCAATAAAGAAACAAAAAGGCCAAAGAAAATCACTATAAACTAACTAGATCCAGTCTAAGACTGCAGAATCATATAGAAATAAGGGGCAGAGATAAACTAAGATAGGTAGAAGGTAAAGTGTGAAATAGCCCACTGCCAGGGATAGACTAGCATCCAGTTTGGGCAACATGATGTTCTCCTTTACAAACATAGAAGAAAGTAGGTCCAGACTAGCACCCAGGAGTGACCCAAGGGCCTATTCAGCTCTGAATACTGTCATATCATCTGCAAAGAGTGATGGTTTTGTTTCCTCATTGCCTATTCTAATTCCTTCAATTTCTTTTTTTCCTGTTATTGCTATAGCTAAGCATTTCTAGTACAATACTGAATAATAGTGGTGATAATGGCCATCCTTCCTTTACATCTGATGTTATTGGGAAGGCTTCTAGCTAATCCCCATTGCATATAATGCTTTCTGATGGTTTTAGAAAGATACTGGTTATCATTTTAAGGAATGCTCCCTTTATTACTATGCTCTCTAGTGCGAGTTTTTTTTTTTTTGGTAATAGGAGTGGGTACTGTATTTTGTCAAAAGCATTTTCAGAATCTATTGAGATAATAATGTAATTTGTTGGTTTGTTATTGATATGGTCAATTATGTTGATAATTTTCCTAATGTTCAACTGACTCTGCCTTCCTGGTATAAATCCCACCTGGTCATAGTGTATGATTGTTGTGATATATTGCTGTAATTTCCTTACTAGTATTTTGTTTAAAAAAATTGCATTACATTAACTAGGGGAATTGGTCTATAGTTTTCTTTCTCTGTTTTAGCTCTTCCTGGTTTTGGTATAAGCACTATATTTGTGTCGTAAAAGGAATTTAGAAGGACTCCACCTATTTTTCCAAGTAGTTATATCATATTAGAATTAATTGTTCTTTCTATGTTTGGTACAATTCAGTTGTGAACCCACTTGGCCCTCAGGATTTTTTCTAAGGTAGTTCATTGATGACTTGTTCAATTTCTTTTTTTAGATGCATAATTTGTATTTTTGTAAATATTCATCGATTTTACTCAGATTGTCAGATTTATTGCATATAATTGGCAAAATAATTCCTAATGATTGTTTCAATTTCTTTTTTATTGGTGGTGATTTTACCCTTTTCATTTTTGATACTGGATATTTGGTTTTCTTTTTCTTTAAAAAAAATCAAATTAATGAATGGCTTGTCTATCTTATTGGTTTATTCATAAAACTAGCTCCTAGCTTTATTTATTAGCACAATAGTTTTCTTACTTTTAATTTTGTTAATCTCGTGTTTGGTTTTCAGGATTCCCAATTTGGTGCTTCATTGGGGATTTTTAATTTGATTTTTTTCTATTTTTTTATCTGCATGTCCAATTCATTGATCTGCTCTTTCTCTATTTTATTGATATAAGAATTTAGAGAAATGATCTTTCCCTTAAATACTGTTTTGGCTGCATCCCATTAATATTAGTATGCAGTCTTATTGTTGTCATTCTCTTTAATGAAATTTTTGATGATTTCTATGATTTCTTCTTTGACCTACTTATTCTTTAGGGTTAAATGATTTTGTTTCAATTAATTTTTAATCTATCTTTTACTGCTCTTTGTTGAATGTAATTTTTATCTTATTATGATCTGAAAATACTTAATTTAATATTTCTGCCTTTCTACATTTTATTTTGAGGTTTTTATCCCCTAATACGTGGTCAATTTTTGTGTAGGTGTACTGCTGACAAAAACAATATATTCTTTTCTATTCCCATTCAGTTTTCTCCAAAGGTCAGTCATACATAACTTTTCTAAGATTCTATTCATCTCCTTCATTCCTGTCTTGTTTATTTTTGGTTGGATTTATCGAGTTCTGAGAGGGGCAGTTGAGGTCCCCTATTAGTATAGTTTTGCTCTCTATTTTTTCCCATAATTCACTGAACTTCACCTTTAAGAATTTGGATGCTATAACACTTGGTGCATATATGTTTAGTATTGCTATTACTTTATTGTCTATAGTATCTTTTAGCAAGATGTAGTTTCCTTCCTCATCTCATTTGATTAGATCTACTTTTGCTTTTGCTTTGTCTGAGATCAGGATTGCTACCCCTATTTTTTTTTTCTAACTTCAGCTAGAACATAATAGATTCTGCTCCAGCCCCTTGTCTTTACTCTATTTGTGTCTCCCTACTTCAAGTGTGTTTCTTGTAGGCAACATATTGTAGGATTCTGGTTTTTTATCTACTCTGCTATCTGCTTCCATTTTCTGGGAGAATTCATCCCGTTCATATTCGCAGTCATGATTACTAACTGTATTTCCCTCCATTCTATTTTTCCTCCTGTTTGTTCTTTCTTTCCTTTCTATATTCAACTGGTTGTGTAGATTATTCCTTCTTTGAACCAATTCTGATAAGAGTAAGGTTTAAGTGATGTCCATCACTCACCCTCCTATCTTCCCCTCCATTTCAAGGAATTATTTTCCTCAGCCAGCTTTTGTACTCCTTTTCCATTTGGCCAATTCTACTTTTTAAGTAGGTATTTTCTTCAGTGAATTTTTTGTACCTCCTTTTCTATTTGGTCATTCTACTTTTTAAGAAATTGTTTTCTTTTTCTAAGCTATTGACTTTTTTTCACAATATTCTTGTATCTCTCTCATTTCTTTTCCCAATTTTTCTTCTATTTTTCTTATTTGATTTTTAATCTCCTTTTTAAGCTCCTCCATGAGTTCTTTTTGGGCTTGAGACCAATTCCCATTTTTCTTTGGGGCTTTGCCCATAGGTATTTTGACATTGTCCTCTTCTGAGTTTCTGTCTTGATCTTCCTTTTCCAAGGTCAGATTCCTTTTTTTGTTGTTTTTTGCTCATCTTGTCCAGCTTTGTTCCTTACTTTTAAATTTGAGCTCTATTCATGGGGTGGAAGGGTCACTATCATCAATTTCATGTGCCAGGGGCTGTAGGCCCTGACTATTTATTTGATGCTGTACTGGTGGTGCCCTGAGGCCCACAGGGACCCTTGTTTCTGGTGCTGTGCTAAGGGGGTGAGGTGGGAGTGGCTAGTGTTCCTGGAGGCTGTAGAAGTCTACCTGCTGATGAGCCAAAACACATGGGGGTCCCAGTGCTGGCATATGCCCATGTGTGAGTGACTGGCATTTGTCTGTGGCTATGCTGAAGCAGTGATGGGTCCCAGAGCTGGTGTCTGCCTATTTGCCTGGCTATGCTGTGGCGTGTTGGGGTTCCTGGTGTTGGCATTTGCCTGCCCACACTGGGGCTTAGGATCCCTTGATGGCTTGCTGAGTTGGGGCTTGTTGTTAGCTTGTTGGAATGCTTCCTGTGGGCTGGATTACTCTCCCCTTTTACCCAAGTGAAAGAAACCTTTCCATGCTGACCTTTCAAGTTCCTTGGGCTAAAATACTCTTCCACCGTTTCTTTTTGTTGGTTCTGTAGTTCTAGAATTTGTTTTGGGGCACTGTTTCATTATTTCTGGAGGTGAATATGGGAGAGTTAAATCAATTTCCTGCTTACTTCACAATCTTGATTCTTATCAGTCCCAAGTGCCATATTTCAAGAAATTATAAATAAAAATTACCCAGATTTCTTAAATCGCAGCAAAAATAGAATGAATAAAGTGGTAACTTTCTCAAAGAATCCCTCAAATGGAATCTTCCAGAAGTGTTGAAGCCAAAATGGAATTTTTGATTTAATGAAAAGAATACTGCAAATGGCCAAAAAGATAGAGACTGTCAGGATCACTCAAGAAAAACTGGGAAAAGAAAATACTCTTGGAAAAAGGATATTCTAAAAGGCAAATGGACATAGGTTTAAATCCAAGAACAACATATTTGTCAAAACTGAATAAATTCTTTAGTTTAGAAATTATTTTTTAGTGAAATAGATTAACAAACATTCTGAAGAAAAGACCAGAACTGATAGACATTGAAATGGGGTTACAGAAGACTAGAGAAACATAGAAACAAAAACATTTGAAACATAGTTGAAAGGGTCCAGGTAAGAACACTAATATAATAGTTGGCATTTATATAATACTTGAAGGTTTGTAAAGCATTCTTCACCATGATTCAGTGAGGTAGGTGCTGTTGTTATCACTACCACTTTTCAGATGAAGGAACCAAGGCTGAGAAAACTAAAGGGAATGGCCTAGTATCCCACTGCTAAGCAAGTGTTTGAAATAGGATTTGAACTCAGATCTTCCTGACTTTAAGTCCAGCACTTTACTTATTCTTCTGCATAGCTGCTAAAATAAAGGGAAGAAGGAAAAGTGCTCTGAGATCAAGAGTATGTTAATGAGGAGGAAGGTGTGAGAGGAATAGGCATCCTAGCAACTTTACTTTTGCTTTATCTAAACAAAAAAATACCGTACACTTACACAAACTCTTAGACACATACACACACAAAGACACTAGCATAGAAATAAATTAAACTCAACAGGGAAATTAGAAGGAACAGGGAGGGTGGAGAAAAAGGAATAAGAGACAGGGCAGAATAAATGAAGAAATAAAAAAAAACCCACCTTCAACTTGGGAGAAAGGAATGCAAAAAAGAATGTTGGTAGGAAAGAAAGAATAAAAATATGTAATTGTGGGTAAGGCAAGGGAAAGAGATGCAAATTTACATGCTGTAAATTTTACATCACTTATAGATTTCAGGAAAGGTATTAGAATAAATCCTATTTTTTAATTTTTAATTCAATTTTATTTTATTTTTAGTGCCAAATTCACTCTTTACCAAACCCCTCCAATATCCATTGAAAATCCATTACAAATGTGAAGTCATGAAAAACAAATTTCCATATTAGCCATATTCTGAAAAAGAAAAAGAAAAAGAAAAAAATCATGCTTCCATCTGCATTCCGAGTTCATCAGTTCTTTCTCCAAAAGTGGATAGTATTTTTCATATGAATTCCTTGGAATGATGTTGGGGTTATTTTGTTGATCAGAGTTAACAAATCTTTCACACTTGATTATCTGAATACATTGTTTGCCTAATTCTGCTAACTTCACTTTTTATCAATTCTTATATATTTTCAGATTTCCGAAATCATCAACTTCATCATTTTTTCTAGCACAATAATATTCCATCATATTCTGTAACATGGTCATCCATTCCTCTAATTACGGGCATTCCCACAATTTCATATTTTTTGCCATACTAAAAAAAGGTGCTGTAAATATTTTTTTTTTGGTAAATACAAGTCTTTCTGCTCTTTCTTTGATCCTTTCAGGGTATAGATCTATATCTAAGTATGGATCAAATAATCTAGTATTGCTGGGTCACAGGGTATGCATTTAACAGTTTTTAAGGGAAAGTTCCAAACTGTTTTCTAGATGGGCTGGATTAGTTCACAGCTCCACCAACAGTGCATTAATGTACTTACTTTCTCACATTTCCTACAGAATTTATTATTTTCTATTTCTGTCATCTTAGCCAGTTTGATTGGCATGAAGGGGCACCTCAGAGTTTTAACTAGTATTTCTCAAATTATTAGTGATTTAAAGAATTTTTCATATAATTGATAGCTTTGATTTATTCCTCTGAAAACTACCAGTTCATACCTTTTGACTATTTATCACATGGGTAATGGCTTTTATTCTCAGAAATTTGACTCAGTTCTTAAATTAAATAAATGGTTACAAAAATATAAAAACTCCAGATTAATAGAATAAATGAATTATTTAAATAAGCCAATAATAGAAAAAAAATTAGAAGAATCCACAAATAAATTCCATAAGGGGAAAATAAACTATAGACCAGAAAAATTTACAAATAAATTCTGTTAATCATTCAATGAACAATCAGTTTTGACATTACATAAACTTTTTGTAAAAATAGGAAAAAGGGGGCATTTCTAAACTCTTTCTGTGAAACAAATATGTGAGGACAAAACAGAGAAAGAAAGCTAAAGCCTTATTAAATAGAGCAATATCACTGGTGAATGTTGACAGAAAATATTTAATAAAATATTAATAAATAGGCTTTAGCACCATCTTAAAAAGATTCTGCAAGAAGAATAGGTTGGAAAGCCAAGATGAAAAAAACGCAAGGCCTTACCTGAGCTCTCTTAAATTCTCCTGAAAACCACATTAATTCCTTAAAATGAATTCTGGAGCAACAATGCCCACAAAAGGACAAGTGAAACACATTTACAACACAGGACAACTTTAGGAGGTTGTCAGGAAAGGTCTGTCCGACTAAGGTGAGAGTAGAATATAGTCCAGTGAAAACAATGTCAGTGCAGGAAGCCAGCAGCAAGTCTTGGGGGCAACTGAATTGGCAGTAGCAGTTTCTGGGGTTCTCGGCCCACAAATAGTAAGAGTGTCTGCCAATTGGTCAGAATATTATATGGATTCCTTTGCTTGTGCTGAGTGGAAAACTCTGTTGCACTGCCAATATGTGGATCTGAGTTGTAGTTATAGGTCTCAGTACCATGGCAAAGAAGAGCACAGCACAATAGAGCTTGTAGTCACAGGGAAGTGGGGACCCTGGTCACAGTTCCAAGTCAGAAAAGAGTGACTGTGATCACTGACAGACAGGAGCACAGGCAAGGAGAGCAGTGATTACACCTCTCCTTAGGTCATGCCACTTTAGAAAAACTGAAAACTTACAGACCCCCACAACTAGCCTTGAAAACAGCTGCACAACAAAAAGTTTTGGGATAGTGCCCTCTCCATCTTAGTAGCAGAATCCAACTTTAACATAAAGTTAAGTCAAGAAATAAGCTGGAAAAGTGAGCAAATGATAACAACAAAAAAGAATCTGACAATAGAAATTTACTATGATGACAGGGAAGATCAAAACAAAAATCTAGAAGATCATAATGCACATAACTTAAATACCTTCCATACTGTGGATGATATTGGCTTTTTATTCCTTAATCATAAACTTCTTCCTTTGATGTTTACCAATTAAATTTTCTTATTAAAAGGCATATTCTTATCTTCAAGGATTATTGGCATCAAACAAAATTGTATCATTATCATCATCATCTTGTTCTAAAGGTGTTCATTCCATATTATCTAGATTTGTGTCCAAAACTCCATATCTTCATGTCTTTCTATTTCTTCTTCTCCTTCTGATGGTTCTGATGACAAAGTACACAAGGACCATGGCATTCACCAACATCAGCATGAACAGGGCCTTCTGGGTCATAGGATTGTCACCAGAATTCAGGAACATGGCCAGCAGCAGCAGCAACATGAGGTCCACATTATCTCTGTGTGGCCAGTTCACCATGCTGCATTCACCTGTTCCACCACCCCAACCTGCCCCAGGCCTGGAGTCCAGGAGTTACCAAGGGCACAGAGGAGGAGGAGACAGATGCCGAGGAAGACAAACCTGTGGTGGAGGTCAGGCCCAGGATCTAAAAAAGTTTTGCACAAAATCAATGCAACCAAGATTAGAAGGAAAGCAGAAAGCTGGGAAACATTTTTTTTTTAATAGCAAATGTTTCTGATAAAGGCCTCATTTCACAGATATATAGAGACCTGAGTCAAATTTATAAGAATACAAATCATTCTCTAATTGATAAATGGTCAAAGGATAAGAACAGGCAGTTTTCAGATGAACAAAATAAAGCTATCTATCGTCATATGAAAAAATGCTCTAAATCACTACTTAGGGAAATGCATATTAAAACAACTTTGAAGTACCACATCACACCCATCAGATTGGCTAATATGACAAAAAAGGAAAATAACAGATGTTGGTTGGAGGAGATGTGTGAAAACTGGGACACTAATACACTATTGGTGGAGTTGTGAACTGATTTAATTATTCTCAAGAGCAATTTGGAACTATGTTTTTGAGCCTTTTGAGGCTATGAAACTTTGTATACTTTTTCACTCAACAAAACCGTTACTAGATCTAAATACCAAAGAGAGCACAGAAAAGGGGAAAAGACCTATATATTACCTTCTGGAATATTGTATTTCAAGTCTCCTGCTCATTTATAATAGTGGCTGCTAAATCTTATGTAATCCTTACTGTGACTTCTTGGTACTTGGATTCTTTCTTTCCGACTGCTCACAGTATTTTTTTCTTTGATCTAGGAGTTTGGATCTCAGTGGTGCTTTCAAGAGGTAACCATTGGATTCTTTCTACTTTGTGCACTTTATTCTCTGGTTCTAAGATCTGGCCCATTTTCTTTTAAGATTTCTTGAAATAGGAAGTCTGGGCTCTTTTTGTGGAAGTGGGGTTAGACAATCCAATAATCCTTAATTTTTTTCTCCTTGTTTTTTTCAGGTCATTAAAAAAATTCTTTCTGTCTTTTGGGGATGGGGTGGGGAGAGGGAGGAGTGAGGAGAGCTCCCTATATTGCTTCCTGCTACTTAGTCATCTTGTTTCTGCCTCCTCATTTAACATTTTAATGTAGCACAGTTTCCCCCCTTACATCAATTTGGTGGTATTTTTACAGTCAATATTATTATTTTAAATTTTTCATAATTTCTACATTGAAATTTAAACAGGAATTCATGATTTTTTAAGTTTTTTTTTAAAATTTACATTCCCTATTCGTTATTTTGTTCTTTCTCCCTTTTGTTGATAAAAGTGTATATAAAGTGTATATTTAAGTGATAAAAAGGATATAAATTTTCCCCTCAGAAGAATTTTTTTTCTTGGCAATTGGGGTTAAGTGACTTGCCCAGGGTCACACAGCTAATAAAAATGTCAAGTGTTTGTTCTGAGACCAGATTTGAACTCAGGTCCTCCTGACTTCAGGATCAGTGCTCTATCCAATGTGCCACCTAGCTGCCCTCCATCAGAACATCTTTAGCTGCATCTCAAGTATTTTGGTATAGTGTCTCATGTTTGTCATTTTCTTTGATGAAATTTTCTACTTTTTCTCATTTTTTTTGACCCACTAATTCTCTCAAATTATGTTATTCAATCTCTTTCTAATTTTAAATTATTTAAGGACATTTTATCAAATATAATTTTATTGCATTATGATTAGTAAATTATACATTTAACATTTCTGCTTCTCTATACTTGTTGATGAAGTCTCTATGTTCTAATACATGGTTAATTTTTGTAAAACCATGCAAAGGTGAGTTGTATGTAAATTCTTTTTTTTTTAATTCTTACTCAGTAACTGACAGAGATTTATCCCAAATTTTTCTAAAGTCCAGTTCAAGTCCTTAACTAAAGTCCCCCAATATTATAGCATTGTAATCAATTTTCCATTGAATTTGATGAATTTTTGAATATCTAAATGTTAGGTGTTACCATAAATGTATATGTATACATACATATATACATACATCTATTTACATATTTGGCTGAATCATTATCTATGGTGTATTTAAGCATGATAAAATTTCTATGCTTTGTCTTTTCATCTTTCTTATATTTACTGTAGCCTTATCTGAAATCAGGACTGCTACTCATGTAGTTCAGAAGAAGCATCAAAAAAAAAAAACCCAAAACAAAACACTACTCCAAATAGATCTAGAAACTACACCAGACTAAATCTTGATGGAGAAATACAAGAGAAAGTCAGAAGGACTCACTTTTCCAGCTTTGGTCAGCACAAGGAAAAAAAAGATATTTGTTTCCATTGGAAATAGGATCTGGAAAGGATAAGTCACTCCAGAGCCTAGGGACAGGGCAAGAGGATGTCCCATAGCCATACTGTGGCACTGTGATGGAAATGGGTGCCATTTGGCATCTTCATCACCCACTAACAACGTGTGAGACATAAATCTGGGGTAGACTGAGGAGAAGACTTGCACACAAGTGTGGCTTTCCAGGGTAAACAGTGATAAAAGTCCATGGGCTGCATACCAATCAAGAAACAAGTTCAAAACCAAGCAGCAGCTATGTGGCTCAGACCCCAAGAGCAGAGTGGGGTTTCAGTTCCCATCACTAACTTAACATGAAGACTAAGGAAGGATAATTAGAGCAAGAATCATAAACCGAGAATCGTAGACCAAAGGGGGCATTACACTTCTATAACTCTGAACCAGCAAAGCTTCCCAGCTGACTAATGGTTGCTCAAACATGAACCTACCTCAGGAAGTTGCAGAGCTTATATCAGGGAGGGGCAGTAATCAGACTTTGTCTGAGATAACTTTGGAAGCACTTCCCAGCCTGAGCTCTCCCAGGAATCCCAGAATAACACAACACTCAATACCCCTAAGAAAACAGCAACAGAACCAACCAGAACATTACCTGAAGACATTTGCAGAGCTCAGCCCTGACATCAAGCCCAAAGTCAGGAAGTAGGCTGAAAGAATGAGAAAAGAAAATAAAGCAAAGAATCTTATCTTAAAAATCTATTATGATGAAAGGGAATCTCAAGATACAAACCCAGAAGAGAATGACTCCAAAATATCTACAAGCAAAGTTTCAGAAAAAAAAAGCACAATTTGGGCACAAATTCAATATAATTTCTGGGAAAGTTGAAGCAAGAGTTTTTTTTTTAAAAAGAGTTTAAATGTTATTATATAATAACATTTTTATAAATAAATTGAGAGTGCTGGAGGAAATAAACTGGGAAAGAATTGAGTGAAAATGAAAGTGAGAATTAGAAAAAAAGGTTAACAGCTTTCTAACAAGATGTACAAATATGTGCCCAAACAGCAAACTCCATGAAAATTCTAATGGTCCAAATAGAAGCCAATTACTCTATGGGATAACAATAAATATTAAATATATGTTGTACAGCAATTCTTTTTGTGGTGGCTAAGAATTGGAAATTGAGGAGAAACCCATCAATAGGAGAATGATTGAACAAGTTGTGGTATATTATTATAACGAAATATTATTGTGATATAAGAAATGACAAGCAAGATGTTTTCAGAAAAAACCTGGAAAGACTTACATGAACTGTTGCAAAGTGAAGTGAACAGAACCAGAGGGACATCATATACAAGAGAAATAGTCTATGTTGAACAACTGTGAATGATTTAACTATTCTTAGCAATACAATGATCCAAAAAAACCCTCAAAGGACTCATGATGAAAAATACTGTCTTCCTCCAGAGAAAGAAGTGATGTCATCTGAAAACAGATGAAAGCATGCTATTTTTCTCTTTCCTTCCTTCCTTCCTTCCTTCTTTCCTTCCTTCCTGCTCATCCTGCCCTTGATCCCAGGTTTTTACTCTTTCTTTTCCTTGCATATCCTGCCAGCCTTCTTAGATTTCTCTCTGCCCTTCCTAGGGATCCGTTTCAATGTCCTTTTTGAATTTAATGTTTTTCTATACTGAAATCACTGTGTGTTTTTGTATAATTGTGTCTAATCTTCTTTTGTTTGTTTCAGATGAAAGTGAGGCTCATGAAATATTCATTTCCTCTCTCTCTTATTTCTTGACTATATGCTCTTCATCTTATGTACTTCCATTATATAATAGCAATTTCCATCCACTTCTTTTTCCTTTCCTCCCCAACATAGTTCCTTATCTCTCCTATTTTTGTCTTCTCCTATGACTATTAAACTGAACAAAAACTTTCTCTCAGACTCTTAAAAATATTAGACTTCTGAGTAAACATTTGTTTCTTATCCCTCTACTGATATTTAACAATTCATCCCCACATTCCCAATTAAATAAATACGTCTCTATTTCTATTTCTTTTGGTTCCTGCTTTTCTACTTTCTAATGTTTACTCAATTCATGTCTTTTAATCAGTAATGCTTGGAAATACTTATTATTTCTTATCTCATTAATGATCTATTTTTTCTCCTGGAGGATTATACTTAATTTTACTAGATAAGTTATCTGTAGCTGTAGACCTTTATCACTTGCCTTTTGGAATATAACATTGCAAGTGGATGTTTTATGGTGAAGTTTTTATAATGGAAACTGCTGAGTCCTGTGTTATTATTAGGTATTTTTTTTATTTTACAGTTAAATACAAAGTGAGAAAAGAACAAAAAATGTCATGTACACAGAAGACCATAAGAAAGAATTCAGTACAAAACAATAAATTTTCATTTCAAGAAAATCCATATAACTGCTATGATTGTTTTCAAAGTTGCCCATCTTTTCTTGGCTTCCTTTTCAGTTTTTTTTTTGTTCTCTGCTGTGCAGTTTTTATTTAATTTTTTTTTCACCTCCCTCCCCCCACTACCCTAAAGAAGGCTGTAATTAAGTGTGGCTGCATATTCATATAGATATCTATAAACACACACACATTTATACACATACATATGTAAGACCATACGGTGCTTATTTCGTCCCATCGTCTGTTTCTCTTGAGGTAGGTAGCATCTTCCTTCATAAGTCCAAGTCTTTCCATGTTTTTTCCTAAACCAACCAGCTTATTTCATATACCACAGAAATATTCCTTTCTGGATCCAAACAACATCTTCCTTCATAGGATCTTTGAGATTAATTTGGGTATTTATAGTAGTCAGGATGACTTGGTTGCTCAAAGTTATCCTTAAAATGATACTTCTGTTACTATATAGAATATTTTGTTGGTTCTGCTCAATTCTCTTTTAATTATTCATGGAGGTCTCTCCCTGCTTTTCTAAAATCATTGAGCTCATCATTTCTTATAGCAGAGTAATATTCCATCATGAGCATATACCACAATTTGTTTAGCCATCTCCCAATTGACAGGCATCCCTGCAATTTCCAGTTCTTTGCCACTATAAAGAGAGCTGCTATAAATATTTTAGAACATGTAGGTTCTTTTCCATTTTCCCCAATCATAACGGGAAACAGACCTAACAATGGTATTGATGGGTTAAAGGGTATAGGCCAGGAGTGGGGAAACTGTGACCTTGAGGCTACATGTGGCCTTATAGGTACTTGGGTGGGGCTTTTTGACAGAGTCCAAGTTTTACAGAACAAATTCTTTTATTAAGGGGATTTGTTCTATCACGTTTAGATTCAGTCAAAGGGCTGCATTTGAAGACCTAGAGGGCCACATGCAGCCTTGAGGCTGCAGAT
Source organism: Phascolarctos cinereus (assembly GCF_003287225.1). Lineage (NCBI taxonomy): Eukaryota > Metazoa > Chordata > Mammalia > Diprotodontia > Phascolarctidae > Phascolarctos > Phascolarctos cinereus. The sequence goes on along the minus strand of NW_027555847.1, from coordinate 282,283,445 downwards.
TCCCCACCCCTGGTATAGGCAGTTTAATAACTCTTTGGGCATAATGCCAAATCTCTCTCCAAAATGGTTGGATCAGCTCACAGATCCCTCAACAATGAATTAAGGTCTCAATTTTTCTATATCTCCTCCAATATTTGTTGCTTTCACATTCTTTCATTTTAGTCAATCTGATAGGTGTAAAATGATATCTCAAGGTTGTTCTGATTTGCATTTCTCTGATCAATAATGATTTAGAGCATTTTTTCATATGCCTATATATTGTTCCAATTTCTTCATTAGAAAACATCCTGTTCATATCCTCTGACCATTTATCAATTGGGGAATGACACACCTTCTTATATTTGACACAGTTCTTTATATATATTTGAGATATGAGAACTTTATCTGAGAAACTGTCTATAAAATTCTACCCCCACCCCTCAGTTTTCTGCTTGCCTTCTGGTCATGACTACATTTGTTTTATTTGTACAAAATCTTTTAAATTTAATATAATCAAAATTATCCATTTTATATCTCACCATGCTCTTTATTTCTTGTTCATAAATTGTTAACCTATCCATATATCAGATAGGTAATACATTCCACGTTCTTCAGATTGTTTTATAATACCTCCCTTTATATCCAGGTCATGTATCCATTTTTTCCTTATCTTGGTAAATGGTGTAAGATATTGGTCTATTCCCAATTTTGCATTCTGTTTTCCAGCTTTCCCAACAATTTTTACCAGACAATGAATTCTTATCCCAAAGATTTAAGTCTTTATACTCATCAGACACAGGGTAATGATACTCATTTGCTGCTGTAGATTGTATGTCTACTCTGTTCCACTAATCTACATTTCTATTTCTTAGCCAGTGCTCCAGATAGTTTTGATAATCACTGTCTTATAATATAGTTTAAGATTTGGTACTGCTAAACTCCCTTCCTTTACATTTTTTCCCCATTAGTTCCTTTGATACTCTTGATCTTTTATTCTTCCAAATGAATTTTGTTATTAGTTTTTTTTTAGCTCTGTGAAATAATTTTTTGGTAATTTTATTGTGATGTCATTGAATATACAGATTAATTTTGGTAAAATTGTTATTTTTATTACATTGGCCCTGCCTATCCATGAACAAGTAATATTTCTCCATTTATTTAAATCTGATTTTATTTGTGTACAAGGTTTTTTTTTTATGGTTTTGTTCATTTGGATTCATATAGATACTGGGTTTGTTTTGGTACATGTATTCCCAGGTATTTTGTACTGTATAAAGTTATTTTAAATGGTGTATCTTTAACTATCTCTTTTTGCAAGATCCTATTTGTAATACATAGGAATGTTGATGATTTATGTGGTTTTACTTTATATCTTGCTACTTTATTGAAATTATTAATTATTTCAATTAACTTTTTAGTTGAGTCTTTAGGATTTTCCAAGTACATCATCATATCCTCTGCAAAAAAGATAGTTTTATTATCTCATTCCCTATTCTGATTCCTTCTATTTCTTTTTCTTTTCTTATTGCTAGCATTTCCAATACAGTATTGAGTAATACTGGCGACAGTGGGAATCCGTGTTTCACATCTGATTTTACTGGGAAGGCTTCTAGCTTATCCTCATTACAAATAATATTTGATAATGGTATTAGTTAGTAGGTATTAGGTGCTAATGCTTTAGGTAAGTGCTTCTTATTAATTTAAGGAAAAATTCATTTATGCCTATACTTTCAAGAATTTTTGAATAGAAATGAATGTTGCATTTCATCCAATGCTTTTTCTGCATCTATTGATTTTAATCATAATTTTGTTACTTTTATTATTGATACAGTCAATTATATTAATAGTTTTCCTTATGTTAAACAATCTCTGCCTTCCTGATATGAATCCTGATTGGTCACAATGTATAATCTTTGTAATATGCTATTGTAATCGTTTTGCTAGCATTTTACTTAGGATTCTTGCATCCATATTCATTAATGAAATTGGTCTATAATTGTCCTCTGTTTTTACTTTTCCTGGCTTAGGCATCAGTATCATATTTGTTTCACAAACAGAGTTTGGTAGAACCCTTTTTTTTGGCCTATTTTTCCAAATAATTTATTTAATATTGGAATTAGTTGATCTTTAAATATTTGATAAAATTCACTTGTAAATCCATTTGGTCCTATTGTTTTTTTCTTAAGCAGCTCATTTCTGGCCTGCTCAATTTCTTTTTCTAAAACACGTCTATTTAGAAATTTTATTCCCTCTTTTGCTAATCTGGGCAGTTTGTATTTTTGTAAATATTTTTCCATTTCACTTCAGTTGTTGAATTTATTGGAATATCATTGGGCAAAATAACTCCTCATAATTGCTTTGATTTCAGCTTCTTTAGTGGTATATTCACCTTTTTCATTTTTTGATACTACTAATTTAATTTTCTTCTCTCTTTTTAAATCTTAGTAACCAATGGTTTATCTATTTTATTGATTTTTTTGTAATATCAACTCCTAGCTTTATTTATTAATTCAATGGTTTTCTTGCACTCAATTTTATTAATTTCACCTTTAACCTTTGATTTCCAGACTTCCAATTTAGTGTTTAATTGAGGATTTTTAACTTGTTCTTTTTTTAATTGCATACCTAGTTGATTGGTTTGCTCTTTCTCTTTTTTTTAATTTGTTTAAACACTTAAAGATAAAATTTTCCCTTGATTTCTGCTTTTGCTGTATCCCATAGGTTTTTTTTTTTTTTGGCTAGGCAATGGGGATAAGTGACTTGCTCAGGGTCACACAGCTAGTAGGTGTTACGTGTTTGATGCTGGATTTTAACTCAGACTCTCCTGAATCTCTTTCTGGTGCTCTATCCACTGTGCCAACTAGCTGCCCTTCCATAGGTTTTGATATGTTGTTTCTTTATTGTCATTTTCTTTAATGAAGTTATTGATTGTTTCTTTTATTTGTTCTTTAACCCGTACATTCTTTAAGATTAGTTGTTTAGTCTCCAACTAATTTGTGTCATTATTATTGCAGTGGCTCCACTGTATTTGAACACTTTTCAACTTTTTTTCTTTTGGAGTATTTTTTCTTTTGTCTGGAACTTTGTGATTTTGACTATGATGTCCCTGGGAGTTTTCACTTTAGGGTTTCTTTCCAGAGCTGACTGGTAGCTTCTTTCTATTTTTACTTTCCCCCAGTTCTAAAAGTTCTGGGTAGTTTTAATTTATCATTTCCTGAAACATGAGATCCATATATTTGCTGATCACAGTTGCCAAATAGATAATATTTGTTTCTTCTTGACCTTTTTTCTTATTGGTTGTTTTTGAAATCTTATTTCTTATTTTTTTTTCTTATTCTAATTTTTGCTTTTACTTTGTCATTGCTGTATTGTTGAGTTCTGTTCTTTGTCTGGCCCACTCTAATTTTCAGGGCAGTGAGTTTTTAACTGAGGTTTTCCATCATCTATTATAAGGTGTTAATTTTCCTTGCCGTTCTTCCCTCTCTAGCTTTTCCTTTCCATATTTTTAATTTTATTTCCTCCAGTTATTCCTGTAGAACCTGTGGCCAGAACATTTTTTTTTTCCTCTTAGACTTTACTTGGATTTGTGAGGTTGCTATCCTCTTACAGCTTAATTTATATCCTGGGTATCTCTTAAATGAAGACATTCCTCACTGTTTTTTATTTTTTCTCAGCTTGCTCATGGAGGACCCTGCACTTGGGTCAAATTCCAAAACTGAATGATGTCTGCAGAGACTGTCTGGACCTCAACATAGTAGATCAGATTAGGCACCTTTTTTTCAAGGTACTCTGGGCCATTTCTGATGCTGGTCTCTGCCTAAGGACTCCATTTTGTTGTGGGTCATTGGGTCCTTTCTAAAGAGTTTGCCTGGATGAACTAGTGAAGCCCTGCTGTTGGTCCTATGTTGGGGTCCAGTAACAAGGTTCAGGGACTGTTTAGACTTTCCTGTGGCATTTTCTATAGCCCATAGGTGGGCTACTGCCAGTGAAACAGTGCTACGCTCTCCTGGTACAGGCCAGAGTTGCTCTGTCTTGCTAGGGTTGAGTTTGGGTGCCTAGGGTCATGTAGCTAGTAAGTGTCTGAAGCCAGATTTGAACTCACAAATATGATTCTCCCTAATTCCAGGCCCAGTACTCTACCCACTGTGCCACAATGTAATATTGTCTGTTTTACTTATTGTTAAGTATTTCCAAATTACATTTTAATCTGGTTCAAGTCAAGCTTGGGAGTGTAGCTGCATATAGCCTGTGGATTGAGTTTTTGACAGCTCTGATTTAGTATACGGCATTTTGGATGCATGCTGATATTTTCTACTACAAATCTTATGCAGTGGAGTCATTGGCCAATCTCTCATTAGTCCTGATCTCATAGGGGAGAACCTTGGGTTTTCCAATCCTGTGCTTTATAGGCCTCAGAATACTTTGCCCATGGCTGTCCAGGAACTTATATAGATGAAAATCTTTTCTGCCCTATCATTTATGCCTTTCTTATATGCTAACCATGTAGACTAGAGCTTGGCCCACTAAAAGGATTTTCCCAGACCCCTATTGCATAGGGTATCCCCTGTTTTTGATTATTGACTTCTGAAATCCCATTGTATATTCTTCTCTTGTAGTGGATATAGCCATGAACCAATCAGGGAAAACAATGTTCCACAGAACCTTGTAGATGGGGGCTCATTGGAGAAGGCAGAGTTCCAGGATCAGGACTGAGGATCCTGGTCTCTGGAATTGTTACCACTAATTTGTGAAATGTACTAACACTGGAGGAACCCAGGCAAAGAGTGATTTCTAATGTCTCATTTTCATTTAGCAGTAGAATCTTCTTACGCTCTGTGCATCCTGTTAAAAGGACCATCTTTCATCACACAACCTATAACAGGAAACTGTGTGAAGGGTAATTTTATGACTCTGTGCCATTTGATAAGTAGCAAGAGCCCAGTAAGAGATAAGCAACTACATTTCAAAAGTAGTGTGAGAGACTACTCTGGGGAACTTGGGTTTCCATAAATTTAACAGTCACTTATCCCGTCCATCTCTTTGTGTTAACCAAAGCTTTTACTCAGTCTGGTCCTTTTGTATGGAGGTTTCCAGAAATATAGGCCATGCAGAGCCATAATTACTCAAGAGGAGAGACTGTTGGACAGCCTACTTTATATCTTTCAGAGCTATAGCTTATTCTGGGTCCAACCTGAAAAAGGTAGACTTGAGGGTGACTCAGAAAATGAAGGCAATCAAGGTAACCAGACTGGGAGTGAGGATTCTTCCAAATCTGAAAAGCCTAAAAAGATTCTGTGCTTCCTTCTCAGATCATGGGGAAGCAAGTGATATTGCCTTATTCTGGAGTGATACTAGATAAGGAGGAGAGGAGAAGTAGAAGTTCTTGACTAATGTCTCTTTTTTTTTTTTTAGTGAATTATGATTCAAGGTTTTCCACTGAGAGCACTGGGGGAGAGGGAGTTATGAGAATTTTGAGTAAGAGATGAAGTAGTTTGAAGAAGTCGTTGTGGTGAGTGATAGTCAATTGATTAATGACATGCTAAAGATTACTTTGCCAAAGCAAGGACCCTGGTGAGATTATGCAACAAACTTGTAGTGGCCAGCCAGCATGGTTTCATGATTTTCTCCAGCTTTGTTCAGCAGCACTAACTGCTGTAGGAGCAAAAATGGCAGATGGTGGAAGTAACCCAAGGCTGGAGTTTCACAGGGCAACATCTTTTGCTAGGATAAAGGGGCAAGGGACTTGAGAGAAGAGGATAGTGCAGAATTGAACTGATTTACCAAGGGGTCAAGATGGCTAAGGGAAGTATGTATAGACAGTGCAGGGATAACAAGCTTGGAAAAAAACCTGAGGAATGGAAGGTTTGTAGTGATTTGTGAATAACTTTGTTTAGCTCCCTTTTGTCTGCCATAAACTGCCAGGTGTCTTCTGTCTTCCTTCAGATCACACCCAGGTTATCATAAAAAGAGTTCAGTATTCTAATTTCTTTGATCACCATAATTAAAAAAGAAATAACACTCCTCCCCCATATTGTTTGTTTAACATGTCTCTGTTTGCCCCTACCCACAACAATCCTCATAGAGACTACAAAAGGGCCAATACAGATACTGACTCTCAACAGTCCATCATACATCTTCTCTTCACGGTTTGTCTTCTGTAACCTCTCTATGGATGATTAAAATGGCATAACATCTTTAAGGGATACCTGAAGTTTGAATGGACTAAAGGGCCCTCACTCTTCTGTTGGATTTCAAGGTTCAGTTTTACTAATGTCCCCCTTAGGCTGTATACCAAATTTAAAAAAATCAATTATATGCTTCAGGAGCCACAGTCAATGCTCCCTCTGGGAAAAGATGTCCTTGTCTTCTATCTACAAAGCAGACTGTCAGTGTCTATGCCTCCTTCCCCTATTTCCTGAATACCCATTTGCACTGACAACAGTATTTGTCCAAGCCACAATTATTTCAATCTCCTGCTCAAATCTCATGAATTGATCAGCCCAGGGTCTGAAGTCATCTTGGTGGAGCTCCACTCAGAAGTGGATTAAGTTTAAGATGTGACAGGTTGCATATGTGTGTATATGAGGGAAGAGGTGGGATACATAAATTCAATCAATCAGACCATTTTCTTTACGGACTTCACCCTCTCCCTTTCAGATCCCTATCTGGAAGTAGGCTACAATCATCTTCATGGGGTTATATTCATGAAACTCTTGATCATAGCCACCTAGTAAGGAATAAAAGATCTTCAACTGGAGTGTGGAGCTAAATCAAAAGGGGCATTTCAATAACATATCTTCCAAAGAGTTGCCCTAGTCTATGAAACTCTTCTTTAGAGGAAGTCTCTGCCTTGACTCCATGAAATCACACACTCAGCAGCCTTTGAAATTCTCTTGCAACTTCTTTGGAAAACTTTTGGGAAAAAAATAACCACCCTCTAAGGAATAGTAAAAGGATATGCCTGGGCTTTCTTACCATGGGTTATGAAGTCTTCTTCTCCCTCTTGCTTCTCATTCTCCTGTCTTTTTGCTGTGACAACCACAGTATTCTACAAAATTCTGAGTTTCAAACTGTACTTCCTGCCAGTGGTTTTTTGGCTCCTGGCTTCAGCCAGTCAGTATCCACCCCCAATATCAGAACTCTCTTCACTTGTACTTTCATTGAGTGATCATTAAAAGCTAAGAACTCTGCTTCTATTTGCTGAATGTGCTAGTCCAGTTTACTCTCAGTCTTATTATACTGGAGGTCCAAGTTTTACAGGAAGCTCAACAACAACCAGGGAATGGTGGACCTAGCACTTTCTTTACTCTTCTTGGTTGTCTACATTGGTAATCAGTAAGGTAATTACTCTGGATGAGGAGGGACCTGCTCTCTGATCCATTGAGAAAACTCTTGATACTATACCTGAAAGGCTATTGCTACAAGATACCATGGTGCCATATCTGGCTATCCAATCCCTTCACCCAATGTTTGTAGTATTCCCTAATTCAACCACAATGTAAAACATGATGCCATCTTGCTCTTAATTACTGATTATGTCAAATGTTAGGGCCAAGGCTTGACTTAATCCCTCCCTGTTAATTCAGGTTTGATGTTAGGATAGAATGAGGTGCTGATAGGTCATTCCACAATTAAAACAAAGGAGCTTTAGTCAAAGTATAAGAAAAATATTTAACAAGTATACAATAGTATTTAGCCTTAGTAGATGCTGTTATTTCCATCCCACCCCCTAACATATGGATGTATACTTGATTTTCAGGGCAGAGTGACTCATGGGTGATCTGGGAGCATCCACTAAGCCTGAAGGCCCTGGTGGATCTTATGTTGTGAGTTACTTTCTAGTTTTGCATAAAAGCTAGTTTCAGACACCTAGAGATAGAGTTGCATAATGATTAAAAAGTTGACCTTTAAGTAAGGAAGAACCCAATTCAAGTCTTGGATAAAAGAGATAATGGCAATATGAGTCTTGGCAAGTTACATGACCTCTCAGTAACTCAGGGAGTTGCTTAAAAGTATAAGTTGGAGAGAAGGTATTGACCTGTACTAGTAGAGGAAGCTCCTCATTGGGCACTTCTGATACCAGTGAAATCATAGGTACAATTCCTACCTCTATCTCTCTCTCTTTCTTTTTTTTTTTTTAGGCAATTGGGATTAAGTGACTTGCCCAGGGTCACACAGCTAGTAAGTGTCAAGTGTTTGGTCCGAGACTGGATTTGAACTCAGGTCCTCCTGACTTCAGGGCCAGTGCTCTATCCACTGCACCACCTAGCTGCCCCTTTACCTCTATCTCTTAACAAAAGAAAGGAATGACAAATATTTGAAGGGCTAAAGAAAAGCAAGTACATTAATGAATTATTGGTGGAAGTACAAAATGGTACAGACATTTAGGAAAACAATTTGTAACCATGCCTGAAAAGTCACTATATTGCCATTGACCCAGTAATAACATGCCTTGGCATATACTCCAAAAACATCAAAGAAAGAAGAAACAAGCCTCTAAATACACCATATTTATAGCAGCTTTTTTTCTAATAGCAAAAAAAGTGGCAGTTAAGAAGGTGGCCTCCTATGAGGATGGCTAACCAAATTCTGGTATATGAATAAACAATATTGCTGTGCCATAAAAAATGATGAAATGGACAGTTTCAGAGGAAACTGAGAATCTATGGAATGATTCAAAATTAAGTGACCAAAACTAGAACAATTTATATGGTGACAACATTACAGAGAAAACCAGCTCTGAAATACTAGAACTTTGAAGATAGCAATGAAAAAACTGTGGATTTAAAGTTCAGAATGACATTACACATGGCAATATGGGACACCACTTAGAATGCTCTCTCTCTTTGCAGATGGGATTTTTTGTGGCTTAAAAAATTTGTCTTGTCCATGATGACACAGATACTAGTTGACAGAGATAGAATTTTAACTGGGGGGGGCAGCTAGCTGGGTGGCGAAGTGGATAGAGCACTGACACTGATGTCAGAAGGACCTGAATTCAAATCCGGCCTCAGACCAAACACTTGACACTTACTAGATGTGTGACCCTGGGCAATTCACTTAACCCCAAATGCCTAAAAAAAAAAAATTTAGGGGCAGTTAGGTGGTGCAGTGGATAGAGCACCGGCCCTGGATTCAAGAGGACCTGAGTTCAAATCCGGCCTCCGACATATAACACTTACTAGCTGTGTGGCCCCGGGCAAGTCACTTAACCCTATTGCCTAACCCCCCCCAAAAAAAAAAGAATTTTAACTGGGTCCTTTGAAGGTGAAGTACTCTGTGCTGCCTGAGATATTCTATATACCATTGTTTGTGAATGTGGTTGTGTTAGTTGAACCATTGCTGGAACATTGCATAGCCTTTAAAAAAAAGATTCAGAGAGGATTCTGGGAAGATGGCAGAATAGGTCACAAATTCCAACCTCTCAAGATTTTTCCGTACAAAAGCGATAAAATAGCACCTGAGGGTGAACAAAGTGCAGGTAAAAATAAATAAGAGGAACACAACAGGAATCCTTCTGGGACAATTGAAAAGATCTGAAGGAAAATCCCAGGATGAAGTTTGGTCCCTGTGAAGAATAAACACCTGAAAGTTAGGGTCCCTTTAAATGACAAGCAGCAAGCCCTGGGGTTAGCTGGGTAGCAGGTTGTGGGCCCAGCCACTGGAACTTTTATCCCTGCTATAGTGAGAGGAGTTGGGCATCTGAGCCAGGAAATATCTGCTCAGAATGCCAAACCCAGCTGTATTGTGGAGAGAGGCAGGGATGAGAAGAAAGCAGCACATGTCCAGAGAGTGCAGAAGCAGTGGGGTGAGATGCCCCTAGCTGTGGGCACTTACAGGAGGCTGGAGATTTGACTTTGTTTCCAGGCTAGAGTGGGGGGAACTGAAGATCTGAGGGCAGAGGCACCACCTCCCATACTCCAGGACCAGAGGTGACTACAAAAATTAAGTTATTACTGCAAAAGAAATGCACAGGTAAAGGAGAAGGAATCAAACCATTGAAAGTTATTAGGGGAATAGAGAAGAATGGGATCATCTTCAGAGGAGGATATTGAAACAATGAAACCCTCTTCAACCCCAAAGAGTTATGTCAAATAGTCACCTGCCCAAAAAGAATTTATAAAAGAACTTTAAAAAGACTTTAAAAATCGAATGAGAGAGATTGAGGGAAAAAAAATAAGAACAATCCAAGAAAAACAAGAAGGTTATGAAAAGAATATCAACCATTTAAAGAGGAGATCCAGAATCTAAGGAAGAAAATGATACCTTGAAAATTAGAATTTGGGAGCAGCTAGGTGATGCAGTGGATAGAGTTCTGGCCTTGGAGTCAGGAGGACCTGAGTTCAAATCCAGCCTCTGACATTTGACACAGACACTAGCTGTGTGACCCTGGACAACCCCAATTGCCTCACCAAAAAAAAAAAAGAAAAAAGAAAAAGAAAAGACAATTAGAATTGGGCAAGGGGAAGCCAGGGAAGTAATAAGAAACCAAGAAATAAAAAACAAAATATAAAAAATGAAAAAGAAGTAGAAGAGAAAGTGAAGCATCTTATAAGAAAAACAACTGATCTGGAGAACAGATCAAGAAGAGAAAACATAAGAATAATTGGACTATCTGAAAGCTATGATAAAAAATGAATCTTCACACAGTAATAGAAGAAATAATTAAAGAAAATTGTCCTAAAGCATTGTAATAAGGGAAAGTAGAAATAGAAAAAAATTCATTAATCACCACTTAAAAGAGATCCTATGAGAAAAAGTCATAGGAATATTATAGTCAAATTCCAAAATCCCCAGCTCAAGTATAAAATATTATGAGCAACAGAAAAAATAAACAATTTAAATATGATGGTGCCATAATTAGAATCACCCAAGACCTTGCAGCAGAGAAATTAAAGGAACCCAGATCTTGGAACACTATATATCAAAGAGCAAAAGAACTGGGGTTCTAGCCAAAAATATCAAAACCAGCAAAGTTAAGTATAATACTGAATGAAAAAAAAATGGGCATTTGATCAACTGCCAGATTTTTAGAACTTTGTTTTTAAAAAATGGAACTTAATAGGAGATTTGATGTGCAAAAGCCAATAGAAACATAAGGTACATACTAAAGACTGATTACAAGGGATTCAATAAGGACCATTTACCTTTTATGTATGTAAAATGTAAAATATATGTCTAAGATTATCATTAGCAATTGGGTAGTTTGTAAGAAAGATTGGGATAAACCTGACTATGATCTGACTTTAAAAAGTAAAACCATCTAGGAACAGTTAAAAAGAGTAATTATCTTATACAAATGATGTGCAAGAGGAAGAGCTGCAACAGAAATTAGATGGGGAAGGAGGGCTGGTAGTTCTGGTAACCTACTTTTGGTGGAAATAGGTTCAAGGAGGAACAATACATATATATCTAGAAGAGTATAAAAGTCTTCTAAGTTCAAAAGAAATAAAATGTTAAGGCGGTGGCAGGGAGGATAAAGGAGGGATCTCTAGAAAGTAGGGTGAAAGAACAGGTTACAAAGGGGGTACAGAAAGGTGTTTATTATGGGAATGGAAGGATAAGAGAGGGATCCTTTGAGGGCTGGAGTATGCCAAGTAATAGAAGGGTAAGATAGCAGATAGAAGTAGACTAGAGGAGTCAGGAGTAATAGGAAATAAGAGAAACACACAAACATAAAAACGTAGATCAGGTATAGAATTTGTTAGAGGAAGTCTATGTCTATATATGTACTTAGATATGTATGCATATATGTGTATATATATATATCTACATATTAATATATCTGCACTTAATTATAGCCTTCTGGTGGGGGGGGAAGAAGGGGAAAAAGAACAAAGTAAAAAGTGCATGGCAGAGAACAAAAGAAAACTAACAAGGAAGCAAAAGAAAAGATGAACAGCTCTGAACATAATGTGTAATATTTATCATACAGGTTTTCTTGAAATGAAAATTTATTGCTTTATATTTTGTTTCCTCTCCTATGTTCTGCTCTGCACATGACATGCTTTTTAAAATTTTTCTTACTTTGTATTTAAGTGTCATTATTTAAGTTAATGATATGTTTCTTTTTCTTTTCTCTATTCTATATTTGAGTTCTGGTGTTTGAGATTCATAATTACTCAAAAAAGTTTGCCTTAGAGGAGGAGGGAAGATGGCAGAGTAAAGGCAAGGACTCAACTGAGCCCTACCAAATTCCCCTCCAAACAACTCTAAAATGAGTTTTGGAGTCATAGAATCAGCAAAACAGCAAACCAAAAATTTTCCAGTCCAAAATAATTTAGAAGGTTGGCAGGAAATGTCTGCCTCACTGGAGTGATAGTGGAGCACAGTGCAGTGCATGCTACGTCCCTGCAAACCAGCAGCAGGTCTTAAGGGCAGCTGCATATTTGGTGCAGCAGCTTCTGGAGTTCTCAGCCCACAGGCTGTAAAGGGGTTGGACAACTGGTCAGAGGGGAATTAAAGGAGACACTTTGCTGCCACTTGGTGAAAGATTCTATTGCATTGCCCAGTTGCAGTCCCAGGAAGAGGAGGAGCACTAGAACACCAGCATTTGCAGTCAAAGAGGAGAAGGGGAGGCTGGTCACAGTTCTAGGATGGAAAAGAGTGCTTGTGGTCACTCAGACTAGAAGACAGATCAGGAGAGCAGTGACCATACCTAAGGAGAGCCTTAGGTTATAGTAGAATTGGCCAAATGGACAAAAAGGTTCAAAATTCACTGAAAAAAGAACTTTTTGAAAAGTAGAATTGGCCAAATGGAAATGGAGGTCATACATTGTTATCTATAATAAAAAAAGAACCAAAATGACATCACAATGTCAGGGTCCATGTACAGTGTGTCCATCTGTGCTGATCAAGCCAATACATGCTTGGAAGACTCTAACATATGTTGGGCACAAATAGTCCATATGAACATTTGGAGTGGAAATGTTTCTAAATTTGGACATCTCATATTTCTTTTCAGTTACTGCAATTCTGCTCTGCCTATAGAGCACAACACCTTCTTTGAAGTGGGCATGCCACACTGAGCAGTCCTGTGCCAGGGTCTACCATGTCTCATAATTGGTGTCAATTTTTTTCTGAAAGATGCAATGTCCTTATACTGCTTCTTTTGACCTTCATGCAAGCATTTGTCTAGTGTGAATTCTCAGAATAGTCTTTTTTGGCAAATATATATTTGGCATTGGAACAACATAGCCAGCCCTTCAAAGTTTTGTTGTCTGCAGTAGAGTTTGAATGAATGGCAGTTCAGCTTGAGAAAGGACCTAGGACTCCAGTACCTTATCTTGCCAGGTGATCTTCAGAATTTTCCTAAAATAATTCAAATTGAAGTGATTCAGTTTCCTGACATGGCTCTGGTAGACTGTCCGTGTTTCACAGTGAGGTCAGTACAATGGTTCTATAGGCCTTCAGTTTGGTAGGCAGTCTAAAACCTCTTTTTTCATATATTTCTCTTTGGAGCATCCCGAACACTGAGCTAGCCCTGGCAGTGAGTGTGTCAACCTCATCATTTATATCCCTCGAAAGTATACTTCCAAGGTAAGTGAACTTATCCACAGCATTCAATTTTTTTCCATATGCTATAATCAATGGTTCTACATATAGATGGTATGGTGTTGGCTGGTAGAGAACTTGTATTTTCTTGGTGTTAATTGTCACCCCAAAATTAGCACAAGGAACAGAGAATCAATTGATAACACTGTTGTATCTCAGTCTCAGAAGTTAAATTGAGTGCACAATCATCTGCAAATAAAAAGTCTAGGACCAATTGTCCCTCCATTTTAGTCTTAGCTTATAATCTTTTCAAGTTAAATAATTTATTGTCAGTGTGGTAGCTGACCTCGATGCTGTTTTCATTCTTGTTGAAGGCATCTAACAACACTGCTGAAAACGTGATGCTAAAAGAGCATGGGAGCAAGCACACAGCCCTACTTCTCTCTACTAGTGACTAGGAAGGTGTGAGAGAATTGTTCATTATCCAGAACCTGGGAAAGCATACCATCGTGAAAACTGGTGTACAATACCGGTGAACTTCCCTGGGCAATAAAATTTTGCCATGATTTCCTACAAGCCCTCATGACTGACATTAAAGGCCTTGGTCAGATTGACAAATGTTTTGTAAAGCTCTGTTCTTCTCCTGACATTTCTAACAATTCTTTGTCCCTTTCTGAAGCCACACTGGCTCTTGGGTAGGTAACAATATGCCAGTTGAAGAATTTGCCTTTTTAGGGGCAAGTAGGTAGCACAGTGGATAAAGCACTGGCCCTGAAGTCAGGAGGACCTGAGTTCAAATCTGGCCTCAGACCAAACACTTGACACTTACTAGCTGTGTGACCCTGGGCAAGTCACTTACCCTCAATTGCCTAAAAAAAACATTTAAAAAAAAGAATTAACCTTTTAAGGAGGACTCTGGGAGAGAATCTTACTGATAATAACTAAGACAGAGAACCCACTGTGATTGTCCCAGGGCAATCTATTTCCTTTTCCTTGATAGAGGTGGAAATGGAGACATTCTTTAATTCCTGGGTGGGGGGATAACCTCCTCTTGCCATATAACCTGAAAGTTTTCAGTCACCTTTTGTATGAGCAGTAGACTGCCACCCTGTAAATCTCTGCTTGTGTGATATCAGTACCAGGTGCTTTGCCACACAAGAAAAGCCTAGTAGAATTAAAAACCTCTTCTTTAGTCAGAAGTTTGGCTAGAGAAGGACTGACTTCAACCTAAGATATACAGTCAATGGCTTCAGCATTAGTTGATGACGGTCTATTGAGAATATCATGAAAGCCTCTTAGGGATCATGTCCTCATCACTGATCAGTGTAGCTCCTTTAGTTCTCAATAACTGAGATGCACATAGGGTTTTGGCCATACATAGCCTTGAAGGCATATTAGAAGTACTTTGGGTTGTTACTATTAGCGTAAAACTAAATTTAAACTACCTTCTTACTGAATCAAGAATGATACATCTCTCTAAGCTTAGCTTGCACTTTACTTTTGATGGAATTAAGTACAAATTTCTTAGAGATGGAAAAACTATCCTGCTGGTAAACTCTGTGTAGAGCCTGTTTTTCATTTAGCATCTTTTGAATTTCCCCATCATTTTAATCAAATCAATTCTGATGTTTTTGAGTATTCTGGCCCAGATGAGTAAATGTGGTGCTCTATACCAAATCTCTGAAATCTGCCCACTCCTTTTCTGATCCACTTACCAAACATGTGTTGGCTCAGCTTTCCCTCCAAGTCATCAACAAACTGTTTACACACAGAGAAGCACTTTAATCTGTTACTGTTGAGTCTTCTGATAGCCATCATTCCTTGAGACTGCTGGTTTTGTTGAATGCAAATATTTAGCTTGGAGAGGCTAAGTCTCCGATCCAGCAGTCTGCTCCACACATTGCCTTCATCTTTTTCACTTCCTATCTGTCTCTTCTCCTTACAGTGAAATAGTCAATTAGAGTGTCAGTGTTTGCTTCAAGTTGCATCCATGAAGTTTTATTGTGTTTAGGTAAACAGAAGACAATGATGTCGATGAGGTAATGAGATCTTCTTCAGGTCTTCAACAGTGAGTGACTGTTGTGTTACTGGACCTGATTTCCTACTCCTAAGGACTCCATGCTATTGCCTATTCTGCCACTAAAGTCTTCCAGAATTACAAGGGTTTGTCAAAGTGGGAGCATACCCAGTGATAATGGTGATGTGGCACATTCCTGCAAGTGGCAATCACATTGTCATGAGGCTATCATTCACACCTTTTGGAAGGCATATAAATCTATTGACTAGATTAGATTTGATTGGGAATTCTTCATCAGCTTCATGGTGCTCCTCATCATAGTGGCCACTCCAGAAAAACATATATCCAGCTCCAGCTTCAGTAAGCTGGCCTTCATTTTCCAGTCTTGTTTCACACAGGGTTCCTATTTGGATATGATACCTTCTGAGTTTGCTTGAAATAAGAGCTGTTCATTCTTTAGGTCTATTGGATTTTGTGCTGTCCAAGAGTGTGCACACGTTCCATGTACCATGTGAGTGGAATCATCTTCAAAAGAGTTTTTGCATATTTTTTTGTGTTTTGACAGCAGGGTGGAATCCCCACCTGCTTCAGCAAGCAGGTCAGGGTTAGATGAAGCAGGCACTTTTTAGGGAACCTTTTCTAGTCCATTCCTCATGCCAGGAGGTGAACATTATGGTCCTTTAAAAGGCTGCTCAGACAGTGGGCTGCCAAATCCCAATGGTGCTTTGATCTAGCAAGAAGATGACCCTAAATATGCACTGGGATACCCGTGTGACTACAGTTTCTGGTATATCTGCACCTGCTGCTTCATCATTAGACCAGTACCACAGGATTTTGAGGTAAATAAAATAGTAGAAGAGTAAAATAATAAAATAGTAAAATGGTGAAAAGGTATGGGTTATGTCTTTTGACTCATGTGATAATTTGGATTTAAGTGAGGCAGAGTTGCTTGAAGTAGTCAACCTCACTTGCTTTTGTTTTTTGTTTTTTGTTGTTTTTTGTTGTTTTAGGCAATGGGGTTAAGTGACTTGCCCTGGGTCACACAGCTAGTAAGTGTTATGGCCGAGGCCGGATTTAAACTCAGGTCCTCCTAAATCCAGGGCCGGTGCTCTATGCACTGTGCCACCTAGCTGCCCCTTAACCTCACTTTCTCACCCAGAGTCATTGGAGTCCAGTGTCAAGACAGAAGTCAAGCTGACTGGTTATGGCTCAAGATGAAGTCAATAACCTTAGTGTCTTCCATATATGACCAAGTTCTATATTTGTTCCACTGTGCCTAATTCTACCACCTTGATGGCTCATTGGAAGAAATTGTTCACATATTCCTATTCCACTGGGGAAGTCTTCACATGCTTGGGGTAGACACCACCCCCATTCACCAATCAGTCTGAGACCTGTTGGTTACTGTGAACCTGGTTTAGGCTGTCTGTCAAGACACTTTTACTAGGGTGTGGCTATTGTACATGCTACAATTCCTTGGAGCCACAAGTCAGAGTTGAGTGATAGGTAGACAACAAAGGTAGATAAGAAGCCTTGAAAAGGGCTCAGCAACTCTCTTCCCTGAATACCTCATGAACCCCAAAAGAAATTATTCTCTGAAGAAAATAATTCCTCAAAAATTTGAATTGGGCAAATGGAAGCTAATGACTCCATGAGACATTAATAAACAATAAAAGAAATCAAAAGAATGAAAAAAAGAAGGGAATGGGAATTATCTATTTTTAAAAACAACTGACTTGGAAAATAGAACCAAGAGAGATCATTTAATAATTTTTGAACTACCTGAAAGCCACGATCAGAAAAAGAGCCTAGACATCATATTTCAAGAAACTATCAAGGCAAAATGTCTTGATATCTTAGAACCATAGAGAAAAATAGAAATTGAAGAATCCACTGATCACCTCCTGAAATAGGTACCAAAAATGAAAACTACCAAAAATAGAAATATTATAGCCAATTTTCAGAGCTTACAGATCAAGAAGAAAATATTGCAAGCAGCCAGAAAAAAATCAAATATTGTGGAACCATAGTGAGGATAACACAAGATTTAGCAGATTCTACATTAAAGAATCAAAAGACTTGGAATATAATATTCTAGAGGGCAAAGATGCTAAGATTGTGACCAAGCATCATTGTAGAAGAAATATACTTAAAGGGCACAGGTGTGAGTTGACTATAATGAGATCATATAAAAAAATTAAGGATGAGAAAGAGGCATTCATTAGTAGAAAAGGGAAGGGAGAAGTAGAATTGGGTAAGTCATCTCATAAAAAGGCATGAAAGGAACTATTACTGTGGAGTGGAAGACAGGTGGAGTGGTAAGAAATGTTGACCTTACACTCATCAGAATTGACTCACAAAAAGAATAACATATATACTCAGGTGTAGAAATCTATCTTATGCTAACAGGTAGTAGCAGGGGTGGGAGACCAGAGAAAAGGGGGTCTGATTGTAGAAAGTGGTGGCCATAAGCAAAAAATACCATTGAGGAAGGACAAGGTAAAAGGAGAGAGAGAAAAGGATAAACAAGGAGAAAATAGGATAGAGGGAAGCCCACAGTTAGTAATCATATCTTTGAATGGGAGTCGGATGAACTCATCCATAAAATGGAAGCAGATAGCTGAGTGGATTAAAAACCAGATTCCTACAATGTGTTTACAAGAAACTCCCTAGAAGCAAAAGGAAACACAAAGAGTAAAGCTAAGGGACTAGAGAAGAATCTATTATGTTTCAACTAACCTAAGTAAAAGAAGCAGGGGTAGCAATCTCAGGCAAAGAAAAAAGAAAAAAATAGATGTTATTAAAGGATATAAGCAGGGAAACTACATTTTACTAAAAGACAAAACAAGTGGATTGGCATCTAGAAGTTCCTTCAAGTTAGAAGCGTGACTATTAGAACAAAAATTTAGGGTACTTCAGTCACTCTCACTTCTCACCACCTCCACCCCAAAACCATCTAGATTAACATTCTTTACAATGCCATTGCTCAACCCCATTTCAAGAGACAATGATATATACATATAGTAAATACATATACACCAAATAACCTAACAAACAACTTTTTAAAGGAAAAGTTAAATGGGCTTCAGGGGGAAATAGTAAAATTATAGTAATATAGTAGTATGGGACCTCAACTTTCCCCTTTTGGGACTAGATAAATCTAGCAAAAAACAAGAACAAAGCTCGCCAAAAAACAAGAAAAATTTTAAGGAGATGAATAGAATTTTAGAAAAGTTGGATGTGACAGATCTCTGGAGAAAATTGAATAGAAATAGAAAGGAATATACCTCTTTTTTTTTTTCAGTTGCATATGGTACCATCACAAAAAATGATAATGTATTAGGGCATAAAAGCCTCACAATCAAATGTGGAAAGGTAAAAATATTAAATGCATCCATTTCAGATCATAATGAAGTAAAAATTACATTCAATCAGGGGCCATAGAAACAGATAAAAAATTAATTGGAGAGCAAATAATCTAATTTTAAAGACTAAATGGGACAAGGAATAAAACATATAAACAATTAATAATCTTATTAGAGACAATGACAACAATAAGGAAACATACCAGAATTGGTGAGATGTAGGCAGAGTGTTACTTAGGGTAAAAATTTGTATCTCTAGACACTTATGTCAATTCAAAAAAAAAAAAAGAAATAGCAGAGCAGAGAATTGGACATGCAACTAAAAAAAAACTAAAGAAAGAACAAATTAAAAATTCCCAATTGGACATTAAATTGGAAATCATAAAAATCAAAGTAGAGATTAATAAAATTGAAAGTAAGAATACCATTAAACTAATAAATAAAACTAGAAGCTGATTTTATGAAAAAAATAGATAAACCACTGGTTAATTTGATTTAAAAAAAAGAAAGAAAATAATTAGTTTTCAAGCATTAAACATGAAAGGGGTGAATTCACCACCAATGAAGATGAAGTTTAAGCAATTGTTAGAAGCTATTTTCCCCAATTATATGCCAAGAAATCTAACAATCTAAGTGAAATAGATGAAAATTTACAAAAAATATAAATTTCCCAGATTAACAGAAGAAGAAATAGAATACTTAAATAACCTTATCTTAAAAAATGAAATTGAAAAAGCCATCAATGAGCTCCTTAAGAAAAAATCTACAAGACCAGATTGATTCACAATGAATTCTACCAAACATTTAAAAAACGACAGATCACATGAAGTTTTTTTCAGGATAGGGGAGATATGAATCTTTGCAGGAAATGAGCCAGTGGAGAGCATAGAAATGATAATGGAACCTATGTAAACATATGAGTGGATGAAGTCACTAAGAAACAATGTAGAAAAAGAATAGAATATTCCAAGACATAGGGTTGCACTTTCCAAGGGGAGGGAACAAAAATTTTTCTATTTCATTTCATTTGGGGTTCTTTCCTAGAGTTCAATTTTTTAATGATATTGAATTTTTTTCTCTCTTAGCTTTGATTCCTTATATTTTCTTAACCTTTTGGCTTGCATTTAAATTTTGATTAAAAGTATAAAAAATTTATGAAGTAAATTTGTTTTCTGGAGTCTATTCTACAGGTTTCTTTTTTCTATGGTTGTTTTATGGTATTAAGTTTTCTACTGTGTACTATTTGATAGTTACATTATTTTCCAATGTGTTTTCATAGGTTGAAAAAGATAGGTTTCTCAATCCATTAAATAGTCCTACCAGGTTTTATTTGTACTTCTTTGGTCTTTACCATGATAAAGACCAGATCATATACTGTTGTGTGCAGATCCAAAAATATTTTTATATGTTCTGCCAAATATGGTGGGATAATGAGGTTCATTCATCATGCAGAAATAAACATTTTTGCATTACTCTATTTTGTTATAATTGCTTTATTAGTTGGGTCCACAGTCACAGAATTTGGTGGTGTCAGAATTGGAATTTAACAAAAGAGTAAATTGACGTAAACCTCTGAACAACATAATGTTTATTAGGAGCAGCATGCCGCCTGTCATTGGATTGTCTCTATCTGTGCCAAAGACCCCAAGAAAAGAAGACAATTCCCCTTATATAGGTTTTGAGGCATATAGAACAAAGAACAGAACAGGGTAGATGACATCATGGAATCAAGGGCAACAAAGCAGAGGCACAGGGAACAACTCAATCCATTTGGATCAAGACATCCTTGAAGAATAGCTTGTTGGAGTAAAGATATCTGGCCTGACTCCCTTTCTTTCACATTCTGTAAGGTTAGCAAAATTCTTTGAGGCAGGAATACATCAGAGATTAGGAGGACAGCTGGATTTCTAAAATTAGCCCATTATAGGCCAGCTGAATTCTGAACTAAATTAAGAGACTAAGTACCATGACTTAAGCAGAGGAAAAAATCAATAACTTGTAAATAGGATCAATAAGAAAATGATACAGGATCAATCTTAATCTTCTCAATAGTTTAAATGCGCCTCATTGATAGTGTATTCCAAACCAAATATGGAAGGGTTCCTAAGATAGCCATTTTGGTTTTGCACAGCTGTAATAGTCCTCTTTCTAAGGAAAATCTTTCTATAACAAACCTAAATCTGTCTCTTTTATCTTTCCACTATTGCTATTTGTTCTGCCTTATGGAACAAGACAGAACAAGTTTAATCTCTCCTTCACATGTCAGCCTTTCAAATATATGAAGTTAGCTATTATGTACCCAATTAAGTCTTCTCTTTACTAGTCTAAATATGCCTGACTTTTTCAACTATATTAATATGACAGGGACTCAAGGCCCTTTACCATGCTGATTGTCCTCCTCTGGATACTCTTTAGCTTTTCAGTGTTTTTAACCCATGTGATCCAGGTGAAGTTTGACTGGGATACAATAGACAGAGATTATTATTTTTCTATTCCTGGAAGCTATTGTATCTTTTAATGTAGCTCAAGAGAGCATATTTTTTGACCGTCATATCACACAACTGGCTCAGATTGACCTTTTACATTTATGGGGAAAATGATTTATTGTATTGTTTGGGGAAATATTATACTGTTTAAATCCAACCTTACTTGATTAAACATTGTCCACACCCACAATATCACCTGACTCAAGTAATGGTCTAGGAATGCGAGAGGTGGTTAGAAGGTATTTGGAGTTTCCCCATGTACTAGATCACACTAAAGCAGTTTTCATTTTGGACTACCAGGACTGGTGATGGGTCCACCCAAACTTGTATTTTGGATTCCCTTGTGTTTTGGTCAAGTTGCCCTCTCCACAAATCCTACATAATGTAAACCTTCTAAAGTCTGGATAGGAGGTAGTCACACCTTTTGGGCTTGCTTTCTTCTTCCAAATGACCCAATAAATTTATTTTTTTTAAATTGTTTCAAATTTTGGGTTTTTTTTCTCATGAACAACAAAATGGTGTCAGAAGTGAAATTCCCCTGGTAATCTCTCCAAATAAAACTGAAGATTCCCCAAGACCATGGAAAATGAGTAAGTCTCTGCAATTCTAGGATCAAGCATGGGTGGGATTGACCAACATGGGACTACATCAAACATAGTGAGAACCTGGTAAGTCCCTTTGGGTTGAGGTTGGACATGGTCTAGGACTCAGCTTTGAGTGTTCAGAAAGGTAAGGGTCTGTGTTTGGCCTTTGCCCAAGGAAAAATACTTCTGATGGAGTTACAATTAGCTCAAGCTGCCCTGATCCCTAAATGGCCTAATGAATCATCCCTTTGATTTACTCATGCAAGGGCTCGGTAAACAGCTGCTTAAAACTAAAAAAAAAATGGTTAAAATTAGGTCCTGTTTGAGAGTTTTTCTTCTCTTTCTTTTTATCTTCCTGTCTTCCTCAAACTATCCTGAGATACTTGGTCTGTGACTGACTGGTAATTGTCCAGTTATCTTGGTGAACATGGGCATTAGTTCTACACTCATTCACTTAGGAGGAACCTAGGTTAATGAGAGAAACTTGTATTTGGCAGGAAGTGGGGTGGGCATCAATGAGGTCTTCCGATTCAGAAGTTCTTTAGAGTGGATAAGGTCTTGTTTACCTTGGAGAACTTTGAAAGAGATTATCTTATCACTCATAAAAATGCTATGAGACAGCATAGAAAAGAAGCTTAGATGGGGGAAGAAGACTAATGAAGTCTCAAATCAACTTTCCCAGCTGTCTATAATATTGAGCAAAGACTTAATTTCACTGACTTTTTGATTAGACTTTTAGTGAGAGGAAAAGAGGAAAAATGCCAGACTTCTTCTCTTCTTTCACAACTCTGACCAGATTTGAGGCTGTAGAGATAAAGACAGACAAGAAAAGAAAGGAAATAATTTTCCTTGTTTGTAGACATTTATGACAAAACAGTGACTAAAAATTGTAACTGAAATGTAATATCTGCACTGTAAATTTCCAAATTATGATATAAAGGGTTTTTTTTTTTTGGTAACTGCTAAAATATCTTAGTGGATTTCTTTTTGGAAGGTTTGTAGCTAAGTGTAAGGTTAAGTGCAAATAGTATATGCCTCTCTTTCCTTTCTGGGGAACTATAGATATATTGTTCTAGTAGAATGTGATTTCACCTAATAGAGAATAACCAGACCTGAAGATAGTTTGAAATGATTCAACAGAATTTTGTTGTTTGGGTAAACTAGTACCTGAGTCATCTAAATTGGAATAGACTATGTTGGGACATAAAACTGGGACACTAATTCATTGTTGGTGGAATTGTGAGCTAATCCAACCATTTTGGAGAGCAGTCTGGAATTATGCCCAAAGAATTATTAAACTGCTTATATGCCCTTTAATCAAACAATACTACTACTTGGTTTATTTCTAAAGATAATTAGGGAAAAAGGAAATAAACCTATATGTTCTAAAATGTTTATAGCAGCTCTTTGTTGTGGCAAAAAACTGGAAATTGCAAGAATGCCCATCAATTGGGGAATGGCTGAAGAAGTTGCAGTATATGATTGTGATGGAATATTACTGTACTAAAAGAAATGGTTAGCTCATTGATTTTAGAAAAACATGGAAATACTTACATGAAATAATAAAGAGTGAAATGAGCAGAACCAGAAGAACATTATATACAGTAACAGTAATATTGTTTTAAGAATGACTTTGAATGAATAAGTTATTTTGACTATTATAAATACCTAAATTAACTATGAAGGACATAAGAAGAAAGATACTAACTGCATCCAGAGAAAGAAGTGGTAAATAAACATATGTATAGAATAATTTATATGTATTTGTGTTTGATGGTAGCTATCTCTGTGGGGAGGCAAGGAAGAACAAAAAGAAATTTACACGGTAATTTTGTTATATGTTTGAAAGGAATAGCAAGTTGTGCGTGATAGATCTGCAGTTTCATGTGCAATCAACTTTTTTGTTGTACTATGTTGTGGGCGTGCTTATTTTATTCCATAAATTAAAAATAAAATTTAATAATGAAAAAATGGACTATGCAACTCCAGAAGTAAAAGCTTAGCAATAAATTGGTACTGTTTAAAGAAATCTGTTCAGGAGAAATTCAGGGGAATTTTAGACTAGAAAATGATTGGGAAAAGAGATAGACTTAAGAAAAGTGGTGAAGCTAAAAAGAAACAAAGAATCAGAGTATATAAAAAGAAAGGTCATTTTCAAAGTTGATAGGTTTCAATAAAAGATCCACTGAAGGAAAAAAAAATATGAAAGAAATTTTAAGCAAGTAGAGAGAAGTGAGAATGAGTGGCAAGTTAAAGAAAGTTGAAGTCTATTTACATTGACAGTATGGAGAGAAGGCTTGAAATTCAAAGGCTTGGAGTTTTGGAAAGAGGTTTGAGGAGTTTTTGGATTCTATTGAGATAAGAAGGATATGAAAAACTTCTATCAAAAATTGTAGGCAGACAGTGTAACCAAGTTATAATATTTACCAAATGGGAACTATAAAAATAAATTTGCAGCATGAAATTATTCAAGTATAGCATGCTGAAAATCTGTTCGTGAAGGACCACTAGAAAGGCATGTCCCAATTCTTAAAGCCTCATGGACTCCAAAGAAAAGGATAGGAAGTTAGACTACTACCATGTGTCTTTGAAATTGAGATAACTGAAAGCAGTGGTTTCTATAATTTGAACTTATGGCCCTTGGGAAAACTTAAATTTTTGAATGTCATCACTTGTTATTTTCAATCCAGATTTGGTTTCATTGAAGTTTGTCCTGACACTAAATTTTAATGTAGTCCTATTTACAGTGAGATATGTTCTTCTATTAGGAGAATTGTGGTAAATCAGAACTTAATGCAAAATACCTTTCAGATTTGTCATTAAGGTTATATGCCTGGAAATTGCATAGATCAGGAAAACTCAAGTTCACATCTGGTCTCAGACTAGTTGTATGTTTACATCATCTATGATTACCTCAATTTCTTCATATGTAAAAATGGGATAACAGCACCCCCCTCCTAAGGTTGTTGTAAGGATAAAATGAGATAAAAAGTGTAAAATGCTTACTTAGCACAGTGGACTGGCACATGGTAAATACTATGTGATGCTAACTCATATTAAGTGTAATTATGGTATTTTAAAATATGATTGATACAGAATGCCAAGATATTCATTTTCTATATTCAGGATTCAGAAATTCATTCAAGTGAATTGATATTATTTGACTGGCAAAATAGTTTTCTGCTATGTTTTTGAAGTAATAAAATTATTTTTGTTATTGTTAAGCTTCTAATTTTTCTTATATTGTGTGTTTTTGGAAACCATTGCATAAGAAACACTCTTATTGTGAAAAAAATGCTACCCAAGGTGGATGCCATTTTATCATTAGAAAAGTAACTTTTCTTTTAATTTGGACCCTGTTAAATTATGAATTGAGCTGTTAAAGAATGTAGTTACAATGTTTAAAAACTGTTAAGTATTTAATTGAGTATATTTTGCTTCAAAATGGATAAAATTTTTGTACTTTTAATGTGGCCAGGGTCATAAGATCTTAGCCTTGCTGACAGTATATTGTAAATTTCTGAAGTAATGAAGCTTAAGAAACTAAGGCCATTCTTAGTCAAAATTTGGCTGAGTTTTAACTGATATTTTTTGGCCATCACTTAGGAAAATTATGAAATTGTACCTGTTAATAAATAATATGCATTGAAGTTACATCTTCGAGCCAACTTAGTAACAATAGACCTTAGATTAAAAAATTTCATTTTTGCCCTAGAGGTTAATAGGCAATATGATTAGTTTTTTGTCTGGAAGCTTACAGCAGCCCATTTTTCTGGGTTTTTAAATCAACAATCATGTGTTCACTGTATGTGTGAAACTCCAGAATGTGATTATTCTTAATTTATAAGTGAAGGGTAAATAAGTTATTCTTATGTGTGCTTATTCTTAATGCTTATCACAATATGAGAAAAAATAATAACCTAGCCCTAAGAGATGATTAGTGAAATTTTGATATCTCACGTAAAATCTCTTCAGACTGTAACTTGATATTATTCTGAGTTTTTATTTCAGGTATGATTTTCCTGAAGTATCATTAAGCCAATAGTCCATCATTCAGGGAAATGCCATGTGCTGCTCAAAGAGGTCTAGTTGTAGAACTACTACAGGTGGATGTCTAAGCCTAGGAAACTTGAGGATGGCTTTGTGTAGATGAAGATAGGATTTTCTTGACTCAGTTTTCCACTGTATTATTTCCTTTCTGAACAGGAAATTTTGCCACGTGGTTAATTCTGAGTCTGACTTTGATATACTGTGAATAACATGGAACTTTGCTACATAATTTACTGTTAACTATGACTTTTACCTGAAATCAAAGAGAATTAAGATTGTTTTTTTCACTGTTTTGGCTTATGTCAGGTCAGTCTGTGCTACTGAAGGAACAGTCCTGCTATTATAATATCTGCAACCTTCCTTTCTCCTTTCACAGCAGATCTCTATAATGAGGACAGGTGAATTGTAGAAGGTTTTTTTGTTTGTTTGTTTTGGCTAGGCGATGGGGTTAAGTGACTTGCCCAGGGTCACACAGCTAGTAAGTTTTTGTGTCTGAGGCTGGATTTGAACTCTGGTCCTCCTGAATCCAGGGCTGGTGCTCTATCCACTGTGCCAACGAGCTGCCCCTAGAAGTTTTGTTGTTGTAATGTTAAATCTATTAATTAATAGATTAAGACTAGGACATCTCTGAGTTACTTTTTAATTTATCTGAGTAATTTTTAATCTCTCTTACTATTTTTTAGTCAACCCCATATCCAAATCCATATCCAACTAGGTAAATAAGTTCTTAGGCTTTTCATCTCCTTGATAATAGTTGTATATTCATGTATGCAGTTAAGTCATTAAAGTATCTCATCTTTTCAGGATTATATGAAAATAATATATATCCTTAAAAGGGGAGGATAGGATAAAGATATAAAAGTTTAAAAATTTTAATGAGGTAGCAAACTCAACATTGAGAAATAGAATTTGACTCTTTTCTCTAAGAACTAGGATATGTGTGCATACATACATACATACATACATATATACATACATATGGCTTCCAAATATTTCTAATGGGATGTATAGACCTTGGAGATGTTTTAGTAATAAGTTCTCAAAATTAGATTAAGGATTGTACATATAAAGTTGCATTAATAATTCTATAGAAAATTTTAATTCATGTTTTTTCCCCAATTTTGAAGTCTGTCTGATAATATTAAGAGACAAAAGGGGTCATTTTACAATTCAGGCCCTCATGGATCTTTTTAAAGATTCCTCCTTTAGCATGTTGATAGCATTGTCCATATCAGGTTCAGGGTTCAAATGATAGAAAGAGCAAGTGGTATGTGAAAACTGAAATTTTTTGAAGTTTCAGGTGAATTATGGGTTCCTAATCTGATGTTCCTATAGTTCTGTTGTTAATAGGATTAACTACAAAAGGTTTGAACAAGTTTTCACCACATGAACTGGCTACTGGAAAATCAAATTTAGGAGGTTACATTGTTCTTGTATCATTTGTGTCTGACTCTTTGTAACCCAATTTTGGGATTTTCTTGGCAAAGATACTAGAGGCATTTGCCATTTCCTTCTCTACAGATGAGGAGCTGCTGCAAATAGGGTTAAGTGACTTACCCAGGGTCACATAGGTAGTAAGTGTCTGAGGCCAGATTTGAGCTCAGGAAGATGAGTCCTCCTTATTCAAAGCCCAATGATCTACCCACTGTACCACCTAGCTGCCCATTGGAAGTTGTGCTAAATCATATTAAGTCTTGTCACTTGCAGATTTTAGCAACATTAAATAAGGAATTTCTACAAGTAACTTGCAAGCAGATAAGCATATCTGTTAGTAGGTCCCCTACCAGAGTTTCCCTAAGAATGAGGCCTTTTCTAGAATGTCCAGGGGATGATGATCACAGGGACCAGCTGATTACATGGGACAATTAGGACTCAAGATGAAATGTTCCACTTGAATGGATATTGGGAGTGGGTTACAAGGAGACAGTGTTAATTAATAATGATGATCATTATTGTATTACCTTTTGTTTTTTGTTTTTTGTTTCATGGCTTATGTTTGCTTGTAAGAGAGGTGTGCCCCAATTCCTTTAATTTCTTATTTAGGGATCAGTTTCATTCTTCCCACAATTTTTTGGTTAATTGAAAATCTGTTTATATTAACCTCATCTTACCAAAACTTGACTTAAGGAATAATAATGTAAACTGACATTTTTCAGGTAGAATACAATGCAAAACTTGAGATTCCTTTAGTTATTTGTCAGCTACCTTAGCTAACTGTATAAGTGAGGATTTCCTTGTCACTGAGTTTTCTTGGTTACCTTGGTGATATGTAAATCTCCCTCTCTTAATTCAGTTCATTGTGAACCCTCTAAGTGGTTTAATCCATAATCTGACTTGGTTTGACTACAGAGTCTGTTTAAAGAAGTTTATCTCCTTGAGGGATGTATGTGATTACGACTGCATAACTAAATTTTTTCAACTCTTATGACATTGAGGGAAACATAGAATTATGGGGTCTTTTGTGATACTCATGGCTATGGTGCACTTGTTTCTGAATGTACATTTAATTCCTTTAATTTACTAATGCTAACTCAAATTGATTCCTCTGACTACAAGACTTTAGGAAAAGTTTGTCAGCAATCTGGCCCCTGCCTCTCCTTAAATAAATTATATCAGGCTTTAGACAAGATGGATAACAAAGAGGAAGCTTTCACTGATTCAGGTTGTTTTAATGAACTCCCTTGATATCTTAACCCAGCTTTATTTTGCTTCTATAATTATGCTTTTGCTAATATAAGATTTTTGGCCTTGGGAAAACCCCAAAGGAGGAAAACTGTGGGGAAAAATATTTATTATGTTTTTCAGGAAAAAAATATTATACTGTTTAAATCCAACCTTGTGTGATTAAAGGTTGTCCACACCCAGAATATCACCTAACCCCAATAACTCTACGGATGTTGGAGGTGGCTACAAGGTATTTTGAGTATCCTTAGGTCCTAGATCACTCCAAAGCATTTTTTTTGGTTTTGGATTACTACACCCAGGACTTGTCCACCCAAAGATAGGTCTACCCAAGCTTGTATTTTGTATTTACTTTTGTTTTGATCAAGTTGCTCTTTCCACAAATCCCATATAATGTAGCCTCTCAGAGTCTGGATAGAAGGGTGCCACACTTCTTTTTTGACTTACTTTCCTCTACCAAACAACCTAACACATTTCTTTCTTAAAATATAACAGATTTTGAGAATTGTTCTCATGAACAAACACAATTTCCACTAAACCCCCAAGATCTAATTTCAGAGATTCTATTTATCCACACCTCACCCATCTTATATTTGTAAATTGATTTTTTTGTACCAAGTATAAGTCTTCATTTAACTTTATTAAATTCTTTTCATTAGGTTCAGATCAGTGCTCTAGCCCATGGGTCAGCAAACTATGGCCAGACAACCAAATCCAGCCTGCCAGTTATGAATGAGTCTACATTATTAAATAAAATAAAATTAATTTAAAACTATAAAAACAATTCTTAGCTCATGGGCCACACACACACACACACACACACACACACACAAACACAAAGTGGCCTAGAGGTTGTAGCCTTGTTCTAGCCTATTAGGGTGCTTTACATTCTGACTCTGTGTAATCTAAAGGATTACTTACTGCACAGATTCAATTTAGGTTCGGATCTCAAGATATAATGACACGTACTCAGGATAAACTTAACAAATAATCACATTTATTTTACAATGATTAATAATGATTAAAAACCACACAAGCAATAAAGGTAAGAATAACATTCAATGCAACAAGTAATAATCAACATAAAGGAAAGTAGGAATAAGAAAAGAAAGGATACACACTCACTGACCAGGTGAGCTCAAATGCTCATAGAACCAGGGAGACTGGAGATGACCCAATGGGTCTGGTCAGGGAGGCAAGGGGGAGCATCCTGCCCTGGGACACAATGAAGACATGCTTGTGATCTGCCTCTGGCAGAGAGTTGGCATCCCTATCTCTGCATCAAAGTACTCCAAAAAATCCCTTTCCAAATGATCCCCTTTATATCCACGTAAACCAGGGAAAGACAATCTTGATATTTTATTTTGTGTATGTCTCCCTGGTGAGTGCTCATGTCCAGGCATGCATGCATCTTTAATAAGAGTTGGGGCTTGATCAGACCCCCAAATTCTTGTTTGATGTGTAAGTCTCCAAGGAGTGATCAATTCCTTGGACAGCTACACACCTTTCTCAAGAAAAATGTTCCTTGAGATAGATTGCTTTCCCAGGTAACATAGTTTGTTGGTTATTTAATGTTTAGTCTCCATGGTCAGCTCTAGCCATGCATAACTCCCATCTATATTTATGTCGGGTCATGAGGCAATTACACCATTAGGTCATGAGATGATTACACAGGGGCCTGGGGAGGATCTATCCTCCTCAGTTTCCCTTACACTCTGTCAGCTGGTGGTTTACCTATCTGTTACAACTTTTAGTCACCTGCAAATGTGATTAGGATATAAACTATCTTTATCCAAGATACTGATAAAAATACTAAATGTCATAAGACCAAGTGCAGATCCTTGGAGTATTATGCTAGAAACATCTTAACCCTGTTTGCCTCAGTTCCTCATTTGTAAATTGAGCTGGAGAAGGAAAAGGCAAACATTCCAGTACCTTGGTCAATAAAATCCCAAATGGGATCAAGGGGATTTGGACATGACTGAAACAACCAACAACAAAAACAAACAGAATTTCCTTTCATTAATATTAATAGTGAAAACTACCCTTTGAGAATACAAAAAGTTCTGAAGGTCCTTAATTGGATTATCAAGTAAGCCATATCTCTGCATCTTTTGCTCAAGAATAACATAAATATTTTATCAAAAGTTTTCCTAAAATCTAGCTAAACTATGCCAATGCTTCCCTGGTTAGTTTAGTAATACTGTCGAAAAGGGACACAAAGTTTAGTCTAGCATGACTTGTTCTTAATGAAGCCATGGGTTTCTTATATTTATCACTTCCTTATCTAGGTATTCACTACTCTCTCTTTAATGATCCATTCTGTAGCTGTCCCAAAAATTGTACTAGAATTTTCAGATTCTGGTATTTTCTTAATTTTGAAAAACATAACAATTGACCTTTAATCTTGTAGTATCCATCCCAATTTCATTCTTTCATGTTTTTTTTTCCCTACTGAGATTACCAATGACTCAAGAATGTCTCCTTTCAAATTATTATTCATTAAAAATGTTTTTATTATGAACTCAATCATTGACAAATATTTTATTGTCGAGTTTAGATTAGCCATGATTGGCTGAGTATTGATTAAGAATTATATCTAATCACTGGAATCAATATTTATGGATTAAATTTAGGTTTGATTGTATAGGCCTCATTGGTAACAAATTTTTAAGAGTTTAACTTCCCTATTTCTGTGGACTAAAGACTGACCACAAAGACACAACTCTGTGAGCTTTTTGCTGACCATGGAAGGAAGAAGGGGGAATAGAATAACTCTATTCATAAGATATATTTTTCCTAGCATGGGACCACTCTGGTGATAGGTGGCACCTACTATGGGACTTTCTAGAGTATGTTAGTTAGTTCTATGTTTTTCTTCTTACCATGAGTTTTGGAAGCCTCCTCTCTGAGTTGAGCAAGATCCAAGAACATCGTCTATCTTTGTGCTAGATCAGTGTCTTAGTTTAGTTTTTATCACTGGATTACTTTTGGTAAACATACCAGAATTGTAACCAGCTGTATAAAAGAGGTGCTCTGACTGTCAGATGCATCTTTGACTGCTAGGGAGTCTTGGATCCTTTTTATTAAATTGCTAGTCTTGCTAATAAATGTATTGTACTTGGATTTTTTTTTGCCTAGATTTCTCTATCGCAGATTTTATCACAATGCCTTATATAAAACATTATATGTGCAACTTTTCAAAGAAGCATAAATCAATTTTAACATGGTAATATCAACAATCTACTTTTTACCTGCTTCTACTTCTGATTTTCATTCTGTTTAATTTTGTATATTTTTCATAATTCTTTGATAATCTTTTTCTTTTAATTTTTTCTTCATTTCCTTATTTTTCTACATTATCATTATTTTATTTATTTATTTTTTGCATCAATGGCTCAGCAATTGTATCTCTCAGTTTTTTCAGTACCTGATGACATAGTTCATCTAGTTGAGATCTTTCCTGGCCCTCCTGAGTACTAGTGGCTTCCCTTTATCACCTTTCACTTTCACTTTAAAAAAAAATAGACCTTGTATAATTTTTTGCTTGTTGTCTTTGCCACTAGAATGTGAGCTCATTAAAGGCAGGGAACCTTTTTTTGGTCTTCCTTTAAATCTCCAGTGCTCATCACAAGTGTTTAATAAATGCTTTTTCACTGACTAACTGAATAAGGTCATCTAGGTGTTCTCTGGGACAGCTCGGTGTCATAGTGAATAGAGGGCCTGGAGTCAGGAGGACTCATCTTCCTGAGTTCAAATCTGTCCTCCAATGCTTATTAACTATGTCACCATAAGAAAGTCACAACCCTGTTTGCCTCAGTTTCCTTATCTTTAAAAATGAACTTGAGAAGGAAATGGCAAACCACTTCAATATCTTTGCCAAGAAAACCTGAAATGGGGTCACAAAAAATTGGAAATGACTAAAAAAATATGACTAAGCAACAAAGAGAGGTGCTGTCCTGGTATTTCCTTATTTATTTTGGGTATTAACTTCCTACAAGTAATATTTCTTCTGTTATTTGAAAATTGAAATAACTAAGTTCTCCCTTCTTCTGTTGTCAGTTTTTCCTTCTCATTCATCCCAAGAAAAGTTTTTACACTTTGTTTAATCTTCCTTCCCCCCCCCTCCATTATACCTTCAAGAAGAGTGTAGGGTATGTTCAGGGAAGACTAGTACCTCTGATGTGAAGGCTGTCAAGCCCTTTTCAGGGCTGCTTTCCACCCTTGGTGTCCACCTGTTTCATCTAACTCTCACCTGTGGCTCCAAGAAGCTATAGCATGTGCAGCAGCCACAGCCCAGTAAACCATTTACATACAAGCTACAGGCTAAAATAGGTCAAGGATAACCAAGGGGTCTCAAACCTGTTGGTGAGTTAGGGGGGTATCTACCCTGAGCATGTGAAGACTTCTCCTGGTGGAATGGGCAGATGAGAACCATACGTTCCAATGGCCATGAAGGGAGCTGAAGCAGGCACTGTGGAATGCTTAGAGCTTGGTTAGACATCAAAGATGCCAAGGTCATCCACTGCATCTTGAGCCATCAATAGTCATATTGATTCTGTCCTGCCCCTGGACTTTAATGACTCTGGAGGAGAGAGTGAAGCTGGACTTTATGCAGCTCTGCCTCACTTAAATCTAATTTACACAAAAATAATAAAAAAAAAAGACATCACCCATGTCTTCATTGCATTTCAAATGCCATCAAGGTTATTCTTAAGATTCTGCAAGCTAGGCTTCAGCAATATGTGATCCAAGAATTACCAGAAGAGAGTGGACTGTTTTTTAGAGGCAGAAGAACTAGAGACCAAATCTCCAACATTCACTGTATCATGGAGATAGCAAGAGAGTGCCAGAAAAAAAAATCTACTTCTAATTCATTGACTACACTAAAACTTTTGCCTGTTTGGATCATAACAAAATGCTTTCAAAGAGATGGGAGTACCAGATCATCTTACTTGTCTCCCAGTGAACCTGCATGTAGGCCAAGAAGTAATAATTAGAACCAAACATGAAACAACTGATTGTTTTAAGATTGGGAAAGTAGTACAACAAGACCATATATTGTTACCTTATTTATTTAATTTATATGTGGAGTACATTATGTGAAATGCCAGAGTAGATGAGTCAACAGACAGAATTAAGGTTGCTGGAGGAAATATCAACAGTCTCAGATATGCAGAGGGAAGCACTCTGATGGCAGAAAGTGAAGAGGAATTAAGAAGCCTCTTAATGAGGGAGAAAGAGAAGAAAGCTGTCTTTAAAAACAAACAAACAAACAAACAAACAAACAAACAAACCTATAATCTTAGCAACTGGTTCCATCACTTCCTGGCAAATAGAAGGAGAAGAAATGGAAGCAGCATCAGATTACATATACTTGGACTCAAAGATCACTGCAGATGGTGACTGTTGCCATAAAGCTAAAAGACTTGCTCTTTGGAAGGAAAGCTATGGCAAATCAGGACAGCATACTAAAAAGCAGAGACATCATCTTGCCAACAAAAGTCTATATAGTCAAAGCTATAGTTTTTCCAGTAGCAATGTATGGTTTTAGAGTGGATGATAAGGAAAGCTGAGTGCTACAGAATGAACACTTTTGTTTTGTGGTGCTGGAGATGATTTTTGAAAATCCCTTAGACAGCAAGTATATTAAATCAATCAACACTAAAAGAAATTAATTAAGACTACTCACTGGAAGATCAAATATTGGAACTGAAAATTAAAGACTTTGGCCACATAATGAGAAGATGAGACTCATTAGAAAAAAACCTGATGTTGGGAAGATTGAAGGCAAAAGGAAAAGGAGATGGTGGAGGATGAAATGGATATATGATGTCATAGAAGCGATGAACACAAGCTTGGACAAATTTTGGAAGATAGTTGAGGACAAAAGGGGCTGGCATTCTGTGGGATCATGAGAAGTTATATATGACAATGTGTCGCCCGCAACCAGATAGTACACCGAACGGAGAGGAGTGAAATAAGACATGAAGTGGGACCAGGCAGAGCAGAAAACTGACTCAGTTTATTTTTCAGAAGGTATAGGATATATAGAGAAAATCCATCCTAACTTCAAAGAGCCCTCCCCATGAGACACTCCCGAAACATCTGCTGAGGATATGATAACATACATTTCCTCCTTATCAGAGTTCCTAGATAGAGTTGTAAATTCCTAGGCTTTTTCCTGGTGCCTGTATAGAGGAGTGAATATGTAAATCTAAGGTTCAGAGAGTGAGAAGGAATGTCTCAGGAACCTCCTAGCAGGGAGAGATTGGAGAGCCGTGCCTCTTAATCATTTAGCCCTTTTGGGTAAAGGCCTGGGCAGAGGTCAAACTCTGCCGTGGATATTAAACCCATATCAGCCTCTTAAGATCGGCCCTCTACAACAATGTCTGAACGACAACAAAAAACAAAAACCACCACATTTTTGATGCCTTTAGCTTCAAAAAACCTACCTCATCTCATTCTTAGCTTTGCCATTATTTTTTTTTACATATGTAACATTTTATTTTTTTTCAATTATATGTTAAAACAATTTTTCAACATTTAAAAAAAATGAGTTCCAGATTCTATCCTTCTCTCACTTCCCTCCCTCTCCCTTCCTTAGATGGTAAGCAATAAGATATAGGTTATACATGTGCAATCACATATCATGTAAATATTTATTTATTTTTACATAAGGAATGAAATATTTCTTTTTTAAAATTAAAAAAAGATTTTTTTGGCTAAGCAATGGGGTTAAGTGACTTGCCCAGGGTCACACAGCTAGTAAGTGTTATATGTCTGAGCCTGGATTTGAACTCAGATCCTCCTGAATCCAGTGCCGGTGCTCTATCCACTGCACTTCCTCGCTGCCCCAGAATTAAATCTTTCAGAAATATTTGATACTGAAGGAGGTAGAGTATCTTCAAAGTTTTTCAAAGTTGATAAATCTTTTAATTTTATAATAATAAATGCTGAGAAGGCCACTTTGCATAAAAATGTAGTACAAAATAGCAGAAGTATGTTTAGAGCCATTTCAGAAATTGTTGGAAATTCTGTCCTAATACCAAGCCAAAATTCATTTAATGATTTTGTATGTACAATAAAAATACTGCAATTCATAACATACAATAGTCTTGAATCTGAGCTGAAGTGTTTCTGGCAGTGTTCATTGGTGTTGTGTGGTGTGATGGCAGGCACCTGTAAAGTATGCATAAAGTACCTTGGTTCAGAACCAAGGCTACAGTGAAGTTGCATGATGCAACATGGGTAAGCGCTGCCAAAAACACCTCAGATTCATTATATGTTTGATTTGGAAATAGTTTTTGGTCATTTCACATTCAGAAACCTTTTTCTGAATGCCAATTTTTTTTTGCTATCTCCACATTAGTTGTTAGATCCCATGTGGGGTAGTGACCTACAGTTTAAGAAGATCTGATATAATCCAAATTACCTAATTTAAATTTTGTAATTTAAAGCAGTTTTCATCAATGTGCCTTTCTGCTGTGTTGCTGTGGAAACAGGGCCTCTCTGCTGGCTGGCTCTGGGGTGGGGGGAGAGATTTTGCTGTTGGCTGGTCCCAGGGTCATGGTCTCACTGCTGGCAGGCCCCAGGGGTGGGTCAGCAATAGAGGTGAAGCCTTACTAGTGGCCTGTGCTGGGGATGAGGCTCCTGGGGTTGGGCCTTGCTGTGCTTCATAAACCACTGGCATGCCTCAGGAAACTTGACAGGCCCCCTTCTGTGGGGTTGGCTTCTGCTGTTCTTGGACCTTGCTCCTTTCCCATCCTAGTGGGAAAGACCTTTCCTGCAGAGCTGGTAATCTGCTTTCTCAATTCTAAATCACTTCTGAATTGATTTTCAAGTTGTTTCGAGGGGCTTCAGGAAGTTCCTGCTTCACTCCACCATCTTGGCACTGGAAGTCTAGTATTGATCTTCTCAAAATGCAAGTCTGGCCATATTGCTCTTCAGTGATAATAAACTCCAGTGGCTCCCTATTGAGAGAAATTAATATTAACTATTATGTTAATAACTAATAATTTGTGATCTACCCTTTTCCTTTTGTTTCTATTAAAACCCAATTCCTGAAAAGGTCAGCAAACTTTTGAAAGACATGGCTTAGTCAGATTGCTCCTAGCCCCCAAGGCACATGTTCATTAACTATGTCGGGCCAGACCCTGCACACTGGAAGACCTAATTTCTGTGAAGAGCTTAAGTAGAATCCAGTCTGGGTGAGTCTTAGCCTGGGAGAGGGACCCACTGTCCTTGATTCCCTCCATAAGAATTTAGGGCAACCCAGTACCTGAAAGAGAAAACTAACCAGAGAGGTCCTAATGGAAATGCTTCCCCTCCTCAGATTCCTTAAGGCAGCAGTCTTGTGATCAAGCCATATTCTAAGCATAAGGAGCTAAAGACTTTTAACCTACCTCCTTACTAAATGTCTAGTACTCAGGGTTGATTTTCTCTTGATTGCAGAGTTCCTTTTCAGAGGAGATTTAAAGTGATTCAGAGCCTCCCTTTGGGACTTTGGTTACTAAGAAAAATGACTGACCATCAATTTGTTGATTGACAGCTAGCCTAATTAATAAATTATTTATTAATTACCCAGAAACTCTATCTCTCAGGGTTCATTTGTCACATTATTACCTCCAGGAACTGTTTAGCTTTCAAAGTCTTTCATAACCTGACTCATTGCTACATTTCTAGTCTTCTTAAACCTTACTCTCCCATACTTCAGTGATACTGACCTTATTTCTCAAACTAAATATCTCTAGAATCCAAGTGTTTTCACTGGCTGTTCCTAGTGTTTGGAACTCTCTTGCTCCTCATCTCTCCTAGCTTCTCTGGCTTTCTGCATCTTAAGTAAGATCCCACCTTCACAAGAAGCCTTTCTTAGTCTTCCTTAATCTTAGTGCCTTCTGACATTATCCCCAATCTATCACACACACACACACACACACACACACACACACACACACACACACACACACACAATATACAGTTTATATTATATGTTATATATATCACATTGGTGCAACTGGATCATGCAGTAAATAGAGTGCTGAGCCTCCTGAGTTCAACTCAAGCCCTAGATATTTACCAGCTGAGCAAGTTGCTTAATCTTGTTTGCTTCTGTTTCCTCATCCATAAAATGTGCTGGAAAAGGAAATGGCAAACTATTCCATTATCTTTGCCAAAAAAAACCCAAAACCAACTCAAATGGGGTCATGAAGAGTCAGATATGATTCAAAAATGATTAAACAAAAAAAAATAACAAACAATATATTATATGGTATATAGTATACAGTATATATTATATAGTATATTGCTTATACTATAACATTATATACAACATTATATATTATACACTATCACATATATAAGATATACTATACATATAGTATATCTTGAATATACAGCAAGTTATATTTTATATATAACTATATATTGTATATAATTTATCTATCAATATATTGGTTGTATATAGTTGTTTTCATGTTTCCTCCCCCATTTGTCTGTGAACTCCTTGAAAACATGAACTTTTTCCCCCTTCTTTTGTATCTGCAGTACTTAAAAGGCATCTGGAACATAGTATATATTTAATAAATGCTAATTGACTGATTTACCGATTAGCTGACCTCACCCAGGGTTCACATCATTTCTACTATGGAAAATAGTTCCTTCCTATTGGTAAGAATCAGCTTCATAATAGACTTTTGGATTTTTGATTCTTCCAACTTTGGATGGATTAGATAAGGCAAATCAAAGTGTTACTGGTATTTAGCAGAGAGAGGCAGAGAGAGAGAGAGAGAGATTCAGCAGGTGTCACAGTGACATATGATGCTTCTGTGCTAAGACTGTGAGATATTTTCTACACTCTTTATGTTTTTCTTTTTTTCTGTGCTAAAGATCTGAAGTTTATTCCAATGATAGAATCACTTATTCTCCATCTTTTTATCATCACCCAAGCACTGTCATGCTTCTTTTCCTCTTCTGTTCCACAATTTCTTCACATAGTATGCCTTCACAATTTATAAGTGTATATTCCCTTAACATTTTACTTATCTTGTTTCTTTTTTTTTGAATAAGGTAAACCCAACCAAAACAATAGTTCAGTCATGGGTTTGGTAGCTTTGGTCACATCAAATTTCAGTGAAATTCATAATGTCAAATATGACTCTTCTTTTTCATTAGGATCTCATTGTTTCCTAAACACTATAGATGTTTGGGCTGTGGTTTTTACTACTGGCTTATTTCTTGTGTAGCAGGTTGTTAAAGAGGACATGACTGCTATGTGTAGCTAGATTAAATAGGATCATACTCAATTGTATATTATCCCTTCTCAGCCAGACACTTGACTTATTTTCATATATTTAATTTTAAGCTTCAGGTCTCTGTAGTGATCTAGAGATATGTTATGATGATTTATTGCTCATGAATACATTTTCAATATTTTTCACATTAGATAATTAATTAGCTTGGGATTCTACATCAATTCATTAAATATTTGCTATATAAGAACATGGAGAAACCTCCTTTCCCAATAGAAATTACTCTAATTTTCCTTTATTTTATATAAATATTTTGAAATTATTCAATATATATCCATATACATTTTATTAAAAATGGAATTAATAATAATTATCAAGACATATGTAACTCTTTACAAAATTGTGCTTATGACCAGTGGAACAGCCTGAGTCACCTCAAACCTTCATTGTGTCAGTAGAAAATTACTCTTAATTTCCCTGATAGTACTCTCAAATTATTGAATACTCTAGAATTCACTTATAATCTCTTAAGGCTTCTTCTTCATATTTTTCCTCAGGATTAGTCCTTCCTTTTTGTCCTTTCTTCAATAATTTCAGGAAATGGTCATTCCAAAATATACTCTACTTTCCAGCTTCTCTCAGACCCTTCATATAATTCACTTCATAGAGCTTTCGTTTTTAATAGAAGGTAACACTGTATTTAAAATAGATCCATTAAGAAAGAATTTTCTTGGAGGTGGAGTCAAGATGGCAGAGTAAAAGTAGTGACTTGCTTGAGCTATCCCCCAAACCCCTTCTAATAACTGTAAAAAAAATGACTCTAAACAAATTCTAGAGCAGCAGAACCCACAAAAAGACAGAGTGAAACAAATTTCCAGCCCAAGACAACCTGGATGGTTGATGGGAAAGGTCTGTTGCACTGGGCTGGTAGGGAAGTGCAGTTCAGCATGGGCCACTTAGGCAAAGACTGGGCCTCAGCGAATCTGGAGCAGGCCTCAGGGGACTGAATCAAGGGGAGCTGTGGCAGTTCCCAAACTTCTCAACCCAGAAACACCAAAGACAACTTAGAAGGTCAGTAGGAAAGGCCTATTTGACCTGGGTGAGAGGAGGTGGCTTCTACAGGTCTTGGCCCATAGATGGGGGGATCAAGTGGCTGATCAGAGGAGGATTGCAGGGATCTCTTTGATGGGGCTGAAGTAGGATTCTCTTGCTTGGATTTGGGTCACAGTTGTGGGTTGCATTCCTGGGGTGAGGAGGAGCACTGGCATGGTGAAGCTTGTGGCAGAGGTGAAGAAGGAATCCTCCTCACAGTTTCAAGGCAGAAAAGTGCTTATGGTCACTCATAGACCAGAGCACAGGCCAGGAGAGGAGTAAACACCTCTCCTTTGATCATACAACGTTGGAAGAACTGAAAATTTACAGATC
Organism: Phascolarctos cinereus; assembly: GCF_003287225.1. Classification (NCBI taxonomy): domain Eukaryota; kingdom Metazoa; phylum Chordata; class Mammalia; order Diprotodontia; family Phascolarctidae; genus Phascolarctos; species Phascolarctos cinereus. The sequence goes on along the minus strand of NW_027555847.1, from coordinate 282,243,113 downwards.
CCTAGAAGTATCTCTGAAACAACTGAACAAAACCCCTGAAGCTTGGACAATACATCCTCCACACTGGAAGCAGAGCCTTACTTAACAAAGAGTTAACAAGTCAAGTGATTAGCTGGGAACATGACCAAACAGGGAAAAAAAAAAACAAACAAACCAAAAACTCAGAATAAAGGAAGTTGGCCTAGCTATACCAGATCTTAAGCTGTATTACAAAGCAGCAATCATCAAAACTGCTTGGTACTGGCTAAGAACTAGCATTAAAAATCAGTGGAATATGTTAGGTATGCAAGACACAACAATCAACAGCTATACTAATATACTATTTGATAAATCCAAAGACTCCAACTTCTGAAGTAAGAAATCACTATTTAACAAAAACCTCTAGGAAAACCGGAAAATATTATGGCAGAAACTGGGTATAGACCAACATCTTACATCCTATACCAAGATAAAATCAAAATGGGTACAAGATTCAGATATAAAGACTGATAATACAGGTAAACTAGGAGAGCAAGTAATAGTTTACCTGTCAGATCTATGGAGAAGGGAAGAATTTATGACCAAACAAGAGATAGAGGACATTATGAAATGCAAAATGGATTACTTTGATCACATTAAATTGTTTGTTTTTGCACAAACAAAGGCAATGAATCCAAGATTAGGAGGGAAGCAGAAAACTGGGAAAGAATTTTTACAACCAGTGTCTCTGACAAAGTTGTCATTTCTGAAATATGTAGAGAATTGAGTCAAATTTACAAGAATACAATCACTCCCCAATTGATAAATGGTTAAAGGATATTAACAAGCAGTTTTCATATGAAGAAATTAAAGCTAGCTATAGTCATATGAAAAAATGTTCTAAATCACTATTGACAGAGAAATGCAAAACAAAATGACTCTGACTCCACATCATACCTATAAGATTGGCTAACATGACAAAACAGGACAATGATAAATGTTGGAGAAGATGTGGGGAAATTGTATTATTTTGGAGTTGTGAACTGATCCAACCATTCTGGAGAGCAATTTGGAACTATGCCCAAAGGTCTATAAAATTGTGCATACCCTTTGACCCAGCAATGCCACTTCTACATCTGTATCACAAAGAGATCATTAAAATTGGAAAAGGACCCACATGTCCAAAAATATTTATAGCAGCTCCTATTGTGGTAGCCAAGAATTGGAAATTGAGGGATGCCCATCAATTAGAGAGTGGCTGAACAAGTTGTGAAATATGAATGTAATGAAATACTATTGTGTTATAAGAAATGATGAGCAGGTGCACTTCAGAAAAACCTGGAAAGGTGTATATGAACTGATGCTGAGTGAAATGAACAGAACCAGAAGAACATTGTAAACAGTAACAGCCACACTGCACAATGACCGAATTTGATAGACTTGACTCTTCTCGGCAGTACTAGGATCTAAGACCACTCCTAAAGACTCATGATGGAAAATGACATCCATGTTCAGGGAAAGAAATTTGTGGTCTGAATGCAAATGGAAGCATACTATTTTCTCTCCTTTTCTTTTGTTCTGTTTTATTGCTCCAATCTCATGGTTCATCCCATTAGTTCTGATTGTTCTTTACATCATGAGTAATGGTAAAATATGCTCAGTGTGAATGTGTAAGTAGAGCCTACATCAGATTGCATGCCATCTTGGGGAGGCAGAGGAAAAAGAGGAGGAGAAAATTTAAAACTAAAAATCTTATGGAAGTGAATGTTGATGAGTAAAAATTAAATAAATAAATTATTAAAAAAGAAAAAATATATGAATTGTTCTCAGGCCATGGAAGAGCTCAAAAAGGATTTTGAAAAGGATATAAGAGAAATAGAGGAAAAATTGGGAAGAGGAATGAGAGTGATGCAGGAAAATCATGAAAAAGGAATTAACAGCTTGCTAAAAGAGACCAAAAAAAAAATACTAAAGAAAATAACACCTTAAGAAATGGACTAACTCAATGGCAAAAAAGGTCCAAAAAGCCAATGAGGAGAAGAATGCCTTAAAAGAACAGAATTGGCCAAATGGAAAAGGAAGTCAAAAAGCTCACTGAAGAAAATAATTCCTTAAAAACTTGAATGGATTAAATAGAAGCTAATGACTATATGAGAAATCAAGACATTGTAAAACAAAACTGAAAGAATGAAAAATTAGAAGACAAAATGAAATATCTCATTGGAAAAATAAGTGACCTGGAAAATAGATCCAAGAGAGATAATTTTAAAATTATTGGACTACTTGAAAGCCATGATAAAAAAAAAAGAGCCTGGACACCATCATTCAACAAGTTATTCCCCTGATATTGTAGAACCAGAGGGTAAGATAGAAATTGAAAGAATCTACCAATCATCTCCTGAAAGAGATCCCAAAAAGAAAACTCCCAGGAATATTATAGCCAAATTCCATAGTTCCCAGGTCAAGGAGAAAATATTGCAAGCAGCCAGAAAGAAGCAATTCAAGTTTAATAGAAACACAATCAGGATAACAGAAGATTTAGCAGTTTTTGCATTAAGGGATAGGAGTGCTTGTAATATGATATTCCAGAAGTCAAAGGAGCTAGGATTAAAACCAAGAATCACCTACCCATCAAAACTGAGTATAATCCTTCATGTGAAAAAATATATATTCAAAGAAATAGAGAACTTTCAAGCATTCTTGATGAAAAGACTAGAGTTGAATAGAAAAACTGACTTTCAAATAAAGACTCAAGAGAAGCATGAAAAGGTAAACAGGAAAGAGAAATCATAAGGGACTTATTAAAGTTGAACTGTTTATATTCCTACATGGAAAGATTATATTTATAACCTCATGAGATCTTTCTCAGTCTTAGGGTAGTTGGAGGGAATATCTGTATCTATATCTATCTATCTTCTATATCTATCTATCTATCTATCTAGACAGGTCACAGGGTGAGTTGAATATGAAGGGGCATTATCTAAAAAATAAAATTAAGAGGTGAGAGAGGATTGTACCTGGAGAGGGAGAAAAGGAAAGGCAGAATGGGGTAAATTATCTCACATAAAAGCAGCAAGAAAAAGCTTTTACAGTAGAGGGGAATTGAGGAAGAGGGGGGAAGTGAGAGAAAATGAGTGAACCTTACTCTCATTGGATTTGGTTTAAGGAGAGAATAACATACACACTCAACTGGGTACGGAAATCTATCTTAGCCTACAGGAAAATAGAGGGGAAGGGGATAAAAGGGGGTGTGATAGAAGAGAGGGCAGATTGGTGGAGCAGCTAATCAGAAGCAAACATGTTTGAGGAGGGACAGGGTCGAAGAAGAGACTAGAATAAATGAGAGTGGGATAGGATGGAGGGAAATACTGTTATCCTTTCACAACATAAATATTATGGGAGTGTTTTGCATGACTATGTTTGTATAACCTATATCCAGTTGCTTGCCTTCTCAATGAGGGTGGGTGGGGAGGGAGGAAGGGAGAGAATTTGGAACTCAGAATTTTAAAAATGAATGTTGAAAATTGTTTTTACATACAACTGGGAAATTAGACAAACAAGCAATGGGCTATAGAAATCTATCCAGCCCTATAGGAAAATAGAATGGGGAGGGGATAAGAGAGGAGAGGGTGATAGATGGGAGGGCAGATTGGGAGAATGTGTATTCAGAATGCATGCCGTCTTGGAGTGGGGAGAAAGGAGAGATGGGGAGAAAATTTGGAGCTGAAAATCTTGTGGAAGTAAATGTTGAAAACTAATAATTAATTAATTAATTAATTATAGAAAAAAGAATTTTTTCCTTAACTCCTTCCTGTCTGCTTTATAGATTTTTATGGATCATTTATAAAACATAAATCCCTAACACTATAGGTTGCAGTGCTTCATATTAAGCAATTTTCTCAACTAGTTTTTTTAAACTGCCTGTACAATTTGCTTTTCCTCAAGATTTTTTTCTGCTTCTGTATTATTAAAGAGACAGTAAGAATTTCCGTAATCTTTTTAGAAGATGCTACTTTGAAACAGGGTTTGCACTTGCATTTATTTCTTGTGAAATTCTGGATGTCTCAGCTGCTCTGCTGCTTCCTTAATTGTGTCTATCCATAAATAATCTTCTCCTATTTCTTTTAAATTTAAAGTCATTTTTCTTAGATTTGAAAGAAATACATTCTTAGCAGCCTTTATTAGTTGAATTCCATCTCCAACCAGGACTTCGTTATTCTTATATTTTAAGTTCTGGTCCACAAGTCTAAATTACATATTACCTTCTTAGTCAGCTGTTTATTTCTCAAATTAATTTTTCTCTTTTGTATCTCTTGTCTTTAGTGAGCAAAGTGAAGAAAGCATACCCTGTGGCCCTTTGGTTTTCAGTTTCTCATATGACTTCATAATTGTTGATAATAGTTGTTAGTTTCTTTTTTAGTTACATTTGGATCATCAGTCTCAAAAAATGCTTTGTAAAATTCCATTCTAATTAGGCCCATTTAGTCTTCAAAATTTGAGATATTGGCATTATTTTCACCATTCATTTCATTAGTTTTCACTTTTGAAATTTCTGTTATGGGTCGATTCTTTCAAGCTATTAAGGTTTATCCTCTTCAGATTTCAATAATTCCTACATTTTTGCTTTTTATTTCATATAATGGCTCTACTTTGATTTGTAATATGTTATTGTGAACTTGGAGCTGTAGATATCATTCACAAAAAATATGAAGTCTTTGACTTTAATTCATGAGGCATATTTCTAGTTTTGTTTTTATGAAGAGCTTGTGGGCAAGATACTGAGAAGGAATTAAGGTGCTCGAAGGCCACAAATCAGGCAGTTTGTTACTCACAGACACATGTATATAGCTTCCAAGTCCTTCAGTTTCATAGGAAAGCACTGATCCAACATCATGGGTGCATGGCAAGATAAGTTTCCTAATCAGAGCGTCCAGGGCTCTGGTTCTCCACATTTACATCTAGCTTTTATTGCTGGGCAGATTGACAGACACTCAATGGGAAGTGGATCCAAGAGACAGGCAATAAGCAGGGGGCATGGACTATGGACCCCTCCTTCCTTCCCACCTTGATCACAAAGGTACTGTGATTAGGAGAGTTTGCTAACATGAATTAGATGAAGTTTTTAAAAAAAATTATGATAAAGAGCCCTATATTCCTTATTTAAATTAACCCTAATAAACTACTTATTGGATACACAGTAACTTCATGGTATGTAAGTGGTCAATCAATGGTAATACATGGCTGCTAGGGCAATAAACTGATCATCAAAATCCCTTCCTTGATTCCTCTATCCTATTTGTAGAATCCCAATGGTTGGTTTCAGTATGCTTTCCTATTGGGAATGTCAATGTCTTTACTTTTACATTCTCATTGTGGAAACAAAAAAAAGAATTTGTTTGAGAGTCCCAGGGGCTAGGTGGTACACCCAGCAGGTTGTTAGGTAATCTGTTTTAGTGATAACCTTACTGAGTGTATACAGACTTTTTCTTAATCACTCATCCTCACAATAGTGGAGCTGACAGTAACAGCAAGAGTTATCAGGACCAAATAAGCAGGTGTCATGGTAATGAGTGAGTCATAGCAATTAGGCTTTCAAAACTTTAGCTGTTATTTGTATGATTGATAAGCAGTAGAGTGTCAGGGTTGCCTAGAAGTATAGTGGGTATGTCAATTCCCCCTTCTATTTCCCCACTCACATTTTATTGGTCTTGTGTGTTCAAAACCCCACTAAATGATAATGTCTTTCTTTTTGTAAATCATATCTTATTGCCTGAAACTGCTGTAATGATATCTTTGGGCATGCATTTTTTTTTACCCTCAGGATGTTTAATACCAAATTTTAATCATGGGTGTTCCAAATAGGTGGAGAAGGCAATCAAATTGAGGCCCTCTATGACCTTGCTAGAGAAAACTACATACTGTGAGGAAACAGGGAAAGGGAGGGTAATATGTGACCTGAGAAAATTGTCTCTTCTCTCTGTGAAGGTAAAAACAGGAGCTAATTCCCAGGGTGGAGGAATGGGAAGATGGATTGTGAAGTTGATATATGAGCCTTTCTAATCCCCTGCCATTGTAAGGAAGGCTGAGAAAAGAAACTACAACCTATTTGAGCTTTGCTTTGGGAGAAAATGAGCTAGTTGTTAGTGCACTAACATCACTGTCAAAGGCAGTCAAAATCCCTCATCTCCATGGACATGCAAATCCTGTTATTTTTGTGCTCCTTTTCAATAACTTCTGATAAAAAAATCTTCCCGATTAATCATAGCTTCCTCCATGTTTTTCCCAGATGGGTAAAGAAGGAGCAAAGTCAGTGTGGTACAGTATCTGAGCATGTTAACCGTCCCTGAGGGAGTATGGCACTTAGCAGGGACTGACTGCATAAAATATGCTAAGGTCAGATACATAGTCTACATGGACCCCCACAGGTAATGGATGAAGTCTGACCATCCACCAATTTGAGTTGTAGCCATGGTAGTTAAAAGGAAGAGATCTGCTGACAATCCTCCTTATAAAGTCATGAACTCTGGCATAGTCAAGGGGGCATTGAGTCCTCTTCCCCTCTTCCCAACTAAATTATGGTAGAAGCTATTCTTCTACTTGTTCTCCATATATTTGCAAATACCTCTGTCTTATGCTGTCTAAATCTCTTTCACTATGCTATCTAACCTACTTGCAGTCATTACTAATTGGAGGGTATATTTTGTTTGCTACATAACAGTGAGTAGTATCCATGGGAGCTGGGAGAGGCCCCTTTCTTGGAATTAGTTTTGATTTTGGCTGAATTCAGAGGCTGAGATATTCTGAGGTCTAGGTGACTAATTCCCCTGACCACTGAGCTCCTCACAGCACTTCACCAAGAGCTCTGTCACATCTTTCCATGTGAATTTTTCCCAACCCTTGGGGTTTCCCACTTCCTTCTTGTTCTAGACAGGCATTTTTTAAGTGGTATCCTACTTCTGACACTGATGGTGAGGAGATTGTGGGTGAGGTACTGAGAAGTAGCACAATCAAAGAATTACAAGTTAAGCAGTTTATGACTCATAGGCATACAAACATGTACCTTCCCAGTTCTTAGTGACATGGTTGCAACATAAATGAATGGTGGGTTGTATACACTGATTGAGAGCCCAGGACTCTGGATCCCTGTTTTTATATTTGATTCTTGTTACCAGTAAAATCACAAGGACTGAGTGGGAGGGGAACTTTAAAGGTAGTCAGTCAGTGGGTGGCATAGACTACAATCCCCCTCATCAATCACAAAGGCATTTGGATTAGGAAAACTTATTAACATTGCATACATTGATTAGATGAAGTAGCACAACTTACTACAGTTAGGAGAACATTGCATTTCTTATCTAAATTAAGTTGACTAAATGAGTTACTAGGTACACAGTAACTTCACAGTTTGTAAGTGAGTCAATTTGTGGTACACATGATAACTGGGGCCTAGCAATAGGCCAATCTTCATAGTTTTGGCACACAATAACATCCTTTTTCATATGTACTTCTGGTTCTCTTGATTCAGTGGTTAGTGAGATTTGCACCGAAGAATTTTCAGTAAGTATTGATATTTATGATTTGTTCTGATATATTTTGCTTTCTTGTGGTAGCAGGACATGAAATAATGTCACTTTCTCTGCTGTTCTTCATGCCAAACTGATAATCACAATAGTTCCAAGTTAGGCTAGTTGGCAACCCTGTGCCATTTTATCTGATTCTTAGGTTTATAGGCCCAGTGACAGCAGATTGGATCAGGTATTAATCAATAATATTGCCACATTCCAACTGGCCAACATTTCAGGGCTCCTGACAAGCCATTATCGCTACCATAGTGGCTTTCCTTTACTTTGTCATTGTGCTGTTGTCCTCTCATAACATGGATGATAGGAGTTTTGAGAGAGTTATGATTATTGTTATTGTTAATAATAACATACAGCTTTATAAAACTCCACAGTTTACAAAGATCTTTCCCTTTAACAACACTGCAGGGATGGAGGAGTAGCTGGAGGAAGAAGGTGAGTGCAGACTGGTGGGATTAAAACATCTGTCACAAAGTTCCACAAAATCCCATTATCTCCTACGACTCCCCACCATACTTAACAGTTTCCTTTCAGCAATCATATCCAATAAGCCAGGAGAAAATATTTTGTTCATGGAACTTATTTTGATTTCTTTTGAAGCCTTTTATATGTAACTTCTATGTCTTACAAGTACTCCTGCCTTCACTGAATTTAAATTTTCAGATATTTATTTCCCTTTCCCTCCCCCCACTTTTTTTTGTAGGATATACCTTCAGCTAAGAGCAAAATTGTAATGTTGTGATGTATCAAGCAGATTCTAACTAATTGTAATTTTAATTGCAGACATGCATTTAATGGTTGTCTATTCATTTAAAGACTTTTAATATAATTTATGTTTTTTTAAAATACAAAAAAACCTGTCACATCCTATTCCTTATTTTATTTTATTTTTATTTTATTAATTAATTTAGTTTTAGTTTTCAACATTCACTTCCACAAGATTTTGAGTTTCAAATTTTCTCCCCATCTAATCCCTCCTCCTACCCCAAGATGGCATGCATTCTGAATATCTCCTCCCTCAATCTGCCCTCCCTTCTATCTCCTCCACCCCCTTCTCTTATCCTCTTTCCTTTCTATTTTCCTGTAGGATAGGATAGATTTTTGTACAGCATTGCCTGTATTTCTTATTTCCCTGTTGCATGTGAAAACTTTTTTTTTAACTTTTGTTTTTAAAACTTTGGGTTCCAAATTTTCTCCCTTCCTCCCTCCCCACCCACCCTTATTGAGAAGGCGAGCAACTAAATACAGGTTATACATGCATAATCATGCAAAACACTTCCATAGTCATGTTGGGGAAAACTAATTTTATTTCCCTTCATCCTATTCACTCCCCCATTTGTTCTATTCTCTCTTTTGATCCTGTCCCTCCTCAGAAGTGTTTGCTTCTGATTGCTCTCTCCTCCAATCTGCCTTGCCCTTTATCATCCCCCCCCTCACTTATCTCCTTCCACCATATTTACCTGTAGTGTAAGATAGATTTCCAGACCCAATTGAGTGTGTATGGTATTCCCTCCTTAGGCCAAATCTGATAAGAATAAGATTCACTCATTCCCTCTCACCTTCCTCCACTTCCTCTCCATTGTAAAAGCCTTTTCTTGTCTGTTTTATGTGAGATAATTTACCTCATTTCTACTGGTCACTTTCTCCTTCTCCCAGAACAATTCTCTCACCTCTTAATTTTATTCTCCAAATATCACTCCTTCATCTTCAACTCACCCCATGCCCTTTATCTATCTATCTATCTATCTATCTATCTATCTATCTATCTATCTATCTGTCTGTCTGTCTGTCTGTCTGTCTGTCTATCTATCTATCTACCTACCTACCTATCTATCCATTTAATTTTTCCTCTTCCAACTACCCTAGTACTGACCAAGGCCCCATGAGTTATAGATATCATCTTTCCATGCAGAATGTAAACAGTTCAACCTTAATAAGTCTCTCATGATTTCTCTTTCCTCTTTACCTCTTCATGCTTCTCTTGAGTCTTATATTTGAAAGTCAAATTTTCTATTTAGCTCTGGTCTTTTCATGAAGAATGCTTGAAAGTCCTCTATCTCATTGAATTTCCATTTTTTCCACTGAAGGATTACATTCAGTTTTGCTGGATAGGTAATTCTTGATTTTAATCTTAGCTCCTTTGACCTCTGGAATATCATATTACAAGCACTTGTATCCCTTAACATAGAAGCTGCTAAATCTTGTGTTAATCTGATGATGTTTCCACAATACTTGAATTCTTTCTTTCTGGCAGCTTGTAATATTTTCTCCTTGACCTGGGAACTCTGGAATTTGGCTATAATATTCCTAGGAGTTTTCCTTTGGGGATCTCTTTCAGGAGGTGATTGTTGGATTCTTTTATTAGTGTCCCAATTTTATCACTTCCCCTCGAACATCCAACATTTTCCTTTTTTGTCACATTGGCTAATCTGATAGTTGTGAGGTGGTACCTCTGATTTGTTTTAATTTGCATTTCTCTAGTCATAGTGATTTAGAGCAATTTTCATATGACTAGAAATAGCTTAAACTTTTTCATCTGAAAATTGCCTATTCATATCATTTCACCATTTATAAATTGGGGAATGACTTGCATTCTTATAGATTTGAATCAATTCTCTATATATTTGAGAAATGAGGCCTTTATCAGAAATACTGACTGTAAAAATTGCTTTCCAGGTTTCTGCTTTTCTTCTAATCTTGATTATATCAGCTATGTGCAAAAACTTTCTAATTTAATGTAATCAAAATTATCCATTTTGCATTTCATAATGTTCTCTAGCTCTTGTTTGGTCATAAATTCTTCCCTTCTCCATAGATCTAACAGGTAAATTATTCCTTGCTCTCTTAAGTTACTTATGATATCACCCTTTATGTCTAAATCATGTATCCATTTCAACTTTATCTTGGAATAGGGTGTTAGATGTTGGTCTATGCCTAGTTTTTGCCACACTATATTCTAATTTTCCTAGCAGTTTTTGTCAAATATAGAGTTCTTATCTCAGAAGCTAGATTCTTTTGTTTTATCAAACAGTAGATTACTATAGTCATTTACTACTGTGTCTTGTTTACCAGACCTGTTCCACTGATCTATCACTCTATTTCTTAGCCAGTACCAAATAGTTTTGATGATGGCTGATTTTAATATAGCTTTAGATCTGGAAGGGTTAGGCCACCTTCCTTTGCCTTTTTTTCATTAATTCCCTTAATGTTCTTGACCTCTTGTTCTTTGAGATGAATTTTGTTATTATTTTTTCTAGCTCTATCTAATAATTTTTTGTAGTTTGATTAGAATGATACTGAATAAGTAAATTACTTTAGGTAGAATTGCCTTTTTATAATATTAACTCTGCCTGCCCATGGGCAATTGATATTTTTCCAAGTGTTTAGATCTGATTTTATTTGTTTGAAAAATGTTTTGTAATTGTGTTCATATAGTTCTTGGGTGTGCTTGGGAGATCAGCTCCCAAGTATTTTATATTGCATTCAGTTACTTTTAATGGAATTTCTCTTTCTGTCTCTTGCTGCTGGGCTTTATTAGTAATGTGTAGAAATGCTGATGATTTGTGTGGCTTTATTTTATATCTTGCAAGTTTGCTAAAGTTTTCAATCATTTGAAGTAGTTAGTTTTTTAGTTGATTATCTAGGATTCTCTAAGTGTACTATCATATCATCTGCAAAGAGAGATAGTTTTGTTTCCTCATTGCCCATTCCAATTCCTTCATTTTCTTTTTCTCCTCTTATTGCTAAATCTTACATTTCTGGTACAGTATTGAATAACAGCAGCAATAATGGGCATCCTTCTTTCACCCCTGATCTTATCGGGAAAGCTTCTAACCTATTCCCATTAAGTATAATATTACTTGATGGTTTTTGGTAGATACTGCTCATCATTTTAAGGAAAACTCCATTTATTCCTATGCTTTCTAGTGTTTTTGTTTTTTTAAATAAGAATGGGTCCTGTATTTGTCAAAAGCTTTTTCTGCATCTATTGAGATAATCATATGATTTCTGTTCATTTGTTATTCATATGGTCAATTATGCTGATAGTTCTCCTAATATTGAACCAACCCTGCATTCTTGGTATAAATACTACTTGTTCATAGTTTATTATCCTCATGAGAAATTACTGTAATCTCTTTGCTAATATTTTATTTATATTTTGCCTTAACATTCATTAGAGAAATTGGACTGTAATTTTCTTTCTTAGTTTTGGATCTTGTTGGTTTAGTTATTGGCACTATATTTGTGTCATAAAAAGAATTTGGTAAGCCTCCTTCTTCACCTATTATTCTAAATAGTTTATGTAATATTAGAAGTAATTATTCTTTAAATGTTCGGTAGAATTCACTTGTAAATCCATCTGGCTCCTCTTATTTTTTTTTTAGGGAGTTAATGGATGATGTTTTCAATTTCTTCTTCTAAAATTGTGTTATTGAAAAGATTTTGGGATGATGGCAGAGTAGGTCAGAAAATTTGAAGTTCTTCATATTTCTTCCACAAATAAGATAAAATAACTCCTCAGGATGAATGTAAAGTGGTAAAAATAAATAACAATTGGAGAAGAACAGTGTTACTCCTTGGACAACTGGGAGAAGATCTGAAGTTTGGTCCCAGTGAAGTATAAACACTCCAAGCTACTTCCACTGGAACAGCAAGTAGGAAGCCCTGGGCCTAGCTGGGTTGGGAGGTAGCCTTGGCCCCAGCCACAGGAATTTTTACCTCCTGGACAGTGTAGGGAGTAGGGTTTCTGAGCAGAGGAAGACAGAGGGACTTCTGCTGATAAGGAACATCAGACTTAGCTGTGCTTCTGAAAGGTGGCCCCGGGCAAGAAGAAACCAGCAGAGGTTTAGTAAGTGTAGAAGCAGTGGGGTGGGGACATTGCTGGCTGTGGGAACTTACAGGAGGGCAGAGTTCTTGGTTTTAGTTCCAGATGAGAAGGGAGAACTGAAGGACAATCTGTTGCCAGAGACACCATCCCCAATCCCCTAAGACTGGAGATGATTAAGGTGCTATAAATAAGAAACTGCTATGAATAAATAAAATGAGCAGGGAAAGGAGAAATAAAAACACAAACATAGAAATTTACTATGGGAATAGAAAAAGACTGGGGTTCATTTTCAGAGGAGGATACTGAAACAAAAAAGCCTTTCTACCCCAAAGACTAACATCAAATGGTCACTTGCCCGAAAAGAATTCATAGAAGCACTTTAAAAAGACTTCAAAAATCAAACAAGAGAGATTGAGGAAAAATTTTTTAAATATATGAGCAATCCAAGAAAAACAAGAAGATTGTGAAAAGAAAGTCAATCAACTTGTAAAGGAGATCCAGAATCTTAAGGAAGAAAAGAAATTCTTGAAAATTACAATGGGGTGAGGGGAAGCCAGTGAAGTTATAAGAGGCCAAGAAGTAATAAAACAAAATATAAAGAATGAAAAAAAAATAGAAGAGAAAGTAAAACATCACATAAGAAATACAACTGACCTGATGAACAGGTCAAGTAGAGAAAACACAAGAGCAATCAGACTACCTGAAAGCAATGATCAAAATAGAAATCTTGATATAATAATACAAGAAATAATTAAAGAAAATTGTCCTGAAACATTATAACAAGAGGGGAAAGTAGAAACAGAAAAAAGTACACCAATCACTACCTGAAAGACATTCTAAGAGGAAAACCTACAGGAATATCATAGCTAGATTCTGAAACCCCCACCTCAATGATATAATATTATGAGCAACAAGAAAAACACAATTCAAATATGTTAGAGTCACAATTAGAATCACACAAGACATAGCACTGGCTACACTGAAAGACCATAGGTCTTGGAACACTATGTATTGAGGAGCGAAGGAACTGGGGTTGCAGACAAAAATATCAAACCCAACAAACTTGATCATGATCCTTAACAAAAAATGGAAATTCAATGAATTACCAGTCTTTCAGGATTTTGCTGCAAAAAGATCTGAAATCAGTAGAAAATTTGACATACAAGATCTAAGAGAAATATAAGGTAAACATCAAAGAATAGTCACAAGGGATTCAATAAGGACTGATGGTTTACTTTTTATACAAGGAAATACAAATTATATGTTATTACTAATTGGTTAGCTCAAAAGAAAAATTGGGGTAGGACTGAATATACTGTGGTACTAAAAAGTAAACCATCTAGAAAAAGGTAAAAAGAGTAATTATCTTATACAAATGAGGTGTGAGAAGAACTGACACAGATGAATCAGTTGGGGAAGGAAGGATAGTAGTTCTGTGACACTGCTCTCATAGGGAATGGGTTGAAGAGGGAACAATACATATATATCTAGAAGGGCATAAAAGTCATCTAAATTCAGAAAGAAATAAATGGCTAAGGGTAGGGGAGGATAAGGGAGGGTTTTGGGGGTAGGGAGAGAGGAAAAGGGAGGGATTTTTGGTCAAAGGGTAGGTTAAGTAATAGGGGGACAAAGTAGTGGGTAGAAGTAAAGTAGAGGAGTCAGGAGGGTTAGGAAATAGGAGATACACACAAACATAAAATAAAGATCAGGAGTAGAATTTATTAAGGTAAAGAAAAGAGGGTTGGTAATCATGATCTCAAAAAAAGTAAAAGCTAAAAAAGATTTAATGAAAAGAGATAAATAGGGAAACCACAATATATGTGAGCCCTATTAATAAATAGTGTTTTGTATTATTTAGAATAGTCAGACAGTATAAGGTTGGAATATTGCTGTGGTATAGGAAACAATGAGTTGGTGGATTTAGAAAAAGTACGGGAGGACCTGGACCTGTGAAGGAAAGATGTCTCTCAAAGAGACAGAGGATAAACAAACAAGTATAGTATGGTCTTATATAGATGCATATGAATGTATATGTCTATAGATGAGTACAATTATATATATCTAAGTATATGCATGTGTATTTAAGTGTGTATATGTATGTACATGTATGCACATATATGCATGGATGTATATGTGTGTAAATATACAATTATATGTATTCATATCATATAATATATATACAATTATATATATTACATATGTATATACACATACAAATGCATATGCACATACATATACACATACACATACATATATATGTGTGTGTATGTATATATTTATACACACAAAAAAAACCCCCAGTGCTTAATTATAACCTTCTTGGGTGAGGGGAGGAGGAACAGGGAAAAAAAGAATGAAATAAAAAGTGCACAGCAGAGAACAAAAGAAAACACACAGATGCAAAGAAAAGATAGATAGCTCAGAATACAATGTGTAGTATTTATTATATAAGCTTTCTTGAAATGAAAATATGCTGCTATATATTTTGAATCCTCTCTTATTTTCTGCTGTGTACTTGGCAATGCTTTTTATTTCTTCTTTTGCATTTAAGCTTTAGTATTTAAGTTAATAAAGTTTCTTTTTTTTCTTATTGCGTATTTGTTTCAGTATTTAATTTTAAAGTAAATTAAGAAAAAATGAAAAAGGAGTTAAATATTTTTTTTCTTGAATTGTTAATCTGGGCAATTTATATTTTTGTAAATATTCACTCATTTCACTTAAATTGTCTGATTTATTGGCATACAACTGGGCAAATCAGCCCCTAATTATTCCTTTAATTACCTCTTCATTGGTGGTGAATTTGCCCTTTTCATTCTTGATAATTTGGTTTTCTTCTTTCTTTTTTAAAATTAAATTAATCAAAGGTTTGTCTTTTTTATTGTTCCCCCCCCCCCATAAAACCAGCTCCTAGTTTTATTTATTAGGTCAATTGTTTTCTTACTTTCAATTTTATTAATCTTTCCTTTGATTTTCAGAATGACTACCTTGGTTTTTAATTGGGGATTTTTAATTTGTACTTTTTCTGGCTTTTTTAGTTGCATGCCCTATTCATTAACATGTTCTTTATTTTATTCATGTAAGCATTTAGAGATATAAAATTTCTCTAAAGTACTGCTTTGGCTGCATCCCACAAATTGGTGTGTTGTCTCATTGCTGTCCTTCTCTTTGATGAAATTATTGTTTCTATGATTTGTTCTTTGACCCACCTATTCTTTAAGATTAGATTATTTAGTTTCCAATGACTTTTTAATCTATCTTTCCATTGCTCTTTAGTGAATGAAATTTTCATTGCATTATGATCTGAAAAGGATGTATTTAATATTTCTGCCTTTCTACATTTATTTGTGAGGTTTTTATGCTCTAATTCATGGTCAACTTTTGTGTAGGTGCCATATATAACTGAGAAAAAGGTATATTCCTCTGCATTCCCATTCAATTTTCTCCAGAAATCTATCCTTTCTAACTTTTCTAAAATTCTATTCACCTCCTTAACTTCTTCTTGTTTATTTTGTGGTTAGATTTATATAGTTCTGAGAGTGGGAGGTTGAGGTCCCCCAGGAGTATAGTTTTGCTGTCTATTTCTCCCTGTAACTCACTTCCTATAACTTCTATAAGAATTTGGATGCTTTGCCATTTGGAGCATATGTGTTTAATATTGATATTACTTCATTGTCCATGGTACCTTTTAGCAGGATGTAGTTTCCTTCTCTATCTCTTTTAATTAGATCTTTTTTTGCTTTTGCTTTGTCTGAGATCAGGATTGCTACCCCTGTTTTATTTTTTTTTTTACTTCTTCTGAAGTACAATATATTCTAGTCTTTAACCTTTAATCTGTGTTTATCTCCCTGCTTCAAATGTGTTTGTTGTAAACAACATATTGTAGGATTCTGGTTTTTAATCCACTCTGCTATTAGCTTCTATTTTATGGGACAGTTCATCCCATTCACATTCACAGTTATGATTACTAACTGTGTCTTTGTCTCCATCCTATTCCTCCTCCCCATTTATGCTTTCCTCTCTCCTTTCTCCCTTTCTCTCCTCACTAGGAGCCCCACTAAGATCACCTCCTACCTCAATTTGCTCTCCCTTCTATCCACGCTCTCCCTTTTATTTTCCTTTTCCCCTCCTATAGGGTAAGATAGATTTCTATACCAACTAATTGTGTGTATTCTTCTCTCTTTGAGCCAAATCCAACAAGAGTAAGATTCAAACAATGCTCACCTCTCTCTCTCTTTGTTCTCTGTACTTTGATAGGTCTCTGCACCTCTTCATGTGATGTAATTTATCCTTTTCTGTCTCCCCCTTTCATCTTCTCCCAGTACAATCCTTTTTTCAAACCTTAAATAATATTTTTATCATCACTTCAAAGTCAACTTATACCCTCACCCTCTGTCTATGTATACCCTTTCTAAATCTTGTAATAAACATACAGTTCTCAAGAGTTACAAATATTATTTTCTCATGCAGGGATGTAAACAATTTAACCTTATTGAATAACATTTTTTTTCTTTGTTGTTTACCATTTTATGCTTCTCTTGAGTATTGTATATCAAGATGATATTTTCTGTTCAGCTCTGGTGTTTGCATCAGGAAAGTTTGGAAGTCCCCTATTTCATTGAATTTCCATCTATTCCCCTGAAAAACTGTGCTCAGTTTTGTTGGATAGTTGATTCTTGATTGTAATCCAAGCTCCTTTGCCTTCCAGAATATCATATTACAAGCCCTCTCATCCTTTAATGTAGAAGCTGCTAGGTCCTGCATAATCCTAACTGTGGTCCCACAATATTTAAATTGTTTCCTTCTGGCTGCTTGCAATATTTTCTCCTTGACCAGATAATTCTGGAATTTGGCTACAATATTCCTTGGATTTTTCATTTTGGGATCTCTTTCAGGAGGTGATCTGTAGATTCTTTCAACGACTATTTTACCCTCTGTTCTAGGACCTCAGGACAGTTTTCCTTGATAATTTCTTGAAAGATGCTGCCCAGGCTTTTTTTTTTTTATCATATCTTTCAGGTAGCCCAATAATTCTGAAATTATCTCTCCTGGATCTATTCTACATTTTCTTCTATTTTTTTCATTCTTTTGATTTTGTTTGATTCTTGTTGTCCCATACAGTCATTAGCTTCCAATTGCCCAATTCTAATTTTTAAAGGGATTATATTCTTCAGTTAGCTTTTGTACCTCCTCTTCCTTTTGGACAACTGTATTTTTTAAGGCATTGTTTTCTTCCAATCAATTTTTGTGTGTGCTTTTCCAAGATGTTGACTCTCTTGCAAACTTTTTATTTCTTTTCCCAATTTTTCTTCTATTTGTCTTATTTGATTTTTAATGTCTTTTTGAGCTGTTCTAAGAAGAAATTTTGAGCTTGAGACTAATTCATATTCCCCTTTGAGGTTTCACATGTAGGCATTTTGATGTTGCCTTCTTCTGAGTATACTTGGATCTTCCCTATCACCATAGTAGCTTTCTATGGTCAAGGCTGTTTTCTGCCTTTTTTTTTCTTTTTGGTACATTCTTTAAAGCTGAGCTCTGCTCCTGGGGCACAGGGGGCACTGTTTTAAATTTCTTGTGCTGGGGTCACTGGCTTTCTCCTCTGGGGCCTGAGGTGTTGGTGGGCTTGTCCCCTGCACTAGTGTATCCCTGCCTAGTCATGCTGTTTTGCTCTGGGTTCTGGGGCCAGCAATCTGCCTGTTGTGCTGGGGCTGGAGACTTCATGGCTGGCCTGCTGAGCCAGGACAATGGGGCCTCAGGTGCTGATTTGTGCCAAGGCTTAGAGCCTCCCACTAGTTTGCCTGGAGAATGCCTGTGCTGGGCTCCACTCCTCTTTTATCCAAGTGAGACAGATCTTTCCTGAAATCCTTCTAAAAGTCCTTTTGGGCTAGAAAATTGTTTCACTCTGTATTTTCAGGGATTCTGTCTCTCCAGAATTCTTTTAGAAACTTGACTTAACATTATTTCTGAAGGACACTGGAGAGAACTCAGGCAACTTTCTGGCTTCTCTTTGTCATCTTGGCTCCCAACACCAGTCTTTAAAGATTAATGAAGGACAGCTAAGTCATTCACAGTTGATCCTCATACAATATTGCTGTTACTGTGTACAGCGTTCTTCTGGTTGTACTCACTTAACTTTGTGTCAGTTCACCTAAGTCTTCCAGGTTTTGCATGATTGCACATGTATAACCTATATCAAATTGCTTAATGTAAGAGGTGGGGGAAGGGAAAGAAGGAAGGGAGAGAAGTTGGAACTCAAAATTTTAAAATTACATGTAACTGGGGGAAAATAAAAATATTATTAAAATAAATTAAAAAACTAAAATTTGGAACCTAGAACCAAATACAATATTACAGTATAGTCTAAGGACTTACTGTAATGGGCCTATCACTTACATAGTATGGGACACTATACTCCTCTTAAGGAAGATTGCATGCTTTTTAAGGGAGAAGGAGGTGAACAAGGGAATATGCATTATTAATTTATGATCATTATTAATAAAATATACTATGTGACCAAACAAAAGATTACCAAAAGGACTGCTTTTTGAAACTGCACTTTTATTTCACATAGGTCAATAAAGTTCATTTAAGAGTTATGAAATAGGCCTTCACAAAGGCAAGATTAATGCTTTGTGAAGAAAAATGTTCATAATTCATAAGTTAAGCATTTTTTCTATTCTCTAGTTACAAATGTAACAATAGTCTTATATGTAGAAATATGCTTATACTTATCACTATTTGGTGATAATTAACTATTTCATTCATATAACATCTTTTCACGTCTGAAGGGTGAAGTTTATTTCAAAATAGTTGCACTTTACTGAACAAGAACATATCTAAATCTTTCAGTAACTAGATTTTTTTCCATAATTTTTGACAAAGTGCCTCATTTTTATTTTGAACTTAACAAACACCATCAATTATGAGAATTTAAATATACATAAAACAGTTTATTTCTATTATACACTAAACTTTTATGTTTTAAAGTTGTATGTTAATATAACACTTACATCTCTGTGTCTCCTTCTAAATGTTTTCTGCTCTCTTCTGTGTATTTTAATGCTTCTTTGATGATCTATCTTTCTTTCTTTCTTTCTTTCTTTCTTTTTCTTCTTTCTTTCTTTCTTTCTTTCTTTCTTTCTTTCTTTCTTTCTTTCTTTCTTTCTTTCTTTTTTTTCTTTTCTTTCTTTCTTTCTTTCTTTCTTTCTTTCTTCATCACTATTACTTCCTGCAGTTTAGCTTCCTGATGTCATATGAATTCCTTGACCCTACATCTCTGGCCAGAAATTAGCCTTCCCATTTGTTTTAGATCTTAGATTTTAGTGCCCTGAAATGACTTGGTAACCTCTTCACTTAGCAATTTTTTTGTGTGCATACTTCTTACTCAGACCCTGCCTCCTGGGTCCCAAGCAGGACCCCCTCCTTCTGACCCTGAAAGATAAGATTCTAATAATTAGCATGTTTTGATCCTACCTATAAAATGAAGACTTAAACTAGATGATTATTGTATCTCTTTCATTTCTGAGTCTATAAACCAAGAAGCCTATTAGATGTTATGGTAAAGACTGAAAGGAATGCTCAGTGTTACGCTATATCTCCAAGGTTTCAATAATTGCATTTCAGACATCTTTTGTAGAGAATTTTCATATTAATGGGATGAGAATTAGGTTGACCAGGGAAATGCATTCAGGTGGTTTGAGGAGACAGCAGTCATCCAAAGGATATCAATATTACTATTGGAAACATTTGAGGGTTAACCTGTGGGATCTCTAGGATCTTGCATCAGAATGATTCATCAGATTTGGAATCAGAAGATTTGGGTCCAACACTTGTTTCTGTTGCTTGCTACCCATGTGACCTTGAATATGTCACTTCATCTCTTTGGGCCTCAGTTTTCTTATCTATATTTAATTATCATACATCATTGATAGTCACTGAGAAGTTCCATGTTCACCTTGGCAGTTTCTGTATGCCTCACTGTGGTGGAAGTGTTGAGTAAGTCTCATATTCTCTGATAGCATGAAATCTTTTATCTAACATCTTTGCCTCTCCCATTGGGGGAAGGACCATTCATTAACTCAGAATAAATGGATTGCTTTATCCAACAATTAGAACTTTAATCACTGGTTAATTGCATTATCTTTTGAATGTACTGTATTTCAATCAGCATTAGTCATGTTACTTCAGTATAATGCCAATAGTTCCCTATAGAAATAAACATATATGTTGTCACATGAGTGCTGTAGCTTTCCTTTAGCATAGAATCAATCAATAAATAAACAACTCTTAATCAACAAGCACCTGTTAAGCATCTACTATGTGTTAGGCACTGTTATTTAAGGGAGATGCAAAATAATGAATTAAAACAATTGCTACTTGTGGGGAACTTGCATTTTAATGGAAGTGACAAGTGCATTTACAAATATATACCAAATAAAAAAAATTAAGAGAATTGATACAAATAAACACAAAGTAGTTAAATATAATTTAGTTTGGAAGAGAAAATGCTAGTTTAGGTTATATGGTCTTAAGGTAAGATCTGTATTTTAGGAAAATCACTTCAGTAGTAGTATGAAGGATAGACTGGAGTGGTTAAAAACTAGAGTCAGGAAGACCAATTAGGAATCATTCCAATCATCTAGGTGAGAAGTGACAAAGATATGAACTAAGGTCATAGGCATGTGAGTGGAGAAAAGAGATTAGATGTAGGAGGTATTGTGGAAGTAGAAACAGCAGATTTGGCAACTGATTGAATACATATTGTGTGGAAAATGAGGAATTGAGGGTAACACTAGGATTAGTGATCTAGGAAACTAGAAGAATGGTGATGCTTTGACTAAAATAGGTAAGTTTGGAAGAGGGGAAGGTTTGTGATGGGCTTGCATCTTGTTTTGGTCAAGTTAAATAAATGTCACTTTTTTTTTTAGTGCTTTAATTTATTTATTTTTAGTTTTCAACATTCATTTCCACAAGATTTTGAGTTCCAAATTTTCTCCCCATCCAGGCCCTCCCCCCACCCCAGATGGCATGTACTCTAAATATCCCTTCCCCTCAACTTCCCTCCCTTCTATCTCCCCTGCCACCTTCTGTTATCCTCTTCCCTTTCTTTTTTACTGCAGGGCAGGATAGATTTCTATACCCAATTGCCTGTATATTGCATTTTCTTGCTTCATGTGGAAACAATTTTTAACATTTGTTTTTAAAACTTTGGATTCAAATTTTCTCCCTTCCTCCCTCCCCTCTCACTCTCATTGAGAAGGGAAGCAAATCAACAGGTTATGCATGTGTAGTCATGCAAAATACTTACATAGCAGTCATATTGTGAAAAACTAACTACATTTCCCTTCATCCTACCCCCCCATTTATTCTATTCTTTCTTTTGACCTTGTCCCTCCTCAGAAGTGTTTGCTTCTGATTACCCCCTCCCTCAATCGGCCCTCCCCTGTATCATTCCCCTGCTTTCTTATCCTCTTCTCCCCATTTTCCTGTAGGGTAAGATAGATTTCCATACCCAATTGAGTGTGGATGGTATTCTCTCTTTAAGCCAGATCTGATGAGAATAAGATTCACTCATTCCCTCTCACCTTCCCTCACTTTCCCTCCACTGTAAAAGCCTTTTTGTCTGTTTTATGTGAGGTAATTTACCCCATTCTACTTCTCCCTTTCTCCTTATCTCCATACAACCCTCTCTCATCTCACCTTGTGCCCTCTATCTATCTATACTTTTAATTTTCCCCCCTCCAACTACCCTAATACTGACAAAGGTCTCATGAGTTACAAATATCATCTTTCCATGCAGCAATGTTAACAGTTCAATCTTTATAAGTCCCTTATGATCTCTCTTTCCTGTTTACCTCATCATGCTTCTCTTGGGTATTATATTTGAAAGTCAAATTTTCTATTCAGCTCTGGTCTTTTTGTCAAGAGTCCTTGAAAGTCCTCTATTTCATTAAATGTCTATTTTTCCCCCCTGAAGGATTATACTCAGTTTTACTGGGTATGTGCTTCTTGGCTACAATCTTACCTCTTTTGACCTCTGGAATATTATATTCTAAGCCCTCTGGTCCCTTAATATAGAAGCTGCTAAATCTTGTGTTATCCTGATAGTGTTTCTCAATACTTGAATTGTTTCTTTCTGGCTGCTTGCATTATTTTCTCCTTGACCTAAGAACTCTGAAATTTGTCTACAATATTTCTAGGAGTTTTCCTTTGGGGATCTCGTTCAGAAGGCAATTAGTGAATTCTTTCAATTTCTATTTTACCTAAGACCCTCTGGTCTTAGGATATCAGGGCTATATTCCTTGATAATTTCTTGGAAGGTGATGTATAGGTTTTCTTTTGGATCACGGCTTTCAGGTAGTCCAATAATTTAAAAATTATCTCTCCTGGATCTATTTTCCAGGTCAGTTGTTTTTCCAATGAGATATTTCACATTGTTTTCTATTTTTTCATTCTTTTGGTTTTGTTTTGCAATGTCCTGACTTCTCATAAAGTCACTAGCTTCCATTTGCTCCATTCTAATTTTTAAGGAAGTATTTTCTTCAGTAAGCTTTTGGACTTTCTTTTCTATTTGTCCAATTCTGCTTTTGAAGGCATTCTTCTCCTCCTTGGCTTTTTGGACCTCTTTTGCCATTTGGGTTAGTCTATTTTTTAAGGTGTTTTAAGGTCTTCAGTATTTTTTTTGGGTCTCCTTTGGCAAGCTGTTGACTTGTTTTTCATGATTTTCTTGCACCATTCTCATTTCTCTTCCCAATTTTTCCTCTACTTCTCTTACTTGCTTCTCAAAATCCTTTCTGAGCCCTTCCATGGCCTGGGACTGATTCGTATTTTTCTTGGGGGGCTTTGGATGTATGAGCTTTGACTTTGTTGCCTTCTTCTGGTTGTATGTTTTCATCTTCTTTGTCACCTGAGAAATATTCTATGGTCTGACTTTTTTTGCACAGTTTTCTCATGTTCCAGACAATTACTTGAGTTTTAAACTCTTTGTAAGTTAAGGGTCTACTTCCAGTGTAGAGAATGTACTGTCCCAAGCTTTGAGGGTTTTGTGCAGCTGTTTTCAGAGATACTTCTAAGGACCAGTAAATTTTTGGTTCTTCCAAATTGGTATGATCAAGAGTGAGGTGTTTACTCCTTTCCTGGCCTATGCTCTGGGCTATACAAGTACTCTTTTCTGCCTTGGAACTGTGAGGAGGATTCCCTCTGCCCTGTCACTACAAGCTCCACCAGTCCAGTACTCCTTCTTGCCCCAGGACTGCCACCCAGAACTGTGAACCAGATCCAAGCGTGGGCAAAGCAAGAGATTCCTGCCTCGGCACCAGCAAAGAGATGCTTGCCATCTTTCTCTGATCAGCCTCCTGATTCCCCCTCCATCTGTGGCCTAAGAGCTCTGGAAGCAGCTACTTCTCTGGGGCTGTGCTGGGACTTGTGCTGGGACCCAGTTTCTCTCTCACTGTGTTCACAGACCTTTCCTAGTGACCTTCTAAATTTTCTTTGGCATTTGTATGTTGAGAAGTCTGGAAATCACCACACCAGTGCCTCTGATTCAGTCTCCTGAGGTCTGCTTCAGGTTTGCTGTGGCCCAGTCTTTGCTTGTACACCTAACCTGAATTGTACTCCTCTCCTATTTTTGTGCAATAGACCTTCCCAATTAACAATCCAGTGTGTCTTGGGCTGGAAATTTGTTTTGCTCTGTCTTTTTGTGGGTTCTGCTGCTTTAGAATTTGTTTAGAACACTTATTAGGAGGGTTTTGAGGGAGAGCTCAAGCAAGTCACTGCTTTTTCTCTGCCATCTTGGCTCCACCCCTAGGACTTTCAATTGGAAATATTCAATAGGCAACTGGTGACATGAAATGGAATCTTAATGAAGACTGAAGAGACTAGGGTTAGATATATAAATGCATGAACATTAGCATAGAAATGATAATTAAACTCATAGGAGGTGTTGAGGTCACCAAGAGAGTATGGAGATGAGAGAAGATCTAGGTCAGAACTTTAGAGAACTCTCACTGTGCAGGGGGCAAGATATAAATGATGAATGAGGAAAGGAGCCTGAGAAAGTGCAATTAAATAGTTACTAGAAGAACCAGAAGAGAGTAATGTCACAAAAACCCAGAGAGTTATTTTATCTATGAAGAGAGGGTGATCAACAGCATTGAATACAGTAGAGAAGTCAAGAAGTATGAGAATAGAAAAAAAGACAACTTCCTTTGTTGTTGTTGCTTTTCTGAAGATCAGTGTAACTTGGAGAGAGCAGTTTTAGATGAGTGATTTAGATGCTAGACTGCAAAAGGATGAAAGGTAAGTGAGAGAAGAGGAGGTGAAAGCTCTGGGTGTAGACAATTTCTCCTAGGAGTTTTGCTGAAAATATAATAAGAGGCCTAGGAAAATAGTTTTAGGGGATTGTTGGCGAGTTTTATTTTCTTTAAGGATGAGTAAATATGGGCATATTTGAAGGCAATAGGCAAGGAACCAGTAGATAGGAAGAGGTAAAAGATTTGGGCAGAGGGAAGATTGTGATTGAAATTTGCTGAAAAGGAAAAGAGGGGATAAAACCAAGTACACATATAGAGAGGTTGGCTTTGGCATGGAGAAGGGCCACCTCATTCATACAGTCATTAACAAGAAGCCAATGCATAATAATTATACAATAAACATACAACTTGTGGCTGCAAAACCACCACTCTTCTAGATCCTGAAAGTTCTTTCATATATTAACTAATTTGGACCCAGAATTCTAAGGTGTGTAGTGTTTGAGTTCTTCCTTGAGAAGACAAAAGAGTGTAATGACACAGTTCTCTAGGATATTTTTATTATAATTTCCTTAGGACCTTTTATCTTGTAGAGATATAATAATGCTAGATGCAGGTTCAGTGGAGTCATGATTTGGGCTTGGACATGAGATCTGATGTGAATTGGAACTCAGGATGGTTCATTCTGTCTCAGCTGTCTAGTCCTTAGTCTGATTGCAGCTAGCTCATCAAGGAGCAAGCTGAGTGAGTGTGACACTAAAATACTGCAGGTCTTAGAACACTATATATTGAAGAGCAAAAGAACAGGGGTTCTGACAGAAAATATACCCAGCAACGTTAAGCATAATACTGAATGAAAAAAAAGGGCATTTAATGAATTGTCAGACTTTCAGGATTTTGTTAAAAAAGAAACCCTGAACTTAATAGGAGATTTGACATGCAAGAGCCAAGAGAAATATAAGATATATAACAAAGACCAATTACAAGGGATTCAGTAGGGACAGATTGTTTACCTTTTTTTTTAAATGAGGAAATATAAAATGTTTGTCTAAAATGGTTATTAGCAATTGGGTAGTTTATAAGAAAGATTAGGGTAGACCTGAGTATGATATGATTTTAAGAAGTAAAATCGCTTAGGAACAGCTAAAAACAGTAATTATCTTATACAAACAAGGTGTGAAAGGAAGAGCTAACACAAGACAAATTAGATTGGGGAGGAGGTCTGGTAGTTCTGGAAACCTACTTTCATTAGATATTTGTTCAAGAGAGAACCATACATACATACATACGCATATATAAAAGTCTTCTAAATTGAGAAAGAACTAAAATGCTAAGAGGATAGGAAGAGAAGAGAGAATAAGGATGGGATCTTTAGAGAGAAGGGTGATAGAATAGGTTAAAAGGGAATGTAGAAGGGGGTTTAGATTACTGGGAATGAGAGGATAAGGGAGGGATCCTTGGAGGGGGGTTAGGTTAAGTAATAGGAGAGCAAGGTAGTAGATAGAAGTAAAGTAGAGGAGTCAAGAGGGATAGGAAATAAGAGCTATGCACAAACACGAAATAAAGATCATGACTAGAATTCATTTGGGGAAAAAGGAGCAGGGATATTAATCACTATCTCCAACAAAGTTAAGGCTAAAACAGATTTAATGAAAAGAGAAAAATAGGAAAATACATTACGTATCAGCTATAATCATATGGACTATTTAAAATAATTAGATATTATAAGGTGGAAATATTGCTGTGGTTTAGGAAATGATGAGCTGGTGGACTTTGAAAAATATGGAAAGACTTGGACTTATAAAGGAAGAGGTTATCCACTTTCAGAGAAACAGAGGATAGTAAGTATAGTACAATCTTACATAGATGCATTTGAATGTATGTCTATATATGAGTATGAATGTAGATATCAAAGTATATATATGTGTAAGTGTATGTATGTACAGGAATATGTGTGAATATGTATATATGTATATCTTTGTGTGTATATGTTCATGTATGTGTGTGTATATATTTATAGGTGTAGGTATATATGTATGTATCTCTATCTAAATATATCCTTGCTTACTTGTGGCTTTCTGGTGTGGGAGAGGAAGGGGGGAAAAGAACAAAGTAAAAAGTGCACAGCAGAGAACAAAAGAAAACTTATAAGGAAGCAAAGATGGACAGTTCACAACACAATGTATAGTATTTGTTATATAGGCTTTCTTGAAATGGAAATTTATTGTTGTATATTTTGGACCCTGTCTCATATTCTGCTGTGCACATGACAATGCTTTTTTCTCTTCTCTTATTTTACATTATTTTAGTTTTAGAATTTAAATTTGTTTCTTTTTTCTTTCCTTACTTTGTATTTTAGTTTAAAATTTTTAAAAATTACAAAAAAAAAAAAAGAAGGAAGGTGAATAGAACTGGAAGCCAGTCTCATCAGCAAGGAGCTGAGGTTTGTTCCCTTGCATGTCCTTGTGTAATTTATCTTCCACCACTACTGCTGCTGCTAAATCATGCCATTTCCTCTCTTGTGTGAGACCAGGTCTAAAGTCTTATGATGTATTATTGGGCAGTTCTCCCAACCTAAACTGACTAAATGATACAGCTGTCTTATATCACTGATAGATTACTTTTGACAGAAAAACATTTTGCCTAAAAAAAAATCCATTTTGGAGGCAGAGCCAAGATGGCAGAGTAAAAGCAGTGACTTGCTTGAGCTCTCCCCCAAACCCCACCAAATATTGTAAAAAATGGCTCTAAACAAATTCTAGAGCAGCAGAGCACCCAAAAAGGCAGAATGAAACAAATTTCTAGCCCAAGACAATCTGGATGGTTGATTGGAAAGGTCTGTTGTGCTGGCTTAGGAGAGCAGCCCAGTTCAGTGTGGGTGGTACAGGCAAAGACTGGGCCTCAGTGAATCTGGAGCAGGCCTCAGGGGACTGAATCAAGGGGAGCTGTGACGGTTTCCAAACTTCTCAACCCGGAAACACCAAGGATAACAGAAGGTCAGTAGGAAAGGCCTGCTTGACATGGGTGAGAGGGGGCTGCTTCTAGAGGTCTTGGCCCATAGATGGTGGAGGGATCAAGTGGCTGATCAGAGGAGGATTGCAGGAATCTTTTTGCTGGTGCTGAGGCAGAATTCTCTTGCTTTGCCCAAGCTTGGATCTGGGTCATCATTGTGGATGGCATTCTTAGGGTGAGGAGTAGCACTGGCATAGTGGAGCTTGTGACAATGGTGAAGAGGGAATGCTCCTCACAATTTCAAGGCAGAAGAGTGCTTGTGGTCACTAATAGACCAGAGCACAGACCAGGAAAGGAGTAAACACCTTGCCCCTGATCATACCTCTTTAAAAGAACTGAAAATTTATAGGTCCCTAGAAGTATCTCTGAACAGCTGAACAAAGCTCCTGAAGCTTGGGACAGTACTTCCTACACACTGGAAGCAGACCCCTACTGTAAAAAAAAAGTTTAAAAGTTAAGTAATTGGCTGGCAATATGAACAAATAGTGCAAAAAACTCAGACCATAGATTGAGGGAACGGATATTCAGAATGCATGCTGTCTTTTGGTGCAGGGAGGGAAGAGAGGGGGAGACAATTTCGAACTCAAAATCTTGTGGAAGTAAATCTTGAAAACTAAAAGCAAATAAATTAATTTTAAAAAAAATTAAAAAATCCACATCTACTCCACTACTACACCCAATATTGATGTACTAATTTAAAAGAAATATTTCCATTATACATTTTCCCCATAACTGTATGTTTTGATATCCAACCCACCTATGTGTTGTGATTTTTAAGTTGTCATATAATTATATATGTAGTTAGAAAATGAAGGAATACTTGAATTCTGTGATGTTTACCTCTAAAGTACAAGAAGGTAGTTGCCAGTTTGGTGGAGAAACATCTTTAAAATGCAACCTTTTGTCACAAATAAATGCCTTTATTGTGTTCTGCATCTTTAGCTTCTTATTCAATTAAGTGGAGTTAGTAAGTATGGAGGTTCAGTTGGAAGTTATACTTAATCTTTTATAACACTGAGTTTTCAACCTTGAATCCATGGAGCAATGCTGGAGATTTTTCCAGTTCCACAGTCTTCTTGTCAATGACAAGGGTAATTTTCAAAATTCTGTAGGAAGCAAAATGATAATGGAGTGCATTTATCATGGGTAACAATTTATTTTTATGTAGAAACTGGCTTACAGATATGTGTTATAGCAAGACTGCTTTCTGGCAGAGCAAAGGTACTTAGAATTTTGTGTGACCACCAACTTTATTGAAGCTGTTGAGAAATACAAGAAGAATATGAAGCCTTAGAGAAATAGCTGATCCAGTTACATAAAACGATCCAAAAATCCTGAGTATTCACAAGCCAGGACGAATGTACAATATAACATCATAAGCTATCATATCTAGAGATATGAAGGCTACCACAGAAGCCGCTTAGTACAAACTGCTTTCTTTAAAGATATGGGAATGGAGGACAATATTTTTTAAAAAATATATGTTTGTGTTTAAAATCTAGGCCCTGTCTTACATGAAGAAGTGACTATTCTTCCTGCCCAGGCTAATACATACACAAGTGATCACATACATCCCCACTCTTTCATTAATCTGTCTACTGGCTGCTTTCCTTCCTCCCAACAAATATGCCCATATCCCTCCAGTCTTCAAAACACCCTCACTTGACCCATCTATCCTTACTAGCTATCACCTCATACCTCTTTTCCCTTTCATGGCTAGCCTTGAGAGGCTGCATCTGATGTTTCTACATTCCTTAACTCTATGCTTTGGCTTCTAACCTAAAGCTGCTCTCTCTTGTTATCAGTGAGCTCTTAATTGCCAAATCTAATGGCCCTTTTCAATCCTTATCCTTCTAGACCTCTCTATTGCCTTTGACAGTGTCAAACACTCAATGCTCTCTTCTATCTAGGTTTACATGAAACTACTCTATCCTGTTTCTCCTCTTACCTGTCTAGTTGCTTTTTCTCAATTTTCTTGCTGGATCTTCATCTTGTATTCCCCAAAGCTCTATCTTGTAATCTCTTCTTTTCATTCTCTATGCCATTTTGGTTGGTAATCTCATTGGCTCTCATGATTTCAATTGTCATTTCTATACTGATGATTCTCAGTATCTCAGTATCTCAGATCTACTTATCTAATGGCCTATTAGACATAAATTTTGTGTTTCATAGACATCCTAAACTCATCACATCCAAAACTGAATTCGTTATCCTCCCCTGCCAAATTCTCCTGACTTTTGAACTTCCACATTACTTTTGAGGGTATCCCTATTCCTTCCAGTAACCTAGGCTCATGACCTATGTGTTATCCATGACTCTTAACTCTCTCTTACTCACCTTGATCTAATCTGTTACTAAGTCCTGTAAATTTTTACTTTTGTAACATCTCTGCCTTTCCAGTTTTCTTGTACTTTATTGCCTTCCTCCCCACCCCAACCATGACTCTGTGTTTCAGTGACACTGGCCTCCTTTCTGTTCCTCAGATAAGACACTCAGTCTCCAAACTTTGCATTTTCACTGGCTCTCCCTCATTGCTGGAATTCTTTTTTCCTATCTCTGTCTTCCATCTTTCTTGGATTCCTTCAGATTCCTTTGGACGCCAGCTAAAATCCTACCATCTGTAAGAAGCCTTTTCTGATGCTCCCTGATGCCTTCCCTTTATTAATTATCTCCCATTTAACCTGTGTATATCTTGTGTGTACATACATGTTGGCATGTTGTATCTCCTGTTACATTGTGAAATCTTGAAGAGCTAATAATATATTTTTTGCCTGTCTTTGTATTCCCAGCACCTTGTATAGTGTTTGGCACATAGCAGGTGCTTAATAAATACTTGATGACAACTTAGATGTTTTGTATTTACTTACTTGTACAGATATTGACTAAATCTTCTTTCTACATCATCTTCCTATCCCTCACCTCCCACCAGTAGACTATATGCACCTTGAGGATGGGGAATGTTTCATTTTTGTCATTGTATCTATACACTGCCTAAAGTAACAGAAGTTACCTAAAATAACAGGGATACTTGACTTTTAAAAATCCCTTTAAATTCTCATAAAAAGCTGATTTTAAGTATTTCTTCTATTGTTGGATCTGCCCTCTTTGTTGTTCCCCAAACTAAAAGACACAGTAAATGGTAAGTGGCAACATATCAACCCAGAGCTCTTATTTCCCTTCCTCTTTTGCCATCAATGATCATTAGTTTCACTGTGAGTTATGTTATTCTAACATTTAACATTAAGGAAGGAAAGAGGTTTCAAGAGTTATTCAGTTCCAGCTGCTATGTTAATTGGGCTCTATTTATTCAACAACAGCATTAAGAATTAAAAATTTTGCATTATTTCTATGTGAATAGCCTTGGCAAATGAAAAATATAAGACATAAAGCCTGAATATTTCTTGTTTATGAGTAATGTAATATTCACAGACTAAACTCATTATTAACCAGTGACTGAATAGGTATTCTGAAATCTATCAATGCTCTAATAGCAGTAATCTTAGAAACTTCACATCTGTCACAGGATTAATTACTCCATAAAGTGTTATCATCTCCCCATATATCGTTGGCAATAGAGAAGCTGCTAGAATGATTAATGGCTCTGAATGACATACAAAGGAATAAATGTGAATGTTGCTCAGAGGATTAAGAAATTGCCTTCTGTCTCATATCAGAGCAAGTTGAAAGACCTTAATGGTGTAACTTTTATGTCTTCAAGGCTATAGGCAGTATTTGGAAGAAGTATATGAAAACAAACAATGGAAAACATCAAGTTCAGATGGGTTTCCCTGAAGGCATTTTAACAGGATGTTGTTGTGATGGTGGTGGTGCTGATGATCATATATAGTCTTTCAGTATGGTTTGGGAAAAGTTTGTTGTAATATATATGTTGTAGAGATTCTTGGTGCCATCAGACTAGGTTAGCTAAGAAAAAAATACCTCTTATATGAGTACAAAGGTTTTTGCCAGTTCCTCCACATTTTCCTGAAGAATGTCAAAGGGAAAAGGATTCAATTTTAACAGAATGAAGGAAAATAATTGTGAAGCCCTTTTATTAGGATAACTCATTACAATGAAAACTGAGGAATACTACTTCAAAGGTGAAGAATAGATATGCCATTAAGTTGAGTAAATGTTTAGGCAAGGTATTAGATGGCAATTTTAACAAATGTGAACTCTTAGGAGCTAATCTACTGATTTTCCCCCTAATCATCACCCCAAATTATCCATCATTCCCTTTGTTAAAGCCCCCAAACTATTTTCGACCCATGATGAATTGGTATTATTTTTTACCTTAGTTATTCTAGGTTTAAGATGTGAAGAAGCCTGACCTTTTAAACATCCATTTTGGTGTGGGTTGGGGAGAGAGGGGGAGACAATTTGGAACTTAAAATCTTGTGGAAGTAAATGTTGAAAACTAAAAGCAAATAAATTAATTAAAAGAAAATTTTAAAAATCCATATCTACTCCACTACTGCACCCAATATTGATGTACTAATTTAAAAGAAATATTTCCATTATACATTTTTCCCATAACTGTATGTTTTGATATCCAACCCACCTATGTGTTGTGATTTTTAAGTTGTCATATAATTATATATGTAGTTAGAAAATGAAGGAATACTTGAATTCTGTGATGTTTACCTCTAAAGTACAAGAAGGTAGTTGCCAGTTTGGTGGAGAAACATCTTTAAAATGCAACCTTTTGTCACAAATAAATGCCTTTATTGTGTTCTGCATCTTTAGCTTCTCATTCAGTTAAGTGGAATCAGTAAGTATGGAGGTTCAGTTGGAAGTAATACTTAATCTTTTATAACACTGAGTTTTCAACCTTGAATCCATGGAGCAATGCTGGAGATTTTTCCAGTTCCACAGTCTTCTTGTCAATGACAAGGGTAATTTTCAAAATTCTGTAGGAAGCAAAACGATAATGGAGTGCATTTATCATGGGTAACAATTTATTAGGGCTTTATGAAATTCATGCACTTTCATTTCCTTGAGGTTCCTTGAATTTTCTTTGGTCCTTCTGGAAGTAGTATACCACAGTTGGGATTTGGCAAGGCAATAGCCACAGCAAATAATGAGGGGCTCACAGCAATTTTCAATGGTCTTCGATGTCATTATAATTAGAGATGCAATTGCAGTGAATTTAGTAGTTATTTAAATAGATCATCTGAATATCATATGATGATTTGTTTAGATCCAGCAAATCTAATGCCTGTCAAGAAACAATAACCAAACCTTGCCAAATGGTTGGTCAGCCTTATGAGCTTGGACATATAATGGAAATGCTAATGAAAATAGGGGCTTGTACTGAGATGATGTGGGAAGCATATCCTATCAGGTGTTTTCTCCAAATAGATTTGCAAACAACTGGGCCTGATTTAGCTTTTATATACGGTCTTTTTACTCAAAATAAGATTTTGAAAGAATACGGGGCTTTTATTTGGTTCCCTTTTCCCCAAGTGGTTGCTATTTTGTATATCACTTTAGAGTTTCATTAAAATGCGAGATTTTATTGTTTTTGAAATACTCAAAATTTGAAGTATAGCTGAACTTTACAGTTGATCATTTAAGGATCCTTCAGACTGAGAATGATTCAGGCTGGACCTTTTTATTTTTATCACTATAGACTGGGCATGATCTTCCAGGGGTATATACCCTAAACAATCTTGACTTCATTTTCCCTTGGGGAGTGCAGATGCTGTTGTTTACTTAGGGAAAAAGGCCTGTGGTTTCTGTGAACTCTATTTGAGGTCAGGTGTCCAAGTCATCTGTGGCTTAGTCTGATCACTTTTTGCTGCCTCTGTTTTTGTTATCAATGGATTTACTTAACTGGCAGCATTCCTCAAATTTTGGATGATGCTCTCAAAGAAAAGTAACAGCATCAAAATATATTTTTTTACTCTTTCCTTGGTGATTCCTATGTTCATTATAATCATGAGAATATTTTAAAATATCATTATGCTAAAATTGTTATGCTTATTATAGTAAATGATAATTAAAATTACTCATGTTCTGGCCTTTTGTCATATTCTTTCTGGTGTTACTTCGAAAGTCATTTATTAACTGTATTTCTGTTAGATTTGTGTCTTTGAGAGAAGCAGGCTGACATAATTGCGCGGCTATCTGAAAATCATTTACTATTCATGATACCCAAGATTTTATCACCCAGATCAGTGAACAAGAAAAATCAATAATACTCCCATATTTGGCATTACATTTTTTAGTTTGCATTACATTTTATTTCCCCCAATTACATATAAAAACAATTTTAACATTCTATTTTTAAAGTTTTGAGTTACAAATTCTATCTCTCCTCTATCCCTTTCTCCCTCCCTGAGATGATCAGAAAGTTGATGTAGTTTATATATGTTTTGCATTACTTTTGAGAGATTATGCATGTTATCCCACAAATATATTCCTTTTTCCAGATCATTTTTGAACTAAAAGAAAAATAGAAAAATCTGGGCAACCTATATAATATCATATTTTGTCTTGTGCCTTCACTTTTCTTTTTAGCAAAGTAAAAAAAATCCAGTCAAAAATGGATAGAGACAGACACAAGCAGGATGTGAAACATCCTAGTATTCTCACATCAGCTATAGTGTGTCAATTAAAAAAATACACAAATACCCAGCCATAGTAACCAGATTTAATAAAAAAAAAACCCCACAATATGGTTCTAAATAAGATGTCTTATGTAATGGTAACAAATATCAGCAAATCCACAGTGCATTGAAGCAGATACATGTCCATATTAAAAGGATTTCCTATCTTAAGAAACTTGTTCCTTGGTTCAAGGGAAATTTTATTATGAGAAAGAAATGGAAATCATGGGAAAAGGGAAAAAAGACGGAAACTCAAAAAGAGCTTTGTGGAGAAGAGATTACCTCTAGGTAATGGTGAGCTCCTTAGGCAGAGAGCTGAATTAGGGAAGTGAGACATTTCAAGAAGAAATCTGCTGATCATGAATGTCTACTTTGTCATTCACACTCACTTTATTCTACCACCTGGCAGAGATAACTAGTGGTCCCAAGTCATGTAGCTGAGCAGGAATGGAGGCATGGATTGATGTTGATTGGGGCAGCTAGGTGGTCCAGTGGATAGAGCACTGGCCCTGAAGTCAGGAGGATCTGAGTTCAAATCCAGCCTCAGACCAAACACTTGACACTTGCTAGCTGTGTGACCCTCAGCAAGTCACTTAACCCCAATTGCCTAAAAAGAAAAAAAAAGAGAGAGAAATGAATTGATTTTGATTTAAGGTTTGCTTCTCAAGCAAACAATTTGAATTTTGAATGGTTCTGTTTTAGGATCTGTGATGAATTCCTTGCCTCTTTTTATTGATACTAAGCAGCTGCCCTCCTGGGCATGCATCTTTAAGCACATCAGTACAAGATTGGTGGATTTTGCCTCTGTTCCACATTCCATGTCATTATGCTGTCATGTCATTATGCCATAGCAAGAGTGGCGCTCCAAAATTCATTCAATACAAGGCAGTATTATTATAGTTCATTTATTTATCAATCAATTTATCTATTTTTGCAAAGTTGAAGCATCAAGCTTCAGAATCATTCTCATCACTGGATAGCTCTATTATTCCTGAAAAATAAGGGGGATGGTCACTTAGAAAAAAAATTTTTTTGAGAGACCTTCTGAAAATTGCACACTAAAGGATGTTGTGTGACATTCTATTGCTCTATTTTGGACAACTTTAATGTATATTTCATTTGGGCAATTCAGTCCAATAATATAAGAATCAGCTCCCAGGAGATGATATTTACTTCTATTTTTTCTGGAATATCTTCTTTTTATTGATTAGCAACTGGATTCTGTGGTTAAAATTTTGAATGAGATAAATTTTCAGAGCAAATTGTGTTCAAATGTCTTAGGTCTTAGGGCTTAGGGAGTATGAATATATGGGGTGATGAATGTCTTATAGAACTAATAGTTTGATCTAAGGCAAGTAGGTTTAGTTATCCTAGATGCCTAGAGAAGAAGCTAAGGCTAGAGTTACTAGTATAATAAAGCAAACTATCTTAAAATTGGTCCTCAACAGGAAACTTAAGGTTCAACCAGGAAGTCAGACAGAAAGAAATAAAGTCACTGCACTAAATAATTATCAATTAATAATAATAAAAGTGCAAGTAAGGGCATATGGGATGGGCCTTTCAGAAATTATACATTATACATTATATATCATATATTCATTTATATGCATATATACATATATAAAAATCTAATATATTAATTATTGTAGCATTTATATTAATAGTATAATATGGTATAATTTTGTATTATATATATTTGCATAATTATAATTTGTTATATGAAATATAGTGTTATATAAAACAATATATTTTATAATAATCAATATTATATATTATTAATATATAAATTTATATTATGTTCAGCTCTTTTATATTCTATACATAAATAATATATAATTGATTTCAGGGGAAAGGAACTAAGAACTGAGAGAATCAAGATAAGCCTTCTATAGGATATTTCTATGATAGTAAGTCAAGTGGATTTCATAGATAACAGAAGGGCAGGTACAGCCATGTAGTGAAAATCAGCTTGCATCTCATCATGTACACATAGCACAGACCACTGTCCTCATGAAAGGCATTTACAAATATGTATACACTTACATATTTGCTTAACTGTATTCACTGTTTTACCTCAACAGAATATAAACTGCCTGAGAGCAGGGACTAATTTTTTTGTCTTTGTTTCCTACAGAGCCTAAAACCTAGTAGGTGCTTAATAAATTCTCTTTAAATGAATGGACATATAAGATCACAGGATTTAGAACTGAACATTTCTTATATACCATATAGTCCAAAATGATTCTTTTAATAGATGAAACTGAGGTCTAGATTCAGAGAAAGCAAAGATTTCTGTGAACTGATGCAGTGCAAAGTATAGAACAAGAGCAGTTTATCAAATTTAAACAATTTATTTACAATATTATAAAGAAAAACAACTTTAAAATTTTAGGAACTCTGATAAATTAGATAACCGGCCACAACCCCAGACCAATGTTGAAACATGTTTCTCATCTTTTAATAGAAAAATGATGCTATAGAGGTGTAGAACGAGAAATAGTTCTTTAGACATGACCAATGAGTGGATTTGTTTTGCTTGACAATGCTTGTTTGTTACAAATCAGGGTTTTTTGGAGTATTGTATTCCAAGCTCTCTGCTTCATTATAATGGTAACAGCTAAATCATGTGATCCTGACTTTTTTTTTTTTTGGAACTTGAATTCTTTCTTGCTGGCTGCTTCTAAAATGTTTTTCTAAATTTTGGTTTTAAGATTCTTAGGCATTTTCATTTTGGGGCTTCTTTCAGGTGAACAATGGACAGTTCATGTTGGGGATCTGCAAGCTTTCAGTGCTCCCAAAGTGGTGTGACCCAGGGCCAAGTCTGTTTGCTGACATTCTAGTGTGAGCAAATTCCTGATCTCAGTTTATGTCTGAGCAGTACATCTATGGCCTTGGCCTTTTTTGAAGTTCCAGTAGAGTGCTACTAAACTCAGCCTCTATCATCTAGCTGGAAAATTCTGCTGGTTCAGAGTGGCAACTGCAAGCATCTCTTTTACTAAGGATTCTTATCCTGGTTATTCTACTACAGGCTTCAGACTACTCCTGAAGCTATAACTGAGAACTCACCCAGCTCCTGGGATCTGAGCCAAATAGCTGCTTGCCACTTCCTTCTGAAGTTGCCCTTTGCTTGGAAGGCTTGCATCTGTTTTTCACCCTGGATAGCCACTCCTAGGCATAGATCCTCTCTTCAGTTTACCCTAGATCTGTGATCCAGACCTTGGTAGTGAGCAAAAAAATGGATATTTTGCAACTATTACTACTCCCTGAACAAATTTATGGACCTCTCTCCTGGATTTGGGACTTCTTTTTGTCCTGGTGCATAAGTACTGCCTTCAATGAAATGCTCCACTAGGTCTCCTCACCAGTATCCATAGACCTCTCTGTCTCCTTATTCCAAACTGTGCTAGACAATTTTTTCTTGGATGTTCTGATTAGGACTTGATGTATTGTGGTTTCCGGATATGTTGGAATGAGTAGTGGGGGATGAAAAAGGGATCTTGGCTGTACTTCTTCACTTCTTCATACTCTGACATTTTGGCCCCACCAACTTCTTTTCATTTTACAGATAAAGGATTATGGACATAGCTAACTTAGGTCATTTGTCCAAGGTCACTTAGGTAGTAAGTAGCAGACCTGGGATTTAAACTCATATCCACTGAATCCAGTTAAAGAATTTTGTTGATTTTTAAAATTTGTTTTGTTTTTTCCACATTTCACTAGTAACTTCTGCTTCCCTTCATAGGATGATGCTCTTTTTTTAAATTTTTTTTTTAGGCAACTGGGGTTAAGTAACTTGCCCAGGGTCACACAGCTAGTAAGTGTCAAGTGTTTGGTCTGAGCCTGGATTTGAACTGAAGTCCTCCTGACTTCAGTGCCAGTGCTCTATCTGCTGCACCACCTAGATGCCCCTATGATGCTCTTCTTTACCACATACTTACTTCCTTAGCTACTTTCCCCCATTCTACCCTTTTTTTCTTCTCTCCCTGCCCTAGAGATGACTGTCATTAGACACAAATACATATACATATGTTTATATATGTGTGTGTGTGTGTATACAGACATACATATGCAAAATTATTCTATACATACTTCTATATATCAGTTCTTTTTCTGTTTGCAGATAGCCTCTTTCTTCATATGTCCTCTTTTTAATTTATATATATAATAGTCAAAATGACTTAGTCGCTCAAAGTTCTAGAGCTAAGATCATTGAGCTTATCATTTCTTACAGTACAGTAGTATTCTATCTCAACCATACACCATACTTATTCAGCCATTCCCCAATTGATGGGGATCCCCGCAATTTCTAGGTCTTTGCCACCAGAAAGAGAGCTGCTATAAACATTCCATTCACATTCAAAGTTATAATTACTATGGGAATTTCCCTCTGTCTAATTTTTACTCACTATTTTCTTTCTCATCTTCTCATTTTACCCTATCCCTGTTATCTTATCTTCTCCCCACTCTCCCACCCCCATTTCACCCACACCTCCAAGAGTTCCCACATCTCCTCCTCCACCCATCAGTCTCAATCCAAACATG
This sequence comes from Phascolarctos cinereus, assembly GCF_003287225.1. Classification (NCBI taxonomy): domain Eukaryota; kingdom Metazoa; phylum Chordata; class Mammalia; order Diprotodontia; family Phascolarctidae; genus Phascolarctos; species Phascolarctos cinereus. The sequence goes on along the minus strand of NW_027555847.1, from coordinate 282,204,337 downwards.
TCTGCAAAAGTCCTCCCCCCCCAGCTATTCCTTTCCCTCCACCCTCCCAAATCAAATTTCAATATTGCTGTGTCTCATGGAATAGGGAGGCTGAGAGAAATGATTATTAATAACCAACTATGGGAGAGATTCAGGTTTTTTCCCTGTCTTATTTCATTGTTTGAAGTCCCACCTTTGAAGGACATTACTGACCTCCCCCAAAAGTTTACCCCACCCAAGACATCTTATCTAGGTGAATTTCTGCCCATTTTTTTCTACTCAGGTTTGGAAGGGGATAAATTCTTTGATTGGATTGCCCAAGGCTGAGGAGGGGAGTAATTAAGAAGTAAATGACATAATCAAAGTTCATTACAATGGGTCTAACCCCTCATTTTAATATTCATTATCTCTCATTACTTGCAAACCAATCAAGTTTGATTGCCACCCTCAGGAATACCCACTCTTCCAAAGACATATAAACTGTGAGCCCACTACTATGAGGGGTCTTTGGCCCTTGAGAGTGCCACTGACCTCTTTTATTAATAAAATGCTACTGATGGGGTGTGGCCCAAGCCGAGGTCTTCACCCCTTGCCTCAAAGGAAATGGGATTCCTATTTGTCTACAGGCCTCAGCCCTTATCTCCCTTTAAAAGCCCTAGACCCACCTTTTTGATCTCATCATCTATTCCCACTGTCTATTCAATCTCTCAGAACTTCCAATCAGAATTCTCACCCACACCCTTTTCCCAGACCTTCCCCTGGTCACCCAAAGTCACTTTAGTATATAAGATCTACCCTGGCCCTCATTTGGGGCTGAGAATCTCACACCCAAAAGGCTGAGTCTTTCTCATACCCACTTGTCCTCACAGGTATTACCTGGTCTATGTGATTTATCACTAATAAACTTATCTTCTGGCTAAAGAAGATTTGAGTTGAATTCTTTCAGGCAGGGCCCGGTACCATGATCCTGGGGTTCCAGCAGCACCCCAAAATCCTAGACCTCTTCACTACCAGTATTAATAAAATGATTAATTACTCAGAAGTTATGTCTCAAACTTTTTATATATTAGAAGCCTGAGGAGAGGGATAGAGATGGAGAAGAGCCAATCAGAACACATACATTTATCAATTAAGTTTGTCTTCTTACATGTGTGCGATTTGTGGCACCCCAAAATAATTAGTAACATCAAAGATCACTGATCCCTGATCACTATAACAGATATAATAATAATGAAAAAGTTTGAAATATTATGAGAATTACCAAAATGGGACATAGAGACAATGATGTGAGCTCATGCTGTTTGAAAAATGTTGTCAATAGAGTCAATGCAAGGTTGTCACAAACCTTCAATTTGTAAAACACAATATCTACAAAGTGCAACAAAGTGAAGCACAAACAAGATATGCCTATATACATTTTATGAATCTGTGATTCTAAGGTGGTTTAGATGTTGTCTACAAGTAAGATGAGATCAGCTTCCAATTTGCTTATTTGCTTGCTTATTTGCAAAAAAAAAAAATTCAACATGCCATTTTTTCCCATTAATTTCATCTGTCTGTTTTCACTGCTGTTTTTCTTTCTTATCTATTAATATCTTCTCACTTCTACTTGAAGTACATTACATGAAACTATTTAAAATACTGTCAGTTTCTTAATTTATTGCTTGACCTTTACATCTCTCTTCCAGGATTGTTTTGACAACTTTGCCTCATATTTTACAGAAAAATTTGAGGCCATGCACCATGAAGTCCCACTTATTACTTTTTCCTCATCTCCTATCACTCAGAATAGGACCAAAGCTAAAAGAGGCATAAAGTCTCATCAAAGAAAAGAACTCCTTAAAAATTGTTATTGTCATCCAGTCATTTTTTAGGCATGTCCAACTCTTTATGATCCCATTTGGGGTTTTCATGGCACAGATACTGGAGTGGTTTACCATTTCCTTCTCCAGCTCATTTTACAAGTGAGAAAACTGAGACAAACAAGGTTAAGTGAGCTGCCCAGGGCCACACAACTAGTAAGTGTCTAGGATTGGATTTGAAATCAGGAAGATGAGTATTTCTGATTCCAGGCTCTGGAGCTCTAGCCACTTTACGCCTACCTACCCTTAAAAATTAGATATCAAGTCAAAAGCTTGGAAAAAAAGAATATGTGATATATTTAATCAGAATAAAAATTCACCTGGAAAATAGATCAAAAAGAGATGATTTAAGAATTATTTGACTAAGGGGCAGCTAGGTGGCACAGTGGATAGAGCATTGGCCTTGGAATCAGGAGGACCTGAGTTCAAATCTGGCCTCAGACACATAATACTCATTAACTGTGTGACTCTGGCCAATCACTTTACCCTAACTGCCTCACCAAAAAGCAAAAAAAAAAATTGACTACCTGAAATTTATTAACAACAACAACAGCAACAACAAAAAGAGCTTAGATACCACATTTTGAAAAATTATACAGGCAATCTACCTAGATATCTTAGAACCAGAGAGCAAAGTAGAAACTGAAAGAGTCAATTGATTGTTTCCTGAAGGAATTTACAAAATTACAGCCCCTAGGAATATTGTAGTCAAATTTCATAGCTCACAGATCAAGGAAAAAATATTTCAGCAGTCAAAAAGAAATAATTCAAACATTGTGAATCCAGAGTCAGGATCATGCAATACTTAGTACCTTACATGTTAAAAGAGCAGAGGTCTTGGAATATGACATTTTAGAGGCAAAAGAGCTAGGATTACAACCAAAAATAAGCTAGTCAGGAAAATTGAATATAATCCTTCTGGGGAAAAATGAATATTTAATGAATTGGAAGGATTCAATTAAATTGAGGACTTTCAAGCATTCCTAATGAAAAGACCAGAGGCAAATTTAAAGTTTGGCAATCAAAAATAAGACTCAAGAGAAGTAAGACAGCAATATGAGTGGGAAATCAAAAGGGACTCAACAAGGTTAAATGTTTTGCATTCCTTTATGGGAAGATGACGTGTAATTACTCAAAACTTTATCATCATTAGAGCAATTAGAAGTCTACTTAGAAAGAAGGCTTGGGTGTATGCCTCTTATGTTTGGATAATCTCAAAATAAGAAGGGAAGGGTGAGAAAGAGATATACTCAAAGGAAGCAGAAGGGAGAGGAATTGGGGAAGTTATTTGACAAAAGAGACACGCAAGGAAGAATTTTATAATGGAGAGGAAAATGGATAAAGAGAGTTGGTTTATAACCTAACTCTTATTTCCACTGGTTCATAAGATATATGCACATACAGATGAGTATAGAAGGTCATCTTATACAACAGGGAAAGGGAGGGAATGGGGGATAAAGGGAAAGTGGGGATTACAAGAGTGATAGTAGATTAAGGAGCAAGTGGCAAGAAGTAAAACAAATTTTGTGGAGGGAATAGAGTTCAAAAAAAAGAGAAAGATACAGAGAATAGGATGGAGGAAAATAGTAATCAATCATAACTGTGAATGACATGGACTCACCCATAAAATGGAAGAGGATAGCAGAATAGATTAGAAACCAGAACTCAAGAATATGTTGTTTACAAGAAACACACTTGAAACAGAAACACACACAAAATTAAAATGAAGTGTGAAAGCATAGTCTATTGTGCTTCAATTGAGGTTAAAAAAAGAGAAGGAGGAAGTCATGATCTCAGACAAAGCAAAAGCAAAAATAGATCTGATTAAAAAAAGATAATCTGGGAAACTACATTTTGCTAAAAGTTACCACTGACAATAAATAAATATCAATACTGAATATATGTGCAACAAATGGTATAGCATTCAAATTCTTGATGGAAAAGCTAAATTTGATACAGGAGGAATACATGTTACTGGAAAACTCCAGGTTAGCTCTTTCAGACCTAGATAATGTGAAAATAAAATAAAGAAGAAAAAACTTAAAGAGATGAATAAAATTTTAGAAAAGTTAGATATGATAGACCTCTGGAGAATGTTGAATGAGAATAGAAGAGAATATACCTATTTCTCAGTTGTGAATGACACCTTCGCAAAAATTGACCATTAGCATAAAAACTTCACAAGCAAACACAAATGCAAAAAAAAAATCAGAAATATTAAATGCACCATTTTCAGACCACAATGCAATAAAAATTACATTCAACAAAAGACTTTAGAACTTTAGATTAAAATTAGTTGGAAACTAAATAATCTAATCTTGAAGAGATAATCATATAAGCAACAAATAATTTTATTAAAGATAATGACAACAATGAGACAACATACCAAAATTTGTGGGAGGCAGCCAACCCAGTACAAAAGGGAAATTTTACATTAATAAAAAGAGAAAGATAAGATTAAAAAAAATTGGAATGCAACTTTAAAAAAAAACTAGAAAAATAACAATTGAAAGATCCTCAATTAAAACACCAAATGAGAAATCCTGAAAATCATAGGAGAAATAAATATAATTGAAAGAAAAATATTGAACTAATAAATAAAATTATAATCAATTTTTATTTTAAAAAGACCAATAAAATAGAGAAACCATTGACTAATTTTATTTTTTAAAAAAGAAAGTAAAAAACCAAGTTACCAATATCTAAAAGAAAAATAGTGAATGTGCAACCAATGAAAACTAAATAAAAGCCAGTATTAGGAGCTATTTTACCTAACAATATGACAATAAAACTGACAATCAAAGTGAAATGGATGAATACTTACAAAAATTAAATCTTCCAGGTCACTAGAACAGGAAATAGAATACTGAAGCAACTATGGCTTAGAAACAGAAGTTGAACAAGTCATAAATAGTTCTCTCAGGAAAAAAAAAATCTGAGGACCAAATAGATTTACAAGCAAATTCTACCTAATATTTAAAGAACAATTTATTTCCATAATAGTGAACTATTTATGAAAACTAGGTAAAGGAGTCCTACCAAATTCTCTTTTTGAGACAAATATGATCTAATACCTAAACCAGGGAGGGCTAAAATAGAAAGAAAATTATATCAATATCCCTAATCAAGATTGAAGCAAATATTTCAAATTAAATACCAGCAAAGACATTAGAGCAATATATCATAAGAGGTCATACACTAAATAACAAGGCTGGATTAATACCAGGAATATAAAGATAGTTTAGGAAAACTATAAGCATAATTGACTCTATCAGTACAAAAATAAGAAAAAAAAATTATATGGTTGCATCAATAGATGCTGAAAAAACTTGACAAAATACGACACCCATTAATATTAAAAACATCAGAAAGAATGGGAATAGATGGAACTTCCTTAAAATGATAATTAACATGTACCTAAAACATGTACAAACGTTATCTGTAATGGGACAAACTAGCAGCCTTACCAATATGGTCAGCAGTGAAGTAAGTGTATTTATTATCACCATTATTATTCAATATTATACTAGAAATTCTAGCTATAGCAACAAGACAAGAAAAATAAATGGAAAGAATTAGAATAGGCGATGAAAAAGCAAAACTATCACTTTTTGCAGATGATATGATGATATATTTAGAGAACTCTAGAGAGTTAACTAATAAACTAGTCAAAACTATGAACAACTTTAGCAAAGTTGCAGAATAAAAAATAAGCCTACACAAATTATCATTATTTCTATATATTACCAAAAAAAACCCAGCATGAAGAGATAGAAAGAAAAAGTATACAGTATTTGTGAATTGACTTGCCAAGACATCCATGAGAACTATACAAACACAATTACAAAATAATTTTCATGCAAATAAAGATAGATCAAAACACTTATTTATGCTAATTACTCATGGCTATACCAAGTCAATATAATCAAAATGATGATACTATCTAAATTAAATTACTTATTCAGTACAATACCAATCAAATTCCAAACAATTACTTTATTAAACTAGAAAAAAATAATGACAAAATTCATCTGGAGGAACAAAAGGTCAAGTACTATTTCTCAAATATATAGGAAACTAAGCTGAATTTATATGTAAAAAAAGAGCAAGTGATTTGAATAACCAATCTTCAGAAAAAGAAATAAAATCTATCAATGATTGAATGTAAAAAATATTCTAAATAATAGAGGCTTCTGCTTCCAGGAACCAAGATGGGAGATTAAGCAGTAACTCTCCCATACTCACCTCCAAAAAACCATAAAATAGAGCCCTAAAACAAATCCTGGAACAACAGGACCAGCAAAAAGATGGGGAAAACAATATTTTAGCCCAAGAAACTTGGATGATAGGCAAGAAAGGTCCATTTCACTTGGGTGAAAGAGGAACACGGCCCAGGACAGGAAACATCCCAGCAAGCCAGGAGCAAGTCCCAAATCAGCAAACAGTAGGAGATCCTGAGCTCTGTTGTAGTGGAACAGGCAAACACCAACACCAGGACCCCTCTCCCCCCATGCCTTAGAATAGCCGGGGGAACCAGCAGACTCCAGCTCCAAGAATTACTACATGCTTCAGTGTGGCCCTGGGCAAACAGGCATCCTCCACTGGCTAGACCTCCATGTTCTTCAGCACAGCCCTAGGCAAACAGGTAGATGCCTACCATACAGTGCCTAAGCAAACAGGTGGCTACCAGCCAGCGTCAGCTCCACTATGGTTCAATGTATCCAGCAAACAGGCAGCCTCCAGAGACCTGACCACACATATTCCAGTGTAGCCAATGGGAAATGCAGAAACATCCCACCAGGCCTCATCACATGCCAGACACCAGCACTAGGACCCCAGGTCAGCTGCCAACATCCACAGAACTCTTTTAGCACAGCACCAGACATGAGAGTCCCTTGTGGGCCTCAGGGCAACATCAGTACAGCACCAGATGAACAGCCAGGGCCTGCAACCACTAGCACAAGAAGCCAGAGATAAGTGCCCCTTCCACCATGGGAAAATAGGTACTTTAATGCGCCATTGATCGAGCTGTGAAATAGTCCAAACTTATTGAAGTACAATTTGAAATTCTGCCCAAAGGGCTATAAAATTTCACATAGCCTTTGACCAAATAATATCATTACTAGGTCTGTATCCAAAGGAGATTAAAGAAAAAGGAAATGGACCCATATGTACAAAAATATTTATAGTAACTCTTTTTGTGTTGTTAAAATTTTTTTATTTAATATTTTACTTTTCCCCAATTACAGGTAAAAACAATTCTTAACAGTATTTTTTTAATTGTGTGTTCCTAATTTTTTCCTTTACTCCCTGCCCCTCCTTTATCTGGGAAGGCAAGCAATTTTATATAGGTTATACATGTGTACTCAAGGAAAACATTTCCATGTTAGTCATGTTGTGAAAGAAAACATAGACCAAAAAAAAAAAAACACCCAAGAAATATAAAGAAAATGTATTCTTTGATATGCATTCAGACTCCATCAATTTTTTCTCTGGAAATGGATAGCATTTTTTATCATGAGTCTTTAGGAATCATTGCATTTCTGATACTAGCTGTCATTCACAGTTGATCATCATATAATAATGCTATTACTGTGTACAACATTCTTCTGGTTCTTCTCATTTCACTTTGCATCAGTTCATGTAAGTCTCTCCAGATGTGTCTGAAAGCATCCTGCTTGTCATTTGTTATGGCACAGTAGTATTCCAACAAAATCATATATAACAGCTTGTTCAGGCATTCCTCAAGTGATGTGCATCTCCTCAATTTCCAATTCTTTGCCACCATTAAAAGAACTGCTATAAATGTATTTGTACATTTAGGTCCTTTTCCTTTTTAAAAAATGTCTTTAGGATGCAGACCTAGTGAAGGTATTGCTGGGTCAAAGGGCATACATGGTTTTACTATGGGCATGGTTCCAAATTGCTCTACAGAATGGTTGAATCAGTTTATCACTTCAACAGTGAATTAGTGTCTCAATTTTCCTATATCCACTCCAATGTTTGTCATTGCCCTGTTCTATAATATTAGCCAATTTGATAGATGTGGTGCGGTACCTCAGGTTTATGTTAATTGCATTTTTTTTTATCAATAGTGATTTAGAATGTTTTTTTTCCCCATAAGATTGTATTTTCAAAGAATTTGAAACTGAAAGGGTACCCATCAAATGAGGAATAGCTGAAAGTTTGTATTTGAATATTATGGAATACTGTAGGAAATGATGAAAAGAATGATTTCAACAAAATCCTGTAATACTTATATAAACTGATACAAAATGAAGTGAGCAAAACCAGGAGAAGAATCTAAATAGTAATAGCACTATTGCAACAATGACTTATTAACCCTAATCAATACAATGATCCACCACAACTTCAAAAACCTCATGATATAAAATGATAGCCATTGCCTAATACAGAACTGATGGACTCGAAGGCAGATTAAAACATTTCCCCCCCCTTTACTTATTTTGCTTTTTTTCCCTCAGAACATTGTGTAATATTCTATTTCTTGTCTTCTTAATGGATGACAGAGGGTAGAGAAAGAGAAAATTCAGAACTGAAAATGAAAATGTTTGAAAACCACATAAAAATGTAACAACTTCTAACTAATTGCAAAAGTAACTGATTAACATCAGGGAAGATCAATATTTATTATTAGAATTTCAACAAAAACCTTTCATAGATGGAATTGAAAAATGAGTATCAGGATTTAGTTAAGCACAGCCAATAGTTTACTTCTTCCCTATGGATCTATAGAACTTTATGAGTTCTTTATGAGTTGTGATAATCATTCAAACTAAGTATTGAAATAAACTGAACTTAGGATATCTCTAAATTGTTCTGTCACAAAGTGTTGAATTTATGATTAAAGGAATTCAAGTATATTCAAACACAAACCAATTATTTATTAATAAAGAAAAAACATTTCATATTAATGTCATTCATTATATTTATCTTGTGTATGTTTTATTATATATATATATTTAGTATTAGTATAATAGTATATTATATAATTTATAAATACATATATACCTATATATACTATATTACATTGAAGGATATTTGCTTAATTTTAAAAAATGGACAGTATTATGAAATCAAAAACTTTTGAATATCATTGTTATAATCATCATTTAAAGATGAAAATAAAAGCTATTTCAAAAATTTTTTTGAAGAGGTTACTTGTGAAAACGGTGGGAAAATAGTCTGAAGTCCACATTCAGGCTTTGAAGTAGAAATTTAGATCTCAGTAAAGGCACAACTTTCTTCCAAAGGCTTGTATTTCATTAACATTTAAAAGAATATCATATTTAGATTGCTTTTCCTGGGCTTTAATTTTTTAAAGCTGGCTTCTGCATGACCAGGTGTGTCAAGCCATGGTAGGGATTGCTGGTGGAGAGACATTTTCAGCAGTAATTTGGACTTAGGGGAATAACCAACAACCTATGTCTGTAGTACAGATGATTACAATGAGCCAGGATCTGAGGCTGGTGTGAATTCAATACTATAAATTAATGAAAGGTGATAGGTGGAAATGAGATGGGAAGCCTGGAATTTAAAAAAAAATAACTATTACATACCAAGACAAAGAAAGGCAGAAAACCTATAGAAATTTAAGGAGCAAGGCTAAGTGGGAAGGAAAGCAAATGCATTGATTTTGAGACATACCTTGATAATGAGGGAGTTTTAATGGACTTAATGCTGAGCATAATTTGATTTATGATAGTGCTGCCAAAAATTTAATGTATTTGTAGCAGGTCTTTCTCAGGTACTCAATCTTGTATTTAAACTGGCAGTTTGGATATCCTAGAAGAATGAATATTACCTCAGGTTCTAGAGAACCATCTGGGTGATTGTTCTTAAAACTCTAGCTCTTAAACTCCCACCACTATGCTTCCCATTAACAGTCAGATATAATTAACTCTTCGTAAAGGTAATTCTAGGAATGAATAATAAGAAAAGTAGTTACGAAACATTTCTCTCTTAAACATGGAGCTTACTTTTCAACTAGTACATGGTGCCTATGGGAAGAGTAGATACACACATAGAGTATATTGATAGTGAGGATGAATGGGCTTGTAAAGGGCTTGGCAAGCCTTCAAACCAGAGGTTCTGGTCCTCCTTGAATACCTCATACACCCTTCATCCACATTTGGTGGCCACGTGTTGGCCACCTGTCACCTGTGGCTCCAAGGAGTTACAGCATGCATAGAAGCCACACTTTTGGCAAAACCATCTTGGCAGATGGGATAAACCAGGTTGGAAGTAATTGAAAGGCCTAAAAACTTCCCCCAGTGGAATGAGCAGATGAGAATAATTTGTTCCATGAAGGCAGCTGAATCAGGTGCTGTGGAGTACTCAGAGCTTGGTTAGACATTGAAGATTCCAAGGTAATCCACTGCATCCCAGGCCATCATCAGTCATCTTGACTTTTGTCTTGCCACTAGACTTTGATGACTGTGAAAGACAGCATAAGGCTGATGACTTTGTGCAACTCTGCCTCACTTAAATCCAATTTACATGCAAATCAAGACTTCACTCCATGATATCATTGGGCCTCTTCAAAAATGAAGGATAAACATCAACTTGTAGTGAGGAATGTATATAGGAAACATATGTAGGCAAAACTAGTCATCATCCAGTATTTAAAGCCTTGAAGTTTTTTTCTCTTCTTATGCAGTTTTTACAAAGCTCAATTCTCAATTACAAAGACTAGTTCTTTTTTGAGTCCATAGCTGGCTCTTTCGTCTGCTGACTGGGATTATCATCTTTGTTGCTTCCTCCCTTAAACAGCTGACTCTATTTTGATGTCTGTCTGGAGTATATATCTTTCCTCCCTTAACTGTGTCTTTAATTTCCTCAAATGGAAAATAAGGTATTCCCTTCTGGCAAATAATTCTGCTAATAGATACCATCCTAATGTGAATTTGTAGAGATAAGAGAAAGTTTCCTCTTTCTTTCAAGAAGTGAAGAATTGAGTTCTTCCTTGATTATTGACTCTCTCTTTGACTCCTTTAACGTCTCCAAATTGCCTAATTAACATTAGAGTTTAGGTGTTTGGAATGATGAATCAATCCTCTAATTGACCATTGAGCAAGAAGAGGCACTATCTCATTTTTCCTGGCTCCATATCATATCATAGTTATTCAAATCCTTCTCATGAGGTGTAAGAGGAAATACTATCCTTCTCCTACCTAAGAAACATGGTGGTTATGAACATATACTTACTAAAGCATATGTCCTGCTTATGTAAGCCTGGTATCAGATCTCATAAATTTAATTAATTCTTCTGTGTTGTGTTTCTTTACTTAAATAAAATCAAGTGAACTTAGGAAGCATTGCTAATAATAAGGCTAGTGGAGGTGAGGGAAATCCAGCTGAGCTATATAAAATCTTAAGTGATGATGTTGTTAAAGCGCTGTGCTCAATATACCAGCAAATTTGGAGAGGTCAACAGTGGCCACCAAATTGGAAAAAAAGATCCACTTATGTACCAGTCCTAATGAATAGCAATGCCAAGAAATACTCAAATTACTGAATAATGTGCTCATTTCACATATCAGCAAGGTTATACTTAAGATTTTGCAAGCTAGACTTCAGAAATATGTAAACTGAGATTTACCAGAAGAGCAGGCTGGTTTTCAAAGAGGCAGAAGAACTAGAGACCAAACTGCCAGCATTTACTGGATTATGGAGAAAGCAAGGGAGTTCCAGAAAAACAAACAAACAAAAAAACAGCAAAAGACAAAAACTACTTCTGCTTCATTGACTATAGTAAAACCTTTGACTGTGTGGATCACAACAAAATGTAGCAAGTTTTCAAAGAGATGGGAGTACCAGATCATCTTTCTTGTCTCCTGGTGAACCTGAATGTGGGCCAAGAAGCAACAGTTAGAACTGATCATGAGGGGCAGCTAGGTGGTGCAGTGGATAAAGCACTGACCCTGTAGTTAGGAGGACCTGAGCTCAAATCCTGTCTCAGACCAGACACTTAATTCTTACTAGCTATGTGCCCCTGGGCAAGTCACTTAACCCCATTGCCTAGCAAAAACAACAACAAAAAAGAACAACCAATTTGTTTAAGATTGAGAGAGGTATACAACATGGCTGTACATTGTCACCCTAATTATTTAACTTATATGCAGAGTACATCATGTGCAATACCAGCCTGGGTGTATCAAAAGCTGAAATTGAGGTTGCCAGGAGAAATATCAACAATTTCAGATATGCTGATGATACCACTCTCATGGCAAAAAGGTAGAGATGAATTAAGAAGCCTCTTAATGAGGGTGAAAAAGAAGAGTATAAAAATGGCTTAAAACTTAACATTAAAAAAAAACACCCTACAATCTTGGCAACTGGTTACATCACTTCCTGGCAAATAGAGAGAGAAGAAATGGAGGCAGTGTCAGATTTATATTTTTGGGCTCAAAGATCACTGCAGGCAGTGACTGCAGCCATGAAATTAAAAGATGCTTGTATCTGGGAAGGAAGACTATATCAAATCTGGACAGCATGCTAAAAAGGACAGATATCACCTTAATGACAAAGGTCTGTATAGTCAAAGCTATGGTTTTTCCAGCAGCAATGTATGACTGTGAGAGTTGGACTATAAGGAAAACTGAGTGCTGCAGAATTGATGCTTTTGAATTGTGATGTTAGAGAAGGCTTTTGAGAGTCCCTTGGATGGCAAGGAGATCAAGTCAGTAAATACTTAAAGAAACTAGTTGGTTATTCACTGGAAAGCAAAATGCTGAAGATGAAAGCTTAAATACTTTGGCCACATAATAAGATGAGACTCATTGGAAAAAACCTTGATCTTGGGAAAGATTGAAAGCAAAAGGAAAATGGGACAGCAGAGGTTGAGCTGGATAGGCAATGTCATGGAAACAATGACCATGAACTCAAACAAATTTTAAGAGATAGTGGAGAATAACTGACTATAAAAGGAAAGTGTCTGCAATGAAGAGTATATCAGCAGCAGGATGAAGAGCTCAGACCCTGGTCAGACTTGCTAAAAGACAAGGATTGAAAAGTGCAGTACAAAGGTGAAATGTAAAATGTCTATTCAGCAGTTTTGTTGAATGTTTTATTTTTTGATGATAGTTGAAAGTTTCAACCTCCCAGGGTAATATGTGTAACAGTAATTATTACTACTGTTTGTTTTAAGTTTTGTTTATAAACTTTTGTGAGGAGAACCTTTTATGTTAAGCATTTCTTTTGCATGTAGAAAATAAAGATCTTCCCCAAACCAGATTCATATTACCCATTTTAGGAGCTTGAGGGGAATAGCCTAAGTTTTCAGTAATTTTCCATTGGGACTCTGATATAGAAAGTGTTAAGGGCAAAAGAGTATGAGAAAGGTAGTCTGACTTATCTTTTAAATGGTCAGGGTCCTCCTGGATTAAACTCATGTCCTTGTGCATGGCTACCAGGAGAGATACCCAAAAGAAAGGAGGAGGAGGAAGAGGAGAAACAGGAAAGGAGAGGAGAGAGAGAGACAGAGAGAGACAGAGAGACAGAGAAAGAAACAGAGAAAGAGAGACAGAGACATGTTGAGGCCAGAACTGGAAAGTCTAAATATGGGATAAGGAATTTAGGTTAGAGCTTGACTCTTTTTCTTTTCCTACCCCTAAAGGCTTAATTATTCAGACCATTTGGCTCACCAACTTTCTCTTTCCTAAAAGGTTAGGACACTCTGACCCTTAGACTTTGATGGTAAGCAGGTGTGAACAATTAAGGATGTGCATAAGGGCTGGGGTTAATCACATAAGAATGGTGAGAACACCTTGGGGATGATTGTTAGCTTTCCCTATATAATCCGGACCCTCAGGATAATAATGGGTCAGTATTTTAGGAAATGGAATGAAGCCAGAAAATATAAACAAGATAATGAGGAAGACAATGCTATAGGAGTATGTATGGAAGAAATTGGGATTTTTTTTTTCTCCTGAAAGGGTAAAGATTTATCTGGTAAAGATATTTAGTAGGTATTTAGCATTATAACAGTTATCAAGTATTTCAAAACACTATTATGTGGAGCAAGAATTACACTTGTTTTGTTTAGCTCTAGAAGGCAAAACTGGAGCAACTAGGTAGAAATTGCATAAAGGCAGTTTTAGGCTTTCACTTTGGGAGAGAGTGAGTTTCCTGTCACTGGAAATTTTTTAGGTGAGGATTTGTTGGGGATATTGTAGAAGGGATTCCTTTTCATTCATGATATTCAATTGATAGCTCCTAAGGTCTCCTTTTGTTGAGATTTAGGGACTTAGGGATCCTGGGATCCCAAAATCACAACACTTGTGTCCTGTCCAAAAGAATTCATCCCAAGTCTTCTTTCAGCCAAAGACAAGGTTTATTAAAACATCCATCATATTGGGCAGACTCTTAAGGAGTCTGAACATTAGTGAGCTAGTGGCTAGATTATAAGAATCTGAGCACCTTAATGGAGATGAGATGGACTTTATATACAGAAAGACTGTGGGAGAGATCTAGGAGGGGCCAAGTAGTCTTCAGAGACCGTGAGGTAATAGAATGTCAGAGACCTGGACCATGTGGCCAAGGGAGAATGGAGCCTAGCTAGGATTAAGGGTGGGAAGTGGTAGGGGGCCTTATGGAGGTAAGGCAATGGAGGGCTAGGCTAGGATAAGGGTAAAAGAGAATTGGGAGATTGGATATAGCCACAATGAAAGGCCAGTTGATGGGATTATAGCTTCAGGGGAACACCAAAGATTTGGACAAGTGGGAGAGTCCAGGGTGTTTCCTTTCTGGTCCAAATCCCAATCCCATCACTTTCATTTCTGAGATTCTGCTAATTTCTGCCCAATCAAGAAGCTTCTTATATACTTCCTGTTAGGTTAGAAACCAGATTGAATATAGGGAGGTCCAGAGACCACAAATAGAAGCAGGTGTATCTTGGATAGAGTACACATGTGATACCATAAGGCAAATCATGGTTATCTTGTCTACTGAATTAAATTCATTCAATAAATTAATTTGAATTGAAATACTATTTACCTAGAAATTCACCAGAGAGTTGTGGGGCACACAGTAGAGAGAGTGAATAGGTATTTAAGCCTGTCTTGGGAGTTAAGACTGCCTGGATTTGAATAAGACTTCAGACAATTGCTAGCTGTGTTATCCTAGACAAATCACTTAACCTCTCCCAGTCTTAATTTCATCATCTATAAAATGGGAATAACAGTATCTACTTCACAGGATTGTGTTGAGGATCAAGTGAAATAATGGATATAAAGAGCGTTGCAAATCTTAAAGTTATGTAAATGATTATTATTATTGCTATTGCTGTTATTGTTATTTGTTATTGATATTACTATTTTATAGAGGACATATGATATACACAGAACTTCTAGAAAATGTATGCTTAATGAAATAAGTGCCAAGGTAAATGGTATTGACAGTAAGTTCCTTGAATTATAACAAACACCTTCCTGGTCCTTCATACTGATTATGAACTTAGCAACTGTCATCTCATGGACAGTGTGGGGGTCTCATGGCTGAGCAGGAGAAGGTAGAAGGACTTTCCAATGTCAAGGGACACCAAGAATAGCTATACTGACCAGACATGTCCCGGGCTGTTGCTGTAAGGGAGAAAGAGTTAGCACATACCTGGTAAATGCAGTTGCAGTAGCTGTTGGCTGTGGGCACTTACAGGAGAGCAGAGTCCTTGGTTTCACTTCCAGAACAGAAAAGATAGCTGTGGTTTGCAATCATTCAAGGGACTGCAGAGAGCACAATCATCTGCAGGACAATGTGGTTATGGGCCCTATTCATGGCTTAGGAGTGGAGAGCAGAAAGGTTGAGCTGTGGGACAGACCTCACGAAATAACAGTATGAAAGACCTGAGACTTGGGACATCATTCCCCATAACTTACAACTATAACTTGATTACACTAATAGCTACCAAAACCAAAATAAAACAAAGCAAATGAGTAAACAATGGAGGAAGAACCCAAGTATAGATAGCTACTTAAGCCTCTCCTTTTTCAATGAGAAACATCAAATGGTTCCAAGCATAAAAAGAGTTCTTAGAGGAACTTTAAAAAAGACTTTAAAAATCAAATAAGTGAGATTGAGGAAAAATTAGAAAAAATAAGAGCAATCCAAGAAAATCAAGAATATTATGAAAAGAAAATCAATTAACTTGAAATTGAGAATCAAAAACTTAAGGAAGAAAATAATTCCTTGAAAACTTGAATTAGGCAAAAGGAAGCTGATGACATTCTAAGACTGTAGAAAATGATGAAACAAAATCAAAAGAATGAAAAAGATGAGAATGTGAAACATCTCATCAGAAAAACAACAGATTGAGGAGAAATAATATAAGAATAGTCAGACTACCTGAAAATTACAATAAAAAAGAATCTTGATACAATATTACAAGAAATTATCAAGGAAAATTGCCCTGAAGTTCAAAAACAAGAAGGAGAAGCAGAAATAGGAAAAAAAAATCCTCCAATCACTGCCTGAAAGGGATCTTAGGAGGAAAACTTAGAATATCATAGCTATATTTTAAAACTCCCAGCTTAAGGAAAAAAAATATTGGAAGCAACAAGAAAAAAAAATTTAAATCATGGAGTTACAATAAGGATTACATAAGACCTAGCATCTACTATGTTGAAGGACCATAGGTCTTAGAATATTATATTTTGTTGAGCAAAGAGCTGGAATTATGACCAATACACCCAGCAAAGTTAAGTATAATCCTGAATGAAAAAAAAATTGCGTGGCAGCCAGGTGGCCCTGGATTCAGGAGGACCTGAGTTCAAATCCAGCCTCAGACACATAACACTTACTAGCTGTGTGACTCTGAGCAAGTCACTTAACCCCAATTGCCTTGCCAAAAAAAAAATGGATGTTTAATGAAATGAAAGACTTTCAGGTATTTGTGACAAAAACAGTACAACTTAAGGGAAAATTCAACATATAACACTCTGGAGAAATATAAGGTAAACATTAAAGACCAATTATAAAAGACTCAATGAGATTAAATTATTTACTTCTTATATGTGAAAATGTTATCAGTACTTTTATGACTGTCTTATGACTGTCATCGTTATTTGGATAGTTGGAAAGAAAGGCTTGGGCTGAGCTGTGAATGATGGGATGATTCTAAAACATGTGTAGGGAGAGATAAAAAGGAGTAATTATCTCATACATATGAGACATGAAAGGAAAAATTGATACAGAAGAAACAAAATCGGGGAAGGGTGGGTAGTCCTGGAACTTTATTCTCTTCTGGAGTGGGTTAAAGAGGGGTATAAAACTGTTCTAAATTCAGAAAGAAATAAAAGGGTAAGGGGATAGGGTAGGGGGAGAGGATAAAGGAGGGACTCTTGGAGGGGTTGGTAGGTTAAGAAATAGGAGGGCAAGGTATCAGATAGAAGTAAAGCAGAGGAGTGAGGAAGGATAGGAATAAGATGAGAAGAATAGTGAGGAAAAATTGAAGGAGGAAAATAAACAAGTAATTATAGCTTAGAATATGAACGGGATAAATTTACCTATAAAATGGGAACTGATAGCAGATTAAAAATTTGAATTCAACAATATGTTGCTTTCAGGGAACACTGTAAAAATGAGAGATACACACAAAGATAAAATAAAGGTCAAGAGGAGAATTTATTATGTGAAAAAAGCAGAGGTTGTAATTATGATCTCAGACAAAGTTAAAGCTAAAGCAGATTTAATCAAAAGAGAAAAATAGGGAAATTATACTGTATGTCAGCAATATTATTTAATATTGTTTAAGACCATGTAAAATAATTAGACAGAATACAATACCTGAGAGTATACCTTCCAAAACAGACACAGGAACTATATGAACATAAACATAAAACACTTTTTATATAAATAAACTCAGATTTAAATAATTGAAGTAATATTTATTGTTCATGTGTAAGTAAAGCCAGTATGATAAAAACAACAATTTTACCTAAGTGATCTATTTATTCAATGCCATCTCAATTAAATTACTAAAAAATTATCTTACTGACAGAAAAAATAACAAAAAGTTCATATGAAAAACAGTAGATCAAAAGGAAGATTCAGCAATATGAGATCTTAAACTATATTATAAGGTAAGAACATTGTTAAATAATAAAATGGATAATCTTTATTATTTTAAATTAAAATGTTCTTCCATAAATAAAACCTATGGAGCCAAGAATAGAAGGAATGCAGAAAATTTGGGGAAAACTTTCATAGACAACTTCTCAGATAATATGTGATTGAGTAGAAATATTGCTGTGGTATAGGAAATATGCTGGTTGACTTAGAAAACATGAGAAGAATTGGATTTATGAGGTAAGATGCTGTCCACCTTCAGAAAAAGAGATGACAAATAGAAATAAGAAAAGCATGGTCTAACATATCTGTGTATCAGTGTATATGGGTATATATGTGTATATTTATACATATCTATGTATGTAGATATGTATACGTATATATATCCACACTTAATTGTAGCCATCTTTAGGGCAGCACTGGAAGGTGAGGAAAAGGGAAGGAAAAAAATAAAGTAAAAATATACAGCAGAGAAGAAAAGAAAATCTTAAAGGAAATATAGCTGGGTAGCTTTAAAAACAAAATGTGGTATTTATCATGAAAGTTTTCTAGAAATAGAAATGTATTGCTTTATGTTGAATCCTCTCTTATGTTCTGCTGCATATGTGGCAATTTTTTTTTCTTTTCTTGTTTTGTATTTAAATTTAAAATAAATAATAAAATTTACAAAAGAAAAGGTAGCTGAAGCAAGTAGTGATTTGAGCAAAGTAGAAGTATATAAATAAACCTATATAAAGCAGCATTTCTATATATCACCAACAAAACTTTGTAAGAAGAGATAGTAAGAAATACCCCATTTCAAATAATTGTACAATGCATAAAATACTTGGGAGTGTATCTGCCAAGACAAACCCAGAAACTACATGAACATAATTGTAAAACACTTTATGTACAAATAAAATCATATTCAAATAATTGGAGAAATATCAATTGTTTATTGGTGGGCCAAGTCCATATGGTAAAAAAAAAAGACAATTCTACCTAAGCTAATTTACTTATTTAATAATATTCCAATTAAAATACCAAAAAAAAATTATTGAGACAGAAAAAAGAATAAAATTCATTTGGAAGAGCAAAAGGTCAAGAATAGCAAGAATTAATGAAAAACAAATTTAAAAAAGGAGGTTTAGCAGTTCCAGATGTTAAACTATATTATAAGGCAGTAATTATTAAAATTATCTGGTACTGACAAAGAGATAGAAAGTTGATTAAGCAGAATTAAGCAGAAAATAGACATACACAGTAGTAAATGATTATAATAATCTTGTGTTTGACAAATACAAAGATTTAAGCTTTTGGGATAAGAATATACTAATTGGTAAAAATTGTTGGAAAAACCAGAAAGCAGTCTGGCAGAAATTGGGTATAGATCAATATCTTACACCATTTACCAAGATAAGGTAAAAAATGGATGCATGGCCTAGATATAAAGGGAAGTACCATAAGAAGACTAGAGGTGGGGCTGAGCCAAGATGGCAGAGTAAAAGCAGTGACTTGCTTGAGCTCTCCCCCAAACCCCTCTAAATACCTGTAAAAAATGGCTGTAAATAAATTCTAAAGCAGCAGAACTCACAAAAAGAGAGAGTGAAACAAATTGCCAAGACAACCTAGATGGTTGATCAGAAAGGTATATTGCACCAGGCTAGGAGAGGAATACAGCTCAGTGTAGGCACACAGGCCTCAGTGAATCTGGAGCAGGCCTCAGAAGACTGAATCATGGGCAGCCGTGGTGGTTTCCAGGCTTTTCAACCCGTGCACTCTGAACACAGCTTAGAAGGTCAGTAGGAAAAGTCTGTGTCTGTGGTGCCAGATAAGTGCAGTCCCAGCCCCAGTCCCAGAGTGCAGCTCTGGTGTGACAGCTGCCTCCAGAGCTTCCAGGTCACAGATTGAGTCAAGTGGTTGATAAGAGAGGGATTGCAGGGATCTCTTTGCTGGTGCAGGATTCTCTTGCTTTGCCCATACTTGGTCACAGTTTTGAGTGGTGGTCCTGGGGCGAGGAGGAGCACTGGCATGGTGGAGCTTGTAGTGGCAGGAGACAGGAATACTCCTCACAGTTCCAAGACAGAAAAGAGTGCTTGTGGTCACTCATAGACCACAGCACAGGCCAGGAAAGGAGTAAACACCTCACTCTTGATCATACCACATTGGAAGAACTGAAAATTTACAGGTCCTTATAGTATCTCTGAAAACAGCTGCATAAAACCCCTGAAGCTTGGGAAATTACATTCTCCACACTGGAAGCAGATCTCTACCTTACTAGAGGTAGCTTATAACTCAAGTAATTGGCTGGGATCATGAACAAACAGCACAAAAAGAGTCAGACCATAGACTCTTATTTTGGTGACAAAGAAGATCAAAACATACAACCAGAAGACAACAAAGCCAAAGCTCCCACATCCAAAGCCTCCAAGAAAAATATGAATTGGTCCCAGGTCATGGAAGAGCTCAAAAGGGATTTTGAAAAGCAAGTAAAAGAAGTAGAGGAAAAATTGAGAGTGATGCAAGAAAATCATGAAAAACAAGTCAACAGCTTGCTGAGGGAGACCCAAAAAAATACTGAAGAAAATAACACCTTAAAAAATAGTCTAACCCAAATGGCAAAAGAGGTCCAAAAAGCCAATGAGAAGAATACCCTAAAAAGCAAAATTGGCCAAATGGAAAAGGAAGTCCAAAAGCTTACTGAAGAAAATACTTCCTTAAAAATTAGAAAGGAGCAATTGGAAACTAGTGACTTTATGAGAAATTCAAACACTGTAAAACAAATTCAAAAGAATGAAAAATTAGAAGACAATATAAAAAATCTCATTGGAAAAACAGCTGACCTGGAAAATAGATCCAGGAGAGCGAATTTAAAAATTATTATCTGAAAGCCATGATAAAAAAAAAAAACCTAGATAAAATCTTTCAAGAAATTATCAACGAAAACTGCCCTGATATTTTAGAACCAGAGGGCAAAATAAAAATTGAAAGAATCCACTGATCAGCTCCTGAAAGAGATCCCCAAAGGAAAATTCCTGGGAATATTGTAGCCAAATTCCAGAGTTCTCAGGTCGAGGAGAAAATATTGCAAGTAGTCAGAAAGAAACAATTCAAGTATTATGGAAACACAATCAGGATAACACAAGATTTAGCACCTTCTACATTAAGGGACCAGAGGGCATGGAATAATATTCTAGAGGGCAAAGGAGATAGGATTACAACCCAGAATCACCTACCCAGCAATACTGAGCATAATCCTTGAGGGGAAAAAAATGAATATTCAGTGAAATAGAGGACTTTGAAGCATTCTTGATAAAAAGACCAGAGCTGAATAGAAAATTTGATTTTCAGATACAAGACTCAAGAGAAACATGAAGAGATAAACAGGAAAGAAAAATCATAAGAGACTTATTAAGTTTGAACTATTTACATTCTTCATGGAAAGATGATATTTATAACTTATGAGTCATTTGTCAGTGTTAGAGTACTTGGAGGGAAAAAAAGTTATATGTATGTAGATAGATAGAATGATAGATAGATAAATAGGGGGCATATGGTAAGTTGAAGATGAAGGGTTGATATCTGGAGAATAAAATTAATGAGTGAGAGAGGATAATATGGAGAGAAGGAGAAAGGGAGAGGTAGAATGTGGTAAATTATCTCACATAAAACAGACAAGAAAATGTTTTTACAGGGGAGGGAAAATGGGGAAGGTGAGAGGGAATGAATGAATCTTATTCTCATCGGATTTGGCTTAAGGAGAGAGAGAATAACACACACACTCAATTGGGTGTGGAAATCTATTTTACTCTACAGGAAAATGGGGGAAGGGGACAAGAGAGCAGGAGGATGATAGAAGGGAGGGCAGATTGGGGGAGGGGATAATCAGAAGCAAACACTTCTAAGGAGGGACAGGGTCAAAAGAGAGAATAGAATAAATGGAGGGGAAGGTGGGATAGAATGAAGGGAAATATGCTTAGTTTTTCACAACATGGCTATTATGGAAGTTTTGCGTGAGTAAATATGTATAACCTGTATTGATTTGCTTGCTTTCTCAATGACGGTGGGTGGGGAGGGAGGAAGGGAGAAAATTTGGAACCCAAAGTTTTAAAAACAAAAGTTAAATTTTTTTTTCACATGCAACTGGCAAATAAGATATACAGGAAATGGGGTATAGAAATCTATACTGCCCTACAGGAAAATTGAAGGGGAAGGGGATAAGAGAAGGGGGAGAGAGATAGAAGAGAAGGCAGACCAGGAGAAGGGGTATTCAGAATGCATGCCAACTTGAGGTGGGGTGAGGGATGAGATGGGGAGAAAATCTGGAACTCAAAATCTTGTGGAAGTAAATGTTGAAAACTAAAAATAAATAAATTAATTTAAGAAAAAAAATTTAAAAATGGAAAAATTAATTATCTCACATAAAAGAAAAAAAGACTAGAGGAACATGAAACATATGACCTATTATACTTATAGATATTTATGAATATGAGATAGAGAGCATTGTGAGATGTAAAGTGGATCATTTGAATTACATTAGATTAAAAAGGTTTTGTACAAGTAACATCAATGTAGCCAAGATTAAAAGAAAGGCAAAAAATTGGGGTAGCAATTTTAGAGACAGCTTCTCAAAAAAGGTCTCATATCTCAAATATAGAGAAGACTTTCTCAAATTTATAAGAATGAGTCATTCTCTAATTGAAAAATAGTTAAAGGATATGAATAGACAGTTTTTCAATGAAGAAATCAAAACTATATATAGTGATATGAAAAAAAGGCTCCTAACTATTGTTGATTAGAGAAATTCAGATCAAAGCAACTTTGAGATATCATCTCAAACTTATCAGATTGGATAAAATGATAGGAGAAAATTACAAATGTTGGAGGGAATGTGGGAAAATTGGGACACTATTGAATGGTTGGTGAAATTATCCAACCACTTTTTTAAAGGGGATTTTTAAAAAATTTTAAGTTTTAAAATATTTTTCACTTAATAGTATTTTGTTTTTTCAAATTACAGGTAAAAATAATTTTCAACATTCACTTTTATAAGATTTAGAGTTTGAAATTTTTCTCCCTCACCCCTTTTCTTTCCCCCTCAGCAAGACAGCAAACAATCTGATATAGGTCACATATGATGTATTTCCTCATTAGGCATGTTGTGAAAGAAGAACCAGAACAAAAGGGAAAAACCACAAGAAAGAAAAAACAAAAAAGAGTGAAAATAATATGCCTCAATCTGCATACAGACTTCATACTTCTTTCTCTGGATTTTCCATCATTAATCTTTTAGAATTGTCTTAGGTCCTTGTATTGCTGAGAAGAGCAAAATCTATCATAGCTGATCATCGTACAATGTTGCTGTTACTGTGTACAGTGTTCTCCTGGTTCTGTTCACTTCACTTAGCATCAGTTCATGTAAGTCTTTCCAGGTTTTTCTGAAATCTGCCTGCTCATCATTTCTAATAGTACAATAGTATTCCATTACATTTTTTTTTATCACAACATTTTCAGCCATTCCCCAATTGATGAGCATCCCCTCAATTTCCAATTCTTCTCCATCATGAAAAGGGGAGCTATAAATATTTTGTACATGTGGGTCCTTTCCCCTTTTTTATGATCTGTTTGGAATACAGACTTAGTAGTAGTATTGCTGGATGAAAAGTTATGCACGGTTTTATAGCCTTTTGGCATAGTTCCAAATTGCTTGCCAAAGTGTTCACAACTCCACCAACAATGCTTTAGTATTCCAATTTTCCCACATCTCCAACATTTATCATTTCATTTTGTGTCATATTAGCCAATCTAATAGGTGTGATGTGGTACCTTAGAGTTGTTTCAATTTACATTTCTCTAATCAATAGTTATTTAGAACATCTTTTCTTTTGACTATAGATAATTTTAATTTTTTCATCTGAAAACTATCTGTACATATCCTTTGTTTATTAATTTGGGAATGACTTGTATTCTTATAAATTTGACTCAGTTCTCTATATAGTTGAGAAATGAGGCTTTTATCAGAAACATTGGCAGCAAAAATCATTTCCCAGCTTTATGCTTTCCTTCTAATCTTGGTTGCATTGTCTTTGAGCAAAAAAACTTTTTCAATTTAATGTAATCAAAATCATCCATTTTGCATTTCATAATGTTCTCTATCTCTTATTTGGTCATAAATTCTTCACTTCTCCATAGATATGACAGGTAAACTATTCCTTGCTCTCTTAATTTGTTTATGGTATCACTCTTTATGTCTAAATTGTGTAACCATTTTGACCTTATCTTCATATATGGTGTGAGATATTGGTCTATGCCTAATTTCTGTCATACTATTTTCCAGTTTTCCCAGAAGTTTTTGTCAAATAGAGAGTTCTTATCCCAGAAGCTGGAGTCTTTGTTTCATCAAACTGCAAATTACTAGACTCATTTAATTTATCTCACTGATCCACAATTCTATTTCTTAGCCAGTACCAAATATTTTGATGATTACTGCTTTATAATATAGTTTTAGATATGGTATGGATAGTCTACCTGATTTAGCCATTTTGGAGAGTAATCTGGAATTATGCCCAAGAGTTATAAAACTCCCTATACCTTTTGATCATTGTTTATTAGAGAAATGCAAATCAAAACAACTTTGAGATATCATCTCACACTTATCAGATTGGAAAAAATGATAGAAGGAGAAAACAGTTTAAGTATCATAAAGCCACAATCAGAATAAGAATAAGATTTAGGACCTTCTACATTAAAAGATTAGAGGGCTTGGGATATGATATTCTAGACAGCAAAGGAGCTAGGAGTATAACCAAGAATCACCTACCTTGTGAAATGGAGCATAATCCTTCAGGGTAAAAAATGAAAATGCAATGAAATAAAGGACTTTCAAGCATTCTTGATGAAAAGATATGAACTGAATAGAAAATCAGACTATCAAGTACAAGATTCAAGGGGTCATTAAAAGGTAAACAGGAAAGGGAAATCAAAAGGGGCTTAATAATTTAAACTGTTTATATTCCTACATGGGAAGATATAATGTGTAACTCATAAGCAATTTCTCCTTTTTAGGGCAGTTAGAAAGAGTATATATAGACGGAGGGTAAAAGTGTGAGGTGAATATGATGGGATGATACAAAAAAAAATCGGTGAGAGGGAGGAATGCACTGGGAGAAAGGGAAAGTGAGAGATAGAATGGGGTAAATTATCTCACACAAAAGAGGTAAGAAAGAGCTTTTACAGTAGAGGGGATGATGGGGAGGTGGCAGGGGACACTTTAACCTTACTCTCATCACAATTGGCACAAAGAGAAAATGACATACATACTTGATAGGGTATAAAAATCTATCTTACCCTATAGGACAGTAGGAGGGGAAAGAAATAATGGAATAGGGGGTTCCTGATAGAAGAGAGGCAGGGTTGGGGGAAGTGCTAATTAGAAGCAAAGCACTTTCAAAGAGGGACAGGCTTAAAGTAATAGAATATAATAGAAAGGAATAGAAAAAAATAGAATAGAATAAACAGGGCAGAAATAGGATGGAGGCAAATTATAATAGTGAAAAAAAATTTAAAGCAAGTTTCTCTGATAAAGGCATCACTTCTCAAATATATAGAGAAATGAGTCAAATTTACAAAAATAAAAGCTACTCCCCAATTGATAAATGATCAAAGTATATGAAGTCAGTTTTCATATGAAGTAATTAAAGCTATCTATAACCATATGAAAAAATGCTCTAAATTGCTATTGACTGGCGAAATGCAAATTAAAACAATTTGGAGGTACTACCTCAAACTTATGAGATTGGCTAATAGGACAGAAAAGTAAAGACAAAATGTTGGAAGGGATGTGGGAAAATTGAAACACTAATGCACTGTTGGTGGAGCTTTGAACTGATTGAACCATCCTGTAGAGCAATTTGGAACTATGCCCCAAAGACTATAAAATATGCATACCATTTGACCTAGCAATACCATTAGTAGGTCTGTATCTTAAAAGAGATAAACACCTAAAAGGAAAGAGACCTATACGTAGAAAAATAATGATAGCAGCTTTTTTTTTAGTGTCAAAGAATTGGAAATTGAAAGGATGCCAATCAGTTGGGGGAATGGCTGAACAAGTTGTGGTATATGGTTTTGATCGAATACTATTGCTATAAGAACTGATGAACCAGATGCTCTCAGAGAAATGTGGAAAGATTTACATGTACTGATGCAAAGTGAAATGAATAGAGCCAGGAGAGCATTTTACATAGTAACAGCAACATTGTAAAATAATGAATTGTGAATGACAGCTTTTCGTAGCATTATAATAATCCAAGACAACTCTGAAGAAGTTATGATGAAAAATGCTATCCATCCCCAGAGAAAGAAGTGATAAAATCTGAATACAGATCAAAGCATATTTAAAAAAAAAACAAAAACAAACTTTTCTTTATTTTTGTTTTTTTTGTTTTAGCCTAAGGTTTCTTTTACAACATGACTAATATGGAAATATGTTTTGCATGACTACATATATATAGCCTATCTCAAATTGCTTTTCTTCTCAATGATTGGAGTGGAGAGGGAAGAAGTGAGGGTGGGAATTTTGAATTCAAAATTTTAAAAATGAATGTTAAAGTTGTTTTACGTGTAATTGGGGAGCAATAAAATGCTAAATGAGAATGAATTAATATGAGTACTGAACAAAAATGTCCAAATGGCATAACATTCCAATTCTTGACAGAAAAGCTAAATGAGTTATAGGGAGGAAGTCATAAAACAATACTAGCAGAAAATCTTAATTTATACCCTTTCAGACCTAGATAAATTTAACAATAAAATCAACAAAAAATTTAACCTGATAAACAGAATTTTAGAAAATTTAAATATGATAGACCTCAGGAGAATAGTGAATGAGAACAAAAAGTAGGATAATTTTTTCTCAGCTGTGAATGTCACTTTCATAAAAACTTACTAAGCATTGGGGCATAAAAGCCTCACAAACAAATGCAGAAAAGCTGAAATATTAAATGTACCCTTTTTAACGATAATGAAATATAACCTTCATTCAATAAAGGGCCTTGGAAATAGTTTAAACAATAATTGAAAATTAAATAATCTCATTCTAAATGAATGGGTCAAAGAATAAATCAAAGAAACAATCAATAATTTTATTAAAGATAATGAAAACAATGAGACAATATACCAAAATGTGTGGGATTCAGACAAAGAATAACTTAGGGGGAATTTTGTATCTTTAAATGCTTATATCAATAAAAGAAAGAAAAAAATCAAGAATTGCCCTTGGAATAAAAAAAAAAACTAGAAAAAGAATAAATTTAAAATTCCCTATAAAGTACCATTTTTAGATGTTCCAAAAATCAAAAGAGAGATTGGTAAAATTGATATTTCAAAATAGAACTAATTAATAAAAGTAGGAACTACATTTATAAACAAAAATACATAAACCATTGGAAAACTTAATGAAGAAAAGAAGAAAACCAAATTACCTGTATCAAAAGTGACAATAATGAATGCACAAGCAATGAAGATGAAATTAAAATAATTATCAGAGCTATTTTCTCCAACTATTTCCCAATAAAACTGATAATCTAAATGAAATGGATGAATATTTACAAATGCATAAGTTGCTAGATTAATAGAAGTGGAAATAGAATACTTAAATTATGTCCTCTTAGGAAAATAAATTGAACTAGCCATAAATGAGCTCTCTAAAGGAAAAAAAAAACATGATCAGATAGATTTACAAGTGAATTCTACTAAACATTAAAAAAAAACAATTCCAATATCATGTACAAGCTTTGAGAAAATAGGTAAAGAAGGCATCCTACCAAATTCCTTTTATTAGATTAATATTGCTTTGATACCTAAACAAGGGAAAGCAAAAACAGAAAAAGAAAATGACTAATTTCCCTAATGAGAATTATAAAAAAAAAATTTCAATAAATTATTAGCAGGACACAAAGATTATACACTATGACAAGGCTGGATTTATACCAGAAATATAAATCATATGATTATATTAATAGAGGCAGAAAAAAAACCTTTTGACAGAATTCGACATCCCTTCCTATTAAAACACCAGAAAACAGAAATAAATGAAGAATTTTCTCAAAATAATAAGTAGCATGTATCTAAAACCAATAGCAAACATTATTTTTAATGAGAATTAGCTAGCACCATTAAAATTAAATATTATACTAGTAATATTAGCTATAGCAATAAGGAAAAAAATAAAAGGAACAAGCATAGGCAATGAGAAAACAAAGCTTTCACGTTTTGCAGATAATATGGTGATATATATATATATATAATCAAAACAATTAACAGCTTCAGAAAAGTTGCAAAATAGAAATTAGACCCACAGAAATCATAAATATTTCTATGTATTACAAGCAAAACCCAACAAGAAGAGGTGGAAAGAGAAATTCCACTTAAAATCATTGCAGACAATATTAAATATATGGGAGTTTATTTGCCAAGACGCATTCAGGGACAACATGAACACAATTATAAAACACTTCTCACACAGTAAAGACATATCTAAACACTTGGAAAAATATTAATTGCTCCTGGGTAAGCTGAGCCAATATAATTTAAATGACAGTGCTACCTAAATTATTTTACTTATTCAGTGCTTTACCAATGAAACTACTGAAGAACTATTTTCTAGGGAAAGAAAAATAATACTAAGATTTTTTTGGAAGAACAAAAAGTCAAGAATATCAAGTAAATCAATGAAAAAAAAAGTTAAGGAAGGCAGCCTATCAGTAGCAGATCTTGAACTATATTACAAAGAAATAATCATCAAAACAATTTGGTGTCTTTGTTTAGTCATTTCAGTCCTGACACTTTGTGACCCCAAACGAGCTGGTGCTGGATGAGAAATAGAGTGGTTGCTCAGTGGAATGGATTAGATACACAATATACTGGAGAAAATTACCGCAGTAACTCAGTTTTTTCTAAACCTGAGGATCCAAGTTATTAGGGCAAGAACTCACTATTCAACAAAATTTGATGGGAAAACTGAAAAGCAGTATGGCAGAAATCAGGCATAATTCAACATCTCACATTGTTAATTAAGGTCAGAATAGATACACGATTCTGACATAAAGGGTAATATCATAAGCCAATTAATGGAGCATAGAAAAAAATTGCCTTTCATATCTATGGGCAAGAGATACGATAAAAGAAGAGAAAGAGATAATCATGGGAGGTAATACGGAGAATTTTGCTTACATTAAATTAAAAAGATTTTGCACACACAAAACCAGTACAGCCAAAATCAGAAGGAAGGCAAGAAACTGGGAAAATATTTTATAACAAGTTTCTCTAATAAGGGTCTCATTTCTCAAATATAGAGAGAACTGAGCCAAATTTATAAAAGAATAAGAGCCATTCTCCAATTAATAAATAGTCAAAGGATATAAAGTCCAAGTTTTTTTAGAAGAAATCAAGCCTATATAAAAGTCAGTCATATCAAAAATACTGTTTACTAATTACTAATTACTACTACATTACTAATAGAGAATTGCAATTTCTGAGTTACTACCTCACATCCACTAAATTAAGATGACAAAAAAGGGCCATGATAAATGCTAGAAGGCATATGGGAAAACGCTACACCAATGTGCTATTGGTTGGAGGTGTGAACTGGTCCAACCATTTGAGAAAATGATTTGGAACTATGCCCACAGGGCTATAAAATTGTGCATACACTTTAACCCAGCAATACCACTGCTAGTTCTATATCGCAAAGAGAGTGAAGAAAAAGGAAAAAGACTCATGTACAAAAATATATCTAGCAGCTGTTTTTGTGGTGGCAAAAATATTGGAAATTGAGTGGATTCCCATCAATTAGGGAATAGATAAACAAGGTGTGGTTTAATTAAATACTATCATGAAATAAATAATGATGAAGGGCATGGCTTGGGAAAAAGTGGGAAGACATGCAAAATGGAATGAGCCAAATGAGAACACTGTACACAGTAACAGCAATAGTGGATTGATAACCAACGATCAGTAAGCTACTTGGATCATTTCAACTATTCATGACAATTTCAAAATACTTATTCTCAATAGGTGGTGGAGGGAATGCAGAGAATTTGAAACTGAAAATACTGAAAGTACTGAAAGTAAAGATGTTTAAAATGTTTAAAAAGAATAATATATCTTTTTTTTTTTGCTTTTTGGTGAGGCAATTGGGGTTAAGTGACTTGCCCAGGGTCACATAGCTAGAGAATATATCTTTTAGTCAGAGCTGTGAGTAGATCAACTCTTCTTTTTGTTAATAGTGTGATCTTTATTATTAAAGTCACATATCCATTTAGAATATATTGTGAAATACAGTGAAAGATGTTGATCTTAAGCATACTGCTTTCCATTTTTCCAAGCTATCAAATAAGGAGTTTTTCCCTAGGTAATTTATGCTTTCCATTTTATCAAACTCTGAGTTATTGAGTTTTTCCAGTTACATAAACTGTACCATTAATCCACCTATTTTTGAAATCTTTTTAAACAAATTTTTGGCTTGAATACTAAAACTTAATACATAATAAGAAAAGAGAAGCATCTTAAAAACTTAAATATAAAATAAGAAAAGAAAAAATGTCGTGTGCACAGCAGAATGTAAAAGGATTAAAAATATATAGCAATTAATTTCCATTTCAAGAAAGCCTATATATTAAATTCTGCATGTTATGTTAAAATCTTTCTTTGCTTTCTTGTAGGTTTTCTTTTGTTCTCTGTTGTACACTTTTTGCTTTGTTCTTTTTTTCCCCTTCCTCCCCAACCCCAAGCTGGAATTAAGTGTGGGTATATTTATATATAAATATTGATATATACATACACATATACATATATACAGATAAATATATACATACAAACACACATACAGAGACATACTTTCCCTAAGAGATTCTACTCCTAATTTTTTTTTTATATTTGGGCATATCTCTTATTTTCTATCCCTCCTGACTCCTCTACTTTACTTTTACTTGCTACTTTGTTTTATCATTTCTTGATCTCTTATGATTTCACTGGCTTCTCCTTGCCCAATTTTGATTTTCAAGGAGTCATTCTCTTCCTTAAGATTCTTATCCACAGAACAAGCAGAACATTGTACACAGCAACAGCTACATTGTTCGCTGACTGACTTTGATAGATTTAGCTCTTGTCAGCATTGCAAGGTTCTAAGACAACTCCAAAAGACTAATGGAAAATGCTATTCAAATCCAGAAAAAGAACGATGGAGTCTGAATGCAGATGGAAGCATACTATTTGCTCTCCTTTTCTTTTGTTATTTTGTTTTATTTCTTCTTTTTGTGGTTCCTCCCATTAGTTCTGATTCTTCTATACATCATGACTAATGTGAAAATGTGCTTGACATGAATGTATAGGTAAAGCCTATGTCAGATTATATGCTATCTTGGGGAGTGGTGAGGAGAGGGAGGGAGAGAAAATTTAAAACTCTAAATCTTATGGAAGTGAATGTTGAAAACTAAAAATAAATGTATTATTAAAAATTTTGAAACAGATTCTGGTTCTTTTCTAATTGTTTGACTTTCTTTTCTTAATCTTATTTTTCTTGGATTTTGCTTTTTAGTTTTACCTCAATCTCTCTCATTCAATTATTAAAGTTTTTTAAAAGTTCTTCTATGAATTCTTTTCGGCAGGTGACCACTTGACATTACTCTTTGTGGTAGAAGAGGGTTTCTTTGATTCATCATCCTTCTCTGAAGACAAACCCTGATCTTCTCTATTTCCATAGCAGCTCTCTATGGTTGTATCCTTTCTCCTTTGCCTGTGCAACTTTATTTTTAGTGTGTGTAATAGCTTAATTTTTTGGTAATCATCTCTAGTCCTGGAGTATGGGGGATGGTACCTCTGGCTTCTGATCATCCTTCAGGTCTCCTCTTTGACCTTGATCCCAAACCAAGAACTTCAGCCTCCTGTAAGCATTCACTGCCAGTGGCATCCCTGCCCCACCGCTTCTGCACTCATGGGGCTTGTGCTTGTTCTTTCTTACAAGGCTGCATCTCTGCAGCACAGCTGGGTCTGGTGCTCCTTGTCAGCAGAGTTTCACTTAATCTTCCATGACTCAGACAACTCAGACACCCAATTCCCCTCATTGTCCCAGGAGGGGAAGGTGAGGGGTAAAATTCCGGCAGCTGGGGCTAAGGCAGTCTCACAATTCAGTTAATCCCAGGGCTTGTTGGTTAAGCATTCCCTAGCCATGAGGTGTTTACCCTTTACAGGGACTGAAACCTCAACCTGGGATTTTCTTCAGATCTTCTCCAATTCTGACCCTTATTTGGCCCCTTCTCTTATTTATTTTTAGCACTCTGTTTGCCCTGAGGCACTGTTTTATCTCTTTTGTGGAAAATCTTGAGAGCTTGATATTTTCTGACCTACTCCATCATCTTCTCAAAATCTGCTCCCTAATCCACCTATTTTGTAAACAACACCAGATGGTTTTTGATGACTGCCCCTTTGTAATACAGTCTGAGGACCAGAAGTGCTATTCTTCCATTGTCCCTATTTTTTTCACATTATTTCCCTTGATACTGTAAATCTTTTGTTTTTCCAAATGAATTTTATTATTATTTTATGAAGTACTATAGAGTATCACCATGGTTATCTGATTAGTATAACACTAAAATGAAATTATCTTGGAAGTATTGTCATTTTTATTATATTGGCATTGCCAAGCACTAACTAGTCTTCTATTTAAATTTTGATTTCTTGAATGAGCACCTTGCAATTGAACATATACAAGTCTTTCATGTTTTTGGTAGGTCAATCCTTGCATATTCTATGCATTTGTTTAGTTATTTGAAAGGGCATTTCCCTTTCTATTTTTGCTTTATGTGTTTCATTATTACCAAATAGAAAAACTGTTGATTTTCCATTTTTATTTTGTAGCTTACCATTTTGCTGAAGCTGTTGATTTTAGATTTTTATTTTGTAACTTACAATTTTGCTCAATTAGTATATATTTTCCAAGTATGCCATCATATCATCAGCAAATAGTGATAGTCTTATATTTCCTGTATCTATCTTTATGCCTTTAGTTTCTTTCTCTTATCTTATTGCTGCTAGTATTTCTAGAATTCTATCAAATAATATTGGAGAAAGTGGGCATTGTTGTTCACTTGTGTTTATTAGGAAAAGTTATAATGTATCGCCATTTTATAAAATGCTTGTTTTTGGTTTTATATAGATTCTTTTATCTTTTCCTGGTTTAGGTATCAGCGCTCTATTTGCCTCATAAAATAATTTTATAGGGTACTTTCTTTTAAAAAAAATTTGTTAATAACTTTTTGTAGAATTGTGCTACTTGTCCTTTAAAAGTTTAATAAAATTCTCTTGAATACACCAGGACCAGGATTTTTCCTTTGGTAATTCCTATACAGTTAGATTTATTTCCTTTTTGGACACTGGTTATTTAAGGTGTTTTGTATTTTTTAAGACATTCCTCTTTTTCTTTTCTTTTCTCAGTTTTATGAGCATGTAACTATGTGTAATATCTTCTCATTATATTTTTTGTTAATTCTTGTTTTGTTGTAATTTTACTTGCTCATTTGCTGTTTTATTGATTCAATTTTCTCTCCCTTATTTTTTAATCATAGTAGTTAAAAGTTTATTTACTAATCTTTTCAAAGAAATATATTTTAGTTTTGTTTATCATTTTAGTGGTTTTATGTTTTCATTTTATCTATTTATCCTCTTATTTTTAGTTTCATTTTGTGTATATTTTAGGTTCATTTATTTATTGGCCTTATAATTTTTAAAGTGTATAATCTGGTCATTTATCTTCTCTTTTTTATTTTGTTAATGAATGTTTATAGAGATAATGCTTTTTCTTCTGAGGACTTGCTTTACAATTTCCTACAAATTATGTTATGCTGTTTCATTATCATTTTCTTTCACATGATTATTAGTTGTATCTATGATTTGCTCTTTGACCAACTCAATATTTAGGATTTCATTCTTAAGTTTTAATTTGGGTTTCTGCCTTTTGTTTGTCAACCCTGAACCAATGACTACTTTTATCATATTGTGATCTATAAAGGGTTTACTATTGCTACTTTTCCCACATTTGTTTGTAATATCTCTGTGCCTTAATATTACTCAATTTTTGTAAAAAATTCACGTGGTGCTGAGAATATTGCCTTTCACAGTCCCACTTAGATGATGCCATAAATAAATCCTTTAGCTCTACTTTCTCCAGCAATGTTTTCAGTCCCATATTTTCTCTTTTGTTCATCTTCTTATTAACTCATGAAAAACCAAGAGAGGTATATTGAAATCTTCTGTCACTATTGTGCCTTCTTGTAGTTTTAATGTTTGCTTTATAAATTTGGTTGCTAAAGCATTTTGGAATATATAAATTTATTACTGATCATGGTTTCTTTTTTATGGTTACTTTCAGTATAACACAGTTTTCTTGTTTATGCTTTTTTATTTTTTGAATATTTGTTTTTGTTTGGCTAGATAGAATGACTCAACTGACACTTTTTTGGATTCATTTGATGCATAGCAATTTTCCCCCCTCATTCCCACCATTTTGTTTTGTACATTTGTTTTTTAAATGTGTTTCTTGTAAACAATAGATTGTATGGTTTTAAAAAATCCTATCTGTCACTCTTTTTCATTTTTTTGGAAAGTTTCAGCCATTCACATTTAAATTATAAAATTTAGCTTTGTATTTTCCTCTATTTGTCTTTAATATTGTGGGTTTTCCCTCAAGTTTTAGTTTTCTCACTCTTCTACTGTTAACACAGTACTATATTTCTTCAGTTACTTTAGCTTATTCTTTTCTAAAGTGGCCTTATTCCCAAGGCCCAATAGGCCTTATTCTCTCACCCTCAATTCCTTCTACCCATTAGTTACTTATTTCCTTTTAAGATTTTACTTCTTAGTTTTATTTTCTTTCTGGCTTTTATCTGGCTATTTAATTCTTCTCCTTTCCCCATCTTGGTCAAGTACATGTCCCCTTCTTCTCCTCCCCTTCAATTAGTCTCTTTTTTTTTTATTCCTCTTTGAACCCCTTTCCAGAAAGGGTTTCTCTCTCTTAATTTTCCATCCTCTCTTCTATTCCATTTCATGCTCTCATTTTCTGCTTCATGATCCCTATAATGCTCTAGTCTCTCTCTATTTCCTTTATTCCTCATGGAATCTAAACTTCCAAAGCATTCTTTTTGGCCTCCTGTCACAACCTTGTACAGTTTGCCTCTTATGTTCCCTTTATCCACCATGCCTCACTTTCAGAACAAACAAATTCCTAAAAGTGACAATGTTCAATGATAGGAACTCCCCCTACCCCATATCCCAGACTATGCATACCACCTTTGATCTATGCCCTCCTCTTTTGTACATTTGCATAAAAAAATCTTATCACTGATTCCATGCCCTTCTACTCTCTCAGGCGCCAGTTGTCCCCAAGAGTTGTAACTCTACACCCCATGCAAAGTAGAATGAGCAGTCTTTTCCATGCAACAAATCCTTCAGCCCACACCTAGTACATTTCCATCCTTTTTCACAGAGTATAAGTCTTTACCCATAGGAACATCCATCAGTGGATTCCTGTCTCATTAAAAATGCAAGACTTCCCCTTTCCCTCTCCCTTTGCCCCTTTTAAATCCTTGTCACTGTCTTCACTTAATGCTGCAAATTTATTTCTTTCTGAGACCAGAGAGGTCATTTTTTCCCCTCACTGTTAGCCCTGGATTTTACCCATGCACATCACACGTTGTCCTCCCTCCTTCAGCTCCTTGCCTATGTTGTGATGTAGACACACACACACACACACACACACACACACACACACACACACCAGAAACCCAATTCACATCTTTGGGATACAGACCTAGTAGTGGATGAAAGAGTATGCACAGTTTGATTGCCCTTTGGACATAATTCCAAATTACTATCCAGAATGGTTGGTTCAATTCACAACTCCACCAACAGTGCATCAGTGTCCCACTTTTCCCACATTCTCTCCAACATTTATCATTTTTATTTTCTGTCTTATTAGCCAATCTATAGGTGTGAAGTGGTGTCTCAGAGTTATTTTAATGTGCATTTCTCTAATCAATAGTGATTTTGAGCATTTTTAATATGACTAAAGATAGCTTTGATTTCTTTATCTGAAAACTGCCCACTCCAATCCTTTGACCATTTATCAATTGAGAAACAACTTGTGTTTTTGCACATGTAGGACCGTTTCACCTTTTTAATGATCTGTTTGGGATACAGATCTAGCAGTGGTGTTGCTGGCTCAAAGGCTATATGCAGTTTGGTAGCCCTTTGTGCATAGTTTTGAATTGCTCTCCAGAATGGTTGGATCAGTTCTCAACTCTACCAAAAGTGCATTACTGTCCCAATTTTCCCACATCCTCTCTCTCATTTTCCTTTTTTGTCATATTAGCCAATCTGATAGGTGCGAGGTGGTACCTCAGAGTTGTTTTCATTTGCATTTCTTTAATCAATTATGATTTAGAGTACTTCTTCATACGCCTATAGATAGCTTTGATTTCTTCATCTGAAAACTGTGTATATCCTTTTACTATTTATCAATTAGGCAGTGGCTCGTATTCTTATAAATTTGACTCAGTTCTATATATTTGAGAAATGAGGCCTTTATTAGAGACATTTACTATAAAATTATTTTTCAGCTTTCTGTTTTCCTTCTAATTTTGGTTGCAATGGTTTTGTTGGTGCAAAACCCTTTTAACTTAATATAATCAAAATTATCCATTTTACATCTTGTAATGCTCTCTGTGTCTCGTTTGGTCAGAAATTCTTTTTTTCTCGATAGATCTGACAGGTAAACTGTCCCTTGCTCTTCTAATTCACTTGTGTTATTACCCTTTATGTCTAAATCATGTACCCATTTTGACCTTATCTTGATATACAGTGTAAATTGTTGGTCTATACTTAGTTTCTGCCATATTGTTTTCCAGTTTACCAAGATGTTTTCTTTCCCCCCAAATAGTGAGTTCTTGTCTCAGAAGCTGGGGTCCTTGGTTTTATCAAACACAAGATTACTATGGTAATTTACTGTGGTCAAAATATTTTTTTTTGTTTACCTACCATATTCTACTGATCCACCACTATGTTTCTTAGTATAATATAGTTTCTTTCACCTCAATATGTTCCTATTTCCCTATAGAGTAAGATAGATTTCTACACCCAACTGAATGTGTATGTTCTTCTCTCTTTGAGACAATTTCAATAAGAATAAAGTTTGAGTGATGCCCACTTTGGGCATCTTTCTTACCTTCCATTGTAATAGGTCTTTTACTCCTCTTCCAGTGAGTTAATTGACTGTGTGGGATTAGTGAGAGTAAGAAGCTGAGGATACCACCTAGGTTTTTTTAAAAAAAGTGTCATGTGTCCCAAAAAGGTTTATTCATTTGAAATATGTGTTACAAAAGAAACTTCCTTCCTCCCCCCACTTTCCCCAAGTAATAGAATAGTAGTTTACTTCAGAAATTTTGTGCTTCTTCTGGTTTTCAGTAAACTCATTTAATGATAGCTGAAGGAAACGGCAGAAAAATTATTTAAAATGGAAATATCTTCACATATTACAAGAGTCACAAATCATTTTACTTTCTTTAATTTCCAGGGTATTTCTCTTAAACCTCTATGACTGTAGACAGAGTCCTTGAAAATAATGCTCATAAGAAATTTCCCTAGACTTACAATCTATCCCAACCCTAGAGGCAAAGCCTGGCTCAAAAAGCTCCTATTCTCAAGTTTAATTGTGTTTATTCAATTCAAGTTCATTTGTTGCTTTTTGTTAAAATACCCTTCCTGCAGCAGTTGAGTTATTCAATGGGCCATTTGGGTCAAAAATTTGGATTTCTTTAGATGTACAAATATTTGCATGCAGTTGATATTCTGGGCAGTGATCAAGGGCTCCTTCTATACCCTGTGCAGCCTTAAATTTCTTACTTATTCATATATTTTCCCCCCGTTATTCTCATTCACTTTGTTTCACTTGGTAGGATTCACGTTTGCAATTAACTATACTGAAACAAAATCTATGAAGAAAATCTCTCTGGTATCCTTAATGTATTTTCATTTGAGCATAGTTTTTTTTTTCATCATGTAACTCTCTACTGACACTCTATTCAAGCTTTCTATTATGCTTCTACCTTTGTCTTCTGCTGAACACATTCTTTTTCTCCCTGTCTTTTAAGTGGTTGAGTGAAGATTTGCATTTAAATGAATGTGGAAAGTGCATTAAGAACACCTACACTAACAAAGTAAAAGCTTCTCTAGATTTATTTCTACTAGTAGAGATTAATGGCCAAAATAAATAAATAAATATTTTGTGAGAATTTTCAATTAACTACATTTTAAATGTGAAGATACTTTATTAGATTGTATTTATTACTGGTCATGCATGAATATTCATAGAATAATACAAAAGATTTATATATGTGTAAATGAGTGTCCATGTGTTTATGTATGCATGTATACACATGTACATACAAATATACACATGCATACAAATATGTACATGTGTATGCATACCTACATATGTACATGTATTTGGACTGAGTTCAGAGACTTATAAAAGTAGAAATGTTCATTCTTGAATTGGGTCCCTTCTTTGACTAATAAAGAATGAAGGTATAAAAAGGTTGATAATATATACTGAATCTTATGACTATCATAAGATTTTTGCTGAACAGCTTAAAGCAATAGATATTTTTCAAGTAGGTAGCATTCATGAGAGATCGAAAGAAGAGAAGAGAGAAGAGGGTGGGAAAAGCTGGTTAATGCGTCAGATAATACCAACTAATGTGTTACACTTATCCGTAATGCAAAAAAAGCATGAGAAGAAGAGAAAGAAAATGACAAAAAAAGGGAAAGTTATACTTAAGGAAGGGGAAATGACATGGTAAAAGGTAAAATGAATAAAAATAAAAATATGTGAAAGGACAGAAAAGAGAATGTCAAAGAATAGAAAAAAAAATGTGGGACCACAAAGAAAAAAAACAACTTCTGGGTTACCTTCAAAACAGAGATTTTCATTTAGTGAAAATTAAATTGTTTTTTGCAAAATGATTTTATTAGTGGATAACATCTCCCATTTTAATTGTTAATTATTTTATGGTTTAAATAGTATTTTCTGTTGTTTAGTCATTCAGTTGCATCTGACTCTTTGTGACCCTGTGGACTATACTGTCCACAAAGACAATTGACAAAGATACTAGAATGGTTTGCCAGTTAAGTAACTTGCCTAAGGCCACATACATAATAGGTGTCTGAGGCCAGATTTGAACTCAGGTTTTCCTGACTCTAAACCCAGTGCTTTATTCACTGAGTTACCTAGTTGCCTCATTACAATAGCATAAATGTATATTATTTTTACAGTCACGTGATTTAACATCAATAACTGACCCAGAATATATGCCTAATTTCTAATTCAAATTTAATTCTGTTAGTTCAATTCAGATTAGAGGTCTTTCTCTTTCTAATAGGTCTAGGAAAGATAGCCAACACCTAATTACAGTTTGCCTAAGTAATATAAATGAAGAAATGCAGGGAAAATAAAAGAGTGGAAAAATATTTGGATTGAAGAAATTATTGACTTTGTGTTTTTTCTGTGTATTAAAAAATGAATAGGTCAAATTTTTGTGATTCTGATTATAATGTGACATGAGCTTGTTTATGTCTCAAAACAAAATTGCTTTATTGTTGAAAAATATTTCCTATAGACTAAATTTGTAATGCATTAAAAGAAACCCATATACCTCAGGAATCTCTAACAACATTTTATTGTTCATTTAGATGAAAAAAGCCTTTCTATTCATCCAGAATAGGCTCCAATAAAGCATATTAATTGCCTCTAATGGAATTTGTAATGTGTAAGTGGAAGAAACTTATTTCACATGTTAAGATATGTCAAGTTCAATAATTTGGGAACAAGAAAAATATAGTCCTCTGTGAAACTAGCCATATAGCTACTGTACTAATTGACATTTCGTTTGCTTGAGAAACAATGATTTCTGAATGAAAAGTCTTACTTGGAAGTAGAGGAGTTGAAGATGTCATTTGGGGTTTGGACCACTGTCTCGAAATTAGGAATGTTCCCTTAAAAAGGAACAGAATAAAGATAAGTTCCTTTCAGGTATAATTAATACTATAGGTGAAGAATCTATACTTCCCAAGAGTCTCTTTCTCTGAGTGAACATGGGTCACCTTTGGATATGATGTAACAACACTGATTTTCTTAATATTCTCTTATACCATGTGGTATAATCATTCCTTTGGGGATTGTAAATACATTTGAATAACTGAAAAACAGTTCCTCTGTGCTATATGTGTTGAGAGATGACTAAAGACAATTGCAGTCAGAGAATAAACCAAAAGAAGTATTTCCTCACCAATTATTTTTTGCTCACATTTTGTTATTACTCTTACATGTTCATGCTGTCTCTCTCCATAGGATGTAAGATTCATGAGGGCAGGAAATATTTCATTTTTGTCTTTATGTTCCTAATACCTAGAACAATGTCTAGTATATAATGTTTGTTTAGCAAATGCTTGTTGAACAGTGTCTAGCATATAATATGTTTATGAATGCTTATTGATAATTGGTAAATAAGAATTAGAAATTATTAAATTCAATAATTCACTCTTTGATAAGCATAAAGACATACTTAGTGTACCAGAGGTAATTGAACCTGAAGTCAAGAAGACCTGACTACAAATTCAGCTTCAACACTTAGTAGCTGTATACCCTGGGCAAGTCACTTTACTTTTCTCTGCTTTAGTTTTGTCATTTGTAAAATGAGATGATAATGTTTGGTTTGTTGTCATTTTTTGTTTTCAAATAGGACTGAAATGATATCCCTATGTTGGGGTTAAAGTGAAGTTTGTTCAACTGTGCTGGTTAGACCAATATGAGCTCTGAATGCTCTACAACAGGTCAGGCAGAAATAGTCCATACAAACTTTTGTAGAGGAGATGTTTCTAAATTTGTTCAATTCACGTTTCTTTTGAGCTACTGCAATTCTGCTTTGCTTTAAGAGACAGTGCCTTTTTTGATGTGGCATGCCATGCTGGGCAGTCCTCTTCCAGTTTCTCCCATGTCTCACAATCAATTCCAAAATTCTTCAGAGAGATCCTAAGATTGTCTTTTTATAACTTCTTTTGACCTCCACATGAGTGGTTGCCTTATGTGAGTTCTCCATAAAATAGTCTTTTAGGCAAATATACATTTGGCATTTGAACAATATGGCTAACTCATCAGAATTGTGTATTTTATAGTAGAGTTTAAATGCTAAGAATTCAAACAGCTCAAGAAAGGACCTCATTGTTCAGTACCTTGTTTTGCTTTTTGATCTTCAGAATCTTCCTAAAACAATTCAAATGGAAATGATGCAGTTTCCTGCTATGGCACTGGTATACTGTCCAGGTTTCACAGGCATACAACAATGAGGTCAACATAAGGGCTCTATAGATCTTTGGTTTGGTAGGCAGTCCAATACCTATTCTCTCATACATTTTTCTTTGGAGCCTCCCAAACACTGAGCTATCTGGTAAAGAGTGTGTCAATCTCATCATCTCTGTGTATATCCCTGGAAAGTAACTGCCAAGAAGTTATCCACAGCATTCAAAATTTTTCCATCTGCTGTAACCCACGGTTCAATATATGGATGGTGTAGTGCTGGCTGGTGGAGAACCTGTACTTTCTTGGTATTAATTGTTATACCAAAATTAGCAAAACAGCAGAGAATTGATCTATACTTTGTTGTATCCCATCCTCAAAGGCTGCATCTAATGCACAATAATCTGTGAATAAAAAGTCATACACCAACCTATCTCACAGTGTTATTGTAGGGACAAAATGAGATAATATTTGTAAAGTGCTTTGCAAATTTAAAAGTGTTATATAAATGCTTACTGCTATGACTAACACCACCACCACCACCACCACTACTACTACTACTACTACTACTACTACTACTACTACTACTAGGTCTCCATATTTGACCATTATTCCTTGGAAAAGTAGGAAGCAATGTGAAAAAATGGACTTAGACTAGCATCTTACATTGTTAAGAAATTCAAAATGCATATGTAATCTAAATATAAAAATACCACATTATTCTTAATAGAAAAAAATGAGTTGAAGTAACATTCATAGACATGGGGAGAATTCATAACTGAGAGAATGAGAGGAGAGAGTACAAAAATAACAGAGGTAAATTAAAATAAGCTATCACATTCACAAGGTACAACTAGGTGAAAAAGGAAAGATAATTAATTATGAAAGTAATCCTTGTATCAAATATTTCTGATAAAGATCTAATATCATATATGTTTGTGTATATATACACACATACATTAAATATATATAATCTGATAAAGGTCTAATGCACATAATATACATACATGTATGCATACACATACATATACACATAAAATGAACACAAATATGTAAGATCAAGAGCTATTCCTCAATAGTTAATTGAATATGAAGAAAATCATTCTCAAAAGAATGATGAACAGGGGCAACTAGGTGGTGCAATGGATAGAGCACTGGCCCTGGAGTTAGGAGGACGTGAGTTCAAATGTGGCCTCAGACACTTGACACTTACTAGCTGTATGATGCTGGCCCAGTCACTTAATCCCATTGCCTAGCAAACAAAACAAAACAAAACAAAACAAATGATGAAATATTGACAACTATGATTGTTTCAAATCACTAATAATGAGAAATGTAAATTAAAACAATCATAAAATTTTCCCTGACATCATACAAATTAGCAATTATGGTAAAAAGACAAAACTGAAGGAGAGGCTATAGAAAAATAGATACACCAAAACATTATTGATGAAATTATCAACTGATTCAACCTTTTAAGATAAGAATTTTGAATTATGCTTTAAAAATTACTAAAATGCCCACACCCTTTGATCCTGACATTCCAATCCTAGGCACATACTCTGAAAAACATAAAAACAAGTCCTATATTTTTTAGAGTTAAGTAAAAATTAAAGTTAAATTATTTAGTGATTATGTGATGTGATACATGCGAGAAACTGAAAGAGGATTGTTAAGCATAGTATGTCACATCAAAGAAGTGATTATCACTTAAAATTAAGTAAAAATTTAAAAAAAATTAAAATGCCAAAAATGCCAAAAAGGAAAGATAAAGTAAGTATCATCCTATACTAAAAAGAAAATATTAGAATGTTAACATCTGATCCTGCAATGGAATTTCAAATCATAATTGACTTCTTGTACATGTCTCATAGTAACTCTATTTCCTTCTGTGAATTGAATTAATGCAATGTTTATTTCTGTAAAAAAGATAAGGGTAAATTTTAATCCAAGATAACCATGCAGCTCTTTAAATGGAGAGTCCATCTTCAAAAGGGAGATGGTTCTTTGGGGACAGCCACCTAAGAAAGCAGTGGCTAAAATTGTAGGACTAATCCTCAAAATGAACATGATAAGAGATGCAAAGTTTGTATGACCAATATTTTTGCAAATTGTTTTGACTCTCTATGCCTTAACAGATATTCTAA
The DNA here is from genome assembly GCF_003287225.1 of Phascolarctos cinereus. Lineage (NCBI taxonomy): Eukaryota > Metazoa > Chordata > Mammalia > Diprotodontia > Phascolarctidae > Phascolarctos > Phascolarctos cinereus. The sequence continues at coordinate 282,160,883 of NW_027555847.1, read as the reverse complement.
ATTTAATAGCCATAAACCAAAACAGAAAAATATATGGTCAACAAGAATTTTTTAAAAATCTTAAATGAAAACAAAACCTTCATTATTTATGCCTTTTAAAATATGCATATTAACTTTAACAAGATACTAGCAAGGATACTTTACTTTTTCTCCTTTTAACTATAAATTTTAGTTTATTAATACGTGGTCAATCTTTGTAAAGGCACCATGAAAAGCTGAGAAAAGGGTGTATTCTTTTCTCTTTCTATTCATTTTTCTTCAGATATTTATCATATTTAGTTTATCTAAAGTTCTTTTCATTTCCTTAACTTCTTTCTTATTTATTTTTTGGTTAGATTTATCTAGTTTTGAGAGGGGAAGATCAAAGTTCCCTACTATTATAGTTCTACTATCTACCTCCACCTGTAATTCATTTAACTTTTCTTTTAAAAATTTAGATGCTATAGTGCCTGGTACATATAGGTTCAGTATTTACATTGCTTCATTGTCTATGGCCCCTTTTATCAAAATATAGTTACCTTCTTTATTTTAATTCAAACTATTTTCTCATAACTTTGTCTGAGATAATTGCTACTGCTGCATTTTTTGCCTCAGCTGAAGCACAATAAATTCTACTCCAACCCTCCATTTTAACTATGTGTGTATCTCTTATTTTAAGTGTGTTTCTTGTAGGTATCATATTCAGGTCATAATGCAATAAAATTATATTTAATAAGGGACCAAAGAAATATATATTAAAAACTAATTGGAGATTAAGCAACCTAATCTTAAAGAATGAGTGGGCTAAAGAACAAATCATAGAAAGGATAATTTCATTAAAGAGAATGACAGTATTGAGACAACATATCAAAGCCTATGGGATATAGCAAAAGCAGTGATTATAGGAAAATTTTAATCTATAAATGCTTACATCAATAAACTAGAGAAAGAACAGAGTAATGAATTGGGTATACAATTAAAAAAACTAGAAAAGGAGCAAATTAAAAATCCTCAATTAAACATTAAATTGTAAATCTTAAAAATTAAAGGTGCAACTTAAAATTGAAAGTAAAAAAATCATTAAATTGATAAGTAAAACTGGGAGTTGGTTTTATGAAAAAAAAAATAGATGAACAATTGATTAATTTGATTTTAGAAAAGGGAAGAAAACCAAACCACTAGTATTAAAAACAAAAAGAATAAATATATCATCAATGAAGATGAAATAATTCGAAAGAAATTATGAGTTATTTTGACCAATTACATGCCAATAAATTTAACAATTTAAGTGAAATGAAAAAATATTTACAAAAATATGAATTGCTTAGATTAGTAAAAAAGGAAATAGAACATCTAAACAGAACCATTTTGGGAAAAGAAATTTAACAAGCCATAAGTGAGTTTCTTCAGAGAAAAACAACAGGACCAGATGGATTTATAAGAGAATTCTATCAAACATTTAAAGATCAATTAATTCCAATGTTAAATAAATTATTTGGAATAATGGGTAAAGAAGTGATTCTGCCAAACTCCTTTTATGAAACTAATATGATACCGATACCTAAATCAGGAAGAGTAAAAATAGAAAAAGAAAATTATAGACCAATTTTATTAATGAATATGGATGCAAAAATCTTAAGTAAAATACTAGCTAAAAGATTACAACAATAGATTAGAAAGATTGTACATCATGATTAAGTGGGGTTCATATCATGAATGCAGGGTTGGTTTAACATAAGAAAAACTATTAACTTAATTGATTACATCAATGACAAAAGTTAAAAAATCATATGATTAAATTAATAAATGCCAAAAAAGCTTTTGATAAAGTTCAACTCTCATTTCTATTAAAAACACTTGAAAGTATTGGTATAAATGGATTTTTCCTTAAATTGATAAAAAGAAAAAAGCATTCATCTAAAACCATCAGCAAGCATTATTTGTAATGGGGATAAACTAGAGTCCATCCCAATAAGATCAGGTGTGAAGCAAGGATGCTTATTGTCCTGAATATTATTCAATATTGTGTGTGAAATCCTAGCAATAAAAATAAGAGAAGAAAAAGAAACTGAAGGAATAGAATAGGGAATGAGGTGATAAAACTATGTCTTTTTGCAGAGGATATCATGATATTATTGGAAAATGCCAAAGACTTAGCTAAAAAGTTAATTGAAACCATTAACAATTTAAACAAAGCAGCAAGATATAAAGAAAACCCACATAAACCATCAGCATTCTTGTATATCACAAGCAAAACTATGTGAGAGGAGGTAATAAAAATACTCTACTTAAAATAACCCTAGACAGTATAAAAAATTTGGGAGTACATCTGACAAAACAAACCAGAAACTATTTAAACAAAATTATAAAAAAAACTTTTTGTACAAATAAAATCAGATTTAAATAATGTGAAAAATATTAATTATTTAAGGCTAGGCAAGGCCAATATAATTAAAAATAACAATTTTATCCAAACAAATTTGTATATTCAATGTCATCCCAATTAAATTATTAAAAAATAGTTTACTGAATTAGAAAAATAATAACATTAATTTGGAAAAACAAAAAGTCAAGAATATCAAAGGAAATAATGAAAAAAGTGTAAAGGAAGGTTAGCAGTACCAGGTCTTAAACTGTATTATAAGGCAATAATTATTAAAACTATCTGGTACTGGCTAAGAAATATAAACATAACTTTGCATTTGACAAGTGAAAAGACTTAATATTTTGGGATAACAATTCATTATTTACTAAAAAAAACTGTTGGGAAAACTGGAAAGCAGCACAGCAGAAACTGGACATGGGCCAATATCTGGCAACATTTACCAAGATAAGGTTCAAATGGATACATGATCTAATTATAAAGAGGGATTTTGCAAAAAAATTAGAACATGGAACATGACTTATCAGACTTATAAGTTAGTTGAACAATTTATGAATAAAAAAAGGACAGAGAGTGAAATTAGATGTGATAGTTTGAATTGCATTAAATTAAAAAGTTTTTGTACAAATAAAACAAATATAGCCAAGATTAGAGGGAAAGCAGAAAATCAGGAAAAAAATTATACACTTTATTTTTTTCCTTTTTTTTCTGTTTTCTTTATTAATTTATTTTGATTTATCAACAATCATTTCCATAAACTTTGGATTTAAAATTTTTCTCCCCCTCCCTCCCTCCATCCCTAAGACATTGCACAATCTAATATAGGCTATACATACACATTCTTGTTAAACATATTTTCACATTAGTGAAGTTGTAAGTAAGAATTAGAATTAATGGGAGAAACCACCAGAAAGAGGAAACAAAACACAACAGAAAAAAAGAATAGCAAATAGTATGCTTTGATCTGCATTCAAATTTCATAGTTTTTTCTTTGGATATGGCTAGCATTTTCCATTATGAGGCTTTTGGAGATGTCTTAGATCCTTGTACTGCTGAGAGGGGTTAAATCTATCAGAGTCAGCCATCACTTAATGTGGCTGTTACTATGTACAACATTCTCCTGGTACTGCTCTCTTCACTCAGCATCAAACTATACAGGTCTTTCCAGGTTTATCTGAAGTCTGCCTGTTCATCATTTCTTATCGCACACTAGTATTCCATTACATATATCACATTCACAATTATGATAACTGTGTCTTTCTCTTCATCCTTCTCCCCTCCCCTTTATGCTTTTCTTTCTCCTTTCTCCTTTTCCCTCCTCACTAATGTCTTGCTTTTGACCAGGGCTTCCTTCAGTCCCACCTCCCTTCTATTAGCTCCCTCCCTTTTCTTTCCCCTTTTCCCTTCTACTGCCTATAGGGCATGTTAGATTTCCATACTTAACTGATTATGTTATTCCTTTCTTAAGCCAAATCTGATGAGATTAAGGTTCAAACAATGCTCATCTCCCTTCCTTCCTTACCTCTGCTGTAATAGATTTTTGTGCCTTTTCCTGTGATATAATTTACCTTTGTCTGACTACCCCTTTCCTTTTCTCTCAGTACATTTTCTTAGTTAGATCAGATTAATTCACTTACTTGGATCTATTTAACCTACTTGATTAGATTTTTTTTTATAATTACATCAAAGTCAATTTATGCCCACCCCCTTTATGTATACCCCTTTTACATGATGTAACAATACAATTCTCAAGAGTTACAAGTGTCATCTTCCCTTGTAGGGATGTAAAGAGTTTGTCCTTATTTATAACATGTTGTTACTTTGTGTCCCATTTACCTTTTTATGTCTCTCTTGAGTCTTGTATTTGAAAATCAAATTTTCTGTTGAGCTCTGGCCTTTTTATCAGGAAGGTATGGAAGTCCCCTATTTCATTGAATATCCATCTCCTCCCCTGAAAGATCATGCTCATTTTTGTTGGGTAGTTGATCCTTGGTTGTAATCCAAGCTCCTTTGCCTTATGGAATATCATATTCCATGCCCTATGGTCTTTTAATGTAGAGACTGCAAGGTTCTGTGTAATCCTGACTGTGGTTCCATGATATTTAAATTGTTTCTTTCTGGCTGCTTGCAGTATTTTCTCTTTGACTTGGTAATGTTGGAATTTGGCTACTATATTCCTTGGTGTTTTCAATTTGGGATCTCTTTCAGGTGATTGGTGGATTCTTTCTATGGCTATTTTACCTTATTCTAGGCCCTCAGTGCAGTTTTCCTTTATTATTTCCTGAAAGATACTGTCCAGGTTTTTTTCTTTCATTGTGATTTTCAGGTAGACCAATAATTTTTAAACTGTCTCTCCTGGATTAATTTTCCAGGTCAGTTGTTTTACCAATGAGGTATTTCACATTTTCATCTATTTTTTCATTCTTTTGTTTTTGTTTGAGTGATTCTTGCTCTCTCATAGAGTCATTAGTTTCCATTTGCTCAATTCTAATTTTTAACAAGTTGTTTTCTTCTATTAGATTTTGTACCTCCTTCCCCATTTGGCCAATTGTATTTTTTAAGGACTTGTTTTCTACAGTTAATTTTTGTCCTTCCTTTTTCAAGCTATTGACTCTCTCTTGCATACCTCTCATTTCTTTCCCCCTTTTTTCTTCTACCTTGTTCATTTGACTTTTAAAATCCTTCTTGAGCTCTTCTAAGAAGCTTTTTTGGGCTTTAGACAAGTTCATATTCCCTTTTGAGGTTCCAGATGTGGGTTTGTTGACAATGTTGTCCTCTTCAGAATTTCTGCCTTGAGCTTCACTCTTCCCATAATAAGAATCTGTTGTATGTTTCTTTTTGCTCATGGTATTTGCTTATTTCCTGGCCTTTAAAGAGATTGAGTTCTCCTACTGGGGAGCAAAGAGCACTGACCCAAGCTTCTTGTGTTGGGAGCCTAGGAGCTGGTCAACAGCTTTGTGTGCTGGAGCCTCCAATATTGGCAGTTGGGGGCTGTAGGATTCTGTCAGGTTGCCTGGTGTTGAGCTGGAAACAACAATACTAGAACACTAGGGGTAGGATGGGGTAGTGTGGCTCCTGGAGATTTCCTGCTCACCCAGGCCTTTCCTTCATTTTACTTTCTTCAGCTCCTTTTAGATGGATGTTTATCCATCTAGGGTCTTTATCCACCTGGAGCCCATTGGAGCACTGCTTCCCTTAGTTTTGCTGAGGCACTTGGAGAGCAGGTTGCTGTAGAATGCCAAGGCATTTGGTGGTTTTCTGAGCTGGTTTACACCAGTTCCCCTACCCTCAATGAGGCACTTGGGGGTTAGGGGTTGGTGTTTGCCTGCTCTACCACCTGGGCTTCAGGGTCTCCTCCTAGTATGCTGAGGTGGGGCTTTCTAGTAGTTTGCCAGGATGCCTCCCATTCTGTACTGCTCCCCTTCCCCTAGGGTAAGAGGGGCCTTTCCAGTTAATCCCTGAAGCTACCTGGGCTACTGGACTGCTGCACCCCATCTTTCTTCTGGTTCAGCTGTTCCAGGGTTTTTTCCTGGGGTGATATTTTCTGGGCTTTCAGGGGTTATTAAGGGAGAATAAGAGAGACTCACCTCTTCTGTACACTTTATCAGATAAAGGTCTTATATTTAAAATTTGTAAAGAACTTTGTCAAATCTATATCAGTCATTTCCCAGTTGATAAATGCTCAAAGGATATGAACAGCAGTTTTCCAAAGAGGAAATCAAAACAATTTATAGTCATATAAAACATGCCTTAAATCATTAATGATTAGAGAAATGCAGATTAAAACAACCTTGAGATATCATTTTACAATCTACTAGCTTAACATATAGATATATAGATAAATGATAGAAGGTGAAGGTGACAAATGTTGGAGAGGATGTGGAAAAATTGGGACACTAATTCAATGATGAAACTATTTTGGAGAGCAATCTGGGATTATGCCCAAAGAGTTATTAAACTACCTATACCCTTTGACCCAGAAATACCACTACTTGGTGTATTTCCAAAAATAGTTAGGGGAAAAGGAAAAGAAATTATATGTTCTAAAATATTTATAGCAGTTCTCTTTGTGGTGGCAAAGACCTGGAAACTGCAGAGGAACCCACCAATTGGGGAATGGCTGAACAAGCTGTGATGAAATGCTACTAGGCTATAAGAAATGAGTTCAATGATTTTAGAAACACTTGCATAAAATAATGAAGAGAAAAATAAATAGAACCAAGAGGATATTGTATACAATAATATTGTACACAGCAATTGTATAGAGTAACATTGTATACAGCAATATTATTTTAAGAATGACTTTGAGTGAATATGATGTTTTGACTATTATTAAGTACCCAAATTATCTATAAAGGACATTTGAGAAAGATAGCATCTGCATCCAGAGAAAGAATTAATAAATAGAAGTACGTGTAGAATAATTTTGCACACACACACACACACACACACACACACACAAATACATGCATACCTACATATACGTACACACACCTATTTGAGTCTAATGGTAGCCCTCTCCAGGACAGGAGTGTTTGGGTGGAGGAAGAAAAAAAAGAAATTCACATGATAATTTTGCTGTATATATGAAAGGAATAGCAAGTTGTGCATAGTATTTCTGTAGTTTCATGTGTAATCATCTTTTTTATTGTAATGTTGTTTTATTACATAAATTAAAAAAATGTAAAAAACCTCAGAATGAAATACACACTCCTTGTCTCTTCCTGGGAAAGATCTACTCCTAAGTTACTGCCTTCTACTCTACCAAACCCGCAAGAGGGCCTTTGTGAGCACTTATGGAAGTAAAACAATAGTAATTGGGCCACCTGAATAGCATAGCAAAAATCCACAGGCAGTCAAACTGCATTTTTATGCTCATATTCACTTTAACCTAGGGCAGGAGGAACTGAGTTCACATGACTTGATCTTTTTCAACTTTGGGGAAAGTTTATGGTATATAATTTTCAATAAGATTCTCTCTCAGGTAGTCCCTAGCCTAAAGAGAATCCTCATAACTTAACAGAGCATCTATACTTCTGGGGCAGCTATGTGGCACAGCTGATAGAGTGCTAGGCTTGAAGTCAGGAAGACTCAATTTTCTGAATTCAAATCTGGCCTGAGACATATACTAGCTGTTAAACTTTGGCTAAGTCACTAAACCCTGTTTTCCTCAGTTTCCTCCTATGTAAAATGAGATGGAGAAGGAAATGGCAAACCACTCCAGTATCTACCAATAAAACCTTAAAAGAGATCATGAAGAGTCAGATGTGACTGAACAACAACAAAAACTGGACCTTTGATCCTTTCTTCAAATATGTATAAATGTTACACACACATACACATACATGTCTATGTATACATACCAGCTCTTTTTTAAAATAGCTTATTCACAAACAATGAAGCTCACAAAACAGGAGAGATATGATGAATCAGTTTATATAACCAGAGAATTAAAAACTAATTAATCAAAAATAATAAATGTTACACTAAAGAACAGGAAAACTTTGATATAAAAATATCCCCCCTTTAATGCCCATCAGGGAATGGCTGAGCAAGTTGTGGTATATGAATGTAATGGATTAGTATTGTGCTATAAGAAATGATGAGCAGATGGACTTCAGAAAAACCTGGAAAGACTTATATGAACTGATGCTAAAAGAAGTGAACAGAACTAGAAGAGCATTGTACACAGTAACAGCTACAATGTGTGATGACTAACTTTGATAAACTCATCTTTTCTTAGCAATGCAAGGACCCAAGATAACTCCCAAGGACTCATGGTGGAAAATGCCATCCACATCCAGAAAAAGAATTATGGAGTCTGAATGCAGATCAAAACATATTACTTGCTCTCTCTCTTTCTTTTCTTTTCTTTTTTTTTGTTTCTTCTTTCTCATGGTTTCTCCCATTGGTTCTAATTCTTCTTTACAACAAGACTAATGTAAAAATAGGTTCAATATTAATGTATGTGTAGAATCTATATCAAATTGCTCACCATCTTGGTTTAGGGGGAGAGATGGGGAGAAAATTTGGAATTCAAAGTTTTATGGAAGTGAATGTTGAAAACTAAAAATAAATAAATAAATATTTTAAAAACATTCCCCCTTTGACAGAAAGATTAGAAGAGCAGAGGCTGACTGTAGACTATATACATGAGTTTTCTTGAGAAAACATGAAGTACCATCAGACATGACTAGCCTTAACCTCACAGTGACTGCAGTGGTAAAACCTGGTTGCTGTTAAAGACCAGTCATGCTTCTCGTCTCCACCTCCTCCCATTTTGTCTCTCAACCTATCATCACTCAAAATGCCTGCTTCAACTTCTAAAACATTTATTATTACTTGTGCTTAGCTTCTTTTCCCCACAATGTCTCAAAGTGTTTCTGGGCACCACCACTCTCTCCTGAGAATCTTCTGATCATGTTTAAGTGTGGAAGAAAATGTCACTGTCCATGTTAGACACAGCATTTCTTCAGTCTGAGGCTAGCGACAAACCAAAGAATTCCATTCAACACACAGTGTCTTAGTGTGTGATTCTTTGTTTACAAACAAATTCTGAAGAGGACAACATTGTCAACAAACCCACATCTGGAATCTCAAAAAGGAATATGAACCAGTCTGATGCCCAAAAAGCTTTCTTGGAAAAGCTCAAGAAGGACTTTAAAAGTCAAATAAGAGAGGTAGAAGAAAAATTGGAAAAAGAAAAGAGAAGTGTGCAAGAGAGAGTCAATAGGTTGGATAAGGAAGGACAAAAATTAACTGAAGAAAACGATTCCTTAAAAAGCAGAATTGGCCAGCCAGAAAAGAAGACACAAAAACTCATTGAGGAGAAGAATTCCTTAAAAAATAACATGGGCCAAATAGAAAAGGAGGTAAAAAAATCTAATTGAAGAAAACAGTTTGTTAAAAATTAGAATTGGGCAAGTAGAAGCTAATGACTATATGACGGAACAAGAAACAGTCAAACAGAAACAAAAGAATGAAAAAATAGATGAAAACATAAAATATCTTGTTGTTAAAACAACTAACCTGGAAAACAGATTGAAGAGAGACAATTTAAAAATTATTGGTCCACCTGAAAATCACAATGAAAAAAAGAGCCTAGTGAGCATCTTTCTGGAAATCATCAAGGAAAATTGCCCTGAGGTGCTAGAAACAGAGAGTAAAATAGCCATAGAAAGAATGCACCAATCACCTCCTGAAAGAGATCCCAAATTGAAAACACCAAGGAATATAGTAGCCAAATTCCAAAATTACCAGGTCAAAGAGAAAATACTGCAAGCTGCCAGAAAAAAACAACTTAAATATCAAGGAACCACAATGAGGATTACACAGGACCTTGCAGCCTCTACATTAAAAGACCACAGGGTGTGGAATATGATATTGTATAAGGCAAAGGAGCTTAGATTACAACCAAAGATCAGCTACCCAGTGAAAATGAGTATAATCTTTCAGGGGAGGACATGGGACATGCAACAAAATAGAAGACTTCCAAACCTTCCTGATACAAAGACCAGAGGTCAACAGAAAATTTGATCTTCAAATACAAGATTCAAGAGAGATATAAAAAGGTAAACAGGACAGAAAAATAAACTCCAACAACATGTTATTAATGAAGGCAACCTGTTTACATCCCTACAGGGGAAGGTGACATTTGTAATACTTGAAAACTGTATTGTTATTACGCCATTTTGAAGGGCTATACATAGACAAAATAAATCTAATCAAGTGGGTTAAATGAATGTAAGTGGATTAATCTGATCTAACTAAAGGAATGTACTGAAAGAAAAGGAAAGGAGGAGACAGACAAGGGTAAAATACTTTACAGGAGAAGGCACAAAAACCTATTACAGTAGAGGGGAAGAAGGGAGGGAGGTGAGCATTGTTTGAATCTTACTGTCATCAGATTTGGCTCAAGGAGGGAATAACATAATCAGGTATAGAAATCTAACTTGCCCTGTAGGCAGGAGGAGGGGAAAGGGGAAAGAAAAGAGAGTGGGGATAGTAGGGAGAGAACAAGTAGTAAGGGCAAAAGGGAAGAAAAGGGAGGGGACTAATAGAAGGGAGGTGAGATTGAGGGAGGTGATGATCAAAAGCAGAACACTAGTGAGGAGGGAAAGGGAGGAAGGAGAAAGAAAAGCATGAATAGGTGGGAAATAGAATAGAGAAAAATACACAGATAGTAGTCATAACTGTGGATGTGAATGGGATGAACTCTCCCATAAAAAGAAAGTGGATAGCAGAATGGATTAAAAACCATAATCATACAATATGTTGTTTACAGGAAACACATTTGAAACAGAGGGACACACACAGGGTAAAGGTAAAAGGCTGGAGTAGAATATATTATGCTTCAGCTGATGTACAAAAAGCAGGGGTGGCAATATTGATCTCAGACAAAGCGAAAGCAAAAATAGATCTTATCAAAAGAGATAAAGAAGGAAACTACATACTGCTAAAAGGCACCATAGACAATGAAGTAATATTATTACTAAACATATATGCACCAAATGGTATAGCATCCAAATTCTTAGAGGAGAAGTTCAGGGAGTTACAGGAAGAAATAGACAGCAAAACTATACTACTGGGGGACCTCGATCTTCCCCTCTCTGAACTAGATAAATCTAACCACAAAATAAATGAGAAAGAAGTTAAGGAGGTGAATAGAATATTAGAAAACTTAAGTATGGTAGAACTCTGGAAAAAATTGAATGGGGATAGAAAGGAATATACTTTTTTTTTTTTGGCAGTATATGGCACCTACACAACAACTGACCATGTACAAGGGCATAAAAACCTCACAATCCAATTCAGAAAGGCAGAAATATTAAATGCATCCTTTTCAGATCATGATGCAATAAAAATTATATGTTATAAAAGGCCATGGAAAGACAGACTAAAAATAATTGGAAACTAAATAATTTAATCATAAAAATGATTGGATCAAACAACAAATCATAGAAACAATCAATGACTTCATTCAAGAGAATTATAATAATGAGAGAACATACCAAAACTTATGGGATGCAGCAAAAGCAGTTCTTAGGGGAGAGAACAATGAATCAGGCACACAATTAAAAAAACTAGAAAAAGAACAAAATAAAAATCCTCAATTAAATACCAAATTAGAAAGACTTAAAACCAAAGGAGAGATTAAAAAAAATTGAAATTAAGAAAACTATTGAACTAATAAATAAATCCAAAAGTTGATTTTCTGAAAAAAAACCCAATAAAACATATAAAACTTTGGTCAATTTAATTTAAGAAAAAAGAAAGAAGAAAACAAAATTACCAGTATCAAAAATGAAAAGATGAATCCACCACCAAGGAAAAGGAAATTAAAAGAATAGCTAGGAACTATTTTGCCCAACTGCATGCCAATAAATTTGACAATCTTAGTGAAATTGATGAATATTTACAAAAATATAAATTACCCAGATTAACAGAAGAGGAATAAAATACTTAACCCCATCTCAGAAAAAGAAATTGAACAAGCCATTTATGAATTCTCTAGGAAAAAATCTCTAGGGCCAAATGGATTTACAAGCAATTTTTTTCAAACATTTAAAGAAAAATTAATTACAGTACTTTTTAGACTATTTGAGAAAATATACCATGTAGGAGTTTTACCAAATTATTTTTTATTATACACAGTGCTGATACATAAATTGGGAAGAGTCAAAACAGAAAAAGAAATTATAGACCAATTTCCCTAATGAATATAGAGGCAAAATTTTTAAATAAAATATTAACACATAGGTTATAGCAACTTATCACAAGAATAATACACTTTGACTGGGTAGGATTTATACAAGGAATGCAGGGCTGATTGAATATTAGGAAAACTATGAGCATAATTGATCATCTCAACACCAAAACTAACAGAAACCACATGATCATCTCAATAGATGCAGAAAAAAACTTTTGACAAACTACAACAACCATTCCTATTAAAAACACTAGAGAGCATAGGAATAAATGCAGTCTTCCTTAAAGTAATAAGTAGCACCTACCTAAATCCTTCAGCAAGCATCATATGTAATGGGGATGAGCTAGAAGCATTTCCAATAAAATCAGGGGTGAAACAAGGATGTCCACTATTACCATTGTTGTTCAATATTGTACTGGAAATATTAGCTTTAGCAATAAGAGAAGAAAAAGAAATTGATGGTAATAGAACAGACAAAGAAGAAACAAAGTAATCACTCTTTGCAGAAGATATGATGATATACTTAGAGCATCCCAGAGAATCAAGTAAAAAACTACTTGAAATAATAAACAACATTAGCAAAGTTGTAGGCTATAAAATAAACCCACATAAATCATCAACATTTCTATATATTACCAACAAAGCCCAACAGCAAGAGACAGAAAGAGAAATTCCACTTGAAGTTACTGTGGACATTATAAAATATTTAGGAGTCTACCTAATGAAAGAAACCCAGGAACTATATGAACACAATTACAAAATACTTTTCACTCAAATAGAGTCAGATCTGAATAATTGGAAAACCAGCAAGTGCTCATAAATAGGCAGAGTTAATATTATAAAAATGGCAATTCTGCATAAGCTGATTTACTTATTCAGTGCCATACCAATCAAACTAACAAAAATTATTTTATAGAGTTAGAAAAATATAAACAAGATTCATTTGGAATAACAAAAGGTCCAGAATATCAAAGGAACTAATGAAAAGAAATTCAGGGAAAGGTGGCCTAGCCATTACAGACCTTAAAATGTATTACAAAGCAGCAATCATGAAAACTACTTGGTACTGGCTAAGAAATAAATTGTGGATCAGTGGAATACGTTAAGTAGGCACAGTAGTCACTGACCATAATAATCTATTATTTGATAAACCCAAAGACCCCAGCTTCTGGGAAAAGAACTCACTCTTTGACAAAAACTGCTGGGAAAATTGGAAAACAGTATGGCAGAAACTAGGCATAGACCAAAATCTCATGCCGTATACCAAAATGAAATCAAAATGGATTCATGGTTTAGATATAAAGACTGATAATATAAGCAAACTGGGAGAGCAAGGAATACCTGTCAGATTTATGGAGAACAGAAGAATTTACGACCAAACAATAAATAGAAAACATTATGAAATGCAAAATGGATAATTTTGATTACATTAAATTGAAGAGTTTTTGGACAAAAAAAGCCAATGCAAACAAAATTAGGAGGAAAGTAGAAAGTTGGGAAAGAACTTTCACAGCCATTCATCTCTGATAAGGGCTGCATTTCTAAAATATATAGAGAACTAAGTCAAATTTACAAGAATACAAGTCATTCCCCAATTGATAAATGGTCAAAGGACATGAACAGGCAGTTCTCAGATGAAGAAATTAAAGGCATCTACAGTCATATGAAAATATACTCCAAATCACTATAGATTGGAGAAATGCAAATCAAAACAACTCTAAGGTACCACATCACACCTATCAGATTGGTCAACATGACAAAACAGGAAAATGATAAATGTTGGAGAAGATGTGGGAAAATTGTAACACTAATGCCTTGTTGGTGGAGTTATGAACTGATCCAAGCATTCTGGAGAGAAATTTGGAACTATGCCCAAAGGGATATAAAAATGTGCATACCCTTTGACCCAGCAATAGCACTTCTAGGGCTGTATCCCAAAAAGATCATACAAATGGGAAAAGGACCCACATATACAAAAATATTTATAGTAGCTCTTTTTGTGGTGGTGAAGAATTGGAAATTGAGAGGATGCCCATCAGTTGGGGAATGGCTGAGAAAGTTGTGGTATATGAATGAATGGAATACTATTGTGCTATAAGAAGTGATGATCAGGAGGACTTCAGAAAAACCTGGAAAGACTTGTATGGTCTGATGCTGTGTGAAGTGAGCAGAACCAGGAGAACATTGTACACAGTAACAGCCATGTTGTGTGATGACTAATGTTGATAAACTTAGCCCTTCTCAGCAATGTAAGGATCTAAGACATCTCCAAAGGCCTTATGATGAAAAATGCTATCTACATCCAAAGAAAGAACTATGGAATTTGAATACAGATTGAAGCATACCAATTGCTATTTTTTTTTCTTCTGTTGTGTTTTATTTCCTCTTTCTGGTGTTTGTTCTTATTGGTTCTAATTTTTACTAACAACATCACTAATGTGAAAGTATGTTTAATAGGAATGTATATGTATACCTCCATCAGATTGTGCACCATCTTTTGGAGGGTGGAGGGGTGGAGAAGAGAAAAATTTAAAAACTCAGAAGCTTGTGGAAATGATTGTTGATAAATCGAAATTAATTAATAAAAAAAGAATAATGACAAGAAAATCTTCGGAAAAAAATGTTCTCCAATATATGTAAAAACAATTTTTAACACTTATTTTTAAAAATTTTGCATTCCAAATTCTCTTTTGCTCCCACCCTTTCTTCTTTCCTTTAGAAAGCAAGCAAATATGTAAGAGCAGTCCTGTAAAATACATTTGCATATTAGTCATGTTGCAAAAGAATATAGATGAAAATTTCAAGAAAAACAAAAAAGTAGCATGTATATTTTCATTTGAATCCACAATCCCTTGGCACTTTCTCTGCAGATGTATAGCATTTTTCATCATGAAGTCCTTCTGAATTGTCTTAGATCATCATATTGCTGAGAATAGTTGAAACATTCATGTTAATCATTAGAAAATGTTTCTGTTATTGTTATTCAATTTTCTCCTGATTCTACTCACTTCATTTTGTTTTAACTCATGTAGGTCTTTCCAGGTTTTTCTGAAATCAATGTGCTCATCATTTCTTATAGCACAATAATAATTCCATTACAATCATATACCACACCCCTCAATTTCTAATTCTTTACTAACACAAAAAAGAGCTACTTCAATTTTTTTTTTTATAAATGGTGCCTTCCTCTCCCCTTTTTTTGCATCTCTTTGAGATACAGACCTAGCAGTGGTATTGCTGGGTCAGAAGGTATACACAATTTTGTAGCACTTTGGATATAGTTCCAAATTGCTCTCCCGATTAATTAGATCAGTTTGTAATTCCACCAACAATGCTTTAGTGTCCCAGTTTTCCCCCATCCCCTCCAACATTTGTAATTTTTCTTTTCTGTCATATTAGCTAGGTTAGTAGGTGTGAGCTGATACCCCAGAGTTGTTTTAATTTTCATTTCTTCAATCAATAGTGATCAATATGTTTCCATCGTCCTTTATTGAATGCAATTTTTATTGCTTTATGATCTGAAAATGATGTATTTAATATTTCTGCTTTGCTGCATTTATCAGGTTTTTATGGCCTAATACAAAATTACTTTTTTTAAAAGATGTTATGTGTAGCTCCTTTTTATTCCCATTCAATTTCCTGCAGAGGTTTGTAATATCTAACTTTTCTAAAAATATTTTCACCTCCTTAACTTCTTTCTTGTTTTTTTTTGTTCTAATTCATCTAGTTCTGAGAAGGAAAATTGAGGATCCCACACACTAGTATTGTTTTACTGTTTATTTCCTCCTATAAGATTTAACTTTTTAAGAATTTAGATGCTATTCCATTTGGTGAAGATATGTTTGTACTGATTACTTCATTGTCTGTGCCTGTGAGGTTCCTTAAACTTTTTTCACTGGTAATCCTTAGTACTTCTTAAACTGTGGGTTGCAACCCCATATGGGGTCATGACCCACAGTTTAAGAAGTGTTGGATGGGTGCCTTTTTAAATTTAGCATAATGTAGTTTCCGTTGTTATTTCTATTTATTAGATTTATTTTTGCTTTTGATTTTCCTGAGATCATGATTGCTACACCTTCCTTTTTTTTTTTCAGTTGAAGCATGATAGATTCTGCTCTAGTTATTTTTACTCTGTGTCTCTTCATTTCAAGTGTGTTTCTTGTAAACAACAGATTGTCAGATTCTGTTTTTTTTTTCCTGTTTGGCCCTCCTTCCATTTTATGGGTGAATTTATCCCATTTACATTCACAGCTATGATTACTAACTGTATATTTCCCTCTGTTCTATTCCCTTAACATTTATCTTTTTCTCTCTTTCTCCTTTTTTAACCTGTCCTTCTCAAAAGTCTCTTTTGCTTCTGACCACTTTTTCCTTTAATCTGTCTTCCTTTCTATGAGCAATCTCTTTCTTTTAGTCCCTTCCCCTTCTGCTTCCTTTTAAGGTAAGATAGGTTTCTATAGCCAACTGAATGTGTGTGTTTTTCTTTCCTTGATCCAATTCTGTTGAGCATAAATTTCAAGTCTTCTCTATCATCCCCATCTTTCCCTCTACTCCAAATACTCTTCCTTGTAGGCTTCTTTTGTTAGATTACTTTCCCTATCTCTTTTGTCCCCCCATTGATCCCTGTTTCTCACACCTTAATTCAATTTAATGTTTTTGAAATTATCCTATCATAGTCATCTTATACCCATTCTCTCTGTTGATATATATTCTTTCTAATTACCTAATAATGATACAGTTTTTTTAGGTAATTGGGGTTAAGTGACTTGCCCAAGGTCACACAGCTAGTAAGTGTCAAGTGTTTGGTCTGAGGCCAGATTTGAACTCAGGTGCTCCTGACTTCAGGGCCAGTGCTCTATCCACTGCACCCCTTAGCCACGCTCACTTGTTTGCTTTTTAAAATTCTTTTTTGATATCTTCTAAGAATTATTTTGGGAGCTAAGACCAATTTACATTTTAGATTGAGGGTTTACATATAGTTATTTGGGGGCATTGTTGTCTTTTTAGTTTGTGTCTTTGTTTTCTCTGTCACAATGGTAATTTTGTGTTTAGCTTCTTTCTTTGGCTCATTTTCCAGTTATTTCTTGACTTTTAACTTTATGTTAAAGTCGAGCTTTGCTCTTGGGGTATATAGGACACTGTCCCAATTTTCATGTTTTTTGTGTTGCTGTTTCCAGAGCTAATTCTTCTGAGGTGGCATGATCTAACTGAAAGTGTGGTCACTATTCTCCTGGCCAGTGCCCTGGTCTATGGGTGATCACAAGGTCTTTTCTCCCTTGAAACTGTGTCCAGGATCCTGCTCCTGCTAGTTCTCCCTCTCATCCTGGCACTGCAACTAGGAACTCCATTTGAGCAATGCAACAGAGTCCTGCTCCCTGTTATCAGCAAAGAGTCCCTTGAAACCTCTTTCTGTAACCCCCTTCTGACCTGTTGTCTGACACCCTTATTTCTGTGGGCTGAGAACTCTGAAAGATGCTACCTCTGATTCAGTCATGCCCAAGCCTTGCTGCTGGTTTGCCAGAGTGAGATCTGTGCTGGACTCTGCTCCATTCTCACTCCAGTGATACATAACTTTCCTTCATGCCTTCCATGTTGTCTTTGGCTGGAAAATTGTTTCACCCTATCCATTTATTGGTTATACTGCTTCAGAATTTGTTTTAAAGTATTGTTGTTGCATTGTTTCTAGGGGATTTTCTGAAAAGTTAGGTCAGTCCCTGTCTTACTCTGCCATCTTGCTTCAGCCCTCCCAGATTGATCTAGTTCAGTGAGAGGAAAGTTGAGGTCCCCCACTAACACAGTTTTACTTTTTATTTCCTCCTGTAACTCATTTAACTTCAAAATTTGAACGCTATGATATTTGGCGCCCATGTATTTAGTATTGACATTACTTCCTTGTCCATTGTTTTTCAGTTATTTCAGTTATGTCTGACTTTTTGCTATCTCATTTGGGGTTTTATTGAAAAAGGTACTGGAGTGGTTTGCCATTTCTTTCTTCAGCTCATTTTACAGATGAGGAACAAAGGTAAATGTTAAGGAACTTGCCTAGAGTCACACATCTAGTAAATGTCTGAGGCCAGATTTGAATTCAGGAAGAGGAATTTCTTGCCTCCAGGCCTAGTGCTCTATCCATTGTATCGCCTATCTGCTCTTGTTTAAGGTATCTTTTAGGAAAATGTAGTTTCCTTATTTATCTCTTCTAGTTTTGCTTTTGCTTTGTCTGAGATCATGACCTTCCTTTATTTTTAACCTCACCTGAAGTAGAAGAGATTTTTCTCCACCACCTTATTTTTTTTTTTTATTTTGTACATGTCTATGTGTCAAATATGTCTCTTGGAAACAATGTATTGCTGGATTCTGTTTTCTGATCTATTCTGCTATCTGTTTCTATTTTATTGGTGAGTTCATCCCAATCATATTCATAGTTATGATCACTGTATATTACCTCCCATCCTATTTTTCCTTATTTCTCTCTCTTTTCTCTCTCTCTCTTTCTCTCTCTCTCTCTCTCTCCTCTTTTCAAAAGTCTATTTTGCTCTTGACAACTACCTCCTTAATCTGCCGTCAACTCCCCCCACCCCCATTTAAGTCTATTCTCCTCTTATTTCCCTTTAGGGTAAGATAAATTTTAAAGCCCAACTGAGTGTGCTTGTTATTCCCTCTGTGAACCATTTGTTATGAGAGTGAGGTTTGAGTACTGGCACCCTATTTTCTCCTCCACTGCAAAAGGTTTTTGTGTACCTCTTTCATATTAAATAATTTCCCCATTCTTTCTCTCCCTTTCTCCTTCTATCAGTGCATCCTTTTTTCTTATCTCTTAATTTTTTGAAGTTATCCCATCATAGTCAACTCACACATTTGCTCTCTCTCCATTTGTACTCCTAACTGCCCTAATAATGATAAAGTTGTTAGGAGTTACAAGTATCATCTTCCCATACAGGAATGTAAACAATTTAATCTTATTGAATCCTTAATGATTTCTTTTTCCTTTATGCTTCTCTTGAGTCTTATATTTGAAAAGTCTAATTTTCTATTCAACTCTTATCTTTTTATCAAGAATAACTGAAAGTCCTCGACTTTATTAAATATCCATTTATTCTCTTAAAACATAAAACTCAGTTTTGCTAGTTAGGTAATTCGTGATTTTAATCCTAACACTGTTGCCTTCAAGAATATCATGTTCTAAGACTTCCATTCTTTTAAGGTGGAAGCTGCTAAATCTTGTGTGATCCTGACTGTGGCTCTATGATATTTGAATCGTTTTCTTCTGGTTGCTTGCACTACTTTCTCTGTGACCTGCGTGCTTTGGAATTTGGTTATAATATTTCTTGGAGTTTTCATTTTGAAATCTCTTTCAAGAGGCAGTTGATGGATTCTTCCAATTTCTGTTTTGCACTCTGTTCTAGGATATCAAGAAAGTTTTCCTCAATAACAATTTCTTGAAATATGACATCTAAGCTCTTTTTGTTTTATCATGGCTTTCAGGTAATTCAATAATTCTTAAACTATCTCACTTCAGTTAATTTTATAGGTCATTTCTTTTGGCTATATTTCACTTTTTTTCTTTTTTCTTTCTTTTGATTTTACCTTATTGTTTCCTGATGTATTATGGAGTCATTCGCTTCCACTTGTCCAATTCTACCTTTTAAGGAATTTTCTTCATTGAGCTTTTGTATCATTATTTCCATTTGTTGAATTCTGGTGTTATTTTCCTTAGTATTTTTTGTGTGTCTTATCAAGCTGTTGGCTCACTTTTCATAATTTTTTTTGCATCACTCTCATTTATTTTCCAAATTTTTCCTCTACCTCTTTTACTTGATTTTTAAAATCATTTTTTTGAGCTCTTTCAGGAATTCTTTTGTCCAATTCAATTTTTTGAGACTTTGCTTATGGATATTTTTACCTTTTTGTCTTCTGAGTTTGTGTCTTCTTAGTAGCTGGTTAGATTCTTTTTTTCTTTGCTAATTTTCCAAGCCTATTTCTAAGTTAGGGTTTGTTTCAGGGTTGGTAAGGCACTGCTCTAAGCTTTACATTTTTTTCATGCTGTTGTTTTCACAACTTGTTCTGGTGGTGTGTAAGATTTTGGTGCTTCCAAGATGGTATAATGCAAGGAGAGGCGTGGTCACTTTTCTAGATTGTGCTGTTGTCTTTACCCTGAAAGAGATCTTGCCTATTCTTCCTTCTTTAGCCACCATCTCTAGTGCTTCCTTCTGTCCTGGAACTGAGTCCAGGGCCCCTATTCCCTGGTGATGACCACAAGCACTTTTCTCTGCCCTCTAAATGTTTCCTGGGTGCCTGCTCCTCTTTGCCTAGGCACTATAACCCAGAAATTCACTTAGACAATGCAACAGAGTTGTGCATTTAGTGCCAGGAAAGGGTTCCTTGTAATCTCTTTCTGACCAGTTCTCCAACTCTTTTACCATTCTCAGGCTGACAGCTCCAGAAGCTGTTGTTGCCACTGTTGCATCCATCCCCAAGGCCTACTGCTGGTGTTGCTACTGTATTCCCTATGCTCTGGGCTGGCTCCCACCCCCGGGGTTACAGAATCTTTTGTGGACCTCTTAAATTGTCTTGAATTGGAAAAATATTTCACCTCAACCTTTTGTTGACTCTGCCACTTCAAAATTTGATTTTAGTAACTATTTTAAAGCTGTTTGGAAGGGAACGTTGGGACAGTTCTGCTGAGTTGCTGCCTATACTCCACCATCTTTAAAATAATTTTTTTTAACGGAAAAAAATGTTAATGATGTTCAGTTCTACCCAATAAATGATGGGCTTTGAAAGAAAATACTGGTCAAGGTCAGAAATGAAGCAAAATCACACTGAGAAGGTAACATCATCATTATCTACTAGACAAGTAGCCTTTGTTAGGTCATGATCTGTCTTAGCTAAACTTCATTTATCTCTCTCAATGCCTGGCACAGTTCTGTGAACACATGTGCATTGTGACTATTGAACTGGATTGAATTATCAACAATAAATATTTATTAAATATAATGCTTAGGTTGTGTAGATTTATGCTAGTTTCCAAGAATGCAAACATATCTGTACCCTGGGACAACTCACAATATAGTTTATGAGACATGATGTAATAATAAAAAGATACATGATAACACAAGGTCACATATGGTAAGTATAAAATGAATGGTACAGATAAAAAATGCTACATAGTTCAAAAGAGCTGATGATATCTGGAACAGTCTAATAAGGCCTTGTGGAAGAGATCATAGGATCATTGGAGAGCAGGTTTAGAATTGAAATAGACCTTAGAGATAATTTGGTCTAGTTTTCTCATTTTACAGAGGAAGAAATCGAGGCTGAGAAAAATTGAATAAGTAGTCACAAAGGTGATAAGTAGCAGGATTCAGCATAGCTTCTCTGCTTCAAACCCAGCATGTTTTTCACTGCACCATGCTAACTTTCTGGAAAACATGAAAATTGGGAAAAGCCAAGACCCAAGAACTTGTGTGGGACTAGAGACTGGGGAGGGGAAGGAAGTAGGAGGAGAATGTATGAAAAACAATTTGTAATATTATTTTTTTCTTTACAAAAATAGAACTTAGTCAGGGCAAGGAGTAGTACATTAATTAAGCACTATCTCTAAGATCAAGCTGAAGTTTGTTAAATTCCTGAAAATTCTTTCTACAGACCCTTTTTAATTATATTGTATACAGTGTGGCAGCTTGGCTCAGAAAGATGGATGAACATTTCAGTTAGTCATTTGATTCTGTTTGGTCACCTGCCAGAACTCTCTCTTTGGTGCTTTTTAATCATTATTGATAACAGTAAAAAACTTTATACTGGGCTATGCATTTAAATAGGTACAAGAAACATTTCAATTTCAACAAATTTTTGTTATTTGTCCCCAGTTTTAGGGAATGAAATCCTTAAAATATGCATGTGGAATGTGATAGAGAACATACCTTTGGGTGTTATATGCTTTCTTGATTCCCTATTAGTTTTGAAAAAAGTGCCAAATAACAAAGATTTGTGAAAAGGCTGCTAATTGAGGGGGAGAAGACAAACGAATTACAGAAAAATAATTTATTTTCACAATGCAAAAAAGGAAAGCATTTATTGTATGAAAAAAGATAGAAAAATAACCTGTATCTGTACATAACTTTCCTTACAACCACCCTTTGAAATAGATAATGTCAGTACACACACACACACACACACACACACACACACACACACAGAAATCTCTCTATACACACACACACACACACACACACACACACACACACACATATATATATGTATATATATATGTATGTATATGTATATATATATATATATATATACATATATATATATATATATGTATATATATATATTTTTCCATCTGGCCACTTGACAACCACATCCAGCAACTTGCTTTAGTAGTCCTCCGTAGTTCTTTTCCCCAAGTATCTGCTGAACTACACTTAGGCCAGCACTGCTTGATTTCCATACTATCCTCAGGGACATCTTTCTTACTACCACCTCTTGCTTGCTTTGCTATGCTCTATCACCTCTATTTCCCAAAACCTCTCAGTTCTTTCCTAGGCCCCTAAACTGGGTACACTCTTCTCCCTTCTCTGGGTTGATCCCATATTTAACCAGTTCACATTTATACCATCCTCTATTCTTAAATCCTTTTTCCCCTTGTCTTATCACTGATCATATCTTGCCAAACATAATCCTGAATTATTCCCATTTGTCCATCTCCTTTGCTCATATTCACAGAATATTGATTGGATCTACTACAGATTTATATTGCCTGATCACAACTGCAATATGGTGATTCTTTCACATCTCCTGAATTGTTTTGTTGCTCTACCCACCATAGCAACTATTTTATTTTCTTTATTTTTTGTGTGTATGATTTAAAAAAATTATTTATTTTGATTTATCAATAATCACTCCCATATGCTTTTGAGTTTTAAATTTTTCTCCCCCTCCCTCCCCACTTCCCTCCTCAAGTTGGCACATAATCTGATACAGGCTATACATATATATTCTTATTAAACATATTTTCACATTAGTGATATTGCAAGTAAGAATTAGAACCAATAGGAACAACCACCAGAAAGAGGAAACAAAACACAACAGAAGAAAAAAAAAGCAAATAGCATGTTTCGTTCTGCATTTGAACTCCATAGTTCTTTCTTTGGATGTGGATAGCATTTTCCATCATAAGGCCTTTGGAGATGTCTTAGATCTTTACATTGCTGAGAAGAGCTAAGTCTATCAACATTAGTCATCACACAACATGGCTGTTACTGTGTACAATGTTCTCCTGGTTCTGCTCACTTCACACAGCATCAGACCATACAAGTCTTTCCAGGTTTTTCTGAAGTCCTCCTGATCATCATTTCTTATAGCACAATAGTATTCCATTCATTCATATACCACAACTTTCTCAGCCATTCCCCAACTGATGGGCATCCTCTCAATTTCCAATTCTTCACCACCACAAAAAGAGCTACTATAAATATTTTTGTATATGTGGGTCCTTTTCCCATTTGTATGATCTTTTTGGGATACAGCCCTAGAAGTGCTATTGCTGGGTCAAAGGGTATGCACATTTTTATATCCCTTTGGGCATAGTTCCAAATTTCTCTCCAGAATGCTTGGATCAGTTCATAACTCCACCAACAAGGCATTAGTGTTACAATTTTCCCACATCTTCTCCAACATTTATCATTTTCCTGTTTTGTCATGTTGTCCATAGTAGCTATTTTAAACTTTTTCATTCCTTCTTAAGCAATCACCTCATTCCCTTCCTTTACTATCTCAGTTGAGGACCTCATTTCTCTCCTTTTACATCTTTCTCTCACTTTTCTTATCTCAAAGGATGCATACATCTTCTCCTACTGTGTCCTACTTTACTCTGGTTTCTCATAAGACGTGGTCTTTGTTCATGCCAAAGCAAATTCCCCTAGATAAACCCTTGAACCCATCATCTCATCTTCTATATTAAATTTCTCCCACCTGCTCCCTCTAATCTACAATCTCTATCAACCTACTGGTTTCTGGTTTCTTCTCTGATGAACATAAACACATTCATGCCTTTCCCCTTCCTTACAAAATTCTCATTTGATCCTACCATAATCTATAGTAGTTATTGTTATATCTCTACTACTTTTCTCAGTTGTTCTACTCAATAAAGTCATCTATATTAGGTGCCTCCATTTTCTCTCCTCTCACTTGCTTCTGAACCCTCTGCATTCTGGCTTTTGACCTTGTTCTTCAACAGAAGCTGCCCTCTCTAAAGTTAACCAGTTGTCTTTTGGTGGCCAAATCAACCTTCATACCTCCTGACTTCTCTACAATCTTTGACTTGATCATCATCTCCTGGATACTTTTTCCTCTTTAGATTTTATTGATACTGATCACTATTTGATTCTCTTTCTACCTCTCTTTCAACTCCCTCTCAGTATTTTTTTTCCAAAATCTTCATCTGTATGACTTTGTCATACTCCTTTTTTTCCCTCTATGCTCTTTCACTTGTTAATCTTATCAGCCTACTTAGATTCAATTATTGTGTCCATGTCAATGATTCTCATTACTGTAGTTTCTGGAGCTACCAATAAAATGGAATTTGAGTTTGGTGGTGTTCAGTCGGTGGTGAAAAGGGTGGAGAGATTCTGGTGTACAAGGGAACATTTAGGAATTTACATTTCCATATTCTATAATTAAGACTAGTTTGTATAGATCGTTGAAGCAGCTGAGGAGAAGGTTTAGAAACTCATTATGTTAATTTGTTGACTACTTATTGTGTATTATGGATTAATGTTTAAGAAGAGTTGCTTGTCTTAAATTAATAGCACCTCCATCAATCTGATGTCTTAATTAAGTGTTTTAAACTAACACCCAGTTTCCATTTCAATTCATAGTTTCTAAACAAGCTTCTTCTCACACTTAACACTCTCTCTCTTTGGGGAGAGATAGGTATTTTATTTTTGACAATTTAGCTGTTTTAAAATGATGCTTCCATTCCAACAAATTAATATAAAAATAAATGACTAAAATTTGAAAATATGTCAATCTACTTTATCAAAATAGGGTTGTTGTGTGGATGACATAAAGAAGCAACTAATTAATGATCATAGATTTTCCAAAGTCATCAGAAAATGTTCTTGATTTGTAAATCGTCTTTAAAGAGAATCATTAATGTGGTCTGGACTTCTTCACAGGAGTTCATTTCAATCTGTATTCATATTTTTTCCCCTTATAAACAACTACTGGAAAATTTAAAATTAGTAAGGATATGTTTGGTTTAGCATTGACCATTTTACTTGAGTTCTTGAATAAAGACAAAAGAATTAAAAAAAACTAAAGCAATTTGATTTTCCCAATTCATCTTTTAGTTGAAAAATCATTTTATGATGACACTGAGGATACAGATTGAGTTGATAGACTAAAAAAATTTCAGTTGAAACAGTCAACTATGACCATTTTATTTGTTCAATTATTATTGCCTTTCTCAAAATGATAATATACCAGATTCTGTGTATGTATGTTATCTATTATGGCAACAAGTCCTTACATCTTACAGTTACCTACATATGCTATGATTTAGAGAGGAAAAAAGCTTTAGAATTGGAGTAAGAAGACTTGGGATTTGCAATAGGAATTTTGAATAAGAAACTGCTGAGTTACAGGAGAAATACCTTCTCTCTGAGTTCATATGATGGGTTACCGCTGCCAAATACTGTTATGGGATTTTAAAATTTATTTTTATTCCTCCTGCAAAGTTTGGTTAACATTAACCTCAGCTGACCAAAACCTGTCTGCTGGTATGTGAAAAATTTACATAGAGCCTTAAATATTCCTTAGGTAAGAAGTCAGAGAAAGAATCTCAACTGTCCCTGACTCCTTGGTGATATGTAAATCTTCCTCCTCAATCAACCTATGTAATTTATAAATGCAGTTTACAATCTGACTCTTAGTTTACTTATAGAGTTTGTTTGATGAGGTCTGTTTCCATAGGAGATGTATGATATTATGACTATATAAGTTTGCTCAGCATTTATGTCTTTGAAGGAAGTAAATGATTATGTATGAATCCACCTTTTCTTTAATTTTTATAACCTGAGGAATGTACAAGATTGTAATATGTAAAAGAGTTATCTGTCATTGTCATATAATACCGACTATAAGAAGCCTTGTCAGAATCCACATGATTGGTTGTAGTTGGAGCTTAATAAATATTACATACCTATATATTCAATTCATAATAGGAAATGAGGTAAGGGGAAGTGAATAAGTAGTTATTAATTATCTTCTTTGCATCAGGCTCTGTTCAAAGTGCAATACTTTGAATCCAGGATCAAGGTTATAGAGGGCTTCTAAGACAAATAAGATTTTATATTTGATCATGGAGGTGATGGGGAATATCTGGAGTTGATTGAATTATGGGGTAACATAGGCTTGTGCCTTAGGAAGATCAGTTTGATGGCACAATGCAGTATGGTCTGAAGTGGAGAGAAATTTGTGGCAGTGAGACCAACCAATAGACTATTGAAATAACTCAGATTTGAGGAGATGAAGGTCTGCACCAGGGTGGTGGCAATGTCAGAGGAAAGGAGCCTCTCATATCAGATATGCTATAAAAGAAGAAATGTTAGGACTTAGCAACTTATTTGAGAGGGGAGGTAAGAAAGTGAGTGGTTGAGGATGACAACAAGCTTGTGAACTTGAGTGACTGGGATAATAGTAGTGCCCTCCATAGTAATAGAGAAGTTAAGAAGAGGAGAGAATTTTGGGGAAAAGATAATGAGTTTAATTTTGTTCATTTTGAGTGAAAAAGATCTAGCCATGAAAAATCACAGGGGTAGTATTTAGAGTCTCAGACAAGGCAAGAATAAAAATTATTCAATTAAAAGAGATAAATAGAAAAAAACACTACATTTTGCTGAAAAGTTGCATAGGAAATGTGTAAATAAAAATATTTAATATAAATGTTTTGAATAGTATAGCATTTAAATATTAAATAACTAAATGAGTTACAAGGAGAAATAGCAAAATTATTATGATGGAAGAACTCACTATATCACATTAAGATCTAGACAAATCTAACAAAAATAG
Source organism: Phascolarctos cinereus (assembly GCF_003287225.1). NCBI lineage: Eukaryota > Metazoa > Chordata > Mammalia > Diprotodontia > Phascolarctidae > Phascolarctos > Phascolarctos cinereus. The sequence goes on along the minus strand of NW_027555847.1, from coordinate 282,133,740 downwards.
ATGAGATATTGAGAATCTAAGTAGAATTTTAGAAAAATTAGAAGAAAACTAACTCTCTGGTGAATGGAAATCAAAAGGAGTGTAGATATCAGGTGTGATGACACTATTAAAATTACTATGTATTAGAGCATAAAACATGAACAAATGCAAAATATCAGAAATGTTAAAGTGCCATTAACAAAAGGCTAAATTAGAGAACAATAACTTAATCATAAACAGTGAGTCAATCAAAAATTATTGAAAAATAATTTCATTTAAAAATCGATAACAATAAGGCATTTCAAAATTTGTGGGACACAATGAAACCAGTTGTTATAGGAACTTTTATACCATTAAATTCTTTTATCCACAAAGATCAGTGAATTGGGCATGCAAGAAAAAAAAAGTCTAGAAAACCAGAAAATTTAAAATAAAACAATAACAATTTAACATCAAAATCGACATTAAGAAAATAAGTGTTTAATGATATGAAAGTCAAAGAAAAAATCAATGAATTAACTAATAAAATAAAAAGCTAGTTTTTAAGCAAAGAGATTATTAGCTAATTTGATTTTTTAAAATGGAAAACCAAATTACCTGAATCAAAAAAGTAAAACTGAAATTAAAAATAATGAAGAAAAAATTACTTAAAACTTTTCTTCAACTGTATGTCAATAAAACATTAAAATAATATTTATAAAAATATAAATTGACTAGGTCAAAAGAATAATAGAGACTTTAAATAGTGTAATTTTAGAAAAAGCATTGAGTAAATTGGAAAGAAATCCCCAAAGACAAAACACCCCAAAGAAAAAAGATCTGACAGGTTTACAAATGAATTTGATTAAATCCTCAAAGAGCAGTTAATGTCAACATTACAGATGCCAAAGTGATTGCCACTTGCAGGAAAATGTCATGCCACCATTATCAATGCCTATGCTCCCACCATAATGAACCCTACTGATGTTAAAGAAAAATTTTATGAGTATCTGGAGACCCTTATCATCAATGCACCTTAAGAGGACAAGTTTATAATTCTGGGTGACTTTAATGCTAGAGTAGGCTCAGACTAAGAGACTTAGGTTGTTCTAGGGAGGAATGGAATTGGAAACAGCAATAGCAATGGTTACTTACTACTGAAGACTTGTGCATCTCATGATCTTCTCGTCACCAACACTATCTTCCATTTACTGAAACACAATAAAACTTCATGAATGCACCCTCACAGAAAACACTGGCATTTAGTGGACTACGTGATTGTAAGAAGAGACAGAATGTGAGAGTAACAAAGGCAATGTTTGAGGCAGAGTGCTAGACTAATCATTGGCTTATCTTCTCCAAGCTAAATATTCTCATTCACCAAAAGCAGTGACCCCAAGGCAAAATGACTAACAGAAGAATTAGTGTCAACAGATTAGAGCTCTTCTCTGAGAAGGAATAGTTTGTTGCTAACTTGGAGAGAAAGTTGAGCCAACACACAGTTGGTAATAGTAGAGCAGAAAAGAAGAGGGCAGCTTTCAGAGACTTGGTGTATAGCACTGCATTTGCTCATCTGGGTCAGAGCTCTTGCAAACATCGAGACTGGTTTGATGAAAATGATGGGGCAATTCAAAAGCTACTAAATGAAAAACAAGAACTCCACAGAGTTTACCATAGTTCATCCATCTCTAAGAAGGTAGCATTAAATTCAATTAAAAGCAAAGTACAAGCAAAGTTTAGAGAGATGCAAGATTCTTGGTTCAGTAAGATGGCAGATGAAATTCAGTTTTATGCTGATAGAGATAATCCAAAGTGCTTTTATGATGCCCTGAATGCTATTTATCAGCCAAAGACCTATGGTGCATCTCAACTACTCAGCCCTGATGGAACCACATTGATTAGTGATACGGACATGATCCTAGAGAGATGGGCTCAACAGACCACAATCAATCAATGCTGAAGCCATTAACTGTTTACCTCAGGTTGAAGTCACTCACTTTCCAGCTGAAGTTCCAACTGAAGAAGAGGTTTTGAATGCCATTAGGCTCCTTTTTTGTGGCAAAGCACCTGGTGCTGATTCTATTCCAGTTGAGATTTACAAGGTAGGGGTCCCATTGCTCATACAAAAGCTGACTGAAATTTTCCAGGTTATATGGCAAGAGGAGGTGATCCCCCAGTAGTTCAAGGATGCCTCCATTGTCCATCTCTATAAAGGTAAAGGAAATAGATTGTCCAGTGACAATCACAGTGGGGTCTTTCTCTTAGTTGTTGCTGGCAAGATTTTGAGTTCCAAATTTTCTCCCCATTTCTCCCCTCTCCTACCACAAGACAGCATGCATTCTGAATACCACTCCCTCACTTATCCACTTCCCCTTCTATTTTCCTGTAGGGCAGTATAGATTTCTATACAACATTGACTCTATATCTTATTTCCCAGTTGCATGTAAAAACAGTTTTAACATTTTTAAAAGTTTGAGTTCTAAATTCTCTCCCTTCCTCCTTCCCCATCCATGTGTCTTGAGAAGGCAAGCAAGCAATTCAACATAGGTTATATATTTATAGCCATGCAAAACACTTCCCTAAGAGTCATTCTGTGAAAGCCTAACTATATTTCCCTCCATTCTATCCTGCCCCTTTTTATTCTATTCTCTCCTTTGACCTTGTCTCTCCTCAAAAGTGTTTGCTTTTGGTTACCCATTCCTCCAACTTACTCTCCCTTATATCATCCCCTTCTCTCTTATCCCCTTCCCCCCTATTTTCCTGTAGGGTAAAATAGAATTCTAAACCCAAATCACTGTGTATATTATTCCCTCCTTAAGCCAAATCTGATGAGAATAGATTTACTTACTCCCTCTCATCTGCCCCCACATCCCCTTCACTATAGAAGTTTTTCTTGAGTCTTTTATGTGATATAATTTACCCCATTCTACCTTTGCCTTTCTTCTTCTCCCAGTACAACCCTTTCTCACACCTTAATTTTATTTTTTAGACATCATCCATTCACATTCAACTCATCCTGTGCCCTCTGTCCGTGTGTGTGTGTCTGTGTGTGTATGTATTCCCTCCAACTAACCTAATACTGAAAAAAGTTTCATGAGTTACAAGTGTCATCTTTTGATGTAGGAATGTAAATAGTTCAACTTTAATAAGTCTCTTATGATTTCTCTTTCCTGTTTACCTTTTCATGCTTCTCTTGAATCTTGCATTTGAAAGCCAAATTTTGTATTCAGCTCTGGTGTTTTCATCAAGAATGCTTGAAAATCCTCTCCATTGAATATCCATTTTCCCCCTGAAGGATTATACTAAGTTTTACTGGGTAGGTGGTTCTTGGTTGTAATCCTATGTCCTTTGACCTCCAGAATGTTATATTCTAAGCCTGCTAGTCCCTTAATGTAGAAGCTGCTAAATCTTGTGTTATCTTGATTGTGTTTCCATAATAATTGAATTGTCTCTTTCTGGCTGCTTGCAATATCTTCTGCTTGACCTGGGAACTCTGGAATTTGGCTGCAATATTCCTAGGAGTTTTCCTTTGGGGATCTCTTTCAGGAGGTGATCAATGGATTCTTTCCATTTTTATTTTGCCCTCTGGTTCTAAAATATCAGGGCAGCTTTCCTTGATAATTTCTTGAAAGATGGTGTCTAGGCTCTTTTTTTGATCATGGCTTTCAGGTAGTCCCCATAATTTTAAAATTATCTCTCCTGGATCTATTTTCCAAGTTAGTTGTTTTTCCATTGAGCCATTCACATTGTCTTCTATTTTTTCATTCTTTTGGTTTTGTTTTATAATTTCTTGATTTCTCATAGAGTTGTTAACCTTCATTTACTTCATTCTAATTTTTAAGGAATATTCTTCAGTGAGCTTCTGGACCTCCTTTTCCATTTACCCAATTTTATTTTTGAAGGCATTCTTTTGATCATTGGCTTTTTGGACCTCTTTGCCATTTGGGTTAGTCCATTTTTTAAGGTGTTATTTTCTTTAGTATTTTTTGGGGTCTCCTTTAGCAAAGTGTTGACTTGTTTTTCATGATTGTCTTGCATCACTCTCACTTCTCTTACCAGTTTTTCTTCTACTTCTGTTACTTGCTTTTCAAAATCCTTTTTAAGCTCTTCCATGTCCTGGGACTGATTCATATTTTTCTTGGGGTCTTTGGATGTAGGAGCTTTGAGTTCATTGTCTTCTGCTTGTGTGTTGTATGTTTTGATCTTCTTTATCAGCAAAGTAAGATTCCATAGTCTGAGTATTTTTTTTTCTGTTTGCTCATGTTCGCAGCCAATTACTTGACATTTAAACTCTTTGTTAAGGTACACCTGATTCCAGTGTGGAGGATGTACTGTTCCAATTTTCAGGGGTTTTGTGCAGCTGTTTTCAGAGATACATCTAGGGACCTTTAAGTTTTCAGTTCTTCCATGGTGGTATGATCAAGCGAGAGGTGTTTACTCCTTTCTTGGCCTGTGCTCTGATCTATGAGTGACCAGAAGCACTGTTTTCTGTCTTGGTACTACAAGGAGGATTCTCTCTTCACCACTTACACAAGCCCTGCCACACCAGCACTCATTGCCTCAGGACTACCACCTAGGACTGCAACCCAGATCCAAGCATGGGAAAAGCAAGAGAATCCTGCCTTAGTGCCAACAAAGAGATCCCTGAAATCCCCCTCTGATCAAACTGCTCAATCCCCCCACTGTCTGTGGGCTGAGAGTTGCTGAAGCAGCTGCTGCCACCACTGACACCTAGGGCCATGCCAGGGCTGGTGCCAGACCATGCTCCTCTCTCAGCCAGGCCTGACAGACCTTTCCCACTGACCTTCTAAGTTGTCTTTGGTGTTTGTGTGTTGAGAAATCTGGAAACCACTACAGCTGCCAGTGATTCAGTCCTCTGAATCCTGCTTCAGATTTACTGTGGTCCTCTCTTTGCCAGCATGGCCCATCTTGCACTGTGCTCCTCTTCCAGCCTGGGGTAATGGACTTTTCCCATCAACCATTCAGGTTCTCTTGGGCTGGAAACTTGTTTTCCTCCATCTTTTTGTGGGTTATACTACTCTAGAATTTATTTAGTCATTTTTACAGGAATTTGGAAGGGTTTGGGGGAGAGCTCAAGCAAGTCACTGCTTTTACTTCACCATTCTAGCTCTGCCCCCTCAATTTGAATTTTTAAAAAATGAAATGGGTAAGCTGTGATGCCAGATCAGCTTTTATTTTGTTTTGTTTTTTTTGCTCTCTCCATTCATCTACTAGGCTGAGGTGTCATCCTTAACCACAACCAGGTGAAGAAAATAGCTGTTGTGAAGAGACACTTAAGTTAATAGCACATGCTGACCCAGATGTTCATTGACCCTTGATTCCTGGCTGCCTTCTGCTTTTCTGTATCTTTTTCAGAACACAATTTAGAGATTGTACTTGAAAATGGTCTTTTTTAAATCTTCTACAGTTTCTGAAAGGGGCTAAGAGATAAAGAATTTCTGATTTTCAGTATATTCAGGCATAAGCCTCCTAGAATGAAAGATTGCCTTATTGGTGGAGAACAAGACATCTGGGCAAAGTTGCTGGTATAGATCTGAGATGAATGTAACTTCTTCAGCTATAAAATAAAGTGCATTTAGCTTCCAAGGAGAGGCTAATGCACTATTTGAATGTTTTATGAATTTGCATTTTTAAAAATTAGCTATTACGAGTACTTTGCATTTTAAATATTTTCTGTGGTAAATGAAGTTCAGATTATAAACAATATTCTTTTACAACATAAATAATATGGCAATATGTTACATGATTGCACATGGATAACCTATATCAAATTGATTACCACCTTAGGAAGAGGAAAGAGGAAAGAGGAAAGAGGAAAGAGGGAGGGGGAAAATTTGGAATGCAAAATTTTATAAAAAATGAATGTTAAAAATTGTCTTTCTATGTAATTGAAAAAGATAAAATACCATTCAAATAAATGAATAAATAAAAGCACCATGGACAACGGGGGAAAAGAGTATAAACAGAATCTAGTCTGTGTGAGCCCTTACTCTAAAGGAAGGATCCCTGTCTTTGAGCTTCTCTATCAGAGTTTAGGATGACTGATCTCAAGAAAGAGAAAACCAACCAGAGAGGTCTGTATTGCAATGGCTTCCCCTTCCCATGCTGCTGAAGGCTACTCAATCTCATAATCAAGTCACATTCTCAGCAGGAGGAGCTGAAGTCTTTTAGCCTACCTCATTAAATGTTCACCAATCAACATTGACTTTTACTTCTCAGGGGAATTCCCTTTCAGAAGGTATTTAAGGTATTTCAGGGTCTCTCTTAGCATCTTTAGTTATCAAGAGAAACCATTGACCATAAATTTATTGATTGCTAGACTGCCTAATTACAAATTGATTATTGATTACCCAGAAATTGCTTCTCAGGTGTATGGCCAGGAGTAGCCCTTTAGAAAAAGAGACACAGAAATATAGCAAAGATGACAGAATAGCCAAACTGACAGTAGCAATAAGTACAACAAGGCTGTCATTGACAAATCTTCTACAGAGAAAGAGAAAATACAAGAAACTGAAACTTGATTGGGCAATCCAAGAAAGAATCACAATGAATTATATTTCTAGCTCAGGTCAGCAGAGAGAGAGAGAGAGAGAGAGAGAGAGAGAGAGAGAGAGAGAAGAGAGAGAGAGAGAGAGAGGTTTGCAGACATTGGAAACAGATTTAGCCTGGAGCCACATTGCCAAAAATGGCAATTTCCTCATGGATTTAAAGAGGACTTAGACTGTGTGCTTGGGAAAGAAGAGGTTGCAAACCTGCAAAGAGTAGCCTGATCTTAGGCAGGATATAGGGGCAGATGTCATTTTGAACTCACCATCCACTTATAAGTCACAGATGAAAAATGGATTGAGTAAGGCACTGAATGATTCCTGCTTGTTGACTTCACTTGGTTGATAATGGTTAATTCCAGAAGTAGTTTACTGGAACACCAACTAGAATACATTAGAATGAATAATACAAAAATATACTATTCACAAGAAATAGTTCAAACAGAAACATATAAAGCTAAAACAAGTGGCTAGAGTAGAATATAATATGCTCCAACCAAAGCAATAAAGATGAGGGTAGTAACAACAACAAAAGTAGACTTCATTAAAAGAGATAAACAAGGAAACTACATTTTGCTGAAAGGTACCAGAGACAAAGAATTAATATCAATATTTAATATACATGTTCTAAATGGCATAACATCTAAGTACATAAAGGAAAAGTTGATAAAATTTTAATAGTAGGAAACCTTAATTCATCCTTTTCAAATATGTGTAAATATAACCAAAAATGTATGAGAGAAATTAAGGAGCCACATAAAATTTTTGAAAAATTCAATGATATGTTTCCAGAAATTGTTGAATAAGAATAGAAGGGACTATATAAAAGAGCATAAAAACCTAACAAACATTCAGAAAGGCAGAAATATTCAACATATCTTTTATGGAACATAGGATTATAGATTATATTCAGTAAAGTGCTGCTGAAGAAATTATTTAAATTAAATTGAGATTAAAAAACTTAATCCTCAAAAAGTTGATGAGTGAAAGAATGAATCGTATAAACAATCAATAATTTTCAAAGAAAATGACAATGATAGGTCAATATGCCAACATTTTTGGGACGCCACTAAAATAGGTCCATGCAAAAACATTGATATCTCTAAACAGTTTTATTAGCAAAATAGATTGATAACAATGAATTGTTCAGTTATTCTGGAAAAAACCCAAAGGAGTAATAATTTTTTAAAATTCCAATTAACCACCTAAATATGAATCCCCAAAATGAAAGAAAATATTAACAAAATAGAAAATAACAACATTAACTTAATAAATAAGGATATAAACTACTTGGGGGGGTCAAGATTAGACATCACATAACTTAATTTTATAAAAGAAATAAGAAAACAAAATTCTCCATATCAAAAAATAAAAAGGTGAATTCACAACCAAAGAAAAAAATAAGACAAATTATTAGAAACTGTTTAGCCCAATTTTATAAAATGACAATCTATATAAAATGAGTGATTTTTTAAAAAAATTAAATGCCAAGATCAACAGGACAATAGAATATTTAAATGACCCAACCTCAGAAAAAAAATTGAAGAAGTGACAAATTATTTCTAAAAGGAAAAAAAAAACAGGATCATATGCATTCACAAGTAAATTCTATCAAAAATGTGGGTAACAATTAATTTCAATATTACCTAAACTGTTTGAAAAAAAATCCAAAAAGATAGGATCTTATCACCATACAAACATACTGCTGATACTTAAACCAGGGAGAACACAGAGAAAGAAAACCATGGACCAATCTCCCTATGGGGAAACAAAAATTATACAATAGGCCTAGGTTGGGGGGGTGGAGCCAATGATGGCAGAGTAAAAGCAGTGACTTGCTTGAGCTCTCTCCCAAAACCCTCCAAATACCTGTAAAAATGTCTGTAAACAAATCTAGAGCAGCAGAACCTGCAAAAAGATAGAATGAAACAAATTTCCAGCCAAAGACAACCTTGATTGGTTGATTGGAATGGTCCATTGTGCCTGGCTGGGAGACAAGCCCAGTTCAGTGTGGACTGTGAAGTCAAAGACATCAATGAAGGCTTCAGTGAACCTGAAGCAGGCCTCAGAGAACTGTCACAGACAGCTGTGGTAGTTTCCAGACTTCTCAACCCACAAATGCCAAAGACAACTTGGTAGGTCAGTAGGAAAGGTCTGTGACCACAGTGAGAAAGAAACTAGGTCCCAGTCCCAGTCCAGGTACAGCCTCAGGGCAATGGCTACTTCTGGAGCTCTCAGCCCACAGATGGCTGATCAGAACCCAGCAGGGATCTCTTTGCTGGTGCTGAGGTAGGATTCTCTTGCTTTGTACATGCTTTGATCTGAGTCACAGTTCTGAGTGGCAGTCCTGGGGTGAGGAGGAGCACTAATGTGGTAGAGCTTGCAGTGGTGGTGAGTATCTGAGGCCCTGTTTAAACTCAAGTCTTCCTGACTCTATGCCCAATGTTCTATCCACTGAGCCATCTAGCTGCTCCCAAAACAACTACAGAAGTTACAAAATACTTGAAGTCTACCTACCAAGGCAAACACAGTCATTGTATAAATACAACTAAAACACTCTATATAAATGCTGATTTAAATAATATAAGAAATATTAATTGCTCATAAATAAGAAAGGTGTTTTTTTAAAGTGGGAAAGAAGTAGGCTTGGTTGGCTCTTTCCTGGGTCTCAAATCAGTTTGGTACTAGCTAAGAAATAGATCTATAAGCGGAACAGATTAGACACACAATGGGGAGAAAGAAATAACCACAGTAGCTTAGTATCTGATAAATTCAATGATCCCAGCTATTGGAGTAAGAACTCACTTATGAAAAACTGGTGGGAAAACTGGAAAGCAGTCTGGCATAAACTGGGTAGAGATCAACATCTGACTTTGTATACCAAGATGAGGTCCAAATGCACACATAACAGACATAAATTATGACATAGTGAATAAATTTTAGAAGTAAGAAAGAAGTAATTTGCTGGAGTTATGGATAGGGGAAGAGTTTATTATCAAACAAGGGATGGAGAGAATCAGAGGAGGTATAATCTTTATTACATAAAGTTAATTTTTTTTCCCACAAAGCTAAAGCAGCTAAAAATGAGAAAGAAAGCAGGTAAATATGAAAATATTTGTAGCAAGTTTCTCTGGTCAAGGACTCATTTCTAAGACACAGTGAAACCAGTCAAATTTGTACCAATAAGAGCCATTCTCTAATTGATAAATGGCCAAAGAGCATGAGAAGGATGTTTTCAGAAGAAATCCAGTCTACCAACAGACATATGAAAAATTCTCAAAATCACTAATAATTAGAGAAATGGAAATTAAAACAATTCTGAAGTTCTACCTCATAGACATCTGTAAACAGTAAAAGTCAAGCAAAATAAATTTATTCATTGGCAATGAATACATACACACACACATATTATGATTTGTGTATATTGTGTGAATACCCACACACATACATACATATATTGGCGGTGCAGAAATTTGTTTTGCTTGACTTTTATGTTTACTATTTATAATAGTGTACTGTAATTAAAAAAACGCAGTGATGAAGAGAAACTGAGGTATAAAGGTTTTGAGCATAATGTATTTATTGGCAAGGCTAGTAGTAGGTCAATGGCTCCTCAGTGACCAGAGATATATTCGAGTAGACGGAGAAGTCTTTTTTATGAAGTTGGTAAAAGTGTAGAGTGGGCTTACATTTAGCCTTGTTTATAGGAAGGTATTTCTGAGACTCATGACTAGAGAATCAACATTCTCTGGAAAATCTGATAGTAAGAAATCCATGACATATAACTAACCAGGCAGAACATCTCATGACTTCAGGAATTCATTCCTCCCCCTCCTCCTATCCAAGGAAATGAACCCAAGCCACAGCCCTGAAAAATAGGGAAGTCATCCTTTTATTAAGAAGTCAGACCTCTAATGTTAAGTAGTCAACCTATCCTTTAAATCAAGGTTTCTTAAACTTTTTCCACCTGCAATCTCTTTTTCCATGAGAAATTTTTACATAATCCCAGGTATATAGTTATATAAAATAAGCATATAAGTCAAACATTTACTGATAACAAATCATAAAGAAATTTATTGTAAAACAACTCTTTTATATGCATATAATTTTGCCATTTATTAAAGCTAAAAGTGAATGTTTATGCTAATGAAATGGGTGTGCTTGTTTATTTTTACATAAAGAATTATATCTTGTTGGAATATTTGAAACCACAGGATTTGGTACTGCAGGAACATCTTCAATGTTTTTGAGAGTTGATCAATATTTTGATTTTATAATTATTAATGCTGAGAATGTTGCTTTGCGTAAATATGTAGTACAAAATGGCAGAAGTATGTTTAGGGCCATTTAAGAAATTGTTGAAAAATCTGTCCTATTCCCAAGCCAAAATTCATTTAGCAATTTTGTGTGTACAGTAAAAATGCTGCAATTCACAACTTCCAATAGTTTTGAATCTGAGGCAAGGTGTTTCTGGCAGCATTTGTTGTCATCATGTGGTGTGACAGCATGCACAGTGCAAAATGTGCATGTTGTGTGTTCAGAACCAAAGCTGCAGTGAAGTTGTATGATACAACATGGATAAGCATTGCCAGAAACACCTCAGATTCATTGCACATTTGATTTTGAATTAATTTTTGTTCATTGCATTTCAGAAACTTTTTACAGTTGTCAAATTTCTCATAACACACACATTCAGTTGCTGAACCCCATATGAAGCTTTGATCCATAGTTTAAGAAGTACTGCAAATCAACCTAATTCCTAAGCATTACTTCCAGTGATTAGATGCAATTCTCAATCAATAATTAATTCTGAATAAATCTGAGTATCAATTTTAAATTTCATAAAATGTTTCATTTTTCTGAATGGGATGGAATGGGAGTGTTTTTGGTGATTCACAAAAATAAAACAAATTTAAAAAGGAAATGAATAAAACCAGCTAGGTAGTCCTGTTTTAGAGTAAAACAAGGCAAGACACTCTATAAGTAAGCAATTTAGGGAGGAGACAGCCCTATGGTTTGGGTTTAGAAAGCCCAGTTGATGATTGTGATCCCCTGTGGCAGAGAAGAGGGGAAGAAACCTACTGTTGAACAGGAAATATTCCTTAGGGAAGGATGAAGGACAGAGCTGATTTCTCTCTTCTTGCCCTGCTCCTCACATTGGCTATGGTGCCTTGAATTAGAGTTTTTCAAATGGTAGTAGACACCACACCTAATAGGGAATGTAACCATTAGTCAAGGCATAAGCTAGCTTTTTGGAGTATGACCAAGGTGAATGGATAACAGCTTTGGCTCTCAAGAGCTGAGCTAAAAAGAGGGTCATATTCAGCATGCCCAGTTGTGAGACCTGTATAGCAAAAATCCTGTGCTGAGGGGGAGCAGCATAACACCAGGAGAAGGGAAAGGGTATTACAATTCTGGCTTGTTGCAAGAGTGAGTTGTTTCGGCTATGTGTTACCTAAGCATGTGTCTGTCTACAACCATACTCTATTTATGTGCTCTCTCTCCCATTGATACTGGGTATATCTGTAGAAGAGTATGTCCCTGGTTTATGAGGGAAATGTTTTGTTACTATTGTTCTAACTATAATTACTATGCCATCTCAGGCAATTTATGCTTTTGCTTTCAGGTAATTGTGCCTATTGACTGTGTATTGAAGTTAAATGCCGTGATTTGTGAGCTTAAGTTTTTGAAGTATGGTGGTGAGGTGTGTGTGAGCATGTGCGTGTGTGTGTGTGTGTACATGCATATGTATGTATCTGAAAATATAAAGTGGCCTATGTTTTGAATTTTGTTGTTGTAAAAAAATCTTATCCTCCCCAAAATTAAGTCTATATTTACTGCATACAAAGCATAATCTATGTCTATAACCAGGCTCATGGATTGGTGAACTTCATAGACAATGGAAATACTACTTAAAGGAACGGAGGCATCTAATACTTTGAATTTGACTTTAATAGGGGATCATGATTAGAAAGCAGAATGGATAAGCTTGATTAAATAGTTAAATAGTTTTATTTCATTGAAGTCTTTAAATAGATGGATATATAATTTGCAATTTAACCAACTCAGTTACCTGAGGGTTGCCATGGTAATGAAATATACATTGAAATGACATTTGACATTCATTTCATTATTTTAATTTCCAATCAGTGAAATACAAGAATATTTCCTTACCAATGTGCTTCACTTTAAGGTAAGTGATGAAGAACAAATGTTCCCCTATTCGGGATAGTTATGATTTATGGGGCATTAAAGAGAAAAGGTTATAGCTTATTCATTCATCATCCAAATTAGGCCTTAAATATATCTAAATGGGAAGGTTAGCTGTATCGTCTTGAAACAGGTTTCTAACTAGCCTTATGACCTTTAGACAAGGAGACAGGAATTTTCTGTAATAGATTTCAAGACAAGTTCCATCACATGATACTACAAAAAAGTAGAGTATACTGAATTGCTAACACTCCGGATCCTAAAGTATTTTAATATGACTGCAAATATACTAATGTTTAATTGGTTATCTACTGATGAGAAGGAAATATACCTTTAGGGGTGCTTTTTTATTTGACCGGCATTTTGGGAATTCTTATAAATGCAGTGAAATATGGGAGGCTCTGAATCTCTGAGTTTTTAGTCTCAGGAACTTTGAACCTTAGTATCATTTTTTTATGTCTATTAGTGACTCATTTTTGTATTGTTTTCTACATTTCTGTAGCTATACTTTTTATTCTTTTAATATATCAGTGATTTCATCAGCATGGGAATCTCCCTTCACCAGTACAGACTGTAAGGAGTTTGTAGCTAGTAATTATTGGAGGCAAGATTGGAAACTTGGTTTTCTATCCACAAGCCTATCACTCTATCCAATATTCCATGCTACTTCTCCAGTATATGTGATAATATAGCATTTAAGAGATGAGGATGGGAAGTGAAAATATGGAAGATATCCTTATGGTGCTACTTTTCTTCCTGATTGGCCAGACAATTAAAGTGATATTGACATCATGTGAATGTTTTTCAATATGTTCTGCTGCCTCCTTGATTTTTCTTTTCAATTTCCTTCCTAAATAGACATATGAATAACATAAGTTCAGGTGATATATTATTTTGTCAAATGATAATTAGCATGATTTGAAAAAATACTGATATTATCACCTAAATGCTTTTTTCAAAAGCTTTTAATAGCAACAGGGAAACTGAAAAATCCCTACTTATTTCTATTAGGACAAACCCTTTTCTCTAATAAACAGAATCTCACCCCACATCACCAACATTGCTATCGCTTAGTTATTTGTTCAGAAATTGAGTTAAATTTTGTCACTAAATCAGCCTATTGATTTCTCCCCCTATTTAACCAGGCACATAGCTAAGAGTAAATAATGGCACCAAAAATAATTGGCAGGCTAGTACAGGGAATAAAGAGAGAAAACAAATGTATCTACAGACTAATGGAAATAAAACCAATAAGCACTGGAAACAGTAAGAGAAACATTAATTCAGTCAGTGCCCTTTCAGTTTGCCTTAGGAATCATGAGTAGCAATTTGAAATCCTGTTTTTCTCCTGGGGAGAAGTGCTGCCTGGAATATGATATAAACTATACTGATCAAATAAAGAGGACAGCCCCTGGCTAAAACAAGAGGAAAGAAGTTATAACAAAGAAAAACAGCTAGTTGTATAAAATGACATTTATATACCAGCAAAGTAAAATTAGAAATCTACCCCCTCCCCCGTAAATGTTTCTGTTAGCTGTAGAAGAAAAATAACTGTCACAGAGATAATACAATAGAGAATGAGAGTAACATAGAATAAAAAAAATTATTTTAAATCATTCCCAGAAGATGACATATATGTGTGTGTGTGTGTGTGTGTGTGTGTGTGTGTGTGTGTGTGTGTGTATGGATGTGTATGGGTAAGTATATATATACATACATATGTATACTTTGATGATAATGCAGAAACATTAATTCATTAAATCCTATTAAATAAGGAGTATTTTTAAGAGGAAAATTTTGTGGGATATCATGTTAAAAAAAAGTTTGGAAGCGAAATCTGTGAGAAGATACAGAGTTTTATTCAACTCTAAAAGACATTCAGTGCTTTGATCCTTCTTTAGAACCTGAAGCCATTGATTCAAGAAAAACTGCTTGACTTGAATTAGAATAAAAAAAGAGAGAAAAGAAAAGAGTAAACAATTACTGAATACAGTTGGAACTATATTTGGAAATGATGGTTTTTCAGTTGAGCTTCTTAAAAATTTAATGGCAAGTATTTGGAATGAGTGTCTTATTTTATACAGTAAATGGGTGGGGTATTGAAAAGTTGAATATAAATGGAATTTCTGAGATAAATATATTTTAGGAGTGAAGCTCTGTTCATTTGAAGGAATTGATATTCTTCAAAACCAAAAGTTCATATGAAATGATCACCCTCAGTTTACCTAATGCATTAGATTTGTCAAATGTCAGATTTGTAAAAGTAGGGTACAAAATAAGAAATAGTTCATTTAGTTTTTGGAGGGATGTTCGGGGAATGTTTAAGCCTTTCTTTTTTTGTATGTTTATTTTGAAACCCCAATGTTTTATAGTAAGCACTTAACAAATGCTTGCTTACTGACTCATGGAAGTTGAAGGTTTAGGAGCTATATTGGAATATTATTGACATATTTTATAAACATCCCAAAGTATGATAAAGATATGAAAGATATGAAACTCTAAGATATATTGTGAGTATAAAGGAATTTGGATGTCTTGGGGGAAGAGTGCAAAGATATGCACTGAATTATTGACATATGTAATATTTCCCATTGTTTCTCCCCATGCATGTTCAAAAGGTCTTTCTTTGTAGTGATAGAAGCAAGGATGATGACTAGCAAGTTCTCAGTTGTGGGGGAAGGAGAGATACTGGACAACATAGGCAATATCCAAATTCCAAGAGTGAAGAACAGGGGAGAAGAAATTCTCCTTCCCTGTCCTCCTGCAATACCTTAGCATTTGAATATTTCTGTCTTATACAAACAACCCTTATAAGACACACTGCTAAAATAGGATAACAGAATCAAAACCTTCATTTGAGGGCATACATGTTTAAGGATCTGAATGTAAGTAAAAAAAAAAAATTGGGGCAGCGAGGTGGTGCAGTGGATAGAGCACCAGGCCCTGAAGTCAGGAGGACCTGAGTTCAAATCCGGCCTCAGACCAAACACTTGACACTTGCTAGCTGTGTGACTCTGGGCAAGTAACTTCACCCCAATTACCTAAAAAAAAAATGAAGAAAGGTCCAAAGAAACAAGGAGTCTTAACCTTGCATCCATGGATTTTTTTTTATTTTGATAACTATATTTCACTATATTTGGTTTCCTTTATAATTCTATGTATTTTATTTTATACATTTAAAAACATCCTGAAAAGGGAACCGTAAGTTAAAGAGGCCCATCATTCAAAAAAGCTTAAGGACTCCTGTATTTATTATAAATATAATAATATATGTTATTGTTATAGCTAGTAATAGTAATATCCATACTTACACAATGACTATTTACACATTCAGTATTTTAATAAATGTATTTGTAAAGCTCAATCTTAATTAAATCAGACCTTAGAGACACTATCCCTCATTGAAAAATTCCTAGGGGACAATCCCAAATAATAATAACTGGCATAGATTTAAGTTGGGAGATAGAGCTTGGGGAGAGGTGCCACAAGAGTAAGTCTGGACTTAAGATACAGTTCAAATAATGATCTGAAAGTGCGAATAAGTACTCTATATTGAAGTTCATCAAAGATATTAATGGGAGATGCCATATTATTCAGGGAAGGGTTAGAGAGAGGGATTAGACCTGTAATTTCATTAGTATAGAGAATTCTCGTGTGAGGAAGTTCTCTATATTAATGTGGGTGGGCACCTTCTCTGAAATTTGTAATCTTAAAGGCTTGCCTAGAGCACTTTAACTGATTTGCCCAGCATAGATCCATTACTTCTCAGAGGTACAATCTGAGTCCTGGTGTTCTTCCTATTTTTGAAACTAGCTCTTCATCCACAAAATCATTCTGCCTTATCATTCAGGGGAGATGAATATAAAAATAAGAGGTTAAAGTTATGGCAAAGAACAAAATGTTAAGGAGACAACAATGGCCTCCCTAGAAAGTGAGTCTACACCTAAAACTGAAAGAATCACAGGTATAAAAATTTATCCCTGCCTTCTTCACTAGTTTTCTATCTGCTTACTGAATGTAAGATCATATGCACTCCACTAATCGTATCTATCATTTCGTTCATTGTTCCTCATAGCCTTATCATTTGGTAGATTAATTCTTGTGTTACCAGTTTGTATGTAGAGTTTTGCCTCATAACAACTCTGCTTTCAAGAGTAGATAAAATGGAATTGGCATTCATCAAACAGGCCAGGGAGAACTGAGATATATGAAAGTACAATGTTTTCTTCCCTCTTCTTCCTCTCTCCCCATTACCCCCATTTTCTTTCTAATCACTCTCTCCCTCTTTCTCCTCTTTCTCTCCTACATAATGTTCCATCCTCAAAAAACTTTCTTCTATTTTCTTTTTAAAGAATGTTATTTTATTTTAATTTTTCTCATTTACATGTAAAATTATTTTTGACATTTTTTTTATAAATTTGATTTCCAAATTTCATCCCTCCTTTGCTCTTTCCCCCCTTCTTGAAAAAGCAAGCACTTTGATACAGATTATACATATGTATTCATGCAAAGCATATTTACATATTAGCCATGTTGCAAAAGAGAACATAGATGAAAAAAAAACAGAAAAAAATGAAGAAAAAAATATGCTTTGATTTGCATTCAATCTCCATCAATTCTTTGTCTGGAGGTGTATAGCATTTTTCATCATAAATCCTTTAGATTTCTCTTCAATCATTGTATGGCTGAGAATATCTAAGTCACGCTAGCAAATCTGCTAAGTGTTATGTGGTATCTCAGAGCTGTTTTAATTTGCATTCCTCTAATCAATAGTGAAGGTCAGCTAGAAAATACAGTGATAACTACAGTTAGGAAAACTCGTCTTCCTGATTTCAAATCCAGCCTCAGATACTTATTAGCTAAATAACTCTGAGCAAGTCATGTAACTCTGTTTGCCTCAGTTTCCTCATCTATAAAATGAGCTGGAGAAGGAAATGGCAAACCACTCCAGTATTTTTTTCCAAGGAAACCCCAAATGGGGTCACAAAGAGTTAGGCACAACTGAAAAACAACTGAACAACAACAACAAAATTAATAGTGATTTATAGCATTTTTTATATATGACTATAGATACCTTTGATTATTTCATCTAAAAACTGCCTGTTCTTATCCTTTGATCTTTTGTCAACCAGGGAATACCTTGTATTCTTATGAATTTGACTCAGCTTTCTATATATTTTAGAAACAAGGCCTTTATCAGAGAAACTTCCTGTGAAATATTTTTCACAGTTATGATTGCTGTGCATTTCCCTTCATCTTGTTTTCCACATTTCTCTTTTACTCTCTCCTTTTTCATCCTGTCCCTCCTCAAAAATCTGGTATGCTTTTGACTACTGCCTCCCTTAATTCTCCCTTCCTTCTAAGAATCTCCATCCTTCTCTTCTCTATTTACCCTTTTATTTTCCTATATGGTAAGATAGATTTCTATGCCTAACTGAGTGTGTATGATGTTTTCTGTTGGAAGCATTTCCAGTGAGAGTCACATTTAAGCATTGCTCACCCATTTTCTTTTCATGCCACTTTTATGTGAGGTATTTTTCCCTTCCCCCTTCTCCCAGTGCTTCCCTCTTTCTTACCTTTTAATTTTTTTTTGAAGTCATTCCATCATAGTTAACTCATGCCCTCTTCTATGTATGTTCCTTCTAACTGCCTTAATAATGACAAGGTTCAGGGCAGCTAGGTGGTGCAGTGGATAGAACACCAGCCCTGAAGTCAGGAGGACCTGAGTTCAAATCCAGCCTCAGACCAAACACTTGACACTTACTAGCTGTGTGACCCTGGGCAAGTTGCTTAACCCCAATTGCCTTAAAAAAAAAAACAAAACAAAAATAACAACAAGGTTCTTAGAAGTTACACATATCATCCTCCCATGTAAGAATATTAACAGTTTAACGTTGTTGTCTTCTTTACAGATTCTGTTTATTATTTAACTTTTTATGCTTCTTTTGAATCTTATAGTTGAGAGCTGAATTTTCTATTCAGCTCTGGTATTTTCATCAGGAATGCTTGAAAGTCTTCTATTTTGTTGCATATCCATTTTCCCCTCCAAAGGATTATATTCAGTTTGTCTGGTCTGGTTATTCTTGTTTGTAATTCTGGCTCTTTTTTCCTTTGGAATATCTTATTCTAAGCCCTCTGCTTTTTTTAAGATAGAAGCTGCTAAGTCTTATGTTATACTAACTGTGATTCCAGATATTTGAATTGTTTCTTTCAGATTATTTCGCCCTTAGCCTGGGAGCTCTGTGTTTGGCCATAATATTCCTGGGAGTTTTCATTTTGATATGTCTTTTAGAAGGTGATTGGGAGAATCTTTCAACTTCTATATTACCCTCTGGTTCTAGGATATTGTGGTGGTTTTCCTGGATAAATTTTTGAAATATGATGTCTAGGCTTTTTTTTTAAAAATGTATCCTGGCTTTCTGATAGTCCAATAATTTTTAAATTATCTCTCCTAGATCTATTTTCCAGGTCAGTTGTTTTTCTGATGAGATATTTCACATTTTCTTCTTTTTTTTCATTAATTTGATTTTGTTTTATTGTTTCTTTTCATTGTTTCTTATCAACTCACAGAGTCATTGGTTTCAATTTGTCCAATTAATTTTTAAGGAATTATTTTCTTTAGTAAGCTTTTGTACCTCTTTTTCCATTTGTCCAAATCTTCTTTTTAAGTAGTTATTTTCATTACTGAACTTTTGTACCTCTTTTATCATTTGGCCAATTTTCTTTTTTAAGGTGTTATTTTCTTCAGTGTTTTTGTCCTCCCCACCTCAAGCTTTTAATTGTCATTTTATAATTTTCTTCCTTTACTCTCATTTCCTTAGCCAATTATTCTTCTGCCTTTCTTATTTGATTTTGAAAATACTTTTTAGCTCTTCCAGAAATTCGTATTGGGCTTGTGTCCAACTCGCAATTTTTCTTTGAGGTCTTGCTTATAGCTATTTTGACGTTATTTTCTTCTGAGTTTGTGTTTTGATGTTCCCTGTTATCACAATAGCTTGTTATTGTCAGCTTCTTTTTTTATTGTTTACTCATTTTTCTAACATATTCCTTAACTTTGAACTTTATGTTAAAGTTGGGCTCTTATCCCATATGGGAGGCAGGGTTAGGGGATCCATTCCAATCTTCAGGCTTTTTCGCACTGCTGTTTTCAGAGCTAGTTATGGTGTTTGGAATTTTTTGGTGCTTCCAACATAATGTGATTTGGGGAGATGCATGGTCTCTGCTCTCCTGTTCTGTATTCTGGTCTCTGCCAAGGAAAGGTTCCAGATTCCTTAGTACTGAGAGTGACACAGGTCCTCAGGGTCCCTGCTGTCTTGTGACCTAAACTCCTGTACTCTCTTGAACTGTGATCTGGAAGTGGATATAAGCAATAGAGTTGTCAAACAACATCAGACCCTGCACCTAGTGCTAGCAGAGGGGGCCTCTATAATATCTTTCTGACCAATTATCTGATCCCCTGTCTCTTTGGATTGACAGCTTCTGAAGCTGCTGCTGCTGCTGTTACTGTCATCACAACCAACTACCACCACTGGTTTGTGTTGCATCCCCGTGGGCTTGTGCTGATTCTTAGGTTACAGATCTCTTCTGACCTCTTAAGTTGTCTTGGGCTGGAAGAATGTCCCACCCTGGCCTTTTGTTGGCTCTGCCAATCCAGAATTTGATTTGAGAGACTATTTTAAAGCTGTTTTGAAGGGAATGTTTGGAGAGCATAGCTATACTGCTTCCTCTATTCTGCCATCTTGGCTCCCTAAAGAGGTAAATTCACTTCTCCTGAAAAACTGCCTTTAAATTTGGTTCCATTCTAGCATGTGTGGCTGAAGCAGATGGTCCTCAGTAATAAAATAAGAATAAAAATCTCTTTAACAGTTTCCTTTTGATTGTTGGGGGCAGAGCCAAGATGGCAGAGTGAAAGCAGTGACTTGCTTGATCTCTCCCCCAAATCCCACCAAATACCTATAAAAAATGGCTCCAAATAAATTCTAAAGCAACAGAACTCACAGAAAGTCAGAGTGAAACAAATTTCCAGCCCAAGACAACCTGGGTGGTTGATTAGAAAGGTATATAGTACCGGTCTGGCAAAGGAGTGCAGTTCTGTGCGTGTACGCAGGCCTCAGCAAACCTGGAGCAAGCCTCAGAGGACTGACTCACGGGCAGCTGTGGTGGTTTCCAGACCTCTCAACCTGTGAATGCCAAATACAACTTAGAAGGTTAGTAGGAAAAGTCTGTGTCTGTGGTGAGAGAGAAGAGTGGGCAGTCCCAGCCCCAGTCCCTAACCACAGCCAGAGGGCCATGGCTACCTCCTAAGCTTCCAGCCCACAGACTGAGGGGCAATCAAGTGGTTGATCAGAGAGAGATTGCACGGATCTCTTTGCTGCTGCTGAGGTAGAATTCTCTTGCTTTGCCTGTGTTTGGATCTGGGTCACAGTTCTGGGTGGTGGTCCTGGGGCAAGGAAGAGCACTGACGTGGTGCCACTTGTATTGGCTGTGCAGAGAGAATCTTCCTCCCAGTTACAAGACAGAAAAGAATGCTTGTGGTCACTCATAGACCAGAGTACAGGCCAGGAAAGGAGGAAACACCTCCTTTGATCATACCACCTTGGGAGAACGGAAATTTATAGGTCCTTAGAAGTATCTTTGAAAATAGCTGCACAAAACCCTTGATGCCTGGAACAGTACATCCTCCACACTGGAAGCAGACGCCTACCTTAACAAAGCATTTATAACTCCAATAATTGGCTGGGATCATGAGCAAGCAGTGCAAATAGAGTCAGACCATAGAATCTTACTTTGGTGACAAAGAGGATCAAAACATACAACCAGAAGAAGACAACAAAGTCAGAGATCCTACATTCAAAGCCTCCAAGAAAAATATGAATTGGTCCCAGGACATGGAAGAGCTCAAAAAGGATTTTGAGAAGCAAGTAAGAGAAGTAGAGGAAAAACTGAGAGTGATGTAAGAAAATCATGAAAAACAAGTCAACAGTTTGCTACAGGAGACCCAAAAAAATACTGAAGAAAATAACACCTTAAAAGTTGCCTTTTGTTTCTCTACCATCTTTGTTTTCTGTTGTAAAAGAGTGGTATGGCCACTCTGCCCCTTTCTAATGGGTCACATGGTTAGGATCCTTACTAAAGAACATATATAACCAACAGTTCCTGGTTAGTCCTTGAGTCTTCTTATGACTGGAGTCTATACCAGAAAGGATAGGGTACAGAACCAGGAAGATCTGCCCACTCTATCACCTCTAAACAGCAAGGAAAAATTACTTCTAGCCTCATTCAAGTTGTCTTCTTTTTTTAGATAGCCAATTTCTCTTCTTCCTTGGGCTTCTAATATCAGACTCATGTGGTTAAGCACGTATGTATTCAATTAAATTGCTAAAAGGGGAAAAGAGTAAAAACCATCTCTCTACCCTATTTCTATGATGAGATTAGTATCTGTCAGCATTTTTTGACAATTTATTTTCTCTGAAAGGAGATGAAGCTGTCCCAGGACTTGATTGGCTCTTTTTTTTCCCTTGATATAGCTTCCAAATCACCCAAGCACTTAAAAAGTTCCATCTATTTGCAGTTAGTGTCCTTCTGTCTTGGTAAATTTTTGAATACCTCTTGAGTCACCATATCCTGCCCTAATGACTGGATATATTTCTACATGGAGACAAGAGGGGGACGGGGGTTGTCCAAAGAAGCTAGGTGTCACAGTATGCTTGTTGTATATCCTTGCTGTGTTAGGGTAAAGTAAACTTCCTGTAGTCAAATTTATATGACTTGAGAGAGCCTCACTTTCCCACCAAAATGAGGGGGATTGGTAGTGTAGTAGATAGAATTCTGGGCCCTTGGTCAGGAACAGTTCAAATCCAGCCTCAGATATAAACTGTATTATCCTGTATGAGCCTAGATAAGTCACCTAACCTCTGTATGTCTCACTTTCCTCGACTGTGAAATGGGGATAATAACAACAACTCCCTGCCAGGATTGTGAGAATAAAATGAGATAATATTTGCAAAACACTTAATACAATACCTAACACATGGCAGACCTTCCTTCCTCCTTCCTTCCTTCCTTCCTTCCTTCCTTCCTTCCTTCCTTCCTCAAACCTGAACTGAGAATGCTGGAAGCCCAAGAAGTACTTTCTCTTGACTGTATCTCAATAGAAAGATCTTCTCAAAAGAAGTCAGGAGGCATTTTTCCACATTCCTTAAGAGTCCATAGGTGGCTTTTCCTGGTTCAGTCACCTCAGTTTTCTTTGGCAAAGCTTCTTGTTACACAGATCAACCAGGAGCTAATTATGCCTCTTACTAATGGGCAAGCCCAACCAAGGCCCAATCATGTAGTCAATCAATACAAGTCAGGCCATTTACTCTGTCTCATCACCCATTGCAGGTTTATAACACAAATTATGATGTCCATGGTAAAAGTGATCATTATTCCTAACTGAACATGAACAATGGCTTGAAATTTTAAGGAAAAATAAATTAGTCATGATGTATATGCAGGTGCCACTGAATCTGGATTGAATGCCTAGGGAATAAAGACCTCCTTCAGTAAATTGTCAAGTTACACATGTTTGTCTTCTGTGCCTCAGGGCTGCTCTTTCTATATTTATGTACGGATTCCATGGAATTTCAAGCCCAAATATGAACAAAAACGTAAAGGAATAAGATCATAAAATAATACCTAAACTGTAGTAGATGCATAATGAATATGTTTGATAGACTGAGTTAATAGAATTGGGGAAAAAAGATTAAAAAAAATGGCTGGCCAAAAACAAAGGAAATAAAATATAGTTAAAAAATTAGTGTAGTGAGATAGGTAAAGGTAATGTGTAAAAAGAAAATGAAAGAGAGAATGAAGCAAAATGGAGGTTTTACTTTTTGTTTCTCCTTTTGCCTGTTGACCCAATTTTTTTACACCTCAGCTTTTGAGATCTCTGCTCCTCTTTCCTTCTTTTTCCCTTCTTTCCTTCCTTTCTTCTTTCCTACTCTCTCTCTTTCTATCTCCCTCCTTCCATTTCTTTCTTTCTTCCTTTCTTCCTTTCCCTATACATCCATCTCACTTCTCTCTCCCCCTCTCTTTCTCTATCTCATTTTCCTCCTCCCCTCCACATCCTTTTCAGGGGCTTGAGTAGAAGTGTTCTTCCTGGCTTACCACTTGAATAGTTGGAGCATGAACTAACTTCTTACTTTATATAAGATCCACAGAGTGAAACTGAGTCTCCTCAGCCAATACTTCAGTGACTTTTACTCCTTCTAAATTTGTTAACTAGGTTATTTAAATTTAGTTAAGTATCTTTTGTCAATTGGATGTATTCTCAATTGGTTGAGGGTCCAGGACTAGAGTATTTTCTAGAAGGGGTGAGGTGATTGGATTCCCTACTGTTACAATATAATCGTATGACCCAAAGAAGGGTTGCTTACAACTTTCACCAACCAGGATGTGAAGAAGGAGGAGCCATTCCTCTGTTACATTAATACTCATGTAGAATGTTAATTATAATCTTGAAGAAAATCCTAAGAGATCTCATTTTAAACCATAGTTTCTATACTTTTTGACTGTGTGGTATAATAAAAGCCAAAAATGATACAAACCTGTTTTAGATTTTTAATGTAAAGATTTAGAAAGGAATAAGTATTAAAAGAAATATTTTATTCAATTGAATACACAAATTCAATAGCATGTTTCACCATTAGCTCTCTGGAATTGTGGTTGGTCTTTGTGTTGATCAGAGTTTCTAGGTCTTTAAAAGTTGTTTGTCTTTATAATGTTGTTTCTATATAAATTGTCCTTGTGTTTCTGCTCACTTCATTTAGCAGTAGTTAAAAATTTTGCCAGATTTCCCTGAAACCATCCTTTAAATTATTTTTACAACATATTATTCCACCATATTCTTATATGATAACTTGTTCAGTCATTCCCTAATTGATGGCACACCCCCTCAGTTTCTAATTCTTTGCCACCACAAAGAAAACTGCTATAAATATTTTTGTACATATGGATCCTTTTCATCTTTTTGGATCTCTTTTGGTGGTATAGACTTCATAAAAATGGTTTAGGACTTTATATATATATATATATATATATATACATATATATATATATATACATACATATATATACATATATATAACGTACACACACACACACATATATCTTGGATTTCTTCTGAAAATTGATTGTTCACATATTTAGACTATTTTTTCAATTTAGTAAAGGTTCTTATTCTTTTTTGCTTGTTTTTAATTTGCTGATTTAGGTTACGTTCTGGGTTTCAAGTTGTCTTTCTCCCTCATTCCCTCCCAACACTTGTCACTAGTGTTAATGAAGTTATTGATTCAACGAACAGTTGAAATAAATACATGTGCAGAGGTATACAATATATCTATATATTAGCACTTCTGTATGTCAATTCTTTTTCTGGAGATGCATAGCATTTTTCATCATAAGCCCTTTATAACTGATTTGAGTGAGCACGGTAGCTTAGTCATTCATAGTTACTCTTCAAATAATATTGCTATTGCTGTATACAGTGTTTTCTTGGTTCTGCTCGTTTTCCTCTGCATTATTTCATGTAAGTCTTTCCATGTTTTTTTCTAAACCCCATTCATCGTTTCTTACAGCACAGTAGTATTCCATCACAATCATATACCAAAACTTATTCAGTGATTGCCCAGTGAACGGATATTTCCTCAGTTTTCAATTCTTTGCCAACACAAAAACAGATACTATAAATATTTTAAACATATAACTTCTTTTCCCTGATCACCTTGCTAAACAGACCCAATAATGGTATACACAGTTTAATAATTCTTTGAGCATAATTCTAAATTGCTCTCCAAAATGGTTGGATCAGTTCACAATTCCATCAACAGTGTGTTTGTGCCAGTTTTTTACATCCCTTCCAAAATTTGTCATTTTTTATTTCCATCATTTTAACAACCTGATTGGTGTTGTTTTAATTTGCATTTCTCTCATCAACAATAAATTAGACCATTTTTTCATATGACCACATATAGCTTTGATATCTTGCAAAACTATTCATATTCTTTGACCATATATCATTTGGGGAATGACTCATATTCTTATCCTTGTGACATATTGCTGTTGTCTCTTAGCTAGCATTTTATTCAGGATTTTTGCATTAATATGCATGAGTGAATTTGGCATGTAATTTTCTTTCTCTGTTTTTGCTTTTCCTAGTTTAGGTATCACTCCTATGCACACACACACACACACACACACACACACACACACACGTTTTATACAAGAAGTTTGGTTATTTGCCAGTTATTCCAAATAATTTATTTAATATTATAATTAAATGATGTTCAAAACTTTGGTAGAATTCATTTGGAAATCCATCTAGGTTTGGTCCCTTTTTTCATAGGAAGTTCAGTTATGGTTTGCTCACTATCCTTTTCTAAAATAAGTCTATTCATGTATTTTATTTCCTTTTTTGTTAATCTGAGCAGTTCATATTTTTTGTAAGTATTTCTCCACTTCATTTAGACTGTTAAAACTTATTGGCATATATTTCGGCAAAATAACTCCTAATAATTGTTTTAATTTCATCTTCATTAGTGGTGTATGAATCCTTTTCATTTTTGATACTAGTGATTTGTTTTTCTTCTCTCCTTTTTAAAGACAAATATCAATGAATGGTTTATTTTATTGTTTTTTCACCATAAAACCAGCTTCTTATTTTATTTTTAGTTCAGTGCTTTACTTAGTTACAATTTTATTAATCTCTCCTTTGATTTTCAGGATTTCCAATTTGGTGCTTAACTGGAGATTTTAGTTTGTTCTTTTTTTTTAATTGATTACCGAATTCATTGATCTGCTCTTGATGCATCTCATAAGTTTTGGTATGTTCTATCATTACTAACATAATCTTTAATAAAATTATTATTTCTATGATTTGTTCTTTGACATTCATTATTTAAGATGAGGTTACTTAGCTTCCAATTAATTTTTAATCTGTGATTCCGTGATACTTTATTAAATGTAATTTTATTGCATTATGATCTGAAAAGGATGCATATAATATTTCTGCTTTTCTGAATTTGGTTGTGAGGGTTTTGTGCCCTAATAAAATGGTCAACTTTTATAAAAGTGCCATATACTGCTGAGAAAAGGTATATTCCCTTCTATTCCCATTAAATTCTTTCCAGATGTCTATCATATCTAGCTTATCTAAGATTATATTCTTTTACTTGACTTCTTTCATATTTATTTCATGGTTAGATTTGTGTACTTTTTAGAGGGGCAAGTTGAAGTCTTCCACTATTATTGTTTTGCTATGTCCACCTATAATTCATTTACCTTTTCCATTATAAATTTGGATGTTATAGCATTTGGTGCATACTCTTGCTTTTTTTTTTTTACATCAGAAGAAGTATAATAAATTCTACTATAGCCCTTTATTTTCATTCTATATGCATCTCTCATTTTGAAAAGTGTTTCATATAATCTATCCATCTATCTATCAATGATCTATCTATATATAGAGAGTTGAGCTCTGGTTTTTGATCCATTCTACTTTCCATTTCTTTTTTATGGGTGAGTCCATATTGTCACTAGTGTTAATGAAGTTGTTGATTATTTCTATGATTTTTTTTATGTACTCATTCTTTAAGATTATTCATTTTCCAATTAATTTTAATCTACTTCCAAGGTTCTTTATTAAATGTAATTTTTATTACTATGTGGTCTGAAAAGTGTGTATTTAATCTTTATGCTTTACTGAATTTTGTGCATGTGGTTTTATGCCCCAATACATGATAAATTTTGTGAAGGGTCCATGTATAGCTGAGAAAAATATTTTTTTCTTTCTATTCCTAATTAGTTTTCTCCAGCAGCCTATCATATATAACTATTCTAAAACTCTATTCATCTCCTTAACTTCTTTCTTATTTATTTTATTTCTTATTGTTTAGGCATTTCAGTCATGTCCAATTCTTCATAACCCCATTTGGGATTTTCTTGGCAAAGATACTGGAGTGGTTTGCCATTTCCTTCTGCTTCTTATTTTACAGATAAGAAACTGAGGGAGACAGGCTTAAGTGACTTGCCCAGGGTCACATAGCTAGGAAATGTCTGAGGCCAGATTTGAACTCATGAAGATGAGTCTTCTTGATTTCAAGCCCAGTGTTCTTACCACTGTGCCACCTAGATGCTCTTTTATTTTAGGGTTACATTTATTTAATTCAGAGAGGTAAAAGGAGGTCATTCACTAGTATAGTTTTACTATCTATTTCCTCTTATAATTCATTTAACTTTTCATTTAAGAATTTTGATGCCATGCCATTTGGTGCAATATGATTAATGTTGTTATTAATTTGTTGTCTATGGAGTACCTTTTAGCCAAATATAGTTTCTCTGCTTATCTCTTTTAGTTAAGTCTGTTTTTGCATTTCCTTTGTATGAGCTCATGATTGCTACCTTTCCTTTTTTTACTTCAGCTGAGGCATATCAGACTCTTCTCCAGTCCTCTATTTTAATTCCATGTGTACCTTTCTGTTTCAAATATGTCTCTTATAAACAACATACTGTAGGATTTCACAGTTGAGTGAATCCCATTCATGTTCACATTTATGATGCTGTGTATTTCCCTTTATCTTATTTAATTCTGTTTTTTCCTTCTCTTTTTTTTACATGGTTTCTTCTCAAAACTCTGTTTTGCTTCTGACCACTTAATCTGCCCTTTATTTTATTATTCCCCCACTCCATACCTTTTTTTTCTCTTGGTTCTTTCCCCTCCTGTTGGGCAAGATAGATTTCCATATCCAACTGAGTGTGTACATATACTCTTCCCTCTTTGAACCAGTTCAGATGAGAATAAGGTCCAGGAATTGCTCCTTTCCCTCCTCACCATATTCCCCCAATTGTAAAAAAGAGAAAAATTTCTTTGTGTGACTGTTTTATGTGAGATAATTTTCCCAGTCTTCCTTTCCCTCCCCATTTCTCTCAATATGTCTCCCTTTCTAAACCTTCTTTTTTTTCTTTTGAGATCATCCCAATATAATAGACTCACATTTCATGCCTTCTCTCTAAGTAGGCTAATTCCAACTGCCCTAATTATGATAAAGTTCTTGGGAGTTACATGCATTGTCTTCCCAATGGGGAATGCAAACAGTTTAACTTAATGATAATCCTCATGATTTCTCTCTTATGTTTATCTTTTTAAATTTTTTTTGTCTCTCTCAAGTCTTCTGTTTGAATGTAAATTTTCTATTCAGCTATGATCTTTTCATGAGGAGTGCCTGCAAGTCTTCTATTTCATTATATAACCATTTTTTTACCCCAGCAGTATTGTAATCAGTTTTGCTCGGTGTAGGTTTTTCTTAGTTGTTATTCTAGCTCCTTTGCCTTCTGAAATATCATATTCCAGATTCCTTTATTATGGTAGCTGCTAAATCATGTGTGACCCTGACTGTGGCTCCATGATATTTGATTGGATTATTCTGGCTTCTTGAAATTTTTCCTCCTTGACCTAAAAGTCTAGAATTGACTATAGTACTCCTGGAAGTTTTCATTTTGGATTTTCATTCAGGAAGTGATCAGTGGATTCTTTCCATTTTGCTTTTGCTTTCAGGTTCTAAGATATCAGTGCAGTTTTCCATTATAATTTCTTAAAATATGATGCCTATGCTCTTTCTTTGATCATGACTTCCAGGTCCAATAGTTCTTAAAGTATATCTCCTTAATTTGTTTCCCAGGTCACTTGTTTGTCCAATGAGATAGTTTACATTTTTTTCCTATTTTTCATTTTTTGAGTTTATTTCTTCTTGACATTTCATGTATTTATTAGCTTCCACTTGCCCAATTCTAATCTCTAAGGAATTGTTTTCCTCAGTGAGATTTTCTACCTTGAGGAAAATTAATATTATGGAGTTTATTTAATAACCAATATCACTCTGTGATCCATCTTTTTCTTCATTTTTGTCAGATCCTACTTTTGAAGGGCAGGCAGTTTATGAAGGGCATGATCCAGCAATGTGATCATACCTAGGCTCCAAGGCTGGGGCCCTCCAAAATGGAAACTTATTTCTGTTTACTCCATAAGCACAGAAGCCAGATTGAAACAGTCCCTTGCCAGGGGACAAATCTCCTGTCTTTGCTTTCTAATCAAAGTTAGGGGTGACCTGGTCTACATCGGGAGAACCAAACAGGGAAAATCTGATAGAGATGGCTTCTGTTTTTCTAGCCAAAAGGCTAGAAGCAGCTGGATCTTAGAAAGCAGCTAGCATTCTTTAAGTGTCAGAGAAGGGTGTAATCAGTCACATCTGAAGGCTAGCCTACTTCCCCTAGCTGCAGACTAATCATTTCATGTGAGGATTAGTCTTGCCCCTCCCTCTCCAACAATAAAGTAATAGGGAGGAGCTAAGTACTATTAAACTTACTTCCTCATTAAAATGTCCACCATTTGGAATTGTCTTGCCTTTTGCCGGGAGGTCTAAATGACGTACTTTCAGGTAAATCAGAAATATGTTCCTAGGTTTAAAGTCCTCATGTTGGGGTCTTTGGCATAAATGGAGGCTGACCAAAGACCCCCTTATTGATAGGTGTGTCACTCTATTAAAAAAAACTGTTTTCTTACATGAAAAATTGCCTCAGTTTACTCTTTTGTTAAATTTTACTTGTGACAACCTCTTTTTCCACTTAGCTAATTTTGCTTTTTAAGGAGTTATGTTCCTCAGTGAGGTTCGGTATCTCTTTTACCATTTGGCAAATTCTTTTTTTTAAGAATTCTTTTTTTTTAGTGTTTTTTTTTTGCCTCTTTTACCAAGGTGTTGATTCTTTTTCATAATTTTCTTGCATTGCTCTCATTTCTAGTCCCAATTTTTCAAGTGCTCTTAATTGAATTTTAAAATATTTCCCCCAATTTTTATTTCTCTTTTAGTTCTTCTAGAAATTCTTGTTGTTCTTGTGTTTAATCTGCAGTTTCTTTTTGAGGCTTTGCTTGTAAATATTTTTATATAATTGTCTTCTGAGTTTTTGTCTTGAGTTTTCCTATTATCACAATAGATTTTTTTTAATGATCATCCTCTTTTTTGGTTATTGTTTGCTCTTTTTTTTCCAGCCAATGTTTTGACTTCAAATTTTGTATTAGAATTAGGCTCTACTCACCAGTTGTGATGGTGGTGGGGAGTCACCCTACCAAGCTTCACTCTTTTACTCATTACTCTGTTCACAGATAGTCTTGCAGGTCTGTAAGTTTTTCAGTGCTTCCAAGTTTGTGTAATCATGAGACAGTTATGGTCAGTACTCTCCTGGTCTGCACCCTGGCTGTCACTCAGGTAGGCCCTTGTGATTACATACACTCAATTTCTCTACTCCCCTCCTCCTAGGAGTTGCAACACAGAACTACGGCCCCTGCTCATTTGTGACTACAAATACTTCTTTCTGTGCTGGAAGTGTAACCCAGAACTGGGTAATGGGCAATTAATTTGTCAAAAGGCACCCATTCCTACTCTCAGGGCTTGCATGGGGTTCCCCCTGGATTCACCTTCTGATGAAATATTTAATTCTGTGCTGCCACTGGGTGGTAAATACTCTCCGTACTACTGCTGCTGCCACCACCATCTCCAAGATTCACAGATGGTGTCTACATTGTGCTGTGTTTTCAGCTAGCCCTGATCCCAGTAACACACATAGCTTTTGCTGATCCTCTATGTTGTCCTGAGCTGGAAATATGATTAACTTTGATCTTTTCTTGCTTATGATGCCTTAGAATTCAATTTGATGCATCATTTTAAAGTTATTTAAGGGGGATTGTTGGGAGAGTTTGGCTAAAATTTTTCCTTTGCTCACTATCTTGGCTCAGCTTTGGCCATCTAGTTTTTTGAGTGTGTACTCTAGTCATTAATCCTTTCCTCTTCTATTTTTTTTAATGTACATTTTTACTGACATAGTTTTCCCTGCCTTTTACTGCTTTAGCTCTATTAAAAAATCAAGATATTTAAAACTGTTGACATTTTCTCCTTGCAAAATTGTAGTTTATCATTGAAATTATTTAACCATTACACTTGTAGCAGGATTTTTTTTCTGGAGGTGATCAGCACATTCTTTTCATTGGCACTTTGTTTTCTATGTTCAGAAGTTTTGGGCAGTTTTCTTGTATTACTTATTGAATTAATATGTTCAAGGTTTTCTTGACTTGATGAGTTCTTCTGTGTCTTATACTTTTTAAGTAGTCTGTATGTTTTACTTCTATAGGTATCTTTTTTTAAAAATAATATTATTGCTCTTTACTTCTATTTGCACTTCCTATTATTCTGTTTCTTTGATGTGGTTTGCCACTATGGATTATAGTTTTTCTATTCTGCCATGCATTCTGTTTTCATAATTCTTATTTCTTTTTTAAACTACTCAGAACACCATGTTGTACTTTTAGATTCTCTTGAGAATCCACAGGGTTCCTATGCCTCATCAGATATTAATTCATTTTCCTTTGTTTTACAATATTTATATATAGATTTCTGGACTCATTTAAGCCATCTGGTGAACATATTCCCTTGTTGATAAAATCTTTCCTTTTTTTTCTGTGGGTTCAAAGATTTTTAGTGAGTTTTCTCTCTCAGGCTACTTCAGTTTTACCCCTCTCTCCACCTTATATTCACATATTTCTCATTGTCTGACTCCTTCCCCATTGATGACAGTTTCCTCAGGAGTTAGAACTCTAAGTTGTGTGAGCCTCTTCTCATATGGAGTAATTCATATTTCACTGCTCTTTGGCTCTTTCCCATATGACTTCTGGTGGGACAGAGGCAGCCAAAATGAGTCCTTCTATTTCAGGCTTGGTTCAGAGACATCCACATACATGTTAGTGCCCTTTCCCTACTCACCCTGCTCTTCATTTTTCTGGCTGACCACTGCTGCAACACTCAGTGTTGTGATGTTGCTGTCTCAGCCACAGTGAGCTTCTGGTTTGGGGCTTCTAGGGTGTAGGGATGGTTGGGGTAGGACAGAGTCAAATTCAGTCACAAGTTTTTGGATCAGTTTATGCAGAACAGAGCTTAAAGACTTGTAGGAAATAGGTTCTGAATAATCGTGTTACAGATTAGTGATTAGCTTTCTATATTGTTATTTCTAATTTTATCATATTTCTTGGTATCTTAGATGGTAGAGAAGAATGAAATTGTTTTATCTTTTAGGTTTTGTAGTGCATAGAATTTCTAGCAGCATGGGAACTAAAGAATTCTGCTTGGCAGTAGATGCTGCCCCATAGGCAGCTTGTGCACCAAGGTTTCTTTCTTTCAAAGATAACAGACATCTTTACATTGCTGATGTGGCACTTGTCAATCCCACAGAGATATAAAAACACCCAGTATAGGGGCATATTTTCCTTCCTTAAATCTGTTGCTCCTATCCCTCATGCATTATAACCTCCACTGTGGTTGGGAGAAGGAAAAGTAAATAAGGGGATGTCTGTTCACCAGAACCAGAAACAAAATCAGCACCAGCACTATCAGCATGTATACGTGCTCTGTATCCTCCCAGGTTAAATACATCACCTTTTAACCCTACTCCTTTTCTGTTAATCATTTACATCATCCTGATACCTGCCTATAGGATTACTGCCATTAGTTTCTTACCCTGTTTACCTGTTTTAAAAAATAAAATTATTTTTTTAAAGAGGAAGGGAGAAAAAGGAATACATCAAGGAAGAAATGAGGAAGAGAAGGGAGGAACTTAATAATTATCATAATTTAGACATACCTGTAAAGAATATGCAAACGTGGAGAAAATGATGTAAGGAGCATAAATATTATGAACACATTCTTGTCTCCAAACTTTTCTTTACTCTCATATTTTTGAAGACTATGGAATTCTAAAGGGACATTTTTCCCTCTATTAAAACAGAGGAAATAGATCATATGATTCCTTTCATTTTCTGTGTTTTCATTTCAAAGATTCCATCCTGCTGATTTCATTGAGAATGATTGATCATTCTCTAATACAGTAAGCATCCATTTTTTTCAAACGTAAGTTTATGTTCAGTTTGTAAGATGAATTATTGTCGGTTTTAAGCTCTTTGCCCCTCTTTGACTTCTAATATACTATATTCCAATTTTCCTCCTTTTTAATATAGCAATAGCACAGTCTTGTGTTTTCCTGAATATATTTCCTTGCTATTTGAGCTCTTTCTTTCTGGTGGGAGCTCTTTCATTATCTTTTTTAATGCAGAAATTTTGGATTGTGTCTTTGATATTCTTGGGTATTTTCAATTTGAGGTTTTTTTTTTTTAAAGAATTTTATTGGTGGATTCTATCTTCACTTTGACTCTGGTTCTGACAGATCTGTCCAGTTTTATTTTCTGACTTTTTGAATCTTGGAAACCAGGGGTTTTTTTGTTTTGTTTTGTTTCATTGTAGTTTTCAGACAGTTTCTGGAGTCTTATATGATCTCTCCTTGAGTCCCCTTCCCAGCCAGTTTTTTCAAAAATAGCAACTATGAGATCTTTTTTAAGTTGGAGGCTTTTTACACATTTTTTTTTTGCTTCATTCTACTGGAAGGGATTTCTGGCCAAAGACTACTGGACATACATGTTTGGTGAGCCTGCTTCAGGAAGGACTTGATAAATCAGAATGAAAGAAAAAAAGCATCAATTTTCTTTTTTTAATTAATTTTTAATTTTCAACATTCACTTCTATAAGCTTTTGAGTTTTAAATTTTCTCTGCCTCCCTACCCTCCTCCTTCCCCAAGATGGCATGCAATCTGATAAAGGCTCTACATATACATTCCTATTAAACATATTTTCACATTAGTCATGCTATGAAGAAAAATTAGAACCAATAGGAAGACCCAGGAGAAAGAAGAAAGAAAACAAAACAAAAGAAAATAAAGAGCAAATAGTATGCTTTGAACTGCATTCAGACTCCATAGTTCTTTCTCTGTATGTGAATAGCGTTTTCCATCATAAGTCTTTGGAGATGTCTTAGATTCTTGCATTGCTGAGAAGAGCTAAATCTATCAAAGTTGGTCATCTCTCAATGTGGCTGTTACTGTGTACAACATTCTCCTGGTTCTGCTCACTTCAATCAGTATCAGTCCATACAAGTCTTTCCAGGTTTTTCTGAAATCCACCTGCTCATCATTTCTTATAGTACAATAGTATTCCATTACATTCATACACCCTTGTTCAGCCATTCCCCAATTGATGAGCATCCCCTCAATTCTCAATTCTTTGCCACCACAGAAAGAGCTGCTATAAATATTTTTGTACATGTGGTTCCTTTTCCCATTTTTATAATGTCTTTGGGATACAGCCCTAGAAGTGGTATTGCTGGGCTAAAGGGAATTGTTGCTTGTGTGATTGATCACTGAATTAGAATTGAATTCATATAAAAAAGATTCCCAGTAAACCCCTTTTTTCCTGCTGGCATTTAAGTGGGGAATCAAGGATTACTTAAACTTTTGGGTGAAGGGAGATCACTAGCACCAATACCCTGTTCTCCTGATCTAGGTCAAAATAAAGCATTGAGCACAAGGTCCTGCTGTTGTTTCTGTCCCCTTTGGATCTGTTATTTCCTACTTTAAAGATCACATTGATCTTGGACCTTCTGAAACATCTCTACATCTTCTCTATAAATTTGATCTCCTGGTACAAATACCACATTCCAGAGATCTTGAAACCTTTATGTCCTCTGGAGACAGGGGTGTGCTGGTGTTGCTCATATCAGCTTGAGAGAGCTTACTGTTACATTTTCAATATAAGTATTTGCACCTTGGAAATCATAAAATCATACAAATTAGGGCTTGATTTGTTTTGTTGATTGTCTAGATTTAAGAAACTTGTGCAGAAAATTTTTTAATAATGTGGATTAAATTTAAAAGAATGCTGTGTATACATTTTTGAGGGGAAATCCAATTGTTAAATATTTACCAGCACATCACAGTGCGAAGTGCTCAAACTCTACACTTCTCCCTTCCCAAGACATCTTGTGTTTTTTTATTAAATTGTTATATAAAGTATTTATATAAAGTAAATTTATTTATATAAAGTAAATTATTCAAGTAAAAAGAAGTCTTTGTCTTTTATTACAGTAGCACTTGCTTTAAGCTTTCAAGAGGACCTTGAGGTATGTTGCACTACTTGAGAAACAACTCTGTTTATACAGGAATCTACTAAGAATTGGTTTTATGTCATGATATAGCAGCGGTGACAGACCAGGGCTGAAATTGTGATACTGTTAACTCCACTTCCCTGAGATTTTTCTGGCTTGTTGCCCCGGGAACACTCTTACTTAGAGTGCCTTCAGCTTTTCAGTCATGTCAATGTACAATTCTAGACTGAGTAGGAGAGATTACTGGTGTTTATTTTCTTTTGGTTTACTTGATTATTTTATAAGCTATAGTGTCACTCCAAGGCCCTTTTCATGTGGAACAGGTTAGTGACAAAGGGGACAGAAAAAGTTTTTTTTTAAATAAAGAATAGGTTTAAATTAATTATTAAAGAATATACTATATTCCTTCTATTACAAATGGAATGTTTGATGCTTAATCATAGCAGAAAAATAACTTTGTTATAATATACATTGTTAATATCAATAAACCTAGTTTTCAGGCAGGTTTTGGACAGAAAATGATTTATGGTATAATTAGAAAGACAGGCCTTTTGAACAATGTAGAATAATGCCTTACTTGTGTGGGAACAGTTTACTGTTAGAAAGAGGTACAGAGAGATCTTTTATTTATTAAATATTAGAGAAGTATGAAGTTAAAGAAACACAGTTTCAGGGGAACTAAGGAGTTGGATGATGATGTTGAAGCCTTTAGAGCTGCAAGCATGATAATACTTAAGTTATTTCACATATAGATGTATTATGATTAAAGGGAGTAAAACAAAACAAAACAAAAAAAACCAAAATGAAATCTAATTAACATTTGGATTCTTTTGGACCAAAGTCAATACTTGTGTATGATTTTAAAAGACTATATATTTGTTAGGGAAAATTTAGAAAATTGTACCTGTGTTAGTGGAATAGCATCAAGTATGCCATTGAAAATTATAGAAAAAGAGTAAAATTGGGTATAGGAATCTGAGAGAAGAATATGACAAGAACTTGAAAAGAATTGAAGACACAACAAAGGCACTGAAAAGTTGTTTGATTGTGCTGTGGAAGTTAGAAACAGTTAATTTAAAGAAGGCTTCCTTCAGTTTAATGATTCCTGATTGATGGAGAAAGAACTGACTTCATTGTCTAAGGACTTTAATGACAACTAATATTGCTCTTCACTGACACTTAAGAGTTGGAGAAAAGTGAAGCTTCTCACAAGGGCCTGTTACTCTCTGTTGACTCCTCTGTCTTTTAAAAAATAATAGTATTTTATTTTTTCCAGTTATATACAAAAATTTTTAACATTCACTTTTACAAAATTTAGAGTTTCAAATTTTTCTTGCTTCTTCCCTTCCCCATCCTAAAACAGTAAGCAATTTGATATAGATTATATATGTGCAATCATGTAAAACACATTTTTGTATTAGTCATGTTGTAAAAGAAGAAACCAAAGAAATAAGAGGCCAAAAGAAAAAAATCACAAAAAAGTGATAATAGTATACTTTGACCTTCATCTGGAATCCATTGGTTCTTTCTCTGGATGTGTATAGCATTTTCTATCATGAGTCTTTTCTGATTGTCTTGAATCACCTTATTACTGAGAAGAGCTAAATCATTCATAGTTGATCATCACACAACATTGCTGTTACTGTGTACAATATTCTCCTGGTTTGGCTCATTTCACATTGTATCAGTTCAAATAAGTCTTTCCAGGGCTTTCTGAAATCTGCCTGCTCATCATTACTTATAAAAAAGTATTCCATTACATTCACATGCCACAATTTGTTCATTCATTCCCTAATTGATGGACATTACCCCAATTTCCAATTTTTTTGCCACCACAAAGAGTTCCTACAAATTTTTTTTTTGTGCATGTAGATCATTTCCCCTTTTTTATGATCTCTTTGGGATATAAGCCTAGTAGTGGCATTGCTGGATCAAAGGGTATTCATAGTTTGGTTGCCCTTTGTGCGTAGTTCCAAATTGCTCCCCAGAATGGCTGGATCAGTTCACAATTCCACCAATAGTACATGTGTCCCAATTTTTCTACATGCTTTCCAACATTTATCATTTTTCTTTTCTGTCATATTAGCCAATCTGATAGGTGTGAGGTGTTACCTCAGCATTGTTTTAATGCATATTTTTCTAATCAAAAGTGATTTAGAGCATTTCTTCATATTCCTATAGACAGCTTTGATTTTTTCATCTGAAAACTGCCTGTGTATATCCTTTGGCCTTTTATCAATTGGGGAATGACATGTATTCTTACAAATTTGACTCATTCTCTATATATTTGAGAAATGAAGCCTTTATCAGATGTGTTTGCTGTAAAGATTGTTTCCCAGCTTTCTGTTTTCCTTCTAATCTTCATTCCATTGGCTTTGTTTTTGCAAAATCTTTTTAATTCAATGTAATCAAAATTATCCATTTTCTATCTTGTAATGCTCTCTATCTCTTATTGGTCATAAATTCTTCCCTTCTACATAGATGTGACAGGTAAACTATCCCTTGTTTTCTTAATTTGCTTATGATATCATGCACTATATCTAAATTGTGTGACATTTTGACTTTATCTTGGTATATTGTATAAGATGTTAGTCTACACCTAATTTCTGCCATATTGTTTTCCAGATTTCTCAGGAGTTTTTGTCAAATCATGAATTTTTATTGCAGAGGCTGGGGTCTTTAGCTTTATCAAACACTATATTACAGTGGGCATTTGCTACTGTGTTTTATGTACACACTCTGTTGCACTGATCCATGATTTTCTTAGCTAGTACCAGATGCTTTTGATGATTACTGTTTTAGAATTAGTTTGAATAACAAATTATAGTATATATAACTGAATAAGTACATTAGTTTAGGCAGAATTATCATTTTTATTATATTAGAGCAGCCTACCCATGAGCAATTAATGTTTTCCCAACTGTTTAGATCTGTCTTTATTTGTGTGAAAAGTGTTTTGTCATTGTTTTCATATAGTTCCTGGGGTTTTTTTTGGCAGGTAGACTCCTAAGAATTTTATATTGTTTACAGTTATTTTAAATGCATTTCTCTATCTCTTTGTGTTGGGCTTTGTTGGTAATATATAGAAATGCTGAAGATTTATGTGGTTTTTTTTATCCTGCAATTTTGTTAAAGTTATTAATTATTTCAAGTAGTGTTTTAGTTGATTCTCTAAGATTCTCTAAGTATACCATCATATCATCTACAAAGAGTGTTAGTTTTGTTTCCTCATTGCCTATTCTATTTCCTTCAGGTTCTTTTTTTCTCTTATTGCTATAGCTAACAATTCTAGTACAATATTGAATAATAGTGGTGATAATAAACATCCTTCCTTTTCCCCTGATCTTATTGGAAAGGCTGACAGCTTATCTTCATTACAGATAATGCTTGCTGATGGTTTTAGGTCTCTTTTGTCTCGAGAAGGAAAAGCAGAAGGGTCTTTGATACTCTAGTGAGTTGGCTTTAAAGAGTAAACCAGGGGGCAGGTAGATGGCACAGTGGATAGAGCACTGGCCCTGGAGTCAGGAGGGCCTGAGTTCAAATCTGGCCTTAGACACTTGACACTTACTAGCTCTCTGATCCTGGGCAAATCACTTAACCCCATTGCTTAGCAAAAACAAAACAAAGCAAAACAAAAACATATCACTTATCTTCCCTGAAAACTCATTGCAAGAGTGCCCTGATATATAGATAAAGGTTTACAAGATGGCTTATGTATTCAATGTGTGACCCATTATTATGACAGCACCAATGGAAGGCATCAATGCCACATTGATTGTCAGTTTTTTTTTTTTCAGCTTCAAATTTTCTATTCTCAGAATTTATAGTTTCCTTGAAAAGAAATGTTTCCACATACCAGGACTATTGAAAATAATCTTCTGATTAGTCTTCTTTCTTTCCCTATAGCCTTTGCACAGCTTGGTTTTCCTAAAGCAATGATCATGTCATATACTTACTGTAAGGCACTTTTATGTCTTATTTTTACCACCAGATCAAATATAAAATTCTCTTTTTGGCTTATAATACTTTTCAGAAACTTAATTCTTTCTATCTTAATAGTCTTATTACACTTTAGTCCCCTTCATATATTTTATGATAAAGTTACACTGGCCAACTTGCCGTTTCTTGCAGACAACACTCCATCTCCTCGATCTGAACCCTTTCAATGGCTGTCCCTTAAGCCTAGAATACTCACCCTCCTTTATGTTCCAGCTTTCTTCACTTCCTTCAAGTATTAACTAAAATTTCACCTTCTAGAGGAAGACTTCCTTGATCCCCCTGAACAATAAACCCCAGTGACTTTACTACCTCCAGAAGCATATACAAAATTCTCTCTTTGATATTCAAAGCCCTTCATAATTTACTCCCTTCCTACTTTCCCAGTTTTCTTGCAACCTATTCTCCAACACCTTCTCTTTAATCTAGTGATATTGGTTTCCCAGATATTCCACAAAAAAAGACACTTCATCGCTTCGCTGTGGGCACTTCTGCTTCCACTCAGACTACTGACCTCTCTAACTTCCTTTAAATCCCATCTAAACTCCTAGCTTCTATAAGCAGCCTTCCTCAACCCCTCTTAATTTCAGTGCTTACTCTCTTAATCATTTCCTATTTATCCTATATACAGCTTGCTTTGTATACATTTGTTTTGGGGTTGTTTGCCTTATTAAACTGTAAGTTCTTTGCAGTCAAGGATAGTTTTTTGGGCCTCTTTTTGTGCTTAACACAGTGCCTTGCACATAATAGCTCCTTAGTAAATATTTATTGAATGAATAAATCAATTTTATTGCCTTTTCCATATTTATTATTTACATTATCTACTGTATAACTTTTTTGTACAAAGTTTTTTTTTCTTTCATGTCATTATCCCCATAAGACTGAGCTCTTTGAAAGCAATGACTGTCTTTGGCTTTGACTGTCTTATAAATAATTATTGACTGACTATTGAGCAGGAAAGTGACAAGATAAGATTCATGTTTTAGAAAATAGTTACATGGAGCATGGGTAAGCATAAGAGGAGGCCAATTAGGGAGCTATTTGCAACAGCCAAGGCAAAAAGGTCTGAATGAGTATGATGGCTTTATGAGTGATTAGAGAAGCGAATGAGTATAAATAAGAGTATGTTGGATGACAGAGAAGGAGGAGTCCAGGATTACATGGAAGTTGTGAGCCTATGTGATTGGAAGCATGGGGTCATCTTTAACAGAAAAAAATAATGTTAGGAAGAGGAGACTATTTGGGAGAAAAGACAATGTAATGAGAGCTGCAATGCAGATATCAACAAACCTATATTTGCTCGTTGTGCGCAACTGACTATGTACCACCATAAATGAAGGGAGGGAGTGATGTGGATCTTAGTATCCGGGGTACGCCTGGAAGCACAGAGTTTCTGAATGCTACATGCCGCTGCCATTAGGTGATTTTGGGGACAGGATGGAATTTTACTTTCACAGTTGTTGGTGTGGGGGCCTGTGATTTGGTCAGGTTACAGTAACCCTGAGGGACCTATGCCCAGAGCAGAAGGGGAGAGGCAACATAGTACAATGAAGACTGTATTTGGTGTTGCCGCAAAATTTTCAACGGGATTTAAAACCAGAGGATCTGGGTTCAAATAACATTAGTAACTGTGTGACCTTGGGAAGATCATTTAAGCTCTCTGCCTCATTTTTCCCATCTTTAAAATGAGAGTCTTTAACTTAATGTTCTTTTTTAGATCTCTAAATATATGATCCACAAGGCTGTAGGTTGCACAGCCATTTGAGGGAAATGTTAGGATAGGCAAAAGTGAGGTAGTTTTGGACAATAATGGGTAGAGTTTTTGACAGAGACAAGCCCTGTGTTTAGATGTAACTGGGAAGGCAAGATGTGACTCATCTTCCTTCTCTTTGATTGATTATCCCTTAGTTAATGTCATATCACTTTTAAGGTTATGCCATTGCTGACTAAGGGTGCAGAGTTTTTACTTTGGAAATGAATATCTTAGAAGAACAAGGTTGGAGTAAGCGTAATGGTAACTTGCTGTTCAGGGCTACTGCCACTATTATTCCTTTCTTTCTTCATTTTCGATGGCAGAAAAAATATGAAATAGTAATTGATTATAGTGAAGTCAGAAAGAAACCCAAGAAAGTGTCCCTAGGAGTGTGGACTAATGGCAGAGACCAAACTTGCTATTCCCTTTGAATAACCTTAGCTTCTAAAACACAGAAGGAAAGAGTGTATGGTTTTGCAGTTAGCTACTAACAGTTTTAATTTAATTTTGCTTGACTGGAAAGTCAAGAAAGTTATTGACTGAATGGCCTACATCAATTTAACTATAATGATAAATTGGTATGAATCCTTTAATAAGCTATAATAATTTCAGGAAATCCATACTATTCATCACCTATTTTATAAAGTTAAGGAAGCTTGAAGCCAGGGGAGTAAAGTCAGAGATTAGAATTCACAGCTTCTTATTCCTAATGTGATGTTCATACTAATTAAGCAGTATGTTTTCCAAGTGATTATCTGTCTTCTTAAGAAGGTTTTTCCATATTGGAGTTGATATATATGTACTAGGAGGATCCAGTAGGGAATCTGATTATTGCTTTCTTGGCTATTCTTTT
The DNA here is from genome assembly GCF_003287225.1 of Phascolarctos cinereus. NCBI lineage: Eukaryota > Metazoa > Chordata > Mammalia > Diprotodontia > Phascolarctidae > Phascolarctos > Phascolarctos cinereus. Next base: position 282,091,337 of record NW_027555847.1, on the reverse strand, counting down.
GCAAATATACTTTTGTTTGGCAGACATTTTAAAAGCATCAAATTCACACATACACAGTGGTGATCCAAAGGCATATTGCCCAACAGTAATGCTCTTTAAAAGTGAAAACAACCTAGAATTTTCTACACACAGAGAATGAAGTTCTGTTCCAGAAATTGACTCCAATCAGGTACTTAATCAGAGATAAAGGAATGCTATAAGCAACTTTTTAAAAATTCCATGTAGGCTTTCATTTTTAAAAATAAAGCAAATAAATTGAAAGCATTTTGGAAAAGAATAGTACTCATGATATTTGTTTTCTTAAAGTGATAATGTAGCTTTATAGGCTGATCAAATACAGAAATTTCATCGGCATTAGTTTCCCACTGTTAATGGAAACAAAGACTAAAGCATTTTACTTGAACATGATAGAAAATTGTTACCAAAATAAGACTTCTTCACATTAATTCAGAAATTCAGTGCCCAGCTATGTTGCTTATGTATTACATATATTCTTGACCACAACAGAATAATAGATTTATATTTATGTATGATCTTTAAATTGGAGAGTAATTCTGATTTTCTTAGACTTTCCCCTCCATGGCCACAGCATCTTCTATGATTATATAAATTAGGATACAGGAAAAATTGTTCACCTCATTGCTGGTCATACACTAGTTTTCTGAATTTTAGTCACCAGCTTTCTATGGTGAGTAATGCCTCACCTTAAATATTGCAGTCAGTCACAAAATGGACTGTATAAAGCCTATTTCAGATTATAATATCTATTATGATTATATAAACATTTTGAACAGTTGGCAACACATTTTTGCACATAACATTCACATTGAAAGAGTTTTCTCTTCAGTATAACTTTTATCAACTCTACTCACTCATGGAATTGATCAATTTTTCTCCTTTTCCTCTCTCTGGAGCTATCATATTCTGAGGGCTCCTGTCAAAGCTGGTTCAGTTGCTACCCTAAGGGCTAGATAAAAAGGTCATGTCATTCTTTACAGTTGCAATACAAATAAACTTGTAATGCAAAATGCCATTTTCTTTATATTCTTCTTGTGTATTCACCTTCTGCTTTTTGGTTGGGTGAAATCTTTGCTTGATATGTATTTAGTAGCTTATTTTTTATCTCCACAACACTGCATGCTGTTGATATCTAGATAGACATTTATATCTATCTATTTATAGATACATATTTATAGATCGATTTATTCATGATTGACAGGGCTTTGGTTTTGAGAAGTGTTCTAATTACAAAAGAAAAAATCAATATGCTATAGTTACGGTCCCTATAACCCTGATAAATTCAGAAATTCAGTTTTAGAGGATAAGTTGACCTCAAAATAGTGAGGTATCAAACAGAGGTTATTAAGCCTGTCCAACTGACAAAGACCTTATCCTTCATGGGCATTAACTTAAGCATTTCAAGAATGTGGAGCATTAATAAGTAAAAATACTTATTAGTTTTGAACACATTCACCAAAAAGTTAAGAATTTCACTCACTTTGCTCCTTATACCTTGAAAAAATTATCTATTTTGTTTTTACAATGCCATTGAAGAAAATGGTGAACCTCTAATTCTTTATTGTCATGGTTTTTGAAAGCTTTAGAATTGAAACTTTCATTGGTGATGCTTCTGAATTGGTACAAAGAATGTTAAAATTAGAAGACACCTTGTAAGTAATCTAGTTCAGCCCTTTCATTTTGCAGGTAAGGAAAATGAAGCCCCTCAAATGGTAGTGATTGAGCCAAGGACACACAGACAGTATAGAGCTTTGGATTTGGGACCCTATAGCTCTGAGGTCCTTTTCATTTTTTTCTCAAGAACTAAATTCTTTCAAGATTCAGTGCCAATAAATTGCTGAGCCTCTTAGGATTCTAGTCTCACTTACCTGAAAAGTAAGACTAGCCTCACCAACTGCTAAGCTTGTTTTAAAGGACAGATAATCATTGAATACTTTCTCAAACATAGACTGATTCTTTGAGAGTGAGGCAAAGTAATAGCATCAGCTGACCTCTCTGAGTTCAAGTCATCAGACTTAAATGGAATAGAACCCAGGGAACTGAAGATGGTATTGCTGAGCTGTGGTCAGTGATCTCTGAAAAAACACAGAGAATGAGTGAGGCATTACAGAACTGGAGATGTATTCATTTAAATGTATCCACTTAAAAGTGAGGAACAATAAAGCATCCAAGCTTTGTAGATTTTTCAAAGCTTGACATTAATTTTTTGTAAGAATCTGCATTGTGTATATTATTAAAAAGTATGGGTACTGAACCCCTAAAAGAAGAAGTGTTGTTGCAACAAGTGTGGCTTCGTCAAGAACAGGTTGGCCAGACCAGTGTTATTTTCTTTTTTGACAGGATTATTTGACTGGTAGATCAGAAGAATGACATAAATATATTTTAACTAGGATTCAGAAATGTTTTTAACAATTTTTTAAAGCTATGCTTATGGACAAAATGGAGAGAAGTAGTCTATATGAGAGTATAGTTAGTTGTATTTGGATTGACCAGATCCAAAGGATAGTCATCTGTCTCTATGTGTTATCCTGGGAAAGTGCTTCTACTGGAATATTGCAAAGGTCTGTCCTTGGCCTTATTTTTAAGTTTATTTTTAAATTTTAATGCATTTATTTTTGTTTTTCAACCTTCACTTCCATAAGCATTAGAGTTTTAAATTTTCTTCGGTTCCCTTCCCAAATCCCCTCCTCAGGACCATGCGCAATCTGCTATAGGCTCTACTTACATATTTATATTAAACATATTTTCATATTAGTCATGACGTAAAGAAGAATTAGAATTATGCTTCCATCTGTACTCAGATGACAAAGTTCTTTCTCTGGTTGTGAATAGCATTTTCCATTATGAGTTTTTTGGAGTTGTCTTAGATCCTTGCATCGCTGAAAAGAGCTAAGTCTCTCAAGGTCAGTCTTCGTGCAATGTTGCTGTTACTGTGTGCAATGTTCTCTTGGTTCTGCTCATTTCACTCAGCATCAGACCATACAAGTCTTTCCAGGTTTTTCTGAAGTCAGCCTGCTCATCATTTCTTATAGCACAATAGTATTCCATTACATTCATATACCACACCTTACTCAGCCATTCCCCGATTGATGGGAATCCCACCAATTTCCAATTCTTGGCCACCACAAAAAGAGCTGCTATAAATATTTTTGTATATGTGAGTCCTTTTTCCATTTTTATGATCTCTTTGGGACACAGTCCTAGAAGTGGTAATGCTGGGTCTAAGGTTATGCACAGTTTATAGCCCTTTGGGCATAGTTCTTCTCCAGAATGGTTGAATCAGTTCACTACTCCATCAACAAGGCATTAGTGTTCCAATTTTCCCACACGTTCTCCAACATTTATCATTTTCCTGTTTTGTCATGTCAGCCAAACTGATGTGTGATATAATACCTCAAAGTCATTTTGAGTTGCATTTCTCTAATCAATAGTGATTTAGAGCATTTTTTCATATGACCATAGATAACTTTAATTTCTTCCTCTGCAAACTGCCTATTCATATCCTTTGACCATTTATCAATTGAGGAATGACTTGTATTTTTATAAATTTGACTCAGTTCTCCATATGTTTCAGAAATGACCACTTTATCAGAGACACTGCTTGTAAAAATTGCTTCCCAACTTCTGCTTCCCTTCTAATTTTGGTTGCATTGGCTTTGTTTGTGCAAAAACTTTTCAATTTAATGTAATCAAATTTATCCATTTTGCATTTCATAATGTTCTCTGTCTCTTGTTTGGTCATAATATTCCCTTCTTCACAGATTTGATAAGTAAACTATTCTTTGCTGTCCTAATTTGCTTATATTATCAGTCTTTATATCTAAATCATGTAGCCATTTTGACTTTATCTTGGTATAGGGTGAGATGTTGGTCTATGCCTAGTTTCTGCCATACTATTTTCCAGTTTTTGCACCAGTTTGTGTTAAATTGTGAGTTCTTATAAGAGAAGGCAGAGTCTTTGGGTTTATCAAACAGTAGATTACTATATTCATTGATTGCTGTGTCTTGTGTACCTAATCTATTCCACTGATCTACCACTCTATTTCTTAACTAGTGCTAAGTAGTTTGATGATTACTGCTTTATGACACAGTTTTAGATCTGGTGTGGCTAGGCCACCTTCCTTAAATTTCCTTTTATTAATTCTCTTGATATTCTGGACCTTTTGTTCTTCCAGATGAATTTTGTTATTGTATTTTTCTAGCTCTATAAAATAATTTTTGGCAGTTTGATTGGTATGGCACTGAATAAGTAATTTAATTTAGGTAGAATTGTCATTTTTATTATATTAGCTCAGCCTACCCATGAGCAACTAATGTTTTTCCCAAATAGTCTGTATAGTATTAGAATTAGTTGTTCTTCAAGCGTTTGATAGAATTCACTAGTAAATCTATCTGGCCCTGGAGATTTTTTCTTAAGGAGTTCGTTAATGCCTCATTCAATTTCTTTTTCTGAAATGAGGTTATTTAAATATTTTATTTCTTCTTCCATTAATCCGGGCAATTAACTTTTTTTGTAAATATTTACCCATTTCATTAAGACTGTCAATTTTATTGGCATAAAGTGGAGTAAATTGTCCCAATTCATCTTCATTGATGGTGAATTCACTGTTTCCATTTCTGATGCTGGTAATTTGGTTTTCTTCTTTCTTTTTCTTAAATCACATTAATGAAAAGCTTATATATTTTATTGTTTTTTTCCATAAAACCAGATCTTAGTTTTCTCAATTTCAATTTTATTAAACACTCCCTTGGTCTTCAGAATTTCTAATTTGGTATTTAATTAAGGATTTTTAGTTTGCTCTTTTTTCTAGTTCTTTTAGTTTTATGCCCAATTCATTGATCTCCTCTTTTTCTATTTTATTCATGTAAGCATTTAGAGATATAAAACTTTTCCTAAGAACTGCTTTCACTGCATCCCGTAAGTTTTGGTAGGTTGTCTCATTATTATCATTCTATTGTATGAAGTTATTGTTTCTATTATTTGTTGTTTGACCCATTCATTCTTTAGGATTAGGTTATTTAGTTTCCAATTAGTTTTTAGTCCATCTTTCCATGGTGCTTTATTACATGTAATTTTTATTGCATCATGATCTGAAAAGGATGCATTTAATATTTCTGCCTTTCTGTATTGGATTGTGAGGTTTTTATGCCCTAATACTCTGTCAATTTTTGTGTAGGTGCCATGTACTACCAAGAAAAATGTGTATTCCTTTCTATCCCCATTCAATTTTCTCTAGAGGTCAACCATATCTAGCTTTTCCATAATTCTATTCATCTTAACTTCTTTCTTGTTTATTTTGTGGTTAGATTTATCTAGTTCTGAGAAGGGGAAGTTGAGGTCTCCCACCAGTATAGTTTTGTTATCTGTTTCTTCCTGTAACTCCCTTAAATTATTTAAGAATTTGGATGCTATTCCATTTGGTGCATATATGTTTAGTAATATCATTAACTTCATTGTCTATGGTATGTTTTAGCAGGATGTAGTTTCCTTCCTTATTGCTTTTGATAAGATCTATTTTTGCTTTTGCTTTATCTGAGATAAGAATTGTTGCCCCTGCTTTTTTTTTTTCAGCTAAAGCATTATATATTTTGCTACAGCCTTTTACTTTACTCTGTTTGTATCCCTCTGCTTAATATGTATTTCTTGTAAACAATATATTGTAGGGTTAGGGATCTTAATCCGCTGTGCTATACACTCTTGTTTTATGGGGAGAATTGATCCCATTCACAATCACAGTCATGATTACTATCTGTGTTTTTCTCTACATTCTATTTACCCCCCTTCCCCTTTATGCTTCTCTCTCCCCTTTCTCCCTTTCCCCCCTCAGCATAGTTTTGCTTTTGACCACTTCCTTCATAAGTCTGCCCTCCCTTCTATCAGCCCCCTCCCTTTTCTTCCCCTTTCCCCTTCTACTTCTTCCCTCTCTTCTATCCACCTCCTCCCTCTTCTTTCCCCTTTCCCCTGATACTTCCTATAGGGTAAGTTAGATTTCTATATCTAACTGATTAGGTTATTCCCTCTTTGAGCCAAATTAGATATGAGGAAGGTTCAAATAATGCTCATCTGCCTCCCTTCTTTCCCTCTAGTGTGATAGTTTTTGGTGCCTTTTCATCTTATGTAATTTACACTTGTCTGCCTCCTTCTTTTCTCTTTTCCCAGTGCAATCCCTTTTCAAAATTTAATTAGATTTTTTTTTTATCATCACATCAAAATCAACTTATACCCACACCTTCTGTTTTTGCATACTGCTTCTAAATGGTGTAATAACAAAACGGTTCTCAAGAGTTATAAGTGTCATCTTCCCTGGTAGGGATGTAAACAGTTTGCCCTTATTAATAACATGCTGTATTTTTTCCCTTTCTTGTTTACCTTTTTATGCCTCTCTTGAGTCTTGTAGTTGAAGATCAAATTTTCTGTTGAGCTCTTGTCTTTTCATCAGGAAGGTTTGGAAATCCCCTGTTTTGTTGATTGTCCATCTCCTCCCCTGAAAAGTTATGCTCACTTTCACTGCCTAGTTGATCCTTGGCCGTAATCCAAGCTCCTTTGCCTTACAGAATATCATATTCCATTCCCTCTGATCTTTTAATGTAGATGCTGCAAGGTCCTGCTTAATCCTGACTGTGTTTCCATGATATTTAAATTGTTTCTTTCTGGCTGCTTGCAGTAATTTCTCTTTGACCTAGTAATTTTGGAATTTAGCTACAATATTTCTTGCTGTTTTCAGTTTGGGATCTTTTTCAGAAGGTGATCAGTGGATTCTTTTGATGACTATTTTACCTTCTGGTTCTAGGACCTCAGAGTAGTTTTCCTTGATGATTTCTTGAAAGATGCTGTCCAAGCTCTTTTTTTTCATCATTGTTTTCAAGTAGACCAATAATTTTTAAATTTTCTCTCCCAAATCTATTTTCCAGGTCAGTTGTTTTACCAATGAGGTATTTTACATTTTCTTCTTTTTTTTAATCTTTTGTTTCTGTTTGACTGATTTTTGATGTCTCATCAAGTCGTTGGCTTCCCCTTGCCCAATTCTAATTTTTAGTAAATTGTTTTCTCTATTAGATTTGTACTTCCTTTTTGATTTGGTCCATTTTACTATTAAAGTAGTTCTTCTCCTCAGTGAGTTTTTGTGCCTCTTTTTCCATTGGACTAATTCTACTTTTTAGGACTTGTTTTCTACAGTTAATTTTTGTCCTTCCTTTTCCAAGCTATTGACTCTTTCTCGCATACCTCTCATTTCTTTTCCCAATTTTTCTTCTATCCTCTTATTTGACTTTTAACATCCTTCCTGAGCTCTTTTTGGGCTCAAGACCAGTTCATATTCTCCTTTGAGGTTTCAGATGTGGGTATATTGACAATGTTGTCGTCTTCTGAATTTGCGTCTTGATCTTCCCTGTTCCCATAATAAGAATCTATGGTCATTGTCTGTTTCTATTTTTTGCTCATGGTGTTTGTTCAATTCCTAGTTTTTAGAGTTGAGCTCTCCTGTTGGAGTGTAGGGGGCATTGACTCAAGCTTCTTGCAGTAGCAGTCCAGGACCTGGTCACTGCATTTGTGGGCTGGAGCCTCAGGTGCTGGCAGCTGGAGGCTGTAGGCTTCTGGCATCTTACTTAGTGCTGAGCTGGGGTCAGGAACACTAGAGCTCCCAAGGTTGGGGTGGGGAGTCTGGCCTCTAGGGATACCTGCTCACCTGGTTCTTGCTCTGTAATGTTTGGCTCCTATTCACCTGGGCTTTGAATTCAAATGTTTGGTTGCTAGAGGATGTCTGCCAGCCTGGAGCTGTGCCTCCTGGAGTTGTACTTCCTAGAGTTCTGCTGAAGCATCAGGAGATTTGGTTGCTGGAGATCATTGGCACACATGGTGGTTTTCCAAGCTCTTATCTACCGGTTCTCCTGCCTGTGCCTAGGCACTGGGGGCTCCTGGTGTTGTTGCTTGCCTCCTCCATCACCCTGAGGCTCAAGCTCTTCCCCTGGTTTGCAAAGGTAGGGTTTGCCACTGTCTTTCTGGGACACCTCCCATTCCGTACTGTTCCTCCTCCCCCAGAGCAAGAGGGCCTTTCCTGTTAATCTCCTAAGGTTTCTGGGCTGCAAGATTGCTGCACCCTGTCTTTCTGCTTGTTCAGCTGTTAAAGGGTTTTTCCTGGGGTGATATTTTCTGGGCTTTCAGAGGTCAATAAGGGAGGATGAGAGCAACATACTTCTTACTCTGCCATCTTGGCTCCCAGAAGGGGTCTTTAACAGTTATTAAGTGAAGGCATATATTAAGTTTTCAGATGATACAGACCTTGGAAGGATAGCTAATACTTTGGATGACAGAGTCTGGATCCAATTAGATATCAACAAACTAGAATTATGGGGTCAAAATAAAAAAATATGAAACTTGACAGGGATCAATATAAAGTCCCAAACTTGAGTTTATTGAATTAATTTCACAAGTACAAGTAGTAAGATAGGAATTTGAAAATATGTGGGACTATAAGCACAACATGAGTCAATAGTATGACTTTGCTGACAAAAATGTCAACATGATTTCAAGTTGCAGTAAGAGAAATATACTCTGCTCTTCTCTGTTAAGAGAAATATACTATCTCAGACCATATCTGATTTACTGTGTTCAATCCTGAGTACCTCATTTTATGAAGGATGTTGAAAAGCTGGAGAATGCCTAGAGAAATATGACTTTGATAATTGGTGCCTTAACTTATTGGATAAAAGACTTAGGAAAATTTAACCTCAAGAATGTATGAATAGTTTTGGGAGGGAAGAGAAGAGAAAGACATGATAATTGGCTTGAAATATTCCAAGGATTATCATGTGAAAGAAATATTAGACCTGTACTGCTTGGCATCTGGGGGCCAAACTATGAACAATGGGTATAAATTGCACAGAGGTAGATTTATGCTTAAATAAGAAAAATTCCCCAGAAATGATAGCTATCCTAAAATGGAATTGAATGCCCCTCACTAGTGGTCTTTGAACACAGACTAGATGATCACTTGCTAAGTATGTTGCAGAAAGTACGATTAATCAGATGTTCACTAGAGTCTATGTTATTGACATAGAAATTTCTATTCCATTTTATTCCCATAATATTCAGCCTTATTAATATTATCATTGATCATAATATTTCTTCTCTTCTGCTTTCCTTACCTTTTGTACTTGAAACTTTTTTCCAGTTCTACCTCAATGTAATTCAGCTGATCCCAAAACATTATCAAGGGCTATAAGGTTGAAAAAAAGCACGTATTTTCTTTCTTTCTTTCTTTTGAACAGTATCAGAAGAACAACAAATTTAAAATGGCATATATAGTAATTTTTTTTTTATCATCTGTACCTCTTGAAGCAATGTCCAAAGATTTTGAAGAGCTTTAGCAGCAGGAAAGATTTCACTCCTAAAATTATAATTATTTTTTCTTTTGGAGTTTTTGGAGAAAAGGAGTTAATGAGAAATGGCTGGCAGGCTGATAAAGGAAGCTCAAATCTTTGCTATTTTCCAGCTGCCTATTGACTCCAGAAGTAAATATAGAAAGAATTGCTTGTAAAGTGGCTTTATAAAAGAGAACAGAGACTGTCAAGCTGTTGGGATTGAAAGAGAAAGGAAGTTTATACACAAACACAGACACATATAAGTTTATACACTCACGGTGAACACAATGCATGTGTTAACTATTTCCATCTACAGTTAATAAAGCTATGTGGAAGATTTATTTCCTTCATAAGAGAAATCAATTGGGTATGACAGTAATATATTGTTTTAAGAAAAGTCTAACAACTAAATCAAGACAGTAGGAAATTTAAAGAGAAGCAATTTCTGTTATCAGTTTTAATTAATATAATTAAGTGATAAAAAATAGAAGAGGAAAAAAATGATTAGCTATTACTCAGAAAAATCCTTCCCATTCTTTAAATTATCATGACAATACAACTTTGTAGTGAAGCTAATTTTCCCCATACTTGCATTCTATTTACACCTTCCTGGTAAAGAACTTCTTTTATTCTAAAGAGAGTGAGGAAGAGAAGTTTTTCAAGCACATGTCATTTTCTCATTTTTTTTCCTTCTTCCACAAGTCACAAGTAACAACTGTGACATATAGGCACTAGGTTCCATTATAACTGTTATCCTCTCATATAATAAGTATTGTGCAGGAGAATTAACCCAAAATAAGTTCTAAGTAGAATTCTTGAATCTGCTAGATAAAAATGATATACGCCTTGAATGCTGCGCATTTTTGGATGACAGTTACTTGGCATCCCAATTCTCTCTAGAACTCTGAATAAGCAAGTTAAATGGTCAATGGTGTAATGAACTTCAGAAACTGCTCCTAAAACATCAGAGACAGAAGTTGTTACTAACAACTGGGGCTGGGGAGACACAGTGATTTTGTTGTTCTGATGTTAAATTTAGTCCTGAGCTATGATTTCCCTGATGTGAGGAACTCATTGAGAAAACTCATTCTACCAATGCATAATGACAGGTAATTTGAAATTTCTAATCTTATAGAGTTGTTTTGGGGATGAGGGGGTTAAGTGACCTATTTAAGTCCAAATAGTTTATGTCAGAAGTGGGAGCTGAACCCAGGTATTTCTGGCTCCATGCCCAGTTCTTTATCCAGTATGCTTCTATTACTCTCATAGTGAATGTGTAGGAGATATTCAAATGTCTAAAAAGAAAATTTGTTCTTCTGATTCTTTACCACTAACTCAGTGCCACTTAAATTCCAGCAAAGTCCCTAGAAAGTAATTACTCCTTCTACATTTATATGTAAATGAAGGTGTTTGAGATTTCCAGTGCTCGTGAACTATAGGGCTCACTAGCCCCAACCACTGTGCTTCCCATTTATTGTCAGCTAATAGCCTCAATTGACTTTTAGAAAAGGTAAGGTGGTAATAAAAGAATATTGTTACAAAACATTCTTCTATTCTACTTTCCCTACCCTACCTCCCCCCCCAAAAAAACCACACTGCCTCATACAGTTCTGCACATACAAGGTTCCTAGGAAAAGTGTGTTTAAACTTAAAGTACAAAAAAGAAATGTGGCAAAGGGATAACTCACAAGTGCTGGTACTAAGATTTTTTTTTCTTGCTTTGTGGAGTTCTCATAAAGTGCTCCTTAGGTGGACCTCTTGGGTGAGTCACATGTCTATATTATTTATACTTTTAGAGAGTATCGCTGGCATTCTCTCCACCATGAGATGGAATGAGGGAAGGGTCACACCACCCGAAACTTTTTATTCCTTCTACATCCATCTTTACCCACATTTCTACTTGGTATGTCTTTTGCTGATCCGGGATGAACATGTTTTCTCCCATTGGTTCCTCCTCTCCAATGACATGGCCAGTGAAGGAGGAGAGGGACAATAAAGGGTTAAAAACTCTCTCTTCCTCCAAGGCCACTTTCCTCTCAGGGGTTTTGCTTGAACTAAAATCCTCTACTCCCAGAAGTGAAATCTCCCTCTCTTACAGTGGAGCACTCTAGATTGAATCAACAAATAGACTAACTACAATTTTATAATAAATCTAGTAAGTATAACTGATCCTCACAGCCAATTGCATCGCTTTTTTATTGATCCAATCAAAGAGGTTTATAACTCATAAAGAGGTCACAATATATAAATAATCTTGTTAAACATTTAAGTTTTAATAGTCTTTTGATTTATTGAATGATAACTGGGATTGGAAATGAATACACCTTTATGAAATTGTCACAAATCTACATTATCAAGACTTGAATGAATACATTTGAACATTTTCTTCTATTCTGCCTTTTCATAGACAGTTTCATTCTGTTATCCAAGCCCACTTTAACATCAGCTCTGCTCAGACAGCTCTGCTACTTATGAATTCATTGCAGAGTCTTCTGCTCAGACAAAACTGTAATAAAGTGCTTTGCAAGGATGTTGGCCTACTTCCTGTACTGCCTCAATTGAAACAAAAGGGCCAATAATCCTTATGAGAGAGTTTAGTAGATGAAACTGAATATTTATCTACATTTTATGAGAGATCAGGAGAGCTCGTTTTCCAAAATCCAAAAGAATATAGTTCACTGAGGTTCTAATTCTATTACCACCTCACCTGGGTACTTTAGTTTTGCTCATTTATAAACCAGTATCATAATGGAGCATGTCACAGCTGTAGTAATTAGGAAAGCGTCTCCTTCCATTTTTCAAGATGACATGAAAACAGTTGTCAGGAAACAAACTCATTTTCTGACTCTGCCATGATTTACAGGGTTTTAGGCAATGATGGTAGCTTGTCTGCTTGGTTTAAAAGAGCTCTTGATATAACAGAACCTGACACTGTTTACTTCAGCCTATTATGCTTGCTGCATTCACTGAATGCTTCATTGGAGAAGAAAAATCGAAAGAAGCCTATTCATTGTAATGCCAGATGCTTTTTGAAAAAGAAAATCAATTTTTGCTTGAGCTCAGAATGTACTCAGCAGGTCCAGAGTGACCTACCACTTTTGATGTCAACAACAAAAGGCTCTGCCTGCATTTCCCACAACAAATCATTCAGCATCTCAAAGAACATTGAAAATCCTAGATTAGTTTCATTTTAGTCTGTGTTCAAATTGGTATCCACTCATCCCCACAATATCACAAAATAGAGAACCTTGGGTTACAGAGCCAGAATGTAGGAGGCTAAGAAGAGAACTTGCTTCTAAACATGGGCTGAGTTATAAATTACTTAGAGCCATTTTATGACTGAAATAATTATATTTAGTATTTATAGCTGGTATCATGATGCTTTTCTCTACTACTAATTAATTATTTTATGTCCAGCATGTTTCAAATGTAATTAGGTATGGTGATAATCATAATATTTTGCATATTCATGACAACATTCTGCCTATATACAATGGAATTTGTGTATCAAAATTAGTTATTGTCCTTTTGTTACTAGGCAGGATAGTTATAGAAAAAAAACTGAGCAAATAACGATACTTTGTTCTTCAAATAACATTGTCACTCATACAGGCACTCCTGCTATTTTGTACAGGGAAAAAAAGATCTTCCAAGTGGTAGAGTTTGGCTATGGCTTTTGATCAACTCAAAGGTCACTAGCAAAGACCTTTCCTTTCTTATATACAGCTAGAGTTCCATTGAGGTCTCCAAGTAGGAATTGGAAAAAGGAAGGAATTTGGAAAGAGAGGAAGTTTCCATTGTAGTGGGAAATAAACAGCAAATAAAACAAAGTAGGGAGAGAAGTTTCAAAAATGTGAATGGCGTAGGTTGATATACTTCTTGAAATTTTTGTTTCCAGCTTCACCAACAGTTTGTTAATGTAACTGCTATCCTATAGCTAAGACACTACAGTTATGGGATGCATTATTAAACTAGATAGCATCTGGAAGAAGAGAACGAGAATGGTAAAGGATCCTGAGAGAATACTTTATAATAATCAATTAAAGTGGAAGGGAAAGGGGTATTTAACCAGGAGGAGAAGAGGCTTTAGTAAAGGTGTGATATATCACATTGTAGTAGTGTGCAAAGAACTTGGATCCAGAAGTGAGTTCAAATTTGAGCTATGCTTCTTGCTATCTGTGTGGCCTCAGGAAACTCATTTAACCTCTAAGTTTCCTATCTTTAAAACCAGAGTGACAGATATATGACCTCTAAATTCCATTCCTGCAATCCTGTACATACTGTTTTTCAGGTGAAGGTGGGAAACGGTAATGGATTGGAGTGGACAGCATGCTTTTATGTGGAATTGAAAGCCTAAGAGGGTTGAAGTCTAAAGTGCTCAGAGATAAAATTATTGCTAGATTAAATTATTGCTCAGAAGGAATCTGCTATACTGGTTGACTAATATAGAATTATTAAGTGAGCCTTAAATGAAAAAAAGTTAGAAAAAACATGCTCTTTGAAGCATTAAAATATTCTCAGTTAGCTTGTGGACAAGATCATGATGTATGCTTTTTTTTCCCAATGACTCTCCATTTTCTTTCAGTTTAAATCTCCTTGACCAGCCACAATCTTATATTTTTTCCTTGTTAAATATGCTTAGAGAAGCACTGAAAATAGCAAAACCTAAGTGTAAGGATCTATCCTCAAACCTCATTTTAAAATTATTTTTATTAAAAAACATTCCTAGACTATAGAACAATTCAATATTTTGTTTAAAATTTTGTTTATTTCTTTCTTGATTTTCTGAATTTATAATTTTGTGTTTAGTTGATTTTTAAAAATTTGTTGCTTTTCTAGTTTTTTAAAAAATGTCCATGTTCTATTCTTTCTCTCTTTTGCTGATGAAAATATTTATGGATATATTTTCCCTTAAGCTTTGGCTGCATCCTAAAAATACTGTCTCATTATAATATTCTTTGATAAAATTATCTATTGCTTCTATGATTTTTTCTTTCACCCACATTTCCTTTAGGGTTATATTATTGGTGTCTATACTACAATGTAGCATCTTTCAACTAATTTTGGACTGCTACCCCAGTTTGTATTTTAAAATATCTTAGAAACTTATTATCCCATAAATCTTGTCTTTTAAGTCTTAAACTGAATTGTAAGCTTGTTAGATACATGTATTTTTTTGCCTATACCTTTTTAAAATTAATTTGTTAATTCATTTTTAGTTTTCAACATTCACTTTCACAAGATTTTGATTTCCAAATTTTCTCCCCACTTCTCCCCTCCCGCACCCCAATACAGTGTGCATTCTGAATATCCCTTCTCCTAATCTGCCCTCACTTCTATCACCCCTCCTTTCTTTTATTCCCTTCACCTTCTATTTTCTGTAGGGGAGGAGAGATTTGTATACTCAATTGCCTATATATTCTCATTAAGAAGGCAAGCAATTTGATATAGGTTATACATGTGTATTGATACAAAACACTTCTGTAATAGTCATGTTATGAAAGACTAACTATATTTCCCTCCAACCTAAACCCCTATGCCATTGGCTAGAGTGTTCCTAGGAATTTTCCTTTGGGGATCTCTTTCACAAGGTGGATTCTTTCAATTTCTATTTTACCCTCTGATTCTAAAATATCAGGGAAGTTTTCCTTGATAATTTCTTGAAAGATGATATCTAGTCTCTTATTTTGATGATGGCTTTCAGGTAGTCCAATAATTTTTAAATTATCTCTCCTGTTCTATTCTTCCCTTCATTGGCTTTTTGGACCTCTTTTGCCTTTTGAGTTAGTCTACTTCTTAAGGGTGTTATTTTCTTTAGTATTTTTTGGGTCTCCTTTAGCAAGCTGTTGACTCGTTTTCCATAATTTTCTTGCATCACTCTCATTTCCCTTTCCAGTTTTTCCTTTACTTCCCTTATTTGATTTTCAAAATCCTTTTTGAGCTTTTCCATGACTTAAGACCAATTCATATTTCTCTTGGAGGCTTTGGATGTAGGAGTTTTGGCTTTGTTGTCTTCTTCTGGTTGTATGTTTTGATCCTCTTTGTCACCAAGGAAAGATTCTATGGTCTGACTTTTTTGTGCAGTTTGCTCATGCTCTCAGCCAATCACTTGAGTTGTAAACTCTTTGTTAAGGTAGGGGTCTGCTTCAAGTGTGGAGAATGTACTGTTCCAAACTTTGGGGGTTTTGTGCTGCTGTTTTCAAAGGTACTTCTAGGGACCTGTAAATTTTCAGTTCTTCCAAGGTGATATGATCAAAGGAGAGGTGTTTATTCCTTTTCTGGCCTGTGTTCTGGTCTATGAATGACCACAAGTGCTCTTTCCTGCCTTGGAACTGTGAGGACAATGCTTCTTCACCACTGCCGCAAGCTCTACCATGCCAGCAGTCCTCCTTTCCCCAGGACCACCACCCAGGACTGTGACCCAGATCCAACCACAGGCAAAGTAAGAGAATCTTGCCTCAGCAAGAATGAAGAGATCCCTGCAATCCCCCTCTGATCAGCCACTTGATCCCCCCACTGTCTACAGGCCAAGAGACACAGAAGTAGCCACTGCCTTAGCCATTGCCCTGGGGCTATGCCAGGGCTGTGACCAGACCATGCTCCTCTTTCACCCAGGTCCAACAGACCTTTCCTTTCTATCTTCTAAGTTGTCTTTGGCATTTTGGGGTTCATAAGCCTAGAAATGGCCACAGCTGCCAGTGATTCAGGCCCCTGAGGCCTGTTCCAGGTTCACCAAGGCCTGTCTTTGCCTGTGTAGCCCATGTTGAACTGCACTCCTCTCCCAGCCTGGTGTAACAAATCTTTCCATCAACTATCCAGGTTGTCTTGGGCTGGAAATTTTTTTCACTCTGTCTTTTTGTGGGTTCTGCTGCTCTAGAATTTGTTTGGAGTCATTTTAACAGACATTTACAGGTATTTGGAGGGATTTGGGGGAGAGCTCAAGCAAGTCGCCGCTTTTACTCCACCATCTTGGCTCCATCCTTTCCTACATAATTTTTAACAGTAATAGAGAATACAATGATGTAAATGTTTCAACTATAAGAAAATTCACAGGCAGAATCACCTAAAACCATCAGCTCTGACTGGTGAATCTTCACAGATGCTGAAACAACAGTTCACTACTCAGTTCTCTAAGGATGATGAAGTTTCTCAAGAATTCTCCTTGGTATGTCTTGGTATATCGGTTTTCTAAAGTTGCTACAGAGTCCTCACAGATTACAGTTAACCCTGTCTCTCATCAGGTGACATTTTTCTGTAGATAGACCATTATATTGTCTATCACAAAGATTCTATTTTTTTTTCCTTAAAGAGATGATAACAGTATCCATAGTCTAGAGAAGAGGAGATTTTTAAGGTAGAGTTACTTAAGCAAATAAATATTTGACCAATGACTACTTTATATTTAAGTGAAAACCCTATTTTCTGTGAAAATGAAATGGTCATAAAATTGCAGAATTGAAAAGAAACTATGGAGAGTTCACTTGGTCTAGCCTTCCCTGACTTAGATTAAACTATCTTAAAGCAGGTTCTGTTCCTGAAAATCTTTAGGAAGGACAATGCTTTTCTTTGGGAGGCAGTGTTGTTCAATAGAAAGAATTTTAGAGCTGCAAGCAAGGGATCTTGTTTTCAATTCTTACAGTCAGTTGTTATTTGTGTTACCTTGAAGGAGTCAATTTAAGTCTGTTTTATCATCAAGCTGAGGTCCCTTCTAGTTCCCTCAAAGTTTTTTAATCATACCCATGAAAAAATTCTTTCTTATAGCTAACTAATTTAATTATAGTTCAACGTGGGGCAGCTAGGTGGCGCAGTGGATAGAGTACCATCCTTGGATTTAGGAGGACCTGAGTTCAAATCCAGCCTCAGACACATAACACTTACTAGCTGTGTGACCCTGGGCAAGTCACTTAACCCCATTGCCTAGCCAAAAAAATAATTATAGTTCAACGAACATTTATTTTTCATCTACTGTGTGCAAGGAACTGGTCTTCTGTTTTAATTTAAGTTGATTTTTAAATTTGTTTGTTGAAAATAGAAAATAATTGACATATTACTGCCTTAAAACCTTTGGTGTTTTTGAAGACAACAATTAACTTAATCCTTAAGCCTTCTCTATTCTAGGCTAAGGAATGCAATTTTCTTTTAACATTTCTTTGGGATTTATTCTTAATCTTCTTTGTCACTCTTCTCTGAACTCCCTCCAGATTCCTCACATTTGCAGATTACAAAAATAGTCTTCTAACTGTCTTTCATTAGACACCTATCTTAATCTCTTAAATATCTGCCAGCACTTTGTTCCAGACCCTAAGTTAATTTTTCAAGTTTACTTACTCTGGTATTAGTCATAGACAAGTTATTAGCCTTGCTCTTGAAACGTGAGCCTATTTGGAAGAAACTTTTAAGAAGTGAACCAAAAGTCAGTGAATGATCCCCATATATACTGACATACTATTTTGAGTATGGTACAAGAGAAAGAGCTCTGAATCTGGAGTCTGAGAGCCTACATTCAAATTCAATTTACTACCTCTTTTTCCTTAGGTGAATCACAACTTCTAGAACTTATTTTCTTTATCTGTACATAATGAGGACTGGACAGTGTGGGTATATAAATTTGTATACACACTCAATTCTGGCCAAGTAAAAGTAAAGGACTTTTCATTTACTACCAAGTAAGTGACAGGAGCTAGTCATAGAATATTTGTACATTCTCTGAAGTGGAAAACTAGGACCTTCCATTCCATATCATCAAACCTTCTTCTACCATGTAGTTTGCCCTCAGCCTATTGTGCATGGTCCTCATTGGTCAGCAGTCTGTTACATGTAAAATGTGTGGGTTGTATTAGATGACCTCTTTTAGCTCTTTACATATGATTCCATGATCTTCACATACTGGTTTAATTTAATTTAATCCAATCCTAGGCCTTGGGATTCAGGTCAGGACGAAGAAAAATTCAGATGGTATAGGGATAATGTTTCAGGGACACTGAAAGAAACATTAGGAAGATTAGAAAGTTTGGGAATCTTTATTTTTAGCCAGTTTTGGTCCATTCTTGGATAGAACTCTAGTCCCTTGGGGATCCCAAAGTAATCACCTAAGGCAAGAGTAATTAATCTAGCTTTGTTAATCTGTTAATTTGTCTTTGTAACTTCTGGATTTAGCTTTGTTGTATATCCAACTTCACAAGCCAAAGTTGTGAGTTTGGCCAAACCTATTTCATAGGTCGTCATGTGGCAAATAAAAAGGTGAGACTTGAGGAAAGACTATTGACATGTCCATATATTCTACTTTGCTTCCTCATGGTTTATCTATGGCATTTAGGAATATGTATAGATTAAGAAATTGGTGGGGGAAGGATTCATTTTGCCTTTCTTCTCTAAGGAGCCACACTTAGATTTTTCTTTTATAGAAAAACAATGTTGCAAAGTTCTTCTCAAGGATAGAAATTAAAAAAAATATATTATAGTCCTAGTGAAATGCTTATGTTTATAACACAAAAGAACAATGGCATAAAAGAAATAAGCAAGTTATTTTTAGTAATTGAAGCACCTAATCAGTTCTGCCTATAATGTCTCCTGTCATCTGTTATACCTTTCTTCAGTTTACAGCAATGCTTTTAAAAAGAATATTATGGAGCATCTGTCTTTCTACAATCTGAATATAGTATAAAGGTTATATTAAAAAGGAAACATCCGTAACATTTTTTACAAACTGATATTTTATTCATTGTTATGAAATATCACTATTGCACTTCATTTTACACAAAAATTGAGAGGCCGTTTTTTGGTGATTGATTTATAGATGACAGTTGACGCATTTGGAGTGTTCCAAGAAGCACAGTATAGAGTTTATAGTTGAAATAATATGGTTTTGAAAAAATGCAGGCTAGCTATTTGAACAGAGTGAATTTATTTTATTTTTAGTATAAAAATAGTGTCTGACACTATTGCTAAGGGGTTTTTGTAGTATTATACATTGTATACTATGTCTTTCTCACTATAATGTTTCTAAAGCCTTTATTATAAATAATATCAATGTATTTTCATAAATGTTGACTTGAAGAATTCTTCTAAAGAGATTAGTGCTGACATATGTGTAACAGTACCTCATAGAATAATATTAATATGATTTATGCTGTATTGTGGTAGCTTTTAGTGTATCATTAGCTACCTCATTTTCTAAAATAGAAACTGATACATTGGACTTTGTAAATATTAGACATGACCCACTGATGACAGTATGGGCAAATGTGTCAGTATTTCTGGATAGTATCATTGACTGTTTTTGCTTCACAATGGGGATGTAAGAAAAGTAAGAATGATTCCTGTGTTTCTCTTTTTCCTCAGCTCCTACTTATTTTCATTTGAGCAAGAGCAAAACAAAACAAAAAATCACGTCAGTAGGACAGACAGTTAAAGTCAGGAAAATTCATGTACAATAGGGTTGGAGAATTTTTTTGATAGAATACAATTCTGTATATATCACTTACATAAATTACTTACATATTTACATAGTTATATTATATTTTATAAAATAATATATTTTCATCCAGAAATATGTATTTCAGGAATACACTGAAATTCTTCTCATACTGAAAAGGGTACTCTATTTGGAATTTGAAGTTCTAGATTGAAATATTGGCTCTGCTCCTTATTTCCTGTATAAAAAAATTTACTCTCTCTGGGTATCAATTGCTTCATCTTTAGAATGTAGTGTTTGAAAGACCTATATAATTACTAAAAACAGCTCATTTATGATTATGTAACACAATGTATTCAGTTATTCCCCCGTATTTGTGCAAAAATATTAATAACAATTCTTTTCTGGTGGCTAAGAATTGTTCTATGCTCTCAGAAAAACCTGTAAAAACCTTCTTTTATCCCCTTCCCCTCCTACTTTTCTATGGAGTAAGATAGATTTCAATACTCAACTGGGTGTATATGTTATTCCCTCTTTTAGCCAATTTTGATTGAGTAAAGTTCAAGCTCCCCCCACCCACCTCTTCTATCTTCCCCTCCAGTGGAAAAGCTCTTTCATGCCTCTTTTATATGAGATAATTTACCCCATTCTACCTCTCCCTTTCCCCCTCTCCCAGTTCATTTCTATTTCTCACACCTTATTTTTATTTTTGGATAGCACCACATTATATCCAATTCACCCCCATGCCCTCTGCCTATGTACAGTCGTTTTAACTACCTTAATAATGTGAAAGTTCTTAGGAGTTACAAGTATCAACTTCCCATGTAGGAATATTAACAGTTTAACCTCAATGAACCCTTTGTGATTTCTCTTTCTTCTTTACCCTTATATCCTTTTCTTGAACCTTATATTTGAAAGTCAAATTTTTCTCTTTTTCATTAGGAATGCTTGAAAGTCTTCTATTTCATTGGATGTCCATTTTCCCCCCTGAATAATTACTTAGTTTTGCTGGGTCAGAAGGTGATTCTTGATTGTAATCCCAGCTCCTTTGCCCTCTGGAATATCATATTCCAAGTCCTCAGATCCCTCAATGCAGAACCTGATAAATCCTGTGTGATCCTCTATGATCTTTGAATTGTTTCTTTCTGGCTTTTGCAGTATTTTCTCCTTGTCCTGGGAGCTCTTGAATTTGGCTATAGTCTTCCTGTGAGTTTTCATTTTGGGATCTCTTTCAGGAGGGTTTTTGTGGATTCTTTCAGTTTCTATTTTGCCCTCTGGTTTTAGAATAGTTATCATTGAAACTATTTAGTATTTACTAAAAACACTTAAGTAGATTAGTGGGGGAGAAAAAACCGGACAAGGAGAATCAGAAACAACTGAATTTAATAAGTTAGTTTTTTTTTAATAAATCCCAAAACACTTTACCTGGGAAACAATTCTTGACTTGACAAGCATTTCTGGGAAAACTGAAAACAGTTTGGCTGAAATTAAGCTTATTCCAACATCTTTCCATTATTTAATACAATGAAGCAAAAATGAATGTCTAACTTGAATACAAAAGACCACACCACCAAAAAATAGAAGAGGTCCAGAGTAGTTACCTTTCAAAGCTATGTGTTGGGGTAAAATTTTAACTTCATGAAAAGTATAGGCACACACAAAAGATAACAGGAGGGCTAGGTGGCTGCAGTGGATAGAGTTCTAGGTCTGGAGTTTCTTGAAATTGAAAGCTATGATAATATATTGATCAAACTTGATCTCAGAGAAAAGATATGATAAAGCATTTTCCTCCCTTCTTTGTGAGACTTTGAGTGTAGAGCATTTTAAAATATGTCAGATGTTTTAAAATATGTTGGTTAGTTTTATTGAAATGGGTTTATCATTAATATTTTGTATTCTTTGTTATGAATGATCACTTTCTGGGAGATGGAAGAAAGAGATATAATGGGGAATGTGGATGATATAAAAGGAATTTTTTTTTAAATGAAGGGTTTCAATAGGATAACCTGAAGTGCCTTCTAACTCTAACTTTGTTGTATGGTATATGGAAAATACATTTTTATATAGTGCATATAAACCACACATTATTCTGTATTTTAATTATCTATGTATATGGTATATAACCCTAATAGACTGTAAGCTCCTCAAAGGCACAGATTTTATCTTATTTGCATTTTGTGTCTCTATCAGTGCTAATTGTAACTACTCACACAGTTAGTGCCCAATAAATGTTTTGTTATCTGAAATAAATGTGATAAGGGAACTAGACCACAGCAGGCATTGAAGGGTTACCAGGAATTACTACATCACATGAAGTGATTAAATAATTTAAATCTTCTGGGCTATAGTTCAACTATTGTGATATTGGGGGTATGTGGCAGATGTCTTTTCTCATGGTACCATTAAAGTAAATTAGGCAGTACTTAAATATGTGTTTTCTCACATTGATAGTTTACCACTTTACACCAACTGATTACCTCTTGATTCTCTTTTCAAATTCTCTAGATTTTCTCTGGTACTCAACTGACCAAATACATAATTTCAATAAATAACAACAAAAGATTTATTTTCAACACACTAAGAAATCTAGATAGGCAGAAACTCCTAACTCCTTCAAATGGAAAAAATAGTACTTATGTAAGTATGATTGGTTTGATTTTACTAGGATGGAAGCAAGTTACCCAACAACAGATACTATATATGTTACAGATATTCTTTATAGCACTTAGTGTCTAGTGATAAAGATATAAGTAATTGCAGATATTACCTATATGGTAAAGTATCATGTATACATACAATAATGATAGCAGCTAGTATTTATACAGCACTTTAAAATGTGCAGTGTTTTATACATATTTCATTTTATTCTCTCAACAATCTTTGAAGGCAACTACTATTGTCTTAATTTACAAATGAGAAAACTGAGACAAACAGAGGTTATGTTGCACAGAATCACTTAGTTAGCAAATATATAAGGCTGGATTTGAACCCAGACTGTCCTGACCCCAGGTCTAGTATTCCATCCATTTTGTCACCTAACTGCTTATATTACAAATCAAGAATAGAATTTATTTTTGTTTTACTTTGAAAGTAATGTGCTTATGGGAGACCTCTGATAATGGGTGATTCTAGATGTAAATTCATGCTTACTAGGCCTAGTATATAAAAAAAAATACATTGCCAAAATTTAAAATGATACAAACATAAAGAAGGTATTATGCTATATAGGCAAGAAGGACTGTTCCCCAATGGATGCAACTGGCATTTTTATTTGACAGAACACTGGGGAAACTTGCAAAACTAGATTTAAAAATATTTCTGTAAAACTTATACAATTTAATGTGAGAAACAACATTGCCATTTATCAGAATTTACATGTGCTTTCAATATCTTTGGAAACTGATTGAGATTCAGCAAAAATGATGCATTACAAAGAAGCAAAACAGCTCAGCTTTCTTCCACAACTACTCCAAAATGACGAAGAAGACTAGAACAAGTGATGATCAGAAAAATGCAAAGAGAAATATTGATGGGTAATTTTTTCAACCTCAGACTTGTCAGACATCAAGAAAGTATTCGTTTAAGGAGGACCATCCAGAATTTTCTAGCATGCATCATTGGAACTGGGCAAATGCTCATAGCTTTATACAGACAGGAAATAGGAAGAAGAATGGGCCCTCTGGATCCCAGAACAGGATCTCAGATTCAGCATGGACTGAGGCTGAGACTTGTAGCTGAGTTGCCAGAATTTGGCTTATACCTGTGTTACTCAGATCCTGGAACATGATCCCAGATTCAGCCTATAGAACTGGTCTAGAGTCTATAGAACTCAGCCTATATCTGAGTAACTGGAACAGAGTGAATGTGTACCAGGACTAGGCTTATATATCTGTTGTTCTGAATCTGCAAAGTCATCTAGCTGTCTGATGGATGGAGATCATCAACTGTTTATCAGAATTTCAACCAGAGTAAAGAATGAAGTTGTATTGCTCAGATGAAACCTCTGTGGGGAGCCTGTACAAAGAGGACAGTTATTACATAATTGCCTACATCAGATAACTTATGGTTCACTGAAATTTTATAACAACGCTGACATGAGGCATCTCTGAGATCATTAAAGTATACTAGGCCCTAAGATCCTTCCCAGAACTCCCTAAAAGAAGAATCTGGCCCTAGCACAAAGTCCCAATTGACTGTAACTTAGGCTCAATTTGATTTCTCCTCTGTTGAAACTAGAAGCCAGAAAAAGTAGGATTTCTTCTCTTCTGAGCTATCACCAATTCTCTTCTCACATGTAGAGGGAGCATTGAGAAAAGAGTCTCCACCAATGGGAGAGTTATATATAAATAGACTTGAATCCCAGGTAGGTTGCTTTTGGGAATACACCAGGGAGAAACAATAAAAAGAAAAGACAGTGACGTTTAAAAAAAGATATTATGGAGCCATGAATGTTTAAGACACAAATTTAAAAAAAATATAATAACTCCACAACATTGTAAAACAAAGTTTCAAAGAAAAATACAGTTTGGCCACAAGGTAAGCTAATTGTCTTGGGAGAAATGCAGTAGAATCCAACAATATTTTGCTTACAAGAAGTAAACTTGAAGCACAAAGATTTACAGTTAAAATAAGATGCCACAGTAAATTCCGTTATGCTTCAGCTGAATCCTAAAATCTAAGAGTGACAATAATGATTTCAGAAAAGGCAAACATAGAAAAAAATTGGAAAACAATGTTGCATTGAAAGGTACCACAGACAATGATGTAATAGCCGTGTGGTATAGTGAGTAAAGTCATGGACTTGTAGTTAGGAAGCCCTGAGTTCAAATCAGGTCTCAGATATGTACTAGCTGTATAATTCGGAGCAGGTTACAACCTCTTTCAACCTCAATTTCCAATCTGTAAATTATGGATACTGAAAATACCTACATTGTGGAGTTTTTGAATGATATAACATATATAAGGTGCTTTATAAACTTTAAAGTGCTACATAAATACTGATTAACAGGGTCCCCTCTGCCCTAGGAAAATAGGCTGGCCAATGAAATAATAATGTGTATGAACAAGATATACAGAGAGCTCTGAGCTATTACCCCTTGCTGCCATATCCCTGATTACATCATCTCCCTACCCATGTATTTTCTATAAAAATCGCTATTTTCTCCTGACTGCTGCTGATGTCTCCCTTGGAGAGAAGAGCTCTCCAGGAGCATCACCCCAAATAAATGCCCTTACTTGGTTTGGAGATGGTCTAAGAATGAATTCTTTCAAGACGACACCACGACACATGCCTTACACCCCAACATCATCATTGTCAACTAGAATTAAAGAGAAGACAGCCAATTTGGCAAAATTTATGATCTTTAATGGAGTCAAGGAAGTTGCAACTTGTATATACGCAGCAGCAAGTTCTAGGAAGCTGAAGAAGAGGTTTGGGTGCAGGGTTCTTATAAAATATTAGGGCACAGGGAGAGGGGCTGCAGGTGCAAGGGGACTGGTATATTCCATGATTTCACTAGGTAAGTTGTTTTTCATAACAGCCAAAGTCCATAGAGAAAGCTTGGGAATTGCCAAGGGGAGAGTATGGGGCATTCATAAAATAATCAGAAGATGGAAGTATGACGTCTGGCCAGCTTCAGGCAATTCACTGCTCTGGAAATGCAGACAAGGTCAGCTTTAGTCTACTCTCAATCAACTGCATCCCACATTTCCTCCCCTAGGGCTAGGTAGATTCCAAATTTCATTGCTGCCCAAAGGAAAAGCTGGGCTACAAGGCGTTCTTGTGCCTATTACCTTTCCAATAGATTCAGGCTCTGGGTTCCAGCTGTAAGATAGACTAGTCCAGGGCTAGGTCCCTAGAAAATGACTTAGAAACAAGATAGTTAAGGTCTCAAAAGGTTTTGAGTAAGTTCCAGTGGTAGGACAGAAGGGAAACTTTGGTGGTGAGAGAGTTCCCATGGGGCAAAAGGATTAAGGGAAGGGCTTTGATTCTAGCTCTAAAAATGCCCAGGTAAAATCTGGGAGATCTGTCTTTAGGGAACCAGAGAAGTTCTACTGTAGATGGTCATTGTATCTTGGAAAGAATGCAAATAATGGACATTATGTGGCCCACTTTTTTCCTGCCACTTAAATCAACATGTGGCAACACTTATTGTTATATAAGCTTAATAAAAAAAAAGTGTCATATGCCATTTAAGTGACAATGGAAAGTTACAAGATGAATACATAATTTCTCAGGGTGGAAAATCTACAAAGAAATTCTCAAAAAGGAATAGCAGAAGATTTGTGAGGCTCTTAGGTTTTTGCTCAAATATATGAAAAGAGAGGTAATGATTTAAATTTGAACCTATCAATATTAGGAAAACTATCAGCATAATTAGCCATATCAATAACAAAATTAACAGAAATCATATGATTATCTCAATAAATGTAGAAAAAGTTTTTCACATACAACACCCATTTCTATTAAAAACACTGGAGAGCATAGGAATAAATGGAGTTTCCCTTAAAATGATTAAAATGATAGTATCACCCATTTAAAACCATCAGTAAGCACTGGGGACAA
Organism: Phascolarctos cinereus; assembly: GCF_003287225.1. NCBI lineage: Eukaryota > Metazoa > Chordata > Mammalia > Diprotodontia > Phascolarctidae > Phascolarctos > Phascolarctos cinereus. The sequence goes on along the minus strand of NW_027555847.1, from coordinate 282,064,980 downwards.
GCTAGAAGCATTTCCACTAAGATCAAGATTGAAACAAGGATGTCCATTATCACCACTGTTATTCAATATTGTACTAGAAATGTTAGCTTTAGCAATAAAAGAAAAAAAATAAAAGAAAGCAATTAGAATAGGAAATGAAGAGACAAAGCTATCACTTTTTGCAAATAATGATGGTATACTTAGAGAATCAACCAAAAAACAACTTGAAATAATAAACAACTTTAGCAAAGTTGTAGGATATAAAATAAACCCACATAAATAACTGCCATTTCTATATATTACTAACAACAGCAAGAGGGAGAAAGAGAAATTCCATTTAAAGTAACTGTAGACAAAATGAAATATTTGGGAATCTACCTGCCAAGACAAATCCAGGAACTATATGAACACAATTAAAAAATGCTTCTCACACAAATAAAGTCAGATCAAAATAACTGGAAATGTATGGGTTGCTTATGGGTAGGACAAGCTAATATAATAAGAATGATAATTCTACTTAAATTAATTTACTTATTCAGTGACATGTCAATTAAATTACAAAAAATTATTTTAAAGCTGGAAAAAATGATAACAAAATTCACCTCTAAGGACAAAAGGTCCAGAATTTCAAAGGAATCAATGAAAAGAAGTGCAAGGGAAGGTGGCCTAGCCACACCAGATCTAAAACTGTATCATGAAGCAGCAATCATCAAACTTAGTAGTAATTAAGAAATAGAGTGGTAGATCAGTGGAATAGGTTAGGTACACAAGACACAGTAGTGAATGACTATAGTAATCTACTGTTTGATAAACCCAAAGACTCCAGCTTCTGTTATAAGAACTCATTGTTTAACAAAACCTGCTATGAAAACTGGAAGAAAAAAAGTATGGCAGAAAACAGGCAGAAACCAACATCTTACATTATATACCAAGATAAGGCCAAAATGTGTACACAATTTAGACATAAAGGGTGAAACTATAAGCAAATTAGGAATAGTTTGCCTGTTAGATCTATGATGAATGGAAGAATTTGTGACCAATAAGAAATAGAGAACATTATGAAATGCAAAATGGATAATTTTGATTACATTAAATTAAAAAGCTTTTGCACAAACAAAGCCAATGCAACCAAGATTAGGAGGGAAGCAGAAAGCTGGGAAACAATTTTTACAGCCAGTCTCTCTAATAAAAGCCTCATTTCTAAAATGTATAGAGAACTGAATTGAATTTATAAGAATATGTATCATTCCCAAATTGATGAATGGTCAAAGGACATGAGTGGGCAATTTTCAGAGGAAGACATTAAAGCTATCTATAGTTATATGAAAAAATGCTCTAAATCACATTGACTAGAGAAATGCAAATCAAAATGACTCCGAGGTGCCATATCACACATATCAGATTGGCTTACATGAAAAAAAAGGAAAATGATAAATATTGGAGAAGATATGGGAAAATTGAACAGTAATGCATTGTTGGTGGAGTTGTGAACTGATCCAACCATTCTGCAGAACAATTTGGAAGCGTGCCCAAAGGACTATCAAGCTGTGCATACCTTTTGACCCAGCAATAGCACTTCTAGGTCTGTATCCCAAAGAGATAATAAAAATGGGAAAAGGACCCACATGTACAAAAATATTTATAACATCTCTTTTTGAGAGAGCAAAGAATTGGAAATTGAGGGGATGCCCATCAATTGGGGAATGGCTGAACAAGTTATAGTATTGACAGGATAATAGAACCTGAACACCTAAAAAGGGAGAGACCCTCAGTCCTTGAACTTTCTCACACATCTCAGTCCTGGTGTTTCCCTGAGGCTTCTGGCCCATCCCAGTATAATCCTTTCAACAGTCCTTTATTGTGGCCTACTGTTTACCTCCATTGTCTACACCTGGCACACCCCAGGCTACTTGCCATTCCTTGATCCCATCCAGATCCTCCCATAGTCTTTTTTTTTCCATATAAGAATCAGTCTTGTCCCTATCAAATTCACAGATTTACTAGATATCTTGCTAACCTAATTTGTGTATAATAAAACCTCACTACTCAGACTGAAAGATGGCTTGAGTGGTCCAATTCTTTAGAGGCAGGACTACCCTGTGCCCTTGCATTTAGGGGTTTCTAGCACCCCAAGCCACAACAGCATATGAATGTAATGGAATACTCATTCTATAAGAAATGATGAGCAGGTGGATTTCAGAAAACCTGGAAAGACTTTCATGAACTGATGCTGAATGAAATGAACAGAACCAAGAGAATATTGTACACAGTAACAGTAACACTGTGTAGTGACCAACTTTGATAGACTTAGCTCTTCTCAGCAATGCAATGATCTACACAATTCCAAAAGACTCACAATGGAAAATGCTGTTCACATCCAGAGAAAGAACTATGGAGTCTGAATGCAGATTTAAGCATACTATTTTCTCTCTCTTTTTGTTTGTTTCTTCTTTCTCATGGTTTTTCCCTTTGGTTCAATTTCTTCTTTACAGTGAGTAATATGGAAATATGTTTAATATGATTGTACATGTAATGGAATACAGGCCCAAGCAGACACCTTTGCCCCTCACTCCAAAAAGAATTTGGTTCCCATTTCTACGGGACTCTCCTTGAAATCTCCTGCTTCATCAAGGAAGTCTCACAGGCTATAATCCTATCAACTAGCCTTTCCTTATTGCCTATACCCAACCTTCCAGTTCTTTGTTACCCTTAATTTAGCCCATCTCCCCATTGTCTGTTACCTCCACATTGTTGCTGGCCACTTCCCACCCTTAATCCTATCTAGACTCCATTCTCCCTTGGCCACAAGGTCCAGGTCCCTGGCTTCCTAGTCACCCCACCTACTGGCCACTCATATCAAGATACCCCTTCTCCCAGACTCCTCCTCCAGTCACCCCAAACTACTTGGCTACTCTTAGATAGTCTTTCTATGTCATTTAGGGACTGAGACTTCCTCATGCCCACTGGTCCTTATGAGTGTCACAAATATTCAGATTCCTTAAGAGTCTGGCCAATGTGGCTGATCTTTATTAAACCTTGTCTTTGGCTGAAAGAAGGCTTGGGTCAAATTCTTTTGGGCAGGACACACATGTCACAATTTTGGGGTCCCAGAACCCCTGACATCTAAACCTTCACACATGGATATCCTATATCAGATTGCATGCCCTCTTGGGGAAGGGGAGGGTTGGGAGGGGGAGATAATTTGGAACTCACAATCAAAAGAAATGAATGTTGGAAACAAACAAACAAACAAATAAATATATAATAAATAAATAAATTTGAACCCAACAGTCTAATGTAGTACCTTACACGTGCTTGACTTTTAATGAAAAACTTGCTGACTCAATGAACAATGTAATTAAAGTTTTGATACTGATTTAAATGTTTTATTATTATATTATGTTAAGCTGTAGTTGATTTCAACCCTATTAAATAAAAGGCTACAGGAAAGAAATGATTCAGGAGATTTGGATGCTCAATTTAATAGCCGGAGTCACTATCAAGTGCTGATTTAAATAACTTTTGATAAAGGTTCACTGTCCCCTCGTGCTCAACATGAAAGTGCAGAAAGATTCTGAATGCTCCTTAAGGAGTATTTGCTAAATGTGAGATTGTTTGAACATGTGACATTTCCATCTCAATCCCTTTGGCAATGTATCTTAGAACAACTACAAACATATATGCATGAAAGAGTAAAGTATGTGACAGTCTTTCAAATGTATTAAAGGGTAGGAAACCAAAAGCTTCTTTACATAGATAGAGAATTGCACCAAAATCCATTATTGCTGCAAACCCGAATTTTGCCTTCAGAAATTTAGATATGTAGGGTGCTGGTAGGTGGTGCAGTGGATAGAGCATTGGCCCTGGAGTCAAGAGGGCCTGAGTTCAAATCTGGCTTCAGACCCATAACACTCACTAGCTGTGTGACTCCAGGCAAGTTACTTAACCCCAATTACCTCACCAAAAAAAATAATAATAGTAATTTAGATATGTGCTCTTCTGACTTTAAATTAAGAAACTGTTTCATAGAGCTATTAAGAAACTGTCAAATATAGCACCAAGGCTAAGTAGAACAGATGTTTCCCCAACCTACTGAGAAAACCTCTGGTTTTCAGATTTTCTGAAATCTTGTGCTTTTAATACTGAGAGGCTGAGTGATTTTACCCAAGATCACACAGTCATTATGACAAGGGGAGTATCTCAGTTGAGAGTGGTGTCTCTGTTTTTGAGATCATTTGACTATGTAGCTTCTCCAAGTGTCCAAGCCTAGCAGGCTTCCAATATGCCTTATAACCTTGGCAAGGTTGGTTCTGATTCCCAGGTTTTGATTTTACCTGGAAGCCATTTAGCTTAGTCAATCTGTGACCAAGAATTTAGTGCTTTTAAATTATCATACAAAAAACAAGTAATTAACAAAGGTTAAGTAAACTAGGATTGTGAAGTTTTCCTAGCCCAGTAGCTTCCCTTCTGCCCCAGAGCTATTCAACAATTTAAATATGCTACGGAGGGGGCTTTGCTTCTTTGTTAAGATTTGACTTTAATAAAGCTAAATAAATGCAGGTGGAATTTACTTTTTTTAATTTTAAGCTTATTTGTAACCTTTCCCATAGTTCTTACACCTTTGAATTTTGTAGATTTGAGGTTTAAGCATTATAAAACCTTATATCACATCAACAGCAGAGCTGATGCAAACTTATAGCCCTACCCAAATAGCACAATTAGCCCAAATAGCCCAGGCTCTAAAGAAGCAGGTCAAACTTGATGAAGAATATAGGCAAGATCTGGTGCTAAAGTGAGTGGGCATGACAATCAGATGCCCATCCAACTTCATTTGGAATAGGATAAGCTGTTAAGATTTCAAAACTATTAGGGCAGTGTGGTATAATGAGACTCTCCTCTTTCTAACTTTTAGTTTTCAACTAAAATCAAACCATCTTACTTAAACAAGTCTGGCAAGATCCTAGGACTCTGCTTTTCATAGATGGGGACATCTTAAATATATTCCTGCAATTCCAAATTCACATTAAATATGATAAATATCTATTGCATTTCTAAATGAGCAGTTTCAAGTATTTAACATCATTTTCCTCCAAATAATTGAATCTGTAACAATTTAATCTATAACTCAAAAAATATTGATCTAAAATGATCAAATATCCACATTACAGACTGGTAAACTGAGGTAACTTGTTTTAAGATTAACAAATGCTGAGATTGTGCACTTTAAAAACACTTTGTCCGAATGCCACAAAGTACAATACATCTTCACTTATCAAAAGCATCTTACTAAAAGAGCCATATTTCATTTAAAATTAGACCAGAATAAATTCAATTACACTTGGATCTGTATTCCCCAAATGGTATTCTCAATTTATCTAAGGCCCATCTACAGTTAGTATTTCAAAAAGAGAGCCTATTATTATTAATTAATTCTTTTTAAAGACACATGGTGACAATTCACAGCTTAAAACTCTATTTGGTGACCAAGAAGCCCAACTGCTCCCCAGATATAAATTGAACACAATATACAAACCTTAATTTTGGGGTTTAATTAGACTTGGATTTACAATGTCTAATGTTCCAGATCAATTTCCAATTAAAGTTTTAAAAAAATTACTTAAAAGCAGTTAAAAAATTTAAACTGTAATCATCTTCTGTCTCTCTGCTTAAATTACCTTTCTGACAATTTTTGCTTTGCTTGGTAGACAGATTTGCACAGCTCAGTGAGCTACATTATCAAAGGTAAGGGGTTTATTCAAATTAATTGGTTGGGGAGGAGAAAGGGAGCATCTGGCTACTGGCTCCCACACCTTCTCCCTTCCCCCTTCTTGGGCTGCTAGGTGGATAGGAGAAAAAACAGCTTGCTTTGTACTCAGGGACATACACATACACAGCACACTTTTATACAAATCACACTCTACAAGGACAGGCACAAAGACAGCAAACAGTAGTGGCCTACCTTCTTAAAAAAAAATTAATGTGAACAAATGTAAGTCCCCCTCCATATCCTCAAAGCTCCTTCAATTTGAGGCAGACTAACTGGTCTTTTTCAGCAGGGGCCTCTATTCAGAGGAGGTGGTGAGGCAGTAACTGGTGGCTCCATAGCTTATGCTATGGCTTGCATCAAGTTTTCTTCTAATGACTTTTTTTTTTAACCATAGAAGCACACCTAGTCACTCCAAGGGCTTGGGGCTTGCCGGGAGGGGGAAGGTCTAAAAACAGAGGAGAAAGTGGAGGTCTGTTTCAGGGCCTCTTTAAGTTCTAAGGTATCTCTTTTTAAAGCCTTCACCTGACTTTTGATTTGTTCTTTCTCCTTTAATTTGGAGACTTCCTCCTTAAGGTCACAGACCTCATTCTCAACCTTTCTTTTTCCTGATCGCAACTGTCAAATATTCCCTTGAGTGAAGGAGAGCTCAAATTCAGATTCCTGCTTGGTTGTTTTGAGGAGACACTGGGAAAAGACATCCCACTTAGGGACCTCAATCCTGGGGCCAGAAGAATCAAGAGTAAATTGCAAAAAGTTAATTGCATTGTGATCAAAGGAACCCCACTGTGGCCATTAGCATTGCAGTTCATACCTAGTTAAATTCTGCCAATTTTTCAAGTACTTGCACGAGAAGGTGCATACTTTGAAAACATTGTCAACTCTGGTAATAAATGACCAAAGAGTCACAGAGATTTTGCAACCACTGTTAATTCCAAAAATATCAAAGACCTCACATAGCTTAAAATTAAAAAAAAAACTTTCTTTATTCTGTTGCAGCAGAGACATCAGACATAAGTGTCAGGGACTCCTCTAGTAGGAGACTTGAGGCAGTAGAGCTAAACCTTGATTTATATATTCATGGCTAGATAAAGAATCAAACACTGCAGTGAAGCATCAGTGGTAAGATAGAACAGCAATAGTGACAAAAAGTCCATTCTTTTCAGGGCTTTACATCTGGGCCTGTTGGTGCTTGCCCTAGCTCAGGGGCTATCAGTTCTGTGATTTAGTTGCAGCAAAGTTCATCGAGAGAGTAAAGGATTGATGTTATGCCAAGCTCAGGGCACAGCTTGCTTGTTGGATCTTAGCTCTGGAAAAGAGGGTATCTAAAAAGAGAGGGGTGATCTTGGATCCTAACATTTCCCCTATGAACTCTAAACCCCATGAACCCCATTAACCCTACTTTGAAACAGTCTGCTCTAAGAAAGAGACAAATGAAATTGGGGTACATATGTCCACAGTTTAATTTCTCAAAGTGGCTTAACATTCATTGCATGGGAATTCAGTCCAAAACTGGACCCCCCTAATGGGGCCAGTTCAGAACTGGCTTAGTTTGGGAATTTGGGGTACAGCATTATATGCCCCAAGGGGGTGCTAATCAACCCTGATTGGTTAACATGCTAGGAGGTGGGTGGATCCCTTACATCCCTCAATCCACAGGGGTCAGTATCACCTGCTGTCAAAGGAAATACCACCCCTAATCTTGGAAGTCTGTCTCTATCCAAACCTGAGTAAGACAAAATCAATTCAGGCCTGGGTTGGAGTTTGTTCAATGCAATCTCATTACCAGAGATGTCCTTCTGAACAACTTTGGACAGAAGACTGACAGGGTGGAACTCTGAGTCTCCAAAACACAGCTTACCAAGAGAAATCATTTTTCACATCCCCTTTTGGCCCACGAGGGAGGGTCTGAAAGAACCCCATCCCTTCTGGTCAAAAAAGGAGAGGCAGGCACAAGCCAAGATGCCACAAGAGGCCAGTTGGGCCAGGACAAGATGTTGAGTTAAGGGGCAGAGCTTAGGGGTGAAGGTGGCAGATCTAGCAATTTATTAGCCCCTCCCTCTTGTTATGATAAAATGGCATTTTTATCCCAGGAGACCAGTTTCTTTAGAGGACCTATTGGGAAAGTTTATCTCAAGTAACACTGAAAAACTCCCAATAGGGAATCAGGGTCTTGGTGGTTGGGTACATAGCAATCTAGAGAAAAAAAAAACAACAGGTAGGAGAGAGGTAGTTATAACAATGTCATATATCATAACAGGGGGAAAAAATTCCTTTAGTTCTGTTTGATTCCAGGCATAAGTCATATCTGACAGCCAATCATGTAGTTACAGTGTTGAAAGTGAGGCTCAAGATTAACCAGATGGAGAATTTTCTTTTTCAGAAAGGAAATAGCACAATGGGGAACTAGAGTTAGGAGGATCCTACTTAGGCCATGCCAAAGTCTTACCCAAAACTTCCCAGGAACAGACATTCACCTTTAGCAGTTCTAAGACTGTAGCACATGCTATTTTCTACTATTGGCTTCATGACAATTCAAACAACTATCTCTGTAATCAAAACTCTAAACAGTAGTAATTACGCTCCTACAAATTTTTAGCTTAAATAGCAAAATTTCACTAACCACAACTTAGGGTTTGAATATCTTTCATGAAGTTTCCCAAACACTTAACATTTCATTTTTCTTTTACTTATAAATTAAAACTAACCATATTTTGGGGCTTCAGATAAACAGCAAAAACCTGATAGTTGACTCATCATGAATATGTAGAAGCTACATCTTTAAACCACCATATGTTTGCATAATAGCCAAAATTTTTCAAATGAAAAATTGCTGTTTCTTAAACATTATTTGTTTTATAACAAAATATAGCTCATTAAGTATTTAACAATTTTCAAATATCTATTTTTATGATATCCTTTTAAAAGTCCAATTCATATGTAACAGCATGCACATTAATTAAAAGGGAAGTTTTGTTTAACAGCATTTCTGTTACAATGGTGTCTCAATTTTCACAACATAAGAGAATTTAGAAATACTATAATAACACAAACAATATCATGCATTTAAAACATGAAATAAAACTTCAGATGACATCAATTCAGTTAATTGCATTTCCAAATTATCCCATATAAAAATCACTAATCTTATTACCTTTGGCATTTTAAACCCACTTTACAGTTATCAGGTATGTAATAACACTTAATTGAAGAAATAATAATATCATGCTCAGCATATGCCTGTCACTGTTTTAAGCATTTTATAATTATCATATCATTTTGATCCTCACAACAACCCTAGGAGGTGGGTACCATTATTAATATCCCTTTTACAGATCAGGAAACTGGGGCAAACAGAGATGAGATAACTTGCTTGAGATTACACAGCTAATAAATTTCTGCAACCAGAACACAATTTAAATTTCCCTGCATTTTTCCAGCATTTCCTTTTAGCACCTACATTTGGCAACCTGATCTGACATGAGAGGGATTAATAGGATAAGAGGAATATAGTCTCTGAATTGTGGGGGGAGAGGAGTGACAGAAGATCTTTGGTTTACACAATCTTTTCTCTTTTCATGGTCATGGAAGGGTTAACAAGAAGTGGCTACATAGTGCGAATGGTATACTTATTTTTTTTTTCTCCCTAACTCTGGAATTAATTCCAAACTAGCTACTTTCTTTCATTGCCCTAAAACAATGAAGCTATCAATTTTCAGAGGAATTTCAAATGCCATTTTACCTTTTATAGGATTTAATTCTTATTTTTCCTTAAAACAAATTCTACAGAGTGGTACCCTAAAACTTTTTAAGATATTTTAGAAGGGAGTGAGTTCTTGGAATTACTCACAATCCCAGGAGTTCTCCCCTGGAATCTTAAAAATAATAAATCTTCAAACTCCTTACTGATTAATCTCCTTAACCTCCAAAATCTACCAGATGTTTTTAGTTGTTCTACAAACTTTGGTTATCTAACTTTATTTCTTTAATTCCAACACAACCAAAGCTGAGATGACAGAAAAATAAAGTGTTTTACAGAGTTTCTCCTCACCATAACCTAATCTCCCACAGAAAGCCTAAAGCAAGAGTCAGTCCTGCTTACTGGGACGATTGCTTCAAATATGAGAGTTCATTAATCTTTCCCAGTGTTCTAAACTCTGTCCACAGTCCTTAAAAGTTTTTCTGGCTGGCTGTATTTTAAATCTCTCAAGGTAACAGAATTTACAAACAACACAAACATGACATTTGACATTTTACAAAGACACAAACACATACAAAATGATAAGACAGACACATAGATAGGACAATTTTATTTTTAAGGGAATCTAAGTTACAAAAGGCTTCTCACTTGGTGGTTTTGAGTACCATTAATCAAAAACATCTCATTTGGGGTATTTAATTTTCTTGCTGGCTTCATCAAGACATTTCTTAAAGTAATTTATTTTATCCCAATGAAAAGAACCTCAAGTTGGCCAATGGGGATGGGAGTTGTTTTAGGTCAATTTCTACCAATTAATTACATATCTGCTGTTTTGAGGCCCATGATATAGAGTTTAAGTTGCTGTTTTCTGAGGTGGATAGTCTTTGGCAGCTTGTTTACAGGCCTGAAAGAAAGCAGTACCCGTTTCTAAAGATTTTCTTAAGACCCACATTGAAACAAAGTCCAGATAAGAGACAGAAACCCAAAACCTCTCCTAGGGAGGGGCCAAACAAAATCTCTCTTGAGGGAGGGCTGATGACATATAACTGGTAGCTGTCCATTCAGGGGGACTTGCCAGAGCATACTCAAAGTTACCAAAGTTACTCATGGGTATCAAAAAAACAAATAAACCCTTGAATTAATAATAGCTTTATGAACTCAAGCAAAGAGATCTAAGTTCAGGATTTGAGAAACCATTCACCTAGGCTGGCCTTAGAGTCAAATCCAGACTAGAACACAAAAAGTTTACCACTGGTACCAAACATCCTGAGTTGAAGACAGGGCTGGCCAGACAGGAGGTTTTGAATCTCAGTGGGACCTCCACTTATGTCAACCAAAATTAAAGAGAAGGCAGTTAATATAGCAAAATTATGATCTTTAATCAGGGCAAGGAAGTTGCAACTGGGGTGACACACAGCAGCAAATTCTAGGGGAGTTCATAGACAGGCTGAGAATGGGGTTCTAACATAGTATTAGGACAGGTGCTTAGAGGTTGGGACATTCTATGGTTTCACAAGGTAAGTTGTTTTTCATAGCAACTGAAAGTCTATAGGGAAACCTTGGGAATCCCCAAGGAGAAAGTTTAGTCATTTAGAAAATAATCAGAGGATAGGAGTGATAATATCTGGTCAGACACAGGCAATTCAAAGTTCTGGGAATGGGAGCAAGGTCAGCTTCAGTCAGCTTACAATTCATTTCATTCCACATCATCAATATTGTTATTATTATCATTAAAATGTGATAAATGGCATAACACATAAGTGTTCAATAGAAAATCTAAATATTAGAGGGAAAAATAAAGGAAAACTATAATAATTTGTGAACTAAATATACTCCTTGCCAGTCTAAAAAATTTTCAAAACAATAACCAATAAAAAAAGAAGTAAAGAAAATGAATAGAATTTTTGAAAAGCTAAATATGATAGATCTCTGGTGATTATCAAATAGCAATAGAAAAGAGGATGCATATTTGTCAGCACTTAAAATATCTTTACAAAAATTCAACAGAGCCATTTACCAGTTGCTAAATTATCTAAAGATATGAGCAGGCTCTTTTCACAATAAGAAATTCAATCTATCTACAGCCACATAAAAAGACTTCATGTGACCAGAGAAATGCAAATTAGAGCTATTTTTGAGTTTCTATCTTAACCTAGCAGATTGGCAAAGAAGACAATAAAGTATAAAGCCAAATGTTTTATTGTCATGGAGTTGAAAGGAAAATTCTTCATTTGGGCTTTCACTCTAATTAAGGAGGCAAAACTCAGGACAAAAAAAAATTTAAAAAGGAGTTTGTTATAAGTAGGTCAAGGTAGCAAAACTTGTCGGTTTATTGCTGTAGATCAGCAATGGCTTCAAGGTGGGTCAACTTTTATAGATAACTTTAAGACATTTTAGATAGTTCTACTTCAGTTAAAGAGCTTGGGCCCTAGGATCTCAATTCCTCCCTAAGGTAGCAAGAATGCGACGATTTGCAGGTAGAGGCACAAAGGTCATAGGTAAGGTGTGTGTGTATGACAAAAAGCTGCAGAATTGGTGTCACCTTTCCCAAAACTGATTGACAAGCAGGGCTTGGAACAGTAGCTCACTGAGCCAACATAACTTTCAATAATAGGAAAACAGAGACATTAAGGCACTATCATAGCTATGAATTGGTCCAGCCCATTATTGACAGAGGAGTGATGGAACTAGAGTGCTGAACAAGACATATACTTTTGTATATAGTCAAAGTAGAACTTTGTTTGCTTGATTGTGTTGGGTTATTTCCTTCAGGTTATTCTTTTTTTAAAAAAAGTTTGTTTTTGGTTTTCAACATTCATTTTTATTAAGATTTTTGACTTCTAAATATTCCCCCTTCCTCCTCTTTTCACTTCCTAAGATGGCTTGCAATCTGATACAGGCTATACATGTACAATCATATTAAACATATTTGCACATTAGTCATGTTGTGAAAGAAGAATCAGAACAAAAGGGAAAAATCATGTGAAAGAAAAAAAAAGAAAATATCATGCTATCGGTTTCTGTTGATTTAGTCACAAAAGGCTCAGAATGTAATCTAAAGTTCTACTGAGATGTTAGATTGTAAATATATCTATGCTTTCATCCTTTTATGAGGTATGAAAATATCTGATTGAGTCAGGAAGGGAACAATTGATTAGCTGAGAAAATAAATTAGCCATACTCTGCTGAGAGCTTTAAATGACTGAACCCTTTGGAGAATGAGGGAGTCAAAGCTTAAAACAATTGTGCAATGAGACAGTTATAACATTGGAGTGGAGAATGGAGCTGATTTCTCTCCCTTTAAGATTTTGGAAAAGTAGATTTAGGATCCCATAGACAAAAATTCTACAAGGGGAATTAGTCCAAGATGGATATAATATTCTCAAGAATAAAATTCTGCAGACACAAAGGATACAATTCTGATAAGAAAGGAAAACAAAAATGGAGTTCTTATTTATTCATTTGTTTGTTTCTTAATTCATGTATTTTCAATCTTAAAGTTTTGAGTTCTGAATTCTCTTGTTCCTTCAGTCCCATCCCCATGTATTGACAAGGCAAGCAACATAATATCAACTATGTGTATGAAATCATGCAAAACATATTTCCATATTAGCTATGTTGCAAAAAAGGCAAGAAAAGTAAAGAAAGTGAAAAAAAAAGTATGCTTCAATCTGCATTCAAAATTCATCAGTTTTCTCTCTGGAGGTATTTCATCATGAATCTTTTGTTATTGTCTTGGATGAATGCATTAATAAAGTCACTAAGGCTTTCACAATTGATTATCATTATAATACGACTGTTACTATGTACATTATTCTTTTAGTTCTGATCATTTCATTTTGTATCAGTTCATACAAGTCTTCCCAGGCTTTTCTGAAATCATCCTGCTCATAATTTTTGTATTATTTATAGCAGCTCTTTTTTTCATGGCAAAGAATTCAAATTAGAGGGATATCTGTTAATTGAACAATGGCAAAAAAAATGTTGTCATATGATTTTGTTGTCATACTATTTTGGTATATGAAATTTACAAAACACAGCACCTTCTTTGGTATGGCCATGTCAAGATGGGTAGTCCATAGATTCAAAATTCTTCAGAAAGACCTCAAGAGTGTCCTTGTATGTATTCTTCTGACCTTCATGTGAGTTCTTGCTTTGTGTAAATTCTCTGTAAAATAGTCTTTTAGGCAAAAGTACATTTGATATTTGAACAACATGGCCACCCTATCAGAGTTGAATTTTTTTGCATCAGCGTTTGAATACTTGGCAGTTTAGCTCAAGAAAGGACTTTAGTGTCCAGTACGTTATCTTGCCAAGTGACCTTCAGAATCTTCCTAAAATAATTCAAATTGAAATGATTCAGTTTCCTTATATTCCTGACAGTTTCCCCACTGGTATACTGTCCAGGTTTCATAGGCATGCAACAATGAAATCAGCACAATGGCTCTGTAGATCTTCATTTTGGTAGGCAGTCTAATACCTCTTTTCCTTACACTTTCTTTTTGAGTCTCCCAAACACTAAGTTAGCTCTGGCAATGTGAGTGTAAACCTTATCATTTACCTAAATGCAATAAAACTTAGTGGATAAACCTTTGTAGCAAATATTGACATTTAATAGACTATGTCATTATAAGGAGAAGAGACAGACAGGATTGAGAGTGATGAAGGTGATGTTTGATGCAAAGTGCTGGACTGATCATAGACTTACCCTCTCCCAGCTAAATATTTACATTCAACAAATGCAGTGACCTCAAGGCAAGACAACTACCAGAGGGCTATTAACATTAATGAACAAATTAGAGTACTTCTCTCAGTAGGAAGAGTTTCTTGCCAACTTGGAGGAAAAGAGCCCACAGACAGTTGGCAACAGTGGAGCAGAAAAGGAGTGGGCAGGTTTCAGAGATTGGAGTGCAGCACTGTACTACTCATCTAGGATCAAACATGTGCAAGCATGAAGACTGGTTTGACAAAAAACAATAGGGAAATTCAGAACCTGTTACATGAAAAATAAGAACTCCATAGGATTTATGATCAAGGTAGTCCATTTGTTTCTAAGAAAGCAATGTTCAACTCCACCAGGAGTAAAGTGCAAGTGAAGCTTCAAGAGATGTAGGATTCTTGCCTTGTCAAGAAGACCATAGTCACACAGGCAACAATCTTGGCGTAATTATGCAAAAATAATTTGTGGCTCACAATGGGTGAGGTTTTAACACTATTTTTGTGGACAGATATGGAGAGTACTTGTCCCTGGCCTTGTCTGGCCTGGCCTCACCCTGCAAATTTCCTCTTCTTGTGCAATTGCTAACTGCTCCTACTCCTGCTATGCACTTCCTCATAGGCCATATGCTACTACTGCAACTTTTTTATTGTTTTTTTCCCCCCATAAAACCTGCTCCTAGTTTAAATTATTAGTTCAATGAGATTTTTTTTTTCAGTTTTGTTAATCACTCCTTTGATTTTCAAGATTTCTATTTTGGTGTTTAGTTGGAAATTTTTAATTTGATTGTTCTAGTTTTTTTTTTAGTTGCATTCCTATCTCTCTCTCTCTCTCTCTCTCTCTCTCTCTCTCTCTCTCTCTCTCTCCCTCCCTCCCTCTCCCTCTCTCTCTCTCTCTCTCTCTCTCTCTCTCTCATTACTATGAATTTTTCCCTAAAAACTCCATTGCCTGGATATACAATGCTTGATTGTTATCTCATTGTTGTCATTATCTTTAATGAAATTTCTGATTGTTTCTATGTATTAGATTATATAATTTCCAATTAATTTTTAATGTATGCTTCCAAAACTCTATTAAATGTAATTTTTTCTCTATTTATTTTTAGTTTTCAACATTCACTTCCACAAGATTTTGAGTTCCAAATTTTCTCCTCATCTTGCCCCTCCCCTTACCCCAAGATGGTGTGCATTCTGAATACTCCTTCTACTAATCCACTCCCTTCCTTCTATCTCCCCTCCCCCCATTCTCTTATCTCCTTCCCTTTCTATTTTCCTGTAGGGCAGGATAGATTTATATACCCCATTGCCTATATATCTTATTTCCCAGTTGCATGTGAAAACAATTTTTAACATTTGTTTTAAAATTTTGGGTTCCAAATTTTCTCCCTTCCTCCCTCCCCACCCATCCTCATTGAGAAGGCAAGCAACTCAGTACAGGTTAAACATGTGTAGTCATGCAAAACACTTCCATAGTAGTCATGTTGTGAAAAACTAATGATATTTTCCTTCATCCTATCCCACCCCCCTTTATTTTATTCTCTCTTTTGACCCTGTCCTTACTCAGAAATGTTTGCCTCTGATTACCACCTCCTCCAATCCACCCTCCCCTCTATCATCTCCCTACTCTCTGATCCCCTTCCCTCCTATTTTCCTGTAGGGTAAGATAGATTTCCATACTTAATTGTGTGTGTATGTTATTCCTTTCTTAAGCCAAATCTGATGAAAATGTGATTCACTCTTCCCTCTCATCTTCTCCCACTTCCCCTCCACTGTAAAAGACTTTTCTTGTCTGTTTTATGTGAGATAATTTACCCCATTCTACTGCTCCCTTTCTCCTTATCCAAGAATAATCCTTTCTCACCCCTTAATTTTTCATTTTTTAGATATCACCCTTTCATTTCAACTCACCCTGTGCCATCTATCTATCTATCTATCTATCTATCTATCTATCTATCTATCTAATTCCCCACCACCCCCAACTACCCTAATACTGACAAAGGTCTCACGAGTTGCAAATATCATCTTTCCATGCAGGAATGTAGACAGTTCAACTTTATTAAGTCTCTTATAATTTCTCTTTCCTGTTTATCTTTTCATTCTTCTCTTGGGTCTTGTATTTGAAAGTCAAATATTCTATTCATCTCTGGCCTTTTCATCAAGAATGCTGGAAAGTCCTCTATTTCACTGAATATCCACTTCTTTCCTCTGAATCATCATACTTAGTTTTGCTGGGTAGGTGATTCTTGGCTGTAATCCTCTGTCCTTTGACCTCCAGAATGTTATATTCTAAGCCCTCCTGTCCCTTAATGTAGAAGCTGCTAAATCCTGTGTTACCTTGATTATGTTTCCATAATACTTGAATTGTTTCTTTTTGGCTGCTTGCAATATTTTCTCCTTCACCTGGGAACTCTGGAATTTGGCCATAATATTCTTAGGAATTTTCCTTTTGGGATCTCTTTCAGGAGTAGATTGGTGGATTCTTTCAATTTCTACTTTTCCCTCTGGTTCTAAAATATCAGGGTAGTTTGATAATTCCTTGAAAGATGATGTCTAGGCTCTGTTTTTAATATGGCTTTCAGATAGTCCAATAATTTTTAAATTCTCTCTCCTAGATCTATTTTCCAGGTCAGTTGTTTTTTCAATGAGATATTTCACATTGTCTTCTATTTTTTCATTCTTTTGGTTTTGTTTTATAATGTCTTGATTTCTCATAAAGTTCCTGGTTTCCAATTGTTCCATTCCAATATTTTAGGAAGTATTTTCTTCAATGAGCTTTTGGGCTTCCTTTTCCACCTGGCCAATTCTGCTTTTTAAGGCTTTCTTCTCCTCATTGGCTTTTTGGACCTCTTTCGCTATTTTGGTTAGGCTATTTTTTAAGGTGTCATTTTCCTCAACATTTTTTTTTGGGGGGGAGTCTCCTTTAGCAAGCTGTTGACTTGTTTTTTCATGATTTTCTTGCATACTCTCATTTCTCTTCCCAGTTTTTCCTCTACTTCTCTTCCTTGCTTCTCAAAATCCTTTTTGAGCTGCTTGATGGCCTTGGACTGATTCACAGTTTTCTTGACAGCTTTGGATGTAAGAGCTTTGACTTTGCTGTCTTCTTCTGATTGTATGTTTTGGTCTCCTTTGTCACCAAAGAAAGATTCTATGGTCTGGCTTTTTTTTTTTTTGCACAATTTGCTCATGTTCCCAGTCAATTACTTGAGTTTTAAACACTTTGTTAAGACAGGTCTCTGCTTCCATTGTGGAGGGTGTACTGACCTAAGCTTCAAGGGTTTTATTCAGCTATTTTCAGAAATACTTGTAGGGACCTGTAAATTTTCCATTCTTCCAAGGTGGTACAATCAAAGGCAAGGTGTTTACTCCTTTCTTGGCCTATACTCTGGTCTGTGAGTGACCACAAGCACTCTTTTCTGCCTTGGGACTGTGAGGAGGATTCCCTCTCTACTACCACTAAAAGTTCTACCATGCCAGCACTCCTCCTCACCCTCTTGACCACCACCCAGTCTACCTAGATCCAAGCAAGGGCAAAGCAAGAGAATCCTGCCTCAGTGCCAGCAGAGAGATCCCTGAAATCCCCCTGTGATCAGCCACTCGATTCCCACTCAGTCTGTGGGCCAAGCTCTGGAAGTAGAAGCCACCCTAGGGCAGTGCCAGGACTGGGGCTGGGACTGAGCTTCTCTCTCTCCTTGGTCATAGACTTTTCCTACTGACCTTCTAAGTTGCCTTTGTTGTTTGTGGTTTGAAAAGTCTGAAAACCACCACAGTTGCCCATGATTCAGTCCTCCTAGTAATGTTCCAGGTTCACTGAGGCCTGTTCTTTGCCTGCACGCCCACACTGAGCTGCGTTATTCTCCCAGGCTGGCACAATAGACCTTTCCAATCAACCATCCAGGTTGTCTTGGGCTGGACTTTGTTTCACTCTGTCTTTTTGTGGGTTCTGCTGCTCTAGAATTTGTTTAGAGCCATTTTTTATAGGTATTTGGAGGGGTTTGGGGAAAAGCTCAAGTAAGTCTGCTTTCATTCTGCCATCTTGGCTCTGCCATAAATGTAATTTTTATTTCATAATGATCCCAAAAGGATGCATTTAATATTTATGCTATTCTGTACTTGCAGGAGAGTTTTTTATGCCATAATACATTATCAATTTTTGTGAAGGTTCCATGCACAACTGAGAAAAGGCTATATTCTTTTCTATTCTCATTCAGTTTTTTCCCGAGGTCTATCATACCTAACTTTTCTAAAATTCTAATCATATCCTTAACTTATTGTTTATATATTTTATGGTTGTTGCTGACTTGTTTCACTCTTGTCTAACTCTCTGTAACCAAATTTGGGTTTTCTTGTCAAAGATACTAGAGTGGTTTGCCATTTCCTTCTGTAGATAATTTTACATATGAGAAATCAAGGCAAACAGAGTCGCCACTTGCCCAGGGTAACACACCTACCAAGTGTCTGAGGCCAGATTTAAACTCAGGTACTCCTTACTCCAGGGCCAGCACTCTATCCACTGTGCCACTTAGTTGCTAAATTTTATGATTAGATTTACCTTGTTCTTAGAGGGGAAAGTTGAGGTTCTCCCATAGTCCAGTTTTACTATTTTCTCCTATAATTCAATATACTTTTTCTCTTATAGTTTCGATGCAATGACATTTGGTGGATATATGTTTAGTTCTGGCATTACTGGTATTACTATCTAAGGCACCTTTTTAATTTTTTTTTTTGTTTTTGTTTTTGGTTTTAGGCAATTGGGGTTAAGTGACTTGCCCAGGGTCACACAGCTAGTAAGTATCAAGTATTTGGTCTGAAGCTGGATTTGAACTCAGGTCCTCCTGTCTTCAGAGCTGGCACTCTAAGGTACCTTTTAGCAAAGTATTATTAGGTTTTGATTTTACATTCAGAGTTTTGATTACTAATTCTGAATTCTATTTCTCTTATATTTCCCCTGCTGCTTCCTTGTTGGGTACAATAGATTTTTATACACAACTGAGTGTATATGAATAGGGGTGTGTGTGTGTGTGCATGTGTGTTCTTCCTTATTTCAACCAATTCAGATGAAAGTGAAGTTCAAGCATTGCCTGTCCCCTGCTGTCAAGACATGATCAGTGGATTCTTTCCATTTCTATTTTCCCCTTCTGGTTCTAAGCTATCTGGGAAGTTTTCCTTTATAATTTCTTGAAATATGATTTCTGTATTTTTTTTTTTGGTCATAGCTTTCAGGTAGTGCAATAATTATTGCTGTCTTTGTTCTTTTTCTGATGAGAAGTTTCATATTTTCTTCTGTTTTTCACTCTTTTGACTTTTGCTTTACTGTTTCCTGATATTTCATGGAGCAATTGATTTCCTCTTGCCAGCTATAACTTTTAAAGATTATCTTATTCAGTGAGTTTTTGAAATTCCCTTTGTATTTGGTCAATTCTGCATTTTAAGGTGGTATTTTCCCCTCACTATTTTTTGGCATCAAGTGGTTATCTTTTTTATAATTTTCTTGCATTGTTCTCATTTATCTTCACCCTCTACCACTCTTGTTTATTTTTTAAAATAAGTTTTTCTTCATTTTTTTAGCTTTTCTAAGATTTCTTTTTGGGATTGTATGCAATTTGATTTTTTTCCTTTGAAGCTTTGTTTGTAGCTGTTTTCATATCTTTAACTCCTTCTGAGTTTATTTTTTGATTTTCCCTGACACTATAGTGACTTTTCATAGTCAGATTCTTTTTTTGTTGTTGTTCTTTGTTTATTTTTTCAACTTATTTTATTTTTTTTTTACTTTGAACTTTATGTTAAAATTGGACTCTGCTCATCTAGGAGAGGAGAGTTAACTTTCCCAAGTTTTAGGCTTTTTTTGTGCTGCTGTTTTCACATCTAATTCTGGAGGTGTGTAAATTATTGGTGCTTCTAAAGGAGTGTGTTCTGGGGAAAGGTGTGGTCATTGCTCTCCTGGTCTGTTCCTTGGTCCTTGCCCAGTAAGGGTCCTCCTCTCTTGCAGTTACAATTGCTAGTTCTCTTCTCTGCCCTGGAACTGTAACTCAGAACTGGGTATGGAACCAATAGCTATCAAAAAGCACCTGTTCCTGCACCCAGTGTCAGCATATGGTCCTGTGCAATTTCTTTCTCACCAGTGGGCTAATCCCCCTACTGTCTATGAGTTCAGACCTCTTGATGCTGTTGCTGCTGTTGCAACTTCCTCCAAGTCCCATAGGTAGTGTTGCCTCCATGCTATGATTTGGCCACTCCCCACCCCAGTGTCATAGACCTCTTCTTCAGACCTCCTAAGTAGTCTTGGGCTCCAAAAATGTTTCACTCCAACCCTTTTATTTTTTTGGCCAAAGAAAAGGTTTATTGGATCATGGATCAGGTGTGGGTGAGATTTAAAGAATCCACCATATTGGCCAGAATCTTAAGGAATCTAAGCATTTGTATTGTTAATGCAAGTGGGCCAGATCATAAGAATCTGAGCCCTTTGCTAGATCATGAGAATCTGAGCACCTTAATGGAGGCTTTTATATAGATGGACCTTTTATATAGAAAGACTGTGGGAAGGATCTAGGAGTGGCCAAATAGCCTTAGGTGACTGGAGGGGGGTCTCAGAAGGATCTGGATGGGAGTGGCCAGTAAGCTGGAGTGAATGTGAGGTAACAGAATGCCAGGGACCTGGACCAACTGACCAAGGGAGAATGGAGCTTAGATAGGATTAAGGGTGGGAAGTGACCCAGGCCATTGGGAGGTAAGACAATGGAGGGCTAGGATAGAGTAAGGGTAACAGAATTGGGAGATTAGGCATGGATGATAATGAAAGGCCAGTTGATAGAATTATGGCCTCAGGCAAACAGCAGAGATTTGGACATGTGGGAAAGTCCAAGGCTTTTCCTATTTGGGGTCCAGATCCCAAATACATGCTTTTTTCCTTTTAGGGGTTCAGATCCCATCCCCATTATTCCCCCCTCAAACAATGGGACCCAAATTCTTTTGGGGTAAGGAGTGAAGGTCATGGCTTCTGAAACTGATTCCTGCTGGCAAGAGGTGGACAGCTGTCCCTGCCTTTAGGGGGTCCCAAAGAGAATGTTGACTGGAACTGAGTGCAAGCTGCATCCAGAGGAGGATGGGGGGACATTGGCTGGTAACCACTGTTTGCTGCCAACTGTAGATGAATGGCCTGTAGTCTGGACGACTCTGAAAGACTCAAATCTAACAGAAAAGACTGCTGGATCCAGATATAGGGAGAAATAAAAGTATAAGAGCCCCATTAAAATCATTTACATTTGACCAGCAGGGTTATCTGATCTTCTTGCTTTTTCAAAAACTTAAGTAACACTTTTTAAAAATTAATTTACTTTGATTTATCAAAAATCACTTCCGTATGCTTTTGAGTTTAAAATTTTTCTATCCCTTCCTCCTGATCACCCTCCCAGAGATGGCTCACAATCTGATATAGACTATACATACACATTCTATTAAACGTATTTTCACATTAGTGATGTTGTAAGTAAAATTAGAACCAATAGGAGGAACCACCAGAAAGAGGAAACAAAACTCAACAGAAGTGAAACAAAATAGCAAATATTATGCTTCAAACTGCATTCAAATTCCATAGTTCTTTCTGTGGATGTGGATAGCATTTTCCACCATAAGAACTTTGGAGATGTCTTAGATCCTTGTATTGCTGGAAACAGTTAAGTTTATCAATATTAGTCATCGCATAATGTGGCTGTTATTGTGTACAAAGTTCTCTTGGTTCTGCTCACTTCACTCAGCATCAGGCCATACAAGTCTTTCCATGGTTCTCTGAAGTCGGCCTGTTCATCATTTCTTATAGCACAATAGTATTCCATTACATTCATATACCACACCTTGCTCAGCCATTCCCCAATTGATGGGCATTCTCTCAGCATTCTCTTAATTTCCAATTCTTTGCCACCACAAAAAAAAGATGCCATAAATATATTTGGACATGTGGATCTTTTTCCCATTTGTATGATCTCTTTGGGACATAGCCCTAGAAGTGCTATTGCTGGGTCAAAGGGTATGCACATTTTTATAGCTCTTTGGGCATAGTTCCTAAATGTTCTCCAAAATAGATGGATCATTTCATAACTCCAGCAACAATGTATTGGTGTTCCAATTTATTTTAATATAAATTTATTTATTTTTAGTTTTCAACATTCACTTCCACAAGTTTTTGAGTTCCAAATCCTCACCACATCTCACCCCTCCCTCACACCAATATAGCATGCATTCTGAATATCCCTTCCCATAGTCTGTCCTCTCTTCTATCTCTTCCCACCTCCTTCTCTTATCCCCTTCCCCTTCTATTTTCCTGTAGGGCAGGATAGACTTCTGTACCCCATTTCCTGTATTTCTTATTTCCTAGTAGCATGTGAAAACACTTTTTTTAAACATATGTTTTTAAAACTTTAGGTTTCAGATTTTCTCTCTTCCTCCCTCCCCACCCACTCTCATTGAAAAGGCAAGCAACTCAATATAGGTTGTACATGTGAAGTCATGCAAAACACTTCCATAGTAGACATGTTGTGAAAAATTAACTCTATTTCCCTTAATCCTATCCTGCCCTCCCATTTATTCTATTCTTTCTTTTGACCCTGTCCCTCTCAGAAGTATTTGCTTCTGATTACCCTTTCAATCTGCCTCCTCTCTATCATCCCCTGCTCTCTTGTCCCCTTCTCCCCTATTTTCCTGTAGGGTAAGACAGATTTCCATACCCAATTGAATGTGTATGTTATTCCCTCCTCAAGCCAAATCCTATGAGAATAAGATTCACTCATTCCCTCTTACCTTCCCCTGTTTCCCCTCCATGGTAAGAGCCTTTTTTTTTCTTTTTTTTTTGTGAGATAATTTACCCCATTCTACCTCTCCCTTTCTTCTTCTCAGAGTATAATCCTCCCTCATCCCTTAATTTTGTTCTCCAGATAAGACTCCTTAATCTTCAACTCACCTTGTGCCCTCTATCTATCTATCTATATATACATACATAATTTTTTCCTCCAACTACCCTAATACTGACAAAAGTCTCATTAGTTATAAATATCATCTTTCCATGCAGGAATGTAAACACTTCAATCTTAATAAGTCTTTATGATTTCTCTTTCCTGTTTACCTCTTCATGTTCCACTTCAGTCCTGTATTTGAAAGTCAAATTTTCTATTCAGCTCTGGTCTTTTCATCAGGAATGCTTGAAAGTCCTCTATTTCACTGAATGACCATTTTTTCCCCTGAAGGATTACTCAGTTTTGCTGGGTAGGTGATTCTTGGTTGTAATCCTATCTCCTTTGCCCTGTGGAATATTATATTCCATGCCCTGGTCCTTTAATGTAGAAGCTGCTAAATCTTGTGTTATCCTGATTGTGTTTCCACAGTACTTGAATTGTTTCCTTCTGGCAGCTTGTAATATTTTCTCCTTGACCTGGGAACTCTGGAATTTGGCTACAATATTCCTAGGAGTTTTCCTTTGGGGATCTCTTTCAGGAGGAGATCTGTGGATTCTTTCAATTTCTATTTTGCCCTCTGGTTCTAATATATCAGGGCAGTTTTCCTTGATAATTTCTTGAAAGATGATGTCTAGGCTCTTTTTTTTGATCATGGCTTTCAGATAGTCCAATAATTTTTAAATTCTCTCCTGGATCTATTTTCCAGGTCAGTTGTTTTTCCAATGAGATATTTCACATTGTTTTCTAATTTTTCATTCTTTTGGATTTGTTTACAGTGTCTTGATTTCTCATAAAGTCACTAGCTTCCAATTGCTCTATTCTAATTTTTAAGGAAGTATTTTCTTCAGTAATCTTTTGGACTTCCTTTTCCATTTGGCCAATTTTTCTTTTTAGGGCATTTTTCTCCTCATTGGCTTTTTGGACCTCTTTTGCCATTTGGGTTAGGCTGTTTTTTAAGGTGTTATTTTCTTCAGTATTTTTTTGGGTCTCCTTTAGCAAGCTGTTGACTTGTTTTTCATGATTTTCTTGCATCATTCTCATTTCTCTTCCCAGTTTTTATTCTACTTCCTTTACTTGCTTCTCAAAATCCCTTTTGAGCTCTTCCAAGACCTGGGACTGGTTCATATTTTTCTTGGAGGCTTTGGATGTAGGAGCTTTGACTTTGTTGTCTTCTTCTGGTTGTATATTTTGATCTTCTTTTTCACCAAAGTAAGATAATATAGTCTGACTCTTTTTGCTCTGCTTGCTCATGATCCTGGCCAATTACTTGAGTTTTAAACTCTTTGTTAAGGTAAGAGTCTGCTTCCAATGTGGAGAAGTACTGTCCAAGCTTCAGGGGTTTACAGCTGTTTTCAGATACTTGTAGGGACCTGCAAATTTTCAGTTCTTCCAAGGTGGTATTATAAGGGGCGAGGTGTTTACTCTTTTCCTGGCCTGTTACCACAAGTATTCCTTTCTGTTCTGTAACTGTGAGGAGGGGTTCCTCTCCACAGCCACCACAAGCTCCACCAGGCCAGTGCTCCTCCTCACCCCAGCACCGCCAAGAACTGTGACCCAGATCCACACACGGGCAAAGCAAGAGTTTCCTGCCTCAGCATTGGCAAAGAGATCCCTGCAATCCCTCTGTAATCAGCCACTGTTTTCCCCCTCATTCTGTGGGCTGGAAGCTCCTGAAGCAGCTGCCCCCCCCCCCAGGGCCATGTTCTTGGGGAATGGAGCTGAGACCTTCTTCTCTGAGCACCGACAGAAACAGACTTTTCCCACTGATCTTCTCAGTTGTCTTTGGAATTCATGGATTGAGGAGTCTGGAAACCTCCACAGCTGCCAGCAATTCGGTCCTCTGAGGCCTGCTTCAGGTTTGCTGTGGCCTGCGCACCCATGTCATGCTGCGCTGATCGATCATCCAGGTTGTCTTGGGCTGGAAATGTGTTTCACTCTCTTTTTGTGGATTTGCTGCTTCAGAATTTGTCTAGAGCCATTTTTTATGAGTATTTGGAGGGGTTTGGTGGACAGCTCATACAAGTCATTGCTTTCATTCTGCCATCTTGGCTCTTCCCCTAGTGTTCCAATTTTCCCACATCTTCTCCAACATTTATTATTTTCCTGTTTTGTCATGTTGGTCAATCTGATAGGTATGATGTGGTACCTCAGAGTTGTTATGATTTGCATTTCTCCAATCAATAGTGATTTAGAGCATTTTTTCATATGAGTGTAGATGGCTTTAATTTCTTCATCTGATAACTGCCTGTTCATATCCTTTGACAATTTATAAATTATAAATTGGGGAATGACTTGTATTCTTACAAATTCGACATAATTCTCTATATATTTTAGATATGAGACCCTTATCAGAGAGACTGGTTGTAAACATACTTTTTAAATTTTCTACCTTTCTTCTAAACTTAGTTGCATTGGCTTTGTTTGAGCAAAAACTTTTCAATTTAATGTAATCAAAATTATCCATTTTGCTTTTTGTAATGTTCTCTATCTCCTGTTTGGTCATGAATTCTTCTATTCTCCATGGATCTGATAGGCAAACTATTCCTTGTTCTCCCAGTTTACTTATGGTATCAGCCTTTATATCTAAGTCATGAACCCATTTTGACTTTATTTTGGTATATGGTGTGAGATTTGGGTCTATGCCTAGTTTCTGCCATACTCTTTCCCAGTTTTCCCAGCAGTTTTTTTTCAAAGAGTGGGTTCTTGTCCCAGAAGCTGGGGTCTTTGGGTTTATCAAATAATAGATTACTATAGTCATTGACTACTGTGTCTTCCCTATCTAAACTATTCCACTGATCCACCACTCTATTTCTTAGACTGTACCAAGCAGTTTTGATGATTGATGCTTTATAATACAATTTAAGATCTGGAATTGCTAGGTCGCCTTCCCCTGCATTTCTTTTCATTAGTTCCCTTGATATCCTGGAACTTTTGTTCTTCCAAATGAATCTTGCTATTATTTTTTCTAACTATAAAATAATTTTTGGTTGTTTGATTGGTATGGCACTGAATAAGTAAATTAGCTTAGGTATAATTGTCATTTTTATTATATTAGCTGGGCCTACCCAGGAGCAACTGATGGCTTTCCATTGGATTGTGAGGTTTTTATGCCCTAGTGCATGGAAAATTTTTGTGTATGTGCCATGCGCCACTGAGAAAAAAGTATATTCCTTTCTATCCCCATTCAGTTTTCTCTAGAAGTCTATCATACCTAACTTTTCCAATGTTCTATTCACCTCCTTAACTTCTTGTTTATTTTGTGGTTAGATTTATCTGTTTCAGAGAGGGGGAGGTTGAGGTCCCTGACTAGTATACTTTTGCTGTCTATTTCTTTCTGTAACTCCCTGAGCTTCTCCTCTATGAATTTGGATGCCATACCTTTTGGTGCATATATGTTTAGTAGTGATATTACTTCATTGTCTATGGTGCCTTTTAGCAGGATGTAGTTCTGTTCCTTATCTCTTTTGATAAGATCTATTTTTGTTTTTGCTTTGTCTGAAATCAGGATTGCTACTCCTGCTTTGTTTTTTTTTACTTCAGCTGAAGCATAATATATCCTGCTCCTGCCTTTTACCTTTACCCTCTGTGTGTCACTTTTTCAAATGTGTTTCCTGTAAACAACATATTGTAGGATTATGGTTTTTAATCCATTCTGCTATCCACTTCTATTTTATGAGAGAGTTCATCCCATTCACATTCACAGTCATGATTACTATCTGTATCTTTCGCTCCATCCTTACCCTCCCAGTTTATACTTCTCTTTCTCCTTTCTCCTTTTCTCTCTTCACCAGTGTTTACTTTTGACCACTGCCTGCCTCAGCCCCTCCTCCTTTCAATTAGCCCTTTCCCTTTTCTTCCCCTTTACCCTTACTGCTTCTTCTCTGCCTTCTATCCCCTCTCCCTTTTTTTCCCCTTTTACTCTTCTACTGCCTATATGGTAAGTTAGATTTCTATACCTAACTGATTATGTTATTCCCTTCTTGAGCCAAATCTGATAAGAGTAAGGTTCAAACAATGCTCATCCTCCTCCCTTCTTTCCTTCTGCTGTAAAAGGGTTTTGTGGCTTTTCCTGTAATGTAATTTACCGTTGTCTGCCTCCTCCTTTCTCAGTACATTTTCTTAGATCAGACTAATCCACTTACTTGGATCCATTTAACCCACTTGATTAGATTTTTTTTTATCATTCTATCATATCAAAGTCAACTTATATCTACCCCCTTTACCTATACTCTAACATGGTGTAATAACAATACAGTTCTTGAGAGTTGCAAGTGTTATCTTCCGTTGTAGGGTTGCAAACAGTTTGCCCTTATTAACAACATATTGTATCTTCCTGTCCCATTTACCTTTTTATGTCTCTCTTTGGTCTTGTACTTGAAGTTTAAATTTTCTGTTAAGTTCTGGCCTTTTTATCAGGAACTTTTGGAAGTCCCCTGTTTTGTTGAATATCCATCTCCTCCTCTGTTAAGATCATGTTCATTTTCTCTGGGTAGTTGATTCTTGGTTGTAATCCAAGCTTCTTTGCCTTATGGAATATCATGTTCCACACCCTAAGGTCCTTTAATGTAGAAGGTGCAAGGTCCTGTGTAATCCTGACTGTGGTTCCATGATATTTAAATTGTTTCTTTTTGACTGCTTGCAGTATTTTCTCTTTGACCTGGTAATTTTGGAATTTCTCTACTATATTCCTTGGTGTTTTCAATTTGGGATATCTTTCAAGAGGTGATCAGTGTATTCTTTCCATGGTTATTTTACCTTCTGGTTCTAGGACTTCAGCGCAGTTTTCCTTTATGATTTCCTGACAAATACTGTCCAGACTCTTTTTTTATCATGATTTTCAGGTAGACCAATAATTTTTAACTTTTTCTCTCCTGAATTGATTTTCCAGGTCAGTTGTTTACCCATGAAATACTTTACTTTTTCATCAATTTTTCACTTTTTTTTCCTGTTTAACTGATTCTTGTTCTCATAGAATCAATAGCTTCCATTTGCCCAATTCTAATTTTTAACAAATTGGTTTCTCCTATTATATTTTATACCTCCTTACCCAATTGACCAATTGTATTTTTAAGGGATTTGTTTTCTTCAGAGTACTTTTTTCCAGTTAGCCATTTGTATTTTTTAAGGACTCTTCTACTTTTCTCATTTGACTTTTAAAATCCTTCTTGAGCTCTTCTAAGAAGGCTTTTTGGGCTTCAGACCATTTCATATTCCCTTTTGAGGTTGCACATGTGGGTTTGCTGACAATGTTGTCCTCTTCAGAATTTCTGCCTTGATCTTCACTCTTCTCATAATATGAACCTATGGTATGTTTCTTTTTACTCATGGCGTTTCTTTATTCCCTGGCCTTTAAAGAGATTGAGCTCTCCTGCTGGAGAGCAGAGGGCACTGACCCAAGCTTTGTTGGTTGGTAGCCTAGGTCTTGGTCACTGGCTTTGTGTGCTGGGGCCTCCGATGCTGGCAATTGGAGGCTGTAGGCTTCTGGCAGCTTACCTGATATTGGGCTGGAATCAGCAAGGTGGGAACTTTTGGGCAACTCTAGGTTGCCTGCTTTTCCTTTCCTTTAGCTTTCTTCAGCTCCTTTCAGATGGATGTTGCAGGGTGTTTATCTGCCTGGGGCCCTTTGTAGTGTTGCTTCCCTTGTTTTTGCTGAGTCCCTGGGAGACCAGGTTGCTGTAGAATTCCAAGGCACCTGGTGGCTTTCTGAGCTGGTTTCCACAGATTCCCCCGCCCTCACTAAAGCACTTGGAGGTCCAGGTATTGGTATTTTCCTGCTCCACCACCTGGGGTTCAGGATCTCCTCCTGGTGTGCTAAATTGGGGCTTTCTGCTAGCTGGCTAGGACATCTCCCTTTCTGTATTGCTCCCCTTCCCCTAGGTCAAGAGGGGCCTTTCACGTTAATCCCTCAAGCAACCTGGGCTACTGCACTGCTGCTCCTCATCTTTCTTCTGGTTCAGCTGTTCCAGGGTTTTTCCTGGGGCAATATTTTCTGGGCTTTCAGATGTTGAGAGGGGAGAGTGAGAGTGACTAGTTTTTTACTCCTCCATCTTGGCTCCAGGAAGCAGAACTCTTTATAAGTAACACTTTTGCAGGTAGAAGCTTTCTACTCCTGGGTTCAATAGTTACATAAACAAATTTGCCAAGAGACTGACTTCATTTTAATTATCACTGAAAATTTCCTCCCCAAATCAAACTGAAAATGTTTCTGACTTCATTTCCATTGTTTGGGCATATTGAATGTGCATTCAGGTCAAAACAGCAAGACCTCACACACTTGCACTGTGCTTATATCTTTTGCTGCCATTTGCTCTGAGTACAGAAATTTGCTATAAAAGGATAAAGCAGGGACAAGATTTAGGGCCCAAATATTTCAGGATAAAACACCCTTAGCTCTGCTTGAATTCAGGTAATTTACAGTTTTCCAACCATGCAGTATCAAATCTATCTCAGAGACAGACTCAGGAATAGCCAGGTGGGTAGCATTCCTTTTATTTTTTTTTAAATTTCATTAATTTATTTTGATTTATAAATAATCACTTCCATATGCTTTTGAGTTTAAATTTTTCTCCCCCTTCCTCCCCACCACCCTCCCCAAGATGGCACACAATCTGATATAGGCTATATATTTATTTTCCTATTAAACATATTTTCACATTAGTGGTATTGCAAGTAAAAATTAAAACCCATAGAAGGAACCATCAGAAAGAGGAAACAAAACTCAACAAAAGAAAAAAATAATAGCAATTCAACTTTCATAGCTCTTTCTTTGGATGCAGACAGCATTTTCCATCACGAGGCCTCTGGAGCTGTCTTAGATCCTTGTATTGCTGGGAAGGGTTAAGTTTATCAACTTTAGTCATCATACAATGTGGCTGTTATTGTGTACAATGTTCTCTTGGTTCTGCTCACTTCACTCAGCATCAGACCATGCAAGTCTTTCCAGGTTTTTCTGAAGTCAGCCTGTTCATCATTTCTTATAGCACAGTAGTATTCCATTATATTCATATACCACAACTTGCTTAACCATTCCCCAATTGATGGGCATCCTCTCAATTTCCAATTCTTTGCCACCACAAAAAGCTGCTATGAATATTTTTGTACATGTGGGTCCTTTGCCCACGTGTTTGATCTCTTTGGGATATAGCCCTAGAAGTGCTATTGCTGGGTCAAAGGGTAAGCACATTTTGATAGCCCTTTGGGCATAGTTCCAAATTGTTCTCCAAAATGCTTGAATTATTTCACAACTCCGCCAATAATGCATTAGTGTTCCAATTTTCCCACATATTTTCCAACATCTATCATTTTCCTGTTTTGTCATGTTGGCCAATCTGATAGATGTGATGTGGTACCTCAGAGTTGTTTTGATTTGCATTTCTCTAATCAATAGTGATTTAGAGAATTTTTTCATATGATTGTAGATGGTTTTAATTTCTTCCTCTGAGAACTACCTGTTCATATCCTTTAGCCATTTATCAATTGGAGAATGGTTTGTATTCTTATAAATTTGACTGAATTCTCTATATATTTTAGAAATGAGGCCCTTATCAGAGAGACTGGTTGTAAAAATTCTTTCCCAATTTTCTGCTTTCCTTCTAATTTTACTTGCATTCATTTTGTTTGTGCAAACCCTTTTTAATTTAATGTAATGAAAATTACCCATTTTGCTTTTCATAATGTTCTCTATCTCCTGTTTGGTCATGAATTCTTCTGTTCTCCATAGATCTGATAGGTAAACTATTCCTTGCTCTCTCAGTTTGCTTATAATATCAGCCTTTATATCTAAATCGTGAACCCGTCTTGACTTTATTTTTGTACATGGTGTGAGATTTAGGTGTATGCGTAGTTTCTGCCACATTCTTTTCCAATTTTCCCAGCAGTTTTTTTTTTGAAAGAGTCAGTTCTTATCCCAGAAGCTGGGGTCTTTCGGTTTATCAAATAATAGATTATTATATAGTCATTGACTACTGTGTCTTGCCTATCTAATCTATTCCACTGATCTACCACTCTATTTCTCAGGCAGTACCAAGCGGTTTTGATGATTGCTGCTTTATAATACAATTTAAGATCTGGAATTGCTAGGCTACCTTCCCTTGCATTTCTTTTCATTAGTTCCCTTCATATTCTGGACCTTTTGTTCTTCCAAAAGAATCTTATTATTTTTTCTAACTCTATAAAATAAGTTTTTAGTGGTTTGATTGGTATGGCACTAAATAAGTAAATTAGGTTAGGTAGAATTGTCTTCTTTTTTTTTTTTTTTATTATATTAGCTTGGCCTACCCAGGAGCAACTGGTGTTTTTCCAATTATTTAGATCTCACTTTATTTGTGTGAAAAGTGTTTTCTAATTATGCTCATAGAGTTCCTGGGTTTGTTTCAGGAGGTAGGCTCCCAAATATTTTATAATGTCTACAGTAAGTTTAAATGGAATTTCTCTTTCTATCTCTTGCTGTTGGGCTTTGTTGCTAATATGTAGAAATGCTGATTATATACGTGGGTTTATTTTATAGTCTGCAACTTTGCTAAAGTCGTTTATTATTTCAAGTAGTTTTTTAATTGATTTTCTAGGATTCTCTAAGCATATCATCATGTCATCTGCAAAGAGTGATAGCTTTGTTTCTTCTTTGCCTATTCTAATACTTCAATTTTTTTTTCTTCTCTTATTGCTAAAGCTAACTTTTTCAGTATGATATTGAATAAGATTGGTGATAATGGACATCCTTGTTTCATCACCAATCTTATTGGAAATGCTTCTAGTTTGTCCCCATTACATATGATGCTTGCTGAATCTTTTATGTAGATGCTATTTACGGTAGCATTCCTTTTGAAAGGAGCATAATGGGAAAAGTGAGCCAGGAGGATCCCATCTTAGACCAAAGCTAAAATTGCTCTCTCAGCTTTTCCCGATGCTGACTCCCTACCAGTTTCACATTCTCTCTGAGTAGCTTACGACATTTTTCTCACATAGTGGATTATTGATTATAGAGGGATTATTATGATCCATCAGACAACTGAAAATAAAATAATTTATGGTTCCATGAGCTTTTACCTCAAACAGCAAGTTTCATTATCCATAGCTTAGGAAAAACATTTTTTGGACTTGCAAATTCTCTGGAACCCATAACCCAAATAGCTTTTTGTCAAGTTTATACATTAAAACAATAACCAACAATAGCCAAATTGTTTTAGCTGCAACCAAATTGTGAAAAGTTGCATGACATAACTGATAGAAAATGTCTGCCAATTTGAAACAAACCCATCACCAATCAGGTGACTTCAGTTTTATTAAATGCATTTCCAAATTACTTTACACAGAGAATCAACATCTCAGCATTAGTATTTAAAACTACAAGTTTAAAAGAGTGGGCTCACCCAAATTTGGAGGCTGGCTAGCTTCTTTATCTTGACCCATCCCCCTTCCTTTTCTCCCCATGGCTGCTAGAGGTTGAGGTGGGTGGGTGGAGGATTAGCAGGATGTGCAAAATCTGGGTGACGCTTCCAGGCAAAAGTTGCCCCAGTACCCAAGGCCATTGCCAGTGTGGTCTATGCTGTAGCTGCTGCCCCTCTTTCCTCCTTCCTTTGGCCAGGTATCACTCCAACCTTTGATTGGCTACTCTGTTGCAGAGTTTGATTTGGACATTTTAAAGTTCTTTGGAAGTAAATGTTCAGAGAGCTCAGATATATAAGTTCCTCTACATTGCCATCCTGGCTACCACCTGGAATTATTTGAAGAGAGTATGGAATACCATGGACCACCTGGAGGAACTCCCTGCTAAGGCCCTTGGGCTTCCTTCAGATGTATTAGCCAGGGGACCATGTCTGTGACTAGGTTCTCAAAGGCAGCTACACCTGCTTGACCAGATTAACTGAGCCATGGCAGAAAGCATGTGCTGAAGGACTCAGATGAACCACATGACCTCTTGGACAGGGATCCCCAGAAAAAGATTAGAGCAGAGGAAGGAAAATTACTTCTTTCACACATAAGAAAAACTCTGTGCAAGCACACCAATCTCTCCTGTAGGTGTGAAAATACCCATGGCACCTTAAATAGAGAAAGAAATTGGCAGCAAAGCCTTGAAATTGATTTTTTTTAAAAGAAAAATTTGAGTTGCAGTAACTTTTGACTAAATTTTCAAATAGAAAAATAAATCCTCAAAAAAGGAAGTGAGGTTTGAAGCAAAATTTGTTATATCAGTTATATCCTCTTTTTGGTGGGATTGTAAAGATGCTTTAGTTTACAGAAAAATAGTTCCTTTTGAAAGTTGTTAGATTTGGAAATGTATTTAAACGTATTAATATAATTTGAATGGCAAAAAAATTATGCTATGATCCAGGATATTGTTTATGTTGTTGTTTGGTGTTGGACACTCTCACTCTTGCTGGAGGAGAAAGTGAATTTATAAATATAAATTTAACTCAACCTTCAGGATTCTGTAATTTTTACTTTACCTTTAAAGATTTTGATGGAAAGATACATGGAATCATATATGGTTCATTAGGTATTGATGATTTTTACTATATTTGATTTATACCGTGAATGATTGTTTATATAAGTGATCCATTGAAGAGGTACACATACTCAAAGGATCAGAGTAGGGAATTGTGTTACTAAAATTTGATATGCTACTCTATTTTATTAAGGCTTAATCATTCTCCCTCATTATGTGAGTTTAAACCCCTTAAGCCTGCAACTTTGGTTCCCTTTTTCACTCTTGTAAGTCACTCACCACCCATTTTCAAAAGAGTTTACTTAAGATAAAGATCATATGTATTCCATGAAGTGTTGATGTCAGATATGGCAGGAAATCTAAGTCATTGCTGTTGGCCTGGGCTGTGTGAAATCTGAATTCTCTGATTCTAGACAGTCATAACTTGAAAATGCCCACATTGCTATAGATTGTGTCACCTTTATTTAATTAGTTATTTTTTTGAGGCAATGGGGGTGAAGTGATATGCCCAAGGTCACACAGCAAGTAACTATCAAATGTCTGAGGTCAGATTTGAACTTAGGTCTTCCTGAATCCAGGGATGGTGCTCTATCCATTGTGCCATCTAGCTTCCCCACCTCCAATTGTGTCACTTGTGTTGCCCTTTTGGTGTTCCTCTTTTATGACTTTAAATTAACTGCCTTGAAAGCTGAGAAATAATTTTTACATCATGTCTCTGATAAAGAGGCATTTCTCAAATATATATTCTTATATATTCTCAAATTTCTCAAATATATAAAGAACTGAATCAAATTTATAAGAATATAAGTCATTCTCCATTTGATAAATACTCAAAGGACATGAATAGGCAGTTTTTAAATGAAGACATCAAAGCTATCCATAGTCAGATGAAAAAACGCTTTAAATCACTATTGATTAGAGAAATGCAAATTGAAACAACTCTGTGGTACCACATCACACCTATCAGATTGGCTAATATGACAGAAAAGGAAAATGATAAATGGAGAAGATGTAGGGAAATTGGGACACTAATGCACTCTTGGTGGAGCTGTGAACTAATCCAACTATTCTGGAGAGCAATTTGGAACTATGCCCAAAAGCCAATCAAACTGTGCATACTCTTTGATCCAACAATGCCACTGCTAGGTCTGTATCCCAAAGAAATCATAAAAAAGGTAAAAGGAACCACATGTAGAAAAATATTTATGTAGCTCTTTTTGTGGTAGCAAACAATTGGAAATTGAGGAGATACTCATCATTTGGGGGATGGCTGAACAAGTTGTGGTATATGAATATAATGGAATACCATTGTGCCATAAGAAAGGATGAGCAGGCAGATTTCATAAAAAACCTAGAGAGGAGATGGAGAATAATTTGAACTCAAAATATTTCAAAAAATAAATGTTAAAAATTGTTTTTACTTGCAATTGGAAAAAATAAGATGCTGTTAAATAAAAAAAAAAATGAAGTAAAAAAAAGACCTACCTTGACTGTCAGAAAGGGGTCCCTGGTTGCTAAGGAATCTCAGACCCAATTTATCTACAATTGCTAGCTTTGCTAATAGAGTGATTATGCTCAGAACTTTGTTGCCTCATTTTCTATTATTCATAGATTTGAACTGCTACAACATATACGCACATACACATTCTAGACCTCAGTCCACACACCTTCAAAATTCAAGCCAAGCTAAACCAAATGAGCACAACACAACACAAAACAAAACAACACTCTCCCACAAAAAAACAGTCAGAAGCACATTGCAATAGAAAAAAAACCTAGTGGCAGCACCATTTGAAAGTCTCACTATATATACCAGGGCAACCTGAAGCCTGCAGTGTTTACTATGCAGAGAGGAAGAGCAAGGGACTAAGAGGAGCAAGCCTCAGGGTGATGTGAAACCCACAGCTTGATATATACCTGATCCAGGGTCAACAAAAGTCCTTAGCATTCTGACCTGACACAGAATAACAAATTTTCTCTCTCTCAACCTCAAAGACCTAAGAAGACATAAAACCAGGAGTGTGCTGGAGCCAACTCAAACTGGTTGGAAAGCTGATTGTTAAATTTTCAGTGTGAAAACATCTTGGAACATTTTATAAATAAGTAAATGCTACAAATCAAGGCATGTTTTGTTATTTTCTTGATGGTTTAATCTTAAGGAAGTGATGGAGAAAATGTTAATAGTGCAGACTAAAGATAGAAGTATGTCCTGTTTTTTTTTTTTTCAGTAGAGCTGGTTGTTTAAATATTTACCAAACCAAACCAAATCAACACAATACAACATGAAACAAAATAAAACAACCCCTTCCCATTACAAAACAGTTAGAAATACATTGCAGTAACAAAACAGCTAGTGCCAGCAGGCAAAACCATTTGAAAGTCTCACTACATGTGCAAAGGTGACCTGAAGCCTGCAATGTTTCTTATGCAAAGAAAGGAATAGCAAGGGACTCAGAGGAACAGGACTCAGGGTAGTTTGAAACGCACAGCTTGGTACA
The DNA here is from genome assembly GCF_003287225.1 of Phascolarctos cinereus. Lineage (NCBI taxonomy): Eukaryota > Metazoa > Chordata > Mammalia > Diprotodontia > Phascolarctidae > Phascolarctos > Phascolarctos cinereus. The sequence goes on along the minus strand of NW_027555847.1, from coordinate 282,028,937 downwards.
TATCTGACCCAGGGTCAAGAAAAGTGAACATCACTGCTTATAAACTACTAGTACTCTGAGTGCAGGTGTTAGGGGAGGAGGTTAGAACCCAAATGACTCAGAAGGAAACCAAGGAGGACCAACCCACACCCCAAAACAAAGCACAAAAAAATGTGTAGGTTAAGCCTGGTTGTGACCCAAAATTGATCAACACATCAAAAAACAAGTCTGAAAAATACATGCAATGTCCTATAAACTAATAAAAAGAGAACATCAGGAAACACAGACAAGTAGGACAGGCATCAGTTTGTTGTATGTTAAATGTATTATATACATTAAAAAAAATCCTAAGATGTCCATAATAAAGATTTAGCACTTTACATATCCTTTTTTTCCTGCTCCACTTTGTATATGGAAATGCATGTTTTGAGAGGCATTTTTTTTTTAAGTTCAGAATTTAAAAAACAAAAACAAAACAGTTTGGGACTAGTAGAGGGTTGGCCTACAGGTTGATTAAGAAGTATGAGAGTTGATGAAATCAAGGAACATTTTTGGAAGTGCTGTTGCTGTAGCCAAGTTAGGAGGCCAAAGTGGGACAATTTAGGTTGAGTTACTGTGTAAAAAGTTAAGGAAGAATTCCTTGAAATAAGATATAGAACCTAAATGTGTGCCACCTAGTGAGATGAAATTCAACTTGTAGCCATGCAGCAGACAGTGTCTATACTGCCCTTTGTATATTTGAGGGACGAATGTATATCTGTGAGTGTTTGACTATGCAAAACCAATATTTTGAATATGTGTAGGGGGAAATTGCTATCAGTCTACACCCACAAAAACAGCTTTCCTAATAAAAGCTTACCACCTCCAAGTTCATTTTAATGAAAATTAACTTTCAAATGTGTGAGACACTTCATTTTTGGGAGGATGAACAGGATACAATATTTTCAGTCCTCTCAACTGATCATTTTGCTTCTAAAATTTACTGAGAAAGTAAAGGCCATCTGTTGAGAGCTTCCTCTCTACGTCTTAAAACCACCTTCCTTCCCTACTTCTCTGTTTTAGACTCTGATATGACATGGCCCCTCTCTTCATCAAGGCCAACCCCTTTACCAATAGATTGGGTCCCATTTCTTACTAATTTTTTTTCCAGAAGTTTTAATCCTCAATCACCATCCCCTTCTTCCTTACCTTTAATCCTCCATCTGTCCCTATCTACTTGTTCCTTCTCTTTTGGCATAAACAAACTCAAGTCCTTGTCACTATTAAAAAAAATACATTTCTAAGTTCTATTAACCTCTGAACTTATCATTCAATATTCCTCCTCTTTTTTTCCCAGCCAGTTTCTTAGAAAAAGCTGTTCATACTATTTTTCATTTCTTCTTCTCCCACTCACTTCTCAAATACTGGCAATCTGATTTTTAACTTTGCCACTCAAATGAAACTTCTCTCTTCAGTTACCAGCAATTTCTTAATTGCCAAATCTAATGATCTTTTCATAGCCCTCATAATTACTTATCTCTCTGCATCATTGGATACTATACACTATTTTCTCTTCTTAAGATACTTTTTTCTCTTCTGGGTCATTTTCTTTTTTTAATTTAGTATTTTATGTTTCCCCAGTTACATGTAAAAACAATTTTTAACATTCATTTCTAAAACTTTGAGTTCCAAATTCTCTCACTTCCTCCCTCCCCACTCCCACTTCATTGAGAAAGCAAGCAATTTGATATAGGTTATACATGTATAGTTATGCAGAACATATCCATAATTGTCATGTTGTGAAAGAAAACATAAACAAAAAAAAGTCAAGAAAAATGAAGTAAAAAAAAGTATGCTTCAATCTTCATTTGGACATCATCAGTTCTTTGTCTGGGGGTGGATAGTATTTTTTATTGTAAGTCTTTCAGAGTTGTCTTGGATCGTATTGCTGAGAAGAGCTAAGTCATTCATAGCTGATCATCCTACAATATTGCTGTTACTTTGTACACAGTGCATTTCACTTTGCATTGGCTCATATAAGTCTTTCCAGGTTTCTCGGAGAGCATCCTGCTCATCATTTTCTATAGTACAATGGTATTCCATCATAATCACAAACCACAATTTGTTTAGCCATTCCCCAATTGATGGACATCTCCTCAATTTCCAATTCTTTGCCCCCAGAAAAGAGCTGCTTTTAAAAGTTTTGTAATATAGATCCTATTCCCTTTTTTAAAATCTCTTTTGTGATATAGACCTAATAGTAGTGTTGCTAGCTCAAAGTTTTGATATGATACCTGGTTTTATAGTCCTTTGGGCATAGTTCCAAATTGCTCTACAGAATGGTTGAATCAATTGACAACTCCACCAACATTGCATTAATGTCTCATTTTTCCCACATCCTCTCCAACATTGGTTATTTTATTTCTCTGTTCTATTAGTCAATCTAGTAGGTATGAGGTAGTACCTCAGAATTGTTTTAATTTGCATTTTTCTAGTCAATGGTGAGTTAGAACATTTTTTTTAATATGGTTATAGGTAGATCTAGTTACTTTGTCTGAAAACTCTTCATATCTTTTTTATCAGTTCTTTACATGCATGAGAAATTAGGCCTTTATCAGAGAAACTTTTTTAATTTTTTTTCATAGTTACTATTGATAACTATATTTCCCTCCATCTGTGCCCCTGTATTTATTCTATTCTCTCTGTCCTTTCACTCTGTTCCTCCTCAAAAGTGTTTTGTTTCTGACAATCCCCTCCCCCAATTTGCCCTCCCTTCTATCACCCTCCCTTCTCTTGTCCCATTCCCTTCCTACTTTTCTCTAGGGTAAGGTGGATATCTATACTCAATTGAGAGTGTTTGTTATTCCTTTTTTGAGCCAATTCTGATGAGAGCAAGACTGTCCTTCACCTCCTCCTTCTTCTCCTCCACTGTAAAAGCTTTCCTTTCCTCTTTTATGTGAGATAATTTACCCCAATTTACCTCTCTCTTTCTCTTTCTTCCAGTACATTCCTCTCTCACTCCTTAATTTTATTTTTTAGATATCATCCCTTCATATTCAACTCACAACTGTACCCTATGTCTATATATATTCTTTCTAGCTACCCTAACAATAAGGAAGGTCTTATGAATTACAAATATCGTATTCCCATGTAGAAATGTAAACAGTTTAAGTTTAATAAGTCCCTTATGATTTCTCTTTCCTCTTTACCTTTTTATGCTACTATTGAGTCATATTTGGAAATCAAGTTTTCTATTCAGCTGTATTTTTTTTCTCAAAAATGCTTGAAATTCCTCTATCTCCTTGAATATCCATTTTTTTCTCCGTCATAGATTATGCTCAGTTTTGCTGGGTAGGTGATTCTTGGTTGTAATCCTAGCTCCTTTGCCTCTAGAATATCATATTCCAGGCCCTTCTGTCCTTTAATGCAGAAGCTGCTAAACCTTGTGTTATCCTTATTGTGGCTCCACAATACCTGAATTGTTTCTTTCTGGCTGCTTGCGATATTTTCTCCTGAGAACCTGGGAACTCTGGAATTTGGCTAGAATATTCTTGGGAATATTCATTGTGGGATCTCTTTCAGGAGGCGATCAGTGGATTCTTTCCATTTCTATTTTACCCTCTGATTCTAGAATATCAGGGCAGTTTTCTTTGATAATTTCTTGAAATAGGATGTCAAGGCTTTCAGGTAGTCCAATAATTTTTAAATTATTTTTTCTGGATCTATTTTCCAGGTCAGTTGTTTTTCCAATAAGGTATTTCACATTGTCTTCTATTTTCTTCATTCTTTTGGTTTTGTTTTATTGTTTCTTAATTTCTCATAAAGTCATTAACTTCCATTTGCTCCATTGCTTCAAATTTTTAAGGAATTATTTTCTTCAGTGAGCTTTTGGGCCTCCTTTTCCATTTGGCCAATTCTGCTTTTTAAGGTGTTCTTCTCCTCATTGGCTTTTTGGACCTCTTTTACCATTTGGCCTAGTTTGTTTTTTAAGGTGTTATTTTTTTCAGCATTTTTTTTGTGTTACCTTTACCAAGCTGTTGACTAGTTTTGCATGATTTTCTTGCATCACTCTCATTTCTCTTCCCAATTTTTCCTCTATTTCTCTTACCTGCTTTTCAAAATCCCTTTTGAGCTCTTTCATAGCCTTAGACCAATTCATATTTTTCTTGGAGGCTTTGGATATAGGAGCTTTGACTTTGCTGTCTTCTTCTGAGTGTATGTTTTAATCTTTTTCATCACAATAGTAACTTTCTATAGTCAGTTTTTTTCCCATTGTTTCCTCATTTTTCTAGCCTATTGCTTGACTTTTTAAGTCTTTGTTAAGGTGGAGCTCTGCTTCCAGGACAGAGAGTAAACTGTCCTAAGCTTCAGGGGTATTGGACAACTGTTTTCAGAGATACTTCTAGAGACCTGCAAGTTTTCAGTTCTTCCAAGGTAGTATTATCTAAGCAGAGGTGTTTACTACTCTCCTGTGCTGTGCTCTGGTCTGTGAGTGACCACAAGCTCTCTTTTTTGTGCTGAAACTATGAAGCACTCGGCTGTGTCCACAAGTGCTCCTCCTCACCCTGGGAATGCTACCTAAGACTGCAATTCATATCTCAGTATAAGCAAAGCAACAGAGTCCAGCCCCATTGCTAGTAAAAAGACCTTTGTAATCTCCTTCTGACCCATTGTTTGACCCCTTTATTATATGTGGGGTGAGAGCTCTGGAAACAGCCAGTGCCACTGCCACTACCACTGTTGTTGCCACTGCCATTGATGGTACAGATTCAGTGCTTCCCAAGGCCTGCTCCTGGTTTGCTGTGCGTTGTGGCTGTGCTGGGCTGCAATCCACTCCCACACAGGTGTTCCAGACCTTTCCTGCTGACCTTCTAAGTTGTCTTTGGCATCTGTGGATTGAGAGGCCTGGAGAATGCAGCTGCTGCCAGCAATTCAATGGCTCAGAGGCCAGCTACAGGTTTGCTGGGGCATTGGTCTGCTCTGGTGTGGTCTGGGCTGGACTGCACTCCTCTCTCATCCTAGTGTAACAGATCTTTCCTGATGACCTTCCAAGTTGTCTTGGGTTGAATTTTTTTTTTCACTCCATCTTTTTGTGGATTTTGCTGCTCTAGGATTTGTTTAGATTCATTTTTTGAAAGTATTTGGAGGAGTTTCCTCTTCTGGGTTTTTATGACATTATTCTCTCTAGGTTTTCTCCCTGCTTGTCTAATGAACACTTCTCAGTCTCCTTTGCTGTCTTTTCATTTATATCACAATGCCTTGATGGGTTTACCTGAGGGTATGGTGCGATCACTTCTCTCACTTTGTTATTATTTGGTGACTTCATTAGCTCCTATGAATTTAATTGTCACCTCTATGGAAATGAATCTAATGTCTTTACATCTAGCCCTAGTGTTCCTACTGAATCTAACCTATTGAACACTGACCTATGGATGTTTTAAACCAGACTTCCCAAAGACATTCTAGTTCAACATTTCCTTCCTCACCCCAAACACCCATTATTCTGAACTTTCCAGCTCTTAGGTGGAGTATTGGACTAGGCTGTGACTTTATGAGCTTAGAAAAGACAGAAAAAACAATGAGTCCAGGAACTGGAACTCATGCCAGAATACGTATGTTTCCAAGCCCAGTGAGGGGCTCATATTTCCATGGAGTAGTCCCACCCTCCCCAGCCCACACCTCCAGTAAGGTTATATACATAACTCTCTTCAGACTCTAAGGGTGTAGTGGAAAGATTGTGGATGTCTTTGTAACATTATGAGCTACAGCCCTCATTCATGTTAGTTTTTCCAGGTATCAATTGTCAATCCAGTTAGTGTCTTCTTAATATCGTCAGTTGACCCAATGATTAGTACCTCTGTATCATTTAACCAGCTAGTGTCAATTACTCTACTTTTATAAAGCTTTTACAAAGGAACATTTACTGAGCTTATTAAAACAGGTACAAACTCACTCTCCTCTTTTTATAGGCAAGAGTGCTGACAGTACAACCTGGGATTGTTGTGAGTGAAGAAGCTATGATGGACTTCTGCTTCTGGGAGCCAAGATGGTAGAGTAAAAAGGTAGTTACTCTCATTCTCCCCTATCAGCCTCTGAAAACACAGAAAATATCACCTGAGAAAAAACCCCTGTAACACTGAACTAGAAGAAAGAGGAGCAGCAGTGCAGCAGCCCAGCAAATGGGTCTCCCAGTGCCTCAGCAAAAATAAGGGAGGCAGAACTACAAGGGCCCCAGGCAGATAAGTACCCTGCAGCATTCATCTGAAAGGAGGTGAAGAAACAACCTAAAGGCTTCCTAAAGCCCGGCCTTGCTGATTCCAACCAACACCAACCTGTCAGAGCCCTAGCCTCCAATTAGAAGAAATCCTGAAGCCCAGGTGGTAGAGCAGGCAAACACCAACACCTGGACCTCCGAGTGCCTCAGTGAGGGGGGGGAACCGTGGAAACCAGCTCAGAAAACCACCAGGTGCCTCGGCACTCTACCAAAGGAATCTCCCAGTGCATTAGCAGAAACGAGGGAGACAACACTGCAGGGGCCCCAGGCAGATAAACACCCTGCAGCACCCATCTAAAAGGAGCTGAAGAAAGCTAAAGGAAAGGAAAAGCAGGCAACCTAGAATTGCCTGAAAGTTCCAGCCTTGCTGATTCCAGAGGTAAGCTGCCAGAAACCTACAGCCTCCAATTGCCAACATAAGAGGCCCCAGCACACAAAGCCAGTGACCAAGACCTAGGCTCCCAACACAAGAAGCTTGGGTCAGTGCCCTCTGTTCCCCAGCAGGAGAGCTCAATCTCTTTAAAGGCCAGGGAATAAAGAAACACCATGAGTAAAAAGAAACGTACCATAGCTTCATATTATGAGAAGAGTGAAGATCAAGACAGAAATTCTGAAGAGGACAACATTGTCAACAAACCCACATCTGCAACACAAAAGGGAATATGAACTGGTCTGAAGCCCAAAAAGCCTTCTTAGAAGAGCTCAAGAAGAATTTTAATAGTCAAATGAGAGAGGTAGAAGAGTCCTTCAAAAATACAATTGGCCAATTGGAAAAAAAATACACTGAAGAAAACAAGTCCCTAAAAAACACAATTGGCCAATTGAAGAAGGAAGTACAAAAACTAACAGAAGAAAACAATCTGTTAAAAACTAGAATTGGACAAATGGAAACTAATGTCTCTATGAGAGAGCAAGAATCAGTCAAACAGAAACAAAAAAAAGAAAAAATAGATGAAAAATAAAATACCTCATTGGTAAAACAACCGACCTGGAAAATCGATTCAGGAGAGACAATTTAAAAATTATTGGACTACCTGAAAATCATGATGAAAAAAAGAGCCTGGACAGTATCTTTCAGGAAATCATAAAGGAAAACTGCCCTGAAGTCCTAGAACCAGAAGGGAAAATAACCATAGAAAGAATCACCCCACCACCTGAAAGAGATCCCAAATTGACAATGCCAAGGAATATAATAGCAAAATTCCAAAATTACCAGATGAAAGAGAAGGTGCTGCAAGCAGCCAGAAAGAAACAATTTAAATACAGTCAGGATTACACAGGACCTTGCAGCTTCTACATTAAAAGACAGGGCATGGAACATGATATTCCGTAAGGCAAAGGAGCTTGGAATGCAGCCAAGGATCAATTACCCAGCAAAAATGAGCATCATTTTTCAAGGGAGGAGATGGATATTCAACAAAATAGGAGACTTCCAAACTTTCCTGATAAAAAGACCAGAGCTCAAAAAAAATTTGATCTTCAAGTACAGGACTCAAGAAGGACATAAAAAGGTAAATGGGACAGAAAGATACAATATGTTGTTAATAAGGGGGGGCTGTTTAAACCCTACAAGGGAATATGACACTTGCAACCTTGAGAACTGTATTGTTAGTATGCCATGTTAAAGGAGTATACATAAAGAAGGTGGATATTAGGTGACTTTGATGTAATGATAAAAAATAAATCTAATCAAGTGGGTTAAATGGATCCAAATAAGTGGATCAATCTGATCTTAGAAAATGTACTGAGAAAGGAGGAGGCAGACAAGGGTAAATTACATTACAGGAAAAGACACAAAATCCTATTACAGCAGAGGGAAAGAAGGAGGGGGGGAGCATTGTTTGAACCTTACTCTCATCAGATTTGGCTCAAGAAGGGCATAACACAATCAGTTGGGTATAGAAATCTAACTTGCCCTATAGGCAGTAGGAGGGAAAAGGGGAAAGAAAAGGGAGGGGAAAGAAGGGAGGGAAGAAGCAGTAAGGTAAAGGGGAAGAAAAGGGAAAGGGATAATAAAAGGGAGGAGGGACTGAAGGAGGCAGTGGTCAAAAGCAAAACACTAGTGAAGGGGAAAGGAAAAAGGAGAAAGAAAAGCATAAAGGGGGGGGGAAAGGATGGAGAAAAAGACACAGATAGTAATCATAACTGTGAATGTGAATGGGATGAACTCTCCCATAAAAGGAAAGATTGCAGAATGGATTAAAAACCATAATCCTACAATATGTTGTTTACAGGAAACACATTTGAAAAAGAGTGACACATACAGGGTAAAGGTAAAAGGCTGGAGCAGAATATATTATGCTTCAGCTGAAGTAAAAAAAGCAGGGGTAGCAATCCTGATCTCAGACAAAGCAAAAGCAAAAATAGATCTAATCAAAAGAGATAAGGAAGGAAACTACATCCTGCTAAAAGGCACCATAGACAATGAAGTAATATCATTACTAAACATATATGCACCAAATGGTATAGCATCCAAATTCTTAGAGGAGAAGTTCAGGGAGTTACAGGAAGAAATAGACAGCAAAACTATACTAGTGGGGGACCTGAACCTCCCCCTCTCTGCACTAGATAATCTAACCACAAAATAAACAAGAAAGAAGTTAAGGAGGTGAATAGAACATTAGAAAAGTTAGGTATGATAGACCTCTGGAGAAAACTGAATGGGGATAGAAAGGAATATACTTTTTTCTCAGCAGTACATGGCACATACACAAAAATTGACCATGTACTAGGGCATAAAAACCTCACAATCCAATGCAGAAAGGCAGAAATATTAAATGCATCCTTTTCAGATCATGATGCAATAAAAATTATATGTAATAAAGGGCCATGGAAAGATAGACTAAAAAATAATTGGAAACTAAATAATCTAATCCTAAAAAATGATTGGGTCAAACAACAAATCATAGAAACCATCAATAATTTCATTCAAGAGAATGACAATAATGAGACAACATACCAAAACTTATGGGATGCAGAAAGCAGCTCTTAGGGGAAGTTTTATATCTCTAAATGCTTACATAAATAAAATAGAAAAAGAGGAGATTAATGAATTGGGCATACAACTAAAAAAACTAGAAAAAGAACAAATTAAAAATCCTCAACTAAACACTAAATTAGAAATATTGAAAACCAAAGGAAAAATTAATAAAATTGAAATTAAGAAAACTATTGAACTAAATAAAACTAAGAGCTGGTTTTATGAAAAAACAATAAAATAGATAAACCTTCGGTTAGTTTAATTTAAAAAAGAAAGAAGAAAACCAAATTACCACCAAGGAAGAAGAAATTAAAACAATAATTAGGAATTATTTTGCCCAACTATATGCCAACAAATTTGACAATCTTAGTGAAATGGATACATATTTACAAAAATATAAATTGCCCAGATTAACAGAAGAGGAAGTAAAATACTTAAATAACCCCATCTCAGAAAAAGAAATTGAACAAGCTATTGATGAACTCCTTAGGAAAAAATCTCCAGAGCCAGATGGCTTTACATGCGAATTCTATCAAACATTTAAAAAACAATTAATTCCAATACTATATAGACTATTTGGGAAAATAGGTGAAGAAGGAGTCTTACCAAATTCTTTTTATGATACAAATATGGTGTTGATACCTAAACCAGGAAGAGTCAAAATAGAGAAAGAAAATTATAGACCAATTTCTCTAATGAATATAGATGCAAAAATTTTAAACAAAATACTAGCAAATAGATTGCAGCAACTTATCACAAGAATAATACACTATGACCAGGTAGGATTTATACCAGGAATGCAGGGTTGGTTCAATATTAGGAAAACTATCAATTGAGCATATCAACACCAAAACCAACAGAAACCACATGATCATCTCAATAGATGCAGAAAAAGCTTTTGAAAATACAACACCCATTCCTATTAAAAACACTAGAAAGCATAGGTATAAATGGAGTCTTCCTTAAAATAATAAATAGCATCTATCTAAAACCTTCAGCAAGCATTATATGTAATGGGGACAGGCTAGAAGCATTTCCAATAAGATCGGGGTGAAACAAGGATGTCCATTATCACCACTGTTATTCAATATTGTACTGGAAATTAGCTTTAGCAATAAGAGAAGAAAAAGAAATTGAAGGCATTAGAATAGGCAAAGAAGAAACAAAGCTATCACTCTTTGCAGATGACATGATGATATACTTAGAGAATCCTAGAGAATCAAGTAAAAAACTACTTGAAATAATAAACAACTTTAGCAAAGTTGCAGGCTATAAAATAAACCCACATAAATCATCAGCATTTCTATATATTACCAACAAAGCCCAACAGCAAGAGATAGAAAGAGAAATCCATTTAAACTTACTGTAGACATTATAAAATATTTAGGAGTCTACCTCCGAAACAAACCCAGGAACTCTATGAACACAATTACAAAACACTTTTCACACAAATAAAATCAGATCTAAATAATTGGAAAAACATCAGTTGCTCATGGGTAGGCCGAGCTAATATAATAAAAATGACAATCCTACCTAAGCTAATTTACTTATTCAGTGCCATACCAATCAAACTACCAAAAATTATTTTATAGAGTTAGAAAAAATAATAACAAGATTCATTTGGAAAAACAAAAGGTCCAGAATATCAAAGGAACTAATGAAAAGAAATGCAGGGGAAGGTGGCCTAGCAATTCCAGATCTTAAATTGTATTATAAAGCAGCAATCATCAAAACTGCTTGGTACTGGCTAAGAAATAGGGAGGTGGATCAGTGGAATAGGTTAAATATGCAAGACACAGTAGTCAATGACTATAGTAATCTATTATTTGATAAACCCAAAGACCCCAGCTTCTGGGATAAGAACCCACTCTTTGAAAAAAACTGCTGGGAAAACTGGAAAAGAGTATGGCAGAAACTAGGCATAGACCCAAATCTCACACCATATACCAAAATAAAGTCAAAATGGGTTCATGACTTAGATATAAAGGCTGATACATAAGTAAACTGGGAGAACAAGGAATAGTTTACCTATCAGATCTATGGAGAACAGAAGAATTCATGACCAAACAGGAGATAGAGAACATTATGAAAAGCAAAATGGATAATTTTGATTACATTAAATTGAAAAGTTTTTGCACAAACAAAGCCAATGCAACTAAGATTAGAAGGAAGGTAGAAAATTGGGAAAGAATTTTTACAACCAGTCTCTCTGATAAAGGCCTCATTTCTAAAATATATAGAGAATTAAGACAAATTTATAAGAACACAAGCCATTCCCCAATTGATAAATGGTCAAAGGATATGAACAGACAGTTCTCAGATGAAGAAATTAAAGCCATCTATAGTCATATGAAAAAATGCTCTAAATCATTATTGATTAGAGAAATGCAAATCAAAACAACTCTGAGGTACCACATCACACCTATCAGATTGGCCAACATGACAAAACAGGAAAATGATAAATGTTGGAGAAGATGTGGGAAAATTGGAACACTAATACATTGTTGGTGGAGTTGTGAAATGATCCAACCATTTTGGAGAACAATTTGGGCTAAAAAATGTGCATACCCTTTGATCCAGCAATAGCACTTCTAGGGCTATATCCCAAAGAGATCAAACAAATGGGAAAAGGACCCACATGTACAAAAATATTCATAGCAGCTTTTTGTGGTGGCAAAGAATTGGAAATTGAGAGGATGCCCATCAATTGGGGAATGGCTGAGCAAGTTGTGGTATATGAATGTAATGGAATACTATTGTGCTATAAGAAATGATGAACAGGCTGACTTCAGAAAAACCTGGAAAGACTTATATGGTCTGATGCTGAGTGAAGTGAGCAGAACCAAGAGGACTTTGTACACAATAACAGCCACATTGTTGTGATGACTAATATTGTTAAACTGAACCCTTCTCAGCATTACAAGGATCTAAGACATCTCCAGAGGCCTGGATGGAAAATGCTGTCCACATCCAAAGAAAGAACTATGGAAGTGAATGCTATCATTTTTTTACCTTCTGTTGAGTTTTGTTTCATCTTTCTGATGGTTTCCTATTGGTTTTAATTTTTACTTACAACTTCACTAATGTGAAAATATGTTTAATAGGAATGTAAATGTAAAGCCTATATCAGATTGTGCTGTCTTGGGGAGGGGGGGAGGAAGGGAGAAAAATTTTAAACTGAAAAGCATATGGAAGTGATTGCTGATAAATCTAAATAAATTAATAAAATTTTTAAAAAAGAAGCTATGATGAAGATTTGGAGAAGTTTTGGTTCACTTTGAGCCCAAGTGGGTTTAACTGATACCCAGTTACGAACTTTTTAATTCAGAAGAAGATAAAAGTGGTTTTTCATGCTTTACAGAGAGGTCTTGAGACCCCAGGGAACTTCCTTGATATTAATTTTTTTGCTGGTTACTTTTACATTTGTGACAGGCCTTTTAATCATCTTGGAGACTGATTTTACTTTTAGCTACATTAATATGTTTTATCAAAAGGAATTTTTATTTGAACACTCAATCTTTGAACCGAACCGTGACTGTAACTGGAAAATCCTAAATTAGGGACACAATCTGTTCTATACCATTTTGATCCTTGGGAGGAATGGGATGAAAATTAAAGTGGTTGCTACAATTTTCCTTACCAGCTTCACTTCAAAACAGCATTGCTGATGGAAGAAGTTGCTTATTTCCTTGTAGAAAATGCTATATTTGGCTGTTGGGTTAATTTACTACTGCATTATCAAGATGGTCATACCTAAGGGCTGTAGTGGTGCTTCACTAAGCCAGGCTTCTGGCAAACTTTTTCCTTCTCTGCACTCAGTATGTTGACCTTTTCAACAAGAGTTTAATTATAATCTGTGTATAGATAGCTAATAGATTTATATATCGAGTTCCAATCTGTTCCCTGATTTCAGTACTAAATCACCAATTGCTCATTTGAAATTTCAATCTGGACACATTTTAAGTTCAACATGTCAAGAACCCATTATTTTTCCCCCAAACCTCATATTTTTATTAAAGACTGTAATATCTACTACCTAGTTTTAGGTCCTTCTTATCTTTCAGCCAGATTATTGCAAATGCTCTGCTAATTGAGCTCCCTGCCTCATCTCTCCCAAATTCAACCAATCCTGCACAGTGTTGTCAAAGTGATTTTCCTTAAGCATAAATTTACCATATCAGTTCCCTACTTAAGAAAATCCAGTAACTCTTAACTGTGTCTTAGATAAAATGTAGTCTACTCTGTATAGTATTTAAGGTTTTCACAACCTGGAGCCTACCTATCTTTCCAGCCTCATTCTACATTTCTTCCCCCCCTCTTTGCATTCCAAACTGACCTCTGTGTTACTACTATATGTCATTCAATCCCCTATTTCCATGCTTTTATATTTAACATCCTTCATAACTGGAATGTATTCCCATCTCGCTTCTGTCTTACAGAATTCATCTTTACCTTCAAGATGAATCTCAATCACTATCTTCTACATAAATTCTTTTCCAAATAGCTTGTGTTCTGTTTCCCAAATTACTTTGGAGTTGATTATCTTGTACTTATTTGCATTTATTCTCTTTGTATCAATGGTCCTAGCCTACAACAACAAAAACAATCACAATAATAATAGCTAGCATTTATATAGCACTTTTAAAGATTTACAAAGACTGTTATGAATATTATCTCATTCAATCCTTACAACAACCCTAGGAGGTAGGTGCTATTGTCATCTCTATCTTATAGATGAGGAGACGAAAGCTTACAGAGTCCAAGTGACTTGCTCAGGGTCACATACCTAATAAGTGTCTGAAGTAAAATTCAAACTCGAGTCTTCCTGACTCTAAGTTTTGTGGTTTATCCACTAAGTCACTTAGTTGCATACATAATAAGCACTTAATAAATGAGTAAGATATATTCTGACCAAAAATATATGTGCTATCATCACCAGCCATTCTAGTTGTACTTTAACTTCCACTATTAGCAATTCATAGTAAGAGGTTCTCTGGTCTCTCGGCTTTCCATCTCTCTTCTCTACAGTTCATCAGTCAAGAAGCAGCTGCCAAAATAATCTTCTTAATGCAACTTTCCTGTTCAAAAGTCTGCAGTGGCTATAGAAGTGATCTCTAAACATTTTTGATTTTCTACTCCATCAGTAAAATTTTGGGACCATGTGCTATACATATATACACATGTACATTTACACATAGGTATATACATTTATATGTATATGTATGAATATATACACATTGCTATGTATACATACATATATACATATATGCACATATATTATTATATTGCACACACATATATTTACTTATAATATATGTACACATATACCATTATGATAATAATGGTAATAATACCATTGTGCTAATAATTATGTACATTATAAAACTCACAAAAATAGAAGCTTAAAAAGATGAGTAAAAGTTAAAATAATATTTGATACTATAGCCAATGGGCATTACTAGAGTTTATTGAGTATGGAAGCAACATGATCTGATTTGTGTTTGTTAGCAGTTTGGTAGTTTTTTCACAGATGTTTTGGAGCATATATATGTCTTATATATCTATAAGACTGAAAGGTCAACTTGGACACTGTTGCAATCGTCTTGGAAACAGGTGATGATGAATCAATGAGGGTCATAACTCTCTATTTTAAAGAAGAGATGGATTTTCAAGGTGTTGTGGACTTTAAATCAACAAAACTTGGCTACTTATTGGATGTATGGGCAGAAAGAGAATGGGGAGTCAAGGATATACCATGGCTAATAGCCTGGGTAACTAGGAGAATGGTGGTGCCCCTCATAGAAAAAGGGAAGTTCAAGCGAATGAGTTTGGGGGAATAGACAATGTAATAAACTTATAATGTAGCTTACCATTAATCTAGGATTCCCCACAGTTTGTGACTCACTTGAAAGACTATTCTATATTGCCAGCTCTTTAAAAAAAATTTGAATCAGTTTCTTAAATATCTTGGAAACTAGACCTTTAACAGAGAAACTTAGTACTGAGATTTTCCAGTTTTCCTATTTCCTTTTGAATTTGTTTTGAGTAATTCTTGGCTTAAAGGGTCATTTACATAAGACTTTTCACATGGGTGAATATTGAGCAATTGAAAATTCTGCATTTTCATTAGGGGTAGAGTTGCTGAGAGCTGGAGACAAGAGAGATACTGATTTGATGTATTCCAGCTTTGAGAGAGAAAACACATTTCCAGATTCTCTTCTAGTCTGTGAAGAAGATAAAGACTCTGGAAAGAAGCCAACATGTAGAGGAACTGACAACCTTGGTGTCGTCCCCACTATAACCTTATTACACTAGAGACTTTGGAGAAGACTCTCTCTTAGTTGAGTTGAGTTATTTCATTCTCAAAAGGAGAGCTTATTCACTCTATATTTTCTGGTACATACATACACATACATACATACATACATACATATATATATGTATACATGTATATGTGTATATATATATATAATTTCTATGATTTCTGTTTTGCTATAGATTTGGGTAAATGGATTTATTTTATAATTGCAATATATATTCATTTTGGAACTGGTGTTTGGTTGGAAGGGAACCAAACCTTTATCTTGCTATATGGTGTAAGATATTAATTTAAACCTTGTTTCTGCCAGAATGCTTTCCAGTTTTCCTAGTAGTTCTTGTCAAACTTAGAATGTAGAAGGAAGTCAAGAGAGAGGGAAATAGATCAGCAACAGTGGGATTTATGCTTAGCCATTGTGTTCATTAGAATTCCCAAGTCTTTCAAAGTTGTTCACTGGTTCACTTCACCTCATTTTGCATCAATTCATACAGGTCTTTCCAGATTTTTCTGAAACCATCCCCTTGATCATTTCTTATAACACCATAGTATTCCATTACTTTCATGTACCAAAACTTGTTCAGCTATTCACCAACTGATGGCCATCCCCTAAGTTTCTATTTTTTGCCATCACAGAAAGAGCTGGTATAAATATAGGTCCTTTCCCCTTTCTTTGATATTAATGATGTATAGATCTAGTGACAATATCCCTGAGTCAAATAC
This sequence comes from Phascolarctos cinereus, assembly GCF_003287225.1. Lineage (NCBI taxonomy): Eukaryota > Metazoa > Chordata > Mammalia > Diprotodontia > Phascolarctidae > Phascolarctos > Phascolarctos cinereus. The sequence goes on along the minus strand of NW_027555847.1, from coordinate 282,012,686 downwards.
TTTAATATATTTTGGTGCATAGTTCCAAAATGTTTTCTAGAATGTTTGAACTAGTTCAAAGGTACGCCAATAGTACATCAATGTAGCTTTCCCCCTAGCTCCTCCAGACTTTGTTGTTTTCCTTTTTCGGTTATTTTATTCAAACTTATGGATATGAAGTGGTATCTGAGGTTTTTTTTAAATTTAATTTCTCTAATTTTAGTGATTTAGAGAATTTTTGATAGCTTGAATTTATTCCTCTGAAAATTACCTATGTAGTTTTGACCATTTGATCATTTATCCTTTGGGAAATGGTTCTAAGTTTTGTAAACTTGACTCATCTCCCCTATAAATTTTAGAAATATAATCTTTATCAGAAAAATTTGTTACAAAAATTTTTCTTCCCAGTTTCTTGATTTTCCTCCAATTTCGGATGTATGAGTTTAATTTGCACAAGAACTTTTTAAGTTTATATAATCAAAATTATTCATTTTATCTCCTTTGGACCTCTTGATACCTTGCTTGGTCATAAACTCTTCCTCTAAATCTATATCTGACAGGTGATTTTTTTCCATACTACACTAATATGCTTATGATATTTTCTTTATGTTTAGATCACATACCCATTTGAAGCCTATCATAGTATGCAGTATGAGATATTGTTCCATTCTTGAAGACTCCTTTCCAGTTTTCCCAACAGTTTTTGTCTAACGGAATTGTAGCCCCAACAACTGGGATCTTTGGGTTTTTTAGACACTAGGTTGCTTTTCTCATTTACTACTATTTGTTGGATACCTAATCTGTCTCACTGATCAATTGTTTATTTCTTACCTAGTTCCAAATTGTTTTGAGAATTACAACTTTGCGGTACAATTGTGATCTGGTACTGCTAAAGTCTTTTCATTTTCACCTTTGTTCCATTGATTCCTTTTATATTTCTCCATCATAATCACAGGCTTTAGAAAAATTTTTAATCCTGTTGCACTTCTGCTCTAGCCAGTCAGAAGAGAGGGTTTTCTCTCTTATTGACCTCAGAGAAAAAAAAATTCCTTTTTTCCTTCTCCCTTCACCTAGTCCGATATAGCAGAAAAAAGTTGGTAATACCACCAGTGACAGTGGCATCAGTAACTACTAGTGGAGTTAGAGGAAGTTTAAAGACCTGATGTATTTTCAATGCAAATGTCATAGGTAGTTAGATTTTTGTGTTTCAGCACAGGGGGCTGCACATATATGATTCTATGTGACAGCTAAATACAGAAACAATCTTTGTTGCCAAAGCAAAGGTCTATGTTCCCACTAATTAAGAATGATAAATTCAGCAGAGCCCTATGATCTAAATAAAAAAGGCAGTCACAGCATAGACATTAACATCAGGAGAAACATCAAATAGAACTGATTTCAAGTGTGCTCAAATTGTCGGATTAGCCTTGCTTACTTCCTTGGATGTTAATGATTCTTAGACAGATTTAGTAGTGCCATTTTTGTATGAGTAACAGAGAATAGAAAAGTTTTATGTGATTGTGAAAACAAAGAGGCCTAAAAACAGAATGATTTTTCTTGAATTGTGGCTTGTTTCTATTCCGATCATATTTCCCACATCATTCTGTAATCTCTTGCTTTTGGATTTATTTGGATCGCTACAGAATGAGGGTTGTGATTTCATTCAAAAAATATAAGAAGAAAGGTTTGTATCACATTTTTGAATGAAAACCAAGATAGTTTCACTTTAATACTGACACTTAGTTTTCTGAAGTGGTAATCAGACCAATTGACACTGTAGACGATTTGTTATCCCTAGTAATTAATTCAGGCCTTGGTATGCTTGCGCTTAACAATATTCATAGAATGAATGAATTTAGGAATAAAGATAATATTGAAAGATACAGGCCTTTAGGACAGCTCTGAAGTCTGTTGTTGTCTTAAAAAAGAATTTATGTGGTCATGTTAAAAAAAAGTATTGCTATCCAATTCTGGCTTTAAAAATAAAAATACTAAGCCTTAGCAGGGAGGAGAAAAAAAGGGTCATGGGATCTTTACTGTAATTTTCTTGTTTAAATTTCATTTAATATATGCTTTGAGATAAAAGAAACAAGTCATCATCACTACTTCTACTATAAGACATCCCTGGCCCTTTACTGAGAAAAAAAGGCTAGATATTATGAAGACTAAGGAATAGAACTCAATCACTTTCAGCAATTACTGTGTCTTATTGATAACTTGCAGCTCTATCCTGAAAATTTCATCTTGAGAACAAAGCCTGTCAGGGATCAGACCGAATCCATTAAAAAGCTTTGATTAACATGTCCCTGGGGTATTCTGGGGAAACTTTTTATATCAAATGACAGCTCATTGCTACTGTTTCTGAATTGTACTCCTGAAACACTTTTGTGTTTTAATTGTCAGCCGTTTATTATTTTTTTTTTAAATTGCAATGACTTTGTATGACCTAAATATAAGCCACTGTTTTGCAAAGTATTTTTTCAACTGCTGGCAGATTAAATGTTTGGAGAAGTAACAATTAACTATGCTATGCATTAGCCAACATTAATTATATCTACATATATTTTACTTGTATATCTTCTATATACACAATCACCTAGGCCTTTTTTTTTATATTTTTGAATATGGAGAGATAGTCACAGACAATATGCTTAATTTAGTGAACTGGAAGCTTTGTCCTCATCCATAATTGAAAATAAATGTGTGCTTTTGAAAGCACAATCTCCCTGCCTTTCTGGGAATCTGACAGTGTCACCTAAATAGATTGTACTCTTTTAAACTAGAAACAAAAATTGATCTTTCAGGCTTAGTGTTTTCAAAGAATGAGAACTTTCCATATTCTAGGGGAGAAACACAATAGAGCTATCCTCACTATTTTGTTGTTGTTCTTTTTAATCCTGCAGTAAGATAAATGTGGAAGAGTCAGGGTCTACAGGATCCTGGAGTGTAAAGGCTACTAAATATATATGGAATTTCATGACATGAGCTACATACAGGTAGATAAATTACAGGTACAAAGCTTAATTACTCAGTGGGACTTTTTAAAAAGCCTGCTATTTTTTTTTTTAACAATCCCAATTTATTCTCTATTTAGCAACGCTGGTCAGCTATGAGTCTTGGCCCTTAAGTATATTCCTTTCTTTCTGGGTTTTGAGTTTAATCCATTACTTCACATCGAAATCATTGTCTCCACAATGAAGCAAAACATGGGCTAGTTGTTCTCTTGGAATCTTTGTGAAAAAATCCTTCAAAATTTTTCTCTTTTTAAAATTTATGTTCTGGGTTCCCTTTACCTATTATTTTTATCACCCTTTTCATTTATTTTTGTTATTGCTATACAATGGAGTTAAGTGACTTGCCCAGGGTCAGAGCTAGTTAGTGTTATGTGTCTGAGGCTGGATTTGAATTCAGATCCTCCTCTAGGGCTGGTGCTATATTCACTGAGCCACCTAGCTGCCTATGATCACCCTTTTCTAATCACATTCATTTTTTTATTATTATTATAAACCCTGATGTTTGTGAAACATCTATTTCCAATTAAGGCAGTTCGTAGGATAAAAAATTTAGAATAGGAAGGATCTTGCAGGTCAACTAGTCTAACTCTTATTTTACGCCTAAGGAAAATGAGGCCTACAGAAGTTAAGTGATTTGACCAGAACAATACAGCTACTAAACATAAGAGTTGCACACTGAATCCAGGTTCTCTAATGCAAAATACGTGTCTTTATACCACTGCCTCTTCTATGTCTTGAAATGTCAGGCATCATCTCTGAGACTCCCTGAAAAATTGGAGTTCCCATGGCATTAATATTGAAATCCAAACTCTGCGCTTTTGTTGTGAAAAATTCAATATATTCAACCTGTATTAACAGAAATATATTTTCTAGATCAAGGTAGGGAATAATCCGATTTTATTCTGCACTGAATAAACCACAATTACATTAGTATGTTCAGTTCTAGAGGCACTTAGACTAGAATCAGAACATTTCCATAAATGGGTGATCAGGATGGTGGTGAATTTGGAAACCACATCATATGAGAAATAATAGAAGGAATAGGGATTGGGAAAAGCAAAGAACTAATGCTTCTGTTATAGTTATATTCAAATGGATCTGTGATCTATTTGATTTAGGAGTTCAGGTGAAGTAGATTATAACCCATCTATGGCTACCCATTCTTTGTAACTGTTGTTCATGTTCTCTTAAGAGTTTGCCACAGGGGGTTTACCCATCATTTTTGAGGTTTTCTTTCTTTTCTCTTGAATGTTCAGGGGCATTCTCTGAACGTTTACTAGTTATCTTACTCTCTTGCAACATGGCCACTTCTTATTTTCTTTCTATCATGAATCCTTGATGGTATTCTTTCCTCTTTTTCTTCTTCAGAGGTCATCAGTTATATATTGTAGTCTACTTCCTCCTATTATGCTCTTCTCCATTGTCTTCTGTGCAATAATCATCTTTAGTTCTTTGAAAGCAGAGGTGCTTCATGTCTTGTTGCCATATAGGATAATATGCTAGTATTGAAAAAAAATGGGTCTTTGCTTTCCTGGGAAATTTGAGGTTAGTAAAAGAATTTTGCAATTCTTTCACCTCAAAAAGATCAGCCTATTCTCCTCCTTTTCAACTCTGGACTAAACTTATTATTTACTGTCCCATCTATTCCAGATATACATACTGTGAGGCAAGCTCTATAGGGTCAGCCTAGGACAGGGTTGGGGAACCTATCGCCTTGAAATAACATGTGGCTCTCTAGGTCCTCAAGTGTGGCCCTTTGACTAAATCCGAACTACACAGAACAAATCCCTTTAATAAAAGGATTTGTTCTGTAAAACTTGGACTTAGTCAAAAGGCCACACCCAAGGACCTAGAAGGCTACAGGTGGCCCTGTGGCTGCAGGTTCCTCACCCCTGGCCTAGGATCTTACCTATTTAAGTGGAAGTTAATCTACCAATAAATATTTGAGGAGAGAAATAAGCAAATTACATGAGACATTAGTATTACCTTTTCTTGTGAGATATATAAATCATTTTAATTTTCATTCCCTCAAAATTTCCTAACTGTACACCAAAAAGATTTGTGAGTCTGGACTTTTATATCCTCTTATTCTTCTTAGCTTTTAGGAGAAGTGGAAAGAGGAAAAAGTTGAGAGAAAAGGAAATGATTTTTGAGTGATGGCCAGAGATGTTTGGTGTTTTCTTATACTTTTTAGATTTTTGGATTAAAGCAACTGAATTTGTCTTTTGCTTCCTCATAGCAAACAAAGGACATTGCTTTGGAATTGTTCAAGTTATCTTAGACACTATCTTTTCAGTGAAGAGCTATAATTGACACTTTTAAGAAGATTTGCCTTGAAAATGAATGAATCATAGATGACAAATGTGTTAATCTTTCTTAGCTATGTCAGGTCACACTGATGCATTGTAGAATCCTTCAGCCTTTCCCATCTGCTGCAGCACACATCAGACCCCACCATCTGAGTTAGTTTGTCCATCTGTTAGTAGCTTTTCATTCATAGTGTAAAGAGGATGATTTTGAGAAAAAATAGTCCTTCAATATTTCATGGCCATCCTGCAACAAATTTCTGTATCATTTAAAGCAACAGGATCTTTTATACTAAGGTAAAGTACTGCTCCACACAGTTTTGAACAGAATACATATTGTCATAGGCAATCTGAGATAAAAAGGAATCAGAGCATATTAAACTCTATGGGATAATCATTGGATGCTTTTAAATAAGTCCTACTTTACCTTATTCTTTTAAGTTAAGCAGATTTGAGTTCTGATTATTCTCTGAGTGGATGGTTAATCTGGCAATGCCTACTTTCCAGACTTATTTACAGCTCTGTAATGGCACCATCTGATGTAGATACAATATTTATGAGTAATGATGAGTAATGAAAGATACTGTCTTTGAGAGAATTTGAGGGGAGACTTCCTCAGGGAAGAATTTGCCTGGTGCTAGTGAAATGTCTATGTATAAATATACATATATACATATATATATATATGTATAAATATACATATATACATATATATATATATATGACATATATTAAACCACAGTGAAGAGTGCCAGGATAGTGAGGAGTGGTAGCACTCTATGCTTCAATAGAGCTCAGCCAGGGAATAGAGAATCAGAGGGAACTGGTACAGGACAAGAGTGTATATAGGGCTGTGTGTCCTGAGAGAGAGAATCCAGTATGTAGTTACCATTCTGTGCATGTGCCTATGAAAGAGAAACTGGACTGTGCTGCTTCATCACTTTCTCATATTCTCTGAAAGTTCCACTAACTTCATAGGATATTTAATAATTTGATTTTAAAATTCAGGTTGAGACTTCCAGGATACATGACTGATGTGATAAAGGACTAGATATTTTCTCCTATCCTCATGACTTCTAAAGCTTCCCAAAATAGGAATTATTCACCAAAGATAAAGCAATTTCAGTTATCACCATGGTCTATGGCACAAGGAACCCCCAGAAAGGCAAAAACTCAATGAACAACATGGAAAGACAATCCCTAGCCCCTAACAAGCCCACTGAGCACCACACTCTCTACTGATCATTACATTCTCAGTAGTAGGAATGTACAAGCTGTCCCATATATAGCAATTTAACTCTGCCATACCCCAATACCCCTCCTCCCAGTATCATTGGAATCCAAACAGCAGAAAAGTGCTAAGGCTGGAGTCTTAGTGAAGAATGCCATGATAGTGAGGAATGGTAGCACCCTGTGCTGCAATACAGCTTGGACAGAGAATGGAGGAACATAGGGAACTGGGGCAGGACAAGTGTGTATGAGGTACTATGTATTATTCCATTAAGACTGAGGGAAAGAATTCAGCAAATAGCTAGGGCCAGTTCTTTTTTTCCCCTAAAAGTCATTCAGGGAAGAGATTGAGGTTAGTGAACCATGAATTGCCCAGCAGAGGAAGAGGCTAAGACTCTTTGAGATACAACCCCAATAGAAACTGTCATTAAAAAGGGAGGGAGTCAAAAAGTGAGTAATATGATAATACAAAGGAAAAATGATAAAACTTATCAAAGATCTCAGGAGGAAATCAAACTCAAACACCTTAAGCTTAAGCAAATAAAATAATAGAAAATATGTTAATAGCAGAAGGAAACATGGTCTTCAGATCAAGGAAAAGAATTCAAGCATCTATGAACAAATATTGTAAGGTAAAGGAAAATGAATCAACATCTGTTGAGGCATAGGAACCTGTGAGTTCCCAAGATACCACAGAATCAAGGATGATGTTCTTGAATGGTTTAAAAGAGAAATAAGAATTGGGAAAGCAGAATTTACATGCAGGTGTGTAGAAGAAATAACTGGCAGAATAGAAAAGCTTGAATCCATACTGGCAAATCTCATTAAAGAAATAAAAAAGAATAAAACTGGTTGGGAGTCAAACATATAGAAATGATGGGCAATCTTTAAGAAGAAAAGCAAATAGCAAAAGCTTTAAAGGAAAATATGATTTCTATACAAGCAAAATATAATCTCCAAGACAAACCTGTCAAGACAACTTAATAATTATTGATCTCATAGAAGAAAATGAGAATTTAAAAAAAATATGGATAACACTATACAAGGCATAATACAAGAACACTGCCCAGAACTTTGGAATGCAGAAACAAAGTGCTAATTCAAAAGAATAAAACCTTCTTAGATGGCCTCCAGAAAACAAAATAAAACAAATAGACAAAAACATATGCTACAAATTCTAAATATATAGCATTTAAATTGAACAATTCCACTAACAAAGGACAGATCTGCAAACAGCTTATATCCCTAGTGCTTAGTACAATAACTGGTACATAGCAGTCAAACCAAAAGAACAACCTTCACATATAAAGGAAAGGAAATTTGAATAACTCAACACTGTTTTTTATCTACAAGGAATCACAGGAGAAACTGGAATAATATTTTCCAAACAGCAAAGGATGTCAAGATGCAGCCCAATGTGGCTTCCCTACAAATCTGGGCCTAAATATCAATGAATAACGATCAACATTCAATGAAAAAAACAAAAGGTATTAAAAATATTCCTAGAAAGAACACTAGACCTAAAGAAATTAGTTTCTCAAATAGCTCAGAGAACAGAAACATAAGAAAGGTAAACAAATACTGCAAATAAAGATCACGTCAAAGACAAAATAGCAAAATACACTATTAAAACTTATCTTTCTAAATGTATTGAGGAACCTAGACAACTCTAACCACAAAATAAATAGGAAAAAAGTTAAGGAGATCAATAGAATCTTAGAAAAGTTAAATATGGTTGACCTCTGGAAAAAACTGAATGGGGACAGAAAGGAATATAGTTTTTTCTTGGTGCTACATGGCACCTACACAAAAATTGACCATATAATAGGGCATAAGAACCTCACAATCCAATACAGAAAGGCAAACATATTAAATGTACCTTTTCAGATCATGATACAATAAAATTATATGTAACAAAAGGCCATGGAATTATAGACTAAAGATTAATTGGAAACTAAATAAGCTAATCCTAAAGAATGAGTGGGAAAAACAATAAATCACAGAAAGAATGAATAACTCCATCCAAGAGAATGGCAATAATGAGACAACATACCAAAACTTATGGGACACAGCAAAAGTGGTCCTAAGGGGAAGTTTTATATCTCTAAATGCTTATATGAATAAAACAGAGAAAGAAGAGATCAATGAATTGGTCATGCAACTAAAAAAGCTAGAAAAAGAACAAATTGAAAATCCTAAATTAAATGCCAAATTAGAAATCCTGAAAACCAAAGAAGAGATTAATAAAATGAAATGAAGAAAACTAGTGAATTAGTAAATAAAACTAATTTCTGGTTTTATGAAAAAAACCCAATAAAATAGACAAACTTTTGGTTAATTTGATCAAAAAAAGAAGAAAACCAAATTACCAGCATCAAACATGAAAAAGGTGAATTCACCAACGATGAAGAGGAAATCAAAACAATAATTAGGAGCTATTTTGCCCAACTGTATGCCAATAAATTTGACAATCTTAGAGAAATGGATGAATATTTACAAAAATACAGTTTGCCCAGATTAATGGAAGAGGAAGTAAAATACTTAAACAACCCCATTTCAGAAAAATAAATTGAACAAGCTGTAAATGAACTCCCTAAGAAAAAAATCTTCAGGGCCAGATGGATTTACAAGTTAATTCTATCAAACATTTAAAGAACAACTAATTCCAATACTATATAAACTATTTGGAAAAATAGGTGAAGGAGTTCTACCAAATTCTTTTTATGATACAAATATTGTACTGATACCTAAACCAGGATAAGCCAAAACAGAGAAAGAAAATTATAGACCAATTTCCCTAATGAATGTAGATGCAAAAATTTTAAATAAAATATGAGCAAAGAGATCACAGCAACTTATCTTGAGGATAATACACTATGACCAGGTAGAATTTATACCAGAAATGCAGGGCTCATGAAATATTAGGAAAACTATCAGCATAGTTGACTTTATCAACAACAAAACTAATAGAAACCACATGATCATCTCAATAGATGCAGAAAAAAACATCCGACAAAATACAACACCTATTCCTATTGAAAACACTAGAAAGCATAGGAATAAATGGAGTCTTCCGTAAAATGACAGATAGCATCTATCAAAAATCATCAGCAAGAATTGCATGTAATGTGGACAAGCTAGAAGCATTTCCAATAAGATCAGGGGTGAAACAAGGATGTCCATCATCACCACTATTACTTAATATGGTACTAGAACCATTAGCTTCAGCAATAAAAGAAGAAAAAGAAATTGAAGGAATCAGAATAGGCAGAGAAGAAACAAAGCTATCACTCTTTGCAGATGTTGTGATAATATACTTAGTGAATCCTAGAGTATCAAGTGAAAAACTACTTGAAATAATAAACATCAACTCTAGCAAAGTTGTAGGATATAAAATAAAAATAAATCATCAAAATTTCTATGTATTACTTCTTTTTGGCTAGGCAGTGGGGTTAAGTGACTTGCCCAGGGTCACACAGTAGTGAGTGTTATATGTCTGAAGCCAGATTTCAACTCAGGTCCTCCTGACTCCAGGGTCAGTGCTCTATCCACTGCACCACCTAGCTGCCCTCATTTCTATATATTACTAACAAAGCCCAACAGCAAGAGACAGAAAGAGAAAATCTATTTAAAGTTATTGTAGAGGGGTAGACCCAAGATGACAGAATAAAAGCAATAACTTGGTTAAGTTCTCCTCCATAGTCCTCCAAATACCTGTAAAAAGTGACTCTAAACAAATTCTAGAGCAGCAGAACCCCAAAAAAGACAAAGTGAAACAAATTTCCAATCCAAGACAATCTGGATGGCTGATATGAAAAGTCTGTTGCACCAGGCTGGGAGAAGAGCACAGTTCAGTGTAGGCTTTGTAGGCAAACATAGGCAGCCAGTGAACCTGAAGTAGGCCTCAGGGGACCGAATCACTGGCAGCCATGGTGGTTTCTAGACTTCTTAACCCACAAACACCAAAGACAACTTAGAAAGTCAGTAGGAAAATTCTGTGGGACCTAGGTGGGAGAGAGTGCATTCTGGCCATAGCCCTGGCACAACCTGAGGGCAGCGAGGCAGTGGCTGTTTCCAGAGCTCTCAGCCAACAAACAGTAAGGGTATCAAGTGGCTGAGCAAAGGTGGATTGCAGGGATTTCTTTGCTGGTGCAGAGGCAGGATTCTCTTGCTTTGCCTGTGCTTGGATCTGTGTCACAGTCCTGGGTGGCAGTCTGGGGCAAGGAAGAGTGCTGGCATGGTGGAGCTTGTGGAAGCAGTAAAGAGAGAATCCTCCTCACAGTTTCAAGTAGAAAAGAGGGATTATGGTCACTCATAGAAAGGAGGAAACAATTCTTCTTTGATCATACCACCTTGGAACAACCTAAAATCTACAGGTACCTAGAAGTATCTCTGCAAACAGCTGCACAAAACCCCTGAAGCTTAGGCCAATACACCCTTCACACTGAAATAGAGCCCCACCTTAATAAAGGGTTAAAAACTCAAATCATTGGCTGGGAATATGTGCAAGAAGCAGAAAGAAACTCAGACCATACCATCTTACTTTGGTGACAAAGAAGATCAAAACACACAACCAGAAGACAACAAAGTCAAAAGCTCTTACATTCAGAACCCCCCAAGAAAAATATGAATTGTTCTCAGGCCATGAAATAACTCAAAAAGCATTTTGAAAAGTAAGTAAGAGAGGTAGAGGAAACACTGGTAAGAAAAATGAGAGTGATGCAAGAAAATCATGAAAAATGAGTCCCATAAAATACTGAAGAAAATAACGCTTTAAAAAACAAATTAATCCAAATGGCAAAAGAGGTCCAAAAAGCCAATGAGGGGATGAATGCCTTCAAAAGCAAAATTGGCCAAATACAAAAGGAAGTAAAAAAGTTCACTGAAGAAAATAATTCCTTAAAAATTAGAATGCAACAAAAGGAAGCTAATGAGAAATCAAGAAATTATAAAAGAAAACCAAAAGAATGAAAAAAATAGAAGACAATGTAAAATATCTCATTGGAAAAACAACAGACTTGGAAAAAAGGGCCGGGACAGATAACATACAAATTGTTGGACTACTTGAAAGCCATTATAAAAAAAAAAAGACTCATCTTTCAAGAAATTATCAAGAGTAACCAGCTGACCAGTGAAGCCAAGCTCAAAAATATCCAAGCTCAGTAGCCAAGCAATCTGTGTGGTTTAAAACAGTAATAGATGAGAATTCTGCTTCTGGGAATCCAAGAGGGTGAAGTAAAAAGGTAGTCATTCTCACCTTCCCCTATCAAACTCTGAAACCCCAGAAAATAGCACCCCAGGAAAAACCCTGGAACAGCTGAATCAGAAGAAATACAAGGAACAGCAGTCCAATAGTCCAGGTAGCTTGAGGGATTAACAGGAAAGGCCCCTCTTGCCCTGGGGGAAGGGGAGGAGTAGGGAATGGGAGGCAGCCCAGCAAGCTAGCAGAAAGCCCCATTTTAGCATACTAGGAGAAGATCCTGAAACCTAGTTGGTGGAGTAGGCAAACACCAACACCTGGACCTCTGAGTGCCTCAGTGAGGGCTGGGGAACTGGTGGAAACCAGCTCAGAAAACCACCAGGTGCCTCGGCATTCTACAGCAACCTGGTTTCCCAGGGCCTCAGCAAAAATAAGGGAAGCAACACTACAAAGGGCCCTAGGCAGATAAACATCCTGCAACATCCATCTGAAAGGAGCTGAAGAAAGCAAAAGGAAAATGAAAGCAGGCAACCCAGAGTTTCCCTAGAGTTCCAACCTTGCTGATTCCAGCCCAATACCAGGTAAGCTGCCAGAACTACAGCCTCCAACTGCCAACATCAGAGGCCACAGGACACAAAGCCAATGACCAAGCCCTACCCAACACAAGAAGCTTGGGTCAGTGCCCTCTGCTCCCCAGAAGGAGAACTCAATCTCTTTAAAGGCCAGGAAATAAGCAAACATGGTGAGCAAAAAGAAACATACAATAGATTCAGATTATGAGAACACTGAATATCAAGGCAGAAATTCTGAATAGGACAACATTGTCAACAAACCCACATCTGGAACCTCAAAAGGGAATATGAACTGGTCTGAAGCCCAAAAAGCCTTCTTAGAAGAGCTAAAGAAGGATTTTAAAAGTCAAATGAAAGAGGTAGAAGAGTCCTTCACAACTACATTTGGCCAACTGGAAAAAAAAAGTATACTGAAGAAAAGAAGTCCCTAAAAAATACAATTGGCCAACTAGAAAACAAGTACACTGAAGAAAATAAATCCCTAAAAAATGCAATTGGCCAAATGAGGAAGGAGGTACAAAATCTAAAGAAGAAAACAATTTGTTAAAAATTAGAATTGGGCAGATGGAAGCTAATGACTCTATGAGAGAGCAAGAATCAGTCAAACAGAAATGAAAAAATTAAACAATAGATGAAAACACAAAATACGTCATTGGTAAAACAACTGACCTGGAAAATTGATCCAGATGAGACAACTTAAAAATTATTGGTCCACCTGAAAATCATGATGAAAAAAAGAGCCTGAATAGTATCTTTCAGGAAATCAAAGGAAAATTGCTCTGAGGTCCTAGAAGCAGAGGGTAAAATAGCCATAGAAAGAATCCACTGATCACCTTCTGAAAAAGATCCCAAACTAAAAACACCAAGGAATGTAGTAGCCAAATTCCAAAATTACCAGGTCAAAGAGAAAATACTGCAAAATAGCCAGAAAGAAACAATTTAAATATCGTGGAACCATAGTCAGGATTACACAGGACCTTGTAGCTTCTACATTAAAAGACCACAGGGCATGGAACATGATATTTTGTAAGGCAAAAACTGCTGGGAAAACTGGAAAAGAGTATGGCAGAAATTAGACATAGATCAAAATCTCACACCATATACCAAAATGAAGTCAAAATGGGTTCATGATTTCTATATAAAGGCATCTATAGTCATATGGAAAAATGCTCTAAATCACTATTAATTAGAGAAATGCATATCAAAACAGCTCTGAGGTACCACATCACATCTATCAGATTGGCGAAGATGACTAAACAAGAAAATGATAAATGTTGGAGAAGATGTGGGAAAATTGGAACACTAATGCATTGTTGGTGGATTTGTGAAATGATCCAACCAGCTTCTACATTAAGGGATCAGAGGCCTTGGAATATGATATTCTGGAGGTCAAAGGAGCTGAGATTGCAACCAAGAATTAGCTACCCACCAAAATTGAGTATAATCCTTCAGAGGAAAAATGGATATTCAATGAAATAAAAGCCTTACAATGATGAAAAGACCAGAGGTGAATAAAAAATTTGACTTTCAAACACAAGACTCAAGAGAAGCATGAAAAGGTAAACAGGAAATGGAAATCATAAGAGACTTATTAAAGTTTAACTGTTTACATTCATACATGGAAAGATAATATTTGTAACTCTTGAGACCTTTCTCAGTATTAGGGTAGTTGGAGGGACTATATATGTATATAAACATAGGGCATAAGGTGAGGTGAATACGAAGTAATTACACCTAAAAAATAAAAATAAAGGGTGAGAGAGCATTGTACAGGGAGAAAGAGAAAGGGAGAGGTAGAACGGGGTAAATTATCTCACATAAAAGGGGTAAGAAAAAATCTTGTATAATGGAGGGGAAGAGGAGAGAGGTGAGAGAGAATGAGTGAATCTTACTCTCATTGGATTTGGCTTAAGGAAGGAATAACATATACACTCAATTGGATATGGAAATCTATCTTACCCTTCAGGAAAATAGGGGGGAATAGGATAAGATAGTGGGAATGATTGAAGGGAGGACAGATTGGGGGAGGGGATAATCAGAAGCAAATACTTTTGAGAAGAGACAGGTTTAAAGGAAATAATATAATAAGCAGGGGGTGGGATTGGATGGAGGGAAATATAGTCTTTCACAACATGACTGTTATAGAAGTGTGTTGTATGGCTACACATCTATAACCTGTATCAAGTTGTTTGCCTTCTCAATGAGCGTGGTTGAGGAGGGAGTGAGGGAGGGAGATAATTTCAAAACCAAAGTTTTAAAAACAAATGTTAAAAATTGTTTTTATGTGCAACTCGGAAATAAGATATGCAGGCAGTGACATACAGAAATCTATCCTGCCCTACAGGAAAATAGAAGGGGAAGGGAATAAAAGAAGGACGTGTGATATAAGGGAGGGCAGAATGGGGGAAAGGTTATTCAGAACACACACTGTTTTGGGATGAGGAAGGGAAATGATAAGGAGAAAATTTAGAACTCAAAATCTTGGGGAAGTGAATGTCAAAAACTAAAAATAAATAAATTAATAGCAAAAAAGTTATTGTAGATGCTATAAAATATTTGGGAGTCTACTGCCAACCTCTCCCCCCCCCCCGAACTATATGAACACAATTACAAAACACTTCCCCCTCAAATAAAGTCAGATCTAAATAATTGGAAAAATGTCTGTTGGTCATGGGTAGGCTGAACTAATATAATAAAAATGACAATCCTACCTAAATTAAATTACTTATTCAGTGCCATACCAATCAAACTATGGAAAATTATAGAGCTAGAAAATATAATAACAAAATTTATTTAGAAGAATAAAAGGTCCTGAATATCAAATGAATAAATGAAAAGAAATGTTAGGGAAGGTGGCCTAGCCATACCACATCTTAAATTGTATTATAAAGCGGTAATCATCAAAACTATTTAGTACCGATTAAGAAATAGAGGCATGGATCAGTGGAATAGCTTAGGTATACAAGGCACAGTAGTCAATAACTATAGTAATCCACTGTTTGACAAACCCAAAGACTCCAACTTCTAGGATAAGAACTCACTATTTGACTAAAACTGCTGGGGAAACTAGAAAATAGTATGGCAGAAACTAGGCATAGAGTGACATTTTACATTGTGTACCAAAAAAAAAAGAGAGTGGTTACATAATTTAGATATAAAGGCTGATACTAGAAACAAATTGGGAGAGCAAGGAATATATCACCTGTCAGATTTATGGAGAACAGAAGGATTTATGATCAAACAAGAGATAAAGAACATTATGAAATGCAAAATGGATTATTTTGATTATATTAGAATGAAAAGTTTTTGCATAAACAAAGCCAGTGCAACCAAGATTAGGAGGGACACTGGGGAAGAAGTTGTACAACCAGTGTTTGTGATGAAGGCCTCATTTCTAAAATGTATAGAGAACTGAGTGGAATTTATAAAAACACAAGCCATTCCCCAACTGATAAATGGTCAAAGGATATGAACAAGCAGTTTTCAGATGATGAAATTAAAGGTATCTATAGTCATATGAAAAACATGCTCTGAGTCACTATTGATTAGAGAAAATCAAATCAAAGCAACTCTGAGGTTAATCACAGCCATCAGATTTGCTAACATGATAAGACAGGAAAATGATTAATATTGGAGAAAATGTGGGAAAATTGGGACACTAATGCATTGTTGATAGAGTTGTGAAGTGATTAAATTTTTCTGGAGAGCAATTTGGAACTATGCCCAAAGGGCTATGAAACTGCAAACCCTTTGACCCAGCAATACCACTTCTAGGTCTGTATCCCAAAAAGATCATAAAAATGGGAAAATAATCCACATATACAAAAATATCTATAGCACCTCTTTTTTGTGGTGGCCAAGAATTGAAAATTGAGAGGATGCTCATTATTTGGGGAATGGCTGAACAAGTTGTGGTATGTGAATGTAATGGAATACTACTGTGCTGAGACATGATGAGTAGGTAGACTTCAGAAAAACCTGGAAAGACTTATATGCACTGATGCTGAGTGAAGTGAGTAGAACCAGGAGTACTTTGTACACAGCACCAGCCATAACTTTCGATGACTTAATTTGCTAGACTCTTCTTAGCAATGAAAGGATCCAAGACAACTCCAAAGGTCTCAATGGAAAATGTAGTCCACATCCAGAAAAAGAACTATGGAATATTAATTCAGATAAAAGCATGTTAGTTGCTCTCTCTCTGTGTCTCTCCTTTTTTGTTTGTTTCTTCTTTCTTGAGGTTTCTCCCTTGGTTCTATTCTTCTTTGCAACATGACCATATTGAAAAAAGATTCCATGTGAATGTATATGTAGAGCCTATATCAAATTGCATGCCATCTTGGTGTATGGGGGAGGGGACAGATGGGGAGAAAATTTGGAACTCAAAATCTTATGGAAGTGAATGTTGAAAACTAAAAGTAAATTTTTTACAAAAATATGTGTAACAAACAAAGGTAGTTAACAAACAGCATGGCAGTGTCTAGATCCAAAAAGTTCTTGACCATCTAGGACCTGGAGCTGGAACTAATAGGATCAAATTTAAGAGGAATGAATATAAAATCAACTTAATTAATACAAAAAACCCCCAAAGAAGTAATGATACATATATATCTAGAGGAGTATAAAAATATTCTAAATTCAGAAAGAAATAAAAGACTGAGGGGATAGGGAGGTGGGAGAGGATGAAAAAAGGATTTCTAGAGGGAACCCCACTCACATCAGACCTGGGGTAAAGAGAGAACAATATATACATTTAGAAGGGAATAAAAGTCTTCTAAATTTGTAAAGAAGTAAGATAGTGAGGGAATAGTATAAGGGGTGTGTCGAGTGTCTAGATTAATAGGAGGAGAGGAAAAGGGAGGGATCTTTGGAGGGGAGTAGGTTAAGTAATAGGAGGGCAAGGTAGAAAGTAGAAGCAAAGTAGAGGAGCCAGAAGGGATAAGAAATTAGAGATACACTCAAACATAAAATAAATATCAGGAGTAGGATTTATTAGGGGAAAAAAGCAGGGGTAGTAATCATGATCTCAGCCAAAGTTAAACCTAAAATAAATTTAATCAAAAGAGAAAAATAGGTAAACTACACTATATGTCAGCCGTATTAATCAATGTTATTTTAGAGTATTTAAAATAATTAAACAGTATAAGATTGGAGTATTGCTGTGGTGTAGGAAATGATGAGTTGGTGGACTTAGAAAAATATGGAAAGACTTGGACTTATGAAGGAAAATATTATCCATCCTCAGGGAGAAAGAGGAGAAACATGTGTAGTATGGTCTTACACACATGCATATGAATGTATATGTCTATATTTGAGTATGATTATAGATATATAATTATATGTATGTGTAAGTATGTGTATATGTGTATGTACATATATACATATATAGCCCTGTGTATAAATGTGTGTATATATATAATACATATATGTATGTGTGTGTGTGTACATACACACACACATATACATATACATATACATATGTAGTTATGTAAATATATCCATGCCTTTTGGGGGGAGGAGGAGGAGGAGTAGGAACAGGAAAAAAAGAACAAAGTAAAAAGTTCACAACAGAGAACAAAAGAAAATTTATAAGGAGCAAAGGAAAGATGGACAGCTTTGAACAGAACGTGTATTTGTATTTATGTAGTAGTTCATTAATATGGTATTTATTGTATAAACCTTCTTGAAATATAAATTTGTTGCTCTATACTTTGAATCTTTTCTTACATTCTGCTGTGCACAGGGCAATGTTTTTTCCTTTTCTATTTTTCATTAAAGTTTTAGTATTTAAGTTTATAACATGCTTCATCTTTTTTATTTTGTATTTGCTTTAGTATTTAAGTTTAAAATAAATTCATGAAAGGGAAATGATCTGGAAAAATGAGAAGAAAAAATAGCAGAAAAAGATCCTTAATATAGAAAGCTATTATGATGTCAGTTATGCTCCAAGAACAAACTCAGAAGACAATAAAGTCACAATTACTGTATCTAAATCTCAAAAAAAAGATTGGGCTCAGGCTATGGAAGAGCTCAAAAAAGATTTAAAAATTCAAGTAAAAGGGGTACAGAAAAAATTGGGAAGAGAAATGATAGTGATGCAAGAAAATCATGAAAAAAGAGTCAATAGTTTGGTAAAGAAGGAATAAAAAATAAGAAAATAACACTTAAAAAGCAGAGTAGACCAAATGTTAAGAGGCACAAAAATACAAATGAAGAGAAGAATGTCTTGAAAAGCAGAATTGGCTAAATGGAAAAAGATAGACAAAAATTCACTGAAGAAAAAACCTTCTTAAAAAAAAGAATTGGCCAAATGGAAAAGGAGGTACAAAAGATCCCTGAAGAAAATAATTCCTTAAAAATTACAATTGAACAAGTGGGAGCTAATGACTTTATGAGATATCAAGAAACAATCAAACAAAATCAAAAGAATAAAAAAAGAGGATAATGTGAAATAACTCAGTGGGAAAAAAATACAACTGACCTGGAAAATAGATCCAGGAGAAGTAATTTAAGATGTATTGGACTACCTGAAATCTATAGTCAAAAAAAGAGCCTAGACATTTAATCCAGGAATTTGTTTTCGCACAGTGTAGATATTTATAATAGGTTTTCTTTTTCTTGCCTTCTCAATGAGTAATGGATTGGGGCGGGGGGGGAGGGGTGCAGCAGTGAGAATTTGGCATTCAAAATAAAACCAAAAAGAAAAAAACCAAAAAGATACTGGGAAGCAATATAAACTAAAACTAAAACTAATAGAATTAATAAACCTTCAGCCAATCTGAAATATAATGAGGGCAGAGAATGAAATCAACAAAATACCAAATGAATAAGGTGATATCATAAAATGTCAAAGAAATAAAAAGAATAATAAGAACATATTATACATAGTTACATGTCAGCAAAATTAAGAACACAAAAATGAAAGAGAAGAATGCATTGACAATATATCCAAACTGATAGAAGAACAGAGATTTTAAATAACCCAATCTTAGCAATGAAAATAGTACCTGATGTAATGTAACAAACAAACAAACAAACAAACAAACAAAAAACCCTTCCTGGTGCTGATAAATACATAGTTAATTCTTCATGCTTTTAGAAAATAGTGTGTATAATAAAAAAATTATTCTTTTTTAATTTATTTATTTTTAGTTTTCAATAATCACATAAGCTTTTGAGTTTTAAATTTTCTCCCCCTCCCTTCCTCCTTCCCCAAGACAGCATGCATTCTGATATATGCTCCACATATACAACCCTATTAAACATTTTTACATTAGCCATGTTGTAAAGAAGAATTAGAACCAATAGGAGGAACCACAAAAAAGGAAACAAAACAGAAGGGAAAAAAAGAGCAAATAGTATGCTTTGAAACACATTCCAATTCCATAGTTCTTTCTCTGGATGTGGATAGCATTTTCCATCATGAGACTTTTGGCGATGTTTTAGGTCTTTGCATTGCTGAGAAGAGATAAGTCTATCAAAGTTGGTCATCACATAATATGGCCATTACTATGTACAACATTCTCCTGGCTCTGCTCACCTCCTTCAGCATCTCTCACCCCTTAATTTTATTTTCCAGATATCACCGCTTCATCTTTGACTCACCCTGTGCCATCTATCTATCTATCTATCTATCTATCTATCTATCTATCTATCTATCTACACATATAAGATTTTTCCCTCCTACTACCCTAATACTGACAAAGGACTCATGAGTTACAAATATCATCTTTCCCTGCAGAAATGTAAACAGTTCAACCTTAATAAGTCTCTTATGATTTCTCTTTCCTGTTTACCTCTTCCATGTTTCACTTGAGTCTTGCATTTGAAAGTCAAATTTTCTATTCAGCTCTGGTCTTTTCCTCAGGAATGTTTGAAAGTCCCCTATTTCATTGAGTGACCATTTTTTCCCCTGAAGGATTATACTCAGTTTTTCTGGGTAGGTGATTCTTGGTTGTAGTCCTATCTCCTTTGCCCTCCAGAGTATCATACTCCATGCCCTCTGGATCCTTAATGTAGAAGCTGCTAAATCTTGCGTTATCCTGATTGTGTTTCCACAATACTCAAATTGTTTCTTTCTGGTTGCTTGCAATATTTTCTCCTTGACCTGGGAATTCTGGAATTTGGCTGCAATATTCCTAGGAGTTTTCCTTCGGGGATTTCTTTCAGGAGTCAATCAGTGGATTCTTTCCATTTCTGTTTTGCCCTCTGGTTCTAAAATATCAGGGTGGTTTTACTTAATTTCTTGAAAGATGTGGTCTAGGCTCTTTTTATGATCATGGCTTTCAGATAGTCCGATGATTTTTAAATTCTCTCTCCTGGATCTATTTTCCACGTCAGTTGTTTTTCCAATGAGATATTTCACATTCTCTTCTATTTTTTCATTCTTTTGGATTAGTGTTACAGTGCATTGATTTCTCAAATTGTCACTAGCTTCCATTTTCTCCATTCCAATTTTTAAGGAATTTTCTTCAGTAAGTTTTTGGGCTTCCTTTTCCATTTGGCCAATTTTACTTTTTAGGGCATTCTTCTCACTGGCTTTTTGGACCTCTTTTGCCATTTAGGTTAGGCTATTTTTTAAGGTGTTATTTTCTTCAGTATTTTTTTTTGAGTTTCCTTTAGCATCACTCTCAGTTTTTCCTCTACTTCTCTTACTTGCTTCTCAAAATATTTTTTGAGCTCTTCCATGACCTGGGATCAATTCATATCTTTCTTGGAGGCTTTAGATGTAGGAGCTTTGGCTTCATTGTCTTCTGGTTGTATGTTTTGATCTTCTTTGTCACCAAAGTAAGATAATACAGTTTGGCTCTTTCTGCGCAGCTTGCTCATGATCCCGGCCAATTATTTGAGTTATAAACTCTTTGTTAAGGTGGGGGACTGTTTCCAGTGTGGAGAATGTACTGTCCCAAGCTTCAGGGGCTTTGTGCAGCTGTTTTCAGGGACACTTCTAGGGATCTGTAAATTTTCAGTACTTCTAAGGTGCTATGATCAAGGGTGAGGTGTTTAACTTTCCTGGCCTGTGCTCTGGTCTATGAGTGACCACAAGCACTCTTTTCTCTCTTGCAACTGTGAGGATTTCGTTTTGACAGCCACTACAAGCTCCACCTTGCCAGCTCCTCCTCACCCCAGGACCACCACCCAGAACTGTGACCCAGATCCAAGCATGGGCAAAGCAAGAGAATCTTGCACCAGCAGAGAGATCCCTGCAATTCCCCTCTGACCAGCCACTTTATTCTCCCTCAGTCTATGGGCTGGAAGCTCAGGAGGCAGCGGCCCTAGGGCTGAGCTCAGGGAATGGGGCTGGAACCCCACTGTGCTTCTCTTTCACCACTGCAGAAAGAGACTTTTCCCACTGACCTTCTAAGTTGTCTTTGGCCTTCATGGGTTGAGAAGTCTGGAAACCACTACTGCTCCCTTCAATTCAGTCTTCTGAGGTCTGCTCCAGGTTCGCTGCATCCTGTGCACCCACGCTGAACTGCTCTCCTCTCCCAGCCCTGCCTGATATATCTTTCTGATCAACTATCCAGGCTGTCTTTGGCTGGAAATTTGTTTCACTCTGCCTTTTTGTGGGTCCTGCTGCTTTAGAATTTGTTTAGAGTCATTTTTTATAGATATTTGGAGGGGTTTGGGGGAAAGCTCAAGCAAGTCACTACTTTCACTCTCCCATCTTGGCTCCACCCCCAAAGCAGCAAAGATATTAATGGAGATAATTATTTGCAGCAGCTAGGTGGAGCAATGGCTAGAGGACCAGACATGGAGTAAAAAAAAAAGTTCAACTCTGACCTCAGACCCTTAGCTATGTGACCTCACACAAGTCACTTAGCCTCTGTTTGTTTCTGTTTTCTCAGCAATAAAATATGGATAATAATAGCATCTACCTCTCATGGTTGTGGTGAATATCAAATGTGATGAATCTGTAAAGTGATTAACACAGTGCCTCAAACATAGCAGGCATGACACAAATGTATCATCATCATAGCTTCAGCAAAGTTAGAGGCAACCCTCAAAAGCAACTTTATTCTATATAATAATAATATGTAATCCATGAGGCAAAAGGGGGAAATTTCATTCCAAATAACTATAAAATATGTTTCTGAGAGAATATATGCCAAAGCACACAAAAGATTTATTTAATTATCAAAGTATTCTTAAATACATAAAGAATGACTTTAATAGATCTAGGAAGACAGTGCTCATGTACTGTCTGCAACAATAAACAAAAATTAAAAATACTATCAAAGTTCATTTATACTTTTAATGCTTTACCCATTAAATTATCAAAGGGATACTTTATAGAACTTGATAAAATAACAATAAAATTCATTTGAGAAACAAAGATCTAGAATCCTAAGGGAAATGATGAAAAGAGATGGGGACCAAGGGGGAATATAATTTTCAGACTTTAAACTATGTAAAAAAACAGAAGTCATCATAATGATCTGGTATTAGTTAAAAACAGAGAGGAATATGAATCAGATAAACTAGATGATGGAAAATCTGAAACAGTGGAACAACCTTGAGTTTGCTAATGCATGAAACAGAAATTGTTCAGGAGAAAATTCCTTATTTGATATGAAAAACAAAACAAGCTTTTGAGAAAACTGGAAAGCAGTCTGGCAGAAATTAGTCAAGGACCTACACCTTACACCACGTTATATAATATATTCTAAATGGATATATAACCTTAACAATTTATATAATACCAGAAAAATACTTAGAAGAGATCACACACCTTTCAGAGATGTAGTAGTAGAAGATGTATTCTTTATCAAGCAAGGAATAGAGAAAATTATAAATGATAAAATAGAAAACTTTGACTATATGAAGTTTTGAAGATTTGGCATAAAAAATTAAGTCAAATAGAAGAAGGTGTTCAAATAATAAAAAATCTTTATATCTGGCCTCAGATATGTAACACTTATTATCTGTGTGATCCTGGGCAAGTCACTTAACCCCATTGCCTACTCAAAAAAAAAATCTTTGTGTCAAATTTCTTTAAGAGTTTTGTTTCCAAGATAGATAAACAATTCATATAGAAACATACACATAAACATGCATTTATACATATGAATCCATATATGTATATAACCACAAGTTATTCCCCTGTAGATAAATGGTCAAAAGATATGAACAATTTTCAAAAGAAAAGTGCAAACTTTTAAGAACAATATGAAATAATATTCTAAATTGTTGCTAATAAAAGGGATGCAAATTTTAAAAATCACAATATTTTACTTCATAACCACCAATTGGCAAGGATGGTAAATTATGCCAATAGTCAATGTTAGAAAGGTTGTGAGAAGTTAATAAGAACAGTGTATTATTGGTGGACTTGTAAATCTGTACAATATTTTGGAAAGCAATTTGTAATTGTGTAAATAAAGTGACTAAAATGTCAATACCCTTTAATCAATCTAGACATTTCATTACTGGACTCATACCCAAAGGAGGCCATTGATAAGAAGAAAGTCCCCACATATACCAAAATGTTTATAGCAGTAACTGTCAGAAAACTGTAGCAGTATTATAACCCCTTTTTGGTGATAGCAAAAAAATTGGGGACAAAGTAGTTGTCCATTGATTTGGGAAATGGCTAAACAAATTGTGGTATATGAATGTAATGGAATATTACTATTCTGTAAAAAATTATAGAGTGGTGAATGTAGAGAAACATGGAAAGATTTACATAAATTGATGCAGAATAAAGTAAAGCCAAGAAAACATTATATGCAATGACTACAAGAATGTAAATGTAAAGAACAGCCATGAAATCATCAGAATCAAATGTTGCATAATTATAAAAAACAATCATGGCTTGAAAGAAGAGATAGGAGAAAACCTTTCTACTATGCAGATGTGGAAGATCCCCAAGTGTGACATTGGGTATATTTATAAATGTTTTTTTTGATGTGTTGATCAATTATGCTGATTTTTTCTCCTTATTTTTCTTTTCTTTCCATATTTTTGCTTTTAAAAATACCATTTTTATATGGGACGAGTCTCCTGGAAGGGGCAGGGATACTGGGAGAAACTGTGGTGTCATGTGGAGATTTAGCTATAGGTCATGTGATTTCAAAAGAGCAGGTTTACTTTCTCTTGATATGGTTATTCAGGAGATAAGCATAGATGCCTATTTTTCTTTGTGTTGAGAGATTTTTTTTTTAATTATGTAACCTTGTATAAGGCCCCAAACTGCTTAAAACCTGAGCTACCATGAAGGTAGAAGTTAATACATACACTCACATTGTGTTCCCAAGTGTTTACATATGCTCATACACAGAGTCATTGTGGGAGTTAGAACTACTTTGGAGGCTTTCAGTGAGAAACTTTATCTGTATTCTCACACTTCATAGTAACAGGGTTTTTTGCTTTGCAAAATCTTCTCCTCAGCAATATTGTATATCAATGGCTGGTGGCATCATATCTATAACAATTAAAATTTCATTTTCTCTTAAAAATATTTGTTCATTTCTAGGAAGTCATTAAATATATATCCCAACTTGGTAGGGGGATAGTATTAGTTATCAACATATATTATACTACATTAGCACTTTATTCCAAAATGAAGAGTATATTTTATATGATAACCTATTCTGAGTTAGGTGATAAAGGGAAAATGTAGGTGCTTGGTAGAAACAAAAGAACCGGAGAATCACATGCTGCCACATAGCCAAGTCAGGAAAGACAGTGGGTCCAGACGTTTTTGAAAGAGATTCTCTGATGATATGGATAAAAAAGTTTACAAAGAATGATTTTTTTAATTTCATGCTTGAACAAACTGGCCCCATTAAACCAGAGTAAGTTTTGGGTACCAAAGGTAATTTTTTCTTTCAATCTTTAATCAAAGTGTCATTTATTTTCTGATTTTTATTTTTTACTTACTTTTAACCAAAAGAAATATAAAAAAAAAACCAGAATTCTCACATTTACAAAGCAACAGAGTATACCAATGTTCAATTAGAAAATAACAATAACAGCCTAGTTATAGACAACACTCAGGAAAACATTGTTAATATTGATAAGAAGTTAGACTCAGCATATTTGAAATTTAAGAAATATCTGCTTTCTTATTTTGAAGGTACTTCTGAGGATTCTTGATTCCCTCATTTGTGTTATTTCCTTTCACCTGCTGACCTAGTTATCTGTTGATTTTGTTGATTGAATAGCATATCTGCTTGAAAACAGTTAACAAAAGGTTTGAACAAAGGGTGATTATTGTTACAAATCTTTTACAGGTTTCTGTTACCTTCTTTTGGCAGGTGTAGGTCTTTATTTGCTAAAATAACTTCCTTTTTTAGAAGGCTGGCTCCATGCCTTCTTTGTTTCAGCTGACATGCCAGCCTCTATTTAACTATTCACTTTTTTTTTTTAACTGCCAACCATCTGGAGTTAAACTGATTGTGGGGAAAATGGGAGAGAAGGGAGAGGATTTTTTTTTACCTTTCATAATTGTTATCAAGGTGAAAGGTTTTGTTAGACACATGAATGACCCTTCTCAGATCAGATTTCGATGGCACTTCAGAGTGGCAAAAAGGTTCTTTCAGATGCTTACTCATAAAACAGCAAGCAGAGGCAAAGGAACATGGGAATAGGACCAAAAAATGTGGCTAGAAATAAAGATCTGCTCAATTATAATTCAAACAAAAACAAGTGAGAAACTGTACTCTGTTGAGGCACTATTGGCCAAGCATCTGGGCTTTGGATTCATGCATAATTAAGCTTTAGACAGCTGCAGGCTTCTACAGTGCAACAGGGCCCAGGATATCATAATACACAGTAGGCTGCATATCAATGGAACTGTATTTAGATTCACATGAAGCATAAGATTAAAAGACATCAGCAAAAATTAAACAGCATTCAAAATGTCAATGAACAGTTGGACAGGACACCATAAAAACAATGGGAATGTCCTGCTTTCTCTCAATTGTTCTTTTCCCCCCACAAAGAGATTTGTGCAACACTGCTGACTTTGTTCTAGAATGAAGAGAATTAGATCAAAGGAATCAATGAGCATTAATCAAGTTTCAGGGCATCGCAGGGAGAATGAAAATGGCTTGTTTTATTTTTAAAGACTTAACTGAGGAAATCACACACAAGCATTGGAACATTGTGATATACAGATGGTGAGCTTTCAGGAGAATTAAATATTCATGAAAGATGAAAATGTTTCCAGTTACATTTTTAACACATTATACTTTTAGCTCAATGCTCTTTGTGTTCACATATTATGCAGATCCTTTTTTTTTTCCTTACAAAGTCTGCGCAGTGCTTCCTTGGCTGCATATGGGGATTGAGTCCTTTTGCACCTAAGGTGAACACACTATGCTAGTTACCTTCATTCAGGAACTTTTGTTAGCTCCTTCATTACACTTCCTTTGGAATGAGGGAAATAGCTGTCCTTGGAAACTGTGCTAAGCCTCCATCACACTCTAAACACTAAGGTCCCAGGAAACCTTTCCTGGACCAGGACAGAGAAGGATAGCTCTTTCAAGTAACAGAATTCTGAATTCAGATTGCTTGGACTCAGGCTCCCTCCTGCCAGACATTTGCTGTTTCGTTGCATATTTTCCTTTCAAGGTGAACCAAAGAAGGTTCTTAGAGGTTTTAATCTAATTAACTTGATTGGAATAGAAAGGATAAAAATGCATTGTCCTCAGGACAAGACTGCCATTGTTAGTGCCAAAATTATTATCATTAATTGCCCCCATACTGATTGGATTTATATTCCTTCTCTACCTTCTTCTTCTCCCAGCTTTAAAGAGTTTTTGTGCATTGGGAAAGATTTTTTTTGCATGCTAGTGATACAAAGAATTCATTAATGAATTAGTGAAATTAATGAAAATTATCTTGTATGCCAAGGAGTTTGAAAAGTGGGTAACAAGGTTTTCAAGACATAAATTGGCTTATTCTTGGATTTATTTTATTTTAAGAGAGGCAAGAAACTGACTGTTGCTTTCAAAAGTATTGTTATGAAATTAATAGTAGTATTCTTGTCACATAATAAACAATTCTTAGGCCTCTGTTTCCATCATTCAGTAACCCTTTCTCTGGGTATTTTAAGGTGATTAGTTTAAAAGATCAGTAATTAAAGAATAGCTAAGCTTGTTAGCAGCTATGCCACTTGAACGGTAAGCAGGTTAACTTTATTTGCATCTTTTAATTCTGCCACTATTGCTGTACACGGACCAGTCTTGGCTACTTTTCTTCTTTGTGGCAAAGAAGTGGTTAATTTGTTCAGATATTGAATATTTAATCACTTATCCTGGGTGTAGATTTCAATTCTTCAACAGGCTTATAAAGTTTAAATCTGTATTTGTCAACAGAGAAGACTTGAGAGAATCTAATCAAATTCTTTTCCCCCCTGATAATCTTTTGTTTTTCTCTCCCTTCTATTCTTCTCCCCTTTCCCTTTCAACTCTTAGCTGGGACTAGAGAGTGAAAGTTATTCATTTCCATGTGTCATATAAGTTAATGTATCATATTTACATGTATGTTTTAAAGAACAATTAAACCCTTCATTTTTACATATGAATCCATTTCATTTAAATATTTACACAGTTTAGAGATATGTACTTAGGAATTAATGATAAAACTAAACTATCACGTCCTCATCTCCAGTGGATAACATGCTATTACACAGAATCCTCATGGCCATGAGTGGTGCATTTGGCAGAGCAAGGAGACTGATGTTGCCCAGTAAACAGAGAGAAAAGTATGGGAGAAGTCAAACGGAGTGTATCAGCCAGGCAATAAGCATTTATTAAGCACCTACTATGCGTGAGGGAAAACAAAACAGGCAGAAAAGAGTTTTCATCCTCAAAGAGTTTATAATCTAATGGGGAGGCAACAAGGAAACAAATATGCACAAGCAAGCTATGTAAAGAAAATATAGGCAATACCTAAAATAGGAAAGGAAATAGAATTAAGAAGATTGGGAAAGACTTCTTGCACAAAATGTAATTTTACTTGTGACTTAAAGGAAACCACTGAAGCCAATAAGCAGAGATGAGGATGGCTAGTATTTCAGGCAATGAGGACAGCTACATAAAATGCTAGGACCTGAATGATGGAATATCTTGTTCATGAAACAGCAAGGAAGTCAGTGTCACTGGATCAAAGGATATCTGTTTGGGAGTAAGATGCTAGAAGACTAGAAAAGAGCAGGTAGGTGGTGCAGTGAATACAGAACTAGCCCTGGAATCAGGAGGACCTGAGTTCAAATTTGGCCTCACACACTTAACACTCACTAACTGTGTGACCCTGGACAAGTCACTTAACCCCAATTGCCTCACCAAAAAAAAAGGCTAGAAAGGTGGGGGTAGAGCTAAGTTATAAACATCTTTGAATATTAGAGTATTTTGTATTTGATCCTGGAGATAATAGGGAGCCAATGGAGCTTATTTAGTAGGGTGAGATACAGTTGGACCTGCACTTTGTGAAAATAATTTTGGTGGCTGAATGGAAGAAGGATCGGAGTGGGGAGAGAATTGAGGTAAGCAAACCTGCCAGCGTACTATAGCAATACTCTAGGCATAAAGTGATTAGGTACCTTGTATGTAGGTCATGATAGTATCAAAGGAGAGAAGTAGTATTTAAGAGATATTACAAAGGTGAAGTTAACAAGTCGTGACAACAAATCGGATACTGGGGTAAGACAGTGAGTAGTCAAGAATGACACTGAGATTTAGAATCTGAGAAACTGGAAAGATGGTATTGCCCTCTGCAATAGAGAAGGTAGTCAAGGAGGAGGGCTTAGAGGGAAAGAGAACAAGTTCTATTCTGGATATGCTTAGCTAAAGACATGTACTGGATATCTAGTTCTAGATGTATGAAAGGTAGTTTGAAATGTGAGTTTAGAGGTCAGCAGATATGTTAGAGTGAGATAGGTGGATTTAAGAGTCATTAGCACGGAGATGATAAGTAAACATATGCAAGCTGATGAGATCAGCAAATGAAGTAGTATGAGAGAAGAGGGCCCAAGACAAATCCCTGAGGGACATCGATGGTTAGATAATGTGATCTGGGTAAATATCCAGCAAAGGTGACTGAGGAGGAGTGATCTCATAGCTAGAAAGAGAACCAGGAAGAAATGATGCCCTGAAAACCTAGAGAAAATAAAGTATTAAGGAAAAGATGATGATCGATGGCATCGAAGGCTGTAGAAAAATTGAGTAGAATGAGGACTGAGGAAAGACTGTTAGGTTTGACAATCAAGAGATCATTATTCACTTTGAAGTGAGTAGTTTTGGTGGAATGATGAGGTTGGAAGTCAGATTCTAAGGGATTAGGAAGAGAATGAGAGGAGAGAAAATAGACATACAAATCCTGGATGACCTTTTTAATGAGTTTAGCTACAAAGGTCAGAAGACATATAAGGCAATACATCATATGAGAGTTTGTTGAGTATGGGGTTGACATTGACATATTTGTAGGCAGAAGCAAGGGAGCCAGTAGTAAGAGAGACAGAATAAAAATAAATGATAGAGTTGGGATGGTATCTCATCTGTTTTCGAAAAAATGAGACAGAATGCAATAATTTCTGCTGGTAGAGGGATTATATCTGATAAGCGGTAAGGGTAATACTTCATATGAGACAAGGATGAAGGAGAAGATAGTGGCAGAAGGAATATTAATGGGGATCCAAGATGGCAGAGTAGAAATAACAGCAGAACTCTTCCAAAATTCACCTTAAAATTATGCCTTAAATTGAATTTTAAAGTGGCAGAGCAAACCAATAAAAGGTTAGGATGAGATATTTTTCCAGCCCAAGGAAACTTCAGAGGTAGAAAGGAGAGATCTATGATGCGGTGGTAGGGGCAGGCCCAGAGGTCACATAGCATCATCACAAGCTGTAGGTATTGAAGATGAAAACAGCAAAAGCAATGACTTCAGGAACTTTTTTTTGCCCTTTCTTTTCTTTTTTTATTAATTAATTTATTTCTAGTTTGCAATATTCACTTCAATGAATTTTTGAGTTTTAAATTTTCTCCCCCCTCCCTTCTCCTCTCCCTCCCTAAAACAGTGTACAATCTGACATAATTTCGACATATACATTCATATTAAACATATTTTCAAATTAGTCATTTTGTAAAGAAGAATTAGGATCAATGGGAGGAACAAGAAAGATGAAATAGAACAGAACAACAACAACAAGAGAGGGAGCTAATAGTATGCTTCGATCTGCATTCAGACTCCATAGTTCTTTCTTTGGATATGGACAGCATTTTCCATCACGAGTCTTTTGGAGATATCTTAGATCCTTGCATTGCTGAGAATAGCCAAGTCTACGAAAGTTACTCATCATACAATGTGGCTGTTACTTTCTACAATGTTCTTCTGCTTCTGCTCACTTCCCTCAGCATCTTGTAAGTCTTTCCAGCCTTTTCTGAAGTCCACCTGTTTATCACTTCTTATAGCACAATAGTATTCCATTACATTCATACACCACAACTTGTTCAGGCATTCCTCAAGTGATGGTCATCCCCTCAATGTCCAATTCTTGGCCACCACACAAAGAGATACTATAAATATTTTTGTACATGTGGGTCTTTTCCCAGTTTTTTGATCTGGTTTGGGATATAGAGCTATAAGTGGTATTGCTAGGTCAAAGAGTATGCACAGTTTTATAGCCCTTTGGGCATAGTTCCAAATTGCTCTGCAAAATGGTTGGATCAGTTCACAACTCCACCATCAATGAATTAATGTTTCATTTTTCCCACCCCTTCTAAAACATTCATCATTTTTTTTTGTCTTGTCATGTTATCCAATTGATAGGTGTGATGTGGTACCTCAGAGTTGTTCTGATTTGCATTTCTCTAATCAATAGTGATTTATAGCATTTTTTCATATGACTATAACTAGCTTTAATTTCTTCCTCTGAAAACTGCCTGTTCATATCCTTTGACCATTTATCAATTGGATAATGACTTGTGTTCTTATAAATTTGACTCAGTTTTATATATATTTTAGAAATGAGGCCTTTACCAGAGACACTGGCTGTAAATTTATTTCCCAACTTTTTGTCTCCCTTCTAATCTTGGTTGAATTGTCTTTATTTGTACAAAAATTTTTCAATTTAATGTAATCAAAATAATCTATTTTGCATTTCATAAAGTTCTCTGTCTCTTGTTTGGTCATAAATTCTTCCCTTCTCCATTGTTCTGACAGGTAAACTATACCTTATTCTCCTAATTTGCTAATAGTATTAGCCTTTATATCTAAATCTTCTACTCATTTTGACTTTAACTTGGTATACAATGTAAAATGTTCATCTATGCCTAGTTTCTGTCATACTATTTTCCAATTTTCCCAGCAGTTTTTGTTAAATGGTGAATTCTTATCCCACAAACTGGAATCTTTGGATTTATCAAACAGTAAATTACTATAGTATTTGAGTATTATGTCTTATTTCCACCTTCCCTTGCATTTCTTTTCATTAATTCCCTTGATATTCTGGACCTTTTGTTTTTCCAGACAAATTTTGTTATTATTTTTTTCTTGCTCTATAAAATAATTTTTGATAGTTTGATTGGTATGCCAACTGAATAAGTAAATTAATTTGGGTAGAATTGTCTTAGCCTATGCATGGGCAACTGATGTTTTTCTAGTTATTTAGATCAGAGTTTATTTGTGTGAAAAGTGCTTTCTGATTCTCTTCATATAGTTCCTGGGTTTGTTTTGACAGGTAGACTCCCAAGTATATTATAATATCTGAAGTAACTATAAATGGAAATTCTCTTTCTATTTCTTGCTGTTGGGCTTTGTTAGTAATATGTAGACATGCTGATGATTTATGTGGGTTTATTTTATATCCTGTAATATGCTAACTTTGTTTATTATTTCAAGTAATTTTTTACTTAGTATTCTGGCATTCTTTCGGTATGTCATCATATCATCTACAGAGTGATAGCTTTGTTTCTTCTTTGCCTATTCTAATTCCTTCAATTTCTTTTTCTTCTCTTATTACTAAAGCTAACATTTCTAGTACAATATTAAACAACAGTAGCGATAATGGACATCTTTGTTTCACCCCTGATCTTATTGGAAGTGTCTAGCTTATTCCCAATACATATAATGCTTGCTGATGGTTTTAGATAAACATTACTTATCATGTTAAGGAAGACTCCATCTATTTCTGTGTTCTCCATTGTTTTTACTAGGAATGGGTGTTGTATTTTAAAAGCTTTTTCTGCGTCTATTGAGGTAATCATATGATTCCCATTAGTTTTATTTTTGATGTGGTCAATTATTCTGATAGTTTTCCTGATATTCAACCAGCCCTGCAGTCCTGGTACAAATCCTTCCTGGTCATAATATATTATCCGCAAAATAAGCTGCTGTAATCTCTTTGCTAATATTTTATTTAAAATTTTTTCATCTATATTCATTAAGGAAATAAGTTTATAATTTTCCTTTTCTGTTTTTGACTCTTCCTGGTTTAGTTATAAGTCCATATTTGTATCATAAATATAATTTTGTAGGACTCCTTCTTCACTATTTTCCCAAATAGTTTATATAGTATTGGAATTAGTTGTTCTCTAAATGTTTGATAAATTCACTTGTAAATCCATCTGGCCCTGGAGACTCTTTCTTGGGGATTTAATAGATAGCCTGTTCAATTTCTTTTTCTGAAATGAGGTTATTTAAGTATTTTAATTCCTCTTCCGTTAATCTAGGCAATTTATATTTTTATAAATATTCATCCATTTCACTAGTATTGTTAAATTTATTGGCATACAGTTGGGCAAACTAGCTTCCAATTATTGTTTTCTAGATTTTTTTAGTTGAATGCCAATTAATTGATCTCTTCTTTTTTCTGTTTTATTCATGTAAGCATTTAGAGACATAAAACTTTCCCTACAAAACACTTTCACTGCATGCCATAAGTTTTGATACATTGTCATTCTCTTAGATGGAGTTAGTGATTGCTTCTATGATTTGTTTTGCTTGACCCATTTTTTTTTTGGCTAAGCAATGGGGTTAAGTGAGTTGCCTAGTTTCACACAGCTAGTAAGTGTTATGTGTCTGAAGCCGGATTTGAACTCAGGTCCCCTTGAATCCAGGACAGTGCTCTATCCACTGTGCCACCTAGCTGCCGCATGACCCACTCATTCTTTAGAATTAGATTATTTAGTTTCCAATTAATTTTTAGTGTACCTTTCCATGGCCCTTTATTTCACGTGATTTTTATTGCATCTTGATCCGAAAAGAATGCATTTTTCTGTCCTTCTGCATTGGATTATGTGGTTTTTATGCCCTAACACGTGGTCAATTTTTGTGTAGGTGCCATGTACCACTGGGAAAAAGATATGTTCCTTTCTATTACCATTCATTTTTCTCCAGAGATTAAGCATATCTTATTTTTCTAAAATTCTATTCATATCCTTAACTTTCTTGTTTATTTTGTGGTTAAATTTATCTAGTTCTGAGAGGGGGAATTTGAGGTCCTCCATGAGTATAGTTTTGTTGTCTATTTCTTCCTGTAACTCCTTGAAGTTCTTCTCTAAGAATCTGGATGCTATACCACTTGGTGCATATATGTTTAGTAAAGATATTACTTCATTGTCTATGGTGCCTTTTAGCAGGGTGTAGTTTCCTTCCTTATCTCTTTTGGTAAGATCTATTTTTGCTTTTGCTTTGTCTGAGATCAAGATTGATAGCCCTGCTTTTTTTTTTTTTACTTTTTTTACTTCTGCTGAAGGACAAAATAGTCTTCTCTAGGCTTTTACCTTTACGCTGTGTGTGTCTTTCTGCTTCAAATGTGTTTTTTTTAAATACCATGTTGTAGGATTATGGTTTTTAATCCACTCAGCCATCCATTTCCATTTCATGGGACAGTTCATCCCATTCACTTTCAGTTATGATTACTATCTGTGTCTTTCTCTCCATCCTATTCTCCCCCCTCCATTTATGCTTTTCTCTCTCCTTTCTCACTTTCACTCCTTGCTAGTTTACTTTTGACCACCACCTATCTCATTCTGCCCTCCTGTCTATCAGTCCCTTCCCCTTTTTTTCCATTTCCCCTCTGACTTCCTATAGGGTAAGTTAGATTTCTATACCTAATTCGTTATGTTTTTTCCATTTTGAATCAAATCTGATGAGAGAAAGGTACAAAAAATGCTTATCTCAATCCCTTCTTTCCCTATACTATAATAGGTCTTTCTGCCTTTTCATGTGATATAATTTATCCAGGTTCTTTTTTTCATCATGGCTTTCAGGAAGACCTTTAATTTTAAAATTATTTCTCCTGGATCTATTTTCCATATCAGTTGTTTTTCCAATGAGGTATTTTATATTTTCTTCTATTTTTTCATTGTTTTGATTTTGTTTGACTGATTCTTGATGTCTCATAGAATGATTAGCTTCCACTTGCCCAGTTCTAATTTTTAACACATTATTTTCTTCAATTAGATTTTGTGCCTCCTTTTCAATTTGGTCTGTTTTACTTTTTAAGGAGTTCTTTTCAGTGAGTTTTTGTGCCTCCTTTTCCATCTGGCCAATTCTACTTTTTAAGGAGTTGTTTTCTATAGTCAATTTTTGCCCTTCCTTTTCCTAGCTCCTTTTCCAATCTTTCCAATTCCAAGATTGACTCTTTCTTGCATACCTGTCATTTTTTTCCCCCAATTTTTCTTCTATGTCTCTTATTTGACTTTTAAAATTCTTCTTTGACTCTTCAAAGAAGACTTTTTCGGCTTGAGACCAGTTCATATTTCCCTTTAAAGTTTCCGATATGAGTATATTGACAATGTTGTCCTGTTCTGAATTTGTGCCTTGAAGTAAGAGTCTGTGGTCATTGTCCATTTCTGCTTTTTGCTCGTTGTGTTTGCCTATTTCCTGGCTTTTAAAGTTAAGCTCTCCTGCTAGAGCACAGGAGACACTGATCCAAGCTTCTTGTGTTGGGGGCCAGGGACCTGGTCACCAGCTTTGTGTGCTAGGGCCTCAGCTGCTGGAAGCTTGAGCCTGTTAGCAACTTACCTGATGCTTTTTTGGAGTCAGCAGCAGTGAAGCTCTCAGGGTTGGCGCAGGTTTGGCCCCTGGAGGACCCCTGCTTACTCAGGCTGCTCTGAAGCCCAAGAAGGCTTGGCCACTAGAGGGCCCCTGCCTGCCTTGGCCTGTGTCTCCTGGAGTTGTGCTTCCTGGTGATGTGCTGAAGCACTGGAAGATTTGGCTGCTGGAGAAAGCCTGCCTGTCTGGAGCTGTGCCTTCTGCAGTTGTGCTAAAGCACAGGGAGATTTGGTTGCTGCAGGACTCCTGCATACTAGTGCAAATAGTGGTTTTCTGAGCTGGAGTTTACCCTTAATCATGCCTCTTCCAAGGCAGAAGTGGGGTCCTGGTGTTTCACTTCCCTGCTCCATGACCCTAGGGCTCAGGATCTCCCCCTGGTTTGCTGAGATGGGGTTTATATATTGCTTTCTGGGATGCCTTTTTTCCTGTACTGCTTCCCTCCACCAGAGGGGGAGGGACCTTTCCTGTTAATCCACCAAGCTTCCTGGGCAATGATTGTTGCACTCCATCTTTCTGCTGACTTAGCTGCTCCAGAGGTTTTCCTGGGGTGATATTTTCTGGGCTTTCAGAGGTCACTAAGGGAGAATGAGAGAGACTTACTTCTTGTTCTGCCCCCTTGGCTCCTGGAAGTCTCTCTTTGGGAACTTTCAAACCAGAAACAACAAGGGGATAGGCTAACTGGTAAGAAAAATAATTTACAGGACCCTTGTGCTACCATTGTACATAGGACAAGACACTTTTTGGAAAGTCCACTGCCTAAACAGCACTTCTGGGTCACCATTCCAGAATGAAGAGGAACACTTTGTTTTCCAAGAGAACAGGGACCTGGAGCAGCATTCTTTGTGTTCACAAGGGATCTGCAGCAGTGTCACTTTCAATTACAAAGAAGGTCCCAAGGAGCAGTACCACTTGAGGTCCAAGGGAATAGGGACACTACGGAGCAGCATTACTTCTGTTCTCAAGGAAAGGTTGACCAGATTATACCATATTGTAAGGACCAAAAACTTCTAAATCCTGAAAGCTAGGCATTAAAAAAAGGCAGGCCAAAAAAGCCTAAAGATTTGGAAAGTGCCCCTCTAACAACAGCCCTGGAACAGAGCCCAATTTTAATATGAAGTTCAAAGTCAAGAAATAAGCTGGAAAATGAGGAAACAACAACAATTCTGACCATAAAAAACTACTGATGGGGAAGATCAAGACATAAACTCAGAAGAAGACAGTAATGTCAAAACAGCTACAAGTGAAGCCTTAAAGTAAGACAAAAAATAAATGCAAATTGGACACAAGACCAACAAGAATTCCTGGAAGAGTTAAATGATTTTCAAAATCAAATAAGAACAGTAGAGGAAAAATTGGGTAAAGAAATTAGAGCAAGGGAAGAAAATAATTAAAAGGGAATTATACAACATCTTAAAAAAACTGACCAAATGGAAGAAAAAAAGATTTATAAAACTTCACTGATGAAAATAACTCATCAAAAAGCAGAATTAGCCAAATAGTAAAGAGCTGATCAAAGAAAATAATTCCTTAAAAATTAGAATTGAACAAATGGAATCTAATTGTTTCTGTTTAAAAAAAGGGTCATGTGAAGAGAAATACAAATAAATGCAAGTTCTTCTTTATGATAAAGCTAACAATACCATTAAATAATTAACCTTCATGACTCACTCCTGTCTACTTTTAAAGAGTAGAAAACTGCAGATGTCCTGGTCTTTTGATTTTTACCACCTTCAGCCAAAGGGCTTAGGTTTCTGTGTGGACAAAAGTTACTTTGAAAGAGATTATCCTTTTGCCTCCTTTTGTTCAAATGGCTCCATTAATTTTCATTAGACCTTTTAAAAATTCTCACTCTTTCTCTCCTTTTGACAACTCAGATGTATAATATTCTTATGTATAATTATTCTTGCAGTGTTTCAAAAGAGGCAATTGAATGAGCCAATGTAAAACATTTTATTTAAACGTAATCCTTTTCCTTAGCTCCTATTCCATATCTCCATTTGTTGGATATTTCATACTAAATATTCTTCAAGCATCTTAAACTCAACATATCCAAAACAAATTTCATTCTTTCCCTCAAACCCAGACTTCTTCTGAGCTTTCCTGTTTCTGTTGAGGGAAAGCCTTCTTGTCACCCAGGTTCACATTCTTGGCATCATCCCTGACTCTTTGCTTTCCCCTATCTTATATATTTAATTTGTTTCCAAATTTTTCTATTTCTATGCCCACACATCTTATATCCTTCTCCTTTTGTGTATTTTAGTTCATCACCTCTCTATCATACATTAGTCTTCTTTCCTTAAGTATCTACCCATTCTAATCAAATTATAATTCCTTTGATTTCTGCTCAGCCTGAGGGCTAAGACCTCTGGAAGCAGCCACCCTGGGGCTGCGCCTAGACTGGGGCTGGGACTGAGCTTCTCTCTCACTGCAGTCATAGATTTTTCCTCCTCACCTTCTAAGTTGTCTTTGGCATTTGTTGGTTGAGAAGTCTGGAAACCACCACAGCTGCCTGTGATTCAGTCCCCTGAGGCCTGCTCCAGATTCACTAAGGCCTGGTCTTTGCCTGTGCTCCCACGCTGAACTGCATTCCTCTCCCAGCCTAGTGCAATAGACCTTTCCAATCAACCATCCAGGTTGTCTTGGGCTGGAAATTTGTTTCACTCTGTCTTTTGTGAGTTCTGCTGCTCTAGAATTTGTTTAGAGCCATTTTTACAGGTATTTGGAGGGCTTTGAGGGAGAGCACTGGGAATACAAAAGGAGACAAAAGAGAGCTGCCAAAACTCAAGGAATTAATGATCTAATACGAGAGACAAGTAAACAAATATGTATAAATAAGTCACCCAAAAATGCCTGCAGCAAGAGATGGCATATATTCTTCATGGAACAGCAAGGAAGACAGTGTCCTTGGATCAAATAGTATTTGTGGAGGAGTAAGTTGTAAGAAGACTGGAAATGTATAGGTGGGGTTAAGTTATGAAGAGCTTTGAATACAGAACAGGGAAATTTGTATCGGAACATGGAGGCAATAGGGAGTCACTGAAATTTATGAAATAAGGGAAAGACATGGTCAGATCTGTACTTTAGGGGAAAAACTTTAGTAGTTGAATGGAGGAAGAATTGGAGTAGGAGAAACTTGAGGTACAAAATCCACAAGAAGGCTACAGCCATAGTCCAGGACTTGAAATGGGGTGGTGCTGTATATCAAAGAGAAGGAGTTGTATTAGAAAGACATTGTAGTAGTCAAATTCACAGGCTTTGGCAATAAATTGGATATGGATGTGAGAGATCGTGGGTCAAGTATGACACACTAATTATGAGCTTGGAAAATTGATAGGATGTTACCTTGACAATAATATAAATGGGAAGAAGAAACAAGATGGCAGAGAAAAGGCAGGGACTCCCTCAAACCCCTCTAAACATCTTTAAATAATGACTCAAGATAAATTCAGCAGTGGCAAAACCTACAGGACAAGGTGAAACAGTTTTCTAGTTGAGACAACTTAGTAGACCTGCAGGAAAGGTCTGTTACACCAGTTTAAGAGTAGAACTCAGTCTTGCATAAGCCCAGCAAACAAGCAGGAAGCCTTTGCCGGGAGGGGGTGACTGAATCAGTGATGGCAGTGGTGGTTTTCCAATCTCACATCCAGTAGATGCTAAGGAGTTTGGACAACTAATCAGAAGGAGATTACAGGGGTTCCTTTGCTGGTGCTAGAGGTAGGACTGTGTTGCTTTACCCATACTTGGATCTGGGTCTCAGTCTCAGGGCAAAGAGGAACATTAGCACAGCAGATCATGTGGACACAGGGCAGCTGGGACCCTGGTCAAAGTTCCAGGGTAGAAAAGAGTGCTTGTGGTAGCTCACAGACCATAGCACAGGACAGGAGAGTAGTAAACACACCTCTCCCTAGATCATACCACCTTGAAAGAACCAAAAACTTAATGGTCCCCAGAATTCTTCCTCAAAATAGCCACACACACAAAATCGAAACTTGGGACAGTGCCTGCTCCATCCTGGGAGTAGTGGCCCACTTTAGCATAGAGTTAAAAGCCAAGAAATAGGCCAGACTATATGATTATGTGTTTCCTTGTGATGGAACATTTCTGTGCTATAAGACAAGAAGAGCTCTATGATTTTAGAAGGATGTATAAAGTTTTACAGG
Organism: Phascolarctos cinereus; assembly: GCF_003287225.1. Taxonomy (NCBI): domain Eukaryota; kingdom Metazoa; phylum Chordata; class Mammalia; order Diprotodontia; family Phascolarctidae; genus Phascolarctos; species Phascolarctos cinereus. The sequence continues at coordinate 281,973,221 of NW_027555847.1, read as the reverse complement.
AAATAATGAATAGTGAAATGAACAGAAAAAAGAGAATATTGAATACAGTAACAACAATACTATTTTAAGAATGACTTTGAGATTTCTGGGAGCTAACATGGGGGAGTAATCAGTGAATTACTCTCACTCTTCCTTATTGATCTCTGAAGAACCCAGAGATTAGTGCCCCACAATGGGTCATACTGGAACAGCTGAGAAAGTGGAAGGACAGGGAGAAGCAATCTTTTACTTAGAGGACTGCCAAGAAAGGTTGTTTCACTCAGGTCAAAAGAGGAGCACAGTCTATGATGGGAGATGCCCCAGCAAGCCAAGAGCAAGCCTCAGCTCAACGAACCAATGAGAGATCCTGAGCCCAGAGTGATAGAGCAGGCAAATGCCAACACCAGGACACACCATGTGCCTTAGCATAGCCAGGATAACTGGCAGACTCCAGCTTGGAGAACAACCATGCATGCTGGTGCAGCGCACTAGCTGTGACCTCTCCATGCTTCAGGGTAGTGGGTGGGCAGGCACGTCCCAGCAGCCAAACCTCTCTTTGTTCCAGCATAGCCCCAGGTAGGCAGGTGTCCTCCAGCAGCCAATTTCCCCATGCTGAAGCATAGCCCCAGGTGGAAAGGGAAATCTCACATGCTTCAGAGTAGCCTCAGAGAAACACATAAAAACTCTACCTGGCCTCAGCACATGCCAGACACCAATACTAGGACCCCAGCTTAGCACCAGGTAAGCTGCCAGAACCCTCCAACTCCCAGCTGCCACTACCTGAGGCCCCAACACGCAAAGCCAGTGACCAGGCCCCTGGCCCCCAGCACAAAAATCTTGGTTGCAATGCCTTCCCATTCTCCAGCAGGAGAGCTCAACTTTAAAAGCCAGGAAACAGACAGACAAAATGAAAAAGAAGCAGGAAAGAACACTGACCATAGAGAATTATTATAGTGACAAGGAAGATCAGAACACAAAATTAGAAAGAAGACAATATTGTCAATATACCTACATCTGAAACCTCAAAGAGAAATACAAATTGGTCCCAAGTCCAAAAAAAAGCATTCTTGGAAGAGCTTAAGAAAGGATTTTAAAAGTCAAATAAGAGAGGTAGAAGAAAAAATCAGGAAAAGAAAGGAGAGGTATGCAAGAGAGAGTGAACAGCTTGGAAAAGGAAGGACAAAAATTGACTGAAGAAAATAATTCCTTAAAAAATACAATTGCTTGAAAGGAAAAGGAGGTAAAAAAAATCCATGGAAGAAAAGAACTCCTTAAAAAGTAGAATTGACCAAATGGAAAGGGAGGTACAAAAGCTAACTGAAGAAAACAATTGGTTAAAAAATTAGAATTGGACAAGTATGCGACATCAAGAATCAGTCAAACAAAATCAAAAGAATGGAAAAAATAAAAGAAAACATAAATTACCTCATTGGAAAAACAACTGACCTGGAAAATAGGCCCAGAAGAGATAATTTAAGAATTATTGGTCTATCTGAAAGCCATGATGAAAAAAAAAAACAACCTGTACAGCATCTTTCAAGAAATTAAGGAAAACTGCCATGAGGCCTTAGAACCTGAGGGTAAAATGATATTGAAAGAATCCACTAAATCATCTCTTGAAAGAGATCCCAAAATCAAAAGCCCAAGAAATATTGTAGAAAAATTCCAGAATTATCAGGTGAAGGAGAAAATATTTCAAGCAGCCAGAAAGAAGCAATTTAAATATCATGGAAACACGGTCATGATTACACAGGACTGAGTAGCTTCAACATTAGAGGACTAGAGAGCTTGGAATATGATATTCTATAAGGCAATGAAGCTTGGATTACAACCAAGGATCAACTATACAGCAAAATTGAATTTAATCTTCCAGGGGAGGAGATGGATATTCAATGAAATAAGGTACTTCCAAACCTTCCTGATAAAAAGACCAGAGCTCTACAGAAAATTTGATCTTCAAATGCAAGACTCAAGAGAGGCATAAAAAGGTAAACAGGAGAGAAAAAAAAAGACATGTTGTTCACTAAGGGTAAACTCTTTACATCCCTACATGGGAAGATGATACTTGGAACTCATTTTTTTTATACATAAATTTATTTATTTTTAATTTTCAACATTCACTTCCATAAACATTTGTTAAAATATATTTTGATTTATCAACAATCACTTCCATATGCTTTTGAGTTTAAATGTTTCTCCCTCTCCCCCCCACCCTCCCCAAGACGGCACACAATACATACATACATAAATATACACACACACACACACACACACACACACACACATCCCTATTAGAACCAATAGTAGGAACCACCAGAAAGAGGAAACAAAATTCAACAGAAGAGAAAAATATAGCAATTCAAATTCCATAGTTCTTTCTTTGGATGTGGATAGCATTTTCCATCATGAGGCCTTTGGAGATGTTTTAGATCCTTGTATTGCTGGGAAGGGATAAGTTTATCAATATTAGTTATCGCACAACATGACTGTTATTGTGTAAAATGTTCTCTTGGTTCTGCTCACTTCACTCAGAATCAGACCATGCAAGTCTTTCCAGGTTTTTCTGAAGTCATCCTGTTCATCATTTCTTATAGCACAACAGTGTTCCATTACATTTATATACCACAACTTGCTCAGCTATTCCCCAATTGATGGGCATCCTCTCAATTTCCAATTCTTTGCCACCACAAAAAGAGCTGCTATGAATATTTTTGTACATGTGGGTCCTTTTCCCATGTGTTTGATCTCTTTGGGATATAGCCCTAGAAGTGCTATTGCTGGGTCAAAGGGTATGCACATTTTTATAACCCTTTGGGCATAGTTACAAATTCTCTCCAAAATGGCTGGATTGTTTCACAACTCCACCAACAATGTGTTAGTGTTCCAACTTTCCCACATCTTCTGCAACATTTATCATTTTCCTGTTTTGTCATGTTGGTCAATCTGATAGGTGTGATGTGGTACCTCAGAGTTATTTTCATTCGCATTTCTCTAATCAATAGTGCTTTAGAGTATTTTTTTCATATGACTATAGATGGCTTTAATTTCTTCATCTGAGAACTGCCTGTTTATATCCTTTGACTATTTATCAATTGGGGAATGACTTGCATTCTTATAGATTTGACTTAATTCTCTATATATTTTAGAAATGAGGCCTTTATCAGAGACACTGGTTGTAAAAATTCCCAATTTTCTACCTTCCTTCTAATCTTAGTTGCATTGGCTTTGCTTATACAAAAACTTTTCATTTTAATATAATCAAAGTTATCTATTTTGCTTTTTGTAATATTCTCTATCTCCTGTTTGGTCATGAATTCTTCTGTTCTCCATAGATCTGATAGGTAAACTATTCCTTGTTCTCCCAGTTTGCTTGTAGTGTCAGCCTTTATATCTAAATCAGGAGCCCATTTTGACTTTATTTTGGTATATGGTGTGAGATTTTGATCTTTGCCTAGTTTCCACCATACTTTTTTCCAGTTTTCCCAGCAGTTTTTTTTTGAAAGAGTGGGTTTTTATCCCAGAAGCTGGGGTCTTTGGTTTTATCAAATAATAGATTACTATAGTCATTTACTGCTGTGTCTTGCATACTTAACCTATTCCACTGATCTACCACTGTATTTCTTAGCCAGTACCAAGCAGTTTTGATGATTGCTGCTTTATAGTACAATTTAAGATCTAGAATGGCTAGGCTACCTTCCACAGCATTTCTTTTCATTAGTTCCCTTGATATTCTGGACCTTTTGTTCTTCCAAATGAATCTTGTTATTATTTTTTCTAACTCTATAAAATAATTTTTGGTAATTTGATTGGTAGGTGCTGAATGACTAAATTAGCTTAAGTAAAATTGTCATTTTAATTATATTAGCTCCGCCTACCCACGAGCAACTGATATTTTTCCAATTATTTAGATTTGACTTTATTTGTGTGAAAAGTGTTTTCTAATTGTGTTCATAGAGTTCCTGGGATTGTTTCAGGAGGTAGACTCCTGAATATTTTATAATGTCTACAGTAGATGCTTGCAACTCTTAAGAATTGTATTGTTGGGGGCAGGGAGGTGGCACAGTGGATAGAGCACCAGCCCTGAAGTCAGGAGGACCTGAGTTCAAATCCGGCCTCAGACCAAACACTTGATACTTACTAGCTGTGTGACGCTAGGCAAGTCACTTAACCCCAATTGTCTAAAAGGAAAAAAAAGAATTGTAGTGCTATGACAACATTTAGAAGGGGTATACATAGACTGAAAGTGTGGACATAAATTGACTTTGATGTGATGATAAAAAAATTAATTAATTAAGGGTTGAAAAAAAAGATTGTTCTGGGTGAAGAGAAAAGGAGGAGATAGAAAAAAGCAAATTATATCACATGAAATGGTAGAAAGACTTATTTCAATAGAGGGGAAAAGGGAAGGGAGGCCAGCATTGTTTCAACCCTACTCTTATTGGATTTGGCTTAGAGACAAGAACACACACACACTTGAGCACAGAAATCTAACTTAGCCTATAGGGAGTATGAGGGGAAAGGGGAAAAAAGGAGGGAGTAGGTACAAAAGAGGGCAGAATGAAAAGGAGAAGTAGAAGGGGAAAGGTGAAAGAAAAGTGAGGGGGCTGACATAAGGGAAGGCAGATTAAGGGAATCAGTGTTCAGAACCAATACCAGTAAGGATTGAAAGAGAGAAAGTAGAGCGAAAAGCATAAATGTGGGGGGGTATTGGATGGAGGAAAACAGACAGAAATTATAACTACGAATATGAATGGGATGAACTCTCCCATAAAATGGAAGTGGATAGCATAGGGGATTACAAGCAATAATACTACAATATGTTGTTTACAAAAAACATATCTGAAACAGAGAGATACACACACGGTAAAGGTAAAAGACCAGAACGGAATATATTATGCTTAGGCAAAAGCAAAAATAGATCTAATTAAAATCAATAAGGAAAAACACTACATCCTGCTAAAATGTACCATAGACAATGAAGTAATATCATTACTAAACACATATGCACCAAGTGGTATAGCATCAAGATACTTAGAGAAGAAGTTCAGAGAGTTACAGAAAGAAATAGACAACAAAACTATAATAGTGGGGAACCTCAACCTTCCCCTCTCAAAAATAAATAAATCTAACCACAAAATAAACATGGAATAACTTAAGGGGGTTAATAAAATTTACAAAGTTAGATATCATTGACCTCTAGAGAAAATTGAGTGGGAATAAAAAGGAATATACTTTTTTTTTGTAAGCTGTAAATAGAACTTAGACAAAAACTGATCAAATACTAAGGCATGAAAATCTCACAATCCAATGCAGAAAGGCAGAATTGTTAAATGAATCCTTTTCAGAACATAATACAATAAAAATTATATGAAATAAAAAGCCATAGAAACATAGGCTAAAAAATAATTGGAAACTAAATAACCTAATCCTAAAGAATGAGTGGATCAAACAATAAATCATAAAAGAAATCAATAACTTTATCCAAGAGAACAGCAATGAGACAATATGCCAAAACTTAGGGGATGCAGCCAAAGCAAGTTTTAGGACAAATTTTATATCTCTAAGTGCTTACATGAATAAAATAGAGAAAGAGGAGATCAATAAATTGGGCACACAACTAAAAAAAGTTTGAAAATCTCCAATTAAATACCAAATTAGAAATTCTGAAAATCAAGGGAGAGATTAACAAAATTGAAATTAAGAAGATGATTAAACTGATAAATAAAGCTAAGAACTACCTTTGTGGAAAAAATAAAGTAGATAAACCTTTGGGTAATTTGATTAAAAAAAAGAAAAAATAAAAAATAAAGCCAAATTACCAGCATCCAAAATGAAAAGGGTGCACTCACCACCAATGCAGATGATATTGAAACAATAATTATGGAGCCTATTTGCTCACCTGTATGTCAATAATTCTGACAATCTTAGTTAAATGTGTGAATACTTATGAAAACATAAATTTCCCAGATTAACAGAAGAGGAAATAAAATAAAAGTCATCAATGAACTGCCAAAGAAAAAATCTCCAGGGCCAGATGGATTTATAAGTGAATTCTATCAGATATTAAAAGAATAATTAATTCCAATACTAAATAAAGTGTTGGGGAAAATAGGAAAAAAAGATAGCTCCAAATTCTTTTTATGATACATATATGGTGCTGATACCTAAACTGGGAAGAGCTAAAAGAGAGAAACTATATACCAATTTCCCCAATGAATAAGATGCAAAAATTTTAATAAAATATTAGCAAAGTGATTATAGCAACTTATCATGAAGATAGTACACTACGACCAGGTGGGATTTATATAGGGAATGCAGAGCTGGTTCAATATTATGGAAACTATGAGAATAATTGACCATATCGACATCAAAATTAGCAGAAATCATATGATTATCTCAATAGATTCAGAAAAAGCTTTTAACAAAATACAACACTCATTCTTATTAAAAACACTAAAGTGCATAGGAATAATTGGAGTTTTCTTTAAAAATGATAATTAGCATCTATCTATAACCATCAGCAAGAATTATGTGTAAAGAAAATAAGCTAAAAGCATTTCCTATAAGATCAGGGCTGAAACAAGGATGTCCCTTATCACCACTGTTATTTAATATTGTACTACAAATGTTGTATCTAGGAAAAAGAGAAGAAAAAGAATTTGAAGAAATTAGAATAGTCAATGAAGAAACAAAGCTATTACTCATTTCAGATGATATGATGATATACTTAGAGAATCCTAGATAATCAAGTAAAAAACTAACTTGAAATAATTAACAACTTTAGCAAAGACACAAGACATAAAAGAAATCATTTGCATTTCTATATATTACTAACAAAGCCCAATAGCAAGAAATAGAAAGAGAAATTCCATTTAGAGTTACTCTAGACACTATAAAATGTTTGAGAATCTACCTGCCAAGACCAACCCATGAACTATATGAACACAATTACAAAACACTTTTCACACAAATAAAGTCAGATCTAAATAACAGGTAAAATACCAGTTGCTCATGGGTAGACAGAGCTAATAAAATAAAAATGACAATTCTACCTAAATTAATTTATTTATTCAGTGATATACCGATCAAACTACCAAAAATTGTTTTTTGGAGCTAGAAAAATAATAAATAAAATGAATCTGGAAGAACAAAATGTCAAGAATATCCAGGGAATTAATGAAAATAAATGTAAGGGAAGGTGGCCTAATCATGCTACTTCTAAAAGTGTACTATAAAGTGGCAATCATGAGAAATATTTTGTACTGGCTAAGAAATACACTGGTGGATCTGTAGAGTAGATTAGGTATATACTACACAGTATTAAATGGCCGTAGTAAAGTGTTATTGAATTAAACCAAAGAGGGGTATGAACTTATCATTTCACAATAATTTATGGGAAAAGTATAAAGCTATTTTGAAGAAATTAGACATAGACCAATAGCTTCCTCATACTTAAAAAGATCAAAATAGCTAAATGAGTTAGAGTGGTAATATCATAAATAAATGAGGGGAATGGGGAAATATTTACCTCATAAGGGAAGTGTTTATGACTGAAGAAGTTAGACAGAATCCTGAGACAACATTTAATTACATGGAATTGAAAATGTTTTACATAAACAAAAATAACATAGTTAAAATTAGAAGGAAATAGGAAAGTCAGTGAAATTTTACAATCAGTTTCTCTAGTAAAGGAACTATACGAACACAGTTACAAAACTCTTTTTAACATAAAGTCAGATCTAAATAATTGGAAAAATATCAGTTGCTCATGGAGAGATTGAGCTAATATAATAAAAATGACAGTTCTACCTAAACTAATTTATTTATTTAGTGCCATACCAATGAAACTACCAAAAATTTATTTTATGGAGCTAGAAAAAATAATAACATTCACCTGAAAGAACAAAACTTCCAGAATATCAAGGGAAATAGTGAAAAGAAATGTGTGGGAAGGAGCCCAAACCATATCAGACCTAAAATTGCATTATAAAGCAACAATAATCACAATTGCTTTGTACTGGCTAAGAAAAAGAGTGATAGATCAGTGGAATAGGTTAGGTATGTAAGACACAACAATCAATGAATATAGTAGTCTAATATTTGATAAACACAAAGACTCCAGCTTCTGGGATAAGAACTCAGTATTTCACAAAAACTGCTAGGAAAAATAGAAAATAGTATGGAAGAAACAAGGTATAGACTAACATTTTACACCCATACCAAGAAAAGTTCAATATGTGTATGGGTTTCAGATACATAATGAGATAACATAAGCAAACTAGAGATTAAAGAATAATTTACCTGTCAGATCTATGAAGAACAGAGGAATTTATTACCAAAAGTAACATAGAGAACATTATAAAACGAAAAATGGATAATTTTGATTACATTAAATTAAAAGCTTTTGCACAAACAAAACCAATGCAGCCAAGCTTAGACAGGAAGGAGAAAGCTGGAAAACAATTTTTACAGCCAGTGTCTCTGATATAGGCTTCATTTCCAAAATACATATATGACTGAGACAAAGTGACAAGAATATGTCATTCTCCAATTTATAAGTGGTTTACAAACAGGCAGTTTTTGGATAAAGAAATTAAAGCCATCTATAGCCATATGAAAAAATGCTCTAAATCACTACTGATTAGAGAAATGAAAATCAAAATGTCTCTGAGGTACCACATCACACCTGATATGATAGATTGGTAACATGACAAAGCAGGAAAGTGAGAAATGTTGGAGAAAATGTGGGAAAATTAGAATACTAATTCATTTTTGGTGGAGTTCTGAACTGACCCAACCATTCTGGAGAGAAATTTGGTACTAGGCCCAAAGAGCTATAAAATTGACCAAGCAATAACACTTCTGACTCTGTATCTCAAAGAGATTAAAAAATGGGAAAAGAACCCACATGTACAAAACCTTTATTGCAACTCTTTTTGTGGTGGCCAAGAATTGGAAATTGAGGAGACGCCCATCAATTGGAAAATGGCTGAGCAAGTTGTGGTATGTGAATGTAATGGGATACTATTGTTTCATAAGAAATGATGAGCAGGCAGACTTCAGAAAAACCTGGAAAGGCTTACATGAACTGATGCTGAGTGAAGTGAGCAGAACCAGGAGAATATTGTATACAATAACAGCAACATTATGTGATGACCAATGTTGATGGACTTAACTCTTCTCAGCAATACAAGGATCTACGACAACTGCAAAAGACTCATGATGGATAATGCTATCTACATCCATAGAAAGAACTATGGAGTCTGAATTCAGATTGAAGCATACTATTTTCTCTCTGTTTTTTTTTGTTTGCTTGTTTCTTCTTTTTCACTGTTTTTCTCTTTGATTCTAATTCTTCTTTACATATGTTTAATATGATTGTACATGTATAGTCTATTTTACTGAGTTGGGGAGGGGAGGCAAAGGAGGGGAAGAAAATTTGGAACTCAAAGTCTTATAAAAGTGAATATTGAAAACTAAAAGCAAATAAATAAAAAAAATTAAAAAAAGAAATGCAGAGGTTGATCACTGGAATACATGTATGTGTGTGCCTGTATACATATGTGTTGAGAGAGAGAAAGAGAGCAGATTGAGCCCTTCATCACCTGAGGATGGCCAAAATCCCAGACTAGATAATTGGATAGGATGATTTGAACCCTTATTAATAATCTTTTGTGATGCTCTCTGAGTGAACCCAAGGTTCTCTTGCTATGTCAGCAATCACAAGACTAGATGAAGCTGACCAGGAGAATTCTTCTGTTGATGACTGGTAAAGACCAGCTGCCTTGAATCAGACACTATCTTAATGGCATTTCTCTTATCTTGTTGTTTTTATGGCTCTCTTTTTTTTTATAACAGTCTCATGTCTAATGACATTCACTAGTTCATGGATGACAGAAACCAAACATCTTGGGGGCTCTTTCTTATTCTACTGAAATTATAATTTTAGTTGACACAGGCATAACATGTCAGAAGAGAGGAAGAAGCACTTTCTTATATAATCTCCTTCAACTAATCTTTCTTTGAGCTGAGTTTCACTAAGGCTCCCATATATGTATGATTCTGCTAGCTCATAGAAAATAAACTGCACATATCTGGCTCAATTGTGTTTGTCTCTTTTTAGACCAAACACTGAATATATATAGATATAGATATATAGATATAGATACATTGATATACATATATATGTATATATAGTTATACTTATATAGTTATATGTATGGTGTTATATATATATATATGTGCACACATATATACATATACACACATATACATACATACATATACACACATACACACCAATATGTACATCTATATGCATATCTTTGCAAATAAACAGCAAATAAATGCAAAGACTCTAGCTAAGAACTCACTATTCAATCAAAAAGCAGTCTGACACTAGATATGGATAATATCTCACAATAGATACCAAAACAAGTTCTAAGTAAGTATGTGATAGAAATAAAAGTTGAAATTATAAACAAATTAGAGGAGCAGGCTAGATATTAACTGTCAGGTCTATAGATTTAGAGAAGAAATCTTTTTTTCCCCTTCTCTTTTTGTCCACTGATTACTTAATATTTATTTTTCCCCAATCACAGGTAAAAATTTTTTATCTTCATTTTTAAAAAATTTTGATTTCCAAATTCCTTTCCTCTCTTTTCTTTCCCCTCATTGACAATGTGATATAGCTTGTATATGTGCAGTCATGTGCAACATATTCCCATATTAGTCATGTTGTGAAAGAAAACCCAGACCAACCAAAAAAACTAAAAAAACTAAAAAATAAAGTTTTTTTTTAAAGTGTGTTTCAATCTGCATTCACACTCGATCAGTTCTTTCTCTGGGGATGGATAACATTTTTCATTATAAGTCCTCCAGAATTATCTTGAATCATTGTATTGCTAAAAGTAGCTAAATTATTCACAGTTGATCATCCTACACTACTGCTTTTGCTATGTACAATGTTCTGCAGGTTGCATCAGCTCATATGTTTCCAGGTTTTTCTAAGAGCATCCTGTTGGTCATTTCTTATAACACAATAGTATCCATCACAATCATATGCAATAATTTGTTCAACCATTCCCCAATCAATGAGCATCTCCCAAACTGCCAATTATTAGCCAGGAGAAAAGAGATGCTATATTTTGTACATACAGGTCCTTTTTATTTTTGTTCTTTATTTCTTTGGGATATAGACCTAGTAGTGGTATTACTTGGTCAAAATATATTCATGGTTTTAATTGGTCTAAAAATGGTTAGATCAATATACAACTACACCAACAATGCATTAGTGTCTCAATTTTCCTACATCCTCTCCATCATGTATCATTTTATTTTTCTCTCATATTAGCCAATCTGACAGATGTGAAGTGGTACCTCAAAATTGTTTTAATTTGCATTTCTCTGTCAATAGTGAGAACATTTTAAAAATATTGATATAGATAGCTTTGATTACTTCATCTGAAAATTGCCTGTTTATATTCTTTGACCATTTTATAACTTTGAGAATGGCTCTTATTTTTGTAAATTTGACCCAGTTCTCTATATATTTGAAAAATGAGATCTTTATCATAGAAACGTAATATAAAATTTTTCACAATTATGATTACTAATTATATTTCCCTCCATCCTATTTTCCCACTGTTTATTCTACTTACTGTCTTTTACCCTGAAAAGTGTTTTGTTTTTGATTATTGCCTCCCCCAATCTGCCCTCTCTTTTATCTTAGAGATTTCAATAACCACCTGAGTGTATATTTTGTTCCCTCTTTTATCCAGTTCTGATGAGAAGATTAAGGCATTCCCCCTACTTCCCTATCTTCTCCTCCACTGTAAAAATCTATTTGCACACTTTTATGTGAAATAATTTATCCCATTTCATCTCTCCCATTCTCTTTTCTCCCTTTCTCATTCCTTTTTTTTCAAAGATATGATCCCACTATATTCAACTCACACCTGTGCCCTCTGTCCAATTGCCCAAATAACAAGTAAGTTCTTAGGAATTACAAGTATCGTCTTGCCATGTAGAAATGTAAATAGTTCATTTTTCCAGTTTACATTTTTATGTTTCTCTTGAGTATTGTATTTGACTGTATATTTTTCTATTCAGCTTTGGTCTTTTCACCAGGAATTCTTGATGAAAGTCCTCTATTTCACTGAATCACCATTTTTCCCCCTGAAGGATTACACTCGATTTTTCTAGTTGTAATTCTAGCTCATTTGCCTTGTGGAATATCATATTCAAGGCACTTCAATCCTTTCATGTAGAAGTTGCTAAATCTTGGGTGATCTTAACTGTGACTCCACGATCTTTGAATTGTTTCTCGCTGCTTGCAATCTTTTATCCTTTACCTGGGAGCCTGGAATTTGGCTATAATATTCTTATAATATAATTTTCATGTTGGGATATTATTCAGGAAGTGATTGGTGGATTCTTTCAATTTCTATTTTTTTTTTCTCCTCTGGTTCTAGAATATCAGGGCAGTTTCCCTTGATATGTTTTTTTGGCTGTCAATGTTTACTTGTTAATACAGTTACTGTGCTATTTAGTTTGGAATAGCAGGAGCATGGCTAGATGATTGGTCTTGGAGTCTGGAAGACACTTAAAGGGACCTGTAAGCTTTCAGTTCTTCCAAGGTTGTGTGATCTAACACACCTAAGAGGTATGTTTAATACCGCCCTGATGTGTTCTGGTCTATGATTGACCACAAACACTCATTTTTCAGGGGGCACTCCCCCCATTGCAGCCACTATGTTAGTGTTCCCCCTCACCCTTGCATTGGCTTCAGGACTGTAAACTGGATGGAAGTATGGACAAAGCAACCAAGTCCTATCTCAGTGCTGGCAAAAAGACCACTAGAATCTTCTGACCTGTTGTTTGACCCCCTTCCCATCTGTGGGCTGAGAGTTCCTGAAACAGCCCTTGCCCCCAATAGTTCAGTCACTTTCAAGTCTTGCTCCTTTCTGAGGCCCAGACTATGCTGATGCAGTCTGTGCTGGACTGTGCTCCTCTCTCACCCTCATTTCTGTCCCCAATTTTTCCTTTACCTATCTCATTTAGTTTTCAAAATCCTTATTGAGCTCTTCCATGGCTTGAGACCAAGTCACCTTTCTCATTGAGGCTTTGGATGTAGCATTTTTGAATTTGTTATCTTCTTAGTTTTTGTTTTGATTTTTTCCTGTCACCATAGTAAATTTCTATGGTCAGGATCTTTTTTTGTTTGCTCATTTTTTCCAGTTTATTTCTTGATTTTTAAATTTATATTAAAGTTGGGTTCTGTTCCTGGGGTGCATAGGACACTATCCCAAGCTTCAGGGGTTTTTTTGTGTAGTTATTTTCAGAATTTATTTTGTAGATCTGTAAGCTTTCAGTTCTTCCAGGGTGGCATGATATGAGGAGAAGTGTGTTTACTACTGCCCTGGCCTGTGTTCTGGTCTATGAGTGACCACAAACACTCTTTTCTGACTTAAAACTATTACAAGAGTTCCCACTCCCCTGCAGCCATAAGCTTTGGTGTGCTAGGGGCTCCTACTCACCCTGGGACTGTGATCTGGATCCAATTACAGACAATGCAACTGAGTCCTGTATAGAGTGACTGAAAATCTACTAAAAGAAAAGATAGTCTATACTGCCACAGGAAAGTTGTTCCTAACTAAATATTGTAGCATCACTAAATAACTTTACTTTGCCATTGCTGAGTAAAATTCCTTCTGATTTACAGAACATTAACATTTGTGAAAATGTTTGAAAAACTAACATAAAATATTAATTAAAAGAGAATTGTGAGTCTCCATGAAAAATTATATATATTGGTTTAACATCAATGTCTTTTCCCCTTCTTAATATAAAAAATGAACACTTGCTACTATGTCCATATGAGTGATTGTATTTTGCTTTTCCTTTTACTTAAGTCTCATCAAATAATAGCACCTCCTCCACTCATCCCCATTTTCTACTTTTAATTATAAAATAAAATTTTGTAGATTAACAAAACATAGTAAACCCTTCCTGATTGTCTAATTAGACTCCCTCCATGAGTCCAAAATTTGTTTAGCTATTTCCCAATTGAAAGACTGTTTCTAATATCTCCTACTGTAAGAAAAGAACTTCTATAAATGGTTCCATACAGCTTTAGAGTTTGTTTTTTTGTTTAGCATTTTATTTTTCCCCAATTACATGCAAAAACAATTTTAAACATCCCTTTTTAAAACTTTGAGTTCCAACTCCCTCATTGAAAAAGCAAGCAACTCATTATAGGTCATTTATGTGTAATCATGTAAAGCATATTTCCATATTGGTCATGTTGTGAAAGAAAACAGACTAAAGAAAATTCAAGAAAAAGAAAGTTTAAAAAGTATTCTTAAGTTTCTATTGAGATATCATCAGTTCTTTGTCTGCGGTTGAATGACATTTTCATTATATGCCCTTCCGAGTTGTCTCAGATCATTGTATTGCTGAGAATAGCTAAATCATTAACAGCTGATTATCTTACAATACTTTGTAGATAGTACTTTTCACTTTGCATCAGCTCATGTAAGTCTAACCAGGTTTTTGTGAGAGCATCCTGCTGATCATTTCTTTTTTGTTCACTTTAATAGTGTTTTATTTTTTTCCAATTACATGTAAAGATAGTTTTCAGCATTCACTTTTATAAGATTTTCAATTCCATTTTTTCTTCACTCCATCTCTCCCCTACCCCCTTCCCAAAATGACAAGCAATCCAATATAGGCTATATATATATACATATAATCATATTAAACACATCTACACATCAGTCATGTTGTGAAAGAAGAATCAGAACAAAATGGAAAAACCGTGAGAAGGAAAAAACCAAAACAAAAAAAAAATTAAAATAGTATGCCTGCAATTACATTGAGACCCCATAGTTCTTTCTATGGATGTGGATAGCATTGTCCATCATGAGTCTTTTGGGATTGTCTAAGATCATTATATTGCTCAGAACAGCTAAGTCTATTATAATTAGTCATAGCACAATGTTGCTCTTACTGTGTACAATGTTCTCCTGGTTTTGCTCACTTCACTCAGCATTAGTTAATGTAAGTCTTTCCAGGTTTTTCTGAAATCCCCCTGCTCAGCATTTCTTATACCACAATAGCATTTCTTTTTATTAAATTTTATTAATTTATTTTGATTTATCAACAATCACTTCCATATGCTTTTGAGTTGAAAATTTTTCTCCCCCTTCCTTCCCCCTAACCCTCCCCAAGACAGTGCACAATCTGATATAGACTTTACATTTACATTCCTATTAAGCATATTTTCACATTAGTGAAGTTGTAAGTAAAAACTAAAATCAATAGGAGGAACCATCAGAAAGATGAAACAAAATTCAACAGAAGGTAAAAATAAGTGATAGCAATCGACTTCCATAGTTCTTTCTTTGGATGTGGACAGCATTTTCCATCCTGAAGCCTCTGGAGATGTCTTAGATCCTTGTAATGCTGAGAAGGGGTAAGTTTAACAATGTTAGTCATTGGATAACATGGCTGTTATTGTGTACAAAGTCCGTTTGGTTCTGCTCACTTCACTCAGCATCAGACCATATAAGTCTTTTCAGGTTTTTCTGAAGTCAGCCTGTTCATCATTTCTTATAGCGCAATAGTATTCCATTACATTCATATATCACAACTTGCTCAGCCATTCCCCAATTGATGGGCATCCTCTCAATTTCCAATTCTTTGCCACCACAAAAAGAGCTGCTATGAATATTTTTGTACATGTGGGTCCTTTTCCCATTTGTTTGATCTCTTTGGGATATAGCCCTAGAAGTGCTATTGCTGGATCAAAGGGTATGCACATTTTTGTAGCCCTTTGGGCATAGTTCCAAATTGTTCTCCAAAATGGTTGGATCATTTCACAACTCCACCAACAATGTATTAGTGTTCCAATTTTCCCACATCTTCTCCAACATTTATCATTTTCCTGTTTTGTCATGTTGGCCAATCTGATAGGTGTGATGTGGTACCTCAGAGTTGTTTTGATTTGCATTTCTCTAATCAATAATGATTTAGAGCATTTTTTCATATGACTATAGATGGCTTTAATTTCTTCATCTGAGAACTGTCTGTTCATATCCTTTGACCATTTATCAATTGGGGAATGGCTTGTGTTCTTATAAATTTGTCTTAATTCTCTATATATTTTAGAAATGAGGCCTTTATCAGAGAGACTGGTTGTAAAAATTCTTTCCCAATTTTCTACCTTCCTTCTAATCTTAGTTGCATTGGCTTTGTTTGTGCAAAAACTTTTCAATTTAATGTAATCAAAATTATCCATTTTGCTTTTCATAATGTTCTCTATCTCCTGTTTGGTCATGAATTCTTCTGTTCTCCATAGATCTGATAGGTAAACTATTCCTTGTTCTCCCAGTTTACTTATGGTATCAGCCTTTATATCTAAGTCATGAACCCATTTTGACTTTATTTTGGTATATGGTGTGAGATTTGGGTCTATGCCTAGTTTCTGCCATACTCTTTTCCAGTTTTCCCAGCAGTTTTTTTCAAAGAGTGGGTTCTTATCCCAGAAGCTGGGGTCTTTGGGTTTATCAAATAATAGATTACTATAGTCATTGACTACTGTGTCTTGCATATTTAACCTATTCCACTGATCCACCTCCCTATTTCTTAGCCAGTACCAAGCAGTTTTGATGATTGCTGCTTTATAATACAATTTAAGATCTGGAATTGCTAGGCCACCTTCCCCTGCATTTCTTTTCATTAGTTCCTTTGATATTCTGGACCTTTTGTTTTTCCAAATGAATCTTGTTATTTTTTTCTAACTCTATAAAATAATTTTTGGTAGTTTGATTGGTATGGCACTGAATAAGTAAATTAGCTTAGGTAGGATTGTCATTTTTATTATATTAGCTCGGCCTACCCATGAGCAACTGATGTTTTTCCAATTATTTAGATCTGATTTTATTTGTGTGAAAAGTGTTTTGTAATTGTGTTCATAGAGTTCCTGGGTTTGTTTCAGGAGGTAGACTCCTAAATATTTTATAATGTCTACAGTAAGTTTAAATGGGATTTCTCTTTCTATCTCTTGCTGTTGGGCTTTGTTGGTAATATATAGAAATGCTGATGATTTATGTGGGTTTATTTTATAGCCTGCAACTTTGCTAAAGTTGTTTATTATTTCAAGTAGTTTTTTACTTGATTCTCTAGGATTCTCTAAGTATATCATCATGTCATCTGCAAAGAGTGATAGCTTTGTTTCTTCTTTGCCTATTCTAATGCCTTCAATTTCTTTTTCTTCTCTTATTGCTAAAGCTAAATTTCCAGTACAATATTGAATAACAGTGGTGATAATGGACATCCTTGTTTCACCCCGATCTTATTGGAAATGCTTCTAGCCTGTCCCCATTACATATAATGCTTGCTGAAGGTTTTAGATATATGCTATTTATTATTTTAAGGAAGACTCCATTTATACCTATGCTTTCTAGTGTTTTTAATAGGAATGGGTGTTGTATTTTATCAAAAGCTTTTTCTGCATCTATTGAGATGATCATGTGGTTTCTGTTGGTTTTGTGTTGATATGCTCAATGATGCTGATAGTTTTCCTAATATTGAACCAACCCTGCATTCCTGGTATAAATCCTACCTGGTCATAGTGTATTATTCTTGTGATAAGTTGCTGCAATCTATTGCTAGTTTTTGTTTAAAATTTTTGCATCTATATTCATTAGAGAAATTGGTCTATAATTTTCTTTCTCTATTTTGACTCTTCCTGGTTTAGGTATCAACACCATATTTGTATCATAAAAAGAATTTGGTAAGACTCCTTCTTCACCTATTTTCCCAAATAGTCTATATAGTATTGGAATTAATTGTTCTTTAAATGTTTGATAGAATTGCATGTAAATCCATCTGGCCCTGGAGATTTTTTCCTAGGGAGTTCATCAATGGCTTGTTCAATTTCTTTTTCTGAGATGGGGTTATTTAAGTATTTTACTTCCTCTTTGGTTAATCTGGGCAATTTATATTTTTGTAAATATGTATCCATTTCACTAAGATTGTCAAATTTGTTGGCATATAGTTGGGCAAAATAATTCCTAATTATTGTTTTAATTTCCTCTTCCTTGGTGGTAGCTTCACCCTTTTCATTCTTGATACTAGTAATTTGGTTTTCTTCTTTCTTTTTTTAATTAAATTAACCAAAGGTTTATCTATTTTATTGGTTTTTTCATAAAACCAGCTCTTAGTTTTATTTATTAGTTCAATAGTTTTCTTAATTTCAATTTTATTAATTTTTCCTTTGGTTTTCAATATTTCTAATTTGGTGTTTAGTTGAGGATTTTTAAGTTGTTCTTTTTCTAGTTTTTTTAGTTGTATGCCCAATTCATTAATCTCCTCTTTTTCTATTTTATTTATGTAAGCATTTAGAGATATAAAACTTCCCCTAAGAACTGCTTTCGCTGCATCCCATAGGTTTTGGTATGTTGTCTCATTATTGTCATTCTCTTGAATGAAATTATTGATTGTTTCTATGATTTGTTGTTTGACCCAATCATTTTTTAGGATTAGATTATTTAGTTTCCAATTATTTTTTAGTCTATCTTTCCATGGCCCTTTATTACATATAATTTTTATTGCATCATGATCTGAAAAGGATGCATTTAATATTTCTGCCTTTCTGCATTGGATTGTGAGGTTTTTATGCCCTAGTACATGGTCAATTTTTGTGTATGTGCCATGTACTGCTGAGAAAAAAGTATATTCCTTTCTATCCCCATTCAGTTTTCTCCAGAGGTCTATCATACCTAACTTTTCTAATGTTCTATTCACCTCCTTAACTTCTTTCTTGTTTTTTTGTGGTTAGACTTATCTAGTCAGAGAGGGGGAGGTTCAGGTCCCCACTAGTGTAGTTTTGCTGTCTATTTCTTCCTGTAACTCCCTGAACTTCTCCTCTAAGAATTTGGATGCTATATCATTTGGTGCATATATGTTTAGTAATGATATTACTTCATTGTCTATGGTGCCTTTTAGCAGGATGTAGTTTCCTTCCTTATCTCTTTTGATAAGATCTATTTTTGCTTTTGCTTTGTCTGAGATCAGGGATTGCTACCCCTGCTTTTTTTACTTTAGCTGAAGCACAATATATTCTGCTCCAGTCTTTTACCTTTACCCTGTGTGTGTTACTCTTTTTCCAATGTGTTTCCTGTAAACAACATATTGTAGAATAATGTTTTTTAATCCATTCTGCTATCCACTTCTGTTTTATGAGAGAGTTCATCCCATTCACATTCACAGTTATGAATACTACTTGTGTCTTTCTCTCCATCCTTCCACCCCATTTATGCTTTTCTTCCTCCTTTTTCCTTTTCCCTCCTCATTGGTGTTTTGCCTTTGACCACTGCCTCCTTCAGTCTCTCCTCCCTTCTATTAGCCCCTTCCCTTTTCTTGCCCTTTACCATTACTAGTTCTTCCCACCCTTCTATCCTCCCTCCCTTTTCTTTCCCCTTTTCCCTCCTACTGCCTATAGGGCAAGTTAGATTTCTATGCCTAACTGATTATGTTATTCCTTTCTTGAGCCAAATCTGATGAGAGTAAGGTTCAAACAATGCTCATCTCCTTCCCTTCTTTTCCTCTCCTGTAGTATGTTTTGTGTTTTTTCTGTAAAGTTATTTACTCTTGTTTGCTTCCTCCTTTCTCAGGACATTTTCTTAGATCAGACTAATCCACTTATTTGGATCCATTTAACCCACTGGATTAGATTTTTTTTTTGTTGTTACATCAAAGTCAACTTATATCCTTTCCCTTTATGTATATCCCTTTAACATGGTGTAATAACAATACAGTTCTCAAGAGTTGCAAGTGTCATCTTCCCTTGTAGGGATGAGACAGTTTGCTCTTATTAACAACCTATTGTATCTTTCTGTCCCATTTACCTTTTTATGTCTCTCTTCAGTATTGTACTTTAAGATCAAAGTTTCTGTTGAGCTCTGGTCTTTTTATGAGGAAAATTTGGAAGCCCCCTATTTCACTGAGTATCCACCTTCTCCCCTAAAAGATCATGCTCTTTTCTGCTGGATAGTTGATCTTTGTTGGTAATCCAAGCTCCTTTGTCTTATGGAACATCACATTCCATGACCTACGGTCTTTTAATGTAGAAGCTACAAGGTCCTGTCTAATACTGACTGTGGTTCCATGATATTTAAATTGTTTCTTTCTGGCTGCTTGCAGTATTTTCTCTTTGACCTGATAGTTTCAGAATTTGAATACTATATTCCTTGGCATTTTCAATTCGGGATCTCGGGAGGTGATTGGTAGATTCTTTCTATGGTTACTTTACTTTATGGTTCTAGAACTTCAGGGCAGTTTTACTTTATGATTTCCTGAAAAATACTGTCCAGGCTCTTTTTTTCATTGTGATATTCAGTTAGACCAATAATTTTTAAATTGTCTCTCCTGGATCGATTTTCCAGCTAAGTTGTTCCACCAATGAGGTATTTTACATTTTCATCATTTTTTTTCATTTTTTTCATGTTTGACTGATTCTTCCTCTCTCATAGAGCCATTGGCTTCTATTTGCCCAATTCTAATTTTTAACAAGTTTTTTTCTTCTATTAGATTTTCTACCTCCTTCCCCATTTGGTCAATTGTATTTTTTAGGGATTTGTTTTCTTCAGTGTATTTTTTTTTCCAGTTGACCAATTGTATTTTTTAAGGACTGTTCTACGTCTTCTCATTTGACTTTTAAAATTCTTCTTGAGCTCTTCTAAGAAGACTTTTTGGGTTTCATACTAATTCCTATTCCCTTTTGAGGTTGCAGATGTAGGTTTGTTGACAATGTTGTCCTCTTCAGAATTTCTGCCTTGATCTTCACTGTTCTCATAATATGAATCTATGGCTCATTTCTTTTTGTTCAAGGTGTTTCCTCATTCCCTGGGCTTTAAAGAGATTGAGCTCTCCTGCTGGAGAGCAGAGGGCATTGACCCAAGCTTCTGGAGTTGGGAGCCTAGCTCTTGGTCACTGGCTTTATGTGCTGGGGCCTCCAATGTTGGCAATTGGAGGCTGTAGGGTTCTGGTAGCTAACCTGGTGTTGAGCTGGAATCATCAAGACTGGAACTCTTGGACAACTCTAGGTTGCCTGCTTTTCCTTTCCTTTCCTTTCTTCAGCTCCTTTCAGATGGATGTTGCAGGTGTTTATCTGCCTGGGGCCCTTTGGTGTCCTGCTTCCCTTATTTTTGCTGAGGCACTGGGAGACCCGTTTGCTGTAGAATGCTGAGGCACCTGGTGGTGAGCTGATTTCCACCCTTCCCCTGCCCTCATGAGGCAATTGGAGGTTCAGGTGTTGGTGTTTGCCTGCTCCATCACCTGGGTTTCAGGATCTCCTCCTGGTGTGCTGAAGTGGGGCTTTCCTCTAGCTTGCTGGGATGCCTCCCTTTCCATACTGCTCCCCTTCCCTCAGGTCAAGAGAGGCCTTTTTCATTAATCCCTCAAGTTACCTGGGCTACTGCACTGCTGTTCTCCATCTTTCTTCTGGTTCAGCTGTTCCAGGCTTTTTTCCTGGGGTGATATTTTCTGGACTTTCCGAGGTTTATGGGGGAGGATGGGAGTGACTACCTTTCTACTCCACCATCTTGGCTCCCAGAAGCAGAAGTCTCCTAAAAGACTATTTTACAGAAAACTTGCACAAAGCAAGGGCCCACATGGAGGTCAGAAGAAATGAGGAAAAGATACTGTCAAGATCTTTTGAAGAAGTTATTAATTGAGACACAGGAGACATTGGAACAGGACCACCTAGCATGACATGTCTGCATCAAAGAAGGTATTGTGCTTTATGAACAAAGTAGAAGTGCATTAACTCCAAAGAAATGTGTGGTGAACAAATTTAGAGACATCTTCACCCCAAACGTTCATGTGGACTATTTGTGCCCAACCTGTAATAGTGCCTTCTGAGCTTATATTTGTTTGATGAGCCATAGTTGGGCACACTGTACCTGAACCCCAACATGGTGATGTCATTAAAGTCCTCTTCAGGCAAGGGATAAGAAAACCAAGTTTAACTTACTAATTGGGTACTATCATCTGTAAAATGAGGAGAGTGGACTAGATTCCAATGGTCTCAGAGTTCTAAATTTTTGTGATACGTATTCGATTATGAGATTATGTTAAAAAGACTGGAGTATCTACTATCTGAAAAAGGGTAATAGGGACTATTTAGCTAGAGGTAATTTGGGCCAGACTCATGGGCAATTCTTGCCTTGAACTACTTGACTTGAGACTTGAGCTCATTTGTGAGGCTGGAATGTTTAATAAATTAAATTCATTTTTATATTTAGCTTTGCTTCTTTCTTAGTGTTGAAGCTTTGTAGGTATAGTCCTGCATTTCACCTTTTAGCCCTTGATTTTTAGATATTCAGTCAAAGAGGACACAATTAGCTAGAAGCAAAGGCATTCATTAAAATAAAATCATAATAAAAGTGGCAATAAAACATCACTTACCTTCACAAAAACTGTAATGGTTTCCTCCTGCCTATAGGGTAAAATATAAACTCCTCTGTTTGGCATTGAAATCCCTTAACAATTTGCCTCCAAAGAGCATTTCTGATTGCACATGCACTTGATACTCCAATAAACCTGGAATTCAAAGTCTTCCTTCTACATGATAATCTTCTTTCTCTGTACCTTGCTCATGCTGTTCCCCATGCCTGGCAGTACTCTTCCTTTCCCCCTCAGATGCAAAATTATCTAGGTTGCATTTGCCCTCTAATGTACAGTCTTAGAACACTAACATAGTTATGTATCTCGTTTGGATAGGAATATTCTAGGATGTTGTAAGTTAGGAGCCATATACTGCCACAATACTCAGACTATTTTGATATTCTTTGTAGGGTGGTTGCTTAATGGATGACTCCTTCCAAGCAATATCCTTGAAAAAGGTTTGTCTCTTCCACTTGGGAAACAAAGAAATTCCTTTTATACATATCTGTTTTAGTTTTAGCTACCATGACTTTCAGCTTTTAATTGATGACTAGATAGGTTCCATTTTTATGATACATATATGTGAAAGGATGTACTCATCTAATGATAAAATCGCATTTTTTTTAAAAATCTGGAAGTAGATGAATACTTTATAATCAGATAAGGGGACCTCATATCTGAATATATTTTAAAGCTTCAAGTATTTATTTCTGTCTTAGAAAATTTATCATATGTATTCTTTGTTCTAAAACATTCTTTTTGTTAGTGTTCAAAGTCTTTCAGAGTTAGCTTGTAATGTCAAAAGTTCTCTTTATCTCTATGACATTATACTTCTTTTGAGACATCAGCAAATAAACTCAGTATTTTTAACTACCCCCACCATTGCAGATTTTGTGCTCTTCATTTTTTACATCCCTGCACTCTGTTCTCTGACACAATATCTTTTTATATCCAAAATATCAGTCCAAGAAGGATAGGGATCTCTCAAGAATTAAATTTTGAAGACCCAAAAGAAAACAATTTGAATGAAGTTGAAAAATGGAAGTTATCTGAAGAGGTAGATGAAAATGCACAGGGAGCCCACTAAAAAAAAGAATTAAGATCAGATAACAAAGATAATATATGAAAGTGTAGCTTAATCACAGGAATATCAAGAAGGCTAAAATTCAGAAACAACTGAGTTTAATAAGTGAAACTGAATAAAAAGGTTGGGGTTTTAAAGTTAGATATATTGAATGAAAGAGGAGGACAAAAGGAAGGAGAGGACTGCTACACCCATGGATGTGAAAATGACAGTTAAGAGCAGAGAAAAGGCTCAGCTGCTCAATTCTTAGTTTGCTTTTGCTCTTTTTTTTTTTCTGTCAAGGAGAATGACCTTTGCACTGGCATTGAAGAAGCAAAGAAATGACTAAAAAGTATTTGATACTCAAGATATGTAAGGGGAATAAAAAGAAAATACCTAGCGATTCTTGATGAATTCATCACCTACACTAGATAAATTACATCCTTGGTTGATGAAAGAACTGAAAGATATAGTTGTAGAGATATTGTCAATAATACTTAAAATACTGTGGAAAATGGAATATGTAGAGTAGAACTGGAAAAAAGCAAATATTCAATTTTTTTTTTAAGAAGAGGAAGAGTCTGCTGGTGAATTTGTCTTGAATGCCTGGGAAAGTTCTAGAACAGAGCATTAAAGAGTTACTGAACAGTTAGGAATAGAAACATTAATTACAAAGAGCCAGCACAGCTTTATCAAAAACAGATCAAGGTAGTCTACTGCTACTAAACTGGTAGCTTAGGAGAGTAGCTATACTTTACTCAGACTTTGCTGTTTTGGGGATAGGGGAGCTATATCCTTTTCAGTCCCCCAGCCCAGGACGTAATCACAAGGTTCAATCCTAGATCTTCTTCTCTTCTACCTCTGTATTACTTCACTTGGTGATCATATGCTATCCCATGGATCTAATTACCATTTCTTATGCTAATGATTCTCAAATCTGCTAATTGTTTCCCAAAGTCTCTGCTGACCTCTGGTCTCACATTTCTAATTGCCTTCAGATATCTGAGACTGAATGACCAGTAAACGTCTTTCTGCAAGCCCCAAATGGAACTCATTGTCTTTCCCCTAAAATCTTTACTCCTATTACCTCCTCTAGTACTTTGTAGTGCATCATCCTCATAATCCCTCAGTCTCTCAATTTGGGTTTCATCTTGGACTCCTCACTGTCTCTCATCCTCCAAATCCAGTCTGTTGGCATGGTCTGCTGATTTTGCCTTTATAACACCTTTCACATACATCTCTCTTCACTCTTCCTATACTATCGCCATCTAGTGTAGGTTGCCATCACCTCATGCTTGGGCAATTGTAATAGCACTGGTAGGTCTGCTTGTCCATATCTTTCTCCAGTCCAAGCCATCCTCCATTCTGCTACTAAAGTGATTTTCCTAAGTGCAGGTCTAATCACGCCATTCTCTCTCTCTCTCTCTCTCTCTCTCTCTCTCTCTCTCTCTCCTCTCTCTCTCTCTCTTTCTTTCTTTCTCACTCTTTCCCCTATCTGTCTGTCTGTCTGTCTGAACACTGAAGGCTCCTCATTGCCCCTAGGATCAAATACAAAATTCTCTTTTTGACATTCAAAGTCCTTCATAACCTAACCCCATCGTATCTTTCCACTCTTCTAGCACCTTAGTATCTGACACACTCTTTGATCCAGCAACATTTGGATGTTCCTTGAACAAAACGTTCCTTCTATTGGCTTAGGCCTTTCTAGGCCTCCTTCATGCCTATAAGACACTCCTTTAACCTACTTTGGCTTTCCTGGATTCCTTAAAGTCCCAACAAAATTCCATCTTTTACTGGAAGCCTTCCTCAACCTCTCTCTTATTCCTATTTGTTCTGTATATAGCCTGCTTTGCATATATTTGTTTATCTATACCATAAGATTATAAGATCCTTGAGGACAGGGCATGCCTTTTGCCTTTTATTTTGGATCCCCATGCTGACATCTAATAGGCACTTACTAAATTTGTATCAGTTGATTGATAAAAGAAGATAACATGGTGTTAAACTAAGTATAAGGACTTATATGCGCTAGGCCTCTCATTACAAAGTGTTAAAAAAGTTCCTGAAAAGGGCAACTGACATCAACTAGTTGAGAATTAAACATGCGCCTAGTTGCCTTTAAAAAGCATTTTAATAACTCTGAGTGAGTCCATGTAGGAGTCAGCAGTTAAGGAATAGCTCAGCCCTGAAAGAGAATTAATCTTTACCTCATATGGGAAGAGTAGAAAAGATTTTTCTCTCCTTCACTCCATCAACCAGTATCTTGAAGTGATTGGACTACTCATCTAGTAGGAATCCAACAATCAGTTATTTGGAGGTAGATAGTTGCAATGTATTGAACAGAGAGCAGTCACACACGCTCTATCAAGACACAGGCACATAAAGAAGTGGCATTTGGGGGAAAACTTTAAGGATCTACTTTTGATAGTGGGGAAGAGTGGACTATGAATGTAAGGGTGAAAAAGGCAAGGATTCACATGCAAGGAGATTGAATGATGTGTGGATGAGGGCAAGGGACACAATATGATGACTTTGTGAAAAGATAGGATATTGGGTCCCTGAAACATCAGAGGCATGAGGTGCCCTGGCCACATGTCTTCATGTTATGTGTTGTCTCATTACCATATATATATCCAAGTTTGTCCCTCACTTTTCCACAGACATTGTATATATTTCTGCAGGAGTGTATTTTTGGGAGAAGTTTCTGGTGAATTTGCAGCAATGTTAATTTTTAAGTATTTTTATACTTAATTTGACCAATTATATGCAAAAATAATCTTAAAATTCATTTTTAAAATTAATTAATTTTTAGCTTTCAACATTCACTTCCGTAAGATTTTGAGTCCTAAATTTTCCTTACCCTCTCCCTCTCCAAGACAGCATGCAATTTGATATAGGCTCTACATATACATACATATTAAACATATATTTTACGTAAGTCTCATTGTACAGAAGAATTAGAATCAATGGGGAAAACCATGAGAAAGAAAAAATCAACAACAACAAAAAAGAAAACAAATAGTATGCTTTGATCTGCATTCAGAGTTCATCATTTCTTTATCTGGACATGGATAGCATTTTCCTTGATGAATCCTTTGTACTTGTCTTGGATCATTATGTTGCTTCAGAAGAGCTGAATCATTCATAGCTGATCATCACACAATGTTGCTGATACTGTGTATAATGTTCTCCTGGTTCTACTCATTTCACTTTGCACCAGTCCTTACAGGTCTTTCCAGGTTTCTATGAAATTTGCCTGCTCGTCATTTCCCATTGCACAGTAGCATTTTACCACCTGCATATACTACCCAGGGGTGGGGAACCTGTGGCCCTCTAGGTCCTCAAATGTAGCCCTTTTACTGAATTCAAACTTCACAGAACAAAGCCCTTTAATAAAATGATTTGTTTTGTAAAACTTGGACTCAGTCAAAAGGCCACACTCAAGGATCTACAAGGCCACATGTGGCCTTGAGCCACAGGTTCCTCATCCCTGCCATAGCCTGTTCAGCCATTCCCCAATTGATGTGCATCCCCTCCATTTCCAATTCTTTGTCACCATAAAAAGTACTGCTATAATATTTTGCACATGTAAGTAATTTACCTTTTTAATGATCTCTTTGGATACAGACCTACTAGCCAATTTTACTCTTTAAGGAGTTGTTTTCTTCAGTGGATTTTTATATCACCTTTCCCATTTGGCCAATTGTACTTTTTAAGCACTTTTCTAAGCTGTTGATGCTTTTTCATAATTCTCTGAATCACTCATTTCTTTTATTTTTTCTTCTACCTCTCTTATATGACTTTTAAGCTCCTTTTTTTTTTTTAACCTCTTCCATGAGTTCTTTCTGGCTTTGAGATCACTTTCCATTTTTTTGGGGCTTTGACACTGTTGTCCTCTTCTGAGTTTAGATCTTGGTCTTCCATGTCACCATAACAGCTTTCTATGGTCAGATTCTTTTTCTGTTGTTTTTTTTTCCCCTCATCTTTTTATGTGGCCTTTTTCCTTTCTTTGAAATTTGAGCTCTGCACCTGGGGTGGAAGGGCAACTGTCTCAGGCTTCTTGTGCCATTGGCTGTAGGCCCTGGTTGTTTATCTGGTGCTGTGCTGATGCTGCCCTGAAGTCTCTGGGGGACCCTCATATCTGGTGCTATGCTAAGGGGGTGTGATAGGGTGCCTGTTGCTGTTGGAGTTCATAGGGGTCTGGCAGCTTACTTTGTGCTGAGCTGGGATCCTACTAATGATGTCTGGTGTGTGATGAGGCCTGGTGGGGTATTTCTACCTTTCCCTGGGTGTGCTGAAGCCCCTGAAGTTTGGGGGTTGGAGGATGCCTATTTGCCTTGAGTTATGTTGAAGTACGTGGGAGTTCTTGGAGCTGTAGTCTGCTGATTTCTCTGGGAGGAGGGTCCTAGTATTGGCACTTGCCTGCTCCACCATGCAGAGGCTCAGGATCTCTGCTGCTTTGCTGATGTGGGGTTTGCTGCAGGCTTGTTAGGATACTTCCTGTCCTGAAACGTGCTCCCCTTTTTCCCAAGTGAGATGCACCTTTCTTTACAATTTTCCAATTTTCATGAACTAAAAGATTGTTTCAACCCATGTTTTTGCTAGCTCTGATGTTCTAAGATTTGTTTTGGGACACTATTTTATGGTTATTTGGAGGTGAATATGGGAGAGGTACAGTGATTTACTGCTTACTTTGCCATCTTGGCTCCCAGATGTCCAGGAACTGGTATTTCTAAGAGTGAGGCACAACACATAAAAGAGGCCAGGAGTCAAGAGAGAATATGGCAACTCTTTAGAACAGAGAACTCAAAATAGAAACTATGATGCATACAGAGACTTAAAAAGGCATAAATAAGAAATGCCAATACATTTTTTAAAAAATGACATAAAAAGGTAAGGTAAACAAGAGAACAAAAAGGGAAATTTTTAAGAAAAGGTTTAGAAAAATAAATTAAGCAACCTAACAAGTTGAAGGGAAATTTTCCTTGAGTACCTACATGAGAGAACAAGAGGAGGAATTAAAAATTAGATAAAAGGAAGGGAAAAAAAGAATTAATATGTAAAGCAAAATTCCAAAATGAATGAAAAGAAAAAAGGGACAATGAAAGAAAAGGAGGATAAATGGAAAGGAAGTAATTTTTTTTTTGTGGGAAAAGAAAGTTAGGGGGTGGAGCCAAGGTGGTCAGAATAAAAGCAGTGCCTTGCTTGGACTCTCCCCCAAACACCTCCAAATACCTGTAAAAATGGCTCTAATGAAATTCTAGAGCAGCAGAACCACAAAAAGACAGAGTAAAAGAAATTTCCAGCCCAAGACAACCTGGATGGTTCATTGGAAAGGTCTATTGCACCAGGCTGGGAGAGGAACATAGGGAAAAAATAGGGCCTTAGCTAACCTGGAGCAGGCCTCAGGGGACTGAATCAAGGAAGCTATATCAGTTTCCAGACTTCTCAACCCACAAATGCCAAAGAAAACTTAGAAGGTCAGTAGGAAAGGTGACCATGGTAAGAGAGAAGTTCCATCCCAGCCCTAGTCCCAGCACAGCCGCCTGAGCAGCATCTGCTTCCAGAGTTCTCAGCCCACAGACAGATGGGGCATCAAGAAGATGATCAGAGGGGATTGCAGGGATTTCTTTGCTGATGCTGAGGCAGGATTCTCTTCCTTTGCCTTTGCTTGGTTCTGGTCACAGTTCTGGCTGGTGGTCCTGGGGCAAGAAGGAGCACTGGCGTGGTGGAGCTCATAGTGGTGGTGGACAGGAAATCCTTTTCACAGCTCCAAGGCAGAAAGAATGCTTATTATTATACTCATAGACCAGAACCCAGGCTAGGAAAGGAGTAAACACCGCACCCTTGATTGTACCACCTTGGAAGAATGGAAAATTTACAGGTCCTAGAAGTATCTCTGAAAACAGCTGCACAAAGCCCCCAAAGCTTGGGACACTACACTCTCCACACTGGAAGTAGACCACTACCTTAACAAAAAGTTTAAAACTCAAATAATTGGCTGGGACATAAAAAACTGTGCAAAGAAGTCAGACTAAGAAATCTTTCCTTGGTGACAAAGAATATCAAAATATAAAACCAGAAGAAGACAACAAAGTCAAAGCTCCTACATTCAAAACTCCAAGAAAAATTGAATCCATCCCAAACCATGGAAGAGCTCAAAAAGGATTTTGAGAAGTGTGTAACAGATGTAGAGGAAAAAAAACAGAAGAGAAATGAGAGTGATACAAGAAAATATGAAAAACAAGTCAACAGCTTGCTAAAGGAGACCCCCCAAAACAAAATACTGAAGAAAATAACACCTTAAAAAATAGACTAACCCAAATAACAAAAGTGGTCCAGAAAACCAATGGGGAGAAGAATGTCTTGAAAAGCAGAATTGGCCA
This sequence comes from Phascolarctos cinereus, assembly GCF_003287225.1. NCBI lineage: Eukaryota > Metazoa > Chordata > Mammalia > Diprotodontia > Phascolarctidae > Phascolarctos > Phascolarctos cinereus. The sequence goes on along the minus strand of NW_027555847.1, from coordinate 281,943,341 downwards.
AATGGAAAAGGAAGTCCAAAAGCTCACTGAAGAAAATACTTCCTTAAAAATTAGAATTGAGCATATGGAATCTAGTGACTTTATGAGAAATGAAGACTGTGGGGCAGCTAGGTGGCTCAGTGGATAGAGCGCCAGCCCTGAAGTCAGGAGGGCCCGAGTTCTAATCTGGCCTCAGACCAAACACTTGACATTTACTAGCTGTGTGACCCTGGGAAGTCACTTAACCTCAATTGCCTGAAAGAGAGAGAGAAAGAGAGAGAGAGAGAGAGAGAGAGAGAGAGAGAGAGAGAGAGAGAGAAAGAAAGAAATGAAGACATTGTAAGACAGAACCAAAAGAATGAAAAAAATATGAAACAATGTAAAATATCTCATTGGAAAAACAACTGACTTGGAAAATAGATCCAGGAGAGACAATCTGAAAGTTATTGGACTACTTGAAAACCATGATCAAAAAAGAGCTTAGACATCATCTTTCAAGAAATTATCAAGGAAAACTGCCCACTATTCTAGAATCAGAGGGTCAAATAGAAATTGAAAAAATCCACTGATCACTTCCTGCAAAAAAAAATCCCAAAGGAAAACTCCTAGGAATATTGTAGCCAAATTCCAGAGTTCCCAGGTCAAGGAGAAAATATTTCAAGAAGCCAGAAAGAAACAATTTAAATGTTGTGGAAATGCAATCAGGATCATTAAGGGACTGGAGGCTTAGAATTCCAGAGGTCAAAGAAGATAGGATTACAACCAAGAATCACCAACCCATCAAAACCTTCAGGGGAAAAAGTGGAAATTCAATGAAATAGAGGACTTTCAAGCATTCTTGATGAAAAGAATAGAGCTGAATAGAAAATTTGATTTTCAAATGCAAGACTCAAGAGAGGCATGAAGAGGTAAACAGGAAAGAGAAACCATAAGGGACTCACTAAAATTGAACTATTTACATTTCTACATGGAAAGACAATATGTGTAACTCATGAGACCTTTGTCAGTATTAGGGTATTTGGAGGGAAAAAATGTTATACATGCATACATACATATGTGTATATATACATATATGTATGTATACATAAATACTATATATATGTATATATATATATTTACATAGATAGATAGATAGATGGATTGCACAGTTGAAGATGAAAGGGTGATATCTGAAGAATAAAATTAAGGAGTGAGAGAGGATTATACTAGGAGAAGGAGAAAGGTGGAGGTAGAATAGGGTAAATTATCTCACATAAAACAGAACAAGAAAAGGCTTTTAAAGTGGAGGGAAAGCAGGGGAAGGTTAGAGGGAATGAGTGAATCTTATTCTAATTATTTGCCTTAGGGAGGGAGCAACATACATCATCAATTGGGTATGGGAATCTATCTTACACTACAGGGAAATGGGGGGAAGGGGATAAGTACATAGAGGCATGATAAAGGGGAGGACAGACTGGGGGAGGGGATAGTCAGAAACAAACACTTTTAAGGAGGGACAGGATCAAAAGAGAGAATAGACTAAACAGGAGGCAGGATAGGATGAAGGCAAATATAGTTACTTTTTCACAACATGACTACTATGGAAGTGTGTTGCATGAATACACATATACAACCTGTATTGAGTTGCTTGCCTTCTCAGTGAGAGTGGGTAGAGAGGGTAGAAGGGAGAAAATTTGGAACCCAAGTTTTAAAAACAAAGTTTAAAAATTGTTGTCACATGCAACTAGGAAATAGGACATTCAGGCAATAAGGTATAGAAATTTATCCTGGCCTACAGGAAAATAGAAGGGGAAGAGGATAAGAGAAGGGGTGGTGATAGAAGGGAGGGAAATTAGGGGAAAGGGTGTTCAGAATGCACCACTCTCTTGAGGTGGGGGAGAGGGGAGATGGGGAGAAAATTTGGAACTCAAAATCTTGTGGAAATGAAGGTTGAAAAGTAAAATTAAATTAATAAATGTTTGAAAAAAGAAAAAGAAATTTAGAGGAAATAAGACTGCTCTAAACAAAGACAAAATAACTAAAAAAGGTGAAAAATGTGGTTTAGAAATAAGCTAAACAAGAATTCTTATGAGTTAAATGAAGCAATAAAAAAGCAAATAAATTATCTTTAAAAATAAAAAAAGAGAAAGAGGGAAAATCCTTTTTTTTGGAAAAAATACAAATACAGTAAAATTTGAACTAAATTCTGATAATTTTAATGAATGAATTAAACAATCTAATAAAATGGAAAAGTGATATATTAGACAAAAAAAATCAAAATCATAAAGAAGAAGTGTAAAAATGGCAGTGAGTAAGCATTTTGGCTGAGTTCACAACTTAAAAAACACACCAGACTAAATTTTAATCATGAAACTTAGGGAAATTTAGGAAGCTTAGGGAAATTTAGAAAGATACAAAGGTCTGTGAACACTGGAGTAAAGTGGGGTGGGAAGGGAGGCTGGCCAGGAGCATAGCATAGCGGCAGCAGTGGCAGTGACAGGGAGCATTCTAATGACCAGGGAAGGTAAGGGTGCTGAGACTGAACATCAGGGCAGGCAGCACTGGGGCAGACAAAGATCACAGGGGCAGCATGAACAAGCACTAAGATGCTAGCTGGCATGTCTTTCCTAAAATATCCACTTTGATTTCATAAATCGAGGTTAGAGAAGAATCATTACAAATCGAGAGGGATGCTCTATGTATAGAGCAAGGAAACTGTTGCACAAACTTAGGCGTTTGGCTATGAGCCCATGAGCAGAGTAGTGGCTCACTTCAAACCCTTAGTCTATAGTGGGATAGACAGGATAGGAGACCAAGATCAAAAAAGAGCCAAGCAGTTCAGTTACTCTGATTGTGTAGAACTTCCCAGCAGGCTATCAGTAACTGAATCTAGCATGTTTCCCAACCACACTTAATCCAACAGACCCAAATCTGTTTCAGAAACTTGAAGAACTCAGATCATGAGAGAAGTTCAAAAAATGTTTCCAGACCACACCACCTTGGAAACACAAAAAATTGCAGTTAACCAGACTGAATTGTGAAAAAAGAAAAAGGATGCAAAAAGACAGAAGCTCAAGCCAGACATCCTCCCCAGAATAGAGCAGAGCCCAAAAATAACATAATAAAAGTCAGGAAGAGCTGGAAAAATGAGCAAAAAAACAAGCAAACAACAATCACAACAAAAACTGATCATAAAGAGGTACTATGGTGACAGGGAATCACAATATGCATAAGAGGAAAATGACTTAAAAACATTTACAATCGCAGCCTCAAAGAAAAATGTAGTTTGGAAATGAGCTGAACAAGAATTCTTCTCATAGTTAAACAAAGAGGTAAAAAAGCAAAAAGAAAAAAAAAGTTATTTTAAAAAACAAATAAGCCTGAAAGAGATCACAAGAGGAAAACTTAGAGAAATATCATAGCCAGGTTTCAAAGCTCCCAAGTTAAAGAGGAAATATTGCAAACAACAAGAAAAAAGTAATTTAAATATCATGGCATTACATAAGGATTACACAAGACCCAGCAGCTACTACATTAAAAGACTGTATGTCTTGGCATACTAAATTTCATAGCGCAAAAGAGCTGGGATTATGACCAAAGGTAACTTACCCAGCAAAGTTAAGCATAATTTCAGATCTATTTATTCAATGCAGTCCCAATTAAATCACTAAAAATTATTTTACTGAGCAAAATAATTAAGGTTCGAAGAACAAAAAGTCAGGAAATTTAAAGAGACTAAGGAAAAAGATGTAAAAGAAGATTCAGCAGCATCTGTCCTTAAACTTTATTATAAGACAAGCAATTGCTAAGGTGTGAATTGAAAAATTTCAATTATTTTAAATTAAAAATTTCTTGTATAAATAAAACCAATGCAGCCAAGGATAAAAAGAATGCAAAAAATTGGGGAAAATGTTCATAGACAAACTCTCAGATAGTATTTGACTGTGTTGGAATGCTGTTGTGGTATAGGAAACGATGAGTGTATTGGTTTACACAAAGCATGGAAAGACTTGGACCTATGAAAGAAGATGTTATCCACTTCCATAAAAAGAGATGACAAGTGGAAATATGCATTTGTTTGTATGAGTGCATATGAGTATATGTGTGTATATTTATAGGTATCTGTGTGTGTGTGTGTGTGTGCATGTGTGTGTGTGTGATTGTAACCTTCTCTAAAGGGTGGCTGGAAGGGGGGGGATAGGGTTATTTAAATAGTCTATTTCCTCTTCTGTTAGTCTAAACAATTCAAGCTTTTGTAAATATTCATTGATTTCACTCAGATTGTCAGATTTATTAGTTTATAATTGAAAAAGAGTCATTATTGTTTTAATTTCTTCTTCGTTGGCAGTGAATTCACCTCTTCCATTTTTGATATTGTAATTTGGTTTTCTTCTTAACTTTTAAAGACCAAATTAACAATGGTTTATTTTATTGGTCTTTAAATATTAAAACAACTTTAAATTTTACTTACTAATTCAATGGTTTTCTTTTAATTTTATTAACTTCTCTTTTAATATTTCAGGATTTTGAATTTGGTGTTTAGTGGTTTTTAATTTGTTCTTTTACTAGTTTCTTTTTTTAGTTGCATGCATTTTTCTGTTCTATTGGTGTGAGCATTTAGAGATTTACATTTTCCACTAAGTACTACTTTGGCTGCATCCCATAAATTTTAATGTGCTGTCATTCTTTTTAATGACATTATTCATTGTTTCCATGATTTGTTCTTTGACCCACTTATTCTTTAGGTTTAGATTATTTATTTTCCAAATAATTTTAAATTTATCTTTCTATGATCCTTGATTGAACGGTTTTTTAGTTGCATTATTATATGAAAAGGTTGTATTTGATATTTCTGTTTTTCTGCATTGGATTGTGAAGTTTGTGTTCCCTACTACATGGTCAAATTTTGTGTAAGTGCATTGTACCCCTGAGAAAAAGGTATATTCCTTTCCATCCCCATTCAATTTTCTCTAGACATCTACCATATCTAACTTTTCTAATACTCAGCTCCTTAAGTTCTTTTTTGTTTATTTTTCAGTTAAATTTATCTTGTTCTGACAGGGGAACCACTAAGGTCCACCACTAACATAGTTTTACTATTTCCTCCTGCAACTCATTTTATTTCTCTTTTAAAAATTTAGATGCTATACCATATGGTGTACATATCTTTAGTATTGGGATTTCTCCATTATCTATGGTACCTTTTAGTAAGATGTAGTTTCGTTCATTATATCATTTGATCAGATCTGTTTTTGCATTTGCTTTGTCTGAGATCATGATTGCTACTCCTCCTTTATTTTTTTTTTACTTTAACTAAAACAATAAATTCTACTCTAGCCTTTACCTTTACTCTGTGTGTTTCTCTCTGCTTCAAGTGTGTTTCTTGTAAATAACATTGTAAGATTCTGGTTTTAGATCCACTCTGTTACCTGCTTCTATTTTATGGGTGAATTCATCCTATTCACATTCATAATTATGAAGCCTAACTCTGTCTTTCCCTCCATCCTATTTTTCCTCTGTTTATCTTTTTCTCTTCTTTCACTCTGTCCCCCTTCACCAGTGTTTTGCTTCTAAGCACCAATCTTCCCTCACTTCTATCAGTTTCCCCCCATTACTTAGCCTCTCCTCCTACTTTCCTGTAGGTTAAAATAGATTTCTATACTCAACTGAGTGTGTATGTTATTCTCTCTTCGAGTCTATTCTGATGAGAGCAAGCTTCAAGTGATGCTCACTCCTCCATATGTTAGACCATAAATCCTTCACAAACAAATGCAGAAAGGCCAAAATATTCAATATGTTTTTTTTTCTGAATCTAATTCAAGAAAAATTAGATTTAATAAAAAGGCCTTTGAAGTAAGTATTTAAAATTAAATAGCAACCAAGCAACCAAATGCTAAAGAATGATTCACACAAAAAACAAATTGTGGTAGTATTCAATAATTTCATTAAAAATCACAACAATGAGACAAAATATTAACACGGTAGTCAAAGTAAGACTAAGGAAAAATTTTTCATTCTAAATCAAGCCTGCACAACCTGTGGCTGCAGGATGCTTGAGGTACACCAAAGGATTTCCTTTATGTACAAAGGATGCTTTTTCTCCAGATTTTTCCAAAGGCATTACAAAATCTTTTGGTGGACTGCAAGCAGCCTGAGGTCCATAAGTAGCCTCTGGGTTGCAGATTGTGCAGGCCTGTTAAATGCTTATATAAATAAAATACAGAGAGAATAAATCAATGAATTGTTCAGAAAACTAAAAAAAAATCACCTAGAAAAATAACAAGTTATAAACTTCCAATTAAACACCAAAATAGAAATTCTAAAAGTCAAAGCATTCAGTAACAAAATTCAAAATTAAAAAAAACACATTGAATTAATAAATAAGCTAGGAAATGTCTTCTTAAAACAAATTAGCTAATTTGTTTAAGAAAAGGGAAGAAATGCAAAATATTTTAAAAATTGAAAAAAATCCCACCTAATGAAAAAATAATAACAACTATGAAATTTATTGACAAAAATCAGATAAAAGAGAATCTCAGGGTATTAGAAAGTTATTTCTTACACAGATAAAAAAGTTTAACAATGAAAGATTCACAAACATCCACTGACCAAACAAAAACAAAAACACACCCTACATCATAACAGTGACATATAACTACTATTACACTTTTTCAGGTTGTTTGCTTAAGAAATCCAAACATGAAATATTCTGCTGGACTACGGAAGTGATATTTTACATTTGACCCATGTCTGCATTGTCCCCCTAAAGGTCTTCTTAAAATCTTTGCATAATTTTTACTCCTCTTGTTGTTATTGTTCTCTCCAATGCAGAAAATCTTCCAGTTGCCAGTCAGCTCTAAGAAACCTAGGAGCTTCCAAACTCTCAAACTCTACCAGTTTCTTTTGAGTCTATACATTCTTGTTTCAAGATCACCATTCAGTGAACTTATGCTCTGGGGGAAAACCAGAGAAGAGAAGAGACAACTAGAGTTTTGTAGTACAATCTCATACTTACCTGGGCCTCCCCTCGGCCTATCTCCAAAATGTAGGCTACAGAAGAAACTCACTAGTGAAAGAAGAAGGTCAGTATGGTGAAGAGATAGTGCAGGGTAAGAAAGCTTTAGGTGCTGAGGGACATTAATAGTGGTTTTAAGAGTGGGTTGAGAGAGTGGAAGGCCATTTAGCAATTAGCACAAAACTAAGTTCATACTTATAACTGAAAGATTACATATTCCATCTACCATTTCCAATCAGCCAAGCATGACCTACTTCATTTATTTATATTCCTTCACTCTTTAATTTTTTTCTCAATTACATGTAACTTTAAAATTTTTAGCATTGGGTTTTTAAATTTTTGAATCCTATATTTTATCTTTCCCTCTATTCCTTCACTTTAAAAAATAATTTTATTCATTTTTTAAATTTTCTCATTGTCTAAATATTCTTATTTTTTTCTCTCTTCTTCCTCCCAGAGAGCCATCCTGGATATATACCTTTACTTTTAAATAGCTCAGTCCCATAAAAATAAGGATGATATAGGGAAGACAAAAATGTTTGAGGCTATATGTCTCCACCATATTCTTGAAGAAAATTTATAAAAACAATATCGTTTCTATAACTCAGGATAATCTGGTTCAATTCTTCACTAATTTCTACTCTTTCACACCCTCACATTCTGACAACAAACTTTTTAGGGACTGTCACAAAATGCCTGTTGTTGAATTACTGACCATCAGTCACAGAGAAAAGTTTCTTCAGTGAATTTTGCTTACTGAGGCCATTGATGCCTGTTGGTTTTAAGTTCAAAATTATTCCACAGATGTTAAACAAGTGTTCATGAGCAGTTACAATATACTGACTAAATTGAATGGCTGAATGTCATGGCATATCCAGATGATTGGTGATCTTAAGGACATAGCTTTATAAGGGATTTTAATAATTTCTATCATACTTGTATCATACTTTTGGATGCTAACTTCTATGGCAAGACTTATTGGCTTCCGTGGTTTATTTAAATAAAAACTGTATCCTACATGGAATCCATAAAGACTGTACAGGAATAAAGTTCCACAAACTGAATTACAGTTTATATTTTTGGACTTATGGGTCTAGATTTAATAGAAAATTAAGCAGAAGATTTTTCAGAAACCACTGCCTCATGGATTTGGTAATATCCTTGCTATCAAGCTTTTTTCTCCCTAGTCACTAGTTAAAAGGTAATCAAACTAATAGTAATTAGGGAATATTGCTTTATTTTATTAACTAATATTATATTTTTCCAATAACATGTAAAAACAATTTTTAACAATACTTTCAAAAAAATTTAAGTTTCAAATTTTATCCGTTTTTCTCGCCCCACTTCACTGAGATAGTAAGCAATCTGATATAGGTTATACAAGTGTAATCATGTAAAACATTTCCATATTAGCAATTTTGTGTGAGAAGACTCAAACCACATCACTTCTCTCTCAAAGTAGACAGGATTTTTAACCACCAGTCTTTTGGGATTGTCTTGGATCAATGTATTGCTAAGAATAGCTGTCATTCACAATTATTCATAATGTAATATTGCTGTTATATGTTCATCTGATCCTGCTTACTTCACTTTGTATCAGTTCATGTAGTTTTCTCAGTGATATTACTCCATTATCTATGGTATCTTTTATTAAAATGTTGTTTCCCTATTTATCTCTTTTAATTAAATCAATTTTAGCTTTAACTTTGTCTGAGGTTGTAATTGCTATCTTTGCCTTTTTTGCGGCAGCTGAAGCATAGTCAATTCTATTCTAGCTTTCTATTTTTGCTCTGTGTATCTTTCATTTTTAAATGTGTTTCTTGTAAACAATATTGTCAGGTTCTTGTTTTTAATCCATTTTGCTATCGATTTCCGTTTTATGGGTCAGTTTATCCCATTCATGTTCAAAGTTATAATAACTAGTTATGTATATCCCTTCATCCCTCCATTTCATCATTGTTTATCCTTTTCTCCCTCTCTTCTTACCCTACCCATCCTCAGATGTCTAATTGACTTCTAACCACTGCCTCTCAAATCAACACCTCTTCTAAAAGTCCCTCCCTTATCCTTTCCCCTTTCCCTCCTATTCCTTCATCTGCACACCCTTCTAAAAATTCCTCCTTTATCCTATCCCCTCAACCTCATGTTTCTTTTTGCCCTTCTAAATGTATATATTATTTCAGGTTTAACCCAGTTCTGAGAAGATTAAGGTTTTAGCATGTTCAAATATTTTGGAGTTACTCTATTTTCCAGGGCTAAGGCCTAATAAGCAGGCTGTGCTCTTAGCTTGGCATAACAATCATCCTTTGTATTTTGGATGTTATCACTCTCTGGCAAGATGGATTGCTTGCACCAGCACTGGATGTTCACTGAGGTATTTAGCTCCCCCTATTTCATCCATCACATGTTCACAATCTCTGTTCCTTGTCACTTACGGATATTGTACTCATGCTTCTGTCACAGAGCTCTGGTTCTGTACCTGGCAGGGTGGTCATGACCCCAAGACCTGATACAATGACTGTTCCCATGGGACCCAAGAACTCCTATATTGTCTCAAGAAATAACAATGAGAATTATCTCAAGATCTAAGAATGATTATGTTGTGGGCCAACTCCTTTCATGTTGAAATGGAAATTGGAAATTCCCCTTTAAATTAATAAGATCACTCAAATAAATAGGTTCAGTTCAAATCTCGGTCTTGACCGTTCCATAACTCCTGGGTGTTCTTGGCCTAGCATTCCAGGAACTAGCCATTCCTAGGTCACGTTGACATGGAGGGTTGGCTCCTCTCCTTGTGAGACGTGATGTTATTAAAAAACAAAATACCAAGCCTCAGGCGGATGGGAGCGTGGCTAAGGCCAGATGTGTATTGAACAAACCATGAATAGCGCATGCATCAAAAAGGGCTTCTTGGCCCCAAGCCTTCTTTGTTTAGAACAATATAAAAACACTGCGTCCTGTAAGCTCCTGTAAGCCCGCTGAGCCTCACCCGCGGGAAGGACGCTTCGCCTGGGAAAATCTTTACACAATTCAAGTTTGTACGGGCTGCAACGGGCTCCAGCCGTTGATTGATTTTGGAGGTTCCCTTGAATTGGTGATGTATTCTCTTCCATTACCGACTCTCTTGATCGGTGCTATATTATTGATTGTTCTTATTATTTATGCTTTCTATGCAAATTCAAACTATCTGTGCTTTGCTTCTTCTAAATAAATTATCTATTTCTTATTATTTTCTGGTGCATTGGAGAGTGTCATTTATAGGAGCGAATCCGAACCTCACTAAATCATATTAATACACATGTATATAAGTGCCCTCAACCTTAGCAGTCTTAAGCCCTCCTCCTTAGGAGGGGGTTGGGGGCAGAGGGGTGGGTGAACTTCTCTATGCACATGTCATTTCTCTCACTCTGAAATTAAACTTCTGTTTTCGTCCTGACTCTGCTATCTCTAGCCTTCTCTGTTTGTTTGGCTCCAGCCACCCAAAGATTGGAGCCTAATTCTGGTCTAGTTGACAAGCACTACCAATTCTCCACACTCTCCCTCCTCCATTGTAAAAGTTATTTCATGAAATAATTCCTCCATTTTATCTCTCCCCACTCAATTTTATTTTTTAAGATCATCTTCAACTCAACTCCAAACTTTCTATCTATGTATGCTCTTTCAAACTACCTAAGTAATGATAACATTTTTTAGAGTTACAGATAACATTTTCCAATATGAAAAGTAAGGATTTTGGCTTTAAGTCCTTTATAATTTACCTTCTTAAGTTTCTCCTGAGTCTATTGAGTCAAAATTTCCATTCAGTTCTGATTTTTTATTCACAAATACTTGGAAGTCTGTTAGTTTGTTAAATATCTTTTTCTATTCAGGATAATATGCAGCTTTGCTGGGTAATTCTTGGTTGCAAGCCCAGCTCCTTTACTCTTCAGAACACTTTGTTCTTTATCCTTCAGTGTTTTAATATAGAAGCTGCTAAGTCCTCTATTATCCTGACAGTGGCTCCACAGTATTTAATTTTTTCTACTTGCTTATAATGTTTTCTCCTTGAAGTGAGGGCTTTGAAATTTAGCAATGATATTCCTGTGAAATTTTATCTTAGGATCTCCTTCAGGTGGTAATTGGTGGATTTTTTCTATTTCTATTTTCCCCTGTTGTTTTCAAACTTAATAATGTATTGAAGTATAATGTCTAGAGACTAGACTCTTTTTTTTTATCATAACTTTCAAAGAACCCAACAATTCTTATATTGTCTCTCCTTGATCTGTTTTCTGGGTCAGTTTTTTTTTAATGAAATGTTTCACATTCTTTTCTATTTTTTCATTCCTTTGATTTTCTTCTATTATCTCTTGGTGTTTGATGAAGTCATTAGCTTCCTCTTGACCAACTCTAATTTTTAAGGAATTATTTTCTTCTGTTTGTTTTTGCTTCTCTTTCCCCTAATGAATGCCTTTCTTTTCATACTTTTCTTGATTTTCTTGCATTGCTTTAAATTTTCTTCAATCTTTCTTACTTGATTTTAAAGGCCATTTTAGCACTTCCAGGAGCCAGGATAGCACAGTAAGCAGTAAATTGCTGTCATTCTTCCTTATTGACCTCTGGGGGGGGGGGGAACAACAACCACAAACAAACCAGAAAATAGTGCCCCAGGAAAAATCCTGGAACAGCAGTCAGAAAAAAGACAGAGTGGAGCTGTCTTTTAGTCCAGGAGACTTGGAGAACCAGAAAAAAAAAAAGGTTCCTATCATGTGGGTAAAAGTGGAGTGTATTCCAAGACAAGACACATCAGAGCAAGCCAGAAGCAAGTTCCATCTCAGCAAACCAGAGGGAGATCCTGAGCCCCAGAGTTGTGGAGCAGGCAAATACCAACACCAAAACCCCTGATGTGCCTGAGCATAACCAGAGAAATCCCCAGAATCCATGTTGGAGAACCAAGCAGCAAGGCATTCTCAAGCAGCCAGACCTCCCCACACTCAGTCCCTGTTAAGCAGGCAACCTCCAGTAGCAGACCTCCATATGCTTCAGCACAGCCCAGGGAAACTCAGAAAAACCCCACCTAGCCTTAGCACGTGGCAGATACTACCACTAGGACACCAGCTCAGAACCCAGTAAGCTGCCCAAAACCTACAGCCTCCAGCTGCCAGCACTTGACCCAGCACCCAAACTCAATAACTGGGCCCTTGGTCCCTAGCACAAGAAGCTTTGAGCAGGGCCCCCCTGTGCTCCGGTAGGAGAACTTAACTTTAAAAGCCAGGAAATAGGTGAACAAGATGAACAAGAAGCAAAAATAAACATTGACCATCAAGAATTACTATGGTGATAGGGAATATAAAGACACAAATTCAGAAGACAACATTGTCAATGTACTTATATCTGAAACCTTAAAAAGGAATATAAAACAAGTCAAGCCCAAAACCTTTCCTGGCACAGCTCAAAAAGGATTTTAAAAGTCAAATAAGAGAGGTAGAAGGAAAACTGGGAAAAGAAATAAGAGGTATGCAAGAGAGAGTCAACAGCTTGGAAAAGGAAGGACAAAAACTGACAAAAGAAAAAAATCCTTAAAAAATATAAATGGAAAAAAGAGGTATAAAGAAAGCCCCTTGTAGAGAAGAACTCCTTAAAAAGTAGAATTGGTCAAATGGAAAAGGAGGTACAAAAACTAACTAAAGAAAATAATTCCTTAAAAATTAGAATTGGGTAAGTGGAAGCTAATTGCTTTCTGAGATGTCATGAATCAGTCAAACAAATTCAAAATAATGAAAAATAGAAAAAAAAATGTAAATATCTCATTAGAAAACCAACTGACCTAAAAAAATAAAAGTCTGAACAGCATCTTTATTTTTAATTAGTCAATCAATCAATAAATTAATGAATTTATAATTTGGACACCATCTTTCTTATTAATTAATTAACCTGTTTATGTATTTCTTTATTTATTTTTAGTCTGGACAGTATCTCTCAAGAAATTATCAAAGAAAACTTCCTTGATATCATAAAACCAGAGAGTAAAATCATCATTGAAAGAATCTACTAATCACCTCCTGAAAGAAATCCCAAAATGAAAACTCCAAGGAATATTGTGGCCAAATTCCAGAATTATCAAGTCAAGGAGAAAATACTGCAAACAGCCAGAAAGAAACAATTTAAATACCATGGATTACACAGGACCTAGCAGCTTCTACCTTAAAGAACTGGAGGGCTTAGAAGATGTTATTCTGAAAAGCAAAGGAGCTTGTATTACTACCAAGAATCAACTGCCTAGCAAAACTGAGCCTAATCTTTCAAGGGACACTCAATAAAATAGGGGACTTCCAAACTTTCCTCATGCAAAAACCCAGAGCTAAACAGAAAAGTTGATATTAAAATACATGACTTGAGAGAAGCATGTAAAGGTAAACAGGAAAGGAAAAAAACCATGTTATTCAATAAGGTTAAACTGTTTGCATCTCTACATGGGAAGATGATACTTGTAACTCTTGAGAACTCTGTTTTTACTATGACATTTAGAAGGAGTATACATAGAGAGAGTGTGCGGGCATAAGTTGATGTTGACATGATAATAACAAATTAAAAGAGGGGCAGCAGGTGGTGTAGTGGATAGAGCACCGGCCCTGCATTCAGGAGTACCTGAGTTCAAATCCGGACCCAGACACATAACACTTACTAGCTGTGTGACCTTGGGCAAGTCACTTAACCCCATTGCCTATCTAAAAAAAAAACTAAAAAATTAAGAGAACAATGATTATACTGGGAAAAGAGGAAAATGAGAGCTGAATAGGGTAAATTATATCACATGAAGAAATACAAAGAACTATTACAGTAGAGGGAAAGAAAGGAGGAAAGGCAAACATTGTTTGAACTTAATCTTATCAGATTTGGCTTAAAGAGGGAATAACATAGACACTCAGCTGGGTATAGAAGTCTATCTTACCCTACAGGAAGGAGGAAGGGAAAGGGGGAAAAAAGGAAAGGGGTGGAGTAGAAGGTAAGACAGAAGAGAAGAAGGTAGTAGTAGGAGAAAGGAAAAAGAAAAGGGAGGGGGCTAAAAGGGAAAAAGGAGAGAGAAATACGTAAATGGGGGGAGAACAGGATAGAAAGACAGTAATCATAACTGTGAATATGAATGGGATGAATTCTGCCCTAAAATAGAAGCTGATAGCTGGGTGGGTTAAAAGCCATAATCCTACAATATGTTGTTTACAAGAAACATATTTGAAGTCAGAAGATACACACTGAGTAAAGGTAAAAGGCTGGAGTAGAATATATTATGCTACAGTTGAAGTAAAAAAAAAAAAAA